>NW_019091193.1:18304075-23304075 GCF_002217175.1 Folsomia candida | reverse complement strand
TAATAACGACCCTTCTTCCTTGCTTGGTAGATAAGATTTCACATGTTATCATTTTTTCGAAACCATTTTTAATTGGCATTTTTCATGAAAATTTTACGCACGTATGCGTAAAATGTCCCATTCTTCCCTTGCCTCTCACCGCAATTTGGAGCGAGGTGTGAACTCAGCCGCCAAATGAACCCACCAACTCGAACAACTGCCATTGCACTGCACAAGCTCGGAGCTTCAAGTTCACGAGAATGTGAAAAATCACAAGAGTTGATAAAAATAAAAATTACAAAAATTAGTAATGTGACTGTTCGAAGAAGAGTGCTAAGGTGATGAATGGTGTGTCGGGAAGGAGCTATTACTACTTTTAGTTGATAATAATAATAAACCATCTATGTTTTGTATTTAGTTAGTTTGGTAGTTTGGTTAGACCCTAATAATTAAAAATGGTGGAGTCACTTAGCCCAGGCCCTATTCCAATGAGCGAACTGAACAGGTGGTGTGGAATAGGTCACCTGGATCCTCAGTACAAAGAAAATGTTAAATTAGCCTTTGTATTTAGTAAGTGAATTAATTTAAATGCCGTTAGTGTGTAGTGTATTGGTCTTGCTTCAACATTATTGCAACTAATTGTCGTGTTCTCACCCTGATCTATTTTAGGTGATGTTACTGCATTAGTAACAATGGACGACGATTTTTATTTACATGGAAAGAATGAACATGGCAGTTTAGCAACAGCCAGCGAAGTTAAATTCGTTACGAAAATCCCAACAAGAATCGAGGCGCTGTGTGGCAAGAAAGTGTGCAGTAAGTGAAAATGGTCAGCTTTGTGGAAGGAATATTATTATTAACTAATTCTAACCCAACATAATTTGCAGACTTTGCATTTGGAGTGCAAAAGAAAATTGTTGGACAGAAGAAAAATTTTCTCTTGTCGTTTTTCGTATTGACAGAAGATGGATCAGTTTTTGCGTGGGGTGCGAATGGTAAGTAATTAAAATATTTGTATTATTATTAAGTTTATAGAAAAATGGTTACTACAATACTTTCAACATGTTTGCAATATAAAGACTATGGAAATTTGGGTCTAAAATTTATCTCAACACATCCCATTCCTCCCACAAGGTAGGGGTCAGATCAATAGTCATGAACATGATGGGCGAATATTGTGTAATTGAGAATTTTTCACATTATAATTTATAGGGTCCCGTTGAATGCTCATGTAACCCAAATCGCTTGCGGTGCAAGTCACTCCCTGGCTTTGACAGCTTCGGGAGAAGTCTATGGCTTTGGAAGAAACTTTTTTGGACAAGTTGGAAGCGGAAATCGACAAGATCATCCTTTTCCCGTTAAGATCACAATAGGAGACGGAACAAAAGTGGTATCGGTGGCTTGTGGGAGGTCTCATTCAGTCGCTTTGACAGCAGATGGAAAAGTGAGTTAATTAAAGAACTACATATAAATTCAGATGAGAAAGACTAGCAAGTAGTAATTATTAATATTTGGCTTGTGGGCTATTTACTTAGGTTTATACTTTTGGACAAAATCAACACGGTCAATTGGGTCAAAATACGGAAGAAGAGTTTTGTCTCGTACCCACACAGATACAATTTCCTAAAGATGCTGGAACAATAATTAAGGTGAGTTATTTTGTATTATACCAAGACGACTTGCCATACAATAAAGGCTGTGAACAATTTATAAAATTATTATTTAGATAACGTGCGGCAAGCATCACACTCTCGTGTTGGACCAGTATGGTGAGGTTTTCTCATGGGGTGATAACCGTGGCTCTCAGCTTGGCTTGAGTGAAGATGAAGACGTGGAAAAGAGCATTGTTCCCATGGCAATTAGTTTGGAGGATTCAGATCGTATTTTGGATATAGCGGCTATCCCACATCTTTCTGTATCCGTTTGTCGTTCTTCGACGAAGGTAATCGTAGTTACATAATAATAATATGACTTATTAAATTCGTCAAAAACCGAGTAAAGTTACTAAAGACTCTAATTTACAACGTAGGTCATAATGTGGGGCAAATTTCCAGAGCCTTCAGGGAAATGCATTGCACCATGGGAAACGTTTATGAACTCCATGCCGGATGTATTTTCCAGCTATGTGATGCCGGCTGTGACTTACCGCCCCATTTCTACTGCTAGCATGCACCATTATGCAAACTTTGATGTGTATCCAGATATAGTTAAGTGGAGTGGACTTAAATTTGTTCATCCGTCATCCCTCCAAGATGTTCAACTTGCCTTTGTCTGCGGTTAGTTCAGCTTAATTGTTTCGAATGCTTAGTGGACATCTTTCCTAAAATATACTAATAATAATAGTTGTACGTGTATTGTTTAAAAGGAATTGGATTTGAACAAACAGCGATGATCGTGTCAGCTAAGAAACATGAGGTATTCTTTTGTGGCAAAAATGTACATGGTTCCTTGGGCACCGGCCTTGCACACGAGTTTGAAACGAGAGCACCTATGAAGAACAAACAGTTGACTGGAGAGGATATTATACGTGAGCTATTTGCTTAATATATAAATCAATTTGGACGAACGTTTTTATTTCTTAATTTTGTGTAGATGTCACATTCGGACTAGATGTAAAGGGTGGGGTCATGTGCTTATTCGCTCTCACTCGAACTGGCTCAATCTTTTCATGGGGTATGCATACGTAGAATGTAAAATAATTTCGCCATGTAATTTAAGAACATTGAATTTAAATCAAGGCTATAATGAATATGGTGAACTTGGATTGGGGCATGTGTCCGACCCAACTGATGCCATACTTCCCACAAAAATTGAAGGTGCCCTAAAAAATGTTAAAGTTACGCAACTTACTTGCGGCTCGGACCACGTCCTTGCCATCACAAATAAGGGAGAATTGTTCAGGTGGGACCAATATCACAGAAAATACGCATATATTATAGTTGATAAGTGATTCGTAATCAATAACTATTAACCTTCTAATGTATTATTAGTTGGGGCTATGATTACTTTGGACAGTGTGGAACTGGGAGTAGTGATGGGATTGTTACTTCTCCAACAAGGGTCAAGTTCCGAGGAAGTGGCACTAAAGTCCTCGCTGCTGCTGGCGGAATGTTTCACTCGGTTGCCATTGTCGAGGAGGGACATGTATGATTATCCCAAATAAATTTACAAATTCAATCAATTTATTTAGTAGATAATACTTGTGTGTTTTTTATTTAAGGTTTATGCCTGGGGAAAAAACGACAAAAACCAATGCGGTTAGTATTTTGTGTGTTCATTTGAATTTAAATCATGCAAATCATCATTCTCATCATGCATTAGGAAATAGAGGAGATGTTTGCACACTTTCCAAGGTTAAAGTAGCGTTGCCTCAGTCAATAGCACTAGATCCAATATTAAGTTTATTAACCACTGATAATAATAAAAATTTAGATGACACTGAACATTTCAATTTTTGCAGGAGTACTCGGTGGTGGCACAAAACAGGAGAGCATAGCAGTTCCCGTCCGCGTAAAGTTAGTGCGTTTATTACTTTAATTTTTAAACGATTAGACCAAAACCAATGAATTTTGAATATAACAAAGCTACATGTTTATTAGTTTATTATTAAAGTAAAATTCACTTTTCCTCGAATTATCTCTACTTATTATCTTTACTCTGACTGGACTTTGTTTTGGCGAAACAAGTTTCCAAAGTTCTTTCGTTCTTATCACTTGACTGGATTTTACTCATTTTCAACTTTTTAACTAATTCCCAATTATTTGATCAATTTAAAATACTTCTGCTGGTGACATGAATACAGAGATAACATTTTGATGTGCTCTTACTTTCAATTACACGGTGACATTGAGGACGAGAAAGAGTGAGTAAAGGAAAAATAAACAGGTTAATGACATCTATTTTATTTTCAGGTTTCCACCAGGTGTCAAAATAGATCAGGTTAGAAGCAAGTTTTTTCTTGAATGAGTTTGTAATTTGTAACGTATTTTGTTTGTTATTTGCAGATATGTTGTGGACCTGACTGTACCTTTGGTATCTCGTCCAGAAAAATGTTATTCTTCTGGGGCTATTGTGATTTCAACAAAAATATTGCCACGAAGCCCGTTCGAGTATGTACAGACTTGGGGGAAATTATCGATGTTGGTACGGCACATTGGTCTTCCATTTACGCCATAAAGACAAGTGTTGGTCGTGTATTTGTTTGGGGAAATCTTCGGGGTCAAAAGAATGTGGTCAAAAGTCCTTTGGAAACTTATAAAGCAAATTCTGTAGCCGATGTATTCTCCATGTATTCTAATCCTCCAGCCATGATCAGACCGATTTTGCCACCAGTTGTGTAATGTGTTCTTATCTGATATGTGGTTGAATTTTATGATGTTTTTTTATTGGAACGCCATTATATAGCCTTATACCCAATACTTTACTATTATTACCGATTTATTCTCAGGATTCACGCATCGCATCAGAAAATTTAACAATTAACGTAACGCTGTTTGTACTGGCGCAACATGAAGTTATTTCTCAATTTCGAGACTGAATAATGACTAATTTTTATATTTATTATTGCTTGTGTAGTTTATAATATATAGTATTGATTCGTTTAAATCAAGGTTAAGGATATTTTTTAGTTTGTATTTTATAAACTAGCAAACCGTGCTTAGAAGATACATATTGCATTTGTCAAGTCCGCAGAACGCGTTCGTACATGTAAGATATTATTATCATACAAGCAGGTTTTAAAAAGATGTTAATTCCAAGCCATTGATTATGCTCGAAATATATTTCTGAATATATAATATATAAAAATTGTCATTATGTGATTTGTATTCCAGAATTTCACGATCATTCCTACATATGTACATATACTCCCTGTTGAGGGATTGTTAAATTTTTTCAGAGTTATTTCTAGTACTTGTTGTTTTAGCATATTTTGAAGCTCATTTACCGATAAATTAGAAGAGCGGTATACATTGTGCATGAAGCCTAAAACTCTCATTATAAATCGTAGAAATTTACATACTTATTTTCTGTCTTCTGACGAACTAGGCAACTTTTTTGTATGAAAATGTGAAATCCAGAAATAGAACAACTCCAGGCTTCTCCACGGCAATTCTCTATGCATGCATTCCGTACTTATATGTACATATCGGAACATTACGTAAAGAGTGGCAGTGATATTTTTCTCTTGCATTAATTTAAACCTACCTACTCAAGGCTGCTCAATTCCTTCCATAAATAGTAGGAAGACAAGTCACACGCGTGACATGTGTGTAATTTTAGAATCGGATGAACAAGATCTCGAGCCCAAGCTGAGAGACACCAGTCAAAGTTTTTTTACAAAACTGTACACCAATTAGAGGTGAGCGCGGGTCCAAATTTTAAAAACCCGACCCGAACCGTACCCGAAAATTTCCAAAACAAAAACCCGAACCAACCCGAAACCGCGGGTAACAAAACCCGAACCGAACCGAACCCGAAAATCCTAAAAATGTAAAACCCGACCCGAACCCGAACCCGACCCGAAACCGAACCCGACCCGAACCCGAACCCGAAATTTTGTAATGACCGTGTAAATATTATAACATGTCAAAATCTTAATATGACATTAACATTTGTGATAAAAATCAACGATGAATTTCCCATTAATAAATCCTATTGGAGTTTTACTCCTAAATTTAAAACCGTGTAAAGACTCAAACCTTTTGTCAAATAAGAAACGTTAATAATTGCCAACAAAAAACTGTTAAAAAGTTAAGAAGCTTACAATAAAGTAACTCTTAAACAAATAAAATAAATAATTAAATGCAGTTAAATAATGTTCAAATATATTTATGCATATACATACAGTGTTTGCAATATAAGCACAACATAAGGACATAAGCACACACCCAAGTATATGCCTCCAAATTAAATAAATTTAGTGTTTTCGGGTTTTTAGGGCCCGAACCCGAAAACTCTTTTTAAAACCCGAACCGACCCGAAACCGTTTGTTAGGCTTTGTCAAAACCCGCCCGACCCGAAACCGTACGGGTTCGGGTTCGGGTCGGGTTTACAGGGTTGGACCCGAACCCGCGCTCACCTCTGACACCAATCACATCTCCACTCTAAATATTTACGTTGTCTATTTAATTTCAGAGTAAACTTAATCAGTGTTGATGTTGCATAAATTGTAAGAATGCAAGTACAATTATGGCTGTGGAGGTTGTCATGTGTCTTCCTGTTTGGAATTTTATTGGGTTTGACAGCAACGTTCGTGTTGTGGGACGATGTTAGATCGTCGCCTTGTGAACAATTTAAATTCCCGATACCTTACACACTCTATGAAGTAACGCTACAACATTGCGAGTTGGCCTGGGTTGTAGTGTGGCGTCTGATTAAGTTCGATGTCCTGCGATGCATGCTGTTATACGTGGCATTTACACAAGGAAGTGCATTCTTCAAGTACATTTTCACCACGATTTATGGTAATCAAATAATAATAAAAGTTATAAGATTAATACATGTACCAATAAATACATGGTTATTTAGGATATGCAAAGTTGAATAAGGACCCACCTGAACCCCAAAAACAAGTTCAAGAAGATTACGACAACAATAAAGCCCATTTTACACTCCGGTGTCATTTTGAATTGTTAAAATCGCACAGTTTTGACGAGGATATAATATTCGATCCGGAACAAATTTCTCAATTTTTGATAAACTCCATTCACCATCCTAGAAGAACTACAAGAAATCAAGTCGGAAATGTAAGTGATTTTATTTAGGATACGTTGGGCAGAAATATTCTTTAAAAGTTTTCCTTCTGTTTTTATTTTAGAAGAATGTGTTTGTCACGAGAAAGTGGCGATTTATATTTCAGTCTTTGCCAATCACACTGGAAAAGGTACGCGATTCCACATGACATGTGAAACTCAATATTAGATTAATATTAGATTTATAATATGTAAAATTTGCATTGTAAATTCTTAATTTTGTTCCAGAAAGGATAGCCAGACCTTGAACGACACGGTGAAGGATGATTTAAAATCATCTCCGAGCAGTATTCTTCCTTACTTTTTGATGCAATATTCAAAAGTTCGTGTTCACGTTTCATACATAGGTACATAGATCTGCAAGATACTATATTTTTTTGCTGCTTTATTGAATGCCAACAAATCTCACTCAATGAATATACGAGATTTCTGTATTGATTTTATTTTAAGTTGAAATGTAACAAATTGCCGTCTAGAATAGCTTGATTAAACTGTTCAAACTAACTAATGCCCTTTTCAGATGCAGTATTATATATGTATGCACATTGCGTACAGGAATTGACTTATGCAAATATAAATATGGATCAATTATATAAAATAACTAATTCTCAGTTCATGTATTTTGTCAGTCTCATTTTAATTTTATTTTGGGATTATCAAATTAATAAAACATTTAAAAAAGTTTCTACTCTTTGCCTTTAGCATTCACAAGCATCGATATTCGCACATGACCGACATGTCTCAGTAGCTTGATCCCACAAAAGTCCACTTGGACAACTAAGGTTTTCCTTCTCGCTCATCGTTGCGGGGTCCAAATACCAGTACCGTTCTGAGCATTTGTCTGCCTCGTCTTGTCCCCACGCACAAACTGGAGGTATGTCGACGCAGGATTTGTCATCTTTGTACTTTTTCTGCGTCTCTGGAGACAAATTGTCCCATTTGTCACACGCCCCACCCACAGCAACACCTTCAGGCTTGAGGTCAGGGTTCCACCACAAATCTGAATCACAAGACTCGAGGACCCACTTTCCAGTAATTTCTAGCTTTGGGTCGGATGGGAAAGTACGATTGCATCGGTAAAAGTGTGACATTTTGTCCTTGCAAAATCTAATTAAAAAATTAGAATTATTATAAAATTGTAAAACAGAAAGGAACGTAATGAATAAAATTATGCTTAATGCATCTATATTATTTTACCCGCAATGTTCGCAGGTGTCCTTGTCGCAATCACCATCCACAGCAATACCCTCACAGTCACTGTCGCCAGATGAATCATCGCCATCGGTGGAGCATTCTGTGTCGGCAGGCCATTCACAGTTTCCTGTGGCCGCACTCCAACGTAGGAACGGCTCTCCAGCGCACTTTTCATCATGTTGGTTGCAGTCGGGACACGCCATGTCACTCGCCACACCGCCTGCAGAACAGGAGATGAAGCGTGTGCAGTCGGTGGGGTGGACGTGTTTCCCGGTCGCTTTCCCCGTGCAGTCGTAGTAGTCGATGTGGTCATGATTGGGGCGTTTCAGAGCCTTGTGAGGAACTGAAAGTTGAGACATTGTTTTTCATCGAGTACAAAATAATGGCTATTATTATTTACGTGTTTTAGAATTTCATAAAAATTTACCTGCAGCCACTGCCGCAATCGTGGCAAGAACTAGGAGAATGATTTTAGATGTCATGATCGCGAGTCTAAGGAATGACTTTAATTGTTTCTGCTATTGGGTCTAACAATCCCTTAAAGGAAATGATGTATTTATTTATCACGGGAGTAGATTTCTAGTGAGAGAATAAAAACGTCTGATGTCCTTTGAATCAAGCACGACGTATTTATACTCGCGATCTACGTCGTTTTTGGGAAAATGATGAGTAATGGGGGATTAATCCAGGTTCAAATTCAGCATTTCGACATGACGTTCTAAATTTAAGTAAAGGATTAAGCCCAATTTCGCAAAAAGATGGATTAATAATCTGCATCATCCGCGTGCAAATTGAAGGTGTGATCTCTATCCGACGCACGGGATAAATATTGACATTGACAAAGATATTTTCCACTGGGAAAACAAAGCTTTGATTTATTGCAGTGAGCCTTGCCTACCAATTTCAAGTGTTTACCGGATTTTTATATTTAGTGCTTATCGCATAAGCGATTTCATAAATTTTGATGGATTCAGTTAATTAGTGGTGATGTTGACGTGTATATTGCGCCATCAAAACGTTTCGAGAGACATTTTTATTTTAACCAGATTTCCTGTTGGATTATCTGTAGCCACTCAAACACCATATACTCGTCTGTACGTATGTAATTTGTCTAATTTGTCCAACGGAGAAAGTACACAATGAAAATGATGCAGTGATTGAATACTTGAGCGATTTTTGGTTATCCATGTATGTAAATATGCAAATGTCAATGTCAGGGATGATGATGATGCACAACTTTGATTGATATACTTATAATTCAGGTGGGATTTAGGTTTTTACACGCTCAGATATCGTCATTAATATAATCATATTTATTTCACTTTTCACTGAAATGTTGGGATCAAGGATCATATAAAATAGATGAGCAACACGCAATTAAATCCTGTTGATGAGTGAGTACCACGAGAACTCTTACAGACGAGCAACAAAGATATCAGTATTCCATTACAATGAATTGTTTTTGGACCTTAAGTCTCCTAATGGGCTTAGCTGCCATTGGGTGGGCAGGTACATGACTTTTCTACCTATTACATATTCTTGATCTTCTTAACGTTTCTTCAACATCCTTAAAAATTCTAAACATATTTTGTCCCTTTAGCAGCTAAAGAAAATCACCACAAAGATAACGTGGCACCTAGATCCAGACCAAATTACGACCACATTGATTACTACGACTGTTCAGGAAAGCCCAATGGGACATATGTACATCCAACTGATTGTACAAGATTCATAATGTGTTCAAACGGATATGCATCCGATATGGCTTGTCCAGACTGTGATCTTCCCAACACGCTCTGCCACGGGTCACCATACCTGACGTACGATGGGTTCAAAGAGAGATGTGAATGGCCCAAGATCACTGAATGCATTGTTGACCCACCTGCAACTGATCCACCCACCACCGACCCACCGGCGACGACCACAACCACCAAAAAGACAACAACGACGACCAAGGAACCCACTACGGCCACTCCGATTACGATTTGTCATGGCATAACTGCTGGTCACACATGCGAAAAAGATCAATGCCAACCTTGCGGATACTGTTGGAATTTGCACTCCTTCTACTTTAGGTGTCAGCGTACCTTTCCCTCTGACCCAAAGTTGGAGATAACTGGAGAGTGGGTTCACGAGGAGTGCGACCCTGATTTGTGGTGGAACCCTGACCTCAAGCCGAGTTCCGGAGTGGAAGATGGATTTGGTGGGGCTTGTGACAAATGGGAAAATCTAAGCAACGCCACGCGTGATGGGTATCTCGCAGACGAAAATTGCGTTGTCATTCCCGACGTTTGCGAATGGGGTCAGGACGATGATGATAAGTGCACTGGACGTTATTGGTATTACGACCCCAAAACGATGGAAGATAGAGAAGATTTAGAATGTCCCGACGGCCTTAAATGGGACCAGGCTAGTGAAAATTGCAGGAAATGTGTTGATGGTTGCGAATGTTAGTTAGTGTATTATTTGTAAAATGTAATCATAAGAAAACTTTATTATTAGTATTTTAAATATTTATTGGGTTGTTTTAATAAAAAATAGAGGTTTGCATATGGTACTGATTAATCTGTTTTAAACAATTTTATGAGATTCATGTATGAAATGAACTGTATCATCTCTTACATTCACAAATACAACTTGTTACAAAGTCAATAGATTAATATGCCTTGATAGATATACATACATGTGAAAATTGTATATAAATGTTCTAATATTTTTACAGGTTTTTATCACATCTTTATCCCATTTAGCCAGAAAATGAGTGAGAGAATCGCCCACGTGCTGTAATTAGCCAGCACTCTAAATATATTACTCTTGTAAATGGCAATAGGTAATGATCTCAGGAGAAAATACGACAGCTTATCTCTCCAGCTCATCCTCTCCCACAGACAAGCACCCTCAAAATTCACGACATTCAAGGATACAAAGAGTAAACTCTTAACTCTGACCAGAGGAACTTTTGAGGCTATATAATCCCACAAAAATACCACCGACTCGTCAGCTCGCTTTATGTTGGGCAATGCAGTATTAGTAAATATTTTCGAAAACAGTTCCCTGTCCGGGAAAAGGGCGAGGTTAAATTGGTCCTCAAGTCCGAGTAATCGACCAATCACGGCCCAAATGTGGAAATATCCACGAAGCCCATTACCTGAAAGTTAATATATGTAAATAGTTGAATTCATGTGTTTGACGATGCATGTTAATTTTGCTCGGAGATCTATGATTTTACTAAACTTATTCTTTATTCAGCAAAATATTTTGCAAGAAGTGTTTCGAAGAACTAAATACCTTGTTCTTCCCTGAGCCCACAAACCCTTGGATAAAGAAACAGGGTTGCTATCGCTCCAAATTGAATCAATGCCAAATTCAGCTGAGAAAAGTGTATCGGTGGATCCCAAGTCTGGAATTCTTCCGGGACCAAAGAAGTATCCACACGTTTCAAATCCTTTTGCAAGGCTTCAATTAGCTCCCCATACTCGACTGGAAATTTGAGATCACTTGGTGGAAATTCAAGCTTTTTGCCTAGACGAAATTTTATCCAATTATTTTAACGTTTGCATGTGTATGTATATACTTTATTCTGCCATTTCGCATATGATATATTATTCTGTCGTTTACATTACCAGTTGACTTGGTTGGCTCTGCAAACATGGTGTGCAATTTGTAGATGTACGCAGTTTGCTTATAGGCAGGACCTTCTTGGTTCATAATATTTTGGGTGAGCCATACCAAATTTTTGCGCAGGGCTTCAAGAAACACGGATCCTCCCACATTCTCAGGATAATAGCGTCTAAACTGAAGCTTAGACACAGGTTTTCCCGATAACCCGATCCACATTGAGGCAACCATTGAAAAAATCACGACTGCAAAGTTATGCCGGACAAAAGAATAACCTTCGTTTAATAGAATGGGGTCAATCCAGGGGATACTCTGAGGCGTGGCTATCTTGCCTCCTTCTTGGTGACCACTTATTCTCGGTGAGTTCACCAGAAAATCGTAAAGGATTTTTTCCCTCTTATCGACCTCCAGTTTGGATTCAAGGAATGACATTTTCTTATGGCTCAGAAAATCAAGTCAAATCGTGGTTTGTAAAACAATTGTTTATCCGAAACTGAACATGATAAAAAATGCAATTTCTAGAATGAAAATTATGTTTTGGTGGAAGGTAATTATGGAGTGAATGGAATGCGATGGAGGATAAGTAAAGAAGGATTTCAGAATTTCCAAAAGTGCAACTGTACGAAAACAGTGGAGTTCCCATACAGGTATGTTACACAAGTTCAGCAAATTATGCTGCACCAAACAAATACATAAATTATATTTTTCCCTATGCAAGGTAAAATCTGGCTGTGCGAATAAATAATTATTTCATGAAATTTTCCATTGCTACATGAGTATGTAGTATAAGTATGTAGGTGAGTAATAATTAGAAGATACGGGCGATAAGCCGCTGGTTCCCAAGCCCTGTCTCGGAGCACAGTTCATAAGCATATATTTATTATATATAAATACTAATACACATAATCTACAGTATGACATTTGCCATCATTAATATACATCAAGATACATTTGTTCACCTTTGCAAAATTGACCTAATCGTCACATTAAAATCACAAGGATTTGTGGGCACTAATGATTAAACAAGGACTTAACAATTATTTAGCATATTATTAATAAACTTCCCATGAATACAAGTGTATATTGTGATTAAAGTCGTTGTAAATTCGTTGCAAACAAATAGTTTGAATGCATTTGTACAAAATATATAATAATGAGTAGTTCCCTTTCTTTAATACAAGTATCTTAGCTGCCGTACAAATCAGGATCGTAGTTTGGCATAAGGGGATGTGCAATGAAAAAGTTGAGTGTACGGTTATCGGTGACGTTAGGCCCTGGTTTAAGATAAATGGGTCGTGGTAGTCGCCAGTCTGGGAACCAGCTTTGCCAATAGGAGCCATCATTACACGCTTCCATGTACCGGGACGAGAGTCCACCAACATATTCTCCAAAAAGGTGTTGATACACTGGATCAAAGTTGCCAAAAATATACGCTTTTCCATTGGGATCTGGATTCCCTTTTTCATCCAGCGGTTCGGCATGTGTCCTGGATAATTTATTACCAGGCCTTGTTGATGAAACCAGCAACGCATTATCAGTTAGATATATAAAAATACATAGTTACCACTGCTCCACAACCAAGTCTAGAAAGTCTGTCGTAAAATTAGCATGAAGGGCGACAAAGACCTTGTTATCCGGAAAGTCGCTAAAATGTGGAATGCAATATCCAATCACTGTTGAGTAAATACGCCAAAAGCTGTCAATCACCCAGTCGAGATCATAATCTACTTCCGCCGCTTCAATGTGTCGACCTAATCGAATTTTCGTTCCATTTCCACGAGCAACCGGTGGGGGTAGCCAGATTCGGTAGGGTTCCATGACTCGAACTTCTTTAATTGCTTCATCCAACTAGGGATGCAATGTGTGTTCATATGTATGGACACATGAGAAAACGATTTTTTTTACCTGAGACCTTGTATATTGCGACGAGTCGGGATTGAAGGCTAGTTGCTCCAGCTTTTGTTCCAAGTCTTTCTTTCTTTTGACATTGTTGGGATCTTTGGTACAATAGAGTGGAAGTTTGAATGCTTTGTCTTCACAATTGTTAAGTTCAGTGATTAGTTGTTTCCACTCCATGGTTTTGTCTTGGTTTATTAGCCTCCACTTTTCCTCTCCCTTTGGATTACTTGGGTTCGATTGTTGGGTTTCTGCACGCGATGCAATCCGATTAATGAAAAAAGATACAATGGAAATAATAGCGGTTGGCAAAGCAGGCGAAACTTGAGGGCAAACTTTTTTGTAAATATTGACAAATTGTGTCATCACTTTTCTTCGCCAACTTCCTGCGTTGAGTTTTGGATCAGTCCAGTCCGTCATGTTTTGAGTGAGCACATGACCGAGCAAATCACAAGCCTCGACACTATTAATAGTTTCATCACAATCCGGAACGGGAATGACCTCTTCGCAATCAGTCAGAGTTACTGACACTATTCCCGTCTCTGCGGTTGAATTTGGCTGCGCCGACGAGGGAGGTGGCGGTGAGGCATAAAATCCAGTGGAGTTGATCAGTCCTGGTATAAACCATTGTCCAGGACTTGGTTCTGAAATTGCTCCGGGATGCACAATCCTAAAATCTGGGAGCTGATTTGGTACCAAGGATGAGTTTATGACAGAGCCATCACCGTCTCCATTTTCCCCACACCCAGTCCAAGAAAACATGTCAGTGGACAAGTTTGGGTTCTGGGTGAAGACCTCGTCGAATTCGATGTCTTCGCCTTCTTGTCGTAAGCAAAACATGGGACTCATTCCCACCGTTTGTCGCCCGTGCACCTATAATTTCATGACACAACAACAAACCTGTAATACTCGCATCAACGTACAACCATATTATTTACTTACCACTCCGAATTCGTCATAGTGGGATAAATTGAAGCAGTAGGAGGATGGTTTTGGTGGAATTTCAATCTCGTCTGACCCCCACATTCCCCCATCATTGGTCACCATAGCGAAGGATGAGTCGTGCACTTCTGCCCCTGGAAATGAGACCCCTTGGGTAGTAGCAACCCCACCACTTGGAATGTTCCTTAAAAACTCGAGGGGAATCCGGAAAAAATTTCCAGGGAAGAAGAAAAATGCGGAGCGGCGATAATCCTCTGTTGATGTGAGGAGAAATATGCCAGTGAATTTGTTATGACCAACAACAGCAGATTGGTTATCTCCAGATTTGTAAGAGTCTGGATTTCGTCGATTAAAGGTGAGGCATCCATGAAAAAACAGACTTGGTTCGCCCATGGAAAAGTCATCCGTAGAGTAAATGATTGTTCTTTAATCGAGAAATTGCATATGAAAATTTAGTATGACGATATGATATAGTACACAAATATGTGTATACGTGAGAATAATAACCACTCACGGTCCATTGATGCAGACAACTCCAGAGTAGGGGCGGACATCGATGAACCCAGTGTTGTGAAGAGTTTGAAGGACAAACCCTTTTCTGGTGATTGAAATTCGGACGTATGGTTTGTAAAAGTCGGCAGAATCGCAATTCGGCAAGGTCCAATCTGGTTCTAACGCTCGGATTATTATGTGAAGAAGCAATAATGGAAAAAGTAGGAGACGTAAGCAGGTGGTACAACCCATCGTACAAGAATTTGTTCAAAACAACTTTAGTTGTTGTGCAATATTTGTATTTATAATCCATTGTAGTTAATGGTGTTCTTATTTATGCCTTGATTCATTGCTATTGCTATTTACACGGTGTGCAGGGTTCGGAAAAACCCAGGGTTTTAATCAAAAATTATAAAACCCATGGGTTTTAATGGGTTTTACCATGTTAATTGGGTTTTATTTGGGTTTTAATGGGTTTTATTGGGTTTTAATGGGTTTTATTGGGTTTAAATGGGTTTTATAGGGTTTTATTAGTTTTAAGTAATAACTTAACAAAAATAATTAGGAATTTGTATCTATTCGGAAATTATTTTGTTTTATAACACTTGAAATCTGTGATGCTAAAGGATGGAGTCAATTATTGAATTGTTCCGAATTTTCATATATTAGAATAGTAATGAAATAAACTGCTTTAGAATGAATTGAGATAACGTCTTCTAACGTATAGGAGATGTATTTAACTTTTAGAATGTAGTTTTTAAGTAAAACTCAATTAAAACCCAATAAAACCCATTAAAACCCAAATAAAACCCACTGGGTTTTATTCATTTAAAACCCATTAAAACCCAATAAAACCCAACCCATTAAAACCCAGGTCGGAATACCCTGACGGTGTGATTGGCGTGCATTGTCCACGGTAACTCAATATTGTTTCTAAATATATCTATGTACATAATAGGGCCAAATATAAACAATAGCATTAACTAAATAAATACATATAAAAATTTTGGTGGAGTATATTTAAAACAACATTTTAGTCACTTTTTCACATTCAATTCCAGTTGTTAAATAATTACAAAAGCGTATTTCTGAACTTTATTGTTACCAAGCGGCTATGCGCATACCTGTAAATGCATAATTGCTTGCATTTGTTTTTCCCATGAGGATGTATTGCTTGTAAATGAACTGCTGCACTGAAACCACACTGAACAGATAAAGTATGCGTTAATATTTGAATAATTATTATACCCTATTTATCGTTGTTATGAACATTACAAGAGGCTCATTAAGCGACCACAGATATTGTGCGCGTTTTTAAGGTATTAATATATATTAATATGAAATGACTGTATGCACAGTATGATAAAGTAAATGAATTTCGAAATGCTATACAAGAAAAAAAATCCGCATGGTATTCCAGTTAGTTATTATGTACTAACATTTTAAATTTCGATAGTTTTATTCTTGCTGATACTCCCACAAGACCCCGTTAACAACAACGTTTAGTGTAATAATATCGTCTACATTCTCGGCCACATAGTGTGGGTCGTTCTCGATACCATTGAATGTTGCATTTTCCAACTTTAAACCCACAAAGCTTGTTGAGGGATGACCGGGATAACCTTTCATGTAGCAGGTATAGGGTGCACCATCCTGCAGAGTTAGATTCTGTATGACGAAATCTTTAATAACTGGAACATAGCCTGCATCTGGTCCTTCCTCGTAGAAGAAGTCGACTTCAATAACCTGCTTGGCAACCCTTCCCACAGTTATGTCTCGGAGAAAGAATCGTTCCAGCAGTCCACCCCTGAGAGCGTTATTCTTGATCCTAATCGCCGTGTCCAAACTCTCGCTAGAGAGGAAAATTCGCTCCGCAAACACGTTTTTTACCCCACCGCTGATACACGAACCGAGCGTAAGTCCCCCGTGACCGTTTGCCATTCGACAATCCTGAATGACAATGTTTTCCGAAGAAACGTTGACCCTTCGCCCGTCCTGATTACGCCCAGATTTGATCGCTATGTCATCATCTCCGTTCATGAATGTGACGTTGTGAATCCAAACATCTTTGCAAGACTCTGGATCTACGCCGTCGGAGTTGGGGCCCAGACTCGTAATGTTGAGGTTGCGAATGACGATATTGTCGCAAAGGACAGGGTGGACGATCCACATGGGCGAGTTGGTTATCGTGATGCCTTCAATGAGTATATTTTTCGATCGATACGGCTGGATGAATTGTGGTCGGAGAAAGTGGCCCTCGCCAAAAACTCGTTCCTCTACCGGAGTCTCATCCTCTGCCATTTGAAACAACGCATTTCTAGCGTTTGTCTGATTTTCTGGCGTAGTTACCCAACATTGTCGAGACCAGGTTCCCTTCCATGGCCACCTAGAATTTTGAGTAAGTTTTAAATAAGGTACATGTATACACAATTAGTAAGAATAATAGGCGATTTTTTGGTATTTAAGTTTATTCACGGTGGAATTGAAAATAAAAAAATCGTACCAATTGTCACAATCGCAGTTTCCGTCCAAAATTCCCGAACCAGTCAACCCAAGGTTTTCTTGTTCGAAGGCATAGACAAATGGCGAGTAGTTAATGAGTTCGATACCTTCCCAACGCGTGAATACGAGTGGGTAGGCTGTTGTGTTGCGGGTGAAACGGATAATTGTCGAAGGTGTGGAAAGGTGCAAGTTTACATTGGATCGAAGGGTGATGGGACCTGCGAAATTAAAATAATTAATAAACCAGATCGTGAAGTTAGACGAATAAATAATTAAGCACGAACTTAATTACATGCAAAATTATTACCTGTAATGAATGTTCCATTGGGAACGAGTACAGTGCCACCTCCGAAAATGTTTGCGAGTCCGATCGCGTTCCTAAAAGCGTTCGAGTTAGCTTCCACCACGTTCGCTGGGGCTTCGACGTCGTCGGCGTTGGCTGACGGCAATGCTCCGTAGTCTAAGATGTTGAATGTCACGTCCGGGAAGGTGGGAATGTTGGCTTGAATTCGCGAGAGGATTGTGGGTACTTCGTCCCATGGATCAGTTTGACAACGGATGCCTGACAATAATTTAATGACATATGCACAAATAAAGTTTAAAATAATTGCAAGATGTAAGTACCAGATGTGCAGAATATCAGCAATAGTGTGAAAAATAAGGGGGAGGCGGATGGTTTACCCATTTTGAAATTATTTTTACTACTAAAAATGCATCAACGGTTGCGGCGTGATTTATACTGGATCGAATAACTATAAATAAGTTTGGGCAGCAAACAAAGTGATTGATTATGAATACTGACATGGCATTTTAACCGTGTGACTTAATCATTCCGCACTTATCAATTCATACCTTCTCCGTTAATCTCGCATATCACAAATTTGTAGTGTCGTGTGCTACATGTACGCATGCATGTTTTTAATCATTCGTGTATTAATTAAGTAGTAAATATAACATCTCATAGGGAAAAATTGACATGTACACACGCCTAGAAACTGTTTAATTTTTTGGCATATCTACATTATCAATCTCACTCTTGTCCAGCAAACAATTACAAAATATCAACAGGTTCAATATTCGTATCTATCACCTCACTTGAAAACAAAGTGATTGAGTGCATTTTTTATGCCGTGGAATTTTTTGCACACGATGACCAAGTTGAATAAAATCATAAATAATGCAATTAACTACATATTATCAAATTTAGGTGACTCAGTTAGATTGCTTATAGTTTGTTCAATATCCAAATTATAACCATGCTATATGCTAATACATGTAATAAGAAACGGGACATGTCATCCAAGTAATATTTCCATATGGAATGTTTAATGTTCATTTAATTTAGATTCTGTGTGGCCATGAATTATTTCGCACTAAGCCTCATTTCATTAATTTTATGATTTAATACGGTTTAATTTATCCCCAAATTCGCCGTAGATATACTTTGCGCATGAGACGATTTGATTAAAATTGATTGATTTGATTAAAATTTTAAATTTTATGTATTTCATGAAATGCATAAATACGATTGGGATAGTTTACTCGTGTTTCAAAGCTTGCATATGTACTTGTGTACATTTGACAATGCTCAGGAAAATTATGTAGACAAACAATTTATCAATACGAATTTATTTACAGTAAAAATTTAAAATACCAAAAGTGATGTTTAATGAATATGTACATATAAAAAATCACTAGTTTAAGTATTAAATCGGATATTTAGCCTACACTACTAAATTCATTCTTCTAAACTCTTATTTTACCAGATATTATATCCTCGTGCATTTGTTTGTCCATTTGAAGGTATTGCTTCCCATTGAAAAAATAAACTTTGTCCTGGATGAGATTCAAGTTGAATCCAGACTTCTGATACTCGTTCTTCTTCAGTTTGTACGTTCCTATAATTTTTGATTGCCATTATTTTTTAATTCGTCTAATTTGACAAGCCAAAAGTGTCAAAAAGGCCGTTACCCGTCATCTCAATTTCTGTGGTCAGGATGCGAAGGAAGAGTGGGCGAGCGTAAGACGGGAGAGATTTTATGACCCCGATTGCCAGTTGATGCAAGTCCAGAGAGTTTTCAGGGTCGGACATGACCGCCATTCCTGCACGCCCGTCGGTCCCAGGAACTTCCACGCCAAACACAGTGGTCCCCTTCAGGCCGCTGATTGTGCTGATAATTGACTCCACTTCGGCGGTTGAGCAGTTTTCTCCTGCAGAAGTATTAAGTAGTTTCCTTGCCGTATAGTAAGCTTTGTGCATTTTAAGGAATATATACAAAAAAAGATTGAACCTTTCCAGCGGAAAGTATCTCCTTTGCGATCTCGGAAAAAGAAATAGCCAAGCTCATCTTGCACCAACACGTCTCCAGACCTGAACCAAGAGTCCCCTTTTCGAAACGCATTTTCAAGAATTTTTCCACCCGTTGAGCTCTTATCAGCATACCTGATAAATAGTAAACAGGGTTAAATTTAATTTTTTTAAAGCTTTCTAATCGGACTAATTTTAATTTGTTCATATCCAAATCTGCACAAGTTCATCAATTTTGATCAATTTTGCAACTAAAACGTCAGATTTTCATAGTGAACTTATCAAATTTTTCAGGAATTATTAGAAATAATTGGAAACTCGAAGGAATGCGTGGGCTTCTTTTTACTTAATACTTAAATTGAAGTTAAGTTACATACATACCCTTCAAAGTCTGTCATGGGATTCTTTTTGATGATCCTTCCCACGAGTTCACCAGGTTCATCTTGTCCGCACTTATAAACGAACCCTGTTTTAGGATCACGAATGGGTTCGCCAGTCTCCTCGTCCACTTTGATAAGTCGGAGAGGAAGAACATTTGGAGCCCATATAGGAACGAATCCTACAGCTCCCAATTTATCGTCCATATTTGCTGGAAGAATTGACATGTATGTTTTAGTTACTATTTAAGCCCATGTCACTAGCCATATTATTGCAAGCTTCGAAATTGGCTGAAACTTTCCAGTAGTTTTTCTTACCCATGCCACAATTTCCTTCCGTGCTTCCATAACATTCTCTTATTTTGACTCCAAATCTGGTCACAAAGCTCCCCCAAATTTCACTCCGTAATCCATTTCCAAACATGACTCGAACTGTGTGTGCCTTATCCAGTGACGATGGTGGTTGAGCCAAGATGTACCGACAAGTTTCGCCAATGTATTGTGCAGCCTATTGCCAAATGAACAATTTGTAATATTTCATCGACATCATCTTTGAGATTTTTACTATGAATGATTTTGTAGTTGACTCACCGTCACTTTGTACTTGATACAATCACTCCAGAAACTCGAGGCGGAGAACTTTTTCCGAATTACTTGCGAAGTTCCGTAAATCAGTGTGATTCCCGTTCCAAACATAGTTCCGGATCCGTGATAGAGCGGGAGTGACGTGTACATGACGTCTTCACGCCCAAGACTTGATACGTAATAACAACTGGTTCCCATCAAGAAAAGTCGCGAATGCTTAATAGACGCTGCTTTTGGGAGACCTGGCGTCAGAATTCAGCATTATAGCCTAATATTACATACAAATAGCAGTTTATGATCTTCACCTGTAGTCCCCGAGGTGAAGATAAACATGGCGCGGTCATTGAAACCAAGGGACTCAGAGACAAGAGGAGGTGCTGCGTGGACATTTTGGAGCAATTGGTTCAGATCCGGGACAAATGAGAGAGAACATTTGGGAGATTGTATCTCTGACGTTGCTCGTGATACTTGCGACCCATCCACAAAGTAGTAAAGGGTTGGGTCACCCGCAAGAGCGCCTAAAGTTTCCATCAACTCCTTCAGAGCTGAAAGGTTTAAAATCACCATAAAACAATTGGTCCTACTACATTAGATGGTTTGCTGAGTTTAAAAAGTTGAATTTTGAAACCCACCATCAGAAAGGTCCGCACTGAAAATTACAGCTTTACAGTTCACAGCTTCAATGCAGTGTTTTAAGGGTTTTAGACGTAGGTTGTAATTAATTAGGGCAGAGACTACTCCGATCTGAAGATTTCAATGCAATCAATTAAAATTAAAAATCATCTCAAAAACCACTTGTTTCTTATTGCTTCACAAATTTCCATTAAT
The DNA here is from genome assembly GCF_002217175.1 of Folsomia candida. Classification (NCBI taxonomy): domain Eukaryota; kingdom Metazoa; phylum Arthropoda; class Collembola; order Entomobryomorpha; family Isotomidae; genus Folsomia; species Folsomia candida. Next base: position 23,282,602 of record NW_019091193.1, on the reverse strand, counting down.
AGTACGAGTCAGTGTGTACCCGAGAAAGTCCTAGCCATAAGGCTGCATATTCCGCACAGTTGTCCATGAAAATTCCAACCGTGTCGCCTTTCTTGAAGCCAAGAGATTTGAAGTAATTGGCGACACGATAACTCAGTTGCTGAACCTGAGAATTAGAATCTAGTACTCCGCACAACTTTAAGACAAGACGTGCATGAACACTGTTTTACCTCTTCAGTCGTCATTTTAAAATCTTCAAAGTAGATCAGAGTTTTCTTTGGGTCGCGTTTTACGACATGGTCAAAAGCCTTGAATATTGTATAGTTGCCATTCTGAAACTTTCGCAGATCTCGTTTTAAGCATAATAGAGTTGGAAGGACCCTAATATGTTTTACCAAAAAGAGGTCATGCATTTTATAATTTCCAAGTGTATGAATATTCACAAGCACTGCAAAACCTATGTATCATACCCAAAATCTCTCGGTATTGTTCTTAGAATGCAGAGAAAACGTCTTGGATTCCGTATAAATTTGTACAGTATCCAAACCCCAATGACGCCAAGCAGGAGGTAACCCCAGTTGGAGGGAACCACAGCAAAATTTTGGAACCAAACCCAAATTTGGTTGAAATCCATAATCTTAAATGTTTCCGTGCAATTAAAAATGTACTCTACTTCTGAATGGAGTCGGAAGAATGACTGGAATGGAGAATGCCACATATTCAAGAATATTCTGATGCGAAGATAATAAAAGTGAACTTTGAATCTTTCCGTATTTTGGACTTTATAAATACAGTCATGCGATCACATAACGCACTTTGCTCGCATGTATTTTTTAACATTTAAGGCACAATTGTAAGCGGAAAAAATTATCATGGAATACTGTAATAAATGATGTTTTTATGATTGTACGTATGTATCTGCATGCTGCTGCTCTTAATTAAATAAGGATTCAGTATAAATAAGCCTAGCCGAATGAAAGGGTTGTACTCTTCCGATTAGAGGGGTCATGAGATGTCAACTCGGTAAAGAAAACGCGCACACACAAGAATAAGTTTGTTTAAGTGATCGGAATCTGAATGTTAATGGGAAGGAAAATTATGTTTAAAATTATTTAGAATGAACATGTATTGAACATGTACACGTGCATCAACACAAACTAATGATTATTACGTATGTATAATAATAAGTATATGATTTGTATATCAACATTATTAATTTATGGAGTTATAGAATTATACTCGTATGCACATATAGTTATGCATACGGAACACCACCCGTATCGTCTGTAAAGATTTGCATTTCATTTCAGATCTTGAACCTGGATTGCATTTATTAAAATACTTCAGTTCATATTAAGTAGGACAGTTAAAAATGGAGATTCCAAATGGTAGACACACACAATAATTACGTGTATACTTGTATAAACCCATAACGCAGAATGCATAAACAAAATTTGCTAAATTTTCAGAAATTATTTTGTATAAATATGTGTCAAATTTTCAAGACGCCAAAAAAGAACGTTGAAAACGTATAAAATATTTTCGGGTTTTTAATGAAAATATAAAGTACGTTTTTTCCGAGGTTAATAGTAAAATAACAAATATATGTCCGACGTTTGATTACATATTACCGAACTTCTCGTTCTTGTTTACAACTGCAAATTGTAGGCAACAAAAAGTACGGTAAGGTTAGTCAAGGTGACATATTTACTTATATAAATAGGCCCAGATCCCCAAGCTCTGGGCATATTTTTAGCTAAAATATATTAGTATTCTCATTTTCTATTATTCACTTCATAAGTATGTATATATAGAATTGATTGGAAAAGCCACCCTATTTTTTACTTAATTATCCATTGATACTCAAAACATGACTCGATCTAACTCGAGATAAAGTTGAGCATATTATAAAAACGGATATCAAGTAGTAGCGGACGACATAACATCATCGAGAACTTATCCAAAGTTTTATAATTTGAAATTTAGACATTTGACATTTTATTGAGTTGCCACAGGTTTAAATCGACAAGATTTTCTGAGGCTCTCATTGATATGTATCACCAAATAATTTAAAACTTTGACCTAGGTCGGCCACCTTCGTATTTTGAACATCAAGTTCCTTAGATACATATCATGCAATGACAATGACAATGATGTTAAAAGCTTAATATTTTATAAAACCGACAGTGCGGTATATAGTATCTATGTATACCGCACTGACTGACGGACAAAGTGAAAGCCAGACAGACGGAGCGTCTACATAAAACAGCTTATACTATTTAATGACAAGTTGAGTATTGACTATACCAATTAAAGTAAAAACCATGCAGAACAAAATGATGCAAAGGCAGTTTTTATAAACTTTTAAATTTAGTTGGTCTATAATTTTTTGCAACTTTGAACCTTGTAAATCGCAGACTTTCCCAGCTATTTGTGTATATTTAATAAGTATGTATTGTACTGATATAACTAACCATTAACCAACCTGCCTATTTGCTACATTTGTACCTATGTCGCATGTAATTATTCCCTACTACTCGAAAAATAATAATTACGGATTTACAAAATGTTGATAATTACAGTTTTTCGTAGGCGGACAATTTTTGCTTGTTTACCATTCGATTGCATGACTTTTCTCAACATGAAAATCTACTCGATTTTTTTATTATTAATTTACATGCTTTACAATCAGTGCTGATCAGAACGACCCCGAAGTACAATGTCTGTGCTCCAGTGCAAAGCGGTGAGTCTCCTTGCGACGCTCCATGAAGATTTTTACCCTTTCGTGTATGGATGGCCCATTACTTTGAATCGGACCTCCAGACGCTTGGAAACTGTTCAAAATTACTCGTTTTTACGAAAGCTGTTTCCAACTGCACTAATGGTTTGCATGTTTGGTGGTTGCATGATTGGTTTGTTTCCTTCACTTCCGTCCGACCACAGCCCGGTGGTGGAAATCGAAGCACTGCTGCTCAATAATGACCAGCCATTCTTGTCCGTGGACCAATCTATGATGAAGTCCATGCGAAATGGGGTGTCGGCATGTATAGCGGTGCTAGCAGGTTCGGCAGCCCTGTGTGCATTCCATTTATTTTTTCGCCACATGGACGACATAATTTTGGGAACTAATCGGTTGATAACACTAAGCCAACGATTTTCAGTGCAGAGAAATGAGCTTGGAATATCGTTTAAATCATTTAAACGACATCAAAATTTTCAATGGATGGACTACTACTCGGGACCAACATGTCATGATAGGAAGACTGATGGGCTTGGTATCGGACTAATCGTGGCCGTGATCTCTTCGTATGTCGTCCCCCCTATTTTTAGCCTTCTACTAATGCTAGTAAATCTGGACCCACTGCTCCATGCTGTTTTATATTTGTCCTCGAACCTTGATATTTTTAACAAAGTGATACTGCTGATCTCAAAAATAATTGGTTCACCAATCCGGTTTAAACAAGGATTCTTCATGTGTCGACTCATCACTGGTTCTTTTGGACTTCACGAACTCATGAGAATTGGCATTGTCTCCTCAACTATAGGAATACTCTGGGGTGTGATGTACAATAGAAACGCATTTATTGCAATGAAAGTAGCAGAGTATGCGGTTTCGATAGGACGACAAGAACATCTCAGCCACATCAGATTGCATCGTCAACTTATGTTGTGCATTAACCTGTTGAAAGATGCTAATAGTGAACTTGCCTTCTTATTGTGTTCAATGGCTAGCTTTGCGATAATATTGTGCAATTTTGCCATCATTCACTCTGCAAAGCACCTGCCTTTCGGTATTACTGGAATTGTTGTATACGCGTCGTTGACCATGATCACAGTGCTAATATCCATTCTCTCATTAATTACAAAATTTAATGGACAAGCTGTAAACATTTCCAGAGTGATGACCATGGGTGCGTCCCAACTGCGTGGTTTTAAACGGAAACTTGTGGTGCGAGAGATTTTGGGAATTCCACATTGTTTGATAGGATTGTCTGTACTGGGACATTTCCTTGGAAATTTTACTAAATTTACTAAAATTATCGTAGTTCGTGTAATTTTTGAGTCTACTCTGAATGTCTTAATCACATTCAAGTAATGCGTATGTAATTTAATTAATTAATTTTGACTTCATTATAAGCAATGTTTGCTCAGCCTTTGCTGAGAATTAGTGTGAAAATTGCTTAAAACCAGATAAAAATGAGCACTATACATAAGAAGCTTAAATTCTTTATAAATTCTATTCTCTTCATTTTGCATAGTTTTAAAAACATAATTTGTACAATTCTTGATTTATATAATATAAAGTATCAGGTAAAACAAGTACAATCGCACAATCGCACATTTCCATGATTAAGTATTTTGTCTCTGGAAATTAGCATTATTTTCTAAATTATTAACAAAATGTACATACTGTCGTGAAGTACCAAACTCGCACCACTTGAGTTAAAAAAGGTCCAAATAAATGAATTGTTTGATTGATACATTATCATCCATTATCTCATGCATTCTGCATAAATTTGTATATGGCCTGCTTAATTTTGTTATTATGAATTGGTCAGAAATGAGCATTGGTCAGATAAGTACGTATCTGTATTCTGTATCATTGTGAGCAATTGTTTGAAAGTGAAAAGAGACATTTTGATTAGGATTTTTATGTAGTTTGTTACATACATGAGTAATTTCTGCGATTATGGAAAAATGTTGTTTTTTACAAATCCAGCACACTCATCAATCAATGAGATTATTTATGTATATCGGTCTTACTGACCATAAATACTTTTCCATCCTTTCTTTCCATACCTTTTCAGCCAGTTCTCGAGTACAAACACCTTTTGCCTAAACTTTATTAACACCAAGTTTAGTGTTCAATTAGCTTTGCTGTGGCACTGTTGTTTTGACTTGTTCATCCAGTGCGAGCTACATTTTGTTGTGCAAAATGCATTCCAGAATAATTATCTGGACAATGGCCATGCTCATGGTCTCGTCAGTTTGGGTAAAAAAGGCTCCGACACAAAATTTAATCCAAAGGGTTGGTTTTTTGTACTTAACGTTGACCTTTTGCAGGGTGAGCAAGAACCTCCAACGCTTTACGAGTACTTTGCGAGTCCCAATGGCGAAAACGTTACCGGACTTGTTGCAGAGATAGATGGGTTCAAGTAAGTGTTATGCATAGCTATACCTCCTGAAAACACAATGTGTATAGGTACTTACAACCGAAATAAAACATACCACATATATATTACTTCTCAAAGACTGAATGCGAGACCACTCCGAATTATTAGTGGAGCAATGCATTACTTTCGTATCCATCCAGCACTTTGGAGAGATCGTCTTCGGAAACTACGAGCGTCTGGTGCCAACACGGTATGTTCAAACTAACTTTCAGCTTTCAAGCGCTGCACGAGTACCACGAGTTCATATTTTAAGTCATTAATACGAAAGTCCCATCTTTCAATCGCAATATTTCTGTAACTCTTAGATATTTTACAAGGATTATCGTTAATGGCTTACAGGTAGAAACGTACGTAGCATGGAATCTTCACGAGCCGAGGAAGGACGAATGGGACTTTGGAACGGGGGAGAATGATAACTCAGTCTTCCTCGATATTCGGACATATATCCAAATGGCGAAACAGGAAGACTTGTTGGTCCTCTTGAGGCCGGGTCGTACGTAACCCGTAAATTTTTATTCATAAACCTAGTTTTAAATATAACATTGGACACTTTTTACAGCGTATATTTGCTCGGAATTCGAGTTTGGTGGGATGCCCAGGTATGTATGAATGTAGAATAATTTCGCGGCGTTATGTATACAGCAAAATAATAATGCCTCATTAAAAAAGTTACCTGCTCCGAGACCCCGACATGAGGGTGCGCACTGCTTACCAACCGTATCTCGATCGTGTCAAGGTTTATTTAGATAACCTTCTTCCACTTGTTGCTGATCTCCAATTCACTCGAGGTGGACCCATTATTGGGCTGCAGGTAGAGATGATTTTTGCATGCACATTTATATTCGTATCTACATACATACACATGATGGGAGTTGGTCAAAGCGTGTGTATGATAATTCTAACTTTGATTTTGATTCGTCCAGTTGGAGAACGAATATGCCTCATTCGATCAAATAGAGCTCGAATATTTGGAATTTCTTCAGCAAACATACTGGGACAATGGAATTGATTCTCTTCTCTTCACGTCTGACGGGGCATGGAATGGTAAATAGATATATACTTTTTGCATGGTTTACGACAATTTCAGATTTTATGTACATACTCTCAGCCTTAAACTATAAGTATGTTTTTTTTGTAGGTGACAAGGGGAGCTTGCCAGGAGTTCTTAAAACTGCGAATTTTGGTGGTGATGCCGAAACAAGTTTTAATGATCTTCTCGCCTTCCAACCCGATAAGCCAGTCATGTGCATGGAGTTTTGGTGTGGATGGTTTGACCATTGGTTCGAAAACCACAGCACAACCACGGCTGATGGCAAGTGGAATACATACACAAAACATAAGAAAATGCTTATATTTGTTACTGATTAAAGCTATCCATGTGTTTGAATTTTTCAGAGGTTGCGGAAATTCTAGAAGTTATTCTTGGCCCAGTGTTCAAGGGTTCTGTCAATATCTACATGTTTCATGGATTAAGTTTAATTTAATTTAATTTAATTTAATTTAATTTAATTTAATTTAATTTAATTTAATTTAATTTAATTTAATTTAATTTAATTTAATTTAATTTAATTTAATTTAATTTAATTTAATTTAATTTAATTTAATTTAATTTAATTTAGGGCACTAATTTCGGGTTTAATGCAGGAGCAAACCATATTCCTGAATACGCACCGGACATTACAAGTTATGGTATGACGGAAAATGTAAAAGCACGTAACAATTGAAACTGAGAAGGGTGAACATTTTCAATAGACTATGACGGACCACTTTCGGAAGCTGGAGACTACACCCCAAAATACTATCGCATCATGGAGGCATTTGCCCGATACCAAATCCCAGTGTTGAAACGACCTCCGCTGCCTTTGCAAAGTCGGAAGTTTGCTTATCCCACCCTTCCAGTCCAAACCTATCTGTTGTACTCGGATATTCTGGAAAAGGCCCCAGCTTCCAACAAGTTCCAAATACAGGACAGAATTTCAATGGAAAACTTTCCAATAAACGAAGGTTCCGGACAGAGTCAGGGGTACGTCCTGTACAGGAAGGCAGTCAATATCATGGGGAGCGATGTTACCCGTTTTTCAGTATGACCAACATTTTTCGATTCTGCATCCTTTCAAGTCAATATAATTTTCTATAATTTTGTATTATTGCCACCTTCAGGCCGGTCGTGTTCGTGACTTTGGTCTTCTCATCGTGGACGATGAACTGCAACCTTTTCCCCGAGATGAAAATGGCACGGTGCAATATTGGCTAAACTCTGTGCAAGAATACGACCTCACGCTGGCCGAGGGGGAACACACCCTTGACCTCTTAATTGAAAACATGGGTCGTGTCAACTTCGGCGCGCTTTGGAGTTTCGATCAGCATAAAGGACTTGCAGGAAATCGAACCGAAGTGGAATACTATCACTTGAATGGGGAAGAAATCAGAGACATCGACGTGGTTTCACTGGAATTTAAGTCGTCCTGGGTTAAAAAGTATGCACTACAGAGTAAAGTAAATTAATGTTTAGCGTTAAGCCATGGGAAAAAACAGGGGATTATTAATCCCGATATGGATAATCCTGATACTAATTTGTCCTGATATCAATGTTACTAGTTTGACTGGATGGAGGACGAATGATGGCGCAGTCCCACTTAAAGCCCCCGTTCTTGTCCAATCCTCCTTCGTGATTGATGGGCAACCTTCGGACACGTTCGTGGACATGAGTGGCTGGAGCAAGGGCATCGTTTTCATCAATGGTTTCAATTTGGGAAGATATTTCAATGTCGGACCACAGCAAACGCTGTATGTACCTGCACCATTCTTACGATTTGGTGAAAACACGGTGAGTGAGGCGACATGTCGTAAACAGTTACAAAATCTTTGATAAATGTTTGCATATACTTTTGTTCTCAGATAACGATTTTTGAACAACTGCAACCTCACGATGAAATCAAGTTTTCAGCAACTCCCAATCTGGGGCCTACAGCAGTGAGGAAATTTGGACAATACGGACCGTTACATTTAACTCAGAGGGGACACTAGTTCACTTTTGTTAATTATTATCCAGCACTTTTTTTCCCTAAATTATTCTATAAATTACTGAGCATAAAGCAATAAATATTCCTACTTAATTGTGAAAATGGGACGCTATTTCAATCTATAAACTGAAATTATCCCATTCTCGCCATATTTTGGGCTCCTTCTGGGGTGCTTGATTTTAAGAGCAATAAAAATTGACTTATTTTTGGTACATATATGCAACATATAATTTGCGTTTACCAAGTGCAATAATTTGAATAATTATTTTTCATGTTTTTTTTACATCATTCACTCGAATTTAGCCGACTTTGAATTTTAATAATTGACTGAATACAATTTGAATTAATGATTACTACAATTGAAAAATCCGCCATTTTATTATTTAAATGAAATTAATATGAACGTTGTATTTGTCGTAAACACCTTTGTTTGAATACCAGTACTTATTTATGAAACATCAATTTTGTTTCGGACTTGTTACATAAACTGACATGCAACAACTATTCCGGTGAAAGTTGAGAGTCAAGCCAAGTGTCAATTTTAGGACCCCACGTGGCGATCCAATCTGCATTTGCATCTAATTGTGTTCTTGAAGCGGTGAGCGATGATCTCACATTTCCGTCGGTAACCACCTCCAATGCGACCTCAATAAAGCTCCTCAACTGAAACAAAGTCACCGTCATTAGCTGAAGTATACACAATGTACTTGGCTAGAAGGTGCCTCTATATTCTACTTAATGTAAATATGTCACGTAATTTAGGCATGACATAGGATTTTGCATTACATACCTGTGCACTTGTAGTGGTTTCAGACGTATACGCTGCCATTGATGATACCATGCTACTTACAGAACTCTCTCCAAGTCTAAAAATGTATAAATTCTTAAACATGTAAGATTGGTTAACATGAGAATACATTCAGGACCACTTACACGGCAATAATTCGTACGAGATCGTTCGCGAAATAGTTAATGATCATTGCTCGATTCACTGGATTTTCTGTGAGTCGTTGAATCAACTGAACGGCGTGAGCTGTAGTGATAGGTGACGACGTCGATGTCGCCAATTCCAGCCAGCTATATACACATTTGAGATTAGACGTTCTGAAACTTCTTAAATACACGTGATAAAGCAATTATGATAATCTTGACGTACCCCAAAATGTAGCTGGGGGCATCACAAGCTAAAGCATTAATGAAAACTGTAAATCTTTCTGCCCTGCTTGCTCCAAGATATTGCTGCAAGAGGAATCCTTTGACGCTAAATTCTCCCGGAAGATTGAGGGAGTCTGAAATACTAACGGCTTTACAGAAAATCATGGGCTGGAGGTCAGCAGGAACCCTGAAAAGAGTATTATTCCTATAAATTCACATCCTAATAAATTAACATTACTGCTAATAAAGATTTCATGTCGCAGTATTTCTATACCCGGTGCCCTCAGCCAACTTTATAGCGTAATCTTCAGCAAGAGTAGTGCATTGTGGGGAACCAAGGGCACAGGCCCAATCCAGTAATTGAGTTCGAAGAATGATGGTCACCGGACGGTCTGATGGTAGTTGTTCCCATCCAATTCTGGTCAAGGCGGGGGTGACTTTGCTCAGCATGTAGGTCTACAGAAGGAGAGAATAAAAATGTACGTGCTGTAGCAAAATTTAATGATAAGATAAATGAATGCTCTGATTTTTTGCTAACCGAAAACTTTGTATAAAATGGAGTGTCAATCATTCGTCGGTTTGGAGTCCTAAGATTATTGAAGACTGTTGTCCATACGGTATTTTCAGCCTCGTTTTCAAGATATTTAGTAAGCTCAAGGGCTTCCTCGATTGGAACGTAACCTATTTAAACTTAGAGACTTACGTACATGTATTATCCATGACTTGTTTTAACTTAATTTATGGAACCAAACCTGCAAAGGCACTCTTGAAGTAGTCATCAATGAGTTGGCTTCTACTCGCAAGGCTTACCACGGAATGGTCACTCAGTAATTGGACGTTAATCAATTGGAAGAAATGGGCGTCGTAGAGGACTCGATAGTAACCTAGATAGTATGGATAATTAATAAATAATACATTTTAGCGTGCCAAATTATGCGCCTTTGTAATAATAGTCTAACTTCTGGCATCAGGATTTAAAACGATCCAGTCCGTGCCGGCTCCAAAAATCAAATGCGTTGCGCTAGCAGTTGAGTTATCCAACCAAAACTTTGGCTTCCAGTTTGTGTCAGAAAAGTCTGGATTAGATTTCGTAGCATATGAGATTGGGACGAACCACAAATCATTGGCTTGCGTGCTGTTAGCATTTCTTTGTTGTTGAGAAAGTCGGAATTTTTCCTTTGATAAAACACGAGGTCCAATTAAAATGCGAACACAAGTTAAAATCCATACACATTTGTTATGTAAAATAAATATATGCAAATTATTTTACCTGAGAAATTAGGACAGCACTCCCTCCAATCCACGAGAGAGTAACTATGGGAAATCCTGATTGAAGGGTCCAAGAGTCCAGAACAGCCTTCACCGGATATTGCGTCAGAGTTCCATCGATATCCACTTGTGCTTGTAGTTCTTCAAATAATTGGTCCTGGACCGTATTGTCGTAGGCACTATTCATGTAAATACATACTCGTGTAATTATCCTTTTGAAATATTCGTTTTTGTAGTATTTATTACTATTTATCTAAGTAGTTTCTAATCGCTGCAATAAAAGTGGCTTCACCCAGGAAACTTTGCATCATTCTTATAATTGAGGCCGCTTTTTCATATATGATCCGACTTGGTATGCCCCCCAGTTCATCAGTGACATTGCTTCGTATAGGCTGAGTGGTTGCACCGGCGTCAAAATCCATGGCTAGTTGAATCTTATCAATTGGGTATCGGTTCATTGCATCAAAATCGCTGCCTGTGGCGCTTGCGGCTCCAATAATCTCCATGTACGAGGCAAAGCCTTCGTTCAACCAGATGTCATTCCACCTAATTTAACGTCATTTGTTAACAAAAACCTACTTTAAACAAAATCAGCTTTATTCGCTTAGACATCATGGCTCATGTACTAACCAGTTGCAAGTAACAAGGTCACCAAACCTGTGGAGCAGAGGTGTCACTCATTGTATTTAATTATAATCTAATATACATAGTTTTCTACACCACCGTAAATTCTTAATAGGTGCACGTAATCTGTCGATTTCTGCCCATTAAAAAACTACAACGACTTCAGAAATGGCAATTCAATATTTGTTTAAAAATTTGCAGATGTGTCAGCTTTGTACAATACCAATGGGACAAGATATGTATTTATCATACCAGTGATGCGAAATTTCATGGGCTGTGGAGAAATAAACAAAGCGAATGTTAATTTGTATTGCATTTTACAAGTGACATGAAAAAGGTACCAATGACGGCGGCTTCTCGCCACTGTTCCATTTGGGTCGACTCTCCTTCAAAATATATCAAGTAGGCAATGCGATATGTATTCAAAGCCCAGTTCTCCATAGCTCTATAAAAAATGGAACATTTTGACTTGTAATAGCTTATAGTTCGTAGAAAATGCAGAAAAAATATCCTCACCCTGCCGCAAAATCCGGAATCGCTGCTGAATCAAGCTTTGAAAATTGATACGGAGATTCCAAATAATTTTCGAAAAATGACACAATTTGGGCTAGAATATTACACGGTGATTACAGCTTTGCCAATTAAACAAAGTAGCCAGATGTGTACCTGCCGATCTTGCTGAGAACTCTGCAGTGATACTGTTTGTAATAGTGGGAGGACCCCAAATCTAATCAGAACGAGAAAATTACTTAATTCTTTGCAATAAATAGCATATCACATAATTAAAAATTCCCAGTCAGCCGAGCAAGTGTTTAAAACACAAGTAATCATTGTGTAATTTACCTTAACATCATAAGTGCTGATCCCTGTTGGGGCGTCTACTGAGACAAAATCTGATATGACCATTGCAACCAAATATGTTGGCATGCTGACAGTTACCTTGCGTTGCAATTTTCAAAATCTTAATACCATCAAAATGAGATGATCATTACATATTAAATAAATAATAACTAACCTCATGAATATCCCAAAACCAGTTTTCCATTCCGGGACTAATAAAATAATCAGAATCAAATCGTAATCCTCCATACATTGCATAGGATAGCTTACGAATAAGAATTTTACAATTTGTACTCACATTGGAACGGTTTCTTTGAGGGGAGCATTTGCTAAGCTATGATAACCCTCCGCCCGACCAATAGTTACGTTGAATGTAGATCTGAACCCAGGTTCATCGAAGCAAGGAAAAGCCTGTCGTGCCCCAATTGATTGAAATTGCGTGGTTGCAAGCCATCTATTTATTAATTTCATGGAGACGATGATATGAAATGTGCACTCAATAAAATAAAATAGTCCACGAATTAACTTACTTTTGCTGTCCCGCAGCATCCAAATAACTACTTCGGTACAGGCCTGAAAGTCGGTTGCCCACTTTAGCCGTAAAGGGGATGAATACTTCGTACTCAAGACCGGCGTCCAGACTGCTTTCTAGTTGCATGGAGTAAGTCGACATTGACGAGTCGTTCGTGTGAGTGACAATTCGGATGGAAATACTGGTTTGGACAATTCGTACCTGAATTAGCAGTATTAATAATATTTAGTTTTATGTTAATCTATATTAGTAGTTATTTATACCGTGACATCGTCATAATGAATATCAATGTCATTTGAGTGCAGAGTAATGTTTGTGGTGGGAGTGACACAACGGAGTCGTATGGTGACCTCGCCGGGTGCAGTAAATTGTTCAGGGTCGTCCACAGGGAGGTTGATGATTGGACGAATTTGGACATCGTAATGCAATGGAACTAAATCTTTGGAGAGACGCACCCCCGCAAGTATTCCATTAGAAGGAGAAATGTCCTCTTGGAACCCGGTAAATGGGGATAGTTGAAGAGGGGGCGAGCCAAATGCGGCCCCAAAAAGAATTAGAAAAACAAATGAAAACGCTTGCATTATGCTAAGAGGACTTTTTTTTAACCCAATTTCAGTGTGACCACAACCAATGTAATGTAAACTGTTGGCATAAAGTAACGTGATCCACAGAAAGCGAAGCCGAATTTATCAAGTGTGAATCGGGGAATCACACCGGTGTTTTGTCCTGTCAGATTAGGAATGATTTATGTTGGTTCCACAAGTTAAATGTTTGCCAAGTGTAATCTGACTATTGAAATTAATATTATTTAAGCTTGACACATTAACATAATTAGCATTAAATAAATTGCAATATGTGAATAATTTAATTGTTGTTAAAAACAACATATAATGCATAATGCGTTCAATTTGAGATTCTCAAATTAATGAAACAAAGACATCAATGATGCCAATAAATGCATGTCATACATCCAGGTGTACAAGCTAGATAAGTAACTAAACAACGCCAGTCCAATTGACGATTTTAATTATAAATGATATTTTGATATACTTTTAGCTAAGTCTCGAATTTATTTATTATTTATTTCCGAATTGAAGAAATACCAATAATTTTTGCCAACGTTAAGCCGTTCCATGAAATTAAATTTGGGGTGCAGCTGTTACAGGTGCTGAGACCTCAATTTCGGCACTGACGCAAATTTCCTCAAGCCGGATCCCAGCTCGAATAAGATGAGCCTTGAATAACAATGTTTCACCAGCGAAGATATCGTTGGGGACGATCGTATCTGTGAAATACATTTACATTATTGTGCGCATTATCAACTTAAAAAGCTTTTTTGCTCAAAAAAAAAAAAAAAAAAATTGATACTTACATTTCGCAGTATATTTAAATCCTGGCTGGACACTGGAATTGGGAATTTCTGCTTCAAGAACAGTCCAACAAAATCCGGTCAGAACGCAGATGTCTACCACGAGGATCAGCGCCGGCGCAGCTCCAGCTAATTGCAATTAGACATATACATGTATATTTGCCTGATTTTTAAGATTTAATTAAATATTCATACATGGCAAAAAGTCCATTTCGCATTCATAAGGGGTTCCGGCAATAAAATTGCAACGACCATCACAATTACTGATTCGAAGCTCAACCAGTGTACCTGTTGAGAAAGCAAGAATTTAAGTCAACATAAAAACTCTAACTGACTCTTTTTTTTACACTGCGTAAAAAATATCTTATCATATTTCCAACAGTACCAACACCGCCTGAAAGGGAAATTTCAAAAAATTATCAATTTGCAAATTAAAATGACATCTTTTCTTTAAGAACAAACAATGCAATTTTTGTCACATACCACAACGAGTGATGGGAGTAACTACTCCGCGTGGTTGCAATTGGCGAGAAACTGCGGGGCTGCCATTACATGCGCCAAGAAGGCACAAAGCCAACAAGCCGTAGAAAAATTTCATGTTTTGTTTCGGAATAGAAAAGTTTTGAATCTGTAATTCACAAGATTTGTCAAGCTACTGGGCTTTCCCAATTTAATTTCTGTGACCACTTTGCCTACTTTTGCTGATAGTGATGTAAATTCAGAGTATTGCGCAAGTCGAATAAAGCGATCAATTACAGGGATTGAAACTCGAATGGATAAGCCTGTCAGGCTGGGAATCCTTGTATTAAATTCGCCTGATAAAAGCAACAATTATGCGTTCCAGCGTTACTTACATCGAGGCTATTGTGTACATTCAGCATTGGTTTCCATGCATTGTTTTGATGTATGCATATGGGGTAAGCACGTTGACAAGTAAGTGTGTCTCGCGTCATTATTACGTGGGTTGTTATCAAACGAGTCGCTTGATAATTTTGGACAAGATATGAACGTACCAATTGAATGTATCAAAAATATCTTTTCGAAAATGAATGGCAAACATATGTAAAAGCATGTTAATACCACCTGGTCATTAGCAGACAACACTATACGGACATTTGTGCGATCAAGGGCAATATCTGAGTGCTGATATTTTTTATCCGAACCACGAAGGATTTCTGATTCAATAAATCACATAATATTTAAATCGTACAATACTTACATGTATAGATTTGATGTGGTAAATCTTTAAGAGTGTGCTCCCAGATTTAAAAATTTACTTACAAGTCCTTATGCATAAATGAAAGAATATTCGTTTGTAATATGGTGGATAAAAATTCACGCCTTTGAAAATTGGGCCCTAAACAACGTTATAGTTTTTATTGTACATTCCATCAATTTCGGATTCAATATAATCATTAAATACACAAGTCCATTCCTTCTAAATAGCAGTAGCTCTAAACCAGTATGAGATAAGCATACCGAAAATAATTGTTGTATAACCAACGTTCAGTTTATTGACTTTATTCATACAGAGGCCAAACCCATCCTTCGTTGCTCCCGGTCGACACACCAGACCTTGAGTGCAGAACACGGTCTTTGGGTTGTGGATGTCACAGGCAGAATTCCTGATGCTCAGACATTTTCGAAGGGTGGAGTCCCACACGGTGTTCAGCTGATGCGTTCCTCGTGTCCAATGTATTTGGGGACGAGCTGGACATATGCACTTTCCCTTGTCGCAAGTTAGCACCGTGTTGCCTCCATCGCATTCAAAATTGCTGACACAACTCCTCCCTTTTGACGAGTGAGAATGAATTCAGTACATTTCAATATGATGGTTTGATAAGTGTCTGTATAAGATATTAACAAAATGTGTTATCTTGTCCTACCTTCGTGGGGTGGTACAGCTGCAGGTTGTTGCACTTGTGGTGGGTATGGCACCTGTCCGCCCTGTCCTTGCAGTGGGTATTGAGGTTGTGGATATTGTTGCTGAGGGTACTGAGGGTATTGTTGTGGGGGGTATTGTTGCGGAGGATATTGTGGTTGAGGGTATTGTTGCTGTGGTGGGTACGGCTGCTGCTGTGGGTCAGCAAAAGTTGCCACGAACGCACCAAGCACCAAGAGCACTTGCAGCACGGAACACTTCTTATCCATATCTAAACCAATTTCTTAAACTGCTAAAGAAAAACAAATTAAATACATTGATTTGCAAAACAATCAATCTAATTTTGTACGCATACTTTTTTTTTACCAGCAGCAAAGAAATGAGTAAGCAATATTTTTATTGTAAGCGCAATAAGTTAGTAATGAATGGATATGTACTTTGGGTTTGGTCGGAAGTTGAGTATGTAAAATGGAAATGTAGTTAGATTTCTGGACCTAATCCAAAAGATCATAATTCTTTTCATATTGCAGATGTAGAAACTATTTAGGATCAGACATTGATTACATAATTTATAGATTTACCTTAATTTCTAGTGCAACTGGTACAAATACAAAGTAAACACTTAGTACAAATTGAACGCAAAATAAAATATTTACTTGCTATGCGAGTGCTCCACGTTCTATTTTTAGATATTTCCTATCCTGTTAATCCTTAACATTGGGATTTGATGATCATGTAGTACGATATTTGCATACACTATGCATATGTGTGCATGCACTGTCGAAATAGCTTGTCCTTTTTGCATAAAAATTAAATAAATATGTACAATTTGACTTCTTTCCATCCTCGCATTGTTATTTTAGTGTATCCCTTAAATAAATATGATTTTTCAGAAATTCTATGCTTCGATCGAGAACTTGCTCCTGAGTGTAGAAAGTATGATTATAGGCCCCGACTGAAAATTAATTCAGAAGCACATTTTTTCTAAATTTGTAAATTAACCCTTAGCCGAGGAGAAACGGTAACTATGTTTGGCGTTGCTGCGGGGCGTTTCGATGACCACAATTGTGATCATTCGGGAAGCCAAAAAATAATTAAAATCTGACAAGTTCTAAATCTGGAGACTTTTATCATATGAGTTGCTTAGATTCGGGAGGATTTTATAAATGCTCAATACGGGAGAACGGCAAAACACGTTAGGAGAAAATTAGCTGCGGGACAACGTCAATAAATATGGTACTTAAATTGATGAGTATTAAAATTTTACAGTGTAACATTGTAAAGCAAAGTTGCATTATAATTAGAGAATTATGATGAACTAAATATGGTCTATGGTGCAAGATTTTGGGATGCAAAACTACTCAAGACATTTGTAAAATTTAGCTATTGGTCCCAAACCACACATGTTTGTGGATGTGCATAAGGGGTTTTTCTTACTTGGATCAAAAGTTCTTACTAAATTTATGCGTACATTTGGTATATTTTAATTTTTTAATGCAGCCAAGAACTCAATCTAGACGAGGAGATTAATTTGATAATTGATGAGTTTGATAAAAGGTGTATATAACCCCTTATTATTGGCGAAGCTAGTTTTACCTCATATTTTGTATCTTAAATGATCCCATATACCTTTATAAATTATCTTAGATAGTTGGTGCACTAACCAAAATATTTGTCGAGCTTCTGGAAAAACCCGAAACTAATTTCTCCCACTAGTTTTTCATCAACGTTGAAATTTAGCAAAAATGAACATGTCCTGGCAAACCAAGATTACACGAGATGGGTGTGCTTTGGCCTCAATAACTTTCCGTTATAAATTTCTTGAATAGTTTTAGCAGTTAGTGAACCAGAGTCAAAAATTTTGCATGCAACCCATCCTATGCAAAGCAGGGGCGAAGTTATATGAAAGTGACCTAGTGTTACCACGGACGATTCTGATCCAAGGCCCTAAAAATTTTAGTTTTTAGTGCCAACGTGTTTTGCCGTTTCCCGAATCAGCTAAATAATTTTTACCACGGAAATATCCGTTGTCCCGCACCTGACATGGAAACGTGAAAACGTGAAAAGCCGTTGACCCCGAAGGCAGAGACTTTTCTTGTGAACGGCTTTTCACGGTCTCCCGAATTAAAGCAAAAAGTCTAAAACGTTTTAAAACGGTCTCCCATGGCTAAGGGTTAATATTGAAGTAGCATATAAGTAAATCGAGTGATGTGAGTTATGTATTTTTGGTCGATAATAATGTATCGAGTCGACCAAAATATAGATTTTTGAATAGGAATGAACTATGACAACAGTTACCCAACAATTATGCATTGTTTATTTGTCACACATGTTTTGCAATATTCAATCAGACTTAAAATTCAGTAGTGTAAATATTTCAAATATTTTAAATTTAAAGCTTCTTCTCAGCTTTGACACTTTTAAAGAAAATCAAGCTTTTTTCATCCATGTCACTTTTCTACAAGTATGGAAAAAACATTGCACGACATTTTCGCTCAACCACCAGAAGTATTAGCACAGAACAGACGTCGCCACGCATCCTCATTACGGGTAAAGCATTTAGGATGGGAAAATACATGTAAATTTAATATTTTGTTTTATAATGTAATGTTTTTATGCAAATCATTCAATGATGAACAGGCTCTTTGGGCCAACTGGGCTCCGGTCTTGCTGTCATTCTACGGGAAAAGTATGGCAAGGAGAATATAATCACATCGGATATCAGGAAACCTTCCTCGGAAATCGCATCCCGTGGTCCATCCATCTTTCTGGACGTCATTGACTTTCAAAATCTCGAAAGAATCGTAGTCAATCACAGGATCGACTGGATCATTCACTTTTCTGGAATTCTGTCCGCTGTTGCTGAAGCGAATGTGCCTCAGTCAATGAGGGTTAACATTGGTGGCGAGTGCATTATTTAACATTTTATGTCATTAAATAGGCATTAGGTTTTCAATACGATTTGATATGTTTATGGTTCAGGTATGCACAATATGATGGAGGTTGCCAAACAGCACGGTCTCCGCCTCTTCATCCCATCCACGATAGGAGCCTTTGGTCCAGAATCACCTAGAAACCCGACCCCAAATTTGTGTATTCAACGACCTAAAACTATCTACGGCGTGGCCAAGGTTCACGCTGAATTGCTGGGGGAATACTATCATGCAAAATATGGACTGGACTTTCGCTGTCTCCGGTTCCCAGGGGTCATCTCCTCTGACTCTGTGCCTGGTGGGGGAACAACAGGTTTGCTTGTTTATTCAGTCCTCCGTCCACAACAAAGCCACAATTAATCATAATAAACTAGTTTATATTTGAACCCAGACTACGCTGTCCACATTTTCCATCAAGCTCTGAAAGAGGGCAAATACACTTGTTACCTCAAACCCACCACACGTCTGCCCATGATGCACATTGATGATTGTCACAGATCCGTGGTTGAATTCATGACCAAGGCTTCCGACACTCTGCCTGGACGGACGTATAACGTGACAGGTGTCTCATTTACACCGGAAGAACTTGAGCAAGAGATCAGAAAATTCATTCCAAACTTCGAAATCATTTACCTCCCTGATCACCGTCAGGATATTGCTGATTCGTGGCCACAAGTGCTTGATGACTCCTGTGCCAAAAACGACTGGGGCTGGGAAGCAAAATACGGGCTGAAAGAAATTGTTGAAACTATGTTGCGAGATCTAACACCGTTCTACAAGACCACCAGTAATATAAAGTAGTGATATGCATAAAGTCGTCAATTAAAGTAATTTTATATGATCAAAAATAAACAATTTGCTACAGTATTATTCAATTTTACTAAATTATTGTGCTTGACTATTTTTCCTTTATTTGGAAAATCTCAATGGCATGATAATATAATTGAGCAGCGATTTCACGTCCGTAAACAAAATCTAAATGACAAAACTGTTTGTACGGTGACTCGTAATACTCTATTAAGGTTGGCAGTTTACTTGCCAAAGTTTTTGCGTCCTGTAAAAGACAAGCGAGAGATATTTTTTTAGAGATAGAAAATATAGTAACCCTTTAATGATGAGGGGTTGGTATTAATACTTTGTAAAATGCGTACCTCTCGATGTCCCATAAAATCGTACAGGCCAACAAATAGGGCAATTGGCACGGTAGCCTTTGTAAGATTGTAGCTTGGAGGGGTTTCGCTGTGATATATTTCTAGATTTTTACGGCGCCCGTAATCATATTCTTGGAAACCCTTCGAACGCCAAAGCTGCATGACGTGATTTGTCAATTTTAAACTGCTCCCTGACGCTGGTGTGGTAGCAAATACCTGTGCGACTTGCTCCTGAAAATATTTGTTACAAATACGATACTATTAGCAGAAAGTGTCTAAATTAAACAACAGAACTGTACTAAAAATACCTTAGTAATCAAATCCCCATCTTGTCCGTACACGATATGTATCCAGTTAACACAAATTCCAATAATATCGACTTTCGGACTGCACAAATATGGGAGCAGGCCGTTTAGTAATTTTCCTAATGTCGGCGAAATGGCTGGGATGGATCCAAAAGCGTTCAGGAACATCTTCAACAAACAGATTGAGTCCAGATTAATTTTGCGACAATCTTGGTACAGTTTTAAGTAAAAGATAAGGGAAAGTCCTAGTGCTAATACCGTGATAAACCGCGAAAGGAATGACATGTAGTAGACAAGTCCGTTATAAAAGTGGGCCATAAAAACAGTTGGTCCCATAAGCACAGCAGATTCAATTTTGCCATTGTACTCCGGATGGTGACTGAGGCCAGCGAGAAACGCCGCCGGCCCCATCGACAGAGAGACATAATTCAGCTTTGATTTCCCAGTTTGGTTCAAAACGTGGTCGATCGTTGCCGGCATATCGAAGAGGCCCATTTCGTGAAATCTAAAAATGTAAAAAGTGTTCATTATGTAAAAGCGCATGTAAGATTTTATTAGTAAATTCTAAACCATTCGGCGTACGTATAATTCCAAAAACTTGGAGAATTTGTCGCAAAGCTTTTGTGTCGTCTGCCGTATGGGTTACCACGATTGTTCCCAAGCCATACATCATATCCCATAGAGTGCAATATGAAGGCTGCGTATAGTTTTTTTTTATCTCCCGTCATTAATTATTCATAGCTAAATCAATATGCATATAATGCAAATTTATTGGTACCAAAAGAGTTATTTGTCGGAGTATTGATAACCCATTCTGCTGATGACTGAAAATTCCCGTGAGTGAGAAGAACAGGAAGTTTGTCATTTTTTGCTAAAGGTGGAATTCGATGTACTTCCAAAATATAACCATCTTGAGTTTCCACAAAATGTGTTTCTACTGGGTAACCGTGCTGTTCGATAATGTCGACCTACATACATATATATTACGAAATGTTTATACACCTTCTATCAACAATCAAGACCAATATTGTATATGAATTTGTCTAACCGTGTGCATGGGATAAGGTCCTCCGAGGTCCCCTCTTTTATCCCTATTACTTTCAAAATTAGTCTGAAGTGGTACAAAATTATTTAAACTTGCAGCATGTATTTCTCCCAGTGATCCTAATTGAAGCAATATTACAAATAGTGCAGACAAATACTTTAATTTTACAGAGATAGCCGTGTAAATAACAAACATTTTACCGAGCGAGGTGTCAAGATTATGCACTCTGATATAGTTCACACAAAATGATCAAATGCCTGATAAATGGCTCTGGATTCTCCCATTATTGCATCGTATTGCACAAGCAATAAGCATGCAAGTCTTCTTAAGCATACAGAATCACTGGTATTGCAGTCATGGATTAATTTGGCATGATGGTTCTGGGAGAGTAGGAAGAAATTAGTATCAACCTCTTGGGGAAAACGCCATAAACTGGTTTTTGGACAAACGTGGTAATAACGTACTGGTCAGTATGCTTACTGGTCAAGTTTAGTCTTAATGAATATAATAATGATGGTTTGTAAATCGGACCAATTTATGGTGGTTGCAGTATTTTTTGTAACACAATTCTCGCACTGCGAAATACAAGACGTATAAGTAATATCGTGTCGAGGTAAATAAATTCAAGGTTTCTTCATCCGTAATACATATTTTTCTCCCTTTGATGTAAAAAATTGCCTCCGGTTCATGATGTTTATAATAAATATACATATTTTGAAATATAATAAACAAAACTGATTTCTAAGCATAGGTCGCAATCATCACTAGATAATTTATGCATAGAGCTAATGTTACGCATGTTAATAGAAAAACAATTGAACTTAGCGAGAAATAATCTTTGTAAACCAATATCAAGTACGTTAAATCAACGATTAAAATAAATCGTATCTCTTAATTGTTTTATATTTTGTTTTCGTTTGTAACCACAATAACAATAGCGTAATGACAGATCCTGGAGTGATTGGCAAATGTTAAATCAAAAATGATATTTATAATCATATCCGTGAAAATATTTGCTAAATTACTTGAAGGCATTGCATCATGTGCGGAAACTGAATCATCCAATAATCAAGTCTAATTAAAAAAATGTAATCCCTTTAAAAAATTAAACGCAGAGTCAATATTGCCCAAAGACTCAGCAGCTGTGACAATAAAGCACAGATTTTGTGTTGGACTAAAAGTGGTTTTGATTTAAATTATTATGTAGAACAAATCTAGTTGAACAAAAATCCACAATTCCATATGATGAAGTTCAAATTCACTCCAAAATATGGGTTAGCCCATCTTTTAATCGGGTTTGGAATTGGTATTTTATCGTCCCATCTGTACAACACTTTGTAGGTTGGGAAACAGTGACAAAATTAACTGAGAAAATTGGCGGATTTAAGAGAATTGCATTGTTGCTGTGTTTCAGAGGATCTCATAATGCGGACATAATTGGACAGCATAATTTTGATATTGGTCCTGCTCCAATAGTGCATGCACATGAAGTTCAAATCACTCCAAAACGACTGCTTTGTTGGGTGTTAACCTCTCCGAGAACTCATGAGCGACGAGCAAAATACGTGAAGCAAACATGGGGAAAGAGATGTCACATTCTTATCTTCATCAGCACAAAATATGGTAATTGAAAATTCTGGTTACGAATTACGGTACACAGAAATCGTGGAGAAAATACCTGCGCAATTTCAGACCCGACCCTGCCAACTGTGCCCCTGAACATGACGGAAGGACGGATAAACCTTTGGGGGAAAACGAGGGACGCTTTCACACACGTTTACAACCATTATCTAGAAAGTGCCGACTTTTTTCTGAAGGCGGATGACGATACGTACGTCATTGTGGAAAACTTGCTGCACCTTCTGCAACCTTACGACCCGAATGAGACGCTGTATTTGGGATGCGAGTTCAAAGGCTACATGAGTGGTGGAGCAGGTGCGTTGACAAAACATTTCGAAACTTGTTATCGTTATATCTCAGAAATTGAATTGATGTAAATTACCTTTAAATTTGAAAGTGTAAGCACTTTATATTGCACATAAGCACAAAATAAGCACAATATTGTGATGCTTTTAATATTTATTTCCAGGCTATGTCTTAAGCAAAGCAACGGTGAAATTATTGGTGGAGAAAGGACTGTCAAATCCTAAAATCTGCAAGCAAGGAAATGACGGCATAGAGGATGTCGAACTGGGTAAAACAATATTAACCTTTTAAGCATTTACATTTTATAGTCGAAAATGGGGAATGAACTTTGACCATGAATGTCATGGAGAAAAATTTTACACCAAGTTTCCTAAACCATGGTGTTCATGTCATATTTTTTACACATCGAAAGACCAAAACCATGTTAGTCATGGTCGCAAAAATTTGCATTGCAGGACCAATACCATCAAAGTCATGGCGATTGTTTTTGCAAGAAAATACTTTGACCATGACATACATGGAAGTCGAAAATAATAATTTCCACAGCTTTTTAGCCCGAGTCAGGGCTTATGGAACCGTCATGTCCGTCCGTCCGTCCGTCCGTAAACAGGATAACTCTCTTTAAACACAAGCTACCGACTTGAAATTTTTACCATGTGCATATTGGACAAAGTTAGGAATCGAGTTCGAAGATGGGCGAAATCGGTTAACTGGTTACCCGGTGGGGGTCATCTGAGTGGGTGGGGTCTTATGCACCAAAATTTCAAAATTGTCGTAGAAAGCTGAAATTTGGCACAGAGGTTGCTAATGGCTCCTAATAGATAAAACCTACAGTGCAGACTCCATATAGCCCGAGTCAGGGACATAGTCCCTGACTCAATAAGTCAGGGACATAGTCCCTGACTCAATAAGTCAGAGCCCGCTTCTAAATTTTTTTCCGAATTGACCAACATAATATCACCAACTTCCGTGTTGTGGATGGTTAAAAGTTTGTTAGATAGTTTCTATTATTTGGTCCCAAATTTTTGAGCAAGTTACAGATCATGTGTCTTGACCACCATGACCAGTGGGCTTCTTTAACATCCTGAAGCTCTAAGCTGTATGTATGTGCTATCCAGCAGTGGTTTTCAGCCTCCATATCAAATTTCAGCTCGATATAATGATTTTGAAAAATCAGTATGGGTCACCCCATAGGGTCACTCTGGTTGCACTTTACTCACTTTTAACTTCATATTCTTTAATTAGAAGCCATTAAGTACCATTGTGCCGGATTTCATCTTTTTAAAGTAATTTCTAAAAATCAGTATGGGTCACCCCATAGGGTCCCTCAAGACTAAAATTTTTCCAACCTGAAGTTATTTTTTTCTATTAGGAGCCATTAGCAACCTCTGTATCAAATTTCAGCTCTCTACAACAATTTTGAAATTTTGGTGCAAAATACCCTACCCACTTATATGACCCCCACCGGTTCAAAACTTTTCTGATCGAACCCATCTTCTAACTCGGTCGTTGCATTGCCCAGATACATGTCTGCACCAAATTTGGTCAAAATTGGTTAACTCGTTCGACAGTTCGACTGACATGACAATTACATAAGCCCTGGTTCGGGCTAAAAATCACGACTCGAGAAAAAGTCAGTCTTTGGATGTAATCCGAATATTTTAACGTTGCGATGTGATTAAAAGTCGACAATAATTACTTAATAAATTTCGTAAAAAATTGATATATGTAACTAAGGACGGATCTTTTTAATTGTTGTGTTTTCGTCCGGCACTTCGTGTAAAATTGTTCGCCATGACATACATGGTCAAAATGCTTAAAAGGTTAAACATTTAATTTGCGACGAGTTTGAAAATATAAGTTACAGGTGCTTGTCTAAGAAACCTCAATGTCACATTGGGCGACAGTCGGGACGAATCAGGAAAACACCGTTTCTTTCCACTTCGCGTAATTGACCATATCAATCCTGGCAGAATCACCAAGTTTCGCTATGACTGGTTTTGGGAGTATATGAAATTTCGACCTGAAGATGTTTGTGCAAAAAAACAACACCAATTTGGAATGTTTAGATAAAGATGAACTACATGGATGAAATGTTTGTGTCGTGTGATACAGGGTCCCAATGGCTGCTCAGCATATCCAATTTCATTCCATTATATAGAAGGACAAGAACTGGTGGCGATGGGTATCAATTCAATATATACAATGTTTAATATATACGGGGCGAATAGTAATAAATTGATTTTATTCCACTTGTTTATGGCAGATCATCTAATTTACAAAGTTCAGGTTTATCCGGTCCATATTTAGAATAGGATTTTGGAGTAGTAGCCAAAATTAACATGTCAAGAAAGGAACGTAATAAATATGGTTGACTTTGATATGCATGACTTTGAACCGTATTTGATTTGCGCAATAATGGTTGAAAATGAAATCGAAATTATTATTAGTATTCCAACCAACACAAAAAATGGATTATTTCATAATTGGCGTATATCACATAAAAACATGTATGTGGTAACTAAGTATATGCCACATGTACGGATTGATTTTCATGTAAAACTGTCAATTGTGTGTATTTAAAATGCACGCATATGTACAACAGTAGAACTTAACGCTTCCTAGTTCTGCTGATACACATGCTAATTGTATTTTTGCACTCGAATACCCCGGAATCAAATTGGACAATTATGTCATAAATTAAGCAATTACATATTATCATTATTTAATTCTGGAATAAAAAACTTGGCAAAACTTTAACACCTTGACGGTAGTTTGTAAAATATAGATCATTACTTCGTCGCAATTAGGGCAAAGTGAAGGTGAAAGTTTTTCCAGCCATTTTTACATAATATTTTAAGATGTGCAACGACAAAGAAAATAGTCCTTCAAATTTTGTAAACGTAGACTTAAAGGATCACAACGATGAAGGGACGATAGTTACGAAGCCGACTTGGCTGCATAAAATAATTCCCAAGAGTTCTTATGGATATACGAACCGTCAAATAAAGATTTGTTGTGTATTTGCCCTGGTGGAGGTTAGTCTATGATTTCCTTGCCTTCAACATTACTTTGGACATGAGTACTTTAACGAATTGTTTTTTTAAAATTTATTTAGTTCTTCGCAGCAACTGTGATCTCAATTCAAGCTCCCTTTTTCCCTCACGTGGTAATCTTTGCAATGTTCTTATAAAGTCAAAAACTTTTGCAAATATGAATATGCAAATATGAAAGTATGAATTGCATTTCATAGGCGGCGTCTAAAGGAGCGACTTCTGTAGAATATGGTTTCGTATTTGGAATATTCGAGTTGTCTGTGTTTATCATGTCACCAATTTTTGGGGCGAAGGTTGTACGATTTATTTAATCTAAAAGTAATTAAGTACTATAAATTTTAAAAATATGTTTTTGAAATTTGAATCTAGATGAATTCTTGCGATCCAAAAAAGGTGTTCAACTTGGGCATTCTAACCACTGGAAGTTGCTGCTTGATTTTTGGGTAACTTTAAGAATTGACTAAATTGCTCTGCAATAGCAAACTATTTAAACTGACTACATGTTATTGTATTTATTGACATTTATGTTTATTTTTTTAGTTTCTTGAACCTGTTAGAAGACAGGGTCGCATTTATCGCTTCCTGTTTAATCGTACGGATGGTGGAAGCAGTCGGGGATGCAGCCTTTGTTGTAGGTAATGTTAAATTGTCCACCAAATTGCCTGGAATAATTTCAATTACGGTTCAACTACGATGAATTTCGAATTCCAAAGGAATTAATTTGTTGTATTGATTGATGTTGTAGCTTCATTTACAATCATCGCACTTGAGTTTCCAGATTCCATTTCAACCACGTTTGTGAGCACATCTATATAATGCAATAATAATTATATAATATTCTAGTTCATCCAACCGTATTATGCATGTACGTAATATGTATATAATTTTTCAGGGGACAATGGAAACGTTCTATGGTAAGTGAGACGTTCTATGTATGATTCTAAGATAACGATTTATGTACCCTTTGTAGATGTGCATATTTGTGTACCAAAAAAATTAGTTACACAGAAAACAGCTACGTACTTTTGCAACGAGCAGGTCGTATAAAAATTTATAGTTTATTTATAGTTTTGTTTTTACGGACTGTGTATACATATACGGAAAATACGTATGGACGCAAAATAGATACACATATGTATATGGAAAATAGTGTTGAATAATGCATGTACAAACACCAAACGTTCGTTGGAAGAGAGGTTCAACTTTACACATATGTCAAATTGGACCGAGCTTGTTTCGAAATGTATTTTTTAAATGTATTTTAAAAGGATGTGCGTATTTCACCCATTTATTTTGGGTGAAATATTGTTGATCATACGACGACGAAGCAAAATGTCAGGTCTGAGACTTTTGTTAATTCAAATTCTCAAACTTATGTATATCAGGTCTTGGAATGATCGGGGGTCCAACAATTGGAGGAGCCCTTTATGAGGTACCAAAAAGTGCTTAGTGTCCTGAGAACTGGATAAATATTTGCATACCAGAAATACATATTGTAGTTATGAATAAATTTCAGGTTGGTGGATACTCACTTCCGTTTTCGACAATGGGAGCACTTCTTTTACTCAGTGCATTTGCAACGTACTACATTCTTCCGGAATTACCATCGACTCAAGAAAAAGTGACCACGTCAGGATTAGAGACATTTTACCTGCTAAAACACCCATCCATATTTATTACTGCCTACAGTATTGTTGCCACAACGGCTGGGGTTGGTTTCCTCCACTCGACATTAGAACCACAAATTGATGTTATCCAGGTAAGTAAGGTCGCAAGACCTTGTAAAGGATTTGTAAAAGTTGACGATATCTTAAACATATTTATCTTCCTCAATAGCCTGGTCTGAGTAAGCTGGTTATCGGTGCTGTGTTCATTCTTAATGGTGCCGTCTATGCATTAGGGTAAACACTAACTAGTATTTAATAATGTAAGTTCAACAAACCAAGAACCAAACAAATTGAAACAAATCTTATACAGGGCTCCAACATGGGGAAAACTATGCGACAATGTGCCTCAGCCAAAATTTTTTACTCTCTTGGGATCCGTGTTTAACATCTTGGGGTTCATCTTTATTGCTCCACTTCTGACGATCACTCCGTAATTCATCCATTCAACTTTAACCATAATCATTGAAAGAGATTATATTGTGACTTGGTTTTACAATTTTAGAAATTTGTGGAACATTTGTGTCGGGCTTGTACTTTTTGGCTTAGGATTGGGATCCACCCTCGTCTCGGCATTTACTCAAGCAATGAAAGACGCAGTGTAAGTGTAATTCGTTGTATTAAGCATGCTTATTCGAGTTTTTAGTGGAGTAGGATATATGTATTTTATATTGCATTATATTTTTTCGTCTTTTTCTACGCATGTCTTGATAATGAATTGCAAATAGCACTCAAAATATTGACAAATAAAATAAAGCTTTTCCTCGCTTTTCACTAAAACTTTCGCGTCATCCAACTATTGTATTTTTCTACACAGGGCGCTAGGTTATCCTGACGATGTCGCGACGTATGGAAAAGTCTCTGGATTGTGGACATCAATGACAGCACTGGGATTTTTCATTGGATCCGTTGCTGGTGGGGTTCTCCTCTCCATGGTGGGTTTCCAGCTGGGAACTGTCTTCGTCCTGGGGGCGCAGCTACTTCTAGTAATCAACCAGTCATTTTCCGACCCTTGAAATTATTACCTAAATTTGGATATCAAATAATAATGTGTATCTGTAGGTTATCATGCTCCTAGTGAATCACTACAGATGTAGTAGGTCAAATGGGAAACAAAAAATCCAACCTCTCTCCCCAGACCCCCTCTCAATTATTAACAAGGAAGGCAGACTCGACAACGACATTAGACTATGAAATGGGAACAAAGCTTCGGATCAATAATCATATTATTCCCAATTTCCCGTTGCGTGGATCATGCAACCTATGAAAACGATAGAAATAACTTTTTTAATAATCTTATTAAAAACTATTTTGTAATGTGATATCAATAAGATGATTGATATGATATGAGACTGAATAAAGCTTGAGCTTCAGAGAAAAATGATACGCAATCCCACGCATACCGACCCCAAAAAAATGATATATTAGAAATGAGTCATTCTAATCAGGGGCGTACTCTAAATCATCATTATACTATTATATATTTAATTTAGCAATATGTTTTTAAATTTTGTGAAAGAGTATTTTCATGTAAATCAACTAAAAGTGTAAGAAATCAGATGCACAAACATTGAAATTTGGTAGGTACGATTCTGTTGGGCACCACCACACTTTCCACAAAGAGAGAACACACAGCTAGACGAAAGACGAAACGAACACGACGTTTATTTTAATTATAATTATTCAAATTGAAAGTTAATTTGAAATATTTCCAACATAAATTTTGTACTACTGTTTAAAACATAGCGACACAACTGGATGCTGGGAAATTGATATTTAAGCAATTGCCGTTCCCAAGCTGCCTAAAATAATCGCTAGATAATCTAGCCTAGATTTATTTTTACTGGAAGGTAATGTTACATTAATTGCTACTTTATTATAAAAAGTCTTATAAGCATTTAAGATTTCTGTTTCTGAATAGCCTGAGTTGGCCTGAGTTTCTTCATTATATAAATTACGCAATACAGTCGAATAATGTGATGTTTATTTATAAGGATGTGCCAGCTGCACTGGTTTAATGTGGTCTTTGCTGCAACTTCCGGTTATTAATATGTAATTATTTATTTTGCGTCATAGGTTTGGGCTGGGGTCAAATGTCGCCTAACGTTGAATTGGAAGAATCGGGAGGAGGTCGTCGTTGTCGTCGCTCAAGTGGTGTCGATGGATTGGTGGCGCAACGACCAAGTCCTGACAAAAGTAGCAAGAAGGATAGTCCAACTCTGCGGGTTGTGGGTGGTTCACGCCGTACGACAATGGTGACACCAAAGTTTAGGAGAACACCTGTGTTGACCACGCCCGGTAAGAAGACTCTTGAACCTGCTACAGCTGCCGGAAACGACGGGAAAGAGACGGCCCCAACGTCCAGTAATAAACCGGAAAGCTCATTTGCTGATCATAAGGAAATGTGCAGCCGTGTTGCTAAATCTTTATATTTTGCAAACAAGATGCCAACCACTCCACGACCGTCGCTGCCATTAACAAGTGAGTATAATAAAAAAAGAAACTATATATTTTTTAGTGCTAATGCAATATTAAATGAATTACAAACGGATGAATTGTGCTGGGCTAATATAGAACTGGCAGTTTCCACTTTCTCCAGACGAGCGAGACAAGATACTCTCGACTTTCTGGATTTGGAACAGGCTGCGGAAATCGGAAGGAATGCTTGTGTTACTCCAACTGCACTCATTATGGCCCTTGTCTATTTGGAACGACTGTCAACCAATAATCCGGCGTATCTTGGAAGTGTTAAACCATCTGAACTTTTTGTTGTTTCATTGGTATGCTTTATTGCAATTTGCAACTGAACATTTGTCTAGATCTATTTTGATAAAATATCTAACGGCCAGTTGATCAACACGTGTAATTAACGACAACTTATTTTAAATTTTCAAGCTGGTAGCATCCAAATTTATCCAGGATGATGGTGAAGAACTGGGCATCTTTAATGACGAATGGGCTACATCTGCACACCTTGAACTGAAAAAACTGAACCGAATGGAACTCCAATTTCTTACTGCAATTGTAAGTACAAACCCAATCAGTACAGTACAACTCAATTTAGATAGCCCGAATGAAGTCAGGCCGTAGTTTAACCATTCGATGTTTTTTGTTTAACTATACCACGTGCAAGTACACCAGATTATTTATCTCTCGTTAACGTGTACCTATCTTAATAACCTAACCTAATAATAATACCTACATACAACATAATAATTTATTTATATTTACATTTGATACTAGGACTGGAGAGTAAAAGTGGACCCGGACGAATATACAAAAGTCTTAGAGTGGTTAGAACGAGAAGTTTCCTTGGGGGAAGGGAAAGCCCGAGGTTGGTTTACATACACGGAGGTTACTACTTTGCTGTCATTCCATTTATTGTGGCCAACGATATATCAACACTGTGTCAAGGTAATGTTATGAAATATCGAGTCTACAAATCTGATGAATAGATTACTTTGGGTTTACTTTCTTTGTTAATTGTTGACTTCTCACCCTGCTCAGGTAATAACAGCTGCCTGCATGACCTATGCAACTCTTCTCGCCACTCTGGTTACGACATCAATACTCGGTCCACACATTTTCATTTTGTCCAAAAGTTGTCTCAACACACTTACAACAACCGGACACTCATATCAGCCATGTGCCGCCACAAATTCGTCATCAAACTCATTCCAAACCTTAGATCACTACAGGGACTATCCACAAGCGACGGATGAACAGCAAAATATGATTGATGAAGAGGAATTGACGAATCTCAACCAAGCCGAAGTTCAACTAGAGTTATCACTATTTAATTTCGAAAATGAGACCTACCTAAACAAACCTGGCATTGTAAAGTCCAAGCTTCACAGCAAAGAATGGATAAGACCTGGTGAGTGGCCGCACATAAAGCATGTGATTGATTTTGGGAGAATTTTGACCCCTACCTCACTGGTGTGACCTGTATGCCCTATGTAATAATTAACGTTGGGCGGATAGATTGTCTTGACCTTCTCCCCGGTCTCCTCCCCCCCTTCAAATCGATCACATGCTTTTCGTACAGTCCCTTCGAATTAATATTTCTTCTCAAAATTGCGTCACTTCTGAGTATCATGTGCTATGCTATGTATCTTGTAAACATTGTAATTTTTGATTGTAGGATTAACACATTTTTTTCACCTTCAACCACATACGGCCCAGAAGCCGTTCAACCACGGACTTGAATCTTTGTTTACTCAGGAAATCCGTCGATTTTTCCAAGCCCAAAGGAAACATCAAAAGACAATTGATGGCAGCGCACTTCATAATGACTGTAAGAGAAAAAACATTGCAGTGACAAGTCGGAAAACATGCTCAATCTCAGACGCCAAAAATAATGACAGATTTTCTCCTTTTGGGCTCAGTCTCCCTCATGCTAAATTGATTCGTGTTTAATTCGTAAACATTACCAGATTATATGAAAAATAAATATAATTTCTTATCTAACAAAACAAAGATATTGTATTTGATACCAACCTACGTACTAATGATGATATCTATGTATCTACATGCCTACCTTTAATTATAGATTACCACCTACTTGGCCTCTTTCAAAATTTTGTCAATTTCCATAATGTCTTGATATTTCAGGATTAATAAAAAACTTTCTTCTAAACGATTACAAACATGTTTGGGTTGAGTAATTATGAAAGCTTATTACGACAATTGCAAATTATTCAAAACATTAGCTAAGGTATTTATTTGGAACATTCAGGTGGCATCAGCAGTAACTAAATTGTAAAAAATATAGCTATGGCGGTCGCTATCATTTTCAAATCGACATAATTAAAATTATTGTCAGCAATTTGTTACTTAAATTTGTTTGTGATTAGTAATTAAATGTATTTGCTACCCAGTACCCACGCCCACTGGCCCACAGTGAAAACAAATAATTATACCAAACTATCCAGCATTATTTCAGCATTGTTTTAAATTTTATTTTATTCGAGAATAATTACTCATGAGTTTGAAATAAATCCATTCATTTTATGGACTGGCAGTAGTTGTGGAAGGGTCAATCGTGGTCGTGGCAGAAGTAGTCGAAGTCGAAGTCATTTGGCTAGTTGGTGGGAAGAACCATGGGAAAAATGGTGGCATTCCAAATTGACCCATCGGCGGTGGTGGCATACCGTTTATTGGTGGCATCATTCCCCCAAATTGACCCATCGGTGGGGGTGGCATACCGTTTATTGGTGGCATCATTCCCCCAAATTGACCCATCGGTGGGGGTGGCATACCGTTCATTGGTGACATCATTCCCCCAAATTGACCCATCGGTGGTGGTGGCATCATACCGTTCATTGGTGGCATCATACCCCCTGAACCACAATTAGATGAGCATTAAACTGAGACTACATTTTTTAGTTTACCTAGATGTTTAGGTTGTGGTAGTGGGGGTGGTTGCTGTCCATCAATTGGTGGTGGAGGTGGTTGCTGTCCATCAATTGGTGGTGGTGGTGGTTGTTGTCCTGCGGGTGGTGGTGGGGGTGGTTGTTGCCCTGTGGGTGGTGGTGGGGGTGGTTGTTGCCCTGCGGGTGGTGGTGGTGGTGGTTGTTGCCCTGCAGGTGGTGGTGGGGGTGGTTGTTGCCCTGCGGGTGGTGGTGGTGGTTGTTGTCCTGCAGGTGGTGGTGGGAGTGGTTGTTGCCCTGCGGGTGGTGGTGGGGGCGGTTGTTTCCCTGCCATTGGGGGTGGAGGAGGCCTGGCGGCCACAATGGCGACGAGAAAAAATGCAAAATAGATTAGTTTCATGGTTCTGATTGAAGGTTAGATCAAATCTAAGGATAGATGCGAATAATTCAAGTTTTTATACTTGGAAGCCTCTTGAGATATCAAATGGCACAAACAAAGTCCTTAATATTTCTAGTTATGTTTCGAAAGATAAACAAAATCAGTTAACTTTTTTTGTGAAGAACAATAGAAATCTGTGTGTACTCATTCATGGACACACATTACATGACCAATGACAATAATCGACGTAAGGCGACCATCTGTGTAAGTACGTAAGTAAGCACATTTAACAATTACATTTTATATAATCATATAACCACTTCATATTGAAAATTTAATTTCAACAGCTATTTACAAAAGTTATTTATAACCAGATTTGAATTTTATGTCCGGTACATAATGCTAAATACATACATATGTAACTAATTTATTGACTTATAGCAGGTTTCCAAACTTATCTATGTGTGCTCAATGCAGATTCATTCTCTCAAATCTCTTTGTCAATTTCTACACGATGAATTATTACCATGCAAATTATGCTTCCTTGGTTTGGATAGTTTGTAGTTTAAACCTGCGACTTTGCAAATCCTTGCCATACAAAAGCTCACACATACATCTCAAATAATTGGTTAGCAAATAAATTAAAATACAGTTTTATGTTGTTTTTCGTTTTTGAACCTTAGTTAACTCATACTTTACAATAAATTAGATGATGATGCATTCAATTACTAAATTTATTTCCCGATCACCCAGAAAAACAATTTGTTGATAGTAATTTTTGGCTCATGCAACAATTAGTCCAATTAACGGAATCATGTTAATCGATATTTTATTCTTGATGTTTAGCCTTGAGTTAGTCAAGTCAACTAGAAAAAATCGACAATACGTCAATATTAAATGTATATTACACAATATATTAGGAATTTTTGTATGCAATCCAGATGTAGCCTACATATTTTCTCACGTATGTATACTATAAATACCGGACTCCAATAAGTTACTTCAGAATTGAACATTAAGGTTCATTATTCAAATTCATTAAGGTTTTTTGACGTTATAACTCTCAATTTTAAATTAAACCATGTCACCCAAGGGAAAGCAATTGATAAGTTTTGGAGTATTCGTTGGTGTTATCTTTTGTGAGTAACCTAACCACATTCTTATTTCTCCCATCCATTAAGTTGACCATTAACTATGAAGTGGTAAATATTACATCAATTTATTATCGTCTAGGTTTCGTCGGTGGTGCAAGATCGAGAGATATTTCTGCTGACCCAAGATGGACGTACAAGAATGTAGTACAGTCTCAAGAATCTCACTTAAGACAATTTGCCACGGATGGGTCCAGATTTGTCTTAAAGTTTACAGAAAATGACATGGTTAGAGAGGTTGTTGGTGCGCTAGGATGGGAGGTTCTGGGTGGACCATTAGATGGCTCAATTTTGCTGACGAATTCAAATATGACCAGCTTTGGAAAACAAGGACGGAAGAAAATATGTTTGAAATGGTGAACAATGAACAGTTTCATTCTATTTTAAAATCTGAAAATGACTTGTTTTGGTAAAATTACACTGGACTGTATGGTATGCTTTTGTTTAAATAAATATGCTTATAAAAGTAGGAGTTTCTACTTTGAAATTTTCTTTTACACAAAATTTGGAGTTATGTTGGATTGTTGCACATTGTATTTTCTAATCATAAAATCATTGTTCATAGTCTGGTGGTAATGTTGGCTCAACGATTGGTCCATCTTCAATCAGGAACTCAAACTCGTACAGCACCGTTGTTCCATCCACGCAATGAAATTGAATAACGCGATGAATTGAAGTCGAATTAGTCTCATTCATAAAATTTGGATAGTCAATAGTAGTTCGAAACCATAACTCATCGTTAGAGATGCCGATATCGAGATATTTGTTATGCGGGTGAATTGGAATAGATCCGTAATCCACGAAATACACTGACTCTTTCCTAGATCGTCATACAACCGAATTAGATTGTATTAGGTTGATTATCATACTAACAGAACAGATACTTCATGAATATGTACTTACCAGATTTCTATCCCGGGAGCAATATCGGACTGAAGTGGCTCTGATGTGATGGTTTCATTATTATTGATGCCAGCAATACCGCAAGTCACTATAAATTATGATAAGTAAAAAAATGTTTAGTTGGGGAGAAATGGAGATTAATTAAGTCCATACAGTGTCATCTTACATGGCGCTGCTTCCTCTAATGCTGCGTAAATTTCATTCGCAATTCCTGGCACGTGAAGGTACAGGTTGGAAAAATCTCCGTCAACTTTTATCTTGGCAGCTTCGCTGAGCCCTTGTAAATCAACCTCAATTGCGGCATACAAATCCGTGAAGACAACCTGGACAAGTATCGTTGACGTCACTTTTATATCAAAAAAATCATAAAAGCTTAAACTGTTATAATGATACTGGTCTTTTACCAAGAGGGATCCCAAGTGTACTCGGGCAATTTCCACCGTTAACGTCCTCGCGTCCACTTCAGCCGTTACGATATTTAGCAAATCCATTCCAGATTCAGCAGCATCGTTAACTTTTTGTCCAATCGCTGCGCCAACTTCTGGGTTGTCCTCATTCGCGTCCGTGTAAATTGCAAACATGGTGTAATAAACGAGCTCTTGTAGTCGTGCGACATGCTGTTCCACGGCAGGCCAATTGCTTCGGGCTGTGGAAATTTCGAAAAAACCTCAAAAACAATTGAAATCAGTTTTTCATGTCGTAAGTACCTGTTGGCCTCCCTCCGACATTGACAGTAAGTAACCCTACGCAAAAAAGTAAAACGGCCTTCATTTTACGAATATAAATTATTACTATGCACGCAGCTAAGCTATGGTACGACCCACGTCAACTAACTTGCATAATTTTGCAGTTGATCGGATGAGTTAAAAGCACTTTATAACGTATCGAGATAAGGTGGATTGATTTTGATAAGAGGACTGATCGATGAGTGGTTTGAGAGTTGAAAGGCAATCAATTTCGATAACAATAAATAATTCTTATGAAATATCTCCAAAACTTAATATATGCATATCGTACATACGAAAATAAGAATGCATTTCCAACTAATTAATAATTTATCAATTGAACCGGTGATCCTTTGAAGCTATGAATCCGACCACCCAGTTGATTCAACTAATGGAAAAATGTATCATAAATCTATTCTGAATTTCAAAGTTGATTTCTGCTTTGTGAATGATAAATAAATACATCCTTGACTAAGGGTTAAACGTGCCAGCGAGACATGGAATTTTATATGGTCAATCGATTTGTGGTAAAACCATAATAAGTAATCATAAGCAGTCAGTTTAAATTATTGTGTTTAATGTTTATTAATTGTGCATAAACTGAATATAATGATGTATTTTGGAGTGACATGACAAAAATGTATTATTTCAGTAGATCTGAGTCAACAAAAATTAAATTTAAAATGTCTTCTAGATTACTTGCTATCTATCGGACGCAATTTGCCTCCGTTGTCCACTTACAACCTTACAAGAGTAAATAAATTAACAAGTAAATTACAAAAATAGGCCACATTCCTACTTGAATTAAAATGTATACCATTCATTCAAAAGAACAACTTAAGTATGTATAATGGGTGCACATGTACAATTATACAACAACTCAAGTTTAAACATCTTAATATAACACGAGAAAGAAGAGTTTAATAAAATTCGCAGTTCGTGGTGGTCATGTCTTTTCCAGAGTTTTTGTATTGTTCAGCATTACAATCCACGAGTTGATGAGACGCTCCGTCCAGCCTGAAAATAAATCTGGGGCTCAATTTGACGCCGACAAGTTCATGACCTTTACCATCAACTTGGACAGAAGCTCCGGCACAATTCCTCACCCTTGTGCTCGCAGACTTGGGACAAAGTTTTAAAAGGAAAAGGTCGGTAGTTGGAGGGACTTGGAACGCATTCAAGTTTGTCACGACATTTTCCCTTCCTTCGGAGATGGTTAAAGCGCAGGACTCTATGGGGCCACCCCCATAGGTGTGAGAATCGTTCTTCTGAGTAGGTGAAGAGGACACCGGGAAAAACATGACGTCATTCACAATATTGTTATCTCCTTGGACGTGGACTCCATTAACGGTGGAGCGGAACTGAACAACCTCTACTCGGTTATCATCTCCTGTTATAGTAATTGTGGAGAGTTGAGTCATAATGTTTGTCAGCTTGTTGTGATTCCCACAACACAAGATTGCACTGTTGAATGCAAATAGTAGGATGTTTAATTAATCGCATTTAAAATTCGCAAATTGTCTATAACAATTATAATTATTCCGTTCACTCTTACATACCTCATTAACTCGGGATTCATAGGAGCAGAATTAGTCTTTTTCGTATCTGGAATGGGCGTACTTGCTCCTCTCGGTTTCCTTTTACCTACTCTGGTAGGAGCAGCCTGTTCCTGATGAACTTCATCCGCTTTGGACTCTGTTAAAATCTCCACATTACTCAATGAATTTGAATTTCCTCGGATGAAAATGAGAGGCTGGCCTCCACCCCCACCAGACGTGGTTACTGCGGAAGACGTATCTTCATGAGACATAGATGCTTGTGTAAACACTACACTCAAATCTGCTACTTCACATTCGTCAGTCTCCACAATTACTCGCCCTCTTATTTCTGAGGTGGGCCCGGAACCAATCAATTTTGTATCTTTCGAGGTGATCACAAACATTCCGTGATACGTTCCTGGAGAAAGGCGTATTCTTGATCCGGGTGTGCAAGAGTTTAAGATATTTTGCAGATCTTGAGTTGGGTCAACGTTGATTGTTCTATTATAAATGTTTTTAAAACTATTTATGAAGAATGTTTATTTACTGCATGTAAATAATTAAATGTAGATTATGTACTTGTGACCACCCGCAAAATGCATGAACAATGAGACCATTTCAGCTTGGCTTAAAATTCCAGTAGATTCCAAGGTATCTGCGGCAGCTGCAGAACCAAAAGACCGAAATCGAATGCATTTTCCTAGACGGTGAAAGGCTTCATCCCTCTTTGTGGGGTCGTGTTCTCTCCACCTGTACGGACAATTTACAGCAAGTTGACGACTTGTTCACTAGTTTGTGCAGTGAAGATTGCAAATTGTCTAACCTTTTAAGTGCTTTGAATGCTAATACTAGCTGTTCCCCCGAAAGACGTTGGAGTTGGAAAATGCACTGCCATGTTTTCCAACTCCATTCCACCATAGCTTCGTCATTGCGGGTGGACATAAGTTCAGTAACATTTCTATCAAGTCAAAACAATTAGATTAATAATAAACTTTCACATGTTCAAGTAGTAAAAATGGACGAGTTATCTTTAGCTTACTGTAAGATGGACTGAAAGGCCAAATCGCATAGTTCGTTTTTTGTAAGTTGCAAAGTCGTTTGAAATATCTCTACGCAGTTTTGAGGCTTTAATTTTCCGCTCAAAATTGAACAACACCTACTATATAGTTCTTCAACGGCAAAGTGATCCGCCAAGAGTAGGAGTTTATACAAAAGATCATCTTTCAGTTGCCCTGGTGCAGGTAGGCTAGCTTCGTCATAGAGAAACTATATAGGAGAATAAGAAAAAAACAAGTTGAAACCCCCTTTTAGTTACTTACAATCAAGATCCGCAAATCAACCATTAAAATCCGCAGTTACGTGCTCCTTACGAGTTGTTCTCAAGGGACACGAAACTCCAAGAGTTTGATGGTTTCAATTATAGTCGCACAAGCTGAGAAACTTTGTAGAGGTGTCACCTTTAAAAATGAGTTGAATGTTGTTGTCCCAACTTCCTTAGGGACTTGTATTTCCGTTCTTTCGTTATTAGAATTTTTGTCTCGTCGTCGCTTTATCATTTCCCCAAGTGTGCTTGATCCTTCCCGAACAATTAGCATGTGTGCGGAAACGCAGCTAGAGCCACTCTCCAAGGAAAAGGTCATATCGGTCAATGTATCGTCTTCTCTTCGACGGAACAGCTTCAGACCCAAGCTTAGTTTTCCTTCTTCTGGCTGTTGTAACGACTGATCGTGAGTAGAAGTTGACGGTGACCGTGACGACCGTACCTCAACTATCGCTGCCTCCTCCTCCTCCTCCACCTTCTTCCTTTTGGTTCGTCGACTTGGACGCATGCTTGTTTTGCTAGAAAGTACAATCAAAAATGTATACATATTATAACTTATTTTTGAACTTCAATTAATCAGTAATTATAATTACCAAATTAATTATTTACTACTACTGGTGTGAACAACTGTTGCTCTGTACTGGAAAACTCGATCCCGTTTGAGCCCGCCTGCCTGCACCGCATACCGCCTATACTTATTTACTGCAAAACGCATTCAAATTATTTCCTTTCAACTTTTTGTTTTAAAAATTTGAATTTGTTGAACAAAATTAAATTCTGAACAACAGGCTACGCAGTAATCTCTCCATTAATGGCATTAGTACTTGCTATTTATTTGCGCATAGATATGAATTAATGTTTATTATTTTTATAGTGTCTAATGTCTTGCATAGAGTCTCAATTTGCCTCTTATGGCATAATCTTTTGCATTTATTAGCAAGGCAACACCTCTTGTTGAGACATTGTAATACAATCATTGTATAATGTTGAATAACAATTTTGAATGTCGAAGGAAGACAAAAAATGCAGTATTATTAAATTTTAATTTTACCAACTCAACACTTTATAAAGAACATATTTTTACATATATTTTTGAACCCATGTTGACTTTCTCCATGGCTTCATGTGTATGTATGTACGCGTCTTCTTTCTAAGCCGATATAAGACCACTCAGGCTATCGTCATTCGAAATCTCCCAAAATAGGCATGTCCAATATGCAAAGTTTACCAGAATTAACAGCACCAAGGTTGAAATTGCAGGTGCTTCTTTTCTGTAATTATTTTTTGGAACTATTATATGCAATTGAGGAACAGTACAGATCGATGGTGATAAAACAATTTTTATACTTTAATGTTGATCGTCGTTGACCGTCAGCTTGTTTAAGATACATTGCAGCCTAATTCAAAAAGTACGTTTATAATTGTTGATAGCATTTTAAAAAAGTTGTTGAATATTCGTCGTGACCTTACATTCGATATATAGCACATACAAATCCAACCTATGAAATGTAATTATTCAAATGTGAAAATGTATCTCAAAATTCAAAATTGCTTTGCATATTTACCAATGAAAGTTATGCCAACAAATGTCCAGTTCAGATATACGTAAACACGTGCATAAACATATCCATTTTCATTATCTAGGTTTTTGTACACAAATAGCCCCGTGAGATATGCCAAAGACGTCTGAAATAAATCGCATCAAGATCAAAAAATACTTCCAACATTAATATAGAAAATATGTATAATTATATACGGAATCGTAACACTGTGTTGCATCTTCTTACCGGTAGCAGTTTCCAACCTGGAGAGATGGATTTTAGACCTGTAGTTTTGAACACTGAAAGCAGTGGAACTATTGAAAGGAGGCTGAAAAGTGTCAGTGGAATGTGAGTCGTCCACAGGTGCCAAGCCCATTTTCGAGTAAACGCAAATTCCACCCATACTCTGGAATAGTTACCTGGCAAAAATTATGCAGAAATTTTGTAATTTTCGTACAAAAATTTTAAGTTAGTCACAACACACCACTTTTTAGCTGAATGATCGTTCCACTAGCTCGATGACCCAGGAAAGTGAATCCATTTGCCCCCATCGCGTCGGAAGATACCCCAACCGATTGTTGTTGTCCAAGGGCCCAGTTTAGCATTATGTCGCTGGTGGAGTGACCAACTTATTATTGTGTAAAATACGCATATTTAACATAAAAATATATATGGAACAATTTGGATGGGTATTAAAACAATTACATGATTCAATTTCTAGCGTGCATGTTTGTGAGTCAAATGGATAGTGTCGAAGTTCCATTGGACATGTGGCTGTTATTGTTACTCTCTCGGATATTTTAACAGTTCCATTTGGTGAGAATATTAAAAGTTCATTGTTTTTGGCATATTGATGCTTTTTGACACCGACTTCATTCACAATGAATAAATCTGGAGTCCAAACTTTCACGCCATGGTCACCATCCAACTTAATTAAATATGAAATAGTAATGCATATTTACTTATAAGTATATCGGATCTGCTCACTTCAAAAAATTTTAAAATGCTAAATGTGTGTCATCATACCAATATCCTTTTATTTCCGTTATAATGTAGTCGATGATCCAACCACTCTCGACGAAAATATATTTGGATTGTAAATTCCTGCGCATGTCATATGTAAGAAGGCAACATATTAGAAGTAAATACATAGGCATGCATTTTAGAATTATGTATGCACATCTATAATAAATTAAAACCTAATTTTGCTGGGACATTACTTTATTTGATTCATCAAGTTTGTGAAATCCAAGGACATACAACGTCATATTTACATTGACTGATCGTTCTGTAAGTTTTTAACAGATTTTTCACCCATTAAATATTGCATGTAAATGAGTCAAATAGATATTTTTGATTGTTAATATTACCTCCAAAGCTGGGCCTAATACGGTAGTCGTAGTTGGTAAACATTGAGTCCAAAATTTGTGTGGCATTTTTTTGTTCCACAATGAAATCGATCTTATTGTTGTCTCGCCTACGTAGATCAACACTTGATTTTTCTCTTTTTTTAATAAAAATATTCTGTGATACATACCTGGCTTGTCCATGAACGGACGAGACTGCAAGAAATAAGAATAGGGAACCGTAAAATAGCGATACTCGCATAATTACACTGAGTCTCAGAAGCCCTAAAATGTTAACTAATGTCTGAGACAATACGGATATCAGGACAAGGGACAACGATTGCTAGCTGTTTATCCTAGAAATCTGTAGATCACATTCATGCAATACAAAATATCTGGGGAACAAACTAACTATCAACTATGAATGTTGAGGATCCATCATATTGTATTTATTGGAGCAATTGAAATAATTATTTTGACATTGACATTTTGTTGTTGCATCGCAAGACTAATTTATGTATTTAAAATTAAGCAAGTAGTGTGGCCTCGATGACTTGGTCAAGTTCATATCTTACACAAATACATATGTACAATATTCATGTAACTTTCATTCAGTTCCATCAAAAAAAATATAGTAATTAGCATAATTTACATCTGATTTTCAAACTATTAATAGATGCAAGTGAACTTACACCATGCAAAACATTGTATGCTAATAAATCAAATGCTCTCAAAGTTAAAGACGGAACCTTGGCCTAAACTTGGAAATAAATTTTGCATTATGAACTAACATATATATTTACTAAAGAAAACTCTCAATATATTATTATATTCAAATTCTTAGGGGGCCTTTTCAACGCCAGATTTAGATAACCGTTGGATACGTCGCAGTAATAGGTGAGTGGGAAGGCGAAGGAGGGCTGAGGTCTATGGGCTCAACATAGGCCCACCCACGGTTATCTTGTTCCATGGACCCGCTAACGCCCACCGCATCCCACGAAATAACGATCTTCAAACAAGCACTCATCAAAAATCCATTAATTCTTGCGCTATAGTACTCTCAGATAGTTTTATCGTATCAGATATTGAACGTAATTCTTTTCTAAATGCTTCAATATATTTGAAAATTTTTTGAGCAGGAAAAAAATCTTAGAAAAAATCAAAAAGTCAAGAAAGTTGAGTTTGGTGTCAGAAATTATAAAGTAACTACCTGTGACTAAGTACAATGGTGAGAGAATTTTTTTAATCCGACAAAAATTGGATTTTTGGCGAAGTTTAAACACTGTTTTTTTAGAACGAACAACTTGTCCGTTTCTTTGCCTTGGGGGTGCGGCGGGCGCTAGAGGTCCCATAGGCCTTGTCCTCACGTATTACTACAATACATCCAAAGGGCATCAAAATCTGACGCCGTTCTCCTCCTCATGCACGTTCTCAACCGAGATGCTTGCAGACAATGATTTTCTTGTTCCCATGCATGGAAGGAAATGTCATGCACACAGTAAGTATGCCAATGTCATACGGACGTAAAAAAACATAGGATCTGATATATACAAGCTCATATT
This sequence comes from Folsomia candida, assembly GCF_002217175.1. Taxonomy (NCBI): domain Eukaryota; kingdom Metazoa; phylum Arthropoda; class Collembola; order Entomobryomorpha; family Isotomidae; genus Folsomia; species Folsomia candida. Next base: position 23,238,837 of record NW_019091193.1, on the reverse strand, counting down.
TTCTCTCATGTTACAAATACATAATACATGTGTCTAATTTCAATGTTTAGTTTGTACGCTTTATAGTTTGTAGCTTTCACCAGCAGCTTCTTTGCCAGTCTCACACCACGTTTGGCAAACAAGCGTACGACATAAAATCAAAGCATGAAGCGGAAAAAAGCTGCAGATTTTGCCACACCACTGTCTGACCGCTTTGTTAATCTTGGCGACGATACGACTGAAGAAGGATTGGAATTTTTCGAGGTAAAAAATTATGTAACCAATTGTACACTTAAGCTAAAGTTGATTATTTGTAATAATTAAAGGGGAAAATATAAACTCAAATCTGGCGAAACATTTAAAATAAACTAAATTAATTGATTGTTTCCATTCTAAATCAACAACGATTTATTGCTGATTTTCAGATCAAGCTGGAAACACCCAGTAGCGACAGCGATGATGATAAGCTGGTAGAACTTTCGACAACCGGTGGAGACAAGACCATGTCGCAAGTTCCCTTCTTAAACGTTACATCTCCTGCGGTCACGAAAAGAGGAAGAGGCAGACCAAGGAAAAAAAGACCGGCTGAGGGGTCGTCGTTGGGGAATAGTAAAAAGAAAGTGAGAAATCCAACCTTTAATGTGAAGAGAGGTCGCCCAACGAAAATAAATGGTGACCGAAAACCAGGTTCTGTTTTAACCGGACGACTTGTTACCTCTGCTGGACCTGAACCAAATAATCCGGGAACAAATGTTGGAAAGGACCAAGTTAGGATGCGTCATCCACCAAAAAGATTTGAAGACAATAATGAAGGTCAGGGTACAAGCCGTTCGTTTAAGCAAAATGGGAACAAACATTTAGAAGGTCACTACGATTCTTCTGAATCTAGAGGTCAAGGAATAAGACGAAAGAGAGGGCGACCGCCTAAAATCTCGCAGAACTTTAATGGTTCAATGAAAAATACCAATTTGTCCGCCTCATTATCTCCAGATCCCATGATTTCAATCGGAACATCTTTATCTAAAATAAAAAGCGAAATAGGACAAACTCTGTACGATATTAAAAAACGAGGTCCTGGTCGGCCAAAGAAAATAATTGGGGACCGAAGACCAGGTTCGGTTTCAAACGGAGGACTTGTTACCTCTGCTGGATCTGGACCTGAATCAAACAATCCGGAAACAAATGTTGCAAAGGACAAAGTTAGGATGCGTCGTCCACCAAAAAGATTTGAAGAAAACAATAAAGGTCAGGGTACAAGCTGTTCATTTCAACAAAATGGGAACCAACATTTAGAAGGTCACCACTACGATTCTTCTCAATCTAGAGCTCAAGGAATAAGACGAAAGAGAGGACGACCGCCTAAAATCTCACAGCATTTTAATGGCAACATAGGGCAAACTCTGCACGCTGTTAAAAAACGAGGTCGTGGTCGTCCAAGGAAATCGATCAATTCGACTTCATCCAAGAAATCTATAGTTGCTTATTCAGTCGACTCGGACTCGGACTGGACGAGTAGTTCAAAACCTGCCAAAAAACCCAAGAAGTTGAAATCATCGCGAGAATCAAAGGTCAAAATTTTAGATGTATCTAGAGGACTGATTTTAAACATTAGTCGATGCGACACACAAGGAGCTACGTTGGTCCCTGAAAAACAACGACGTCGAAAGCGGCGATTCTCAGCCTCTGAATCATTACCTGTTGCTGCTCCTGCCAATATGAAATCTGAATATTGTTCAGACCTTCCACCGAAGAAAAGGCGAGGCAGGCCACCCAAAAATACCAAAATAACACCAACCACATCGAAAGGTTTACCACCTTCAAAGAAAAAAATCAATTGTTCCATTTCCGACAATACCCCTCTGTTAGAAGTGTGTGTTGATACCATCCAGTCCACTATTAATGCTGTGAATGGAGGTGCAAAGAGGTAAAAAGTTTTCACTTTTGTCTCAAAGTATTTATTCAAGAACGATATATTTCTAGATTTTTCTGACTGTACATATATACGTATGTTTTGTTAGGATCGAGCTTTGTTCAGCGCTATCAGAGGGAGGACTTACACCGACCGTAGGTTTACTGGAATTATGCAAACAAATTACAGACGTTAAAATCTTTGCAATGATTCGACCCCGTTGCGGCGACTTTTTGTACTCGGATAACGAAATACAGATAATGGAGGTATCATTTAGTATAAACATTGTTTTAAAATATGTACCACAGTATCAATAACTAATTTTCGAATTATTCAGAGGGATATCATATCACTCAAGAATGCAGGAGCGGATGGTTTCGTATTTGGAATGTTGGATGAACTCGGAAATGTTGATGACGAGAAATGTGCCCGACTTTTGGCAGCAGCAAACCCTCTGCCTTGCACATTCCACAGGGCGTTTGACCTCACTTGCAATCCAATGAGCTGTTTAGAAACAATTGTGAATCTGGGATTCGATAGGATACTCACGAGTGGCCTTCGACCTTCTGCAGCGGAGGGAATTCCCCTATTGAAACAGTTGGTAGACGCTGCCAATGATCGAATAGTAATAATGGCTGGAGCTGGAGTGAACCCAGGCAATGTATTCGAAATAGTTACCAACACTGGAGTGAAAGAAGTGCACGGATCGGGTAGGGTGAAAGTTTTCTCAAAAATGAGAAGCACTTCTTCAGAGCCACAAGTACGTCTGTTTTCCTCATTTTACCATCTCATTAACTATCCGTCAAAGTTACTATTATTTTTACATATTTCGTAATTATCAATGTATTTATTATCTTTATCCAAAGGTCGGCATGGGAGCACCTGGCGAGGACGATTCTTCCCATTTCCAGACAAGCGTAGCTCTTGTTCAAGGAATTGTAGACCAATTAACGTTTGCGTTTAAAGAAATTGAAAGACTTCATTCGAATCGACAGAATCCAGAAGTTTTAGAAAGCTCCACCACCCAAAACAATGGAGAATACAAGTTTTATGATGATGGTTCAAAGGCTGGGGATGTTGGTTCAACAGAACCACCAATTATGTTAACACAACTACCAGAGGAAAATAATTTGGAAAATAAGGAAGAGGCTGTTACAGAAACGGCAACGATGATCCCTGCCTCTTCACATGAGCCAGTTGAGGTCGGTGACGATTCTGTGGAAGATGAGGATGTTATTGCAGAACAAAGAATGCTAGCACAAGAACAAACGGTCGTTAATTGTGAAAATAATAATAAGATTACACCAGAACCTGATCTGTCATCACCCCCTCAAATGATTGAGATTCGTGATCCAGAGTCAGATGAGGAAGACCTTATTATTTCAGATCCAGATCAAGTGACTTCTGCACACCCGGATGTGCCGGGGGCGTCTTTGTCAAATTTAGATGAATCAGCGTCAGGTGGAAATTATTTACAAGTGCTCAACTCTTCAGGAAATTTTAACCCAGAATCAACAGGTCGACAAGTACTCAACGATGATGACCATGATGCTACTGTTGGCTCACCTATAGCTGAAATTCCTACAGCGAATAAGAATGATACCAATAATTTACAAGAAGTAGAAGAAATTGGTGGTGGGGTTTAGTACTCTTAACTTGTATTATTAGAGTCAACCCTTTTTAATAAAAAAGGAGTGAAACTGTCTACAGCTTTCACAACGTTAACATTATTATATATAATTTATGTTTATGAAATGAAAACTGATATCCTAGATGGATTTTAATTTGTTAATTTGATGATGATACAAGTGTAGTATCGAAAGCTAGGAGAAAATATATCTGCCTAATTAAAACAACCATGTCGTCAAATTACTCTAATACTAGTTTTTAATTTGTTACTCCATATACATACCTGCGACTAATTTATATGTATGCAAAGTTTATTTAAATCCGTGATTGCTCTGTAATAAAGGGTATTTAAGATTTAAAACTTAAAATTAATTAATAAAATTTTATAAGATTGATCAATCAAAGCAAAAATTCGCCGAACACTGAATCATTACGTACTTGCACAATAAATTTTAAATAACCATACTTTGGGAGTTGTCAGAGTTTTATGTGCTACAAATTAAAGTCAACCTGCTTCTTCGTTAGGGGCGCTATGTGCATGACTTACTAACCTTAACTTCAATTTAAACCGATAATTCCGCATCACTATCTGGCTGGCATACATGCATTAAATCCCCATGATACTTGGTCGTCGTACGTACTTAACCACTTTATTTCATTGTAATTTTAATATATCTTAAATATCACAACAAACAGCATAAGGCAATAATAAACATTTAGGCACGATCTATGGATAACCATTTTTCCTTCTTCTGGGTAATTTGTTTAGTCAAAACTGGATCACGTAATCGAATTTTGACCTCGACCTTTCCCACTACTTTTCGTCCATCAAGAACCTGTAGAGGAGAAATAAAACGCGTTACTTGAGAGAATAATACTATGATTGGATAATACAACATGAACAATTGTATTAATCATGGTATAAATATTATAATATTTACAACAACAACATCTTGCTATGAGAACACTTTCAGATTTCTTTAATACCCAAGTCATACAATAACTAAATATATATGCGTAATTGTGGCTTACTTCGAAGGCATCGTGGGTCTCTGTCTTATTTCCGAGGGACTGTAGTTTGACCGTGGCCACCCCAAATAGGGACGAGGACCTGAGGAATCCTCTGCGACAAGAAGTACAACAAAATAAATGTCCCATACAACCGCAAAATCCACTGAAACAAATGATTACACTACGGTGAAGTTTTAGACGGAACGATACAAAGAAATTTACAAGTTTTCACAAACTACACACTCGATCTTGCAAAAGCATATTTAACAATAGCAAGAAGAAAATTCCAAAAACAAAACTACCAAACCAGCGTATTTATGCAGAACAATTACTTAACAGTATATCAATAGTGAACTCAAACTCACCCTTTGGACCATACTTCAACCTTAACTCCGTGTCTTTGAACAAAGCGTTGGAAATTACGAGCACTCCTATTAATGTTCATTTTATATGTGACATTATACTCTGGATCCGTCGAGTCTTTTACAACCGCCGACTTTTGACTTTGAGCTTCTTCTTGCTATATAAATAACACGTTATTAAAAACTAAATAATACGTTTTAATGCGTTTTTGCATATTATGATTTATATGTAACTTACAGACGGATATGGTAGTTCTACTCTTATAAACGTGTCGATGGAACTGGTTGATTTATAATTAATACCTCGAACAACTGTAATTTCGATTTCGTCTTCTTTAATGTCTGTGTTGCACCTGTAGGGAAGTTAAAATCATAAACGTTTATATTTATTTGACCAAGTAAGGTTAAGATCCCAACTCACTCTGTTATGGAAAAAATCCGATTTTCGTAATGATACTTTGGTGCAGCTGCCCCACTTTTTGCAGCTAATCGAAGTGCATCCAAATCTCTTTTAGTGTCTAGTGCCATAGACTCGAACCTATTTGCAGACCCGACATCCCCCACGGCTTTAAAATGCTCTCTTGTTCTCATACACATCTGTATAGACGGAATGGCAAACATACTAGCTTAGTACGTTGCGATAGAATATGTAGTTTACACATAGATACCTTTAGTTGTGACTTTAGGTCTTCTTCTAACTTGGCGAAAACTTCCAAATTCCCTCCGCTAGGAACTAAGCAGTCTTGGTCAGAGACTAGTTCAAAATCCTCTGCTTCCAACGAAGCAAGCGCTTCAGGAGGCAATGGCAGCTGAATTGAATACATCCATTTATGCATTAACGTAATGTAATAATTCAATAATAACGACAAAATGGTAGTAGGCCAACTCACCGTTTTAAGGTCGACTGGTAATCCAGATTTGGAAGCCTCGATAAGATCTATGCAACAAAAATTTTATTAGTTTATCAGGTGACCAGGTGGTTCATCAGCCCCCAAAAAAAACATCGAAAATCTAGACTCACTATCAAATCCTTTTGATATTCTCAGGTATTCTCTTGCCTGATTGATATCACCTCGTTTCTTTGCTTCTATTGCAGCATCACGGTATTGTTTTTGTCTTAATTGTACGTCTTGTAGCTGTTTTTCTTGCAATGTCAATTTTGTCATTGGCTTTCCACCAACAGCACCCCGATTTATGGAAGAAGTTGAAGGTCCGGGAGGAGTAAGACCAGATGAGGGACTAGAAGATGGGCCAGGTTTTATCCGCTTCTCTGGTGAAATGTCTTCTGGCTGAGGTTGGACTTGAATTCTATTAATAGTTGGTGTCGGACCTCCTGATATTAATATGCAACTTGAATTGTTAATTTTTATAATAGTTACACTGAAATAAAACAATTAATACCAGCTGCACTTGGGACAGGGATTGGACCAAATCCGGGTGGCGTAGGAAGTTCATCATAAGGAACAGGTTTCCCCTTTCGAAAAAGTTCTACTGCCTCCTCGTATTGCTTTACAATTCGTCCCATTCTTCTTGCTTTACCAGAGTTGGACGCAGCATTGGCTTTGTCAACTTCAGACTTGTATTTATCTAACCGCTGTTGTAACGCTTCAATAACAGAATTTGGTGGTGGTGGAGCATGGAAAATATCTTCCCCGCTTCCACCTCCAGAGCACACTTCATTTTGTGTTTGTATTGGATCCCCTTGAAAATAATAAGAATGTCATCAATTCTAGTGATTCGGTACTATTTAGTTGTTAGTTACAATTTGAGCCAAACTCTCCACTTTTGCCCCAACAAAAAAAACTTTTCTAACAAATAAGTAGCATTTCTGTACATATAAATAATAGCATACCTTCAGAATGGCTTTGATGTTGATCAATGAGTTTTGTTGGCACTTGGGTCAGTGGAATTTCAGAAGGGTTTATCAAAGTCTTTGGAACAGGAGGAAATTGTTCCAGAAGATCTACATTTACGTCACCACCAAGAGCAATTTCTAACTCTTTCGATAACTTTAGATAATTTAGAGCTCCAGAAACATCCCCCGTCCTTTTTAAAACAACGGCAACTCTTCTGTAATCTTTTATCCTTTCTAGTCCTCTCTCTGTAGGAAATAAAATCAGCTCTTCGTATATATTATCGAGTCCAACATACATTATTTGAATATGAAAAACACACCATTTACTTGAGGAGTCTTGCCTGTTGTACTTTCATAGTCAATGGGGGGTTCTGTTATGACTTGCATTTCATTCTTCGATCCATAGTCCACTGGGGGTTCTGGGGGGACGACTATCTTTCTTGGAGGTGGGACCGGAGGAGGTGAAACTGGCGTTACAAATGCAGGAGTTGGTTTAATTGGTTCTGGGAGGCGTTGCGAAGGTTGTGGCGATGGGGCGAGGAAATCTGTTGATACTTCGGCCACCGGTGCAGGGTGATCGTCAGTATTTGGAGATAAAGCTCCACAAATACCTTCTTCATTAGTGGTCGTTGTTGGTTTGTTATTCATTGTTGAAGCAACGCCTATTGAAACTGCAGGTGGAATCTCAACCTCGTTCACGACCTTGCCTGCTTTTGCCTTGCCTTGCAATTCTTTTAGCGTTTTTATTCCTCGAGTGAATCTGCAAAAGAACGTACAAAAAAGTCGATTCTTCGTTATTAATTAAATGTATTACTTAAATGCCTTAAAATTATGTACATGTAGCATACCTCCTAGACTTCCCTAAATCCCCAACCTTGTCCGATGCAAGTTTAGCTTGTTCATACAGCTGTAGCCTTTCGTTTAGTACTTTGACGAGCTCCACACTGGACATGGTCTGCTTAGGAGGTGATGGCTCGTCATCGTCGTCAGAAGGAACTTCTCCTATATCTACATTATGCGATAATGTATTCCCCTCCGGTTCTCCCAATATTTCTCCAAGCTCGGCCTGCAAGGATAATAAACATATATGCATTTCTTAATTAGACAAAACTATAGCAAATCGTTTTTTTCTCCTGTACATGGAGTTCAGGGTCGTCCAAGTCGTCCTCATCATCGTTTCCACTGTACGCACCATCTTCGTCATCATCCAGATTTATGTTTGTCACGCCATGACCCTTGGATGGAGGGGCTGACGCAGTGCCTCTCGATTTAGATTTATTGTCGCCCAAGAGGTTGAGTAGCTCATTTTCGAGATCAGCATCATCCACATCAAAGCTTCCAGAGCCACCCCCACCGCCCCCAGAAATATCATCGTCTAGACCCATGAACATACCTAGCTGTATGTGACAACAAAATTAAATATTGATTATTTTTACGAAAATTAGTTTTCCATTTACTAAAACTCGTGACCTGTGCTTTATTTTGAGCTTTTCTCTGTTCAAATTCCTCGCTGCGTTTTGCACGCTGTGTTGCTTTAGCACTGGATGCTGGTGTTTCGACCTTCTTTTTCCCAAAGCCGAATAGTGACATAGTTGTTTTGTTCTACTATAATAGTTACAAAAATTTAAATACTATTTACGACCAAAACATTGACATTAGCAATTTGACAAGACTATTTACCTTTTAAACCTAATGCAAAAAACGGCTTCTTCCCTTACGGCGTTAGTTATTGTATCACAAATTATTGCAAAGTGTACGTGGTTGCTTAAATTGTTTTGATTACACACTGTGTATAAATTGTAAGATCTTGTCAAGTTCGTAACGAACTGTTCGTTGCTTAAAATGAGAACGGTTAAAAATAAATTCTTCGAAAAACATTTACTTGAATAGCAAGGAAAGCAATGCTGAAATATTTATATAGTTTTATTATTATACTTTGTTGGATTACTCGTCCGTTCCAATTAAAACTTGATCATTTTGCAATGATCTTTTTCAGGTATGTATGATTCATCATCACATTCAGAGAAATTCTGCCCGGAGTTGGATGGGCATCGTTTAGCTACGTTTTGAGTCGCCAATGCAATAAAGTACATTATGCAATGCAAGTATGATTCTTCAATTTAAGAGTACAAAAATGTGATTTTTTAGAGATCGTTAACTTAAAATCGTAGTTTTTAAAAGCAATAGATCAATTATTTTTGAGTTGAGGCAATAGTAGTGAGCGTACAATGTACGCCGTACATACGTTATTACTAAATATTCGCTATTAATAGGTGGCCGTGCGGCCGTGGTAGCCCAAGTTAAAGTTTGCATGTCAGAAATGCATATCCTTTATTATAATTATGATACTCGTATTTTTTGGCATTCATTATGTGTATGCGTCTATAGTATCTATAATCTTATATAATGTTACTCTTTCGAAACTTATTACAGAGTATCCATAATATAATCAAAATAGGTTGTTCACGGATTTTGCATAAACACTCTGATTTCCCACTTGAAAAGTTTCTTTGGAAGCATCATGTACTTTTTATTCAAGGAATTTCTATGCACAATAACCTGGACCCTCAACGTATAAAAATCCTTAGCAATTTTGAAACAAACTTGAAAGTTGTATCGAAAAAACTTAAACAAAGCTCTAAATAAACATACATACATAATTAAGATATGATGATTGCAAAGTAGTTTATTTCTCCTCTCAATTGTTTGTGACAGGTAAGTAAGTGGGTGGCAGGGTGCATTGTAAAACAAATCGGTAATTAATGTTCTTCCTGAACTCGTGCGTTGTGAAACTTGCATAATCTTTTTATCTTGAAATTGAGGGGACCTGGATAACCCTGCCAAACACCCCATCGTCCCACAGCAACAAGGCCAAGTGGTCGCGTTTGTCTCACGACCGCCTGCTTTTCAGGCATGTGCAACGTTCCCGACACTTCGTCAATCGTCTATGTGTGGTCACCGATGGTCCTGCCGTCCTCTGCACTGGAGACCTGGTGTGGGGTCACTCTTTGCCCTGTCACCTTCCCCCCAACTCTGCTCACCCACTTTCTGAAGTAATCCAGTCACCGTCTCCCCATATGTGTATACCAGAGTCCAACGACACAAGTGACCTATCAGACCAATAATTACTTATATGATGACCCGCAATGCAGCGTTGCAAGAGTAAAGCAAGCTTAGAAAACGCTCCGTTGGCAGAATAAGCTTGCAATCATTTAATGACTCTTTTTTATACCACAATTCAATTATTAGATACATTCATAAATTGGAAACTGCATATGCTTACTTGATTAGTATAACCTCCTAAACACATAATGCAACGACATGCAGTTATCGAATGATACAATAGTGCAAATTTTGCGATTTAAATGCGAGTTTCTGATCACGTTCAATTTCATAGTGAAGAATCATCAAATATATAAATATATAAATACATAGATTTGAGTGACATTATTATCTTCTCAAGGTTTCATTTTTGCATGTATGCATTCATAAAATGCCGAGTCAGAAATAATACTTTATATTATGGTTTAATGCATAAATATTTTAAAAAAATAGTATATGAGTATATAATAGTAATAGTATATAATAGTATATGAGTAAATATGACTGCAACACTCTAATCTGTCTCACATCCTCTGCAAAGGAGAGGCAGATTGAGACCCAATCTCAATCTCAATCTGCCTCGTCAGAGGTAGTTTCGAGTACTCGAAGCCAACGCTGTTTAGTCAATTCGGCGTATTTTGCGGTGATGAATTCAATGAACCCACATCAGCATCCATCGCCACTGCTGCTGCACATATGCACTTCTCACGACCACACCATACACTCCACTAAAATAACAATCTTTTTCTACTTACTATTTAACAATACGCAATATACAGTAAAGTAAAGTAATATTTCCTGTGTGTCGATTTCGAGGACTCGGTGATCCATAAACCCTTAACATTTTACAATTAACAGCTCTCGTCATTTCCTCCCCTTGAATCACAGTAATCCTAATTCCTATAATCCAGCTGGTGTGTGGTGGGTTTGACTTTCAACAGTGTCAACCGTGAGGGGAGTTACGTTCTTGACAAAAGACCTGCAAACCGAGGTAAGAACGACATTATCTTTCATTCGATAATTATTTGATAAGCAGTTCATTTTAATATTAATTTATTCAATATTTAAATCCAAGCTTGATTAATAAATGCTGATTTATTTTTTGTTTAGATTTCCTGGTATGACGCCTCCTGCCTGCTGAATAGGTCAAGTCTGAAGTGGGATGAAATTTATTCAATGAATTATTCTATGCTCATGTCAATTGCACAAAAACTAGAGCAGTAAATGACGATAAGCTGTGATTAATAAGTAATCAGTCAAGTGTGATTGGCTGGATATATAAATATATCAGCTGAATGATACGTAGAAACCGGTAAAGATAAGACAACCACTTCAACCACTGATAAGTGAAATTTTAGGGTGAGTACGCTCATGATGTATTGAATTTCTCTTTAATGAAGTCTACGTGTACATAAACTATGCAGCTCATGGTTGTCTAACATATTGCTTCATATTTTTTCAGATCTTCTCGTACATTTCGAAACTCGTGTTTCTATAACTTTGTCACATACTGGAAAGAATATTAAGCGAGAAAACAACGTGGATTTTACAATTGTTGATAGGGCAGCTAATTGTCTAGACTTTTACTTTTTTGACTTATTTACCCATGTGGTAAACAAATATTGGAAATATGCAACCCACAACAGACGAGTTTTTATTTATGCAAAGTTATCACCATCACAACACAAATACTGATAATCGTCTCAAACAAGAACGTCGGACCCCTTCGCCCTCTTCCTCGTCCTCCTCCTCGACACATATGGACGGTGACCACGAGAATGAAGCCAATTTGAACCCCTTCTACTCCAGTCTTCTCTCGGCCCCTGAAGATTTTCATGCCGAAGTAAGTCCACAAGTCGGTAGTACACAGTGATTTGAAGGTGGTTGTTGGTGTTAATTGTAAAAAAAGTAAAAATGAACGATGATTATTACATTACTTGTACAGATACAATTGTGAGTTACTTTTTTTAAAATAGAAGTCTTTTTTTGCACTCATTTGTGTTTTTTTCATGTAAAATAAGTCAAGTAAATCTTAAATTAATATGCGCATTAATTTATTGTTCCAGTTGGAGATGGATTTATTTCCCGATGCTGAGTCTTTGGACACGTTTTCCGAGTTACAGCAAGAAGAGCAGCGTTTACGAGAAGAACTGATATTCAGTTCAGCAGACATAAACATTAACCGATTCTTGCAAGAAGGGGAGAATCAATCATCATCTGGGATAGATTCTGTGTCCCCATTCCACATTGAGTTCAACAATGAGGTATTAATGTAGTAGTATTAGACCCATAAGTGAAAAAAGTTCCCGTTTTAATGACAATATTAATTAGACTCACTTTCATCATTTTTTGCAGAGCTTGTCCCACAGCCCCTCTTCAATGTTCATGATACAAAATGAAAATTCCACAAGTTCTGCTTCTTCCTCTGTGGATATTGATCTCGATATTGGAAACAACCAGATCCCGAATAATGCTACCACCTTTGTGGATACGTTTACTCTTTCTCCGTGCATGGATTCGCCTCCCTTAACGCCTCCAGAAGTCAAAGTGGACATTACAGCTCATGGTCAGACCAACCTGGTTTTTACGAGCTCAGTAAACACCTTGGGGACAAGTATTCGAGCAGGTAGGTTTTTGTAATGCATATTAAGTTAAGGTTTTTATTTTTCAATGTTATGATTGTCATTATAATTATTTAGTGAATGATATGAACCTTCCGAAGCTAATACCAGCTTTGAAATCCAATAAGAGAGGAAGATCAGCATCTCATGATGATTCTCCAGATGTGCAAGCTCTGAAACGGCATATTCGAATGATTCGTAATCGAGAGTCGGCATCTCTATCTCGGAAGAAAAAGAAAGAGTATGTTACTGGGCTTGAAGATCGGATAAAAGGATTGGAAAAGGAGAACGAAGGTCTCAAAAGAGAAAATATATTTCTGCGTTCCAAATTGCAACAAAATGGAATCAAGTTGGGAGCTGAAAAGAAAAAGAGTCATGTTGTTGGAGGAGTTGTTGCTAAAGTGGCTTTGCTAGGCCTGTTTGGATTTGTCATGATCAATTTTAATTCAAATCCACGGCCTACACATCCTATGGAACATTCCAATGTCTCAGATTTTTCAAGAACATTGACCAAATTGAGATTAGCTGAAGCGTCGGAAGGGGAGGATCATACAGTAACACCATTGCTGGCGCATCAACAGAGGTTTATTCCAAGGTAATGCATAAATTAATTCAATTTTTAAAATATTTCAATGGTTAACTCGCATTAAATAGTATATGAAGTTGTTCATGATCGCGTTTGCCTTTATTTGTAATTCAAAGGGCTGGAGACATCGACTTGAACTACACGAAATCCTCAAAATCAAAATCATTTACCTTGGAGAATATTAACTCGGCATCGGATGGAACTTACGGCAGCTTGAGCAACATTAGTCATATAGCAATTGGCACTGCCAACTCCTCTATGCATGAAAATTCTTCAAGTATAATTGGCAAACCCATGTCCTACTTAAATGGTACAGCTTATAACAACCAAACCCATCAAGTTCGTCAAACACCAACTTCAACACGAGATGGAAATACGTCTTCGGTCGTCGTCAACAACAATGTTAAGAGAGAACGAGAAAGGTCCAACTCTAGCAGGTGGAGATCAAGGGGTATTTCAAATAAAAAGAAAATGACTGGATGGCCAAGTTCCTCGCTCAAATCTGCAAATTGGGTGTTTCCCCCCTTCATGGGGTCTACCGGTGTGAGTAACTCTTCAAATCCTCAACACACTACAAACCGGTGTCCAAACCCTTTCAACAAGACTGAATCTATGAGGTTTGATATCGAATATGTTACTTTGTAATAACCACATGAGTTCATTCTCATATTAAATAAATTCTCGTTTTAACAGAGTTAAAAATGATCTTGAGGATATTTTCGGCAAAGGAAAATTCTCACAGAAAAAGTACAAAACCTCTCAAGCTAAAATCAGTCCCGTATTAAAATTGGAACCCATCGTATATTCTCTAATTAGTCATAATATGGATGCTTCAAAGAATATCATTCCACGAGCTGAAAATTCTGATCTTAACAAGGTATGTAAATATGCATGAAATTACAGCCTTCACAATTCAGGAGTCATTCGGCTATGTACTTATGAGTATATATTGTTTGCAACAAACTTTATAAATCAATCAATCAGCTTTGATTCTGTTGTTCACAGGGATTGGCAGTTTATGATGGTGAAAAGAAACGATTTTCTACAATTTTAGAAAAGTTGGAACGTCGCGAAGACACATTTTACGTGGTCTCACTTGCTTCAGACAACCAACTGCTACTCTCTGCCAAAGCCAGCAATGAATCCTCACGTCCAAAAATGACTCTACTGCTTCCCTGGAGAAATGGTTTGTGATACCCTTTTTACCTTAGCAACGTTATAATGATACTGATTGATTGGTTTCCTTGTTTAGAAACATTAAATGAAGACATGATTCTCCAGATTGATTGTGAAGTCTTTCAAGTGTTTAACTTGAATGATGAGAAGAGGAAACCAAAAAGACAACGGTCGTCAGCTTAATCGGGAGTGTAATTTTGGTACTATTCTATTTCATCCATCTCATTTTCAATTTTAGTCTTCTTTCTTCGAAACACCATCACCTACACTATTAAATACTCTAGATCTTTCATGACTACTTTACTTTTTAATCTTGATCGATGTAGTTAGAGTCTATTGTCTTCCTCTAATTATCTTAATTCCTTATCAATTGATAATCTACTCTCCGTAGTTTTTACATAGTAAACCTACTTGTTATTCAGTAGATATTTGCATATTCCCTTTTGATTGCTATTCTTCTGTAACTATTCCAAATTTAAGTTAGATATTGGACTAGCTCTGATCTCAGTCATTAATTTATGGACCAAAAAGTAACTATGACTAAATAATTTGCAATTTATGTACCAGGATTGTGCTTACTGTATGCACAATACACAATTTCGCGTATAATATCCGTGGACTATCTTTATTTAACATGTGTAGTTTTACATCAATCCATATATGTGCAATTACTCAATGTAAGTATTTGTAGTTTCGTATTTTTTGAAATAAGTTGGCATAATGAAACCATCGCTGGTATGAAATTAAGAAGTGTTTATGATATGGTGCATATTTATCCAAATAATGTCGGGTTTTTATGTCGCATATATATTTAATACTTGCATTTATCAAGTTTACATATATCGTTGATTTCAAAAGATTGTAAGTCATTCCGAAATAGTTTACTTAATGTTTTAGATTCGTGGTATTTATCATTATTATGACATATTTACATATACGCAAGTACATATTGGGTGGGTAAAACATATAAAAATATTTTGTGCTAATCAGTTATGACGAATCTAATCCTAAGTACTAAATATGTGTTAATAAAGTTTGTTAGAAAAAAATTACTTATGAAACTACGAGATATAAATATACAGAAAAAACTTGAACCCATCCCAAATTTAAACTGCGAATTTGTCAAAATGATTTAAACCCTAAGTAAATCTACCCTGTTAGCGAAATAATCTGTTTATGTCACTTGTCATACATGCGTATCACATCGGCACCTCTAGAATAATGAAAAAATAATAATACCATGTGGAATAAGATTTACTACATCTAACTTGCTGATCTGACAAATAAGTAGCTCTCTCGAGTTTGCGATCCATTCGAGTTCATTCACATCTAGAAGTATGTATTGGTAGCATCTCATACAGTGGGAAATTATCTGTATTAGCGTACGTGCATATGCGCATATGTAAATATATGCACATACATTTGTACATATATGCACATATGTTTTTAAGAAAACGATTATATTATGGCTTAAAATTCGGTCTAGATTTAATCCTCTATGGTAAAAATATATTTAATAGCATATTTTGCGCGTTTAGGCAAATGACATATATAGTTACGACGGGTACATAAACGCAGCTATGACGTCACTTCACTTGTCACTTCCGTTTTGTGAACTGATGCAAATAGGGCATTCGTTTGTGTTTTAATATTGAGATTCTTGTCTTGTGATTGCCTTCTGTTTGTCCTATATGAAAATGAGTAGCCTATTCTATTCGGTTACGTGCTCAGACACACGTAATGAATGTGATATGAATTGTACTAATTCGATGGGCTTTACCATCCTTCAAATCCTTCCAAAATAACTTTCACTTTAATTCCCATATTGCAATAAGAACAGACATCAATGCATCTACAGAGACTGAGTTAACATAACAATGATGAATTTTACAATAGTCAAGATTAAGTAACGAGTGATGGATGTTGCAGAGTAAAACTTGAGACCTTCATGAACACGTATGTTTGATAACATTAACAATTAGTGTCATTATTACGTGAATCTTCTTCTCGTCTGATCATCCTTAAAACTCAAACGGTGCCAAGTCAGCCATGATAAGTTCCACTCTACCAACAAATCTCATCTCTAGTCTTCAAAATAAGAATGCTACCCATTGATGCTTTGCATATTTATCCGGCAGTCTACGCAACATGTTGTATGCTTATGAACTGTATTCTTTGTGGATTTGCATGACTCCAAATCTCAGCTCCATCCAACTTAAATCTACGACAGGAAAACCAATAAGAATGTAGTTTACTTGGGAATAAATTAAGTTAACAATATACATATTCGATGTCTTTGTCCACTTCTTATATTGACTCACTCATCCTCAGTTCCTTATTTCTCATCTTTCTCATTTTCATTTACTTCACTTCTTCACCTCGACTGGGTTGGACACATACGGAGTCCTTCCTTGTCACTTTATATTTACAATATTTTTACGGATCAATTTCATAATTATTAAGCGCTCACTTGCTAAACAAGGCTCAGCGTCACTATTAATTGAGCTTGTTGTACCCATTTTATATTGTGCCCATAAATACATTTTATATATTGGAGGTCCGATTGGTTTATCAAGGTCGACAGAAAAGAAATAACATGTTTCCCACCCGATATTTTATTTTTGTAAGTTCACGTGCATATTTTAAATTGCCACACATGAGCGTATGCACATGTGCACATGTGCACATGCATAGTTTGACATCTAATTCGAAATTGTATTTCTTTTTAGATGATGATAATCATTGAGGCGTCAAGTGGTCCACTGCCTGACGAAAGAACGGCGCATTTAAGTCGTCCCAACCGCCCAGAGGGACTGGAAAGATTCCTTGGACTTGGCGTTGTCTTGCCGTATCCTTATTTTCAAAAGTGAGTGCAACTTTCATGCGGCACATGTACTCGACCGATCAAATTGCTTTACGATAAAAAAAATTCCCTCTGATTGAAGGCCACAGTATCGATTTCCCGTGTATGACCGAGAGGGGAGAGGCTACCTCGCTTACGGATACGGAGGCAAGGAGACATTCCGCTATACCAAGTTTGACCAGAGTGAAGGTCATCATTAAGTGTCAGCGTCGTTGGCTAGATAAATGCGAAAATTTGACTTTGTAAAACTTTATATTGTCAAAATCCAAAAATATTATGTACAAAGACATGGTTATTTGTTAAAAAAAACTCTGAGCATAGTTATAATGACTTACACTACCCGATCTCATTAATTAAATTCGTAAGTTATGCTATCGTTTGACTATGTACATGCATAGTTTTATAAATGACAATAAATATATACTATTACATATAACATGAAATGAAGCTTTCGGTAGTTCGATGATTGATAAATTATCTAGATTTGTTTCTACATGTCAAGCATGTTCATGTAACAAGTTAAGCATCTGACTTGATAAAGGACAAGGACAAAAAATATCACGATGTATGTGTACATATACACATACATGCATGTAAGTTCAAATACCATTTACGTAAAATCCCGTAAAAAATCTATGTACGTCAAAAGACGATAAATGAGTAATTTTAGTCCCAAATAGATCCAACAATGTCGAACTGATGATGATATCGAATCAGTTATGAAATTTTCAAGACTATACGAGGGAATACAATAAAGCTTCAAAATAATGGATAATACACTTTAGCCCACATTTGTCATCTTGCCATTTAAGTTACCCATGGTCGTATGTAAAAAAAACGCTTCAAATGTCCTGTTTACTGCTTTAAAAATTATATTTTGACCAGTTTTAAAATAAGGAAAGAACAGAAGAATACATAAATATTATAAATTATAAATCTGTACACACTTTTTCCTTTATATTCATTTAAGGACAAAAACTTCACATATATGTAATGCATGAACATCAATCGGAGTGAGATCCCAAAAACTGAAATATGAATATTCAAGAGAGAAAATATGGATTAGAGTGCTTAATTTTGTGACGATCGAAAATTCCAGTGTCTTTGGCGTGGCGGAGGTCATGACGAAGCACTTCCCACGAAGGCGTTATGCAATTGGGATATTCTTCAGGCATCAAGCTTGCAACCTTTTTACTGAAAAAAATATTCTGGTTTCCATTGAGCCAAGAAATGTAATAGGGCATTTTTTGGTCCCGAAGTTTGAGAAGCTCTTCTTGCGATGTTGCAAATTTTACGAGCTGAATCATCTCGTCGTTGGAATCCATTTTCTTCCATTTCTCCAAAAAGTCTGTGGAATCCAAAACTTGCACAGCCACGCCAAATTCCTTGGCTAATGTTTCAAATTCCCTCTCGTCACCTAATCAGATGAAAATATTCAGTATATAGAAAATGGAAGCTGAAACAACTGGTCCTATCGTGGTTATCTTACCCAAATGAGGGTTGAGCACATTGAACATTTCATAGCCAGCTTTGTCATTAAAAAAGAGATCGATCGATATTTTGGCACATTGGTCCACAGCCATCAAGCTGAGCGGAATTCTGACACCATGCATGGATCCGATGTAGAGATAAGCCAAGAAACGCATCATGAGGAACGAGTCGAGTTGGATGTTGCCCCCACGAACAGAATCGCCTCCTAGTTGTGGAAGTCTGAATACTTTGCATGGAACTCCAGCAGCCACGGCCTGTTCAGCCAAACGGTCACAAATTAGCTTGGAAATGGAGTAGGCCGAATTAGGAAACATTGCGACTTCCTCCTCTGCAGGCCAACTCTCCCAAAAATATCCATCGTCATCGACTCTGGTTTCTGCCGCAAATGTGGACGCATGATAAACGTATTTAAGTTTCTTGTCGACTGCAAACGAGAGCACATTTCTCATTCCAAAAACATTAGTGACACGTGAGCTTTTGGGGTCCTCACTGTCTCTGTAAACCTCTTCGAATGCCACCTTCACGGCCAGATTAAACACAACGTCAACTTCAGTTGCAATTTGTTGATATATTTGTTGACTAAGCCCAAAACATGGCTGTTTTACGTCTCCGGAGATGCATTCAACTCGAGTCATATCAATTTCATGGAAAAGTCCCTTCTTTTCGAATACGCGTTGAAAGCGATCGGAGACGGACACCACTGGACTTGGTTGCATGAGGCAGTAAACTTTTTTGATCTGGCTCCGTTTGAATATCTCCCGGGCGACGTAAGGGCCCAAAGTCCCGGTGGAGCCAATCACGAGGACGGTGGATGCTTGGGACAGAGGACGAAGTTTGGATTTCATTTCAGGGTCGACGCGAATATTTTCTGGGAGTTTGGCATCTCGAGCAACTAAATCCTTCAGCTCCTCCGCGGTGGGTGGGGCGAGTTCTTCCTTCCCGGATATGAGTTCCACTAATCGGTCCGTCAATTGTGCCACAGTTTTGCAATCCTTGACCGCATTGATGGAGATTTTGACCCGTTTTCCCACCGAGGCCTGAAGCCCGTTCTTCATCTCGACCATAAGAAGCGAATCAAATCCCATGTCCTGAAAGTTGACTTGGTCCTCAATCTCTTCGTTCTTGTCCATCTTGAGCGTGATGCGGATGAGGCGTTTCAGAAATCTGCGAACAATATCAAACTTGGCGTCTCGGTTGGACGCCCCATCATATTCTCGCCAAAACTCGTCCCCGTCAATGTCAGTTGCCCCAAGAGACGTTTCTTCCTCAATGTCAGCCAAGAGGCCTCGGGTCGATGGTAGTACCATTTTCACACCGGAAAGGTCTGTGTCATGAGCCATGATCTGACTCTTGTGAGATTTTATTGCATGTTCCAAGGCAGCCAATCCTTGATGAATGGTAATCGGCTTGTTCATTGCGACATGCAAATTAGCTGCCAGACCGACCTGCCCCCATTGTCCCCAGTTGATCGTGGTGCCTAAAAGTCCAAGCGAGCTTCTATAATGAACAAGTTGATCCAAGTAGTAGTTGGCAGCCGAGTAATTGCTTTGTCCTGGTGACCCCAGGGTCACTGTCATGGATGAGAATAGAACAAAGTGCTCAAGCGGATATGGAAGCTCTAGGCTGAGCTGATGCAGATTCCAAGCCCCTTGAACTTTACATTGAAAGACAGCTTCAAATTTATCCCACGTCTGGTTTTCATAAGTTGCATCATCCAGCACACCAGCGGCGTGCATGACTCCCCGAAGTGGTGGCAGTTTGCCATTGTGACAATCTGCGACCAAGCTAGTAAGCTGGTCCATGTCCCCCACATCACATTGACGTATCTCCACAGTAATTCCTAGTTGACGAAGGTTCTGAACCTTCTCCATAACATCAGCCTTTGGTGGACTACGTCCCACGAGTAGCAATGTTTTTGCCCCATTATTTCCCATCCAGTTTGCAACCTCGAGACCAATGCCTCCCAGACCTCCGGTGATCAGATAAGTCGACTTATCATTAAATAGTCGAAAAATGGGCTCTGATCCAGGTGACAAGTCAGGCATTGTGAGGACAATCTTGCCAATGTGTCTCACTTTCTCCATGAACTCCAATGCATCTCGAATCTCGGAGGCATCAAAGCGTGTATACGGTAAAGGTTTAGGCCGCTCACTCTTGGGGGACATGAGCATCGTTTGCAGATAGTTCGTAAGATGACTGACTTTCTCTTCCGTGTGAGTGGAAACATCGACGACTTCGTAGAACACGTCCGGCCTCAGCTTCTTTACTTGTTCCTTGCTCCAAATGTTCATTTTGCTCATCTCGATGAACCGAGCCCCTTGTTCGCAGACGGCGAGAGTGGCTTCTTTAAAACCTGGTCCAGTGAGAGAATTTAGCACCACTGTGACACCTCTGCCACCCAGTGACCTCCGTATTTCGGTCTGGTAGTCGGTCGTTCTCGAATTGAACACGTGGGTCAGTCCCAAGCTTCTGAGGTAGTTGCGCTTCCGCTCATTTCCAGCCGTGACAACTATCGTGCAGCCGAGTCGCTGAGCAATTTGGATTCCGAGTAGACCGACCCCACCGGAAGCAGTGTGAATAAGGACGATATCACCTTTCGTCGCCTTCGCTGTATCCACAAGACACGACGCAACGGTTATAATTCCCATGGGGTAAGTAGCTGCTTCAGAAAATGTAACATCATCAGGAATGACAAGGGTTCGGTGGTCCTGTGCAACGATGTGTGTCGGCATGGCAACACCCGTGCGGCGAATCAATACTACACGATCGCCAACCTTTTTCTCACACCCGGCTCCAACTGCAGTGACCACACCGGCAATGTCAATCCCTAAATAGTTGTACTTCTCAAATACTGGGTCAGGTTTTGTGACCATAAAAACGTCCAAAAAGTTGAGTGCGTACGCTTTCACCTCCACTTCAACATGCTTTTCAGGAATTGGGTCAGGTTCACAGGGCGCAAAGTGCAGATCTTGAATAAGATGCGATGGAGGAAGGACGAGTCGGAATCGTGGGGTTCTGGGAAGTGGAAGTGGCGCAGATTTCGCCTTGTACGGACGAAGTCGCGGGGTGCAACGATGGCCCTTTCGATACGCCACCAACACATCTACGTCGGTTGTGAACAGCTCGGTAAACGCTTCGGCCATTGCAATGTCTAAGCTATTTTCAGAAGCATCAATATCCACGCATTTGCATATAAGATCCGGGTTTTCGTTGGCTAGCACATTTAGCATTGCGACAAGCGGTGATGCTTTTGGTTGGCTTTGATAGAAATCGTCCGGTCCAGTGCACATGTTTCCTTGAGTAATAACGACTAATTTCATCGAACTTTGAATTTGTAGCTTGGCCAAATATTTACAAATGTGGAGAAAAGGTTCGCAAACTTGGGCAGTGCTGCGATCGTGGTCTAACCCCCACAAGTAAAGGACCCCTTCGATTGGGTGATGGGGTGAATCGGCACCTGTGGAACGGAGCAACATTGCCGTGTGTTCTTCATCCATTTGCGAAGTGACCATTACGACATTTTTATTCGTGGCCTTCAGTCTCCTCACCAATTCTTTGGTAGCGATTCCTTCATCCCCAAACACGATCCAGTTCAACTTGTTCTCCAAGTGATCCTGCTTTGAGGCAATCTTGTTGCTAAACACGGTTTCTGAAGGCTTAAGTTTTGCTAACATAAGTGCATCCGTCCCCGCGTAGCCTTTCCAGTACGTGAAGTTATCGAAGCCTAGTTTATCTAGTATTTTCGACCATTTATCGACTGAGAGCTCACAGTTCCATGGACGGAGATGCAAGTCCTCAAATCTCCAGAACCCTTCCAGTCCACCAAAAAGTAAATTGACACCTCGATGGGGCTGGACCAACTCGTTTATGAAAACATAGCCCCCCGGCCTTAATAATTTCTTGAGGTTTTTCATCGATTCCTCAATATTTTTCGTTGCGTGAAGCACCCACGAGGCGACGATGAGGTCGTAGTGAGCTGGAATAAAGCCCTGGTCGAGGGGATCCTTCTCCACATTTAACAAGCTAAATTTAGCAGAAATCCCGGTCTCTTCAAACAAGTTGGTTCCAATTTGCAAAAATGCTGGCGAAATATCCGTGTAGGTATATTCGAAGTGAGAAACGCCAGCATCTTTCATGTGGCGAATGTGATGACTCGTTGTGCTCCCAACACCAGCTCCAACTTCCAAAACTCGTACGACTGACTTACTCCCCATTTGAGCCAGCTTGGAAAAAATAGCGTGGTCCACATCAGCCATGGCGAACCTTTTGAGAGCGTCTACAGATTCCGAATAATAAAGTTCTGCTGGGCCCCGAATGTTGCCCATGTCCGGGTAGAGAAGAGGAAGTGCGGATTGTGTCCCTGTCAAAATTGAGGTAAGAACAGATCCGAGTGGGACAACACAATCAAGGTCAACGTGACCCACATCACTTTGTCGAATTTCCTTTAGAATTTCGTCAATATTGTTTTTGATGGAGGAAAGTTCAGGAAGTGGTTTTGCTAAGCTGAAGGTGCTTTCATCTCCTGTATTCACTAACTCTAACCACCCATCCTTCACCAGTTCCACGAGAATATAGCGGAGGAATTTATCCTGGAACGGGACAACTCCTAATTTGCTCACAATACTTGGCCACTGAATTGTATCTTCTGTGTCGAGTCCCAAAACTTTCATAGATTGGAGCATGTAGAGACCTGTGAGCTGGCTGAAACGCTCGTAAAACTGACCTTCTTCTGGAGAACAGGAAGTATACATTGTGTGCTCCACTTTGACGTACTCTTGGAGGTTGATTGTACCCCTTTTTGAATCTGGAATCCTCCTTTCTTCCGGACCCAGTTTTTCTCTCCAAATAAAATCAGCCATGCAAGGAAACGGGTTTTTCTGGGAATCAATGAGACTTAAAATGTTTGAAAGAGTAGTTTCCATGAATTCCGTGCCCAACATGGAGACCATAATTTTCCCAGCATCGTCAAATAAGTGGGCCTCATTCCCGGTATCCCTGTGACGGATATAGATGTAGCCGGTGGGTGCAGAATGGCCCCACCACGTGTAGTTGTCGATGGACACGGGAACCACTAGACGCTTTCGGATATGCTTCTCATCCAGCAAACCAGTGGCAATGATTTGCGTCTGAAGCATGGGGTCCACGATCCACGGATGGATAATAAATCTGTCCAAATCTTCGTTCTTCTCGTGCGTTGAGAATGGAAAGATCCACTCGGTTGAATTTTTCTGGTCCTCAGCGTCCATCCATCCAGTAGTCACCATTCGAAGTGAGGGCCCAAAGTTGAAACCAAAATCCTCCAGTTCTTTGTAGTCGAAGCCATCTCGTAGCATGGTCTTACAGCGAGATTTTATGGCTTCAAGGTCAAACGAATGAGGGAGTGCTGCCGGATTGTTGCTAAAATTGGCTGTTGCGTTACGGACCCATTTGAACTTGTTCTCTTCTAGGAAGACTTTGGTGAATATGGTGCTCGTTATTTCCCCATGTGTCCCCTTCAATACTACAACCTGTGCATTTTAATTAAGCAGAAGCATACACGTGAAAAACAATTAAAATACTTCCCAAAGCATATTCCATTGCTTACTTGAAAATCAGTCGGAGCCATTTCGCTCAAACAAACTGGGGTCAGGATTGAAAAATTCCGAACGCAGAGAGGTGAGGTAGGTTTGTTGTAACTGCCCTCGTTGCACATGGTGGCGGCATATCCGGCCGTCATGCACATGTCGACGTAGCCGACGCACGGGAAAATAATCTTGTCGCCCAGGGCGTGGTCTTTGAGAAATGGGAGTCGATGTACGTTGACTGAGCTTTTGAAGATGGTGACGTCGGACGGGTTGGGGACGAAGGAACCGAGGAGTGGATGGAAGGGGTTGGACCCTTCGTCCTTGATGTTCATCCAATACGGCGTCTCCTCAAAGTGGTAGCCGGGCAACTCCACCTTTCGCCCACCCGAATAGCGATGGAAATTGGCCCACGTGATGGGACGGCCCAGCGCGTACAGCTTCCCCAGAGCAGCCAGCATCGTCTCCCAATCGTCACATTTCCGACGAAGTGAAGCAGTCGTGACCACATCCGCAACCTTCATTAACAAATTAATTAATGGTGACATGATACAACAAGTGAAATTCTATTGCTACACAAATATGCAACGTCACTAAATACGCACCTCGTCAACGTTGGTCATGAGGAGTGTGGAGAGGACGGGATGCGGTCCAATTTCGAGGAACAGACTCTGGCCCTCGTTGACTACAGCATGGCTGGCCTCCAAAAAGCGCACCCTTTCCCTCGTGTGTCGCACCCAGTACTTGGCGTCGACTTTGCTCACCGTGCGCCCATCCACGGCAGAAATGAACTTGATGCCCGTCGACGCTTCCTTGTAGCCGATCGTACGAGCGAGCGCCTCATATTCCGCGAGCATTGGGTCCATGAGACGAGAGTGAAAGGCGTGAGAGGCGTCCAGCACGTGGGTTTTGATGTCGTTGTTGTCGCAGTAGAGCTTGAAATCGTGGACAACATCCGTGGGCCCCGCAAGCACGGTCTGACTCTCAGAATTGACCGCAGCCACGTCCAACCACTTTTTCTGATTGGAGAAAGCCCGCTCCAAACTTTGCTCCACTTTCTCCAAACTGGTGCCGACGACGAGCATGCTGGCGGCGGGGAGAGCGTGGATCAGTTTGGACCTCGTGACCACCAACTTGAGGGCGTCTTCAGCCGACAACATTCCCGCAGCCACCGCAGCAGCGAACTCGCCCAAACTGTGACCCAGAACAGCGTCCGGTTTGACACCCCAGGATTCCCACAGACGAAGCAGACAGAACTCCACCACGAAAATTGAGGTTTGGCTGTAAAGGGAAGATTTCAGCAAAGAAAGTTCCCCGTGGTCCCAAAGTGCAGTTTTGAGTGAAAGAAAGCCATGCTCCTTGCTCAACACGGACTCGCACCAGTCAAAGTTGGAACGGAAGACGATGCTCTGTTCGTAGAGCGACCTGGCCATTCCCGGATATTGAGACCCTTGGCCCGTGAAGAGGAAACAGAGCTGTGGAACCTGATTGGGAATTGGGGCGCCCTTTTTGATCCCCTCCATCGAACTGAGCAGCTCCTCCTTCGTGGACCCAAAGGCCACTTGTCGGAGGTGCATGTGGGGACGACCCGTGTGCATCGAGTACTCAATGTCCCTCAAGAACAGCTCCTTGGGTTCGTTTGTGTCGGGCAGATTCTTGAGCAGATCAGCGTATGCTTTCACCTGGAAGCGGAACGCTTCTTCGGATTTGGCCGAGAAGGTCAGCATCCTCAGCTTTCTCGAGTCCGTGAAGGGGAAGGAATGCGGAGGGAGATTCTCTGGCGGCTCCTGAACCAGCACGTGGGCCTGGGCTCCAGTAATGCCGAAAGAATTGACTCCAGCAATTCTGGGTTTGCCGCCCTTGGGTCTTCGTTTCCAGGGGACGGCCTCCAGGGGGAGCTGGGCGGGAATGGCGTCCAGGTTGATGTCGGGGTTCAGGTTCTTGAGGTGCAAATGCTTCGGGATGAGCTCGTGCTTCATGGCCAGCACCGACTTTTGAATCCCCGCTATCCCGCAAACCGACTCGGTGTGACCGATGTTGGTCTTGACGGAGCCGATCGTGAGCACATTGGTCCTGCCTTTCGACCCCCGCGAATAGGCCTTGGCGACGGCGGCTATTTCAATGGGGTCACCCACGGGTGTGCCGGTCCCGTGCGTCTCCACGAACTCCACGTCGTTCGGGTCCACCCCGGCCCGTTCCAGAGCCAACTGCATTTCACAAATACGACTTACACTTGAAATATTTTCCATGACAATTCTTTTTAAAATGGTGTTGAATTATTAACCTCCATGGCTTTGGCCTCCACGTCGACGGTGGGAGTGCCCATGCTCTTGCTCGGCCCCTCTTGCACGATGGCCGACCCTCGAATGCATCCCCAAATCGTGTCCCCGTCCGCCACGGCATCCGAGAACCGCTTGAGGATGAGAACGCCGATGCCCTCGGCTCGACCAAACCCGTCCGCACTCGCATCGTACGTTTTGCAACGACCGTCCGGAGCCAGAACCCCCTCCATCACGGACGGCGAGAAGGGATGCAGCAGCAAGTTGGCTCCCACCTGTTTCGCCATCAATTAAATTGCACATTACATTTCTCGTGTCACTTTGCTTTTAAATTATATTTGAGGTCAGAAATGAAGTACTCACGGCGATGGCCAGGTTGCACGCGTCGCTCCTCAAACTGTCGCAGGCCATGTCCACGCCAGCCACGGAGGTCGAGCAGCCCGACTCGGTGGAGAACGACGGACCCATGAGTTCGAAAAAGTGGGAAATCCGGGCCGTCAGCGGTCCCAGGGCGTTGCCCATGTAGCCGCGGAGAAAGTCCGTGTCCACGATGCCCAACATTTGCAACATTTCCTTGTAGTCGTTCCGCCACCAACTGCGACCATTTTATTTATTACGGAAATTTATGCTAACGTCTTTTCATGTAGAATATATGAAGTGGAATAAGTGGCATTCTCACCCTCCGAAAACTCCGGTGAGCGTGTTTCGGAGCGTGTTGGGGTCGAGGCCGGCGTGCTCCAAGGCCTCCCAAACGATGCGAAGGGAGAGGCGCTGCTGGGGGTCGAGATAGTGCATGTCCGCCGCGTTGGTGTTGAAGAACTTGGCGTCGAAGGTGTGGATGGGACAGGAGAGAAAGCCTGCCTCCGTCGCCCCCATGTTGTCCATCCGGATGAACGCCTTGTCCTTGGTCCACCGACCCTCGGGCACCTTCCGAATCCCTTCCAACCCATTCGCCAGCAGCGACCAAAACTCCGCAATCGTATTGGCGCAAGGGTAGCGACACGCCATTCCCACGATCGCGATCGAATTGTGCAGCTCCCAGTCCACCAACTGCCCATCCAAGGCTGGACCGTTCACCACCACCTGAAAACATATCAGGCACAACTAAGGTGAGAGGTCAGCAGTAGTCTCATTTCGTTCTAAATTCTCATCTTGCCTCCATGCCAATATCTTCGTTGCACATTTACATACTTGTGCAAAATTGTGCATATGTTGTGCATACTATTAGATGTACGTAGCTACATATGAGTATAATGATGCTTACCTTTGCAGAATGTATCTCGGGGCAAAGCGAGACGCACAACTTGATAACCTCTTCTTCAAGAACACCTCGCTGACGAAATGGCTCGACATCTTGGTCGTGAGGGTGACCATTCACGAAACAAACCATTTTCATGTCCTTCCCAGGGACTGGCGTTGGATGGGCGCTGTCGACACAATATTGTGCATTATTATAAACATACGATATAAATGCAAATGTTGCTAACAGTGCTTGTGAGATCTAATTTGAATTATTGAATGCAAATCATAAAGCGAAATTTTTTCACCTCTTGAAATCCAACTCCACGCAGTAACTCAGTTCCTCCATCTTGAGTTTACCCGGATTCTCAGCCACAAATTTTCCACCTGTAAATCAAAATTTATTAATGTATGGTTTATGTATGTGGAGAGTGGAAATTGCATATTTTAGCTGTAATCAAGGCATTTACCGTTCTCACGTTGGACCACAAGTTCCGTAATCAGGTCGTGATCCTCGGCTGCCAAGCTTCGCGACTTGGTGAGCACGACGGCCTTGTCCTCTCGCACCCACTGAACTCCATGGGTTCGAAACAGGTCGTCACAGTTTTTGAGGGGAAGGCAGGCGCAGTCCAGGAAGACGGCCTTGTGCAGCCCCTTCAACCCGCCTGCCACCCGCTTCGCCACAGATCGGAAAAGCACCCCCGGCACCGGTTCAGCCCAAAATACCGAACCCACTTCACCCTGCAGGCGGCGACTAGGATCAAAATTAAAAGTAATTGTCAAACACTTTGCATATCGTACAAACGATTTATGGGAATTTCAATTTTATGCTGGAAATTGAGACGGGGCAAGTTGAGATTGTTGAGACATTTCGTCTCATTAGTATATTTAACGAATGTAATGGCTGTGGGTATATATTTATGGACATATAAGTTATCAAGGTCACTCACCCCAGGTCATGCGACACATTGTCCGACACGATGACGACCAATGGTCTCGTCGTGAGCGACCGTCTCAATGCACGGGCCAGAAGGACACATTTCCAAACCTCGCTCTCGTCCCCAGCGTAGCTCACCCAGTATTGTTTAAGACCTGTGAAACGGTAAGTACTTCAAGTTTGGCATGACAAAAATAAGGAAATTGGAGCTCGTCCAGGTAATAAACTCAGTATTGATTAATCAGAGCAGACTTGTTAGCTCATACATACGCGTATATGAACACTTTTTGTTGACATAGTTATAAAATTATTTACGTGGTGCAAATAGAATCAGTAAATTTGCAGGAGTGATTTATTTCATATCCCGATTACTTCCAATAGTTGGGCTAGTTAATATTAGAACGAATTGCCCTGCTGATCACTGCAGGCTAACCTTAAATTTGACTATTATTGTTCAATTTGTCCAAGTCCAAGTTCTTTGTCCTTGGACAAAGTTATTATGAACTTTAATAATATGCTACCACATTTTTTCGTAGTTTCTGAATTTATTGTTAACTAATTATTACATGTATTATATCACTAAATTAGTATAGCAGTAGCTTCAGCTCTTTGTCATCTCAATTTCAAAATTACATGACAAATTTCTCATTCTTCTACGTACACGTCCCTTGATAATGAATGGCAGACAGCATTCGAAATATTGACAAATAAAGCAAACTTTTTCTTCGTTTTTTCCACTAAACTCCGTGTAATCCAATTATTAAAATTATATGTGTTTATCTATATTGTCAATGAATATGTAATTGTGATTAGTAAGCACTGAGGCGTTAGCATGACTCGTTTACAGCAATGGTTCTTCGATCATTAATTTATTTTTGTATAGTTTATGACGAAATATTGGTTCTCTAGACCTTTTGTAAAACGTGTAGGTTATTTTTTTCAAGTCAGAAGTCGAGCAAGTAGCCATGTTATTGTTTATGAAATATCATGAAAATGCGAGTGTAGGTACAAATACACAAGTTACTGAAAGAATTTCATAGTTTGATGTGTCAACCTGCTTATGTCTGCTTTCTGGATGTTAAAATATTTGTAATATTACCTGCCATTAATTGTTCTAATGATCAGTAGAATTGGGTAACTTTCACTGCTGTGCTTTCTTTGCGGGATCCCAGTTTAGTAGAAAACTTGGATGATGGAATTAATGTACGAGTTCAAGTCCAGGCTGAAAGTGATCAATTGACCGGACCAAGATGCGAACGGGGTCTACTTATAAACTGCGTAAACTCGGTGGTACGAATGCCGTGCGCAACACAATTAGTGCCACCGGGTGTGTACTTAATAGCCGCATGCATCGTTACCTCCCATTTTAATTCAAACATGGTCATTCGGTAGATCATACATTATATAAATCCAAGACAGAATTGCGTAACTGTGCACCTATAACTGTTGTAGGTGACGCTATACGTTTCATATCATGCTAGTGAGTGACGGATGTCTTCAGGGCTGCGGGTTAAGCCGGCCATAACGCGGAGCAGATAACCTTCAAATGGTCGGACAATAATATTATTACAAATTCAAGAAGCATTAAAAGGGGAAAAAGCAATAAGAAGTCAAACTTATGTCTTAATAGACATTTCATGCGAAGCTTCTTCATTTTGTAATTCTGGTGAATTTTGTATGTTGCTGTCGCTTCCTAACGTGCGGCTTCTATTGACATTGCATTGTTGAGTGGCGATAAGTTGAATCTCGTAAATTAAAATTTGTAGAAACGTATGCATTAAAAATGAAGGCGTTTATGACAAATATGTCTAATTTAGTTATACGTAAGTCTGAAAACTCGTTGATATGAAAGAATGCAGCATAGCATTTAATCTCGTGATAATTGTAATTGCACTTGGTTGGTTGACATATCGTGCCAAATTTAAATTGCACAGGAGCAACAAAATGTGACATTTTAATTTAATCACGGCCGTAATTACCTGACTGTTTAGACAACGTACAAGAAGATGATTGAGGTACATGGCAAAAAGTGTCTCGTTGTTTTCCATTTTACAGATTCATCAACACTTTGTTACTTTTTATGCACGACATTTACGACTTACTCATCATCAGACATGCATACATACATAAGTACAAATACACTCCATTTATCCAACTTATGCTCATCGTCGTCAGTTAATAGCTACATATGTCTCCTTTCCGTTTTCCCAGTTTTGCGACAATTTTGTAAAGATTTTTAGAGGAGCTGGGAAACATAAGTATTTGAAATTGTGTATGAAAGTCTCGTAACAAAGAGGTCAAAGTCGGTAGTACATTGGTGAGCAGTGAAGCGAGCGTGTTTTCATTTCAGAGTTCCAAAATGGATAATTTCATGCTGTAACCCCTGTTTTTTGTATAGTTACAACGATCTCTTCATTTATAAAAAAAATCGCTTTGCAAATTGCTTCAGCAATAAAAAATGGGTTTTCTCTCCTCTCGAGTCCATTCACCTATTTATGCATCACTCTTGGATGAGAATATCATAAGAAAGTGTTACGAAACCTCGTCATATTTATTTCAGTGTATGTCGGAGTACCCACATTAGGTTTAAATTAAGGAAATATTGTCACTGTCAAGATTCAATTGAATTTAATAGTTCTCATCAAATCAATATTTTTTAATAAGCTATTCAATATATTTGACAATTTCTGACATAATATTGTTATCAATCGGTTCTGAGTTACAGGGATCCGGGCCCAACTCAAAGTTCATAGCATCCCATTCGTGATCACGGAAACTAAAAATGTAGGCCGAAATTCCAGCATCTCTGCACATTTTTAGTCCTGCCCCCATATAGTCCTCAGCGCCTTTTATGTTCCTGCAAATCCCAAACTCGCCCAAAACCACTTTCACAGCATTGTCTTCTCCCCACTGCCTGACCTCCTCAAACCGATTGCGTATGAACTTCTCGTCCACTAACAATTCCTCTGACCCGGAGCTATTCTCATAAATTGGGACTTTTCCTGGGAACTTAAACTGCCCTTTGTTCCTGCACCTCTGCGTGAGAATCATTGGTTCATAGAAATGGAAAGATACGAGAAGGTTGGAGTCCAAAGCCTTGAGCTCATGTATTGGGAGCTTATCCAACGCGTAGCAACGACCCCAGAAGGATGGCTCAATAACGATCGGGGTCACAGAATCCACTTTTCGGATGCCTTGAATTAGTGTTTTGTATGTGGCAACCATTTCTTCAACTCCTGTTCACATACATATATAGTTGTAGAAATATTTATGTGAGTAGATAATTTCAGTAACGTGTCAGATGTACAGCAAATTAATGTTGCATGTTAATTATACATGAATTAAGTACTAACCAGAATCTTGTTGTGTGGGCAAATTTGACCAGTGCAGTTCATTCTCCAATTCAGTGAACGGTTCATTTACCAGGTCATATCCAACAACGGATGGATTTTGTGCAAAGGTGGAGGCTATCAAGGTCCATGTTTCGACAGATGCAAGCCTCCTGTCCACAGTTAGGACGGATGTAATTCCATGACTTGCCAATAGTTTCACTGTTTCCTCCAACGCTACAATTTGTTTGTCAGGCTCAGTGAGAAATTCACATTGGTCATATCCAATATTCTGACCAATTCCGACGGCTCCAATTCGAACGCTTTTGACCCCCCACTTTTCCAGATAACAGACGTCTGCTTCCAACAACTTGCTGGATACGTTAAATCCCGTGTGCGTCTGATCCCAAAATTTGGTCTTGCAATGTTTGATGAGTTGAATTTCCTCTGGACTAAGCAAATTTATTGCAGGTTCTGGGGGGAATTGTGGCCAATTTTGAATCATGTGATGGATGTAAAGTTGAAGTCTGGCTTCACGAACTTCTGGTCGTGTATGGAGTGCAAGCCCGATTTGGTCTGAATCTTGAGTTCGGTGGATAGGACTCTGCGGAAGTCCAGCTGTGCAAAGTTTTCGAAGTTTTCGGTTGAACTTGTGATTGAGGATGAAACTCATCCAGTAATCATCCACCAAGGCGAATGATTGGTCTGGCATTTCAACCGAAGTGACTTCCCTCAGTGCCTCTTTCGGAATAAAACAAGCGTCTGCATGCACAAAGTGAATCAACTGTTCTGGAGCGTGGTCATCTCTGAAACGCACTGACTCATAGTCCTCCCAAGCACTTCGAGGTTCATCCAGGTTCAACTGGTGAGGAAGGAAGATATGCCCACGGACACAAAGGACGTCTCTAGGGTGCTTCGTATGCGCAGAGATGAAAAAATTGACAAAATTTGGACCAGGAATAACATCGTCATCACAGATTAAAAGGGAATTACTCTTCATCAAAGCAGGCATCGCGAAACGGATGGAACAGAAATGATTCTGGGTGGAATTAATGAGCTCCAATGATTTGGACTCGTTGGATTGTTGGACGTATGGATTGCAAATTCTTGTCACAATTCCAGTTCGACCTTCGTTATTGTTCCAAACGATAATTTGCAGTCGTCCTTTGAAATCTTGATTTTCCCAAAGAGCTTTTAGAATGTTTGTCAAATGATGCGTTCGTTTATAGGAACAAATACAAATGGTGACGTCAAATGTTGGAAAGTTGATGATATTTTTCGAACTCAAGGCGAGCTCGGTCGAAGACTCTACGACAGGAGGGAGGGATTGGAGGACCACGCCACGTGAGAATTTGTCCACAAATTGGGCAGGAGTTAGTTGATGTTTGTCCATCTTTTTTAAATGGTCAATGGCTGCTTCAATATTTTGAAGGGTTAGCAGTTTCCCAAAATCGGCGTATTTAGGATCGTACAGTAGCGGGTAATCTGACCCCAGATATTCTACGCATGCCTCCATGTTTGGGCAAACAATAGGGACATTTCGAGCGATACACTCCAGAACAATAGTGTTGGCCGCTCCATCATAAATCAGAGAGAGAAATATCACAGATTCCAGCAACATGTTCTCATACTCGTTTTCGTCAAGTCTCGGGAGAATTTTAATATGAGACGGAGCAGATGCACAGGCTTTTGTAATTTCTTCATCTCCAGCGACCATGACTTTTTGGAACCCTTCGGGAAGAGAAGTTTCGAAAAAGAATGGGAAATCTCGGGAAAAACTTCCAACTATCACCACATCCACCACATGACCGTTCTGAATTGAGTTTGGGACTGTGGATGGTCTCAAATCTTGGAATTGATCGACAGGATATTTCAAGGGCTGAATCGGAAATGTGTACACATTTGCCAGGTTCTGTTGAAGGAATTTAGCTTGGAGTTGAGTTAGAGTGAACAATCCTTTGCAGTTTTTCATCATGGGGAAATACCGCTGGGAGCAGAGTCTGGTCAAATCCGGGGTATAAAATTGCTGTGGATACAAAGGCACAGAGTGGACAATCCCAATCCACGGGTTGTGCATAAATAGGTCGGGTTCATTGCATAAATTTTCTTCGACCGCAGGGAAGAATAAGATTGGGGCGGATGGATCATGAAATCTGTCTCGGAGTTTGGCAATTGAGGAGCAAAATAAGTTTTTATGATGGTGACTCCAACCCGGGTCACTTTGGAAATTGAGTTTTCTGACCAAATTCTTAGGCGTGATGACCCCCCGCGGAGTATCCGTAGTTTGGGATTTGAATAAGAATGCCTTAGCCATTGTGCTAGGCTTCGCAATACCTTCCAAGTGGTCCGCATGTTTGGTAAAGAAGGGAATGGATTTGTAGGAAAGTCCGTTAAACAGAATGATGGTCTTGTTTGGGATGAGATTAGACTTTATAAGTTCCCAAATTACATCCAAGTCCTCCTCTTCCTGTGTAATGTCCAAATAGATGAGATCGGGTCTCTGGTTCTTGAGTTCTATTGGAAGAGTTTGAATATCATAGGGCCATACGACCGGTTGGATGGAGGAGGAAAATTTGGCTAAGAAATTCTTGAATTCCTTTAGAAACGAGTGCCCAGGAAGGATTTGTTGTTGGTCATCATAGAACCTTTCCATCCACTTTTGCCATTTAAAAGCATCACATGCGAATATTTTGTTTCGAATTGAGAGGGAATGACAAAGCGCAGCCATGAGAAATGTCGTGTGACCCATCCAGCACCCAATCTCCCAGATTGTCTCAGGACGCGTTTTCTTGATAAGATGAAGCAATAATTGCAGCGTCTCAGGATCGGATGTCGTCGGGATGAGATTGAGCTGAAGGGCTAATTCGGGATCAGACGACAATTTGGGATCCTCCAATAACCAAGGTTTCGCTGCGTCTTGTTCAAAATTGACCTGGGATTCGAAATATTCCAGATATGGTTTGAAATATGTTTTCATGTTTTCAGCCATTTCCAGCCCAAGCAGATTGGCCTTGTCAATGCAGTCTCTCATGTCGTTGACAAGCTCTACTTTTGAGTCGAACCGTTCCTGTATGATGGTTGTTTCAGCACTGACCCCAAGTTTGACAGCATCAAAATACGCGTGGCTTCTGCGCTCTGTCTGATTTAAGGAACCAGAATCGTTGAAAGTTCGTATTTCCACGTGAAAAGTCCCAGGCTGGATCTGCACGGATTGCTTGTTCTTCTTGTTTTGTAGCAATGGAATTTCAGCATGGAGAGTGTTTTGGTCTTGCTTATGGAAGA
Organism: Folsomia candida; assembly: GCF_002217175.1. NCBI lineage: Eukaryota > Metazoa > Arthropoda > Collembola > Entomobryomorpha > Isotomidae > Folsomia > Folsomia candida. The sequence goes on along the minus strand of NW_019091193.1, from coordinate 23,203,626 downwards.
ACGAAATGACACAAGACGTGATGTGATGGAGGTCAGATTCAGTCAAATTGCTGTGAGTTGGAAGATAAAATCCTGTCGAGCCCAAAGTTTCGCTCAAGGGGAGACGTGGCTGAATTCGGATTTCGTCATATTTTTTAAAGTAGGCTGGTTGTAAATGCAGAGCAAAAAAGAAATCTCGAGTTTCAATCCCGTAATTTGCTAAATGAGCTCGTAAGCTGGTCCTCTCCTCCTTTGATTCACACACTATGCCAAAAACCCAAGGGGTATCGTGTGGACCACAGAAAGGCATCAACTTGACAGGAAGTGGGGCAAGTGCGGTTCGGTACTTTTGAGCTACGAAGCGTCGGTGCTGGATTATTTGATCAATTTCATCTATGCAGCCACACGCGATTGAGGCTCCAACCCCATTAATTTTTGCGTTTAGAGCAGGCTCAAAATGGACAAAATGATAGGACGGCGTAAATCCATGGTTAACCAGACTCGTCAGTCGTATCGCAAATGTGGGATCTTTAGCTACAATGAAACCCCCATCGCCAGCATGAATTATTTTGTTAACGTATAAACTGGCGCAGGCAAAATTTCCAAATGTCCCGAGAAGTTTTGTTGACCCGTTCTGAATCGTGGTGGTCACGCCAAAAGCTTCACTAATGTCTTCAATCAGCCACCACCCTCGAAGACGACATTCTTCAGCAATTTTTTCCATATCGGGGGATGGCACGCCGTAAGTATGGGTCACAATAACTGCTCTAGTCTTCTCTCCAGACACGGCCAAAATTTCGTCCCATCCAGGGTTGTAATTATTCTTAGCGCAATCTGCAAATATTGGTCGAGCTCGGACGAAATGTGCGGAATTGGGAACTGCTACCATCTGAAATGAGATACAAGGAAAACAAAATCAATGAGACACGCTTATGTAAAATAGGTGTGCATTTTGTAAATGTCGTCACACCGTTAAACTGGGCATGATGACCTCGTCCCCCTCTTCCAAGTTTGCACACTGCAGAGCAAGCATCAAGGCAGTGAATCCATTGCAACAAGGCTGGGCCACAGGAAGTTGAAAGAATTGTTTCAATTTGCTCGCCAACAATCGAGGCCAATGTCCAGCCGAAGAAATGCTCCCCGATTCAATTGCATCGTATACGTTCTGCTTCACGGCGTATGTGATGAGAGGTTCAGCAACGCGATACTTCCATCCGCCGGATGGGACGGTGGGTTCTCTGTTTGGGGCGAATGGTAAGATTTCCTTGGGCAGACCACCCATCACAGATTCTTGAAATTGTTTCAACGAGAAAATTTCTCTCACGTTAAGACTTCTTTCTCTGAAATTGAGTGGAAGGTCGTAATAATTTTCCACCTTGTCCGCCAATTTACTTGGATTCTGCCGTTTGGATGAGGATCTTGCCGTGAAGTTGTCACTGGGACAGCCCATGTTTGACAGAATGTGCTTGACTTGTTCCATCGGATTGGCAATTAGGTCCTCAAACTTGACATAAATTGGAGAAATTCCCAGTGGCCACTGGTCTACAATCGTGTTCCAGTCCTGAATTACATCAGTCGTGTATTCAATCAAGTCTTGGGGCTCTATCATTATTTTCTGGATGGTGGGTCCATCCGCCACTGCAGAATTGTTTGGAGCATACCAGACTCCTGTTTTTTCCGCTATTCTTCTTGATACCAAAGTCTCCAGGATATTTTCTCTCCACAGGACAATGATTCGGGTGATTCCTATCTGACGAACGATGGAAGGCAAGTCGAGGCCACGTTGGAAAATCTGCTCTGGAAATACTTTAAAACCAACAAAAGTTGCTGCGCGAATGGATAATTTGCTTTCAAGAAATTCCAATGGCAACGTGTCGATCTGTATCTCATCATTGAGCAGTTCAGGCTCAAGGTGTATTTCAGGATGACAATTGAGCAGGTCTTTCAACAAGGTTGACCCAGAGCGTGGGTTTGACAAGATTAAAAATCGTGGCATTCTTCAAAAGGGGAAAAATCGTACAGAAATTTTAATGCTTATTGATCATGCAACTCGATAAGCTTTTTTTTACAAACTCAAAGCACTCGGTGCTCTTAGTTCAGTGATGGATAAATGTCGTGTATATAAATTACAAAATATTACTGTGGACAAATATTACTTGTAGAACTTATTTATGCTTTTTGGCCGGAACTTATTTACTGGAACTTGGTGAAACCATGATTTAATACAGTGAATTAGTTCATGTAGCATTTTCATGGGGCGTATTACGTATAGATACATACGACAATCAATATCAAACATGTGTACATATATGAGGTTGAATTTCTCTGAATTCAAATAATCTGAGTTGTTCCATGAAAGAGGTGACAAACATGTTTACGATGAATTTTTGGAAAATTCGGTCTACTCAGATAAATAAAGCTGCATGCAAATGTTTCTTTGTGACTGGATCTGGGATCCGAGGAGAACCATTTTTCTTAGTAAGGCAAATACCTAACAACGAAAAAAGTTTATTAAGTATGCATTTACCCCACCCCAAAAAAGTGACCATCTACGATATCTCAGTCATTTCTCAACCGATTTTGATGAAATTTTAAACCGAATATTGTTACGGAATTTAGAAGCGTTTTTACTTAAGTTATGAGCAAAAATGTACCCATGGAAACATATTTATATTTATAGTTAATTACTGGCATATCGCAGCGAGAAATGAATTGCACAAATTTTTGAGAAAATTTTTGTGCAAATTTTAAGGGTAGTACGATCAAAATCGGTTCATAAATGAAAAAGTTTTTCCTATGAGAGTAGGGATTGCAATCCCGGACAATTTTTTAAATCCCGGGAATGGGGAATCCCGGTTTATGCCGTACTAAATCCCGGGAAATCCCGGGATTTTTTCCCGAAATTCAAAAATTACCTCATAGCTTGAAATTAGTTAAATTTAGCTATACAAAAAGGTACATAACTTTAAAAAGTACAGAATACAGGCATATTTATAATATTTACTTATGCACATACATACTTATGGTTTTTCGAGAACCGTGCATCAATAAGTATTATTATTACATACGGCCTTCTCAAAATCAAGGTAGTGCAAATTAGCAATTATATGGTGGTGTGTCAGCTTGTAAATGTAAAATTTCGGTGCAATGTGATAGTCTAATTTTCCGCCCTTTGTCTCAGGAGGGGAGCTTCACCACCTGCCCCCCTCAGATCTTGATGTGCTTTGGATATGTGGTAGTGTCCCATGAGTGTACTAAAACCCTGAAGTGGTTTGACTCCATGGCCACATTTGCGCCCACCACACCCACTCAAAAGGATAAAAACCACAAAAGTTACCAACTTCAAAAATTCACCAAAAATCCAATTTTGTTCAGATTTTGATAAAATTTACATTTTTGTGATCCCAGATACTTGTTTGATCATATCCAGTAGCAATCTCAACTTTTTTGAAATTTTCGAGCTGATGAATTATTCGAAAAAATATCTACTGGATATGATCATACAAGTATCTGGGATCACAAAAATGTACATTTTATGAAAATCCGAGCAAAATTGTATTTTTGGTGACAGTTGAAGTACGTGAAAACAGGGCTTTTTTCGTGTTTTTTACACCTTTGAGTGGGTGTGGTAGGCGCAAATGTGGCCATGGAGTCAAACCACTTCAGGGTTTTAGTACACTCATGGGACCCTACCACATATCCAAAGGGCATCGAGATCTGTGAAGGGCAGGTGGTGATGCTCCCCTCTTTAGAGAGGTGATAAGAAAAATTTTGAAAATTTCACTCCAGAAAACTTCCATAATAATTAATCAACGATTTGCTAGCATTTTAACCTGACCTGAAATGCATAAATTTACGTTTATTATTTAGGTACTATTATAAAAAAAACTACAATTGGACAATTCAAAAATTTCATGTTCAAATATATGAACTACCTCGTTCATTCAGCCTTAGATTGATCGAGTAAAATTCGAAATTATATATTTCTAACATGTTAGCTTTTTTGAGCATAACTGATTTCAGATTCGATAATTATACCGAGGGTAAGGTTTATTTCTTCCTTCAAATTTAAATCTGACATCGAAATTAAAAAATTTTAGGTTTCATTTTGTATTGCAAATTTTACTTGCGAACTATAAGATTTAGATATACATATGCTGCGACATGTAAAGAAATGTGGCTTCCCATTTTGTTTAAAGCTTTAATCTTGGAGTTGAGATTGAATTTTGACAGGTTATGCTCATCGAAACTTTTTCTTACCAATAATATAACCGAAAATTATGTAAAACCGCCACTAAAAGTCAAATATAAGGAATTTTCAATCCTGAATGACAAATTGAAAAATCCCGAAATCCCGGGATTTCAATTCTTAAAATCCCGGGATTTCGGGATCCCGTTTCCCGGGAATTCCCGGGAATAAAATCCCGAAAAATCCCGGGACTGGAACCCCTATATGAGAGGTGCAAAAAAATTGGATGAGGCTTAAAAATAAACACCATTGGCAACAACTAATGCAACGAATATATGTATAAATGCATAAATAAATAAATTCACAACAGAAATTGCAAACAAGAAACTTCAACCGTTTCACTTTCAATTCAACTCAAAATTGAAAAGTATTTAAAGTCAGCCTATCAGACCTTGGACTTGTCTAGAAAATTCTTAGCGACAATTACCTATTTAACATTTGACAAAATAAAATTAAGTATGCCTTCTCCCCCCTTAAAAATGCGATTTCTCGGTCATTTCTCAACTGATTTTGATAAAAATTTTGTTAGTCAATTTTTGAATTTTGCTCGAGTTATTTGTCAAAATTATTTGCAAATCAAAGATCCAAAATTTAATTTCGGGCATGCGTAGAGTTTATTTTTGAAATATGTAACTCAATTACAAGTATTAAATAAACAAGCCCCAAAAAAGGGAAATCTTAGTGAGGCTGGGTGCAAATATAAGTATTAAATAAATTTGCCGGAACAGTCGTCATTAGGATAGACATAATTATTTTTTTTTTAAAAATAGTGCAATTAAATATATTGAAGTAAAGAATTTGAATATAAAGTCCACATGAGCCCATAGTAGCATAAACTTGGCTATTATACAAAGTAGACAATTAAATTTTATAGTTTTTAGGATCAAACAAAATTAAGTCCTTATTCAGACCTGTTGTTCTTTTCCCTTCTCATTATTCTGATCAACTATATAAAACCAATTGTGCGAATAGATGGTTAGTAGAGTGGTGGTGCAAATGCTGTTCGTTCGCTGCAAATTTATTTAATACTTATATTTGCACCCAGCCTCACTAAGATTTCCCTTTTTTGGGGCTTGTTTATCTGTCTTCCATGAGTTGCATCCATGCATGTGCAAAATCTTAAATAGTGTATACATATGTATGTAGTGACCTAATTACCTAACCCACATCCGCACATTACACCAAACCTTATGGGTAGAGTAGAGTTAAATTCTTTATTCATTTAAGTGAGTCACTTATCTAATCGGGAGTACATGAAGTTCCATGAATTGCTTAATCATACTATAAGATTATATATAGCCTATAAATTCATAAGCTAATACATAATTTAAAAAAATAGAACTGCATGCAATATATGTTTCCTACACATGTCGTATGAACAGTTCCTATTTCAAACGTAGTTAAGCTACCAAGCAAGCGTAATTAAAATAATACCAGGAAAATTCATGGAAACAATTTGTTGTTGAAATTATGAAAAATATTGTTATGATCATTTCATGCAAATTACTTTAAACTAGAAATGTTTTTATTGATACGACAGGTGATTAATTTTAATTGTGGAGAATAAATATTTTTATCCCGCACCGTCGCATCTGCCAGTTTTACTGTCTGTCTGTTCGTCTGTCTTTTCTTAACTCATTGTCAGCAATGCAACTCATGTATTGACGATGATCACCAAAGTTTGGCTGAAACATGTAGAATAAATATTGCAAATTATTAAAGAGCGTGTTTGAAGATGGGTATGATCTGCAATAGGATTTTTTAAATGAGTAAATGTGACCATTTATAAACTAAACGTTAATAAATCCTCATTCGGGCTACGCAAAGCCATACGGAGAGGTTAGGTTGAGAGGCTTTAATAATGTAAACAGCCTGTTTATTAATGGGAAGTTGTAAAGTTTGATTAAGTGTGGCGTACCAGCTATATGCAAACATATCCTCGGAAACATGTTTGCTGATTAGTTTATAATTCCATTAATTCCATGTTCATTGTCAATAAATCGAAAATCACGAAAATACTGTGAAACGTGCTTGCGCTTTGAGTTATGTACATACATATGGCTTGTAAATCTATATTTATAATCATTCATGTTTTGTATTTTTTAGCCAACTTTTGGTAATTTAAGCAAGTTCACAAAACATTTTGACAAATGCAATAAAAAACATTCCAACAGCATCAAAATGTTTTTGAATAATTGTTACATTCGTGCACTTGTGAAAACTGACAATGAGTACTTTATTTTTTTCAAGCGTCTTTTTTGGCCGAAACATTCGCTAAAACTTAAGGCACTAGTTGTAGCATCAGTTTTGTGTGTCGGTTTAGGGCTCATTGTCAATTTGTACGTCCCGATTTATACTCAAATAATTGGTAACTTGAAATATTTTTAGTTTTAGGTACGAATAACAATGAAATACTTCAAAGTTAGATATTTCTTGTAGTCGATTTATTGTTGAGAACAAGATCAGAAGAAAAGGACGTAAAAACATCAATATTCAACACACTGTGCATTTTTATGGTGCTGAAGGTGCTTCAAGGCGTTGGCACGCTTAGTTTGCTCAACGTACTGCAAGATTTCCTGTGGATACAATTAGAACAAAATGCTCGCAAAACAGTGCAAGTGTGTAAAACTTCGCATATTTAAGTATTTAGTTAATGACATTTTATATACTAATAACTTTCACGAGTTCTTGATTAATCAAATCGCAGGTTAAATTTTTCTCACATCTTCACAAGCTGAGCATGGAGTGGCAGGTATCTAACAAAACTGGAGACATCTTGGGTGCACTGGAGCGTGGTTCGGAAGCAGTGACGTCCATCATGGAACGTGTCCTTTACTCGATTGTTCCAACCATTGCCAACCTTAGTATTGCGATAATATATTTGTCCATCCGATTTAATGGAGCCATCGGACTCACCGTGCTCTGTCAGACAATTTGCTATGTGTGGACTACTCTAAAATTTACAGAGTGGAGATCGCGATATCAGAAATGCTTGAATAGAGCTGAAGACGAACAGAAGCAGCAAGCCATGGAATCACTGCTTAATTTTGAAACGGTGAAACTATTTTGTAACGAAGGATACGAAACGGAAAAGTACGCCCAAAAGATTGACAGATTTAACAAACACCAATTCTTTGTCCTGGCCTCGCTGAATTTACTCCAACTTTTGCAAATAGTCATTGTTAACCTGGGTCTCTTGATTGGCTCAATAATTTCCCTGTCGTTAATTGTAAATGACTCTACTCTGGCAGTGGGAGATTATGTGCTATTTACTTCCTACATGGCCCAGCTCATCCTACCATTAAACTATCTGGGATCACATTACAGGTAGATAATATGTAGATACGTAAAATTTGTGGCATTCAACAGTACTCCCATTAATTTCATCACGCTTCCCTTTAAGAACATTGCGCATTGACCTGACCAATGTGGACCATATGATGAATATCTTGAGACAAAAGCCAGATGAGTGGACAAGTTCAACCACAGAGACCACAAATAACAATGAAATTTCTAGTGGTCAAATAGATTTCAGGGAAGTTTGTTTCAGTCACAATGAAAATAAGCCGGTACTTCAAGGCTTATCATTCTCAATTCCAGCAAAGAAGACAATTGCTCTAGTAAATTATCTATACTTACTGTAAATGTTCATGACAATGAGTTCCTGCAAGTGCTGTATAATAATGGATTTATTCAGGTTGGAGAATCTGGAGCAGGGAAGACAACAATTGTACGATTACTGACTAAGATCATCGCATCATACTCTGGAGATATTTTAATTGATGGGCAAAGCCTAAAAGCATGCAATGCTTCCTCTCTACGGAAATTGATTGGGGTCGTACCGCAGGATACCGTTCTTTTCCACGATACGATCAGGTGAGCAAGTCAAAGATGCTTATGCACGTATGCATATTGTAGATATGGGATAATCTGTTACTCTGTGTGCAGAAATAACATAAGATATGCCAAGTTGGATTCATCCGACACGGAGATTGTTTTGGCCGCCCAGTTTGCCCAGATTCATGATAAAATTATGAAACTTCCTCAAAAATATGACACAATGGTGAGCACATATTTTATTAATTTGCACAAACTAATCCTAAGACAAATAAAACATTATGTATTATCGACTTATATCTCTAGGTGGGTGAGCGAGGGCTGAAATTGAGTGGTGGGGAAAAGCAGAGGATATCAATTGCAAGAATGTATCTGAAAAATTGTCCAATAATTATTCTTGATGAGGCCAGTTCAAATTTGGACGTTAAAATAGAAGCGGATATCATGACGTCGTTTGCAAAGCTGTGCAGAAACAGAACATCTCTGATTGTTACGCATCGACTTCAAAGTTTGCTCCATGTCGACGAAATATTAGTGTTAAAAAATGGAGCCATCGTTGAGTCAGGCACTCATTCGCAACTTATGACTAATTTGGAAGGAGAATATTATGGAATGTGGCAACAACAGCACAGAGAGAGGACAGAAATGAAGTGAGAACGTCCTCACAGAGGATTTTGTACAAATATATATTGTATAAAAAATATACTGATTTAATAAAATGTGACACTTCTAACTATCTGTCAACTAACCTTTGGTGGGTTTTATGTAGAAAAAAATATACTTACAGTGATGATAAACACTGCTTTTTAATTGAATATTTATAAGTGAAATTCGTATTTACATACTTAAAAGACTCTGATTATTGTTACTAGGAAAGCATGTAGGGGTTGGAGTGCTTGATTTTGTATCGATCGAAAATTCCAGTATCTTTAGCAAAGCGGAGATCTCTCCGCAGCACGTCCCACGAAGGAGTAATGCAAGACGGGTACTCTTCAGGCATGAGTTCCTTCATCTTTTTACTCAGAAAAACGTCCTTATTTCCGGCACGCCATGAAGTGTAGTAAGGCAGTTCTTGGTCCCGAAGGTGAAGCAATTCCGTATCTTTGGACATTGCAAATTTTACCAGCTGCACCATCTCGTCACTGGAATCCATCTGCTTCCACATATCCACAAACTCGCTCGAGTCCAACACCGTAACAGTGATGCCGAATTCTCGAGCAAGAGCTTCAAACTCTCGTTCGTCACCTATGAGAAAATAGTTTTAGTTTGTACAAGCAAATGATAACCAACGATGTGCACAAATTGAGAGAAGTCTCTCAAAATGGTTCCCCTACCTAAATGGGGATTTAGCACATTGAACATTTCATAGCCAGCTTTCTCGTTAAAGAACAAATCCATGGAGAGTTTGGCACATTGGTCCACTGCCATCAGGCTGAGAGGAACGGACGATCCGTGCATGTAGCCCGTGTAGAGATATGCCAAGCATCTCGTCATCAAGAAACTGTTCAGCTGAACGTTACCCCCACGGACAGCATCACCTCCAATCTGTGGAAGTCTGAATACTTTGCAGGGAACTCCAGCAGCCACGGCCTGTTCCGCCAAACGGTCACAAATTAGCTTGGAAATGGAGTAGGCTGATTGTGGGAGAAGAAAGACTTCAATCTCGTCGGGCCAGTTCTCTGAAAATGATCCATCAGTGTCCACAGCAGCCGCAGCAGCGAAAGTGGAAGCGTGATAAACGTACTTGAGTTTCTTCTCCACTGCAAACGACAGAACGTTCTTCATCCCGTTTACATTAATGATTCGACTGCTTTGAGGATCTTCGGAGTCCCGATAAATTTCCTCGAAAGCAACCTTCACGGCCAGATTAAATACAACGTCAACTTCAGAGAGAAGTTGAGAGTAGACTGCGTCACAAAGTCCAAAACGAAGTTCTTTAACATCGCCCGGGATGCATTCTATCTGTTCCAAATTAATTTCAGAAAGGAGTCCCTTCTTCTCATAAACTCGTTTGAACCTTTCAGATGGCGAGACCAAGGGTGTGTGCTGCATGAGACAGTAAACTTTTTTGATCTGGTTCCGTTTGAATATCTCCCGGACGATGTAGGGGCCTAAGGTTCCCGTGGAGCCAATCACGAGGACGGTGGATGCTTGGGACAGAGGACGAAGTTTGGATTTCATTTCAGGGTCGACGCGAATATTTTCTGGGAGTTTGGCATCTCGAGCAACTAAATCCTTCAGCTCCTCCGCGGTGGGTGGGGCGAGTTCTTCCTTCCCGGATATGAGTTCCACTAATCGGTCAGTCAATTGGGCCACAGTTTTGCAATCCTTGACCGCATTGATGGAGATTTTGACCCGTTTTCCCACCGAGGCCTGAAGCCCGTTCTTCATCTCGACCATAAGAAGCGAATCAAATCCCATGTCCTGAAAGTTGACTTGGTCCTCAATCTCTTCGTTCTTGTCCATCTTGAGCGTGATGCGGATGAGGCGTTTCAGAAATCTGCGAACAATATCGCACTTTGCGTCTCGGTTGGATGCGCAGTCATATTCTCGCCAAAACTCATCTCCATCAATTTCGCGATGACTTTGGTTAGCGTCGTCTTCAAAGTCTGCTAAAAGTCCCCGCGTGGACACCAGAACTTTTTTAATTGCAGCCAAATCTGTTTCGTGAGCAATAATCTGTGTCTTGTGACTCTTTACCGCATATTCCAAGGCAGTAATTCCTTGATGTATGGTGATTGGCTTATTAAAGGGGACAACAATATTTGCGCATATACCCACCTGTCCCCACTGCCCCCAATTCACTGACGTTCCGGGCAGGCCGAGGGAGGAACGGTAGTGCACCAAGGCGTCCAAGTACTGGTTTGCTGCCACGTAGTTGCTCTGACCATGTGCTCCAACCGTGGCGGTGACGGATGAGAAAAGGACAAAGTGCTCCAGAGGAAATGACATCTGAGTGCTTAATTTATGCAGATTCCAAGCCCCTTGAATTTTACAATGAAAGACGTTCTCGAACTTGTCCCATGTCTGGTTTTCATAAGTTGCGTCATCCAATACGCCAGCAGCATGCATAATTCCTCTCAAAGGGGGCAGGGCACCAGAGTCAAACTCTTTGACCTTAAGTGCCACAAGTTGACCCATATCTCCGACATCGCATTGGCGCACCTCCAAACGAATTCCTAGTTTCCGAAGCTTTTCTAACTTGTCTAAGGCATCTGATTTTGGAAGACTTCGACCAAGAAGTAGGATCGTCTTTGCTCCATTATTGCCCATCCAGTTTGCTACCTCGAGACCAATTCCGCCCAGCCCTCCGGTGATAAGATAGGTGGATATTCCATTGAAAAGTGGGGAAGAAGGTTCCCCAGATGTAAGTTTTGTTCCGATTTCGGGCATGGTGAGCACAATTTTTCCAATATGTTTCACTTTCTCCATGTGCTCCAAAGCATCGCGAATTTCAGCAGCATCGAAGCGTACAAATGGCAGCGGCGTCGGTCGGTCTTGTAGGGATTGCATGAGCTGTTCCTGCAAGTAGTCCGACAATTCGGTGATTTTCTCTTCCGTGTGAGTGGAAACATCGACGACTTCGTAGAACACGTCCGGCCTCAGCTTCTTTACTTGTTCCTTGCTCCAAATGTTCATTTTGCTCATCTCGATGAACCGAGCTCCTTTTTCGCAGACGGCGAGAGTGGCTTCTTTAAAACCTGGCCCAGTGAGAGAATTCAGTACAACTGTGACACCTCTGCCACCCAACGATCTCCGGATTTCGGTCTGGTAGTCGGTCGTTCTCGAGTTGAACACGTGGGTCAGTCCCAAGCTTCTGAGGTAGTTGCGCTTCCGCTCATTTCCAGCCGTGACAACTATCGTGCAGCCAAGTCGCTGAGCAATTTGGATTCCGAGTAGACCGACCCCACCCGAAGCAGTGTGAATAAGGACGATGTCACCTTTCGTCGCTTTGGCTGTATCCACAAGACACGACGCAACGGTCAGCATTCCCATCGGAAAAGTGGCAGCCTCCGCGAATGTGATGTCGTCCGGGATAATCAGTGTTCTGTAGTCTGGAGACACGAGATGGCTCGGCATTGCGAGTCCTTTTCTTCGGATCATGACGACTCGGTCGCCAACCTTTCTCGAGGCTTTGGGCCCAACTGCAGTGACCACGCCAGCAATGTCCACACCGAGGTAGTTGTAGTTTTCGAAAACCGGGTCAGGTTTTGTGACCATGAGGACGTCCAAAAAGTTGAGAGCATATGCAATCACTTTTATCTCAACTTCCTTCTCACCCACTGGTTCCGGTTCGCAAGGTGTAAAGTGCAGATCTTGAATAAGATGCGACGCGGGAAGGACGAGTCGGAATCGTGGGGTCCGAGGAATCGGGAGTGGCGCAGATTTCGCTTTGTAAGGACGAAGTCGCGAGGTGCAACGATGGCCTTTTCGATACGCCACCATTACGTCTATGTCGGTTGTAAAGAGTTCGGTGAACGCTTCAGCCACGACGTGCTGGAGGGACACGTTCTGATCCCCTTCCAAATCGACGACTTTACAGATCAAGTCTGGATTCTCATTTGATAGAACGTTCAGCATGCCCACGAGCGGAGACGCGGTGGGTTCCGCTTGGTGAAAGTCCAGTGATCCAGTGCACAAGTTGCCTCTTGTAAAAACCGTTACTTTCACGGACGTTGTCTTTACCAAATTCTTGCAAATGTAGAGGAAAGGCTCGCAAATAGATTTAATTGTCAGTTTGCTATCCAAACCGCACAAATAAATTACTCCAACCACGTTCAGATTGGGATCATTCATGTGAACCGCAAACACGTCACGCACTTTTTCCTCCAAGGGTTTTGCATCTCCGTAAAGTTGGTCCGTCGTAATTAAAACTGCGACGTGATTGATCTGCGCCAGACGATCCATGACTTTTGCGGACACTTTGCAATCAGTGGATCCAAACAGTATCCAAGTTTTGAGCTTGCTTTTCTCGTCCTCAACCAGCGACTTATTTTTTATAGAATTTGTTCCCAGTTTAGCAATAATATAGGCATTCGTTTCTTCACAAATCGGAAAGCTGGCCACATCCTGAAAACCCGTCATGTCAAGGATTTTCTCCCAGTTTGTGATGGAGAGCTCGCAATTCCACGGTCGAATGCTATCGTCAAATTTCCAGAACCCTGCGAGGCCCCCGTACAGCAAATTTATTGGTCTCGTGGGTTCTGTCAGTTCTGTGATCAAAACATAGCCACCGGGTTTCAACAGCTTTTTTATGTTGGTGACTGATTCTTGGATATTCTTGGTAGCATGAAGCACCCAAGATGCCACGATGACGTCGTAATGGGCTGGAATAAAACCCTGCTCGAGGGGATCCTTCTCCACGTCGAAAATGGCGAACTTGGCTGAAATTCCGCTCTCCTCAAACAGCGTTTGACCCTTTTGTAAGAACGAGGGGGACAAATCCGTGTACGTGTATTCGAAGTGACTGACTCCAGCGTTGATCATGTTACGAATTAGGTGCGTGGTCGAGCTCCCAATTCCTGCACCGACCTCAAGCACACGTACCACCGATTTGGCCCCCATTTCGCTTAATTGGGACAAAATACTCGAGTCAATGGAGGTCATGTTGTGTCGCTTCGACGCAAAGAGTGATTCCGTGTAGTAAAGTTCGGCCGGGCCACGAACGTTGGTCCCCTCGGGAAAAAGAAGCTCAAGAGCAGACTGTTTTCCAGTCAGAATTTGAGAGAGAAGCTCCCAAACGGTGGAAACTGAATTCATGTCGATATCCACAACCTTCGTGCTGCACAATTGTTTCAAAAAGACGGCGACTTGAGATCGAATTTGCTTCAACTCCGGGAATGGCTTGGGAACTTGGAAGGTGTCGATTTCATTGTTTTGCAGCCATCCGTCTTTCACTAGCTCCAGGAGCAGATACCGAAGGAACTTGTCTAACTCGGGACGGACGCCGAGTTTCTGGACGATTTCAGGATAACTGAACTGCTCATGAAGATCTAAGCCCAGTTCCTTCATTGCCTTCAGAATGTACAACCCTCCAAGTGTGTGTTCTCGCTCCAAGTGATCCTGCTCATCCGCGGTGAGCTTGTTGAGCGGTTCAGAGGACTGAATGGCTTGAAGAGAGATAGAACCGCGCTGAGAATCCGGAACACGTCTTTCTTCTGGACCCAGTTTCTCTCGCCACGTGTACTCGGCCATCGACGGATAAGGGTTCTTTTGAGAGTCGATAAGCGAGAGGATGTTTGAGATGGTTGTGTCCATAAACTCAGTCCCCACCATCGAAACCATGAGTTTACCGTCATCGTCAAAAAGATGAGCTTCGTTTCCAACGTCCGTATTTTTAATGTAGACGTAACCCGAGGGGGCAGAATGACCCCACCACGTGTAGTTGTCTATCTGAACGGGAACGACAAGACGTTTCCGAACCTGCTTGTCATGAAGCAGACCCGACGCAATAATTTGGGTCTGGAGCATCGGGTCCGTAACCCAGGGATGAATTATGAACCGCTCGTGATCCTCTGATGACTCGTGCGAAGCAAACGGAAAGATCCATTCGCCATGATCATCTGGATTCCTCAAGGCACAAGAAACTGTTTGACATGACGGACCAAAGTTGAAACCGAATTCCACTAATTCTTGGTAACTAAAGTTTGTCCGGACCAGTTCCGAGCAGCGAAGCTTAATTTGGGAGAAGTTTCCAACAACCGATTCCTGCAGTGGGGGTGGATTACTTGTAAATGTCGCAGTCGCATTGCGGACCCATTTGTAGTTGTCTTCCTCCAGGAAGACTTTCGTAAAAATAGTTGTGCATATGTCACCTTCTGCGGTTTTCGACACCACAACCTATGGACGAGAAGTAATATTAGTGATACATTATACATTACACAATATGCAAAAAAAATTTATTTCAGCAGTGTTCATACCTGAAATTCAGTGGGCGTCATTTCACTCAAACAAACTGGGGTCAGGATTGAAAAATTCCGAACGCAGAGAGGTGAAGTAGGTTTGCTGTAACTGCCCTCGTTGCACATCGTGGCGGCATATCCGGCCGTCATGCACATGTCGACATAGCCGACGCACGGGAAAATAATCTTGTCGCCCAGGGCGTGGTCTTTGAGAAATGGGAGTCGATGGACGTTGACTGAGCTTTTGAAGATGGTGACGTCGGACGGGTTGGGGACGAAGGAACCGAGGAGTGGATGGAAGGGGTTGGACCCTTCGTCCTTGATGTTCATCCAATACGGCGTCTCCTCAAAGTGGTAGCCGGGCAACTCCACCCTTCGCCCACCCGAATAGCGATGGAAATTGGCCCACGTGATGGGACGGCCCAGCGCGTACAATTTCCCCAGTGCAGCCAGCATCGTCTCCCAATCGTCACACTTTCGACGAAGAGAGGCACTCGTGACCACATCCGCAACCTTCATTAACAAATTAATTAATGGTGATATGATGCAATACGTGAAATTCTATTACTACAAAAATACGCAATGTCACTAACTACGCACCTCGTCAACGTTGGTCATGAGGAGTGTGGAGAGGACGGGATGCGGTCCAACTTCGAGGAACAGACTCTGGCCCTCGTTGACTGCAGCATGGCTCGCCTCCAAAAAGCGCACCCTTTCTCTTGTGTGTCGCACCCAGTACTTGGCGTCGACTTTGCTCACCGTGCGTCCATCCACGGCAGAAATGAACTTGATGCCCGTCGACGCTTCCTTGTAGCCGATCGTACGAGCGAGCGCCTCATATTCCGCAAGCATTGGGTCCATGAGATGAGAGTGAAAGGCGTGAGAGGCGTCCAGCACGTGGGTTTTGATGTCGTTGTTGTCGCAGTAGAGCTTGAACTCGTGGACCAAATCCGTGGGGCCCGCAAGCACGGTCTGACTCTCAGAATTGACCGCTGCCACGTCCAACCACTTTTTCTGATTGGAGAAAGCCCGCTCCAAACTTTGCTCCACTTTCTCCAAACTGGTGCCGACGACGAGCATGCTGGCGGCGGGCAGAGCGTGGATCAGTTTGGACCTCGTGACCACCAACTTGAGGGCGTCTTCAGCCGACAACATTCCCGCAGCCACCGCAGCAGCGAACTCGCCCAAACTGTGACCCAGAACAGCGTCCGGTTTGACACCCCAGGATTCCCACAGACGAAGCAGACAGAACTCCACCACGAAAATTGAGGTTTGGCTGTAAAGGGAAGATTTCAGCAAAGACTTCTGACCGTCATTTAACTCGCTCAACTTCTGTTCCTCCCAGAGTGCAGTTTTGAGTGAAAGCAATCCATGCTCCTTGCTCAACACGGACTCGCACCAGTCAAAGTTGGAACGGAAGACGATGCTCTGTTCGTAGAGCGACCTGGCCATTCCCGGATATTGAGACCCTTGGCCCGTGAAGAGGAAGCAGAGCTGTGGAACCTGATTGGGAATTGGTGCGCCCTTTCTGATCCCCTCCATCGAACTGAGCAGCTCCTCCTTCGTGGACCCAAAGGCCACTTGTCGGAGGTGCATGTGGGGACGACCCGTGTGCATCGAGTACTCAATGTCCCTCAAGAACAGCTCCTTGGGTTCGTTTGTGTCGGGCAGATTCTTGAGCAGATCAGCGTATGCTTTCACCTGGAAGCGGAACGCTTCTTCGGATTTGGCCGAGAAGGTCAGCATCCTCAGCTTTCTCGAGTCCGTGAAGGGGAAGGAATGCGGAGGGAGATTCTCTGGCGGCTCCTGAACCAGCACGTGGGCCTGGGCTCCAGTAATGCCGAAAGAATTGACTCCAGCAATTCTGGGTTTGCCGCCCTTGGGTCTTCGTTTCCAGGGGACGGCCTCCAGGGGGAGCTGGGCGGGAATGGCGTCCAGGTTGATGTCGGGGTTCAGGTTCTTGAGGTGCAAATGCTTCGGGATGAGCTCGTGCTTCATGGCCAGCACCGACTTTTGAATCCCCGCTATCCCGCAAACCGACTCGGTGTGACCGATGTTGGTCTTGACGGAGCCGATCGTGAGCACATTGGTCCTGCCTTTCGACCCCCGCGAATAGGCCTTGGCGACGGCGGCTATTTCAATGGGGTCACCCACGGGTGTGCCGGTCCCGTGCGTCTCCACGAACTCCACGTCGTTCGGGTCCACCCCGGCCCGTTCCAGAGCCAACTGCATTTCACAAATACGACTTACACTTGAAATATTTTCCATGACAATTCTTTTTAAAATGGTGTTGAATTATTAACCTCCATGGCTTTGGCCTCCACGTCGACGGTGGGAGTGCCCATGCTCTTGCTCGGCCCCTCTTGCACGATGGCCGACCCTCGAATGCATCCCCAAATCGTGTCCCCGTCCGCCACGGCATCCGAGAACCGCTTGAGGATGAGAACGCCGATGCCCTCGGCTCGACCAAACCCGTCCGCACTCGCATCGTACGTTTTGCAACGACCGTCCGGAGCCAGAACCCCCTCCATCACGGACGGCGAGAAGGGATGCAGCAGCAAGTTGGCTCCCACCTGTTTCGCCATCAATTAAATTGCACATTACATTTCTCGTGTCACTTTGCTTTTAAATTATATTTGAGGTCAGAAATGAAGTACTCACGGCGATGGCCAGGTTGCACGCGTCGCTCCTCAAACTGTCGCAGGCCATGTCCACGCCAGCCACGGAGGTCGAGCAGCCCGACTCGGTGGAGAACGACGGACCCATGAGTTCGAAAAAGTGGGAAATCCGGGCCGTCAGCGGTCCCAGGGCGTTGCCCATGTAGCCGCGGAGAAAGTCCGTGTCCACGATGCCCAACATTTGCAACATTTCCTTGTAGTCGTTCCGCCACCAACTGCGACCATTTTATTTATTACGGAAATTTATGCTAACGTCTTTTCATGTAGAATATATGAAGTGGAATAAGTGGCATTCTCACCCTCCGAAAACTCCGGTGAGCGTGTTTCGGAGCGTGTTGGGGTCGAGGCCGGCGTGCTCCAAGGCCTCCCAAACGATGCGAAGGGAGAGGCGCTGCTGGGGGTCGAGATAGTGCATGTCCGCCGCGTTGGTGTTGAAGAACTTGGCGTCGAAGGTGTGGATGGGACAGGAGAGAAAGCCTGCCTCCGTCGCCCCCATGTTGTCCATCCGGATGAACGCCTTGTCCTTGGTCCACCGACCCTCGGGCACCTTCCGAATCCCTTCCAACCCATTCGCCAGCAGCGACCAAAACTCCGCAATCGTATTGGCGCAAGGGTAGCGACACGCCATTCCCACGATCGCGATCGAATTGTGCAGCTCCCAGTCCACCAACTGCCCATCCAAGGCTGGACCGTTCACCACCACCTGAAAACATATCAGGCACAACTAAGGTGAGAGGTCAGCAGTAGTCTCATTTCGTTCTAAATTCTCATCTTGCCTCCATGCCAATATCTTCGTTGCACATTTACATACTTGTGCAAAATTGTGCATATGTTGTGCATACTATTAGATGTACGTAGCTACATATGAGTATAATGATGCTTACCTTTGCAGAATGTATCTCGGGGCAAAGCGAGACGCACAACTTGATAACCTCTTCTTCAAGAACACCTCGCTGACGAAATGGCTCGACATCTTGGTCGTGAGGGTGACCATTCACGAAACAAACCATTTTCATGTCCTTCCCAGGGACTGGCGTTGGATGGGCGCTGTCGACACAATATTGTGCATTATTATAAACATACGATATAAATGCAAATGTTGCTAACAGTGCTTGTGAGATCTAATTTGAATTATTGAATGCAAATCATAAAGCGAAATTTTTTCACCTCTTGAAATCCAACTCCACGCAGTAACTCAGTTCCTCCATCTTGAGTTTACCCGGATTCTCAGCCACAAATTTTCCACCTGTAAATCAAAATTTATTAATGTATGGTTTATGTATGTGGAGAGTGGAAATTGCATATTTGAGCTGTAATCAAGGCATTTACCGTTCTCACGTTGGACCACAAGTTCCGTAATCAGGTCGTGATCCTCGGCTGCCAAGCTTCGCGACTTGGTGAGCACGACGGCCTTGTCCTCTCGCACCCACTGAACTCCATGGGTTCGAAACAGGTCGTCACAGTTTTTGAGGGGAAGGCAGGCGCAGTCCAGGAAGACGGCCTTGTGCAGCCCCTTCAACCCGCCTGCCACCCGCTTCGCCACAGATCGGAAAAGCACCCCCGGCACCGGTTCAGCCCAAAACACCGAACCCACTTCACCCTGCAGGCGGCGACTAGGATCAAAATTAAAAGGCATCGTCAAACACTTTGCATATCAAGTACAAACGATTTATGGGAATTTCAATTTTATGCTGGAAATTGAGACGGGGCAAGTTGAGATTGTTGAGACATTTCGTCTCATTCGCATTTAACTAATGGTTGTGGGTATATATCTTTATTGACAAATAAGTTATCAACGTCACTCACCCCAGGTCATGCGACACATTGTCCGACACGATGACGACCAATGGCCTCGTCGTGAGCGACCGTTTCAAAGCACGGGCCAGAAGGACACATTTCCAAACCTCACCCTCGTCCCCAGCGTAGCTCACCCAGTGTTGTTTTAGGCAACCTGAAATTCAAATGTGACATTGATTTTGTGGCATTATGCATACGTGCAAGCAAAACATGCCCTGTTATCAAATTAGTCAAAAATTATGAATAAATAGTCACCACTCACTTGACATTTTCTATAGCACAAGGTCAATGTTCCGCTGAACTTTTTGGAAATTTGGCTTGGCAAAATTTAGCTCCAGAGTGAAGACTCCCCTTGCAACGACTCAGCAGTAATGCTCACCCTGACTCTCACATAGATTCGTAAACGGTTATTGCTGAGGAAAATGAAATGGGATTCACAGCATCTTTTTATGAATTAGTTTCTTAGGATTAGTTTATGGCATTTTAAGTCAATTCGGAGGTGCATTGCATGATGTATGTATGTACATATGTTTGTGTGTGTGGTGAATTGTTGCTACATGATGTGGATGGAACCTGCCATTTGATGATGGTCATCCCAATTTTTTGCGAATTGGTTGGTTGATGGATTAGCTTTGTGTCTGTGTGCAGCTAGTCGAGTTGAAGCATGGCTGGCTGGTGATGAGCGTCAGTAGTGAAAGCATGAATGACCACGCGAGCCATCATCCTGTGTATCACTGCCTACATATCGTGATCACTGCACAAGTTCGCAGATTTTCTCACTCCTTATGAATACTACAGATGCAATGTCTTCCAGGTCGCCACATAACGTATGACACCAGTCAACACCAGCCTTGTATCACATCATTTCATAAAACAATTCCTTAGTAAACGTATCCGTTAATCTTGGCCATACGTTTGGGTTGAGTCGATATCTGATTAATTCAACCAACTCTTTATGATTGCCCAAGCACTGCCAGATTTTAATGGATTTATAATGGAGGTGATTGAAATTTTGATAGCGCTTTTGAGACGGACGGACGCATGGATGATGAATTAAGTTCGTCAAATCTCTGCTGGTGCACATGGTGAGAAACAATTTGTATTCTCATTATCAGGATGTGAACATTGGGAGTTGCCCAGTAATTATGTGCTTGGGTTGTCAGGGGCCTTCTTCAAATATAGATTTTCCCGATGTGCTCGTACCGAAATGCTTAATGTCAGTAAACAAGTGCCAAATTGTAGCTGTTCACTGCTTTCTACATCTTTTGAGATGCATACCAAACAACAAAATTTTCAGGAACAAAGTGCAAACGCATAGTTATATTAACAATATGCAAAACTACACTTGGTGTGCAGAAATGGTTATTTTAATGGCTTTACCCAGCGGACCACGAGACCCTGTGTACATTGTACGCTTGGGATCACATAACAATCCGTCATTTTGTAATTGTTCCCTTTGACTGTGTTTGAATTCCGTTGAATCATTAAACTCATAATTCAAGCATTTAATAGCTGTGCCGAGAAGCAAGTCAATGTCCGAGTCGAAATATAATAGGAAAAATCGGGAGAACAAAAAGCTGAGATCTTTATCCTAATTGAAAATTCAACTAACTAATTGTCAAATGAGACTCAAGCGAAGACTTGTGGTCGATGAATGTTCGTCAAACTCTACACAAAAATATTGACTGGGATTTCTAAATCATATCTTAAACCGTAAAAGAACTACGTTTTTTCAAACTTTTTTTATATAATGTCATAAATCAGAGATTGCAATTTGCAATTGTTCATATTTCATTGCATTAATTACAAATAGGGACTACATATAACTCAGGAATTTATTACGGCGTGCACTGGTGAGATCAATGAGATGCATGAATTAATAACAAAAATGAGGTGCATAATGTCATGCAAGTTATTATTTGACTTTTCGGTATAATTTTTCACCGCATGACTTAATTTTTCTCAGCGAATCTCATATTTCAAATCAATGCAAATTTAATTGTATCGATTGAAAACTGCTGCCGAGTTGGCTTTATTCATTTCACGGTGACTCTTTTATTTGTGGACAAGTACACGCATACATACATTATGTATGACACATATATTAATATAATTACATTTTAGGGGCTTTCACAACAAATCCTACCGATGTGAGAATAAATGGGAAAATTAAATAAAATTGTGGCTACTCTGAAAGTCTTTTTGACAAATGGTTGTAACGCGTAGCATTTGTCTCGGGTTTTAATTTTTTGTTTATCATAACCAGAATCCACTGAAAAACTCATAATTGACACATTAATCATTTTAAGCGTTAAATGACTTAAGTAGTCAAATTTATGTCAATTTGTAACAAAAACTTAACTCTTGTTCAACTCACCATACGACATTTTACATACACACCACAGTTGATAAACATGTACGAATTAACCAGAAAAATAAGAAAATAAAATGATTTACGATTTCACTAATATGTGTCCGTCTCCGTATGCACCTGCAATTTACGAAACTTTGATTGGTTAGCACGTTCCACAACTCTTGAGACACCGCATTACTTGCGTAAATTTGCACAAATGCATGCACAACAAAACCTGCGACAAGTTAAAATCAGTTCAGGATCATTTAGCTTTGATAAAACTTGTTACATAGCGAAAAACATGAACGCAGCACTTAAAACCTTTAAGGGGAAGAGAAAATGCGCTCAACATATTTTTAATTTCGTAGGTTTGTTGATATTGATCACGGTCAAGCCTTTTTTAAAAAATAGATGACCTCTTAATGGTAAAATCAATGGTAAAATTGGTATTGCTAATTTTTTATCAATTTGTAATATTTAACTAATGTGGTTAATTGCAGATAAAGCCATTAATCATAATATGTTATCTGAAGAGGTGTGCAAATATGAGATGCATTTCATAAAGCTAACCTTGTAAATTTTTATTTATAAATTCCCAGATTTATAGATACATGAAAATTTTGAATTTCGGTATATGTAAGTATGTATTATAACTACTTAAGTTTGCCATTTCCACAATTTGTTCACCCAATTTCCAGGTATGGAAATACCTCATGCTTGAACTTTACAAACCGAACCTTACATCGCTGAATATATAATTTTAATTGTATAATGTCAATTTCAGGGGTAAAGTAAATCAGTACAATGTCAAATTATGTCTAGGTACATACACATGTCGAGTACCCATCACTCTTGTAAGGAATTGCATGTAAATCTTTCGCTTCATCATTTAGGTAATTACTTACAGCAAATATTCCCAATTAAGTAAATATGTCGGGTAATAAACACGCATTCAGATGGTTCAATTACAAATTATTCTCAATGCATAGAAACGTATACCATAAATTAGCACATTAATATTCATACATCGTAATTATTCCCTGCTGTATTGACTTAATGATCACGTACGTCAGAAGTACATAACAAATCGAGGATGGAAATATAATGCATTCTATTTATGTGTGTATGTACGCTTCCTGTAAGATTATCATGGATTCTTATCAATGCTGCTTATTGGTGTCAGTGTTTTGTCGCAAACAGTGTATATTACCTTAACCTCAAAAAAAATTCTGAGAACAAAACCTGTATATACTGAATCAATTGTCAAGTGGGAAATGTACACTTGGGTGAAATAAATGAGTTCCAGACCGACCAAATCTAAAAACTAGGCTGCTTTGAACATGATGGTGACCCAAAGAGCTTTGGCAAGTAAACCAAATTAAGTCATTTATTTAAATTTCATACTCTTTAAATTTCCAATTTCGATTTCAGATTTGTACTTGGTTCCTCCTTGTGGGGTTGACCACTTCCATTTCTGATATTATCAGCCAACCAGGTCAAATAAGTGCAGGAGCTGGTCCGTCTCTACCACTGCCGCCTCTCCCAGTGAATCCCATGGCCGTCACATCGTCAAGTTTCGACCTGCTTCCTGACCGAATAGGATTTAAGTTAGCTGTGAACTACGCGTGTGGAGTGACCATTGCCATGGAAACTTTTCTCAATGAGAGTCTCCTATCCAAACTTCCTTCTATGCCGCCGCTTCCTGTCGTGGGTGGTATCGTCGGTGGTCGGGCTGGACCTGTGGAAGGGGTGGTCAAATATATCAACCCGATCGTATTGGTCGGCTCGACTTGCATAAACCTGGGAGGCATTTGTGGAAAGTATAATGTGAATCAGAATGCCATGAGCGTGGAATAATTTGGTAGCTCAAAATAGATAAATTAAATGGTTAATGGGTTGCTACCCGATTTGTAAATATAGACGTTTCTTTAAAATATTATTAAGGTAAATATTACAAAACTTATTATTCGTGAAGTACAAAAATATAAAGTCAGATTTAAAAGCTTAAAGTTGAAATTTATGCAAAATTACTAAATATAAAATAATTTAAAATTTAAAACACATGTAATACATGACGTTTGATACGTGGATAATGAGAACGAATACAATACTACTAATAAGGGTGTTCAACTAATTTGGTATCACAGGTGAACGGTGGAGACAAATTCGCTGAAAAAGTTTGGAGAAAAAAACTAACTACAAGTTCACATACAACGTGTTTCCAAAATGTTTCCATAGCTGGAAATTTTGCATGTAAGCATTGCGAAATTCCTCTGTTCTTCATGGCTCCGGTTAATTTACATAACTTACTTGGTACACTGATAAGGCAAGTCGCTCAGGTTTCATCCATTTCGTTTTATTTTCGTAAAAAAATTTAAAGTTTTAGAATTGGTTTCTTCTTCCATAAAACTATGCCGTTGTTGCGTGGTCGGATAGAAAAAAAAGTGGTGGAGATTTAATTCTAGTTTGAAACATATCACCTGAAATGTGGCCCCAGGTGCAGAGGAGGAGGGGAGGAGGGGAGGTGAATGCACACAAAAAGGTGCATCGTTTTTGCAAGTGCATTTTTACAAAATAATTCTAGATTGCAGAAAGAAATTAGACGGAGAACGACATTAATTAACATAACCTAAAGCATTCAAGTAGCGTTAATTTAATTAAAATGTAAAAGAGTAAATATTGATAATAACATTTCTATATTCTTGAATAAGTAATTGAATTGACTGTATGTCCATGACATAGTACAATGCTATCGATATGCTCCTGATAGGTACATGTCAAGAGCATGCATTAACTAAATTCACATTATTTAAGAGCTTTCACTAGTTCTTGTTTGGATGGATAGAATTGGTCAAATGTTGCCATTTTTACGGCGACGATTGATTTCAATAGCCTGCGCAACAACCATCCCCCACAATATATTTCATTCACTAAATCAGCAGCATGAGTATACCTGTATACATATATATATTGCATTTAGACACTTGACATCTATAATTAAATTTATTTTGAAACTTGGTGGGCGATTAGTAAAAAATAATGTTTCCAGTAATTTGCCGCAGCTCGTATTAAGACCTTTCAAACAGCCATCTCATCATCCATCGTCACGATTGAATTAAGCATTTAAAACCGATGCAATTTGTTAGGCGAGTTGTCAGTTAGGATACAAATCTAAACTTTTTGCGCTCCGTTTTTCTTATGCTTAATTTCAGCATTTTCAGCTCTGACAATTCTCTTTCTCTCTGCAGTGCGCTGGAGTGCTTGAATTATGATTCAGGGGAGTTTCGAGTTCAAATACAGTCAGACAAAACAATTATTGGTACTTACAATTAGTGCGACGAGGAGGTTGTGGTGTGATTCCATGCGTGTAGCATTCTGAAATCCCCTGGTCCGCTGAGTAAAATCATAAAAACAACAATTTCTGCCAGCCATGTGCATATGCTGTGTCGTACGTCAAATTTTCACTTCGTCATTTTTTTGTTTCTTTTCCTCAAAATTTAAAGCCAAACTCAATTTTGGTTGGTCACTACTTAAGATTTCAGTATGAGAGCAATGCCCAAAGCCTTCGATCCATAGATCATAAGTCCCAGGCGGTCTGCGAACCAAGCCAAGCAAATAATTGTTGAGCAGCCGCTTCAACCGTCTGACATTGGTCACATCCGCAAAACCAAGTACGATATTGCCAAGACAGCGAGACACCTTTTTATAATAAAAGTGGAACGGCCAACTCCCGACGTGTGTTGTTTAGGAATCCACGCCACTTACAAGTGTCGGGCAATGGCGTACAAAAAAATGTAAAACTGACTTTCCACCAAGATTTTACACTAATGTGAAAATATTATTAATTGCACGAAATGCTGGTTATGTAAATACCTGATAAAAATCTTTATTATGCATATGGGAAAAAATGGTGCACGTATTTATCTGCAACCACGCTAGAAAGCTACTAAACGAAAAATACTACAGTACAAATTAAGCAGTAGGTTTTATGGGCGACGGCGTTACTTCTCTCGCCTATGGCGCACAATTTTAGGGATGTGGATCTCTGCTGCTCAGCTCGTCCAAGCGTCCTTCCATTTCAAAAGCGCTATCAAAAATTACAATCACCTCCATTATAAATCCATTAAAACCTGGCAGTGCTTGGGCAATCATAGTAATTAATTAACGCGAAGTTTGAATTATTCAGGTATTGACCCAACCCAAACTTATGGCCAAGAATAATTGATACGTTCAGTAAGGAATTGATTTTTGAAATGATGTGTCGACTGTCGACTGTCACGCGTTATGCGGCGAACTCGAAGAAAATCACTTTGCATTTTCAGTGTTCACAAGGAGTGAGAAAATCGGCCAAGCTAAGCAGTGATACAATACCAAATTCACTTTGGACAGGATGATGGCTCGCGTGGTCATTCATGCTTTCACTACTGACTCTCATCACCAGCCAGCCATGCTTCAACTCGACTAGCTGCACACAGACACAAAGCTAATCCATCAACCAACCAATTCGCAAAAAATTGGGATGACCATCATCAAATGGCAGGT
Organism: Folsomia candida; assembly: GCF_002217175.1. Classification (NCBI taxonomy): domain Eukaryota; kingdom Metazoa; phylum Arthropoda; class Collembola; order Entomobryomorpha; family Isotomidae; genus Folsomia; species Folsomia candida. The sequence continues at coordinate 23,177,289 of NW_019091193.1, read as the reverse complement.
TCCATGCATTTCAGGTAGAAACAATTCACCACATACACCAAGGTACGTCAAGAAATGTACCTCAGAATTGACTTAAAATGCCATAACTAAGAAACTAATTCATAAAAAGATGCTGTGAATCCCATTTCATTTTCCTAACCGTTTATGAATCTATGTGAGAGTCAGGGTGAGCATTACTGCTGAGTCGTTGCAAGGGGAGTCTTCACTCTGGAGCTAAATTTTGCCAAGCCAAATTTCCAAAAAGTTCAGCGGAACATTGACCTTGTGCTATAGAAAATGTCAAGTGAGTGGTGACTATTTATTCATAATTTTTGACTAATTTGATAACAGGGCATGTTTTGCTTGCACGTATGCATAATGCCACAAAATCAATGTCACATTTGAATTTCAGGTTGCCTAAAACAACACTGGGTGAGCTACGCTGGGGACGAGGGTGAGGTTTGGAAATGTGTCCTTCTGGCCCGTGCATTGAGACGGTCGCTCACGACGAGACCGTTGGTCGTCATCGTGTCGGACAATGTGTCGCATGACCTGGGGTGAGTGATGTTGATAACTTATTTGTCCATTAATATATACCCAAAGTCATTACATTCGCTAAATATATCTGTACTAATGAGACGAAATGTCTCAACAATCTCAACTTGCCCCGTCTCAATTTCCAGCATAAAATTGAAATTCCCATAAATCGTTTGTACTTGATATGCAAAGTGTTTGACGATGCCTTTTAATTTTGATCCTAGTCGCCGCCTGCAGGGTGAAGTGGGTTCGGTGTTTTGGGCTGAACCGGTGCCGGGGGTGCTTTTCCGATCTGTGGCGAAGCGGGTGGCAGGCGGGTTGAAGGGGCTGCACAAGGCCGTCTTCCTGGACTGCGCCTGCCTTCCCCTCAAAAACTGTGACGACCTGTTTCGAACCCATGGAGTTCAGTGGGTGCGAGAGGACAAGGCCGTCGTGCTCACCAAGTCGCGAAGCTTGGCAGCCGAGGATCACGACCTGATTACGGAACTTGTGGTCCAACGTGAGAACGGTAAATGCCTTGATTACAGCTCAAATATGCAATTTCCACTTTTACACGAATAAGCCATAAGTTAAAACCAAACGTCAATATATTTTAAATTGCAGGTGGAAAATTTGTGGCTGAAAATCCGGGCAAACGCAAGCTGGAAGAACTGAGTTATTGTGCTGAGTTGGATTTCAAGAGGTGATAAGTTCTCACTGAGATTTGTGCTTGGTGATTTCCATATTCAAATTAGATCTCACAATCACTGTCAACAACATTTGCATCTATATGTTTATAATAATGCTAAATAATAATTTGAAATATTGTGTGTCGACAGCGCCCATCCAACGCCAGTTCCTGGGAAGGATATGAAAATGGTTTGTTTCGTGAATGGTCACCCTCACGACCAAGATGTCGAGCCATTTCGTCAACGAGGTGTTCTTGAAGAAGAAGTGATGAAGCTGTGCGTCTCGCTTTGCCCCGAGATACATTCTGCAAAGGTTAGCATCATTATACTCCAATAGCAGGGCGCATAAACTTTTTGTTGTCCGTGGTTTCTCCTAAGGGGGTGGTGCAAGGATGAATATTTTTTTCAAAAAAATCGAAAAATCAAAAGTTGGGGAATTGCATGCAATTTTCCCTTGAATTTGGTTGTCAACCAATTTTCAAAAATGAAATAAATACATTTTATCCTGGTCTTCATCTCCGAAAATGAAGAATAAGCTCGGAGATTGCTAAGATCGGTCAAGTGGCTGACCACTAGGGGTCATATAGGTCGGATAAGGTCGTTGGTACAGAATATTATAATTTGTAAAATTAGGCTAACAACCAAATTCAAGGGAAAATTGCATGCAATTCCCCAACTTTTGATTTTTCGATTTTTTTGAAAAAAATATTCATCCTCGCACCACCCCCTTAGGAGAAACCACGGACAACAAAAAGTTTATGCGCCCTGCTCTAATAGTGTGCCTAATATATGCACAATTTTGCACCAGTAAATGCGCAACGAAGATATTGGCATGGAGGCAAGATGAGAATTCAGAACGAAATGAGACTACTCACGTCTCACCTTAGTTGTGCTTGATATGTTTTCAGGTGGTGGTGAACGGTCCAGCCTTGGATGGGCAGTTGGTGGACTGGGAGCTGCACAATTCGATCGCGATCGTGGGAATGGCGTGTCGCTACCCTTGCGCCAACACGATTGCGGAGTTTTGGTCGCTGCTGGCGAATGGGTTGGAAGGGATTCGGAAGGTGCCCGAGGGTCGGTGGACCAAGGACAAGGCGTTCATCCGGATGGACAACATGGGGGCGACGGAGGCAGGCTTTCTCTCCTGTCCCATCCACACCTTCGACGCCAAGTTCTTCAACACCAACGCGGCGGACATACACTATCTCGACCCCCAGCAGCGCCTCTCCCTTCGCGTCGTTTGGGAAGCCTTGGAGCACGCCGGCCTCGACCCCAACACGCTCCGAAACACGCTCACCGGAGTTTTCGGAGGGTGAGAATCCTAGTTTTTCTTTATACCCGTTTTTATTATTGATTCTACTCATCTCTTATATTGAAATATTATGACACTTGTATTAAAATAATCGCAGTTGGTGGCGGAACGATTACAAGGAAATGTTGCAAATGTTGGGAATCCCGGACACGGACTTTCTCCGCGGCTACATGGGCAACGCCCTGGGACCGCTGACGGCCAGGATTTCCCACTTTTTTGAACTTATGGGCCCGTCGTTCTCCACCGAGTCGGGCTGCTCGACCTCCGTGGCCGGCGTGGACATGGCCTGCGACAGTTTGAGGAGCGACGCGTGCAACCTGGCCATCGCTGTGAGTCCTTCATTTTCGACCTCAACGCAAAAAATATAGTGATTAACTTATCGCAGTTAAATGTGCAATTTAATTAAATGGCGAAACAGGTGGGAGCCAACTTGCTGCTGCATCCCTTCTCGCCGTCCGTGATGGAGGGGGTTCTGGCTCCGGACGGTCGTTGCAAAACGTACGATGCGAGTGCGGACGGGTTTGGTCGAGCCGAGGGGATCGGCGTTCTCATCCTCAAGCGGTTCTCGGATGCCGTGGCGGACGGGGACACGATTTGGGGATGCATTCGAGGATCGGCCATCGTGCAAGAGGGGCCGAGCAAGAGCATGGGCACTCCCACCGTCGACGTGGAGGCCAAAGCCATGGAGGTTAATAATTCAACACTATTTTAAATAGAGTCGGCTGGCTAATATTCGTATATTTTAAGTATATTGTGAAATGTAGTTGGCTCTGGAGCGGGCCGGAGTGGACCCGAACGACGTGGAGTTCGTGGAGACGCACGGGACCGGCACACCCGTGGGTGACCCCATTGAAATAGCCGCCGTCGCCAAGGCCTATTCGCGGGGGTCGAAAGGCAGGACCAATGTGCTCACGATCGGCTCCGTCAAGACCAACATCGGTCACACCGAGTCGGTTTGCGGGATAGCGGGGATTCAAAAGTCGGTGCTGGCCATGAAGCACGAGCTCATCCCGAAGCATTTGCACCTCAAGAACCTGAACCCCGACATCAACCTGGACGCCATTCCCGCCCAGCTCCCCCTGGAGGCCGTCCCCTGGAAACGAAGACCCAAGGGCGGCAAACCCAGAATTGCTGGAGTCAATTCTTTCGGCATTACTGGAGCCCAGGCCCACGTGCTGGTTCAGGAGCCGCCAGAGAATCTCCCTCCGCATTCCTTCCCCTTCACGGACTCGAGAAAGCTGAGGATGCTGACCTTCTCGGCCAAATCCGAAGAAGCGTTCCGCTTCCAGGTGAAAGCATACGCTGATCTGCTCAAGAATCTGCCCGACACAAACGAACCCAAGGAGCTGTTCTTGAGGGACATTGAGTACTCGATGCACACGGGTCGTCCCCACATGCACCTCCGACAAGTGGCCTTTGGGTCCACGAAGGAGGAGCTGCTCAGTTCGATGGAGGGGATCAGAAAGGGCGCACCAATTCCCAATCAGGTTCCACAGCTCTGCTTCCTCTTCACGGGCCAAGGGTCTCAATATCCGGGAATGGCCAGGTCGCTCTACGAACAGAGCATCGTCTTCCGTTCCAACTTTGACTGGTGCGAGTCCGTGTTGAGCAAGGAGCATGGATTGCTTTCACTCAAAACTGCACTCTGGGAGGAACAGAAGTTGAGCGAGTTAAATGACGGTCAGAAGTCTTTGCTGAAATCTTCCCTTTACAGCCAAACCTCAATTTTCGTGGTGGAGTTCTGTCTGCTTCGTCTGTGGGAATCCTGGGGTGTCAAACCGGACGCTGTTCTGGGTCACAGTTTGGGCGAGTTCGCTGCTGCGGTGGCTGCGGGAATGTTGTCGGCTGAAGACGCCCTCAAGTTGGTGGTCACGAGGTCCAAACTGATCCACGCTCTGCCCGCCGCCAGCATGCTCGTCGTCGGCACCAGTTTGGAGAAAGTGGAGCAAAGTTTGGAGCGGGCTTTCTCCAATCAGAAAAAGTGGTTGGACGTGGCAGCGGTCAATTCTGAGAGTCAGACCGTGCTTGCGGGCCCCACGGATTTGGTCCACGAGTTCAAGCTCTACTGCGACAACAACGACATCAAAACCCACGTGCTGGACGCCTCTCACGCCTTTCACTCTCATCTCATGGACCCAATGCTTGCGGAATATGAGGCGCTCGCTCGTACGATCGGCTACAAGGAAGCGTCGACGGGCATCAAGTTCATTTCTGCCGTGGATGGACGCACGGTGAGCAAAGTCGACGCCAAGTACTGGGTGCGACACACAAGAGAAAGGGTGCGCTTTTTGGAGGCGAGCCATGCTGCAGTCAACGAGGGCCAGAGTCTGTTCCTCGAAGTTGGACCGCATCCCGTCCTCTCCACACTCCTCATGACCAACGTTGACGAGGTGCGTAGTTAGTGACATTGCGTATTTTTGTAGTAATAGAATTTCACGTATTGCATCATATCACCATTAATTAATTTGTTAATGAAGGTTGCGGATGTGGTCACGAGTGCCTCTCTTCGTCGAAAGTGTGACGATTGGGAGACGATGCTGGCTGCACTGGGGAAATTGTACGCGCTGGGCCGTCCCATCACGTGGGCCAATTTCCATCGCTATTCGGGTGGGCGAAGGGTGGAGTTGCCCGGCTACCACTTTGAGGAGACGCCGTATTGGATGAACATCAAGGACGAAGGGTCCAACCCCTTCCATCCACTCCTCGGTTCCTTCGTCCCCAACCCGTCCGACGTCACCATCTTCAAAAGCTCAGTCAACGTCCATCGACTCCCATTTCTCAAAGACCACGCCCTCGGCGACAAGATTATTTTTCCATGCGTCGGCTACGTCGACATGTGCATGACGGCCGGATATGCCGCCACGATGTGCAACGAGGGCAGTTACATCAAACCAACTTCACCTCTCTGCGTTCGGAATTTTTCAATCCTCACCCCAGTTTGTTTGAGCGAAATGACACCCACTGAATTTCAGGTCGTCGTATCTCGTCAGTCTGCTGGTGAAATTAATACCTCGATCTTTACAAAAGTCTATCTCGAAGACTCAACTTACAAATGGGTTAAAAATGCGGTTGGAAATTTCGTATCATCTCCTCCAGTGCGTACTCTAATTGCCAGCGAGGAATTTGGTGCTATCAAAGCCCGATGTACTGAACTTGTTCGAGTAAACTTTGACTATCGAGAGCTTGAGGAATTTGGGTTTAATTTTGGGCCTTCGTGTCATACAGTTTCTCCAGGTTGTAAAAACCCCGAAAACTCTGGTGAGTGGTTGTTCCCTTTTCGATGCCACGAATCTCAAGAGGATCACGAACGATTCATCGTCCATCCCTGGGTAACGGATCCTATGCTGCAGTCTCAAATCATGGCACTCGGTCTGCTTCACGACACTCAAGTGCGGAAACGACTTGTTGTCCCGGTCTCAATAGATAACTTCACATGGTGGGGTCACTCGGCCCCTTCGGGCTACATCCACATTAAACATGGCGATGGTGGAAATGAAGCGCATCTTTACAGTGAGGAAGGCATACTCATGGTTTCCATGTTGGGAACGGAATTTATGGAGACGACCCTGGCCAACATTCTCTCGTTGATCGATTCGCAAAAGAATCCGTATCCTTCCCTTGCTGAGTTCACGTGGAAAGAAAAACTCGGCCCGGAGGAAAGAAGGATTCCTGACGCGGGTTTGGAGTCCATTTCAATTAAAGATGTTACCTTTAACCCAAAAGATTCAGCTTTTACTGCGGAAGAGTTCAAATTTTACACAGAGTTCAACATTCTTGGAGGCCTGTACATGCTAAAGGCTATGAAAGAACTTGGTCTTGATAAGGAAGAAACTTTCACCTGGCCCGAAATTAGCGAGAAGATTGGAGTGCTGCCTTTGCTAAGTAAATTCCTTCGCTACATTCTTCTAGAGCTTGGAACTGAGGGATGGGTATCGGCAGGAAAATGCGACACCTTTTCCATCCCCAAGCCCTTCCCCTCCGTGGAAGCTTTACAAGCTAAAATCTCGTCGTTAGCGGAAGTCATCCGTGAAGGAGGGGTAGGACTGACGGAGTTATCCTCGACCCAAGGAGTTTGGCAAGTTCTAGCTCAAATTTTGACAGGTCGCACGTCCGCTCTTCCACTCCTGTTTCCGGATGGGTCCACCATAAGCACTAAAGGTCCGGCGGAAGTGTGCTACACAGAATCAGTATTTGCTCATAAACGCTACGCTCTGAATGAGGTGGAAGGTGCTCTTCTTTCTCAACTCTCCACTCTGGGCGGAAGTAAATCCGTCGTTCGGATTCTGGAAGTTGGTGCTGGAGTGGGCAGTGAGACGACTCACCTTCTCAAACACATGAGTAAAGCAGGCGTCGCGCATTTTGAGTACACCTACACGGATTTGGCACCCTCGTTCTTGCAAAAAGGAGAAACGCTGTTTGCCGAAAGTGGGATCTCTGCGAAATTCAGGGTACTTGATGTGGAAAAGGATCCTATGGCGCAGGGGTTCACGCCCAAGCAGTACGATGTTATTGTAGCATCATGGGTACTACATGCAACAAAAAATATTGAGGAATCTGTAGCCAATTTGATACTGTTGCTGCGCCCGGGTGGTTATTTCCTTATTACAGAATTAGTCGAGCCTACTCGCGCGGTAAAACTTTTGTTTGGAGGGTTGGAAGGATTCTGGAAGTTTGACGACACGAAAATTAGGCCATGGCATTGCGAACTTTCGGTGAAGGGATGGCATTCTTTGTTAGAGACGAATGGCTTTGAGGTTGCCAGTTTGGAAAGTTATGCAGGAGCGAATGCCTTAATTGTAGCTAAATTAGGGGAAAGTAATAAGATTATAACAAAGCATTCGTGGGAGGAACTCTCAGTTCAGAAACTGGGTCACACTTGGATTCTGTTTGGAGACACGAATCCAACATCACCTTCGGCAGAGTTGCAGAGGAATTTAGAGGCAGTTAACTGCCACATTGTGCGAATAACTCTGTCTGACATCCAATCAGGCTGCATGGAGACTAAAGTCACAGAAATTCTGCAGCATACATTTACATTGGAAAACGTAAAAGTGCGTGGACTTGTTTACTCTTGGGCCCTAAACGAGGAATTAACTACGGCTCAAATCTGCGAACCTTTCCTCTACATTTGCAAATACTTGGTGAAAGTCCAGTCATCCCTGCGAGTCGTTGCTCTCACGAGAGGAAATATGTCTACCGGTGGTTCCGATTTTTATCTCAAACCTCCCATCGCATCGCCACTAATTGCCATGGTCAATGTCCTCGCAAACGAAAACATGGATCTTTCCTGCAAATGTGTGGACATTGATCCCAATCCAAAAATTGAGAGACCCGTTTCTGACGCTTGGAACGAACTGTTTGCCACAGATGCAGACGTGATGGTGGCCTATCGCGCTCATCAGCGATGTACACCGCGTCTTAGGCCCTACAAGGTGAAAACATCCCCACTTCCTATTCCAAACACGCCTCGTTATAAATTAGTTCTCCCACCTTCGCACATCATCCAAGATTTACAATTCACACCCTGTGAGCCGGAACCCTTGGGGGAATCCGATGTCGAGGTTGAAGTGAAAGCGTATGCTCTCAACTTTTTGGATGTCCTCATGGTCACAAAACCTGACCCAGTCTTCGAAAAGTACAACTACCTCGGAGTGGACATTGCCGGGGTGGTGACGGCAGTTGGAGCTAACACGAACAGGAAAGTTGGCGAACGGGTTGTCGTCGTACGTCGACACGGACTTGCGATGCCGTCACACATAATCTCACCTGGCTATCGGACCTGCATCATTCCTGATGACATCACATTTAGCGAGGCAGCCACTTTCCCAATGGGTCTCCTGACGGTGGCCACGTGTCTCGTCGATGTGGCCAAAGCTGGACCAGGTGACGTTGTCCTTATCCACACTGCATCCGGAGGAGTTGGTCTGATTGGGATTCAGATAGCGCAGCGATTGGGGGCCACCGTCGTAGTCACGGCAGGGAATGAGAAGAAGAGGAACTATCTCAGATCTCTCGGCGTGAAGCATGTCTTCAATTCGAGATCGACCGAGTACGAGAAAGATATCCGAGCTTCTCTGGGTGGTCGGGGAGTCACGATTGTAATGAATTCGCTTACATCTCCTGGTTTCAAAGAAGCAACGCTCAACCTTTGCGAGAAGGGGGCAAGGTTTGTGGAAATGAGTAAAATGAACATTTGGTCAAAGGAAGACGTCGAAAAGTTGAGGCCCGACGTGTATTACGAAGTTGTTGATGTTTCCACCCTCTCAGACGAAAAACTTAACGAATTAGCCGTATACCTGCAAGACCAACTTCTACGACGGATTGAAGACAGACCGACGCCATTACCGTTCACAAGATTCAATGCGAGCGAAATTAGGGATGCTCTCGAGTACATGGAGAAAGTAAAGCACATTGGAAAAATCGTCCTTGTTATGCCGGACCAGGGTGTGGGAAAAGAGCAGACGTTCCACCTTTTTGATGGAAGGTCAACCTATATGATCACAGGTGGTTTGGGAGGAATTGGATTGGAAGTTGCCAAGTGGATGGCCACGACGGGGGCACAAAACTTCCTCCTGCTTGGACGATCTGCACCAAAACCGGAAGCCTTAGACAAAATTGAGAAACTTCGCAGAGCTGGGGTAAGAATTGAAACCCGTTCCGTGGATGTTGGAATAATGGAGGAATTGCAACAATTAATGACGGAATTCGACTCTGGTGCCCTGCCCCCATTGAGGGGAATTATGCATGCAGCTGGTGTGTTGGATGATGCAACTTATGAAAACCAGACGTGGGACAAGTTTGAGAATGTCTTCAATTGCAAAGTTCAAGGGGCTTGGAACCTTCATCAATTAAGTCTAAACCTTACATTTCCACTTGAACATTTTGTGCTCTTTTCGTCCATGACGGCCACAATTGGTGCAGTGGCCCAGAGTAACTACGCTGCAGCGAATCAATACTTGGACTCGCTTGTGCACTATCGGTCCTCCCTGGGCCTGCCCGGAACGGCTGTGAACTGGGGGCAGTGGGGCCAGGTTGGACTAGCTGCAAATCTTCATGTGGCATTAAACAAGCCTCTCACCATTCATCAAGGCACGGCTGCATTGGAACATGCTCTTACCTCACACAAGACACAGCTAATGGCACACGAATCGGATTTGGGTGGTTACAAGGCAGTCCTCCCCTCGTGTAAAGGACTTTTAGTGGATTTTGAAGAGGACTCCGTCGCACAGGGTGAGATTGATGGGGACGAGTTTTGGCGAGAATATGACGGTGCGATCAACCGAGATGCAAAGTGCGATATTGTTCGCAGATTTCTGAAACGCCTCATCCGCATCACTCTGAAGATGGACAAGAACGAAGAGATTGAGGACCAAGTCAACTTTCAGGACATGGGATTTGATTCGCTTCTTATGGTCGAGATGAAGAACGGGCTCCAGGCCTCGGTGGGAAAACGGGTCAAAATCTCCATCAATGCGGTCAAGGATTGCAAAACTGTGGCCCAATTGACTGACCGACTTGTTGAATTGATTTCGGGGAAAGAAGACCTTCCCCCACCGACGGCACAGGAACTGCAACAGCTCGTGGCAATGGATTCCACTTTACCAGAATCAATTCGAGTTGACGCCAGTCTTGTGGGGTCACTAACTACTCCCATCACGAAAATTACTACAGTATTAGTTCTCGGTTGCACTGGTACTCTGGGTCCGTACATTGTTGCAGAGCTATTCAAAAGGCGTCACATACAAAAAGTTATTTGCATAATGCAAAGTAACCCAATGATCTCCCCGCTTGAGAGATTCCGTCGTATCTACGAAAAGAAAGGGCTGCTTTCGGATATCGATATGGATCGTATTGAATGCATCGTGGGTGATATTAAGGACCATCATTTTGGACTTGTTGAACCAGTCTATCGTCACCTCTGCACAGAAGTGGACGCAGTTTTTAACCTTGCAGTAAAAGTTGCATTTGAAGAGGTCTATCGATGTTCGGAAGATCCCAAGAGCTCACGTGTCACCAATGTTTTCGGGATGAGGAACGTTTTACAATTTGCAGTCGACAAGAAACTCAAGTACGTTTATCACGCGTCCACATTTGCGGCAGAAACCAGAGTCGATGACGATGGATATTTTTGGGAGGGTTGGCCTGCAGAGGAGGAAGTCGCAATGTTCCCTAATTCAGCCTACTCTATTTCCAAGCTGATTTGTGACCGTTTGGCGGAACAGGCCGTGGCTGCTGGAGTTCCATGCAAAGTATTCAGACTTCCACAACTGGGAGGCGATTCTGTTCGTGGGGGCAACATCCAACTCGACTCGTTCCTCATGATGCGTTTCTTGGCTTATCTCTACATCGGATCCATGCATGGCGTCAGAATTCCGCTCAGCTTGATGGCGGTGGACCAATGTGCCAAATTATCGATCGATCTCTTTTTTAATGACAAGGCTGGATATGAAATGTTTAATGTGCTCAATCCGCATTTGGGTAAGATAACCTGATAACCACGATAGGACCAGTTGCTTAAGTTTCCATTTTCTATATACTGAATATTTTCATCTGATTAGGTGACGAGAGGGAATTTGAAACACTTGCCAAGGAATTTGGCGTGGCTGTGCAAGTTATGGATTCCACAGACTTTTTGGAGAAATGGAAGAAAATGGATTCCAGCGACGAGATGATTCAGCTCGTGAAATTTGCCATGACCCAAGAACAAGAATTATTTAAACTTCGAGATGACAAAATGCCTTACTACGTGTCTTGGCTAAATGGCAACGACCGGGTCTTTATGAGCAAAAAGTTGCAAAACCTGATGCCAGAAGAATACCCCAATTGTATAACCTCATCCAAGGAAATACTTCGACGCGACCTTCGACACGCGAGAGACACTGGTGTTTTCGACCGCTACAAGATTAAACACTCCAACCCATATTTGCTTTCATAATCTACATGTTGTTATTTATTAAGTGTGCGTATTTTTCCATTTACAGCGAAATTGCTGTGTATTATTATTTTATTTTACAAGTGAATAACTCAATATTTGTCCCGAAAATTAATATCAGAACGATTACTTGCATGGTATTTTGAATGAAGTCTTATTAATGCACATCACTTGTGCGGCAAAAAATTTTAGTGGTAAGAATTAAGTTTATTATTTATAATGTGATTAATTATTTCATTCTTTGTTTAGGGTTACGCAATTTTACAAAACAAAGCGTCAATTTTATAATCGCAAGCATTATTGACCTTATGATATTAAATCATTATTATACATATCTCGTTAACCACGCAAATAAAGTGTGTTCATTTTATTTGCACTACTAAAATTGCACTTTGCAGGATGTTCCTTTACGTTGTCAAAAGCTGGCGTAAACTGGTGTTCTAAGGAGTTAATGTTTTGCATAAGAATATATGTGGGTAGCTCATACTTTAAAATCTACAAATCCTATTTTGTCAATTTAGTGCATGATTTATAATATATTGAAACATTGTGTAATACCGAAGTATTAAATATATATTTGCATATTATTATTTGCATATATTCATGGGTCAAAATGGGTCCGTGGTATTTAAATAATCAGGTTATTAAGTTTTGCAGGAGAAAAGACGGATGACTCACATTCTTCGCGAGTGGTGAGATTCATTCACTACTGCATAATCTGCTGATCTGCTGTTGAACAAAAACAAATACAGAAAATAATATACAAACAAATAACATCCTCATAAATATCGACTTTCACTCATCAAATTATAAATAATGAATAGTTTTCACCTTGCTTTGTATTTTACCTGGATTTACCATTACACTGAATTGAATATATTGTCGATAAACGTGTTATAAAAATATAATATTTTAAAGTAAAACTAAAACAGTTGTCAAAATTGTAGTGTCAAAAGTTATCGAAACTTTTGCCTCGAGTTCCAATGAGCAATAATAATGGGACTAGCAGCAGCAGCAGGTGTGACCAATTTCGCTGTCTGTTCTGCTCAACGTCGTCATCCGGAGGAGGCATTGGATCGTCCCCCCTCGAGGGACGAGGGACAGGGAACGAGAACGACAAAAATCTCTACAAAATGGTTTTCATTTTACATAAATTGTTACAGGTAAGCACAATAACATCAACCCTCACTTACAGTTAGTACTAACCACAATAATGATTTACAAAAAAAAATATTAGTACCAACAAATTGTAAATATAACTCTTTAATCATTTACAATTGGCATCTTATATTTAATTATTTTTATATACGTAGATTCCACTTTGGGAATGCACTAAATACTTGATCTCGTCGGAGGATGGGTCTATAAATTCCATTAAGTTGTGCAACATCTGCACCAAGATGGTAGATGAAGGTCAATCCCTAGTGGAGAAGGTCGAGCGCCTTCAGCTCAAATTGCAAACTCTTCAGGCAACTCTTCAGAACCAACTGTTATCGGGTCAAACTGCTCAGCTTATCAATCAGAGTCCAACGGTTCTAGACCAATCTAAACTAAGAAGCAGCATTCGTGACGAAATTCGCAATAATGTGTGTAGATCGTCCCTTCAATCTTGTTCTTTCAGTGCTTTTGGTACTGGTGAGGGCCAACTTGACGAAATTGTGCAACCAGCAGGTTAGAAGGCTTATAATTTGTTGAACATTCAATTTAATAAATATGTAATGTTTTAGCAATTATATTTGATTACATTTTATGAAATTCTAGAAGCGTCGACACCTGCAGAATTAGGAGTCAATGCCCAAGGACAAGAAGAAAGAGTTCAAATGACGATTGAAGTTGGTGAGGTGAAAGTAGAGACAGAAGAATCTTTCAACTACGAAGTGATCGACCTTGTGGATGATAATGATAACAACGAATATGGAAATAGTCAGGTGAGAGTAACTAAAGTTTGTGTCAAATATACGTACATATTCTTTTATTTGTATGTGTAATTTTGTTTATTACTTCAATCAGCTTGGACAAGATTGGGACGATATGGTGTCCGAAGTTACCAGTGGGGGTTGTGGGACGATTGACAGACGTCTATCTCAGCGACAAGAAGTATTCATCATTACAAATAAGGAATATGCACTTTATTTAAATTAAACAAATGTGGAATTTTACAGGGTCCTTCATGTTCGGCAACTCTGTCTTCGTCAATCCGTGGTACGGACATGTCACCGTTATCAGGCCCACCTCGAAGAAAACGAGCTTGTTCCGTAATTGAAGATGGCTCTTCGGATGCTTCTATTCCCACTCCAAGTCCACCCGTTCCAATATCGCAGCAGTTTATGTTAAAACAGCAATCGTCACAACCAGGGACATCGCCCCAGCAATATCATTCTCAAACACAACAATCTACATCTGTTACATTGCTCCAAACGCTCCTTAGTACTCCACAAAATCTAACTTTACAATCACCTTTTACGTCACCTTCATCAACTCGTGGAAAGCAAGTAGTTTGGTCTGGGGTGTTGGAGTGGAATGAGAGGCGGATAATAGGTAGAAATTTGTTATGCACTATATTCCCTTGCATTGAATAATTGATACATTAATCTTTGTCCAGATGGATTACAGTACCGTCACCCAAATCAAGTATCTTGCCGGATTTATGCTGCTGTAGTAAACCATATTCCCATGGTCAATACTGCAGGATGGCCTGCCAAACTCTTGATGCAATATATACCAAAAGCGTTTGTGGCAGCAGTTAGACCTGCCACGGATCTCCTAGCAAAAACCGTGCTGGTTGAGTTTGATCAGCCACTTTCTCCACAAGTTCAACAAATGACTAGAGTGTTAGATGGGGGATATGTAAGACAATTATTTATTTTGCTATGTTCACTTATTCTGTGCCGTCCTCCATTTATCTATCTCCACAGGCAGGTTGCATTCGCTTCACTGGAGCGCATCCCAATTGCGTAATAAAATTGATGGCACTCATTCATGTAAGGAGTAAGGGAGCATATGTCGCTATAATTCCGGACCAACAGGATGAGTTTATTAGAAAACTGCAAAATGTGATTAAAGTTTACAATGAACGCCAGGCCCTTAAACAAAATGTTCAATATCTCCAAAACAGTGTCAGTGCTAGCAATATAGTAAATGTCACTCAAGTCATTTCCAATAATCCTCAGTCCAGTGTAGTACAACAGCAACAACCCACAGGAGCAACTATTCACCATATGCCTTCAACACTATCGGTTCAAACGGAAACACAACAAAGACAGGAGAATCTCCTACGAATACAACAACTCCAGCAAACTTTGGAGCGATGTAGAGAACTTGGATATCAAGCATGATATGTAAATACAAATGTGGAGTTATAAATTAACCACGGTAGAATAGTTAATTCCTTTCGTGTTGAGTTGGGCCCAATTTGGATGAAATTGCATGCAATGCAATGTTCACGAAAATTGAAGGCGTATATGCACTACACCCAACAAAATAGCATTAAAGTTAAGTATTATAGATCATATTACTATTTGTAAGGGCAAGCTATGATTATTAGAAATATATAGGACTCATCCTTTAGTATTCTTTGGATTAGATTACATAATTACAGTCAAGTTCTGTTTTATATCAATTTGCAATATTCACTTATTGCATCTTTACGCTTTTGTAATAAATGACACCAAAATGTCGATTCATTGTTTCAGCAAGTAAATTATTTTATTACGTGTATTTATTATAGGAATCCGACACAAGAATTAACTGATGAAACTACTAGACATGTGTACAAAAATCTACTGTAGTTGTATTTATTCCAAACTGACTCAAACCAACCAAATTAGTTACGTGATTGAGAAAAAGGTTATAATTTAATTAAACATACAATTAGTCTAAATCTCTGCATCTACAACTCACTTATGATTAGAGAAGTTACGCCATCAAGTTAGGCCAGGAGGTATGGGTTGGAGTGCTTAATTTTGTATCGATCTAAAATTCCAGTATCTCTAGCAAAGCGAAGATCACCCCTCAGGACGTCCCACGAAGGAGTAATGCAAGACGGATATTCGTCAGGCATGAGCTCCTTCATCTTTTTACTGAGAAAAACGTCCTTATTTCCGGCACGCCAAGAAGTGTACCACGGTAGCTCGTGGTCCTTAAGATGAAGCAGTTCAGCATTATGAGAAGTAGCGAATTTTACAAGCTGAATCATTTCATCGTTGGAATCCAATTTATTCCATTTATCCAAGAAATCAGAAAACTCTTCAACCTTCATAGAGACACCGAGCTCGCGAGCTATACTTTCAAATTCTCGTTCATCACCTAAAAAAATTAGTTATTTACTAAATAATAAATGTTTTGACTAGCAACAAAAAATGTTGAAACTCGTACCCAAATGCGGATTGAGCACATTGTACACTTCATAGCCAGCCTTGTCATTAAAAAAGAGATCAATTGATATTTTGGCACATTGGTCCACCGCCATCAAGCTGAGAGGGACTCTGGCTCCATGCATGGATCCGAGATAAAGATAAGCCAAGAAACGCATCATAAGAAACGATTCAAGTTGGATGTTGCCCCCATGAACAGAATCGCCTCCCAGTTGTGGAAGTCTGAATACTTTGCATGGAACTCCAGCAGCCACGGCCTGTTCCGCCAAACGGTCGCAAATTAGCTTGGAAATGGAGTAGGCTGAATTAGGAAACATTGCGACTTCCTCCTCTGCAGGCCAACCCTCCCAAAAACATCCATCGTCATCGACTCTGGTTTCTGCCGCAAATGTGGACGCATGATAAACGTACTTGAGTTTCTTGTCCACTGCAAACGAGAGCACATTTCTCATTCCAAAAACATTAGTGACACGTGAGCTTTTGGGATCTTCACTGTCTCTGTAAATCTCCTCGAATGCCACCTTCACGGCCAGATTAAACACAACGTCAACCTCAGTCACAATTTGTTGATATATTTCATGACTAAGCCCAAAACATGGCTGTTTTACGTCTCCGGAGATGCATTCAACTCGAGTCATATCAATTTCATGGAAAAGTCCCTTCTTTTCGAATACGCGTTGAAAGCGATCGGAGACGGACACCACTGGACTTGGTTGCATGAGGCAGTAAACTTTTTTGATCTGGCTCCGTTGGAATATCTCACGGACGACGTAAGGGCCCAAAGTCCCGGTGGAGCCAATCACGAGGACGGTGGATGCTTTGGACAGAGGACGAAGTTTGGATTTCATTTCGGGGTCGACGCGAATATTTTCTGGGAGTTTGGCATCTCGAGCAACTAAATCCTTCAGCTCCTCCGCGGTGGGTGGGGCGAGTTCTTCCTTCCCGGATATGAGTTCCACTAATCGGTCCGTCAATTGTGCCACAGTTTTGCAATCCTTGACCGCATTGATGGAGATTTTGACCCGTTTTCCCACCGAGGCCTGAAGCCCGTTCTTCATCTCGACCATAAGAAGCGAATCAAATCCCATGTCCTGAAAGTTGACTTGGTCCTCAATCTCTTCGTTCTTGTCCATCTTCAGAGTGATGCGGATGAGGCGTTTCAGAAATCTGCGAACAATATCAAACTTGGCGTCTCGGTTGGACGCACCATCATATTCTCGCCAAAACTCATCTCCATCAATGTCAGTTCCCCCAAGAGACGCATCCTCTTCAATATCAGCTAAGAGTCCTCGAGTTGATGGGAGCATCATTTTCAACCCAGCCAGATCTGCCTCATGGGCAACGATCTGTGTCTGGTGAGACTTCATTGCATGTTCCAATGCTGCAAGTCCTTGATGAACAGTCAGTGGCTTGTTGAAGGCAACAACGAGGTTTGCTGCCAGACCGACCTGCCCCCACTGCCCCCAATTCACCGCTGTTCCGGGCAGGCCGAGAGAATGCCGGTAGTGCACCAAGGCATCCAAAAACTGGTTGGAAGCAGAATAATTGCTCTGAGCTATGGCTCCTAAGGTGGAGGTGAGGGATGAGAAGAGCACAAAATGCTCCATGGGAAACGGGAGTTCCAAACTTAGCTGATGCAAATTCCAAGCTCCTTGAACTTTACATTGAAACACCTCGTCATACTTTTCCCAACTCTGGTTCTCATATGTTCCGTCCGATAAAACCCCAGCAGCATGCATGATGCCTCGTAAAGGTGGTAATTTCCCGGAAGGCGGCACCCAAAAAGAAGCTTCACCACCCAATTCTTTTAAGACTGCTCTCAGTTTATCCATATCTCCGACATCACACTGTCGCACCTCGACACGAGCTCCTTGTCTACGCAACTTTTCTACTTTGTCCAAGGCGTCCAATTTTGGAGGACTTCGACCAAGGAGAAGGAGGTTCTTTGCTCCAACGGATACCATCCATTTCGCTACCTCGAGACCAATGCCACCTAGCCCACCTGTGATTAGGTACGTCGAAATGTCGTTAAATTGAGGGTAGAATTGCTCCTTTCCAGCTCCTTGTTCGGGCATTGTCAACACGATTTTCCCAATATGCTTCACTTTCTCCATGTACTCCAGAGCTTCTCTTATTTCAGAAGCGTCAAATCGAATGTATGGCACCGGCGTTGGCCGATCATCAATTTGAGAGAGCAGTTGGAGTTGAATATATTCCACGAGTTTGTTGATTTTTTCACGAGAGAGACTTGACACGTCAACAATGTCGTATTTTACATCAGGTCTCAACTTTGCTACCTCGTCCTTTGACCAAACGTTCATTTTGCTCATCTCAACAAATCGAGCTCCTTCCTCGCACAGGTTCAGGGTTGCTTCCTTGAAGCCCGGGGAGGTTAGCGAGTTCATTACGACAGTAACCCCACGTCCACCCAAGGCTTTCCTGATTTTCTGTTCATAGTCGGTAGTTCTCGAGTTGAAAACTTGTTCAATTCCGAGACTGCGTAAATAGTTGCGTTTTCTCTCGTTTCCTGCAGTGACGACCACAGTGGCTCCAAGACGTCTAGCAAACTGAATGCCTATTAACCCTACACCACCAGATGCGGTATGAATGAGAACCACGTCCCCTGGCCCTGCTTTTGCAACATCAATGAGGCAAGTTGCCACTGTTAGCAAACCCATTGGGAAGGTTGCCGCCTCATTGAACGTAATATCATCCGGAATGACAACGGTTCGACAGTCTTGGACCACAATGTGACTTGGCATCGCCAGACCACGCCGTCTCACAAGGACAATTCGTTCTCCAACCTTTCTCTGGCAGCTTGATCCGACTGCAGTGACTACACCAGCAATATCAATCCCTAAATAGTTGTATTTTTCAAAAACTGGGTCGGGTTTAGTGACCATGAAAACGTCCAAAAAGTTAAGTGCGTACGCTTTCACCTCGACTTCAACATGCTTTTCAGGAATTGGTTCTGGTTCGCAGGGGACAAAGTGTAGGTCTTGAATGAGAAGGGATTTTGGAAGGGTGAGTCTGTATCTCGGGGTCCTTGGAATTGGAAGTGGGGCCGCCTTCACCCTGTACGGACGAATCCGAGGTGTGCAGCGTTGGCCTTTCCGATATGCCACCATGACATCAACGTCGGTAGCAAACAATTCGGTGAAGGCTTCAGCCACGACCTGTGGGATATTACTTGTAGGAGTTGGATCGAGATCGACGAATTTGCAAAGCAAATCTTGATTTTCATTTTGAAGAACATTCATCATGGCGATAAGTGGGGAGCAGGTTGGCGGTGCCTGATAAAAGTCAGTCGAACCGGTGCAGAGGTTCCCTCGTGAGAATATGGTCACTTTAAGGTTAGTCGCCTTGGCCAGATTTTTGCAGATGTAAAGGAATGGCTCGCAAACCTTTTTGGTTGTAAGCTTTGCATCGTCATCCAGTCCCCATAAATACAGGATGCCCTTCACACTCATGGTTTGGTCAGTTAAATGTGAATGCAGTAATTTTCCAATAATATCCTCCATATTTGTAGTTCCTTCAAGTTGAGACCGCGTGATTCTCACTACTTTCATATCCACAAGATCGAGTTTGTTTTCCAATTCTTGGGTGACACAGCTTTCTTCATCGCCAAACAATATCCAGGCGGGCCTCTTTCCACGGTCGTCAGTGGAATTATGTGAAATTGTTTTAGTTAAAGATTTGGTGGCAAGAATGACACAACTGGAGTGATTATAACTCTCTACACTGGTAACTTGCTCGAATCCGCACTTGTTAAGAAGTGTTCTCCATTGGTCCACTGGCAGTTCGTAATTCCATGGCCGACAGTCAGTATCAGTGAAGCCCCAGAAATCTTCTAGACCACCAAATAAGAGTCTAACGGGTCGAGTAGGAGTGGTCAGCTCGGTGATGATAATGTACCCTCCTGGTTTGAGCAACTTTCTTAAGTTGAGAATCGACTCTTGTACATCTCTCGTGGCGTGCAGAACCCAAGAAGCAACGATGACGTCGTAATGAGCTGGGATGAAGCCTTGCTCGAGTGGATCTGTCTCCACGTTCAACAGTGCAAACTTGGATGATATCCCGGAGTCTTGGAAAAGGTGTTCACCTCTCTGCAAACACGACGGCGAAATGTCCGTGTAGGTGTATTCGAATTGGGACACGCCAGTCTTCACCATGTGTTGAATTAACTGATACGTCTCACCCCCAACTCCTGCCCCCACTTCCAGAATCCTGACGACTGATTTCGTCCCCATTTGGGCGAGCCGGGTCAAAATTCCTGCCTTTGATGCAGTCAAGGAATATGATTTCTTTGCGAATAGAGATTCTGTGAAATAAATTTCGGACGGACCCCGGTTGCCGGTTTTTGAATTATCTGGGAAAAGAATAGAGCGTGCTGCTTGTTTCCCGGTAAGAATCTGAGAGAGTAGTTCCGCAACTGAGATGACAGATTCCAAGTCCACCTTTCCAATCCCCTTTGCCATAATATCACTTGAAAGTATTCCAATTTGCTCATTGATGATGTTGAGAGCAGGAAAGGAGTTTGTCAAAGTAAATTCGTCATCATCATTCGATGGTCCGCTATGGCTTAGCCATCCATCTGCGACCATCTCGTGCAACAAATAACGCACAAACTTGTTCAGAGCCGGAACTACACCCAGCTTGGCTCCAATATCGAGATACCTAAATTGCGTATGACGATCTAAACCGAGTTCCTTCATGGCCTTTAGAATATAAAGACCGCACAAGTTGTTAAACGTGTGGAAAAAGTCTAGTTCAGTAGGAGAAAATTTGTTGAATTGCTCAATCATTTCTGGCGTTGTAAGTTCTTGAAGGCAAATAGAACCACGTTCAGAGTCAGGAACACGTCTTTCTTCTGGACCCAGTTTCTCTCGCCACGTGTACTCGGCCATCGACGGATAAGGGTTCTTTTGAGAGTCGATAAGCGAGAGGATGTTTGAGATGGTTGTGTCCATAAACTCAGTCCCCACCATCGAAACCATGAGTTTACCGTCATCGTCAAAAAGATGAGCTTCGTTTCCAACGTCCGTATTTTTAATGTAGACGTAACCCGAGGGGGCAGAATGACCCCACCACGTGTAGTTGTCTATCTGAACGGGAACGACAAGACGTTTCCGAACCTGCTTGTCATGAAGCAGACCCGACGCAATAATTTGGGTCTGGAGCATCGGGTCCGTAACCCAGGGATGAATTATGAACCGCTCGTGATCCTCTGATGACTCGTGCGAAGCAAACGGAAAGATCCATTCGCCATGATCATCTGGATTCCTCAAGGCACAAGAAACTGTTTGACATGACGGACCAAAGTTGAAACCGAATTCCACTAATTCTTGGTAACTAAAGTTTGTCCGGACCAGTTCCGAGCAGCGAAGCTTAATTTGGGAGAAGTTTCCAACAACCGATTCCTGCAGTGGGGGTGGATTACTTGTAAATGTCGCAGTCGCATTGCGGACCCATTTGTAGTTGTCTTCCTCCAGGAAGACTTTCGTAAAAATAGTTGTGCATATGTCACCTTCTGCGGTTTTCGACACCACAACCTATGGACGAGAAGTAATATTAGTGATACATTATACATTACACAATATGCAAAAAAAATTTATTTCAGCAGTGTTCATACCTGAAATTCAGTGGGCGTCATTTCACTCAAACAAACTGGGGTCAGGATTGAAAAATTCCGAACGCAGAGAGGTGAAGTAGGTTTGCTGTAACTGCCCTCGTTGCACATCGTGGCGGCATATCCGGCCGTCATGCACATGTCGACATAGCCGACGCACGGGAAAATAATCTTGTCGCCCAGGGCGTGGTCTTTGAGAAATGGGAGTCGATGGACGTTGACTGAGCTTTTGAAGATGGTGACGTCGGACGGGTTGGGGACGAAGGAACCGAGGAGTGGATGGAAGGGGTTGGACCCTTCGTCCTTGATGTTCATCCAATACGGCGTCTCCTCAAAGTGGTAGCCGGGCAACTCCACCCTTCGCCCACCCGAATAGCGATGGAAATTGGCCCACGTGATGGGACGGCCCAGCGCGTACAATTTCCCCAGTGCAGCCAGCATCGTCTCCCAATCGTCACACTTTCGACGAAGAGAGGCACTCGTGACCACATCCGCAACCTTCATTAACAAATTAATTAATGGTGATATGATGCAATACGTGAAATTCTATTACTACAAAAATACGCAATGTCACTAACTACGCACCTCGTCAACGTTGGTCATGAGGAGTGTGGAGAGGACGGGATGCGGTCCAACTTCGAGGAACAGACTCTGGCCCTCGTTGACTGCAGCATGGCTCGCCTCCAAAAAGCGCACCCTTTCTCTTGTGTGTCGCACCCAGTACTTGGCGTCGACTTTGCTCACCGTGCGTCCATCCACGGCAGAAATGAACTTGATGCCCGTCGACGCTTCCTTGTAGCCGATCGTACGAGCGAGCGCCTCATATTCCGCAAGCATTGGGTCCATGAGATGAGAGTGAAAGGCGTGAGAGGCGTCCAGCACGTGGGTTTTGATGTCGTTGTTGTCGCAGTAGAGCTTGAACTCGTGGACCAAATCCGTGGGGCCCGCAAGCACGGTCTGACTCTCAGAATTGACCGCTGCCACGTCCAACCACTTTTTCTGATTGGAGAAAGCCCGCTCCAAACTTTGCTCCACTTTCTCCAAACTGGTGCCGACGACGAGCATGCTGGCGGCGGGCAGAGCGTGGATCAGTTTGGACCTCGTGACCACCAACTTGAGGGCGTCTTCAGCCGACAACATTCCCGCAGCCACCGCAGCAGCGAACTCGCCCAAACTGTGACCCAGAACAGCGTCCGGTTTCACACCCCAGGATTCCCACAGACGAAGCAGACAAAGCTCCACCACGAAAATTGAGGTTTGGCTGTACAGGGAGGATTTCAGCAAAGACTTCTGACCGTCATTTAACTTCGTTTCGTCGTGGTCCCAGAGTGCAGTTTTGAGTGAAAGAAAGCCATGCTCCTTGCTCAACACGGACTCGCACCAGTCAAAGTTGGAACGGAAGACGATGCTCTGTTCGTAGAGCGACCTGGCCATTCCCGGATATTGAGACCCTTGGCCCGTGAAGAGGAAACAGAGCTGTGGAACCTGATTGGGAATTGGGGCGCCCTTTTTGATCCCCTCCATCGAACTGAGCAGCTCTTCCTTCGTGGACCCAAAGGCCACGTGTCGGAGGTGCATGTGGGGACGACCCGTGTGCATCGAGTACTCAATGTCCCTCAAGAACAGCTCCTTGGGTTCGTTTGCGTCGGGCTCATGCTGGAGCAGATCAGCGTAAGCTTTGACCTGGAAACGGAACGCGTCTTCGGATTTGGCCGAGAAGGTCAGCATCCTCAGCTTTCTCGAGTCCGTGAAAGGGAAGGAATGCGGAGGGAGATTCTCTGGCGGCTCCTGAACCAGCACGTGGGCCTGGGCTCCAGTAATGCCGAAAGAATTGATCCCAGCAATTCTGGGTTTGCCGCCCTTGGGTCTTCGTTTCCAGGGGACGGCCTCCAGGGGGAGCTGGGCTGGAATGGCGTCCAGGTTGATGTCCGAGTTGAGATTCTTGAGGTGCAAATGCTTCGGGATGAGCTCGTGCTTCATGGCCAGCACCGACTTTTGAATCCCCGCTATCCCGCAAACCGACTCGGTGTGACCGATGTTGGTCTTGACGGAGCCGATCGTGAGCACATTGGTCCTGCCTTTCGACCCCCGCGAATAGGCCTTGGCGACGGCGGCTATTTCAATGGGGTCACCCACGGGTGTGCCGGTCCCGTGCGTCTCCACGAACTCCACGTCGTTCGGGTCCACCCCGGCCCGTTCCAGAGCCAACTGCATTTCACAAATACGACTTACACTTGAAATATTTTCCATGACAATTCTTTTTAAAATGGTGTTGAATTATTAACCTCCATGGCTTTGGCCTCCACGTCGACGGTGGGAGTGCCCATGCTCTTGCTCGGCCCCTCCTGCACGATGGCCGATCCTCGAATGCATCCCCAAATCGTGTCCCCGTCCGCCACGGCATCCGAGAACCGCTTGAGGATGAGAACGCCGATGCCCTCGGCTCGACCAAACCCGTCCGCACTCGCATCGTACGTTTTGCAACGACCGTCCGGAGCCAGAACCCCCTCCATCACGGACGGCGAGAAGGGATGCAGCAGCAAGTTGGCTCCCACCTGTTTCGCCATTTAATTAAATTTGCCGTGTCCCTGTGTGTTATATGGTTGTTTAATAAGGTAATATCTGAGAAATGAAGCACTCACGGCGATGGCCAGGTTGCACGCGTCGCTCCTCAAACTGTCGCAGGCCATGTCCACGCCAGCCACGGAAGTGGAGCAGCCCGACTCGGTGGAGAAGGACGGACCCATGAGTTCGAAAAAGTGGGAAATCCGAGCCGTCAGCGGTCCCAGGGCGTTGCCCATGTAGCCGCGGAGAAAGTCCGTGTCCGGGATTCCCAACATTTGCAACATTTCCTTGTAATCGTTCCGCCACCAACTGAGATCATTTTATTCATTTACGGAAATTAAATGTAAATGCCTTTTTGTATGAACGAGATGAGCAGTAAGTAAGTAAATAAATAAACAACTGGCATTCTCACCCTCCGAAAACTCCCGTGAGCGTGTTTCGGAGCGTGTTGGGGTCGATGCCGGCGTGCTCCAAGGCCTCCCAAACGACGCGAAGGGAGAGGCGCTGCTGGGGGTCGAGATAGTGCATGTCCGCCGCGTTGGTGTTGAAGAACTTGGCGTCGAAGGTGTGGATGGGACAGGAGAGAAAGCCTGCCTCCGTCGCCCCCATGTTGTCCATCCGCATGAACGCCTTGTCCTTGGTCCACCGACCCTCGGGCACCTTCCGAATCCCTTCCAACCCATTCGCCAGTAGCGACCAAAACTCCGCAATCGTGTTGGCGCAAGGGTAGCGACATGCCATTCCCACGATCGCGATCGAATTGTGCAGCTCCCACGGTAAGCTCTGCTTTAGACCGTGACCATTGACAATCTAGATAAGATCCCCAAACTTATTAGCATATTTTCTTTCATTTATTCTCTGTGTTGTTGAATAAAAATGAGGATTAGTCTTGAATTGCCTCCTTTCTAGGGAAATATTGACCATAATTAATCCAGTGTTGTGTAATTCATCTTAACCCAAGTATTACGGTAGGGCACATTTGTGCGTATCATTCAATTAATATTAATGTTCCGCCCACACAAGCCTTAACTATTTCAACTGCACCAAAAATACCTTTGGGGAGTAGATTTCATGAGCCAAGGATGCGGTCAACTTTGCCACCTCCTTCTCTAAAGGTCCTCTCTTCACCAGTTCTTCCAGTCCTTCTTGGGTCGGGTAGCCGTTCACGAAGCACACCATTTTTATGTCTTCCCCCGGCAAGGATTGTTGATGAGGACTGTGCATTTATAATTCCATTACAATTTGCTAATTTAAGCAATAGTCCTCAATTCTGCTTTCATGGTTACCTTTGCACATCAAGTTCCACGCAGTATCTAATTTCATCCAGTTTAACCTCGTTGTTCACCTCAAGTATTTCAGCTGCAATACAAAACCTCGGATTAACTGGTGTGCACAATTCATGGAGAGTAAAAGTGCTCACGATTTTCCTTCGCAATGACCAGATTCGTGATGAGGTCTTGTTCGTCTTTCCCGATGGAGCGAGACTTGACCATTATCGCTGCAAAGTGTCCACTTTCAACAAATTGTGTTCCGGTCAGGCGAAACAGTTCATCGCAGTTTTTTATGGGAAGTACCCCACAATCCAGAAACACCGTTTTATGCAGAGCCGGAAGACGAGCTGCAATGGCCTTAGCGAATGACCTGAAATGAAGGCCTTTTCCTTCCTCTGGACCAACCCACCACACTTGCGACACCTCCTCTTGAAGACGGCGGCTATGAATCGAGGAATGATGAAGTATGTATAATAAAACATGAATTTTAATTCGGTTTGCATATGTTATGAGTGGTATCTTTGTGGAAAAGGTCATGCCAAACTCACCCCATCGGACGTGACACATTTTCCGAAACGACGATGACAATCGGTCGCGTGGTCAAGACCCGTTTCAATGCTCGAGTTAACACCAGACATTTCCAAGCTTCCGTATCGTCACTGGCGTAACTCACCCAACGTTGCTCAAGACAACCTTTTAGCATAAAAATCGATTTATTGGCATTATAACTATTGAATAGCAAGCTTGGGGAAATTGAGACAAAATTGTTATTTTTACTAACCAGACATGTTTTTGTTTCAATGTCGCTACGAATTCTACAACTTTGCAAAGCTATGTATATTTCAGCTCTGATAATTCTTGTCAGATTAGTTGTTCAGAAAATGTGGGAATGTCACTGTCCTAACCGGAGGATGAAAATGATTCAAACCAAGGTGAGAGAATGAGGTGTATTTATAGGCTTTTATTTTTTTCGGACTACCATGGGTCACTTGTCGCTACAGTATGTACTTGGTTGGTATGCTTGATGAAAAAAATTGTTGAAATTTCCTTCAAGATCAGGGTTGAACATTCATACGTCATAAAACATGAGGGTATTAGATAAGGGCTTCAACAGTGAGGAGAGCTGAAACGAGTGGAGCGTTAAGGAAATCAACAGAACGTTATATGAAGTCATTGTAATGAGACTACGAGTGCGGACAGAAAACAATTCATGAATCTGTGCATATCTGTATATCTGGTGCTTCGTCATGAAAAACTGGTCAGTAGGTAGGTTGGGATTTGGGAGTGAAGATGGAAATATGTAAGAAGTTGTTTATGCGTAATCTAATTCTCCAACTTTGCTTAATTTAAGCCACAAGTACTATGGAATCATTAATTCTTGCCTAATTGCAAAATGAGGATGAGCCACTGCAATATGGTTGTGATTGTTCTCAACGGAAGTGAAGGTGGGCTGGTGGGATTTCTCCAGTTTTGCTTCGCTGTACATAATAATAAGTTGGGCAAAATTATACGCGTAATATAATTTACTCGAGAATTAACATCATTACCATTTCTGATTGCACATATAGATAGATGCCATGCGAGCAAAAACAGTGGGGATTTTTGCGGACACAACAACAATTATGCACATGTATAAGAATAAAACTGTGCATTATTACTCTATGGTCAAAAGTTACAAAACTTTAGTGCTTGTTGCTAATCATCTCCAAAATCCCGACTACCACTGACTACCTTAAAGGTGCCAAAGTGATCTTCATCTTTTCCTTCAACGGCATCATGCATATGTTAATAAAGAGTATTTTGCGTAGTTGTATTTTATATAACTAGGGAAATTTTCAGTTTTTGCTAAAAAAAAGTGGTAAACTTAATTAATTGTTATTTGCATGCAGTGAATTCATTGTCCTTGTATAGGTAAGCATGAATCATAATTTAGAATGTAACTAAATACAATATACATAAGTAAGTTTTATAAAGGGAAGACTTCCTCATTTGAAATAAAATTGCGCAATTAACTCTTAATTGAAAGTCAAGCTATCCAGTTATATAATTGATGCTTATCAATTAAGCGAGAATAATTGCTTTTTAATTATTTTCGCGTAGTGGATCATAGCTTGATTTAGTTGATGGTGAGGAAATATGTAAGTGTTAGTCTCACACAAATAGATGCATAAATGATTATAAAGAATTATTTATTTTAAACGTTTAAACTAACGTTTCTTATACATTGAGGGGTTTAACTTAAGCGCTGGCAACCGTCCTAGAACACCTTTAACTGATTTAATCTTCTTAAACTCGAACATGAGAAATACGTCATCTTGGCTTTGCGAAATCTTCTTGTCTTGCTGTTGTCCTTGGCCTTTTTGAATTGCAACGAATCCAAATTTTTTCATACGCTTGAGGAAATTATTATACGTGTTCCCAGAGAATCTGCTCGCAACTTCAGCAATCTTTAAAACGCCGCTATAGCACAAATAATCAACAATTAGTAGAACCTTCTATCAAAATAATATAAATTTAAGCATACTTCATTTGAAGAACACGATTAGCTTCCCCAATGAACTTGGACACGTCTGTTCCCATCAAACTGAGGCAGAACACGGCAGCATGGACACTCTCATCCTGCAGAGGAACTTGACTCATGTCGCAAGGCGTCACACGGTCATTCAAGGCAAACAGGTCAAACGAATGCACTTTATTAGGAAGAGATGCAGCAAGCTCGGCTTCGCCACATCCAAAATCAGCTATAATCTTATCACCCTGTATAAAAATCCAGTCCAATGTTATCTCTAAAGCTTAATCTATAAAAAAAATGAATGACAAATACCTTCAATTTCTTTTTTGCCCATTTTATTATTACGTGAAGTGGATTTTTGGGCCAATGTTCGACTCTTTTACGGTAAGCTTCGTGATATTTTTTGAACTGTTCCGGGTCACCCTGAAATGCTACCGTTGGGTCAGCGTTTTTGCAGCCAGAGTCCAATTCCTCGTTGACTTGGCTGAGATTTTTGGAGTACATAAAGTAATAATTAATTTCAGCTCGAAAATGTCAAAATTAGGTTTTCGATTTCTCCATACTCTTACCGAAATCTAGCAGCTTCCAACCGTTTCATCATTTTTTCCCTTAATGTTTCCTTCTTGACTTCCGCTGGTTGATGTGGCGATAACCCAGATATTTTACTATTTTGAGTCTTCAGTTTCTTGACTTTCATAGTTAAGGTAACAGGAGAATCATCATCATTATCATCCCTTACTTCATTCTGTGTCTTTTTGATGGTCTTGATTTGACGAGTCTCGCTCCATTTGTGCTTAGGTCGACGATGAGGCTTTGCATTATCTAATTTTGTTGATTTTGTCGTAGTTTTGGATTTTGTCTTGAACTCTGTACAAGTGAAGGGTCAAAATACAAATGAGCTAAATATCTACATTAAACATTTACGTAAACACTGTTTGCTAAACAAACGTGCTATGAATCATCATAATTGAAGATGCAAATTTGCATGGTCTTAACCAAAACAAATGTAATGTAAGTATAACATACAATTTCTTACTTGGAATGATATTTTTCTTTTTTCCCATCCTTGGAGTAGTAATAGAAATGTGTTTATAACAGTTCGAGATATGACATACTCCACAAGATACAAAGTATTCTAAAACTTACTTCCTAAACCACAAATTTACAGATGATGATGTTGATAAATAATGAGACACGTGAGCGAACTCGTGGAGATGAATTTATCCCGCAGACTGCTGCTGGGGCAATACTGCTTTCTCTTCATCTCTGGAATAATGCCGATTCCTATGAAATTTGTGCTCTGCCTCGTACACTTGTTATCCATTAAATTCATCATTAATCATGCATTATTAATATTGTACAAGCAAGTACAAATGAAGTATCCCGACTCGTAATTATATGTGCAAAATCTTGTCATGCTTTATAAAGGAATCGTATTCCTGAAAAAGCGTTCCCATTAAAAATTTTCTGTATTATGCTTAAGAAAAATAGACTACATGTGGTTTTATTGTAATTTTACATACACTGCAAATACACCGCAGCAAACGCATAAACTTCAGTCATAGGAACGTACGATTTGACCACACCCCTGGCGCTGAGTGGAGGTGGTCTGTTTGACTCCATCTTAGAACTCGTCCGCGCCCAAAAAAATTGACGTCAATATTCGAAAACAGATTTTAAAAATATTGATAATATCTGCTTACAGAGGGACGGACAGACAAAGTCTTCCAATAAAGTGGCCTGAAGATACTTCCAATAAACACCTTATTAATGTTTATTAATATTCACCTCCGCACCTCAGCAGGCAGCAGAGCATTATTTTCTTTTCATGAAATGCCATGCAAAAGCACACTCCAGTAAACACACAATTGCAGAAATGATAAATAATGCAAGAATAATGCTGAAGAGCGTTTTAATATCTACATTCATTCCGACAGGTTTAACTTGCATACTTATTATGCTCCCTGCTCCTGCACTGCGTACCGATGACCTTCGAACATTCCGATGACTACTCCAAGTACGGAACAAGTCGTAAATTCCAGACTGAGTCAGTTGGTACAGCTTCTGGGCGAGATATCCTGCTCGTACCGGATTATAATAATTAAGCTCCCAGACCATCTGAGGACTAAGAAAGTCATCGCTGCCTTTCATAAATATTTTATCCCCATCTCGTGCCGTTTGAGAGTTGAAATAGGCCAGCATCTGGTTGATATTGGTGTCCACGTCTATGAATGCTGTACGATTACAGTTTGATATGAAACCAAGAAGGGATTCCCTGTTGCTTGGATGAAACGCAAGATTTTGTTCGTCGTGCTCATTGTTTTCTGAAAAACTGTTTCCACTCACATATTTTGGATTAACAAATCCAAACAGTTGTGGATACTTGTATTTGATATGATTAGACGCTTCTTCTTGTAAAAGATTTGAAATGACAAGTCCGAACATGCTTTTTCTCATATTTCGTGTTCCTTTCTGCGTATTATTAAACAAACCTGGATATGTTGGTGTTGTTATGGTAAAGTTGAGCAGTTCTGTAATTTTACTGTACGTCAAGTATGGTTGCGGTGGCACCGTCTCTTTAGATGTAAGCTCTGCTTTGTACGCATTACTTAAAAAAAGAACAAATATCAACCAGGCGGAAAAAATAGCATTTGTGAAGAATGAACACTGGTACAAGTCCGAGTTCAAGTTGGAGGGGAGGTGCAGCCCTGGGCCGTTGTCAATGCTGGAGTACAGGAGCGTTTGAAAATATTTCCAACTCAGGCAGCACATGTTTTCCAAACCATAGATTGCAATGATGACACTTGATAAGATGGATAAGGTGAGGGCACATAAAATGTACAGAATCCATGTCGTGGTATCCATTGGTCTCAGAAAGACGGTGAAATCTAAACTATTTTCGAGTCTTCTTGGTTGAACAATGCCATCGCAGGTTATGAAATTAAAGCTGGAACTATGCGCCAATATTATTTGTCTTTGGAAAGAAGTCGACTTGTAACTTGTTGGAAAGAAGGCAATTTCAACACGCTCGTTGAACCTAAAGTCAGCCCAGTGTTCTGAAGTATTGTACCCCAACCTCGACAAATGATCCATTGTTTGGTTAGTCTCCAGGAAGAGGTTCAAGCTCTTCATAAGCAGTTGTTCAACGATGGATAAAAAATCCACTCCTCCTGGAAATTGACCTGCTTTGTTTCTATTTATTGTACGCAGGAAGGGGTCTGGGTCTGGCAACGGGAAAGATATTTGTAATTCCTGTGACATAAACCGACGTTTGGATTCGGCTTTCTTGATCCAGACGTTTCTTCCAGAACCTATAATTATGCGTTCTTGTTCAAGCACGTAGTCCAGGAACGTTACGTCCTTCTTTTGATCTTGTGACTTTTCTACTGCAACTACCGGAACTGAGACAGCAAGGCAGTTATCTTGGGTACAAGTTTTACAAGCATAAATGATTTCACGAATCTCCCAATCCAATCTTGACGATGTCCGGAGGATGAACGTGGTGGACAATTGGTTTGAAGGGTACTGAGTCGCATCAAATATAAAGTTCATGGGCGACGTTTTCGAAACGAGGAAAAGGTAGTGAGGCTCCAACAAAAAATTCCCAACAATCGGCTGCGAGTATCTAAAGGTTCCGTTGACCTTGTAGAAGTAGCCTGTTCGAAGCAGCACAGCGGGAATCCACGGCAGCGAATTGTGAGCATATTTATAAATTTGTGGGGCATCTTCTGGAAACAGTAAAATGCTGACGACGCAAAATATATGTTTTCTCATTTCTTTTGAACCTACTGTAAAACTGATCCCGTTCGACAATTTTATTGGATTTTTAAAGTGTATGGGAAGTGAGATTAGCGTATTCTGAGAAAAACTGACCAGGGACGTTGCACAACTTGTTGCACTATTTATGACGGATACTACGCTAACACAATTTCCTTGACTTTTAAAAATGATGAGCCATGAAATTAAACTGGGTAAAATAGCCATGCTTTCTCGGGGATTAATAAGCATGGGAAGGGATTGGTTTCTATTCACAATTGGTGCAAAAGACAAACTAAAGAAGTGAAAGAACTTTCTTAATATTTTTTGTGCTCGTTAATATTCCATTTTATGGAGCACTCCTGAAGAAATTGAAGAACATGCATAGTCAAGTTCGCTCTTCGAAATAAACCAACATTTCACCTTTATTCAGTCGAACAATGGAAAGACGTATAATTGTTCATGAGTTTATTTAGGCGTTCTTGTGTGAAATTAATTATATTTATCGGTAAATAATGCTATACTAAACCATGCATGAAACTTAGGATTAAAGGTGAAAATTTTCATGGAACTGTGTACAAAGTCCCGAACTATTGATTTCACTCGCTAGTGAGTCACTATAGTAGTGACAGTCAGTGAAATTTACGTGTACATGTACGTACATAAGTATTCACGAATAACATTCATTTCCATTCACAAAAAGTTAGAACAAAGACAATTTCATTAATTCCAATTATTTCACAATTTGTTGTAGGAATTTCCAATTTTTGAGTTTCAAAGTGATGAAAGAATAGTTAGAGCATACAATTTGACATCTAATTTAAATTGGAAGAGGATATGTTTACATTTAGCTACCGAAACTAATGAGTTATGTAATAATAAAAATACTGATTTCATGTTCGATTTTGAAATAATTTTATGCACATCTGCAGATTTGTGCGACATTTGGATTTTGATGATTGAGCACTATTATTTCTATTGCGTTGATATGTACAGGGTGGTTAAAATGTCACGCAACAATGGAAAATTTTTCGATGGGAAAAATTTGTAAATTTCCATTAGTTACCGAAATTTTGTCTCTAAAATGCAACATTTTAAGAATTTTGTCATCAGTTTTGATAATAATTTATAAAAATCTCAATCCGAAATCTTGTAACTAATGGAGATTTAGGGACTTTTCCCATTGAAAAATTTTCCATTGTGGCGTGACATTTTAACCACCCTGTATGTACATACAATACAGGAAGAATGTTACATATTTATGTAGCTGCATATTGCATGCGCAAGTCGTACTATTCATAAACATGACTTATGTACATTCGAAGTTGCACATAGACGACAATAAGTGATCTGTGATGGATTAAATGAGTGCAATTGTATTTGACCTACAGCAGCAATGAGTGTCTTATGGAAATAAATGAGTTGTTGGTACGGAAAGATTAATTATTGAACTAACAAAAATGTTCTCAAGTTGTACAATAAAATGTAAATATATAATAAACTAAGCGACACGTCAATACGTTGTTTGATGGTATAAAATACATGTGCGCGACCATTGTTTCAGTAACCACGTACATACATATTTATTCTATTGCTCAGAATGTCATGGTCACACATAATCACTTACTCGCGAGTAAGTGATTAATTAAGACCGAGTACTCGGTTGGAACTAAAAGTTTATGCTGCATTGATATAAAGTATTGCTATTTTTACATCGAGTTGACTTATTTGAGACAGAGGGTTATGTTTCTTACGGCGAGACTATAAGTTCCAATGGAACAGAAAAAAATCAATGAACAATAATGATTTGGGAAGACTGGATTTATTTTTGCTCATTATTCTTAAGAAATGCATAGTGCTTATGCGTGGTATGAAGATTGGTAGCCCTTCCCATATACCCTGCGTGCATTTATAGCCAGCTAGCACCCTTGAAGGAAAGGGACCGAGTATATGGTGTCATAAAATTGTCATAAAAGTGTTTCGTTTCATTTTGTTAAATAGAACGGACTGACGAAAGACGACTATGTTGGGGTCTGACGCACTTGCTGTATACGCGTGGCAAATTCATGACTTTATGATGATGGTAATAAGGGTCGAATGCTGACAGGTAGCAATATCCAGCTACCGATATTTCCCTTAAACGATTTAAAATGAAAAAGGTTAATAAACACCAAAACCAAAATAAAATGTTGGAGCCCTCAAACTGTCCGTCCGTTATGAGTGAGTGTAAGGATGTTTGTCATCACATCGTCACGTTGTCAATTTATTTAGTGGTTGGTTTTCCATTCAATCAATGAACCACGAATGGTTAAAGTCTCCTCTTTCTCTTGGTTTTCATAAATATCCTGTTCCAAGCACTTAATCTTTGCAAAATTTTGATTCAAGTGTTCCCAACAATTGTTATTACACAAGTCGCGTTACGTGAAGCGGTGATCGAAGAGGTGTAGGCTCGTTATAAAATTGGTAAGTTTCGACAGTTATTTGCACCCAGTATGATAAGAACTAAGAAGGACGGATTGACCAATTTCAGAGTTGTCATAAACAATGAGTGGTCAAAATATGAGAGGAGGAGTTCAGGTCCAACAACAGGCGTCCGCTAATCTCAGCAGGGACGCCATCCACAAAGAATACGAGGAAACCCTTGCTAAACTACAGACATTGGAAGGACTCAAATCCCAAGTTGAGAATGAAGAACGGATGAAAGAATTTCAGAAGAATGGAGGACCTGAATTTATCGAGTGGCAACGTGTCAGCATGGCCATATTTATGGAACATCAAAGATTATACGAAGCACAAACGCAAGAATGGCAATTAACTGCTAATGCAGAAATTGTGGAGTATAAACGGGTGACTGGTGAGCAGGTATGTTTTGCATGAGTCACATCACCACACGTCAATTAATGCATTAAGTAAATATTTATTTCAAAATAATAATATAGGTGCTAGAACAACAACGACTTACTGGATTGGAGGCCCAGGAATTGCAAAGAGTTTCTCAGACGCAGGTTGAAGAACAACAACGTTACAGTGCATCGGAATCACTGGAATGGCAGCGCCTGGGACAGGCTGAACTCTTGGAACAGCAAAGATATGCAGGCGCTGAAGCGTTGGAGTGGCAGCGTCTTGCCCAAGCAAATAAAGAAATTATGGATACTAAAAACAGATATGTGGATACAGAAAATTGTAGAGAATGGTAATGAGTCATGGAATTATATATGTTTTAATAATAATACGCGATAATAAAAACACTCGAAACAAATCCACTTTTTGAGTACTTTGAGTGTGGAAATGTTATTTCTTGCTACCATGTTGCTATATTTAAATTATGGTGAAATGCACAATTCCACACAACATTAAAAGAAAATAAGACGAATCGCGTTAGTTGCATGAAAAATTAGTCAAACTTACTGCTGGATATTAAAATGCAGTAATACATAAATAAATATACATATGTACATACACAATAATCGTTGGTATGCTAGAACTGCGCTGGTACTGTCCTATTGTTACTTGAATGTAGTGCTACATATTTGTAACGCTTAATTACTTGCTAAGTAAATAGTACATCAAATTTTTAAAAAAATTTCTACTACGTCTATACGTTTATGTAGAATCTACAAAGCCGCGAATTTCCCAATGCTGTAATCAACACCTTTTTTCCATCTCATGAGAATGGTCAGAATTTACTTACAGCTTTGCGAAGAAATAAATAAGTACCCGTGAAACCAAAATTAAGAGTTAATTAGTGAAAGTAATCATGTCTGAAGTGATCGATACATGTTCTTTATGTCGAACTGAACTAATTGAAACAAGTGATTTCGAAAGCATGGGAGAAGAGAACGAAAATTTTTTAAGCAACTTGATTAAAACTTTATGTGAAGCTGCCAATATTAGTTGCAAATTTAATTCCCACCGTTTTCATTCTTGTTCAAGTTGTAACACAATTTTGTCTGAAATTTCGGTGCATTACATTGAACTTAATCGACAATTGCTAAAACTTAAATCACTTATACTTTTGCGTAGAAATTGTAATCAGGAAGCTATTTGCCGTAACGAAGTTGACAATCGAAATCTCTATAAAATATTGGTACAAGGTATTATTTCGGATTATAGTTTAATATGTAATTACAGGGTTATAAATAAAGACCTGTGATTTTGTTCTAGATTTAAACCCCTCACTTGTACTGGACAGGATTTCGCGTACGTCAACATGCAACAAACTATCACTACAAGTAAAAGCGGAAACGGAAGCGGTCGAAATCAAGCAAGAAATGGAACAACTTGGTGACGATCTCGACAATGCAGAAATCATACCAGATTTTTGTGTGGACGTAAATTTTCAAGATGAAGAAGAGGACAATAATGATTCACAAACTATGTCGCCATCATCAATACAACCAGAAAGAAAACGCAGGAAAAGAATTGCCAAACGAAAAATAGGAAAATTAATTTCGACTCAAGACAAGGAACAATTAGAACAAAAGCTCATTAAAGCTATGGATGGTACCTATATTTTCATGGGAATTACTTTAACTCCAGTAAAATCAGAACAGGGAAAACATTACGAGAATAAATCGCAGCAAAATAAGTATTGGAAGTTTAAATGTGGACAATGTGGTCAAATAGTGAGAGGATTATATAATCTAAAATGTCATATTAAAGAAACGCATTTCGGAATTTTAAGATATGGGAATCAAAAATGTATAACTTTTCGAGGAGAAAAGGTAATCACGCTGGTGAAATATGCATAAATCAAGTTACGTTTCAAGAACTGTCTGTGTTTTTACAGATAAAGTTAGACTCTATTCGAAATGCTGATGGAAACCTAATTCTACACGGAGTCCAAATTGTGATAACTTCGGATGAAAAGAAATATAAATGCGGATCATGTTCTGTCAGCTATAAAACAAGGTGTGCATTAATTTCTCATATTCGCCATCTGCATGCCAAAATACCAAGACCAGCTCCGAAAAAAGCGTACGGGCCTCAGACCGAAGGGACCTCACACCGAAGCAAGAGCCAAATTATGGATGACGGGCGTCAGTTGTTTTGCGGCGTCGAAATTCGTTCATGTGGAAACGAACAAGAGAATAGGTTTCAATGTGGAAGGTGCAGTCGAACTTGGAAAAGTAAAGGGAATGTTATGGCTCATATTAAGATGCGTCATCCTGGTAATAAATTCTGAATACTGTGTGTTGCCTTGAAAATCGCCAATTTGAAGGCACATGAAATCTAATTCTGATGAATTGAATTTTAAATTTCAGATACTACGCCGTACACGTGTCCAGTTGCACATTGCGGGGTTTCTTTTGCATATAAACATATGCTAGAGAAACACCAGGTCAAGCATGGGAACGGCGAAGCCGAATTTATCTGCGATCGGTGTGGAAAGTCGTGCAAAAGAAAAGGAACTTTGCAAGAGCATATTAGACGAGTTCATTTAAATGTAATTAATTTTAATTGTCCTCATTGTCACAAAGGGTTTTTTAGCAAGAAGGACTGTAGGCTTCACTTAAAAACACATGAAAATTTACATGTACAATAATTGCAGTGAAGTTAGTTAAGTCCACCCACGTATACTTTTTTATGCCTGTGAACATACTTATAACTACAGCAATTTCTTCACTATTTTAACTGCTAATTGAACTACATACTTACAATTAGTTGTTGGGTTGAAATAATTGCAGTATATTTATGAAAATTTTCATATTGATGGATAAAATAAAGTTTAGATAACTGTGTATATATGCGATTTATTAGCGATTTTAGAGAATAATCAAGTACCACAACTACAAAATTGTCGTTTTTGTACAACCGCCCCCTAATCCTTGAATATGTTTTTGAATGTTCCAAAGTTTGAATGTTTCTAAGTTTTGAACTACTACATTCCCTGAGTTTTTAAAGTACCATTGCATTCGGAACCAGATTTGGTCTTGAATCGGTCGCTGCCCCCTCACCAGCTCTAATATGTTGTGTCAGCGCAGGTATGCAATCATTCAACAGGGACTTTTCGTAGTCATTCAGTTGTGGAAGCCCCAAATTTTTAACAACCCCTTCCGGCTAAATAGACCAATTGTATTATGTCAATAATTGTTTCCATGCTATGTATGGGCAAATGTAACAACATTTGGAATGCTTACCCCAAGTTCAACTGGATTGCTAAAATAATTCACTTCGGCAACGGAACCTTTGACATACGCCGTCTCCACAATCCCCTTTTCGCCATCAACCGCTCGGAGCAATGAATCTATAAACTTGTGGGCAGACCAAGCAATGGATAATGCCACGGTTCCGGCCCCTTTCTTTGCTAATCAACAAAAATACAACGGTTTCACAAGTGTTCATTCACTTATTTTCGAATAATAATAGCTCGTTACCTGCCACGATTTCAGCACCAGCTTCCTGTAAACACATCAGTAAGCTCTTATTGTTGCAGTATGAAGTGCAATAGTTTAGAATCTCACCCTGATTTCATGAGTTACTAGTTTCACTTGCTCCGGACTAAGTTGTGGATCTGGTTTGCACTGCGAGATTATAGGAACAATTGTAATCCCAGAATGACCCCCAATTACGGGACAAGAAACTGAGGATGGTTTCCAACCCTGAAATGGATGGATAAAATTACAAAGGGACAAATCACAGGTTCCCAAATAATATTATGAGTTGCTACCTTTTCCTTTGCAATGTACGAGCTGGCACGCATCATTCCCAGGTTACTTATGCCAAGAATTTTGCCTTCATTTAGAACACCAGCTCTTTTAAATATCTCACAAAACAAGGGGACAGTACTGTTGATCTATACATTATAAGCCAAATAATCACATCAGATTTTCAATAAAATGTCAAACTCTTCGAGCTTACAGGGTTTGTTACGATGCAATAAATCGCATGTGGGTTCATTATTGAGCAGGATTTAGCCAATTCTTTAACCACTTTTGAGTTAATTCGGAATTGTTCTTCTCGCGTCACACCGGCCTTTCTGGGAGAGCCGGCAGCACACACGACAATTTTTGCGTCCTTCAAGGCTTCCATGATTTGGCCTGCTCCGAAGCCTTGCACAGCACAGGGCGAGGGGACATGGGAGAGGTCGGAGGCCACACCTTGCGGGTACTGGATGTCGTACATGGCCAACTCGTGGACACGGGGGTTCATCTTGAGAAGCAGGGACAGAGGTTGACCAATCCCTCCACACGCCCCCAGCACAGCTATTTTCGTGCTCAGCTATAATTAAATAGTTATAGTTGGTACATGATTATTAAATAGTGATTAACAAGCTCACGTTTGTTGTGGAGCTGAAATTTTTTGCCGAAGACGCAGGAATGATTCGTGGGAAAACATTCCTGGAAACAATGGGTCCCCAAATAAGAGACATTTTTAGATGTAATTTTCAGAACGATTATATTTTATTCACTAAAGCTCTGCATACTTATATCCATGAATTTGTGGACAATATAAATCTGGATAGAGCAGACCAACTTTCGTTGCATAAAGTGTGAATTGGAATAATTAGCAGGTTTTGATTACAGTACTGTGAAGTAGTCACACCATCTTTCGATGCACCATAATACGTATATATGTACATATGCAAAATAGTGTTTCGTGTAGTTCTTAGCGTTAAAGTTGAAAGAAATAACATGTATATTTTAAATGCACATTTTGTTTGTGTTATGTAAAATCTCATTTTAGTCATACATAATTTGTTGTTATTTAGTGTAAGCAGGGCTTTCTAATTAATTAGTCAATCTAATTAATTAGCTAATTAAATAGCAATGTCCGTCTAATTACTAATTACTAATTAAAGTTAATTAGTAGAATACCAACTAATTAAAATTACTAATTAATTAAAATAATCGACAAATCAATTACTAATTAATTTTTTTCAAACACAATTTTTTAATGCACGTTTCTCGTTTACGCCTTAAAAATTTTTCTTGGCGGAAGCAAATATACCTTGCGTATTTTATCAACTACAAACCTTTTTTTTACTCTTGTAGTTGCAACTTGCAACTCCTTTGTATTAAAACAACGAGATAGCAATATATTTTTGATATATCTTTGAGTATAATGGACTCCCTTGCACAGAACCTTAAAAACTTGTTAGAAAATGTGAATGGATGGTATACTTTTAAAAAAGTTTACGGCAACAAAGTAACGACTGCTTATAAATTTTGTCCAAATAAAGCGATTACCGGCACAACTAAGGTCAGCTCTAATTTTCACAGCCATCTCAAGCTAGTGCGTAATTTGTTTTAAATTTCAAAATAATTCAACATTTTACATTCGCTGAAAGACGACTTAGTCTAGGCATTAGCCATGCTGAAATGCTGTGAAATTAATTCATAAAAAGTTATGAATATGGCAAACTTAATTATTCAGTAATTAGAAGGAATTAATTAGCTAATTAAAAATTAATTAGTTTGCTTGTTCAGAAGTAATTACTAATTAAACAATTAATTAGATCAAAATTTTCGAAACTAATTACTAATTGCTAATTAATTAGAAAAGTGGATAATTAGAAAGCCCTGAGTGTAAGAGATAGAATGTTACATTTAATCCCAATAATCATTGCCTACAAGTAATGCATGTAAAATAGTTTGTCATAAAATGAAAGAGACATTACATAGAAAAGCAAAAGTTGCTGTTCAATAAACTAATTCGCACCTTGGGGGAGTGTACTCTGAAAGAAAAAAGTTTGCGGCCACAGGTTCACCCAAGTTGAATTCCTTTGCAAATTCTTTGACAGAGAATTTTATTCTTTTAGCCAGAGCGGTAACTGTCAGCCTTTCAGAGTACTTTGGTGAAGGGACAAATTTTCCTTGCTGCTCGTAAACTACAAACACATAGCGATGAGGCCCAGTACCTGGAATTGCAAATATATTTAGTTCAAGCATTTTAAAAATTGATGGCGACATTGGTGGATAAAAATAATTGAGATTTATTTTACAGACCACGAGGGGGGCCCGGGGGACCGTAGTCTGCCAACGTGTCTCCCTTCGACAAGTCAAGGTCGCTTCCCGGGATGTTCACGATCATCCAATGGTTGACCTCTCCAAGCAGCTTAGCACCTCGGGCCGGGGCGTCAGGGTCTAAGAAAAATAAATGCGTGGGGTTAATTATTGGGTTCGTACTTTATTGACACCAACAAGTCGTTCAAATTATAAAATAATTTTCTATCTTTCAATCGAATGTATGAATGCTGATCTCTCTAAAGGAGGATAACTTATTAAGGGGTGAAAACCCCTTTATGGAAATGTCTTGTCCGTCCGTCTGTCCGTCCGTCTGTCCGTCTGTCCGTCTGTCCGTCTGTATCCACGATAACTTTAGAACGGATTCGAATTTCGACATCCGGTTTTCGCCAACGTGTTTCTAATTTTTGGGGACGGGATGAGTTCGAAGATGGGTGTTGTAGGTCTTAAGGTCACAGCGCCACGGTGATGACGCCAACGGTCAAAGGTGTCGAATTTTTCGTTTCCACAGATTTAGACGTATTTTTGGATGGAGATTTCAGAAATCGCCATCATTTCGACGTGCGATGACCGTGTGACCGTGTAGACGACGCCAAAGTCGAAAATTGTAGAATTTTTTGTTGCCACCGTTTTAGATGTATTTTTTTGGCGGGGATTTCAGAAATCGCCATCATTTCGACGTGCGACGACTCCATGACCTTGTGGGAGGTGTCGAATGTCGAAAAAATGACTTTTGTCATGTGGGGTGTCTATTGAAAGGTATTGTCGTGTACGTTTGAAGTACGCGGGTGGGGGTGTCAAAACGGGGCAAAATGAGACGTGGGGTAATGTGAGACAATGATGGGAAAGTGCAGAAAGACGTTGTGGGCGTGCCACAAAGACAATTCCGTGTGTTTTCACCCCTTTGCTACATTTCGTTTGCAACGGTTTATTATTTACATATTTAGTAGGTATTTGTTTTACCAGTCATGACCAAAACGTAGAGTTTGTTAGGATCAGCATCCCAGTTTACTTTTGTAGGAGCAGACCCTGCCAATGTTGGCTTGATTAAATTTCCGTATTTGACCTCCACCCCGTCGCCGTATGTTATATTTAAGGGATAGGCCTTCACTGAGTCTGCGAAATAATTTATCAGGAGGTAAACAAATGCAGATAAATTGTACTATACGTATAAATGCATAATAAATAAATTGCATGGCTGAATTATTTGTAGCGCACCAATAATTTCAGGAATAACCCCTTCTTTCTTCAACGCGTCTTCTTGCCATTGTTCTCCATTTGTTGGGCAAGCCAGTGAAAGAAATGCCACAAAGAGCAGAGTACGAATTGTACCTTGAAATATCGTAGGTTTGCAGAACTACATAAATTACAACAAAAGAACAAACCAGTAACATTAAGAATAGATAACCCAATATATGAATATTTTTTTAAATACCGTCATGATGATAAAACCCGGTGCTGTTACCCAGTACGGTTTTAAGTGGACATGCACTTATACAAACCTCAAAATTAACTAAGGTTAGTTGAATGCAAGTCGCAGTATTTATAGAAGAATAACAAAATATTTTTTAGGACTGTATGTACACTAACGTAAATACGTTCGCATATTATGTAATTAATCATTTGCATATGTGGATTTAGGTACAATTATGGAAACGTAATAAATTGCACTCGTGTCCTTGATCTGCACCGTCTGGAGAAATATACGCTAACAATTTGCATTGAGAACCATGACCATGCGTCACGTTGATTTATCGTTTATGTTACATTTATTTTTGACATGTAATATTTCACCGATGGAAACAATGGAAGCGAGTCCCATTTTAAATATTATCAACCGCATACACATCAAGTTTTTTGTTATATTTTGACGTAAATCACAAATCCTCGAGACACTGAATAATTGAACCATGGGTTTAAACCTTGAACAACGTTTAAACAGATTTTTAAATTTACATACTTATATAGCACATATATATTTTTTTGCTTTAATAATATTTTTATGTATGACACAATTGAATAGGATTAAATTAGTGCTCTTGAATATATGTGAGCATATTTTATACAGATTTTCTTACTATCACACTCTAAAATAATTAAATCTAAATATTTACACAGTGCTTATTATGCGACAGGTTTTAGTAAGTGGTCTAAAAATTCATTTGTAAAAATGCGGTGGGGATCATATTCGTCCAGTTTCGCAACAGCCCAGTTCCACCTGTCGAAGCTGAACGTCGAAGGAATTCTTTTTCCATAGAGCTCTTCATTGTTCCATGGACGACCTTGGGGGTCAAATCCCCACGATTTTGCCCACTCTACTCTCGCTGTTGCATACTCGCCATTAAAATGTTGGAAGAGGAAGGATTCCCACGAATATAAAAATAATCCAAACTCGGGCGTTTCTTGACGTACAAGAGAAAAACATTGATTACTAACTTGCATGTTTTGTACCAAATATTTGCATTTTATATTCTTCAAAGCCGTACTTAGGTATGTCTAACCTGCGTAACAATGTAGTCCAAAAGATACAGCAACATCATATTCTGGATGATTATGAACGGGCGAAAGTGATCCCAGAGCAGCAGGGTTAGTGGAAGAGTTATCGAGTCCAGTAACCCGAACCTGGACTGCTTGGTTCATGGGGTACTGTCCTCGATCATTTGCGAAGGTTGTGGTCATATTCTTGAAACCAGAGTACATTTGATGAACCACTCTTTGAATATTTTGCCTCGTCGTGAGAACTACGTGGCCAAAGGAGTTCCATTTTTGTGACAACGAGGAGTAGTAGAGGAGCAAGTTTTTTGACGGTCCCCAAATGTCACGGGTATTGGTATGGGTAAGTGCTAATTATGAGTATGCAAAGAAGTGTGATACTCTACCATTGTTATTTTTTAAACGTAATTTGAAATTTCGTCACTTACTCGCCACATCTCTTAAATACTTCGTCCGCTGAAGATCCGGTGTAAGACTGGGAGTGGCCAAAGACTTATTTTGTTGAACTTGGTCAAAGGTTTTGGAGGCAGGGTCACTGTGCGTGAAAGGATATGGGGAACTAATTCGTCTGGAAGTGCCCGGTTTGACTTTCACTTCAGTCCAGATTCGAATCATTGTGTGATCCGTGTAAGGATAAAGTTGTGCGTCAACCCTTCCATATTTCCGGACGAGGGTCGCCATCGAATGTTTGTTGCTGGAATCGGCACCGTAGACCACGGAAGCAGGGATTTTTGTCTCAGAACGACATCGAAGATTGTAGTTTGGGCCGATTAGAAGGTTTACTCTAGTTATGAAGGCTCTTCCCAGACTCACCTTTTTAATCAACAAATATTGTCTAACGTTAGACTATACTTACTTAGAAATAAGTACTTGCGTGATGAAATGAAATATTATTTACTAGAAATGCTGCAGAATCTGAATCTTCTCTGGTAAATGTTTTTAGCACAAAACCATTTTTTTGACTGTCCCAAACCACGGCGTCCAATGTTTTTACCAGATTGGAAATAGAACCATCTCTAAATTGTTGTGGGTGGTCGGGTGAAAGTTCTAGTTCTGTTCCGTGTGCTCCAACAGAAATCGTTCCACCGATGGTGACATTGCCAACTTCTGTGTATGCAAAAACTCCGAAACCTTTGTGTTCCAGGAATGTGAGGAGGTCTTCCCATATCGCTCCAGTTTCCACGCTGACTAAATACATGATAATGGAACACTAGCTACATTTTTCTGCCAATATGCACGATTTATGAACATGCAGAATAATTTTACCCTCATTCGGCTTTGTTTCGTCTAGCGACATTCTTTTCAAATGCTTTGTGGTGTCCACTACGATAATTTTTTTACAGGGATCAAGGCCTCCTTGAGATCTAGTAAGCGTGATGGGTGCCCAGGAATGTCGAGTTCCGGAGGGCGGATGGTAAATCCTTCGCTGTGCGCCCAGTTGGCGAGACTAATCACATCTTGGGCGTTGCGAGGTGCTGCGGTCATGACATTGGACACTCTCAGCTCTTCATCCCAATTTCGATATTCTCCCATCGTCAGAGAAATGCCAGGAGGAAAATTGGTTGGCATTTCGCATTCTGCAAAACCAATATCAGGAATGACAAACCACTATCACTTATCAGATTTGGTATTTACCATATTTATTGCACCTTACCTTGTGTCACAGAAATTTTTAAACAGAACAATGCTATCAAAAAAACTAATCCGGACATTCTCTTCTATGTAATTTAACCGTTACTAATTGAATTAATAGTCGATAACGATAAATTTGGGTTTGCGTGTGAATGAACGTTCCTGCATAAAATATTTCGAGGCTTTTATACTTTTTAGCCCGAGTCAGGGCTTATGGAATCGTCATATCTGTCCGTCCGTCCGTCCGAAACACGATAGAGCCAAAACGGCTGAACGGCTGGGCAAAACCGGTCAAGCTGTTGACCGGTGGGGGTCATGTAGGTGGGTGGGGTATGCACTAACGCTTCAAAATAATTTTAGAAG
The DNA here is from genome assembly GCF_002217175.1 of Folsomia candida. Lineage (NCBI taxonomy): Eukaryota > Metazoa > Arthropoda > Collembola > Entomobryomorpha > Isotomidae > Folsomia > Folsomia candida. The sequence goes on along the minus strand of NW_019091193.1, from coordinate 23,132,301 downwards.
CCTGAAATTTAGCTTCAAGATTTTAAAGAGGCGAGTCCCACTGGTCCAGGTAAGCAAGGGGAAGGATTAGCAAAAATTTTAAAAATTTGTATCAAATAATAGAAAAATATCGGTCAATTCGGACAAAAATTTAGAAAGGGCTCTGTCCCTGACTCGGGCTAAATGAAGGCTGCATACGACAGGTTTACACTATGACACGTAAATTAAGGGTAACTGTATTTACTGCATGGGTTGCTGCATGGGCGAAAAGGAGAATATACATAGTATTTTAATGGTTATTTAATTACACTCGTAAAGCATTCTCGAATATATATCGAGTATATATCGATGAACATAGATACAAAATATAATCTATGTATCCAAGTAGGTGATGAGCTCGAGAAACTATCCAGTTATGCTTTCCTTTAGAACCTATCAGACTAATTAAGTATGTACTTATGACATAAAACGCTATAAATTTATTCGTATTTTACATCCCGTTATGAGAATAATATAATTTACTCACATATTTAGGACATGAATTTAGAGCTACGTTTGATATTTGTGCACATAGTGAGCTTAGCTACTCTACTACGTCGGAGATTTTATCCGTGTAAAGCATACCTATGAAGCAGGAAAGTGATAATTACCATTTATTTACTGTATGAGATTGGCTTTACATTTTTTGTTGAAATATTACATTCATGCATAAAGGCATACTTAATTCTAAATCGAGTTAAGTATGTGTGGGTGCACCCCATTGTTTGGATGTATTTCGGCTTTGATTTCGTAATTCAGTCCTCATCTAAAGATTGTGCTATTGATTTAGGTATGTATGGTATTGATCCAGTATGATTATAAATACCAAGCATTTTGTTATTATTTCGTCACTGAACTTGACTGAATACCGCAATTACAATACTTGTAGGGTTTTAGCTTGATTAGACATGTCAATATTGCATGCCTGGGACGACCACTAATCGATCAATCTCAACCCTATGAATGAAAACATAGAAATAAATGCTTATTTATTACGACACTTAATCACATTATTTCATTCTAATTTCGGTTGCAAATGTGATACAAGTCCAAAATTAGAAAATACCCAAATTCGTTAACAACAATTCCCTCGTATAAAAGAGCAGTTTAAGTCTCTGGAAAGTATCAATAGTGCCACACGAGGCGTACTCTCTTAATCGTTGGTCTCAAAAAATAATTCCGATCTAGGAAACTTTCAAAAATGCCCGAATACAGGCTCGTATATTTTGACATCCGTGGTCTTGCAGAACCAATTAGGTAACAGTAGTGTGTTTTTTTAATTTAATTTTGTATATTCTATGATTTAGTTTATTGAACAGCTACATGTATTATTGTATCCTAAATAGGTGGATGTTTGCCATAGCTGGAAAAAATTTTACGGACGAGCGAATTCCTTTGGATCAATGGCCCCGTGAAAAAATTCGTGAGTTTTGGAACACATAATTCGGTTTTGATTAAACTAGTGAATTTGTGGTTCGTTTGGCATTTTTCTCTCAGGTTTTAATGAGCATGTAGGACAACTGCCTCTGCTCTACGTTGACGACGTGCTTCTCACTCAAGTTCACGCCTGTATGCGGTATGTCGCAAGGCGTTTCGGGTTCAACGGTGCGACCGAGAAGGAAGAAGCCCGAGCGGACGAAGCCACGGAGCTTATTTATGATCTTCGGCTGTGTAAGCATTTGCGAAATATTCGCAATCTTTAAGTACTTTTTGTCATTTCCACAAATTCACGATTGATGCATGTGTGTGCAGGTTGTGTGGCGTATAAGGATTCCTTTGAATCAGCGACACCAGACATTGTTCGTCATACAGGTGAATACTAATTTATGCTAATCAAATCATCTTTATTAATCGGATTTGACAGATAATCCTAAATTTTATTTTCTACGATTTCTAGTTTTCCGAGATTTCCACAAAGAGCAAAGCATTGTTAAGAAGGCTCGGATGAGGAAGCATTTGGTAGAAGATTACTTTCCAAAATACTTTACGAAGTTTGCTGAGCTTTTAGAAGAAGCAGGCGGTCAGTGGATTGCTGGGCCCCAATTAACTTATGCCGATTTGGCGTTGGCAAACTTTTTGGTAAGCACAAAATTAGCGTAATACATGGATTAAAATGGTTTGTAAAACTTCATGTTTTACATAGGACGTTGCTGAAACGATGGTGAATCCTGACGTATTGAACGGATATCCCACCCTGAGGCAGCTGAAGAAAGAGGTTTTTGCCATCCCAGAAATTCAAAAGTTTATTGAAGCAACTCTCAATAAGACGTGCATGATCGGTGGATAGGCAAATTGTCCACGTGCGAGCCATGTATGTATTTAGTGGAGCCAAATTAACAGCATTAATGAATAATTCGTTAGACTATATTGTCAAAGTTTCAACTTTATGAATTCGAAATAAAGAGATAATACGGACGTTTAAAGTTTGCTGTTTAATGGGCCATTTACTGAGTACGCAGATCAGGGTATTCCGACCTGGGTTTTAATGGGTTGGGTTTTATTGGGTTTTAATGGGTTTTAATGGGTTGTAAATGAATAAAACCCACTGGGTTTTACCATGTTAAGTGGGTTTTATTTGGGTTTTAATGGGTTTTATTGGGTTTTAATTGAGTTTTACTTAAAAACTATATTCTAAAAGTTAAATACATCTCCTATACATTAAAAGACGTTATCTCAATTCATTCTAAAGCAGTTTATTTCATTACTATCATAATATATGAAAATTCGGAACAAAGCAACAATTGACTCCATTCTTTAGCATCACAGATTTCAAGTGTTGTAAAACAAAAATAATTTCCGAATAGATACAAATTCCGAATAATTTTTGTTAAATTATTACTTAAAACTATTAAAACCCAATAAAACCCATTTAAACCCAATAAAACCCATTAAAACCCAAATAAAACCCAATTAACATGGTAAAACCCAATAAAACCCATTAAAACCCAAATAAAACCCAATTAACATGGTAAAACCCATTAAAACCCATGGGTTTTATAATTTTTGATTAAAACCCTGGGTTTTTTCGAACCCTGACGCAGATCGATCAGCGATATGTTTGTTCCTCTCAATATCACATAATAAATATGTAAATATGTACATAGCTCTTTTTAAGATGATAACATTTGCTGTGTAATCCAACCAGAAAACCTCCCAACGTCCGTGTAAATACCAGGCACACCTATGCACGAATAACAATTTATTTGTAGTGACTGGGAAATATTGTTAATATGTAGATACCATCGTACCGTTAAATACCATCGTAGATATTATTTTATCCCTTACCATATTGTCCACACCCATTTCCCCAACTAACAATCCCGACCTGTACTTTACTAAATGAATCAGATTTAAGTACGAGGGGTGACCCCGAATCTCCCTAAAATTTAATACAAGTGTCACCAGTATACCATATTTTTATGGTTTGACATGAATAATGTGTCATAAACTACCCTAGATTAATCAAATTTACCTGACACGCATCCATGTTGTACTCTCCTCCAGCGCATATCATGTTTTCTGTAAGGGTTTCATGCTTTTCTTTGCAGTACTCCCAGCTCACAATGGCAAGATCGATGTACATGAGATGTGGGGTCGTAGGTCCTCCGTCCTCCGTTGCACCTGACACGTTTTACCATTCTTATTAATTTCATTTGGAAGATTTCCTCTTATTAATTGCATTGTGCGAATTGTTTGCTAACCCCATCCTGACACTTGGCAAACTGTTCCCACGGTCAATCGGGAATTGAAGATTGATGGGAGCCTGACTGGGGTGATGTCACCGCTGAGTAAGACAGGTTCTTGCAACTTCATTCATAATATTGTAGAAGAAACTTCAATTTCAATACGATAAAAAAGTGTCATGGACGTACCACCAGGATTGAAAGGTCGTAATCAGTAATTGCACGATTGAATTGGGGGTGTATAATAATATACGCCACTTGTATAACAACCCCCTCATATTGGGAATTAATAGACCCAACTCGTACAGTGATGTCTCCTGCGTACTGACCTGTCGTACAGTGCCTGGAAAAATTAATAAAAAATATTAAATTCAAATACTAGTCACATCGAATGAGGTCATCTTTTTACTAACGCTGCAGTTAGCACATGGCGTGTCGAAATGAGTGAGCCTGTAAAAATAATGTAATTAAAAAATTTTAAAATCCCCTTTTCTTAATAATATTAACAGTAAAAGAAATACCACCACAAAACTGAAAGCTGCCCTTCAGCATGGCAACCTGGTGCGGAAATTGACCAACTTGTGCACGGTCACCACCAAGAATTTTGTTCGGGTTTGTAAAATTGGTGGGATTGGAAGAAATTGTGCTGGTAGATTTCTCAGTAGATGAACTTGGAAAATTGGTAACATTGTGAGTGTCACCTATAAAAATGCATGTTTAAAATGTGCTTCGAAATATGTTGTATCTTAAGCTGAGGTCTTATTATTAATTAGATCTTTAATGATGAATTATTAATACTCACCCAGGATTCCCTCGATTACGTAAAAGCCGACAAGAAATGAAATTGCCGAAATCTTGAGGATCGATAACATTTTTGAATCTACTTCGCAGCAACGTGTAAAGTCGTACGTATATGAGAAATATTTAAAAACTCAGTTTAAAATAATATAATTGGACCTGTTTAACTAGTTTGGAGATAATGCGTCCTCAATAGTTTTTTTGCCGTAATACCTGTTTCATAGCAGATCACTACACAATATTCTAAATGCACGAGTTGAACCAGTTTCAGTTCCACTTGGATTTTAAATAATAATTCTGTTTCTATAAAAGTAAATGGTATTTTATGCATGTTATACTTTTAATTAGGGTTCGGTCGGAAAGTAAAGAAACATTTGAAAAATGCCTGTAAAATCCGGAAAACTTAATTAATTCCAACGACACTTTTAGGGGTTAAGAACAAGGTCCTTATCGTTCAATTTTTTGCTTCATATGGTTCATAGACCCCCATCCTTCCTATCTGGCGAATTATTTGCCTCGCGGTCCCAAGAAGTGCTTTGCCACTCTTTCTCGCTACCACTTTTGAGGTGTGTGTCCAAATGTGACGGAATCTTACCAACTTTTTGGGTGGTTTTGTTCGACGACTATATTCTCTCTTGCATAATGCCCAAAATCTTTCAATTGGTCTGGCCTGAGGGACGTAGGTAGCATATTCCTTTTTTGCAACAAAATCGATTTTTTTCGACCACAGGTAATCCTGAACAACTTTTGAAGAATGACATGTTGCTGTGTCCGGTCAGAAAAGTACATGACGATTATTGATAAAGGGGATCAAGATCTTCTTTACACAATCGTTCAGATATCTCTCCGAGGTCATGGTGGCTGTGGTCACGAACGGCTTTGAGACGTCCCCCAATGAGTCCAATTCTTGCCCAATTATGTGCTTTGTGGGGAATTTTGACTTCGGCGTGTATTTGAAGGAATCTTTAAACGTTTTCTTACTAGTACATGAGTAGTACTTCCTCCCAGGGACTTCATCTGGATCATTCGAGCAATTGGTCTCATCATTCATGACCAGGATCACGGGCATGTTTTGCTTGACTCGTTTTTCAACAATCTGCCGAGAGTTGGGCTTTGCTCTTTTTTGCTGACCTTGGTTGTACTTTGGTGCAGGTGTCGCCCTATAGGATTTGACCCCCAACTTCGTAGGTTTAATGTCATGTAAACTTAATTTTGATATTTTCAATTTGTCGCCCAAATTACTATCTGATATCCCAAGGTTATTTTTGTTTTCCTTCTGAACTCTACGTATCACTTTGGGGGTCGCTACACGAGCAGGGCGATTTTTTAATTTTTTGAATTCAGCATTCCTCCTCCCCTCATACATATCTAAAACTCTGCAAATTGCCCCATTATGAATTTTTTCTTTTTCGAAGTGGCTATTAACCATTATCCGGACGCGCTCGCACACTTTTTCGTAATAGTGGCAAATTTTTTTTGCGAGTTCCTCTGAATTTTTTGTTCTCATTTTTGAACTAATCGAGATATCGACTTTCGGTTTTCTGATTTGGATAGTCAATCGCATGGACTACAAAACTACCGCGTTCCAACTCAGTGACAATTTTTCTTTCAGACAAATAAATATACTTTTTCAAGTGTTTCTTTACTTTCCGACCGAACCCTATTGTTGAGCTTGGCTTTACCTAGTGTCAAGTACATTTAAAGAGGGCCGGATGGCGAAATCTGACCAAGCCTAATATATCATTGAAAGACAAAAAATGTGTTCACGTTCAAAGCACAAATATTCAAATATTAAGATTTGAAATGAAATATTACCCATTTATGTGCATACATAAATGTCGTCATATGTAACCTCTGAACATGGGAGTCATTTATGGTATCAGGATATTTTGTTCATATGAGCATATGCACATATGTAGTTGCAATTGGAGTATTTATTTAATTTCTTGCAGGTAAAAAATATACCTCAAGTTCAATTTACGCCAACATTGATGTATGTTTTTTATATCGATTTTTTAAGTCGCCTTCGTCTGTAGATTTATAATGCAACAATTTGCTAATGACAACGAAGCATTTACATTTTATGATGTTGACTAAAATATAGAGGCGTAATATTTTGATATGGCTTATGGTGTCTGATAAGCCACTGACTGAGTAATTTTGGATTAGTGTGGTAATTTATGACTGTAATAAAAGCAATATAATCAATTTAAGCGTCACAGGATGACTTATGCCACAGGTGACTCTGAATAAGTCAACTCTTTCAAAGTATTTTGATTGATCACGCATTGAAATTTGAAATTTATTCAACTTAAAAACCATTATCATCGGTAAGCGTATTCCACCCATTTAAAGGATTAGAACACACCTTAGAACATGACCGGATGCATATTTGTGTATGACGATAAGTAGAAATAAATACGACATTGAGGTTTTTTCCCTACAATTTTTCCAAAAATTTCCTTACACGAAGGACGACAGCTCTTTGAAGTTTGGAATTTCTGGCTGGTTCCTTGTAGAAAATTTATGACGACAAAACCGCACAGGTGTAAACATTTCTGATTATAATCTAACAAATTTTATGTACGTATAAAAAATATCTTAATTACTTATTTACTTGTCTGCATCTTACAGTGTGTGTTCTGACGAAACGTATACGCACTGATTTATGTACTGACTACTGATACATCATACACTTATATGCAAAGGATTAATTTTGTCATATAAATCAAAGTGTTAAACTGACATGAGATTTTCATATTTGCACCCGTGACTATATACAGATTACAACAACGGTTATGCATAATGCCCATTATATTACAGCATATTACTCAGAATTTCAATGTTCTAGAGAAAGTTTAATTTCTTCTCGTGTGTAGTTTGCAAGTGAAAAGTTTATTGAAAAGTATTTAAGAGATGACAGCATGAGTGATGTAGACAGAGTTGGAAGAAAAAATAAATCAGAGAGGTGAAAAATGAGGTATTTGTAACTTAATGTGAGAATTGGATAGATTGCTTAGCAAGAGGTTTTGCACTCTACTTCCGATGACCAGTTACAAACGTTGAGAGTCGGGTCGAAGACGAGTCGCGTAGTATCCGTTTCCAAGGGGCAATTGTGATAGTACGGGAAGAGAGTCTCGCCCGCTCCCCAGGAGCATTGGTAGAAGGAGTGGCAGTCAGCAGGGTTTGGAATGTACTGTCCGAGGGTCTCGCATACGACAGCTGGGCATTCTGGTTCGGGTTCTGGTTGTTGGCATCCGGGTTCTCCGGTACATTCGTAGTCCTTGGACCAAACACAAACATCAAGGTTTGGGTCAAACACGAGCTGTTTGCTTCCATCAACTGTTTCATTGGGGCACTGGTGAAGGTATGCGACTCCCCAAGAGCACTGGTAGAAGGAATTGCAGCTGGCTGGGTTCACGAGATATTCTCCATGATAAGCACACTCAATCTTGCAAGGTTCGGAAACTTCTTCGGATGATGATGATGCAGGAGGATCGGTTGGTTCAATTTCGACAGATTCTGAACTTTCTGGGGCAGGTTCAGTTGGTTCAACTTCGACGGATTCTGAGCTTTCTGGGGCAGGCTCGGTTGGTTCAACTTCGACGGATTCTGAGCTTTCTGGGGCAGGCTCGGTCGGTTCAATTTCGACGGATTCCTCACTTTCTGGTGCTGGCTCAGTAGGTTCGATTTCAACGGATTCCTCACTTTCTGGTGCTGGCTCGGTCGGTTCAACTTCGACAGATTCGGAAGGCTCTTCCGACTCAGAAATTGGATCACATTCGCCGGAATCCTCGTTCCTAATACATGCCTTGGCGTCAGAACTGTACCATGTTCCATGGCCACATTTTCTCAGCTCCAAACCTTTCTGAGTGCATTCGAAATATTTGCTAGGGCTGAAGGGGTACGTGTATGTTTTGCCAACGTTATGTCTTCCACATGGAAGAAGGAAGCCCTTGTCTGTAAAGTAAAAGTTTATTTGTTTATTTTATACTATGCAATGAGCATTTAATGTACTAATTCGTGGACGTTTTTAGAACTCTTGTTACCTACCGACAGCTTGTTTGTCGTTCAGAGTCCTAGCCGCTGCAAAAGCGACCATGACCACGAGTAAAATCAGAGCAGTTTTCATTTTGAAAAAAATATTATTGAATGATCGCAATCAAGACAAAGTTTGCTTGCGATTTGAACAGTATTTTTCAAGTGTAAAATGAAGCTGGAGTCAATGGCTTATATACCACGATCAGGAATACATGACGATTTCACTGACTCGCAAAATCAGATCATTGACGCAAACAATGCTGGATTATGAGATTTCGGATTACTCAAGAATTTTAATCCAGTCCATATGTCACTGTCCGGTGAGATCGAATGACAAAGATCGCCGCACCCACGTGGGGATCGTTGTCTTTTTGGTAAGAATCGTAATGAATGGACAATGGGTGTTTTCCTGCACATGGGCGTAATTGACTGGTTCTTCATGCCAAAGGGTAATCCCCAGATTTGCACTGATTTGGGAAGCAATGCAAATACTCATCACTCAGGATGCGGCATAGAATAGTACATGGTTGATGCTTTCAAGTGCTGGTAGTTCTACCTTATCCTTGTTTTTTGAGGTTTTACCAAAGCATGTGTATGAAATTAATTGTGACGTTGTTAGCTCTTTCAAATCTATGTACATACGTTTGAATTAAAGCTATGTACTTTGTTAGGAATTCAGAAATGTGTATGTAGATTATCTCATCTACGCAAGTGAAGTGCGTATTTTCATCAAATTGAGATGATATACTGCTTCATTGAGCCCCTAGCTTAAGATCAATAAAACATTACATTTTGTGTCCTGTGCTCATGGAATATCACAGACCTCGAATTAAAAGTAAAGTTAGATATGTCATTTCAGAGGTGTGGTTTGGTTGGATAAGCGCATGCATATCATTTCCAGCTAAACCTGCAACAGTTTTTAAATTCCAAACTTCCAGTCATTAAACTGCAATGGGGAATAGGTCAACCGAGTTTGGTGAGAATATCTCAACCGAGCGTTACGTAAGGGACATACATATATGATATATATGTAGCATACATAGGTGAATGGTGGGCTATATAATTTTTTGAGATCATTGTCTGCCTTGTTTTTCTTAAATAATTATCACTAAAGGACCGTTTATTTATTCATTTTAAGTTGTAGCATTTCAAATTATGGGGATAAATAAGGTATCACAACTTTTAATGTGAATATTGCACATCTAAAATTTATATGATGTACAGTCAATGGAAAAAGTATTGGCAACACCCACGCAAGCTAAATAAAATTGGTTATAACTTTGGCATGCGTTATCAAATTGGCATGAAACTTTGAACACATTTGATAAATCTAATGTAGTGTTGGATTATAATCGTGATTCCGATTTAAATCTAGTAAACATAACGCAATCCTGATTTTGACCTTAACGAGTCAGGTACGAACCTGCAAAAAGTATTGGCAACATGTGGCTAAATTAGTTACTCGACACAATTTTCTTAACCATCTTCCACATTTCCTTACGTAAGGTAATTAGGTGACAAAATATAACGTTAGCGACATTTTAAGTCTACAGTTGTGTTGTCTGGAGCCAAAATGGCGGCACTAAACCAGCTGTATTTGGCGCGGCGAGAAATATTCATGCCTCTTCCATAAAAATGCTTTGTTATCGAAAAATCAAAGAGAAAACATACTTTTCCATATTCACTATTGAAAACGTAGCAAAGAAATATAAAATGACGATCTCAGTTTCTACTTTTCGACGATGCGGACGAAAAAGGTCACCTACGCCCAAAATCTACTGATGAATCAAGCAACAAATTGCTCGAGATCGGAAGATTTTAGCCCCCAAATCCATGTTGAATTGCAGTACCAACTGTGGGGCAAACATATCATTAAATTTGGTGTTCACTAAAAATTATGCCTTGGGGTTTCAGGCTCCAGTAGCCCGACCGACGAGAGAGTCCCCAAAGCGAACCACCTGAATAAATTGGAATGGGCTAAATATAAGCCTCAATTGACTTCCAATGAATGAAATAAAGTCTACTGGTCCGACATAGGCATATTTTACTTATTCGGAGCTCATTAATTGGTTCAAGTCTGGCGGATGCCATAAAAGGCTCAGAAATACGAAAACGTTCGTATAGCAGTTTAACACATAGGAGGATGGATTATGGTTTGGGGTTAAATGACCAGGTGGCGGCGTGTTTACCTGGTCATTATCGACAAAATCATGACCAGGGAGGTCTAATTAATCATTCCAAACGATAATTTGAAATTATTTGATAAAAACCTGACTTGGGGAGGAATTTTATATTCCAAAAATGCATTGACTCAAAACAGCTACCCCAATTAATGATGCAAGTTTTTGGAGACCGAAAAGGTTACGCTTCTTTCGTTGGCTGCACAGTCTCCTGATGTCATTCTGATTGTTTGGGCTGCGAGAAGAGAGACCGGTAGGAAACCACTCGACGAAAAACGAGCTTGTCAAAAGTTCGAAACAAGTGTGGCCAACCATATAGAAAAACGTTATAAAGAGCCTTGTCGAATCAATTCCATGGCCTATTTCTGCTCTTATTGCGTCGAGGGGAGGTGCCACGCAATACTAGAAGCAGTGTGTCGCAGTAAAATTGGCCTTTCTTTGCTCTATGATTTTTTAAGTTAGAGGGTGCCAATACTTTTTGCGGGTTAATTTTGCAAATTTTCCAGCAAATTATTTAAAAACTGCGTTAATATAATTTTGAGCAGTAAAACATGATTATAATCGAAAACAACATTAAATTAACTAAATGCGTACAAATTTTCATGCTAATTCGATAATGCATGCCAAAGTTATAGCCAATTTTATTTAGCTTGCGTGGGTGTTGCCAATACTTGTTCCATTGACTGTACATACAGATTTACAGATATATGCGATTTTTGGTCACCATATTTCTTGTGCATTTTCTATTTTCATTGTTTTTCTAATGCCCACTGAAACAACTGTTATAAAAAAATATCAACTTGTGTATGTATGTGAACAACTTATCTCAACATTATTAAATACTACTCCATATGCAAATCCATTGTAATAAAGATATCAGTAAGCTTAGGATCGATCGTTGTTAATTGAGTGAATTTATTGGAAAATTGTGAAATTTGAGCTAAATATTAGTATAAAATACAATAGACCGAGATGTACATACCTATCTAGGCTATTACAATTAAATAAAACTGTGTAAGTACATTTTTGCACAATAAATAATGTCCCTGTTAGCTAGTGTTTTTCCCACTTTTAAAATTATGGTTCATTTATGTTGCCCGAAGTATTTAATGATAGTGGTCCAATGACATAGACTGCGGTCTTTGTGAAACTATTATATTTCTCAGTCGACTGTAAGAAATATAATAGCCGCTGTCCATATTATAAAGTAAAATTGTTATGGAGGTGACCTTCACCACATCCAACATACATTTTGCATTGTCATTCCGCAACACTCAGAAAACAAACCTGTTGTGTTTGTCATTTGTGTTGGAGAGACATGATTAAACCCCGTCGCACAAAATCCTATCGTTTCACATTTAATTAAGTACAACTATTTAAAAATATAGGAATCAATATTTGCATTGCACAAAGTTGAATGTACATTTATTCTCAAACTATTGAAAATCAAGGTATAAGGTTGGATCACGACTGATGATCTTATCGTATTAAATAGACAATTTGTTGCGTGTACGTGATTGACTATATTCTGGATTGATAAGTAATGGATTGATAAGTGATAACATGTAAATAAATCTGAATATTGCAATCCATACATAAATCAGTCCCATTTTCTTGTTGCTAATAATTGTTCAGAATGGATTGGGAAACTCCGGTCGCAAACTTTCCACTGAAAGTTGTGTATTCTGACGGTGTTGAAGTTCAGAATGGTAATCGTGTCACAAGAACCCAAGCTGGAAATAAGCCATCCGTTTCATGGAACGCTGATCCCAATAAAACGTACCTTTTGGCCATGATGGGTTAGAAATATACATTAACATATTTAGCATTAGTTGCAGAGCGACTATTTTTAATTGGTACATATGGGCACACGTAACAAAATTCGTTAAACAAATACATTGCGGAGCTAGTCATAATACTTAATTAAATAATTATTTACTACTAAATGGCATTAATTTATAGACCCTGATGCTCCATCCAGATACTTGCCCTTTTTGGGTGAAGTTCTACACTGGATGGTGATCAATGTCAAGGGAGGAAATGTGACGAGAGGAGAGGAGGTGGTTCCATATGGACCACCCGGACCCCCACCGGGTCAGCATTTATTTTAATTTAAATCAATTTTGAGATGATAAGAAATTAAGACAACCTATAATTCGGTTCACAGGGCTAGGAGCACATCGCTACGTGTTTCTTGTGTACGAGCAACCGGAACTAATTACCGTCGATGAACAAATGAAAACTTCTCGTCTAGCACGAATCCGATATTCAATTCAGGATTTTGCAAAGAAGCATAATCTTGGAAATCCGGTGGCGAAGAATTATTTTCAAACGACTTTTTTCTAAACTAGCACCATTACATTATTATCACAAGGTATTTATGAAGATGCCTTTAGACATTATTGTATGCATGTATGTACTTATGCACTGCCTGAATTTACTGTTATTGCTTTGTTAGATCTCCTTCAATGTCAACTTTAATTAAAATCTGAGGTAACCCTCAAATAACTTGTGAAATTAAGTAAATTTTCATGTTCCAGCCATTTCAAAACGAAATGTACAAATTGAATGTATGTGTTATAAATTGCGTGCGCACAAAGAAAACCTTCGAATAATTAATTGTTATTCACATTTCAATATCTCAATTGCGCGAGGTTCAATGTTAGATGCATCTTAAAAATAAATAAAAGAAATGATACAAAATTCGTTTATCAAAGGTGTGTTCCCCACTGGACTTTCGTGGAGGTGCGCTCCAAAAAAATCGTCATATATCATGATTTTTGAGCAACAACTTGTACAAGTCGTATATCGTGTATGAGTTTTACTGGGTGATTATTCTGGACAGTGAGATTGCGTAAGCGTAGTTTAGTTATGTAACTCAACAAACCAAATGCCCAATGTGGTTTTGGGTGAGTAATGAGTATACCATGATGGCCATGCATTTTTTGTCCTGTCATGCATGATCATTATCATCTGTTTCATTAAATAATATTTTGGCTGTTTGCCCGTTCTCCGTACGATTGTTACAGTAAAATAAAAAGTACAATATAGAAAATATAATGCCCAACAGTTCGACAAAAGCAAAACCGTGGTCTCGAGATGATATCCCAGATCTGACAGGGAAAGTGGCCATAGTTACCGGGGGAACGGGTGGGATTGGCTACGAAACGACACTAGGACTGGCTTCTGCGGGGGCAGAGGTTGTCATCATCGGGAGAAATGAGGAGAAAGGAAAAGACGCCGTCAAACGGATGACAACGACCAAACCCGCAATCAAGGTCTCCTTCGTCCCAGTGGATTTGGGTAATTTAGCTGCAATTTCCGAGTTTGCCACGTAATAAGATGCCATTTTAATGTATTACCTGTGTATATATAATAATATCACGTGCTTATTAATGTATGCCGTCATAACCATGCAGGAAGTTCAATGCTAGAGGAATTGCGTTGGACATATTGGTGAACAACGCAGGAATTATTGGACCCACCACACGACAAACTACCGTTGATGGCTTTGAAGCCGTCTTTGGGACTAATCACTTGGCACCATTTGCACTTACTGCACAGCTACTTCCGTCACTAAAGTACACATACAGATATGTATAAAAAGGAATTGTCGTGCTGAAACCTATCTGAATTTTAATAGAATTATTTATGTATTATTAACAAATTGGATATTTTGGTTTATGCAGGCGAAGTTCTGCAGCGAGGGTGGTGAATGTCTCGAGCGGAATGGCAGGCCTGGCGAAAATTGATTTTAACGACCTTCAATCTGAAAACAAGAAATATTCGGGAAGTGGACTGTACGCACAATCAAAGTTGGCAAATATTCTCTTTACATTTGAACTTCAAAGAAGAAGTGAAGCAAATGGCTGGAATTTAACAGGTACGTGATTTTAGCCATATTTAATAAATGAAGAAGTCATACATTAATGTATATGAAAAAATAATAATAAGTAAACTAAGTGTTATTGTGATATTTATTTTGAAAATTTCAGCATTTGTTGTTCATCCTGGACTGGTTAAAACCGATATGACTGTTGTTCGCCCTGGAAATGATTCATTATTTACTAAAGTTGTCGGGTGGACTTTGATGCCATTTTTCTCCCAGGAGCCTGAGGATGGTGCGAATTCTTCCCTTTTTGCAGCAACTTTTGCAGAAGCAAAGTCGTCCGAATTTTACGTTCCCAATGGATTCCTGGCCATGTATGGTCCTCCCATAGCTATTAGTCCGCCGAAGGCAGCTAAGGATTTGGCAACAGCAGAGAAACTTTGGGAGGTGTCAGAACAATTGACTAAAGTAACGTGGACATAGGGAAACTCCAATGTATAATGTATTTTTATTGTCATTACACGTATATACTCCCAAAAATGTTGTACGAAATTTCAGTATTCCATACATGAAAATCATTCAGTAATAATGTTAGCATTATTTTTTCAGCTTATGCACTTTGTTTGACTATCTTATTACCAAAAGCAATTTATTTAACTCAAAGTCTTTGATCAATTCAATCTTTATTACTTATTTACGTGACTGTGAATCAGCCAAGTGAAGTAATATCTATTATTCAAGTGCTAGCAACTATTACTATCATTTGTTACAATGAAAATTATTAGAGAGATTGATTGAAGAGACTCTGCCATAATAGATAAATAATAAAAGGTTGAACTGAGGATGAGTGGGATGAACGTTTGTATTAACTGACTGATCCTGAGTGTTTGTAACAAATTGCCCAATGTCACAGAATCTGAGTGCTTTTGCAGAAATTAATTCGTGGACATGTTGTTGTGCTTATTCATTGAAGTACAGATATAATTATAAATTGCATTTGTGTACATACGATGCATGTATTTACACATGTACTTAATACTACTTGTTTCATTCTTGAAGATATTCTAAAATATTATTAAAGTCCAAACCTGTGTTTTGTTGATAAGAGAAACATTGTGTTCACTTCCAATCTACTTTATGGAAGTTATTGTGATGGGACTTTATTCTATTTACCATTGCAATTTTTGGAACGCTGATGCAAATGTGACATCAGCATTTCAAAGGTCAAGGGATTCAAAATACATAGATTTAGTTTTCATGAGTATCTCGCCTCTCACGTGTGTCCAAACCATATTGTGTGCAGGAGGAGATCACGAAGGGGAAGAGAGGATAGGAGTGAGGAGCACAGAATGATGATGTACGTCATCATGATCATGAGGGCGTAGTTTGTGCATAGGTAGCGTAAGTAAAGGTAGTGATCAAGTAGGCGTGGCTTATGTGATCACGTATATATAGAGTAAGCAGAGAAGAGAGAAGAAAAGAGTGTAGTTTTAGATTCAGGATCAGCAGGTTAGATTTAGTGATCATCAAGATCAAGTTCAAGGTTTAAAGCTTCGGAAACTTAATAATAAGTTCCTGTCTAGATTAGTAGTTAAAATTAAAATAATAGCATTAGCTCTCCCACGTATTAATAATACGAGCATTTCTGTAAAGTCAATATTTTTCAGTCGGTATTGATGTAAATAAATTTATTAATAATTATTATAAAAAAGTGAGTTTCTACTACAAGTTTATTGCACGACGTCACAAAGAAAAGGGGCATCCGCGAAAGTGGGTGTGAATCAGGACACGCAATCCCATAAAAGAATAGGGAGCGTTACACCATGTGCATTATAAGTATGTAAAATAGTTGGAACCTCGAATGAAAAAAAAATATGAGAGTAAATAAATAGCGAATAATTTGCTGCCGGATTACTCCCAAGAATGCACTCCGGACAGACAGACATGCAGAGGTTTAGTTATTTTTTAGTTAAACAAATTTAAGAGACAGCAGATAATCAACCATGGGAGAGCACCAGAAAGGATGCTTGATTCATCTGGAACATTTACTGGTGGGTTTTCAGGTCGTAATTTTTCTGTAGTACTTTGAGTTTCTGTCGTAGTAGTTGGACTTGTAGGCATGCTGGTTGTTGTGGTTTCTGGATTTTCGCTAATTTTTTCCGTCGAGGGAGGTATAACTGTTGCTTCAGTGGTCACTTCCGTCGATGCTACGTCAGTAGTCACTTCCGTTAATACGGCTTCAGTTGTTACTTCCGTTGATGCAGTAGCTTCAGTGGTCACTTCTGTCGACGTTGGTATTTGTGTGGTTTCAGGAGATGGACTCGGGATATGATACCCTTCCCCCACATGGATAACATATTCTGTCAAACTCTCGTCAGTTGAAGCGCCCTGAATTGTGACATAAACGTGTTTTGTCCCATCATTTCTTAGAACACGCCCATCAGCATCATCTTGATCAGGAATGTAAATAATATTGCCAGTGATGAGGCCATCGTAGATAGCACTATTTGGATTAGGCTCAGAATAAGAGTACCATCCTTCGAAGGCACTATTGGTGCTAATGGAAAGTGTTATGCCATTCGTGGTGAGCCCAATCGCATAATATCTGCGTTCACGGGGTTCAAGTACGCCAGGCGTGGGCTCCACGTTGGGCTCAAGGGTTTGAGGTGTTTGACAAACGGCAAAATTAAGATCATTGGTAATTTCAGGCAATGCATTGTAGTCGTCAACTCTCTTTACCATCTCGTCAATGCCATATGCAATTATTTTCAGCTCGGCTTCGATTATATTTGATCCAATTCCAATTGCGTAGGAAACTATTCTTTCGTTCTGGATCATGGCGACGGCTTGAGACACGCTATACGTTCCTATATTCAGAAGGATATTTGTACTCTTTGCATGAAACATATTTAAAAGTCGTTAGGATTACCAGAATTCGATTCACCGTCGGTGAATGTGAGCATGATTTTTGGAATGCCAACCCTATTCACAGCCTTCTTGAAATATTCCAATCCTGCAACAATGCCGTCTCCCGTTGCGGTCGCTCCGTTTGGATAAGTTACTTGTTTCAATTTGCTTATCATTTCTTCCTTCGTCATTGTGTTATCCAAGTCAAAGTAATGATCAATATCGGAGGCAAACACAAGATATCCTACCCTCATGGCAGTTGCGGGGTCCAAGGTGAAAGTTTCCACAAGGTCGACTGAAAAATCTATGGCTTTTTGAAAGGCAGGCAGGGTTATGCTTCCCGACCCATCCATTACTATGCACACATCAGCAACGCCATGGCATTCAGGCTTGCTTTCAACATCACTAACTTCTTCTTCAAATCTTAAAGTCAATAATATGTTATTTATTGAAATCCCAAAAAATGTTTTTCGCTATTTGAAAAGTCATTTACCGATTAACGTCGCCATTCGGTCTGTAATGGCTTATCCAATATGAGGCTTGTGCAAGAATTGCACTAGGAATTGCGTCGTTTGTCTTCTGACGTAAGAACAACCGCACAGCAATAGCCGAAAATAAAGGTTTCCTTAGATCTGCCCATGTCACGCCATCCCAAGTAATGCCAAAAATTTGTTTAGTTTTATCATAGTAATCTTGTAGATCTGGTATATCTTTTGTTGCCTCGAAATCGACTTCATCCACCTTGACAACAATTAACATTGATATACTCAGTTTTCAAGATAAGATCATATATTTTTAGTTTAAAAAAATTAGCTAACATGCCAAATGCCACCATTGTAGCCGGGTCGGTATGTATCGGAAGAATTTCCAAACCCAGATTCCACCAATGCCAGTCGTTTAAGGAATCCTTGATCTTGAGGAAATATCGCTGCCCTTCCGAGTTTTCGTATCACTGCATCAACGACATCTTTACCTTGGGTATTTTCTTCTAGAGTTGCGTCATAGGATTGACAAATTCCAGGTCGAAAAATACTGAGCCCCACAAATAGTGCGAAACCAAAGAAGTTGAACCTCTGCATTTTAACGATGATAACGTACGAATATACTAAATTGAAGAACGTTTGGCTGAAGCAATTCGTTTTTAAAATGTTGAGATAGTTTGAACTGGACGAGGATTTTATTCTTATACCGGATCAACAGAACGATAAGAGAATTTTATTGTACAATAGGAATTAAGTTAATTCCATCAATTAACCCGGCATATTGGCATTAATTATGTAATAGATGCATACATAGTTATCTGATTTGATTACTCAACTTTATAGTGGGCGAATTATGGGCATATTGTAGTGCATAGTGCATATGCGGCTATGTCACATAATGTGACATAATGTGACTCACATTATGTGTATGTTACTAATCTATTGTCAACAAAATCACAAAAATGTTCTTAAACATTGGCTGAGAAATGATTTCATAACTTACCAATCTCCACGGCTAGTATTTTCCCCAAAAAAATTTTGTAAATACGAAACCAGCATGAATATTAGCAGTGGATTCAGTGAATTTCATGATTTCCTATGATTTGAATAGGCCGATTGGATTTATTTTACGAAACTTGCAATAAACAGATTACTAAAGATTATTAAGCTTGACTTTGGCATAACAATAGTATCATTATTAATATTTCCAATAATTTGTATAAAAAATGTAGAAATGTCCTTTAGAATCATGGACTGAATATTATGCATATAATAATCTATTACACCAATAAAACTTCAAATAAACTTGCGCAATCATATTAAATATTAAATATAATTCATCAGTATCATTTGATTTGATAGTTGTATCTTTCCATAAATTCTTCATCAATATCTTTATATGACTTACGTATTTATCATGTTTCATACGTATGTAGGGGTCCGTATACTCAAAAAAGTTTATAATTGCTTCTTTGAAATAATAAAAAGTAAAGCCAGGAGCTTTTACATTCTTTATTTAAATGGACACTCGTTGGAAACCCATGAAGCTCCATTTAATCTTCTAATCCATTGGAATCCTGAGTACAAAGGACTTTCTAAATTTTCCCAATGCTATTCTTCATCCATTTCTCATAGAAAATGAACTTTGGCCAACTTATCCTTAATTGCACTGTATTATGAGTATCATTATTGATAATGTTGCATTGGTAATGTGATGTAAACTTTACATCACCTTGTAAAGGTCAATTGTACGACTAATAATAATTATAATCTACTTATTCCGGACCACCGTTTGAAATAATGTCTGGTCGCATATTGTGCTTATCATTCATTATTGAATCTTTCATCAAATGTACATGAATGTCAAAGTACATCATGAGTATTACTAGATTCAAGGAATTTAATTTGTACTGCTTTGGAAAGTCATCTGAGAGTTAACACGTAGCATGCGCATGACCAGATATGTTTCATAACTTAAGTAATTTATGATTTAATCGATTTACAAGCGATTAACCACCGGAAATCTGTTGAAGTTTAATTGGAGTTTTTACCCACGAATGTAATTTATAGATAATCGGTCCGAAATTTGAACCTAATGATATGCGCAGTGGGAAACTATGTATTTAGGTAGCAATACTGCGGGTATTAATTCTTAGAAAGAACCAGCTAAATACACTCGAGATAATGTTTGATCTCTACCATAAAACCATTTTTATGCAACAGAAAATTTTTTCATGGATTAAATATATTCGACGAAATTGTGCTGATGAATCAACCGAGTCGCAATTTAGATAATACTTTAAAATATCAATTTTGACAGCTTGATCTGTTGATTTATTCTCTTTACTCGAACCAACGTTAGGATGTCAAGGCTTAGAGCTCAGACCATTGTCAAGGTGAAGTTCGATCAACAGCACAATTTAAATCATGGTGCTTCCAAATACAAAGACGTTCTTATTTCTTTCTACGTGTTGTTGGTTTGCAATTGCAAGTCCCGTACCAACCCAAGAGGATGGGGAAATTGTGATATCAAACAGGGACGAATTTCTGCATTTCTTCGAAACGGAAATACATTGGGAAATTAAAGAATCGGGACCGGCTGGTGGACTTCCTTTAGAACCTGGTTCGCAGTATTGGTACCTCACGAGATACCAGGGTCAAGAAGAGGACGATGGAGCTATCAGTTCTGAAAAGAAAGAATATTCATTCAAATTTTACATTAAGAAACATATTTGCAACTTAACAAAATTGGAGATGTCAATCAAGTATTGCAACTTTGATACGGAGAGCTCCATTTGGCCAGTTCCACGACATAACCACAATCCTGATTACCACAGTTTGAAGACTCACAACTTTCTTAGGTGGGATTATGAACAGATCACGTTGGATGATTCACACGGAACGGTAAGATAATGAAATTAGCTAATGTGCAATGTGGAAGCTTGCGAATATACGATGCAAATACTTTTGAGTGATGCATTTATAGATTGAACTGGGCGGATACTTACATATGGACAGCACGCTATTCATCGAAGAAATTATACTGTGGCACAATGGAAACTATGAATGTTTACGAACAACGACCACTGACCAAATTGAAATAAGCACAACGGAGTACTACCCTACGACAGATCCTCGCAATGATTCATCTACACCGGATCAAGTCTTCACCGAAGTAACTACAGAAGATGCCACGTCGACTGAGCTAACTACAGAAGACGCAAAATCGACTGAGGTAACTACAGAAGACGCCACCTCGACTGAAGCGACTACAGAAGACGCCACCTCAACCGAGGTAACTACAGAGGATGCCACCTCGACTGAAGTAACTACAGAGGACGCTACATCGACTGAAGTGACTACAGAAGACGCCACCTCAACTGAGGTAACTACAGAAGATGCAAAATCGACTGAGGTAACTACAGAAGACGCCACCTCGACTGAAGCGACTACAGAAGACGCCACCTCAACCGAGGTAACTACAGAGGATGCCACCTCGACTGAAGTAACTACAGAGGACGCTACATCGACTGAAGTGACTACAGAAGACGCCACCTCGATTGAAGTGACTACAGAAGACGCCACCTCAACCGAGGTAACTACAGAGGATGCCACCTCGACTGAAATAACTACAGAGGACGCCACCTCGGAAGCAACTACAGAGGACGCCACCTCGACAGAAGTAACTACAGAGGACGCCACCTCGACTGAGGTAATTACAGAGGACGCCACCTCGACTGAGGTAATTACAGAGGACGCCACCTCGACCGAGGTAACTACAGAGGATGCCACCGCGACTGAGGTAGCTACAGAGGACGCCATATCGACGGAAGTAACTACAGAGGACGCCACCTCGAGTGATGTAACTCCAAAAGACGCCACGTCGACTGAAGTAACTACAATAAATGATATTTCAACTGAACCTTCCACAGAAGAAACAACAATTGATGGTATGTATGCACTTGAATTGCAACAAACTTATGTACATTACTTCATGCTTGTTTTTTGCTGGTATAGACAATCCTTGCCACTATTATTCTAACTCTGTGTCAACTTGCCTTGGAAGTGGTTGCTCGTACTGCGCTGGGGATTTCTATGATAGCTCAAAATGTGATACGTATGAAAACCTGGTAGTGAACGGATGCAGCGGGATATGTGGCGTTCCCCCCGTAAATGTTATAATTGATCCAAACCAACCCCAAAACCCAATACAAAATTTGACGCTATGTCCAAACGAGAACAAAACCTTCACTGTCACGTTTAAATTAGAATCGCACCCGGTTGACATCTACGTTCTTCTCGACCTATCAAGATCAATGGATGACGATCGCGATAATCTAATGCAGCTTAGCTCACAACTAATTAGCGCAGTTCAAAATATGTCAAATGATTTCACCCTGGGATATGGAGGGCACGTGGACAAACCGTGGTTCAACTTCGGATCTCGACTCGCAGGAGAGTATGCATAACTGTTTCTGAATATTGACGCTTACGGTAATTCCTGGATGGACTATAATATTTATTTTGAAATTACAGTTACAGCTTTAAGAATCACTTATCGCTAACGAAAAGTGTAGAGGAATTCAGGTCGGCGGTGTCGGTCAATCCTGTTCTAGATGGCGCTGACTTACCAGAAAGTCAACTCGATGCTATGTTTCAAATAGCAGAGTGCACTTCTGAAATTGGCTGGAGATTTAATTCCCGACATATTCTGCTGTTGTTAACAGATGATGCATATCATAAAGCTGGAGATGGAAGGGTAAGGTCCACTTATTTAGCAATAGCATAAATGACGTAATTGAAGGTGTTTAACACACTGTTGGACATGTTCATAAAATTCAACGGGTCAGTAGAGGTCAATTGACATAAAAAGTCTCATAATGCCACCTGAACTTTTATTGTTTTTAAAATGGTAAAATGGTAAATCAGCAAAAATCTTGGCCCAATAATTGACTTGAAATTCGAGTTTAATGAGTGAGCCATCAGCAAAATCGAAACATTGATTTTTCCCACTTGGATTGGAAATTTTTTTGACAAATTTTGTGATTCAATTGGCAAGCTTTTTAGGGATAACTGCATTTTTATGATAATCTATAATGAAGAATTTATCATAACCCACTTTCCCCGACATAATAAATAAGGTTACACCCACATCAACTTATAAAATTGCAATTTTTGAATACAATCTAATTCTAAAATCTAAAATTGATTACTTGTAACTGATTACAAATTTCAAGTAAATTAGGCCAAGAATGAAGAAAACATTTTTTCAAACATTTATAAATCATACAAATCCAGGGGGACGCATGAGATTATCAGATTATCCTTTCTTTTTTATCAGTTTAATTTTATTGGCCAAAGCCACAGTAACTGATGACTCTTAAACATTGCGTTAAATGATATTGCATCTAGTATCCAAACCATTAATCGTTTAACTCGTTTACAGAGATTTGGACTCTCAGTTTTCAATCGCCGGTGTGCCTTATCTCCAGCCGGTTTGTACACTGGGGAAGTGACCTATGATTATCCCTCCGAACAGGACATCATAAACGTGTTTAATGACAAAAAGATAACTCCAATATTTGGAATTACCGAACTTTCGACCAGACATTACGAAAATCTTCAAAGGAACATTCCAAACTCTGCGATTGGTGTGCTAAACACTGATTCTTCCAACGTTGTTGAGCTCCTGGTTAATGAGTACAAGAAAATCGAGCAAAAGACGATTCTGGAACGAGATGGTGTGGATGACGGAAGTCTAAATATTCGATATTTCTCCAGTTGTAATGGTGACACGGTCGAAGAGACGAAGGTTTGCGACTCCCTAGCTGCAGATGGTAGCGTCACATTCACCATCTCGATTAACCTGAAGGATTGTCCCGTAGCACGCAATCCGGATGACGAGAAGTTGGTTAGAATTCAACCAAAGGGATTATCAACTGCCTTTCAAGTTGCATTCAAGACAATTTGCAAGGAGGATTGGGAATAAGCGAATTTGCCCAATATTACATTTTAAGGCGTGCAAGACTTATGTACATTATTATATACATATTTCATAATGTACTTTCATCCAAACCAATGATATGTAAATCCTGAAATACAATAATAAAGGCAAAAAACTTCTGCATTATAAATACGCGTAAAAATACGCCGTACTGCTTTCTCATTTTCGAATATGATGTGCATACGCACACCGCGTTAATAAAGTACGTATTAAAATATATTATCTGTATAAATTTATATGTACACATGTATAATATAGTATATCTAATTCCATGACATTTACATATGTACATATGTTTGGAGAAGTTTGAAATAAAGTAACTGCAGACAATCATTCGTATTATGAGCTTGACAAATCTTAGAAATTTAATTCATGCATAATATAAACACGACTTTGGGTACCTTATCTGAGCACAAACAATTTGATTAAATGTCATAAAATATATTACATCAGCCTCTACATATTTATTTTATGCAATTGAAAGTCCGTGTGGGTGAAAAGTTATTACATGAAAAATTGAAATGCGCCGTCTGCAACGTCAAAATATCTAATCCCAAATCCCAACAAATGAGCATTTGGGGAAGAATACAGGGATACAATTTTGACGCAGATCCGACTTTATTACGTCCCAATTAATAAATTGATAATCCGTTCAATAAATTGTGCAAAAACTCAAAGTAATCCTTTATTACCAGAATTTTTGAGCATTCGTTGCACTTGAGTTATATAATGTTTGTTATCAATACATTTATAAGTTTAGTACACCCATAAGTATCATATAAACTAATAATTCATGTTCATCCAGGTTTGGATTATCTTGATTGCACAGATTCTACATATATGACAGGGTGTCATAGGTACGAGATTTTCAGTGTCAAGGTGACTTTACTGCATAAAACTTACTTTACTCGGAATATGGCTACGCTATATTTAGTATGGGTAGGAGCATTACTTGTCCTTGGCTCTGTAGTATCTGGTCAAATTCAAGACGACCAGGCAATAGTGATATCGGACAGAAATTCTTTTCTTCGGTACTTTGATACAGAAATACACTGGGAAATTAAAGATTCGGGTCCGGTTGGTGGGCTTCCACTGCAGCCTTCTTCCCAATATTTTTACATCACTAGAGACCAGGGTCAAGATGACGATGGAAGCGAGCATTCTGAATTTTATCATTTCATATTCAATGTGGAGAAGCATATTTGCAACTCAACCACAATGGAATTTTCAATTAAATATTGTAATTTCGATACGCGCACTACGATTTGGCCAATACAAGTGGCTGGCGACTCTGGAGATGACTTTCACACTTTGAAGTCCCACCATGTGTTCGTTTGGGATTACGAGCAATTCACCGTAGACATTTCGTTAGGAGTGGTAAGTTCAATAAGTGGGCACCATTAATAAGCAATTTAACGTAAAATTAAATTTAGCTGTATTTTAATTTAGGTGGAGATAGCTGGTATTCTTGATGTGGATACCGAATTGTTAATTGATGAAATAGTTCTATGGCACGATGGAAATTATGACTGCCTTCCACCAACCCCTACAACACTATCAACTGATCACACTACCACTGAGACCACTACAAATTCAATAACAGATACAACAATGGAGCAATCCACGACAAATACTGATCTTACAACGTTAAATACGGACCACTCCACTACCGACGCCAGAACTTCTACGGATATCATCACTGACACAACACCAATTTCAGAAGATCCTCCGACTACTACCTCTTTGTCCACTGACGATCCATTTACAACGTCCACGGATGATCCACATACTACCGACTCAACTACAAACGATCCAAACTTGTCAACTACAAGCCATCCAAACTTGTCAACTTCGAATGCCCCACATACTACCGATTCAACTACAAGCGATCCAAACTTGTCAACTGCAAGCGATCCAAACTTGTCAACTTCGGACGATCCACATACTACCGATTCAACTACAAGCGATCCAAACTTGTCAACTGCAAGCGATCCAAACTTGTCAACTTCGGACGATCCACATACTACCGATTCAACTACAAGCGATCCAAACTTGTCAACTTCGGACGATCCACATACTACTGATTCAACTACAAGCGATCCAAACTTGTCAACTTCGGACGATCCACACACTACCGATTCAACTACAAGCGATCCAAACTTGTCAACTTCGGATGATCCACATACTACCGATTCAACTACAAGCGATTCAAATTTGTCAACTTCGGACGATCCACATACTACTGATTCAACTACAAGCGATCCAAACTTGTCAACTTCGGACGATCCACACACTACCGATTCAACTACAAGCGATCCAAACTTGTCAACTTCGGATGATCCACATACTACCGATTCAACTACAAGCGATTCAAATTTGTCAACTTCAGACGATCCACATACTACCGACTCAACTACAAGAGATCCAAACTTGTCAACTACAAGCGATCCAAACTTGTCAACTTCGGACGATCCACATACTACCGATTCAACTACAAGCGATCCAAACTTATCAACTTCGGACGATCCACATACTACCGACTCAACTACAAACGATCCAAACTTGTCAACTACAAGCCATCCAAACTTGTCAACTTCGAATGCCCCACATACTACCGATTCAACTACAAGCGATCCAAACTTGTCAACTGCAAGCGATCCAAACTTATCAACTTCGGACGATCCACATACTACCGATTCAACTACAAGCGATCCAAACTTGTCAACTTCGGACGATCCACATACTACTGATTCAACTACAAGCGATCCAAACTTGTCAACTTCGGACGATCCACACACTACCGATTCAACTACAAGCGATCCAAACTTGTCAACTTCGGATGATCCACATACTACCGATTCAACTACAAGCGATCCAAACTTGTCAACTTCGGACGATCCACACACTACCGATTCAACTACAAGCGATCCAAACTTGTCAACTTCGGATGATCCACATACTACCGATTCAACTACAAGCGATCCAAACTTGTCAACTTCGGACGATCCACACACTACCGATTCAACTACAAGCGATCCAAACTTGTCAACTTCGGATGATCCACATACTACCGACTCAACTACAAGCGATCCAAACTTGTCAACTTCGGACGATCCACATACTACCGACTCAACTACAAGCGATCCAAACTTGTCAACTTCGGACGATCCACACACTACCGATTCAACTACAAGCGATCCAAACTTGTCAACTTCGGATGATCCACATACTACCGACTCAACTACAAGCGATCCAAACTTGTCAACTTCGGACGATCCACATACTACCGACTCAACTACAAGCGATCCAAACTTGTCAACTTCGGACGATCCACATACTACCGATTCAACTACAAGCGATCCAAACTTGTCAACTTCGGACGATCCACATACTACTGATTCAACTACAAGCGATCCAAACTTGTCAACTTCGGACGATCCACATACTACCGATTCAACTACAAGCGATCCAAACTTGTCAACTTCGGATGATCCACATACTACCGATTCAACTACAAGCGATCCAAACTTGTCAACTTCGGATGATCCACATACTACCGATTCAACTACAAGCGATTCAAATTTGTCAACTTCAGACGATCCACATACTACCGACTCAACTACAAGAGATCCAAACTTGTCAACTACAAGCGATCCAAACTTGTCAACTTCGGACGATCCACATACTACCGATTCAACTACAAGCGATCCAAACTTATCAACTTCGGACGATCCACATACTACCGATTCAAATACAAGCGATCCAAATTTGTCAACTTCAGACGATCCACATACTACCGACTCAACTACAAACGATCCAAACTTGTCAACTACAAGCCATCCAAACTTGTCAACTTCGAATGCCCCACATACTACCGATTCAACTACAAGCGATCCAAACTTGTCAACTGCAAGCGATCCAAACTTGTCAACTTCGGACGATCCACATACTACCGATTCAACTACAAGCGATCCAAACTTGTCAACTTCGGACGATCCACATACTACTGATTCAACTACAAGCGATCCAAACTTGTCAACTTCGGACGATCCACATACTACCGATTCAACTACAAGCGATCCAAACTTGTCAACTTCGGACGATCCACATACTACCGACTCAACTACAAGAGATCCAAACTTGTCAACTACAAGCGATCCAAACTTGTCAACTTCGGACGATCCACATACTACCGATTCAACTACAAGCGATTCAAATTTGTCAACTTCAGACGATCCACATACTACCGACTCAACTACAAGAGATCCAAACTTGTCAACTACAAGCGATCCAAACTTGTCAACTTCGGACGATCCACATACTACTGATTCAACTACAAGCGATCCAAACTTGTCAACTTCGGACGATCCACATACTACCGATTCAACTACAAGCGATCCAAACTTGTCAACTTCGGATGATCCACATACTACCGATTCAACTACAAGCGATTCAAATTTGTCAACTTCAGACGATCCACATACTACCGACTCAACTACAAGAGATCCAAACTTGTCAACTACAAGCGATCCAAACTTGTCAACTTCGGACGATCCACATACTACCGATTCAACTACAAGCGATCCAAACTTATCAACTTCGGACGATCCACATACTACCGACTCAACTACAAGAGATCCAAACTTGTCAACTACAAGCGATCCAAACTTGTCAACTTCGGACGATCCACATACTACCGATTCAACTACAAGCGATCCAAACTTATCAACTTCAGACGATCCACATACTACCGACTCAACTACAAGAGATCCAAACTTGTCAACTACAAGCGATCCAAACTTGTCAACTTCGGACGATCCACATACTACCGATTCAACTACAAGCGATCCAAATTTGTCAACTTCGGACGATCCACATACTACCGATTCAACTACAAGCGATCCAAATTTGTCAACTTCGGACGATCCACATACTACCGATTCAACTACAAGCGATCCAAATTTGTCAACTTCGGACGATCCACATACTACCGATTCAACTACAAGCGATCCAAATTTGTCAACTTCGGACGATCCACATACTACCGATTCAACTACAAGCGATCCAAATTTGTCAACTTCGGACGATCCACATACTACCGATTCAACTACAAGCGATCCAAATTTGTCAACTTCGGACGATCCACATACTACCGATTCAACTACAAGCGATCCAAATTTGTCAACTTCGGACGATCCACATACTACCGATTCAACTACAAGCGATCCAAATTTGTCAACTTCGGACGATCCACATACTACCGATTCAACTACAAGCGATCCAAATTTGTCAACTTCGGACGATCCACATACTACCGATTCAAGTACAAGCGATCCAAACTTGTCAACTTCCACGTCGAATGAACCAGGTACGACAATTTATAGTCAAACATCTGTAAGCCATGAATTTTCCACACAACCAACGACTTCGAATATGCCTGATGAGACGACCGGCGTTGGTATCCATAGATAAATCGATTTGATAGAGCTTGATGAATTTGTTCTAATTACTACTTTATGTGCTTGGTAGGATTAGAATGTTCTGCATTCTCTCACTCAATGTCCGAGTGTCTGAAAAATGGTTGCTCCTTCTGCACGTCAAATACATACACGGGTTTTCTATGCGACACGTACGCTAACCTAGAACAAAATGAATGCAAAGGAATTTGTGGAGAACCTGCCATTAACGTGATGGTTGATCCAGAACTAGTGTCATCACGACAGACGCTAACATTGTGTCCAAATGAAAACAAAACGTTTACAGTAACATTTAACTTACAATCTCACCCAGTAGATGTTTATGTCCTTCTCGACCTCTCTGGTTCAATGGCCGATGACAGGGAGAAACTAATCCAATTAAGCTCCCAACTATTAGCAGCAGTCCAAAATATGACGGACGATTATCGCTTGGGATACGGAAGTCATGTGGATAAGCCATGGTTTAATTTCGGTTCACATCTTTATGGAGAGTAAGATAAATACGCAAACACGTAGTCTACATAATTATTTATCATGCCATTGAATTGCATTCCCTTTTAAATGCGTATGATTATTTATCGTGTTACAGTTACAGCTTTAGAAACCATCTACGACTAGCCAACCTCAGCGAGGGCGAGTTTAGTTCAGCCGTGTCGGGCGCACTAATAAAAGATGGCGGAGACACTGCAGAAAGCCAACTGGATGCCATGTTTCAAATAGCAAAATGCACTTCTGAAATTGGCTGGAGAAATAATTCCCGACATGTTTTGCTATTATTGACAGACGCACGTTATCATAAATCACCGGATGGGATAGTGAGGAAAATACATATAGATGCATACATTTGTCAAATACTTTATGTATGTATGTCCAAATCCGGTATTAATTCAATATATCATTATGTCACAGCGGTATGGTTTGCAACCCTTCAACCGTGCCTGTTCTCTCAATGGAGATGGTTTATACACTGGAGAAGTAACCTATGATTATCCCTCCGAGCAGGATATCATAAACGTGTTTAGTGAGGAGAATATAACTCCGATATTTGGAGTCACCGAATTTTCGACCAGACATTACGAAAATCTTCAAAGGAACATTCCAAACTCTGCGATTGGTGTGCTAAACACTGATTCTTCCAACGTCGTTGAGCTCCTGGTTGATGAGTACAAGAAAATCGAGCAGAGGACGACGCTTGAACGAGTTGATCAGGATGACGGAAGTCTAAATATTCGATATTTCTCCAGTTGTAATGGTGACACGGTCGAAGAGACAACGATTTGCGACGAACTATCTGCAAATGGTACCGTCACATTCACCATCTCGATTAACCTCAAAGATTGTCCCGTAACACGAAATCCGGATGACGAGAAGTTGGTTAGAATTCAACCAAAGGGATCTCCAACTCAGTTTGAAGTTGCATTCAAGACAATTTGCACGGAGCATTGGGAATAAACAAAACACTTAAGTCTAATGTTTCTTGTGTAGAATTATCAAATTGGAATGTCAGGTTGGTTCATTTCAATAGAGGTGAACCAGAACACAAATTACGAGATATTCTAAATACTTTTAGTTGGTATTTATGCATTTTGTCCCAACGAGAATTATTTTTAGTGAATATCTATGTACATATGTATATCGTTGTGGTCATAAAAATATTATATCATCCAAGTTAATCGTATTTCGAATAATTTCGGTAAACTTCACATTTGGCGAAAGGTGCATATAAAAACACATCTCAATATGAAACCATCATTCTCAGTCACAACTGCTTGATGTACATAAACCAATGCGGTAGGTTTCTGTCCAATGCAGATAAGTAAATTTGTTTGCATTGTTAATTAAAATGTCGGCTCGTGCTCAAAATTCGGTTTTAAACACTTGAGATCATACATTTATCTTTATTGAATCGAGCCAATCGAGGTGATACTGCCGAGTACCATGATAAGTACAACGACAGATGTACGTCAGCTTAGTCACGTTCGTTTAGGGTTTTAGTCAAGGTTGATCTTTGCTGTAATTGATATTGAAAAATCATAGACGCAGATTTAAATAAGACTTTCGCTTCATAATTTATTAAGAGGTAAATTTGGCACCACGCTAAGTAGTGTTTTCATCTTAAAAAATATCTAAGTGATGCAGTATTTTTACGTATCAAATCATTTCTACGTGAGGTAAGGTAAGAAATCACAATGTAGTAAATATTCACTCTCTTGTTAGAATGGCATACAAATTCGCCCCTGCCGGAAAGGATGACGTTTCCGATTTGTCTATTCTTGTAAATCGCTGCTACCGAGGAAAGGATCTCGGAGGGTGGACAACCGAGGCAGATTTTCTTGGCGGGATCAGAACCACGCCTGAGATGCTGGAACAACAGTTAAAAGAAGAATACTTAACCATGATCAAAGCTGTGGACCCCGTCACTGGAAAAATTGTGGGATGCGTGTACTGTAAAGTGGACGGCACTTCAGTTCACTCGGGAATGTTGTGCGTGGAGCCTTCAATTCAAGCAAAAGGACTTGGGAAAATGCTGATGCAGGAAGTTGACAACTTTGCACTCAACAACAACTGCACTTCCGTAACTATTGATGTCATTAGCATTCGGGACTCACTTATTGCGTTTTACGAGCGAAGAGGATTCAGGCCAACGGGCAAAACAACGCCTTTTTCAAAGTTTGGAGTTGGAGACGCCAAAAGAGAACTTGTATTTCAAGAAATGAAAAAACAATTATAAACACAGAATGTAACTGTTGTTAGATACAATAATAAACATATTATACAATAACGTACGTATTTATCATATACATATTTATAATATTAAATTTCTGAGTAAATTTAGCAAGGCCTTTACAAATAATATTCTAACAAGGACAAATGAAATTGTCAGATTGATTTACACGTACAAATATGTATATGTAAATATGTACATAATGCATCCAAACATAATTGTTTTTGACAATTTTTAGCCACAGCCAGGGCTTATGTAACCATCTTCACATCACGATAACTTCAAATTTATCTAAACGCCTATAAATTTAGAATATGTACACTGTTTTGAACGATCAGCTAGTTATGCAAGCACATTGCGATCAACACTGGCTCGGGCTTTACATATATGCAAAACTTTATTGAAGGTTTCAGTCCAAGGATTCCATATATACATAATCTCAATCAAGCAACCTTACCTAACTAGCCCATTGTTACACTTTCATCGATCAACGTTTAAGAACAATTAGGTCAAAATTTGCACACCAGATACATCACTCCTATTTAAAGGAGCGTTGTTTGGTGTTTATTTTCATATACCGATTTATTGCACACAAACATCACGAATTTGGAAAAAAATGGGACGTGTTAGAATAACGTGTTGGATTCTTCTTTTGCAATCCTTATCGGTTTTTGCGGAGGATGAGAATGATGTGATAATTCAAGCTCCAGATGTCACACCGTTTGGAAGATGGGGACGGATGGAAAACTGTTCTCAGGGACTATTTGTAACTGCATTTCAAGTCAAGGTAAATACTTTCAGTAGTTATTAAATTATTGGGTAAAGTATTTTAGGAGATTTGGTGTACAAAGGAACCATTAGAAATTATTATGCATTCACATCCAATTTGACATGATGCGTTACAATATTTAGTCGAACGTTACTCGTTATGCTGATAACACATGCATGTACAAATAGGTCGAGGGAAAGCATAGTATTGTCGACGACACAGGTCTCAACGGGGTTCGTTTCTACTGCGGCACACCCACCACGTTGGAGGACGAAGCTGGTCAAAGTTATTTAACCTGGGAAAATGTGACGAGCAGTGTCGGATTATTTGGTCACTGGGGCCACGTGAATAACTGCACTACTTACGCAGTCGGATTTGATCTTGAAGTTCAAGAACCACAAGGAAAATATAAAGTGCGTTAGTAGATTTGGCATTGACATAAATATTGTGCCTCGTTTCTATAAAAGTATTTTTTTCTCTTTTTAGGATGACATTGGTGCATCTAATTTAAAGGTGCTTTGTGCGGATGGGGCTCAAATTGAGGGCTACTTTAATAATGGAGAAGGCCACAAATTTCACAATGTCAGTTACACAGGTGTACAGAGGTGCCCAACGGGTTATGCTTTGTGTGGTATCAAGACAAAAGTGGAAATTTATCAAGTTTTGGGTAACATTGTTAACAATTAGTAACAAGTACAATTATAAATTTTTAGCGAAACTAACACATTTTTCTGTGTTTGTAAAATACAGGAGACGATACAGGATTGAATAATATTGCTGCAAAGTGTTGCTCACTTACCGACGTCATTCCAATTATCGCTGGATAACTTTTCAAAAATTAGCATACGGCAAAGATGGACACATATTTAAGACATGCCGAATAAATGAGTGGATAAAAATAACTTATGGAAATATTTATTGACAATAAGCATAATACGTTTAGTATCGTTTATATCTCAAAAATTTATTTTTTTCTATGCACTTCAATAATCTATCAAATATGTAGCTACTGTTTAACTGACAATTCCACTAAAATGTCAAAAAATTTGATGAATAAAAACAAAAGTGACCAAGTTTGACGTCAAAACGAGATTGGATTTAGAAAATCAACTAAATTATTGTGTAAAATTTCGACAGAACAATATAAATTCCCGTACTTCTTGATGTAAAATTTTTACATCAAGCGTGTCCGTGCATCAGGATAAAAATCTTCAGAAATGTATGACAAATAAATATTCTGTAAATGTATTCCTTTGATGTTTATTATTTTATTGTATTTTAAAAATATAAATTAGACTACGCATTTAATACATGTATTGTGTACCATCTCAAGTCATTGCATAATTAATTAATTGTCCATGTAAATAAAAATAATAAATAGAGTAGTTGGAAGTGTTTTAGTTGGAAAATACACACATTTGCATATAGAAAAGTAGATACATTTCACTTAATTTGTACCCCAGAGCCTTAAGATACTGACTAGTTTAGTTTATATTGTAGTTTACATATGTATGTATGCTGTCGCATTTATCCAGCCTAAAATTAGTTATTATTATTATAACAATTATAATTAAAAGTAAGAGTGTAGAAGAGATAAGTGGAAAATTGTGGTTAGTTAAAATGTAGAAAAAGTATATAAACTGGATAAAACTGGCCGTGCAAGGTCATTGACAAAGAACAATATTTAGCTACTAATAACCTTCAACAACTTAGCAGGATTTATACATCCTTATTTATGTATAAATAGCACCAACAACTATCGGAATCAGGTAAAAATTGCATGCAATAACATACAAATATATATATCAGTTTAGTATTAGTTATATATGCATATGCATAGCGCTAGTTAGGACACTACATTTGTAGTAATTCAACTAAACCCAATGAAATTAAAATTCGAAATCAGTAATGTTTGTCGTATTTGCAATAAATTCTACTGAGGTCTATGTTTGGACTACAACCGTTTTTTAACATCTTAAATGCGCATTGGCATGTGGTGGAGAGGCATTTGGGGAAATTGGGGGTTGGGGAAGTTATCAGTCGTTTGCGGCAGGAAGAAG
This sequence comes from Folsomia candida, assembly GCF_002217175.1. Classification (NCBI taxonomy): domain Eukaryota; kingdom Metazoa; phylum Arthropoda; class Collembola; order Entomobryomorpha; family Isotomidae; genus Folsomia; species Folsomia candida. The sequence goes on along the minus strand of NW_019091193.1, from coordinate 23,097,328 downwards.
CGGAATGCTGCTGCCGGTGCGATTTGCGCTTCCCTGCAAAATTGCAAATGAGAAGAGTTAGTAAATTATTTATTCTAAATGTTCCAAAACTTTATTTTTTTAAATCCATCTCACCGAGTAGTCGCAGTTTTTCTTTGCTCTTTCAAATGGCGTTTAGCGTGTTTTGCCAAATGATCGGAGCGAAGGAAACGGCGTCCACAATTGGAACACTGAAATCGCTGGAATCGAATTTTTGTGTGAATTAGTACATATATTAAGCATAACCATTCTGTAGAAGAATATGCATGTATATCAAATTAATCTTACCTTTTCTCCTGTATGAGTTCTGCGATGACGAGAAAGTTCGTCGGAACTGCAGAATCAGCACAAATCTTAATTATTAATCAACCTTGATTTGGTTAAGAAGTTTTCAGTTTTCATGCTCATACCGACTAAACTTTCTGCCACAACTGTCCCAAGTGCAGGCGAAAGGTTTTTCTCCTAGAAGAGGTGAGATAAAAGGATTTAAAGACTTGTGCAGATTTTCATATGTGAATTATGTAAGTCAAAATCATACCAGTATGAGTGCGTTCATGAGCTTTAAGATGTGATGACCTAAAACATAATGAATAATTTTTGAATTAAATATGGAATCGTTGTTGAAAATTGATGGAAATTAAGTGACGTGACTACTAAATATTACTTCTTAATAAACTTGTTACTCACTTGTAATAAGTCTTTCCACACCCTTCCCTGAGGCAGGCGTAGGTTCGTCTGCGTTCAGGAACTCCTGCGGCTGGAGTGCTTTTTCCAGCATTAATAGCAGCAATACTGCTAGTAATTGGTTGCTGTGCTGAGAAGGTTGAAGTTATCACTGCATTGTTGTGAAGATGCTGGGGCTGTGGCCCTCCTGGGAGCAGAAAGGGTGGAAACATAAAGTCTCCGCCTCCAGGCATGTAGAGAAATTGTTGTGGTTGCCCTGCATGATGATGGTTCTGGTGTTGACCATTGCTGTTGTTGAGGGGGATAAGGGTGAGCATGGGCATAAGTTTGGGGGCAATGGGACGAATGGTTGGAGGGTTTATCGGGACGCGGCTGGATGGTGGCGACAAAGGGGGAAATTGGGGGAAGTCGCCACCAAATTCCACCACGCCCCTTCCAGAAGGTATGTTCTTGTCCCTACGAGAACAATATTTGTTAAGTTTTTTTTTCCTCCAAATTGTATAAATGTCCGACTTACCTGTGTCCACTAGTCATTTCCGTCGTCTTTCTCGATGGGGGCACTTCAGGTGGGGTCAGCTCCTTTTGCTCTTCACTTAGCTCTATGAGAGCGCGTTGTTTCTTCCAGTTGAAACCGTAGTTGTTTGGCTTCGACTTTTGATAGTCTTGTTGATTTCCTTGTTGCTGTTCGCAAGTTGCCCGAGTATAACGCCCGTCCTTATGAGCCAGCATTATCACCGAGGCACGGGAAGACTCCGGATCGGAGTCAGATGCATCCATTCTCTAGTAAGTAAAAGTCGGCATGAAATTAAGACTTTCCTATGTGCAACCCCTTTACACATGTAACGGGTAGTATGGGTACCTTGACAGATCCATCGTTTGAAGAATGGTCCAAATCAATGTCACTCTCAGCATCAGACGTTTGTGGGGTGAGTGGCAGACTGAAGCCGTGTTCATCCGTGGGTATTGGACCCCCTCGATCCTTGGTAATGTTCCCCCGACTGATGGAAAGTAGACTGCGTGCCACAAGTTCCATCTCCACCTCATTCTGTAAAGCAGAGAAAAAGTGGACTGATTAATTCAGTGCAGGTCGCATCCCTTCTTATACACAATCCACCCGACCATTTCGAACACTAATTGTTGCATATTTATATATCAATGAATCTTGCTTATCAACTTTGATAAGCAAAACTAAAGCCACGCATCTGTCCCTTGTGGTATCCTTATCCAATACTGGGTAAGCATTGCGTACTATAGTGTGTGTCTCCACCCACGTAACCTAAAACTGACCCTAATCACTATTAATAATTATATTACAATATCGCCACAATTATCAACATTGTAGCTCATGCCAGACAAGCACGTCTCGGCGGCGTGGCGAGCCTTTTTGTGATGCAATCCACTATTTATTTACTTTACCACAAACATATCATACAGTGTTCCGCAAGTGCTGGTGCATGTATGTACATATGTGTGTAAGTAGCAATTAATAGGATGAAACCGCCCCACGTAATGTACACGTGACAAAATTAATAAATTTTGCAAGGATGGGATGGTGTTCCCCAAAATGAAAGCGACTTTGGACTTTGGCCATGTAATTATTTATGCAACAATGCCAATTGTGGGCAGTGCGATCAAAGACCGGTTCACATGCATAGCGTCATCTTTTTCGCCGCATTCTGTCATAAAACCCGATTGAATGGGAGGGTCTAAATTGCACCCGTTCTGACTTTCTTCCTTTCCTCATATGTGATAATCGCATACGTAATTGCAGCTGAATTCCATGTGTGGTGCCATAAGCTCTACTACCGATCATGCTCAACCAGCGTGTCTGGCGCTATACCCTCCTCATCTCTCTATCTGGGACAAAGATATCAATCCAAGTCTTTTGGCTGTTTCTGGCTGGGGCACGAGACGCCAAAGTGCTAACATCATATTGTTGCATTACATAATTTTGAGCAGAGAGCAAAGTTCTCACTCTTAAAAAGTCTGCCAACTAAGCAAAGTCAAAGTGCACTTATGACAAGAGCGGATAAAATGACGCAAACAGAATTTATTTCAAAGATTTCTGCAACATATCAACACTTGGATAATGACATGCTGTTCAATAATTGTACTCGATGTCCAATCTGAAACAATTAATTTTACAAAGACATCAGATCAGGCAGAAAGGTCGGACTTTGTCCTATGCATGGAGTAAATCATTCATGCAGTGAAAACGAAGCGCTTCCTCAACCGCGACAAGGCAAGGTTGTACATTGGACATGATCACGAAGCCTGAGCGTGGATGTTTATTTCCATTCTGCGGGTGAAATTGTTTCACAGCTTTTCAAGCACGAACTCATTAAGTAACACAGAACCAGTTATAAGAAGAAAGGCGAGATAATACATATCCATCCAGTAGATTTGTGTATGTGGGGCTTTGCTTCTTTAACTTGTGATAATACTAATAAGGAAAGTAAAATATCCAGTCGTTAGTATTATTGTTTACCTGCGCGTGCATGCCTCGACCAAAATAGTGTAACAAAAAGGTATTTTAAGTTGAAAGAAAATGAAAATAAGGATGTCAAACAAAATTTTCTACACCAAAGCCGAACTATTTGGTAAGACATGTATGTGCATTAATGTCCCGCTGCATAGCTTCCGTGTCTTGATTATCGTCGCCAAACCGTCTCCCAACCGGATTGTCCTACTCCCAATTAATTAATTATGCGACCAAGTGCAAAGGATTTAGTCATTCATCCAGTTAAACATTAAAATTAAATGCATGTCCCACATTTTTATCATGTATTTGAGATTAAGAAAGTTTCAGTATCGAGCTTAAATGAATGGTGAGTTTATCTTGGGACGAATTTCTACGATGTCAGGCACAGACGCAGAGCAATGTGTAACGCATTCAGTGTATGTAAGTGGTATGGGTTTTACATGCATATTCCGTGTGACCCACCGCACCGCACGCCGAGGCTGCGTGCTGCATTTTTTCTGTAAAAATAAACTATGCATCGCAGCTTTTCTTTAATTTTTTGCCTGATTAATAGTAGAGACGGAGAGTTTTGGATATTCGATTGATAGAAATATTTCTACAAAAGCTTATTAGAGAACTTATCCAAGTTTGTATATTTACACAAAGTTGGAACTGCTAACAAATGGATGTGACCAGTCATCGTCATGTGGTCATAAAATTACCCTTGGCTTTATTGACAATTGTGTATAGACTGATGATAATATCATAATGTAGCGTATGTAATTGTATGTGGAATATCAGTGTAGTACGTGGTGATTGTGCTGGTGGTGGTGTGTGTACCATTTATTATTAGCTGCTAGATATATGACGCTATTATCATCGGAGTGGAAATGACGTTGCTGAATCTTCTTCACGGGACAAAGTCCATGAACCAAACCGTGTACACGTGAACAATGCGTGATCAGCACTAGTCTGTGGTGCATAGTGAGGCAGTCAGTCAGTGGCGATGATGATAAGCCAAATCAACTTTACGCAACGCGCACCCATTGCTCCAAGCACTACAGCAATGTAATAAGAAGGATAATTTAGCAACCTCTTAAGAATGCAAAAAATAGGAAAACAGTAAACAAGACAGACCAGGAAAAACACGCAGCATCGTATCCATACGATTATAGTATCTGTTTGTCATACTACAAACTACTGCTAATTCACCAATTTCATGCCCTTTGGTCCACAAACAAATGGAATAGCTTTCATGAGGACAGAACAGGATATAAAGTGCGAAACATTCCTATTTTCCTTTCCTGCTCACTTATTTATTATTTGGACCTCAAAAGCAGCATATTTGGTCCCCTAGACACGTTGTTGTAAAGTTGTTGTCTCTGTTTACGAGACGGGACGACGCCTAAAAATCAGGTTGTTTTTCTTGGTTTTGCCAACTTTGATGGCATTGGCGAACTTTCTTGGTTTTGTAAATTTTAATGGTATTGGCGAACGTCCAGGTTAATGAATTTGTGGGTCTACATACCTCGGAATATAAACTTTGGACTTTGTACTGATCTATGCATGATCAATGTAGCTGCAGCATAAATAAAGTGCGAGACGGTATCCATTAGCTTAAATTTTCCGGAACCAAATTAGAATCCTAAAAAATCTATATATGGGAACAAAACGACTCCTGCTTGGACTTTGGCCGCATCTCGAGTTAATGTCTTAACAAGTCAAATTAACGTAGTCTTGTCTTCATTGCACAGCATAATAAATATTCATGACATTTGAAAGTCTCAACTGCACTGGATCTTTAAAGTTCAACATGTTATATGTAGATCCTCTATTATCCATTTAATTGTGATGTTCCGACCAAATTTCATGCATTCACGAATATTGGCTGACTGGTATGTATGTATGAATCTACAAAACGTATTGGCAAACTTGGCGGAGCTAAAGAAATATTGCGTCTTAAGTCTTATGTAAACCTGGCTATTTACACAACACATGGAAAATTATGGACGGACGAGTATCATTATAAATATTATGGGAACACGGATCTTTTATGTGCATACATACTTCCACAAGAGAAAAGCTAATTGACATTTGCACCTTCGAGTGAAACGATCGTTCTCATCCGTTTAAGTGATTAACTATTTGCTAAATAGTTTCCAGTGCTCCACTAACATTGCCCATTGTAGACATTGTATAGCATTTTCTGCCTGCCATACATTGCAAACTACTTACCACCGGCTAAAAACTAATTTATTTGTTGCAGATGTAAATATAGGTATGTAGCTACGTGGCTTCTTAAAGTATCCAATAAGATGTATCATACACAAATGCACATCTATGCTTTTGTAACTAAGAAAATACGAGAATGAGACATCTCCTATCCAGTGGAACTAGCAGTGGTTCTAATTCCTCGGTAAGAAATCACAAAGCTCTCTGGCTGGATATACTGATTAGCAGAAACAGAAATATCGCGTACGTGGAGATTAAGAAGATGTACATAAATATATTCATAATGTACGAGTCCATCGTGCTGCACATTATATAATTTCATCTCATTTCCATTAAACCACGAGTCACAAGACTAGTCTTCCAGTAATCTATTTTAGTCCCAAAATTGCTACTACCTCGTCCAAGTAGCGTGAAAAGCGTCAGGTCATCCTCCATCCATGTATCGATTTGATTGTCAACGGGTGAAACCACCACACCCGAAACAAACCAACTGATTTGGCCAATCAAGGCATGATGTGTCATGTCATTCATAATGATAACCTTGCCCTGCACCATTCTAGAGAAGATGAGAGAGACATGCCTTATTTTGTTCAGTAAATATGTAGTTCATCATTCCATGTATCAATACTTTTGCCAATTTATGTATTCATTATGAAATTCATGGCCATTAGTTTTGGCAGAGTTAATTAGGAGGATGAGTGATGCAATTTCATTCCGAGTTGCAATTACTATGTAGCTTTCTACAACTGCTATACGTACAAATTTGCATGTAGGTCGGGATTAGAAATATTGGGATTCAAGTGGTAAATCCCGAATTCAGACCACTTCAAACTTGTTATCAGACACAATAATCTACCGCAATAAACACGGGCAGGTAAATAAACATAAATACATAAATAAATAAAGGAGTAGGGCTACCTGAGTGAGAAATTAATCAGGAATGACTTTGCAGCTAAAATCAGTCATTCACATTATTCATTCAATATTTTCCAGACTGAGCCTTGCTCAACATAGAATCCGCACCAATGGTTCTAATTTCATACAGGATAATGCTGCGTTTGAGGGTTGGCAAAAACGTGAATTACCATTAAAGTAAGGTAAGTAGTTATAGCCTGTAACTTACATATGCATTGTGAAGGTAAATAAATTATACTTGGTGATATATGCATGTATCGTAAAGGTGTTTATGAATGTCAATCGTCACCTGAGTACTAAAATTCAGCGTTGCGTTAACATGAATTGCATGACGTCACTGCACGACTGGCATATAATGCAATCACCAGAGACAAAGTATCATGACGAGGGGTCAATCAACTATTGTGTTGATAATCACCACGCGACAAATCAATCAACAGATTTATGATTATGAATTTTTAAAAAATCAGAGATCTAATAATTTTGAATTTGTAACTAAATATTTAAGTTGTCCAGAAATAATGGCGATATTAAATTGTAGGTGGGTATTATATAATAGGCTTAAAAAACCATATCGGATACCTCAGTTAGTAGCGAAATAAAGCGTTGCATAAAAAGAGGGATGCCATTTTTTCAGATCGGTGACGCACTGCATGCTCAAACGATTCCACACAACAAAGTCCAAATTGTGCATGTGTCGGGTGCGTGATAGCATCATGCACATGCACATGAACGAGTGAAGGATATAAAGAAATCCAACTCTATTTAGATGACAGCCTAAGTACTTACACCCATCAAATTGGCAACTATTTATTTTTTTACTTATTAATGCACTACTGAGTACGTAGGATATCTAAACCTGGGACTGTGTATGAATACCCGGCATAAAATACTATGCACTGTTCCAAGTGGGAAAGCATTGTCTCTTTAATTAAAGAGTAAATGTTGCTTCGTTCCCATTAATTGCATAAAACGACATTTTTCCTAGCTTCTTTCCCCATTTATACTACGTCAAGTTCAATTTGCTCAACTAATTGCTTGGAACTTACCTTGTCGAGATAACATTCCCGAGTTGGTGGTGTGTTGGGTGGTGACAGCATGCTTAGATCCAAAGCCATTGTGAAGAGCAGTGTATGGAATCGATGTACGTGAATATATCACTTGAATATATAGTTTGTTTTTAATAGAAATATCACTTTTGAGTTAAAATTGTATTTGTATTTGTATTGTAATCACAGGCGGGATATGACTTCTTTCATAAAACGGAAAGAGAATTATCATGAAATAGGCGTAATCGTTTCAAATTTGTAAGGTTGTAAAAATGTGTGGTTGTGTATTTCCGGAATTTCCGGGAACTATCTTGGTACACTTGATAATTGGTAAGTGAGCGAGATAACAAAGTGTATGTAAAAGTGCATGAAAGTGGTTGCGTAATCAGCGTGGTAACTCAACTCTTCTCCTCTGGAGGTTGGAGAGCGACTGTTGTGATGGGAAAGACTGCTGCTGTCTCATCGTCGAGTCGAGTAGGTTGCCCCTTTGGCCAATCGCGGCGGAGGGTGCGGCGACTGTCCACGTGAATGCTGAGTGTTTGGCGAATGTTCACGCAACCAGGGTTCCTCGTCTTCCTCTGTGCATCTCATCTGACCGGAAGAGAATGTTGGACACAAGGATTTCAGGCGAGTGAGTCTCGTACGTACCAAGTGACATTTTTAGGGCATGCATGTGTCTTTTTAACAGATATCTCATATCTTTAGAGGAAAGTATTGTATGCAATAGCATGCATATGACATAGTTTGCAGTGATGTCTTCATATATAGAGTTGCATATATTAGGATGTCTTAGATGTTGACCAATTAATTTTGCGCGTTAAAATGTGTTACGTTTTTTAGTATACGCATTATACACCATCTGAGATATTTTTAATATTGATGGGAATTTCTAATTTGTGAATGTGCTCAATATTCATTGTGAATATTTATATTTGAAAAATAAAATAGAAGAAAAACTTTTTAGAATTTCAAAAATTTCTAAAAATTTCTCAAAACAAAAAATTGCATTTTTCTTAAAACGAACCTAAACGTGTGTAACGAATTTTGTTGAAAAATGTCCTAGTTAAACTTAAAGTGGCTACTTTGGAAAAATCGATTTGAAGTTAAATATAGACGGAAAGATATACAATTATTCAGGGATTTTAATTAGGATATGTAACGTCAATAGCAGATACATATATATCGACGTAAAATTACATAAGCATTCATCTAGCAATGACTTATGATTTCTCGGTTAGTTTTTAGGTAGAATCTTATGAAGGACCTTTCAGCATTTTGACATTCTCGACTGTAAGGGGAACCCTGTTTCCACTACAGCGGCACGCACTTGGTCTGATCACTCAGGAAACTCGTGCACACCAGTTGAGCTTTGAACTCACACACCACCAAACCAACCCAAATCTCCGTCATAATAGTCAATGCCACACATGAAATAACAACAAACAATGCAAAAACTGACTAATCTTGATGATGCTGTTTACGAGAGGAGGCTGTGTCCGTCGTGTCATCAGCATGCAGTGCTTACCAATAATAGGTACATTATAGCATGAAATAAGTTGCTATTCTATGCATGCAAATTTTAGCACCAAAATTACCAAAGAAAATTTATATTTTCAAAATGTAAATCGTGTTTTTCATGTCGACAAACAAAATTTATTAATAGCTTTTCAAGTTTTCCATGACGATACTAATTAAAAGCTTCACATTGATGCTAACTAATACGAAATAATAGAGGACGGAAGATATGTTATGACGATCGAATAATTAATAAGTACGTACAAGTCGAAAGTAATTTCTGCCTCAATGCAGATAAACAATTTGCGTCGAGCTCGAGATCAGGTTAAGGGCCCGGGGGAAGATTTACTTGATTTTATGTTAGCAACAATAATTGCCAGGGCCCCAAGATTATTATCGCTCTGTTAGGTTACGACCACAATTAATTGACACCGTTTCTATGGGACACTCACGTTCAAAAGCTTTGGTTTTGTCACTGCTTTTGAAAAAGTTTCCCTCAAGTCCCTCAAGTTTTTGAAAAAAGTTGTTTCTTTTGTTCCATGGATACTCAAAATGCAATTCCTGCCATTAATTTGGCAATTCTAAGCCAATTTGTCCTCACTTTACGACCAAATATCTCCACTGCACAAGAGGGCAGATCGTCAAAAAAAACTCAAGTAAAATCTAAAGATATGATTAACTCATTAAACATAATTTAAAAAATCTGCCCTCTTGTGCATTGCTGAATTTTATCGTCAAAGTTGACGTGATTTCTAAGCAACTTCCCCCAGGCCCTTAATATTACAAATCATGGAAGTACATATTTGCATGCAAAAATTTATGTCATGCACAGTTCATTTGTAACTTTCCATTTTCGAATCCGGGTCTTAACTAAAATATTTTGAATTAAAGTTGCATATAAATACGTCAGCAATTTTAATTGTTTCTGTAAACAACATGTCGATGCTGTACACAGACCCGTTTGGCTTATCCTTAGAGATTATATTCATGCATATGCATTTAGCTGGCGAAGATGAGATTTTGAAGATGAATTTATAATAAAGCATAATTTAAAATTTTAATTTTTGTGATAAGACTTGCGTCTGTGAACCCTTACAATGTCCACTGAGGATGGTTTTTATTCCAGCAACTACCGGGGAATAAATAAAAAAAATGATGTGAGGCCGAAGGACATCCCAAAAGCGAAACTCAAAAATCATGAACGGTTTTGTATTAAGAGGACCAAAATTTCGACCCCGTCCATTACAGGCAAAAATCTGATGTCACGGGACATATTTGAATGCATCCATAACATCTTAAGCCATCCATCAAAGACAAGAAAAACTATTGTCCGTACTTCTCACAACAGCAAAATGGTTACGGACTGCTAAGCTAAGCGAAAATTCAATTTTGCGTCAAAATCTTACAGCACATCATGTGCCCTTCAAGCTTAAGTAGTTGATCGATTTTAGTCATAACGTGAACAATATTTTCTCATAGACTAAAGCCAACTAATAACAACCATCGGTTTGGGTTCCACAGATTTGTGGTTATTATTAAATCTGAAAAGTTGTGATTAATCTAACTTGGAAAAGTAATAGAAATTGGTCTTATAGAGCTGTGAATCCCATATAATTTATACATAATATTACGTACATATGTCATATGTGTGGCATAAAAATATTTTTAAACAACTAGATCCGCTATGAGATACCGAGTTTTAAAATTAATCTAAAATTGAGACTGTCCACTTACTTATGTATATTGTCCGAACTGTATGTGTCCCCAGATTCGTCAAGTGTATGTTAGATATGTGATTTACTGATGTATGTAGATGTAAGTAAATATGGTTTCAATTTGAAACTTTCCAATTGAAACAATATTAATTGAAACTTTCAATTCTTTTATCTGGACTACACAAATATTAATTTGATCGGGTTTGATATGCTATATAAAAGAAATATAATTTCAATTTCTGCTCATACTTTGTAAGTAATCAAACGGTCATGGAGAGTCAGTCACTTATATTAATATAAATTTGGCAAATTAAAGTGAATTAGGTATCACATATGAAATGCATGTAAATGTGTATGCCAGTTGAAACTCCAGACTTTTGCCTAGCTTGCCTCTCATGTAATTATTACCTCCAAAGATTTTGATTCTGCTAAAGATAACAATTTAATCAGTCATCATAGCTTAATTGATAGATTCTATTGTTTGATTCTAATTTAACCAAAGGCCAACTTTTCTCTTATTTTAATATACGATTTGTGTTGACAATTTGGCTACATAATTTAATATTTATTCGAAATAAAGAAGCAATATGTCTGAACAAATAAATAATGTATTGTTCAACGGTGATTTGATGGAATTAATCCTAGCTTAACATTGTAAAGTTGTCCGTGGAATATCTTCGCCAGTCGTCGACTTTGTCAGCCACAAATAAACAATGTCCAGTACAAATTAAAGTTATACAGAATAAAATATCTATTTGAGAATGCCTTCGCAGTACATCCTGGCAGCGTATGAAACCTACGCTAAAACGTATCAAAAATGGAACAAAATTCCTATCGAATGGGATTTAAAGAATAAAAAACTGCGTTGCAATTCTTTGTCGCACTTAATTATTTGGGAGTTTGATATCTGTTGCGCTTTCATAATCGTCTCCATGATTGCAGGACTAATCTTACAGCAACTCATATCAAGAGATGAAAACGTCCCTTTGTCAGTGCTGTTTGCCAATGGGACAAGTTTCATTGTCATGATTGCAGCAATCTCAGTCTACATCAACATGGTACTCAATGGACGCTCATTTGTCACGGGCTACAACCAACTTCTGACCCTTGAATCAAACTTGGAAGCCCTAGAAGGTAAATGTATACTAAATTTCTCATTAACGTGTATGGATAATATTGGTAACGCTTGTTTAAAAAATTGCTTAGAAAACTCACACGCTGCTGGACGACTAAAACCTGAGCCTGACAATGACCTCTTTGTTAAGGCATTGAAACCATGCACTTTATTTTGCTACCCTTCCGCACTTGTCGTAACGTGTGTCGCAGTGTTTCTGAAAATTGATCCTGGCTACCTCTTCTTTCATCAAACAAGGGTGTTTTTAGGATATGCAAATGATTCGGCATGGACCACAGAAATGATTGTAGGATTTCTGAGGTCAAGTGTATTTTTCTTGGCACTTATGGAAACTGGGAGGGTATGGCCCTTGGCCTGCATGGTGCATATCTCGTATAAAATGATGATCAGCAACTGTATTGGAGTGATGCACAGGTATTAATTAATTAATGCATTGCTTATAGTTAATCAATTTTCTACGACATACATATTATGGTTTTAATTATGCATGCTGCACATTGTACAGGATAACGCAAAGGATTCATGAGTGTGGAATATCAAAAATTAAAAATGTCGCCCTCTTGAAAATGGTGCTTTATCAGCAGAATAATCTTAACCTTGTGATGGGACTAGGTGGGTCCTTGGATCAAACGGCGCTGTTTATTCAGCTGCAGATGACCGTGATTTGCGGAATCGTCACAAATTTTGCAACCTTAAGGTTACTGAAAATTACTTGGACTTTAAAAATTCCCAATAGTTGTTGCACATAATGTATATTATTCGACCTTTTTGTATAAAAGGTTCTACGATTCACTCCCGTTCGTCATCTATCACAAAATGCCGTTTATCTCATTATTGCTGGCGTTATGTACCAATGCCATGTTGAAATATTGTCATGTAATCGCTGACAATTCCACCGATCTACGCATTCTGTTGACAAAAGTGACTGGATGGAATGGACGTCGTGGATATTTCTCAAGAAAGGTAATTACAGCAAGCGATAACATCAGTTATCATATAATCGAATAAATTTATAAAGGTGGCCGCCATTCGAGGCCTCCGAATATACGGAGGAGTGGGACATGTGCAAATTCTTTGGATCGAACGGGGGACCAAAGCAAAGTTCTTTGATTTTATTTTGAATCAAACAATTGATTTATTATTGGCAATTCCCAGGGGGGTAAAAATATACAAGTCAAAAGCTGGAAAAAGAGCTAAATCAAAATTGGCAGTGGCATTATAAAATAAATATTTGTGGCAGAATTTGCACTTGACACAAGTAGTAGATTTGCATGCAAATAACAAGTCGTAGTATGCACAAACGCATATTTATTCTGGAAAACAAACACGGATTGTGAACTTGTGTAGTTTTATTATGCTTTGTAAATATAAATAATGTGACATGAAACACTTCGGAATTATTTGTTAAAGCCTTCTTCCAGTAATTTCAGTAATGTAATCCAAGAAAGCTGTGATGCGTGTGAAGGCCACTGGGAAACCACGTTCGCAAGTGAAAGTTCCAAAAGACACCACCCCCAAAACGGTGTAATGTGGGTCCACCCCTTCACCCTCTCGTATCATCAAAGGACCTCCTGAATCCCCACGACATGGCGAGTGAGTCGGTGTTGTCTTAACGCATATATTATTTCCGGTGAGGATGTCGCGGAAAGTGTGACGACAAGCAGCGTTTCCAAGTATGGTCACGTTTGTCTTTTGGAGCACAGGGCTCACCTTTCCACGGTCAGCTGTGATGCCCCACCCAGCCACCGTAACAGCCTGCACACAGCATAAGGTCATTTTCACTGCATAATTGTTCCTCTTTTGATCATCACCTCTTTGTTCAACTCACCTCTTTGTCAAATGTCTCGGCCACATGTTTCCTGTTTGGAAGGCAAACTGGACCGATGTTGGGTGCATATGTGAGTTTCTCGGGGAGACGAATGATTGAAATGTCGTAAGTGATGCTGTCCATATTGTACTTTGGATGAAAAAAATATTTAAAAAATAGATATATATATATATATATATAAATATAAAAAATATAAAAAAATATATATATAAATGAATAATATATACCTTTGGATGAGTAAAGATATTCTCCTTGGTCACGTTTACGACAATACGATTGGGTTCCTCTTCCTTGGATGCCTTAATGTTGTGGGCTCCGATCAACAGCGTGATGTGTTCAGCACCGCTGGTACAATGGGCTGTGATAAATGAAAGCATAAATTAAAACTTATTCACAAAATATTCATCTAATTTTGAAACGAAATTTTCAAGTTTACCAGCCGTTAAAATATGGGTCTCGTCAATGACACTTCCACCGCAAAATGATTTGTGGTCAATGAGCATGGCGACCATCCAAGGAAATGAATGCGGGTCTGAAATATACAGAAGCATAGCATATACGTGCATATAGGTCATTGCGTTCCTGTTGGTCAAATTAGTGCATTTATGTATGTATTTGTATGGTACATGACTTACCTGCAGAGCTATTTCCAATAATTCGAGTACTGTTGTCTAAGGGAGCTGAAGTGGTCGTCGACTCACTTGGAGCAACCGTAGTAGTCGTTGATTCAGTGGGGACATAAGTTGAGCGACCACAAACTCCGTCATCGTTAGACTCAAAGTCTCCTTGTGAAGCGTCGACAGGTTTAACGACGTAGGCAAGTTTAAATCCTCTAATCATGGTGGAGAGTATGCCAAATTAATTACATGTTTCCTAATAAAAAGCGCGTATGTAAAAGTATTTTGATACCGCTCGACTGACCTGTAATTTAAAATGCTGTTAGACTTAAATCTAATCCCCAACTTGGTCCCATTTGAGAGCACGGTGAAAGGAGTCTTTTCATTCTGATCACCAGCATAATTGTCGACGGCATAGAAGGCCCCGTCCCTTGAGATTGAGAGTGAGTCGAAATAGTTCAAAAACCAAGGCTGCATGTCAATATCGAAAATGGTGGCGTGGATTGTTGTTCCTTCTGGGGCCGACAGTAACCATTCGCACTGGGTGGAAGGAGGATAGTCTAATGAATAAATGTGCACAACAGCGTATTACAAATGTGTACACGATTAATTAATTAATATGCAAGTTTGTACATATGCTAAATATACAAATTTTCTAGAATTTCCATGTTCAGTCATAGCTCAAAACGCACCTTCTGGATATTTGGGCGAAGTGATGACGCCATAATCCCACAAGGCCAAGGTCCTGTTTTCTGAGCAGCTATCCGTCGCACTGCCTCGGCCCCCTGGCAATCCAACTCCGTAGTCAACTCGGGCGTTTGAGATGAGGGGTGGAAAGATGGGTCGAGCGACGGTGGGGAAGATCGGGGCGGCCTTAAGGAACGGGAGCAGATCGGAGGTCGAAGGATTTCTGAGGAAAGAACCTGTGCCCTCGGTTCCCACGAATAGGCAAATAATTGGAGCTAAATAAATCAGGAACACCATTTTGTACAAATATATACTCCTGTATATGTCTTCCTGAAATGTTTTGGCTCCCCCTAAATAAATAAATGATGCATAAAACTCTAATGAACTCGGATTTTCTTTATATACTGCAATTTATGGGGTAATTTAATGAGTTTATTGTTCCCGGATTACAATATGAATGAGCTTATTGATTATCTCTTTGATAGTATTAGTATCTATCATGGGACAAATGTGAAGAATAGACTGAAACCCAGGCATTTTTGTACCAGAGCTAGCAAAAAATTACCATACAAATGGAGAAGAACTGTTTGAATAACCATCTGCACGGAACAATTAGTTAAGATTGGGACCTGCAAAATAGCCAAATTATGGAACTGACAGAAACTAATAATTAATTAGTTAACGGGGCATTATTTTTTTCTGATTAAACATGACATAATTTTTGCTGTACTTTCGGAAGTAATGCGTATTCGGTCCGGTCATATATGCAACATAATGTTGACACAGACTGCGAAAATGTATACTTCTAGTCTGAATAATAAATACAAGGTTGAGTAAAAGTTACAAATTAGCAATGACATTTGAATTTAAGTTAGTTTTATGCATTTTTTTCGCTATTGACCTCTCGCTGAAATCTTTCACCGTACTTTCTCCCTCAAATGGCTCAGAACGCTCCTCTCTCTGACGTTTACGGGAAGAGTTGCGTAGCGGGAAATGATTAACTTCTTTTTTACTGTTTTTTTTGTTGAATTTGTTTTTATTTTGCTCCTTGAAATAAAAAGGTAAATCTAAAGGAAACAATTAAAAGACGAGGTAAAGTTGCATTCTGTTAATAAATAATATAGTACATGTAAATAATACACTCGACTGGTACCACACAGCAGCAAGCGAATTAATCAGGTAGGACGGCTATTGAGATAGACATTGTGTCTGTGTGTATGGACAAAGTAAGTAATTTTTGGGATACTGTATATTTCAGTTAGGTTTTGGCTACTTCCTGGCTGTGCGAGATGGAGAGCGACCCGTCGATATCAAAATGCAGTCAAGAACAAGCGTTTCGATTCAACAGACCAGTCCCACCAGCGCCGCCGATACTTCGACCATCACTTATTTTTTCTTCGCCTACGCAGTCGGAAATACGACTAAACGATGTCTGGCCTCTTATTCATGATCGATTGGTCACCTACCTTAACGAACGTGGTAACGCTGAATCAAACTTGCGTTCAGCCGCCGAGACCCGACTTCACACAATCCTCAAGACGACGGGTGGGATGGGGGCAGCAACTCAGAATATAGAATTGACATTACTGTTCAAGCTCCTCAGGATGTTGGACATAGACACGAAGGAGTTAAAATCTTCGAATCAAACTGTGCGTTAAGCTGTTTAACACTGTTATCTTATACATATAAATGGTTTCATATTCTAAATCGTGTTTTAGATTGATCACAAGGTACTTGTACTCAAGCTGAATGTATGGGCTCTTAATGTGTGGAAAACGTTAGATTTTTCCACTGTACAAGATAAGATGCGATATGTGACCATGTTTGAAGATAAATTTTGCAGCACATTACATAAGGTATTTTACACTAGACACTGGGTGGCCGGAGCGTTAAGCTTGTTTCAAAATGCTTTTTACTTTTTACATTGTTTTTTCTAGATTCGATTAGATTCAGCTCTGTCCTTGAAAGTGGTTTCTTCCAAAAATGCACTGGACTTACTTGGTGTTATGAAAAAAATTCAAACAATATGGGTAGAAGAACTTAATGTGGCGACAATAAAGATGAAAAATGGAAATATTGTTGATAAAATTGAAGAAATCTTGAAGCAAGATATAAAGGAAAAACATGAACTGACCACAACTAAAGATGACCTATTGTTTTACAAGCAATATGTAAATGTAAAGAAACAATTAGAAAACGAATGCCACTTGTCGTACAAAGATACGCCAATGAGCGTGGCAATCCAAGGCAGGCTTATCAAGAAGATGGCAGATGTATTCCTACAAAGTGTACAAACGGATAAGGCTCATGGAGACCACTTTTTTATCCAGGCTCTTCTTCATAAAACGGTAAAATTTTTGTAACAAAAGTTTTTGACCAGTGCGTACATTAGTTTCGAACATTTAGAGCAATGTTTATTTTGCTAATTGTGATAGGCAATGTCGTGCCTTAGCTATAAAAGGGCACTTGTTTGGGTAATCATGCTGATTCTACCCCATTTGGTAGCAAATAGTAGAGCCGGTGGAATCATCCGTTTAATGCATCTAACACAGGGTTTACTCAGGCAAACTATGACGTTGGTAAGTTCTCTTTATTTTACTTTTCTTATTGAGTTTGCATGGATTGTTCAAGACAAATCTCTTATTCCCAGGACCACTCAATTAGCAGAAGAGATGAAGTGTCTGCATGGAAAGCAATTCTGACTTCCAATTTGAGTTCTGAAGATATTTCCTACTTCCATTCCATTATTTTGTCCAAACGTATTTTCGATAAAATTCCTTTCAATGAGAAAGTTTTTGAAAATTTTTACCCTGAAGTGGATAAAGTGGACAAGGAATCGGCATCACAAAGTCAGATCTACAATACATCGTCATCATTTGTTTATGATTCCGAGCTCTGCGATGTGGACGTTTCTTTGTTAGTTTCTGATGATTCGGTTGATCCATGGAAAATTAAAGGAACGGTGAACTGGGAAACTGGACTCATCAGTGAGGATTTGTAATTTGCAGTATTCACTTCGGGTTAATACATGCAACACCACTAGAAAAGTATTAATTTTTAACTGTAATATTTTTTCAATATTTTTTATCGCAGAACTGTATTTATTTTCATAGCTTGGTAGTATTGGTTCTCAAAGCAACGGATCATTAGGGTTACCAAAACGAATTGATTGATTGCGCCATACTTTCCAATAGCATAATAATAATTTAAATTGCAATTTTAAAGATTATCAATGAAATTTTATTTTATTGTGATCCTATTCTGTTACTTTTCACTACATGAAATTTTTGAATGATTAGATTTTGATCCGCATCATAATCTAAATGAACTCGATTGCTTTGAGTACTCTTATTATAAATATTGAAAATATCTCCAAAAAATAGTAATCAACTAAGGCTGAATTTTATGCAGATTCCAATTGAAATGATAAGCATGTACTGCACTACTAATTATTACTTGTAAACACTCAAATAAAAATTCAGACCTGACATTTCTTTTACTAATAAATAACATTCGGTAATACTTATTCGTTCGTAGATATTAGATGTATTTATGGATACATATTTATAATTTATTATATTTTTTGTCCAACCATGCTCATGAAATATCTTCGTTAACTTGGTAACTAGAACATAAATGGGTATTGTAGACCCCACCGAAAAGCAACGGATGTAATAATTGCAGTTAAGTGCATCGAGAGGAAAGGTAGAGTCATAAAGCGGAATAAAATAAAAATTCTATTTTACTTTATTACACCCGAACCGAACTCTACAAATCCAAGTAAATGGCTTCATCTGTGGGCACGTTCCAATAAATGAAAAAACATCGGTAGGTAATTTTACAGGTAATATAACATCATATACTTATGTACGCATACATATGCACACAAATTTATGGCTGACTAAAGATAATGCATATTTAAATTGTACATAATCGGTATAAATTGAAATCCCTACCTAAGGACAATTCGGATACATCAAAGAAAATATATGATTTTTATGATCTTATAATTGCTGAGATGAGACAGACAACTGTGTGGTCCCGAGCCTGTGCACTTCCCATGGATGATGTCTCAATTGCATCTTTTCAGAATTTCTACAACACCAACCCAAATGCACATTATTAATGTAAATTACGATTTCTTTTAAAAAATTGACAATCAATGGCTCATTATGTTGAAATAAGGATGCTTCAAAATTATGCTATGGGAACCCAATATAATTTTCTTATAAGTTTCAGTATGAAATTGACAATTTATTTGTATTTATGAAAAGAATTAAGGTGCTGAGAAGAAATACTTACGGGTTCAAGTATTTATAGTATCAATAGAAAATAATATGTAGATATCACTACGAACAATGAATTACCTTTGACAAACTATTTATGTGGAATCCTTTACAAATTTCTAGTTTCCTGCAATTTGTTGAATATTTATGAAACCTCGAAATACGATGTATAAATACCAACCATATTGCAACATTGTTACTTCGCATTTTGATGTAGGGGTGATTTATGTATTCCTCTCTTAAAAGGCTCAACGCCATAAGTAAAGGATACAAATCTATGTTTAAAGTGCAATTCACAAGTAATAGGGTCTGAATTTCTGGCGGCAAAATCACGTGCCCATAAGGTTAACATTGGAGGGCGGCTAAAATTCAATTTGACCGTGGACCCATCAAGAGTGAAACGGATTTTAGAGTTGTTGAACGCTTAAATAATGTGCTTGCTTTCTTGAAGACGAGTGAAATAACATTTGTAAAACAAGTTGGTGAGTGATGATTTGTATGCACTCCTCACTCTCTGGTGGTTTTATTGTTATGCTAATAACTAAAATGTTTTATGACAGAACAAACAAACATCTGAATTCCCAAGGCAGGCAGCCTCCGTTCGTCGTTCAGGGAGGAACAAACTAGAAAACATTAAGAATAGGCGAGCAAATAAAGATATGATGACCATCGCATGAAATTATCTAATTCTTACTTAATTATTGTCATATTTAAAGCATATATTTCAGTCTAAAACATGCGTACGAAACCCAGAAACTGATTTATTTTATGTATGCTCGTATTTGACAAAATGATAATGCAAACTAGATATGCACGACATTTTCAGATTTACATCGGTTGAAACTTTATTAGTGGATACGCAGTAATATTTAGTAAATTTAATTCTGGCATTATCTAATTCTAAGAATTGTTCCAAGTCTCGAGATAAGATGAGATTGAGGGGGCTGCGGTTGGTGCGTTTTGCGAGTGATGCTGAGAAAGGAGGCGGAGAGAAGAGAAAGGCAGAACCAACCACCACGCGACGCCAACTTGGTTGGATCATCTTCAAGAAACGGTGATGGAGTCGTCACACCACTCCTCACTTTTTGAAATACAATGTTGAGATCCTTTTTTGTGGAAAATTATTTGTAAGAGCAGGAGAAAGTGTTCATCAATAAATGGGGAAAGTCTTCGCCATGACATTTTCAAACATTGAAGCGAAGTACAACCGATAAGTAATTCGAGAAGAAAGCAAAATAAAGTTGTTACACATAAATCACGGGATGATAATAATGGAAGAAAATTGGTTTAATTTGATTACGAGATTATGAAACTATAATAAATCCATGCATGTAAATTATTTGAACAATTAGATAAATTATTATGACGGTGTTGAACATGTACACAGGTATGTATGTACATGAATACTTCCATAT
The DNA here is from genome assembly GCF_002217175.1 of Folsomia candida. Lineage (NCBI taxonomy): Eukaryota > Metazoa > Arthropoda > Collembola > Entomobryomorpha > Isotomidae > Folsomia > Folsomia candida. The sequence continues at coordinate 23,076,771 of NW_019091193.1, read as the reverse complement.
AATGCTCCTCACACGAATTTACCTCTGTGGATGGGCGAGATGGCGACTCTACTTAATAAAATGTATCTACAGAAGCAATTAAGCCATCACTGATTATGACTCCACGAAGTGACACCATGCCGATACACACCTTACACCATGATGGCAAATCTCATCGTATGCATGTGTTCTGTTGTATCATCATCTCCTCATCTGATGCCTCCTTCTTAGCAACACGGCGTGGCTCATCCCTTCCATAAATCGTGCACGAATGGATGGTCGTAAGAATATGTGTGTACCCTTTTTTCTTAATTTCCCATCAAGTAGGTTGGTTTGTCTGGTGAGATGGTTGGTGGTGATATTCTCAATTCCAAGTCCTCGGCTTAGTTTTCCTTCTGAGTTTGCGAGTCTCAGTTAAATCTCACACCTCTCCACCAACACACATTATTTCGTCTCTTATCACCTCCACTCCTAATCACAAACCCAATCAACCCTTAATTTACATGTCCTTGCTAACCCCATCGAGAAATTCGGCACCCACTCACTCTATCAAGGAGCAGAAATCGAAAATAAAATATAATGCATAAGCAGTCCAACTCCAGACGTGGCAGTGGTGGTGGTGGTGGCAAGAAGCAGGGTGACGGCGACAGCAACAGCGGCGTCGTTGGCAGTGTCGCAGGTCAACGACAAGTTGTGGTGGAGGAAGAAAACGACTCCTCGCCCAGAGTGATTTGTCATTATGGGGAGTGCGGTGGTGGTGGTTATGGGGAATTGTATGGGTGGGGTGCTGTCCACCCAGAACAGCAACAGCAACAACACCATCCTCAGCAGCACCACTATTTGGTGGGTGGAGGTGGTCACCTGGGTGGCTTGGTCGACTCGTCCCCACCACCAACAGGGTCGCAAACTCTGCTGATTCACACCCTGCATGGAGGAGGAAGCAATAATGGGGGTAAGTTCCAATCTGGGTGAAAGTGAGATACGTGTAAAGTATCAAAGTTTTGCTACATGTATTTTGAATATCACAAACATGCGACGATTTGCCGAAGTGAACCGACCCAACTTTCACCCCGTGCAAGTATCTATCGTGCAGGTGCAGGACACCTTTCCCACCGTAGGCCCACTGTGCCTGCTATTTTTACCCGTTTTATTGATGGGTGTACACCTGTCACCTGTCAACTTTGGGCTAATTGTACTGTTTTATGACATATGGAACGTTTCAATTACCTGGAAAAGGTTGAATATACTTGTTTTTTATTGGGGACTTTTTATTGACAATTTGTTCTCAATCATGAGGGTCAACTCTTTGTGTCGTCCAAGGCAATGTGCATATGTACATAAATGTTTGAGTGGTTATTTATTGTTACTTTGATTACTTTTGATTAGGGGCTGGCCTGGTGGAACTTGAGGACGGGCCGAGAGTTGTCTTGGAAGATCGAGAACTTTGGGACAAGTTTCACGGATTGACAAACGAAATGATAGTTACAAAAAGTGGTCGGTACGTTAAAGTATAATGAAACTTATAATTATGTTTAGGAATTAGAATGATTGCAGCAAAGCAAGAATGCAAATGTAAAGGACTGCAAGTAATGCTATGCTATGCTATCAAATTGCCCCACAAAACTTTCTCCTTATTCCATCCAACACCACTTCCTCTAATAATTACGAAATCTCACTTTCTACTTGCTCAGTTTCGTATTTAATTTGCTTCATAGCATTCATAGATTATTTTCCTTTTTAAAGGCGAATGTTTCCCGTCGTACGGATTCGAATCTCAGGTCTGGTTCCGAACGCCATGTACAATGTTGTTCTAGAATTTGTTCAGATCGATTCACACAGGTAGCACACCATTCATGACCATCTATTAGGACTACACTCCGTTTCTATTTTCTAAGAACTGGTGGCTTATCTTCTTAGATGGAAATATGTAAATGGGGAATGGGTGCCAGGAGGCAAAGCTGAGTGTGCACCGACAACTGCACTGTACATACACCCAGAATCCCCAAATTTTGGATCACACTGGACTAAAGACATTGTTTCGTTCCATAAAGTAAAACTCACGAACAAAACCAATGGAAATGTTCAGGTTAGTGTACAGCAAATTATATCATAGTAAAATAATCTAATACTTAAACAGCTCGTTTTCCACATGGCCTGAAATTTTCCTTCAGATAATGCTCCACTCACTCCACCGTTACGAGCCTCGCGTCCATATTGTTCGCGTGGGCGCAGACACTGCCGGAAGTCCAGACGCGCTATTACGCAACAGCCGAGCCAGCAGCATCCATCCACTTCCAGAGACGCAGTTCGTGGCTGTCACGGCCTACCAGAACGAAGAGGTGAGGAACTACGACAACAAACATTTTCCCTTTTTTGCAATGCCCCATTTCAAACAACTTCGAAATGCATGTGTGAAACTTTTCCATGTTTGACCGGAAACGCCTTATTTTGGTTGATGATAATGTGACCATTGGTCACTATGTTGGTTAGCATGGACCCTCACCAATTATGGTGATACTGAATCAAGGTCTCTTTCAAAAACGGTGTATATTTGTTCCGATCAAACATTGCTCACAGATTTGGTCAACCTGTCCTAGTTTTACTACAATGAGATTTCGACTATGTTGGATTTTTTTTGCCGCAGGTAACCGCATTGAAGATAAGGTACAATCCTTTTGCTAAGGCATTTCTGGATGCTAAAGAAAGGCCAGGATTGGACCCTCGAAGAACTGATTTGTTTTATAATCATCCACAGTGTAAGGACAAATTGATATTTAGGATTAATAGAAACAACTATTTTCATACGATGTAACTCCAAAGGGCAATGCGAGACATGAAAATGAAATGCCCATAAATGAAAAACTTACAATTTCGTTCCAAAAATTTTGTTGGCAGATTCTGCTTGGTATCTCCACCCTCCGAGTTCCTACTACGCCACGGCTGCCTCTCCATCCGCTTCCAGTGGCTCTGGTCAACGATCATGGTCATCTCCATACTCTTCTGAGCCCAAGAGGACCCGAATCGAGGGTGTAACCTCGGGTAAAGCTTTATTTTTATATTTTCCTTAGTCGTTTAGTTCTAATATAAATAGATGCACAAAATCTGCATACTGATCCTTGCATGAATGACTCGTTGGGGCAAAATGACTTTCTGTTCTCACTTACTTATTCATACACACGTCTGTCAGCCCAGAGAGAGAGAGAGACGGCGTTGTAAAAGAGTAATTAAAGGCCGTAATCTCATTAGGCTGGTAGTAAAATCGCAAATTCAATGCAGTTAAACTTGGCGAATGCAATTAATGTTACAAACCGCCTACATAAAAAATGAAGTGCGTGCGTGCAGAGTCTTAATTCAAAAAAGTCAACGGACGGGTGCCACCACAGCATTTATGCTCATTTCAAATTAAATTACCACCGAGACTTTGAGCTTCAAAAATGTTTGGTTTCTGATAATGTCGGTTTTTAGAGTTTATTGGATTGATAATGGTAATTTTTGTTCGTTTCATAAATTATTTTGTTTTATAAGGTGTCTCTGGTATGTAGACCACCCCACTAATTCTGACCGACTTGGTTTGTATTCCTTCAACATTACATCATGACGGATTTGGATGCATGCACTCTTTAAATGTTTAAGTGCTGAGCAAGTGTGATTTTATAGCAAAGATGAGCCTGAAAAAATATTTACAACTTATTTTGTGGCCACTTGACTGGCATTTATGACCAGAACTCAAACCTCAGCACAATGGTCTTTCATTTATTCCCTGCTCTCTCTCTCTCCGTGTTTATTGTTTCTTGGTTCAATATCCCACAAAGAAAGAAAAGAAAGAAAGACAGCAGAACAAATGGAAATCAAACATTAATTATCTTCACCACCATAACCATCAATCAGAACACACACGTAATTATGAACGGGACTTGTCTACAGAAATGGTCTCACAGGAAGAAAGTCGTGTGATTCACAATCAATATTTTTCATACTTCATGTGTGTTCACTCACGATTGAATGAAAATTTACCCAAGTACTGCTCAATGCCTTACATCTTCCACGGGTGCTTATATATGAAGTTAGAATGATGATGCTCACTATATCCAGGGCAGGTGCACTGTGAGCCGAACATTAGAAAAAACGGACAAATTATTTTCAGGATCGAGCCCCAGACGGAGCATTATTTTTGTTTGTATTTTTGTTAACTTTTTAAAGGTGGAGGGTTCAGAAACCACAATCCCTTTGCCCTATAAAGACCTAGTGACCGTGTGTACGGAACGAAAAGTACGAAAATTTGATATTTCTCACTTTTCGTTCCGTACACACGGTCACTAGGTCTTTATAGGGCAAAGGGATTGTGGTTTCTGAACCCTCCACCTTTAAAAAGTTAACAAAAATACAAACAAAAATAAACCGTAGTAACGTTAGAAGTAGCTCACCCTGTAATAATGATTTGGTTATAACTTGCCCCAAAGGTGCAGAAAAATGCAACAAAATAGTTACATAATTTTTTGCAATTATGCACCAATGGTGCAGAAAAATCCAACAACGTGGATCAATAATTTTTATGCAATGTTGCACCAATGGTGCAGAAAAATTAAACAAAATAGATCAATAATTATTATGCATCGAGAAGAGTCCAAAAATTGTGCATCACTGGTGCAGAATTACCTACCAACGATCAACGATAATTTTGAAAAATTTATGTCAAAATTGTATGATCATTTCTCCCGGATATTCTGCACTATTGGAGCGTTTTGCATCCCTTCCCCCAATTATTTCGCATCATTTTGTGTTCCCGATTGTTAGATATCAATGGTCCTATTAACTTGTTAAAAAATTTGATTCGGTTTGTTTAGTACCAATGGTGCGCCTAACGTATCCAATAATGGTCAAGGGGATTTTTAATTAGCATCAATTGATGCAAAAAGGTCGTTAACAGACAGACGGACAGACAGACGGACGGACATGAGGAATTCAATAGCTCTCGTGCTACGCAGGGCGAGCTAATAATGCCCCGTCTGGGGTTCGGCTCACCGTGCACCTGCCCTGGATATAGTGAGCATCATCATTCTAACTTCATATATAAGCACCCGTGGAAGATGTAAGGCATTGAGCAGTAGTCAACTTGCTATAACCCATACTTTTCTCCTAATTTCAATATTGCTATGCATGCACATTTCCAAAGAGACAGAGCTTAGATAGTTTTCTGGTCATGCATTGTACGTAAAGTGTGAAAACGGTAAGTTTGTGGTTGGTCCTGGAATGGCCACTTAAACTTTTCCATTTTATGAGTGTATTTTTAGGTTGTACATATAGTAGCTCACTAGCTTTACAAGGTTTCTATTCAGTTCAAATCTTTCTCAATGTAGATGTCCCTGTTTTGTTGGCGAGTAAATGTAAATAGAAAAAACATTAAATTTGGGAAGCGTTAGGTAAAGATCATAAAATTTGTGGATAGAAGAATGGAAATAATTCTCTGAAAATTCTTGCCCAACTCGACCATGGTACTAATAAACGGATGGTAAAGCTATGAATGAGCCACACAGACGAACCAACCACCTTCGACCAAACAATTCACACAATGATGGGTCTCGAGACTTCAAAGAGACCGACGACGTCTATAAAATGGTTGGATGAAAAGAGGATGACTTGGTCCAAGGTGGGAAACGTACTCGTATCAAGAAATCCTGGTGCACCTTAACACAATTAAACAGTTCAGAGTACTAAAAAACTGCATCTCTTCGGTCAATGCAGCTCGTACAAATTTAGTTGCATCGTTTCATTCAAATTCTGTTAAATATGTAGCGTTTGCAAGATTGTCGTGTATTACCTAATTGTCACAACATCAATTACGTGTGTATGTACTTGTTGACATAGGTGTTTCCTTGTACATGAGTTTACTGAATACATGAATCAACTCTAACAATAAGTATATCATGAATTATCTGAACCCAATTACCACGCGTGCATGTTGCGTCTGCATGAAACTATCACTTCGAATTAGTTTTCATTTATCATTTATGCTTGTTGTGGTAGTTTTGTGCAAATGGACCCCTCTTCTCAGGTGTATCCATTGTATTCCATCCAGTCATTTCACCATCCATCCAACGTCGGCACAGTGTTTTATTGGAGGCCCGTCCTCGTGAAGGCCATTAAGGGTTCCTCATAATACGAAGAGGTGTCGGTGTCTTTGTCTCAAGAACTACTTGCAGAGTGATCTTCCTCGCATAAGGAATAATAAGATACATAATAAATGATGTATTGCTTCATATATGTATAATCCCACCACGAATACAATGCACACAAATAGTGATGAATTGTGAAAATGCGAATTGATGGAGATTTGAGAGCATTAACTACTTTATTTGCAGGATATGAACAAACGAGCACCGTGTGGTCGACCCCTACGAACCCCAGCGTTGGGATGACCTGGCCGGGTGCCTCGTCCGCCACGACTGGGGGCTCGTTCTACCCGTGGCACGAGACGACGCAGGTCGGGGTGGGACCACCACCCCCGCCGCCAAGTAACCCGAAATCCTTCTCACCCCCTTACCAACTGCCCCTTGCACCTCTCGAGTATCACCACCACCACTACGCGAGCAGCAGTCCTTTGCCCCTGGGGAGCAGTTGTGGGGCTGGAGAGCTGTCTCCCTACCATCACCAACTCCAACCCTCTTCACAACAAGGGTCGCCACCAGGAGGGCAGCAGGAACACAGCTACGACTCGTCCGGCAATAACAAGGAGAGGGAGGAGGTCGGAATCATTAAATGGTCGCCACTCACTCCTCCACCCACTCAACCAGGGCTGAACTTTGGGTTAAAAATTGAAGGAAATTGAAAGATTTGCATATCAATCGTCGACTTCTTACTTATATTTAAATTACAAAGTATGTTCCTTATTGTTATACGTAACGTTGTATTAGGAATTGTTAACTTTCATTCACTCGACTAAAGCTGCATCCATACTTCACTTCATCTTCAGTTGCTGCTCCCAATCCGATTTTTTGACTGGCTAATCAAAAATAATATCATCATCACAATTAAGAATTTCGACCAATCAAAAAATCGGATTGGGGCATGACATGAAGATGACGTGAAGTATTGGTCAAGCTTAAGGAAAAGCATGTGCAATACCGTCCGAACCGACTCTGCTAGTGATATTTGTATACGATCACGTAAGTAAGTATTGTGTAAAGTTCAGGAATACATAACTTATTAGTTCATTAAAATGAAGTTGAAAATGTAATCACTTTAACTCTACTTATCATAAGTTTATATGCATAAGGCGTAGAAGGTAAATATAATAAAGTCTGTTATTTAATGTAATTTAATGTCTTCTATCCTGATGTATGTGTTTGTTATTTATCAAGCATAGTTGCAAGTTCAAGATCCAATTTTGTAATAATTCGCCGAGTCAATTGCAAGATTAGGTTCAGTTAATATCATGCATAAATTTAAATTTAGCCTTAAATGTCCAGATTCCAAAACACAAAACATTCCTATTTCAAATTAATATTACATACACATTTACAAATAAATTAATCTAGAATTGCTTATTCTTTAAAAAAATTAAAGGGCCAAAAATTTCTTAGCCAAACAACTGCGTACGTATATGGCCCAAGACCAAATGAGAATTGGTACACAGTGGTCACTAGCATGACTCATTGGGTACAGCAGAATGTGTTGTCCATTTTTACAATTAGGCCACGCAACACTGAATTTAACAACAATAACTTGAATGTATGACTTCTTATAGATAACATGCATAAGTCGTCGTGTATACTTTTCAGTAGGAACCCAATCGCATATAAACTGGTTTAATACATACCCTTCCCCCAACAAAACCAATCTTGAGACATCTTATCACCCACTCCCACTACGTACACAAACTTTCGTATTTGTACCAGCCAGTTGTGTGCACGAACAAAATTCCTCTACGCAATGCGATCATGTTCAGTTGATTTCATAACGCGTACGAGCACAGGAAGTGGATGCAGAAATCGAAACGATAGCATTACCAAAAGAATACCACTGTTAAACACTTTGGATTCGCTTCGCAATGGATCGGAAAACTGCAGTAGAGTAAGAAATTTTAATTATGTTTTTTTAAGGAAACTTATTATCTGTTTATAAAGATTTCATTAAAATGCAAATATTTATTTTATATTTATTATGGAGGTTGTTCAATACCCAATCAAACGTGGCAATTCCTGCCAGCGAAGATCATAGTGCTGTAAACTTGCTTCGAACAAGGATAAAAGGTTTGAATTTTTAAATGCGTATGCAATTCCCAACATTTAAATAAACTTGTTTTAAATAATTTCAGAGAACAAACCGGAAGCTTTTGCTAGATTACGTGAAATATTTGACGATCAATTCATTCACCAGTTTTTTCTGGCTAATGCTCGAGATGCTAACAAGACCTATGAATATGTATGGTTTGAATAATACTTGGAATATTGCATTCATTAGTGCTATTAGATAACATGTTAAAATGTTGTGTTTATTGTTAATCATGTTTAGCTGGAAAGCTACATATACTACAGAATCACTAGTTACCCTGGAGTGCTTGAAAAATTTCCAAGTGTGCAACTGAAAATGCTGGAAACCAACAATGTTGCCCTGCTCAAGTATCGAGATGATGAGGACGCCATGGTCATTTTAACAAGAGCCAGTGAGTCAACGTTTCAATTTTTATTGTAATAAGGTTTCTAAACTGCGTACCCCTTGGAATACTCATTCATACTCCGTGAATTCACAAGGTGGTTATCCTATCAGTAAGATAATCACCATGAATGAAACCACAGAGTATTAATGGCCTTACTACATCCAATGATTTTAAATAAATATTCATGCTTAAATCATAAAAGTCTCACAAATGTATTGCAGAATTTTGGAACCCAGCCGAGAATCCGGTGGATGACTTTATTACACAGGGCACACTTCTCGTCGAGCTTGGTTTCCGGATAGACGAAAAGCTTTCAGAGACCGGAGCTGTTATCATTCTCGATTGTGCCGAATTATCATTTTGGCAAGCCTCCTACCTCACACCCATGGCTGTCATTAAAGGCTTCAATCTAATTGTGGTAAATAGTCTGGCGCATTCATAATCGGGTTGACACAGTTGACAAATGTGACTAATTAGGAAATGTTTCATTATTTCTACAGAGCAGCTTACCCGTTTTTCCAAAGGCAATTCATGTAGTGAATGGAGGAATGCTGTGCAACATGCTGTACAACGCGTTGTATCCCGTTGCGAAACAGTGGATCGGAGACAAGGTTTGGAATAAAATTTAAAAAGACATATATTTCGGCCTTAAAAATAAAATAGAAACTCATAGGGCTCGAGTTATACATATGCGTCTAGTTTTTATCATTAGCGTAAATTTTGTTCTTTTGAATAAAACGTTAATTCTTTTATTCTCAGGTTCATATACATTACGGAGATTTGTCAACATTGCATGTAAAGGTGCCAAAGGCGATATTGCCAGTGTCCCTCGGTGGGGAGTTGGAGGAACATGATGCGTTTGAACAGGATATATGTAAAATGATGCAAAGTCTTATCGCCAGTGGTTATGGGGGATACGCGTCGTAAGTTTCGCTTATAAAATATACACACTAATCATTGCAAACTAGTATTTATTTACGTCTCTCTTTTTTTGCATAATATTTAGAGTTCAAAAGACATTGTCTTCTTAAGGATTTTCTGGAATTTTACTACGGGAATTTTATGCTTATTTTTACTTGATGTGACTTTCTTTAAAGTATAAAGTTAAGTAAAATTTAATTTACAAAAGGAATGTTGAATTATTGACCAGAATTTACTAATCATACAATTATTGCGATAATGGAATAAATTTGTAATGTTTAAAGAAACTTAAATTTCCAATTACTATTTAAGAAATTTACTTCTAGTGAAGATTTCGTACACTTGTCTTATCGTATACAATCTAATGAATACTCGGCTACTTGGACCTAATGAGCATAACTCCGTCTCTTAGTGGGAATACCATCTGCAATTGATAAAGATTCGTGATTACTAGCAACACTATTCAGTTTAAAGAAAGCACTAGTATTTAACTAATTGCACACGCATAAGCATGATGAACTATGCATATTTATGTATGCACCAACCTGGTCAACCCTGTCGTCCGTCTTCACAAACTCAACGAAACGATGAAGTGCTCGCCCGATGGGCGAGGATTGGTCCATGAAGGTATCACTGCCCCACATAATGTTGTCACACAAAATTACTCCGCGTGCGTTGAGAAGATTGTTATCCAATATGCACTATCAAAGTAATTAAACGATTAACATATCAAGCACAACAAAATTTTTAATAATTAACTGGTTTTTAAAGCGAATTACCTTGTAGTAATCCAAATACTCGGTTTTATTTGAATCAATGAAGACCATGTCAAAGGACTTTCCTTCGTCACGAAGCTTCTGAAGTGAGTCAAGCGCATGTCCGATCACAACACGAATCTTTTCTTCCAGCCGAGTGCCTTTTAGCTGGCGTTCAAGGAACTCTTCACAATAAGGATTATTGTCCAAAGTAACCAATTCCTCCTAGAGTATATATGATAAGGACGAGAAGTATGAAAAAAGTTGCATACTAGATACTAAATGGGACTTCATAGTTCACCAAAAACTTACACAAAAAGACGTATCTGCCAAAGTGACTGCAGAATAACCAGTGAAGGTTCCAATCTCCAGGATCGTTTTAGCCCCCGTCATTTCTGCCACCATTTTTAGTAGTTCACCTGAGGAAATATTTCAAAAAACGAAATATACCCATCCTACTCTGCCCAAAATTTCAAGTAACCCTCGGTAGAAGCCTGAATTAATTATCAGACAATAACAAGGAACACTTTTTTACTAACCGACTAGATGTCCACTTAGCATGAATGATGCGCTTCTCAAAATTGGATCAGCCAAAGTAGCGGATGAAATCTTTTTCTGGATTTCAGATTCACGTGGGAGGACATGGGAAAGAAAGATGTTTTGTCCGCTTGTGATCTCATGACATCGTTTAATCTTGTCCGTCAGTGGATCATCAATGTCTCCTCCCAGTTCTCTTTGGGTAATAACTTCTTGGAGCAGATGCTCGACTATCTCAGAAGCCTCACCCGTCCAAAGTGCATTGCAACCTATTGTCAGAATTTTAAAATTGATTTGATCGTATTATTTTGCTCGAGGTGGGCAAAACGAAACAAAAATCTATTGTACACAATATTTAGAAAATCACTTATTACCGTTTGACATTTTCTGAATATGAAGGAGATTTTGGGTTAATTTAGCGACTCGGAACTTCTCTGCTGACACAACTTTTATCCTTGAGGTCGAAACTTGAACTGGGATCTTGCATTAGGCATAAAATGAAGGTAGGTAATCATAAGTATTAGACTAATTTCTAGGGTCTAATGTATGTTAAAAGTTACAACCAAGAAAAATTTTATCATTTACATACGTGTGTACATAAATATTAACATAAGAATGCTTCAGATTTGTTTCAAGTAAGCCAAGACATGAACATATGCATACATTTAATCTCCCATTGATACTCTCCATGAGAGTAAATACCTGCAGTCCAGAAAGGCATTTATGCAAAACTGCTGAGGCAAAGACATGTAGTAGTGAACTTTAGGATTTTGAACTCGGTTCATGATATGAAAGATGGTTGACATCAATATGCGTAACTATATTTCTTCAGCGTTTCGTATTTATGGAGGATGATGTATATAACATAGCTCTATGGTATTCCACACTGCTTGAATGCTCTTGGTCAAACATAAATATGTACATGTAATGTGAAGTTCACCTGAAAAACTCAATACTAATCGTCAGGACATACAACATGCAACAAAGCTTTACAAAACTTGTACTCATGCCAAGTTTCGTAGTTTACCGTTTCCTTTGGTCAACTACAAGTCAACTTATCAGATTCTTTGCATCAGATTTCTAATTTGTTTACCGGAGTTTATCACTTCGTGGCGTCACTTTTTAGTCGAAGTCTGGACTCACATGTAACCGTCATGTCCGTCTAACTCGAGTAAAATTATTCTATGTATCAACTTGAAATTTAGTGCACAAATTTAGTGTGTTAACATACGTAAAATTAGAAGTTAAGTTCGAACATGAACAAAATCGGTCAAGTGGATCATCAGGTCAATATTCGGAAAGGTCGTACATAATAGGCTAATATTCGGAGAATTAATCGTATTTGTAAACTAACCTGAACATATAATACCAGCACGACTAAATTATGATTTGGGGAGAAACAAGTGGCCCCCGTCGAATTTCCAAAAAATTGGTTTGTTGAAATTTGGCACGAAAGTGCAAGGGGACAAATAATTACGGATATAAAATATATTCCAGGATTTTACATGACTCGGGCTCTGCGGAGCACTTTCTTTACCGGTAAACCAAAGTACAATTTCAAGCTGTTTCTTGCTTGAATGGCATGCATGGTAATGTGTCAAGCATAACACTCACCGTAATGTAATGCAATCAGACTTCTGAAATATTTTCTCCGAGGTAAGTTTCATGTCATCTAATCTTGCAAATAATCTAATCAATTTCTCCTTTTGCGTGTTCACTTTGAGCACGGCAGGATACAAAGATTGCACAATTTCGACCACCACTAACCAAATTAGTGCAGGTTTATTTTTTGTAGATTGCCTTTCACGGTTTGTTTGGCGTGACATAATTTGTGAAGGAAATATTAAAGGGTTTCAATCACAAAAATTTTCCCGAGTCCTTCATGTTTCGCCGTATTCACCCAACAGCAATTTGGAGATGGCGCACCTCTAAAAATAAATCAAAAAGAGAAAGAGAAAGAAGCAAATTGGCAATTTTTCTCCTTATTTTTGCTCCTTTCTAATTTATTCAACGACCTTGTATATAAAATTGGATGTTAACAAGAAGGAAAGTTTTTTATGAGTGGGCTTAATGGCGTCGTCTTGTGTACTTCTTATTTTTAGAGCAAAAATTACAGATAAATGTAAAAATATAATTATTTATATGCGTCTATCATTGTAAGTGAACTTTGTAAAATTTGTGTGCCATTTTATTCTGAAGGGTGCAGTCATTGGTAAGCATGCGACCTTGAACAATATTTGCATCTCAGAAACGCCAAGTAATCCCATGTGCGCCCATTCCTTTGTTTTTAAGTAATCCCGAGGCCTACTGGTGATATTTCGATGCATATTGATTTCTGTTTTCAATTCCGCAGAAAACATCACAATTTGACAGGTTTAGATTGAAAATCGCATAAATCAAATCACAGAAAGCGATGAAACAAAAACATGTTTACCCCAAGAATCAAAAAACCATCTTAGAGAATTTAGGAATCAAGTTATTTTAACATTTTTGTTCAAACTTTGACACGTGAGCACTTTATGGTCTCACAGAAATAAGCCATCTACTTACTGTTTCTTTTTCATCTTTATATATTTTTCCCTTCAACGAGGCCACGGTGGATGTTTTGGTGACTAAGAAATAAAAATTTATTTCAGGAAATGTAAACCACTATCCGTGCGTCAAAATAACATAAACCTAGAATAAATATTTCCAGCTTGACTGGTTCCTTCCTCTCGTCATTGTCTCCGCATCAAATGGAAGAGGGATGAATCTTAATATTATGAATACACTGGATTCACCAGCCTGGAAAGCGACCAAGATTGCGAAATCATGTCAACAGCCACGCCATTATCATGAACAGCACGAACGAAGATGAGAACATTTCAAGTCGCAAGTTTTAGGAAATGAAACATCACTTTCAGCACTGCAAAACGTGTGCTAAGGTACATACGTAGATACTTGTCGTGCCACAAATAATGCTGCTTGAACATCCTGAAATATTTATTTATTAACAATAAACAAATGAATCACATCGTATACATCAAATGGTAATATAAATCCTGGCATATGTACACATTTACATAATATTTAAAACAATATGTGGAAATCAATCTTTAATTTAAAAAATCCATTGCTTAGTAAATTTAAAATGATTTATATACAGGTTCAAACTATGTACAGGACTGAGGGATAAATATGTCGTGTGTGAATATGTCAGCTTCACACGCACTAAAATACGACACTTTAACATTTATAAATTATTCTCATCACATTCACATAATAATATCCAATGCAACTCTCAAATTCACATACTTAACATTTTTAGTGGAACCTTGATTTCTTAAAGCATTTTTGATTCTATCATAAGCTATGTCTTGCAGTACTTGGCCACTGTACGTACCGTTATTGTTTAGATTTTATGCTCCTAATAATAGGAGAAAACAAGAAGTACAGCACCGTGATACTACAATAAGACCTACATATGAATAGAGGTACATGATTCTCATTATTTATTTTAATACGTATTATATTATGAATACGTATATATTATTCATATTTTATTTTAGTCTGAGTATCACAATACTCCAGGTCACTCGATTCCACAAACTATTAATTCATCAGCCCAAATTGGAATAATTTAATATTTTTTAAATATGATTTTGGATACAGACATCGACTATAACCCTGTAATCTAATAGCACCACGCATCGCATTACCTACACTTTACAATGACTAAGTAATCTTCAATTGTTGTAGTTGATACTTTTCACTGTTAAAATAGCTGCGTACATTTTGTGACTAAAACAATTATATCAGAATCAACGATGGAGGACATATTTACTTTCACCGAGACAATTGGATGCACATATATTATTTTGCAACAATTTGGTACAGATAATGTGGACCGTTATCCTTCCTTATTAGAATATTGATAATCATTCGGATAATTCAGAGGTTTCCTACTTACCAAACGTGGGCCTAGAGACCCTGCTGTAAAGTAACTAATTATACAGTGGTGGACACGGTGGCTTGGTTGTTGCACGTGGAGAGAGTGATCCACTTTGGCCTCTTGAAACATAGGTGAAGTTTAAAAGAAATTTGAAACTGTGTTCGGAATTGTTTGCTCACTGAAATTATTATTTTAGATTGTTTTATAGCAGACTGTAAGAATTTTAGTTTCAGAATAAAAATTAAATTTGCTCGATAGACTTACTGAAGCAGTAGAGAATGAAGTTGATGCCTGAGTTGATGAGGGCTAAAACGTCCCATATCTCGCCCCATGGATTGTACCTTGATTATTAATTAAAATTACAATCATCCAATATAAGGTATACTACTTGTGTAAATAATAATATATAATAATTCATACTTGCAACGGAGGAATTCTGGGCCGTACCATCCTACAAAATATAATTAGGAAAATTATATAAGAAAACATTGCGCTCTCTCGGATTCATTCATATGTATTAGATTTAGCCATGTTTGTGTATGTAAATCATACCCGTAAGGAAATGCATAATTCCTTGTGGAAATTCGGTCAGTAGAAAGAGAAGCAAAACAGCAATCAACATTTTGGAGGTGCGATCTGTCCTTTTGCAACCCTTGCCGGATTTAGTACCCTTGTCAGCACTTTGCCTCCGAAGGGATGGGAGTCGGATGAAACCCTTCGTAAAGCGTCTGACCCCACCGGAAAGAGTACCAAAGTTTTCCTCTGTGGCACCTGAACCAGCCGAAGCTCGTCGGCTATCTGTCCCGATCACTAGAAATAAATATGCATGAGTAATTAAGTAATTGTACACCTCAGTAACCCATGCATCATAAGTAAATACGTAATGCAGTTATTGCGACATTAGATGGCTTCGAGTTTGGTGCATGATTATAATTATGTAGATTCGAACCTTGGTCATTCACCACAAGGGAATTAGCATGTTGTGGGCTCGGGTGGAGTGAAAGGTTCACGTTCGATCCGACCACGCTCCCGTTGCCGTGATGCTCCGCTGCCAGCAAGGACGCTTTAGGACTCTCGCTTTCATCTTGATTTTTTTCTACCAAAATAATTGCATTATAAATATGGAGATTTTGTCATTTGCTTATTTGATGGATTTTCAGATTCGCTCGTGTCCTCTTTGCCAACCAGGCTTGCAAAGGAGCTGCAGCTCTACGGTGTGTGCAATGGTGTGTACATACTCCGTGGTTTCTATCGTTGTACGACCTTCCGAATCGTTCGCAGTTCCAAATTGAAATCTTACCCTGTTTGGTTGCAGGAGTGAAACGGATGGAGCGTGATGGGGAGACTGCATTCCCACCTTTCGTCTTGTTGGGCTGTTGGACTTCCGGGTGTATGAGTTTGTTGCCACCACCAGTCCCCCCACCCTTTGAGGGGGATAAGGGTTGGCACTCCCCGTTCTTCCCAGCAGCTGCAGCGGTCGTCGTAATTTGACTCATGGGGAGGGCCGACTTGTTCTCCAACATTTTGTGGTGACGTCTGGCCTTATAGAGGGTCTAGAACGGAGAATAATACAAACAACCTTGTTTATTGCTCCTTTGAAATATTGAGAGAATAAGTGATTGGTATGCCAACTGCATATTTCGGGTTTGGTTGTTGAGGACAAGAAAGGAGGGCTTAAGAATGCATATACGTTGAAAAAATCTCATAACTAAAAGACAGAGACGACGGTTGCGTCTCCTTGTGTACCGAGAGATTTTTTTCTATGGAGGAGGGCGGGGCGAAGAGAGCAGCTGATTTTCATGTAAACAAGGCAGGCAGTTGCATGTAAAAAGTTGCTTTGGATTTTGAGAGTGACCGTTCCCAAACTCCAAACGGGGCATCGCGAACCAGAAAGGGAGAACAATCCCGACTAAAACTTCTAATTTGCAGCTAATACAAAATGGATTGATTTCGTTTTGGTGGCAATAAATTCCTGAGTTTGTGCTTTACAATTTCCATTGGGCAAAAATTCCATAATAAATCTCAACGAAAAGTATTGGACTGAAAACATGATAGCTTACATGTTTCAGTCCAATACTTTTCTTTGAGATTTATTATGGAATTTTTGCCCAATGGAAATTGTAAAGCACAAACTCAGGAATTTATTGCCACCAAAACGAAATCAATCCATTTTGTATTAGCTGCAAATTAGAAGTTTTGGTGACAAAAATCATTTACATTACTGGTAAGTGGCGAGCAGGAAAAGTCAACTCGCTCACTAGGATGCACAGACTGTACCCGAACTCAAACTTTAAGCCTTGGGCATATTGTGTCGTCTCATCCTCCGCCGCAGGAAGGAACAATACCTTAAGCATATTTATATACCTATGTACCTTATTGCCATATTGCTATTATACAACGCGATGCTATGCTGAGCTTGCTTGCTTAACTCGACAGCCGTCCTGTCACTCTGCTCCCCTGAGAATTCAGACGTCTCACTGCAGATACCGATGAAGAGCGAGGCAAGATCAGACTAGGACAGATTTTTAAGTCGAGAAGATCGAGGAGAGGAGAAAGTCAACCCCGCATTCCGATCAGGTATTACTCATAATCCACCGTTTGCGGACAAGCAAACAGGGGCAGTGGAACCATCGGAAGGAGAAGGGAATTGAGGACAAGATAGGAAAATCAAGTGGCCACGTATGTGATGATGTCCCGTCAAATGTCGTCGTTCCCAAGATTTCCCCTCTCTACACATAAGAAAAGCCTGACATGAGCCACCGGCCTAATACGTAAGTAGGTCCATAGGTACGTAATATAAGATTACGCGTGATACCACGTATCGCATTGCAGTTGAAGGAAAAATGCCCCAGCCACACATATCACGATGCACTTTCATTTACGGAATTTGTAAATTAATGTCTCTTAGGAATCCACAAGAACGTGAAAATGGAGCACATGTTACGTGGACGAGAGTAATAAATATGTACAAGAGGCGAGTAATGATTTTTACAGTGCGTATCTGGTTTCTAGTTCAATCGTTCAATAAATCACAAGTTCGGCCTGCTTTAATGACTGACTTTTTTCTTGAACCCTGATTTCATACTTTCACTCCACCAAATACCTACTTCAGAAATTAGTTCTAGACTTGACTTTTATTTTTCTAGAACTTCGTAATAAATACATTTTGCATGAGAAACATGCTCGTGGACTGCTGGTCGATCTATAAATTTTTTTCGGGTTTCCTTTTGCCACTGGCTCATCCGCCGCATGATTTTTGGTGGTGCAAGATCTGCGATTAAATGAAGCGTGAATTCAGAAACGACAGACATTATTCATATCTTGTCTGCTGCAGCCAGACAGCAACTCAACAAAAGGAATCGAGGAATGATACCACGGACGGAACATCATCGTGAGCGACTAAATAGACACGACACCAATCTAATCAATAATCAGTAGTCAACAAATCACTGCTGGGCAAACAGCGTAACACGATAGAACCAAAGCAAACAAGACGCAATGATGTGAGTGAGAGAAAGAGTTTCAGAAAGACCTAAACCACGGACGATCGTATGGAAATTTTGAGATTGGCCAGGAGTACCCGCTGGAGAGCATGTTGATGATGATGTTTTGCATTGCGAAGTGATGAGTTTGCACTGAATTGATTAACATAATACTCTTCTGTCAATGTACTCAAGACATGTTATTCAATATTTTAATTGAATTTGGACATATCGATTGCAATGAGTTGGTTTCAGTTACTTCCGCCGTATGATCGTTTTTACAATTGGGATTAATCTTACATGTAGATTTAATTTCAAATTTGAGTAACGGGAGAAAATTTCAGACAGGAAATCAGTATGCGAGTTGTACATATGTATATTTTAATACACCCTCCACATACTGAGGATGAGTTTAAATACGTAATTTTATTCTCTTATAAAAGACTTGGAAGACGTAGAAATTTGTTTAATGGGATGTGAGAATAAAAATAAAGCATCACTTTGGTAAAAATCCATCAAAACTGGATATCAGACTAAGAATTATGTGGGGTATGCACTTAAAAACACTTATGTATATGCATACTGATGGAGATAGAATGACCTTTTCAGACAGCAAATATTGGAAAATCATAATTCATTTCGTGATAACTTGGACGCATTTTTCCGTACGGAGAAGAGCGAGCACGTCACAAAAGGATGCTCAGCACACTGGAAGATCTAAGTTTAACTGGCGAGAAATTCACAAATATTATGCACAAGAGCAGACTATATATTTATTTTATCCTATTAAATATTCCCGTATCCTATTATGAAGTTATATATGTTACATAAATATCTAAAGTGTCACACCTTATACATATAACTGCATTCAATGCATTGTGATTGCTGGCTCATGGTGACAGTTCACGACTTGACAAAGACGATAACTTTCACTGACTGAGCCTTTCACTGAGGAGGGGAGCTTCACCACCTGCCCTTCACAGATCTCGATGCCCTTTGGATATGTGGTAGGGTCCTATGAGTGTACTAAAACCCTGAAGTGGTTTGACTCCATGGCCACATTTGCGCCCGCCACACCCACTCAAAGGCGCCAAAAACACGAAAAAAACCCTGTTTTCATGTACTTTAAATGTCACCAAAAACCCAATTTTGCTCGGATTTTGATAAAATTTACATTTTTGTGATCCCAGATACTTGTGTGATCATATCCAGTAGATATCCCAAATTTTTTGAATTTTTGAATTTTTTCGAGTAGTTCATCAGCTCGAAAATTTCGAAAATTTCAAAAAAGTTGAGATTGCTATTGAATATTATAAGGCAAGTATCTGGGATCACAAAAATGCAAATTTTATCAAAATCCGCGCAAAATTGGATTTTTGGTGGATTTTTGAAGATGGTAACTTTTGTGGTTTTCATCCCTTTGAGTGGTTGTGGCGGGCGCAAATGTGGCCATGGAGTCAAACCACTTC
This sequence comes from Folsomia candida, assembly GCF_002217175.1. Lineage (NCBI taxonomy): Eukaryota > Metazoa > Arthropoda > Collembola > Entomobryomorpha > Isotomidae > Folsomia > Folsomia candida. The sequence continues at coordinate 23,057,041 of NW_019091193.1, read as the reverse complement.
AGGGTTTTAGTACACTCATAGGACCCTACCACATATTCAAAGGGCATCGAGATCTGTGAAGGGCAGGTGGTGAAGCTCCCCTCCTGAGAAGTGATAGATAGCATTCGTAAGAATTTAGTATGCCTGTTTGGAGTCACTCCAATGCGAGATTTGTGATTGTTCTGGGTTGTCCTCGAAAACCTTAATTTAATATTGTCTTTATGTTCGAATTGAATTGTTTGTCGCTTGCGGCTTGTCCAATTTGGAATCCGTGAGAAATGATCATGAGTCAGTAAGCAAGCACAAGTCAACTTAGCATATTCTTATATAGCTAATCCTAAATACTTAAGTGCACGTCACTGAAGATATCTGAAATAGAATTGGTATTTTAAGACGACTCAAATTGACTCAATAGTGGGATTCACAATGAACAAAGATGATCCATCGTAAACATGTTGTGAGCAAATCGTAAAATTTCAATGCAAATAAACAAATTTTGTATTGTCTACTTGTCAACTTTATGCATGCATTTATTTGTATAAATAAATAAATAATGCCCTTGTGATCAAGGAAAGGTTGAAAGGTTATTCCTCTTAGCGTCTGAACTATTAATACGAGTTGTTTGATTAGATTAATGCCAAGTAAACCATTCTATTTGTTAATATTAACGAGGTAACTGTGATTGGCAGTTGTTGAATACTTCTCTTTTCCAACAATTCATCGTGCTCAATTGACAAAAAAGTATGAAAGGAAGTTTGATGTCAGTAACAAGCTTCTTTTTCAGTCTTGTGATCTTTTTTCGTGGAATCTGTTTTGGATCAGTAAACATGTCTTCTTTTTTTACATACTTAATTTTAGAGCAATCAGAATCAGGACAAAAACGGGTTTTGTTGACTTTGTCTCGAAAGAAGGTCTCTCTATCATGACATCAATTTGTGATCTTTCTTACCCCAAGATTCGTTATCGTATCAAGTGGAAATAGTTGCCCATAATTGTTTACCGGACGTTCTTAGGTTACACAATGTATACCAATTATATTTACCATGGGAGAACAAACAGTGTACTTACACCCCAGTGGGACTTATGTAGTCTTGCTTATCTAGAAAATTAAATATTTACCAACGAAGTGTATTTCATAAGTGGGAAAGAATGCAAAAATTTGGACAGGATTGCAACTCGACAAACAAAAGTCATGAAATAAGTATGGCAAAATGTGTAAAATCCGGACGAATTTAATTTTCTTTCAGTTTCAATCCGGTTCGATCCTTTAATAACATTAATAACATGGGAACCATCGCGGAGAAGAGGAAAAGTGGAAGAGAAAGCCTGCCTGCCAATTCCAACCTCATCGATTTCCTTTCTATGTAAGCACCTGATTACTTGGAAATTTGTATGGATGGCTCGTCATTAATCTGTGAGAGTAGGAAGCAAAACACAAGTGAAGAATTCCACCGTGGAACAAAGAAAAGAAACAATGAGAACGATAGGAGTCATTATATTCTCTTTGTTCGCATCCTTCACCGTCTCATTCATAATTAATTTCGCAAGATGCTCCAATGCTTACTTCCTTAATAAGGAATTCAGTAGAGTCTGACTTATTTTTCGACGGAAGCATGACATAATCCACGTCTTCTTAATTGGACACTCAACTAACAAGTAAGTGATGACTGGCGGGGATTTCTTCATTCATATCCAACCTTTTTACGTTAATTTGCAAACTCTGTGACCGTATACGATGTAAAGTTTGTATGATATTGAAGCTCCACAAAATCATGATTTTTATTGCCAGAAAAAGAGTGTGTAACTTTCGCTTTTTGCAGAGCTGCGTAATATATTCAAATGGGAATCGAGGAAAAATTTAATTTCTTTGAGTTTGTTAGATCAAATTTGTTAGACCAATTTACACGATTCTGGAGAATTTGCTGTGAACACGTACCCCGTGCATCCAGAGGGAAATGAATGGTATTTAGAAATTGTCACGACACTTTATTTAGCTCGTTTTTGGAACGAGACACATTTACTGTTCCTATTGTGCTGCTACTGGTTGCGATAATAGAAATGAAAATAAAAGTAAAAATAAATTCATTCAGGATCCAACTCTCCTTTCTCCGCGGTGAAAGGAGCATCCATACAACAACGTTTTTCATAATAACCCATTCACACTGTAATTTGTGCTTAATAAGCAAGCTTTTTGACTATTCTTCAAGTCTCCAAGACCACTCAAGGTTGTAGTATTATTGAGAATTTGTAGTGGAAATCTTGTAGCGGTGAATGCATCCACGTTGATTTCCTCGTAATGAAGGAAAGGCTGCTAAGCAGAATAGCTTCCGCTTGCAATAAAGCCTCCAGCAGGCTTCTGGACTTAAGTGGCTTATCTCTCCAGCGTTGTGTTCAGTACACCACATGCCAAAACTGCAATGCTGGACAAAGTAGGCTACGAACGTTAAGTTGGCGGAGACAGGGAGAAGATAAGATGTTGATGACGGGTTTTGTACTTTGATACTGCTCGACGTCCTTCTGTCCTCTCGCAGCTATTATTTGATGGCTTGTCGATACAAATTGAACCTCACTGCTGGAGGGAAACAATGGTATAATAACCCGGGTATTGTGTATCTTACGGCATTCGGTTTTGTTATCAGGTTGAATTGGACACCACAGATCTATTTGGTTGGAACTGGGAGAAAATCCCAGATTAAAATCTGTGGATAAAAGGATTGTAGCGAAATATCAAACAAACAACTGCACTACAACCGGCTTTGGGAAAACATGGAAAATCGATTACAGCTCAATGATCCGATAAGATAGATGTGAAAAGTAAAAAAAAAATCGTGGATTGTATACCATTAAAATTAGCGAACGAAAAAAACGGGAGAAAGTAATTTATAAAAACCTGAATTTAAAAAAAATGAAAGTTTCCATCCGAGTCTGACGTCGTCTAAACGGAAACAGATTCACTTGAGGGCTTACTTTAATGATGCGGTTACCTAAATTTGCGACATTCAAAGTTCTAGCTAACTCTGTGGTACGATCTTTGTCATATTAATGAAGTTCATGGCTGTTGAACACATGCCTTGGGTTATTGCTCCCGTCGCAGGAATCTCAAAATAAACAACCATGCTAATTATACTATATTATTAACCAGCTTATGTACTTTAGAATATGCTTTACGATTGCACAGTGGATGAATGGATGTAATCAAAAAATCAGACTTATGTAAAAGTGAGATGACGGCATTCTACAAATCAGTATAATGATGGCATGTGTGCATGTACGTATTTGTTACACTTTTTGTATTTCCTCCAAGTAATCAATATCTTTTCTTAGGTAACATCGTCATGTGTTACTTATTGACACTCCCACGCTACATGTACAGACATATGAAATACCGTATGTATCGACAGAAATACTAATATTGAGCAGAGCGAGAGGGTTTTTAGGGTACCACGTGATCACATCCAATGTGTAGCTTTGACAGAGTCCTGAGAAATAAGTGCTACGATAACAAATGTATCAATTGTTAATGGCTGACGTATATTTAGATGTATCAAAATAGTTTGATTCACATCTGCATCCGGGGCATTGTGATACGACGGTTGACAATTTCATCCTTAAATATATTCCCCGTTCTACATACTTATTTAGCTTGACCCAATGTGAAAGTGAGTTACGAAAGAGAAAGTTACAGAATCTTGGCGTGTCTGTTTGCCTGCCTCGTTCTCCTTGTCACTGTATAAATAAAATAGTTTTGTTCAATAATTCTAGTTGTCAGTTGTCCTCGCAGGTGTTGTCGCCCTATCGCCTACTCTGACAGCTCCCAACGACATTACTTACACCTACATTACATTATTGTTTCACAACACGGCTATTTCATTGTTACATTAGCTAATACTATTTTTTATCTGTGATGACCATTATTAAAGTGTCAAGAAATGCGATGTACGTAATAATAGAAAATACAATAAGCACAATCACGTATGAGAAACGGGGCCATGTTTATCTCCATCTCTCGTTTTGGAAATACAGGGAACTAGTTTTGACGTTTTCTTCCTAAATATAAAGTGGCGTGATTTGGCTGGGCGATAATTTGATGAGATAAAATCTAATTATAACCACAAGCAAGCTCCTTCTTCCCACACAGCAACGGTGAAAGCGGACGAATTGTGGAGATTTTATTTCCAAATGGAACTGACACTTTATCAATTAAGAGGAAATGAGTTTGGGTGACGGCAGGAAGTCACGCTTGGCCGGAAAATGGACGACAGAAATAATGAGCATTTCACACTTTCTGTCTCCATCTCCAGAATTACTGACTTCAGGAGCGAGGCTTTTGCTTGACTCGGCACGTTCAGAGATGTAGGCATTAGAAAATACTTACATAAATTGTATCTTGACTCGAGTCTGTTTTCCTATTTAATTTTTTATATTTTCAGTTTGGTGGTGAAAGTATTATATATTTTAAAATTATATTTTCTTACGATTGTCGATCTGCTCCAATAATAAATTGCATTTGCCATTCGATGTCTACTAAAAAATGCACATATGTATGTATCACCTCTGGAGTCCTAAATTCTCATTAACTATACACATACACTCTTTTTTCTTATATGATGTAAATGAATGTAAAAAAAGTCAACAAATTGCTCATTCCCACCCTTATTTTTAAATTATGATTTTTCGGTGACTTTAAATGATAGCATCCTTTTGTAAGTTAGAGTATGGATCGCTATCTGAAAGGCACTTACGACAAATGAACTGTGACTTATGTAAATTTAAACGTGTCAATCATAACACCTGTTGAACTATAGCTAATTATTTGTTAAAATTGTCAAGGACTTACATATTATGCATTAATAGGATTCGATGGGTTAAGAAATGACCGAGTTATCAGTTTCACGTTTCTACATATGCATCACGATTATCTACATGTAAACATGTCTAGGCAATATTTTTGAACGCGCCTCAAGATGCCATTTTTATCAGCCGAAAAATGCCATTATGCAGGCAGTCGATGTGCAGGTAAAGTATGTGGTAAGACTAGTCGTTTTATTCTGAAAACAGTGATGAAGGTCAAGCACAAATGGAACGCTTATAGACGTCTAAATAAATAAATAAGGCAGCTGTGGTATGCTCCACAGCACAAAAGTCCCATTATGCAATTCGTTCTTAGAATTTCTGCGAAGGACCAAGAAGGTTAAGATTGTACGTGTTCTGACCGGAACTGAACAACAGGTAGACGCCTATCCACGAAAAAAATCGTGGGACGTGGTCGATTACTGGGGATCATTCACAAACACGTGTTCAATAGTGGAAAACATGAAAGCATGTGAAGGTTGAAAAATAAAATCTGGCTACTTTTTTCCATATAAATTTCCAGATATTAAATTCATAAACATGTTTCTGAGCCCTCTTAGCATACCTAAATATCCCGACTGAATGGCTTCTTGTATTCTGTGGGCACTTTCACTCTGATTTCCATACATTTCTCTTTCCGCTTTTGCTTTTCGTGCATGTATGTAGCTGGATAAAGATATTTCGTGACCCAGTCTGGCTCTAAATTCATTCTTTTATGGGGGTTGGGCTGCAATTGAGCTCGTAGTGGTGTTTAGTTGACAGGTCAGGTGATTTATTGACCATGCATAAATGCCAGTCCTTGAGTATTGGGGCATGCACTGCAATAAATTGAGGACGTGAGACATAATCTCCTGCTCGAGAGAAAAGTGTAGTACAATACTTGAATATTGTCTCAATTGAAAAATAATGTCACGCATTTACTATTTTTTTGATGCAGGAGGCGTGTCTGGGAACAAATTGTTCAAGAAAACTGAAATATTTACGATATTAAAATATTCATTTTTGGACACAAATATTTCGACATTGTCAAGGATTACAAAGAAAATACTGCACCGCATGAAAATTAAATTGAAAAATTATTCCAACAAATTTGTCCTTGTACGCTACGTATGTAAAACGTGAAGCTGGAATTTCCGCATAATTTTTTCTGAGGATTATTTATGTACATGTTTCTTTAGTATTTGCGATTTCAGCACACACATCGTGAATGTTAATTTCGCCAAAGTTGGAATATACGTAGAATCAAAATTTATTTTTCTGCGCTGATAAGATTTTTGCTCCGAGACCAAAAGTGGCTTCATCACTTTCGTAAATATATTAATGGCAAAACTGATAATCCAATCGAATCAATTATTTGGACGGGATAATTAGAAAACTTTTTCCCTATGTCATTCCGTGTTACGCTTCAACTACACGATTCCTGTCAGCAAAACTTTCTCCATCGATTACTTCTAACAAGCGTGATGAGAGGAACCTATAGTTTTGCAACTGGCATGATTATACGTATAGTTGCAAATTACGTGCTCAATTAAAGCATTGCATTACCGAGATTTCTACAGATTTGACGGATGATTTAGGGCACTCGAGTCGGTATGACTTGTCCGGAATCAATTCTGAAGAATAAGTATTTATCATTCCAAAATAGTAAGCTGCGAATGAGTTGCATGTTTTATGAATTTGCGTGACATAAATAAATCAATTATTGAACCCGCAGTATGAAAATGTACGTGAACGTTTTCCAAGGGCGTGGTTCACAATTTATTCGGTGGACTTCATTAGCAGCAGCAGTATATTGATCAGCCGACACACGGAAGGACGTGACCAAGCTAATTTATTTGTTATCCAGAGTTGTCACGCAGGGTTATGTATTCCCAAAATGTAAAAGATGTGCCCTTGTTCGCATGCATATGTTTTCCTGGTTCCGTGGAGCACAAATTGGTAATTGAAACCATAGGCAGACTAAAACTGCATCGAGTAATTAATACTCTTGTTACAGGGTTTCACGATTTCGTGCAAAGTGCAAATTAACTGGTAATAATAACGGCTAGTAATTTTTTGGAAGAATCGTTGTATAAAAATCTGCGAATGATGAGTGGAAAAAATGGACACATTCCACTGGAAGCTTGAGGACAATAAAAGAAAGAAAGTAGAACAAGAAAGTAACAAAACAGGAATACATAAAACTGAGGTTGAGCTCTGCTGTCTATCCAATCTTGCAAAACTATCTGCTTTGTTCTTCTCGTGGTCTTAATACCACAAACGAGTGGCAAAGTCCTGAAACTAGCTCTCTCAAACTCATCGCTGCCGTTTCGTCAGACCAGTGAGAACAAAAGAACTATGTGTACATGGTTTTTGGTGCAGAGCAACAAATGGGAAAATGCAGTGTTTCACAGATAATTGTGCCTGTCGTTTAGTTTGTGTATTTTCTCCAACTGAACCACATCTTCGACAATAAAACAACTCACTTCATTCGCTTTCCCCACAGGTTTGTATCGCATAAGAAAGTGAAACTACGATGTGAACCACAACACGGATTTAGTCCCTTAAAAAACATTGTAGAACTGTGAGCAAAATGCCCATACGACTCAGAACCCGGTTCAGAATACAGCAGGTCAATTGCAACATTAAAGTGTGCTCATGAACTACAGGAACCAGAGGAATGGAGGAGTCATTAAGGTTCAACTGTATTTTCCTTGTATTCAAAGCTACAGAGGTCCCATCAGGAACGATATACGGGTCATAAAGGAAATCACAGGCGTGTGCCACATGGAAACAAGTTTTGCCTGGGTTGCAGTGGTGAGGAGAAAACCCGAGGATGATGACCAATTTCCTATCCGTTGTGTAAGAAAAGACAAAAACACAAACGATGAATGAACCAAAGTCCACGTGCAAAAAAATCAGCACAACAATTGCCTGCTTTCCTTGACTAGTAAAATCTAGCAAGAGTGTCCCGATCGTAAAACAAGCAATCTTCAATATTCGATCGGCTCGTTGTTATTTGCTCGTTCTCTTCATCTTTGTGACAAATTGCGCCCTCAAAGGAAAAAGAGAGAAGGCATGAAACGCTGCAGTCGACTTTCCCCACCTCTGCTACAACGCTGCGATGACACCTTTCGTTAGTGGGATCCTCTCATCCATCCGCGAGTAATAAGAACACGTGTCCACCATTAGGATTGATGTCTCGGCCGATAAGAAAAGATAAGCTATGATGGGTTTCGAGACCGAGATGAATGCAATTCGAGTACTTTTCACCCACATGACAAGCACAAGGTCTGAAGACGAGGTGGAGTGCAATAATGATGCAGCTTTGGTTTTGCCGCCTGGCTGAACTGAACTGACATTTTACTTGATGATCCTTGAGAGACTTTTTCCCACTTTAGGTCATCACGATGACACAGAATGTGAACACGGCGAGAGAAGAAGAAAAGCCTGTTTACTTTAGGACCACAAACCCATCAGCAACAACCACCATAATTTGTCTCTCAGGAGTGATCCCACTCATTTCCTTCTCCGTTTCCCAATACCATAAATCGGATATTTCCGGATTGGGCATGACAAAGGAGAAGGAATCGTTAAATGTTTCCACGTTTCAGTCAAAAGAATTTGCCAGGTCTTGTCGCACTGCCCACGCACACAAACACATAGGACAAATTTGGTTGATGTTGGAATTTGGTTCGATTTTTTGTTGTTGGAAATTGATTGAACTGAACAGACAGAGACGGAATTGAGGTAGTGCAATTTCCTTCGAAGAGAGAGAGTGGTTGGTCTGATTACAGAGTGACCATACATTTTCCACTTGGTTTGCCAAATTCCTACAGGAGATAGAGAGCACAGAACAGAACCTTTCCATTTATTTGCGTTCCCTTCCAGCCCGCTGGGTTGGATGTTGGGATAAATGTCGAGATGGGAGTGAGGATAGGATGAAAGCAGCCGCAGTCAGTGACCATACGCAGTGACCAATGCTCGGCCAATAAAATCTTGCTGGCTATTACGGGCTGAAAGTAAAACCGAAAATGGGACATGGCCCAGACGAGGTAACTTTTATATTTTTTAATATCTGGATTTCTCGAGCGTTCAGGTCGACATACTCGCAATGTTACGTACCCACTTATGTACAAATGTATGTAATGGAAGCACCAATAACAGGATTAAAATGATATTGTTGTCTCAAACTATTCCATTTTGTGACCCCAGTCCAGTTAGCTAACCTATTCTGCACTTTCACGTGGAGACGAGACTACTACTAGTTAGTTTCAGTCTTTAAGATCTGTATCAGTTCCTCAACATCCAATAAACCCGAAATATTTCCGCACTTGGGACGAAATTGGGACAGTGGTGAAATATTACGAAAGAGGAACAAAGTAATAAAGTAATAAAGTACAGATGCGTCCTAGTCTCTCTGCTCAACGGGCCATGGACGTGCAACTTTTCCCAAACTTTTGACCACTTGTGAATAATAATGCTGAGATCGAGATGAGATGCAATCGAGTGGAATATAAAAAACCAAAAAGAAACCAATGACTTCAAACAACTTTCTTACATTGACCATCCAGCACATGAAAAAGGTCAGCACGACGCAAGGGATGAGTTTGATGAGAACCGAAAATGTCCAAAAGTGAATCGTGTGCAGAATTGGATATTCTTTCACGAGATCCGAGGATTCCACAATGTACAACTCCACCTGAAAAAATTAGAAAGTAAATTATAATTACGTACAATGTGTATGTAGGTTCATAACCGTCTCACTTTTCCCACTTACCTTTTTTATGGAACAAGAATGCATGTGAAGAAATTTGCAAACGGTTTGGAAAATATGGAGCTTTTCCTCGTCGTTGCCTTCTATTTCGTCGAATGGTCGTGGTCCGTAGGTTACATATTTTGTTTTCGGTACAATTTGGAAGTAGAGATAGTTCAGAATACAAAAGAAAAGGGGACAGATATAAGCTGCAAATATGACTTGGTAGCAGCGTTTAAACGTGCAAAAAGTGACTGAGCTGGTCGAACATTTGATGGCCGCATAACGCCATATCGCCATTGTCAGAGTCTGAAAATTATTGCGTTCATGTGCATAAATATGAGATGATATTAAAGTTAGTGTCAAGGAAATGATATCAACTCACCAACTGTATTGAAATTGTATGAAGTATTTGTGTAAAGTGAACATGGAAGAAGACGAACGCGGCGGAGGCATACGAATACTTGTCCTCCAAATCTTGATCCACTAAATACATGTGAAGTGCGAATGGAATATATTCCACCATGATTAAGAGATCAGCAATTGCCAGGGCGAACAGCATCAGGTTCACCGGCGTGTGCATTTCCTTCCGTCGCAACACGACCATAATTAAAAGGTTTGCAATGGCACCAAAGATGCAAACCGTGAGTGCGATGTATCCATGAAACTGCTTGTAGGTCGTGGCCATTGAGTACACGTCCACGGCGTCGTCCGGTTCGCAAGATTTGGCTTGAAGCGTGTAATTCTTAAACCTAAACGAGTCATATATTATGAATTTGTTTACCTGGAGCTAACAAAGGATTGCTTCACCTGGCCATTGCGCTATGCAGCTGCAGTAGCTGTTCCATTTGAGACGAGTTTGTGGTAAATGATCTGTCCATGGTCAGAGATATGTTGCCACCGCCAACATTGTCCACTCCAAGCCCGGACTCGCCCAGGATTAGATCGGAGGATTCGAAACTTTCTATGGAATTCGTCTCCATTTTAGCGGTTGTAGTTTAGCGACGACAATGAAAGCTAGCTAGCAAATGTGGTCAACAACTGCCATAGCTCACCTGAAAATAAATAAAAACAAACAATCAAAATATATTACACAATGTTTTTTCTGTCCATGTTTGCAGAAACCAAGTCGAGAGTAAAAACACAATAAATATATTACATATTACATGCTATCGCTTTTTGCCACTTTTCAGGAGCACCCACCACAACCAGGAAGCTGCAAGAGCAACTTTCTAATGCAGGGAGCGACCTCAGCCCAATGGCAACAACTTTGTTTAAGCACTTTGGTTGGTCTACTGTACTCTTCACTGGTTGATCTGGAGAGACGGGGCAAATAAATTTTTAATGTTTTCCCTCAAACTTCTTGGCTTTCACTCAGTTACAACTTAACATTTACTGTTTACAACAAAACTTTCTCCTAATTTCACTTTACTTGACGAGCTCTGGATTTGATTACCTCTTTCCATTCGTCTCCAGCAGGGATTTGCTAACCGTTTTCAAATTGGTTGAGAATTTATTCATGGACCTGAAATTGGAAGCGTGGCCCAAATTCAGTCCGTTTGTTGAGCTTTTTAAACAAAATCAGGTTGACTGAAGTAAAATATGAGGCATTTGCACTCTCGTGAAACTGCTTGCAACATTTTTTCATATTAATAATGAATAGAATTTGTCTACGCATGAAAAAATATGGGAACATCAGAATCCACTTTTCACTACTCTATCAGATCTGTTGTAAACTCTGACTTGCTCATAAACATGTCGTTCCTTTGATTAATTTTCCACCGATCCAACGCCCGACAAGAAGGGACGTGATTTATTGCGAGTCAACACTTTTACTCCACTACATAAAGCTTTGCTTGTGCTTGGCGGATCTATGTACACACAACCGGAAAAGCTTTTTTTGCAACTTGTCGGAATGGCAGCGAAAAAACTGCAAAAAAATACAACGCCAGCGCCAAATAGGATTGAGTAACAAATGACAGTGCTGGTGACGTGAAGCATATTTTCTAATTTATGATTTATGCAACTTATTAATTGACAGTTACAAAATGTGTCTCGTTAGAAGTTGCTAGTCGCCATTTCGTTGTTTGTACATTGCAAAATTGCGACGCAGAAACTTGATATGGTAAAAGTTTTATACCCAAAATGACTTTTTATTTTATTTTACGCACTGATGGCTGATTTGGTGAAATTGGATTTCGTTAAATTGCGAGTATATGAACAATTAAAAATGTAATTGGACTTTGTAATCATTCCTTGTCTAGATGTGTATTGACTTCAATATAAAGATTTACCTTTATAGTCAAGAAATAAAACTTTTGGTTGGTATTTTTCTTTCCAAAGCTGTAGTTACGTTTAAGCTTTAACCTTACATAGGAACATATTTAAGACGCACGTACTCGTACTCACGTCACGTCAACCTTCACAAATCCAGTATTGAGTGTACCACCCATATAACATAATTTGGGAGACTTGTTAAAACTCTTGGATTATGTAAAAGCCGTGAGATTTTTGTTCGTACCACATTAAAGAGAATTTTCGTGTTGGTAAGATATTTAAAGAAAATTTTGAGCCACTCCTACGAACTGTCATATCCATCCACATGCATTGCGATAACTCGCTCAAAACTTATCTGATGGCCTTGAAATTTTTTACATGTATGTATACTTACATAATATATACATATATCTATATTTTTCATAATATGTATTTACAAGTTATGTAAGAGATTATCAAATCTTATAAATGGTCTAGAGAAAGAGAAACCTGTAATTTGATGTAAAGATGCAAATTCACACTAGATGTAACAAGATGCATGATAAAAAAATTTTTCATAGGACCCAGTCGTTTGACCGATATTTGCCAAATGAGTTTGGTTACCAAATTGACGTTGCGCCCTTAGGTGAAACAGCTAGCCAAAGGTGTATATATTTGTAAATATCTAATTATATATAGTCTTAATTAAATATATCAAAAATTCATGCTTCTCGAGCTCACATGGACAATTTCGTCAAAGAATTGTTTGATTTAATTTAAAGGGAAACATGTCTCGAAAATTTGAAAACTTTTTTGACATTATAAACAAAGAAAAACTACAATAGGAAGAATTTCTTACTAGGATTATCCTTTAAAAAATTACAACGGGACAAGAATGTAGTGAAGAAAGTGGATAGAAAAAGTTTTCAGTTTACACAAAAAAGTTTCACTCTTGGGGAAATGTAGTGTCATGTGGAATTGTGCATGACTGGCTTCTCCTCAGCCAACTACTTGTTGTTAACTACTCTTCCAAAAATAACATAAATATATATGATCACATTATTTTTACAGAAATTGAGCCGCGACAGGACAGGAGTGCGCAAAAACAGGACAAATTAATCCCAGGGAACGCAAAGTTAAGATTTTTTTTTACAAAAGTGATGTATTTGAACGAATCCTTCTCAACCCAACTAAAAAGCACAAGTTTTGACAGCATCGGTTTTTTAAGAAACGAAAAGTAGAGAAAAAATGTACAACGAAGACGATTTTCATTCTGCCATAGACAAATGAAACTTATGTAATTTAAGACAAAAGTCAACTTTGTCATGTTGATGTTGGACCCTATCCATGTTTTTTTATGTTTATGTATGTCACTGCCGGATTGGGTAAAAGGCATGGGGCGTCCGATGGTGGCATCTTTATGAGACCGTGTTTGTCTCTGAATGTGTACGGTGGAGAGAGGGCCTCAGGATTTTATGACCTATTGCGATTTACTGCGGTGGCTGAAGTTGTAAAGATGACACGGACGAGGGATGGGTCGATTTAGTCGTGCTCACAATCTATCCATGAATTGAATTTGATACTCGACACATTAATATTTTACGAGCCGGGAAGGTTTCCAATATTCTTGTAGATTTTCCATCCCCATCGAATTTTTTGTTCCAGTTTTGGTACCAAACAAGGTTATATGTAGAAGCAACCAATTTTGCCTCTCTGATTTTGGAAAACGAACGAAAATGACGGACCTATATTTACAATAGCCGAAGGAAAGTACACGCAGGTAGACCTTCCTGTTGGCTTATTTATTGAAGTTGACGTAAAGTGATGGGAAAGAAAGAAGTTGAAGTTTGAAGAGTCGTTCTTCCTTTTTTCTTACGCGGAGGTCCCTCTGGAAAACTAAAAAATTCTTTTGATCAACTTTTCCAACTCGGAAAAGTGAATTCAATGGATGTATATTTGCCGTGCCTTGGTGGACGGATCCTCGAGGTGGATGAGACGAGTGCGACTGACAGACTGACTTAAGTGGAACGGACAGTATAATGGAAAAGTGTTTCATCTGCGGAAGGATTAAGTGGAAAGGCGTGAAATTGAGATGGAGAAAGTACGGGAAATAATATGCACTGTATCATTAAATCGGCCTATTGTGCAACTCGTGTAGGTGTCTAAAATTCAGGCGGTGTTAAGCAAGAGTGATTTATCATTTATCATGGTAAGTTGTAATTGAAAGAAAAATGAATTTATGAAAGTTAAAAAACAGTCTGCCTCTTTCCTGTTACTTGATCGTCTTAAATAAGAAATGTGTGTCAGTGATGATAATATTTTCCTTTTATCGATCAAGATCAACAAAAATCCATCTCCTGACATGATCGTACGATTTGATGTGACGCATCTTTTTTGGTGTCCGTGCATACACAAATACAGATAAATACATACATACACCATACAATGCTAACAATGCATTCATGTCACACAAACTACGCCACGAAATGAAGTTAAATCAGTCTTTGCTTTATAAAATTCTCGTGTCATGTTTACCCAACATGACCCAATGCTCATGTTTGTATTATTACAGAAGACCAACATAAATAATAATAGTCAAACATTTTTTGTGGTCCATTTTTCAACCCTTATAATTCCACACAGCCTCATTATCGCATGACTCCAGTACTGATTCCATCACGGAGTGCATATATATTTTAGTTTGTAGATATTTAGATATTCAATCCAGCTGTTATATGGTCGGTCATATTCTTATTTAAGGTTACGCAAGCCTGGTCTGGAGATATAGTTTTCATCCAAGTTCAATGAGTTACTGATTGTGAGTGGCAGTTCCTAGTTAGTTACGTTTCCAGTTGATAAGATAACCACACATAAACAGTCTTAACTTAATATTCATTCAGCCTTTTGAACATGTATTAACTTATGGTTGACGCTCAAGAAGATAAAGTTGCGCAACCATTCTTACAAATGGCAGATAAGGTCTTTTCCCTATAGACTTACGACGAAGGGCAGTGACATTGTGGCGAAAATAATTAGTCTAACCCAAACTTGTCTCTTCCCATGTGGCAATAAATCTAGTCGTAGTCACTACAATTTAATGAATTTAAATCCCATGTAGATTTCACGAGTTGAAATATTTATTAAAGATTGTGTTAGCCACAAAGCGAAGGAAACTTTGTGCGTCGGAAAGTTGAGGTGGCGAGTGTGGCAGCAAAGTTAAAGCCCCGGAGGGAAAGATCAGTTCCATTTCCATTACGAGATCCATCTCCTCGACCGACTCGACAAACAAATTCCTTTCTCCCTTCAATTTCGAAATGTATAAAATATCCAGCGGTGGAAGGAAAAGGCAGGAAATAAGTCTTGTTGTCGTCTCCGTGGTGGTCTTGACGTGCGGATGGGCGAAGGCATGTGACGATTCGTTACCACCATTTCAAGGATTTGGTGTCTTTCTCGGTGAGTACAACGTGCAGATGAAAATTCTCAAGGCAAACTTCAAACCACAATTTCTTTAGAAACCCAAATTACTTGAAATTCAGAGTTCGTTTTAGGCCTTTTAAGATGGCCTTATAGATTTGTCAGGATGTCTGTCTGTCCGTCCGTCTGTCTGTACGCACGATAACTCTCTTTAAACACATTCTATCGACTTGAAATTTTGTACACTTGATCTTAGGGTAAAAAGTAAGGATGAGTTCGAAGATGGGCATGATCGGTCAAGTGGTTGGCCGGTGGGGGTCTTTTCCACCCAAATGTGTTGCCCTTAACTACCAAGATGGTATTAATGCCATCTTAAAAGGCCCCGCAAAGTTGCTTGGAGTAGGTTTTTTTAGTAAAATGTAACTCAGTCTTAATACAAATTAAATACCGAACTGCTTATTTACACAGAGCATTGCGTTAGCACAGGTCACGTGGCCGTGCAGCATCCAAAACTTTAATGCATTCAGACAGAATTTCTTTTCTTTATTTCACAGGCGCTGTCGGCCACTTTGCCAGTTCCCCCAAGGACACCGTTGACCAAGTTGTTGATCGAGTCTACTCCGACTTGGGCATTAGGTATGGACGGACATTATTTGCGATTCACCTCAAAAGCGGACTATTTTATTTATCTGGGTTTTGTTAAAAGTTGACGAATTTCTATAAATATATGCATATTTAGCGTTATAAAGTGGCAAAAATGGTATCATTTAAACTTTTCTTTTAAAGCCACATATGTACCTGGTAAAAATCTTCTAATCGGTCTAGCCTGTAAAGTAAGCATAGTGGTGAAACTCATAAAGGAGAAGCTGTTGGTTGGACCTTGCAGAGTAATGTATAGCATTTTAGTGAGGATTGTGGTCATACAGTTGGATAACAGAACAACAACCCGGAATTCATTTACTCTTATCGATCCACCAACCCGATTTCTGTTAGTAAGTAAGTTGGTTTGTTAGTTAGGTCAGAACATTGTCGGGATTGTCCCACATTGCAAGGTTATGTAATTCAATAGCAGTCTTCTTGATTGCAGTCTAGGACAAAATGCATGCAAGAAGTTCCACTGCTGTGTGCTGTGGTCAGTTACGTGTCGATATGTAGAACATTAGACCCATGAGATCTTGACTTCGGAAATGAATAGCATATTGATTGCTAAAATATATACAAGTCAACAAAGATGTCTAACTTGAATTCAGAGCAAACCTTCTACTTTGTTATCTAGACATTACCGGATTTCGTATGAATCTCAGTTTTCACCCGAACCCAACAACTACACAATTTCCTGTTCACTCTCACGTTTTGCATGTACCTGGATTCAACTTTTGGACACGATTTCAAAGTATGACAAGGAAAATGATAAAATTTCTGTAATTGCATCCATTTGGAGTCCACCCCATTACATGAAAAATCCAATCCTGAACACCTTAAAGGAATCTCATGAGCAAGATTTTTACTATTTCATCAAAAATATCACAGAAATAATTAAACAACAGTTTAACGTAAGAACCAACTTTGGCGAATTATCTTTTAAATTGTGACACGGTTTTAGCAAGTAATTTAATTTATAGGGCCTCCAAATTGAAAAAGTATCGCCAGTGAATGAGCCCGAAAATATTGTGGCCAGTTGGGAACATACAAATATGATGCCCAGCCAGGTTCGTTTATTTTAATGGAAAATGAGATTGCTTCATTCAATTGCGACTACATATTTTTTGATCTAATTAAATGAATATCTTTTGGCAGTTGTGCCGCATGGTGAAAGCAATGAATGATTCTTTGGTGTCGCTATGCCCCGAAAATTCCTACTATTGGATGTCTGAACTATACGCCAATTACACTGATGAGGAATCTGGGATTAGTTGTCGAGATAGTTGCGACACGTTTGCGACCCATGGATACACCTTAGACATTGGTACGTAGATACTTAATTATCGTTATAGTTTTTGATACTAAAAAAAATGTGCGTTCCTTGTGTCAGATTATTGGTCTCCATATCGGCTCTACGCGTATTATGATCCTGGGAAGTATTCTCGCTTCACTTCCAAGCCAATTTGGCTGACGGAAGTGAGTTCGACCTTTCCACGGCTTCCCACAGTCGCCAATCAGCTCAAAGAAGGACTCGACCTTGCTACAAACATCGTAAATTTCGTAGGAACCAGTTGCGTTCAACGCTACTATTTTTGGTCAATGTATACGGACAGCGACTCTGGAGAAAGTTTAATTTGGGGAAATTTTAGCGAAAACTCGACGCTGGCTGGAGACCATGTGTTCTACTACCCGAAAACGTACCACATCTATAAACACTTTACTAAGGCCAGTTTCGGTGGGGATAAGTATATCAAGGACTGCAAAATACGCCTTGATCCGATTTCCTCGTCGAATTCGCAAGAGGAGCAGCTATGTCTTAAATTTGCTGACAAGATAAACAATACAAGTATCACAGTATTTCTGAACAAGGGCGATGATCATGTTAAACTTGAAGGTGCCTCTTGTGTGTCAAGTTCTACGTTGTGTTGCACCGCACAGGAATTTGATTGGTGGTGCACTGCAGTGGATGACGAACCAATAATTTTGCCCAAAAAATCAGTTTGTTCCTGCCAAACACGACTGGATGACAACAGTGAATTTATTGCTAGTTCTGATATATTTTCTAATGAAGTATAAAACTATTGTTATTTGTTATTACAATTTTTGAACTTTTAACCTGACGAATATTTATACGAACCTGTATATAAACCTGTTACAATCAACAATTACGAAGACCCAATTGCGTATGTCTCTACATAGATATGTAAATAGATCAGGTTGACAATAATTGAATTCTTTTAGTCACGCAAGCAACCAGTTTAATCACATCATTCGGACGATGAGAGTTTGACCACAAAGCGAAAATTGTGCCATGAAGTCGAGATTGCATTTGTAGGGATCAATCTCCATGTCCATTTGCATCCACATGTTCAGACTCCATGCATACCTACTCGATACAAAAATTCAATTGGAATTTCTCTTTCGTCTTTTTCCACATGGTAAATTATGCAAGCTTTTCTGTACAGATACACTTTGTTCGTTGGTCATGTCATGTGGTTGACTTCCGTTCAGGGCTACGCATGAACGAGCCAAAACCGCATATTAAATTTCAGATTATATTTGATTGGCTCTGCTTTCTCTTCGTCGTCCACACTCATGAAATTGATAAGACCAGGGGCAGGAGTAATCTGATGTATGCACAGGCATTATTTTCACACTCTCGGTCCTCAGAGTCTCGCTTGCATAAAATGTGGACAAGATTGGACAACACGTGCCTTGCATAATATGCACAACGTCAATACACATGCTCTCAATGGCAACTGATCGAGTGTATACATATGAAATAAGCGCAGAATGAGGACAAGGACCCAACCTGTGGATAAAATGGATTTTCAAGATGCCACGTTATTCACGAGAAAGCTGCTTTCACCCACACACGACTCGCTCGACACGAATGAATAAAATGGGGAAATCCATTCGTGATTATGAATGATATTCTGATCTTATCATCCTCACCACGCAAGTGTGCACATCTGATTTAGTCATATCCCCTCGGAGCGATCCTTCCTAGAATAATACTTAATTCCACGCAAATATTTTGCACAAGAACAATGGTAACTGATTCCGCAATTTGCATCTCTAGACCAGAATAAATGAGGCGTAGAAAATAGTCGCAAAATTGTGGATAAGAAGCATACGTACGATGCATGAGATTTCCAACATCCGTGGTCGCATTTAATTTTTCACTTGGATGAACTTTGAGTTTGAGTAAATATTTGTTTGGGCAGATGCCCGAAATAAAGTAAAATAAAATTTTATGATGGGTGGATGGACAATTGGCGACGACGACGACAATTTTCTTGTCACTGCTCAGAGTGGGTGGATCTGCTGTTTCGGCTGACTTGACCAATTACTCCGAATTTGACGCAGGCCTAAATCCTTTTATATGGATATTCGTCCAGTTGGTCAGACCACATCATTGTCGACGACTGCTGTAAATAAATGGAATGTACAGCCCCTGGTTCATGGGAAGTGAAAATGGTTTTTCCGGATGTTATTGTTGTTGTGTTTTCTTTGTTGGACAAAGTGATCTGGCTTTAGTAATCGTGATCTATCAGTAGCTTGTCTAGTTGGATGATGCTTTAGCCTTTGGGACTGTCAGTCAATAATGAAATATAAATGCGTGACATGACTTTCACCATATTTGCTCCAGGGATGAAAACATGTTTTCAATTTAGGATATTAATATTCAAATATCTAATAATAAATACGCTCTTGTAGGCTGGGAGCTCTAATCGGACTAAATTTATATGAAAAGCAAAGTTACTGCGAGTAAACTAAAATCTCTCCAGAATTGGGAGGCAATGGAAATAAATGTCTTGTGCGATCAACAGTTTGCTCTCTCGGGATTGAGGGAGTTGGAGGATTAACAAATTATTTATCCATCAGAATTAATTGCTCAGCCAATGCTGAGTCTGTCCTCCGCAGACTTGGAACACTGACCATGACGTTTTCGAGTGTATAATCCAATGACCATCTGCAACATGCCCTTTGTTGATAAATAACCTCCAAGGACAACCTCATTAAAGAAAATAAGCAAATGTTTACCTAACATTTTCAAAAGCGGGATTAACATAGATATTTTTGGACAAACATTTTTGATTAAATAATGTTGACTGTTGATAATGCCATACCAGTTTCCTTTGGATGCTCATTTTCAATTTTTTAACACAAGTTACATTTTATGTATGTATGTACCACTAAATCTACAAATGCATAAAATGCATAAAATAAACACGACAGTTGTGATCATATTGACTTCGCAAAATTCTAAAGTTGTGAAAAAATTTATCTGTCAACAACTTAAAGTAAATGATAATCTAGCAGTGCAGCCACTATCTCAACAAAATTGGCCTTATGCACACTCACTCCTCCACACTCCAATCTCTAAGTCCGTCTTTTCGTGCATTATTAAAAGAAGAATGCACATAAAAAGTCGGGACCTTTTTTACGACCCCCTCATAAAACAATAGCTGACCATATGTGCCAATCTTCCTCTATTAAGTAATTCCTATTTTCACTCAATTTGCTTTTATGACTGATAAATGACGCCATGGCCTGGCTGCGTCTCACATCATCTCAGCCTTGTTCTCTGCATGATTACAAAAAGTCCCCTTTTTTACTGGCGGCACATTCTCCACCCTGACCTTGCTTGTCTCCATCATCTGCATCTCATCTCATGCCTAAAAAGCCTCCCAGAGCCGTCGTTATCTGCCTCCACACACTTCGGAGCACATTGTGCAACCCTGCAGGGACGCGTAGATAGCAAATAATTATTGGTTTTTCTCAAACATGTTGAAGTGGATGTGAGCCAAGAATGATGATGACGATGAAATACTAATTCACGACCCATTGAGTCCATATTCATCCGGGTTATTGCTACACACGATACTCTCAAGTCTTCTTGGAGTGGGCCGAAATCCAACAAGCCTGGAAAATGCATTTATATAGCTTACACTTAACGGGGGGTGGCTTATTGCCCTTTTCTGCACTCGCGTCTCAACTGCCACGCCGTGTCATTATTTTGTATTCATTATAAACTCAGCCAGTATACGTGCCAAACTAGGTAATAATTTCACCCAAGAAAAATGCCCACCGTTTTCTTTGCAATTTCGCCATCCCACAAAAGTTATATTAATATGTGAGAATGTTCAGTAAATAACTTGGGGGAAAGGCCAAGGAGACAGTTATGGCTCCATTAGCCCTCGCATTTAATAACCATTACACCATAACTGCACATTCGTACGCTGCAATTTTCTCGGATCAAATATCGTTTGGTGATAAAGTGCACATGTGGACAATTTCCGCATTCCATTTATTTAACTGGGGATTAATAAATGCATAGCATTCTCTCCGGCAGATTGAAATAATGTCTGGATTTTATGAGTATCAAAAAAATTAACGCTCTGGGTCAATATGTTGTAGAAACTCTAAATGCAAACTTTAAGGGGAATCTTGAAAAAATAATGTTTCAACAGCCTAAGTTTTCCAATATGATTATTGTCATAGTTCTAAAACACACGGAAGTTGGTATCAACTTGATTCAATAAGTACAATGCGCATTAAATACGCTGACATACATGTTATGCACATATGTACACACATATTCGAACATATCATGTGCTTATCTTGTTTTGGTAAACGTTCTCTAATTGAACCTGACATTTCTTTATTGTCATGAAATATGTAAGGCTTGTTGCAATTATGTATGTCCATGTGCTCAATTATAGAAGACCAAATGATGATAAAAACCAGGAAGAGAACTAATTCTGGAAAATGTCGCATTATATCAAATATTTAGAGCACTAGCTGGCAAACAAAGTGGATAAGGACGAAGAACTGCTTTTAGTATCACATAATCACACGTTTTATGAGAACATAAAAATTTTATATCCCAACCTTTGGCACATTCTCAGCCCTATTGATGTAGCCACTTGGTCCTAAGTTTGCTAATCAGAATCCAAACTATCCCAGGAATTTGTTTATATGTGTAAAGCATGTTCCACATTACTGTTTGTTCTGAAACAATTAAGAAACTGTACAGCAAGAATTAGTTGAACAATTGGAATAAAATCAAAGAACAACTCAGGTGCATCCAATACTCAGACCCTCAGTGTGGAAAAAGATGTTCAATATTCGTGAAAACAACTTAAAAAGAAGTAAAATATTATCAGAGGATGGTTTTATAACTATTCTTAATTAGTTTTATTTATTATAAATAAATGTGCGCAAAGGAAAGTGTTTAAATTGAA
Source organism: Folsomia candida (assembly GCF_002217175.1). Classification (NCBI taxonomy): domain Eukaryota; kingdom Metazoa; phylum Arthropoda; class Collembola; order Entomobryomorpha; family Isotomidae; genus Folsomia; species Folsomia candida. The sequence goes on along the minus strand of NW_019091193.1, from coordinate 23,034,913 downwards.
ATAATGCTGCATAGATTATTTTATTTTTTATTCCCGACGAAGAAAGCAAATTTGCTTCTATCAGTCTTGTGTCTATTTATTACGACACAGGTTGTACTGAAAATCTGTCCCACTCAACTAGATCACTTGTTATATAATGCAACATACATATATGTTAAGCATGTTATCCTTTATTGATTATCGGAAGCATAAATATTGCCACCGTACTGAATTTTGGCAAGTTTGATAGTGCACAATTAATTACGTGCATAAAGTAGGACGACAATGTTTTATCACAAACTTAATATTGTCAGATAAAATCTTAATCCAATCAAACAGTTGACAGTCGATAAGAATTATCCAGCAGTTTTTTGATTAGACCATTTTCATTGTTGATCACGGTTCGTTTAACCCATTCCTTCCCTTCCTTGCAAATAATAATTAGATTTCCTAATTGCTAGATGATTTTGGAAGGAGGGCTACAGGACTTTGTCACGTGCATATTTTTTGCCATGGTTGCATCCGTCTTATGTAAGAAATTCGTCCATTTATTCACAAGAAGTCTTCGCAGGTACATATTTCCATAAAATATTTGTATTCGTATGTTATTGTGCAGAAGGTACACTAAACAAATCTGAAAATTTAGAGTAATCTTCGTGACAAATCTGTAAATAGCGTACGGTCCTCACATTCTAAAACTCTCACGGGACAAAATAGAAAATTAGGAATTATTCACATTGGAAAAGTTTACTCCCGCAAAACTAGGTGATGAATAATGAAAGTCGTTGTAGTCACGGAACAAACAAAATATTTCAATATGTCAGAAGCCAATTTAGGTCCAGTCAAAATTTTCCGCAGTATAAAAATGTTTGACTTTCAATATTCCTGAAAGACGAAAAAATTATTTTTGCTTGTACATTTAAAGTGCTTCCATTTGTATCGATTGACATAAAAGCTCAAAGTTTTCGTGGGTTGCATTGCAACACGAAGCAACAAATCTAGATTTCTGAGATCTATTTACATACATATGTATGATCACCGAGAAAACGTTGAGGCAGGCACGTAACACAGGTTTTACCCTTGTCATCTCTAAATTGCATAAGACGTCAACGCCAATCAATCATCCTTGCACATCAATTCCAGCTACCTGCTTTCTCCCGGAATATTTGTTACGACATGTTTCCGCTCTTTAATGTATTTGCCCATGTTACACAAATCAACAACTTAAGTGGAGTACACAATAATAATGATAAAAGGGACTTGAAAGTGTCCAACACTTCTTTGGATATGCCCTCAGTATATCTATTTGGTCATTATCAACAATAATTTGCCAAGTTTGCATACCATTACTTATCTAAATATGAATCTACATACCGCATATGCAAATAAGTATGATTAATAATAGAATTTTTCACAGTCAGAAATTCTAATGTGGTCGTGTAACATACTGAAGTTTACTTTGGCTAAGTTTAGTTCTCCAGTATAGTGTTACGCCGAAACCCACTAATGAGTTGTTCTAATGGTGGCCATGACTTTGGCAAATTGTAGCTATTTGCTAAGTAAGTAACCCTAAGTTATTCCGATCCCAAGATATTCTGAACCCAGTAAAGTTGAAGCAGTTCATCGAATGACGGTATGCATAGCCGTGTTTCTTCATCCAAGGAAACCCAAGGTTGGGGTTCTTGGAGACCTTGTGGGATGAAAGTGTTAAAGCTAAGGAATGTATTTCACTTGGAAATAGTTCCGTTTTAGGGGATGTACATAACTGCATCCCATTTGTTTTTCTGGGTGGGATCTGCTGCCTACGGTACAAGATTTTTTCTGCCCTATCGAATAGGCAATGACACGAATAAATGGCTGGATGCAGATGGGATTGGGTTAGGTAGGAAGTTTAAACGCAAATTTGCCCAAGTATATACGAATTCAGCGTAATGAATTTTGCACTATTTCAGGATCATTACGCAGTAGCTTTGCTTGTACAACATTGTGTACTAACAAAATTTTGGCTTATAAAAAAGACTAGCAAATATATACGGTGAACTTAGGATTAGTTGCGTGAGAATATGTTCTACAATCAATTAGAAACTACTGCTCAGGATCAGATGCATGCATGTCGCATCTGCTGTTGAAGACGCAGCTGCTTTCACCAGACGAGATGGTAACACATTGTAACTGGCAATGACATAATATTTTCCTGCGTGGAAGGACGGGAACCATTTAAATTTTCGTTAACCATATTTCAATTAGCAGATGGCTTCGAAAGACGACTCGTGGATTTTATGGACAATCTAAACGCAATTCGATACACTTGTGAAAGCATTTGAGATTTCTTAACAAGGTTTGCTCATTTTAATGTCCATCCAAGAAAACCTGTTCTTCAACCATAATAGATATTTAGTTTAATTTATAACTTACAAGCCCACACGGAATCCGACTAGAATGTAATATGCATATGTAATGTTTAGCCTGCTTAGCATTTTAATTACCTTATAAATAGGATTAATTCATTAATAAATTTCTACTCTCATGAGACCAACTTTCCTCATCACCATAATTAATGTGGCTGCAATTCAAACTCTCTGGGAGGAGAAATCACTCATTTCTAATATTTTCCACCATGGCTCCTCTTTCTGCTCCATGAATATTCAACACTTCAAAGGGGAGAAAGTGTCATCGAAGGGAAAGCAATTAGGAAAAGGCAGCAAAAAGTAAATACGAGCTCAAATTAGGCAACGGTGGAAGGAGGAACTGACAAATGTCCTTATGAGGCAAAACTCTGGCCAACCGTGAAAACATTGATCACACTGCCAATCACCTTGTCACCGCATGACTTTCAAACTGACGCCAACTCCATCCCGTCGATTAGCAGGCAGAGGTGAAAGTCTGCTTGACAAATTTGAACAAGATTCCACTCATAATTTACTTTCCTCCTACAACCAAAAAATGTTTGTGCAGTAGAGGCAGCTCAAAGTCATTAAGTAGTTTTTATATGTGGTGGGCAAGAAAAATTGCGTGGTTTCGTGCATACGTGCTGATACCGAAATTTTATTATGCACACAGTCAATGCACAGGCACAGCAAAAATATTCTTATGGGATGTTAGTGCATGGAAAGTGAAAACTAATTTTGGTCGCCTGACTGATCCAAAAGTAGAACTTCTTCTGTAGAAGTACTGAAGTACAGGGGTGGGACAGAAGAAGGAGCCACTTGAATTTTAGGGGTGGCGTGTGATGCACAGTCGCGGCATTTTCAAAATTTGCATATGTCATACCCAGATAGTTAACGAAAATTTAGCACTATTCAGATTTTCCCTACGGTTAAAAATGCCCCTGCAGCACCCCCCAGAGTGCGAGGCACGCATAAAAGTGTTTTCCAAAGACATACTGAGCCAGAGAGCGATTGTTAGAAAATTTGCTGCAAATGTATTTATCGTCGATCGAAAGTACGTTTCTAATGTACTTAAAAACGTTGGAATCAAGCGGAGGGAAAAAGCGGTTAGAGCTCCACCCCCACGGAAAGGATACCCAAGATCCGCTTGAACCAAAAAGTTTATCCGGAAAATCAATTTTTCGCCAAAACGGTAAATCCACCAACTAAAAGTTGCATGGCGAAAATGTTAAACGTTAGTAGGAGAACATTTCTAGAGTCATTCACAATGACCTACAGCAAGTGACTCGTAGGAAATCCCGAGATCATGCTCTCATCCCAACTTATTTCTCACAAAATAGCAGCCTACGCGAAGGATTTTAAAAAAAGTTTGGGTATAACAATTATTCCTACTATAGAAACTCTCGTTAGTTCCTCTGATATCAATCCGATGTTTTTTTTTGGATTCGAGTACTTAAAACAGAGCCTTCTTGAAAGGAAAACGCGTGCGTTTTGATGCACTTTGGAAAAGTGTTCAGGACGAGTGGTGCAGAATCACTCTGAAAATTGTGTCAAAGGTCATGACTGGTTGGAAAAAGCGACTGAGGCTCGTTAGATAAACTAAAGGGCTTCACACTGAACCAATTACCAAACTTCACAAACGAATAATAAGGCCGGAATAAATTTAGGCAAAGTGGCTCCTTCTTCTGTCCCACCCCTCTGTAGAGGGAGGATGAACACACTTGCACCCATTATAAATACCTGTCGTGTATGCACACACTATTGCAAGTGGTGGTAGGTACAAACAAGTGTGTGTAAATAGTCATAATTTGATGTGATGGGTGCAGCGATGCGCTAATGTGGTTTGCAAAAAGTTTTTACAAGTATTGGCAACTCATGTAAATCCTACTTGACTCACACGCTGATGAAATGACATGATGAATTGATGTCTCATACACGCGTGAGGCTGTTACAGCAATAAATTCATGAACTAAATATACTTTGGTGGAAGAGAGAGATGAGCCAACAATAATTTCATTTTGTTTGTTGATTTCTCGCATAAGTTTTAAAACAACGCAATGCATTGTACTTGATCGACTAGTGAAAGGGTGGGATTCAAAAATAAACTTGTGTTCATTATGCATTACTAACGAGTTGAATAATAACTTTATTGAAGCGTGCTCATCAGCCCACTCGAAATTTTCCATGAATCCTCCATCTTCTTCTGGTGAATAGGCCTCCAAAATTTGGACTGGATATTTACACCCAAGTTTTAAAATGTTTAGACGTAACAAGACACACTTAGAAAAGTGGAAAAATATTTACGAACCAAGTTTGGACTTTGAATTGTTTTTGTTGAACTTGTGCCGATTCTTGCTAACAATGTGCGGTATTTTGTGATCCGGCTGTTTCTGGATGTATGTGCGAGTGGAAATGTGATATATCAAATGGAATACCATTCAGAGGTTACGGAGTAAGAAGTATCTCGTCTCATTTGATGTAGAATTCAAACAAAGGTTCGAGTTGCTTAAGTTGTTTTGCCCCTTTGGAAAAGTTGGCTAGCGCAAGGTTGTCCTTGTTTGAGCACAATAATAGAAATCAAACCAATTTGGAAGGAGTTAAGTTGTGAAGGTGGAAGATAAGAAGGTCTCACCAGGTGTCATACGTCACGTCGAACACGTTTACCCTAAATAGTCAACTCCAGAAAACGTCAACAAGCAGTTATGTATATACACATTTATTGTATTACATATCGACTCCACGTGTAAAATTAGCGAGTTGTTATTTTTCACCAACCATCTACACGCACATCTGCAGTCATATTTCACCCAATTTGTCTGATCCATATTGGTCGTGAATATGCATGTGGGCAACTTCCACACGAGGACAAATGCAGAGCTCGCAAAAAATGTGCCGTCTCTGCAGAATAGGGAAAGTTCTCTCATTCTATTCCAAGATACTGTTAACGTGGTCGGAATAGGGAAAGATGTGTTTTGAGATTGACGGTGGACGAGTTGAAAGTAAATCATTCCCTTAACATCAACAACCTCACGCAACCTGCAGAATAATCTCAGTAACGACGACCATCCTTAAAAAGTTTTACTTTTGATGCTGGTATGAAAAGGACACGTTTTCCTCATTTTTCGCAATTTAAGTGTTTTTACCCTCTTTATAAAATTGAGACGTTGTTGAGTTTCTTAGTTCTCACATGAGGAAATTGGATAGACGGATGAATTCACATCATTTAAAGGAGGAAAAAAACGCAAAAGATCTTTTACTCCAACTCCCATAAAATGCTGCATTATCTTTATTCATTTCATGCGTAGGCTATCCCATTTCGCAGGTGAATTGGGTCGGAAGAACTATGCCGTGAGAGCGGAGAGGGAGGGACAAAGCAAAGATGGAACGAGGGCCACGTGGGGTATCCCCCGTTATGTCACGACATCTCTTCAAATGTGGGTTTATCGCCGGGCCAGGGCTGCTCACCTAGTCCAAAGATATGACTAATAAATTATGATGATTTAGAGCGGCGATGGATGGAGTGACTTATTCCTGCTTCCTTTCATTCGTAACGAGTGATACCACTCACTTATTACAGATATTCTTACGGAGGATAAGAGTGACCCCATTAATTTCCGAGATTTATTACCTCATTACCTTTTCCATTAAAAAGTTTGATGCTCCATTTAAAATATTTCTATTAGGATTCCAGGGAAAAGTAAATCCTGCATTTTTTTGCTTCATTATTTTTGTCGTTTCCATCATCCGAGTTTAGAAAAGAAAACAAAGGAGGAAGTGAGTGAAAGGTTGGCGCATATGTGAAAACGTGCAGTAAGTCACCTCGTAAAGACTTGCATGGCTCATCTCTTCCTCCAAACGCAGTATCACGGACAACTAAAAGTGTTACGACTTGTTAAGATTTGTGGATGTAAACAAACAGAAATTGATGACTCTCCTCCTCCTCCCTCTTTCTTGAATAACAGTGAAAAGGGAGTGAGTTAAGCTGCAGGAGTTGTAAAAGTCGTGCAGTTTGAGTTGGTGAATGTGAACCATTACTGAAGACTGGCCATGAGTACATACATATTACGGAGAAACGGTTACGAAATTTTCAGTCGGATGTTTTGGATATTTACGGATCTGCCTTGCTTCTGTATTTGCTCCATTCATTCACCGTTGCTTGGACCCAGTCGCAATTTCCGGTGATTTGTGTTGTCATCCTCGACATAAGTCTCTGCACTACCTGGCAAACTTGTTCTTGTCAAATAAACCAGCCGAGAAAAATTAAAATATAACTCGCAAGTGTGGCTGGCTGGCTGGCTGTCTGATGCATGCCACATTTTTAACTTTTGTGTTTTTTCTTCAGAACCCATTTCATGATTGAAATTCAAAGAAGCGTGTCTTGATTTCCATTAGTAAAATTATGACTGTAAGAATCTGGACAAAACCAGGCGTTATCCACATGCTAATATACACATTAAATAGGTAAAGGAAGTAAATTAAGAAGGGTTCCAGGAAGGACCAAAGTATGATATGAATGAGTGCACTCGGTTGATTTCCACAGTGGTTGACTACGTAATGAAAGTTTTTATTGCTTTTATTGTTCCCAGGAGAATTTATTACGCACGAATAGATAAATGAGGAAGCAACAAAGTTTCCAACGTAGTGAATTATTAAATTGGCCAAAAATTATAGTGGTCCACAGTATAAAGCTAAATATATCTGATTCTTATGCACTTTGAAGTTGTGAATAAGTATAAGCACAAGTAAAATTATGCAGTAAGTACCTCCGTTCTTTAGGTTTCATAACGCACCTTGAAAAATTAATCCAACTCTGGCTAATGAGCTGTCATCCATTATAACTTCACTATCACTACCACCACGAAGCCATTTAAGGATGCGAGCATATTACAGAATACATAATGCCAGCATAATAGAAAGTTTTCCCATATGTAAAAAGAAGAACCAAGTGATGCAGAGCAAGTCACCAAACTTTCTCTGTCGGCACTTTACGTAAGAGCCTAGTTGTGGAATTAGTTAGCCATTGGTGGTTTGATGGGGGTTGCGGATATTCCAGGTCAAAATAGGAGAAAGTGACTCTCTATTGCTGCACTGCGAGGTATCATTCAGCAGCAGGTCGTCACTTTCACTTGGAGTCTGCAATTTGTCAGAAACCTCAAACCACATTGTCTGGGTTTGACAGGACGGAGTTGGAGTGAGAAACTGTGGTGGGCTTAGGTGAGCATCCTCAAAAAAATCTACTTTTAGCATTCCGATTGCATAAGTGACGAATTTCAACTACTTTAATAGAAATTCTAGGTTGCAGACAGACACCTTATGAGTAATGGCAATTCGCAACAAAGGTATTTACTTGAAGTATTTCCTCCTTTGATGTCTTGTGCTATGTAACTGTGACCATAGTGAATTTTGACAGTATAGTATTCCTACTCAGGAAATAAAGTAAGTGGCGCGTGGGTTTGGTAGAAGTTGACACTTTGGGCTTGACATGAATGGCTGTTCACTTCTATTGTCATTTGGTCTGTGTAACACTTTGTTATCCTCGTCGTACATAATTGTGGTTTCAAACTTTGTGACAGAATACAATGGTCAGGGGTTGACTCCCAATATGTGTACAAAGTATTTCAGGAATTGGCAAAGCAAACTAAAGTTTAGCCTCTCGAAGAGGAAGAGGTTTCACTCTGTGGGTAAAAGTTTGTGCCAGAAACTCTCATCCATATTCTCCTTAATCTATTAAGGCAGATACTTGTTAATGCGATGGGTTATCTTAATCAGGGGGTAAGATGAGATGAGATGTATAGAAAAATATTTAATACCTTTGCATATCTGTACCTATGTACTTCTGTTGGAGTAATATTATTATTTCATGGAAAAATCCCAAGAAATTAAGCTTCATGTCGTTAAATGCATTGATCAAGTTATTTCACTCTCTCCGACCAGACCCTGCAGGCTACTTATTTTCCAGATTATCCAGATTAATGGAAAGCCAATTAGTGGGATTAGCCTTGTCGTTAAACTGGGCTTGGTGCCAGCGTGCGTGTACAGATTCCTTAAGCAATACAAATCTCTTGCATCTTGACACTTTACCCACACCAACCACACCGCGATCAGTGATGGGCGGCCTCGGCCTCTTTGAGGCCATTTTTTGTGACCTCAGGCCTCGGCCTCGGCCTCTTTCAGGAATTTGAGGTCGAGGCCAGTGAGGTCTGAGGCATACTCTTTGAAAATTAGAGAGGCCGAGGCCGACCTCGCTGAGGCCTGAGGTTCAAGATGTGAGGCCGAGGCCGAGGCCTGGAACTTTTTCAGCGAGGAGGGGGCCAGTGAGGTCTGAGGCCTATATTTTGAAAATTGGAGAGGCCGAGGCCGACCTCGCTGAGGCCTAAGATTTTGGACATGAGGCCGAGGCCGAGGCCGTGTGAGGTCATAGGCCTCACTGTATGTTTAAATGGAGAGGCCGAGGCCGACCTCGCTGAGGCCTGAGGTTCAAGGTGTGAGGCCGAGGCCGAGGCCTGGAGCTTCCTTGGCGAGGCCGAGGCCGAGGCCTGGAGCTTCCTTGGCGAGGCCGAGGCCAGTGAGGTCTGAGGCCTTCTCTTTGAAAATTGAAGAGGCCGAGGCCGACCTCGGTGAGGCCTAAGATTTTCGAGGTGAGGCAGAGGTCGAAATTGAGAGGCCGAGGCCTGGAGTTTTCTCAGCGAGGCCGAGGCCATGTGAGGTCGTTGGCCTCATTAAATTTTTCGAGAGGCCGAGGCCGAAGAGGCCGAGGCCGAAGAGGCCGAGGCCTCGTGAGGTTGCCCATCACTGACCGCGATGCGACAATCCCCTCTGCCACCACTTTTTACAGGCTACGTGCAACACTCAAGTTGAAATAAATTATAAGAAAAAACGTAACGCAATATTAACTTGTACAGAATAAATTGCTGCTCATTTTTCTCACTTTCTTCCCCTCTCCTCATGAGCATCTTGTACCGAGAAATGTACATGTGTCCTGAAGCATAAACCTTAATTGAGCTGAGGGAAGAGTGCATACGTATTTGTACACGTGAGAAGTGTCTCAGGTTTAATTCTCGGGTGAGAAAGGAAGGAAATGAGTAGGGGATTTTTCGGACAGTTGGATGGATAGATAATGGACTTGGCCAGAGGGAAAGTGGCGGCGGTGTAGGTGAAAGATGTGAGTTAATCCTTCAAGATTATCGTCCTGGTGTGCCCTGCTCCACTTACACAATTCCAGGCACACGGTGAGAGTGGGACCATTATTCCGTGTAATAATACGTACGTACATATATACATGCGAGATGTGCTGGCATTTCTACCTCAGCAGGTAACGGAAGGAAAGAAGCAGGTTGTAGCAGTCGCTGCTGGCAAGAGAGATCTCATCCTCGTTATTCTTACGACACAGGATTAGTCAATCTTCTCACTTTCACCTTTCTCCACGTCACACTCGCTGTGGCGTGAAGGAAGGCTGCTCAAGTCATTTAACCAGCGAGGAGGTGAAGCCGAGTAAAGGTTTGTGCACTGGCGTTTGTAAGTAAGTAAAACAAGGCTTTTTTTACGTCAGTAGTGTGTTGCGCTCAAGGAAAAAGCTTTCCGAGGAAACTTTCGAGGAAACAAGTTCATTGAGTAAATTAATCCTTGACTTGATATGTAATAATGGCCAAGTGTGTGCGAGGAGGTAAAGCGATCTCGTTAAGTGAGATATAAGTTGATTGATTCTGTGTAATATTCTCATGATTGTTCTCAACATGCAGTTCAACTTACTCAATTTCTTTAATTCCCGAGACAGCCGTAAGTAAATGGAAGAATGATTAAGTCAAACTTTCTCTAAATTAAGCCCACGCGGACTGTTTTCTTCTGCGCGTCTGGGTCGCCTTGTGAGAAGACTTGCCCCACCTGAGCCATGCTGCTCGACAACTTTCTTTCTTGCCAATCCCATTATTTCCATTTACTCTACTTTAAACCTACTCCAATTCATCTAATTCGTTCCAGCTTACTTCTCCCGAATTCGCATGGAGAAGACTTCGCCTCCAAATGTGGGTAAAAATACATATGTTGTCAAATGGTGGAATAAACAAGCCCACGCCTATTTTTTCGACTTCTTTTTCTGGTAAATATAAAATCCTGCGTCGCGTGATAGGCATGAAGATTGGGAATTTAGGGACTCCAACTTGAATGCAACTGTTTTTTGTCACTATTCTGTCATCAACACCATCAGTTATCGAAACCAATTGAAAAATAATACATGGCACAAGGAGATATTGTTTGTACAATGGGTTAAAAGATTGGCACAAGTTTTACGGCGAAATAATTTGTTTTAAGTCTCCGTGGTCAGCACCACCCGTACTACGATTATTGTGGCAACTAATTGAAGCAATTTACCTTATTTGTTAATTAGAACTTACTTCCAGTCGCAGCCAAACCGGAATAAATGAGTTGCAGACAAGGGCATTAACATTCTCCATTAAACTGCCAACGCCTACCTTGAATAATTGCCAACATAACAAAGTGAGCCACTAATAAGGACTGTCTGCGGCCCCAGTTCAGCACAATTCCAATGTCAGCAACAAATAGGCTCTATTTGATTTGGGGTCATTGGATATCTGAGTAATCAGGAATGTCAATTTAGTAAAAACGACGTAATATTTTAGTCCCTCCCGTATTTGTTCAAGGAGTGAAAGTTCACTCTAATTTATTTGACTATTGTCGCCATTTTGGACAATGACTTCCTTAAGTACACAATGATTTAATGGTTGCAATATACTTTAAATTAATCAAATCTTTGATAAATAACCTGGACGGCTAGATTCGCTTTAAATTCCAAGTTTTCTAATATTTCAAGCTCACTCGCATCTGTAATTTCCTCTTCAACATTAGCGTGCTGTAATTTCCTCTCGCTTCCAAATTAGTCGTTATCCCACACCAGTGCACAACTAAAACTGACCTTCAACTGTAATTAATGGACCTTCATTTCCTGCACGGTATCACGATACACACGCGTAATGCATGCATATGTCTGCCTCAATGTAGAGTAACAAAGTGATTGTTCAGATTCTGAACGCACAGAGAAGAGAGGAACACTGCGGGAGAAAAGTGTATGCACTAATTAATTTTCTTTCTTCTCGCAACCCGCAGGGGTTACATCTGTTCAACCTGCATGAAACAAGCCCCTGCGTTCTTTATAATGTCGGTCGGTATAATTGTCATGTCGAGAATGAGAACCACCAAGGTTATCCAGGTTTGTTGCCACTATCTGAAATTTTTTGTAACTCCACTTAAATTAAAGCCTAAAGAGATGGCAGAGACTGAACATGCTTTAGAAAGTTTGTCATCCGGGAGACAGTTTGGAAACAAGGGAACAAATAAAGGAAAGACGTAACGTGTTTGCCCATCTAAATGACGCGGTTGGGTGTGGGAACAATTAGTTGCATTTAAACATAGAATTTAATTAGTTGGATATGACTCGAGGAGAACCACGCCATCGTGAATGAAGGGTAAAGATTACGACCAACTTTGTACGTCTCAACTCTCACCAGTCAAACTAAGCTCATAATAAAAAGACAGAGGCAACAACATATTGGTCTTCTTGTATGCGATGGCTGTGGTTTGTGGAGGTGGGTGAAATTTAATCCCCGTCTGAGGCTAATGAGGTAATGATCAGAAGAGCTCTGGTGCACATCCCTCGACCTGGATAATGATTTTTGGAAGGTAACTAATCTCTCCGCACTTTCTCCTCGCAAAGCTCGTTCTGGAGTTGGAAGAAAAGATGATGTTTCTTTCGTCGGTTTTCAGACTCTTTTGTTATGGTTTCGCCCTAATTTGACCTCCTATTACTTAAGTTCATAGGCTTTTACGAGGCTTCTAATCCCGATATGAAACGCATACGGCTGTTCTTTGTTTAATTTAAATTTATGTTATGTTTATTTTATGGGGTAAAAATAAGCTTGTTTTCTTGGCGAACGTTCCCCTTGGAAATTTCTAGTTAAAATGACAATAGTTTTGTTTACTTTGCACAGGAATGAAATTCCCATATATAAATGCGTACATATTTCTTTTACAGCGTCATTCCGGGCGAGGTGCGTGATCAAGAATTAGCACTTTAATCGATTCATTAATTCCTTTACCGCAGTGTGCCCAGAATTTGATCAGATTTGCGCTGAATGCTAATGTGCTCACGTTACGATTTTAAATGAAAATGGGAGGAAATTTACACATGGCAAATTCAGACTTATTCCCACACGCCGAACTCAATCGGAAGGTGGCAATGTTTTTACCAAGTCGCTGTAAATCAATGGTGTACGTTGTATCATTAATAAATGTTGCACGCTTTTCATCTAAATCGAATAGGAGCGTAAATGGATGGTTTGTTGGTCGTACTCTCGAAAGGATTACTCACTGACATGTGAGATGGTCACATTTTCTTTATCGGAGTGATTTATTTTTTGGCTCTAACTGCCTCCAGAGAGAGAAGGACAACACAACCTTGTTTCTAGTGGCGAGGTCCAGATTGCGCCTATGTGAAAGTGAAAGGAAGTAATGGGGGTATTTTAAAGGATGGATTTATGTTGGGAGAAATGTCTGATGAGGAAATCACTCCTGAAATCTGTTGTTTATTTGGTACCATTTTGATGGCCCTGTAAAATACGGGGCCAAAATTGACATAAATAATTTTTCCACTCACTTCCAATTCTGCTTTGTTAAAGTACTGCAGAATTGGAAGTGAGTTAGCTTCATGAGTCAGCTCCTTGTTCGACGTTTCCACTATAAGTATGAGAGAACAGACTGAAGTTATTTTCTGCAAAAAACGTAACCATGTAAGTAGGAACCCACTTTATCATCGTTTCGATACAGATACGACAAAGGAATAAACTAGAAATCTGACCCAAATCAGATTTTGTCAAGACAAAACACATCAAAAGTAGCTACACACTGTGCCGTGCTTTCTCTTCTACAGTTTCCACCATGACGGAACCCACTCAACCTCGAATTCATCAATCATTTCAAATTGCTTCGATCCAACCAATAAAGGACAAATTCTGCTTGCTTGTATAGTTTTGGTCCCTGATTAAACTTTTTTTTTCTTTACTTTGTCCCAAGACCGAAATATAGCACAAAGGGAACTTCGACCTGTCCTTTGCCCCCTGTCTCTCTCTCATTCTGTGCAAGTGTGCATACATAAATATTTCCAACTCGTGACAAATAAATGGAGAAACACCAACGAGGTGACCAATTTGTTCGTTATTGCCATTACATTATAATACAAAAATAAAAAATGCAAACTATTTCACGGGTATAATATGGCAGGAAAAATTAAACAATCTGTCACAAAATTTATAATGTACTTAAGTATTTCGCAGGAAAAAATAAATTACTTGTGCTTCTATATAATTTTAATGGCAATATTGTGAATAATCTTGTAGCGTTGCAAGTTTTTACCTATTACGTACCCATATGTATCCATGCAGCTTGTCATGCATTTATGCACACTATCAAATTGGCAGATACTGCCATTTCTGACTGTTATGCAACATTGGTTATGCACTATTGCACATTCGTTACCAACATTGAACTTATAATAAAAAAAGGCGTCTAGAAATTATTTGAAAGGGGAAACTTCTTGTGGGTTCTTTTCTGTCCCATTGCACAGATTGCAGCTGGAGTGGAATGAAAAGGGTCTGACGTCGTCATGATAAGGGTTGGCGTATTCGATTTTCTTTACAAACGTAACATCGACAATGAGAGCATTACTCATTGCGATATAAAGTGAAAATTATTGCAGCACTCAATTCAACAAATTCGTAATGCCAAACTTTTCCATCCCACTCTCACCAAGTCAAGCTCTAGAAAATGCACTTTTCCGATTGTCAATCTCTCATGCACATAAGTATGTATTTGTTCTGTGCAGTGTGCGTAGCAGGGTTACACAAGTTGAGTACATAATAGCAACAAGTATGCCATTGAATTCTTTCAGAACTTCATTTTTATATGAAGCATTACAAATTATTCTGGTCTCATATTTGTGAAATGACATAAAAATTAATCTGTTTGCCTGAAATACATATATATACAAAGAATGAAATAAGTTTTTAAGCTTCTTACCATCCAATTCCGAACGATTCGATGAATCCAGATTCAAAAAGTTTTAACAAGCCGATCAACATGCAAAGACGAATTATGTATTTTGTCTTAAATTTACAAAAGTTTTGAGATTATTCAACTATGTAAAGTTTTCCTATTTATTTATTTATTTAAATATCCACTTTATGCTATGTTTATATTTTCCTAAGTCGTAAATCCTTTCGATCAAATATAACCAGAAGATTTACAAAGTTCCGTATTGGTTCCAATTTTGGATCAAATGCAAAATAGGGAAGTCTGTCCTTGTATACGATTCCGTGATTTTGAATAATATCTCAGATTATATAACAAACAAAATAAACATAAATGTTCACAATTTGAGGGGTATTGGATCAAAGAAACTTTACAGTTTTCGGTTTTCAACTTTTAACACCAAAATAGCCAATTGCGAGGTAGGAATAGTTGTAATGCTTTCGAATTGGCAGGTGGGGCAGGAATGAGACGGGTTGAAGCAGAAGGGTTAGTCGGGCCTGGGATTGATTTCACCGTGCGGCTGAGTGTGGTGTTGGGAATCCGGGAGAGAACTGAATCCGAGGACGGGAAGCTCGGGGCTCTTTATCTTTATCAGGGCTTCCCCGTCTGAAACTCAACACCAATTGCGAAGGAAAGAGGAAGAAGGCGACATTCAATCCTTCAAGTCGTCACAGCTTGATTCCCTCCGTAAGTGAAAAGTTCAAAATACTGCTCAAGGCAAGCAGTTCAAAATTTGGATGGAACAAAGCAATATGTGTGGCAGGAGAAAGTTGTGTGCATGCTTATCCTTTGGATAGTCATGGAAGATGAGCTTGATATTTCTGTTCTTGAAAATGTGTGTCAGCAGAAGTGAACAGGTGAGAGAAGGTCAGAAGGATGCGCGTCTGACTGAGGAGGAGTATGCAAATACTTATGTGTAATACATGGGCAAGTTTATACTTCACTTGTTAGAAACTTGCGCCAATGTTATAGTTTAGCTATGGAGCAAGTTACAAAGGATAAGCCAAGGTTATGTAGTATCCCAGTTAGTAGTGAAAATATTAACTTTTAATAGAAGTAAGTTCGATTATCATAGTAATTATTGGTAAAATTTGACTGTTAGTTAGCACTCAAAGGAGATCTTTTAACCTTTGCTTTTTTAAATTATGTTCTTTCTAGTACATAACTTTCAGTAATTTTCCATCTTGCATTACACTCGACAATTAAATGTTGTAAACATGTTAGTTTGAATAAAGCCTGGCCCACTCAACGTAAATGAATTTCAACTTCTGCGTCATTAACTGCTATCGTCAAAACTGTTCGCAATCTAATTTCGAATCTCGATTACGCTCAAGGTTTTATTTTTCCGGCGATTGATTACTAAACAACCGGAGGATGAATTGGGTGTTTGAAATTGGACGTCTGATTCCATTGGGACATACTGGACGTTGTTTTCACCTTGCGTTATTTTCCATGAGGTGACTACGATTTCATCAAGTCATTTGTTAGCCTAGATAAATATATCACGTCATTCCACAATTTAGAAAAATCACAGCAGAGGAATTCTATCGAATGGAGGACAATCGATCTGAAAACTCTTTAATGTAAAAACCTATTATGCGTATTTACGTATAACTTCATGTGTGAAAATAAATATAGCATCCGACCCACGATATTTCATCGATCACCTATTTAATTGTAAGTGCCTTCTATTATTTTGCATCATATTGCAACCCTGTTGCCTTTCCAATATTGTTAGAGCTTGTAACTTCACATTTACATATTTTAATAAGAACCAATTCGTTGTCACCATGCAAAATTTCAGCCAAGTAAAATTATTTTGAGAAATCAACGGGTGGGTAGTTTGTACAGATTTGCATGTGTTTATCTTTAAAGAACAATTTCTACTAATTAAGCTCGATTGGCCCCATTGTGACCAGCTCCCTTGTGAACCAATTGCTTATCATCTTCCAAATTAAATATTATAGCTCCTCATTACGTAGGTACGCGTTGCGTGTGTACGTACCAAATTTAAGTTTGAATATAATGTTCTTGTTGGCTCATGCGCCAGGCTCGGAACCAGTTTCAATTAATTTCTGATAGTTCAGATATCTTCTCAATTTCGTTTCCACGTGGACTTTGATTTTTGCATAAACTAATTGGAAAAATTTCCCAAATATATATCGTTATTATCAAAGTTATTTTAGTAGACGTGATGAAAAAGAAACTCCAGTTATCTTAATTTGTTTTCCAACCACGAGATACATTGGATGTTTTACATACACAATTATGGATGACGTGTGCAATCATCATTACAGTCAGAGACGAATTAAATTGAATCATTTCACGGAAAGAATAAACTTCAAAAGATGGAGAAGTGTATGTATAACGAATTTTTATCATTACACAGCGAATGCCCTTTGAAGTGTAAAGTTAATCTTATTAAAATAAGTATCCACTTCCTGGAGAAGATGCTTTCATCTGCTAATCTCTTTTTCTCTCTATGTCGCCGATCATCCACACCACCTAAAAAAACTGCAAAATGCGAGTTGAATTAGAAATGATTGAAGCAAAAACTTATCATGTCATTATTACAAAGCACAAAATCAAAGCCCATTTGCAATTATTTTAATGGCATATCTACTTATCGTCGTGTTCTTAGAATATGTACGTATGTATAAATATTGTATCCAGATTCATGCAGAGACTGTTGTTATAAATATGCATACTTCATGGGCTACGTACGTATGTACCTAGTATATGTATATACAAGCACTTATAACAAACGACATCATTTCATTCGACAACAATTATAATGTTATACGGAATGCCAAGAAATTCTTAGTAACGACGTAATTTTACTTCATCAGAATTTCACTTGAATTAATATGCATATTAATATGTACCGACATGGACGGACAACCGTAAGTTTAATCAAACTGTTGCGAGTGAATGTCCTATCAATTAGTTAAGTTGGGTTAGTTTATCATAAAAACAATTAGAGCCAAGTTATACAAGCATGGTTACGTAATACATCTTTTGAACGGGTATAGCGGACCAAAATGTTCACCAACTCCATAAAGAGGTTTGATTGAATGAAAATTTAAGCAAGTTTGACAAAGAATCTAACTTTCTCCATACACTTACATGTTTTGCGACTTTGCATAATATTACGTGCCCTTGGTCCAAATACACCTGTGAGGTTCCCGCACCGAACTTTCCACTTTATTTCCACAAAGTTAGAATTTAAAGAAATGAAAATATTGAAAATATATCTTGATTTGAAATTATGTCATATGCACAAAATATGATTGGCCTCAATCCAATTTCGAGACAATTCATTTGATTTTCACCTGTCTCGTCTGGCTCTCTCAGATATTCATGTTTCAATCAAAACAGTTGAAGTGTGTAATAAAGTGTATTTGAGATTCGGATTTATTCGTGCAGAAGTTCTTCTACATATTTGCATGCAATGCATAATGAAATATTCTTTTGTATTAATTTCTCAGATACAAGAATTGCTCGCGATATCATAGAATTCATAACTCGAGATGCATTTATTTTTGCGTTTATCCTTCGTTTAGCCTACATTTAGCTGGAATTTGGAAAAAGTTCGAATTTAACTTATGTTCAGTGGATGAAATTGAGAAATTGAGATATCTCATTTGCATGAAGTTCGGTGCACAGAGCTGTAATATTCTGCTGGGCTACGTTTACGTGTGGTGTTTTCCTGGTTCGGGGCAAGGACGAATTCGCTCGCCAACTTCGAACTGCTGCTTTACTCACTGCGAAATTGACACATCAAAATCTCTGAGCTGGACTACAAATTTGCAATATTTTAATTTTGATACTTCAGTCAGAATTGTGCTAGTTTTGTAGTTAATATTCTGAAATTAGTGGGTTACAATTTCGTGCACAAGACACAAGATTTTAACTGTTACTGGGAAACAAGAGCACTTGCTGGAAACTTATGGAGAGAAACGTGGTCATGTGAAGGTTTGTTTATTTTATGAAATTTTGTAAATCAAGGGAATTTAAACCAATAAAATATTATAACATTCATCATCTTAGGAGGGGAGCTTCACCACCTGCCCTTCACAGATCTCGATGCCCTTTGGATATGTGGTAGGGTCCTATGAGTGTACTAAAACCCTGAAGTGGTTTGACTCCATGGCCACATTTGCGCCCGCCACACCCACTCAAAGGCGCCAAAAACACGAAAAAAACCTGTTTTCATGTACTTTAAATGTCACCAAAAATCCAATTTTGCTCGGATTTTGATAAAATTTACATTTTTGTGATCCCAGATACTTGTGTGATCATATCCAGTAGATATCCCAACTTTTTTGAAATTTTGAATTTTTTCGAATAGTTCATCAGCTCGAAAATTTCGAAAATTTCAAAAAAGTTGAGATTGCTATTGAATATTATAAGGCAAGTATCTGGGATCACAAAAATGAAAATTTGATCAAAATCCGCGCAAAATTGGATTTTTGGTGGATTTTTGAAGTTGGTAACTTTTGTGGTTTTCATCCCTTTGAGTGGGTGTGGCGGGCGCAAATGTGGCCATGGAGTCAAACCACTTCAGGGTTTTAGTACACTCATAGGACCCTACCACATATCCAAAGGGCATCGAGATCTGTGAAGGGCAGGTGGTGAAGCTCCCCTCCTTAGTATAGTTACTGTAGTATCTAGTTCATAGACATCAACGACAATTAGTTGAGAGGGGTAGCTGAGCTCAGTGTTGTATGTATGCAGCTGGAGACCAACGATTCATTGTTTAATTAGTGACGTGGATCGGTGGATTTTGCGAATGGATTCGCGAATTTATAGATTTAGTTCCTGATTAACGGAGATCTAAATTAAATTGTACAAATTATCGGTAGTAAAAATTCATTGTTATGCAAGTTATTAATTGTTGTCACGTATTTCCATAATAACCCTATTTATTTTGTTAGCAGGTGACAACCCTCAAAGAAAAGAGAAGTTCATAAGAAGAAAATTTCTAAACGTGCAGTGGGTGTAACCAATATTTCAACATAATGGATTCCATAGGATGTCAATAAATAATCATTAATAATCTAATATTCTGACGTGCATTTGAAGGGGCGAATTGAACTCACTCCTCAGTCAACAACAAGCTGGATTTTATCGGAAAACTGTGACAGTGAATTTGCTAACTCGTTCCTGCTAACTCTGAAAAAATGAGTTCAAAATATCGCCAAAGTATTCAAACTCCATTCCCTTCTCTTCTTGCAATATATTTTCTAGTCTTGCTCTTGTCAAGTGACGGAGTGTTATCGTTCTATGTTCCGGGTGTTGCACCGGTCGAGTTTAAGAAGGGGGACCCTCTCGTGATAAAGGCAAGATAATTTAATTCAGTAGATTCTCATACGCAACATATTTTTCAAAATATCTAGTTTAAATATTATGACATTCATAATATCACAGGCTGTGAAAATGACGTCATCACAAACTCAACTCCCGTACTCATACTACTCGCTCCCGTTTTGCAAACCCAATGCCTCCAAACTCGTTTACAAGTCTGAGAATTTGGGAGAAGTGCTGAGAGGAGATAGAATCGTTTCTACGCCGTACGAATTCAAACTTGGTCAAAATGTGGCGTGTCAGCTGGCATGGTAATAATAATAATACTAAGAATATATAATTATGACATGTCAATATGCGTAATATATTATGGACTATAGTCACAATCCGGAAACACCTCTTCATTGGAAACCCCCGTACGCGACAGAGGCATTCTCTCACATCGAACATCACTACTTTGTTCATATGTAAGTGTAGTTGTCATTGTAAATATATATTGATGTTTAAATCAGCATATGTGCCATATCTCACTTTCACTGACAATTTAGTGATTTATATTTGTCATCCTCGTGCCCTTTCGTATACTTTTAAATATATTTACTATCTAATATTTAAGACAACATAGGGTTCGGTTCGTACCTTGATAGACTCGGTCGCTTTGCAGTTCTGTCCTGGCCGATTGATTTTTAATCCAACCACCGAGACCTGGAAAAGTTTATTTAGTTTCACCGAAGGTTGATTAACATCACCACTTTATGTCAGATAGCAACATGGACACTAAATGTACTCGTATGCAACGCAGTTAGCCGTATTTGTGCTTTCATCGTCACTGTTTAAAATACAGATCCAAACGGTTTTATTATTCAGAAATATCATATTTTATCATGTGAAGTCCACACAAGAAACATGATACGCACTTTTCTAGATAATTATAACCGTATTTATTTATTATCAGGCATTTTTCCTGCTACTGGGATACACAAACAATACAACATCTTGTTAAAACTACCATTATCACATTAGAATATCACCAATTAATTACTTTGATTTGTAATAATGAGATTCAGTAACAACAACGACACGTCCGTCTACAAGAAGTCCGACTGAGACAGATTAGGTGAATCAATGTAAATGGGATTTATATGCAAATTAGATCTGCTTCCTTTTTAATCTATGTATGAAATAATGACGGTTGAAAAAGTAGTTACAGGAGTTCAACAAATTGTAAATATTTTGCACACGCACGTAATTAATCAATTCTTGTTGATAAAGGACAATCAATGCTCAGTTCTGTGTCTAAAAAAAAGTAGAGAATATTTTGATATCTGCCTTTTTCATGAATGACTTACTACGTACGCAAGCGAGGTATGAGAGGGCAGCAGATTTTTTCGTCGTAGTTTGGATTGCGTTATATGAAGGGGCGAAAGTGAGGAACAAAACGTGTACGATTGTTATACATACATAAATCGCTTGGCAAAGATAAGGGTTGCACAGGATAGTGCGTTGCTAGAGTGGGCCTTCTTTAGCCTAATAATCTCAACTCAATCAGGCAAGAAGAGATAGAATTATTTATGCGATGTCCAAGCCACTGAAGGATTTTTGCTACATTATACTCTGTAATTAGCCTTCTTTTTCGTTTATCAGACATTGTAAGATTTTCTAGGTTTTGTTATTGCAAGTAGTTGCGTCGGAAGGGTGTAGTTAGGTTTGGACTTATGTTGTCATTTATTTTAGCCATAAAAAATTGAACTTTCAACAAAAGAGAGTGATAATTGTAGATTGTGGTTTACATCATCCTCTCGGTTGGTGGTGCTAAATATATATACTCTCAAGTTGAGAATCTCAACTCCAGTCGAGTAATGTCTTGTTGGACATGTCATACAGGATACAAAATACGGTTTATTACGACGAAATTTGGTCTCATTTGCATCATTTTTATGACATAAGAATGGGCCTACTCATAAAACTTTGCTCTCAATTTGTCAAAAGTATTTCATTGAGATTGAAATTAGAATTTAAGTCGTGAGACTGCTGAGACTCTTGTTGAGTTGTAGGACGTATGTACTTATGTAAGTACATAAGTATGTACACATTTGTCTGTGTACTAGACTAGCAACTAAATTATAGTTTAGTTTATGAATCCGTCTAATTTTGATTGCTTTGTTTTTTAAAAGACAGCGTTTTTCATTGTTGGATTATTGGATTGACTGGACGTTAACCTAGAAAAGAACCTGTTTTTGTTGGTATTGTAGTAGCAAGTGCATGCATGTAGTGTAGCTGTGCTAGTGATTAGTGATTCAGTGAATTGATTATTAAAGTGGGGTGGAAGTGGAATTGCTCTCCTCAGTTTGCTTGACGGAATTGTGTAGATCATGTGTAGATGCAAATCTTATCACACCAATAATCGAGCATTAGGCATCAAGCAAAAGCGTATATTCACCCACGACAAGTGTTCATTCTCGTATTTATAAGCAGAACCTTGTACACTACGATGGCTTGTCTTTATCTAATTTGTGTTCTCTTAAGCAGAAATCTTATAATAAGTGTCATGCAAAAATTGTATAACTCCCTCCGTCTTTCATTTCAAAGGGTTGGTGAGTACTGCATGAATCGTTAAGTTAAGGTGTGCAGGCTACAATCTGTAATGTAGATTTCTTGATCTCTTATGATTTGGTTCATGCCAATAAACAACTCATGTGTCTATGAATGAATAATGAATTTGGCCAGAATGAGTGTCATAGGAATCTGTAATTGCCGACATTGATATTTGATATGATTTTCTGATTGGTGAACCGCCATCTGATACAAAACACATTATTCAACTCTTGATTTGCTGAGAACTTGTTGAAATGCTAAACACATTGTTCAACTTTTGTTTTACATGTCTCTTGATGTCAACCATGCATACATGGGTTTACTTTAGATTACATCATGTACATTGATAAAATAGTGGACGCATCTAGACTACTAATGAATGCTAGTTGTAAATATGGGTGTATCGATTCTCACTGTCTTTAATGGGTTTAGATAGTATAGTAATGAATACTTGAAAAATATTAATTCATAGGATCGTGGATAACCTTCCTTGTGTGACAAAAACAATTGGTCCAGGTTCAAGCTCTGTTCTTGGTGGTGCAGAAAATGAAGACACGAACGCTAATTCCCACTTCCATGTTGGATATCCCCTCGGATTCATGTCGCAAGATAACCAACATGCCTACATCAACAATCACCTTGACTTTAACATCTTGTATCATACGGACGATGAGTGAGTTATGGTCGTGGCATATTTATTACTTACATAATAAGTGTTTGTAAATATGATTTAATTTAATTTACCTATTTAGAAAATCGTTCCGAGTTGTTGGCTGTGAAATTACTCCCTCCAGTGTGAATAGAGTTTTCATTCGTCCCAAGGAAACTGATTGCGCGGTCCCCCGAGTAACGGCTGGTCAACAAAACTTTCAAGACAACCAAGAAATCAAGGCGAATACAGACAATGAACTCTTTTTTACATACAGTGTAGTCTGGACACCATCTGCTGTACGTTACAACAGACTTATTAGGTTAATTGTTTTCATTTTGCAATGTCTTATCTTATGTTGTATGTCCTCGGTATGTTCAGGTGAGATGGGCATCGAGATGGGATGTCTATCTACAGATGACGGACGCCAATATTCACTGGTTCTCAATTATCAACTCTGTCGTCGTGGTCTTGTTTCTCACAGGTTTGGTTGATGAATTAAAAACAATATTCATTAAGCATTTAGTAAATAAAAATATATTGTTAAATAAATAGGAATAATCACAATGATCATCATCCGTACATTGAGGCAAGGCATCATATTATTATTATATTATTCTTATATTTATTATATTATTAGAATAATATTTATTGTATTATTAGGCGAGATATTGCCCGCTATAACAACATGGAAGACTCGGCCGAGGAAGCTTTAGAAGAAGTCGGTTGGAAGCTAGTTCATGGTGATGTATTCCGACCACCTAGATATCCACGCTTGTTTGCCTCATTAATCGGGAGTGGAATCCAAATCTTGGGAATGGCTGTTGTTACAATTTGTGAGTTATTTGCATAATATGCGTCTACGTATGATATTTAATCTCTTGATGAAATTTTGTCTTACAATACCTAATCTTAATCTTATATTTTTTTTAGTTTTTGCAATGTTTGGGATGCTGTCTCCTGCCTCGAGGGGTGCCTTGATGTCGGCAATGATTTTTCTTTATGTCATTATGGGAACATTTGCTGGATACCACTCTTCAAGACTTTATCGCAGCATGAGAGGAAAGGAATGGAAGAAGCAAGCATTCATGGTACTAAATTCTAACCACAGCCAATGTCAATTAATGTCTCTAATGAGTTTCCAAGATTATGGGTGTTGGATACATTAATAATTTGAGGTTATATAATAATAGACGGCCACACTCTTTCCTGGAATCGTCTTTGGAACGTGTTTCATTCTGAACTTCTTCATTTGGGGAAAGGCGTCCAGGTGTGTTAATAATGGTTATAAAAAAGACAGTGATCGAATTTGGTGGTAACCGTGGACCCTTTTGCATTGTTTTCCAGTGGGGCTGTCCCGTTTGGCACCATGATTTGGCTTCTTGTTTTGTGGTTTGGAATCTCGCTCCCACTTGTGTACTTGGGCGCTTACTTTGGATTCAGGTAGGAGAATATGAACTATGCAATTGGTAATATAATTAATGCTAATTGATCGAAAACAATGTACGCATAATGAACTTTGAAAATTCTATTTATAACTAACTATAATTGATCGGTGATATAAATATCGATAAAAAAGTCCATTTCATTCACATTTATCCTCTATGCACTCAATATGCATACAAAATAAGAACCATCATGAAATTATAACCCAAAAGTCGTTAATCAATACACAAACGGTAATGTAAGTATGTAGAAAATCTTGGTTATGACAGAAAGCTTCGATTTCATTCAAATTCATTCTTCCGTTTTATCGTTAACTCAACAGTTAACCGGATTCTCTCTTCGTTGTACTACAACTCCACTATGTTTTCGCCATACCTAATCTGTACTAATTTAACACTGCTATTTTGATTTTTTCAGAAAGCCATACCAGCATCCAGTTAGAACAAACCAAATCCCTAGACAGATTCCCCCTCAACCGTGGTATATTAAACCGATTGCCAGGTGCGCCAATTTTTAAGTACTTAATTGTTGAAATACTTGGGTTTTAACTAATTAAATTAAATTTATAGTGCACTAATGGCAGGCATTTTGCCGTTTGGTGCAATGTTCATCGAGTTATTCTTCATCTACAACGCACTCTGGCATAACCAATTTTACTATATGTTCGGTTTCTTGTTCTTAGGTAAGACAAATAGTAAACATTGCTCTCTCGCAACTGCCAAAACATTAAAAAATATATTATCTAGTATTCCTCATTCTGCTCGTCTCGGTATCACAAATTGCTGTGGTCTTGTGCTACTTCCAGCTATGTGGCGAGGTATGTAAAAATAACCGTTCAATATGTTTTGTAAAGCCAGCTAAGCAAGGTGAAACTCAAAATTGAATCAATTTATTCTAATTTAGGACTATCACTGGTGGTGGCGTGTGCTATTCTCCTCCGGAGGATCGGCAATTTACATGTTTTTCTACGCTGTTTTCTACTTCCATACTAGATTAGAAATCACAGAGTTTATTCCAACTCTTCTCTATTTTGCGTATACTGGTCTGATGGTGTTGACAGCGTTCCTGCTTACCGGAACAATCGGCTTTTATTCTAGTTACATTTTCCTCACCAAAATTTATGGTGCTGTTAAAATTGATTAAATTTTTCACCTATATACTGCACATCTTTGCCCATATTGTGATTAGTCTCGTACTTGCATACCTTGTCAAACCTTCACCTTTGTTTACGGCACAAACAATGTGTATACAATTTAAGTTGCATGCAATTATCTATTACAGTGTAGTATTAATTTTATATTTGTGATATTCATTTGTTTGGAATTGTATCCACAAACCCTATTTGCACGTAGTGTACCGAATAATTTTTGTTTAACTCAACCAAAATTAATGTAATATTTTGTACTGTGTTGTTGTGTCATATTTATTTGTTGATGTGGTGGGATTAAAAAATACATAATAGTAATATGAGAAAATGCACTAAAGATTCAGTCTATTTTTGCATATCTACGACATAGAATACACACAATTTTCGCTACCTATTGACACATGTACATATTATTCAATTTCATAATATGAACTTGCTCAGTATTCAAATACTTCAAATCATTGTTTGCATATTTATTTGAGTTTCTCTTCAACAAACGTTGGTAGGTTTAGGATTCACGTAAAACGTAATCACACACGCCCTCCCACTTTCAAAACAATCTTCGATATATTTAAGTGGTTCAACCCTCTCGACTTCAACAACAATTGTGAAGGTCAGAATGACAATTTCAAATTTAGACACATTAATACCTCTCCTGCTCTGTTTCAAAGACTTGTACGTCCTAAGAGTTGGACGGAAGAAGACATGGGTTCTTGTCCGCTCGCATATCCCACGTCACATTCGTTGACGTACACACTTCTTCTTGGCTGGGTTCTATTTACTGACGCTTATTTGATCAAATCCAATACTACACCAAACGCAGACCTCCCTGAACATGGGCCACCAAGTAAAGAAGATACAATCTTTGGAATTAACGATGTGTTGCGACCATTTTCTCAGTGTCTCTTACATTTAATAAATTTTAATTATCTTGACTTTGGTGTCCCTTTTGATTTACCCGTAGTTTTAGAACGCTATTCAAAGATATCGGAATACTATGCCAAAAATATTTCGAACACCAAAAAAATTCTAATGGGCCGTCAAAAGGATAACTTTCGCTGGAAATGTGTGTTTCATGGGTTTCTTTACCCAAGCCTCGGAAACGAAGGAGCAAATTTCTACAGGTTCAGTTGTCCTGAATTTTACAAGGATTTTTGGACTGGTCCTTTCGACGCAATGATCAACAATCGCCAGCGAGATTTCTACATTTACCTAACAAAGGAAAAATCTGAAGCAAATTGGATCCTGTGGGTCCTTGGTATTCAAGAAAGTCAAGGGGCCCGAGGTCAAGCCAACAAAGGGGTGCTTTATCTGAATGGGCAGAATACATACGAATGGCACATTGCTTGTCATACGTGCCGCCCACAGAAATTTACTTTTCACCAAGCACAGCCTGGACTACTTGTGGATAAATTGTTTTATCGGGTAAGAACGATGGTTCATCCTGACAAGGTATTCGTCCTGCTAGACTTGTATTCCGAAATTGAAACCAAAATCAAAAAGAAAACAATTTCTCCGAATTACGACACAATTAAACACAACTCAGACTTGGACATTTTAGTTTTTGAAACAATTTATCCCAACCAAACCTTCATGTACGACTTTACCTCAATGGGGAGCGTGCCCGGTGAGCCAAGACCAACAATGATTCAGATTAATCTGGCAACAAATTCGCCAATCGTTCGTCTTTCAACTGGCTCCTTCAAATTTTTGACGTGCGATGGATTGGCTGCCAATTCAAAGCGACCAAGTTTCTACAACTTTGTGTCAGCGTATCAACCACCAATTTGGCTAAGTCTGGCAGCAGTTGTGATGCTGACTGCGGGGATATTAAAGATGGTTTTTCACCTGGCAAGCGTTGATTCCAACTCTGTTTTCTTACCCATGGCGTTTCTTCTCGAACAAGGGGCTGATGTTGCCCCATCGTCGAGAAACTTATTTTCAATATCTTGCATTTTAGGATCATGGCTCTTGATGTGCGTCATTTTGAGCAATGCGTACAAAGGTCAGAATGTCACAGATTTGACGGCGCCATTGAAACCACCACTCATGACAAAATTTCAGGAAATTATTGACCGAAACTTTACCATATTCGTCCCAGTTCTCACAGTTTACCAATTCTCAACGGGAAAGCATATTGAGAACCCAACATCTACCACAAACTCAAAATTGCACAGGTATATCGATAATCATAGACAAGAATTAAAAAATGCAGCTGGAATCGAGGGCCATTATGCTGAACAAAAGGGATTCTTTGACAATCTTGAGGAGAGGATTTCGATCGTAAAAAAACGACACAATATGACACTCTTAGAGGCGATCCTTTCCTGTAATCAATCTGCAATGGTCGTTTATGGGAATGAAATTGATGACTATGAGGCGCAACTTAGGTTTGAGCGACCTAAGGATTTCATAGCAAAGAGCGAGGAAGAATTGTTCCCTGAGAGTCTGGGTTGGGTGGTGTCTTATGGGTTGGATCCGCTATTAGAAGTCAGATTTCAGGCGATTTTTCAAGCTGGGATTACCCAGGTCATGCAATCGTATATTCAGTTTATTCGTAAGATCCGGTTTAAAAGACTGAGTCTACAAGCAACTAAATTGACTGGGACAAAACATGTGGAAGATGACGACCAAGATGTCAAAGGTTTAGAGGTCAAAGGAAATTTTGTTGTGGTTTTTTACCTCTACGTATTTTTACTGGTAGCCAGTTCCTGCACATTTGTGGGAGAACAACTTTGTAGACGATGTTTGTTGGTGAAATGATATCATTCGCCATTTTCTGTTTGCATATATAGTTGGGACTATATTTTGGGGCCATCTAAAAAGGATTTTTTTCCCATTTAAATGGATAAAATTCCTGAAGCTACTTTTGGCCAGTTACACATGCAAGTTATGACCACAATGTAATTGCATTTATAATGATTATTCATGGATTAAGTGTACTACACGTACTGATATTGAATTGAATAAAACATTTAATGGTTAATTGGCATTGATTAAAATCAGAATGAGACTAATTGGCTGATGTGCCAGAAGTAGCAGGCATTACTGCGGCTTTCATCGTATTTGCGTCCTTTTTTGCCTTGATCTTCTCCTTGAATTCGCCCATTTTCTCCTTTATCTTTTGTTTCTTCTCCTTCGCCTTCTCCTTGAATTCACCCATCTTCTCCTTGGCCTTCTCCATTCGCTTCTTCATCTTGTCCTTTTTTGCCCCTTTCTTGTCCTCACTGTCGTCGTCCTCCGAAGTGGCAGCCTCTCCTCCACTACCCTTCTTGCCACCCTTCCTCCACTTCTTTCCCTTCCCTTTCCCTCCCTTCTTCCCGTCCCCACCGTCGTCCGTGGATTCGGCCGCCCCGGCAGGAACCGTAGAACCTGTGCAAATAACACCATGATCAACTTTTGCCAAATTGGGTCACATATCTAAATTCAAGCCGCCCCTGGCCCTGATGCATGCACGCATTACTGGAGACCACTTTTTTGTCGAACCAACCTGACATCAGTCTCAAAGTACTAACCAGCAGGTCCAGCAACTCCAGTGTTCCCAGTCTCGGCATTTGGTGACAACTCCAAGTTGGATTCTCTCTCGTGGGCTACATAATCGCGAATAGCCAGGACTACTATTAAATATTTGCCACATTAAGAGAATATAATTGAGTCGTACCAATCGCAACTTCTGCTGCTACCTCTTCTTCTGGAAGTGGGGAACCCTATATGTAGAAACATTTAAGACTTATACTGTAGAGTAGTCAAGATTACTAAGATTCTATCATGGGTAATTTTTTTCGTATAAATTTACCGCTGCAAGGACGGTCCAAACCAATAGTCCACAAATTAACGTTAAAGTGTTCATCTTATAAATTCCTCCAAAAAAACTACTTGATATTAAAAACGTATACAGTTTATGGTAAGCATTTGCATGGCTCGAATCATTTATATAGTAGACTAGACACATACATGGCATGATAGATTCATTGTTGGCTCATAAAGAAATTTGAATCAGAATCAATTCAAGATGATCTTCGTTTTAATCATAATTATGATAGTTTTTGTTAGAAATGTGAGGATAATTGAACGAATGGACGATTCAATAAAAGGAATTGGAATATCGTTTAATCGTATCCATTAACCGAACCGGTCGATTTCATGAGACATGACATGCTCCACACTCGAGACAATAACTTTTGCAAAGCAGTATTATATTATGATCACCAGTTATGAATGAACAATCCTGAGCTATCGTGCTTTTGTATATTTGTGCACACACAAATTTTGAAAGTTGCACAGGTTTTAGGATTGGATTCACAATGACAATGTGTACATTTATATAACTTTTTCAAATGTCATTCTTTTTATTCGAGTGCTTGGCATGTGCTGCTTCCAAAAGATTTCAAAAACTCAACATTGAGATTCATTCATAGCGACAATACATATTATCGTACACGAGTATGTCGGTATCTGTGCTTAAATCGACCACAAACTCATCGACCTAACCAAATTCACTCCTGGAATTTCGAAGGATGTCAAATTATGTAGTATCCTGTAATAAAATTTGTAGAAAAATATTGATGCATGCAAATATAAATTTTACAACGAATCTGCAAATATTTTGGCCTCAGCAATTGCAACGCAACATATAATTCGGCTTATTTATGCACGTGCTAAAATGCCAATCAATCATTAAAATCTGGGACAATAACATGAAAAATTAAATATCTAAGGTTCGTTTCGGCGTGCCCGTCGTTCTACATATGCTTGGGAATTAGATATACATAGAAACATTGCGACCTTGATCCGCTAGTTCATACAGTTACCATGTATCACACCCGTTAAAATTTTCTTGTATAGGAAAGGTCGCACAACTAATCGCTTTCGTTCTGGATTCTGTAATAAGTATATACATGCAAGTCTGGTACATAGGTATTTATTTATGAGCTTTCATTTTTTCAGATGCTATTTATGAAACTTGGTTGCTTCACGAAAACTTAAGAAATAATAGAATTTTCCCCTCATTTTCAGTAAAGCTAATGTTCAGATCGAGCGATCCTCTTTAAAACGTTTGAAACATTTGCTTATCTAAAGCGTCCCCTTGCCAGCAGAGAGTAGCAAACGTTCCAGGTTGCTCAGGTGTATTAGCATTAGCACTTTGTACCTCACTTTAGAATAATAAAATAAATACGTCATAAGTTGATGCCAATAAGTTATGAACAGTTGATTTTCGGAATTACAACATACATCATTTACACGTCACATATTTTACAATTACGAAAACAATGTCTTATGTTTTGCTGTGTACTATTTACTTGTGTGGTAGTTCTGCTGAATCGGTGTCATATTTTCTTGATGACATGCATCTGCTGGAAATTGAATTATTGCTACAAATTTGTATATAAAATAGTTCCAGACTCCAAAATATTTCATATTTATTTCATCCTTAGAACTATAAATGAACAACAGTTTATAAATAAATTCTGAAAATGTCTCACAGTCATTACAATTTTATTTTATTTCTGATTATTATTTGTACACACGTGTCTAGACTTGACGCACACGGACGCTTTATGAAACCGCCCAACAGATCATGTACTTATTAACTATATTTCCGAACTTTTTTAAACTTCTTCAAGATTTTTTTCTCCTCCTTTAGCTGTTTGGAGATTTCAAGAATTTGCCAGTTACAATCCACCCAAAAACTACAACGACAATGAGCTTTTCTGTGGATCTATTCACCAGAAAGACAATCCCGGAGAGGAGTGTGGAGTTTGTGGTGACCCCGTGAGCCAAGCAACGCCGAGGGACAACGAGATTGGTGGAACTTTCTACAAAGGAATCATCACTGGGCGCTACACTTCTGGTCAGGTATCCGTCTGCACCAGTTACGCATGTAAATAGATTAAGTTAATGATTTCACTTTCAATTTTGGCAGGTCATCGATGTCGAAGTGGAATTGACCAGAAGTCATAAAGGATTTATGGAGTGGCGACTCTGCACCAACCCCAAGTCTGCCGAGACGCAGGACTGTTTCAACAAAAACTTGCTTCAGTTGGCAGATGGGTCGGGGTCGAAACTTATCGTGAACGACAGCAGCGGTTGGTACAAAACCCAACTACGGTTGCCTCAAGGCGTGACTTGTGACCATTGTTCCATTCAGTGGAACTACAGAGCTGGTTGTTGAGCTACACAATTTATCACAAATTGTTGTTCTTTATTTCACTGAATAATTATTAGTATGTAATTTGTGCATATTTTTTAAGGAAATAACTGGGGAACTTGTCCAAACGGGACTTCGACGATTGGTTGCGGCCCTCAGGAAACTTTTCGTGGGTGTTCAGACATTACAATTTCTTGAATGATGCTAATGTTTCATTCCGTTGATCTGAATTGGACCAACACTACTATGAAAGTTATCATCGATCCAATCATCTAAAGTAAAATTTATCATAGCTATTAATTTGGGTCACATTCCTTCATGTCATCCGTACACATACATATATTTAAGAACTACTGCTTTTCTATTGTATTACCGTCACCACCAATTTTCGGTCAACCACAAAAAATCCACAAGCATTAATCTGGAATTTGTGTTTATTCACAAGTTGTTTTAAATCCTGCAAATCCTGTTTCTGTTGACTGGAACTGATAGCACAAGGGTCGATGAAGTCCAGACTTAAGATAAATTCTTCTCTCTGTTACGAATAAAAAATATTTTAATCTGGATTTGAAATTCCTCTTGGTTATTTTTGGAATACATAAATAAGTGCGTACCACTTTCTTCAAGTCTTCTCCCACGCTGACGAGAACACCCACTTTCATTGCAGCAAAGACAAATGCTGAGATTAAAGCAAGCAGTCCACGTTGTAGCAGTTCTCCGTGCCAATGAATATCATAATTAGCACTATCACTGCCAATTGTACTCAATTTTCCAGTTGAACTGGATTCAATTAATGTTTGACTTTTACGTCCAAATGCGAGCAACGAAATTATGACGACGTGAAGTAGAGTAATCATCATTAAAAGAGACAGGCTAAAAAATAGTAGGATAAACTCACCAGAAAATGAGTTGATATCGATCATAGCTTTTAAAAGCTTTTGGAATTTTAAGGTGTGCACAAATTCAATATTCTTACGAGGTTCTTGTTTAATTTGGACTATTCTTAATGAAGTTACTACATTTTTTATAGCGAGGTGGTCGTATGTGTTCGAGAACTGTCGGATAATCCCATTTTGTAGATCAATCAAATTTTGGGATAAACATCTTACAAAAAAGATTAGTGTGGAAACGTAGAAAACGAACGATGTTTCACACACGGCATGTGCAAAAAGTTTAAAGTAAATTGCGTGTGGAACACTGCCCCTTGACATTACCATGACCAAATAATACTTTGACTTTTCTGAAGAAAATACGGCATCTAAAATGTCATAAGTAGTGAAGTAATTTCCTGTGAGAGTAATAATAAATCCAACCGTTAAAATCCAGAATCGTTTGTCGGTGAATGGTGAAATACCAGTAGATTCAAGTTCATACAGTTTTTTATAACTTTCAAATTCGTTTAAAAGTTCCATCAGCTTTTGTGTCTTATGTAGGCATACAGCATAACAAACAACTGCGATGATGAAATATGTGGCTGTGAAGCAAATAAAACAAAACCGATCAGTGATTCGGTCTGCGTATATGATCCACCGATTTCTTGCGAGATAATCGGGAATAACTTGCAGAATTGTGATGGATGATAAAATAAAGATGCTGTAAGTGTAAAGTTTCAGTAAAAAATTGCAGAGTTTCGTAGATTTGTATAATGTATGCGGAAATGTGGCAAAAATAGCTCCAAGAATCGCAAATGGTTTAAATGATTTATAAATTCCTAAACTGCCCATTTTTACAATAAAATATTAGGATTTGGCTGGGGTTAGTTTTATTTTTAGAGGATAAAATCAAATCATTGTACTAACTTGGGTTGGAAATTTAATAAAATGATTTTAACATGCTCATACCGATCTAATCTCCTTAATAGATACTGAGCGATTGGGTGGCTGGTAAATAAATTGATTTTGTACAACTCTAATGAATTAACAAATTATTGTCCGCCAGAATTGAAGGGAAGCTTGTTCCAGTCAGACAAAGACTGAGCTTTTCTTAACACCAATAACCAGCTCTTTTCTAATTTCAATTATATGGAACGGTAACATGGTGAGAAATTATCGAAATTAGTTAATTAATAACTTGGCAGATTAAGTATGACACAAATCATCAATAATTAATTAGTACGTACTATTTAGTGAAGGATAATGAATTAGCTGAACCAAGACGTACACACACATAATTAGTGCGATTGTTCTTAGGTGATGCAACATCAATAGAAACGCATTAAAACAATTCACCAAAGTATGCATTTGCACCCCCCTCTTGGCTTATGGTCTTGGACATCTCATTCAGTTTTAAAAGCAGAAAGCTTAAATTTTTAATTCTGGATCCTTTCGTGACCTAGATTATGCATGTTCAACTGGAGAGCTTAAAAGGGCTATATAACCAAAGTTATAAGTTCAAATATGACATTCATAGATACGATCCCCAATTCAATGAATAAGGGCTCCGGCATGGAAATTAACAAAAAAAATCTGTAATAATACGTACAAACTTGTTACAAAGTATATTATTTTATGTTAGTTGTATTTTACAATTATATGTACACATACACCACTGGGATTTACCAAAATAAATTGTGTTTACGTAAAATGAATATCCTCGATCCAACGATTACTCGACACAATTTATTTCGTCCTTGTATCTAATTACACCCTGATTACCTAAGTATTGCGTTTTTTCGGACCTGGTTCATATATCGAATGATAGATTGTGTTTTTATTAACCTCTTAACGGCGAAGTACACACATTTGTGTAGTTATTTTATTTTCCGTTCACGGCGAAGTACACAAATTTGTGTAGTATTTTATTTTTCCGTTGACGACGAAATACACAAATGTGTGTACTGCAGAAATTTCCTTGACACCAAAATTTCTGTAAAAAAAGAATATTTCTTCGGTATTTTGTGGAAAACTCGATGGTGAAAAGTGGATTTTTTTCGATATTTTTCACCCAAAATTTTGGAATTTTCCCTATACCGACCAATGTTAAAAAATGGTTTTTTCGTATTTTTCGTCAAAAACTCGAATATTGCAAACTGGTGGAAAATTTTAATTGGTTGCTATCAGGTATAATTATGAAATCAAAATCGTACCGAAGGGAAATTTTATTTAAAAATCAGTAGTACGAAAGAGGTTAATTGCATTAACTTTTTTCATGCATTTTATTCAGGCACTTCTAGTATAAAGTAATGGAATAGTTTTACTCAAATTTGCTAACTTGGCGTGTTAAATTAAGTAACCTTTGAAGGAAATGACATAAACTAGTGTACTAGTTTGACTTTTTGCGCCACTGTAGTGACGCCAAAAGCCAAACGTTTTAAAATTTAATGAAATTAAAATTATGAATATGTATAAGCACATGATTCCAGGATGCCTGGAACATACCTGGAATTATCAATTATGTAGTTATCAATGTTTTTACAACAAATGGTGACAGAGGGACAACTTAGTATACGTAAAAGTTCATTCAAACACCGTGCTAATTTTGGTTTACAAATAAAGGGATGAAAATCATGAAATCCTTCACCCTTGAAAAACGAACGTTCTTTTACTCTGCTGCTCGAAATTGCACAAGAACAACAATGAAAGAAATCATCGATCCAATCATCTAAAATTTCGAAAAATATATGTAACCATATAAGTAGCTACGTATACTAATTATTGATTAGAGGACAGGTCATCAAAAATCCAGATTGAGAATATTACCCTGACCACCAGTTTCCGGTTGACTATAAAAAATCCGCAGGCGTTCATTTCGAATTTATGGTTTTGAATTAGTCGTTTCAGATTCAATATCGTTCTGTCATCGGGATGAATCTTTTCCGGCTGTATCAAGTCCAGGCTAAAGATGAAATTTTGTCTCTGTGGATAATAAATCACCGATATTAAGAAGTATTTATTTGTGCACAATATTGTACTAAAGAACTGCATGAATTTTTGTATAATATGTTTTTATCTAGTTACCACGCTTTTCAAGTGTTCGCCAGCATTCACTAAAATTGAAACTTTTAATGCCGAAAAAACAAACACGGTTGTTAAGGCGAAAATGCCACGCTTCATGATTTCTGGATTACTCGAGTTTATATGTCCCATACCAATCAGCGAAATTATGATAACGTGCAAGAGAGCTATGCCCATGCACAGAGTTAAACTAATGAACATGAGGATAAATTCGCCCGAAAATAAATTAATTTCTCTCATAATTCGGATAAGTTTTTGAAGTTTTTCAACAAGTTGAAATCCCATATCTTGATATTGAGGCTTATTGATATGAAATACTTTTGTCGGCAGGAATATATCCTCCAGAGCGACAATCTTTTCGTTTAAGGAATACTGTTGTAGAATTTCGTGTTGCAAGTTGACCATTTTTTGCCTGAGCCATCTCAGGAAATATACCAATGCTGACATGTAAAAAACAAAAGAGATTTCACAAACGAAATGTGATATGTAATTTAAATAAAGTGCAATTTCACTGTTTCCTCGAGAGACAACGGATACCAAGTAATATTTGGATTCATCTCCTGAGAAAATTGATACAAATTTGTGATGGGCAACAAGATAATTTCCGCCAATTGTGAGGACTGAGCCTGCAAGTAAGAACCAGAAATGTCTCTCGACTGGGGTTATCTCCTTGGTTTCAAGGTGATATTCATGATCATATGAATCGAAACATTGTAAAAGCTTGACCATATTCCGACTTTTCCAGAGACAAAGGGCATAGCAAATTACTTTCAGTAAAAAGAATATAGCAATAAAGCAAACGAAGCAGAAACGATCCGTTGGACGTGTTGATACTGCTTTCCATCGATCCTTGACTAAATAGCGAAAAACAAGAAGATGCCGTAACTATAAAGTTTAAGAAGAAACGTGGTTTTAATTTTTTTTCCAGCAGAAAACCAAATGGGAAAAGTGGCACAAATGGATCCAACTTTTGCAAAATTTCTGAAATTTCTCGTAGAAGCGTTCATGTTCTGCTACTGATTTTTTCTAAATAGTTTCTATGCAAAGAGGAACAGGAGAGATCTGAACTTTAAAGATGACCACCAATGATTACCATAAAATGACTGTTCTTATTTTATCTCTTCATTTGATGATATTTCCCTGATGTAGGTGCGAATAGCTTTATTTCATACATTGTCGTCATGTAAAGGACAATAACTTAGCTAATTAATGTAGTATATATGCATAACTTAGTAGATTAGTGAGGCGATTAATTGACCTTGACATTCCCTAGTTAATATCGAACAATAAAAGTAATATGTCAAATTTGTTTCTAGATATTATTGAACAATTTATACTTAAGGTTAATTATGTGATAACATCAGCATAGTAATAATATTTGCATATTAACTTGTCAGATAACTGCAATGTACACTAAATGTTTACATAAATACAAACATACTTTTTATCTAGTGTCAAATCCATAGACAAGCTTCGATATGAAGCTTCGCTGTATAGATCTTACAATTAGTATTTCATGTGTCAAATCGTCTGACAGCAAAAATTTTCAAATTACAGCACCATCTTCAGAACATATTAACCACTTCACCCCTGAGAGACGAATATTTTCATACCTTTCACCCATAGTAACGGCGAATTTTTTCTTCCCTTGACCCCGAAATTTTCACCTACTGTATGACGTTAATTACTGGGAGATGAATTGAAAAATGGTGTTCCCACCGGAATTATTCTGGACACTTTTTTATGAAAGTTGATGCGAATAACCATTTGGGAACGGATTTTGAGTTGTAATTTGCCTTTGGGCATTTTTGCGAACCACTAATGTTTATAGCCGAAAATAGCCAACACGCCGAATTTAAAAATGATTGTAATTGCATGGAAAGTTGCACAAACATTGATTAATAAGTGCATAATAGTACATATATTCACAAAAATCGATTATCGCGCCTCAAAGGCCCCAGATGCCGATTTGGGCGGGAAAATTAAACAGCAAATATTGCTTTCAATTCGTGACATCGGCTATAAATAATTTTGTGATTAGCCTAAAATGTGTAAAAATTGCTTTTTGTTCATCTAACATGCATAGAATTTACGCATACTTAGGGCGGGAAAACAAACGTTTTCTTACCGTGACTTTAAATTGATAGCAGTTGTAATGAATAATTATAGCATCAACTGTTCGAAAGCATACTTTAGCGCATTTTGAATATAACTCAATTTTAACGGGAAAATTATATGCTACTTTCCAGGCAATCTCTTAATTTTCCCGCCCAACGAGATTTCATCGGCTCCAGTGGTTAGTTTTCCCGCCAAAAATGTCGTTGGGGCGTTCTAAATCCGAGAAAAACAATTTCACTAATTTTATCTGAAAGCGCTGTTGAAATATGGGACGAAAATTCCATGCAACAGCAGTTTTCAAAACTGGGCGTGTTAGCTAGAAATAGCCAGTTAGCTATAAATTGTTTTTACCTCCCTTTATAACATTGGTTCTGAAGAGGCAATTCATCTTCCCGCCCAAATGGCGGATTGTTGACTCAAAACTATACTTGGAAGAGCAATGACCTAATTTTTTTCGAATACGACACATAGTCGTAGGCCGGTGGGAACGGAAAATACGCCACATAGTCGTTTCCGTTGTCAAGGGTCAATACGACACATCGTCGTATTTCGGAGCCAAGGGAACTTACGCCACATAGTCGTATTCGGCGTAAAGGTCAAATACGTCACATAGTCGTTATAGGGGCGAAGTGGTTAATATACATAATTAGTTTTAATGATTTATTTTCTAAATGTTGAATGTTGTATAGGAGAGTGTATCGTATTCCATGGTTGAATTTGCTTAATTTAGGAACTACCCATTTTGCGTATGTATATAGTTCCAAACACAAATCCTGTCAATTCCTGTCTGGATGTTTTTTACCTATTACTTTGAAATGAATATGTGCCATTAACATATTTACAACGATTTATGAAAAACTTCAACATTTCTCCCATACAAGGGCTGCACAGGTCTATAATTCTGACTCAGAGGTTGGTTTTCTTCATCCCGAACTAAATGAAATTTCCAATAGTCGGATGCATGTACTGGAATCGGTTCTGGAATTACAGTCCATTCCACTGACTGTGTACATGAAGGTGTCGTGAGGGATCCCAAGTAGCGATATATCGTGTCGTCTACTTTAGGAAGGAAAAACGCGAGGTCAATTTCATGATTTACGGGAACTCCCGTCGTTTGATACTTGTCCGGCAAGTGATTTGCAATTAAAGAGAAAGCAGAATTAGATGATTGGCCAAGCAGAACAGGTTCTAAAAATACAGCCAAAACTGCCAGCGCACGTGCATCATCTAAATAATCAAACATTATTGAATATATATATATATTTACATATTTATAGTAAATATATATTTGTAATGTATTTTTAATCTGGTACCAGTGGTGGTGCCCGAAGCAACGCTGTAGCTTGGATATTTTTTGTTATAGTGGACCAGGTGGACTTCCATTGGGAAATGCCTTCCGTTTATGGTATGTTCCGAACCTCCAATCTCAATGTCTTTTCCCCAATGAAAATGTGCCTGTGCAAAAACGTATTCGCCATCCAATCCATATCCACTCATTTCAGAGGAAGACGTCAAATTGTTGTTGAATGAAACTTGAATGCTATGCCCATTGTTTCGAATGAAGAAACCATTTTCCTTATATCCACGAAAGTTCAGAGCCCTTGGGTGAGATCTTGATTCGCGAATGGTGTTAATATTGTGCGGAAGATTGATTGGAGATTGTCTCGTCCCAGTTTGGCAAATACCTGGCCAAAATTCTGCGCTCTTAGGGCCACAGCTTGGGTCATCGTAACAAAACGTGGCGTTTTCTGCAGTCGACTGCAGTGAAAAGTTCGGGTACTGCGAAAGAACAGTAACGCAGAGGATATAAAGATTTAACATGTTGCTCCTCCGTAGTTTCTCAGATGAATAAGATGCATATTCTCCGGCTTTATATTTTATCTTCTTATCTTTGCACTTAAAATTTTCTACGTGACGTTTAAAATTGATACGTTTTACGTATTATCTAATATTTGCATAATTTTGTACGTAAACAATTATAGCAAGTCACATTTTGTTGATGGCTGGATTTTCCGGTCTGGTAAATCCGTGACCATAAATATATTTATGGTCACACTTTTTTATCGTGAGGTCATTTGCAATATGTAGTGACTGAATTTGAAAACTTTTATGTTAAGAACTTTACTTGATTGGATGCTGTTATTGTTGCTGATGTTGACAACAATGTTGATACAAATGCAGACAATTATCAATTACATAAAAATCCATATTTGATGCTG
This sequence comes from Folsomia candida, assembly GCF_002217175.1. NCBI lineage: Eukaryota > Metazoa > Arthropoda > Collembola > Entomobryomorpha > Isotomidae > Folsomia > Folsomia candida. The sequence continues at coordinate 22,994,869 of NW_019091193.1, read as the reverse complement.
GGCAAGTGATTATGATTACACACGTATCCGGATATTTATATTCAAGTTGTAAGCATGAGTAAGGACATGTACATACACAAATTACTTAAAATTATGATACGCGAGGATCCTGATCAGTACGGTTATCTTTATCTAAAGAATTGCATTAATTACTTAGATTGGAGATTAAACGTAATGTTGATAATTGCATTACCAACTTGTATTTAATGAGTGCAAGAATTGTGTACATGTTAATAGAATTCTATTTGCATATGAATCAATTTTTATAGAATTTAGTCACGGAGTTCAAAGTACAAATTAAAGTAGGATAAGAATGAAGTAATAAACAAGGTCTCCCAAGTATTTAGTGGATGGTCTGCTATTTAGATAATTTTGCTGCATGTATTATAATATCAAATCACATTAACCTTATTAATATTAATAGCGTATAAAATTCGCCCCATGATATTCCTTGGTTTTTAACCTTTGTATAAATAATCATGGTTTACAAGATGTGGTTGTCTCAATGTCCCACGAACTCCAGCCTATCGTCCTCCACGAAAATGCACTGAAAAATTGATGTCAAATGTATTGGTCTCATTGTTGGTAGGTTTCTGTATTAGAACTTACGCGTAAATAGTCTGTGGCGGGATGGTAAGGGCAGCGGAGAGGAGGAACACGGCTCCTGGGAGGGAGGAGCTGACCGTGGCCTTGTAGAGGAACGCGTAGGCTGGGTCAGCCGCGAGGGGGACGAGGGCGGAAATCAGACCGAAAACAGTGAAAGTTCGCCCATACTCTTCAACTCCAACCACTTTTGAGACCATCGCTTTGGCCACCACCCACATCGTGCCGTTCATCATGTCAATTGCGGGGGCTGTGGAGAGCCATTTAATTTTTGCTTGCATTTTTGTAATTAAGAACTAAACTAACTGCTATTAAATGAACAAATCACCCAAGTACATGAGACCAGATGTAGTTGCAAAGACATAGACGAAACATGCCGAGAACTGACCAATTCCAGCAATGAATCCAACCACAGGGTCGGGCAGTTGTGCCCAGTGAGAAAAAATCCCCATGGACAAAACAACTCCTGTGCATAATACAGTAAATAATGATAAGGCTAAAGCCACCATGCAGTGGCTGCAGTTAGACCACAAATTCGTCACCTAATCCGGATATGAGTGAATTGTAGATGGAAAAGACGCCGTAATCACCAGAATCCCAACCCAGCCTTGCCCTCAAGAAAAGATACATTATTCCGAACTCACCTAAAGATAAATATTATAATACGAGAAGAGTAATTTTAGTACACATTGATTTAAAGATTAACTTATTTAGCAATGTTAAATACCATGAATGGGAACAGCTACACAAATGTAAACGAGAAGTAAAAGCCACAGTTTGGTCCGACCACTCTCCGGCCGCCTTTTAACAAGTACGCTGATCATTCCCTTGACAAGTAAGACAAGTCGAGAGAGAACATTGACGCTAGCTCCGGTATTTTCTTTCCCGTGGTCCTCGCTGCCTTCCTCTTTGACAACTTTGGGTTTCGAACTGTCCACCTAAAATTTTTACAAAATTAACAAATTAGCAAAGATAACCATGCTTATCGATACAATACGTATGCACACTCGCCCTGAAAAATACAATGATGACGGCCACGACCGAGAGTGTCGCAGAAACCAGAAAGGCTGCCGGGAAACCTATTTTCGCCTTGAGCAATCTTCCTCCAAGGGCGAAACCTAGCGGTACTCCGAGCGAGGAGGCAGCCGACAGAAGTCCAAAGCGAACCGTGCGCAGGGAGTGCGTCGAAGTGTCCGAAATGTGACTATAAGCTGCCATGCCAAACGTTTTGAGCGAGCCCGTACAACAACCAGGAATTACGACAATCAGCGACAGCGTCAATCCGCCGATTCCTTCTGACAAAGCGCACACCACCATCAATAAATCCTATCGAGACGTTATTTTCAATTTTTTTCCCGGACCTTGCAACAATTATTATGTCACAATGACCTGCACAATCACGGACGAAATTCCCAGCAGCATTGGCACCTTTCTACCGTGAAGGTCACTCCAGGCGCCTAAGAAGAGCAGAACCAGAATTGGAAACGAGTTCTCCAGTAGACTCCGATAACTGCGAAATGTTGCTGCTTGCATTTGAATTTCCAACTCTTCTTCGCGATAACTGCCATTTCTGCGTAGATCAAAGACCAGATTTATTTATTTGAAGCTTGGCTTGCTAAATTCTTGGCTAAATCAGTATGCAAATAATTCTAATGTCACACAACTCACACTGCCGCTAAGGAGTCGCACACTCCATCCCCAAGGGCGAGGTCAGTTCTGCAAATCCGGTCCATCAGGAAATTAATGAAAACGAGGTGGCTCATAAGGGTCGAAGTCATCATTAACAGGGCTGCGGGTTCTACAGACAACGAGCTGATAACGTCTCCCCCTAACCTTGCCTTTTCCCCAATTCTCCTTAGTATGTTGTCAAACTTCATTTTGCCTTTATTTTAATTTTTTAAACAAATATTTTCCCAACTTTGTTTTCCAAGTTCATTTTCGTTCTGAGGTAAACGATTTGCCAATCAACAGTGAATCTTTATCATGCACGTAGTTAGCTGTAGCTGCATCAACTCATCTGATTAACGTCAATCTTTAAAGTCACTCAAGATGTCATCTGCCTGGAGTCATTCACACCATCCAAACATTATTTACAAAATTCAATTCGATATTAAATTCAGTACTTTGAAGTAGTTATGCAGATTTCCTCATTGTATCTCAATAATATTATTGCATAAAATCAACTCTCATGAAAACGAAACAATAATTATGGTTGGATGGAGGTGCCATATTTTGGAATGGAAGTGGTATACCAAACTCAAGATCAGTCTCGAAAAAGGTAACTGGCTTCAGTAAGACACGAGAAAATGACTCTCTCGAGCTACCAAGCATTAACCTTTCATTGTAGATTTATTGGTAATTATGTTTCACAAATCTGAACATATTCAGGATACCAGAGTAAAAACTAGTTAATTAACACATACCACTCACTATTTTAAATACTTATCAGATAATCATAAACTAACGAGTTATATAATAAGTACTTGTGATACATCAATTGTGTACACTAATTATATAATACAGCTTTTGTCAATCTATTTACATACATATTTGGCAAATAAAAATTCATTGCACTATTGAATCAAGGGTTGCAAGTAATGTATATTCCAGTGGGAAATATTTACGGTAGATGAAAGTTAGTTATGAGATTTGGACCTTTCAACACTGCTGCATACCTCTCGCATGTATTATGGAAAATGCTGTCTAATATTATTGATAGCATCGCTGGCATTTTAAATATTCGATCGAGTATTTCCGACATTCCTGAAGCCACCAAGTTTATTTTATTCGTGTATCTACTGCCACTTTCCAAGTTTTATTTATGTCATTTAGGAAATGAGACTCTGAATTTGAAGTTCAATTCACCTGTTTGTTTGCCTATCGTTTGGGAGGAATTACGACCTATTCTCCATAATTCTGTGATGTATGACATCATCAGACATTAGATGTAATAGGCTTCAATGCTGGAAATTGGGCTATCTGCTGCTCACTTGCCTCCTCCATCCATTCACGTATTTATGGAGCAATTTATATTTATATTTATTGAAACGACGTGTGTGTATTCATAACTCTGAATTTGTTACGGCTCGCTCTCGGTGATTTTGTAGTTGATGGTGTTTCGCTCACAGGAAAATTAGACGGCATTCGTACGTATAACTTTTGGATACCCGAGCATATTTACAATCCAAAGTAGGCATTAAATTTTATTTTATTCCCATCTCCAATTTTAATATTCGTTATGAAACGATACGTGATTAATTCTTCACACATGATGACACGAACACGTCCTGACACATCCAACAACGCTCTCCAGCCAAAAGAAATTCGTGGATGGACGAATGTGTTTGCGTTGTGCTGGATCTGCGAATCAAAAACAGGGAATAAATTCCCATGCATAATAGTCAAAAACAGTGACGCTGGGAGCATTGGAAGTGATTTTTTGAATGTGGTGTGGATGACGATGATGGGGAGCAAGTGAGAAATATGTTGTAAAGCGATTCGACTTGTATTGTATTATTCTCGGGTTTGAATAACTGTAAATGGTGGAGACAGGTTGATTTTGGGATTGTGAATAAATGGGCGCATTAGTCGTGATTAATGGCGCTTCCTCGCTTTTTCCACCCTTTGTTGCTAGAATAATAATATTTAATCTTTGGAACTCGCCTCATCTCGGCTGCGGATGAATTGGATCTCGTTGTATCATCGGCAGACCCATTATAAACTTTTCATAGCGAGAAATAGCTATCAATCTATCCGGCTCTGAATCCTCGTTTTTTTTGTTATGCTTTATTTTTACTATGGGGAAGGCTAACTTTGATGCAGTGGTGTCTGTGATAACAATTCAAGTGGCTATGATAAAAGTGGAGACAATTTGCTGAAGATATTGGAAGTTGAAATTATGCATCGTTTTTATTTAATTTTCAATAAAGCAATACGTTAACTGTTGATTTAGTTAATGGAATTATTCTGATATTCGGTTCACGGATCTGATCTACTGACAAAGGGGTGAGTTAAACCTGATTAGGAAAGCAGGAGAAAGAGCAGGGGAAACAATTTAGCATATGAATGTGTGCTACAAGCACTACAGAAATACAGAATTTTGGTTTGTTTGATTCAATTTTTAACTTTTTTCAAAATTGTCATTATAAAAATTTATGTTAACATGTCTTCCACAACTACTGAAACTATTAATTCACTGGGGTTACTTTTATTTTCTTCTTATTTTTAGTCGCGTTTCCTTGCTTAAGATTTATTTTTTGTGAAATGAATTTGTCTTGCTTGTGTTTGTGCGTTCCATGAATGGGCTCCAATTTTATAACAAGTGGACGCAACATGCATGTTTCATAGATATTTCGTCCCCTATCATAACCACTGCACAACGGATATAGGCACATTCTCTGCTTTATTTGTATCACTAAAAATGAACGTATTTAGACTGAACTTTACTTTCACTTTACTCTCACTTTTGCAATATGAAATTGATAGCGCAATTTCAGCTCGAGTAACGCGATGATGCAATGGACGGTTTCTCCTACGTACGTATTCCCTGATCAGTTGATCGTAAGAACGCGAATGGTTTCCGGTGGTTCCCTCCCTGCCCATCCAGCCACATCGCATTCGAGAAAACTGTTGATAGCCAATGTTGATGTGTTTGTTTGTGGTTTGGTGGGTGAGTGAAATTCAATCATAAAATTGGGTGTAACTTACCACCGCATCATACTCATTCTGCCACCAGGGTTATCGTCTGGTAAGCCAGGCTGCTGCATCAACAATCAACATCAACACCACCACCACCACACTCTGTTGATCCTCATTCTCGTTGTCATCCGCTCATCGAGTGCCTTCCACACCCATCACCACGCTCGACGTGCTCATGTAGAAGCAGATGGGGATAGATAGACAGGGCTGGTTTTACTGGAAGCGTTTCAAATTTCATTAGTTTTTTATGCTCAGAAATTTCCAAGTGGTATTTTAGGGATGAAATAATGTTTTATTGGTGATTATTTTTACGTAGCTATGCACATATTGCAATATACTTCTGGGTGTGTGTGCGGTGCGGACGTAAAGTTTGTGTCACATGATAAAATAAGACATGCCATAATGTGTACATTATAGCTGTATTTGAGCTGATGGGGTGGTGTTGGAAGCAAACTGTAAAATAGAAAGCCAGGACAGTCACGACATAAAAGCCGTGTTGGAGCATATACGCGTATTTAATTGGCTTATCTGATTGGAAAAAGTGGAAAGTGTGGACTTTTATAATTTAGCAAAGAACGGTGCCGAAATACGGCCGTCGTTCCTTGTGACATAAGAACAATGCAAACAGAGAACGATTGAAAATTACTTAAACATTTTGCTACTACAAGTATCCTCCATTATTTCTCGTGCCATTTCGTTCCCACCATCCCATTATGACGACAAGAGGACGATACGAAGAGACAAAAGTGGATAAGTGTTAATCAAGTTATTCTTCTTGACTTGAATGGTAGATGTTGATTTTACTCTTGCCTCTGCTCACTGCCACGGACTGAACGAGACTATCCTACTAATTTTACTTTACTTTACTCCAGGGTGATGGTGGTAAATGGACTCCTGAGAATAGTAACTCCTGAGAATTCAAACAAGTTTCTGTTTGTCCTCCACCCACTTCACTTCACCCAAGACAAACACCATCACGAGAAGGGACCGAGTTGGTCGGTGAAGAGTTTCTCCCATTTTGGAGAAAAAGCAGTGGCAGTGGGTCCTCCAGAAGTGCGGGTGCCATTTGTGCGCGACGAGAGGCAGCCAAACCGTGAGAGTCAAGTGTCACGATGCTCACAACCTGGGTGTGTGTCCCCTGTCCAGATTTAGTTTCTTTAGAGATGGAAATGAGTGACTTTTACTTGTTTGAATTGACTGAGCTGGACAAAAGTGGACGTTCTTTGTTTGCTTATGCAATCCATTCAACAAGACTTGAGATTCTCCATTAGAAGAAGACGAAGAAGACGGCACATGGGTTCTGGTTAGAAAAAGAAAGAAAGTGACGGGCTTGGATTTCTTCCTTTCTTTCATTTTTCGTTATGTGATGTGATATGAATCCATATTCCTTCCTCCCTGCCTGGCCTGCACTCAACGACACTCGATCCATGGGCAAACAGCAGTTGTTGGTGTCCAGTCGACTTCACTTTATTTCACTTTTTTCCAAGTCAGAACTTTCTTCTCCGCTATTTTATAGTGAACCAGGTTTACCCAAATCACCTTCTTTCTTGTTGATTCATTCCCGTGTTTCGGAGGGATTTGGATTTTTATCGCTCTGAGGGGAAAGCAGTCGGAAAATTAAGTATGCTTTTTTTAATAATGTTTTTTTAAATGTTGTCGTTCATAATATGAACTTCATATACGTATTTATTATCTGCGTTTATGTACAAGGATTCAAATCCCGGGAGGCTTTGGCCGCTTATTTTGCAGGAGAGTGGAGTCAACTTGTTGGTTTGTGTGTATAGCTTATGGTCATCCTGCCAGCTACTTGTGGGTTAACAAAGACAAGTCAAGTGTCAGTTGTCAAATGCATGCATACAGATTGTGCGGATATGCTACCCAACTTTCACCCTTCGTCCATCCATTGGCGTAGAAACTGACCTCTTTATCCTTTCACTCGGTCATGTCCCATTGTTGTAATCCTCGCTTTTCCTGACTCGTCTGGTCACTCATTAGTATTCAAGTGGAGACCAGCGTTTGTCCCCTTTCCCTTTGAATCGGAAATGTAATCTGAATAGGGAACTCTCGTCCCAATGAGCTGTCCTCCGTCCGTATATGGTCCATCTGTGGCTGACTCTGGGCAGGGAGAGGAGCATAACATAATAATAATAATAAAACGCAAGGGAGAGGAGCGAAGGAGAGAGGATTGGACGGATGCGATCCGCAAATATTTGCATTTTCTCTTTGCATGCTCTTGGAAATCAGTTTGACTTCATCTTGACGACTCGCACAGCATGCAGGAGCTCCTTGTCAACCTCAAACTTACTGAATTTGACTCCATGTAAAACCAAGTCAACCAAGGAGGAAACCGATAAGCAGGGAAAAGGGGTTAGGTTAAGGTTACTCGGTGGACAACGAAGGAAAACAAGTAAATCCCTTGTAAGCTGGGGTTCACAAAAATTTTGAAAGTTTACATGAACTACGTTCCATAGTCTGCGTACACAGTTTCCATGAGACGAAGAATCAAAAGGCCAATGTTGTGTGTCTGGGCAGTTGGCGAAAGGTGGAGTAAGTTGGTGGAGTACTATCTGGAATTGGAAAAATTAGAGGGATTAGTCAGGAATCGTATGTATAATGCGTATATTTCCGTACAAAATTCATTTAGGCCGGAGAACTGGGATTCCATTGCAGCAACTGCTGCCACTGACTGCATCAAATCAAATGCCACTTTTTATTTTGTTTGGACGAAAGAAAGAATGTCACCCGGTTTTGTTGGAAATTTAAATTTGAATTGTTTCTGGTGAAAGACATGAATTCTCAAGAAGTTACTATTTTTCTGTGTGTGTGTGTGTGCGTCACTCCTCAGTCGACTCGCGTCACTCAATTTTTTATTGTGAAAAGGTGTCACATTTTTCCTTGTCAGGATTCTCACTCACATTTCCATATTCCATTTCCTTGCTGTCATCTAATTTTTAGAGAGTGCTTGGAGAAAGTGAGAAAGGATCAAGTGTGCAGTTAAAATGGGCGGATTAACGTGTTGAAAAAGTTGATGGTTGAACCTGATGGTATTTAGAAGTGGTTTGACACTAATGGACATTTCGAATATACTTAATTCGAGTATAATTTGTTGATTGATTGATTTATTTTCACCTCTCATAAAAAACGTGTTGATTAATGCATCATTTGCATAATTGAAGAAAAAACTTGTGAGTGCTTCCGTCAGTATGGTGACGTAATTATTACATAACACTGATAGTTCTTACAACTGCTTCGAATTTATATGAAATTGTCGGCGTCTCCACCACTGTCATTAGACAAGTTGAATTAGCCAAATTATAACGATATGTGGGGATTGCGTAATCATTAATTTCTTTACTCGACTAAAGAGATAAAAGCATACACCAAAGATAAACTAATCTGTGGGAAATTAGAAATTTAATGAAGTTTGTGATCGAATTTCTCTTTACTTTCATCTTATCTCGCCATTTTAAGGCCACTTACTTTTTATGGATGGTGTACGTATGTAAATAGGTTTAACCATGTGCATTCTATAACTCCACCACGGCGTAAATACCCAAGTACAAACTGTGTAGGTAATTTACGCAGCTACAGAACCGAGTCAAGATCGAATTCCCACTTAATGTTAAGGATTTTAGGAAATTATCCCTCCTCGGCTGAGAAATCTCTTCCCATGCAACAGTCATTAGCATCCTGTTGCTTAAACTTGTCTACCGTTTTCACAAGCAAAGTTAATAAATGTAAAATAGAGAGAAAAATATGGATCCCGGACACCATTTACTCGCAAACTTATCTCTCTCCTGTGGGGTGCATGACTTTGAGAGTGAGCCCATTACAGGAATTAAGGAAGCTTAAGTCGACACTTTTAGCAAATTTATCTTCACAATTTGGCTAATGCTTGGAAGAGATAAAATGAAATGAAATGGGGCTGGCAGCTCGTGGTGTTGAGATAATTGGGAGTGAGATGAGAGCCTTCGTACTCGTACGCTCTGGACAGTGTGGGCCAGAGCAGGTCCTGTTGTTCAGGTTGTGAGGCGAGGCGAGAGGGTGGGTTGTCGAGACGGGGAGAAAGTCGAGCCAGTTAGTTGGGTGCTAATGGCTGCCCTAATGTTGCATCACCTCATGTTACAGACAGCATCACTGCCTTATCGGTCTCAGGATGGGTAATGTCCGCTCTAATCACGTTCACCTTGAAGCTATACACACACACATTATGGGATCCTGGTTGGCCATCAACCCAGACAAGAAAATAAACGACTTGTCTCCATCTCTCAAGGAAAAAAAGAGAAAGTAGGAAATGTTTGAGTTTAGGATTAAATTTTAGTGATGATACGTAACTTTAGTGATGATGATGGAGATGACGGAGTGCATCGCAACCACTGGGGGACAAGGTCCCCTCGTTTTTATTGAAAAAATCTTCCCATATGCAAGTCCAATGTTTATGTGATTGTTGGACTACTGACGAATTATCTGGAGGTCCGTTGGGGAGAAATAAAGTGAAATTGCAGATTGTATGTATGTACATGTTGGAAAGAAAAGGATGTCGTGGAATTGGTAGCGTTGTTTTTTGGAGTAGACCACGACTGTTATTGTTGTGATTGACTTGTTGTTATCCTGGTGTTGACACTAATTCCTTATTCCTTGTCCGGGATGAACGCATACATACGTACGGTCCGCCTTGGACTGATTTGTAGTGCAGAATCAATTTCACATCAAGCGAGATCACATCACATCCCCTTCAATTTGGGAAAGTGCTTCCAGTTTCACTGGGGTTTTCGCTTGTTTGTTGTGATGGAGGATTTATTTGTAGTGCAAGTGTAAATACATGCATGTGCTGTGTACAATGTTTCACTCCATGTGGTTCAATCGGATTTTAACTCGGGTAGTCATGATTTGACTTGAATCAAGACAAGTTTATTTTCTTGCAGGAAATCGGCGCTTTAAATTTATGTATATCTTTGTTTCCCTCTTAAATTAAAAGTAATCTTTCGTAGCTAATATTATTTTTAGCAAGTATACTAGACTTGTTTTCTCTGCAATGGTGCGAGAAAAAAGTCAAGGTTGCTCAAACTCGGTTGAATACCGACAATAAGTAAAAATTATTTTGACATAGCAGAGACGAATAAGGTGCACTTAAAAAACAATCTATGCAAATTAGCGATATTTTAGATATACTTGTAAAAATTACGATTGTTTTGCATATGCTGGAAATATGCATGCTGCCGAGATCGTGCATGGTCATCAATTTCTAATCTGGTAGGTTTGTGCTCAAACTGTATGGGATTTCAGGAAACTGGGAAAATTTAAATAGCTTAAATGGTTGCTTTGGTGTTGAGTTTGGACGGATTTGAATATCGTGGATAGATTTCATGTTGGGATGTTATGAAACGGACAGAGGGACGCCAGGTCGTTCCATCGTGATCTTGATTTAATGGCGACTCTCAACTTTCTCCTAATTTCTACGACTCTACTCCATCTCAGCGATTTGTGCAATCAGAGGGGGAAGTGTTCAGCTGCTGACGGTTGGGTAATGGCTAATCTAATTCCGATTCATGATCATCTCCTCTTCCTCCTCCTCTCCTTCGGTGGGTGGGTGCGTGGAGGCAGCAATTGTTATCTCGTCACAAGTTGCAGCCAGCCACTCTGAACTAAAGACATTTTCATTATGATGGGGACACTTTCCGTTCAGTTTGATGCAGTTTTGTGACCAAATGTTGCGCCTCATTTCGTTTCCTGAAAAAGGCACCGGCGAACATACGTGAGATTTTAAAGAGTAAAGCAAGCTCAGCTAAACGTGGATTTAATGCGCTTGCACATAAGTACGCTCATTCACGTATGCACCTATTGTACAAGGTTGCGCGCAAGAGATTAGACACGTTGGGTGACAATTGCTGAGCAAATTGTGTTTTGTGAGCGAGTGACATTTTTCATGTGTGTCGCAGATATTGGTTGGGACTGAGATTGGACACAAAAATACAGAGAGAGAGAAACCGAGGAGTATATTATAAAAGATAGTGTTGGGGCTGAGGAGTAGATGAGATTTGAGATGGTGACATTTGTGTCGGACAGGAGATGTCCCCCAAAGTAATAACCCAACCTGATTTTTTTTGTTGGTATTCTGGGTAAAATCAAAATGTCAGTGCAACCGGTTGACCAACATCATACCTTCTTCTCGAGGAGTTGGGCAAGTGATGGTCAACTATATTGCTTTTATTTCACTTTGACTTCACCAAGGATGGAGGAGTTTGGGTGGGCAGGCTTCTCGTTTTGCGACCACCACCTCCGTCTCCGTCACAGATGAGATGAGCAACTTTGTAGATGAAAAATGAGATAAGATTATTTGGACTTATCGGATCGGATTCCTTGGTGGCATTTCTCCCGAGATTCTGAACAGCCAAGTCTTTGTCTCCTCTCCTTTGGAGGAGATATTGAAGTTGATCCAACAGGCTATTTGGCTATTTGACATTTTCCTTGGTGGCGACCACAAATCAATAGCAAAGGTTTCCTTCCTCCTCTTATCCACCCATATCTCACAAACCATTTCTCTCCAGGCCAACCTCACGAGCGGAGTCAAGCAGGCAATAAAATAAAATCGGGGCAAATATCATTTCGTAATATCTAACAAACCGAGGAGTCGTTGGTGGAAGGAGATATTGTGTGAAAATAGGCGTTGGAAATTTGATGGAGACGAACATCCAAGACGAGATGACGAGAAAGGAGCCTCGTCCCATTCCCATCGAGAGATCACAACGCCAATTTCAGAATTATTAAACTCAAGTGCAAGTTTAGGGCCTTCTGATTCAATTGATAAAGTGGAACCCTTCCAATGCATGAATGTCCCAAACTGTTAAATTTTACTGTACCCTCAGTACTTTAGGGATTTTATGGAATATCTATCTCAAGAGATGAGGCATTGAGCCATAAAGCCACAAATCTTGGCAAATCTCAAATCTCTCCCTCTCCAGTGGCAATCCCAGTGCAGCAGAGAAACAATGGGTTCATCTCTTCCTTTCATGGATTGACTTGACTTATTTGTGCCGTGGTTTCCTATGGTCAATTCTCTGCTCTTTACACTTTCACTACTATTACATCTACAATTCCGGACTACAATTCCGCCTTCCCTTCTTCGCCCAATCAAATCATGCAAATTCGGAAAAGCCAAATGAAATATTTCTCCCTATTTCTTTCCCTCTCACAGCGAAATACATTGTGCTTCGCCATGAATGAAAGTTAGGACTCTATTTCTTGAATAAGATGAGGTGAGGATTGGATGGTCAATTTACTTTTCCAACCAAAGAACATTTTCCATCTCGTACAATTGCATGGAATTCTCAATTTATTTCGGGTGGGACTGTTGTTCATTACTAAAAACAAATAAGTACCTCGTTCTTAAATTTCCAAAAGATTATTGGCTTATTAGTAAATTTTCTTACGAATTGCTGTTTACCAAAGTCGTCAGTGTGACCCAATCGTTTTTCAGTACTGAGACTAGCAATAAAATTGCAAATTACAACAGTGTATGCATACATGTTTTTGTGGATTCAGCATATGCCGCTAAGTTTCTACAGAAACGTTGATTATTGATGATTGGTACAGTGGTTTTCCTCCCGTAGCAATGAAGAGTCAATATAAATAGTTCTATTTCAGGACACAAATTGAACTTTTCATTCAACGTGAAGGATTTCATATCTGGTGTGCGCGTGAGGTCCATATCCACATATTCCGCATAACAACAGGGCACAATTGCAAAACATGGCAACAAAGAAAAGAAGAAAGAAGGATCGGAATCCGATATCTGCTCCGCTTTCCCCACAAACCAACAAGGACGACATTTATAAATGTCCTTCACTTTCACTCCCATTCAGTCAGACTTTCTCCCTGGGAATGGAATGCGGAGAATGCGTGGATTCCTAACCAGAGTCATTTGTTTATTTATTGTTGCCTCCTCCCTTCCGTTCCATATATTATTGGGTTGTTTCTGCTCAAACAACAAAATGTCAGGGAGGCTCCATCATCATCATCATCATCCACAATCCACCAGCACCAACAAAGAGAGTCAACATTTATTTATTACAAATCAACAAATTTTCGCTGATACTTGATTCTCCATCGTCATCCTCGCCATCAATCAAGATGAAGTCGCATTTGTTTCACTTTAAATCACAGAAAGAAATCAAAGCATTAATTAATTAAACAAATAGATAAATCACAGGAAAGCAAATTCGCATTAATTAATATTCAGGTGGAAAATTTGTCATGACGCACAAACAGACAAAATTAGCTCTAACATGAAAGTGGAGAAAGTCACAGGGGGCCTAATTAAGCTCACTTTTTGCAGAGTAAAGAGTAATCAGCGCTTTTATTTGATGAATATATTAATGATGACATATTCATAATTTTAAGATGTTACAAATAATTTTGGATGAATCAGACCATTTTTTTAGTAATTATTAAAGAAAAAATATTTAACTCTTTATCAGTTCTTATGACATTTTCGCATTTGTGACGATAAATTTGGAAAAAGCGTGATTTCTTTATAATGAAGAATAAAGTGAAAGCAGGCTGAAGAAGAGAAGAGACGATGAGGACGCAGTCAAGTATTTTTTGTCCATTTCCTTTCCCTTTGTTGCATGAATGACTTGTTGATTTCTTGTCTCCATCTTTGCTTTTATGGGTTTTTTGTTGTTGTTTCTTATTATTACTTGTTGTTTGCTTCCATTCTACGTCAATTCATCATCCATCAAAAAACTTGACGTCCGCATCTGGTTGTTATTCTTCTTCTTTCACTCCAGCCAGCCAAGCAGGGAGACAGGCGGCGGAGAGAGAGAGAGAGGGAACGAGTGAGGAGAGAACAATGGGGAGTGAGGAGAGGAATGCGAAAGAAATGCCCGCAACCAGGCAGGAGGGAGACAATACCCGCAGACGGCATGCCCCAACCAATCCAGCCAGAATAAGCCCAGGGAGGAGACGGGCAGACAGAACAATGGGGAGAGATGACGGGAAATGACACGAAGAAAGCAAGATGACGACCCAAGATACGTTGATTACAAAAACAAACAGAAATGATAAAAATATGTTGGGGACCAAAATGCAGTAAAGGAAAAGTTGGGGAGAAGAATAAAAAAAGTTTGTTGCTCAAGAATTATTTGGTAGAATTTGGGTCTATTTTAGAAATTCGGGAATATCGACAAGGGTAAACATAGAAGTTTTGCCCATTATTTTACCTAATTATGTATACATAAAATTGAGCTTGAAGGTGAGAGAATAGTGAATTCTATTATATAGTAATAAACGATAATCTATTTATGCTTTGTTTGCGTAATATATATTTGTTTTTGTATTTTTATCTGTGTTTTTATATCAAGTTTCAGTTTGAAAAATCTTGAAGAAAGCTCAAAGGTACGACCGACACAGGCACGTATACTGAAAGCAAGGGACCTTCTCAACCTATAAGACATACATAAAGTCCTTTGAATTGGTAGGGGTTCTTCTGACAGAGGTAGTTACTTATTATTAGACGGGGATGTGTCCGAGTGGGTGGGCAGAGCTAATGATAAGGTGAAAGTCTAACCAGGATCCCACATTCATCTCAACGTAATAAATGCAAGCTGAAAACTTTTGCTTCTGAACACTGGACGATACCAATTTCGTTTAATGATTTGCTTCTACCTGAGGATTAGAACATTCTTGAATGAAGACATCAACGGAACCCAATTTCAAAGAACTCGCCTCATCGTCCATGAAAAATAGGAGCCACTTGTTTTACACTTTGGATGATGAAATGTGTCAACTCATCAATGCAATCCTGACGTTATTACTCTTCTTTTATAATGATCCTCGCACTTTCTTTAGCCTCGTAAGTCATCAACTCGCATTTTTACACTCCTCTTGAAATATGTTCAGATGAGATGATGTATGTACAGACTCAGCAAGGATGATTCGGACCCACTCAACCCTGAACTTTGATAATACGTTAAGGATGACGGATGCTGGTGTGTAGTTGGTTCCTTTTATGAGGAAGTGAAGGTCATGGGGAATTCACAGACTAGTGAATGCCAAGACAAAAATGAGATTTATGTATTTTTGCATCCAATAGTTTTCAGCAAGTGTGGACGTTCGTTTGGAATATTTGGGAGATTTTTTGAAGTTGTTGCATGCCCCTCCTCACACTTTCCTGCTCTGATGAGGAAATGGTCGTCTTTTGTAGTCTTCTTTCTCAAAGGAGTGAAGGATCTGGCAAGAAATCTCTTTGGGTGGAGACGAAGAAAGTAGATGGAGATTACACCGAATCTCATCCAGTCATTCATGATTAGTGCCACGTAAGCGCTTTCTTTCTTCGTGGTCCCCATTAATTCAACCCCTGCATTCACTCCTTCTCTGCTCGATGGATGGATGACGGACGTGGATTGATGTGGATGAAGTGGGTGACGAAGTGTCAGCAAATTAATGCAATATTCTCTGCAGTGTGTGTATAACTGAAGGAAATACAGTTTTGCTTAGCCCGAGCAGGATTTATTACTGCACAAATTCATCACTTTTGGCCATCCGATTATATTCCAATAAATATAGTTTTTTAATATGTTTGACCCAGTATGCCCAATTTAAGCCTTCTACGACTACGAGAAATATTTTGTACCAAACCCATCTTCGAACTGGGTCGTTGCAGATACATAGATGTTTCTCCAAATTTGGTCAAAATCTATCGACACATCGGACAGTTATCGAAAAACAGACGGAGGGACAGAACGATTACATGCGATTAAACCCTGCTTCGGACTATGTGAAACTGAAATGGTTTGCAAACTACAAAGATCAAAAAGTATTTTTAAAGAATAATACTTAAATATGCAAGAATTTAGTATAATTATCATCCTCCTGCCACAGTCGTCGTGGTTGTTGCTGCCGTTGTCGAGGTGGTTGTCGTGTTTGTAGTTTTGCACTCGTAGTGCTGTTGTTTATTAAGAGATTTGCAAATACATCTCGTGTTTGGTTTAGGGTACCAAGGACTTCCATGCTTGCAACCTGGTTTCGTCGTCGTAGTTGTCGTCGTCATCATCGTCGTCGTCGTAGTTGGTTTGGTCGTGGTACTGGTACCTTAATATGTATTAAATTTTGAGACTCTGAAAAAGTGACAATCAGGCAGGTATGTAAATATGTAAATTGGCATCAAACCGTTCTTTGGGTCGCAAATGTAACCGCAAAATTCCCAACAGTGGCAGTGATACGGGGGTTTGACGGTGTCATACGTCGTTCCCATTTTACAGTCTTCATCGCCAACCCCTAAACAAATGACATTACAAATTACAAACAACTAAATAGATATTGAACAAAATAATTAAGCATCTTATTCTTACAATGGGACCCTGGAGGAATATTTGTTGGCTGTTTGCATGCCGCTGCAGAGCATAGCTTTACAGCTAGCACACCAACAAAAAGGACTGGCAGCAGGGATTTCATTCCACTTTATGCAAATCAAATATATGTGCTGTGGTAATATATCGATAGCGATTAACTGCCTACCTGCCTGCCCACTAGATTTTATAGCCCTCGTCCAAGTTCATTGTATAAGTAAGAAAATGATACACCACCAAATGCGTAAAATGCCGCATGTATTTTAAACTATGGAAGTAATATTTCTGTATAAAAGCCAAACCAGCTTTTGGGGTTTGAGTAATGTGTGTACTTTTAAATCCAGGAATCTAATTAATAAAACCGCAAATAGCAGTTCAATTCCACACGGAGTACGGAATACGGAACTAATAAATTCATTTATGCAACACTTTTCATAATTAAGTTTAAATATAGCTCATGCCCCTGTGTCTGCAGTACCACTTACATAAGCTCCATACGTGGGACTCGTCAAGGACACGTCAAGGACACGGACAAGATTTTGAACACCATGATTTCATAAATGATGTTCAGCAAGTGTTTGGTGGTTCATAATTGTATGCTTATAAATCCGTTTCAAATCCGTGGAAAAATCTGAGAAAGAGAAGGATTTTGATTTGAAACCGGAAAGCCCCACGGAGCATGGAGGACTTTTGATGATGGCGAGCTGGCACGGCATCAGGTTGATTTGGGCTCGCATTTGGACGTGAATCAGAAGATCTCCTCTCTGAAGAAGGGAGAAAGACGAAGGATTTTTGGATGCCAAGTGAAAGTGGGTGATAACAAAGCCCCGCATTCATTGTTGGCAATGCAATCAAGTGGTTCAGCAGAATGGGGCGAGGATGAGCTGCCAAATCCGGGTTGACCAGGGTTCCTTTTTTATCGTCAAGTCTCAAATTCGAACCCATTCTCAACTAAAGCAAATCGACTGAATCTCAACACTAGTTACTCAAAGTCCTCCTCATGACTTGTTCTAGAGAAAGTTAATACATTTGGAAAAGGGTGAAATTATAAGTTACATAATTTTTAAGTTTCAACTGCTGGGGTAAACACCCTGGGACGGCTTCCCTGTAACAAAAGAAGCCACAAAGAATGGACACTTGAGCGTGGAGTGGTGGAGATGTCGTCGTCGTTGGTGAATTTGCAAGAAAGGGAGAAAGTTGTCGACTCTGCGCTTTCCTCCACCACACACGAACGTATGTATGCAAGTAGGTAGGTACGCGTTTCAAGAGTGGGAGGCTGAGAACGCTACAAGTCAGCTCTTATTCAACAATCTCCCTCAAATCATCGTCATCATCACCATCTTTTCAACTATCTCTGCCACCACCACGACCAGAACCACCACCACCACCACACACCTTACATACTTTTCATCCTTTTTGGCCATAAAGTATTCGGGGAGAAAGTATAATAAAAGTGAAATACATAAAATATCCCAATTCCTTCTTCTCTTTTTTAGGAAAGCCATCTCTTTCACAAAAAATCAACACGTGCCCCCATCTCTTTATACGTGTTGAATTTGACATCCATTTATTTCCTCTTGATTGCGACTAGCGAGAAGGTGATGGTGGAAGTGGACATGTCCAATTACATTACATTACGTTTGAGACTTGTGAACTGCTGGGGAGGTCGCGGTGTTGGTGTTGGTTTGTGTGCTCAAGAAATGTCTCGTTGTTTATTTATTTACTCCCCTCTTCTCGGAGCACAAAGGTCGTAAATTCAGTGGTAAATTGGCAAGAGGTTGATCAATGGGGAAACTGCTCCAGTGGGAATTGTCTTCTCAATTGCCAATCAATAACATCCTCCCATACCAACTAACACGAAATTGGAGAAAGTGTGTGAGACAAAGGTGGCGGTGGTCACTCAAGTACACAGACACAGAATAAGCTCTTATCTACAGCATAAGCAAACCGGACGAGATTCGGGAGGGGTCTGGATTCAATGAAATTTATATCGAGGATCAGAATCAATGAAAGAAATAATACGCTCGATATTGACAGTCAGCGGTTTGTGGAGGGCGAGACAAGTATCAACAAGGCTCGGACTGCTCAATGGCATCATCTAGATATTTGCTTTTGTAAATAATTTAGCTGCCAAATTCCAGGGCATAAATATTTCGAAATTTGTCCACCCTAATTCCAATGCCTGATGTGGATCCTTTCTCTTTGCCAAAACATTATGTCTTGCTCAATAGCGTCGCTGAGCATAATGCAAACTTTGTCATCAATTAAGTCGTCATGGCATTGATGGCATTTGCCCATCTCGCAAGAAAAGTTCTCACTATAATTGATGTCTCAATCTTGCAAAATGTAAAAACTTGGTTTCTTTGTTGCATGGAAAGAATTGTTGCTTTCTCATTTTGCTCCTTGTTTGTTGCCGTCTTGATTTATTCCCAAACTAATTGCACTCCATTAACTGAATCCATTAATGTTATGCTGCCCATTCCTAAACCCAAAGGACATTATCGTTAATTACTCTCACCCTGAAACTTTTACAATTGACGAATAAATCTGTCTAGGATTGAAAAAGTGAGCTGATGAATTAATTAAATTATTCGGTTAGTTTTAAAGCAAATTACGGCCCAATTCCTAAAAGGAAGGGTGTACGAAGCTCAGCTTGTAATAATTTATGAGCGTATAGTGATTCTAAAAGTTTCTCCATTTTGCATAAGTACCGCATACTCGTTCAATTGGAGTTTTCGAATTTATGAGACGTAGTCAGAAATAGGTTTTGTACTTGGAAGGGACAAGGCCGAGTAATAAGGCGAAGAATAAAGGAAATATGTACGCCACGTGGATTGCTCATTGTTTGGATAGCATCATTATGACAAGTTGACATTGTTGTTCTTGAGCAGCAGACTAGTTTAATTAGGTTGGTTGCTGCTGCTGCTTCTTCTGTTCGTGGTGGGAAATAAGGGAAAGCAACTGCTTGTTGGGTGCAGACAAGTCTCGTACATATTCCGACTTTGAGCACGTTCGTTCCAATTTTATTTGGCATTCATGTCATCATGCATGAATATGTATACGACTGGATGGCGTATTTCTTGATTTTGGAGTGGTTATGCTTGTAATCAGTTACATAATAATTGTGAATTTACTATGTTGCATCACGTCTCCAAGTTACAAATCTAAACGAAATAAGACAAACATCGTGTTTGTGCTCCTCGTTTTATTCCTATATGTCAGTAAGTGGTTGACATTAGAACTACGATACATAATTTCGACTAATGTGAAGCCCAACATGATAAATATGATCAAAATAAAAGTATTTCGAATACAGAGCTGCTAATTTCGATCCAATAAATATATCTGATAATAAATATTTCGAACCTATGTAGGAACATATTATAACTTCATGATGGGTTTAGAATACTTTTTCAAGTTGCAATTATTTGAGAGGATAATAGAAATTTTTTACCTTACTTTTGATGATTTCACACAGTGTGAAGAATGATGTATCGTTTTCATGACAAAGTGAATGTTATTGTCCATGAGACGGTAAGACTTATTGGGACCTATTATATTTAACAGGGTGCTGTGAAACAGAGAAATTGTAAAATATATTATTTCGGAATTTTGTGTGCTGTAAGCTGTCCTCCAGAGGAGCCGTGTAGTGATAATGTGTGGGTTCAATTTCAATACCATAAAGGGATCCTGGAAAATTGGATCTCGTTGCATGAGGTGCTTTGGCACGTTCTTATCATTTGTCCTTATTGTCACATTCTCATAACCCTCCCCACCAATTCGCAATATCAACGTCGTAATCAATATCCTAATTGAAAATGCATTCCCTTCTTTACGGTTACGTCAACAAGTTCAGCCACCATTTCGGACTCGTCTCATTCCATTTCGGGCACCTTGTTCACGTCAGTTTACTACCAAGATTAGGTTTTCCACATGAAATGAAATCTACATGAAACGCCTGTGCAATATTTCCACTTCTCAATTTCCCTAAAAATGAGCTGATGGCATCATCTTCAAAGCTCATTCAGATTTGTAAAGTGTCACATTTTCCTATTGGAGAGGTTTGTGGGAAATAAGACGTCTGCGAGCTGAGATCTCGATTTAAATCCGAGCAGCGAAGCAGCTCCTCCAAATAAATCCGGAGATGAATCAAATGAACATGAAACAGCTCTTTCCGTCCAATTTCCTTACATACACATAAACTTACACACACTACTTTTTGCCACTACACTCCTCACACCACCAGTCACTCACC
The DNA here is from genome assembly GCF_002217175.1 of Folsomia candida. NCBI lineage: Eukaryota > Metazoa > Arthropoda > Collembola > Entomobryomorpha > Isotomidae > Folsomia > Folsomia candida. Next base: position 22,973,965 of record NW_019091193.1, on the reverse strand, counting down.
TGTGAAATAATCATAAAAATAAAAATCCAACTCAACATCAACGTAAACACACACATTGAGGAGGGAAATGACATCGTCATGAATGACACACTGCTGCTCCAGAGAAATGATGATGAAAATAAAAAGCTCGGTTTTCTAGAGAGACGTACGGGTAAAAAGAAGGTGAAACCACATCAGCCTGATCCCAATCTGTGATGCAACCAAACATTCACACTGTGCAAATAAATCCGTGTAATAAAGCGGAAAAAAGTCTCAGGAAAACTGTCTCAAGGCAGCCAGCCATTTAGAGACACCTTGTAGATTTGAGCTCATCACGGGAAATTTGCTGCTATTTCGAGAAATGGGATGACAGATTTTGTAGCATATTTTAAAAGGAAAGCGTACCATTTACAAGTCGTCTAAAAATGAATTTTGTAAAACAAAGCTTTCCTTTGTGAGACACATTTATCAATAAGATTCCGAGAACTGTTCTGCCCTTGTTCCAATATCCTATTCGTTCGTATTCGGTAATAATTATGATTCTATCGTTGTTTTCACCAGTCGACATTGGTATTCAAACCCAGTTCTTTTCCCAGCTCCATCCCAATTTATAACCGAAATTCTGAATTGCATATACTTCTAACTCGGAGAAGTGGGAATGTGCGGCTATAGCGGGATGGACGAGGTATAAATGAGGAATCACACCACCGTTTCTACCACTTTTACAGCTTTTAATGTCCACCAAACTCCCCTCTCGTTGCAAGGAGAGGACAACGTATGAAATAAATGAGGACTTTTAGAGGTTGTGCTTCGAATGACTAAAAAGTGTAGAAAAGGCCTCTTCGTTTAGCAAAGACAAAAGAAAATGATCATTCCAAGGGGAATGCCTTGATGGCGGATTTTTTTTCAAGCAGGAGACCATCATGACACTAATGCTATATATATTTGCTATGTAGGCGTATGTACGTGAACAGTGGGGGAAAGGGTTATCCATCTTCACGGCAACTTCCTGTTTCCACGCAGTGATTGGAAGCCATCTCAGAATTTTAAATGTTTCTCCTCTTTGATCACTTATATCGCCAGCGATTCCTGGGTAGCAATTGCAGTAGTGGAGAAAAATCACAAAAATTTGGAAATTATTTCCCCGACCAACTTATTTTTTTCTAGCTTGTGTGTACAAGGTAGGGAACCATATAGATGTATGTTATGTACATACATATATTCAAACGCTTGTTGGTGGCTGGATGGACGTTGGGCATTTTATCAGAGAATTGATCTTACTAGTTAGAGAAACGTAGTATCCACATCGTTTTATCGATAAAGTGGGCTTTGCCTTCCTCAGCAGATTTTTACTCTGCAAAATCCCTTTCAAGTGGCTCGGACAGGAATACATATTGGGGAATTGGACGGTATAAATTTTGGTGGATTTAGAGTCCAAGTTCTCCTCAACAAGTCGATAGAATGTGATATCTATCCATCATATCTAAATCAGGGAGAAATCCAATATGGAATTCATCCCATCAATCCATCAATTGTAGAGACGGCATACAAATGCACACACACACACCCAATTCTCCAATTGTGACTTGGACTTTTCATTTTTATTTTCCTCCACAAAGAAATTCCGGCGCAAACTGGATTTATTTCGTGAACCATTTCAAGTAAACTATTTTATTTTATTAGTCCTGTTGCGAGGTTGTTATTCGGACGAACGTCACCTGTGGAACGTTATTTGCTTTGAATTTTATACCTTTTTCACCAACATGAGAGATAAAGCAACAGCTTTCGTTCTCAGTTAAACTTCAATCTCACCGTGAACCACAAAGGAGCAAACGTATAACAGATTCCAAACCACAAACTGATGGAAAAGACCGGTGAAAGCATCTCACCACAAAATTGGTAAAAAAAGACACCGAGAAAATAGCAACAGGAATTTCTTTTCAAACAAACGATGGCAAATTGAAAAAAAGGTTCAGCCATAGTATTTCGTGTGCATAATTCAATTGATGAAATTTTCTGCATAACAACACTTGTTAAATACTTACTCAATTTTACATCGAAATAGGAACCCGCTACTTTGTTAAAATTGTTGCATGTAATTTATTTCGCTCAACATTCGTCTTCTGCACTGAAAACGTGTACCCCACGACTCTTCGTCATCTTCTCGGTCCTCATCATGCTTCACATGACACAGGGATCACATCCTCTTGGTGACATTTCCAAAAATTTTGTTGACAATCTTTTTGCCCTATTTGTTGATTCCTGATGATTCCTTTTCGCTTACAGCAGAATCACACTTTCTCCTTGCATTACTTTCCTCATTTTTCGTGTTTATCCACCATCCATGCAAAAGCTGGAGAGAGAGCGAGTGAGGGGGAGAAGAGAGAGAGAGAGCTGTTGTTTGTCTATGTTCAGCGAACCGAGGAGTGGAGAAAGTGGATCCAAATGGACCCCGCTTTGTATTTTCCACTCTTCCTCATCCTTGTTTGTTTGCTGCCTTGTTTGTCCGTTTGTTGGATGGGAACGATATTGGCCTTTGTGAACGAGAGACTTTCCTCCTTGCTCAGGATTTATTCCCAGCTTCCTGACGCTCCCATTGTGCATGCCTACTGACCGTGCTCGCATTGATCATGGCCTTTTAGCAAATAAATGTGTTTGCTAATGGATCCAGAGTTGTTGTTGTGCAGAGGGTGAAAAACAGGAAAGTTGTTTCTCGGATTTTAAGGTTTCTCAAAATTATACCACCGAATTTACAACTGCGGATGACAAATTAAACTAAATCCTGCAACATAGATATCTGTTTTGAATAACTTGTCAGCATTGACCTTGAGTATGACATCAATCATCCACGGGACGTTACTAAATAGACATGTGTGCAGCAAAGTGGTTGTATTCATTAACTTTTTATGGTGACATTCATTACATAGTCCTCTCTAATAACTAGTAATTTACAAGTCCTCAACCAGTGCAAATCACTGTAACATGAATCTGTCACTCTATTACCAATAAGTAATAGATTCCACTGATAAGTAAGTGCCATTTAGATAAATTAAAGTACACCCCCACGTAAAAAAAACATAAAAGCAGACTGCTAAAATTACAAAATATATTATTTGTAATAGCAACAGTCAGCGTGTCGTTTAGTTTTGTAGTTGCTATTGGCCTCATTTCTTAATAGTTTCTAAGCCCAAATCCGTCTCGACGAAAGAGCAGGCGGAAAATCTTCGCTCAAGTGTGTTTGTCCTGATAGGATAATAAATACACACAAGTTTAAACGTTGTATTGTACTACGGAGGTTATTAGCATGTATCTATGTTGTGCTTGTGTACTTGTTCATGCCAATTTGGAAGAAGAGTGCTAATTTTTTGCAATCATTGCAAAAGCGACCCTCGACCAAATAAGGCTGGACAATGCAATGCTGGGGTAGACAGACAGCATCTCACAAGCAGGTGTTGGTTAACTGTGTATGTTTGTTGTCGACTTAAGATCTCGTCACCTCTTTGCTGCGATTTGAATCATTGCCAAGTTCTCAATAATTCTCAATATTATTTTTTCATCGGACAACAATGGGATGATAATTGTTTCATTTAATTAAGCAAAATAGTAACGGGAAAACCCTCAAATTATGATGATTGTTCAGATCCGGTTGACGAATACGCAGATTATTTGGGTTCTCAAAACTCATACTTTATTGAAACTACATAACCAGAAATAATTAGATACCATACAAAATATTTGTGCTTTTGCGAATTTATCAAACATCCTTATTTGATGGAAACAAAAGCAAAAAAGAGAATTCTCATCAGGTTAACAACTTGTGTAATAAATTGAGATAAGGTCCAAGAAAATTAGGAACAAAGTATAAAAGTCGCTACAGCAAGTAAAAATTTTCCGAAGAAAATCCCACGCTCAAATTTTACAAACGATGCAAAAATTCATTAAACACACGAAAGTATGCATGTACGATGGTGCACACTTTATGGCCAAGCTTATTTTATGCGTCACACCTCGTCTCCATTTTATTGGTAAAGGTCAACCCGTTCTAGTTTCCTCCGTGTCCAAAAATGGCTCTGCCGCAATTTCTTCGTGGGAGCAAGAATACGAGAGCACTGCAAATTTTTACACAAACTCACCCCCAGACTAATAAACCCAAAGAATGGGAATACCTCAAACAAACCAAGCTTGTTGTTGACATTTCTTCACATTTCATCCTCTTCACGGATGGGTGAAGATCGAAACATCAAAAAATGGTACTCGTGGTGGTGATGCATGCATATCAAGGCTGGTGATGAGACCAAACCATGCAAAATGCATCTTCTTTGAAAACTGAAAATAAAACCAATGACCTTTCAATCTCGTGGTGAGTGAGTGAGACAAGTAAGGAATAACAGGACAAATAAATACTACCTCAAATAGCCCAGGGTGGGACCAATAAATTTACTTTTTTTAAGAAATTGATCACTTGAAACGTCCATTGAACGAGTGACTGTTTTTGGTCGTTGATAAGGCATGGTTGGCAGTTGATGACATTGGATTGTTGCAATATTTAGTAAGTTGTGGGCTTAAGGAATGGATTTATGTTTATATTTATCTATCTAAACATTGCTCGTAATGTGTTCAAAGAAATTTTTAACGTTTTTGTGAAAAATTAAAATTAAATGTTTTAAATTGAATCTGTCGGGATGATCTGCCATTCGTCTTAAAAATGACGACCATTTATCCCTAATTAGAAGAGCTAAACCATAGTTATTACCACGTTCAACGCCGCTGGTGGCTGTAATTAACGGCAGGGAAGACTTGTCAAACTGCTCCGTGGATTTACGTTCTCCGTTGCTGGTGCACGTTTGCATGCACATTCCTCCAATTGTGAAGATGAAAACAAAGTAATAAATATTGAGCCAGATACATTTTATTAGCGTCGAGTACAAAACTGGATCTTTCGTAAATGTTTGCAAACGAGATTTTATTGAATGCCTATAAATGACTCCATTGGGATTCCAAAATTATGATGCTTATTTAATAACTTATGTATATAAAAATGAAAAGTGTTCACGATCATTTCACGGTCATATTAAATTACGAAATGCTGAAGGTACTTTCAAATGGTTATGTATACATTTTTGCTCAAAAGTTCTTTACGACAACCCACACGGTCGTATAAATTCACATATTAAAATGTTGTAATAATAACACATTAATTTGTACATACAAGAATTTAGTTATCGAGGCTACTTGAAAATCTATTGGCGGCTTTCTAATAATAAGTGTCCTCGGATCTTTTAATCCTTTAATCGCATAACTATTTAGACAAACACAAAAAATAAATAATTGTCATCATGCACAAAACTTTCATTATCGCTTGTGTACATTGTCCCTCAAACAAAATATGAGGATTCGCACATGACATATTCCTCCTCAAAACCTTGGTCATGTAAAATATTTCCGGCGTGCAGTAGTCGTACTTGAGTATCTGCACTCGAGTGCATAGAGAAATGAAAGGGAGTACTTGGTACTTCATCGTAATGACGATAATGACAAATCTGCCTTAAAAAACAATGAGCTGCACCAGCTTCGAGGTAGATACGTCAGTCGGCATTGTGAGAAAAGAAGATGCGCATTTCATTGTGGTCACTGGTTGTGCTAAAACGAAGCAACGCTGCACAAATTAAAGAAATTTGCGGATAAATCTATGCAAGCCAGAATAGTAATGAGTCACTTCCTTGTCTACTGAATTAAAATGAAATTCGACATGATTGTGGTCCAGAGCAGCATCCATCGTTCACATGCAAGTAGAGATAAACGTATCCACTTAGCATTATTTCGTATGCATACACAAATTTTCCATAATTCACGCAAAAATTGTAATATGTAAGGAAACATAAATTTGATAAGTTCATTTATTCCAATTAATCATCGCATCATCATAAAATTGCTTTTTCTCATTAATTCCAGCATTATTAGTTTGACAAGCTGGGAAACTTGCGACTTGATTCATGAAGGCTCATCGCAACTGAAAGTTGGCTGGACTAATTGCAAACCTCACTCGAATCTCGTCATGTCTTGATGGGATTCATGAGAATTCTGGTGGATATCATGATGATGACTTCATGACTTGCTCCATCCTGCAAAATTGTTGTTGTTGTCTGCACTCAAGCAGCAAACCAAAGGAATGCTGGACTTTTATTGTTGGACTGCGGCTGCCGAGCTGATGGGAATTACAAGGTGAAGAAGATTCCTTCATCTTGCCTCTTCCCCATAATAACAAAGACAACAATCTCCATCCAAAGTACTTACTTACTGCACGAGCTCATTTTATGCACAACAAACTCCACGACTACACTTTGTAGTTGCGAACAAACCGCATTCCGTGTCCGCAATTGAGCTTCTTTTTATGTAACTTAATTCTTAATCATTCCATAACGACGCATACATAGGCAGATTTGTAAGCAAAAAAAAATTTTTGAATTTTTGCAAAATCTAGATGTTTTTTTTTTGTATTGTTGAGGTGAGCAATTTTTTTGACAAAAAATCTGAAATTATTGTGATGTGTAAACTATAATAAATAGCTCATGCTATTCCAAGTTAAGTAGGAGAATAGCAAGAAATCTGCATATTCATATAATGCGCATACACGACTACATACTGTGGAGCTGTTGTTGTCTCACAATGAAACGAAGGCAACAATTGCAAGAAGCTGTAGCAAAGTATATTGTTGCATTGTGCTCATTCATTCAGAAATAAGTATTCAATTTTTAAACTATTTTATGATTTACTCGCAATAAAATAAAGAAGTTGCAAAAACTTTCTAAATCGGTGCAGGTTAAAAATCTACGTCTTTATTGCACAAGTTTACACATTTATCTTCCAGCAGCGTTCTCCCATTGGGCGACTATCTTTCAGCGATCTTTCCAAGCAGACAGTCAGTTTTATTATTCTCTCCGCAGTAATAATTTTCCTCCTAGTCCACCAGACGGTGAGACGGACCTGAGATCACCCACCCCCTCCAACAAGTTGTGCTTAAGCTCAAAATAATGTGAATAAATTCACTTTAGCTTTAAAAGAGAGGAACACTTGACGCTTGGTTTGGCATTGTTGACCATTGTTACGTGTTAACTTGGGATGAGAGGGGGTACATAAAAAGTGCGCAGACTGAGAATGAAAGAGATGATGAGATGTGAGCGATATCCTTATACTGGTTGCTTTGTAAGTAGTTGGCAGTGGTGGTGGTGGTGGTGATGATGATGCAACAATGGTGGTTTCCTTTAAGAAGATATCCTCCCACGATATGCACAAGGAAATGGAGTGACGACTCTCCCCACTCTAAGAACAATCAGTATCATGAGAAAAGCTTGACTAACCCAACTCCATCCAACATAAAGAGCAATGTAACAATTCGTAACTTGCATATTTATGTACAAGAAGAGAGTGGAGAGAATATATCCTATCCTGAAATCCTACGTTTTATAGTAGTTTCAGTTTATGCAAATGACTGCAAAGCCTGTAGAAGAATCTCCATGGAAGAAGGTGTCCACATGTCTCATAATTCTCTCCGTCTTGTTCCAATGGCCCGTGTGCCTATGTCGATTTCTCGTGAATCGTGATGTATCAACAATAATGGGATGACGATGAAATGAAATGGTGATGGGAGGATGAGACACAATTCTAGCAATTAAGAGATAAAACTGAGCAATGAGCACTAATTATTAAGCAGTGAAATTATGTGAGTGTGAAACACTTTCATTGAGTCAGCATCCCATATGCATAGAATCCTCAAATAATAAAAGCCTTTGTCTATCTCTATGAAGAATATGAACAATCGTATTGACATGAATTGGTCAACATTTAGTGCTTTATTTGGTCATGATGATGTGACAGAGAAGAGAAAAAATTAAAAGACGCCGTGGACATTTGCATTACACAGAATTGCAACGTGTAATTAAAGATCGTCGAGTAAGATATTTGTGTCGCGTGTGAAATATGAGAAGATGGCAATCTTCTCTCTTGTTTTCTTATTCTACAGGTTCCAGGCTTGTTTTTACTCGTTTTGTTGTGCCTGACGTCACGCTAAAGTTAAAATTACTTGGTTGAGTTAGAAAAGGGTGAGACCGGATGAAGGGAGACCGAGACCATCTGCTGTGACCTACACAAGAACCACCGCCCAACAGGGAAAAACAATGGGATTTGATTTTTCTTAATTTTTGGGAGGGTCACGTCACATTATTACAATATTCATCCATCCTGCCTGACATAACCAATCTTGCACTGACTAGAATACGACCTACCAACCAATGATAAGTCCTTCTTGACACGTAAGATTAGGGCAACGACAACATAAAATTGAGCACCATCATCAGCATTCCTCTAATGAAGCGTGATTTACGGAGTCTAATAAAATAAAATATATAACCTCAAGAGTAATCTAGAAGCAATGGCAAAGCCCACCACGTTACACGTATGTACATAATACGCAAGTGTTCATAATACGTACACGATGATGACGATCAAAATGGGATCTTTGAGACACACCCTTTCCTATGATCTCTCGTGAGTATGTGAGCTTGTGTTCGCTAAAAAATTCAGTTGGTTCAAGTGGCAGTGCAAATCTTCTCATTAAAATTCAAGGAACACCGATGTAAATAAATGCTGTTATGTCAGACGTGGAAGATGCTATCACAAGATTTTACAACATTATGTCATAATTTTCGAAAAAGGGTTAATTTTCGAACCCCCTAGTCTGTTTCCAAAAATAAATTAGCAAACCAAAATTCAACCCCCCCTGCACCCCAACAAATTTCATGAAGCTACCCTCTCGACCAATTCGAATATTATTTATTATATTGCAGGCAAAGACGTTAAAATATGGTTTGCACTGCCTCCTCAGCACTGCTAAACGGATATCTAGCTAGATATGCGGCAGTAGAACTGCTTAAGAAGGCACGAAGCAGCAGTATCTCTTGCTTTCTGGTATGCACAGCGTCGTTACTTTTGCATGCAATAGTCTTGAGTTTGATTTTCCTTAGGCATCCCCTCATCCATCTCTGCTAATATATTTAGTTGTGAGGCTCTAGTAGTTAGTGAGCAAGGTCAACAAACAGCAACAAGCAGTAGTAGGCCCTGCAATATCAAAAGCAAGCAAAACTGGGAGAGCCATCATCAACAGGTGAAAGGGAATGAGTGAGACTCGGCAGCATAGCAAACTACCCTTTCCATTTCTTCTGCTGATAACTATTACCTCACCTCCATCCTCATCATCTCGTAGCCACCACCACCAGGTAGTTGATTGTATGTATGCTTAGAGTAAGGCAGGCCAACTTTATTCATACCTGGGGTCTGAGACTGATAGCATAACTGCTTGCTATGGTCTCTCAAAATCCATCCCTCCACCATCCCTCCTCTCTCTTTCCTCGAATTCTAAAAAGGCAGAAGGATTAATAGTTGCAGAAATATTTTTTAATCCTTTTACCTCACGTTGAATGGAAAACAGGTGAACAGTTTGGGGAACAAAAGGCGAAAAATGCCTGGAAAACGAAGGACTTGGAGGTGAATCAATCAATAATCAAGGAAGTGAAGTGAATAATACGGTTTGTGGTCAAGTGATTCATCAGTAAAATTATTGTGGTTATATATTTTTGTGGGGTAAAGAAGTGATAAAAAGTGAACTGAGATTGGTTGGCTGGATGAGCTTTACTTCGGTGGGGTGGGGGTTCACAGTTACTTGGTTGGCAGGGTCGGTGGGACTGGAGCACCGCCGAAATTAGGATCTATAAGACTGTGAGTACTTTTTCGGGTTTTATTGAAAAAAATATGAGATAATTTGGATCAAAATGTGTACAAGAAATAAATCTAATTACACATTTACACATTGTCAGATTATAGAAATATGCATATTATCGTCCCATAAGAACCCCAGATTTGTTGCGTTGGTTTAATTACTGAGATTCCGTGTGACATGGAATTGTTCACAGCAAAATAAACATTGACATGGGCTTGGCTCAAGTTTACCTTGGAACCACTAATCACAGAGCACGAGAGCATGTTAATTTTCACAAATGATGAAGATGAGAATGACTATGTTGAGATTCGTTGCTACTGACTGACTGCTAGGCTAGCCGACTGGTATTACCTTGAGGGCGGATGTTCAGTTAGTTAGTTAAAATTGGTATTGCATCAATCAGTTCATCATAACAGAATACGTAAGATCTGAGTTGGCTCAAGTGTGGAAACGGTGATTGGGAAGATAAATTTCTCTTGTTCACAGTTATTCGTACTCAACATTTTCCAAAAGTAGGGAAAACAACAGGTTGCTGCCATGTAACATGTTTTCTTTCTTATAATTTATCAAAATAAATGCTGTAATAATAGTATTTAAAACTCTTAATACAGAGTTTAAAAGTTATATATGGACAAGAAAACTGTCCCGTTTAGGGCGATGCGGTGAGTGACCATAACAAATAAACCTGCGATATTATCGGTCATTTTTTAAGAGCAATTAAAAACCAGGTTTTCAGTGGCATTCATGTCCACCGATTCTAATGATGACAGGTGTCAAGGCACAAAAACGTCACAGGAACGTGAAAACCCATGCAGGCAGACGCGGTGTATGATCACATTTCCGCAAACCGTACCAGATTTTTTATTGTCCCATCTTCAACCGCTACGCTTCAGTACAAGAATACTTTTTCAAATAAAAATGCAAATCTCTGTAAACTGATGCAATTAAGCTTTCATCTTTCATCCGCACTTTTTCTTTTGTGAAGAAAACGTCGTAAAAAATTGGTGCAATTAACCCATCCAAAACAACAGGAGGTTGACAACTTTGCTCCCCACACTAACGGCGTTCAGTCCAAAAATTTAGCAAAATGTCCAAAAACAGCGGCGCCATGGTTCGTGGTTGTAGTCGTAGGCCAGTTTCAAAACCAGATTTGCATGAGTCCCAAATACTGTAAATAAGATAACTTTATAAAAAAAAGTAAGTTAACAAAGAAGGTGTTGAGGAAGAATAGATGGAGATCCGTTAAACTCGATGCTGTCGCCTACGCTAAATTTCCATAATAATGATGCTTGCAACTATTTTTCAAAAGTGAATGCGCAACGCTCTGGTCGTAAATACTTTTGTGCAAACCAATCAAAATTAAGGTCTTGCTGTGATTATTGTACCAACCGTATCGAATTTAAGGAAGAGTTTTGTTCTTTGGAGATGGGTTTGGCTATATCAATAATAATAAAAAGATGACAAAGGACATTTCATTGGGCACTAAATTGGTGGTGGCCGCACAAGATTACTATTTATGCACGAGTACTTATTGGCATATTTTGATGATGTGGAACAGTTTTCAAGGCTCGTTAGTAAAGAGGGATGGTAAGAGCAAAGTTGAGTATGCATGCACATATGAGTGACTAATAATTATTGCCCATGTTGATTGAGGGGCATCTATAAGTGAGCGAGATTAGGTAAATGGCATGTAAAATATCTGCACAATTTGGCAATTCTTGTGAACAAGGTCTACCCGGTTTATTCTTCTGGTATAATATTCGCCATTTATTTTCCTTAACGGCATTACAACTGCTAATTTTCGGTATCGGAAATTGTAAATTTGATGCATTTCCTGAAAATTTGAAACATTTGAAATAAAGATTGCCAATTTAGTACGGAATATCTTCTTCTTGCTCATCCGAGGTTTTTGACTCATTCATGTGATGTTAATCGTTAGTGTATATATTTTGTGTGTGCATGAAAGGACGCTTTATTACGTGGCGATAAAAACCTAGCATTATCTCCTTCTAAACGCGGCTACGTGAGCACATCGTTCGTCCAAAACCAAGCTAGAGAATTAAATTACCACATTACATATAAATTGCTACCTGCTGGCAAGCTGTACATGCGATATTACGTCTACCCCATCCCTATCCTATGGCGATATGCATGCAAATTTGCAAGGATTTAAATTGCACAAAAAATAAAACAAAGCCACTACCATGCATACGTACACATGTTCAAGAACGTAACAGGAAGAAGATGAGGAATTTACATCATCTCGCACATCGCATTATTATTATTATTATTTCACAAGTTCAGTTAGTTTTAAATTAATTTGGTGGTGTGTGCCGAATAGTGTTTGCATGCTGAGATTATTACCCCGTTGCTGGTCCTGCCTGGTCTGTGGCAAATTCGTTGCAAACGATCCAGATTTTCAGTAGCTTTTGTAATTTCACGCCGAGTTATTTGTTCGCATATTTAAACATGTATCCACCTGAATTAAAAACAATTTTGCGTGAAATTGCTGCAAATTTTTATAGCAGACAAATTACCACATTAATTTTGTGTAGGCCCTTTTTGTTTACTTTACCTGAAGCCAAGTTTTTTTTGCTCAGTATGTCGCCGTGTAGAAATGTGAGTTTAATTCCGCATAGTTATTACACGTCGTGATGGCTTGGCTGGGCTACCACACATCACACACAAGGTGCAAAATGTGCATTAATTCCTTCAAGGAAATTCGTGATTACATAAAACAAAAATGACATCACATCATCACATTTATTGTGGTAATGTGGCGAGGCTTAAGAAAAATAAAAATATGAAGAAGAACCTGATGATGATGATGATGGGACGACGGGACGATGAGACAATGCAAAATGATGACGGAGAGGAGGAACTAATGAGAAATAAATTGGGATTACATCACGGCTTCAATTATCTCTGTCAGGGTTGAGAACGATGAGGTAATTAATTGTTTTTTTGGCAAGGGTGGAAGGATTTGGTGGGAACGGAGCATGTACATTTTCAACGTTTTTTCAGTGAAAGAAAGGGTGGCGACGAGAATGATTATAAATTTGTCACATCTTTAAATTTCGGAGTATAATTGGTGACAATTTGTTGGGTGGTGGAAATATGACAAAATCGTGACGTTGCGGTACACAAAGAAAAAATATTTTATTATCAATAGTACTGAACGGAAATTTATAAATCATAATTACAAAATCTGCTCGTGTCTACTTTTCTAAAACAATGTTTTTGTCACCTACAATTTTAAAAGTATTTATGTGTACATACATACGTATAAATTACAGAGCACGTACAAATTACCGTATACAGTCGTACTTTACCATTCAAGCGTGCTCATCCTGATTATCATTAATGCACGACTGGATTGCACTTGACTCGCACTATAAATAAATTAAGTAGTTGTCAATTTCATTGTCATCTTGCTCAATGATAAGATAAAGAAGCTCCTGACTACAATTTGTAATTATCACAAAGACGAAACGTGCTCGCCATTAAATTGAAATACATTTCACGACACGACGCAGAAAACTTATTATAAACGTGGTCAAATTCAGTGTCATCTCACTCTCTCTGTAGTCTGCATAATGGGTGAAGAAGGTCCAAGGCCTCCGACTTCCACTCCACCCGACCTTGGTCCCACTGCCCAAGAATTGTGTGGGAATGAGGATGAGGAATCACTGCCATTATCTTTTGGGGCTCGCCTTATAAATAAATACGTAGCATCGCATGCAACTCTAGTTTTTTTCTCTTGATGTCACCCACGCCGCGCAGAGAGGACGAATAAATATTCCACGCTACAACGTACTCTTTGCATCGATTTGAATGAAACCCAAGTGCAAGTTTTAGTGCATGTGGGCGAATTAAGTGATGCCATAATCTTATGATGGGTGAGTGACAGGTGATGTGCTTGATTGAAGCCATTTGGAGCAGCAAATAAGTAAGTGAACAGGGAGAGATTTGAGGAACTGATCTGATTTAAATGGCATGAAAGCAAAAGTATCTGAGAGCGTGTGTGAGCGTGTGTGTGGGTGTCGGGAAAAATGTTGTTCCGGGTGGGTTGTGGTCCAGCACGTTGCATTGGAGAAGAACGAACTTGAATTATGGTCTGACCCTAAATGCACATGCACGTGTTTAAGGAAATCTGAAGGTGTCAAGCAACTCTGGTTATTAAACAGTTCATGGGTTCATGTGTACATATGGGTGAAATTTTTATGGACAATGATTAACCAGCGATCCATATAATCTCGTACTCCGTCTTTCCTACATACGCAGGTGGGTTAAATTTTGGAAAAAAGAAGGCGAGGCAGTCAGTAGCTGGTGATTATGTATGCACATACAAATACATATGTAGATGTTGGTTGAGATATGTATTATTAGATTAGATAAGATTATTAAACTATTCAAGGTTACGTACATGTAGATCTGCACACATTTATTTACCGTCATAAAGACTGATTAATCGTAGATATTTTTATTTTTTTGTTGTCAAGTTATTTTGAAAGTTGTTCTCTAAAAGTCTTCCTCGAAGGAAGTGTCGTCATCACCGCATTTTATTAGATCACTCAACTTTGCCAATTTCCAGAGTATTTTCCAGACTTTTGGAACAGTCAGCAGGATTAATTAAATTGGCAGTGCTATTGTGGTGCATTATCTCATTTTCTTTGATACACTCACACACGTCGCTCCTTGTCACTCTCCATTGTTACTTTGCAGCATCTCTGGTGTAATCTTCAGTCTCTGGCTTGAATGCAAATGATGATATCACTCACTCATAATCAATTTGGAGGGATTTCTTGCATCAAAAGCAATTCATTCATTTGAGCGATGAAGAAAATACCTTGGATTCAATGTTGAAAATCTATTTTGGTAGCGATCATTCCGACGATGAAATCATTCCCCCAACAATTTATAAATACATCACATTCACATGTCTCGTTAGCAGTGAAGCAGCCACCTGTCTGCTGGAGTTAAGAATGAAATGAAATAAATTTTGGAATCGTGACTTTTCAATCTTCATCTTGGACAAGCCACTAGATCCGCATTGTTACAACAATTGGCACCTTTTTACTACCCTCGTAAATTAAGGGGAAGGTTTTGCCTTCCATTTCACCCATTCTGCAGGAGATTACGATGGGTTTTGTACGCAAGTAATGTGAGCATTGACCATCAATTGATGATTGATTGGTGGATGGATGGATGGATGGCTTGTATTTCACTTGTGGACAACACACATTATTGAGAGTGATGTGACATTGAGAGTGACTCAAGTGGTTGAAATATCACCTTCAGCCAAAGAAACTATTGTATTTGGATTCATTAGCAGTTTTGAATTAAATGCAATGCCAAGTATTAAGACATTTTAAAAATGCCATATGCTTATTTATGACTGAGTGGATTAATTTTGAGGGGTTGTACAAATTGTCATTGTTGTTAATTACTAATTAGTCGTTGATGCCAAGGGACGAAGAGGATTTACAAAATGGTGTTTTTTGTGGAATTTGTTTTATCACATATGTAGACAGACCCCAGTCCACTCAATTATCTGTATTAGGTGTTTACTAGCGAAATGTTAATGCTAATACGGAATGTATCAAGTTTTTTGGTTGTTAGTTGTATTTTTTGTCGTATGTAGGATGGCAGACAAATTTACAAATAATTCTACTTAATTTTCCACCCTTTAAAACATCCAATGACCTCAGCCCTCTTAAGCTTTCGACTCAACGTTGTGGAAATTATGCTAGACAAGCAGACAGATCTACTACCATTTTTGTCGTCCCGGGTGTTCCGTTATAGCAATTTGGGAATTAAATTAGCATACACAAATTGCGCATTGTTTAGGGTAAAATATTCCTAAGCTGCAAGACATCAACATATTTATGCACACAACTTTTTTCCTGGTGTCTACGCGCTTAAATATCTACGTTACTTACTTATTAGTTAGTAATACAAATTATTTATAAGTAGACGTCATCTCTGCTATAAAATTAAAATCCTTTTCAGAGTTCAAGATACTATCTCAGGTTTTGCAACTTTGGAACGATATTATTTTTACACCAGTACAAATTTGTATGCTAATCGAATCCGATCATGCATCCATTGTCTTGCCAGGGACTTAATCCAATAAGATTAAGTTTATCGCTCAAGATTATCATGCGCAGACAGTTTTAAGTCCCAGATTAGCATTAGAAACTCTTATCGTTTTTTGTCGAGGTAAAGGTGCAGATTTGTCAGATGTCAACTGCAGAAAAGGACGAGGAGGAAGAGGAGGAGATGGCATAAATAGGTTCAGCTCCTCTCAAACCTTACCTTACTTAACAAGCAAAGAGTCGTCGCGTATGAAGCAAGTAAAACTAAAGAGGACAATTGACTTGTCCGAAATGAAATGACACCTGACTCACTGGTTACACACGTAAGCATGAGACTGAAGAAGTGAAAGGGTTTTTAGGGGCAAGTGGTTCTACAGTCCAAAGTAATATGCTAATCTATTACTATTTTACAATAATGTTGCCAGCATTACATCACACATTTTAGCACAGTAGCAACTTGCACATTGTTTATACGATTGTTGGCACCTGTAAATACGATTTAAATTATTTTAAGAACCAAGTATCTTATTACCTGCCTACTTTTAAGTGCGGATGGGGTTTGGTTTTGCAGAAGACCTTAATTTGCATGAATCTTGATCCGCCGACAATGTGCCAATACAATACGTTTACCAAAATTTTTCATAAATTTTTACATATTTTAGAAAGAATTTCAACACGTAATCCCACACATACACACGGGGCCACACAATTGTCGTGTAGCGTTCCAAGTTTGGAGTGACAAACTATAAACTCATTTAAATATTCAAAATTTAAATTAAAATTTCAAACAAACTTGTAGCCTCCTTTAAATGTTTGTTTGTAGTGTGTGCTTAACGAAATGATTACTTCATCATCTCAATGCTCGTGTAGTCGTGGGTCTCCTGTCGTCTTATTAACCATGCAACGCCAAATAAAATGGTGATTATTCAACACTCTCCTGTCCATATCGACATTTGGACAAAAGCGTCACATTACGCAAAGCCCACAATAAACGCGGTTGACTTCTTCTCTTATTCGTTCGCAGTAAATTGTAAATATGCTTTTCTCTCATGAATAATCCTTCTCATCAGCATCAACATGAGCCACCCAGACCTCATTCTTATGCGAGTCCAAATATTTGAACTACATTTTTAAAGGCCAAACATTCTTATTGCACAACGTCAACGCGACTTATTTATTTGACTCGACGAGACAACAAATGTGTCATCGATCACATAATTTACATGACATTGCAACTCGGTCGTGTTGAAAGACTAAAATTCGTCGTAGAAATATGTGCGATGATGTCAATTCTTTGCAATGAGGGAAATGTGAGATAATATTTGAGCCTGACTTTTTGTCTGTGCAGGTAAGCAATGATAGTACTGGAGAGATGGAGGACGAAGTGGAGGACGACGCCGTGGTTGATTGTGGGTGTGGTGCTCGTATCCCTAGTCGGAGGCAAACCTCAAACAAACGTTGGACACCGTAGTCTACCACCTCCTTCGGACCAGGAGGTCAACGAGGAGTTGTTGGAAAACATTACAAATGTTGAAATCAAGTGTGCCACTAGTGAAATTAGAGTTAAAATACCCACGCCGCATCCACACTTTAATGGCATGGTCTACCCACAGGTAAGTTCTTATATCCAGAAAATCAATGCGAAACCTTTGGAGTGTAAAGTTTAATAAGGAACGTTAACATTTCAGGGCTTGTCAAAAAACTCGAGCTGTTTAAAAGAATATGGTTTGTGAATTTAATTTTTTCTAATTTAGCAGATCGGTCGCAAATCGTAAACGACGATAAATAAAATATGAAAACTATATGAATTTCAAAAAATATTTTATGTAAAATGCTCAGATTCCTCCGAAGAGTTTATCGAGTACTCGTTACCACTTCGATCTTGCAACACGATGACCACTGCTTCCAACGACGATGGAGAAGAGGAATATTTTAATACAATCGTGTTGGAACCACATCCCAAACTTGTTACCGGTAATAATGATGAAATTAATTAACTAATTAATTACTTACTTAATTCTATAAAACTAATATTTAATTCTATAAAATTTGTCATCAAAGGTATGGGACGTGGGTTTCACGTGAGATGTAAGTACAGAAGGTCAAGTGGCATAAACACTCCTCCCGTTACAATGAAGATATACAAGAATGGAGAGGAAATAAGACATCAAGGCAACGAAACGGTGGAAATCGGGTAAGATTCAGTTCTTTATACGGCAATATATTTCTCGGAGAATTTGCATTTGCATTTAAAATTAAGAATTGTTGCAAAGATTATTTCGTAAGGCTTGGTCTTTACTTTGTCAATAATACCGCATGTAATTGAATTTTCAGAGATCTGCTACAATTTCATATTCAAGTTCATTCCAACACAACGTAAGAATTTGTAGCTTTTCATTTGTTAAGCTTTTTTAATACTTAAGTTATTTTCTGACTATACTAACAATGACGTAATGATTTCAGGTCGTCTTTCCTCGTATCCGACTGTCATGTCCGTGACGGTCTAGGTTGGGCAGAGGAGCTTCTGGTAAATCATGTGGGATGTCCGGTGGATTCTGAAATTCTGCCACCCTTTTCATATTCGAAAAATATGGCCAAGGTGGAGTTTCCAGCACACAAGTTCCCATACTCGCCAACAGTGTACTACTCTTGTGCCGTCAAGATTTGCAAGGGAAATGAAGATTCATGCAGCCCTCCGATGTGTCAGGGATCAAAAAATATGAGGGACACATCGTCCCAAATCAAGTTTAAAAGAGATGCCAGCAACGGGGACGAACCAGCAACAGTCCAGGTATTTACTTCACTTATGGATTTATGGATTTGCATGTCGTGAATTGACTGAAGAACTTTTGTTTTAAAACGTTTTCTGTTTCGTTAATAATTTGTGTCTGGCATATTTTCAAGGTTTACAACGGCCTCTGGGTAAACGAACCTCCAGATTCCACGGAAGCAGACAAGGCTGCCGAAGTCCTTCGAGAGAAAAAAGAACGGGGAGAAGTCCTCTGCTTTGCTCGACGTGATTTCGCTCTTGCTATCGCCATTTCTGGGCTGGTGAGTTTATTTTAGTTGACTAATTTCGGTTTATTTATAATTCATAAATGCATCTAGTGGACATAAATATTCAATAACATTTAACAAATTAGTTATAAAAACTACGTACGATTTTATTTTACTCTAGATTCTTATGATTGCCGTCATTCTGCTTCTCTTCATCCTTTGCATACGGCGAAGAAGATCAGGAAAGGGCAGCTCTGTGACGGGATCATCCTCCATTTACTCCGGATCGGGAACCAACTTTACTGGAAATACGAGAGGATACACAAATACGGCTTACTCACACTCGTCAGAATGAACAGGGAGCAGCAGACGAAATACTTGATGCCAAAATTTCCAATGTCAATGTCCAATAAAACGAAACCGAAATTTCCAAATTAGTGGTGATGGCTTTAAAAAATAACTGTACTGGGCTTTAAATTTTGAAAAAGGGATTCCTCGATTTCTCCGTCTTTAGCTTTACAATAAGGTTTACCAAATATTTAGCTTGTATAGTATTTAAGTTTTTGTACTCGAATTTGTATTGCATTTTTCTAAAATGACACATTTTTTTTTGAAAACTAAAACATTCCGTCCGTAACTGCAATAACTTTACTGATTATTTGTTAACCTGTAAATTGTTTGTTAACCCATTCATTGTTTTGTTGTTATTTCTAACAGTGCCAAATTGTGATACGTACAGATAAGTAGTAGCCGTACAGTAAAAGATATAAATGCATGTCCAAGATAAGCACGCAATTATGCAGCAATCTGATGATAAGTTATAATACAATCCAGACTTTGTATTACTTAAAAGCAATAGAATAATTTTAAGGTTTTAAGAAATCATGCATTCGACAATCGCCACCTTCCAGTGTGGCAGTTGTCTGTCTGTAGTCGTACCAAACCTGCATTTCCACTATACATATTAAAACAGTAATATAGCAATCCTAAATTATTGGATGCACTAAATACAATAAAATTTTAGTTACAGCCACACAATAATGTTTAACTGTTCGTCGTAATAATTTTAAACTAAAACTATGCTAGGTTTTTACATGTACTATAGATTTGGATTATATCAATAATTAATTCATGGCTGGCGTGGTGCAAGAAACATTTTTTTCTAAAGTAGTACGTATCTTCGCTCAACATGAATGCACATAATGAACGTCTTTTTTGTAATGAATTGCTTACCAACTTAAGATAAACAAAGATTGCCATAATTTTTACCTCTAATAAAGGGTTTACTCTGTAAAGATTTGTTGTTTGTTGGTGGGAAGAGTAAATAAACAAAGTAAAAAAGACTTTCAGAATTTCAGAATTTCTCTTCTGTCTAAATTGAAGATACAATACGTATGTATGTACGAATTTACTGGTGTATGTACAATGTGGGTCTGGCCACATTGTTACAAATGCGAGTTACATGGTACTTTGTTGTGGTCAAGTACACAGCATTATTAGAGACGGGGAATGAGTTATGAGTGCGAATAAGTGCTATTGCCATTGATTTCTTGTGGATGAATAATAGCTCACGGATAGACGGATGGATATGGATGGATTGGGCACAAAGTTTTCTCCTTCTCACGTGTCATAGATCAATGACAACTTTACTAGACCCGCGTCCTCACCATCTATCTCTTTCTGTTTTATTAAAAAGGAGAAAAACAGAATTATTCACAAGAAGCACTCAAACTCTTTCTGCTAACATCCAAATCAAAGAGTGAAACTTGGTACGTACGTTTTGGAACCAAGTATGTGGTGTGTTGAGCAGAGGAGCAAACCTCCAATCGGAATCACAAAAGTGTTTGAATTCTTCTCCTGTCTTTGAGATTAATGATGGGATGGAATGGAACGGAGGAGATATGTCCATTTGAAAGTCTCCACCAGAAATTTATTGGTGGGGAAAGTACATTTTAATGGAAGTGGAGAAAACATCTCGAGATGATGATACTGTTGAATACCTGACATGGAAGAGCAACAACTCAAAATCCGCGTTTTTTAGCATGTTGAATGAATATGTAAGTGGGAAAGGAGGGGTCAAGTATTGAGGGGAAATTATGAAAGTATTTTTCTATAAATCAATACGGGACACGATCTTACATATGCTGTAACACGGCACAAACAGCAAACCACCATCCCTGGCATTACACTTCTTCTGCTGTTACCACCACCACTAGTTGTGTGTCCTACACTTATCCCCATCTCTGCATAATGATCGGGCCAAACTGTCATAAATCTCAAAGTTTCTCTCTCACCACTCAAAGTCTCAAACTTTCCCATCTCGGCGGCTCAACTTTTCCCCTTTTCCCGTGCAAGCTGGCTGGCTGGATGGCTACATGCATCCACTACTAGCACCAATATTTCACTCCACTCATGAAAACGACTTGTCTCTCTCTCTCTCTTGACGTCCAGCGCTGGGTGGGATGGGTATGTTTTCTGCGAGGAAGGGTGCAGACAAGGCGGAGGAGATGAATTGAAATGAATCGATCAATGGTTCAGAATTTTCATACCGTTCCCTTCGTGTGATTGACAAGTGGTGGCGGTGGCATGATAGGCATAAGTATATGCTGCTCCTGGTAACAACTTGGAGGAAATAATGATAGCCTGCCTGCCTCCTTGCTTTTGAAAGAGTCAAGTGACCGCAGTGGAGCTAGGACGAACTCGCCCAGTCCACTTCTTATGCAGAATATTAGCGTATTATCCATCCATCCAGGAGAGAGGAAAGCAGAGCTCATTATTTATGGGCTGTCCGCCAGTCCTTCAGTCAAAGTTTGAGAACGCTATAAATATATGCGAAAGAACAGTATGTATGCGGCGGCGGTGGCGGCCGTGCTTGACTTGGCTGCATACGTAGACGAGCAGGTTGCTTGATTGAGTGACTTAACAGTCCACATGAGCTATTGACTGGATGGGTTAGAAAAGTAAGGTCCCGATCAAGGTGAAATAATGTCCGGTTAGAGGAATTTACACAGGTGCAGAGAGAAAGTAGAAAATTGTTGCTGCAGGCAAAGTAAACTAATTCAGGAACTGGGAACAAGTTGGTGGTACAAGTTTATGTGATATGAGAACGTGATGGATTTGCGGCCATTGGTAATTACAATTCTAATTAGAAATGCATTTCTAATTACGATCGTTGAGCGGAGGCCGGGCCAGATTTGAGTGATGATGGTTATGTCGTACGTATACTAAAAATGTGCATTAATTAGTATAGCAGGAGGGCCTCCTGTAATAAGATACGTGTAATGAGTCCATGGTCTCTCGGCTGCTGTTGTGATTACAACACAATAACGAAACCAAACCATTGTCCGGTGTGAAATATACCCGGAAATGGAGCTAATTGCACACTTTGGCCAGAACACACATCAATCATTGTAAAACTTCAACACCCGTGTCAAGTGTCAAATCATAGGAACTCATTTTGTACCCTGCTCCTGCGACTAAAACCATGCCACGCAGAACGTGAGATTAGATAGAAGGGGCTTGAGCATATTTGCATACATGTCCACGAAGGAAGGGGAACATTTATTTCTGGAGTTATATATATTTCATGAAACAAGTGTTATCTTTTATTATTAAATTCGTCAATTAATTGTTGCATTTCTTGCTCAATGTGTGCTTTCAATTAGCTCTGGCCACAATTAAGACGCTGTTGCACTCTTCTCAGGAGAAAGTAATCTACCAAAGTGTGCTCCTACAAAGTTATGTGTGTGTGTGTGTACATGTATACGAGTGAAGTTTGGTGAGATTATATGCGCTGTCCACCCTTTCTCAGGATTTATGGGTTTCCAAATTTATTTATTTCCTCAGTCGTGACGTCAGATCATAACTCATCCCTAACACGCGAGCCGCCCAACCAGCAACACTTTCTCCAATATGCTAATGGATCTTCGGACCGATGGAGAATAAGGCTGGCGGCGGATTGGATTATATATCTGTGGGTGTGGGTTCACTATAATCGGGTCGACGTGCATTAGCAGTAAATAGTTTATGCCACCATACAGAAAAACAATTCGCTCCGCCTAATATTTTAGCCCATTCATAGCTCCACGAAGATCACGACGCGTCTAGAGAACCGTTTTTAAAGTTGCACTTAATGAAGATTTATTTTAAATGGACGCGTATGACAACCTGTGACGGCTGTGACTCTGGAAACGTGAGATTGTGCTAATCCCTCATAATCATTCTTCTTAATCCCCGTCGCAGTCTTGGGAAGAAAGAAAACTAATTATTGGTGTTTCAATCTAATTTATCACCTGTCTTCACATCGCGTTCATTAATACTCATTATTTCACCGTGTACGGTAGGAAACTTATGGATGTACACCAGTTGTTTTCGTATTTCGCTAATAAATAATTTGAATTATTTACTGCTTGCACAAATAAATAAACTGTTGCATTTTATTCGTGAATAATTTTTTGCTGGCATATTTAATTTGGAAAAGTTGATTTGGATGGCTGATCGAAAATAATTTTCTTTCCGGCCCAACTCTTCCCCTCGACTTTCTTGATTCGGCTAATCCCTTGTCTAAATAGGAGTTGAGAGAGAAATTCCAATTAAATGCTAATCCGTTTAGCTCACTTTACTCTTTTAGAAAACAAAGCATTGTGTTATGCCCCCTTTCTTCCCAATCCGCCGCCCGTTTGAGTTATGAGTGAAGATTGAACAAATAGGAATTAAGTACGAAAAGCTTTACAATTTCAACCTTTCAGAGGATAAGTTGTAAGAACAATGGGCGAGCAACAAATGGCTGAGAAGATAACTATTTCAAATACCAAGGCAGATACCAGCCCAGTTTTAAATGCGTAGAAGGTTCGTATCTAGTAAGCTCCCAACAACAAACAACTAAATCCAGACGTATAAACTTTTCTATCCGCGAACGCCATATTTTTAACGTTTGAATTGTTTCACTGTGACTTTGCGGAAATTTATGGTCATTTTGTTGGAAGATGTGATATTTTGTAGGAGGCGAGCGGGATCAGTGGTGGTGATGACGATGCGGGATGCGACGTCGACCCTTCTCAAGTGGCTTTAGCAGGCTGACATTTTCGGAATACCTTCCCAAATATCGGGACTTTCATTAAAGAGATAAATCACCTCTTGTCCAATTCCCCACCCATTCCCCATCCATTAATTTGACCTTTCTCTCCGCCAATTGCGAACCATCTCTCTCAAACGTCGTCCTCATTCTGTTCAGAGAAAATGTCAAGTCAAGTGGATTCTCGGATGTGAAGTTGTGCCACCAACAAATTTTCCCAATTCTCCAAGTTGTTGCTCTATCCAAACTGTTTTGTTTAATAATGTTGTGTTTCTGGAGAGGAAGGATGCGCTGGTTCGGATGATGTTGTCTCTAATTGAATCAGTCTCCCTGTTCCAGCCTCCAAATTGTCATGCAATTGCTTCTGCTCCCACAGTTATGCTTCCTAATTCTCAATCCAACTCTCTCAATGTTTGTTATTTGTTTGGGGGCAGCGGAGCGAAAAATTGTGAATAATTGCGGATCTTTCTCCGGACGCCAGATGCAGAAAGTTGAAAAGTGACGAATTTCACAAAACTGTTGCAGAGATTCCATCAAATTAAGAAGCCGAGGAGAATGAAATAAGTTGTCCTTCTTCTCGGCTAAAGATAGAGCGAGAGCGAAGACTTTGTTGTCAATTAATAAATTTCGGCAAGAAAGTGAAACTTGATAATTTGTTTGTTTCTAAATATATGGATGATAATTTAGATGAGAATTTCTTATTAAATTAGAAACATTGTCGAATTTCGGGTTGTTTTTAGAATTTCCAAATAACGGAGATGAGAGAGAAGAGAATAATTTCCTGGAAACTGTTTAGCACTATATGCATACATACTTCTAGGTGTTGGTAAATACCAGAGGAGGGCAAAAGTGCGGGTGGGTGATGACGAGCATGTGTGTGACATAATAGCACCTACTACCAGTATGTATGTATGAGAATCCTCTTCATCTCGTTCTATCCTCCGCCAAGCTACCGACCAACTAATTAATGTTGCTGCTCCTTCTCTGGTACTTTTTCGGGGGTCCTCATGAGCCAGCCAGAAGTAAAAGGTATTGGATTTGGAAGTTGTGAGAGAATTCATCACTGCCACGACTTGACTAATGACCCTGGCCCACATCACATCTCGAAGGGTTCTGCTCCGTCCTTTGCTTCCTTGGCACATCTCCAGCATATCCCCACCCACCCATTGGACGCCGCCACCGCCACCATGCATCCAACATCCCCATGGTTCGAATTATTATCGCCCAAGAGATAATCCGCCCAACACGACGAGCTCTATGTGCATGGAGCTCGGCAGCTGTGTCAGCCTGTTGGCAACCTCCGCTCTTTTTGCCAACTTTCTCCTACACACACTCCCAAATAGTACACGTTTATCTACATCCCATCGTGTTTTAGGAAATGAAGCAACAGAATTAAAGCGTTATGCAGTTGGGAAAGCCCAGCAAGGCAACACGTAGCTCAAGGCTGTGCTGTGGCCAGCTAAAATGAACGCCACTCTATTCGTGAATACACATGTATCTGGGATGAGGGATGCACAAAATACGCTATGCGACGACCACTGCTGCTGCTGCTTCCTCGTATGCAGGGTGCCAGAAAGGGTGGGTGTGGCGAGATGAACAGCAATAAATTAAGGCCAATACCGCCCGCCAGTCCACAACTAATTTGCCCATCTTGGGTAGTGGTAGAGCTGCGGGAGGTTGAAATAAACACGTTTACAAGCCGGTAGGAGAAAGCATATATCAAGATGGAAAAGCATGTGGCATGGCGTAGCGTGAGAGACTTAGTGAGTGGGAGAGGATTAGAGTTGTTGATGCCATATTCCTCACTTTGGTTGTGGGGATACGTTTCAAAAACTTGGTTTCCAGCTACAAAATGTCCAGAATCTAAAATTCAGTCTTCAGTATTTATATCATTATCAGTACAAATTTGTTAAAATTTTATATTGAGCCGAATCCCTGTTGATCTTACGTATTTTGTATTTTTATGCTGTTTAATTTACTTTCTCTTCTTCTTCGACGGAACTGTGATCTCAATCATGACTTGCTTTATGCCTCGAATGATGTCTTTTGTTATTCGCTTTTACTTAATTTTTTACGACAGCGGAGCTTTTGGTCTTGCACCCCATTTAAATAAGAGGGGAGGAGGAGGAGGTAGCCGGGCAAGGTTTGGAGGAGGAAGGAGTTGCTGGGAGCAGGTGACAGGCCATGGCGCTCTCATCAATCATCCCATTTCGGCCGTCCCTAAGCAAAGTCCTCTCCATATTTTAGCGGATTCTCCTCTTTCTCGTCTTCCTAGCCCCAAATCCCAAAGAAAAAGTGGGAGCATTGCCTGAGAAATACGAGTGAATGAAAAAGAGACAAATCTTTACTACTTCTTCTCCTCCTTAACAAAGCTCGACGCGATGAGGGAAAGTTGCTCTGCTATTTCCCAACTTTGGTCTCCCGAGTAGCATCACTCTTTAAAATTAAACTTGTAATTGGACGGACTCGGGAATAAGATTTGTATAGAATTTTCATCACGCATCTTGAGAAATCCTTAAAATCTAGAGAAATTTCCTGACACACGAAATAGAAATTCAACAAACGTATTCTATGCGGTCTATACATACACAAACATAAATACTTTTGTAAAGTTTATGCAAAATTTTGATAAGGCCGGCGCTTTACTAATTATCCGTGAAACTATCTCTTTTTTGTTGTTGGTTAACTTACCTGAACCCTGCCAGCATTGTACATGGAATCACCTTGTTAGTTGGTGGAGAGGGGCAAGGTGCACTCAATTCAGGAGTCCTCGTCGTCGGCAAGGAAGATGCAGTGCATATCGGAAGGTGAGGGATAACCTGTTTAGTTGTCAACAGAATTCCATTAATATGCCTGATCTCGAATTTGCTCCTCCCCCTCCAAATTTAGTCCATGGTTGGGAAGATCAGCACAAAGGGATTTCATTGGCCCTCAATGTCGGCCTTAAGTTAGCCTCACCTGCCGATCCTACACATTCCTCTTCCCTTAAGTTGGAAGGTTGGAATGTTTTAGTTGAGGGGGACAGAAAGCACGACAGCATTTGTGATTTGATTGATTGCGGAGAAAGTCAAAAGTTGGAGTGAAAGTGATCTCCACGTTGCTAATGGCTTTTTTCTCCTTTATTGCTCCTTCTCTCTCTCTCCTTTTACATAAGTATACGCTCATATATACATATTACGACCAGACCAGGGTAGACATCAGGCATGCAGAATGTATGTATATCCTTATGCAGGGAGAGTGGGGGTAGAGTTGGTCGGAGTCATTAAAACCCACTCTGCCTGTGCTGCTGTAATGTCAGGCTTTCAGCTATGCATAACCCAACCAGGTGAATTCTGTGGTGGTTAATGTACCGAATATAAATAAGGTGAAATCCTGGGAAGAGGCACACATTGGGAATAATTTAACAGGATTTGATTTTTTCCTCCAACTTCAAAGGATATTTCATGCTAACGAAATTGTATTTCATCCTGTTTCCCGTGCCATTAATGGACGCTACGTGTCAAGGTGGTGAAGATACGACAAGCATGGAGTCAAGTGCCATTACGAATTTTTACTGTTTGATTTCGGTTTGATTTCCACTAAAAATGAATTCAGGCCTAATCCCACGTGCTCAGTCAACTAAATATACTCACCCATGTAGAACAAGGGTGTAATCGTAATGGAACCCAAATACAAACGAGCTTTTAATCCATCCAAAACTCCATTACGGGCAGATATTTTTTGGTAAATGTATGTCCGCATTACATTTGTGGGAAGAAATTCAAAAAGCATGCACATTTAGAGCAAATTATACTTTCTCCCAAATGAGTTTGATTGCAGAGAACATTACTTAACTTGTTTTTCCCACTTTCTTTTCTACTAATGAAAAAGTCGAGTGGAAGAGGATGGAAGAAATATTCCAAAAATTCTTGACTCTTTCCAAACTAAAAGTTATCCTTGTTTTCTTCTCCGAACGAGAGAAAGAAAGTAGACAGCAGAAATGGAGACGTAAATTGCATGGGGTGACTAACGACAACGAGGCCAAGATTCCTCCTCTCAAGAAAGTTACAAGTTTTTGTCTCTTTTGGGAAAGAGTAGTAGTGGCAGTGAAAGAGAGGAATTCGCTTGTTTGGTGCATATCTAGAGGGTTTCTGCTGCCTGGCTGTCTCGTGATTGATGGGAAGCACAATATTTGTCGGATGGAATCAGAATTTCGAGAATTTTTTTATTTCCAGCTCCTCCCGATTTAAAAGTGCAAAGTATAATTTTCATTTCCAGGATTATTTATGTAATCTGATGGGTAGGAGGAAGATGAAAGCAGTGATCTGATACGGGGTGCAGGTTTCATGGGAGAATTTCTGGAAGAGCTTGTATCCATTTTAGACGGAGTTCCATAAGAATTCACGAGTTCGAATGGCCTCGCTTGCATACATCTCGGGAGATGGAGGAGGAGAAAGTTAGCAAGTTGTCCAACTCACTACTTAACATATGTTCCCAACTTAACTTGGTACTTAACCCTTCTCGGCCACAAATTTTATCCAATTCACTGTCGGAAAATTTCTTTTATGACTGCTCGAGCCCAGTGCATGTATAAATGTATGTAATGCAATATTCGTAATATAGTGTCATGGTTGTGGGAAAGTTGAACATCATAAAATAAAAGTTGACTTACCTGAAGTAAATTTGGTGGAGGAGAGGACGAGAGCGGAATAGAGTGAGTAATCATAAATAAGGTAAAAACACCCGTTTTTACATTATTGTCAAGCTAACACTGTACGTAACAAGTCGTCCAATTACAGAAAAGTAGAAAGTTTTTGAGGGTAAATTATACGCAAACGAAGTTTTTACAAATCGTTATGTATGTATGTGCAAATCTCCAAATCATTCGAAAATTTTGTTTCGCAGTTGATTCGATATGCTGTATTTTACATTAAATTGAGCACTATGTACTTATGAACAATTGTGTGCAGCTTAGAATTTAATAAATATGACATGAAATTAATGAAATTATTAGTTTGTCTCAAATGATGTTTGTTCGCAACACTAAACCCTTTCTCAATCCTATTTTTTAACCAAAATGTGGTCCATTTTCCTCATTTTTATTTATTTATATGTTTTTCGCCATTGTCCAAAGCAGACTTGACTGGCCTGAGATGCGTCTAAAAGAATGGCTTAAGAACAGAGACTGTTGCATAACGCACAAGTCAACCCTCATGTCTCACCATGCACTCCATTCATGTCTCCAACTCCGACTTTGTCTGAGGAAGAAATAGGTTTTTGAGTTTGAGGAGCCGACTTTCGCACCCTCGCTCGCTCCCTCGTCGCACAGACAGACGGCACAATAATAACAACAGAATATGAGACTGGGGCAAGAGCTGAGGAGTTCTTTGCTATTGATAAGACGCCCAAAAGTGAATACACATGGCAAGTAATACGGAGTGGAAGGAAGGATGAAGAAGGCATTTGAATACACTTTCTCCCCATTAACACCCAAGAAGCAACTAATAACACACCACACACTGCACACTCTCGGCTTAAGTGCCACACTCTCACTCCATTTCTTCCACTTACGTCAACAAAGTTCTCATGTTTGTTTGAACCATTGTTATGTATGGCATCGGGGTCGAGTGCGAGTACTTTCTCTTGTGAGGAAGAGGAGGATAATATTTGTCGAGTATTATTAGCAGGGTCGTGAGAGAAGCTTTATCAATACTCGAGCACAAAAGGAAATGAGCTCGAATTCATCATCATGATTCCCACTCAAAAAATATTAATATCGTGAAGCACATGTTGAATTGATTGGAAGCAATGGAACGACATTATTCTAACTTCAAAGACGGGGAAGAAAGATGGCTTATTTTTACTCTCGCTACTTTCCACTTTGTCACCTCCTGATGAATATTCCTGGGATGAATCGATACTTTTTGGGACATTGTTCTCACGGCTGTCCAGTTTTCTCATTTTCGGCACTGCCACACTTTCTCTTTGTGATATTGTAGTGGAATATTGTCGTGAAAAGGGGTCCCCCAGTCGGCGGAGTCAAAGGGTGAGTAATGACTCGCATTCCTGCTCTAACAACTCGCACCTTATTATTAATCCTTCGGACTGACTACTACATGGCAACAACAGGTTCGCATGCATCCGCTCCGCGTTTTGTTTAGATTGACGTCACTAAGTTTGGATTATGAAGAAAAATCAGGGTTTCCGATTCAAGACGGAATTATGTTGTAACTTTGAGATTGGACGAAATTTTACAGCGTTTTAGGGAGAGAATGAGAGAGAGAGAGAGCGAGGTGGAGGGGAAGCAGGACACAGAGGAGAGATTGCTGCTTGGTTAGTGGGAGTAATTTATTTTCAGAGATAAGCACACGTTTGAGAGAGATCATAACTTATTTGGTGAAGTGGTGCATGGTTGGTTGGTAGTGGTCGTGCTGCTGCTGGAGCTGGTGAGATAACCGACACTGCTCCGTGTATGTGCTGCATGCTGTCTGGAGAAAGCATCTCACTTTTCCATCTACATCCTACAACATGCATGGTCCGCACAGAAAATAAGTAAATAAATAAATGCTGCAAAAACTTCTCCTTCTTTGGGGAGTTCAGTAGCTTAACCAGATTGTGCTCTGAGAGAGACGAGGGAAACCTGGTTGACTTTCTCCTTGAAAATTTACAGATGGACAAAAGGTAGCGGCGTAAAAGTAGTGCTAGGCAACACCAAATTATTATCTCCACCCAGGCCCGTACCGACGATGGTTTTGACTGGAGCTCTGGCTCCAGGCCGTACGGCCCAAAGGGCCGTACAAGCCGTGGCTTTAGACTAGATATAATTAAGTTCAAAAAATAATGTATATTAGAAAAAGCATCATTTGGAGTTTTTTTTGGGTATATGCATATTTTTTCTTTGAGATTTGTAATGTGTCAAAAAATCAAATCATTGTTTTTTAATTGATCTGATCCGATTTTTTTCTAGTTAAAGAAATCCACGATTTTCTCAAGACAATGGAAGAAAGACATGAAAAAATCTGCGGATAAATGAGAGAAAGTAAAGTACAAAATGTTTAGAAGTTGACCAAACGTTGTTTTATGAGGGCAATTTATGTGTCAAAAAACTCACCGTCGTCCTCATCGTCCCACTTCAGCGGAAAACACTTGACAGTTTGGTGACAATAAGGTTGTGGACGACGTGTGAGCGCTACTTACTAAAGTGGGCTCACGAGGAAAACCTTTTTGGTGCCATGAGCTCCCAGCATAACCAATATATACATTCGAAGTATTTTTTAATACTAGTCCAATGATGTGACAAAATTTACGTGTTAAAATGACATTTGGTCACGTGGTGACGACTTTTCTGACGCGCGGAACGGTCACTTTCGCCATTGTTATTAACACCAGCAGGCATACTTTTCACCACACGCCACTCGCTCATCTCGCTACTGAAATCCCAACCTGTTTACTCACAATCTGAAACTTTGAACAAATTTCTGAAATTTCGAAAAAAAATTTGAACACAATACTGAAATTTCGAAAAAAAATTTGAACACAATACTGAAATTTGGAAAATCGTACAATTTTTGAGAAAATTACAGGAGTTTTCAGAACTTCAAAAATATTCAAAATTTCAAAAAAATTCAAAATTCAAAAAAATTTCTTCCAAAATTCAAAAATTTAACCTTTCAAATTATGAATTTTATCTATGGATGAAGTTTGTTCGAATTTTGAATTTTTTTTGAAATTTTGAAAATTTTGAAAATTCTGAAAAAACTCCTGTAATTTTTTCAAAAATTGTACAATTTTCCAAATTTTAAGATTGTGTTCAAATTTTTTTTTCGAAATTTCAGAAATTTTTTCAAAGTTTCAGATTGTGAGTAAACAGGTTGGGATTTCAGAAGCGAGATGAGCGAGTGGCGTGTGGTGAAAAGTATGCCTGCTGGTGTTAATAACAATGGCGACAGTGACCGTTCCGCGCGTCATAAAAGTCGTCACCACGTGACCAAATGTCATTTTAACACGTAAATTTTGTCACATCATCGGACTAGTATTAAAAAACACGTCGAATGTATATACTGGTTATGCTGGGAGCTCATGGCACCAAAAAGGTTTTCCTCGTCAGAGAAGTGACATTCAAGTGCAAAAGTAAATTTTGGAGGAGAGCTCCCCCTTCTTATCTTATTGGCAAATATTGTCATTTCCACAAACTTCAACTTTATTGATATTTGTCGCTCCTCATTGATTTTATCTTGCGTTTATAATAATGCCAATTATGCTTCTAAATAATAATGATCGTCTAAATAATAATCGTATTACACAATTTTTACCGTGCAATGCTAAAAAATAACTCATTTATATACATGTTATTTTTACGTTTCGTATTAATTACTCATTAACTCAAAAGCCGGACTAGAGGCTATGGCTCCAGGCCGTACAAATCCACGGTACGCCGCTGTCTCCACCCCATCAAATTACCTCACGTGAGCAGTTCCATGCAACCGAATGTTGATTACAAGGATGCCCCACCTGTTTTTCCTCTTTTGAAACCGTTTGATTGTTAATATTTGATTGAACTGGAGTCGTGTTTCGTCCGTACGGCACTGCCCTTGAGATGTTTTTCAGAGCTGTGGCATAGTTTATAATTCACAGGAGGGCGATGCTGTGTCTGCTTTGCTAGTTAGTAGTTGTTGCTGCCTGCATGTGTCGAAGAAAGGAGGACGTTGTGAAAAGAGAGCCTGTTGAATGAATCCTCCCACCACTACCACCCACCCACCACGGATGGGAAATGGACGTCGAAGAATCCATGGTTCTACTTAATACTTGATACATTCCTTCCTGGAATTTATAGCTCCTTGTCCATTCGTTTTACTTATCAATTCCCTTCATCTCGGGACAGAGACCAAGAGCGGAAGAAAGGGTGTTC
This sequence comes from Folsomia candida, assembly GCF_002217175.1. NCBI lineage: Eukaryota > Metazoa > Arthropoda > Collembola > Entomobryomorpha > Isotomidae > Folsomia > Folsomia candida. The sequence goes on along the minus strand of NW_019091193.1, from coordinate 22,941,158 downwards.
CAGGACTTGTGTGATTATCCTCCCACTCGGAGAAAGTTGCTCATCGTTCTTGGAATATTTTGATTTTTGTCAACCTGACAAGTCTCGTCTGTTTCAAATTTCCTCAATTCCCCGTCTCTCCCACCAACAGGGGAAAGTACTACACACGTCGAACAAAGGAGGAGGAGGACTGTGAGCCACAAGTAAATATTTCTGTCGGAGGCCGTGGTGGTTGTAACGGAGACAGAAACAGCAGCGGATGGAATGGACTCTGGAAGCAACAAGGCTTCGCTTTGCTTTGAGATAAAAGCGAGTGGCTTTAAGTCCCCTTTTGGGACTCCTTTTCAAACCCAATCTTCTCTCTCTTTGCCTCCACCACGACCACCATCCATCTTCCATATCCCAAACAAAATCTCGCTTTTTCCACCACTTTCAATTTAAAAGTAAAATGTGAATTCCCAACTAAACATGGTTTAAAATTTAATTTCTATACAGAAGGAGGACGGACGGGAACATTCCCAGAAAGAGGAGGCCGACGTTGACTGCGAGCCTATGCAGTTTTCACCCATACAACAGTTGTTCCAACGGATGAATGTATTTACCATGTGCCATTCATGTTTTTCAAATTTATTGTTCCCGACAGTTTTGACATGAGTGGAGCAGCAGTTGTGAAGCTGTGTGTAGATTTTGTGAATTTCCAAATGAGTTTGGTTTGAATTATGCAAGTTGTTGGCTTTTGATGTAGCCTGCCTCCTGCCTGCCATGTTCTCTTATTGTAACAAGTAGTAAAGTTGCCTGGCTGGGTTCGCTACGCTCTGGCGACGGCGGCGGCAGTGGCGGCGGCGGTGAGTGTGAGTGAGTGAGCAGTGTTGGTCTAATGTAATGTAATGCAAAACAGTTGCCTGGAGAGAGCGGAAGACGAGAGAAAGCTGTTGCTTTCACCCAAATTTTAAAAGGGTTCCAAACTTGAGGGTTTAGCCTGGAAAAGAGGCCAGCTCTCCATCCCTCCGTCTAACCCTGGCCTATTCAACATGTTTCCCTCTCCGCCTAATTTAAATTCACCAGACCACCCCAGTCCAAGCCAACCCAGGAGCTATGTAACCTAACATCACAAATTATAAATTCTCTCTGAATCTGTTGCCAACATTTGTCAGCCAAGCATAAGCAAAGCATTCAAGTGCACAGCACCATCACCAACTCGCTCCGACTGACTCCTGCTTAAAGTAAACTTTGTAATTTCCAGCCTTCTTATCCACTCCTCCTCCTGTTGCCGACACAAATACGTAAATTATACTTTGCTGGCGGAAATCCAAGTTTTGCTGTAAAAATGGCAACAAGTATGCAAATTGGGCTCCCAGTAATTGGATTTCGCTGCGGTAGTAAATCACGGATGTTGGATGAGATTAATCAAGGGTTAGAATTTAAAAATGGTAATAAGTTTCCAAATTATTCCGGCGCAATTAAGGGGACGCTGAGGCTGGAGAAAGGAAATCCAAATGTGGGAATGTGACTTTTATTCAGATGAGAATTCAAAGACGGGGGCAGGCGACGGAGGAGGAGGAGGACATGCCTCCATCCATACATACACATCGCGCCGAGGATGATGCTTGATTGCATTGCAACAGTGGAGAAATCCACCGGTTAATAAACATTGCGTTGGTTGAGCTGCATGGGCCCAGTTTACATGCAAATGAGGTACTCCTCTCCAATCTGGGAGGCAGACACAGGGTTCTCACCACACTCCACTCATTGGCCTGCTGCACAATGCCTAATCATTTCGGATAGGTGCATATTTACAGCAACGGATTTGTTGCTCTAGTTTTCGCGAGTGATATGCGCACGGTGTGATCGAATAACTGGTGATGTTTTCGGTGAAAAATGCTGCAGCGTGTGTGCAGTGCATATTTGATTGAAGGATTTCTGATGCAGGCTGTGAAACCCTGAGAAGAGTTGCTCAGATAGCTGGAGCGCCTCCCATCGTCGTCGTCGTTATTTATGTCTCCGCATCTCCTAATTTTTATGTTTCTTAATAAAATGTGGAAATCAGGATTTAAGAATTGGAGCCAGCAGAACGGGTGAAAGTGGAAAGAATAATAAAAAGCTGGCTCTGGCTTTCTTTCTTGTGGGATGGAGCATGACGAGAGAAACTTGTGGATTTTTATTTGTTGCTTGTGCACGGATCGTGAGTTGGGAAGAATGGATCCGCATTTGAAATTTTGAATAAGGCCCAAAATAAATAAATGTACAATAGAATACAGAAGTAGGAGAGACCCAGTCGTCGTCGTCGTTGTCGTGGCTTGGTGAAAGCAACAATTGACGAGGACCGTGCACACGTGGTGTTCATGTTCCTCGTCCAGGGCGGTGCTTTAGCTGGGGCATGTTTCGTGCTTGGTGGATCCTACGCCTGTGACTGTACAGCTCACATTTGTAGAAAGCAGAACTATTTTATTTGTTTGTGCGGATGGATGGATGAGAGGGAGTGAAAGTGATGCATAATTCAGGAGGAAGCAGGAGATCAATTGTCTCCTTCAATCCTACCACCATCCATGTCCCTCCCAACCAACTATCCCTCCAACGAGGGAGTAGAATAAAGTAATTGAAGTCAACTATACCTTGTCATTTATTCAGAGCAGTCGCCCAACCAGAGAAATTGTCATAAGTAAATCCATGCCTAAACCCGCAAACCCACACATATCTCCGTCTCGCTTTCTCGTTATATATATTTTTTTAAGTTTGTTAACGATCCGCATCATCAGCATTTGGAATGCAACGCTTTGCCCAAAAGTTTCCTCATCCAGCAGTGCGAATTCAAGGAAACAATACTCTTGGTGAAAATGCTCAATTGTATGTAAGTCGACGGAGAGAGAGAGAGAGAACTGCCTGGAGCCAACTCACCTCAAATACTCAACAACAACGGAGCATGAAACGATTTTCCATGTTCCACTTGGTCCTCCTCCTCTTGGCTCTTACGACTTCTTCTTCTAAGCTTCTATAGTTTGTTGAGAGTTGGTTAGTTTAGTTCCTACCCGAGGCACGTTCGAACTTTGCCAATTGCTTGCTTCCCTCTCTCTCTCTCTCTCTCTCTCCACTTACTTTCTCTCTCTCTCCTTGGAATTGGAAATAAGACGAAGGTGGAGAAATTGTCCCAGAGAAATATGTGTGAATGTCTTCTCGAACCAGTTGATCTGTTCTCATATAAAGTGGATCAAACTGCTGCGAGAGATGGATTGAGGAAGAAACATGTAGATATATCACGGCCGCATCAGCCTCTTCTTCTGTCTGATGCAGCAGTGTGGAGGCCTCGAACAGTAGTCTGCATCGACTATTGCGTTACACAACCATGCGGATATGCTCAAAGGGAGCTACTCGTCCTGGTTTTGCAACGCTTCGTTAACCCCGGCACAAATTGCGAACTGTTGATTTCACCGCAAAGCAACACCGACGCTCTCAGCTACACGTCTAACCACCGCAGTCCGATATACGTAGAAAAGGCCCTTCTTGCCCCTGCTATACCAACCCCGGAGGAGAGAGACGTTCGGCTCGCGAGGATTGAGGGAGGCTCTCTTCTTCCATAAATGAGAATACAGTGGAGTTAACTTAATTTAGAAAAGGCCAGCCTAACACACAGCACCAGTTGTTCAATTTCACGGGGAGGATTAGGACCGTGGGAAAAAAGGGGCCATTACCACATATGAGAGATGGTTACGTACGGGAGAAAATCGGTCGTGGTAGTCGTCGTCGTAGAGTGAGTGAGTGAAGGATGGGAGGAAGGAGGATGACCATGCACGGAGGAGATTGTATGATGGTCGACCTGTGGAGTGCCATTGATTTTTAGAGGGAAAACTAAAGGGAGGACAACAACAGGAGAGTGACAACTGCTCAATCTTGGACAGAGGAGACAGGCAGAGGATGAGGAGGATGAAGGAGAGAAAGAACTCTGGATTCCGAGCTGCTGGGCAGACTTATACTTTTGTCGCCCTTCCTGTCTCCTGCCCTGCTGACCAAAGTTTCAGAGACCAAAGTTTCACGCAGACTGGAGTTGTGTCGCTGTTGTTGTGTACGTCGCCCACACGTGAAACCTGGCTGACGAGGCCGTCCGTCGTATATGCACTGCTTATTACATGGCAGAGTGTTAACGGCAAACAATAGTAGGCGAAAAACGGTACGGGATCTCTATGCCTCGTTCGCCGCTATTCCATCACCATGAAAAAGACCTGTCACCATTGATTCTCTACTTTTAACGAGAAATCTGTCCACATCGGAGTTTCGTCTTGTTTCGCATTTTTCTACATATATTCTTGTTTCGCTCCTTGTTTCCGTAACTTTGGAACCTGACCATCCCGTGAAGTTTGGCAAGTTGAGGAAATCACATTTCTCCCACCGCCCCAAGTCACCGAAGCATGACATGGTTGGCTGGAATCCCGTGGGGCAGTTGAGCGAGGCAGTGGAGGGGAAAGCACCAAAATGCACCAAACTTTCTTCAGTCACGGAACATGTTGCTTCTTCTTCTTGGTCTCGAATTCTACGAGTTGTGCCCACACATGCGACGAGTCATACCCACCGTCCGTGCCACTACTCATTCATTGATCTCCAATCGCAAATCAAGATGAACCTTTTTCTCCTTCAGTCTCTCGTCTGGGGATGCGGAAGAAAGTACAAGTCGGTGTCGGTGCAGTTAGGCAGGGCGGCTGCGAGGGCAGGAGGCCTACTGGCTGGAAACAGAGCTCCGTCCTGCCTGGGCTGAAATTGCAGCGTGTGAGGTGTGGTGTCTTCCACATGTACAGGGCCCCAGGACACGGAGACAATTTAGAGCTACTACGACTGGAGGAACTATGTTTTCTCTCAGAAGCAACCAATATTTCTCCCAGCCATGCAGCTCGATAAATGGAATGGAAATCCAATCCCATCTAGAATTGGGGATCGAGGTGCGTCCACAGGTTTGCGAAAGGTTTGCGACGGCTGAGTCGGGGAGGACAAAGTCGTAGAGTTTTGTAGATTTTCTTGCGGATAAAGTTTTTGGATCCTCCCCTGGGAAAGGTCATTCCGTTCTCATTCTGTTCGGTGAGATGGAATAAGACGTGTAAAAATGTCAGGGAAAAAGGAGCAAAGCAGGACGATCAACAGTTTTAGGGACCAAAACTGTTACTTCTACGGCTACTTTCTCTACATGCTAAGACGCTTTTGCTGCTTGCTGCTCGAATGGAAAAGCAATCTCCTCCAAGATTTAAACATTCATTCTTTTTCTCGCTCAACATTTATTTACATTCGCAGGAGAGAAAGTGAGAGAAGAGGGATAAGCGGGGATGCAATCAATATGTTGACATCGAGACACATAAATACTTTTTCTTTCCGTGGGTTAAAAACATTGCATTTTTAAACTCTGGCACTTCCTCTCTGCAAATGGGAAGCGTTGGATTGGAGGGAGCGACATTCGTTTTTATGCATAATTTCGAGATTAGGTTTTCGTCCCACACTGTCAAAAATCCGGTCATGCGGATAAGGTATTGAAATTACACCGGTCGGTAGAAATTTTCTACCGATGTGGTGAAACTTTGATACTGAGCTATTACTACACAATATTACTTATCAATACCCGTTTGATAGAGTCATATATATGAATACCGCTTGGTATTATTTTAATACCTGATTTCTAAGAGTGCACCAAAATATGTATACTGAGAATAGTATCGGAATTATATTTTTAGAGTAAAATAGCTTAAAAAACTACCTCGATCAACTACTAAATAAATTAATTGTGTGCCGCTTGATCATTTTCTTTCGCTCTCGATAGTTTCCCGCTATAAAGTCATTTGTTCCAAAAATTTGCATTTATAAAAACTTGATAATGATCATGATCACGAGAGTAATCACTCGCGTTGGTTATGCAGCAAGGAGGGACTGCAGTGGAGATAAGGCTCCAATAAAAAGTAGAAATGACCATAAAAGATAATAAAAAGGAAATTACCAGCCAAGATTTACTTTCTCCTTGATAATTTGAGAGAATGCAGAGAAGTGGCGGTATGGTGTGTAAAAGACATTAATGTAAGCATTGCAGAGGGTGGTGGGCTGCATACTAAAAATGTGTGAAGGCAGCCTCAAGGGTGTGATAAATAAATTCTTCTGCCATAACTACATCCTGCCATGCTGGCTGGGATACAAATGAACCTCATCATTCTTTATACCTCTGCACACAAAAATTGTAATTCCGCCAGTAATAATCACACGGAAGGCAAGTCTGATTTCAGAAATCTTTCCATTTTCAGGAAATTTATTTCCAAACTGTTGAGTGTTTCGTAACCTTTTGAACTTTCTTGAAAACAAGAATTACTTCTTCACTTTGCGTCTACAGTAATCACCCGTCGCGTTTGTTTGCGACCACTCTACACCTTGTCTCAAATTTGAGGATGGGAGAAAAGGGAGACGAGATGAGTAATGGCTTGCGTAACTATTTTAGTATCGCTCCTCTCTTTGTTTGTTTCCCTTCGGGGACTACTTACCCCTACCCCACGAATGGAGAAGAAACACATTTTTCACCTCAAAAATAAAAACAAGTGACAACATTCCATTTCTACCACATTTACTTTTCCAACACATCTGCACTATTGCTACCAGTTGCCCCGTTCAAACTTTATTTATTTATGAGACAAACTACGTACATACGTACGTACGTACACATTGGAGATATATGCACATTCATGCACAGAAGAAATATGCACCACGGCTGCTGTTACCATGTTCCTGCTTTGTGTGTGTGTGTGCATACATGTCACATTGCATCACATGCCATCCCATTTTCAAAACTACGGCCAGAGGACCATAAATATCTCTTGACTGGGTGTCAACGGTTTTCCGGTTGTGTCGCATAATTAATTTGTTTCTTATTCAGCACTCCAATATATTCTCTAATTAAATTATTACATAAATAAATAAATAAATTCATGAATGTCTTCGAGACATGCAAACAGCCCACACCATCGTAGCAGCCTAGTACATAGGCAGCATATGTATGTACGTATATGTGTGCCTGCGGTATGCATTACAGGGCATTTGCGTATGTATGTTGCTGATTCGAGAGACATGGGGAGAGCAAACCCATCATTTATACGGGGGCATAATTGGCAGAGAAAGTGGCCACTCTGACTCAGCTCATTTCTTGACATAATTTATCTCATTTTTATGCGGAGCATGCCTCAGGAATTTGCACGTATTCTTACTTGTTATGTGGAATAATAATATTTCTTTTCCGTGGAGCAAGGAAGCCAAAAATAGAAGAAAAGTATGTAAGAAGGAGAACACCTGTAATTTCACTTATTTATTCATTTGTTGTTTGCAAGTTGGTGGAGGACGTTCGTGACAAGGGGTGGTAAACTGCTTGCTCGCCGTGTTGTGGTGGACAGTATATATTCAAATGTGTAATGTTGGATGGAGGTGGAGATGACAAATGGGGCCATAAATTAGGACATGTTGACAACTCTTTGTCGACTTTGTCCTCGCATCCTCATGCCGCAGGAGAGAGAGAGAGACGATTCAATAACTTTTGGATACAAGATTGGTCACTCTGTTATTATGGGAACGTTCATTAAATAATTCACAACTGGGTGGAACAAAACAACAACTTTGAATGTAAAAAGTGTGCAAGTTGACATGGGAAACTTTATTGCAGACCCGCGGATAAGTATGTGTTCGTACATGCATACGTACATCTGCATTGGTAGGAGAAAACCCAGGTTGACATGGTCAACGTCAGAACCATTATATTCCGAGAAGAAAGTTGAGTGAGACATTGTAAGGAGCGAAATAAGGCATAACTAACATAATTTTGCGTGGGCATTATAATACTTTCGCAGGAAAGGCAAGACATCACTTGGGTTTGAATATTTAAGCACCGAGAAAGTGACTGAGGCGTGGAAACAAGGCGCCTAAATATTTTGGAGGCCTTCGACGTCGTCATCGTCGTCGTCGTCTTCTTCGTCTTCGTCTAATCCATAATCCTCCCTAACAAGGGTTTTAATAGGGGAAACGTGTCTACATTCTGCATCCATAATTCCTCACCACCACCAATCGCAAGTGGCCATTGGGCTTAATTGGCGTGGAGAATGGGGAATGGAAAATCGCCTCAATTCATTCGCGATAGATGTGGAGGGCAGATAACAAACAGCAAAAAGCAGTTGTTGCTGGGCCTTGGTTGGTGAACTGAAGCCAGTTATGGAAGCAGTTTACCCGTCAAAACTGCACACTTTGCAGTTATGGATGAGTTATGAACGTTAGAAAAAATGACTGTGTTGGGCTGCTCCCATTTCCTCGGTGAAACAAAGGGAAACCCCTCCTTGGCGGAGAACAAATAACATCCGAAAATGTGTATAGGGTTGAAATGTGACTCTGGTACTTTTTTAAGCACCAGGGCACATACGGAGCCTGATAAGATGTATGCATGGAGAGAGTAGCCGCAGTGTGTTTGAGAATAGGTACGCACATCAAATCATGATAACCAAATCTGAGAATTGGATGTGGAGAATAAGACGCGTTTTTTTCTCAGGGTTTGGCAGTCTTATCGACATGTATTGGCAGCGAATCAAGAGAAAGTTGGAAAAGAACCTATTCAAATTGTTCCCCACTTGAGTGAAAGGGAGGAATCGATTCCTGAATAATTTATTTCTCACGTAAGCTCGCACTTGTTAGTAGCCAACCGACCATCGTGCATAGCCAAATTCAAAATATTGTGCCGAGAAGTTGTACAAAATCATGCATGTTGGTTCCTTCGACGTGCAGTTGGCTCCTATTTTATCTTTGTACAAATTGGGTTAAATAGGAAAATTTAAGTTTGCGAGAGAACTTACTTGCAATATCCTCCAATTGTCTGCTGCACATAGCACATAGCAGGACGTACGTGAATATGCGCGTATACAGGAAAGGGCTTGGTGTGCATAGCAGCAGTCACACAAAGAACCAACTAATTTGGCAGTCTGCCCAATTGCCAATTTCGACCCAAGGATGTGTACACTGGACCAGACACCACCACCACCGTCGTGGCCACCAAACATGGCAATGCAAATAAAGAAAAGTACCGCTTCAGCAACACGACGCGCTCATCTAATTTGTTCTAATGAAACGTTATCTTGTAAGAAGATCCTTTGGCGAGGTGGGTCTTTAGCTGAGGGTCACACCGGCTTAAGCACACTTTGGCAAATTGCTTTTATTAGTTCAAATTGTCGCCTTCTAATGCTTTCACCAATATTATGCAATTGCTCCCGACAACGAGTATTAATTGTGCCCGGAAACACGGCTAAATTGCTAAAATACATTTCCCCCTCAGGAACGAATTGTTTGAATTTTTGCGTAAAGTTTGTTGCTTTCTTCTTCTTCTTTTTCACTGATGGTCAGGAATCTCATGATTGGATTGGAGTGAGTTAGAGACCATTAGGGGATTAAAAGACGGACAATAGGCACCTTCTTTTTTCTTCCACCCTTTGACTTCCCCCACAGGAGTCCAGCTCAGTGGCCAGTGTTAGAGAAAGGAGCATGGAGTCCGCCGGTCGTCCGAAGGGGCTTTATTATAATAGGACGTCCATCCAATCCTTCTTGACTTGGTCGAGTCCATCCCATTATTATGGATTGAAGATCAGCTCAAGCTCAGCAAGAAATCGGATTCAAGTTGACTTTAGTGATGGCAATCACGTTATCAACTAGCTCCTTGTGTGCATTCCAATCCGACGTTTATCTCTGCAAAATCGTATCTCCAAAATAAATAAAGAAAAGTAACAAAGCCCACAGAAGATAATGACTTCATGTATAAAAAGCAATTATTTATTTATTTCTGGGTCTGATAATCTCTAAATGGTGATATTTAAATCGAAACTGTGCATAAAACAGAGCAAGGGACCAAACTGGATGTCACGTGTCCTTTCACTCGCCATTTACTTTCGCCACCTCGTCTGTGTAATAATTCTGCGATTGAGATCGCGGTGGGTGTTCGCCCCGGTGGCAGGCAGTGTCACCCTGTTTCTTTTCAGCAATTTGCATGTCAGACCACACTTGGTGTGTGAGGGAGTTGCAAGTCGTCAATGGGAGTAAAGGAGGAGTAAAGTAATCACATATCCAAGACCAGTCAACAATTTCAACCAGAATTACTACCTACAACCACCAACTGATGGGAGGAAATAAACATTGCTTATGAGATAGTGAAGCATGTCACGTTCGCTGGAATGGACAAAATATCCCAAATTTGTCAGTCAAACTACGTGAGAAATGGTTGCGTTTTTATTTCTTCTTGTAAACTCTCTCTCTCCCTCTCGTTCTTCTCTTTATGGAGAAAATAGTGGAAATATTTTCTTCTAGTTTGATAATTTCGGTCTGATTTATCCAATTCCTCTCTCATTACGCTTCTGCCTTCCCTTCTCGCCCCCAATATAAAATTGGCTTCATTTTCTTCATTTATTTAATCTCTAGGAATCTGGTCTCTCCAGTCTTGACTTTGGTGCTTTGCTTTGCTTTCATTAAAGTTCTTTTGGAGTTTGGAGAAGCGGAGCGGGTCTTGGGCCCTTAATAACGAGTTACTCATTATTCCGTTCCACGCCACAACTTTCTGCTTTTGTCCCTTCTCGAAATTATTACGAGAGGAATCTTAATTGCCAACCAGGAGCAAGCGGGGAGAAAGAAGCTGTGTTGCGGAGGAACCACCACCACGACCACCACCACACACCATGAGGGAAAGCAAATTACTCATGTTAATCAGCCACAAGGAAGAGGAACAGATGTGGTTGTGCTGAATCATGCTCGCGGTGGCTCCAGCAACGGGGAGAAAGTAAAAGAAAGTCAAAATTACTTTACTTTTTCTAAAGTTGAATAAATTCAAAATTTCAAAGACTCGATGATTTTTAAAGAACGCAAACTACATTTCTTTACGCCCGCATTTCAAACGATTCCTTGATTAATGTCCATTTTTAGTAAATGTGAAGGCAATTACTGCCAAATTGAATGAATTTCCTTTTTATCAAGCATAAAGTATTTATTTGGTGAAAATATTCCAAAAATAATCTGCACTACAAAAGTGGCGACGTAAAACAGGGGCGAGAGGATTAGCTTAATTTTGCGGAGGGAAAGGAGTTGGGATGGAGTGTGGGATATCGTGTTAGGATTTGACCCGCAGTTTCTTAATATCTTTGTGGGGAGGTTGTTTTGCTGCACTCGAGACTTGCTTATTGAGTCCATCGAGGCGGCAGTAAGTCCTCATTATTACCACTCAAGGCTACTCCCACCACACACATGCTTCCATGCATACGCATAATATCACAACTTTATTAAAACTGTGAGGCAGGGACAAGAGCGACTGGAGGAACCTCGCCTCCTCACTTCCTCCTCTGCTGGCTGACTTATATGGCGCTGCTAAAAGGAGAAAGTTTGGTTGTTGAGTTGCTGGCTGAGCAAATATTTATTTTTGACTCGACTACAAATACTTGGAAAGTAGGTTCCAAAGTGTGAGTTAAGAAAAGCAATATTTGTGGAGTGGAGAGGTTGTGATTAAACTGGTGAACTTTTGTCACTGTCCGTGTTTAGTTATGGGGTAATACGTATGTATTTACATACCTGCAGGTTGGTGGAAGAGAGAGAGGAAAATGCAAATTGCCCAAGAACACGACTCTCGTATTCAGAAAGAGAGAGAGAGAGAGACCATACTTTGGTGGAGTAATTACCAGGAATGAAAAATGTGGCTGTCTAGAACAGTGTCCGAATCCTTGTTTTTACAGTGGCTGATAAAATAGAGGTTTTGCCCACAACCACAAGCCGATTATACTCAAAAACCCCCCTGAATTTCCGTGGTGGTGTAAATCTGAATGTTGGCCTTAATCATAGCACCGTCCAGATCAGAGACTATCCCCGCTGGGATATGTGGGAGACCATACGTAATGTCCGTGCAGCACAAGAGGAGCTTATACGCAGAGTAGTCTCATAATATGTGTGTAGAATCAGTTGGGAGATATTTGACTAGAAAAAGTTGCACGTAAATCCCAAAAAATTCATAATATCTTGGAAATTCGGGAATATTTGATAAAACTGGGAAGAGTTGGACGTCGGGAGCGATCTTCTATTAGAGGGAAAAAGAGTGAGAGAGGGCAACTTTTTCTCAATTTTGTTTCGATTGGAATTGTGAGGAAGGGGAGAGAAAGTTTGGTTGGTTGGTGTGCCTGCCTGCGGGTTTTCCTAGCTTTAGCGATAAACGTGCTCACCTTCACACGCTTCTGGAATACGAATCTTCACAAAATGAACATTTACTTGGGTGGATAGCGGGAGGCCAATCCATAAAATAAATCCATACTTTTCCCAAACCACACCAAAAACTCTGGTGCAAATATGATGCCACAGGCTGATAGAAAGCTTGTTAAGATCCATTCATTTCTTACAAAAGAGAGGATAGAAATCTATGCAGAATTGATTAAGATATTATTAATACCAGTGTTTCACTCCATACTTTCTCACATTTCCCCAAACCCAACTCGAAAAAAAATTGTCCACTTTGCTATCCCATTTTCAACCTTAAGATAGACAAGGATCAAAATGCTTGCAGGAATTTCTAAATTCTACAGATGGAGAATTGGAGAAGGACGGAGCGCAACAACCGCCGGGAGCATTATTCTTATACATTTCTTAAATCGAATACCTGTGGGGCTTGGATTGGATGGATATGATGAGGAGGAGAGGATCCTCTTCTACTGGTCTCTCCAACTTCAACTTTGCTGTCTATCCATCTTTTTTTTCTGGAAATGTGGAATCCAGCAGGAGCGAGCAAATCCCAATTTTCAAGTCTATCGTCCCATCATCAGCACCTCCTTCACGTTCAGGTGGCCCATTATAAATGGAATACTTGAGAAAACTACAAATATTCTCAGGCTTCTGCAATCAATTATTGATTCCTCGGAGCGAGGAGGATATGGTGTGTGCACGGTCCCTTTTTATGTATTATAAGGCCCCACGCAATTTTATTTTATTATCAAATTTTGATTTCCCTGGAATAAATGATAGCGACGAACATGTATGTAAACTTTGGGTCCACCTTTCACCTTGGGTCGAGCCTAGTGGGATGAGATCAAGTCACCAGAGCTAAGTTTCTGAGGTGAAATGTGAATGGGTAAAGTTTTCAAAATATCGTATTCAAACTTTTTTTCTTCACAAGAAAAGTTTAAGATTTTAAGAGTTTTACTCCCTGTAATCCATCCTTCCTTTCACATGCATTTTTAAACTCCAAGTCTGGAGGAAGGCAGATATGTGGTTATGTCCGGACCAGACCATTTCTCTCCGTGTAACACAAGCACAAAAAACACTTGTACGAATGAGATCGGGGCGTGCACACATTTTCTGAGATTTCCGATTTCCTACACATTTTTTTCAAAATTTCCAAACTTCTTGCCCCTTTAAGCCCTTATAGGTACACATACATATGCTGCTGGTCGACCTCCCATGGTGGGTAGAAATATACGTAGTGCAGTGTACGAGAGGAGGAGGATGTTCTTTATTTTTCTTGCAGAGTGACTTGTGCTCCCATTTATTCGTGTGGTGGTGCATGGGCTCGTATGTTGGTTCCAATTCCATAACCTAACCCTGTCCTGTCTATTTTCATTATGTTCCCCACAGGAAATCAAAACTGTGGGAGAGCTTATTTAAAAACATTAAATTTTCTGCAGAACTCCTCCCGTGTTTATTTTCCGATTTTAGATTAGAGTCAAGAGTTTGCAAGTAATGATTTTTCCGATTAGATGCCACGACCTTTTCTGGTGCGAACATTGGGACGGACAGAGAAATGTATGTGTGTGGTGATAAATATGATTTGCAGGTTGGGTGGGGAATTGATGTCAGTCCCGGGTGGGTGACAACCAGCATTTGTTTCCCTGTAACTATTTGCCCTCGGACAGAATGCCATTACCACGGATTAAACAAAGCGGCTTACTTCCACCATTGGAGAAATTTTATACAAGGTGTTCCCTTCGGAGGAAATTATTGCAGCACAAAATCAAAATTTTATTTCAGTTCAAGAAAGCCAATGCTGAAAACAATTTAACCTGGAAATCGGGCAGATATGTATTTGATACGGAGGGAAATTGTGTACCAGGGAATAAATTAGGTCGCAACCAACAATAAGTCATTTATTAAGCGGGACTGCATCCAGTGCCATCAGCTTTTGGCGTGAATTTTCCTGAAAGTCCATATGTGTCGGCACACACGCACTTGTTTCCAGTTCCACAGAGCATGTTATTGTTGACTCCGGAACATTGGGAATCGTCCTGATTTTGGACACCCGAATGGGAGCACGCCCCTCCAAATGTGGCCGCTTGAATGGTAACTGCCAAGCAGGCGACGATGACGGCAATGGCGAAGAAGGATTTCATGTTGATTACTGAAATTAGGAAATAAACAAATTATTAAAAAATAATTCTGAACCTGAAGTTTAGATTTCTTAAAAACTTACTGGTTAATTGGTTTGGAGGGGTGATTGTTTATGCTTGTGGAGAATGTGTGTACCGTTCAACAGTGGGCAGCCCAGTTTTTATACTGGTTCTGAACTAATAACGATGCAGATTAATTGCAGTTCCACACAAGGTGTTTTGCAGGCAGGCAGGGTTGTGTTTACGTGTGGATGTATGCGCGCATGAAATTATCGTCTTCCCGTCGAGTCGAACAAAGGTGGTGGAAGGGGGTGGCGAAGAAATGGGAGAATAAAAGTTTCTGCTATGACAATGGTTTGGTAGCCTGGGACGAATGACGTGGACACAGGAGAGGACATTTGCTAATGTTTGCTGAGCAAGTGTTAAATCACACGAAAACTTTATTGCTTTCTAACATGCAACAACCAAATAGTATTCAAATTACATTGGAACATCACGATGGTAATCACGACATCAACACTACAATTAAAACTAATGGCTTTGTTACTTTCCATTAAATAGAATGCATGTTAATGAAGAAATCTGCTATGCCGATCGCAGTGGTGACAAAGCAATCTGAATAATAGTTTTCTGGAGAGGAAACAAAATTTTGTAATGTTTTTAAAATGATTGCAATTTTTGGGACGTGGAATACATGTTTCGATAAAACAAAGTATTTGTGCTGTGTATGTAGATTGGGTTCAGCTTAAGCAACACAATGAAGTCATTTTCAATGCGAGGATGACTCATGTGATGATAAATATTGGTAATTGGTCAACCTTGGTCGGGCTAGTTTAGAGCGGTTCGTCTACATAATGCGCTTCGAGGTTAGCAGTTTTTGAAAATTAATGCGATTTTTATCGCTAAAAGTAATTACCTTCATAATAACAATTATTTTGGCATCCAATATTTCTTGCATAATTTCAGAAATGTGCATAAATATGTATCCGCGAACGCATATATGTACACATTGTGAGCAAATGCATAGTTTACGAGCGACATTTGTCTCGTTTTCCATGGGTCACCCGGCTGACAACCCAATTCCTGCAATGAGATTACGAACTGCCAAACTTGCTCTCTGTTCGTTCACCCAGTAAGTTTGGTCTGCTTGGAGCTGTTAGTCCCCGTCTTACCGTTAGTTTTGGGGATTAGTGGAGGGGAGAGAGACTGATTTGGATAAATTAATTTCCATCTTCTTCCTTCCTTCCTCCTCCTCCTCTCGCCCAGCCCAGCACCACTTTCTCCCAATCACCAAATCCAAGTGGCAGAGTGAATAAGACTCCGTGAAATAAAACAATCTCGCAGCTACTTGGCGAGAGGAGCGAGAAAAGGAAATTTCCATTTCGAGGGTTTTACTTTCACTTTTTCCGTGATAATTCCTTGTAGGAGGATAAGGCAAAATTAAAGTTAATCCCTTCTCCCATTATTCCACAGAGATAAATAAAATGTAAAATCGAAGAAACGGCGAACTTGGTTCCAATGCAACCTGTGACTTTCTCCTCGCGTAGGAAAAGATGGGCTTTTAAAACGAGCCCGAGAAGTGAACATGCAGATGTACATATTCTACTCGGTTGGGTTTGGAGAGGTTTTCCTGTTGAACGAGGCCGTGGAGGAGAGGAGTTAGTCAGCCAGTCACACGTAGGTAAACCTGTAAAGGACTTAATGTCCCCATAATAACTTGGATCTCATCTCATCGCTCCTCTAATCTGGAGGAAATCAAATGAACTGACAACAACTGCTGGAGCCCATTAAACTCCCTCTGCGCCCTGCACTGCGGAAGGATACGTGTTCGTGTGAGAGATGGAGAAAGTCAGCCAAGACAATCCCATCTCCCTAAAAATCCAATCTTCTGTGGAATTTACTTCAATCAGCTTCAGCCACATTTCCACACTTCCACATTGCACAAAGGCAGCCAAAAAAGAGAGTAAAACGCAAATCAGGTGGCGGTGGGCTTTCAGATGGTTGCAAATAATAATGCCCGGCTTCCTTCCTGCCTATAAAATGGAGAAACCATATCGAGTAGGTACATACATACGTATGAACAACTCTAATGCAATCCAAATTTCCCCACACTTTTTATTTCGGAAGCTATAAAATTGTACGATTTTCACCTGACATTCTTTCATCTGCTAAATTACCCAGTAGCACTTTGCATATAATATTCACTTGCTCGTCATGGTAGTCGGTTTAAGTGTGCTACCCGACACTGAAGCCTCGGCTGGTGTTTTACGTATGCATGTTGCACTTTCTTGTGTTGCGTGCGTAGCCTTTCTTCGTCCCAGAGTTGCTGCCTGTTGGTGGTGATTAGGGAGTAATTAAGCTGCCTTCTCATTTAGTACGCAAATAGCACTTGACTCGACTCGTAGTATGATGTGAGGATGCATGGCAGCAGTTTTATTAACTGTTGCTTCGGCATCGTAAGGAGGCAAAAGTGTGCCTGGGACCAACAACCACCATCACCACGACTTCTTTTCTTTACTTATTCATAAAAGAGGAAAGAAATAATTCAACTCTGCAGCAGTCGAGCTTTTTCTCATTAAAAACACAATTAAAAGCCAGAGTCACACATTATTTATGGCCACCCCCACCATGCACCAGCCGGAGAAAGCAGTCTCCTGCATACTCGGCAGAACCATGAGCTGCTATTACATGCACACTCCGGGTCCCGTTATCTGCACCCAACTGCATTTTGGGAAAACAACGAGGAGGGAAACACGCGTCGAGAATGTAGTTAAACAAGAAAAAATGTTAAGAGACATATTTTCTGAACTCACGAATGCAAATAAAAATGTGCATCATGTTTAGTACAAGCTTTAGAAGAAACTGGTGTTTTCTTAGGTGTAAAATTGACAAACAGTTAATGATTTGTTTTATATATGGGAAATGACCTGTAGGAAAAAAAATCTATGAAAAATTGTGTGATATTGTTCCAGATTTTGACTATGTGGATGGTCCTCTCTGACTCCTTTAATTGTGGGTTTGTTGGCTGCTTGGTTCAGGATGTGAGCCGGTGGTGGTTCATAAATAGTTGAGGAGAGAAAAGCGCCTGCTGCTTCGTTGATGAGTGATACAGACGACTTGTTTTGTTGCTTCTGTTGCTCCTTTTTTACTTTTATCGCACACCGACGACCAGGCGAACGGGAATGCCGCCCTGGTCGTGGTGGGGAGAGAGCGTTTAATTGCAGACACATTTCACTCCCTGTGCCCACTTTCTCCTTATTTTACATACGTAATCGAGGAAAAAGTGGGACTGGGAGAGGAAACAGAGGCATGAAAGTTGGATGAGCAATCAACAGTTCCGCGGATGCCGTCCAACAACAACAAAACCCTATTTTCTGGATTGGATGTTATCTTTTCATGAGAAGGAGAAAGCGCAACAATTCGACATTCCAGTTGTTGCTTGGCTATACGCTTACATCAGGCGCCCTCACCAACAAGATTGATTGCGATCCACCAAGGTTGCTTTCTCCAGCAAAACTTACAGAACTCTAAGATATCCTTGAAGACTAGGAAATATTTGTAACTAATTATTGCTTCTCTTTGTAGAAAAAACTGGTTCAATATTTGTACTGGAGACCGGTACAAGTGCAGCATTTCCATGCGCACTCGTTTGAACTGATTGTTATACACAAGCTGGTTGGCCCATTATTGCTGAAACTGGTGGACATGCGGGCATGTATGTGAGGAGTTTGAGCTGATTGCGTTAATTTTTTGGATGGAGTCCTGCTGAGACCAATTATCCCCTCGTTTTTTTCTACTTCACGTGTTGATTCTTGGGAAAGGTGGCTAATGCACGAAATGTGTTTTAATTAAGCAGCACTCCAGACTCGACAAGTCTCCCGGGAGGGAAAGTGGGGAGCGGTATACGATGTGGTGGTGGTGGATGGTGTGGCTACGTATATGTGCACTTATATGGCTACAGTATCCTCAGTATCGAATGCACAGACAAAGTTGGAGAGATCAGTTCTAATTTAATTCGGCAATTCAAGAACATACAAAACATTATTTTTTCTATTTACTCGGAATAAGAATGCAGAGTGCTTATCTGAATTAGGCTTATCTCCTTCGACGGCAAATAAAATAGTCATGACGGGGCTCGTCAAACCCATTGCATAAAGACGAATTATAGCACACATGCATTATTCCGATGCAAGGTGACCATTTGTTGGAGAAAGCCAGGAGATGATTTGAGTGACGAGTCCATTAAATCCCCTCATCGATTTCCACTCTTGAACAATTCGACTTCGTTCCCCCATCTCTCAATCTCTCAATAATGTGTCATTTATCCATCCATTCAATTCACATGCATGCACCACGTATCCATCCAGGACGAGCCGCATTGAGTGAAGTAGAATCAATGAATGAAACCGATTAGCTTAATGCACCAGCCAATTATCTTTCTATTCAAGAAGGAGAGCGATCGAGTGTGGACACAAATGAGAGCGAGTTGAAATTCTGGACGAGAATTCTGAAAAATGGAAAGTCTAAAAAATATATATCAAATATGAGGATAGACACAACAGTATCGCTTCATGTATGTACATATACCACTGTATGTACGTACGTACGTATGTACGTAGCACGTTCACCTCGTTTTTTGTAGAAATGTCCTTCAATGAGCGTACCTTCTTTCTCTCGCTGGCTGTTTTTAGCCCAACTTGGATTTTTCTTTGGCAGAACGGAGAATAAGATAAGAGTGATTAGTGTGTTGCATGTAGAGATTGTCGATATTTAGTCATAAAGAATGAAGAAAAATTCTGAGAATCGCATGCCGAATACGGAAACGCCCAAGCTTACTTTCTCCATTTACTTTGTGTTGTGTTATGTGAATATAGCTCTGCTGCGTGGTTGCGTCCATCCAACTTTATTGCTTTGTGAGCAAGTCATGGGCTGGATTCGAGAGCAGCAAAACCAGTTGATTTTTTGGGGGAAATCTTTGTGAAAACAGGCAGGAGCAGAGTCTGGCTGACGGCAGGAGCAAGCCACAAGTTCTTTTATTGCTTACTCTTCTAACCGGCCAATTCCAAAATTAAATCAAAATTAATGTCGGCTCCATCGGCCCATTTTTCTCCGTCCATTCAATTCCTTTTCTTTCCTTCGACATACGTACGACGCGTTCCTCCGGAGGAAAAGTTCACCCAGCTCTCTGCAATTTGTCCAATGTAATCTCAGAATAGAAAACCCTATGCAAGCCTGTGCAGCATACACACGGCGTATGCAGCACCAGTCATGTCATAGCCTACACACCCAGGACCGAGGAGAGCCTAACGGCGTAACATTTCCGGGGGTAGTTATTGTTATGTAAGTGCAAAAAGTACGATTAGTCATATAATAATAATGGGTGATTGTGTAAAACAAAGAGAAATGTGTAATTGTGATTTTGGGAAAGAAACGGGGGAATATCTCGTAGGGAAAAAATCAGGACTAGATTTTTTTAACTGACGCAATAATCGTAGGAATCCTGCATGCACACAATAGATGGTGGGAGGTCCATTTTATTCGGATTGGGAAAATGGCCCCACATCACGAAATCCTATCGTCAAGTCCATCAGCTCATAAAAATCACCAAATTTGCTCCGCACAGCTCCAATCCACCTTCTTTATTAATAATGGTCATTCTTAGTTTTCTCCCTTTGCTTCCCCCGAATTGCTTCACGTAAGAGAAAGAAAACACATAAAAATAATAAAAATGGAACCTGCCTCCACAGCCTGCTCCCACGTACGTCTGCACCGCCGTGAGAGGATATGAACACATTATTTCTTCCAGAAAAACTCGTTATTATTTTGATGTATTGCTAAAATTACGGGGAATACTTTATAAAAATAATAAATGGTCGAAAAGAAGACTTGGTCAAACTTTTACCCAAACTTTTATTTATCATAAGAAAATAAGTGGACAGTACAACAACACACAAATACTTACAACATTATAGTACAATAATTCAACAACGTTTATAATTTACAGCTTTACATTCAACACTATGATAACGTCAATTTTGTATGTATGTATTTATTTACTGGAACAATCATCTACGCACAGTTCTACTCTACCAAACTAGACCAGTGTGTTCGACTAGGTATTCAATTCATATTTGCGAAATAATTAAATTGTTTACAATAGTTCGAATTATGTATGGAAATTTTGAGGTTTTGAACAAATGATGCACACGAAAAGTTTATACATTAAGCCACATTCATATATAGACACAATTTTTAATAGAATAAATGCCAATCAATTATTGATTCGTTGTGGCAAGTCGAACTTGCACGCACCATAATAATTTTTGTTCTTTTTTATTGCTGCTGCTGTTGTTGTTACTTATTTGCTACTACCATTAACCATCCTCATGTTTAGTATTTAGTGAATTATTTAGTAATTTGCGTTGTACTACGCCTAAATTTAAAGTGTCTTTATTTATTTTGATTGATGCCAATTAATTCTCTGATTATTTTTTTTTTTACTAATTTTGATTTTTCCATTGATTTTTGTTTGAGCAAATACAGTGTTTTAATTTTACACTACGTACATAATACAGTATAGACGATGAATCTAATCCTAATAACTAGAGAATTTTTTGATTAGTTGGGGTTCCGAATTGAGAGAGTGATGGTGTGTGATGGTGTAGAGAGATTATTATTTTTATAGTTTTTTAGCTACCGCATACATTCAGTAGAAATATGACATTTTTACTATGGACTAAGGACGTATATTCTGTCTATATGTTCATATACTAAACATGATCCTTTTAATGTAACATTTAACAACAACGTGAAGAAATAGACATTAAGCGCACATCAAGAAATAATAAATGCACATTCAACTTTTAATTAAACATTGAGTGAAATGGGGCTCGTTTTCCATTTCTTCATCTTTATTATAATAATAAATGTTTGTTATTGCTAAATTACGACGACATGGTGTGATTTTCAAAAAGTTTGCTAACAGTAATATCGGGACCAGAGTTATTTATTATTTGCTTTTGGAATGACCAGTTGATTTTTGTTTGTCTCAGTGTTAATATTAAATTTTGACAATGTAAATTATCAAAACAAGGAAATGTCGATTAGCAGTTTGTCGGAAACCGTGTTTGAGCAAGGACACGCAGCGAGGAGTGGAAATTTTGGTTATGCATTAGGAATAAATATTTTGCCAACCTGTGCGGATCGTCTGTGGTGAAATGCATGTAATGTTCAGAAACTGTAAAATAAATCGATCCATTTGTATAACTACTTTCACCTAAATAATTATTGCTTGAGTTACACAAGTTCCTTCATTTCGATGTGGAGTTGAGGAAGTAGTATTTTATTGCTGAAGTTATATTTACATCGTAATTTTATTGCTATCGTTGTTATATTTGTTGAGATAGTTAGGAATAATTAGTTAATTAGAGGACCGTTTCATATAGTCAGGCAGAGCCAGCGTGGCTCGTTTGATTTATTGCTTGGTGCATGGGTGTAGGTCCTACCTACGTTTTATTGCTTGTGAATATTCTCCTTCTTCTCTGAGTCATAAAATATTTGAGATTTTAAACATCAATGTCGCGTATATTATGCACTATGTGTTATGCTAAATTGTTATTATGCAACAGTGTTACATACATCGAGAGATAAATAATTAATTAATATTTTCCTTCTCTGCCCCACAAACCAATTAATATTTGATGGGATTTTATAGGAAGATTTCTAAAGGTGAATGCATAGTTCATCAAGTGTGTTACTGCCACTCCTTCCAGACCAAACTAAAAGAATGTGTTTTTAGATGGTACTGGTGGTAGTGAAACTAGTCTATTTTTAAATCTGGATACTTCAAAAATGCTAGCTTAGAAATTCGAGACTAAGAAAAATTACTATTATTTGGAAGTAGTTAGTAGTCGTATTTAGTCGTATTACTGACCAGTACAGATAAATGTTAACATTGTGATTCAAATTATTGCCTAAGTTACAGCAGAATGAGGTGTGTCGTCTGGTTATGCTATTTTTCTCTTATCTAACTTGCATATCATAATAGCTATAATGCTGGTCCGCCGTATGGCTCCAGAGGAAGTATAGTGGATTTCTTAATTATTGCTAAATTACTGACCAATTTATGCACATTCTATATTTAATATTTTAGTACCGAACCCACGAAATCAATAAGAATCAATAATCACGGAAAATCTCGGATATCCGCAAAACTACACAATTCCAATGAAATACATTCTCCCAAACCGATCGGAAGTGAAAGCCTGATATATAAAACAATATGCTTTGCAGTGCGTTTGAAATCTCATCTAACAAATGCAGCCTAAACAATTTATTGCTCGTTTTGTGATCATCCCTTTTGTTGGGTGTGGCTGTTAGTTGATGATGTAATGTAACCTGATTGTAACGAAAAGTAGTAAAACATAGCCACCCAATTTACATACAAAGTTTTACAGTGGCACAGCAGGTGGCAAGACAGAGAAAGCCGTAACAACAATAAAATGTCCAGCGTTAAATATTTGCTATGTCCAACTTTTGCTAGTTTTTCAAATTGTGAACTTTTTGTTCCAAAAGCTTAGCAAAAGAACTTTTGTTTTCCACCAGGGTTTTCCGGAAAACAATATTTTCTAATTTGCATCCAGAAATAGCGGAACGGTTGCATCATCATCCCCATCGCTCTGTATGCAAGCAAGGAAAGGTGAAAGGTTGCATGCACAGCCATACAGACCGAGCTCTTTCAACTTTGTTTGTGGCAGTGGCAGGTTGAAGGCGTTGAATTAAAGATGACCATGAGGAGAACGGAGAAGTCATGTCAATTCCACGTCCACTAAAGTCACTCCAGTCCAATAATCAAAAGACCGGATGGATAAATGCAAACCGAGAAAATGAGTTAGCAAGCCCCAGCCGCATGCACACCTCTAATTGCAATTCTGCCAGAATTCCGCAGCCATGTAGCTTTATTCCTGATGCATGAATTACTAAACTGATAATGACTCAATTCAGAATAATTTGTGGGAGGGTAATTATCAACCTGTAACTTTAATTTTGTGACGTGCTTCTTATCCTAATCTACTGACAGAGCTGCAGCAGAGTAACAGGTTTGTCCCATTTTTAGAAAATCCCCCCGTTTCATCTCACACGTAGCTGTCATCTAATTTACTGAGATCAGAGAAAGTTGTCGACAATTCGTTGGGCACATGAGGAACCTTCGAATGGTGTCACATACTAACAGAGATACATATTCCTACTCAATATATTTATTACCTTTATTTATTTATTAGGTGTGTTATAATTAGTTTTACCCGTATTATTGACTATTACGATACGAAATATAAGTTTTGGACGTTCGCATTAATGAAGTAAACAACAACAGCCTGTTGGTTTGAGTCGGCCCTGTGGTTTTCTCGGCGAGGACATTGCTGCAGGAATATTAAACAGTTTGCTAGATAATATCGAATGGAAAGACAATAATCCAGCAGCAGGAGCGGGGATGAGTGTACACGTTGCTGCCTCTGCCCTTCCCACCCGTCACTGGTGGAAAATCCTATTCAAAGTAAGAAGGGTAATCCCCGCAAATTGTGGTATAATCCTGAGAAATTAAAACCCAGAGACTCAACAGTTGATCATCATCATCAAATTGTCCTTGTTTTCGAGATTATGAGAAAAGTTTCTATACAGACAAGCCCTACGCTTTTAATACTTTAGAGGAATCGCATGGTTGGTTAGTTTGAGGAAACTTTTTTTTATAGAAATACTTGTTAGTTTTTAGACGAGTGAGTTTGTTAGAAAGAAAGAGAAAGTCATCTAGTAGGAGCTGGGCCATTAAGCAGTGATACCGCGGAGCAGTAGCGAGTTTTAGTGGAATAAGAGTTTAGACTTGAGGTTCATAAGAGCGAGAAAGCTGAGAGAAAGTGCAGAAATAGAGAGAAAGAGAAGAGAGGCCGTGGTGTGAAGGACACCACGATTTTTAAATGGTGGAAGGGGAGCGGAAGTAGAGAACAGAGCTACGAAGAGAACGAGTCAAGAAGAGGAAGAAGCGCATTCAGAAGATGCCGACCCGTTGGTACACAGACAAACACAGACTACGAGAAAGTATCGTCAGAGATTCATAAAGACAGAGGAAGCGACCGACAGATTTTAAAGATTCCCAGACAGCGGTAAGAAAATGGGAGACAATGAAAGGGGCACTTTGAGATTGCTACGTACATGATACACTTAGAAAGAGTTAGAATACGAAGAGAGACAGAGAAAGAGAGAGAAAGAGAGAGAGCGAAAGATGCCCAAATCTAGAGAGAAAGCAGATTGTGTGTTAATAGTATCTAGTAAAGATAAAGTTGTTTGATAGATTATTCAGTTACGAAGAGGTTGTTAAATTTGTACAGGAATAAGTGAAAAACTGTGTTTTCTCTTTTAAGTACAAAGAAGGCCATAAATTTGCCAGTTTTGATAAACCACGGGTGGTTCTGGTGTAATATCAATGATTGGTAATTTGGTTATGATTTACCTTCATACCTTTCTTCCTACCTACCTGCCTACCTACGCTACATTTCTTTACGCTATCTTTATTAGCACAATAATTAATTGGATTTTATTGCTAGATTTCCTCGGAAGAAGACGGCAAAATGTGTGTGCAGGCTGTCTAATGGAATGTTTGTGCCTCACGTGTCGTTATACATACGTATATTCTCTTTTTATTAGGCATATAAAGGGACTTAATTTAACTGCGGTGCAATTAACGTAGACACTTGGCCATTAAGTGAATTATGTGTGAGTTACTTGGAGCAGTCGGTTAGTTAGCAATGGTAAAAACTAAACTAGCACTGCACACCCCTTTTCCCTTCTGCGGTACTCCGGCATGCAAGTGTATGGCACCCCACCACTTTCACGGTAGTCACATTTACGTACGTATGTATGTAGCTACATATGCATATTGTACACAGCCACCACCAACACTAGCCGACGACGACGACGACGACGAGTCGCTCAGTTTTAGACTGGAGGCGAAAAATATTTCAACTACATCGATTTTACCACTATCTTTCTCCGTCTACACAAAATGTGAAATTCTGGAAATGTATGCACGCTGCTTTATCTGGAATTCGCATCAGTGAAACAACAACCCTCATGCACTCGCTCATATCCTTGATAAAAGGAAAAGAAAAACAACATAAAAATGCCGACACGCCACAATCAACAATTTTACTTATTTCACCTTCACACAAAATGGGAGCGAGTGAAAAATAAATGCAAACAGCACAGTGGTGCCAAAAAGGTCCTTCATTTGTCCTCCCTTACGAGATGAGTATGAAAATGGAATAACAAATAGCAGGAATTATCCCGCCTCGTTGCACCCTCTAAATTTACGGGGGAGGTGAAAAAATGGTGAGGAGATGGCACCGAGAGAGAGAGAGGTGGAGGACACATATTGTTGCTTAGAAATAAATAATTGATTGGAGTGGAGCCTCGTGTGTGGAGAAAGTTCAAAGGGACCTTTCACCACAGCCTAAAGAGAGAACAAAGGGATGATGCAAAGAGATGTGGGTAACGAACCGTGGCGAACCCGTTGGAAAATAAGGCAAATAAAATGAAGTGCATTTTCCCACTCGGCATCATTACTGGGTGCAACAGGCAGAAAACGCAAGGACATAAGATGAAGAAATGCTTAGTAACAATGTGTAAATTTTCCTTTAAAAATGCTGCACATTTCCATTTCGCATACTAGTTTTGACTAGAGCTTTCACTCCCTTCTTCTTGCTTTCTCCGTAACTTACGCATTTAGTTAATAGTCTAATTTAATGGTGTAATTAGTAGTTTAATTTATCTATAGTATAATAATAAAATCTCTATTATAATATATTTTATTGCTTCGTATTGCTAAGTTGCTGTGTGATATGTTCAAGTTTCCTACCAATGCTAGTAGAGCTTAGAGGGTAAGTTTTATTCGTTGTGGACGAAACGCTGCACATTTGGCGACTTTATTGCTTTCGTTGAACGCCAAGTAGTTATTGCTTACGTTAAATGGAATTCTCATTGTGTGTTGCAAAATGACTTTTGAAATGATAAATTTCCACCAAAAATGGTTTTCTATGCATTTCATTTCAACGTTCGTTAACGACGCATCCGCACAAATTGGCAAATATTTCTATTATTTATTTATGTTTAAATTCCATGTCGGGTGTAGGATGCATGCAAGGAAGGAAAGATAATTGCAAAGGGTGGGCTCTTCTAATAAATCAGAGGAAATGGGCAATTAGCAGCCGGGTTGGTTGGTGGTGGGATGGATGATTGTGGGCATTTGGAGTAATCAAAGTGTCAAGAGCAGACGGAGTTATGGAATTAATATTAATCATACAGTATCAGCAGTGGGAGTTTGTTATTTCGTGGTGCAAAAGACTACATTTCTTATATCACGACCCAATTTATTAGGATAATTATAATCGAGTCTAAATTTACGCCAATCTAATCGCTCCGGTTTTGTAATTGCTGTTTGTTGTTGGTTCAATCCAACGCAGTACGGCAGACATGGTCCGTTTGCCGAGTTTATGGGTTGCGAAATGGCAAACACCATTACTTCAGGGGACCATTTAATGGTGGTTGGATGATTGCTAGATTTTGAGGCATATTCTACATATTATGCCACCTCGCGTATGCATGCACTTGCTCAAACTGAAACCAAGTTCTGGCTTATTTTACCCGTCCTCGTGAGGAAATGAACTTAAAATACGTCCGACGTTATGCTAAAACAACAATCTAAATTAAAAATTCCTATAAAATAACCATGTAATGTTGACTAACTTAAAAAAATATTTATTCGCCGCAATGGACTCGTTTCCATTCGAATGGAATATGCACTGTCTGCTGGGCAGCGCAAATGACTTCTTTCCTCGTAAATGGAATATTATATTTTTACTATTATGCAAAAGACAATGTACATGCACACCAGTTGAAGATGAGGAATAATCGAGGTTTTCATACGCTATGCAAGTAGTTAGGTTTAGGTGACCAGAAGGTTAAATTTCTTACGAATCAACTCATTGAAGAGGGAGCCTCGCTGGGGGTGTTTCTGGCTGGAAATGACTGATTTCTGCTAATCCTCTGCTGCGCTCGGACAAAATCTGAAAAGTAAAATGAAACACGATTGATAAAAATACTGTGAAAAGGGTTGAATTCAGCCGTAACAGAAAGTAAAGTAAAGTGTCGTGTTGGACTACAATTCATTAACTTTGCTATCTCCGGCTCGCCTTCCTTTCTCTCATTTTGTATGCGACGAATTTAAAAACAAAATTGTCAATCCATTTAACCAGCAACTCCTCTCCGATATAAGATTATTTTATTCATTTTGTGGCGGAAAGGAGAAAGCATGCCGACATCATTGCGTGTTCACTTTCAGCTTTTTGAGAATAAATGAGCCACCACTGGTGCGTTCGTTCGTTGGTTGGTGACAATGGATTGATTTGCATGTCCATTTGTTGCCTGGTCTCCTGCAAAAGTCAGTCAATTCGACAACGAGCTGGTTGGTCGTCGACGAGAGAACTCCGCCAAGCTGCGACCCAACTGCACTTCATTATCCAAAGTCTTTACTTATTTATGTATTTTATTCGGTGAGGACTAGCGCTGCTATAATGCTGCATTGAACTGCTGCTACTGCCATTCTGTCCTCTGTTGCTTTTTCCCTCCTGCTTTCCCTTTCCTGGGAAGATTTTAGCACCACATTTTATTTTATATTTTACGAGGGATAATTTCATCCCGTGGTGGTGAAGGCCCCCCACCGAGAGCATAATAATATGGCCAAGATGAACTCTGTGTTTCAAGAGGAGTATGAGAGGAGGAAAGCTTTTGGCACTGCATCACTATTGCTCTTCCAGCTAGCTGTTGAATAATTGTGGCAAATATCGTGTCGTAAATGTGGTGGAAGAGAACGAGCACAGAGTTCTACCCGTTCAAATCCAATGGCTCTGTGGGCTTGCTATGGGAACGTTCATGTGCATTATGGAAATGGATAATGTGCCGCGAAGGAGGAAGAAAGCAGTGAAAATGTGGATGGACTTTCCCCGCAAGAAAAATAGGAGAGAGTGCTTCGTAGAGTGGGCATTTAGTTGGTGAGATATTTGAGGATGAAGTTGTCATCTTGGCCAATCCATTCCCAGATTAAAATAACGGAGCAGCAGCAGCAGGAGACCTTTAAGCTGGGCTAATGTTCTGCTCCTACCTCGCTCCCTGTATTTTATTATGCTCCCAAGAAACAAGAAATGCACTGTCTCCACGCCGCGTGTACAAAGGAAGAGCCGTCGTTACGTGGATGCATGTACAAGCCAAGGCAACAAAAGACTCGTAGCCTACCTACGTGGATATGTACATACATTGTTTTGAAATTTATAAGAATAAATTCAGAAATGTTTATTTTGACATGGAAAATAATATGTGTGTGTTTCATAAATTTTTTTACTGTGTGAGAGCGAGTGAAGGAATTTTGCGTGGTGGTGAAAGGAGCAGTCTGTTGAAAAACCTCATAAAGAAGGAAAACGAGGAAGCCGTAAAAAGTGTGCTGCTGGAGATGTTCGTCGTTTTGAGCAATATAATTCTCCGGGTTGCTCACACGGACGGACGGAGGGCCAAATTTACAAGTAACAAGTAGCGACCAAAATCTGAGGTTGAACTAACCCTGGGTAAATACAGGCTCTAAATTTGTGAATGATCCCCCCAAGGTTTAGTTTGGCCCTCGAACTACCCACCATCATCGTCGTCATCCCAGAGTCGGCTTCAATTGCAGAGAAGGAATAAGTTCCATAGAGAGATAAGAGTGCGGCCTTCTTTCTTCTCTCTCTCGCCTTTCTCAGCCTCAGCCATTCCGAGTCAACTGGTGGACTCTGTGGTGGCGGAGTTTTAGAGATTGGCGGAAGGAAAAGAAAGCTCCACAGGTCTCGCACAGTAACAAGTAAAGTCTCTCTCGAACACTAAACTATACTCGACTGATAATATCTTCACACCACCACCGCCAGAAATTTCTCTCTCCGCCTCCTCCTCCCAAGGACCTTGTGTTGGATGCACACATATTACACACACAGCGATGCACCACGACCGACCAGCAGCCTTGTGGAATGGAGGGCAGTTCACACAAACTGTGAGGAAGGAAGCGTAATGTATCTCCTCCTCTGGCAAAAAAGAGTCTCTTCTTTCCAACATCTGCCTCTCCTCCGTTGAGAGAAAGTGAATTTATTTTCTTGGATAAAGAGCAAGCGAGAGTAGATTGGATTACATAATGGGAAGTGAGTGAGAGGGAAAGAGAGAGAGAGAGCTAACAAGTTGCTCTGGAGTCTCTAAATTCAAAAGAAACCTTATTTGCACAAGACACAAGAAGGAACCAGTTAAGAAGTTGGTGGGTCCTAAAGCGGGGTAGCTGTTGCTCTCTTCATTTCGGAGGAAAAAGAAGTGAAAGTACTAGCGAGGAGAGAGTTTAATAAGGGAGATGAGTTCCTCGCGCTGCCTTCTCGATTTATTTTTGAGTGAATTTCCACTTTTAGCAAAAAAGAAAGGAGAATTGAACGAGTTTATGTAGTCATTCATATCTTGCAACTTGAGAAACACTTTTTTTTTTTACTAAATTTCAGCAGTTTTTTCCCGGATGATGACTTCATGTATGTGCAGCTAATGTTGAAACAGTCTACATTTTTGTAACCAATTGAGCGGATTATGATATTTTTGCGTGATACATATTTTTTGTAGGGAAAACCTGCAAGGTTGTTCTCCGTAGGACAACAGTTAGTTGTTTGTGGAGCTATATATAGACGTATGCACACGTATGTAGGCATGTGTACAGGGCAACATATCGTGGCTGCAGTAAAACATTGTGTTTTATCCAATTTCTTTTGTTACTCAAGTGAGTGAACAAGAGTGTACGTGCCTTTTCTCACCCCAGCTCACTTTTCCTCTCCTACGGAGGATTTTGTTTCGACTTTAACTTTTACAGGGCTGCTGATGATGTACATGGAGGGCAAATATGAGCCTATGAGCACATACCAACAAGCCGGTGGATTAGTCTAATCATTTTTGCCTTGCCTTGTCAAGCCGATGCAGGTAGGTGGGTCGGGATGGAGGCATTAGTGGCAGGAGGAGGTATGTGGAAAGAAATGGATACAATAATAAAAAGGAAATGTTCACTTGGGCTGGTTGGCCATGGAGCTATTATAAGTCTTCATGTTTTTCACAGGGAGGAATGAATAGCACACAATGCAACGTTCCACTATAGATTAGAAGGATTCGTGTCCTTTTAATATCAAAAAGCAAAACCAGCCCCATTTCCACAAATTGTTTGACTTTCACCTGTAAGCATGCAACCCACCAGTTTGTTCCCAGAAATCGATACATTAGAAACCTGTAGAAGGTACAAAATTAAAAAGAGGAAGGAAGGATGGCACGGCAAAAGTGATTTTTCCACACACATGTAAAAGTGGGAAATGAAGTGGAAGTAAAAATTTCTAAAAAATTTCAAGCCCGTCGTGAGAAACCAGTTGCGTCCTTCCTTGTTGCATAAGCAGAGAGAGAGAGAAAGCGAGAGAGAGAGAAATGGACGAGTTTTGGCAGATTCACCTTCGTCTCGCTTTCTTTCTGTGCTCCATTCCTTGGCTGGCTCTTCGTTTGATGCGGCTGTTTGCTCACATCTCATTACTCTCTGTCCCTCTCTCTATTTATTTGGTCTCGGCAAACACTTGAGGAGTGCTAGAGTGAGCCCACAGAGACCAATTTGCTCCGAAAGAAGTAAACTAACTATCCATCCCCTATCACGACGGCGTCTGCTAACTAACTAACTAGCTGTTGGTGGAACAAGTCTCCGTTGTTGATCCACAGGTCTCTATCTCTCAAGATTCCACTTTTTCACAACATCTACCTTTCCTCTCCGTGGGGACGGGGCGGCCTGATAATATGTGGATAGACCTCGCTCCCTCTGCCTTAAAATCTTGTTAAAGGAGAGCCTGGCAATTTTTAAGCGGGTGTCGCTGTCTTCTGGACTGTGAAAGGTTATAAATCTTCCCCCTTTCACCCCGTCAACTTTCCCAATCCCCGCAATAACTTTGATCTCGAAGGACGAGGACCAACCGATACAGAAAAGAGGACGCCGAGGAAGCAGCCTGTACAACGACCAAGCAATGATTTGTGACGCAGAAAAAAATGCAAAACGCAGCAGTTTTTTGTGAGAACATAGCAGGAAAGTAAAAGAAAGCCGACGTGGAAACGAGCCTATCGCGGAGTGTGATAAGAAAATAAGAAGGACGTTTTGAGGAGTATTAATGTCTTAAAAATGGTGAGGTTACCAAAAGTACGAAACCACCAAGTTTATTTCAGAGAAAGAAATTGGCAAGAGAATGCTGGCAAGTTTTCCCACTAAATGTCTCAATTGAAGTTGAACTCTTTATTTTTTTGAAGTCATCGATTTTTCTAGTCTTTTTTCTAAAATTCAAACTATTTCAAGAAGAATGTTAAAAATTGGGGAAAATGCAGAATAGTTGATGAAGCCGAGAAAAGTTTTGGGAGTGCTCGACATGAATGGGTAACGAGTGTGGGAGAAAGCACAGCAGCCACACACACACACACACGAGATATACGGGAGAGAGAGAGAGTACTGTCAAGTATGGAGGAGATTAAGGGACCCTGATCCGATCTTCCTGCTATTCTTCTCTGCGAACCAACTAATCCCTTCTTATTACACCAGAATGCCACCACCACCTCCTCCCACTCTGCAACCTTGTCGATAAGCTCCCGTCCCGGGGGAGACCTTCATCTCTTTGCGGGATCAGCATCATCATCAAATCTTATAAAATCAGTAGTGATAGAAGATGCAAACATATCACAAAATCTAACCCCTTCGCTCCTCTGTCTTTTATGGATCCGCCGATGTGAAATGCTGATTGTGATGGATTGCACTTTAAGTTGCACCGACTACTTGTTGTCATCCTCCTCTCGTTTCCAAGTGCAAAAGGCGAAATCAACCAAGCCACCGCACCTTCCGATTGAATGGGATCGGATCGATTTCTTTCCTTCTCGGCCTCGTGTGTGGGTGCAGTAAGTGGAAAAACTAAACTAAACTAATGAGCGGAGGAGGAGGAGAGAGGGGGGAAGGGAACGAAGGATTATTTGGTGGAGTCAGCACCGAGTGGTGAGGAAGAGACAAGGGTCCTCCACTCGCTCACTTCACCAGCGACGGAGGTAGAAAGCAGAGAGAGAGCACTCCACTAAGCAAAGCCCTGATTTGTCTTGTCAGCATGATTATATTCGAGTGGATTTTTGTGATTGTGGGATTGTTCATTAGGGATGAGTGGAGGGGGAGCGAGGGTTTGTAAAATTATATAAATTCACTGCATTTTAAAAATCGTAAGACATGCACAATTCCAACAGTATGTTTGGCCTAATATATTTGCATAATAATGAGCAATCAAAAAGTAGAGCCGGAGAATGAATAATGGTGTGAATTGGTTGGGATGCGGGTGAGTCGATTCGATATTATTTGAGGATACACACCGGTATGCATGTACATACGTACGTATAATGTGTGTCTATGTACATACGGCTTACATAAAATGGATCAATAAGTGAAGCAGAGAGTTGACTCACGTTGGAATAGTTGTTGCTTCATCATCGTCATCAGCTAAGGTTTAGCCAAGTCGGTTGGTTTGCTGCATCAATCGAGTACAGCTACACCGCCGATTCGCCAGCCGACCTCTCAGATTGAGTAATGTAATCTTCCTGAATAGAAGAAAGTTGGTAAAGTTGACTAAAGTGAAAGTAATAAAGTTGCTGTCGGGACAAAGTTTTGATGTTCATTCCCACTCGTAGTTGGATGTGTGAGGGAGTGAGTGAGAGGGGCAGAGAGAGAGAGAGAGAGGGATTCAAGTCAAGTGCAGCAGGAGACCACACCCACCACCGCTAAAGGAACGCTACGTATATGTAATCCCCATCTCTTGCCGACAAACGTTGTTTAGCTGGTCATTTCCACCTCCACCTCCACCTCAGGTTCCGGAGCAATACTGCATTCTCTTATTCCTTCCCCAGTCTCGTTCTCCTCGTCATCTTCGTCGTCATCAATGTTGATCCGGGTGTCATCGTCGTCGTCCTCCATGTCACTGTCACAGTGGAAAGTGGCCACCTCTCCTTCCTCAATCTACGGCACGATAGAAATGAAGAAAAAATAGGTATTTATTATCGGCCAGAACGTCTCATTCGAAGACATGGCAACATATTTCTAGTATCGCTATGAGTCTAGGTATGGCTTTAGTTTGGAAAAAAGTACAAAAGATTTCGAACCTCTTCTTTGAAACAGGCAGAGTCGTAATGTTTGTTCAGGTATGATTTCAGCGCGAATGATTTGTGACATCGCTTGCACTCGTAGTTCTTTGCGGCAGAGTGTGTCTATATGAAAACGTATATTGTTATGGTCACGTATGAAACTGTACGAGACGAGGAAATCTATACAAATATGCACCACCCACCTGCATGTGAGCGCGGAGGTTGGAGCGATCCGCAAAGGCTACAGAGTAATGAACATTAGTACAAAGTGTAATTGGACGATAATAATTAAAATAAAAAGACAAGTGCAACTGCTCACCCTTTCCACAGTGGGCGCAGCCGTAGGGCTTTTCCCCCGTGTGACTCCGCATATGACCCTGGAAAGGAGAAGAAGAAATACGAAATCAATATCCAATTAATTTATGATGACTATGGAACCAAACTCAACCAACCCACCTGTAGCAACCACGGTCTGGAGAAGGATTTTCCGCACACATCACACTTATGATTAAGATTGTGGGTGAGAATGTGCATGGCCAAGGCAGGCATGCTTACGTACGCCTTTCCACACGTCGGACACCTAGAAATGCAGTTCAGTCGTTTCACGTAGTGACAAAAATTGTGCAATAAATGGAATAACCTTGCGAAATTATATTTTTCCTACCAGCCTACGCAAGCATACTTAATCTCGCGAAATCAATCAATTGCATGGAATAAATGGTATTCCACATGTATGCATATAGCTTATGTTGTAATAAAAAAGCTAAAATAGATGAACTTGATCTAAAATAAAACTTGGTACCTTTTTGCTGCTTGTGAGTCGAGGGAACGATGGGTTTGTTTGTGACGAGAAAGGTTGGAGGATGTCGCATAGTTTTTGCCACAATCCGAGCACGTGTAGCGTGACTTTTCCTTGGGACCAAGTAGTCCGATTTCATCCCCTGGAGATGACGAGTGGACACCCCCACTCACACCCGAAGAGAGGGACAACGTGTCCCCTTCCGAGTCCGAGCACAGGTCGGCGTTGTTGTTGTTGTTGGCGCTGTTAGTGCGACTGCCGTTCAACTTCACAGGAGTTGCTGGGGATAAGCTGGCGTTTTCCTTTGGGGACGAGGACGACGAGGTTGCCGATGCTGACGAGCTGCCAGGAGGATTGGCGTTGTTTAGCTGTTGTTGTTGCTGTTGTTTCTTCTTGGACCTTCCGTCCGAGATAAAGAACGCTTCGTACGTGTAGGCAATAGTTTTCGTGGCTGTGGGTGTGGGGGTGTTGGTGGAAGATGAGGCTGTGGTGATGGTGGTCGCAGACCCAGCAGCAGATTTGCTCTCCTTCTTGTTGGCAGCCTTTTTCTTGTCGGATTTGCTATTTTTCGTTCCTTTCCCCTGTTTGTTCGTGTCCACTGTGGCGAGTGGAAAGTTGAGGTTTTGCTCAGACGAGGAATTGTTGTTATTACTATTATTACCGGCACCATGATTGGTGGCTGTGGGTGTGGTGATGATGGTGGTGGTGGTTGGTGGGGAAGTGGAATGAATCAGTGGTGGTGGTTGGGCTTGATGACTTGGGTGACAGGGAGCTGCTGGGGCAGAGATTAGAGGTGGTGGGGGTGGCAAATTGAGATGCGAAGTGGACAAGTCGAGAATAGCATGGGCAGTTGTAAGATCTTCAGGTTTTCTTTCAAAGAGGGAAGAGCACACGTTTTGCAAGCGTCTCTTCTCTTGTGCCACGGCTTCAATGGATTCTGGTAGGCAGTATGGTCTGAAAGGGAGATATTTCCATCTAATGTAAATAAGCAAAGACAATTTCGAGAATACGAAACCATATTATGGAAAACCAGAAGAAAGAGAAAAACTTGAGGGATTTTGCAAAATGCATATTTGTGTAAGAAATAAACACAACGTAGGAGGCGCATAATTTCATGACAACTTGCATGCTGAATGTATGTACATATGTACGAGTCAGGTCATAATAAGCATACACAAGGAATCGTCACGTACCTGTACAACTCTCTCTTCTTCGGAGGTGGAATACAACCTTCTGGGTAGTTGTGGTGAAACCGAGACGTGGGTGTGGTTGGGGTAGGTGGGTAAGAATACTGCGGGATGGTGATGGTCGTCCCCGATGATGACCGGGGTGCACTGCGAATTACAGACGTGTGCCTTGTCGGGGGCGTGGACGATCCCTCTGCTGAAGACACAATGACGTGGTGCGTGGGGGACGATGTGTTGCGATCTTGGTCGTCATGGGAAGAGCAGGATGAGTTCGAGGGTGGTGGAGAATCCTGCAGATAGCCTGCATCAAACGGAGGAACAAAATTAAATGAATTTATTTACGCCAGGCAAGCGACAACATTTGCAACAACTGTTGATCGCTGCGTTGTCGTCGTCATCGTTCATTCCCGTCTTGGAAATTATGACCCAACTTGAGTTTATTTTGTTTAGTCATCAGTATTCATGGTAGTGGACATGGCGGTGCTAGATACTTCTGGGTGGAAGCAGAAGCAGTGAAAGGAATTGATGGTTTGCTCATTCCCATCAACATGAGGATGAATGAATGAACAATCAACATAAATTGAGGGTGGCACTGTTGCTTCTTCAAATTGATCCGTTGGGGCCGATTGTCTCCAACGCAATCCAATCTACCAACTCGGCTCAACACCACCAAAAGCCTAACCTGCTGAACCGCTTTTGCACCCTGTATTGCACCACCTTCTCGCATTTCTCTCCTTTCTTGTGAAGTATGCATGTATTTTCTCAGAAATTATGCATGAGGAAGAAAAATTGTCGCGGAGTTTAAGAAAGAAAGAAGCCATTTTTCTGCCATGTTTTGCTCCCTCGCTTTATTCTCCGCTTTCTACCCAAATCTGTACATCTTTTGTGTGTTGAAAAAGAGTCAATGTTTTCCTCCGTTTTTAAGCAGCTCATCACACAAAAGAGGGTGAGAACAATGGAGCAAGAAATTGTAGATAACATCACGCATCCAAACACAAAAGTGCATGAAGCGAATGCTGACTTTCTCTTCTTCAACCCAGTAAATGCGTACTAACTGCTGCTGCTTTCTCTCTGGTTGCCTGATGATGATGACACCAGACCACCACCACCACGGCTGCCTAACTTCTCTCCCTGCCTTTGGCATAGCCTGGCTGACTGGTTGATGACATGGAATGCCTGCACTGCACCATTTCCTCGGGTAATTAGCCACACTGTGAAAACTATAATGGGATGTGATGCGCTCCTACTACATACTGCCTGCGAGTCTGTTGATGCGGAGGTGCATTCAACCAAACTGTTGCCTTCCTCATTTCATTATTACTCTTTCTATCTCTCTGGCTGGTCGGTTGTCTGGTGGTGGGAAGAAAGTCAATCTCTTGGGAGATTAGAATCTAGCTGGGTGGATGCTCTGTCATGAGAAGCATCACACACATGAATGTTCAACTGGTGCAATCAGACGAGATGATTGTGTTGGATGAAATCAGGACAGCCATGTCATTTCGTCGTCGTCTTCTTCTTTAACCTGCTCCGCATCGTCATCAAGCCATCAAGATGATGCTGATGATGATGATCCTATGACGAACCAATTTATGCCAAGATATTTTTTTCCAACTCGAACCCATTTCTTGCTTACTTATCCGTGGGTGCTATATAAGTAGGAAGAAGAAGAAGAGGCAAGCATCAATGACTGGTTGGTGGAAGGACTGGCTGACTTTTGTGCGGAAGAAGATGATGATGAGCGTCGCCAAGAGAGTTTACTTGCTTCCATCCTTCTTTGCCTGCTTTTTGGTTGTCTGCTGCTGCTGCTCTTGTAATGTAATGGCCCTCCGCAAAGCCATTAAAGCGAGCCTAATGTCCCCCCACCACCATCACACTCGGCACTTTCTTTCCCTTTCTCCCTGCACCCTGTTGAACTATTCTGCCATCACCACCACCACCACCACCATTTGTTGCTTTCTCCAGAGGGACGACAAAAACCAATCCAAAAACGTGTGTGTAGTAGCCCGTATGCAATACAGTTTTATTCGTCACTAC
Organism: Folsomia candida; assembly: GCF_002217175.1. Classification (NCBI taxonomy): domain Eukaryota; kingdom Metazoa; phylum Arthropoda; class Collembola; order Entomobryomorpha; family Isotomidae; genus Folsomia; species Folsomia candida. The sequence goes on along the minus strand of NW_019091193.1, from coordinate 22,903,506 downwards.
AAAAAAATTATGTTTCGAGTTCCTCGTGAATCGGCAAAATCTGTCCAAAATTGCCCAGGCTGAAAAATTGTCAGGATTTATGTTTGCCTCGGTAAAAAACGAAATAAAGTTGGTGAGTGAACCAAGTGCGCCCGTGTCACAGGTGCAGTTTCGTAATGTTTAAGGAAATAAATGCAATTTGTGCAGTGGCCGGCATCATACACAGCAGCAGCAGTGGCAGTGCTTTTACATTACTCTCTTTTCTGTACTCCATAACGCAATTGACTCTCTCTCTCTTTTGTCCCAATCTTGGTGGCAGAGTCGTAGAGCTCGTGGTGGTTGTGAAGCAATGCGAGGGAGCCTCCGACCAAATTGCTCTTTTTATGATTTCCTCAGTCAAAAATTTGGCCCACAAATCACCAACTTTGGCCTTGCGTCTGACACGGAGAGAGACGAAGGAGGAAACTGTAAGTAAGGAAATCTCCACCCCCCCAAACAGAAAGAATCAAAGTTTTTTAGAGAAAAAGAAACTTGGTTTGGAGAGCAGCCAGGAAGTGAAGAAATGAAATGATATAAAAAGAACCAACCAAAATATTATTGTGTAACAGAGAATTAATTTAATTTGTTGCAGAATAAGAGAGGACGGATGGCTGGATGGTGGTGGTGGCGGAGGAGAAAGTTTGTAAAATTTCTAGAAATGCCATTCATGACGATTTCTTTTTCTTTCTTTTTTCAGTGAGATTTCTGGTTTTTATATTCTGAGAGAGTAATCGATTAAACTGTGCTCCTGGAAGTCTCTGATTGTGAGAAGGGGACAGGAAGAAGAAGAACACAGTGACTGCTGGACTCATTATCGCATTTCAGCTCAGACTCGGAGAAATTAAGTGTCATGCCCCGACTGATACGAATCCAACTGATTCAATGGAACAATTTCCTTCTCTCTCTCTTGTCGGAGTGACCTGCCTGCCAACCCCACCCGGGTATTGCAGTAGTCCGCGCTGGCTGCTGGTAAGAAAGGCGAGAGAGAGGGAGCATAGATGGATGGATACGAGTTTCATTTATCATTCCATGTTTTCATTCCACTTTGCATACAATAATCAAGCCCAGACTCCAAATTAGGCGGACCTATAGACCACGTACGTACGACTTGAAATCCATTCCCGACCTCTCCTTGCACATGAGGAAGAAGAGAAACAAAAGCTTCACTTTGACTTTTTAGCTAGACACCACTGCCACCACGAACTAATTGATGGAGTGAAATTACTCCAATCCAACTCATTTCCTAGAGACAATGACTCTGACATTTTAATGCACTCGCCAGAGTGAAAGCTGCTCAGCCACACACATGTATTAATAGCACCCATGTACATATAGTCGGACTTACGTACGTACAACCAGCAGAGCACAATAGATGTATGCTCATCACACTAATTACTATTGTGCCAGTTGGTTTGGTGTAATTAGGGAGAAATCACTGAAATTTGAATGATTACCATCGAAAGGAAATGCATGTGAGTGATGGTGATGATTTTTTTTGGAAATTTTTTCAAGTGGAGGGAAATCTGGTGGAAATTGTCACCATACGACTGCAACAGATGACTACACCTCTCGTTCCGTTGCCTGGAAGACGGGCAGTTATGTAAGAAAGGTCGTCTTTCTCTTATCCCGTCGTTCCATCTTTTCCTTATCTGACGCCATAACGGTGTATCGAGTTGCCTCCGCCTGGTCCCATCATTGTCTCTCCCTCGCCGCTTTCTTTCTCTCTCGTCGTTGCTCTTATTAAACTTGACTCTCTTTTGCTGTGTTGGCATTTCTCCACACGAAACCATCCGTTCTGGCAGCGTCCCAATAAAATAACCTTCCCTGCTCCCCCATCACTACTTCCATCTCACCCAGAGAAAGAGAGCGACGGCAGAAATCATATCATCTCAACGGAGGAAATTTCTCTCCTAATTTCCACCCACATAAAAGTAAGGAGGTAACAAGTTCCTCGTAAAAGGCGACAGGATGAGAGCAGGGCCCAGCTGAAGCCGGAGGAAAAAGAGTCGTAAAACGGATCACATTTGATTTGAATAATTCCACACTTTCTCCAAGAGAAAGGGCTTCATTTCCAAATTTAAATTTTACTGCGGCTCTCAAACAAGATGAGATGAGATGAACAAGAAGAAGACGACGACGGAGGAGGACGAGACGGAGCCAGAATGATGAAGCAACAGGACTACGACTACATGCATGCATGGGAATCCAAAGGGGAAAGAAAGAGTTAACAAGGATTTTGGGATTTCCAACTTTTTTCCCTCTAGTTTTACAATTCTCCTGAACAAGAGAAAGTTTGGTGAAGTGGTCCCTTTCAAAAAATGAAGAGGCTGGCACTATAGTTCTACCAGCCGAGTCGTAATGAAGGCAGGCTACGTATGGAGGAAAGGGAGCAACAGCCGTGGTTTTGATTTGATAGCACTACTCGGTTGGTTGGTCGGTCTGCGTAGTAGCAGTGGTGGTAATGAGCAACAGCTTTTTTAATGACTGCTTCACCAAAGCCACAAGATGCAATAAGTCACAAACTATAAAACTTTCTGGAGAGAGAGAGAAAGAGAGGTTCTCCTTCACTTGAGATTTCATTGCGTCATTGGGGAATTCATGCAGTTTGTGTTTTTGAAATGCTTGACAGCTCATGGCAAGTGCTCCTTCTAGTTTCCCGTACTCTTCGTGTCCTCGCGGAGGACTTGCTTTTCGCCTCATCATCATCGGAATAGCTGAACAACCCCTCTCTATAGGATGTTTGTTGCTTTGTTTAATAGTTTAGAGTGAGTTTGCTTTACCGAGTTTAGTTTAGTGCTCATTAGTGGCTGAGATCAAAGGAGTGGATGGATGGATAGTGGGTGTGGTGGTGGTAGAGGGGTAATTAGCAGAAGCATTCCTTTGATGTATAGAGAAAAGTCGACCAAGATTTGCCGACAGAGACCAATTACCCCCCACTACGGATCTCGCCACCATCACCACCACCACCACCACCACCATGGGCGATCAAATCAAGTGCTTATTTATTGCAACTTTCCCCAACTCCATCCCGTCTCAAGTTTCACAAGCAAAAACTCACAATGGAGAAAGGAAGTGAGAAGGAGGACTTACCGTTGAAGAGAACTGTGACCTTGCCCGCTGTGGGCGCGGGTAGCCATGCGGGCGCGGGAGGTGGCGAGGGTGCAGTTGTCCCTTCGGTGGGGCTCGCAGGTCCCCACGTACAATCCCTGCCCACCTTCTTCCCCTTGATGATCACGGACGAGGAGGAGCTGTTGTTGTTGTTCGCCACCGTCGTCGTATTGTTATTATTCTGCTCACTGTCAATGTGGGCATGGCAAAATTTGAGTTTCTTGGGGACATGGTGGTAATGGTTGTTGTTGTTGTTGAGATTTGCAGCTTCTTCCGACTGTGACTTTTCATACGCGAGAGACTTCCACTTTTTTGCCATGAGACAACGTGGCATGTTGACTGAATTGCTTAGTTTTATTATTATCCTGACTAGGAAAAAGTGTGGAATGTTTAGAATGCGATTGACTATAACCAAAGGTAACTAGATTCGGTTTGGTGGGAGAAATATTGGGAGGTGAACGTTACGTATAGATTGATGGATGACAACAAGTTGCAAAATGGAGAAGTGTGGTCGTGTGTTAATTAAACAGAATGAACTGAAGGGGGTAAAAAGTTGAGGGAAAAGGTTTTCACATTTTGTCTCGAGTTCTCAAACACGCTCACATTTTACAGTACATGACCAAACATAACGAGTGAAAGGAGGTGAGACTCACTTCATCCTCTCAGTTTACTGGGCACGTATTTTCAATCCTTGTACAGAGCTAATCTATCTTATCTCGGACATATTCACAGTTTAAGACTAATTCATTGTTTTCCACCAGAATCATAGATAATTTCATACTGATCACAAATATTGCGTGGAAATTGCGCTTATTGCTGAGTGTATAAGTGTGTGTGGTGTATTTATGTGTTGCTTATTGCTGACAAGAAGTTAAGTGTAATAAGTGTCGTTATATCTTAATGCTAATTTATTTTATGACTTTTTATAAATAATTTTGTTTATTGCTGTCGTTCTCTGTAATTGCTTTATTGCTTTCGTTGTCGCTAATTAAATGACTCGGATAGTGTATCTCGTCGTGGTAATAATTTTTTACTGTTATTGTTCCCTTAAAAAACGAACTTTTTGGGGTAATGTAATTTCGGCGAACTTATGACTCGTAGTTGGGCCTGGCGTGAGACGACCCCAGAGGGGAGAGTAGGACCGAGGAGAGAGTGGGGTGAGACGGGACAGGTATTACTCGGCTGGGTGAGTGAGTGGTAAGAAGTGACATTACGGGAGAAGGAAGGGTGGATGGTCCTCCGTTGATGGTGGTGGAGAAGGGACTGCTGCTCTGGAGACTCTGGCTGGAGAGAATAAGTTTGGCCGAAACTAAGCTCCACTTTTCATACCCGATATCATTACTGCCACTGTCGAAGACCCGGTAGCCCTGGCTGGCTGTTGCTCGCGCAGGTTCCTGTGGCATCCCCACCACCCGAGGAATCCTTTCACCAGCAGCAGTGGCCGCATCGCATCACACCAGCAACAAATTCCTCTGCCCTCTCAGGTCCGCAAAGAGGAAAATACTCCGAGTTTTCCCCCGTATGACAGCAATGCCCCCTTCCAACGCTGATTTCGTTTAGCTTGTTGCAGGAGGACTTGGAGAAAGCCAAGATTATCTGCGTGTAAGATACGAATTGCTACTTTTAGCTGGACTCTATAGTCTGAAAATGGTGATGGTCAGCAAGAATAAATGCATCAACTATGCATCTGCTTTTAGGTGAGTAACACTCCTCGAGTTGCGACATGCAATCAGCTAATTGCTCCCAGCAGCGTTGTGCCACTGTCCGTCTGCCCTTCTGACTTTGAATAGATGTCGAAATGTCGCTCAAAGTCCAATTAAGGGCCAAATCCAAATCTAGAATTCCTGTTTCAAAGAAATCTGTGAAATCCACTCGAGAATAATTATCATTTTGCGTATCTAACAGAAAGGGCGAATATTTATGTATCATCATCAATGTGACAGCGTTGTGTATTTATGAATTCATGTCAATGTCAAAATCATAAATATATTTAGTAATCTGTGGATGGTCAACAAGCAGTATTACAAACCTTTGCTGGGTTGTAATTAATTAGGCTAATAACTTTTCTACGTATGTATTTATTATTATTTAGTATCTCGCTATGTTCATTGGATATATGTGTAAATACATACAAATTTATCAACATTCCCGGAAATCTGCTCAAGTTTTTAGAGAAATATGTATGTATTTACGTGGAATTCGTCACCCGCTATCCAGCGTCACCTCGAAATCATAAGGATTCACCCTTCCATTCTCTCCTGTTGTGAGGTTGGGTTTTCGGAGGGTAGCAGTACTGCACTGCTACGTACGTACGAGTAGCAGCACGAGGGAAGAACCAGGTGTGCTGAATTAAATAAAGCCGAATAAAAGGCAGGCAACAGACACAAAAACCTAACCCAACCTGTGCTGCTTTGTCTCATGTCGCATGCTGCCGAATGAACCAGGTAGTGCACGTAAAAATCAACCCTTGTTTAATGAAAAGACTGACGACGACGACGACGACCGGGGACGACAGATGAGAATTGAGATCACTTTTTCCAAACGAGAGCGATTTGCATTCTAACAACAAAACAGGAGCAGAGAGCAGCTTCAGATGCTTCAGATGAACAAATACTTGGCTCTTCAATCTATGCAGTTGAGTATTATGAACCGAAATAAGCGTTTGGTTTTAGAGAGCACATTTCGTATCGGAATCTGAGAGGGATATATTGTTTGTCAGCGGAGACTTGCTATCAAATTTCAGAGATATGTATGATGATTTCACTCCAAATTGGTAATCAGTGACAGCAGTCGCGTCACTTTGTTCTTCGTCCGGAATAATCGTATAATTAATTGAAAATATGTATGCTCTAAACTTTTACTACATAATACTTTCCCTGAAAAGTTGGCATGCACAATGTGCCTTTATAAATTCCCTATCCCTATTTTAACGCACATCTACAGTTGCCCCAAATCAATATTGTTGATATCGTACCCCAATATTTTTCACCATGTTGAATTTGCTAGCTAAAAACGAATCATACGTACCTGCAAGAATTGCACCTTTTCCCGTGCCCATGCCATTCATCCGAGAGAGAAATAAGCTTTGTAAGGACAGTTATGATGAGTGGGTCTGCAGCAACAGCAGAAATATACACATTATGCTCATACCCTTTATTATTTACCCTCATTGAATCGGACTCCCTTGGGTTTGTGTGGATTGTGATGCTAATCCATTTTTTGTGACGCAATGTGCATGCAGCACGAGGAACAACTGCCACAATGTATGGACATGATTTGGTAGGATATCCATCCACGTAACCAACAACCAGGTCGACAACACAGAACAACAGCGTCGTCGTCGTCGTCCTTTTACCTGAATGGAGAGAAAAGTAAGTCACTTGCACATTGCATAATAGTTGAGCTGTGGCCCGGTGCCCCACAAGCCTCGTATTTCACGTCACACACAGCGTTCACCTTTCTTTCATCCTGATCACCCTCTTTTTCAGGGTGAGCACAACAACATGATGCGTTCCGACCGAATTTCGGTCCTGTTGGTTGTTTTTGAAACACATGAATGACCAATCAACGAACCAACTGGTGGCCGATTAAAGGAGAAATCAGGCATGTATTTTTGGGTGAGAGATTATGTTACATATTTGGCGAACTAAAAAGTATTAAAAAATAACTGTAAGAGATTAAAATACCAACCATTTAAATTCACATAAAATTGTGTGCAGCAGTATCAAATTTGACTTGGTCTTTTTCAAAATCGATCACAAACTGGTTTCATAACCTGATTTGATTAAATTAACTTTTTGGAAATCCTCGTAGGGAGATGAAATTTGACATTTTAAAAGCAAATAGGATGATCACTACCGATTATGTTTAGAATTGTCGGATTGTGCTGAAATTTGGTTTTCAGATACACACATAACAAAATTTCGTAGAAATGTTATATATTTGTACATTCATCCAATTTAATTCCAACTGTTTTCCACGGATTTCGAATAATTATAGAAATCGTACGAAAATAATTGATTGAATGAGTGGACTCCTTCTTTCGAGGCTTTTCTGCTGAAAAATATAATTCCATTTTTTCCATCCTGTTAATTATCAAGTTGTTGATCAAACAATTGAATTTGGGTTTCTCCATTTCCAGTAACTTCGTCAATTGTTAATCAGTTTTAATGGATTCGCTGCTTATTTAATGTGGGTAAAGTACTCACATATCTACATGCATGCATAAACATATATCTAGCCTCGAAAGGAAAAGTTATCGGGAGGGAACGTTCTTCACGACGGGAGACCTTTTGTTCTTGTTTTTCATGTCAATCAGCTTGGTTCGAGTCAGCCGCGGGATAAAGGGCACAGCTTGATTTCTGAACCAAGGAACTCGTAACTTATCAAATATCCGACCGAGAAGGCAAAAAGTCAACCACTTTCCGTGTACGTACAATTATCTGTAATATAACAGTGATTAACTTTCACGATGAAAAATACATATAGTATTTGAGATTGTTTTTTATGTAAAAATTATATGCGAATACATTAAATACATTTGCGATATAAAAAAAAACTCAAGTGCTTTCATGTTCCATATCAAGTAATGAAGATTTAAGGGCATTGCGCGTTCGTTCAATTGATCATGATTTGATTTGAGTTACAGTTAGTGAACATTGGAGATGGGAAACGTGGAATTGAGAGCTGCTTTCGCTTAAAACTGTTTATACGTAAGGAACCACTCTAGCCACGCAACTTCTAAATTTACCTATTTTTTAATTACTGACTGGGTCTGTGTACCCACGACCCTGCTGCTGAACTTAATGGTTGATTTGTTTTGGTAATCGCGCAGTGGTGGTGGTGCGAGGGGACGAGGTTTGGATGACACCACCGACACGTGACGACTCGTTCAAGTAGTCGATGCGTGGGGGACTCTTCAACAGATATTGCTGTGCTGTTGCGTTTATCGTGTATATTTCCAGATACAAAGCAGGAACTAATGGTTCATAAGTAATAGCTCTTGGATAATGATTGTTGTGAGATCGACTTTCCCCACTTTTTATTTCAGACTGTTCTATGAAACTGTATATATGCACATTAGTATGCGTCTAAAAATGGAATAAGATTTTGAATTTAAATTGTGTTGTTCTATGTCACTGTACAAATATAGTTTTTGTGGTTTTTAGCTTTCTCCTTCATCTGGTCCTTAGTGCCGCCGCTATGTCTACAACCAAGGAAATTAGCTAGTTTTGCATATTTATATACTCATTACATGAAATGCTTGTAGTTTTATTTGAATTATAACAAAGTGATAAATAATAATTGTCACTGGACCCTGAGACATATACACATTTATCTGAACATAGTCATAAATTCGTCTGGAATATTGTAAAGAAATCCTTTTGTCCAATAATATCTACTACTCTTTAGGTTTGGTTCCCAGGAATCCAACTGCACTTCCGGTATATTTAGTATGAAGTCACTTTTGATTTGGTTGATATTTTACTTATTCTCGTCGTAGGTCCATAAATTTTGTATTGGATTATTCAATTCATTGCTTGCACGGAATGATGTGTTGCATGCAAGAGTGGCTTTTGGAAAGGAAGGAAGGAAGGAAGTCAACGAAACGATGGGAAAAAGGACCAATCCGGGCATTATTGGCAGCGGTGAGTGTGCGAGCACTCATGCATCGGGCAAGAACTGGATTGGGGTACGGGTGCCCTTATTTAGGCTGAAAGTCAAGTTTAGCTAAGAAGGGTCCCCTCGTGTCATGCAAGAGCGTCACGAGTCCTGGTTTGAAGCTAAATAAAACCAACTTCCATGCAAAGTGCTTCATAGAATCACGCGATTTCATTCAATGATCAAATCCTATCGTCAAATCTCATTTCGTGCCATAACAATCAAGGTGTAATAAAATGTCACTTTAGTTTAAAATAGAAAGTGAATTTCTCACAGCCAAATTCCCACCAAACATCAAGCCGAACAATTGCTGAAAACAACTAGCTGCATTTTTACCTGTTGTACACTTACTGTATTTCACCACGAGGAAATATATGTGGCACGTACATATGTTCATGAAACCGTGCAAAAAATATGCTCATTTGTGCATTTCCAAATATTGTAAGGAGCACAAAGATGCATGGATAGAAAGATATGTGTAAACGTGGTGGCTGGCAACAGAAGGCATACATATTTTCAAAATGAACGCCTCGTTTTTAATTTTATGGATGGTTACAAATTGAGCCAACTCATCCATGTGGTTAACGTCGATTTATTTCTCTGACGCAGAACAACAACCCGTTTTCGGTTTTCAGCAGAATATATCATCCCAACCGACATAATAAATTGCTGTTGCTGATGTGATGGTGATGCTTCTGCGGCTCACACCAGAACAAATCAGTCCGAGATTAAAGCGCAACACAGGCAGTTTTGGAGATGATGAGATAAAGTAAAATAAAAGATACTACTCTGCGTTCGTTGGTGCTGTGTTATGTTGCTGGCCTTCTGATTAAAAGGGGAATCTATATGCTAACAACCTCTCTCCATCGCACTTGGTATACCACGACTGTTGCTTGTTTGCTTTTACTTTACTGCTTTTGCTGCAAGTGAAGCGGGGTGGGGCAACCTTTCTCTCAAATTTATGGTCCACTGACACACCCACCCAAACCACCGGCTTAATCAGGAAAAGTCTCCTGGTGGGTGGGTGTGGGTGAGATACTTCATTCATCATGAACGAGGGAGCGACTATCAGGAGGGAGAAGTCAATCTCCCTCCGTCCAACCACTACTCGAGATATTACGTAGAATGTGAAGAAGAATCTCGGCACGTTCGAAACATACGACACGATTTAAACCGATTTTTCTCAGTATTAGTAAAAACAGGTATCGTTAACTTTGAAATAAACTACAACAAAAATTTTATGGCAAGTGTGTAATATGTAAAAGTTTGTGGGGGGAAAAGCAAAGGTGCAACAAGGTGCACATTTCTTGTACCGAGAAAGGAAGTGAGATAAGACTTCATCAAAGTCGGGAGTACTTTCAACCCTCACGCCACAACAATCTCCACATTATGGCTGAGCTTCCAACTCTACAAAATCCTTAAATTTCACTGATTTTCATCCAATCTGATAATCATAATATCCAAGTATTTCACCGTAACTAACAATGCCACTCACTATGTTGTGCATATTTAAATGGGCTGCGGAGCCGAACTTGACTTTCAACTTGTATGAGTCACCTCATCACCTTACACGACCGGGTTGCTGTTGGTCGAGTTAATGGACCTCGTTCCTTATTGAACTGGGAGAAATTGAAAGGCACGTGCCTTGAACCACTGCGTTTTGTGTGTGTGAGTCGCCCTGCTTTTAAATTTCTATCTCAACATCGGATCCGGATTCTTGATTATTTATTGCTTGCCTGTTTGGTCAGACCCCTGCAGTTTTACTATCTCTGAACATAAAATTAATGAGGGGTAACTTGCAGCTCTCATCCGCAGTGGAGATGCGAGAGAAAGTCGTCCGATTATCATATTTGGACGGCTACCTCGAGCAACAAGCGTCCAACCAAGTTCAATCAGGCAGCCTGATTTTATGTATTTGAGCGGCATTGTGTAATTTATAATACGACAATATGCAATACAATTGTTTGTCCTCCAGTGTATGGGCATACATTTAAACTACTGCGACCATATATAAGTATATGTTGCATGGATAAACACTTTCAAGTGGGGGAGGAATAGAATTGCGTCAGAATTTCAATCCATGTGTAGATAGGTTACACAGGCTGAGGCATTAAAAATTAAGGTCCAACTTAGCACGACATCATTAAGACAAATAGAGAAGGGGTACGAGGAACCCAGGCCAAGTATATTTTTTGTCCTCGTTGCTGTCAATCGCCCAAATGTTGGCCATTTTCTTTCTGGAAACAGAAACAGGTGGACACATTAATCAAGCTTATACAACATTACATACAACGGATAATCAAAGGTTATGCAATTCTTCGTAAATTAAACACTGGTCGTCGTCAGTGTTGACGTCATGAAAAACTCAATTTCTGATTCCATTAAGAGCAAGATGTAGATTTATCTCCAGTGTGAATAAAAATCGAGATTGCTAATGTGCTAAATGTGCTAATGTACTAGTGTGCATGTATTTTGACCGACCCCGACCCTTCCTCTGCATTCAACCTTTCAAAACAACTAAAATAGATTCAAAATCAATCCTATCATAACGGCTTGTGCCTTTATGTCATTGTATTTCGTGCACTCGTTTTACGGAACGAAACTGGTAAAAGAAACGTGACAAGAGAGAGATGCGCATCTGCCTCCAGTAAAACTCGAGCATGACAATAATGTGAAAATGATGAACCAGGATATTTTTATGAATTCCGACAATCCAACCCTTCCTCTTCCTCACAAGCGGACAAATGAGTGGGCCACGCATCAGATTAGTCACTATTTGTTGGGGTGAACTTAACCCTTTTATTATTGTGTACTTAAGAAAATAAAAGTGTCAATAACTGGAGTGTGTTGACCACCCTCCATTTATTTGTAAATTCCAAGGTCCTTCGTCAGAAGAAGCTTATTGTATTCTTGGTCATATTTATTGTATGCATTTCGGTCAATATGGTCCTCCAGCGAACGTTCACCCAAACGACAATAAAAGGTCGGCAGCCACGCTCCTTCACTAATATGCGTACCTTCTTTTTGTCGAGTGGCACAAACACACCCAAACCAAGACAGGTGAGTACTTATGCACTGCTGTGCATACATTTGAGAGTGAGCGCTGTTGACCTGCGGAACCTCAGGAATGAGGAAGAAGGAAGCAGCTCGACGGAAGAAGGGAAAAGATGAGCAGATGAAAGCGAAAGGATGCCGAAAATAAAGACCGATTTGAACTCAACCTTAACAAACAACAACTGGAGCAAAGCAAATATAAAAATATTCACCAAACATAAGGACAAATGACGGAAGGATGACTAAATGCTAAACACGGAAATAGGGCCGAAGAGAGGTGAAGGGCAAGAAAGGTCAGCCGAAATAGATTGAAGTTGAAAATAATAATTTTGTTGCTCGCAATGTTGCAATTAGTGTACAATGGACAGTTTTTTTTACTGTTCATTCGAGATTAGAAATTATTTTACACGAAGGTGGTTCTAAAAATATTTTTAAAAAAGTATTCAAATTGAAGAGTTGCAAGGGTTTTTTATACATATTTTTTGGAACGAACGGTGGATACTTAATCGGGGTCTAATTAATGGTTTTACACTTTAACAAAGAAATAAGTACTGGAGCGAACATTTCTTCTAAATACGATGTTAATATCAAGTCGACTGATGCTTAATTTGTCTCATTGCAGGGGTCAAAGCTCTCTCAAGTGTTTACAACAACCAGCAACATATTACACAGAAGTATTTACAAAAGTCTGTAGGAAGTTAGTTAGTACACTTCCATGTTTAAGGTGTACGTGGAGAAAAAGGCAGACAGGCAAGGTGTTCGCTTTCAATTTCTATTTCCGCATATGTGCATTTGCGTTTGTGCTTGGCAATTGAAAGGGAAATGCTCCTTATTTCCTTCCCTAATCCCTTCAAGCACAAAGGGCTCCGAGTTCACTTCCACTCTCTTGCCCACTAGCGAATTGTGCTAACAATACCACCATTTTTCATAAGTTGTTTCATCAAAATGTATTGATTAATGTAATACAAGGCCAGCTGAGAGCATTCCCAGTACAAAGAAAAAATTATGCGTTGATGAGGAAAAGGCTCGAGTATGTATTTCGGACTCTTCGTCATCATCGCTCTTACATAAAAACTTTTATACCGATTTCAAGTCTTTATGTGCCCTACTCGTCCAAACTCTGGAAATTAGGCATCCAAAAACAACAACTGAATGTGAACTCGTTAGAAATTATCACATGTTGCATTTCTCACAGAAAGACAATGGAAAATATGAAAAATACAAATCATCAGGATGGAACCTGTAGATCACATCAAAATGTAACTCATTTATTTATTTATATTTCATTAGTAATTTCCGAAACCACGTGGATAAAAATGTAAAGAAGAGCACCATCATGTCAGTGTCACCGTGAGTATGTCACTTCCGGTCAGTAAAAACGCGAGGTAGGAGTTTAATAAGGTTCCCACGATTTGCTGGTATACATAAATTCGTCCATATAGCACACTCACATGCAAGAATTCATGGAGGAAGACACACATGTCACTGAAACCAAAATAAAGTTCATTTTAGTTGAAAAGTGGTAACAAAGGTATTGATGCCCGGTAGTAAATAAGTAACTACAGACATATGTAAATGGTTTTATGCTCACTCAGCGAAGGGGTCACTCGGTGGGAATTCATCCGGCCGCAATATAACGTAATACATGGCATGTATGCATAGCCAGATGACATGATGATCATGAAAATATTAGTGTGACTTATTACAAACTCATGGTTCATTAATAAGGAAAAAGTTTGAGAGTCTATTACAGTTGAAGTTTTTTCTTGCTCTTCGTGGAGGATGATTGAAAATGCCACGTAACCCAAATTATTGTCAAAGTCAAAATGCCGTGGGGATACGTATGTATACGTTTCATAATAGGTTCAAGTACAGATGAGCGATTATTATAATGAACCCTATTCGAGTAATTCGTCGTAACTTGAATCTCAAAATTTGTCTGACCTTGGTTTAAGCATCCAACCGAATAAAAACCCTTCGTTGCAGAATAAAAGGCCGGTGTGACCTAGTTGGACCATTATTTAGTATTTACTAAAAATCCACTGGCATACAACGGAACCCAAGAAAATCCAGGTTAACCGAATCTGTTTCAAGGTACTTTTCATTCTAATCCAAGCAAAAGCTCTTCAACTTAAACTTCACCTTCGCTCAAAGTCGAGCATCGATAGACAAGCTTTTGAAGGGATGGAGTTTGAAGAAGAATCACTTCTTTCAGTTTGGTCCTGAAATCCAAAATGCATACCCAACAAATGATTGAACCTCTTGACCTAAATTCACTGGTCCTAACAGAAGAGTGATTATATGCAGGTATACGTGTACAAGTATTCTGTACACACTTCTGCTCCCAAATGGTGGGTCGTACTTATTACTCACAAAGATGGTGCGGTAAAACGATGAGAAAAAGGTACTGGATAAGTGTGTACCTAATGAGGATCTCCTAAGTGCATCCTATGTATAGATGTATGCCGATGTATATTGGTACCCAAAAATGAGATATTTATTATTTAGTGATTTTAGTTATGAAGAGAAATATACTTGGTGCTGCGGAGTGATTTTTTATTAATTAAAAAAATAATAATTTTTTACGAGTTATGACTTCGAACATAGTTTCCTATAAAATATATTTTTGCATGTTTGCATTGCATGATTACATAATAATACACCAGATAAAATTGAAAGTACGAACGCTGCTGAAACATGAGTCTTATGCATTTCATCCCAAGTAGTGGGAATACCAACCAATAAGCAAGTTGAAGGGCTGTTTGGAAACAACATCTCAGAAAGGGAACAACTTTGTTAATCTGATATTTTATTTTCCAGTCCCTTTCTTGGCAGTCAGTACCACTAATAATAAGCAAGCGATGCACTTTTATAAGGAACCTGGTGTGCTTTCATGTTATTGTGGTTCTAATAAAATCGGACCCTTCTCTTCGTAAAAAGAACGCTTTTTTCATCTCTTGCCCTATTTTAAGCATCTTTACGACCAAGGTTGGCTTCAGTTCGATCTCATCTCTGGACCTTTCACAATCTTTCAAACAAAATTCCAAGATGAAGCTTTTTGTGGTTATTTTTGTGTCAATTTTTCTTCCCCATGGTTTCTCTGATGATACTTCGAGTAAGGAATAATACTGAAATTTAATTACAAAAAATTACTGGTTCTATATTTTGTGTCTTAAATTACTTCAATTAAGTATGTGTACTATATTTTTAGACGCCGCTACGACTGGCACGCCTGTTTCGGTGGGTATAAAAACCGTTAAATATTAGTTAATAAAATCAAATATCGTAACGCATTTTATATAATTAATAATGATTAATAATACTTTTCAGATTGTTGGTAGATACGAGCTTTCGAGCAGCGACAAGTTCTATGAATACATGACTGCCCTTGGTATGCAATGGTCTCGTATATAAAAATGCCTCACAAATCAGAATACTCTAAAATATTACTCAATTTTACTCAATTATGCACCAGGAGTTGGATTCTTTACCAAGAACTTGGCGGCGGCAGCGACCCCAATTGCGACAATTTCAAAGGAAGGGGACTTGTGGACTATCAAGACGGAGACGACCTTTAAGACGACCACCATTACGTTCAAGCTGGGAGAAGAGTTTGATGAAACCACTGGAGATGATCGGACTTGCAAGGTGAGTAAATCTTACCCGAGTTTAATTATCTAATTTATTTAGCTAATTACCCTAATAAAAATACTTCATTGCGCATTTTGTTGATATGCACAATGCACAGACCACCATCACAATGGACGGAACCACCAAAATGCTAACCAACCAAGTATGCTCTGGGAAAGCCTACCGAATTGACAGAGAGTTTTCTCCAACCCAAATGACAATGAAATTATACGCTGACAGTGTTACAAGTACACGGATTTACCGAAGGGTAGGTCGCAATTAATATGTGCATAAAATAGCTGGCGAACATATGTAGTTGCCGTTCTTATCTGAGATCACTTTTGCCAACGGAAGTTATCTCAGAAACAACAAACAACATATTTTCAGTTGAGCTGCATAAGCAAATTAGAGATGTAAATTAATTTTGATACCGTTTGTTGCAGCTTTAATCAGAATCCCAGGATCTGATTATGGTTACTCCTCTTGGTTGACAAGCTGACATATACGGAATGGAAAACTTAATTATAATAAATTTCATCATATAAATTATCTACAAACAAAATTACTAATCTTGCCGTATTTCTAGAATTTTTTTTACTTTTAAATGTGAAATGTATTTAAATGTGTTTAAATTTATGAACTTTAATTTATGAACTTGAACTCTTGGACTTTATTTCCACTGATTTTGAAATAAAACTTGAAGAAATGCATTCTTTATTGTCGAGCTTAATCTTATTTTACATTGCGGTTCAAGGTGTCAAAAACTTGAATACGAGCTTGGCTAGGAGTCTGTCAGCATCCAACTCACCGACCCACGCGGGAACCATTCAGTAGGCGAGCATTGTTTCTAACACGCAGGTCAGCTCAGTCCACCCGCGGAGTCAGTCATCATCTGTCGTGCAAAGAAACCAGAACACAAATTGTGCTGCACAATCTTGCCAGATATTCTCAAACTTTTGATAAAAATCGAATCAAATCAAGAATTGTTTCGCAGGTAAGCATTTGTATTGTTAGCTAATTTAATTAATCTTGATGAACAAATAATTTACATTGTTGAAATATAATTTCGGAGAAGTCGCGAGTTTCGAGGGAACTTCGGACTAACTATGAAGGTCAGACGAACAACCAATCTCTTTACGAGAGATGTTGAAATTCAACGATACGACGGTTCCATCGTCAAAGCAATTGAACTTTTTGAAGGCCCTGACAACAATGCTGCTGCGCCGTACATCGTTTACCCGAAGTAAGTAAAGAAAATTGTTTATACCGCCGACAAATATATTCCAGAAAAGCCACAAATGGTAAAAACGGCTCCTCCCTTGGTTTGGCTGAGCAGTGATTTATATACAAACCCATTAGCCATTGCCCACGTAGATATTTAGTAACTATAATAATAATTAAAGTTAAATACGAATGTAATTCTACTTTTTAGCAACAACCAAACTGTGTCATCATCATCGTCGGCGGCTTCTTCAAAGTCTTCTGAGGCACAGGAATTCCTGTGCCAAAGCTGCACCAAGAAATTCTCCTCGGCGTCAATGCTCAAGCGTCATGAAATTATTCACCAGGGGACTTTTATTTGCCCAGAATCAGGTTGTGGATCACGATATCGGAATAAAACTACACTTACGAAACATCGAGTAGCTGAGCATGGATTAGTCCTTCATCGCAGTCAACGCCGACTACAACCACGTCGCCCTACAACACCCAAATTCGAACTTTCCGGCAATTCAGAAATCTTGGACGACTCGTCTGAAAAAATGGACGATCATTCAGAAATATTGGACAATTATTTACAAACATCTAAGGATTATTCAGGAAGCTTTAACGATTATTCAGGAAGATTGGACGATTGGTCAGGAAAAATGGAGGATCTTTCAGAAACATTGGACAATCATTCACAGACATTGGACGGTCATTCAGAAACAATGAACGATTATTTACAAACATTGGACGATTATTTACAAACATCTGAAGATTATTCGGGAAGTTTGAACGAGTATTCAGGAATTTTGGACGATTGTTCACAATCACCTGAGGATTATTCAGGAAGCTTGAACGAGCATTCAGGAATTTTGGACGATTGTTCAGAAACATTGGACGATAATTCGGGAACCTTGAACGAGCATTCAGGAATTTTGACTGAGTATTTACAAACTTCTGACGATTATTCGGGAGGCTTGAATTCTGGAAATTTGGACGAAGACATCACGAAAACCATGCTCAAGATAGACTCAAATTTGTACTCATCTTTCTCAGATAAATCTGAATAATGCCACTTGTTATTTGAAGCTCTTGTTATTTGAAGCGTTTATGAAATATTGCTCAAATTTGTGAACAAGTAAAGAATTAAAATTAAACGTGAAAGTAAAATTGGGTTGGTTTGATTTTTATTAATTTCTTATATAGAATAAGGGTGTGTTAGTAATATGTTTCCATTTCGACCCATCCACCTGGTTGACGCCGTATAAGCCATCGTCTTACTTCGTCGTAGAGCATAATGAGTACTGCGAAGGGAAGAGGAGGCAGCCACCATACAAATCTGTACACATATCAAGCAAATTTATGTAATCAGAAATCAACCCCACTAATTGCATAATATGCATTAAACAAATTTATAATGCACAAGTGGACAGATATGACATGTACTTTAAGGGTTGCATTCTTAGTGCGACGTCCATTCCGGGGGTGTAGCTAAGAAAGGCCGCAACGGCAGTTTCGAAAACAAGTCCAAAATTCAGAACCCAGTTACCTGTTTTTGTCCACATATTAGTAACAAACAATAATTGGATTACACGAAAAGTAAATTAAGCCTCTAAAGCAACTTAATAATTATATAAAATTATAAAATTTACCCATTCCTTGGTCCCAAAGCGACAAGCGCCTTGTTTTACAAATGATGACATCCGCCCACTGAACGATGACTATGGCCACAAAGAAAGCTGGAAGTATTAAAAAAATATTTAATGAAATCAAAGAAGAATGGGGGTCGAGTTAAATTTTTCATTGTTCTAGTTTCGGCGGTGTCTTTAAATATGATGCTCTTTTCAATAGGCCAACACGTATATTTAGAACTTGCCTGTATGACAAGTGTATTCTAATTTTTTTCTCGCAACGTATGTCCATTCCTGACCATATGAATCTTCTAAATCATTGACCGCTCGGCTTTCCCATCGGGGTCGAATTCCGTACAGATCCTGAGGGAGAAATCCATTTTCTGCCATGATGATAAAGTACACGAAAAAACCTGCCACTGCCTGTATCATCCCGACTGTTAGTAATTAATTTAATTAGTAATTCAGTTTATTATTATTCATAATCATACTTATTAGAAATTAATTATTTGTAAATTGCCTTGTCCGTACGCAACGGAAATGAGCCGTTCGTTAACCAGCCGATCTCGTTTCGGATCACGTGGCGATCGCAGCATTATGTCAGATTCGGATTTCTCATACGCGAGCGATATTGCAGGGACCATATCGGTGCCAAGGTCAATGCAAAGAATTGTGACGGAGCCGAGAGCTAAGGGAATGTCAAAAAGGATAAAGAAGAGGAACGGCGACACTTCTGGAATCTTCGACGTTAGCGTATAAGCTATAGATTTCTTTAAATTATCGAAGATCAAACGTCCTTCCTCGACACCCGCTACGATTGTTGAGAAATTGTCATCCAGCAGAATCATATCTGCGGCCTGAATGCATTCAATTTCACGATTTTTTAACTTAATGAATGATGAATAGTGTAAATTTTAGCAACCTGTTTAGAAACGTCAGAGCCCGTGATTCCCATCGCCACGCCGATATCAGCTTTCTTTAAGGCTGGCGAGTCATTAACGCCTGAAAAGTGCATAAAGTGTGTAATAACTCAAATAATGAATATAATTGCCTAATATAAATTATTTGAAATCACATGATTTTTACCATCTCCTGTCACAGCCACAATGGCGCCCTGCTTCTGCAAAGCCTCCACAATTTGCAATTTTTGTTGGGGAGAAGTCCGAGCAAAAACTATCTCGCTGTAATTTCTCAGCACATTGTCCAACTCCGTTTCACTCAATTCTTTCAGCTCTCCTCCATGAACGACGGCGGCGGACGCGGATTCTGGGGACACTTCGGACAATGGAACACCCAACCTGTTGGCAATGTCTTCAATTGTTTCGTTCTCCGGGGAAATTATTCCAACGGATTTTGCAATCGCTTTGGCTGTTATGGGGTGATCTCCAGTGACCATGATTACACGAACGCCGGCAGATCGGCACTTGGCCACAGCGTCGGGAACTGTGGGCCGAGGAGGGTCCAACATTGAAATTAACCCCACAAATCTCAGTTCAGTTAAAGGAAAGTTGGGCTCCTCTGAGTTGAAATTGTAGCCTATTGGGTAGTCACATGATGGCAAGGGTAGATCGCAGAAACCTATACACAAATACATGGAAGAATATACACATATTGACATTTATATTGAATTACACTATGTGATTTGCGTAGAGTTTTAAGAAACATGATGAAAATATGGCACTTATTGAATACTCACCTAATACCCTCTCTCCCAAAGATCCCAGTTCTAGATATGCATCGTGGAAAGCATCAAGGGCCTTGTCGTTCATGGCTACCTCTCCCTGGTTTGTCATTATTGTTGAACACCTTATTGTATTAATATTTCATGTTATGAAGTGCTTTATAAATTTCTTCATTAATTTTGAAAATATAATGCAATCGAGTCAAAAATTGTATATACATCCCAACCTTTCTAATATTCGCTCTGGTGCACCCTTCATAACGAGTAAGTGACACCCCTTATCCGTCATATTGTTCGCATGAATGGATAGCTGAAACTTGTCGCTTGAGTTGAAGGGGATCTCGCAAATTTTGGGAAATCTTTCCCGAATTTTGGCAGCACTTCCTTCTGCCAATTCCACAAATTTGAGTATTGCTGCCTCCGATGCATCTCCAGCGACATCCCTTTTCATCACGGGAACACTGCTGTCCTGACCCCCCTTGAATTCAGCCGTGCTGCAGAGTGCCGCAATCCTCACGAGTTTCTGGTATCCGTCGCGTTTATTGTATCCTGCAACGCCCACGCTGGTGCAGTCATCGTTAAGTTTTGCATCCACAATCCCACCTTCAACCCAGAGGTGTGACACGGTCATCCGGTTTTGAGTTAAGGTGCCCGTCTTATCGGAACAGATTGCGGAGGTGGAGCCCAAGGTTTCGACGGCTTCCAGGTTTTTCACCAGACAATTCTTTTTCGCCATCCGTTTCGCTGTGAGTGTCAGACAAACGGTGACCGTAGCCAAGAGACCTCAAGAATCAAAAAGGTATGCATGTAAGCATATTCAGTTGTGGATATAAATGCACGTATGAAGTTATTATTTTTGTGCATTTTGTGTACCTTCAGGCACCCAGGCCACGATGATCTGTTTTTAAAAAATAAAATTTTTAAAACATCTTTGACAAAGCATTTCTACATAGTCAAAATTGTATATAAATTTATTTGCATAAACATAATGAGGATACCCCGATAAAGAAAATGACCCCGTCCAGCCAGTGATAGCGAAGTGCAATGGCGGCTGCGAGCAAGGCGAGGGCGAGACCAAACGCAACGACGGTGATGATGTGGATAAAGTGGGCAATTTCTTTGGCTATTGGTGTTTCTCCAGAGTCGAGACCAGATACGAGGCCCGCAATCCTTCCCATCACTGTATTGTCACCAATTCGGATAACTATTCCCTTCGCAGTTCCTACATTTATGTTACAGTATAGAATCATAAGCATTTCATTATTTCATTATTTAGTTTTATTCTGAATTTTCTATAGTAAGATCTGAAATTTCACCTTCAACAGCATTCGTGGAAAAAAAAGCAAGATTCTTTGTCTCTAACGGATTCTCATTGGTGCAATCTGGTCCTCTGTAGAACAGTAACACCATGTTTTTATAACTGATCAGGGAGTTTGCATGGTGATTTATGTATGCAAATATGTACATATGTATTAATATGTACGAGTCCTTGCCTTGACTGAGCCTCACTTTCTCCAGTCAACGAGGAGTTGTCTACTTTGAAAGATTTTGCTTCGACAATTCGTATGTCGGCCGGGATTCTGTCACCCAGCTGCACTTCCACCAAGTCGCCAATTGTCACTTCTTCCGCCTTTAGCGTGAGGCGTTGTCCTTCTCTGATCACTCGGGCGTATTGAGGGACGAGATCTGAAGTTGATAAAGGTAGGATAACGCAATTAATAAATTTCGAGTAAGTTGAGGTACTTCCTCCCACATCTGTGTGAATTACCTTTGAAAGATTCCATAATGGCAGAACTCTTGGATTCTTGGTAGAATGAAAATATACCAGTGATGAGCACCACGATTGTAAGGACGAGACCGAGCCAAAGCTATAAAATCCAGCAAAAGTGGATGATGGAAAAATGAAATGTTATACTTTTCATCTGCTCGATTTGTAATGAGTTTTCTATTTCACTGTTTGTATAATTAATTACGTTATCCTTTGACGCTGTCTCTGAGCTCGACGCTTGAATTGCATAAGCAATGAAGCAGAGAATGGCACCAATCCAGAGCAGGATTCCAAAGTAGCTGAACACATTGCGGATGAAAATGACCCATTGAGGCGTTGTCTTTGGGGGAGTCAAGCGATTTGGCCCTTCCTTCTCAGACATAACTTTCGCCCAGGCATGGCTTAACCCTTTGAGTGGACACGTCCTCAACTGACGGCACAGGTCGTCCAGGGGAAGGGTGTGCTCTGTAATCTCGATATCTCCTTTCAAGGAGGCCACGTCCTTCTTCTTCCCCTGGAATTGTTCGCACATATTAAACAAAAGATTTGAGGTACTTTCAGGTAGTAAATAATAAGAAGTTTCAAAATGAGAATGGTCCTTTTTTGTTTTCTGTACGTACCATTTTTTAGAAGCTAAATAATTCCAGCGTACTTCTTTTAATCACTGCCGATGGAAAATGCAGGTGTATCGACCGTCATCTTCATCAATGACCAATGTTCTAGGCCTTTTATCGTTATTTGATGCCATTGTCATGAAAATCTACAAACCAGTTCAAACTCATGCAATTAGGAGGAGTTCTACTCTTCTAAGGATAAGTACTTACGTATGCATGTACGTATGCGTTAACGGAGTATTTCATACATAGCGACATACCTGCAGACGTATGTATGTACATATTTAAGGATATGGATGGCATAGGATTTACGTATCACGCATCGAGTCACTGTCTCCTGAGTGCCAGGATTCGACGTTTTTTGGATATACATATTCCATCGTCAACTATACAAATAATTGACTAATTAGAAAATGTTCATGTGCCAGACGGGCGATCACTCTTAAAAATTAAATCGGTCACATACTGGTTTAATTTGCTCTCATTGACCAGACTAAATTTCGCACGGCAGTTCTAAGCAATTGCTAAACGAATGCCGAAACCTGTTCAAATGTTAATTTAATTTTTACATAATTTCATATTTTGACGGTTAGAAAAGAATCAATCAATTCTTCAATTATTCTAGAATTCGCTATGCACATGTGTGTATAATGCATTAGTCGAATGGGTGCTAAATTATTTGCTAATTGATTCCAGATTTGCTTAGGTTCGCCAGTTCAAACGTGATTACAACTCTTATGAAAATATTAAACCAATCATCATCATCACTCGCTTTCCAGCTTTTGTTTTCATAAAATTTCTAGCTCAATCCGGTTACGGTGTACCCCTTTCATTAAAAGGTAATTAATACGGTTAGTCAAAGGAATTGGTTAAATAAACATTCCGTGCTTCCTTCTACATACATAATTAATTAAAAATTTCTAATCTGTATGAATCTTTTCAGAAATATGTAATAATTCATTTATTTCGTGTAGTAAAAACATTGGGATCAATATAAACGGTCAATTACTAAATCATACTGATGTAAAAAATAAGGCTCATGTTAAAAATTATAAAATAAAAAGTACATGGTTCATAGTAATTAATTCACACTCAAAACAAGTTAACGTACGTAAGTATTACGCATACATATTTATAAAGTTGGCGACTTAAATAATATGCAAAAAAAACACTGTTAAAAATTCTGATCTTGGAAATACATGAAGACTATGCAAATGCAAAATGAAAATGCATTTTAATTATTCGAATAATTAGTTGAGGACAATAATTATATGGATCCTCACCGTAAATTTTAATTGTCACTGTAATAATATTTCTGGGGATTTTGTGCAGTGGGTTTCGTGTACTGGTTGCGTATTCTGAGAAGCTCCTGATGTATTTCGGAGTATGAAATGGTTTTGTGGTTTCCGCGAATCCTCTCCGGCCAGTTCGCAGGGTCCTCGTCAAGGTCTGCGTCAATCTCCTCCTTATTCTCCACGTTCAATGCCATGTCATCCTCGTCCAAGGAAAGCGGTTGGTTCAGTTTTGGAAATGTTGGGCGCTTCCATAGTTGCGGCTCTTGTGAACGCGAAGACGACGCACCTTGTGGATCTCGTGACAAGGACGGAAATCTATTGATGCCAAGTGCGCTCCGAGGACAGTGAAATTTAGATGAGGACCAGGACGGTACGGCATTCGCAGATTTGGGGACATGAAATCTCGACGGCGATGTTGCTTGTCTTGAATAACAAGGAAATAGGATTTCTCTGTGATCCGTGATTTCGTCCACTTCGTCTTCGTCATTGTCAACGGATGCTTCGATAGGTGGCCAACCATCATTATCTGAATACTGTGACGAATACGTAAAATCAGACGAATCAACTTTGGATCTGTTTTCAGCTGCATGTTCAGTCAATTTGTTCTCTTCGGATAATTGTGACTTTCGTGAAAATGAAGGTCCAAAGCAAACTTTGGACTTTTGTGGTGGAGGTGTGGAAATGGATGTAATTTTATTGCTGTTTCGGATGTCTTCATTTCCAAAGTCTTGTGATGCTAGAAATTGTGGCCAGTCACTTGCAATGCTCTGTAGAAATCCATCCACGATTTCCTCGTCTGGATGGATGGACTTGGATGGTAAATTGTCTTTGGAAACCGTACTCATTGGTAGCGTTGGAAGTGAAGATAAAGCTTTTTCTGGTACCGTTAAACCTGGAGAAATTAGGCTGCAACTGGGTAGGCTTCCATCCTTTGCAGGTGGAGATAAATGAGGCTCCTTATGCTCCAGAATTACTGTAATCACGCTGCTTGTGCTTGAAGCAGAGCTTGATGACCTTGACGAGACTGGACTCAACGGACATGATAAGTCAGAAGGAAGTTCCAGTAATTTGACCTCATTTTTTTTGTTTTCCGGTACTTGATCCAGCACCATTCCCAGGTCCTTTGCCCTGTGAGTGAAATGAACCAAGTTAGCTTTTCCTTTGTACAGTTTTAAACGATAAAAGAACGTAGAGCTACGAATATTTAGATGGTCCTCATACTCATCAGGATGCATTTTGCGGATGTGATTTTTTTGGTCCTCCTGACCCTGCAGAAGTCCAGTGCAACTGGGGACGGGACACGCATAAATTCCTTGATGCGTCAAGTATTTGTACCACAGCAGTCCTACCGAGATCAACTCTGCTCCACAACGACCAGCCTCGTCCTCAGTTTTCGACCTTCCAGGACAAGTTTTGAACGTTGTTCCTTCATATTCGCAAATCATGTGTCCCTCAGCACATTGCATTAACGGGTACGCCGTGGTGCAGTGGCAGTAGACACAATTAAACACCTCGTAGATATCCTCAACTGGGGACGAACTAGTAATTTGAGATTTTGAAGACAATAAGAACGTCATAATTAATTAGCATACCAAAAATATTTCCAGCATTTCGTTTAGTAATGGAAACGAATAATAAACTGAAACAACTCACTGTTGGATTTTTTGTTGAGTCAATTCGCTGTTATTTGAAGGAACAGGGCTTTGTACTTTTTCTGAAAGTTGCGTCATGTCGAATCGTACTATTTGATTTTATTGATATTAAATCAATTACATTTAATATTATTTCTGGAGGAATTTATAAGTATATACTTGTGCAATGTTAGTGTCAAGACTGGTTTTTGATTTACTAAATATGAACATATTTATGTATGCATGAATAGATGTGAATGTCTAAACATCGACCAATATGCAAAAGGCAACAGTTATTTTGAACCCACGTTGCATGGCCAGTGTAGAAGACATGATATTAGAATGCTTCAATTGATATGCGTATTCTAAATATGTAAAATGTAGTAATTCGTGACTTATTCAAATTGCTCTTCCAATCTGAACCACATATTCCGAAAGCAGGACAAAACTTTACCCTAGAATATATCTTAAATACCATAGTACTTGCATAATACTGTTCAATTTAATTTCAATTTTTCTTAAACACAAATCCTAATAATGATCAATTTCATGGTATATTAGTCTCGTAGCGTTGGAAATGTTTGTGTGTATGCATGGAATATCTTTACTACTTTATTTTATTGTTGGATGCATAACATCGTTACATATACAAACATATAACAGAATATGAACTATGCATGTAGTATTCTTTTTTGAATTCTTCAAAACACGTCCAGCAGAGAAGTACGGATGAGAACACCGGGGTCCAAGTGGGATTAATCTAATGTTAATCTGAGGTTGTGTAGTTTAATAGAATTTAAAAAACCTGGATTAAACTTACACAACCTGTAGTAACATCAAATTATTCCCACAAGAGCAAAAACCTATGACCCTGATCGAAATAATCTAAACGATTTCCAATATCTAACAATTTATTGTTTCGCAAATTAGTGTTAATTATAATATAGTTAATGTGGCCAAAATATGACAATTTTCAGCATTGAAGTCAATTACAGGTGCAGTTTGCCAACTTTCCCTTCAATTTCAGAACATTCTTCATTGGAAGCCTGTTTGGGGGCCCCATTGACAAAAGTGACGGCCGAATTGAGTTTTTCATTCACCACGAGGCTGAACACATCCGGACGAGAATAGTGACCGACCGGGTCAAAGTCTATTTTCGACCTGATGATCTCATCCAAATCTATCTCTGCGGTGAGGACCACCTCTGATTCGTAATTCGGACCGGCCATCAATTCTCCGTACGGGTTGATGATACAGGAGCCCCCCGAACAAATTACAGAGTCTGGGTCATCACTCGCAAATGTTTGGTGATAGTCGACACCTTCCTTGTAGTCGCTTCGCTTCACGAATTGATTGCACGTGAGAACAAAGCATCGTCCCTCCACCGCAATGTGACGCATCGAATGCAGCCAAGCCTCCCGAGAATCGGCTGTCGGTGCCAGATAGATTTGGACACCTTTTGCATACATTGCCATTCTGAGCATGGGCATGTAGTTTTCCCAGCAAATTACACCCCCGATGCGACCAATGTCCGTTTCAAAGACGGGGATTGTAGAGCCTGATTGTTGATTTGAAAACATTAGCATAATTTTGGAGGGAATAAAGAGCTGGATATAAAATTAAATAAGGAGACGACAAAAATCATTCAGGACTCACCATCCCCAAATCCCCACACACATCGTTCCCCCGCCGTAGGCATTAGTTTACGATGTTTTCCAAGCAGTACTCCCGAGGGGTCAAAGTACAGGATCGTGCAGTAAAGAGTCCCGTTTCTCTCCTCTCTCTCAATAACTCCAATTACTAAATGAAGTTTATTGTCCCTGGCAATTTCCCCGAGGCGATGCGTAGCTGGCCCTGCAAATAGAATATGTAGCATAGGTAAGGTTTAACATAAACTACGTAAATGCGTGTACATGGATGGATACTATTTCAATTTTTAAGAAATTACCGGGTACAGTGACAGAACTCTCCCAATATTTCTGGAACATTTCTCTGCCTTCCTGAGTTCTCGAGCCAATCACAACCCCAAAATTATTTCCTTCACATACGCAATAAAACAAACCATTACAAGGACTTTTAGCACAAAAAATGTAATCTGCAAAATTACCTCTGGGGTACCACGAAATGAAGGCTTCAGGAAAGAGGAGTAACTCCAAGCCAGCCCCATTGCATCCATACTCGCTCGTGATTTTTGCCACCTTTTCCAGAGTAGCCTCTCGATCTAGAATAACTGGTGAAGCTTGAACCACTCCCACCTTGACCTTTGAGTCATTCTTCGGCGTCTTATCTGCTTCTGTTGTTTGAGCTGAGGATGGGAAACGTGTTATCTTGTTGGATGCCATGGTGGATGAGAGAGAGAACCAAGTCAAACGAATCAATGAGACTGCTGACTTCAATGAAGAACTAAACTAGTTTAATCACATTTGTTTCACTTAAGTGAGCTTACAGTCAATGTCATTTCGGTCAATTTACTTGGATTATCTATGTATACCGATAGACTGAGGATGAGTATGTGCATATATGATATATGTATGCACAGAGTAAGTAAATATACTTGGAATGTATGCATGTATGCATAAGAGTGCGTGGTAAAGAAAAACACAGACTGTACGAGCATCCAAATTTGCATCATTTATGTTTAACTGACCCACACCTCTTTTCTCACGTGTTTGGGCATCTCTATAGATTTATGAATTGCACATGATGAAAAGTTGTCATGGGTTAAAAATTTTAACCCATGACAACTTCAAATTCTTATGGCTGAGGTCTGGCCGAACTGGAGGTAGCCTTTAAAGATACGACTGAAATGTAAAGAGGCGTAGTTACTATTGCTAACTATTGCCCAAAAACAAGTTGTAGAATCATGTGAGCAATTGTCATGTGACGAAAACTTTTTTGACATTTGCATATTTAATGCAGCTTGAATATTTACCTGCTTGGTATGAACTTGTGATAGTTGTGATACCTGTTTTCCTTTAGTCGAATGATTAAAATTTGTTGTATGTGATGTACGTAGAGTTGATTGTGCATACATTTATTTTTATCATAAATTTAAAGTACTTATATGTATGAAGTAACAAAGAAAAATACTGAATTGCATGATTCAATTCTATTTATAATTTTCAATTCCGCTCCAAATTTCTTCGACAGTCGACGTGTTTGTCGTAATGATAAATTTGTCGCCAACTTTTGAGACAAATTTAGTACTGAGTGTCTTGGTGTCGACTACTTTGCTAGTGAACCCAAACCCATCATCGGATGAGTTGTTGGAAAATGACATGGTCGAATTATCGTTGCTTGCGATTGAATCATCAGAATGAAACAGTCGTCGTGAACTTGGATGAATATTGTTTGGCGAGGAGGAAGAAGCTAAAATGAAATAATTTTATTTGTAAAATTGCAAAATTTATACAATTTCAGCATCATAATTGCCATATTTCAATCGTTCATAAAAAATATTTACCATCATCTGAATTACGGACACCTTTGTCTGTCGTCACGTGGATTGGGTCCGAGTAGTCTCCAAGGACATATTCGTTCCGAACAGCGGCACGAATTACATATGTTGTATTTTCTTCTAAATTGACAAGCTCGACAGTTTCGGCTTTCCCGTCTTTACTGGTTCCATTCCAGACAACGTCCAAAATTTTTCGAAATTGAACATAAATCTTGGTGTAGTTATTCACTTTCATATTTTCGAAGGAGACACCGAGCGTGATTACTTTACTTCCGATGACCTTTGGATACAAGAATGGAATATCGTTAGGTTTTTCGGGCATTTTGAGGAGGAAAACAGTCTCAGACTTTCCCAATGTGTTCCAAGCTTCGCAAATGTATTCCCCATAGAACGTCGAGTCCCGAAGTAAAATCTATGTTAGGGGAAGGAAAGAAAGAGAAGTAAAAAAAAAATACGAAAAATTAAGAACACAATCAGATCACTGAAATTTGAGAGAATGCAACCAACCGTCAAGTTTGACACGTCCTCGTGATTTGTGGCGATTGTAAAACCGCTCTGGTTCTGAATAATTGTTCCATTGTTGTGCACCCACGTAAATTTAGGGTATGGCCTCGCTTGGGCGTTGCAGGAGAGAGTGCACTCAGCCCCCACGAGGGCGTGGACTTCTTTGGTGGTGGAATACGAATGTGCCTGTCTGGAGGGAGCAATATTCTCAGAAGGACGGCTGGGATCACTTAAAGATTTCCCTTCTACAAGAGATATTAATATTAATTAGTTGAAAGCGAAATTTTCATGAATTTACAGAAAGACTTGATGCAAATTGCCTCGATTGGTGTTGGCCATTGAAATAAAGGGTTGAAGAAGTATTTGCATAGACTCGACCATTGTTTTCCCTGGTATTAAGGCGTGGCACAAATATTCCCGATCAAAGTCTTCGTTTGAAACGTTACGAATGACGAGATTTGAGTCGGAAAGTATTTGAAATTTTGATCCTGTTCATACCATTGCAAAAATGGGGAAGAAAGTGGTGTGAAACAGTACACACATAATCATGTGGTAAAGTATAGATATTTTTAGTTTGACTGATTTTTACCGTCCGGAACCAGGCCATCAACTGTCCAGAATGTAGCAACTGGGAGCTTGACCTTACACTTCATTTTGTAATTTGAATGTGGTTTTGCAAATTGTTTTTTCAAGTCCAAGTTGAATAACTCATTTGAAACTTCCGCGACTGTAATTTAAAATAATTCCCCAAAGTATTACTTGTACCCTTAAGATCGTACGCGGAATACATATGTTTATACACCTGAATTGTTTATAGTTGCATTTGATCGACCAGCTATATGCAAGGATGAAGTGGTCTGAAAAGAAAATAACAACAAGACAACAAAAATCATGACCGCGGCTCGATAAACGTATTTTAAAAGACGGCGATTCGGTGGAAATTCTAATCGGGATAGTAGTGACACTTCCCTTGAAAATCCAAACTTGAACTTAATCTTTCTAGACAAGTGTCAAGTTGTGTAATAATAAGATTCAAGGATGCGTCGTGACGTACATATGACATTTACCTGAGAAAAGTAACAACATTTCATTTACTTTCTTGTGCAAATTTTATAGTGCAAATATTTGACATGCATATGTACTTCTTGATATTCAAAGGTACCTATTTATGTATACAAATTGTCACTTTACTCAAATTTTAAAAAAGCAAGAGTCGTGCGTTACTGACTGTCATGTTGAAATGGAATAAGTGGCCTTGACAATGACACAAAGACAAACTATAAGTTTCACGTTTAATAATTATTTATCAATAATTTGATAGAATTTGTGCACTTCAGTTTAATTAAATGTAGTTTGAAATATTGATGCACTGAAAGCTCGAGTGGAGGCTACCCCACTTTCTATGAGACCGGAGCAGTTTCTAGTTGGATACCACTCGGCGTATCCGATATCTGTAGATAAGGATCCAGCCACACATGCGGTGAGCAGGGCGGCAGCGTTGCCCCCAATAAACGAGGTGAACACGACCTTTGTCAGGTCATTCCTTCGCTCAGGGCACATTGCTGAGATTCCTCCAAGCGTGATCCCGATTGAGGAAAAGTTTGCGAAACAGCATAACGAATAAGTGCTAATAGTAACGCTTCGTGGCTTGGAAAAAGAGAAAAGTGTATGTATTGACACATTTATATTGCTTGCTCAACGCTATTATGTGTAGTTACCGATAAGCACAGCTGAGTTAGTTGGCCGTAGGCGACAAATTCGTTCACCACAGTTTTAACTCCAAGAAGAAGAGCCACATCTTCAATTTCTTCATTGTCAATCCCAATTACCCAAGCGAGTGGAGTGAATATTTTGGCCACGAGCCACTAAATGAATATTTGTAATGTCGTTACTTACCAAATAAATAAAATACTGAATAACAAAGATTCTGACAAACTCAGATTTACAAAGCTTTACTTGAAATGTCAATTCCTCAATCCCCACAAGAACTCCAAACCAATTAATAATGACATCGAGCATGGTGACAAACGATGTAATTGCTATAAGACTCGCAACAATATTTAAAACCAGGAAAACTCCTTGCGACGCTCCATGAGTCCCAGCGTCAAGGGCATTCCCCATTTTCCTACAAAAAAACGAATTGTAGGACTATGACTTCGAGGTGCGTACGTACACAAGACTTTTCAACTTGCATCCACTCACTTTGGACGAAGTGAATAGATTTCTGCAGAATTTGTCATTGATTTCTTTGTTTCAGGGTATAAAATTTTCGCATACGCCAAGGCGGCAGGCGCAGACATTACGGATGCTGAGAGCAAGTGAAATGGGTCCACCTGTCATGAGTCACGACTTGTATTATTTAACAACGTAATGGTGTAACTCCAATTTCGCAACTTAATGTTATGTTTAATTTGCATACTCCAAAGCTGATGTAAGCTCCAAGAACCGTGCCCGCAATAGTTGCGAACCCTCCCGTCATTATAGCGTTTAGTTCGGAATTGGTCATTTTTCCAATGTAGGGTTTTACCGTTAATGGAGCTTCAGACTGGTAACATGGTACATTGTATTTTACCCACAAGGAAGAATTTACAAAGTGCATTATTCGGTAGATAATTGCATACCTGCCCCAAGAAAATATTGGCAGCTGCATTCATAGATTCGGCTGCTGTGGTTCCAACTGTGACCTAATAGTTCACGCGTTCGTTATTTCAAAAATAGTCAATTGCAAGAAATTGTGGGCTTAAATATTTATTAGCAGGCCAAATAACCTCAAGAACCCAGCCCATCTTTGCCACAATCCAAGACATGGTTCCGAAGTGGTAAAGTATTCCAATAAAGAAACTTAGAAAATATATTGCTGAAAGGGACTGTATTTTTAAGACATTTAGTATTTCTTATAATACAGTGATTTTGTTGTATTTTGTCTCGATTTACCTGAAACACAAATACACCTGGTAGGACGACAAACTCATCTCCAGACATTAGCGTTGTATTGAATCCAGTAGCCAAATAACCGTAACTATTCAAATGAAATAAGTATTCATTTACAAACATTTTTAAAAGAATAATTGTTAAGGTTCATAATTACACGAAAGAGGAGCCAGAATTTGCAAAGTTCAGGAATGTGGTGACCTTAAATGATAAAGCATTTAAAGTAAATAATTCAGAAATTAGGCTATAATTTTTCTTGTATTTAATAATTTTGCTGCATAGATATTTATTTTCACGCTACAATTGTTGGATACCTTATCGCTAATACATTGCAAAATATCTCTTCCCGTTGACCATCTCAAGATTAAGAGACCAAACAGGAACTGAAGAGTCATCCCCCAAATTACATGACGCCAGCGTATTCTTCCAGGGTGTTTGGAAATGATGACCCCCAAAAGGACGAGCACTACCAGTCCAAGGCTAGAGATAAGGCGCTTCCGATTGTCTCTCGTGTCCAGAACGACGAATATGATGAGTGCCACAAGGACCAAGAGGCTAAGACCAAGTTGCACGAACCAGAGTGCAATTAAGGGCTGTATTATAGTATTCAAGGATATAACGACGCGCTTGACGTAGGGTTTGGCAAAGTTGTAATAAAATAAGCCAAAGTAAACCAGGCCTGTGCAAACAATGAGAAAACCGAGACCTTCACACCATTCAATGTTTGTGTCGTTCCTAATATGATATGCAACAGCGGTTATTATGTAAGCATTGTAGAGTAGGAATAATCCGACGATAACGACCACTTTCAGCCAAGGATTTTGTGCAGCAGAATTTCCAACGAGTGAATGTAGCAATTCCAAGAATTTTGTTACAGGATTTGTTGGCTCATTGTCCAGGTCTTCCATAGAAGATTCGAAATCGTCAAGAATTGAAGTGGCGTCATCGTCAGGGGAGTCATGGGACTTGGTGTTTTTAAGTCCTATACTTTTGCGACTATTCCGACGACTGTCCGATGTGTTGGGGATGGTTTGGGCAGCGTCTTGATTTGCTGGGATGAGCGAGTTAGCAGATCCCAACGTTCCACCGCCAGTGTTTTCAGATTCCATGCCGTTGGAATACGAAGTGTGATGGTAAAAAGTATTTACAAAGCGAGAATTGTTTCAAAGAGGAACCGTCCACCTAGGAATCAGAGTTCGAAATGTGAATTAAGTAGGCCAAGTTCATAGTAAAGCCGCGTGGGTCAGATTGTTATCAACTCTGTGTCAACATATAAATAAATGCCTGTTCACGTATAAAGTTTTGTGAAGAATTGCATGTTTGATTGATGATGCGTTGCAGCGATAATTAGGTGGCTTTTGCAACCAATCAAGCGTAAAGTCCAAATCTAGATTGACGGGGATTTGCGTGTAACCAAATTCGTAGAAATACTAACTAGGGAATCTCGATCATTCATGTTTTTTGGCAAGTATTTTGATTGGGCGATTTTTATCTTTGCATAATCTATAGATAAATATATTAAACTTCAACTGCAAATTCCATTATCAGGCAATGTGATATGTATTCAATACGACGAACATGAAATTCCTTATCGACTTTATTTAATTGTCCAAATTGAAATTTTTAATTTTTCCTGGTTTATAGATGCATCATGCAAGTGCGCTTAGTATTTTATGTACTTATGTATAGTGTAGTGTGCACTTATCCTTGGTATTTTATGCACATGGCGCAGGATGATACAATGATGATTGCACGTATGCAGCCTTACAATGTAAATATGTAAAACGTAAACATTTCGTTGAAAAATGAGAACAAACAATGAAGCATGTAAAATAGCAATCTCTAATCGAGTTAGAATAATTAAGCACTTTAAATTCCTCAGCGTAATTGATTTGTCCAGATATATTTGAATTGCCAATAATAAATGTATTTGTCACTTTTTTTTGTCTTACAAGTTTTGAATGTTTGGAAGATAACTAAGTAATTAATGAGGCAGCCAGGTATGTATCCATACCTGATTCCGAATTGCTGAAATACGTGTGAAGAGAACCCTAGATTTTAAATTGCTACCATGACACACATAATTTATGGTTTAATGCAGATCACTGAAGGACTGAGGTGTCAAAGTTGAATCGCTATTTGCATTTCATTATCAGGCTATGTATCTACTTGCAGAAGTAAATATAATTACGTGACAAGCTCAGAGAATTACAAACTCTTTGTCGGTGGCCTTTATGTTTAAAAGATTTAGCATATTTATTATGCATTTTCGGTTCCAAGCTCATAATTATTAGAATCATGCGACAAATGAACTGTTGAACTGAACTGGAGCATGAAAATAAAAATGATGAATTGTAAATCGTACAGAACGGCATATGCATTATCATGTATCATACAATTTAGAGGGAAAATTTGTGCAACAAAAACTTATGACTTCAATAAGTTAATTAAATACGCTACTCTTAAAAAATTATCTCGTTAGTAAACATCCATATTTATCACGATATTTTAATTTTAATCTTTCTATTAAGTGTATACGTATTTAAATAAATATTATCACCGCTAGATGACAAAATACACAATTAAGGGTACACTCCTACTAGAAATTAGTGATTCCTGATACAGTAAATTAATGCTGGGTTGAATATTTTTGAATACGGTGGGTCATTAAAAGTACTCTAATTTCGAGTTACAAAAAAATAAGAGCTGAAATTTTAGCCCATGAAATCATTACACTTTATTCAGCAAAATTCTGGATTTAAATTTATTGCTATAAATCTAATTATTGCAAAGAGCACGTTCATTACATTCGTATGCATTTATATAAAGGCAACGAGTCTTTATTTTCCGTATAGCTAAACAATTTCATTTCGCAAAAATGCAAACCCAAAATTGTATAAAGATTTCGTTATGGAGTCTAATTTTCAGAATAGCTTATTTTTTCGCGAACCCTGCATCCTGCGTAAACTGGGCATATTTCAAAATGTATGATGTTGATACCACGGTCACCAACAATGGCGAGACGACTGTTGTCAT
This sequence comes from Folsomia candida, assembly GCF_002217175.1. Classification (NCBI taxonomy): domain Eukaryota; kingdom Metazoa; phylum Arthropoda; class Collembola; order Entomobryomorpha; family Isotomidae; genus Folsomia; species Folsomia candida. The sequence continues at coordinate 22,868,284 of NW_019091193.1, read as the reverse complement.
GGAGTTTTACCAGAGCGAGCCTCATCTATCAAACGACTTTCAACGAGTTATGGCCAACACTCACCAGATATGTACGAACGGATTGTAAGTTAAATCAATTCCATCACTAATTTGCCATAAAACCCACATAATGACTTTTTTTCTAGGTGGCGACTTTTCCCAGGAAGTTTGTATACTTTGACTGGCAGCTATGGTGCCGAATTTCCAACCGGTTTCGGATTTGGAAGCTCAACCGATTACGAAACTTGCATTACTTTAAGCCAATCCGAAGCAATAGCACTTTCGACTATGGGATCTTTGCGCCGAGTTGGTCCTAAAAATCTCGAAGATATTTCCCTTCGTACTTACACTGGTCCATATTACTCTGGAATAGAATCTGTCATCGATGGGCAGAATATGGAGGACCGTAACTTGCGAGGATATATGGACTCGTATGTGATAACGGGACCCAGGTATCAACATCCTGATAACTATTCCGCATTTATCCCCGTTTTCCAGTTTTTCGAATTTGATCGCTATACTGGAGAAAAGATGTGCATCGTAATGGGAAATGACCAACATGGAAATTCGATCCCAAGAAAAGGCGCAGCATTCACGGCCAGCGTGTATGAGGAGAAAGTGGTGGATGGCGAAATGGGAGCTCGGTTTGGATCCGTTAAACTGATTCCTTACTCCTATATGTATTATAATACAGAGAGCAGTTGTCCACAGAATAGCACAATCTATGTTCCCGAGGGGGAAGGTTATGGAGATGATGACTATGATAATACCTATTATTCACAAACTTCTAACGGGGGTGGTTATGGTTACAGTGGTGGCTACAATGCATACAAAAGTGATCCTTCGCCAAGAGCAAGTCACTATTCTCCAAGTTACGAATCGCCCAGTTATCATCCACCATATTCTCCACCAGCTTATCAACCAACCTATTCTTCTAGTTATCATCAACCGAGGTATTCTCCACCAGCATATGAACCGCCAGCTTATCAACCAAGCTATTCTCCATCATATGAACCAAGCTATTCTCCTCCAGATTACCAACCAACCTATTCTTCTCCAGCTTATCAACCGAGTTACCAGCCAAGCTATCAACCGAGTTATTAGCTCGGTTATCAACCGAGTTGCATCCCTACGTATCAACCATCTTATTCACCACCAAGTGCTTCAGTTGTCACAAAGAAAAGTTAAATACATTAAAAATCGAACCCTACTTATCCTTAAGTAAAAGTTACCAATTAGTATATGTACATAGTGATGATAATCGTAAGATCAATTGAATGCTGTAGTAAAATCAGAACGATATACATCGACAATCTCTTTCAAATCATATTAAAACTATAATCTTGAAATTTCTTAGGTATATATTATAGACAATTGCATTAAATAATTTAAGTCATCTGTCAAAAACTCTAAACCGTCAATAAAATTGTATAATAAACAAAGCTATTCAATTCTATAAAGTGTCCATCTCTGTCGAAGAAACTACCGCAGGAGCTTTTTTATTCTTCACGACAACGGTGGTGTCCCTCTTCTCCACTTTGCGGAGTGCCTTCTTCTTCATCCTCTTAAGTTTTGCAGTGTTCTTAATCTGTGGACCCATCAAAAAATTAACCACTACTGTACCAACAACTTAATTCGTGTATATGTAGCGGTATGTGACCTTACCACTTGAACGATTTCGGACTTTTTTGCATTTTCTTCCTTTTTCTTCTTGTTCTCCTCCTCGCGACGCCTTTTCTCCTGCGCTTCCGTCTTGCGCGCATCCTTGATGGCGGTCGAGAGTTGCTTCACGCGATCCTTCTCCGCCCGCAACGCTTCCAACTTCACCGCCCCCACCTTTTTCCGCGATTTCACCATCGTCGTCGTCCTATAATGAAACACAAACAAAAGTAATGTCAATAATAAATTACTCGTATTATACACTATTAAGTTGACTAGATGGTTAGTGACAATGACAATTTCAGAGATTGTACACATTTTCAGCAATGTTTGCTGAAAGTTCGCCCTAATGAAAGTGAATTGGTATTATCCATCCACATTAGCATGTGTAATTTACAAATCATGGCTTACTTTTCTTACCTTTCTTTCTGAGATTTCCAAAACCGACCTGATTTTGGGGGTCCTCGAACATTCGGGTCCTCTACTTTTTTGGTCGATGCTTCGGTCCCTTTTCCTTTCGATTTTACCATATTTTAGAAAAGTAGGGACACCTCGTTAAATGTTTGCTTAATTACAAGTTGTAATTTATAATGACCACAAGTTTGTAAACAGAAACAGAGAGAAACAGTATTTTGTTATTCGATGTAGCACGTGCATGATGGCAAGTTTGAGATTTGCGCTGGGATACACTTTGCTTTTCCCATAGTGAGGCTTTTCCTTTGTCGCTTTTTTACATCGTTTTTAGTATGAATTTTTTACTGTTGTGCATGGAATTTTATTGGCATCTTTGAATTGTTAATTCTACATTTCTTTTTTATAATTAATGCACTATATGAAATCCCAGAACATTTAAAATGTAACTTGAGCTTTAACCAGTTGATCGAGCCCAAAATGCGAATTTATTTAGTGGAAATCTAAAATGAATTTTTTCGAGGTTTATATTTAGTAAACAATGTTAGTGAATAAAACTGCCCTGCTTCTTGGTCATACACATAAATATTTTTATTCTCATATGAAAACTTTTATAAATTTCAAAATTCTGGATATATACTTATGTACTAGGATAAAATCACATAGAAAATTACATGAGAAGAGATGTGAGTCAACACAAATTAGTGAAAAACTATTCAAGCTGGCCTTCAATTAGACGTACGTATATCTAAATATAGTGAGATGATAACAATAAAAAGAGCAGTATTGTGCTTTAGGTCGTGGTTTTTCTGCCATTCTCTCCCCGCAGCCATTGTTTACTCCCAAGACGACGACGGCACTCTTTTAGGCGTCTAACCTTCACACACAAAGGGCTTCACGTGGTAGCACGCAACGTCATGCCATTTCAATCCATCACCTAATCAATAATATTTCAATTTCACTATTAATTACCTTATAAACTGTAGTGGGGCAATAATAGAACAACAACGGACATGTCGCTGCTCTATGTAAATACTTGGCTTCAAAAATTAGAATTACTCGAAAACTAACCGTAAAAGTTGTTTAATATAGAGAGGCAGGATTCCTCGTTTCCCTAAAGAACGCAAAAATGATAAATACCATCATCACCCTAATAGTTTTAGTATTTTAAATATATTTCTGTAAGGTAGTGCTATTTAATTACCCTGCGGAACCCGGCTAAACCTGGAGTATTTTCTCTGTTGTCGGGCTGAGGAATTCCAGCCCCACCGGTGTGGGACCAGTCACCATTGGCACGATTATTGGCGGATCCAATTCTAACTCCAGATCCTGACCAAAACCATCCGTTGAATAAGTTACATCCGTTACACTTCCTCCCACTCGTCCAAATGTATCGAACTCTTGCATTTGCAATACGTTGCTAGAGACACGTCCAAAAAACACCATGAATATTAATCTATTTGTATCGATAAATAAGTCCAATTTAAAAAATGTATACAAACCTTGATGAAATTATTTTCCCCTGGAGTTTCGATACTGACGAGATTCATGCAGTACTGTCGACAAGTGGCTTGAGCAGACCCCCACTCCAGCTCTTGACCTCGCGTGGCTGCATTTTCCCAGGAAAACAAATAGTTGTGGGTCACTCCTCTCGGGTCTCGCCATCGCACGGTGTTTCCCCCTGCAAATTTCCGGTCAAAAAGGTTAAGTACAAATATTTCAGTTTTGAAAACAAAATATAAAAGCGACCAATTTAGATATCGTATATACCTCGACACTGACTGAGCACAAGGGTGGAGATGTTTCCAAGTAGTAGACACAGAAGAAGCCCCTTCATGATTTGTCTTAAGATTTCTCACCGTCGTCGTCGCCGCCAGTGGTCGTGGTTGAGCAAGTGAGGTGCTACGATTGTTCTGACGCTGATGGTGGTGTGAAGGGATGATTGGGAGATGATGAAATGACGACGAGTCCCATAGTCCCAACGAGTTTTCTTTATTTAATGCAACGCGCAAGGACCACTCATTATTAGTATTATTATTGGGTGGCCTATCCTTGGCTTACTTGCAAAACTTAAATTGATGTCCCATTTTTCTCTTCACCTTGCTTGTGATATGAGCATTGGAATTCTTTGAAATTATTGCAACACATTTCTGGGATTTAGCAGAAAAGTGTTTACACTGCTGACTTGAAGACGGAAGCAGATGTACAATATATTACAGATAAGCCCAATACATATTGATGCGAGGTAAGCTAGCATAAGTGCATATCTCTCTATACATGGAGGCTTTTGTTGTAAATGGAAAAAGTCAATTTACTATGTTGCCCTTCTAACAAGTGCACTTGAGCATGTGCGTATTTACGTAGCAAATACATAATACTAATGCCTACTATTTAAAACAAGGACCACATGCATGCAGCACTCCATGAGGAAAGTAAACCTTTATTGACTTTGACTTCCGTTTTGTTTAACAATAGTGCTTTTTTGCAACCAAGATTTGGTATAAGTCTGGCTTTTGATAGTGCAGAACGTATTTATAAAAATAGCATGAACATATTCAGGTAGTCTGGAAATAACTGGTTGTATCTGCAAATTACTAGAAATAATTATGTAATTGGAATATTGATAATTGGCGACAATGACCATCCAACAAGCTATACAATACTTGGAGTACAAGATACGCAAGATATAAAAGATGTAGATTTTGACATCAACTGTAATAACTATATTTTTGGGTTACTGAACTGTCAACTTTGGAAAGGCCTAGCTACGCTACAAGTAAGTAAATACATTAAATGGTTGCGTTGATGCACATGCCAAGTGTAAAGTGTGTCTTTGCACTAAATTTGCTTTTTTATCGTACAAATAAACAAAAATTACGCCAATTTATAGGAATAGCGACAGCCCATATGCATTTTGTGGAAATTTATCTCTTTTGCATATTATGCAACGAGAACGATGCAGACAATCTCTTTCGAAATAATGTAGTCATATGTCGTGAAATGTTACATCGATAATGAAAAGTCCCTAGGAAAGTACTCAAATTGGAGCTTCTCAGTCCTCACATTAAGTAAGACCTCAACATGTTTAATTCATTTTGTCGCAATAATAACTTGAGATATAAATATGCAATTTCTCGGATTCCATCGTAAGCCTAACCTAAAACGTATGCATGTATGTATAAACCAGCTATGTAAATAAATATGTACAGACGACATGTATGCTTTATCCTGAATTTCTCTACGCTTTACTTACATACTTATTAGAAAGATGCATCATGCACATGCACAGAATATTTTTTCTGTTGAGTTGATATTTTCCAGGAAAAACTAAGTGAATGGAATTAAGGAATTAAAATTTGAAAAATTTTCACGCCAACGAAACAATGGATGGCTGAGATCATAAAGTCACATATGTAAATGCCATGCACCTATGTACATATTTATAATAATTCAATCCTTTAATTTATTTGCATGCAATCCTGGCCTTATGATCCCCTGTTCAGGATATCATTTAGATGGACAATATGCATAATTAATTGAAGAGGGATATGAAAACTGAAACTCACATGACAGTGAAAAATAAAATAAATTGCGTTCTGTTTATAATTTTAACTGCATTAATTTAATAAATATATAACATTTTATCCTGAAATGTAAAATGTGTTTTATACTGTAATAACCGTATAGACTTGTATAATGAAACATGTATATAGATACATACATACGTAATTGAGGAACACAAACAAAATATCCGATCTGGAACAACAAATTGTGGTTATGGTCATTGCACATCCTTGAAACTGTTATGACCAACGAAGCAATTGATGCATTATTAGAAGTATTATGAAATATTATAACAAATTTTTTAAATATACTTAGTTTTTATACTTTAATAATTTTTATTGTGTGTCGATCTTGGTAATTATGGTATGGCATTGCATTGTGAAAATTGTAAATAAATTCTTAGTAATGAACTATGCAATTTACGTGCATTTTTTAACCTATGTAGCAAAATCACAGAATTAACTTAATATCGTTATTTCACTAAACATATTTGTGCTTATATTTGTGTTCATTGTGTTAAAAGAGATCATCCGTAAAATCCACCTCCGTTCGAAGATGAAGCCGCGGCCGCAGCGGCTGCCGCACTTGAACCACCTGTTTCATGAAACAGATTGTAAGCTTTTTGATAGGAAAATGAAATGCATAATTACAAGTAAGCATTAAAATTTAAATGCAAATTACCTCCACCGCTTGCTGCAGACGCCGCGGCTGATGCGGATGAAGAACCGCCTGGAATTAGAAATAAAAATTAATACTCGTCAAACGCATGACTGGAGATATTGATCTATATGTTAGAGAGGGAACTTAAGTGTTAGCAAGGAGTTGACAGATTCGAGAGTTCAAAAATCGCCTTGAGGGGCATAAAAATACCTAAGCTAAACGAGCCAGCGGCAGAAATGCCATTAGCTAGGGCAGATAATAACCCACCTCCGCCTTGATACCCACCCCCTGGATAACCACCATATCCGCCGCCTGGGTATCCGCCGTACCCTCCTCCTCCGGGGTAATAGCCGTTTCCGCCGTACCCACCGTACCCACCGCCCCCACCGTACCTCCCCCCGTGGTGCCTTCGCCCGTGCCCTCGACCGCCCCCGTATCCTCCACCCCCGTAGTATTGTGGGTATGATTCCGCAAGAACGATGACGACGAGGAGGCAAAGAGTCACCAGGAACAGTTTACGACTCATTTTGTATGGAGTAGGTCTAACAGAGTGAGTATTTCAAAAGGAACTTGTGTCGCCCAAGAAGAGGGTTTTGTAAGGTATTGATTTGGTAGAGCGTTGTCCGATGGAGAATCGGTTGTGACTGGAACAAATGGGCGACAAAAGTCTTTATAGTCCAGGAGGAAAGCAGGATAAAAAAAGTGGTTGGTTTAGGTGGAATTTCCTTCGCAGTTTGGAGGTGGTTAAACTAAATTCAAGGGAAACTAGTTACTTTAACGTAGTTATGTATGAATATTTTGCATATGGTTTGGACTGCAAATCTCGAGTTTGAGTCAAGTTCAAGTTCAACATTATAAAAATGTGCATAACTTGATGGCTGCGTATTTTTGGGGCTGTGACGCCATTTATGTGATTACATACACCTGAGAAGAACAACAGGTTGACGATGGTGACGTGTTGCATGATTGTATAATCTTCTTGCGTTGTATTTCCTGCGTACCCAAGAAACCTGCCGTGTTTACCACTCTTTTTAAGTGACCAAATTAATGAGCTTTGTGAATAGAAGTGTGCGATTCTGTGAATTCTTTTGATACAAATGTACATAAGTACATACGTTTATGCTCTCTTCTCTCCTGCTATCGTGTGAAATCTCACTTTGCCTAATAGTTCTTGGCATCTCAATTTTCTGTTTGTTCTGGAGAAGATTTCCACCTGTCTGAGCATCCATGCGCCGTCCATTGAGGTCAGGCCGGATAATTATAATATATATGTATATATTACATAAGTATGTATACACTCCAGTTGAAGGTCCACTTGTGCTTATAGTTAGTACCTGTGAATATGTACATACTGTCCACTTTGCTACTACTTCCTGAAATTGTGTCAAATCGTGTCAAACTCATTAGGTAGATAAATTATCCGGCAGTATGCGTGTCATTATATGTACTTACGTATGTATGTCATGTAAGGAAATGATGACGGAAGAAGAGTAATACTTTCGGGTGTTTTTATTAAAAATTTTAACCTAAAATATGTATATGCATATTACTATCAACCAGGTAATTAATGTTTCTCGAAAATCCTTGTAAAAATTTACCCCTGCAAAATAGACTTGATGATAATGATGTCATTAATAATTACATATAAAGACGAAGCATGTGTACTTTTTTTCGCAGAACGAACTCATTAAAGACTGGGTATAAATCACTGGGCGTTCCCTTTGTCTTTAGAGTGTTTAATACCCACAAGCCAAACGTCATGCAAGGAAAAGATGACGTGGTAAAAAAATGGACATGCAACTTCCAGCGAACTTTGTATTTTTACTCTGAAGCGTTAGAGCGACCATAATAGATTGACGACTACAATTTGTGTTGATGAGCTAACTTTTTGCTCATATTTTCTTAAAAAAAGCCAACTCATTTCAAGTATTTTAACAACCCACGAGATCTGATTCGTGTGTATTAAAAATTTGTAATTTTGATCACAAACAACTGCATAGTCCTTCGTTATAGGTAATTATCATAACCAGAACCGGTTTTATGCGATATTCTGTTATCCTTCCAGTCAGTCGTGACCGAAAGCTTGCACAACACTTTTTCATACAGTTAAAATTTACCCCGAAGACTGTAAATCATTCCAGGAATAAATTTAGTTGTTTCAAGTTCTGAGAGTAGCCGTGATATTTTTGCCATTATTAATTTGCGGGTTAAATCCGGAACAGGGTCGTTAATTCTTGGAATCTATACCAATTTGGAAAATATCGAGCAGAACGTAATTTTATGACAGTATTGCAATCATAACATACTGTTACAATTAATTTTAGGCATCAAACTTAACCTAGCTTTATACCTCATCGGTTATAAAGGTTATCTTACATGATAAGTACATATTCACTCACACAGTGTTCGATAGTTTGATGAAGAAGAAGGCATCTCCGGTGCCACAAGTTGTTGCCTACAACAATTTAAAATATCTGCACACAGATCTGTAATGCAAATGCAAGGGGAAATATCTCAAAGAGCAGTAAACTTTTTAACATTTCAAATATGAGTATGAAAACTTGAAAGAAGTTCTAGTAAGATTTACAGGGCCTAAATAATCGTAAAATGACCTTTTTTTGAACTAGGAGGATGTGGTGAAATGCATTATCAATTATTCCAAAATATAAATGTGTATTAAAAAAACATCATGAGTCAAGCTGAAAGTTTAAAATATTTTTTTCATAACGTAGTAGTCGAGGTCACGGGGACACAAAATATTTTGCCAATGGTGAACTATGTATCAGCATTGTTTGACAAGTTGTATTTGTATGTCGTTTTTATTCATTAGAGTAGACATTGGTACGTACACATAACATATCTATTTATGTCAAATCCGCAGGTTGTTAGGCTACTAGCACTAGCATTATACATAAATGTGTATAATAAAGTACTTGAATTTTCAATCTTTTTAACTGCTTAAAAGGTAGGTGCGGCCTCTGGCAATCAAATTTTTGAACCACTCTGTGGAACCGTGTTCACGTCTTTGTGGAACCGTGAACTCATGCCAGAGACCATTTATTTAGTTATGTTTTACATACGGATTTGCTATTACAATGACATACACACTTATTTGTATTATTATGCATATGCAGTATCCCTTCTTCATGAATAACAAACATTTACAACGAAACCAAAAGGTGATTCAAATTAACTAATACCAATATGTGCTAATTACGCAAATCAGGCGAATCAAATCACAATAATACACGAGGTATGCATAATGCGTACTTAAAGTCAGTAGATGTGAATGAACTCGAATGCATTGTAAATTGCGTCAACTTGAGAGAGCAAATTGTCGAATAAGCAAGGTATTATTTTTCATTTTCCCAGAGCTGACAATGCAATTGTATGTATTAAGACAGCAGATTTCGCTAATCTTGTGTGTGTGGTGATTTATTTAAGGTTTAAATCATTTTAAAAAATTCGCTGATTTTTTTTTCAATACATACATGTCATAATATTTTTGAAATCAACTTGTACATATTTATTTTTTTGCCAAGAAAGTAAGTTTGCTCCAAGTTTTTGGCGTAAACTCACCCCCTTGTGGAGAGTAACGCATTTTACCCCTCCCCCTCCCTCCTAAATATGCAATGCGTTACATAGTCTCATGAGCATATATAGTTTTCAATTTACATGAATGTAACTAATAATTGAATTGTGATGTAATCGGCCAAGTCTCAAAAATTGTCATTAAATGCATTACAATTTTATTCTGTCAACGACGCTTTTGCTAAGCTCGCTTCACTTATCATGTAACCCAACGCTGCATTAAGTGATCATAATAAGGATACAAAATAACTATTTGGTCTGAGAGGTCACTTGTGTAGTTGGACTCTTGGATTATGTGGGGAGCCTGCGTGACTGGTGACCTTCAGAGCGTGGGTGGGCAGAGTTGGGGAAGGGTGGCAGGGCAAATGGTGGCCCCACACGAGGTCGCCAGGCAGCCCAGGGCAACGCAGGCGGGTGTGAGAGGGAAGGCGGCTCCGGTGCAGAGGGGGGCAGGACCATTGGAGGGCACACAGCGACGATTGACGCACGTGTCGGGAGCAGTGCACACGCCTGGACAGCAGGCGTTCGTGGGACAGACGCGGGCCCCCACTGGGACTGGCGGTTGTGGGACGACGGGAATATTTGGGAGGGCGATCCACGTCCCCTCAATTTCAAAATACACAAGCAAAGATTATTTACACAAATTCAGAATGACTTTTCCCACTAAATATGCATGTAAGAGTTCAAGATGAAAATTAATTACCGGTTTTACAATGCACCCTGCCACACTTAGAATTAGTAAACCAATTGAGAGGAGAAATAAACACCTTTGCAATGATGCCTTCATGTTGTATATTTATTTAGAGCTTTGTTCAAGTTTTATTATGCGAAACAAGTTTGCTTCAGATTGGCGATTGCTCTTTGACGATCAGTTTCAAGACCAATGTCAAAAACACTAATATTCCGAAGGATTAATCTCATCAAGGATTTTTATACCCTAAAAATATGGAGTCGAGAGTCCAGGTAATTGTGAATTATACAAGAATGAAATTCCTGAATACACTAGAGTTGTTTCGCACTAGAGTAACAAGTGACAAATGCATAATGCTGCCGATGGATGTTTCAAGTGGAAAATCGTTTTGCTTTATTCGAAAGCAAAATTCGAGTGTTTATGTAAAATCGTGATGGACCTTGCTCTAATAATATGATCGATATTATAGAACGATACTAATAATGAATGTCGAGTGCATTAATGACACTCATATTTCAATTGCAAAGATTTTCTGCATAACATTTCACTTACAATGATGCTTGAATTTTTCTATACTAACTTTCAAAGTTAGTAGTCACATATTTATATGTATGATCTGATGTTGATAATTTTATTAATAGTGAATATCGTTACATCCGAAATTAGCAAATGTCTGAGATTCCGATTTTCTCACAATGTTGGAAGACAAACACGATTTAGGTTTGCGCCGCAAGCGGTCGGGCCACAGGATGCAGCATTGCACCCGAGTGCAATACAAGCAGGAGTTACTGCTATTGTTGCTTCGGTGCACAAAACTGCTGCAGTCCCTGTGAGGATACATCGACGATTAACGCACGTGTCCAGTCCTCCACATTGGGCTGGACAACAGGCGTTTGTGGGACAAATTAGTGGAACTGGAGGAGGAACTGGAACGGGTGGTGGGGCTGGCTGGAGCTGATTATTAGCTTGTTGACCATTCGGTAACGATATCCACTTACCCTTGCAAACAACAAATTATTCAGACTCTTGCGGACAGTGTTAAAAAAATAAGGCATGTGGATTTTACTTACCGGTTTTACAATACAGGTAGAAACTTGTAATATAAATATTGGAAACCAAAACCAGAAGACCTTCCATGAGAGCTTCATATTAAAATTTCTGCTCCCTTTATTTAATGCAGTATACGTTGCAAGATAATTAATCTGTATAATTGCGAAACAGCCAAGTATTTGTGATGTACATACCATTACATTTATGAACTGTTTGGCCGGAACGTAATAATTGTAACTGCACATCATTGAAGTTATGAGCGTGACTTTATATTGGAAACAACCGGATCTAGAACTGTCAAGTATAAAGGCCAAAAATATTGAATTCGAGAAAAGATGACGCATTCAATATATGAGCTGTGCAAGTCCATACGTATTCTAAAATTGCGTGGCGTTGGCAGTTGGATAAATACTTTGCAATGTTAACAACGGGGATTTCTTATGGAGCCAACTGCCAACGCCACGCGACTTTAAATACATTATGAATCATAACTTTACCCAGTTTCGCACCTTATTTGTGAGAGCATAAGGAAAGGGCATTGTACATGTGATCCAATTTTATTTTGTTGGAAATCCCCCAAAAAACGTACTCTTTATTCGTGACTAACTTTAATTGTTACATTAAATAAATAGAGCATCAACTTTAAAAGTTTTACAAAAAAAGGTTTTGCATAAACATATTCATAAAATGAGCATGTACCATGGTAAACATAGTCAGTCGTGACAGTCGTCAATTTGATTAGATCGATGCAACTATCCTAACAATAGCAATATTATCTATTTGTCACATTATCTGTCATAAATATATCATGTTAGGAGTTCTTCGTCCTCGTCTTCTTCTCTATACTCCTGATGACCAATTATAAGTTCAACATCTTCCGGGTCAAAGCTACTGCAATCATCATCATCGTCTGGGTCGTCGGTCTCAGGAAGGATTATGGATTGAACTCTGGCATATTTTGACACATCAAATGGCATCAGTTCTATCCAGAGTTGTTCCAAGTCAAAAAATAGGTCAACCGAATAGTCTGCAAATCAATAAATTTTACCAAAATCTAATTACGTATCATATAAAATGATCAGTCAAACATGGCAACAAACCTTTTATTGGAGCTTCTAAATCATCATCATCATACTCTTCTTCAATCTTGTCCCATTTTGAAAAAAAGTTGAATCGTTGTCCAGGTTTTATATCACGAAATTTGAACACATCAACAATTTGCAGTTCTTTAAGAGCCTAGAAATTGACAAGGCAACAAATTTACATAAACGTAAATTATAAACATACAATTTTCAACTCTACAAACATTGGGTTTTTGTTTTCAGTGATTTAAATAAAAAAATAGGCTTACAAAAATGCATATAAGAACTTCAACTGGAGAAAGAAGTGGTGTCATTGATTGAGTAAGTTGCTGGATAAAAAGTTGAGAATGCCGATGCAAGTGACCAAGCAATCCAACCATGACGCGGTCCACAAGTTTCCAGTTAATTTCCCCACATGAATCAATCCAAGTGCGGCTTACAATTCTGAAAGTAGAGTGGTGGGTTTGATTAGCAGGCAATGTATTTCAGTTACATATTTTTATATTAATTGTGTCAAATAAATAAAATAAGATTTATAGGCAACCTCTTGGGATACGAAACGACATCTGCAGTGTCATCTCCATCAATAAGTAACGACCACTTTTCCATATGACGAGACGTCACAAATCTGTGAAATAATAATTGCACATACATCATAGTCAGCAAGTTCTTAGCAACAATATAACTAAATATATTTATTGTTGTATATGTGTACTTTCTGTTCCGAACTCCAACGCAGTATATGTATTGATTCTCCATCAAATAATCGAGTCCGAGTCTGAGCTCCGTCCGTTTGAAATGTTTCTGTTGATTCACAATTAATATTATAGTCAAATTATGTACACAGGCGAAGGTATAGAAACTATAGTAACTAAACTAGCACATAGATATGAATGCATTTGATCAACGTGCCGTCAAGTGTCGAGTCTTACAAGGAGAAAAACGACGGAAATGCCAACATCTTCGGTAATGTCAATAAGCTTATACAATCCCTCATAACTTCCAAGTACTATCGGATCCTGGGCACCAATCACACCACGTTGAGCATCGTATGGAATCGTGCTATAAAAATTAGGACAAGTAAATACAAAATCACACACAAAACATCTAAACAAGGCCAGAAATTAAAAATATCAAAATAACTTCTACGCACTGAAGTAGGATACGTTCCAAAACAAGCTTTTCCGTTCCGAGAGCTCCTTCTCCATAAACAAGTGCATCGAAAGACACTTGGGGTTTCGAATTGACCTCAATATGTGGAAGGTTGATATCAAAGAAATCTTTTTCCACTAATCTGGACTTTGAAGTATCTGCATTGAGACGGAACCGTAGGAGGCGCAGAGCAATTTCTTCGCTTCCTTCAGCAGCCGCAACTTGTTGGGAAGAAAGAATTGATTCATAATCCTCACGCCATTCTTCCCTCACTGTGATTATGCTACTTGGCATGATGTAATTAATGTTGACCTAGAACAACGATAATAATAAAGTTGAATTACTGACTAATAATGCGAATTATTTGTTACAAATGAATAAATTATGTATATTATAAGAAGAAATGTATGTACCAAGGGCCCAATTTCTGCAAGGAGATAAGCAGTCCCAATATTTCTAACATGAGCCGTTGAGCAGGAAGTATGTGAATTCTGATGTAGAGATGTCATCAATAAGTTCGCAGTGCGAAATGCATTCGGATGCAAGTAGTTTGTCAACTTTCTCTTCATACTACTAGTCAATATCAATTTACGGCTTCTTTTAACCTAACAAATTATTTTTTCTCCATTTATCATTTAGATTTAACTATTTTTATCATATTTTTAAAATGTAAATATTTAATTGGGTACCATTGTGAAAACGCCTCGGGCACGTAGAGAATTAGCTAAGCGACCCAAGGAAGTGTCCGATATAGGGGACATGAAACCTCGAAGAGATTCTGGGCTACCACCACCTCCCAGCAACACAGACATGAATATTGTACGACATGTCCAGGCAAACACTTCGGTTGATGAGGAGGGATTCCTATCTCCACTACAAAGGTCAGATACATAACCACCTTGTCCTTTCTTCTTTAGGCTGTGAATTGTCAGAAACCATGTTTTTTGTTAGTGTATGTACATATATAATCCCAATAGGAAACAAGCATACTACATTGAATTAAAATTACGAAGACATTTTTTGTACATATATAGAGACGATTATCGACACTAACTTTATTACTCCATTGTTCTTTGCGGGAAAAGACTGAGCTGCATCGTCTGCTTCATCATCGTCAGAACTAGATGACGGAGCTTCTTCATTTATTACTTTATCCGCCGTAGAAACAAGAGTATTAGCCACGTCAAAGGCAAACTCGAGCTGGTCTTCGGTGTAGGTGCAAGGCTCGTCTGGTTCGTCTGAATCTGTTGGTGATGATGGAACGTAGGGAAGAAGCCAAGATGGTCCTTGTTCTTCAATAACCAGACCTTCAGTCTGTAGCTGCATTACTTCGAATGGTTGCACTAGAGTTGTAAAACAAAAGACGACCCTTAATATTTTCTTAAAAATACTCAGTCTATAAAAGATTTGTTGGCTACGTGCAGATTTAAAATGACTTACTTGGGACAATTGGTGTCAACGTTTTTTTACTTTTATAGAATAAGTGAAAAACATTTGACCACACGTCAATCCAAATCATTTCCATTCTTCGAAGTTCACGTGAATCCAAAAGTGTCTCTAAATCTGTTTGTATGTCTACGTCGGGTATCTACACACAAGAAAATATGCAGGATACAAGTCTCGATAAGCCCAACATTTTAATAATCAATTGTAAGCATGTGGGCTTATTTAAACGAGATATATCTCACATACTTTACTTGATTCGTATTCCTCTGATTTTTTGGGGTCAAACATGTTTGTAATATAATCGATCACAGACTCTAAAGCAGAATTACAAACTTTATGGAAAATTGTAATGCTCGGGGGAGGCAGATGTGGTTCGATTAAGGTTGCATAAAGCTTCTCGTCTCGTAGAGCTTTGTCCAACATGGTTCTGTATTTTGAGAATAACATGACCGATTTAAACATGGTATGAATTCTACGGCGGACAATGGAAGACGTTTTGGCCTTGGTTTCCTTTATAAATAATACAAAACATTACTTTGTGACAAATTATACAACCTTCTTAATTCAATTTGCAACAAACTTACAGGCAGTCGTCGATGTAAAATATCTCTGATCTGTATAGCATTGTAAACAGACACCTTCTCCAAATTATATCTTGGAATA
The DNA here is from genome assembly GCF_002217175.1 of Folsomia candida. Classification (NCBI taxonomy): domain Eukaryota; kingdom Metazoa; phylum Arthropoda; class Collembola; order Entomobryomorpha; family Isotomidae; genus Folsomia; species Folsomia candida. Next base: position 22,852,315 of record NW_019091193.1, on the reverse strand, counting down.
AATAGAACGCTGGCAATGAACACAAAGAGAAGTGCACGATCCTCTTCTGGACTCCAATCAGCTCGTCTAAGAAAAAATATAGAATGCTAACAACACGGAATACAAATATAATTATGAAAACCTATCATGTTTATAAATATAAACGTCAACATACAGTCGATCTCGGTAGTTGGAGGCCTGAACGTCCACGAAATCTACACAGTTATCCCGTACACGCTTTGTTCTAATTATTGGAGGTGGAAGATCAATATCTGCGGCAGTTCGTTTATTCTTCCTCTGTTTTGAATCTTTTTTCGTCGAAGTGCCCAAGGGATCAATCGTAGACAGGCTGCTTGCACAATAAACATAATCATAAGCAAATTTAATATTAGTAGTCAGTTTAGTTACATATTATAGGATAATATTAATATTATTTGTTCAATATGAAACTTACCCTTCTTGATCATTTCGTTTGGGCGACAGCATTGGTTGAGGTAAAGTCTTCCTAGACTTCCATACAAACGGATTCTTGTTAATTGCAGCAGGGTCAGCAGATACGTCGTGCCCAACCGACTGAACCGACGACGTTTGCATTTGAGTAGATTCCACATCAGGCAAAATTAGTTCCTCTTTTAATCCTAATACGGCATCAGACATATTATCGTCCTCTATGTCTATACTGCTCTCAACTTGCTTTTTTTCTTGTTTAACTACGCCGCACTTGAAGTACGTCAAACTAAAAAAAAAACAAAAAAGGAAAATAAAATAAAACAAATTAAATTGTACCCAAGGAATGACAAACTTTGTCTGAATCTGAATCTATAGTCCTTTTACCAGTTTGCTTTTGTTTTCCCAATGTCTTCCAAGTGTGAATTTGCTATTTTCCATCTGAGGATGTAACGAAAGGCAGATCGGGCGTCCAAGGATGTCATGGACATTTCCTCTGATAATTCTTGCTGCTTAATTCCTAATTGCCCTCGTTGAATTAGGAGACGAACAATTTGCAATAGTTCTGACTCATGAGCTAGGTCATGCTCTGAAGCGAAAGATTAAAATATATAGCATTAAACTGGTTTTGCCTTTTTATATTACCTTCTCTCAAGTTTTACACATATATATGGAATACCTGGAGCGTAACAAAAGGACCAATCAAAGGTAGGATCCTCGCTCTCACCAACACCTTGCTGTTCTCCTGATCCTATCCCATCTGGACCGTCCTCATCTTGTGCTTCATGCTTGCGCAATTGTTTCTGAATCAAGTCTCGTAACCCAAAGTCTGGATTTCGCAGAGTTATGATACGAATTTTTCGCTTAGCTAGCTTGTCTTTCTTTGAAAGTTTCTTTTCATTCTCCAAATCTTCTGGATACAGTACACTAAAGAGTACTTCCTACAAACAAGACAGTAAAATAAGATGTTAAAAAAATTAAGTAGTATGCAAAAAAGCAAAAGTTGGCATAACACGACTAACATCCACTTTTATAAAGTCTTTATATTCATCCACCAAAGTACGCATCAAATATTTTCCAAAGATTCCTTGCAACTTGAAATAGTCCACATAATTGTTGGGTGCATTACAAACATATGCAAATATTTTTCTGATTTTCACAGCTTCAGGATGTTCTTGTCGACAGAAAAAATGAGGCAGGTGAAACACGGATATGAGGGTTGCAGTTTTAGAATTCCCAAATCGCATTATAAGAGGCTATATATATATAAATATAATGTAAAAAAATATATCAAATATTAATATAAACAGATGATGCATGATTAATACTAAACCTTACTTGCTTAGAAATGATTCCATCAGCTAGCAATACCGTTCTCATGTAAAACAAAGTTTTTGCATCCACACCTAGCACAGTAAGACTCGTTTTTCCTCTAGCCTGTTCCCCAAAATATCTTGCTCTACCTACTCGTTCCACAACGCAGTACTGCAGGCCATTAATGTCAATTTGGTTCGAAGTTTGGAAAAGTAACGATTCTCGCAAAAATTGACTAGCGACAATTACCAAACGATTGCCCATCCTAAAAAAATCGCACAAAAACCATCAAGTTCCATCAATTAAATTGTGCGTTAGTTTGTAATTATGACATACATATTTAACGCATTCACATATGAAACTTGTTTTTGTCTCAAAATGTCTGTAATGTCCTTCCTAGTATCAAATTCGGGACAAGAACCCCTGGTGGCAATTGTACTAACGCTTCCAGTACAACCACCACGACCTCGTGTGTCATTGGGACGACTAGATTTAATTTTTAGTTTCTCATCCTTTGTTTTCTCAGATGTGCATACTGGCGATGATAAATTTGAGAATCGTATGCCTTCCAGCTTAACTTCCGCATTGTGTTGTCGCCCAATGGAAATTCGATCCACTTCATCCTTACTGAGATTTTGATTCCTCCAAATTTTTGACTGCTGCTGCGCTCTACGTTTAGCTATCCTTGCGTTCGAATCCTTCACTTCTATGCATTTATATGTGTAAATTTCTTCAGGTGCATCAGCCTAAATGTTTGACCATAACCAAAAACAATCGTTTACAATTAATTATGTAATTTTCAAATCAATAACTCGACGAAGGTCAATCTCGAAATACCGGTTCTTCCACATTTCCCTTTGGATCAAGATGTTGGTTCCGATCCCAGATTTGTAGGATTGGTCTTCTATGTGCAAGTAGATAAAACCGAAGCCGGACGTCAGATAGAAGACAGCTCCAAAGAGTTTCTAGCACTTGATTAGCTTCAGCTTTGCACAGCGGATTGTGCACTCTGACTGATAATCGCTCACACAAACCTATCAAACCAAATAATACAATATATAATATAATAAATTAAAATCTTTTACATAACAGATAAGAATTTCAATTCTTTATTAATTACTTACCTTGAAAAGTAATGCCATCCAAACCTTCCAGAGCTATTTCTTCTACTGCAGCTTCATACAACATGCAGCAATCCTCCGTCGGTTCAAATTCGACTTCCATATTTATATTAAAATAGCTTCAAATTAATTCTGTATAATTTATTTGTTACACTACGGGCAATACTAACCAGCGACTGATAAAGACGACAGCTATGCTAACTATGACAAAACTTATGTAAGCATTTCAAAATCAAAATGTTTAATAAATTACAAATTATAGTACAAATTGACGTAAACTTAATCCGCCGTTCTGTTTGTTTGTTTGCGTAAATTTCGTGGTTCACATTGAGAGTAAAATTCGAAAACTTGGCGGTGTGCATGAGGGCAAAATGAAACTCTTGCTTTAATTCTCACATGGTTGTTGGATTCAGGGGTCGTCCATAAATATGACTCGTAAAATGACTTTAATTTGATTGAAGCAACCTAAATATTACACTTTATAAGGTATTGTCAAGTGTAATTTTACATAACTTTTGCTTATTTTGAAATAAATTCTGAAAATGATTCGAAACTCTTCTCATCTTAAATTTAAGTTTAATTATTTATTCATTCACTTGCAGTGAACCAATAATTATATGATATGGTAATACGTATGAGCTATTTTTCAAGCATTTGTCAATTTTTTCCAAAAATGATGCACATACCCGACGGCATGGAATATGAAATAAACTAGGGGAAGAGGAACGACTCATGCAATGTATTTGAGTGAAGCTTATGGAAGAGCTCAGCAGCCAACCAGCGGAGCTTAATATTATTTTGTTCTTCCTGCAAATGGGCGGCTTTAACAGATCGGCCAAATAACTGTGTGCAGTTTCAGCATGAGAAAAAGCTGATGCAATTCAATCACCACCACATGGTTTCCTTTGCGTGGCAAAGAAAAATACAGTTCCAGTCCGATCGATTTTTAGCCAGCTTAAATTTCTTCAATTAATTATTTAAAAAAGTTACTTGCAATTAAACAGTGTACCCCTCGGCAGTACATGGTAAGTACACATATCTATTTGCACATTAAATTATATAATGCACACGTACTGTAAACATTACTTGAGCAATTTTTTTTTGAATTAAGACATTAAATACATTGGGTTAATATTTTCCAGCCTCCACGTGTCCCTGCCTTCAAATGAAGTGACCCAGCCGTGGGGGTCACCACCACCAAGGACACTGAAAATAACCAGTTGTAAATATCCAAGGTGTGCTAAAACAAAACATAAAAATCCGGAAGCTCAGTTTTATCAATTTCCATCCCAGCCAGACAGGTCAGGCGTGTTAATAAATTAAATGGAAAATAATTTTGGCATTCTAATAAAGAATATTAAGTTGCAATATTTTCTATCGCTTAGATTCAAGAAGTGGTGTGAGTATTTGGATCTCGATTGTCAAAATGTTCCCCCCGTCTCCATGATTTGCGACCTACATTTTAAGGATGATCAGTTTGACAATTCTAAGAAGACTAAAACCATCCGCCCTTCCATCAAGATTTTTTGTGTCGCAGGAGCAATTATTAACAGTTTCTACACCCAGTGAAATTATCCGACCTAGTCCCAGTATTAAATTCATCCCTATTTTACCAAAAGAAGTAACATCAATTGCCGTGTCACCGCCGTCGTTGGACGTGTCGCAGCCGGAAATTAGTGGAAGCTTCGAGTCGCCTTGCTCCCCATCGTCATCCGTATCTAGTCCTCGACCTCAATCCAACATTTCGTCACCTGAAACCAGTCCAAGTTCAACCACGGACAACAAAAAAAGGATTCGCCAACTGCAACAGAAACTTCGTCGACCGAGGGTAAAAGTTCAGCCAGAAAGGATTATGGAAAGTCTGAATGAAGTTATGAATGATGCATACAGGACCAGTAGTATTAACGGGCAAAGACGCTTCACAGGATTGATTTGGAAGTAGCCCAAAACTATTTTTATTGAATTTAACTGCAAATCCAGACATTCCTTTATTGCTCGGTTTGTGAATGTCATGTCCATATATATTTTACTATTTCTGAAATAAACGTACGAAATGAGTGAAAATCTTTTTCTTTTTACAATCTCCAGATATGTATAAAATTAATTATATTTAAAGTATCTGCGACTAAATGTCCCACTAATCTCGAGTCCTTTCGGTTAAACTGCTGGCAGCAAGCGGGTCGCTTTTGCACAATCAAATTGATGTTTCTCAGAGCTACATATTGCACCTAAAAATAATTCGAGAAGAATAATTAATATGTTGATATGTCTTTGTTTGTAACACAACTCAATTCTTTCATAAATGGCCCAAATGATTACCTCTGGTTCTGAAGACAACAATATACCAAACAACATTAATTCTTTAAGAAACTTTTCCAACCATGCACGTTGTGGCGACGGTGATGACGACGATAAGCCACGTTCCGGCGGCTGTGGCACGTCTTGCGACGGCGGAGACACGCCGGGTGTGACCAAACGGGTAGGTTTGACCTCTTGCATTCAGACGTCTTTATGTGTCTCAGTATTTCCAATTAATTAATTCCACAGGAACGAAATTCCAATAGCATTTTATGCATTTGTCATGTTGATACTAATTACAAAAACCACTAGGGTAATTATTTTTACAAATTTAATTGTAGTGAGAAATGTAAACACAAATTTTATGCAAGAGAGCAAGCCTATGGTGAACTGATTTGGAGCGGAGTAGTACATAAAGCATGGTGGTGGCTGGCTGCCAAAAAACTGAAGCAAAGTGGTGACGGTGGTGGAAAAAGAGGCTGGACAAAATAAAATTAGACGAATATTACCGGCTCTCGTGTCTCTCAATGCGGCTTCACCGCCCAAGTTACTACAGTTCTTCCTTTAGAATCTCATTTTCCCTGACCCGACGGAAAGGGGTTAATATTCGGTCGACCCCTACGCAAGAAAGTGGGAGCCCTTTTACAACCAGGGCCGTCCATTAAATTTAACAAGAATCGATAATTAATAATCATTAAAGTTTATTGAAGCCATTTAATTTTTAAAAAATGGGGAATATATTTTCCTGTGTGGAGTGAGAGGACGTGGTGATGGGTGTGCTTTTGGAAGAAATAACAACATCATGGCGCTGCTCTCTGAATGAAACAAGGACAACCTACTCCGTCATCCCTACTACAAATGTTTCCACTGCCCTCCTCCTCACTCTCTTCGCAGATTTCTGAAATTTTAATTTTCGCCCAGTATATTTACTCAAAAATTAGTAAAGCAATCAAAGGAATTACTAAAATTGTATTTCCACTTCTATAACAACCTTTGGAAATCATTCGTATTGTATTGGCGAAAAGAAAGATTAACGAATAATTTGACCTAGGATACGTACTAAAATAGCAAATTGTGAATTGTGTGTTGCAACAACAAATATAAGAAACTCTTATCTGCGAATTAAAAATATTTAATAATTGGCCGTATATAGTTAAAGTGATTCTAAACTTGACCATTGACCGTTGTGTTACAAAAGAGTTTGTTGGTTATAATAAATCTTTGAGTGTGGAGTGGCAATATTTTGGTTGCTTTTTACAGCAATTGTGTGCTTAGATGTTGAGGCTGACGTAAAATGGGACGGGTGAAAAGGAGAGTGATTTCGGGGTCCTTATCCCCACCGTGACAGATATTGTGTCGGAGTAAAAGTGAAAAGTATCAAAACGTACGCTGTTTCTGCATATTTCTGCAATGTGAAATGAACTACTTCTATCCACGGCTGCCCGATTACGAATAATCAATTTTTGAAAGAAAATTTCCTGGTTTAATGTACAACTGTAAACGTGTTGCTGTGATCAAGAATTAAGATGTTTATCAGATTTAAAATGGAGAGTCACCTAATAAGTTGGAGTGTTGCCGTATTCCTGATGGTTTCCGTATTTTGTAAGTTGTCCTACAAAAGCTGTTTGTTCCGTATTTAATATATACAACATGTACCTAAACCTGAAATTATGTTACGTAGACGGAGCTTGTCTTGGGTTGGAGTGCGAATATTTCAATATCACAGAATGTCCCACTCCGGACAAACCTTGCGAAATGAGAAGGAACGTGACGTGCACATCCGAAGACCCCTCGTCTCATACGACAAGTTGTTTTGCTCTCTGGCAACGTGGCCCTGCACCGGATTCTGTAGAAGTGCTCCGGTTCAAGGGTTGCTTTATCAACAACAAAGATTGCATTGGAATGGACTCTTGTGTGGATAGGAACCACAAGCAATTAAAGAACTCGAGCCTCCACACCCACTACTGTTGCTGTGAGTCGGATTTCTGCAACAGAGATTACGTGTGGCTGCCAAAGCCGACATCGCCACCAGTGAACCGTAAGATATATAATAATTATTACTAATTAGTAATTTTTATATTTATTAAGCGAAAATATTTGTATGTGCACAATACTAATGAAACTATTTCTTTGATTTTCAGAGAAAATAGTGGAAGTTGAGAGAAATGGAATAAGAGGATGGGCATGGATATCGGTCCTGGTTGCATCATTCTGCATCTTATGTGTCATTGTGGCTTTTCTGGTCCACCGAAGAGTCCAACAGAAACCACTACCTACGTCGACGTCCAATCTCACAGATGAAGAGAATATCTTGTTGGACAAGTCAGAAAGCAGTCATGGTATGTCATGAATGGCATGATCTACATACTTGCGATATTTCAGATGCCAGACAAATTTAAAAATATGGAATTTCAAAGGTAGTAAAAATATTTATTTATGCATTGCTTAGTGTTGACCCACGTGGATTTGGTTGAGCCAAAGGCAACTGGAAGATTTGGATCGGTAAGTATTGTAGCAATGATAATACTAACATTGATGCAGTATGGTGTACAACGACTAGTGTATGCCATAAACACTAAAATATATAATTGTATATAATACAGACTCATGTTGTCTCACTGCACTGTATTATTATTTCTCGATAGGTGTGGAAAGCAACCATGGTCGGACAACCGGACTGGGTGGCCGTCAAAATTCTTCCATTGAGAGAGAAGACATCTTGGCGTTTAGAACAGGAAGTTTATTCTCTCCCCTTGATGTGTGACTCCCAGCTAATCCTTGGATATTTTGGAGCGCGAACTGATCCAGATAGCATGCAGCTCTGGCTTATATCAGGTATGTATCATTACATATATTAATTAGGTATGCAATACTTTTATAAGTTAAAAATTGTACATTTTTATATCAGAATATATCACGAACGGCTCTCTGTACGATTACATGAAGGTTTGCGAATTACATATTATTATATTATATTTAGTGACCTGTTTTATATGACTTTTAAGTAACATGCACATGGGCTTATACTCTGTAGGGCCACGAGCTGAGCTGGAGTGAGGTTTTGAAGGTTGCACTCACAATGTGTCAAGGTCTCTCATTTTTGCATGATGAGATCTCATCGGTGAAAGGAGTCAAACCCGCCGTTGCACATCGGGATTTTAAGTCAAAGAATGTCCTGTTGAGGCCAGACCTCACAGGTAAGTGTCGAGGCAAAAATGTCTAATTTTATTACACTTAATTTTGAAACTTGAATATCATCTGTACTACTTCCTGGTATAATAACACTAGTAAAATCGGTAATCTTTTTTCTATTCAGCTTGCATCGCAGACTTTGGGTTGGCATTCATTTTTTACCCATCAAAACTAGTTGGAACGAATCATGGACAAACAGGCACAAGGTAAGTAGAACAGGCAGTACAATTCAGTTGTTAACAAATTTTTCCTCGAATATTATCTAACAAACAATTTTTGTAATTCTCGACACAAGACGCTACATGGCTCCCGAGGTATTAGATGGAGCAGTTAGTTTCACGAGAGACAACTTTCAACGGATCGACATGTATGGTAAGTTGTGGTAAATGAAGTCGAGTCACACATAACATAGAATCATCATCAGAAGAGCTTGTATGGTTTTCCTTTCTCTGGTCTAATCTAATATATCAAACTGTGTGTTATATCAATAGCTTGCGGCCTCGTATTGTGGGAGTTGGCCTCGAGATGTTCCAATCAACAGGTATAACAACACTCACAACACAATCCGATTATTCAGGTTTGCTTGAAACTTATCTAAAGAGTTACATTGTTATGTTTTTAAAACCAGGGTCCCGTGGGAGAATACCGATTACCCTTCGAAGAGCATGTGGGTCAACAACCATCTCTTGAGGAAATGATAGAGTGCGTAGTCACACAACGAAAACGACCCACTCTTCGCAACGATTGGCAATCCCACCCTGGACTAGCCGTACTTTCTGAAGCCATCAAAGAGTCATGGGATCAGGATGCGGAGGCACGGTATGTGTTTGGTTGTGATGATCGAATAGTGCAAAAGCACCCACGGTCATCGTAAATTCTGATAAATGCGTGGGTGCGATTTCCGGTTTCATCCCGGCAAACGGGGCGACAAAATCCCGGAAATTTTAACATGGGCCTTATGGGAAAAGGTCCCTAAAAAAAAAAAAGGTCCTGCCCCCCGTCTGTCCCGGCGAACGCGTTTGCGCGTTTGCAGGGTTTTTCGCACCCACGGATAAATGTATATTATGAGTTGGATCCCTGCAATTTAATTTTGCGTATTTCACTTTATATAGAATCTCTGCTTCCTGTATTGTGGAGAGGCTTCACTCCGTTTCAAATAAAATCATCTAATCATCACAAGTCTTCTCAATCAACATCTTGTTAATTAAAATTGCACGTACGTTTGTTCCAGTCTACATATATTATACAGTACCTAAAAAAAACTTTACACGCTCATTTGTTATTGTTATTATCATTCTTATTGCTGTTATTTATTATTATTATTATTACTGCTATTATCTGCTACCCTGTAGTAGTGGGGAGTACCATATTATATTGGTTCAATTTAAATTCAACATTGTCTTTAGAATCATCACTCATCGAATTTCAAATTCAACGAAGTACTATTATTACGAGCAACAAATATACGTTAAAGTATCTCAGGGTGTTAATTCGCAGTCTGGTTTATTACGCTAAATTTTGTATATATACCTGGAATGGGTGACTTTGTTTGACTTATGAGTGACATTTATTCAACCCTTCTCACGTATTCTGGTTATTATTATTGGTTATTATATGTTACATAAATCGTATGGGTGTCAATACGGGTCGTATGAAAATATTACAAGTTCGAGGAACGGGCTTGGAAAGGAGGAAGAAATAAATATGCAGTGTGAACCTGCTCCAACAAATATGAAGATATACATTAACTGCTGCACTGTATATTGTATTACGCAGACGGGTTATAACCCCAGTTTATTATCAATTCAGGGATATTATCTGCAATTTTGCAGTTTAAATAATTATAAAACACAAACAGTGTACATATGTTGTATTTTTGCGTAACATGTCAACGCAAGAAAGGTATGCTTTATTTTTGTTTGTTATATGTTGGTTAGTTGCTAGTGCCATATTTGTGAAACATGTGTCGAAAAATCTCAAACAAAATCAAAACTCAAATATCTGTCTGTTGTAGATTAAAGATTACCAAATATGTAAAGTATTAGAATTTAACATTTTGTCTACCCAAGAGGCAACCAAAAATGAGAATGACCTATTCACTTTTCAACAAGTACATAATTGCATGTTTATGCTAATTGTTGTATGTAAAAATATCTTGTGTTGTTGGAACGAAAATCGTTTTATTAGCAATTGGTATTTTTAGTGGTGTGAATGAGAGGTTTGAATATATGTATGTATGAAATATATTATATGATAGTTGTCGATGTTGTGGACGCAGCTTACAACATGTATTGCTCCAGATTTATCCCTAATTTGACGATGTGTGTCGGTAAAAAAAATGAAACTGTGTACCTTGAAATCTATTAGTATAATTGCGTAGTGTAGTAGCATGTAGAGTGATACGCTATAAATGTATGTACATAACTATTTTATTTCTAATAACACTATACTGTACCCTATAAAATTACATTCTAAAAATTAGCGGATAACGGGCAACATCTTTTTGCACAAATGGCCCAGCCCATGGTTTAGTCAAGGAACAATCAGCTAACAAAACAATGTACAAATTAATCTAAAAATTATCTAATTATCAACAGGCCAAGTAATGTGCGTTGCCATCGCAACGCACAATGAAGCATCGCCAACAGCCAACAAATTATTACGGTTATTTACACATTAAGGCAAAACTTATACATTAAAATGCTGCTACTGTATGTATGTATGCAAGTCTATCTATTACTGACAAAAATTTAGAAAATTAACACGTAAAATTGACCTAGGAAATCTTATTTGAAATTGTAAGGTAGTAGTGTATAATTGTTGTGTTTTGTTGTTACTTTTACTCTGTCGAAGAATGCATTTTGCGACTCTATAACAAAAACAAAGAAAGGGTCGGTGTCATGTACAAATTAGTGTGTAGGCAAAATATTATATTCTATATGGGTACAAGCATATTAATTATTCAACAAAATATATGAAACTAAGTAACGTTATTATCATCTTGGATAAGAGGAAAACACATTCTTATCATCTTGTTATTACTCTGAAAAAGAAAATGTTCGGTTCAGCTGTTAAATTTAATCATTAATTGACTTTGATTGGAAACATTAGCTACTGAATTGAAATATAGTCATGTATAGTGTACGTATATGTAGTAACAAAATGCTCGCAAGGAAGAGGACAAGGAAATTATGTTTGTTTTTGGAGGTGTTTTTTATAACTAAGTAAACAAAACACAAACCCAATTATTTTGATTCAGGTATAATAATCAATCACTCATTATCATTCTTACGTGTTGATGTTATGTAATGTGCAACATTTTTTGAAGCAAAAAATAATAAAATTCAAAGATTGAACCATCAGCATTTGTTTGTACATATGTATTTATATCATGCCCAGCTACTTATGATCTACATATCGGTAGTACTACTTGTTTCATTTTTTGTTTTGAATGTTAAGTCCTCACACCATGTTCTTTGGTATTTATTGATGTAGAATTTACATTGATTCTGATTCAGTAAATTCCTCCTGATGAGTGACTGAAAGTGAAACACAATTTTCAGTCCAACCATGCACATGCAGATAGCTTGCACTTTTACTTAGGAGCTAAAGAACAAGTATTGTAAGGTACATGGATAAATACAAATGTACATAAGTAGTTATTTAATTACTATCTCCCAAATCAGAGATCTTAACATCCTAACCCAGTCACCTCGTCATGTAAATGCATATCTGAGATTTCAGTTGATGAACCAGTTTTACTGTCACATCAAATTTGGTTACCATCTTATTGTATCTCTTTAGCCACTCTTTCATTGTTTCAAAATGTATTGTCCGTGTTGAATTGAACGTAAAAAAGCTATCGAATAGACAAAAACTGTTGAAGGCTGAATGAGATGACAGCGAAAACCTGGTGGGCACCATATTGTCTCCATAATATGTTTTGTTCAGCGTCTCATCCTGTTTAGAAACATTGACAACAATAAAATTGGACAGATTGTGTCATTTACTCTAAAACAACGTATTGTGATTTCCTTCCATTCACTGACGAATAATTTCTTCATCGCCATGCAGTGTTTTTCACTAGTACACACTTATCTTCAATACATATACTTATCTTCAATACACACTTACATACACCTAGACCTACATGCATACTTATTTACCTTACTTGTGTACATATGTATTTTTAAGAGCATGCAGCTTTGGTGTATCTTGCCTCATTTAGGCTGTTAAGCAAAAAGGATGGGAAAATGTTTAAGCTTGAAATTTGTAGATTCTATTATTGTATTTTTCTGCAAAAAAGCTTACTTTGAGCTCATATTGTCATCTCCTTAATTATTGCACATAAATTACGGTTGTATATATGATATTGCATTATTACAAGTTGTAATTTACAACCAACGGCCCAACCAACGTCAACATTGGAGTGTCACCACTACGTGACTTGACAAGATCCGCAGGGTTCTAATTTAACCGGACTTATTAGATTTCAAAAACGATTTCCTCATTATTGGCACAAGGGTTTGGACTTGTTTTTTTGACAGATTAGCAATCTACACCAGGCTATTTTAACCACCCGAAATGGCGAAGGTTTCGAAAATAATTTCGAATCATAGATATTCATATATATAAGATGAGCCTTGGGAAGTTGTCATTGTTCTCATCGGAAGGCCAGTCGAAATAGTACAAAATAATTGGTTAATTATGGATGAACATTGGGTAGAAAAATTGGCTTTGAGCTTATTTTATGACGTTTGTTTCAGAGTGAAAAGCAAACAATGAGAAAGTCACGCATTCTATATTCACTTGTCACAATTGCTTTTCTGCAGTACATATTACAGACATTATTATTATTGTACATATGCACAGTATGTATGTATATTTGTACGTGAGGATTGATTTCAAATCGAATTGGTCTTCAATTATGTCGTCAACTTGCTTGTGAGTGTGCAATTTAATCTGGCTAAATGCTATTGCAATGGAACAATTGATCAATTTAATGACACCTGCTGTATAGATCAATTACTACTTTTCCTTATCTTAAAGGATTAAAGAAACCTGAAACATTCCACAATCGCCCACTCCCAAATCTCGACAATTCTTCCTACCTGTTAGAAACGTGTCGTCGGATTTTCTTTTCCGTCGTCTTAGTTGCAACGACAAATAATAGAAATTTCACTCATTCGCATATACAGTGATGGGGACTTGAAATGTCGGATATAAAAGCGGTGTCGAGGTTTCGTTACGTCACAACAGTTTCAACATCCCAACCTTAATTATCAATCTGCTTTATAGCAAGAAAGCTAAACGTACAAAATGAACATTTACAACTTCTTGATCCTCCTCGTTTCCATGATTTGCATGGTTCTCGGATCAGAAACCAGTAATGGAGGTGGATCTAAAGGTGCGGCTACCCGAGTGAAGCGTGGTCATGGAGGTGGTGGTGGTCATGGTTAGTCATATTTTCTGTGATTTATTTATTTACTATTTGGGAGTAAATTCATTCGGTGTGTGTTTGTCTCTGTCTTGCAGGACATGGTCCAGGCCGAGGTTTGTAAAACAAGTTTAAATATTACAAAACTGGGGTTTATACGAAAAATATGTTTTTTAGGGGGAGGAGCTGCAGGTCCAGTCTACTTTTGCGGTTATGTCGGGAAGACGGAAGGCTATGGCGGATACGGCAAATAGGCGCGGTCATCAACGGACGCAGAACCCAAATGGATGATAAAGAATAAGTTGGCAGTGGGTCTAAAAAACATCAATTAATGTTTTTTGCTTACTCAACACTTCACAAATTATACATATTAACCTATCATTTCTGAGAATTTGTCAATGCTGTGTTCAACTTGTTGTTATTTTAAAGATAAATCGTTTAATTGTAAATTCTACGCTCTGGGAATAAATACCTCATTATATGTGCAATGTTTCGTTCATGATACTTATATAGTTTTTCTTCTTGACAAAATAGTTGTATGTACACATACCGGTGTCAATTCAAGATTCAAGAGAGGAGAGGAATTTGTTGAGCATTTGTACGGACTATTTATTTAATACACATATTTATGACCATGCATATGTATGTATGCATCAGATTTCAGTAATACGACCTCAAAGATCTGAATCTGATACACAATCTTTTCTGTCCATTTTAATCACTTTCTTAATAGCATTTTGTTTCTCTAACGCTCGGGAATAAAAATGAGAATGCTTATTACATAGGATTCGTGAAAGGAATTTTTGAGAAATTATATACATATTCAGACTACTTGATTTACAGATTCTTCAGTGGTTGTGGGCTATAAAAGATGCAACACTTTTATTGCAACTCGTAGAAATATAATTGAATTATTACCTAATAATAAATGGCAAATAAATAATTCCATGTATGCATGTATCTCCAATAAAAAGACCATATTTGTATCAAATCCTTCGTTTGTCTTGTCCGACTAATTGTAAGTGAATAAACTTTCAGTTCCAGGTTACTATTGCATAATCCAAATATATGCACAATGTCATAATACTGTATGATTTTTTGTAGGTAGTGCGATGCTCATATGCTATTAAAACTCTTGTGATAAAGTAAAAAATAAATATACATGAACGCAAAATTTATGTGGAGCGTTGCATTTTGTTGGATCAAACTTTAATAATGAATGATCTATTACAAAATTTCATGTTAATCAACATTATAATTACCGTAAAATAACCAAGTGCACTTTAGGTACTGCACACAACATTATTATCTCTTGATGGGGTGAAATCGAACAAAAGAATAAGAAAGTGTATGTAACATTGTTCATGTCAATTGTATTGACATTGTATTGCTGCATCTTTTGCAGGTGGGTACATCGCATCTTCCGTATACTTAATTGGCTAGAGATTGGTGTTCATGAATACTCATCCATTTCCATTATTTACCTGTTGCCTGCATGAGAAGTGAATCACGTCCAAACGACTAAATCTCTTGTTTGACTTAGATTTTGTCATTTTTACTCAATTGCAGAAACTTGAGAGGTGGTAGCAATTCATGATAATCAACAATGTTCAACATCTTCATTGATTAACTTATCAGCAGCAGCACAGCAACGAAAGAAATCGTAGCACTCGCCCACTCTCCTACGATCCATCCAATAATCCAACCACTCACGTTTTGTATAGTCGGATTTCCTTCCTTTTCGATTTATACACCCCCGAACATTTTCAAAGAAATATCTCAACTTCGTGATTGCATAACACTTCCACAAAAATAATGAACTATAAAAGCGAATTTTGGTTCCTGGTACGTCACACCAGTTTCAACCGTTTCGTAAACTGTTCATACTGCTCGAAGTCGTAATTAAAAAAAACTTTGGTAAAAATGAACATTTACAACGCCGTATTGCTTTTAATCTCCATGTTCTACGTTGTGTTTGGTTCCGAGATCGGAAAGAACGAAAGTGGGGCTATCCGAGTGAAACGTGGTCATGGAGGTGGTGGTGGTCATGGTTAGTTACTTTTTTCTTTTAACTACCATTTATTTTAGTAAACTAATTCGGTGTGTGTTTGTCTCTGTCTTGCAGGACACGGTCCAGGCCGAGGTTTGTAAAACACGTTTAAGTATAGCAAAACTGGAGTTTATACGAAAAGTGTGTTTTTTTAGGGGGAGGAGCTGCAGGTCCAGTCTACTTTTGCGGTTATGTCGGAGGAAAAGAAGGCAGTCGCTACGGAGGAGGTTACGGAAAATAAGAAACTTATACAAACTTAACATCATCTACTCACGCCAAATCAATAATTTAGCTGGATATCACAAAATTTAGTATTAAAACGTCGATTGTTTGAATTATATTGAATTGTTCAGATGACAATTTTAAAGTGAATAAATGAAGAAGAAATGAATAAAATCGGACAAAACTAGTATGCATTTATGAGATCCTTGTAAATGTGTACATATGGGTGTCTCAATTTCTCGGTTTCATTCATTCCAGACATATTGGTCGTTGGTGGCCAATGCCAGTCTGAAAATGAGTCGCTGTCTGGGCGACTCATTTTTCCGATTCGTACATGACCTCTGCCTTTTCGCTGACAAAAAACTGCTGATTTCGGAATGGACCTAAAAAACTAACGAATTTATCAAATTTGGTGCTATATTGATTTTAATCAGAGAGTTTTACACGAAAATCTAGCTCTAAACGACCAGACTGTAAATTCTTGTCGATAGATTGTGCAGTCTCAAATTATGGTTTCTCATTTTACTTTATTACTCATTGTCTGTCTTGGAACGATTAGACAATAATGCTCAAATTACACGACATAGGCACATAAGCTATTTGCATATACTCGTATATATTACGGTTGGTGTGGTAAAGATTTTTGTTTTGGAATTCTTTAATGTTTACTACTTATGTTATTATTATTATTTGGATTTGAGACCGTTGATTTTTAGCTTGCTAAATTACCAGGAATCAGTTAATGTTTAATAAATAATTAGGTACGTTATAATATTCTACTCGCTACGCATCACCAAATTTCGTTGCGTAGTACGTTTGTAATATTAGGCAAGAAGGGACAATAATCGTTTCGAGTGGAAAATTTTGACGTCTAAGATTCATGCCAATATAATTAATTTACAAATCTAAATTTTAGTATGGTGCGCAGTGTTTGTGCTCATGTTGAGCGATTTAAACAACAAGGCGGAATTCGGGACTATGAAAAGATTTTGCTAAATTTGTGTATCGCATGTCCCCAACATTTAAAGATGAAGAGAGAGCAGCAAGGAATCAAGGTATCTATCGTAAATAATGGTCAATTTTCAATTAATAAAAATAGTCTTCTAATTTCTTCCTTTTCTTTCTACAGATTATGAATCGAAGCAAGTGCCAAGTGAAAACGTGTGGAAATGACGTTGGGGACTGGAACATGTATTTTTGTTTACATTGCGTATTTGTCGGATGTAAGGATCATTCATATGAGCACATGGGAAGCGTGGACCCACCTCACTGCATTGGTAATTCATTATAATTATATCATAGTAGTCCTAAATTTAAGGATAGAAGACTTTATTTTATGAATATGGTACCTAATGTTAGATATAGTTGACGATTGTCCTTCTTTATAGGATGCCTAATTATTGATGGATCAGTTTTCTGCTTTGCTTGTAAGGACTTTGTCTTTGATGGAGCTTTGGAAAGAATGCGGGAGACGGTCCAATACGGTCGTTGTTCTGTCGGAGGAAATGTGATCCCATTCACACAAATTGCGCTTGCTATCAAGCCAACGGTCATGTGCATAGACTCCCGATCTACCGTTGGACTACGGGGATTAGTCAATTTGAAAAATACATGCTACATGAACTGCATTATTCAGGTGAGAAATTGTTTTCATAAATAGAAGAAACTCAACAAATTTGGTATGGTTGGTTACTGTATATTAATTACAGTTGATTAATTGTTCGTGATTGTAACTACTTAACGGTGAAATTAGGTCTTGGCGCACACTCCCATCCTTGCTGACTTTTTTCTAAGCGAATGTTTTGAACTGGACTGCAATGAGCTACATAGTGGTAAACCATGTTTAATGTCATGTATGACTGACGTTTTTCGCCAGGTAAGTTTGACATAACTCTATAGTTTAACATTGGACACTACTTTCATATGCAACCTAACCTTGCGCTACCTTTTCAGTTTTATAATGGCAGCAAGTCTCCAATCGTGTTAACCGAGTTGTTGGAAAAAATGTGGAGAAGTGCTCCCCATCTAGCTTCCTGTGATCAACAGGATGCGCATGAATTTCTTACCGCAATCCTGGAAGGAATGGGGCGTCATTTTGTAGGAAACCAGGATGTACCATGTGCCATCGAAGGAATTTTTTATGGAACCTTAAAGTCAACGGTCAAGTGCCTTAAATGCCTGCAAGATATTCATACTTTAATATTTGTGCATGAAGTTTTATGCATAATGGAAATAAATTATTATTATTTTCTCTGTGAAATTAGATCGGAATCCATCACCATGGAGAAATATATGGAAATTTCGCTTGAAGTGTTTGGCGATAAGAGCATCACTCTTGACGAGTGTCTCTTGCGTTACACACAAGTTGAAACACTTTCCCACATGATTTATTGTGAATCATGTGGCATGAACCAAACGAGTTCTAAGCAATTGGAATTATTGAAAGTTCCGTTAATTCTCTGTATGCATTTCAAGGTAAAAATGTGTGGGTGTGTGTGTATTAAGTAGAATCAATTGAGTACATGAACATCAACCAAAAGTATGAAAAACCAAATAATAATCATTGCTACCTTTCTCCTATGCAATCTAGAGATTCCAAAACGTCAATCATAATAAATGGAACAACCACATTTCTTTCTCTAAGTACATTGACCTATTGATTTACTCATCATCTCGAGAGGAAATTGCAAGAAAAAAGACTGAAATGGATGCATGTGACATGTCAGCTCAATCCAAAAATAAAAGGATGAAAATAGACTTTAAAAACGAGATTTGTTTAAGATCCTATTGTTTTCAAGTCCAGAGTCTTGTCAATGAAGACTTTGAGTGCGTAACAGAATTATTTTTTATAGTCACTGATTATTATATTTCATCATGGATAACAAAGTATTGATATCTGAATTTATTGAATTGAAATATCGATACTATTTAATAGATATTCGCTGTATGCAGTCGTAAGTCATCTTGGATCTTCGGAAGGTGGTCATTACATTACGTATTTCCGAAACACGCATAACACATGGTTTCTCTGCGATGATCACACAGTGTCGAAAGTGTCTTCAGATGAAGTGCTCAACTGCCAAGCGTATATGCTGTTTTATCATAGGACACAACTTCCACAGCGACCAAAATCGTATTCCTCCGAATAAGATTTTACATTAAATTTGAATAGTTTTAAATAGAATGAAGCCATGCAAGATGTTGTTATTATTTTCCCATGAAATAAAAAATTAACTCAAAGGTTATGACATTTTAACTTTGAACTACATTTCGTAGTACCCATGTTGCGGCTTTTCCATTATAATGATTAGTCATGACCACGGTATTCCGGAAAGTAGTTGGACGTACATGTGACAGGATTATAAATTTCATATGTAATCCTAATTCATGGAAATGCAGTTAATACGACAGCATGTTATGCATTTTATTCGAGATTAATGCTCTAGCCAGACATCACCAGCAGAATATTTACATACCTATATGTATACCACGACAAGACGGTCTTTATATTCCGCGAATGTCGTATGTCTCTGTCTTATCTATGCATGCATGCAGTACCCAAAATGAAATAAATCAAAACTAAATGCGTCGTTTCTAGAGTTTATTACTCGTTTATGTAGTCAAAAATAATTAAACATCTCGTCTTACTTGGTAAAAGATGATCTTCTTACGTGACCAAGACTGACTATCTAATCCTAAGTATAGACTAGACTGCAATCGAATTTTATGGAAATCAGTGAATGAATCAATCATGTGTATGTATGAAACAACCTTGCATCCAATACTATACACATTTTGCACTCGAGGAAAGCAATTTTATGCAGTAATTTGAGTTTGGAATTTATCATTCTGATCTGAGTGCCATAGCCAAGAATATTTTACTTTAATACGAATTTGAAATTTTCTGCTTATCCTTGTTTTCTTGTATTATTGACATGAAATACTTGACTTTGAAGGTTTCCATACTGGTTGTAACTTTGGTATGTAATGGAGGAAAAGGTTTTCCAAATCCAAAAACCGTGACAGATTCGACAGAAGCAGAAGTTATAGAATGTAAGTAAGCGTATACGTATATGTAACAATAAAGTTGTGCATACATATCTGAGCTGCATTTTGTGATGTATGCGATTTCATCATTTATTTTAATATTTATCTAACATTCTTTAATAGCGGATTCCAACGAGATTACATCGATCGGTGTTGGTGAATATTATGAATCTGTGGAGAGCGAGAAGAACAATGACGAGGACAGCCTTGAAGCATTGGAATCTTGGGAAGGTTCAAACCCTGAGGATGCTCAGACTGGCCCTCAAATAACGAGTCTTAATAAGATTGATGACGTATTAGATCCACTAACTTCTCCATCCACAATATCCACATCGACGGAAAATGTCAAGATCGATGAGAGTCAATTGTATGAGGAGGAAATCTCATCTGAAAATGGGCTTAGTGAAAGCCAAGAAACTGATCTTGAGTATGAACATGAAAGCCATATAATGAATCTTACTGAAGGCAGTACTAATATATCGAATGACATCCATCCCGAGGATAATCCCACAAATGAAGAGCTCCTGACTATTACTTCTCAGAATTCAATACCCACCATAGCAAATGAGGAGGAAGTCGAAAACCAATCTAGAGAACACTTGACTTTGATATCATCAAACGGCAGTAGTTTATTTGATGACTTAGAAGATTCGACAATCACTGTCATGCCATTATTATATGAAACTACAAGCTTATCGAGCTTCCATGTTGATGAGCCAGACCCTGTAATTCCAACTAACTCAACGCTACTCAATACTAGTCTATTTGTTCTTCATAGCTCAACCCCAGATACTGAAATAATAACGACCACGACCACATTTAATGACTCTGATTATTCTATGACAACGGAAGTGACGGTAGAAGAATTACCACCCGTAGGTGAGGATTTGATTGACTCAGATGAGTTATCTGAATCTTCAGAGGAATCCCAGCTTATGGAATCATCTGACGAAGCCTTTCCAGACTCAGACTATGCACCTGAAGTCATTTCCAAGGATGATAAGCATGCAAACTCTGACACGACGTTATCTACACACTCTGCTGAAGAAACCATGACAGCCTCGACTCCTGTTTCCCAAGTGACTGAGCAGAATAAACTAGAAGGATCTGACGAGTACATAAAGCAAGCGCCCCCCGACACCTTCTCAATGACTACGATTTCACTATTATTGTTAACTGAAGCCTCGTCGACAATTAGAACTCCGAGCTATCAGCCCTCAGAACCCCCCAAAGACCAATCCTCGACCCAACCCAACTTCCTCAACAATTTCACAACAATATCACCTCCCCCCAACACGGGAGGAGTGCAAAGATCAGACTCTTCCAGTATTTATTTGTTCTTTTCTCTGGTATTCTTGTTGAGTGTTAAATACGTTGAATAAATAATAAAAATGCTCTTTATAAATTCAATCATGATAAATTTAATTTGGACTTGAATTATGAAATTCAGAAAACCAACCACAAAATGCTCATTTGATTAACAGGGTAATGTCGAGGGCCGTGTAGTAAAAAAAAATAGGAGTATGCACTGCTAAATAATAAGATGTCAAAGTAGTTCACGTATTCGGCTTAATCTCGTAAATACTAATTAATAAATGCTAATTTTTGCTACATCATAAATAATTCTGCATACGCTAAACGCTGATGCATAAAATTGAATACCCATGACAGGAAAAGTGGTACATGTGAGACAGAGAGTGACAGGGAGATTTCTGCGCAAGGTTTGATTTGTGAGTTTTTTGTTTGTTGGTTGCACGCACGTCGCATTATTTTTTAAAATAGCGATGTCATTGATGCAACTTTTATTAATTATTCGTGTGTAAACATTGATTGGTTTGAAAGAGATTATATCCCAGAAAGAGATTAGGCACTAGTAACATCGATTATAATTATTTCCCATTTCTAATTAATCAGCGCCACTGTATCTTAATATTTCACTATTCTTCTATTCCATTTATCACCTTGCGTTTTGAAATATCTGAATACGGGTAGGTTGATTTATAACATTATTGCGAACGACAATTTTTCATCTTTCATGTTGACTATGACATGAAATTATGAAATACTCTAACCCTCAGGTCATTATAATTTTGGTTTGTTGGCTTATTATCAGAAAATGTACACCTCGCAGCCAGTAAAGGCGGAGCCAGAAGAGGAGGACGAGAAGACTGGGACTGATCCCCTCATGGTACTGCGACATTTCACTGTGCATCGAAAAGAGATTGTCGAGACAGAGGAGTACCTTATCTTTGATAAGATTGCCTACCTCAAGAATGCCAAGACTAATTTTCCTATGAAGTAAGTCACACATTATCAAAGTTTACTTAATATTATTGTGATTTAGTGCCACCTTAATAGTAATTATTAATATCGTGTCATCCCTTTTGTAGGTCGTGGAAGATAAACTCTGCAAAAAAGGATGACAATGACCCTTCCGAATTGGACAATAAGGGAGTAAATGACGAATTAGATAGAAACAAGAATGATTACTACAACGTTGGGTCGCTCAAATATTTTTTGGATAATGTGGATCTACTGCATCCCACATACGTTAGGCAAGCAGCGGTATGTTCATAAGAATATAGACAATCTCATCATACTAGAAACGCAAACTAATATACGTAAACTACTGTCTAGCATGATATGAGCGAGATGCCTTATCTTCAAGTAGTGACCAGGTAAATTAATAACAAGCACATATAAACTATAAATGAAATCAACAAATTAGAATATGTATAATTACGTAACAAACAAAAATTTTAAATGACTAATAGGGTGGATCGGTTTCCACTGCTCGAATACCTTCAAGGCCGTCGAACAAAATGCGAAGGTGCTGACACAGTTGGTCCAATACAACTCCCAATACCAGCACCCAAACTCGAGAGACGTGATTCTTGGAACGAATGTAATTCGCCACCTACCAATAATCCCAAGTAGGAATGCTCTTCAAAATATTTTTGTTAGTTATCTGTGAAAGTATTTAGAAGTTCTACTGTAGAACTGAAGACATATAAATAAGTGATTTTTTAAATAGAAATTTTAAAGTTTGCGATTATTTTTTTTGGACTGCAGCGACCAAGCTACAAATCCATGCGTCGTCAAAAAGGAGCACAATGATGACTCCCTTCTTACCTGTCCGTCAAATCGTGACAGTGTATTATATGGGCACCAACTCCCTAATCCTGTAGAGTTGTTTTCAGCAGACGCTTCGAAAAATGTTACCAAGTCTCTGTCAGAACTGGAGATAGTGCAAAATAAGGTGCTTCCGATACAGAAACCCGGCATGGAAGATGAGAAAAGAGTAGACTTGAAGAATTCGTGAGTTTGCTTATATTTCATTTACACTAAAATCATGCTATTATCCAGATTTATTTAGTTAAAATGAATTGTAGCATTGTGGATGCAATTGGATCTGATAAAATCTTGGAACTAAAAGCCAAGCGTCGTGCAGTAAAAGTGCAAAAAGTGAAGGGCGTATCGGACATGGAATTAGACGATGTCGGCACCAATAAACCATCGTTTGGGGGAACGCAGGAATCTAATAATTTTTCTCATGAGCGAGTTTATTTGGATCGATCTTCCATACTTCGTTCCAACAAGATCAATTTCCTTTCCAATGTCACCAGCATTCTGGAGAGCATTAAAGCTAGGGAAGAAAGAGTGTACGTGTTTTTTTTTGCATTTTTCTACCATTACTACCGAAGTTTAGCACTGACTTGACTATAATACAGGAAAAAGTTTGGCCCTGCAGCCCTGATGGCGACTCCAAAAAATATTTCGCACACTACAGCTCCAACTTTCTCCGAACAACCGGTAGTGGAGACAGTCCCGTACAGCAGATATGACCAAGTGGCTAAACTTCCGTTGGGTGAGTTGATTAAAGAAATGGTAATTATTTGCTGATTTGAAGCCTCCCTAATTTCAAATTTGAGTTCAGAAACTGCTGAATTTGGAATTAACCCACTGGAAACATTCAGCAAAGGCCTAGGATTGGTTGCAGGAGTAAAGAAAACAATGGCGATGGTGGACAACAAAAAGGTTTGCAATAAGAACAACAGTATTGTAAAATATTTTCTTGGAACTGCCAATCAGACTGAATTAATTAAAACTCAAATTAAGGCCACAAAATATGTTAAAAGATCATGATAGATGTACATATTACTCTTAAATTTTTATTGTTTCATCTTAGAAGACGACGGCTCCACTGCCCCTTGCTACTCCTCCAGCCAAAAAAATGCGGCATGACCATGCGACACCGATTATAATTGTTCCGGATTGTACTCCATCCATATTAACAATCCTCAATGCTAAGGACATGCTTGAAGATGGCATTTTCATTCCCCATGAGGAAAAGAAGTCTTTGGGGGCCAAGAAAATGAATGAGGCAAGTTCGTCATTATTATTAAAGGGTGAACCCCTTTTATGGAAATTCCTTGTCTTTCTGTCTGCCCGTCCATATCCACTATAATTTCGAACGGATGCGAATTTCGGCATGCGATCTTCAACATGTTTCTAACTTTTTGGAAGGAGTCAAGTTCAAAGATGGGTGTTGTAAGGCATACCCCTCTACGTGGGGTATAGTTATGATTTTTTTCCTTTTGAATATCTTTCCGTTATTCGTAATGTTCTACAATTTAGTAATAATACAATTTTGACATAAGGGGGTGTGCCCACGACCCCTCCCGCTCGCAATGTGGATGTGAGATTTTGTGCAAATTGTAGACAATGATAGAAAGAGATAAAGAAAATCACAGAGGCCACCACCTTGGGGGAAATGAGATTTTGTAGAAAGTGGTCGGCAACGACGAATTGGTTTCACCCTTTCCCTATTTCGTTTGCGACAGCTTATTGTAAAATAATTTGACGATTTTTATTTAGTCCCCATCTATTTGTTGCTATAGGTTCTCATTCATCGCTTGAAGCCAAATAGCAATGGAAAAAGCATTCGCTACAAAATTATCTCATTTCCAGATAAATTGACTTTGCAAGATTGGGATCGCGTAAGTATTGCATTGCAAGCTACAATTTTGTAGCGTCAATGTTTTTAAGCGTTCTAGTAAAAGAGCAACATATTATTGAAATTATCATACTATTATTTGGGTAAAATCCATTTTTGCATTGCTAAGATGTCTCATGTTGTAAAATAAATTCTTGTGGAGTTTCTATTGTTTATATGAAAGATGATCTCCCAGTGTTGTCAGTAACGGTGGGAGTGGATGCTATTCAGTCTCGTTTTGTAACTTATGATGCTTACAAATATTTACTTTTCAATACGCTTTCAAAGCGTCGCTTTGACCACTTTCTTTGATTTTCTCTAGTTATTCATTCAACAATGAATAATATGAAACTCTGCCAAAATAGAAATCATTAGATTGTGAGACTCGTATACATATGTCGGCATTACTTATTTAATGTAATTAACTGATATATAATTTAATAGGTTGTTGCTGTTTTTATAACCGGAAAGGCTTGGCAATTTAAAGGATGGCCTTTCAATGCTAATCCAGTTGAGATTTGTACACAACGTTAGTTACAACCTACAACAATAGATATTTATCAGAGATCCACGCATGCCTTACTTTCACCTTGAAAAATAAAGTTCAATTTTTTAGTTGAAAAATTTATAATA
Source organism: Folsomia candida (assembly GCF_002217175.1). Classification (NCBI taxonomy): domain Eukaryota; kingdom Metazoa; phylum Arthropoda; class Collembola; order Entomobryomorpha; family Isotomidae; genus Folsomia; species Folsomia candida. The sequence continues at coordinate 22,826,579 of NW_019091193.1, read as the reverse complement.
ATAGTTTGTATAACATAAAACATAACATGTTGAAGTGCGCAATATTATTGCCTGCTTAGTTATTGACTTGAAAATACGTTGAAAACTTTGAACAGTTTAGTGTAGTCTTTCTAGTGTAATGCCAGTGGTGTGGATCTCTGATGTGCCTAATAATGTTTGGTTTTTAGCGTATTTTGATTTTTATTGAATGTAGTCAACGCGTTCCACCTGAAATATGACGATACAGAAGCAGAGACGAACATCAAGCAGTGGCCAGTTAAGGTTATGAACATCAACCGTCGTCGTCGTCATTTGGATAAAGCTTGTACCGTTTTATTTTGGTCATCTGTTGAGGAGTATGTGGAATGGACATAATTTTACGAGTTAACTGATTATATATTGCATACATGTTTTTGAGATATTCTTCTCCATTTATTACAGATTCATTGCCAAGAACAAGCCTTTCCTGGATTACTAAATATCAAACTTTTAAAAGAGTGACCAGATAGATATTGCGTACATGCATTTATCTATGAATACAGTTGTTAGAGTAACCTATTGATCTAAGAAAATTAATTTTACTTTAATCGAATCTTATGTTAATTCATTAATAGTACTTAGCGTTTACAAATCACTTCGATGAGGCTCCCGGGGGAGGGGGGGAGGAAATCCACTTGGTTTGCAAATAGTTCCCCTTAATTACTGACATTTGTTGTAATAATTGACGATTTCAGCTAATGAACTGAATTATGACAAATTAGGATAGTTTCTTCTTTTCATTTCGCAGATATTTTAATTTAAAGTTATATCTGACGTTAAAGAATCTTTCAGTTTAGTGGGATTTTCCATCTGTTTAAGGTAAATTCATAATTTAGGTAACGTGGTACGCCCACCCCACAATGCTATCCTTTACATTACCAGACATTTATGAACGTGTGTTAAATAGCCACGTATGTTAGAAATGATTTGTGCAAATTAATAAAATGTTTAAAATTATTTAAATGATTAATGCTACGACGTTATCCTATCCTATCGATTACAAAATGCACATTAACTCTTATTTGACTACTCTTACAAAGTTATATTCTTCCGGTAAAAAGACTGAATAAAATGTTTTATTACGTAATCATTGTTTTTTATTACCTCTTTGTTAACGATCTAACGTTCTAAAGGTTCTAAAAGTCTAAAGTTTAATGTAAGACCGATTTATGCGTCGGCTCTGTCAGTCCGAACGTCACCTCGTGCTCCAACTTTCGAGATTAAGTTTTTTAAGTTGACGACAAGGGGTCAGAACTGAGGTCAAGTTCGTTGGGTGACCTTCTTAATGACAAATAGGTCATGTGGGGTATCATCAAATTGATAGTATTTTTCAAGGTCTATTCAAAGTGATGCATCATTTTGATCTACGACTCTGCTACTATGTAGATGAGGTCAAAGGTCAAAACTTTAGATTTGACTATTTTAGACATTATTAAGGGAAACACAGCAAGTCGCCAGTAATTGCATATGTAGCGTACTCTGACTCTATTACAACGATTCAAGCCTGTAAACTATGTAAATGATTGATTGTGCAGATTGACGGGTTTTTATTGTATTTAAGTACCTGAAATTAAAAATGTTTGATTCATTGTGCTTCTTCACAATAAATAACAATAAATTTCGATAATGAAATTCATGATCTGTTGCATTAAAAGGTACATCGACACCTCTAATCAAATCTAAAATGACGATATACTTAACAAAGTTCATAGGAAATGAGTAATTAATGGAGGTTTATAATCTAACTTTTGTCGGGAACAGGTATGGTAATTGACCAAGTTTTATGAAATGCCGAACAATGGTTTACTACAAACATCCAAACATGAACGTGTGTACTGTAATATTGCGTAACTGTAACATACAATAAAGAAAAAAATTCCAAATGACAAGTAAGATTGCATATGTACAGTTAAATATACGATCATACAGTATGATTCATTCATACTACATTAATTCATAGAGATGCTCCACTGAAATCCATCACTGCCAGTAAAAATCAATGTTGATAACAACCAATAAATAAAGCTCTCAAGCGTTTAAGTGTCCAGACAAAGTACATGAGCGAAATGAAAATGGGAATTGGTAGTTTCTCATCAGTCGTTCAGGGTATATAAACAAATAAAAATACGTCCACTGGTGAGTTTAAAACCTGTTGAGCTATAGTCCCAAGCCGTACAGTTGAGGATGCCTTGTCGCCGATCATGTGGGAATAGCTGGAGCTATTCTTGGTCAACCCAGCAACCTGTTGTGCAGTACTATTATCCTGCACAAGCAGAAGCCCCACAGGTTCAGCAAGCCTCTTCTGCTGGGCAAAAAACTGAGCGCAGTAGCAAGTCGTCAGGAAAGTCGTTACCCATCGCACCGGCAGACTTTGAAGGAGGTTGGTACACATGAGAACCCCAAAGTATGTCGATTATGACGAAATTATAGTTACATAATTTTTTGCATTCGAGTACAGATTACCATGAGTACGGTATGTACTTGCATAACTGGTATCGACGACGACATGGATCTCCACCAGTTACCATGTTGGACAGGGTATAAACAAGTGCTCTGAATTGTTTCTGTCCCCCTCCAGACAAAATAAATATTGAATAAATGACACTTATTATTCCTTACAATATATGTAGCTGAACAAAGCAGGCGACGCTTACTGCGCCAAACGTGCTGCCATGCGAACGCTTATGCACTCATCTGGTTTGGACTACAATGAAAATCTCTTCATGAGTTTTGACACTTCAATTTCGAAAAAGGAGGCAGTCCGTCAAGCCTGCAAATGCTGGTATGACGAGATTAAGCTTTATTCTTTTTCCTCGCCTGGGTTTTCAATGTCAACGGGACATTTTAAGGCCATGGTTTGGAAAGGAGTTACCAAATTTGGCGTGGGGTGTTGGGAGGGGAACGGATGCATCGTTGTTGCAGGCTGTTACAAACCACATGCCAATATGCAAGGCCAGTTTTCTTCTAACGTCCTACCATACAGGTGGGAAATGTTATTAATTAGAAAGTCGTAGTTATCCCGGTTGAGCAATTTAAGGAATTTAAGGAATTTGAGGAATAACGCCAGGTTAAACATTTTATTGAACAGAGAGGTGGATGACACTGACGAGGAGGAAGAGGACGAGGAATCGGACAAAGAAAAGTCGAAACAACTGGAGAATGTAGCATCTCCAAACTCAATAAAATCAAAAGAGTCATCATCAGAGACCTCAAAAGGTGATATTCCCCCCGCTGCAAAGGAAGATTTCGCCAAATTGGCAGATTCGGACGGAACAATTGGCTGGGAAAAGCTGAACAACTGACTCAACAACTGTATTAAAGTGGCTTTCAAGTTTGATGGCTTTGATAAGCTCATTGCTACCTTGCTGATAAGCGTAGCCACAATTCCGAGTGGTGAGAAGCAGCGTATCAATTTGGCTGAGTTTGGGGTCATTTTGGAATGCGTGGAGGGTTTGCTCAACGCGTATGGCACTTTTGACCGCGATGGGTCGGGGAAACTGGATCCATTCGAGTTGAAGGATAGCCTGGCCGAGGCTGGATTCAATATCAGCTACAAAATGTTTCTCACGTTGAATTCTACGTTGGGAGACGGGGACAAGATGCTGATGAGTTTCAGGTCATTTATTTTAACGTTCCTGTTACTATCCAACCTACAGGTCAGTTGTTGCTACCACAAAATTTATTTCCAAAATAATCATCGGATAATCCATTCATTTATTTTGTGATCCAGGCTATTCAACTTGTTCGAGAAAAGAGCAAGTCACAAGGAGGACTCATGGAGGACTTTTCTCTTAAAGAGTGGATCCAATTGCAGATTGAGATTTGAGAAAACCTTAATTAAATACATGTATCATCAATTCATCGTCACCAATAATAAGAGCCATTAAAAGCTTGAAATTTTAATCCACACACTATGATTGAGTGATTTCTCTGCATTTATTATACAATTATAATAATAATTATTATTATACTAATCCTTAAATTAGTACGCACATAGTTGTTTGCATGCAACTATGTACATATCTACAACATTTCGATTTGAACCTGGGAAACTTAATTCCAGGTTTTTATGAATTTATAAATATGTCTCACGTCATGAATGACGTGAATGAAGTTCAATATATTTAGTGTCTCCTCAGAATAATGTGTTGAGGGGCTCAGGCAACCTTGCCTAACTAATTCCAGGGGATTATTGCAGATTATAATTTATTTCATGATCTATTTACAGAATGGTGTGTTAAAGTAAACAGTTGGAAATTTTTGTAATGCACGTCGTTTTCTACATACCTATGTATGTTTGCCAGTATACTTAATTATAACTTGGTAATCTCATGAGGAGAGTATAAACTCTGATAAGCAATGTTGGAAAAGTTATCTCAACTGTAAATGATAAAATACCCCTTGGATTAGCATAAAAATCCATGACACTTCACAAATGTTATGTCCAAAGACCCCCGATAAGTAGTTTATATTTGCGTACACAGTAGCATTACACATACCACACGGTGTAGGCGTGGACAATTAGTGGAACAGTTCCTTGGATATAGGTTATTTTCACCAATAAGGAATTGAAAAATACCTATTTTCCCCATTCCCACGGGGGTGTAGAAAAGGATGGAATACTCGAGGGACCTTATTTGGTCCTACTGCAGCAACCCTGGGGCCGGTAATTGCAAGGACGAGATTCTTGCGATTGTGGAATCTCGAGCCATGTCACTTTTCCAAAGATCAAAGTTTCAAAACTTGCTGAAACAAATGGAAACAATCATGGACAAATGCATAGATTGTCGAATACTGGCCCAAATCCTCCTTCTGTTGCAAGAACTACTACCCAAAGCCAAGCCGGAAATTGCCCTTGTATGGAATGCAAACCCCGAACGGAATTTAAACTACAAGAATTTTGCCCATGAGAAAAAAGGTCAAAAGATACGGAGTTGTACGATGTGTCATTTAGTACAATCCAGCTCAGACTACTTGGAAAGAGAACTGGGCAATAAAGGTCCAACCTCAATTTTCACGGGTGAATCTACGAATTCTAAAGAGAAACGGGACAACAAAAAAGTCGAGGCAGATGAAGACCAGCCCCGTGATCTCTTCCTAAACTGCGTTCTCTGTAGATCTACAGACATCAAGAGAATCGTCCTGTCCTGTGGTCACCCCATTTGCAGAGCATGTGGATTGAAGGCTATTGACAAAATCAAATCTTCTCCAGAATCAAACCACTTCATTTGTCCTGTGGATCGCAACTTATGTGGACTAGCATCGTTAGAGACAAAATTAGGCAAAGTGGTTGAAAAGCCAGAAGAGAAATCACATCAGCGACGTAGCCGTTCGACCATGAGCAGCAGTATGAGTAGCAGTAGTTCGAAAGATGATTTAGAAACTACTTATCAGCAAACCAAGGATGAGGCATGTTTCATTTTTACACATTTACTTAATATTCAAACCATGCAGGTTGAATTGAATTAGTACATTCTTGTATTTTAAATAAATGGCAGGTGGTCTGTCCTCGATGCAAAGCAATAGTTTATCTAAATTCAAGTCACGAGAGGCTGGCAGAATGTCTTTCGTGCAAACTTTGTTTCTGTTCCAAATGCTTTCAACCTTTTCATGGAAATATGACCGACTGTTCCACGACACGTGGGACCAAGGGCGTGGGCGTCGAGAAAACAAAAAAAATATCAACTTCAAGTTCCAGCAGCAGTAGCGCTAATAACACAATGGATCACCACCATTCGGAGTCAGGAGCTAGTGCCAAGCAGTACGAAATAGGTGAAATGTTGTTGGTCATTGATTTTGCATTTTCTTATAAATACTTACAAAACCTTTCTCATCGCTTCACTATAAAGATTTCTACAAAGACTCGAGCCATGATTTATTCCGACCAAATGAAATTCAGGCTGCATTTCAACCAGTCAGCGATTGTCAATTGGTAGCAGCTCGTGTTTCTGAATGGCCGTGGGAAGTTGGCTCCGTAGGACTGACCCCCTCCCTCCAGTACCCGTCTCCATATGAAAGCCTTCGGGTTGGCCATTGGGTGGAGGATGAGATTTTGGAACGAGTCATGCAAATCATGATTCACCAAAACCAGCTTCAAGAGGTAGTCGTCGTTCTGGAAAGTTTCGTAATGACTTGGGGCCTTCGTAAAAGTCAGGGAGCAGATGAACTTGCAAAGTACACAAACACATTCATATGTACTTACATAGATAGTACAAATTACAATGCATATATGTATACATATATGCATGAACTGGTTCGTGGGTTTACAATAGTTTAAATAAAACTTTAAATAATAATTTTTACAGGATATTGCAAGAAAAACAGATATTTGAAAAAGATTTGGCGTTTGTCCTAATCAATTCTGATGCCAAAGGTCACGGGGGCCACTGGATTTTAGGCGTAATAATTATCCCCAAACAGAAAATTTTACTCTTGGACTCGGCTCTCGTTCTGTCAACTACGCACTATCAAAAGTTTTTCTTTGGACTCTTAAATATCCTACACATTGCACATAAAGTTCAAGAATGCAACAACAAGGACGTATTTGATCCATCCCAATGGAAGCTTTTTGTTAGTTTGGACGCTATTCAGCAGAACAATGCGTACGATTGTGGACCTTGTGTCGTCTGTAATGCGTTTTCCTTAGCCACCTGTGGAACTCAGTTGGACAGAAGACCAAAGAGTTTTTTGGTTCGAGAATGGCTTTACCACACTTTGGTAAATTTTAATGCGAAGCAAGATGATAAAAGAGTTGGTACAAGATCAACTGGTGGTCTCACTTTTCTTGACACAGAGCTACCTCGCAAAAACAGTACATTTGCTCCATCCGGGCTTATCATTCGATTCAAGTTTTTTCAAAATTCTAAATTAGCCTAAATGCTTTAAATAAAAATTACGTATCAATTATTTGAAATTATTTTTTCCGCACTGAATTTATTAAAATTACATAATATAAATGAACAGCAATTACATCATTTCATGAGAATCCGTGTATGCAAATTGAAATTACAAGTAGACAAAGTTGAATCTGGAAAGAAATTGTATTGATCCATATCAGATGGGTTGTCAATTTAATTGATTGCTATTTTTGACGTAATAAACAGCCAGAGAGTTAACTCACCTGCAAAGGGCCTGTGGCAAAGATGAGATAATGGGTCCGTAACCTTGGGAGTTATCATACAGTTCGAATAGGGGGGCAGCCACCAGCTTGTAATTCTTGGGAACCGCAAACAGTGCTACAATCCCGATAAGCATACACTCATTTAGTACCGAGGTCAAATTCACATATAATTCGACTAGAATATTAAAGTGCTACACACAAATATTTAAACTATAAAATTATGTGGTTGTGATATTTGGTAAATATTTAGACAAATAAGGTTATCTTAAGCGCCATCGTAAATTTTTTCAGGACATTTTTTCCCACTAGGTTTTTATATAATAAAAGTACACTTTGCACAGTACATATATGTACAACTGAGAAATGAGTATTATTATAATTAAATATCGAGATGATTAAATGGCAATAATTTTTACTACACACGTACTAAATATGTACGTATTTACGTATATGATTCGGATACAAAGACTGGAAATCATATATTCATATATGATGTATACATATACATATATATGGATCTGTACCATCAAATGCCAGTATAAATTTGTATACTACTATTTACTACTAATCGCCTCATAAATTTATCATTAAACAAAAATAACTTAAAAATATAAAAGTGTCGCAAATTATAAGTTATCTATACGACTTAAAAATTGAAAATCGCTTAATAAAATGAAAATCCAATACCAACATTATGCATAGGTACCACCTATTAGTCTAACAATCTGGATGACACTGGGTCATCAAGATTATTAAATACTTTGCTGTTGATTGGGTAATTTTTCCCATATTTATAAGTATTACTACTATAACGTTGACGTGGAATATGAGCTAATTGAAATCCAAGAAAACATGTATTTACTTAGATCTATTTTAGAAATCTGCATTGTTCTTCATTCATTTATGTATATACGTGTAAAGATATATATCTATCCATAGATTACAATTATACCGCAAAAAATGGTGGAGACCAACAAATAATAAATGCCCTTAGTCAACCTTTTCGGCTTGAACGCTCAATATACTTTCGAGTATTATCCCTAATAAAAATAGTTATATCAAAAAATCACAGAATTACAGTTAGTTTGAGAATAATCATATCACATTATCGTTACATCGTATCACACAAGTTTCAATGTCGAGTTTGTTATCATTGACTGCCACGTGCACAATCCGTTCACATTATAATTGTACAAAGCTATTTTACACGACAATGACGATACATAACGTCACCATGTGACGGTCACATAGACTACAGGTCTTTATAAAACGGCTAAACAGAAAATGCCGCATTGCAGAAACGTCTACGTATATACGTACGTCATGACTAGATTATTAAACAAGAATGTCATTCATAGCAGTAAAAAAATTTGGTACAACTCTTGGACTAGATCAGAATGGAAACAGTTTGAAAGCTGATAAATTAAGGATCAGACACAATGATGACCCTCCAATATCTTTGTCACCATAAGTTTCAAGAGGAAAAAACTTAATTGACAAAGCACTTTAGTAGAGTAAATGTTTGCACATTATAATTGATTACAGTCTTCATCAGCGTGATACATAAATAATCCCTACGAAACTGCAATCGATTGATCGATAGCCACCAATTACGGTCCTTGCTTTCTTTTCTTTAGGCATGGCAGCAAAGTAGAGCAGAATGAAACTGGGTCCACTCTGTCCAAAACACAACCAGTCCATGTCATTCTCATCAAATATTGCACACGTAAAAATTATCAAAAGTAAAACCTGGGATAACTTCATTCATATATACATTTACACAAAAAAATATAATTTATTTAAATGATAATTAATTTGACAATCGTAATATGTTTCGTTGTTATCCCAAATTGTACATGCAAAATATCCGAGCCTATATAGCCTGAAATAATGCTCTCTCTTGACCTCCATGTCCTGGTTGCTACCTACTTGCTTACCAAAATGGTCATCACATCCTTCCTACTAAATTCATGCCTATGTGTTACCTACTAATGTCAGTAACTAAGAAAAATTGACCGGGACACACTATCAACAGTACAAGACGATTTGCTACTTGAGGGATATTGAGGGTTTTATAGAAACTAACTAAAAACGGTCAGCTATTATGTCAACAAGAAGTGAGTGATAGAAATTTGGAAACTCATTTTGTATTGCCTATTGGCTACGACCTACCTTTTTCCTGGAGTTGTACCAAGAAGAGTTTCTTGTGTTCCTTGGGTTTCGTAATATGAGGAGGTACGTATGGATACTGGGGTGGTTCAAAATTAGGACGCCACCAGTTGCCAATTGTATCCTCAATCACCCATTCCTGTGCAACACCATCTTGTCGCCCCAACGTCTGTGGAATAAGGCACTTTTATTGACAGAAAAATTGAATGCAGGAAAACATGTTCATAATAAATGCATATTACTATACCTCAGTCATAAGCCTTTTTAATCCTTCAATTTCATCTTCTCCTGGGTTTAGCTCACCTCCAGGTCTAAGCAATAATGTACCACATTACGTTTAGGTAGAATAGGAAATAACAATTGAAGTCCACTTACAGTTTAAAGAACGTGGTTCCGAGTTGGAGGAGAAGAACATGAGGTAGTCCGTGTTCATGAACAATAAGCACTCCCTCAACAGAACGTCGCATCCCAATTTTATCAAATTCGTCCCGCATTCGCTGGAATCGTGCCGGTACTGAAGGATCTTTCTCATAAAGGGGATCTTTGGTTCCGAACGTATAGTTAGTCAAGGGATACCTGCATAGCAGAGTTAATCGGTACATATATAATATTCATTAACACACAATAATCCAGTCTTCGCAATCATATGCGTAGACTTTAAAATTAGACCCACTAACTAGTCACATTATAGCGAATAAACTCACAAATGAATGGTCCGATTAATTGTAAGGGGAGCAATGTTGGCAACAGTCCCATTCTTGGCCACGACCACACCCGTCGTCCCTGCCTCGACCTTCGTGTTCACTGGCCATCCTGTTCGCCGTGTAATGGCAGACATTTTATTTCTGTACATCCAATTCAATATTATGACAATGATTATTAATGCATAGAAATCATCATTCATTAGGTCCCAACAAACCACAATTTGATTTCGCAAGGACAACATAACTTTATATTTAAGAGAAACAATACAATCATATCATACCTCAACTGTTGTTTGATTGAATAATTACTTTGTGAAAGATAAGATGCAAGTCAAATCTAGTAAGGCATACAAACAGTTAATGGCATCCAGTAACTGGATTCCAGTTTCGTAAATTACGAATCGTAATATTTTACAACTTTACACTGACTGACCGAAAATGCGTATAAATAAATTTGAGTTTATTTTTCCCTTCAATTAGCAGTAGGATGGCTTGTCGGGTTGGTTTCAGTTCTAAAATCGAAGCTATTGTTAATTAGTGGATGAGTGGAGAAAGCAAGATATTTATGATTAAAGTGATGCTAATTAATTAAGTCCTTTTTGTTTGTTAGTCCATGGAGTAAGATGGGAATATGACGCCACCGGAGCAGGGTTGAACTTGCCTCGCCAAACAATGCTCGCTCAGCCCCACGAGCATTGCATAGTACGTAAGCAACTAAACATTCGGCATTGCTGCAGTAATTAAATGCTAGCGACCGACATGTTCTCGAATTTGATCAGGATATTTAAGAAAAGTAAGGAAACATGTAAATGCACTTCATCTTTAATAATTGGCAGGATAAAACATAAGTAACCTCCCACAGAAATAAAAGTACATCTTTCTTCGTTTTATTTATTAATCTATCTATGTATCGACGGTATAAATCACATGATTGTTTCATATTTCAAATGAATACGACTATGAATGATTTACATGCGACAGACAGGTCTAATTTATTTTAGGTGACATAAGAGCTTCATTCAGTCCTGAATGAAGTATTCCATCCTGAACGAAAACTTAATACTCAACAAAAAACCAGCAGGCCCTAGAACAGGGATCAATAATACTGGAATTAATATCAATATAATAAACATAAAACATAAAAATTATTTAACAAGTAGTGCCCAGTTATTTGGATTGTTATATGCCAGGAGGATGGGAAGATGGAGGAGGAGTGAGTAGGAATGGGGGAAGATCGACGTGGAAATGCTTGACCATTGTTGAAGATACTCCATCATGTCTTCATGCGATGTGTTTGACGCATTTAAACCACGCAGAAAGCAGGCCTATATATAAATGCAAAAAGGGAGAAATTAGCTTTACTCGAATACATTGTGCCATTGATATATGATTGAATGAGTAATATCAAACAATGGAAAAATAAATAATAAAGTAGAATAATTTTTACAGATTTTAAGTCTTCAATCTTCAAATTAAAAATGCCATCCCGAATCATGACGCCATCCATGACATGGAGCATTTCCGCCTTGTCATATAATCTTCTTCTGCTTAGGTAGAGAGTGTGAATTCCGTGCATTCGACAGAGTCCTTTCACGTGTGGACCGTATATGGCTTGCAGGCTGAATGGATCAGATTCAAATAAGGGCTTGATCTCCATAATTTCGCGAGGCGACGGGTGACTCCCAGAGCCCAACTTGTCTAAAACTTGCCGACACTTTTCCTTCATAGATTTATCTCTTATCAGCTCGATGTTGGCTTGAAGAGAGCGAAAGACTGGACGATAATTAAATAGTTTACTTTGATGGAGATCGATGGCGAACTGAGATTTTTGTTGAAGAGACCAAAAATGTGATGATAGCAGTCTTTTCGGAAAATAATAACTATATTAGAGAGATAAGACACATGTTTTAATTAAAATAATACAATGTTCAACATACAAACTTACAACTCAAGAACTACTTACGCAATAGGAAACATGATATAATTCATGAAGGGCAAAGCAGAGATTATAAGGGTTGGAGCAACTCTCGTCACTTCTTTTGGCATTCTGTAGTAAATATCTAATTCGGTGCTATTGAGATTGCGAATCCCATTTGATGACATGATTACCTTGCCAGATATTCGAACATAATCGGCAAGTTCTTTAGCAAATTCCTATGTAATAAATAATAGTTCATGACTTCATACTATAAAATATATTTGCGTGAATTAGTAATAACTCTAATAATGTGTACCTTGACTCCAATCGTAAAAACCCTGTATACATTCATGGCACCTGGAAATTTTTTCTCGGGAAATTTTTTGACAAATTCAAAGAACTTGAAAAGGAAGAATTTGGTAACTTTTTTTGGTTTGATTGGTCGCGGTGGGGTATGAGGGGCTGTTGGCGTCGATTTTTGTGATTGAGATGAACTAATATCCGACAGATGAGTTACAGGTGATTCTCTATTTTGGCTGGACCCTGGTGGGGTCGTTGAAGGTATCGATGGTAAAATATCACTGGATGTCACAGCTACCCGTTGAATTTGGATAGTAGTCGATCTTTTTTCTGTGTAGCACAAAAACAATAATAATTCATTTAGTATACTTAATTGTGAATAGTAAAACCTAACGTACCCTTATTAATGTTAGAGACCGTCTCGAACTTATCACGGACTCGATTGTCTGCTAGGTGACTAGACGTGTGAAAATTACTACAGGAAATTACTAGACTAGTATTATTATGACGAGATATGCAATTTTTAGAAAACATGATTTGATCCATCCGGGTCAGAATTTGGACTTGGGTTCCTCCAACGCTAAACCACGAGGATGACGAGGACAACCTACATAAACACGTCAGACATTTAAAAAACCAGGAAATTTATATAAAACATTAAACTCTAATGTGAGATGAGACCACTTACCATCTTTTATTTTGAAGTAAAGTTGTAAAAAGTAAAACTTGTTGTTGCCTTTGTCGTGAGGCGGTTACCCCATGTCGGACAAGATTAGACATGACCGTCGTGTGTTAGACTCACGTTTTGCGATATTTCAATTAAGTACTAGATGATCATCCTAGTACTTCAAAAGGTCAAACCATAATTCTACTCCTAATAGAACTTCAGAGATTAGATTAGAGGTTAATCAAACTAATCCAAACTTTGAAATGTTAGCTCCTTTGCCGAAAAGTGTTTGTTTGGCAGACAGTGGGGAAATGCGATATTCGTCTCCGTTCGACTCACACGCAGTATGTTACTCACAAGTATTGTAATCAAGGCTGAAAGAGTGAAGAGAGTTGAGAATCTCAACTTGAGATCAATAAATATATTAATGTATTTTATTTTTAATCAATCTACGCAATATTTCATCATTTTAAGCAGCGCACTATTAATTCCATTTATGTCAACTAAAAATTTAAAAAAAAACAACTACGAATACTATATCGAGTTCGAGTATTAGACGCCTAAACCTAGATAGAATAATAAGAATATAGAAATTTTAGAAATAATCGAGAAGAGCATTGAGCTTGAACATAATATACGAAACGAATATACGATAACGGCAAGTTTCAAAATATTCCAACTGGATTTACTCAAAATTTGAAGATATTTTTTAACATGAGCAATATAAAGAATGGTAATGGATTTTGCACTCTGTTAGACAAAATTTGTCTGACAAATCACAAATATATAATGCCAAGTTTTCAAATTGTTACTTATGGTTACAGGTTTATCATCACCAACGTCTTCGAAATGTCCAGCCTCAGCTCTTTCACTTCGTCCAATTACCAGCAAAGGATACTATTATCCTCCGTCGTTTGCACAGGGGTCGACAATTAAGCACTTTAGAAGGCCACAATCACAATTGCCGTCCTTGTCCTCTATTACTAGCATAAGACCGTCGTTGAAGATGCAATCCCGACAAAATTCGATATTTCCGAAGATTTATACACCACTTTCGACAACAACCTCCTCCAAGAAATGGGTTCGTACAGCCGCACCATTGCCAATTAGAGCAGGAACGCCTATCATTGACTCCAAAGTTTGCTCCTCTACAAATGTCGACCCCGTCATTAGAATCCCAGACATGTCGCATTTTGGAATGGAGGGGTCCACTTCTGGTCCTTTAAAACCGATTGTCCGTCTCAACAGCAATCAGGCTCATCGCATGGAAGTTAAGTTCAAAAAAGCTACAAATTCTCCTTGGTTCAGGTCAAAGTCGTCTGCAGTTGCCCGTTTCCATAAAAATGGTAGCATGACAAGGAAACGTCCGTCAAAACAGAATTTTAGTGTGAGAAAGTACTCGCTGAGAAGGATACGAAAGTCATCAATCTCATCAAATTCACCAAGATCTAGACGATTATCTGCTGCAATTCCATTATTAATTGGAGGTGAGAAACCCACGCAAATAAATAATCCATGCTTTATGAGACATGGACTGAATTTTATTTTACCAAAAGTTAAGAATATATATTTGTATTTGTTACAATTAAATATTTTAGGAGGGGAGGGTTCATATTTCAAGTCTAAAGAATTTATAAAAGATAAAAAGAAATGTAGCAGCACGCCCAGTCGAAATACGAGTTTCTCGATTCAGAGTGGCAGCCCCAGGAAGCTATCTCAAAGTGTTCGTCGTGCCACGTAATATTTCAAAATTAGTTTCTAAAAATATTTTCTTGAGTTTGATCGAGAGTCCATTTTCATTTCAGGAGGGTGATTCAAAGGTCGAAAAAGCTACTCAATAAATCTAAAAGGAAAAAGAATACGTTTTGCATATTTTTCAACAAGTTTGGAACATGCAGAAGAGGAACGGAATGTTCCTTCATTCACGATCTCCGACAAGTTCTAATTTGTTCAAGGTTTGTACCACACAGCGACCGAAATACAAAGTACATAGTGTCTTGTAGTTAAGCTGAATCGATTGTAATTTTACCAGGTTCCTGGGTACAGGATCTTGTACAAAAGTCGGATGTTCATTATCTCACAATGTGATGGTTGGAAAAATCCCCACTTGTCAGTTTTTCAATGATGGAGTTTGTGTGAAGGAAAATTGTTCATTTCGACACATTCAATCTAGTGGCAAACGTGTTTCCCCGATAAAAAAGAAGCGTATTTCCCCCACCGTAAAATATATTTAAATTAAGATATTAATTTATTTCGAGATAGTACTTCATGTGAGATTGAATTTTTTTAAAAATCAGATTCCAATGAAAAATATGTCGACGGTTCCAGCAGAGTTGTCAAATTTGAGGTGCAAACCCTACCATAAACGAGAGGAGAAGAAAGCCATCATCGAGGATGCAATCGACCCTGCTATTTCGTCACGATATTTTGATAACTCTCCGGCTTCGCAACCAATCATCTCCATTATTCCCAGGAGACCCAGAAAGGAATTAAACGACAAGGATGCGTTGTACTTTCTTGCTTCTTCTTCGGACTCGGATGCTGAGAATATGGATGATGATAAAATGCAATGTGATACGGCAAAAGGAATTATGTCTAATGGCAGTGATAGCGAATTTAGAAAGTGTAAACTTAGTAAGATTGGTGAACATGTCAATGATAAATTATTTGCCAGTGCTGTACAAGGAAATGGTAACATTTCAACACGTATAGGTGCCTATAATGTTAATACTGGTGTTGCAGGTTGTACCACTAGTAGTGGTGATAATCGGAGACAAAAACTTCTGGAGAGAATCACCAAGTTCAAAGAGAAGCCAACTACTAGTCACAGTGCTGATACGGGCAATATACCCTCGGCTAAACCTAATATTATGATGCCGACATTTTTTAAATTTAGCTAAATCATATTTATTTATTTATTATGTAAAGATGCAATTTTTTAATAAAGCCGAGCGGCACCCAATTTTATCCTTAAAGAAACCCATCAAAAACTCTTAAATTAATTATCAAGTTCCCAAGATAATCACTTTTAAAGGCGTTGTCCTGCATATGTCTTAACGGACGGAATAGTCCAAATAGCGTCCTTTAGAGTTCGCATAACTGGGTATTGGTCGATGACACCGTCTCCACCGTCGAATTCCTCCTCCACACTGCCCAGAAGTTGGGCAAGCATCACATCCGGAAAGGTTAGTTTCTCTCCAAGCAGATAAGGACCTCCATATTTCAAGTGGCACCTCGAAAGTTTCTCAAAATAGTTTGGAAAATGTGTGGTCACTAAAGCTTCCTTCTGGACAGCTTTCTTTTGGTCGTCACTGGACTCAAACTCGTATTTATACCACTCTGAAATATGCATGCAAAGTGCATTTCTATGTACGTAGAACAAGACGCTTATACACATACATATATATTATTCAAAACTAACCATCCAATAACTCCCCAACGACGTAACCCACCTCGTCAATATGTGCAGCTTGATAGTGGTCATTGCTGTAAAATCCAAATTTCTTGGCCAAAAATCGGATGATTGCCATAGTCTGCGTAATCTTGATGTTAGATGGATCCGAATGATTCCCGTCTTCTTCTTCCATGATAACTTCCAACATGGGAAGTTGACCCCACGAAGTGCCTATTAATATTTATTCGTACATTATGCTATGCATATGTATGTCTACGACTTAAATATATGTAAATATGATTATTTTTATTATGGCTCATGAGTTGAGTGAGATATCAATTTTACAAAATTATATAGTCGTTTCTTCAACAATCTTTGTTGTAGTTCAATAGAATTTCTCACTTGATTTAAAACTTGGCCACTCAGTCGCGTCTATTCGCAGGTCTTGAAATGGGACCTGAGCTACAGCAAACATGAGGCGAATTTGCTCTGCTCTTCCCCGGATATTGAAATATGTCAGTTTGTACTTTTCAGAAATAATCCTTATTTGCTCCATATTTTGCTATCCGCTCGTTAAAGGCTATTCCTTAATAAAGCACTGTATATGTAGAACGTATTTATATAAAGTAACACTCAACAATTCCTTTTGCATATGCTATTGCATGCCACTGTAGGCACCACGATGTTCACGATGCGGATGATTTTCTCAAGTATGTACATGCGACAGGAAACCAATAACCACGAAATTTATCCTGTGAAATACAACTTGCGTTGTAATATGTATCATGTTATGGAAAAATCAACGTGAGCCTTTAATAAGAATTGCGTTCTTGGAATAAAACTTTTATTCGCAAGACTGGACTCGGACAATAAGTGTCGCCTGTTAATATTAGTATGTATATATTTAATGAATGTGATGACAATGTCATCATGACATCGTGATCAATAGGCATGAAATTTGAGCCATTTCGTATTTCTCAATTGTTGGGCTCGTATATTACATGACAAAGAACTTATGCTTTTTGTTGTAAAAGCGATTAAGGTGATCTAATCATCTCACAAAAAATTCGTCATTGTTACTGACTAAGAATTTTTTTGTTGCAAAGAAATCAGGCATTGTGTGACTGTTTAGTTCGTCACTGTCAGTTGAAGAACAATATATATATGTATGATAATCTTGTAAAACTTTTTTAATGACATCACAACATGACTGCATAGATCATGTATATAAGTCATGGACGACTATAAATGATCTCATTGGATTTTATATTTAGGTTTCAAAAACCCGCATTACTCATTTTTTGTTGTGCCCTATAGCGATGAGTTGATACCTAATCCTAAGTACGTTAATAAAATTTACCAACAGTACCTACACCACCAGAACATTTAAACATGCAGAAATATTTTTATTGACTTAGAAATTGCATTATTATATGTCATACATACATATCGCATAATACTGACAATGCTGCCGAGGATCAAATGTGTAATTGATTACAAAAACTTGATTGATTATACAGTAAATTCCCGAAGACGGTTCAAGGATGAGTTCACAAAATGCACGAAAGGTCTGATATTTACTAGAGGGTGAGTCCGGACAAGCATCACATACTCAAGATTGGGACAGTGTTTACAAATGACACCCAAGCTGTTCAGCGACAACTGAAATGAAAAATAGCAATATATAAATATACATGTATTTAAATGTACAGCATTAGTAGTATTCAAAGAATACTAAAAGAGCAATTTTGTATCAGACAAACTAATTAACTATATTACTTTTGAGCAATGGGATAGGTTTAAACGGTACAAATATGGAAGTCTAAGGGCGAAATGCCACGTTGCTGAAGATAAGTTGCCACACGAGCTCAAGTCTAATTCCTCGAGGTCTATCCAAGGAGAGGAAATAAATAAATATGTAAGTCACAGTAAAGTAAATGACAAATTAAATGACAAATACTCATACACTTCAAGTCAGATAGGCACCCGGTTGAATTTCTCCGACTATTATATAGACCTGGACCCAATTCTTTTGGATAGCGACCTTCATCAATTAAACTATCAAACTCTGATTCCAACTCGACAGTTCTCTTTGGGCCTGAACCACCACCACCAGGACTCAGAAGCCACAATGGAAGTCTAATGTTAGGATCCCCTTCCTCCAAGTTTCGTTCTTCGGGCTGTGACACTATTCCAGTCAAGCCAAAATCACTCAAGCTATAATAATTGTTAATAGTTAACACAAATGTTCAACACCTTGTGAAATAATATCATATTCTTAGATGAATACCTTTCACATCCAGGCAGATGCAATTTTTTAATTTGTTTCATGTTGAGAATTATAACTTGCAGTAACCCATTGTTGACGAATTCGTTAGAGTGAGCGAGGCTTAAGTGCGTAATATTTTTTAGCTTGGAAAATACTTGTTGTTGAATCTGCATCAAGCTACCAACCTGTGGTTCGGCGATTTTCATAATACATAGACTCATTATAAACTTCAATATGCTTTCCATTAATACAAACGCCAAAATCTTATAAATCAATTATCAATATAACAACTTGTAATATATTACCACGACAGGGGAACGAAAAGGGTTGGCACAACTTAGTTTTCTCAGCTTTGGCATAGTTTCAAAGACAGAAACAGCACCCCGATCAAACTTGCCGTTTCTGATAGACAAAGACTCCAAGTTTGGAAGAGAAATTTCTTTCAAAACGTCCAATACCATTAAGCCACGGCCATCAGATTCTGAAGTATACATAGAAAGGAAGAAAAAACTACTATTATAACCAAAGTATGACATTTTTCCAATAAATAAACGACTAATTAATTAATTCCTCGTACTCAGACTTAGCTTCTTGAGAGACTGAGAATGAGCCGATAGCACTGAATGTATAGCATCCTTCTTTAGTTCTCTGCAGTAGGACAAGTCCAATGACTCCCAGGTAAAAATGGCTACATACGTTACAATACATGACATACATTCATAAGATAAAATAGATTAAGAAAATTCTGAAGAAATATGGTTGTCCGACAC
Source organism: Folsomia candida (assembly GCF_002217175.1). NCBI lineage: Eukaryota > Metazoa > Arthropoda > Collembola > Entomobryomorpha > Isotomidae > Folsomia > Folsomia candida. Next base: position 22,807,250 of record NW_019091193.1, on the reverse strand, counting down.
GAGTTTAATCACATACCAGGGTCTCGAATTAATTCTAAGGTGTATGACGTAAGAGGAGTAGCTTTTAAAATGAGCTCGTTCATGTGTGCCCCTTTTGGTCGGGTCAGAAAGTGTTTCACAATGGTCTCGAACGAAAAAATGTGATCACTAAATTCCACAGGCCCAGATTCTTCAGAGTTCAAGGCTGAAGGACACATGATATGAATACATAAACATAATTTGCCAACCCATCAAAATACTCTTTGTCATATACAGCAATATTCAGTACATAAATACCTTGAGGGTAGAATCTATTGTGTACAGCTCTTGCGAGAACCAAAGGGCATCCCATTAAATTGAGGCTCTCGAGTTTTTCAGTCTTCAAAAGTAGGTTTAATAATATTTTGTCCGTGATGTTCCTGAATTAATCAAAGCATACAAAAATAATAACCATGAATTACATACACAACGTATTAACGCCATATTTGTTTCGCTCGTGAAATCTTGGTATTTCGAATTTACTTGTTACAAGAGACATCCAAACTGACAAGATTCGAAAGATGCAGAATCTGATGAAATTGGATAAATTGAGCGCCCATCATAAAACTCTTGTCCATATTCCGTAACGCCAACTTTTTCAGATTAGGGCAGCCCAAGCTAAAATTCTAGTTGAGAATGATTACACAAAGATATGACGATTATTAGTATATCATCAATAAAACACGAAATAACTGGGCCATTTGGTGTGTTTCATACAGTGTCAACATTAACAACATTTCCATCGTTGTCCTTTACATCGACACAAATTCTTGGAAGAACAGCACAGTCAGTAAACTCGAGTCGCGTTATCGTATCTGAGAACAAGGACCAGAACTTAAGGGAAAGGGGGTTTCGTGTTAGCTCTAAATTTTCTAGAAAGAAGGCAGCAGTCCGTAATGGGAGAGGATAATTGTGCGTCTCGTCCTCCGCATTTATGCCTTGTGCTTCTTGTTCTGAAACGGCAGATGGGACAAATTTAAATGCAATCAATTCATTCGTGTTTATTATTTATGAACTGGTACCATTTCGCTGATAATGAAGAGCTAACTGGTGCAACCTGTCTTCTGAACCTTGACAGTTTATGCCAAATGCGTCCCCTAGAAATCGTTCAGAATCCGTCAAACCAAACAAAAACCACGAACGACACACGCGTTGCGCCCAAAAAACATCACGAGGACTCAAATTGGATGCGATATTGTACAAAATCTAGAAAATATGATGAAATTAAATCCCAAAAAACCAGGAATAAAAACTTAAACTATAACTAACCTCATTTGGTAAGAGTAGCTGGTCATCTCTCGGATTGAAATTAGGTGTGGACAAATTTACCCCCATCGCATGCTGGCACGAAATGGGAGCTTCTAAAGGCTACTAAGTATTAAATCTAAATTTGAAGCACTTTTGTGTACATTGACAGTGTTTTTGTGGATTCGCCGATTCCAAACATTCAAAAAACCAAGAAGAGAAGGGAACTTCGAGCTGTTTTTTCTGCCCGGCAATATCCATGCACGTGCAACATGTGGGATTTCGTAAAATAATAAAAGTGACGTTTTGGTTCATAGTAAAAATCGTTCGTCCTTGAGAAGACTAAATTCAAAATTCAAATAAAGCAAGTGTCCAACCCAAGCGATTGTTATACTAAACTGTTTCTCATGGTTCAGTCATTAATAATACTCCAGCATTAATTATTACAAATTTTATAAACAATCAATTCAGTTTTCATTAGCGGATCGTTAAAATAAATAATAATAATGTCATCCAGCCATGCGAGCAAGCTACAAGTGATTGAAATTTCAGACGAGGAGGTGGAAACGATAGTTATTGGCAAGAAGAGCAAGAAACCCAAAAGGCGTCGAGACCAGGGGGAGAACTCTGTTGAAGAAACGGTATCCACGCCACCACTCCCACTGCGGCGAAAGAAGAGGCGACGCAATAAAAGTTAGTTCACAGCTATAAAGTTGAAAGTAACAAGAGCTATAAGATCATTAACATCACGATTATATTATTTTTCATTTTGTAGGTAACAATCTCCTCGCTGCTACTTCCATGTCATTTTCTCAATCAACTCAGGAGGATGAGACTGAAGAGTCTGTGATGCTGGATGGTATTGAATGTGCTGAGACTGGAGGAGGAGAGGCTGAAAATGTTGATGAAGGTGGAATTTTGGACTACGTTCCTTTTGTGGACGGAATTTGGTACCGTCGTCATGATGAGGGCTCTGTTCTACTCTTGTTGGAAGTGGGAAAGAGAGTATATTTCTCTGGAAGATTAAAACTACATGTCGTTAAAGGCAAGGTTGAAGTAATGGGATACACTTTGGAGTCAACCGCAAATAATTCTTTGATTGGATCAATGAACGATGATAACGACAAGTCTAGAACGGTGAGAAAAGCATATAGCCCTAAGGGTCATTCCAGTCTGTTGTACATTGAAGGAAAATGCTGTGGACAAGACGAAGATAATTTGGATGACTTGGCAGGTGAGGCATTTTTTAAAAATCGTCGGTCGACGTTGAGACAAATTGATATCAGTCAATCATGACTCTAATTGTATTGCTTTACATCATCTAGATCTTGGTTTACCTCATGGGGTTGCTGCCGTCATTCTGTCTGGTTTTGAAAATGAATGGACATCGGGGTTTAGAAACACGGCAGAAAATGGTGATCAACTTATTGGGCCTGAAATTAACACAAATATCAGACGCCATTCTCGTTTAACTGATGTTGAACACGTTGATACTGGAAGCACAATGAAGTTACCAAAAATGAAACAATTTCTGGACAAGTTTGGATTTCAGCTTATCCCTGACAAATTGCTGGAGAAAAATCGTCTTTTTGTAACCGATCTAGCGTGGGAATCTTTCTTTGAGAAGATAATAAATGATATTGAAAATGCAGGTTAGCCTAATAGATAATTGAATTTGTTTAACGCAGGGTTCCTATACTTTATTTTCCACTATAGTTTTTGTAGACAGGGTTAAGTCGATTTCCAAAAAATCAGATTAATTGAAATTTTAATGTATGGGAATTTTGATGATTCTGCTGGTTAAAAGTTTTTGTTAATCAAGATAAATATAAATTTTACCTTCAAAACCCTGTCTACAAAGTATAAGATCCATGGTGTGTCCCTGAATCCTGATGCTCTCTAATCACGGATGGGCTTGGGACTACATATTTTATATATATTTATGTATATGTAATATCCATCTTACCACTAAATCTGTACAATTTTGAAACATCAGTGTGAGTCTTTCACGAGTGGATAATTTATGAAATTTGGCTTGAAAGAACCACACTGGTCAACCACTGGACTGATCATGTCCATCTTTGAAGTCAAGGCCAGCTTAAAACGCCTAAAAAAGTTATTTTTATAATTTTATGGTTGAATTTAATTAGGTGACTTTAGGATTCATGAGAAGATAAGTGTCTTTGGCGGAAAAGGCGTTGGAAAATCTACATTTTGCAGATGGTTGATCAATAAATACCTATCTCAAAAGAGTGGAGGACAAATTTTGTACATTGATCTGGATCCAGGACAAACAGAGTTTACGCCGCCTGGAGTTATTTCTGTACATTTGGTGTCGACACCATTGCTGGGGCCAAATTTTTCCCACTTGAGACAACCCGAAAAGTACGTTATCAAGAGTATCCATTATGATTTTAGCTACAATTGAGTGAGAATTGTGATTGTCTACATGAATCTATTTATTTTATATATTGTGTTTTATTTTTTAAGGGCAGTATTTCTCGGTGGAGTGAATGTGGCTGATTATCCTGCTTTGTATATTCATGCTGTGAACGAGCTGGCTCGTTTCGTAGGAGAAAATTATTCCAACGTTCCTTGCATTATTAACACGATGGGATTTTCCTCCGGTAAATTTTATATTTATAATAATCGGATTATATACTAATCAGATACAATATGACCAATTAGTTCACCTTTAATATGATATGGTTCACAGGTCTAGGAGTTCCACTTGCTATTACCATCATTAAAATATTTGGCCCTTCTACCCTTGTTCAACTTAAGATTTCTAATAACCCAAAATGTTCATTTCCGTTTGCCTTAAACCCAGACAATGTTTCTACCTACACCATTCCACATTTTTTATTGAACAACCAATCGTTGAGTCAATCATTTCATGAGAAATTACAGTACAACTTTATACAATTTAATTCTGTAAGTGGGAATACCAGTCAACATCAAGATAAAGGCAAAAGTTCTCAAAAAACTCCAGGGTATGCAAAATAATAATTTATCAGTCGCGATCACTATTCTCTGAATCTTTGCAACATTTATAGAATCTATAATAATTTTTTTGCAGTGGAACGAGTCCAAAATCTTTACGCGAGAATATGTTGATTTCCTACTTTTCTGAACAAATTGGATATAAACAAAATGTTCTTGCTGTCATTCCATACCGGTAAGCTCAACGTTTGTACACACATACATGTATGCACATAGAGCATCATTTTGTTTCTAAAAAACGTGTTTCAGAGTAAGACTTGAAACCATGACAATTGGATGCATGAACTCTAGCTTGGACTGGAACGGTATTCTTCATACTCTAATTGGAAATCTGGTTGCTTTGTGCAAGTTACCATCGGAACTAGAAACTTCAAGTCATTCATTAATTGAAGTCGAGCAGGAGCAGCCAACTACATCAAAATCCTTCATCTCCAGTTGTTCAAGGAATAATATTAACGATTTCCTCGGATACGGTCTCTGTCGCGCTGTTGATAAGGCAGCCAATGAACTAATGATTATAACTCCAGTATCGAAGGAGTTACTGGATCAAGTTGGCCTTATCATTTGTGCCGGAGAAGTTGGACTCCCAGTATCTCTTGTACTAGGCTCAAAGACTAACAACAATATTCACCATGCCTACATCTCCGGACAGTTTTCTCGGTTAAGCGTCTGTGGCAAGAAGTCGTATGTACCAGGGAAAAAGTCTATCCACACAGTCTACGCAGACTAAAAAATAGTTTTCGTCACTTATTCAGTTATTCATGAGTTGATGGGACTTGGAAGTAAGGGTCAATAGCTATTTTGTTTAGAAATAGAGTACATTTGTTTAAAAAAAAAACAGTTAAATTGCACCTTACATTTCACTAACTGACTTTAACCCTAATTAATGCAGTTGTAAAATCTTTGTAAATGTACAATAAAAACATAATTAAATAGAACTTATGCAAAAAGGGTGAAATGCAAGCCGTCTTTCTGCATCATAATATCAGTAATGAGACGATTCTTGGCAGGATTCTCGATCATGAGAGAGTTTGTATTTGCACAGGCGGTTGTGAATTGGCTGCGCACATGTAAACAGCACGACTTGAGTACTTTTATACTTTTTTTATAGTATATTTAGTTCATTTATGCACTATTCAAAATATTCAAATTCTTATTTTAGAAATTCTTAAAAGGAACTCGCATTAGAAGAGGTACGTCGCTTCTTACTCGATTCTTCTCAGAATCTGAAGTTCAGATTGTTTATTTACTTTCCTATAATGAGTAGAAATCAAAGATCATTTCATTGCAATGCAAATAAACCTTAACAAAATTCTAAAACTTGCTGTAATTCACTCACAGGCAAGGAAAACGGCTATAAAATTCAGATAAAATAAACAATGAACATTTAGAATCTGTGATCTGGTTGATGTACCACATTTTCTAGCCAAACATTATTTTAATGTCATTTTCCCAGCAGTAGCCTCTAGGTCTTGCAGGAAATTTAATCAAAGCACCATCAATATCAATTTTTAACAATGTTTGAAATAATTGTAATAGCATCAAGTTTTTCTTGGTTCTTTTTTGTGATAGGAGTCCGATTGTTTGCGGACTACTTGCTATTTTGAAGATAGTGGTAGACTACCATACCACCGGTAGTCACAAAGATATCTGAAAGTCTGAATACTTAATGGCAATGATGTTGGCAATGCATTCGAAGTGAATTGATAAGTAAACACCCCTTTTGTTACCTACTTTTACAGAGAGATGCCGGGAGGAGGGGGACGGAAGAAGCCCTTCAGTGGGAAGCAGAAGAAGGCACAGCTTCAATCCAAGAAACAGGCCGGTCTCCACCACCCGCAACATCATCGGGCCGAGCTGGGTGAGGACGACGACAGGGGTGAAACATCATCGACCATCGTAAAACGTACCTAATTAAAAATAATACATTGCCTAAATTGTACTACGAAATGCCCAATGTGGATGTACACAAATGGAACTTCATAACAGGCCCTGCACACGGTATCACTAGTGAAGATGGTCTTGAATCATCCAAATTCTTTGAGAACAGACCTGCCCCCTCCAGGATGAACCCTGGAAGGTATCTAACTAATTACCAAACTGATTATACAAAATGTGTACTGTTCACATACAGCAGTTAACTCGAAATGGCATATGAAACAAATATTTCAATTTAAGGTATGCACTCATGTTCCGGGCAGAAACTAAAGAAGAAGTGCAACGTTTAAAAAATGATGCGAGAAAACCCATGCATCCGATCGACGAAGAATATCTCGAGTGTGCATCTGATGATTTTTATACGTCGGAACTAGACTTTCCAGTCAGACCTGAATGGAATTATGCACTCAGTCCAGATCAGTTGGAGAAAAATGAAGCTAGATATTTCCAGGTGGGTGTATATTATGCATATACATAAGTATTATGTGTACGAATATACATATAAAAATTTGACAGGAGTATTTAAGGAAAATTGATCAAAAGTATGAAAGAAGTGACCTAAGCTATTTTGAGATGAATTTGGAGACCTGGAGACAATTTTGGCGTGTCTTGGGTATTAAAAATATTACATTTACATCATCACCTCTAAACCACTACCATTTTGGATTAATTTGTCTCAATTTTTTTGAAACAGAAATGTCTGACATTCTCCTCTGCGTGGTAGATATTAGATTTCCAGTAAGAAATATCTCATTATAACGAAGAATTGTCATGAGCATGTAAATTTTTCACAAGTAAATTGTAAATTTGTTCTTGTATGTTTTGGTTTGTAGCCACTCCTATTCCCACCTCGATTGTATGACTACGTTTGCAAGACTTTAGGAAAGAATATTATAATCGTGCTAAATAAAATTGATCTCTGTCCAGCCCCATTGGTATTGGCTTGGAAAGATTACTTTACTACAACATACAAAGGGCTGCAAGTCGTCTGCTTCACTTCTTTTCCAGCCTATAATCTACACGGGAACTTGGCTGAAGGGGCTAGTGGAACAATGAAAAAGGTCTTATCCTTCATAGCAATTATCATAATTGTATTCTTCATGTTAGTATATAATTTAATTTATATTTTTTTCAGGCCCGAAGAGTTAGAGGAAGACTACGAATGGCTGCAGAAGGTGCAATGGAAGTGTATAAAGTTTGTGAAGAGCTTGTGAAAGGGCAAGGTAGTATTTTCGAATCCGCTGCTGCTGACGTTTATGTTTTGATATTTCAACTGAGTAATCAATGTTATTTCAGTTGATCTTACGAAATGGAAACAAAAGATCTCTGATGAGATGAACATTTCAGATGAAAATAGCGACGAATGCAAAGCCGCTGATATAGACAATGTGGAATCACTGCAAAAGCAAGACACCGGATACTACGAATTCAAGCAGTTTCACTCGGGTATACTTACAATTGGATGTGTGGGCCAACCCAACGTTGGGAAATCTTCGTTGATCAATGCTTTGATGGGGAAAAAAGTACATGATTTAATTTATCCTTCTCTCAAGTTTAATAAATTTCATTCTTTATTAATCGTTTGAAAATATGAAGGTCGTGAGCGTGTCCAAGACTCCTGGGCACACAAAGCATTTCCAAACTATTTTCCTTACACAAAATGTCCGGCTATGTGACTGCCCTGGTTTAATTTTCCCGTCTAAAGTCCCTAAGCCCTTGCAGGTAATAGCGCGTTGCATTATAATGAACCTAACTGCATGTATCTGTCCAATTTGCCGTTGAATTAGACTGATTTTAATGTACTCATGCGATAAGGTGTTATGTGGGAGCTATCCTATTGCTCAGTTGCGAGAACCGTACTCCACAGTTCACTACCTCGGTAAGTTACCTGAATTTGAGTATGTTTGTTTGTTTTACATATATCAATAAATAAATAATCTACTGCTTTGATCATGATGCTCATGTACATAGCAATATCCAATAGTTTTATCTAGTCATTGAACTTTGATTCACGAAATCATGATTTGCTTTTGCTATATAAATTATAAACCTTTTAATTAAATATTCGGATTCTATTCTTTTCAAATAAAATGCATTCTAAAAATAGATTATATTAAATATTACCTAGGACAACGGATTGATCTGGCAAAGATGCTTGGAATTCAACACCCTGAAGGAAAAGATGAAACCGATTGGAGCGCTTTCGACATAGCTGATGGTATATTTGTAATTATTTGTCGAATATACTATAAACATTTTGCTATTCATAACCCGATATATGCTATTCTTCCTTAAGCTAAGCATTTATTTGCTTTTATCGATGAATTAATTTTTCAGGATGGGCCTTAAAACGTAGCTACTATACTGCAAAAGCGGCCAGATTGGATTCATATCGCGGAGCCAATCACATTCTACGTTTAGCATTGGATGGTCGTATTATAATTTGTTTGAGGCCAAAGGGGTACACATCACGAAAAGGTTGGTGTCTCACAAGCTTGGTTGACGATGGTTATGGAAGTAACAATATTAATTATATATAATCCACATGGCTACTTGCATATATTGCAGAGGAATTTAGTAATGATCCCAGAATTGAGGAAATTTTGACAATTCAAGCAAAATCTGGACCTGCATTGGAGAAGGTGGATTTCAATCTGTCAGATACCGGTTGGCTTAATTGAAAGTTGAAATTATTTAGTGAGGTTATTAATTAATCATGTAACTATTCGTATATTTTAGATGACGTGGATGAAGACAATGACGTTCAGCTACCACCTGGTTTTGTTCCAGCTGAGGACAACGACTCGGAGCACGATGGAAAAGGAAAGCAACTGTGTTTAAAAGAAAGGGCAAAGCCGACAATTCAAAATAAGTTTGCAATGCTTGGCCAGTTGGAGGATGACGATGATGATAGTGATTAGATCCTGATTTTCAGTATATTCCCAACCTAGATACTTATCTGCAATATTTGTTGAAAACCTGATTACCAGCTCATGACGAACTAATGTAATTGATTATTAAGTTACTAATAATAGAAAGATTGTACGTGTCATGTATATAGAAATACCATGCACAAGTAAATTATGCAACTTTCCGGGGTATTCTAAATAAGTTTGGGTATTCTTTCTCTCATGCTGACAGTTTATGTGTAACATTTTTTTAAAAACTTTCTACACTTCGGTAAGCAAAGTCTCTGCAACTTACCGGTGATTTTATAAACATGGGTCATTCTGGTTAATTTTGTTAATTGTAGCGTGATAATAATTTCAACTAATCCTGGAGACATATGTATACTCCACATATATGCATGTATAAAACAAAAATAATTAAATAACCTTGCATTGTACTTAACTACAAATAATCGGTATATTTTTTTATTAAACAGTTGTATGTAATGATACAATAATACATGGAAAAAATAAATGCATAAACTGGTAACGTATTTAATGATGCAGATAAAAAAATAAACAATCGACAAGTCAAAGATTTATGATTTACTATTTTTTTATTTCCATAATATATGTAATGAATGGGTAGTAGCTCCTAAAAACATCAAATCTTGTAATTAAACGATTTTGGAGATTATTATGTTACTGGGGCGAACAAGTTGAGATGACGCAATATAGATACATATATGGCACGCATTCCGATAAAAATATTTTAGTCATTTACTTGCACACATCACCAAAGTTTATACGTATTTATACAGCACACATATTTAAAGTGGTAAAATATATTCGTGAAATGCTAGTACCGTTTGATCTTTACTAATTTTTAGAATGACATGCATATTATTGTTTGTTAGTCGTTGACTGATCATAAAATTACACAATATGTTTAGCGGGCAGGTTGTAGAAATACTTTCATCTACAATTAAAATTGCTGTTTAGCAAGGACTCGACATACAGAAGAATAGCAACGTTTCCGGCGTACGAATCAGCAATCTAGCGGTTCACTTGGCCTTAAGAATTGGTGCTGGCGGATTCTTAATGATTTGATCTTCCAATGCAGCTCCTCCCTTCTTAATTTGTTGAGCCATGTCGCCAAACATATTCAACCTGTCGTGTACAAAAATAGTATAATCCTAACCACACTGCACTCGAAATGGATAGATGTGCGTATATAAGATGACGATGATGATAATACAATACCTGATTTCTTCTCCCTCTAGTAATTTCCTGTAAGTGGCAATTTCATTGTCCAAAGCCACCTGGAGAGTGAATTCAAGAACGAAATTAGTCATTGATGCGTTCATCAAAATATTAACGATATGTACACATGACTCATGGACTGAACTCTAACCTTGACTTCCATCAGATCCTGGTATTCGTTTATGAGTTGATCCTTATCCGTCTGGAGTTGTTTGATCCTCTTTTCCAATTCCATGATGCTACGACTCATGTCCTCCTAAAGAGTTCGTGACAATAAAATTTGTAATGCCGGGAAGAAGGACTATTTATTTTACTTTTAATTATTAATTCTAGTTTACCCGATCTCGCTTCATGGCGTCACGAGTATTTTGCAAGTCTGCTTGCAGGGCGTGACGATCTCCTTCGAGAGCTGACATCTGTATTATGATTTTGAGAAAATTGTTACTTTGTAAATATTATTTTAAAGGCTACTGGTCGAATATTAAATATTTTGTCGTGTACCTTTTTGGACAGCTCTTCCACGTGCAAGAGAAGTTTTGCCATTTCGTCCATCTTGGACTTCAAGGAAGCTCCATTATTTTCTAATTGTGCCTTCCAGTCTTTCTCCTTCAGTTGGTAGAGATGCTCACGTTCGTCCTTGTGTGCCTTCAGTTCCCTCTGGCAGTCTTCACGAAGCTGTCGAATAGCATCCTCCAATCGGTTATCGTACTCCTTTTGCAACTTTCCTCCAATTTCTAAGTAGTAAATAAATAAATAAATGTCGTGACATAAGCCATGGAATATTTATATTTTCGATATTTTACCAGCGATTTTGCTCTGATTAGCAGATTTGATGGTAGCAACTTCCTGCTGATGCACGTGGGCCTTGAGTTGCATCTCTTCGGATTTGCCCTTCAATTGATTCTCCAACTCTACGATTCGCAGAGTTTTGTCCTCAATGGACTTTTTGAGAGCATTGTTCTCTCCCTCAAACTTCTTCAAGTCGCGAGTCAAGTCGTCAATCATCTTTCGCAACTTGGCGTTATCGGCGTTGGCCTTTTTCAGATCAGCTTCAGCCTTTGTTGTGTCCGCCTCCGCGTTCTCAAGTTGTTTCTTTAGCTCCGCATTTTCATTCAAAAGACTCTGTACCCTGTCAAAATTTAAGCATTCATTACATGAATATCTTCGCTATTGTATGTGTACCCAGCATACGTATGTACATGGCGTAAGGGTAACTTTTAAAATCGAGTTTATAACAGTAAATAAGTGTGTGGTTTAAACTTGCTTCGTGTTGGCATCGTTCAACGAATTTTTCAGAGTGCCCAGCGACAACTCGGCCTTCGCCTTTTCCTTCTCCGCCTTCTCCAGTCGAGCTCGGACGTCGTTGCTCTCATTAAGATAAGTCTGTTTCAGTGACTCTGTAGTTTTTGTCAATGTGGCCTCGACCGATTGTACCTTATTAGTAATAAGTAATGATCATTTATAAATGAATATGCACTAGTCTTAACTATATAAATATATACATAAATATAATTTAAATCTATAGTGCCAACCTGGGCGGCTAATTTGGCGTTGTCTCCTTCCAACTGGTGGTTGCGGTCAATAATGGCAGCAAACCGATTGTTCAAATGAATCAAAGTGTTTTTCTCCTCGATTCGAGTCATTTTGTTTGGCGTCATCGGGCGCTCGTCTGGAAATCAAATTAAAAAGTTGAAGCAAAATTGTGAACACGGATGCAATCATCAATTCATAAAACAATTCGGCAAGATGCGTAATATCGTAAAAAGATGTGTGCATTTGTTTGTGCAGAACTAATGATCACGCCTGCAGCGTATGTCGCCCACCTTTTCCACCACTTCTAAATTGTGGGGGCAATGGTAACTGAGCGTTCAGACTTTCCGGGTTTTCAGTCGTTTTATTACTGGAGCTGTGTGGGACCTGCGTGGTGGTTGAGGTCTGAGCTGAGGTTGTGGGAGTGGTTGATGATGCCGATTTTGGCGTAGATCGCAACTCCATTTCGAGACGAGGCCTGGATTTTTCGACAGAGTCGGCCGCGTCGTCTTTTTCCCGTCGTTTCATTCCTCGACCGGAATTTCCTGATGAACATAGGCAAGGTCTTTAATTTGCATAAGCGAGTTTCAATCCTTTGAACGTGTTAAAAGATTTCTAGTAAAATTCGTATTAAGCACTATAGCTTAAACAAGAACAAAGGTTGAGAAAAGTTGGTTAATATTTTTGAACTGAAACTCGCTTAAAATTAAAAACCTTGTGGTGGTTTTGTGTAAAATTAAATCTAATCGCTACCATCCATTCTAATTTATGTATTGGTTACTAATTAATTGTGCATTGGCCCCATTGCAAGTTGCATCTAATGACGTCTGATCGAATCAAATTTTGAATTAACACGTACATAGCGATCGCGTCAGTCATCCCTTGCTGAATTGCATGTACATACATACATATGTACAAACTAGTACGTATTTGCATATATATTTCCTCGTTCACGCCTTTTACACCCTTTAAAACTCAAGTGAGCAAAGTAATGGTGGAAGTAATTGTAAAATATTGCCATTAAAGTAGTGGAAAATGCATTATGATTATTATGTCTGTTGGTTTGCTGGGTCCTGTGCTCCATTTTTACAACAACAACAATCTATGAAAGTGTTTCTGCAGTTTGCAGAGGACGGACGAGTTATATAATCCTTATCGCATGGTTTTTGTTATTTAACTGTGTGCCAAATTGCGTCTTATAGTTCTATTATGTATGCAGCATTGCAGGTCTGTGTGTTGGTTGGTGTGCAAATTGGCTTGATTTGGGCTGTCCAGCGACAGCCCGAGGTTATTTTTTAAGCTGGTGTATTTATTGCTTTATTGTCCTCTCCGACATTCCTTTGCATAATATACGAAAATTTCGTCCAGGCAACGACTACGTGCGAAACTTTAGTGCAACCTTATTATGCAAGGTAATGTATCCCACCAAAGAATTGGATACAGTGCAGTATTCATGCTGTTTGTTTTTCATGTACGTTTCATGAGACATTTTATGTAATAGTCAGTCTAGTAATTAAATGGCAACTTATGCAATAACAAAATCTAGTTTTCAAGTAGTTTGGTTTGATGTGTACAACCAGTAATTACGTGAAATGCCCCAGAGTGCAAACAGCCAATTTCATAGACAGTTCCTGTCAAAAAGTCATTCAGATTTCTGCACTTATGTACTTACATAAAATGAGCGGATACATATATGACGTATGTATCGTACATATATAGTTCACATTAATATTCCAATAAACAAACATGAATGTAAAATACTCTAAAATGCATTAAGCTTGATAACTATCAATTTACAAATGACATTGAGTTCATTTAAAATTACAAACGGTTAAAATTGATGATGTCAGACTACACAAGCGATAAAAATACCATTTACATTGCCCCAAATAATAACAATCCACTCAACCAATTACTCTGCTGACATAACCCCTTAAATTATCAAATCAACAATACTAACCAAACACGTAATAATTGGATAAATGTACTTCATGAAATGTTCTGTTACGAACAACAGCAAAAAAATAAACAAAATTTTGTTTTGGAGCAATAGATGATACAGGAAAAATTGGAGTTTGCATTACGTGTTGACGAGGCATGAGATCATCATCATTTTGGAAAAATTGTAAAGAAGGAAGGAAGGTGGCCATGGAGACGGCTAGTGTGTACTCGTATTCGCTAATTCATTAGATTTACAAGGCAACGTTATTATTTATGAGATAATTCATGGTAATTAGTAAGCGCCACAAGTGCTAACTCATCTCATCCCCGGCGAAATATACAGATCTGCCATTGATGCAACTACCAGTAAAGTGGTGTCATGCAGTGGTCGGAGTGGTCCCCGTGGTGGGTGCTATTTAACTTGTTTGTTGTGATTATGCAACGCAAGCCGGGCCCACGTCCATACATACGACGACAATGGTGCGGTCCAGCATTAAAATAGATGACGCCAAGCAAACCATGTCAGGACTTGCATGGAACTATAGCCCACGTACTTGCTAATTTATGCCAACTTTGTTTTCATAATTTTGGAATGTGTGCATGAGACGTGGTTGATGATGCCTTAATTCTATCTTGGAGACAGATTCTCAGATCAGATCAAACTTGTTTTAACAATGTTTTAACAATGGGAGGTTGGATATTAATAGACTTTCAAAAGATATCTATGATCAACAGAATCACCATGCCTTATTTCAAATACCTGTTTTCACTGAGGTTTAGGAATTGTAAAAGTTAGTGCTATTTATTATGAATTTAAACTATATCCATGAGATATTTTGCATGATAATGCATATGAATAAATGACAATTTTTGAAAATTTGCAACATTTTTAAGACAACAGTGAAGCAACGCAGAATACTGCAGTACCATTACCCCCACATTCACAAATTAAGTAGACCAACAAAAATCGCAATTACCGGAATTCGGTCCAGGAGAAGGCGTAAGTCTGCCGTCCTTTCCAACACCATTCGTCAACTTCAAACTTCTCTCGGGTGGTTGGGGTTTCGATGCCATTGTTAATGCTCAGATAACAACTTTTCTTCAATTAATTAAACTTTTCGTGAACGGACGACAGGTTTTATTCCTACTATTCTTACGCACAAGTGGTGACTACTACTTCTCCTTCGGCTGGAGGCTGCTGACTGTGTCCTGAGCAAGAGATGCAAGTGATTGAATTACGAAAATTAAATTGACCAGATGAACACGGTTTGAGGTACAATAGCAGCGGTGACATCAGCCCCAGAGTCGAGATGAGATGCAGAAAACCTTGAATCGTCGTCGTCGTTGTCGTCATATTTGCACAGGGCAAGAACAAGTAGACTACGTACTTACACACATACATCCGATCACAACTTTACAGTACAACATTACACATGATTTCGTGAATTACTTCATCATCATTGACTTTGATTTCTTTTTTCTTGCTCAAGATGCACTTTGCTTCAGCTTGAGCAGGTAAGCCAACAACCAGGTACTGCACATGTACACATATTTATGTAAGGAAAGTATAATAGCAATGCTGATTGGAAGAGGCTTTTGGCGTGAGCGTATACCATTTAATAAATTCATGCCTTGCTGCAAGTCGTATCGAGTTTCATTGCACGTTAACATAATGCAATAAGGATTTAAAGTTTAAAATAAGTTATTTATACGTCTATATAAAGGACCTATTATGTACGGTATAAGGATAAAATAAATTAATTTATTGGTAAAGGTGAAGATATCGATGTGTACAACGAAAGAGAATGTTCATACAGAATTGCATCTTCAAGTTTACATATTTCACGAAAGTGAGCCTTGAATTGAAAATCAAGGCTGGAATATTAAGGTGAAAAGGACTTGTATAAGAAAATGTGAGGAGTGTTTACTTGTATTGTTCTCTGCCAACAAAACTTCTGAATGTTTCTCATCAGAATTGTGAAAATAAGGTTTACAAATATTCATGGATAGGTAAACTAGATTGTGAGCGCATTTTGTCGGATAAGATTTTATGTATCAAGTGAAATTCGCATGACAAATTAAAACATGATGATGGTGTAAGTAAGTGGTCCATCATCACTTTTTTTGGCATGTATAAGAATAAACCACGCTATTTTTCATGATGAAAGGTTTGTGTATTTAATAATAATTAAATAAGTGTACACAAGTAATCATGTTCGAGTATTGCTTTGGCACAAGCGCATCGCACAAAGTCAATTTGATTAAGATCACATCATCGACATTGACGACGACTGATGTTTTCTTATTTGCTTACTTTGTTGCCTGCCCTGGTTTTTTTCTTAGGTTTGCTGAATCATCATCCTAGTTTGTTGTGAATTCTGCTCAATGCCACGAGTCATGATGATTTATTGGATTGCTTTATGGCTGGTTATGGTAATGGCTGGACATTCCTTTTATTTTTTTGGACAGTCTCTGCATGTTGTTCTATGGAATATGTGCTTGTAATTCATTTTACTTGTGCTGTGTATAATAATCACATAAACAGATCTATTGTTCTTGTTGGCAAATCATGAACTTTTACCATGCATGCATCCTAAACTGCTTATTATCTCCTCATTTACTTAAGTTAGTGAATTTTAAGTTGTGTGAAATTTAATTTTTCCAGTTTCTCAGCCATGTTTAAAGCCTTAAGTAATGCTTCAGTTGTCGTGTCGGCTGTGGGCCGGTTGCATGTCAGTTATGGTCATTTTAAAATTTGCATTGAGTAAACAATCATCAAGTTTGCAGCGTGGGATGAGGTGTTTATTTATATAGTTAATCCTCCTGATGAGTATCTTGATGCATATCTGGCGAGATTCATGATTCATTTAGTATTGACCGTCTTCAACAAGCATGGTGCGCGATGGTCATTCTAATGGCTATGCTTGAGCATAATTAAGAGTCCTTCTTTTACTTGTAGATAATTTCTAGTTATTTTCAGCCGCGACTTATCCTTGACTCAGTGTTGGAATTGGATATGCTAATTTCGATTAGAATGGTACATGGAATTGGTCAACCAAGGATTACGTCATTATGTTTCAGCATGGCTCAGAAATAAATGACGTAGGATTTAGTGTGATCACGTCTATTTTTTGTTTGTGAAGCATTTAAACAGTCTAAATTTCAACCGGTTTCTAATAAAAATAATTAATTTGTGAGGTGTGTAATAATAAGTAAGTATGCATAGTTAAGAGAGGTAAAGGCGATAAAGAGTACGTTCGCCCTTCGAAGAGATGGTGATGTTGACCAACCTTTACACTAATTATTATGTCACCCGTCAAATCATTTATGCAAAACATGGCAAACGTTTTTCATCAATACACTTAACTTCTGTTTTTTTCTAGATGTAACGCGATACAATACAAACATTATTTATTGCGTATAAGTAATTTACCTACGTGCCCATGTTGACCTATGCATGGAGGTATTTAAATAATCAGCAAATAATAGACCTTCCTACCTTATTATGGAAATCACCACTAATAATAATAAAGCTTTCATGAAATTATGCTGGTATCATCAGGAAGTGTGGTAAGTTAGATAATTTTAATGCAATGCAATTTAATGAATTAATTACTTTGAGGGTTGGCCCTAGTCGTTTACTCATTCATCATCACGCATTATTACACTTCACTTAACTGAGAATTAAGGATAGTACATACAGTTAAAGCGATGGCTCCAGTTGTTGGGGTTGTGGGATGACTGCTGGAGGTGTCATTTCTGAGACGTGTTCTTTGAAAATTTCCTGCACCGTCTTTTCCGCTAACATTAACGTGGCAGCAAATATTCCAGAGTTTGGTGTTCGTGGTAGGGCGGAGGCGTCGACCACTCTCAGTTTCTTGACACCCTTAACCCTGTAAATTTTCTGGGCAGTTAGCAAAGTAGTTCTTTGTTTGTTGGTATAAGATGTGAAAAAGGGAACCTCAGTTTCGAATCCAAAACAGCCATGGGGTCCAGCTCTTTTCCCATTTTGCATGTCCCCGCCATGCGCCCTATACATAACACATACATAAATAATAGAGCTTGCTATCCTATTATGGAAATTAAAGACACTTAATTGCTTACACCACGGCACGGCTCGTTGTTTCACGTAGCATTTCCAATACTCGTCAGAACGAGGTGGTAGTGATTTACAGAGTTCAGGTGGATTTTCGTTGTAGCTCAGTTTCATGGCCTGAAATGGCGTCGTCTCCTCCATGATTTTGATGGCCAGCTTTATTCCTAAGTTATAATTGACAATAAGGCAATTCACGTAAACTTAAGGTTAGAGCAATAATGTCGATTCACTTCTTGCCTTCAATCAAGACGTCCACATCTGTCGAGTCTGTGAAGAGTTTGTCATCGATGATTGCCAATTTAGTGTCGTCCTCTTCTCCTTCAAAATGTGAGGTGGAATTAAAGCCGACCGATCCCACAGACTTCATTCGTGTAATAATCACATGAAGCTGGATTTCAAGTTGTCCATCTCCCAGAAGAGGTTTCAGTCTATAAATTATTTGAAGATCGGGATGGTTTGCTTCTCCTTCGCCTTTTGCTCTTTAGTAAGGACCAATAATGATAAGTATTTTGTGGGGTTCATGTCAATCTGGGAGTACAAATTGCATAATTTGAATATTGCTGCAATAAATATGTGCGTACCTTCCCGAAACGATGAAGGCTTGTGGACCAAAGTCGACCCTTGCAAAGAACCCGTGCCTCCAAATAGAATCGTGATATCTCCCCAAATCTTCCTCAAAAGCACGTTTCTCAACTTTGGGAAGAAGTTCGAGTTTAGGATTATTCACACTGAAGAGCAGCGTAACTCCGCCGTGATTATGAAGATTCTGTCCCACGCCGATAGAGTCGACTTTTGTAGGAATCTAAATGTGTTCATCGTTGCCATTAAAAATTATTAATGTCATCCGAATGTTGTTGGTGTACTTACGCCGCCCTTGGTGAGCTGCGTTCTGGGCCCGATTCCTGACTTCATCAGAAGGAGCGGGGAAGAGATGACTCCAGAGCTGACTATAATTTCTTTAGTGACATGGGCAATTTGTGGAATTCCATGTCTTTTGTACCTCACTCCGTATGCAACATTTCCCATGTTTATGAGGATCTATTTAAATACAGGAATCATGCATTTTTACAAAGCTGCATTTCATTATTATCAACATTGGATATTTATATTCTGCGAGGTAGTACCATGTCCACTTCACAATATCTTAGAATTAACAGTGAGCTACGAGAGGACTCAATCCCCTTCAGATATGCCGTGTAGCTGCTTTCCCGTTCTCCGTTCCTCATGGTCTTTCCCATCGGCGTGAACCCTGTCGCCGTCAAGATTGCTCAAATTACTTGTTTGTACGAAATTTAGTCTTCACCTGAATACCTTCCGTCTGGCGACCATTGGGGTCCGACACATTGAACCCCAGTTCCCTTCCTGCTTGAAACCAGGACTGCAAAATTGGGTCTTGCACTGTTTCCACCGTAAGTGGTCCACCCACTCCGTAATATTCTGCATGGAAAACATTGCAACAACATTTTACGAGGTCCAAATGATGTCAACCCAGAGTCAATGTCGGTGACAAATTAAAGCAAGCTCTGACCTGCTCTTTCTTTCTCAGTTATCAACATCCCCACATAATTCTCAATCCGTTTGAAATGTTTGATGGCGTGCGAATATGCCCATGTCTCATCCCCTGAAAAAATTTACTGGTTTAGCCTTGCTATTTTTATAAGGTCGGGAAATTATATGCCAGCCTACCAGTCACATTAGCAATATAATCATAATCGGCAGGATTCCCACGGTTGTAAGTGCACTCCCCATTAGAACTCGAACCACCCAACATTTTGGGAATATATGCTGCAGAAGCCTACACAATTTGTGTAACACAAATGTAATCCTAAAATTGTCATGTCATTTGCATATGTAAATTTGAGAAAAGTTTGTGTTTATATCGGATAAAAAAGAGGTGCATATTTAACTGAGATAATTAACCAACTTACGCCACCATTCTCCATGTTGAATTGCTCCTGGGGAAGAGACGGGTAGTAACTGGTGATGGCAGGATGGTCGGAGACATTCTTGGTAAAGTAGAGATTCTGCGTGAGAGGGACTGGAGTGCCCCCCTTTTCAAGAAGTAGAACCCTGTACCTGAAAATAAGATTAACTAACAATTGCAATTACAATTTCTTAATTGAAATTTTTTAGCAGATGGAATACTTGAATACGATTTACCTTTCAGAGAGCCTTGCTGCCATCAAACAGCCCGCAGTACCCCCTCCGACGATGATGAAATCAAAATTTCGTATCCGAGGTAAGCCCAAGTCGAGGCCAAGCTAAACAAAATGAGCTTATTCATACGCCTACGGATTGAGATAATGCTTAATAATATGGGACAAACCTCGGTGAGTGACTTGGACAAATCTTCCTGTTGATAATGATCTGCATACTGCTGGATCAAGAGGGCGATATTTCCTAGCACAAAAGGGATGAGTTTTATCATTCTTTTTTATCACAAGACTGCCTTAACAATTCAAGAAATATTTATTCAAAATGTGTAACATGACCATATCCTCTCATTTCTTGAGGTTATTACTTTTTTATTGGGCTGTAAAATGACGTAGTCATGTAATGTATGTAACAATGTCGCAGTATCATTTTTATGCAGTTTTTCGAATTCAAAATTATTTATTAAAGAATAATTGAAGGACGCTTGATGATATTGCACAATATGTAATTCAACATCTAAGGATAAGCGTTATTACTTTTGAATGCTTCAATTACTACGTAAAGGCATCGCAATTATGGATAAATTTATATGCTAAAAATAGTATTATTGCTGGAAATTAAATAAATACATACATAAATATGTCGTCTTATGTCTGGAAACAAACACAGCAACCACACATGCACACATGCATGTACATTACAGACATACATATTATGTACATACATACGTATATACATACAAATAAAATATTTCCTGTATGTGTTTCTACTGGGTTGGTACAAGCACAAAATATTTTAAATAATTGTGTACACTTGCACTATTTATGAAGCATGATTCCTGTCACCCATGGACATATGAATAATTTGTACACAATCAATGCAATGGAATCATGAATTTCCAGTGATCTTCGTTGCTGAAGATGCAACCATGCCACTTGAATTTAGCTGTTTAACCACTTGAATTACTAGTCCCATGCCCTTCAACATACATTCATAAAATACGTCATATATGTCTAAATATGTATCTTATTAACCTCGCTGGATTGTGGTTAAGCAGAGAATTAATACATCTGACATTTTGATTGACTCGTTTGTTGGTTGGTATTTAAACACTGGTTGTGAGCAGTTTAAACTAGTTTTTATTAACGAAAAGTTGTACAATGCATTCTTGCCGGTTTTTAAAATATATGTTTGTTCTTTATTTCTCATTATCGTTATTATTGTATAATGCCGAAGGAACTTGTTCTGTTTTAAAAGCTGCAACAGTCGTAAGTGAAAAGTATGAAAACCCCAATAGCATAATTCCATTTATTCGTCCTCTATTGTTAAAACTTTTGTATTTATTTTATAAATTGGTGTGGTTTCAAGATATTCCGGCATGGTGAAAGAAATCCGATTCGGTCTTATCCTGGGGATCCGTATAGTAGTGAAGAGCTCTACTGGCCAGAGGGATATGGCATCATGACAGAAGTAATAAATAATTATAACTAATTAGCAGTCAACATGTATTTAGCATAGCAAACAACTTCAAATGGAGATGAAATATGTAATAAATAAAACATTAAATATGCATATGAAAATTTAAAAAATACAGAATGGCAAGCGACAAGTTTACAAACTTGGTCAGTATTTACGACAGCGGTACTTGGACCTGCCAACAAAGGACAATATATTGATTCTCAGCTCACAACGAAATAGAACTCTAACTTCAGCTAGCTTAATGCTAAACGGATATTTTGAAGACTCTGACAACACGGAGATGAACTTTGAGGGGACTGAACATGTGGATAAAATCACAGTGATACCAATTGACAAAGATGATGTGTGTACGATTTTATTGAAATTCATGTATTAACAACATTGTTGTACAGTTCAAAAATATACACATTTGTCCAAAAATCCTTACAGTTCATCTTTGTGTCTCAACATTGTCCAAAATATTTCTTATTGCGAGATAAGTATCGAAAGATGGAAAGGAAGGACCCCTTCGGAGGCTGGAAGAATGAGGTGGAAATAATCACTCAAAACACAGGATTGAAATTTGACTCGGTGGATCTCAAAATTTTTTTCTTGACGGACACCATTCTTGTTCAGGTGCTCTAGGAATTTAGTAATCCAGTCACTTTTAAAATGAAGTCTTGGAGGATAATTCTGCACAATCCTTTAGGAATTGATATTTGTAGCCTTAAGTTAATCGACTCTGATGGTGGTTCACTTTTTCTTAGAAATCTAGAAATCTTGTTCTACCAGCATGGGCAGAACAGCTCTATGAAAATGGAGCAATTCAAGGGATGAAGACATTTTTTTACACTTCTGCAATCCCCACGGACGACCTAACCAGGTACAAAACCAAAGTTTAAAAACATTATGAGCAATCAGAGAGACTCAAATTAGTTAAAAAATATATATACCACAAAAAATACTATGTATATTTTACTCCTCTCCACATTGTAGTTGAACTTTGTACGTTTCACAATAGGTTGTACACAGGTTCAATGGTCACCAGATTTTTTGATAGCATGGACAAAGTTATGGATGATGAATTGGGACTGGGTGTGATTAACCCAAGGGTGACTGTTCTCTCTGGTCATGACACCACGATTGCCCTTTGGTTGACCAATTTGGGCCTTGGCTCCAACCTTGACATCCCTTATGGTTCTGCGCTTTTCCTAGAAGTGTGTCAAATTATGGGATCAACGGGAGAGCAGAAATTCGAGATTGAGGTGAGATCACCATTAAATAGTATGTACTTGTTCCTATGCAAAATAAATAATAACCAACCCTTCGACTCATTAGGTCTCCTACAAAAATGATACAAATGCAGAACCCACCCTTCTGCATATTCCTGGATGTCCGACCCCGTGTTCTTATTCTGATTTTAAAAAACTTTTGGCACCCAGATCAATTCGAAATCGAGAAGAACACTGCACCATAATTGCTGATGAGGAGGACACAGTGAGTAGTTCCAATCATACATCAAGTGGTAGCGTCAATGACAAGGTTGTAGCTAATAATTATTTTTGCTCGTTATTTATTACGTTATTGTCTTTATTCTTTTAATCATAAATACTTCCTCCGTGTGAAATGTGTGAAATGTAAATATCCAGAAAGTGCCCATTTAATATTATTATGAACAGTGCTTTCTCATTAACTTTCTCATTAACTGCTTTCTCATATTAACTAATTATTATGTGCAACGTAATATAAACATAAATATGTTAAAATTTGAAATCTATGCTTGTAAAAATAACTTAAGCGTTGTAATAAAGTTTTGTAAAATAACTGCATATTCTTCGTAATGTACAAGTAATTTACACGTATACAGGAGTATGGTTTTACACATACTTATCATCATCATCCGTGCGAATGAGAATGTCTGCCAGGCCAAAATCGGCCATGATATTTTAAACCATTGGTGGATGGTGTGTGTCGTCCAGAGGACAAACTCTGGACCTGAGTTCTCAGGGGTTTAGTTTGTCTTTTGTGTTGTTTTAGGGGAGTTCGTCTGACGAGGGTTGGCTTAATTGTGGTCGTCTGACCTGGACGATATCTGGTATGCTGTTGGACAGGTGGCTGAGTTCCAGGATGGCGGTTCTTGTCCCTTATTCTTGGACGACCTGAATACTTGTTGGAATATCGTTCAAAATTAACTACTGTTCTGGTCGTAGAGTTTTTCTTATCCCTCTTGACCCTCTCGGTAATTCCGTGATTCATATTCGACACGCGGTTAACGGTTTTCGCGTGTGGAGGCAAGGACTGGTTCATTAGGCTGTACAGCAAGCCGCTCATTCTCCTTTCATCCGATGACACAGGATCTGAGAAACCTCGACCAGATTCATTTTCAACTAATTTAACTGGCTCAGATGTTTTTTTCTGACCAGATTGTAAACGTCCTGTACCGATATTTGGCTTTCGTCTGCGGCTTTTTGTAGCATTCTTGTGGAAAGGGACAGACCCATTATAAGATAAGATCGGAGGTATTGTGACGACTGTGGTTTTTATGCTTTTGAGAGTTACTTTCGAGAGGATTTTTTGCTGAGGTTGTTTCTTTCTTGGTTTAGTAACCTTCCTGCTGCTATTCTGCTTTTGTTGAAGTACAATTGCATTTTGTGTGGTCGAAGCATGCTCGGTCTTCTGGGCAGTATTGTTAGATGCGGAAATGACAAGAGGAGTCTTTTCCGAGGGTGGCCTACTATTCTCTGGCCTTTTTCGTCGTATGGATGGTTGTGTTCGAATTGGTAGGGGACGGGATGAACTGGATAATTGGGGCAAAGGTGGTAATTCAGAGTCAAGTTTGCTGGTAGCATTAGTTGTTAAAAGTTCGGTCGTGGGGTTCTTGCTGTTTAACTTCTGTTGCGTTTGTAGCGAAACTATAGGAATAACTGGCGCAAAAGTAGCTGCAAATGGCTTAGGATTATTGTAGGGCTGCTGAGGATGACCTGTGAGATAACTGCTTGGAAAATTGTTTTTATACCGACCCCCACCAGCAGAAAATTGGTAATTATTATACCATTGACCTCCATTACTTGTTGGTAGAGGTGGTGGCACTTTTTGAGCAAATTCGTTGATAAATTTGTTGATATGCATTTCTGATGGGGTGGTAGTTGACATTACATTTGCAATTGAATGTAGCTGGGTTGGAGGGCCTGGGACGATTCTCTTTTTGGGGTTTCCCCTGGATTGGTTTACAGTCTTTTTCGGCATGTCTCTAAACTCTCTTGATCCTATAAAAATATCTTTTTCCCCACTTTCCGTCAATGTTGAGGACGGATGAAGAGCAAGAGTCGTAGTTGCGTTGTTTGAAAGGACAGACTTGTCGTACTTTTCTGGATATCGACGTCTCTGAATGCTTTGTGGTGGGTGGTGGCTGTCGTAGTCTACTTTGTTCATCGTGGTCGTGTGTGGGGAGGCGTTGAGATTGTTGCGTGGAGTCACTTCCCTTTTGTTCTGCATTTCTGGGGAACCTGTGCTCTTAAAAGTTGTCGCAGTGAAGGACGAAGAGCTCGGTGTCACTGAAAATCGCGTGTCTACAAGTTCTCGACTTGCATAGTGTGGGCCATTGTAATTCCATTGAGCCCATGGATCATTTCCCATAGAAGGGTAGCCACCGAACCCATACGCAGAAATTGGAGGAAGGTTATTATTAACCAAACCCCAATTTTGGGGAGGGAATTGATGGGGATTAAATCCGAATGGAGGAAAGTTATTGGTAGGACGCAAAGCTGTGAAGTCTGTTTTAATGTTGTGGCTGCCATCAATTTTTGGAACTGTCTGGTTTCCAACACTTGGTTTCAAAGTTGTATTTGACTTTGAGATTGATGGACGTCGTAGTTTTGGTTTTTCTGGTATTCTTTTTGTTGGCTTCATTGTGGTGACGGATGTCGGACTAAAAGTAGGCTTGGGAAGAGTCGTAGTAATTCGCGTTCTATTTTTCCTTGGCTTAATTGATGGTGGAGATAATGATGATGGTGCTAATGGTTGGTCTAGTTTGTTAGGACGTTTGGTTGTCGTAAAATTTACAACTGGTTCATCGTTAGAAAGAGGAGAAGGAATTTTGCTCTCTTGAGCTAATCCGTCATTTTGATTTCCACTGTTCGATAGGCTTGCAAAATAATTTTTCAGTCGCAATTGTGGCTGCAAACGTTCGTCCGACATTTGCATTTCAGGTTCAATTGATATGCTTTCGAAGCTTGGGCTAACTGGAGAATTTTGGTAGGAAGAAGGACTCAAGTAATGTTTATGGAAGCCCATGAAATACTGGTTTTCAATTTGTTGACTTGATTTAATACTTGGAATTGTATGATCTCGATCTATGAAACTAGTCAATGGCGATTTTGAGATGGTTTTAGGAAATACTGGTTTTACATGTGGTGCAATAATTTTGTTAGACCCACTTTGTTGCTGTTTGATAATTTCATCGTAGAAAGATGGCAACTTGAATGTGGAGGATGGGAATTTTAGAGTGGTTGTAATAGATGCGTCCGACGTAGAAGGAGGAGGAACCGTGGAATGAAACATTTTTGGAGTCAATGTCATAAAATATGTAACAGTTTTAGGTGTCGTTGGTCGAGGTTGCTTCTTCTTTTTGACCACTGGGAGCAAAGTTGAGATTGATGCTTTTTCCAGGTCATCTGCCTCATCTTGTTTACGACGGTGCCCAGAATTGTGTTGCATGGCAGATGCATAGTTCAAGCCCTGATCTGCTGCCTTATGGTACTCAGGTTTGTACAGTATGCTGGAGTTGCTCTTTGCACTTGTTGGGGTGGGAGGAGGTGGGTGTGGTGTTTTTACCTTTGGCTGCAAAGTATTCGTAGGCGATTTATTATGCTGGACATTTTCAGAAAACTCTGGATTTTCTAGCATCTCATCGTCATTGTATTGATTCCACGTATGATTGCTATTAGTACTAGAAGGAGTGGTCAAAGTAGAAGGTTGCTGACTTTGCTTAGTTCTGGATTGAACACCACCCTTTTTATACTGAGCATATTTCACATAATATTCGGAGCTGTGCTCAATGGCGGCTGTTGTACTTGACGCATATTCAGGCGTTGAAGAAATGTCTAGGAACGCTGGTTTAACTGGAAGTTCTTGATTTTTCAGATTATATTTTGAAACATCCTTTTGTTCAGAACCGAGGTCATAATTGTGTAACGGAGGCAGAATTAAATCATCATTATAATAATCTTCGTCCAGACTAATATATTGATTCTGGTAAGATTTCTGGGGTGTCGGGTAAGGGGGTTGTGTCCTAGCAGTTGCCTGCGAAGGTGTGGGCAAAGATGCAGGAATTGAAAGCATAATATCACCATCGGCAATATTGGAGGTACTCTCCGAACCAGGTTTAGACGCTTGTTCCGAACTGTGCTGTATGCTAGAGTCGTAATAGTTTGGACTTTCCCTGTTTGCAGTGACGTAATTTTCAGTGGTGGTAGTGACACGAGGCGTAGTGGTTGTAGTAGTGTAAATTGTCGTTGAGGGTCCAATGGTTGATTTTATTTTAGGGGGCGATACATCATAATCATGGTGATTCATAGCTGGGAACAGCAGCTCAATGAAATTTGTGTCAGTTTTGTGTGTCTGATATTCTTGGATTTGTTCCGGTTCCTTCCATTCCAACGAATGTTTATTGATCTTGATTGACTCAATGGTTGACTGCCTTTCTTCATTATGTGTGAGGTGGTGGAAAGATGACGAAGACGTGGATTCCTGAGTCGAGGAGATTGTAGCGACGGGCTGTGGTTTTAAATAAGTAGCCGTAGTTAAAGTTGTAGTGGTCGTACTGGTTTCGGTGGGTCCTGTCGATTGTGCATCAAGCCGGTTTAGTTGGAAAAGTTGCTGCACTTGTTGACTAAATTTATGTAGAACAGATAAAGTAATGGGGTTAACCATGGTGGTGGAGGTGCTTATAGTTGTCGCAGTGGGTGTGGTTGAACTTGGTGTAATTGTAGTTGGCGTTATAGTTGATATAGTGGCGGGTATAGTTGGCGTGGTTGTAGTTGATCTAGTAGTGATAGGTGTGGTTATAGTTGTAGGTGTGGTTGTAGTGGGTGTGGTTGTCGTTGGTGTAGTGGGTGTGGTTGTAGTTGGTGTAGTGGGTGTGGTTGTAGTTGGTGTAGTGGGTGTGGTTGTAGTTGGTGTAGTGGGGGTGGTTGTAGTTGGTGCAGTGGGTGTGGTTGTAGTTGGTGTAGTAGGTGTAGTTGTAGTGGTGGGTGTGGTTGTAGTTTCTGAGCTTGAAGTGCGAGTAGTAGTTGGAAATGAGACAAAAGTTTCAGCGTCCGCTGTTGGCGTTGTAGTAGAACTTAACGTAGCTTGATGTTTAGATGCTGACGGGAAAACAATTGTTTCTGAGGACTTAATTGTTGCTTCAGTTGTAGCGGATAAGGAGACTTCCGCCCCCATCGTAGAAATTTCAGTTGGCACAAAATCACTTCTCAGCATTAACATTATTTGTGGCAAAGTTACCGACGCGGCCGGCGTTGTCGTCACAGTTGAATTCGTACGATTTTTCCTTCTCCTCCTCGGCATCTTTTTCATTCCGTTTCGCGTCATAATGGAAATTGTCTCCATTGAATTTGGGGTTCCACCCATATCAAAATACTTTTTTTTGTGAAGGGGGTCATCTTCCAGTACGCCGTCCTCGTCGTAGTATTCATACTCTGAGGAACCTGTTGCTAGATCGTCCTTAATTTTCTTAAACTCTTTATCAAATTTTTCTTTCGAGTTTAGCTTTTCTTCCGAACTCCGTTTTGAGAAATATTTTAGCTGCGGATATTGCTCTTGTGCTTTCTTTTTTGCATCAGTTTCCTCCTAAATGAAATGAATGAAAATCTGATTATTTGCAATTCGAATAAAGGTAATAATAATATTAGATTTAATTTTGTTATGTATCCAATGTCACCTTTTCCGGTACTATTTGAGTAGTTTCGACTTTTTTATGCTTATCAAGTTGTTTTTGAGCTTCTTCAGTCTTCACCTTTCCATTTAGTTTGGCCATTGCAAGATGGAGATGAAGGGCTTGAATGTTTTTCTTCAGATCAGACGTTTCCTCCTCTGATGTCTCATTCTTGTCCGGTTGAACGTCATCGGACTCGTCAGATTCTAGAGTCTCCTCTTGAGAAGATTCGTCTCCAGGATTTGCGTTAATGCTTCCTTTATTCGGGAAGATCTCAGCATTGGTCTTGTCGTTGTCTCGAACACGTTTCCACTTGTCGTAAAATGTCACATCGTCCTCATCGTCACTTTTATTATCTCCTCCGCCGCCGATCCCGCTTCCAATCATCCCTTTCATTTCGTCAACTGTGTATGGACATTGATTGAACGTAGCAGAACAAAGTTCTTCGCCTTCTGCTTTCTCCAACTCGGATGCGGCTTGACCTATGCGGGCTGCTAGTTTCAATTCTTTCTTGAACTCTGGACTCTGAAATGTATTCTCTTTATTAAGTAAATATTTATAAGTACATTTTTACAGTTGACAATGGAAAATATTGTTTACTTAATGCAAGTTTAAGTTGAAATGACACATACTTTCCAAAAGCCTGCCGACCTTTGCAGTCTTTCCATGTCTTTGCTGAATTGCTGGGTAGATAAGATTTCAGGAGGATCTGAATTACGCTCATGATTTTGGTGGCGATCAACACTTCGGCCAAACCGGAGGTAAATTCGATGGAAAGGAGAAAGCAGAGAAGATATCATACTGCTTTTGGGCTTTCCAGGGTCTGGGTGCGCCATCGCCCCACCACCATAATTCGCCATGTGATGAACCATCGCCGGAGCCATTTTCCCCTGAAATCTTGGTGGAGGTGTACGAAATTGAGAATGTTGATCATGACCAAGTCGGTTGGACAATGTAGACGTGGCTAAAGGTGACCCACTCCGAAGCGAATATTGTCCAGTAAGACCCTTTGTTGATAAAGTATTATCGAATACTGAGTCGCCAGGGGTTAACTGGTCGGATGGAGCGGCTGGAAATTCAGCGTCCCTTTAGCATGGAGTCAGTAAATCGTTAAATCATTTTATTATTGTTTTTTTTGTGGTGAACCCAAAAGTACATGTGCATAATAAAAAACCTTACGCCATTGCAAATTTGATGAGATATGCCAAATCATTCAGCGTGCTCTTGGAATTTCCTAAGTTTTCAGAATTCATTCCGCAAAAAAATTTTGGGACGCAGCCCATCGTGCGAAGAGCAGAAGCAATGATGCGAAGTTGTCGAGAAGACCGGCCACGACGTTTCGCAGTTAGACTGCTGGATTTTCTGGATGAAAAATTGTCCAAAAACAGCGTCACAGCCTCAGCAGTGTCAGATGTGGATTCATTTACTTTCGAATCAGGCGAAACACTTAATGCAACTGCGACGTGGTCCATATTTTGTGAATTTACTAAATATTGAGAAATGTAAGTACACATCAAAATACTAAATTATTCGGACATGATGAAGTATAGTGTATCAACTTACCTGATAAAGAATAAGTGACTAGACTGAGGATTCCCAGGTGAAATCCATGCCGACTGACGACAACTGGCCAACTCATGCACACATTTATGTTACCACTTAACAGCACTAAACTAATCACTAGTGGAACACTGCATGAAACACATCCACGCATATTGAACTGCTTTCGAAATGATATGTAATTGTAAAAAACTGGCGACAGAGTCATTTTGACCCGAAATTGTACTTGAAGTTCACTACCAATCGAGTCGTAAATGCAACATTTGTCCTAATCGACATGTATATAATGCTATTACAAAATATCACTGGTACGAAGATTTTAACTCACTAATTGCACACCAAGTTAAGTGATTGTTACATTTTTAATGATTAAGATATGTATAATTAATTAGTTTGTTTAGATACAAAATTAAAAGATAAACTAAAACAGTCAGACGACATTTCCTTATTATTTCGCACACCTCGCTTGAAGATATCAAGTTTACCAAGCCGGGATGCTGCAGTGATGCGATGCCCACTCATTCAGCAAGATGAAGAGCTTGACACAGTTGAAGCTATATAAAAAATGTAGTTGCAAATCAACTTTGTTACTGACCAATTTTAGAATGATCATGCCTTTGCTCATTCATGTGGTTGGTCTCATTTATGATTCTCATGCTCTTGAAGGGATAAAACCGGAATTGAAAACAAATACAGTCTTGTTTGAAAATCGTATTGGTTGTGATATATCAGTAGTACATAAATAATCCCTATCAAATTCGGCTGTAGTTAGTAGTCAGTAGTAGTTGTAGCGGATATTAAAATACTTACCACGATCAACAACACAGTATATGGCCGACTTAAATAAGTAATTTCATATTATTAGTATGTACAATTATTTATTTTCCACTTATGTTACATAAGTATTTGTCAGCAACATTAAATACAGTTGAAATTCATTCGGGATAATTTGTAGTCGCCTTTTGGCTTGTTACATGAATTTATAACCTATGTACATAAATACTTCAGACTTGTTGATATCTATAAACCCGAGCCAGCCATTTTCTAATCATTTGCTTAATTTTAAAAACGCCAAATATAATTTAAGTAGTTAGTTAAGTAAGCGTTGACCAACGCAAAAGTGAAATCGCTATTGAGTATACATAAATTTTCCTAACATGAAAGGTGTTAGATTTTTCCGAACAATTTTATAAATCAGTATGGGTCACCATGTTGGCATGCCCATTCACCTGCCCAAGTTATAAAATTTACCTTATGCTCGTAATTTGGTTCCAATTGCTTTGTAATGTACAAATGTAGAAAACTAAGAACATTAAAACCGACCCAATTGATTCATTGCTTGTTTCAATTTTGATACTTTATATAAACTCGTACATGCGGATAACAAATGCAATGAGTTCGAGTGGCGTGGAGTTAAGATGTTATCGCACATTTGTATGCTTATTTTCTTTATTTATTAAATGAAAATTTCAGCTATCTAATGAACCCACTGACCGACTAAAAAAACTGCAAAGAAACCTGTATAACAGGATTTGTTAGGGATGCAAAAAATACATGAAAAACCAGTAGTTTGTTTGGACTATGTACTGTTCTGAAACTTCTAAAAGTAATTAATGAATTAATAAATTCAATTACTTTATATATGTATGAATATATAAACCTTACGATGTTATTAATCACCGGATTTTGATTCAACCGAACTACTTGCTACTTCTTTGAGTATTATCTGAATCTGTAAGTACTCCGGACTTATCGAACGTACGTCCCTCAGTTTAATAATCCCGTCCCTTAGTTTAATTTATAATTTTAAAACTTATCGGTGCTACGTTATGTATAACTGTTAAATTTTCATGCTTAAAGTATTTTTTTACTTGAGAAGTACCTAGATTTAGATTTAATATCTAAATATATTTAGACACACGATTAAAAGAGGCTACAATTTCAAAGTTACAAATCTAGTTTAACCCGTTTTCCAAGTTTATAATTTCGAAGAAAGACTACACACCCAAAAAACAGTATTCAATTGTAGCATGATCTTAGAACTTGATTTGCTCATCTCACATAACCGCACCCCCTTCAAAGAAGTTTCACTGATCAATGCGCAAATTTAGATTAAGAAAACCGGAAACCTCAATGTATACATACATATATTTATATGTTCACGAATTGCAATGTTCAATAACGTTCGTTGCAGTGTCTAACATGAAAGATGTACACAATTTTAATGAAATTTTATTACAATTGTAGATAATGCTTATACGAACATCTTGTACATAATTAGATTTAAATCATTGCGTCTTAATCAATTTAGTTTTTACTTAACTCAACAAATGCCACCAATGCGTTTTTAAATGTAAGCACCATAGATATGTACCCATGCACATATGTATTTACTAGGTAATAATATTCTTATACTTCTAGGTATTATTAATAAGAAGACCTATATATAGGTCATACCGTATTTATATCTTTTCGTGCCAACATGCAGTGCCTGAGTTAAGCATGTAACAAGACGCAAGATTTGTGTTGTAAGCTTTTATTCAAGATTCTAGAATATATAACACATCCATAAATAATCCTAATCCAGGTAATCCTGAAATAAAGGAAACAATTTTGCTAATTAACAATTTATAGGTACTTATATATGAGAAATACAAATCGTACAATTTCACACGCTGCCTGCTGCCAAGTATCCGTCCAATAACACGTCTACAACATGGCTCAACACTAGGATGACAACTAGAAGGCAGCTGCCTGAGCTTAATTCGGACGCTCGAGACTCGCACAGGTTGCCAGCGACGCAACGATAGCCAAAAGGGCAGCACGACAGCCCTCCAGCACAGCAGACAAAATCCGAATTTGTACCACAGCAAGAATAAAATGGGAAACGAGTGTTGCAACAAGTTTGATATTGGCAGCCCCCAAATCCAGTCAAAGAAGCAAAGTCCTTATCCTCCACAGGAATAGTGCCCAGAAGAGCTACCGACTGATTGGTGTAGGTCAAGATTTCACGACCAGAGATGACTTGAGCACAAATTGATGTCATGAGAAAAATTGATCGGAGATACATTTTTTTTTAATTTGTGAAGTACAGACAGGTACACAGTACAGTTGTGTCTATAATAAGCAGTTTCCATAATGAGCATGATTATATGGCGGAAATACCCATAGGTGATATTATGTGTACCAAGTAAATTGATATGAGTAAAATCTTATCGGTCTGATAAAGGACGCATAGAAATATTATTTATTTAGCGAGAAATTGTTTTGAGCCACTCCCTAAGCCGTGTTGAGAGCCGACACGGGCAGAAAATGAAGGACATGGAATGTAAGAGCTATTGACTCATACAATTAAAATTGAGATAACTTTAAAACTATTGCCAAATGCAGAATTTTAATTAGTTATTATGAAAAGCCAAATTGTGTATCATGGGTGTTAATATCTACACCCAGATACATGTATTTGTAAATACATATATACGTAGCCTCAATTGGGTAAGTATAAATTGTTAACAATGTTAACTCCTTTCAAGTAAAGATAAAAAGCATATCTATGACATCCAATCTGCAAAACTCATTCGTTTTACAATATACCAAACCAATTACTCTTTCATAGATGAAACATGAGATGCCACGAGCTTGAAAAATAAATATGTTGCTCCAGCATGTATCTGTATGTACATACATACTGGAACATATGCATTTAATTATGACTATGTATGATGAAATCTTTAAGAACATTCTGAGGTTTTCGCTTTTGTCATTCTTTAATAAACTTTAATATGAAAATGAACTAGGTTAATTTATTAATGGCATTATTCCGCATTTGTGGAAAATGGTGACACTGATTTACATTTCGCATGTGCTCTATTGTTTACTTGTTTAAGAACTGTTGAAAGTGAAGTTCCAGGTCCACACTCGAATGAATTTGGGTACTCACTGTCTTTCGGTCTGCAAGTTTAGAAAATCGGGAAAGAATTGAATACCATCTCTCAACGATTGTATGTAATAAAATTGTGGATAAATTCATATGACACGACCCCAATAAAAATTTTCAGTTTTTTACCGTTTATAAATTGTATGTAAAGTTTGTTCCCACATGACTGGTCGTACAATCTGTTTGGGTAAATTTCTCATCAAGTCATCTGAACCATGATACCTGTGAGCATAGACATCACCTGCTATAGTACCTGACCGACCACAATATAAATCGTTTCATAAAGTCTTTTTAAATACCTATATCCTGTGACATTTGAGAACACTAACATTCTTGGTCTATTTATTGTCATCCCTTTCATGACTTGGCGTAATGGATCTACTGCTGGTTGCATCAGGTCCGTGTGAAAAGCACCAGAAACTGGAAGTCTTTTAACTCTTCTTAGATTGAAGTCCTTATAATTCATCTCCAAAAATTGTAGAGCTTCGATATTTCCTGCGGACAAAACGAATTATTATGACACATTTAAACATTTCGTCTCGATACAAATTTGACTTTAGTATTTCAAATCCTCACCAGCAACTACCTTACAATGAGGAAACAAATAGTTGGCGATAGAGCAGGTAGGATTTTCTATATTATGTTCTCGACGGCACCATTCCTTTGCTACCAGGAGAGAATAGTCTGAAGAAAGTAAATAATCATTATTGGTCGAGCTAATAGATATTTAGCTTTAGGTCAATGTTATGAGTTGAATCATTTGTTTGTACTTAATTTCGAATCGGCTCCATATAACACAGTCGACATCCCTGATGGAGTGAGTTCACTTGCCAACTGCATTGCTTCCGCCCGTACTTTAACTAAGCGAATGGAATCCTCAAAACTAATTACTCCAGCAAATACTAAAGCAGTCAATTCGCCAATGCTAAAACCAGCAGTTGCAACGCATTTTTCAATGCTTACTGGGTCCTCCTCTCGTAATCTAAAAAAAAACATAATGTAGTGTTCTGTGTCGTTCTTTTTTTGTACAAAAAATGCATACCTTTCCAATGCGGCTAAAGAACCCACCAATATTGCTGGTTGAGAATGAATCGTTTGATCCAGTTTTTCCTGCGGTCCATTTGCACATAAATCTAAAAGATCGTAGTCTAGGATTGACGATGCGATTTCATACAAAACTTGCACATATCGCGGAAGCTGTGCAGGATTCCCACACATTCCAACGTATTGTGTTCCTTGGCCAGGAAAGAGAACGACCTGTTAGAGAGCAAGATTTTCGTCAAAACAATGCATTGCCTCTTAGAAATTTGTGATAACTTACTGATGTAGTTGCGGGGTCAATTTTCCTCCTGAGCGATTCTTCCGCAGCATCATTCCCCTGTTCGAAACCAGTTCGTCGTGCCCCTCTCACGTAGGATGTGGTGAGGAAGGGGTCACCACCAACCTTCCCCATCCCAATGGGCACACCATAACTAGACTTTGACTGCTGGATGAAATTTTTAACAACTTTATTTATCATTCTTTTAAGAATTCTTATTTTAAGAATCTCTTGATTTGTTCCGACTCTAAAGCAGTCACAGATTTTATCGAGGCTCGCGCTTTCATTATCTATGACCACTGTAAAATGAAACTACTTGTGCAACAAAAACGTAACGGGGGCACTCATGACCGGTAAATGTAATGTAGTGGTTGCGCCTATTAATAAAACTGCTTATTCTTAGTTTTCAAATCCCTACATATTAAATATTATATGGACTATAAATAAGTATAATATGCAATTTCAGTCACTCCCTACCGCATCTTTTTATATCTGTTTTTGGAGTTTAATATATGCAAATAAATAAATTTTGATCGAATTTTAGTCATTATTTAGTTAGGTTTTGATAAGGTGCATTTACTCCTTATAAAGACCTGTAATTACGTATGTCTTTTATTCTTCTGTTGTATCTGAATGAATATCACATTGTGTTCATGCATGTAGGGCATAAGTATATGTTCGTCAATCAATACGGCTTTGGCAAATAAATATCTTCTTTTAAACAAGGCTTGTGTCACTGAGGGTGAAAGCATATCCAGTGGATTTGATAATGGCTTTTTTTGCCTTCTCTACATGTTCTGATTTGATCAAGATGTAGTCCGTGTCGTACGTGGAGACGACAAAGACAGGAATCGCTTCCTCCTTGAGTGGCGTCACGATGCTGGCGAGAGTGCCTACGAGACCAAAATCCAAAACAGCCTCAATTTTGATAACCCTCCAGCCAGGCTCCGCTTTTGTCATCTTGTCCCCAATGACGAATCCGCACTGTGAGGGGAGTATTATCGAGACCTCGTCCTATTAGAGAAATTCCATTAATTATGTCACGCTGGCTAGTATTGGCAAGATATCCCTTCCAGTAAGCCAGCGTGACATAATTAATGGATCTTCCCATTACCAAGGTTTTGCTAATTGTGAACCACTTAAGGGTAAATATGTCGGGGGGAAGCTGTGTCTCTTTGTTGAGGCGATACACGGTCACATCGTCCTGGTACAGGGTTAAGTTCAAACTTGTGACCGACGACATCTCGTTTTCTTCGATGAGTGTGCCAATGACTAAATAGTAACGCACGCACCTAACGCACGCACTACAATAACAACGTTAACTAAATATAATTTAAAGATATTTGGCATTACCAAGATGCAAGATACAGAAATTTGCTTAATGTAAGCTGCATATGCAGCCAGAATAAATTATACTGTATAATACTTCATTGTACATTTATTTTGCAGTTTCTGCCAGAGAGACAAGACTCTCGCCACGAGAGTGCAAAAGTCTCATTTCATATTGGATGAGACAAAACAAATCTTTGTGTCGTGTCTCATTTGCTCATTATTTGCTCATAAATGATAAATTAATAATGAGCAGTAACTTATTACATAAAGCCAGCCTTATTTTTTGAAATATACTGCGGGACTCTGATAAGAAATCTCACAATTTGTGAAATTGAATGCGCACATTGCTTGCGTAATTTATGATTTCGGCAGATTTTGTCGAATTGGTACAAATTTTGAGCTTAACGAAAACGTAAGCCAAGTGAGCCAATTAGGTAGTAAAAAAGAGGCAACTGTCGTCAACAAACTCATTATCGTGAAATGTTTTGATTTCTTTGATCAAGTAATAAACAAATATGGAGAGATTCCGTTTGGCCACATTTTATTACTTCGCATCATAAATCTCTCACATTTTTAGTGACGCTTCGATTGTTTTTATGAGTCTAATCTGTCCAGACCATCTACCCATCATATTAGTTGCTGTGAATAATTCACAACCATCAAATAGATATCTACCGAACTTTGCGTCACAATTTTGAAGTGGAAAGCAATTAGAGTAATTATGAGCTTACTATAATCCCTAATACCTTTGTATAGCTGATGTAATAGATAGGGAGCACAACTTACCAAAGTATTGGATTGAGGGTATAAAAAGTCGGGACACTGTTCACTTGGTATCAATTCAGTTTTCTCTCATCTCTGGGAAAGAACTAAAAACAATACTCCAGCAAAAAAATTAACCGAAAGTCCTAAGCTAATTCCAGCATGAAGGCTGCCGCAGCAATTACGCTACTCTTGGCCATTGGAGCCTCCGGTCGCTACCTCACGGTAATATCATAAGTTTCGT
This sequence comes from Folsomia candida, assembly GCF_002217175.1. Taxonomy (NCBI): domain Eukaryota; kingdom Metazoa; phylum Arthropoda; class Collembola; order Entomobryomorpha; family Isotomidae; genus Folsomia; species Folsomia candida. The sequence continues at coordinate 22,769,629 of NW_019091193.1, read as the reverse complement.
AATATCTTAAGTTTTTCTTTAGGCACAAACTAAATAAATTAAGTTTCACAGGTTCAACCCGACTGTGAACCTACAGTTGTCGAAGGGCCATCCATCCTCCCAGCCCCAGTCTTCTCCGGCGGCGATGTCTCCTTCGGAGGGCAACAACCATCCATTGTTCCAGTCCCAGTTTTCTCTGGCGGCGATGTTTCTTTCGGTGGACAACAACCATCAATTGTTCCAGTCCCGGTCTTCTCTGGTGGTGACGTTTCTTTCGGAGGACAACAGCCATCCATTCACCCAGCTCCAATCTTCGGAGGTAGCGATGCTTCCATTGACAGTGGAATTTCTATTCTTCCATCTGTAGGCAGTGGTACTAAGCTCCCACCAAAAGAACCTGTCATCTCTATCCTTCCAGTTGAAGGCGGTGAAGTCATCTCGATCTTCCCAGTTGTTGAGCCACAACAACCATCCATTGTTCCAGTGCCAGTCTTTTCCGGCGGTGATGTTTCTTTCGGTGGACAACAGCCATCCATTGTTCCAGTCCCAGTTTTCTCTGGCGGTGATGTCTCATTCGGTGGACAACAGCCATCCATTGTTCCAGTCCCAGTTTTCTCTGGCGGTGATGTCTCATTCGGTGGACAACAGCCATCCATTGTCCCAGTCCCAGTTTTCTCTGGCGGTGATGTCTCATTCGGTGGACAACAACCATCCATTCACCCAGTCCCAATCTTCGAAGGGCAGAAACCATCTATCATTGGGGGAGAAATTTCAATCCTCCCAGTTGACGGATCTATTTCCAACAAACTTCCACCCAAGGAAGTAATCTCCATCTTCCCAGTTGATGGAGGAGAAGTCATTTCCATCTTCCCAGTTGTCGAAAAACCTGAAGTTGAAGGTATCGTTCCACAACAGCCATCAATTGTTCCAGTTCCAGTTTTCTCTGGCGGTGACGTTTCCTTCGGTGGACAACAGCCATCCATTGTTCCGGTCCCAGTTTTCTCCGGGGGCGATGTTTCATTCGGTGGACAACAGCCATCCATTCACCCTGTCCCAATCTTCGAAGGGCAGAAACCATCCATCATTGGAGGCGGCATTTCAATCCTCCCAGTCCCTGAACAACCCGAGGTTGAAGGTATCGTTCCACAACAACCATCCATTGTCCCAGTCCCAGTCTTCTCTGGTGGTGATGTCTCCTTCGGTGGACAACAACCATCCATTGTCCCAGTCCCAGTCTTCTCTGGTGGTGACGTTTCTTTCGGAGGACAACAGCCATCCATTGTTCCAGTTCCAATCTTCGGAGGAAGCGATGCTTCCATTGGCGGTGGAATTTCTATCCTTCCATCTGTAGGCAGTGGTACTAAGCTTCCACCAAAGGAACCTGTCATCTCTATCCTTCCAGTTGAAGGTGGTGAAGTCATCTCGATCTTCCCAGTTGTTGAGCCACAACAACCATCTATTGTTCCAGCCCCGGTCTTTTCTGGTGGTGATGTTTCTTTCGGAGGACAACAGCCATCAATTGTCCCAGTTCCAGTTTTCTCTGGCGGTGACGTTTCTTTCGGTGGACAACAGCCATCCATTGTCCCAGTCCCAGTTTTCTCTGGCGGTGATGTTTCTTTCGGTGGACAACAACCATCCATTGTCCCAGTCCCAGTTTTCTCTGGCGGTGACGTTTCTTTCGGAGGACAACAGCCATCCATTCACCCAGTCCCAATCTTCGAAGGGCAGAAACCATCTATCATTGGGGGAGGAATTTCAATCCTTCCAGTTGACGGATCTATTTCCAATAAGCTCCCACCCAAGGAAGTTATTTCCATCTTCCCAGTTGTAGAACAGCCTGAGGTTGAAGGTATCATTCCTCAACAACCATCCATTGTCCCGGTCCCAGTTTTCTCTGGCGGTGATGTTTCTTTCGGTGGACAACAGCCATCCATTCACCCTGTCCCAATCTTCGAAGGGCAGAAACCATCCATCATTGGAGGCGGCATTTCAATCCTTCCAGTCGCCGAACAACCCGAGGTTGAAGGTATCATTCCTCAACAACCATCCATTGTCCCGGTCCCAGTTTTCTCTGGCGGTGATGTTTCTTTCGGAGGACAACAGCCATCCATTCACCCAGTTCCAATCTTTGGAGGTGGCGATGCTTCAATTGGTGGCCAACAACCACCCATTGTCCCAGTCCCAATTTTCTCTGGCGGTGACGTTTCTTTCGGCGGACAGCAGCCATCCATTGTTCCAGTTCCAATTTTCGAGGGACAGAAGCCATCCATCATTGGAGGAGGAATTTCAATCCTTCCAGTTGATGGATCTATTTCCAACAAGCTCCCAGTAGTTGAACCTGTTGTCTCCATTCTTCCAGCTCAACCAGAGGCTGATTGTTAAATGAATACTACAATCGACAATCTTTCAAATAGTATTAGAACAATTTTCACCTCTCTATTAAATATTATTGCATGTGGTAATCTGTGAATTTTGGAGTATTCTATGTTTGGAAATAAAACACTATCCTTTGCATCATAAACGATTGAAATATCAAATTAATTACTCTCAATAATTGTCAGTACTTGCATGGCTTGCATGAAATAGGACGAGACGAACCAGTATACGACACGCACAAATACACTACGTAAGTAATTATTTCAGACATCGGAAATATTACTAAATGCTTACTATAGTCAAACTCCCTTCCATCACCATCAGGTAAAATTAAAACCTGAATGCTATATTTGCAGAAAATTGACAAAAAAATCCTAATAGCTCATGCCTAATACTAAACTAAACAATATAACGAAAATAATAATAATATAGATAATAATAACACAAATTGATGTAAGTTAGTAATGGATTTCCTTGAGTCATGCAGATGACAATAACCTGTACAAGTAATGAGTGCATAGTGACGGGGCGCGGCCGCCCCCATCTCCATACGCTCCCACTCCACCTAATGCGCCATAGTTTCGCAAACTTTGAAGGCTATTAAAAAATTACTAATTTGGTTTTGCAGACAAATTTTTGCACTTTGAAATCAAAGCACATCATAACGTATGCAAAAAGTTATATTGGAACTAATGTTTCCGCTTTCAGCTATCATGGAAAGGGTATCCCTAGTAAGTGATGTTTTAGCCTTTATGGATGAAATAATCGGGTAAAATAAGACATTCATTTTCCCAATAATTGTATATGCTTTATCATTGTACCCGCATTCTAGTAATTAATTAATTAGATAGCTTTGCCTATTCTGCAAAACAAACAACAATCAGACTAAATTTGTTATTGGAATTTATATAACTTTGAAATGCGGTGACAAGATCAAAGTGTCCTGTCAATCAATTTCGTATTACGATACTTTACTAAATGCTAGTAATTAGTAGTGTTTGAGCTACAATCAAGCTGTCATTTCAAGTAATTATAGAGCTGTAGAAGCTCATGCTTGGTTTTCTCTCGTTCATGGTCAGGATTTCTGACTCACTGACACCGCACTCATTCCTAATACTTACTTGGTGAATTTTAAAAAGTACAATTTTTGTTGTGCAATTTTAAATGTAAAAATTTTAGCTTTAAAAATAGACAACCGGAGTAAAATTAGCATATTATCAAATGAATCTTGTTCCTGAGAAGACTCTAACCCTCGTTCATCGTTCCCTGAGGTTCTCCTCATTTTGTCACTCCATTCCCATACGACGAATAGCAGTACGAAAAAATTTTGTACTTTACTCTGAAGTCTGAAAATCCTCTATGTATTTACATGTATACACTTACATATAGGACCTCAATCCACCCATCTATGAATCTTGCATCGCAAGGCGCAAGCTTGGTCTCGATAAGTCGAGCTCATCGTTGAGGGTATGGTTGTGTGGAGCCAACTTACTCTTTCAGTTATGGGGAGCATCCTTCTCCACCTCTCGCATGATTTGGGCCATGTTTTTCCTCGGGTTTGACCATGTACCCATTCTCGACCTAGGTTTGTGGTCGTGTCATATAAATAGTGCTCCGTACGAATCCGAATTTAAGTTTGAATCGTTTAATTTCGAATCCAACTTGGGCTGGATTTGGGAGGAACAAAGATTTCGTTTTAGGAGGGCGGTCCTTCGTTCTGACCTGATATATGTATTTATTGGCTCTCCTAAACAGGTTTCGTCACGTATCAATCCGTTGGTTTTGGAGCTGGGGCCCTGTTCCTGACTTTCCTGTGGTGGAAACATGACGAATACTTGGCGTTCCTCAACTTGCTCATTTCCGGGGGAGTGAATGGAGGAAAGCAGGACGGTAATAATGACGACATGTTCTCCAGATTGATTCCCTGGATCATCCCAGCAGTTTATATGCAGTCTTTCTGCAACTCGTTTCTTTTTGTGAGGAGGAGAAATGGCGTGCAATATATTTGGAGCCTGTTGCACCCCTCTTGGCAAAACTGCAAAACGTTTGCCTTGATAACCTGCTATGAATTCCTCATCCCAATGAACACTTGGAATATAGTGCTCTTCATGTTCTACACCTATTCATCTTACACGCACTACCTCGGAGTCCATTTGAAGAAATGGGCGTAAGCACCACATTTTCTTCTAAGTATTATATTTTATAGTAACAAATTTCATATACTGTGTACAGAAATTTACAAAGACGTCACCCACCAGTCAGTGTAAAAGCCTGTCAGAGATGTACGCTGTCTTACCGACAAATGCAGATCATGACAAATATGTATCACTCCTGTTACAGCAAATATCTCGTCCCCGCAGGACTAACATTTTTACTCTTTCTCGTGTCATGGATGACGTTTGCCACGTTGAGGTTGGCAAAAAGTCCACTCGTGTCGGTGTCACAACCCTCATTTCTCATTTTCCCACTGGGAACGTTCGCCTTGTTCATCCTCTCGTTTTGTGTCAACTCTGAGGGGCTCCTACTATTTCAAGGGTCAACCCAACTACTCTGGGAGTGGAAACGATGTCGGATAATGAAGAGGATGAAAATACTTCAAAGTTTTGAACCGATTAAGGCACAAGTTGGATCTCTTTATTACTTAAAAAGAACTTCCCCCTTGATATTTACGTCAAATGTTGTTGGACTTACGATTAATTTGTTACTAACTTTCTAGATCATGGAAAATTGTGCTCCACGTTTAGTAATTTTAAACTTTAGTGTAGGGCTTCTGAATAATAAAATCAGATTGCATGGTTGGAAGGAAGTTACTTGTTTTCTCACTTTTATCATTGTAATATAATGGTCATAGATCATTCATCGGATTTTTGTTAGTTTAAGAAAACAGTAATTTATTTGTCGCATGAAACTACAATTATGCGCAATACATAAAATTTTTAACTGTATGAAACAGTAAAAACTTTTAGTAAAATATTAGACATGTGTACGTACACGCATATGAAAATCCAGGTTTGTACTTTTTAGAATTCAATATCAAGTAGTTGAATGGGTGGAAAATTTGAACTAACAGGTCATTTCCGACAAAGAAAAAAACAACGTAACAAAAATTTATACAAAAGTTGTGCAAAAATATTGGACAAAAAAACATCAAAAAGGTTTTATAGTAAATGCACCAAGATGAAAGATGAATTATTCTTTAGCATCGCAAATTCCTCCATTGGAAATGGCAAAAGTGGCTTCAGACTCTGGCAAATCCGGGCTACAGGGGTGCAAGAAAAACTGAATAAATGCATTGTCAATTGGAAAATGATATTCATTGTTGAATGAACCTGTCGTAAATCTTTGCAATTCGCAGTTCTCCTCTGCCTTTTCTTAGAGAAATCCGTGTAGTAGATGCATGTGCCATAATGTTACCACCAATTGGTTTTTTTGGATCCGCCTAAATAAATTAAGAAGGGCAAATTCCAAAAGCTGTTACGCTATCGTATTGTAATAATTCATAGAACAAATTCTAAAAAAACCTGAAAGCTCATTGTCGCTCCTGGATCTGATGTCATTTGATTAGTAACAAACACAGCCATGTTGTACTCCTCTGACATTTTCTGCAATCGAGACAGCATTTGTGCTAATTTTTGCTGCCTCTCAGATAACTCACCGCGCCCGCTAAAGTCCACACGGAACAAAGCCATCACAGAATCAACTATCTATATATTTACAAACAATAAAAGTAAAAAATAACAACAATACTATGCCGAAAAATAACTTCAAATAAAATAAAATTCTCAACTAACCAGCAGTTTATATACACCTGATTCTTCATGGCATTTCGCAGCAACAAGATCCAACAACTCATATTGATGCTCAGAAGTGTATGCTCGAGCATACAAAACATTGTCCAGAACAGCGCTTTGATTTAAGCTGAACCGATCTGCAATGTCCTTGAGTCGATCAGGTCGACTATGTACAAAGAAATTTCGAGGATGACAAGCATTAATTCACGCATATTTATGAGTAATTTAATTTCTGTTGAAGACATACAATGTATTTTCCGTATCAATGAAAATTACTTTTCCTCCAGAATAACCATTCTGGCCAGGAATTTGTGTTGTTACACATAATGTGTGAGACAATTGTGTTTTTCCCGTTCGAAACTCTCCAAATGCCTCAGTAATTGCCATCGACTCAAGTCCACCCCCAAGCAGTTTACTGCAAAAAAAATGGTTTAGCAATGCAAAATATCTATTTCAATCAACGACTCATGCAGATAAAAAATTTAGCAAATAAAAAATCTCACTCAAACTCGTGGGACCCTGTTGTGATCCTGAAAACTTGCTTCCTTTTATCCGCAAATTGCAAAGCTGTAAGGAAACCACTGCTGTCCAACTTTTGACAAGCCTCCTTTATTTTGTCCACCTGAGTTTATGTTTAATGCATATATTTTAGTCCACAACATTTGCGACATGTATAAAATCTAATCCAGTCCATTTGCTCGCATATGCAGCAATTCATTATATTTAAAACCCAATAAAATTCATTCACCTTCACTTCGGACAGGCCCTTGACATTGCACAATTTCTTTTTGGTACACATGATTACGCCTTTGATAGTGCAAATCCCAACTGACTTGAGCTTCTTAATGTCAGCCACATTCTGTGATATGTAATACAAGATGCAATTATTTTTCTCCAGCATAATTAATTAGATAGACTTACAATTCCATGATTTTGGAGGAGATCGATATCCTGAAAAAATGTTTCATCGTCGTCCACGTCAAGCACGGTAGATGCATCAAGGTCATGCACGACCTGATCTTCTGTGAGTGAGACGTCCTTATCTGCAGCACGCTTCTTTGCCTTGGTCGCCATTTCTGATAACCACAAATTAGGTGTAAATTAAATTATATGAAATGCAAATGAACATGGACTTGGGAGGGAAAGACTCAAGTCAAGTCAAACCCTTGTGATCGTTTGACATGAGTGAGCAATTTATCAAAACACTTACAGACAGATACTAATCAGTTTGTAAACTTATTAATTTATAAAACGGATTTAATTTGAAATAATTTTTTTTAAATGCGAATATTGAGAATAGAATTTGGAAAGCGACAACGATCAGAGGCAACCTTGAGAAGGGAAAATAGTCAACTGAAAAAAAACGGAGAAAAGTTCGCGAGGTCACCAACGGAACCGACGAAGAGAAGTTCTCGCTGAGAATGTCTCAGCGATTCCAAAGTTACAATCGTTACAATTTCAGTTCCCAATAAATAATTATGGAACTGACGAATTGAAGTGAATTCAAGCATAACTAAACTTTATGATAGTCTAAATACATTATACTGTACAATATTTAATACACATTGGTCGCATGAAAATTCAGAATCTGAATTTCATACATATAAATTATATGAATTTTACATTTTACAATACAGAGACATTAAACTAATTAAAGTAATTTGATATTAACAATTAATAATGCAAATTGTCAATTGTGAATCATGAAGTGCACATCAAAATTTCGGCACGATTTGGTATTAATTAGTTCATTAGTTAATTTTTTTTTGATTTGACATCATTTCGGGGTTTATTGACTGAGCTTCATGAGCTCCAATTTCAAACAGCCACATGTTTCTATCGTTCGGCGTTGTTGTCTCCGGTGTTGGTTCTGTTTGTTTCCAATTGCTACATCATATATTTCAGCAATTTCATAAATAAAAATATTCGTGCTAACTTTTAAATATCTTCAGATATTACAAGTTTTTGTGCAGTCAAGATTTCCTCAGTGAAGCTTGTGCCGAGAGGGTAGGTTGTAGTATATAAATCCAAAAGTTGAGCATTATTGTTATTATTCATGCATATTTTTTATTTATTTATCAATTCTGAATTTAATTGGTCTTCTTTTGTTTCAGGTTATTTGTTAATACTTCACTTGAAATAAACTTAATAGGCGACATCAATAACCGCGAATATGGTAAGCTCGCAGATTATTGCTTAAATAGTAAAAGTATTAGTATTCTGTATTATTTATTTGTGCAATACAAGTGTCTCACACCAAGAGGGTATATCTGGGGGGGGGCAGCATTTCATAAAAATGTATGAAATGTCCCCCCTCGTCGTTGTTTCCATTAATGGGCTAATAATACATAATATAATAGTAGTATTTACGAATGCAGGATTGACCTAATTGCGCGAATTTTTTCCTGTGCAGAGTGAATCCGCAGAAGTTAATCCAAAGGCCTATCCTTTGGCTGAGGCAGCGTTGACTACCAAGATCTTGAATTTAGTTCAGCAAGCGGCCAACTATCAACAGCTGAAAAAGGGAGCAAACGAGGCGACCAAGACGTTGAATCGCGGTCTGGCCGAATTTATTGTAATGGCTGCAGATGCGGAGCCTCTTGAAATTCTTTTGCATCTCCCCCTCCTTTGTGAGGACAAGAACGTCCCGTACGTTTTCGTGAGGTCAAAGCAAGGTGAGTCACAGGACAACCCAACAACAAGTTTATTACATTATTTATTAACTGAAATAACGTGAATAATTTCTCAAAACAAATTGTACAGGATCTTTACTAGTTTTACATTTTCTTATTCTCTATTGTATAGCACTTGGCAGGGCTTGTGGTGTGTCCCGCCCCGTTATTGCTGCCTCCGTGACGATCAATGAAGGCTCGCAGTTGAAGCCCCAAATTACTACGATTCAACAGGAGATTGAAAAACTTCTCGTGTAACATTATATTTATTTTTGAATTATCTTTTGTAATATTCAGAAATAACTTGCTTTTGAGTACAACAATAAGACTTTCTTGAACTATCTCAAACAACGTTGTTATTTATTGTTATTGCTTTCAAAATAATTATCATATTGTTACATACGGAGCATATGTATATAGGCCATACAACTTTGTCATTATCAAAACGGTATTCAATTATTGTAGGTATATGTATGGCAAAAAGTATTGACTATTCTTGATCATTATTATGATGACTGATGAGCATAAATTTCAAACGTCATATCATACAAAACGTATCACGCAATTACTCAAATACAATAATTAAAGCTTTTATTGGAAATGTAATGGTTCAGTATCTCAGCTAAACTAATTTGCTAAAATGAATTTTTGACAAACTAAGGTATTTATATTATTCATAAAATTACAATTTATAAAATCACAATGTCATAAAGAGCTGAGTGGAAATTTTCCACGTCAAATCATGGGTCGCTCGGATTGATTGAAATAAATTATTACTATCACAATTAACATATTGCCCAATAAAAGTGGTCAAGAAAACCCAGATTTATATTGAAAAAACGAATATTCTTACGCATCTCTAGTCATGATTAAACAGAAATTTCGCTAGTTTTTGAAGCACAATTTATTTTGTATGTGATATGATTTGTATACGCCACGCTACTGATAAAACTAAATACTAAATTACGATTGTTTCGATTATTACCATGCATAAAAAGAGTAATTCTGAAAATATTTTTGACGTCTAGGGACAACTATTCCAATTCTAGTTCAACCTCATGTTTTTGCAAGATTAATTCCACTTTCTCTTCCATTAGTTGCATCCTTTTCTGCTCATCCTCCTCTGAAATTGTAGAAGTTGTCTCCCCCTCTTCATATGCATAGGTTGGACGGAGCAAGAAAAAACACTTGCTTTCCCTAAAAATTCCACAGAATTTAATTAATGCAACTACAAAATGTAATATTGAATTGATTAATTGAATATTGACTACAAGTTTGGGCCAGAAAATTTGTGTTTGAAGAGTCGACCAGGTCGGGCTTTTACATAAAACAAGGCTGAATTTAACGGGTTTTCATCTCCTCTGCCGTAGTTTATCGAAGTGTAACAAAGCAACAAAGCCGGTTCACATGCTTTGAGATCATCAAGTAAATCCTCCTTCATGTGACGGAAAAAATCGTTTTCAGAGTCGATTCACCATTACATAAATATTTAACCAGTTTATGAAAATGCAAATTTAGGCTAGGTTAACTCACGTTTATTTGATCGCTTAAGTAGCCAATACATTTGTACAGCTTCCGATTGATAATATCGTTGAAGATCTTCCTTGCACTTGCACCACCATTGCCCCATTCGATAATTTGTTCCAAGACGCTATCGGTAATTTTTATGAAGGCTGAAACATCCTGATGGGCAGTGGATAGTTTCAGTACCTTGGCAGGGTCTGTGCTAGAAGGGACTCGGAAATAAGGTTCGGCCGCTTTCAAGCCATCCACAACCCTAGAGATAAAGTTATGCATACTTATTATATTCAATTTTCCTCGTAGAAATATAAATCTATTTGGAACTCACATCATTTCCACAATCCTGACAACTTTATGTTGATATGCTTTCTGATGCAGGCTGAACCTGCCGAGAAATAACTCTTGAAGAGTACTAGAAATTTTCTTCCGATATGCAATTATTGTGACAGTGCTGTCCTGAGCAGATTCGGCGACCTCAACTGCAGCTCCCTTTAGCCCTGGTCGAACGAAAAAAACACGGCTGTTGTTGAAAATCCGTTGAAAATCAAATCCTGTCTTCACATTGAGCTGTGTGCAATCACGAAGGATATAGTCAAATTTATCCACGTCTATCTTGGTTATGTCATTCGATACGATCTATTGGCAAAAGAAAGTAAGGTGGTGTTCAGTTTTACTATTACATATGCATGCATGCAAACTGTACAAATGCCGAGATTCATTCACCAATACCTGATACAGGAAATGCTTATTCGGAGGGCGTCCCTGAAACTCATCACCACTTATTGGGTGTCCAAGGATGATCTCTTTAATGAATACGAGATCTCTTTCAGTGAGACCTGCTTGGTATTTGCACAGGGTCCACAAGTCATTTGACTCCAACAAGTAGTCCATCATTTTGATTGACATTTCCTCGTGCTGTTAATATATTATACTTAAAGGTGCTTCATTGCAAATAAATCAATAAATCAATATAACAATGTTAGAACCCTTACCGAGTAGTTTTTATCGTAGGTGCTGATAAATTGTTCCCAGGTGTGGGAAAATGGGCCGTGTCCTAAGTCATGAAGCAATCCCGCGATGTATACGCATAGAAGATCTTGATTATCAATATTCAGTTCTGGCTGATTCGTTTGAAGTATTTTGCAATAGGTCCCGGCCAAATATGATGTTCTGAATTATGAAATTAAAAAAATGGCATGTTCTTCTCACCCCATGCGAAAAATATTTAATATTGCGCATACTTACCCAATACAGTGTTCGAACCGGTTATGACACGCCGTAGGATAGACGTAGTAGCATAATCCGAGTTGTTTCAAATTCCTCAACCTCTGGAACTGTCTGGTATTAATGATCTTATAACAGATCAGAGGTAATTCGACGTGTGAGTGGACCATGTCGCAAAAAAATTTAATCCTCGTTGCTGAAACCAAAACGAAATTTTAAGCGCAGTAAACCTCACTTAAATAATCAAGCATATATTTGGCTGAGTGTGTTATAGCAAAACTGTATGCAAATAATAAATTCGCAACTAATGCGAGCGATTTGTAAGCGCACCCTGGAACGTTGTGGAGGGGGTGTAAGGACGTGTCTCCTTGTTGTTGGCAGTGGCGGAAGAGTCGGAGGAGTCGGTGAGATAGGTCCCGTCGATGATGCCCTCGTCTTGCTCCTCCAAGGACCCCGTTGATCCTGTTGACGAAGATGAACCACCACCACGTCTCGTCTTCTCGTTCACTTTGGGCTGCTCCATGGCTTTGCACACGTCGTCACAGCACGGCGAGCTAAACTAAATCGGCAGATACAATACCTCCCACCACTGACGCAAAGGAAACAAAATTAGCAATGAGTGGTTGGGTTGTGTATTGTAAATCAGATAAGTTCATAGAGCAAGAACCTGATACTACTTACAATTTAGATATTGGTAATGGCTGAGTAAAAGGAAACGTTTCTAACAGTGCGTTTGTGACCTTGTTGTGGGTGAAACTGTGAGCGAAATATGAGACAGTTTTTAATTATCTCTGCTAAAGGCGACAACTGCTTCAAAAATTAGTCATGTAGTTCAAAACGGCATACCGTACGCTGCGCTTACTCATTCGAACTGAATTCTGAATGAGACAAGAGACGAAAGGTTTTTGGTAAATTTGTTTATCCAAATTTATTTACATCTAAGCATTTCTGAAGATTGTGTACTTCTGTTTTCGAGTCCTGTTCCCCACGAATTTTACGACAAGAACTAACTGCCTACTGTTGCTAACTACTAATGTTTTTTGTGGATGAGGTTACGTGAAACAAGAGCTGGTTGGGCTTGGGATTGATGCTTGAGTAACCGAGTAACTTGAGTGAATGGGAAATGAGACGAAACACTTTTTATTGTCCTTGTCTTGTTAATGCTTGTCAGGGTCAAATGTTGTTGGTAAACTGTTCAAACTAAATCTTTGTAGAAAATGTATTGTAGATTTTTCACGAAGAAGCACATTCGATTTTATGACTAATTTTAATGGTTATGACAACGATTTGGCTCAACTACATCCAGAAAATCACAACCAAAGGGTCTACTCACAGTTTCTTAATTTTAATGTGCATGGCTACTCGATATCAGTTAAACCAAAAATGACTTCAACAATAATGTTATTTATAAGATTGAGGACGTCTTTATATGTATGAAAAGTCGTGTAAGAATGCATACTGACGTTATTATATTTTTACATATATTTAAAGATATGCATGTACCCTAAGTGCACAATTTCCTGCTAAACCGTGACAGTGTAATTAAATTTGAAATTTATCGCTCCTCTGTTTATTCATCTATACCAAGCAGATCTGACTACCATTTATATTGGCTACACGAATCGAGGAAAAAAGAGACAAAGTCAGTTCATGACCCAAGTTTAGACCAATTACAAAATTTAATCGATATGCAAATTCCTATAGTTTAAAGGTGTATAACCCCTAGGAATTTGCATATATCGATTAAATTTTGCATCGTCATCAATGAAGATGTGGCATGTTAGTTGCTACTCTTTACTTGTTGAGCACGATGAGTTGCAACGTTTACAATTATCAAAATGTATTGTGCTTAGCTTAAAAGCAAAATAAATTTGTAGTCCTGTTTAAGATCTCCCGATACAATATCGGTACATTATCAACACAAAGATATCGACTTGTTAGTTGGATGAATTGAGACTGACATTTTGGGTTGTGCTTTCCCATTTGACATGGTAAGACAATATAAAACTTCATGAAAATACGAAATCCTCTAGATGGATTGGATTTCATTCATTTTTAACTTTTATTCACTTTAGTGCATGCACGTTCTGCATGCATAGTGTACTTTTATGCACTATGCATGCAGAATAATATTGTGCGCACAAAAAGAAACCTGATAAATACACAATAGTGCAGATTGCAAAGTAAACTATGTTGATGTATATATACATACCTAAATATGTATGCAACTTACCAAGTCCGTTTAAATATTTGACTTTAGGTATTTTCCTTTTTATGGTAATTCAGGAACGAAAGTGACTCAAAGGGAACACCTATTTGGTTGGTGGTTGGATTTGTCTATAGTATCATGGGCGCAGAATATATATGTAGGTCCAGAACACAGAAATGGTCCAGAATGGTCCAGAATGATACTTATGCAGTATGCAGTATGAGGCCAGGCGATGGTAAGAAACGAAGGTCATGCAATATGCAATGATGGATATGCTTTAATCTCAATCCAATCCGCTTGTGTAAACAAATGCCAAATTGTTCCCTGCAAACGGGGTTGGACCCTATGGACCTTATCTCTACAATTTACAAGTTTCTCCTCTCTGACTTCAATCTAATTATCCAGTCCTGGTGGTCCACAATGCATACACATTTCCGTACACTTTCGCTTTCTCTTTCTTATCGTAGTTAATTATGCCATTAGATAATTTGATTGATTTATCGTCTAATTACAAATGCATGTATGATATAACTCTTATCTATCACAAATTATTACTTACTGCCATGTATTTCACATTAAAAAGCCTGATTTATAAAAACCTTCAGCGTGCGTGCAGAAGTCCGAGTCAGGCCTATCGTAATTATGGCTCAGTCCAACTTAATTTTTCTTTGAATATCCTCATTATGATGATCTTCTTTTTTATGGAAAAAACTTTACGCTCAACTACAATGTTCTGTCACCGGCATTAATTTTTCTTGCAGTTTAATCAAAATCCGTATGTATGTATCTATATATATCATGCACGGAGAGCTGAGCCGATTAAAACCTTAAATTACCTTATTAAAAAATCGGAACAAACGCGTTTGATATAGTTTTAATTACGAGAAAGCTAAAAAAAAAGACAAGCTACAGGGTACACAGACAAAGTAAAATCGAGTCAAAATTGAGACTGGGAAGCGGAGGTATACATAATCTGGACACAGCACGTGCAATGCAAAACTGTTTTATATACCTACTTCAACTGGTGAAAACTATAAGCAATAATAAATAATAGTTTTCAAAAGTTTTGGGTGCTTACGTTTCAACCTAAGGGTATCCAAGATCGACGTTGCGGCCACGGGCGAAGGGGAGGAGGAGGTCATATCTCAATAGTCGAACCAAATAACCAAACTATAAACGTTAGAATTTTCAACTTGAAAAGTAAGTAGTTCGATTTTTTTAATTGAATATTGTAAAATTAGACAAGGAAAATTTTAAACTCGTGGAATTGTTTTTTTGTCTGATTATTCACGCTTAGCAAAAATACAATATTCTTTTGTTTAGAGTGAATTAAAAATTTTACAACTGGTTAAAATTAGAGATAAAATAACTATTGAGAGAAATATAAATTATAAGCACTTTTTTGCACAGTTGGATAAGACCTTTTGTTTCGTCATTGGTTGGTGAATGAATAAACAATTAATTTGAAGGAGAGTCAGCTGAAGAAGGAAACTTCGGAGCAGCAGCTAAGAAAACCCCGAAAATCGGAGTAACAACCCCGAGAATCACAAAAACCCGGCGAGTGATTTATCTTCCTGACTGACTGACTCCAAATAGGATGAGTGGTGGGGAGAAAAGCGGAGTCTCTTCGATTGGCACCTTGTTGGGTGGGGTAAAAAGGCTTAAAATTGACGACCAGGACTCCTCCACCCCCTCCAGACTCAACGACGCCTTTCCCAATCACTGGACATCAACCTCGTCCTGGGGCTCCTCACCGTCACCCTCCACAGGTGGAAAGCTGCCAATCACCATCTACTCTGACCTCAACTTGTAGGCAAATCCGTATTTGTACATTCTTTAGTTGTTAATAAGTCTGGGGATTGATTATTAAATCGTAAAAGTGATTCTTGTAATGTATAGGACGGAAGATCGGATAGCGTGCGGAGTATCCAACGGAAGTATCGCTTTAGTGGACACAAGTCGCCCAACTTTGCCTATTACAGGAAGTGCAAAAGGGGCAGCAAAATTGCCACTCTGTAGGACACATCGAAAATTATCCTCGCTCGTGTAATTGAATAATAATACATAGTTGATAAATAATTTTAATTTCTATAATTGTGTCGAAATTTAAAATTTTCCAGATGCAGCAAAACTCGGCCCGAGCTGGTATATTCTGCAAGTGCCAAGGATGGAACAGTTTGCCTCTGGGATTTTAGGCTGGATACTTTACAACCAACGCTAACATTTTCTGCCAGTAGGGACGAATAATTTGCATTTTTCAGATCTACACATTGTATACTTGTTTGTAGATTGGGATGTACATGTGTAATACTTATTATGATTTCCTTTATTCGTTTAACTTTGACAAGGCGGCTCATCACGAATCGGTGGTAGTGAGAGTGCATCCAAACGTGTACGACCACTTTTGTGTCTGGACGTCAGCCCGGGAGACCAAGTTCTGAGTGCAGGTCAAATTATACGACAATGACACTTTATTTCAAATTTGAGAGCTTGAGCTAGACCATGCTTCAGATAATATAATTTTGTTATATGTAATGTAGCATAATAAAGTTTATAAAATCAAATCCGTAGGAACTGAACTCGTGGACGAGGATTCTTTTATCCTCTTCTGGGACGTAAGAATGAATGACGATGCAGGAAATGGAGACAAATTATTGGGAGCATATTGGGAATCCCATTCGGATGATGTGACTGCGGTTAAATTTCATCCAGACAAATTCAATTTCTTAGCCACCGGAAGTACAGATGGGTTGTTGAACAGTTTTAACTTGTTGGAAGCTAATGAAGATGATGCCCTACTTTATAGCTTCAATACAGAGTCAAGTGTTGTAAGTCATATGGATTGCATGTATGGATTGCATACTAAATTTTTGTCCGACACTGTGAATACTTTTTGTAGGAAAGTATTCATTGGAATACCAATACAATTGGTTCCCTTCCTGCATCATGCCTTTCATGTGTAACACATTGCAATCAAGTTCAAATTTGGGATGCAGACCGTGGGGATAAATTTGTTAATTTTGACAGACCTCAAATATCCAAAGCGATGATGGTATGAACTGAAAGTGAAAGCTTTGAGTTTGATCTCTCTCAATGTTCTACTGTATTAATTTGTTATGCTCATGTCATCCAGAGAAGTAACCCAGAAGCAGCTTTCGTAAATAGGTGCTACTGGCAGAAAGAAAGAACGAATGGTGTTTCAAGCATGTTGGGCTTATTGACATGTTCACTAAAGGGGTATACTTTCCATTCACAAGTATAATAGTGGTAATACAAGCAATTACACTTCATTTTGAATTTCTTGGCAGAGGGTGCACACGATTTATCAAAATTGATGGCGAAAAATTGGAACCAAATGGAATATTCCTAAACCAAAATGCCATCGTTCAAACCGCCGAATACATTCCTAATGTGAGCTGCATATTTGTACTATTTTAGTATACTTTCATAAAAGTTAGTCGAAATCTAATCACTACCTTTGATCCTAACAACTTTTTTCAATAGAGCAACAAATGGCTAACCTTTGACGAAGATGGAATTGTTAGAGCTTGGAATATGGAGGAATCTAATTGTGGCGACGAAGTTGAAACTATTATTACCAAACGAAGAAAGACTGACGTGGATCACGAATTGACGAAACCTTCTTCCAAAAATGTAATGCTATTTTATAACGATTATATTATGCATTATTTAGTTTAGAAAGGTTTTATGTTGATTGTTATGTCATTATTGAAAATTTCAGAGCTCTGATAATCCATCATCATTAATGCGACGTGATATGAGTAGACGGAAGAAAAAGCTTTAGCGTTTATAAGGTTTTATGAAATAGTTATAGTTTGAGAGTTTTTAAATAATTAAGTTTTTGTTTGTCGTTTTATTTTATTTTAAATATCCTAATATCTTTATTCTGCATGTCATGACCTACATAGGTATTCACAAAAACAAAATAAAATCACCAAAAATGGTAAAATGTTAGTTTAGGGGGTATGTCCAATGTGGGTATCTCTATTATTTTGAATGAATAAAGGCGATGAACGTAGAATAAAACTCGCAGGTCTCAGTTCCAAACATTTAAAATTGAAGATAACAAACAAAATACCAAACTTATTTCATATGAGCAACACATACACACAAAAACCTTGGATATTATAGAGTCTCAATATGCATCCGCATTTAATCATGACAATGCATTGTATAATTCAACAACAAATCAACAGAACTAACAAGATGGAAATATATTTTAGGTTCACAAGTAGACTAAAGGGGAATAAAAATCCGCGTCACATGCATAGCATGATATATAGTACAACGAGTTAGTACATATATTTACAAAATTAACGAATTGTTATAACTATGTATAGGTTAGTTTAATCCGCTGATTACAATACCGAAGCGTTCATATAAACTACTGCTAATTTAATGCGAATTTTAAAATTGCGAGACGAAGACGAAGCGCAGAGGATACTATAATCTTACATATTTGCAATTGAGAAATGCGAATCTACTTACACCAAAGTTAGTTGACTGACTATCATTATCTACTTAAAGCATATATTAGTTTCGATTTCATGTCCTAATGTAACACTTGACTAATTTAATACGTATTTTTGGTTTCATTCATTGTAGCCAAACTCAAACTTTGTAAATAATAAAGTGAGAATTACAGGTGTATATATTATAATTTTAATAGAGGCAAAGTTTTAAACAGAAGAGCATCAGAAACTAAAATGCACATTCTCAGAAATATGCAAACAAACCATCACAATAAATAACCAGCTAATACGATTTTATTAACTACTATTTAAAGACTGCGTCTAAATAACGTAATTAGAATAAATTGAGCACTATATATATTTGCGTCACTAAAGATTCTTACTTTTTAAATTTTCATAACGACTAATTATGAACTCAATTGAAATTTTATTTCTAGCTCACTTTTCCATTTTTTCAAACGCGAGTTGTATTTTACACTATCAACCAATTTTTCTTTTGCAGCTTCACCATAAAACTTTCACTCATGGTATCTTCATCGTTATTATTTGTATTGAACATTTTAAAATCACTTGTGTTGATCTTGGTTCCACCATTAACATTTGTGTGGCATGTTATGAATTTGAATGACTACTACTACTGGAGGAATGCTATAAGACGAAAATGCACGGCTTTTTGAGATAGAAGTCGATTAACTTCGGAACTTTCGTTGATGGGCAAGTGAAAGTAGGGCGATTCATTATTTTGTTCTGAAAATTCAAACCGGTTGATGCTAGGGTTGACCTTCATATCTCCAAAAGGTCCTAGGCACAGAATGAATTGTTAAATAATTAAAATGGTGGAAAAATTGTGTTGGTTCGAAGGTAGTTATATGTTTCACGATATTACCCAGTTACCTTTCAAAACCACAAAGCTAACATCCAAATTTGAACTCGGCTTCGTCTTGAGAATCAGCTATATAAGGTTTGTTATTACTTACTTACAGTATAATTTTTGTAAGGAAATTATTATTGCTGGGAAATGTAAAGTGTATAATTTAAGAAAGAAACAAGTTAAGTCTATGTATTCACATGCCTGATAAGTGAGTTGACGATCACAACTTTGCGTTGGGTCTCGCTGATTATTGTTGATCCTGGCTTTGACAACCCACTAATTGTTAAAATTTTTAATCATAATAGTATTGAATGTCAGATTCTGATTTCTCACTCATATGAATTTAATTATTAACAAAGATAATAAAAACCTGATTGTTGAAGGCGGAGAAGCGGCTTGTCTCATAGTATAATTTATGCACAAATTCGTCCGTTCGGTATGGCTTTAGTTGCAAATCTAAAAAAAAATACATATTAACAGAATCATAATTAGCAATCACGATAAAAACAGCAACGCATTACGCTTGGGAAGTTTATGACAAGACTAATAAATACCATTGAACGTAATCTTCTCGTAGTTTAAAAGATCAAAGATGTTGTGGTACAGTTTCCTTTCCTTTTCCAACTCTTTATCAAACTCTCCTAGAATTTCCATGACCTCACCCCCTGACTTTTTAGGATGAATACAATTTTCCTGATGAAGAAGTAGTTCATGGAACTAAGTAATGAATTAAAAATTTGTTAGCATATAAACATCATCTTTAGCTCAAAAAATAATTTAGGCAATTAAGCATACCGGTCCACGCCATGGACAACCAATCCGCTGGTATTTGCAAATAGAAGTTCTGCTTGGAACCAATCAAGTTTGGGAACTAATTATTATTTGAGCCTATTGTTTGTTAAATACGATTAAAGTAATGGGTTTCACCTTTCTTCACATTCCTCTTTTTCATGATGATCCAGGGAGTTGCGAGGAAATTCCTTATTGCAGAATTGGCATTCAGATGGAAGTTCGTTTACAGCTTTCTCTACGGCCTAAAATTTAAACATTATTATAATAACTTGTTTCATCGATAACTTAGCTAGTGGGGCGTGTGTTTGATTTGTGGTGCAAACGTTTGCCGGGAAAACGGGGCGGACCATTTTTTTAGGGTCGGTTTACGAGAATTTTCCAGGGTTTCGTTCCCCCCGTTTTCCGGGCAAAAATCAGACATCGAACCCACTAACAAGGTATCTCCTTATGTAATAAATTATTATTATCAGTGCTAATGAGTAGTATTAATGCTCAATGTTGTGTGCCAGTCCAGAGTACTCACCAAGTTTCTTGAGGCCATGTGCTTGCTTATTTCCACACGACAATTGGGACTGCAATTTGTATCAGTATTATTATTTCGGTCTTTCACTATTTTATAAAGTAAAAAAAATTCAATTGCTTCCTTACCATGTCGCTATTTCGTCACGTAGCCTTGCGTCGGCTAACAAATGGGTGAAGCAACCAGCACACATTAAATGACCATTAGTGCACTGCAAAATAAATCATAAATGTATCCCATGTTCGTATTATACATAACATCATCATATTCGCTCATGGAAAGTCATCAGTGCATTAAAAATTGTACGATCCCGAGATTGTCCAAACGTTACAGGTGACGATGAACTATTTGCAGACATTTTGGCGACAGTCTATTGTCTACTAAATAGTAGATCTACTAGTCAAGTATATATACTTGAACTGGGTAACTAACTGCACTAACAAAAGACCATTCTTTATTTTGATCAGAACAGAACGACACTCAGGATTGAATACGACCAAGCCAACTAGGTCAAAGCACATTACACAACGCAATCTAAATCTAACGCCGCGTGAGCTTGCCAAGACTCAGCAAAATCATCTCATCCCACTCATGGATATCCATCCGCTCTGTCTTTCTTACGATCTTTAATCATTCCATATCCCAACCTGAGTTCAGGTTCATCATTAGTTGATAAACTACACAAAACTCGAATTTATGAGCTTTATTGTTGGATGATATACAATATTTAATATTTAACGGTCATATAAATAATGTTAAAAGATGGCTAGAGAAGATGCATCTTTATATGTACGTGTATGTGCACAAATGCCCACGTGAATCCTGCGTGATCACAAAAAAAACATCGCACTTTATGACATAAGTTAAACACGATTATTGGGGTGCGTAGATAACATTCGATTATTATTACGTGTCATGGATTTTCTACGCTTATGGTGTTTGATTTGTGTGAACAAGATTCATATTTATTTAATAGTATTGCAAGATGATAGAAACGGAATAGCATGGAAAACATTGTTGGACGAAATGTAAAGCAAGTTAGTCAATTCCATAAAGGAGGAAGCACTACGCAAAAACAAAACTGCATTCCATTCGAAGGCTGTTTTCCATTGAACTGTGCAGCGGTAGTCCATGCAATAAAATAATCCCAGTACTTTAATATATGCAAAACAAGCTAACTAGCCGAGTATGCATATTGTAAGTTGATGAATTGTTGACCCCAACCAGAACCACACACCAGACACAGGAGCAAAATAATGCGATGAGATGATGCATACAATAAGTAAAACTGGGGAAGGCATCATTATACGACAAACCGAAGTTCTAAATTTTTCAAAAGCATTTTTATGGCTAATGTTACGCAGATTCTAGAAATATATTTTTTAATAATGATGTATTTCAGATTTCTGTATCAGTAAAATTGAAAATTGTTTCGTTTATCTCGAATGCATAATGCTTTCATTCACTTTTTTTCTGCACATGAACCATATGAAATAAATAATACATACATTGTCGATTGAATAAAATTGGCTTTATCTAGCTAGATTTAATAATCTATACGAAATACTAACCAGTCGTAACAATTTGGATTGCAAAAAATGGTATAAAGTCAAACAAATCCATTGACTGTTAGCATGAATCTCTGATGATGAACGCAATCGACAATAATATTGATACGATGGCTACATATAAATACATAAGAAACCAGTTATTATACGCTCATTCTGATAGTCTTAATTCAAGTCAATATTTTCTGAGTTTAAACCTTAGGTTCAGTAAGACTGAGGAACAGCCAGTTTTGAGGAAATGTGTAGCATTGTTTAACTTACGACGCCATTACTGCACCAATAACGTATGCATTAATCTTATCGATCTAAATGACATGGTCCGATTACTGTTCAAAATAAAAATAACCACAGATGAACCTAAATATATTAGTTAATCTAGTATGGTGCGTCTGATAAGAAATCCAATCTTATCTTACTAGGTTAAATACCACAACCCAATTTTCCATAACGAAGCTCTTGAAAATATGTATGAAAAACAAAGATGAGAAAGTGGTCAGCTGCAGACTATAATACAATTTTGTCCTATTTTCCACATTTTAAAATTGGAAACACACAATATAGATGATATATTCAAATGTGTGAATTTTAAGGACTTTTTAATACCTGATAAATGGCCGACTTTGGGAGATCCAGACAAACTGCACAACAAAGAATGCCACCCAGACGATGCTCCAACTTTTCTGGTCGTAATTTCGTCACCCCTGCACCCGTCGTTGTCCCACCCTCCACGGCACTCCCACCCACATGAACACGTGGCTTCTTCTTGCAAGGCTCATGGTCATCCCCTCCCGTCATGGAGTGCTCCACTGCTGCAGCCAAGGATTCTACGCAATAAAAATATTATTACAGCGTTATCAGCAGTACACAAATCAAAATGTCCGACAGAGTTTTTCAGAGTATAGTCTTTTTAAATACGTCATAATATTACCTGCGACGGCTGCGACAGAGGAAGTTGTTGCGGATGGTGAAGGGCCCACTACCGTGTTCCCCATCGACGAAGAAGACGTAGATGGAGCATTATTATCCGAAGACGAGATTTCTGCTGAGGAGGCCTCCATCTGGACAAAGAGCTGCGACGTTGACGTTGACGTTGACCCAGATGATGACGAGGATCCTCCTTCCATAATTTTCTCTTTTATATATCAAATGACACCAAACTTGGGGAACCTTCTCTCGATCACCAAGTTATCACCCATAAAATAGTGTACAACACTCGCTTATCTTATCAACTATACTGATTACACTGCTGTCAACATGCTGCACAGGAAAAAGTAAACAATGAAGCCAGGGGTGAGCACTTAATTTCTGACCGAGTTTTTCTAAAATTTGTGACCTGGCTTTTTTGGTTGTTGTGGAGAAGAAAGGAAAGAGAGAAGTGAATGTTGTTCAGCCAGCCAGCTGATACTTTGTGGCTCTTCTTCCATCACAAAACACACCCTCACACCTACGACGAAAATAACACATAGCACAGCTGCATATGCCAACCTCAGTCTCTCTCTCTCTCTTCTTGTGACGTGGTGGAAGTCGAAAAGGGGTCCTCACGACACGAATGTGGGTGGGCAGAGGTGACATCATGTTTTCGGGGGCACGTGTATTTTATTGATGAGATTATATTCAGATGAGGTTAGACTAAAAGAAGTGCTGGTTATACCAAAAAAATTATAATCAACTGCAATGCAGACTTGATCTTAAGTAGGTCGTAAGTCGCGTTATGCAACTAGTGGGACTTGGAGATTTTGTCAATGCATATCGTTTGTACATAAAGTGAGAACTCATTGGTGAAAGCACTGAAAATACATTTTTATGAAACAAACAAATGTTGGAGGCAAGATGAGACTAGGTTATTGATCTGCTGTATGATTATTATTTGCTCATTTTATGATGAATATATAAACCATATATAAACAGAGATGAAAATGTATTGTTGAATGCATGATGAATGAGTTTTGAACATGAACAAAGTGAGACGAAAAAATCATATCAACCGTGCTCGTGATGATGGTGGTTTTTGAGAAGGGTGAGAAACGGACAAATGAGATGAAGAGGCAGATTGAGACACGTATATTTTCTTTAGGTAAACCAAATTTGTGAGTTTATTACTCTGAAAACTTTGGAAAAATATCAAACTTTTTCAAATCATCAAACAACATAATTTTGAATTAAACATTTCGCTTCAGTCAAGGTAGTGCGGAAATTATTTTGCACAGATAAAATGGTGTAAGTAAAACATATCTTAAGAAGACCTTAATTAATATCACAGTTTAAAATATTCATACATAATTATAGCCAATTATTGCTTCTAATTCAACAAAATTTTGAAAATTTTAAATTTTCGAAAAAAAACTCAACAAATAGAGATATATTTATGTATATTTGTGGATAAACAACTAACTCTGTACCAAACTTTATCAATTGGGAACAGATTTCGTCGTTGCCGTTATGTGCCACGTCAAAAAGTCAGAAATATAGAACAACAAAAGATTTGAGATTTTGAGAGAGGAAATTTTCAGAGAGAGAGAGAAAGAGACCAATGATATGGTTAAGCTTGCATTAAAAGAAAACTAAAACTCATAAAACTTCACTCGAGTGAATAACGAAAAAGAAAAGAAAAACAATTCAAGTAAAAGTGAATTTTTAAGAGTAGAAAAATATTTGGTAGTACAGCAAGACGAGGCGAAGATATGCCGTGAGGTCAACTTTGGGGGGGTGATTTACCAGTAGTATCCTCCATATCCTCCATAATACCCGCGGCCACCGTAACCCCAGTAAGGTGACCTGGAATCAAATAAACCCACATTAGAAATTAAAACTTAATTAGCAGAAATTAACAAGGATAACTTTACTTTAAATTACCTGTATCCATAACCGTAGCTTCCAAGACCATAACCGTATCCTCCGTACGGATAACCAAGGGCGAATCCGATCCCGAACGTGTTGGCTGTGTCCAGATCACCTCCTCCTCCTAGCGGCGTTGGACCCGCGGCACCTTCCTCCGTTGGAACTACTTTGGGGGGTGCAGGGACGCTGCAGACCAGACCAATCATCACTCCGAACATCAAAATCTGTAAGTAAATGCAAACAATCAGTCAAGAATAAGACACACGTCGCTAGAAATATTCCCTTCAAACCACGTAGACTTGGAGTAACTTTTTTTAATATAGGATTTACCTTGTAGAGTACGAGACACATCTTTGTCTTAAGTTTTTTTTGAATATGTCGTCAAGAGTGAGACTTATTTGGGGTCAGTGGGGTGAGTGAGAGTCGTTCTGAGGGTGACTGGCGTGATAAAGGTGTGTGGAACACGAACGGTGTGTCTTGGACAAACTCAAAGCAACAATTGGCAGTCGGCCTCGGAATTTCGAGGCCTTTTATAAGCACGAGGGACGCCAAACTGGAGCAGACTCGTATTCAGATTGACGGAGTTTGCAAATTAGTTCAAAGAAATTCTGTCTCTGAACTGACTGAACGCAAGTATTGTAAGCCAGATTTCATCTACTTGTCTCTGCATCTGGACCTTAATAATGATATGGAAAATTCCTTTAAGAAAATATACTCATCTTTGTAATCATAAAATTTGCATGGCATTATTTGAGAATTTGAGAAGCAACCAAGAAAATTCTATTTATATGTATATAGTTGTTTCAACATATCAAAATTCACATGAGAGGTGAGTGCTTTCGAAATGCATATCATAAATTGAACCTTTCACCTGTTTTTAGTTACTTTTCCCCCTAATTTATATAATCAACGTATGAACTTATATGCCCATGATTTATGATATGTATGTACATGTATGCGGGTAGTTGTAAAACTCAATGACGGATAACTTTGTAATTCATAATAAAAGTTAAATCTCATTTATGCACCTTTATATACATACATACATACAAACAAATAATTGTCAACATTCGTACAAAAAATGGGGTAAGAAATAGTGCATAATAATAATATATATTATGGTGTATGGATAGAGCAACAATTTAATTTCATCAATTTCAGTTTTAAATCATACAGTTACGGAGAATATGAGTTGACTAATGGAACAAGCTGATTACTACTTGTCTTTTCTTGCTTCAGCCTTAGTCTTAATGGAGCTTGGTGTGGAAGCCGTACTGGGGGGGATGGATTTGGTACTGCTACTCTGTTCATTTTCTTTCAGTTCCGCCGGATGATCTTCATATCTATAATTTGAATTAATGCAAATATTATTTAATTATTCAGTAACAAGATCATTGACTTCTTGATGTCAGTCTGTTCGTTTACATAGACTAATAATAAGTTTATGATAACTCGGATCATCCACATCGGTACAACTTTGCAATTTCGTGGCTTTTCAAAGGGTCAGTAGCTAGAACATCTTTGAAAATTACGCACTGCATGTGAAATTGCATGTTGATTTGGAAGGAACTTGTGATTGTTAAGTCTACACTGATAAACAAATGCAACTTACTGAAACATGGCCTTGATGTCACCTTTCAATAGAGCGAGGCCAAGGGGTGCCCCGATGCAAGCAGGAACCAAGTAGAGCAGAGCTGGTTGGGCGTGACGGTACACGTGCATAACAAATATTGTGGCAAACAGGCCGGCGATGTAGGCTAGGAACGAGGTGTTGAAATACGTCCTAGAGTTTCGATTCATGCTGAAAAGTTTAAGTAATAGAAAACAAATTAATAAAGATTTATGTATTTCTATACCAAACTAATCATTTACGAAAATTTTTCAACAACGTATGTTATATATGTAAATAATCAGTGCTTCTTAGAGGTTTTAGGTGGTTAAATATTTGCTCATCATAATCACACACCAGCAATCATCATATTTTTTTTCGTGGGTGCGAAAAACCCTGCAAACGCGCGAACGCGTTCGCCGGGACAGACGGGGGGCAGGACCTTTTTTTTTTAGGGACCTTTTCCCATAAGGCCCATGTTAAAATTTCCGGGATTTTGTCCCCCCGTTTGCCGTGATGAAACCGGAAATCGCACCCACGTTTTTTTTAGATTTTCTTATAAAATCATATAAAATCTCCTTTTACTCAACATGAAACACATGTTTCATGTAACTTATGTAACTTACAACTTGTCATATTAAAAGTTTGAAGAATTAATGACTCAATTTAAAAAAATCAAACACATTGACATCGCACCTTAAGTCAAATCTCAAGAGCAGGGCGATAAAGATTCCAGGAAGCACAATGTCACCCAATCCCAACATGGCAAAATTATCAGCAGCCAGTCCCTTTTCCAACAGATCTTGTGGGAACACCACTAAATATTTAAAGATTAACATTAAACACATAATTTTAGATAAATATACAAACTAAAAGGTTTTCGTAGCTACGGATTTTTAAACCACTAACAACTTACATTTAATGGGAGCCTCAAATGATTTGGCCACAGTAACCATCACATTTGTTCCAAATACCCAAAAAATGTCATAAAAGAACAGGCCACCCAGTAAAATGCATCCGGTCACTACATTATTCAAATGCAGTAGTTCAACCCCGTTAATTGCAAACGCCATTCCAAACAGATTGTTGGCGATCCAGTGCTGCAAAGAATTATAAATGAGATAACTTGAAAAGTCAAGGTTATTGACAAGTTAAGCACTTGCTTAATGCTTACTACAATTATGCAGTAAATTGCAGTAGCAGTAGGCTAACTTTTGCACAGTATGTAAAAATGCTTGCAATTCACTTACTTTCTTGAAAATGTACCAAAGTCCTACCAAAGTGGAGAAAGCAAGACAGACAAGATCATGGGATGTAAATTTGTAGTCAATCAGTGCCTCCTGTTCTTGACTTCCTGGAGATTTTGAGGTAAATAAGATGTGATAATCAACATTGGGAATTCCGGCAGGCACCAGCTTTGAAACGAAGGGACTGTGGAAAATAATTTGTTATATGCAATAATATTATTGTCTTAAACAAACTATGTATGTATAACAAATTATTCTTTTCTCCTCCCACCTAAGGATATGAGTAAGAGCCAGAATTCCAAGAAAGAAAAAGTA
This sequence comes from Folsomia candida, assembly GCF_002217175.1. Lineage (NCBI taxonomy): Eukaryota > Metazoa > Arthropoda > Collembola > Entomobryomorpha > Isotomidae > Folsomia > Folsomia candida. The sequence goes on along the minus strand of NW_019091193.1, from coordinate 22,741,604 downwards.
ACCCGTTAGCAGAAGGTTAATGTATTCCTTGGAGAAAACCTAAAAGAACAACAATAAAAACGAACATGACATTAGTCTATTCAAATGTTTCTCCTTCTGACCGAGTCACTAATAAATTAAATGAACAGTCACATACCTGGAAGAATACGTACAGACCAAACAGAGCACAACTCGCGATAATTGGAAACATTGCGGCGTCCTTGTGTGACATCGTTTCAGGACGTTCTCCGCCATCCTGATATATGTAAATAATATAACATAAAATACGTGTTTCGCATTATTTACCTAAAACAAACTCACCTGATAGCTGGCCTTTTGTTCCTTGTGATGCTTGACGGATCGAAATGCTCCAAAAAAGATTGGGAGGAGTGCCATGAGGACTTAAAAATGTGAGAAACGAATTAATTAAAAACACACCAAAAAACATTAAGCCCAAAGTAAATTACGGTAATACCTAGAGATCCGTACGCAATCATCATCCCCTCTGGGGTGGCAGGGACCTTTGTCGATGTTCCATTTGTGGAAGCATTCGTCGCCGCCGCAAGCACCTCCTCAACCTATTGTCAAACGATGAATTAATAAATTAATTTTCTTATCATTTTAATAAGAGACCAACTAACATTCACCGCCCACACAACCAGAGATTGTTTTATTTAAGTATTATCATGATAAGAGTTGAAAAATCTTACTTTGGTCTCCACGTCAGCCATTTCTTCTAATAATACCTTTCACCTTCTTCTCTCAACCCCTTCTTGTCCGGTCCCTTAATTAAATGATAACTTGTTCTCTATGTGAGCAAGTGATAAGCAAGTGAAGATATTCAATTTTTGCCCAACTAAATTCCTGCAATCTGTTTGATTTTGTGGAAGAGTTCGTCACGAAGGAGAGACTGAAGAGAGAGAGAGCTGTGCTGTGCTGTCAACCTTAACATACCTGCATATACTCTCAGAAGGTGCATACATACGTGCCTTTATTGTATGAGGCAGAATTTTCATAAAGTTGGGACAATGGCAAAGGTCAAGAAGAACGAAATAGGACGATTACGAAAAAAGATAGCTCGAGAATTGATACCGCTGGAGAAGACAACTCGACGCTTGGATGACCCACCAACCCGTTACTTTCTAAGCTCATGTTTGAATTTAAGTGGAGCGGGGCACAGTAAAGACACGTCTGCAAATTAATTCTCAGACCGTTCTCATGACAACAAATAATAAATACTTTTACAAAATTAAATTATATTGCAAAAATATTTATCTTTGCTGCAAATAATTTACCACCCGATCATGATCTACATGATAATATCTGTTGCCCGGCCCAGTCCTGAGTTCTGAGAAGCATGTATCTTCCTTTTTCATGGAATCTCGATTTCCCATACTAAAAATATTACTCGATCTATGCATTCTTCCCATCAATGAATGAACGACCTTCGGTTTCCCTTAATAACATTGGGTCCAAAAGTAACAAATAAGTAATGGTGGTAATAGGGACGATGTTATGTTATCTTGAACTGAATTATTTATGGCAAGAAGGGTCCGCTTTATATCCATCGTTTTAATTCAGTCTCCAATTCAAGTCCAATGACACTTGTTGACTTTTTCCTTCCTGAGTCACCATCACTTTGTAGTTGTACAAATTTTAGGTTCGGTTCCCTGTTTCCTCTGATAACGAACTAGGCACTTTTACGACCTCTGCGACTGCTTTCCTCTAATTGTTTGTTATCAGACGTTTGCAGACAGTCTCTGCAAACGACCAGAAGCAGCCACAAAGTTTGAGCTTGAAATCAAATACATACCGATCACCTTTTCGTAAATCATTACTAGTCAAAATAGTCAGGGAACTTTACCTACATATTTGATCCAGATTCGACAATTGTTGATTCAACATTTGATCATCTGTTGTCCATGTGGCGTCGTCAACATGACAGTAATTGTGGTTGATGGTAATTTAAATATTTTTTTTTTCTAGTTCCTTTTGGTAATTAATTTTTTAAAACTAATTATCGCCAACTTGTACAGAATCCACCGCGATTAAGTTGGTGTCCATGTACTATAAACTGGAGGAACTTATTGAGGAGTTACAAGATGCAAAAGGTATTTATACATATTAGATATTTATTAAGGAATGATACATAAACAACGCGAAAGTTTATTTCCTGCCATAATTGTTCGTAATATCTATCGGTCTGTTAAAACAGATGATGTTGGTCTCAGCTATGAAAATGAAAATGTCATCTCCGACGATTTGGAGTACAGTAAGTTGTTATTAGTAAAAATCTCAATTTTCTCAAGCATTCGAATAACTTCTAAATTTCATCTGTCAGATCTAATCTGAGCTCCGTGCTATGATGTAAAAGCATATTTAGCATGTGCAATAGTAGTAAATTTGTGTATTCTGCAGTGATTCAGACAGCGTACGAGTTACTTGAAGCAATATCCATTCCACTCAATGCAACAGCATCTGGAATTACATGGGACCTAACAGACGAAGAGGACGAGGATAGTTTGGATGATTTGGACGATGAAGATGATGAATTCGGCGATGATGACATGGATGAGGATGAAGACAACGAGGAGGGTGACGATGACCATCACGAGGATGAGGATGATTTCGAATCAGACATGGATGGATTCCAGAGTTTGGGGTCGTTAGATGAGCTTTCTATTACTGATGAAGGTGCGTTGGAAGAACTCATCAACTTTACTGATGGTGATGAGTTAGAAGTGGTAATGGAGTCACAACTTATCTAATTAACCAATTGATTTGGTTGTCCAACAGTGTTCATAGGTTACTTGTGTGATGTAAAATATGCTAAATACTCTACATATTTTCCAGGACAGATCTGAATCTTATAATTATTTAACAGTCAATAGGATATAAGCTACGTTACGATATACGCTGTTTTTATCTTACAATAAACTTAATTTTCTAAATTTTTGTATACTATAGCTATAACTTTATTAACGAAACACAAATTGATACAATAATGCGTTGTCGCCATATTTCCTTTAAATAGTGATTAATCATAGGAGAAATAAAAAGCAAAATAAAACATGGCATGTGCGTACAAATATTCAAGTACTATGAATTCATACTTGAAGAGCTGGCCGAGCTTGTTTCGCTTCCAAATTAGTATTTGTACTGGAATATCCAGTCCCACCCTATAAAATGTGATATGTTAAGTGAATTACTTGTGCACATGATTCTATTTTGCTTTTATTCTGCTAAAGCAATTAATATATAAACGTTTATTGAAATATGTATTGTACGTAAAACCTACCCTTTGTAATGGAATGATATCCTTTTCCGTCAGTTTCTGACCATTGAGAGGATGTAGCTAAACAAAAGTAAAAATAACAACAATAAAACCATGCTTTACAATATCTAAAAATAGCCTACAAATTTTAATCAACAGTTTACCCAATCTTTCTTGATGATCCTCTCCACACAATCCATTGTCACAACGTCTCCACTAATAATTTGAGTTAGTAAATATGTATGTTTCTATTTGAACCGGTAACTAATAACAAAGCATCAGCGTGTCGTCTTACGTTGGCTTGATAACTGCACATGGTAGAGAATTTCCCAGTGTATCTCTCGTAACTGGGCACATGTACCGGGCGTCTTTAATCATTATGGATCGTTTATCTGACGCGTCCTTAATTTCGGTAAATTTTACTGGAATCAGGTCCTTCATTTTTAAAGGCTTTCCACTCATTGGACAATAAACTGTTTGATCCTGTAAACATATACACAAATCAATAAATCAAGACCAAATGGTAAATAATGCTATACTTCGAATATGACAACACCTACGGGTTTTGCAATAACACTCTTCTTAGCTTGTGGTGTTTGGGACGGTATCCAAAAACTTGGAACTTTTTCTTTTCGTACTTCATCCATGTTTGAGATTGATGGTCCGGGTTCAGGTTCTGAAGAAAAAATACAAGTATTTTATACTCTGCATAATGCAATTTTTTAAATGTTAATCGTAAAATAGCTAGGACTGATTACTTTTTGTCTCGAAAGTAGATTTGACAGTGATATCCTTCTCCATTTTAACAAATTTTGAAACTTTTGCTCTTGTTTCTTCCTGAACTTTGTGGTCTTGTTCATTCTCCTGCATCCGTTTCTGTTTCTCGTACTCTTTCATTTTACGACTATTTTCATTTTTCTTGGTGATAATGTACTCTAGCACAGACTCCTTGTCGAACAGATACCCATCCGTCCTGGAAGAACATGCCAAGTAAGGAAAATTTCATTCACTCCCCTCCCAGCCCCAGAAGACATGCTTGTAAGCTAATGTGTACAAGAATAGGAGACTTTGTTCCTTACGTGACGACAGGGTCATGACAGGGTTGAAGGGAGAGACAACAGCAGTCGAAAGAACGGACCGAGTCCTTTCCTAGGCGGGCCGAGTTGGTGCCATAGCCTGAATAGGCAGAGTCCTTTTGCTTCTCGTAGTGGGTGTATACTGCTCCTGCCGTCGAGTTACCTATGGGTTTTCGTTATGGTGGGGACAAAAACAGAACCAGTGTAAAGTTTATTAAAGAAATTTTTTTTAGAGATAGGGCAAAATTACAACCATGAGGCTATAACAGGTGGGCAGCTTAATGCTCACCCTTGGACCAATGTCAAAATACTAACTCATGCCACACCACACATGCAGCACATAGTGCACAATTAGTGGGGAAAGATCAGTAACTGAACATCAGTTCCATATTATTCAATTCATATTCTAGAACTTGATACTAAATAATATACTTTGTTTTACTTACGGGCATGTCGCGTCATGATAAGTCTTGGATGTCGTACTGGTTACAATGATTTTACGCTACTTGATTGTTTGTTTTAATTTGCGAATCAAAAATGAATGGCGAAAGTAATTATTTGTTATTTATCGACTGATTTGTGTGGTTTAAAATGCGGGGTTGGTTACGGGGAGTCCAAAGACAAGAAGATTCAGCAAGCTTTTGTATTTTTCATGACGTATTTTGACCACTACTATTATTGACCAAATAATTTCTGAACTGTTCCAAAATGTCTCCACTATATGAATTATGTAACTATGAATGGAGAGAGCGATGCATTACTGAATTAATAGGGATATCTTAATTGACAATGTGAAACTATTTTGTTCAATGCCGAATTTTTACTTTTGTATGCAACATGTCACCAACTTCGGAATAAAAACTTTAAATGTCTTGATTCTGACTGATGTGAAGCTATCATGGTATGTGTCACACATAATGTGTGGAGAATCATACACCGTGAATGACGAAAACAAACAAGTATTACGCATTTCTTAAAACATTAGCAAATTTATTGTTTGTTTTACTGAATCCAGTGTATTATTTAAGGATTTTCGGTTTGATTTACGTATAATTACTAACAATTACTTACTTGTAAAAAATTGATTCTTGGTAAAATGTATACATAGTTTTGACATAAATTATCTTATAATATTAACTATAATAATTAAATTTTATAATATTCGACGCCATCCGAAGTTTACATTTCTGCCAACACGGAACAATTTGACAAAATTTAAAAATCCATCCAACGAAATTGATTCCTTTATTGGTAGTACAACTCCAGATTCATTCCATCGTGAATTTCATCTGCAATAAAACAATGTAAATTTGTTCAGAGGGATCTACAACACACTATACAAATTAATTAATCTACGTGCTGAAACAATTTGTAAAGAGTAACTTACAATCCTCTAATTTGATGTGATCCTTAAAAATCGTGTACCACTTTTTCAGAATGATTTTATCATACCGAGTCCCTGTTTGGGCAGCAATAAGTTTTTTAAGGTCAGCAATTGTGTCGTCCGAGTTACACTTGACCCGCACCTTTTTCCCCAGCCGATCATTACACGTTATTTCAATCATCCCCATCCTGACGTCTGATTTAAAAGATTTTAAAAACTTTTTGTAAATAAATAGTGGCGATCAATCAATGCTACAAATGTTCGAGTTCCGAATATTGCAATGGGAACAAACGATATAAATTTGACTCGTGCACTTCTGGGTACAATAAGAATTGGATGCATACTATTTCATTTCATCAAGTAATACGTATTTTAAAAATAAGTTTATTTAATTTCTTATGTACTTTAAAAATAAAATAAACTTTTACACGAGGAATTTACATTGTTATCATTGTTATGATTTGCTAGTCTCATTATTCTCACCCGCATCCATTTCCTCTTTAACTTTCATCTGCAAGTTTTGCATACTCGTCCTCCGCCGTCGTAAAGTAACTGTAGAGGTTGGTGTTATTCTTGGCGTCATCGCCACCATTGTAATCTGGATTTGGTTCCCAGCCGTAATAGTCGGATAAGAGGAGCAGGCAACTCCAGTAAATTATAAAAAATGCAATGAAAATTGCAGCAAACGCTACAAACGCGTATCGCTGTATGAAATCCATGATTAATTTCTTATAATTGGGCGTTGTGGCTTGCTCTTCTTCATATTTTCCAAGATGCCTCGTCATCCTAATATTTGAAAGGTTTCAGGAGGTACTTAATATAGATTAGTCTTTGTATACCTGTGTATATATGCACATAAGTAGTACTACATACATACATATGAACTCACCAGTAAATAGTGGTGAACAATAGGAGGCCGAGAAAGACGAAAAATATGCAAAACACCATCCATATATCTATTGCCATTGGGTAACTCACCGTTGGGCTTTGCTCCCTGCTTGGTACATACAGTTTAATGTATCTTATGACTTCAGTTATGAGTATTTAAATGACGGGGTATTGAATTAAAGAAAGACATCATCTCCTTCTGCACCACATCTTACCGCACTGATGCGAACATGGCCGTAAGAGTCAGCCCAGTCGTCATCGATATCGCTATTCTAGCCTCCACCATGTCGACAGGAAGAAGAAAGCAGAGCCAAGTAATCAAGATGAGGAGGACCGACCTTTGATTTTTTTGGGGGAACTTTTGTCAAAATTAATTTTAATAAATAATTCGAAATTTATTTACGGCAAATAAGTCTGCACGAGATGATAGCTTAATTTTCGTCTCATTTTCAGAGTAAAGGTGAGTGCAGAATAATTACCATCTGTGTGTGAAATAGTGCAAACGAATAAATAACATAGCAATGCGTGGTTATATTTCAACTCACTCCTAAAATCGTCAAACATTTCCCGGATATATAATTTTGCCTCCCCATTTGGACCTGCGCATGAAATCTGCAAGTCAAAGTTTGGATCTTCAGGATCGTTTAAATAAATGCCTTTGCTTATGCTCCCGTTATACACGTTCCACATGATATCAAACTGACTGGCATTGTACGAATCTGAAATTAATATGGGTAATGAAATGTACTTATTATGTTCGTATCATATCTCCACTTAAACAGAAAGGTACGGAGAGACTTACAGCTTCGGATGTAATACTTGCACGTTTGAGTATCTGCAGGAAAATATTCAAATGACATGTTACATCGAAGCTTAAGGGTCGTTCTGAAAGTATATAGAACAAAATGACTAAAAAAATCGAACAAGCAAGACAAAGAGGCCCCTAAACATAAAAAGTTGGATTAAATATCACCTCGCGCTGTAAACTATATCGCCACCGCCCTTTTCGTCAAGAAAGTTGAGCGTGATAAGGTTGGAGATGACAGAGGTTCGCTCAGCAGAAGACATTTCGTCTGTAAAATAAGTAAAGACTTGGCAAATGCTGATTAATAATTATGACATCTTTTGACATCCAAGCCAATACAAATTATGGTGGATAAAAAAATACCAATGAAAATATCTGGTTTCCAAATATGACGAAGAACTGTTGAATCAAAAGTGCGATGTTGGAAATTAATCTTGCCATTTGAACTGGAGGAATTACTTAGGTGCTCAACTATTTTCCAGTCCACCCATTGTAAACCAAAGTCCGTGTCAAGTATCACTTCCTGCATATTTTACATCCATATTAAAATATTTTGGAAAATTGTGTTATAGACTATTCAAACGACATTTTTTAGTGTAACTGTATGCTTATGGAATCATTTGAAATGTGCATACTTCGTCTTTCTCATTGATATGAAGATGGAGACATAGGAGTAAACTCTCCATTTTTCATATGAGTGACGGGGTAGGATCCATTTTCTATATCCTGGAGGCGTTGGCAAGACTGGTCCGCGGACCAGACATGGCAATCTTTACATGGCAATCATTACATTGTAATTTTTACATGGCGGTGACTTACGTTGTTTATCCTTACATAGCCTTATCACTACATAGCACGATCACTACATGGCATATCCTTACATAACATTATACATACATAGCATTATCCTTACATTGCATGAAAGCTACATATCATCTTCATTACACGTACACAAGTTTGAACTGTGTTATGTTATGACAAACTCATTCCATGAACCAGGGTGTTAATATTATTTGGTGTCAAACATAATATATAAAAATATTAACAATTATATTAAAACCTAATAGGACAGTTTATGCTTAGCCCGAACCAGGATTGATTAGTAAACCCACGTTTGTCAATAGTTTTCTGAAAAATTGTGTGCTACTATTTGCACTAATTACTACATTAACTAGCATCAATTCTTCGTATTGCTTGGCTCCAAATTCTAAAAATATTTGCTACCCATTGCCCTTCAATACTTCCCGTGACCAGTGGAGGTCGCCCATACAAAAATTTCGAAATTCAGCCCTCCTAAGTAAATGCGAATCATAAGTTATTTTCCGAGTCCATATTTACTAAATTTCAGCGCTGATTATATCACCTTTTGGAAATCGTTATCGGCCACCCCCTTGTGCCACTCTGGTTAATTTGTGTTTATATTTTACTTCATGTTATTTCATGAGAAAGCACGAGAACCACTATTCCAAATTTCAGCCTTCAAAGTTAATTTCTAAAAATCGGTGCGGGTCACCCCATTAAATTTTCATACGAATGAAAATGTTTCTAATGTCAACTCATAATCTTCCATTAAAAGCCAGTTTGGTGGTTATTATTTATTCGATTGATGTTTTATTCGGTTTTATACGTTCACAAGTTTTGCTGGCTGGTTTGAAAGGAATATGCTATGAAATGATAAAACAATGTAAGGATAATGCTATGTAAGGATGTGCGATGTAATAATAAAGCCATGTAGAGATAATGCTATGTAATGATAATGTGTTTTAAGGATTGCAATGTAAAAATTGCAATGCAATGATTGCCATGAAACGATTGCCATGTATGGTCCGCAAATCTATTTAATCGGCAAGACTACCTGATCAGGATCCAAAGTGCTCGTATTAATGGTTACATCATGTTCATTCTCCAAGTCCTCGGCGGATGCATCAATGAGAACTTGTGGGGCTTTTGGTGTGCTCATACTTGGTCGTGGCGATGTTGTTTCATTCAGCGTGGTCTTCCCGGTTTCTGTACCGCTAAACAAGTTACAGATTTACTTTGTAGAAAGTTTTAAATAATGTGGCACCTCCCAATATTCGATTGACCAGTAAAAGTCGTGGATTTCTTACTTGACCACAAAGAATAAAACAAGAAATGTGACCATGGAATAAGAAATTGTTTCTCCGGTTAAATTTATTCTTAGATTCATTGTAATTCTAAATTGTCTGATGGAATTGGATTGGGCTAAACTGCACAATTTTCAACCTGGTCCGACCCGTCAGGTTTTGTGTAATTCCCAAGGCAGTTAATAAATGTTTACCAATCACATCTAATGAAAAAGATGTTTGACCAGTTGCACTACGATGGCAACATTTAATTTGTGCATTACTTAGAACAATTAGGTAAACGAGTGTGATATTCACTTTAATTCAATTGCATAACTTGGTTGAACCAAAGCCATTTGTTTCTACATTGACTAACGATAAGTACTTATGTATGCAAGTTTTTAGCTCCAACCAGGGGTTCACATTTGCGGATACATATATTTATCACATTTACAAAAGATCTAAATACATGGACAATGCGTACTACACTTGATTCTTAGCTACATTGGAAATTTTGTTAGTTATATATTGATATCATCACCGATTTGACTATAATAACAGAATTATGGGTGTTGTTAGGCGATTTTGCAAGGCTATGTATTTGATAGTGGGCTGCTTCCCCGTGCAAACCGGTGACGCTTGGCTACAGGATGTTTACAGATTTTGTGGAAAGACAATTACATGTATTACTTTTGAACGCGTAATCAAATTTGCACCAAATTTGGCACACACCATCTCGAAGGTCACGACCACACCTTCCCAAAGTTTCAAGTTTCTACCTTCAAAGATGGCCCCCAAAAGTTACCCCAAAGTGGACGAACCTTAAAAGCGGTTTCCGAAGCTAATTGGGCCGCGAAAGGTGCCTAAACGATAATCCAAAAATTTGAAATCCATCTTATCGTGTCCCCCACATATAATTGTATCAATTTTGTAAGAAAACGCCAGTAACTAGTTTAATCCGACCAACGTATGCGACGAAATGCATACCCCTCAAAACGATGAATTCTGCCACCCTGAAGAACATTGATCGCCACGATGGCAATCAGAATCTTGCAACCAAAAGACAGGTCACAATGCAATCCCAGGTGTCTCCTGGACACGTTAATCGTATTGTATAGCACAATTTTAAAAAAGCCTTGCAGAGGAAGGCGAAAGTCCGCGCACTTAAATTTACCCATATGGTAAACAAAAAAACTAACAGCCGGAGGCTGTTTGAAGGTCATGTTGGGAATAAAAATTCCGAATTTGTCGTCACATTGGACGGGACACTCTGCTGCTTGTAAAACTTCAACAGGACAAAAATAATTTGCTGCAAAACCGACCGAAAGCAGATTTCAAAGCATGGGTCTGAAAAGAAGGAAAAGTTGTCTGATTGATTCTTGGTGGCAGGTGCAATGACGGACCGTGGAGTGCGAACATTGATACCTGTTGGGTCTAATGCAAAAATAAACTCGAAGTACTTTATGGACAGTGTTTTACATAAGTTGTTGGAGGTCAAAATTGTAAAGAAACAATTTGGGGAGCCTGACAAGGTTTGCATCCATCACGACGCGACATTTTCATATATGGCCGCATTTACCCAACCGGACGCCCAAGATTTAAAGGCAAACCCCGGAATGACCTCGATATCTTTTTCCGGGGTACACATTAAGTAACCTGACACCAGTCCGATGGAATTTTTGGGTTTGTAGGCTTAGAAAAAAGCTTTTTCAATGGAAGAGATAAAAAATGTCTGTTGTTTGGAAACCCCTTTCACCGAGTATAACACTTTGAGGTCACTTTTTGCGCTCATTTTTGAAGATAGAAATTTGAAACTTGGTACATGTGTGACCGTGATCTTGGGGATTGCGTGTTCGAAATTTGGCGCCAAAACTTATAAAGGGTTCGCAGTTTACCCATAAAATTGTCTTTCCACAAAATCTGTAAACACCCTCTGTATGTGGAGTTATTCCAGAATAGCTATGGTCCGTCGTGGAGGAGAAAGAAATCAAGAGTATTGTGACGAGAATATTCTTATGTACAAACTGGCTTGATGATTATATTAGAATGTATTAATTATAATTGGAATATGATAATTTTTTAGATCACCTACGTCGGTGGAATCCAGTACTTATCTAGTTGTATATTTAAGTAAATGTGATTGGATGTGCACCCATGAACTGAGATTAATTGTCGATTATGCGAGTTGTCTGAATACAGACAAATGCAGTCAATTACTTATAAGATATAACCTTTCCACAAATAATATCTATGACAGAATGAAAGTGTAGAAACTTTATTACTTCCAGCAAAAAATAGGTACCATAATATTCAATTTAAACTGACTAAAAAATTATTCATCCATAAATACATTTGAGAACCGAGGAGCCAAGATGGCTTGCAGTACTTGCATACAACTCACAAAGTTTGTGAGTTGAAAATTAGTGAATACAAAAATGCCTGAAGTATATCATGGGTGGACAAGAGCAATTATAATGTAGCATCATATCATATTAGTATTACTATAGACTGTTTTCTATCATAATCCTCTTTGGTTGGTGTGTTTATGGTCGAGATTTTATTTATCCACTGAAATTGGACGCCCTTTATATGCACATACATCTATGTACCATAGTGTTCATAACTAGCCATTCCGGTGCTGCTCGTTTTGTTAGTTTAATGACAGAAATGAACGAAACCTAACTACATACATATTAAATTATGTTTAGATTCCCATCCAGCTGAATAATCCCTTTTTGTCATGAACTTCGCTTTGAGAATTTCTATAGTGTTTTTTGCATGGGGTGGGGGTGGGGTTCTTGGTGGTGGTGGCATTCTTTATCCTCGCGAGTCTGAGAGTCGTGAGGTGGTTTCTTTAGATGGGATTTGGGAATTTCGAGCTGATTATAACCATGCTGGATTCAAAAAGCGATGGTTTATGGGTCCGTTGTCACAGGTAAAAAATCCTGCATAATTAAGCAGACGCCATAGAAATGTACCAACTTGACAAAATAAGAATGGCTTTTCTCGGGACAGAGTGGACATACGGAAATGATGCCGGTGCCCTCAAGTTGGAATGACATCACACAAAGCAAGAAACTGCGTGAGTATATAGAAGTATTTCACAAAATGATTCATCTTATCACATCTCATAGTGTTTTCGTCGTTATCTTTCTACAAGCACATCAAACAAATAGTCATACGACTAGTAAAATGGAAACTGAAATTTAAGTTTAAACTGCAGGTGACCACGTTGGCTGGGTTTGGTACTCAACAACATTCTTTGTTCCCAAGCGATGGAAGGATAAAACTCGAACGTGGCTGAGATTCGGATCCGCAAATCGGTGGGCGGACGTAGTACGTGATGGACAAATCAATTTCATGTAAATATGTAAAAGTTTTTTACAAATACTATGTTGGTTTAAAGTGGATAAATGGACACCATTTAATGAATCACTCTGGGGGATATCTCCCTTTTGAAGGTATTAAGAAATATTACCAAATTCTAAAAGTGCATGTCATGTTTTACACTCTCTAATCTTTCTTTTCTGTATGTTTAATGCTTATGGAATAAAGGGGATGCTGGTCAGTACCTCAAGTTTGGGGATAATAACGTGGTTGTGGTCGCTCTCAACAACACGCTCACCCAAGCCACCATTCCACAGGGGACACTTTCTTACCCTAACGACACTTCCAGATACCCCTCCGGGTATACCGTCCAGTCCTACAACTTTGACTATTTCAACTATGCTGGCCTCCACCGACCTGTGCTACTCCATACAACGCCAAAAATATATCTGAGTGACCTTTCCATAATCACAGACTTTGATGGTCACGAAGGTGCGTACCGAAAAAATGGATTCTCATTTTCTTTTACTGAATCGTGCCAGATATTTATTTTTCCTGGTGTCCCTGTTCAGGTCGTGTGTATTACACTGCATCAGTGTCGTTTCCCACAGAATGGGAAAACTATGTCAACTTTGCTGAACATTCTCAGCAGACCAACTGCCATGTCGCAGTGTTAGACGCTTCCGGTGTTACGGTTGCATCCAGACACGGATGTTCAGGACTGCTGACCATTCCCAACGTGAAGCTGTGGTGGCCGCACCTGTCACAACCCAAGGGGGAGGGTTCGGGATATCTTTACACTTTCCAGACAACCATTTTGAGCAACACAACCTTGGAATTTGATGTATATCGTTTAAAATTTGGGGTAAGGACCGCAAAAGTTGATGGCAGCCAATTTCTCGTGAACGGGAAACCCTTTTACTTTCGGGGGTTTGGGAGGCATGAGGATTATAGCGTGAGCACTAAATCATTCAAGTAGACTTGAATTTAACCACATTATACGATCATAAACTGGAAATATTAACTACTCATCCATCATTGAACGTATAGATTCGTGGCCGTGGAGTGGATCCAGTAATGTTGGTGAAAGATCACAACTTGCTTTTGTGGACTGGGGCCAATTCATATCGGACGTCTCACTACCCTTACGCAGAGGAGATCCTTGATCTAACTGATGCTTTGGGCATTGTGATCATTGACGAGTCCCCAGCTATTGGCTTGACGTAATTTTTCAAATTAGTTGCCGTTTCATATACTTGTAAATGTATTATGTACGTACAGCACTTAATAATTCAGTGGGTTTGGACCTGACTTGAAACGCGAACATATCTCAGTAATGGCAGATTTGGTTCAGAGGGACAAGAATAGAGCGTCTGTTCTAATGTGGTCGATCGGAAATGAGCCAAAATCACTGGAAACATTGGCACCGTCGTATTTTGAGTTTGGTCACTATAATGCTCACTCACTTAAGTTGACAAAATTCATATGCGTTAAATACATTTTGCAGAGATGTGATTAAATCGACTCGAGCTTTCGACCCTGCCAAGCGTCCAATCACCATCGTATTATCGCAAAATTTTTCAAAGGGTGACGTAAGTGGTAAATGCATGAGACTGCCTTGATGCTTTAATAAATGTACTTATTGTCCTTAACTTTGCTAATGTGAATTTATGTATTCCAATTGTCCGCTTACAGTGCCCCCCTTCCATGGATGTTGTGAGCATCAATCGTTATTATGGCTGGTATGGCGATACTGGAAGAACGGAAGTGATTTCACTCCAAATTCCAACGGAAGTCAATCTCTGGGCTAAAACTTGTCACAATAAACCCGTCCTAATCACAGAATATGGAGCCGGAACGGTTGCTGGGGTGCACCAAGTATGTGTAGATATTTAGCATTAATAAATTAATTCCTCTCACTCAATAGGATATTGATTTTGAAATGCGAACCACAACTAATTAACCGTAATATGGAAAAAGAGCCCCTCCTTTGTGTGGACCGAAGATTTCCAAGTGGACTACCTGCGTGCCCATTTTGCAGCTTTTGATCATCTCCGATCTTCCAAGGCGCAGTTTGTGGGAGAAATGATTTGGAATTTTGCTGACTTTGCCACACCACAAGGTTAACATCCACTCAAGTGTACATAAGACTTTGTAATTATGCAAATCTGGGGCGAATGTGTATTTTTCCAATCAGAGACTTTCCGACCTTGGGGTTGCATGAAGGGAGTGTTCACAAGGGAACGTCAGCCGAAGGCAGCGGCTCATTTCGTGCGAGCCAGGTACTGGGCTTTGGCACGCCAGGATAACTTGACAAGTTCTGTCCAGCTACCAAATGATCTCCATTGTTTTTACTAGACTTCAATTTTATTCGATTGTCACCTAATGTTTTTTATTACTTTTACTTTCAAGATAATTTTAATCCTAATATGCTTAATTAAGCATATTGTTTATTGGTAAAATGACTGTATATATAAATACGTTCTTATCAAGGTTGGTTTACTCGGTGTCTCCCTTATTAGATCTTGTCAATCATACCTTATCATCAGTGATTATCAGATCATGCTCAAAATTAACAACTATGGTGATAACTGATCATTATTAATTCTCCAATGAGCTGAAGAATTTATTTCTTCAAGGTTACGTAAAGTAACCATCCCTACGTACTTATGCACCCTTTTCTCCCTTCTGTTGCAATGTTTGCACATGAAACTGAACCAAAACTACCAAATAAGTCACGACCACTCCCGAAATCTGAAAATATACAAGACCCATTAGTAACCATTATTGAGGGTGTTCTGCAATCTTGCATATGTCTAAGCACATTATCAGTTCAAAATTGAGAGGACATGTAAATTGTACCGATGTAAGTGTGGCTTTCGATACGGTGAAATATCCCAACCCAGACAATGTGAGTGGATGGCTCCTCACGTAGTCTATAATTTGTGTCAGGTTGTCGTTTTCGTCGTCATCTTCCTCAGACACAACGTCCTTTCTTTTCCAGCTCAGCTCCTGCACTCGGTCAGCCAGTTTCGTCGTCTAACATTACAATAGTTTGCTTTACAAAATTATATGTAAAGCTTTATTTTTGAAAGCATAATTTGTGCATACTGCATCCGGTAACCTTTGTGCCATGTATGCGACACAAATCATTTTTGAAATGATAATGGAGGCTGTCGTGACGCTAACAAAGAAATTTGCTTGCATTCCAAAGCGAGACAAGGTGGCAATGATCATGAAGATGTTGAGGCAGAATGAGAGGGTGTGCTCCGTAAAAATGACCAGAGTTAAGAACCCGGTGCAGTCCGCAACGTGACCCCAAACTGCAACCATGTCGAAGTACGAGTGGAGTAGACGCTCCATTTCACCACGAATGGGGTCGTTCTCCAGAGAGGAGGCCGCGTGGGTCTTGGTGGTGACGTCTGCCACGGGTCGAGCCAGTGGCCAACCAGGACCTTTCTTGCGACTGTGGGTCTGGATCAATAGCAGCTCCTCGAGATGAACGGCCAAGGGCCCGGCATCCGCCTTCTTGGTCATCTCCCTCTGTCGACACTCCACCTCCAATTCTAGAGAGTGGGTGAAGGTGCCCATGAAGGCGAGGAGCAAAAAGGTCGCCACTTCCAAAACCAACTCCAACGACCATATGCACATGCTCTGGACCTGGATGAACTCCAATATTTCAGAAATCCAGGCACGTCTCCGGCATGGAGATATCAAACGAAGGAAGTGGGGCCCGGAACTAAGTATTTCTCTAACCCATAGAGGAAAAGGAGGCTATAAGTGATATAATTTTACCAATTATGTAGTCTGCATATATTCTGAATAGACTTTACCTCGAGGCCAATGATATTGCCATGATGCAGAGATAAAGTTTTTCGTGTACCGTCCATCTCTCCCAACTGCTACGCCAGTGATGCTTCCCCTCAGGGTGTGTCTTGTCCTTGGTTTGGAGGCAATGGAGAACTTGTCGCACCTTAGAAAATGCTACCACTGCACCAATTCGTATCGTTAGATTGACGACAAAACCAACGAAACGAAAAGATCCCAGAGCGAGATCTACGACGACACTTGGTTTGCCTGCATAGTCATATGCAAGCCTTATAAGAGCTATTGTACACTCACCAGCTGAATACGTTTTGTAAATTTTACAGGTCGTGCTTTAGTAAATGTATTTATAAATTAAATAGGTACCAGTGTGATTGCCCCCCTCGAATTCTGGAGGTGGTGGCGGAGGCATAGGACATCCTTCGTTATTCTCTGACCCTCCTTCATAACCTTCTGGACCATCGTCATCATGATCTGGCCCCCTTTGAAGTGCAATAACAGCCAAAAGGTTGCCCACCGTGATGGCCATCCCTATAAAACAAAGAACTGCTTTAGGACTGCAAATCCATGAAAATTTATCCCAATCTAAGGGCCCAGGCTTAAATAGCAGCACGTTTGTCAGCCATGTTACCACACGGGTTTTGTTCAGAGGGAATACGTCAAAGCTGTTCTTTTTTCTGGAGGATGTTGTCATGATTGTGACCGTTTCCGTTAAAACTCCCAATTATGTATGTGAGTCCATCTACTGATGCTTCCCCTATTCACTGAGGGAGGAGTAAATCCTGAGTGAGTGTTTGCATTTATTTACACACATTTAAATTGCACTCAAAATCTTTAATGGCACAAAGAGTTTACATAATACATGAAATGCCTCTTTGTCGACGATCAAGGGCTCCAATCAATCAGCTAATGGATTTACACAAAAGGGTAAAGCTAAAATGTCGTCATGTTATATAAGCTACTTAAGCAGATCAGCCTACTCTCATTTAGAATTTTGTGAGGCATTATATTTTATTCGGTGCTATGAAAATGAACTTTTTGACATTATAAACTTTGACCGTCCGCTCTGAGAATGTTGAATGAATTTAAGTATTACTATGAAATATGTAACAGTAAATTATGTATGACCAGCCTTGAAGACATGCTTTCATCCTTTTAACAATAAATCGCAAAACAATACATAAATATGTATGCATATTAAGGTTCATTTCACATAGTGCATGTATGCGTAATCCTGTCAACCTGTCAACTGTATGATATCATATCGATATCTGCTGCACACAGAAATATGTAGAAACAAGTCAACATTGAATGGTAAATTACGATCATTGTTTTTGAAGACTAATTCAATAGTGTGGATGGGCACAGATTTTAAGATATGTCTTTATACTTGAAACTATATCATCCAATTACACAATTGAAATATCCGATATCCAATCTGTCAATTCATATAGCAACCAACGTTACTCAACCAATATGCGATCTTATAAGTTTCTAGACATTTGTTGATGAGTTAATTTCCAATTGGCGTGAGTAGATAAAGCCGTGCGGAGTATGTAAATACCTACACAGTGTGCATGGAAAGAAATAAAAGTAGATTATTTGAGTGCTTCTTCTGCAAGAAAATATCACTGCTCGTCTAATAAGAACAAAAACTGATTGTTGATTATTTTTGTTTCACTCTTCATTCTACATAAATTCTTACTTAAAATGCTGATTTCGAAGTGGTACTTTTTTCTAGGCTTCCTCTTCATTACAGGGAATCGAGTTTTTGCAGTCACAGAAGGTGCATATACAAAAATAAGCATTCATTCTTGTTATATGTACAATTTAAATTGCTTAAATCAGATAGCGAGTATTGGACGCAGGATGCTCAAACTAGACTTTTGCAAAGAATCGCCACCCCATTAATTGAAACAAAAGCCAAAAATATATTATTTTATTTGGGAGACGGAATGTCACTCCCAACTATTTCCGCCGCAAGAATTCTGAAAGGGCAAAAGGTTGATAAGTACGAATTCGGGGAGGAAGCAGAGTTGCACATGGAGTCGTTCCCTTTCACCGGAACCTCAAAGGTAATTCAAAAGTACATCGCATAAACGTAAAAGCATAGAATGAACATAAATATTTACAATAAACTCTGTAGTCATAACTCATACATATATGTAAATCCTCAGACGTTCTGCTTTGACGCACAAGTCGCCGACAGTGCATGTTCTGTTACGAGTTATTTGGGTGGTACAAAAGCCAATTATGGAACAATTGGACTCACGACTGCTGTACAGCGGAAGTCTTGTCCTGGACAAGCTGACACTAAAAACCACGTGGCTTCATTGCTGTCCTTGGCGCAGGTGTGGATTACGCCCGGAGTCTCTTTTTTAAGTCAAAATAAATTCAATTTTTAAGCGTATACTATATTAAGGCTGCTGGAAAGTCAACTGGAGTCATTACTACGACTCGAATAACTGACGCTAGTCCTGCAGGGACATATGGCCATGTTGCTGAAAGAGATTGGGAGAATGATGCTGCGATTCGAAGAGATAACCAGGACCCAGAATTATGCGATGATCTTCCTGAACAATTAATTTTGCGAGAGCCTGGGCGAAACATTAATGTAAAATATTAAATACGGCACATGACCAGTATTTGCAATTAATTCATCTAATCTGTGTCGAAGGTAATTCTTGGGGCTGGTCGCAAAAACTTTCTCCATCAGAATCAAACCGACCCAGAGTATCCGAATGTCAGAGGGGAACGAACGGATGGCAAAGACTTAATCCAAGAGTGGAAAGCTTCCAAGAACCCGACAAATTCAAAATATGTAAACACAAAGGATGAACTTTTAGCTGTGGACACTTTGACGACCGATTTTCTATTAGGCCTTTTCGAGCCGGATGACAGAGGTTATGTTGACCAACTTGAGGGGAAAAATGACCCTTCATTGGAAGATATGGTTCAAGTTGGAATTCAGATTCTTAAGAAAAATCCAAATGGATTCTTCCTGTTCGTGGAAGGTGGACTAATTGATAATGCACACCATGGAAATATGGCACAGAGAGCTTTGTTTGAAACGATTGAATTTGATCAGGCCATAAAACTTGGAGATGAACTCACAAATGATGATGATACACTAATCGTGGTCACTGCGGATCATGCCCACGTCATGAGCTTTTCTGGTAACACAATGCAAATATCTGTAGAACCATATACATTAACCAAATAATACCTTTACCATCAGCGTACTTAAAACTTTTCCGGTGATTTGATAATAATTTTAGGGCACGCTTCTCGTGGTCATTCCATTTTGGAGGTTACGGATCAATTTGTGGAAACTCTGGACGATCTTCCATATCTTACCTTATCATACGCAAATGGTCCCGGCCCTTGGGTAGACCCGGAAACTGGAAAACGTAGGAATGTTACGTCTGATGATTTCCATGCCATTGACTACAAGGTCGCAGCAGCTGTGCCCCGCAGGTCAGAGACACATGGAGGAGACGACGTGCTTATTTATGCCAAGGGTCCCTTTGCTCACCTATTAAGTGGGACTCATCAACAGAGTTATATTCCACACGTTGTTTGGTATGCGGCCTGCATCGGGCCGGGCGCCAAGCACTGTGACAACCATCCTGGATTTGATGGTGCGCATGGCGTGCACATGAACAAGTCGTTGTCATTAATGTCCATTTTATTTATTATTTTCTTTTCTCGAGTAATTTAACACAGCTTTTAAGAAATCGTTGTCATTTTAAGCTTATTTCAGTAGTTAATGTCTTTCTATCTGTAAATCAAGATGAATCAGAGTTTAACACTTGTTCCTTTACGCGCTTATCACATAACTTCAAACTTGATTCATGTACATAATAATAAAAATGGTTGTTAAACCTTATCTATTTTACTTAATGGGCAAGGTTACACAAATATGTGTGCATAGTGTAAATGCAAGTAATTGACTTCTTCAGTTAGTCATGAAGAGTCAATCAATGGAACCACATATGAATTTGATGAAGGTTGCATTTGTTTTCGTACTTGAATGCAAGTACATATTTGTATGTGTGCAACGTACCGACGAAATATTGCTAGCATTGGTATCTAACTGATCCAGTGGTTCCGATCCACTGCTCCATTTTCGTACTTGGTATCATAAAGGAGTCAAAATGTCACCAGACGTCAATAAACCGTCGCAAACGCGCATACGGAAGTAGCTTCAGACGTACTTCACCCCAAACGGTCCCACCACAACTCGGGAACACTTAATTTCACTCTATTTCACCTATAGATTAATTTTTTGTAAAAATCTCATTTTGCCCCGACCACACCCCCTGGCGACGAGGGGGTGTGGAACAACTCGGGAACACTTAATTTCACTCTATTTCATCTATAGATTAATTTTTTATAAAAATCTCATTTTGCCCCAACCACACCCCTGGCGCCTAGGGGTGTGGCACAACTCCGGAACACATAATTTTACTCTATTTCACCTATAGATTAAATTGCACTAAAAATCTCATTTTGCCCCAACCACACCCCCTGGGGCCGAGGGGGTGTGGCACAATCGGGGAAGCACTTAATTTCACTTAATTTCACTTAATTTCATTTAATTTCACTCAATTTCACCTAATTTTACCCATAGATTAAATTGCACTAAAAATCTCATTTTGCCCCAACCACACCCCCTGGCGCCGAGGGGGTGTGGCACAACTCCGGAACACATAATTTTACTCTATTTCACCTATAGATTAAATTGCACTAAAAATCTCATTTTGCCCCAACCACACCCCCTGGGGCCGAGGGGGTGTGGCACAATCGGGGAAGCACTTAATTTCACTTAATTTCACTTAATTTCATTTAATTTCACTCAATTTCACCTAATTTTACCCATAGATTAAATTGCACTAAAAATCTCATTTTGCCCCAACCACACCCCCTGGCGCCGAGGGGGTGTGGCACAACTCCGGAACACATAATTTTACTCTATTTCACCTATAGATTAAATTGCACTAAAAATCTCATTTTGCCCCGACCACACCCCCTGTCGCCAAAGGGGGTGTGGTCCGGTTGCCCCCAAAAGTTGATAGGATCCTCCCCCTGGGGTCCTATGTATGATGGCGAAAACCGATTTCGATTATCTCGATCCGTTCTCCTGATATCCTGCTGACAGACAGACAGACAGACAGACAGACAGACAGACAGACAAAGTCTTCACATAAAGTAGCTGAAGCTACTTAATAAATGTCGTCTTGCCTCATAAACTTTTTTGGCAAATAAATAGTTTATTTAATAAAATAATCCTGATGCGACATAAAATAATGTAGCGAAATTAGAATAAGAGTTCAACTATCCGCAGAATAAGATTCAGTATTAAGTATTCACTCAATCGATTTGAATTTAAATTTAAAAGAATTATTTAGTAGAGGTTTTCCACAGCTACTTCTCAGAAATGTTGGTTAGTAAGCACTTCTTTAGAAAATTCGAACAAATTGCCTTACATTTTATTCCACTCAATGGTAGTTCTCTCAAAAATTCTCCCAGAAATGGATACAATTGATACTACTTTTTGGGCTCTGTACCTTTTCGGAAGCGTGTTTCGGGGGTGGAGGTGAGTGAATATCGAGAACTCGTGCCATTTGTAGATTGCCACTGGACGACATGCACAAATTTCATTCCATCGTGTCCAGGAGGCTATAAAGAACTGAACCGCGATCGAAATGGTTAGCCGTCATTCTAATCAGTCAAACCTTTGTTGTTTTAATTATCATTACATAAATATGTATATTTGTCTGCATCTGATTTTAGGGTGTCCTACGAGTGGGCATTCTAGAAACTACTGTTGTCGAGGCGTGGGTCCACCTTGCATCACGACATCCTGCACCACCTTCATCCCCTCATGCCCCTCGGGGTACAAGGAGTTGGATCGAGATAAGGTGAGCTGTCCTGGCTCCCAGTCAAAGAATGTGTGCTGTCGCCCAGGCCATGGTCCCCAGTGTTACACATCGTCATGTACTAAATTCATACCCAGCTGCCCGAGCCCTTGTCGAGAAAGGCAGAGGTTGCGGGGGTCGGCTGCAGATTGTCCAGAGTCTGGAATGTCTCGAAATGTTTGCTGTCTTTAAACATTTTACAATTTGCGTACTAAACATTATTGCATAGCGTAATTATAATTCAGTTTAAACATCGTTTTTGTCACCGTCGGAAATTTGGAGTTCACATTTGTTGAATACTTGTCGATATAAAAAATCTGTTGAATTAATTGCAAATTTTCGATATTATTCAGTGTGGTGCATGGTCAGATCCTGGATACACACACATGGTTATTGAATGGAAATTGTGAATATAATTATAATCAGAATGGCATAAATACATAAATAAATGACAATTTCTGGCTAACACCTAAATAATGACTAACAATTAACAAGTATGTGCATAACAATAGTCGGCATAATCATTATGATCAATAGCTTATTAGAGAGCAAAGAAAGAATAAAGAATGGAAATGGAAAAATAAAATTTGCTTATTGATTGGTCACGTAACCTGTTATTTCCAGGAATATTTACATGCATTATTTCACAATATGTATGATCTCAAATAAATACAGATATGCATACACACTGTAAACACTTTGTGCATTAATATTACATATGTATCTCATGTGTATGAACATTACGCCGAGGCACACACAACCGGGATGGCATGAGGTGATTCCATTCTATTCTGAGGTGATAATGAAATTTTGCAAATTTTAGAGCACATAATGCAAATTAAATATATAGCTTCTCGCTTGAGTAGCATTTGCAACTTAATATTTATGAGAACATCTGCGGATTTAAGCAGTTTAAAAATAGAACCAGGTACTAGGAATTTTAACACGCTAAAGTCAAAAGTCTATCAGAATTGCTCACGTACTCGACCTTACGCCAGCAAATATTTTAAACTTTTCAACTGGAGAATAAAATATCCAATTACCAATTAATGGCCGAATACAACTGTTGCAAACCTAACCAAAATAATAATTTTGCAAGTATTCCGCCAGACAAACCGGAAGGAGACCGACGACAATACAAGCAAAGATTTTTCTGTTTGTTATGTGAACTTCAAATCCCGGACGAAACGATGGTCGAAGATGTGCGGGTACGACCCTCCGTTTTAAAATATCCTCCAGGTGGTGGTCAAGAATACTTTCCGTTTCTTGAGCAAATTTCAAAACGTGCTTCGTCCACACTGATGACGACGACCAGTAGTGACTATGTGACGCTGTGCAGTTACTGCAGTTGCATTTTGCGAGCACAATGGGCTATCTACGAGCAGCAGCCAGGAAAATTGGTACCCCCTGAAAAACGAACCTATCAACCTCACATCTTCATTTGTGGAGTGTGTGGGGTTCAGACTTATCGAAGAAGAGTGAGAGCCTTACCGACCGATGTAACAAGAATACTTATGAAAAATGAATTTAATATTGAAAAATGGTCAGCTGGTTCAATTTTATAAATTGGTATGTATGATATATCCATTTTCAGGAATTCCCATTTCTGTTTTCAAGAAGAAAGCCTGGGAGTGTTTGTCTGACGCAGCACACAGCTCCTCACACAAAAGTCCAAGTCGTGGTTTGTTTGGACTGCTTTGAAACGCTAAGTCTCCAAAAGGCGGACTATGATAGGATGGGTGTCCCCTTGCTTCAGAGGGGTTACAGTTGGGTCAGCAGGACTGACTCTCCGACTAGGGTACAAAATATACCCGTGGCGGCTTCGTCACGTAGATACGACAAGGTTTGCATTTATCAACCTATCAACATTGGCAAGTAATAATATACAGATTACTACATACAGTAAAAATTTAAAGTGCAGGGTCCGACAGGAAGCTCTGTTCACACGTTAAGTCAATCTTCCAAATCTTTTCGCCCTCAACGTGTTTCAGTGTCTGGATTTCCGGGACAGGCGTTTTATCCTACAACGTCTCACTCTGTGACCAACACCAACACTCCTCCTGGATCATATCAACCATCTCGACGATGCTCAGTATCACAAATACCGTGCAGTAGCAGTAAATACTCATCCGAAGTACCCCAATCTTCACTCAATTTATTACGATCCGAATTCACTCCAGGAATTCATTCCAGGCTCCATTACCCGACACCACCCTCAACTTCATCATTTCGTGATTCGACAAGCCTGGACCGATTACAACCTCATAGATCGATTCTAAATGAACAATCCCCTGCTTCGAATACCTTCTCTAAATCATCAACTTTGCAACCGCCCATTATTGAGGGAACCCCGTCATTGTATAATTCCCACTGTGATTTACTCCCACAGCAATTCGAGCTCAATAATAATAATCATCACACCGGCAGAGAAGGCGTTACATATTCTCTATTTTATTTTCATCAACTTTATCTTCAACTAAAACGAGAGACGCAAGGCAACGAGTACACGAATAGTCATTGTTATCAAAAGGATTTTGGTGCCAGTGCGAATCCTTGCCAAACTCCCAGCTTGGAGTTGAGTCATTTATCTAGAAACAGTAAAAGCTACCCCTCGTCAAACTATTATTGGCCCTGTCCCGAACATCCGCATTACTCACATCCAGTAAACAATTCGGATCAAGGGAAACTCAAAAATACTGAAGATATGGAAACAAATTATACCAAGGATGGTTTATAACCCAACCCGACCTAATACGGCTTTTATAGAACCATCCTGTGGCAAGATCATTTATGCACATGGGTGCAAGTTGACATGACTGTTTTATAAATTGTCCTAGAAACTTGAAATTAATATAGCAAGTATTTTAAAAAATTATGAATTTATTCCCTTGGCCACCAACTATGCTATTTCTATATCTAAAATAAGTATAATATTATTCTTATCCAAGGTTGAAGGTGTAAAAGACGATTTTCATCAAATGACCAAAATAAAGAAGATAATTTTGTATTTCAAGTTTTCCTTTTTATTTTAAGTTAAACCTCAAATGTTGAAACTCGCCAAGATAGTTATGAATATAAGCAAATTGACTAACATTTTTGTGCTCATCTGAATTAAAAGATAACTTCGAAGATAAATTACGGGTTTGTTGATTAATCAGAGAAGCATAGGCTTTCATTTCAATTTTAGCTGGAAATATACGAAAATTTGTTCGATAGCCACAAATTTTAATAAGGCATTAATAAGGCATTAATGAGCATATTTTTTGGTTTTGATAAGGTTTTTTAGATTATAATACCAAACTTTGCAATAAGGATGTGTCACACCCATGTTCTTGACAAAATTAACATATTTATTACATACACCAGCAACAATGACATCTGACATGACTCTTGCCGGCTTTCGCAACTATTGAGAAAAATGGCTGGAACTCAAGTGAACTCTGTTCGAGGGAGGAAGGATCCCCACTGAGGTTGATGACCGCTAAGCGTAGCAAGCGTCTCACTTTTCCTACTCCATCTCATCCTCTCCACTCACTACTCACCGATTCTCTGCCGGCCGGTCATCCGTTCCAGCTCTCTCCTCGTCTTCTTCCACCGTTTTTATTTCCCAACAAAAGTGGGGCTGCCTCACCAAACACCCCCCTCGGCCTGCCTCCTCCTCTCCCGAAAGTGCGAAACGTCGGCAAAATGTTCATCAAAGAGGCACGTTTCTCACAAATCTTAATCCTCCGTGCTTGAAGTATGGGTGGCTAATAAATTGCATTTAACTATTATTGTAGGTTGTCGTGTGCGGCTTCAAAAGCTACAAGGAAAAGACAATTATTAAAGACATTGATCCTGGATTTAACATTATTGGTAAGTGCATATGTTACATATAAATATGTGAAAAGAATAATGAGAGTCGTACATATTGGCGTTTATCTAGTTGGCTTGAATGGGTCCGGGAAAAGTAATTTATTTGCTGCCATTGAATTTGCCCTAACTTTGGAGTATCGCCATCTCAGGCCGCAGGCACGATCTGCGTTACTTTATCAAGGCCATGGTAATAAAATTAACGATCCTGCCTTTGTGGAGATTACTTTTGATAATACAGACAAAAAGTTGCCGGTAAGTAGAATTGTAAAGCACAATATTAATGCTATTTTGAAAGAATTGTAGTGACATATTGTCTGATAATCACAGGTGAATGCTGATACGGTAGTGTTTCGGAGAATGATTGCGGCCAAGAAGGATAAGTTCTACTGCAATGGGAAAGAAATTTCAAATGCAAAACAGTTTCTAGATGTGGCTGGTTTTATGAACCCATATTTCATCGTTAGACAAGGTAAAGTACAAGAGTTGGCAGTAGGAACTGATGCATTCCGATTAAAATTGCTGGAGGATGTCACGGGATCAACGTCGTACGAACAAAAGTTGGAGGATTATCGCAAATCTGTTGACGGTAGGAGACATATATTTACATATGTTGTAGTTTTACTTCATTTATCAATCACTTAAAGGTTAAGATTAATGGAGCGTGATCAACATTTTTTCTCCCTTGAATAGATGGTGACGCCAAAAAGACTGAGATGGAAAAATGTCTGACAGACCTCAAAGATAGACAGGATAGCCTTGCAAACGAAGCAACCGAATTGAAACAATATTTGAAATGGGATTCTAAGCGACGTTCGATAGAGCAAATTTTGAATCAACGGGAAATGGCGTCAGCCCAAACGGCGTTAAAATCAGTATTACTTTATTTAAAATTTCCTTTATAAGATCATAAATTATTATAGTTGGGTGATATATTAATACAAGTTACGAATATATTTTATCTAGTGTGAAGCAGAACGTGAGAAGGTGTCAGAGCAAGTGGAACCTATTCAAAAAGAATGGCAGGAGCTCAAAAAAGATGAACAAACCGTCACTCAGAATCTTGCAAATGTTGCATCTAAATATGAAAGGGTTCAGGCGAAGCGTGAAATTGTGGACAGCGAAGTTTTGTCTCTGGTGTCTGAGAAGGTATGCATATTATATTAGTAATATATATCATTAATTTGTGAATTTTTAGCAACCATTTGCACTGTTGATTGATTAAATGCACAATTTTCAATTTTAATGTACTTTGTTATAGGAACGCTTAAAGAACTTGCGCGAAGAATTTTTAAGCCAAAGCAAAAATTTATCAAAGAAGCAAGTAAATGCACAGTTAAAAAAGTTACAGAGCGTACTTTCTGAAATGGAATTAGAATTAGCTGAAGCTAAAAATGAGCTTGAACTCGCAAAATCAAATGAGCTGAATGTAGAACAAAGGTAGTAACTACAGAGTGGGCGATATTGTAAACTTTTTATACTTGTTTATCGGCTAGACCAATTGATATAATTGGTAATTAATATAATTACATTTCTTTCAGGGTAATTTCCAAAGATAGCAAGTTGAGAATCTTAGAATCACGTCTTGGAGGTGAATTTCTAGATTCCAAAGAGATCGTCGTATTAATTTCGTATGTAGTTAATTTTTATAATATGTATATTTATAATAGTATCCCATTAAAATTGCCCTTTTTATATAGAAACATTAAGAAGGACATCGAAAAGAATTCTAAAAAACTTGATTCAATGAAAAAGACTCTGGCAACACTAGAAAACTCGAAGAAAACTGTGACTCGAAACTTGGAGGTCTGTATATATATAACAATTTTATGTTACAAAGAATGGACACTGTAAATAATAAATAACTGCTCAAATGTACGATGCAGGGTATTCAAGAGGAGCATAACAATATCCGAATAGAACTAGCAAAGCTTCAAAAGGCTTCAACTCACCCAGATGCAGAACTTTTTAAAGCAGAAAAGGCTAGAAGGTTTGTACGTCGTTCGTTATATTAATGCAGCTAGCTATGTATAGATTTTAGTATTTACAAAGATTTTGCGACTTCCAGAGAAATGTGGAAAACCCTTAATGAAGTTGAACAGAAAATGTCAAATGAAAAAGGGGTCCGGCTAGCACTTATGGAACATCTCCAAAGGAAAGTAGGCCGAGAAGCAATCAACGGGTGGGAGGGAGTACACTTGGCGATCGAAGAATTGAGAAAGAATGGGGAGGACGAAATTGTCGAAGGGTATTATGGACTGGTTATTGAAAATATCGAATGTGAAGACAGTTTCGACCTAGCAGTGGAAACAGCTGGCGGAATTAAGTAAAGCACTTCTTACAAATATGTTTTTCTATAGTCAACGTCTCAACAAATTTGTTTACAACTTTCCATTTATAATTAATATTACTTTTTTATTTATCAGGCTATTTAATCATGTTGTAAAGAATCGAAAAGTTGGCATGCGTATTCTTAAGGAGTTTAATCGACTCAAATTAAGAGGAGCTCCTACCTTTATTCCAATTGATGATATACAAGTACCAGTCATAACTTATCCCCCAGATCATCGGGTAGGCGGTACAATTTTATTTTTATTCAGATTATTGTCTGGATGTACTTGTATATTTTTATGATTGAATATTTAATTCATAATTTTTGTAGGATATCTATTTATACCTTCTTACTAATTTTGTGTATCTTGTTTAAAAACAGGACCATCGTCCTTTGATGAACGACATTAATTGCTCACCCGGGTTGGAAAAACTTGTCAGTTTTATTTTTGGACCAATTTTGCTATGCAGAGAATTATCTGATGCCACATCCCTTGCTAAGATTCATAAAATCACTTGCGTAACTACTGCGGGTGACAAGGTATTCAGGACTGGACCTATTAGTGGTAACAAAATTAGCATAGACGTATTAATATTTCTCAGTGCGTAGATTTTTATTGTTAGTTATTATAATTTTTTCTACTTTATGGCGTTGTAGGTGGTTATATGGAACTAGGCTTGGGAAAGTTGGAACTCCAACGAGCAAAAGCAAAGTCAGATCAGAGTCTCGAGTCTCTTTCACATCGGAAATTTAATGCGGAAAGCCAGTTGGAAAAACTAGAAAAGCACATTGCTGAAGCCGGTTCGGCGTCGGTAAATAGGGAGTCTAAAAAATGTGTTTTAATGTGAGATTGAAAAAATATGTTAGTAGTTTTTTGGTTAAAAGCATTCTACTTCAAAATTGTCTTTAATTACTTGCAGGGCGAAAAAGGATGACTCGGCATGCAAGCTGAAACGTTTTGAAGTCGAGCTAAAATCGATAGAAGTGTCATTTACCAATACTCAAAAAGAAACTGAACGATTATCACGTGAAATTTACGAACTCACCTGTCGGAAAACCAACTATGAAGCAGAATTGGAGCGACAAAGCCAATCTACCCCGTCTCAGAGTGATCGTAAAATGGTCTCCAACCTTAGAAATAAACTAAAGAAACTAACGAAAGAGAAAAAAGAGATATTTTCAAAAAGAATGAACATAGAAAAGGTTATTACATCTCTAACTCTGAAAATTCAACAACAGCACACTCTGTTAGTCTATCTAATTTACACAAATATGTATAATATAACGCATGTTATGTGCATATGATATCATGTTCATTGTTTTGTATAATTTTGCTCAGGGTTGAAGAAGAGCGTTTCAAAGAGCTAGAACTCCACTCTAGTCAAGAACATGGACAAAGACTATCTGATATCAACGAAATGATAGATTCCATTACGGATCAAATTAACAAGAAGATCAGCGAATCGAACAATATCGCTGAATCCATACCACAGTTGGCCGCAAAGGTTTACACACTAACACTGCATGAGATAATCGATGAACTCTGTAATTATTGTACAAAACTCACTCGTGTCTTAAATTACAGAGGTCCAAATTAAAGGCACAATTAGATAATCTTGATGATAAGGAAAAGAAAATAATGAAATCCCGAAATCAAGTCGAGAGACGTTTGGACAAGTTATGTACTGAGGCGCTTGGGTTGAACCAGAAGCTTCAAGAAATTACTGAAGCAGGGACAAAATTTGCAACTGTACCGGGGGATTCTAATAAATTTCAAAACGAATCATCAAAAGTTCTTTATGAAAAATTAAAGAAAATTAACAAGTACATTGGTGGCGTGTCTGGTGTCAACCAGAAAGCTGCAGAACAATACCAAGAACTCGTGGAACAGTATGCAGCCTTCAAGGAAAATTTAGAACAACTTTGTACAGCTCGAGATGAAATGGATCAGTTGGTTGCTGACCTTGAAGAAAAAAGAGCAGATGCAATTCTCAAAAATTTTCGTGTTCTTCAACAACAGTTTAAAGAAATTTTTTCACAGATTGTCCCCAAAGGTATCGCAGAGTTGATTTTGTACGGCAAAAACTTTCACGTGGATTCTGAAACTTTAGATTCGGTAATCAAAATTGTAAAAGTTAATTTATATCTCCAAAACTCCAAACACATAGAATGTATTGTTCCTTTTTATTTGCGAGCAGGACAAGATTCGCAAGCTTTTGGGACGCGGAGTTGCAGAGGGTTTAAAAATCAATGTCAATTTCATTAATAATCGTCTTCCAGAAATGTGTAATATAATTCAGCTTTCTGGTGGTCAGAAATCTGTCGTCGCATTGTGCTTAATCTTAGCAATCCAGAAAATTGATCCAGTTCCATTTTACTTATTTGATGAGGTGGACCAGGTAAAATAAATAGCTATGTACTCTGATTTTCTAAGTTTATCTGGTTATAATTTATTACATATATATGTATCTCGTATCACTTTACTTCAAATGTTTTTTGGTCACATATAATTCAGGCCTTGGATCCGCAGTACCGTGCTGAAGTAACAAAGGTCATTCATGGTTTGTCATCCGAATTTAATCTTCAGTTCATTTGCACTACTTTCCGACGGGAGTTTTTATCCGATGCGGACAAATTTTATGGGGTTTCTATGACAAATAAGGTTTGAATACATATGGGTTTTACTTGTGTGATTTATATTCTAATAATGAAATTCAATAACAGTTTGTGCTCTTATATATTTTAGTGCTCGACCGTGAGACCAGTCGATATTCACGAAGCCGTGACCTTCGTTGAACATTCATCTCAGCCAGAATAATTAGCTCTTAATTTATTAATATTTCATACACCCAACTTTAATTTTTATATATGTTTGGTTTGTTTCATGCAAATTAGCAATTTTGCAATGTTGAAAATTATGCATTTGCTAGTAAAAATAAAATATGTATTTCAATAATATTTACACCTTCGGCTTACATACCCAATGTCTTCATAAATAATAAACTGTCACTTTTTAATAATTAATAAGTGACAGTTAATGAACCAGTAAAGGGAAAATTAAACGATAAATTTAATATTATTCCTTGATTGAATATCTATCATAGGATAGCAACCTCTTTTTTATAGCCCCATTAAATCAAAATCTACAACAGCGTATATGAACATGAATATGAGCCGCACACAATAATTGTTTACGTTTAACCAGAGAAGAAAAGATCCAATTGCTAAAACGATTCCCAAGACCGGAATCGAATATTTTGTAAATCAACACTGCACTCGTTTTTACTAAATAAGGAACTAATACATTAGACACTATTCAAGTATACGTTCAGATACATGTTAAGCATTTTATACATACATACGTTATTTGGTTCATGTCAATATCATACTGTTAATAAATAGAGCAGAAATAGAAATAAGGGTCATGAAATTATATGTCAAACTCGGCGACCCACCACTCCTTTCTGTCGAATACGCAAAGTCCGCCAAGATGTACGTTGCCGACGCCCAACTTGCCAAACAGTAATCAAGTTGTAAAGGGTTGAGGGCAGAGACGGTGTCCGAATCCGTGTGGTGATACCAGAAATATCGTCCATCATCGCCCAGCAGACTCACCACTGGAATGTCGAGGTCAATGAAACGATCCAAATCCGTTCCATAAGAGTCGGATTCATACACCAAGCCCAGGGTAACGTCACTCCCGAGCATCTCATTGATCGAGGTCATAATGCACCCGAGTTCTTCGTGAGTCATTAAATTATGAGGCCTCAAAGGATTCCCTTGGTAGTTGGCGTGAAAGATAAAGCCACCATTCGCCAGGCAGGCGTAATCTGCCTCCATTGCCAACGTCACCTTCTCCATTTGTTCAGCCGTTCTGTAATATTCTTTGATGTATGTCGCCGACCCATTGAAGCCATACTCCTCTGCAGTCCAAAGTGCCGAACGAATTGTCCTCCGAGGACGCAGACCCAACTCACTCAACAAATTCATAGTTTGTACCACCAGATAAATTCCTACACCGTCGTCCTGTGCACCTTGAGAGTTAATTATTAATCAAAGTTGGAATAAAATTATTTAGTAAGTCCATAATGCCCCGTTACAGCCGATACAAAATGCAATTCCTGATTACTTACCTTGACCTACGTCCCAAGAGTCCGTATGGGCAGAAAGGATCACGTGTTCCTCGGGAAGAGCTAAACCCACCCAATCTCCAAATAGATTTCTAGACTCAGTAACGTCGTTGTGGTACTTGTTGAAAATTTTCAAATCCATTGTTATCTGCTCCCCTGAAATGTTAACGTAGGATTAGGTGACTCATCGTCACAGGTCTAAAAATCTTAACATTTTTACGCATTTCTCCGTTCTGGGAATTTATTTTTAAATTCTATCAGATCCATTGGTAGACCAGACCAGTACCAATTTATTAAAAATATGTACTCTAGATTTTGACAAGTTTTGAAGGAGGAGACCCAAAAAGAGTGAACGCCTTCAGAAAAATTGGGTCTCCTCCTTCAAAACTTTTCAAAATCTAGAGTGCATATTTTTAATAAATTGGTACTGACCTGGTCTACCAATGGATCTGGTAGAATTTAAAAATAAATTCCCAGAACGGAGAAATGCATAAAAATGTTCAGATTTTTAGACCTATGACGATGAGTCACCTAATCCTACGTTAAGAAAACTGGTACCAATTGATTGCTTGACTATTTAATTTACCAATTGGTAAATTGACTCATTTATCAATTGCGTTCAAATAAAAGTTGTACCACACGTGATTAATAAATATGTACATTTGTAAATAGTATGTACGTACCTCTGGCATAAATCCGGGATAGCAAAGCTGTATCTTCGGTGGTCAAATAGGCGATGGGAATTTCTTTTGAGACGCCGTTGTAGTACAGATTAGCTCTTCGGGTGTGGGGCGTGTACAAAGAAAACGTTGCGGCTGATTTGTACAAAATTGCCAGACCACCGTTGTCCGCAACTTGAGGATAACCCGTGTTCTTTGTGTCCAGAATATCACCTTCTACTCCGATAAAGTTGCAAACGACTATCCGGTCTCGCACCTAATTTTTTATTATAGAAAATAGATCATATATCATGTGTACAACATAAGGAGAAATAATTTGTAACTTTTGTGTTGTTACATTTGCAATATTTTCTGCCAAAGATTTATAGTCGTTAAATACGACGACGTCTGCAATAATTCCATTCGAGGGCGTTGGAACGGATTGGCCCAGGCTGAACATTGCCAAGCTTCTGTTTGAAGATGTTACCAATCGGGCTGATTCTTCGCCACTGTTCACAGAGTATTTATATAAAATCAGCATAAAATGTGTATTCTGTCTGAGAAATAAAATATATGCACGAACCGCTCCCACTTGGGCACATCCACAGGTTGAGTCCACATTATGTCGACTCCTTGTGAGCTTTCAAACGCGTCTTGAAGGTAGTCGATGGATTTCTCCAATGCTACCGAACCACTTATCCGGGGTCCGAAGGTGTCGAGAAAGTCGACTAATCCCTCGTACGTCGTGTTCTTGTAAGACCCAGAAACAACCGATTGCTTAATTCTGTCCACGGAGGGCTGATATTTCTTCAGCCTTTCCATCAGCTCCTTATGTTCAGGTCTCGAACAAATTTCCGGATTAAATTCATTGGATACTCGAGAAGTTGCAGATTCGATGTGAGATTTTAGCCCATCTCGCGTATACGTGTAAGCATTCGGACCTTCGAAAAATCCGAAACTTTCTCCAGCTTTTGAAAAACTTGGCAATAATAACGCTACGAAAAATACTTTTATTAATAACGAGTTGTAAAACATTCTTTTATACATTTCTTAAAGGTAATTTGGCTAATTATTTACAAGGGTATTTAAAAGGGTAAAATTATTCAAGTAATGAGTAATGAGATGGTAGACTTGATTGACTATAGTTGTCCGTGATTTATTACAATGTATCTGTCTGTGATCTATGACAATGTCATGAACTCATCATGCATGACATGAATTTATTTTATTATCTGCAATTTGAATTGGCTTATTAACTGGAAATATAAATACAATGTCATTTATAACAAAGTTTTGTGATAACGAAAACAAACCAGAGCACTTTCTGCTGTTTAATGATATCAATCGTTATTTAAAGATGACATACTTTGACTTGATAAATAATGTAATTAATTACCACTCAATGTGTTTATGTTTGTATTATGAATGAACATATCTATGTATATCATTTATTTAGAATTTGCATGATTTTCAATTGTCCACCAATCATTATTTGCGAGCCATCATCTAAAATTCTAAGCAATCTTTTCCAATCTCCAAATTATACTAATAGCACTCCCAACTTTGGTGAAGTCATTTTTAAGATCTAAATATTTATTGTTTATTCAGCATCATTCTCATTATTTGACTTCCTGTTAGGGTAGAATGGTTATGGTTATGAATAAAATTCACACAAATTCTGAGATACACGTACATTATGAACATGAATTGTGGACAGATGCAGACCCGCTCATGTACATAGGTAATAGGTAATTAAAATAACTCTCCCCTGATGCACCCCTATATATTTTCCATGTAAAACGTGCTGCTTGGTAAGCGTGTGGCACCAAGCCATGGAATAGCACATCCTTACAAGATCGCTCATATATGGAACCAAGCAGCACGTTTTGCTGTGTTTACGGGAACGCGTGGGGTGGAAGATGCGTGCATGGTGCAATTGAACGGGTGCAAGCAAATGAGAGGGTGTATCTTTCCGTAATACCATGGAACACATCTGTTCTGATAAAGGATTCGACGAATTTTCAAGCTACGATATGCACAATTAAATTTATTAGTTTTCCACCAATTTCTACAAACTTCAAAAGAAGGTCGTGTTTTTGATAATTAAATTTCTGTCATGATTTCACGAGCAACTGTTTGAACTGCTGCCCAGGTTTCCACACTTGTGGGCAGAATTTGGTTCGGGGGGAGAAGAAAACCGAAATCACCTATTTGCATATTTACAAATGTCGTCACATTATACTTTGTGGTCCACTGGTCCATTATTTGTATGTCTATATTAGGCAAAGGTTGAGCATACCTGTGTCTCTTAATTCCACGGTATACGTGTATTTAATGGATGTAACATCCTTTGTCCAGTCTTGTGAAGCACCCGAATGGAAATCTTCAAAAAACAATTATTCCCATAAGAATCATTCACTAATAAAAGCTATCAGATGTAGCTGTCCACAAAAGTGGCAAAAGAACTCACAGAGGGTGGTGCTGGTAGGCCCAACAACGTATCGAGTTCCGTAGACGGCCTGTAAAGATTCGATGGCTTTGGTACCAACGGACATCTTTTAATTAAGAACAAATTTCAGTCTTAAGTAGTTGTCTTTAAAAACATGCCGTAAAAATATTATGGATAATTACAATATCACTGAAAAATGGTGGTGGACTAGCGGACCATGCATATGGAGTGAGCCATGCCTAGCAGATTGGTCGTAATCAGGAACAATGATTAATAAACCAAAATTTCTCGTCAATTTATGTAATTAAGAAAAATGTCAAATATTACATACTTGAGAGTAGCTGTGCATGGATAAGTATGCCTTGAACTTGTTTGAATTCAATCGAATGTACTGTGACAATAGTCGAGTCTCTGGAATATTAAAGGGAGCTGTACCCAGATACGTTTCTGCGCACGGAGAAGTGGACGATCCTGAGCCCCCAAAGTCAATGTCAAAGTTTCTGTTTGGGTCGACCCCAAGGCAAGTGGAGCCATTGATAACAGATCGGGTTTTTCGCCACAGACGCTGACTTGTGTGAGTGAACTCGTAACTGTAGTAAAGAAATTAGCTAAATATTAAAGAAGATAAATAAGAGGCATGAAATATATGTGGCGTTTCAAGCATGTATACCCGTCAGGATTGACTATTGGTAGGAGGTAGAAGTCAATGTTATCGAGAATATGCGCATAAGCGGAAGAGTTGGTGACCAGTTGATTGATAATGTACGTGACCACGGCAGGTGAGATCCATTCACGTGCATGGAAAGCTAATACACATACAAGCGTTTTATTCCATGTCGTATAGGCTTGTATGTATTTAACCTGAAATTGATTAAGCGCTCAATCAATGTGCTTACTTCCATCAATGAAGATCGCTTTCTTGTTTGGGACTCCCCCAGGAGTTGCAACTTTGATAAGCTTGAGCTCTCGGCCCTCGGTACTCTGGCCAATAGATTCGACGGTTGCGATCGAAGAGTAATTAGCTGCCAGTTCATCGAGCCATTCCATCACCTGCCAACATATTGATTGATGCATAAATTAGTGCTTGTGAAAGGTATACAGGGAAATTTATCGATAATAATCCATCAATCATATTTACAGCGTCATATCGATTATACGCCGTCCATCCAATGCGTTCATCTCCAGGAGCAGCAGAAAGGGCTGCTTGGTTCATTGCGAGCTGATTTTGCACCAATCTAAACATGTAAAACAAAATTTGCTCCATAATTTGTTTCGAAATGAAATAGAAAAAACATGAATATATACGTTTCAACATTTTCCATCTGGACCGAGTAAGGGATGGAGTTTCCCTCTAGAATCTCATTGACTTTACTAATTGCGTCGGGAGTGACCATGAGGTCCGTGGGGAAATTTATGGCAGGTTCGCTCCAGAAGTTGACAAGTGCTGATGGATGAGGCTCCGTGTTTTCCCACGCATCTCGTAATTCCAAAAGGACGCTGAGATGCTTCTGGTTTTGGGCTGTTATCCTCAGCAATTTGTACCTGATTAATAATTATTTAGTATGAGGTTTGATATGTTGTATGTATTTAAATATGTTAATATGTTTATGTGTGCGCGTTAGACGAGATGGCTATTTTTGCTTACCCTTCATAACTTTTGAGAAGGGCCGCACTACTGGAACTTGACGCCAGATATAGGGCCAAAATTGTCAAGAAAATTGACCACTTCATTTTGTACCTATTTATTTCGTAGTGGAATGGTTTGATGATCACCGAAGAATGACATGAAATCATGGGAAACCTTTCTATGCATCGATACACATTTTCGCATACACAGGTACGCTATCATTCATTTCGTGGAACATTCAAAACTTATCAAATTCAGTTGATTGATAAGGTCAATGTCGTCTTATCAGGTACATTATTATTATTATCTTCTTGCCTTGTGTATAAGCATTTCTGAAAAAGTGGAGAATGTGCAAAATGAAAATTTACCGAATTAAATGCTGCGTTATTCGAGTGTATAATGTTATGTTGTGGTATATCAAAACATGTGTATATATATTGTTTATCTACCACAAATTGCATACTTGACAATTAAAACTGAAATCGAAGCCCATTGGTATTACCCAATAGTTGAAACGAGGCTGTATGGACTATTTAGTATCTTAAACCTGCATTTTTTACTGAATTTTATTGGAAAAATTAATATAACTTGTGGAAAAGCATGACTCTCCTCAGCAATATTGAACATTTCACACAAAAGAGGAAATGCAACGAGTACTCCTCGTAGAACAAAGATTCACACAAAATTTGCATGTGCTGAATAAATGAACGATCCCAGATTTTAATAGATACGAAAATGTTAAACTTTGAAAATCTTTCATTCGTCTAATAATGATAAGTATTTGATGATTCCATAGTTAAACATTTACTGCAAGTTGTTCATATTAATGACAGGAATAATTGGTTCGCTCCTTTGTTGTCCATATTGATTATGCTTGCTGGTCAAACTTCTGACGCAAGCAGGCATTTCTTCCACAACAACTTTGTTTGTAACGATAAATCCTTCAAACCATTAGTCCCATTGCTTCATTTGTGTAAACTGTAACGAAGCAATATGCTACGTATGGGACTATATAATTCATTATGGTAACAAACTCATGCTGACAAATGCATCTCATTATTTCAAATATGACATATTTAATTTAAGCCAGGGTTTGTGGGTGCAATAATTCATGACCAATGTGCGTTTGTTTATGTTGTTAGTTTCCCAAGGAAAAATAACTCCTCGAACAACACGGTCATTTAGAAAATTAATACTGGCATCCTGTTACAAAAATGAGCATTTGTCTCCTATAGCTTTCCATGAGCATAATTAGAAAAGGTTGCAAAATTCAATTTCAGTAAATTTTTGTAACTTTCCATACAGGAATTATGCCCTCTTTTTGTTTGGACATTGGACTAAATAAATCGAGATTAATATAGATATTTGTAAATATCCATGTTGCATGCATCTGTATTATGTCTTTTTAGTCGTGAATGTCATAAAGGAATAGGTATCCATGTAGTAATTATTGCTACTTTCCTACCCAATTTGTTGCTACTGCTTTAGTAAACTACAAAAGAAGCGTTCTTAAAGACTCGACAACTCAGATTTTTGTTGACTTTCAAAGATATATATGTATCAGTTCAAGAGCGTACTTTTTCACAGGTGACTTGATTTTTTAAATGAACTAAAAACTTATCATACCAAAAATGGACAATCGAGCATTTGAC
Organism: Folsomia candida; assembly: GCF_002217175.1. NCBI lineage: Eukaryota > Metazoa > Arthropoda > Collembola > Entomobryomorpha > Isotomidae > Folsomia > Folsomia candida. Next base: position 22,702,340 of record NW_019091193.1, on the reverse strand, counting down.
GGTATTTCAAAGTACGACGATGAAGAAGCTCAACAGGTATTCAATGCTAATCCTGAAAATTCAGTGATAGCAGATTCGCCACTAATCAGACTTATGTAAAACAGGATATTGATAAAATCCGAAATGCGGAGACAGTAAGTTCGATTGACTCCTTCACAACGCCCAGCACGGAGCGGAGCAGCATTCCCGTACTATTACCAGGGCGAAGAAGGAGCAGCGTATTTGGTATTTACAACCTTCCAGTGCTGGAGGAGGATGAGGAGGACGACTTGATTTACAAAGTTGAAGACGTGCCCCCTTGGTACATGTGCCTCTTTTTGGGCTTCCAGGTACACTCAAGTTCACTGAGAATTTTACAAAAACTAAATATATTTTTATTTTACGTATGACCAGCACTACTTGGAAATGATCGGAGCCTCCATCGCCTGTCCCTTCCTTCTGACCCCAGCGCTTTGTATGGACGACGATGACCCAAATCGTGCCAATATCATCTCAACCCTCATTTTCATGTCGGGTATAATTACAATTCTGCAGAGCCATGTCGGCACCAGACTGCCAATCGTGCAAGGAGGCTCCTTCTCCTTCCTTGTACCCACTCTGGCCATCATGAATCTACCCCAGTGGAAATGTCCCCCTGCAAATGTGATGGCTGGGATGTCGCCCGAAGAAAAAACTGAACTCTGGCAGGTTCGAATGAGGGAGATCCAGGGAGCAATAATATGCGCGTCAATGTTTCAGGTCGTTTTTGCACTTACAGGTAAAAATATGTTGACCGAATTGTAATATTTATAAATATGTATACGAGTGACTCAATCGGAGTGAGACTTATTGACTAACTATAAAATAGGAGTTATCGGATTTGTTACAAAATTCTTGACGCCTCTCACCGTTGCGCCAGCAATTACACTTATTGGTTTGTCCCTCTTCAAAAATGTAACTGTACAGGTCTCCAAAAATTGCATCGTAGCTTTTGCGTAAGTTGATGCATAACGTACCCGGTATCAGTACTACATTTCTTAATGCTAATTTGTCATGTTGAAATTGTTATTCAGAATGATTGGACTGTTAATTCTGTTCTCACAACACTTCAAAAATTTTGGAATTTCAAAACCTTGTGGAAAAGATAAGGAAAAGAAGAAAACGTTTCCAATATTTCAAGTATTTCCTGTGAGTACAGATAAACCTCCTTGTCAACTTATACCCAAAGTTTGCATAAAATCTTATGGAAAAATAAGGGACAACAATTTATTTTCACAGGTGCTTCTAGCTCTAGGGATTGTCTGGGGGGCTTGTATTATTCTCACCGTGACAGATGTTCTACCAAAAGGAGACCCTGCCAGATCGGATTCCAAAATCCGAATACTTCACGGTGCTCCTTGGTTTCGTATTCCGTATCCTTGTAAGCACCATTTGGCACAATTAAAACTTCAATTATTACCAGAATTATTCGTATCGTGACATGCTGTTCTTGAACAATTAATTCCTCAATTTATAGTTCAATGGGGTTGGCCAACCGTCTCGGTGGGGGCAGTCTTTGGTGTGTTATGCGGTGTTTTAACGGCAACAATCGAATCGATCGGTGATTACTACGCGTGTGCGATGATCTCAAGTTAGTTGATATTTTAGAACATAATTGGTATCACATTTAAATACGAAACAATTGACTACAAATTTAGAGATGGGCGTTCCACCCCAACATGCGATCTCAAGAGGAATATTTATCGAAGGCTTTGGCTGTGTCTTGAGCGGTATCGTCGGTTCCGGTAATGGATCCACATCGTACTCAAACAACATTGGAACCATCACGGTGACAAAAGTAGCATCCCGAAGAGTGATTCTGTTTGGTGGGATTATCATGATCGTTCTCGGCTTGGTGGGCAAAGCCGGTGCAATATTCATAGGAATACCAGACCCCGTACTAGGTGGCTTGTTCTGCTACATTTTTCCACTCATTATGGCCGTCGGAATCGGAACACTTTCCGAAATTTGCTTGGAGTCGTCACGAAATATCTTTATCGTCAGTTTCTCAATCTTCGCTGGATTGGTAAGGACTAATTATCCATGCTAATAATATATTCTGGAGCATTTGGATTAAGGTCAACATAACGGTTTTGTAGGCAGTGTCTCAGTGGGCAGAAGGCAATCCTGAAGCTGTACAAACTGGGTCGCTTGCCGTCGACAGTATTATTCAAATTTTGCTATCCACTGGAATGTTTGTTGCAGGCATGACGGGCTTTATTTTGGATAACACGATATCTGGTATATACAACAGCAACTATATACTTAGCATCATTCTTTCATCGTAAATATCAACAGAAGCTGTCTCTTTTTACTAGGGTCGCCTGAAGAACGTGGTCTATCTCAACGGATACAAGCCAAACAATCTCACAGAGACAAGCGAAACCCATCTTACGATTTGCCATACGTTACAGCTTTAATTGAAAGGTAATTTTAAAATGATAAATTGAGCGACGTACATACTTGTACATATGCGTATGTATTTGTATAAAACGATTAACACAAGATCGCTTTTTCCGCAGATTCTCAATTTTCAAATTACTACCAATTTCTCCAACATTTACCAAAATTCGAGGATGTCGTCTCCCTTTCTGCAGAAGAGGAAAACCTTCACCTAATAGTTCTTTGAATTCCAGCTACGATAGCTAATTGCTGATGAGTAATTGCACCGTTGCTGACTCTGACGCATAATCATGCCAGTTTAACATAAGTTACTTATAATTTCATTTGAACTATATAAACAAACTTTGTTATTTAAATTTAAATTCTAAACTGCATTAATTTTACGCACATGGATAGCTGTCCATAATACATAATAAAGTAGGTGTGCCTATTCTGTTGGTAAATTGTGTCGCATTACTCAATCAATACAAGTGTTCATTTCTTTTGTAAATAATACATAATTACAGAGTATTTAAAAATGGCTGATTCTGATTAACAACATAAATTTTAATCTTTATTATTATTAGAAATAATTAGGCCCACTTACTCGGAAGGCTTGTCAGTTCCTGCAGCCAGAAGAAAAATATTTCAAACAATTGACTAGCAAGATCAATTAGATTACAAACTTCTTCGATTTTATCGCCCTATTGATCATTGTAAATCGTGTAAATCTGTTCTTCAGCGCGACATAACAAATCGCATGTATCTAAATGCATATGTACGTCTTGTACCGATATGTGCTATATTATCTACGATTGCATAATGAATGAGTGACATTACACATCTGTATCTCTGATATTGCGACAATTTTTCCAGTAGCTTTTCCAGACTTTTGCCAAGGTTAGGATGCCCTTTTATATTCGAATGGAATGGTAATTTTTACCAGATACTGACAATTAAATAAATTAAGTACGAATCTATGAGCTGATTGTTGTTCGTTGTCGCTCCACTTTCTCATCTGTGGTACTTACACTGACACTGTCGGTATAGATATGCAGTTATTGTTATTATAATGTGCTGTTCTTAGTTAGGTGTTAAAGCGTTAAATAGAATATTAAGATTGATTTTGTCTTTCACACGCGTAATTTTTTACCGGCGAGCAGGATCAATTCTGTCAATTCTTCCATCAGTATGCAGAAAAGGGTCGCGAATGTGTTTCTACTTTGTGTTCTAATTTGCAATGTAAGTTAAACTTCAAATATCTCAAATTTTATATATAATGCCTGTATAATAAAATGTCACCAAAAAAGGAGACGCCACTCTTTAAGGCGGCGGAATTAAGGAACCAGAAGAGTCAGGGAGAATATCGTGGCATACTGGACCAGGTAGGTACACGACAAATTTTGGTGTCGCACTACTACTGCTAGATAACTTTTGTAAATAAAGTGATAACTACCGACACATATGCATTTCAATTATTTTTTATTGCACTTGAAGCTTTATTCCTCAATTTCTGGATTTTTTGGTGGTTCGGACGCTAAGGACCCATCATCATCACAAGTTGCACATGATGACATAATAATAACTCCACCCCCATTTCCCGACAAAAGCAATCCTCACTACAAACCAGGCACTACAAACAACGGTGGAATGCTTAATAAGGTACAATATGAACTCTTTATAAATTATTATGCGAATTTCATTTTGATTTTTGCGAGTGCCTTAATTTCATACGAGTCTAAAATTATAAACAGATTGTTGCTACTATGTCGGGCATCACATCAGGAATTTTCGGAGCGGTAGGAGCTAACCGCGGTGGTCCTGTACATTTTCTTAAACAAGCGAGTACTCTGAAACCAAATATATTAGAATCAAATGCAAATCAACATGACTCCGGTTTAGTTCATGACGACAAAACGCCGAGCCTCATTCCTCAAATTCCTAGTTTTAGTATACCTCAGAATCCACTGGGAGGAATTTTTAGTAATATTTTACAACAGGTTGACTCGTGCAGTGAAATTCGAAAACTTCTGGGACAGTGCTAATCCAATTTTTTTTACAAACTAGCCAATTATTAGTTTAATTATGAGTAAATATTTTGTCAGGGTGTGTGCAAAATAAATTGGTACTTATGTCATGTCAATTTAATATTTAATTTTTTCGAATGTCTTATTTCGAGCACTATAAATAGAATTTTTGATAATAAATTTCTTAGCTCCCGTAACTGTATTACGATCATTCTCAGTAATGCCTAGATCACCCTTTAAAAAAGCAGTGATTAGAAAGTATCCCCATTCCGGTTTATCGTAGGGGACCATATGACCACAATTTCGGACGGTAACCCGGGTCAAATTTTTCCACGTTTTGTAGTAGCCAACTATTTCGGATAGAGATATTTTCAGAGCCTTCCTCGTCGACCAGGGACCGATTTCATCCAAATTCAAAGCCTCGAGAAATGAGTCCGTCAGCCGATTAGCCACAATGAGATCGAGTTGCCCGTTATAAAGCAAGACTGGAATGTTCGTGTATTCTGGAAAGAAATTCCCACAATTACCAACGTGAAAAATAAATAACAGCGCAATGTTACCCAACCTGTAACCAATTTTCTAAACTGGGTTTTTGACGATTTCATTATTTCTCCCTCCATTTTACTCATGACAAGGACTCCGTCTTGAAAGTGATGTTGCGACCCCACATGAAGCGCATCCCGTACTTTTGGTTGCTCCACAAATTTGGTGTAATAGTCATAATCTGGAGGTCTCTTTGCTTTCAAGACGTTATAGTAGAAATCTGAGCCCGTAAGATTCGAGATGAGACTCCCCTTCAATCCCGAGTATCCGATGTATTGATCATAGAGCTGTATTTCGCAATATACAGAGAACTTTACCCTGACTGCAATTAGACCTAAAATGTCGTTTTGCTTAATTACCTTAAATGCTTCAGTGTATCTCTCTTTTTGAATGAGGGATCTAATTTTCTCCTGCCACTGTTCACTCAGAAGTCGACCCTTCTCGTCTAATAGGCCAAGACCATAAAGGAACTCTGCATAGTCGAGGGAGTTCTCAGGGTCGATGAAACCGTTTCCGATGGATATTCCGGACAAGGAAATATCGCACGACGGATGAGATAACGGTGATTTCATGCCTTGCTCCAACACACGAATCGCCAAGTGTGGAATATACTGACCTTATACATGCAGCAAATAAAACATACTTTTCTTCTATTTCATCACCATTCATTCATTATAAGAAGATTTTAAATCTACCCCGATACCTGCGAACGACTCTCCCGTAATATAAAATTTGGCCTGTTTATAGTTTGGAAACAGCTCGAAAAACTGGCACAACGATATGTACAAACCCTCAGTCACTTGACTAATGGATGTCGCATACTTGTCTCTGGTAAAGCTGAAACCTGTCCAAAAAAAGTGCGTGTAAGTTATTTTGTTCTCAACAATGACTTCGTTACCAGCTCGGGGTAAATTAATAGTCATAATTCTGGGCTATGTATGTAGACTGTAAGAATTGAAATTAACTACATACCGGTACCAACCGGGCTGTCCAGGAACAACACAGCGGCTGCTTTAGTCCAAGATGTAGTTCTGACATATCGGATGTTTGTCTCATTCACTACAAACGGGCCATTTTCCACAAATAGACCGAACTGTGATGATGATCCGGGACCTCCGTTTAGCCAGAGGAGAAGTGGCACTGCTTCGGTCGATTCAATAAAAGACAATTTCTGCCAAAAATGCAAATATTGAGTCTCAATTTAAATATATATTTTTAGGTAATTATTGTAACCTGAGGAGGAAAGAACCAAAAGAAAATGTTGGAGTCATGGTCAGCATCAATCGTGAAGAAGCCGCTGTAACTTGGAACATTTGTTGGAAAAGGAGGATTTCTGACCCTGGACAGCTCTCTGGCCTTCTCCGCCTGTCCAGACTTCAAGTATGGCGTTATTATTAAAGGGTCATGTTGTCCTTTGGCACTGCCCTCGGATATCAAAAATGAAAGTAAAATCAAACTGCAAGGTTTCAACAATCTCACAAAGTCTGTGGCTCCCATAATGACCATAAATACATAATTGTGATATAAATACATATGTATGCATACATCTTAACCAGGCTTAGCCTATAGCGTATAATTTTTAGGACCACACTCATATTTATGATTGAATCATCAATGCTGTTATGTTCAGATATGACTATGCATTTCACATTCGTATTATAAATATGTTCTTCATTTTTATCAAAGGCCCGACATATATACGAACGAATGATGAATACGATGAATCATTCTGATATCCTGCATGCTGGAGTGTCTCCTTCCGCAGTAAATTAAACCATTAATAATGATGAGCGCACGGAAATCCAGCCTGAGCCAGATATTTATTTCGATATGTGGTGATATGGTCAATTCCAAAACTTCAAATTTTCAAAATCTTAATTTTCAATGCATTTAACTTGACCATTATAACCACTGTGTCCAACAAGATTGCATTATCATATTGATGAAATTTTGCAGTTTCGCCATGCAAAAAAGGATATGACAGGTTTTTCCTTATAGTTTGTAAATAAATAACAAAACTTGGCATGGCCCATCCAATTGATATCCACTTATCAATCACGTACAAAAGTACTAACGCACACAATTAATTGGTGGCATAGCAAACAATGTACATACTGATTATATGTCGTACATATGTATGCATGCATAACTTCATTCTTACATTAAACCTCTGTAATAATCCTCAACAAGCCATAAAAGTGAGTGAGCTTGAACACGATAAGCTTTCTGGTTATCATCACCCTTTATCCACCATCGCATCATTCTACTACTGGGTTGTGTTCAGAAACTCATCTCCAGGTCCCACGTCCCATTCCTGTTGAGTCGTGCCCATCAATATGCAATAATCGCTCAGGTGTCAGGTGAATTGGAAGATCAAATTAATTAATTGCACAATAAATCTCCCAATAAATGGATCTCACTTCAGTATTCTCAAGTTCAAGCAACTTCCCGACAACCTCTATTTCCATTGAAAATGAACTGGAAACCACAACATTGGACGCTATTCTTGAGGAAGAAGACCTCGGAGCCCGACCTTACATCGTGTTCGTCCTCCTGACGATCACTTCCTTGTGCAGCGTGATAGGGAACGGTCTCGTCGTGGTCTCAATCTGGAAGGAGGCGAGCCTACACTCGCCCAGCAACCATTTTATTGCGTCCTTGGCCATGGCCGATCTACTCGTCGGAGGAGTGGTCATACCCTTCGAAGCCCTCACAGAGCTCCTTGGGCAGAGATGGTTATTCGGAGTTTTGTGGTAATAATGACCACATGATTTAAAGTGACTTGTTATCTTCAATAAAATACGTCAAGTATTGAGATTGCCGTTGTACATAATTAATACATTAGTGTTATTTATTTATATTTGTAAAATGTGAAATTATTAAATTTGTACAACAGGTGTGACCTTTGGAGAGCATTTGACGTACTTCTTGCGACATCTTCCATTCTTAACCTTTGTGTAATCTCACTAGACCGGTTTTGGGCAATTTCTGAGCCATTTTCCTATGTGAGATCCGATTCTATTATTTACTGTCAAGTATGCAATGTTTTACATGAACCTGCATACTTGCTTTTTTACAGCCTTCAAAAATGACCCCCTTGATGTCAGCCAGGTTGATCTTTGGAGTGTGGGCCTGCTCCGTCGGAATCTCATTACCAGCTATTTTGTACTGGAGGTGGACACGGACGTCACCCTTCCCCCCAGAAACGTGTCTCTTTACTCAGGACGCCCTGTATCTTCTGGCCTCCTCCATGATCTCCTTTTACCTGCCCCTCGTCGTCATGCTCTACACGTACTTTCGAATCTATCGGGCTGCTGTCCGTCAAACCAGAAGTATTGAAATGGGAGCAAAATTTTACTATGACAAAGAGTTGGAATTGAAATTAAGGATGCGGATTCATCGGGGTGGGTCCAACAGGAACAGGGGTGAAAGGTTCAGCCTTCCCACCGCAACGCCTCCAAATGGACGGCCCATGGAAATGAGACCTTTGACGGGTTAGCTTAAATGTTGAGTCGATACTTACCATGCGACTCCTCAAATGGGCCATATAAAGTATAAGCAATTTTTTAGTTGTTGGAAGTTTGGGTCCTGCGGGGGAAGCTAAACTGGTTACCGCATCAACATCCGAGTGTCCTGATAGCCCTGTGACATTCATGAAAAATCGTGGATCAATGGTTAGGAGAAAGCTGAGCAGGTTCTCAAAGGAGAAGAAAGCAGCAAAGACATTGGCAATTGTTTTGGGTAATTGGCTGGATGTAAATAATATTATAATCATTAAGGGCTCGGGGGAAGATTTACTTTTCGAAAATTGATTTTATGTTAGCAACAATAATTGCTAGGAATCTAGGATTATTTATTACTCTATAAAGATTAATTGACACCGTTTCTATGGTACACTCACGTCCAAAAGCTTTTGTTTGATCACTTTTCCCTCAAGTTTTTGAAAAAGTTGTTTTCTTTTGTTCCATGGATACTCAAAATGCAATTCATGCCATCAATTTTGCAATTCTAAGCCAATTTGTGCTCACTTTATGACCAAATATCTCCACTGCGCAAGAGGGCACATTGTCAAAAAAAAAGTTAGTAAAACCTAAAGATATGATTAACAAATTAAACATAATTTGAAAAATGTGCCCTCTTGCGCATTGCTGAATTTTATGGTCAAAGTTGACATGATTTCTAAGCAACTTCCCCCGGGCCCTTAATATATTTGATCATAGTTAAGATTATGTGTATTTATTACTAGGCGTGTTCATAATTTGTTGGATGCCATTCTTTGTGCTAAATGTGATATCTGGACTGTGTCCAAAGTGTGGTCTCCAAAACTCGCTACTTTTTTCACTATTTACTTGGTTAGGATGGGTTAACAGCCTCATGAACCCGTTGATATACACGATTAAATCCCCTGATTTTAGAAAGTAAGACAAGAATTAAGCCTATTTATAAATTTAACAAAAGTGATCCTTTGTGGAATAACATGTTTACGTTTTTTCAGGGCGTTTGCGAGAATGCTATGTTGTAATAGATACAGAAGAGTGGAAATGGCAGCAACCCGGGCGTGGAGTTATGTGAAGCGATGATAATAATACATAACTGGCAGCAAAAGGTCCTGTGGAAAATTTGAATCAATTCAGGAATAACTGGAAACGCTTTAACCATGGATGGATGAACGAACGATCATTTGCAGACTGAACTTTCTATTGCGAGACGGGAATAGTTCAGGAATTATGCAGAATAAGGTCAGCTAAAAAATTAGTATGATAAGTCAATTACGCATGATGGATAATAATAGTAATTTTTTATTTCAAAATTATTCATAGTTTTGTTCAAAATCTTTTGCCACAGTCAAAAGTCCAATCATGCGACCAGTGGTGATGCACGTATCCAACCTAATCACATTCTTTTTGTGATTTACTGACACTCTGAAGAATATTTCATCACATTATTAAATGTATATGATAAGCCTCAATATTTGAGTGACAAACATCGTTGTCAATCCATTATCTCAATAAATCATTGACACTCGTAGCTTGAAAATATAAATAATTATATAAGCATTCATGCATTCTAAGTTGGAGAACCATCAAAATATGTAATCACACCAATTAACTACGACCCAGAGTGGGGTCGCCGCTGAGATTCTGCGTTTGTTGTAGAGCTGGTTCCAGCAGTGGAGCAATTACTGACATTTAAAATGTCCCCTTCAAATGATGGGCGATCTTCACTCTTTGTCGCTCGAAGCTTTGGTCGTGCGCCCTGTTTTGGCGAGGCTGTGAGTGCATTGCCAGTGCCCATTACATGAATTGGAGGGAGCCCATTTCTGCATTGATCCAGAAAAAATAGGGTTTTCGTTCATGCACCAGTGCTATTTATTAATTTAGTAATGAGCACCAGTGACCAATTAATAATTATTACGTTTCTGGCACGGCCACATTGTTGATGTGCGCCGTGAATCGTGGCGCAGGGAAAGAAGCGATACTTCCACGAGGTCCACTAAGGGACGCGATAGACCCAAATGGCTCATCACTTCTCGATGGGACCGGTATTTCATGCTGATGATGTCCAGCACTTAAAAAAAGAGAGCTTAATTTTTAATACAACTTCAGATTTGAACTTTATTTATATTTAATAACAGCTAATTGTTACCTCAACCGATTAGAGGATAAGAACATGGGGATAGGAATAATACTTGGACGAAGGGTAAGAGCTGGGAGCGTAAATTCGTCATCTCTGGTCGGACTGCCCAATTCCACTTCTTGGAACTCGTCAGAAAGCTTTGTGGTCGCAGTAGTGGAATTGTTAGTGGGAGGATTTACTGTGGTCGGGGTTTTCGGAGTGCGGGGAGACTCTGTCATGAAAAACCCGAGGGGGACTGCCTGCTCAGAACAAAGCCAAATGAAACTCATGCTAAATTTCAGCTACAAAGATGAAGCAGTCACGATGAAGATACCTGAGCAATTGTCGACAATGTGGACCTTCTAGTTTGATTGAAAGACGAACCAAAAAATGAGCCTCTTCTGTGAGAAGAATCTCCACCTTGAGACCTGATATCATCCAGATTGGCAAATATGTCCACACTTCTGCTTCCCCCGGACTCAAAACTGAATCGACTCATTGCAGATCTTTGGCGAGCAGCTGCCCTTTCAAGTTTGCAACCAAGCATCGCTAAGCCAACTCCGAGGGCAAGGAGACCAAGACCCACGACAAGAAAAAGAGGACCTGCCACCCGCTCTTCTTGGGAATCTTCTCCCTGCTAGTGAGTAATAAATGGCAAATAAAATGCGCTCAAATCATGTAAAGAAGTGTATGTAGTAAAGGAGTTATGTATTGATGGCACACCTTCAACTGCGAATAAATTAGTGGAGCATGTTGTTGAGGATGACTATACGCCAATCCTGTCAGTACTGCACCGGCCAGGAGGAAACACAGTCCAAAAACAAGGAGGGCCAGATGACAATACGGGGCAAGACTTAGACGTCCGATTCGAAACCTGTCCTCATCTCGTTCCACTTTAATGGAACAACAACCACAGCATCCCACTCGAGTGGCATAGGCAAATATGGACGCGTCTCCAACTGTAGGAACAAAATGCTCTCAGACTTGTCATGGGCTTCGTTTAGCTTGTAATTCCTCAATCAATTTCATAATTTCGTCCAATAATTGGACAGAGATTTAAAATTACTGCGTATTTACGTTTTATTTATATCATTGATCAACTAAGGATAAGTACGCAATATATTGACATAGGTGCGGGTTAGTGTATAATAACCAGGTATGCTAATAACTGGTGAAAGTCGAGGGCATACATAATTTGGAAGTATGGTACGCATGGTTTTAGCTGACGACACAATAAAGTCCTAAAATAGCCCGCATTTTATTTTAGTATCTGTGGTGTTGTCCTTTCTCCAGGTGTTGTCCTTCACTGCTGCGGCGGAGAAATGGTGTGCATAATGAATGAGAATGAGAAACAGGAATTGGAGACAACGGATGGATTCCAAAGTATGGACACCTCAAATATTTAGAGTTTCTGTTGCGTATGCAGAATGTGTTACTAGCTACTGCTCACATATCGGGACATATGTACACATTTCGCCTTGCTCCTCCCTGCTTTGATGAGTAATGTGAAAGTAAGGACTACCCAGGAGAGTGACGAAAACAAATTTGGGACAATCCATTAATTATTCAGTGGCTTGGCGTGATGAATCAATTGGGTTATATGTACATGTAGAAGCGAGTGACGAACACAGCAATTTTATTTACAGAAATCATCGAGTATGACCACCTATCTTGAAGTATCTTGGTACTTATCAAGTCTTGCTTAATTTTAAGGCTTAAGAAAAGTAGCTTTGAAATATAAAGTACTTATTACAGCATGGATTTTTGGATTAGTGTGCGTAAAAACTCTTGCTGCAAACATAACAGCGTTGGTAAATGGTAAGACTAGTGTACAAAATATTTGGCTTACTTGTCGGATGCAGACTTGATCTCCGGCTGTAATCTTCCTGCAACTGGAGAAATCCTTTGCCCACCTCCATGCGAACAAAATATGATGATTGTGCCACTCAAGCTTAGTAAAACTAAAAGTGGTGAAGACCTCGGCGAAAGAATGGAGGAGGTGGATGAACCTGTTTCACAGCATCGTGCGGCTGAGAAAGTGTGAGGGAAAGTGGAGGAGGAAACGAACGAGGAGGTAGCTGAGCCAGATGGAGAAAGTGTGAGGCAGTAGTCACCACTATATAGCAGAGCAGCAGCGTGTATCGATCCACGACGTCCACGCCAACACGCACATCCTCCAAGTCCTCACTTTCTCCAAATACCAAAAACGCCAAAGAAACAGTTCGCACCAACTACTTTCTCCACCACCTGGTCGATCTGCCCCCTAGCTCGCCCTCCTCTCTCCATCCATAGCTTTCCATGTGGCGTGAGGGTGATATCATGTCATTAGTATTACATATGTTGCGAAATGCATAAATTGGTTTCGTACACTTGCGTTATTAACTTCTTCCCGTATGCTTTATTCTTTGTATCATCATCACTATAGCATAATTTTAGTCTGACTTGTGTCTTAAGAACGCATTGTTCTGTTGTGTAGTCGTGTCATGCCATGCAATGATTGATTACGCTTCCGAGAAAGAACACGCACGGTGTAGGAACTTTTATCGCTATCTGAATCACTTGTTTAGGTGGCTTGTCTGATTAACTTTTCCTCTTCCAATTCATTCTGAGCGAGAGTAGAGAGTTCCTTGAGAAGTTCGTGATTTTGGTTCGTTGCTATCATAGCGTCCTCCGCAGCTTCCGTGTTGTATTCCGCATAAAAGCTCAGGAATCCAGTCACATTGAAACATCCCCAGTTGGTCACGAAAAACATGAAGGCTTGTGCAACGAGGGGTTCTTCTTCCGTTTCCGACTTGTGCTGGCCCAATTCTGACGAAGAATGCAATTTATGTGGTGGTTTCGTCCCACCTCTTGAAGAATTGGACGTTCTAAAAGCTTTCGTCTTTGGTGGGGAAAATGGTAAAGTGGTTCTAATACAAAGTAAACAGTAAGTAGACTTGGTTTAAAATGTAATATTTGGACTTTTTTAAGAAAAGCTACCGACCTGACTACTTCGGATGATGATGTTTCTGACGACGACGACGAGGAGACTGAAGAGTGAAGACGCAATTGCCAGTGATCATAATGCAAGTGGTGCGTTTCCACTATTTTCGCAATTTTATCCCAATCGCTAATCCACGAATGCGACACAAAGTGCTTCCACGTGTGCGTCAGTTGTACCTAAAGTCTATATTCTGTTATTATTTTTATCACTGTATTATTTATTACAAACAGTTTAAGCATTAATTATCTATGTACGCGGATTACCGGAGGAATGAAAAATGTCACAATGAGGAGGAATTGAAATGCCAACATGGTGTTCGATTTTTGGGTTACAACAGTGCATTAATATAAAAAATGAAGCTGCTTACCAGAACTCGTAAAATTGAAAATTGAGTTGAATGCAAATTCTTTTACAATTACAATTGAGTTGCTTATTTTTTACGATGCATTTCCAAACAGTAAAATATTACACGATTCATCATTATTGATTTGCGTAAATTCATGATATTGCATTTGGATGTAGTTTATAATTGTTGAGATAAATGTGCAATAATTTTAAATGGCCTCTTGTGAAATTTCAGATCGCACTTGTATAAAAAATTGTGCACATTTTTAATATTGGCAAAAACGGTAACGTTATCTTCTTGAACCTTCTTGAAAGACTGTTACCATAATGAGAAGGCATTATTAATACTAGTTAAGGAAGTACATGGAGCAATAAAGTAAGTGTTAATATAGCATTATTTGTAGGGTGACACTGAATTGTACAAATCAATAAATATTGCAAACCAATATAAAATTTAGGTCTTTGCTAATTGCGGGTGTCATCAGTAGTCCATATTATTATGTCATGCACTCTCACTTTTATCTGTTTACTTACTTTTAACTACCCTGATAGATCCCCCATCAATTCGATTGAAACTTTATGGTATTGTTGAAATTGCAAAATAATCATGAATAATATTTATTCGTTCGACACTTGCCACCTACGTGAACTTGTTGCAAGTGATGTTCCGGATCGTCGATATTACATAATTTGTGGCCCGCAAATTAGACGAGTACACACACTCGTGCCATTAACGTGTTCTAAAGTAAAGACATGAATGATATAAAAGATGATGATACATTGAGATGAGTGTCACACACCAAGCAGCAACTTTAGTGGAATACGTGCCTGAAACCGCTGCTAAAATATCTGAAACTAAACGTCTGAGTATGAAAATGGTAAGTTTTAAAACAGTTAATTTTTCCGATATTTTAAACGATAATATTTTATTTTAAAATCAGGCTGAAGTTCAGTTGGCATCTTTGATGGCGTCCCTTCTCATGATTTTTGCAACGTTGGTACTTCTCATCTCGTCCCCCACATTGGCGGAGGTTCCTGCCAAAACGGCGGCCCTTTCGACCTACGAGCCAGAACCCTCGAGCTACTACAGGGGGCAGCGACAGATCGGCGGGTATTACCAGCCCTACTACTCCAGCTACTACCAAAGGCCGTATTATAATACGCAGGCCTACGGCTACTACAACAACGGTGGGTGGTACCCCAGCTCCCAATACGGCTACTACAATAGTTACAGCCGCCCATATTACAACAACTATTACTCCGGCGGCGGTGGGTATGATGATGCCGTTGTTGTGCCACAACCTGTGCGAGGGGGCTATTTTTGAAATCTTTGAGATATGTACGAAAGGATCGATTCGAAATCTTGTACACTTGTCAATTTGAAATTTATGAAAATTAAGGCATAAATTTATGACTGGAGATTCTCATTCATTTTTGTCATTAAGTATATAAATATATATATTTGCATATATGTATGTACATTAAATGGGATTCATTTACTTGAAATAATTTCATCAGATGTGGACAAATTGATGAAAGAAATATTTGTGAGGGTCACATTTCTTTGTGGTAATATCATGTGCCACGCCGTGGACGGTGCGATTTGCCCTTCAACTTACTCTCATTTCACCAGCAGATAAGAACACAACTAAGAACTGTTGAAGACCACGTTAAAAAAATAAGCAAACTCCTCGTTGCATTCTTCCTGTACGTCTTTCCTTTTGTTATGGATGGGAAAGATGTATTCGACGAGAAAACTTAAATTTTGGAATTTCTGTATCCACTCGGGTGGCTTTGAATTATGTATTTGGGATCGTTGAGTAAGCTTGATTGCATAAGAGAACTGTTCAGTAGCATGTGTCACTTTTGACTTTGGTTCAGATTTACGACAGCCAGTTCATCACTCTTCCGTGTTCTCTTGGCATACACGTTGAACAAATAAACATTCGAAATGGATGGATGGGAAGGAATTTACGTGGCCTGACTTCTTCCATCCATCGTTAATGTATGTAACCCCTCAAAAGTTACGTGCACTTACTCGATTTTCTGTCATCTCCACATAAAATTGCATTTTAGATAGCTAGATAAAACTCAGGGTGTCAAATTTCATGTCAGTTTTTCATTCTTTTTATAGGGCTGCTGCTCATAGTCAAAGCGCAGTTAAAACACCAATAAACTTTATACCAGGAGTCCATACCTAAAGATAAGATCAAATGCGTACAAGACGGCGTGTTTGCCAAGTGGGTCAAGTTTCTGCAAGCGGAGCACTATTTGGTTCTGGAGAATCTGGGTAGGCAGATACTCCAGAACAGGAGAGATTTGGAGCAAATGAGGACAAGCAATAAGGACACACCATCTTTCCCCCAGTTTCTGCGAAAGAGATTCTTTTTTTATTACAAGACAAATAGTTTCCCGGAGCCTTGACCCCACAAATACTTTTTTTGCTAACCTAAACTATCCTGACCAATCTCGTAATGCTAATAAAAACTGAACAACTGGTTCTTTTCTCCTCCAAAGTAGCAATTTAATTTCCATTGACGCAAGACCGTCGTCCAATTTCACTTTTATCTGCTGTGCATCATAAATTATCTGAAACCCGAGTCTGAAAATTGCCTCAAAAAAGAATAATACACCGTTGCATTGAGGATGACGGATAATCAAACATTTCATTCTCCTGCGATACACTTACGAAGGAAATGATGAGATGTAGATGTGGGACATCCCTCTGGGAATTGGGACACGACCTCGTTCAAATTTCACCCTTGTATGCATGTAACTGCTGCTGCTGCGACTCTGTGATCATAAAACGGCGCAGATTGTAAGGAAATGCTAGAAAGATGATGATGACCCAGATCCAGGGCCAGAATCAGGACCTTCCTGCCACCAACCACAACTTGTCCGGAATAACAGAAAAGGAAAGTTCTCTCCTCATCTCGCATTTCCGTTGAATTGCATCGCATTACGCTTCATTATGCATCCGCCGAGCAGCCCAAACTACACCAGCCCAACCCTATATGATAACTCTACACGTATCTACTCGCTAGTGGGTGAAGCAATGAACTGAATAATAATTCAACGAGACGTGACGTGACAGAGATTTATTGTAATGCAGATTGAATTGCAAATTGAGGAATGAAAGCAGTAAAAAGAGATTACGATGCTTATTTTCTACAAGAGAAAGTTCAAATTGAACAACAAAAGTTTTTCCTCTGCAGGAAAAAAAATCGATATTTACAATATTCACGTGAGAGTAAAATTTAAGAATCTTTCCAATCCAATTAAAAAGTAATATAAATTATGCTGCCTATTAATTTAAAACAAATAATTAATTTTTTCAAACCTAATCACCACATTATATGTATGTGAGTCTGGTGTTTAGTGTTTAGTACAAGATGCTGGAGACGCAGAATGAGTAAACCATCTTAAATTTTAACAACCTTATTGCTCAGTCGTCCCCTGGTCTGAAGGGCATTAGTAAAGCCTGCACATTTCATTCGCGTCAGGAGGACGCAGTACGAACCACGGCCGGGTTCTCATCATAGATCCGCATCACGTAGACTTGAAGTAATGGCGAAGAGCTGCTGCACAAGTGCGTCACATTTATTTCCCCCGTCGTATCCGTCCAAACTACTCACGCTGGACGATACAGAGTGCACTTTGATTTGATCGCATTGTTTGTTTCCAAGTTGTAAAAAAAAGCGTTACAGGACTGCGGTTGCTGGCAGCATTATACACTCGCCGTGCTTCTTTGCTTTGCTTTCTCCCATTTGGCCAGGCGACTGACCCACTTTATTGATCTGCTGCTGGCTGGAGAAAAGAGAAAGTAGGCAGCCGTGGTGGACTCGTCGTCTATTATTATATTGTAATAAACTGGAGACAGATCCTCTCTCGTAGCGGAGAATATACAGTTTTTAGTGCAAAGTGCAAAGTTTTCTGAAATGGAGTTTGAAGGATTCATACAGATATTTCCTGGTTGGAATTTTCGTTACATAAAATTTTGTATCTCGTAATATATGATGACATTCTGATGTATATCTCAGTTTCCGATTATTGCAAAGTGTTTCGTTTTCGCTTATCGAGGTTATACAACAGTTGTACATACTTTGCACCTTTCTGTCCCTTTTCTCCGAATGAGGAACGCTATGTGTGCATGTCGTATATCTCAAATGAGTCGTGTACCTCATGGTGAAGAACAGCATCATCATCATCATTTTCTACCACTCTCGGCACACCGGAAGCATATATATTTGTGATGTTGATGTAATGGCAATGTTCACCCCAAAGTTTGCTTGGGAAAAGTTGGCAAAGAATAAAAACGACTCGGCATACGCAACCTGAATGGGCATACCTCACGGGAGCCTTTATTTTGACTCTGGCGTGGATATGCCTATGTTGGACCTTTCTTCCCTTTTCTGTAGAATAATCCCAATATGGCCTCAGGTCTCAAGAAGTTGGCATTTGTCCAAAATCCTAGAAATGTCCGAAACAGACTTCGACAGATAACAAGAGCTCTGGACCACTCTGTAACGTCCCAATGTGCAAACTTGCATATATTCATACGTCGGGCAGAAACATGGATGGTGAAAACTATATTACCCAATGTTGCCATATACTTAATACTATGCATGTCCATCAGATATCAGATTATACGTTTTGATTTGATGAAGCAATTAGCTAATAACTGGGCTGCTAGATTAAATCAAAAGTAAAATGATTCACACACCAGCCTTCCACCACCATCATCATCATCATCACTAATCATCTCTGGCTCACTATCTTATACACGCAAACTACGTATAGTACATACATATTTTCATATACCTACATAAGTATAGACCAAAATATCCCGACAACCTAGCATAAAAGAGCCACGCGTGTGTGAGCTGGGAGGGGTCACGTTTTCATTCTATTTTATTGCTCGTTAAATTAAGCCGACGGTTGTAAACCAGTTTCGGAAATCAATTATCATTTCATCCAGATACAGTTCATATGTAGATACATACAAGCAAACGGAGGAAGCAGGACGTGTGAAAATGAAGCTAAAGTAAGTAGAAGAGACATAAAAGAGAGTGAATGTAAACAACATGGCGTAGGTCGTCAATTCAGTCGATATAGACACGGACGAAGGAGATGAAGTTGCTGCTACCACGACTTTCTCATCATCCTTCTGCAGAAATTGGATGGATGGATGTGCATATGGACGAGTTGTTTGATTTGATGGGTTCGTTCCTTCTCTCGTTCCATCGTGAATCATGAGGATGAACATCATACCTCTCGGAACATTCCATGCTCACGTACTTATGCACTTTGTTGAGTTTTTAGTGTTTGTTCTGCCCAACTTGGAATTCAATCAGTATAATCAAGCCATAGGCGCAGACATGGCGAATCACAACCCAGAAACTTTTTTTCTCGGGTTTTACTGAAGCGATGAAAGTTCTCTCGCTCTGACAATGCATCTTTTTGTTTGAGACGGGAGATGATGATGAATTTGGCATGGAATCTAATAAGGACGACGAAAATATGTAAAAAGGTCACGAATGCGCAATTTAGAATAAATGTAAAATTATTTTAATTACGTAATGAGTAAGTAAATCACAAACTTTACAGTAAATCGACACAATCTAATGTTTCGATGTGTTGCATTAGCGCAATATATATGTCTTTATCATGTACAATTAACAGAGATCTTTTGAATATTTATATTTAACAACGAGTGCACATGTCGAGGCATTGAAACTTTAAGAAATTGGAGCCATTGTCGGGGCAATTATTTTTAAGAGGTTGGGTGTGGTTCTGCTAACTCGTCCAAGTTCTGGGGCTGATGCCGGTGCTCTCTGTGGCGTTGAGGTTGACTTGGACTCATCGTCATAATTGTTACCATCGTCAGAAGAATATGGAGGGCTCGATGGTCCTGTTTGGTCTTCTTGTTCCTCCTCCTCCTCCTCCTCCTCCTTGCCTACAAGGCTTTGTGGAGGAGGGAGGAATTCCTTGCTGCTCCTGCGTGCGTTAAGTCCGCTTGTGCTGCTCGCTGCCAGGGGGGCCTGAAGAACGGAGAATGTCTGGCGACTGAAAGATGAGGAGGAGACGAGACAAATAAATAAGTGGTTATAAAATAAATAAAAACTAAGAACGACATACTTGTAAAAATGGTGAGACGTTGTGGGAGAGTCGGTGGCCCTTCTTAAGTGAGTGAGAGGCTCGGCTGGAGTGGGTTTCCAGATGAAGAGGTAGTACGCGGACAGGACAAGAGCTACCGTAGAGACGCTCATCATATAAGCCTGGAAATATTGCAATGGTTCCAGAAAACATACATAGCACTTGTTCCATGTTAAGATGACAGCACCAAAACTTTGAAAAGTTGTTAACTATGAGCAGTTTTCATACCACGACAGTGAGAATTCGCACAATTTTTCTTTGTTTGTTCCTCTGGTCCTTCTTGTGGGAGTGGAAGCCACCCCCACCGTTGCCAGAATCCGTGGAAGAGCCAAGCGAACCCACCGTTCTGGTTGTGCTCCCAGTTTGTGACATTTCGCACTGCCAGTTGCAAATAGTGATGTCAGGAAATTCTACTTTTTAGTATAACTCGAGGTATTACATGGTATATCAATTACCTCACTTTTCTGCGTCTAGTTGCATTTACCTTGCGTGCAACTCTTTCTCCGACACACACGACCCGAACCTTTTCTCAACTTCCCCAACCTAATTTATTTATAAATATCACCCACTCACAGTCAGGATCTTGTTCTTGAAACGAAGAGACCAACGCGTAGCGGAGAAAGCTACGGGCAGTAGCAGCACGAAGAGAGTTGATCCTGAACTGAGCCAACTTCCCCAACTTTCACCCTTTAAATAGCAGAGAAATCAGCAGAGATAGAGAATGCGTCTTGTTTGTCTGAAACACACACAGTCGCATCCGGGTCTGGCCTCAGGATCAGTTCGGATCATTTTTAATGCTATTACTTACATGCTGGTTGTGGTTTCACTCTCTCGCAACAATTCAGTATACATAAACATCCAAATATCGTTGTGTGGGTGGACTTGCAAAATTATGCACATCGGAACAATTCAGTATTATTTTCTACTTTGCAGAAATTTCAGATTTATTGTCACTGTTATCAATTTTATTTCTAGCAACATCTTCATCTTCTTCAAATTCGACCCACTTTTTCATTCTTTCACTCCCAAAAATGTATACCCACATTGACAACACGTGTGGTGACAAATATCTGGACTTGACACGACGTTTACGCCCATTATTTCCTCCCGAAGCGTTGATTATGATGCTGAATAACATCCCAAAAATAAGGGTGGACATAATCGTAATGGCGGGTTGCCAGAGGTAGGCGATGGAAAATATTTTGGTTAAGGGGGAGTAGTCCTCGTCCTTCCACCCTTTTCCTGCCGGGCTAAAAAAGGTGTCCTGCAACATCTCATTTACATAGCATCCATCCGTCCGAAGGGGAAGTTTCTGCACGGGAAGGAGCCCTTCGTTACCTTGCAGGATTGAACCCACTCCGATGAAGAGTGTGATTGCTAAAGTCGGAATTATGCCGAGCATGGATCCCTGCAAATGAATGTGAACTATATTTTAAATATTATTCTGATATGAATTGTTTAATCAAATAGTCAAATATTTGGTCATTTACATAAATGTACAGAAACTCACCAATGCGTTTGACCAGGGAAAGAACATTCCCAAAGAAAAAACTCCTACAATCGGTCCGAGAAATGTGCCGTGAAGAAGAGATGCAAACTACTTCAAAAGAAAAACAAAGGTTGTGTCCTCACTATTATTTGTAAATACAGCATAAGGCGATATGTATGTAAATAGTGGACACACAGGTAAAATATTTCCTGCTGAGGCAATGACAAAGATTAAGGAAAACGAGACGAGTCCCCCCACGGCAGAGATTAGTTTGGAAATATATCCGAGTTGTCTATCAGTCAAATCAGTCCGATAATGTTTCACATAATCCTCGACAATAATTGCCGGGAGGGCATTGAGTGCTGAGGATACCGAGCTAAGGCAACCACAAGTGAGCCCTGCAACGAGTAAGCCTGGAAGACCAGGATAATCTCCAAGGACATCAATCACGAATAGGGGAACGAGCTGATCTGAAGAGCTGACTACCTTTTAGGAATCAGACAAAATCAGTTAAGAATCCAGGCGCATATGTACAGAGCGTGTAATCCCTCCTCACCTGATTGTCCAGTGATACGGGATCACAGTCATAGTACTTTGCAAAAATCATGAGACCAGTCAGTGAGCAGAGGATTATGACGGCAAATAATCCAAACATATTGAAGAATAGGCATCTAGAAATGTATGTACACAAGAAGGGCAATGTACATATTTGAATATCTCATAAATATGTATGAAACATCGGGACAAGGTATTACGAGGTTACTTTCTAGCATCTCGGATGGTTGGTACGGAAAGATATCTCTGAATTTGAGCTTGGGTCCCCGCAAATAGTGGTATCCAGCTGAAAAATGCTGCAATTGTCCCTGTCCAAAACGTGTGGCGAGTCCGTGGGTCTGGATCAAACCTGTAGGAAAATTTCCAGTCTACACATGTACACTTTCACGTAGAATAAGTATGCATGCATAAATCTGTGCATATGATAAAAATAACCCACAAAAGCACATTTGTTCTTCCTGTTTCCTCAGCTCTCTCCCAGACCACACCCATGCCACCGACCTTGCTGATTCCCAGTATGAGCACCGTCAACATTGTGGCAAACATGACGAACGCTTGAAACGCATCTGACCATAAAACGGCTTTTAGACCACCGATTGAAGAATATGCTATACATACGAGAAAGATGACAATGGAAGTCATGTACTTGTTCAGACCAGCAACTGTGCAAATAATAATATTCAATTTAGACACAATCCATATATTGCAAGTAATAGTTTATCACGAATTAAGAAAGACCTTGATCCAGTGCTAAGGATGGGCCCCACACTGTCTGTCGTGAGAAAAAAAACAGGAATTAAATATGCGATTCTACTAACAATGCGCTGGTGTGAAGTGTAACCCTCCGATTTGGTTGAAATTTCGAAATTGTGTCGTCCATGTCAATACAACCAACGTTTCTTCAGGCAGTTAGTGCGATGGTCAGAATTTGTCAAAATATTTGAGGTCAAAGTCGAAAAACGGGCGATTTTTAACAGGCGGAGGAAGAACTCAACTTCCATTCTCTTCCCAGTTCCCGTGATAAAAATTGCACATTTTTCAACTTCAACCTCAAATAATTTGCTAAATTCAGACCATCGCACAAACTGCCTGAAGAAAAGTTGGTTGTATTGACATGGAGCACATAATTTCGAAATTTCAGCCAAATCGAAGGGTTACACTTCACACCATCGCATTGTAAGATTGGAAGTGCATATTATTCAGTTGCACAACTTTGTCAGTGACTTACAAGTGGCATGTAGATCATCTAGAAAACAAAAAATTGCGTAATTATGTTCATACACATATGTCTAAAAATATTGTAAAATTGGCATACCAAGTGAACTATGGCTGAAGCTGAAATAACAATTCGTACGTTTCTGTTGAATCTTAGTTCAAAATACTGCAAGCAAGAAAACAATGGAAATGATTCGAGTTATGACAATTAAATTATTTTTGTAAGCACCTCGTACGCCGATGTTAATTGGAGACGAAAGAAAACGGGGAGATAAAGATAACTACATACAGTAAAATTAAAATTTACACAAAATTTTACCAGTTAAAGAGCAAACATTATTTTAAATCAGTGGTAAAATAAAATTGGCTGGGTTCTTGAAAAAATTGCATGCATCATTTAATTTTCATAGGTCATATCATCGTTTTCGACATGTTTTCGATTGGCATAATCCACACACATGACTAAACGAATTTCCAACTTGTGCTTATGTGATGATACTTCGTTTTGGATCGCAGCAAGCAATTAATTTAAAAAATCTATGATTTACATGAATGCTTACACTACAAAATAGCCACATTATTGTACCACTGCTCTTGGTTTAAGAAATCACCCAAACTTGGGTTTGGATGATTCCAACCCCAAATGGTCCATGTACGCGTATCGTATGCCGTACCTTAAACTCAGAGTCATTGGAATGAAGGCGAAAGAAAAGTATATGTAAATCAGTCCATAGAAATAAACCTCCGGAGGTTCACCCAACACTGTAGAATTGAATTGTTTTACTAAAAAATAAGTATGTAAATATATTTATGCACCGCACTCACTCGTTATTGCTGATACGAAACTCTACAAATTTAAACAAAAATTGTAAAGTCTTGCAATTTATGTATGACCTTCGTTTGAAATAAATAAATTGTCACCATACGCAGATGAGCGACAGAGAAACGGGAAGGACGCCCATCTTTTTCCCACCCATCAGAAAGCTCTCCGTAGTGGAGTTGTTCTTTTTGAAGCATCCGTAGAACACGCCGATGCCCATGGACACGGTCAGGACGGCCGCAAAGACCAGATATTCGTGCCATGTGAACAGGGAACTGTAGTCATCCGCAAAAATGAGTCGGCTGCTGTTCCACTCTCCCATCCTCGCAAAGCAGAGTATTTTTAGGACAATTGACAAATCGTCACTGTTTTACAAAGGGCAGTTCCCAGCAGACTGCAGTCAAGGGCGAGCATTAAATTTAATTATGGTCACGTAAGTTTATCTCATTAGATATCAGATGTGAATAATGAGCAAATTACAATTTTTAGAAGATAAGGTACTGATTGATGGATTGATTTTATTTTAATCGTTTGTGACCTTTATTCTTTATGATTTGCATAACTTTAACTAAACTCAATTGACATGCATAATTATTTACAAACTCGGGGTGATTGTAGCTTATTTAATGTATGTAAGAAAATAATTGCAGACCGTGCATAAATAGATTGACAATACACTTATCAGAACCTTGATATAAAATTAAACCTATTAATCGATGTGAACAATATCCGATAAATCTCAGACTTTCGCCTTTTTAAGAGGATGTATGTAGTTACATAAAAACTATAGTCCCAGACTACAGATTCATCAGCACTGAATATTTACTAGCTCACCAGGAAAAGCCCATGCAACATCATGACGGTATTTAGTAAGGAGAAAACTACGAGAAATTCGAGGTTACTCATCACCAAGTTTGAAGAACTCTTTTCAGCCAAATCTATCCCTGACAACTTGCACAAATTGACCATATCTTTGGGTAGTGGATACAAGTCTTTGACGATGTCCCCACCTTCCACGAGGACGAGCCCCATGGCGCTTTCTAGACCAGTAAGAGCATAATATTAACTTCTTTAGGCTAAATTTTATTTTAAAATACATTAACTTAATAGAAAATTCACCAAAATGAAAATTCATATGACAATGGAAGAGCCATAAGCCTGGATTATTGGCTCTGAATCGAATAACCAACCATGACCTCGGTTGTACTGCCATTGTCTCCTTTCGCACACCAGACCGTAATATGGGTCGATGATGTGTCTCGTTAAATGGACCTTCTTCACCCTTCCCATAACCCATGACCCAAAAGGTATGACCGTGGAGGTGGAGGGGATGACCAGAGTCTCCATAATCGCTTATTATCAACTCCACAACCTGCATTAGACATATATTTTATGTAACTGATGTTAAGCATGCGCCAAGTAAATTCTTGTTTAGTCATGTTAATGTTATTGTATCTTATCATCATACATAATCGTCCCCGAAACCATTAATTGTGATGGGTTGAACGGAGTCTGGTAAAGTTTCGTTCAAGATCATTTTGACCAATCCTGGTTTGTCGAGAAAGGAAGGGTCATACTTGACATCGTTGAATCCGACCTTGTGTATGCTGTCGGGGTGGTCAATGTCTGGAATGGAAATTATGATGGTCTGATTTACAAAATTTGGTGCTTCCTCCCCGCCAACTGGAACACAGTCCATGTAATTTAAAGTAGTCGGACTGTCCAGCTCTACGGTGGTTGGATATGGAGCTGTGGCATATGGGAGATTTAGGGGGTCCTTGGGATACAAGGTGAACCCATCCAGAATTGGTTCAGACGGAGCTTTGACACTGCGAGCATCCAATAAAGACTGAAGAAGTGGAAAATCTAGAGCAGTAATGCCAAATGATTAAATATATCCTGATATTTTGAAACTTATGCATTTTAAATATGAAAATACTTCGAATTTCCGGTCGACCCTGAACTGCATTTGGGTTAATGGAAGAAGGGGACAATAAAGCTGTGGCGTTGGTGTCCACATATTTCAGCACGGCTAACATTGTAGGATCAGCTTTGTAAGCCTCGGGATAAGGATTAATGTTGGGATAATCTGTTTTATAGGGTAGGAGATCTGCGGTGGACTGTATCCAGTATTGATCCAGGTTTCCGTCCATTTTCACGAGGAATGAGTAGCGCGTACCTGGGGTCAAATTTAATTTATGTGAATTAAGTTAAGACCATCTCATATAGAGTTTAGAGGAAGAAACTAAATATGATTAGAAAGCTAGGTCTAATATACATATGTAGCTCTTCAGCTATGTTCATGAGTATGACAATAAGTGATTAAAACATTGTAAGATATTAGATTCACATGCACAATAATTTATGATTCGAACTAACTGCTCGATTTATTTGTACCTGTGGAGACGGTGACACGATCTACTCCTGTCACACGACCCGTGTCAACGCCATCTGTCTCGATCGCTTCCAATTTATGACCATGAATTTGAAAGATGTGGAGGACTATCGTCGATGGATTCACGATACGAAATCTGTACGTTTTTCCTCGTTCCACCTCCAGAACTTGATATCTAGTCATATTTTTAAAAATTGTCATTCATATCGTCATTTAATTCAGCATTTCATGTATGTGTCATAGTATTTTTACCTCGTTGCATATGACGGATTACACGACAAACCTTTCAAGTTTGCAAACTTGCAGTCATAATATCCGCGTCCATTTAGTAGCGATGAGTCTGGGAATGGTAATCCGCCTCTGCTCAGCCCACCGTCCTCATACCATTCCGACATTTGTTTCGAAGGGAGATGAAACCAATCGCTTAGAGTGAGCACAAACTCTCCATCGTAGGCATGAATTTCTGCTGGAGTGTTGTCGACAATAAGGACGCCCCACAAGCCTTCCGCGTACTGGGACGTGTGATGCGAGTGGTACCAGTAGGACCCACTTTGAAGTAGTTCGAATTCATACGTAAAGCTGTGATTGTACGGGATGTCACATTGCGTGAGCATTCTCGGCCCGTCCTGCCAAGGACTCAAGAACTGCTCCAGTCCATGCCAATGTATCGTCGTGGTTTGTCCGTCCTGGATTTGGTTGTTCACTTTTATGCGAAGCCAGTCACCTTTCGAACCTAAGGGGACCACGAAAATCAAAATGCCGTAAGCAGTGTGCTACATCAGATTTTGTCACTTTAACTTAACACATCCTTGCTTCTACAACGCTTTGAAGTAAATTTTGCGAAGTAGGAAAATCACAAAAAATCCAAGTTACCTCGAAGAGTAGGTCCCGGAAATTGGTTATTAAAACCCAAAATTTTCTTGGGAACGCCATCAGGTGCCCCGTCAAAGTAGCTGGCAGTTAGTTCATAAAATATGGTCCTACACGATACTGTTATAATCAATGCGTAAAAGCAGCAGAATATTTTTGCAACTAATTCCATATCTTGCTAATTATGTCTGTAACTATGTATGTACATATACGCGTATGAGTGGAGCTCAGTAAAAAATAGGTCTAGTCTCCTCAAGCCAAAGTTCAGCTCTGGTACTCGGCAGATTCGAAACTGGTCAGTTGCAATTACTGACATTGTTACAACCTTGTGCTTTATTATCTTATGTGGTTCATCGAACTAATTTTGTAATCCTACCTCAACAAAATAGTGTAGTTTCGTTAATATTAATTGACCGAGGATCCCATGTCTGCAATGCATAGCATAGAAGTGTTCTCGTAGAGCCTGTATCATGCTCGGTAACGACCAATCCAAAACCGAGTTGCACTTAAGATAATTTTAACTCATCATCAATTAATTAAACCTGATTGTATTTTCATCCATAAATGACGCTGCGTCCCCTTTATGAAATGTACGGTTATTCAGTATCTATTCGTCGTTCAATTTCAGTGAAACGTAGCCGAATGCATTACTAATCGTAAGATTAGTTCAGATTTTCCATGAAGACCATAATTATGAGACAATTATATAGTTCTAGATAAGTACAGATGTACGAGATTTATTCGATGCGATTCAGCAATTTTATCCGTAATCTTTTAGAGAATGCCTATGAATTCACGTCAGCATATATCCTGGAACTGTACTTGAAACTAATTGGTCGATTAGATTTTCAGCACTTGAAACTCAAGCCTCGCGTAAAGTTTTTCATGAAATTATATAAATAATAAATAAGAGTGGAAACATTACGTATTGCGCAATTGTTTGGGTTGTTTTATTAAAACTGTTTATTGAGGACAATTGCACTTTGTCGTCGACGTATATATACTCGTACTTATGTATGCCTATAGTGAGTACCAACCATAAACTTTCAACAAATTGTCTCTCGTACATGGATTATGTAGCTCTATGTTCGTAAATATGTACGTAATCGCTGTTCAGTGCCTAAATTGAGTGAGTACATTGTGAGACACTGTTCATTACTAGGTAATGTCCACGTGGACTGAAGAATGCCCTAGAATGCGAATGAATTGTCAAACAGCCTAATTCGTGTATAAGCCTTTGATTGCAGGATGTGATAGTTTAATTGAATTGTTATTTCCAGAAAATGATTTTATTTATTTATTATTATATTACGGGATTTGTAAATTTTTCATATAAAATTCATGCGTATAATATCCGTTACACAACATCAATCCATCTGAAGGCACAGTTACGTGCATCTAGATGTCTTTAGACTTGTCGTTAATTATAATGTATTCTATGAGCGCATATGTATAATTATGACAGCATGGTTCACTTCAATTATTGTTAAAATAATATTCTAAAATTGTATCGGCATTTGTCTTGACTTCCATTTTTTATGGTAAATATTGGTTAACAGGTAACAGTTGACGTCAGTTAATTATCGTTACCACTCCGTTTGAACCAATAAATAAGACGAGTTAAACGAAATATGTAAATATGTGATTGAGAGTGGCTGAAAATATTCCGTAGCAGTTAATCCTTTATGGTTATCAAAGAATTTCGACATGGGTGTGAATTCGGGCGTGTCCAATTAAATAGATCTGCAGCCTCATAACAAACAGATTAAGTTTAATACGTATTTATTGCTGAACTAACTTATCTATATACTAATGCGAATAACTAGTGAGGACTGGTCATGTTCTCATTGACCGTTCAATTCCACTCCAGGTGCATTCTTTATCCCATATATTCACAGAAAACATCATTGTTCAATAGAATTTGTAGATCAAAATGATCACATCATTAGTTCTTCTTGTAAGCATATTTTCCCCAATTCAAGCCTTATTTCCCCAGTACGCACAATTCTATAGAGAAAACTCTTACGGTTGTTTTGGAAGAAACTATCAGTATACATTTGAGAGCTTAACGATACCAGCACCTTCGTGGAATGTGATCAGTTTTAGGGGCCGAGGAGTGTAAGAAAACATGTCTGGGTCCTCAATACTAATAGAAGTATGTGAAAAATGACATTTTATTTGCAGGTGGGTGCTCGAGTATGGGGAAACGAAAACTATTGTGACCGGAGGACTTCGAGACTCTTGTGTGACCGGCCTTCCCACTGGAAAAGTTTCAATCACCGCCACCAAGATCCTGAACGTGGAGCTGGAAGAGTCCTCAATTGCCCTTTTTCCAAGCAGGGACAATATTACCGTGGATGACATCGTTACGACGACATCGCCAGAGTACAGCTTGAGCTCCCCACAAAGTTTTGAGGTCTTTTCGTCCACTGGAATTAAAGACTATGCATTGTACGCCGGAGTTGATTTCACGGGGCCTTCAGCCTGCCTGAAAGTCTACCATTCTGATGCAACTGAAGGGTACGGAGTGACAACGGCAATGGAGAGGACCATAGTCGTAGGATCCGTTAGGGTGGGCTGCTTGGGGAATGAGCATATCGTGCTGAATTGAGAACACATTACGAATTTATTTTTACTTGTAAATCTTTGTCAATAAATAGCTTTACAATGTATGCAGAAAATATTGCACAATTAATTGCACAAGACAAGACTGCTTGTTCCGGTAAATATGTCGCATGCACAAAAAATGAGACCCATGAAAATAATGCATTGATTGAATTCTTTCTTCATATTGAATGTTGAAGACATAATTTTATTTTTCCCAAAGCATTATTGTGAAGATAACACTAAATATGATTAAATTGCATGACCTTTGCTACGACCAATAATAAGAAAGTACTGACAAATCCTTTTAGTGACACGCCCTTCCCGGTGGTGCCGGTCCCAGATGTGCACCCAATTTTTCCAGACCGCACAATTAGCCTTGAATTAAAGTCGTAAGTGAAGCCGTAATGGGATTCCGTAACATCTTTGTGTGGTGCAAGACATTGTGAGTCCCCGGTAAAATTTTCTCCAGAGTAAACCGTCCACGAATCATCTCCTTCGAAGAACCACGACAGTGCCATGAACGTTCTTAGTAAATTGGTTTCGGAAGTGTTTTGAGAATTAATCCCGACCCCAGTCAGACCTCGTTCCATGAAAAATACCAAAAAACTAATGTTCTGAGCCGCATTCCCGAGCCGTTCTGCTGCTGAGTAAGACATGTGTCCAGGCGGCGAAGGGACGCACAAGTCCCTTCTGTAGTCTAAATCAAGTTTGGTGGTAGTGTCATTCATTTTGGAATGTACTCGCCACCTGTACAATTAATTATAGTCGTAATTATTTACAGCAATTGTGCCGTAGTTTATTGTTACTATTTTTTTAGAAAATCTACGTATCTCTTCCCCTTACATGCCATTTGCTTTGAAAGCTTTTGCATCAAAAAACCCAGGCCGTGTCCCAATAGTTAAATCAGTGTTTTCAAGCGTTCCGGATAAATCTGTGCAGTCAGTGTTTCGATGGAATTCTAAGTACTGGACAAGGCTTTGTGAGGATAGTCCAGCAAAGCAAAGAACTAAAATCAGGAAGACTAGAATTTTTAAGAAATCCATAGTTCGTTAAATCTATACAAGAGCACCAAAGTAGTAATATGTTAAAAAAATCAATGGTTCATTGGGAACAAGAGTTCAACTGAAAATGACCCTCACTGGGACCATTGGATATCTGTGGGCATTTCTTTATTTGTGTTGTCGGAAAAATGTGGCTTTAACTTTAATCCAGAAATAGTTATCGCCTGTTTAACAAGATATTATGTATTGTACCTGCAATCCAGTCTTGCCTCTGTTGTATACAATTTGGTAAGGTAATTAACAATATTAACAAATTGATAGCTACGGAGCAATTGAAGGTGTGTACATCAATAAAAACATGTTTTTTCCTGTCGGCTAAAAATTATGTTTAATAATCTTGTTTTATTATGGAAAATACTTGACTGACGCCAGAGAGTACACAAATACGTTGGTAAACGGAAAGTAGGCACGATAAGTAAATACTGTAAATTATATTACCCTCGCTCCCACCTAAAATTTAGCATATTGATTTGGCCACAATTAACCTAGAAATTTGAGAATTTACAATGTGTGACAGTCCAAGTCTGAGCGTACATTTTTGTACGTTTCACAAAATTAAAGGTCTCAATTTCACTTCTGGGTGATGTGCTGAAGAATAAGTTGGTGAAGCTTTTCTGGATTTGCTCCATTAAGTTCGTCCAGCTTTACTCCGTCCTTGAAAATTATGAATTTCGGCATAGAAGACACGCCGTAGGACATTGCAAGCTCATCGTTCTCGTCAACGTTGATCTATTGGTCGCATCAAATTGTTCACACCACTGCACACAAATTTCAACCTGCCAGTGATTTGGTCAGATTCCGTATAGTCATACCTTTATGAAAACAGCATGGTCGCTAAACTCTTCGGCAAACTTTTCGACGGCAGGAGAGATTTGTTGACACGGTCCACACCACGGAGCCATGAAATCAGCGACTACAATTTTTCCACTGTTCGTTGGGTTCTGGAGTACTTGCGAGAATTCGGAACCGTCGTTAATTTTCTGAATCAAGGGATGTGTCCTGTTTGCAGAATCGACCAAGAAAACTTCACTACTTGTTAAAATTTGCTATTATTGCTGCACTCACCGTTCCTTAACACCAAGTTCGTGAGGATGACCACCAATTTTCTCGCCACTACTTTTCTTACCACAACCGCACATGTTGCCCATCTCGTAAAATTATTGCAATAGATGAATTATCAGACTTGTAAACTGTTTATACAATATGCAATAGAACAGAAATTTTTAAGATCGTAGTGGAAAATGGATGAGCCATAATTTATACAAAAAAGACTGTAATCTTTCGTGCTGCAGACAAAGGTTTGGTTGGAAATTTTTATGGCATTTTCATGGAAACTTTGATTTGGTAGTTGAAAGGAACGTGGGAACGTCGTTCAATAAAGATGTAATGTACATAAATTAAATTCTTAAAAAAAAGCTTAGGTGAGGCTTGCTTAAAAGGGGAAAACAAGCTGTTATCATCGTATACTAAAATAATGTGGTGTATCAGTGTTTATCCCAGAATTTATAATTTTCGGTAAATATCCCAACAAATAATATGCATTAGGGACTATTTGCCGCACCGTGGGCCGTGATCGGTTGTTTCTTGTTTGATACAAATCTACCTTCTAGATATATATAAGTATGGATATTATATATTGGTATGAAGAATCTACTATAATTAAACTTCGTCACTATTTGAGTATGACGTTATCTTTGATGAGCAGCATGAATATACATATTTCAAAAATTTATTGACGTAGTACAAAATTTTTAAAATTCAGTGTCATGAATTTGATGACTCTTACTCATGATCAGAGCTAATTACTCAAAATGAGGAACGCACAGCAATGTATTAAAGAACAACAAATTGGATTACTCAACCCCAATTACGACATTAATAAAAATTGAAAATTTATTTCAATTCTTTTTATCACAACACGGCCCACGGTGAGGCAAATGGTCCCTAATGCATATTATTTGTTGGGATATTTACCGAAAATTATAAATTCTGGGATAAACACTGATACACCACATTATTTTAGTGTACGATGATAATAGCTTGTTTTCCCCTTTTAAGCAAGCCTCACCTAAGCTTTTTTTAAAGAATTTAATTTATTTTTTGTTTTTAAGCCTACAAGTAAATCGGTACTTTCCAAATTAACTATCCCCCTAGGGTGTAGATGCATACCAAATTAATTCCCCTATATGTAAGTGTGAATGCATATACTGTAGAAATCTGATATAGTCAGGCAAGTATTGATTTCTCGGTATTAAAGTTACTACCGCTTGGTACTAGAATTGTACCGGTCAGTTAAATTTTGCTACAAAGCTATGACTAAAGCTAAAGTATGATACTTATCAAATATTATCAATACCAGTTTTATGGAGTAGTGTGTGAATACCGCTTGGTATTATTTTAATAGCAGATTTCTAAAAGTGTAAATTCGTTTCTCCTGTGGGTGTGGGTAGGTAAGAATATGAATCAATATTATATATACACTATTAGAAATTTGATATAGTCACGTATGTATGTATTGATTTCTCGGTGTTAAAATTGTTACCACTTGGTATTAAAATCATAAATAACAGTCCGTAATATTTTGCTACCTATATGGTAAAACTTTAACACCAAACTATTATTTACTGCACAGTACTACGGATCAATACCACGTATTAATACCGAGTTATTCCTACACAGTATTATTTATCAATCCATTTTGATAAAGTCATATATGAATACCGCTAGGTATTATTTTAATACTGGATTTCTAAGAGTGTACATGTAGAGGCACATATTTAGATACGTCAGTACGTCTCAATTGTTTCTCTTATGCTGGTTACTAATGGAAACCTCGTATTTAGGTATGCATGATAAGTAATGGACGACTGTTACAAGTAACCGAACTGGTTGCAGATGCTACCAAGAAAAGCCCTTCATTTCTTATCCGATTTTGCTCGGGTTTGTTTTAAATGACGCGTTATAGATTTGCGCACAATAAAACATAGGTACGACACAACCGTTGCATGGTAAAAGTGAATTTGCCAGTCGTTTGAAAGTTTAAAATCGATTTTAAATGGGTTAAAATAAGAATGTCATGTTTCTAGACCTGACGGGCATCATCTACCCAGCAAGGTCTGCACGTTGCCTTTTACACCATTTTGATACGATTAGTCGTTTTGCCGCAATCTTTGGCAGAATATTTGGAAGTGGGGTCTGTTTGCATACTTAGGAGGGGAGCTTGCGAGGTTGATAATAACAGATCTTGATGCCCTTTGGATATGTGGTAGGGACCCATGAGTGTACTAAAACCCTGAAGTAGTTTGACTCCATGGCCACATTTGCGCCCGCCACACCCACTCAAAAATGTCCAAAAAACGCTTTCACCCCAGTTTTCACTCACTCAAATCCACGCCAAAAATCCAATTTTACTCGGATTTTGAAATTTCTTTCACCATTATACTCCCAGATAGTTGCTTTCTTCAATCCAATATCAAACTCAATTTTTTCGAAATTTTTAGTATTTTTAAAATTTAAAATTCTGAATGAGCATTGTTGTAGTCATCAACAAAACAAATTATGTTTGCGAAATAATCATCAATAAAATTGAGTTTGATATTGGATTGAAGAAAGCAACTATCTGGGAGTATAATGGTGAAAGAAATTTCAAAATCCGAGTAAAATTGGATTTTTGACGTGGATTTGAGTGAGTGAAAACTCGAGTGAAAGCGTTTTTGGGCATTTTTGAGTGGGTGTGGCGGGCGCAAATGTGGCCATGGAGTCAAACTACTTCAGGGTTTTAGTACACTCATGGGTCCCTACCACATATCCAAAGGGCATCAAGATCTGTTATTATCAACCTCGCAAGCTCCCCTCCTTAGGCTTCGCCGTAACCATGCACTTTTCCATGTGGTCATGGTTACTATGCCTCACCTAAGAAAAATAAACGAAATTTATTAACCTTATAAAAACTAATTAATTTTGACCTGGATACCATTTAAAAACGGAATTAAAAATGGTTTCTATTGCATTTGGGGGCGGATTTACTGGGGGGCAGAATACTATTGAGACCGACTTGTGGGGCGGTGATAAAATCAGTTGGGGACTGAATTAATGCAAACCGATTTTGAATATTCTACTGATGCAGTTATGATTTATTAGAGACCTGGAACTGATTCGACAACAAAAATTAGAACATAATACATTTTTAACATGAAATTGCAACTGAACCAAATGAACACACGATATTAATTTTGATAAAAAGATCGGATTTGATTTTGATAGTACTACAAAAATAAACTAAACGAATAAATCGTCATCATTCATGTCATCAATTTGATGACACTGATTTTGGGATGCATTTTATATTTTAAACAAGTTATTAGCTATAATTTTGTCCTTCAGTGTTCTGTGACTTGTTCCGATCGGTGGTGACACTATTGCGAATATATTAGCTAAAGAGAACGTTGTGATAATTTAAAAAAAATATGAACTGTATCATATTTACAACATGATACAGGTCAGAGGTCAACGCCGACCAATTTATTAGCGGCGCCAATGTTGGATAATTTTTCGGGGGCGCGGCGTGACCTCTGATGCACTTCCTCCGAGTTCCTCCCCCCACTACAACTACAACTCTAAACTCTAAAAAAATTAGTTCAGGCTTGAAGAAAAACCAACGACAAATAAGGAGGAAAGAATGGAACTGAGAAAATTTTCTCGGTCATTTTATTTTTATTTTTTCCTACACCTTATTGATGTAGCCCGGTCTCAACGGAATTCTGTAACCATACACCTTATTGGTGGAATCCGTCGCCAACGAGAAAAAGTTGGCCTACACCTTATTGGTGTAGTCCGTCGCTAAGGCGAAAAATTTGGCCTACACCTTATTGGTGTAGTCCGTCGCCAAGAGATCGAAATCGCCCTCCACCTTATTGGTGGAATCCGTTTTTAAAAGGTTAAACATGGCATGTATTACATAATCCTAATACATTTCCTCCACGGAAACAAGCTAAAAAGTTTAGGAATCTTGATACTATATCATATACACATTACTATTATGGCACAATGAAGATTTCAGGCATGCTTAATTTAGAGACGCATTCTGTTCAGCAGGAACACCCAGCAGGAGCAGGGTTGCAGTTTAGAGTTTGAATGATAAACTGCAGAGCAGCACAATTTCTAAGGCGTTGGCAATGCCAGTTGCATGTCGAATCGTCCACAAAATTTCGCACCTCATGTCCTTCGGAAACGATGTTATTTGATGTCTTAGAATCAATGATGCTCATCGGAAGCGAAAATGTCAATTTTGCAGCGAGAACAACGACTAGAAAAACTAGAAGCAGGGTCTTTGTGGACATTGTTGAATTTGTAGAAACTCTGAAATTAAAATTCTACTTTAAAGTTATACCATTCACAAACTTGCATGTGTAACAAATAACTCACCTATTTCTTCGTAATTTTTTTCTTATGTTAGGAGAGGTTTTACTATTGGTGAGATTAAGGATTAGGTTTCTACGATTCCTGTGAAGTCAGTTTTTTTTAGAAAATTTTCTGCAACTTTTGAATACTTGAACTCTGCTACTTTGCTAAAAAAATAAGGCTTTCTAAAGATGCTCACCAATAGAGGTTTAGCTTGATGTATGATGACTGATATTAAGTGTAAAATAAAATGGTTCACTTATCATGCTAGTTTCAGTATATATACTAATATGCTAATTAAGACATAACAGTAACTTAGCTGTGATTGGGAGGAGGAGTCGAAAGTCAACATCTCGCAGCATTACATGTCATACCTTTATCCGCATGAAAGTGGATTTTAAACAAAATATTTTCCAGCTCAGTAATAAATAATTTATCGTTTTGTCAATTGTGCAGCGTAGTAAACGCGACAAAGATTTTATTATTGCGGAAATTATCATATAAATAATTCTTATGTAGGTATTATTAACGAGCTAACAATTCAGGTGTTGTTGATTGAAAGATGTTGGCTCGTGCCATGCATGGTGTGCTTTTGCATTCGACATATTTTACACATTTTGATTATTCAAGCAACAATTGGACAGGATTAACGATAGAATGACGCACAGGGAACATATTTTATTTGGTTTTATTCTGTTTTAGGCGGAATTTAATGCGATTAAATTTTGCAAATTTATTGATGCATGAGTGGTAAGCGTGCGAATCGTGATTGAGTGCGATAATTGAATTATATATCGACCGTAAACCTAATGCGTAAATGCGTCTTCAAACTCAAAATTTCAGTAATTCAAATTTCTCACTCATATATGCAAATTTATCCAAACTTTTGTGTATTTCAGCGTTGTCTATGTCTCATTCTCTTGCCAGGGATTATGTAAAGTTGATTACTTTTTCACATTGTGCACAGTTGTACACATTTGCATGAGTGCATTGTAAATGTAAATGTAATCGCAATATGCCTGTAATTCTTCAGTAAATCTGGTCAGCTGGGTAGTGAATAGATACTCGATTATTCAGTTGCTTTTTAAAATAAATAATTTACAAAAGAAATAAGCCACTGGGTATGTATCTACATATGTACGCCTCGGTCTCGCTGTTCTAGAAGGCCATCATCAAATATTTCCCTGTAAAAAACCCGGGGATGTCTATTTCTCCGAATCAGAACTAACCGATTCTACATACATTTCCTGTTATTCGTTGTTTTATTAACAAATCAGAAATTCAGAAATCATACATATATCTGCATAATTCCATATTCATGCTTGAAATTCACAGAGACAAATAGGGAGTAATTATAATAACTTTGTGCAGTGATCATTTCTATAAATTATGCAGTTTCAATATTTGGAATCGTAGCCACAGTACAAATTATGGATAAAAAAAGTGCATTTTTTGATCTCCACTGGGAACATATTTTATTCTCGTAAGTACCATTACATTAATAGCTTGGCCTTGGATGATTCATTTTGGAAACTGAACTTATTCTACATTTAGAAAAATATTTCCGTTGTTAGAATGGAAAGACTTGTTCCATTTAGGATCAGTTAGCACTATGGGAAGAAGTTGCATGGACCAATATTTTTCAACCTTGAAGGAGATTGAGATCCTTGGATCTTTCAGTGCCTTTGCATTTCAAGTGAGCATATAAAGTATAAAATAATAAAGACACGATTTTTATTCGTCCCATTTTCTGAAATTTTCAAAAATTTATTTAGCGAGTATTCAGAAACTGTACGAAGCTCAAGGTCCTCCGATTAAGAAAACATTGCGACTGGGTGGACGACGCTTCATTATCACAACTCTTTACGACGAATAAGGAACTCCAGGAAGCGGACCTGAGTGGATGTTCCAATTTGAATGGGACATGTGTACACCGACTCGTTTTCGGTTGCAAAGTACTTATAATGTTAAGAAGACATTCTGCGACAATGACAAAAAGTAATAAAACATTTCATATTAAACGCTAAAGGGACTGAAAGTACTTGGACTAAGCGGTTGCAACTGGGTGACCCCACAATCAATTGAATTAGTGATGACGCATCTCACTGAGTTGGAACGGGTAGACTTTTCATTGTGTAAATCAATCAATAATGAACTACTTGGGCACTTTATTATGCGCTTTGGAAGGTACGAAAGTGAACCACTATTACGCCTTACGGACGAGAAGAATGTGAATTATGTGACTTATTTTTGGACATTTACAGGTTGAAAAGAATAAAATTGGCATTTATGCCGGCAGTGAATGATGCCACACTACTTTTGATTTCCCGATCTTGTCCAAACCTTACGCACGTGGATGTGAGTGCTTGTGGAGTTACGGATCATGGCATCAAGTACGAAATAGTGACCAAAATATTTTCTTGAGGGAGATGATGAGGAACACGAAAAGTTATTCTATGTGTTTTGCTGATATTTAGGAGTGTGGCTGAGTACTGCAAAAGTCTACAGTCGCTCAAAGTACGGTACTGTCGTGGCGTTACAGAAGCGAGTTTACGTTCACTGAGAATTCGGGGTACTGTTGAAATTGATCAATCTGCAACGAGCAACAACAACTGGGGGGATAGAAGTAGTGGACTCGGGATCAGGGTGCAAGTTTAAGTAAAGTGTCAACCAGCTACTCATTTACTGTGAAAGATCAAGTAGAGAATTTTTGTCACCACGATATAAAAAGTGAAATAAAGCTTCCTGCTTGTACTTATCGTGTACAATACTTTTATTATTTATTAAATGATTGTATTTATGACTTTACGACAGAAATATTTGCGTATCTACCATGTAAATAAGTTTCACTCATCGCTTGTGCCTTCTTCGCAAATGAACCTTCGCTTATCTGTACAATGTTTCAAGTCCCATTTGAAGGCATGCTTTTCAGCCAACCCGATACAACGAAAGTGGTTGCGACTAACGTCCTCGTCTGCCACTTGATGAATGACATCTACTTCTTTCGGATCATTGTCCTATCATAAAATCATGCCATTGCATATTTCTCACGTAAAAGTATACTAATAACACGCACAATAATGTTGATGTGTAATAAAGATTACCACTAATTTCTCGGCCACCTGGTTATCTGATAGGGTAGAATTTGCTATAACGTCTGAGGTGGGGACATCTTCTTGATAACCACTCGGCTCATCTTCTTGGCGTACTGGTTGATCGCCCTGCGGTGCCTGATCTCCTTGCTGATAATACGACTGCTTCTGATCACAGCAGTCCTCATAACCGGGTGGGCAGACTGGATCTGGGTAGGGGGGAACCTCAGGTGGGGTGCACGTTGGTGGAGGCTGGCACTCAATTTTAGGAGGGGGACACGAAACTTCCGGAGTATTGCATCGAACCTGCAAAAAGAAACAAGTTACAACATGCATAAACAATTTTTATATTAGTTATGCAATTGCGATTAATATGAAAGCAGTGACCTTTGCGTCAGTGCAATGAGTGATAACTCCAGGACAAGAGACACCCTTGGGGCAAACGGCGATTGGTTTGGAACATTTAACAACTGGCTCAGGACAAACGATGTCTGGTTCTGGACAAAAAATGTCAGGCTCTCCACAAACTATGGTGGCTGGTGGACAATACGTGACCGGGTTGGGACAATGGGTGGTAGGTTCTTGGCACACAATTAGAGGTGATTGGCAGATAATGGGAGTACAGTCGATAAAAGGACGGCATGTTGTATAAGGTGGAGGGCATTTGGTTATAGGTTCAGGACATTTCTGAGTCTGACACATTTGTCCACTGTTAGCAGGACATGGACCTATCATATTTTTATTGATGATGCATTTTTAAAATTCGCTTGACCTGTGTTTAGTATAATACTTGATACAAATATTTATCACCTGTGGTAAGTGTGCATGGTCCTTGTTCCTTGGTGCATGGGGGCTGAACGGATTCACAGCCTCCTGGCCTGCATTTTGGTGTTGTTGGACATGGCACCTTTGACTTCTTTACCGAGCAGTTACCCGGTCTTGTGGTGCAGGGAGGTCGAGTTGTGGTGCACTCCTCAGCTCTCAAGGTGCATATTGGTTGCTTTCGGAGAGTGCACGGGGCCGTAGTGACGTTG
The DNA here is from genome assembly GCF_002217175.1 of Folsomia candida. Taxonomy (NCBI): domain Eukaryota; kingdom Metazoa; phylum Arthropoda; class Collembola; order Entomobryomorpha; family Isotomidae; genus Folsomia; species Folsomia candida. The sequence continues at coordinate 22,661,732 of NW_019091193.1, read as the reverse complement.
CAGGCCCCTTGAGTCACCGTGCATTTGGGTGGGTCGATGGTGCAAGGGGGACACGCAGCAGAACAGTTTCCTAGCAAAGGTTGTTGATATACGATGTCATTAATAAATGTGCGCTTATTATTTGCATAATGAATACACTTGCCATCGTACTTGCTCACCTCTTGTTGCCGAACATGTGGGAGTATCATACGAGCATTCTCGTTTTCTAGTTACACAAGGCTGCAAATCTACGGTGCATTTTGGGGTGCGGTCACAATAAGGGGAGTAGTCGCACGAGCAATTGCATCGATTACTAGAGCCAGGACGCTGAATCTCTATCGCTTGATTGACATTGGAACTGTATCCGTACTGATTAGTTCCAACTTGAGCTTGGTACTGGTTCTGGTACTGATTTTGGTATTGGTACTCATTTTGTGCGGAAACCTGAACTGGAGCCGGGGCCTGAGCTTCGTAATATTGGTTGGAATATTGGTAGTTATAATTGCTGTCCTGATAAGGATTCTGGTAATATTGGGCTTGTTCTTGTGTTACGTATCTTGCAGTTGTCAATTGTTGATATTGGTTTTGCCAGTCATCATACAAGGTTTGCTGTTGGTTATTGTACGCTTGTTGCTTTTGTTGGTTGGTATTCGTGTTGTAACTTCTCCAATTGCTGTAAATTGCGTTTCTCCGATTTCGTATGACGCTATTCTCTTTCTGTCTTTTTTTGTTCCTGATTCCCACATGAACAATCTTGGAAAAATCCATGAATTCCATCTGCGCACTGGAATAGTCAGAATCGGGGTCGAAGGAGCCACCACCGCTGAGCCAGAATGTCCTCGTGAAGGTCGAGTTGGCCTGAGCGACCCCACTTGTCCACACGTCGCCAACGCTGCGGTCTACAAAGGAAATCATAATCATTCATGAATCGACAGTCAAAATAAAGATTGCCTAAAAATAGAAATGTAGCTTATCCCGATGACGACTTGACTTTCAATTTGCACTTCACCTTTCTGATGCAGTTGCTGTAATTGCTCCTTTACAAATTGGTTTTCATTGTCATCCTCGATACTCAGGAGCTTGTACCCGTACACAGAACAGATTTCGGCAGCCGAATTTGCAGCCACCTGAACATGTACAAGTTAGCAGCAAAAATTAGAATAAGTACTTTAAGAATTATACCATTGTCAGTTATACATGAATATTATGCGTGGTACCATTTTTGAGCTTATGAAGTACGTTTTCCCACCCCATTGGGACAAAGGCTCCAAACCTGCATTAAATAAATAATTATGCTCATATGTACGATTGAATCTTATTTTGTAGATGTATAAATGTTACCAAGTTCGTCACTTTGTCCTAAAGAGATTTGAAAGTACAAAGAAATGGTGAGAATAATGACATTGTTCATTTTGATTCTAGTTGAGAATTCTAGAGCTGAGGTAGAGGCAGGTATGCAGAATGCAGACTATGCACAATTTGTGGGGGGTTTATGTAGGCACTTTTTGTTAATTTGGTGACACTGGTGTTATATAAGTTATTTAGTTTAGTAGCATATCTGCAAAAGCTAGTTCCAGCTTCAACAAATAATGCATAAACCTGGAAACAAATTTTGCCCGAAACATTTCCTATATTTATTTTTGGTCAGTTGTTTGTTTGTCCAAAATTTGCATTGTTTGCTCCCTGTCTAGTCTTTGGTGCAGTGTTTATATGAATTTACGGTGGAGTGAATATTGAGGCGAATGTACACATATTTGCGTTAAGGTTTCTGATTACTCGAAACTCTTGTAAATATTATTTGTGACAATTGCAGCAGAAAAACTTTGCCAAAATATGGTAGAAAATAACGAAAAGATAAGTCTCTATTTAGGAATGTAATATTTATTGTTGTTATCAATCAATACCGGTGCATTGATGCGCAAATATGTGTACATACTTATATGCACACGTAGATACGATGCATGTCTGAATTTGAAGAATACATTATTTATACATTAATACCATTTACACAGGAAGTAAAAAATGGGAAAAAGTGTAAATTTCCAAAAGTAATTAATTTTTCCAAAAATCTTTACGAATAATTTTGCCATCTTTTTCTACGCATGTCTTGAAAACGAATTGCAGATGACAAATAGAGTAAACTGAAAAAAATGCTATTAATTTTTGACTAATTTTGTAGAATAATAATTACAATTACATATGTATATGCATTCATAAAGTACTGCATAAATGTTGTAAAAATAAAACTACTAATCAAATGGATATATTTAATACGTGACGTATTATACGTCATACGTGCATTAAATAAGACGTTAATGTTGTAACTATTTTTATCCGATGCATGTATGGAATAAGACTCCGAAAGTTCATTACTTACGACAGTTGACAGTGTGGATAAAGTGAGACAAAAATGAAATATGAGATTGAAGAATTGCCCAAACCTGTGTATTGTATATACATTGTAAGTACGGTAAATCGTAAGTACATATGCACTATGTACACAAAACCAATCCAGGAATCTTCAGCATTTAATTGTAAATCTTTTGTAATTGTAAATTACTTAATGAATATTTAAGTGACTTAGTTAGCAAGCTGTAAAAAAAGTAATTTTACTCAAGTATTGAAAAAATTATTCATATTTTACTGTACCGACAGTAGACACAGGTGACAAGTGTGTAATTTTAAATTTGGATGTACTTTAATAAGTACCGTATTTTTAAAATATAATTGTATGTAACAGTAACAATCGTGCAAGATTATTCCGTTGTAAATAAAATTGACAATTATCACTAATAAAATGGACGAAATATATCAACCGGAACAATCGTCATCCACCTTAAACGAACTCCCTACCATCCTCCCTTCAAATAACGGCACATCGTCTAATGATGAAGAGGAAGATAACAATTCAGACCTCGACATGGACATTGTCCAACTTTCACGAAGAAGTTGTTCGAAAAATTGTGCACAATCCTCCGAGGCAAACAGTCAACCCTCTGAAATAACTCTGGCTGACGATAGCGACCACCAAGACGATATCACAGAAGATACTGGGCAGAATTCTAGTCATTACGGTCTACGACGAAGACGGTCTGTAATTAGTTACAAGGTGACTATGTACATATACACATAAAGAAGCAGAGACGTTACAATTTGACAAAATATGAGAAATCTCATAATCACTTAATAATTTTGTGTATCGATCGATGTAATATTACAGGATTTAGTGCAAAGCTCTGATGACGATGAGGGTGCTGTAAATAATCTACCTTCAACTTCAAAGAAGTCTAGGAAATCCTCTAAGTTTCGAGATGTCCTGGATGTGTGCTCTCTGCTCCATAATACTTCCACTAAGCAATTGAACAAGTTTATTAAAAATCCTGAAATTATAGAAAACTTATCAGTTTGGAATATCACAATGAGTCTACTTCACACCAACGATTTTCACGATGAACTACACTTGGAACTTTTTCAGAAATTTGTTCAGAAATGCGCCCGACATGTGAACCACCTAGTTTTAATTTGTGATGATATAAACAGGTACACAATCAATTAAGTCAAAACTATAAACTGTGTATTCAAGTGTGTTTCATATTTTTATCATTCAGGCCTCCAAGATGCTGGTCAAAAGTGCTGAAACTACTGACAAATGTTTTCAAACATGCTACTTTTCTCAAGCAATTTTCCATGCGATACCACAGGGAAGAAAGTAACAGCGACCAAGTTATCCAAGTGCTGAATGTGATTGGTGAAAGTGGCCAGAAATCTTTAAACTCGTTGAAACTCTTGTGTCTGGCGAGGGAAGGAGAAGAGGAAAAGGCTGTGATTACCAAAGAGGAATTAGACGTGGTCGTTAAGCTCGCAGAAGCCGGAGGAGGAATATCATGGGTGGATATTGAACTTGGAGATGGGCTCCTCGTGACGCAGGATTATGAAATTTTGACGACTCTTGAGAGACTTTTAGAAGTCGGCAAGGATAGCCTCGAATCTGTGACCATACACGGAGGACTAAAAGTATGGCATTTTTTTAGAGAAAAAACTATTTATATTAGTGAAAAAAGATCATGCAGCATTGTATACGTTTCAGGGACGCCCAGGCCTGGACAAATCTAAATTAAGTATAACGTTTCCCAGAAAAATGTCCAGCTTAAGAGAGCTTACAGTTTGCCCAAAATACAACTTCGTCTCAGATTCAATGGACACTAAAAATCCGTCATCCAAGCGATGGCGAGAGATCCGACTTGATGATGATTCTCACCTTGGGGGTCATGATGAACTAAGCCCTCTTAAACTTATATTAGTCCTTGGACATACGGACTTTCCAGTATTGGAGAAAGTTGTACTCGGAAATCTGATAGAATTGGAAGAGTGTGGGTTTTCTCTGCTAAGGAAATTGAAAATTTTCCGGTAAAAATATTTTGATATTTGAATTTATTTAGAGTGATCTATAATAATTTGTATTTTATATATATTTCATTGGTGAATTAAGATGTGGTAGCAGATGGGATCTGGCCGTCCGGTTTCCACAAAATGCGAGTAAAAAGGGAAGCAGTCAATTGAAAGAGATGCAACTTCCGGACGGATTGAAAGACCCTTCATTTGTTCAGAAGGTTGGGAAATTCTTTCCGCTCTTGAGAAAAGTATGGATTTATCTCCCGTCCGTCCCGGTGCTGAGAACATTTTTCAAGTCGTATGAAAATTCATCAGCTCTGGAAGAACTATATATCAAAACCCAGTTTGACTTTGAGACAACCTTGGAGTCGTGTCTCCTTCCTGGGAGTCGTGACGAAAGGAACTCTCTTTCAGACTCTTCCAAAACTGTACTGAGAACGTTGAAGGAATATAAACATTTTGGAGATTATGCGAGATATTACAACATTGAACTGCCTCTGGAAGATGAAGAGGATTTATCAGAGCTGAGGAGAAACAGTGCAGGAATCCAGGCACTGAAATCGCTACAGGTTAGTATACTAGGAAATTTTCGTCAATATATGTATTTAAATGTATGCATATAAGTAAACTTGGGGTTTTCAAAAATAAACAAAACTATCTCTTATCGGTGGATGGATAATCAAAACAGGTACTGGATTTGGAGCATATTCCACGTACTTTGCTAATTCCTAACCCCGAAGACGAGCGACGATGGTATGACCACAACTTTAAGTACCTCAATACCACTTTTGGCTTCAGATTGTACCCCTACTCACGACGGTGTCATCAGGAAATCCTTGGTTTGAACTTGAGGGAATACCATTGGAGGAATCTTGATGTAACAAATTTACACTTTCTTCTTGCTTATTTATGTATTCTGTGTAGTGTATTGCATAAATACGTATGCTATAAATACATGCATACATTGCATTTGTAATATGATAGCTAATCCGATGACTTATGTATTTATAAATTTCACAGTTTCTCAGTTCCAGAAGTCATTTTGATAAGGCTGGTTATGTGGCAATGGATTACGTGGATCTAATGTCCAGCAGTGGCGAAGATGATTTGTTCATTCCCATTTCAACGAAATCAATGTCAAGAAATAAAAGTCTTACCAAGAGTAAGTCTACGTCCAGAGGCATCAAAGTCGCAATTAAACCATCAATGCTCGTTCCTGATCATTGGAAAAGTAAAACGGAGACATAGTTTACAATTTTATTTGTTTAGCTGATAGGGATTAAATAATTAGGCTGTTAGGTTAGACTTATTTCTGAATTTTAAAGTCTTTTATGTATGTAGATGAAAAAATGAAACTGTAAAATTTAAAAAATTGTGCTCGTAGATCGTTCCACAATACTTTGAGCAATAATGAGAGGATGGAAGTTAGTCATAAACTATTCAATTTTTTGGTGCATGCTCTCATGATTAAATAAATAAATTATATACTTTTATTAATGTAAATAAGTATCTGTAAACAATCTACTAAACTAGACCGTTTCAGAAACTTCATTTAATGCAATGTATAAAATCCTTTGCGGAATAACGAACACCATTTAGAATAACACTTTGCAATTTTTGGGAAATAAATAAAATTTTTATTAACTACAAAATCTATTATCAAATACAAAACGATATAAAGGAATAAAAAAAAGAAAATAAATCTAATCAGATATAATATAAGTCAACATTTCAAATTATCTAAATCAATATAGTAAAAAAGTTCCTTCAGTTCCATCCAATTTCTACTATTTCATCACCTTCCTAAATGTTCTTTTGTAAGATCTCCTCATCAGTGGAGGTATTTTCCAGAGTGGAGTGGGCTCGAAGCGTGGCTGGTACTTCGGTGTGCTTTTGGGAGGCACAATGACTATGGAGATCTTGGGTGGATTTTTAAGATCAGCCCATGCGTTGTCCATGACTTCAGCAAGAAGTTCAAGCTCCTCCTCCTCCTCTGTACAAAAGAGCAAAAATGTACAGCACAACGATAAATTATAATTATGTATGCAGGAAAACAGCATTATTTATATTCGAAATTCGAACCTAGCCTTATATCCGAACTCTTCGTAGAACTCTCCGCGGATAATTCCACCACTTCACCTTCACCCACATTATCAACTGAAATTATAAACACAAAACAATAAACTCACGGGTGTATAATGCGTTTGAATAGCTGACTTACTTTTTTCCTTCAAATGGGCTTGGGCCACATGTGTAATAGCTCGAATATGGCTCTCAAACGTCCATGGGCACTTTGGAAAGAAACACGGAAATTTTCCTTGAAGATCTGGGACAATAGTCGGATTTGTAACAATATTTTTACTATAGGACGGAGCCATTTTATTGCTTTGAGTCCCCTTGTTTCACGCTCAATTGCTCCTGGTCTGCGGGAATTTGATTTTAATTGTTGCTGATAGTGGGGACAAAATGACTGAGCTCATGTGATGGTCGTGAGCCTGGAAAAACTCTTGGAGCGTCCGCACACTTTGGTTGACTCAGGCAAAGTGGAGCGCTGGAAGAAGGGTTCCTCTTATCCTGGCGCGGACTCGGATGCACGCAAACAGATCGCGGTGGAGCACGCAGGACGCGACATTTGGCTCCAGAAAATGCTCATAAACAATTATGCGAGTCCACGATATCAAAGAGTGCTCATACGCGCATAGTGTTGGAATTTGTCATTTTGTTTATTTTTATTTTTAGCTTGGGTGTATTATATGCGTATATGCTGTACCTGTATATATATATGTATGTAAATATGTGCTATGAAATCATGGCAAAATAGAACAATATATCATTTTATTAAATACTTCTAGAGTTAGTGACGCAATTGTTAATGATGGAACCAATTCTTTTAGTTTTTAACTAGGTCACAATTTGCAATGATTTGCGGGGGCGAATTTTTGTATAGCATATAATAAAAATGATTATATACTCTGGACGAACTAGCTCAATAGTCAAGCTTTGCTGTGTCCTTATCGTCGTAAATAATAATTCCAATATAACTTGATTGATTGGGAGTTATTTAGTACAAGCTAACAATCCCCATTCAAATACAACAGGCAGATATCTGCACAATGCAACGAAGAATGGCACTTCTAGTGACTTATGGCAATACCTACAATCTAAGTAAGATTTGACAACATAATAATATGGGAAATGCAAATTTTTTCAAGATTGGGTGCTAATGGGTCACTTTTGTGGGGAACGAGTGGGTTCGCAGAAAGTGAAGATGATCGTTGATTACAAACTCTTGACCGCACCATTCATTTAAGCGAGGCATGAGCCAAGTTGATTTTCCCTTTCATCTCATCTTCATTTTTGACTCATCTTCACAAAAAGATGACTTTATTTTCGATATCCGCTCCACGTTTCCCATCGTATCAGTAGGAATCTTCTTTTTTCTGCAAGAGACAAAAACCAAATGCGAGTTGGACATTGGCTCAGTTATCCTTTTTTGCAGGGATAAAACTCTTGTGGATTGCTTCCTTTGCACAGAAATATTTATTTAATTTTTTATTTAATGTGTAAGGTGATGAGTCCCATTGCCTAGTGTGATTATATATATATAACGTGAGCTAACGTTAAAAACAAGAGGAGAGTTGAGATTTCCTTTTAGGAGGCAAAATGAGACATATTAAGGTGATATTGAGGTTGCTTTGATGTCTTGTACTTATTTTCCGATAGAAAAAATTTGGGAATATTTTTTTCAGAGATTGGCCATTGTCGCTTTATGGATGGGTTTCATGACGATTGGTGTCAGCGAAGTGCGTGCAAATTATAACCGCAATAATGCCGTTGCTGGAGCTGACGAAGATGAGATTATGGAAACGAGCGGACAGGATATCCTCAAAGATGGTCAATTTGCAAATGTTCTCTCGGGGCTACTCCATCAGCAACCAGAGGAGCCAGTCTACAATGTGCAGCGATTAGGCGATCCTGATCGAATTCTTTGTCTGTTTAAAGGTAAGAAGTTCATGCGTTAAAATCGGTACAATATATTTTGATAAGCTTTAAAAAAAATGAAGACTTACTGTATAAATTTTATGGTGAATTTTAGATTCAAAATCGAAAAGAAAGAAACCAGAGAGTCAAACTACCCAGGAAGGAAATCACCAACATGGTAACGAAAATCAAAGTCAAAATTCTGCCGAACCAAATCCCCCAAATTTTGCGAGCCATCAAGTACAAAATCAAAATCAGAATCAAGGGTATGGACCACCACAACAACAAAATCAAGCCTATGGACCACCTCAGGAACAAAATCAAGTCTATGGACCACCCCCACAGCAAACGCCAGCTTATGGACTACCTCAGCAACAAAATCAAGCCTATGGACCACCCCCACAGCAAAATCAAGCATATGGACCACCCCAGGAAAAAAATCAAGGGTATGGACCACCTCCACAACAAAATCAAGCCTATGGACCACCCCCACAGCAAAATCAAGCATATGGACCACCCCAGGAAAAAAATCAAGGGTATGGACCACCTCCACAACAAAATCAAGCATATGGACCACCCCCACAACAAAATCAAGCATATGGATCACCCCCACAACAAAATCAAGCATATGGACCACCTTCACGTCCACCAAAATCATATAGTTTCAGCATTTCCTTTGGGGATAGGTTGCGACCACGAAAAAAGCAACGACACCAGCAACAATTTCATGGACCCCCACCACCAATGGCAGTCGGACCTGTGCCCCCACAGCAGCCCGTATATTTCCAGCCTCAACAAAACTTCAACGTACAACCTCAACAAAATTTTAATTCACAACCTCAACTACTGACGAATTCTGTCCAAACAAATTTCCAGCCTTCTCCACCCCAAACTAACTTCCAACCTCACCAACAAACTGATCACTTTGCGAGTAACATTATGTCGCAACCAGACTCTAACCCCAACACGCAATACGGAGTGCAACCTTCTCCTCCACAACAATACTACAACAGCCCCCTCGACCAAGTAAACTACCCACTTGCTCGACCAGACCAACAGATCAACACCGGCTACAACTACGATAATCAACAAGAACAAAAGGATCTCAACTTTGTCTACGTGTACGGCCCCCCAGAAAATAGCTTTGGTGACGAGGCTTCACGTCCACTTCCGCCCGTCAGAGTGCCACATTCGAAGCCCGAAACGCGTTACCAAGTGGTCGTGATCAAAGCCCCAAATCCCCCACCTCATCCCCAAGTGGAGATTCAGCTTCCAACTCCACCGGAGCAAAAGACCCTCGTCTACGTTCTTGTCAAAAAACCTCAGTCAGCCCCAGAAATAAAATTCACAAAACCCCCAACGACAACTCCAGCTCCCCCAGAAGTATTTTTCATCAAATACAAAAATAATCATCAAGGTTTGCCTTCAACTTCAGACATAAATTCAGACTCTTACAACGCCATTGCTCAGAATGAGAACGACTTTGCAAGTGAACAGATCGCTGAAAAGTATGTGAATAATGAAAATGAAGGTGGTTATCGAGAAAAGTTTAGACCATCCTTCATGCTGCCCTCGACATCATCTGCATTTGCGATGGAAATGGGGTCCAACAGACCTCCACTCTTCTCCACTTCGTCGTCATCGTCGTCATCCTCCCACTACACAGCTCCTGGTTCAGTACCTTGGAATCGAAAATAAATGCTAGAACTATTGGCATGGAGGACTTCGTGGGACCCACCAGTATTTATTTCCATGTACATACACAAGAGCAAAACGACCTTATCATTCAAGTTTACCAATATATTTCATTTACAATGCGAGAGTTTTTTTGTAAGCTTCAAAAGTCAGTAAATTATTATTTTTGACAAAGCGGTATGTTTTTTCCTTGTTATGCATCTTAACATTAAGGCGCTGTCGTTGAGTAAAAGGAACTTTCCACTTCACTTTAAATGTGAGTTATGGACTCATCGTAGTATTCGTAGGGCAGTGTACTTGTGTATTTACAGTGTTACTTGGAATGCACCCTACGATATGTACACGTCTTTCTTGCAATTACTGTATGCATTCGCACTGCGCCCATAAAACCGGTTTTTTGTCTTTGTAAAAATTTTCTCACGTAAGAAAATGAAAGTGAAACTTGGATGGTTGAAGGTAGGAGGAGGTGTGTGTGAAGGGGGATCAGTGTCCCATTTTTCTTTACAAGTTTCAATGTCAAGCCATAGCATTTGTCGTAAGCATGAAAAGACGTTATGCGTTTTTGATTTTATGGGAGGACATTTTTCTTAATTTTGATGAATGGCAAGTTTTAGGTGACACGTCGTTGTTGGTCGAACTTATTTACTTAGTTCGAAATACAAATGAAATCAGAATCAAATCATTGCTCGATCATTGTGATGATCAGAAAAAATTTGTTACATACCTACCACGTGGAGTATATAGTCATGGGCCCGTCCGTTGTGTATACAACTCTTGTCAGTCATCAATTAAAATGAATTGCACCTTTGACATTTCATTTCAACGGATGTGGTTCAACTTCCTATTGTCTCTCATTAATTCATTCCCTTTCAAAATGAGGTAATAGTAATAACACATTTTTGTCATAAAAAGAAATATTGTTGTCTGCAGCATATTATCACATCAACATCGCTTTAAACTTACTCTGTAATTAGCACGACGGAAAGAAATCTATATACGCACACATTTTTGCTTTACTTTTATTTACAGAAAAGGAAGTGTGTAAATAAAAAATAACAAGTATTTGCTTTTTACTGCATATATAACAAATATGAAACAATTACATATAGTAAAAGTCAACAATGAACTGCAAAAAAAGGAGAATAAAGGAATAAAAAAACAGAATTCGTTAAAAAATGCAAGCTTAACGTTGGTTCATTTGGTAGTAGTGCCTGAGCCTCGTGGATTGTTTGTTGGTCACTTTCGTTTCCTTCACAGACTAGTTTATCATTATTATTAGTAGTCGTTATCATAACACTGCATATGCAACTTAAATAGTAAGTCACATATCCCGTGGCTATTGCGGTGGTAAAAAAACTTGCCTCGTTGTTGTTGCAGTTTTGATGATCAATCGCAATCTTGCCCACTTACTCCACCCATATTATTGAATTGAAAGAAAATCGCATCTGATTAAGAATTTGCATTATTATGCAAGGCATGTACTCCTGCAGACTGGGTTTGTTCGCTGGTATTGGAAACTGTTTTTGAAATTGGTAAGTTGAAAGGGAAACTTTTACCAGATTATGTATAGTTACGCGTATAAAATTAAATGACCGCATCAGCCCTGCCTATATATGTATTGCTCTAACAAGTAAATAGGATGATGAACTATGGTACCTATGAAAGAATTTTTGTTAATTAATAATTTAGACCTAAAATAACATGGCAATATTTTGATTTGAACGTGACGTAATTGGTTTAGATGCCAGACATGCCTGCATCCAACTCTCTTTTTCCGACCTTATTCTTTGCAATAATTGGAGTCCATTTCTCATTATTAGCATCGCTTCGGGAGACGGGGTTTTTTCGCCGTCTGAGTTTAGTTGACTTTTTCTTGTTCCACAGCCTCGAGCTGAGGAGTTTGACAGGTCTTCCGGTCACGGTGGAGAAATGGGCGGATAAGCGACTGTAATCGGAATATGGGTCGCCCACGGTAGCAGGAGCATATTGTTCTTGTACCCCTCCAACGACACCACCCCCTTCCACGTACTCTCCGTACTGACCTTCCTGTGGTCCAACAACGTACTCCTCCGGACCAGGCTGGAATTGCTGGAGCTGTTGATGGTGATGGGGTGCGTACTCGAGTTGGTGTTCATGCTCTTGAACGGGGACAATTGAAGTGTATTCTTGCGGCGATTCCAGGCCTGGTTGTACCAAGGGTTGAAATTGCTCCTCGTGTGGTTGGTGGAGAAGTTGAGGTTGGTCGTGATAGATGAGCTGCTCACCGTGGTGTCCACCGTGGTCAATTACTTGGGGATATGTGATCGGAGCGTCGGATGGGATCGGTGCATATCTGGGAGGAATGAAATAAGAAATATGCAAATATGGAGCTTATGAATATCTATGGAGCTTTGTATGATATCACTCACCCTCCACCCTGGTTGTTTTTATAGCGAATGAAGTACACTTCAGGCTTGCTTAGCGGAACTTTAGCTGAAATAGATTGTTGGAAATAGTTTTTTGGTTTCGAATTTTTACATTTAAATATTCATGTTTGGCAAAATTAACTGTGTACGAACCAGGAATTATTTTAACTGGTGGGGCAGGCTGAGGTTTCTTGACAAGGACGTAAATCTGTGTCTTCAACTCTGGGGGTGGGGGCAACTCGACGGTATGTTGGGGATGTGGGGGTGGGTTTGGAGCGTTGATGAAGAGGACCTGGATTAACATAATAGAGACAGTCGTAAAGCAGAAAATACAAACTTCTGAATAAGTAACTATTTTTTTGGATGCAACTAGTCTTACTTGATAATGTTTCTGTTTCTGTTGTGGAAACTTCTTAACGATATGTGGACGAATGTGTTCCGATGGTTCATGGGGGGCTGAGAAGACGTAGACTGATTTTGAGATTGAGGTCGTTGCAGGGGCCGGACCTGGTTCTGGATAACCACCACCACCACCACCATCTACTCCTCCTCCGGGAAAGTGACCTTCTGGTTCATATGGGATGATGGGAGCAACAGAAAGTGAGGGAGGCTCCACAGGGGCGTAGGCTTGCGACAAGCTGCTCAACAGCTCTTGCCCTCCCCCTAATAATTGGGGAGGATGGTGGTTCTGGTGGTGATGGCCTAAAATTTGCCAACGACATAATCCCAATAAATATCAGTCACGTAAGAGTTAGTATGAATATCTAGCAGATAAAATTTACCATGTGCACCATGTCCTTCGCCACCAGCAAGATAAGCGTAATTACTAATTCCACCTATCGCTGGCCCACCGCCATGCCCATGCCCATGGTGACTGAAAGGTGCTGAGCTGTGCAGGTTTTGATGAGCGTAATGTCGAGGTGGGGGTGGTCCGTGATGATGAAAGGGCCCCCCACGTCGGATCTTATTGTGTCTTGGGTGAGGACCTCCCAGAACTACAGTGACCAACGAAGCCACCACAATCTGCACCCACCCCAACAATCATAAAATGATACTTTTTGTATGTAATTTCTATAAAATGTATGCAAAAATCATTACTTACCAAAATCAGTCTCATATTTTCGACTTTCAGTTAAATTCCAAGCACAAAACTTTACTCACTCGCTATTTTTATCAACAAATAAAGAATCACAATTGAACAAAGTGCATGACTGAACCAGTCGCTAAATGCATGCAGAATGTTTGCACCTTGTGGTTTTGTTTTAATTTAACCTTAGCAAATTATCTTCAGGTATGAGATTATGAGAGCAATCCAACATTTCATATCGCTACGGATATCGTCAAATCCAACAAATGCATAGCTACGGATTCCAACATTTGACGACTTTTGCATGGCAAAGGGTGGGGAAATTGCTCTTGATATTTAATTCCTCACACCGTGCAGTAGAAACGACTTCATTTATATGATACAGAATACATCTTATTAAAAAGCAAGAATTCATGCATACATAGACCACACGTCAGGATCTAGACTTACTTCTATGGTCACCTCGTAGCTACCTCATTGCTTTGCTACCACACCGGCAAAGTGTTGGTGAGGTAAAATAAAGCAGATTATGATTAAGGAAGTAGAGTAAAAGCGAGAGAGAAATTGACAACTTCACCATTTGCCTTTTATATATTTTTGCAAGCTTATGCATGCGTACGCATTTCATGAAAATTTGTGCACTATAAGACCGATTAGATCAAAGTCTCACCGCACATGCAACACTAAATAATATGCAATAGTACATAAATATACTTAAGTGCATGTTTGGTTGGCGAGCTGTTCAAGTAAATTGAAATTGTTCGCTTTTATTACTATCACCACAATCCAACCCATTATTAAACAGCAATAATATTGCATTTGTAGCATTTGTGCTTGTCACATTAAAAGAGATGTAACGTAATAAAGTCTACGTGCAAACACTATTTCATGTGGTTATGATCATGTCACTAATTACTCAATCTTGCTAAAGTCTTGTATCTGGCGTGTTCAGAAAATACAAGATCTCGCGAAAAGGATTAATCTGAATTACAATTTTTATACAAATGTAGCACAACGCAACTATATCTATTTGAGGGCCTATAAATTATATGTGTAATGCCGTAGCCGTACCAAGTCCTCATTGCAAAATTCTAATAAGTAATACTTACTTTAACTTGCATTCACAACTGAAATGATACTAGAGTACGTTGATAACTATAAACATGTTAACATCTCCGCCCTAATATTTCGTCAGTGAAGGACAACGTTGTCAATCTGTGCATTGCTTGCTCCCCTTGGTCCATAGACATAAACGCTAATCACATCCTGAGCAGCTGCGTAGAATGAAATTCCGTAGGGTTCATACCCTCGTGACACCCCGACACCCAGCTCTCGACCTTGCTCCCCATTAATGAGGATGCCAAACACGGCTCGTAAAGATGACGTAGCCACCCGAGCACTCAGGTAGTATGTTCGACTCTCTGGCACCGTCACATTTTGGATTAGGGACAACTCGGATGGGGCAAAGTCAAGATATCCACTCAGACTTCCGGTATAAACGTAGTTTCCATTTATGGCACCGTCGTCCCGATCTCCGTAGAGGAGCGACCAACCTTCTCGACCGACAGATTCGAAATCCCCGTTGACCAGCAGGTTTTCCAAGGTATCGGACAAAACGGCGTTCATTACCAGGAACGTGGTAATCGAGGTGGGAGGTGCGTTGTAAATCACTTCAAACTCTCCGTTCAAGGGGACCTCTCCCAAATCCGCATTTTCTTCCGTTGCTGAAGTTCGAGTGGCCGTGACGGTTGGAGTGGAACTTGAAGCTACTAATCTCAGATCATAATTTACAGCTCGAACTATTCCTTGTATGTTGACCGTGACAATGACCTGGTTGAATTAAGAAAACGTTGTTGGTTGGTCGGGTTAGAAAATATTGTAATTAATTATTTTGTTAAAAATTTTGTACCAGAATGTTGGAACTTTCGTCATACGCAGCTATTGAGTTTGAATCGCTCACGTGTACTATTTTATAACCTGTTTGAAATTCAATCTGAGATATGTCAAGATTATTAATTATGCATCTGAGGAGTGGGAACCTTTCTTGATATATTTGGTGAACTGCTTAAAACTGTGATATCCAGAATTATATCGAATTGCGTCTATGGATGGGTCAGTATAAGGAATGTCAAGCAGCCCCCACGCCCACGGTTGCTGGTCTTCCATTACTTGCCAGTAAACTACAATACACATGGAGTAGGATAAAATAAGTGATGCCAGATAAGATTTACACAAGCCTATCACCCAAACACCTACCCCACGCTTCTGGGTTCATATTTCTAATATCGTAGACTACCCTCTCCGCCAAAGCGATCCCTTGAGTCATGTCTCCTTGTGGCGAAGCCTGCCATCCCCTGTACCATGATGAGCATACTTTTTACTCACTTAAACTCTAGAGGAATTCGTAAACGCTACAATTAATTATTGCTTTGTTGAATGAATTAAGTACACTTCGTCCATCCAGAGAGCGTGCCCATTCTTCTTAGAAAGCGTGTACAAAGGAGCCCTGTTTTCCCTCCCATTGTCCGAGTACCCGTGCGTATTGACTTTCGTGTACAAGTTGGCGATTCCTGATTCGGTGAAGGTTTCTTGAGTCAACAGCTCTTGATTTATCTCAGTTTCATCCCCAACCGAAATGCTGACATAATTCATGCCTTTTTCCCCAATGGATGAATGGAGGGCCTGAATGACTGCCATCATGGTTGATCTCTCCATACAGCACCCTTCCTGAGCACTTGACGCTCCGTTCCAGTAGCCGGAGGAAGGCTCGTTAAAGGGGGCAAGGCTGGTGAAGGTAAGGTTCCACTCGGTGTGAAAATGGTTTACGATCTCCGTCAAGTAGTCGGAGAATTGAGAAGCATTCACAGGGTCAAAATTTGCATGAAGCGAACCTCCAGCCGAGTTACCCTTGGAACATCCGGATATCGTCATCCTGTGATTAAAATCAGTTATGTTAACTAAGTTCACACGAGTTGCAAAATAAAATGGAAAATACAAACCACTGAGGAGGTGAATTGGAAAAAGCTTCAAAAGTGTCCACGCCCATTGCTTTTGCTGCTTGAAGCACCTTCCGAGCACGAGGATCACGGTTCCCTGTGAATGCATAAACACGTCACGTTTATAGTTTCGGTGCTACCTACATTGGTAATTCTGCTCACAATTGAATGGTAAATCGGGACCATCTTTGAATGATTCAGTACCCCCACCAGGACGGAATTCGCCACACACAAGTTCCCCAGGAGTCGTCCCACCAATAGTGTACCGCAAAATATTGAGATTTAATTGAGCTGGCTGCAAAAAGCTATGATATATTTTGAAGTGAATGCTAATAATTCAGAAAATCGTGTTCAAAAAAGTCTCACAGAAAACAAGGCGTTGATGATCTCATCCTGGACGCCCTGATCAAATCCTCCCAATACGTCGCCAAACCAGGCTAGAGAAGTGCCCCATCCTCTCCAGGTTTCAAATACTACTCCCGGATCCACAAACGCTCCTTGCACGTGGGCCATAGCACCCAAGAAAATTAACGTTTGGATTATCATTTTCGGCTCTTCCAGTTTAAATATAGGATCACTTAATAAGTTTTCAGTTCGGAGTAGGATTCCAACGCTATTTATATTTTGGTTATGAAACGATATTGTTTCTTAAATTATCGGCAACTGTTATCTTGTCACAAAATGATGTATTCCTTGATATCCACAATCAGGAATACAATGAATGCATGTACTGAGGACCATTATTGACGATTAACACAAAAATATACATGAATAAGTACCATGGTATAGCATTGTGCATTTGTGCATCAAATATAATAATAGGTATAATGAATCTGTATAATGCATGTAGCGCAACCCTTCTTACATCAGCGACCCCCAAATAAGAAAGTCCAGCATTTATTAACATTTTTCCTAATAATTTATTTATCGTCGTTCTGAGTTCGATCTATCAGATAGGATATCAGAAACTGTGAATAATATGTAACACGCGACGCTGGCGATAACTTATCCAAATTCTGGGAAACCAGCAGGAAGTTCAATGGGAAGGCCACCAGTTTCATTCAGTGGAGGGAGTGTCGGGATCCCACCTTCAAAAATAAAATAAAAATGTATTCTTTAATTGTATGCCAATCAATTTGAAGGAGGCATGAAAAATTGGAAAATCCAATTACAGTATTTTAAATCAAATCCAAAAAATGTGAATGCAATATGAAGTAATGAAATTATTTACCTGGCAGTGTTCCATTCAGAGGTGGGAGGGTGGTTCCTGTAAAATCCACAAAAAATCAATCGTTGTGAGATTTTTTATAAAGGCCTGACCTTGTCTATTTCCTTACCTATTGGCAAAGTCGTATTGACTGGGGGGATAGTCGGTAGGGACCCTTTATTTGAGCGATTAATAGAATAAATAGCAACCGACCGTACATGGGTTTATTTACTAATTCCCATATCTGACCTTACCGATTGGGAGGGTGCCATTAAGAGGTGGGGGTGTAACCGGAAGAGTCGTATTGACGGGAAGCCCGCCTGGAGAAGAAAATTGCTTCACAAATCATGTTGACTAGTTTGAAACCTTCTGTTCTATGGGTGTCTGCATTTGTGGTGTGGCCTTACCTGGCAACTCTGGAACTGTGGTATTTACAGGAAGTCCTCCTGAAAACATGAACAAATATAAAGAAGAGCTTCACGGAAGGCATATTAGTAAAGGTGTTTGCATTTGTGTGACCTTACCTGGCAACTCTGGAACTGTGGTATTAACTGGAAGTCCTCCTGAAAATAACATGGACACATATAAAGAAGAGCTTCACGGATACTCCAGAATTCTGATGTGTACACTGTATGCACAATTATTTATAATCTTGTAATTGCAGAAGGTTAAACCTGGCAGTTGTGGTACGGTCCCATTGACAGGAACCTCAGGGACTTGAGCCAGCACCATGACGAGGGCCCCACTGAAGACCACGACGACGGATGTCAAAAATATATGACCCATGCTTCAAGAGGAGAGATGCCAGCTATGGGGAAGAGGCAAACAATAATTTCAGACAGAATCAAGACCCCCTCGCTTCAAAACCTTATATAGAAGCATCACATTCGAGACATTTGTAACCCGATAGCTGCTAATTTGGATTGAATCTCATTAAAAAACAATTTCCTAATGATCCATTATTGGGCAGCAGACTGATTCCAGTTTCAACTCCTTTACTTGTAAAATCGCCACAAAGTACGACGCATAAATTCTAAATCCCCTTGTTTTACAAGGTTATTTTCATACTTATCAGAAATTTCTGCATTATGTACAGAGCTCATCAGCATAGACTTGTGCGTAGATTTGTTGAGCTCGAAGAAATGCATGCCTTTCTGGCATGATTGAGATCAGACTGTAAATCTTGCTCGCACCTTTACCATCTCGTAATCTCAGGTTGCCAGCTAACTCTTTAGATTTACAAATGAATAGATGGGGGAAAACGCAAAGAATACGAGTAAAAATTTTTATTCAATGTAAAAAAAATCTGGAATTGTTTAAGTTGTTCCAAGTGGCAGTAATACCAGCACTATCTTTAACAAATTATCTTGGTAATTATACTCACCAAAAAATTAAATTGCATTTAAAAAAATTTTGTTACCATTTAATTTTATACACAAAAAAGTCATGTTACATGTGTTGGTCCCCCGTAGCAAGCGATGTGGAGTTTTCAATGCTTGCAAGTGTGCTGGCACCGCTTATGGCCCGGTGTGAGCAAGATTTATTCTCTGATTGAGATTGAAAAATATTATATGTTGTGCATTTTTTCATTGACGAGCTTTGTCATTAATTTAATTATTAACAGAGGAAAGTTGGTAATACCAAGTTCAGTATGTAGAACATAGTCATGTATTCATGATGCCCGACGTTATTCTAATATATATAATGAGAATTTTACAGGATGCTTTCAGAGTTTCCAGTGAAGAAATTTTTCGCTGACTAAAAAAGAAGCAAGCCTTACTAAAAAGGAGTACCACAAAACAAAAATGAAATCACAAAAATTCAGGATACTATTTTAGGATTGCACGAATTATGAATTATGTGTATGACTAATTGCAACACAATCTCATGCTTTACAATTTCCAGTCGTCTCATATTACATATGTATACGGGATGCAAAATATCGGGTGTAGTTGATTAAATATAACTATGATTCATTATTAATCACGACGATATGCCACATGAATTTAACAAACATAAAGTCACATGAGTACTCCTCATTTTTGACTACTGCAAACGAGGAAATGAACTGGACCAGATTTCGACTATTCTAAACTAAAGTCTGATTGTGATCGTTATGTACTCTCCGGGTGGAGCCTAATAGGCAGAAACCAGCCGCGTTCCTCAGTTTGCTGAAAAGGATGAGGGGATGAGCATGGCTTCTGCCTAATAGGCTCCACCCGGAGAGTACATAACGATCACAATCAGACTTTAGCAGTTTATTTCTTTCGAGTCCGAACAAGTGACAAATTTCCAGAGTCAAACAACAAATAATCTCACATCTCACATCTCGTCATGTCGTTTATTATAGACTTGGTAAGCAAATATGAACGATAACAACTGGACACTCATCGTGTCATTTTGTTAATCTGTACAACATCAAACAAGGAATAACAGCTAGAGGACAAACAAACAAGTGATGATATGAACTGAAACATGTAAATTCTGGTCGTTGGTTTTGACTGCGTGACTCATCCTCAGCCAAAGTTGAGTCGTCATTTCGTTCGTGTTGCTACTTGCTACAGAAGAGAACTGCTGCTTGCTTCGACTCAGCCAGTCGGATTTATTATTCACACACACGTCGCCATTCACTCTGAATTAATTCAAATTAATTTCTCTCTGGATTGCTACATTTTACAGAAATTTCTTTGACAAGGTGAGTTGTAAATTATCAATGCTTTGTGAGTGTAGACTAAAACTCATCGGGCTCGTATTTTACTGATCCATTTTAGATATTTGAGTGAGTTTTGTTTTTGTGTGCATTTTGAATCAAAATTTTTGATTGTTGAGTTTTAGACGGCTGATAGTTTGAAATTTATTTATTTTGTTTATTGCGTATGTAATATTGGATAGGGTCACGAGTTTTCTATTATCGTAAATTTTGTTGAAATATGCGCATATTTAATAATAATCATTGTTTCAGATAATTGGAGTGGATTCATCATTGAACAAGATAAGATAATACTTTAAGCAGCTGACAAGATGGTGTCTGGAGGTGTCAACAAGTGCATGAAATATGCACTCTTCGTCTTCAATTTGGTCTTTGTGGTATGAACAATGATAATGCATGTCGAAACGAAATGAAGTTTATTGGGTTTATTGGGTGTAATGAATTAATTGGGTGTGCAGATCGTTGGAATAGTGATGGTTTGGCTCGGAATCAGCTCTCTGAACGGATTTGATCGTTATATCCAACTTGTGGAAACTCACTCATTTGCAGCTCCACCAAAGCTTTTCATCGCCATCGGAGTTATCATGTTTCTCATTGCTTTCCTTGGATGTTGTGGAGCTTGGATGGAAAATCATGCTATGATTATGGCGGTATTACTACGTTATTATTACAGTAGTCGATACATTTTTTCGTCATAGTGTACACGGATTAATTAATGATAACATGGTGGGGCACATTTCAGTACTCCGTGCTCGTTGGATTAGTGCTGGTTCTGCAACTGGGTGTTGGAATTGCAGCATTCTTGTTGCAAGATGATGTTGAACAATTGGCTGAAAAAGGACTGAATTCCACTCTGGTGAACTATTATAACAAGACCTTCCCAAATGTTGAGGATATCCAACGATCATGGAACCTTGTTCAGAGCGAGGTACATTGTTACATTACTATATATGATTGACTAGTTAGTTTGTATTTGTATTTTTAGAATAAAGTATATTTTTTTATTGCAATAGCTCCACTGCTGTGGTGTTTCCAACTATACGGATTGGAAGGCTAGTTACAACGCAGATTTGAAAACTGAGGCCCTTGTCCCAACCTCTTGTTGCGTTGGTGGTGCTGTTGAAAATTGCACCTTGACTATTAACAAGGATAACATCGATACAATTGATGTTACCGGCATCATCTACACCGAGGTAAATATATATTATTTGCAATAATAATAGTAATTGATAAGAGAAAGCAAACGAAACAAATAATAACAATACCAATCAACGATTGTTTTGTTTTTCAGGGTTGCTTGAACAAAGCTATTGATCAATTGGCTATTACCCGTCTTGGCGTTGTGGCAATTGCACTTGGAGTTGTGCAACTTCTGGGAGTGATCTGCGCCTGCCTTCTCGCCCGCAGCATTCGGTTCAGCTATGAAACGGTTTAATTAATTCGAAATCCAACAATACGGTTTCTCAGTCTGTATGAGTATAACATGATTGAATCTTAACAATCCAAGTCAGTTGTTTAACATTCGTATTATAAGGTATAGAGTACATATTTACATGCATAGTTTCAGTTTCGTCGAAATAATCGCCCGCATTTTAATGATTTCGTTTCAATTTTCAAGTCGCAAATTTCTAAGGTTGTTTAGTCGTCAAGAGTTTCCTTTCCTGACGGCACCCTAAAAAGTACTCCATCTTCCATGGTTGTATATTTTTATCGGTATTATTTAGTTAAATTTGGTTTAGTTCCTTACATACTAACATTTCACAACACGACTCGCGTGGATCGACTATGAATTTCTTGAGTAGGCCATATTATTAATAATATTTACCTTTCTGATAATTGTTAGTTTTCACTTTACAGTACTTATTAATTATGTCCACTCTAATGTAACGGTGCAACTTGTATTTTTTCGATTATACTTAATTTGTAAAACATGGCAATGAATTAATTAGACTAAACCTCACATATTTATATGACATGAATTTCTCAGTAATAAATTATTCTTGAAATATCTTATGCCACACAATTAGTGAGAAATGTTGTCAAATCGTGATTTATTAATGTAATACGTTGTAGTTGTACATAATATATGACACAGGCATGCAGGAAATCACCCCATTACAAGACGTTGTTTACGGTTTCACTGAGATTAAAATGATACTTCATTAACCTATGATATGAATTAAAATAGTATTACACTTCACAATTATTAGTATTATAAAGAGGTGCAGTATGATACGAAATAGTTAAAATCAGGCTCCTGGTGATTATTTAAAAAAAATTAAAAAACGATAAAATGCGGATTATATAAGACGACGATGGATAAAATATTTAATACTATCATTTCAGTCACCATCTAACGAATGAAATCTGATAGGCTTGTAAATTTATCATTATTATTCTGCGCTGCGCTGCAATTCCAAATCCTAATCTGCTGTTTAAAACCCACAAGACATAAAACGTGCTTGTTTGATTAGCGAAAAATTGTCCAACAGGGAATTAGGAATCATCAATTATGATAGGATCGTTTAACATTGGGTATTTTAGAAGAGCTTTTCGAAGAGCTAGGAGGAGCTGGCACAAGAAATTTGTGATCTTTCGATGACGTTGTTGTGGGCTTATTAGTTGTTGGCAAAGTACTTTGTTGTATTGTGTGCTGCTGTTGTTTCAGTCTGTTATCTCCAGTTCCGTTTACACGATGTTGTTTACTAATGTCAACATGAGATGCAATCCATGGATGCACTAATATTTGACGGATGGGTAATCTCTCTTGTGGCAGTTTTTTCAATACCTTTTTGATGAGATCTCTGGCCCCTTCCGTTACATGGGTAGGGAATCCATAATCACAACGGATAATTTTTTCATAAGTAGAATTATAAGATAAGGTCTCAAATGGAGGCTTTCCTACTAAAAATTCATACAAAAGGATCCCTATACTCCAAATATCTGCCGTTTTATCATGAGCTGAACCCTCCACCATTTCTGGGGGCAGATAGTCCAGCGTCCCACAAACAGTTTCACGTCTAAACAAGGGCATATTTAATACGTTCAAATCACAATATGACACAATAAATTATTATTTTTAAACATCATACTTTGACGATGGAGCATGTACAGACCACCCAAAATCACCAATTTTTAGCATCCCATCATCTCCTAGTAATATATTTTCCGGCTTTATATCCCGATGAAGTACATTTCGGTGATGACAATACCCGATTGCATCAGCTATTTGATAAATAAACTTGGCAGCTCTAAAAATAAGCAAAGTAGGTATTCAGTTGGTTTTAAAAATTTGTTAACTTAACTTAAAAACTTACAATGGTTCTTCAAATCTCTTATTTGGCTGATTTTTGAGATATTGGTATAGTTCTCCTTGACTTGCATACTCTAATATAAGATAAACCCGTGTCTCATCGTGGAAGTACCCAAACATTCGAATTATGTTAGTGTGGCGAAGGTGCGTCTGAATTTCGATTTCTCGTCTCAATTGATGTTCAACATTCGCCCTTTTCAGTTCCTTTTTAAACAGGACCTGAAAGTCCATAAAGACAAAATACATACGTGTAAAACAAAGTCTAATTAATGAGCGTCACTTTTGTTTAGTACTTGACGAACCTTGAGTGCAATAAGAAACTTTGACTTTTTCTCCCTCGACAAATAAACGTTGCCGAATTTTCCTTTGCCCAGCGGCTTCCCTATTTCAAAATCTTGCAATGTCCACTTTCTTGAACTACTAAAATCAGCCAAAAATGATGTTATAATTTACCTGATTCATAATCAGAATTTGTAAGTTACTTTAAGAACAAAACTCACTTCATTGCTTGATTTTCTTTCGATAAAGCCATACCTTGAACGGCTTGTAGAGGAAAATTTATTTGAAAACAGGGTCAAAAATATGCAGTAACGAATATAATATTGAGTATGTATGATCCCTTAAATGTGTATGAGGAATGGTGAAGCCGAACGAATGCATGCGGAAAGACGAGCAACAGATAGAAAGGTTCGTTGGCTGGTGATGGCAGTTGAGCTTTGAGTCGCGCCAGTTATTTGCATAAACAACAAATGGAGATGCAATAATAATATCTTTTATCGATCGGTTGATTTAATATTCTTTCCTAATTTACATAACTTACACTGTAAAGTAAACAGATACAATATATGCATAATTATTGTTATGTAAATAGACGAATGGTTTTGTCAGCTCCAGAAGATAAAACCCATGGCTGCATGTTGTGAAAAATGACGGATAGGATTCCAAAGTCGCTAAATTTTTCGTGACCACGAAGTTTCTTGACGGGAACGATTAGTGGGTTTTGAAGGAGATCGCTGAAAGTACAAATAATAAATTGTGATTAAATAGAAATGAAACAGCAATATATAGTTTAGCCATGAAATGCTGTGCAAAACGTACTTGTACACCATTCCATGAGAAATGATAAGGCTACAGTCGTCTCCTCCTGAAGCAAACAACGGATATCTCTTGTGATAGGCTACACTCCGAATAGCATTTCCATGAAACCTCATCGTCTGATAGGGCTTCGTACTCAAATCTAGGTCAAACCACATGACTTTCTTGTCGTAGGTCCCTACGAGGACATTGTCTCCACCTGCATAAATGAATAATATGAGCAATAGAATTCATTCGAGCTAATTACATTCAGAGAGTTAATGTTGCTATTAATTAATTGACTGGCTTACCTGGATGAATAGCAATACTTGAAATCCATTTTGCTCCAGTCATTAACTTTTTCACCATTTCTTGTTGTACCAAGTTGTAAATTCGCACGTGGCGTTGAGTCTGTTTGAAAAAGTTGAATAAAATATTAGTTATTTGATATATGTCATTTAAATAGCCAATTAGACATTACTGCAATGAAAAAGTATGGTCGGATGGGGTGGAACAGCACACACTGAATAAGTCCCTTGGATCGGTTGAGAGGCAGTTGGGACCTCCGCGAAGAGAGTTGATGGATCAGTACAGACTTGTTTTGACCTTCTTGCATCACAGTAGAAAAGTAGTCCCCTTTCCCATGCCAAGTGACCTGTTAGGATATATGATATATCATTACACGTGTAGATTATTAAATTAATAAAATAAACACAAACATTGAATGAAAAAGATGATAAATTAACTTTTTATTGTCGTTGTTATATTTGCAAATACCTGATGAATGCGCTTAAAGTGTCGAATGATGATACGCGTGCCTTTAGCCCACTTAGAATCATCTGTGGCGACTGGTTCCCATGTTACGGCATTGGCAACTTTCTCATTTGCTTTATAATCCCCTTGCTCTACACCGTCTTGGAGTAAGGCATCCGTTTTTTTAACGACAAGTTTGTCTCCTACTCCAGGATTGATGAGGAACAAGTCTGATTCAGCAGCAACAGCGAGAAGACACAAGGACTTATTTGGACACCACTCAACACTTCGAACAACACAAGATTCCCCAAATTCAAAAGTTTTGAGGCAACGCCCTGTAGCGATCTCCCAAACTGTAACGATATAAAAAATTGCATGATAATACTGGTGTTATTTTATATATTTCGCAAATTGTAAATGACAGACTACTAGTATAAACTCACTCTTGACAGTTCCATCTTCTGACCCTGATGCCAAAAACTGACCCCCTGGTTCCAAACTAAGCGAACGAACCATGTTAGTGTGTCCCTTGAACACCATAGAACATATGGTTGGAAAAGGTTGCAAATCCTTCGGGTTTGGCAACTGTGGCACCAAATCCTCTGCTTTGATAGTAAGCTAAATGAATAAGTAAATGCAAAACAGATGTAACAGTGCCTTATGAAGTCAAAATATTCCATAATAATGCTTTATGTTGGGTGACTTGATGACTTACTCGCATCTTTTTTGCACGTGGACACAAATACAAATCGAGACATCGCTCGAAACGCTCCTTGATAAAATTATCATATGCTGGAACGTCAAGAAGTCGCTTATGTTTTTGAGGAATAAAGTTGTATTTCCTCTTCCAAGGTTCGTCTGACCTTTTCTCCCAATCCTTCATCTGGGTATAAATTAAAAGTATATAAATTAGAATAATAATAAGAGCGAGAGCACAAATAAATAAACTATATCCTTAAATCAAAAGGGAAAGGTTAGTTATAAAATGACTACAATTCATTACCTCTTGCTCATCAAACAAATATTCGGCCGGAGGATTATACGATTCCGCATTTGTAGGAAGCTTTATCTTGGGAGCTGGGATGTGTGCATGAATCCTTCTCATCTCATCAGCCTTATCGTCTGAATCCCATAACATGTAAAACTGTGGTTCATCAGACTTTTTGGGTTTAGGCTTCATCCACCCCATTTTTATCGCGTGCACCATTCTAAACACAAAGTAAAATTATTAATTGATTCATCAATTTCAAATGCCCCCACATTAGAAACACACTTGGAAATTTTCATCTTGTCGATTTTAGATGGGAGAAATGACGTCTTCGATGGGGGCATATTTCGCAATGGCGTCTCCATCACACTCGACGAAAACCACTCAATCCAAGGTTCAAATGCATTATAGTGCACGTCTGGAATTTTTCCAGACTGGAGGCGTTGAATCAGTTCAAAATCAGCATCCGAAAGTACTACATTCTGACCCGTCTGCTTATCTTTTACTGTACGCCTGAGAAGAATGAATAGCTCATCAGCTCATTAAATTCCCTTCGACTATTACTGAAAACAATTATTATTTGTCATAATAAATGCATAGAACACCTACCAAAAATCTGGGTCTTCCATGCGACGTAGAAAATCGTCCAGCTTATCTCCCAGTTTGGGTTTAATCAACTTCCTTCCATCCAAATCATAACCAATGTGAGGATACTCGTCGTACCAATTCAAAGGAACATTGCCAACAGTGTTGCGCAAGTCCTGGAATTAATAAAGTAATTAATTAGTTAATTAATAATCAATATTTATCCATACCAAATATACATATCATATACGGTATAAGGGATTTACTTCTTCGTCAGATGAATCGAAATCGTACTCATCGTCGTTTCCGTTGCTTAATTTAATTAGAGGATTTGGTTTTGGATGAGGAGATTCCGAGCTATTTTCAGAAATATGTTCCAACTCTGCCTCAACCCCACTGAAATCAAAATTTGGTGTTTTTTCTTCAGCTTCATCATCGTCGTCTGACGATGAATCTTCGGAGTCTTCCACATCCTCTTCCTCATGATCATCTTGCTCGTCATCTATAATATGAAAACACAAATTGTACTACTATAATACACGATAGTACAAGAATTTAAAATAAAACTGTACGCCATACCTTCGTCCACATCATCCTCCTCCTCGTCATCATCTGAGCTATTAACACTTACAGCATTCTCTTTCCCGGACTCCTTTTCTACTTCTAACTCCTCATCGTCATCCTCATCGCTCATGTCAAAATCTTCTTCAGAATCTATAGAACCTTCTTCATTTTCCTCATCCTTTTCAATCACTGTGCTATTCACACCCTTAATCATTTTCTTCTCGACTTCAATGACCTTGGGACTTCTTCCTGGTGCATCGTTTCCACTTTTATTGACAGAAGATAATGATTTCCTTGTTTTGACCGCTTTGGGCGATGGCGACGGAGTTTTCGTTTTCTGAAAGGTACAAAGTTACAAAAATCAGTATGTAAATATTTATAAAAACCCATTCACTGCACATTGTTTAAAACTTACACCAAGTTTTTTATTCCTGAGTCGCGCAGATTGTCGTGATGGCGTGATAGGTTCGACAACTTCAACTTCTTCAGTCTTCGTCACAATAGATTTACGCTTCATAGCTCAATAGAAGCTTGAACAATACAAACAAAATCTGTCTCAGTTTATTTAATACGTTTACAGTTACTGAAATTGCAATCGTGCGAATGCAATTTCCGAAGGTATATCAAACAGATTTTTAATTTTTTAAATAAAATTTCTGAAGTGTCATGTCGCAAGTTAATTAACAAATTTACTCGTTAGACGTTTAAGATGTGTGTGTGGAGCAGTCAACAATCGAGGCACGTGGAGTGTGGTTATTCGTTTCAAACGCCAGCTCTGCCGCTGCCCCGTGTTCGCGGAAAGGGAGAAATTTCTCTTTTCGGCTTTTTTAAGACTCCTCAGTCCAGGTAAACTAAAAACTGAAATTAACTGAAATTTTCCAGTTTTACACATTTTTGTTACTATTTAATATTTTAGGACTTTGACGCAGATTCTATTGCTGTTCACTGTTTGGTGTTTCAACCATGCCAAAGTACTATTGCGATTATTGCGACACATACTTAACACATGATTCGGTAAGTTAGTTGTAGAAATATGAAATTCCAAAACAAGAAACGTTTTCTAAATGACAATATGTATAAATAATTTGTATTGATTTAGCCATCTGTCCGGAAGACGCACTGTGCCGGACGGAAGCACAAGGATAATGTTAAATTTTACTATCAAAAGTGGATGGAAGACCAGGCACAAAGTTTGATTGACGCGACAAGTAAGTGTGAACAATTTTCACTGAGAAATGTTTCTTATGTTGTCTCTAATTACAATGTCGAAGAGAGGGGAGCTGTGAAAGAATTATCTCATATGATAATTTATGACTATTTTTATGTTACTATTTTAGCTGCTGCCTTCAAAGCAGGAAAAATACCAGCAAATCCATTTGGAGCACCTGGAAAGGGTGTAGCTATCCCACCTCCAGGAATGCTCCCACGTAAAGATACATACTTATGCAAACTCGATATTCGTCGTAATAGCTTAATTAATTGGCACATAATCATTTGTTGCAGCACGTATGGGGATGCCTCCTCCGCCCGGAATGATGGGACGACCTCCAATGCTTCCTCCTGGAATGCCACCAATGATGATGCCGCCAGGTAATAAGAATGTTTATTTGGTGAAATTTGTGACCCGAGCCAGAGCGTATGGAATCGTCGACATCGTTGTGTCCATCCGCTAGACTGTCTGCCTAATTTGAAGAATTTTGAGAGGGGAACCTCAACGTTTGAAACATATTGATCAAGGGTCTCAAAACTCTCACTGATTTTCTAAATTAAATGAAAAAAGAAACATTACTGGCTCGGGGTACATGAGATCCGTAGATTTTGTGATGGTGAAGGCTGCTTGATATTTAATTATTGTACATTATCGTAGGTGGTCCTCCAGGTATGCCTCCAGGAATGCTGGCGGGGATGCGCCCTCCGATGGGTCTTGGAATTCCCCCGGGAATGCCACCCCCACTAATCCCTCCTCCTGGTCAACCCCAACCACTCATGGCGAGACCGCTTCTTCCCCCAACCTCTGGATAGTAAAAATGAAAGTTTACAGCTATCGAACCATTCACTTTTTTCAGACTAGAATGTATTAATTATTGAACACATAGTTTAAGAAACACCATTTTATCTACCTTGTCCGCTTGTTTGTAATACAAAAGAAAACATTTGTAAATGTCAATTCTTGTTTCTTATTACATAAAAATTTTATATACACATGTGTTAAATGGAGTAGTACCCGTTATTGTATGTTTTAATAATATATTTTAGTAATTCCCAAACCATAAAATTTTTTAGCGAGTTAAAAAACCCCTTTGCATCGTTACATTAAAAATATTCGTAATAGCAGACTACTTTTTTAGTAATAGGGGCGATTGGTTCATAAATGAGCTATTTTTCCTTTGTAGACACGTAAATTTTAATGTGGGTGAATTTTAACTATCTGAGTTAGTGGCCGAAATTGGCCTGATATTTCCTTGTGCACGATTGCTTCATATTTAGTATCTAAGGGCTGTATAAGGGCTAGTAACTATGTAGGAACTAAATGGCTGTGCTCGTGATCGTGTTAGTCACAATTTGTTAGATTGTCTGGCTGCCCTTGGCTGTTTTTGATCAATGTGTAGAAAATCGGTCTCACATTCATAATCTTCAACCAGTATTTTTTGGTTGTTGAAATGGATCCCAACATTGCAGGTGCTATTCATCTGCAGACGGAAAAGCTGCGCCATGAGCTGGTTATTGACCCACGATGTCAGCAACTACAGCATCATGACCCGTACACGATGAACGAATTGTTGGAACACTATCCCACCGTGAAGACCACCACTTCAAACAATGTGACACGAAGCGTATTGGAGCGAACCACCTCAACAGCAACCATCCTTGGACCAGGCACTTACCCCATAAAAAAGAATTCATGGAGACCTCTCAGTCGTCGACGTGGGTCCCTGGAAAATCCAGAATGTGACATCGTTATACTAATGATTGGATTTTCTCTAGTAAAACAAAAAATGCTAGCATTAGAATTAGCTTCAAACATCTCGATTATGAATGGACGAATGGGCATTTAAATATATAGGTTAATGTATATTTTGCTAGATTTTTTGCCTGATTGGTCTCATCCTGGAAGGGATTGCCTATAATTCAGACGTTGCCTGGAACGACATGATCAAAGACGGTGACCCATTTCCGTCCCTTGAGTCAATCACCTACTTTGACAATAAAAAGTTGGTGTTTGACACCTCTGACCAAAGATTGGCTGAGGCGAAAAAGCTGGTGTTGAGGGATGGCGATCTCGAACCTGTGGCCATCGGATGCATCGTCGTCTCCTTCTTTATGATTGTCCTCACTTTGTTCATGTACTATCAGGGCGAGGCATACAAGAAAACGGTATCATTATGAATATTATGCAATACATATATAGGCAATTACTCAGCACTGCTTTGTTCTGTTTTAGGTTGTTTTGTGTCACATTCCCGTTGGAGCTATAATTTTACTAGCCTCAATCTGCATCTTTGTTTCAGATGATCAAATTGTACGAACAGCATTACTGATACTATTATTATATAAAATAGGATTGATTTTTCTGAGTTTTTATTAGGATGGAGATCACCTAAAGGCTGCTGCACACCTGGAAGTATTTCTTCAAGACATTATGGATTACCAAGAGCACACTACGTTTTCAGGGTTTACACTGGAAAATATTGAAGAAATTGGAATACAGACTTTGAATCTTATTGCAGTCGAAAAAATGTGTGCCCTGGGAGTGTCCAGGTGAGATGATAATAATTAGAGGATTTTTTAAAATCTAGGCATCTAATTAATATTCACGTAAAGTAGCGAAGGAAGAATTAGTGTCACTGGAAGAACTACGCAATATATTT
The DNA here is from genome assembly GCF_002217175.1 of Folsomia candida. NCBI lineage: Eukaryota > Metazoa > Arthropoda > Collembola > Entomobryomorpha > Isotomidae > Folsomia > Folsomia candida. The sequence continues at coordinate 22,630,134 of NW_019091193.1, read as the reverse complement.
ATATTCTTGAAGACAAGAAAGTCATGCGTAAAATTACACTGGATGATTTGCATACTTTGGGTTTCTGCTCACAAGAAAGCTACAAACATGGTGCAGGGGTTCGTTTTTAAAACTATGTAAATAAATAGGCGCAAGTTCGCCTACTTAGATTTTAATTTTTATTCTCATAATCAAATTGTAAACTATTTTTATTCGGGTTTGCAGAGTGTGCTGTTAATTTACTTTGTTTTGTGCTACCTTGTGCCGCTGGTATTCTATTGCCGGGTGCACGGGCGTGGCGCGGCAAAGGTGGACGATGAAGCGGATGACATGGAAGCGCTTGACATTGAGACGTTGAAATTCACGGACCTACCACCCTCCACATTTGACGATGAGAATGTTCCCCCTCGCACAAGCGATATGCAAATCCCACCACTGGAAGGACAGTACGATGTCCGTGCCGCCCCACGGCCACCAAAAGTAGTAAATCCATTTCAAACCAATGCAGAGCTAATATGTAATCCTATTCTGTGCAGTAATTTAGTAAAAACTGTTTTGTGTCCCCAGGTCCCCATGGACGAGTTGCTTGAAATGGAGTATGCGCAATTATCGCTTTTGCATAAGAGAGCAATGGAAATGAATGGAGATGTGGACGAATTGTGGGTTTGATTTCTTCTTTTGTTACAAAACGTTTTTGATTTTTTTTAACTTTAATTACTTCCAGATCTCGGGATACCTCACGACGCCGTTCCCCAGAGTCAAGAGCAGAGTCTCCAGCAGCGGCTTCTTCGGGCAAGAAACAAAAGGATGAATTGCAACCTGTCGAATCAGAACGCTTGTACAGTTTGGAAAACAAACTCAAACAATTAGAGAGAAAGGTATTTAATATTTATCGATATACAACGCTTATGTCGAGACATGTGTTATGAATTTAACTTAATTATTACTGAAACTATGCAGATTGCCCGAGTTGAAGAAGAAGAGAGACGATTCCATCGTCCCCAATCTGCTCCTCAGAATTCAGGTTCCAATAATGAGGATAGCGAAGATAATTGAATAACGATAAACTGATGAAACTTTATTTATTAAAAATATTAAAAACACAAAATGCTATTTGTTTTACTCTAATTATATGTATGTACATATGTATGTACAAAATTTAACAGTGTCTCTTGGTTCCGTTTCTCCCGTGTTTCTTAACATCTTTATCTAAGATGATAATCACTCTGTCTACTGTTAATATAAGTTGCAGGTGCGGATGACAGTTGTTCTGATGGTGGTGAACTATAGATGGATGGAATTAAGCTTGAGTCTGGGACGTAATTATAGAAATGATAAGGCAATCTGTCCACAAAAATCTGGCCTTGTTTAGGATTATATCTCGTGTCAAAGTTCTGTCCATCGTGCTGTTGCATATTGTAATAATGGTTAGAAGGAGTTGACGAAATGTGCCCTTGGTGTTGTTGATTATCATAAAATGCTCTATTGTTGGGATTATATGCTGGATTGATGTGTCCGAGCGGGGTCGTTGACGAGTGGGGAATAAAAGCGTGGTCAACGTTGCTGTTTTGACGCCCCCTCAGTCTTAAGTGAGTGTCTTGTTGATTCCTGCTTTGTTCAAGATACTCTGGATAATATGATGTCTCCTTAAGTTCCGGGTACAGTGATTGAAGTGGTGGTGCAGATGGGGACTGAATTGAAACATTTTGCAACTGCAAGGAGTTTTTTCATGTCCATATGTAATATAAAACATATTAAAGCCACCATTACACTTTTTGCTTATTTGTGGACATATGTACATACCTCGGGGGTTGCGTCATAATGTTTTTTCATTGGTTTTGACGTACTGGTATTTTGTTCAGACATTGTTTTACTCTGAATATATTCATAAATGTGCATCTCTGGAAATGAAAACTTGGAAACACGGTGAAGTTTGTCCCTGGTCGCAGTAACTTCTAAGAATATGATGGAGCTTAGGACAAAGGGAAATGTAAAGAAGGGCAACTTGAGCTGAAAGGACAAAACATTCTCAATATTTTTTTAATAATAAATATTACGGCATAATCTATATCGATAGTATTCGATACCGGGGTTAAAGCAATCGTAAGGGCCTGTTGAATCATAACGACGAGTGCCACATCCCCAACTGCCACACCGAAGCTGACCCCGTTCGGAATGAAGAAGAATGCTCCCACTGCAATCTATAACAAAGGTGGAACAATGCGTACATCTAAAGACTCTGTTTCATTTAATCCACTTTTTACCGCAGCAAGTATGGCGTTGAACCCCCAAATCCCGTTGTACACAGAATCATACGGGGATGCCGTAAACACAATTCCTATCAAAATGTCATTCACAATATTACGTTGCATATATTTCTGAAAATTCATTTTAAATCAATATGCTTTTAAAGTATGGGTTTTTCGGGGATTATACTCAAACTCACCGAATATGGAACCAACCGACGCACCGACCAAACTCATAACGAGTACGATTGGGGAATAAAACAAGGTGGCAAGATACATGATGATGCTCCCCACCAGATTGTTAATAGCATACACCTAACAAATTAGTTTTATTAAATACTTAATTTTTTACAAAAAATTAACATATTAATTAAATTACTTGACCCATTGATAATAAAATCCCTTGAACAACCTAAAAATATACAAAGATGGTTAAAACACTGTTGATCTGAACCGAGTATATTTTTTTGTACCCCAACAATGTGCAAATTTTCGTCTTGCAATAGCTGAATTACTGGAAATTGCTGAATAAGTTGCTCCTCAGATTTGGACTTGGCCCTTGTGTTTCGAGGCATTAAACACGTGAACAAAAGAATGGTGACAATATTAAAGGCCAAAGTGAAGGAAGGTAGCGTTGGTGTGAAAGATCCCAACAAATTAGCCAATCCGGCATTTACAAGAACGCTGAAAACAAACATTGCGAGATGATCAAGTTGAAAATCTTCACTGGACCATCTATTTAAAAAAAATGTTATTTCCATCTGTACTCGCTGACCTTAATGCAGAAGCAAGGATAATAAATCCCCACAGTGTTAACGTGATGGGCTCGCCATATTGTGGTGTCCACAAGGATGATGTAACACTGCCTGGACGTATTTTAGTGTAGTGTCATAAATGATTAATTATTTGTCATAAATTATTTAGATTTATGATTTTTACTGACCTACCAGCACCGCATTGTATGTCGTTAGCCCAGCATTTATTTTGGATTCGTCTTGTACGAAAATCTACAAATTCATTTAAAGAGTAGAGATTCTGATTGATCTGGTTCATTTATTTTGTGAGCATTACTATTACTTACAAACGCTGTAAGAATTGCAGTAGATGCAGCCAAAGTAGTAGCAAGACCTACGGTAATGTCCGCCCAATAGAGTGAGAATAGCACGAGGAATCCGGACCAGGGGTTATTGCAGAAGATCACCTAAATATTTTAAAATACGTCCTGGTAATACACGTCAAAAAGGAGGACGTGGGTTTCTTTCTACACACACTGAAACTTATATTGCGCCCTTTATGTTGCATGAAAAATTGAACTTTAACTTATTCACCAACTCCTCGAGGAGTGGGAGGTGTATATACGTCGTAGTTTAACATACAACTTGCCCACTGAATGCAATAAGCATTTTTTAAGCATTAAAATAATCACTTTACATGCAACGGCAGTTGTATAACAAACATGTATTTATATATATATAACCGAGAACGAAATTCTAGTTGTTCAACTAGCCAATTAATTCTAACGACACCACACACCACTTAATATCAACCCCAAACACACTACCACTTTTTCGTTAGATCTCACCAATTCTTACGCATTACGCCTTATGACCAAAAACGTTTAATTTTTAGAATCCGTCTATTACCTGTCCAACGCCACGAAATAAGGCGTTGAGGTACTTTGGAATCACCCAGAGCAGACCTTCCTGTTGAGTTAGAAAAGTGTCGAGGGCACTGCAATCTCCAAGAAAGTAGGAGAGGACTGTCCTTCCCTGTTCCACACATTTCATGGGAATATATGTCATGAATGTCAAGGAAATTGAGGTCAGGATGGACTTGACGACTTGCTGCTTGATAAAATTACCAGAACACTCATTTCACTCACCTCGGATATTTTGTGCTTCACATTTGCTGGGAGAGTGCTAAGCGTTCGTTTCTCACTCACTCCGATATATTTTACACCGTTTGGTCTCCCACCCCACGCGGTGTTCAAAAAACTCATATCGTTGGGGTTGTTCTAAAAATTCCACAAAAAAATTGCACACGCGTAACGCCATGCAGTATCGCGAACAAACCTAAACTGAATACACATAGCGGTTTCGTTCCGATGAATTTTTAATTTATGCATGCATACATAGTTAATTATAATAACGATGTGGCATAATTTATTTGGCAATTATCGCTTGAAATGAATCACCTCGTAGCATGACAGTAAGGTCTTCGAGAACTTCTTGAAGCATACATTTATATTTGACCAATACATCGTATGTCATGAGTATTGTTTCTAGTTCTTCGTATTTTTATTAAATCTTTTTCAAAAGTACAAAGTCTCTTGCTTCAATGTCTTACGCTAGTTTCGAATTTTGTGTACTTCAGAGGGATTTTAACCAATGGCTAATACTTGAGCAGCAGGCCGTTGTCCAAATGTCGTTGCAAGGTCGTAAGCTACAAGAGTGATATGTAGTTGCATAATATAAATATTTGACATTAATGTTTTATTTTATTTATGCTCGTCAATGAGGCTACCTGTTCGTCCTTTGGCATCCTGCAGTGAGGTGTCCGCATTTAGTTTTAATAGTAATGCTATCGTATTGACATGACCTTCCTAAACATTACAAAATCTTGTCACATAAAACTTGGGATTTCGTTGATATGGCTTTGAGCAGTACCTTTGCTGCCCACTGCAATGGCCTCATTTTTGCATCGTCTTGTGCAGGCTCATCCACATTCATCCCACAATTGTTCACCAATTCCTCAATCAAGCTGGTTTGTCCTGCCTCAGCAGCAACGTGCAAACAGTTCTGTCCCTGTTGATTGATTTGGTGCAAATTTCCACCCAGTTTGAGAAGATAGTTAAATATGTGTAGATAACCGAAGCGACAGGCATCCATGAGCGGAGTTATACCACAGTGATCTGGAGTATTTATGTCTTCGGCAGGATCCGGTTGATGATTTAATAGCAGTTGTGACACTTCCAGGTGTCCGTGCATTACTGCAACATTAAATCGTCAAGAGCCAGAAGAATGATGCGTTACCGATGAGATGTGGTACTTTTACCTGCAGTGTGTAAAGGTCTCCTCCCATTTTTGCTTTTTGTCTGTGACAGATCATAATTTCCTCCTCTGTTGCTCCTGTCCAATGATGCTGACAAGGGCTCAGTTCCTCCCAGTAGCATACTAACGATGTCAACATTTCCTTCCCTAGCAGCAAGATGAACACAATTCCAACCATCCTTGTTCACAAATGCAAGATCTGCCCCCGCGGCGACAAGAAGCCTCACCACGTCCGAATTTTCTGGTTTCGTACAAGCCTGAATTAAAAAATATATATTTGTTTCATTCTACGTTTACATATTTATTTTCCTGGTTATAATTTCTAACTTATATACCAGCATAAGTGGTGTCCAGTCCGCCTTTTTAACAACGTTAATGTTGGCCCCTACCCAATATATAAAGAATGAAACCCCATAATCAATATACATAATCGATATGGATTAAAATTAGGCGTCCTTACCACGGTGCAGTAAGTACTGGACGATGACTGCATTGGAAAATTGTGCGGCATCGTGAAGGGCTGTCTTCCCCTCCTTGTTTAACTGCTCAATATTGGCACCTTCTTCCTCAACAAAGTATCTGAGAAACACATAAATTAGTGTTCGCTAAAAAAATATAATTGTACAACCAGTTTTCAAATTATTTAATGTCTAGTTACGTCTACCAAATGATTATTGAAAGTTTGTATGCAGAATGACTGCAAAATTTGCAGTGCAAATAATAAGTAGGAAGGACTGGAATTAGTTTGTCTGCAAATTGTAGCACTTACTTGAATAACTCAAAGTAACCCAACCTGGCACACAAATGAAGGACAGTGTCTCCGCTTTTTTTGAGTGAAAATAAATTTATGATATGCTTGCAACTGCCCAAAATTGGAGAAAGTTCGCTTGTATCCTCTTCACCGATTTTGCGAAAAAATTCCCGAACTTTTTGTAACTCGTTGTGCTGAACCAATTTAAACAAGGTGGACTCTAAATCGTTCCATTTTAATCTTACGTTTGTGCCCATTTTCGCATTATTGTAAGACTTCAAAGATACGCTTTATAACGAGTCGTCGTCGTAAGAAGATGCAGTTTGGTATCTAGCAAACACATGTTGGCAAAAATCCCGGAATAGGTTTCTTTTTCCATTGGGGATTACGGGAAAGTGTGATACTTTGGATTGGGTTAACTGGATATGTGTATGAATTCAGAACCATTCAGAAATATTTATACCTATCATAGTCAGTTACATGGTCAGTCGAGACACAATAATTTACACGAGCAAATTGTAAATCATATCAGATACTACATATGCATCAATTAAACCATTTACATGTATATCTGCAAAATGCTTTCTCCTGTACCTGTGCTCGCTCATATGTACCGAAGGATAGAAAAGATTTCCAATAATTGGACATTTTCTGGATTATTGACAACATTTACAGTTTGCGTTGTTGTTTATAAGTATGTAGTGCTAGCGGTGCTTGCATAATGTGCGTATGTACTTAGGTTAGAAAAATGGATATGCATGTTCAAATGTAATATTAAAAATAATAAATGTAATATATATCAGTTTAATAAGACCAGTTTACAAATGTTGAAATATACACCGGTATGGGTTTTGCAATCAATTTCGTCTTTATTATTCCTAATCGTGTAAATTATATATACAGAATCTGTACTACAAATATGCATATATCAGATCGCAATTATATCAAAACCCTATTCACTCCTTAATTCAGTCCACCGGTTTCACGTATTAAATAATTCTAGTCTGGCCACCTCCATATATTTTTGGGCAAACACTTGTTTAGATCGGCCCATCTTGTAGATGAACTTGGGTATGATGGGGGTGGTCTGAAGTCGCCGTAGTAGAAAAGGGCACATGCCCTACAGAAAAAATCAGCGCCCAACGCAGTTGTCAGATGCCATCGGGTTTGCGACTGTCTCCACTCTCCATATTTTGCGAATAGAGTTTCATTTTTATCCAACAGCTTCAAATAGTTTGCCAACTGTTGTGGGGAGGCGAAGTCGTTCACATGGATAAACGAGTGTGGGGGTGCAACACTCTTATAATTTTCAGGAGCCGCTCCCATTACGACGGGCACCATTTTGTACCTTGAGAAATGCATTGGTTAGATAAACACCTTTTCAGCAGTTTTGCATAGCCCTAGACAGTTTCAAGCGAGGCTAAATACTTTTGTAAGTGAGGCTTAATTTAATTATATTCAACCCCTTTAAAAAAACTGACTAAATCTCAATTTTCCCCCTTTGAAAACGTTGGTGTTGGTTGGTCGTGGTAAGTTATTGTGATAACATACAGATATGACGGATATATATGCCATGACTCGGGCTAAAAGAACACATGCATAAATAGCCTACAAGGGAATATGAACTTACTGCAGCCCATTCACAAAAAGTTTCTCCGTAATGTAGTCTTCGCAGTTGCAGTTTTCAAAGGCAAGATAAAATTTGTACTGTGAGCCGAGATATTCCAAGCAGTCTCGTCCGGGGGGACAAGTATTTTGGTGTGTGCTTCTACATTGTCCAAAAACATCTACGGGGATATACTTTCTGAGCTGCTGGATGTACCCCATTCTGTCATTTTTTACAGAAACGCAATTTGAAATCAGAGCCACGGCTAACTTTCGAACATCCTCTAAAACAGTGATAAATATCATTTTAATATTCATATCATGTGCGGTAAATGAATCTACATTGTAACTATCATCAAGATTAGATATTGGATACCATGATTGATGTCTTCTATGGATTCCCCATTGTTGTTGTAATGATAGGTAGCATCCTTGGTGAAATGTCGATAAGGAATTGGGATATCTGCACCCCTCCAATAAGATGCTAACAAAGCATTATTTATTCCCAATTGGGCAGACGCTGTGTGGCAAGGGCTTTCGAAAACGTAGAATATTTGTTGCACATTCGGTGGAAACGTTGGCTCTGAATTCCAGAATTCTGTATCTTGACCCCAGTATCCATTTCTGATCCCAATCACGGCGTCAATTCCTAATTTCCTAGGAATAATTTGACATAATTATGGCTGAACAAATTGCTACTTACTTGGTATACTTAATTGGATTCTTAAAATGTTCGTCCATTTTGTACCTGTAATGACTTTTTGAAGGGTGATTCTTAAGCAGGTGTCTCCAGCCCATGTTCTCCAGGACTAGATCACATTTGTCCTCAAACTCCGGAGCGTATGGACATTTTAATTTATTTCCTGTAAAAAAGTATTGGTCACCTGGGTTGGGTTCTAGGTACACCAAAATCTTCTTTCTCTTTAAGTGGGCATAGGGTTTTGCATATGGAAATAAAACCAAATTTCTAAACACCAAATTATTGACATCATTTATTACTCGTAGCTTTCTATGTGTGTACCTTGACATTTTTAATGAACTGGGTTCCCGCAAGTTGTTTTATCCACTCAATCTGAGCATGAATCCTCGAAGAAATTGTCTCGTTTCGGAGATTTTTCTGCCCCCGATATCCCCACAAGTTTGGTGTGATGTCAAGTATTCGTAAGACGTCGTTGATATGCTCAGGATACAAAGACCCATACTTTTCCATCCAGGATTTCTTTGTTGAGTCGAAGGAAATAAGTTGCTCGTTATGTAGGCCAAGGAATGAAATCAGGATGAAAACGAGAACGATCGCGAGAACTACGCGACTTTTTCTCGTGAACACACGGTGAGAACCCATAATACAACAAGTCATTCACTGTCATGCACTGATCGCAGGGAATTAAGTAGCATTATTATTGGTTTATTTTTTCGCAGAGAGAATTTTTGGGTGATTATAATCGCAATAATCGGTTACTGTGAATACCCCTAGTTTCTGCAGAAGAGTGTCGAAAAATTCAAGCTAAAACTGTAATACTTAGCACCAACACACACTCACAACCACACTTGCTAGTTTGTGTTACCGTACCACCGCAGATTTCTGAATGGTACCGTACCGTTCCCGCACCGCACCAAAAAAAATCTCAAACTCCCCCAACCGCACACGTACCACGCCAAAATAATTTGGGAAAAACCCGCTCCGCACCCGTACCGCAACAAAAATTTTAATAGAGCGACCCGTACCGCTCCAAAAAAATCTTCAACCGGACCAACATTTTTCAGCAGTACGGTCGCACCGAACCCGTTCCGGACCATGGTGTGGTACGGGTTTTTTTTCGCACCATTGGTGCGCCGTACCACAAACTAGCAGTTCACAATAGGTTATACTAACGCACAGACAGCAAGTGTCTTGCTTTCTCTCTGTCAAAGTGAACTCAGGGGAAAACAATGAACATGCTAAAACACGTGGGCTGAAATGTGAAAGCCATTTTCTCTGATCTTACTTAATTTGATGAAAACTGCAGAACGCAGGGTTATCGATCCCCCTTTTGTCTTTATTAAAGAGACCTTCTTCTAGTAATCAACTTGATGGGTTATGAATCAATTTATGTCGTTGTATCACAAATCCGACAGAAATGCTCGAAAATAAACGCATCACAATACTGTGTGAGAGGAAGACTCACGTGATTTGTTCGTTATCTAAATCATATATATCATAATTGTATCCCAACTTGTACTAATTTTTCACACTTAAAATAAATACAACCCCCGAGAAAAAAAGGACTTGTGGAATGGAATTTATTTTATTTAATATTTCCTATAATTCTAACCCACGACTTGTGCCTTTTGCGCCTCTATGCTTATGTGGATGTTGGTCCATAATAATTAAATTTACCACAGAACACCTGTTTATATGTTTTACTTGTATCGTATTATATTTCTACAACTAGACAAATGGATAACTAACGCAATTATATTGTAGTTGTTAATTATTTTGTGTAAACAGTGTTTATTCGTAATGCTGTTGAAGAAAGTTTGCAGAGGAAAACTGGCATACAAACTGAAAGCATGGTTGTACTTTAGTAACTAACGCCCTGGACGTGTGCATCCCCATAATATTATTTCCTTTCGCAATGCCGAATGCATTCTCACTAGGTTTTGACCCACCCGTCTTATGCAAGGTTTATCGACACATCCAAACTATTAGAAGCTAGTGACTTTCTCCGTATTACTGTCCTCTTACATATCTGGACGATCCACACGAGCTGTTCTGGCTGGAGCGAGGAAAGTGTCGTGTCCTGTATTTAAGAGGAAAATGTGACGGCGTAAATAATTTAATGATGGGTTGTAGGACCAAATAGGCGGATGATATGGCATGGTCGTATCGTAACATGTAATAAGCGTTATGGTGGAAAATTGCTTCTTACAGAACGTTAGGAATAAATTATCTCAAATGCTTGATGATTACAAACGCATACGAAACCGGCAAACCGGTTATTTATCAAATCAATTGACAATTTCTGCCGTACGCAAGTACATCATAATGTTTGTGCATTTTTTAGCAGGAAGTCCTTACTTCAAGGTGTTTGAAATTTATTTTCCACACTGCATCATTTTTATTTGAAACTTTAAAAGGTCCACTCACGCTGTAGGATATATTAAATTCATCTTCCAGTAATACACATTTGCATATCCTGATATAATGGTGAAGGCTTGATTGCATGCAGTAAAAAGAAAATATTGATGTATTTAGTATCGGATCATTCCTATCTCCATTACGCACACCAAGTGTGTACGTACGTATTCTTCTGGCAATGCATATTGAATAGAATATGAAGTCGGAATTCAGTGGTGCGTAGCTAATATTATTGCAGTTATTGAATATAATTTCCTCGCACATATAGTTGTTCCACTTATGACGCTGCATAAATTTAGGGAACAATTGGAATTTTTATGTTGATTCAAGAGAGCTTCCTCCACACATCCGTCTTTCGATCAATGTAACCTCGTCTGGAGGGTTTGTGTTTCAATCTGTATTGTTTACTCAACCATTAAGAGAACCACCCAATAATACTTGGCCAAACACACCTCCATCACACAGCCTCCAACAAGATCCGTCTCCTCCGTGTTTGTTTGCCAATTAACTAAGCAAGCAAGTTAGAGAGTGTGGGGCTAATGATGGTGCAAATGCCACAAGGACGTAAAATTCCATGCTCTTTTCATCCATGAACATTACAGTGAGGATTTTAATATATTGTCGATGACTTGATGAGGTCTTGTGTCCAGTAATTAGTGTACTCTGTCCACTCCCTGCATGCAATATTTATCCAACTGCCAGTAAATGATCATAAGAACTTGTGATCTACCGCAATAAGCCCATTTAGTTTCAATTGCATACAGTAAGTCAGAATTGAATGATTTGACTATTAAACCAAAATCATACAGCTTATGCGTAAAGGTGACTGCTTGAGAATATATCGCTTCGTTGGACAAGAGGAAAAGTTGAGACATCCCCACGTAGACAATTTGATTAGTGGAATAACAATATGGAAAAGTAGAAGCATGTCGTAGGAAAATCAGTCCGACGACATTGAGTGAATTTCTTGCACGTCGAATCATTCAATGTTCTTCCAGAGACTCGAAGGTTGCGTGGGTGAGCGAGTGAGGAGGATGGCATAACAAATAATAAACGACGACGACTAAAACACTGCTGCGACTGCCAGGATTGCCATCATCTCTGAATTTATTCTTGGACACGCACTTTTCCGTTTCACATTATCATCCATTTATCGGATCCACTTGTGTACCTCCAACTATTTGTCCAGTGTTCAAACGGCAACGGGGGCGGTGGTACGTACACATCGTAAAGGCAGATGGTGGTAGTCAGATTGATACCGTCATGTGTGTGAGTGTGAGGTGAATGACTGATTTATAGGCGAACAGCGTTTGTACAGGATTAAGATAAACGGCATCAAATAAGTCAGATGACTGCACGAGATATAGTAATTTTTACCGTTTTGGTAATTTTTACCTGAAATTGCGAAAAGTTGAAAACATATTGAGAGTTGCAGCAACAATGAAGATAAACTCCCAAGAGATAAAATCAGTGCTGACTGATGGTGCACTTTTTGTGATTGAATTTGTGTTTAATTTGTATCTCAAAGTTGCTCGAGTTGTGCTAAAGTTGATAATGCCGTTAGTAAAGCGATTGGTGGTGGAGCGGATGGAGTCGTACGGGTTAAAGGTGAATGGAAATGAAGACATCGATCCACAGGTATACATATGTATTTAGCATTTTTATAAATAGATTGACACTCAATCCATCCTAAATGTCGCGTATTGTGATAACTTTGTCAGGTTTACAACAACGAACTTTATATTCGATCAGCGTTGGAGGGAGAGACCGGAATGTACGAGAGTTTCATGGACGGTATATGCATAAATATGTCATTTCTTTGCTCAATTGTTCACATGAGGGCTTTACGTATGCACAATTATAGACTGAAATCATAGCGTATTATTATTTCTCAGGTCATTGGACTTCTAGAAACCTGGTGGGAACTTTTGCACAGTGCATGTCAACGCGACGCACTCGCGACATTCTGCACCCTCTGAGTTGGACGCTCAACTTTTTCAACTTGCAGAGGGGCAAGCGTGTTTGGGCCGTGGGACAAAAGCACTATGACATTGGTGACGACTAGTGACGACACAATATTCATAAAACTGAATGATATATGAACTTTAAAAATAATAAATATGCAAATTCTAGGAAATGACCTGTATGAAGTCATGCTAGGCAAACATATGCAATACACTTGTGGGTACTGGGAAAAGGCATCAGAAGGAGATCTGGACACTGCCCAATTCCACAAAATGGAGTTGATTGCTGAAAAGCTAAAGTTAAAGCCGGGCATGAAAGTTTTAGATATTGGATGTGGATTTGGTACGCTCGCGCATCATCTTGCTGCCAAGTATGGCGTTCATGTCACAGGATGTTCAATTTCCAAAGAGCAGACGAAATATGGAGAAGAGTTGTGTCGTCGAGATGACCTGATGGACTTGGTCACTTTTGTGGTGCGTGACTATCGTGACTTGGCGATACCAGGTACCTGCAATTAGTAGTTTACTGGAAGAATTATTGTGTATACATAAATATGAATTTACAAAATTTAACAATTTCTTAGAAAATATTGGAAAATTCGATCGAATTACAAGTGTTGGGATGGTAGAGCATGTAGGTCCGCACAACTACCGTGAATTCTTCCAGATAAGCAGCCAACTTTTGAAAGAAGATGGGATATTTCTTCTTCACACGATTGGGAACAATCACCCCCAATTGCCGTGTGTCAGCATATGGCTTCATCGCTACATCTTCCCCAATGGTGTGATCCCTTACTACACGAAAATATGCGAGGTATTTTGTGCTTTAAATTATTATTAATGTGAAGTTTAACTGATACTCAGTTGTGTTATGGGCAGGGTATGGAAGGGTTCTACATTATCGAGGACTGGCAAAATTTTAGTTACGATTACGCAAAGACTATTCAGTGCTGGCATCGAAATTTTGAGGCCGCGTGGCATTCCGGGCTGAGAAAAATGTACGGAGATCGATTTTATAAAGTTTGGACGGTTTATTTGAGTCTTGCAGAGGCAGCTTTCCTTTCTAGATCCTTTCAATTGTGGCAAATTGTATTGAGCAAGGATGGACTCAAATTTGGGTATCCTAGTAAAAGACTTTTACAAAATTGATTAAAATATACTAAATTCAAGGGGTTGAGATTATGTGACAGATCAATGCGTCATATTTAGAATTATGTCAGTTCATATAGAATTTCGAAATGCATCTGTCATCGCATTTGTAAATTTGTGCACGACATGACTTTTAAGGAAGCCAAACCACATTGATTGAATTGTCAAACTTGAACCTCGGTATTGTACAATAGAGATTACGTAAGTTGTGTTATGTAAATGTAACGCGAACCCTGCTGTATTGCGATGCAATATGTGTTCATTTATTTCTGACTTTAACCTTATATTTCCCTTTGAGTAAACGATCAAATTCATTATGTAACATAATTGCTAAATCTACGAATGTATCTATAATGATCACCCTGAAAACAAATAAGTAAGTCTGCATGTTGATCAAAGAGAATAAATGGTATTTGGATCCAACCTTTGCAATAAAACAGACAATTAAATAACCATAAAAGACATAGTTAAGATAGCTCTATTGATATAGAATATTTTTCTGCAGAACATATCAAACATTTGAAGCAACTTTGTTCAATTGATAATTACTTTTATATAGGATATGCCACTCAATTGATCATATACATTTTAACTTTTGCTATTCCATACTCTTCAAAAAGTATATATGCCTAAATCAAATGATAATGTTACAGCATAACAACTTTCTAGAATTATTAGGATTTTAGAGTACTTAAATGATGAAAAGATGGAGTACGATGAGCTGCAAATCAAAGAATTATCATTACTTGACACGGTTTAAATCTCTGCGTGGCTGTTGTTTGTTTAAACAAGCAACAGTTGCTTTTGTTTATCCCATCAACAGCAAAATCAACCATTTATATGGTTTCTGCTTCGTGAACAGCGTTGTTCGCCCGATATCCACACGTTTCATGGTTAATAACCAACCGAGCTCATGACAAGTGAGAATCGGAGACGTTAGTTTGTGTTCAGAAGTTGGACGGGAACGTGTGTGTGGCAGCTCCGGGATTTAACCCGGCGATTCGCATGAAACTTCCCTTCCTTAAGAAGCACAAGTGTAAAAAGTAATAAAATCCCAGGCAAGAAATCCTTAATTACACGTCTCCACAATTTTACCGAAATCCGGAGAGAAGAGAAGCAACAGTTTTTTTGATCTAACATCAAACGCCAGGAATTACACAGACGAAGCTTTGGCTTTGATGGCTGGAGAGCTTTTCCCAAGAGCAGTGTGTTCTATAATAGAAAGTTCACAATAGTCTCAGTGCTTATCCTTCTGTAAAAAAGAACAAGGAAACTACTTATCCTCATAAATATATCATACATGTAGATTTAGCATGTGCAGACTGATGAAAGCGTGGCGAATGCTCAATACAATACATGTTCGGACAAAAAGTAAGTGAATACCTTCGTGGCCATCTCAAGCTAAAGTAAGCTAGCGTAATTTTCGAAAAAATAATTTGGGTTTCTCCAAATGGTAAAAAGTGCGATACGTAAAGCATACATATAACCAAAAGATAGTGTTTTAGAATGCATTCCTACTGCTGAATTCATGTAGCTCAGCTTACAACATATCCAAATGTATGCATGTTCCAACGACTGTTCCAACTTTTGCTGGTTGTATATTCATCTCCTCCATCCAGCCATCACATCTTGCGCTATTATTCCCCGTTGCCTCCCAGTTTAAAGAAACCATAAGCAAATAAATACAATTGAATGAAAGGAAGCAGAGTCGAAGTTTTCTTCGCAAGCATGTAGTTGCATTTCCTTTTATTTAGCAGTGGCTGTTGTCGTAGAATGTGGTGCTCGGCGTAAAATGTTTAGTTTTAGCCTCTCTCTCTTCTTCTGGCCAAAACACTTTCCTTTCGTTTATTTGTGCGAAAGCCAAAAAAGTGTGAATTTGTTCTGAGACTTGACTTGTTGGCTCATGGCATTGGAGTCACGTCATTTGAATCCTAAACCTCCCCGTCTGCTTTTCCTCGTCGTCGTCGTCGTTGTCGTATAAGTAATGAACTTGGTTTGGTGTGTGCTCTCTGTGTGGTGATGTATGTATGAATTGGTGGTGTATGGAAAATGTGGGACATGGAATGCCACGAGATTATCCCCGAAACCCGAGAACCGGGATCAAGGCTGCAACTCAAGCAAGAAGGAAGCATAATAAGAAGCAACCACACCACACACTCATTTCACGAGCCGATAACAGGAGCTAAAAGTCAAGGAAAATAATTAAATGGAAATGCGTGTGCTCATGTTTGTTACTTTTGTGGGCTGCTGCTGGTAACATTTTGCTTGAAAATAAACACACCTTGCATTTCTTTCATCTCATGACTTTCGGTCACGTGACGAAATGTTAGAGCAATTTTAGTTGCAACTGCGACTGTGACTGTGAATACTTCTAACATGAAATATTTACATGCGATCTAATACCGATTCTAGATACGTATGCACAGCTATGTAATGGATATAATAAAATATAGATTTATAGGCAGCGAGAAAATGTCCAGTCAGTCCAGTAGCTGCGCTTTTGTCGAGAAAAATTCAACATAAGGTTATTGATGAATATTGTTTTAATTTGTAATCCATCATCTTACATACGAATGCTTTTTCCTTACTGCTGGAATTTCATGCCATACTTTTTTTTATTATTAAATGCATTGAATTTCTCGAGAGACATAAATAATTCAGTTAAGTGGAGCAGACCTACTCAATTTCAGTTCATCTGAGGAACTGGAAAACTTGATTTCGTGTCCAGAGTCGTCCAGAATAGGATTGATGATTAAATGTGGGTGAAAGAGGAGAAAGTATGGTCGGCGGTGGTGGTCCATCCACGCTGCTCACTTGGCCAACTGGGAGGTGGTGAACTTGTTGATTGAATCGGTCGAGAGTGATTTGATTCAATTCCATCTCTTCTGCCAAGTTTCTCCCATTTCCTGCACCAACATCCACCCATCGCAGCCTCGAACCAGCGGAAGGAAGAGAAAGAAGAGAGAGTGCGATATGATGTCATGTCATGAAATAAAAGAGGATTGATGCTGAGCACAACATGTGTACATACACATGTACATGCATACACCATACTCAGTACTGATTTCCTGATAAAAAAAAAAGTCCATTGTAAATACACATTTTGAAATTTTGAAATTATTTCAGATTCCACGAGAACAACACGAAAGGGGCCAGAATTTAATTCCACACGAATTGGGTAAAATTAGATCTTCCTATTCATGCTCATAGAGTTGGATGCCTTGAGCTGTGAAATTATTGTCGTCTTATCCAAGCAAATGATTAGATAAAAGTGAAATGAGTGAAATGGCCAACTCGAGTGAAAGAAATATTCTGGAGGTGACACTGCTGCTGTTACGAGTAGCCTCGTGAGTGAGCAACATGTGTCTATTTCCAATTTACCCTTCACTCTGAGAAGTATATTGTGAACATGAAGATGTAATGAACCGAAAACCTGGAGGAGACAAGGATTCCTAATAATCGTACAAAGATACAACTACGCAAATTCAATATAAATATGTGAACTCTCGTGTGTCTCATTTTGTGTGAAATGTGCGGAACAAAATGTCTCGAGGCAATGGCTGACGATACCTCGACTTATTAACTAGCGTTTGTTTGAAACGAAATTGGAATGAGCATATGGATATGTAATATGAGCGTTTGTGTGGATGATGCACAATCGAAATGAGTGAAGTGCTCTTGAAATGATGAAGATGACGGTTTCTTCTGTGCATGACATTCTCATTTCGACGAGATCAACGACGACGACGAAACTCGATCAACAACTCCTACTTCATGGCCCGAGCATTCCTCATTAAGCAGGAGATAAATCAGTGCAGAAGATATGAGCGAGGCGCAACTTCACCGGAAAACTCTCCTCTAATTGGGACTCGACTTGAGAAGCTTATTCTCAAGAGTGGTGTACAAGTGTTGCAATTAAACCTTTTCATGAGTGGCGAGATGAGTGAGACTTGTTTGTATTCTTGACATCATCGCCATCTCGCAAAATGGCGTGTGTCCTTCCTCCAGAGACATTATCGGAAGGGGAACAATCAGACCATCATCTCGTCGCATCGGCAGCAAAGACAATAACCTCGTCCTCTTCCTCCTCCGGTGGTGGTGGTGGTGGCGACGGTGGAGAAAGGTACGATGAGACACAGCACCAACAAGAAGGAGACCACCACCACCAGCAGCAGCATCATTCCGGAGAAAGCACGTCTTCATCCCTCACACCAATGTCGACCTCAACTCCGACCCCCACAGGAACCACCCCCGTGTCCACACCGCTCCCCACCAGCGTCGCCAGTGTGCCAGAAATTCCAACCAAGAGCATTGAGCACACTCTGCTCCCACTGGTTCAACAGGTTAGTTCCATGAAAAAAAACATGCCATATGGTGACCGCATCTAACGCATGGTGTGGTTTTAGCACAATCCCGTTTCTTTTTATCCGGATGAGACACGACATTACTTACGGGTTTTACTATTAAGTCCAGATCAGACCAGACGACTCACGCCGCAATAAAATGAGCAAAATAAGAGCGTATCCACGGCACGGGAAGACTGCTTACAATGACTGCGTGTGTGTATGTATGGTAAATAAGAAAGGAAAGTACAGAAACCCAGTGGGATGTGGATGGATTATTTACTCCAAAGTAGTGGAGATTCTATTTTGCAGAAGGAATAGGAGGAGGGATGAATAGGAGATGAAAAAAAGAGCTTCATGACAAAATCAATATTCTGTTGTGTCCGTATGTCGTGATGTACGAAGGTAGCATCCATCACGCTTCAGAATGCAATATTGATAATATTTATTAATATCTGAGCAATAGCCGGGCCATTTAGACGCATGGCGTAGAGGTCTGAAATTGTCCTATAATTGATATCAGCATGTTTTTAGGATTCTTCAGTTTGATGGAGTGATGGTGAAAGTCATAAAATTTGACAGAGGAGCACCTAATATGACCATAATAACTCATGGATTATTACAAAACCCAACGGCGATCACTCCTCTCACGAGTGTAATAAAGGCTTTGTTTCCCTTGAAATTCAAAGACAACTTGAATCAATCTCGAACCATTTGGCGAAGACAATAAACTTAATTTCCGTTAAGCCATCCGTCCGTTCCAACCGATCCTTCCAATTTCCGTTATCCTTTTAGTACATCTGAAATCTAGTGAAATGCACCATTTCTTTATCGAGAGCATGAAAAAACCAACATTGTGTCATGCGTTTACTCCAATATGTATCTACGTATGTATGTAGTTCCAGCTAAATGGTCCTCAAACTCCACCAGGTATTGATTTCCTAGATTTACAACCACCTAAAGTGGATTTGTTTAAGGTTGGACAGGAAATCAGCTTTTAGGAGATTGCAGAGAATAGCAGAGAGCCTATTTGCACACACACTTGAGTTTTATTGTGTTTGGATTTGATTTTCCAATGTATTTTGTGGGATATTGGGTAGACTGTGTATTTAGACGACTTGGTTCTCCTGAGCTGGGAATCAGAGAGATTTGTATCACACATATTTGTCATGCCACTAAATTACATCTCGTCTAATTAAAACTGCAAAGCCATGTTTGTTTCCGGTACATGTAATTAATACAATAAAATATTGATGCAGCACACAAAACAGCTTCACTCGGAGATCTTGTGTATTCATGTACGTAGGATGAGTTGATGGTCGTTCTGATTGATTGATTCTGCTAATTGTGGTTAAGTTTCTACTTTCTCATGGCATGAGAAACAAGACTAATGGAGACTGATACCCTGACCAAATCTTTATTATCTCGCCTATTATACACTTGTAATTACAACCTCATGGTACATCGTTTCGGTTTTAGCTTGCAATAATACAAAATGCTTGGCTAAATCTGGAGAGAGAAAACTTCTATAAAAGAAAAGTGTGTCGACCAGCGACTACGAGTCAATACGAGACAAAAGAACTTGCTCGCACAAATCTCCAGTGAATGAGAGTGGAAACTCGTGTAGCTCTTCCAATCTCCAATTGTCCCTCAACTCTTGAGCCAACAATGACACGATCTTGTTATTTAAAGACAGTTAATGAAATCAAGTGCTAGTTGTAAGGAAAAGGGAAAAACAGCAAATGGACACAGTGAGACATTTGTACAGATATTTATATTTCAGCATTTATGACAACGTCATGATGTTCTTAGTTTCAAAATTGCAGACACATACACATTGTAACTTTCTACAGAATTAACAAAATGTGCATTGTATAAATTAATCCCAGGGAGTGCGACAAATATACTGCGCTAATGCATGAGAGAGGTCAAAAAATTGGGCTTAAGGTTCCATCTAAGCATACATATTTATGTCACTCAATCGTCCAAACCCTTATCCGCGTCCTCATCAGGGGCATACAAGACGTCCATCCGAATCGTATACTTCCTCCCACCAAGCACCTTGCTCCCCTCGTGGAGAATGTCGTGCTGGAAAACGAGAATGGAGCCGGTAGTGGGGGCGACGGGGACTCGGAACTCCTCTTGACTCCACTCATCCTCCGACCCCGCCTCCCCCAAAAACGTGGTTTCGCCCCCAACCAGCGATTCATCGTTTAAGTAGGCCTGGAGGGTAACCCACGTCACGGCCGACACATCGGGCCGCTCGTAGTAACTGTCGTAGTGCGCCTTGAATTTGTCCCCAATGTCGTATCTGAATTTAAAAAGCTTGCTTAACAATTACATAAGTGTACATTGAATCACATTGTTCTCGATCTACAGAAATCCGAGGGTGAGTGATGTGATCTACTGCGTATTATGTAGATATGTATGACGAGTATGAGAAATGAAACTCACCTTAGAAATCTGAGACGCTCGTTGATTTCTTTCAGTTTGAATATGGTTGTATTATCTTCTGGGTTATCTTGAAACTGTTGTGGGAGATGTGGGCCTATTCGTTTGAATAAAATGGATGCAAATTCCGTGTCGTCAATCATAAGTCTCTGCGAGTCCCTGTATCCTGGGGCGAAGACGGCCACATTTCCGGCATGGACTAACGCCGGGCTGTAGCCGACGGATTCGGTTTTTCTGAAAAGTAGAGTATTAGATATTCCAAATTATTCTGAAATTACTGTGTTTGAGGAATAGACATATTTCTTACTGGATGAGATTCTCACATTCTGCAAGAGTTAATACGTTGTGCAGAACGTAGGCGATTTTATCAGAGAAGCCGATTCCAGAAAGGTCCAAGTCCTCTCGGCAAATTTTGTCTTTGCAGATTTCCGTGTATTCTTCAGAAAACACTTGATGCACTGTGTGCCCATCTACAGCCGTGGCCATTTTTGGGTTGGTATTTCTAATATTTCCAGCACTCTCGAGCAGAGTTTCTTGTGTAAATAGGCTAGCTAAATAAATGTTTGTGGCAGTTGAAGATAGCCAAACATCTCACGCCAAGTGAGAATTATTCTGATTCCAGTTTGATCGTCAGTAAATTCGTGGAAATAGTGACGACGACTGTGGTTGTGCGTCAACGCGGTGTCAAGTCAACTAATAACAACAGCAGTAAAAGTAGCAAAGCCCATGAAAGACCATGATGAGCAAACTGATTCGTCAAATGCGCAAGTACATAACGTACACTAATCTATTTCACGTTGAATATTACATTTATTACATGTTAGCATATGGTGGAATACATATTATGAACCATCCTCAATATTAACCATTTCCTATTTTCATGAGTCTGACTAATTTTTTGTACCACCTCAAGTAGTATGCCTTACACAAAATTGCGAATATTCGCGAAACTTGTAACATGAAGTAAATGTCCAACTACAAAGTTCTTTAATATATGCATAATATTTTTATTTGGTGCATTAATCATGATCGGTTCACTATACATATGCACGTTTGGACTTATACACGTGTGGCAATATTTTTTACAATGTATCTTAGCAAGAGTAAGCTATGCATTATAGTAAGAGTACCAGCTCAATTTTATTTTGCATTCACAATTGATTACATCGCTTTCACTTTGTCACTTCACCATTTAGCAAGAAATGCATAAACGGCATTTTAACCTGCAGACTACAGGAAACAATTAATTCTACATGCACGCCCAACTCGCAATAATCAACTCGGATAATCTTTTTACAACTGTTTTTAGAAATTTAAAAATAGTAATTTATTTATCTGATAAAAATGTTTATCTGATGGAGGGTTTGGGCACTTCCATCCTTGAGTGTAATGCATCATTGAATTTTTCATGAACTATGTGTACATATCTGCATACATACATAGAAATATAAATTTTATTAATTCGTTGATTATTGTTTTATATTCTGAACTTGGTAAATAGCTCAGGAACCTGAATTTTTAATGGCAGAAGTAATCCAAAAGTCTCATCTTCAGTTTCCAAGAACAGAGAATTATTATAGCTGCATGAAACTACATGAAATGCAAACGTTTTATTTTACTTATACTTAAGCTTCAATTTCTCACATTTTTCCAGTGACCACAAAGCATTAAACGTAGATGTTATTGTTTATATACATACGCGGACTAGTGAACCTGCAGTGCCCATATTAGAACAAAGTTGGAATTCTGGTCAGAAAACTGTGTTATTTGATGTATTTATAATGCTGGGCATTAATTACACGTTTTAAATCCTGATTTTACGAACTAATTCTCTGTAGGATGTACTAATGCAGAAGGGGATACTCAAACTTAATTTGAGCAAATCCTGTCTGTCCTATTGAAAACAGATTTTGAATGTAAATATACAAAATTAAGGACCTGTTTTCTTCGGATCGGAAGTGAAAGTTGTGATGGTCCACAGAAACCCGGGTGATGAAAGTAAAAATGTTCCATTACAGGATACCCGGGTAGATGGCACTCCCCGGGTATTAGAACGAAATCGGATCAGCTATTTTGTGTCTCACTCGCATTCTTTAAACTCTAGAATGTACGAGGAAATAATAGCGCACTGCAATTGCAACATACTCATTCATTATTCATACCGAGAAATTGAGAGTTGTAAAACATTTCATAAAATGTCTAAACGTCGAATATCATTTGTCTGTTGTGATGTAAAAAGCATTTAATATAACTTTTTTTTGGTAAGGATATCTCGTCCAAGTTTTATACGTTAAAACCAAGGATGCATGTTTGTACGAGCCTTATTTCACATGAACGGAAATATGGATGAGATGCTTTATATGTGCTTTTTTATAAACCGCTTGTTGAATTTTCGAATGGCTTGCAAATTCAAATTATTTTGCTCTCGCCATTTGTATGATCTTCCAACACACGTACGTATGTACATATGTACCGATATGTGTGTCATGTGAGATGTTCTGGGAAACGTACATCATTTTTCTGACATTAAGTATGGAATTTTTTATTAGGATTTTGCACGAGTTGATTTTTTGCTACGTATGAACGTGTGTATTTGTATGAAAATAGGATTCCTAAAGGATGACCAACGAGTGGAGTTTATGCTTTCCTTCCTTCATCTGATTTCACGGCATGTCATTTTACGACATCTCATTACCTACTCGTCATTGAACTTGGTGAAGGGTTCAACCCGCATTCTATGGCTCTTTTTATGTCGAGTCGAGCTGTTTGATAGACAGTACGGCACACGTACGTATCCGAGGTTGGACAAGAAAGTGAAATCCTTTTCGAATGCCACTCAATAAACCATCACATAAAATAAAACGAGATTGGGATGAGACGAAAGAGGAGGAAAATTAAATCCTACACGGAAATCAATTAGTCAGTTGATGTTGTCGGCTGGCTTGCTTCAGCAGGGATGATTTTTTTCTTGTACAAATACTGTAATGAACTTTCCCCAAGCCAAAACTGACATTTTGAGTATGCCAAACAATCGAAAACAACCGCAACCTCCATTCCGCTTTAGTTGTCCGACTTTTGTTGATTGGACTCATTGTTACCTTTACCGTTGTGCTCTGGGCTCGATTCCGTAGCTCGATTTTGATGTCGACGAATTGATTTTGATTTGGGAAAAGTCAAGTCAAGGTCGACAAATTCGAGTCAAGTGAAGTAAATGTCGTTTTCGGAAACACATCGACATCCTTGATCATTCCAATTTCTGCAGGATATGATTGGGCGGTGGTGGAAATCAGGTCAATTTTCTCCTTTTCAGAAGAGGTCCCATTATTCTCGAACGTTCGCACTTTTCTGCGCTTTATCCTCTTGCCTGGCTAGGACATGAATCAGCCAATGTAGCTTTGAGATAAGTCAAGGTCTGTAGAAAGGGATTCGCACTGGATTTTTTTAAGACGGAAAAATTTCGCAAGGAAATAAAATTTATTTATTTATTTAAGTAAGGTGGCTTCTCGGGTCAGATGAATACATCTTTAATTATAGGAATGAAATATTTTAGCATACTCTTCCGCCTAAATTTAGATGTGTAGATAAATGGGTAGTTTTACCTACTGCATGCTACAGTGTGAAAGCTACACAACATGCACATTTACACCATGTCCTGACCACCAACGCCGTTCGAGGTGGGCATTGCCGATTTGTTCCCACCGGTTGTGTACTTTCCCTTCAGTTCATAACTCTGAATATGGAGCATAACAGTATTCATAATCTGCTCGACATTCACAAAGTGCCCTTCCTTTGAAGTAATATCATTTTACTTATTTCTTGTATGAAATAGAGTCAAGTGATGTGCACGCATAGACAGATCGAGCACAGGTATATATTTGGTAGAAGAAATGATGAGTTAGTTGACCTACTTGCCCACTTTCTCCATTTGCACCATCATCAACTAACCCGATACGTTTCTGTGCCGTGCTCGAGTCGTCTGCAGGGTTGAGCCCTTCTTCTCCCTCCATGTGCGTCACTCCTGGAACAAGTGCGTCACACGCACTTTCACCACCACGACTACGTACATATACATACATATGACCACCCCGAACCAACTCTGCTGGGCCAACTCATGACTCTTTGTTTCGGAACAGGACGATTGGGAAGAGTTAAGTCTTGGTCTGTCGAAATCAACCTCCTCGCCATCCATCCGGCCCACCTCCTCGAATTCCACCTCCTTGTCGTCTCACCCACTGCCAAACAAAGTCAGCTGAACCACGTCTCATTTTCCTCAATGAGCGAATAAATCACTTTGAGAAGAAAATAAATTGATACGAACTTGCAATAGTCACGATTGGGATGGGTGAAGACTCAATTTTATTCAATTGATTCGTAATTCTCCTGCATGCACGTGTATGTATAGATTTTTGCTACTAAATGCGTATGTACATAAGTAAGTCCTGATCCGACTTTGGTCTCCACGAGGCTTTGAAAATTGGGCATCATTGTACTCACAAAAGTTGAAAATGGAATAAAAGGACGGTGATGCAGCCAGGAGTAGTCTTGGTAGCGATGGCTGGTTTTGTGTAGATAGTGTGAATTGCGACTAGAGGAGAGAGGCAAGCCAAAAGTGTCTGGTGTAGTCTTGCATGGAGAAAGTTGCTGTTATGAGATTCAGGAGCAGAAGAACAAACCAGAAGCAGCAGCAGAGGCAGACTCTCTGACTCTACATTCTCCTTTTCTATGTGGATAAACGTATCGATTTGTACTCAGCATCCCGATTTCCCACAGTTGCACAGAGGTGGCAACTATCATGTCCACTTTGTCGTGAGAATATGACAAAATATTGCATTGTGCGCTACAACTGTGGGAGTCTGGTAATCCTGGCCACAGGACAGACGGACCTTAATGGAAAATCATGTTTCATGAGTCCACTTTAACCAAACTTGCATCCTTCCAGAGTAACAATACTGCCAGAGAAATGTTGCATTTGAGCTGATGAGTGAGCATTGTCAAGTCGGGGTATAAAGGTGCTTTGTTCCGAGAGGAACAAGGGCAGGGTTCGCTATACATGGTTTTTGCACCTACCTAAAAAAGCCACGCAGTAACCCGAGGGAGAAAGTGGGAGAAAGTGGTCCTGGGTCCTAGCTTCTCGTGGTATGCTAGAACTCTGCTGCTTTCACTACTGCACAATTTCGACTGACTGAGAGAGAGCCCGGTTGGGTCCTCCTCTCCTTGTGCCTCTCTGGTATGTGGACGATGCAAAGGACGAGGTGAGCTAACTCACTCACTCTCGGATTTCGGATTTCTCCCCGGGTCCTTTCTCCATTCACTTTCAGTCCTCCACCGCTCCTCACTCACTCACTCCAGTTCCCAGCCGCCTGCACCCGACCACCACTCCAAACTCTAGTTCTTAACAAAAACAACCCCAACTCTCGCTAAGTGAAAGCGCTTTTTTTTAAAAGAAAAACTGGTTCGAAACTACCGCCACCGCGCGCGCGGATGTTCATTGGGGCAAGTTGATATTGCTTCAACATTATACCCTCATTCGCCATCAATTCTAAATACTAGAGAGGTTTCGTTTTCAAGATATACGAAGCAACGACAATCAATCATCTCTAACATAAATAAATTCCCAAATTTATAACACGTTTAGCCTTTCCTAATAAAGAAAATAGCGTCATCCAATCACATTACATAAATGTGTTATGTTCTCCACAGTTTTAAACAACGGGCTGCATGAGTATTCACACTGTCCACATTCTTGCGGTCTTTCCATGGCTCTTGCATAATTCAAATCGGTGTACAAAAAGCGACATACATCATATTTCCCATGTACCTGAATCATTTCCGTGACTGGATTTCTCAGGTGGTATTCAAATTCCCAGAGTCACACTACTAAATAAGTAACAAAAGTCCAAAGCGAGCCAAAAGTAGCCCGCAGCCAAGCCAATAAGTCACCAAACACAAACGGACGAGCAGTATTATGTTACAGGCCAAGCCGAGGCAAGAAGACGCTGAGGAACGAAATGAAGCCATAAGAAAGCTAAACGGAGTGTAACGAAATTTGATCACATTCATACTTTACCTTCTTCCTCCTCTTGTAAATACGTACATACGTACGTACCCCATTCGCTCTTCCTCTTCTGTCCGTATCATGGGGCAGGCAAGTTGGACAAGAGAGGACAAACAAGAAATACAAATATATCAACTCGCAGCCAGGCAAACAGAGGAGGACGACCACTGTAGCAGGAAATTACTTACTTTGTTGCGAAGACAGTGAGTCAGTAGGCAGGAGTGGAAAGTAGGTAAATCAAGTAAAGTGATATGGATACTGCTTCGACTGGTCCATTCCCTCCCAGTTGTCGCGTCCTTGTGACTTTCTCCGCTGGTCGTCCACCTATTCCAGCACTGCACGAGGAGTACAACTAATGTGAAAACCGATACTTTTCCCCCTTCCGTTTCCCCACATTTAAGAAGGAAGGACATTAGCACAAAGACTTCGATTCCCACACTATAACTGCTGAAATCATAAACGGCTGAAAGGAGGGCAGCATCATTTCAATAAGTTCTGCTCCACCGACTTTCCCTCACTCAACCGCAACACAGCCCAACTGCATGCAAACCCATCAGACAAAGAGAAGCCAGAAAGAAACCTTGGGGAAAACCCAGTCGCAGCTTTGCCCTACAATTTTCAACGACTAATGGATGGACAAGTATTATTATTATATGCCAAAAAAACACAGGGGAAAATTAAAATGTGAAAATCTCAGATTTATTTAAATTTGTTTCACACTTCGACAATCATTAAAAATATACATAAAAAATAAGCAAATAAAAAAAACTGTCTGACTCTAGCAATGACACTTCCTAAATGATAAATGGCTTAAATAGTTGTTGCCAAAATACTGCAGATATTTTTGCAAATGATCTAGAAGCAGCTAGCGGAGTACGAAAAGAGTAAAATTAATGTGTTCGTGAGTGAGTGAGTAGTGCTCCCAAACAATTGAGATTAATGAGGATGACAAACCACGAACGGCATTGCCAGGTAAACCTTTTGCAGCCCGTATACGTATGTACGTACATAAGCATGTAGCATGTCTATACTTCATGGTGGTGTCACTAGATATTTGTCTGTATAAATATGGAGATGTGTGCGTATATTTTAGTAAATTTGTTATGTCGCTCTTCATAATCCTCAACTGTCACCGAAACTATTTCGTTCGTTAGTTCGCAATTAAGAATCCAACAGGGACAATTGGGATGAAATCGGGATTATGTTTCTTCTTTTCCTTGGTGCAATTTTCCCATTGGATTTTAACGGGAGGGAGAAAGGGGAAAGTTGCCTCGTCATGAGAAATGGAGTGCGAGTGTGAATGTAGATTGGCAGACTATTGCATGACATTGAAGTGTGAGGTGCGAGGTTGAGGTTGGATTTGTGTAGCGTGACTTGTCCGAGCCGGAAGCAAAATTGGGTGAAAGGTGAAAGTCATTCGTGGACTAAATGAGCGCTAAAGTAGCAAAAAACGGATTGGTTAATGCTTCCCAAATTGCTGGGAGGGCAATGACAATAATTGGAGCAGTGCATATATTGGATTTTCCTCTATTTATGTCTCCTCTGTCCCATTCACCTTGCTTTTACTTTAATTCGCTCTTGGTCAGAGTCCTTTTCGCGTATATTTCAAGCAGAATATTCCAGATTGCGACTGGGATAATCCTGTTGCTATTTTTATAAGGTTTGCATTGAACTTGTGGGCCAACCCGTTATTATTGGTCTCTGTATTGACCGTGAGAAGGGTAGCTTGGCAGCAGTGTGGTTCATGATATGTTTATATGCCAGAAAAAACTTTCCCCTTCCTTTCATAAATTCTTTAGTGTATCTGCGTACCGTGACGTTTTGGTCAGTGGAAGTTACGCTTTTGTGTGCATTCACCTTCAATGCAAGTTTGATGAGTGGACGCCCAGTCGTGTTGTGCCCACGTTTATCCAGCTGCACAAGTAATAACAGTCGACGGGTTAAGTTGACTAAAATCGGTTCGAGTGTATGTAATGGTATCTAGGACGCACGACAAACAGCATATGCAAAACCTAATAGCAGCACGATACAATTTTCATGTTTACTTAGGTACGTATCCCACCTAAGTCGTTAGGAATATAGCCTCGCACGTAGCAGCAGAGTCCCACAACAACACAACAAAATTGATTTCTTTCTAAACGATTCGCAGAAACTGTAGCTGATGAGAAGTGGAATAGGGAATGAATCGTTGGGGAGAGTTTGCACCAATTAAACTCAACTTTTCAGAGAGAATAATAGAGAATGCGAAACTTAATGAGGATGGACGAGTGGGAAACTTTGTTGAATAAATTGTTGTGGATTTATGGATGCAAAAAGTTTTACCGGATAATCCTGTAAGACAAACTTTGTTCAAGTTAAATTGTCTCCGACATAATCACCACATAAATACTCTTCCTGGGAAATGGCCACTGTCAGCACCACGAACACACCAGCTCTCCTCGTCCTGGTGTTGGTCAGCCAGCGTATGGGAATTGCCAGGATAAGTAAATAACACTTGGATAACACTTAACTGCAATCAGCGAAGGTTGTATGTAGCATATTACAAAAATAACATGCGTGTCAGCGGCACTTAACAAGTATGGATCGACGTGACAATTATTGTTGGAGGCGCACCTTCGCCAGCCCTCAGCCTCAACCGAGCTACATGTAATACAGTATCATAAATAGTGTGGAGTAGCACGCCAATGCTAATTAATTGCGACATAAGAAAGCAATCAAAGAGGAAATAACTTCATTTAACGAAACCGCCTTAAAGCGCACTCCACCACGCTTGTGCCATTGTCAGTCACTTATTCTAAATTATGAGTATGCCGCAGTTATATATTTTCTTGCAGTGACGTTTATCCTCCTCGCGTATCGCGGTTTATTGATAGAAAAGCGTGTTCCGCACTGAATATCTGTTCACTTGTCGATTAATGGGGAAGATAAACTGGCTCGTTGTTTCCCATCCAGATTTCCGTTATTGTGCCCAACAATTTTTATGACCAAACAGTTTCAATACCATTTCCGGGGATCTTCCTGGGATCGGGCCACCAGAAAATCTGGACATTTCCCAAATCTCTCCCTCCGAATAGAAAAAAAACGCTTTCTCTTCTTTTCACTGCAAAAACGAAACCAAGTTGACCGCATTGAAAGCTGACTCCCAGCACGTGTTTCTCCCACAGAGATTCCATACGGTGACGATAGTTCAGTCGAGTTGCTGATTCACAGATATTCAATAAATTCGGCTTAAACAATATAAGTGGATTTCAGTAAAAGCTACAAAAAATTGGTACAGGAATTTATATTGCGATACTCAAATGTAATTTTAACTGAAAGGTTGGTTCTATTTCTGCTGACCTTGCTGACCCTTTACACATGCGTATACGACTATGAATGTCATAATTTATCTAAAGTTACCGTACGTTATAAATACATGTGTAAGGTTGTATTTGTGTCGTAATTATCACTCGTTTTGTATGAAAACTTGTGCAAGTCAGTTCATTTTTTCTCATAAAAAGAATCTCTATATACATAAAATTAATCTAACAATTGTAAGCATAATTCGGTTGTCAAATTGTGGATCCATTCTATGAAAAATGACGGCTTTGCGTGCGTGTGTCCTTCGGATATTTCCAGATATGGTTAGGAGGGGACCATTAGTTGAATTACTTTTTGGTTCATTTTTTCCTTGAGCAAGCGAAAAACTCTGCAAAAAACATTACAGGTCGATTGTATTCCCAGTTCGTAAGCCATTGTCATTGTCGACGGATTATGTAAGAGAGAAAGGAGACCAAGTACAAGAAAAGTGTGTTTGTGTCGTCAGATTCGGGCGACCAGTCAGCCAGTGCATGGCTTCGAGTCAGTTGTGCCTGCGAAAGGTTGAGAATTGGGAATGGTATTGATTGATTGATGATATCTGCTCATTGCGTACTAAATACTCTCCAAACAGCAGAAATTCGGGCTGCTTTGTTTATACTCCGGAAATCAGGGTGCATATGTAAGAATCCAGTAGGAAACGACGCATGAAGTAAATAATGGAGATTGCGACACGCCCTTGACTTTTGCAAAATTTTCATAAGACCGACTGGAGCGTTTCTTATAGTAAATCATTTTTGCACCAAATTCACTACGTATTTTTTGTGGAGAATATACGTACGTACGTATCCGTTTGTAAAGCCAAACAAAAAGTGTTGCTTTTTATATGGCTCATATTTATAATCCTTTGCTTAGCTTTGGGCTCTCACGTTCGTGAATAATGGCGCATTATGTTGGCTGACTGGCTCTTTCTCCGCTTTGTCCGTGACACATGGACAACTCTATAATAATATTCGCCCGAGCAACAACACAAAGCACTTTGGGAAATGCTTTTGAATGGAGGTTGGAGCAAAAATAACAGAACAATGCACACTCTTTGACAATGGGTTGAGTTATTATTATTTTGGAGTATTATATCAAACAGTGAAGGCAGATACCGTTGGATAATCGGAAGTATAATTGGCTCTCCTTTTGAAACATGAAACCAAAATTAATCTATTCTTCATTTTAATGCACATGTTTAGGATCAGATTACTGTTGTGGAGTGGTAATTTGTGTCATACACTAATTACAAAATGATTAATTTGGGTTGGAATAGTTGGCATGATAAAATTGTCATTAAGTTGAAATTATGGATTTAAAAGACCTTGTCCCCTTGAAAAATTTACTTTGGGTGATTAAACTCTTTTCTTGTTAAAACAAACTTCCTTTTTGGAGATAGCAACTAATAGCAAGTTCCAAATCTACACAAATAATTACAGTTTCGCAAGCAAAGTTTATAAATTGAGCAGCAAATAATAAAGGTTTTCTTTGTTATGTAGTTTAATATTCTTTGTGCTCAAAAATGTCAAACTCAGTAAATTCAAAAACTTCCTTTGTACATACTTTCAAGCCTGTGTATTTAGATGGAGAGACGTAAATAAAGTGGAAATGTGTCAGGGTGCAGGAAGGGACACACCGTCTCAAAAGAAAATGAGCGTACTATGCATTAAAAGAAACAAAGACTAATTAGTTTTATTAAGTCTTCCCACTTGTACGCTCGCTTAATCTAATCAAATCCGAAAGAATGGAAAAAATGAGGATTTTTTTCTTTGCAAGGCAAAAAAACCAAACAATAAATCCAAGAACACACAAAAACCGAGTCTTTTTTAGGTATACACTTTATGAAATCTCGACATTCCTGACTTGTTATCGAACAATCTCTCTAGATCCACTTTTGACAAATGAAACTTGTTTTAGACTTTTTTCAGTCAAGTTCTTTCTGAGTAAGCTTGTCCGTGTCCAAGAATTTTACTCAAAAGTTTTGTAGTTTTCCTTGCTTTCAATCTTTTTATAAATTAATTAAGCTCCTAAATAATATGCGTTTCGTAATTCGTATAATTTTTTTAATGCATTTTATGGCTCTGTATAATTAGAGCACTTCCATCGCACTTTTCTACCCGTTCGTGGAAGTGTGGACATGTTCTTTCCCAAGAATTACAAGAATGCATATTACATAGTTTCCTCCACTGGAGCTCAGCCAAGCCTACTTCGTTTCAATAAAGGCGGATGTGTGGGATACTCTCGCGAGGAAAGTGAAAGCAGAGTGAAAGCTCCGGATGTAGATTACAAAATTAACCAATGGTTACGAGATGGGATGGGTTTTTAATTAAACCATTAACCGTATGCCCATAGATCTGGGTGGCTGCACGGGGATGGTATCAGCTTCAAATTAAACTTTCCAAGCAGGACTAGACTTTTATATTTAAAATACTTGTGGCATATTTCAGCATGGAAATGTGTGAGCTAGATATGCAAAAATGTATCGATTTGCTTGACTTTCTCCACTCAATCACCAACTAAAGTCTCCAGCTCGTCTTTCTAAAGATATTTTCATGTATGTGCGAGCACAGTGAAAGGGGTTCATCATATATTCATCGTTCCATTTTGGCAGCATAGACCACCGACCTTGGTACTTCATTGTGTCTGGTAATGATGGTGTGGTTCCAGGCGATCTATAGGTAAACAAGCACCCGCTCCATGGATGGAAAACGGATGGGAACTCACAAATGGTGGTTCATACATATGTACATACATATATATTCATCCGGAGACGGGGAGATTTATTTGCAGGCCTTCCTACAAGCAGTGGGGGGCCTTTATTATTCGTGGGCGGCATAGATCCACAAGATCCACACTTATTTATAAAAATGTAGCTACATATACCCGCGTGAGACCCATACGCTACTAATTTCAAGACATAATCATATTCCTTATTCCTTCCAGTTGTCGCAATATTTTGAGTCATTTGTTCTAGAGTGACAAAGACAAAACGAAACATTTCCAAAAAAGTGTCACACGTCACGAAGGAGACTGTAACCAGTTTTCCGCTTTCTGAGGGTGACACACGATTGACAAAGGTTTCTAATAATTCGTCGGGTTTACATATTTTTGCGCAGTGAGTGAAAGCCAACTTCTCGGAAAGGGTACTTGGACCCGAGATTCAAAAGAATAAAAACAACAACAACTCTACGAAAATTATTATTACGGATTGCTTGCTTTTGTCATGTGCACATTTCTGAGCTGTCCTTGGCTCCTACTTCCATTTCGCAATATAATCCTTCCCTTCCAAATATGCATATTGCGAAAAAAATTAAATTCAGTTGGTGTCATTAAAGTTTGCGAAAGTACTTCCAGTTAATAAGAATTTAATTTCAGAGTAAATATGATTGCTCATGAACCAATTTCCTGCCCCGAGTAAGTACTCGTATTAAAGAGTGGTAGATGAGAAATTACAGGATTTTCGTCATGTGCACAATAACTGCGAGGTATGCACACGTAGGGAAAAAGCGGAGGATGTAGGGCAGGTGGTGATTTCCTCGAAATCCAATACAAACTTGGTGAATAAATTGGATGTGGGACTGGCATGTCACGTCAGGCACAGCAGCACATCCACTATGCATGCATGCGGAGGCCTTGAGTATGAAATGAGTGGCCTGGGGACTTTTGCTTTCATCATCATCATACACAGCAGCATGGACGATAACCACCAGAATTACCACGACCACGCCAAAAGACGGGTTCAGCAAAAAAGATGGAGGGATGGATGTGCAATAACAATCACTCTTGGCCTTATCGTAAAATTACAGTAATTCTCTCAGCTGAAATTCCTCTGTCCAAAATACCCCAGAACGAAAAAAGGGCTGCGTATTGTGCTAACTACGTACGAACGAGTATGTATTTATGCATAGGCGACGAGAGAAAAAAGGAACCACACAACTTGGCCAGAGTTATCTTATCAGGAGTCTTGAGTCGCGGTAGTGGTGCTGCTTCCTGAGGAAACTTGTCCTCGAGAAGATATGTCAACTTTTCCTTGAATTGTGGGGAGCGCTTCCTTTATTCCTAACCTTGCAGGAGAAAACCTTTTGTGCTCCTGTTTGAGATGCCCATAACTGTTCCGCAATGTTTTTCTGGAGTAATTAATTCTGACGGGAGATGAAGCGGAGGAGTGCGGGTGAGAATAAATGTGATCTTTATGCACGAACGAATGTATCACTTCCTTTTTTAACCACCCCAAAGTCGTGGAGAAAGCAGACTTGGAGAAAGTTTGCGTATATAATATTGTGTGGCTCCAAGAAGAGCTGCTCCTGTCCCTGAATGAATGGATGCTTGCTTACACAAAAGCAGACTATTTTTAGTCCAACTTCAGCCAAATATACAAGACACCTCTCAACCAACACTTTACTGTTTTTACTTGCGGGCATTTCATTTGCTTGGATATAGTGTCGTCTCTGCTCGGCTTAATCATTGTTTCTCTCTCGAGTGAGTCTTGGTGGTGGTGGATCCCTGTCCACGTACGAATGTACATATTTATATAAGTATATAGAAGCTTCTTCCTCTTTCTCATCTCCCAGCAGTGCAGTTACAAGGTCCTGGCCCATATTTCCACCAGGGGAACTTTTACTTTCTCCAAAAAATTGAAATATCTTCTTCCCCACTAGACAGTTGTTGTTATGTCGTTGTTGTGGCGTGTGTCTTGATATTAGAGAGCCCATGGGAAATAGTGGTGATGGGACATTTTGTCCTACCAATGTTCAAAAAATGGTTCTAGAAATCTCAAATTTTGGTAAAATATGCTAAATATATCTGACCACAGATATCCACAAACAAAAGAGACTCAAATCCATTGTCCATCCCGTATTTAACCTTTTTCTTCGCGTCCGCCGTTAATGCTTTTTCGGAAGACTTCGCAACTTCATTGATAATTTTTTCCGCCCGGAACAGAAATTTTCTTAAAGTATCGACTGTTTAAGAAAGCTACGAGTATAACTTCTTACACGAACCCCAAAATCATTTTTATGGGTGAAGATGAGGTATGTTTGGGTGACTTTCATCTTTCACCTCAAAACTGTCATTTTTGTCCATTTTTTCATTGACCATTATTACATGGAGGATGGTCGCAAGGTTGGGCCAAAAAAATACAGTCTATATTTTTTGATACTTCTTGATGAAAGGAATCCGACGGTCTATCACACATTTCCGAAAATAAACTTGTTTGCCCATGCAGCCTTCTAAAATTTAAGGGTCCGAAACATGCCCAAATTGACCCAGCGCCGGCCAAAACAGGATTTTTGTCAGAAATTTTTAACAACATTTTAGTTTCTATTCGGTTTTCGGTTGAGAGATATATTTCCCATGAAAAAATTTCTTTTCCGGAGTTTCTGGCACGTTTTGAACGGCGTAAGGCTCATCGCCACTAACCAACTGTTTTGGTGTAATTTTGTTGCGAAGCTTGGGAGGGCTTGCGTTCATCATTTTTTCTTGACCTTTTGTATGTGTTGCTGCAGATTTCTTTGAATACGCTTTGATCCACAACTTACGGGCTTTAATATGATGCGCATAGTTTGGATTAATCTTTGACTTCATGGCTGCATGAAGCACGAACGTGGCGCGCTACTTTCCGAAAATAAATTTTATCGTTTTTTATTTTGGAGGGGTCGGTATGGTGGTTTTTTCTTGTAGTGCGCATTTAAGGTTGACATTTTCGGATTCTCCACACTTTTTTATGTAAGTCTTAATTTTTGCGCTGCCAGACACTTCTCCGTTGTAATTTAGTCAAACCTTCTTCGAGTCTTTGTCGAACAAATTTTGGTACTTCCGAAAAACTCATTTCCCGTTTTCCCCTCTTTGAATTTGCGTAGGAAATTTATCTTCTGTTGAAGAACCATGAAATTTTTAGGGTTCGACGTTAGATATATTTAGCATATTTTACCAAAACTTCAAACTTCTCGAACCATTTTTGACTAATTGCAGGCCAAGATGCCCCCATCACCACTATTTCCCATGGGCTCTCTATTTACTTATGTATGTAGGTGCATATCAAATACACTCATAGGTACACGCACACCTTGCACTACGTTATGGCAAATAGAGAAAGGAAAGAGGAAATCGCATCATCAGGACGATGCGAGGTGCCGAATTATGGAGAACGTTGCAATTAACATTCGCATATTACGTAAATGTAAGGGTAGTAATGGGATATAAAACCCCCGAGGTCTGTGTATGCACTTTGGATGTCGGAATTCTGGATTTCCCAATTTTTGCGAGATTCAAGATGGTAATGGGTATTTTATCAGCATTCGAAAACCAGCACATAGACACATAGGCATACGTACGTATATGATGATAATTAGATAAGAGACCTATTTCCATCATCTCCTTTTTATGACATCGTCATGATACAGCGTAACCGCTGCTACGTACGTAGTGTATTAGATTAAGTAGACACCTCATCATAAATATATTTCGGTCGTGAATTCGTGATAAGGAATGTGACGCCTTTTTTGCAATGTGGTTGTTTATTAAATTTTCCCCAGTCAGTCACCGGTAGCAGATGTGACTAATGTGTTTACGAGGATTTGATGAAGGTGGTTGATTAAAGAAATGTACGAGAGAAATGATGAACTCGTGTGGGACATGCAGGCTGTTGTTCGCCCAAATTGAAATCAGAGTGGTGAGTTAAATAGCCACTTGACAATGGTGATTGGGTGTCACTCCGGATGACAATTAATGCAAATCTCCGCCCCTTCTACTTCATCCCAGATAAGAACACTCGCCTTTTCTCTTCTCCGCTGTTGTTCAAATCAATCTCATGTCATCCTGCGATATTGCCATTTCTTGTAAGGTCTTGGCATGCAAGTGACAGTTTCAATTTTGTCGAGCTTTATACTAAACCATATTTGTGGATAATATTTCGAGGGGCAATTGTTGCTAGAATTCTGCGCAGTATGAGTTGAATTCTCCAAGCGGCTCAATCGTAGTAAGACGGCTAAGAGAACTGGCAATGAGCTGCGTGTGTCATGACACATTTTGAGAATGGGTTTCCTCATGCATAATGATTTTTTAATACTTTTGAGTCTACTTAGCCATTGTCAAAGCCTTCTTTTCATCTCGCATGAGAGGGACCGGATATTAGAAAGAAGGGCTTTGATATGATATCATTGCGTCATCTCATCACAAAAGAGGGATGAGGATGTAAATGCAACGACCAGAGAGGTTTATTTACTTAGCATCAAAATTGTGCATATTCCGTTGCTGCTGCAAAATAAATAATGCACTTTGCGTGGCGGATTACTTGCTTGGAGACAGCTTTGTGTCCCGCACGGATAATGTTTGAATATCAGACTTTGATGATCATCTCAGCCGTTGCAAATAGTGCTATTCATTCCAAAGTTTATTTTCTCTGGAAAGTTGGAAACATTTTAAAACTTGTACTCCGTAGTAATTCCAGTAAGCGAGCGCTAAAGCGTTTTAGTGAAAAATGATTTTCCTCTGGTGAAAATATGGAAATACGTTTTGATTATTTATTACTTTAAAAAATGGTGAAAATTCACTATACTCTGGAAATATGTACATACAATAATAAATATGAGCGCATTTCAAGATGAGTCATTATGTAAGAAATATGTACGGTCACTACCCTGTCACTGGCAGTTCGTCTCGTTGAGATTATTCTGAATGACTGTGGAAAATGGGTTGGTCCACTGCCCCATAAACAATCCGGACAGAAAAGGTTGTACTGCTGCTGCTTTCACTTGCTTTCACAATGCGAAAACCGTGACCAGGATGTTATGCAGTGAACTGAAAACAAGCAAGCGTCTGGTCGGGGGTGACAACGTGTGAAATGTGATAGTGTGCAACTCATTCAATTTCCTCGCCTGTCCGTCCTCCCGGCCTCGTTCTCATATTTATGAACGCCACTATGTAAATCAGCAAGACTAACTCATTGAGCTGACCAAAATGTTTATTAATAATAAACTTGGTGACACATGCGGTTCCCTTGCAAAGAAACGAAACAAAGCAAAACGTAATGAAATTTTGGACGTGAATAAATATTTACAATTTATCAAAAATTTTCGCGTCTCTGCTCATCTTCCAAACGTAGTGTTGTGCATGTTATGCCACGTTTCCTGACCTCTGTTGAAAAAGAATTTCCAAAATTTGGACATGTTCGGATTTATTGTCAGAAGGAAGGACGCAGTTGGATTTTAGAATTCCATTATCCTTCCGTGAAATTGCCTCTTTACGTTGCTTTATGCCCATTGCACTCTGCCAGACGCCGAAAAGCCAAAGTACCAAGCCTGGCTATCTCACCCCGCCCGCAATAACATTATACAAACTGCATTAGCTTACATTACATTATTATGCTGGGTGGGCACGTCCCATGCTTTACATTATGGAAAAAAGCAGGATACAATTCAACGACTTGAAGGATAGTATGGGTGCCATGTGTCGTAATATATATACATAAATCTACTAACCACTCCAACTATTTCGATACATGCAATAACCACGGAATTCCAGCCACTCAGCCCTTATCAAATTTCAGGGTCCTGATTTTTATAATTCCGTTGATAGTCGATTCGGTTTTATTTGTCGACGATGGCTTGTGAAACGGCGGAGTGAAAGTAGTGCATGTGCTTATCGTTAGTGGGCTCACTCAGATTGAATAAAATAAAGATGTCTCATTATAGAGATCAAGTCAAACAAAGCAGCAGCAGGAGCCGGCTCTGCCTTTACAGAAATGTCATAAGGTCAGAGTTATTTATAGCACACGCATCCAGAGCTCCATCCAGTCGCCCACCGACTTCAACTCCACTCAAAATTTAGAGTGGGTGGTCAGATCCGGAGCACTGCATTATTTCCCTGCATTAACCGAGAACCCCTCGCGAGGGCATATCTTTTAGTCGGCATGGCTTTCAAATTTCGTGTTATGTCATATGGAGAAAGCGAAGGTGAACGATTCAACCGTGTGATATAAACGCGAGAGGCCGAAAAACCATTGACATGCAGATTTGCACAAGTCAATTTATGTACATGTATAAATAAGTAGAACATAAGGGGGAAATAGAGCAGGGTATGTGTCGCGTTTTTAGTTGTGCGAGGTCGAGATTGCTTTACTACTGGACAACTCTATGGTTAATTTAAATATCGGACTTTCTTGCAATATTGTTGAATTTAAAAATTCGCTCATTTTTCTAATCAGCGTATTTTGTTCAAGTTCGAGTTTTCACCAGACAGTTAGTGACTTGAAGCAAAAAAAATCGTCAGATACACGCAAACCTCATCAGGTTCACATCACCATTTTTCTCGTTTTCGCACGACTAAACCGGCACATAGACATTGGGGGTAAACGAAAAGGGATTTCTAATCCACCATCGCATTTCGTTCTTTCACCACCTGAAGGACAGCTGCCACCCTTCTTAACGCCTTCTCCAGTTGCATACTTGCACGCACGTGGACCCCATCGTCTTCCACACCGCAAATTCAGGTTTAATTGAGTCTAGCAACAGGATGCCAATATTAGAGAATTTGAAAAAAGTTTCATAATTTACTTCAGAAATATGCACTGAGTTACAAGTAAATATTTCTAGAAAATGCCATTTAACAAGTTCTCTGACTGAATTTCCAACGACACGGTGAGTTGAGAGATGATGATGATGCTGATGACTTTGTTGAAGTGAGGGGAATATATTTATATGTAGAAAGAGAGCGAGAGATGAGAAACTGCACATCCCCATCGCATCCAGGATATCGATCTATTATTTTGACGTTGTTGTTCATGATTCGGATGAAATTGAGCCTATCGTACACTCAGCTCTATGACATGAGTGAAAACGATCTCAGATTCCATTCCTACATAACTTTTGTTCTTCAGCATCCTCAATAATTTTTGTAAATAGTGTAGACATGAATGATTCCTACGTCCCCTGAGGATGTAATGCATTTCGCAAAAACAGAGACGTCCCAACAGATCATTCGAGAGGGCAAGAAAGTGGCAAAAAGACAAGAAAAAGCAGCTAGAGATAAAATCTAAACATCCGTATTTTCCGTAATGTGTAAAGAATGAGGACTAAATCCTCCCTCACTATGATAATGCGGTCTGCATATAACACTTTTGGTCGGATTTGTTGATGTTGATAGGATACACATGGATTAGGATTTGTATTTATCTGGATGAAGATTGTCTCGGGCTTGGCAACTGCCCAAATCTACTTCTACTACTACAACTACTATACGGCATTTTCTACAAACACAATTCTAAGCTTAAATGAATAAATGCTTATAAATACAATACTATCATACGATCTGTATAGGTAGCTTTACACAAAAAAACTAGGGGGCTTGCTACACACATATTTATTGTATGTACACACACATCCTTGCGATGACCAAGTGGTATTAGATGAAACTATATTTTTTACTGCAGATAAAATAAGCAAAATTGCAATTTTA
This sequence comes from Folsomia candida, assembly GCF_002217175.1. NCBI lineage: Eukaryota > Metazoa > Arthropoda > Collembola > Entomobryomorpha > Isotomidae > Folsomia > Folsomia candida. The sequence goes on along the minus strand of NW_019091193.1, from coordinate 22,589,632 downwards.
TCCTGAAATATTTTATAAAGTACAACAGCAGGTAGTTCGCAACCACAAAACAGCTCACACATTCTGTGCTGCATTTTCTCCCCCTAGTGTACATACATATGTTGGCCCCAGTACGAGTGTATGGTGAAAGTATGCATGTTCACTTGCCAAAATCTGTTTCGGGTATAATTTATTTTACTACGGCAGGTCAACACTTGGAGTGTTGGGACACGGATATAGTTCCACCTTTTTGTAAATCTGTGCCAAAAATAGGATAAAAACCTGTGTTTATACATTGTTGTCACGAATGCAATTTTTTACGCTTTCAGTGAGAGAGGTTCGCAAATTAATTGTTTTATGGGATCCACAACCTTCATCCACATGTGACACACACATCTCATGCTGGCAAGTCTGAAGGTATTTTTTTGGAGCCGCTCTGCGAATTGGATTTAGAAAAGTTGTGCAGCAATAAATTAAAAAGAGTTGGGCATTACATTCCGTTCTATTACTTTGTTCACTACTTTTCTTTGACTTGTATTGCGGGAAGGACGAGCGAGTAGTACGACTTTATTTTTGGTACCCGTAGGCTCGCAAGTGGAGAGAGCCAGCAAAAGTGTGATACACAATTCATCCCAATACTTGGTTCTTCCATCCTTATCTCTCCATCGGCTCGGCTCGAAGGACGGAGGTGAAAGTGGCAAACTTTTCTCATATTCATTTCTCCGTATCGGTGGTCTGTTTGCATCCGAAAATGGAGTTGGATGGGAAGTTCCTGATGGTTCTGACCATGGCTGATGGAACTCTGAAATACATATGGAAACTAAAACTATGTACATTTAAAAAGTTGTGGATTTTCACATTTTACATAAGCATTATGCATGTACATGTCGTAACATAAGTATTCATTTCGCGAATGTATATGTATCTCGAAAGTACGTGTTTTTGTATTTCGTAAGAAATGGACAGAGAACGAATAAAATTGTGTCTGAACAACTGAATGCAAATATTTGTTCAGTGTTTAAAATCTGACCTCGCCCAAAACGCTGTCCGTCTGTAATGGTCTCATCAAATTTATTTCATACACTGAGTAGCACCAGATCCTGGCTGGAGGTTGTCAAGTTGTCAAGTGGTTTCAACTTGTTCGAGGGATTAAACTGGTTAAAGTAGCTCTTGGTTGGTCTCACAGAGATGGAATTGTCAGTGGCGAAAAACCACAGCTTTTGAGCCACTTTCTCTTATTAAAGTCGTACACATGCACACATATAAAGCTTTTCTGAGCATTATTCAAACCAAAACTATTTATGAACAGCTCCATGCTAATTTTTCTTGAATACGTTATAATGTCAAACTTTGCTAACCCGTATGCCTCAAACAGAATTAATTGCACACATCATAGTCATCGAGTTAGTTTTATTGTCTTGCCTTTTGAAAAACTTTGGCCAAAGAAACGAATTATGCTGCAGTTGCACCATCATCACATTGTTTCATAGTATATATTTTCAGTATATTTCGCATCTGCAGCATTATTTCGACCACGTTCTTCTCAAGTATTTCCCATTGCAGAGAGTGAGAGGGAAGGATTTCCTTTGATGTCCTCCAGAAGAGGAGAGGAAGTGGTGGTGGTCGTCGTGGAGGAGAGAAATTGTACGTTGAAATTGGGAGTGAAAGCAACTAATTCCTACGAAGCTGGCCCACTGCTCTTCCATTCCATCCCACATGCACTGACTCGACTTTCTCTCCTTTGTAGAAAAATCTTGCTGGAAGTCGGAGGAAAAGGCCTTCAGTGGAAGAAAGACTGCTGAAAATCCAATCGATTCTTCCTCTTTTTCACTCTATGAGCTCCCTTCACTTTTAAGGAATAAAGTGTAAAGATCCGGTGTGCATGTGTGTGTTGAGGTACGATATTGTTTGTCTTACGAAGGACGTCAATTGGTATTCCACACGACACTGGACACGATGGAAGGGTTGAATTTGCTAATTCAACCAAATAAAATTGAACGAATTATTTTCACAAAGTACATTTCAGGAAATGCTCTTGTGTTTATAAATAGAACATTAGGTACATGAATGAATACACACATTTCTTGTTAGTATTTCTACTCAATGTGTCATTTAGGTGACAATGTCACATGTAAATATGCGCACACAGATACTACATACCTTTAGGTATGCATGCAATAAAAGGAAATGTCGATGGCGCAGATGTTGGTAATTGTGTACTATTAGTATAAATCCCTGGACAAGAGAGGTTCATTTAATTGGGTAATAATTCGATAAATTCAGTGATGTTAAAAGGCTGAATGAACACTTCGTGTCCAATTAATCAGATCAGTTCAATTTAATTGTGTAATGGAGTTTTGTTCCGTGGAAAATGTGTCTGTATACATATTTAAATCACAGATTCATTCACGTGTCGAGTTGATTTGTATTATTAGACACGTACCGGACAGGTGTTGAATGACAATCAATGCACTATTTTATCTGTGGCAATGCAGCATGTATCTAACAATTGTACACGTTTATGCATATTCATGTATTCGTCCAACTTGTTAAATCACAATATACACGTGACATGTATTGGTCAGTTATTGAAATTCTATTTTTTTATGCAGATAACAACTCTGGTGAATGCCAAAGAACGATCTTTCTGTTCGGAGCGGACGGTATGCTGACTAAATTTAATCAACGAGTTCATTCAGAACCTAAATTGGCTATGATATTAATTTTCCTATATTTCTTGGCATTGTAGCTGCGTGCGATATCACGCGTGGGACAATCTGTCAACATCGCCGTGGAACGGTTCGTCACCGGTGAGTAAAAAGCCTTCACTGCAAACCATCCAAGGAGAATCATTTCTCGGCTAATTTGTCTTGTTTTTCATTCCAGTTGGTGAAGCGATTGCTGATGGTGAGTCGTTACTTTCTACACGATACTTGCACTATAAATGGTAAAAACGGGTTAATACAAAGATTGAAATGGAGTTTTAACCTATAAAACGTGTATAATAAATGAATTACAGATAAATTAAATCCGCCAGTCTGTCAAACTTATTGCCTTCAAAAACGTTTTGTAATTCTTTAAATTTAGGATGACTAATAATTTAATTTGACAGACTCTGATGAAATCCGGCCACAAATGTATGCAGCCTGCCAAGAGGCTCGAGCTTCAGGTATGCCTTTAGCTTGTGAACAAATTGCGAATAAATTTCACTCAATTTCCGTCACTTTTTCACAATTCCTATAATTTTTCAGGTGCAATGATAGAAAAATTGTGTGATTATGGGGGCAAATGCATCGAAGGGGGAGTTCCTCGCGCAGTTTCGGACCGTGCCGCCATGGTCCGCGCTGCCAGATCGGTGCGTAAATGTGCATAAAGCACAAGATATGTTTTTTTTTTAAATATTCGCATATGCAGTAAGTGCTGATTGTTCAATGTTAATTAGTTAATTATATGATTTTTATCTTTAGCTTCTCGCCGCCGTCACTCGTGTTCTTCTCTTAGCCGATAGTGTCGTGGTTAAGCAACTTCTTCTCGCCAAAGCCAAGGTAATTGTAGTTGGCTAGTTCTTTCCTCCTTTGAGTTTTGTTAATTAGTTGAGTCGATGAAATTTCCAAGCATCACCCAAATTAGTTAGCATTTGTTGCCACCCGTGTGGACCAAGATTTAATTTCCCTTTCGAGGAAATTGTGAATTGGAGCAAGCGGGCGTAGATGGAAAGTCCTAAACGTTCCGTCTCTTCGAGTCAGTTGGGGCTACGATGCTCGGCGAAAGTTGGTGGCTGATTAGCAATTAGTCAATTATATACCAGCGAACGAGGGGGAATTATATACGGACGAGTGAAGGGTGCAAATTACTTTTGCCATCTTAATACGTTGCTATCAGTTCAGGGTGCGTTTTTCTTCCCTTGGACCTAAGGAATTTTGATTTAATGATTTATTACTTTTTGATGAGACTGTCAAACACAAAAGTTGTATTCATATTTACAACTAAACATTTTCAAGTTTCAAGTTTTCCCTGTAGAAATACAAATAGTATCCGTATATTTATATTATATAGTTCAGTAGCGGTTTCTTACAAACCCAACCTCCGAAGTTTTTAAGCTCTTTGAACTGAAAACGTCGTAGTCGTTTTTCTTTGTCTAGAAGGATGAATCCACTTCCATTATTTCTTGTGAATTAAATTTCCGTTCGATTGACTGCCCACCGCAGTTTTCGCTCTGACAACTTTCTCTTTTCAGCCCGTTTAGGATTTGCTATTAGAATTGTTTAGAATGGGGTTGGTGGATGTTAAAGGAAAATGATTGCGGAACCAGAAACGGTGCATATTGTGTTGGTCGGTTGGTTGGCTGTGTGTGAGAGGTCGGATAATGCACCCCGCAAAAGTGGGAGAACAGACGCCACGCCACCACGTGTACTGCATGGCGAGAGCTACAGATTCGTGAAAAGAGATGGAATTTACTTTTGCCCATTTCACGCTCTTGTGAAACACCTAATGGACGTTTATTGAAAATTTAAAGGGCTCTCAAGTGTCTCTGACTTCGTTTTCTCCCCTCCCATATGCACCACGTATGTATATAACTCAGGTTGCGAACAGGAATACGGGCTGAGAATCCAATGTTATTTATCGAGGTGATAACCAAAGTGTGCGGTTGTGGTTTAGTAGTAATTGGCAAAGTATGTCCACTAATGTTCACCCATAAGTAGGCAAAAAAACAATCTGCAAGAAATGTATGTAGGGCTAATGGACCAACAACTAATATTGATTTTGATACACATTTTGAAGTCTCTTCAAAGTGTGTCGAATTTGAGATTTTTTGGTTTCTAAATTAATGGACAATGTAGGAATTTCATTGTAGTGCCTCTAGCTCGACCACACAGGAAAGTGCAACCATTTGCACCCACTGTTTCAGAGAAATACAAACTACTTGTTGTGGATTAAACTTCAGTTTTGAATCATGTTGCTGGTCGAGTGTCAGACTTGTTGATTTGGCATGAAAATATCCATGAAACAATATGGATGGCAATTAAAATAATTAGGATTCAATTATAGTGTGTAGCTTGCGAATGACTCTTCGTTGGTTACTGGATCCTCAGCGTCAACACAAAAAAAATATATGTATGTAGCTCAAACCTCATATCACGAAAGTTTAATACAATGTGCTTTCTCAATACTTTTATCAATTTGGAACCTGTATTCGTGAATTTTATTATAAAGTGTATACCTTATGAATTTGTGACGCTGTAATTCTTATTCTATTTCTTTTATTTTCAAGGTCTCGAGCACTTTAACCAGACTTGAGAGCGTTACAAATTTTACCGAGGTACGTACATATTTTACATTATGAGAATCTTTTTGGAATTTAAATTAAAGGCACTGATGAAACTTACCTGTTCACAGTTTGTCAAAGCCTTCAGTCAGTTTGGTTCTGAGATGGTGGAGCTTGCCCAACTCACTGGTAACATAACGTTATTCTGGAAATAATCATATGATTCTGGATTGGAATATAACAATACTTTTACGCATATTGTTCTATCGTAGGAGATCGTCAAGCGGACCTCAAGGATGAAAGAAGAAGGGCACAAATGGGGGCGGCACGACATGTACTCGAGCGGTCCACCTTGATGCTACTTACGTCTGCCAAGGTAAAATAGTTCTCATCATTTCGTTCGATTTCCTAATACGACGCCCCTTGATGGGCCACGCTGTATGCTCAGATATATAAATTCATTATGGTGATAATGATAACCATAACCATTAAATTTGTGGGTAAGCTGACATTTTATCATACCAAGAAATCCATAACACTAAATGAAAGAATGGGCAATAAGCGATATGTACTTATGGTTGCACCGTAACCACGACCAGCACAAAGGAGAGAGAATTTGGCTTGGTGACATTTAGGAAATGACACCAGTCAGCCTAGGATCAAATTTTGAAAATTGATGAAGGTGAGAAGAGATGATGGTGGTGGTGGAGTGATGGCGTACCTAGTATACGTACTTATGTAATATAGTCCATGGATGTGGTGCGTGACTAAGTTTTGTACAAACGATGGAAAGTGATTTCAGCATTGACTTGAATGATTCTTGTCATGACTGCGAGAGTGAAAGTGGTACTTTTCCAACATTATTAAGATTTGGAGTGACGCATTTGTACAAAAATCAGGGTGGAGAATTGGATGGTGGAGAGGAAGAAAGTAGGAGCGAGAAAGTAGGACAAAAGGTGCGACATGACTTTATTAAATTTTTTACTTTATCGTAACCAAAAAAGATCAGTGCGGTGTGGTTTTTATAGCTCTTGTAAATTTTATTAGATTCACAGAAGATGACCAATTTGCAAGGTTTATCTCAGGCTTGAAATCTGGTCGTGTGGAATGATATTCAAATCTGCTCGTGACTTTCAATATTTATTTACCATTTCAAGAATACAAATTATGGAGCTCAAACTAGATTCATGCTTTATTAATGCTTTGCTTAGATGAGATTTATTTAGCACTGATTCTCAATTAGGTAGATATTTCATATATCTGACGACGACATTCCTATTCCGTGATCATGCTTTCACTTTATTGCCTGTTCTCAAGAATTGTGTCACTTCAGTCAATTTCGCATCAGCCAACCCATTCTAATGGCGTAGAGAAAGAGAGACAATGAGGCTTTCCATCGTCATTTCATTGTCCCATCATAATTTTAGCGAAATAACCCGCAGCATGGCAAGTAGATGACCCATAAACAAAATCCGTAGCCCAGTTTGAACCCCTTTATGAATTAGGATGCTGCTCGGTCTGTCCGTCTGCTGGACTATTTAAAATTCCCTTTTCAAATTCTGCACTACTGCAAATACGATCAAGTAAAATCACCAAGTTATTTTTAAATTTCTGGCTTCCATTTTTTACCCAGTGGGCGGGGTAAAAAAATCAGAAATCCGTCATGTTTCGCAGAAAGTGTTCAAGAGCGATTTTCGCCTTGGTTTCGCCAATTCCTTGAACTTGTTTGCCACAGTTATTCCGTTGTTGTAACTTGTAGCTGAATCTGTATGTAGAAGAGCTGAGTAAATTTCGTTGTCTCGCTGGAAGCTGCATACTTATTACTTTCACTGGCAAACTCGTCTCGCTGCTCGTCGCTCGGATGCCATGCTGCGGTTACCAGCACATTTCTGTCCACGTGATTTTGGCTAATCACACTAATTATCTGCTCCACTTCCCCTCCACCTCTGTGCATATCGAAATACTTAGCATCACTGAATATCATGCTGTTGGGGCGTAAAGTGAGCTAACAAGACTCGGATTTTGAATAAATATCCAACTAGTTTTTACTTGACTGCCTGATTAGTACATATTTATGTCTACTCTCATGGAGCACAGATTCTCTGGCAGAGTGGTGGAATTCCTCTCGTTTTATATTTACTTCCTTCCTTCCTTCACTCACTGGATGCCCATGAAAACGAATTTGACGCATTTATACGAGACGAGGGAGGAATGAAATGAAATGAGCTTAATGTTTAGCGGCAGTATGGTAGATCAAGATTCTCAGACAATTTGGATTTTTGAGGAGAAATCTCATCTCATCCTCTTCCCTGCAGCAGAAAGAAGAAGGAGGAGATTATTTGAGCCATTCATGAACATTCATGAACTATTTCAACTAAGAATAAAAATGTTATACGAGGAATAAAAGACATTGTATTGTATTGTCTTTACACATTGTAAAGCAACTAATAATCTTGCATGTTCAATTAAGAATTTCTTCAAATTCCATTGTTCTCAAAAATGATAGGTGATCTCATGAAAAAATACGACCCATAAGCTTAGCATTGTGAGACATGAGAGGATAAATGTTTCATTACTTTCCAGACGGTTCTTAAGCATCCAGATTGTCCGAATTCGAGGGAGAACCGAGATACTGTTTTTTGCCAAATGAGGAGAGCCATGGACCTAATTCACTACGTCGTGAAGGACGGCGTACTGGACTCAGCAGCCGCCCTGGTTTCGCACCCTTCGTCATCGTCAGCACAACCATCCCGCATTCCCAAACAGGTTGGAAGGAATTTAAAAGAAACTGCAAATAGACAGAAATCACAGCTTCAACGTTGATGAAAATGAAAATTGGTGTTTGCAGGACGATTGGGAAGGCAACCACAGCTTGAGTTACAGTCTCCAAAGGTTTTTGGACCAGGTTGAGGTGAGTCGAATGACAATGTTAGGACCACAATCACAGTCCAGAACCCAGCTTCCAGCCACCATCGAGCACATTATGGAACGAATTCAAGTTAGTTTTTTACAAATTAAAAAATCATATTACAACTATTTCGTACTTGAAGTTCATTTTTAAATACGTCTTTTTAAGGACTTTACCGACTCTATATATATTTATATATATTTATATATAATTTATTCATCAACAGGTGGTTACCCTCGTATTACAATTCCTTTAAAACTGGCAACCATATTCTCTCTTTAAAAACAAAACAATTTTCTCCCAGGAGTGTTCATCGAAATACGAAGAAATTACTTCCTTATTCAGACAGTAGGGATGGGTTTTTAAGAAAGTGTTATGGAAAGGGTTTCGTAGGCGGAAGAGGTACGCAATGTAGAGGCAAATATGAAGATGCGCCTCCATCTTTCTGAGTGGATCTTTCTCTTCCGTGGACGTGGATGCCTTATCTTCCTTTGTTTTTTTTTTCTTTCTTGGGTAGTGTAATTTCACAAAGAGGGATCTTCACCAGAGTGCCCGTTCCAAACTCTTTTTCATACTGCGCCACGGTACCAGTAGGATTTTTAAAGATATCGTGAGTATCTTTCCCATTGATGGTCTGACCACCATAGATTATTTTGGCATCACAAATTATGTACAGAGCACCATTATTATCCTTCACCAAGTCCACCAATTTCTCTCCCTGTTCAACTCGTCTTCCAAATGGAAATGGGATTGATGCATTCTCAGATTTGGAATTGTGAATCTCCTTAATTTCAAGTTGGAATCCCTGTTTGTCCATTTCTTCCTTTACTTCTGCCTCCAGACCATTTGCGAGTGACACGGATAGGGTGATGTACTTAAATTTAGTGGGATTGATTAAGCATTTCAAAAGTGTAACCGTCTGCAAAACCGCGAACCTTTTCTCGGCATCATTACAACTATCAAAAAGTTCAGGTTTTCCTACAATTCCCTTCGGTTTGACTCTGCTGCTGAAGGCTTCTTGTAGATGGTCTTTATTTTTGTTTGTTTCTTAATTATAGCTCATGAGCATATGCCCAATTTCAGTGACTCCTGCCTTCTTATTTTTGAACTCGTAGACTGCATAGCCGGTGCTCGGTCCCTTGTGTGTCAGGCATTTTGGCTCTACTTCGTCTGCCCTTGTTCCAGAAAATGCAGAGAAACAGTCTACGAGTAAGAAATAAGTATCATAACTGATTGAAGTAATTTGTTATATTAGTTCAAGATGTTTAGCAACCTTCATAAGTGCAGATCGGCCGACAGTCCATCGACTTGTTCCTGAGACACAATTGGTCTGACTTTCTTTCCCTCCGTTGTCCAAATCCTATGCTACACTTTTGTTTCCACACAAATTTCAACCCAGTTTCTCCTCCGACATCAAGCCCTTCTTCGCCCGCAGCTTTGATTAAGGCAATGGCAGATGCTTTCTCTTCCGGTGCAAGGGGCTGCAACTCTGGTGGAGGAACAATCGGTGGGGTGCATTGAGAAAGTGCTTCCGGTTGGCTATAAATTAGATCTTTGGATTCCATCACGGTAAAAGTCTGGCCAACAGATAGAAGGCTGACTTAACTTCCGATCCGAACCCGACACCAAGTTTTCCACTCGTTTGCATCATTCTTATTTTACAAAATCCTGGGGGTGGTCCTCTGACCTTAATTTCTTGTCGATGTGGAGGAACTGTAGTATTTATCATTGCATTTAATTTACATTACAAATGAATCTATGGGCATATTATGAGCAACTATAAAATTGCAATATTACCATTACTACTTTGCTCAATTTTCTTCAAATCACCACCGCCTCCTTCTTCCGACTTTCTTTTATCACCTTGTTCCATACTCTTGAGCACACGACGTAACTGATAAAGAGCGAAGATCAATTATTATTTTTACAACTTGACCTGAGAGATAGTGAGAAGAGTTAAAATTATTATAGCGGTCTCTCAAATCAAACTTCCACTGTCTCAAAGTGCCTCTAAAATCTATTGTCAATGAGTGTACTAAATTCTTCCCTTTGCGTATCCACAGGACTTTACCGATTCTGCATATACGGCACACGAGCACCGAGAAAACATGTAAGCTTATCCGACAGAGGAAATGGCGACGTGAAGAATATGCACCCTCATGATTATCTCTTTGTTGCTTGTAGCCTACTCCTCTGTGATCGTGTGAGACTGCAGCTCAACCAGCTCCTGGGGTCCCTCCTAAGGGTATAAACCATGATATCTTCTAATCTAAATAAATTATCGTTTATTGTTTTCGCCGCGTAAAATAACATATAGCGCTTGACTGCAAGTAGGATTATAAAAGTGTAGAACTCCTGTCGTCAGTCAGATTGAAGAATGGTCTGAATTAGGTGATATGAGAGGATGGGTGCCGTTTTTTAATTTGGCGTCTATTTACTCTCTCACTCCCCATCTTATATTGAGGAACAAATAGAGTGAATGGATAGAAGGGGACGAGTCGACGGAGTGGAATGGATAAAAGCTAGAAATTTAATTAGTGCTCTCATAAAAATTTACGACATCGCTTCACCAAAGTCCCAGTGGTATCCTCAATTCATCCTCATCGTGTGTACGGCATTCTATGAGGAGAGAAAGAGACAGAGAGCGTCTGAGGTCCTTTCCATATCCGGCCCAAATTCCGGGCGACAGCAAATACCAAGAATTAGTAGAGATGGACAAGGAGAACTAATGGCCTGACTGACTGAGTATTGCTGGGCCCATGTGCATGTTTGACTGCCAAGGACCAACGCCACCTCCTCAAGGTCTTTTTCTTAAACCCAGAATTATCCCTTAATGCCGAATTACTCTTCTATTTCGCACAAATCATGAAAGAGAAAAAAGTAGTGTGAATGAAATAGTATTGGAATCCCAATATTCTAGGTCCTACTTTGGATGAACAGCATCCATGTGAAAAGGGTTATCATATATCTTCATCATCCCGCATAAAAGTCCATAGTTAATTTTGGTTGGTTAGTCAGCCTTCGGAGCTGGTGGGTTGAGTTGATTGTAATATAATACAAAATTTGGAGGAGGAAGCTGTGGATATTTGAGACTGACACTTTGACGATTTATGAGATGAAGTCGACAGCTTACTTCCAGTCAGAAGAACTCTCCTACTTCAAATTCATTGCTTTCTCCCTTCTTCTCCTTCTTCGTCTTATCTCGGAGCAGCCAACCAACCACGAAGGAAGCAAGCAACATTTTCCCATCCTAATTTCCACTCTACTTGTCATCAACACTTGCATAATAATGATAAGTCCAAATCCAAAGGTAGAATTCGCTTTGTACTTGGCCTGAATCTGAGGAAGACGACGAGTCGATGGCTTCGTGTGTATTGAAGCCCCGTATATGAGACTCACATTTTATTTTATGCGGAATAAAGGCAAACCGATTCGTAGAAAGGATGAAACCTTATTTGGATGTGAGGAGAAGGAAGGCTGGGAAAAGCCTTGAATCTCCAACCCAAATGAATAAGTGATGAATGCAAATTTGAATTTATCTTGGGCTTCTTCGTGTTCCTGCACAAATTTCAATTTGTCCTTCTCCAGCTTTCCCACCAATTCTTCTACCCTTCCTTCCTCGTGGCTCTCACAAGCTCAACTTAAATTTTGATGGGATCTTTGAGTTGGAAAATAGGTTCGTCTTTTTCTTCTTCTACAACTTATTTTGTGCAGAAGCAGGGGAGAAAATTTACGCAAAAAATTGGAAAAGGATCTCGACGACAACCAGCCCGTTTACTTTTGATGTAGATCGTGTCTGTCTATGTATCTGCTTAAAGAGAAAGGCTGGTCGGGGTGGATTGACGTCATGAGAAGAACAACACGCGGCTGCTAAGTTGGTGCCGCAGTCTAGAGTTCCCACGATATCGTTCCCTGTTGGTGGTGATCATTTATTTATGTTGGTTGACTTTGTCTCAAGGGAGGCCACACACTCGTTCGTTGGCGACCGATTTCTGCATCATCTTTATCTTCATCATATAAATCTCAGCAGATAGATCGAGCGAACACCGAGTAGGTCGACCGCGTCCAGCCGCTTCCGGCCACATGAATCGATGACCAATTTACATTTATTTACGGAACAGATCTATCCATCCATCGTAACAGTTTAGTTTTTAGTGTGGGGTCCATGGAGCATAAATTGTTCCAAATTTATCAGTTATGATTTGCGACGGTGTGGGAAACGTGCAACAATAAATAGAATAATTTGAGATGATGGGCTATGCGAGTTACGATAAAGGGAGAATGTTCCCACGAAACTCACTCGAAACGACCCATTACCCAGAAACAAATGGTTAATTATCACTTGCCAAACTAAAGATAAGTAAGGCGAGTGTTCGGGGAGGAAGGGCGACGGCAACAGACAGAAGATGAGGACGACGAAAAAGAGGAGGAGGGCCGTTTGTATGAAAGAAAGTTTAATGGAGAAAGTCCGTCCAGCAATTTGATGGAGTTGCATTTCTCCCACTACACACAGGCACATGGCATATAGTAGAATAGTGTATGGTGGGATGGTTCAGAATGGCTGACTAATGCCTCCTTAGTTTAGTTAACTGCGCTGAGGAGGGGAGCTTGCGAGGTTGATAATAACAGATCTCGATGCCCTTTGGATATGTGGTAGGGTCCTATGAGTGTACTAAAACCCTGAAGTGGTTTGACTCCATGGCCACATTTGCGCCCGCCACACCCACTCAAAAATGCCTAAAAAACGCTTTCACTCCAGTTTTCACTCACTCAAATCCACGCCAGAAATCCAATTTTACTCGGATTTTGAAATTTCTTTCATCATTACACTCCCAGATAGTTGCTTTCTTCAATCCAATATCAAACCCAATTTTTTCGAAATTTTTAGTATTTTTAAAATTTGAAATTCTGAATGAGGATTGTTGTAGTAATCAACAACTCAAATTACGCCTACGAAATAATCATCAGCAAAATTGAGTTTGATATGGAATTGAAGAAAGCAACTATCTGGGAGCGTAATGGTGAAAGAAATTTCAAAATCCGAGTAAAATTGGATTTCTGGCGTGGATTTGAGTGAGTGAAAACTGGAGTGAAAGCGTTTTTTGGGCATTTTTGAGTGGGTGTGGCGGGCGCAAATGTGGCCATGGAGTCAAACCACTTCAGGGTTTTAGTACACTCATGAGACCCTATCACATATCCAAAGGGCATCGAGATCTGTTATTATCAACCTCGCAAGCTCCCCTCCTGAGAATGATGAAGTTTGTAAAGAACTAAACTCAAATGAAGTAGAACTAAACATAACGAGGGCGTAAGAAAGCTTAACGACAAAGTTAGAGGACGTTAGAATTACATTAAATACATACAAGATGGGCTTGAATGATAGATTTAAGTATAGGATTTCTGTAGTAATGATTATACTCAATTCCTATAATTGTTCTAGAACTCATACGAAACTAAAGACCTTGACATTTACCAACTTACTTTTCCAGGATACAAAGGATGGTGGCTCCCTCGAAGTCGAAAGTGCAATCGAAGGGACGCTCAAATCTGTGTATGAGCTTCGAACCCAGCTCCAAGAGATTGCACTTCTCCAAGTAAGCTAAAACAGATTATGTCCTTATACGTAAATATTACAGTTGACAACCTATCATGAAATTGGAACAAATATTTCGACGACATTCACTACTATTCGGTGTCGTTTGAAATGTGTAGGCTGGTGATATGGTGAACTCGTCCAAAGATGCATCAGAACTGATCGGCGTTCTCCGCAACGCCGCCCTCACCACAGATGCTGACCGACTGGACGAAGTTGCCGATTCCTTTGGGGAGCATCTCGACCACTCTCAAGAGGTAAAAAATTCTACTGCTAATTTTACCATGAAGTTTGAATGGCTTGAAAGAAATATAAAATAACTATTAAGAGATTAGTACCAAATAGAGTTAAAAAATTTACTGAGCAGTGAAAATTTTCGAGCCATTTGAATGGACGTACGTCACTCGTGCACAAACGTTCATGATACCACTCCCAGGAGATAACCCCTTTTAATACTGCCTCCCAATTGACCTTCTCCATACAGCAAAAATATTATTATTATTGCGGCCCATAAAAATCCAGCCCTCTTTACCACACTTCTGGACCCTCAATTAACGAGGATGATGATGCATCAAGTGTCATAAAAGCCGAGGTCACAAACTTTTTTACAATGCCTTCACCCTTCAAGAATTTCTTTTGTGATTGCTTTTGCTGCGATTGTGATCTACGAGTGACATACATACATACATCACACATTTAGTTATGTACGTATGTATATGTATGTACAATATCTCCGTATACAGATGATGACGATCGTGATGGGTAGGCTAGACGATGACGATGATGACATATTTCAATAAGTTTGACTGACTTTTACTGGCCCACATTCTTGAAATCTCGTGCAGTTATGGTTTATAACCACCAATAAAAGAAAAACTTCTTTATCCGAGCAGAAAACTTTTTAAAAACTTGTCACAATTGAATATTCGATTTTGTCAAGAAATACTGAGAAATGTAGGCAAGGAAAGTATTTCGCTAACTCTGTTAACCTTCAAGGTTTTGTCATTATCGGGTAAGTTTCCTTGTTGAAGGCAGATCGGGGAAGGGACGAAGGATTGCGACCAAGTTTCTTTTATTGCTTTACAACGCTGTTGATGTGCTCCCTGCGAGGAGACCGAGTTTCCAGAAAGACTTTCTCTCTCCTCGTGTTGATCTTTCACCTTTTTTCAGAGCTAGGAATTTCCAGTGTGGAGGGAGATGTTGCATCTTGGTTCGTGGCGGAGTGGTGGTGAAGGAAAGTGACTTTCCTTCCTTTCTCCACTGACTGAGAGCACGGGGCCATTCTTGCATATATGCCATTTAGTTTGGGAAAAAGTAATTTGATCAATTTAACTCTCCTAATGCTGGCAGAGAGAAAGAGAGGGGAAGAGAAAATCTGATTAAAATTACTTTGTGCGCACTATGTATAAGACTTGCAGAAATGATCAAAGCTTTAGAGTGGGTTTTTGGTTGAGAGCTTTTTAGAGAAGAATTCAATTAAATGAGGCGAATAGTACTCCTCGATGGTAAGTAGTCAAGTTGGTTGTTGAAGGCCAACTTCTAATTATGCTCTCTGTTCATCAGCAAAAATATTTACTTTGGCGTTGTACTAAGAGCAGTAAAAATATGACAGATCTCGCAGGAGCAAAACAAATAACATGGTTGACTAATTATTGAATATTATTGGTTCCGCCGACTTAACTTTCACCATCTTTATGCATTTAAGTGTGTGTCTTTTATCAGGTGTGCAAACTTCTTCGTCACATCAGCCCCACGGACTCGCTCCATGTGCAAGCCAAATATGCTGAGATTAACTTGAAAATTTATGGGCCCCAGTTGGCCGTCGCCGCCCGAGTTTTGTGTTCAAACCCCACTTCCAAAATTGCCAAAGAGAATTTTGACGTATTCTCCGATATGTGGCAGTCGCTAATGGAGGTACGTATTGCATGTTTATGTATATACGGCAGAATTTTAAGTATTCAGTTTAGTTTTATAAATACATGTTGCGTTTGCAATAATTTACGATTTCAAAGTTCAATTATGTTCCACTGATACATATGATCTATTCCTTGTGCTAAAATACAATACATATATTGCAATCCATCTATACAATTTTTGTATATTAACAGGACGTGGCGTCTCTTACCAACGACATGGGGGATGTTTGTCGAACGAGAGCGATGGGGGATAAAAACTTTTATATGTCACTACCGAGGCCAGGGGTAAGTTAACCACTGCTATATTTACAACACATCTGAATTTTTAGTTAATCACCCAAGCCTACAAAACCACACAACTTTCCACACAATTATATACACAATAATTCTGTCATTTCATTTAACACACTATTTGCATTGCTAACTGACGCTAATTCTTCACAATATTCATACATACACATTATTCCAAGCCATTCGTACACACTTGATGGAATCAGTTGGAAGAAGTTTTCCAAACACGTTTTCTGAAACTACAAAAACTTTTGAGACCCAATCCATGTTTGAATTAGTTGTACTTCTGAGTTGTGAGTGTTTTGGTAATGTACTAATTGGTGTGCCTAGTATGTGCCTCCATCTAACATTAATCACATTGGTGGTGGGACTGGCAATGCCAACAATCCAGTCATTGCTGCACAACCTCCCCCACAACCACTCCCTGAAGTTGCAGACCAACAACAACTGGTACCCATCGATGATGATGGAGGTGCCCTCTACCCGGTATTATTTACTCTGCTTTTCCTAAGTATTTAGCCTTTCCTCGTTATTTTCGAATCCTGGATGGCTTTCACTTTCACTGTAGACAGAATCCTAGCCTAGTCGTGCTAATAACATGTGTAGTTTCAAATGGATCCAGCTTTTTTGCATGCCACACTGCACTTGTTAATCTAATGTGAAATAATCCATGGGTGAAAATGTTAAGCTGCGCATAAAATTCAATTGTATGCATGCACTAGTATTTAGTACGCAGTAAAAATCTAGCATGTTGTACATAAATATGAATGTCTTGTAGTGTATTTAATTGTAGGCAATACTTGATATTATATAAAATTATGTATATTTGCTAATTTCAGAAACATGGTACCACAAAGAAACCTATGAAAGCAGTAAAATTAGACAATGAGGTGAGTAAACGAGCATACTGAAAAACATCTATGTATATATTTGCGTCAATTTACGACCCTGGCCAAAATCTGAATTTTTGCTAATGACCAAACTTGATAAACTATGATGTAGACCCAGTCATAATTATAGTGGTTTTATGGTATTTTATTAGTTCTTCGTATCACCACGCATCGCAAAGCCCACACCTTAAAATACTTTTAATTCCGTGATACTAACGGCGGCCATTTTCCACTTCAACAACTGAGATGTAACGTTTTGCTTTCCTTCCTGCTTCTCAACCACGCTCCGTCATACATCCCCTTGTACATACCAGTTAGTGAAAGAAACGAAGCCGTAAATCCCCATTAACCAGTAAATAAAATAATAATCCATGTGGGATGAAGTGGATTTGGGAGGAAGGTGGCTGACTATGCAGTAAAAGTGGGGAAGCAGCACTTTCTCAGATTTATGTAGACATTCTTCAGTAGATTCCAAACCCAAACAGGTTTGAAGATGGCAACGTGGACCAAAAGGATTTGTTTTTGAAGGACACTACGACGCCGGAGAGGAATCCAATTGTACAATTCCGTCCAAAATATCCAATGTCTCAGATCCACGCTTGTATTGCTTAAATGGGAACAAATCCAATTCAATTTCATGAGAAAATTTAGTGGGTACAGACATAGTCGCATCTACATGTCTAACAAAATCACAATTTCCAAAGTTATCCTATAACAGGCGGTGAGACCTTTTGGGGGAAAGTCTCTCGCCACAATTCAACAACTTAACCAAAGATAAGGCGTCACACATAGATCGCACACCGATCAAAATTTGTTTGTCGGCACTTTCTCCAATTCTTATATACGTATCAATTCATCAACTGAACTCGAACGAGCTGTGATTATATCACTGCACGGCATGGGAAAGAGCCCATCATACTAGAGTAATAACCATCATAGTTTTCGAGGCGAGTTGAGATAGTGGTTGGGTAGTTAGTACTACGTAGGAAGTAGTCGCAATCTCACAATAATGGAATGGACCATAAACTTTGCCCTTAACTCTGGAAGTTTATAGTTTGAAAGTTTCTCTCTTTCTCTCAGTCAGGTCTCAGTCAGACGTAGTGGTCAATTATTCCGCCAGACGTAGGCCTTTGGAGACAGCCGCCGAGTCTAAACAAAGTTGATAACATGATTACCACTGAAAATGCCAAAGGCAGATTTTCCGTGAAATAATTTCCCAAGAGGTGTAGGTAATAAAGGAAATCAAGGATTGGTCTAGTTCATTTTATTTGACTAATGGGAATTTTAAGTCTAAATAACAGGCAATAAGAGCAGAAAACCAATCAAGCAAGGCTTCAACGACAGATTTGACAGATTTTTGGAAAGATAGCGACAAGTTGCGATGTATTCAATTTAAAGACTTGCCCTCTCTCTCTCTGACCTAGTTCAGAGAGTCCTAAAAAGTCGTTCGGATTGGAAACGCCTCTCGTTGCTTGTTTCTTCTCCCATTCTATTCGACAGTTGATAAGGTTCACTTACTTAAAGTGAAAGGGCATCGAAGGTGGGCCGTTCCTGGATGTCGGATCGAAGGTAGGAATGATTTCTCTCGAGACTTGTCCACCAACAAAGGAAAAAGATTTCTCAACTTTCTCGTACCAAAATCTCCAAAAGGCTGTCCGTCTGCAGATGGAAAGTAACTCAATTTGGTCATAAGTACGGACAGAGAAAGTTTTGCGTCTTCTATATCTATCATTTCCTTCCGCTTCCCCATGCTTTCCACGGAATCTTTGAATTCGAGGTGTTTGCTGGTATTCACTATCTATCTGGCGTATTATGTATGTACTCTTCATGAGGGTCATACCATGAACCTTAGTGAAATTGAGCAATTACTGGGTTGAAAGAGATTCGGAAAAATAAGTAGATCATGCCAATATCGATGGTAAGTAGGTCGCGAAGCATGTTTAAACGCCTTTCCTCTTTTGGGTAAGATATCTTGTTGGCTGTGTATAATAATTTGTATGAAAATATGGTAAAATGGAATGTGGTGGAGTAATAAATCAGCAGAGGGTGGAAGATGAGTTGTCTTCGCCAATAAATTCTTGTTGTGGGTGGATTAGCCCCGCCACTGCACAATGGTTATCATAATTCATTAGTATTCTCTTTTGCCCATCGCCGCATATCAGTCCTCATCCTCACTAATGGACTATACAAACTGGCCAAAAAGATAGATTCAAGCATTTTTGTGTAGGTATTCAAGAGCCCGATTGGCTATCTCGTGATATTCTCAGTATTCTTTTGCAATTGAGATGCACAACGTATACGTATGCATTACTTGTTTATTTTTCCACAGGAGCAAGAAAAAATAGCCAAGAGTGCTCTCGATATGAAGCTTGTCACGTCTGATCTGGAAGCTGAAGCTGAGAAATGGGGCGAGGAAAATTACAACGACGAGAACAACGATATTGTCCGCCGGTAAGGAAATACATATTTGTCTGTACTACATTTCCCTGGATTTTTGATACTCGGTACGCTCTAATTAAGACCATTTATTAAATTTCCAGAGCCAAAAATATGTCCACAATGGCATTTAATATGTACCAGTTCACCAAAGGGGAAGGAGCTCTAAGGTCGGTAGATACATTTCTGTTTATTTTATAATATGTTCCTTCTTCTCCCAGTTCAAATATCTGTAATAGCAATTTAATAATTAACTCAATCAAGCTAAACCTCCGCAACTAAAAAATTTAGCTTAAAACTGAACCCAGCAAAAAATATTAAATCATTAGAGTAAATGCTTTAAATGCGTTTTAGAAACCAAACAACTTAAAACTAGGGGAAGACCAATGCTAATTTCTGGTATCTGGTAAATAGATCTACATATGTACGCCATACATTCGTCCACATTGCACATGCTTGTGCACATATATCTGTACCTTTCCAATACCATATTTGCATCCGAGCCAAGTCCTACGACAACCCAAAATTTTTAACATCCTATAATTTTTATCGATTCCGTTTTTGCCAGCATGTACCTAATAATGTAACTCTATCCACTTTGTCGACTGCTATTACTCAGAAACGAACATAATATAGCACCACAAATCTATCTAACTATTTTTATAATGTAGTACTCTTATGTATGTACCTGTGCAGCCCACAACTTTTGCAGATCTTTTTATTTCATTTGGTAGTGATCGCTCTTGCGAGTTTGCCACTTTGTTTTCCAGCTCTTCAACGCGTACCTACATAAGTTTCTCCACGTCTCCTTTTCCCTTTGCGGGGGTGTAGCTGACGATTGTTATAACTCAAGTGTCCCAAGTCTAACATTTTAAAAGTGGGTGAAATGAAGGGTACATCTTGGGGTGTAGAATGTGTGTGCATCGTTTCAACAGGGATTTAATTACTCTAATTGTTTGTTTAAAGGACGACCCAGGATCTCTTTACGCAAGCCGAATATTTTGCAGAAGAGGCCAATCGACTTTACAAAGTTATCCGACAGTTTTCATATACGGTTAGCACACATTTCTTGGTCGGATCTTATATATGGTATATTTTTGCATTGATGGATCTTATAAATGGTCATATTTTTGTGAGCAGGTCCCAACGAGCGTGGATAAGAAAGATCTATTGGAGAAAGTTGACGAGATTCCAAACCGAGTGCAGCAGCTTCAATTTACCGTAAAGAACCCAACGGTGGGTAAGGCTGCGACGTTTACGAAAGTGGACTCTGTAATCCAAGAGACAAAGAACTTGATGAACGTCATCTCCAAAGTGGTCACCACGTGTTTCGAGTGTGCTTCCAAGGTAAGCTGAGAAATATGTATGTATTAGCAGGGATATTATTCCATCTCACCAACCATCACACCCATCCACCAACCACCCACACGCAATAAAGCATTGGCACAGAAGAACACTGCAAAAACTAACAATTGTTCTCCTCTACCCGTTGAAATATATGTACAAGCACAATAATATTATTCTTCGTCCCACTCTTCCAATAATGCCAACAAGACTTTTTCGAGTGTGTGTAAACTCCAACATTGTTACATAAACAGGGTCTGAAAAAACACTTTATACTTTTCCAACGAAGATGACAAGACTTCGACCCACGACGATAAGATTTGACACATGTATGTATCCCTTATCAGTATTTACTCTCCGTCGTGTCTGTGCATAATGCCTTTCCCTTTGTAACCTTTTTGAAATTGAATCTCTTGTAAATATGTTTTTCCCTTCTTATGTACTAATAACGCAATTTTTGATACATTTTTGAAAATTAATTACGATTAACTCGATATTAACATTAAAATAGTACTCCTACAGCTGGCACACCAAATTAAAATTTTCCCTTTTTGCTGTATTGCTATTATGAACATACAACTCATAAGTAAAAATATATACTTAAACCAAAATTGCTGACAACTACACTTTTTAACAAACATTCAAATACTAATTTGTAAACAATTTTGAATGCTCATAAATCTCAATCTTCAACATTTTTCAAGTATTAACCGATTTTTTGCCAAGAAGCGATTTTTTGACTTATCTTGGATTTTTCTATAGTACATGCTTTCAGCATCGGGTGATAGCATTAATCCCAACCAGGTAGAGTGAATCTACAATCAAGTGTTGTCGTTTTTTGGCGACCAAACTAGAGTAGAATTGCTAAATTGTAGAACAGTTTTTTGCAAATGATTTAGCAGATAGTTATTTAAATAGTATGCCCGTCGTCTGTTTTGTCGTGTTGAATTGTCGCATTTAAGTACTAGTCTGAGAACATTTAGTTTTGTAGTTGCTTCCGTATTACATCCAAGTACAAACTACAACTATACTTAGATAGCATAATTATTAATTATAACCTCATTACATTAAATGACAGAGGGACCATCAACATGAAATTATGTTTATGATAAAAGTACATCCCAAATATATTCATCAAAAGAAAATTAAAATTAATCGCTTTCTACTAAAAATCTGCAAAATTGTCGTACTTTCCCCTTGAACTTTTTCTTGCTTGTGATATGCTTTTCCCCTTCAAATTCTTGCACCTTGACTTACGAAAATATCATAATTTCTTAAACTTATCCTGACCATGTATAACTAATAAATATTTAAATAATGCATGCAAATTTTGATGCCGACTAATTTTGTGAGCTGCTTTTACATGAAAACCACTTATACCGTTGTGCAGTAGCTGACCAAACAAAGTCAACATCATCAAGCAATTGACAAAACCATCACAAGGACAGAACTTGACAAGTCCGATGGTCAGGAACTGCTGTTAACTAATAATAAGTTGTTGACAAGACAAGAATAAATCAGTTATTAATACAAATGGGCAACAGATAACAACGCAATGCCAAGTCTTGTTCTCGTTTTGTGAGCCGTGTCGTGCCTCCATTGTTGATAATACTTGGGCAGGAATTGATCACATAATATCGTCGTCTCGTACATGACTCGTTCATCAGTTTATAAGCATATATTTGTACATAAATGATGAATCTAAAAATATCTCGCATAATTATTTCTATCCCATGTTGTGCTATTCTGAGACATTCCTTCCCAAGTATTATACAACGTACTTAGCGTTACAGACATATTTAGTTGAGTAAGAGTTACCCAGTTATTATTATTACTTTGTGGTCAATTTATAACTCGTCCGCACTCAAGATTAACTTTACCAGTTCTGAATTGACCGCGTGCTTGAATAAATCTATACTTATTTGCAGCCGTCGGGATGCTGATTACCGGGATGGCGTGCTGATATATCTTTTATAATTGTGAATTTCAGTACAAGTTGGACTTTCGTGGTCTGTCTCCCAGAGGACGGAACTCTCCCTACCGGACGGACGCAGAGGATCAGAGCGGGGGGGCTGGCATGGGAGATTCCAAGGTCGGCGGGGGCGGCTCTTCAGATGGTTCCATGTGACAGTTCGGAATGGTAATGGTTTAAGCTACTCGGTTTCTTCGGGATAACATTTTATTTTATGAATTAATCACTCTGAACAGTTAACTAATACGTGTCTTGTCTTGATTAATGTTTCACAGGGCAGAAGGCCCAAAGGCGGAGACGGGCGAAGAACGCGTGTCTCATTCCTCCTATTCTAAATGAACTTCAACTCAACAAGAACCAAATATCTCTGTCTGATTGCTGCGGATTTCTTAATTCCGACGTGGATTCCTTGTTTTGTACATTTTGCAATCAACAAAGAACAAATTCCTTTCAGAGAAGAATATGATAAAGGAAATAATTATAAAAGAGAAGAAGAAGGAATTCCTGTAACTTAGTTGAACCAGAGAGACGAGATTTTTTGAATCCGTATTTTTTTCTTTCTTTTTTACTACTGCATATACTGCAGAGTTCTTGGGGGATTACTATAATTTACTCCCAAATGTATACTAGTATGAGTATAGTTCTTTCTAATTCCATATCTGGTATACTTTTATGTCTTGAATTTTTGCGTGGTACAAGCCTCTTTTAACACGAGGAGGAATTTAAGTTACTCAATTCAAGGTCACTTAAATTACTAAATGATTTAGTAATTTGGGTTACGTCTACTTAATTATTTAGGAGATGAATATATTTAGTTTTAGCTGGAAATGTAATTTTTTTTACCTGATATGTTCCCATTTTCCATCAAGGTCTCTCTCTACATAAAATCTCAATACTAATAATTTACTAATCTTCTCAGCAGCAAAATGCCAAAATTTATGAAGCGTCAAATTCTATGAAGCGGCAGGATGACAGGAGTCATCATGATCCCCTCCACTTACACAACTACTAAATAAATATAACAAAACCACCAAGGTTTGTAACTGCATGTTGTATAGATCTACTAAATTTCTAACATTGTTAACCCTGAAACAGGTAGAAAGGTCATAGACGTCCGTGCTATCCAATATAATCTATTATTGCTCATATGCTCCATCTTTTTGATAAATAGAAGCAATTTATTATTGTGATTGATTGACGTGAAAGTGGAAGAGGCGGTGGCGGGGTAGATACACACGAGATATTTTCGAGCAGTCAGAAATAAGTGGGCAACCAATTTTCCTGAGATAAATGGCTCAAATCCGTCTTCCTCCCTTTCCCTTTCTGTCGTCAAGAAAGTGGATTTGGTCAAGGAGATGGAAAGATCAGACAAATATGACAGGGATTAAAAAACCTCAGGCTGCTGCTCAACCTACAAAAGGGCTGGCACAATTATATAAGACCTTTGATTGAAAAATTACCCCATCAAAAATAAATCCAACTATGCGCACGTAACAATTGTGTCCCAATAATGTCTCCATCGCAGAAATCTATCTTCCTTCGCTCTCGGTCGTAGTATTTCTATCTGGCAAAGAAAAGGTGAATGCTATTTTAGTTTCCTTCTGGTCGCTCACGTTCTTCTTCTCGACCCCTTCTCATGATTCATCAAGAAGATCTTATTTTTGTACCTCTTTTCAAACTCAGCCCACTTCTTATTTCCACTTGATCCAATATTCTGGGTAGCGTACCTTTTCCTACCTTATTAGATGATGATCTTTCCGTTTTGAAATTATTTTCAATCAACCAGTATAGTTTTTCTTTGCCTGTAATACTCTTCTACTGCGTTACTTATCAAATAAGTACCACAACTCAACAATACGTACGTATACGTACTTATACATACCTGCAATTATAATGTGTATTGTTTTGGATAGCATAGTTCCAAGGCCATGCTGAAATTAAAAGTTAAAGTCATTGGCAAAGTTCAGACAGCCGTGACCTTGATTCGCTTATCTAATCGCTTTGAAATCAGTGAACGATAACGTTCAGGCAAAATATTACAACTTACTTGATTCGGTGTCACTTCAACATAGCTAATGCCAATCCTATAAAAATCAGTTATGTATTGGTAATAAATAACACAGAGTGAACAAACACTACACAACGAATCATCTCAATGGTAGATGTTCCTTTTAAGCAATTAATTCATGAACGCTGCTCTAAGTTTCGCCTGCTGTGCTCAATAATTTCGCAGGATAATAAATATTAACGCTGCTCGTCTGTTTAGATTAGAATTATATTGCGATGATTTTTTGGTCTTACGCTAATATAAATGTATGGATAAGGTGAAAAGTAATTTTGCATGACTAACACAATTTAAAACCAATGTCTATGTCAATCAGTTGTCTTTGTCTTCCAGTAATTTCCCTGAGCAAGCAAGGGCAACTTTTTCAACATTCCTTATTGAGTGAGTGATTGGTTTATTAGTAAAAAGAGTAGAATAGACTAATAGATATATAGACAACTACAAAAAAATAATTCACATCCATAGTTCAGGTACTACTAAACTATGTGTCCAGGCAGATGAAATACATGAACACTGTAACAGTTACAATCAAAATACTATATCACGAAAGTTGACAGCTTTTACTTTTTGACACTCGGCTTGAACAAAGTTGTAGCGAATGTATGGAATTCCTGTGTCATTCTTCACTGCTACATGTGTATATTTACCTCAGCTTCTTGTAGTATGTAAAAGAAAGCACGATTAAAAACCAGGTTATTTATGTATGCACGTATCAGTTTGCAGTCATATAAATAATTAGCTGCACAAGTGAAAACAATCAAATTTGTAATTTACAAAAAAAAGTTTTATGAAATACTTGCCATGAAACCAATTTTTGTTCATGATGATGATGATGCACACGTACAATCACTAAATGTAGCTTGAACACGGTTAAATATTACATAAATTTGCATTTTGTAATGGAACCCGAAAACAAATACTGACCTTTCATAGCATATATTTGGCTAAATATACGATGGGGCAATCTTTAAAATATACGTATGTACTTTGCACTCTTGTTATTGTGATGAAACAGTATGCTTTTGATGTCCTTCCTCTTAAATTGTTTGCCTTTTCGTAAATATGTGTCGCTTCATAATTACTGCGTACTACTGTACTTTTCCTAAAATTACAAAATGGTAAAGTGGGTTTGATTTTTATTCTAGGATGGTATTAGCATCTTCTCAATGTGTGTGTCGTACCTGCTTAATTGTTAAGTGCGATAATATTTATGAGTATATGGATTCGTGTGCGTGATTTCTGCTGTTTTTATACACGGTGAAAAAAAGCACCGACAGTGATACTCGTTCTACTTGTCTCGTGTAATGTAAAAATATTACAAGAAAGGAATTGTACCCCTGTCTATTTTTATGAGAAATATATCAAATTCCTGTCAGGCGATATTAATTGTAAAATATATGAAAATGCTTCAACATATATATTAAAAACGTTAAAAAATAGAATGCGCTGTCAAAAAATATTGTAACTGCCACTCATGAAATTATTCATCTATGTGAAGTAGCAATTATAAATAGATACATAGATGACCTATGTACTTGGATTATATACTATGGCCAATCTAAAACAAACACGAGGTTTGCTCCTTAATCTGTCATTGTTATAGCTAAATATCTGTAATAATCATACCCCGGACAAATATTTTTTTATCCTACCCTACTCGTGTTGAGCTCAACATGAGTAGGGTAGGATAAAAAAATATTTTTCCGGGGTATGGTAATAATGGTTTGCCAAACATGATTTACTAAAGGACATTAATTTATTAATTCTAACCCGCAAAAATAACGGGGGTTGGATTTTCTCCTTGTATAGTAAATACATATTTCCTTATTAGTAAACCAGATAACAAAGCTGTATTACGAACGCCCAAAATAACAGGGTTACAATTTTCAACTTTCGTATTTATTTCAGTCCAAATTCCTTTAAAGCTTAAATCTGTCATAAGTTATTTTATATGAAAAACAGACAAATCAACGAATTTTGTTACTTGATGGCAATGCGTGTAATGATAAGGAGCTGCTATGTAATTTACATATGTGTATGCATTAAAAGTTTTTTCTTAAACACTTCAGTATGTTTCACTACAGTAAACTTACGGAATATATTATGGAATGTATAAGAAGAAAATCAAAAGATATTCAAAAATAAAAAAAAGTATCTTAAAAACTACCTAAAAACTGATTCTTTAGGGTTTATTCCATTTGAAATAATTTCGGAGTGTCCATAATCATAATGATCCACAATTCTGCTTCTTTGCCTTATAAGTGTAAAAACCTATGTACGCTATTTAAATATCTCGTACCCTTATTACATAGTTTATAACATGTAGACGCTATATTATTTAGCTACATTTAATTGCCTCATCTTTTTTAAGGGATGAAACGCATTTATAAGATCGTTATGTCTGTCTGTCTGTTGGTCCTATTTATAACTCGTGACAACGACATACAGACTTGTAACTTGAAACCTAACTTATTTAGGTCTAAACCTGATTAGAAAGGTCGTGGGTCATAGTTTTCTTCAACTAGAACAATTTCATGTGAGGACTCATACTGTTCACCCCTTCATTACATTCGTTGTAACGGTTTATTTAATGTGCAGCAACGTATGTAAATAAATAATTTCAGAGTTGCCCTAGCTAAACTTTGAGTATATGCAGATAGTGGTCGTTCCACATGATATTTCAAGTGCACAGGATGCAAGATAAGGAGTAGATCTCTAAATAAATATGATTAGAGATGAGCTTGCATATCTGACTGCATAAAAAATTGAACAATTTAATCGGTGTATAAAATTACTTCAAGTTGTCATCATAAACGTCATTGACGTTTAGTAGACCATCTCAATTTACATAGAGAAAGAAAGGAGAAAAACGTTTCTTCGTATATTCAACTGGAGTCTTGAGTCTGAAGGTTATATTATAGGCAGACAATTAATTAGTTTGTGGGAGTTATCGATTAGTTCAAACTAGTTGTAGTCTGACTTTTGTGAACTCCATACTCCACATTTTATCGAAATATTTGAAAATATAGTTGAAATTGATTGAATGTAAACAACGAGTAGCAAGATGCCACGAACCTACGTTGATAATGCTTACAACCGAAGTGCGGGTCGTGTGGGGATGGCTCACGGGACAGCGGTGATTTCCAGCGCAAGTAGTGGGAGGAGCTCATCGTCCTACAGCGGTGGCGGTGGTGGTGGAGGGGGACGCACATATGTGGACAACTCCAGTAACAGGTAATCTTGATTCTGTGCATACCTACATATGGAGTACATTTATATGTCGCGGAGTGATTAATTATATGAAATTTGTGACTGCGTATTATTCAAAAGGGCGCTGGGTCGAGTCGGCCTTCCTTTAGGAAGCGCAGTTCAATCATCCTCTGGCAGCAGTAATTCGCATTCAGCCGGAAATGGCAGCAGAGCTTATGTTGATAATGCACAGAATAGGTTAATTAACACTTACAATAAATATTTAGATAAGAACCTAACAAGGGCCTGGAATAGGCAACGATTTATAAACATATTGCAATTTTTGTAGGTCTTTGGGACGAGTGGGGCTTCCGGTTGGTAGTGCAGTTCACTCTACAAGCAATCCCAATTCAGCATCTCATGGTTCCACTAAAACAACCTACGTGGATAACGAAATGAACAGGTTTGACTTTACTTTCGATTCATTCGTGATTATATTTTCAACAGGTTTTAGTAACTTTTTGACTTAATATCTAAAGATCGCTTGGTCGGGTTGGACTTTCACTGGGGTCAGCGGTTCACTCCAAGTCAGCTGGGGAAAACCATTCGTCATTATCCTCGTCTGCAGCGACGCGATCGGTTGGGGCCGCCTGTTACGTGGATAATGCATATAATCGGCGACTGGGTCGGGTTGGGTTGGCATATGGAACGGCAGTAATGTCGACCTCCAACTCAAGCTCTGGCAATCTCAATGGGAATACAAAATGCTATGTTGACAATCCCATGAACCGAAAGCTCGGACGTGTCGGAAACCCGTTGGGATCTGCTCCGGTCCAAAATTCCAAATCAGTGAGATGTCATTCTCCATTGGATGATGTTTTTAAGCCATTGATTCGCATTGATCCTGAGGTCTCTTAAATCTGTTCTCTGAATTTAGGCTATTTTTACGCAATGATTATTTGAACATCAGTTGTATTTGATTGAAAAATGGCAGGATACGGATTTGGGCGACCTTCTGCGACAAATTCGACGCCTCCGCGATGATCTTAGGAAGAACGATGAGGAAGCAGACTCGTTTCGGGAACGCAATTGCGATGCAGCGGAAGGGATTGTATACCGGCATGAAGCTGCCTTGACTAAACATCGAGCAGGTACTTTCTGATACAAAGTGGTATTCAAATTTAAATTTCTATATTAATCAAATTTGACAGGGCTTCAAACACCAGAATGGGTTCGTGGAGGAGAAGTAATTGACTTCAAGGATATCGAATTGGGTGAGAAGCTTGGCAGTGGTGGGTTCGGTGATGTATTCGTAGGGATTTGGAAGAATAATTTTCAAATTGCAATTAAGAAATTACGAGTGCAACGGGTTTCACAACGAAGAAAGGATCAATTTCAGGTATGGGCTACGAAAAGCTTTATGCACGATGTGTATTGCATATAGATATGAGATATGGTTGTATAATGTGCATACTACTACACAGGAAGAGGTAAAGGTCTTTTCAAGTTTATCTCACCCCTGCATCGTGAAATTTTTTGGCGTTTGTGTGACCCCACCGAATCTGGCCATTGTGATGGAATTTATGGCTGGAGGCTCCCTACACGATGTCCTTCATGTGGAGATGCGTGATCTATCCTCGAACCAAAAGTATCAAATGGTGACCGACTCATTGTCTGCTCTGAAATATATGCATGGGAAAGATATTGCGCACCGGGACATTAAGAGCATGAACATTCTGGTAAAATAATGCTTTAATGAAGCAGCAGAAGAACAGAGTTAAAATACTTAATTGTTGATAATTAATTTATTTAGGTGTGCGATGATTACACGCACTGCAAACTTGGAGATTTTGGCCTCGCTTTAAAAGAAGAATCACGGTCTTCCGCATCAGTCGTTGACCATGCGGCTGTTGGAACTCTGGTCTACAGCCCTCCTGAAGTTATTCGAGGCGATAGGTATGGATGCACATTAGTCCTTAATTTTGGATTCAAGAGGATTCAATTTTCACTATTAGAAAACTAAATGTTCATCATTTCAGGTTGAATATTGAAGGTCTCAAGTCTGCAGATATTTACTCCATGACCATAGTGATCATTGAACTTCTTACTGGACGGAAGCCATACGACGGGTTGAACCAACATCAAGTTCGTGCTGCCATCATGAACAAGGAACGACCATCAATCACCTCACTCACTGATATGAACGAGGAGGCAAAAGAGTTATTGCGACGGGGAATGTCGTCGACACGCCCTTCCGCATCCACAATGTACAGCTCTTGGAATTTGCTGGCTCTAGGGAACCAACTTGGACGCCTTACCCTTGCCGAGTCATCGCATAACGTAGTTCGAACTGATCCCAACGTGATGTAAAAATTATTTATATTATAAATGCTACGTACATATATATGGATGCGTATATATGTTTTAAGAAAATCTTGAATTTGTAAGGTCAAGTTTGCCTCCATTGTCTCGAGGGGTATCCTATTCGTCACAGTTGCGAAGCCTGGACCGTCCTTCTTGGAATGGAGTTGTCGATGATCTTGATGGATCCATTGCTGCCTCGTCGTCGACATCTTCAAGTGGACGAGTATGCATCAATAATTTACGTATGACATGAGTCATACGTAAGTATTATTTTATTAATTTTGTTAACTATTAATTTGTTACGATTTTGAAGAGGAGCTGCCCAGTGTGTATGAACAAAGGAGTGGAATACGTATTCCAATGCGGTCATGCAACATGCGAACCATGTTTCCTTACTTTGCACACGAATGACTCGACCTGTCCAAAATGCCGTGGATCAATTGCCTCCGCTATCAAACTCTTTCTTTAAGTTTAACTGATTTCAGATAATTGTATCACTTTCGTGATGTTCAAGTTGTTCGTCTACCAAAATCTATTATTATTTTCTAAATTTTATTATTTAATTGTTCACGATTGTTTACAAATTCATGAATATTGTTATAGAATAAACTTGCATTTTATTGTTGAAATTATTCTAATGTTATAACTCTATGAAATTATTTTTGTATATCCTATTGGCATTTACAGGAATGGAAACGGGGCACACACGTACAATATCCAATCTGCGCACCCAGCAGTCCGTTTGTGCATTTGCAATTTCTATAGTCAATTTTTCCCTGAACATAACAAATTATTTGTAGAACAGATGCACGAATATTAATTGTTAATCGTCAGATTTAAGATAAGCAGTAAAGTAAAGAATCCTTAACACGAATTAGGTTGTTTTCAATTTACGTATATATTATTCAAAAACAAAATAATACGTTCAAATAATACAGTGTATTGTTGCTTAAATTTGTAATTCTGACAATGCTGGCCAAAAAATTACTGCTCGCGATGGGAGTGGTGCTCATTTCAATTCATGTACAGGTTAGTTGTATTTATGTACTGTTGAATAGTATAATTTATAAAGCGTGAAGTGTGAATGTCAATTATTTTGAGTGCTGCAGATTATCTGAAGCTGAACTTCTGTATAATTTCCGTGTTTATTTATTATGTTAGTGTGACGAGGACGAGGAGGTTGCGGCAGGTGTGGGAGGAGTTGTGGACGATGTGGTGGATGTAATTCCAACTGCCGTCGCCACAGTGTACGAGGAAAAAGAAAATGTTGTCACTATAAACGCCTCGGCGTCAGATCCACCGAATAGCACTGCGTCGTCGACTGACGAGAAACAGGATGTCACGGCAAAACCCGTTAAAGTTCAGGTGTGGATGGATAGATTCATGAATCCACTGGGAAAATGCAAATGGTTGAGCTGATAATGATGACATTTCTGATTTTAGGTGGCTTGTTGGGACTATAGGAAAATTTACTCATATCCTGAAACTATAGATGACGACGAGGCATCGAATAATGACACTGTGTACGACATGATTGCTATTTACTAGATATTTCGTTTCACTTAGACTGCTAGGAGGGGTTGTTTCTGATTAACTGTATACATGTTCTTATTATATATAATGTGTATCTGTTTCAGGAGCAACAGCGTACCACCACTTGAAGAGGAAATACTAGCAGAACCTATTGTCGAAGAAGAAGAGGTGTCAGCTGCGGCAACGGAAATAAATGAATCAGAAAATGATGCTGTTCCGTCGGAAGAAACAAGTTCAGGTTCGGATGTGGGTGTGGGAGATGAAGTTGTAGGCACTGCACCACCCCATCCTTTGGGAATAGTAAACAAAACAGTTGAGGTCAGTGATTCATAAAGTAGTGCTGTTGTAGACTACCCATATTCTTGTGTATCCTAATTAAATTTGTTGGGGTGGATGGATTTGGATTTCAGCTGGTCAACGTGACATATTTGATGAATGACGTACTGTATCAAAATCCAGCCGTGAGGAGCAAGTCCACTCCTGGAAATTGTACACTCGTTCTCTTTTTTACATCCTGGTGTCCCTTTTGCGCCAAAGCTGCACCTCATTTCAATGCACTGCCCAGAGCTTACCCTCCTCTTCGTGTGGTAGCGATTGATGTTCAAAAACAGAAAACAGTTTCCACGTACTTTGGAATTCTTGGCGTTCCAACTGTCGTCTTGTTTCAAAATGGAAAACTTATTGCCAAGTTCAACGATTCTCAGTTTACACTCAACAAGTTCTCAGAGTTCATTGAGTACTTTACAGGTTGGTCTTGACTATTGTACATCATTCTTGACGTACACTCATCATACTTAACACTATATTTTGGATCTGTTAATACCTAGATTTGAAGCATGAGGAGAGGATGAATGTGACAGCCAAGGATTTCGAAGGCCCCTTGCCCTCATTGCCGGAACGTGCAAAGGATTTGTATCTCTTGCTGGCCTGGATATTCCTTCTCGTAACGTGCGCACGTTACATCACGAAATCTGCGATTTGGTGGAGATTCGTCGAATTTGTTAGTGCGACTTGGAGAGAAGCAGAGCTTCAGGCACATGAACACGCCGACTGAATGTTTCTCAGCAAATTTGATCTCTCCATATCTGTGATAATTATAGTCGTTTGTATAATATAGAATCCACATATGTTATATTAGAAAACGCATGATACAACCTACACCAGGCCAAATTATAGAAATTTTTGTTATTGGTACCCTATGCATGGTTGGTATATTTGTCTCATTCAAAATGTCAGTATGAAATATTGTTGACTATTTTTTTCAGAATACTAGAGAGAATATATACAAAATTGTACAATATTTGTGAATATTATAAATAAATCCTTTTATATATCAATCAACAAGAGTATTTAGTTCCCTTATATGTTTAATTCTCCTGATCATCATATTTATATACATATACCATGATAAAGCACAAGTTAGTTATTTACACGGTGAGTGTGTAAACAAAATGTTGTCAAAGTGGATATTTATTACTTCTGCCGTAAATAAATCACAAAAGCTATAATCACAAATGCATACTTATGGTATTCACCAGACTTGTGGAATGGCATTACAGGAACTTTCATGAATAAAGCATAATATGATAATACTGTCGGGGTCAGCAAATATTAATTTATAAATAATGTGTGAAATGTGTCCGGTATCGTATGAATGGGAGTGAGACTCTTTGGTTGAGACTGAAGTAGAGTGCAATTGCAGAGATAATGTATGTATTTACAGATATGATAATGGTCCGGTTTTGTCAAGTTGAATAAGAGATTCTGATTTTGTTGTAAGTATTTGGTCAAGTTTCACTGTTTGGGTTCGTCACCTTCCAACAAAAAATTTTCCACCAAATTGACAAATTCATCCGTGAACTTAAGATGCAGATTGTGCTTCGCATTAGGCATGATAACCATCCTAAAATAACAGTAAAAATAGTCAGATATTCTGACGAGGAAAGTGTTTACATAATTGAGAATTTAAATCACCTTGAGTTTTTGATGTTATCTCGCAGATATTCTGCATGATCCTCGCCTAAAACAGGATCATCTTCTCCATGAAGGATGAGCGCAGGACATTTGATCTTTGGTAATCCATCCTTGAAGACTTGATCTTCTTTATTATGGTAAAAATCGTGCACACCTATTTAAAAATAAGTGATTAACTGATTTTTTCGGTCTTAAGATTTGTATATGTAAAATGCCTTTATGCCAGTCGGCCATCATCTTAACCAAGTACTCTCTGCCATAAAGGGCTAGAACTGGTTCCAACATTTTAGGAGACCACGCATCCAAATCCCCCATAACTGGAAGCAAAATAAATAGTAAGTAGCCTGCCTGGGACACAGGCATAAAAATAATTTCTTAAGAATGATGTTAAGGGCTCATTTTGCCCCCCAGGTACGGTTCACGGACATTTGGTGAACATTACACATCGTTCGTCAGCAAAAGCATGCGCCCCCCATGTCACAATATTTCGGACGTGATCAGGGTAGTCGGCTGCGATATGACCAGCTGAAATTATTTAAATGTGTCTATCACCCGTATTCATAGGTACAACTTATGATATTTCGCGTGATTGTCTAAAAAGAGTGAGGATTAGACTTACCTGTCACTCCACCATTCGACCATCCAAGAGCCGAAAACGATTTGTGACCTAATTTCTATCATACAGAAATATAAACATGAACTATATTGAATGCCAGTAGTCCTGATGTATCTATTAGCTAATAACCTCCATCAGTTTGACCACCAAGTGTCCATCTCTTCGATAAGGGATCCCAGTAAAATCACGCTGTGGTGGCCGACTGTAACCATATCCTTATAAGGATATCGAGATTTATTTTATTGATCTAGGTTATTAGGGTGATTAAGTTAGTCGCAGTTACCTGGAGGATCCCATGATACTAACGTAAATTTGTCCTTGTTCATTTTCTTAAAAATGGGCACAAAGTCATGTTTGATGCAACCTATTTCAAATCATTTCCCATTATTCTTGTTAAAAATGAACAAAGAAGAGGTTGTCCATTTGAACAGGTTAGAAATATTGATTAAAACCTATGATTCCCGGAAGCAAAAGAACAACATGGTCACCATCTCCAGCTTGATCCCAATTCAATTGGATTCCATCAACCTCAATCTTCTCTCGTCGCATGCCCAAACCACGCAGGTCATGAGCGTCAGTGGGTGGGTCGGCTGAAGTTTCCATCTTTACAGCTGCCTCTGTAGAATAGGGTTTTGAGCAGTAGGTCCTTGTAAACCCCCATGTTGCTGGAACCTAAAAATAATATCCAATCGACATGTCCTTGTCAAATACCAATTAGTTTTCAACTTATAATCTTAGTAAGATTATTTTACACCTACACCAGTGGTAACAGAAATCCTTCCTGACTGCACACTTAGTAAGCCCCTCAGACCTTGAACTTTACTCAGGTGAACCGTACGCATATCGACAATCTGGCGAATCATTCTACTCATGGAGGTCATGATAATATATTTCTGAAAAGCATCACATAACTAAAATGTACATTTACCATCTACTAATTCCAACAGGTACAATTTTTTGATGAAATAGTTATTGATCTTACCTTTTATTTAAAATGAGGATGAGCAATGGAATGAGTCACACTTTATTCGGAGGTGTTGGGTCGCAGGTTCAAATTACACTATTAGAAACGAAACACCCAGCTGCCGGGTACGAGAACCGGAAGAGACCTGGAAACACGAAAACAAACACAAACTCTGACAGTTGGTTGTTGGTGGTGGTGGACTCGTCTTCTCTATAATAATGTCGGGTTCAATGGAGTTGAGCAAAAAATGTAACATGCAAAATATTTTATTTGCCACACAGACAGCGTTATATTGCGCACTGCAAACCACCTACTTTGCTTCTTCTAATTAGGACTTTGACTGACATTACTAAAAAATATTCGCAATTTGTAGACAATTCTAGTTTTCACCAAGATGGTCCGATCGTCGTAGCCAATCCTGTTTAAAGCGTTAGAACGGCGAGGTATGTCTAAACACACTGAAGCACAGTGTGAAATAATTATTTGGGTTACTACTAAACTAATAATGATCAAGACATTAATTGTGCAACCATTTTTTAATAAATGGTACTTAATACGACTAAAACGACATTCTAATGTGCTTTTTTTCTGGTGATCTTTCTTGCTTGTTGCATATAAGACCAGCGATTGCACTTCCTTATGCATGCATACATAGATATTCCGTAAGTATATGATGGGAAAGATAATTCACTTATTGTAATGAGCATAATTTTTATCATTGATGTGGTATGTTCGATTTGATTGATCATTATGGATCCTGAAACTCATTAAAAGTAAGTATTTTCTGTGGTCTATTTCATCATTATATTTGGAAATTATAGAGCATATAATCTTATACCGCATATTTTCTCACATTAGTAATAGTAATAATGGCATATTGCAAATAAGAATTAAGGTTAGCCAAAAAAATACGTTCAATGTCCGAGGAAACTACTCGTGCTTACCATATTACCGTACATATAGATATGCAAGCTCACGCAAACTATAAATAAATAGCAGATAAGCGAGCGTTTAATCCGCACTTAAAATAGGATTAGGACCTTCATAACCAGGATCATAGTTCGGTAAGTCTAAAGTTTACTTGATTGATTGAATTTGAGTAGCATGCATGCATGAACTGAGGATGAGTGACA
Organism: Folsomia candida; assembly: GCF_002217175.1. Lineage (NCBI taxonomy): Eukaryota > Metazoa > Arthropoda > Collembola > Entomobryomorpha > Isotomidae > Folsomia > Folsomia candida. Next base: position 22,553,199 of record NW_019091193.1, on the reverse strand, counting down.
TGCAAAGATGGTCAACTAATAAACCGATAATATTAATGCTTACTTCAGGTCAGCAAAACAACCAACCACATAAATACTATTTCATACAAAAGTTGTAGAATTATGGCGACTATTTCTACAGAGTGGACTTTGCATGTTTGGCTCACAATTTCAAATATGAACAATCTTTAAACTCACAATCAGTTCAATTCTAAATATCATGTAACAAATATGCACATGCACTAGTTAAGAATCAAACGATTAAAGATATTTCAATAACGCCTTTTAATGAATTACACAAATATACCCTGATATATAACACACGTTCAATTTAATTACACAATATGTTTAAAATAACCCCTTGCTCTCACAACAAATAGATAAATATATTCTTAATGATTCATGCACAAACAACATGTATCACGTAATTGAGTATAAAATGGTACCACTACAAAATAACCAACCCCACCCAACTGGACATTTGTACAACAGATTCACTCATTTTTTCAGACACTAATAAAATAAACTATTCTATTATTTCTTATTTCTTAAAATATTGTTGAGCGACGTATATCTCACTCGGCCAGATCCGTCAAGGGTTCTGTGTACTGACCAGTCATTAGGATAATTCCTGTGGGGTTGTGTCTCAAGACGTAGAGGAATGGTCGCTCGAAGCGAAGAACGGTTTCCTGGTCATTCGAGTTCGTGGTCTCCTCCTCCTGGCGGAAGTGGTGGTAAGTCTTCGAGTTGGATCGCTGAGTTCGAATACCCGCACGCAGCGTCCTCGGTCTGAATTCCACAGATGGGCCTCGAACCTAAAAATTATCACCCAAACGAATGCAATTAAGCTGACAACATCATGCCCCCCCTTTTGAATTTTTGCTGTTTTGCTTATTTGTTTCGTTGACTTACTTGTGCGTATGAGGGGAATGGATGAGGATTGTTGGCGTACCAACTTCGGTCTTGGTTGTGTTCCGTCGTGTGTGTTGTCGAAGCTTCGTGTTGCACGGGATGCCTGCGTTTGAGCCGTTCCAATTCAAACCTGAGGCGACTGACATCATCTGGCATCGGGGTATGAGATCCTCCGTGATCATTTTGGCTTCTCTGTTGGCCTTGCTGGTTATTGTTGCGAGTTTTGAACCACTCGTTGACCGACATCGGCTCCCCATAGTTGCCGTAATGTTCGCGAACGTGTGGTCTAAGAATTCTGATAAGGTCTAAATTCCGATCCAAATTGCGGTTGTTGTTTTCAGTTAATGTATCCGACAATTTTTCCCAAGTGCCAAATTCCGAAAAGTGCATCATGTTTTTATCCAGGTAGAGATCAGCTAGACCATTTATACCCTTAAACTTTGCCAAGGTGGGTTCAAACATGTCCGTGAGGCCAAGTCGACCCAATGTATGGGAGATATTGACTGAGGACTGGTGCCTGAATCGGGGGACAATCACTTTAAACGAGTCGCGAGCATAGAAGCCTCTCATGAGTCTATAAAACAAATAATGATAAAACATATATACATGCATGTACATACATAAAATCTGTATGTCAAAGTTGCATTTCTTTGCAAGCTTGCGTATGTGCTTACTTTGTCCAAGCTTCCAAATTGAGTCTTGACTTGAGCGAGGTCACACCCCCGAACGCAAACTCGCCTGGTTTTCCGGGCATGACGAGGATGAGGCTGAGGTCTCGCGAGGTGTAGGGGAGTTCCACCGCCGTGGCGTCGAGGTCCTTGTCGAAAGTGGCACGAAATCGTCCTTTCAGGGCAAATGCTGGAACCTGGAATAGGCGACGGGCAGATGGACCTTGGTTTGGAGTGAGTGAAGCCAAGTGAATGAAATTCATAGAGTCAACCGAAGCATCTCGGGCTCCGGCAAATTGACCCTGATCAAAATTAACAATTAAATAATTAATAATAGATTCGATTATCATTTCCCACACGTGTCATTAAAAACTTGTATCTACATCGAAAAATGCTGCGGTCAACATGCTCATGGGCCCCAACAATGGCAAGCTGTAATTTAGCATTTCATACGAATGTCTCTGAATTTGGGCTCGGATCATTTGGTTGATTATACTTTGGGCCAGATGTCCTGTAAAAGTTGACAAACTAAATTTTCATCACGCGTCACTACACTTTTGGCCGCTCCCCTTTACAAATTATTTAAAGTCTTGCCTGCAAACTTGTAATCAACTTCTTCCACTCGTGCTTCGTAAAAATGCTGGACTCGAGTTTTATAAAATTCGAGAACATCTCCCTTCTCCTACAATTACCAAATTAGGTGATGTATGTGTTGTGTCATCATGTGTTGTCACACAATAAATATTATGCATTTATAATGTATATGTGTACCTTATCCGTCACAAGGAGTCTAATAATCGCTGCAAGAAAATACAAATGGTAACATTTCAGAGCCAATAAAAATAATCATTCTGTACCTGCGGCCGTGTTAGGTTGCGAGATAAACGCCTCAGTGACATTGTGGTACATCATATGCGGGTTGAAAGTCAACACGTCGTCCATCTGAAGTAGAGTATCAATTTGTGCAGCAGTGTGTCCCCTCGATCCCAGGAACAGCATACCCAACGAGGAAATAATCGTGAACGGGCTGATGACCATGTTTCCATATTGAGTAGTCGAATGTGAAACTGGATTTGTAAGAGAGGTCAGGAGGCGATAGGCTAATCGGTTATTGATGTCGACAAAGAGTCGTTTCTCCTCGTCAAGAGAAGTGAGCGTGGCCTCCAGTCCAGGGTTTCCTTTTGGAGCTGGTCCAAAATTGGGTCTCTTTTCAGACGCTGCCTGTTCTGCGAGGTGGTGGTGAAGATGATCGTGGTCGTGACCATGGGCTCCTCCTCCTCCATGCCCGGCATGCCCTGCTCCTCCAATTCCGTGCTGATGTTGAATGTGGTGGTCATGAAAGTCGGTAAAGTTTTTACGGACTTGTGTGGGAAGGGCTGGTCGGGACTGAAGCGAGAGTTTGTCTGGTGCAATGAAATCATCTCCTTCAGGTCCTGTCCGATCTGGACCGTATCCGTGACCAGGATGTTTGTAATGAGCGTTAAGAAGGCCTGTTTCGGGATCCGTGTCGTCTGCAGCGCTGTAAATCACAATTAACGAAAAACATAGTTAACGAAGTTAATTAGCAGGTTTGGCAGTTGAGACTATTGGAGACAGCAAGATTGCGATTAATAGATGGCTTTACCCATGTTGATATTGTAAATGGGAGGGTCTTGGGCGATGAAGGTGGTCTGGAAGAGTTGGCATAGGTTTTTTTGTCTTGGTGGCTCCTGGTTTTCCATGCTTCGAGTGAGGTCGACTGCCACCAACCGGGGAAGCAGGTCGCCGTGCAGGTCGAGGAGTAGTTCGACGACGAGGTGGAGGGTCCCTGAACTCGTCCTCATCAGATGAGTCGTCTTGTTCCTGCTGAATCTCGGCAAGGGTGCCAACCTCGACAACAGGGACGTATACTCCGTGGAAAAATGTTTGGTACGGATCATACCCGAAGATTTCGTCATCATAAAACTCGTTTGGACGAGTGCCGCTCGTGCTCTCATTTCCTGGGCGTTTTGCCTGCCAGTAGTGATCCTTCTCCGGACCTTTCGTGGGCGGAGTAACGTACGCACGGAGTGTCGTATATTCGATGGGCACCTGGGCTTGGTCATCCGCCGCTTCAGCTTCGTCATGCTGAGAAATCGTTGCACCTGGGGCGGCCTGCCAACTGTTTCCAGTCTCGTCATCCATGCTTTCATCATCAGCATTGGTGTAAGGGTTATCATCAATGGGAATTCCTATTACAACCACAACGTTAGTTCTCTGCTTCTCCATTTTTTTTACTGTTTGATCCTTATCATAACTAATTGTATAACTACTGCATAACAAGTAATTAAGTAATGAGGTGCAAATTACCCGGGAGTCTAAATTCTGTCGTTTCAGGCATCGCCTCCGTCATGTCTGGTTTCTTGTTTCGAACTGGGAATGGTTTGTCGTTGTCCAACATGATGATCATGGGGAGCTCCAATTTTTGTGTATTCGTGCGATGTGGATTAACACGATTGCTGCTGATTGTGCTCGCAGGTGAGGTTGTCGACTGCAGTTCAGTTTTTAATTTGTTCTGATTTTGATTCTGTGAAGGCTGATTTCTTGACGGCTTTTTTGCAGGTGTGGTTTTCTGGGCCTTTTTATTTCCTCCTGACGATGCAGAAGTCCTCTTTGTGGTGGATGTTGGTCTCTTCGTAGTAGTTGTGGTAGTTCTAACCGTGGTCGTGGTAGTTGTGGACGTCGTTGGTGACGAAGGATTACTTGGTTGTTCACTGCTCGAAGGTGATCCATCCGCTGAACTATTTCTCGCTGTATTAATGGAGCTCAGAACATCGGTGACAATGTTCTCAATCGGCTTCTCTTTCTCATCTCCATCCACGGACAAAATTGCTCCAGAGATTTTATGAATTGCGTCATGCACCTATTACTCAGCCATAAATATAAGTAGTACGTATTATGCGCATGCAATTCAGTGCTCTCATGTAAGTAGGCACATTTCTAGAGTTGCCCCAAATTCTTACCTCTGCAGAAGTTGCAGTATCATTCTCACTTTCCTGCTCTTCCGGCATTGCACTGATGCTGACAACGTGCTTAGCAAAATCATCAATAGCATCGGTGGTGTGGGGGCCAGGGTCGCTGGGGCTGGTGCCTCCGGTGGACTCCATTTCGTCGTCATCTTCTCCAGAAAGGCTGGATCCAGGAACAAACTTATTTTGAGGTGAGGTGACCAACACGGTTGTGGGTGGACTCTCATCAACAGGCTGGACTGAAACACTGTTCGAAGTTGTAGCGGGTGGAGGTGGCTATTCAAGGAACAAGCTCATATTAATTTCGAAGTCCAGGTTATGAAAATACTAAATGGTGAAAAAGAACGATATGTATGTTATTTTTATTACCGATGAATCATGTTTTTGCTGTTCCTCCTGCACAATTGTTTTCAGTGTTTGAATCACATTTTGAACGCCTTCCTCCTTCCGATGAGCCTTGTTTCGAATTATGATTTGAGACGACGAGTGATGATGTTGAGCATCTGTGGGGGACAGGGACCGGATGAGGCTGTTGGACGTGAACGTTGTGGGGACTGGGATGGAGTTAATTGTGAGGATGACGGGCTGAGTCTTCTCGACGGTTGCGTCGTCCCGTGGAATGGACGCCGATGTTTGGTCGTTTGGAGGATCCGAAGGAGAACTTCCACTGCCAAGAAGCACAGAGACAGACGTTACCACGCTGAAAGAAAGGGAAATTATAAAATTGGCATTCTCTTTCCAAGAAATACGAAGAATAATTATCGATCCGTCTCACCTGGAACCTATTATTTCCGAACTTGCTTTTGTGGTGTTGTCATTATCTCCTCCGTTTATCGTGATGGCCGTGCCACCCACTCCCCCGACGCCCAGACTAATGACACTTATCACCGTGAACGCAAAAGTAGCAAAGTTATGGTTTGACATGGTCTCAATAGTAAACACTATAATGCTTAAAATCTGCAAATTTTTGTGGTACAACTAGTACATCATTCATGAATGGAAACAACGTTTCTAATATTCCGGAAACCTGCACATTTTCAAAAATCAGCCACGTTTGCTAATCAGTTCACCAACAAAAAGTAAATCTAAGTGTGTAAAGATGAAGACAGGACCACTTCCGGCTAAATCTCCTGGCTCTCCGTTTTCTTCTTCGTCTTGGCTAAGGTGCTGATTACTTACTGTGCAAAAGAGCAAAAATTATCACAATCAGCATCATCGCCCGTCATCAACCTCACTCTTCGGGGTTCATCTTAAGCATTTGCAACAAAACTTTAGCTCTTTTTCTTCCTTCCTTCCTTCCTTCCGTCTCGCTCAGTGAGCAGACTTTAAACATGACGAAGATTCTTTCTGCAGTAGTCAATTCAACCAAGTGCGAAGCGTTCATTGTCGGTCGGTCATCATGGACCGTATCTTTTGCAAATATAACTAACAAGCCCAACTTTTTTTACTAGATGCAGTTTCTTCGTATTTGGCTTTGCTGCTTTGGGGGATTATACCCATTATCACAACGGGACTCTGGTATATCGTCTTCATCCCATTATTCCGCTGCACCGTGTATGTACGTACGTATTCCTGTACATATGTACATACATACTTCTCTTTAACAGAACGAACATTCTGAGGCAGCTATATAAATCTTGGTTTGAAAAAATGAAAGTATTAATCTACCGTTTTCGTAGGTTATGAAACATTAAACCATAAAGCAGAAAATGCAAAATTCATTAAGAGGAGGATGTTTTAATGAATTAAGCATATTATGTTACAATTCATTCATAATAAGAGTTCAGATTTCTGACAGACTTGGCATAGCAAATGTAATCAGGCCATTGGACAATAAATCCTTTTATTTTCAAAATTTCTTACACAAAGTTACTAAAAATAGAGAGGATAAATAAGTGCACTATGTATAAAGATTTCCGGCGTTGGCCCTCCTCAAGGTGTTATCAATTTCATCGTTACTATGCACAGTAATCTGAGTGAGGGACCCATTGTTCGGATTGGTCATTTTCAAGGAGTTTGTTTCTTCGTGAACTGCTCGAAGCTCGTAGAGAGACCTGCTGTCAGACACATCCAGTTGTGGGGTGGCATAAATTGGCTTACGTTTCCTCGCAAAGCCACTCTTATCACTTCTAAATACGACCATTTCCTCCGTCTCCTCACTTTGACGATGGTGCATAGTAGATCTATTTATCTGAGCCTTTTTGTACTCGTTTTGCACATGCTCGCAAAACTCCCCAAATGATTCCGCGTCCAAATAGTCAGATATTCTCTTCAGAAAAAACCAATCCGCATAACCAATTTTTGAACAAATGTATTTTATTTGGGGATGGTGTTTTTTCATGGTTCTGTTAAGAATGAGATACACTCTGGCTGTATGGAATGCAACATAGAATGACCTGTTGAAAGATATGACTAAATATTAAGTGCATATCTACATGCTTCGTTAACCAGAGGTATTGGAGTAATAACTAATTCATAAAAATATGTATAAAATATTCACCTATATACCAGCAATATGGTCCCCAATGAAAACAACAAGAGCAACCAGGCCCATAGTCCAAGAAATATCTTTTCGCTTATTATATTGCACGCAAGAATACACATGAGATCTAACCTTGTTCATCAGAATTACAATAATTAATTATTGTAATAACGTATGTAGTCTGTGATATGGATAAGAAATACTCACTTAACAATATTCCCCGATGGGCCAAACATTTGAAAATCGCATTTGCTAACTTTTGGGAAAATTATGTCTAGCGGACTCACTTCTTTTCGGTTAGAACTTGCCGAGTTTCTCCAATATTGAAAAAATTCCCACCCAAGCCTCCGAAACTGTCCCTGAAGAAACCAATCTATCGTCCAAAACGAACCCAAAACTAGGAGAAAGTTGAGCAATTCGCTGAAAAGGTAGGAGAGAGCATGTCCCTTGTTGTATCCCAAGCATCGTACAAAGTGTTCTGCTGAAGGATTTTTGGATGAAGGTTTGGAATCTGTGCAGAAACCAATTCATATAAACCAGAAATAATAAAGTTAGAAAGTACTTAGACGAACATGCACCTTGTTCATTTTGTCCTATGTTTAGGAAAGACTGCAGTTTCTGCTTTTCCCAAAATCTCCAGAGAAGGTATGGCAGACGGAAAATGACACCGAGAAAAAGGAGGATGAAAGGCACCCATTGAAAATAATGATGGAATTTCTGAGTAGTTTGCCCTTCAATGTGGGTCCCCACTCCATGGTGGGCGTATAATTGATTTGAATCGAGATCTGGAACCGTGTAAGTCCCAGTTATGAAGCAGTACTGAAAGAAAACGAACATGAAACCAATCCAATTCCAACGAAATATTGTGGGCACTACAAATAATTAAGTAGATTAACTTACTGTGGTGACGGCGGAAGTTCGCAAATCGGCGTCGTCATCGTCTTGCAAGCCGGGCAGTAGACATTTTATATGCGTTCCCAACAATTGTTGTACGAAAACCAGCCCAGATGATAAAACGAGGAAAATGAAGGTGACATGAGAGTGAAGTCTAAATACTGAATTTGTTAATAGAGTTTTATACAATTGTTGATTTTCTCTGGACGACGATCTACTTGGGAAAACCCCCTTCAATTTCCATAAAATGTTGGCTGCTTCCGACATCACTCAAGAAAAGGTACACTTGAAATTCGAGAAATATATTTTATTATGCACAAGAATAAATTCAACTCGTTTGTTATTAATTAATTGTGGGTGGCTCCATCACATCTTTAATTACTTTAAAATGCATCATTTTGTAAATAAATTTATTTGCAAGCAAATATTTATAGCGAGATTATATGTGTTTGTAAACGCTGTTGACAGTGATTTTATCATTTTTGCATTAAAATTGCTGTGAGCGTAGCATAAGTGCTTATACACACTGTTCGCATGCACTATGGATATGCATTACTCATGGTAATATGTATGAGGACGAACAATAATAATGCACATTTAACCTAAGTTATGCACTACTGCCCATTTAAAAGCACTGCATTAATCTAAATCATGGATCCAGTTGATATATGATTAATTGCTACATATGCGTAACTGCATGATGCAGATATGTCATTGCTCCCAAATTTCTGCATGCATTTATGTTTTAGCATTTCTCCGTATTTCATAATAACTGGAAACATGAAGGGAGGAGACAGCTGCGGAAATCTGTAAAAAGAAAGAAATGAGAATCGGAGTTGTTGCAGCTGACGCAGATTAAGCTTTCCATGTACGCAACTCGTATATGGAACATGGCTTACAAAAATGTTTCCCCCATTCGGGAAAATATATTAATTTCACAATTCTCCTTTCTTTAATATCCAAAATCCAACCCACCACCATTTCAAATTGACTTCAGTAACACTGCAATGACGCCAATCTGTCAACAGATTTACTCACATTTTGCCCATTAATTTTACGTCACTACATAATGACTAATACGAGTTACATATTCAACAATAACTTTTGAATTTGAACATGTACATTAGATTTTCACGTGCTCTAAAAAACTTGTACCTTCTTTATGCACATTCAATATTATATTCCCAAACTTCATGAGAAATGCAATGTCCATCACGTGTCGCAGGTAGCCAAGAAATTTTGTGAATAATGGACACGCTCTTGTTTCGGTTGTTGTGCATTGTGCACATCAGAATCAGAATGAATCGTACGAGACATGATACTGCAAAGAGACTAATCCGAAAGTGGGTGAAATTATGAGGACTTATGACTTCCATGCATGAGGTTTGTGTCCCTATGCTTCATCCCTTAATAGCGACATAACAAAGGAGGAGGAGAAAGTCAACTCGTATTCACGCAACTGTTGACTCAAAAATTACGAGTGGAAAAGGGATCCGATTATTAAATAATAAAAGCGATTAGCTTCACCAAGGGTGGGCTAACCCACGGCTATTCTGTTACAGATTTTGCCCACCGCACCGAATCCACCCCTTGCATTGTGCTCCTTAGGAATAATATCGCGTATTATTATACAACGAGAAGAGGCATTTTATGGATGGGTTGTCTCCTTTAATAAAACCGGAGCCAATTCTCCCCATAAAGTGAAACAATATAAACCATCAATATCGTTGTTGTTTGTATCAAGTAGTGTAGCTTAATTATGCCGTGTCACATGTCAATACGGAAATGGATTAAAAGAAAGTTTTTGACTGATATGTACGAGGCAGTGTCGAATGAAATTAGTTTGACAGCATTATTGGAGTTAACTATCTAGATTGGGCTAATAAATCTAATGCTAAACAATACTATCCACAATAAACTGAAATCTGGAATAGTGTATGTATTTAGAGATTATAGTTATGTATACTTAAAACTTATTCTGAAAATATGCAAAACTTGTTTGCAAATAGTACCTCTTGTATAATGATTTTCTTCACTCTAACATTTTCGCTAATGGCAACAAAAATTCGAAAGTGAATTTAAAGCTATGTATATCACGAAAAATCTTGTCAACCTTCCAGAGGTAATTTCTTCTACCTATGTATATTCCCTCAGCAGTTGTGGTAAACTATTGAAAACCGGATGAAAATCTTTTTAATAAATATGCATGTGTGGCATCACTCGCGTCAATGAGCATACCACAAATCTGATGGTCATCATATTTTTTAAAAGAACTGTTTAACTGTTCTATTTATTGGGCTTAAACTTGTTTCTCTTATGTACTTTATTATCACCTTTACTATTTGTTACTATTAAATTTACCCTATGTTCACATTTGTCTTGTGTAGTATTTCCTGACGACAGGGCAGTAATGAAATCCGAGGTATGCAGAAATCAACGATCGGTGTATACGGATTCGGAACTCTCGCCCGGGTATCATCATCATCAGCACACACATCAGTTTTCCCTGAAAACTCTCCCCAATTTCTTCCCCGGAACCAATGGGATTCCCTGCAGATGGAGACTTGGCCACAAGTGCCTCCCACCAAAAGGGAGAAAACCCTGCCCAGTCTAGTCCACTGAAAAGATCTTCTTCGGCATCAGGATTAATGCAGGGACAACTTTCTCCACAAATATGAAAAGTTCCTTTCTCTGCAGAAGCTGAGACGCAGTTGGGATGAACAACAGTCTTTTTTAGACAACGCTGACTCCAATAGTCTAAAAAATTACTGTTAGTAAATTCGTAAAATCATCGCCCAGCTAGTAAATTCACGCATAAATAAATAGCGCACCAGCAATAAATATTTTCAACTCGTGAAGAAGGGTTAAAGTATCTAAGATTATTATAACATTGGAGTAAAAGGTGCAAGTTCTAGGCCGGGATATTTATTTAATTTCCCATGAAATTTTCATGGCCTCGTTCAGTATTCCGAAGGCCAAGAAACACCGCGGAGATTGTTCACTGATCGTCAGAAACCGAAGCGGTGGTGACCCCTCAAAGTCACCTGCCACAGCCTCGCCCACTTCGACAACCGCCTACGACCTCGAACTCGCGACCTACCATCGCCACCTCCAAGTGCAAACGGCCAGCGCCCTCATGGGCCAGTTCTACAACGGAGAGTTGGCTACTCATCATCATCATCATCACTCGGCCGCTGCTTTGGCGTTGCGAGGAGGAGGAGGCACCAACAACGGTGGCGTTGGTGGGATCATCGGAGGACTGAGCTCGTCACCAGGTATTAAAACAGTCCACCATTTTCTATGTTGGAGAGCGGATGAAAGGACAGAGTGAATGCTTCCACTTTCTCCAGGATCTGCTGGGGTGAGTCTTTGGGGTGAAATGAGCCAGCAACGATCCGGTTATGTCAACCATCTTTCCACGTCACAACAAGACTCTGAGATGATCTCCATCCCCTGCGATATTCCACCATGGGGTCCACCCCCAGGAGCCCCAGCCAACCCCCCTAGCGGACGTGGTAACAGTCAACGGTACGATAAAAACAAGTTTCTGTGTGTTACCGTGTCTTGTACAACAATGGGGAAATTGAGATTTTTTAAAGTATAGATTTGGTCAGTCCAAGTCCTCATCGAAAAAGCCACGTCGTCGGGTAGCCACCGTTCAACAAAGACGAGCTGCAAATATTCGGGAACGAAGGCGCATGTTCAACTTAAATGAAGCGTTTGACCGTAATAAGCAGTCACTTTCATTGGGAGGAGGGGACCTACGTTTCACAGATTCTAAGGTTTTGATGCGCTTTAGAGATGTTGTAGTGCCCTATGAGTTTACTAAAACCCGGCAGTGGTTTTATTCCATGGCTCAATTTGCGGTCACACCCCCAAAGGGGCAAAAACCAAGAATGTCACCTTCTGTAATGGTTCAACACAAAATTCAATTTTATTCGGATTTTGAAAATTATTACACCATTGTGATCCCGGAAACCCAACATCAAACTCAACTGTTCTGAATTTTTTAATATTTTCTAAAATTTCCTGACCGTCGAATTTGTCTTTGAAAATATAGAAATGTTTGTTATTGTAAAGCAACTATTTAGGACATCTAGTACAAGAGTTTTCAAAATCAGAGAAAAATTGGAGTTTTGTGGAAGTTTAAACGAGTGAAAGCATCGGCACTTTTTATAGCGTTTTCACCCCTGTAAGTGAGTGTAGCAGACGCAAATGGTATCATGCAATAAAACCACTTCAGGGATTTAGTAGACTCATAAGGCATAGCATACCTAAAGCGTATCAAAATATATTGGTAAAAGATAGAGGACCCCCTCCTCCTTACTTTTTTATGTTATCTGCAATCTAACTGAATTTGAATTTCATTCGATTCTGTATCTGTGCAGGTCTTCGACGAAAGGTAAATATACAAGTTTTGTGAGTTTTTTTTTCTAGCGTATAATCACCCCACCATTGACAGGTTCCAACGTTTGCGTACGAAAAGCGTCTCTCCCGAATTGAAACCCTAAGGCTGGCCATCACATATATTGGTAACTTTTCAACCGTTCTTCGCAATATATATGCTTTATTACCAATAATTAGTACCACCCTTCATTGTGGTGTAAGAAAAATAAAGTAGTTGATCAATGACGACCAAAGAGTGTTTCGGTTTGAGCGGTATGACACAATATGCAATAAGTTATTCATTGGCGTGTTTTAGGGTTTATGCGGGATCTTATGGCGACGGGACCATCGGATGAGGGGAACAATAATAATGGCTCGTCAGCACCCATCACTACCACGAACGGGGGCAATCACTCCTCCCACAAGAAGGGGGAAAGAGGGACCCATTCCCACTCACACATGAACAATCATTCCACTTCGGCAGGGAGTCAACAACCAGGCAAGACACATTCGTATTACTACGGACAAGTCCTCCAATAATTTATAAATGCAACTAAATATGAAGCAAGTTAACTTTTCTCATTGCGCAGCGCACTTTATGCCGGGATCTTCTTCTCATAACTCGCATTCCACTTCAAACAACACGAATCCAGGTCATGTGCAGGGTCACGGTCATAACAACCACCCTGGGCTGGGAGGACTTATGAATCCATTGATGATGGAGACCTGTCACAATCACCCCCCAGCCCCTCACCCTCCGTATGGGCGCATGTACCCCCATGCACAGCCTCACATCTACATTCCTTAGGTCAGCAGAACGCGACTACTAATTCATAATAATCATTCACAAAATGATCTGCTCCAATCTTGTCTTCCTTTAACAAATCGATTTCAATATCCAACTTTATAGTCATTTAGTACACAATTGCTAATTATTTTCTGCAGTGCATTCAAGTATACATAATTTTGTAAATATTATGCAGACAATAATGTAATCATGATAGTTGGAATGCACAATAATAAATATGTGAATTTTATCACTTTTGAAATATTATGACAAAATAAAGGGTTTTGTAATAAAATCAGTGTACATAATTTTCTTCTTGTAATTGTCGTTTTATTCGGATTAACAGAATTTACGTACTTCAGACAAAGTTTTGAAACTGGTATAAAATTAGTTCCTATAAAACCAATGAATAACGAGGAAAGGGGAGCTACACATTTGTATAATTGAGCTAAATAATGTAAATATACATATTGTGAGATTATGACATGTCGTAGTCTGCAACAGGTTTATCGTCATCATAATGGAATGATTAATTGTATAATATAATAATAAAACTGGGGAAACGCACATTTTCAGTAGTTTATTGAGAATTGACTGAAAGATAAACAAAAACAATTGACACCTGAATTGAACAAAAAACACCGTACACCCGGCTGGCATTAAATCTGTAACAATTTGGACTTGAAAGAATTATGATGCGCTTAAGCTATTTTGAATTTAAGCAGGTGGGCAAACAAATTGCGAAACAGCAACAATTAAACACAATACTAGACTAATACTAGACAAACACTGAACCAAATTAAATCCACTACATACACATGCTACCATAAAGATACAACAAATTTGCGATAAAATCATTAAACAAAATTGTAAAAATCATAACGCATGCATACAAATTCATGAAAGAGAGAGTGAACTGAGCAGGCAGACAATAATTAGTAATGTACATAAAATATTAAACGTTTCCTAAAACCTAAATATATTATGGAGTTAATATTTTGAACAACAGCACATGTATGTAGGACATTCATGAAATTGTTCCAGACAAGGTTTGATAAATAATTATTTGATTATTATTAGTGTGCATATAAGCATATCCAAAAAAAGTATCAGTGCGTGCATGTTAAAACTTATCATGATATTAAAGTTGCAATTAGCTACCCGGATTGATTTGGTACTGTTTTCGGTGAGGCGTGTATTTTGTTCTTTGTTAAATATATCGTATCAGGTGAGGACTAAGAGTTATGTAGATTGTGTATTGCATAGCTGAATAAATATGTTACTATTATGCCAAACATCTTTAGTTGCGGCACAGGTAATAAAACCTGAGAAGGGATTGCGACAAGAGTTATGTACCATACTTGCTTAGATCAGTTACAATTGTGGATAATACGAATGAACAAACCCAAATCTTACGAAAGGTTTGCTCAAGCATTATACAACTATAATCAGAGGAGAAACTCCATAATCTATGTACCAGTGTAGTAATACATATACTAAACCCCATACCCGCACAGTTTACCTATATAAAGATATATGTATGTATGTAAGGTCTCACAGAAGTCACAGTCAGTTTGGTACACACGGTATGATTCGAATGGATGAGATATCTTAAACAGCTTAGGGTCCGTAATGTTAATCTATTATAGTCAAATCTATTGTAGTCAGCTTGTCGATTAGGCCAACTATGTATGTATGCATATACATATGTACATACATATAAATTGTATTCACATTAAGGCTTTTGTTCTTCCGGAAATAATAGCAAGATGACAAAAACATCCAAGTAGTAGTGCTTCTACTGAATGAGTCATTTCACCCTTCATCGTCAGATCAGTTTCAGAACTTATTCAATTCAAAGCATATTGAAATGTTAATAAGGCGTTCATCTCAAACTTAAAATTATTTCTCACTTATTTTCATTATTAGAAGTGCTAGAGGATGAGCTAGAACTGGAGCTGCTAGATGACGATGAAGACGATGACGAAGACGACGACGACGAGTCTTCATCATCAGATTTGTGTATTTCCTTGTCCAAGTTGTTCCCAAGGTTGTGGATACCTAATTCAGGTGGTCCACCAATGGGAACCGCTTCATCACTATGAGAAGGTAATACCAACTGAGGCGACACGACTTCGTCAATTGTGTTTTCGTCATCGTCGCCATCATCGCCATCGTTAGCAACTTCAGTCCCACCCATCGCCGGTTTTGTAATTATTCCATTTAGAATTTCATCAGCACCATTTACAACAATCCCACGTTTGAGCTTCAATAACTCTTCAGTTGTTAAACTTCCTACCGCTGCTCGCGGTAGTGGTTGACTATGGACATTGTCATTGATTTCCTCATCCTCTTGGTCAACTTCTTCTTCATCGTCCTCTTCCCCATCCTCCTCTTCATCGTCTTCTCCGTCACCTTCAAACCCAGCCACACTGGTTTCCGTCTTTTGTCTCAGAAACTGAGTCACATCCATAAACTGGCATTTAGTGACGTCCATTCCCATCTGATTCGGAGTACTATAAATGTTTTTACAAAAAAAATTAAGTTTATTAAGCGACTCTTTCAAATAAGATCCTGTCCACCACTGGACAGCGAAATATCGTCCCGTCCGGTGGGAAAGTCCCTGGACTCATAATTATATTAAACTATTTTTAAATTTCATCATTTTTGATTAGTTTTGTTTGCACAAAATTTAGCATTATGGTAATGAATTTATTTATTTGCCCTCCCAAGCTTGCACACTACTGTTAATGATTCGTGTTTATGGACTTTTTGTACTTACTGAGTCACATCCATTGGTTCTTGATCCTCTAAACGAAAATCAGGCTCAGGGTCCCTTCCGTTGCTTATTATTGTTGCGTGAGGTAGAGCTGTAATTATTAAACGACGACGACTGTTAGGTACATTTTGTGTATCCTCAGCCAGAAAATTATGGGCTATCAATTATGTCACAAAATAATAATAATTATTTAATACCTGGCTCGTTAGGTTTATTAATTTTTCTACCAATACTGGTAGTAATCCCTTCAATCTGATCCTGGCCACCTTCTGCTGCACTAAAGATTCCTTCCCCATTCACTATTGTAGAATTTGCGTTTTTCTCTCCATTTACTTTGGGCTGATTGAGGGGTCGCACTTGAACTTGCATCTGCATTTGTAGTGGGTTGCTTTTGCTTGGATTGTCATGAGTAGATTTTTGCATGTAATAGCGCACCAAAGCCAACTTTTCTAAAGTATCATCGCCCATTGGAGGGGAGGTCGTGTTGTACATATACAGAGACTTGGGGTTAAACGTTGAAGGCAGTGTTAATGTGCAGAGATTTGATGGTATTTGGAGAAGATGGGATGCAACTTCGGCTAAAGGATAAGCTTGAAAGAATAAGCTGCGCCACCACTCCAAAGGATCAGTGCTGTCAACATTACTCCACAATTCTTCCTCCACTGAAAAGTCGCCAACCTTATTTCGATAGTCAGATAATTGTGGTAAAGCAGCTTCAGCCTATACAATAAAATGAAGGAATGTACAATTAATATATGATCATCATGAGAAATTAATAATCTCTTCATCCGCGATTACAGTTTGTAATCGAAAGCTTGGACAAACAAATAAATTTCCATAATAGCATCCATGCAATCCGTTGAAGAAGTATACATTTATAATAAATTCGTACGTTAATTAATTACCTGAAAACCACTAAACGTCTCACAAAAAAAGTGTATAAATTCGGCAGCCTCTTCTTCTTCGTTAGATGTAAGAACGTTCCGATTTTGTGGATTTAGCAAACATGCGGCAAGGTGCAGTTCGTTCATGCAGAGGCGTCTCACGATGTTCAATTGTGTTTTGAGAGATTCTTTCTCGAGTTGGTCAAGTACCATAATATTATCGACATTGGAAGCAAATGCTTCTTTCAGCTCGCGTAATATCACCGGAATTTGGCCAATACAGCTCCCACCCTCGACCGTTTTAATCCAATTTGACAGAGGCACTATTAAGTTAGTGACAGAGGTCAACGAGCTCCAGAACTCGGGGCTGGCGAGGTCCATACTACCCTCAGTTGGGCTTAAATTCAGATCTTCTTTTTCGTTTCGACAAAATTCTTCTTTGGATTCTAAGAATATAATCCAGTTTTGTTGTTATTCAAAGTCGGATTTATAAATTAAAATACTATGCTAATGCCTTTATGTTAGTAAATTATGTCAATTTTCACCTTGAATTAAAGCTTGGAAAGCCTCCTTCTGTGATACTAATAAGGCAACACATTTCACTAACGAGGCCCATGAACTGCGACTTGAAAATTTGAACGCAGGGACGGGAGCTAACTTTAGCTCTCTTTGTATTTCTACCAAAAAAAATCAGAGAAATAAATAACTTTGTCATTGAACATGAATTAATTACACAATTAAAGAAATTACTGCACTCATACAGTAACCTAGTCTAACCTTGAAAGCGTTTCTTCAGTTCTGGATTGCTCTTGGTCTCACTATAATTAGACAATCATAATATTTAATCCTTTATTGTAATTACATAACGAGTAATAATAATGACGACTCATAAGTAGTATGCATGCATGTATATGAGTTGCAATGTAGGAGATAACAGATAATCAAATAACTACATACATACCTAACCAAACTTTTTCCTTTAAGGCAAAGTTTGTGAATTCGATCTAGTCCGAGGATATAATTTAAAAGAGAATTGAGCCCTTGTGAAATGCATCCATACGTAATAAGACCAGGATAAAGGAATCGGAGGGAATCCCAGGTTTTGGAAACACCTTGATGGTCAAGGGAGCATCCACCAACAAATGCAAGGACTTTCTGTGGACCTACATCAAAATATTTGTTTCAATAAAAATAAACAACAATCTACACAATTATGACACCGCTAATACTATCAATAAACCACACCTAACAAACAAAAACAAACCTATTGCATCCAAGGTAGACGAAAACTTTCCGGTGTCAATTTCTTGTCCTGTTTCTAAGCGAATTACACGGTAAAGCGAAGGCATTGTTGAGCAATTAATGAAAAAGCTCAGAAAAGTGGCCCCATCCAACTCTTTGAGTTCTAAACAGTGGACCGTGACAAAATTTAGAGACTCAATGGAATGTTCCAACTTCTTTTTAATAGTTGTATATTCCGCCTTGAGCAGCGAGTTGGAAACTGCGTCGGTGGTTGGGAGGGTTAGACCTGGACGGATTTTTTTGAAGGCTGCTTTCCAATGTTCATTCTAAAGCAACAAATAAATAAGTTAAATTAAGTTCGATAATGGTGAATGGATACTTTGACAAGAGAAAATGACACATTGATAGAATTGTCAAAGTTTTACCTCAAACAAGGAAAGTGGACATCCGGTAGAATAAACAGCTCGAGCTACAAATAACAAGAACGTCTTGAATAACGTCTTGCAGGGTATTTATATAATTACAAATAATCATAACCAAATGTTACCTAGAAGATTCCAGACTTCTACCTGAAAATCGATCAAAAGAAATCAAAATATTTCTTGGCCTGCATCCTTCACATGCAATAAATTTCATATCTACATATAGTATGTATGGGTTTGACTAGACTTTGAACTTACCAACTCTTTATGATTGAAAGTTTTTGGGAAGGCCTCCACTCCCACTGGAACAGGAGTTACAGCAAGGCCACCAACATTACCACCACTGCTAACTTTTGCTAAAACAACGTTAGTCCTTCCAACGCTATTGGTACCCCCATTCCCTTGATGCGCTCTTCTTTGGTTACTGATTGCTGTACTTGTAGGCACCATGTGTTTCGCTAAAAGCAACAATAAATATTAAATAGTTGCGACATTTTTTATGGGATATACATATATGTATTTATACGCTATAAATGAGGTATGAACTGTATATGAAGAAACTAACCCTTAATATGAATTCCTCCAGTTTGAGGACTTTGCACTCTTTGAGCTCCTCTTTTGGCGTTTGATTGCTGCAAATAAAGCTGATTCTGATGTTGTTGCTGCTGCTGCTGCCTTTGTTTTTGTTGCTGGGCTTGGACGTATTTGGTAAGATTATGATTGCTCAAATTGTTGTTGTTATTATTATTATTATTCGCCATTAGGCTCCGGACTTGATTTGCATTCAGCGTAATGACGTTATTATTATCCAACTTTGGCTTCTTATTTGATTGTTGACGAGGGGATGAGGGCACCAGATCAGACACAAGAGTTCCTCCAGCACGTTTTATCACTAGACTTGTCCCGCTCCCTCCTGAACTGGAGGTTGCGGTGTAGTAATTGTTTCCTGGGGAAGGACGCTGAGATTTTTGGTGATAGTTTACATTGACCGGAGTTTCTGGACGACTTTCTAATTTTAAATCAGAAAATTTTGTTTAACTAAAAGTGTACAATTCGTTAGGAATATAATGAAATATACATAACGTTCAAATCTTACCAATAGAACTGTTATCACTGCTCAAAGAAGGTGAAGGCCTCGAGTTGGCGACAGCCCCACCAGCACCTAAATTATTGTTGTACTCCTGAGCCACACCCGGAGGAACTTTGGCGTAGGCTAGACGAACTTGATGTGGTACTTTTTGACACTGGGTTACAATGTGGCTCTCCTGTATGGTTACAATAATGCTGTTATTTGAACTGCATTAAAAAATGTTGGTATTAATAAGAGTCTGCTCGTTTACCATCTTTGTAGCATTTTGTAAATATTGCCGGTCACAAAATTTGCACATGAAGATACTTTTGTTAGCCTTGTTCTTCATTGCCAAGATTTGGAAGCAGGAATAAATGTCAGACTTCTTCTTCCCCATTTTGTCCTAGTTTTTTGTACCAATTTGGTTTAAAGCTTTTCAGTGAATATGATGTAAGATGACACCACACTAGTCACTACTACGGATAACTATAGTAGATGGTACGCTGAGGATTAAAAAAATATGAAATAAATAAAATAAACAAATCAATAAATAAGTTCATAACTTACCAGCAGGGGATGGTATTTTCCTAAAGTTTTAAAAAGTTTAGGCCAACCAAAACACCACGACCCATACACCACCCTTTAACAAGGAATGCAGATGTCTTGTTTCTCGCTTACATTATGTCAATCTAATTGTGTAATCACCGAGAAATTATATAAAAACGAAAAGTAGAGGTCACATTCCAAAATTTCCTATCTTTCCGTCCAGCCAACCACCAAGTAAACCAACATCACCTACACCAACCAGAAACTTATGTTGTGTGAAATAACTTTCGTTCGACTACATAAATGTTAAGAATTTCGACATTTCTGTCAGAGTGTGTTGTCGGTGGTGGTTTTGAAGGAAGTAAAAATGGCTAATTTTTGGGTAGTGACCTTGGTCGTGTAGTGGCAATGGTGCATAAAAAAGTCCGGGGGGATGTATACGAATGTTTCCTCAGGAAACTTAGTTTTTCTTTCCCCAACTTCAACTCGACCACCACCAATCCAACCCAATCCAACCACCACCGCCAGTGCCACTAATAATTTTACGACATCCACGCACAACGTCCGAAATTCATTTAAAAATACTTTAAGCAGATCACAACCTAATTCTAAGGTTCCAGCAATTGAAGGGTCAAGAACAGGAGAACAAGATTTCCTGTAACTATTTCACATGCAAACCAGAAAATGTGAGACGATCTGATAAACGTCCTCAAACCTAAACTAAAAAACAAACTATAGGATAATCATGTAAGAATATGAATATAGTTTTTCCCTACCAATTTTCATCAAAACTTATGCCACAAGGCACAAGACATTGGGTTTAACGGGAGAGTTAAATAGCACAAGTCAATTTATGCAAAATTCATATGAAGACCTGAGCAATAAAAGCAATATATTATATTGCAACTCCTGTCATTTGTATGCATTTTGCTAAGTGCATTTTACTATAAAGTGTTTATTCTCAAACCTATCGCAAAGAACGCTTTGCGCATATTTTCAAGAGCGTAATAATGTCGAGATGATTAGATTAACAACGATTGAAATTGTAGAGATGAGTCGATTACTTCTGCATTCCAACATTGCCTAAACTCAATAGTTTTTTCATGATTTTTTTACTCTAAAGCTTTTTACTCTTAATACACAAAATTACTACAGCATTGCACCCAGTCGGATTCATTTTCAAGCTTTTTCATAAAAATCTTATTTTTCTGGAATAATCAGAAACGTTGTTGATGATTTATCCCTGCGTATCAAAGCAATGAACTCGGTTCATTTAAAGACAGACAGTTCACTCATATGTTTGTCAATCACACCAAGATATACTACACTACAAAGACTTTTGATTCAAAGTGTATAGGTTTGTATTAATCGGCGAATTCTGCAACAGTTAACTCGAACTTTATTTGTCCTCCGACAACAAGTTGTACGATTTTGTCTTCCACGAGCACAACTTTTAGAAAGAAAGTTAGTGTAAGGACGTATTCACTTATTGAGGGTAAGGTAATATAGTATTAAGTATTACCTGCATGCCGGTTCGGGGAATTTTCAAGTTTTACATACAATTTTTAAGTTTGCTTCCGAAACATTTCAGAAAAATGTCGAGTGGGGATGATGAGGACCAAGCGGCTCGTCGAGTTCGGACGATGCAAGACCTTCTACGCTTCTGTACCCAGGGCACCGTCTCGGAGGACGCCCCTGCACCTTCCCCCCTCGACCCCGAGAGAGCGGCGTGGCTCCAAAATGCACTCAAGGCCTTCAGTGTCGACATTGTCCAGGAAATGCTCCAAGCAATTTCCAATATCAAGAAGGAATTGCAAGTGTTGAGCCAAAGTGATGCTGACTTTAACAGGTGGGTGACACACAAGCAGTGAAAGGCGTCAATAGGGTCGGTCCACGTCAATACCCACGATCGGGTGAGAGTCATGAGAGCGGAGATGTTGTCTCTCCACTCCGAGCGACACTACTGATGGTGGTGCTCACCAGCAGTGGGCGTAGCACGTACTAACGTTTTAAATGTAGACGCGGTCAGTGCTACATTTTTTTAGTCACATGTTTTTTAACTCAGCGTTAAAAATAATCTTGACTGGTATGGCATTCGAATTTTGTCACTTAAAGTTTTGTTTACGCCTCTTGTTTTCTGATAATTTTTGGGAATATTCCCATACATATGCTTGCATGTGTTAATGTGTGTCAGAAAAATCGATATAATTTTTTGCACCCTGTCGTGTGCGACCTAATTTTTTTTATGGTGGATTAGAAATTTAAAATTACGTTATAATTTATGAAATTTGGGTTGCACACGACAGGGTGCAAAAAGTTATAGCGTTTTGAAGTTACCATTACAAGATGGCTAGAATTCAAATTTTTCAAATTTTTTAAATTTTAGAATTTAGTTTATAGTGCCTACAACAACTTTTAGGTTTAGGTAAACCTTCCCAAAATTACGTGACACCCAGTGCATCAAATGCAAAATTTTTCTTATATTTTTTACAAATTTAAATTCTCGGCCAATTTCTAACATAGAATTTTTATTTTTTCACTAGTAACTTTATTTAAGTCGTACGTATTTATGGTAAAATTAGCCCTAAAATCTGAGACGTGGCCCGCAACACATGATTGACATTGATGTGGACCGACCCAATAACGTCTTCAAATAGTCCAAAAATTACATACTTTTTGCAATCATGTCAGGGGTCAGGATTCTTCCATATATTCTATCGTGTCATCGGTAGATACATTGATTGAGCGTACTGAAGATTTAGACATTGCTGCAGACTTTGATAAGATTGGAGGATTCGACATTATTCCGCCACTCCTTGACTCTGGGTATTCTCAACTACAAATTAAGGGGTGTGAACTTGTGGGCGAGCTTGTGCAAAATCATGAACCCTGCCAGGCAGCAGCTCTGAGACATGGCGTTTTGGAAATGCTCATTAAACTATTGGATGAATCAACCGAGACAGTGAAACCAAAAGCATTGTTTGCCTGTTCGTGCCTTATCCGGTCTAACTTGGAAGCACTGAATATATTTGTTAATAAATTAGATGGGTATGTGTAACCTATTTTTTATACAAATATGTATGTAATCATAAATATGTGTTTTATAGAGATGTTTTTGGTCCCTTAATTTGCAGATTTTCAGTTTTGTTAAGAGCCATGCAAACTTCTGGTGAGCAAGCAGAGAGGCTTCGCACTAAAGCTTCATTTCTTCTCAGTTTAATCATTGGAGGACATTCTGACTTTAAGGAAATATTGTTAAGGATGGGGTTTATTGAGCAAATGGTTGCACTGTTGCATCAAGAATGGGATCAGAGCCATGAACATTTACTATCAAGTCTGCTAAACTTTATGACGGACTTTCCCCAGGCTGCGGAGGAGGCCTTACGCCCTCAGCTAAAATTCAGAGCACTCCTTAATCAAAAATTAGTTAGAACACAGGGAAAACCCGAGTTTCAAGAGGAGGAGGGATATTGTAAAGCTATTTTTAATTTACTGTCCGATTCTGCCAGCGATACTGGTATAACGACAGAAATGGAAAGATGAGAAACTCTCAGTACAGCTTTGCTTAGCCCGGACCAGGGTTGATTACTGTTTTGCACCCTGGTTTTGCACTATTTACAAGCGTTAATTCTTCGTATTATTTTTGATCTTTGTTACTTTTTATTAAAATGTTGTCATATTACAATGTTCAGTGTTGTTTGACTTTAATAAAAATTCCCTAGTAGCTTATCGAAGTTATCACTACAAAAATTAAAACGTTTGGAATATCTGTTCCAAATTTCTGTTTTCCAAGTTAGTTTCTGAAAATCGATGGAGCTTACCCTCTCACCTTTACTTTCTATCCCCAGCTTAAACCTCCCTTGGGGCAATTATGCCGAATCTCAGTTTCTACAACTATTTCGAATAGTCTGCATCAAATCCTCCACTAATATGACCTCATCGGCCCAGATCTTTTTCGATCGAATCCTTGCATCCATCGACTCGTTGTCGTTGCATTGCTGGTACATGCTGGTGCCAAATTTGGCCAAAGTGTTTAAGGAAAGACGGACATTACGATTACATAAGCCTGGTTCGGGTTAAAAATAACATAAATGGATAATTATAAGCCTCACAATTTTTGTGACGTCGCACCCAATCTGCATATGCAAAAAAACGAAACGTTTATTATATATTACAAAATCGTATTTTGTTAGGATTCCTTCTTATGCATTTTTCATTAGCTATTTATTTTTCAATGTATTTACAACAATATTGAATTCGCTGATTGTTGAAAATCCCATAACCCCCACAAACAGATGATTTTCTTCCTGATAATTATGGTCATGCTCAAGATTAAGCGTCACACTGGTTTGTTTGCCAACTTCTACAATGATTTCTCCATCGTGCACCACCCAATCCGGAGTTTCGTTTTTCCCCCAAGAGTACAATCCCCGAATGCTCCCTCGGACCAGCCCAATTCTTATGTTCAGCATCGTCTCGCTATTATTATTGACCTTGTAGTGAAAGTAGCGTCGTTCATCGTTTAGCACCACACTGGTCAGACTATAGCCTAATGGTGGACTTGTCGGTATGGAGCAAAATTCTAGGTTGGAACGGTAGAGGAATTCGGTCGAGAGGGAGTATGTGTACCCATTTTTTAGTACTCGACCTATCCCAATAAACAAACAATACGTATAAGATGAATTTTGTACCATAAATTGATTTACCAGGTTTGTTATGTGCGACTGCTAAAAGCTGTGAATCCGTCCAGCCAAATGCAGTTGCGACAGTAATGGTTTCCACTCCAGCTGCTAAGGTCTTGTTGGTAACTTCATCCAGGAGGTCAATTGTGGATCCATCCGTGTAGGAAAGCAGAATTTGAGGAACGCCTCCTTCCCGTTGCGAGGCGGACGAAAACATTTGAAAAGCGGAAGATATGCCAGCTCCAGTAAACGTATACCTTATGATATGCAATTATATAATATAAGAAATGATATGATATGAATGAATGAGTAATTACTGATGTGCCGGTCTTGTGGCATTCAATAATGCTTCCCTCAGCTCCTCCTCTGTCGAAAACTCGTTGTCCAGCTCAAAATTGACGACAACGTCATTGCTATACACGACGTGGCCAACTCGCAACTGGTCAAAGTTGAATAACCCTAATACGTCGGAAAAGTATGTGATGGCGTCAGTAAAATTGGAAGGATAAACAGAACACGAGGCGTCTTGAACGAAAACCAAGTCCGCAGGCGAGCTACACTTGAATAGTTTTGAAGATTCGTATGTTGATACGGTTTCCACGAAATCTGTCGCGTTTACAAAGGGATTGACATGCTCCTGATAAAACTGTGCTTGGTCTACCAACAGAGAAGCAAAGAATGGGGTCTCTACAGGAAATTCCTACACCCGTTTGTGAGAGATGACAAAAAGAGTTAAATGCAACTATTTACGAGTTATAATACCTACTTTTCCTACCCTTAAAGTGTTGATAAAGAGCTGGAAGGCTACACCACTGTGGAGAGAAATATCGAGGTGTTCCCACGTGACGAGATCCCATTCCCCAATTTCTTGGGGCCAGTGTTCTCGGACGCGATCCCTCAACAGGGTCAGCCCAGGATTCGTCTTGGTTTCGTTAAACTGCTCACGTGACAGCTGCCAAATTCCTCTAAACGTGGAAGGTGGTAGCGTGGGAACGGTCCCAAATTGAGACGCGACCAGGGCCACCCTGTGACCAAGAAAAAAGTCATCTTCAAACACTGCAGACTTGTAAATTTTCCTGGTCACAGCTAAAACCACGTCGGATCCAGTAAAATTTGGCAGCAAGGTGAGGTCTGTTGCTGCTCCTTGAGCCACACAGGCAATAAATACTAACATTGAAATAATTTTAATATTCGGCATGACGGAAGATTTTTCTGATATTAAGAACGTTCGAGTAAGAAAATGGGAATGAAACAGAGGAGGGTTGGATTAATCCAATTTATGCAAACATCAGATCGATACGTATGTCAAATCATTGCCAAGGGCGATCTCTCCGACATTGCATTGTCATCATTATTGGGCAGAAGGTCGCATGATTGCACTGATAACGACCCGGAATTATAAATCAAACCTGGAACCATATCCTGGATGGAGAAAGTGTATTGTACTATGTTAAATTATGTTAAATAATTAGTTTTTAGTGTTACACGACCTTGCCGTTTAATTCCCGTTCATTGGGTACTAACTGACCCAAAGATTGATTGCTATGTAACTCTTTGGTCAATTACATGGTATTAGAGAAAATTAGTGTATGGATTAAATAGTTGTTTCAAAAATCATTTCAGAACTAAATATTGTAAATTTTATCAAACTAAATGTGTATCTAAGTATTTTCACGTTGATCGGATAAGCCTACGCAACTTATTGCAAACCAGGCGGAAAGGCGGAGACACATGTACCGTACTGCCCCAACGACTCCACCCGACCTACATGACAAGGTCACTCCTTTTAGTGACCTTGTGCCCATCTTCGATTATTGCATATACTGGTACAAAATTTCAAATCGATAGCACGAGTTTAACGAGAATTATTGCATTTCGGAGAAACGGTCATGATTAGCGTACACACTTGATTGTATTGTATCTGTACTTAACGACTTGCTTGTATGTATCAAGTTGTATTTAATAGTTTTAGAATTTTTTATGTGTACCAACTTCATGTGTAATGTTCCCTGGTCTTATAATAAATTAATTTAATTTTGCAAGTAAACTAATAAAATAATCCCTCAGACCATCATTTTGTGTAACGCGTGCAAAATAAAGTATTTCCAGAGTTCAAGTATCTACACGTGTGGCACCAATTAAGTTATTACCTATGTTAAAATTAGTTTATCATGTAAAAATATACCACCCGATTCAGCGGAATTATGGTAATAATAATAAGATTGTTAGCTAATATGCACATGCAAAAACATTTCCTTCAAAACGGCCGACGTTAGCATTGCATATCACATTCCACTGCTTAATGTACATACACGTGTATTTCTAATGACCATAATATACCGACATGATGATTCGAATCTACGTCAGAATAATAAAATAATGAAATGAATGATGAGGCAAGTGGTTAACGACACTAATTGCATGCGGTTTGCAGTTAATTCAAAGTCAAACCTTTTATTAAATAATGACTCAATACCTAAAGGATCAACCCTTTACGCTTTCCTCGGTTGGCGAGTTTTCAGCTCAGGTGACAATACAAATGATCTATGTTTTACGACCTAAGAACGATCTCCGAAATCAGTATTTAAAATTAGGGCATGTATCTCCAAACCCTTGGTTATCCGTGCTGCAATACTGTAATTACTAGTACCTTCAAAAGGCAAAGTCATTTCAGTCTCTGTTCCGCAGCAGAGTGCGTTTGATATTCTTTTCACTTGAAGCTCATTGTCACCATGTTCAAAATTTACCATTTTATGTTTCTCGTGTTTGGGGGGTTGGCCATGGTGCGAGGTTCGCCCATAGCAGATGCCTCCAATGAGAACAAGCTGACGGTAAAAATCGATGGTCTGGGTGCCATCAGAGGGAAAAGTATGAAAACTGCTGAAACAATTGTTAGCCCTGGAAGGAACGTTGTGAGCTTCACAGGGATACCGTATGGCACCATCCCCAAGCGGTTTTCACCCGCCGAGTTGAGGGTCCCCTTGACGCCCTCGACTGAAGACGTGTTTGACGCAACGCAACCTCAGCTGGCGTGTTGGCAGGTGGCAAGCCCTCTCGTTCCTGGACCGTTTACAGAAGATTGTTTATCCCTTAACATTTATACGCCAAAGGTAACCACAACAAATGCAATATCTAAGATATACTTCTTACAAGATATAGAGGGTGACCTTCGTCGTGACGTCACCTTCGTTCTTGTTAGTAAACACATTTATAAACTAAAATAATATACATATGTATACATATGTATGTATAATATACATATGTATTTATATGGAAGAACTATATACATTACAACAGGTTTCACATGGAAATGGTCAGCCGACTTTACCAGTCATATTCTTTATTCATGGTAATCTTGCATTTAAATTTGTCCGGTTGTATGATCACTAAAGTGAATTTATATAAACAACATATTACGTACACATATTATCATAATTTTCTCCATTGTGTAAAATAAATATATGCACAGGCGGGTCATTCGTTCGCTGGTCCGGAAATATGTTTGATGGGCGTCGCCTATTAAATAAAGATGTCGTCGTTGTGACCATCAATTATCGATTGAACATTTTCGGTTTGTTAACAAATAAGCTTAACAAGTAAGCAGAGTTGGGAATCAATCCGGATTACTCAATGTTAAAGAATAGAGGGATTGGGGATTGGGGATTGGGATTGGCCATTTAAACACATTGACTAATCCGGATTGATTCCCAGCTCTGCAAGTAAGTTCATAATAAATCACTTTTTGGATCAACTTCCAGGCTTTTTCTGTTTGGAAAATGACCAGGGGCCAGGAAATTTGGGATTGTATGATCAAGTGCTTGCCCTCAACTGGGTAAAAAAATACATCGAGCATTTTGGTGGAGATCCAAACAAGATCACGATTGCTGGGCAGAGCGCAGGGGGTGCATCAGTCACGTTTCTTTTAGACAGTCCAATGACTTCAAACAATGGCTTGTATCACGCAGCTATCACCTCAAGCGGTATTAAATATGTTCAATAAGTCACTTTAATCAAATTTATGACAGTCTATAAATTTTATTACGAGTGACAATCCTATATGCAAATATATCTTCGTGATACAATAGCAAAGCTCCATCTCTGTGATAGGTGATGACCTAGCTGGTTGGACAATTCAGGCAAAGCCACGGAATGTGAGTTTAGAAGCTGCCGCAGTGATTGGAAAATGTTACAATAAAGATACAGCAAGCAATGACGATGAGACCCTTCAATGCTTAAGAGGCATTCCACCCGCAGACCTTATTTGGTTTAATTCCACCTTTAATGTATGTAACGCTTAAAATCAAACATCTTATAATTTCAAGCATTGTGTGGCATCATAACTCGCTTTTGGTAAAAATAATGATAACTTTGTAGGGTTTTGCTGCACCGTCTGTCCAAAGCTTTTCCTTATCCATCCCAAAAGTAACCCCTGTGAGTCCGTACGTAGCTCTAGCGACGAATGGGGCACAGTCGCAAGTACCTTTGATGATTGGATCAAACAAGAATGACGGTTCGATATTTTTGTCCAGAATCTATTCCTCCTTTCTTCTCCCCAATGGATTGGCCAATAATGCAACCTACTTAAAAACGCAGTTTGTCTCAGACTTACTCAGCTCCACAAATTTTGGTACTGACAGAGGGAATTTATTCATTTATGGCACAAATTATGTATGCCTTCCGAGTTTCGGATCCAAACATTTTTTTCAACTGTTTTGTAGGAATTGTTGACCGTCCCCTGGGGATCCTTGACACTGTGGTCAATACTTACTTGGGTAGCTCAAAAAATACTGGAGTGTTCAGTGACATCGCTCCCGGTCTTGTTGATGTATGTGTGAAGAATAATGTATAATATTGCGTTCTATTATTTGTTCTCGGATGATAACCGAGTCATTTTTCAATGTTAGATCTTCAGCGTGTTTTATTTTAAATCTGCTGTTTTTGCGACTGCCAAAGGACACTCCAAGTTCGCCGATACCTATGTCTACTCCTTCGACTACGAAGGGTATTAATGCTAATCAAAAATTATAGCAAATTGAGTGCTCAACTCATTATGAATGTATGCGTATAGAGTACAAACGCTGTATCCCTACACTGGAGGAGTCCCACAAGTTCCACGCGGTAGATACATATTCATAAGTAAAATAATAAAATAGCGCGAGGAATAAATTAGCTGAATAATGTGGTAACATTTTCAGGAGTTGCTCACATCGATGATCTAATGTACTTGTTCTTCTTTGGAGATTTCACGTCATTACAGGATAAGCTCATGTCAACGATGATGGTGGACTTTTGGACTAATTTTGCAACTACTAAGTACGTATTGTTTTACAAAATTTTTGAGCTCTCAAATTTTTGTCAAGGAAGGTGGTCACTTTTCTATAGGAATCCTAATGGGAAATCACCACTCGTAAAAAAATGGCCAAAGTTCACCGTGGACGGTGGAGAGTTTTTTAAAATAAACACAATTCCATCCGTCGGATCCGATTATGTTAACTACTGGGTGGATGCTACTGATTAGATCGATTAGTTTCTGAGGAATTAACATTTAATCAAGTGTTTTTCTCATTAATTAAAAAAATAAATTCTTGCAACAGTATTTTTTTACTTGCTATATTTATTTGCGGTGTTAAAACTAATTATTTAAAATAAGGCTCCTGCATATTTATTTCTCATATATATACAGATTAACAATCAATAAGTAATTTTGTACAATACAAACTTTACTGAAAATTATGAAATGATGCATTGATGCCTATTTAAACTCCGTTTCACGTTGAGTGATTTTACCGCCACAGGCAAGGAACATTAGAATCCCATGTTATTCTCGTGTGGCGGTAAAATCACTCAACGTGAGTTACGGAGTTTACTGTCTGCATAAATTGTATTAGTCAAGTGATGAAACTTTCATCATGAAAAATCAAAGGTGGTGAAATTACGGTGATAAATTAATCCTTGATAATCCGCTCATAATATATTTCTAGTCATGCACTCTTAAAAATAATGTTACCCTTTGGAAAGTAGTGAATTCTAAATTAAGTCCAGAGTAACCTATTGCACAGGGGTCGGTCCACGTCAATACCCACGATCGGGTGAGAGTCATGAGAGCGGAGATGTTGTCTCTCCACTCCGAGCGACACTACTGATGGTGGTGCTCACCAGCAGTGGGCGTAGCACGTACTAACGTTTTAAATGTAGACGCGGTCAGTGCTACATTTTTTTAGTCACATGTTTTTTAACTCAGCGTTAAAAATAATCTTGACTGGTATGGCATTCGAATTTTGTCACTTAAAGTTTTGTTTACGCCTCTTGTTTTCTGATAATTTTTGGGAATATTCCCATACATATGCTTGCATGTGTTAATGTGTGTCAGAAAAATCGATATAATTTTTTGCACCCTGTCGTGTGCGACCTAATTTTTTTTATGGTGGATTAGAAATTTAAAATTACGTTATAATTTATGAAATTTGGGTTGCACACGACAGGGTGCAAAAAGTTATAGCGTTTTGAAGTTACCATTACAAGATGGCTAGAATTCAAATTTTTCAAATTTTTTAAATTTTAGAATTTAGTTTATAGTGCCTACAACAACTTTTAGGTTTAGGTAAACCTTCCCAAAATTACGTGACACCCAGTGCATCAAATGCAAAATTTTTCTTATATTTTTTACAAATTTAAATTCTCGGCCAATTTCTAACATAGAATTTTTATTTTTTCACTAGTAACTTTATTTAAGTCGTACGTATTTATGGTAAAATTAGCCCTAAAATCTGAGACGTGGCCCGCAACACATGATTGACATTGACGTGGACCGACCCACAGTCCATGTGCACAGTAAAGATCTCTGTGGGACGTAGAAATACAAACTTAGGCCTCTTGATTTAGCATTGAGCTCACAGAGCGGGAGATTTCTACTTTGCAATAATAAAGAGCAAAGTTTAGTCTTAATTTTTGCATTTTTACATTTTTGCATTTTTGCATGCCCTATTGGGTAACAGTGAGTTTAGCATTATTTTTAAGAGTGTGACGCTACCAACAATAAGTTCTACGATGTTTCTATAGACACACCTCCTGCCTCGTTCTTGCATGTTGAGTTAGAGTACTGCAAATTAAAGCAATCGTGTTACAGTACTACAGTAAATTAGATAAAGTCTGTTGAAGAGGAACATGAATCTTAAACATTGTTTTAAAATGTGGACGAAGAATAAGAATTTTATGGCAGTAGTAGGGCTGCAGATTTGTATCTTGTTTGTAATTTTGCATTTATATGGTCCTTACAAATTAACTGTCCCTTCATTCTTTAGAAGTCCAAACAATGTGTCACAGATCACATACACCAACTGTAAGAATAATTTTTTCTCAAAACTTACTCATATATTCATACAAACTTTCCTTTCTTGGTCATGATGTCGGGATAAAATTAATTCAAGTTTGCATACACGTTCTGTACAAGATTTCAGCCAGGCTTTCCGACTCCGTGATCTTGGCCTGCTCATCAATACTACCAACTGTCGAATACCAGACTTTAGTCCATGGGAACCCGAAGTCATACCTTTTCTCAAAGAGGCCAACCTTATAGAAAATTGTTCCCAAAAATACCAAAACTGGTCTCACATGGATGAAGATAATCTTATTCTAGATCACAAAGAAATGTTGAAGACTAATTTTACTTTCGAGAAGAACTTGTCATGTTGTTACAAAGCCATTGAAAGAACTGCGCCAGGAACGCAATACAACGACTGGTCGGCGTCGTAAGTTATGTATTTAAAAAATTATTATTATTTTCCTTTGAATTGTTACATATGTATTTGCCTACGTTATGTAAAGATTTCAATTCGTGAATTTTATAGAGTATCAAACTGCACACCAATTAAATCGTCAAAGACCAAAATCTCAGCCGAATTCATAGTTGTCGAATGTTCCATTAAGAATAAAGGATCAAATGAACCTCCGAAATATCGCATGTGGCATGGAATAGCCACAACTTCCAATATCGAAAGGAAGCATTTGATAAAGAGAAAATTAGAATTCTGGAAGAAGCATAAAACAGAAACGAACTACCGACCACCAAACATTTTGATTATTGGACACGACTCCACGAGCCGACTCAATTTTCGGAGACAAATGCCAAAAACGTTGACTGTTCTCGAAAATCTGGGTGCTGTCGAGATGCTGGGCTACATGCGAGGTGTTCATTCATTCTAACGTTCACAATAAAAGATACCATTTTTCGTATCTTCACTGCACATATTGTGCGACCACGTAGTACGGTTGTTGATTTATATTTTGTTTGATACATAGTTGGCGAATCTACGTTCCCAAATTTTGTGGCTTCTCTCACCGGATATAACATAACGGAGTACACAGAATTATGCATGAAAAATGATATGTTGGATCAGGACGATTGTCCGTTTATATGGAGGCGCTTTGATGCTGCGAACTACCTCACTGCCCTTATCGAGGATGAACCCAACTGTGCGATTTTTCATTACAAAAAAGCAGGATTTTCTCGTCAACAAGTCGACTTTTACTCCAGACCAATGTTCTTGGATGCAACTAGGCAGCACCAGAAGGATAAGAACCCAAAATCCCAAATACTGTTCACAGCCCCTTGCATAAGCTATCAAACCAATGACGAAGCTATGCTAACCTACTTGGAGTCCATCATTGATTTTGGAGAAAAAAACTCTGTCCCCCTATTTCCAATCGCATTTGCAACGTATAATACCCACGGTGACTTAAATGGTCTCAAGTTGGCTGACGGAACGTACGCGTCCTTTCTCCAAAAGATGAAAACCAAGGGAACTTTGGATAACACTATCCTATTTGTGCTAGGGGACCATGGGGTAAGGTTTGGGAGCATGAAGAACACACTGACTGGAAGTTATGAAGAGAATCTTCCAAATTTGTGGATATTTCTGCCACATCGAATCAAAAAAAGATTCCCAGAGTGGGAAAATGCATTAAAAATCAACTCAAGGTGTGAATAGTTAAATTTCATCTTTTCAAAAATTCTGTCTTGCAAGGAAATCCAAATAATAAAGATATGCAAATTTAAATATATTTTTACAGACGCTTAACTTCGCCGTTTCACATGTACTGGACGCTCAACTATATCCTTGACAAGTTTACCCAAACGCCGCCGCCGCAAAACGAAGCTTTAACAATAAGTATTACTAACAATAGTAGCAAGCAACATAAAAACATTTCCAAAATTTTTCGTCGAAAATATCAACATCGTCATCTGTTTGAACCCGTCATACGAGACGCTTCATGTTCTGATGTTGGAGTGCCCGATGAGTTGTGCACTTGTCATTTCAAGAACTCGCTCGATCTTGGGGATCCGCTTTTGGAGAAAGCATCAAATGCCGCTCTGAATGAAACGAATGCAAAATTTCAGTCTACCAACTGTTCCAAACTAAAATTAGGAAATATTATCGGAGGCGCAATTATTGACCGACCGAAAAAGAAGATTGTGGTGGGATTTACAACTAACCCTGGCAATTTTTCAGTGGAAGCGGTGCTCAACTATGAAGAGAAAAAGCTTGGATTATCGCATATGCAGCGCACCGATAAAATTAACCAAAGTCATGTTTGGTGTGTAAATAATGCAAAGTTGGAACTCTTTTGTTACTGCAAAACTTAAAATATAGGCGGGGAAGATGGCAGCGCCACAGAAAATAAATAAAGTTTTTTTGTTGAAAGAGGGATACTTAAATAAGTAAGACTCGTTACAATAAGCCAAGTGACAAATGTTTGAATTTCATACAAACTATCTGCTTCTTCTCACTATTTCATTTTCATTTTCCTAAACTAATTGTAAATGCATAAATGCGTGAGTAATGTACATTAAAAGAATTAGTATGAAGGCCATAGATACACAATTAAAGTACTGAAAAGAATTTGGCATTGTTTTTTTCTGGGTTCAGTTGAAACCTGTTTCACTTTAAAGGGACACGTTGAAATTAAATTTCAGTCTGGCTCCAATGCTAAGTGAATGAGCAGGTTTTGGCGCCAAAAATTCCGGCCTCATCACCTGTGAAATGCATCCTTGTTTGTATTCTTCGGTCCTTTATACCTGAAATAATTTATAAGTACAATGGAGCATGGATGGATACAAGCAGGGTACAATTTTCTAAATTTCTTTGCGATTTATGTATGGACTTGCTGGGTATTAATGCATGCATATGATTTTATTAACGAATGTGGTGTGAATGTGGTCAATAGTGGTCATAGGTTTATTTAGG
Organism: Folsomia candida; assembly: GCF_002217175.1. Taxonomy (NCBI): domain Eukaryota; kingdom Metazoa; phylum Arthropoda; class Collembola; order Entomobryomorpha; family Isotomidae; genus Folsomia; species Folsomia candida. The sequence continues at coordinate 22,518,236 of NW_019091193.1, read as the reverse complement.
AAAAAACTTTCAGAATACTTCCGCGCGATCTTCCTAACAAATGTGAAATGGAAATTGAAAAAATGTATACTCCTAATAACTAAATAAATATACACATAAATTACTCATAAAGTTCAGGCATGGTGCTTATGAAGAACATTAACACGCGTGGCTTGGCAAATAGAAACATGGATTATAGTATAATATCATGATATTACACATAACGAAACAGAGTTAAATTATTTAAATAGTTCATTAAACACACCATGAAAGTGCTGGCAGCACTGTCCTGCACGAATTGATAAGATCAACATTGGGGGTCATCACAGTCAATAACTTATGTGGAATTTGTGCTACGTGATAAAAATGACACGTTGTGATAAATACTTGAATTGCGGTGAATTTTTGAAGCAGTCTATCAAGTAGAAACATGCGCCCGATTCAAATGGGATTGACTTTTCGGTTCCAATTAAACTCCGTTTCACCTTACATGGTATTACCGCCACACGAAAATAACATGGGATTCTCATTTTCTTTGCCTGTGGCGGTAATACCATGTAGAGTGAAACGGAGTTTAGATCTCATTTCTCGTAGTACTTTGTATGCTTTGATGGGCATTTTTTCCAAGTAGCAATGTTTAAATGGCAGTAGGAGGAACACAATTTAGGCCGCATGCATGACAAACAGACAGGTTTATAAACTGGTTTGGTGTTGCGAATTGAACAACGAGGTGTATATATTATAAATTGAAAAACTGGAATACAGAATAATGCATACCTACTCGAATATTCGTTGATTCTATGATATATCAGCAACCAAGGCTAAATAACCGATAATAATTTAACTTGCGCAATGACCTCGACTGTCATTTCGAGTATTGCGAGTTAGTTGGAATGGAATCAATCGTATTCAATCGTCCTGCCCTTCAGTGTTGTATTAAATATGCATTCGCATTTTGTATGCATGCACGCGTAACATGTTTTTTATCATCCAACAAAAATGCATCCGATGACGTGGAATTATTCTGGTGATGCTAGAAGCGGATAAATATTATAAAAATATTATGCACAACTAATATATTCTATTTATCTAGCTACGCTATATAAAATATAGCATAGCAATTTCAATACGCCTGCACTCTACATGTCATACCGGCATAATATTAAATTATACTATTAATATTATTATTACATCATTAATATTAAGTTATGCGTATACATACGTGGCCAAGTAGTTCAAGGTTAAAAATCCGTATACATTTGCAATTTCAAGAGTTATTTTTAATTTGTACGTACATATATTTTACTTACATTCGTTATTGTACAATATTAAATATATATACAATAACTGGAAATAGAATAAATGCATTTTGAAATTTGGACCCAAAGTTGTAACACTTATCTTGTCAACAAAATATTTAAGATGCTGAATTCACCGTTACAGATTTATTATTTAAATTTGATTACATTTTATGTACATATTTATGCATGCACGTTGTATATATATAAGTCAACGGTGGAGTTTAAGCGATATAATTATATAGAGTTATATATTCAATAATGGCGGCGCGTTTGCAACGGCGTCGTGATATATATAGCTTCAATTAACATTGTTCCATATCCACAGCGAAATCCCTTCCAGCATGCATGTTTGATGACTAGTTAGTAATTCGAAATTAAGCCTGGTAAATAGGTCTGTAATGTGAAAAGAATGCAAAACTTTGTAATTAAAAAATTTGTAATTAAATTCGTTTTACGTTCATTTCACTTAATTTAATTTTACGTAATTAATTATGCCGGAATTTCTAGCCGCTAAAATCACGTGCGCATTTACTTAACATTGGAAATTGGATTGGCGGCAATAGTGAAACAGGTTTTAAACCAAATGATGTTTATTTGAAGGGTTACATTAGATTTTATTCAAATGTGAGTACGGCATGGAATGTAGTATGTAGTCACCTTTAGTCTCATTATATGAGAGGATTTTTTTATTAAAACTTTAATTAAAAGACCAAAATAACATCAAACTCTACACAAAGTCCATATCGCACGACCGCTATTACTGACTTACTGTAATATATCTACATATGTAGGAATTAGTTTGAGGGTGTGTCAATGTAATATTTGCACTATCATGCCAAATTTCCAACTCTGAATTTTGCCAATTTCATCTTTTTGAATTTGTCCGCTTTATTTGATGCTTGAAACTATGTCAGACAGATATGTATGCATGTAATAAAAGAAATATCTGTATAGTTATTAGTTTGGTATTGTTAAATTCGAAAAGCCAGCAAGGTGCGATAAAATAGGCATTAACTATCCTCATACCTCTTGAAAAATTCTAGTCGCAGTGTTCTAGCATACACGTTTATATTTTACCTGCATTCAGCTTCTCATACATTAACTCTAAGGCAACCGTCTCCAGTGAACAGACCTTTGTGCTTTTACTTCAAGATTGCTTGACAATTTATCATAATACATGTAATTATTACTAAAGTTGTCAAGCAACCTTGCTTTTACTTATTGGTACTTGCAGCATATATTTACTATCACGATTGCTTGACTTTAAGTATCTAGGTAACGTTAGTCTCCCTTAACCTTATAAAAACTAATTAATTTTGACCTGGATACCATTTAAAAACGGAATTAAAAATGGTTTCTATTGCATTTGGGGGCGGATTTACTGGGGGGCAGAATACTATTGAGACCGACTTGTGGGGCGGTGATAAAATCAGTTGGGGACTGAATTAATGCAAACCGATTTTGAATATTCTACTGATGCAGTTATGATTTATTAGAGACCTGGAACTGATTCGACAACAAAAATTAGAACATAATACATTTTTAACATGAAATTGCAACTGAACCAAATGAACACACGATATTAATTTTGATAAAAAGATCGGATTTGATTTTGATAGTACTACAAAAATAAACTAAACGAATAAATCGTCATCATTCATGTCATCAATTTGATGACACTGATTTTGGGATGCATTTTATATTTTAAACAAGTTATTAGCTATAATTTTGTCCTTCAGTGTTCTGTGACTTGTTCCGATCGGTGGTGACACTATTGCGAATATATTAGCTAAAGAGAACGTTGTGATAATTTAAAAAAAATATGAACTGTATCATATTTACAACATGATACAGGTCAGAGGTCAACGCCGACCAATTTATTAGCGGCGCCAATGTTGGATAATTTTTCGGGGGCGCGGCGTGACCTCTGATGCACTTCCTCCGAGTTCCTCCCCCCACTACAACTACAACTCTAAACTCTAAAAAAATTAGTTCAGGCTTGAAGAAAAACCAACGACAAATAAGGAGGAAAGAATGGAACTGAGAAAATTTTCTCGGTCATTTTATTTTTATTTTTTCCTACACCTTATTGATGTAGCCCGGTCTCAACGGAATTCTGTAACCATACACCTTATTGGTGGAATCCGTCGCCAACGAGAAAAAGTTGGCCTACACCTTATTGGTGTAGTCCGTCGCTAAGGCGAAAAATTTGGCCTACACCTTATTGGTGTAGTCCGTCGCCAAGAGATCGAAATCGCCCTCCACCTTATTGGTGGAATCCGTTTTTAAAAGGTTAAGGGTAACTAGGCACTAAAAGTCAAGCAATCGTGATTTACTATTTCAGACAAGTAAAAAAAACGTTCGAGTCCTACTTATCTAATTTTTACGTGATATATCAAGTTCGCTGAAGCCAAGATGAAAATCATTATTGGTGACAAAATAGTGCGTCAAGGTGCCCATGGGATTTTGCACTTTGGGGAAGTGACTCGCTCCCAACTAGACGAGTCAACCTTGCTCGCCCGATGGAATGATAACTCCATTTCTGGTGATCCACTCTTGCCACGCTATAATAACCACAACAATGTATAAAGATTTAATTATAGAGCAAATAATATGACTTTGCATACAGTACATGAGTTTTCCACCGTTTCAGATTTGGCTGTATGACCGTACGCTGAAGAACGGTGACCGTGTCCGCCATCAAGGGAACGATGGTTCCGTCTGCTCAACCAAGAAACTGATTACCGTTCAACTCCTGGAACAACACCATCTCCACACTTATCGTGACCTGGATCGAGAGGTGGTTACAGAGGTGGACTATGTTGACCCTCCTTTCCCAAGTTCTGGCACAATCCTTCCCCAGCTGAATGAGCATACTTTGCAGCCCGTGTTGGTAAATAGGTCAATATGAGGAAATTTGGCCATTTGTATTTTTAGGCAAAGGGAGGTCCATAAATTATGTCAGCTGAGGAGGATGGGAGGGAAGGTAAAAGTTTGCGTGACAGGTCGATTTGCGTCACATGCGAAAATGGGGTGTAAGTAATGCGTGACAATTTTTGCATTTTTGCATTTTTGCGTGACATAATTTATGGACGTTCCCAAATGGCATTTTTTGTCATTAAATTTAAATATGTGCTTATTACGTTTGTATTATGCAATCATTATTTCTGCAGAAATTCCAAGTTGGGGACAGCATGATGCATAAAGGCTGGGTTGGAGTTGTCATAAATGGAAAAGTGTCTATCACTTATCGGTTTGCGAATAGTGGTAAAATGCGGATGACAAGTATTCGCGAATTGAGTGCTATGTCCGGCTCCAAGATTTATGTTGGCTTACAAGTGAAACAACTTGGAACACCAATACTGAAATCAGGTCCGGCAAATAATTTAAGATATATTTTCTTTACTTGCATGAAACTGTTTTGTCTCATTTGTCTGACAGTTATAAATTGGGTAACACAAATTTAGGAATATGGTCTGGAGGTTATCGTCCCTACAATCGATTAACTCATGGGAGACATCCCGCCACTGTGACCGATGTCCGGGTCATCTCCCTGCAGGTCATGTGGGTGGACAGGATTCTTCAACGTTCTTGTGACACTATCGCGACGACGAAGGCTGACGATGGAAATGTGGTGGAAGTTGACTCCGAACCGTCACCACCGCCACCTACTGAGCTGGAAGGAGAGTCAATTTTGTCCACAGTGTTCCGACTTGCTGACCCTTCTAAAGAGTTGGGCGTGGACTCAATTGTGACGGTCCGATGGGACGATCGGTTGCAAAAGAATGAACAGAGTTGGAGAAAGACTTTTCTTGACGACCTTTCTTTAGGCCCACAGAATGTCGCAACTTTCGCACGTATTGAAGATGATGAACCTTCCAGTAAAAAATTGAAAGCTGTTAAAACGGTATAATATAATTAACCAAAGAAAACCATAAGACCTATATTTTAATTTATGTCTATTCAACATATACTAAAAAGCTGCTTAATTGCAGCCTATTCCATTCTCTCGCTTGGATTGGGTAGCTTGCCGAGTGATTTTCTCTCAGACCATGGTCGACGTTCTGTTTGACGTACATGTCATTCAATTACACCATTTATAAGCATACCTTAAACTAGTAAAAAAACAATTGCTATACAATTTTTTATATGCAGGACAACAGTGTGCAATATTCAATTCCATCCTGGAAGATTACCGCCGTGCTTCCTCACCCAAGAATGGGCATCCCAGATATGCCGTATCCAGACATGGGTTACGAGTTGGGCGACGTTGTCAAGAACTTGGTCGACTTTGAGCATACTCATTACACCAAGTACGGCTTTGTGTTGAGAACGAATCCTCTCAAGAGGACGGTGGACGTGAATTGGGTCACCGTCCTTGAACTTGGGTTAGTAGTGCTCATTCAATTTTAATATGTAGTTTAAACCATAATAATTCTCTTGATATTTTACGGACCAGAAAATCCCCTCGAGTTCAAATTGAACTGAAGGAAATGTCTCAATACGATGTCCAACCAGTGAATTCCTACCTTTGGCTTAAAATGTGCCCACAGATCGTGCTGGCAAAGGGGATTTTTGAGGGAGTAATTTTAGAACAGAGTATCCCAGATGCAAAAATTGTGGTAAAATGTGCCGAGGGTCCTGTGAAATCCGTCTACCTTCATGAACTGACCTTTCTTCAGAAAAAGGTGTACCGTTCGCTTGCAGATGGAATCTATGAGGCTCGGTAAGTAATTAATTTGAAGAGCTAATGAAATTAAGCGGAACAGAGAGCGTAAAAATGAAATTGATATGATATGGCATGAATTGCACAATAGAACTCTTGAAATCCGACCAGACATTATTCCTTTCGTCGACTACTGTATCCCCAACGCGCACTCTGTATTTATTCACGAGGATGAAACGGTACAAAGAAAATATCGATTTTTTACCTCAGCCAGTGTTCCCAATGACCACACCTTCTACACCTCACGACCACAATTCCACATTCAAACTCGCACTAATGGAATAATAAACCATGAGGAGCTGAACAACCTCAACATCTTCAAAAACTATGTAGAGAGGGAGTTACAAGTTTTGAGGGGAGCAGTTTTGTCCTCCGGTAACAAATATTTAGTAGCATGATTTCTTTGTAATGAAAAATTGCTAATTAAAATTGATATTTTTTGCATTATTAATTATTGTGAAAATATATTATGTAGTGGATCAGACGGGGGAGTTCTGGCCCATATTTGTAGAACGAGTTGGAGCCAGCTCTGAACGCTGGGATCTGCTAACGATGGCAGTGATCGGTGCAGAAGGGACCGTTTACGAGGACATTCCATTCTTTCTGGATATTCATCTCCCATTTCGCTTCTGGGAGTGGGAAATCAGTCGCAACCCTGGATTACGGCCACTGGCATGCGCTCTTTAAATATTAATGAAATTATTTAATTACTGGATTAACTAATCCATTTTAGGTGGTTGTCCGTTTACCACGAGTTTATTTTCCCAATTGGATTCATCCCGCAATTTCAATGGAAAATTCGGCCTTGTCGTACCCAAATGAACTTCTTACTTCCTGGAAGCCTGGTAACGCTGAATCCGGAGATGTAATCGGGTTTCTTTTGAATGTTGCTCAGTATTTTTCAAGTGAGTCATATAAATCTCATTGCTTGTTTTACAAAGAGAAAATTTTGTTTGTGGCATTTTTATAATCAATTTTCAGAAACGATCCTCTGTGCTGAGCCACATCTCCAGCACACTACCGGCCAAGTTGTGAGCTTTTGTGGGGCTGGGCGAGGAAGTGGGAGGAATAGAAATGACGCCTCGATGACAGACTCTCCTCCTGCCCCACCGCATGAGAACAACAACAACAATTTTGAAACCGTGGCCAGTGTTGCGATGGACATGAGGAACGGCATAACGAAACATGAGATGGAAAGGTCACGAAATTTCAATGAAACGGCCAGCGTGGCCCTTATGGATCATCTGCACTCGCTCCTGTGTGCTCCACCCTCTTCTTGGAAAGAGTTTTTGGAGTGTCATTTTTACACAGCATTGCCAAGGTACGTGTGATATCTTAAATAATGGGAACAGTAAAGGTGTAGCTGCTATGCACTCAAAACAACAACGTCGTACGAATTAATTATGTTCATAGAATCAACGCTAGGATTACCGAACTGCTCAAGGCGCAATGGGCTCATGATGGTGATATTTTTTCACATACATAATTTATTCTTCTGCATCTATAAAAAACATTAACGACAGCTTTTATTGTAATTGAATGTACAGCTGAACGAGCGAAAAATGCAGCTGGTATTATTCAAGATGATGTATTCGTAGTGAACGAAGCTTTGGGAAGCAAGTACCTTATCCATCCTCTCAGCTACTCGTTCACCTTGGCCATGGGAAACAGGTTAAATAAACTTATCCACCCGTTTCTGCAAAGTGCCACTCTTCCTCAAACAAAAGTATAAATTCTGCTCATCAATAAGTTGTGCCTTGCATCGACCCGTGTACTACCTCATATCGATTAATATTTCTGGTATATTTGCCAATACTGTAGTAAAAAAAACATGAGCCAGTACATGTATCCCAGTTTAATTGATGCATCAATTTTACTGCGACAATTAAAAATAGATGACTAAATTGCTTAAACCGCACCAGAATATATATGTATGTAGAACATTCTTATTGCAGTTTACGAGTATAACAAAAGGAGGATGATGAAATCGATACAATCTGTTTGTATATGTACATGTTTTCCTTTTGTGCAAACTTGTGAGGATTTATTTTATTTGGCAATACCAACCATGCTTATTTGATATCCATCCATAATGTAATTAAATAACGTGGCCCTCAGTGATAATAGTTCCTAGAACTGCACTGGCGCATCATGTATTTACTGATCTCATAAGTAAGGTTCCAAACCAGATGATACCCAACTTGGGTAACCCAAGCGCGAATTTAGACAGATATGATATACGATTTTTTTGTTAAATCGTCGCAATTTACAAACATATCCTTGACTTTGTCGGATTACAAACCAGGGGCATTTAACTAGTTGGTGGAAGCAAAAAGTTGTCCAATAAAATGCGTGAAAGACATGATGTTATATTATGGAGTCTCATATATCCCCTAAATCTAGTCAACTACTTTTGGTCTTTTGTACTATTGATTTTAAACGATAAATAACTATTGCCTGACGATATAAAAGGAGTTGGCTTGTTTCAATAAACACAAAAATTCTGCGTACAACTTTACTGCAACTATTTACAGTTTGCTTCATATAAGGGTTTTATAAAGTCGTTTTCTCAGATCTGAAGATATTCATAAATATTTAATATCCTATTTTGCACGGTTTGAGAAATAATTTTTTTAAACAATTTATTGATAGAATCAATAAATAGGATCCTTATTGATTATTTTCAAGGCGTAAAATAAAGTCTTGCAAAAAAACCAAGGATCACATTATTGTTATATATTTTTAAATGAGAAACCCTTGGCCTTGTAGGGTAAGATGCATACATAAAAGGAATCAAATAAATGTAACGCAGAAAAACTTTATGCAAGCAGAGGAATAGGCTCATCATCGTCAGCGTCACCTGGTTGGGGACAAGTTCAAATTAGGCTTCAAAGAAGTAAATGGGCACGTGATTTTCGCGGCTAGAAATTCTGCCACCATGACCTATGAAATGCACTTTAAAAATATACATGACAGTTACTCGGATGCAACATGGTTTGCATTATTATTATATTTCAATAATTAAGCATTATTAATATATTTTTCGAAATTAGCTTTGGTTTTTACTTGTGTACTTATTTTCTAAGCCCACAACATGCATAAATACGTTATTATATAATTTCGTCCATCCAAATCAGCCGCCAACATATATGCACATATGCCAAAGTACGTAGATAAATAGTGGTCTGCCAAACATTGCTAATAAAGTTTGTTTGTGGAATAATTTTGCAGTTGATTTCGTATCTCGCACACCTGTTATTGAGCAAAAAAACATGTATATAAAACATGCAAAAAATATGGGCAAAAAATATCTGGGATCACATGGCATTAGACTTTCTATTTAGAACGCAATAATTTTAATGACCGTGGTTTGTGTCGTAGTTATTTACACTCACTGTTTGTTAAATACCTGTTGGAGTACGATATCCGATATCTAATCGGTTTCCAACTTCAAGATATGCATGCAATTTACTAACAAATTCATATTTGAAAAGTGCGGTAATGAGTGAATTACAAAGATGAGAAAAGGAAACTCATTGAAATTTTAAAGGCCAATTAAACAAAGAACAAGAAAAAATATGAGCTTTGCCGGATATTTTTGTGTTCTTGGTTTAATCGGCTTTTCAAAATTTTACGAGTTTCCCAATTTAATAACAATTTGACACATATCATTGAATCCCCACCCTGTATAAACAGGAAAGACTGCTTACTTACTTACGGTACTATATTTAACTACCAGGGACTCGTTGTATAAATACATCAAATTACACATAAAATTTCAATGCCCAAATATTTATTTCGTTACATAAATTCAGCTCAGCAAGAAAAATTAACCATCAAACTGAACCAACCGCTCATGCCAGTGTAGGGGAATAATATTTTGTTCAAGAACTCGATTCAACCAACATTCAGAGAAACTCGCGAGCAATAAGCAAATAGGTTGAACCAACTTTTAACTAAGCATGCAGACGTACGTATCGAATAAATTTATGTTGACGCGACAACATTCCACTAAGCGAAATGTACTGATTTTTTTGGCCAAAAGTCCTTAAGGGTTTCTTTAATGATATTTTTGCATATGCCGAACACTCACGGCCTCAGAACACGATAATAAAAAAATTGAGGAGCCACACCCACTTTGGGTGTGGCTTTTTCGTATTGCATATAGGGCCAAACGCCATACCAGAAACTGTTGCCCATGCGATTCTATACATACAGTAAAATTTTCATCGAAATCCGTCCACAGGGTCTCGAGATATTAGCTGGGAAACATCGGCGAAAGGCAAAAATCCACTACTTTGGGGGTGTGGTTCTCCGAATGGGGCAAATGAAGAAATTCGAAAACATGGCCAGCTGTTGAGACCATCAATGGCTATGAACTCCAATTTAAACGGAGCGATCGCATCCGCCCCTTTCCAAGATATCACCAATGGAAAATTGGGAACAATCATGGCGAAATTGTCGCAAACTAACGAAATTCATCATGTCGTAAACCAGTAAAAATTGATATCTAGCTTCAGCTAAACCAAAACAGAACGATGCTAGTGAAATTTGCCCATGTCGTTGGTGGATGGCGCCAACGTGTCGAAATTTCGACATGGGTCTGCAGCGATAAAATTTAAACTTGTTTTACCCAACACCTCAAAAGACATGCACAAACATTTTTTATCAAGTCGACATCCATTTATCACAATGGGAATGTTTAAATTTAAAACAAATGCCTCATAGTTTTAAAACTATAAAAAATGTTTGTGTCTTTTGAGGTGTTGGGTAAAACAAGTTTAAATTTTATCGCTGCAGACCCATGTCGAAATTTCGACACGTTGGCGCCATCCACCAACGACATGGGCAAATTTCACTAGCATCGTTCTGTTTTGGTTTAGCTGAAGCTAGATATCAATTTTTACTGGTTTACGACATGATGAATTTCGTTAGTTTGCGACAATTTCGCCATGATTGTTCCCAATTTTCCATTGGTGATATCTTGGAAAGGGGCGGATGCGATCGCTCCGTTTAAATTGGAGTTCATAGCCATTGATGGTCTCAACAGCTGGCCATGTTTTCGAATTTCTTCATTTGCCCCATTCGGAGAACCACACCCCCAAAGTAGTGGATTTTTGCCTTTCGCCGATGTTTCCCAGCTAATATCTCGAGACCCTGTGGACGGATTTCGATGAAAATTTTACTGTATGTATAGAATCGCATGGGCAACAGTTTCTGGTATGGCGTTTGGCCCTATATGCAATACGAAAAAGCCACACCCAAAGTGGGTGTGGCTCCTCAATTTTTTTATTATCGTGTTCTGAGGCCGTGAGTGTTCGGCATATGCAAAAATATCACTAAAGAAACCCTTAAGGACTTTTGGCCAAAAAATCAGTACATTTCGCTTAGTGCATTCTCCTCCTGTTAACCAAAACCAACATAACACGTAATACAGGAATATATTATACGTGTGTATGTCCACATGCATGCGTCGTCATCACCATTGGTCTTGCGTAATACTTGTACAAATAATTCATTTCCGACGAATGGGGGCTTCGGAACGGGAAAAAAAGTAGTGAGAAAAATCGGAAAAATCGGGAACTATATGTTTCCAATTTTTTAAAATTTTTCCAACGTACTGGAGAATTAGTAGGAATATTTTAAGGAAATTACGAGAGGATTGAGGCCGGATTGGAATATATTATTCTGGGTCTGGTGGTGGTGAGCGAGGAGGGTGTATAGAGTTCAAGCAGCAGTGAGTGGCTGAGTCTTGTGCTAAGCAACGAGGGGACACGGAACTCGCCTCAGCAGCACAACTTTTTTCACCACCACGAAAATACCAACTTGAGTTCTTTTTTACCAATATTTCAAATTTACTGACTGACATGAACTTGTTAATAATTCCAGAGGAAATTTAGTGGTAGTGCTCGCCTGATGTAGTGCAAGCTATATAACTTACCACATTATACAACAATTTTACTCGGTTGATATTTTATATCGCAGTGGTCTATTTATAGTATAGTTCAAGCTCTCGGTGGTTAGAGGGCTGAAGAAATTATCGGAATTTTGTGTCAATTTTCTCATGCGGAAGTACACGTGGACATGAGAGGATGACCATTTAGAACTAACTTATTTCCTGTGAATATATACTAAGTAATCCTGGTGGATCAGCTGAAGGTAAGACGACCGTATCACTATTATTTATTTTACTACTAGAAAAAATTGTGAAAAATCAAAAGATAAATCGTTTTAATAATTACACCAGAGTGAGCCTGAACCATGAGATAGAGATAGGCCAGATTTACTGATTCGTTTAATTGTATATGTATATAATAAAAGATAAGCTAGGGTAAAGATAAGTGGTTCGCTTGCAACTAGTTTGAGGTATGTAATTTGTGAAATAGATAATTAAAATATGGATACATGGGTTGATGTGTTAAAAAAATTATATAATGGGCATTCCGATTCAGAGGTATTGATGGTAGGCGCTAGGCAGGCAGGATGTTCATCATCAGCAGACACGTCATTTCCAAAAATTCAGGATTATTAGTTAGCTTGCACTTATCTCAAAGATGATAAGGTTGTCAGCCGGAATAGCAAAACAATGTAGATTACAACGCCATCTATTTTTATTATTGAGGAGTTGATGAATTGTAATTTGTGCAAATTTTTTATTGCATTGAAATAACGTGTTTATTCGTTTTTCCACCAGATGGCGGAATCCACTGGTGGTGACCTGCCGAAGACTGGGCCCAACGTTCCCCATGACACGCTTGGCACTGTGACCAGTAATTCTTCGGAGATTTGGCCGCAATGGGGAAGGTGTGTGGGGTGTTTTGAGACGGCGATGAAGAGCACGACCGACGGGGTCGAGAAGGATGCTCAAGAAGTGTACGGAGAGCGCGACTTTTTCATCCTCCCCTGCGCCCACCTCGTCTGCTCTCCCCAATGTTTGAAAGAGTGCGCCCGCACCCCCACCACGAGCGAAGAAGGTATGACTGCTAGTCTGTATTTCTAAATTTGGCGGTGCCATTAAAAAAGGACGAATCTGTGCGAACGTTTCTCAAGTATTCGACCTCACTGTATACATTAATTATAACATTAAAAATAGTACTTGTTTCCCGACCAGTTTTCGCATAGAACAAGTTATGCAAGGTAAATTGTAAATCCTCAATGGCAGAGTTGCATCAATGTCTAAATGGTTTCAATAAGATGAACCGCATTCTATTCAGCCATCTTGTATCATTATGAACGGTTGCATAGTTAGTGTGTGATGAGAGTTGTCAGTCTGGTTTTTTAACTGGATGACCATTTTCATACCGGTTTTTATGGATTTAGTTTTATGTCGGTTTTACTTCCTCTATGACTGATATACTCAGTTTAGAACATCACAATCAAATAATAATAGGTATATATATATAACAAAACAATCATATTATTTAAATTCATATTTATTCAAACTATGAAAAATATATCCATCTTGTTTTCTCAGTGACTATTCACATTCTGTCGCATATTCCCCTTCCACCTTTCCTAGGTTGATAGGGATTATAGCGTATAATTTTAGTACTGTGTGCTGCATACTATTACATTTATGTATTGCATAGTAAAAATCTCTGTAGGACGTAGAAAGACTATCTTACCTCATTTGCCGGGAAATAATGATCAAAACCTGGAATGGGATTTTTATCAAAACCGTTAAAATATGATTTTGCCTGTTATTCCCAAATTCAGATGCTGATGAAGAGAACTGTAACTCGAAATCGAGGTGCCCTGCATGTCTAATCATGTTTGTGGAAGCTGAAGTCATGCAGTCCAAGACAATCCGCCCGTTAGAGGTCATAGGCCGCGTTACCCCGCAATCTTTGAAATTGAAAAAGAAATGCCAAGGATGCATTCGACCTAATGCTCTTGCTGCCAAATTCTGTGAACAGTGCTTACTACCCTTATGCCAAATTTGTGTCAATGTATGTTTACGAATTAATTGCTCTTAAATTATTATATTTGTTCTTAAAAAGTGTTTTTAGCCCGAGCCAGGGTTCATGAAGGGATTAGCATGACGTAACTCTTTCGCAATTGCTAGTAAAGTTCGAAAAATAACAAGAAGATCATAAAGGATGGTTTCCCTATCTATCCACGTTGTAACTCACAAGCTATTTATAGCTATTCAATGAGGTTGAATATTCTGAAAGTTGACAGAAAGTTTAAATTTTTAAATTGGACAATTTGCAGTATGCATGATTGTAATGTAATGCAATTCTACCCTGGCTCTGACTTCTGGCTCTATTAATTTGCAATATGGGTTTGCATACCTGGGTTTAATTTAATTTGTTTATTTTTAAATATATATCTTTCAGCGTCACGCAGTAATGATTGACACAACTAACCACTCGGTCATAGATTCCCCCAATATTTTTGAACTAGTTTCAAGCTCTGAAGTTTGCGGTGGACATCCGAATTATAGGTTTACATCCTTCTGCAATACTTGTGATCTCCAATTGTGTCAAATGTGCAAGTTTGAAGGAAACCATGCTCAACATGACATTTGTGACTTGAAAGAATTTGCGCAAAAGACGATTACTGAACTAAAAACTCTGTACAAGGAGCATAGGTAAGTAGGAAAACAGTTACATTTTTAAATTCATTTCAAACGTCTTATCTATTTAGCGATAATACTTCATGTTATTTTGCAGCCAAATGGTTGATGGACTGAAAACTGCTCATCAGAATCTCTTGAAAAAAGTCAGTACGCTTGCGGAACAGACAACCAAAGTTAAAGCAGATACAGAAGTGTCCGTTAACCGGTAAGTAATAATTGCATTTAATTCAATTGAAATGTTGTGTTGACACAAGTGTGCTAATTATTAAATTTGTTTTGTGTTGTTCTTTAGTATCAAAAACTTAATCGATCAACAGGGACTTGATGTTACTGAGGACATTGTTGTTGCAGTTACTTTCAAAGTATTTCGAATTAACTTGCAAAACAAATGCTACAAGAGCCTAATTAGTCAAGCTCAAGTGTTTAAACTTCTGAGCAAGATATTTGATTTTGGATCTGGACCACTGGTCCAAGACAAATTTCAGGCTACCTATCAATTATACACGTAATAACAATATATACGCATATCTAGATATATATTTGTTACTTATTTATTGCATGCCAAACGTTGAAGACATTTTATTTTTAATTTTCCCCAAGATTCCTAGACTTTCTAAGATTCCTAAACATACTAAAAAGTCCAGGAATCTTGAATTTGGACGCATTAATATTGACGTTTGTTGTTTGTCACAGTTTAATGAAGCAGCAATTTAAATACATAAAAGCAACCACGGCCAATGTCATTGAGAATGAACCTGTGGGGAAAATTGAAATCAATACTGATCATCAAGCACTCTACGAAGGTACATAAATCTAACAAGTAGTAACACTTGACTTAAGCCATATCACTACTGTTTTAATATCGTTAATGTGTATAACAGCTTTGGAAAATCTGGGAAAGCTTCAGTTCTCCTCATCTCCAGCACCCTCTGAGTCAGAAAGTGAAGACGTCAACTCCGTTGAAAACACGCAACCAATTGTAACTTTGGGAGATGACGTTATCCCTTCGATATCACATGGGTTACATCAAGGCCTGCCGCTTATCGAGAAGCCCCCTCCTGAACAAGTTAGGAACGAAAGTTCTATCGAATCATCGACATTATCTCATCAACTACCTGCTGAAAAGAAAGGAGGTACGTTTGCTTACAAAACTATCCTGAAATCGAATTAAATTAAATCCGATATTTGAAAATAATAACAAGTCTATTCAATATGTTTATATTTAAAGATATGTCGTCCATTCCACAACCAGCCAGTGGTAGAGCAAACAGTCAAACAGTGGCGTCACATGGAAATACCTCTGAAAAATTTATTCAAAACATTGTAGCTGATGTATCAGAAGCAGATCGACATACAAAAGGTGCAGAAGTACCAATTGCCTTCTTTGTTGAGGAAGAAGACGATAGCGACGATGAAATGAGAAAGATAAAGGCTGAACCTGTCGATTATGAAGACAGAGATGAAGAACCACCAGGTACGACACAATACCATACGTTGCACGGTTACGTTTTCTTAAAAATTTACAAAAATTGATGTTTTACCTATTTTCTTAGATGATGATGAAAATCAAAACGATGAGGAGGACGACGCTAATGTGCTAATTGTTGATAAAACGTCGGAGAACGAAGAATATGCTTCACATAACTCTTTAGTTCCATTCTCCCAGTTGCAAAATGGTTTTACATTTGGATCAACACCAGCTTCCGCTTCCTATAACTGCCGAAAGGGAAGCAACACATCCGAAGATAATCATACTCACAAAGAATCGATGAGGGAGTCGGCTAAATTTATCAGGAGCATAAAGTGTGAGCCCGTGGATATGACAGACTCGGAGGAAAGTTGTGACGTTGACATGCAAGAAGGCTACACCAGCCCGACGCCATTAACACGAAAGACAATTCCAGAGACGAAAACAAAAGGAATTGTTACGAATGTTCCAACAATTAATAATGAAACAATGATCTCATCAAACAAAAAAAAGCGGAAAGCCTCAAATAGTGAGAATGAATTTATTCTACCAAACATACCTTCACCCTTTTCAGACGACACGACCGGATCGGATGAATTCTTTAAACACTTTAACCCAGACTTTGCCAATTCACCAGAAAATTTCCCGGAGCCCACAGAATTTTTAGACCCTGAAACTGGCATACTTTTTCAAAGAGACGTTGGGTCTGCTGTTGGAACCCATGAGAAAAGTGAAAAGCAGGATGATGAGGCGAATGAATCTTTAACGGAAAGCCAGCCCAACGATACGAGTAATAATAAAGTAGACGATACACGACAAAGTTCGTCAAACGACAGCAAGGACGATAATCATCTAGTCCAGAAAACTCAAACGAAGATTAATAGCATCATCCGAGCAAATGATGCTGAAAGTAGGATAGAGTCTACAAACATTTTAGTTTCACTTCTTGGCAAACGGTTAGATCGTGCAATCAGTAATCAAACAAACATGCTAAGAGAAACTCCAATTATTGGTTCCACACCGTTATCAAAAGCTTCTCATTCCCAAATTATTACTGGAAACACGAATCAAAAACCAATCGATCTAAATGAGACTGCAAAGAATAGCAAAGAGCTTCGTCAGAATAACATTTCTAACCCATCGTTGCCAATCTTCAAGGAAGTAAATGGCTCACTTGAACTTCTCAAGAACAAAGTTGTTGAAACTCCTCCACCTCCAACACCAATCACCCTATCTCTCAAAAATAAAAACCAGTCAAAACAAATCAGTCCAACTTTTCCTTACTCCGTGTCAACAGATCTCTTGAATTTTGCTAAAAAACTTGATAGTGAAAAGACTACCGCTTCGTCCTCTACTGTTTCATTTTCAGAAGACAACGGAAAAAATGTTCCCTTGAAGAAAACTCCATTGCAAGGACAGATACTAGAAGCTAAGATCTCCGCATTGTTAAAGAAGCCAGAATATAATGGGCAAGTAACGTCCAACTCCTCCAAAGAATTACATCAGCAGATAGCACCAAATCCAGTTGGCTTAAATTCAATTGTTCTAGCTCATCACTCACCATTACTAAAAGTAGCACCTACTCCTATTCTTCTTCACACCACAGTAGGTCAGACCATTAGTGATGCCACAACATTGACGGAGAGAAATCAAGTTAATACTCAAAAGACGCCAGTTACCGTCACCACTACACTTTTGAAGACCACCGCTGACACTCCCATAGTCCATATTGCTCCTCAGCCTCCTCAGGGACTGACAAATGTTGTTGCTCAAGAAGGAGATTCTGGGCTCAAAGCAATTCCAACCATTCCAAATGAACTCGTTCCACTTCCATTAGAGTCCATAACCATTTTAACGCCCTCAGTTACTGCTCCAAAGATTATTGGTACTGTCTCACCATCAACAGCTACATTGCCATCATCCTCATCTGCAACAACAACAGCTCAACCAAGAATCACTTGGAATGAGTCTAAAGAAAACGTTGACAACTCAAATGGCAACGATTCAATGGTTAACAAATCGAGATCTAAATCTCACATTCAGAAAAACGATAACGCCCCTATCGTCCCCATCCGAGAGAGCGCATCTCGCGTGCATATAGTACGAAGAAAAAAACATACTGGTAAAACCTATGCCAACGTTGAAATGCAGACTGATACACCGTCAACTCTTTCAAAGAACAAACCTGCCGCACTTTTAGAAATTATCAAAACTGAACCAGGCTCATTCATAGATCCAACGAACATGATCTATTTACCAGCCGGAACGGTAACCACAAGATCAGCTTCACCAAGAGTTAATCCCAAACCACCACTAAAACCATCTCAGCCCCCTTCAGAGCCAATCCCGACGGAAATGATCAACAACCAAGTTGTGATAAATTATAACGAAACAGAAAAATCGTCGAGAACATCGGAACCACCACCGATTGTCAAAAACTTGTCTATTGAACTACCGGTGAATCCAGAGTTTGGAAATGTACAGAGACCATCAGTAATAATTGAACCCACCAAGCAGAAGGAAACCATCCTCCAACAAAATGGGTCAGATCCTACCAAATCAATCAATTTGAACACACAGAGATCACTTGGGACGGAAAGTAGGCAGCAACGCATTACAGGAGCTGGGGACCAAAACAGAATCATTTCCAAGGATGTGTCCATTTCACGAGTTGTGACAAACAACAACACCCCTACCACGTCCACTTTCGAAATGGGATCCAACCCAACATTTGAGAAAAATAGCAACACTTCTCTCCTCTCGGTCGAGAAAGTCTTGAGGAAACCAGCAGAGTCTCAACTCGTGCAAAAGTTACTACCATCAACTAACACAAAGGCGACCGTCCCCCCTGTGACCAGCAACTCGGCCATAAAAATGACTCCATCATCTTCAGGTACAAAACACCAGGAGAAACGAAACTCGATGCCAAGCTCAAGTGGTCCTATCGTGACTCTTAGACCTGAGAATGTTCTGAATAAACCAACTGTTGCACAGTCAGGTGAGAAATTTCTCAAGCATCTTCTCAATTAAGTAGTTAATTAGTAGAGTAGTTATATCAAAAGCTCGTACGGACCTTCCTTTCTTTCGCGATCGAAAGATCTTGTCATGATTGTATGATTGTACCTTCTGCATCTGAGCAATTGTCATCAGTCTCTTTTTCCATGCCCAAAACATCAGAATTTGGTCATAATTATTTTACCACATTAATAAGAGAAGCATAAAAATAATTCGGGAACTTTCGGGAATTATAAGTTCAAAATCTCGAGTTAAGGGGTTAGGATTGGATAAAGTTAAAGTGTGCTTACTCTCTTTCTCGTAGACATTTACATATCGATACAGAAGAGGCTCACAAGGGACACTCACGACCTGTCGTTTGAGTCCAGGGTACCCACTATGTTTTTTAGAATCTACTAGGACCCCAGATGAAGGATTCATTCATATTTCCGTGTAAAACTAATATTTGGCGTCGTGCCGTGGCGCCAAATATGAATTTTTAGCCCGAGTCAGGGCTTATGGAACCGTCATGTCCGTCCGTCCGTCCGTCCGTCTGTCCGGCACGATAGAGCCAAAACGGCTGAACCGATTGACTTGAAATTTTTACCATATGCATATTGGACAAAATTAGGAAACGAG
Organism: Folsomia candida; assembly: GCF_002217175.1. Classification (NCBI taxonomy): domain Eukaryota; kingdom Metazoa; phylum Arthropoda; class Collembola; order Entomobryomorpha; family Isotomidae; genus Folsomia; species Folsomia candida. The sequence goes on along the minus strand of NW_019091193.1, from coordinate 22,498,548 downwards.
TTCGAAGATGGGCGAAATCGGTCAAGTGGTTGACCGGTGGGGGTGATCGGAGTGGGTGGGGTATTATGCACCAAAATTTCAAAATTGTCGTAGAAAGCTGAAATTTGGTACAGAGGTTGCTAATGGCTCCTAATAGATAAAAATGACTTCAAGTTAGAAAAATTTTCATCTTGAGGGACCCTACAGGGTTACCCATACCGATTTTTCAAAATCGTCATACCAAGCTGAAATTTGGTAGATAGATTGCTAATGGGTCTTAATAGAAGAATATGGCATGAAATTGGTAAAATTCTTATCTGGAGCGACCCTATGGGGTGACCCATACCAATTTTTAGAAATTACTTTAAAAACATTAAATCTGGCACGGTTATACCTAATGGCTTCTCACGAAAGGATATGAAGCTAAAAGTGAGCAAATTTTAACCAGAGTGACCCTGGAGGAGTCAGTGACTCTGTCCCTGACTCGGGCTATATGGAGTCTGCACTGTAGGTTTTTAATTTTTGAAACCGCCATAACTTTTGAAATCCTGGACGGATTTTCAAAATTTTTGGCAAAAGTCATGACAAAGAGTTCAATTTTCTTATCCCATGAAAATTTTTCCAAAATTATGGCTTTTGACTTTTCGCAAAATTTCGTAATTTTCTTAGAAATGGGGGTTCGTCGAAAAAATGCTAAAAATATTTCCAAAATTAGAAATTTTTTTTTCCTCAAAAATTTCGACTTTTGTGATCATTTTGAGCATACAATGTTGAAAATCCGACATAAACTGCAAAAGTTATTGGGGTTTGAAATTAGTCGAAAATGCAAAGTTTTAAGTTTGTCGCCCCGGCACGACGCCAAATTGGAGTTTTACACGGAAATATGAATGAATCCTTCATCTGGAGTCCTAGTAGATTCAAAGATTCCTAGTAGATAAAAAACATAGTGGGTACCCTGGACTCAAACGACAGGTCGTGGGTGTCCCTTGTCAGAAGTAATCACAAAAGGACGGGGCACTTTTAGTAATAATAGCGTATACAAATAATTAACATGAATTATTTTGCAGTAGAAATCCCTGTCGCATCGCAAAGTCGAGTTTCTTCAAACCAAAGCAAACCTGATCCGGGAGGAGAAATGAACATTCGACCGACCTCGACAGCATGTTTTTATGGGAAGCCTCTCCCACCAACTGCTACAGGTATCATGCCTCTGTGATTAAGTGCAATGAAGTGATGAAATGTTGAAAATATTTTTATAAATAAAATCAGAATTTCAATTTTACAGCCTAATCCTAGCAATCTAAATCACACCCCTCTTATGTTAACTTAGGAATGCTAACACGATGTCCTGAACCCATTGGCCAACAAGATCTAATTGATCGCTTGCTTCCAAGGAAAGGTCAAATAGCTAATACTTCTCCGCCCATTCAACAGACTGGTGTAGGGAACAAACCTGGTGAAAGAGACTTACTTCTAACAAACCAGCGGATAGAGAAAGTCCCACGCCTCTCACCTTTCCAACTACAAGAAGCTCGGCTCGTTGCAGGAAACCAGCAGTTCACTACGTTGACTCGTGTTGAAATTTTACCACCCGGAAAGAAACAGCAACCTGTGACCACAACCCAAATCAGCAATATCGTCCAACAGCCGTTGGGTCCACAAATTTCTAAAGTGTTGTCAGCAACTGCAAACTCCATAGGTAAAACAACAACCCAGCGGTCTCAACCAGCAGCAGTGGTTTATCCCCAGCGTATTCTGTCACAAGAAACTCAACAAGAAGGAAACAAAACTATTCCACGCATAATCTCTCAACCTAGAAAGTCTACAAGCGATGGTCTTTTGAAATCGTCGACAATCAGTACATCAAATTCTTCCACTACCACCTCTGTAACAACTACTGCTGCTTCGACCTTTAGCACAATACTTCCCCAAATTGTAACACCAATAACTTCAAAAATCACGACTACTATGCCTCGGATTATACGACCTGTCACCGCTCAAACTACTCCTCAAGCGCCTACGGTTATTGTGCCTCAGCAAGTCGTCGCATTGCAAACCACCGCATCTGCCCAAAGCGCAAACCAGAAACCAGTCACACAAATGTCAACTTCTGTAGCCCCTCGCCCCAGCAGCCATGGTTCATCCATGCCAATGTTTGCAGCGTCAACCTCAATAAAGTCTATGAGCCTACCAGTGTCAACATCAACTGTAGTTCAACAAGTTGCACCGGATTTAGCAACAACAACTCCTACGTCAGTTATTCCTTCCAGCTCGACCATGCTTAGCTTGTCCACATCTCTTCTACGACCCACAGTCCAGCGAACATCAAAAGTTAGGCCTCCAAAGAAGCGCAAACGGAATCGTACTACGCGATTTTCAGGCGATAACGAGGAAGATGAGCTTGACGACGCTGCGAATTCAGACACGAGCGACATGAGCTACAGGCCAAATTTTAAAAAGTAATTACTAATCATGTTAATGTATATCATTGTTTAGAGAGCACTCTCTAATTCTGTGAATAATATAATAGGAAAAGAATCGAGACATTTATGCTTGAGTCTAAGCGATCACAACGGGAGCGAAAAAAGGTGGTACACGATGGATGCGTGGATTCGGAAGAAGCGATATCGCCTTTTATAGCGGAAGCAAAAAACGAACGAAAACAGGATTCGTTAGAAGTTCCGGAAAGACCGTAAGTGTATTATCTATCTCGTATGTTATTATTATTAGGCACAAGAAACCCGTGATATAAATATTCCTTTTAATTACCAAATGATTTTTGATTTGATTTGATTAAAATATACTTTATTTATACAAATAGGAGACGAGCAAAATCAGATAGAATAAGTTCTCGTCCAAGAACTTCGTATAATCCTATTAACGAATCTGATTTAGGACCAACTCAATTATCGTAAGTAATTAATTAAATATCACTTTAAATGACTTTCACATGCTCTATCCCTACTTTTCCTGCTAAACCTCGTGTGAAATTGATTTTAGAATTACTGCTGGGGAGGAAGATATGGATGATGAGTCTGAACCAAACAAGACACAATCAAGGACAGAGAAGGAAGGCAATAACTCTAAAGGCGGATCACTTGTTGGGAACAGAATTGGTCTTAATTCGTACGTTAAGATCTGTAGCTTATTTAATTTATTATAAAAGTAAATATTAGCGGAATAATTGTATGTTTTATATATTATTAAATTCAGGTTTCCCATTAGAAGTTCGTCCGATTCTGCCAATAAATTAGTCCCTCCGAAAAAGAGGATGCGATTTCCATCCGATACAATAGTAAATGAAAGCGAAAATACACCTAGTCGCACTACTAGTAGTACTGCTACTGTGTCTATTGCTGCAGCTGTAAATACTCCAATAGTAGTAATTACTACTGATGTGGTGGTAATTCAACAACCTTCTGGGATGCATTCGCCAATTCGGAATCACGAAAATATTTTAGAGGTGGTTGGAGAAGAAGGGGAAAAGAGTAAAGTCACATCTTCGCCAGACAGAATGGAATGCGCATCCGCACTTCTCAGGCTTTCCACAAGTACGAGAGTACCTGCTAATGTAGTCACTCCCATAACATCAGCACAACAAACACAAACTGCTTCACCAATTACATCAACAGGAAACAGTAACATCACTCAACGTACGTCCAATGATGATGTTGATGACTCGACGTCTAAACATACTGAAGAAGAAAAGCAAGGAAACGGGGCTGAAAATGTATCAGTCAATTTACCTGCAATTAATGAAGACTCGACTACTACTACCCTTGTGACTCTTTCACAGGTTCAAGATGGTCAACGGACTCCTCTAAATTCTAGCTCTAGAACTCGAGAGGTTGAAAATATCAAAAAAGGTCCACAGTGTCAAAATAGGATCTTTAAATCAAGGAATACGCCCAAACCAAAGGAAGCTTTGAACAAGTCTGCATACAAAAATATTTATGGTGAATTATTTGGGGCTTCTGGATCTGATGGTGATTCACCAACTCGTGACAAATCAAACAGTAATACGTCGCAAGAGGTTCCAGTAGTCAAGCGAAAGCGCGGCCGTCCAATTGGTTTACACAAGAATTCTGAAGGGACCCAAAGGGATTTGCGACACGCTTCTCCCCAAAAAACTCCTCCTATTAAAAATGAAATGCAGTCACCGGGTCGAGATTCTGACTACGAGTTTAATTCTGAAGATGAAGTGGCTCCACCATCAAAATCTCCCCAAAAACAAGATGGTTATGATTATGATGATCGCCGATTGAGTACACGCTCAGCCTCCTTTGAGTCACGTGAAAGATCATTGTCCTCCTTAGGGACCATAAGTCCAACAAGTCGAACTAGTTCACCAAGAGGGGGTTCCCGTTGGTCCTCTCGAATCGTACGGACTAGATCACATTCGATAGAGTCATCTTCTCATAATCGTAAAACCCCGGTGAGTCGAGGTCGCACCGAGAGTCCAAAAGCTGCAGGATCCCCCCACAAATTAATTCTGACAAGAAGCAAAACTCCCACTTCTCGTCCATCAAGTCCATTACCGAGTCGGTCATCCACTCCCGGCAGCGTTTATAGTTATAAGAGCAGCCCTCGTGAACAGAGCCCTCGTGAGAAGAGTATGCACAGAATGTCTGGGGGTAGTAACAGGCGAGGGAGAGGGAGAGGTAGACCAAGGAACAGCCCTGACATCCCTCGTCCCATGCCTAACCCAAATTTGCCACGACGAGGGCCTGGTCGGCCCCGAAAGCATCCTCAAATGGACCGTGCATCTACTGCACTTCAACAGTTGCACAATCTATCATCGGACGGCGATGCTCTTTCATTCACCAATCAGTTTACAGTCGGAGAAGAAGAATTAACTAAAGGTGTTGGCCCATTATTGGGTTAAACTAGTTGATTAAACGAATTTTGCTTGTTTAAAAACCAAGTTGTGCATGTTTTATATGCAAACGGGCTTACATCACTGCATTTAAATATTTATATGTATAAGGAGTAAATCATTTGTTCTTATTTACGAACTGCCCTGTGTATACACTCACTTAGTTTCTGTTGAAATCCTACTTTCGCAGATATGTCATAATAATGATTCCTGATAATCATATTGTTAAAAATGTAAATTACGTCCTCTACTTGAGAACTTACACTTCTGTGATTGTTATGAAATGAGTGCACATCTAAATAAATGTATGTAATTTTACTGAATAGATATGTCATTATAGAATAAGTTGTTGTTCTAAAATCCTATATTTGTGGTTTAAAGTTAACCAATAAAATATATTTCTATTTATTTATTTTACTATAAAATAAGAATAAAATTGTACCCAGGAATTGGATATATACGTTTTGATATTTGTAATGTACCTGAATTTGTATCATTAATTGGAGCACACGCACGTACTTAAAATTACTGCACATGGTTATGGGACTTGGCCAATTAGAACCATTCTTAAACTCACCAGAAATGCTTAGTTAACAAAAGTTAGTTTATACCTGCTGCTTTTAGTAGTAACAACCAGAAACTTATAATCCATGTCGGATTAAGGCCCTGCATGCTATTTCCAACAAGTTGTTATGGGTAAACTTTCGAAACAGGATAAGGAGTTACATACATAGTATTTATTGCATATCGACTATTATTACTGATAAATATCTGAATTAATGTGTACTAATTTATGCTGCACATTGATGCCCTGCAATTGTAAACAACATAGAGTCAAAAGAGGATTTTCATATGAGCAATATCATTAATTTGACATATGCACAGGAAATACCTGTTTTAGAGAGGACAGCGTCGTGATAAAAGCATCTTTTTGTCGAGGACTTTCTAAACCGTGGAGCCACTGAGCTGTTGCTTTCCTTCTGTCCGACCGTGAAAGAAGCGGATCTCGATATACTGGCTGTTGCTCCTGCAAATCATAATCCTCTACATAATCCTGATTACTTGGACTCTTGGATGTTTTGCGACTTTTCCCTGATGTGAGAGCATTTGGAGCAAAACTAGATGGGAGGCGAATGTTGAATTCGATTATTCCTTTCTCTGATAGCTCGCCTTCTCTGGCAGAAAGCTGTTGCTGAACCTATATAATTATAATTAGTTTCAATTCGTTCATCAAAATAGTGAATCACCAAATAACTAAATATGCTGTATAAACAACCTCCTTGTGGCTCATGAGATCGTGTATAAAGTCTTCCTGTCCTTGAAGAGAGAAATCGGTAGCATTCGTTACCGGTCTCGATACTTCACTTCTCCCGGAAATTATTTCTGTCCTCGTGGCGTGGGAATTTTCCCTAGCACTAAGAAGACCATGATGGCTCAAATCACTTCTTGCCGTCGTAAGGGCTGCAGATTGCTCCATCTTGCGTAAAAGTATCTGAAAATCTGGGTTAGATGCGTGAGTGATGGCGATATCAATGTCCACTTTAGCTTCGGCGCTAGAGATTCTGCTCCCGTCAGTAATGCTGCTAAATGATTCTAAATCTGATGAAGGTAATGGCGGGATGTAGTTTGAAACCATTGCTCCCAAAGAAATTGTTGGCGTGGGTAAAAGAAGCTCAGGGGGAAGGCTGGACAAACGCCCACTCTCATCCGGTCGCAGACCTATTTCGAATTAATATTATAGTATTGATACTTGTATCTTGTGAGAATTTACTTGCATATTATTGGTTCTAAAATTACTAATTATATATAGTTTCTACTAACCCAGCTCCATTTTATTCGCAAGTGCAGGCACAGGAGGAGAAAATAGTCTTTGATGGTGATACTCGACATTTTTATTGATTTCCTCTCTTTCATCAATACTTCTTTTGTCGTGCTGAAGAGTGGAATTGGCTTTTTCCTTAGATTTTGACTTCAAGGTTGTTGAACTGGGTTTCTGCCTAAGTTTCACCGAAGCCTTTGAAGCTTTTTCAAGTAAAGTTTTATTGTTCCCTGCCAATGCTGTCTGAATATATGGGTTTGACTTAATCCCACCAATTGGAATTTCATCAAATTCTCTCTGAGTTTTGAATTCCGAACTGTACATTGGAACATAATCCGAATTTGATGCAGATGAAGGCAGAGACGTAATGTTAGACTCGCCAGTTGAACAGTTTTGACGAGTTTTCCGCATGACTGGCATCATAGGAGATGGGGAAGTGAATCCACTTCCAGTACCACTTTCTTCACTGCCACCAACGGAATTCAGACCATCACCAATGGATGAAATGCTCCCGAGATGCTTTTGGGCAACATTATGGTGGGAAGAATCGCTACCAGAAAATCGTGGACTAACCCTCGTGCGCTATAATTACAAACAGGTTGTAGAAATTTATAAAAATAAATAATTGTTGCACTAGGTTTCATTACATGTTGCAGTTTCACCTGTTTGGTGTCAAAGGTGTTATTCCTCCCAATTTTTGGTGGACTACGACTCTTGGTTTTAGTAACTCGATGATTTCCGTTCAACTTTGAGTTGCTATCCGAACTGAGTTCTTTGTCTGTTTTCAAGTGGGCAGACACATGGCTTTGGCTAAGGCTTTGACTGTGACCATGAACAAGGTAGTTCTTTGATGACATTGATTTCAACGGACTTTTGCTTTTAGCAAGTCGATCCTGCTTTTCTCTGGTCTTTGCTGCTCTGTTCTGCACACGGTGGAACGGTATACTTTCACTCTCAGTTTCTCGGGTGCTTGTGGAACACCCGTGCATCAGCTGCCGTCGTCGCAATATCTTTTGGTAGTTGGGATCTTTCTCCGACTGCTTTATATATACCTTCTTCTCTGGGTTGGATCCCCATCTTGGCTTTTCTTCTTTACTTTCCAAGTTAGAAATTGATCTGGATCTTTTGGACAGCTCGCTGTTTTTATTATGGGTTCCTATCTCTCGATCTGTTTCGGCATCTGTTGTTGTAAGGTCAGACACTTCAGTCTGTGTCCCAAACTCTCGTGATCTAGAAGTTTCCATACTTTGACTCCTATATCTCTGCGTCGTGGGAGTTAAAACGCGTTGGTAAATGTGGTCCGAGTCAGTCATTAAACATTGATCATTTGTTCGTAATCCAGAACCTAAACAAATTGTCATAAAAATCAAAGATGGGAAAGTTATTTACAAGAATTTTTCTACCATTTCCATTGTTGAATTCAGGAACAGTAGGAGGAGTAGTACTCGTTGTAGACCGTTGGTTGGCAAAGTTATTGTCAAAAAAAGTTGACGCTGGTTCTGCCTCAGACGAGAGAGACGCTTCTGATTTTTCTGTAGATTGGGATTGTGATCCGGCCAAGGTTTGCGCTTGCCTTCGTGCAATTGCCATTTCATACGCGTCCGGTTCAGGCACAAAACGATTATTCGGAATTAAAGGAGATTCACGTAATTTGGGCTCAGTAATAGATGCACGTCCCTCATAAATCTGGATTTCTGATGGTTCTTCTCCCTGATTTAAAACGACAATTTGTTTAACTCTGTGGCTTAACTATAATTATTAATATTTAATAATAACTAAAAATGTTTACGTCTTGTTGTTGCGTGTTTGATTCAGAGGGTAAACCATTTATATTCTTTTTTCGTTTCTCCATTTCCAAACTATTTCAGATAAAATTCTTATAAACCAGTTAATACACAGTAGCAGATGTCTCCGTTATGTTAGTCAATTAGATTAGTGTTCTAACCGTTGTAATTCCAATTCTCTTTGTTGTTCCATTCGAATCTCATGTTCTCTGTCTTCTCGTTGCTGTCTTTCTTTTTCCTCTTTTTGGCGACGCTTATTGTCCTCGATCTACAAGTGATGTCAAGATAGATTCATTTATTTGCATACAGTTTACATTTCAAAATTGGTTAATTGAGGTAGTCACTTGTTTCTTGACGTCCTCTAAATACTCTTGACGAGCTTTGGCTTTCCTCTCCTTCTCCATCATTTCAATTGGGACAACAGGAACGTTCTGCCCACGGAAAGTTCTAAAAAAATAAATTCATTAAAAAAAGCATCCGTAATTTTGGATCTCATGAAAAACAACAGTGCATATATACAGAGACCTCCGGAAGCGCAGATTAAAAAATAGGTATATATTTATGCTATGCATTTATTTGCGCAGAAAAGTCAGATTCTGTTCATCCATAAAACCAGCATCGCTTACTGTTATATTACAATGAATGAGAAACCCCGACTGAGATAACAATGCATCTATTCCGATTTTGTTAGAAATCAACGGAGCATGATTATAATTTATTAGGACAACTACAGCTCTAATCTGCTCTTAATCTCTAAGAAAGTTGGGAGGTTCATATGGATTTGACTTATATACAGATTTGGGACGCAAAAACCGAAAACATGGACACGCAATAAACTCGTTAAGAAAACGATAAATAGTAATAACCGATTTGTGACCTATTCAAAGGCCGAGCTGTAATACACAGGTCAGAATATAACAGAGCTATGATTCATTCCATCCCTCTCCAGTACTCATGCTATATGTGTGTACAATATCGAAAGTCTTCAAGTCATTGGTTATTCGGTTATTTGGTTATTACCATGTTACATATGACTTATGCACTTTTTGCCCAATTTTGAGACACGGTAACCTCGATAAGTTGCATTGCATCGGAAACAAAAAATGACCTATTGACATTCATTGTGTGTACATAATAATAAACTGACGTTTAACTTGTAAAAAATCTAGCCCAATCACATTTAAGTGTTATGCTCTGCTATGTTGTTTCTGCAAGTTACTTATTGTGCTCACCTTTGCGATTCGTCGTCATCGCCATAATTACGGTTGCTGTCAGCCATCTGATCCACTGGCGGAAATGGACTACGGCTACTACTGAGTTCAATCGAACTCCTGTTAAAGTTGGCAATGTGGCCCTGACTAAGTCCGAAACTGGTTTCTGCAATAGCACTTGGATGAGATGGAATGGTTCCTCCACTATAAAGGTTTGGTTGGGAGCGGCTGTTTTGCATTTCTAAACTTCGTTTCGCCCAACCCGGCGGTGATGCCACGCCATCAGTCCCACTGCTTGACCCAAGTCGTGCGTCATGCTCCCTGGAAGGCAGCCTGGCTCGGGACGAGTCAGAGGGCTCCCAGAAATGACCAACGCCAACCCCTCTGTCTCCCCATCTCGCACGTTTCTCGTCTTTCTCCATCAGTTTTCGGAGTCGCTGTTCTTCTCTTTGTTTTTCTAGTTCGTGGAGCCATTGCTCTTTTTCCTAAGTTGGAAAAGCAATTAATTAGTTTAACTAGCTAAACTTTTAAATAACCAATCTTCAATGTATTTTTCATACTTTTTTTCCAATGTCCTCGAAACTGCCCCCGAATCTTGAGCGGGGGGATGGGAGTCCGATGGTGAGAGATGAACGCATTGCAACTGGGGGTGGTTTACTCATGCCACTTACGACATTACCTCTCTCGTAATCCCCACTGCCGTGTGCTCCCATCATTCTCTCGTAAGACTGAGAAGATATTTGTTGCGCTGGCAGGTCTGAGAATGCATGCGCATCACCAAATACACCCATTCGCGAGTGGGATGTCCTCTCTTGCACGATTTTGTGGATTATGACTCGAGGACTCACCACGGCCGTGCGGTCCGTATCTCCGGTTGGAGTTATTGATGTGCCAGTGCCCCCCTCGTTACTGAAAATATGATGAAGAGTTGATCAATGAATTTTTACGTAGCTTATACGAACTCATATGTAAATGAACTGTAAATGAACACATTTCCCTTTCATGCATACATATTTTACGTGCAACGCTACGCGACCTAATAATAGTCGCGACTAATTAGAAAAGTCAACGAACTCATAGTTAAATATTCAGTCAGAGCCCTCATTACTGATGGCGAGTGACCCATTTATACTGTATACTTCATTTAAATTCCATCAATATTTAAATATGTCGAGACTCAGGGGAGGATATTTTATAGGCGGAAAAGATAATGACAGACTGACCCAATTCCGTTCTGTTCGGAATTATGAATGACCATCCACTCTGCGTTGCCCTCCTTGTGAAACGTAGTCCTTCGCTCGTAGGGTTGCAGTAGTTGAACCGTCCTCTGACCCCCATCCTGCAAGCTCCCCTTCCGTTCAGGAAAATCCCGATTCGCATCGTTTCGTGGAACTAGAGAGTGGGATCGCTGGGCAAGGCGAAGGTTTTGCTGGGCATGACTACCGTTGTCATTTATGGGGGGAAGGTAGTGGTCACTAAAAGGCAGTACAACATTTTTAGAGTTTTGTAAATACTTATGTACAACAATTACAGTGGATTAAAGAAAACCCGCAAGACAGTAGAGACTCATTTTGTACAAGTATTTTAAATTCGTACATGTATACAAACAATACACACAACTACGATAATAATGTATGCTTTACCAGATCCTTAGAGAGGCAAGTTGAGACATGTATATATTATTTCCTTCTCCCGATTATCTTAAACGATTACTTTCACCCATTATGTGCTTGAATAGAATAAGCAATCAATCTCGCTATCCTTTTGTTAAACGTAACAAGCAAAGAAAACCAGTATATATCAACTTGTCGACTATGTGACAATGCAGACACTGGTCTCGTATCGCGAGAGAATTGGCACTTTTCATGATGGAGAAAGTGGAACAATTCCTCCACAAAATGAAATGCCTTTCTCTGGTAGTGAAATATCATTATACGTCGCGACGTAATGCATTGCATTGTTTGTTTGTGGAACATTCTTAGTTACACAACCATGTATATGTAGCTTGAGAAGACATGTAGATACTGGGGTACGAGCTGAATACAACGGCAAAAAGAAAGCTGGTCACGCATGCACATGTACACACCAAATGAAAAGGAAACCAATACCCTTAATGTTTAAACCAAGCAAGTGAAAGAAGACTTTAGGCAAAATGGCATAAATGGAGAAGGGTATTGAACTATGACCCAGATTCCAAATTACACATCTGAGATAGGAATGCTTAATGAAATGGTTCATGCAACCCGTGTGTTGGCACAAAATACCTAATCGCCATGAATCAAGTCATAAACTTATTGTTTAGTGTGAATGCATAATTGAAAAATTTACCTGGAGGAGTAGAGGGCAAGATTTTGTTTCGTCGCGTCTCGTGGCAAGGATGAAGAAAGTACGTCTCTACTGTCAGAGGGATGGTTTTGTTTGCCCTTTCCCCAAGGACTCCACAGGCCGGACAACTCTTCTAAAAAAATAAAAACAAAACTTTTAAGAACTTTTGTAAAGTTTTTCAATTAAATATAATGAATTTTAATTATCCCAATGCATTATTTGTCATTTGAAATGTTGACATATGTCAACATTTCAAATGAACAGCAGCATGAACAGCAGCATGAACGCAATTTTAAATTCGGAATTACTAGAATAGTCAATCAAATCAAATTGATAGATCTCAAAAAAAGTCCAATTGGACAATTCCAGTCATTCATTCATCGGAAGGAGAAAATATCGTAAACGAAAGTGAAAGGAAAATCAATGCAGGCACAACAAGAGACAGAACGTCAATTGGAGTGACTGACGCGACGGTGGCTTCATTCATGTTTCATTACACAGAACTGAAAAAAAGCATTACTCGATTGTTGTTTGTATTGTGAGTTCAGTCTTGACGTTTCCGGAATGGGGAAAAATTGATAATCAATACACGGAACTACGAAGTAAATCGAACGAAATGTATTAAGAAAATAATAGATAAACAAATTAACCAATTGGAGCCTACAGCTTTAATGTCAAACTATATGCATACAATCATTGAACTATTTAATCAGGGGAACAAAATAATGTCTTTGAGGTCTACGCTACCCAACTTTAAAACGCAGAAGAAAATCTGGGTAGAATTATTGTCAAATCCACCGAAGCAATCAACGCACGCACTTTTCTCCTGTGTGCGTGCTAGCTTTGTTCTAGAACAGAGATGCTACATATTTGTTATGTGGAACAATTATGGTATGCGTTTAGTTTGGTCGATATTGTGACAACTTTGGTATAAGGCATAGAATAAATAAAAATATTATTGGAAATGGACGCTAACCCCTTTCTTGAGCCCACTGCCGTTTTTTCTGCTCCATCAGGGACAACTGATTTTGACTTTGGGAAACCATTCCTCTCATGGGTGCGTAAGATAAAGTAGTAGATCGTCCACCGACGTGTATTATTTTTTGACTTTGATGAGCAGAGGGGACAGGAACGAGTTTTCTGCTGCTATTTCTTGGAAAATTTGCTAGGGAACTCTGTCTAATCAGGGTAGAAGGGACTCCATTGTCACGGCCCAATTCAGCCACATCCCCAAGATTAGAGTCATAGCTCGGGTCAGCTCTAAATCTCGTCACTCCTGCAAAAATTTTTGATGATCCACGGGACTGGGAATGGGCTTCTACTGATCCGTTGTTTCTGCTAGCTGAATAGAGTTGGGAAGTACTTTTCTTGTAGTTGGTACTGGTGGTCTTATTCTTGGGGGCGAAGGCGTTCTGCGTCTCAGTCACACTGGACGGTGTAGCTGCGGAAATCCAAAAGTAAATCAACTTGAGAATATATGCAAACAAAAATCAATTGAACTACTACTAGATAATTTAAATAGTCACACAGCAATCATACTTACGTACATACGAAAAAGGAATGATCACATTTGCTACGCTATAAATTTCTAATACGATGAACAATTTGTTCAGAACAAAGCTTCCCTTTACGAGACACAAAATACACTGCAGAGCAGACACTCTTGCCAAACCTTGGTGCAGACTAAGAACAAATTGGTCGGGCAGTGGACATTTATAGAGAGAAAATTGAGAGAAAGTCAGGTTGGGTGCAAAACAAGCTAAAAGTATCGCGTTATACGAATAAAAGAGTGGCTCTGTTTGCCGCAACGGTCACCTGGCTACTCGCCCCCAACCAGATGTACACCCTAAAAATTTTAGACTAAAATGCTAGCATTGGACAGGAAGGAAACTTCAAAACATGAACAAATTCAGAAAATGAAAAATGTTCCTTCAAATAGCTTGACCAGTAGTGTCAATTACTACTTTCTTTCCACACAGACAGAGTTTATGACCAACAGAGTTACATAATATATTTAAATCGCATAAAATTAAATAATCTCGGCAATCCACATGCAGTCCATAAGTACATTCAATGTTGTCACTTTGCCCCCTCGATGCAACCGGGTAAAATTGGTATTGTTGTTCATAGCATTTATCGATTTAAGGAAGACCGAAGACGAAGTTTTGTAAATCACAATTTGCAATTTTAAATAATTTCATTTGAGATATTAACAATTAGTAAAATTAGGGTGTCAAACTAGTTGGAACGACAGAGCGATATCCAAATGCAGTTTAATTATTCAATACCTACAGTTATATCTAAAATTCCGAACAAGATACATTTTATAATACTACACCGTCAATCGTACATTTATTTTTGTGAACTTATAAATTTATAAGTTATCAATGTTATTGCATCTGTGTCACTCACCATGTCGCTTATTGGTTTGCCGTCCATAATACGAGGCTGGTCGTCGTCCTCCAAAAAGCAGGGCGGAAGAGGACGTTTCATTCCTCGCCTTGTACATTGTTGCATTTGACCTCGACCTCTGACAGCTCGGCTGTAACATCAAGGACGACGACGATGTTGGAATAGTTCGTCTCATTTGAAGAAGGTAAAGAAAGGGTTTATCTGTTGGATGTAGATGTTGACAGAGTAAATATTCAGTTAGAACTCGTATTCATTATATCTTGTATCACATACTATCAACTATCAACTGACTGATAGGCGTTACTTTTTATAATAAATAAATATAACAACAAAATTATCCTTTTATATTCATCACCCATTCGATATTCATATATCTCCATTCAAATAATATTTTACAACAGGTATTTATTGATTTCAGGACACCGGTTTGTTTCCTAGTTATTCAGCCTATCCTCCGTCTCCATTAGGAGATATGTAAACGAAGATGAACACGACAATGTTGCTAATGATACAGGGATGTCATCATGGATGCCTTTGCAAAAAAAGAAACACTTTACTATGATCTTGTTGCTGATTAATTGGTGACCATGCAGAAAGATAAGAAAGTATCAGATTTTGAGGAAAACGATGGACTTGACCAGGGTCCAGATGGAGTTGAAGGGGGAGAGTCACGTGGTTTTGACGGCAACGCTGCTCCAGATCAAAATGAATCATTCGAAGCAAAGAAAAGTAAAAACGGTGTACAATCTCAAGTCGACAACCAGGTAGAGGACGATAACCAGCAGCAAAATATGAATAATGAACAAATGTCGTCATCTGATCATCTTATGGACATGGATTTTAACGTCGACGATTTGTGTGAGATGGTCATGGCATTCAAATGCCGACAATGCTCTTTTCTAGCCCAAGACAAATCTACCCTTATAATGCATATTAGACATAAACATGTTAGTGGTGGTGATCTAGGTAGCATTAAACGACATCGACACAAGAGTAATAATAACAATAATCATCATAATGGTCATGCTACTCAAGATGAGGCGATAGAAAGTGTCGGATTTGATGTTTCCAAGATAAAGAGTGAGTCAATTGAGTCACAAACAAGGGTGTTCGCTGCTATGTCTCTCAGTTGCGAAACGCAGCCAGGTTGCCGTACCGGAACTATGAACTTGGACCCTTGCCGGGCCAAAATTCATAATTTTGGCTGTAGGCACCTGTCTCTGGCTTAATTGACAATTCTTAATAAAATAATACAATTTTGTAGTGTTTAAAAAGTATAAACTTCAAATTTAAGAACAATTTTTTTAATTCGAAAAAAATATTTTAAAAAAAAATAGCAGTTAGTGTTTAAAAATATGTTTTAAACACTCCAAAATTGTATTATTTTATTAGGAATTGTCAATTAAGCCAGAGACAGGTGCCTACAGCCAAAATTAAGAATTTTGCCCGGCAAGGGTCCAAGTTCATAGTTCCGGTACGGCAACTTTGGCTGCGTTTCGCAACTGAGAGACATAGCAGCGAACACCCTTGGTCACAAAATATATTTTTACGTAGGCTAATAAAATTTGCGTGATGTTTTTAATATTTTGTTAATTCTATTGGGTAATAATTTTACAAAAATTAGTGAATAAGAAGGAAGTCGCCAAAGAGGAGCCTGTTCCATCCATGCCCCCCACACCCGAAGCTTTCTTCCCTATGTCTGACGAAGAAGAAGATGAGGAAGAAGAAGAAGACTCGTGTCAGCACCTTAATAGTATGAACCAAACACTGGAAGATGAATCCAACAGCGCCAGTCGCCGAAACCACGAACACATTACCGATTCTATGGATAGGGATCCAATGGAAATGGACGATGTTTTTCTGTGTGCAGAGTGCGATATTGTATTTGCATCCAAGGAACTTTGTTGCAGACATATGCACGGCGTTCACAGATTAACACAGTTTAACGCAGAATTTATTCAACAAGTTATCATTTCTAAGAAGCCGGGGGAGGATGAGGAAACTATAGATGAGGACAGATCAGATGATGACAATAATGAAGCTAGTTCCAAACCCACCAAGACAGCAACCTTACGGACGAGAAAAATTGTACGTCATTTATCGTACATAAAAGTTTATACGTATCTATTTCTCTAAGTAGTTCCATTATTAATTCTATTTTGGTTCGTCCAGGTTAAACCACCAAAAAACTTAACCCTTGAAGAAGGAGCGCTCGTTCCCAGAAGATACCGTGTAGCGAAAGGCATAAGTTACCTCTGTTCCAAATGTTTGATCAAGTACGAGTCTGAAGAAATCAAGATGTTGCACGAAAAGTGTCACATTGTAGATCATGTTCCTCGAGATAATGGGAATGGTACAAAATCTGGAAATAATAAAGATTTTGCAGAAAAATTCCGATCTGAGGAAAATGATGATGACGAAGACGAAGATTCACTCGAGCAAGAAGAGGTGGATCATCAACTTGAAGAAGGAAAGAATAATCAGACTGATGACGACATAACGGAATACAAGTTCAAATGTCCTATTTGCTTGGCGGAACCGAAGTCAGAAGATAGTCCAAATAAAAAAGAACTCGATGGACTGAAAAAGAAAGTAACAATTCTGAAGTATTTCAAGGTAAAAACAGATTGTGATCCCTTATGTCAGACATTGTAAGGTTAAATGTTAAGCTGGATACTTATGCTCAAATATATCACAGAAATGGAGTAATTGTGCCGGTCATTTATGGAGAGAACATCAAATTGATTGTGAACTATATTCTTGTACCGTATGCAAGGTTGGTGTCCATTCCAAAACAATGTGAGTTTTAAGTACATGAATATATAAATTGCAATTTTTATTTACACTTTAAACAGAAATTCAAAAACTATTACATAACCAAAGTAAAGGACCATGAACGGCTTCACAGACCCGAAGCAAACTACGCGTGCAACACATGCAATAAAAAGTTCAAGCAAAGACATCAAGTAATGGTTACTAAATACAATAGTGACATTCAATATTTCATGTTAAACTACTTTTACAATTTTGTTTTCGATTTTAGTTGACAACCCATCAAAAGTATCACAAAGATAAGGCTACGCGTCTTCCTCCTCCCATAGACTCACGATGGTATACTCCCAAGGAGTGTCATATTTGCAAACGAGTCTTGTCGGATGCAAAATGTCTAAAGAAACATATATCTGCAGTGCACAATAAACTGAAACCGTACTGTTGCAACATTTGTGGGCACATGACTGCAAGAAAAGCGGAGTTGAGGGTTTGTGAATTTTGAGATTACATTAAGTTAATATTTTAGAAATATAATTTAACAAACCGTCTTGTTACACGTTATTATTATAATAATTTCAGCTACACATTAGACAACATACTGGAGAGAAACCTTTCAAGTGTACACACTGTACATTTGTCACTGGAGATCATAATTCTTTGAGGAAGCACAAACTTAGACATGGGAACCAACGCCCCTATGCGTAAGAATTATATATCCACCTATTGGCTATTGACTTCATATTGTTAAATCATTCCACGTTTTCATACGGTGCACTATTTGTATTTATTTAAAGATGTCCATATTGTGATTACCGATGCATTCAATCTTCAGCATTTAAGAAACACATGGTCTGCTTACATCCCGATCAAGATGTCGTCATCTTTCAATGTCATCTTTGCCCTCACGCATCGGTCAACGAAACCCTTGCTTCCTCGCACGCAAAAGACCACGAAGAAGGAAGAATTGCGTCGACATCTTCTAAACACCACAGTCAAAATGAAAACTCGACTCACAACAATGAAAATGATAACAGCAACAGTAGTAAGAGTAGCAATGAGTACCCAGAAATTGGTATTCGATCATTTGGCAGATGGAGACCTTCTATTCGAAAACCAAAGGTATACAGAACAGATTCTTGATGTAAAGTAAATACAAAACTAAACGTCAAGTGTATTATTTTAAATTCGCTGTTGTAAATGCAGAGTCCACAGAAGCGATGGTTGGATGATGATAGTGTGGATGTAATTGATACTGGTGGAGTTACTATTCCTGCATCTCCAATGCCCGTCATTATGGATAACTGTCTCGCTCAAGAAGCAGTTGTTGCTCTCAATTCGAGTTGTAGTTCTTCGTCATCTCAAAGGATTGAATGCTGCAAAACTCCAGCGGAAACCTCGTATCCGGCAGAAAATCCCACACCTGGTCCTTCTAACGTAGCTTCAAGTTCGGACAGAACCAATCATGTGGAAAATGAATTTCAACCGCAACCTGAGGTATCCATCAGAAATGGGATGGAAGACTTAATTACAGTTAATTTAGATGATATCGCATAAGCCAGGTATTTCCTATTCGCAGATGGTAGTAGTTATATGTAACGCTAGTTTAACGACTATATACTTTATTATTTGGGCAACCGATTACACGTTTAAACTAATATGTCTTTAATGTAAGCAGAATATGGTGCACTGATTATCTTAGCTAATGTGTAGCTCGCCAGAGTCAGAATAACTCGTTATATAAGCTCTACAGTAGTACTTTTGTAGATCACCGAACCGGTATATCCATCGATCCGCTTGATGTAATCTCGAGTATATGTACATCATGTACACATGTATTCATAAATGTGTAATTGATGGTCTTGGGAAATATTATGATAAAACAATTTTCGACGACTGATTGATCTTGCTTGATCACTATTAGACTGAAACTCAAGTATAAAACTAAACTATTTTCCAGAATGATAACGAATTTTGTATTTTAATCGAAGCAATGAAGCATGTCAATGTATTTTAATAATTTCGACGTATTGATTGACAGTGGATGTATTATACATCGTGCATATATCTCTTTCTGTGTACAACAACTTGATCCGCTATAAATTTTATTTGAAATTTGTCAAATGACTATATAATAAATACAAACGAAATTGACCCCTGATCCAGTTAGATAAAGATTGTTATTATTATTTCTCGACCATCGAGCAGATCACCAAGGTCTCTTTGGGCTCATTGAGGCGTGGGTGAGAAGGCGAGTGTTTGCCCAATATTTCTCCTTCTGCTTTTGGGTGTGGCGTGGATGTGTTTTACACCTGAATACAAGGAAAGTACAATTATATAATATATATCAAGATTATAATATAGTCTTTAAAGCACAACATATTATGCACGAAAGTTGCATTTTACTTGTTGTGGAGGACTCCATCGATCCAAATCATATAGCAATCCTTGCACCTCCGTTTCACACGACCTTTGATCTTCATCCCACGACTGGGGACGATTAGCAGGCCTCCAAACATCGGGGATGGTGAGCTGACTGGAGGGGGCGATGATAGTGAAGGAGACGTACAGTTTGATAAGAAGGAGACAGCCGAAGATTTCCACATGGAATAATTCCAGGAGGACGAACAGGTCGACATCAATAAGTTCTACGCATTGATTGTTAATAGTTTATGATACAGCTGCTAGGTCCAAGAGTATAATTAACCTCAGTACTTACTTGATGACAACTAATTGGTGGAACATGGGATAATTGGCTAGTTGTCAACAGCTGGGGTTGTAATTTGGTACTTATTGAGCCCTGCACTACACATTGTGTCTTTTGTGCTACTTTCCGTATAATAGCACTCCACATTTTTTAACAAAATTGTCTCGAGTTTAGCAATTAGCATTCAATTTAATATTTCAGTCTTCTCCATTTATCTCAATCTCGGCTTGAAACTTTAGGTGAAATACGAGACCGCCGCACAGTAAATACACACGGTTGTTTCAAGTTGCCCAAAAATGATGTACAGTTCACAGTTTGTGGTGTGGATGCAAATTGCAAACAAAATGTAAAATTCAATTCAATTTTTTATCGATTCCACATTTTATTAATTATGTGCAGATTACGAAAGCACAGCGTCAGAGATATCACCAGAATAAAACTGGTTTCATATATAATGCCATGTAAAAATTTGAAATATTAAAATCCGAAATTAGAAAAAAACGTTAAAATTTGCATAAGTTGCACCTACCTGAATGCTTTTCTAGAAAACAAATAACAATTTGGTATTTGGTATCACTAAAGAAATCAGACTCACATACTTTGTACGTTAAGAAAATTTGATTTTTAGTAAAACATTTGAATATTCCGGAACAGTAATTCATTCAACGTTCAATTTTGTAATCTTACTATTTTATGGTATAAATACATGGAATAGAAAATCAGAAGATATGAGAACTACAGGTTTGTGTTTAGAAAAAATGAAACATAACTTAGAAATTATAATACTTAAAAATGTATGAGGTATACAATATGAGTATCGCAATATTTTACACAAGTTAAAAAACTAATCGTCCATCGAATCATTGGAATCTTCATCATCAAAATTGTATTTCTTTTGTGCAGCAGTCGCACGCTTAGTCCTGGAGACAGCTGTGGGGTGGAAGCTTTCTTCGTCAGAAGAAAATTTCTCATCCTCATCCGAAGTAGTTTTCCTCTTTTTTGGTGGAGATTTCTTGTTTTTAGGACTGGGATTAAAGGATGCATCAGACCCTGAAGCTCCGTCATCATCAGAGTCACTGTACTGTAGCAAACAAACATAATAATAGTTAGAGTTATAAATGTCTACCACACATACATGGTAGCCGAGTGTATAATTAAAATGTTACAAAACCAAATAGAAGGATTATATTTATTCTGATTACTTACAGCCTTCTTCCTCTTAACGGGTGACGCTTTAGCTCTGAGTTTGGCCGGAGCTTTCTTTTCTTTCGGTTCCTTTTTGGGACGAGAGGTCGCTGTTGTTTTTGCTTTCTTGGGTTTAACTTTCTCGGAGTCAAATTCTATGTCTGAATCGAGGTCATATACATCCTCACGGTCCTTTGTTAATTTGGTTTCCTTCTTGGGTGCACTAGTTGCCTTTGCCTTCTTTGGCTTCACTTCATCATCAAAGTCAATGTCCGAATCGAAGTTGTACGAGTCATCATCTTCCTCCTCATCTTCGCTATCACTTCCCTTCTTTTTAGATTTTGAACTAGGTCCAAAGTTCAATTTTGTCTGCTTCATCCCATCCTAGCAGCAAATAGGAAAAATAAATAAATTGTTGATCTTTTTATAATTTTCATGTTCAGCTAACAATCTGAAATCTTTAACTTCAATACGAACCTTTCCGGAAGTATCTTTCTTCTTGCGAGGTTTAGCAACGCCATTCGCTTTAGGTTTAGACGCTGCCTTCGGCTTGGAGGCTCCTTCTACCGAACTATCGAGTTTATCTCTGAGAGAAAGGTTAGCATCTTCCAGCATGAGGTCAAATTCATCTTTCACCTCAACCTCTGCCTTGACCTATGTAGAATCAATGAAAATATTTATGAGACACCCAGAAAAATCACTGCTTGCATATACTTGAGAGAAATACTATGCGTGATGATTTGTAGCAAATACCTTTTTGGTTCTGCCCTTTCCTTTATTCTCTCTTGATTTTAGAGCAATTTCAGCCTTCTTTATGATGTCGTCCAGTCTTGGCGCAACTCGTTCTCCCTTTGGCGAAGGAGCATACTCAGGCAGACCTTTTCTCGAGGTTCCTTTCTTGCTGGTAACGGTTTTCTTGTCCAATGAAGATCTAGACTTTTGCTCGTCTTCTTTTTCTTCCGCTTCTATTTTGTCCAATGCCTCCATGAAAGCGTCCAAATCATCAATGTAGAGATCTGATGGAGTTTTCTCTCGTAGCTCGTCGAGTTCCTTTAATTTTTCATCCCTATCGCGAAGAAGTTTTTCTTTCTGTTCAAGGGTTAGCCTCCACATACTGAGATTCATGAGGTAATTGTATGATTTGGTAGTAGGATCTTCATCTTCATCGTCCTTTTTCTTTTTCGATGAGTGTGGTGTATCCTCTTCCTCATCTTCATCTACATTTAGCTTGGTCTGTTGGGTTTCCTTCCACCTCATAACTGGGTCTGCTGGGTATCTGTGACAAACACACATTCAACACTTATGTAATAAAAGTCACAAATATATATGATAATGAATAATCTCGAGAAGGTCTATATCAGTGCTTCTTAGAGGATAATCTGGTGTGGGATATGATCATTTCGCATCACACGTAACGCTCATCATATATACACTATATATGTGTATATTGCAGTTGATAATATTGAACATGATAAAGTTCACGATCGACTTACTTTTTCGCAATCAACTCCTCCAATATTGCTTTCTTCTTTTTATTTTCCACAACCAGACGACCATCACATTTTTCCACAATGAATCTCGCCATTGCAGATAACCGTTCCGCTTCTACTTCCAACAGTCCCAACATGTAATCACGCCTCTTTTTGTAAAAAGTCATCCTCAATTCGAAAAAGTCTCTCAAAATGTCCATCACACTTTCAAATTTTTTCATGCAACCCATGTCATCAAAGAGGACCATGCAGCCAGTGCTGATGGACGTCTGTAGTTTGAAGGTTTTATGAAGCCCCTCGTCTTCATATTTTCGGAATTGTTCATCTTTCATGGACACGAGAAATCGCACAGTTGTATCTGTGTGATATTCTGAAGTAAATAATAAAAGTAGATCAATTAGTGAAAACATCTAACATGTATTGTGATGCGACAGCAAATATTATTCATAAAAGTAACAGTCACCTTTATAATCCGTAATCATGCTCGGTTGTTTTTCTGACCCATTAAGGAACGGTTCCATTACACCTTCTTTGTACGACTGCGTCCAAGTTCCGATGGGAAGTTCAGTGATTTCTAAATCTTTTTCATTCAGAATTGCTACTTCACCGTTACAAGCATAACGTTGGGGGCCTATCTCAATTATTTCGCCTTTGAAATTTTTATACCAAGGTATCATTGGCTTTGGTTCTTGACCTGTACATACAAATATAGTTCAACTTGAGTAAATATCGGGATAAGTTGCTCAAGACATGCAATAAATATTTAATATCTATAGATAAATAATAAGGAGCACACAAACCATCAATCATTCTCCGAATATTTTTAACAATTTCTCTCGGGTTGAAGTTTGGAATTTTAGTCATCCACCCAGTACCAATCCCATCTGCTCCATTTACCAGCACCATAGGAATCAAGGGAACATAGTACTCAGGTTCAATTTTCTGATTATCGTCGTAGAGCGTATTTAGCAAGGGAGCATCTTTGGGGTTGAAAATGTGCTCTGCCAAAGGACTCAACTGTGTAAAGATGTAACGAGGCGATGCAGAATCCTTTCCTCCTTGTAGCCGAGTTCCAAATTGACCATTGGGCATGAGGACATTAATGTTATTCGATCCCACATAATTTTGAGCCAAACCTAAGTACACATTTTTAAACAAATGTTACACACATGATATTCATCTCGATGTTGTACTGTCAATTTTACTGGTTTGTTCGTTTTATATTTTTTAAACCTATACAATTCTTCACATCTATTAAGCACAAATAACTTTTACTTCAAAACTCGGGCTAGTACACAAAAACAACAGATTTTTGAACTTTAAAGACACAAATTGCTCCTTTTCCACAGCGGAATCGATGGATTCAGTCCTCAAACATAATGATTCCACTGTGGAAAAGACGTGGTTTTTAAACTTAAAAAATCGGTGAGTTTTGCGTACTAGCTCGAGTTTTTAACTAAAAGTTATTTGTTCTTAGTAGATGTGTGGAATTGTAAAGATTTTTTTTTAATCTAAAACGACTGGTATACATATTGTAAGTCATGGATTTGATTGAGAAATATTTTCCATTTTCATATTTTTAATGTGGAAAATGGAAAGAAGGAAACGGAAAATTACCAATGATGGTGCCCATCAAAGACTGTTCTCCATGATGATAGGCAGAGTGCTCAGCGACAGAGCCAGCCAATTGCGCAACTTTAACTTCTTTTTTATCTTTCCTCTTCAAACATGTGAATATTACTTTCCGCTGTCCTGGCTTGAGCCCATCAACCATGGAAGGAATGGACCGAGAGTTGTCAAGGTTTGAGAAAAGGACGAGCTCTTTGTTAATAAAATCCGTGTATGTAATACTTCTGACATCCTTGGAGTAGATGACATCCTCTCCCATGCCCATCTCACGACGAGTTTTTGTAGCTGAAATGGCAAATATTAGCATTACTATTTATATAAACCTCTTTTAAGTATTAGATGAACTTTAACGAAATTCACAGAAACATGAATAGCAATGGTAAATGCGCAACTTACTCTCCATCCAATTGGTAAGCTAAAAAAATATCAATGCATTAATTAAATGTTTGTATTTTAATTTCATTGGGAAAGCTTAAAACCAGAGTATGAAATTAACGTGTTGCATGTGGGAAATGAAATGAATTTTTCGGTTTCTTACCCAGTCTTTTCTTTGGTCAACACACTTTTTGGCAAACGCCATAGTAATGTTGTCATCGTCCAAAGTTCCTTGATATTTGAACTTGATTCGATGTCTCTTCATGTCAGTAAAGTACTCTTTCGCTTCCTTAGAGGTTGAGGTTCCCAACCCCTTGTAATACTTGAGTTTCCACCCTTTCTTCCAGGAAGGAGTATCTCGTTTCCATTCATCAAGCTCGGGCATTGAGAAGAAGCTAATGGATTCTTTCCCCTTGGTGGCCTTCACGATGGGTGTAATGAATTCTTCAATGAAATTCATCTTGAGGAGACCAGGCCAATTGTGATGAATAAAGTTAATGATGAGCCCTTTAATGTGAGAACCGTCGTGGTCCTGATCCGTCATGATCATGAGTTTACCATATCTATAAACAAATAAGACAATCAGTTTTAAATAAAATATATATTCGAATGTATATGAATGTATAAGATTATTCATAAAGTGACTGGACTATATTGTCAATTCTCACTTTTTATATCATTTCTGAAATATGCTTTCTAGATATTCATTTACCTTAAACCTTTCATATCGTCGTGTGATTCATATTTCTTTTTGTACTGGAGTCCAAGAATTTTAATTAATGCCGAAATTTCTGCATTTTCCATGATCTGCTTTGTTGGAGCCTCGCGTACGTTGAGAAGTTTTCCACGGAGAGGAAATACGCCATACAAGTCGCGTCCAACTACACCCAACCCAGCAACTGCCAATGTTTTAGCCGAATCTCCTTCCGTCAAAATTAAAGTGCACTCCAGAGATTTTTGTCTAAAAATTAATTACAAATAATAATGAATGCAAGAGTCTTTAATAAAAATGAATTTACAAACTCTCTTTATTAAAGATAAAAGGATATGACCCATACCTTCCAGCCTCATTTGCATCTTCCAACTTTGGAATTCCTGTAATTTTGTTCTTCTTTGTGCCTTTCTGTGTTTTCTGAAGCTTCTCTTCAGCCTTGTATTTTGCCCAGTTTACACAAGCTTCCACGATTCCAGATTTAAGGACTTTCTGATAAAACTGTTCGGACGGAGCACATTTTGACCTGAATTTAAGACAAATATAGTTAGTATTCAACACAACAACAGTAAATTAAGTCCAACTACTAAAGTTTAAATATTTCATTATTTTAAGTATAAAACTGCATGTGATCATATATGTAATTATTTTAATTTTCACACTAGAACGCTCATCATTTAATGTGCAATAATATAACACAATTTAACCCAAACTATGAACTTCAAACCAATGTAAAAAATAGCTTTGGATGATCGTGTTCTTACCCTAATTTACTGCTCTGTAACGTCATAAATTCTTTTGTTTGAGAATCGAATGTGGGGTTCACGACTAAGCAGTTGACAAAGAGCCACATATGATTTTTAATCAATGCTGGTTTCATCTCTACTCCATTCTTGTTCTTTTTCTTGATAGATTCGGCCAAATTTTTGACAACCATGTCTGCCACATAGTCAACGTGTTTGCCGCCCTTTGTGGTTGCAATGCTATTGACGAAGGATATTTGCTGAAATCCATTTTCAGAGAGGCAACATCCGACTTCCCATCGCTCGTTGACCTTTTCATAGTAGAACTTGATTGGATTTCCAGCGTCATCTGCCCTGTCCTTTAAATAGAGATCAACGTAATCCTTAAAGTTCTTGACTGGGAGTCGCTTCCCATTTAGTATCACTTTGCATCCGCTTGTTGCAGCCACATCATAGGCTCTTCGATGGAATATAGAAACAATATCTTTATCCAAGGTCTCCATCTTGAACTTTGTCAAGTCTGGATAAAATGTAATTTTGGTGTAGTCGTCCCCATTGAAGAAATCTTTGATCTTGGGTTCCCCTGCCTTGCCCATGTTATCCTGCCACACCTGCGACATTTTAAAGGTATACAGCTTTAATGTAAGTCCCTTTTAAACCACGGAGCAGTGGGGTTGTATGTTTATTTTATCTCTGTTTAATCGTTTCATTAATTGATAATAGAAATTTCAAAATTTGCAAACCTGTTTAAATGCTTTCTTTTTTTTGCGACTTGCCGTCTCCACAATAAACTTTGTGCTGAATACGTTACAAAGCTTGGCCCCGTAGCCATTTCTCCCGCCTGTGACTTTTTCTTCTTCATCGTCAAAATTGGAAGATGTCAACAAATGGCCGAAAATGAGGGTAGGAACATACATTTTCTCCTCGGTGTGCATCGCCACAGGAATGCCTTCTCCATTGTTGTATATGGAGATCGAATTTGCCTCTCTACAATAAGTATGACATAACGCTAAAAAGTATGAAAATATGAAAATTATGTTTCGTTACGTACGGGTCGATATCAATTTTGATGCAGTCCATGTCAGCATCCCGCTGCTTATTGTCTGCTGCGTTGACCAAAATTTCGTCAAATATTTTGTACAGCCCAGGGACAAAAGTGACATCTCTGAGGACCATTTTTCCGTCTTCATCTACCACCCACATCGTCTCTTTCACAGTTTCCACGGATCCAATGTATGTATCCGGTCTGAGGAGGATGTGTTCCAGCTGCGTCTTCTTCTGATAAATGTCCTCAAGTTTCTTTTTCCCCTTCTTAGGAGCAGAAGCCCCATTCTGCAAGGGGGGCGAGTCATCCATCTTCTTGCCGACCACTGATTGGAGTGGTAGCTGTCAGACAAAAATAAGCATTAATTATTAAAAATCCTCTTTAAAAAGGCATCTTTGTCTTTCTCTAATTCGTCTACAACCTCATGTACTGCATACTTGTCCAAATTAAAACAACGATGATGCATACCTTTTGTAAATTTGGAAAAGAGGTGCAAATAAAGTAACTTTGAACGTGGGAAGAAGGATTTAAGAAGGCTCGCGATATTCGCAACGATGAAATCAAACCCAATGAAAAACACCGGGTGGTGAAGATTCGAAGCGACAGTTTTGGTCGTCGACCGGTACAACCGACGACGATGCGAAGGCCGTCTCGATTTGATTTTTTTGTCTAGTGCAAAAGAATAAATAAGGGCAAACTGAAATGAAATTGATAATCATAATAATATTGTAAAGTAAAAGCAAGAAACGGCCAGTAAAAAACAAAGTTCAACGACCAGTCGACAGAGCCGGCACATTTATCGCAAATGAAGCAAAGCAAATGAAATTGACATTGCAATTGTACATTTCCATTTCTGAACCACAAGGTGAAAACAAGGATTCAAAACCCAAACTGAACTGCAAGCTAAAGCCAAAAATCTTATTTTCATGTGACAATTTCAACGAACGACAGAATAAATGCTAATTGCTAATGCGAAACGATGAATGAACGACACAGATGGCAAAAAATGCTCAATGCAAAATGACACTAAATTCAACAATCTATCATCAATTGAAGGAAATATGGCAACTTACCTAGTTCCGCTCAGTAGGGTTGTTCGAAGTAACTTTTTAATTGACTTGAAAATACTTAAAATCGGTTAATTTCCAAGAATTTTACCAAGAAAGATGTGAAGTTGAGTGAGAGGTGAGAGAGACTGATGAGAAATGTTGGCACGAGAATGGAGAGCCGTGAATGAGAAAAGTCAACGGCCGAAGCTTAGCTTTATCCAGCGAAAGGGCTGTTCACACAAACACACCACCAGCTCAATGTCATCCGATTAGCTTTGAAATACCTTTGATACAAATGATAACTTTTCATAGGTTATGCAAAATAGAATGCTTACAGTAATATGATTCCCCCCAAAAAATTGCGCAAACAGAATTTACATAAGATTTGAAATTATGAATTATGATGTTAAAATGCATGATCGACTCATTAATGTTGCCGCTATTTTTCGCTCCCTCCGATTTCTTGGACAGAGGACAGACCATGAAATGAAATAAACCAACAAGAACTAAAATGACATTTTTTATGATTCTATAAAATTAGATTTATTGGTTGATAATTTGTGAACAAATTTTTATTACAAAATCCTAAAGTCGATTTTTTCCTTGTGCCTGTGGATGTAAAAATGGGGTAATAAGGTATTTTTTTAGCGCGAATTTCAAAGGACTCCAACTTGTCACTACCGGATTAATTTTTTGTAGAGTGCAAAATGTAAACAAAAGTGCAAAGTTTTTATTAGTTAAAGAACATACGTATTTGCAAATTGCCGTTAATTGTGACTTGTTAGTTTGTGCAAAATGACGACAATTGATATTTCACAAGTTAGCAGCCTTGAGGAGTTGGATGCTCTGGAGGAAGCCTTAAACAAGGAAGAGGTGAATATAAATTTACATCTATCCTTCCATTACACATTACCTGTTGTCTTCAAAAGTTTTTATTCAAAACCTCAAGTTTGTATTTATAAACGTGTTACTTGATTAATTTGTACTAGGAAGAGTGTGACAAAAAGATTGACGAGTTATTGTCCAATCGGTCAGAGATTGAATTCCAACTAAGAACTTTAAGTAAGAAGTTGGCCAATTTGAAACCTGTTGAGGCCGAGGCAAAACATTTTGCCGAAGTTATCCGTAATACAGCTACTTTAGCGGAGGATGTTAGTGCAAAAGTTAGGGTGCTGGATAAGGCCAAGGTAAGAAGCTAGAGCTGTATCACAATATTTATCATGTTAATACGTTAGGATTGGTAGGATTTGCCTGAATGAGCAAACATTGTAAAATTTTTCATTTTTGTTCGAGTAGAACCGTGTGTCTGAGTGTCAGCAACGTGTCAATGATCTTCTGGACCTCCAACAATGCAGCGTTGGTGTCGCTACTGCGATGCAAAATGAAGATTTTGAACAAGCAGCTGCACACGTGCATAGATTTCTCACGATGGATGAGAATTTGCTTAAACACACTGCAATGGATGTTTCGGAAGGTAAGTAATTAATTGAACTTGTGTTGTTGGTCGATCATAAATTTTGCATAAAACAATAAGCTGTGAAATAATTGTAATTTCAATTCACAAATTATTATGGTGTGTGTGTGATTAATCATTAGGAAAGAATATGGACGCATCATTCCACAAATTGCATGAAGCTGAACAAAAGCTGAAACAGGTCGTTATTGCAAAGTTTGATGAAGCCGTTAAAGATGAGGATTTGGCATCTGTGGAAAGATTCTTTAAAATATTTCCTCTTCTCAATATGCATGAAGAAGGACTTGGAAGGTTTACCACATATTTATGTTCCAAGGTAATAAATATACATATGCATAGTAGCCCTTTCTACTTTTACTTTGGATTATGCAGTTGCGCGAAACCTGTCAGAAGAATTTGACTGAAGCTAAGCTCACCAGGGACAAGGACAAGAGAGCCAGCGTTATCTATGCTGATAGCTTGACTTTATTGTTTGAGGCTATTGCCCGCATTGTTGAAATTCATCAGCCTTTGATTGAAACCTATTATGGTAATTCGTAGAAATGAATCATAAATGATTAATTATTTGTGATTTGTGTAAAATTAATAGCGTACGCCATAATTATATGTAATTCGGTTTCAGGACCTGGTCGTATGCTTTCTGTTATGGAGTACATTCAAAAGGAATGCGATCACCAGGCGAAAATGATCGTGGATGAGTTTCGGAAACACCGAGACTTCATCAGGAAAATCCATATTGTTACGCAGTACATGAATCAAAAATCCGAGACCAAAATTGATCCAAAGGAATTGGACTTGGTTCTAAGTGAGCTGACTTTGCTAAACGCAAGGACAGAGCTGTATTCTCGTTTTGTGAAAAAAAGAGTCACTGTAAGTAGCATTGAAATCAGCTGTATTTCCACTATTGTCTGTTCTAATTGCTGATTTATAATTATTTCGTATATTTAGAATGATGTGGATGTATCCATAACTGACGAGAGCGAAAAAAGTGAAAAACTGTCCAATTTGGACCGTTTGTTAAAAGACGGAGACACTTTCCGAGTTATGCAAGTTGTGTTAGGACAATACATTCTTTTAGAACAATATTTTATGGCGGAAAGCGTCCAAAAAGTAATTAATTTGACTGCTTTAACAGACATTGTAAATTTTAAATAAATAGTCCAACTGTACTATTAACCTGGAATATTATTTCTATAATACATAGGCTGTGGAGATGGATACATTAATTGAAGCAAGCAGTCAGGAAAGTTTTGTCTTGTCCAGCATGACGGATGATGTGTTTTTCATTGTGAAGAAATGTATCAAAAGATCTCTCTCTAGTCAAAGTGTGGATGGGGTTTGCGCTGTGATCAACAATGCTTGCGGTATACTAGAGTCAGGTTTGGACTATCAAATATATTTGAACATTTGACGTGTTTCATTTTTTATTGTCAGTCTAATAATTCTCATTTCACTATAGATTTTGCTGATTTGCTGCTCTCACAGCTACGGCAAGGTATTGTTTCATTACTTTACAACTATCTTATTGTAGAGGTTTAGTTGAAGTAATTCTTTGAAATTGTGTTACACATTTGAATAAATTTTGCCTAGGATTTCCTAGTGGGTATTTGGACCTTGCTCAGGCCTACAGTGTGTTGCAGTCTTCCTTTCAACATGGAAAACTGCAAGGTTCTGACATTGAAAAAAGTCGGGCTCATTTTGTTGTAAGTACTTGAAGCTATCCGTCGTAACATGACATGAGCACGTACATGTAGGAAATATAAGTTAACCCTCGTATGCCCATGTACTATGGTAGTGCTCGACAACAAATTAAGTAATATATTAATTAATTACGTTTTAATTCGCTTAGGCGTATCTCAACAACACTGACACGTCTATGGAATATGTCACGTCGTTAAAAAGTTCTCTAGAAAGTTCAATGAATGACTCATTTGGTCAACATTTGACTCCATACGAAAAGGACAAAATAACGAGTTGCCTTCAAGGCCTAGCTTCAGTCAATATTAGACTCAAGTCGGTTTTCGAATTCGGTCTTTCACAGCTGAAGTCCAGCGCAGTTAAACCTCGAGTTAAGCCCTGGCTTGATGCATTTTTTCATGCAGTAAGTGCAGAGCTCAAAATGTGCATAGCTTACACTTAGTAAGCCTACAGATTTCCCAGTTTGCATATTATGATTTATGTTGTTTGTTGCAGAGAACATCATACGAGCTGGATGAAGATCAATTCACAGATGACTCGGTTCCAATGCAAACCTTTATTTCTGATCTGGATTCCATCCTAAAATCTTTCAAGGGATGCCTATCTCCTTCAGCTTATGAAGCATTTATCAATCTAGTCACCACTGAAATTGCTTTACAAATGGAGAAATCAGTTTTGAAAAATAAATTCAACAGGGTAAGTTAGCACAGCTTAAGCTTTATGAATACTGGAAACAACTATACTACAAATAAATTTAAAATTCATCCAGATTGGAGGCCTCCAATTGGACAAGGAACTCAGAATTTTGGTCGGATACCTAACTAACGCTACTACCTGGTCGGTCCGTGATAAGTTCTCACGATTGACTCAAATGACAATTTTACTAACGTTGGAAAAAGTTTCCGAGGTGGCAGATTACTGGGGAAAAGGTCCCGTCACATGGAGACTCACAGCTCAAGAGGTTCGACAAGTTTTATCCCTTCGGTCCGACTTTCGCTCTGAAGATGTTAAAAGATTGAAATTGTGATTCTAAAATAAAGTATTAAGCAATAAATCACTTTTTACTAAGAAATAAGCCTGGTTATATTATTTATTTTTTATTAGCGACATAAAATGGTAATTATTAAAATTATTGGTAATACGAAACTATAGTTAGAAAGCCGACGCTTTAGCATCTGCAGATGCGGACGCTGATGCTCCACCACCCCCGCCGAATCCTCCACCTCCATTTGCATTTGCAGCAGCACTTGCCTAATTGTTAGAAAATGTAATTATTAATAAAATTTCCAAGAATGTAAATGATTATAATTTACATACATGAGCATTTGCTCCACTATGACCTCCTCCCCCACCGCCAAATCCTCCTCCTCCCCCAGCAGCTAAGGCACTAGCGCTGGCATCAGCATGTGCAGCGGCTCCTCCTCCTCCGGGTCCAATTAATTTTCCACCGATACCATGACCATGGTCCCCATGACCATGACCATGGCCAATAGGAGGACCTCTTCCAGGTTTACCTTTGCCCCACCCTGGACCTCTCCCACCACCAAATCCTCCTCCACCTCCTCCTCCTCCTGCAGCAGAAGCTTGGGCACTGGCTGCAGCAGATGCTTCCGCACCTGCCCCGCCGAACCCCCCACCACCACCACCACCGGGGGGCCTCCGTCACCCCAACCTCCCCCTAAAATACGGAAAATACACCTGCTGAGACTTAACTGAGGTTCCAGAATGTTCTGAATTATTCGTACCTGGAATTAGCCCAGGACCACAACCCCCAGGAGCATGACGTCTCACTGTCCTTCTGAAAAGTGGAGCAGTGTTGATTTTAGAACCAATTGGTCTTGTGCTTTCTGCAAGAGCTTCACTGGCTGCGAAGGGCTCATCTCGTTCATTGGATTGAACTCGAGCACTCGAGAAATGCAATCCAATCATGAAAACAAATGTAGCAAATATTATGGGGCGAACCATGTTTGCAAATGGTCGAGGTGGTTCGGCAATGCACTAAATAAAATTTCAGTTGGTTTCAAATCTCTGCATTACCTGACACTATCAAAATGGAACTGGGCAAGTAATCTCTAGGTTCGGATCTTTTATCGCTGTACACCAAAAAATTCATTTTTACAAGATGACTGACAACCTCTGTAGAAATACTTGTCTGGATAAAATTGGGACGGAGATATGCATCATTGCTTCAGATCTGAATCAACTTTCATGGAGAAGCAATTTAACGAACATAAACGTTCCTACAAGCTCTTTTTCACATTAGTTATCAGAATGAGTGAATTTTACATAATGTTTTCTATTGGATACGTCATCCTACATACCCAAGAAGAAACAGAAAAAAGTATACAAATTCTAATTTGCAATAGTCATTCATACAATTTGCATGTGTGCACAACTACTTATTTGGAATTTACGGCGAGAAAAGCGTGCCTAATCCGTTAGATCCTGTTAAACCTTTCAAGCCACATTGCGACCACATTGCGATCACAAACTAACATATTTAAGGGTTTGCTAATTATCTCTACCAAATGTGAAAACTAACTCCTCTGTTGCATCCAACTTTTCATCACTGACGTATTTTAAATGACCAAAACGTGAAACAAACACTGGGGAAAAAACTGTAATGCAAGCAAAATTGTATTAGATACATTTTTTTTATTTTCATTTTTAGTCAAATGATAGATGATAGTTATTATTAACACTTGTTGGTGGCATTGTACATGTTACGCTGGTATGGATGAATATTTTTTTAAATACGTGGACAAATAAAGTTAGAGCCATTTATTAAAGTTTAATAATAGGAAGTCTTGAATATATGCGTAAGTACATATTGCTTCGCGTTTTCAATTCTTTAAAAAATATTTCATGAGAACTAGTTTAGTTCTCGGTTTCAGCATTGCTTCTGCCAGAAACTTTCTGGTATAACGTATGTAGTACGAGTATGATTATTACTATTTATTACATGCTTATCAATAATGTCACAAAATATTCGTTGTAAGTATTTCTTCATGATATTTTTCAAACTCTTTCAAATTGTAATTTGTATGTTAAGAACTGAAGTAGAGCGATCCACTTTTGATGGCACCAAATAGAACGCTGGCTGTACTTTTGCACCACACGGACACAGACACCCTGCAAAATAAATAACCAACTATGTAATAAATGTGCTTACACATTATGCAAAAGAACTAATGAAGCACTGCGTACTCATTTATGTGTAAGTACTATTTAGACATTTTACTATTTTGTGTGGTCAAACACTTACCCATCACCCAGCTAAAGGACCCCAATTTTGACTTGCAGTTGGCATTAGGACAGTGCAACTTTCCTTGTAAATTCTGTGTTACATCCGTCATCCAGGCGAGTGGTTCTATGAACAGCATTTGGGTGCAGATGGGAGGTGGTGGCAGGATGAGGTGCTGTTGAAGGGGGGGAGGACCACTCCCAGCACCACCACTGCTCTCACCCTCGCTCTCCCCTTCGGCGTCCGAGGGTCCAGCCCCCGTGGCCACCGACTCGTCCAGTTGTTGGCTGTTGTCCAGTTGGGGGCGAGGAAAATCAGACCAAATTGGAGCCTTTCCTTCCGTGTGGGGCAAAATATTTGTCGCACAGGCCAGAATTCGCCTAGAAGCATTAAAATGATGTTCATGACTCACTTTTATCCGCCCCCCTTGTTCAACGTCTCCAAAGAATTTCACACTTTTAGGAGTCAATTAGTGCAAATATTTCGGAGTCATACGTATCAGAAGATAAATTGAGCTTCTTATTACAAAGTCTCAAGGAAAGAGGGAAATTGAGTTGGAGTTGGAATTGGCACAGGATCAAAGCTCATGAAAGGATTTAGGAGGCTGGTGCCAAGAAGTGGCAAATTAAGTTTCTCCAGCACTCCAATAATAGTGGCAAAGTGTTCCAACTCTGGTACAACAGTTCTTTCATTCTCTTGCTCTCTCCTCGCCGTGCTTCCGGTCACAGTCAATTAGGTGTGAAACTAGGCGAGGAACAGAATAAAATGTGACTTGGGACTTAAACTGGAGATGACATGAAGTGAAATGATGGAGAAATGATAGAGATAGAGAATGAAACAAGTCTTATGTGTACAAGAGTAATAACGTGTATAATATCCATACCCACCTGCATATTCAATATATATTTAGGTCATTATAAATAGTTATAAATAGTCCATAACATACCGACAACGTCGACATTGGTAGACGACGGGTTCGGGTGAGACACAAAGAAGAGCAGGGTCCGGTTTTATCACATCTTTGTACGGAGTGGATAACACTTTTGCTGACAGGCAGATATGTAAAAAAATGTGTTGTGTTACAAAATCAATTCTCAAAACATTCAAACGTGTGCAAGCAAGTCAATAAGTCAGAGAAAACCTGGTCGCAAAATATTGATTTGATTGACACATTTCTAACAGCGCAATCATCCTTTCTCACTTTCCTCAGCAAAATGAAAATATTGAGATGTGCCTGCGTACAAAGTACATGAATTCCATATGTGCGTCTTTTTCTTTATTTCATACCAAGCCATGATGCCACTATCAACTATGTATACACGAATCATTGTCTTACTAAAATACCTACAGGGTCGACTTCATTTAGTCCGAGTCAGTATCCTTCCAAAGTTTTGTCAGACGACCTAATTATCTTTGTTGTTCTGAAGTACACTTTAAACTTCAGTCTTCATGCCGAATTCACTTTTTTCCGCCATTCAAAAACACGATTTTAAAGGGTACATCTGACTGCAAAAATTTCTCTTTAGAATCTGTTATTACATATAATCCATTTGAGGCATGTGTGCCGAAGTTCAGCTTTCTATCATGTTTCGAAATTTTTGTGCAGAATACTCTACTCACTGGACGAATTTGGCTCATCTTAACTCCTAACTTTGCCTAATGCATTTACATCTGCACAAAATTTGAACTCAATCGGTTAAGCCGTTTGGCTCTATCGTGTCTCGGACGGACAAACATGACGATTTCATAAGCCCTGATTCGGGATGGTAAATTACAATTCAATCTCGAAAAAAATCGAGAGTTATCGGCAGATGGATGGATAGATACGCATAAATTCAGGTTCGTGCTAAAAAAGTGAGACGCCTTTATAAAAACGAACGTCATTGTAAGTAATCAATTCTGACAGGTGTTCCTCCCCTGTGACATACGAGCCCTGTGACACATGTCACATTTCAAACAAAAGCAAAAGTACACTCGAAAATAATTTGGAAAATATACAAGTTCAAATGGAAAAGCAATATTATGAGTCGCACTATGCTCGAGTCTCACCTGCTTTCAACTTGTCGGAGGCGACGTGGAGTCGAAACCTTTTGAAAAAGTTTGTTGTAATTTGTTTTAAATAATACATTTTATTTGTACATAATTTGCAAATACAATTACCTTTTGAAAAAGAGGTTCTTCTTTTGGATTTTGTACTCCATTACTTCGTAAAGTTTGAGTTGAGATAGGAATCCGTAGTTAGGACCCACCACACTGCGTCGTTGCTCGAGTCTAAATTCAAGAAAAGTAGTAGAGTAACTCACATCAATTTGGTCGGGGAATTCGCTGATTATTTGCCCTTAGCCGAAATTGGATTGCTCAAGAGATGGAATTTGTTTGTTTGCTTGGAGGCAAGAGGGGACCCTGAAGAGTACTTCAAACCTACTACGGAGCAGCAGCAGTGGTGGTGCAATGACAATAACCAGACCAAAGATAGACCACCACCACAGGAATAATACAATGTTCGCTCAATCATGATGAACTTTCATCATACGTGCTTTCTCTATCTGACATGCTACCTGACTTCTGCAAGTCACTAGCCAAACCCAAAATACGAAGTTGTACATAGTTGGGTGACCTCGACCTGTTCTTTACACGTTTATAAATATATCACCTGTTTTGCGCCTCCTCCAGGGAAAGTCTATATTTTTGCATGAGGTACGCCAACACTAATGTGGCACTCCGGGAGACCTGGGGGGAATATCATACTTAAGGTCAAAATCATTAGTATTTATGTGAATACCTCTATACATCCATACATATTTACACAGGTATGTTAATTGATAATCTTCCTACTTACCCCGTAATAACTGAAATGTGTGAAAAATGAAACACATTCATTTCTTTGTTTCTTCATAATTGTGACAAATTTGATTGGACTGTAACTTACCAATGAACCAGGACGCGTTTCTTGAGCCTGAGAGCAGAATCGATAAACTCGTTCGTGTCATCAAAGTATTGCAAAATATCCTCCCTTGGCATGTCGCTTACTGGTAATGAAATAAACAGAAAGGTAAAATTACCAAGTTAGCCAATTGCATTAAAACTTGTTCTTTATTATTATCGTAATCTACTCCAACACTAATGTGATTTATGTTCAAAGTTGAGACGACAAAGTTACTTAATACAAAAGTCGTGGGTGCTGGATTAAATTAGTTGTCCCCACTAATTTGAGAGCTTGAATGAAACTCGGGTTGGTGCGTACGCTTCGTCGTTTTTTTCATTGTCATGCAAATATTTGTATTCCCAAGTCTGTAATAAGTAGGTAGGCAAGTTAGGGCTTGGTAGAAATGACTAGGCCATGGAAATAGACGCTGCACTATGTGCTGGACGTTGTTCTGAAATGTGCGTCCCTTCCCGTCCGTACATATTTAATCTGATTTGAGATGAACCAAAAACTTTTAATGAGTTGGGCGCTGACTCGATTAGGCAGTTACGAAAAGTTTTCCATTGTACAAATCGATCTGATTGAGTGTTGCAATACACTGCACAAAAAAGGCCGACAGTCAGGTCATACTTTCCTAGCCGTCGTTCTTCTAATGAAAACCCAAGATGAGCATGGAAGCGGAAATTGATTTTCAGTTTCACCAAATAAATTTTGCAGTTGATTAAATCAAATCCAATGGTGATGATGCCACTCCAAGGATTCTACGAAAAACGGGCATCATGAATAAGGAATATTGATTACAAGCTAACCTTAAACCTAGAAATGCATGTTTTTTCTTCCCTTCAGTCTTCGATTTTGGTATCTTATTTTCTCCTCTCAGAGAAGTTCTTGCTATATAATGTAGATTCATGCTTCTCATTATATTCCGTTCTGTTTCAAGTAATAATAAAATAAATTATGACTCTTTCCGACTCTGTGCTCTCACTTTGTGCTCTCACTCTCCTTGTGAACTTTTCCCTGTGCACAGGTATTATTGGTGCCAGTATATTTCGGTGTGATGGGTTTCCGATATTTCATTTTCAATATCCTAATGGGATCATATTGTGCTTGGATGGATGCAGACTCCTACAAAAAATGAGAACTTGCAGTGTTATCATTTGTGACAGCATGGAAATTCTGCAGATGATGCAGAATGTGATATGCATAATAGGTGCCTACATATGTACATACATACGTGTATGTACATACGTATAATGTGAATAGTTTGGTCCATTCTCGCCTGGATTCAACCAACTTTCATGTGATGTCGTTCTGATTTACTTGGTTTTGTTCCTTGGGTTGAGTTGACTACTTCAAATTCATTCTTCTTCACGTTCCTCCCACTCATTGAACTCTCGACATAAATGCGCAAATACGCAATTTGCACAAAGTTGTCGCTTCGAGCCGCATAATTTCAATTACAGATTAGCCAGTGTCAGAGTCAGATGCGGCATATAGTCAAGTGACATGGTGTGTGTGTAGGCATAAGGTTTCATGGGGTTGGTTGGTGGTACTTGGATTGAAGTGAATTGCTCAGTCGACTGGTAACTAAATGCTTTCCAGGGCAGCTCCGTCATTTCATTTTATTGAAGGGAAAAGAAATGAGGCGTGAACTGTATCGCCTTCTGTTCTACGTACTCCTTAAATGTAAGCTAAAATCGTCGACAAATATTCTGCTGACTGCTCTTTAGTCAGAAATGTACATGACCTACGTCTCTTTAGTCAAGTGGATTCTCACTTTGTGGATAGAAATTGTACTTTAGAATCAATTGTGCAATGGACCGAGAATGAGAAGAGAGAGAGAGAGAGTGAATTAAGGAGTGAGGAGGAAATGGCTATATGTCATCAGAGATATTCGCAATTTGCATAAATTCTCGCACAGGCTTGGGATTACTTGGGAAGTAAATATTACAGCTTACCCTTCAGAAACTTGGTGGTGACTTGTGGAAGATCTTGGATTTTGGAGGGAAGGGGGCATGAATCTATTGTAAGAATGTGACTTATCCGATATTTTTTTAATAGGTGGATGTCACAGGCTGCTGCCAAATTTCCTGAAATACGAAAATAAAAACAATTTATCATTCAACATGTTCACATACATGTGTTTCATACGTATTAATAAGGCAACAGAGCTGAACCAGCCCAACCGTTTCACAAACGCAGTTTCCATTATTTAGCGAAAGGCAGAGTGAGACTCGGATTCTGGTGGGTATCCACCACCACGGCTGACTGTCGTTGCCAGTGCCGTATGGTGGTCCGTCTCACTTCTCACTCTCTTCAAATTGTTTACCGGGATTATGAACCAACTCGTGTTGAGATGCTTTTCATCTCTTACACGAGTTGGTTCAGTTGATAAATCGTTGAGCTTAAGTTTTAAATTTGGGGCGAATTGGACAAACTAAATTTGCTTATCTTAAAAACTGATAAGCGCAGTGATAAGCCCGATAGCGTTTATTTTCGAGTGGATACTACCATTATATATTCAGATAAGCTTAAGTTTTAAATTTGGGGAGATTTGGACAAACTAAATTTGCTTATCTTAAAAACTGATAAGCGCAGTGATAAGCCCGATAGCGTTAATTTTCGAATGCATATCATCATTATAAATTCAGAAAAGCTTAAGTTTTAAATTTGGGGCGATTTGAGGCTGTTTTAATAGCTTCTATGTAATTACCTTTATGTATATCATAAATACCTATACATTGTTACGGCTCCTGCCGTATAAGCCCCTCCCTCAGAAACTTTGACCCCAAAAAAGTCATGGTAGCGGTCATTTCGCAGCGGACAACAAAAGCGGAAAATGTGGCACTTCTGACGAAGAAAAATCTGGCATCAGGTTGTCAGCCGCGAAATGACCGCTAAGGTCACTTTTTTAACGATTTATATGTAGGTCGAAAAACCGCCAATTTTCGAATTTTGAAAGTCTTGATGCATCAAAATGTTCATATTCATGAGGGAAGTCAAATGTCAAATGCAAGTTGGTATCTACTTCTTTCTGTACCGAGTGTACATTGACCTTCTCATTTTTCCCAATTTTCTTCCCCAATTTTTGAAGGGGGTGTGGTTGAATATAATTCAAAAACAGCTATGCTATATTAATCCCCCCACCCAAAACTGAATTTGTAATTTTTTATGTGCAATTTGGTGAAATCGATGCGAAAAAGACTTGCACTTTTGGCTCATTTTGTACCAACATCGAACATTAGGGTAACTAGTCCCAAGGGATATGCATATTCTGCAATATCGAGACTTGGGTAATCTGTATTTAGTTTAGCCCCTATTTCATTCTCATTTCATTGTTTCCATTTTGATGTAATGTACATATTCACATGAGATGCATTGAACATGAATTATTACGAATGCTATTGTATTTCCACCCCCTTTATCGTGCGTTATTGTTCATCAATTTCATCTTTTCGCAACCAATTAGAAAAACCAGTGCGGATCATCCTGGTAAACACGTTTACAATTTGCCTTATATTCTAGATATGATTCCAGCTTTCCAATACAATCTTCAAAAAACCAGCGTGAGCCACCTTAAAAATCCTTCCAGGAATAAATAATTTGATCATTATGACATTCTGATTTTGGCACTCAAACATGACCATTACCTCGAATATCAGCTTTCTAAGAGTACCAAAATATTCTTGACCCCCCTGACCTACTTATACCCAAGGTCCTTATCAGTCAAAGACAAGACCTATCTCTTGACCATCTTTGAAAATGAAAATTGATTGCTCATTTCCCCAACACTTTGCATGTGTGCACCAAGTTTCGGAGTAGTTCTACGAAGCTATCGAAACACAGAGAAAAAGACACATGCATAGAGATACATAATATAAATGAACAGACATTGCGATGTCATCATTGCTGGTACAACGCTCTCATGGCTTCCGTCTTGCATACTATGCATAAAGAGCAAGGAAATACATAGAGGTTAAGACGAAGGGATTTAAGGTTTGGTCTCTATGGCCATAATGGGATTAGATTCCACCCTCAAGTGCTCCAAACTAAGCTGAAAATCTCCCTAACGAGCTGTCAACTTTGGTAGAATCGCAACATAACAGCTGTCTTTTATTTTCATTACCTAATAAACAAAGCACTACTTTTGCGGAATTATGATGCCACTTTAGGAACAGCAGATGCAAGTGGAGGTTAATCATAATTTATTATATGCATGTACTTTATGGGGTGGCCAGACTATTCATTAATAGAGACAGCCAGACCAGCGGCGGTGGCGCATTTAAGGCCAATTGCTGCCAATTTATTGTACAGAGAGTTAGTTGGATGATGATAATGATGTTTTTGTACCTATGCATCGTCGACCATGTTCTCGTCTACGCGTTTCTGGGGAACATTTTATGTAACGAGCGAGAGAAAGGGCATACTAATGAAACCAAACCATTCGACCTATACCCAGCCAAGCCACCTACCTGCCTGCCTGCTACTCGGATTCGGAGACCATGAGCACGCTAATTATATTTTCAGGCGAGAAGTAACAGTGGCTGGAAATCATTTTGTCCTAAAATTCCACCTGCTGCTGCTGCTGCTCGCGTCTCCGAGAGACCAAATGGAACGACCGATGAAAATGAAAGCGAATGAGACTCATTACGCCGAATTTTGGATAATAACATAATTAGAACTTCCCCAGTGTTCGTTCCTTGTAATACTTGGTAATGACAGTCGTAGTGATATTTATCATAATTGACGACCTACGAGCGAAATGGCACCACATTTACGTAATACGTAGGCTCAGTAAGCATACCCAAGTACCCATTTTTGTTTCCACTTGAAGTATAAAGTATTAGTGCTTGGCCAGAGTTTCCTGCCCCAACGTCTGTAACGAAGAGAAGCATAGTTTTCTCGATTTTCTCTTCACTTTCACTTATGAATTTGAGTGCGGTTAATTATTTATTTCAAAGAGAATATAATATTTCTTTGAAATTTAGGAAAATTAAAGAGAATCTTCAAGTTACTCTGTACTTTTCAGAGGGACAGAGTTCTCGAGAAGAATATGACTGGATATCGTAACCGTATTATATTTCAAAGTATGTATGCGACTGGAATCACTGAAGGTCCCATAGTTAACGATACTTTGAATTGCATTACAAGAGTATATACAACGCAGGAGCATGAAGCACTATTCTGTAAATTTAAGTAACATCGATATCGCTGTTGTCGTTCTCGTCGTATATAAATACATTTTCCCAGGTTTGGCGACAGGTCTTGTGATGGTTATGGTATGAGGGTTGAATAAGAAGGAAAGTAAACCCCATTTGCATAATTAATGTAGCGTTGTGCGAGAAGGAACAAAGACTCCGTCCAGCCGTGAAG
The DNA here is from genome assembly GCF_002217175.1 of Folsomia candida. NCBI lineage: Eukaryota > Metazoa > Arthropoda > Collembola > Entomobryomorpha > Isotomidae > Folsomia > Folsomia candida. Next base: position 22,455,723 of record NW_019091193.1, on the reverse strand, counting down.
AGGAATGCATAATTAATTCACAAAATCTCTAGACTCACACCATTACTGGGAAAAAGGTAATTTAGAAAGGGGACTTTAACCAACCCTGCTCTCCAAGTTTCAACGGTCTACAGAAATGACTCATCTAGAATTGGAGAGAAATGCTGTTAGGATGAGAGAAACACAAGTTGTACACCTAACATGGTCATAAAACTCTACCCGTGTGTACATACGAGTAATCAGTAATTAGCAAGAACATCGCCGCAATAAAGTCTCGTCGCGAGGAATGCAGTTTTTAATTTCCAGATGGGGAGAGTGAGAAATCCTGTATGTAGCCAATAACAAATGTGCCTCGTTCAACACTGCCTAACATTTGAGACAGTCGAGACAGTCACATGCACATATTTCATTGTCACTCGAAGAACTGAGGATAAGAATGGTTGCCCTCGTAGAGAACAATAGCCCCAAGAACAAGAAACACGTCATCATGTCATCATAACTACAATTAGGTTAAACATAGCAGTAATTCGACCTTCATATTGCATTTTGATTAAATGTTACTTAATCATTTTTAAAACTTGCGACGTAATGCAAGCACTCGCCATTCGCTGTACTTGAGAAATTGATCAGAGGACGGTGCGTCCTAAAATTTTTTATAATCAATCAATTTAAGCTACAAGTTATACAAGTATCAATTTTGGAAATGAATTATGAATGAGACGAAAGACGACCAAGCGGAAATTAAACCCATAACTTTATCTTGACAGCTATAAAAAGCCACGGTGGGGCTACTCTCGAACATACGGGAACAATAAAACCTGTACTTTTGCAACAATGGGAACAACCGAGTTAAATGGACAGTGTCACAGCCTCCTGCAGACGTGTAACAAAGTCCTCTGGGAGAGATAAACTGTAGAATGTATGGCTTTTAATTATTCACCAAACCAAACTGTGTCCCACTTTCCCCATTTCTCAACCTCGGGCATTCACCATGCGCTACACAATTTTCATAACCTACTTGAATTGCTTAAACCTACGAAAAACTTACAGAGCTTGAAAATCCTACAAACTGGTTATAATACTGAAGCAGAAGAAAACCTCCATGCATTGCAAAAAAAATAATCTGAAATACTACACCTTATCCACATTTTCCCAAGAGGGAAAAGCATTGATTTCCATTATCATTACCATTAACAAACGATGCCACCACCATTCTCAATGACCTGAGACGATACATTCCCGTTTTCCCAGTATAAACCTGACAAGAGAAGGAGAGAAAGAGAGAGAAAGTAAAGTGCTAAAAAGTCAGCAGACGAAACCGAGCCAAGATAAGAAGAAGCCTGCATTAATTCTTGGCTTTACTCAACATATATTTCCCTCTCTCATCCTCCCTTATTTCACACTTTGCCATCACCCAGGGTTAAAAATTGGCTCTGCAAATTCAGTGACATTTCCCACTTTTACTTGCTCCCAGTACAACTTTCTGCCAATCCTGTAAAAAGCCGAAAAAGAAAGACGAGGATGGTCTTTGATAAAAGAAATCTCTCCAAACTACGCAGGACAGCAGAACTATAAAGACCTTTTTTAATGAGAGAATTAAATTGGAAGATATAAAATAAAACGGGCCAATAAGATTCCTCATTTCATTCTCAAAAACTTGGTCTGAACTTGTGCGTTTGTCTTATTCTGTCGCAAAGAAATGCGACACACGTAGTAAATGAGTGGTAATTTAATTCAAAACAGTGGTGTCACTGTCACATGCTCCTTGTATTTTTTGTTCAAGATAGCTCTGGCTAATGCACTGACAGTCTGGTTCAAGTGCCGGGGAATTGGAACTTAGTACCTGGGAAACGTCCCCCAAAAGTTCCGATCCCCTGGACATTTCAGGGGATCGGAACTTTTGGGGGACGTTTCCCAGGTACTAAGTTCCAATTCCCCGGCACTTGAACCAGACTGACTGAGCCAAAGTTGCGTTCACTCAAAGTCGTCGAGAGTGAGAGACGACGAAGGCGACCAAGAAGAATAACATTTCGAGAAGAAGAGCCCTGTTTACTCATGCCAGGTTGAAATGCAAATGTTCTGAAATGGATGAAAAGAATAAATTCATTGTGGATGAAGGTGAAGGGATGCTATTATTTTATGCATAAGGCGCCGGGCATGTATGAAAATGAGGCGACAGTTTGTGGTGGCGTGGCGTCGTGGGTGGAGTTGATGGTGGTGGAGGAATGCGACAGAATAATAATAATGCCACGAGAGAGGAGCATATGATGACTCGTGCCGTGCCTGCCTCGCAGAATAAACTTTCTTATCTGGCATGCTTTCACTTTTCTATTTGCCTTGCACTCTGTCCCATCTTGGAGTTAATAGTCCTTCTACACACATCCGCCTCATCCTCAGCCAACCACCAGCACAAACGGGCCACAGATGAGGGACTCATTTCCATTCCATTTAACTTTCCTCACCGCTCAAGCAACTTTCACTCTGAGGGACGAAGCAGGGTGTCATCCACATGTGACTACAGGTAGCACACTATTTATGGACGGACACACCAATGAAAATCAGCAAACTTTATAAGCTTTTATAAAATTAGGAATTTTGTCTGATACCAAGTAATCCCACCAACCAAGTTCCACGAATGATTGGATTACACCAACCGCGCTCACATTTTTACTTTCTATTACACAACTTTTTTTTATACAATATTGATCTACTTATATATCTTCCCACATTCTTATATCCAGAAAATTCCTGGCTGTTTTTCATTGCCCAGCTCATCTCACTCAATCTTATCTCTAAATCTTAAAAGTTTTAAAGCCGCCTTTCGAGGAGCACTTAACCACTCAAGGAATTATACCAGAGCCGACTTTGCATGGTTGGGTAGTCCTGTTAGTCCTCTCCTCCTCCTTGTGGATGGATTAAAAGTATTTAATTTTAAGGACAAGAGGAAGTCCAAATTCCACAAATGGGAGCATAAACTAACTCAAATACAATAAAGCATGCCTACTTGCTTTGAAAAACTTTTGCCATCTACATGCTTGTCATATTTTCGAGGGGAGTTGTAGACGGAAATTTTTGAAGAGACGGAAATTACAGATTCTATGTAATGCTCACTCGCAAAGTTCAGACTTGGAAGTTTCTTCAATTCGCACTTATATACAGTAAAGTTTGGCAGTAAAATGAAATTGATTGCACATTTTTGATTTGTCAGAATCGCGGATGCGGCAAACATGGGAAGCCTGCTGGACATCAAATAAATGTGAAAACTTTTTTTTCCAATTTGTGATTCTAGATTTTTGCACCTCTGCTTCATACATACTTACTTTGGAAATTTCGCAAAACCCTCCAAAATGTGAATTACTTATATACTGTAAAGTGGTCGAATAAGCACAAGTGGTACGAGATATATGTGCATATGCACAAACATGGCACTATTAAATGCTGCAAGTCCAATGCGAGCAAAGTAATAAAGTTGTGGTGGTGGGAGGCAAGCAGGTAGAAACGAGAGAGAGAAACTTTGTGGGAGAAAGTCTTTGATTTTATTTGATCTTGCGGACTTTCTCTTCTTTTCGTGTTTGGTTTGGCCAGTCTAATGTAATTGCATATAGCTCAGGATTTCCCAAATCGACGTTCCTACAAACATATGAAGTACATATGTATATACAAATTCGCATTTTCATAGTCTCCACCCTCGAAAATTTAAACCTCTAAAAATGTGTACATATACGTAGGTGTTTTATTATTAATTTTCAAAAGGTATGTTCCGCACTGTTTCTGACCAAAATTGTGATGAAATAACAAACTTCAAATACATTTAGGAGGCTGTGATTTTTTTCAACTCTGTGGGTTAACATAAACACTAGCAATAAATCGGCAAACTTTACCTCGACGGAAAAAATGCTAGATTTGCAAATTAAATATCGTAGTGTGATTTAATTTTTAATGCTGGATGGGCAATACGTGTCGCAGATTTATGGTTGAATGCTTAAAATGTACAATGAAAACTGCCCAACACAAAACACAAATTCAATTGGGTCAATAATTTTTAATGATGGCGAAACGAGGTCTCGGGCAAAAAGTCGCAAGGACGCTCAAAATCCGCTTCTTCCACAGAAAGGCTCCGGAAACTAGAGGAACCAATAATGAGAGATCCGCGATTGAAACTGTCCTATATAGCAGATGAGATGGGTGTTCCAAAACCAGCAATTTGTTCCATGTTAACTGAAGACTTAGGTATGAAAATGGTTTCCGTCCGTTGGGTACCAAAATTGCTTTCGGCATCTCACAAACAGGATCGAGTCGACTTTTGCAATGCAAATTTTAACCTATTAAATGAAAACTGGAACCTGCTCAATATTTTATTAGCTGCATATGGTACTTGGGTTTACTATTATGACCCGGTGACCAAATAATAATTCCCTCATTGGAAGCACGAGGGGTTGCCACCGCCCGTGAATTGAAAAGTGCAAAAATCTGACAAAAAAATTGATGATGACCATTTTCAAGGATACCAAAGGTCCCCTCCTTATAAAATTTATTGCTGGTAATACTGCAATAAATGGGGCCGTGTATGCAGGAACCCCGAAGGAGCTGCGTCCTCCGGTTGAAAAGAAACGTGGGGTCAAAATAAAGAGTTGGCCTTTTTTTAGACGACAACGCGCCACCTAATACCTGGCTTTTTGCGAGGGTTAGTGCAGACGAAAATCGCTTTACCTGCACAAACCACGCCCCGTGCAGTCCAGACTTGTCCCTTAGTGATTATTATTCGTTTCGAAACTTAAAGAAAAACATCAGGGGAAAACGGTTTTCTGATGATAATGAAATCAAGTCGTAAATTTTGGCATATTTTCGAGGTAAATTTTAATGAGTTATTGCTAGTGTTAATGTTAACCTACAGAACTGAAAAAAATCACAGCATCCTAAAAGTATTTGAAGTTTGTTATTTCATCAAAAGTTTGGTCAGAAACAGTGCGGAACATACCTTTTGAAAATTAATAATAAAACACCCACGTATGTATGCAATGCACCAAATAATTCCCTGTATATCTCCAATCAGTGAGTTAGGGGTATAAATGGAGAAGAAGAGGTCAAATGAGTCAGCCACATGTAATGGCGATTGCTTGATTTGTTAAGAGTTTGATTGGACGCATTGAAGGAGAAAGGAGTTGCAACTTGGAAAAAACGTGCTTCAAGAGTCTGAATTCGGATTCAGTTTCATCCGAGCAACAATTCAGTACCCACACACACATGGGGACCACCACATTGTATACGTAGCTGCTGAATGTCTGTTACGTAGTATTTGCACTATAGTCCGCCAATTCGCGGTCCAAGTATTCCTCTGAATTGAAGCATTCAACTCAAATTCTCTTGAAATCTGCAATGAATGCAGAGAACAGAGAAACATTAAAGAAGGGAGATTAGAATCAGTAAAAGTATCAAGCTCACTTAAACTGAAAACCAGTTCAAGACGAATTTCTTGGTACAACAAAGCAATTTCTAAACTTTGATGGAGATGTCTTACATACAATTTCATAGAAAATTATATAACATTGTAAGTTGAAGCATTTTAGACGTGAATTTTCCGCACGTTTGAAGGAAGTGGGATACATACGAGTGAGATATTCGATTCTTGTTGGAGTATGTAAGTAGTTGTGGCACACATTCTGAAATAAGTGGCATAGTTGAATTTTACTGGGCAGAACTATCGAGTGCTGTTATGTATGGACATTGCATACACACAACTCCTCTTCTAGTGGACACAGACCCAGCAGCCCATATGCACTCGTCACTTTCTCTCTGTCTTCCCCGTCCGTTCCCATATTTCACTCGAATCTCTTTCACTGGGTGGCCTGCTCCCATTTCCATCCAGCCCTTGTCCTCGCCTGGCTTGCTTATCTTGGTTTGCGATAGGCGAGACCCACTCACTCACTGCATTGGATGGCGAGATGGATGACTTGTGTGAACTGCTTGTGTCTGACTTGACTGACTGGATGGAGATAAATGGGGAGTGGTGAGGATTGGAGGATGCACATTGACTTTCACTTTCACTCGCCTCCTGCTTCTATTATCACCCAACCACCACCACCCACCTACGTATATCATCTGTATGCACATATATGGGCAAGTGGGGTGCAAGTCTCGGCGCTGGACTAGCAAGGAATAATGAGGCTATACATGGAGACCCATGTGTACATACCACTCACTTGCTGAACGCGGTGAGAGCAAAGAAGCTCGACCAACGAACAACAACCACCTGCGTTTCTTTCAACCAAAATCCAGTTCAATTTCCCAAATATGGTTGGTCACACTCATCACACACTTTCACTCGCCAAAACTCAATTTCCCAGAGAAACTGAGGAAAAAATAATGTAATTATTTACTGAATGTTGACGCTAATATGAACAACACGCAAAGCTATCTTGTTTATGCTATCTTGTGTCGTTTACTATATTTCATATATGATATGCAGCTACATATCTTGCCACCCACGCAAACGATTCACAATAATGATGCATTCATACACGGAAACACTGCTTCTGAAATGATGCAGAGATGGCCGTGAGGATAAAACTGATATCATTTTGATGCCAGCACTATATTTTCAATGCAGAAGTGTGCATCATAGCTTTTTCCGGGTGGAACATAAAATGTATATGTCTATCAGTAGACAACTTCTGACAAAAATGAGCACACATCGTCCATTCATTCGTCGGCTTTTAGGCGACACAATGTTGTCTACATAAAGTACCGTCTGGTTGATCATTTAGATTGCAAGGAAGTAGACATGACTTGACTCATAATTACGAACTTTCTCTTCCCAACGTAGGCAGTCATACTACAGATATTTCATGACATTTGGGCATAGAGACGCATATTGAAAGTCGGATAGTATTTTGTATCAGCGTACAAATACCTACCACCACTACCACCACCACGACCCACCATGACCATATCAATACAGAAATGACATGTATTATTTGAAGATGTATCGCACAAACGAATAAGTGTGCCACTGCCGTCTGTCGTGAGCAGGGGTTTTATTCGTCCCTTGTGGTGAGCTCTGGTTTTTATACCGTGTCGACCGGTCCGATGGTGAAGAATGGACAAAGGAAATCTCTCTCTCGGTAAGAAAAATGAGGGAAATTCGGGAAATGTGACATTTACTCGACAGTTGGATAGCAGCATGTAGAGAAATATTGTAACAGTGATGCATGCTTATTACCATGCATGAGAAATGTACATACACATGTGCAGGAAATACATGCATGCATCACATTACATCAAATTCTAACAATTCGTAAACTAGTGGTCATATTGATCTTGATTCTTTTAAAATTCCAGTGGGATCCAGTCGAAATAGGAATTTATGTGGCTGCTGTGCCGTGCCATTTGGATGAAAGAAGAGAAAGCAGGAGAAAAAATGGGATCGTATGCTATGGGCTGATTCAAATCCCTCCGGAGCGTGTAAATACATGTCCTATCATTCTGACCGCATAATGTACTGGCCATTATTGTACTCGTCCCAGGCCTCTACCGTATTTATTCCAAGAAAGTTCAACTTTCACTGGCTTGGGTATTCACGAACATTCTCACCCCATGCGTACGTAAATGTATGAACGATAGTACTTATAAGATGAGATTTATAGCAAAGTCTCGATCAGTCCAGCTTTGCACAGCTCAAACCTTGATGTATAAAAGTAGTATGGCGATTTATTTTAGTTGTTTATTTTCTAAGAAATTTGTCAATCACATGGTAAACACTAATAATCTGATTAGAGAACAATTTTCTCCAATTCTTTACATTTGCGATTGTGCTAAGTTAAATTAACATTCAACGTTTTATAAAATCAGTCGAGATTATCTTCCTGGTCATTTCCTTTAATAAGTTTTTATATGAATGTTTGTTGAGCATCCGTCATTTGCAGTCACAACTACATTGTCAGATTTGTGTTAAAATCTGGCAATGCCTTGTAGAGTTATTATCAGAAGGACAGATAAACAGAGAAGGTAAAAATGTAAAAATTAGGGCATACAGGAAATCTAACTCACCCAAGTACAAATTTTCTTCAACCAAATCACAGTTGGCAGGAACGTCGTCGTCGTCGTCTACCACAACAACGTTTTGAAGCTTCTTGGTCACAGCACCAACTTGAACACGAATAATTTCCTCCGATAGAGCAACACCGTCGCGTCCACCGTTCACTTCTGGCTCCCGGACATCGTGGTTACTTTCACCCCCACAGCCAACAACTCCGCTGCCATTCTTGTTGGAAGAAAGTTCGTCGCTGGAGGAAAGTTTTGCTGGAGGACCAGGTGCGTCCTCGGAGACGGGAGACAAAGTATCCTCCTCTGGGGTCACGATAGTCGCCATTGTTACCTGAAGTAAGGATGAAATCAACTTACAACTCTATGCATAGTTAACGAAGCGACACACAGTAAAAACATTTTCCTTTCAATACGTATAATCGACAGAGAAAGTCCTTGTCTGGTAGCGTAACTATATAGAAGTCGGTGGTATGTATGCATATGGTCGAGAATTGATTGGTTTATTTTCGTCATAAACCCTCTCGGTATAATTACCCATAGAGTTTCAGGATATTTAAGTATCATTATACACTTACAGTAAATAATTAAAATGAGTCCTTAAAATTATTGGATGATCAGTGAAATTGGTTAGCTATGTACTTATTTTTAATAAATAACTACCTTGTAATTCGTATAAATTTGACATGCATTACTTTATGGCAACAATTATATGGTAAAAGTGGCTACTCCTCCAAAATAATTCTAGGATGGGTCACCTTTTTTATACATATATATTTATGCATTAGAGTTACTGACTTTGCATATTTCTCTAGTGCTTGCTGTCATACTATTGTTCGTTATTTCCCAATACTAACACTACTCCTGCCTCTGATAAATTGTTTATGACTTCATTAATAATGCCGTCGCTACCGAGATTTTTTTAAATTTATGCAACCAGCTAAGCTCTTCCATTGAGATTTCCTTCTCTACCTCACTCCCCGCATTCCTTATTATTAGATAATCCCGTTGGACGGAAATATATGTTATCAAACGAGTGAGTTAGTGTATGATATTCGACTTTACATCAATAAATGCAGAGTAAAGAAGCACTGGTGCTATACTCGTGTAAGTAAGACATACAATCCGTCTTTATAATCCACAGGGTATTATCGATCCACTTACACCACACAACCATGCAATTACCAATCATCAACATAATACTGGCAACGTTCTGATACTCATAGCAAAGAACTCCACCACAGCACAAATACACAATATGTACCAAACTAAACAATGCAATGCAATACCATAATCTCACAAAAGCAAAAGATGACGCGTTATCTCATATCTGGCCAAAATTACAGAGCTGCTGTTTGCTTTGTCAAATCAAGTCCTTCGTTCACTCATATTTTCGAACGTACACTGGTAAGGGGAAAGGAGTGGTAAATAAGCAAACCACAGCGTGTATGTTATGTACCACACACTGTGGTGCCCCACTACCACCACCCGGAAAGTGTATACCTTCAGCATCGTCCATACCCTAATAACTCATCTTCCTTTCAAGTTCTAATCAACTTGCTTTATTATTTACTCATCCCCCGTCGTCGTACTTCTTCTCTTCAGACAAAGTATCATCAAGAATAATAAAGCTCTTTTCGTACTGAGAAAGTCGCATGTCGCTCCAGCTCATCTTTAGATCCTTGAAACTTTAATAACCAAAACGCTCCCAAAAACCATATCATACGTGCTTAACAGCAAAACAAACATATTGCGCAAGGTTAATAAGTAAATCATTCATTTGAGTATATATATAATGTATATATTCACATTCAGAGATTAACTCAACTGCCGAAGGACAGGCTTATAATACAAGAAAATATTGCAAGTCCACCTTAAATTTGAGAAAATGTTCCCTTTTCGCAAGCGTCTTGGTCGTCTTCGTATCTCATTAAAACCAAGGAAAGTTGGGAAGGGACGCATATACATAATAATTCTGGTAGTCTTGTCTCTATTGCGGGGTTGCTTCTGCTGCTTAATCCCAAATTGAAAATGTAGATTGAGTCGGTTTTCATGGCTAGCCAAGCAGTGAAAGCAGTAGTGGAGAAAGTGCTATACGGAAAGCTATGGCAAATCCTGAGGCAAACTTGGTTTACTCAATTTTATGCCACTCCAGAACCATGATTTCATCCTCTTACCTGCCCATTTTACTCCGTGTTGTATACAAACCGTTCTTATTCAATTCAAAAGAAAGCAGTCCTTTCTATTCTTTGTTGGGTATGTGGCATTTGTACCACGGTGAAGAATGCATGAAAAGAAAAACCATAAATAATCGGATTTGCCTTCTTCGCCAAATTGCAAATTGAAATACGACGCAAATTGTGGGGAGAGGTTTTATTTTACCTTATTTACTACTACATAAATTGTACCGAGCACCAAATCCCAATTCTACCAATGCCACAAGACACCACTGGCTTGAATAGTTCTCATATACATACAGGAAAAGTCTCGAGATACGTATTTTCAAATTATTATTAGAAAATGTAACTTGTAGGAATGAAGTGTTTATTTTAGCAACTACTGAGGATGAGTCAGTGTTAAAATCCTCAGGATTCAGAGCAATAAGGAATTGCTGAAATAAATTCCTCGGGACCATTAAAACAACCGGATACATCCGATTGGTATAAAAACGTACTGCTGAATGGATTCACCACTCTCCGTCCTCCTCATCCTTGAAAATATTCGTTTTCTTTTATCTCTTTTAAATAAGGTTTCGCTTTCTTCTTTGTTATCACAAAGTTTCCTTTCACAAGATAGCGTCCATTCTAAAACGGCTCCTTATGAAATACCCATCAGCCAAAGTGAATAAACGACGAGTCTCATATTTATTTTTGTATAACCGGAGCTTTCTCTTGCTGGAACCAAGATGAGATTCCTTGCAAGACGTGGTCTATTCTATGCGGGTGTATGTAAAGTGGTTATTTTTATCTTTACAATTTGTATTGAAATTTCTTTGAAATCTTAGCACCGCCGCTGCTTGCTGTTCTTATATAAGTGTGGAAGAACCGTTTATCCTCACTCCCTCCGAATGCATAAACTGGCAAACATATTCAATCACAGTATCCATGCAGCGTATGCAAATTCTGCTTACAAGAAGCACTGAGATAAAATAACGTTTTTGTACTCAGTCAGGACCAAATTGCATCAAGACAATAAAAATTGAATAGAAATTGCGAATTTTTTTGGTGACAAACTAGAGTCTCGCGAGAGATTTTACTTCAAATCGAATCTGCCATTGACTACTCCATTCGAGGCAGTAAATTTTATTTTAAACTGAACAAATAAAGTGAAGTCCACTCACCAGAGCTAAATTTCGCCAAAGACGAGCCAATAACCATAAAATTTTTACTCTTTTTCATGTACCTACTGATCACATACATATACGATGATATAGAGAAAGGGAACCTTGGCTTGTCCAACAAATAATACCGAGTAGACACCTACATGCATGCAGAGAGATAACACAATTTAGTTTTCTGGTTAAGGCAGTGGGGACATAAAATTGTACATTTATTTCGGATTACGATTAGTAGGTAATCATTTTGTGAGGTTGGGGGCATAATACTGCGTTTTGGTTTCAAGGCTCCCTGAGGATAGATTTCACAAGCCGTGAAAAAGTGTGGATGGTTCTCTAAGAGTTTATGGACGACAATAAAGCCAGGAGCAGTAGGTCAGAAAATGCACATGTACAAAAAAGAGCACATGATATCTTTCAAATGGACCTGACTAGAATTTTTCTGATTTTTTTCATCAAATTCGCTCAAGTAGATATTACTAAGGACTCTGAAACAGTATTTAAACAAAGATTTCTAGAGATTGGGGGCTTATTCTACAGAGAAAAAAACGGTTGTATTGTATTATTGTAAGTAAATTGCCTACCTATTTTAAATTCAAGTGATGAATCAATTTGCCTCCGGCTGCACTTTCTCTGCTGCCAACTTTTCTCTCCTCAAGTTATCTTCTCTCATGAGTAATGATCTGACGTACACAAAAACTATAACTAAACTCTTCTTGTCAAATTTTAGGATAAAGACAGTATTGAACAAAGTCTGGCTAAGTTTTGCATATTTTGATGGAAGTAGCGAATCCTTGAATAGAGAACAAACTATACCGTTAAATATTTTGTTCTTGTTTCAACTTGGGCTTCAACGGGAAACAGTGTATCAGAACCTTTGAAACCCAAGAAAATATTCTGTGTGCTACTTGGTGAGAGTTTGAGAATTATATAATCCGCAAAACAGATATCCCGTAAATTCTCTATTATTTACGACAACCTCTCGCAATAACCGGCATATGAACACGATACAGCTGTTGTATTGTACTACTCTACTACTAAAGTGGTGAACAAAGTGGGCCGTGAAACTTTGAACTTTCTTCACACGAAACAACAACAACTTTTAGCCAAACATGAAACGAAACATGCAACTAAATTAATACAGATAAAACGAAGTAACGAAAACAAAAGCAGTATGATGATCTAATCATGAATTAAGCAGGGTTACCCAAATATTGTAGCAAGTTAACCAACCCGTGTAAATTGATTTGATAAATACTGATTAGTCTTACAAAATCATACATCTGTGCGAATGTGTATAGTAGTGTATACATGTTCTAACTAACATATCATACACAATAATTTAGCATGCAAATAATAAATTGTAAAGTGTAATGATCATGATGGTAAACATTTGTTGAATAAATGTGGAAACCATGTACTCATGAGAAGTGAGTTTTGGGAAATATTTCATGGATACAATAGTTGTGCATGGAATTGCAAAAGTTTGAGCTAAGCTGCTACACGTGCTTATTATTCGAGGTGAGAGAGGTGAAAGCAAAAGTTTTGCAGTTGGGGCTTGTCTTATTGTAACCACAAGCATGACATGACAAATGACATTTGAGAGCCCAACATCCAACACAAAGTGTATGACACACAAGTCCTTGAAACAAATAACGGTGTACAATGGCAATGAGAAGTGAGGCAATTAATAATTATGAAGTGGATGAATCTATTTTTGCTCTAAAGTGCAATTATTTTGCCAATATTTACCCACATATGGTGAGGAATAACATCGTCGCCTTAACCGTTAACGACTTGCACAGAGGGCCTTTGTCTCATAAGCAAGCTTGTCTTACCTCGCATTGTTAGCATATTTAATTATCATTGCTTCACGTCACATTATTCTCATTTACGTTTGACACAAATCGAACACATCGAATTGAAATGTATGTAGATGCGATGATGGCAGAACTTTGATATTCCAAGCTTTCAAAGAAAACTTTTCAGTAATATAACTTTTCATATTTCTTCGTCATTGTCATTCAACCATAAATTTACCTTGTACAATAAAACTAATCAAAGAAAGAGTGAAAAAAGTTTTGAAATAGCGTTTTAAGAAATAATAGCAAAAGATATTTCAAAGAAAAATGTATAAGTTCCCGATAACAATAAGTAGTTTTGGAGTGAAGAAAGCAAGGATTTTCTTAGGTAATGTTGTATGGTTTACAAACGCAATAAAGACACGGAGGTACGAAAACATCGACCATTTTGTGCAGTTAAACGCAAAAATATTGTCAAAATGATAACTTCTGCAGCTATCTACATGCTACTAGACAAATCTATTGGGCATTCAATAAATTTTAATCTTAGATGTTTCGAGAACGGGGCAGATCTAGTAAGAAGTATAATAAAAATTTGATGTCCTTCAATTTTGACCACGCTTTTATCAAAGCTTCAACCAGTAATGCAATTTTTAACCATCTCATTTTGCATACTTAACAAGTTGAGGATTTTAATCACAGATTACATGTTAAATGCGCCACTGTTCTTCCTTTGCACTGAATGGAATAAAACTCTTCCGGTATGAGTTCAGAGATGTCTATTACTAGTCTGTGGGTATTATTGGCATTAATAGGTGGAGAAAGTTGACGTCTATTCAGCCATTCTTCAAAACATTGATCGATTTGACGTACGTAAAGAACCGGTGGGGTTGGACGTTATGAGACCTCTGGTTGTCTTTGAGTGGTTGGAAAATGAAGATGCATGCTTTCACCACTCGAGTAAAATTACAAAATGGGTTTACTCCCTAATAAACGCAATAAATTGGGAAAAGTGGAAGAGAAAATTTTAGACGTTGTATTTCAGTAAATATAACGATATTTGGCCCCAATAAATTTAAAATGCATAAACTGGTCCGAATTTCCCCACCTCTTCAAATAAACGACAACATCTTGACTATAATTGCATTCGAACACGATTTACGGTTGACACTTTAAATATGCACTATAATTTGTATACAGAAATATAAATGAGCTACTAACCCAAAAAGATGTGAAAAAGTCAGCTGCTCAAGATATGTAGAACTCGCCGGACATGATGATGATGATGAGCACTTGACGATGATGTTATTCCTTTTTCTATGTGAATGCTTTCTTGGTTAACTTGCAAAAGAAAAATGAGCCCATTTGTGCCCCTGACAGAGCAGGCAAGAAGAAGAAGCTTTTTAGTCTGGATTTTGCTGCTCCTCAGAGATTCAATTCACTATAATGTACACGTAGTCGTATGAACCAGAAGTCGGACTAATTTGCTGGGGCATTCCAAAGAGAAAGTGAGTCGAAAGATCTGTTCTGATTTCATTCACTTTCTTCACCAGAGTGTGTACAAGACGAGACTAATGTGTGATTTGGCTTCAAACCACCCGTTTGTACATACACAGTTATGTACGACCAACAAACGGGTCAAGCTGTGTAGTTGGATTGTAAGACAAAGGTGGTAGTCGTTCTTTGCAGCAGCTTTTAGACCGTTTGACGACTTTAAGATGCAGTAAGTAGCACCAAAGTGATGTTCTTAAAGTTTTATCGAGGTACACAATTGGTAATTTTGTAAACGCTTGTTGGACCAAGTAGCAGTCCAAGAGAGGTTTACGATAAGTGCTCCAAATCTCTTCCAGTGTGGCTCCGTTATTGGAGAAAGGCGAGAAAGCTGTTTCTCGACCGACTGCTCCGGAAGGACTGAGTCTCACCATGAGAACATTCAGCTTTTCCTCTTCTACCATCACCATTCTCATTCGGGGACATGAAAAAGCCTGAACAACGACCCCACGACATCCTCCCCGCCTGCTGCTCCTGTTATAATCTGATTGAAAAGAAAGGAGGGAGGAGAAGAAGAAGAACGCTTCTCGCGAGTCAAAGGGATTGCTGGTCTCTCGTCTTGTTCTACTGTCCTCTCAAAGAGTTTGGATTATATGGTGGAAATCGTTAAATTCTTGAAAGAAGTACATCTGGTGTATGTATCTTTGGTGAGAATGAAAGTAGTTTTCTTATAAAGAAAATAAGACAAGCAAGATGGGGAATTTTTATTGCAACTTTTTTGAAATTTTTTGACATTGGGATAAGTCAAAGAAGCCATTCACCATAATATGTTCTCCAGATTTATGAAATGCGGCAATGGTTAAAGGGACGGAAAATGACATCTTGTACATGGGTATTTCAACGAATCAAATGGCAGTTTAAATTTGTTAATGTGTCAATATTCTCTAAAATGGCACACAAAATGATAGTGATTCCCATCATAGGTAGTCATTATCATCAGCACAAAATTCGCCTCCCATGTTCCACTTTTAGTCCGATGAAGGGCTTATGGAACCGGCAAGTCCGTGTGTGCGATTTTTTTGCCAAATAATAGAAATTATTTTTTCGACCATCCCCACAATGGGGGGTAGTCTGATCAATTCGGACAAAAATTTAGTAGCGAACGCTGTCTCTGACTCGGGCTAAATGAAGTCTGCACTGTAGGTTGTATACATATGTATGTACGGAGTATAGTATATCTAAAATTCTACGGTATGGAGAGTATTTCTTAATATGAAAAGTGATGAGACGTGATAGGACCCCCGTAAAAAAATATGGGCATGTACGCAATTTTTTCGAAAGGAAGACGTGGCCGGGAATTCTTGAGAAATGTCCGTCCCCGGCAGCATTCATGCGGATGGAATTTCCTGATAGATACATCGACTGAAGAAACGAATATCCTTAATGTCCGATAACTTGTTATATGTTATGTACCCTCAACCATAATAGTCCACACCATATTGCAAAGCAGATGGATATATGTAGTTGAGAAAATAGTGGAATTTCTCGACTCAACTGTGTGCCACATAATTCGGTTCTCTCACTCATAAGCTGCGGAAGCAGTGGGGGCATTAACGTTGCAATAGCAGTGGGAGGGGCTTGGAAAGAGTTGAAGGATTCTCGATGCGCCCACGGTTCACGCTCCTGTTTTCGCACAGAGTCTCGCCAAATAGTTTTGTCATCCAAAAACACGCAGATTTGAGCCAAACGCGAATACACACATATTTTGCTGTTTTGGAAATAGACAAGGAAGGATGACGGATGGGATGAGGATGGAATGGACATTATTCGTTAGGTTTTCCCATTCCTTTCTTCCACGCCGCCCACCCGTTCTTACGTAGGCATAAGAAACCCTTTCTCGAGAAGGTCATGAAAGACCAGTTGCGATTGCATGCACGTTAATAGCTTTCACCGGATTACAAGAAAGGAGAAACTGACTCCTGCCTGCCTGCGGTTTGCTGGTGGCAGTTCGCTCAAAATAATTTATATCTAATCCATCAACGAAAGTCCAGCGGCTCGAAATATGATTCCTGTGGTTCGGCAACTAAAGCCCTCTGAGACGGTTGACGGTCAGCCATCTGTGACGAACTCGAGATCAAAGCAAAATTAATATTGGGTCGATGATGGAAAACATAATGAAAAGCATTTTAGGCCAATCATATTTTAATCATGACTGAAGGGAATTATTGTATGTAATATGTATACCTAATAGCCTATGGTATACCTTATTCTACTAACATGAGCTGATGGGCAGGGACATGCATTTTACATTTACTAATATTTGATGATGATAAAAAAATCAGTATAAAATTCATGTTTGATGTGCGTAGGCCGAACGTGGATAGGAGTGGGAGGGTCATGGAATTAATAAGATCCCCAATTTTTAGGCAAATTGTCCTTACGAGATATCTGGTATTCTTAGGGAAGATGAGATGTACTATGTTTCCCTTATTTATGACATACGGCTAATCTGGCATAGATGCTTCAGGTGGGTGGGATTGCGGTGACAATATTTCTATCTCAGGTCGACATGTGAATTTGCCTTAGGTTACTTTTTCTGAGTTATGGTCAGATATGAGCATGTAATTAAAGCTTTTGGTTTATAATATTCATTCATTCTGCACAGTAATTCCATGGAAGAAGTTGCATAATACGTACGAGTAGTTGGCGAAGTTGATGCGCCCCAGCGAACCTGCAAAATCTTGCGGGATCCAAATCCAAGGAAAGTAAAAATGAGTTTGCATAAAAGCTGATCCTCGTCATAATTTTCCTTCGATCGATTTCATTCAACTGAAAATTTGCTGTCCTTCATTTATTTATCTGTCTCATCACTCTTTGGGGGTTAATTTTCCGTAAGTGACCATTTTTCTAACAAAAAAGATTGACACATTGTCATTTTCTACTTAGAAAATAATAATCTGGAACTTTTTTTTAGTTATTACCTCTGAAAAGTTCATAAATTATTTAGTTCAGTTTAAGTAGGTTACCTCCTTTATTGATACTGTGTTTACTTCTGCCACGAATTGAAATTGTCCCTTTAATCAAGTTATAATCAAGTTATAGTATAATGTGTAATGCATATTATTAATTATTAAATAGGGGCAGGAGAGCGAGGTGCAGAATGTCTCACGGTCACTGTGGGAGTGGGGGTTGCAATGGGGACCACAACCATGAGCACGACTCACCCGAGATGGGGGTGGAGTACTCCCTCTACACAAAGATTGACAAAGAAAACCTCACCTGTCTCAATGAAGCCGTGGATGGATCCTGCAAAACTATCTTCAAACCTTGGGATCAGCGACTTAACTTTGAAACGGTAACCTTTACTCGTGACCATGCATAATTTGGAGTCAAGAATTAATACTATTTTCTTTTGCAGATGGTCGACAGTGATGTAGATGAGGAGCTCTTAATCAATATTCCGTAAGAAGAATTTTGTTAGTACAATTAAAAAATCGAACGTTTAGCTTGGATGTAGCCCGAGTCAATTATTTAATTCGACTAAAGTTTAATTTGGGTGTCACCATGTTGGGTCCCCCTGACAAAACACGTGGTTTGAAAATAAAGTTGGATAAGCTGCTCATCCGCTAGGGTACCAAAGACATTACGATTCGTAATGTCTTTGGTACTCGTAATTTACGAGTACTAATTCCTGTATGGCAAAACCATGACTCGGGTTAAACCCAGATTAGACAATTAGTAAATTTGAATTGGTTCGGTTTATTTAGATTCACAGGCAATGTAAAATTGAAGGGGATTATAATTTGCGCTCCAGACGACGAAAGTCATCCTAACTGTGTCCGTTTGTACGTATAAAATTAACATTGTGAAGGTATATCATCCAATTTTGTCAACTTTGTGATATATATATATAGGTTTAAAAACAGACCACACATGACATTTGATGATACAACGACAGAACCGGTGCAGGAATTTCATCTGAATCGTGACCCAACTGGATTGTTAGAGTATCCTCTCAAGTACTAAAGATTCTTGAACTATGCACGTATAGTATGGGGGCATATTTAACATAGAAAATTATTACAAGTTTGCTGTTTTATTTTAGGGCTGTAAGTTTTTCATCCGTCAATCACTTATCGATTCATGTTCCGTCTAATTTTGGGAACGACACGACAAAGTTGTGCTACATTGGACTACGCGGAGAGTGGACGGCAGCTCAACGCTCAGAAATTCTCATTACAAATTATGAACTTCGACCAAATGTTGCGGATCATCCAAATCGAGTTTGGGAGCAGGCTTCGCACGAAATTCAGTAACCGATTGTGATCACTTCGATTCATATAAATATCGTTATACATATGTACATGTACGTACATGTCTTTTACTTTATGTTTGTCGTCAAAAGATGAGCGTTTACTTATGCCTATTATAATATAAAATTTTAAAATTAAAACATTTATAATATTGCAGTATTTGTAAGCCACTAAATATCGTCGATTATATAACAAATTTAATTTTAATTAATTGTGTATATAATTTTATGAAAAATTGCATGCTGTAATATGTATATGTAACGTAATTTATCATGTGAATCAAAAAATAAACTTACTACTTTACTTTAGCGTTCACAATCATTAATTATATTTCAATTTTTTATGTAACCTGCAAGACGATTCCTTGGCTGGAATCAGGAAATCCATTTTGAGTAGATGAAGAGCATTTCGAAACGATGGGTGTGGATTTATGCCATTTGTGCAGACAGTTGATAGTAATAGTTTTTTATGAAATCTCAATCTGTCTTGCATTCATTTCGTCCCTCCTCTTTTCTGACTCAAATCTATTGTACCTGTGACCAAATCTATTTAAATTCTACTCAAATTCAGAACTCATCGTCAAACCAAAAATTTACCATTTACCAAGTCATATTTGAATTTTTAAAAATAAAATCTAATAAGTACACGACTTACAATGCAAGTCTTTTACGTGTACAACTCCTATCTGGTTGGGACCAATTTTATTTTGTTCATCACAAAAAACAAGCATACCCGTATTTTTTCATTTTTCATAATGCGCTAATTTGAGCGCGGGGCGCGAATTTTAAATCATTTTTCAGCCAAAACCTCGGTTTTTAAAAATTCTGTAAATTTTCGAATTTTAGCCCGAATCCAAAAAATCGAAAACATGTCTCCTCAGAATGACTTACCTGACTTATGAAAAATCCACATGTATTATTTTTTGAAAACTTAAAAATTTGAAAGAGTTTATAATTTTAATTTTCAAAAACTGGAAAAAATTTTGAAAATCAAATTTCGAGACAATTGCATTTTTCATAAGTCAGCTAAGTCATTCTGAGGAGACATGTTTTCGATTTTTTGGATTCGGGCTAAAATTCGAAAATTTACAGTATTTTTAAAAACCGAGGTTTTGGCTGAAAAATGTTTTAAAATTCGCGCCCCGCGCTCAAATTAGCGCATTATGAAAAATGCAAAAATACGGGTATGCTTATTTTTTGTGGTGAACAAAATAAAATTGGTCCCAACCAGATCGGAGTTGTACACGTAAAAGACTTGCATTGTTAGCCCAATCACGAATTAATTAATTAATTAATTCTATACATTACACTCCTCTTGTTTTGCACCCCCAATGAGTAATGAGCTACTGTAATTATCATGTCATCGATAAGTTATCATATAAAAACAACTTTATAATAATTAGATAGCTGTGTGAGACCAATGATTAACAATATATCTAGTTTATCCGATGCTCAATGCATTGAACTTATTGGATTTAGAGCTTGCCGATGTGCATATATGTATGTAGAAAAACGTAGCATGTCTCGGTCTCTTGATCACCTCTGACTAATTACTTGACTACTAGCGAAAAACCACAATATTATAATTATGCATATTCTCATTATATAATCATCTTATCAAACATGAGTATTATCATCGGAAGGATCGTATTTGGTTTAATGTTTGAGGTCTGCACACTTGAGGAATTCATAATTGATTTAACAGTGTATTTTAGCTAGTTGTTAAATCTACATTTAAAATTATTTGTAAATATATAAATCAAAGTATTTAAGTAATCCACTGCAAGGCTTTCGAATGAAACTGCAGTTAGTATGTAGCTATCTGACAGAAGTTGTACATGACTTCTAGTAAATAATTGGACGCACATATGTACATACGCACATATGTATATGGATGCACGTATTTTTTGCCTGCCAGGTAACATTTTCTAATTTAAAGGGCACCAATCAATTGCTAATTGCTTATTCGTTATGGTTGTGGCCTTGTCAGTTCTTTATTTCCTCGCTTTTTACTTAGTTTATTAATAACTTTGGTGAGAAACTTTTTTGTGGCGTTTTCTGTGGTGTGCAGCAAAAAATAAGTCTACACAAATTAAATTGAATTAAGTTCCCAGAAAGATGGGATTATCTGGATCTGTCACAAAATGGGTAATTACATATGTACATTTACACGAGCTATTATGTAGTTTGATGTATATCACTGCGACATCTTTTTCAAATTCTTGAAGATTTAAATAAATCTAAAGTTTGCCGTTTTTTGTTCAGATAATTGCGATAGTTGTTCTTACGACGAGCATTGTGGACGCTTGCAACTCGTACGGGCACTACGGGAGCTCGGTCGTGGATTTTTCCCATCTTGACAATTTGGACGCTTCCCATCATCCCACGTTGAGCGAAAAGATTCGGAGTGTGGTGAGGTCACATTACGGGAAAGGGTGGGGCTGGTCCCCTCCAAAGTCATCTTACCAAGGTCACTCTGGAGGGGGTGACAGCTACAGTCACTCTGCTGGCGGTGGTGGTGGTGAAAGCGATGGCCATCATCATCTCTCATCAATATCTTCACATTCTGTAAGTTTACAAAAATTGTGTCAATTATTTGTTGTCGATACACTCAATTCTGACAGCTTATAATGCATACTCTCTTTTTCAGTCACATCATAAACCAGGATACGAATTTGCGGCTCATAATCACCAGAAACCAGTCATCGTGGGTCCTCCAAAGTCCAAAAATGCGGAAGGAATGTCAAGAAAATATCGAAAAGTTAAGGTGGTACAAGTCAAGAAATTAAACGAATAATGCAATGTTTGTATCCATTATTAGCGTTAATAGTATTATTATTCATTGAGTTGTTGCAGTGAGCATGTTTGACAGAAAAAGTGTGTATGATTGATTAACTCTTAAGAGGTATTAAAACCATCTTTTTGTTTTCAAAATTATTCTTGTTGAGTTTTTCCCATTTCATTGCTTGTTCTGTAAAACAACAAAATTAGATAATAGATTTTCAGAGCTGTACATATACTGATTCACAAAAAATGGAGGTCTATTGAGCTCATTGTAACTTTGTTTGATACCTGCTAAATCCGTTGCACCTTGGCTGGGCCCGTACGCAGAAACGAACTCCCTTCGGTTTCTACTTTCATGTTCCAGCGAAGAATGCTCAACTGCAATAAAGTGGACATTGTACAAACGAAGCTGTTCAAAGAATGATTAAAGTTAGTTAAATATAGGTCACATTTACTGGGGGTAGAGGTTGATAATACAATGAACGTTAGGCAGCAGGCACCAATGAGAAGAATATTTATACAGCTAACTTTGTGCATTATGATGAAATACGTCGTCGTTATTATAATAATTTGAAATTAGCTTAAATTTAAGCAGTAAATTAAGTTTTTGTTTAACAAGAGTCGAGAGGAACTTGTCTCATGAAAGATTTGTAGAATAGTGACAATTTTTCTAGTCTGTTTTCATTAAATACTCCTGACCTATGCTTCACGGTATTAGTAAATGCAATTGGCTCAATTAGTAATTCATTTAACAAGTTTAGTTTAAAGCTGATGAATCATTCCATCTCGTGTGATTCGTTAGTAAGCTAATTATTATTTGAAGATGATATAATCTTAAATTCATTTTTTACTCATTACTATATAAATATATACATACATAATACATCAAGCACGCAATATGTCAATTATGCAATTTAATGAGCTTTCTTAATATATTCCCTTAATAATTTACCTGCAT
The DNA here is from genome assembly GCF_002217175.1 of Folsomia candida. NCBI lineage: Eukaryota > Metazoa > Arthropoda > Collembola > Entomobryomorpha > Isotomidae > Folsomia > Folsomia candida. The sequence continues at coordinate 22,433,023 of NW_019091193.1, read as the reverse complement.
ATACTATGTGTTATAAAGTATCTGTAATAATCATACCATATACTATACGTGGATTTGACATAAGGAAATTCTGTCGTACAATGGTTTGAAATATTAATTTTCTTTGTCTGAAATTCGAACTTGTAACAAACTTTGTCAAGTATGAATTTTAATTCCACACAAACACATCCTCATAGAGTTATATTAATATAAGCAAATCCTACATATTTCTTAATGGATTCGTGTTATTGTTTTCTTTACTACAGCAATTTTTTTAAAAAACAGAATGTACAAGGTTTCTAGATTTCTTCATTTTTGGACTTGGTTTTTTGAGTGGATTTTTTAAGATGAGCTTAAATTTAAAGTATAGAGCCCAAGCCAACAAGCGCCCCTTTCGTGTGCAGACTTTCCAAACTTCAGAAAAGAAAAGGACAGCGGAACACGCTAGAAGCATTCCATACAACATGAACAGGATTTGAATTGAAGATTCCAACGTCAAGGGTTCCCATTCTGTTCCAAAAAGTTGGTTTCTGCTGTTGCCTCGCATGAAGCTCAGAAATGATTTATGTAATCGAGCCATCCCCCAATGAAAGGGGATTCCGGAGGATTGCAAAATTGCACGATAATGCAGAACTGCTGTGGATCTAGAAAGTCTCAATATCCAGTCTACAGTAATGTCCGACACCTTTTCTTCCGTGAGAGAACATGTAACTTGACCAATGCGGAATGAGAACTTTCCAGATGCGATGGTTCTCAACAAGGAGATCGCATTTGGGATAACCGTGAATCCTCCGTTTTCACCAAGAGTTCGGAAAGTCTCGAATGGTTGTGTTAGTACATTCTGGAAATGAAATCCTTTCACCTCCTTGTAATAACTTGCCTTCACTTTTCCTCTGTACTTGGGGTTACTCTCCATCACTGCCATCATGAATGGAATTTCACTCTTGTTTCCTACAAGGAATTTGTATTGTTTAACATGGATTAGTTCGTGTAGGTCGAGGATTTGCTTCTCTCCGAGCGGTCTTGTGAGCCCAGTTGTGACCATGCCGAGGTATGCGTTTGTGAGTACGATCAATACCAGCAGTGACGATGACAGCCCTGGACTCCAAGACCGTTGCAATGACTGAGCTAAAAGAGTACCAAATATGTCGAAACCGTAGTCGGGGTCGCGATGGAACAACGCCATCGCCACGGCAGAAACAATAATCATCACCCAAGTGTAGACATCGAATGGACTTGTGAGACTGCTCCAACTAACGGTTTGATATTGGAGCACCTTTGGAAAGTAGCAGTAGATAAAGTTGAGAGTTTGGACATGACTCTTGAATACTTTGGGGTTGTACCACTTCATCTTTTCGTCCCCGTCTTGCTCAGAGGTATTGCAGAGGAGGCAAATGTGCAAGCCGGGGACAGTCGGAGAAAGCCAGTGCTCCTCACCGTCTCTTGCCGGGGTAAGAGTGAGGTTGAAGTGCTTTGCAATAATGCCTAAAATTACGTGGGTTGGTTGACATCTGGACGGTTTTTCCTGATAGTTCTCCGATGTGCAGTTGGGATTGTTCACGTTATCCATTTCACCTGGGGTGTTACTCATAATGTAGGCAGTCCCACCTTGAGGAGGTGAAGAAGTGCTCGTTTTCTCTTGTAATATTGACGATGCTAGAAATGGACCTCTATGCCAAGCGATTTTCAACCCCGGTGGACACAAGTTGCAGTACATGGCCCACTCTGACGTGACCATGTTGAGCAAAATGAGAGGTGCGTGAAAAAGATGAGGTAAAGGTTCTTCTTCTGACGATGAATCCTCTTCTTCTTCGTTAGGGTATTGTTGCAACGATTTGAACAATCGTTCATTACTGCTACCATTTCGAATATGGAGAATAAAAATCGCTGCGTCCGAGTACGCAAAATTAGTGTTGGTGATGATTTTTGATAAAACTTTGAATGGTTGAGTGGCAGAGGCGTCGTCTAGTTTGTCAATCAGTAGGAAAACTGAAAATATGATACAGAAAGATTTTAAACGACTAAATATTGGCTGAGATTTTACTTCTTTGTGTAGTGCATTTGTTTCTGTAAAGTATATTGTTGCAGGTTTCTGAGGGAAAAAATATTTGGTGACTTCCCAATCATTCCAGACACTAATTGTTTCTTTGTGATGTTGGTCAAATAGATAAACTAGATCACACTCCCCAACACCAAGATTTGTATTGATCTCAAAACAAGAACAATAACGTAAAATAACTTGCATGAAAATGATGATATCTAATCCTGGAAATTGTGATTTTTTACGCATATTACGTATGTAGATATGTACATAATTTGTTAGTATGAAATGGCAAGTATAAACGCTGTCAAGAAATAAGATAAGCAATGTTGTAATGTAAGGAAGGCAGGCACAATTCGTACTGGCGTATAGCTTGAGCAAACACAAATTAAAACCAAGGCCTTTCTCCGAAGTGTTCCATATTATTGAGTATATTTATTAATGAGAAAAAATAAATACTTTGTAGTTCGATTGTTTTTGTCATTTTAACAGTTTTTATATGAGGTTATGTATCAATACTAATTATCTTTTCCTTGTGTTATGTATTCCTTTCATGGAAATCTGTAATTATATATATTAACTTGGTGTCGTTGAAGCTTTCATAAGGGCCATTTCCTATTCTACGACATTGAATTACTCTTGTTTGGAAGCTTCAAAAGCGTTGTATAACAATCTGCAGCTACGTAAGTATTTTATTGTACTTCTGATAATTAACAAAAAATAAATTCAGTGTTGAAAATTAACTTTTTCCGCTTAAAATGCTTACACACATGCAATTGATATGCAATTTAGAATCATGCGGCTTGGCTATAAAATTAAGGAGCCTTGATGAAGAGTCGTCCTTTGGAGTCCGCGGGTGTGACCATCACTCTCGTCAAAGAGACGTCTCTCGGAGCAAAAATGTTGACAACTTCAATGACATCGTCTTCCAACCCAAGTGAAGAGTCGGCTGTGTTCAGCTTTTCCTTGAGGAGTTTAATCCCGCTCTCCCTGACGCTAATCACCAAGATGGAATTGTATCTCTTCTCTACAACGATTTTCGTCGGGTCGACATCTTTAATACGCACCTCAATCTCCACGCCCCGCTCGTTAGAGGAGACGCTTGGACGAACGGAGGTGCTCATTTGTGGAGGAAGCCCCTTTTCAATATTGATAATGTAGCCACCGATGGTGATAAGCTTGTCAGGTTCGTCAGGTGCAAAAATATCTCGTAGTTTGTTCTGCGATAAATACAAAAATAAGCATGCGGATGCATAAGAATTGTTTTTTTTTCTGAATGAGAGGCCTCTGCAACATCAATAACAATATTACCGATGTCGCTGGAGAATGTGCAAATTTTGAATTTCGAGTCTGACTTAAGGATCTCTTGCTTGAGGCTGCTTGACCCTCTCGAAGCCATTTCAAAGGTTGTGTGGAAGACGTGGTGTTGTTGTCATTTGGTTGAAGTGATTTTGTCTTGAATTTAATATCATAACGATTCAAATATAGTTTTATCAAAGCAAAAAGAGTTGTTCAAGTCAATATTGCAGTTGTTACCGTATTTCCAATGGTGGCTTTTCCTAAGGGTCTCATCGCCCGATTCTCATTGCCTCTCCTCCCATGATTTTTGTGAGTGTTGGACATGGCCTTGATCTTCTCCTCTGCCATGGAGAGCAGTGTGGCGGTCGAGTGGGGGACGGGGGGATGAAAGTCCTGCTCGTAAGTGCTCTCTTCAGGATCGTACAAGGGCTGCTCGCGTTCCGTTCCGTACGCAGAAAAATTTGGAGTGAGGATAAGCCCGTTCAAAATGGTTTTCGTAGAGTCCAGCTTGTAAGATGATGGAGCTGGGTTTGTTTTCGTGGCACCGGATTTCGTGGTCTTGGCGCTGTTAGCTTTCAACGTGGCTGTGGGCATGATTGTTTATTTGGATTTATAAAACATGCAATCCAAAAATGCAACAAAACTTGAAAAAAATTGGAGGAATTTGAATGATTATAGTTATTGCTATAAATGGTTTTCAATTTTTACTGTGTAGATAGATGTGACTGATTTTCAAATTGGAATAATGCGTTGCCTGGAAAATAGGCCGATGAAACATTCATCAATTCACTTTATGTTACTTGACGCTGTAAAAATTTTAAATGGACCCCAACTTATGTCCACTGGTATGTGTAAATGCTCATGATATTTTACTATTTACCTGATTGGACTAATAATGCAAACCTGATATTCCCCATATGTAAATGATATTTATGAAGGCTATTCTCCCAATACCCTGTCACATTTCCAATGATAACACAATTACATAACACAATTGCAAGGAGGCAATCAAATCAGCAAACTGCAATCACAGACGGCGACAGCTTCAAGAACGACAGTCCGATTAATTATTTAATTCAAATTGACTAAATTCCGTTAAATTAATGTGCACGTTCAGTTTAGACGCATTAACTGTATAAGTACTTTACTGATATGTAGTTTCATCATTTCATCACTTTCATCTCTCGTAGTCCAGCATTTTCGACCGACTGAACAAAACATAAAGGTAGAATATGCATATTCATTACATTACACGTTCATTACTATTTAATTACGCCAACACTTTGCTAATGCGACCAACGAAACTGGCTCGGTTCTACTAACGAGAGTTGTGTCTTGAGACTCTCAAGTTAAAAGTTGTTCGTATGTAGAACCGAGCACAAAATGCTCGGTTGGTCGCACCAACAAACAAGCCAACACTTTGGATGAGCAATTTTTCCAATTAATATAATCATATTTAAATCAAGATGGGCTCGTTGTCTCAAATCGCCATCCTCATCAAAACAACCAACTTTGCTGCAACCAAGCATCGTAACCAGAGAAGGAAGGACCCCTCGAAAACGCCATACATTAACCATCCAATAGGTATAGATAGACTTAAGAATTACGGCAATAATTGCCAACAAGGCTCGCAAATGTTAATTTCATGAATATTTATTGTCTGGTTTGCATCCTATTCGTCGTAGGAGTAGCCAACATTTTAGTCGAAGAAGGCGGAATTGAAGACCTAGCAGTTATACAAGCAGCTCTTCTTCACGACACGGTTGAAGACACAGATACCACGCTGGCAGAGTTGGAACAACATTTCGGCTCCAAGGTAAGACAAGCCCTCGTGTTATGCATTTTTAAATAGGTCTGTCTGTATCTTCTTGGGCACGCACGGCAGGTTTCAAGCATCGTGGCCGAAGTCACAGACGACAAGCTTAAGCCAAAAGAAGAACGGAAACGACTCCAAATAGAACATGCAGCCCACGCGTCAACTGAGGCCAAATTGGTGAAGATGGCGGACAAGATTTACAACTTGCGTGACCTGGAGAAAGCCCTCCCTCTCGGGTGGGATGATGCCAGAAGACGAGAATACTTCGTTTGGGCAAAACAAGTTGTAGTTCATTGCTATGAGGCGAATCCAGCGCTGGCAAATATTCTCAAAGAGATTTTTACACGAAGCATCAATTTTTAAGGTGCTGGTGGGTGGAGACTATTTATAATGTGTGTACCAGTATTCACTATTAATAGTTTTTACACATTCCCATATCCACCATTTTTTTTATATAAATGGTATCTAGTAAACAAACATAAAACATCACAATTACAGCATTATGGCATTACAAACAGATTGTATGAAGTAGTAGGACAATAAAATACATATTTGCATAGTTATTGTATTAGTAACTACTATTTAAATAACTTCCTTATAAATTGGGCAGCAATCTACTTGGGCCCTTCGTGTTAATGAAAGAGTACTCGTTATATATTGGATTAAGTCTCGCCCGAACGCAGGGCCAGTGATTTATCTCATTCTTGAACGGTCTCAGTCCTTTATCCTCAAAACTTTCCCACATTTTGTACACCTTTGGAAAAAGTTCACCTTTTTCATCCCCATGAATTTCAATGTGCAACTGGCCCCATGGGAGTATCTGGAATTCATTCAGGATTTGCTCCATGACGTCAAATTCTCCAGATTCAATATCCATCTTGAGAAAATCAATCCACTGATGACCGTTCTGCAATCAAGCCACAACACGTTACTATTTATATGATAAAAAAATATCGTGATTTGCGATGCAACCGTAACCTGTTTCATGAGAGAACCCAATGTAGCATTTCCTTTGGGTTGTATGTACACTTTATTAAAGTGAACCCTTGGGTGTGGAGTGGTCACTTGATTTCCCATTCTATCCACGGACGCATCATACGCCCATATTTCACAGTCTGTCCTCTCTAAAAATTCTGCTTCGAAGCTTGACTCTGTAGCCACTCCGAATGAATAAATGATGCACGGACGATCTTTGTTAGGGAACGATTCTTCTGGTTTTTCCTAAATTAGTGAAGGAAACTCTAAATGCAGGCATTTTTTATATAATGACCGCTTCATCACTACCAAGATTATAACTTGATATTTGATAGTATGGATAGTTGCACATGTACATCTGTTGTTTTCACGGTGTCAAAGAGTTCCATTCCGCAGACCCATTTACCCCCATCGCCAAGGGCTCCAATCCTCTGGATCGTGTATGGACAGGAAAAAGCGGGTAGAAAGTAATCCCAGAAATACATGACCCTTGCAGGTGGCCATGGGTTCACTTTTGCAGGATCAGCACCCACAAACTCTCTTCGGCGACGCCGATATTCCTACAACATAGGAAATGACGAGTAAAAATTTCTGCAAAAATATGCTTTATTATTCCAACACATGTGATTGTAAATTGTATAAAGTTTGTGACTATAACGTCAGACCCGAAGGAAAGTATATAACAAACCTGATAGCTTTTTTCCGACGCATCAAATTGTTTCCGAAGAAAACGGCGATAATTGTTTTCTTCTTCATTGTTCTGACTTCTTTGAGCAAGAGAGGGTTGTGACTCCTCTTCAATCCAATGATGCTGACCTCCGGGCGATGGTGTCGAAGGACGTGACCCGGCAGAGGACTTTGTGATGACATTTATATAGAAAAGGGTCCAAATGAGGAAGATCAATATTACCAATCCTGTCAACCTTGGGTTCATTATTGCTTGCGGAAAAATCTATAGCTCAATTTCACTTTGAAAGTGATGATGACGAAAAACAACTCCAGTTAATTTATCCAGCTAATTTATAACGAAGACAGAGTGCCAAATATAGGATATTTGAATACCAATCCTAAGCCATATAGGATAGCAATGAACTTGTATTAAATATTTCTCTGGTGACCTGCTGGCCAAGAAGAAAGTGAGAAATTTATTGCACCTCACACAGCGGTTCCACCTCCACGTAGTTCACTCAACCATGCAAATATTTGGCCAACTGTTACAATTTGCAAATAGTATTAATTGTATTGAAAGTTTTTGTTTAACAAAACAATGCACGAATTGAATTATGCATCAAGTTCCAGCAACACAAGAGCCCACTTTTTATCATAGCATTGCTATTTTAACATGAATGGCGTGAAATTATGCAATGTATTTTCCTCGTAAGACATCCATCTGTGGTTTTGAGATATCCTGCTTAAAATTGATAGCATGCTAATAACTAATCAGGCCTAACGTCAAAATTACTTGTTTAAGTACTTGATTGAGTTCATTATTCAAGTAAAATGTGCAGATAAGTAGTATGTATTGACCGATGCAATAAATACATTAATTAAGCATATTATTATAAAAATGTTTACCTTGTGATAATTATTTTCATCGTAAGGACTCTTTACTAGGGAGGAAGGAGAGGTTGCAAGGATGTCAGAGTTGAGAATTTCGTAGGATCTTAATCTTACATACACGTAGTAATTCATGCATCATCAATGATGTCATCATTCATCATATCATAAATATGAGTTTGAAAAAGCGTGGTTAAGCTCCATGAGCCCTATTACACTCCTGTCATACCCCTCAAATTCGAGGAAACCCCCTCTGCATACAAACCTTGCAGCAAACCGTGAGCGAAACTGGACGAATGCTAAATTTTGACATCGACAATGTAAAAATGCCAGCATTTCTCAAAATAATCGTCCTAAAATTCGAAATTCTGCAGATCTTAATAAATTATATTAATATAATTTAATGTGCCAACAATTCTCTCTCTATCTAATATAGTGCTATACTTCAGCAATACCATTTGGTTTTAATTTTGCAATATATGTAATTTTAATTAATTAATTAAATTATACACTACACCCCCCACAGCTGGGTCGTTGGTTATTACTAATGCATCTCAAGATACTTACACACACACGTAGGTACAGTAATGGTAAAAGTTAAATTTATTTTCAAATATTATCAGTCGTATTAATTATATGAAAAACTTGTCCACACGTCCATCAGCATATCAGCAATGCGAAATGTGAGATTCTTCATGGGTTTAGCTCGATTGAGACGAGACAAAATTCTCACCTTTCATTGCATGGCGGGCAGTAGTATCTACTAGTAAACGTCACACCGCTGGATGCAGGCCACGACCACGACCAGATTATTTCTCAAACTACAAGTTTTGAATTTTACATTTTATCTCACTTGACGTGACCAGTGGTCACTGATCACCCTTGTAGTTTCAAGCATTTTCGATATTCCAAAAAGAAATAAACAAGCACTTCAAGTAAGTAATTAATTACTTTTATTATTTGTTACATTGTGAATATGGAGCAACATTTGATTGCTGGCTTTAAAATGTTTAGCGTTTAAAAAACGTTAAAATAATTAGCATTTATACCAATTGTGTTTTTGAAATTAACAGGAAATTACTAATTAATGCTGATGATGACATCCAAGCCTTGCGAGTGGCCTTGGTGGACCGAGGAATTGCGGAACACTTTGGAGGAGATTCTGGGAGAACGGGAGGGCGACGACGTCACGGAGAATGTTTTCGAAGAGGGGAGGATTAGTGCTGACGGCAAGGATAAGTTGGAGAGAGCTGTTCGGCTGGAGTGTACAAATCCGAGCCTTCGTTTTGCATATATTCGGGCATTAGCGGACGAGTTGAACGGGTATGAGGACATAGTGGACAAGAGGTTTTTGGTAGTCTCATTTGGAACAAAAAGAATTTTGGGCAGCGTCCAACACCTAAGGGATTATATTTATGGCCAGTGCATGTATGTACAATACGGATTATTTTCATAAGTGGTTTTCATTTGGTATCTTATTATTTCATGAATTTTATATAGGAAATTGTTCGACCTGGACCCAATTTCTCTCGAGTATAATTTAGGGGTTGCACGTTTGTGCACTTTGACTCTTCCACCCTGGGCAAGGAATCTGCAATTTGCTAAACTATGTTTGGATCGTGCTGTGATCTTTCACCACGAATCATCCAAAGCACTAAAGCGTATGGCGTCTTATCTGTTGAATGTTGTAAGTTTTTAAAGTCTATATACTCTTGTTTTTATTAAATATAGTAAGACCTGCGTGATATAACTATATGAATTCAAACAAGTTGAATTTTGCAAATAATAGGAAAAAGATATTGCTTCCGCTAGATCGTATTTTCAAAAAGCCATCAGTTATGATCCGGAGGACTTTCAGACTGCAATCTCAATCTTGTACTCATTGTTTGCTGATATTGGAACATTCAAAGGACAAGTCAGCACCCTTTTGAAAGCAGAATTCCAGAAACCTTTTTGGACAGATAAGCAAATAGCGGAACTCTATTTTGTCCGTGGACTTTTTCAGTTCTTTTACAACGGATATGAAAAAGATGTTGCTATTTCTTGGACACTTGCATTTTCCAAGAGTGAACAAGAGTTTCAAAGTTGCATTGAGGTATGATTAAGTTAGATTTATGAATGTTTCAAATTTTTTGTTTTATTAATTATGGAATTATACATCAAATTTTTCTGACAGCGCTTCACGAGAACCAAAATGATTTATCAATTCAGCTGGAAACATGACGAAGTTTTCACGTTCTCCAATTTCTGTGATGTTCTGAAGGAAGGCTTCGCATTCCCAGAAGTTGACGCGAAAAAACTTAAAGCTATTCGATCATTGATCAAGATTGTAGGACGAAAGGAATTTAAAGAAAAAAATGAAAAAGCAGCTCGAGCAGCCTCTTCTGACGTAAAGTCATCTCATTTCGGTAGAAAGGGTCCCGAGGTGCCCCCTACCATTTTGGATAATATTCTTGTGGGATCTGAAGGTGACGTAACGGAAGCATTCAAACTGTTTAGGATTCCGGAAACATCTCCAAAGTTTATAATGGAGGATAAGTATAGAAAAGCGTGCCGTGAGCTCCAATGCATTAAAAAGCAACCCCAGTGTGATCACGAAGAAATAGCGCACAAAACTTTTGAACTCAACTCGGCGTTTGCTACGTTGCATCATCATTTCCATCGAAAACGAGATTCTGCTGCTGCTGCTACTACGGAAATTCGAAAACCCAAGGAAGAAATCATGGTGGACGAACACTTGTATGAAATTGATTAATCCAATGGGTTAAAGTTAATATTAATAAGAAAATAACGTATGCACATGTTATCTCGGTCTTGTTAAGTAATGTGAAGTGACAATAATTTATGCTGCACACTAGAGTAACTTATTTTACAGAATGTAAAAAAAGTACTTGTTAAACAATGGGTTTATTAATTAAATGAAAATAAAATAGTAAATAATATTTTGGAATTTAAATAATGCAACAATGTAAAGTAACTAACTCCATTAATAAGTTGTTATTAAAGCAAGTAGTGCATCTATTTCAGTAATTACTATACTCAAATACTGAATCCAAAAGACGTCAAATTAGTAATTATCATATGGGTTTCCATACTGAGAGATATTACTTGCTGGAAAGACTTTTGATAGTAGAAAAGAAATGTCCACTTTGTGTGACAGTCTGTGTAAACTGCAGACTGTAATGATTGTCGATGCATTCAGGAGGACAATTGTCAATATATAGAACATTTGAGTTTAACACAATGCTTTTGGGTTTAATGCATTATTATATTACATGGTCTTAAATCTAGATTCAAAATTTCAGTCAGGAGCAGACTTGTCACTCATGACAAATGTCAATTTTGAAAATCAATCGTATCGAAATAATATTTTAAATATTATACATGAATAATCCAATATTCGGCACGTTTGGTACTTAATTATCAGAGGAAACAAAAAATCTAGTGAGCATACATTGTTCCAAAACTTTCTTCTAATTAGCGGTATCCCTATAACTAATTTATTGAAATTGACGATTTATCCTCATCACCACATCATCATCTCTATTTACTTTTCACTACAAGGAAAACCAGGTTGCAAAAATTTGTAGGCAATTGTGCCACATTTGTTGTGGGAGTGATTGTTAGAGCAGCGTATGGGCAATGGGCATTATTTCAAATCCTCGGCAACCAACCTCCCAAATCTCCAACTTCCTCCTTGGTTAATCCTAAAAGGATGGACTATAGTATGCGCAAAAATGAATGAATGAATGAAATAGCATTAGCAACTATGTATACTGTTTGCTTCGATTTACTACAACATAGAAAAACTAGTGGCACTGCAGACTTGGAGTGCTAAATGCAAGATCGTGATGTCAATGTCGGCACTACATAGTACAAAACACTACTAAACTGAACCAATCGTGATGTTATTTGGTTGCAGAGAATGGAAAGTAGATTTGCAATTTTTTTATTTCCTTCTTCTTCGTTGGGTTGATTTAATCAACTTGATTATAAACTGCGGTTACAGAAAAGTCAAGCAATGTCAGTAACTCAATATATACATGTATATATAAGATTACATATACAGTATCATATTTACATACGTATTAGTATGAGAGCCTGGGATTTATTTAACCCTTTTCACAGTAAATAATATGGTTATCCAGAACAATTATATTTAGCATCAGGGTTATCGAATCCATGAGCAGAACATAAGTCGAAAGTCAGGGTCAGTCAGGGCTTGTCCACCAAAAGATGTAGACAAAACTCACAGCGACCCTCAGCATAATATAAATTAGATGCATATGACCAACTCGATTGTCAACTGTAAAATTAAACAGGAAGTTGCAACTTAAAAATACGAATGAATAAGCATTCGTAAATGAAATTACTTACCTATATCTGCATATACGTACGTATGTATGCACCAGTCACCAGTGCAGTGAACCATGAATCACCCTCATAATAATAAGCATATTAATACGTCATTATCATCCATAGAATGATAACGTGTCAAATTACATTGCGACTTTTCTCTTGTTGTATGGACATAAACCCCGAGACGAAGTTTTCTTATTAGCGAACGGCTGCTAACCAAATCCATTCCGTTCAAATGAATTTCTAACAAGCTGACGACGACAATATTGCTTAGATTCTATTAAATACTAGTCATTCCGTCGTTCTTTCAACAATTAAAAATACTTTATAGTTGGCTGGTTGACATCACCATCTCACTCCGACCGAGGGCTTGACAGACTCGCCCTATGAAATGAGACGAGATGATGATGACCAAAAACTTAAAGCAACTGTACATGACTTGGGCAGAACAGAATACCAAATAACAATTCATTGTTACAACAATACTTGCATACGCCAAAGTCATTATGTTTTTAAACACATACAATGCATGCACAACACAACACAACACAATCTCATCGATGGAGTCCGCTGCGTCGTCATTTACCCGTTAAAAACACGACTGCAGGGTCTTGTAATAAGAAAGAAAAGAAATGCACAGTGAAATTTGTTGCTCATATTCTTCCCCGATATTTATTTGCATGAGGAGGTGAATGTGATGGTAAAAAACAAATCCAACCACGCCAAACCAATCTCTTCGTGGCACCACCGAATTTCTTGAGCAGGAGCCAAAAGAATGAGAAGGCATTGCAAAGTCCGGTCGGATTATTGCTACCTGGTTCGCATAATGGAAAGCATTTATGTATGTGTCTACTGTGCACATTCTTGCAACAGGCAGTAATAGAGAAAAGATGAAATAAATAAATTGGATCTACTTGATATTCTCAAGAAGAAAAACTGCTTATGCTCTTCCCTGACAAGATGCACGAGGTGTTTCTGCTCAGGTTCATCAGCATGATTTCCAAGCGGTCAACTGTCAGATGCATAATGTGCATAAGTTGAAAGAGACATGTAGTAGAAATTTCGAACACATGGTTAAAAGTTAACACTTGGTATTGTATTATCGAAAACGATTCTATTTAGAAAACTTTAGCAATTTGTGACTTTCCTTAGTAAATACTTAATAGCAAGAAATATGGAATCAAGATCAGGAAATCTCACCGTTCGCAGTGAGACTGAGATACGCACGATGGTAAAAGGTGAGAATGAGAAAAAGGGATTCATTTTATATACAAAGTAGTTGGACGAGGTGAGCATAATCGCCAAACCATCGTCGTCATCATCGGTTGTTTGAAAGAAGGGAGAAGAAAGGATAATATGCAAGTGGCAGGTATCAGGTAGTGATTGTTGTTGGTTGCTTGGTCGTTTCTGCCGTATAGGTGGGTGACTACTCTTTAAATTATTCTGCCCCAGGGGAGGATAGGAGGAGGAATGCAGACTTAACTGTTCACAGGTGTGCTCTCAAGGAACCTGTCTTCAATCAACTAGCACCGTACTACGAAGATTAACCTGGATGCATGATCCACAAATCATGTCCCCCACGAAATGTGGGGCCAATGTCGATGACAGAGGAAAATTTCTGCACAAAACCTGGACAAGCATTTGCATTTCATACAGATAAAAGTTCAAGTATGCATTTTTCCGGTACGAAATGCAAGACTCAGCAGCAGCGTTTCAGATCTTGGTCGTTTTGTTACATGGATGGGTAGCGAATACTCTTGACGTTTCGGCGTCACAAAATGCTTGCAATCTCTGTTTCTTCGGTTAAATGGACGTAACTTTACAATTTGAATAAAGGAGGACAACGAGTAGACTGAGACTTGGATTAACTTTAGAAAGGAGGACAACTCACCTCTCCTCATCTTGTACGTACACCACCTTAAAACTTATTGGATGTAATTGTTGTAACCATCTTTTAAAGAAATTCTCAACCATTTTTCAGTTTCATAAATTCTAAATAAAATGAGTAAAATGTGACTTGTCCTGTAACTTGTAAGAGAAAATAGTAAAAATGTGAGCAGTGTTTTGAAACTGTGTTGTTGTTTACAGTGCCATATGTCGTCGTCGTCTTTACAAATAATACTTGGAGACAATGACGATACAGTGTTAACCATACCAAAGAAATAATAAAATAAGCTTTTGAGATAAACAGTGTCCAAGAAGGGGGCGAGAAAGGGCCGACTTATTAATTGGAAAGCAAAAATGGAGACTTTTGAGCCGGTAATGAGAAAATGAGACGTTTTATAAGTAATTTTATAGTGCTTGCATATTATTACTATTTGTTGCAGTTATGAGTACGTAATTCGTACCTACTTACTAATGAATGACATTGCTTTTGTGTTGGTAATTAAATAATGGAAAGAAGATGCATTAAATTTAAAATAATAGTTATGTATGTACACAAGGTTAGGTATTTATGAGTACAACTAATGACTTATTAACAATAATTATTTTACGAGCTCATGCTCAACGTGAAAGCATGTTTTATCGGATATGTTGCAAAAGTCATCAAAAGTGATATAATACGCAGCACTGCTCGTATTCACAAGCTTTTGTTCATATACATACATACATATTTGCTGCAATAATCACTATTTTTCTTAATGCTGAACTATACAACAAAGCCCATCATATTCAGATAGACATTTCTTTCTAGATTAACAAACCGTGGAATAAAGTTCATCTTCAGGGAACTGAGATGAAAATGAACCGATTTTCAGCGAAACAGATTAACCTTAATTTTGACATGTTCATATATTGTGTGCCTGAACATATCACAAATATGTCCATTTGTCCATTTACTTGTTCTATGTGCATACTAATTTTTGCGGACGTTGGATAATTTTTTGTTTTCAATGTCCTTAAATTTTGCATCTGAAAATGTAAAGTGAAAAATCTGAGGAGATTTTCACCACGTGATGCACTAGCCCCCCACACTCCTTGCTGATGATGAGAGCAGTGATTAGCCCGTTGCAGTTGACAACTCAAGCGTTGTTGCCGTAAAATTGCCGAATAAGCACAAGGTTAGGCTAGGTTTGCTTGTGTACATGATATGTACGGTGGAAGTGCTATGAAATGAATGCGCTGAATAAAATAATGCATCAAAACCAAAAATTACTTATTTAACGCTTATAACCTTCTTAAGTGGAGTCCTACTAAAATCGGAGGGCTCGTATTGTTGTGCTTACTGCACTGCAAATAGATAAACCTTATTCAATGCCTTCAAAGACCCATCCATTCTTGATGTTTATTTATTTACAGTATTACGTACCTTAGCTCTGTAGGATAAAATTAATATCTGGGTTGCTGGCAGAGTGCAAGATCCTCTCGCTTCATGATTACACTTTTTTCTGGGTGTCAGTGTTTCCGTAAAAATGTTTTCTGTGCAATATGGTCCGTTTGTGCAAAAGTTAATTGTTCAGAACATATGGCGGATCTGATACATTTGATACCAAAGATTTCTAGAAGAAAGTGGAAATATTCCTACTGGTTTATAAATAGTTGACTTGACATAATCATCGTAAATTGAACATGTGATACTCGTTTAGCTGTGATTTACTAAAAAAAATTAGCTAGTGTTAGTTTGAGATATTTTTGGCAATATGGAATCCCACGGAATTTGCAAAATGTATCCCTCCCACATCCCAAAGCAACCTTCCGTACTTTTTGATCCAATAAGAAACGTGCTCGTGACCTCGGATACTTTTAACCAATTTTCTTCCCTGCCACTTTCCATCGCCATAAATAATTCAGTCCGACGGCTTCGACTGTCCAGGCAGTACAGTAAAAGGGTCTCTTCTGGAAATGATGTTCAGCAGCATAATAATAATGGCCAGCTCCAACAGATTCTATTCAGTTCGGAGCGAAAGAGAAGGAACACTGTGGACAATTCGAGTGTTGCATATTATCCACAATTTGAGAACATTGTTCAGAGAGATGCAACGTGTGGGGGTGCGAACAATAGCAGTGGGGCGAGTAAATCACGAAAAAGCACGGACAAACCAATGCGATCAATGTCGCTCTGTGTTAGAAAATGTCATCCTCAACACAGAGAAATTCCAAGGATCCCTGCCAAAGTCAAACACGTACTTACATGCACGCATTATATATCACAAGATTAGCATTATTCTTTTAAAATCCGTGTGAAATAATCAGAATAGAAGTTGGTTCAAATCATAGAAATGACTGGAAATGTTTGATGCTTTCAGGGTGACTTGGTCTGGTTTCTGGTGCCTGGGGGCGCGGGGAGTGGGACGGCGAAAACCGAGCCATCGCTATTCTACCCAGGACT
Organism: Folsomia candida; assembly: GCF_002217175.1. Taxonomy (NCBI): domain Eukaryota; kingdom Metazoa; phylum Arthropoda; class Collembola; order Entomobryomorpha; family Isotomidae; genus Folsomia; species Folsomia candida. The sequence goes on along the minus strand of NW_019091193.1, from coordinate 22,416,667 downwards.
GGTCACTGAATATCATGTGAAAGGAAACGTCGTGACGATAAAACCGGATCCCGTCGTCGTGGACAATGTAGAAATGAAGGAACAAACACATTTTGTTGTCGAGAACAATGGGACGTACGTGAGGAAGCGGAGCTTGGTGACCACGTCGCCCGGTTGTGTCATGGACATGATTACTATGAAGTGAGATTTGCGAGTTTTACATAAAGAAATAGTTTATTTGTAGTCACACAAAAGTAGGCGTCTAAAATATGTACTGAATTTTTTAGCGATCTAAGTGAACCTGCTCTACTATGGAATACACGACAGCGATATAAGAACGGAAATATTTATGTATGCAAATAAGCAAAAATCAATTGAACTTTGAACTATATTTAACACTAACGTAATTAGAAATTTAATTTCTGATGAATATTTGCATTGGATAGACTTATGTTGGATCTATGCTCATATCCGTGAATCCATACACAACACACAACATTTATGGACTTCCGGTTGTGAAAAAGGTAAGTAATTGCTTATTTTAATCAGAAATGAGCAACAAAATTGACTAATTATAATTCTACAACTCTCGCAATCCCCTTATTTTGGAAATTTGTTCATTGTAGTATGAAGGCCGAGTATTAGGAGATTTGCCACCGTAAGAATAGTCTACATTTTATATCAACTTCATATGTACATAGATAATTAGCAAATGGATATGATTATTTTTGCAATAATATTTTTAATTTGTATGTTCTTCCAGCCACTTATTCGCTTTAGCCTCGGCATCATACACAAGAATGTGCAAAGACCGTGAACCTCAAGTCGTCATAATTTCGGGAGAATCTGGTTCCGGAAAAACCGAGTGCACAAAGCTCATTCTGGGATATTTAGCTTTAGGTAAAATCACGTCAATTATCATTAATACGTTTGGCCAACATATAATTCTAATCCTTTGTCGTTTATTGTTTAGTTAATAAATCCCCATCCAACCTTATCACAGGTAAATAGAATTTCCCAATTTATACTTATTTCTTACATCTCAATTTCTGATCCGTTCTCCGAAATTATATATTTATTACATTTTATAAAATTACAGAGCAAATTTTGGAAGCGAGGTACATAAGTTCATTAAGAGATTCTCCACCATTAATCATGCCAACACTATATAATAAAACATTTATTCAATCAGCCCACTTTTGGAATCATTTGGGAACGCCAAGACAAAATTGAATGACAACTCGAGTAGATTTGGCAAATATCTGCAAGTATTCTTTGATGAGTAAGTCGTAATAGTGAGATAGTTTGAATTGAGAAATCTTCTAACAGAATTTTAAAATATTTTAAAATTGTATTATTACAGATCCACAGACACCAGCATAATTACTGGGTGTCGGGTTACTGAATATTTGTTGGAAAAATCTCGAATCGTCACTCAAAACACGTGCGAAAGAAATTATCACGTATTTTATGAACTCCTGGAAGGATTGGGTAAAGCTTTTTTTGAATACTAATCAGTTTATTATAGTAAAATACAGCCTAAAGTGTAGATCTAACTAATCTAAATCTAAACTAAACCTGGATCTGCGATATACTTGCACCTTAATTTCAAAATCTAACTACTTTCATCCAATTTCAAAAACCAGTGTGGGTCACTCAATTAGGACTCTGGCGAAAATAATTTTGAATTTGACTTTCAAATTCTAAGAATGCTATTTAAATACAACCTGATTTTTTACTTCAACTGATGCGCAACCATTTTTTTTGAATGAGCGGAGATGCTTCCGATGGAAAAAATCCTATGCATTCGACTTATTTCTGCAACAGTGCTTGCCTTCCTAGTTTCCAGATTTCATTTGAACTAAATAAATAAATGGTTAATAATTTACTTGATTTCAGAAAAAGAGCAGAAGGAAAAATATGGTCTACTGTCAGCGGACAAGTATTTCTATTTGAACCAAGGGTCCACACCTAACGCTGAAAATCCATTAGCAATTCCAGGCAAAAACGATGCCAATGATTTTCAAGCCCTAGTTAGTGCAATGCAAATTTTGGGATTTTCAAGCCCTGAAATTGATTGTGTTTTCCGTGTTCTGGCTTCTGGTACGTTCTTTAAATAAAACGAGAGCTCTTATATTTTTTCGACTTTTGAGTTTGCTGAAAAAATTGTTAATTTTTTTAAACTAGTGTTACACTTGGGAAACGTATATTTCCATCGAAAAGCTCTGAAACAAGGTACGAAATGGTATAACAAGTAAATTGACGCTCAGAATTATTAACGTGTATGATATATTATGTTTCAAGGGATGGAAGGAGTTGAAATTGGGTCAGATGCAGAAATTCAATGGATTGCTCATTTGCTCGAAGTGAGTCCGGATGGTCTGCGCAAAGTGCTAACAAGTCGTACGACAGAAACACCTCGTGGTGAAAAAATGACGACGCCATTGACCATTGATCAGAGTTTGGACTGCAGGTACATAGATAATACAGAACGTTTCCACATTACCTCCAGTGTAAAATCTCGTTTTGTAAAACTAAATCACAAATTTTTTCCAGGGACGCCATTGCCAAAATATTATACAGCAATTTGTTCACTTGGCTAGTTCAAAGGGTCAACAGAATTGTGCATAACGGGAACAACAATGGGGGCTCCTCCATGACGTTGGAGAAGCAGAGAAAACCCCAGCGGACCTGTATCAATATTTTGGATATTTTTGGGTACGCCTATATTCCTATTTTACTCGGGCATACGTTTCTACTGTACAAGGAGAAACTTACTTAGAAATTTGACTAAATAAAATATTATTTACAATATTTTAGGTTTGAAAATTTTAAGGACAACAGTTTCGAACAACTTTGCATAAACTATGCAAACGAATCCATCCATCATTTCTTGATCCGACACGTTTTTAAGCTGGAGCAAGCCGAGTACGCCAAAGAGAAAATAGATTGGATAAATATCGAGTTTGAGGATAATATGCCAATCATTTCGCTGCTCATTAAGAAACCTGTAGGCATTCTTCATCTCCTTGATGACGAGTCCAACTTCCCAAAAGGAACAGGTTAGAATTACAAATGTTCATTCATCACCCATTAGTCTCAAGTGACTATACATAATTGTCACTAGTTTTCCTTTAAAAAAAATCTGAGTCAATGTCACTTTTTATTACAGATTCGTCGTTTTTGGAAAAGTGTCATTATAACCACATCAATGAAAATTACTTGAGACAAAGAATGAGCTCAAAAGAATTTGGGATTAAACATTATGCGGGCAATGTGTGGTATAACACGGAAGGATTTCTAGAAAAGAACAGAGGAGATTTTGCATCCAGTTCACAGCAAGATTTTGCTCTTAGGAAATTATTATGCTCTTCAAAAGAGAAGGTACATGTGTAATTCTTACTTTGCGTGATTTAAGCGTCTATAATAACACAATTTGTTTTGCTTCTGATTAATTTGCACAGATCTTAGCAAGAATGTTCATCCTCGGCACCCAGACAGACCATCAACACCCATCTTCGTCAAACTCACCAGGGGGAGGTCAGCTGTCGCCGGCTAATCAAGGTCACGGCCACCACCGACGAGGTGGTCCCCGCTCGCGACACCATCAAAATCAGCAACAAGCCAACAATCAGAATTCAAACGTACGCCTCTTTGTGACCATGAAACCACGAGGTATGTCAAAAATAATTAGTCACATTACAGCCAATATACCTTATGACTAATATTCCAATATTTAAAAACCCAAACCAGCCCCCACAGTCTCGGCCCGGTTCACTTCCTCTCTAAACTCCCTGCTCGAATCCATGTCGCGTTGTTCGCCATGGTTTATTCGCTGTATCAAACCCAACAATGAAAAGAAGGTAATGCGGTAGTCTCGATGTTTGTTATGCACTAAAATAACGCACTCTCATCAGATTATGTGGGTGAAAAATTAAAAGAATGTGAACAACAAGACATTGATTTGTGCATTATCTTGCAGCCAAATTTATTTGACACTGCGCTGGTTCTGGATCAACTTCGCTACTCTGGAATCCTCGAAACAATCAAAATAAGAAAATTGGGCTACCCAATTCGATATAGTTTTAATAATTTTGTCTATCGCTACAAGTGCATCGTTCCCCATCCAGCAGCTTCCGGAAACCATCAGCAGTCTACACGGGACTTGACCAGGTTAATACTCACCAGTTCATACTCTCAACAAGTGAATAGCAGTGGGAGCAGCAGCGGTGCTTCTGCTCATGGCGGAGACGATTTCCAAATTGGTAGCAGTAAAGTATTCCTCAGAGAAGTGCTAGAGCAGCGGCTAGAAAAAGCGAGGTATGATTTGCTCAACAAGGCTGCCAAAGTGATCCAAGCTTCAGTTCGGGGGCACGTCCAGCATAAAAAATTCCTCAGTCAAAGGAGGTCAGCCATACGTATTCAGTCGTACTACCGGTAAGTTGTGTATATAAGTTGTAGATCATGCACAAGCTCCTCGAAATGGGTATATACAAGTAATAATTCATAATCTGGACATTTCTAAAATAGGATGTACACTGCACGTCGTGATTTTGTCCGAGTAAAACAGGGTATCACCCGACTTCAAGCGACTATCAAAATGCGCCGAGATCAAAAGCGGTATCAAGCAGTGAGAGATGAAATCGTTAAAAGAAACCAAAAGCGAAAACTTATTGAAACGGCAGAAAAGACTGCTGCCAAAAATCAGACATGCAATTACGGACTAACTGGTGTAAATCATTTAGAAGGTACATCCTCACTTATTTATTTTTCAACACTAATTGTAAGCTTGGAATACTAATCGTGTGAATAATTTTTACGTGTAAAGTTCCAGCAGAGTTAGCTTTTATACTGAGCCGATTAGACGGAGGACTTTCTTCTTCTTCTTCGGGCCTGGAAAAATCACCCCGAGCTGGAATTCACAGCAATTTTAGAAAAATTCAGCAAAGCAATGACATTTCCTCTCCAAGTTGGGCCTCACTGGTCGACAATTTTGGGAGTAAACCCTCCGCGTATAAACTTGCATTTCAAAAAGGTGGTCAAGAGCAATTGAAGATGCGTCGCGAGGTAATATGCTGAACAAAACATTATGATTTAACTCCATGTATGTATTAGCATTCGATATGGGGCTGCATTATCCGCTTGGTTAAATTTGACGCCTAATTTAAAACTACTCGAATTACTTTTCCAGCCAATTGTGTCACCATTTTTGAAAACCAGCCCCAAAGAAGAAGCTCTCATTATTTTCAAGCTGATTCTTCGCTACATGAATGACTCAAGCTTGGGTTCTCCATCAGGTAGGGAGAGAGAATTACTCCTGCAAAACTACATTGTGAACAAAGGCATCAAGGCAAGTTAATTTTTTTACCCTACGTATGTACATATTTTTATATATGTAAACGTACTGGAGTAGTAGAACAAGACTACAAATATGTAAACTGAATACTAAATTTCCTGGCCTTCTTTTGCCTATTTAGAACGAGTTAATTCGTGACGAGATCCTCATCCAAATTTTAAATCAAACAAGGCAAAATCCCAATCGGATGAATTGTGAGAGGGGGTGGTTACTCTTGGCATCATGTTTGTCATCATTTCAACCGAGGGACGAAAACTTATTAGCGTATTTGATAACCCACTTTTCCGAGCTGAAAGAAGGAGACGAGTTGGTGGAAAAGAGCTACAAAGTCATTTGCCAATTAAAAACGTTGCAAATGGCAGAAGAAGGGAAGCGTGGAAGGGTTCGAGTGATGCCACCATTTGGACAGATGGAATTGAGAACCATTGACAGAAAACAGCATGGGCAGGTAATTCGATAGAATATTTATAATTGTGATAATTTCTATTTAAACGGATTCGTAATTAGCACTAACGCATGATTTATTTTCTATTATAGGTATTTGTAGAAATTGACGGAATAAATGAACGCATCGAGAGCTGGACGCAAATTGGGGAAGTCGCTGGTCGTGTAGGCTCTAAAAAGTTTGGGAAATTTGGAAAAAACTACAACTATGAAGGGTTACCATTTTGGACGCTGGACTTTTTGGGATCAGATGATCAAGTCGAGGACGATAGCGTTCAAAGTGCCGAGAACAATAGCTGGGAACTAGATTCCAACGCCTTCATCTTTGACACCAATTTTGAGTCTGTCGACTATTCTCAATTTGGAAAGGTTTTTGGATCCGACCTTCAAACTCAACCAATGCCCACCTCACTGACCCTACTTTTTGTGAAAATGATGTATGCTTCCCACTCACCCCCGCAGAAGCAGCGACAGCAACAACATATTCCAATGCATAAAGTAAAACCAATGGAAAATTTAAACAAAATTGCAGCTCTGAGCAGTAAATCTAGACTGAACGAGAGATACTTTAAGGCAGAGAGCTCAATGCCTGGTACGAATTAACACCGCATTGTATTAACATCATTGTATTATATTATTGAGTAATAGATTTTTATATTATACCGAAAATACATATTTTGAAAAATATACTATATTTTCGGTCGCCTGCAATAAAGATAAATGATTAATTTCTTTTGTTTGAAAAATTACCAGGTCCACCCAATAATACACGGACAAAATCTCTTGGTACGCGAATGACTTCTGCATAATTACAAAATGCCTGTTAGTGTTAACTCTGTATTCCTATTATTCCTTTATAGATAACTTGCTTGATGATCCCGTGGAGCTTTCTAAAGCGGCTCTGCAAAGGAAAAAGATGTTGGGTTTATCAGACTCCAAGCTGAACCAAAGATACAACTCGTCGATTGAAAATTTGGGTCAACTGCCGTCACGAAGGAAGAATTCCGAAAACTATTTTGAAGAGTTTGAAGAGGAAGAGATGGAAGCCGTAGACTTCAATTCTGAAGACGACGATGACGACGACGATGATGAAGACTATGAACCTGAACTAGTAGCAGCTACGACAAACAATAATGGGCCAAATATGGGAGGAGGCAAGCACAATTTGTCAGTCCTACCAAATGGAAATGGTAGTCGGACAGGACCTCCACGCTATATTAAAGCTATATCGGGCTCCAGTAAGAAAGCACCATCTTCGGTGGGATCCAAAAATTTTGGCTACTACGGGAAATCCAGTGCAATGTCAGGTAATTACATTGCGATTTAATCAATCTCTTGAACAAAATGCATGGACTCTAGTCGTGAGAGTCGTGAGAATATTTATGAAGGACAAAATCTGAACATTGCCATTTTTTCTGTAATTTGTGACACATTTAGATACGAGTGAAGCCCCATCATTGGCCAGCCATGTTCGTCGGGTCAGAGTTCCTAGCCAAGCTAGCGATGTTGACCAATTTCTGGATGACTTGTTCAGCCCCGTTCTCGAGGGAAGTAACATGCTGGACGATTTGAGCGACGTTCGAAGTTTGGTTAGCAATTTGAAAGGTAAAATAATAATTCAGTCAAAGTGATTAATAAGAAAGTGCGATAATTATTGAAAAACCATTTATTTGTAATGCTTATTTCTTTATGGTCAGGTGGTGGTGGCGTTTTTGATGAGCACCCAAGTTCTAGTTCAAACCTCAACAACAAGAAACCTGGACTAAATAAGCCGGCAAACCCCACAGATTTTATTCAGTCAGCCATGGAACAAAATATTCAAATTCAACAGCAACTTATTGAACAAAATCAAGCGTTGCAAGAACTCCTCCGGCGGAGTTCGGTCGAGAAACTTTCAGATGGTGGTGCTCCAATGAACGGAAAAATCAATGGGGCTAAAATTGGGAGTGGAAATATTCCAATCCCGCCACCCCTCCCACCAACCTTACTCGGCGAGCTGAACGGACACCATCCATTCATGGACCACTATGGTCGAGCAAAAACGGTCCGTATTGGCAAATGGCGTTGGCCTCCTATTGTGAATGAAGCAGGTGGTGACGACGATTTCAATGAGTTTAAAGCCAGGTTGGAGGAAAAAAGGAAACTCGACCAGGTAATTAACTAGTTAATGTAATCAAAAATACATTAAATTTGTACCATAATTTATTTTCATGTCGATTAATAATTCTTCCAGGACGAAGATATGCACAACAATGATGACGATGATGATTGGTTGCAAAATCAACCTCCAAAACTGCGCAATGGATTAGGACACCATCACCAAAGGGATCACGTCCCACCCACAAAGAAGCACTCTGCTCCATCCCTCGGTGCAGCTAATAATTCAATCAATCCCACTCCGATTCGCAACCCTTTTAGCGACATGGTTGTCGGCAAGGTATGTTCAATTTTTGTTGTTGTCGGGACTTGTCAATTGACCAAATAATTCTCGAGCAGAGTTGCGTGTTAGAAATAAGACTTTTTGTAGTTGAGATTGGTTGGATAGATTATACCATTATTTAAAAATATGTTGGCGTCTGTAGACTAATTCGTTTTTTTTCATTTTCAAGCTAAAACTGAGTCATGAGATGCGAGCCAAGCTGGAACAAGTGACAAGTCTTCGTGTGGCAAATGGTGGAGCGCAAAAGAAAAGCGCAGGACCCAATCTGTTTGAAACTCAAGTGGATTCTCATCATCAGCCCAAAAAATTGGATGAAAATAGGCGAAATGTGCTTCAGGAAAAACTTATGGGAAGTAGCAGCAACAACAACAACCATCATCATCACCACCACCATCACCATTCAAACGGGGTCAATACTCGTGTCCACCAAGCACAGTTACACCCACCACCCCCGCCACCCATGCCAATCACACAGGGAAAGCATTCCGAACTTCATGTCCACACTGAAATGACGCTCACCATGGACGAGAATTACGATACTTTGAGCCAAGTTTATAACCAAGTGACCTCTCCAAAAGCTGAAGGAAAGGGTGGTAACATTATGCCAGCAGCATCTAAAGGATTTGACCATCATCATCAAGTTATACGTGGTCGTGATCGGGATGAGAGAATCATTGAACCACCAGATTATTCTGACGAATATTCAGACTATGAGCCATCCACATTAAAAAAGAAACTGAAATTGCACTCCACCAGGTTTCAGAATTCCTACGGTTATATGATCAAGAGGTTCGTACCTACTCGTTGAAGTGGCGCCTTTAAAATATTTATTGATGGATATATTTATACATGAATTGTAAATTAATTTTTCTCAAGGTTTCGGTTGAGGAAGGACTTGGTGACAGAAGAAGAGCTTAAAGATCACGAACTCGTCGACTTTCTTAGAGAACAGATTCTAAGGGATTTGAGAACTAAAAGCCCCAGAATAATGGAGGCCGAGAGACGAAGTTGTGCCAACATAATGGAGGGTGGGAGTGCCAACATTATCACCATTGCGAGGAGTTGGTCGCTCTACTTTTGGAGATTTTTTAAAGTGGAACAACAGGTGAGTTATTTTTTCGTTCGACAAATAAAAATGCAAAATACATATGTACATGTCTGCATAACTATGTAAAATAAATAATTCGCATGCTTTATGTAGATTGTGGGAAGTCGCACTGAGGACACTGTACGATATGTTGCAGTCAACGACAAAGGACTCAAACTTGTTGGATTAAGACAGAGCAAGCTCCATGTTTTTGAGTTTTACAGGTAAATGTTTGCACATGCCAGCACCGCAGCATCTCATGCATCTCCACATCATCGATTCAGCCCACTCTAATGCTGAGTAAGGATTGTAGAAAGTATTCGATACGATTATTGTCGTTATTATTTCAGCTGGTCCAAAATCGTTTCCGTCCTTGCATCCAAACGTCCCTCCACTACCACGACAGATGTGATAACAGTCACACTTGGAAACGGTCAGAAGCTATGCCTTCACTGTGACTGTGCCGTGAATCTCCAACGAACGTGTGACACATTTTTCATGAATGATGCCAAATCCTCGAAACGAGGCAGCAACGATGCCACAATTATGCCAGGACAAGACAGAGATCAAACAAGTGGCAGCAACAATAACAACAACATGAACCACCATCGAGGTCATCTGCCCCCAAATCATGCCCATGGTCACATCAACATGATGAAGTCCGCCACGAGTTCAATGATGAATATGAACAACTCGTCCCGGGCAATGAGTATGGGGATGACGCATCACCAAATTCAGTCGTCGGGGGGTGGTTCCTTCGGGGATGAGATGGACTCTACAATTGGCCTCGAGTTTTCAGATGATTTGGATGGAGGACAAAGTCACACCCATTTTTCGAGAAAGGTGGCTGCCAGCTATTACGATCAACATCATCAGCATCACATGGGTGTGGATGAGGACGATCACATGATGGACTTCCAGGTGAAATATGGAACTTTAATTGAAACCAAAAATTTTGTATCAGCAAGAGCAACTTTCTTAGTTGTAATGCTATAAAAATAGATGATAAATTTTGATATCTTGAGGATTCTCAAGTAGATTAGGAAAGCCTCAAGTTGTTCGCAATCTATAATCATGCCCATGAATCCATTCATCCACTGCCCACACTATATCATCCCATTGTTTAAGTGTCTGTCTTAAAAATTACAAACCAGATCAGTTTTCTCTTCAAAGCAGTTAACGAACAATGCAGTGAGGGCAAATCGTCTATGTCCATTGTTTTGTTAAGTTCCTTCGTATTATAAGTGCATATGTTTGCCTCGTACTTCACTGTAGACCATCGGCCAAGTAATGTGATATGATATGATAAACATCTTGGTTATCATTATCATTTCAAAAATTATTACATAAAATTGCCTACAAAAGTTGTTGAAATGCAAGCATTAATGTATGTAGGAAGCGAGAAAGAAAACAGATTTGTATTTAAACTTGTAGTTAAATCAGTCAAAATTTCCTTTAAAATGAGCGTATTTGAATTTGAGCAAGTTCTTGTGTAGCTGTTTGTTGGCGTTAAGCCTGGTTTATGTTTGTGAATGGATGAGTGACCACTGCCACCACCTTCCCCCGATGGTTACCACACCAAGGAAGAAACGGCCACTGACTGCTTTAATACTGCGTTCAATGGGTCTCTCTTTTGTCTTTAAAACTTAACCTCGCAATGCCATATAACACACAACATGTTTATGTTCACCACGCACCAACCAAACAACAACCGTGATAAAATAGAACACGCTCTACTTCACGCATAAAAACGTACATGCATTAAGAGCAAGAAGGCAATAAGTACACAAATCAGAATGAAATGATAAGATTTTATTGGGCACTCTCACTTTTGGTGAAAAAGTGTGATCAAACTAATTTGTAGAAACAAATGACTCTTTGTTCTTGTTACTAAAGTTGGTGATTTTATTTTTTGGGGGATTTTACGGAATATCATAAAAATGCCTACAAGCCTCAAAAAACGGGAGGAACCTGTTTCTGTTCCATCCACGTGTCCTCGTGTTAGCGTTTGTGTTCAGACTGATCTCTTGGAAATTTTGAATAACACAAAAGTTCAGGATTCTGCCTCAAATAATAATAGTGACAAAAGTACACCTGCTGGTTCCACTTTAAATTCGAATTGTAATCCAGCGTCTTCCAAACTGCCCCCAAGTTCATTGGCGTCATCGAGAAACGCGACGTTGAAAACGGATGAGAAGCAAAAGTCGCTTCGATGTTCTCTGAAGCAGTGGCACAAAGACATTGTGAGCTCGTGCTCCAACTCCAAGTTCAATTTTCGAACACCGCTCCTCTCCCTCTACTTGCAGAACGTTGTGGGGAGGAAGCGGTCGGAAGGGGTGGAAAGCACCGATTCGGTTAGAGCCCTTCGTTACATCCACCAGAACAGCAGTTTCGTGAGTGTGGATAGCACTGGTGTTAGTGGCAGCGTCGGAGGGGGTGTGAGCAGGGTGGATTCATTCGTCAGGGATTCCAGTAGGTTTGTCCATGTCGGGGAAGGCGAAGGGCTCGAGGTGGACAATGCAGACTTTAACAATAATAATTGTAGTAACACTGGAATAATTGAGAGCAACAGAAATGAAAGTTGTAATAATAATACCAATAACAAGGTATTTATATAAAATGTCTAAGACATGCAACTATATACCCAACTCTATAATTAGTAGTCTCACTGCGATTATTACAAAAATTATGAAGTATGCTAACGAATTTTAAATATTTTTGTTTCAGTCCACACAAAACTATGGCATGGGGAAGGTTTCCGGAGGAGGGACGGGGTACGGTCGGGGGGAACAAGCTCCGAGCGGAGGGGAGCCCTCACCACCCTTGATGACGGCGTCGGAGGAGGAGGAAAGGGAGAGCAGGCTGCTCATGGGGGCGCAGTTCGAAAACGACGGGAAACATTCGCTTCTCCAATTTGCGCTCAAGTACTTTAGGCAAAAGGACAAGTTCCAGCATGTTGGGGTGAGTATATATATAGTTGTGCAGCGATTAAAATGTCCAACTTTTTAGTTGTTTTTAGAGGTACTAAAGTTTGAAATTGATTAGTCCGAGAAGGATGTTGGACAAGGGTGTTGGACATGGAGGGAGCAGGTCTCTTGCGTCAAGTACAGTCCGAAAATGATACAGCAGAGTCTTTTGCCTCTCCCATCGGAACAAATGAACAAGTTGGCGTTGGAATGCTTCGCATCGATATTAAAATATATGGGGGATTTCCCTGAGCAGTCGCAAGCTAAAGATAAGAAGCATAAAAATAACAATGATAGTCCTCCCCCTGCACCGCTGCTTACGGAGGTTGAAGCTGTTTACACGCTCCTCAGGGTAAGAAAATTCTAGATTACTGAATTGAAATATGCTGAGATTTTATAATTTTATTAAATCCATCGTATTTTATTTAATTTTTGTAGAATTGTCACATGGCCTCAACTAACCCACACATTAGCTCATCCCCATCTGGTTCTTCCCCTGATTCGGGTTCACATCCGCAAATGATGGGTCGTCCACCTATTCTTGGTCTGGCGGATGAAGTTTATTGCCAAATCATGAAACAAACAACGAACAATACGAATCAAAAATCTGCTCAGCGAGCTTGGCGTCTTGGCGTTATTTTGGTATATGGCTGACTGTATTTTTGTATTAGAGTTTTGTAAAAAAAAATGAGTGTACGTTGAAGCATACATGTTTGTTTTTTATTAAAGTCTGCCTACTTCACCTGTTCTGACACTCTTCGACCCTACCTCTTTAAATACTTGGAAACCAATGCTTACGACAAACGGAGGGTATGTTTAAGACACAACCAAGCATTAGGACCTGATGGAATAGAAGAAACTAACTAATACTATTTAATTTAAGGCGTTTCACGGGACAGCATTGGTCACACTGCAAAATCTGAGAAAGACTTTTAAATATGGAGGACGACGAAATGTGCCAAGTGTGGAGGAAATTACTGCAATCACTGCTGGGAGAAATGCAAAGCGACAAATTTTCAGACTTCCGGGCGGAGCACAGGTTAGCTGTTGGCCTCATTGGTCTAAAATAAAATAACTACAAGAGTCAATGGTTCGTGTTTATAATTACAGAGAGTAGTGAACGTAAAGGCTACAACCGTTGTACAGGTAGGTACACACAATTTTTAACATGCTTGTAGAATTTCAAGAGATGGATTTTACTTTATTTTCTTGTTACCATTTGAAGGATGTTTTAGAGGAGCTTTGCGCAACTTGTCTTCACATGGAAGGCTCATCTCTAGAGGAGAGAGGAGAATGGTCCGTGTACTGCATAGTAGAGGTAAAAATGTTTTTAAAATTTTTTGGAATGTTTCTTGTTGTATGATTGTGCGAATATGTAATAAAGATAAATAGATAGAGACAACATGCAAAGAGATAACTAGTAATTTTATTTTGCAGGGTGACACAACGATGCCACTTCAAAGGGAAGAATATTTACTCGATGTGTCGACAGAGTTGCAAAAGAATGCTCAAGTTTACTAGTAAGTGATAGGGGAAAATATGAAATAGTCAAAACAGTGTAATTTTAAGCTAACAAATCTTTATAAACGTTTATCTTAGCCTTATCTTTTGCCGGTCAGTGTGGTTCTTTCCCTTAAGATTGGACGCTCCAAATAATGACACATACATTGACCTCATCTTCAACCAGATTGCACCCGACTACCTCGAAGGTAAGCAGTAGTAAGCACCACTACTGATTTAAATAATATTCAAAAGTAGCGTCTTCTGCTGAAATCACCCAGATTTTAGAAAATAATTTTATCTGAAAAAACATTATTTTAAAGGGCTCTTACTCACCATGCCGGGTCAAGCGTTGAATCAGTCACTTGTGGTAAGTATATTTGGCCAGTGATCCATCAAAAGTTTTCTATATACGCGTATACATCACCTCCCTTCTTGTTGTATTTAGTACGACATTGCCAGAATTGCAGCCCTGCTACATCGATCTGCCGACTTGAGAACTCCACCCACTTTAAAGGTAATGATATGTTTATTTACGTTTATTTACAATCATCATCTTCCAAAGCGATGCAGTACACAGACCGTGTTTTTCAATTTTTTACTACTTATATTTAGGAATGCAAATATCTGTTGCCAAAACCTGCCTTGGCCGCAAGAGATATGAGACCAAATCAGTGGGTCAGTTTGGTGAACAAGTATTGGGCAGAAGAGAAAATGGGAGACGACCTCATGCGACCAATCCAAGCCAAAGCCATAGTTTTAGGTAAGATAAATCTTAATAAATTGTCAACCAGAATCCGTAGGATAAGCACATGCACAAGAATTTTAACTTAAGAAATAATAAATATTTCTACTGTAGATATTCTTCAAAAGTGGGACCTTTTCGGCTCCAGCTTCTTTTCTGTCAAAAGAATGGCGGATCCCAGTCCTCCCGAGGTAACATCATTCAATTTTCGACTAAATAATTTGTCTGATATTTTAAAAGTTTAGTGCTTAATTAGAGTGATATGGGATGGCGCTTCTGCTATTCAAGAAGTGGTTTATTTCAAAGTTTGCTACAGATTAATTAATGCATGCGTTTCTTTATTTAGGAGTATATTCTAGCCCTGAACAAAAATGGAGTTCACTTTCTCGACATTATTACTCACGTAAGGCTTTTTTAAACATTTTACAATTTAAAGTATTTGTAATTTCAATTGTAAGTTGTTTGCATTGTTGTTTAACAGGAGACTTTGAACTGGTGGAGCTACAACGAAATCCTATCTACTCGGAAAGTAAAGAATGAGGACTCGCTTTTATACCTCGACCTTAAGGTTGGAAACCTAATGCAACAAAGGATTACTCGTTTGCAAACAGAGCACGCTCACGAGATTAGTCGGCTAATTAGACAATACATCCATATTCAGAAGTATGCAAATGTTAACAACAATACAAATACTTCACAAAATTCCCCAATGTCTGCTAAATGAAGTTGAAAATGCAAGTTCTTAAATCGACATATGAAATTTATTATATTATCCTAATTAAAGTATATTAATACATTAAACTAGACTATCTATTTTACTATAACTTTGCAATGAATGTGCATACATTGGATCACTATGCACCTTCACTGCAATAAACTCGAACCGTGCAATATATACGTATACAGGACTAAAGAAATATTTACATGTAACGAAAACTACATACATATTAGATACACTTTCACATTGTTTTTATAGGTCTGCAAAGTATCTAGTTGTAATTATCGGTATACAACTGACTGCTGTGATGCAGACATTATTTATATAATTTTATACACACGACTAAATGGAATTATTATATAATTTTTTATATGTTTTTGATGATATAGCGAGAATTTTAATACAATATAATTTACGTTTAAAAACACATTAAATTGTACAACCTTCGCATTATTTCGTCCTCGGACATTTGGCATCCCATATAAAAGTGATATTAGGAGTGTGCATATTCACTATTTTATAACACTGCGCCGAGTATTGGTCCGGTGTTCGAATTTGCACATAATACTGTGTCCCGTAATCGGTGGCTTCGATGAAAATAGAACCATTGATGGGAAAGGTGACGCTAAAAATTGTAGTAATTAACTCTACTGCAGTTAAGGTTCTTTTACATTAAATGAGGTAATAAAAACCTTATTGCATCCTTTTTGTTGAGGGTCGTGTCGAAATGGATTTCGCTGGGGTGACCATTCGGCATGGGGTTGCCAAACCAAATATGTCCTCTAGCTTTGGTCACAGCATTCGTCACGGCGCTAAAAGTATACAAACGAACTTTGTTTTTTAATCCAGGCATCGTGGTTTGATTGATATTCGACTCGCACCTTGTTCTCCAACTATACATTGATCATTCATTCATGAAGTTTAGATTTGCATACATGTTTATTAGACAAATCTACGGCTACAAACTAAAAAATCCTGCCAGATATTAATCCGTAACTTATACCTTTTTCGAACTTGGTAATTCAGCTTTCCAGCCAGACAGGCTTTGTGAGCTTCTTTTATCCAGGGGTCCCACGCCATAGATGCACCCACGAAAATGCCCAGAATGAGAATATGTGAGACATGACTTTTTGGATGTGACATGGAACAAGGCTGTTAACGCCGATGTTTTATCTGAATTTCCTTTCGCTATATTTTTTTATACCAATAAGACAATGTAATAAGACTTTTGTAGCACTGACAAAAAATTTACGTATACACTAAAATGCAAGTGCAATTGTTAAACTGCTCAGTCAGTCCGATTAAGTGGTTAAGATAATTAAAATAAAGTAACAAATAAAAGGTCAAATAATGAATACTATGGGTCCATTGTAAAAATTAGGCCCATGATTAACGTTCTACGTTACTGCATGTACCTTAGGATGTGATACATGCATTGTACGCCAATGTGTACATATATTTAGACCACAAGTTTTCAAGTTGGGTCCACAAATATTCGAATCCTGTGTGCAAGTGGTGCTACAACTGGTTAGAGTCAGAAAATTTCAACCGGTATAATTATTGGGAACAATGAAGTGCAAGGCGCACGTATGCAAAATGAAGTCATAAATTAAGTAAATGTGCACAATAGTATATTATGTTATTAGAGGTTATACTCTATAAAAGTGCAAAAAAAATAATATAAATAGTGTGGTTTTGAATGGAATGATCTGATGGCATTTTTTTAAATGAACTCTTTTTTTTATTTCTCAAGCTTTCAGATTCTAACTGCTTCCTTTTTTATTAAGATAGATGAGAAAATATAAATTTCAATATATGCTATGTGTTATGTGTTACACATCTAAATAGCCCTTGAATTTCTTTTAGACACATTTCAGCCTCTAATTTTATTCAATTGTTGATAAGAAATTAACCGATGCTTTAAATTTTTGAGGTCCTGTCCGTCGTATGCATAATTTTTAGCCTGAGATGTCTTAGTTCGTTGTGACTTATAGAACTGTCATTCTGTATGTATTACGATATATAAAGGGGTAAAATTCATCCGATTGTAATTCACCTGATTATGATATACAGTATAATTTAGATGCTTGACGAATCAAGTTGACTATGCTAACAATTAGTTGATTGGGTGCACGAAGTTTTACAAATTACAGTAGATAAGCATAAGTGCTTCATTCATGGAATGATCTATATCCTCTTTATTTTTATACGTATGTACTGTCAACTGTGCAGCAGATTAAATTAATACAAGCATATCAACATTTCCAAAACAGTCTTGCAATAATAATCTTGCACAGTTCTTTTTGTACTTATGTATGTAACACCGGAAAATGTCTTGTCTTGCATTTTCATGTAAAATTTTATAGTCTGAGCTGAGGGGGTGACAGAATTATTACGAAGATGAGATATGATGGGGACAGAAGACACTCCGCATACGAATCTGTGGACCATCAGCAGTTATTTGTTGAGCTAAAGAGCGTCCATATCCCATGTAATCCTTATACACGTAGCGAGTAACCTGAGCCCGACACCTCCCACATCGTTTGGCTCGATAGAGATATTCCGTTAGAGACAGTGGCATCACACCTTGTGGCCAGTTGCCAAAACTCCATTCCTGCCTAGGTATTAAAATAAACAGATTAGGAGGGTCAATTTACATCCGACACTATTGCATAATTTTTGCGTTTTTCCTATATAGTATATATCCCCTCACCGGTTTGGCACATCGGCTAGCACCACGGCTGCACATAATTCCATAAGACTTGGAACGTTGTCATTCGTCGAACCCCAACCAGTTGAAATGACGTTGGCTGGTGGAGAAATGACCATCTTTGGATTATTCGAGAGATCAACTTTCTCCAGTGAAACAATCCCACTGCTCATGGGATCTGGAGCAAATTGAAGCTGATTGTCATTTGCCAGCAGAGTTCTAGCGAGGAACGTAAATTATATGAACTATTACCTAGAATACAATTTTTGACAGTCTAGCATGTATAAAGATAGCCATCATAATACCTCAACCCCCGGAGTAGATGAATGTTGAATGGCAGGACGAGCAAACTGTTGTGGGAAACATCTAGCATCCGAAGCTGATTTAAAAATACGAATGAGTCTGGCAACATCTTGAGCTGTACGAAAAGAACAAGCAAAGCAAGTATGAAAAGTGTTGAGTTTCATCATTAATTGCAAAGATATTCTTCTCTATAGTTTGGTTAAAAATAACAATCAAATAACTACGATATTATGGGAGAGATCCAGGATCGTTAACTTGCTCCAAGAAAAACGAAGTCGAGGGTCCAACGTCGAAATTTGGTTGTGCGATAGTTTGAGAGAATCCAGAGTAGAATTGAGCTGTCGAAGCTAGATAAAGTAAAACGACAAAAATATTGTGACGATTAATAGTAAACGAGGGAGTGACTCTGTCTGAATGAAAATCTTACCGGATCCACATTTGTTAAACTATTATTAGCAAGGTCGAGATGACGGAGATGTTGGAGGGCCAAGAGTCGCGAGTCCAATTTTTTCATGGATATATTATTAATGGAGAGATTGGTTGTAAATTCAGAAAAACCTTGAAGATATTTTATTTTGGAATCGATCTTGTAAACAAACTTAATCCCCTTCGTGGACAATGCCTTCTTTAGAGTAGCCTTCTTCTCTTTGCTTGGAGGACTAGGAGATCGAACTCTCTTAACAGCCGGGTTTACACTCAATGTCGACCTTCTTTGATCTGCGGCCTCTTTCTGCTCAGGAGTGAGAGATTGGAAATTGAGAATAGATTGTCGGAGTGGACCAGCTACCCTGCCGCTGGTGTCACTGGTGACCGAGCTGGGAGGAGACATGGATTTCTTTGTATTCGAGTATTTGTCGAGTATTTTTTTTGGAATGATACTCAGTCCTCTACACCTTTCGACTCCAACTCCAGTGGGAGTTGAAATAGTTGCACTCTTCCTTCCGACCTTGTCTGACTGTGGTGACATATTGTTTTGACACCGGGACAATGGTATTGAGATCTCTGAGGAACGTGGACGTGATGATCCACATGCTGTCTGGTCATTTTTGTCTTTTGTTGATAATGATGTGTTGTTTGCAGATGTGCTGTTGGTTTGTTGTGATTTAGCCAAATTAATAGCACTTAAGAGGCTCTGTAATTCCTGTGGTTTTCCGTCCTTAACCAGTATACTCATCTGATTTGTCTCAATAGTGATCATCCCTTGTTCCAAAAGAGTTGACCGGATGTTTCGAATAGAGTCAACCTATATACATATATACAATTTTGATTGTGAATTGATATCAGTGTAGTAATTATAATATAATGAGTTATCCAGTGTGGTCACTCACGTCGAACTTTGGGCAGAGGGTGTCTTTGCGGGTGGAGACTTGGAGGAAGGAGGCCCGTCCTTGGGACCGATTGCGGAATTTGAGCATGGCCTGCAAGGGTTTGGGCGTGAGGCGACCGTTGAGACCCGCAGACTCGGCCACATGATTCACCAACTGCACCGTCGCCACCACAATCTGCTCAACGGGGCGTGGAGGCTGTGCATCCCCTTCCTCCATTACACCGCTGCAACAAGAACGTCCTTGCAAATCTGAACGAGAATTAATGAGAAGAAGTTCAAACACGCTCGATAAGATAAATACGACTATTTTACCGAAAAAAATTGGTTCCAGCTAAACACTTTGCCACCCACTACCGGCCCATAACCCACCCAAACGTAATACATAAAATTAAACAAGGCACTAGCTTGATAAGCTTGTTTTCTATCAAAACTGCAAACTGCATGTGATTGATGAAAGAACAAAGTCAGTTTAGCTCCCGGTGGAAATCTGAAAACTGAAGGAGCGCAATCGTGTCTCAAAAATCTCAAACGTACTTCCCGACATTGTGCCTCTTTTCATGCAAAACCCAATAGTGCTTTCAGGTAATGTCTAAATTACTTTTGTTTGCCTATCAAATTTGTTGACATGCATGAAAGGTTAAGAATAGTTGAAAGAAAAATAGCCAAGTGTATTTGAAGAGGGGTGAGGAAACCATTCTGGAAACTCTCGAGAAGAAAAATGCTTTGCAGGTCATAGAATTGCCAATTATGTCAATTATTGCCATATATAAACTATCATAAACAATCTCAAAGGCTCGCTTTGCATCATCATGTATACAAAGATATATTTATTTATGTATATCAAAGTTCAATCACTGGTTTACATGCAATATATTAAGATACATGTATCAATTCCTATAATAATTTATAGTTAGTTGCCAATTTGTATTATATTTTCTAAGAACTGAAGCTGCTCTGCAAATATTCTGCAAATTATCGAATTGCTTGTGCCATGTGTAAAGGATTGATCATCAACTCTAAAGCACAATCCTTTAAGTTTGCCCCACGAAGATCTACAGAAATTAAGATCGTTACATTTCAATATAGCAGCATGATTTCTTGTTTTGAATATTTGTGATCAGTAGTGATGTCTTACTTGCTTCGTGCAAATCGCTGCCAGTCAAATCAGAATTGGCTAGATCGGCCCCTAATTTCGTTTTAATAGAAATTACTCAACATAAGCTTTAGAAGTTATAGATAAACCCATACAAAAAACGTGGGTTTTTACCTGCCAGAATTGCTCCTCTGAAAAAATTGTTTTAAATTATTTTATTTTCAAGTTGACGTATCCAAAATAATTAATATTAATCACCTGAGAATCGTCGACTTTAAATTGGCACCTTTGAGATTGGCAACACGCAAATTTGCTCCCGTCAAGTCAGAATCTTCTAATATTGCGTTACGTAAGTTTACCCCTTCCATGTTTGCATTACGGCCCGATGGGTCCTAAAAAGAGCATATACGATAGAACATCAAACGCATAAGGCTTATCAGCAGGTTTCGTAGAGTGGCGTTTAAAGGTAACCTGGAAATTGCAGTTGACACAGTGAGCACCCTCCATTATGGCACACGCCATCCGAACTCTTGAAAATTTATTTAATAAAACCATCAATAATTGAGCGAGCCTTAAAACATTGGTTCAAACATACCCACTAAGAATGGCACAATCCATAGTCACTCCTGTCAAATCAGCCCTTTCAAAATTGCAACACGATAAGTTGCAGTACGAGAGCTTTGCATGACGAAGTTTGGCATATCTAGATACATACACAAAGTAATCATTTTCTTATGAATTGTGTGAATTTCCAAAGTTTTAGTGTCAAATGGATTTGTCATTGTATACTTAAAGTTTATATTTCGAAGATCTAGATATGATAGGTCGGCACCTACAAATTTAATAGAAATTATTCCAATATATAAGCATTCAAAATTGTAGTTCTATTTGTAAATAAATAAATAAAATCCAAATTACCCGTCATGTTAACCCCTTGAAAACGTAAATTCGACTCGTTGGATGTAGTTATCACTGCAGGGATACACAAATGCATACAATGAAACATCATCATCAAAATGATCATTTCAGGAAGAGCGTGGTTTTGTAAAGCCACGTTTCACCGGTATTCGCGAGGGCAATTTTACAAGACCTACTATTCACCGAACATTGCTCTTCTTCCGATGGTACGTTTTCAATTAATGCCTCATCTTGATAAATGATTTGGAACGTCAACCAATAATGACTTTTTTTCCTACTCAAGAAAGCAAACTAGTTCCACCTCCGAAAATATTGGTGGCTTAATTGTAGATGTGCAATTTGGTTTGAAAAAAAACTAATTTGATTCTCTATTTTTTGTAACCCATCCATAGTATTAGAATAAAGTAATTTTGTCTTGTATCCTGCCAATCTTATGAATTCTCACATGCTGGTTACAGTGTCGGAAGACCACACCATTAAAGTGACTGAAGCGTAGTCATTTATTAAGGTCGCATTATCACTGACATTTCAATAAATACAATTTAAATTAAAAATTACCTGCGTTAATAACGTCTCTACGAGTGAGTGGTATTTCATCCTTAGATATTGCCATTTGCTCCAGAAGTGGAACGCAGGATTGAAGGTCAAAGAATTGAGCTTCTTCAAGAACGCCTACATGTATTTACAAGAAGAAAAATAGTGCATGCATCAGTACAAGTTGAAAACGAACACACATTTATGCACCATACAAAAGCCCCTGCACTATATGCATTTTAATTCAAACCCACCATCATTTACCTTGAATGTTCAAGTCTGGATCAATAATAAGCCTACCCGTTCTCAAGTAATTGATCAATGGCGAAAAATATTTGGCTTCCCGATCTATCAAGTATGCTCCACTGGGGTCGAAACAACTCGGCTGGATTTGGGAGTCAGGGTCAAACATTCTCGAAAAAAATGAATCTGGTTCACGGTTCAGCAAGGTTGTTTTTGACACTTGGAAAACTTGGCCCCCGACGTTCAGGCGCACCCATTCTGAAGAAATTTGGTTTTCGAAAGATCCAAAATTGCGAGAAATGACGGGTAGAAATCGATCCCCTTCCTTCGATACGTATAGGATCTCATCATCTCTGCACACACATTTGTAACGGAATGTTATGGATAAGCACAAACAGTTTCATGATTCACATTCACCTGTATATGTACGCACATATTGACATCGTCGACACTCACCTAATTACGTCCACATTATAAATGCGCCCTCCTTTGGATGTGTACACAACAGACAACTGGGTGTTGTCAAAAGCTGCTCGAATGCTAGCAATAAATTCTGAGAATGTTGCAGAGATCGGAAGGACTTTGCCATTGGTGGAGCTGCCATTTTCAAACACAGTTGCACGTAACATAATGATATCTTTGACCTTTTTAATTAGTTGGTGCGGCTTGAGAGTCGGTAGAAGTGAGAAAGTGGAGTAAATACTGTACTGATTTTATGTGATGCATCAACATTTATAAAATTATTGAGATTGGGCTAGAGTGAAGCAGCAGCAGTATTCAACTTGGCCAACAGATATGTAAAGTTTTCTTCATCAGTGCGAAATGATAATGGCGACTGAAAAGGGTCAAAAGAGACGGATTCTTGAACTGGAATGGAAAGATGAGATTTGAAGATGTTGGTCCTGAAATGTAAACAAGTTGGATGATAAGTTAATTTCATGTGTATCATAATATTATTAAGTCTATGTGGATCGTTAAAAAATTAAAAATCTTTCTTGAGGTAGACGTGCATTTCGGGTTAGAAGTATGCAATTATGCAGTGATATTATGCAACTGATCAGAGAAAATGTATGTACTTGCATGCATATGTAAAGAGAAGATTTAAAGTAGATTGGAAATATTTTTAACCTGATTTATTGCTTCAAAGTGAAAATACTTTGAATTAATCATACAATTAATCGAATTGTGAAGAGAATCAAATATGTTTCAACAAATGTAATCCAATCATATATGACTTTTAAACTTTTAAACGTATTTATCTAAACATCTTCTTGAATGCATAAAAAGTAGTTCAATGTAAATGCTGATGTAAATACAGATGTTTGAGAGGATATATCATATCCTAAACTAATGACTCAGTAAAAATATAGTACCTTCGTCAATATTACAATTACGTAATCAATAGTCCAATAACAAAACTATGTAATAATATAGTTAAATTTAAGGCAAGGTTGCAATCAGTTATTTCTGGATACCGACGGAATGAAGTAGTCTTATATAGTATAGATTAATTAATAAATAATCAATAAATATTAGCAACTGCATAGCTCCTTATAAATAGTTTTATAGGTGTTCATGTCCTTTGTTCTGTCAAGGGTTGGTCATCACGTTCATCACCTTCACTTTCCGTGTCATCACTTTCCTCAGAGTCCGTGTTGTACAGCCCGTTGGTGTAAATAGACATTATTGTTTCCTTAAAGTGATTCTTATCCACGACCTCGTCACCAACCAGATGCTCCAATTCCTTTTCAGCGTAGTCATCTCCATTTTCATCCTCCCCATCTTCAGATCCTTCTTCTTCCGTTTCATTGTCGCTCAACGAGGTCTCTTCATTATTCTCTTGCATTATTATTTTGTCAATTTCCTCCTCAATTTTAGGTTTCCTGTTCTCCTTGAGAGTGTGAGGAGGATCCTTGGGTGGCATGGGCAGGGCATGGAGTGGACAGCCGTATTTTTCCAATTCCGTGAGTACCGGTGTTTGACAAATATCGTCCGGATCAGGGCCGTATTTGAAGAGACAAGGCTTAAACAATTTTTGATTTGGGTCTTGAACGATATGTGTCACACAGAAACGTGACAAGGGCATCGCGGTTTGAGTGCACCTGACGAGACCAGCATGGCCTCCGGAACCAGCAGAGCAGGCAAACGTGGGATATCTTGGCCTGGAATTGATTATGGCTTCTTCCTTTGACTCATGCCTAGCCCTCATGTCCGGGTCTGCTTCAAAAATGCGTTGACGTTTCTTCAATATCTGGCGACGAAGCAGAGCACGAGGACCTCTGTCAACGCGGTGGTTCATAATAGCCTTTGTCTCATTATTGATTTTAATTTCATCCTTAATGAAATTTTGAAATGCTGCTCGGGATTTGATGTTCATTGGTCCTTGCAAATTAGAGGTTGAGATAAATTTGGGATCTGTTGTAAAGTTAATATTTTGTTTTTTCAGTTCAAGTTTCTGACGGTTGTATTGACGCCACCCGTGTTTGAATTTGAGCTTATCAATTTCCATTAATCGGAGTAAGATTTGTTTCTTCTGCAAGAGCTTTTGTTGGTAAATTTTAGCGATTTCATCTACAGTAAAATAGCCGGCATTTCGAAGGCAGTCGTAATTAATTGCAGATGGGTCGTCCATGAGATGTTCTCCAAATTGCAAATCATCCACATCCGTATTATCATCATCTTCTTGTTGAGCAGTGGTCAATATTTTGCTGGCATCAATGTCTTCGTCATCAGAATCACTTCCAGAGGAATCATTCAAAGTTTCGTAATTATCCTCTACAAGTTCCTTTTCCACTCTGA
Source organism: Folsomia candida (assembly GCF_002217175.1). Lineage (NCBI taxonomy): Eukaryota > Metazoa > Arthropoda > Collembola > Entomobryomorpha > Isotomidae > Folsomia > Folsomia candida. The sequence continues at coordinate 22,391,505 of NW_019091193.1, read as the reverse complement.
AATGTTCATACTCATCACTACTCGTCTCCATAATCGCCCCCTTGGTTCTCGCGACATTATTACTGAGCTGTGTTAATAGAATGTCATCATTCTCGAGTTTGATCCTTGCCTTTTCCTGTTTGTGCTGCTTCTTCTTAGCATTGGCCACAATGGTTGCGTGCATCTCACAAAAAATTTGAATCGAACGTAAGTTTGATCTAGGAATATACCGTAAACACATCCCATCCTCTTTGACATAGTTACACCTCTCAAAATGAAGAGTGGCCCCTTCATCCACGTGCGAAATGCAGAAACGCGAGTTCGGGGCCCTGGGATGAGGGCAGTGATTAATAGCGAAGGAGCAGTGGTTGTTGTCAAAAGGGGGATATAGTGAAGAATGGTGTTGCCTAGAGTAGCGGACTTTATTGGGCTGACTTTGTTGATGTGATGACGAGAGTAACTTTGAACTGCTTGAGTATGAAGGAGTGTGTGAGGTACCATTTGAAGAAATGTCGGGTGACGATGTAAATAGATTACGTTTGAATCCATGTTCTTGGGCTGATTGTGGCAGTAGTGGTGGAGGAGTCGAGACCACAGAGTGAGGATGATATGAGATTGATGACGATGACGACGAGCTGGAAGCGTTGATAGATGGTAATGATTGTATCATGCATTTATCGGAAGTAACAGTACAAGTTAAAGATGCATTTCCTTTCTGTAAGAAAAAATAATTACCCTTCTTTAACCGAACAAAACCAAATTTTACTAGAACTATTTGAATAATTTACAGCTTAATACCTTTGTACATACCAACGATTTCAAATCTTTTCCATCATCATCAGTTACAGCACGACCTTGTGCAGAACTTGTCATCTTTGATCCTTGTCCATACTCGTACTCGTACCTGCCATCTCGTAGCCTCTTCATATTGGCATCCACTCGCTTGGAATAGTCATCATGAATTCTGTCCGCATTCCAATGCCTGATCTCACTTTCAAATAGCTCAGGTTTTACTTCCACTTTGAAACATGGTTCTTCACGGAAAATATCCAATGGTTTCCTGTCATGTCGCAGCTCCTTCCCATCCCTTAGCCGTGTAACCGGTTCTTCATTGATGATCGTAGAATCAGCAGTGACCTCCATTTGGTGAGGTGGTGGAAAAGTTAAAGGGTAAGTTTGGGTTTCAGTCTTTTTAGGATTAGTGGAAGGTGTTTTATTTTTTATTATAGCTGCATCCTTATTACTCAAATCAATCAATCTTGAATCAAAGGGAACACTTTTGCCATTTCTAAGTTTTTGAGTTTTCAGTTCTTGTAATGAATCGGATTGACTTTTCAAAACTTTGTCGGCAACTTCCTCCTTTGACAATATCACTCCAGGAAGTGCGGCTCTAACTCGCAATCTCTGCTCTGCGGAAGAGAATTTTACTGGAATCATATAAGCATCCACAATTTTTCTTCTTTGATTAACCAAGTCGGATTGATTTTCTGGATTCTTCAGCATTGAGGTCGTTCTACTCATGTGCTTCTGATCCTCCTTAAACGCATTGAGTTCAGATCTGATTAGCTCAATATACAGTTTTATAGTTTCAATTTCGTCCTCCCGTAGATCAAAATCATCATCCGGAGTCAACAGTTCTTTGAGCACTTCCAGCTCCTCCGTTCGAATTCGAGGAAGCCGAGGAAAGGGAGTTTGTCGCATGAAGCTGGAACCCGCAGGAAATAGGGGGTTGAATGATGGTGAGTGCACATTACGATCTTCACCTCCAGCTGCATCTAGATTCGTTTTCGCTTCCATCAGTACCTTCAGTTCCTTAATTGTTCCCTTGTTTCTGATTAAATTTTTTGCATGGTGTACATAAGGATGTTCAATATTTTCTTCGTTTTCATCTTCTTCATCATCAGACGAAGTAGGGAATTCGGATGCCACTTTGCCCAATTTCGCAACAGCTTCGGCACAAATTTGGGGAATTGTTACTCCTTCCATTTTCATTTGATTGGGACTAATATTTTTGACCAGATCTTGGAGCATTCCTATCCCCCGGGAGAGTGTGAGTGCATCCAATTCACAAGATATATCTTGGAGCATATCTGGATTGCTCAAACAACGGGGTGCAATGTTATTTTTGGGACTGTTTGCTTGTTGGGTGTTGGCAGAATCGGATTTCTTTGTGACGAAGGATGACTTCCTCAGAAGTTTTTTGGGTGATAGAGATGACTTTTTCTTTCTAAGGATTGGTTGAGGTAATGTAAACAAAGGAACCTTGCTGAATTTTCTCAGTCTTTCATTCAAGACACTATATTTCACTAATTTGCTTTGCAATTCAGGAAGTACTCGGATTGTCTCGTGAGTAAATATTGATCGTCGCTTTGTAGCAGGAGGATAAGCGACAGAAGAACATGATGAAACTGTGGCTGGCTTTGGTAATGCAAAGCTCATAGCACACCTTGGGGATTTAATAAGGAAAGGCGAGGATGATGATGAAGCTGAGAAGGATGGTGATGACGACGGACCAGCAGTAGACGAGTTAAGTGGCGAACAAATTTCCGTATTGGGAGAGGAAGATTGTTTTACCTCTTCTGCAGGGAACTTAAGGACTTTAGGTAACCGTTTCTTTGAAAGTTTTTTTGCAGAACTTGCGATAGAGGTGGAGGTCTTCTCAGATTTCAGACTCAATATACGTTTCAATTTTCGATCAACTTTTGGACGTTTTTCAGGTTTCGGCAATTTTGATTTTTTCGTTCTTGTGGAGGATGACGACTTTTCCTTCATGTTGAAACCCGAATTTGTTTTCTTTTTGTATTTTCTTGGTCTTGACTTGGTTTTTGATTTTTCAGGGCTGCCTGTACCACCCTCGTCTTCATTATTACACAGATTTTCTTTCTTTGGGGAAGGAAATGATTCGCCCAATATGTTGGCAGTAAGTAGGGTTTCTGGACTTTTTACCTTTGGTGGTGATGAAGGTGGTGAGGAGTCACGAGATCCATTATTCGGAATTGGTGAATCACTCTCTGTTTTGTATTTTTTCTTTTTTTCTCTTAGAAATTCTTCCCTTGTGAGAATGTGAGGCTCCATTAGTTCCTTATCTGATTCATTAGACTCCGTTGAGAAACTTCGTACGACCAACTTTTCCTTGCGGGATCGATGACTCGATGATTTATGAGTACTCGTTGTGGCTTCTAGAAGTGAAGATAGTTGCTCTGTAGCAGCAGGGGAATTTGGCCGTGATATTTCTAACGCTTTTTGTTCTGACATGTTGTCTTCGTCCGGCCAGTCTTTTGAGAAAGATCTGGGTTCTTCCACTAGTTTTAAAGTCTGTTATGAAGGAAATGAAGACGTGGTTTCAGTTTGGTCTTTGTACTGATTACTAATTAATCAAGACCACCTACACCTATATCTACACACTTATTGCACTCAATCATATGTTGATTCATAAATGTGTATTCCGTCAGTCACGAGTCAGGTTTAAGTACTATGTGACTGCTGTCGTAGCTGTCATATAAACTACTTAAGTCACTTTATAAGTAACCCAAATCGAAGGCATAAACGATCTCTTTTACGCCTAATAAAAATAAAAAAAAACAGTTATGATCTATTGCCTTTCAAGATTTATCTACAATTTTCCGACCCAAAAGGACAAGCTCTTAAAGTGAAAGATCATAAACCAAATCGAACCAACGAACCGAAAAGTTGAAAATACAAAAAGAACTATGTCTACCTCAATTCATGACTACAAATTGTTCAAATTCATACTTTAAATTTTAACTCACTTGAGCTTCAGAAACGTGAGAATGGATCTACAATCTTCGTAAGACAAAGCAGTAGCACCAGATAATGAAATGACGCCTCGTTTCCTCTCTTCAAACTTGTTTCGAATGGTATCAAACAGAGTTTGTAATTCACTAATAGTTGCATCAATTTCTTCCCTGATAAAAGTTCAACATAAAAGCTTTACATCAACATGTGACATGCATACCGAACTGTGTCTTTCATTCAAGTTTTCAACTTACAAAATGAGTTTCCCGTTTTCGACCTGCTCCGTGAAAATGTCTGCAATGTTACTTGTCAATTTTTGTTGGTAGTCTGGTTCAATATCTGCTAAAACAGTGGAGGCCTCGTCTCTGAAAATAAAACTTCCTGATTTCACCACATAAAACCATAATCAAAACCAATCAAATCATCGCCAATGACTCAACGGGACTTACGTTTCGAGCACGTGTAACTTGCCTCTGCAAATTTTCAAGGTTTCGCAAATTTCTTCAAGTTTCACAAACTTTTCTGCAATAGTTGATGATTCGCAAACCAATTCGGCAAATTTCTTGACTAACTTTTCAATTCCTCCTTCTTTTACAAGAGACGAACCGCTGCTTCGCCGCTTACCGGCTCCACCAGCTGAACTCATTTACTTCCCAAATCAATCCAAATTTTCAAGTTGTGCTAGTAGTTTTGGAAGCAAATTAATTTTTTGAAATTCCAAAAATGCGTGCACGACACAGGCAGAGAAGTGGCTGGAAAATAGAATTTCAAGGTTCCCGTCTTCTGAAAAAGTGCGTGAGAGAGGAGTTCCTTTGCCCCGTGAACAGCAAGAAATCAGATTTGGGCGCTCTCTCCAGCAGCGAAAAAACACGACAGGAAGAAACCGGCTAATTATTTCATTTCTAATTCATAATTAATTGATTGGATAAAATAGTTTTAAAAAATTGTGTCAAGTTTTAAATTCGAATTCAAATAAAAAAAGTAAGTTTAACGAAACTCAAAATGCTTATAGACATATAGGCTTGTCTCTTCTCAATTCAACTCTACCCAAAGTAAAAAGAATGTTTACAGAGAGCAAGTGTAGAGATTACTACTAGTAATCTCTTGCACTCTTGTATTGTATTGTAGTCTACAATACAATTGCAATTGTCGTTGAATATTGATTATTTTTCATTTAATTGCTGTCTTGTCTTTGTATGAGTTTATACATAATATATGGTCCTGTTCTATGTTGTAGGAAGATTTACAATGGACAATGAGAAGGATAATAACCGAACTCGTCAGCTAGCTGATTCTTCGGCAACTGCATCCCCCTCAAATCCTGAGGGTTCGACCTCAAGTACGGCCAACACTCGAGATACGGATGCAGAAAATGTAGGAGATGATACTGAGAGTTTGGTTAGCAAAAATGATGACAGCACCAGCAGTAATAATGAGGATGAAAACAATATTATTACCCTGGATGACGACGATGATGAAAATGGTATCATGCAGAGCAATGCTAGAATCGATCCCGTTGGTGGGATCTTAACCGTGTCAGATGTGCTGATTGAACTGGACGATAACCTTAAATCCAAACTTGTTATCGACCTTATGCAGATATGTGAAGTTGATGAAGATACGGCCAAAAGTACGTTGGAAAGTTATCGATGGAGCATGCAGGTACAAAAGAGGACAAGTATTAAATGATTTGACAGGACAAAGACCAGCAAAAATGCGCTTTCAGGATAATCTATTCGATGATCTATTTGATCATTTATGTTTTATGAACATTTTTATGGTAGGATTCGATTGACTTTCTTCTCTATGCGAACAACTCAATGAGTAGTAACGAAGAAGAGGGAGGTGATAAAATGGCCATAGACACTGATGACGAAAAAGATAAACCTCAGACTTCGTCATTTCCTAATGAGGGTGCTTCTACCTCAGCTATTGCATCATCCTCGTCAGTCTTGCATCAATTATGCAGTCCTGGTGAAGATGGGAAAAAGGAGAAACTTGTTGAACGGTACGAGAAAGAAACGAACGTTCTCTCAAATATTAGGTCTTTTCAGTTCTTTTGGGATGTAAGTACTATGCTCATTTTGTATGTGTTTGATGGTTTTATTTAGTGAAATCCAAGTGGTCACAACGCCAGGAGGAAGCTTCTCTAATTGGGCCCCTGAAAAATTTTCTGTCCTAAGCTGGAACTTGGATGGTTTAGACGACAAGAATTTAGAAAAACGAACTGATTATGTAATTAACCTAGTGGAAAGGTAATTGTGATATTGCAAACGCTATATACTTCACAATAAACAAATTCCCGATTCTACATTTATCGTTGACTTTTTCTTGTCCGCTGTAGAGAAAAGCATGACGTTCTTTTCTTTCAAGAACTACTTCCGTACACCTTTGATTATATAGCTCGTCGTCTACTCCCTCAGTACAAACCTATTCCTGGTATTCTTATAAACTAAAAATAAAATTTTAACATTGAACGTTAAAAAAGGCTGTTCTAATAGAATACAAATACATGTGCTTGTAGGTACAGACGACTCATCTTGTCAATATTTGACAGCCACGTTCCTTAGAAAGAACTCTGTGTACTACGAGGATCATTATCTGCTTCCGTTTCCAAATTCCTGTAAGTAATTATGCGTAACAACCAATTTGTCAAATTATCAACTGAATTGTGGAGTAAAACAAAATTTATATAGTAATGGGCCGAACTCTTCTGGTCACAAAAGCCTTCATTGGCCGAGCAAAACTAGCATTGCTGAACACTCATTTGGAAAGCACTGCTGAGTATCAAAGTCAACGGAAAGTACAATTACAGACGTGCTTCGAAATGGCGTCTACCTTTGATAAAGAGTATAATGTAATATTTGGAGGGGATCTGAATCTCAGAGATCGAGAGGTAATACGTAGTATGCTTGATAGAAGAAATCTGATCATACATAACTAATAATGGGTAAACGTCATATTCAGGTGGACAACACGTTACCTAGCTCTATGGTTGACCTCTGGATACGTTGTGGCTCTCGTCCAACGTGTCAATATACTTGGGATCTAACCAGAAATACGAATAAACAGATGCCTTCTAAATTTCAGCCTCGATGTCGTTTCGATCGTTTCTATTTTCGAAATTCGGATCCTGAAACTCTTAATCCAGAGTAATAACTTATAACTTTTATGTATACTATTATAAATAATCTGCTAGCCACCATTTATAATTATTGATTGTCTAGATTCTTTGGTGTTACCGGAATAGAAAGAGTTCCAGGTTAGTGCAATGACACACGTCCTCGTCGATTCCCTTTGTACTCAGGTGTTCTAATTAAAAATTCTGAAACTAATTGTTCCAAAATCTAGGAACTCAGTCATTTCCGTCGGACCATTGGGCTATCATCACCTACCTTGGATTGACCAAAGAAGCTCGGAAACCTCCTCCACGAAAACGACGTGCTGAAATTGACGGTTTGCCTGATGATGATTGACGTAAAAATGTTACATTGGGATAGGAGTGTTTTAAAAATAAGTTCAAATATGCGTGACGGGATCTCTTGAAGTTGACCGTTTTAATGAAACTGGTGCAGCTTAATTTATAAATATATTGTAATTAATTTAATTTAAGTAATATCAAGTAATTTGTGCTGTGATACAGTGAGGAGTTTTGTTCGACTTGATTCGCGAAATCTGCGTACTGATCTTTCTTGAGATTTATTATCATTATTGTGTTAAAGAAGTACAAAATGCTATAAATCAGACTACGTTTACTGGTTCAGGTTTGCCATTAATTACTAGTTTTCCTTAATACATTGAATTTTGTGATACAAATAAGCTTCGAATTGTTCTTAAGCTCAAATAAAGTCCAACTGAATTATCGATATGTGAGTTTAACTCGAAGTCGAATTTGCTGTTTGTCCATTTAATTCATTCGAGCCCACAAGAAACATATTTACACAAAGTCAAATATAAAGTCAAGGGTTGAAAGTTGTTATGTATGTGTACTATGTACATATTGGGTTGAGATTTGGTACATCGGCCATGAAGCATATGACAGATTAGTAATCTATATATTATTAATATGATAACTCACAACATAAGTCATTTCATTTCTCATATAGGCAGTTGACAAACCTACTTTTTAATTTCCGTAAATTTTCCTGTCTTGCGTTGGGCTAAAATTTCCGGAGCCGACCTTGAAATCACTCAAACTGTCCTTTTGTATCAAGGGATAGGGAAAGTTATGGAAATTTTAAAAACGTAGGTCTCCTAAATGCCCAATTTGTTAACTTTCCTGTATTCTGTATGCAGAAAAAATATAAAACTTTTCGAGATATCATCATGAGTTTTCATGAACCTTACGCATAGCCATACGAGCACCTATTATATAGCATTACTCACCCACCAACACTTGCATATGCATGCTGATTACTTCATATGGATTTCATTCAATCATATCATACAATTGAAACATTAAGCATTGAATTAGCGACTGGGAGCCTGTTGAAAACTCTACAAGATCGTTGTGTCCGTCCGTCCGTCCGTAGGTTGCGCCGATAACTCGTGAACGAAAAGACATATAAACTTGAATCTTGCAACATAGACCATAAGCTTAAAGCACAGGGCAAGTTCGAGGATGGGTACTACACAGTCACAAGGTCATGATAAAAAAATTAAAATGTCATGTGAGAACTCAACTGCGGTGACCGTGCGTGGACGATGTTAAAGGCACAAAAATGTATTTAAAACACACTTTGGATGTGTCAATTTGAACAGATTTTAAACGGACAGCAGTAATATGACAATCGTTTGAACAACGTTTCACTCTTTGGTTACATGCGTTCTAACCGTTTATTATTTCATCAAAACGTATTTTTGCAATTGTTGTTGTAACAGTTAACCAAAGCGGTATACAGTAAGTGCATTATAACAGGGGCAATTTTTCACTTGAACTCGTAGACTTAGCTTCACACAACGAATTGATCGAATGAACGAATCATTGAAGCCAGGTTTTCCGAGAACAATTGTGCTATTATAGAGTATATGGGGTTCGATACTGCCAATTTAATTGTTGACTTGGGGAGTACAGGGAAAAACCGATGTTGGTAGGTGGCTACTTAATAATTACGTTAATACATACATATCCCTCTTAAGAGTAATATTTAGAACATTTACCAAAACGTTTCTCTCGTTTAGGCTGATAAGTTATGAAATTGGAACGTTTTACACACGTATTTATTTATACACAGCTTAGCATGACATGATGCAATTTCCGTGTAAAATGACAATCAAGACATTTTGGTAGCATTTCACTTATTTATGGGAAATGAAAACGTATTCTCTCTCACTCAACTTGGAAATCGCTTCATGTATCAACTCATGGAAGTAGTGCACAGCACATGCACAATATTGCGTTGCTTTGCCTAAGGCGACGTACTCGATATTGGGCGTATAAAAGAAATCCATAAACGCATTATACGTATCGCAGTGTAATGTGATGAGCACAAGTGACCAGCAACTTTCTGCACACGTTATCGGTTAAAATAAAAATATGGAGACTAATAACGCTGCGGTTGCAGCTGAGGTAATATGGATTTTTTTCACCATGTGCATTCGTATTGCGCCATATGTTAGCAGGGTGTGAGATTATATTTTGTGGAATTATAGGAGCCCACAGCGGCTGCTCCAATCCCAATTTTCGCCTGGGACTTGTCTGGGTCCACTTCTGGCGTGACGCATTATCACGCCGTGGGAGCCAAGTATCTGACCAAATTTCTAGCCGAGCACAGTCCAAAGACTTCCAAGGACCCAGCCCCCATTTTCCTCACGTGGGAGGACCATGCCCACCAAGTGACTCTGGATCGGCTGCGACAAATTATTGGCAGCGAGTATGGCTGCGGGGGCAACACCACGTCCTGCATCATCACCTGGATACAAAAGAATCTGGGCTGCTCCACCCCCATTTCCCTCTGGCTGGTCACTGATGGTGAACTCATGGCTTCCGACTTGGCAATCTGCTCTCGACTCAATCACGAGCTGAATATGAACTATGTTGCTTTCAACTTTATCATAATTTCACGTTGGAAAATTAACATGTCAGTGGGAGCAGCGTTTTTCTCAGGGAGCAAGATCAAGATTTTCATGAATGAGGACCTTCTAAAGGAAATTGACACTTCAGAACCGTTCGATTACGACAAGGTTCATGCAGCCAATTTTGATACAGCTGTCCCCGAGTTGAGCGATTACATTCAGGCCAAGTTTATGGGAACAGAGCTGCAGGGGTTGGCGGAGGCGGATAAGCTGCACAAGTTGAGGTTGAGATTGTTTGCTGAAATTGATAAGCAGGAGGAGCACACAGAAGCGCAGATAAAGGATGCAAACAAGTCAGACCATACTGACTGGACGAATAAGGAAATGATGGAGTGGTTGAGGAGTACGAAATATTACAGGAACTTAAAGGACTTTGATGTCGCAAGCTTTAGGACAAAAGTGGATTCTGCAATTTCTACGCTGGTTAGTAGTTAATCAAAATAACTCATTATTATCTACTTACTTGCCTATTACCAGCCTTGGAATTCATAATCCTGCAATAAGTCATATTTGATATGTGCACATTTAGGTCAATTACATACACAATAAGAACAAGAGTTGTCAATTTTTCGACATTTTAAAGATGGACTATAAACAGGACAAGGTTGGTTTTGCACAACCTGTGAAACCAGACCTTGATATCGACCTCGAGTCGTTGGAAGATTTGCCTGAAAAGTGCAGCTTTTTTGACGCTGTCACACTGGAGGTGGAACAATCCACACCCGTACTCCTCCTTCAAATAACGGACCTCATCGATAAGTTCTGGGTGAATGGAAATTATACCAAATTCCGAAGGGTAGCCGACTGTCCCCTTTTTGGACAATTTGAGGAGTGCATGGGGCACGTTTTTTCGATTGAGACGGTCAAACAACTCTTCCATAATGGGTGAGTAAGCCTATATGTATTTATCTTAAATAAATACATATATATGACATGCATAAATTGGGGAAGCTGTGGGGGCAATAACTTATTAACGATGTTTCCTAATTTATTATGGAGGAAATTATTATCCTGATGCCCTTACGGTTCTGCAGACCCTGAAGTAACAAATATAAGATATTAATAAATAATGTTTTCATTACTTGACAGATATTCTAAATTCCGCAACCCAATGACTAATAAACCTTGCTATGGAGGTCTGATTCCCCACCCTTCCTTTGACGACTGGAATGACTATTTGCTAATGATCACCTTCTTTCGAGGCAAGAACATCCGCACTTGTCCTGCGCTCTTCTACTACAGGATTTGGAAGTATGCCACAGGTTGTGAGTGGCTTGACGACGGAGTGGTCACTCTGCTAGAGCAGTACGCCCTACGGAGAATATCTGTGGCCAGGACGCGACTTGCATTCGGATCATTGGCCATGGACCCCGTCGAAGTGGTCCCACTGCCACTGACCCTTTTTTACTGTGCTGAAGGCTCTTCTCTGTTGTTTGCACAAGATTCTCAACTATTTTTGAACGATCGACTTCGGCAGTACTATCCCGTGTCTCGTGATTTAATCCACATCATGGAGAAACTTGGGGTTTCTTGTGACCCTGAATTTATATCAGGAAGGGCTGTCCTCTTTACCGCTGTGTCCTTATTAAAGACTGCAGGAAATCAGATGTCACAAAAATATGCCCTCCTTTCACGCATTTTTCGGAAGCAGGGAAAATTTATAACTTACGAGGTTAACGATTATGTTGATGGCGATCCCTCAGTTTTTCCAATCAAGTTTCTTGCTCTTCTCAACTACTCTCACAAATCTTTGATTCCATTCAGTCTTCCCAAAGTCGACCTTTACGACCACGTGCACATTGCATATGATGCCAAACTTCCCCTCGTTCCCATCTTCCCAGAAACCTTAAGGCCCAAATTTATTATCCAAGATCAACGGAAAGGCAAGGTCATTCCAAATTATAAAGAGATTCTGGCTTGCGTAACCCAAGTCTCGTTGAAGTCGTCATCAGGGAAAAGGGTATCATCATCATCTAACCGTATCGCCCCCACTAAACTTGATCAGACAAAGTTACTTTCTCTCAACAAGCTTTACATCAACTGTGTTTGCGCAAATAACAGATATCCAAGTTTAGCAGAATTTGAGGATTTCGTGTGGAAGGAGAAGCGCTTTTACGGGGACAAGGTTTATTTATTTCCTCCCCAGGTACAGGAATTCATTCGACAGGTTTTTGACAATTATCAGGACTTTGCAAAGGAGCTTGGGGTTGACGAATTTATCAAGAGAGGCACTGCTGGGGTCAGTATTATACAAAGGTTAGAACTTGAGGGCGTTACGAATGCGGCTGTGAAGAATGCGACGTTCATTGAAAAATGTAGAAAGAAATGGTTGGTGTAAGAGTTAACATTGACATGTATTGTATTGCCAACCTATAATAGCAGACTAATTGGTATAGTGCCAAATTATAATTATCTTGATCTCTGTGTCAATTTTCTACTTTAAAATTATTATTCAACAATTATTTTCAATAAATTATTACTGCACATCTGGTAAAGGACTTGCGATGACTATATAATTTATTGCTTTTATTTTACAAAATGTCTAAAATCTAATACATAGGTAAAACAAAAAGAGACTAAATATCTACTCATCGGAAATTGCATAGTTTCATTAACGTCAATGGATTTCTAGTTGATAAATATTCAAGTTCAATTCTTCCAAACTCAGAACCTGCTTGGGGATGTTGCAGCCATTTCCTATCCAAGAAATAATCTATCGTGGTTTGAACTTCTTGTGACGTGTAATTCTCTACTCGTACGGGGATGAAAGGATCGAAATGTTCCCACCCCTAAAACACAGATAAGTTATAAATTTATTCCATTTCATTTCATTGTTCACATCATCTTTTGTCAGCTTACATCCTTTGTCAATAAGTATCTTGGCAAATCGGATTCTCTAATCTCATTTTGTCCAGCAAGTTTATCTACAGTGCTCACAACGACCCCTCCGGACTGCAAAACAAGTTATGTATTTCATATCCCTGTGAACTTGAAATTAAATTTAAATTAAATTAAAGTGTGCAAATTTTGTGATTTCTTGCCCAATCTGGTTTTATGGCTTCTTTAAATGCTTCAAATGCTGTTATCATATTTGGTGGGACAAGAGTCCTGTCGGGTCGTTTAATTTTGATGCACTCGTAATATAAAGCGTTGATTCCATCAATTAGCACCATCGTTTTACATCTATTGGAAATAAAATTTCAATACATTACCAACCACAAATATCAGACATACTCTTATCAGATATTCAATATATTATTGTCACATATAGGTAATATACTTTTGATTTGAGGATAAGCTCTTAAGATCCGAGAGAAGTGCATAAATACACTCTGAAGCATGAGCGGGTCGAGCGATACCATGCTCTACGATATCAAGCAAATTGGATCCTTCAGAAGTTTCTTCTCTTTTACTCCATTCATACCTCTTTTGTGTTTTTAACTAAATACAAAAATAAGCATATTTTCTGGTGTAAAACCATTATATAATTCTAATTCACACTCACATCAAGCTGTGTAAGCAACTTAGCATTTTGGATTTTGAAGTGGGTAAGCCATGTCACGGCATTGATCGTATGATCAAAGAAACCAGGCCTTGTAGGGCTCTGCACAATTTCTTTGTTGAAACGAGTCCATAATGGGGCTGCAAAAATAATTTCATCAAATTGGAATAAAAACGCCCAAAGTTAGTAATAAATTATTCACTAATTGCTAGTAATGTTTACCCCACGGCACATTAACTAAAATGTATTCCTGGACAAATCCGTAATGAGCAAGACAGCACATTGTCATTGTTTTACCACTTCCAGGAGGACCATCTGAAAGAAAGGGTGACGTTCGAATCTTAATTTCTATAACTCTTAATAAAATTAACGCATTAATATTATTCTTATCCTTTATCCGCCGTACATATGATGTATCGAATCACGGGCTTCTTCATGTCGGAGGCTTCAATGCAACTCTTGATATCCACAAATGGTTTTCGTATCATGACACACACTTCTCCAAATGTGCTACAATTTTGTCGAAATTCCGGTGGGTAGCATTGTATGGGATTCATGACGCCCTTGTAGAACTCATTATCTACCGTGTAAAACCTGCCGAGGTGTGATTTGTCCAGTTTTGCCTGCACACATAATGATATTAATTTCGATAACTATATGAATACACTTTGTTGGGATGATAACCATCCCTCAATTTAATCATTAATGACATGTTTTACTAATTAGAATATTAATATTCTACGTTGTCTAAGGGGAGCTTACCGGGTCGGTTTGGGAGGTTCTAAACGCGGAGAGGGGAGGGAAATACGAGGACGTTGAGCCACCAGCCCCTCCCTCCGTCACTGCCGAGTACTGGTCGGGATTGACGGTGATGGGGGGTGGCAGCAAGGGCTGTGCCACTCTCTTCCGGAAACGTCGCTCTTCTCGGAGACAGGGCAAGGTCCTCAGCCGAAGCGCTGATGTCGTCGACAAAATTAACCTGGTTTGCAACATTTCCTACACAAATCTGTTTGTCACAAGCATTTAATCAAATAACTGAACAATTATCGCTCAATAGACAATTAAATGTCTTTATTCACGAAGAATTACAAATTAAGTAAGAGTAATATGAGTACAAAAATGAAAATGAGCCGGTGGTGCGTGCGGGTATATTCTGATCAATCTGAGACACAGAGTATGATATAACAATCTGAGACGACTTTATTTACGAATCTCGTATCGGGGGTTGTCCTCAATCTTCGAACGCACACGACCATACCTTTCAATAGACACCCTACATGAAAAATGTCATTGTTTCGACATTCGACACCGCTCACACGATAATGGAGTCGTCGCACGTCGAGACGATTTCTTAAATCCTCGCCTACGTCTAAAACAGACTAAAAATTTGACAACTTTGACCGTAGGCGTCATCACCGTGGCGCCGTGACCTTACGACCTACAACGCCCATCTTCGAAATCCGTACTTTAAAAATTAGAAACTCGTGTGCGAAAACCGCATGTCGAAATTCGAATCTGTTCTATAGTTATCGTGGATAAGGGCATACGGACGGACGGACAATACATTTCCATAAAGATATACAATATTTGCGAGTTTATGCTTGCATATTTCGCACAACGGTGGTCAAATTGCATGGCACAAATAACTAAAAAATAAAATTACTGTGTTTGATTAAGGTGCTCATTTCCATTAAATTAAATATGCATGCGTCACGTTGTATGAGAAAAATTGAGAACTGCAGACTCAATCGTATACAGAGAATTCCTCGGGTTTTGTGACAACAATGTGATGATGATTAACAATGAGTGTGAGCATTTATTGGCTGGTAAATAAATAAATATGTATAATAGGCAGCAATATTGGACGATGCACAATTCTTTAATACATCTGTATTCTTAAAAGTTGCATTTTACAGAACCTGTACATAAGATTGTTAGTCTTTACAAGTTAGTTCCCTGAATGGTCTTTGTTATACCGCCGTCAACGGGAATTGCGACCCCATTGACATATGAGGCCGCATCCGAAGCAAGGAAAATGACCATGTTCACAATGTCTTCAATTCTTCCATTTCTCCCGAGTGGGTTTCCTTTTTTAAATGCAATTCCAACCTCGGGACCATAACCGGCCTTATCATGCCACGCCTGATTCTCAATAAATCCAGGATTAATCGTGTTGACTCGAATCCCTTTCGGGCCCAGTTCCAACGCAAGGGCTTCCGACACCATAATCACGGCCCATTTTGATACACTGTATCCTATTGCCCCCGGAAACTATAAAAGATTTATGGGTAATAATAAATTAGCACAATTAACACATGGGTACTAGCACAGCTTTGTACAACTTACAGCCCTCATTCCAATTCCACTGGAAATGTTGACAATGTTTCCTCTAGTTCTCATGAGATGTGGTGTCACCAGTGAAGAGAGGAAGACAGGCGCACGGACATTAATCTTGATCTGTTCGTCAAATTTTTTCATGAGGTCGGGATCATCGATGGGGCTCATGGCGATTATTCCAGCATTGTTTACAAGAACGTCGAGCTGGCCGTATTCTCGAATAACGGAATCTACCAAGTGTTGAAGGTCAGCGTCGGACCCCACATCCGCCTTGACCTGCAAGGGAGTGTAGTGTTTGGGCGATACAGCAGCCACTTGCGAGGCTGCGGCTGCCATCTTGTTCGAATCCCGTCCTTGGATCACCACTTTCGCCCCTAGCTTTGCAAACGCCAAGGTCATTTGATATCCCATCCCGGAGCTGGATCCGGTGACAAGTACGACCTTGTCGGCAAAGGAAATGTTCCCTGTGGACATGTTGAGACAGTTGTGCACGTAATGAGATTAATGAGAGTTCTGCTGTAAAATCCCTCTTTTATACTTTTACATAGTGGCTGGGAAGTTAGCTTATGGTTAGCTTTTTGTTGCATTGGCAAATATGGTCCAGCTAAAAAGACGAGAGAGATGGTTGATGTTTTTGTTTAAAAATCATGTGGGTAATTGAAGAAAGATGCGTTAAGATGAAATCATCTTCGATCCGACCCCAGAGCATGATTTCACCACATGAATCTCGACAAGTTTTTGGGTCCATCCGACTTCTCAAGTGCAGTCAGTCAATAATGTTGGGAGTTTGGAGTGACGAGATGATATGTGGAGGTGAACCAAAGTCCAATGGCAATTACTACCTGCCTTGATTTAACGTGCTGTGCAGCGTAGGAACAACATCACGGCCATCGCAAGTTCTCATAAAATGACAAATTACCAAAAACCGAAAGTAAATAGCATGTCCCTGACATGACTCAACTCAAAACAAAATTGCACAAAAAGTGCAGTTTGGTTTTTTCTCCTGTCTGCATACTCTTTCTCTTCTCTCTCTCCGCTTGTATGTAAATATGTACATACAAGCGGATACTTGTATGTACTAGTATGTACTATGTACAATGTACATAGTACATAAAATATCGTAAATATGTACTATATAGTATGTATGCACATTGTACATACATACTATATAGTACATATTTACGAGGTCTATGCTAACTGATGAGATGATAAATGTGTTCATTAATTTTCCAGCAGAAATATGATTTAAAATGAGGACTAGTGCATGTAAAGTTTACATTGTAAACTAATATACATAGGATTAGTTGACCAGATCTGCTCAATTTGATACACGTGTATGATATTTCTGCTCAACAATTCATACATAAGCCTCCCAATCAAATAAATTTGGCAGTTTAACATTATGTTCATGAGCCGGTAATAAAAGTCTATTAATCCCAAGAAATTAATTATTTAAGATATATATACGATATATATATATTTATATTTAAGATATATATATATATTTACCTTACCCTCATTATTAGATATGGAAATTCTATGAAGCTGTATGATTGATGAATCATATTATTTCCACAAATGTATTTAGAGCTTACCTTCTAAAAAATTAAACCGCAAGAAATGGTTACATTTTCTATTTAAAAAAGCTTAATGCTTAATATAGCCCGAGTCAGTTTTCTCGTCTTTTATTTAATTTCGAGAACCAATGTGGCTTACCATTTCCGAGACCCTCAGACCAATATTTTACTCAAGTTATTATATACATCAATCTTCCCCTATCCTAACATGAAAACTTTTTTCCAACAAAGCGTAAAAAAAACAGTGTGGATTACCCTTTTGCGTCCCTCTGGCAAAATATTCCTGAAACGACTTCATAATTTGTCAATTATTAAAATCAAAATGGAAGGAAGTATACCAAACAATTCATTTCATTCCCCCTAACTCGTCAGACCGACAGAGATAGAGATGACGAGTCCATTAGCTCTAGCTCGGGCCACAAATTAGGAAGCCGCAATTTCCTGAATGTGTTTGACTAATTAAGTTGAACCCATTCTTGCAGATAGTCTCGCTAGTCGAGCAATTTATCATGCTTGATAAATACACGTCCAAAGAAGATTTTGTAATTTTCAACAATTTTGCAAATGGTACGCATTTTAAGTTCCAAGTTATATATCTATCTAATAATTCTCCCGTCCAAAAATAATAGTGTGACCACCTTCTTTGCTTCTACACTTAGGCTTGTATTCCAAATTGCGGAAGGTGCAATTATACGAAGGCCCCATATTGTTGTGGTGATCACTGTGAACAGCATGACCTGGGGATTCTTGGGCATTGTCAGCCCTCAAAAGGTCCTCTCGACTATTGCGTGACCTCCTCAAGTTCCTCAACTGCCAGTGTCTCTGGTGGAGATGGTCGAACCAACAACAATGCATTCGGTCCGACATCCATCGCTATCCTAGTCATTTGTCTCACAGCATTTGCATGTGCCCTTGTGGGAGCTGCATTTTTTCTCCGAAGGAATCGAAAAGTATGTGCTCGAGATATTTTCAGGCAATGTATTTATGCACATATGTATTATTCCTTAACCTGTAGCACTAACTTATTAAATAGTAAATAGTAACTTATTTTGTTGCCACTTTCAATGTATAAGATTCGAAAAATAAATCAAGGAGGATTGTCGGCTTTGGAAATAAAACAATTTCTTGAAGGATCTCTGTCCCATCAGAATTATCCTAAATTAACCGAGACCACGCCGCTGACCTCAGTCCAAGATAATATTGGAGCGCAATTGAAGGCCGACGATGACACTCAAAACCAACAGACAATTTTGAAAAATGTCGAGGAAATTCCATATGATAAAAAGTATGAGATCCCTGAAAAAGGCTTCAAATTGCGTGAGTAAAAATCATGAAGAATTGTATTTATTATTACTTTGTTACTGCTAATTTTACGTGAATGTTTATTTTATATAGTAAACTGTCAAGTTGCATAATCATGTTAAATATTATTAAATTCTGCAGACGAGGGTGACATTATTGGCTCAGGTGCGTACGGTCTGGTGTATAAAGGTGAGCTTTGGGGTCAAATTGTTGCAGCAAAGACAGTCAAACCACACTCGGAAAAAATTTATTTGAAAGCACTTCTTTCCGAGATAAAAGTTTTGATCCATCTTGGAAAACATGACAATATTGTGAGGCTGGAAATATTGGAAGGCTGGATCCTCGGGGCCTTCACCTCATATCTGAATTCTGGAGTTATCTATCTCTTCCTTGAATATTGTGAGGCTGGAAATCTTTTAAATTACTTGAGGGCAAATAAATCTACAACAATGTCCCAAAATGGGTAAGAAAACTCTCGGTGGACCTCTAAATGTGAAATAATACTCCCACGCTATATCCAAATGATAATAATTAATACTTTTCATTTTAAATTAACAGCAATGTTGAAGGCTCTTCTGAAAATTATAAAGCAAAGGAAACTGACGAACAAGACTCTGCACTAAATGTGGATGATTTTATTATTTGGTCCATTCAGATTGCTAATGCCCTCAGATTTCTGACTGACAAGAAGGTTAATCCTGAAATGGATTGTGTATTTATTTTTCTAACGATATGTACATCAACCACTGCCAACTGAAAAATACATGTATTTAAAAGGTAATTCACGGAGATATTGCGGCAAGAAATATCCTTTTGTACACAAGGGACTTGGCTAAACTCACCGATTTCGGTCTAAGCCGAAGACTGTACGAGTACACGAATTATATTAAACAAGGACAAGTATGATTTTCAATCACAATATCTACCAACATTATGTAGGAATGTTGTAGTATTCATAACAAGGCTCAATAATATGCATTTTAAAAGACGCCACTTCCATGGCGTTGGATTAGTTTAGAGGGCCTGCGTGACATGCAATTCTCAACTCAGTCGGATGTCTGGTCATTTGGGTACGCTTAGAAAATCGTCGTAATTATGTACATGACGTCTTGTTCATTTTACATGTTCTATTTTCAGTGTTACAATTTGGGAGATATTTACATTGGGAGACGTCCCGTACACAGGACTCAACTGGTCACAAGAATTTGTTTATCAAGTCATGGATGGCCTTCGATTGCCAAAACCTAGAGGATGCGATGATACGACGTAAATATGGTTATGTTATGTTAAATGGTTATGTTTAATTATGTATAATATAAATAAAACTGCGATTGTACTGATTATTTCAGTTATACGTTAATGAAAAGCTGTTGGAACAATGACCCACAACTTCGTCCAACCTTTGTGGAACTTCATAAGAAACTACTTGATTTAAGAAACTTGAGGAATTACAGCAACATTTGATTGATAAAGTTCTTTTTCAGATATACGTAAATGCATTCGAATGTAAATTTCAGAGAATGTCATTCACATTCAGAAACACTTTTTTCCAAATGCTAATAAAAAGTGTATAAAATTGTACTAGTAGATATATAAATGCGAATTTACTGATTTTATATCAATTTATGTATATGATATAAAATAAGGTTGCCTATCATATGAGTGACTGTTTCATTTATTTTGTCATCCCATGCTGAGTATGAAAATGAAATGTACCAAATGTATGCAGCATGTGTACATTATATTTTTAGCCCGAGTCAGGGCTTATGGAACCGTCATGTCCGTCCGTCCGTCCGTCCGTCTGTCCGGCACGATAGAGCCGAAACGGCTGAACCGATTGACTTGAAATTTTTACCATATGCATATTGGACAAAGTTAGGAAACGAGTTCGAAGATGGGCGATTTCGGTCAAATGGTTGACCGGTGGGGGTCATCTAGGTGGGTGGGGTATTATGCACCAAAATTTCAAAATTGTCGTAGAAGGCTGAAATTGGGTACAGAGGTTGCTAATGGCTCCTAATAGATAAAAATGACTTCAAGTTGGAAAAATTTTCATCTTGAGGGACCCTATAGGATGACCCACACTGATTTTTCAAAATCGTCATAACAAGCTGAAATTTGGTAGAGAGGTTGCTAATGGGTCTTAATAGGAGAATATGACATGAAATTGGTAAAATTCTTAACTGGAGCGACCCTATGGGGTGATCCATACCGATTTTTAGAAATCACTTTAAAAACATTAAATCCGGCACGATCATACCTAATGGCTTCCCATGAAAGGATATGAAGCTAAAAGTGAGCAAATTTTAACCAGAGTGACTCTGGAGGGTGACCCATACCATTTTTTAATTTTGATTTTTTCCATTTGAAATTTGGTACGAAGGCTAATAACCACTTCTTGATAGCAAATATAGCTTTGGAAGTTCAAAATGGTAATATTATGTCGGTCAATTCGGAGAAAAATTTAGAAACAGCTAGGACTCACGGAGTCAGGGACTCTGCCCCTGACTCGGGCTATATGGAGTCTGCACTGTAGGTTTTATACAATACAATAGTATTTGTCGGTAAAATAAAAATAATGCAATAACACGCAAACCAGATTCACGTGGAGCACATTAATTCAAACAAACTTTATTACTCAATTCTGCTCATATTAATAATACATTGAATAATACTCTGTAAGCTCGAAGTAAAATTCAGTGAAAATTTGAATGCATTTACTAGAATTTTAAATTTAGTGAACTAATACATAAGTGTGAACGTCTAGTATTATTATATTAATTAAGCCTTAAAGAAAATTTTGCAATACATGAAAAAATCAGCAAGAGTTCTCCAATAACGTGTAACATATAGAAATATTCAAATTCCATTTCACATTTTCATGGGCTGTGAAGTAACGGCTTGTAGCTGAATGGCGTTGTACGGACTTCCAGGGGCTCCAGGTTCGTCGACGAACTTGCAGGCGTGACAAACGTTAACGCAGCAAACCCCAAACAACGCCCCAAGAACGACGTTGCAACAACAGGCCGAACCTGTCCCCTCCTTCAGCCACACTAAACCACAGGGGAAACAACACGCCATCATCTTCTCCCATGTCCCCAAATCCTCTGCAGCCGACATCTGCAATAATTCAGTAATACATAATAGTTACAAATTTATATTAAAAGCTGACAGGTAAAAAAATCACTGTAAAAGCAGTAGTGACAATATAGCACATACTTGGAAATTTGCACGGTTGACAATTGTAGTATTAACAACGAGATGCGGCCTGCAATTGGCAACGCTCTAAAGTGATCTGAAGTTGGCGTTGTTGGCTCGCCTGGAAAACGCACATAAAATATGGCATGATTGCTCCGCGTCGTGCTGCATAATTTCCGTCGCTTTCTTTTCGTGTTTATTTTTCATACTCAGTCAGAACTAAATACACACAATCTTTTTTGTATTCACTTCGAGGGGTTGTTTCCATTGTGGTGGCATTAGTTGAGGGAATAAAGTTGTGTATATTCATGGTTTGCTGGCAAAGAGTTCCAGAGTGGTTCCAGTATCAAAACAGAATAACATGGAGCTGAATGACTACTGTGTGTAAATGGATTTGATATACGTTTGAATTTTGCATGCAGAGGAGTTTATTTTATCACGCCAAGTTTCTTATTACACGTGTATTGGATCAATAATAAATTTGACACAAAACATACATACATACAAACAAAGAAGAAAGGAGCAACTTTGTGACATGCCTGTTTATCTCATAGAGAAATTAGAACAACACCAAGAAATGTATGTATTACTCAAATCAATTTGGTAAAGGACCGTGTTTCCAAATAGGCAGTATTTTTTATCCATTATGAATAATAATGATGTATGGATATGGACGGATAAACTATCATAAATGAACCGAGCTGTTGCATACACGCACAATAGTAGTCGTATTTTGCATATACATATTGTTGCTATATAGTACAGGAACAAAAAATATAACTTGAATCGAAATTGAACGAGCTGCATATGCGCACATAACTATTTGCATATATGTACACAACTACGATAGGTGATAGGCATTGATTGAAGAAAATCAAGGACAAAAATGAAATGTCGCACACGAAAACGTACTTGGATTATGCACTTTACAATCTGATGTTCAATGTGCTTATAAATATTTAGAGTTTTGGCACATGCAATTCTCGAAACAAATATTAGAGTTGAGATGGTAAATATATAGGCAATGTGCATGGGTATTGTGGTAATTAAAAAAGAATCGATCCCAATCTGTTTTTTAGAGAAAAAGCAGCTTATTTCGTTTACAGGTTGTTTTACATCATCGATATGACCAACTGTTGAGGATCGTATGTCAAATGATGGCCTTGATATTCTAATATTCATTACCACAACATTCAGGGAGGGTACATTAGAAAATGGGTTCAGTGTAGTTGTAAATGGATCGTAAAATTCAGCGGGTGGTTCTGGTTTGTGGTGCATTAGTATTTGCAAAAACGTGCTGCTTTTCTTGGGAATTGCTACGGATAATGTATGCGTACGAGAAACGGACTTGTGAATTAATGTGAATAACATTATACATTGTGTCCAGTCTTCGACTAGTGGGGGCCAAAGGGCGAAATCGGAATCAAGCTATTACCTTTGTCAAAGTATTTTTCCTGAATCTGGTCGTATTGCAAAAAAGAGTATATATTTGAATGTGTTTGACACTAGAGTATTTAATAATAATATCATTATTATTATTATTAAATACTCTAAGGTTTGACATGAGTTATAGGCTATAACTTATAGCCTATTTTGCTTCCAAAAAATCATGCTTTCAAAAATTGTTATATGCATTTGATAATTTTAATTTGATAATTGCGAAATTGATGGTTAACAGTTACTTCCACTAAATATGCAACAAAAGACCTGACCTAAACAGCTAAATTCTGACTCTGTGTGCGATGTTCAGAAGGTGTGGCATAGATAGACCCACTCTTGCCCTCTTTGGAGAACATTTACAGTTTGTACAAATTTATAAAATGTTGACAAATTACATCGGTACTACCACTATCGCTAGTTTAGAATATAAATATATACATATACTAACATATCACGTATTTCTGAAGATTGAATGCATTTGTAAATAAATAAATCTCATTACATGGTGAATTGATTGCGAAACTGAGAATATATATTATGTATTAGTTGCGAGCATTTTCATTTTTTGGAGTATGTATGTAGAGCATTTTATAAGACAATGTAAATATTTATTGATATACTTTTGTATGTAATATTTCTTATCAGCATCTCGAAAAAAATTATACTGATCAATTCTACAAGTACATTGTAATTTTAAGTTCTAATAATACCTTATTCTCTGATTAATACAGCCATTGTCTAACCAGTAAAATAAGGACTTTCGCTTTCAGAACTATCAGACACAGACTATCACACTATTACAGTCGATTCAACACAATCAACTAGCACCGGCAATATTGTACATAGAATACGCTGATATTGATTGCCATGAACGTTTGAATTCAAAGGAAGTAACTTGAACTATGGGTTTAAATTATTAAATAATATATGTATTCCAATGTACTATATTAAAAGTGAAAAAATACACCGGAAAGTTTCCGTTTTGTTTTAAGTAAAAAAAATAAACCGAAATCCAATTAGATTTTTTGGGACAATTTTGCTTTCTTTTTAAGTTCACCAATTTTAGCCTTGCTCTCAGCCCAGCTGTCTTTGACATAAAATCTCCACAATCTATTTCTTGCTTCAGGTGGAGCAGATTCAATTCCAATTCGCTTATCTAGAGCAACTTCAAAGTCCCTGTTCTTAAATTTCAAGTCCCGACTTGTCTCAATCCATAATTCATCGCTCGTGACCATGTCAATCTTGTCGCACTTATCGCGACTGATATCAAATGCAATACAGAGTTTCGAAGGTCCGTTAGCCAGTTGATGAGTGTCCAGTTTCTTTTTTTCTTTGTTCGATTGTTCATCGTTACCGGAGTCGACCTTTTTCTTTGTCGTGGGTATGCTTCGAAGGTGATGCATTGTTTCGTAGCCTTCGAGAGGTTCAATTCCCCTAATTAAGCAGGCAGATCCATCACCTACAACATATGAACATAGACTGTCATAAATAAATACCACTTAAATGAATATCATACAATTTTCGAAGAATTTTTAAGTTTCAAGTACCCCTGGATGACACGTTGAAACAGAAATACATTCCGTAAGTAAAGTATACGTAGGCTGTTCCTGGTTGCATGTACATGGCTTCGTTCCTGGCAGTTCTCTTCCCACCGAAGGACTGCGACGCCTTATCCTCTTTCCCAGGATAAGCTTCCATTTCAACAATTGTACCGCGAAGTATTTCCCCGGTGGAAGCAATTTTCCTACAAAGCACGGTGCCTAGGTATAAAGATAAATTCTAATTGATTACACATCCTTATATTGAAATATACACACCAAATCGAAATTAAAATCAAACTATTCTCTTACCGAGTAAGGCTGTACATAATGGGACAGCATCCTGATCAAAAAACTCTCGTTCAAGTCTGAGTGGATTTTTAACAACTTTTTGTGTACTATCGTTGGTTAATATTGCTTCAGATTTCTTTGTCTGCGGAAAGAATTTAGATAATGGAGCTGTTGCTGGTGGAAAATAAGGAGATGCATCCTCCTCAACAACAGCACGGGATGTCGTTGCAGCTTTTGTGGCGTCTTTGTTAATTTCCGATGTGGTTGTTGAATTAGCCTTTTTAGTACTGGCTTTGATTTGTGACTTATTTTGTGATTGCTTTGGCTTAACAATCTTCGTCGGAGATGGTTCATACAATTCTTGTACTGCTGCCCGTGCAGCCGTCGCAGCGACTCGAGCAGATCGTTTCATATTGGATATTCAGTTACGGACTGGCGAGGATGATGTCAAATTCACCTTTTAATAGTGAACAAAAGAACACAGAACGAAATCTGCACGTATTAGTACTTTTGACTCAAGCAACCTGAAAAATGAAAAAGGTAAACCTGCGAGTTAAAAATAAAGTATGATGAAGTAGACAGGTTTGCAAAAAAATATAAACGCCACCCAAAGCTATTACCTTTTTGTGGGTGTGGTCGATTAATTAATTACAAATTACGATAGAGAGAGAAGTTGTCGAGTCGAGATCTCGAGACTCGAGATGCTTGTTGACGAAAAATCAACGTTGTTTGAGACAACAAAACCCAGCCGGTGGTTTTATGAACGCATCGCATTACACATTTTTGGGGCACACTGCGCTGTGTCAAGTTATTTGCAACCTTTTTCACTTTCCCTCATTTAGGATAATTGTCTGCTTTAGTGCTTTCTCCTCATTTTTCTCACTAAATCTCGGAAAATTCTATTCAAGAAGTAACGATAAAGTATCCTCAAAATGAGGATTGAATTGTATCAAAAGCTCTATTAGTTGAACTCTGAAATATGAAGCACGGATACTTGATAAAGTTGATATATTTAAGCCAAAGTGATTTCTATTACGAGAAGAAAAATCTACTTCCTATCTCTCTTTGTAGACCTTAAAGGAGCAAATAGATCTAGAACTTCTATCTATCGTTCAAACTAAAAATTATGATGTATTATAAGTAAATATTCGACAATTATCTCATGCATTTGGATAACATACGCACAAAAAAAATATTTTACCCAGTTAATATAACAAAACAATTGCATGTGTCAATAAATCACAATTTCAAATTCATTCGCCTGTGTACATGCACTCCAATTCTGCGTAAAAAAAGTGCCACATGGACTACAAAAAAGTCTAGAATTTTAATTTCCTTCCAGCCTCGTTTATGTAGTACTTTCCAAGTTATGCTCGTTGCTTTAGACTTTGTCCCCTAATACATTTTGCGAGTCTAGTGACTAGTGAGTTTTGTTCTCCGTCATTCTTTCCACTTTAATAATAGGAAAGGTACATAATAATATGAGAAAGGATGGTATATTATGTCTGTAATAACTTTGGGAATAAAAATAAAATGGGTCATGTAGCAACATATAAACTCTAAAATTGGTCCAGGCTTATACTCTCTCTCTGCTCGTCATTTGTGCATTATTATTATTACCTTACATATATTTATTTTATGGGATGCCGTGCTCGGATGTGAGTTAGAGAGAGAAAGAGCCCAGCAGCAGCACTGTGTGAGAAACCAACAACTTTCTCCGTTATGGGATATTGGCCATTACGGCAGCAGCGAGCAGCACATTGCCAACAAATAACACTTTCTCTTTACGGCTACAATTTAACTACAAATTTATATTATTTTATTTTATTATTACTTCACTTCATCCACCACCATACAAAATGAGATCGTTACTCGCCAATCCGTACATACATGACATACACCCCCTGATATTCCTACTTTATATCCTCCCTACTTATACATATTACAAACTCTGTTCCGGGGTGGGTGAAAGTAAAAGGATAACCTGCAATGTATGCATAAGGTGAAATGTGACCAATAACATATTTAGCACGAGTGTAAAAAAAATTCTTTTGGAACAAAATTATTTATTTAGTTAAAAAAATCATGGATATATTTTTTTAAAAGTATTATGCTGTATCAATTTGAGAACTGCAGTGTACAGGTTGGCATGTCACATCGGTTTGACGAGTTGTTCACCCTGTAGGCAAAAAATACCCGGACTTTATATTTTATTTTAAGTTTGGAGAGGGCAACGGAATACGCAGCATGGACGTATATATACAGATAAGTACGTACGTAGGCAAGGTTCTGATGGCCTTTATATTCATCATCATCATTGTTTCTCCCATTATATTCCCAATCCAGCACGACCAACTTCAACTGTTATTTCTCTCTCCTATCACCCTCGCTCAACTTTCTCCAAATTGCGTTATTATTGCCAACAAAGATATTCTAAACTTGGTGTGACACATTTAATACGGCGTTTCACGCAGTCAGCACGAATTCCTCCTCAGTTCTCAGACAAAGAGAAAGCAATGTGAATCGAGACCTTAAAATTTGTAAACCTTAAAAAATTCAGGGGAAATATGAACACTTTGAGAGGATATGGAGGGAGGGAGAAAGTGCTGGATGACCATATTAAACGTTACATATATATATGTTATATAATGTATAAAGAATATTATTATTACAGTGGATGGATGGAAGGAGGGAGAGAGCAGGCTGCTGGCCGGAGCGACTATTACTTTTATTATTATTATTACCAGTCCACTATTACTATTGTAGTTACTATTAACATTAACGGAGCGGAATGACATGGCATGGCTGCCGTTTTCTATAAAATAAAATTGCTTTTAATGTCTCTTCCGCACCAAAGTAATATAACATTAACCTGGTCGCTCTCCGCTGAAATGAATGCAACTTTAAGCAACAATAATATC
Organism: Folsomia candida; assembly: GCF_002217175.1. Classification (NCBI taxonomy): domain Eukaryota; kingdom Metazoa; phylum Arthropoda; class Collembola; order Entomobryomorpha; family Isotomidae; genus Folsomia; species Folsomia candida. The sequence goes on along the minus strand of NW_019091193.1, from coordinate 22,363,589 downwards.
CGACATAACATCCCGGCTAGGGTTGTTTTGCCCTCACATTATGCCACGTTCAAGTACCGGGCTGAATGGTACATTAGACTCCGAAATAGTTTTCATCTCGTGTTTCTTTCTCTCTCTCTCTCCTGTAATATAAATGGATATAAAATAAATGGCGCCCGGGTGGATGAAGAATGTAAAAGTTGCATTAAACAAAACAAAACCAATTGTTTTTAGCTTCAGAGAGAGAGAGAGAAAGACGTGCATGAATGTGCACAGCAAATTGGGGGCGGGTCACAAGAGATTTTTTTAATCAATTTTGAATCAAAATCTGACGGATTATGTTATACGTACACACACAACAAAATATGCACAAAGTAACAACACAAAATGTAAAATATGTTACTTTTAAGGATTATACAAGTAAAAGTATATTGATGCTTCAGAGGTTCCAAAAAATATGTCAATCTCAAAATAATAAGACCGTCTACCATAAGTTGAAGCCTAATCCAACAACATGTATGTAACCACGTGCCATCACACTTGTAAGTTGGTGGTACGGCGAACCAGTTGGTACGGAAAATATACGTACCGAACCGAACCCCGTACCGAACCAGGTTCGGTACGGGTTCGGTACGGTCGAACTTTTTAATTTTTACTGGTTCGGTACGGTTCGGTACGGGTGAACTTTTCAATTTTTACTGGTTCGGTACGGTTCGGTACGGGCGAACTTTTGATTTGTATTGGTTCGGTACGGTTCGGTACGGGAAATTTTTTTAATGTTAATGGTTCGGTTCGGTTCGGTACGGTATGGGGTCTTTTGAGATATTTATACATCAACTTTTCAATTAAGTACATTTTGTAAGGGAAAATGGTTAAATCTAAGTGGTTCGGTACGGCTTTGGTACGGTTCGGTACGGAAATTTTTGTAAATTGGTTCGGTACGGTTCGGTACGGCAACTTTTTTAATTTTTACTGGTTCGGTACGGTTCGGTACGGCATTCTTTAAAAAAAATTGCTGGTTCGGTACGGTTCGGTACGGCATTTTCTCAAAAAAATTAGTGGTTCGGTACGGTTCGGTATGGCGAACTTTGAATTTTTATTGGTTCGGTACGGTTCGGTACGGCAAGTTTTTTAAATTTTACTGGTTCGGTTCGGTTCGGTACGGCAAACTCAACTTACAAGTGTGCGTGCCATGCATATCTTATTAATCTGTACACATTTCTATTACTTCATCAAAGCAAACCCCGAAGGTATAAGCATCAGCGTAATCATTGAGTTTAAGAGATTTTACCAATATTATAAATAAAAATTGAAATCTGTTCATTCCATGGCAGACTGAATCCAAAAGTCAGTTCCGGATGAGACTCCTCTCTGATTTCTTTTTATACATATATAAAATTGCTCCCCGATCAATAAACACTTTCACCTCCAGCTAGCTCCACGACTACTCCGTCCCCTATTTTGCTAATGAGAAAATAATTTTTCTACACTTTATTGTCACTTTAGCATGTTGAAATTCTTCCACCTTTTCACCCTAACCAGTTCAACAAATTACTTCAAGTATTCCGTCCTCTACTTATGGCTGGCATGACATGGCATTTTCACCCCATCATTTTGTTGCATTAGTTTTTCATCCCATTTCAACTCGATCCAAATGAGTGGAAGCTACAAGGTTGTGAGTTTGTTGAGAGAGAGAGAGAGAAAGTTCGATTTTACTTTAGTTTAGAGGGCGATGCACTAATAAATATAGAATAAAGTGGGGCATAAATTTATATTTATTATATAGTTGGTAGTCCTCTCCTTGATGTGCCTTATTATATGAGGAGAAGATAAGGGCGAGTGAGTGGGGAGAGCCATTAATTTATATTTTATTATAGAAAATGGACCTGCTCCTGCTGCCAGAGAGAGAGCGGGTTGGTGGTGGTGGAGGGGGGAGACCCAACACTCCAGCAAGCCCAGTAATTGCAGAGTTAAATTGCATTAGCTATTTGCTCCCGTAAATGAGTTCCTCTGGCGTGGACCAGAGAAAGCAGAGGGAAAGCCTCACCTCTCTCTCATCCCATTTCTACATATCCGCCACATCTGCACACCATTTTTGTTCATCAACCGGCTAAAATGCTCACAAAAATAGGCTCACTCACACACCCAACATAAAGATTTTGCCCACTTGCACATTATATTTTTTCAAGAAGAGAGCCAACATTCAGCGAGTCACATATGCATGCATTGCGCATATTATTCACATGTACATACGTACGTAGATATGTGCATATAGTTGTTCCGTTTTCATAATTAATTAACTTTTCAAGCCAATCCATAAGTGTCCGTACTTGTTTTGACTCTGGCTCTTTACGTATTCCTTTGGAACATGAAGTTATCAAGGAATTAATAATTAACCGAGTGGAAAAATGGGATAATTGCATTTCTTTCTTGTTTCTCTACTTTTTTAATATTTGATTCAGAGTGAATGTAAAACTTGATGCTTTGTACGGTGCACGTATGCAAAGGTTCACTCATTTGTCCTACGCTTCAGCAAATCTCAACAGATTTAGAGAAAGTTTGGAGCTGTTACTGACTGCTCCTAATTTAATAAACTGATTTATTCATTATGAGTAAATTAAGGGTAGTGTAAGGGCAATTAGACACACAAGAGCAAGGAGAGGACGATGTAGAGAACGTAATTGTTTGTAAAATTCCGCGGAAATGGTACAATTCCTAATTGACTGCTCCTGGGTTATGAAGTTGAAAATCCGAAAATATAGAAAAAGAGTTTAGAATATTTCTAGGACTGGAAACTTTTATTGTAATAAAATCTGAATTGGAAAAGTTTCAAGAATTAGAGGAAGAAAAACCAATTAACTCTTAAAATTCACTTTTGTCATTATTAAGGTCTGAAGAAAAATCAATTAAAGTTAATGAATTTCTCAAAAATTGTCTCGCTTAAAAGTAAAAAAAATGAAAAAATTAACAACTTTATCTCATCATCACTTCACACTTGTCGTCAGCACTTTTCTCAAATTATATTCAGTAATCAAATTACAATGGCATACAGGAATTTTTTGATGGAAACTGACTAACACAGTATGAAACAAATGCATTTCAGAGGAATTCAATTTTTACAATTAATGTTCTCTCGCTTTTCTTAATCGAGTTTATAAGTTGATTAAAACGCCATGCCATGGAAAATAAAATAAAAACGACTCTAAGGAGATTTATTGAATACTGATAAACTGTCAAGTATGATGATTACTACGTAAATATATTTCCTAGTTTTACTAATAAACATGCATGAGGTATGTCCCATCATTACGTAAAATCAGTCCCGTCACATCATTTTCAATACGATGCATGCATGTTAACTAAAACGAGTATTTTTACACTATTTTTCATAGGTATGAGAAACATATTATTTATAAACAGGATTCTTGATTTGAATACACTGGGAAAGTTTCTGAGCCTTATAAAATTTCTCCCCCGGAAACATTTCGCATTGGAGGAGTACCGGGAAGAGGGTACAGTTAAAAGTTGAGATACTTTAGTTAGTAGTTACTTGCTCACTAAATAATAAATATGTTCACGTGCTCCTGTTTCCACTCTCAATAAATAATTTATTTCCAGCCAACCAAAGGCTGCCCTGACCTTATACGTATATGCCCGCCGATCGTGGAAGAGGAGAACCTTTTCTATTTATTTCAGGTCCAAGTTTTTGGGTGGACTCAACTACATTAAATATTTAAGGTCGAATGTAGAATTCTAGAATTTGTGAATCCTATTGTACCGCAAAGAGGAGAAAGTAGAGAGACTTGTTTCCTCGCCCGTTGAATCTTTGTTATTTACGGAACATTAAAATAACCGTAGCATTTCTGCCACATTTTACTTGAAATTTAAAATTTGGTAGTGAACGAGCTCCTTTGAGTACAAATAAACACGTTGGGCAAAAAATGTATGGATGCTGCCACTCAAAGATCGCAGCTTTGACAACAAGTCTCTAAATAATTGATGTGGAGAACATTGAACATTTTAAAAAATTCATTTGTGCCTCTGCTCTTTCGACGTTAATAAAAGATGTGACCAGAAATATAAGTAAAGCCGACCGTAACCACACCACGCCGTCCCACCCAATGGCTCGATAAATCGATTGAACCCATTCAAATTTTAAAATAAATACCTTTTATTTATCAATTATGCATGTTTCGGTTACTCATTTTCATACTACTCACTTTTTTCTCGACAGAATGAAATTGACAAACGGATGGATGACATGACTCGCATATAGCAAGCTAAAAATAATCAAGTACAGATTTCACCTTTCATCTTCAAGATTTGAATTTGTAACGACATAAGCTTGGGGTATAGTCTATTTCATTAATTTGCAAATGCATAATTAAACGGAATATGTAATAGTATTGCATAAGATAGGATTGACTTTACATATGCAATTGTGTAATGGTGATTAATGTAAATAGTATTTATTTGTTTTGTTGGATAAATTAAATATTCTACAATTTATTCATCGTCGTAGCCCTGTGGTTGAGTGTGCATTCTGCTGATTATCAACCAAAGACGAAATAAATGTACGAATAATTAATACAGAGCACGACCAAGGCATGTCCTTGTCCAGAGGGCAGGGCAGATATTATGCAATTAAATATGGACTAAATTTAGTCATAATGTGGGCATGATGTGGACTGGGTTTCCTCGGGTTTAGAATTCCTAGAAACAAAATGCTGTAAAATGAATAAAACCATAATTTGCCTATCTCGGTGAATATACAAACTTTATTTGACATCAGTTTGAAATTTTACAATTTAATTTGACAGGTGTTCCGGCCCCTGTTTACACATTACACCGATAAGACCGGCCCTACAGTGTATCGTGCATACATACATGGACCTCTCCGACGGCCTACCAACCAACCAGCCGACCGTCCTACTCTATCTATTTATTACTTATTTATACGCAGAGTTGAGCAACAAATTCTGCAAAACAAAACAATTTCAACTAAACTAACCACGTTTATTATTTTAAAGGATAAAGTTTTAAAGTAAAGTTTGGGTGGCAATTACTCATCGATTACAGTGAACTGGCAAATATTATTCTAGCTGACAAAGACAAAGAATAAATTATTGAGCAAATTTGGACATATAAATACTTGTACATAGACGTAACTGATGGAGGCACAAATAAAACCACGTAATCATAAGGATGATGTATGTATGTATGTAGTAAGTAATTGTGGGTAATTTTCAATATATATTTTGTCATGTACATAGACTTGTGTATGGGTTATGCATGCTACAATAAATGACCAAGAATTTTGACATTCTTTTGAGACATGACATTCCCCATCTGTGTGAAAGCAAGAAAGGTAAATTTAGCTCACGGTGTATGTATGCATTTACACGACAGTTTTCGCAAAAACAGAGAGATCTGTGTCACAAAACCAATTAGATTAGAAACAGAAAATAATAATGTATATTTTCGGGGACAGTTTTATATGCATGAATATGTATAATGGAAAACGAGAGACACCAACTCGATCTTGAATATTTAAATAAGTAAATAAATATTATAACTGAATTCTTTATCTTTTGGAACTTTCAAACTTGAAACAGGGGACAGAACATTTTCCCTAATGTGCAAAAAGCAAGCTATGATCATGAGAAAATTGCGTTATACAAAAACAAATATACAAGACAAATGCTGCCTAGGTAAAGTTGTGTCCACCCGAAATCCTCGATACATCCATCCATATTATTTACTGCATACATAAGAAAATCACATCTCAACCCAATCTGATATGTTTCATAATAGTGATGGTAACCCTTTCCCCACCACCTTGTAAATATGCACGAGTGAAAGCTTACGTGGTTGCACAGCCTTCGCGAGTATCTTAATCAGGGGCAAGGAAAGTGAAAGCGAGGAAAGTGAGAAAGAGTGTGGTGAGTTTGTTATCTCGTTGGATATGCTCCCAAGAATTAGCGAATTATTACAACGTGCAATAAACCACTGAGACTGAAAGTTCAACGCGATCCGTGCCGTGGTTGGAAGAATCCTCCTCGTAACATCACATCACACACACAAACACACAAAGGGCGAATGTGCCACGATGGTGTTACACGACATAACGCACCAGAGGCAGACCAGAAGTATTGAGGGTATTATTATATAAGACCTGACGGGAAGCAAAGCAAAACGCGACTCCAGCAGCAAATTCATCGCGAGGAGTGAGTGAGCTGGAGTAGCACGTTGTAGGCAACTCGCCTCAGTCTTGCGTTGGAGCTGGCTTCGAGTATTCGTCTCAATCCGTCGTCTCACCATAATCATCAATGTCATCGCATTTTGTTCTCATATTTACGAAATCCAGTGATCCAAGGCGTATTAAAAAATCTTGACAAGGTGGCCAAGATAACCTGGTGACGTAGTGGGTCATCATCACATTTGTTCTGTAACAAATAAAAATATACTAAAGAGAGAAAGAGAGAGAGAGAAAGTAAGAAAAAAACTGATTGGGGAAATTGAGACAGGTTGTGGTGTCATTCATTACTCGTGTAATGATGGGGTCCACGGACCAACAGCACCAGCCCCAGCAGCAGTACTGTCTCCGTTGGAACAATTGGAAAAGTAAGCTCAAATACAATTAGAATATTTAGTTCAGATATTTTCGGAAAGAAATTCATAATCTCAACGTCAAAACGTTTCAAAATATTTAAACATATTTATAGCAATAATAACACTTTTTTTGTCTTTATTAATTTTCTAGACAATCTAACCAACGTATTTGACCAGCTCCTGCAAGCAGAGGCATTTGTTGATGTGACCCTTTCAGCTGAGGGTCACTCTCTCAAAGCGCACAAGGTCGTTTTATGCGCCTGTTCCCCCTACTTCCAGGCCCTCTTTTTTGACAACCCGTGCAAACATCCCATCGTCATTCTGGGTCCAGGTAGGTGCTCCACCCCCTCGTAAACTCCCCTTATCTATTGCTTTTCATATCTAACTACTTTAAATATGACTAATCGAATCACCATACGATTCTACGTCTGTTTAAAAAATTAGCATTGTTAATATTTATTTTAAACAAATGTGAGACTACTTACAAGACTACTTGTTAGTCAATCAAACTCGCCTGAGTCTGCTAGTAAAATCATCAGTATTCTTACGCATGTGATTAAAATTTTTCCAGGGGTCAAATGGATGCAACTCAAAGCTCTAACAGAGTTCATGTACCGGGGAGAAATCAATGTAGCCCACGATCAGCTCGCTCCGTTACTGAAGGTACGCAAAATTCCATCCTTTGTTCTCATACGCATATGCACACAACACCCACAACCAAATATGTTTTTGTGGTATGATTGATTTTGCTCATAATAAATGTAGGTTGCGGAGCTCTTAAAGATTCGAGGTCTTGCTGATGTCTCGCACTCTCGGAACACAGCCCTCACCAACACTTCCCAAGGTCAAGGAAACGGCGGCAGTGAGGGGACAACCCCACTCACCACCCTCGGCGACTCGCATGACAAGCGGCCCAACCCGGCCGATTTTCTCTCAAACTCCAACCACTCCCACTCGGGCTCAGAATCCATTTCTCTGAATGGACATGGTCGACGGAAGCGTAGGAAAATGTCCACCCCAGAACGAACGCCAAGTCCGGGGGGAGGAGGGGGCGATGGTGCGGGAGGAGATGACAACTCTCTGTCCGGTCAGGAAGATGGTGACCGTGACCTCGAGGACAATGATCGTGACCTCGCAATATCCATGTCTGTCAATCCCATCCTTTCCGCCACTCCCACTGCAGCAGACTTGCAGCGCGTCCTGGGGTCCAACCAGTGCGGTTCGGCGCTGCTGAATTTGCATGCGGCTGCAGCAGCGGCCGCCGCCGTGGCTGGATCTGGTGGTGGGAGCAACAATGGGTCGTCATCAGGAGGAGGAGGAGGAGGACCTTCCCCCTCGACGACTGGGGACATGGACATCAAACCTGGGATTGTGGAGATGATTCGAGAGGAGGAAAGGGTGAGGATTTGCGTTCCTATGCAATTTACTTTTCTCTTTATTATTATCATTATAAAATCCATCCCTACAGTTTATTGTAGAAATCACCTTGAGGTTCATTCAACATCTCTTATTTAAAAATTCCATTACCACCACCAGCACCAGCACCATCATCACAATCACCTAAATTATTAGTCCAACAAAAAATTACATGGAAAGAAATATTAACCGCCTCTCAGTATGTACACATACAAGTTCATGCGTTACTTACATACATGTAAAAGGGGAGAATATAATAATAATAGTAATAATAATGCATACAAGAATATTACAATGGCATTTCTTGTAACTTTTTCATGTTGTTCCACTCGACTCACAATAATAAAAATAATAACGATTATTATTTTTATTATTAAATAAAATACCAAATGAACCAAGAAACGAGGCAAAAAGCAGGGAAGACAAGGCTATGGTAGGCAATGCCAAGTTCGTTAGCGAGGTGGATGGGAGAGACACAAAAAACTTTATTCAAAAGTTAATAGATGTGGGGTCGTCCATGCATCAAATTAAAATATTTAAAATTTAATGCACTTTTTCACCATTTAAAACCATGGCCGTATTTTTCCTCTGGGTTCGAAATCCCATGATTTATGGTCAGTCCTCTCCACCATCCACCAATTTTGGAGAGAGAACTGCTAGAGAATTTCCATTTATCCGTTAATTAATATTAATAATACTGGAGCTTAATGACTATAATCTATAAAATATTCATGCAGCTCTCGCATTCATATTATACAACCAACAACTCGTTCACAAACCCTTCTTCTTCATTCCACCACCACCAACTTATATTTTACTCTCTGCTGCCAGAGCCATGTACACGTTCATATGCACTGCAGTCTTCATCATCATCATTTTATTTATAAATGATGAGGGGATTTGTTGTAACGAAGCAAAACAAAAACTAAACTGACTCCAAGAGAGGAGTTGCTCTGCGTTGTCGTCGTCGTCGTCGTCGTTGCTGGTCGTGTACGTATGCCGACATTATTCTATGCATTATTATTATTATTATTATTATCATCATTATTGTACGTCGTGTATGTGTGCATTGCAAACATTGCTTACCATTAATTTTAAGTAATAATTTTTATCGCTCTGTCGAGGTCGAATCGTTTTAATATTTATTATTCTCTTGTCTATTATATTCATCTGAATAAATATTCCCCCTTTTATTACGTGCTTGAAGCATCATGTAAATATTTTTACGTTAAATTATATACCTTATTAAGTAGTGTATAATATGGCGTTGTTGGTTGTGCGAGTAGAAAAAAAATCAGTACGAACGAACGAGTTGAAATGATTCTGCAAAAACTGATAAAAACTACAATTTTTCCTTTAATAGAAAATAAACTCAATTTTATTTATCTCAAGTCAGAAATCTCACAATTCTCTGGGTCCTGGTGGAAAGGAGTGTTTGTATTTTGGATGAGAGTAATTTAGAAAATGAGATTTTTAGAGGTAGAAATTAGAGTGAGTATTAAGATTAAAAGGTGGATGTGGAGGAAAATAGGATGCAAACAGGCAATAATTCAGGATTTGAATTTATCTCATCCTTTGGGAAATTAGTCAAATTCTTAAGAAACGGAGCAGTGCAATTTATACTAAACAGCATTCGGGAAAGTAATTCCATAATACGGAAAAGGTGCACTCAAAATGTAAGAAATTGGAGAGAAGAATATTTTCCAAAATATTGTTATTTATGCTTCCATTTAATTTCACCATTTCAATTCCCAATTGAATCGAGTTTTCTTGGGAGCAAACTTTCTCCGACAAACCATACGTACATAGCTGCACACATAGCGTCTTACCCATCATACCCGCACATGCAAGTCAGCTTCCTCCTCTCGTGTTGATTTCATGCACCTTCATTATTACACACATCTTCTCTTAGAATAAACAGGATTCAAATTCAGAAATGCATCCTTATGTATTTCATGCCAAAATCAATGAGACATAAAAAGCTGCAGATTCAAAAGTGTGTGTAACAAAAGTGACATAAAACTTGCATAATTAATACTACGTACGTATCATCTCTCCTGCACGATTTTGTCTCCTTTGAGCCATGAATCTCTCATTTTGGTCGAGATAAATGTGCGTATAGAATTTGTGTTACAGTATTATTAGTTATTCTGGATTGGATCAAACACGGTGTGGTTGGTGACTGCCTATGTAACTGCAACAAACTGCCGCCCGCCTGCCTGCTACATAGATTCATTCCTATTTATTTTTGATGTTAACATAAACATTTCCCTTGTTTATTTTACTTTACTTTCTGCCTCGATTTGCTGAAGCTACATTATTATTACTTGTACACGATATTCTCTTGCCTTCCTCTCTCTCGTTCCTTCCCTTACCTTCAAAACTAGTTGGCTTTTCCTTGGCATTTACCATATATACTTGTTTTATTATTTTATACATGAAAGTTACCAGCAATGAGTCATGTATTTGGAAAACTTGTAGTTCCATGCATCCCTCAATTCCATAAGCAAAAGCAGCAGCAGCAGCGTGAGTCGTCGGTGTAAATGTAAATATGAATGGCTGTAATTTGTCTGACTGTTGCTGCATTAGTTTGATATGAAAAACATCATGTTGTATCCGAATGTATTATAAATATTATATGAGTAGAATATAACCCAGTCGATATTCGGATTATCGGGACATGAGATATTAGATAGTCAGTCAGTCGTAGATGGATATGCAAGCGACACGGGAGGAGAAGTGGTAGTAAAATTCAGTGTCTCATGTTTGCGGGGTGAATGCCACACTCTCTCCCACTCATTTATTTATTAACAGCCTCAATTTTAGCCAGGCTGACAAGTATTAAAAATATTTCACTATTTTAGATCTAAGTGTGATTTGTTGGACGCACGAGGAGATGGTCGGGTAGCAGGCAGATGGAATATTATTTAGAAATATTATAAATGTGTGGATTTTCCGGCTGGGAGCTTGGCTGGGAAAGAGAGGTAAATATGTAGGATGGGGAGACTGGATACAATAAAATAATAAATATTGATTAGAATATTCTCCTCCTCGTCGAAATTACCATCTGGATGGAGTAGTCGAGGTGGTGGTGGAGGAGGAAAGCCTGGTAAAAGTAAGCACAAGAGGAGAGAACTCGGCAGAGAGAAAGAGAGGGCTTTAATTTATTTTATTTTATTATTACTGCGTCCATTAACCATTCTCTCTCCTCTTCTTCCTCTCTCCAGAAAATTATGCGTTTACACTCCGCCTGCCCAACGCCACGCTACGCAGAAGTGGCGAAAAATGCCATTTATTTTATTTTATTCTTGATTCGAAATTTCCAAAGTTTTTGCTATTTTATTGTGAAAGTATATTGTGGGGTTGATGGAAAGTGAATAATTTATACATGCAGTTGCACAGGCTGGCTGGAGAAACAAATTGGTGATCACTGTATTTGTTACCGTGTGTTGGTCATGTCATACACGACGAGGAGAATGGCTTGTTAACATTTTATGAATACTCGCTCCTACATATTTCTTCCACATTGTGATATTCAGCTCCAATAATAATATGAGCAAATTATACTTGTCCTACGAGGAAGAGGTAGGAGCGGGCTACACCCAAATAAGCAGAGAGGGAGGCCTGGAATGAATATATATATATTAATAGAGCCAGTATAAAATTAAATTATAGAAAATGAAGGAGGGGAGAGAGGAACGGGTGGGTTGTTAATATTTGATGGATATTTTGTTGATGAGGGCACATATTCACGGGAAAGCTGAGGCTAAACCAGGCATAGTTTGATGGGAAAGCATATAATATGCATGACTTGTATTTCCTTCGTTCTGAGACGCAATATATATATTTTTTTTGGCGTGTAAGAAGTTTTTGAACTGATATGCATAATTTTTTAAGAAAATTCTCAAATCTCACAAATTTGCTATCCAGTGATAATTTCCAAACTTGATGATGCACTTTGTGAAACCAACTTTTGCCATAACTTTTCCTCTCTTTTAGTAAATACTTACTCTGTGCTCAAGTTGTGCGAGGCAGTTGTACGAGAAATATAAGAAATCCCCGTTTCACTTCACCCTCTATTTTTGGTTCTGGTTTATTTTAGTAATAAAAATAAATATTTTATTTTTATGCGCTGCCCATCTTCCAAGAAATATAACGGGGAAATGAATGAGCAAGTAAAAATGAAAGGAATTTAGAAGCGAGTGTAAAATAAATAAATTATGGGATAAGATGGGCACGGATATCATGCATATACACAAACTGACAAACCTTATATATCTGAACGTATCTAGTAGTTTACAGAAGGAGCGAAATACCCAACCAAACTTTGTTTTTTTATACTACTTGAAAAAGAAGAATTTGTGTTAATTTTTTATCCGATTTTTCTACATCAAGACACAAGTCTTGTATATCGAGCTAAAATTATGCTCCATCTCAATGTAACTATAACTGTATAAATAAATTAGATAGATTGCTTACTTTACTTTTTTGAGGAAAGTGGAGAGATTGCATTTTGTTGTTGCGTTCCCCTGTATGCACATTGCGTAATAAAATGAAAGAGTAGAGTAATTGTTTAGCATTATTTGTATGCGAATGTAAAAAGTGTATGCAAATAAAATAAGTTTGAGTAGGGTGTCATTAATATTTATATCAAAACCCTTGCAGGAATTATATAATGGTATATCAAAGTCGTGTACTAAACAGACAAGAAATTCACTTTTTGGTGTATTTATAGTTTTATTTAGATTTAGTTTACTCAAATCCCATTTACTTACTCCAAACATCGCCACAAAAAAACGTCATGTTTATAAGTTGCTCCATATACATACATTTCTTCCCTGGATGTAAATCCCATGAAAAATTGATACAATATTTATATCTTATTCAGTATTTAAGATTTCTACGAAACGAATCCTTTCTCAAGTCTGGCTTGACATTAAGGAATCATACGTACCATCCTCCCTCATCCGTGCAGTTTGGTTTGTTTGTGAGAAAGGGGGCATTTAAATTGCATCAAGGTTTATATTATGTCACATCTTTTTTTGCCTTGGTTAAAATTCTTTTTGCCTTCACTTTTTTATTACTCTTCTTAAACTGGGTCCGATTTATAATAAAAAGTCGTTTTCTATTTTTACCCATTTATTTTTACAACCGGCACGAGGCAGCTCGGCAGCATGGGCAGAGCGAGGGAGCGAGAGTGGGGGTGGGGCTGCTTATGTAGTCCCACATATTTCTGATGAGTCGGATTGAAAGAATTTATTTAAAGATCTCTCCCTTCTTCTAAATATTCCTTCGTCTCGTCAATTGGGAGATATGGATGACTTGATTTAATTAATGCTCGAGCATTTACTCTTGGCGTGTGCTTCAAGACATTTCTACATCTTTCATGTATTGACAAACTCATTTTATTAGTACTTTTAACATATGTATGTGTGCATATGTATGTACATACGTATAGGAATATCATCATGTTATCCATGAGATTTTATGGACTCATTTTATTGCTCGATTTTAATCTAATTAAATGCTTTAATTAAATTAAATCGAGTTTAACTAATTTAATTGGGTACAAAAAAGAACTTATGTACGTGGTGCAATGGTTGGGCGAGGAGGAAATGTAATATTTAGTTGATGCTTTAGTTTTTTAGTACAAATACACGATACCATAATATTTATCAGTGTTATGTACTAAACGTTGCGTTATGTAAGTTTGAATTCATTATTGTGACGAATTTTGAAATGTTTTGTTATTTTAATTGCAGGCAAAAATGCTGGAATCAGCTCATGGATGGCTAGGCCCTGGAAGTTCCACTTTGTCAGGTGAGAATAAGGGTTCGACACTTGATCTAAATTGCAAAAGGCATTGCAAAGAATTTTTAAGTTTACAATTTAGATAAATGTATTCGATTTGCATTAAAGAGCAGGTTTAGCCATCGAGCTGTACATAATATGCATTAGCTTTGTCTGTGTTTCATGTCAACCCGACATTAAGTTACATTAAGTTATATTGACATGTGTCCATGAACGCTGAGCTACTGCTGGCCTGCTGGTTTGCTTTACTGGCGAGCCTGTTCTCCCTGCTAAATAATTAATTGAAGTGATGCGAGTTGTGCAGGTGTAAATTAAAAACGCATTTGGTTCATTGTTCATTAGAAACGGGGTGTATGGCACTGGGCGCCGACCGGGCATGAAAAAAAGCTTGTGAAATAATTGTGAGCAATCTATAGAACACATAAAAGAAATAAAAAATAAAAGCACGAGAATCGATCGAGCTTACATCACTCTTCACAATTCTCGATTGTTGAGATTTTATTGTTTCTGAAATGTATCGCATTAATTTCAACAATTCTGTGTGTCGTGCATACCCGAATTATTGTACAGAAATCTTTGAAATGCAAATATTTTGTCCCCCTGTTCCGATCCGATATTTTCTACGGTGTGGCTAAATTACCTCCATTACTTTACTTTTATTCAAATTATAATTCCTTTCTGCTGCAAACTAAACCAAAGAATATTTATGGCTGTAATACACGCATACGATGATAAGTGTGGAGCATGGTAGAAAATAAGTAAAGTAAAAAAAACTTTGTCTACTTTTTTATTATTACGTACGTACGCAAACTATGCTCCCTCGAGCAGAGAGGTTTTAATTTCGCAGTAGCATTTCCTGAAAATATGTGTTTCAGATTAATTTTAGGTCGTTCTCTCGCTCTCTTTTATGTATGGATCCAATTTTGCTTAATACATTTTCCCAGCATTCATATTTTTTTCGAGGACGGGTTTATTAGTTAATTAGTAAATTAGATGAATGGTTTTTGTCTAATCAACACACAACGAACAAAACCGATAAATTTTGTGGTCAGATATATTTGGATTGTGGATCGTCTCAAAAAGATTTTGTCAAATTGTTATGTGCAGAACGGGCCAAAGAGAACGATGAGCTAAAAGATTTACAAAAAAAACCACGATCAACGAATTTACCTTAAAGTAGAATTCTTTTTATGTCCATTTTTAAATTCATTGAATTGAATTTTACACCTTAAAATCTAATCAAACATTTTTGGTTTCCTCTGCATTTAGACAACAGGACATGGACAGGAGAACAAAGTGAGTTTTATTGCACCCCCAAATACACGATAATATAATAATAATGAAGCCGAGTTTTTACCTGTCTCTTCCTTTCTCCAAAAAAGAGTGTAACTTACATATCGCGAGCACAAATGGATATTTTGGTTGCTTCAAATGGGGGCTAAATAATGAATTTGCCTGGCATTCTATATACATACGTGTGTCTAGCATTTGGTTTTGATGAAATGAAATGTATGCATGTTTGGGCTGATTGGTTGGATTGAATAATTAATGCGAATTTTTCTTGTCTGATTCCAAATAATGTGAGACTCTGTGGTGCTATTACGAGCAGCAGGAGGAGCAGCAGCAGTCGTGGTGAACGGGTTGGCTGGTTGGTTAGGATATGGCATGAATTATTCACTAAAAGAAATTGACGAGGACAAGACTCGATCAAATTCACTTTCAAATTCACTAAACCACGCCACACTAATAAAATATTGGGAGGAGGAGAGAAAGGAATGAATGCATAGTATCAACCAATATCCAACTAATTTAATTTGTTGCGAGGTATAAGACATGATGTTTCTCCTCCTTGTTTGTCCACCTGCTAACTCCTGTACCCACTACTCAATAAGCCGAATAATGCAGAAAGAAAGAGAATATTTCCTTCCCAGAAAACTGAGACTTTTTGATATCATTTATATTTGTAATAAACTTTCACGACTCGAAAACAAACTGCCTTCATGTTTTTATTTCATTTTTCCCTGTATTGTTTGTTCTCTCAAATAAGGTTTTATCGTCGACATTTTTATTTTTATTAAGTTTTGCATATAAAAAGAAGGGAATGAACATTGCGTGTCTGTCGTGCTAAACTTTTGTCACTCTTAATGAACCTTTTTCTTCCCTGTTTTGTTTAATTATTAATTACCACCTGGACTCGATATATGCATGTTCTCCAAACATGAATATATATACGCACACACAAAGGACAAGACATATAAGCAGACGACATTTATTCCTGGGTAAAAAAAACACAAACAAAACTTATTTGATTTAGTTGGTTACAAAAAAATGCTGCTCCTATAGTTTTGGTTGGTTAGTTTAGTAATACGTAATTACTGTCGAGTTTCTTTTTTCCACCAATCAAATATTGAATTGCTGTCGTTCGTGTCAAGTCAATCACCAAAATGGAATCAATAATTCGCTTTATTAGCTCTTTATTTCATCCAATCAATTTAGATTTGGAGATTGAAAGCAGAAAAAATAAGAGACAAAAATGGGCAAGAGACTGAAATTTTAATGCGACTTAATTATGGAGGGCGACGTATTGTCTTTGTGTACTTACCGAAAATAAAATTCAAAAAGGGTACCTACGGAAGTATGAATGTACATACGTACGTTGTGCAAAGGGGTGGAAATGCACAAGTTTTTAATTATAGTTTTAATTGATCTGCATATAAATCCCCTCAGTACAAAAGTTTCAATATTTGTAGTTCGTATTTCCTTCATAGTCTCACATATAATTATTAGTAAAACAATACGAGTTAATTTAGAAAATTTACTAAATTACAAAGAGATTAATTATTTATTAGTCTTAACGAAGCTAAGGAACTTATGGTCTGACAGTTACTGGGGTCTTAGTGGTCGAGGGTGGCACCGGGGTACGCGTGACCTCCACGGTTGCTGGTGGTTGTGCAATTGACGGCACTGGAAGCTGAATGTCAGTTCGACCTTTGTTACTAGGAGTTTGCACAGGAGTAGTTGGAATTTTGCTCATTTGTCTCTTTGCATTAACATCATGGTAAAAGCGATGTCTAAAAAATTGCGAGTTGCGACGCAAGTTTTGGAAACTAAAGGGAAGGCCTGAAATCAAATAATGAGATAATTTTTTAAACGATTTGGTTTCTAGACAAGTGTTATAATTTTAAGTATTTTTCACTTACTTTGAGCAAATAGGAGTGAGTTTGTTCCAGTTTTTATAGCACCACGAACCAATTTGTTAATTGTCCGGAAAGGCGAAGTGAGCAAGTTGTCGATGGGGTTCAGTCGAAAGACGAAATCCACAATGCCCGGGTGCATGTATTTAAACCCGTGGGCCTGCAAAAATTATACCAGCACTCGTTTAATAAATTGTAATACATACATGTTAACATTTGTCGCAAATTATACTGATGGGAGTGTAGGAAGTCCAGCAACGCTCAAGGGATTCGCATCCTTGTCGTAGTTAATCAAAACAGAATAAGCAATGGTCGCTGCTTGTTGATCCTCCCTGTACGCGTCCTTCATCAAAGTTTTCCCCAAGTAAATGTCACCCCCGTCGTCTTGCTTTCCAAGGAATCTGAATACTTCGACCATCTGAGAGGGAAAAATGATACGCAATGATAACGGCAATAAATTACTGTTAAGCTCATGAACTAAAATTTGTTCAAATCATCTCGTGCATAAATATTGTCGTTTTCGGTCATCTGTATCTACTTACATGTGTTGTGGGTAAGAAAGTACTGGCACTCAGACTTGCACCTCGAAGGATCGCTCTCCCGTGGTTTTGGAGAAGCTGAGCTCTGTACTCTGGACATGCTTGGGGAATATCAATCCCATATTCGAACACTAAAGCTGACCGACCATTGTCATATTCGCCGGGTGCCAGATTGAGTTGTGGGTGGACCAAATAAGCAACAAATGGTGCAACTGGGTTGCCTCTGACATTATTCCAACCTACGTACGCAGTATTTCCATTGCATTGAGTTCTGTTGATGGACTTCCCTTTCCATAATTGTCCTACGAGTTGATTAAATAGCCGCGTATTAATTGCAGATAGCACCGTTCCGTAGAGTGCGCCTTCTGGAATTTTCGCTGGGGAGACACCCGTGTTGTAAAGACATTCTAATTCCGCCTGGTAATTTAGTATGTCTTCTGGGCGTTTAATTGAATAGATTTTTCCAGCCTGTGGATAAAATTAAGTTGTCTTTCATAGTACTGAGCGAGCGAGCAAAGAAAATTAACAAGTGCAAAAATAATCTTCTACGTATTACAAATATACCTCACAATATCCCGAAACTGTGAAAGGCAGCATCCGACCAAATGTTGTGCCGAGATCAAAAGGGAACCCGTAGAAAGGTCCGTTCGGATTTGGGAATATTGAGTTGACCTGTGATGGTAGCAACGAATCTTGTCCGTCGCCAACAGGATCTTGACTCCCTTCATCTTCTCGAAGGTGTTGCTGGGCATTATCTGGATCAATGTTAGTGGAGGGCGGCTCTCCAGAAACTAAGATGGCAGCCATTGCAACGACCAATATTTGCTTGAAAAACATTGTGCAAAATGTGAGACTCTTTCTTTGAAATGGGTCCTTTCTTCTTCGATGGAGATACAGAACTGAAGTTTCTGAAGGTGAAAACCGGGCATAAATTCTTGATCCGCAGTAGATTGCATAGCCATAAAATCTGACATTCGCCTCCTAAATTCCCACACAATTATTGCAGCGGTATCATTGTCTGCAAGCGTGCATTGATGAGATTCAAATTGTGACTCATTCGTTCACAGTTTTTTGTGTGGCAATGTATTGGCTGACAACAATCGTATACCGAACATGTTGTTGACTTCTTTCTTCTCCGAATGGTACATGCAGAAGGAGTGTACATATGTACATAATTTAGCCGTACAGGTCATTTAACTGACCTGCACGTCACCATTATATAACAACATCTATAAGAATCGACGAGAAGAAATAAGAACATTTTCCGTAGAGTTGTGCAATCTAGGATAATTTGCACAGATTTTAGATTAGAGACAATTTGTTGTTTTATGCCAACCTAACAAATTGGATAAACTTATGCAAGTTTAAGGTACCTGTATATGTATCTCTAGTTCTGAGAAAAGAAATCCAGAGATAGTTTTACATCATAAATTTCGCATACAAGTATTAATGATATACATTATTATCTGTCTTTCCAAATCGGCCTTAATTATGTTTCAGTACTAATAGTTTTGTTGTAATAATTGGTCTTGATAATAAAATAGGGTCCAACTGCGAACGCAACTGTTCCACAATTCGTGATAATTACATAAATCTGACCAAATATGGAGGCTGTATAGACAGATAAATACATAAATATGTACGTACATATGTAAATACTTATGCACATGAGTCATTTCCTCGCAAAGTTGACTCGGGAAATCAACGGAACTTGGCTGGCAGATTTAATTAAGTAAAAGTGCTGGATGCATGCGAATTGCGAAGAATACGTGGGAACCTTTTGGGGGAATTACACATATGTTTTGTGAAAACACATGCAGAGTTCATTAACCGATTTTGCAAGTTTTGCAAAATTCCAATGTCTTCCGCAAATTTTTTAGAAAAATACGGGATCCATATGCGACTATCATAATCATTATCTTCACACGCTAAGAATCGAAATCCTATGTTGTTAGTGATGTACTCGTACCAGTAATTTGCTCAGGAGGAGAGTACGCCAACCTGATAATGACAGATCTTGATGTCCTTTGGATATATGGTAGTACCCCCTCTGAAAGCAAAAAGTGTGAAGCGGTTTGATGCCATGGCCCAATTTACGCCCGTCACGCCCCTTTGAAGGCGCGCCCGATGCCAAACTAGCTGCACTAAAAAATTCGCCAAAAATCCAATTTTGTTCGGATTTTCATAATAATTATGTATTTGTGATCCCAGATAGTCCCTTTATCATATTCAGTTGCAAAATTAACTTTTCAGAAATTTTCAATATTTTCGAATATTTCCTGAAAAGGGCATGGCTTGAAAAAATTCAAAATTCCAAAAAAATTCAGATTGATATCTGATATGATAAAGCAACTATGTGGGATCATAAATATGTAACTATTATGAAAATCCGAACAAAATTGGATTTTTGGCGAATTTTTTAGTGCAGCTAGTTTGGCATCGGGCGCGCCTTCAAAGGGGTGTGACGGGCGTAAATTGGGCCATGGCATCAAACCGCTTCACACTTTTTGCTTTCAGAGGGGGTACTACCATATATCCAAAGGACATCAAGATCTGTCATTATCAGGTTGGCGTACTCTCCTCCTCAGTTAATATCGTGCAATTCATAAAATAATCCACAAAATAATCCAGGCGGACACGGAAACAATATTTTGGGTTTAAACTTTTATTATATTTTTTATGTGTGCAGCAACTGATAAGAAGGCTTCATGTATATAATTAGTAATCATTTAAGATAGCTGTAGTTATAACATGGGGAACAAAATTCAATCGTTTAACCTTGCATTTTTCTCCCCAGGAAAGGCTTATGTACCCAGCGATTGTTCTTGTTAGACTTATCAGATAAAGTCGAAATTTATTAAATAATTAGATGATGAGTCGAATTCTTAAAGAGTCAAACCAAGTAAAATATTTGGCTGGTGGTATGTAGTGAAATGTCCCAAATTTAAAATTGTCACACAAAGCTGAAGTTTTGCATACACAATGGCTTTACCTGAAAGTCAGTTTATCCAATTTTTTGCTTGACGGGAAATGCTAGACACCATTACTAGCTATTTCAAATTTAAGATACATAATGCGCAACGTGGGGCAGATGGGAAAGTTGTACTAGAAGTTCAGTTGTATACATTTTTGTCGATGTTTGGAATTGGTTGAGTGTATGTGGTTACATAATTCGGTATACGTATTTGTACTGCTGAATTGTACTTGAACTGTAAATTTTTAAGTCTAACAGACATCTCGCAATATCTTTGATTTTGAAAACCATAATGATTGGCAATAAACTGTCTGAGGAGGTTTACAAACACGAGCAGGATTATTTGCAATGTACAAAGTAAATGTTTGATTCGCTTGACCATGTGTCGTTCGTGTAGACGTGTAGACATATTCCGAGATAAGTGGTTTGATATCGAACGACAAAAATGCCAATTATTTCTATTACTACATTGACAGTTACGTGAATAATTAGCTTTAATGGGGAAGATCTTGATAAAATAAAGTCATTACCAAACGACTGACAATATGTAAGTCATTGAATCTTTTAATCTTTCAAGTTTTTATCGTTTGTGTTTGCAGAGAGCTATCAATATCAAATCCAAAATTTGTGGCAAAAATGCTGGAATCAAAACCAGGGTGGGATGATGCATGCACTCCGATTCAGAGAACGAGGGCCCTTGAAATCGTGGAGACCAGAGACAATGAGTCGTAAGTAATTACTTTATAAAAATATGCCCAACCACTTTAATTGGTTGTTCATTTCTCAAAAAATCGCTTCCATCACATGATTCTGCGAGCAAAATGCAAATAATTTGGTTTCTTCTGTGTTTTTTCAGAAGCCATATTTGCGGTCTTGAGGGAGGGACTTTCCTTGTCACAAGCAGCGAGGAAGTTTGATATTCCTTACCCGACCTTTGTTCTCTATGCTAACAGGGTTCACAACATGCTTGGACCTTCGGTGGATGGGTCTTCTAGTTCTGGTGAGTTAAAAAGTAAAGACCGAGAATATTTTTCAATAATTTCCTCGACAGAGAATATGTATGCAAGCCGAGAATTTTTAAACTGTAAATGGACGGTAAAAAATGGAGAGAAAATGATTGTACATAATTGGGAGTTTGGTGTGTGTATTCATTTAGTCTCTGAATTGGATAATTCATATAACCACAAAACAAAACGTGAAGAAGGTGGGGGTAGAATATGTTGATGTGGTGTCCATTGTCATCTAGTTAATTATTCAGTGACACAAAACTCCTCATTTCTACACCATTAAAACCAACTGAATTCTTTAAACGAGTTTAATTACGTAGAAAAGCTCTCAATTTTTTCGATTAGTGTGTGAATTAGTCAGGAGTTGCGGTGTCTGAATTTTTCATTTGTTTTTACCTTCGCCTTACCTAATAAATGCAATCGATGGGGTGGATGATTGTTTCCTACTTTATTTTATACTTGGCATGCATGAAAACGGTCGTATGTAGTATGAGACAATTTCTATTTCTTGGTTATAATAGTTAGATTTATATCAGCCCTTCTTTCCCGTGATGTGATGTTTGCTTGACATTTTTTCTGCTTGTGTCCCATTAAATATTCCAAATGAGTCCAAATGTCTACTTCATTATTTACCAATTTCCATTTCCATCAGCCACATTTTTTATTGATTGTGTATTGATCAGTGATTGCGAGAAAATAAATGTTGTAATGGGTGGATGCTTATCGTAATAGTATCCTCGATTCCATTTAAATTACACTTTATCACGAAATGCGATTATGCATTCCAAAAAATAGATTATGATATTGCACAAAAATAGCTTGTTTTAAAGCTTATGTATTCCCTTTTTGTGCATTTCTAGATTTGATGTCGGATATCCGACCCAAAGGTCGAGGAAGACCTCAGCGTATTCTACTTGGTGAGATACCCATCAATTATTTTGTATATTAATTTAGGATCCACTAAAGAAACTGAATCTGTGTATGCAGGGACATGGGAAGAGGGTCACATCAGGGCGGTCATCCGTGCCGTTGTTTTTAGAGACACGCAAACGAAGGACGACATCCCGACTTCATTTGTTTTCAATCGGGTAAGATGATGCATACTTTGTACTTATTTAGTTGTACATGTCTCTTAAAAATTCCATCCACCAGAATGAAATATTCCCAACGCCAATGTGTGTGGCTGGTTTGGTGTGCATACCGAGATTTACTTGTTTATACTCGTTTTGCCAAAGAATCGTTAAAAGTTTAACTGGATGGTGGAAAAGGAATCGTTAGTATTTATAAATATTTCCAGCGTTTTTGCTGTACACGGCTCCTTCAACTTTCGACGAAAAAAATGAAAGACACCAAAGGGTAAAATCCGGACTTCAATTAAATCTCATACACATACTACTTACTTATTACACGTACTTTGTTAGTATCACTACTCGCAGTACTTGCCTCCTCTCTCTAAAGATTATGGACGATGATGATTGTTGGAAGTCAAAAATAGAGTCGAGTTTTTATCTCGACAACTAAACATTAAACTAAAAAAGAAGAAATGTAAATGAGATGTGATTCCTCCCTTCGTAGATAGTTTTTTATGGATTGAGAAATATACAATCTGAATAGGAATGCCGATTTGCATGAGTTTTGTTTTAAAAAATATTTAATTTCTTAAATTCCCCCACAGGACGGGACACTGTGTCTTCCTCAGTCGAACAGTTCCACTCCTGCGACGGCCCCAAGGACTCCAACTCCATCAGCGTGCAACACACCCACTCCAAATTCGAACGGGGTGGACATGAGTCTTCACCCCCACTTTGCCTTCTCTTCCCCTGCATCGTCTGCGCCACCACCCGCGACCACGTCGATCACTACGGACGGCCATTCGTCCTCCTCCGCCCCCCAGCACCACCACCAGCAACAATCTCGACACAACTCGTCATCTTCCTCCTCCAACAGCAGCTCGCCCCTCCAGGCGGCCCTCACGAGCGCCACGGCCGCTGCTGCCAACTTCAACTTGAATCTCCAGGCAGCAGCCCAGTCTCAACTTTTAGCTTTCCAACAAGCACAAACACATTTTCAAAAGGTGCAACAACAACTGCAACACAGTCAGGGACGGAGGGGAAGCATTTCCTCCAACAACTCTGACACTTCGATTAACATATTGGGTGGCAAGCAAAAGTCGTCTTCTTCTTCTTCAATATCAAACTTCCAACTTGCAAATCTCGCAGGATTCTTGACCCCTGGGATGAAAGGATTCGAAGGAATGAAGGACATCTTCCAGATTAAAACAGAACTTGGCGCCTACGACGACAACAATGACGAGGATGGAGTAGGAGCAGGTAATAGCGAGGAGAATGACTTGGATCTCAAGGGCTTGCAATCTGCGAATGGTTCAGTCACAATTCAGCAAAGCGTGGCGACAGACTTGAGTCGCAATTCTCCAGAGAATGTGAACAACAATGAGAAGGATGGTTTATTTGGGGAGGAGGATGATGAGGACGACGACGAAGATGGCGGTGATCTTGGTCCCGTTGCAGTTGTACAGATTCAGATGGATCCGGGGGCAAAGTCAGTGGCATCGCCTACCAGCGGTTCTGTGATAGTTGGAACCCCTGCTTCTTCTTCGGGGGGAGTGGACCAAACAAGTTCACCTCCCAGGTAGGTAGGTAGCTATTTGCATATGAGGGACGATGACAAAGGGGTAGATTGATCACTTGACAGTATGTGAGTTGTTTTCGCCGTAGTTAATAAATACGAGACAGATTGGAGGAGTGAAAGATTTTTCTGGCTCCAGATGCAGTAATCCACTCATCATCAGGTAGAACTTTGTACAGTATTAAAAGATTCACAAAACTTAGAGTGCATATGCATACAAAATATAATAATCATTAGATTTTACGTGTACAACTAGTCAGGCTGCTTTACAACATATTTACATAAATAAGTGCAATAAAAAATAATGCTTCAAAATCTCATTTTAGTTAATTTACTATTTTGGCACTTGGACATACTTGCTAGTCTTGGATGCAATTGCAATGACCAAAGTCGTCACATAAATGAATGTACATGAAACCACACAACAATCACGCTTTGTCATGAGGTTACTTAATTTCGTAAACTGACCTTTAGCCTAAAGTTATAATATTTCACTCGTTCGGTAAATTACTCTGACACAGGAAGTTTATATCACATGATAGAAATAAGTAGCGGATGATATGCATTATTAATGAAGAGAGTTGATTAATGCATTAGTAATCCCAATTAAAGTTGACCAGCCCCATGAATATTTTAACTCGGGGTGGTTTGCTTTCCCCTTAGTGTAACTTTCTGGGGTGTGTATTTGCATGTATTTAGATGGATATGCTTCAACAATAACAACAGCTAAAATAAAATAAATGAGGATTATTAAGACCAAATTATTCAAATTATACAAGTAAGTTGAACATGCATAACTTCCATATTATAGTGAGTCAACTCATTTCCACCACCATTTTAATTATTAATTTGCTCATTAATCTCATTCGTTTTAATTTTTGGTTTGGTAATGAATACGTCCTTTTAATAATGTGACCACAGCCAAAAGCATGTAGAACCAAATCAATAGTTGGTCTTTTATAGCGTAATTTATTTTAATTATGGAACAGCCTTCTGCTTTAATTAAGAATGAACCAGCATTCTATGGAGTAGCATCAGTTCAAACGGAGTTACATACATATATCGTACGTACGTATTTATATTAATATATGTAGTTCATCTCCACCCTGTTATAATAATGATTATTATTATTATCAAGAGTATTATTATTGTTATGTTTTTGTTGTTGTTGTTCTTCAGACCTCGATTAATGGTAACGAATGAATTGTGTATGTATTAATTAATGCAGTATTCTTCTTTTCCACTACAACATATTTAATACAATACTTTTAGAGGATTACCCATTTTTTGGAAAAGTTTGCTTCACGATGGGATATGCAAGTCTGGCTGGAGTGGTTTATGCAAATTATTTAATGTTGTTATCAATTTTGTTACTTGAAAATATAATTAAAGTACAATGTGAAGAATAATTTTTTCTCGACATTTATTAGTAATTCATTATGCAGCGTCTTGTCTTTTTATTCTCATAAAGTGATATACATACATTTGTAAGCGTGCATATTATGTGTTAGCAGACGGATCTGTGCAGACATATCTATTTACATGCTCCGTCAAATGGAATTTAGTAATTTTGACTTTGAGATAATCTAAATACATCATATCACGTGTATCGTACATAAATATCATTCATTTGATTTAAATTTAATTTTAATTTATTAAATACTCCACCTTTGAGTGTGTCATCTTAATGTCACCTCAATTTCTGTGTGTTTCGTCCATGTACATATGTATGCATGCTCAAAGCACATGTATGTACATACATTGCAATAATTGCATATACTCCAGTTTAAGTTTAATGATTTCTCGCCCTTGGACATAATGCAAACAGTTAATAAATTAAGTCGCTTCTAAATATTCTAAGTGTATTATACAACATGCATAAACTCCATGCTCTGTATATGTACATATTTGACGTACTTACGTAATACACGTTGACTCAGGTTTACATTCACCCAGCTGCTTTTGCTGAGATTATTCTCAAACACACTGTGTAAGAGAGATAGCTCTAGATTGTAGGCATTTATAAGAAAAAATAATTTATTAATTCATATAACCAGCAAAGGAAATTAGCTAAGGTTTATTTTTCATACCAAGTTTATTAAGATTTGTTAAAGTTCGTGCAAAATAGTAATTAAAGATCAAGACTACAATGGACTTCAAAGAGTGGATCATTCCTTTCCTGGACTTGACGACAATTGGTCTCTGCATTGTATGCAAACTTCCTCAAATTGTGGCCATCCTTAAAAGCAAGAGTTCGATAGGACTTTCAGTTAACTCTGTCATGGTGGAGTTGTTCGGGTAAGTCACCCTGATGACGTTTAAAACATTGTAGTATTTGCATATAAATGTGCATGAAATAGTGGATGAAAAAAATCGGTATTAAGTAGGAACGAAAAGCTGGATAGAAAGAAAGTATGACAAGGGGTGACAGATGCTCACCCTTGCTTTCATTGCATTAGTCAACAAAAATCTAAATCGTCAAAACGTTAATTGGATTACACCACCGCACATCACATCGGAGATCAATCACAACATTTTACCCTATCTCATCCCGCACTCTGCTTTATTCATTCACAGATTTCTCCTAGTCGATAACAATAGGACACTAAATGAAAATTAAAAGTTTTGCCCAGTACAAATGGAAATACTAACGTCGTTGAGAACAATTATGGTAGATCCAATTATAGATTGGATTTGTTGCAAGTTTTTTTAAAATCTGAACCAAAAATTAGACACAACGAATGCGTCCTGCAAATGCATAGGACTTGATGGGACAGATGCTTCATTCATTAATGCATAATATTGAGTAGCAGTTTATGTTATTGTAGAATTTATGTTTTTTATCGAACAATTTATTGGTACAGGTACAGCATAGTTCTCGGATATAATTGGGTGCAGGGTTACCCAATCTCATCTTTTATGGAGTACTTCTTCCTGGTATCCGGGGACATTGTGCTTATCTTTGTCATCTTTTACTATATGGGAACCCTGGACGTGATGAAAGTGGGTGGGGCTGGCGTCTATATCACTGTCCTTGTTGGATTCACGCAAGGCGTCCCACACCCGCAGATACTTCCAGTGCTCATGGTAAAAATAAATGGTTGATGGATTCAAATTATTAAACTGTATGGATTTTAATCCACATAATTTCTTTGTTTCCGTTTGACATTTCATTAGAAATTTGCAACTCCGTGCTCCGCTTCCAGCAAAATCCTCCAGGTAAATTATATTTAGCACTTTTGTAACATTTGAAATTAGGATATTTTCAAATGCGAACAGCAAAGCGTGTTAAATAAATACTTCTTTTTATACTTTTTTGCAGCTAAAGGAAATGTGGCGAATTGGAAACTCGGATTCGGTCTCTACTTTAACCTGGCTTATTGCTGCATACACCTGCGTCAGTGAGTTATTTTTCAAATCACTTTGAACATATTAAAATCTTGACAAGCAGAAAGACTGTTACGTTGCAAGGGGGAAAAATAGTATGCTATTTTATGCTACAGTCGAGTGGAATGAATCAGAATAACAGAGGGATGAATAGTAGAGCTACTCCGAATGTACATTTGTCTAATAAAAACAAAAGTTTATGTGTTAATTTTACATAGCAGAAAGAATTTGTCATGTGCAAATGCGAGTGTGTTGTACAAGTTTTGCGCAGAATGTCAATCGTCAGTTTTTATTTAAAGAAGGAAGGTTTTTACATAAATTTTGCGTATTTGTTTGTAGCCCGGATAGTCACAAATCTTATGCTCACTGGTGATCTCCCACTGCTCATCAACTACGGCGTTGCTCTAACTCTCAACGTCGGGATCATCTTGTCTGCCCTCTACTTACGGAAAAATCCTGCGACTGCAATTAATCCACTTAAATCTCAAGACGACGTAGGGAGTTCTCAATCTTCGTCCAAGTTGAAGTAGAAATTAAATTGAAAAAGTATTTTCTGTTCTATTGTTCGCTGGACACCCAGATTGATGGAATTGACTGGACATGCAATCATTCGTCGCTTATAAAATAATTAAGCTAACGAATGTTTAATTGGTTTATTCTCACAAAGTGGATTTAGCCAGCTATTAGTAAATGTTGTTCAGGATTGTATTTCTTGGCACCATATTATGCAAGGGTATTACCAACTGCAATTGTGTTGCTTCATAATTCTGTATAAGACAATTCAAAAATATCCGAACCATCAAATATTCCGAAAGTGCTAAATGTGATTTACTTGGAAATTTTAGACACTCTGTATGTGTTTGATTCATGATAAAGTATTCTGTGATTACATAACGTCTCATAAAATGTAACGATTTGAATTTTTCAAGCCTTGGTACTTTCCAGATATTCCTATGTAGTGTAATTAATTCAAACCTCTATTAATTATCAAAGACTGATTGATGTTATCACTTTAAATTAAGTTTATATGACATCATTTTTTGTAATTAATTATAGTGAAGATTGTTCGTATTTATCTAGTTCAAAATAAATTATTACCATAAAACGTTCGAGCGTGATCATCGACAAGGTCAACGAACGACAGGCCTGTACGTACTTGTGTACAGTTATTGCGATTAATCTATTTCATATTGTTTTATTTATAGGTTTTGGTTTGGTTTTATATGCTAATATTTTCCTAGAATTGTCGATTAGGGTTTATTAAGGGGTGAAACCCCTTTATGGTTTCGCAATGTCTGTCTGCACTATGATATCTCGAGAACGGGTACGAATTTCGATATGCGGTTTGTATTTTTAATTCGGCCGGACGGTGCAAGTCTGAAGATGGTGGTCGTGGGGTACACCCTCTTGGCTGGAACTTGGTAGTCTAAATTAGAATTTTTTATGTTATTCATTGGGGTCTACTTCCATTAGACTATTTTGACCTAGGTGAACACCAGAAGTTCCTGCACACAATTAAAACTTTTGGGAATGTGACACAATACTCGAAATAACGGGAGACTTTTTTTGGGGTGTGGCGACCCATAAAATTTCGATATGGTGTCGCCCCTTTTTTGCATTTCACTCGTAAAATTTATTTATCATGCGGTTCCTCCAGAAATACGCAAGTCAGATATTATCAAGCTTATGTGCATCATGTTTGATACACTTACATATGAATTAAGCAGCCGATGACGAGTTTTTTAGTAAAAAAAATAATGCATTTTTAAATACGTACTCGTGTTATAAAACCCATGCGACATGCAAATGCAAGGTTTAAATATTTCTGTTTTTAGAATGTTATCCATTTGATAAACGTCATAGGTTTTATATCCTCTTCATCACCTTATTATTGAATTAGTATGAGCAATTAACCCGTCCAATTAGAAGGCACCGCTCGGATATCGGATTAGGATTATTGGCCATATCATTTTAATAAGTTGCTTAATTTATGTGAGATACTTGGAATGCTAAATATCCTTTTATTGCCTTAGTCGGATCGAAAATGATTCTCAGGTCATTATTTACCTTAGTGGCAAAACCTTGTTTCATTCACCCAACTCATATGCAACACTTGTAATGTATAAAAAAATCTGTAAGTAACATGAACACTGGGAAAATATTGAAATCCATTGTTTGGGTGGTTCTGGTAAGATTTTGTAATTATATTGGCGAGACTTTGTAATTCATCGCATCGTTACTAATGCATATTCAACTCTGGTCGCAGATTCTTGGCGAAGTGATTGCAGGAGAAACTCCATTGGATGACTACTATTGTCAAAATGAAGGCTTGTTCTTGGACCCGAGTGGGGACCTGTGTCATGATTACTACCAATGCATAAATCTACTGGACACCTGGTTCTATGTCCTTGGCTCATGCGAAAACGACACGGTCCTCGACCTGACAGAAAATCAATGTTCTTTTGGACAATGCGAACCCAGCAAGAACACACATTTTTACCGTTATGGGTAATCAGCATTTAAAAATGCATTTCGATTTTTTATTTCTAGATGACTGGAAGACAACACGTGTTACAGAACAAGACACCACCACGCCTGCCCTAAATTTCCCAACTGAAGAAGAAACGAACACAAGATATGCTTCGACAATTACTACAAGACCAACCACAACTACCTCCACAACAACAACGCTGACTACAACTACAACCACGCCCGAAATAACTACGCCGACGCCGACTACAACCACGCCCGAAATAACTACGCCGACGCCGACTACAACCACGCCCGAAATAACTACGCCGACGCCGACTACAACCACGCCCGAAATAACTACGCCGACGCTGACTACAACTACAACCACGCCCGAAACAACTACGCCGACGCCGACTACAACCACGCCCGAAATAACTACGCCGACGCCGACTACAACCACGCCCGAAATAACTACGCCGACGCCGACTACAACCACGCCCGAAATAACTACGCCGACGCTGACTACAACTACAACCACGCCCGAAACAACTACGCCGACGCCGACTACAACTGCCCCCACAACAACTACGCCTACCACAACTACAACTACCCCCACAACAACTACGCCTACCACAACTACAACTACCCCTACAACAACTACAACTACCCCCACAACAACTACAACTACCCCCACAACTACTACGCCTACCACAACTACAACTACCCCTACAACAACTACAACTACTACTACGCCTACCACAACTACAACTACTCCCACAACAACTACGCCTACCACAACTACAACTACGCCTACCACAACTACAACTACGCCTACCACAACTACAACTACGCCTACCACAACTACAACTACAACTACCCCCACAACAACTACAACTACCCCCACAACAACTACAACTACCCCTACAACAACTACGCCTACCACAACTACAACCACACCCAGAACAACTACGCAGACCACAACTACAACCACACCCAGAACAACTACGCCGACCACAACAACAACTACACCAACCACAACTACTAAACGAACCACAACTACGAAACCAACTACAACAACTACAAGAACCACAACTACGAAACCAACTACAACAACTACAAGAACCACAACTACGAAACCAACTACAACTACTAAGCGAATCACAACAACTACGAAACCAACTACAACTACTAAGCGAATCACAACAACTACGAAACCAACTACAACCACTAGAAGAACCACAACTACGAAACCAACTACAACCACTAAACGAACCACAACTGCGAAACCAACTACAACAACCAAAACGACAACTAAACTTACTACAGCAACTACCCCACGGTCAACGGAGTTCTCGTGCAATTCTGCTGGCTACTTTGGCGATCCTTCCAACTGTGGAATTTATCACGCATGTATCGAAAATTGGGGAAGCTGGGTTCATTATATAATGCCATGTCCGGAAAGTCTAGTTTATTGCACAGGACGCGAAACAAGCTCTGGTGGCTACTGTGGTTATCTTT
This sequence comes from Folsomia candida, assembly GCF_002217175.1. Taxonomy (NCBI): domain Eukaryota; kingdom Metazoa; phylum Arthropoda; class Collembola; order Entomobryomorpha; family Isotomidae; genus Folsomia; species Folsomia candida. Next base: position 22,332,034 of record NW_019091193.1, on the reverse strand, counting down.
CCGATTGTCCATGGATTCCTTGTTTGCAAAAGTGAATAGTACATGCACGCTGTTTCAACACTTAACAAAGTTCACAAACAAAAATTCTAAACAGCAAATTTGTATTTCTCGTTTAATGTTAATTTATTATTATGTATGATAATTGTTTAACATAATTGTCATAATCAGTGCATTAAATTAATGAATAAGAACCCGATATAAATTTTAGTTGAAAATTGGATCTAGTTTTGGGACCCTGCAGGAGGCACATCAATGCTTGGGTTTTCTTTAAAAAAATTGAACGGTTTGAGCCAGAATCCAGTTGTTCTACAAATATATGTACATAGATTTATATTCATACTCATTAAATATAATCAAATATTTTCTGTCACTTACTCTACTGGCATGATTGGGTAATCTATCCAAAAACATGAATCAATTCATCATTCACTGTGCATATAAATATATTCTAAACATATGCTTCTTACCTTCTACCCTTGTAATGTGAGTCAAGCCAAAATTGTGCCAAAGAACAATGTCCTTATTTTCAATGGTTTCTCCTAGCTTATCACGAACCCACTCTGGGAGACCGCTATTATTTAAGTAGAAGCCGCCAGGATACAATTGATCGTCATTTTGAAGCGTGACCCACATGTCGTAGGCCATGAATCCGGCATTCTTTCTCATTGGGCTGTCCGCCTTCATGAGGACAGGCGGATAACTGTGCGGCATCAGCTTCCACCCGACAGGTTTGTTGGTCACTTTATGTGGACTGTTTGGATTCGTGACTACCCAGGTGCGACCTTTGAGAGGATCGATGGTTGTCCTGCCTTCTCCCACAGTTTGCAGTACCGTTTGGGAAGTTGTGAACCCTTGACCGTATGGATTGGTGGCTGAACCTGAATTTCCCTGAACGGGTTTAATATCCAGCGTTGACACGGAGTTGGCGTCTCCGTCTACATCCATGTCGAGACGGGCGGTGAAGAAATGTTGGTGGTACTGGGCATTGACCTGTGGCGCCATCGTAGTACCATGTCCTGCAGGAGTTGCATTTACCGCCATCATATTCGTGCTAACAATTCCTGTGAGCTGTGCCACGAATTGAATTGAACCGTCCTGGTAAAATTCCCAGTTAAACCCGTAGTCATAATTTCCCACGGTGGCGATTGTGGATAGGACTAGCCGATGAGAGCGAACGACAAAGCCCTCCTTCGTCCTGAAGTCGACATGCTTCCACAAAATCCCGGCTTCTTCTTCCCTTACGCTGAACACGTTTTTGTATCTCATCGGGTTCCCATACGCGTCGTGAAGGATGCTGTCAAAGAAAGCCGCCGACCCCAGAACATCTTCGCCATTTCTTTGTTCTGCCGCAGTGTAACCAACGCCGTATTTCCCTATATCAAACCACTGAAAGCATTTTAGTAAAGGATGTAATTCAAGGATGTGGATAGTATAAATGCTAAATGTTCGTATTTAGTTAATTGGTCGTGCATAGGTAAATCCAGACTTACAACTTTGACGTGATAGGGAGGTCTTCATACCGGAAAAAAGTCAAAATAGTGTGTGCAATTAACTGTTTGCTTAAAGTGCAAATATTAATTTATTAAGCACCTAGGATCGCCGTAAGGAACAAACATTTCAGCCAAACTGGCGCGGTATAAAATTGGCCTTCGCGTACCGCCATCATTATAATTTACAGTGTAAAGTATTAGTCCTTCTCGTCCATTGAATCTACATACGTATTGTAAAGAGATTAAGTAGGACGAATGAATTGGATGATGAAAACAATTGTAAACGGTGCATTTTGCAATTGGCATTATTACCCAACACGCATTTTCCATTTTTGCCATTGAATTTCGTTGCCTCTTATTTTGTAGGAAACGCCTTCAGGAGAACTGACCAAGATTGGTTTGTCATCATGACGAAGGAATGCTTTTCCGCCTCTCAGAGTGTAATCATAGTTGCCTTCCATTTTGGGCGCAGTATTTCCTTCGTTGTTTACACTAAAATCGTCATGTGTGGGCAAATCTTGAATCTTGAGTATCGATTTAGTGGTTAAGTCATACGCAACAAAGAAATCCAGGGGATGAGCTACATTGTATAAGGGTCAAATTCTGGTATATATTTACATTACTTCCAAATGTGTCATACCGTATGGATTATCCATTTTGAAATTCAGACCATTCAAAAGGAAGAAAGATAACTTGTCTCCGCGATTATCAGTGACAATGTCGTAAGCTTGAGAAACTACTACCAATGTCATATTCGGATATCCTAATTTTGCGCATTTTTCTTGGACTCGAGCGTCAGATTTTATGCTTTCCTATATGTATTTGCAGAGATATTTTTAACATTTTCAGGGATCTTCTGAGAATTTGTGTGTAAATATTGTCAGCATAGAATTTGAAACGTACGGTAGGTAGAGGAACCCCACCTATGTAAAACATTGGCCTAACGCCGTAAACTCTAATTTTGCTTTCAATGCGGTTTGCATTTAAATTCACGACAACCTCGTGAACATTGTATGTCGAATTTTCTATCAGCATGAGGAAAGCCTTGCGTGGATACACGTGTGTAGGTGGCTCGGTGTCACTTCGAAAATACGAGAGCATCAACGCCTTTGGTGGCTCCTTAAGTGCAATATAGTTGTAAATGTAGCTGATATCAGGACTTTCTTTAGACTTCTCGGTTAGACTGACAGCCTTTTGGATTTCCTCTGAGGTCAATGGGTCGAGAGGATGGGCAACTGTGTGTATACATACATTTTGGTAAACAATGACAATGGTTTGGCAGGTCTCACTGATTTTACAAACTTTGTGAGGCCAATATGATATTTATGTATTTATACGTCATACCAATCAGCAAACTATTGCTTAACATGAGCATATACCAGATGCTTATGAGAACGGAGAAATAAAGAATTCCTCCTCTGAGTTTCACCATTTTAAATGTTGAACTATGTAAGTGGACACTTTTGTCGTTCAGATCAGAAGGAATTGTGCCTGCGTCGTCATGCAGCGAACCCCTTAACTTTAATCAGTGCACTAAGGTCGTGTCGATATTATTGCGTATGTAAATATACACATATGTACATACATACATCCGGCCTTGACTTTAAAAGTTGCTAAATAAATAAGTTGCACAAAAATGCATACGCAACGCATGCATTTTTGCATGTCTCCATTACATATTAATTAAGTACGAGTAAGGCAGATGTTTGAGGTGTGTTATGATGAATATTTATTTGTATGTCAACAGTATAATGCTTGACAATTAACGACAAGTCTGAACAAATCGGTTTGAACTCAATGCATTATTTTTATCTTTTGTATAATTATAATACTGACAATGAGAAAAGTGACTTTTAACCAAAAACTCATTAAATACCGAAAGACTTGTTTACATATATGGCTGGTGAAATATATAAGGTTTAGATGAGACAGAGACTCAAATTATGTTTTTCATAAATGAGCAAATAGATATGTATGAGATAAGGAAAGGAAAACTAGCTACGTATTTATATAATTTATTTTTATTTAAAAATCTGTTCAAAACAAAGTAGATGAGAAATTACTTAATGTGCAGCAGTTATTTGATTACATAAAATAGATGTGCATCGTAAGCGGTGGCTGTACTGTAAGTAAATATGTATATTTTGAATGAGCAGGATCAATAGGTTGAAAATAAATAAATCATGCAATTTTTAAGGGCCATCCAATTTTGGCATCAACTCTCCTGTAAGCCAGAGCTTGAGCAGACCCGTTTTCCAGGATTTGCTGAATTAGGTCATTCTCTTGACAAATCCTCTCTGCAGAAGAACAACATTGTTGCGGTTTAGGTACAAAAGGCATAGAAATGGACAATGAAACTTCTGGTTGCATTTGCATTACCTTCACCACCACGAATAGTGACTAAAACATAGTCAGGCGTGTTGGTAATGCCCAATTTGCAAGAGAGGAGCTTGGCAACGTCTTTGACTGTGGTCACAGATTCGCGAATAGGGACAACTTTCCTACAAACACGCACAATATACTTAATTATGCACCACCATTTATCAACACGAGATAACAGCAACAAATAATGGTACAATATTTCTTAGCCTGTGTACTTAAACCTGCACGCACCTGATCAGTGTCCCACTCCTTTCATCCGGAATGATAACTTTAACAGAAGTCAACTTATTTTGTATCCTAGTCGTCCCACAACCGGGGGTTACAACAACGCGCTGGTTTCCAATACCACCCAAGGTATCGGGGTCGGACCCACCGGAGACATTGCCCTTGAGGGCTGAGACTGCCGACTGGAGGAGAGACAGCGAGTAACTGTTCCGCTCTGATATGCAGGGAGGCAGGAGTCCAACCACAAACTAAATTCAAAATTATGTAATTTACATGAGCGACTTACAATCAATGTGGATTATTTTTAGTTAATGGGAATATGTGTGTATGTACATCAGCGTGAGACTCGACATCAACTGAGCAGACCTCTCCAAGGGTGGAGGTCAACAGTGAGAAGAATTCAGTAGGGGTCGAATCCAATTCTTGTACCTGCGAGTCAACGTTGTACGATTAGGAAAGTTGGAAAAAATGTACGAGATTAGGTTTGCTTGTGACATTTTTAAAAAATAAACCTCGCAAACAAACTCGTTCCATCGATCGAGTTTGGCAATGGGGGATATGTTTTCTTGAAAAGAATCATAAATTCTGTGGAGCCTTTGGTTCTCATCGTGCCTTCCATTGTTACACATAATGAGTGAGCTTTGGTTCTCCTTTCGCAAAAGTGTCATTACATGAAGGTACAGTGGTTTGATAACTAGGTCCACTAGAATATTTTCTAGAATGAGATCGACGTTGAGAAACTCGGATGATCTGAAACCAATTCAAAAATACCAATTTGTAAATTAAAACCAATGCAACCTTTGCCATATTCTCATGCATAATGCTTCACAGGATACAGGGCTAAATACTCTGCTAGATAGATACATATGGAAGTCACCAATGGTGCTGTTATTCTGCTACGAATTGAGAAAATCGTTTTTCATACAGACACCGATTTCGACTTTTGCTGCAACAATTCACTAAAATATAAATAAATAGGTATTTTCTTTTTCCGAGTGATAGTGCATCCTGAGCGTGAGTCAAATATCGACAAAGGATTTTCTCAATTTCCCCAATACATGACTTCTTGCAGAATACCTGCACCATGGGAGAGCACGAGGTGAACATGGTACCTTAGAGTGCATGGGAATATCATTGAAAGGAAAGACCAGGTCACGTGTACTATTAGAGCATCATACCTTAATTTTACAGATTGGTTTTTGATCTCTTGGTGAATCATTTCGCTCTCCGGACTCACACCCACCAAGTAGTTTTTGAGACCAGAAATAAATTGCCGAATGTTGCGGAGAACTTTAAACGGATCTTGAAGTTTTCCCGAGAGAGTGCACGAAATGAAACTGTTCAGCATTGGACCAAACACGCCATTCTGCTTTTTGGACAAGCCCTCGACAATTTTTCGGATTGATGATTCACCACTTTCAATAGCATGTGTAGCCATATACGGCTGTGGGGACTCCTCGGATTCCTAAAATTTAAGAAGCCAAAAGTTGAGTATTTTGTCATGAACTGTAAATCGGAAATATGATAAAGTGAGAAATACTGTAATTTTTCATACGGCTTCATTTAACTGGAGTGACTCTAATTGCACGAGTCGGAGTAAGTTGTCCCAGTTCTCGGGCGAAGGGGACAGTGGTTGTTGTTGAAACTCAATTTTACTATTCAAATTATTGCCACTGCAAATTCCCAATTTGATTCTGAGATTGTTCAAGTTGTTGTTATTCTTTTCCTTTTGAGAGCGTTTGTCTTCTTGCTTTTGTTGTTGATGATCAGTCTTTTGGTTGCAGCAGAATTTCCAAGAATTATCCACCTGCCAGGAGGACGAGGATGGTTGAATCCTTGTTGATTGATAATTCACTGGAAAATGGGATACAATAACTTTCATTTCATTTCCAATTTCTTTATCACACTGTTTAAAAATCTTACGTGTCACATTCGAATCGCAAACTTCGTCTTTTTCCCTAATTCCTAAGCCATTCAGATTGTCGCTGCTCTTACTCCCACAACAACTGTATCTTTTTTGTCGCAAATTATTAATGTTATTATTCTGTCGTTGACTACTTTGTGAGGGGGCAACGAGCGAGAGTGCAGGTTGAGACCATCGATTGTGGATAAGTTTTGGCTGTTGCCTTTGCTCACCACAGTTGTTATTTTTTGCAGTGTTTATGGAATCAAGTGGTTCAGAATAGATTCCTTTGCTCTTATCCATCATCATTTTATTATCCAAACACTCGTGTTCTGTCATGGAATTGATATTGATGTTTTTGAGACTCAAACGATTGTTGATATTGGTTGAAAATCCTCTGCTTTTGAATATTTCTTCAGGAGTCGAAATGTTTCCGTTTGTAGGAGTGACACAGAGGCTGAGAGATTTGCTCTGATTTAGGTGTCGGTGACTGGATTGCGGACAATCTGGAGTGTTCAAGGGAATTACGTCGGGTTTGAAGGTGAAAAGTCTTCGGGAAGTGGTGGGGGTGCTGGGGGTGTGTGGATTTGAAGCTGGCCATACGTCATCATAGTCACTGGCTTTGTCGTCAAACACGGTTTGTGTCTGTTTGAGGGTAATAAATCAAATTTAATTGCTTTACACACTGCTTATTTAGCATGCATGCAAGATGGTTCTAATTGCCATCAATTTCTTACGCCTTTGAACAAGTCGATGATTTCTGTATCCTTGTAATGGATTGACTTCCCACCAGAATTTTTCTTTGCCCGTCGATGAGGATGATGACCTCCTTTTGTGCGAAGGTTGATTCGGTCACTCACGGATGACAACTGTTCTGATGGCGTCGACTGAACGGAAGATGGTTGAGATAACCCCATGCTGTTATTGCTGGTGGTTGTTGTCGGAGTGACCAACCAACGGTTGGTTTGAGGTATGATTGGAACAGAGAGTGGGGTCAGCAGTGTCCGACTTTGGCCTAGTTGCAGAGTCGTGGGTCGACATGGTCTGAAATGAATATTCATTAGTTGGCTGCGTTTTGAGTATGCTTTACCCTTGTGTTCAATAGTATTTAATTCTAACTTTTTTCCCAGATCACAAAGACTATTTTGACTAGAGCTTGATTGACTCCCAATTCCGGATGATTTCGAGGGCAAAGGATGACTATGACTTTGACTAGAGTCCGCATCGGATGGAGATCCATCGATAGTCTGCTGCTCGTTAATTACGACTATATCATTTCGATGTACGGGAGGCGGAGATGATGAGATTGTCCAAAATTCTGCATGAAATAGCAGAGAAATGTTTAGCTAAATATGTGTAAAGTGTTGACAGAAAGAAAATAGTTTTATTTGTTACCTTGACCTAAGAGTGCCAAAGATCTGAGCTGTTGTCTCGTTGTGGCCTCTGCAGTTTAAAATTGATTTGTAATACCAAATATTGAAATATGTTAGTAACATAAATATAGAATTATCTACCTGCAATTGCAGAAGGTACACGGAGACACACTGGAATTTCATCGCTGAAAAAAATGTAGTTTAATCACAAATTAAAATACCATATATCTGTGCTTTAAATTGGTTTGAGACAATTTAAATACCTCTGATTGCAGTAATGAGCAACAAATTGGTGGACTGTTGGAAAGGAATGTTCCGAGTCCTGTAAAGATATCCGGTTTTCCTCGTTGGCCTTTAAGAGATAGTGCTCAACCTGGTTTCCAGGAAGCTTCACAGAGACGGCCATTGTGTCTGGCTCACGCGAACTTCGAACAATGAAATTACCAACTTCTCTGCCCTGAGAGTTCAAAAATGGAAATTTCAATTGTAGAAAGTCTCACTTTTTTAGGGGAAATATATGTATGCTCATACGTACCTGTAGGAGATGCAAGGCTCCCGATCTTTGCAGAGAGGGTAGAAACCATAGCGGATGAGCTGAAGGGTAAAATGAAACAATTTAAAGCAAACCACACCTTAAAAGCTTGCCAGTGCATATTTTATTTCACGTACTGCGGATTAGTCGTTCTAACAGCGATATTTCACAGCGTGGAGGAGATGGGGATCCTGACCCTCCGGAAGTGGAGGGACTTGAAGCATACGACGAGTCCGGAGATGGGACCCACTCGGAAAGCATCTTTTGACAAAACAACGTGGTCAATTATATGAGGGTCTGTCATTTAATGGTTTAAAGTTACGTATATATGGTCATAAATACCATTGCCACTTATGAATCCTCATAAAAATCCTCATAAACACTTTCTCCTTGAAAATGATGTTGCTCACTTGAATGGAAATTGCACAGTTGGTGGATCTCACTCTCTGAAACAATGGAAAGATTGCATTCATTAAAAGTTATTTCTTATACAAATTGATGTTTACTCATCGATAAGTGTATGCTAGTGGAGTGGAAGAAGTTTCTCGAGTTGCTGGACTTGTTGACCCGAGAAACAAGACAAATCGACCCTAAAGCGGAGTAAATCCCATTTGATCAGTGTCATTTGTCTCTTTCCTCCTTCTGCATCTGAACCTAGCCATTTATTTCCTTGACCACTTCATCAGACTTGGCATCAGACTTGCAATGGAGTAACGACACAACGTACTTGTATGAACACTGCACAAACGCATCTACACCTGCGACAGAAAGTCATGGTCAAAAAGTCATGGAAAGAAAGTCATGGCCAACCTAGAGATTAATGTTTCTACGCCTTTCCTTTAAATCAACACTAAATCAATTAAATGCTGCTTTAAATCAACTTGTTTTCTTAACAAAACTTTGAAAATCATTCAAAATTGTAGCTTTTTATCTATTATTGCTTTCAACTATTTATAATTTTGTCTGAACAGTGGGGAAACGCGCACAGGATTTACTTAAGCACGGAGGAACCAACACTTTCCACTAATTTAATAGAAGAGGAACCAATTTGCCTAATTGTACCTGTCCTCCCCTCCCCACGTTTTGTTTCTCTCTTTAGTGTTCTCCTGCGTAGAGTAAAGATTACCATTACACGTTTGTTACCTAATGATTTCTTTATTACTTAAGACAACGCAACGTGGATCCTGCATATCGTCATTATCAAGTTAAGGTAACAAGGATCCAAGTCGTAAGCACCAGCAGATGCTAATAAAGTTATGATGAGAAATGCTAAATTGCGGAGGAGGATGATAAGGCGATGAGATGAAAATGCCCGTGGTTCTCATCCCTTCATCACCTCCTCCCTATTTACTGGAGCCCAATGAAGAAGTCGGGGAGAGATGTTCACACTTTCCCTCGATCTTGTACACGGTCTCCCCATTCATTCTTTTAAATATTTGATTGATAATTTGTAAGCCGTCTGCGTTCATCTAGAGTTCAACATTTGAATCGTTCATTCAGAGGTTTTTCCATATAGAATTTTCTCGTATTTGGGTTTTTCTCTCCCCACATAATTCACCCCGAATTGCAAGCGATGAAACATAGCCGTCATCAGGGCGTCTGAAATAATTTACAATTTCCTTCGCCGTCCCCACACACAATTTAAGTTTGTGGGGAGTTTAAAAATTCATTGGAGACAAAGTTGGGGAAAGTGGGCAAGAAGTTGTAAGCTGGGCACATCTCAGAAGCCAAGCCAATCTAGGAAAGAGCTTCCCTTTCCTCCCACGTATTCAATTTTTTCGCAGGAGGAGGGTTGATATCTGGTTGCTTGGGCTGGCTTGTGGTGGTTCTTGATCTTGGCTTTGCAGGTCCTCCGGGTCCAATAAAACGGACTCGGATATTTTTAACCAGAAACTGGCTAGAAAGCAATAAGTGAAATGCACCGGGATGGAAGAAATGATTTGGAGTGCGTGGGCACATTATATGCACATACACAGACGAGGATACATGGCAAATATCCCCCTCTCAACCCATCCACCTCTATCCAGCACAAAAAGAATTGAAAATTTTTAATGAAAATATTTCAGCCCGACAATACTCAAAATTATTTGAAGACGTCTAATCGGGTTCTGAAAATGATGATGCCATAAAGTTCAAAGACGTTAAATAAAATACATATAATTAGATTGCTTGTGCGAATGAGAGTATCATAAAAGGGTTATATTCGCAATAAATCGTCCTGCTCTCCCCTCTCTTAACTTTTATCACATGAAGCCCTTAAATAGTAAAACCTTTAAAAAAGACATGTCTCATGTCTCAAGAAATGAAGATGGTGCCAATATCTAAAATTATTTGGAAACGTCATCCCCGTGAAGCATTTCGTGTATATCTGATCATCTTGAGTGGCATGTCGTAGTATTTGGAATGAAGTTGCAGGTGGTCATTAGTCTGTCCCGAAATGCAATTGCTGCCTCCCGTTCTTTCCCACTTTTGGCCGATGCAGAATGTATGAGGAGGAGAAAGCTCTGGGGATGTGATCTCAGGTGCTAAACGAATCCAAATTACACCTTCATCCCTCTGCCTTTCTCGAGTCATTTACGTCTTCCTCGCCTCCCCCTCGCCTCCGAAAGTGGCGGAAGCAGAGATAATGGAAACAAATGGAAAGCACGCATACATAGCTTGCTTGCTTACATGCACCTCGCCAGCATGCCACCCCCACCCACCGCACGTAAATACGCACGTTTCCTCTTTCCAGGACGATATGTACACATTGAGAGAAGTGTAAGACTGTAGAAATAAATGTTTTATTTCAAAAAATAAAATTGAATTTGGAGATTGGACGCTGAGAGGTACCCATGCGTATAAAATAAGAAGGAAAACAACGGAAATTACACGATAAAATAAAATCACAATAAAGTTGAACACCTGAGCACAAATTTATATGTGCAACATATAGGATTCATTTTCAGAATGTAAACTTTGATTTTTCAATTTCGTTGGTGAAAGTGATCAGAATTCAATTTGCATTGCTTCCTAGAACAAGTCACCTTGCTATTATTACCTGAAAGATAAGAAGCAGGGATGATTTAGTTCGAAAAAGCAATAAAGGGACACCCCATCGTCATTTGAATGCATAATCAAAACTCAATTCCATGTTGCTTCGTTGTGATCACGGACCCATTAGTTCGGGAAGGGTGACAGAAATCCATGTAAACCGAATAAATGGATGTTGCTTTCTCCTGGAATGGTTGTAAACATCTCCATTACAACTGAACCGAGGGGACAAGAGATAGCAGCAACGAAATGTATTTACATGTACAACATTACTATCTCCACCACAAAATTGCATTATGTTTGGTTTCGGTCCATTAAACAAATGCAAAACAGAGGGTAATGCATAATGCTATTTATGTACGTATGTACCTAGCAAGGTCTGTGTATTATAGATATTCCTGAAATTTTCAACTTACATATTTCAGGTCAACATACTGCAATGTGAAGTGATATTTGATAGAATGTACTAAATCTTCTAAATACAATAGTTTTAGGTAATTCGGTTATTTGGAATTACTGATATTTAAATATGCTGGCTAGCAATTATTTAATATTTAATTTAGACGACAATAATGCTTTTAACTGCCTAAGTTTAACAAATACCGTATTTCTCAAACAAAGTAGGATAATTTCCATTGGTATCAATGGAAGTTGAAACGCTATTGTTTTGGATGCCATTTAAAATCTTAATGTCATCTGGCCTGGGTCGATAAGAACAGTTCCGATTGTCCTGCCTATTATGACAATATCCCAATCCAGAGAACGGGTATTCAGCATAATTATCAATACGACATAGACCTTGATATCATAATTAGATCAATAAATCACAATGAGGGAGACAGTGAAGAGAAATGTAGCCAAAAAGTCAAAAATTCCTAAGCTATTAGTCACCAGATAACTTTTGTTTGGTAGCGACCAATACAATACAGGGATTTCCTCTAGCAATGCAAGTGCTTCGATGTAGAAAAGGTTGTTCAAGTAGAAAAGTGTATTTTGTGCTCCTCTTATTAAGGAAAAGCAATAAATCCCGGATTTAATCAGAGTGTCTTCGTTCCTTTCCCTTCATTTTCGGAAGATCAGAGAACTGCTACTGCACAGCGAGTTCCTAACAAACAACATGAAAATGGACATGTAGACATGACATGATAATAAAACACGCACATTTGCACATAAAAGTAACGCACAATTACAGCAGCCAGTTGCCTTCTTGACTTTCTAAGGGCATACATGGAAGGATTGCTGCCACGACGCACTTGGAATTAGGAGTTGGCCACACCACACTAAATGTCACATTTTTCTCGTTTACTACTTGTTTAACTGCCGACTTCAATCGGGTGAGCAGTTGTCAATTGCTCGCAATGGCCCACTCATAATGAAGCTGAGCTCAAGTGGAGAAAGTCAAGGGCTTAAATCAGTCAGGCAGGAGGCGCACGAGGAGGCGCAGATAATAATAAGAGACATCTCAATCAAGATGAGAATCGTCTCTTTCAATTTGAAATGCCCGTCTTCCACTAAATCCTTTGTGGTCTCTGTGTCACGTGTCAATCCTTGTCAAACTCATCAGAAGAAGGGCAGCGATAAAATTTGTCGTCTGTCAATATTGGTTGTGATTGAGATGTCTGGCTGCGTGTGCCAGTATTGGACCGTGTGCAAGACCATTTCGATTTATAGAGAAGAGTAGTGTACGTAGCATGTCGAAATAAAGGTTTGATGATCAGCAGCGGAGAAGGCCAGTAATCAGAAAGTTATTTCATCCAGCATTTTTTTATTTCTCAATGGGTGAGATTTTTGATCGCGATAAACACCGCCCATGCAATCGTCAACGATCTGTACGTACGAAGTTCTGTGCTATTTGCTATTTGAAGGTTGGGAAGAATTCATGATGCTGCCATACGTTCTTGTCCGCGTAAAAGCGGTCAAGCATTTGCACCAGAGACTTTCTCATTAATTTACTCACTCTACGTTGGCATTGTATTGCATCGGTTCAGACAAGGTCTAGAATTTTGCTGGTTCTTTTCTGCTGCAACGATCCAGCGTTGTTTTACCAAGCTTCCTTCCCGACACAGAGCTTGAGTTGGACGGAGGAAGAAAGGAGAAAGGGAAAAATATGTACAGATAATGTACACTTCTTGCGTTGGCCACACTTTCTTCCATCCTCCTCTGCCAAAGATCGGGTAAAGAAATGATGCAGCAAACCACTGCCAGCAAAGTTTGGACGTAAAATAAATCTCTTAATTTCTCTCCTTCACGAGTAATCAACCAAGTACTAAACTAGTGTAAACTGCAAGAACAAAGTATACAGATAGGAGCAAACTTGGAGCGATAACTGGTCAACGTATATACTAAAATATGTGCTAACCTCATCGTTGCATGTAATTCAAGCTCCCGATCTCCGATTGGTGGAATGAGTCCACCAATTAAAAAAATAACCTATCTATTATTCTACATAATAAAATTGCTATACGACACTTTCCATTTGAAGCACTCACTATTCTCCAAAAGTCATCATCCAATTCAATAAAACAATTATGTTACAACTTCCATTTCAGCTTTATTTGCCATCCAACAGCTCAGAATTGAATTCTTGCTGGTTTAAGATGGATGATTATGACGGCAATAAACCCAATTTCCTTCGCACCCCGTCTCATCTTTGATTTCCCTTCCGGTCGTTTTAGTCGAAATGAGTTAAACGAAACTTTTGTTTCATTGAATGAAGGGCTCTGGAATGACTAACGGCGTGGATCCGAGTGCGCATTACGTATGATTATTGGTCATTACTACGTTCAAAAGTCATCCAAATATTTTCATGTCGTATTAAAAAAACTTGGTCGTTTCGGATGTGAAGGCGTCAAGTTTAATTTTGCTTCCACAAGTAAATAGCATAAAAGTAAGAGTAAGTGGGGTAGCTTACGACATTTATGATGCCACTTTTTCCCACGAAGCATTAGCCAGTGGAGAATACGGAGGAAGGCGTAGGCGTGTGTGGCGTGGTAAAGTGGAGGAATAAGTGATTTAAATGATGGGTTTTGTGAGAAAATGAGACTTACTACTTTCGTCCAGGAGAGAGATTTAGAGGCAAGTGGCCCACGAAAGTAGAGAAAAAAGTAGATTCAGTTTCAGTTAGGCAGACACCACACGAGGAAAAATGGTTGAGTGGATGCGGAAGAAATTCTGGAAAGTATGAGGAATGAGGGCAATTCTCTCAAGGAAAAAGTGATATTCCCACCGGACAAGAATGCCGTGTTCGCTTAAATATTACTTTAGTCCTAGGCCTACATACCTGCTGCATCGAAAAAATGCAATAAAAGCAACTCTGAGAGGAACCATGTTATCCTGTTTTTGATTATTACAAATACAAGATCGCTGTGATCCACAGCAGGAAATAAACCGTCGCAAACGCGCATACGGAAGTAGCTTCAGACGTACTTCACCCCAAACGGTCCCACCACAACTCGGGAACACTTAATTTCACTCTATTTCACCTATAGATTAATTTTTTGTAAAAATCTCATTTTGCTCCGACCACACCCCCTGGCGACGAGGGGGTGTGGAACAACTCGGGAACACTTAATTTCACTCTATTTCATCTATAGATTAATTTTTTATAAAAATCTCATTTTGCCCCAACCACACCCCTGGCGCCTAGGGGGTGTGGCACAACTCCGGAACACATAATTTTACTCTATTTCACCTATAGATTAAATTGCACTAAAAATCTCATTTTGCCCCAACCACACCCGCTGGCGCCGAAGGGGTGCGGCAAAATCGGGGAAACACTCAATTTCACTTAATTTCACTTAATTTCATTTAATTTCACTCAATTTCACTTAATTTTACCCATAGAATAAATTGCACTAAAAATCTCATTTTGCCCCAACCACACCCCCTGGCGCCGAGGGGGTGTGGCACAACTCCGGAACACATAATTTTACTCTATTTCACCTATAGATTAAATTGCACTAAAAATCTCATTTTGCCCCGACCACACCCCCTGTCGCCAAAGGGGGTGTGGTCCGGTTGCCCCCAAAAGTTGATAGGATCCTCCCCCTGGGGTCCTATGTATGATGGCGAAAACCGATTTCGATTATCTCGATCCGTTCTCCTGATATCCTGCTGACAGACAGACGGACAGACAGACAGACGGACAGACAGACAGACAGACAGACAGACAGACAGACAGACAAAGTCTTCACATAAAGTAGCTGAAGCTACTTAATAAGTATGGATAGCAAATCCAAATATTCGTTAAAAAATTGCTAAAAGTTGCACGGATTATACATAAAAATATGGATGTAACTTCTCATCAAGTCACAAATATTTTGAGAATGTCTCCAACTTTCGCCCGTGATGGTTCAGAGAGTTCTTTGTTCTTTTACTTTTCGGAGTCGGTGAGAAAATTCATAATTGACTCATAAATCATGAGAGTGCAGTGCACCCACACAACCATTATGATTATGAGCATACTTTCCTCTGCTCCCCTAGAAGGAGGCAAATTTATGTATTTTCTTTAGATTCGGGCGCACCCCAACCAACACGTGATTCAATGTAAGCACCATGTTAACACGGGTAAGTAAAAGTCCCCGTGGTACAAGGGCTGCGGGATATTATCCCAATAAATCTTACCTGTCCGCAAGGGGACATTAAGACGTAAAAATGTATAGAAATATGAAATACCTTCTTAAATCATGGCCTTAAATTGTGTTAAATTACGGTAAAATGTAAGTGTATGAAGATGAGTTGTTGCGGTTCGTATATTACGTCTTATGGTGAAAGTTTCACTTTAAAATCGAGAGGAAAACTGCTCATGAATACAGTGGCGGTTGAAAATATTGTTTCTGTTGCTCCGCTTATCCTCTTTCGCCTCGAAGTCGAGGGAAGACAGGAAGGAGACGTTATTCAATGTACCACGTCGTTCTGAATTGACTGACTTTCTCGAGAACAAGTTATGATCACAATGACACAAAATAATAAATAGACATCATTTGGCTGATGGTCATTCATGCACCACCATGTTCGGTCGTTTTGTGAGAATAAGCCTCAAATTGTGACGGAAAGCACGTTTCACTCTCCGATTGACAAATACTGCAGAATTATATGAATTTATCTGAACAGAGAGGCAAAATTGTCAGTCCATACTTTATTCCACTAGGTGTTTCGAATTTCAAAAAGTCGCATTCATAATAATTTTGACATAATTTGCATGATTTCTTTCAGTCTTCAAATTTTTAGCTTTTGTGAGCCATTAAACCTTTTGGTTTCTAACTGAATATGGTGAAAATGAGCATAGTCTTAAATGCCTGTCTGAAATGAGCAGTTTCGCTCTTCTTTATTGCATTGTCTGAGAAAGGAAAAAAAGAGAACCCGCACAGCAAGTGCCTTAACTGTTTGTAAATGAATGAATTGAAATCTTGCCTGGATTGAATTGAGACGGGAAGGAGAAAATCTGGTTGATTCATAAATCCGGCAAAATCCCTCTGCTCTCAGTATTTAATGCCCTTGAGAAGAAGTGTTGAGCTAGGATTGCATTGTGTTGGTAATGAAAATTTGCAAGTCAATGAGCACAAGGATTACTAGTCCCTTCCGCACCTCGCCCCCGTACCCATCACATTAGAATAGGGCTTAGCCCTCCTTGGCCCTCCCTTTACGAAGGTGGTCATTATTATTATTATCATCATCCTCTCAAGTAAGTATTTATGCAAGGACTGGACGAATTAATCCCTCAGTTTATGAAAGCTGTGAGAAAAAATAAGACTTTGCGGTACATAACTGCGTCTAGGTTAGCGTCTTGTTCAACTGCCTTCGGCTTCTGGATTGTAAAATAACAATAGTTTTAATCTTTAATGAAGAATTCGTATGCAGTATTTAAAAATGGCCAATCGATTACAATTCAAGATAACTAACTTACTAAACCTGCTCACTTCAACTTATGCCAACCCAATGGCAACTCAAGATGCATTAACTCCATGTGGTGAGACGACGACTTTCTCAGGACGATGAGTTACACCCGGTAAATTCTCAAGGAATTAATGAAAATTCAAATCACCTTATTTCATGTAAGGTATCGTTCTGATTATGTCCTAACCTTCATCCATTTGAGATATATGAATAGTATACGACGATGTTTGTAAATTGAGCATTTATCGCCCAGTCCAGATAATAGCATTCTGTGCGTACCAGTATTCAGTATAGCTTATAAAATGTGAGACTTTTTAAATGATTTGCAAAAATAGAATTGGCTGACCTTTTCAATTGATTGATGGGCATGATATTTCAACCGAGTCCTAAAGACAGATAAATGACGTCAATTGTACTATCTCACAAAGGACAAGAGTTTGATCAATATTTGAGCAGAACGAAAGTTTCTAAATAAATGACACAAAAAGAGTACAATAACCTCCTCATTTCGCAGGAAGGTCCACCTAACTAAACTTGCAACTTGTAGGCAACTTTCTGGAAAATAATGACGATTCCAACTAAAGTCTGCTGAGAAATATCTGAGAACTATGTATGTACATACACGTACGTACACTTTGTAACACGACAGAAGAGAAAAAGCTGCAGGCTAAATAAAGTTTGTCATTAAAAGGGTTCATATCTTGTTAATGAAACTTTAATTATTTTGTTGAGAGAGAAATGGAACAAATGAGTGGTCGGAAGTAATTTGACAGTAAGCGAGAATGTCACGGGTGGTTAAACAGTTTTCTCATTTTGAAACTGTTGCCCAGTCCTGATATGCGTGTATGCACATCAACTCAAACTCAGCAGTGCTTTGAGGTTGTGACAGTAGAAAAGAAGAGGGTTTTATGGCGAACCACGACAATCTTGAATCATGCATAAGGAAGAATACAAAGAAAATTAGATTTTGCCAAAAATAATGATGTGACCTCATGCAGAGACTCCCCAAATTACAGCACCATGCCAAAAATTATATATCTAGGAAAAATGCTGTAAAATCGTACCGTTCATTGTGTACCATTCTGTAATTTGCACTGATGGAACGCAGTTGACAAAATTTGCCCAACATTGTGCTCATCCAATCTAAGGAAGTAAGTAGAGTACATGCATGGTATGTATGTACATCCGTACGTATATGTACGTATATATATCTGTGTTGTGCCAGGAAAATATCAAGAGTGTGTCATATAATAATTTATAGAATCCCTTATCCCCCCAAGTAATTTCAGAAACCGTACGTAATCCTTCCTTCAGCAGATTCCATTTTACAAATTACGCATGCCAAACGGGTTATTCCAGTTACTTTTACATACTACACATACGTTGGCGAATCTCACTACTAACCTCGTATGAGCTCACTGGATTTGCAATAATGGACGAGAATCTGCTTGCTGAGCTATGAAGATGTACTATCCAAATATGTATGGATGATTTTTATTGCGTCTCCGTTCATATGAAATTCACAATCGCATACCAAACCACATGTGCACGTCCTACGCTGTGATGTACATATTTGCAAATAAATTGACTTTTGACTTACTTTGTCTGCTTTCTCAATCAGTCCCTTTTTTGAAGATGTTTGTCGAGTTGTGTGGAAATATGTAGGGCAACGACGACAACGGTGGCATTCGACTATGTGCAGTATTGTTGAGGGTAAGTTGGAATTGGGAAACTTTTTACGGTTTGGTGGATGAGACTCACTGTTTATCCCAGTTTTTCCAAAAATGTCACTCACAAAATACGACCAATGTGCTCTTTTAGAGTTTGCATGAATATATCCGTTACGTTAAACTCGCACAAGTCCAGACAGGATTGATTCCTTGACTGACATGGCTCTGTGTACCCACTGCCAATGCATTTAATTACTGTTTACAGGAATACAGAGTTGTTTGTAACAAGTGAGTGTTGAATGAAAGTTGGACTGCTTCCGTGCCCAGCGATAAGACCTTATCTGCTGCTCTCCACTTGTGTGTGTGTAGAGGATGCACTTATCGCTGGGAATACAATGCACAACAGCTCCTGGAATTGGATGAACAAATTTAAGCAAATCAAGCAGTTTGTGGAATTTATAAATTACTGTAAACGCCCATATACACCAATAAAATGACGTACTCTTGAATACCTGAACCTCGTTTCCTGTCGTATCAAATGATTATGGTGCAGTTGCAAATGTTGCAATCTTTTGTGTACCTTTTTAGCACTATGGCAACAGAATTTCCCCCGGAATGCAATATCACCCGGCGCTCTACTCTTTCTTCTTGGCCCACCACCATTCTCCGTTTCAAGGAATGGACTGAAACGGAGAATGGTGAGGCAAACAGATTTTACCCGGATTCGGGAACATGGAATCAGGTTCAGAAATGCCAGAATTCTCCCCATGTGCCCCAATAGAAATATTCTATTGAACTGGATGCAGCAGAAGCTCAAGATTCAGAAGTTGAATTCCGATGAGGAATTCCGATGGATGAGAGAATAATTCCGTAATTGCTTAATTCCTCTTAGCACCAGAATCGAGTATTACATACACAAATGCAGTGAAAGTACTTTAGAGTTTTTATGCAAAAGCAGCAGCATGAACGCATTGAAATGAAAGCCAATTAAGTGAAAGAACAGAAAATGTCAGGAAGAAAGTTGTTGAGAAATTGGCTTCGTTTGAATAAATCTTTGTAAGGAGGGATTTCATAAAGGGCATTATTATTAGATATACGAGGAGTTTGACGGCAAGAGTTGGGCGAATAGTGCAGCACTTATTGAGATCCGAAATCAATTCTAACGACCCTCAATTCAAGGTACGAATAAAGTTGAACAATGCTCACTCTGGGATTCAGCCATATCATGGTTTTGTTGAACTTACTTATGCCGAAACAAAGAACGGGCAACCGTAATGTTATGATCATGATGGCTCATAAAACTTGCATATCAAATAAAGCCATAATTTTCATTCACTACAAATTGATGATCAGAATTAGTTATTAATTCGGTTCGCTTTTGTCATTAACATCGAGAATAATAATTATATTTGATATTATGTTTTTTAAATAGATAATACATATTTATTTGAGAGTATGTACGACTGGAAGTGAGCGAGGTACACATGGGAGACCAAAATCATACGTTTATCACAAACTTAAATACAGCACCGTCCCTCGCCCACTCTTCAATTTCAATTCAACTGTATTCAGCGAAACTTTCGTTAGGAAAGGAATATGGATTGATCGTATCGTTTCAACTGATTGATTGAAAAATGTCACTTGCGTCAACATCAGAATTCCAAATAGCTCAAAGCCCGAACCGGGTGCGACAGTTGGCGAAGAACGAGAGAGAGAGAAAGGAGACGACTTAGATTTTGTCAATTTTCTAAAACAAAAATGCATCCTGGAAACTTTTCAGGAGTTTGGACTTTTTAAATCGAAAATGTCAATCACTACGAGCAAGTTTCACAAACGTGAGAAAATGCGAAACAACAAAGTACTAACAATATCCAATAAAATAATCGCTTACATATAGAAAAAAATACGAAAATCAATGTCAACAGGAGCAAAAGTTAGCCAAAGTCTAAACAAAATTCAGTGTCATGCATGTATTGCTGTTGCACCGATTTAGAATTTTTATGGAAAGTGTAAATTGAGGCTGATTTTCCATTCTGAGCACATTTCACTCATGCGTTGCAACTTGAATTGGTTTCGTCTGTTATCATGGAATGGTGATGCACTTTGTATGATTGAATCCTATCTTCACATCGATCCTAAAAATTTGAATATGTGAATGAAATCATTGCCAAGTGCGCAATAAAAAGTCCAATTGTCTTGAACGGAGCAAGTTTGGTAATACGGAGCTGATTCATGTGAATGGCGAATACATACATTCTGAAAGTCAACTTTGAGTCGATTTTGATAATTTGCTAATATTTGTGGCTACACGATTTAGAATATTAGCTAATTCATAACAGTAATTTCCTATATGCAAAAATAAATAGTGAGTTGAATTGAAAATCAACCGAGTTGAAGAAAAAAGTGATTTTGTTGATTGATACTCCGCAGCTACACCATTATTCAAATTAATTACAAACTTGTAATGAGAATAACTCATTCCTGCCTGCGCCATAAATATTTAGCGATGAGATGATTATTTGGTGGGAGAAAGCAAGATGAGACGAAATCCAGTCTTCCCTGGAAAAGAATGAGGTGGATGGCTTGGCTTTGGCTTGGGTGTCTCATTGTATCGCTCGCTCGTTCCATTGCCTCAAGTCAAGGTCTCAACTCAGCCCCACATCAAAATCACACTTTTTAACACTTTCTTCGCCACTTTACTCTTCTTTACTGCCTCCAGCAGAATGATCTCATATGCATCCGCTTTACTTGCTTCGGAGGAAGCATGCATTCTGTGCTCGCACTATTTGAGATGCAAAACTACGGGTAATGTATTTCTCTCCACGTTATGCATCATACCAGCTCAACGGAAACTGGGTGTTGATGACACAACGGGGTTTGTATCTTTCGCACCTTCTCCGCGTAGAATTTGGAGGGGTGGTGGTGGTGGAAGCCGTCCAAGTGAAAGTGAGTGAATATGAGGATGCTGAGAATCCTGATGGAATATTTAGCTCCAAGCGTCCACATTAGCATTTTAACTGCCACGCTACAGCTCGCCACTTTTTCTCATATTGTTTTACTCCAATTTTTGGGAAATTCGGGGACCTTCCATAAATTCCGCCTTCAGAGATTTTCCCCTTCCAGATACGCAGTAAGGTTCTGGTATGGATCATGAATGAGCCGCATCTTGTTTCACAAAGAATTACTTTTACTTGCTTCTGTGAAATTGGGCGCACCCCAACGAATTTAGGATTTTACATTTGTGTCTCGTTGAGAGAAAGTCTGAAATTTCCTGTTCGGCATCTATGCATTTTCGTAGTGCGTTGCACTTTTCTCATTTTATATTTTATTTTATTTCGTGCTCATTCATTTTTATTCTTATCCTGGATAAAATATGGGAAATAAAGCGGAGGGATTGGACCGGACAGGGTGGGATATGTGTGGTTGGGATGGAGAATAAGACCAAAAGAGAGACGCAGAAGAGGATGAATGTGGAATGGAACAAAGGAGAGGAGCAGAGTGCGTAATATGTGTGAGAAAGATGTACGAGATGAGATATATGGACGAGATTATGATAAATGCAGAATATGAGCCAAGGAATGAAAATTCCGTTCAGTCCCGTAACGCCAATGTCTAAATCAAAGCTATGCTACTCATAGGCAGACAAGAATGGGGAATAAAAGCCGCAACCAAGGCCAGCCTCACAGTACATCATTTTTGTTTTCTGCATAGAAAAGAATGAAACGACGTTATGAAAAATGGAAATTCTTGTGTTTATGCAAAAACTTTCTTTCATTCAAAGGGCACACTGACGGAAAGGGCGAATGAAAAAACATGTGTGCACCTTGTTTTGTGTGAATTTTCTGCAAAAACATGTGAACTACAGAAAGAAACGTGCAAAAAAGTTAGTTGGTTGGAGTTTCTTTTGTTCGCAGAATGTAGTTGGAAGTTGGTTGGATGTGATGACGTGACCGTGGGAAGAAGAAATGAGACGATGTAACTTCAAAGAGAAAGTGAAGTAAATTAAGCGAGTGGGCCGTTGTTGCGGTTGTTGTTAACGGAAATATATCGTGGGATATAAAAGCGATGCAGATCTCAAGAGTTCCGAAACTACGCCAGGACTAACAAAGCATTTACATATACAGTGCTGTGTATGGGGGCGACTGAGTGAAGATGAGCCTGATCCTTGGTTTCCTCCTCATATTTAATTCTATTAATTTGGCTTGGCTAGAGTGCATTCTAAAGAAGGGAAATTGGGCCAAGGTTCACCTACAAACGTATCTGCCCAAGAGTGTCCTTATTAATGGGTGTTTAATAAAATAAGGAAATGTTGAAGCACAGCCCACAAAAGACGTCCGCCTTGACTTGACCTCTAACTTTCATTGTATTTTCAAACACAAAACTTAAATTTCAAGATGCTATTAATATCCTGAACATCTTATCGATTTGCCTCCTCCTCCAAGACCAAGACACGAGGCGTTGATGACTATGACGTTAGTAGCGCAGTTCAAACAAGGAAGCATTAGCACCACCCTCATTCAAAGTCTTCCTTTCACCGCACCGCAACAGATGCTCGTTTTCCACCAGCCACTCACTTTCTCTCTCTTGACAACTGGCAAAAAGTACACAAGATGAAACATTTAGAGCTTGATGATGATGATGATGACTTGCATCGAAACACCACATTTCAAGGATGAACGCTATCCACGATACGTAATTTAGGCACGATAAAAATGCATCGAGTAAATGAGTTTTTAATGCTTAATAAGATTTTTTCCCTGGTGCAACAACTTCAAAAATATTAGAATAACAGCCATCTGACAATTTGACTACTTCTACAGAAATCCTCATCTCCTTGTGTACTGAGCAGTAACAAACTAAACTCTGCTTCACAGTGTCTTGGCGAGTAGTGTTACGTATCGGCCTTTCACACAATTACGCCGCATATTATCATTCCATCCTTTAATGCATTAATTCTCGTTTGCCTAATAAAATAATGCTACGCTCTTTTCGAACTGGTTCAAGTTTAAGTACCCAAGTGCACAGGGAGGTAGCGAGGGAGGT
This sequence comes from Folsomia candida, assembly GCF_002217175.1. Taxonomy (NCBI): domain Eukaryota; kingdom Metazoa; phylum Arthropoda; class Collembola; order Entomobryomorpha; family Isotomidae; genus Folsomia; species Folsomia candida. Next base: position 22,308,488 of record NW_019091193.1, on the reverse strand, counting down.
TATATCAGAATATCACGAAAACACAATTAACACCCCATTTAACTAAGCCCTGAAATCTTGAACGAGTGAGAATGCGACACACGCAGCAAATTCCGTTTCAAAACTTCAAACATGGCATAATAAATGCAAATGCAATTTGTTTCTGGATGAAATAAATGCAATGGTGCAATCCCAAGCTACACATTAAAATGAGTTATACGAACTCTGGCCATACAATCTCTGTCGTCAGCATAGCAGCAGCAACACCAGCCAAACAACCAACAACCACAGTAAAACAAAACAGTTTTGCTTCTCGCTTTCTCCTAGATGCGTATCGAGAGAAGGATTGGACAACCAGAGGCGATTCCTTCTTGGAGAAGTGCAGAACAGGCAGGACTCTACTAAAGTATAAAATAAAAGGCTGCATGTATCGTGCTCGTGGGTTGCGTAAAGACCTTAGGGCTCTTCTTCTTTTTGACTATGCAATGGGTCATTTATTCAGCACCGAGCAGCGACGACGACGTAGGAAGAAGAAGAGATAGAAGCCAAGGCCAAACCAAATGTCATCATTATTATCTTGGATGAGAGGGGGCTGTAAATTCATTAGAGAGAGAAAGAGCAATGAAAGTGATGCAAATGTGTGTATGTTTATATAGAGGAGAAAGTTCGGTCTCATTTTGCCTCAAATACTTCATACGCAAATTCAACATTTAGTTAATGACACGGAGCTAGAATGACAAGCTGTTGGTTAATTGTGATTATTCTTTCACAAAATTAGCGACAATATTCACAACAATAATGTCGTTAATGTCTCAGTGTCCTCCGGTATGAGAAATTATGGTCAGAACAGAACACTCGTTGGATGGAAAGTGAGACGACGACGACCTGGTAGTAAATCGCAAAGCGCCCCGTAACTCTCCAGGAATCTGTGAGAACTCGAGACGACTTGTTTGTAAATAAACAAGACAGAACGAAGAATATAAAAGTTTGAAGTTTTGTTAGTTGATTTGGTTAATTTTTTCAATAATCTTTCTTGGGGGAGGATTTAGTAATTTAGTTTGTAAAAGCTTACACAGTTGATTTAGTTTGTAGTAAAGATTGAGATTTTAATATGATTGATAAGTAATCAATATATGGGGCGTTTTTAAGCTACTAGTTGTGTTTGTTGCAGAACTTTTAAAATGGGAGAATTGTCCAGAATAGTGAATTTAATGAGATTAAAGTCTCTGACACCATATCTGGAACGTGTCCCAGGATGGAATTTCAAATTGGCTGAATTAGTTCGGCCCCCGTTGGCCTGCAATTATTTGTATAAACATTTAAGTACTTATGTTGACGATACCGTCAATCTCAACAACAATAGGAGATCAAATTGGGCACGATATGCAGCGGCTGGTAAGCACAAAACAGAACGACGGGAGGATTGTGACCGTGAAAAGAATAGGACCAGCAGCACCGCAGTAGTTGCGACAGGAGCAGGTATTTTGTATTGCGAGGGATTGATTGATTGATTAAATAAATGAATAATTTATTTCCGAAGGACTTTTGCTGATGTTATGGTCAAATTCTCAGTGGGACACGGTAGAAGCAGCAAAACCAATTTATAACGATGAAAATCAACAGGATCGTAGGGATACAGATGATCATTACAGGGCTGGAGGAAAATCAAAAGGATTTCAAAAAAGCAATCGAGAACGATTCAATTTCATTGCAGATGTTGTTGATAAGGTCAAGGATACAGTGGTAAGATAAAGCATTAAAGATGTGTTGAAGAGACAGGAACGTAAATGAATTGTGTCGTCATTTATATATTTAGGTTTCGATTGAAGTAAAGGATCATGCCCACGTAGATTTCTTCACTGGAGTCCCCCATACCGCGTCCAATGGATCGGGTTTTATTATTAGTGACGATGGTTTGATTTTGACCAATGCTCACGTTGTTGCCAGTCGTCCAAGATCTTCGTTTTCTGTAAGTTATTTATTTAATAAACGTAACAATATACTACTCTTCACTGCAATACCCGATTAAACTGCTCAATATCATATTGACAATATGTAAATGTGAGCTTATGTGTTCGTTTATTTTTATTAAAGGTTCGTCTGGCTGATGGCAGAACTTTTTCAGCAGTTATAGAAGACATTGACTATGAATCTGATCTAGCTACTATTCGGGTTCACGCTGTATGTTGGCTATTTTATAGTTCGTAAGCTGTACAAAGTTTACTAACAAGTTTTTACACATCGCAGAAGGACTTGCGCACACTCTCGCTTGGTAATTCAGCAGATACAAAAATTGGTGAATGGGTCATAGCGCTTGGAGCTCCATTGACGCTAACAAATACGGTCACAGCCGGTGTTGTTAGTAGTACAAGTCGAGGCGCTAGCGAATTGGGTATCCAAACCAATGATATAAACTATATACAAACGGATGCTAGCATTACGGTATGTAATTACTGATCCTAGAATACAAATAAGTCTTTTCTTATAAAATACTCTTTATTTAGTTTGGAAATTCTGGTGGGCCGCTTATCAACTTGGACGGAGAGGCGATAGGAATTAATTCGATGAAAGTCACTGCTGGGTATGTGTGTGGTGTCACATATATGACCTTTCTTGTAGGTTTAAATATAGACCTTTAGTAAAATAGTTAACATTTATAGGATTTCATTCGCTATTCCGATTGACCACGCCAAGAAGTTTCTAGCGAGATCCGAAGCGCGAAGATGTAATGAAAGTATAAATTAAGTAGCTTTTTTACGTTTTAGATTATTGCCCGGTTAAGCTAATATTATTAATGACATCGATCACTAGTAAAAACCGGTTTGCTTCAACTTTCAAATAAGTGCCTTTAGTAGATATGTACGCATAATTCCACAACGTCTTGTTTGTGTTGTAGCAAGCGGATTGATGAAACCAACTCGGAAATATATGGGGCTTACGATTTTAACAGTAACTGACCAAATTAAACGAGAATTGGAATCTCGCGGGTATAAAAAAGTCTCCAAAGGAGTTTTAGTATGGCAGGTACGAAGTTCAAAGTCAAAAGTGCATTTGAGTGTTTGATTTGGTTTTTTCAATTTTGTCATAGGTCGTGGTCGGCTCTCCAGCATACCTGTACGTAATAAAATAAACAATATACCATTTGCCATCACGTGACGTATGTAAATTGACAAATTATGTGTTTGCGTATTTAGTGCTGGTGTCAAGCCTGGTGATATTATTGTGAGAATTAATGGTACCGAAATCGCATCATCAGCTGACCTGTACGAACTGACCAAGGTGTCTGACAAACTGAATATTCATATTCAGCGAGGTGATAAATTATACGCTTGTACCGTAACCCCGGAACTTGTTGAAGACTGAGTGAAATTACTATTGTATTCATTCATAAAAAATTGTACCAGAAAACCGAACCAGAAAAATAAATACTTGTAATAAAAATATATAGTTCAACAGGTAGTCAAAAACGATTCATTTTTTTCAACTATATGCATAAATGCGTACATGTTTCAATAGCCTTAATTGACCCATTTTGTAAAATCTTGATCCGTTGCAGTGGAACTGGTTTCTGACTTGTTAATCCTGTCTTGAAGAAAGCAGGTTTGCAGCTTTATTATTATAGAAGTATTAACCGTTTTAGTGTTCAAGACCCGTTATTATCCCAAGTCCAACCGGTCAATCGATATAATCAGATAAAAGTCGGGATTGGAGAGAAATTGAAGAGGTAAAAATACATGGGTTCATGATAAAACTGACATATTTCGTCCGCGAGATGCATGCAGGGTCCTCAGTCCCAGTTGAACCATCAACCGAAAGATATCACAAAACATCCTTCAGTCATACAAGGTCTCTGGCACTGAAGTGAACTGCAAATTTAATCCACTCAGAAATCCAAAATGAAGTACAATTCCGTAAGTTTTTATTATCTATAAGACCAAGAAAAACCGATAGTTCGTTCTAGAAATTCCTTAATTAATTGAAATATTTGTGGTTTCAGATTTTGGTAGCTTTTCTTGTGTCAGTTTGTATACACAAGACAATAGCCCTCAGCATCTCCGATGCATATGCAAACTCTGGTCGAAATATCAACGTTGATCAAGAACACTTTCTGCCTGAAAAGGACGAATCTGAACTAGAGCCGGAGTTAGATCCAGAATTAGATCCAGAGTTTGACCATGATGCCGAGTATGGAGATGAAGAAGGTGACGCTTCCTCGATAATCTCAACTCCTAGTCCCACAACATCAACGACCATATCAACCACCAGCACAACAACAGTCAGACCTGGGCCCGTTAATAAATCAAAGTGGAACAATAAACGTATGCACATTTAAATAGTCATGATACGTATAATCTAGCAATTAAATATTACATTACTGTCTAAATGAAGGTATTTCTAAGCCACACAAGAAGCCCCTCACGATGACCTCAACCGGTGTAAAGCACCTGGAAAAACAAGTTATGTCTAAAACGAAAGAGCATGAAAAGCAAATTATCTCGTCTGGTTTAGCACCACCTTCTCCAGTTTATGAGCCAGGCAACGTACCAACTTCTTCTGAAGAAAAATCCACTGGGGGCGACGAGAAAAATAAGGATTCTGACCGTAAACTAACTGAATTCAATGATGATGCCTCAGAGAAAGATAATTCTCCAACTGGCTGGCCCCAAGATGGCAAGTTAACAGTAAGTTAACATAGTTTAATATCTCCAAAAATATATAGCACTAACAAAATTTCAAGAACTTTATAATTTTGATTGGATTATTTTCTGGATAGAAAGAAGAAGCTCTAAGCGTCAATAGGATTGGTCAAGCTGCTGCAAGCGGGCCTTTTGGCAACAATCGTCCCTCGTTTAATCCATCCGGTCTTAGCAATCAGCTTCCATGGGGGATTGCTAATTTCAAGCTTGCAGGGGCAAATGATAACAATAACTATGATGGATTTCCTTCTCTGGCAGCAAAAATGGCAGCTTATCCACATCTTGTCGAACATTCAGAAACATCTCCCACTCCTGAACATCAGGAATCGGACACAAAATCTGGTTTTGACGGAAGCTCTCCTTTTGGCGAAAATAATAATCAGTCCCCATACGGATACCCTCCATATGGTTACAACCCATCAGCTAATCCTGCATCATCATATCCACCATACAACAGGATGACCTCATATCCACCACCCCCATTTCCTACCACAAGTAGTAGTGGACCATCAACGTGGGGCGGACCACCAGCATCGTCTCTTGAGATGGTGGAATCCTTACTCAAAAAATTAGGAAATACTAATTCGCCATGGAGTGGTGGGGCATCAGCAGGAGGAGGATACGGATCTTATCCTCCTTATAACAACTATCCCCCCTCATCACCACCACCAGATTATAATGCAGCTTATCCAAGCCAAAATTCCTACTCAAATAATATGTATGGAGCAACAATTAATTTCCCATGGGGTGGGGAAAATTCACAAGCATGGGGTCAGGAAGATCCTCAGAGCGCGTACAAATCTTGGGGTGGATATAATCCACAAAGGACTGGTCCCTTCGGAAATGGTGGATCATTATCCTCTTACAATAACGCATTGGCCATCCAACAACTCTTGGGGGGAGGAGGAGGTATGACCGGTGGAAACGTTGATGGCAATAATGCAAGCAACAATCCTGGCGCAACAGGGTCGGCACCTACAGGAGAAGCCTTTGGAACGAAAAGTGAATCACCATCGACTGCATCTTCACCAACATTTGGTCCAGGATATAAAAATATGTACAACAATAAACAATCTCACGGAGGAAACTCGGGATACTATTTGCCCTCCTTCGGATCCGGGTTTAATTCTCGCCAAGGCATCTACTCAGGACAAGACCCTTCAGCCTATGATGGTGGCTTCCCGTCGTATGGTGGTGACAGTGGTCTGGGCGGTTGGGGAGGAGGAAAAGGATACAACCCGTATTTAGAGTACATAAAGCAGGCCGTAGCATATGCCGCTCAGAATCGACGCAAGTCCAATCCGTATGCACAGACGATGGGAATGTGGGGTGGTGACAATTCACGCGGCTACAGTGGTTATCCTAGCTTAGGTTATCCTCCATCCTCCTCTTACCAGCAACCGCAAATGCCCTGGTGGGCTTCACAGACCAATTATGGCAACTATCGATGATAGATTTATTCAATGATCTCATTTTCCATTGGTTGTGGGTAAAATATTGTAAGAATGTTCCCACATCTTGATGACTTTTGTTGTTATTCTGTTAAGGTATTGTTCAGTCTTTGGGGTACTAATTTATTTTTGTATATTTATTTGTAATGAGGTGATAGAAACACAAGTAAATCCAATCAGTCAAACTCTATTTATTTCACATGCATACATTAGCATTATACAGTCTTATAGTTTAGTTATTCATGTAAACGACGAATAACCATTTAAACATACCCGTTGACATTATTATGGATTAACAAATAATATGGATGGAAATCCCAATGACCAATTACTGGTCAACAAGAGCTGTCGCAGGGCTAAATTGTACAGGTCCAGCATTTTTAGTAATAGGCGAAGTTGAGTCGTCTGCAGACCTTCTCACTCCAAAGTTCTCACTGCCACTGTCAAGAATGCTTTGTTTTTTACCCTGTGGTGAAATCAAATCAGCGTCCTGGACCATTTTCCTTGCTGGTGGAACAGGAGGTAAGCTATCTCGGCCAGAATTAGTTCTTGAAGAATTAGTTCCCCCATTGGACTCTGAGGATGCGGACAATTTCCTTTTCTTGACGGTTGAGGAGATGTTTACACTCGCCTAAAAACAAAATACAGAGAAAATTCGAAAATATGATGAGAGGTCGAATAAGAAGACAAAACTCTTTATGTTGGAGGTACATTTGTCGTTCCAAGTGATGATGTAGACGTTTTCTTCAGCCAAGTATTAAGGCGTACGGGAAGCAACCTGTACAAAACGGAACATAGATTTTGATAGCTGAATGATAAAGGCTTAATAGCAATAATATGTGATAATAACAATAATATGCAACCTTCCATACTGCCGGTGGATTCCTTGACGCACTTTTTCATTCAGGAAGCAATCAAAAATAAATATGAATATACCCTGAAATTAACATTGACCAATTATTGCTAATTTCATAAAGATCATTGAAGAAATATGCATAAATTATATTTATATTTATATAGCGTATATCGTATAAATTACCTGAGATGCATTCAAAATTGTGAACAAATATGCAGCAGCAATGCCAGGAATTTGTGGGGTCAACATTAGAAATCCAATTATCCAAGTGATTCCCAGAAGTACGGTCAACGCAAAACTTCCCTTGATCCATGTTCTAAATACAATACAACTTCCTTATATATTTGAGACGTTAAAATTATCCGTGTTCTTACCTGAGTGAACTGACACGACGACTAAAAATGGAGGCGTCTGAGCGGATTCGAATACGGTGGCTTTTCCATAAGCTCAAGGATAAAATAACAGTGTTCAACTGTAATTAAAAAATTCGGTAATTTCTAATCTGGAATATTTAGTAATATAATTTTGAGAGGACGATTTCTTACAATAATAATTATCAAGACGGGTCCCATAAATCCCCACATGTAGCCTCCATTTAGCCAGCATCTGTAATATTCCAAGGTGGATAATATTTCAACGTATCATGATGGGGGACACCTCTTAACACTCACACAACTTCTCCCCCATACGGCTCATCCCCGGACAAGTAACCAGCCATCGTAGTGATTGCAATAATCACTAAAGGTCCTCCGTACGAAAGCAGTCTGAACATTAAGAAGGAGCTTTTCACGTTGAAGATATCGACCACCATGCGGTACAAATATATCCCTTGAACTCCCATCCACCCAAAAGCAGCAAGAAAACTGTAGTGGATAAGAATTCCCGAAGCAACGCACAAACCCTGTATAAATATAATTTTCACTTAAATCTATGTACATAGATTTGTGCAATGTCAAACCTACCTGACTCAAATTGAAATAAGTCTTGTCCAGAACGAGCAGAACTAACAGGTTTCCAACTGCGAGACATACTGCAAGATTACGCGTGATCATCGTACGTTGGCTACGAGCTTTTCTTATCCCGTAGAACATTGCTATTGTGAAGATTAAACAGAGGATGGAAATTGGAACCAGGATAAGCGTCACAATTTCAAGACCAGCGTTTTTACCCTGAGTTATTACAAAGGATAAACAACTTGTTCAGATTAGACATATTTCGCACTGTTTTAATTATCATACCACATAATTGTGAACATCCATCAAAATTGCAAAAGAGGTCAAATGGTTGCACTCACAAATTGTTTCTGATTTAGTGCTGGAGACAATTTTACATCCTTTTTGGGACCACTCTCTGCAGTTTTTTAAAGATATGGGCTGAAAATTTGTCACTTTCAATTTTTTAGTAAACGTATTTACAAATAATTTACAATTTATTGGTGTCCCAATAAACACATTGTGCAGTTCCTTGAACAGCTTTGGGCTTTTCTCCGGAATAAAGTTTTCTTGGTATGTCGAACGCTTCATTCCCCCAGGCTTCAAAGTCATGGTGAAAGACTATTTGGACTCCTTGATCTGTTGTGAGTTTAGAACTTGTAGGAAACTATTACATGCATATTCTTTATTGACATTTAAAAAATTTAATGTGCACCTTTGAATTCAAACTCAACTTTCTCTGATGTGCCATTCTCTCCATTCGAAAGCTTATCATTGGACGGCGAACTGGATGCTACTGTGAAGGACATGACTTTTCCATTTAAAATTTTCTTGTATCCCAGGTCAGTATCGAGTCCAAGCCTAAATGAAATAATATTAATCTATTTATAACAAAAGTACAAGTATTTTGTTCCCAAAAAAAGCTACTAATTTCTTACTTTTCATACTGACCAGGCATAATTAGACTGGCGTAATTTGCATCCATGAACATTCCAACGCATTCAATTTTTTGTCCAGCAACTAACTCAGTCCAACGCGGAGGTAACTTTATCACAGAATTTGGATTGCCAATAAATGGATATTTCAGGTTGTCTAATCCAGGAAATATTTTCGAATAGGCGAGAGATGTGACTGTGAATTGGGGCTCATTCAAAATGTCCTTGTAAAAAAACGATGTGTAATCTAAAATATTCTCAGCATCCAAAGTTTGAGGTCCAGTCATCGTCACTTTCACTTTTGATGTTAACAGAAACGACGTCTCTTCAATCGTGATGGTCAAGCTTGTTGCAAGGTGGGATCGATTTTTCTAAAATCACGTATCTATATTGAATGGCTTATTGGTTGATAAATGTGATTCATCAGAAAAGAGTCAAATCATAGTAATCAGTAAACATTTACCAATGCCAGATGATGCCAGGGCTTGGGAGTTTTAATAATTCTTTGTGCAATTCTCACAGTCCAATTGGCAACTTGGAGAAATGCATCAGAGTCCGTTGTCGAGCTACTCACTGTTTTGGTTACGTTTGTTAGAATGTCGTTGAGCGTTCCTATTTCATGACCAAAGTAATTGGGATCATTCGAGGAAGAATCTAGGGACACTTTCTCCTGCAGTTTCTTCAAATACTCCACCGCTGTGGTCTGAGTTAACGAGCAAACAACTATTATTGCATTAATGAATATATGACATTTACATAATGTACATTTATGATACATTTCCTTAGGATTAATAAGAAGGTTGCGATAAATATTGTATTTTTCTCACTGTGTTCGTAACTTGACCAGATTCTTTCAAAAAATCGTCCACCCAACTTGTCGTGCATTTTGAGGAATCTGGTTGTTCAGTGGCGAACTTGCCATTAGGTAAGCACTCCCAAGTGATCTGTCCTGTTGAATTTGCGACGACTCTGTTGCAACTTTCCGTCCCCATTATTTCACCACATACCGACCAATAAAACCCATCCGAATCGGTTTTGGTGCATTTTATCGGACAACCTCGAGGAGGTGGGCTAGTGGTTGTGGCAATGGAGGTTGTTGGCATCACAGTAGTCGTAATCGTTGGAAATGTTGAGGTTACAGAACCTGTAGTTAATCCTGGCGTAGTTGGTTCTGGGATCGTTGGCTCTGGCGTAGTTCGTCCTGCCGTAGTCGTACTTGTTGGTGGTTCCGGAGTAGTTGGTTCCGGCGTAGTTGTTGGTTCCGGAGTAGTTGGTTCCGGCGTAGTTGTTGGTTCCGGAGTAGTTGGTTCCGGCGTAGTTGTTGGTTCCGGAGTAGTTGGTTCCGGCGTAGTTGTTGGTTCCGGAGTAGTTGGTTCCGGCGTAGTTGTTGGTTCCGGAGTAGTTGGTTCCGGCGTAGTTGTTGGTTCCGGCGTAGTTGTTGGTTCCGGAGCAGTTGTGTTTGTAGTTGGTTCTAGCGTAGTTGCATTTGTATTTGACTCCGGCGTAGTTGGTTCTGGCTTGGTTGGTTCCAGCGTGGTAGTTGTATTTGTGGTTGGTTCTGGTGTTGTAGGTTCCGTTGTATTAGTGGGGTCACTTATGTAACCTTTTGACAATAATAACTCAAACTTGCCAGTTTCATCATCTCTGTTATATTGATCATAGAGTCCAGATTCTGAGGATATAATTGCATTGGCAAAATTGTTTTCCAAGCCTAAAGATGTGTTAGAACAGAAAACAATTGCATCCACTCTGTCGTCAAATATTTGCTTGAGCGTGTGCTAAAGTTATGCATGACTTACAAGTTTTTTCGAGACTTAGCAGAAATGCCACCAATACGATAAATCGAATTCCTCTAATCCAGAAATACGCCATTATTTAACGAACATGTCAAAAGTAAATATTTATACAATTCGATAATATTCACAAAGATTGTAGCAGTTTCGCAGTTTTAGAATGCATGCAAAAACCTTGTGTGCAGCAGATGTACATCCAAATTGGCTAAAATTAAAATATTTCAATTGCTAGTAATGGGAATGACAGATTTTTTGACAGTATTGTTAGTTTAATGATTGAATTATTAAATGCATGACTAAGCTTAGGTTATTCTCAAGGTTGGTTAAGATAATATTGGTTATCTTGTTATATATGAATGATAAGCCATATTGAACAACCAAGTGCACGGACATTTGAGACATGTTTCCGCACAATAACTAAAATCAATCACTGCACAAGAGTGACGAATGTGACGATAATGATTAAATTCAAGTTTTGATTGCAGATTAGAATATAAAATTAAAATCTCAGGGCGATACGTGCATTATCACAATGACGTCGATTATTAATTGAACACATATCATGTTTATACATACTTATTTCAAATAAATAAGGCTCTCGACGTGCGTGCATCATACGAGTATGTATGTAATTTTTGACATAAAGTAGATTACATAAATTGCATATTGGCTAGTCAAGGTTAATTGTACTGTGGAGTTAGGATGGTTATAAAAAGCAAATGATTATATAAAACTTTGCCAGGTAAGCGCTTATCGAAAACCCACAAAACCAATGAAACCGCATACAATATAATACTCTGATATTGTGATGTGGATGAGTTGTATGTAGAGGTGAATGGATGTATCGTATTTTCGTTAAAAAATGAAATATCTAGTCTAATGTGATTAGAAAATTAAAATTTTTGAGCCAGTGGGAAAAACCGCGTGAACATGAATTCACATAAGTATTTAAAAAAGGCAGGAGAGCATATGAAGAGAGCGACTTTATCGAAGCACATGAAAATTTATTTGACTGAGGACATTGTTTAATGTAAATATGGCGAACTTTCTGAATACTTTATCATGCCTATGTACATGTAAGTATTTCGTTGAAAAGAAAATAAATTATGCAATGTGGGTGTATGGACATATTTTTTAGAGCGGCTTTGGTCTTTTACTTGTATCATATTTTGTGTGCAATACAAAATGATGCTCCTTCTTCGTTTAACTACGAGGCGTAGGTGTCATATATTTAGAATTTTTGGTAGGTTTTACCCTTGGGCTTCTACAATTACGCTGTTACAGCATTGCATATGCATACGTATGCACATATTATACAAATACTCTATAACATATCCTTTACCAAGAAATGTTTCGTTGTTCTCCAAGTAAATATAAAACCGGTTTATGGCTTGCAAAAAATGCATCGCAAATTCCTATTTTAATAACAAGCGCACACTGCTAATACAGGTGCTATCAATTTTAAAGAGAGTAAATCATCCCATAACACGCATTTAGAAAATTTGGAAAGAATATTCATATTATTGTACGAGAAGTATTTTAAAAATTTCAATGGCGTTTTTCTGCTGTTCTTCTGCCACAGGGGCGAAAGTGATTGCAATCATATCACTGGTAAGGTCCTCGTTTTATTCAAATTTTGTAAACTTCATTTCAATCCCAAGCACATGGGATTTGACTTCATTCGCCAAACCATCTCTTTCCAAAGTATTTCATATTTGACAACTTATTCTCGTATATTTATAGATTAGTTCAGTCGTAATTTTGGTCGGATTTGGAGGACTTTGCATTCTTAGCGCAGTAAGAATCGAGCGAATGAATACCACTGAAGAGGTGGTTTTTATGGCCAATGCACTTTATGGCAGAAATACCGTCTTGAACTCAATGGTAATTCAGCCCAAAAATATCACGGTGGATGAGGAGACGTACTACAGGAAGGACTTTGTGGACTTTCTCCATAAAACTATCGGTATGAAAATCGTATTATTTTATTTATTAAAAGTTAGTTGAAAATTGTTACCCCCACTTTTGAATTTTTTCAATAGATTACTTGGGATACAACTTTCTTGCAGTTTATACCTTCGTTGCCGTCTACAACTTGATTGCATCAATCGAACTACTGCAAGGAGTGCGAAATGTACAAACTTATTCTTTATTAGCGTGCAATTGAATCAAATCATTTTATAGGAAATTTTGATGATGATTTTTGCTAACAATATTTTGTGCCCCTTAGAAAAACTATTGGAGGTGTAACATTTGGCTCAAGTGGTTCTTGGGATCATTAATTGCCAGCACCTTATCTTCGCTCCTGCTTGTGATTTTCATATCAAACAACGTATTCACCAAATTAATCCAATTTTCCATTGGATGGGCAATCTCCTTGTATTTTATGTACGTTGTGTACGAATTTATGCAAGAGATAAGTCGCGAGGATGAGAAAGATGATCAGAAGAAGTGAAAAAATACTATTTAAAAATTAAGATAAAACTAAAATCGTGTATTCATAAACTTGTAAAATGTATGTGTCCAATAAAACAAGCATTTATCATACTAAAAACTCAAAACACAACTTGGAGATGCAGAATTTTTTGTACGTAATATTGAACCAAGGGCTCCTCTCACACAAGTTGGTGTTGTTGTGCAGTCGACAGAGATCGGTTGAAGTGGAGATGTGTTTACAAGCAACCCTGCACCTTACAATTCAGTTAATGAATGGACTGAAACCGAAACAAATTGCATCTTCTCATACAATCCCTGCAGGCCAAACCCTTGAAAACACAGTCCTGGAAGGAATACAAAGTCTCCAGTATTGTTGAAGAGGAACATTTATAAATGTTGTCAAGTTCACCACGAATTCGGTAGAACTCAAACTTATGATTTGGAGGCTCTCTGAAGTACATATTATGTCCTGTTGGTTATTAATGCTAAATCCCCCCAAGTAATTTCATGCATTACACATGGCATTAAGGCAACATGGATGGACGAACGTACTCCCAAATAAATACTAATAATATTGGAATGAATGGTCGGGTCGAACAAGTCCAGCAGAAGACTTGAGATTTCTTCTTCTCATGGTGAGATTTGATATGTTGAGAGGAAGAGTGTTTATTTGTTGGACATTATTATCGCATCTTCCTCTGCTTCCCAAGAAGTGCTCGTGAGATGAGGCAAATGTTTTATGTTGGCCCAACGTCTTTGTGCATGGAATGACTCCTGGAGGAAATGGATGAGAGATTACATACATTTTTTGGAGCTTCTCTCTCTCTGCATCGTCTTCTTCTTCATCTTGGTCCATTCAGTCGAAGATCAACATTTGTCCAGGAGTAGTCTCTCCCAAGCCCTTTGTCCCTTTACTCAACTAACAGTGTATTTACTGGGCCCAGTAAATACTCGTAGTTGACAAAGTGCGTAATTCCCTAAACAACTTTTCAAAACTTCACAATTTCAACGTACACAACATAAACAAACTTTGCATGCATACACTCATGTAACCAAGTTTTAAGCAATTAAATCAAATAAGTAGTGCTCGTTAAAGTGACTGCGTTAAAAATTAAAGATTTAATCATTTTTATTACCGCCGGCAAAACGAATTTTTGTGCAATCCATCCAATAATTAGATAAATTAGTTGGTTTCATTTTGTGTTTAAAATTTTAATTTTTTTTATAAATCATCGCAACATTTATATATATTCAACAAGTAGCATGTAGTTCACCAAAGTTCTTACAAAAGTACAAATTTTTACCTGGATATTTTGTAAATAAATGCAAATATTGGTAGATACTAGGCACAAGGTACATAGTACTAGATAGCAATTAATTCAGAATGGTGAAGAAAAGACTGAAGGGCCACAATGTGGACAAGTGGCCTCCGTTTTATCCCGTAACCTGTAAAACCTTAGATAGTTGTAAATTTAGTACTCGAAGATATAGCTTTAGAACAAGTTTAAGTGTGACCACGGTTCTACTTTTCGCATGGCTGAATATTTCGTTGGCCGAAGTGCTAACGCCACCATACTTCAACTTGGCCCAGGGGAGACGAATTTACGCCTCGGCGACGTGTGGGGAATCTCCAGATGGACTTCCGCAACACGAAATGTATTGCAATCTGGTGGGTGCCACGACAGATGCGGATGATGCTCACAATGTCATCGGTGGTCAGGTCTGTCGTTGTAATTTGATTCATACTGGAATAATATATGGTCATTTAGCACTCTGATTTTTGCATGATTTTTGGAGCCCTTTGTGGATGACAATTTCAACATGAATGAAGTTTATAATAAAAACTGCCTCACTTGGGTTATGAAATTTATTGCATGAAACAGAATTAATATAAATACATCGACACGTATGTCTGGCTGAAGTCGAAAGAGTCGCTGCATATTCTATAATGTGCTTACGTGATAACCTTCTAACCTACACCAACCTCTTATTAAGGCAAACGATATATAGCTATATATTTATGCATCACATATGTATATTTACATAAATGAGACGAGATCGCCTCGAAACCCATTTTAAAAAGTCTCAACTTTGTGCCTAAGTAAACACCACAAAGGGAGAAGAAAATTATATAATTTCAAACATGGTGATAATGATGTTCATAAAATTATGATTTTTTAATAGTACTGCGGAGAATGCGAGAAGGGACTTGAGGGACATTGGCACCCAGCAGAGTATGCAATCGACGGATCCGAGTAAGTTGGACATACGAGAGATCGTAGTAGTAATTAATGCAAAGATTAGTGCTATGTTACTCTAGTTAGTTTTATGACAGGTACTTATCGGTTTAGTGAAATGTTTGACCCTTTATTATTTTTTTAACGATAATTATCTTTTAATTATAGGCGTTGGTGGCAATCACCACCACTCTCCCGTGGAGTCAAGTACAATGAAGTTAACCTCACCATTGATCTCGGCCAGGTAATTTTTCCCATTTTTCTATCGTATTTTATAAAATGATGTAAACATCCATTTATGCACAGCATTTGTACTCGATTATTATTGATCAGATGCGAATATGAAATTTTGTAGATAGAAAAAATAGAAATATGTAAAGAATAATCAGTCAGACCGGCATCATTCATTGCCGGTCGGCATTCAAACAGTGAAAAGTTCCCTTTAAATTCACGTTACGAAAACTCTAAATAAATTACACTTTAAAATTGCTCCTTTTCCATTACTGCCAGAATTTACTTCCCCTAAATAAACTATTTAACTTTAGGATTTTGTGCAAATTTTTTGGAGCATCTGCTTCGGCGGACTTGGGCGTTAAAATCTTGTATCATCATATCTCGTCATCACAATGTGAAATATGCAGCAGAAAGCGAGAGTCTCAACTTCATTTTCATGATCTCATGCACTCATCTTACAAACTTAGGATTAGTCAGTAAAATCCAATTATTTATTTTATTTTGGTCTCTGAAAGGAAGGAGTGTTGAACATGAGATGTTTTACTTTTATCACTGTATTTTATTTCGTTCATTGATTTCCACTCTCTCAAATTACACTGGACTTGATTAGGTGGTCGTCCATGTTGTGCCGCAGTCGTTGGTAGACGATTATCTCATTCCATGTTATGTATTTATTTAACTGAAGCACAGGAAACTCATTCAATATTTGATGAGATTGCTTGGCTTGCTGAGTTGTGAGAACGAAAGTGAATTCATGTGGCCAAGATGAGAATGAGAGAATTGCTGAAGACTTTGATAGTATTATCACCATTATAAGCAAAGCAAATATATAAATACATATATGTATAGACGAATATACTTGCTTTGACTCTGACTTTGACTCCTCTCACATAATTTTCGCTCAACTGTCAAATTATTAACTGGTGACTGGAGTAAAATATTGAAATGCAATGCAAATGAGTGACTATTGTGGATGATTCGTTTCCAAAAAATACTAGTTGGAAAAAATTGTAAGACTGAAAATATTCTTGTTCTCGCAGGAATTTCATGTTGCGTATATAAATTTACAAATGGCAAACTCTCCAAGACCCGGCGTCTGGATTCTGGAAAGATCATCCGACAACGGAGTTACGTATCATCCCTGGCAATTTTTTGCAGAGAATCCCATGTATTTTTCATCAATGTTTTGAAGTATTCGAAACAAAACGAATAAATAGTAATGAATAAATGCTTTAATCGTCGCAGTGAATGTGCCCGATTCTTTGGAAGAGATAGCATTCTCCCACTCACGGCAGATGACGGTGTAATTTGTGACACGTCAAATTCTAAAGTTGTGCCATTGGAGAATGGAGAGGTGATGGATAATGCTTGCTTAAATATGCCTGTGGCTGGTCGACATATGATAAGGACGTATAATTTAAATACCTTATTCTCCAGATCTTCATTAAGCTTCTTGAAAATCGACCATCAGCCAAAAACTTTTTTTCTTCTGAAGCGTTGCAGCAATGGACACGTGCCACTCATGTCCGATTACGATTTCTCAGGACAAAGACACTTTTGGGTAACTCCTAACTAACTAACTTTTAGTTTACTTTGAGATAATTATGCAGAATGGAGACTAATTTCATAACAAAGTCGTCAGACGTTACTAGAATAGTGGTACTTGTATATTAATCCGAAGCGAATTTTCATTCAAACTATTTTCTCTTAGGACATCTGATGTCTTTGAGTAGGCAGGACTCCTCCGTGACAAGACGGGTAACCAAAAATGTTGAAACATACGTTCTTTAATTGAAAACAAGCCTACAAATTTATGGATATTTTGGTGCAGTACTTTTACTCCATCAAAGGAATCGAAATCGGTGGTCGTTGTCGTTGCAATGGTCATGCTGACATTTGCCCCCCGGCCAATGACGGGTAATGTTGGTTTTTTTTTAAATAAGCGATCCACGTGGTCATAAATACTCAACTTATAATAAGTATTAAAATATTTTTTTAATACCTAACAGGGACCCGTACAAACTACTCTGCTCGTGTCAGCATAATACGTGCGGCTCGCAATGTGAAATCTGTTGTCCGGGCTTCGTCCAAAAGGTATTGCCCATTTTTCGCATTTGAACTCAATCACTGCTGCAGCAGCACAAGAACGGAAAGATTAAACAGAGTACAGTGATAATTGTCCGGTACATGTATTTATTTGAGGGTGAACCATGTTCAAAAGAATATAAATGGATGTGATTGTGACTATACTTTTGTGTGTTTTGTGTATCGAAAGGCGTGGCGTGTCTCTACAAATTCGTCTCCTTTTGTCTGCGAAGGTATTTATTTTATTGAAATATACAATAATTGAGAACTTGCTGCGAAGTCTGTTTTTGGTTTCAGCTTGCAACTGCTTCGGGCACAGCAATGAGTGTGAATACGACGAAAATGTGGACAATCAGAAGCTGTCGTTGGATATTGCTGGGAACTTTGATGGAGGTGGCGTCTGTAAGAATTGTCGGCATCACACGGAAGGCATTAATTGCAACAAGTGCCAAAGTGGATTCTTCAGACCTTACGGGAAACAGCCGGATGCAATTGATGCTTGTCAATGTAAGGCAACGAAATAAGTACAAAATTTTGAAAAAAGGTTTCTTGCTAGATGGAGTTTCATGATTGTTGTGGTGTATACAAACATTTAGCGTGTAACTGCAACTACCACTATTCCACTGGCAACTGTGAAGATGGTTCTGGTCGTTGCGAATGTTCTCCAGCATTTTTAGCACCAAATTGCGACGCTTGTAGCGTAGGCTATTATGACTACCCAGAGTGCAAAGTTTGCGACTGTCACCACAACGGGACGCGCGACAGCGTTTGTGAAGTGGGAGGGGGTCAGGTAATCAATTTATATACGTACATATCTGTACTTATCTGTTGATATTAATATAAATGGTTCCGTAATTCAATAATGTGTTCGCTTCAGTGTCCCTGCCTACCGAACTACACAGACAAGAACTGTGACAGGTGTGGAGATGGGTACTATAATTTCCCAGACTGCTTACGTAAGAACGTGTTCATTACAATATCATTACTTTCAAATTTTAAGTATTTTAAGATGAATTAATAATATGCAAATTCAGCTTGCCAATGTGAAGACTTTGGATCTCTGTCACCAGTGTGTGACCCGGAAAATGGTCAGTGCGAATGTGTCAACAATTTCGGTGGCAGAAACTGCGACCAGTGTGAGGATGGCTATTATAACTTTCCAACTTGCACATGTAAGGGATAATTTTTTAAATATGTAATGCCAATAATTTGTGAAGAATTACGGAATGATTAATCCAACAACATATAATTACCTGATATTTCCAGACTGCAAGTGCGACGTGCAAGGAACTCGTGAGGGCAGGTGTGACAAGATTTCTGGCGAATGCTTGTGTCGTGAAGGGTACGGAGGGGCTCGATGCGACCAGTGCCTTCAAGGTACTTAATTCGAGGGTCTACAAAACTCTAATTGTGATCTGATAAATCAGCAGCCATTGGGAGGAGCTAGTTAGGCAGACTGCTTCATACAGCGTAACATTTGACTTATCTTACAGGTTTTTACGGCTACCCGGAATGCAAAACTTGTAATTGCAGCTCAGTTGGAAGTGCAAGCACGGTTTGCGACACAACCGGAAAATGTCCATGTCTCCCTAATTTTTCCGGCCGTACTTGTGATCAGTGCACTCCTGGTTATTATCAGTATCCAGAATGTTTACGTATGTCCGATTAAATGATGAGAATTATTTTGAGTATCTAGTAATGTCTTCATGCAATGCATTTTATAGCGTGTAGTTGTAATGATGAGGGGGCGCGTGGCGTGTCGTGTGATGATGAAGGAAAATGTCAGTGTAAAAGGTGTGAAAATAACCAGAAAAACCGTAAAAATATCAGACTTCTAAAAAATTTATTATTATTCATAGCAATTTTGATGGACTGCGTTGTGAAGAGTGTCGAGGTGGATTTTATAACTGGCCTGCTTGCGAAGGTTTGTTATGAAATGCATGTTAGTCACTAATTATAAATAGTAAAAAATCATCACTTGTGCAGAATGCAACTGCGATCCTGCTGGAGTCACCGAATCTTTTCGAGGTTGTGGGGATTCGCCCCCGGGAGAACTCTGTCAGTGCAAGGAAAAGGTGGAAGGTAGGGTCGTGCCAATTCAAAGCCATTATTAGAGTAAGAAGTCGTGGTATTTAATATCAATCGTGTCATGCACCTATGCAGGTAGAATCTGTAACCAATGCAAACCGTTATATTGGAATCTTCAGCAATGGAACCCTGTGGGATGTGAAGGTAGGTCTGCATCACATATAATGCTCGGGTGTTTATGTCCAACTAAAATTAATTATTTTTCTACTACAGATTGTGACTGCCATGGTCCTGGAATTTTGGGTGGAGTGAGAGTCTGTGAGGGCAAAGATGGGCAATGTCCTTGCAAAAATAATGTAGGAAGCAGAAGATGTGAGCATTGTCTTGATGGATTCTACAACATGACCTCCAGAGATATTTTCGGATGCCAAGGTACGAGGGGAACTACGTTTAATATGCTGTTAGGAGGATGTTGTAACTACGTATTTAATCTGTGAGGGTTGTTTATTCTGTACAGATTGTGGATGTGATGTTGGTGGGAGTGTGAACAGCTTTTGTGACAAAAGCACCGGGCAATGTCCATGTCGGCCGAGGTAACGATTAATGCCAATTAATTTATGAAGTCGCATAAACTATTGAATAGTAATAATATGCGCTGTAATACCCTAGAATCACTGGACAACAGTGTACAGCGCCCTTGGTAGCCCACTTCTATCCAACCCTCTACCAGTACCAATATGAAGCAGAGGATGGGACGACGCCGAGCGGGGGTCAGGTCAGATTTGGGTACGATGAAAACCTATTTCCCGACTTTTCATGGAGAGGATATGCCGTTTACTCACAACTGCAGGTCAGTTTCTCAATGAGACGTTATTTTAGCTATTTAGAATATTAGTAAACGAAGTAAATAGTAAGAAAATTTATTTTCAGCCGGAAACAAACCATGAAATCTTCATTGACAAGTCATCTCTGTACTTTGTCATTATTCGGTATCACAATCCCAGCTCAGAAACAATTGTGGGAGAGATCAAAGCCGTGCCTGACAACCCTTCTGGTGAGCCGATTGTAAACCATTTCAAATTACTGAGAATAAAATGATCCACATATTTACTTAAAATGTATAAAAAACAATGAGCAGACAGGTTTATACGCAACATGAGTCGCAACTATTATTTCCTGCGTACACATGTGCAACAAAGAATCTTAACATGTCAATGTTTTGTCTTTTTATCAGATGAAATGCAAGGATACAAAGTGAGATTTGAGCCAAAATCTGGCTTTATCACAGTATCCATCGGAAATAGTCCTACGCCCTTCGTTCTAAATCCTGGTCGATGGCAGTTTTCAATCAAGAGTGACCAGTACTTGCTAGTGGTAAATGAACAGCCCCTAGAATAAAATATTTAGTGTACAGAGCGATTAATGTACATATTTATAAGAACTGTTTTCTTATTCTCAGGATTACTTCACCATTTTGCCTGAGCCGTACTACGAGGGCAGCGTTCTGTCACATTCTTCAAATGTTCCTTGCACTCTCAACACCACGGCTCGTAGTCGAACAAATACCAACACCATCATCATTCCAGACTCTTGTGCCAAATATAAGTTCCCGTCCATCGACAAATTCGAGTCGGTAACGGCGGCACAAGGATATTCTCTCACGGAAACAGGCGACAGAGCCGACCTGACCAAGTTCTATTCCGACAAGAGGGTTATTGACGCCTTGGACATTACTGAGGAGCGGATGGCACTGTTATCGAGTCAGCAGCCTCAAATTCACATGGACTTACCACTCAGCAATGGGGGGCGCTATGCATTGTTGCTAGAATATTTCACACCCATTGGAGCAAATCTTACCGAAGTTCAAGTTCAGACAACGTCAAACAAAGGCTCCAGCACTGGCATAGCTCTCATCCACAATTGCAAATATGGATTTCTTTGTCGCCAAGTTGTGACAACTGAAGATGGAGAGATTGCAGTTTTTAGGTTCAATTATACTCATTAAGACAATTAGTTTTGAATTGTTATTAATTATTGCAATTACTTTTAGAAGTGACAAGAGTTCCATGAAGATTGCTCTCAAGTTAGGAAACGGAGAGGATGGAAAATCTGTTGACAGAATTGCTATTAACAAAGTGACTGCGATTCCACTTGGAAGATGGTCGTTGGATCACATAACACCGAGAGAGTATTGCGTAGTGAAAAATGGGACTTGTGTCGTCTCTGGGTATGAATTACCTCCAGGAGGCATCAGGGTAAGCATGCACGTATAATTATTTGATAAAATGAAGCATAATTTTAAAGGAAATGCTACTTTGTCCAAAACGTTTGCTAGATTGAAGCCGAGTCCGCAGACAAGGACCGTGTCGTTGGGGAGGATAATTTGCCTGACGGTGTCTCGGGAAAGAATCTGGTGTTGTTGGATTCCCAAAATCGTACCGTACAAATGGGAGGAAGGGTCCCCATTTCGGGATATTACAACATTATAGTTCACTATTATCAGCCAGAAAATCCAAAGTTTGATGCTGGAGTAATAATTCAGGATGGCCAGCATTATCAAGCCAAAGTGCCAATGGTGCATTGCCCATCCATTGCTGGGTGTAGAGCAGAAGTTGCTCAGGATGATAAAAACACCAAATTTTACATCCAGGACAACTTTTTGGTAAGATTCAGAGTGGGCTTAATTTATATAAAAACTAACAAATAAGAAATAAAATAAGTAGTCCCTTCAAGTTTCACTGGTGTATGAATAATTGTAGTTTTGTGTTATTATTTTCAGGTGACTTTAAAATCTCCAAAGAATGTCTGGATTGATTACATCCTTCTAGTTCCTGAAGAGTCTCAGTCACAACGGGAAAATGGGAATCAACTCAAGAAATATTTGGTGAGGACTTCAAAATGAAATTGTTGCATAAATACATATGTAGATTATGTATAGCGCGATATTTTCATAATTATTTTTTCTACTTCGTCCTTTAAAACTAGTCACAAAGTCCTCTGGACGATACAAGGAAGTTTATCGCCGAGTGTGGAAAGAGTCATTTTCATCTCGCACCACACAACGTGTCACAATTTTGCAAAGACGCTGTGTTCTCCATTACTGCGGACTACAACAATGGTGCACTTCCATGTCAATGTGATTACTATGGCTCAACAGCTTTCGCGTGTTTGTAAGCAAATCGAAATACATTTCTTTTTACGAACGGTGTGGGGCTGACAAAATATGGTCTTAATTATTTACTACGTATAATGTTTTCAGGGAATTTGGTGGCCAATGTCCCTGTAAAGATAATGTGATTGGACGACAATGTTCAAGGTGTCGCACTGGATATTTTGGGTTCCCTGAATGCAAGCCATGCGATTGTCCATCTACTGCTTTGTGTGATGAAAATTCGGGTGAGTTAGAATTTTCGGGGTTGAGAGCTAATTAACAATACTTATTCTTGATGTGTCAAGGGGCTTGTATTTGTCCACCTCGAGTAACTGGCGAGAAATGTGACACTTGTTCTCCACTCACGTACGGCTTTGACGCACTCATTGGTTGCGAGGAATGCAATTGTTCCCCTCTCGGAGTGGAAAACGGAAACCAACAATGCGATCTTGATAACGGGAGTTGCTCGTAAGAAATTCAGTCAGTTATTTTTTTATGAAATGATCATTTGTGAAAATCTGTAGGTGTAAACCAAACGTTGTGGGGCGACAATGTGACAAATGTAAACCTGGATTTTGGGCCTTCCCATATTGCCAAATGTGGTACGTGTAACTACAATATTATATCTCTTAGTTCTATGATGAAAGTTTCGAAAATTGTTTCATTTTGCCAAAATTTACAAAAAATGCAGTGATTGTGACATTCGTGGAACTACAGAGGATATTTGTAGCCAGGTCAGTCATGTGGAAATCTGAATTAGAATAAATCAAAACCTATCAGTACAGCTTTGCTTAGCCCGAACCAGGAATGATTAGTAAACCCATGTTTGTCAGTAGTTTTCTATGAAATTATGTGCTACTATTTTGCACTAATTCTTCCATCAATCCTTCGTATTACTCTTAGAGTATTTAATAATAATATTATTAAAATATTAGTATTAATAATCCAATTTGATATTATTATTAAATACTCTAAGGTATTACTAGGCTCCAAATTCTAAAAATATTTACTATCCCTTCCCTTGACTATTCCTAGTGGAGGTCGTCTCTATAGCCCCCCTGGTTAATTTTTGTTCATATTTAACTTCATGTTATTTCGTGAAAAAGCAGTATGGATCTCTGGTTCAAATTTCAGCTTTCTATGTTAATTTCTGAAAATCGGTGGGGGTCACCCCATAGGGTCCCTCTAGATGAAAATTTTACCAATTTCACTTCATATTCTTCCATTAGGGGCCATTAGCAGCCTTTATACCAAATTTCAGCTCGATTGGATGATTTTGAAAAATCGGTATGGGTCACCCCCTCGGGTACCTCCGGTTGACAAATTTTCCAATTTCACTTCATATTCTTTCATTAGGAGCCATTAGCAACCTTTGTACCAAATTTGAGCTTTCTATGATGATTTTGAAATTTTGGTGCATAATACCCCACCCACTCCGATGACCCCCACCGGTCAACCACTGGACCAATGTCACCCATCTTCGAACTCGTTTCCTAACTTTGTCCAATATGCATATGGTAAAAATTTCAAGTCAATCGGTCAACTCGTTCGAGAGTTATCGAAAGACAGACGGACAGACAGACAGACAGACAGACAGACAGACGGACATGACAATTACATAAGCCCTGGTTCGGGCTAAAAATGCTAATAACTCATCACATTTTGCATGCACCCACAGGATACGTCAGCTTGCAATTGTA
Organism: Folsomia candida; assembly: GCF_002217175.1. Taxonomy (NCBI): domain Eukaryota; kingdom Metazoa; phylum Arthropoda; class Collembola; order Entomobryomorpha; family Isotomidae; genus Folsomia; species Folsomia candida. The sequence continues at coordinate 22,283,974 of NW_019091193.1, read as the reverse complement.
AAGTGAATGTAGAAGGTCGAAGTTGCGAACAGTGCAAGCCTGGAAGTTTTAATCTGCAAGAGGACAATCCTTCAGGTTTGGTTCTACATATTCAATATTGAGAAAAGTGCGGCGTTAATATTTTTCCCCTCTTATCAGGATGCACGAGTTGCTTCTGTTTTGGAAAGACGACACGTTGGTTAGTATGCTCTAAGTTATGCATTTCAAAATATCTACAAGTTTAGTCCAGCTTAGACTGACTAAAACCTACGAAATTGCACATTGACTTATCCTTAGCAGTAGTGAGACACAGAATTATATTTAATCTCAACGAAATTTCTCTTTCAAATTCTGTCGCCACACCTCAGAATTTCAACAATAATTAAAAACTCATTGTTTTCCTAGCACAACTTCCTACATGTTTTGGACTCAGATATCATTTGGAAAATCTCACTGGACGGCAGTGGCTCTGAATCCACACTCGAAGGACTCTAGCAATCTAGAAACAGGTTGGCATCCAAAAAATGAATTAAATACAAAATAACCGACACACATCATACTTCTGCTTAAAGGCATAATATCAATTTCGTAATATATGTACAAGTATTTCCAATTTCAACAGACTATCCCACAGAATTTGAACACAATGACCTTTCTGGCGAAGATGAAAACTCTTTCGCTCCTGTGTACGTACCCGACGATTCCGTACCAGAGCAGGATGAGAACCATCTCATCTATTTCCGTACAGAAGTGGACGCTAACCATTTGGCCAGTTTGGGGGGAACGCTGAGCTACACCCTAATTTCGGAGCCGGATAATGCCCATCCTCGCGAGACGTTTGCTGGCCCTGAAGTAATCTTGGAAGGGAACGAGTTGGCTCCTTCATCAGGAACTATACGGCTCATGCACTTTTCAATCGCACATCTCGATGGTGATCACACGATGCGGATGAATTTACGTTTAAGCGAGGACAGTTTTGTGGTGGCCAGCCATTCCAGCAGTGGAGGCCTCATCCCCGCCACGAGAGGTGCACTAGTTACTTGTTTAATAGTAGCTTAAAAATGATTCAGTTGATGGAGTTTGTAATTTTATTGTATCAATTTCAGATCAGCTCATGGTCGTGATGAAAGGCTTAAAAGCAATTTACATCCGAGGTGGATACTGGGAACATTCGAAAGAATTGCGATTAAGTAATTTTGGCATTGATGTGGCCACTGAGGACTACAACAATCAGTACGCCCAACCAGAAGATCGTGCCGTGACGGTGGAGCAGTGTCATTGTCCTCCAAACTATCAGGGCCTCTGTAAGTTATTGCCCAATAATAAGTTATTCGTATTTGCAGCAATTTTATATGCTTAATAATATGATGCACATATTTCAGCATGTGAAGAATGTGCTCCTGGGTATTACCGTTCCCCTTCCGGACCATTTGGTGGATTTTGTGTCCCATGCCAGGTTGGTATATGTAGTTTCCAAATTCTGTAGTCGGTATATGTATGCGTCAAGGACACTTGACGAAGAAATACATAATCTCATAGTCATACAGTGGCATACTTTTTACCAATTTTAGTGTAACGGACATTCAGACCTGTGTGACCCTGTTTCTGGAGTCTGCCTGGATTGCAAACACAACACGACGGGAGATCACTGCGACATGTGCGAGGAAGGGTTTCATGGGGACGCACATGGTGGAACGCCATATGACTGTCTGATCTGCGCTTGTCCCATTCCAATCGCCTCCAACAAGTGAGGAAACGTTTTATCCACATTTTGAATGCCAATTGACTTTCGAATGTTTTTTTATTTCTGGCACTAATGAATTTCAAATGAAAATTATAGCTTTGCTACCCAGTGCGAACTATCTCAAGATGGAAGAGCCATAAGTTGTACGTGCAAGGACGGCTATATCGGGCCTCGTTGTGAAGGATGCGGTCCTGGATTTTTTGGAAGGCATGTGCAAAAAATTAATAAAATAAGCTAGACTAGGATACAATTTCTAAATACCTAAATATTTCATCCTTATTGTCTAGGCCGGAGGTTCCAGGTAAGCAGTGACATATGTACAAGTATCATTGCATGTATGATTTTATTTACAACAACACTGTTCAATATTTTAGGCGATTTATGTAAACCATGCAACTGTTCGGGCAATATTGACCCCACCGATCCATATTCATGTGACAGTAAGTTATCACTTATCAAAATGGTTGGTGCATTACAAAGATAGATTCACAATGAAAGCCAAGCATTGTAACGAGCGTCGGGACGGTCGTACTTTGACCAATCCATAACGACCGATCGAATCGATAGCAAATCTTCTTTCTATTTTTAGCCGTGACTGGAGCTTGTCTGCGCTGCATGAACAACACGGGAGGCCCTGCGGTAAAATTCATTATTAGAATTTTTGGTCATTAAATAATTTGTAGTACAGTATTGCAATATTTTCAAAATACTGCAAACTACAATGTATAGTGTAGTGTTATAGTTTAAAGGAAATGCTTTTTTATTTATAATACAGTGTGCCCTTTGTGCTTCTGGCTTTTATGGGGACGCCTTACTCAACAAAAACTGTCGACAATGGTATGTCTCTTCTACTGGTTGCATGCATACATTTCTTAAATGTTCACGGAAACTAAATCCAACCATATATTATTAACTTAATTAGCGCTTGCAACAAATGCGGAACTGCAGAGTGCGATAACCAGCGCGGTGAATGTCAATGTTTGCACAATTTGGAGGGTTTTCTATGTGACCGATGTAAACCAGATCATTACGGATTGTCGAGGTGTGTGTTGTTTTCTCCTTGTGCAGAGATCTGACCCCAGTTCTAATCATTCTAAAGTATGACTAAACGTAACCTTTTATTTTTTATGCTTCAACAGGTGTGACGGACTCGGTTGTCAATACTGTGACTGTGCTATAGCTTCAAAATCCACACAATGTGACGATCTCACTGGCCAGTGCGAGTGCCGAGATGGAACTACGGGTCAAAGATGTGAGCGTTGTTCCCCCGGCTACTGGAATTACACTCAGGACGGATGTCAAGGTAAGGTTTTTCAAGATTTCTTGTCACTAATTGTCAGTATAATGAGTGTTATGTATGTTTCGATACATATGATCACAGCTTGTGAGTGTAACTCTGAGTACGCGATTGGAGTTGGATGTGACCCAGAGACAGGTCAATGTTCGTGCCTGCCTGGCGTCGTCGGAGAAAAGTGCGACCGTTGTCCATGGCGCTGGGTTCTTATCGAAGATCGTGGATGTCAAAACTGCGACTCTTGTCAACACCAACTTCTTGACGTTACGGATCATCTCGCAGCCGAATTGGACCCTGTGAAGGATGAATTCGAAAATGTGGCAGTTTCTTACTTCACTACTCAAAAATTGGCATATTTCAATGACACGGTGACTAAGTTGAAACCAAATGTTCAACTCATGGATCCATCAAAGGCAGACTTGAGCGAATATTACCGGGCAGTGGATGACCTAGAAACTGATGCTGCAACGCAAAGACAAAAAGTATCTATCCAAATTCTTAGGTTTCATATTTAATTTCATAAATTGTTGGAAATAATACTGTGAAAAATTACATTTCAGGCCGAAGTAAATGAAGACAGTCTGGTAAAGAAAGCCAAACAGAGCGCAAAATTGAGGGAAAAGTCATTTGAGGTGGAGTCCAATGTATTACAAGCGGTTGGAAAGGCAAGAGTTACCGTGTTTGAGGCGAAGGATTTGATGGAAGGACTCCTCAAAGAAGACAAACGTACATACATAACCCCTGAAATTCTATTCTGTAACATTTTATGAGTTCTATATCCTGTGAATTTCTATTTTATATAGCATCATCCAGTCCTCAAACAGACGCTGCAAAGGCAGAAGCAGAAGCAATTATTGCCTCCATGCAATCTGTAAAATTCGACCATAAACCTGCTATCGAAGAAAATGCAACAGTGACAACAGTGCTCAAAGACATGAAAAAGTTTGTTCGCCCACTGGACAAATTAAATAAGGATTTGGGCGCTGTTTCAAAGAACATTGCTGAAGCCAAGGACAAATTACGAGACCTGCGGAACCAAAGTGACTATTCCATCTCTACTTCCAGAAAAGCAAATGAAATTGGCAATAAAATCAAAGATGCGAAGTTTTCAGGTATTTTCTCATGTCAACAATAGTACGAGACCAATTGTAAAACATGTCTGCCTTGGATTAAATCCTGAGTATTCATATATTTAAGAGTGAAATATTTATATTTTTAAAGTGAAACTGGGGCTTCTGGAAGAGAAAGCGTCAAATATGTTGGAATCTGCAGCGATTGCAACTGAACTCAACCTGGAAACTCCAAAAATTCGCCAAGCACTTGAAACAAGCTATGATGAATTAGGTATATGTTAAGTTTACGCTGATGAAGGTATGATTAACTGACTAGAATTGTTTGTGCGCCCTGTATTAGATACCACGGTTGGTAATGTGATTGGAAATCGTGGCCAATTGGACGAGACTGTGAACGCCTTGGTTGCGGAGCTGGAACAAAATGAGAACACGGTGACAAAATCCCAAAGCCATGCAGCCCAATTAGCATACGAAGCCGATGAATTAGACGCAATGTTAGCTGGGACAAAAGCTCATGCCGAGTAAGGAAATATTTATATAATTAGCAAATCAATGTTGATGAATTTAAGCAAATTATTTAATTAGACAATAATGTTCTTAAAAAATAATTTATTAAAATACATGCGTTGTGGCTACTCGTAGTGTTGCAGTGGGTGCGGCGACTGCCTATAAGACCATTGCGGACTCCTTAAACGAGGCATTGAAGGGAGCTGACATGTCGAAGGGGGCGGCAGAAAATGCGACCGACGTTGTAAGTTATAATATAATTTTGCAAATCACATCCGATTTATTTGCAATGTTTTTCATGTGTAACAAAATGTTCCCAAAAGATCAACAGCTTGGATAGTGCTGAGGAATTTACGGCGGAACCTTCCCGAAATCTGTTGGTCATGGCTGCGACGTCTCAACGACAGGTGGAGAACGACCTAAAAATTCCATTACGGGATGCACAGAGCACATTGGCAAATGTTGAAGGTGCCAATAACATCACGGCCTACACAATCTCCAACTTTGCAAAGTGAAATTTCTTAATTAATGCACGCTTATTTTAATATTTAAGATACAATTTCATGACATGCATAACATGACGATACATACTGTTCTGTAGAGAATTGGACAAACTTTCACTGCCAAGAGATACCTCAGATATTACACGCTCGGTTCGGACTTCCGACGAAGCTCTGAATAAGGCACAGGATGTTGAAGATGAAGTTCACGCAATTGTGGAAGCGTTGCCCGACCATTCAAATAGCATGAAAAGACTTCGAGTAACAGTGAACGAATTGAATTCAGGAACGGGGATTTCAGACTCACAACGTGAGTTTGGAATATTTTTAGTACGATGCACTTTGAGTGCTGTAATTAATCCGAATTAATTGGTATTTCAGTGAACCAGGCCAAAGACTCAATTCCTCTCTCGAACGCCATCAGAGGGAATCTAGAAAACTTGAAACCAGGTTTTGAAGACAAAAAGAGTGACGTGGGTGCCAAGATTTCAGATCTGAAGGCTCAAATTGCTGCTGCAAGGGAGCAAGCTAACCGTGTCCCCGTAGGAATGAATTTACAAGATTCGTCTACCCTCCTGCTCGCCAATCCTCAGTCCCTCGAGTCTCAACAAGCGCAGACAAAAGTGTCATTCTACTTTAAAACGCAGGACGATGGCCTAATTTTCTACAGTAAGAAGCTGCATATATGACATGCAAGCGATGATTCCTAAATTATAATATTCACTGCAATTTAGTTGGAAATGAACCTGGAAAGAAGGAGGAAGATTTCATGTCTGTCGAGGTTGACCGTGGTTATGCTGTGCTAACCCTGGACTTGGGATCTGGGCCTCAGAGGATAACAAACGAGAAGTATGTTGCGGACAACCAATGGTACAAGGCCACAGTGGACCGATCCGGAAAAACAGTGCGGTTCACAATCGCTCAAGATCATAACGGGCGATTAGAAGAAACTGTCAAGGAAGATTATCTTACAGGTAAACGATTTAACAGAACATACATCAACTTGAGTTTACCACGTAAATCGAATTATTCAAATTGAATACCACGCAATGTCTAAGCATTTGCTGGATTTACTTTTCTGTTTTTCTAGATGCTTCTGCCAAATTTGCCATTTAATTAAGAAATTATTTTTTATTTGTGCTTTGCAGGCTCAAAATCACTATTCAATGTAGATAGCAACTCTTCCAAGCTTTTCATTGGTGGGTTGCCTCCAGGCGTGGGTGAGTGATTGTAATGCGGTTTTATTTTATTTAACCGCTCATATATGCACAATATTAAAATATGTAAGTTTTAGTTTAATATACTATTCTGTTGTTTTAGTGCGCAGCCCGGTTCGGTACTCCACATATCGTGGTGCCATAGAAGAATTAATGATTGGAGATGAAAAAGTCGGATTATGGAACTTCAAAAATGCCCAAAACGTCGCTCCCGCAATGGAACGAGATAGATTCATCGACCTTCACACTGAAACCGGACTTCGATTCCAGGGCAATGGATATGCTATTCTAGATAGGAAACAATTCCCCTTGAGAGAACGATCAGCAATTACGTTCAGATTCAAAACACGCTCTAAAAATGGTCTAATATTCCTCGTTGGGAAAGGAAGGAAGTATATGGCCATCTACATGGGTAAAGTATTCATTAAGAATTAGTCTCTAAATTCATCAAGTTACATAACGTGTGAATACATATTTATAATTGGGAAACAAGATTTTAATCCTCGTTAATTTTTCAGCCAACGGAAATGTGGTATTCCAATATGATCTTGGTGGAGGTGCGGCCTCCTCACGAACTGGTCAAGTTTACAACGATGGCCAATGGCACACCGTGGAAAGCGTGAGGTACCGACAGAGAAGTCATTTGACCGTTGATGGAGAGAGAATCGGAGGGGAAAGCCCGGGTCTTCAGACTACTTTGGGGGTGGGCGACTACATGTATTGGGGCGGGTATCCTGGCGAACATGGTTATCCAGACGTCAGTAATAGAGCCTTTGAGGGCTGTCTGGAACAAGTTGCGATTGATCAAGCACCAGTGGACTTGACACAAGCTGTGGAGTCAAGATATACTGTTGTAGGCTGTCCATCGTCACAATTTGCTCCGACAGTGGCCACTTTCTTCGGTCAGGGATATGTTCAAGTTTCTTCAGCGGATTCGCCCGTATCTGGTATTTCAAGTTTTCATTTGCTGAATATCATATACTTGGTTGGCGAACAAACTGTTGATAAATCTGTTATTCTGTCCTAATTAGGTCCCGTTGTAGTTACGAAGGATGATGCATTTGAAGTCAACTTCCGTATGCGGTCCAATGATACCAACGGTCTCGTATTTTACGGAACAGACGCTGACCAGTCCAACTACCTCTCAGTGTCCTTGAGTGATGGTTCCCTGGTTGTGAAGACTGATCCGGGTGGCTCAGAAATTACGACCGATGCATTGAACGATGCTGAATGGCATGTCGTCACTGTAACGAGAGACAATGGCAAACTCGTTGTTAATGTGGATGACGATCATGAATATGTGTAAGTTGTTTAAAAAACATTGCTGATTGATTGTTTATTTTGAAATTATTTAGGATTAAAAGTAATATCTAATTTAATTTAAATTAAAGTGAGAGTGCACCAGGCGGTCCCATCCAACTCGGTACGCCTGGTTCTATTTTGCTCTTTGGAGGTCGACCGGACGATTACGATATTCGTTCAGGAGCTGCAGAGTCGGATCGTCCTTATTCTGGTTGCTTGGCGGACATTAGCATAAACGGAAAGCGGCTGGATTTCACCGAGTCCGATGTCAAGGAAGCTTCGATTGGTCAGAAATGCTTCACTGAGCAGGAGAAAGCAGCCATGGCTTTGGAAATGAGTGCACCAGAAGCTGCCGGACGAACTATTTCTAGCCAGGATGAAGATGAGGAGGATGACGACAGCATTTTTGGTAATATAAAATACGTATAAATATTTACATAGCTATGCACTTGCACTACATATGCATGTGAGGACATGAAACTGGTTGTTATTCAACAAATTGGTTCATGCATTTTCTAGGTTCACGTCCTTCCGCCACCCCCTCACCAACCAGAGTGCCGGAACATCATCATCACCACCCAGCTCCGGAAGAACCAAACTACGATGCTGTAGACAAGCTAACCGGAGGGGAAGTAGGAAAGGGTGACGACGATTTTGATTTCCCAGAGTCAGAGGAAGAGGACGAGAAACCAAAAAAGAAATTGGACGATGAAGTGAAACCTACGCCATGGTAATTTTTCCTTTGCTCATCAGTGGACGCCAAACTATGTTATCAGTTGCCGGTGTCCCATGGGGGAGGCCGGGATTGTTGTATTTATGTGAATGAAAGCTACATGGTAAACATTGGCTCACTTTGTTGCAGGATGAAATGCGCTTTACCATTTAGAGAAGTCCCGAAGGCTGATATGACTGAGGATGTCGACATGGACGATGGTATGAAACTGTGTGCATGTTATATAAGACATGAGTATACACTGTGTATAATATATTATTGAGCATTGTTTGTGAAAGTGAGTTATTGAGCGAGAGATTTTTCAGGGGTCATGTTTGGAAGCATGGATAAAACCTCGCGACTCGAGTACTTTCAACCAAAAGAGGATGGTTCGAGATCGGAATATCAAATCCAGTTTAAGACGAGCTATGGGAGTGGGCTCATCTTCATGTGGACCGTTGTTGAGAAGCCGGATTACATTGCACTCTTTTTGAGAAAGGGATTCCTCCACTTTGCTTTTGATTCTGGAGCAGGTCCCGCATTCCTCAATTCCACAGTGATGTACAACGACACCCAGTGGCACAACGTTAGCGTCTCCAGGTGCTGCAACCTCAATCATCTCAATAAACTTATACGCTGAGAAATAGCACAAAATAAAGCAAAAATAATAAATAACTAAATATGTGCGTACAATAATACGAACTCTATAATGTACAGATTCGAGAAGCAGGGAACCCTTGAGGTGGATGGAGCCGTCATTGCAACAGGAATGTCAGCCGGAAGCACCACGGCAGTTAACGGTGGAACTACGATTTTTGTCGGGGGTCTTCCTCAAGACGCGTGGACCAGGATCCTCACCTCGAGAAAACTGTTGAATGTTAACACTCCTTTCCGCGGATGTCTTCGAAAGTTCAAAGTAAGAAGTAAAGCTCCACCTGCCCCCAGAGTAGCTCATTCAGTGCACGCATGTCGGGATCAGGTAGAGCAGGGCATGTTTTTCTACCCGAATGCTGGATACTTAAAACTGGGTATGATCCAGATAAAATGTTAAAACATACAATTGATCTGTACCTTTAACTGCACATGAGTAATATTGCCTGGTGATTATTCTCTCATAGCGGATGAATTCAAGGTGGGTCGTCACATAAAGTTGTCGATGAACATCAAACCTCGTCATCCGTCTGGAATATTGGTGGCGGTTCATGGCGAAAAAGACTTTATGGTTCTCCAGCTGGTCAACGGAACGGTCAAGTTTAGCGTCGACAGTGGGAAGGGCGTGCAGTCATCCTCCTTCCAGAAAGAAACGTATGACCTTTGCGATGGAAATTGGCACACGATCCGAGGTAACGATAACTTTTAATTTGCAGATAGCACATCGTCAGTCTTGGTACGATAAACATAATGTGAGCTTTTCTTACTATTAATGTGTTTGTAATTTCAGTAACAAAATCCAAGAACGTTGTCACGCTGGCCTTGGACAAATTCCACTCCAACCCAGGGATTGGACCTGCTGGAAGACTGATCACAGGTAAGTAAACCAAATGCCTGCAGATACATATGTTGCATATTATGCGCTATTTATTAACCATGTCGTCGTTTGTATCCAGACACAAATGGTCCACTCTATGTTGGTGGACATCCAGACCCCACAAGTTTCAAAGGGATAGAGACCACTGACCAGTTTGTGGGTAAGTGCGTCATGAAACGTCCCCTTTTATATATTATTTAGTAACTGCGCAATTCTAATGCAAACTATTTTTCAGGTTGTATGAAAGATTTCATGATTGAAGGAAGACAATACAAGCTTGATTATGAATCGATTGTGGGAACAGTTGGACTCCACGGCTGTCCTTCCGATTAATCTTCAACTGCATCGATCGCAATATTCTAGTTGATTTATTTGTTACTCTTCGCTATTTTTTACTGGATGAAACCTTAAACTCCGTTGATTTTTTTATAATTTATGATTTATAATTTAGTGTAATTTATTATTTATGATATTTATCCCTTTGTTTGGTTACCAGTTAGTGATGTTTCCCAAAGCTGCAAGAAATAAGCTACTAAACTGCCGTTATGATGTAACATACATATAAATAAAGTATATGCTACATACATATAGTATAGATACGTAGTAAATAAATCTTGTAAATCTCGTAAAATTCAACGTTTTTAAATGTTTAAGCGGTTGGGAATAAATACATTACCATAATATACGTACAAATGATTTAATCGTTTGTCCTAATAATGACTCTCGCTTAATTGGCGTGCATAGGAAGTGATTTTTTATTTTGGTGGAGTTTGCGAATATGTACAAGATTTATGCTTTGATACCTTTAAATAAGCATCTTCAAAGTGCAAAAATATATTTATTTTTAATGCATTTTATTACAGTATTCTACAAAAAGACATTATATAGTTAGACCCATTGTGCTGAGCAAAGTACATAAATTTCGATTCAGTAATATGAAAAATAAACCGTAAAAACCAATTTTATAATCCGTTCCGTTAGTGAAGAAAACTTGTCCAGAAACATGCAAAAACTAGATACTGAGACCCCTGAAGCCCATCAGATATGGGTCTCTGGGACGATAAGGATTTGTGTGGAGTTGTCATTTCTTGTGACAAAATGACCCGCTTTTGTCTGTCCTAGTTCTAGTTGAGGCGATTCACGTCCAAAATCAATTCTCGATCTGCCAACAACTTTATTCGAGTCGTCCTGTCCCTGCAGCTGCATTTGAACTCTTCTCAAGTTGCTGCAATTATTGTTGTTACCGTCTTGAGCGTGGGAAGGTCGAGACTCGCAGTATCTCCTCGACTTTCTGTGCTGATAAGCTAAATCGCGCATTTCTCTGAGGAATGATTCGTCATTGAACTCTGACCCTAAAAATGTAATACAATGTATGATATATTAATAAAAATTAATCATTGTTTTTTAAACAAAACCAAATTTTTATGTTCCTGGTTGTATATTTGAAAATAAATATGGGAATGAAGATATACCATAATAGGCAGAGTCCAAATCTGACGATAGGTGCAGAGAAGCCGAAGTTGTCTCATCAGTTGTGGGGGGAGGAGGTAGTTGAGGGGACCCAGCTTTCCACCTCGTCGGAAATGATCCTCCCTTGCTTCCACCACCTCCGATCATGCCAAGACCTTGCTTCCCATCTTTGTACAGAGAACTGAGACGACGTCGAATCCCTTTCACCACCTTTTGTGATTTCTGGTTACGATGGTGGCTACTTCGACTCTTGACATTCCGTACCGTTTTTCGTCCCGAAAATCCTACACATTTTCCCACCCTGTCACCACCCAAGCTGCTCTCGCTGCCAGAAGACTCGTGGGAGAAATCATCAGATTCTTCTGTTGGGTCCTCAGTTTGGGATGGAGTTTCAGAATTCGAGTCGAAAATTTCCGTGACAGCCTTTTTCTTAGATTTGTCCTTGTGCTTTCGATTTTTTCCTCGAAGAGATGGTGGTGCACTTCTGGGACGGTGGGATTTGTTTTTGTTGCTGTCGACATAGACGATGTAAACGCCGTCTGACTTTTTTCGCTGGAGTTTATTTTTGCCTCCCGTCCCACCCCCGTCTCTTCCAGAGGACGTGTCAAATGAATTTTTACCAATCGATTCGTACGTTGTATGCTCTGATCCATTGCTTTGATTATTTTTGTCTGCAAAGTGTTGGAGAATTTTGGCGACATTTGTTATGTCCGATTTCGATAACACTTCATTTTCTGTAGTCACCTGTGTGGTGGGCAGTGGGGGAAGGGGTTTGTTGTTGTTTGGTGGATTGAGTCCGTTTGTTCTTGAAAATCCCATCGGTGGGTTAGATCTTGAAGTGAAATTTTGGTTTGCAGCATGAATATTATGTTGCTGTCCATGTTCCAGATAAGGAGGAGACGTTGACATGGGTGGCACGCCTTTGCTTGATCTTCCCTTCACAACAAATGCATAAAGTGCCATCCCAATCCCGCAGAGGAGGAGGACGATGAGCCCACCCCCTAAACCCGCAGTTGCCATTTTCTCCGCACAGCTCATCGGGCTAGAAATTGAACGGCCTTGGTTTCCATTAAATTCTGCATTAAAACAAAATATTTGTAGTATTTGGTTGGTTGGTGGTCACAAATTTTATAAAAATATGTACATACCAGTTGAGAAATCTTCTTCTGTCAATGATGAAGACTGATCTTTGAGCCCAACTACACGAATTGCCATCCTTGAATCCCAGTCATGGATGATGGCACTGGCATTGGTTATTTCCACGGGGGACCGCTTAGATCTTGATATGCCGCAACTTTTCTAAAAATATTAATATAGATAAGCACATACACAGGGATATTATTTTAACTTATATATGCACGTTATTTTTTAAGCCAGGTATGTGTATGTATTTACAGGGAGACAGTCGACGTCATCTTGGCAAGCGTGTACTTTTGCAGTCACAACTAATGGCTCGTTTGCTCTTTGACCCCTGAGAATAAATTCATAGGAAAATACAAACCAACAGCGACAATAAAGTAAGTTTTTGAACAACTAACCGGAACAAGAAAGCTTTAAAGTTGAAATGGTTAATGAGGTCGTTTCTCGTGTCTTTGAGTGGGTGTCGATCTGCAATAACCTGTAATCGTAGAAGACATATATTAAGTGTTAGTAATATACAAAGTCTCAAATTGCCTCAACTACTTTCACTGCCAAAAAGCTACTGTTGAGATATGTACATATAACCAGTCTCACCTTGTACTCATCATTTCGACATCCTTGACTATCAACAAGTGTAATTACTTCAGACGCGTCGTTAGGATCCAAATTGTCAATATTTCCTCCTGGAGTATCTCGCATTCGCCAAACTTTTACGTCGGATAACTTTGAGTGCTTCCAACCTTTGCGCATTTCCAATATATGTCAGCCTTCTTCATTTACAAATATTCGCATACATGGATAAGATCAGGAACCAAAATTGCTACCTTACCATCTCCTCCCCTAACAATGCTTCGCATTTGAAGAGGTTCTCCAAGCTGAACTACGCCCCCAGAGTTGACACGTTTCACAAACAGGCCGTTGGCGGAACCTGGGTTTTGTCGAAAGACGCCCACCTCTGCAGCAAAATCGTTCCCACCTCCTTCCACAGTGGAGGAAGATCGACGCTGATCCCTATTTACACGCATATAGTTTACTTTTATTATATAATTTCCATATTGCTTCAATATTCCAAACGCTGGTAAAAAGATCGTGTTTTTACGTACAAAGAGTCTCCAGCAAAACTAATGGTCCTCGTGTCTGCCATTGTGCTTTTCTGTGGGAGACACTTTATTGTAGTGACCTCATCATCTGCCAGTGCTAACGCAGGGACTCGAGGGAATACCATTGTCAAACACATGTACTGGAAATTAACAATAATTTTAAAATTGATTTATACGCATCATATCATCCGCATCGCATAATGATCGCATGCAATAGAACAAGATTCTCTAATTTAGCTCACATCTCCACACGTCTCTACTCCACACCCTCGAAGGTCCGTAACGGTCATATGAAAGACGTCATCCGAGCCAGGGACATTTTCCATGTGACACTCATTTGATGTGAGGGGATCTTGAGGACGGTCCCTAATAACAATTTTAATAATAATAAGTAATTGGCGGATAATTATAATTAGCATATTCCTTTAGGGTATGGATAATACGGTTTATTCCAATTCCAATATGCCAACTACATTACAATTATATGTACAACATACCTCACGTATGGTTGGTGGTAGCCACTCTTCATATGGATTGTTGCACCTGAAACATATAGCTTATGGTCAGTTGCAATGCTATCCCAGGTGAAAAAATTAAGGGATTTTATGCATAAATTTGGCTGGTTTTTATGCAGAGAATTGGCTGGATTTTATGCAGAAAAATTTATGCCGAAACAATTTGTGCACAAAATGTGCAGAATTATGCATAATTGTACAAAACCTTTCTGCAGAATATACTTGTCAGAAGTTTTATGCAGAATTGTTCATAATTTTTCTGCATAAACCATTGGTCCGGGCAGTTGTGTCGAATTATGTCAAATTCGACATACGATTTTCACTCGGGATGCCACTTAATTGATTAATTCATAAATTTTGGCAATAACTCACCAAAATACTCTCGTGTCCGGGTTTTGAAGCATTTGATATCAGAGAAAACGAAATCTAAAAGGAATGACATCAACATCCTTGTTAAATGTACATGCACACATTAACTTGAATTTTGCATGTAATTTTGCATGAACATCAAGTGCATTCGAGTGGATAATATGCTAAATATATTACCAGTGATAATGTTTGGGTCTTCTTGATGGACAGACCTCTCATCGCTTGTGGATTCTACGGACTCCTTCACTTTGTCCCTAAGTCGGACCCTCACTCGTTTGTTGTTGTCGGACTGATGTTCGCCATCGCGGAGTCGAGATGGAGAAGACCCGACGACGTGGGAGCCAGATTCTCTCTCTCTCGACGTGGTGTGGACCCTGGCTCCCACCGGAGTTATTCGAGTTCGGACAACTGAAGGTGGATTCGACTTGAGAGGAAGCGCTTTTGAACAAAATTAAAATTATGAAAACCAATAATTGGAAATTAGGAGAATCTCCTTAGACATATTTGGAACATTCATTTTGAATTATTAAATTTTCTATGTACGTCATCATACTCACTCCATTTCAACCAAGAAGAGGAGGATGAGGAAATATAAATTGCACATGCATGATGAACTTTAAACTAGTAACAATAATTCAGTAAATCAGCTAATATTTCGTCACTTTCTCCTCATATAAATATATTTGGACTTGATGTAATTTTTCAATTGAAATTTCGACTGTATATTTCTTGCGATTTTTTAAATTGATTTATTTGAGTAGAAACTGAATTTAAAAATTCTGCTGAATTTGTTTGTTAACGTGTATTATGAATGAAATAAAATAGCATTTCACGATTACTTGACTTTTGGTAACTTAGGATAGCGTTGACGCCAGCATTGTACTTGGGAATTGTTTATTAAAGGCAGGCAAGCAACATTGCTGCCATTTATTTCCCTTAATAAATTGTTTACCTTAACGAAATATGAATTTGTTAATACGCGTCATTTACCGTTAAACAATTTCCTCCCGACACTCTCAATCTCGGGGGGTGACGGTGGGAAAATATCTTCCGGTGGGGCTGGAGGGAGCAAGTCCTCCTCTTCTCCAGTACCTCCACCGCCTCCGATTATGGGGACCACTGTGCTAATCGGGGAAATCGGCGTCGGTGGTCCAACTGGTTGAGGTGGCGGTGCGACTGGACCTGGTTCCACTGTATCTGGAAATGTAGGACCTGGCTCTGGTGGAAATATAATTGGAGGCAGAGTAGATTGTCCGGTTGGAACGTAGTAACTTGTCACTGTGGGCTTCATGTTGTAGTTGTTATTCCCTCCACCATAGTTGCCGTAATGAATTGTTGGTTTCTCAGTGTTCGGGAAAATAGGCATTGGTCCTGGACTTGGGTAGATGGGAGGAGGGGGTGGCACTGGACCATAATTGTTGTTGTAGTTCGACGAAATGACGCCTCCATTGATTAATTCCTCGTCGGAATAGTCATCGCGTCTCATATTTCCCACCCGTTTTGAAATATGGTCCACTTCTCTTGCCCTGCTCCCAGATTTCGATATGTGAGGGGACGGGTTTCTTTTTAGTATCGTTGTCGCTGTTTTTGACAAACCCTCCAAAATTTTAACACTGCCAGAAGAAGAACTCGACGTTCGATTTACAGATTTTGTATCTTCTTTCACTTCTCCAGACATCTGAAAATGTGATGAGAATCGGTTGCGAAGATTGCTACTTGATTTTATAGGCGTTGGACCAGGATTCGGGCCTCTACTCGATTTTATTACGTCTGAATCTGACATACAATCGGTAAAAAGTGCAGCACACACAACCACAAAAAAAGTTAGATAATGAATCTTCTCCATGTTTTACTAATTTAATATATACACGTTTTTATAGCGAAAATTCACTTTGGAGAATATCAAGGGATAATTGTTTCATAGCATTTACTACATATTAGTAAAGTGCTAAAATCACAGGTCGAGAACGAATAAGGAGAAATTCCACTGTAGTTGACAACCTGGTGCGCACTGAGTGGCCAAGTCCGGTTTGATGGAGTTATCTCAGAGACCGCTTAGTGACCCATTAAACGCTTGGTTTGAACGTGGTGTCCTTATAATTTTCAATACCAAGTTCTCATCAACCAACAGTCTCAACAATACTGATCGGCCATGTCCACTGCACATTATTGTGATTGGGATGAAGGGGTTGTTTGCTAGTGCCATCATTCTGTGTCATAACATGATGCATAATATCACCTCCTATTTTGTGCAGGACTGTTTGTAGGAAAGGTTTCAGGAGTATTTACAAGAGGTTTGCATGCGTAGGATGAGTAAATGGATTACGCAGGCTTGGTTGCTTTCTAAATCAGTAAAAGTGGTGCAATAAAGCTAAGTTTATTGTGCCTTGACTTCTGCGGTGCACATGATGATGAGTGAAAATGGGGATTATTGGAGCGAATTTGCGTGGGGGCTAGGATAGATATTTATGAAACAGACTTTTGGTTGAGGTATGAGAAATGACACTCAAGGGAAAAGTTGAGAACTGCCTTTTAGGACTTGCAGCTAAGAAATTCGATATTTGACTTGCAACTTGAAGGCTCCATTATATCTAATCACATAAATGACACAAGTTAGCTGCACTTTACACTTGTTTTGGTGCTAAATTTACAAGAAACAATTGTGTCGACATTCATAACAAGATACGCTGTAAAACTAAGTTCATATTGAGAATTTCTAGTTAAAATTTTAATTAAATATATTAATATGTTAATCTGATGGCCATAAAGCCATTGATAAAATAAGAACAATGTTTTTTGGACGTGGGTTCGATTTTGCTAATACATAAATGATATGTATATATTTAGGTTTTACAGATTTGTACATAACCAAGTGGTGGTTTCTATTTGGTGGGTGTATTTAATTTGAATTGTATGTAAACTATTTTTATTATAATATTCACTAATTTAATTTACAGTAAAGATTATAATTGGCATCATGATTCTTCATCCCATTTAATAGAGAAAGCTGATATTTGGTTGATAAATGGTTAAATTTTAGTGCTACTGATGACACGGTTGACCACATGCTAAACCAATGTCGGTGTGATGCCATTAACACCGTCGGGAATAGTTCACTCAATGTCTCAACTTGACAACTTCAGCAGATCATAAATTTTGGGAAGATGTTGCTACAAAGGTTGAACACGTTTTACAGCATGTTGGAATGTTAGTGAACGAAGGGTCTCCTTTCCGTATTCTTGTACATAATTGAATAGTGCATACGAACGAGTATGCATAAGTACGTACATGAAGGACCAGGTAAGAGTTGACTTCTTCACCGTCCTAACCTTAAATTAGAATTTGTCTCACATTCCTTCCCAACTCACAAGGGTGCAATTTCCATTCCTCCTTCGGTGAGAAAGTGAAACAATTAAGAAGTTGTGGAATTTGAGTAAACGAAAGCAAAAGTTGAAAGCACTGGAAGTCTTGTCCAGATTGTGTTAAATTGGGTCTCATGAGATTAAAGGAATGCATTTATCTAGATCTTTTACTCCAAGTTTACAAACTATTTTCGGCCGTTAAAGTTATGTCTAAGGTTAACAAACAGAAAGATTGTGCATTTGAGACTGATTTAGATTTCTTAAGGTCAAATTGAAATACAATGGAATATTTAAATATGCAAAGTTTTCGTAATTTTTCATAATTTTGAGGAGACGGTTTTAAATAGCTTATTGATTGGGGTCACTTGAATGAATCGGACACTGAGACCCTGATACGAACAACTAACCAATGATTGAGAAACCTTTGTTTCGAAATAACTGGGGCAAATAACATCACGAAATGTGGGGAAAGGATTACAGATTTCTGTCACTGCTCTTTCTAGTCACATCGGATAAAGGAATTACATAAATGTTGCATTAAGAGTATAGGCCGGGTCGAGCTCGTATTGGAACAAAATGCTACAGAAACAGGTTGGCTAGTAAATGTTTGTTCCCTAGAATATGGTCGACTTCAAATTCATATCAATTATCGTAAATGATGCATAAAAGTAATTACAAAAGTGCATTAGTCCAAATTAATGTACCGCTTTGTTGACAGATAGATACTCGCGTAGCGAATGTGGATTAAGTTGTAGCATCATAGCCTGCATTTGCGGTGATATACCAATTTCCACGTATTTTTCATTGAGTCATCGGAATCACAATATTTATTATTATTATCATAATAATTTATTTTATCATAATATTTATTACTTCATCTGTTAAATTTATTAAGTCATATACTTAATCAGCAAGTGAAATCGTCATATGTATGTGATTTAACGCAGCTTGTGACGGAGAAGTTTTGAGTACTGAGCTTTTCCCAGTCTTCTGCTGGTCCGTTTCTTGGAATATTTCGCCTATATTTTGTACTCCACCTCGACCTTGTGGGGGGCAGAGGGCGAAATCGGGTTCCAAAACTTCGTTCGTAACTTTGTTGGTGATTTTTTCGTATTAAAAAAATTTCGTCTAGCGGGAGCGATGTTTTCAATGCTTGAAATTTTGTATTCGGTTTGCATGTGTTTTATTCAACTACAAAACTCGTTAAAATATTTAGTACGGATTGTTTAAATTTATGGAAGCATTTCATTTTTATGATTTTCTGGGAGGCTTTATTAGTTAAAGCTTCCATATTTTGTTATCCGCAAAATAGTGGCTGTTTCATGGAACAATTGTAAACAGCCATCTGTCCTGGTAGACCTTGCAATATTTATGTACGATGTTATTTTGCTGCCTTCGTGGAATGATGGGGTTTGGAGTGGATTGGAATGGAATATAAATTGCACTGATTTTCATAATCACCACTATGGAAGCATACGTAATTAGTCAAAGTTTGTGTGTCTAACCACAAATGAGGTTCAAGTTCTACACATTAATTCTAAGAACCATGCAAAATGCACGTCAGTAGTACTGACTCAGTACCAGTTTGGTGCTTTTGTGTTTATGTAATTTTCTCGAATGTCCTCTTTGACGCATACCAACAAATATTTTCGTGGTCTTGTCACAGGTGTAATCTAAATAAATACATATCATGGAGAACAATACATATAATAACCATAGTCTGAACCAAGAGTTATTCATTAATTCATAGCAAATTAATTGCAATAATAATTAATTTACGTTATGGACCCAGAGTTACGATACGTCGAATGGATAAGAAAGTCAGTGTTCTAATCGTTACTTTATGGGCTAAATAATTGTGTGAATCAATTGTCATTCATCTCGCTAGTCAAACATTTTCATCATCAATGAGTCATTGAGCATCCGACGCTAAACAAAAATAGTTACTTTTTACTCTGACAATAGAGAAGTGCCGTTCGATGAGCTACATAAATAAAATAATATGCTCAAACTAAATAAAAGATCATGTGTCTAACAAAGTTAACAAACACACTTTTATACTAATATGCAAATATGCATGAACTACTCATAGCAAAGTTGTGTCATCGCGTTTTGTAAAAGTTGCTCTGTAGGTAGTGTGTCTGTGTTTTCTTACGAAATCTTAAACTGCAAGATTTTTTTTTCGCCAAAATGTGTGATTTGTGTTTAGGAATTTTGCTAATAATTTTAGTGCAAAGTTCAACTAGATTTTCCATATCAGCAGATCATAATCATGTCGCTGAAGCTGAGTGTGCAATTCTCAGTGTTTATGACAAACGAAACCAATCAGTAAGTCATAGTTCAAATGAAGTTGAACAGCACTGTAATCATCGCAATGTCACAATTAGCTCAAATTATCTCAGTCGAGCCGATTTTCTGTCACAAGTATTCGGAACATGTTTTATTCATGGAAATAACCTCACTATCAATGTCAAGGAGAATTGTGCACTTACAACGAACATTGGAAAGGAAGAAGTGGTATATGAAACGGGAAGCCAAAATATCGTTGCGATTTCGGTATTTTGATACTATATCAATTTAATACAAAATTCTGTAACCAAATTTAAAAGATCTAAAGCGGAAATGTTTTCAATATTGTACAAATGTTCTTGTATTATAGAACTTGTCGTCCTTTGTAATAACCTCGTGTCAATGTGCCCAGTTCAAAAATGGTTCAGAGCTGGTTGGAATAATATTCTCACCATACGATAAACATGCTGTGAAGTGCAAGGATACGGACGAAACTGAAAAATCTTGTCTATATCCGGACCGAAAGAAACATGTCAAGTGAGAATTGCATGCATCGGTTCCAAAACTATTTTTGCGGTTGAACCAATCGTCAAGTTATTACAAATTGACGTTGTATTTATGCTCGTAGTTGGTGGGACTATTCCAAAGCAGAAATAATGAGACAATTGGAACTCGTTGCAACGGAGTTCAGGACGATATCAACGTATGGAATTGGAACGGGTATTACATAATATGCAAAAACAAGCAATTGTTGTCACATTTAAATTAAGGAGGCTGAATGATATTGATCTATTTAAAATAAAAATTTATTTGGAAAAAGTTGCCAAATCTTTGGAGCCGCCAGAATTTAATCATGATTGGCGAGATGGACTCCCGATCGCTCAAGTGCCGTTTAGCGTTGCCGAAATAAATAAGGATGCAGGATACCACAAATTAAAGATCATTGTTGGAGCATTCTCTCACGAGTCGTACACCAGTGAACAGTTCCAAGCCGAGGTTGACAACGCCGTGATGGCTGCAAAAGATGCTGAAAATTCCTTTCCTGGGTCCATCTCTGGGATTTCGATTCACTTCAACGTGCTTACCATGCAAACAGAAGAACATGTGCGTCTCGTGCAAAGGAGTATGACCTCTGCTCGTGGATACACTAAAACTGGTGGGAAAGTTGGGGTCAGATTGGAAGAATGCGACCTTGCTTTCAAGGAGCTTTACAACCGGAGTGAAGAATCGTTGGTGAAATATGGTGTAAATTTATGTAGTATGGCAGTCGGGTAGACGTCTGATTTATAAATTATTACGTCTTGTATGCACGCAGGGCGAGGTTGTATTGCAAACCGTCTGACCTGAGCTGTACCGCTGATCGTCCGCTTTTACTCGAACCGATACTTGAGCCCCTCGTAAAAAATGCTCATTTCGTGATCTGTTTTACACGCCCACAACGTCAAATGTTTTCTGCTAAAAACCTCAAGTTGACAATGAGTGAAATTACGGAAAAACTTGGTCATCGATTGGAAGAGGTGAAGAAAGCATTATTGAAAGTCAATCCAAAGATTGAACTCATGGTTGAAACTGGCTGGCCAAGTAAAGGAACAAGTTCGAATGGATCCCCAAATTCAGTGAAAAATATGCACGAATATTGGGCCTACATGATCAAGTGGGCCGTAAGGCAGCGGCTAAGGATTTTTATGTTTGAGGCATTTGACGAGCCCTGGAAGTCTGATCTGACCTTGTCAGGACGAAATGTAAGCAATGGTTTGTGTGGGTCGGAGGATCACTATGGATTATGGAGAAGAAAGGACAACTCAATTCCGGCCGAGTATCAAATGAAGGGCGGCTCATTGCTGAACTTTACAGTTTATGATACAAACTACACTCATTCTATAATCGGTTTGTAATTATACTTACATAATCTTGAAAGCGATAAGATTTATGTCATAAAAGTGTATGCTAAAATGACGCGATATGTACTTAGAGCCAGGATTTCCTGAAGGATGCCAGCTTGGTAATACTTAATTGATGCATTGATAGAATAGCATCAATCAGAGTGAAAACAGCAATGATTTGCATATGCAATATTTCTTTTTAGAGGAAAATGTAGACTCACCTCGTGGAAAAGTTCTAATAATTGCGATAAGCATTACTGGAATTGTGTTTGGTTTAATGATCTTCGGGTTGGGGTATATGGCTTTCCGCTTGAAACTTATGAAAAAGGTAATTGTAAATTACTTATTGAAATTTCAGATTTTGAATGATGTTTTGAAAAAGTGAAATGATGGGTATTTTGTTATGACTTTTATTAGAATTCCCATCTACAACTCAGCCAAAAATATCTAGAAATATTCCTGCATGGAAATGAATCTGGGGGCAAAGAAAATTTGATAGAAAACGACGACTACCAGATAATTGCGCTTCAATTTCCATACGACAAGAGGAAATATGAATTGGCCAAGGGAAGTTTTAAAATAGGTACTTAACACACGTACACATTATAAACATTTTCACAAAAAAAATAAGTAAGTGCCGTGACATGATTACTTACGCAAAAATATCAAGATTTAATTTAATGTTGCAGATTTGTCTAATCCAATCGGAAAAGGCCAGTCAGGAACAGTTTATCTTGGGCAGATCGATGGATACCCGGGACCCATCGCTTTCAAGTCCTCTGATAGCTCAAACAGTATTCTAGACATTAAAAATTTTCTCTCTGAAATCAAAATTATGAGTTACATTGGGCACCATGAAAATATCGTTTGTCTAATTGGAGCTTACACTGAGAAATTGGAGAGAGGTGTGGTTTGAGATATTTTATTTTTACAATCAGAATAGGCAAAAGTTGAATTATAGGTTGATTATAGGTTCCCACATTGTGTAGATACAGCATTATTTTAAATTATAGTTCGTTCTTTTAGGTATTGTCAATTTGGCTCTCGAATATTGCGTTCTTGGAAGCTTAGATAAATTTCTACTGGGGAAGGGCCAGTACGCGTCTCATGAGTCGACCAGTATCAAAGAACAGTGTGAAAATCTCAACTACGTCACAACAGCCTGTTTAGGAAGGTATCCAATAATAACGCAATTCCATCTATGCAGTTGTAATATTTTCTCCATTTGAATATGTTTGACCGTAATAATAATTTTTGTCATATTGTTACTTTTTATTGTGAAGCCAGTCGTCGTCTTTAGCATCCTCGTCAGATCACGACGACGAAGAACAAGCCAGTAGACCAATCACTTTTGATTTAATGACCATGTTTAAATGGAGTTACCAAATTGCAAATGGGATGGAATATTTGGCAAGTAAAAAGGTAAATGAGTCAAGATAGAAAAAAAACTATAACTGACTATATGATTATGTAATGATTATATAATGATTATATAATTGATTATTGCATAGTTTACATACTTATTAATATTCTGGAAACTGTTTAGGTCGTCCATGCTGATCTCGCATGTAGAAATATTCTACTAACCAGTGATATGACCATTAAAATTACCGACTTTGGTTTATCCAGAAAGTTGTATTCTGAAATAACTCCAGCGTTGGTGTTTGAGTGCGATGTTCCCCTCCCTTGGCGATGGTACATATTTATGTTAAATATTTATATGGTTATTTCTTAGTAAAACTACTACACTAAATGAATCTCATAAATATCAGTAATTTGCTATTTAAATACTAATTTTCTCTGCATATTTTGGCGATATCTGACTAGGATGGCTCCCGAGAGTTTGCGCAAGCTAGTGTTCTCAACAGAGAGCGACGTCTTTTCCTTTGGGGTAACCATTTGGGAAATCTTCACATTGGGCGACGTGCCTTTTGCTGGTTTGACATTTTGTAATCAGTTTGTAAGCGATTTGGAGGGGGGAATGCGACTGGAGGAAGCAAAATACGCAACCGATGACTTGTACGTATTTACACAAATGCATACATATGTTCATTACATAAAAAATGAGCGTACTCATGCGAGATATAATGTAATTGAAATACAAACTTGTTGATGTCCTATTTTGCAGACTTGATCTTTTGGACGAGTGTTGGGCATTTCATCCAAATGAAAGACCTAATTTTACAAGGTTGAAGGAGGATCTGAGCCGTCTTTTGTAGTGTTATCTTTGAGACATAATATATAATGGTTTTCTACATTAGTTAGTTTTAAGTACTATAATTAAGTATACATCCTTGTACAAATATAGTGAAATATCCAGACTAGAATCAATGCATCTTTTCTATTTCTACACGTACAGCGTTAGTAATTAAGTGACACATTATCTGCATTTGAGTGTTCTGTTGGCCAATTTATTTATACATAAAAGTAGACTTCGCCATCATCTAATCTTCAATAAAATGGATGCAGATTACAGACTGATCAGACAAAATAAACATTTTTGATATTCACATTCAATAGAAATGCATCACACGACTTTACAATCTTGCACCACCATTGGCGTTTTCTTTTTCGAACCCGAACCTCCTCCACTCCAGTTCTTGGCGTTGTATTTGCAGTAAGGCTTATTCTTGGCGGCGTTATTATTATTTAGTGTAGATCCTGAAGTGGTTTCCAAGTTATTGGCATAATCGTCTAAAATATGGTCATAATGTGTATTTTCACTGATATAGTCTGCATCGTCTTCATAAGAGCCTTCGTATTCATCATATTCGTCGTCATCCTCGTAGTCATAATTTTCATCATACTCTGCATTCGGGTCAAAGGTGATGGGTTCTTGTTTATACTGATACCGAGGGAGGGCCAAGTCTTTCGCATCGAGAAACCGAGTTTCAGGACATGTTTCAAACACATCCTCACTTGTTGCACATCCTTGTTGCTGGCCAAAGGTGTGGGTGTGACTGAAATTCTTGTCATCATTGCTTAGCATGAATGACAATGGCGATTCATCGTTATCGTAATCGTCAATATCAAAATAATCATCGTCAATATACTCCTCATCTTCTAAATAATTGTCGTTCTCGTTGTGACCTGAACAAAACGAATTTGTGGAAACTTGCATGGAAGGTGATTGAATTGTGGACACTGTTGCGGAACACGACCCAATTTCAAATGTGGAGTCCATTAGCTCCTGCTTCTTGAACATCGTAGTATCGCTCGAAGCGGACCTGTTGTTGTTACCAATCTGGCTCGAGTGAGAAACGCTCGAGCTTCCAACTTGCGATGATTTATGTAAATCCATAAACTTATTTGATTCAAGTTTTGAGTAAGAGGAACTAGGGTCGTCGGCAGATGAAACAAGACGGTTGAAGGTTAGAGGGGCAATATTATTACCCTGAATTGGATCCGGATTTTGCATTGCTGTTATTTCTGGAGATTCTATTGTTAAGGGAGCTACAGAAATGACACTGTCATCGGCAGACAAAACCACGTCCCCACCAACAACGACTTGGTCCACTTGGTTATGGCTTTGTCGATAATGGAAACAGCCAAGAAGCATTTTGTCACGATGATGATGATGATGATGACGATGGTGGAGATGTTCTACTATTGTCTTTCCACCAGGTTCAGAAATGTTCTGTTGGCCACTGCATGAGTGACTTGAATTGTTTATCGGACTTGTAACCAGAGGACAAGAATCAATGTCATGTTCCATGGTTTCCGTTGAAAGAGGATCGGTACTGATCTTCGTTGTAGTTCCACAATCTGCACAGTCTACTAATCCATCCTGACGGGTTGTTTCGTTTGGGGATTCTTGAGGTCTGTAGCAGGGTATAAGCCATTTAACGAAATTCTGGAAGATTCTCCCATTTTTATGGAAGCTAAAGTGCCGACTTGGATTTAGTCGAACAATTCTATAAAAACAAGAAGAATGGCGAGAAGACGAAATGATACTCTCAGACGAAATTGTAGATTCTGACGCCACAGCCGACGGAATTTCTCCCTGTTCAAAATTTTGAATAGAATTCGCCTTTTTATTGGCTCGAAGCTTTTTTGTTTCAAGGATTGATTCAATTTTTTGTACATCGTTGGAACCGTCCTCGAGGATTTTAAATTTTGCAGCGGCGGGGGTCGTTACACAGGCTTTATTTTTATGACCAGATTTTGACTTCCTGACGATATCTTTCAAACTCATTCGAGAAAAGAACGATTTTCCAGGAATAGGAATGAGCTGCTTGGAGTACTTCCACAAGCCATAACTGTACTGCTCTTTCCATCCAATTACTACAGAGAGGTAAAATGAGACAATCTTTACCATTGTTTTATTATCACTGGAATCCTATTTTTTCTGCACAAACTTTTTCTCTCTGACGGTGTCAAATCTGGGATGAAGTAAGAAGCATGTCCGACTCTTTCCAAATCTTGAGTTCCATAATAGGAATCGATTGCTGGGACAGAAGATCCTTAAATATATAAACACAGAACTTAAATTGGAGCCAAATGCGACAAGTGACATTAATGTTTTACTATAATTTAATTATTAATCATTCAAACCTCTCTCCAAGCGAGACTTTCGTCTCACAATTCTGTGCGTTACTGGAGGATTTGCTTTTAAAATATTTTTTAGTTCGACATCAACGTCAGAAGGATCGAAGCAGTGAACAATCGTGGCGTCGCTACAGTTATGAGGCAACGGCAAGACTTGTGGTGGAGGTGGAGGTGAGCTTCCAGTCTCCTGACTTTTTAGTCTGACCAACTCTTCCTTAAATGCAGAATTAATCTTCGGATTAACAAAGATTCTAAACTTGTCCTCGTTACTTTTTGTTAAGACAATGTATTCGTAAGGTGGAGTTGTGACATGTGGAGATTTGACCAGTTCGAATGACTCCGCCGTCTCTAACAGCGTTTCCTTCGTTTCACTTGCAGTTCTTGGTTCAGAAGACGATCGGCTTTCGACATTGTCACTTTCGTTGTCTTTTGCTGAAAGTTTATAAGGATGAAGTGAATAATCTATTCTCTGCCTGAAGCTTTGTAGCAATGTTTAAATTTCATTTACGTCTCAATTGATGGCACAGGTTCTCCAAATATTCCACTTTTGACTGCGATTGTAGAAACTACTTTTCAAGCAATAATTTTGGTACGCATTAGAAATATTATCGAGTATATATAACACTCAATACTAAATGATGATAAGAGGTCATGCCTTGCATATTAATTCACATTGAGACAGTCCCCATAAACCTCTTTCACGAGGTTCGATGGAATCATCAGTCGTCAGGGGCGAATTTGGTGTGTTTCCATTAAAATTTCCACCCTCCTCCTCCCCTGTCCCCTTAAAACCTGATGACTTGTCCTCTCCACTCAGCAGCAAATTGTTGATGCCCACATTGCAAATACTTTCTGAGACTTGACTATCTGATGACTCTGGTCCCTCACCAGCTACATTTGGAAGTTGTGATGCATTCGTACCAGAAGCTGGAAATTCGTCTTGTTCTTCTGGTATCAGGGTGTCCATTTTCTTTACATCTATGCATAATATTTCACAGGATGATCACAAAAAAAGCATCCAATAAAAGTTGGATGACACACCCTAGACAACAAAGAATTTTTGGAAAAATAATGTATTGTCGACAGCTTTTCTTCATTGGGGGTGTGACAGGATGACACATGATTTACATACTTGTTTTTTATCTACCTAACCTACGCTTCATTAGCAAATAGTTATCTGTATGGTACTATGTATTATTCATATGTTAGATGAGGAACGTTGTTTAGGAAATAAAACTAGTGTCGTCCACATTTTGTATTACATTAGTAAGATAACGCTTTCTTATCATTCACTGTAATAAGCTCTTGTCCATAACTATTTCAAGAGACATAGAGTTTTGGGTTCGGAGGCAGTGGGACAGGTTGAAACGCGTGAGAAGATTTGCTCTCCATTCGCCTCTCGTTCTCGTCCTCTGTTTTTCTGCGACAAATAATTTTCGAAATACATCCAAGTTGATTGTCATCAGTCCCACCCCGCCTCAGTTTATATCGTTGATCGAGGTGGTGGCGACGGATAAATAATATGCGTAAGTAGGCCCTTTTGCACGATCGGTTTATTGCTTTATGATTGGCATATTATTTATTTTGTTTTTAATAAAAACTTTTTTTGGTTCTTTAAATTTCAGAGTCTGTTAAACTAGTCCGTGTGCTATCGAAACCTTCCAATGTACGACCAGCGTATGTGGCCGTTGCAAGATTATCGACGACTGGAACAAGGCGGAAGGACGAAAACCTGCCGGTAACTGACGGGTCAATCAACTTGGCTGGACTGAAACGAGGGACTGGAGGCCGCTCCTCCTTCAACGGAGTTGTCGCCACCGTCTTCGGTGCCAGCGGGTTCGTGGGGAAATATGTCTGCAATCGGCTGGGGAAAATAGGCACACAGGTCGGATTTTATTATTGTTTGGTATTAACACTATTAACTGACAAGTAGTAATAAAATATTAATGGTTATTTACAAAAATAGGTCATCGTTCCTTATCGCGGAGATCACTACGATGTACTTCGGCTCAAGCTTGTTGGGGATTTAGGTCAAGTGCTGTTCTTCCCGTTTCACCTCAGAGATGAGGATAGTATCCGCAAGGTGAGAAAGTTGATTCTTTCGAGTGTAATTTATTTTAGTAGTATTTTATAAAATTAGTTTGCATTTTTCCTTCTCATCAGGCTATGAAGTACTCGAACGTGGTGATTAATTTAATTGGACGGGACTGGGAGACAATGAATTTTAAGTTTCACGATGTAAATGTTACTGGTGCTCG
The DNA here is from genome assembly GCF_002217175.1 of Folsomia candida. Taxonomy (NCBI): domain Eukaryota; kingdom Metazoa; phylum Arthropoda; class Collembola; order Entomobryomorpha; family Isotomidae; genus Folsomia; species Folsomia candida. The sequence continues at coordinate 22,255,184 of NW_019091193.1, read as the reverse complement.
AACCATAGCGAGGTTGGCGAAAGAGTGTGGAGTTAAACGACTTATCCACTTTTCTAGCTTGAATTGTGATCCTCATCCAAAGGTAATAGTCTTCCTCCTAAATCGAGTGCTCTTTGGTTAACATGGTTTACAATTAGAGTTTAGTCGAGCTTATTGCTATTAGCCATTTCATATTATTGATATCATTATTATGCTGCAGGGCGTTATCTTGAATGGCGGATCAGAATTCTTAAAAACCAAATATGAAGGGGAACTTGCAGTTAAAAGTGAGTTTCCAAACGCTACCATCTTTAGGCCGGCAGATATCTACGGCCAAGAAGATCGATTTATGCGATACTACGCTCATTTCTGGCGCCGAACCTTCCAATGGCTTCCGCTGTGGAACAGAGGAGAAAAAACAATTAAACAGCCAGTTTTCATCGGTGATGTAGCTGGTGCTGTCATAAATGCCTTGAGGGATCCCGACTCGGCTGGAAAGACTTATGACATCCTTGGGTTAGGAGGACATTATTTTTTGCTATCTAATACTTTATTTTTGTATGTTTCTAACTAATGTTCTATCATCATTTGAATTTGCAACAGCCCGCACCGATATCAGTTGTCTGAGCTGGCAGATTATTTCTTCAGATGTATGAGAAGAGATGAAGAATGGGGTTATCGACGTACAGACTTGAGGTGGAGTCCCCTTTTCCAACTCAGAATATCAATGACACAGAAATTCTGCATGTGAGCCATAGTTTTTTACACTAATTTAGTATACAAATATCACAGGCGGAAATCTGCACCAAGAATTTAATTTAACAAAGTAAAATCACTTAAATCGAAAAAAAATGGATGGATGGATTTATAATGGATGGTTAAAAATCAAATTTTGATGAATCTGCGGCTGAGGGAGGTCCCAAATACAATTTTTTTAAGGGTCCCCAATTAATGGATGAAACATCAACACCTTCCGGGATAGTAAACTCCAATTCTTGGCTGGTCCAAAATCCCACCAGCTTCTTCAGTCTATCCACATGACGATCCTCCCATTCGGATAAATTCTCGTACTTCTCAAAATCAATTTTGATCGGGTGATCGTCAGTCGTTCCTCCCAACATCTCGCAAAGGATTACTCCCAATTGTCCAACCCCTTCCATCTTCTTTGTCTCATTCTCTATGAAGTCAGCGTCACCTTCTATATTATTTACAGTTAATATAAATTCAAGTTAATAATAATTATTATAATAAGTCATCTTCACCTTCACACTGGAAGAGAGGGATTCCCTTATCCGTAGGAGGGTGAGTTGGGTGGATGAAGGACCCTGCATGGGTCCACCTGCTCTAGTACCCACCTTGCGTTGGGTAACCGTTCCAACGTAGATTCTTCCTGCAGTGCCAAATTTCTCATAGATCCATTTATCTCCGTCTCTCCACTTAAGGTCTGCTCTTTTCAACAAGGGGGATTCCTTCGATTCTGCATACTCTGAGGTCTCTCCTAGTTCCAGTTTGAAGCCACAGTTCTCCAAAATAGTCTTCACGACTGCCCAATTGACTTGGTTAAGGAAATTTGATCCTTGACGAATTTCACAGGATTGGCTGCATTCTTTTCGTGTGAATTGATGGTGGACATAATGGCGAGAGTAACGCTGGCGGTTTGATGGAATGTTTTGGACAAGTCCAAATCTTTCGCAATCCAAGGACGTGGCGTCACCAGCTTCCATTTAGGAGAAAGTTGTGCTTTCTTCTGCTTTTCCTCGTAATTACAAAAAGCGGCAGAATTCTTAGGACTGTTCCTCGCTGTCTGCAGAACTCCATCTAAAGTGTGGGTGAATTTTGTAGTGTGGGGATTGGTTGACAAGATGGTGTAAGTGGCTGAAGGGTTGTTTTCATCCGTCAGGAGAAAGTGGGTCACACAACAGTCGGCGTGTTCATTACATGCCCCATCGTTTGTTCGTGATTTCCAGCAATCCCCGTCTTTACATATTCCACATCCCCCTCCACCATCAGTTCTCCACGTTATTCTTCCTCCAGAAAACGTCACATCCGCACTAGTGGTCACTTCCGTCTTAGATTTAGTTTTATTAGGTGTTCTATTTCTCCTTTGTGTAGTTTGGGTTGTCACCTTCCTTGCTTCTTTTGTGATCTTCATGGTTCTTCCGGATTTCAGCAGTTCTTTCATGTCATCTGAGGTTTTCATGAGCCTGTCTTCTCCTTCATATTTCAGGTAGTTCTTCACGTGTCGGAATATAAAATCCGCCATTGAGAGTGGAGTGGGTGGAATCCATGGTTGAGCTTCTGGAGGGGAGGGGGAAGTAGCGGTTTTCCACGGAAAGCGTGTAGCCTGAGTCTCTTGGGAGTTGAAGGGTGAACACTCTAGAAACATTTTCATTAAAATTAGTGACTAAACTATACGAGAATTAATAAAGTAATTTAAACCTTACCATCAATTTCTTGGAGTTCTCCATCTACGCTTTTTACGTAGATTTGAATAGAAGAGCCAGGAGGGGGTTGATACACTGTGAAGTTTAATCGAACTTTCTTCTTCTGTATGGGACTACCTTCGAACACGCATGTTTTGACAACATTTTAACGAAAACAAACTAATTTTAATTGGTGATAATTAATTTAAAAAAAGAACAACAATGCGAGAGAAAGGGAGCGACCGAGTTGAGTGGAATTGTTGTGTGTGTGTGTGGAGGTGTGGGTTCGCAATTGAACAGGTCAACGACCGCTGATAATCCTTTTCATTATTATTATTACAGTGGTTGGCCCATCGCATACCTTGGGTGGGATAAAATTGAAAGGGTATAATATATATACAACAGGATATTATTGCTCAATTATTATGTACATTATTATGTCTCAGAATTTTCATAATTTGATATGACATTTGCGATGGCAGGATCATGTTACTGATACACCAACCCTTGGAGCACCAAACCTTCAGGACTTGGGGATAACTCCGGATGTAGTAGAGCATCATGCAGAGTGGGAACTTAAGCCATACAGAGCCGCTTCTTATTATGCAGAGACCCTTGGCGAATTTGAGAAACCCTCTCCACCTAAGCCAGTTGTGGAGTATTAAAAATCTATCTATTTTCAAATTCGTTCGACTTCGAGACAACAAGAATAATTTACTATAACTAACTGCCAACTGAAATGTTGATTCGATTTGAACTATTATCGATTGTTAATTGTCATGTACATAACAGTGAGTACATCGCTTAATTCGTATATTTAAAATGTATAAATCACAGAGTAATAAAGAGTGTAGTATGAAAACCCTTCTGTGTTCTTAGCCCAACTTTCTCATAGGCCTGCCATCCAGCTATACTTATACTTGTTCTATTTCTACATCTGCCTGTACCTTTCCAGACTTATTTTAAAATTCTAAGAAACTATTGAATGCACATTTTTGATAAGATAAGGAATTTGACATTCAATCCACAGTCAAACATAACAGTACACTATTTGAATGAATGAATGAATGTATGTGTGTCCCTTTTTGGGCCATTGACGTCATTGAAACTATTTACTACCAAAATAAGTAAACATCCCAGCCAGAGAGGATCGATCGACAACAATTGATAAGCAAAGGGCTCTATTAACGAGGAGGGCGTTAAGCATTATCTGTAGAATTGGGCTGAGACAAAATATATTACTTCACACATACAATAGATAATCTTCCAATAGATACACACACGTTTAATAATGCGTCATATTTCTGATAGAGTCTGACAAATTGCCCCTTTACTTAATTCCTATGCATCTTTTCATTTCATTTCATTCGAATGTACGTAATTTTATAGATCAACTTATGTTTACTGCCCACTCAGGTAAAAATTAGCCACAAGTGCTTGTTGCACAAAATTTTTACACTTAAGGTTTTACTACCCGACAGTCCGAGGTGGTTCAAATGCATGCAATTATGCTCTCAATGTATTATATATAAATTATAGCATAACGATTCTCAGACAAAGAACAGGTTTTATTAAGTGCATTAGTCCAGTACTTCAGAGAGAAGAACTATTATTTGACTACCACGTATTTCAATATATAGGATGACCCAAAACAGACAAATGCATAATTCTATGTGTGACAAAATAAGCCCACTAAAATCAGTCCCGAAACTGAAAGATTGACAACGAAAATTCACCATGCATTATCATGAAGCATTTCCTTAATTGGCATTTATTGTGCACTTCACACAAATGTTTTAAGAAGCAACACAGTTAACAGGTGCAAAGCATGCATATTAACTGAAATGAATTGGTTGAGCTAAAGTATTTCATGTATGCAGTAACTCTTACTTGTACTTATTGGCTGTTAATGTGGACCAGAATAAACATTATGTAAGTAACTCCTCGCAGATTGGGAATCCTTAATCGTATATTCTCACAAAAGTATTTTATCATATCATTTATAACCCTAGAACTTTTTTTAGTATTTTCTTTAGTGCACGTTGAAATACTTATTGTGCTGGCTCTTAATTTGACTTTGGGCAGAGGCCAAAACACAATGCCATTTGTCATGTATTCGTATCTGATAAAAAACGGATAACATGCAAAAAATTGTCACACCACGTTTTCAATGAATAAAAATAAAACTGGACTGGTTCAATTGCATATTCAGTGTCTATTTTCTCTACTAATTTAATGTGAGAAAAGGCCAAGATTAAGAAGAAAAAGAAGATTAGGTAATAGGTCGCCTTTCGTTTCACCAAGTTTCATTCAACCTTCCTGGAAGGGGAACGAGCACAAATACGAATAAAAAGTAACGTACGAACGAAGGGTGCTGTATGACATTATATTATCATCCATCTATCATTCGATAATGTTGACCATGTCACGATGAGAAAAAATAATAATCGCCTTTGCATTCTTAACTATCAGGATAGTCTAGGTTGAGCTAGTGAATATTCAATTCAGAGAAATTCAAGAGCGTATGCAACATTTTCAGCAATTGGAGAATAAAAGATAAAAATAGCTGTATCGCGAAAAATGGTAAATGTTCCAGGTGTTCATTAATTATTTCCATTACAAAACTTAAGTAGATGTCAATTTTACAATGCGGTTTCACTCCGTTCACGTACGTACATTGGTTCCGGGTAACGCCAACAAGGTCAAATTACGAAATTGCGGACGCAGATATGAGCTTAGTTACGTAGGTACAAATTTCATTTCTTGATGCACATAAGCCGTTCGAAACTGTCGAAAGTTCACTTGAAATTCGTCATTACATTGATTTCTTATATTAAAATAAATTATGTATTAATGAGATTCATTTTATTTGCGTAGCTGCAGATATTCCATTTTACACCGAAAAATTCAACAATGATGATTACAGTGATTACACTTTTGGCAAGCTGTTGCTTATTCATTCATTCATCCATTGCAGAGTAACAAAATGTGTACTGATTCGTCGTGCGCACACGTCTTGGTCGTGTACGTGTTATAAAATTTGTGACGGAAATGTACGGCGATTACAACAACCGGAACCCATACTTAAATTAAACATATTCAGGAATACACTTGTCGCTGCATGTTGGCAATGCAAAAGCAACCTTGGCATTGATCCCAGCAGAAGCAGTTCAGGATCAACTAATGTGATATTATTGAACCAATGAAATCTCGATCCGTTTTAACTACGTGCGTTATTGTTACTTGCGCCGATAAAATCATTTGTTACCATTTATCAATTTGTTGCGGACAGTAAAAAAATCTTGGTCCGTTTTTTGCGACATTACATCATCGTCACTCTTAGAATTCATATTCGATATTTCGATAAGATGCTCTGATTCGTATTAAGTATGTTATGTAGTTGACTAAAAAAAGTATGTATGAATTCATTGAAATCCTGAAAACCCATTAAATTCATTAATGTTCACTCTCCAGTAAACACTCATTGGCAATAATTAACTTTTTTGCACACTTTTGGGAGCATTATGAACTGGAATGCAGGTGAAATTCCCACCTTTTAATGAAACTGACCATGGTCATGCAAGCATCGGGAAAAATTACATGCATCTGTATGTATATGTAAATACATATCTGTATGTACTTACTTACTAATGCATTATTACGAAAACAAATTAATTTTATGTCTGTTTTAAGTGGTCAGAAGAATTTGTTGCACAAGGGTAAAAACTTGGAATTAGTTAACATATTTACATGGACATATTTATGTAAGGCATATAAAAGCAAAGTATACATAAAAGGGTCGCCTCACATTCTACTCATGCACTAATTGCACTCGAAAGTGCTACACAAAAACTCGAAAAGACTTTATGTCAATTCAACAATATTTAACTTATTTTTGGCTCATCTACTGACATACGTAAATACATAGTTATGTCATACAGAACTTTATCATTACGTATTGAATGAAATTAAATCTATCGTGGTTTTTAGATTTTTTGATACATCTGTACATACTTATGTACGTACATTGTGTGAAAACGGTTTCACTGGACGTTGAAACCACACTGAAACTTTAAAATCCTGTATTAAATGATGAGTAGAAGTAACCAACAGGGAGCAGAACTACTTAACACGATCTCATCAGCACTTTCAGTACAGTAACAAATGTATAACAAACAAACAGACATATTTATATACAAACCCTGACTTAATGTGGTCTTGGTTAGGGGCTGAGTTCGGTCATAATGAAATATATATAAAAGCTGACAAACGCTGATCTTAAGCTAGAACACGAGAGTGAAACAAATTTAGTCCTCATCTAAAGCTTCAAGCTCTCAGACCCCAAACCGACCACTTTTTCTGTCCATACATTTTCAGGGGTTTAATTGAGACGGTATTTATCATAAGATTTTTTAAAAATTTTACTCTCAAGTATCTCTCAGAATTCATTCATTGTGTTGAAAAAAACTGGACTCGGTTTTTTAAATCATTACCAAGAACTCCTAGCTCGACTGCTAATTATAATGGCTGCTGGACTTCCCGATGAGTTGGAGAACGGCGGAGAAGTTTCTGAGAAGCCCAATCCTACATCCACCCCCCTGAATAATGCAACAGTTAATAATACCGTCTCAATAGTTAATGACAAAGGTAGGTGCTTAATTGGGATAAGGAAATGATAACCTTCCAGGTTTTTTTGGTTTGAATTTCCCATCGAGTTATAATCTTTGACGCTAATTGTTTGTAATACCAGATGATGCTCGGTCAACAGGAACGGCGTCCAGTGGATTTGGTTCCTATGCAGATTTCCAGTCTCAAACGGAGCTGTGTCCCAGTACGATAACGAAGGACAAGGAGTCATATTACGCCCGAGAAGAGGACAGCAGAGTGGACCCAGAGAAAAGCGGTGAGAAGAATGGGGCCAAGGGCAAAGGGGGCGAGAGCAAGGAGTACACGGGGGTCAAACGATACGGGGGGATGATTCTCACAGTGACGGCCTCGGTCTTTTTCTCGCTAGTCACTCTCATGGTGAAAATGCTAAGCGCTTACGGAGCTGACCAGTATGGGTCCAGTTTTTGGAGGTACGTATTTATTTTAGATCGACGAGGGAGATGACAATTTAATGAGACAAGGGCTTGAATAATATTTTTGCTTTATTTATTTATTCTAAAGATATTTGGGAATCACAATCCCAACAATCCCAATTTTCGCGTTTTACGAGTGTGGTCCAGGGGGGAAAAGTCGAAGAGAAAAGAGCATCAAGGAAACAGGAAGTCCAGGATCACTCTTCGACACCGTTTGGCCAATCTTTAAAGATGACAACTGGAAAACCTGCATTGGACTTTTTGTGAGTCATTGTTTGCTATAATGTGTTTGGTTTATGGGGCCATTTTGAGAAAATTCTCAACTTGCCTCCTACAGTCTCATTTGTTTTATTTAATAAGTTTTAAACCATGTTTCCATTTATTTATCTAGATGCGAGGATTAATTGGGTCGAGTTCCGTGATTTTGCGCTATTATGCCCTTCAGTACCTATCTATTGGCGATACAAGCGTTATTACCTACTCGACACCCGTCCTAGTAACGGTCATGGCTCACTTTTTTTTGGGTGAACGATGTGGGGTCATTCCTGTCATTGTGTCCTTTACAACGTTGGCCGGTGTGGTTATCGTGACGAAACCGCCGCTGCTCACCGGAGCAGAGTCCTTTGACACGGACACTTTGGTAAGCCTTTGGGGATTTCCTTAGACATGATTCTATAGCCGGAAATGCTCTCATCATTGCATGTTGAGCCATTTTTTGCATGGCATCCCTAAATTATTAAATGCGAGCAGATGCATATTGTGCATATGTATTTAGGTATTTACGTACATATGCATAAACAGCTTTGTCAGTTTTTTTGCGGCATTGTCTTTGTATCTATTTTGCGTTCTGACATTGTTTTCTAGCAAGCGTACGGCCACATATAAGCATGCATTTAAAATAAAGGGGAAAACTATTTTTGTACAATTTAATTAATATTGGAAAATCCTAACTAACTACTGAATGTTTAAATGATGACAAAAGTAAGCCTGTCAGGTATGATAGACATGAAACAACTGTTCAACTTACCACAACAGGAGTTAGAGCTGAGCATTTTCCAGGCCTAATGGTGTAACACGAAAATGAGACTGGCATGATTGAATGGCATGCAGAATGATTCATTGAATCTTTGCATTGTGCAAATTTTTTGGAATTGCTGCAATTCTATTCAAGAGTACAATTTTGACAGAATCATGAACTTGTACATTAAGGTCGTCATTTTTGTCAAAATGAGCATTATTCGGCGAAATGAAATTGCAAGTCATCTCATCAAAATTACTCATCTCATTTGATGACCTTATGATATTTTAAACGAGTTTTCTTTTAATAGATTGGAACCGCACTTGCTTGTGGGTCTTTATTTTGCTCCGCCCTGATTGTCATCATCACCAGAAAAATCCGTGAAGTCCATTTCGCCCTCATGATTTGTGTATTTGGCATCATCGGAGTGGCCCAAGCCGCAATTATGGCACACACTCTGGGCCACGGTCACCTTGATGTACCAACGCAACTGGAAGACTTGCTGTTAACGGTGGGTGTTGCGACCTTCTCGTTCTTCGGGCAATCGGCAATCGTGCTGGCTCTCAAAGTGAGTACCACAATTTACTACCACAAGTTGTGGTCTCTGACATTCGAATGGCGTTTATGAATTCATTTACTATTTATTTATGTATCCATTCCCTATGTTTCTAGTTTGAGCAAGCGGGACCAGTGGCACTGCTCCGGAGTTGTGATGTAATTTTCGGATTTATTCTCCAGTTTTTAGTCCTCCACATCGTTCCTGACGAATGGAGGTATGCACAAACAAAAATGTTATCAATTTGTATTACGTGTCGGAGTCACATTACTAAATTTGTATAAAATGTTATTTAATAGTTCGCTTGGCGGCATAATCGTGCTAACTGGAGTGATAATCATTGCTTCAAGAAAATGGATCGTCACACTGGATGATGATCATTGTGCAAAGAAATGCTTTGGTTGGGTTTTATACTAGAGTTTGAGAAATTTGCTGTTTGTTCAATTATCGTAGGATTTTGTTTTAATTTTGACTGACTTCATGCACGAAATCGATCTGCGTATGTACACATGTCGAATTTTATGGTGGTTAATCAAAAGCACCAAGGAATGCATGTCGTGTTCGTGTCAATCAACAGAAATTTGTGATATTTCGTTGTGAAAATTATTGTGATTTAAATAGGTCAAACCTAATGGTTTTATCTACTTTTTTGCCACTTTTACAAACAAAAATGACTGATTTTAAGTCAAGGTATATACCTCGTATGGTTTTAATTTAAGAGAAAAACGACGACAAAACGTTGGGGATTTAAAAACTTAACGTACACAATGTATAGAGCCATGAGTAAATAAGTATGTAAATATGTTTTACTGTAAAAACTAGTTTATAAACCTCTCAATCGACGAGCAGCAAAGAATGAGAAATGAAATGAAGTGGACACCACCATTTCTCCATTTTTCTCCAGAGCTATGGAGAGTGCCCCCTTCTGACCTGTGCTGCCGAGTGCCGACCTAGCAGCGATACACTCACCACTTTTGGATGTTTTATTATGTAAACTTTGGAGTTGACTCCAATGCACACAATGCACTTTTAAAATATTTATAATAAAGTATCATGATTTGATGCATACATGTGTAAAAGTACAAGGATTTTACGTTTTGACTTTATTATTTATACCCTCAACTGGCAAAATTTTAAATGTTGTTTTAACGTCATAATAATAAATTTTCGACAGCTGATTACAATATCACAGAAAAATTAGTGCCTAAAATTGTGCATCATTCACGATTCAATATTCATTCATGTATCAATTATATCCAGATATATAGCCCTGCTTAAACTCAATTAATTTTTTTTATAAAGTATGCATCAATAGATTTCACGGGTGGTTTGCTTGGGGAGCCAGTTGTTGTACCAGGTCTACCTCTTTTCGTCCCACCCCCTCCACGCCCTCTTGGACGTTTCGAGCCTCTCTTGGCCGGACTTTGAAGAGCTATTTTGTCTCGATTAATCTTGTCCTTTTGTCTTTCCTTGTCCTCTAAAGTCTCTGGTCGCACATCAAACCCCAAAGGTGATAGCCCGTTGATTTCTCGCGACAGGTCTCTCGCAACATGAAAGTCCATATGGGTTACATATTCCCATATTGCAATTTGTTTGCCACAGCGTTCACATTCTTGGGTCAAATGGAGTTTTGGGGATGATTCAACACCAGGGCCGAGAGAGCGTGTAGATTTCGGATTTTTGTGTGGACTTGTCTCATTTGCGATAGCAGTTGAAATAAGTTCAAAAGGAGGGTCGGTTTTCTCAGGTTGTACAGCGTCTAAACTGTCATTGCTTGAACTGCAGGACGGCAACATTTTAGTTGTAGAAGCCCTGCTCTCCACGACAATATTATTCTTATTAGCGATAGTAGAGCTCCCCAAGGTTTTACTAGTCCCAGCAGTAGAAGTAACAAAAGTAGTAGAAGAAGACGGAATTTTGTTGGAGTTAATTAAAGTTGTCGAAGCTGATGATTCTGATCGGGGACAGTTTTCAAAAAAATTGCTGATCTTGGAGTATCCCGATACGCCAGCTTCGTCTTCAAATTTTGATGCAACAAGGCCTAGCATATTCACAGGAAGCACTCTATATGAATTACAATAAGATCACAATTATCAAAAATGCATTAATACAGATCATACTACACGATATAACATATGAATATGTATATATCATACCCAAGACTTTTGTACAACTTCTCCATCATCACCCACACTTCTGACCTAATTCTTTCGGAGTTAAATTGAGGGTGAAGTCGACATGATCTCGAGAGTGAGTTTTTATCCTCAAAGCTAACATGTAACGTTAATGTACGTGCTCTTCTATTATTCTGTACAGGAAACATGAAAAATGTAAGAAATTTTATAGCGTGGGAAAACAACGTGTATTAAATATACAAAATGCTTGCCATTTCAAAGTCCTTTTGGATTCTTTCAGAGACTTCTGCTGCCAACTGTTGAAGCCAATGTTTGACCTATATAAAAATATATGATGCATTACGTTGTTCTGTATTAATCACATTAATAATAATTGTACATTCATTATTTATATATTTATTTTATACTTTATCTTTAGTGACTAAAACTTCTGGTCCAAGAAAGTTTTTATTGCAACCAATGGACTTTGGAAGTTGACGTGGATTCACTGCCTCGGTATCATAACCGCGTGCTAAGTGGTAAATCCATGACCTATACATACAGTAATATATGATCAATTATAACGGTAAAAGCATTTAAAAAATAGTAATCCTAAGTAAAAATGGTTAAATCAAGCCGTACCCCGCTTTGCTTCCCAAATGATTAAGTAACTCTTTCTCCGAATACTTCAAAAGGTCGCTCATCAATTCGCATTTCAAAGTATCAACTAAAAAATCTCCCAATTTTCCTCCAAGATTTCTAACCTTCTTGATTTTGGTTTCAGCCCATAGTTGAGCAACTGAGCTATGTGGTAGTACGGTTTGCTTATTTGGTTTATTTATTCCAGCACAAAGTTTAGCCAGAACCTGCCATATTCAACAAAGGACTATTACTAACCAATTATTATTTACTATTAACTTAGTTCTCAATTTTTTAGCACGAGTCGGGGCTGATGTACCATTATGTCTCTCTGTCCGTCTGTCTGTCTTGCGTTAATTGTCGTCTTGAAATTTTGTACACATGCAGTATCGGGGCAAATGAGGAGTTAATTTTGAAGACGAGCAAAATCGGTCAAGTGGGGGGGTCACGTAGGTCTGGTGGGGTCGTTTGTACAGAATATTCAGAATGGTCATAGGAGGTTGGTATTTTGGGAAATAGGTCAGATTTACGTCCTAGGCTAAGAATATTATGTCGTTAACCAAATTATTTTTAGGAACCCAGTAGGGTGACCATCGTTGATTTTCGAAAATTGTCTTTGCCCAGATTTAAAACATGGTGTTTTAAATCTTGGGTTTAAATCTGGTGTTTTACTCGACTATTACATTGAATAGTAAAAGTGAAATTATTATCAATTCGCATACTTTATTATGTGCAATACCAGCCGAACATCGGAATCCAGTCTCTTGAAACACAGCCTCTCTCATCTTTCCAACAATCTCTGCGCCAATGGCCAATTTTACGTCATCGAGAGGCATCATCATCTCGTTATCTGTCATCATATCCATCCATGATGTCGTGGACTCGAAGCCCATAACAAAGTTAGTAGTAAAAGCTTCTTTGTCCAGCGCTTTTAATATATTGCTCTGTTCGCAGCTAGCGGTTGGGTCCCCTTGCGCTGATAAAAAGTGATTAAGCCGTTCTTCAACTGCGGTCGTCAAATCAATATATGCTTCGTCAATCGAGGCTCGCTCCACACAGTCACTGAAATCCGTCAACACTTGGATAACCTCTCTTCCAGCGTCTCTGTACCTAAAAACCAAATATGACGACTCTATTAGTACAACTTATAATTAAAATGGTGAAATTGTGAGGTTTTCTCGTACTTTTGTAGATCTGCTTTGCCTCGTGTTTCTGGAACACGGACTAGGGTAAGTTCTGGACACAACGCTTTTGCCTCGTCCCCCCGTATATTTCTTGAGACACCTTTCGCCCTCGCCTCATAATTCACTGCAATTATCCTGCAAATTTAAACATTACATTTTAATACTTGATACAAATTCATAGCGTTTGTGAAACCCTTGATCCATCACTTACGCACCACCTTTATACGCCTTGTACCTGTGAGATTACACTAATTACAATACTTGAAACTCTTTGATAAACTACTTCAAAAAGATATCTTACTGGACCACAGCGGCAGGAGTTCCCTTAATGGAAGGGTCGTCCCTCTCTTCCACCTGGACATAGAAACAGTCCATGTCCACCAGTGCAATTATTCGCGACTTTCCTGTCAATGTCTCCATTTTCTGTGACAGCAACGGGAGGGTATTAACTCGGCTAATTAATAATTTTTGTTCTTGTGACAAGAATCTTGTCGTGCACACCAAAAATTTCAAATAGAAAATCACTAGTGAGTGACCACCTCATACACAATTCTTCTTGATACCTACGAGTATGGTCAACAATTAACCACATATTACGAATAAGTTGCTAATACACTAGTGCAGAAACCTCATATATGTAAATCACGATAGGACATGTTTTGTTTTTTGCATATGTTGTTTTGTTGTGCACATGAAATACGTTAGCGCTGAGAGTTTAACATACTGCGCTTGCATTTTGTCTCTTGTTGTACAATGCAATGTCATACACCGAACTTGATCTTTAATTAATTTTATTGATATCTATGCAGTTTAATAATCTAACAATGAATTAGAATATAACGAAACGGGATAGGTAATAGATTGTATCTGTATATTTGCCTACGTAAAATTATTCCAGTCCTTTAATATGGTAGGTACAGAAAGAAACCATACGTTTCATATGTACTATGTATTTTTGAATTGCCAATATGCCTTATTATTTTATTACATCATAAAATATATGATTATTTGTAAGAGATTGAAAATGGGCATCAGTTGGACTTTCTTGTCTAAGCGATACTCATGAGGTAATATTCTATGTGAAGTAGTTAGTACACCTCATTCACAGTCCTACGTAGTTCATTAAAGCATAAAGTAATATGTGACACACAAAAATATTATGTAGCATTTTTATCATCTCTGCGATTAACGCTTTTCAACGACATCAGCATATTTTGGGGGGTCAGGATACAAGTTTTGTGAGACAGGGGCTAAACTGGGGTAGAAGCCGGATTGTTGCTGTGTAGGGTGCATTGTTAGAACCACGGTACCCGGCGCAAGAGTTTCGCCACCGGGCGCCGAGCTGTACACCACGTGCGTTCTTGGAAGTGTTGCAGCAAAATCCAACTGCTTTATAAAGTTGTGAACGATAAAAATTCCGACGATTCTGAGGATGAGTACAGCAAGTGCTTGAAGGGACATTCCTCTTCTTCCTCGAGCCATCGAACCAAGGAGGCCAAAAACCACAAAAACTATCGTCACATTTCGCCAAAATCTGGCTTTTTTTGCTGCATCTGCAAAGTCTATTCCCTGAATAAGAAGATACATATTACGTTACATATTAGATCACATATCAATTTTGACTAAAGGTCACTTTGAGTACCTACCAGTTGTGTCGAATTCAAAAGTTTAATGGCAGCGACAAGCTCAAGAATCTCCAGGACCAAGAAAATTATGAAGGAGACAACTGCCAGAGTAGCAACTAGACAGAGATATGCAGATGATGGATAACATATCACATTATGCATAATTATTATTTTAGGTCTGACCAAGGGATCTTACTGAAAATGAAGGTTTTCCTGTCATTCGCACCCTCAAAGTCTTCCTCTATGTCGTTGAAGTCCTTATTTTCTGAAGGTTTTGCTTGATTTGGTGCTGCCGTGAATATGCCAATAATGAGGAAAAATAGCATTGCTACAGCCCACAACATAACGCACGTTATTATCTGTGAATAAATCACATAATTGTCAGCAACAAGTGTAAACAAGTCAGCATATTTTATTTGTAATGTGACTTACCAAATCTACAATAGCCACGATTTTAGCTCCTCTTCTATACTTTAAGTTTTCCATTTCAGTAAGTATTACACCAAATACAAATTCCACAAGTTTTATAAATGAACTGGAAGTACTTAATATTTTTGGTAATTTTTTAAAAGTCAAATAAAGCCCATTAATCTACTTCTTATGTGCATACTAGGCCTTGGAGATCTGTGTGCAAACGAGTCGGAAACAAGGAATCGATGTAGGTATGACGTACTGAGAATTGGGTTACACAACCTCCAGTCTACAAGAATATAGGCTAACAAAACTTTACGTATGAAACGCCAGGAATGAGCAAAAAATGAAGATGAACATATGGTAAGATGTTGTTGGGCATGCAAAATGATACCCGAGCAAATGCTTTAAAATTAGGATGAATAGACTTCAATTTAGTTCAGATCTTCAGGACTGGTATAGCTCACGACGACAGAAAATTGTTATGCATTCATGTCTTGTTAAAACCGAAGCAAATGGCCACCTCAGCTTCATGAAAAGCTCCAATATTCCAAAAATCTCTAAATAGCAAGAAATGTACATATGTATATGAAAATGGGAATATATGGAATACCATCAATAATCTTGATTTACTATTATTGCATGGCAGATGATCGTCGGTTAACTATTTCCACAAAGCATACTCCGAAATTACGACGTCATTTTAGCTGATCTGGAGAATCTCATTTGCAGATCATCATCATGGGTGGATTTTGTACCATTAGTCATTTTCAGAGGAATTAGACACGAGTTTAGAATTCAGTCGTTTTCGGAATTTATGAAACTACATCAAGTACGAATATGTAGCAATTAATTGAGCAGGATTTGCAAGAAAAAAAGTTCATGCTGGTCACAAATGGGATGTGCAAAAATGACAATTGGTTGGATGACCAGTAGGCGTGCATACGCTTCACCACTTTTGGAAAGTTGGAGGAATGGTCATATAAAATGCCCATTCGATGAGAAATCAATACGGTATGCTTCGTAATTGGTAAAAACTTAGGTTTCATTATCTATTTTAATTTGAAGCCTTAATGTTCATCATAAGATAAAAAGTAGAAGCTGAATGACAGGTTCAACTTGTTTACAATAAATCTTACTAAATGAACATGTGAATTTAAAACAAGTTTCAAATACCTACAACTACTTTCACCTTTTGAGATGTAATTGTGAGAAAATTGACTGAGACATCGTAACTGCTCACGCAAACTTTAATTTTAACTGATCTTAATTCTGCGCAAATTTAATTGTAAGTTTTTTACTGAATTACAGTAGGATTCCGTACATTGCGATCCAGTGTTAATTCTAAATACATAGCTTGGATGAATACTACTGCAGTACGGAGCGGTGGTACAAATGTGTAATACATAGAACTTTCTTACTTTTGTAAAATATCGCTCCAAAATGAAGATAAGAGTAAAACTTTAAAAAAATGTGCTCTAAAATGCAAACCATTGTTAACCAATGTTGTTAAATAGTTAAATTGAAGAGGATTTAAATTTTGACAAACTCGATAAGTGGTAAAGTGTGCGGAGTTCAAGGGGTCTTATTATTATGCAAAATTATGCCTCAAGGTATTACAGGTGTCGGATTCCTTCAAATGAGGTCTCTGAGTCTTTGTGTATTTTTTCTAGTCATCTCAGTTGGAGGTTCGCTTATTTATTTCTTTATTATTTATTTATCACCATTGTGGAATTTTGTAAGAGCTCCTCTTAAATAAAACAGTTAGCAATGGCCACGACGACATTGTTGTAACAAAGGTTCAGATTCCCGTATTGAACAAAACTGGACCAACCCAACTTAATTATCGACGTTCAAGACATTTTAGCGTCATTGCATCAACCGTCAGATCCATGGGATGTCTTCCAAAATTCTTTTGTGCCATGAACGCCACAAGTCCGACTCAATCCAGCTCTACATTTAACGATCTCGCTTTTCTCATCAAATTTGCAATGACGTAAGTACAATTAAATTTTTGTTTATTTTTAATTTACCGTTATTCCGTGTGTATATAAAATCGTGTATTTATAAAGTAAATATTTTTATGCAATCTTTCCTTAAAGGGACGACGACGACAAGGAAGATGATGACGATTCTACTGCGACAGTTGTTGACAAACAACGGGAAAAGGACCAGAATGAGAAACTTGTGGATGATGCGTCTTCCGGTGAAGACATTGATCCAGAATTGCAAACTCCTTCTGAGGAGGAAAAGGAAAAACAAGGCATTGAACAAATGGCAGAAGAACTCCTCATTGACCGAGACCCAGACCTCAACAACCTAAATTTTATGCGTTTAGATGGTAAACGTAAATATAAAGGAAAAGTCGACGAAATATTGGGAAATATGGCTAGGCAGGAGACAATTTCAGCAAAAAAGGTGACACGACCTAGATCCAAGGTTAGAAGGGTAATCTCTGAAGTTAAACACATGTTTGGACTTGGACGACGACATTTAAATGATAATGCCGACATGAAAAGAGGGACAAACGATTTTTGGGAGGTAATATTTTTAGCCTCCATATACGCATATCTACGTCATGAATTGTGTTTAACATTAAATAAATATGCAATCTGGTTGTAATTACAGACCAAAGAGTTTCGACAACAAATGCTCCTCGCTGCAAAGGTGGGCGAAAGTAATCTGTCCATCGACAACAGCACGTCTGATGCCCTCTGTGCATCCACATTTGACCTGTGTCCTTACACGATGGACCAGATGAGAAGATTTGTACGGGGTGACCCTGAACCCCAAGCGCAACAAAGTAATCTCCTGATGTCACCACTTCCATTTATGGCAAATGGCTATCCATATCCTCCGAGCTATCACAACGTCATGCCCGTTGTCCCAGCTATGGCTTATCCCTTTGCTGCCCCCATGACCAACCTTTATCCTGCACCTACAGCAGTAGCAGTAGCTCATCATCCATCATACGTAACTAAACCACGACCCCCATTATTTAAGCCAACTGAAATAATCGAAAATATTCTCCCTAAGCCCCAAACAACTTCACAAGCAAATGAGAAGGGCATTATTAACCCACATAAAATTCGTCTAACGCAATCAGAAACTTATTTGAATGAGGAACAAAAACTTGGTCGAGAAATAATGAAAGTTATAAAACGACACAAACTTCGGCAAAACACAACTCGAGTGAAAAATAAGGTTGCTAATAATCAGGGACTTATTCACGTTAAAATCAATTTGCCAGGGGATAATCCCTCAGTACCACAGACAATGAATCTCGACGAAGACGAACAACAACTTGGAAAAGAACTTGTGCAAATTATAAAGAACAAATTTCTAACATCGTCAAAAACAACCAAAAGTCTACGACAAGTACACCAGAGAAAGAAAAAAGATGAGATTTCCAAACTAAATAAAATCAGACCCAAGCTGGCAAAACATAGTAGCAAACCAGCAGCTTCAAATTTTAAACGCAGACCAGCAATTACACCGGAACAGCCTGAGTATGATATTAGCACTACATCAGAACAAGATGAGGACAAAGAGAACCACAATTTTAAACCGGCACAAAGAAGGAGTTTTAAGAAGAGAAAACCTTCCCTGTTCTTTAGACTTAGCCAACCTTATCGCAAATATTTTAATGCATGGAAACAATCGAAAAAGAAACGAGATCCGCAGCATGATTCGATATCTTCCTCAGAAGAGAAGGACGACTACAACAAACCAAGTTCTGAGGAGGAGGAGGAGGGTGAGGAAGAGAGTGACGAAAAACATGTTGAACGACCAAAGATAAGAAAATCAAAACCCACACCGACATCCAAATCATCAGCATTGACCGCTGCTACTACGATTTCGCCAAAAACCACCACAATGCAGCCTCCACAGACGAAAGCGACGACAATAGTCCATCAGAGTGAAGAGGATCACAGTAGTGAATGGCAGAAAGTAGGGGACTTGCGAGAAAGTATGAAGAGTACCTTTGACAAGGAAGACACGTCAAAACTTGGGGATAAGAAGCCAGTATTGTCCCCTACAATGAAATTAATTGCTGATATTGCGAAATCTGCTAGAACTCAAAATCAGCTTCCAAAGTCTCATCATCTTATGGAGTACAGTTATGTTGCTAAAAATAACAAAGTTAACAGGCCAAAGTTATCAAAAGGTCAGAATAAGCTCAGAATAAAACAGAATATAGCCTATTCTAAGCCGCAACACAAGTCAGCGCATCTACAAAATGCAAAGTTCAACTTTTATCCTCATAGATTGGAATTGGACTATTTTCAATACTCTCAAAACCCTAACCAGAATTTTCTCCGATATGAAAACTCGAATAATTATAATCAACAATATAAGCAGCCTCAACATCCATCTTTCCCCATTCACGGTGTTTGGCCTAACCTTCCCCACCAGCCTCACATGCAACATAGCAACTTGGACAACTGGTCATTTAATCGTCAGTATCTGAACCAAGTCCAAAACGCCAATAAAAATCAACAAACTTATTACACTCCACTTTCTCCACGTGAGGATTTAAGCAGCCATTCGCATAAAACGGTTTATTACAACCAGTCGTTTTTCATCCCCACCACCCAAGTTCCTCATGGAAAGCAGTATTTCCAACAGAATAAACCAACATCTCATTCAAATCGTGCTATTCCTACTCGAATACATAATTCAATGGCAAATCTTGTTCGGACATCTGGCCGACCCCCAATTTCAAACACAATGCAACAAAAAACGGACTTTTCAAATTATAATAACATCCACTCGAATGGTCTTCTCATTGATCCCAGTCCGAGTAATGAGTTGAAAATCCAACAACAACAAATTCAAGCTATGCAACGGTTGCAGGAAATAGCAAAACATCAATTGATCCTGTCTCAACAGCTCAATGAAGAACAAAGTTCCTATTAATATTCTGTGTAAATAATTTAGGAGACCAAGATGTTCTAGCACTGAAAAACGATGTCAATTGCAACGTATGTACATACGTATGTACGAACTGTGATATGCATGTATGCATTATTTTTAGACTTTTAAATGACAAGTACAAGCTTCTAAATCGGACCAAATTTATGATATTTCAAAGTCTGGGTATCATAGGGCAGAATTAACAATAAGTTCCACTGGTACAACCTCACTACATACGTACACTATATATATTATATCAATGCTACGTTTTTTGTGTGTATCAAGTTATGATATAACTAAGCAGCTTTTATTTATAAGCCAAAGTATTGCATATTTTAGAAAATTATGACTTAAATGTCTTCAGGGGCTTCGGTCGTGGAACCTTTCTTCCCTTTTCCACCTTTCTTTCCTTTTCCCCACCCACAAATCTAGACCATAACGAATAAATTAAGCATCAGGATAAAAATTAATGAGATGAATATTTGTTTAAAATTATATTGATCTATTACTTCAGCAGTCTTCTTCAAATAACAGTGTTGGAATTTTTGGTACCCTTCACAGTTATTGTCCATGCTGAAGGAAGCTCCTTTACGTATTTATAACAATTAAAAATTTATTTGGAGCAATAATAATCATAAAAGTCAATGGAATGAGGAAAATCTTTACCATTCGTTGAAGCACATTCGTTTGACGCTTTTTTCAAATCAGCTTGGACAGCCGTAGGAAAAGAATTAGTAATAAGTTCCTCTGCCCCAGCAGTGTTATATTTTCCATCGTCGCCAAGCTAATCGCACGTAACGTAAAAAAAATGAGAATATTCTTTGCAAATCCAGGTATTTATTATGGTAGCATGGGTACTTACAACTTTCTGTTTTTTCCATACGCAGACGTGCATACACTATCACAGAAGACAAGAAGAGGAAAATTGCATAAAACAACAAAAATAGCATGGTGATTGAATATACGGAACATGTAATTACCATTTTCTTCTTCCACATCTTCTTGCCCTTTTTGCCTTTTTTGGGGGTGTCGTCGTCGCCTTCAGCGCCATCGTCCTCGACCGTGGCAGCAGTTGTGGACCCACCCTTCGCACCTCCTCCCATCTCCTTCGCACAAGCCGCCCATACCTCCTTGGTCGCCATATTTTTCACCGCCTCTCCCTTGCACGTCATGTTTCCGCCCCATCCGCCGCCGCCCCTTCCGCCCTTTCCGCCCTTGCCGCCCTTTCCGGCCTGAAAGATACAAACACGTACATAATAATGGGGGCACACGCATGCGCAGAACTTCTCTGCAATTGGTCCGGTTCAACGGACTTACCGAAACCGTGGTCAAGAGGAGAAAAATGGCTGCTGCCAATACAATGTATATTTTATTCCTGAGCTGCATTTTGAAAGTCCTATGATCCAGGTGGAGAATGAAGCTCTAAAAAATCTTAACTAACTGGAAGAATTGAATATGCATGAAATAAATATCAAATTTTAAATTTCAAAGTTTGCATGTCTCATTCATTCCATGTCCAGTACCGTTTATAAATAATACGTAAATAATACATGTCGAGCTGCACGAAAGTTTTCATAATTTTCTTTGTTTGTGGGGATAAGGAGATAAAATTGATCTGCGTCATTTTGTCCGTGCATGTGAATGGCTTTGAATATACGTTTGAGATTTAAGAAATGCACACGATACGCAAATTATTTTCATTCTTTATGCGATGCGAGATAAAGTCTGAACTAAAAAATGATGAGGCAACTACACATATTTATTTGTTCAGTGACTCATTCATGCAACTATAAAAAGAAACAAAAGATAGCATTTCGTTTTATGTGGACTTTTATTTCGGATGTGTATTGTACGAGCCTCATCTTACATGCTGCTATTATGTACCTATGTGCACACTACCCATACATTCATAAGTATGTATAATGCATAATATTTAATAATGGCATGTGATTGTGAATATTGTGATTGATATAACAGACCAAGCAATTACAATTTGCAAGCCATTTCTGTTATGTACGTATGTGTTATTGTGTTGACGTCGCATTACATATACTTTAATACTGATAATTTTGGCATCGTAAATTTCATGAAGCATACACATTTGTTTGCATTTGTTTGCAGATACTGCAGATAGTGAATTATTTAGTTACTGGTCTCCTTTGGCACACATTTCATAATCACGAGAGTCCTGCCTTTTGGGTGTAGGACGTTGTCCTTGTGCTCGGAACACGAATTGATAAATTAGACCAGCAAATACTCCTGCAAAGAGACACGAATAAATCAATTTGTGCTCAAATTGCTTGAGATCAACCACATGTATTTAATACCTCCAAGACAAGGCCCAACCCAGTACACCTATTTATCAGTGAAAAAGTAAACTATAATATGCATTAATTCATCAGATGCAAAATTAGTAAGTACGTATTGCAGAAACACGTACCCAATGCAGTGTCCATGTTGACGACAAAATAGCTGGGGCTAGGCTTCTTGCCGGGTTTAGGGAAGAACCAGTCAGCTTAATCTGCCGGAAACAGCGTCTCAGTAAATACTTATTTGCAATGCTAACTACCAAATTACATGATATTACCGCAACGAGACAACAGGCTGATGCACTGAATCCAATCGCAAGTGGGGCTGACCCCTTGACATCGTCTCGCTTTTTATCACAGACTCCAAAAATTGTAAATACCAAAACAAACGTGGCAAGAAATTCAACACCACAAGCTTGAAGTGCCGAAAGGCTAGGGTGAGGCACTGTGGCTCCAAGATTGCCCCGAACTTCTTCGGGTAACACGGACTGACCGAGATGTTTACGTACATTTACTCGTTTTATTTTTTAATTGTTTGCAAATGGGCAAGTTTGAGGAAGGTTATTATTCACTTACTTTGAGAAGAGTCGATCCAACTAAAGCACCCCCGCATTGCGCCAAGATATACAAAAATCCCAGAATTGGGTTGATTTTCTGGGTCACCATCATTGCAACGGTAACAGAGGGGTTAACGTGACCTCCGGAGACATGACCGATAGTCTAGAGTAGTATAAATTAGTTATTTAGTGTGATTGTATCTGACCACTTGTGCAAGTAGAACAGTTGGAATTTTGCGCTTACTTGTACAATGGATGCTAAGGTGAAGCCAACTGCTAACGAAATCTGGATAATGGACCCAGACCCGTCCCCCCAATTTGTTCCAGAACCACAACCAATAAAAACCAAAAGCAATGTTCCCAAAAATTCGGCAAGTAAAGCAGCGTAAGTTTTCTTATCTTTCCACATATTGCTTGACATTTTGAATTACTAATTTACAAGCACAGTGAAAAAATATAATGTACTATGTATGAATCAATGCAACGAATGGATTGACGGCAAAATGAGATGATTGAATGAGACATTTTTGACATATTTTTCACATTCCCTTTTAAATGTGGTATCGCATAGTTAATCAGAGTAAGAACTGTCGCCAATTGCTATCTCGCCACATTTTGATGGATAAGTGTGTAAACATTATCTGAAATGGTTCGGTGGTGTAAGCGGTGGGTCGTCTTGGGTGCATTTACAAATCGCAACATATTTTATTTTAGCAATCTGCATAGGACAAATTGTCCTATGCAGATTGTCCCTTCCTATTGTCCATTGTCCTGGACAATGCAAATTTTGATTTGTTTTACGAATTATTAATGTACCAGAAGTATCGCTCATTCAATAATTTAGTGCATTACTTATTAAGAAGCATTTCATAGTGTTTGTCATGCTTGTTGCATAATTGGAATGTGTCGTTGTGCATGTTGGACACACGATCACAATAATGTTTAAATGTTGTGAGATTTATCATTTTGTACGAGCATAACTTTTTATGTAAATTGTCAACCTTTATTCTGGCTTATCTTCAATGTTGTTAATATCTCACTCATAAGGTGTGTTTACACGAAGCCCACTTAAACAAAATCAAGCAACCATTAAATTCAAATTTATTGGTCACATATTGGTAATACACACACGCAGTTCCAATGTCTATGTTATGTATGCTGGATTAATCATTTAACAACAAAATGACAAATCCTGGTATTACATAAACATATTTATAGGAATACGACCAAGATAAGTTTCACTTTTAATGCTGAATGATGATGTCATTTTGAGAAAATGGTTATGCATCAAAGTGATGACGGTTGACATACATATTTTATAACAAGACAATAAATTCAAATAGACGTTGGAAATGTCTAAATACCTATGTGCATGGAGAACAATTATTTCTACTTATGCACTTAACCTAATATTGCGTGAAAATGCCCTGTTTTATTTTACGAAATTGAGATTATCACAATTCATTGTGAAGACTTAATTCCTCATCCTTCAAATTTTTCTTGTTCCGCAACTCCTTTTCTTCCTCAGGAGATAAGCAAGTAGATAATCTGATGGCCGGCCGAAGCTCCTCACTAACAAACACAGAAATGCAATTTTGAAGTTTGAATTCTGCACATTTTGATAGTACATAAAATATGTATTTAGTTACGCACGTCTCAATCTTCAAACTTGCTCGACAGATGTCCACTAAATCTTGAGTCGTACCAGAAAATTGTGACCCCAACAACTTTTTTATACAAGCACATCTGCATAAAAAATGAATAATAATTAAACAGTGTTTATTTCAATGAAGTCAAAATTGTTGGCTTTGCTAAATGAATGACCAGAAAGAAATAGGAGATTCCAATAAGAAAATAGGAGAGTCTATTCAAAGCAATTTACCCCAGATCACGCAATTCCAGTAACTCGAGCAAGTACAAAAGTACCGTCTTCCTGGGCTTTTCATCCTTGATGGGCCATAATGCTGTGGTTTCAGTTGCCATTCCCTGCCATCCTTGAAAAGAAGCATCGCCAAACTTGAGTCTTGGTCCCATAATTGGATCTTCAAATGACAATTTGTTCCAAGTAACATCCTCCCCTTTGCCGCTAGCGTCTTTTGAGGGTTTGACAACGGCATCAAAATCCACCTTGTCCAACTTCAACCTACTCGTAGTCACATTCATTTCAGAGCTTAATATCTGTTCTTCAGAAATTGGTCTCATTTTTCCATTTCTAGAGTGCACCCTTCTCAGAATAAAAACCTCGTCTTCGCAAAAACTCATGAACTCTGAGGTGTATCTGTCCCAAACATCTTGAATGTAGTCGTGCTCATGCTTTACGTTCTCTGCAAGAATGGCTACTCTCTTGGGACAAGGGACGAAGCTGTTGTTCTGGGGTGCCGTGTCAGGAAAAGGCTCTTGTAGATTTGGGCATTGGGTGCAGTACTCGCATTTGGCCCATGCTTTTTTCGGAAGATGACTGTTGCTGTAAGCGGATAGTAAAATCCCAACTGTCACAATTTTTGGATCATCTAGAGCTTGCAAAAAAGTTTCGAGCTCCTTATCTTCCTCACATTCACTCTGTGAGATGAGCACGAATAAGAGTATGGTGGTGGATAATAGAAAATGCATTGTGCAGTGGATAAAAATTGTCCAAGGATGTAGATTAGCTATTTTGTGTACACTAAAAAAATTATGCAACAAGTGCAACGTCCTGGGTTTACAGATATTTCGCAATTAAAGATCTATTGTTTGTACGTAAGATACACAGGAGGAATTTTTCTGCCTTATGTTCTACCAGAGTCGGTGTGTCAGGGCTAAGTAAACCTTTGATCAGGAAGTATATAGTAATTGCTGTTTTCTAATAACTACACATACATTTATGTACACGTACATTGAGGATACTGTAAACAACCAAAAAACCAAGAATCAATAAACTGAATATGTTTTATGTATTATACTGCAGTCTTATTTAATAATAAATTATGAATAATAAATCCAAAGTGCGACTAAATTTGTCAAAATATGTAGTAAATGATTTTTTATAGAAATTGGATTGGATGGTGTATGTAGTTTATCAAAATAAAGTAAAACATCAATGGCATATGTATATGTATTTACATGCAACACGACAAGCAATGCAATTTTATATTAACAATAAACTCACATTTTTCTGACGACGGCATTTTTTTAGTCGGGTCGGCTCGGACATAGCTTTTTCATGTATAAATATTGAGAAAAATTTTAGTTAATTAACAAACTAATGCAATTGTCTCATCAACTTCGACTCTTAGCATTGCCCTGCACCCGTTTAGCAAAATTGTATGTCGATGTCAGAAAACAATTAGGACATTAAAATTCATTCTCATGAACCACCCGTTTTATTCAATATGTACAGTAATAGGTCATTCCGACCATTTGTAAACATTTCTATGAATTTGTCAATTGCCAAATAACAATAAGTTTCACCATGGATTGATGGAAGGAAGGTGAGTTTTTCTACTGAAGTGGAAATAAGTGTCGTACATTTATGTTCTTATTACGTCATGCATAATATTTACTCAATACATCAGACTGTAACTAACTAGAGAAATCATAATCAAATTATTAGTTGCTTCATCAGGTGATCGCTGTTCGCAAAAGAGATAAGGGGACACCTTATTATGAGTTCGTCAAGTCTGATTAACGCCCGGATAATAGATAAACGCACATTACATTTCACTGCAAATATTGCATTTCACCTGTCAATCAGACATGAGTTTGTGGAGTGCTCTGGCCATGTTATGAGCGTACGAGGGGTTTTCAACAAGTCCTTAGAAAGCGTATGTAGTATTTGTATTTAGACAATTTTGTGGACCAATTCTTTTTCATTCTAAAATTAAATTAAAATTTGAACATATTTATTAGCATAGAGCCGGAAAAAATGTAGATTTTCAAATCAAAAATTAACGCATCGTCGAGTTTTTAGTGCTGTACGGTTAAATCCGTGGCGCATGTGATCTTGATCTAAGGCTTAAAATTTATTGGGAAATGAGTCTTTTAAAATTTCATATGCATATTTTGGTTAATGTTTTTAAATGTTGACAAGCTCGACTGAATGCAAAAAATGTTTCTTCTGCATAAAGTCTCAAAAAACTTGAAAACTACTAATTAAAATCCAAATTGTTTTAAGTAGCAAAGGATATGCATATTCCAATAATAACCATTTGTTTGTTGAGTTAAATATTACAATTCCCGATGCGATCAATATTATCCCGTTGGTCTCGAATTGGTTTCACATGCTGTATATACTTATAGGGGGTCAAGAGCTCTAGCGAGTAAAAAAATTAAGAAATCTCAAAGTAAATTTCTAAATTAAATTTCTGAGATTCCTGAATAATTCTCATTCAAAAACAACTTAATTTAGTAATAATATGATAAATCGTACAGCTTATGTAACAAGTTGGAATTAGCTCTGTGCTTCCAAAAGTGAAGCCAGAAAAGTTTTTTTCAACGATGGAAATCCACGAAAATCGTCACTTGTTCCTAGGACTGTTATGGCAGAGAAACGCTTCAGAGGGCGAAGCCACTCGCAAAATAGTTCAGTCCCAACCCTCAGCAATTGTTATTTGCACAAGGTCGGGAGATTTATTAGACATCACGAAAGAACATCGTAAATTCTTGAGTTTTTCGAGTTATTTTTTTGCGGATTTTCTTCGAACCCAGTTTTTGACAGATGACCCTTAAAAAATGACAATATCCTAAATGTTTCAAATTGAAAAATTGGTCCATAACACTGTCTCACCTACCTTTTGTAAGAACTTACTGAAACACCCTCGTGCATGTGTTTCAAGTATAATCGAAATTGCTGACTTGACGATACACTCACCAATGTATAAATCAAAGGTTGACACAAAAGTCACCCTACTTACACACATATATATGCATATGCACATTATGTATAATACAAATTATATTGGCAAAGACTTCTCGACACAAAATAAAAAGAAATAGTATGAGTTATTTGACCAAAGAAAAGGACCTTGATAATGGAGGCGACAGTGCAACTCCTTTCTTGGGATTAGCCCCACCTCCACTTCAACTACCCGTTGTGATTGACGGGAAAGCACTGCGATCAGCGTCTATTTGTTCCGCAACACTGCACGTTTTCATAGAAGAAGGGGGTACAGCTACAAATAGGAAATGTTCTTCTGGTTTGTCCAATTAAAATTTATGTATTTCAATTTCAAGTGATTCACTAGAATCGTGACAATTATTCTCTGCAACAGAAGAGAAATCGACTCCTGTCTCAATATGGAAACGCTACCTTGGCGTCGGCTACACTCTTTTGGCTGTGAACATGTTGGCTTTAACCAACACCATTATGAAAAAGTACTCTCATGTTCACCCCTTCAACGTGGGGATTTGGTACTCGCCAACGGCCATCATGGTCGCCGTGATCTGCATCATGTACACGGCGTGGTGGGAGAAACAACCCGTCAGCCAAGGACTCTTCCCTCTCTCCACCCACAAAAAGAACGTCCTCCTCATTCTGCTGAGGGGGGTCCTGACCTCAATCATATTCTACCTGACGGTGGCCGCATTCTATTATATTACTGCAGCAGACCTTCGTACCGTCATCAGTGCCGTGGTCATTGCAGTGTTTATTTTTGGCTGGATGTTCTTGGGGGAAAAGTGCGGAGTGGTACCCACAATCGTGAGTCTTGTTGCACTGTGTGGTATCGGGATCATGACAAGACCGCCCATCCTAACGGGGGCTGAGTCTTTTGACACTGGTACTTTGGTGAGTACTTATCATTGAATACATACGTATTATATAGCTTGTACTCTTATAATTATGTACTTAATTATGCATTCCTTGACGTAAGATTGGAATTAGCCTGGCATTTGGGATAATGGTGATCATAGCCATACATCTCGTCGTCATCCGCTACCTTAGCGAGGTTCATCATGGCGTGGGTAATTTGATCGTAATGGTGTGGGGCCTGGTTCAAGGTGTGATCCTCTCCTGGGCGTTCGGCCATCTAGAAATTCCACCGTTTGACGATATACTTGGATTAAGCATTTCGGGACTTTGTCTCGGACTAGCGATGACCTTTCTAGTTTTGGCGCTGCAGAACGAGGAAGCTGGAGTTGTTGCTCTTGTGAGGACGAGTGAGGTTATTTTCGTATTCTTTTGGCAATGGGTAATTGTGGGGACTCAGCCAGATATCATAAGGTATAGCTTCATTGACTCTCAATTTCGTGATTTAATAAACACAATTCAGAACTTATTAGTGTCCCCTTCAATTTCAGCATGGTGGGAGCAACTCTGGTGATTTCGGGTGTAATTTCTGGTGAGTGAATTGACTGAGAATTAATTATCCCTTGATTATTTATAAGGTAATATAAATAATTAATTTTCTGTGTGTTCGTGCAGTTACTCTTAGGAAATGGGTGGGCACGCTACCAAAGGATAACCCAACACGGAGAAGACTGCGATTCATTTTGATGTGATGTGATTTTTTAAATTCACTAGATAAAAATGATTTTCTAGTCATACATAATAACTTGAAGAAGGATCAAGAAGATCCGAATAAATTATTTTTTAAAAATATGTCCTTCCTAACCGTACAAAATAGGACCGGTTTATGTTATAAAGATTTGTCTATATTTGCTCCACGTGGTTTTGTTACCGGTAAAATAATACTAGTATTTCAAATCTCTTGAAAAAAAATGTTGAAGCTCTGCGATCGTAGATTTCTAACAGCATTATGATCATGAAATGTCACGGGGACCAAATGTGATATTTACCCATAACAGTTCCCTGAATAGCCGAGCTATTCAAAATTCAGTAGCCCAAAACATTTTTCATTTGAAGATCAACTAATTTGAAACTACTACTTTTCACGATACTACAACGTATTTGTATTAAGGTAATTAAATTATCGCGAAATTCTGGAGTGATGGGTGAAGCAGAACGGTAATCGTGTGCAGATTTATTTTATTTGCTCAATTTACGGAGAAAAAGTTTCATTCTTCCAAGAACTTTTGAACTATTGGAATAAATTCATCTGCGAATTTGATGTGAAGATTGTGCTTCCCTTCCGGCATTACATGGAGCCTAAAAATTAAAATTTCTCTTAATTTCAATTTATTTCAAGTGACATTAAATGTACTTACCGGGAGTCCTTAATATTATTGTGGATATACTTTGCATGTTCAAATGGCACCATAGCATCCTTCATGCCATGAAGGATAAGAGTTGGCTTCAAGATTTGTTTTATGCCTTCCTTGCACAAATCGCCCCTCTCTGTTTCAAAAATGTCGACAAAAAGTTTTGTCCATGCCGACCACGACTGGCGAAAATATTCTTCGCCATACATTTTAATCATCGGGGCTTTCATTCCAGCTGACCAATTATCGATGTTCTCAACCTCTAATATAAATTTTTTTATACGTGTAAACTCTAACACAGATACATACCTGACTAATAATTTTGTGGGTAATAATTTTAAATTGATGCATTACTTTTGTATAAGTTGACATCTTCCTGTGTGATGAATGAGTTTCCACCCCAAAGTACTAGCTTCTTAATAGCGTCCGGGTACTTAAAGCCCATAACCATTGCTAGAATAATTTTAACTTCTTTATTAAAATTGTATATCATAAAATAACTGCTACGTACATAATAGGGAATTTAAGGAAAGTTCTACCTGTATTACTTCCATCGCTCCACCCAAGTATAGAATACTTTTTATAGCCAAGAGCCTACAATTCAAGAAAAGATGAATGTCGAACACAGTAATCATGAACCATGATGAATCGTGCTTCATGAAATCGCTGTCAAGTCACCGAAAAATAATATCACCTGCATCAAGTTATTAGCCCAGTTTGCATCGCGATAAAAGAATTTTGCACCCCCAGAGAAGTCTCGATTTGGAGGACGACTTTTTCCGTAACCTGACGCAAATTATAACATCAAATAAATTACAGAGCTACAGATTAAATTAAAATATCAGATAATATGAATTGTAGTATTGTTTCTATTCTATGATTGTAGAGTATTTAATACCTGGAGGGTCCCATGTGATGATCGTAAACTTTTGGGTATCAAATTTATTAAGAATTGGTCCAAAATCAGATTCAATAAAACCTGTCAAAATTTTTTTTACGATAATAGATAAATAACAAATCAAACAGATATGGTCAGCCAATTTTCAAACGAAATATTATCTCATTACCTAAAGCACCGGGCATGCAAAGAACAGGATGAGGTCCATTCCCAAGTTTATCAAAATTTATCTGCAAACTGTCCACGAGTATTTTCGACTGGACCATTACCGGTCGTTGTAAATGGATATATCTTTTGTTACCACCAGGATTGGTCAGTATCCTATTCCTAGGACGCAAATATTTTGTGAACAAGTCATTCAGAATTTTCATGGCTGACCAAAGTGCAACCAACTGAATATGAAACGGAACTTTTAATTATGATTCTTATAACTTTCGATTTTATTTTCTATCAAGTTTTAATTTTTTGCTGTTTATAGTTCCCAGCTGACTGCATACAAACAAACTGGATCATGGAATATCTGTAATACCAGTAGTGGAAAGTGGAACAAATATGTTAACTAACTCAAATAATACTAATAAGTTAACAAATAAGTTAACTAAAAAGTTAGCTTCGTTAATTTAAAAATTTCTCATGAACTACAATCTTCTATCGTTTTTTCATATAACATATTTATTTATTTATATGTCATTGATCTTGATCTATGCTTTTACTTTGGTGCCTCCCTTATGGAGTTCATGCATGCCTACTCGATTCGGTTCAATTGATGCACTCTTATTTATTTTTTAAATGATGATGCTTTATCAAAATTCCAGACTTTGTTAGCCTCATCCTTCGATGCTATGATAATGATGAGAATATGATAGTCTATGATAGACTGTCTATCATGCAAAAATAACTTTACAACCGAAATGCACAATTTTGACATGATTTTTTCATTTCATTAACTAATTGAGTCATTCACATCTTATTATTTTTCACAAAGCTGTAAAAGATTAAAGCTTGTTATTGTAGCTTTCAAGGAAAATAATGGACGAGTTTTCGAAACAGTTGTATATATGTACGGTTAATAAATAGTTTAGGTTCTAACGAAATGACAGAAAAAATTAATGTAATCAAATTCATCGAGTCAAGTAATTTTTCAGTTTTTATTCAACTTCTTGTTCCTGTTCATCCTCAAAATCGCCATCTTCATCGGCGGTGGCCTCCTGGTACTGCTGGTACTCGGAGACCAAGTCGTTCATGTTGGACTCTGCTTCGGTGAACTCCATCTCGTCCATGCCCTCCCCAGTGTACCAATGCAAGAAAGCCTTGCGTCTAAACATGGCAGTAAACTGTTCCGAAATGCGCTTGAAGAGCTCTTGGATGGCGGTCGAGTTGCCGATGAAAGTGGCCGACATTTTGAGTCCTCGGGGAGGAATGTCGCAAACGGCCGTCTTCACGTTGTTGGGAATCCACTCCACAAAGTAAGACGAGTTCTTGTTCTGAATGTTGAGCATCTGCTCGTCCACCTCCTTCATGGACATGCGACCACGGAAGATGGCGGCCACTGTGAGATAACGCCCATGTCGAGGGTCGCAGGCAGCCATCATGTTCTTGGCGTCAAACATTTGCTGGGTGAGTTCGGGGACGGTCAGAGCGCGGTATGACT
The DNA here is from genome assembly GCF_002217175.1 of Folsomia candida. Taxonomy (NCBI): domain Eukaryota; kingdom Metazoa; phylum Arthropoda; class Collembola; order Entomobryomorpha; family Isotomidae; genus Folsomia; species Folsomia candida. Next base: position 22,222,688 of record NW_019091193.1, on the reverse strand, counting down.
GAGAACCTCGCGACGTGAGTGGAGCAAATCCTGGCATGAAGAAATGAAGACGAGGGAAGGGTACCATGTTCACGGCCAATTTCCTCAGGTCAGCGTTTAGTTGACCTACACAAAACATGGACAATTAATTTATGTCTGTTATAATTTGTATTTAATTAGCAACTCTATTATTTTACTCATATATTTTGCTCACCAGGGAATCGGAGACAAGTCGTGACACCGGACATTGTAAGGGATACGAGATGGTTCAGATCTCCATAAGTGGGGTTGGTTAGTTTAAGAGTTCTGAAGCAAATGTCGTACAATGCCTCGTTGTCGATGCAGTAGGTTTCATCGGTATTCTCAACCAATTGGTGGACGGAGAGGGTGGCGTTATAAGGCTCGACAACCGTGTCGGACACTTTTGGAGAAGGCATTACGGAATAAGTGTTCATGATTCTGTCGGGATATTCCTCACGAATTTTGGAAATGAGGAGGGTTCCCATTCCTGTGATATTGAGAAATAAGGTTATGATTAAAATAATTTTTCTTTCATATTTGGTGTCATATTTGTAGATTTCTGCTAATTTTACCAGATCCAGTACCCCCGCCCAAAGAATGCGTCATTTGAAACCCTTGAAGGCAATCACAACCTTCTGCTTCCTTCCTAACGACATCAAGAACAGAATCGACCAGCTCAGCCCCTTCCGTGTAATGCCCCTTGGCCCAGTTGTTTCCAGCTCCAGATTGTCCAAACACAAAGTTATCGGGACGGAAGAGTTTTCCATATACCCCGGATCTAACAGCGTCCATCGTTCCTGAAATATTGTGACAATAATTACAACTAATTTATTGTCCAGTTAAATTAACATTGTGTTAGATTGGGTCTAGATAAACGTTATCTTCCCCATATAATCCAAAAATAAATTGATTCCATAAATAAGTTATTTATGTTAATAAGATTATTTTACCTGGCTCCAAGTCCAGTAGGATTGCGCGGGGGACATATTTCCCACCTTGAAAAAATCAAAGGTTTTATAAAAATTGTGATAATAGAAATTTTTCATTAATGTTTCCTCGCATAGAATTACATCATCGGGTTGGGCTTATGTAATCGTCATCTCCTTCTGTCTATCGGTCGTTTTATTAAATACATATGTACATAAAAGCGATTAGCATTTCTGTCCGGATTCTCAAGAGGTCTACTTGGTATGAAACAGTTTAGGGTGTTGTGTTGTACGATGCAATTATAGTCCCAAGAACCCAAATTAAAGTAAAAAACGATGATCATTTCCAAATTTCCATCCTTGTACTGTCAGTGTAGAGAGATTCCAGTGAAACGTCTAGCTTCGAAGACTGCAAACCATCTTTGTCTTATCCTACGATTCCTTCCTACGTATGACTATATAAAGTAAACCAAGTTGCAAGAATGGTTCGTCGACCCAACCCTAAAGTAGCACCAGTATCTGACTTTCTATATCAAGCATTAGATAAATGTAACTCAGGGTTGGTTATGCTGCATGGAGGCACGGATAAAAGTTCTTGAGCATAAAATAAATCTAGCTAGAGAAGAAATTCGCAAACCTACATTTTCAAATAGATGTATCAAGCTGTACATATTACGCTACGTGCAAAGGATATTTTCTATCCCGTCGTTATTCTACAATATGCATGAGCCTCGTACATGAAACAGGATCAACGCATGAACGCGATGGTTGTATTTGAAATGCATTGTAGTTGTTGAAAAGTTTCATAACTATTATGCATTTATATAACGTAAGCAGAACTAACTGGGGTTCAGTCTAGTGCTGAGGAATTTATGCAGCAGGCGAACAACTACAGGTAGAATCTAGAGTCATTGTATCATGAAAGAACTCTCCGCAAAAAATAAATGCATCCGATGCACTCATCCAAACGTAGTCACGATCTGCTCAAAGCACAAGCTCAAAGTAAATTGTGAAGTTCATGGACCAGAAAATACCGCAGCCGTAAAATAAGACGAGCATGATGGATGAGAACCAAGTACAGCAATGCACATTCGCTGCTGCAGCACCGAAATGCAATTCGATTCCATTCACGAATATGATAATATGTACGACGCAGGTGAATTTCAAAGGCTACGGTGCATGTTGGTGGAACAAAAAAATGAAAAAAATCCGCTAACTCAACCGACATGTACAAACAAGCTAAGAAATAAGAAGGGAGGAAAGGTCATTATTCTTCATTGTTAAGACTCTGACTGATGATGACTGCAATCGCATGTTGAACAGATTGAAGACAAGCTGCATTAATCAACGTACGTCAATTCATAAATGGTGCATACAATCCAGTTTTTGATGAAAGATTGAACCAAATCGAAGAGATGCACTTTTTTTGGGTGGCAAAAAAAACTATGAGGACCTCCACCGATTTATATAAATGCATCTTGTACACCACAAGGACCAGGGTTCGGAAAAACCCAGGGTTTTAATCAAAAAGTAACGACCCAGGGGTTTTAATGGGTTTTTTGGGTTTTAATGGGTTTTATGGGTTTTATTGGGTTTTATTAGGTTTTACATAAGTAATACATTGAACAACAATTTTCACTACTATTGCAATCCAATTTCAATTAATATGCAAATCCTACTTGTCCATGTTAGAATTTGTATCCGTTTCGAAATAGTCCTGTTTAACTGATCATAGTTTAATACTTTATGAGAATATATATTACCTTTTTCTCGCATACTTCCTCTCATCATAATGAAATCCAAGTTGTTTAAAAGTTTTTAAAATTTAATATTTCAATGCGATCTTAACGTGTATTATCAATTCTGGAAAAAATCGAGTACTTATGAACAATGAAAGTACGTATGTATTATGATCGAGAATATAATAAGTGCTTTTTACAGACACACTTCTTTTGCTCATAATAAAGTACTTCGCTGTCCATAAGTACTCGATTTTTCCAGAGGTGATAATTAAGATCGCCTTGAAACATTTTAAAAAACTTTATAAATTAAAAAATACTACAGTATTTTGTTTAATTTATTCGCTGAGATGAAAGGAAGTATTCGGGAAAAAAGTATTAATTATGACAGCAAGATGTAAATTAAATGTAATTAAATTATGTATGCTCAGTTAAACATACCTCGTTCCGAAATTATTATTTTTAAATATTTTTGTCACTTGAAACCTGTAATGGCACTCGCTGATTTATTCCTGGTTTTTAAAACTTACAGTATTAATCAAATAAACTGCTTAGCTGCCATCTGCCATGAAACAACTTCGTCTAACGTACGACAGCTGTTTTCAGCTTTTAGAATATAGTTTTAAGCTGAAACACAGTTAAAACCCATTAAAACCCGAATAAAACCCATTAAAACCCAAATAAACCCCATTTAACATGGTAAAACCCAATGGGTTTTATTCGTTAACAACCCATTAAAACCCATTAAAACCCAAAAAACCCAACCCAATAAAACCCTGGGTCGGAATACCCTGACAAGGACTTATGAAATTGTTATGTCCATCTGGAAATAGCCGTTTAACAACTTGCATATCTGATCGACTTGACACTCACTTAAATAGTATCGGTCTAAATTAGGAATCTAGTTCGAAGATGGACATGATCGGTTTGACCGCTGTGGGGAATATACAGAAGTCGGTTGGGGACCTATAGTGGTTTTTGAACCTGATATTTCTCAATGGGCTTTAATTTGGTTTGGATTAAGTATGAAGTATGCCAGATTAATTAGTTAGATTTATTGAACAGTTGGATTTATTGGACATGGGAAAGGGGTTATGAATAACGATTGATTACCTTGGGTATCATTGTAGTAAACGTTAATTCGCTCAAGTTGAAGTTCGGAAGTGCCATTATAGGACCCACTAGGATCAATTCCGTGTTCATCAGAGATGATTTCCCAGAACTACAAAAAATACATTAAGCTTTATTATTTAATTTTAAAACTGTTCGTAAAATAGTAAGAATTTGATAAGTGGGTGATTCGTTATTATGAAGCCATGATGCTAAGTTGTACATAAATACATAACTACGTAATAAATGCGAGCTACATACAAAAAATGGTCAACTATACATAAAAGATATTGTCCTTTCAATATCGGTCAACGTCATGACTATTTTATGCACCCACTTATTACGCTATTCATGTGGTGGACAATAAGAAACATTTCCAACAACGGGTGACACTATATTCACACCCACATTTCCCAACCTAGTCCTCTGCCATATTTTTCTAGCGTAGAATGAATCTGAGTTTAAATTTATTTTCCCATTTGCCAGTTTAGGTCAGGATGTGAGTGAATTAAGAGGACGTGAGCGAGCAGAGAGAATGCACTTCATAATGATACGTGACTAATTGTAATTAATTACAACTTTTCCTCTCTGGTTCACTAACTCAGGAAGATTTGGTGGAGGCTAATGATTGTAGTAAATTATTGTTCTTACAAAAATATGAAGAAGGTAAAGCCGGACAATTATACATACACATGTGTAGCATTAAACACAAGTACTAAAAGTACTAATAGGGTGTCGAAAGGTGAGGTCATTCAATATTTCAGGCAGTGACATAAGTATTTATTTAAGCTGGTTTAGTAACCCCCTGACTGCATGGACAGTCGTGGGCAAAGTCGAAGAATTTTAAAAAATCCAAATAAGGGATCGACGCTTGTTTGTGCCGATTTCATAGAATCAAGCTGCTAATGATGATAATGAGAGGAAGTGGGAGGTTGGCAGAGGTACCCGTATTTTTAGTTATTAAACCACAAAATTCTCGTCACGGTCTGACAGTCAGTGTTGCTCATACATAGATTTAAAGGCTTGTAAAGTTGAGCTGCTTAAAGTTTTTAAGCATGTGCAACATTATTTGATAACGCGGATGAAGATTATATTTCTCGTCCTAAAAATCCGCCCCTTCAATTCCACGAGTTCACCTAATACGTACAAATACTCAGTTGCTGTGAACTCATTTATCCTTGACATTGACATTTAAGGACATCTCAGAGGCAGGTTGGCGTTCCTCTTGAGACAAACAACCTCATAAATGCAGCAGGTGCTTTAGTCGATTCTATGAAACTAACTGCTGCTCTATTTTTGGTCATATTTTCAGAATTTCAATTCAAGTTCAGGTTTAACCGACCACTTACTAAATTTGTAGGAGAGAAGGCTTTTTTCTTCAAAAAAGGCTTGTGTTTGTTCTATTGGTAATTTTGAAATGAAATGATGAGACAAAAAACTTTAATTTGCTTTGAAGTTCAAAGTTTTAACACTGCCAGTATGTAGGAGAAATGTAGAACCATAAATTGCTACTTACTTATACTGGCCGAACAAATTAAGGTGCAAATTATGGACAATATTGTGTATACTTGAGTCATTCAAATTCCTGGAAACCACTTAAATGTATTTGCATGTACCAAATAAAATTATATTTGGTACATGTTTTTGTTGGTTTGAAAAGATGACGAATTAACCATACCAAGTTTGTTATTCCACCTATTATTTAAATGGTGGAAGAAAAGATGGACTTATTACAAGGCACGCTTAAGAGAGGCGATAGCGCCATGACTGAGATTGTCTAGAGCTTATCCTTTTAGTAGGGACTTATCGCTAGGTGTGCAATAAGCCATCATCAATTTCATAAAACATTGACTTATTTAGTTATAATCCTCAAAATTTCCATGCAATTTATAGCTTTATCTGACACTTTTACAAACTACAATATTGGCAACCTTAGTCAATATGCTAGAATAATCTCAGTATTAAAACGAATGCTTCTTACTTTAGCACCGATCTGGTTTCCGCATTGGCCGGCTTGAACGTGAACAATTTCCCTCATAATGCTTATTTCGACAAATTGGAAAATTGGTTTACCAGAAAAAATTTGAAAAATTGGGCGACTGTATTTTAAAGGTAATCTTCCTGAGGAGAGATGAGAGATGCGATCCTCTGAGTCGCCGGACACTGACTGAACCGACAATACTACAACTTTTGGTACCCAATCCACCAATCACTGCCAAGTTCCCATTGGATGATGATTCACTTCGACTGACATGGTCAGAAATACAGTGAATAGAATTATGCAAGTATCTGGCAGAGTTACTATTCATTAGGGTCAAACAAAATATGTGCACTTACATACATATGCAGATCATCGAGTTGAACAGCCAGACATACATATACACAAGCATTAATATTGCATTGTTTATTATAGCGTCAAAAGTGATTAGAGTAAACATAATGAATACATTAGAGTAAATTAAATAATACTGACTGAGTACTTGGCATGCCATTTGAGCATAAAATTATCGACAATTAAACGCTTAATCAGGATCTAAAAATGTGTTCAATTGACAAAATTATTATTGCAAAATTATATTCTTCGTAAATTAAATATTGTAGATTAAAGAGTCACAGGCATCTCAATAAATGCGTATTATATGTAAATGTGGTCACAAAATAAAATGACTTTAGTGCGCTTATATTCCCTTGTCCTTTGGTAAGCCGATATAATCGGATCTTGTCACTAGCATTAAAATAAGGCTAAGTTGATGCTGGGAAGAATTGGTTCATCATCTTTTTGAAGTGGCGTCTGCTTTCTAAAAATACCATTGCCTCTGAAAAGAAAGAAACGAGCAACTTTTATAAAAATCCTTTTGAAGGTGTCAATTCGTGCTTATCTTTACCTCGATATGTGTTGAAAATGAGTGGCGGTACATCTGCAGGAGCATCGTCCACTCGGAAGGTAAACTGGAAGACATTCGTGAGCTTGCATTCACCTGAGGCTGGATTTATTACCTCTGCCCTCACCGGGCAATGAATGTAGTTCTTCTCCACATAGCCAACCTGTCAATTATTTAATTAGTATACCAGATCAACCACAACAATTACTTTTAGACATCGGAATAGTCAAGATAGGTAATAGATAATTATAAAATGTGTACGTGAGAAGTATAGCGCAAAATAGATCCGATATCTACGGGTCGTCGAAAAATAATATCATCAATATTCACAAGGCGAGGACGGTGTTTCCTATAAACAAATGAAATCGTAATCACTTAAGACGACTGCAAAACTGCTTTGAAAGTTTAGTGTAAAAGTTTGTTGTAATTTTACTTACGAGTATAAGAATGTGTTGGTGAAAGCCAATTCACACGCTTGCCGCATAATAAATCCACCAAAGATTTTATTGTAACGATTTCGGTACTGTATACGAACGAAATAGCAAAAATAGATTAAGTTAAACTAATGTGTAAAATTATACTTTGTGTGCCCATGCAATTTCTTTAACCTGTGGATGACAAATGAAAACTGTCTTCAACCCAGTGGCGTCCATCCTAATTTCTCCTCCTCGAGTGGGGATGCCTTTTCCGAGGCCGAAACTTCCGCCGGCTAAAGCCTGACCCTCGCCTCCACCCTCCAATTGCTGAATGAACATGGTGTGAATCAAGTGTCGTTCTTCCTCTGTCGGAGGTTTCCTCGAAAGTGAGTCCAGTTCCTGAGCTTTGCGAACGGCTTGTCGTTCTACGCAGATTGACCCAACGCGACTTTATTAATATTTTGCCCAGTACATACACTTCAGCTGAAGTACAGGATTCCTAAGGGGATGGATTTATATGTACCTATTCCAAGGCGAAGAAACCTCTTCTCCTCATCAGTATCGCCAATGAGTGTATTGACTAATGCACCTCCCGTATTCATGGGATCTCTCGCCACCATTAGAAATACTGCGTCGAACACTTTCTGATACTCGCCGGTTTCGTCTTTCTGATCGACCACGAGACTAGTTTCAATGGAACTACGACCAGCGTACGTTACGTGACCAGAGAGGCGGATGTCCTCGTCATTCTAAGTGCAGTCAAATGCAATAAATATTTAGTACATTTTTAAAGTGTGACTAAAGATATACCCTCATTTTCCCATTTGCAACGTGTATGCTGTCAACCAACGCTGTGACTACAGAGTATGGATTTTTCTTTCCAGCAGAACGGGGATTTTGAATGTGTCGAAATGTGCAGTAAACTATACATTACAGAATATTATCGTTTTTTATATCAACACGTCACATTGAACAAAATTGATGCTTTTAGCTGACCACCCACCACTGAAAATGTCCATGTCCTCCAAAACTCTCCCAATCCGAACGTTCCCCTCCAGCGTGACGTACCTCTCCCTGATGTCCCACTGGTCTTTGAGCGGAATTACTGCTGTCACAAAACTATCCGCCATCCTTCGAGCAGGCAGCTCGTCTACGGACTGAGGCAAATATTCCATAAGCCGCTGACGTTCGCGACGCGTCTCGGCCGCACCACTCGGCGTATACTCTCTTGCTTGACCAATCTCACTGGCGAAAATGTTGACCACTGAAAGATTCCATGTTTGTATTTTCTATATTCCATGCTAAATGTTGTTGAATAGGTGTGATGATAGCGAAATGTTGTATTTACTTACGGTCCACTGTGGTAAGTCTGGGATGAGCGTGGCGATTGACATCTCCTTCTTGACCCTGATCATTCATGGGTGGGGCAATGAACAGAGTCTCGCTGTGATATCCCCGTCTCGTCGAGTCCTGATTGGGCCGGGGTGTCAGCAAGTCTGGACACTGTTTGTTTCCGAACATTTTAAAGCTGTGTACGGTACACATACTGCTCGTACAAGTATTGCTGTGACCTGGCGAGGACGCAAGTAATAGTCGTCGTATTACTGGAATCATTCTATTTTATCATAAAATTTTGTCATAAAATTTTTATGACACAAGTTTATAGGCTACACGATTTAAGTAAGGGCACAGTTAGTCACTGCGTAAGTAGACGAGATTATGGGAATATGAAAATGTACGTTATGCACATATGTATATGCTCTAATTTTATGTATATGAATTTTATAAACTGAAAAATTTCTTGAGGATTTATTACATGTTTCGCACAATGTTTGCCTCGATGTTTTAATCAAATCAAGATCAGTCAGACCCAGAAACACATGTTCATCTTCAGGTATTGTACTACACTAAAGTATATACGACATACATATTGTGTTTTCGAAGAGAAATTCGGTGTATGCAATGTTTTTCCGAAATGATGCGAAGGATCACAAGTTGTGATTCACAACGAAGCAGATATTAAATGGGTAGTAAAAAAAATGCATATTCACGCAAAAATATGTCAAAAATACATATTTATTGCTAATCAATAACAAAATATGACAACATATTCTCTGTGTACCCTCATCCACACGTTAAAATTTCGAGAGTATCATTACATGAAAATAACGAGGATTCTTCTTTATCACACAGTTATCAAATAAAACCAGAACTTTACCCCGTAAATAGTTTCAGACAGAGCGTGGGTTTACCATTACCAATCAGTGGATAAAGTTACAATTTTACAAACCCTAAGAAGAAGGTGATACCAAAGTCTAAAATCAAATGCATTTAATATTATAAATGAATAATGAAAGCATTTCTTGAATATTACATGTTTCGCACAATGATTCCTTCAATGGCGTTTTAATAAAATCAAAACCAGTCAGAACCAGAAAAACATGTTCATTAAATTTACGTAAATTATTATACTTTCGAAAAGAAAACTTTTCCAGGTATTTCCCCGAATTGACAATCTGTCTACCCCCCACCAGACGACGAACAAAGGAAAATTCACGGTTCATAGCACAAAAATTATTCATGGCTGCCTGATTAATTTTTGAATGATCTCTCTTGATAATAGTAATTGTATCATATCGGTTGGAAATTTTGTAATTTAAATGAGCAAGTGAATGTATGTACAATGATTTTTATATAAATATTTATTGGTCCAAATAGTTTTAGGATTAGTGTTAGCAACTTTGTCGTTACAATTACATTACAATTCTATAAATCTATTTCAATCTTAGTTTAATGTTCAATGTAATTGCAAAAAAAGTCCCACAAAATTACATTTTCCACAGCTTTGATGTTTATTTTGGAATTTGCACAATTACGTAATATGTCAGGACGTCTTAGCTTTTTATGAGAATTTAAACTCCAACTGATTCAAAGTGAGCAAAAATTTTGCAATTACAAAGACAACATTTTCCAAAGAGACTTCATCACCGGGTTGTCGGTGAATGCCATCCTCCGTCTAAACTGATTCCCTTTCCTCGAAAAACCGTTTGGAAATAGCTCTGAAAAGGTTGTGGAACGCGTACACAGTGACAGTGATGATGGTAAAAAAGACGAGACCTGGAAATGGAATCACATATTTATTAATAAATATGAACACATCACTTAGGATTAATATTAAAGATTACGACTATGAAGTCAAGTATTTTATGGTTTGCAAATATTTTTTCAATTGAAGACCTAATAAGGTGACCCACACTGTCACCAGAAAAAAGTGAAATTTATAGAGAAATTGATGCACAACAAAAGTTCACTTTCTCCCGAAAGGGTGACACTTTCGAAATTATGAAGAAATCTATGAAAATAAAATTCCACTTGAATTACCGAATACGGTTGACATAACGTTATTGTCCACAGTCATTGGAAAACAAGAGGCAATTCCTCCTCCATGTCGTCCCCCACTTCTCTCCCCCTCGATAACATCGACCAGACCTCGGAGTCGCTCCAACTCCTTGTACACCCTGCATAACCCACACAAGATAACCAATTATGTTATTGTATGTTAAATGGGATTGCATGCTAAAGATTAATTCACTTGTCATCCGGAATACTGCCATGGATTAAAGGGGTAATAATATCGGAGTACATGTGATAAATTTTGGGGGTTGGGTGCAAAAAATCAAATAGTTTGCATGCTATCATTGATGGAGGCTTCCCACTAACACACTTACCCAGCATCCGAGTGATCGACATCCTCCAAATCTACCCGTCTTTGTCGCACGTGGGACTCGTCGTCATAATTAGTTGAAGAGTTTATGTCGTTGTGTGAGTAATCCATGACCTTTATTTATGTGTATATGCAAATGCTCCACGATAAACGCGTTCTATGAGATGCCACTTTAAATGGAAGAACCGTTAAATATATTTCAAAAATGTACACAGATACGAGTCAAAGGTAACAGTAGATTATTTTCTGTACTGAAAGTATTGATCGGTGAGATTATTTCCTGTGAGAATAGATAGAGAATGTGGGGGATACAGAGTCTCTCTCTCTCAGACGTCTTCTTCCCAGAATCTCTGAAAATGAGGGAAAGCGCATGTAATGTATGCGCAAACCGGGAGAGAGAGAGAGAAAGTGATAGAACAAAGCTGCAAATGCTCCTTGGACAATCTCACCGAAAATAGTTTCTCTCATATGTACATACATGTTTAGGTGAGTCTTACAACAAGAAATTACTTTATGGAAGCGGATATTAAACAAAAGTATTTATTAAAGTTATAGGAATACAGCTAATATGGTTAGCATATTCGACATACACATGTAGTAAAAGTCGGTAAAGTCAGTGAAGTAGTCAATACATAAAAAGGTTAATAAACAGGAAAGTAGTAGGAGATGGATATGTCGACAATTGAGAAACTCGAGCTCGTTAACCATTAAGCGAAGTCACCAAACATCACAGAAATAACAGGTAAAAAATGAATGTATCGAAAGGTAAAGTACATTTACATATGTAAGTAACATATGTAAATAATATGTATGTAAAACTACACTCGACTTCCTTCCTGCTCATTGATGAGATGTCGAATGAGTTCCAAGTTGGGTGACACAGGAATAGTGCTCGTGAATGGGTCAGACAGAGTCAGATGATGATTCTGTTCACTCTCAGCCGTCTGTGTTGACATGTCCCGCATGGGTGCGTTCTTGTCCGATTTGGAAAATGATGAAGTCGATCCTCCACAAGATGGGCAATTGACTACACGCTGCTTCCTCTTAGTTTCGTGTGTTGATGATTGTTCAGCTTCGGCCTGAAAAATTCATCATCATCATCATGATTTTTCATAACTATCAATAAATTATTTTCATGTCATCGTTCGTCGGATGGTACCTTTATGAAAACATCAGAAGAAGACGATGTTGACGTTGATGATGACAATCTATCTTTCTTTGGGGAAATATCCTTTGCGGGTGTATCGCTAGGGGTGGCTGGAACTGCAAACATTGATGAAATTACCTTCTTTGGCGAAGATAAAGGACTCTGGTTATTTTGCTTAGCAAGCATAATACTGACTCCCATGCTAGGTAACTTATTGGTCCCACTGGTAGTTCGTGATCTTGATTTACAAAAAAATTACAAATTCATTTTCTGGTATACAGTAATTCAGTAATTACTTTGTGATACGTACATACTATATGCATTTAATAAAGTACCTGCCCATATTGTCGGGAGAAAAGGGTCTGGAGAACGAACCACCAGCACCCGGCGTTGTAGGTGATGTTAATTCACCTTCAGATTTTTTTACACTTTTGATTGTAATGCTTGATATGTTACTGCTGCTGCCCCCGCTGATATTTTTCCCGTTGGAAAATCCCTGAAATAAAGAACCTGATCCGCTACCTGACCGCAAAACAGAAAACGACGTAGATGGAGGTGTAGAATAAGGGCTTCGATAAGGAGGTGCAGTTTGAGTGAAAAATCTTTTGGGAGATGAAGAAACTTGCGTCGGGGTCGGAGCATTGAACCATTCAGACTTGACAATTTCGCTGCTTTTCTTGGGGGTTGGCTTGCTGCTACAGAAGAGCAGGAATAAATTAGCATAAATACATAATATTATGTAAGAAAAACCGTTGATAAACAAAAACGTAAAATTACAAAATAAAAACACACCCGCTAATATTTGTCACAGAATTGGATGCGGTACTCGGTGTAGTGGCCGTTGCTACAATTGAGGCTTGCACGTTAGGTGTGGAATTTCCCACCAGTCTAGCACTCCGTAATAAATTATTTTTCCTCAAGACGAAGGAGCGGTTGTGATAAATTGGAGAGTCGTTTATAGAACACGAAGAACTGCTGCCGCCCCCATTTCCACGAGTACCGTGAGTAATTAAGGAATTTCTTCTAGAATAAGCCGGCGCTACAAAAACAACAAATCAAATTCTAAAATTCGATTTCAAACAAATATTTGATGACGCAGTTAGAATATTTTTACATACAATTTCCCAATGAGATAGACCTCTTGTAAACTGGCGGAGCTGATGATCGTAGTTTCTGATACATTAAATCCTTTGGCCCAGACGATGAAGCAGGTGTGCGGAACAAAGAGTCACAAATATCCTGTTTCATTAAGTGTCTCATCCACACTTCAAACTCAGATTGGGATTCAGCCGCAAGATAGAATATTCCACAAGCTCTTACGGTACCTATTATAGACAGTCAGTATGCATTATATTACTGAAAGCAGTCATGAATGAAAAAATGAAAAAATGAGATATGCAGTTTCACAACATACCATCGGCATCTGTTCCATCAAATACTTTAGTCTTTCCTTTAATATCGATTTTGAAGGCGAATGGTCTTGAGTGCACTTCTTTAGCAAGAGAGACTTCACAAGTTGAAATATTATCTTGATTCATGTTGATACAAAGTGAGCCTTCGGGATCTGAGCCAATTTGAAGAATTTTTATTGAATTCAGAGTTGCTGGATGTCTTGTCCAACGTGGATGTGGAGAGAATCCTAATAATTTTAAATTTATGAAAAACGAACTTGCATATGTGCATGAAAAATAATTAATGAGTTACAACTCACCAGTACCAGTACCGGAATTCAATGTCGACGTCAGACTATTAGATTTTACAAGCAGGTTTGATGGAGATTGACGTAAATGTAAAATTCCTTTGAGCACGACAGTAGGTTCAGTGATTCCCAAACTTGAACTGGGCAACATTTCTGTAATTTTATCTGGTGATACTGACGCAGACAATCTCCTTGGGACTGCGGACAAAGGCTTATCAGGGCTTGGCAGTCTTCTCTGCAACGGAATTGGCTGTCCTACTGGTGAGCAAGCTTTCTCGTCGACAGTTGTCTTAAATTCTGACTGAGTTAGTTTATTTGGAATAGTTGGCGATTTGTAACGTGGAGCCGGCGTAGGATATGATGATACTGTAACCCCAGAACTAGGTAATGATGGCTTTGGTAGAGGAACTGGCCTAGGAATGTCTGCTGATTTTGATTGGTCTACTTCTTCTTGTTGTCTTTCGATTTCTGGGACAGTTTGCATTCCCGAAGTTGTCTTTATCACCGGTTCTACAACGGGTTTATTAGATGCAATTATGGAACTAATTGCAGAGAGCTTTGCTTCTGATGCATCTGCTTTGGTAATGTCCATGTCTACCGAAACTGATGGTGGCATAGTTTGTCTGTGCAAGGTTGTATTAATATGATTTTCTACATGGCCCTGTTTCCTCAACCCTACACGTATCTTCTCAGGAGCAGATTTTGAGTTGATTAGTGGAGGTCGTAATTTACTCGAGTCAGCATTATCGTCGTCAAAAAAGGTAACAGGTGGCCTTGTGCTTGTGGGAGAAGCACCAGTGACGGTAGCCCTGCGTCGGATTAAATTTCTTGGTCTAGGATACAATTTCCAAAAGCGAGAATGCGCCGAGGAACTATTAGGACTTTTTGTAGAGGTTGATCCAGAGTGGGTATCCGAGCCGGAACCGGAACCAGAATTTAGGCCACCACCAACGTTTAAACCGGGCGATTTGGCACCAATCTCGCCAGTGTCATCCGAATCTATTGTGTCCAAAGACTGTCCCGTGGTTAATTGAGGGGTAGACGAAGAATCCTCTGCCTCCGAACCAGGAATCAAATCTCCAGTAGTTTTGCTAAATAAAATAGAAGCAAATTTTTTTAGTTAGTGGCAAAGCAAAGTAATGTATACACGTATATCCGTGTTATAACCATATCTCGAATGCGAAGAAATTCCAAAATTAAATATGAACCTTAAATTAGGCGGAAGTACACTTGTTTCTTCGCCCATGTTAACATTCAATAGGACAACAGGACTATTTCCACTGCTACTTGTGGTTGACGAGGAACTATTCTCATCCTCTGGGACTGGAGATATCGGCATTGATTTTTGATGACGACGAGACGAGGGTAGAGACATTGGAGCTGGAATCAAGCCACCTCCGGGAGACACGGTTAAGTGGTTGCAAATTTTATCAGTTGAATGTCGACCGTGACGTCTCTGAGATCTGAAAAATTATATTTGGATACAAAATTTGATAAAAAATTTATGCTCGTGTGCAAGAGCGTATGTATTACCTGTTTGTGCTACCCATAAGCTTATTACTTGGTCTAAGGTACATGTGGGCCAAAATATTAGCTATAATTATCATAAATAGAAAAATGTTTTTTACACACTGTGAAATATATTTGCTTCACAAGTATATATTCATACAAGTGCATGTTAATATGACCGTATTTACTATAATTTTACCTGTAGCATGTCTGGGTCGTCTCTTAATAGTTAGTATCACTTCATTGCAATCTTCATTGAGAAGATTAATCACATTTATTTGCGGCCATCCAACTACAGTCTGATAATTGATTTGCAGAATTTCATCTCCTGTGTCGGTACATTAAAGGGTGCATTAAAATCAGAGGAAAATTAAATGTCTGATATTTTTCAAACCTTTCTCTAAATGACCCGACTGTTGTGCGGGGCTGGATAATTTTACTGCAGAAACTTGGTGCAATCCAAAATAACTAGATTCCACATGGAGTCCCTGATACGTGACAAAAAGCGACACCATTTTAGTACGCGACAAATTAACATTACATTGATCGCCCAGCAGTCGTTCTAGATTTAATGCCTCAATGAATTTTTATTTATATCGTCTCACCAGCTCTTGCTCTGTCCGCTTTCTTAATGTTATTACATCCACTGCTGCAGGCTGAATGACGAGAGAATCTCTAGAGTGAATGAGCTCTTCGCAAATTTCAATAATCTTGGTACATAGATATTGAACTTCCTGCACAGCAATCACAAAAAAACAATATTACTAATTGATTATAGCTTGTGACTTTGTTCTCCATCAATCAATTCATTACCTCGATTGCATTATCCGCAAAGGAGTCCCGTTGACTCAACATGGCTGAAACAAAGTTTTGATTCAACATTTCACCATCTTGGCCATTTTCAAATTTTGCAATAACATCCAACTCACCCAACTCGAAACAGTGTTTGGTTAGTTTGACCGTGACCACATCATACTCTGAATTTCCCAAGAAAGGGAACCTTGTGAGCCATCGTATCAAGATTTTTGAGGAATCCAACAAATGACTAGCTGACGAGAGGGAGTCTGTTGGGATGTAGTTATTTTGGGTCCCTGGGGGTCCACTTGATCCACCTCCACCCCGTGAGGTTGACAACAATGACAGTTCCCCCCGATAATTGCGACATCTCACGGCCAAGGTGGATGCCAGGGACTGCAGGGTCATTCGTGGTGTGTCCAATTCGGATCGGAGGGCTAGAAAGACGTAGAAAGTTTTTAACATGTTTTTAGGCATTCTGTTCTTGCTTAATCCATTGCATGGTAGAAGTTTACGTTCATTTACCTTGGATTGCATCTTGAAGGAGGAGTTGGTCACCAACCTTCTCGACGCCGTAACGGCTCAGGTCCCCAGCCATAAGGTTGAGTAATAGACGACCAGAAACATTTTGTTGGAGGAAACAGGCCGAGTAGAAGGCAAATCCACGTTCGGTTGGGGTTGGATTCGCATTCGTCTCCAAACCTACCACACGAAAAAATGTTATTAGCCTACTGTTATCAGGAATATTGAGCAGGATAAGTTGTAGTGTAATACAATACAACTGCTAGCACTGTGCAAACACGAGTAGAATTTGTATTTAATATTTTTATGGACACACCAGCAATCCAATACGCCACATCGAAAGGGCTCCATGACTCGGCGTTGAGAGACATATTAGTCGCAGTTCACATACTTGTGTTATCAATTTAATTAATTGATCAGTAACTAATTGGAAATTTCTTGAAAATTTCCTAAAATAAGACTGAAATGAGACATTGAATGGTTGTGCGCGTCACAACCTCGAGAGTAAACCCAGAGAATAATTTCGAGTGCCTGCCCAACTTGAGATTTTGCCATGATTGATTTTATAGAGTCTAACTCAATACTCTGTGGTGTAAACTGCAGTCACGGACATTTAATAGTTAGTTATTTAGGTTAGGTATTCCATTCAGATAAGCCATTCAAGGATTATTTTGAATTTGCATAATACCATTTATTGTCTGCATGTGGTTTACATTCAATTCAATGTGCATAATAAATGATTATTTACTAATTCAAATCATTGAAGATTGATTTGTTTAAAAAGTGTGAAAATAAACAATTTGGACGTCAGGTTATTTTTGTGTTGTGCTTTATTGCAATGCAAAATTAAAGAGAAAAGTGGTACAAAATTCAAAAAAAGAATGACATATAATCAACAAAGTGTCACTCAAAAAGCATAATCATTAAATTAAATTAACATGGGTGGCAACAAATACATATTTTTAATGCTTTGCTAGTCACATTGTACCGGATATGAGTTGAGTAGTTCCGTTGTTTAGAGAATCCATGAAATGACTTTTACAATTACAAACACTAATAATACAAATGCAAAATCAATCAATTCGCTTCAAATAAAGTCATGGTCGGTATATAGAGCGAAATTTCGTTTAAATCTAGAGTATATTATGCGAGTGAGGCAGACAGGTATTCCATAAAGGCAGACTATAAGGTGATGCAGATTGTGATATTTTCGACTTGGTTTGGTCAAGATGCTGTTGCTGAAAATTCCTGCAATAAAATTGCATGATTTAACATCATTTTCATAAGTTTCACTTTTATTCCATACAAATAAAAATTACTCACTTTGGTTAATTTTCCTCAGCATCACCCTCAGCTTCCTCATCAAAATCGCCCTCTTCATCGGCGGTGGCCTCCTGGTACTGCTGGTACTCGGAGACCAAGTCGTTCATGTTGGACTCTGCTTCGGTGAACTCCATCTCGTCCATGCCCTCCCCAGTGTACCAATGCAAGAAAGCCTTGCGTCTAAACATGGCAGTAAACTGTTCCGAAATGCGCTTGAAGAGCTCTTGGATGGCGGTCGAGTTGCCGATGAAAGTGGCCGACATTTTGAGTCCTCGGGGAGGAATGTCGCAAACGGCCGTCTTCACGTTGTTGGGAATCCACTCCACAAAGTAAGACGAGTTCTTGTTCTGAATGTTGAGCATCTGCTCGTCCACCTCCTTCATGGACATGCGACCACGGAAGATGGCGGCCACTGTGAGATAACGCCCATGTCGAGGGTCGCAGGCAGCCATCATGTTCTTGGCGTCAAACATTTGCTGGGTGAGTTCGGGGACGGTCAGAGCGCGGTATGACTGAGAACCTCGCGACGTGAGTGGAGCAAATCCTGGCATGAAGAAATGAAGACGAGGGAAGGGTACCATGTTCACGGCCAATTTCCTCAAGTCAGCGTTTAGTTGACCTACATGTAACATGGACAATTAATATATGTCTGTCATGTATTTAATTAGAAATACTATTATTTTACTCACCAGGGAATCGGAGACAAGTCGTGACACCGGACATTGTAAGGGATACGAGATGGTTCAGATCTCCATAAGTGGGTGTGGTTAGTTTAAGAGTCCTGAAACAAATGTCGTACAATGCCTCATTGTCGATGCAGTAGGTTTCATCGGTATTCTCAACCAATTGGTGGACGGAGAGGGTGGCGTTGTAAGGCTCGACAACCGTGTCAGACACTTTTGGAGAAGGCACGACCGAGTAAGTGTTCATGATTCTGTCTGGGTATTCCTCACGAATTTTGGAAATGAGAAGAGTTCCCATTCCTATTGTATATTTGAAAAATGGAACATCATGAGTAAAAACTGAATCACGCCATCCACCATAAATGTAAAGCTGTGCATTTAAAAATGAGCAATAAAATTGTCTTACCAGATCCAGTGCCTCCGCCCAACGAATGCGTCATTTGAAATCCTTGAAGGCAATCACAACCTTCTGCTTCCTTTCTAACGACATCAAGAACAGAATCGACCAGCTCAGCCCCTTCCGTGTAATGCCCCTTGGCCCAGTTGTTTCCAGCTCCAGATTGTCCAAACACAAAGTTATCGGGACGGAAGATTTGACCAAATGGTCCAGATCGGACAGAGTCCATTGTTCCTGAAATATTACAATAAATGATTGTACAATTTGTTTCCCAGCTGTTGTAGATTGGTTGATTCTGGGGTTTAGTTTAAAATTCAACTTTCAAGGATGTCAAACTTGCAAAACTAATTGCTTCCAGCAGGACAAACATCATCTACGTGGATGAGATATTGCTTATATGATTTTGAAAGAATAAATATATAAATTTCCGTACCTGGTTCGAGATCAACAAGCACAGCACGAGGAACGTACTTGCCACCACCAGCTTCATTGTAGTATACATTAATCCGCTCTAGTTGTAGATCAGAGTCGCCATGATAGGCACCGGTGGGGTCGATTCCATGTTCATCAGAGATGATTTCCCAGAACTACGTAGAACAAATCAATCAACCAAATGAATTTTTAAAATGGATACAAAAACCTCCCGTTAGTGTAATTAAAACAGGAAGTGTATGCATGCTCATTTTTTTCCCGACCACAAAAAAAAACTCTTCCTCAATCCTCTTCCTTCCACCCCACCCAATTTCTCGTAAAAATGTAAATTTCGACTTACCTTTGCTCCAATCTGATTTCCGCACTGTCCAGCCTGAATGTGTACAATTTCCCTCATATTGACACAAATGAATGTGTCTGGTTGGTGAATGTTTCTCAAAATTTCAACAAAAACTGGAAACAAAAAAGTATTTGTGCACGAGGAGTTGAATTCTGTGCTTCCACTTGGCAGGAGAGACGAAGCGAGAGTGAAGGAAGGATGGACGCCGGCGGGGGAAACGGACAAGTCCTCATTTCGCAGGGGCGACACTACGTTTACTTTTTTCTATAAATTCAACATAAAAATTCGTAATTTTGATTTTCAAATGGTCTCAACCATTGTTAAAGTTGGTTATTTAAATTGTACTGTGTGAGAGCGTGCTAAAGTTATGGCTGGTACGCCCTTTCTCATTGCTCCTGGTTGACAGAAGTTATTATAACAGGGCCGAGATAGCGTGTGAGGATGGGAAGAAATCTGAGTAGCCTATTGGAGGGCAGGCTAACGGATAAATTTATCTTGGTGAGTGAGGGAGCGAAAAATTGCACTTATTTGCATACAATAATGCCAATCTTTCAAAGATCATCTCTGCATATTATTAGATTCATCTTCCAAATTTTTGACAGTTGATTGCTGCTCATGCAATTATGCAAAAAAATCAACCTGTTTAACGGTTACTTCATCAATATAAATTGAAATGCTTAGTTCAAAACTGGATGGATGGATTAAATGGTCTAAACATATTTAATTTATTGATAATTTCAGGTTTATTTTTAGTAGTACTAAATTAAAATTACTACGCTTTATGTGGAAAACTTGATCATTTTGCATTATATTTAGTTTAGTCATTAGTGCATGGATAAATAATTGAGTAGTTAAAGTCTCCAAAAAGATTTTGCCAACGCCAAAGTTGGCTTACATTTTTGATACAAATTGTGACCGTATATGGTAGAGTACAAGCTCTTTGCACCTGTCATAATTGAAATACTGTTTAAAATCTAGAGGAACGCATGTCATTGTGACTTCAATTGTGTTCTCTAAATCTAAAGGTCTTGGTAAACATCCTGGAGAGAGGCCGAGTTGAGTGTCGAGTTGTTCTAGAAAATGGTTATGCATGGGAGCACATGAATCCATGTCGGCCAGAGTAAATACGTATCTGCGAACAAAAGATAATTAAGGACGCAATTGATGCATATATCAAATTAACGGTTGACTTATTTACAAACCTTTTTTCCAAAGCCACGTAAATATCTTTCGAGCGTTTTTCTCCAGCAGTGAGTATTTTCCTCAGTGTGCGAATAAAAGCATTGGTGATTTCCACATGATAAATTACTATAATTAGGTTAGGTAGTAGAACATACACGATTGACCAAAATTATCTCGAGTTATTTCCTTACCATCAGCTACAACAACTACATCAGAAGACGAGACGACATGTGTTAGTTCCTGTGACCAAGTCTCAGCCATGAAATCTAACGGTAGGATGGATGGAGTCTTTCCCTGGCCAATTAAATCTTTGTTGTGAGCAATGTTAGCCTTTAAAAGATTCATAATTGATGGTTCGTTAAGATCTAAGAACATGTAAACGATATACACAATATGTACTTCAATTTTATGCATTATGTTAATATTCCGCAATGATTACCGGTGAGAACAACATTCTTCGCAAACAGTGACGCCACAATTCCAACGAGTCCTGTGCCGGAACCAACTTCTAGCACATTCTTCCCTTGAAATTTGGAGGCATTGTGGATCACAAAATCCGAGAGAAGAAACGCCCCACGCCAAATTTGTAACCCTACGAGGTCGAGGCTAGTTGAATTTTCGTACTCTAAATAAATAAATAAGCAATAATTTAAAGATCTTCACTTTAAAATTTAAAACTCTGGCTTGCATCAAAAATATAACATACCTATTAGAATGTTAAGTTCCTTGTCGTTACGTTCTTCTGCATTACGGAGTAGGATCAAATCCCCGTCTTCATCTTTCAGCAGTTCATGATTATGGGTATTATCCACACGGGTATTATCCTCAGGACGATGTTCTGTTGAATCGTCAGTACAATCTTGTAAAAACCGTTTTTCTGCTGCTGGTACGTTGAATATGATTGTGGCAACGAGATCTGCATAAAAGTAATATATTTTCATTTATTAGTACGCTGTTCATTCATTGGACATAGATTCCGAATACGCTTCATAAATATACAAACTGATGAGATCACATGCAAATGTTATTGCACGCTACAATACAGTTACATCATTTACATGTATCTTGTGACTTACTTGAAGGTTTTTGTAATGGGTTAACCACATTATTATGTTTAGTCACTTGGACCAGAAAAGGGTTGACCTCCGAGACCACTTTGTCGTCCGGACTCATGAACTTGATGTTGCAAGAGGGAGTGCTTTCATCCACGGACTCAGAAGAGGACATGGTAGAATGCAGATCAATAGCGTGATCCTTATTTGAGATGCAAAAATCTCTTATATTTCAAATTCCCTTGTTTTCAATATTTATAATTTACTCGCGTTTGAAAGCAGCTGCAAAATGTATGAAACACGCGGAGACAAGTATAGATCAACTTCAATGGGAACACAACATGCGGTTTATTTTTATTTCTTTTTAGATTTGGTTGCCAGTTACAAAGGATGTCATTTATTAATGTAATCGAACGAGATAGCAGCGATACAGTTCCAAATACATGGAATAGATTAAAACATGGTCTTAAAAAAGTTAAGCAGGTACAGATGAATTGGGTAATATTTTTTAATTACATGGTATTTCCATGTATTACAAGTAGGTCTTACGTTGGTTAAATTAACAGCGATTTTAGAATGAGGTTTTCAAAACATGCATCAAATAGTGAATGAATCTATAAAGCTAACAACAAAATGGTCACAACTAATAAAGGTCAAGTGGATTCTGCACACAATATTTACTAATAAATTATAATAAATGTGAATAAGTTGCTTATCTGGTTTCAAGGATGATAAAATTATAAACTCACGAGTCATAATAAATAATAGCAATGCAATTGTGAGGGTTCAATGGCAATATACGAAGGACTAATGAGTAATGACGTGTTTGTTACATGTACTTGTATTGCATTACTTATTGGCATTGAGCTACACCCGTCTTGTTACCAAACAATATATGAGGTATAACATGATAAATTTTAAAAGTTACTAGTTACTAGAATTTCACGTTAATTAAAGTTTTCATTTATCTCCGTCACCTCCTTCAGTTTGAGTCTTCTCTTTTTCTAGTTGTTGAATATCAGGTAAAATAAACTCTCGCAGTTTTCCATATGCCTTGTCCACCTCATCGTTTACTATCACCAAATCAAAGTTTCCTGGAGTGATTCCTATATAAAAATGCAAGCAGTCTCTTAATCTGACTTTAACAGAGACTATCCTTATGAGCTGAACTTTTAGCTGTATAGTTAACTTACCATAATCAATCTCGGCCTGTGCAACGGCTAACCTTTTGGCCAAGGACTCTTCTGTCTCGGTACCCCTGTCAACTAGTCTTGCTTTCAGGGTGTTTAGACTCGGAGGATTAATAAATACGAGCCTCTGCTTAGATTGGAAATCCGGAATTTGTTTGAGTTGTTTGACCCCTTGCACGTCAATGTCCAGGATGCAAATTCTTTGAGTGTACAACACATCAGAGATAGATTTCTTGCTGAAAATACAATCATCCATCAAAAACTACTGATTATTGAGATGTATTATCATGATATAAATATTTGGGTGAAGCAATTCACCTACCTGGTGCCATAAATGTTTCCCGAAAACTCTGCAAACTCGACAAAGTCGCCATTCTTAATAGCTTGTTGCATTTCGTCACGAGTCACATAATGGTAATCGACTCCGTTCGTTTCCCCTGGTCGTGGCGATCTCGTCGTATGAGAAATGGAAAAGCCAAACTTGTTATCAAACTCGGACAACAGCTTCTTCAGCAGAGTAGACTAGAAGATCGGATAATAACTCATTAAAAAAATATACAATGAATACGACAGACAAATTTAATACTTCTATCTTGTGCAATAAGCAAATAAGTCCATTTATTTTTAAATTACACTACTTATTATTAGTTATTACTGTCATACTATATCATTTATTGTGCTTTTGCGTAACCTTAAATATTTCCATTTCAGCATTTATTCCACCCGACTTTGCATGCAATTACAGACGCAAAAGGAGTATAGCGTATAGGAGAGGAGCGTTGCGCAAACAGTTGTCAATGAAGTAAATCAGGAAAATGGGCTACAAACAAGCTACGAAATATTTTCAATTAATAAATACCAACCTTTCCACTTCCCGAAGGTCCACAAAGAACTAAAATTGGGATTTTACTCGCAGCAAGAACTCCACTTCCCAACGTTGACATCTTCAGTAATTGGTACTTCTTCAATTTCACAACAGAAGGATCAAATTTTATTAAATGTGTACAAATTGGGCCTAGCACTGCAGCAAATTGTAGTAACTCACGATAAAATATGACATCAACCCAGACGGGATTATGATAATTTGAGACTATTAATTTTGATTTGATTACTAATTTCTAATTAAATTGCTAATTTCAGTTTCAATATGTCAAACTTTGACAGTCAAAGTACAATATTTCATGGATTTTGGAAAGGAAAATCTGAGTTGGCTACCGCCACTCCTGGAGTTTGAGAAATGGGCAAACCAATTCAATAGAACGGTTTTCTCGACGTCAGACGAATGCGAAATAATTTCCATGCGATATGAAACCACCCAACTCTCGAGTTTGGTCACAATACAATTAGTGATAATTGGATAGGGGATTATTTTCGGAATCAAATTACAAGTTCTATCAAGGGCAATTTAGTTATATCCAATCACGCATGTACGTCAATTGTCTTGCAATTAGAAATAGGCTATGGCATTATTCATAATCCATCAGTCAAATCCGACTGCAGACTTTATTTTTGTGAGCCGTAATTGGATGTGCTCCGAACGAACATAAAAGTAACAAACGGTTCTGAAAGCCAATAAAATCAATTATTTAATATATACTAAACTAAATCCATGTGTATCATTTCTTCTTAATCTTAGCCACTAATTGAGGCCCTCAATTCAATTTGTACATAATAAATATGTAGTATTTACATAGCCGACAGTTGCCAGTCTCGCACACAATACTATGCTAGATTTATTTTAGGATAATGAATGTCTTCCCAAAATACAAAAACAATAATTTGATTAACTTTGCAAGCAAAAAGCTACATCACGAAGGACGCCCATGTTGCTGTCGTAGTTCACTATATCCATTACTCGTGCCCAACTCCTTGTCGCATTCTGAGCAGAAATGTACGAAATCGTCGTAATATCCTTTCATACTCCACCACAGGACCAGACATATTGATCCAATTGCAAGGAGAACAGCAACGACGAGAAGCAATGTTCCAACAGACCAACGAAATAACAGGCCAAACACAAGGACGGGAACAATGCAGCAGATAAGAAATCCGCCGAGGTACAGAAGTTGGTCGGACTCTGTGGTCGACAGCAAGTTTGTCCGCTTCTCCAGCCGTGTGGTCATCTCGCGCCTACAAAATGGGCACACGAGCTGGAGGGGGCACCGACCTTCCGCCGAGATGGCGGCAGACACGTTCAGAGCTAAGCTTATCGAGGCCTCAGTATTTCCTCCTCCTCCTGGTGGCTCATTTGTCGTCGCTGGTAGCGTTTCGGTATTTATGGGAGCAACCTCCTCCTCCAATGGTTTTGACATGTTAACCAATCTAGAAAAATCGGGGCAACAATAAATATTCATTTGTTGTATTGAAAGTTTAGCAGCATTTCTGCAATTTACCATTTTTCTAAGATACATAATTGTACTTACAAAAAAGCTCAAGTCAGTTAATGATTAGTTAATAAAACGTCTTCAACAGCTGGACCTCATCTTTCTGTAATGATTATTATTTGCGCATTATAAATATAAACTATAGCATATGTACGTTGTTTTTGCACTATAGCAGAAACCAACTTGCATGCAACTTTAGTAAAACTTGCAAAACATGCGTTATTCTGTTTTTTGCTGCTGAATGTTGATTGTTGAATCTGGCCTGGTATACACACATAATGTACATGCCTGTTGAAAATGTAATCTGAAACTTGCCATTTGGCATAAAACCATTATAAATAGTTTCGTTGAACTAATTTACTAAATTCAATCAAATTGATATACTATAGTTTTATGTACGTAAGCATGTATGTACGTATGTACGTATGTACATAACACCTTGTTTCATATCTGTCATCTGTAATTTAAAAAGTTTACGAGAAAATCATGCACGCAAGAAATAAGAACACACACCTTGCACTAATTTTGATGCAAAATCATCACTTATCTATGAATAAAAGCAAAAGCTGATTTATCGAATGGTTTTAGTGTAATTTCGATTAGAAGATGCCAAGATTTGCTTAACATCGATCGATATAAACGAAAATGTTGAAAGTTTCCAATATTTATCCCATATTATTCTCCTTGCAATTTGTATTGTTATTTTGGGGTCAATGGGTACTCCCTCAACAGGCACCTCCCTTCCTCGACAAGTTCTGCATCCTTTGCAACAATACCTGTGAAAATGGCCCCAATTTTCATCGATGGATCGTTGAAGAACAGGTGGTGGCTCCCGACAATTTTGAGCAAGTGGGCAAAGTAATTAATGGACAATTTCCTGGACCCACAATTACCATTGGTACATTTCAGCATTTGGTTGTGCTGGTGAAAACAAAATTCAATTACGCCACAGTCTTTTTTCATCAAATTCATTTTCGTGTACTTGATTTGATTCCTGTCTCAGGTAGAGAACAGACTTTCTGTACCACTAACGATCCACTGGCATGGTTTGCATCAACAAAGAACTGTCGCCGCGGATGGCGCAGGTGAAATAGATATCTCTAGATATGTATATTCTATTATATTATATCATATATCTATATTCTGTGGCAGCTCTCGTCACACAAGCCGACATACCACCCAATGGAAAGTACACGTACTGCATGTTTATTGAAGATGAGCCTGGAACTCATGTAACAATTAGATCAGAAGCTACTATTTGAATCATCGAGCTTCTAAATAGCATAAATCACTATGTAATTGTGTGCATATGTAGATGTACCACGCTCATACAAACATCGATATTATTTGGATTCACGGGGCGCTTATCGTCAAGGATAACAATCCACCAATCTGGGCAAAGACTAGAGATGCGAGCAAGTATCACTATGATGAAGAGCGGCTCCTCATTCTGGAACAACTTTTTCACGAACCTGTTGAACGTTTTTTCCAATCTCTGACCACCGCAGGACTAGCGCGGCCCGCAACGCAAAGTCTGATGATCAATGGTCAATCCTTCGGAGTGTAATGCTCATAAGAGTCATATTATTTTCCACTTGATACCTGTGACGTGCAAAGGCCTCTGCTCATAGGGTTTGAAATATGCAGGTGGCCAACCAGCAATTCTGACGCCAAAGGATACTCCGTTATCAGCGTTCAGCGAATGAAAACTTATCGATTTAGATTAATTAACTTGTCTTCCGAGTTGATGTTTAGATTTGAGATTGAGGACCATTCCTTGACCGTGATTGAAATGGACGGCATAATCTGCGTTCCAGTCAAAGTTGACCACGTGGATATTCATACTGGACAGAGATATTCTGTCCTTGTCACGATGGATCAGCCCGTAGGAAATTATCTCACCCAGATCATACAAAATCCTGGACCAGGACCGTTAAATGGGGTCGCCATCTTGCATTACGAACATGCTGCTGATCCAACGCCACTACGGAAAATGGTATATAAATTTGTACTTGATTATTTGCACACAATTTGATCATAGTGAATACTATGATATGCCTACAATTATGTTGAATTGGTTATAAATGATATGTTATCAAGTTGTATTGTACAAATTTATTATTTCTGCAATTTCCTAAAGTCAAGACCAGGTGCTTCCACTCCCATCGTTACGGATGAGTGGATCGTGTCCCAGCTATCGCCCAATCCTATTTTAAAGCAGAGCCGAGTCTATCCTGTTCCAAAAACGGTAGACAGGACAATTATGATAGATTTTCAATCACAGATCGTCGGTGGGTTGGCTACAATTCAAATCAATGGCCACCAATTCCGTAGCCCAGAAATTGCTTACTTGGATCAAATCCGGGATGGCGTAAATGTGACGGATAATTTGCAAGTGTTTGAGATTTTGCAAGGACAGCACATTCAACTTATCATGCAGGTACCTATGTGAACATGCATAATTTACAAATTAGATAAATCCTCACATCCCTAAATAAGTATGTATAAGTAAATAAGTATGGTTTGTAGAATCGAGCTACAAACCCTACCGGAAACTGCGGAACTCACCCATTTCACTTCCATGGTTCGTGGCCACCTTAGCTTTTAATATTAAAAACGAGCTCAACCACGATAAATTATGTACCTTCAGCAAGTTAAATACCAGTGCGGATTAAACACAAGTCGCTTATAATAATAAATAGGACGCTACTTTTACGTTGCCGCAACCGGTCCAGACGTGTTTGACCCAGAAAGAGACGGACCACTGATTGATGAAAATGTGAGAGCGTCAGGGGGACGGCTGCAATTTCGTGATGTTTTTGTCCAATATCCGGAACGCACGCTGGCTACAGGTGGAGGCTGTGGATGGGTGGCCATTAGACTAATCGCCAACAATCGTAAGCCATAATATTGACATAAATTAGTTGCCCTCTCCTGTTTAAAGTACACCCGAATTTTACGTTGACAGCGGGTATCTGGCTAACTCATTGCCACATAACGTCACACATGCTGGTAGGAAAAATGTTTGTGCTTTGGGAACATAGTGACCTGAATCCCATCCTCCTTGGAGAATGAATCATTCTGAATGATGCATATTCTGGTATAAAACCATGAAAATTTGTGGACAATGTGTAGCAACTTTTAACTTTATGAAGTCAAATTATAAGATCCATTTTATAAGCTATAAATAAATATTCCCAGACAATTAGTTGATACGACTGATGTTGTGAATTACCTTATTGTCATATGAAGACATCATTATTTGCAAGAACACTTATATTTTATTGAGAGAATTAATTTAGGCCTGCACATTAGGTTGACCAAATAATAACAAAATTTACGTACATACAATTATTGACAATCTTTGGATAAAATTAAACAATGCAACTTGTTGAATGAAACAAAAGTTTAGATCGTGGGTGGTTCGATGTCATTCGACTCCACCTCCACTGGGGTTGTACCGTAATGGCAATAACAGACTTTTGGATAGCACCAATACACTGGATAACCAATTGCGCCACAATTATGAGAACACTGAGCAGTAGATAGGCCACCACAAGAGCCTGCAATGTGAAAAACAAATATTTGAGTACATGTTCCGATTCCAATCTGAACTGCATAGATCGTACGCAAGTGTTTACACTTAATTATCGCAAATAAATAACTGATTGGACTTACGACCGGCAGAATTAATGTAGTAAAGTCCCAAGTCGGCTGGACCCTTGACTTTGTTTTTCAATGGAGTTGCCCCTCCAACGGTGGATTCCTCCAACGTCTTTACAATCACTGGTGGACTCTGATAACTGTAGTGAAAATCAATCCTGTCCAATTGTTTACTGTCGGCGACCATTGCGGACCCCGTAGAAACTGACGAGACCAGAATCAAGCTCAGCAAAGCAATTGCGGTCAGGGTACACACTTTCATTGTGGTTATTTTTAAAATATCCTGATATTTTGCAAACTTTTTGAAAAATTGTCGAAACGTCTCCAGTTCAAAATCAATAGTTTTTGTGAGACCTAGGAAGAATAAAACGTATGTAGAGGTCAATATGCTTATTTGTACTAATGGGCATACGTTACCTTATGCCGGTTTATAAACCCGATGACAAAAATGATAAAAGTGTACCTCAGATTATTAAATTGCTTATCAAAAGCAAGTAAACGCCGATGCAAAGACAATATTTAATTTACCTGATGGATGTACTCTCAGCTCAGCGAAATCAATACATGCACATAATCTATACGTATGCACACAAAATGTACTAAATTTTCTTCTCATAAATGGAAATGAACATGCGATAGTGAGTCATGAAAAAGTTGACCTCCTTCTTCATAAAAGAAGCACGATATTAGAAGGATGTAAGTGAGGTACATGTTATGATGTATGTATTTGTATTTTGGCTATGTACATATTTATAGTGTGCCGAGCCGAATGTACTCTTCTGGACAAACCATTATCTAAAACCTTCATAGCTTTGCATTGGTTATTTTATTTACGAATTACAAATGTATTTAATTGTGTTTAATGTTATTTATTCATGCACAACAAATTCGGTTTCTATTTTAGGTTAAGTATACATACAATGCCACGACAGGGTTCGATGGATATGGTAGATTTTGTGCATATGTAAACGGTACATAAATGTTCTTTGTTACCTTTCGCAAACAAGGCAAGTTTTTGAGTCGAAAGATAAGGGAATCTAGATCGCTTAGGATTACATAGTATGCACTGGATGCCTGAGGGAGTTAGCATGAATTTGAGCAATTTTCAACATTATCAAATAATGATATATATATTTCTTGCTGAATTTGTTCATCATCTATTTATTCTCAAGAGAGAGTACTGCTACAGTCAATGGAACAAGTATAGGCACCACCCACGCAAGCTACCTAAAATTGCCTATAACTTTGGAATGCATTATCAAATTAGCATGAAACTTTGTACACATTTAGTAAATCTAATGTTGTGTTCGATTATAATCATTTTCCCGACTGAAATTATATAACCGTAACGTTATTCTGATTTTGATACGAACACGTCAGGTTGGAACCTGCAAAAAGTATTGGTACCTTATGTCTTAATTATTTGAGCGAAATTTTTATAACGATAAACCTCTGCCTTTTGTCACGGTAAGTTAATCAGATCACAAAATATAACTTTATCTGCTTCGTAAGTCCAGATTGGTATTGTCTACAGCCAAAATTGCGACACCAAACGAGCTATTTTTGGCGGAGCGAGAAATAATCTTGCCTCCTTCTCAAACAAGCTTGGATATCAAAAACTCAGACAGGAAACATGCTCCGTGATATTTACTATTCGAAATGTAGCCAAAGAACATGAAGCAATCATTTTAGTTCCTGCTTTCTTATGATCCAGCTAAAAAAGCCGCCTAATCCTAAACTCAACGGATTAATCAAGCAAATTATCACTCGAGATCGGAATATTTCAACCTCCAAAATCATATTGAATTTGAGTACGAACTGTGGGGTCAACAGATCATGCAATGTGGTGATCAATAAAAAATCATGCGTTGGGGTTTTAGGGTCCAGTTGCCCAACAAACGCGAGGGTCCTCAAAACGAAGAAGCTCAATAAATTGGAGTGGGGTAAATATCACCCTAAATAGACTTTCATTGAGTAAAGAACGGTCTGCTACTTCGACATAGGCCAGTATTAGTCATTCGGAGCCAATTGAATGGTCCAAGTCTGGCGGATGCCATAAAAGGCTCACAAAAACGAATATGTGCATATGGCAGTTAAACACAGCGTAGGATCGATTGTGGTTTGGGGTTAAATGACTAGGTCGCGGCGTAGTTACCTGGTCATTATCGACAAAGGCATGACCAGGGAGGTCTTATCAATCACTACAAACCATAATTTGAAATCATTTGACAAAAACCTGACCTAGGAAGGAATTTCATATTCCAAAAATGCAGTGACCCCAAACATGTAGCCAAATTAACGGTGCAAGTTTTTGGAGACTGAAAATATTAAGCTTCTTTCGTTGGCCGCACAGTCTTCCGATGTGATTCTGAATGTCCGGGTTGAGAAAAGAGGGACTGATGGGAAACCACTCGTCGAAAAACGACCTTGTCAAAAGTTCGGAATAAGTTTTGGCAGCCATATAGAAAGGCGTTATAAAAAAACTTGTCGAATCAATTCAACGGCCTATTTATGCTCTTATTGCGTCGAGGGGAGGTGCCACGTAACACTAGAAGCAGTGTGACGTAATAAAATTGGCGATTCTTTGATTTATGATTTTATAAGTTATAGGGTGCCAATACTTTTTGCGGGTTAATTTAACATATTTTCCAACAAATTATTTAAAAACTGTGTTTATCCAATTTTAATCAATAAAACATGATTATAATCGAACACTACATTAGATTTGCTAAATGTGTACAAAGTTTCATGCTAATTTGATAATGCGTTCCAAAGTTATAGGCAATTTTAGGTAGCTTGCGTGGGTGGTGCCTATACTTGTTCCATTGACTGTATGTTCGTTTTTGCGTGTTTAGAGTACTGTGGGCATAAATCATACTAGTGGCTCATCTTGAATGGTCATAAAACTGCGTTATTTCATTGTATCAGGGTCAATTACTGAATTTCACCTGAATGCATTATTATATTAGTATAAAATCTGTTTTTATTTGGACTTACTTAATTATATGAAGTCATGAATTTATTTGTCACTACTATATACATAACCAGTCTCCCTGATTATGTATAGTGCAAGCAACATCAAAATATACTACATACAGCCAATCATTGTGCAATGTAATTGTAATTAATGTAATATGATTAAAGAATGCTTTAATAGCTTTGGCATAAAACGGTTTGTCCGAAAATATTTTTCAAGAACGATTAGAAAGTAAAAACAACAAATAGGCAAATATTTAAAGCAAGAAAATGAAAGTTGTTGTAATTAACAAATGACAAAGGAGTACGTATATTCATGTGGCAAGTACAGCTTGCGTGAAGATAAAAAGATAACTTTTCAAATCAATTCTTGCACCGATCTGAATTTTTGTGTGGTTCAAATATATTCAAAAGAAAGCGGTACATAGTTGATCCTTGCAGACATTGGACCCGTAAGAGCCGAAGCCAAATAAAAAAAATGTGTAGTTTTTTAATCGATCATAGTTTTTGTGATCTCTCCTGAAGGTTACTTCTGCCAACAATTTAACACTTGTATCTTTGACAGTTTGAGGCTATTGTTGAAAATTAATTCAAGTTAATTGAAGCTGATTAGAATTGAAGTTAATTTTCAGGAAAGTGAGAGTCTTATCTCCGCACACGCGTAGTATTAATAATTGTGCAAATTAATCATAATTATGAATAAGCTATCGGTGTCAACACACATGTAATAAAAATTTTATAATTTGGTTACTGCAGGAAATAATTTAAACTTTTATACACTCTCCAGCATAACGCTTCTACAAATCTAAAATGTCACTACAGATAGTTGCTCATACACAACGCCAAACTCTGCTGTCTAATTCCAACGTTTTTATTCTTATTGGTTATTACTTGTCCCTAACTAATTTGGGTTCTGCCGAAGAAGGTGGTCTGAAATTCGGATACAATGGAAAAGTTTATAGCTTCTCTACGGCCACATGCCCAGGCGGAGTATTTTTCAAAAAACCCCTGAAGCTCGATTTTCTGTGTCCAAATGGATAGTACGTGTTTGATTAACAGATATAAATTTACAATATCAACGTCATTATATCAAAGTAAGCATAAATTTTTATTTCCAGTTTTTTAAAAAGATCAAATGGATGTTCAAACAAAGCTGAGGAAATCATTAGTGCAGAAAACTTCAAGTGTTTTCGGATTAAAAAGCACGAGCTCAGGGTAGCGAGTATATTTCATTCATATTTAATGCACATGCGTATATTTAAAACCCATGAAATTTATTATTTCTTGGCTGGTATAGGTTCAATCGTTAATATCGATGACCAATCCGGATTATCCAACGGCTCACACAGTCACGCTTTATGATGACGAGGTATTTCTCAAAGGGTTCAGGAGGTACGTATACATTTCACTAGTGGATAAACACGTGTATGTAAGGTAACTCCAAAGAGGGAAAAGGTCTGACCCATTTAGTCCCATTTCATAATCAGGTACACGGTCGAGTCTGCTGTGAGAAAATCTTACATCCCAAACGAAAATGAAACTTCCGTGATAATTGTCATCAATCCTCGGCACACACAACCAATGAAGATCGGAGGGTTATGTTATAAAGGAGTCGCAAATGGCGAGGGATCAGCTTTCAAAGTGAAAATTAAGGGCTACAAAAACAAAGTTTTCGGTGAACACATTTTTTGTGCATCAAGCCAAAACCATATTTTCATCTAGTCTGGATCATTGCAATAATATCAACGACTATTACTCTGTAGATTCAAAGAACTTTTTCAAAAAGGGTTGTGGGAAATTTACAACTCCTGTCGTTCTAGAAGATGGTCAACGATTTCGTATACTAGTTGATCGAGGTTGGTTGGAAGTATTTTTCAAAACCAAGTCATATGATGAGTACTCAAAACTGACAATTTTTGACCATAGATGCATTACATGTCAACACTACAGAATTCTCTAAATTAGCATTAGAAGCACGTATGGCTAAACCTGCACGAAACATAGATTTGGATGCTGATGATGAGAGTTCATACGTGGCGTTGATGCGCGCAAAGAAGAACGACGAAAGTAATGAGCAAGTTTTTCTTGACTTGCGAAATAATGAAGATGATGATGTAGGCCAAAAAATGTTGGGAGAAAAATTGGATGACAGCAGTAATTTGGCAACTCAACAAACTAACGACGATGAGAATGTCACTGAGAATGTCGAAGCTAGAACAGACGATGGACACGAAGATTATGCCAAGGAAGATGACGACCTTGCAACAACTGACAACAATACTGGCCCAAAAGGGTTTATTGCTATCCAGAAATTTGACGATGTTGAAACTGCGACAAAAATAGATGAAGATAATGAAATTGAAAACCTTGATAGCTCCAACAGCGATAAATTCACAACTGAAACTTTTATTGAGACTACAGAAGAGGCACCAGTTGCAGAAATATACTTTCCCATAGGCTCAAATCCCGATAGTATTTCTAAACACATTTCAAATGAAGAAAGTACATCAAAAATTGATGATGGTCATAAAACTCCACATAAAACAAAGAAGAAATCAGAAATCTCAAATAATAAGAAAGTTTTGAGAAAACCAAATAAAGGGAGCAACCATTCCACGCGACACAAAGGCCCGTCGAATGCCAGGAAACGCACCAGAAACACAGAAGAAATAGTTCCTTTACAAGTCACGGACTTAAAAGACGAAGTTGTTTTAAACTATGCCAAAGCGGTAAGGAATTGTTGGTATTTTTGGGCTAGACAAACTGATTGCTGCATAAAACGTACTCTAGGACTTATCCAACTATGTAGTGGAATTGGTCCATATTGCACGACAAACTGTCTACGAGGGAATTGGAGAAGTGGACAAAAAAGGCGTCGAAATTGTTCCTCAGTCCGGTGGCGCAAATGGATCATTAGTTTCCTACTCCACCGAGTGGTTGGTGTATCATATTTACCATTCTTCTTGTGTTCTACGTGCAGTTTCTTATTGAATTTATTGTCCAACTTGTTAAGGTACAAAATGCTGAAGGGTTCCGTTGAAGTCGTCGCAAAAATTCTTCCCACCGCGTCCATTCCACCACAAATGTTTCGAGACGCGTTAAATTTGGTTGCGCTCTTGGGTAAAAATGTAGACAGGGAGATTAGCCATTCGGAATCTGAGAAAATTCTGACTGGGTTGAAGGACTGTGCAAGTTATCCAAAAATGAAGATTGAGTACGCTTACGATAAAGATGTCTGTCCGCCAAGAGTAAGTGCCGCAAGTTTGGCTTTATCATTTTAGAGGTTATACACATTTTTAAAATAGCTCAAGAATCTCACCGTGTGGGGCGTAGAATGGGATGAATCTACGTCTGCTTACAAGGAGAACGTACCCTTTGAAATAGTGGACATCAGTTCAATGGATCAATCTATATTTGGGGGAAAGGGTCCGTTCAATAATTAATAATTATAGCATTTTTGCTAATCTTAATTATCATAATTAATTGAATTATGTAGTGTTTTAATGGTATTCATAGGTTATCAAAGCACTTCCCACATGTATTTTGAACTAATTTTCATGGCTTTTGATCTTGCTTACACTGTTTGCCATCAAAACTTCAAGACGATGATGAATTCCCACGCTAAATTTGGAAAACACGTTTCCTCCATATTTCTGCAGGATGATCTCTACAAGAGATGGTAAAGGTGGCTTTCTCAAAAACTTAGCGACCTACAGGACTGAAATTAAGGATAAGTGCATTTTTTCAAAAACAGGACCGAAACTGAGAGAATATCCGATAACGTCTATTTGACGCTACTCACATCATGGAATGGACGTCGTTTTCCTGACATAACGCTGGAGTTGGATGCACTACGATATGCTATAAAAAGTAGATCCGTACCTTCAGCAAATATTGACATTCGTAAACTTTTCAAAAAAATGCAACGCGTAAGATAAATTATTCCTTATATATAAAATTATGAGCAATTCCTGAATATTTCTGGGGGAAATATATATTTTAGATGGGAAACACTGTATCAGCTCAAGGACATAAATCTGGGGCGTGCCTCTGTGGAATGGATAATATTTTGAGAAAATGCAGAAAGTGTGAACCTGTGTCAAAAGGATACCAACGAATAAAGAGAAGGTAAACATCAATAGAGGCGAAATTATTATTATCTTTGGTTAGATTAGCATGGAGGTTGAAATTAATTAAATTTTATATTGTAGCATCAATGATGTGGATGATAGGTCGGCGTTACTACAAAATCGTGAGATTTGGCGTACTGCTTAGATGTTTCATCCGTTGAGAATGCCTGGGGACAAAGTCATGGATTGGGACTGGACCCACCTCTCCACATTTTTAAAGAGGAATCATACTGTTGAGTTGACGCAGTCGACTCATTGTATGGTCATTTGGTTACAAAATTATTAAACTCGCAAATTGTGTGTGCATGTATGTAAGTCATAAAGATGAATTATTTGCCTTAGAATTCAGAACCGGCTAATTTTATATTTATTTTTCGGCCATGAATTGACCTCTAATCAATTCCCGTTTCAATAATTATCTTGTAACTCGGCATAAATAATTAATACAAACTTAATCTACTAAACTATGCATAATTATTTAAATAAATACGTACGCATAATTGTATTATTATACGTGCACAAATACCCAAGAGAATAAGAATTATTATCTATTGTTATTGACATGATTAGATGACTTGCTTTGTTTTTTATTGGACAGTAATGGAATTTGTTGTGCCATTTTTAATTGCTGTTCCGCTAATTGATGCAACTGTTGCGCAATGAATAGCTGCAAGGTTTGTTGTTGCTGCATCACGAGAGGTCGTTTGCTTTCATCGATCTCATTAATGTCAACCTCATCATTTTGCGACGTCTGAAGATTTGGATCCTTTTGAAAAGATGCTATTGCCCTATTTTGAAGCGCGCCATTTTCTGAATAGGTATTTACTTTGGTGAACCCCGGACGCCGCCGTGTTGCTGTCGTCGAAGCCCGTCTTGCAGATGAATTATGCACCAACGGTTTCGTAGTAGCTGGTCTGGCTTCAGGTTTGGGAGCCGAGTTTGTAAGCAGTGAATAGTATGAACCAAAACTTGGAACCGGCGATAGGTGAGAACGACCAAGGTTTTGTTTGGTATTGTGGGCTGAATTATACTGCTGGCTCGCAATCTGCATATTCACGTTTTGGGCTCTGTTGTACTGGAAATTGTGCATTTTGCTGTCCGAGTTTTGTGATGAAACAGGTTGTTCTTGCCTTTGGTGTATACTTGACAAAGAAGCAGGTTGTTTTTTCTGTCGCATGATCCGCGTTGCGGAGGAGTGCGCAGGCTTGTTGGGATGATAACGTTGTTGGGCATAGGTTCGAGCACGATTTAAAACTCCGGGAGCACTAGTTTGTCTAGTTGTGATGACCACTGGATGAGGCGTCACGTTGTGTATTAATGGATAATTTTTAGATAACTCTTCTTCTTCGTGATGGTGCTGTTTTGTCGGGATGATTACACCAGCTTCTTCCGAGTACCGCAAATTTGAATCCGGAGTCTCCCAACTATATTGAGATGGAGCTGGTTCGTCATAAGCGACCTCATACGATCCTGCTTGTTTCATGTGATCATTGCTTTCTCCACTGTACAATTTATCTTGCGTGTTGTAACCGTAATGATTGGCACGAAATACCATTGGTTTGATAGTAGTGGTGGTGGTGGTTGTAGTGTGATGCCACATTTGAGGTCGCCCAGGACTTTGTTGGTACAGCTTCTTTTGAGACGTAGTAGACGCACCAATGTTCGTTTTAGTTTTGGGCCTACGGTTGATATGAAATGATGTCGTTTTGGGGCCGTGAGTTTCATACTCTTTGCCCTCGACACCAACATCCCTTTTGTAATACGAAGGAAATGGTGACGCCGGATCGAGAGGGAACTGTGATGCAGGTTCTGATAACATTGGCTGGTGTGGGTATGGGCTTAAAGACGAAGAAAAATGCGGTGATTGGGCTTGTTGATAGGGAAAAGTGGATAATGGATCATTGTACGCAGCGTGTCCTGAAGATGGGAACGAGTACGGTGGTAAGCTATGCTGCGGACCTTGTCCTTGATAGTTGCTAGACATTAAAGATTGCGGTGATGAGTAGGGTTGCTGGTACAGATGGTACCCAAAGGTTGGAGATTGGTCGTAGGAACTAAGGGGAAGTTGTTGGGCGTTTGGGGAATGTCCCCCATAAGGATACGAACTTCCAGCTCCAGCCGTTTCCTGGCTGTTCCAGTAATTTTGGACAGCCCAGTCCCCTCCATTGGTGGCGGGGTTCGGAACGGGTTTCTGGGCGTCCCATTCATATTCGTTGGACGAAGGGCGAAGTCCATGTGTTTTCCAATTAATTCCCGGACGTTTCCCTCGTTTCTGATAAGAGGGCGGCTTCCAAAGGGATTCTCCACTATTGTATTGGGTATTATGCATGGCAGTGTAGTCGTACTCAGCACTGCCGCTGCCTGGAATAGCTAGACCCATATTTTGTCCTACCACATTGGTTACTTTATCCGAAGTCAATGCATGCTTAATGACGAGATGGAACGGTGAGTTGTTCTTTTTACGCTTGGTCTTTCCTGCTTTAGTTGACATGCCAAATACAGAGCCCAACAAAGACACTGGCGTGGTCGTCTCACCTTTCTGACCACCGATACTCCAACTGGGACGGTTCTTCTCCACATGCGTTAACTTTTGTCCCAAAATATTAGATTCGGAATGTAGGTCGTTAAACAAGGACTTTACGGTACTAGTGGGCGTTGGCGGAGTTGTTGGAGCAGTGGTAACATTGTTGTCTGGCCGCTGTGTTGTATTCTTTTGTTGTTTCTTTTGCGGCTTTTCACCAGCTGCATCTTCATCGTCTTCTTCGTCATCTTCTTCCGATGAATCCTTGTCGTCGTTTGGCCACTCCTCCTCGACCTCTTTAAAGGCATGATCAACCATTGGTGGTCTAGGCCGTGGTGGTTTTGGCATGGAAGATAAGGTTGGATTCGGCTTGGTCTCAAGTTCGTCACTGTCTTCTTCGGAGGACGTTCCCTGATCTTCTCTTTGATCTGCTTGCGGAGAGTTTTTGGGCTGAAATCATAATTATTGTTAGCAACATTTACACATATTTCTGCAATGAAATTATTCTAACAACTGAATATGTTTTAAATATCGTCTTACTGGAGGTGCTGGGGGAGGTACAAGTACACGTGACGGCCAATTTTCCCGGTCTTCCTCCGATGCACCGTTGTACTCCCAGCTTTCATTTTCCTCTTCGTCGTCCTCATCATCCATTTCTGTCGAAGATCTTCTACTTCTCTTTCCTTTTGATCTAACTCTGTATCTTGTCTTATTGCTCAATTTGGGTTTGAATTTCCCGATATCATCCTGCCATCTACGGGAAGCATCTTCTGATTCATCGCCATCCTTACTGACAGGTTCATGGTTATTGATATTGCTTGCCGATACTAAACCAGTTTCTACATAATTGTCAACCTGCTGAAGTGCTGGTGTGTTCGGCTCCTGGTCTGTTGATATTGCTGATCTTGATTGCGAGAGAAAGTTTTGCACAATTGAATTCTTTGTTGGTGCAGACTCACGTTGTTCCATAAAATCAAACTTATTATCTTCTGTCTTATTAGGGGCAAAAGATTTTACTATGTCCCCGGGAGAATTAGTGCTCTGAAGGGATGGTTGTACTCGAAATACATTCTGCCTATAAATATCCTGGGGTGCATTACTACTCTGAAGATTAGGATTAAATTGCTCTTTCATTGCATGATCAAATGGGGGTAGCCTTGGGTAGATAATTGGGGGCAATTTGGTTGCCATTATTGGTGTAGGTGGAATCAGTAGTGGGGGCGGTTTGTGATATTGGGCTGGTGGTGGTGGGGGCGGAGGAGGCGTGAGTGGGGGCGGTTTTGGAAACTGGTTTATAAAATCGGCCTCAAGTTTAGCTTCTTCTCTGCCTTTTTGTATCATGGTTTTCATTGCCTGCACAGTATACGGACAGAGACTAAAGGTTGAGGTACAGTGCTCCGTGTACTTGTCACTTTCTGCATCCATCTGTCGGATCTTGGCAGCCAATTTCATTTGTGCCAGGAAATTATTTTTCTATGCAGAAAAAAATTATATTAAACTCAAATCGGATTAAGAAGCAAGTTAGAATTTGTATTTTTTTTAAAAATACCATCGAAAACGCTCGAGCATCTCGATTACCAGTCTCATTCATACTTCGTCCGAATCTAAACATTTTATTTAAACCAGACAAAATATTTGATAGATTTGCATCATTGTTTAGCTTTGTATTTTCGATTGCTTGATCCAAATTGGCCAACATTTCATCAACGAGAGCTTCTTCTCGTTTGTACTTTTCTTGCTTTGTGAGATTGAGGTCTGTTGGCGATACTGTTGTCGAGCTTGACACGGATACCGGTGCTTGTTGCGCTGGCAAATTAGTATCCCCCGCTTGGATTTCGACTGCCAAATACTCGTCGTCTTCCTTGGAATCCTCTTCTGATGACGATGACGACGGAGGCTCAAAAGGTTGCAAACCTTGCATAGAAGAAAGAAAATAGTCTTCCAAGTTGTTCTCGTTATGCTCAATTTGAGGATCATCGTTTCTGTATATAATTTTTATAAAGAAATTCATGTATTCAAAGAAGAAAAATACACGTTCACTTTTTTGGCAACTTATGTACAGAGTTTGACAACTTACAACATGGCAAATTTTATTAAATGTGCAATGTCATTCCATGTTTGGTCTCTAGAATCCATGGCACAAAAGAATTTTGGAAGACATCCCATAGTTCGGAGGCTGGCAGAAATGTATCCCATTTTACGCGGGCTCCTCTGTTCTTGTTGTAGTTGGAGTCCATCTTGTTTGGACTGCAGTTTAAGTAACGACGCTGCTGCTCCAGTTTCAAGAGGAACAACCGCCCCATTTACAATTGTGTGGTATGCACTGACTGCAAATTGAATTTTAAATTACTACGAATTACATAATTTGTGTCAATCCTCTCAATTTATGTATGTTTTACCTGTTAATAAAATGACTAGACTTGAAGAATACTCAGCATTCCTATGCGTTCCGAGCAAATCAAAACTATTCACTACAACCACATTCTCCACAAGCAGCAGAAACAACCCCACGAGACAGAAAATAATTAACGAACTGTTTAATTTCGTCCGAGCTTTAAACTTTAAAAATCGTAACGTCACTTTCATTGTTGCTTTAATTCATTCTCTTCACTTTTAGAAAAAAAAGTTTTTATCCAATTTGTGTTCAAAATATTTAAGAAAGTCGTGGACAAATGTGTCACATGTACACATGTGCAGCTATGAATAATTAATTGACCGGTGGAATAAGGTGGTGAAATTGTATCTCAGTGTGAGTCACGCCTCTATTGCTTCCGACTTTATCCAATATCAAAGTGAAACTGAAATAAGCACTTTTGGTTTTGTCGTCATACAAATTCGTTAAGTTAGCAAGAAAGAAAACGAGAGGAATTACATGCAAATGTGGTGTAGGCAGATTCTTCTCAAGTTATTTCAAAACTACTTATGGACTACTGACCGACTCATAAACCAGTCTGGTCGCATCTCAAAAACCTTATTCTTTATTATTATGGCTAAGCTGGGTCCCTTATTGGCCATTCAGTGCTGGGATAATGATTTAATATTTTGGTAATAAAATGTACATTGTAAACGAACCAAGATTAATTAACGAAGTCATAAAGCAAACGTGACCTATTTATCGTACCTAAAATTTGAGATCTGTATTAATTTTATTGTACCTTTGGCATTTGAAATTAAGAATTAAGAAATCTACATATTTAATATGGGCCGAGCTAGAGTAATGTACTTTTAATGTACTTTGAATACTCAGCATTCCCCTTTCGAGACTCCCTGGCCAATATGTTAAAAAGACGGAATTGTTTTTATTCATAAGTGTAAATTTTCTATAATTTTTCCCGTAGCATACTAATTTTCAGATTTTTTCGACCAGTTTCAAAAACCAGTGTGAGTCGGCACTTCGGCAGAACGCATTCGACGATTCCAAAAACTTTGGCTCGGGCTAAAAATCAAAGTTTTTTTTTTAAAAAGCACATCGTTCAAGTACTCTGCATATGGTAAACTACCTAAATTTCAACGGTGATTTATAATTCAATATATAAAACTCGTTATTCAGCTAACCATATTTACGTTTGTATTCATTTTGATCCTGTCCGGCAATAAAAATATTCTGGTTAAACTTGATTTCTGCATAAATTGATTAAAAGAAAACCAAGCTGGTGATCATTGCAAAATTTGATCCATTTACTTATAAAAGTGAAACCTCTATTTGAGTCATTCTGCGTACGTATACTTTCATACTTCAAACGCACCATCTCTTGAGTGTCTAAGCAATTAAGACTACCCAAAGTGGTTGCCCCCGAAGAAAAGTTTATGACAACTTTGGATAGAGTAGGGTCAAAATCAGCATGACCAAGGGAACCCCACTCTAAACTATAATATCACTCTAAAGCATATTTAATTTCAAACTTGTACTCATGTTAACTAAATTATGCTGATAATTTTTTGCTTTTGGTAATCATATAGACTACTGTCCAAAAAATAGAGACGGAAGTCCTTAAATTTTTCTAAAAAGTTAAAATAAACTTTCAATGAGTTGCCACATAATCTCATAGATTTTTTTGTCTCTATTTCTTGTACAAACAGTAATTAGTGCATTTCAGGACATTGGTCGTCCCCTCATGTGGCTTGGCTTTAATTCCCTGAGTAGTATTTCCCTATTATTACAATGCCAGTGTTCTACCAAAAGTCATACCAAAAGTCAACCAATTGTGGAAGTTCCCCAAGCCACGTTGAGTCACCATGGAGCCAAGTTCCGGTGCTTCCTTCTTCCATGATTATTTGAGTTTATCTTGGTAACGAGTGCCCCATAGAGTGTCAAACAATCTTGCTTCAGAACAAGATGG
Organism: Folsomia candida; assembly: GCF_002217175.1. Lineage (NCBI taxonomy): Eukaryota > Metazoa > Arthropoda > Collembola > Entomobryomorpha > Isotomidae > Folsomia > Folsomia candida. Next base: position 22,179,606 of record NW_019091193.1, on the reverse strand, counting down.
AGCTGTAGATGCCTTGGTTTTACAAAAATAGTGTCCTAAACAGCCACTTTCTGGTCACAAATGCTGTATGTGCATACTTAATTAAAAATGGGAGCTGAGCAATCTTCATCTGAGGACCCAAACAACACCGACGGTCAACCTGAATCTGATCCGGTGGCTGATGCGCCTATTTCAGAAGAAGAATCTACTCCTCCTCCTCCACCTCGGGCCGACCCCATACAGACGCAAGCAGCACCACATGTCACGCCTCAACCACAACAACACCGTGAAAGTAGCTCAGTTCCGACCCACATTGGTTACGTCCTCGATGGCGGTGCTATCGGAGATAACCAAAGCCCACTTAAAAGCGAGGACAAATTTGACGAGTCCGAGATGAAAAAATGTATCTTGGGTCACTATGTGATTTTTTTCGCCCTGGTCGTAACCTCAATCGTAAGCATGCAGAGTATCGGCATTTCCTTCACTTAATTCCACATAGAATCGGATAATATAATCGTTTGATTTATTTTGACATTTCCAATCTTCAGATCCTGACCATTTTATCCATCTACTTTGAACTGCTGGCCTATATTGGCGACCGCGATTGGAACAACGTTGTGGTTGAAAAGAAACCCTTTGGCCACGGGGTGGGGCAACTCAAAGGAGAAAATTACTTTACAGGCAGAAAATTATCCGAGTGCCACGCCATTTTTCCACCATCCCTCAACAATTCCTACATCAAGTCTCATTTACAGAGAAACCAAGCTTTGGAGACTACCTTCATCTGTTTCCTGCTTATTTTCGTGATTGGAGCATCCCTTCACGTCACAGCGTGTTTAATTCTGCCAAAATTCAGACGATTTCTTGATAATGTATATAATTTTGCTGAATATGACTTAAATAATTGCGATCTGTTGATTAAGTAATAATTAAATTTCTGATTTTCGTTTGCTGATTTATGTAGTTGTACCCTTGTTACGGATTATTGGGAGTTCTGCTCTTCGGGGGTGGAATTCTTCTGACGATATCCAGCTTGGTGGTAATTCCCAATGGATATGTGCGGATTAGGAAGGATTTGGAAGAAAACCTAGGCGTGGAAGAAAGGCATCGAGGAAAAGAGTATATGCAATCAAGCTGTAACGTTAATGCAACTGTTAACCAGAATGAATTAAGTCTGCTTCTTTCGGTGAAAATAATATAAACTGAACTCTAATATGTACCAAGTTGAGCGACGTTGTGTTTGTTGTTATCCATGTAGGTGGTGAAGATGTGCGCCTACCGTTATGTGAAAATGAACTTTCGAGATCCATGCAAAAATATTTCGATTCCGTCCCATGTTCTCATCCCTAACGACATTCAAAGCCCGATGCGGAGGAGGTATGATGTGGAGAATCTTCAGACCTTGGGCATTTGTCCCAAAGACGATAAGAAAATGGCAGCAATCGTAATTTTCAATAGCTAACAAATATGATACCCAAGTCGTACATAAGGATGGATAGATACTAACAATGGAACCATTTTTTCAAGCTACACCGGGATTGTGTAGCGAGTTATATGAAAAAATAAAGCTAAAAATTAGGAATCACGTGACGCATATCTTTCCGTTGAATGGCCCCTTTGAAGAAAAATATTGGGGGCAAAGTTTACGCGCCTGTATTTGCCGTCAATATTTTTTTTCAAAGTGGCCATTCAACGGAAAGATAAGCGTCGCGTGATTCCTAAAAAAGGTTCCATTGTAAATATTTAATACATGAAATATGATTAATTCTGCATTTCATTGTTATGTAAATTCACGAATAATAGGGTTTGGTTTCAATTACTGCCATATTGTGCTGGATCATTATGGACATTGGATCACGTGTCATGAAAATGCACCTTATGGACGAAGCTCAACGTGGTATCCGCCAAAGTTTGCTCAAATATGAACCGGACCCTGTGAACGCTATCACTGGTAATCTATACCTTAAATACTACAGAAGGGTTGGGCACTTACGTGGATACGAATTCGACCTTGAATAACCCCGGAACGGTTTGTCGTAGCGGGTCAAAATTTTGAACAGAGGAGCATGTTATACTCAAATAGTTGTGTGCAAAAAACCAACTCTCTACTTTCAAAAATGCCTCCCCCACAGTCCCCAGAAGCTGAGACACCCATAAAACCTCTTTCCAAACTTAAATACTCGTACAACAGAATTGCTAAACACTCTAAAAGTGAATGGAAAACAGTTTCGAAATCTACAATCAATAGGGTATTGAAAAATATAGGTGAAAAGCGATAAATTTTGAGTAAAGGGCAACCACCACCCCCTGAAAGAAGGCAAAAAAAAGTGTTAATTTCGACCGTGCATAGGAAAATTGACCTATTGACCTTCGAAAACAATCCACTGACCCAAAAGGAAATTTCCCGTAAGGTTGGGGTGTCTAAGCGTTCAGTGAAAAGAGAAATTAACATTTTGAAGAAACGACTTCGTCGGAAAAGCCGTGTGCATCAGCTGACTGAAAAGTAGGAAAAAAATCGCGCCCGTGTTTACAAAAAAAATTATTCGAATTTTTTGTGAAGGAATATGAGTGAGTTATTGGTGACATTTGACGAGGCACTAATATCTCTACAAGTTACTAATGAGGTTCGAAGAGCTTACTACACGACAAATGTCGAAAACAATTCACTCAAGTTGGTGCTTCTTTGTAAGTAGAACTTTTTTAAACAGTTGGTGGTCGTGGGTGCAATGTCAGGTCGTGGTGTCCTCCCACTTATCAAAGTCCCCCAAAAAGTGAAGGAATCTTCGAAGTATGATGTGGACCGTGTATTGAAACCACTTTTAGAATAACATTTTCCTAAATTGCACGGTAAAAAAATAATTAAGGTGAGTTTTCATCATGACGGTGCGTCTTCCCAGACGGCAAAGTTGATCCAAGATAATGCAAAGGACCTTGAAGCTAGATTGGGGATAAAAATCATTTCGAATACTGAATTACCTGTACAATCCCCCGACATAAGTCAAATGGACTTATTTGGGGTCGGATACTTGAAAATAAAAATTTTTCTGCGGAGACCGAATTTTTTAGACGAAGTTTGGAAAGAGTAAAAATGAGTGTTTGAACTTCTGGGGGCTGTGGGGGAGGCATTTTTGAAAGTAGAAAGTTGAATTTTTGCACACAACTATCTAAGGATAACATGCTCCTCTGTTCAAAATTTTGACCCGCTACGACAAACCGTTCCGGGGTTATTCAAGGTCAAATTCGTATCCATGTACGTGCCAAACCCTGTATTCATGCGTGTTGATCGCCATTTATGATACCACCGACTTTTAAATTACTGTAGATTTGTCATCACGAAAGGAGTCTGATATTCCACGAGCTGAGCTGAGACCCCTCTCGTTTTCTCCCGTGGTGTGGGACCGTATCAAGGACTTTGCTAAGCTACATCGAAAAAGCGTCCGAGACTCTGCAGGTTTTCCATGTGCTGCAATTTGCAATCCGCTCACATCAGATAATACTTTCACCCCAATAGGAGGAAAATTTGGCAGCATTACTTCCACGTCGTTCCAACGTCCAACCGGATACGGCACCCAAATTAAAAATTCCATTATGATCCTTGCCCCGAAAATGGTTATCCGTCCTCCTGCTGTTGACGAAAAAGAAGGACGAAACTCACTTTGGTTCAACAGGACAGATTAGAAGATGATTTTATAGTGCATTTTTACAGTATGCAGTTTTATTGTGTGTATTATAAATGTGTTTCCAATTTGTCTTGTTTATACGCATAGACTACTATTCATGTATCAAATATTTGTTCGTTACAAACCAGCGATTAAGAATTATTTTAAAAGCCCCATTAATTGAAAAAATATTTCCCTTACATTAAAATAAACAATAATGTTTGGTAAAATTGCCAAAAATTACTAATTTTAGTATTGGTAGAAAGCGCAATATCTGTAAGTACGATAAACACATTATGACCTCGCGTTTACAGTCTTACAGAATTGCTTCCAAGAATGGTCACAAGTTTTACTGTTTTCTCATAACTTCAAACCATGTTAATACTATCTCAAATGTATTCAGTGGACCTGCTGATTTTCTCTCGTCTTTTAACAATGCAGTGTAATATTAATCACGCCATACTTCAATTATCAATTATTCAATAGTCTCACTTTAATAATTTTCTATTTATTATCATATTTATGTTTTCTGAAATAACTAATACTAAACACTTGTATTCACTCCCCAACTATAAAACTAAAAACCAAGCCAGTTGAACATGTATAATTTATTTAATTTTTGTAATTTGCTTAATCATAAGCAAACAAATTACATGCAAAATTTACCAGTAGCCAATTTGGCTACCCATTTGTATAAAAGCATTTCCAAGACTTTTGGTTTTATGGGGTCTGACATAATAGGCTCGCAGTTTCCTCCTACCATGAACAAATTCGTCTTTTACTTGTCGAAGGTACTCGTTACCGTCTTGATAATAATTCTGAGGCAGGTGTGGGTTGAATGCAGGTTGTGTTTTTGGAATTTCAGTCTTAATCTCCTTTTTGGACTCGGTCTTCACTTGGTCTTTGACCTCCTTGGCAGGTTTCTTGTCCTTTGAGGAGGCATTTTGTACCTTGACCACGATCTGGGAATCTTTATCTCTTGATTCCACGGCTAAACTATCACTTGACTCTACAGCAAGGCTATCCCCATCGCCGGCAAAGTCAACGCTATTTGCGATTCCACGCTTGAATTTTGCGTTTTGCAACATTTTGTACTTTTGTAGAATTGCTGCTTTTTCTTCCCGTGTGTACGTTCGAGCTGTTGGGTTAGGTTCAGGATCTGGAATGAAGTTTAACTGTTCATGATTTGCGTCCGAAATGTAATTTACACTGCTTCCAGAATCGTGGTATTTCGGGTCATAAAACGCATTCATGTAAATCACTGGATGATCATTTCGATATGGGGTGGACATTGGTCCAGGAGATGGTTGAAGTTTTGAGGATCTTGTAGTGGACACAAGACCAACGAGTACTCCGAGAAAAACCAGAACGTTGGTTTCTAGTAGCTGGTGAAAAAAAAACATTTTTACATATTTATTTTTACAAATTAAAAAAAAATATAATTAATGTGCAGCGTGTCTTTCGGATTTTATCAACCTTACTATGCAATTAACCCAAAGCTATTGGTATGTATAAGTAAATGAAAAAATGTAAACTTGTTAAGCTACACTTTTAAACTTGTTACTAAACCTGCAATAGTATAACCAGTTTGGTTTAAAATAGATTGAACTGAACTTTTCATGGCGTTTGACAATAAAAATCGTAGGTCAAGTATGAATATGAATGAAAGGGTTCAAAGACGTGTCTGGGAATCGGGAACAACTCGTATCATTTTTTTTCTCGTGTCCACCTGCTAATAAGCACTTCAATTGGCTTAGTTTATGGACACAGTCTCATTTGTTTCGTTTTTAAAGGCTTTAATATCTACGACCGTATGATGTTAATACCTAATTATGAATTTTGATTGCATACGTGCATTTAGTTGTAATCGAATGCACTAAAACATTAATGGATTATATGAATAATGATTATAAAATAAGTTCTAACGCTTATGCAATAATGCAAATTTCTTACTGTCTTACCATTTTTGCTAAATAAGTGAGACTGGTTGAAGATCTGGTATTTATTAATCGTCCCTTCAATTTGAATGCAAGGCAGAAACTATTATTTGAGAGAGAAACAATCGTGCGTCCAGAGAATCCAAACAATTCTGCCACTTGTCGGCGTTTGCTTAAAAAAGGCACGGCTTTTACTAAATATCGGTTTTGAAATCGAAATCTTATCGCCAACTCAAGTTTGGAACGAAACGTTGGAATATAGAACACAAATTGTGATGCCAACTGCCAAGAGACAAATGTCAGTAATCGAATCAACTCGATGCTGTAATTTAGTTCTGCAAGATGTAAAAAGTGCAAAAGTCAAATACCACAAGTAGGTTGGGTCAGTTTCTTGTAGTCACAACACAAGAAAGTAGTAGCTGCGTGCAATAACCATCCGATTCGAATACGTATGTTTTAACCATTCACATTTGCATGAGGAATTCTAAGTATAAAGGATGGTAAAAAGCATCGTCTACAGAGTTCCTTTAGAAAATTTCGCCAATCATGTGTTGCTTTTGCAGTTAAAATTCGCCACATAATTATCAGTGCAGTTTGTGAGGTTATTATTTAATTCTACATAAATAAGGTGTGTGGTGACTCCCCACAAATTTCACTGTAATTCACTCAGAAGATTTCAGATTTTTGGGAAATATTAGCGAAATATTAGTTGAACATGTTTACCAATATTTCTAATGGAATGAAATAGAATCATTGCACGAATTGTACATATGCAATTGTACGCAATTATATTCTGTGGGAGTATGTGAAGTGTACTTATAATAATTCTATTTCTAATCTCATCATGTTTAGCTTAACCTATTAACGTCGCTTTAGGCTGCACAATATTCTTCTTAATTACATGCTTATACCAGACAAATGTAGAATTATCTAATCTTGCAACGCAGATTTGATAATATGTATGATTTAGGATGGATGCGCATATTAAAAGTTAGTTGACTTGATGTTAACGGAAAACAGGAAGTGAACGGATTGTAAAAGTTGAGACAAAAAAATCAAGTTGAATGCCAAACCATAACAATAACGCAGATAACAATTTGTATATTTAGTTGTGGTAAAAAACTAGTGCAGCCACTTATCCATTTCACGCGTACAACGATTATTTATCAAACGAGTCAGCCAAAGCAAAAGCGTTATGAATGGATGACTTTATAAATTTGCATTCATACATATGTAAGCATAAGTAAGTATTAAGTAGGAGCATATGTCACAAAAATAATTAGGTTACATTACGACTTGGAATTCCTAATGTTTAATGTCCTGTCCTCCGTCCTCAACAACGTTTCAAGTTATTAAGAATTATAATAAATTACTTAAAATAATTTTGAATAAAATAATCAAAATTGTAAAATAAAATATGTATCGCGAAATTTTAGCATTCTTGCATTCTCGTCACTTCTTGTAGTCGGTAGTGATGCACGCAAAGGGCGTTGTATTGTCATCAGCTATGCAATACAACAAAATTTAAATTTGTGTATTGACTTTTAGTTGACTACCGCAGTACAGCATACAGTAATGGGAGTACGTACTGTACTTGCATGCGTAAATAGATGGTTATATGTATACATGACCTTTATATAAAGATCTCCTATATGTCGTAGATATGCAAAACAACGTACCAATATCCGCAGGGGATCGCTTTGACGCTTGACTATTTATCGCAATATACTGCAAAGTGAAACATGAGATGATTTCAATTTAATAAATTAACACAATCTGCAGCATGGGTGGAGTCCTACCATCCGGTTTTATTCTGCACTCTTTTTATGAGACGAACGACGTTACGAAAGCTAAGGTAGCGGAAATGAAATTGGTATGAATTTTTGGCTGTGCATTGAATGCATTTTACCACAACATAATTACATACAATTAAAAATTGAAGATTAATATAAAAACTGGATGATGGAGAAGACATGAATTAGAATATTGTATGTAGCATGATTAATTGGATTATTTAAGGAATTAGAATTCCTATTTTGCATTTATTTAATTGTTAGATTTTTTGAAGAATACAGAAACTTATAATCGACAAACTAAGTGAACGTAAGCGTCGAGTAATTTCTGAGTAGAGCCATGGATTTCTGTATGGGACCAAGGAAGTTGACATTGGAAGAGATCCCTAATTGGAACATTCTGTTCAGGATATCATCTCCGCGTTCTGAAAGATTGAATATGATACACGAATACTTATTGAAGAAAAAAATATATTGTACAATACCTTGAGCGAGAATAACAAACTCATGAACACGATCCATCATCGTATCTCGTAAATGTGCATTTTCATCCTCCAACAATTGTAAAATTGAATCCAAGTATGTTGCGCTTTTGCCTGTTAAAGATAATGTTAATAATGACAACAGGTTTTCAGTTATTTATCACAAACAATTTAACAAACCTGGGAAATACGTGGAATGTTTGAGCACCAGTGAGAATGCTAACGTTCGACAACTTTCAGACTCGGACTTCAAAAGCAGATTCAAATTTTCAGAAAACTTGTTCAGAATGCTAGGATTTCGGTTAGAACAAACGTCTAATTCCTGTAGGACTGGAATTGTTTCTATAATTCAAATGATAAAATTTGAAACAAATGAATCATTACACCAATAATTTCAGTGACTAACCCTCATCATTCGAAGCATGTAGAAGCCGATCGTGCATGGACGTGAGGATGGGAGCAAGGTAGTCCCCACTAGGAGTGACAACAGGAGATGTGTTAGTGCCTGGTGGGGGAGTGCTGCTAGACGATGATTGAGATCCTGAGCCGCTGAGGTCCAAACAGCTAATCAAATTATGAAGTGGGACAACTTCTGAATAGTATTTTAAAGTCGCAAGCTCCCTAAAAAAATGGAGTTACAAATTGATTATCATTTACGCCTCTCTTTCGATTGCTTCAATAATCAATAAAGTATACCTTAGTGTCTCGTGATGTGGGGTCAAAAACTCTTTAACTTCTGGAGAATTAAGAGATAAAAAGTTGTGCAACAGAATTGAGAATCTGCTCAAGCTTGAGCTGTAATCTTTAGTAAATCCATAATTCTGAAATCATTCAAGTTAAAATATGAAATTTCAAGTTTTACAAACGTCAGGTGTGTACGTACATTTAGTATCCAATTAATATTCAACATAATACCATTAAAACTAACCTTAAACATTTTGAAGTATAAAAGAAACGTGGCCTTTAATTGTTTGAAATGTCTAAGGATGTGAGGTTGCATCAAGTCAAACAAAGAAAGAAATACGATAAAAGGTAAATTGTGGTTTTGTTGGTGGAAAGCAGATGAGTCCAGGTGAATTCTTCCTATTAAATTACGAGTAAATTAGCAAACCAAGTTTAATTCCTACTGTATGCAACACAAACATTTAATATTAAATACATTAAAATGCAACCTTCTAAAATGGATCCCATTAGGCTGATTTGTCTGCGAAATAATAATTTTTTAAAACGCTTACATTTGAGTTTCGAATGTTTTTTATATCATAGATAATGACAAATCTCATACTCGGACTGACCTGAGAAGCAACGTAGGATGTAAGGAGGCTAATTTTCTTAAACAAATTTCATAGTCTCGTGCCTGTTTCTTGGCCCAGTCTTTACCTAAACATACAAGCAATGATTTTTAATTAGTATAGTCTAATATTTCTAATGTCGTAGTCGTAACTGGTTTAGAAATGCATGGTAACTTATTTTACCCGGTAGAGTGTTGGCTAAAGCAGTGATTAGTCCATGTGAAATGTTGTCCAATAAAGAGGATAAGTCATCCTCACTCATGCTCATCTCTTCTGGCTTCCAACGCCAATTGTCAATCAAAATCACTTCAGGAAAGTCGACATAAACTTGATGTACAAAACGTTTCACGCAAGGATTTCTCCAGCTGAATTTTATTTAAAAAAAAATTAAAATGAATTAATTGAAAATAAATTGTAGATTTTTAGTTAAACAAAAATTATATTACTTACTTTTTGTCCATTAAACTACTAATGACCGAATCAACCAAATCTTTATCTTGTTGAGCACATTGCAACCATAACCGAATTCTGAACTGGAGTCCTTGCTTGGACTTTTTTGGAGTTGCAGCAGATGTAGATTGAACAGGCCCAAGGAGATTCGAGATTGAGAATTTTGTACCTTTTACCTCCATATGTTCTTCATGAGTGAAGAGATTTCAAATAATCAATTAAATGTGACGATATAAATTAATTATTGTGATAAACTAACCATATTTAATCTCTTGAATGATGTAATCAGCCATTACCCTCAGCTGTTGAGCAAATTAGTAATTAATTAGAGATGAACTACAAGTTGACGTGGATATCATTATTTCATACATACCTGTGCAGATGTTAAGTGCATTACAGATGTATTGGGCTGGTGTTTTGGCACTAGAAAAAATAGGTCGAAAAATCATTCTCACATGAAAAACTACATGTGAATGTGGCATATAAATGAATTATTTTTGCAATAAACTAACCATATTTATCAACCCCTTGAAACAACTTTGGATTAGAATTGGTCGCTTGAATCAGATCTAATATAGCCGACGGGTCATATCTAAAAAAAATAGTGGGTAAATCAATCACACAAATTTTAAAATGAAATACATTAAAGGATTGTGCGACTTTTATGTCCAATTTCCAACAAGACAAAAAATTCATCTTACGCAGCATCAAATTCTTTAAGGAACAATGTAAGGCAACGATTAATCGTTTCCCATCCGGCCTGATGAGCTATACAAAAACCATTCAAGTGAGAGTCAAAAATAATAAGTATCAAATATGCATACAGATATAAATAAAATATTGTCAGTTATGTTGTAATTATAAGTTTGTGTATTATCAATTTAACAACTGAAAAAATTGAAATCATACCTAAGGCTGTCATGAGGAAGGAACGACATCCGGGGTTATTCTCACTCTTTCCAAACAGCAAAGGTAGCTGTCAGTAAAAAGAAACCAATTGAGTTAATAAAACATTATCATTTTACCACGTTGAATTATTAAATTATGGGATTTCAATACCTGATATTCTAAAGCATTACGAATAATGCATGGCTCCACCTGAGTGATTTCATCTACTAATTGTCCCAAATATTTTGAAGGACTTTTTTCCGACTTTGTATCTCCTTCTCCGAATCCGATTGTCCCCTTCTTTTCCAAATGAGCAGAATGTCGTCGGAGCGTTTGTCCCCCCTGCGAGTCATCTACTCCCTTTGAAGCAGGAACAGACGATCGTCTTCGATTAGATGGTGGAGACGACAAAAGGAGTAATTCTTTAGATAAATTTTCAATGCTCTTCCGTTTGTTGGATGGCGTTGGTGAGAATGCGGGCACTATAATATAATGCAATAAATAAAATTAAAAGATGGAAAATAGTATACAACATTATTTATAAATACGAGATAATTTACAACTGTCGAATGCTTACATCCAACACTAAGTGAAGTCCTTGTGCCAGTATGAATTCGAGTATGTGCGGCTGTAGTTGATTTTGTTACGACTTGTTTCCTCGCACTCGATTCTTTTACTGAACCAACATGTAACGCAGGTCGGGTGGGCGACGTTGTCGTTGGTGGTTCGAGATAATCTGAGTCCATTGGCTCAGAAACGCCACAGTGAGTTTTCAAAATGCGGAAAAACTTTTCTCCACCCACGGCACCACGTTCCCACTGAGCTTGTACCAGTTTATAGAGGAACGATGCATTTACCATACTCACACATTCTACCATTTTCTCTGGCTCTCTTTCTGTAACGGTATCCATAATGTAGAGTAGTGCCGTCATGGATTGTATTGGAACACCAAAATGCTGAATGAATAGCATCAACTGTTCCACTTCTAGATCATGCGTAGCAACTTCTAAAAGTCTTGGATTATTGGATCGAATCATTTTCAGCTTAACCCAATCAGGGAATAAAACAGCTTCTTCAGATGTATTTAGCAAGAAACCTTTGGGACTATTTTCCTTATTTTGTGGAAACCAAATCTCCAGCAATTCGGAGCATCTTATTTTTATATCCTTATTGCTCTTAGGTTTCTTGGTAGTTGTCTGCACGGAAGTTTTGCCATGTTCTTGAGTATAGGCACAGTAGGAGGACAGGAGGATTACGATTGCATGAATGATTAAAATATTCATTGTTCCTTCCAAGCGATCCACCGACCAAGTCACCAACACTCTAACAAAAAAGTTTATCTTTTAGTATTTAACCCGAGCCACTGGCAATAAGCGAAAGAATTAGCTAGTTAACCCTTTATTCATTTTTGGTAAAAAATAATAACTTACTGATCTTGTGAGTCTGACCACTTGTAGGATTCTTTGTGTGGTCCACGAATCTAAATAAATGTTGTCATTTCATTATATGTGCTTGATAATTTAAACGAAAGACGAAACAACAATATTAACAATAAGCTTACCTTTTTCATAAAAGTGAAAAAAATATCAAAAAGAGGGTCAAAGCAGGAAGCAAACTTGTTCATCATCAAGCAGACCAGTCCATTTCTCTCCACAACAAGGTTCGCAACATCTAAAGCAAGGGAATCCAAATCTTCGGATACCTGAGCCCAAGTTGACAAAAAATCCAAATAGCGGCACAATAACGCTGGGTCATTTTCACTATAAAAAATAATATACCATGGCACAAATTTCCACGAAGTGAAGCATAAAGGCAGTGTGACACTGTAACTTGATCATGAGGTTAACAACTAAATTACTTACATTAAAATTGCCTGTCTCAAAAGAACTAATACATTCTCCTGAATTTCCGTAAAGGCTGGAAGTGATGGAAGTCCGTCCAGCAGCCAGTCGTCTGAGGACGATGTTAAGATTTCATCATCTTTAATCAGTAAAAGTTTTAATGCATTCAGTGCTTGCTTCCTCTGCTGCATTTTTGGTGCCGAAAGTCTCTTTAGAAAATATTCTAACACTTTTCTTGCTTCACCATCCTCTGACGCACTATGAGCTTTTTCCTAAGGATGGATGGATGAATGAAACAATGACCACAGTTAACTTTAGAAGGACTTGCATATAAAAATATGTATTAATCGAGTACCTGCAAGTAATGCAACAATTGTAACAATTTTGCATCCTCCTTGCTTAACCCAAGCTCGGCTGCTAGATTTTGTCCTTTGTGTACTTTACGGGGACTACGACCTGCTGCAGCATCGTCATTCCTTCCAAGTACCACCGCCTTTTCCACGGCGTCCAAATGTCCCATTAGAAATTCACAGAGACTGAAAAATGAATGCACATCTCAATATTGATCGCACTAAGGAATTCTTAGCAAGAAAGCCTGTTCATTACAACGTACCACTGGTCTGGCAGTATTTCAAAAGACCCCTCCGAAACAAGATGAGCCAACCTGGAATGTTATTTCTTCTGTAGAAAGTTATAATCACATTTATTGCAGTACTTTAAAAAAACAACAGACCATGGCATGGGTTCAGAATTGCGTTGAATAATGTCCAAAAGAAAGTCGGGATTACGACTTCCACATAAAAGGTGACCCAGACTCATTTGTTCATTCCAGGTCTGTAATTGAGTTAAAATCCACGCGGGTGGAGTCCTAGGAGGGCCAAATGGATCCAAACGCATCAACTATTACATAAAGAAATATGTGGTGAGCATTTAAACTTTGCTTTAGTTTTATTCGATTTCCCTCAAAACATTTTACCTGCTTTAAAAGTAACGAAGTAGCCTCTGTGATATTGGCTTTGGATGAGGCAGCTGCCAAATGAGTTTCAAATTCCAAAATCTCCTCCTTTTCCATTGCGACAGTTTGTAGCTCACGAGAAATTATTTCTTCGCTTGACTCAGTCTCTGATGATGATGTCGTAGGAAAAATGAATGAGCTGTCAAAAAATAAAACTTATAAATCTGACAAACTCTAATTTATATGTTCAAGTGGACATATAAACACATGCGTTCAATTTTTTGATATATGCACTTACTTTGTCATACACATTTCCATAAACATTTTCAGAGTAGGATAATCTTCCCACCCAGTTTTTCCAAACACATTAGGATTAAAGGCAGAAATAATAGTTAAGAGGGCCCATGCTCGCCAGTAGAAATTTGTTACGGCCATCCTTGGTGCTGCATACCCAACAGGAAGTGAAATATTATCGGGATGACGATATTCGCAACCTGCAACGTATAAACACAATCAAATTAACGCGAAGTGACGATCACAAATCAATCCACCATTGAACTCGGATCTGTTTGGTCGGAGTGGTCTTAGACCGCTGATCTGTTCTACTAAATCCATAAACTAGTATTTACTTATTGTGGAGAATGGAAAAGCTTAACAGTTTGTCAAATGCTGACTTATTTATAAAAAGTGTAAAGTGGGTGTTAATTACATCGCAGTCAATTTCTTACAGCTTGATTGTTCGCAGTTTTAGCGATCATATATCATTTATAAGTATACCACAAACCTCGGAATAATAGCTCAATTATTTCAATTTTCTGCAAGTTGAGTCCAGTTTTGTGAGTAGCCGAACGACAAATTATTTGTTCAACAGTGTCCAATGCTTCGCCAGCACTAAGTGGGTGGTCCTTGGATACTCCCATCATTAGGACAAAAACTAGGGAGCTCTCTTGAACACCAACTTCCAGACATAGGCGACCGAATAAATTTTTTTCCGACTCTGGAAGCCATCCATCCTTAGAAGCCAAATCATTTACTGGGTCCTTGAGAAATATCTACATACATGAGCAATAAAATAACTTAGACGGTTCCATAAGCCATGGCTCGGGCTAAAAAGCATATTTAAGAAGTGAGACAGAACGAAAAAGTATAAAATGGTAATAATCCGATACATATATGTACAAACCTTGTTAAGTGATGATAAAAAATTGGCCTTAACCGGTCGATACATTTTCGGGACGACAGAGTACATCCATGTAACTGCTTGAGATTGAATTCCACTAACCAAATTTCGAAAATTCTGTTGAAATGGGGAATGGGCAAAAATTATTTACAAGGCAAGTTGTGTGCATGTCGATCGAGGCTTCTTTTATACGGGCTATTTAATTAATTTTGTATAAGTAAACTTACAATCAGTGTTGACATATCTTTTGGTTCCCCACGAACAGCAGCAACTGCAGAAGCTTCTCTTACTTGTGGAGAAACTGATAAGAACATGGAAAGTAAGATGAGGTCCGCAATAACAAAAAATGCCCTTTCGCGACAATCTCCCAACCACGTAATGTCCTGAAAAAAATAGAAAAAGTTCATTTGTTGTATCAGTGTACTTTTATACCAGTGTTTGTATTATAATATAATACAAACATAAATGCACATATTTACACATTATCATTAACGTACTCTTTGCCTGACTAGTCCTTCAACGAATTTGGAGAGGTCGCATTCAAATCGTGCTGCTCGGCAAATTTCTCTTAAGAGTGCCTTCAAAGCAACGTGAAAGTCTTCTCTCTTTTGAAGTAAATCCATAAAAATATCAGCCAAAACAGATCTTGAGTCTGAAACCCCCGATATTATTGTCCCAAGGATTTGCAGATTGTTAGGATTGCGTTGTGGAGAAAGCTCGTTGTAAATTATCAAATTGAGCACATGCCGCATGTTGCTATCATTCTCTCGAACCATTTCTCTATATAACGACAAAAGAAGAACAGGCTAAAAAAATCCCCAAAATTACTGAAAATTATGATAGACAAATTAAATACATTACTTACCTCAAAGCTAAGCAGTAAAAATGTGTCAATGGTTTTGTCTTCATCTTTAGCTTGCTGATATTAGAGATTACTTCAATATCGGATGAAGTATTACAATTGGTATTGACACAGAGATGAAGTAGCAACTCTTGAGCAACACGGCCAAGTTTCCCATTGTGAAGCCACTGCTCAAGCCTGCTTACGACCCACGAACGAACTCCGTTAAGGCCACATGCGCTACTTAACGCCCTTAAAAGATTTCTTGGTATATCTGGCGATTTTTTGTGTATAACGTCAGCGGCATATTCTAAAATGAGGCCTTCGATGTTGGTCTCCAAACCAGAATAACGATTCCTCAATGGCACGTCCTTCATTTCAACCAGATCCTGATTTTCTTTTATCAGCTGCTCAAGTTCGAATGCCAAGTGTCCACTCCCAGAAGCGTCATCAGATGATAATAGCGTTGGATTGGGTGATGATCCCCCTCCACTTCCACTCCCACCACCAACAGTTCCTTCACTCGAAAACAATGTTGTCAATGGAACCAACGTACCAAAAGAGAGGAAAATATTGTCGACAACGGGCTTAATCAAAGGCGAGTCTACCCAGGAACGATCCCCTATACATCATAGCAAATTAATAATTTTGCATATCACAAAACAATTGTGAAAAACTGCTCAATAATTCATCGATTATTAAGAAGTATTTATCATTTGCATATGATACAACAGGAATTAATATTATAATGTATTTACCTGATGCATCTTCTATCCACAGTTGAACTAGTGGGATAGGCCAATGTGATTCTTGTGAATAAACTAGATACACGACGGCCAACGCAAAAATTGCAAAGGGTGCAGAATATCCGCCCCCACTGGACATTAGCAATTTTGCTTTCACTCCTGTGACATCTTTAACCTTTGGCTGAATCAGCAAGACCAGCGACTCCAGGATCGGAATGGTTTTAAAAAAGTGTGGATACGTCTTCACAACCATCAATATATTTTGACAAATCTGCAATTGCTCTTTCTCCTTTGCATTCGAACTTTTCAACCTTTTTAATCCAGTGAGCAGCACATTCTGTAAACATTCAGTGAACCAATTAATCACAAAATGTAATGATGACAACTTAGATTATATCATACCTGGGCCAACTCTGTATTGTTGGATTTATTTGCCTTATCAATCAATGTAAAGAATTTGTCAGTTATCAAATCTGCAGAGGAAATAACTATGCCAGGAGACGGTGTAAGTTCAAGCGGATCCCTTCGAATCTTTCCAGATTTACTGCCACTACTGCTGCTAGATGAAGACGAGTGATGATGGGAAGTGGACGAAGAAGACGACGTCGATGAGGTCTTGGGGGGTGAAGTTCGTAGTTTTTTCGTAGGCGGTGGAACACTTCCTCCACTATTGTCACGTTTTAATGAAGAAGAACCTGATAATAGCCAAAGTAAAGGAACTGAATGTAATAAGTATTAAGACCTTGTTTGTCAATGCTAACTTATCATCATTTACCTGTAGATGTGGACAGGGATGACGATGTCTTGGAGGAGGACGTAGAAGAAGGAGGTCGCACCTGGCTCGATGCACTGCTCCCACCTCCACCACTACCACCTTTACTTACTCCAAGGGCGATAAGGTCACCGGGTGAGGGATGAAGGTGTGAGGACGACGACGACTTCTTTCCAGAATTCCCAACACCTCCTTTGTTAAGTTTTCCCTTGTCCATACTTGATGATTAGTGTGACAAAATCTAATTCATATTTCACTATTAATTTGCGAACAATATAAATTCTCTGCTAAAATGTTTTAATACTTTAACGGGTTTAATTTTCGTAAAGAAAGTTTCATTTTTCGTGATCTGCCGAGTAGAATTATGGCTCAAATCAAACATGAATTGTATTCACTTTACCACTTCAGCCAGACTCGAAAGAATCTCATTCTTCCCAAGTTCTCAAGTTATAAATTATAACTTATAATTCCTAAATTGTGTGATTAAAATTGATATTTATTCTGTAGTCTGCATGTATTGATGATTGGTAACTAATAACCGACGTAATATTTCCACAAATTTCCCACCTTACTACAAATTTTTATTTTAAAACACATTTCTAAATAAATATACATAAACAAAGTGATATTGAATACATACGTCCAAGTATATCATATTTTTCATGGTCACAGCTTTTTGGTAACAAGATTCAAAACAAGCATTACACAAAAAGTTTGAAATCGTTAATATGCTCTACTTTAGAGCATGTTGTGTGCTATACTCCCAGATACACAAGGCGCCAGTGACGTGAACGTTGAGCGATCTGAAATTTTATATGAAATATGAACGATTTGATTTGATTGGATAGGATCAGGATAGATTGAAAGGGTGCTTCATTTACCTAATGAAGCCAAGTTGAGGGATTTCTAAGCAATGGTCCACTAAATGCAGAATATTTGACGGAATACCGAATTTCTCATGTCTAAAGAATTTTGCAAAAGCATTCGACGCATTTATTTTTATATACCATGTAATAAATCCTTTTATAACTAAACTCAACTCACCCTAAAACAAGCAACGATTTTTTTGGAAATTTGAAATCGTTAAGACGCGTAGTTTTTTGCGCTTGCTCCACACCGAGAATGACATACCCTTTGGCTTTGTAAGTCGCAAGAAATGAAGGCAAATCTTTAGGAGTCACCTGCAGACAAATTAATGATTGAATAATACACTTACTAACTATGCATATGGCTATAGATTAATAAATGCACCTCTGTAATGTCAACCCAATTATGAGATGACACTGCTAGGTTCTGAAACTGCTGATCGTCTAAAATTTTAAGGCTTGGCATTACATATTTTGAAATTCCAAAGATTTCGCAAGACCGGCATAACCCTCCAAGGTTGGGAATTCGATCAACGAGTGACGCAACAACAATGAGCCCATCCTCCATTGCAGCTCGTTTTTTTACAGTTAATTTTTCGTTCATGCTATCCATGAGTGTTTCTGACACACAGAGAGTCTTCCAAGGGTTGATCTTTCTTTGGAAATTGGCTAACGTAGGTGTTTCAGTCGCCTCCAGTCTGATGTTTTGTAATTGTTCTCCAATTTCACGTCCACTCACTGCCATGCAAAATTAGAAACCTTATTTGGTAAATATGCTAACTACAAAAGTTTTGACCATTAGTGGGGTGTCTCAAAATTACCTAGAGTTGTCTTCATATGCCACACGGTCAGTTCATATTTCAGATACAATTCCTTCAGTTCCTTGGAAGAGGAAGGTTTCGCTGATATGCAGCATTCGTCCATCATTACATTCATTCCACTCTTTGACAGACAATTTTCAGTTGGAATTTCGTCGCTGGCTACCTCTGATATTTGTGGAAGGTGTATAAAAATCACCTGTAGTTTAAAATTTTGTTTATCGTTAAACAATAAAGTTTTGGGTATATTCATACATATACATAAATAAACATTCTTACATCTTTGGTATAATGAGTTACTGGGTTAAAAAATTGTATGTAAAAATCATTCGATATTCCTTCAAGGATTTTGGCGGAAGTACCAACGCAAAATTTCTCTGCTCCTTGAAGAGAAATGTACATTATTTCAAACTTTCTCACCAGCTCAGAAAATATTTCTAATGGCCGGACAGATTCGAAAATTCGCTGAAAGCAAACCTAATACGAGTCAAGAAATCAAACAAAAATTAGACAATAGCCAAATCAAATGGCAACTTATAGAAACATATTAAATGAAAGAGCTGTCAATCGTCATGAGACAGTACCCACCTGAGAATAAGCTCTCACTGTAACATGATGCCCAAGAACCAGTTGGGACAAATAAAATAATGCCTTTTCCAAGAAATCCTGATGTGACACGTCTACGTGATGTAAAAGCATTGAGATGGTGTGAAGGCAAATTGACGAAAAATGGGTTCCGAAGCCAATTCGTTTGGTCCAAAACTAAATATACATCCCATTATATATATGTGTGTGTGTATATATATACAAATATTAAAACATCGTAAATTATTCGTAGGTTATATGAAGCTCACTTGAATACATTTCATGAAAAAGGAATCCCATGTTGTTTTGTCCTTGGCAAGCACCCTTACAACAATCCATTCAGTGAGGTAACGAATACTAGGCTGAGGACTATCTTCCGATAATAAAGCTAATAGTCGATCAAGAATAGTAACATTCTGCTCCTAAAACATAAATAATAAAAATGTTTCTTAAAAAATTATATTTTAAATTAACTTCAATAAATAATATCACATACTCTGTTGAACAGGGGCTGTAGCATCAAGAGGATCTGTAGAAGTTTCAGTTTCTTTCTATGCTGTGCCGAATTTCTAAAATAGTGTTTCTTTGCACCTCCGTCGTTTTTGTCCAATAAGTAACATAAAACTTGTTCAAGAATTTTGGTTTTCAAAATTCCGCTTTGCAAATTTCCAAGTATTGTTTGTAAAATTTGTATAGCGGTCAATCGCACCATTGAAGATTTTGTAAAAATGCTGCAAAAAATGCACAAACACGAAGTATATTAAACCAAGAGACCAGACACATGTTAAAAAATATGTAACACCAGTTATTAATGGATTCGCAGGCGGAGTCGTCTTGGCCATTTTTCAACAAGTATCTCCACAATCCAAAAATTACCCTGCAGAAAATAAGTGCATTGAAATCAAAAACCAATAAATATCTATGTACATTAAAGCGGTAGTGAAAAATAAAACCTGTAGTTCTTCGGCAATGGTACTCCTGATAAGGATGCCTCAAGGCTAACTTTTACAATTTCTTGGAGCATAGAAGATTCAAATCTTTCTTCGTACTTCAAAATTTCCCAATAGTTGTTGGTAGAGTACAGCAAACTTTGGACGAGAGCGCATGGAAGTCCGATCAGAGTTTCACTTTCTTTGAAAATTTTGCTGGAAAACTAACAAACGAATCAGCAAATTATAGCTAAATGTTGATCAATCTATTTACTAATAATAGTATGCATTCTTTTCGGATTACCGGAGTCAGTATTCCTTGTCCAATAAAACATGGATGAGAAATTAATAATGTAAACTCATCAAATGCCGGCGAAAAAGATTCTGTTCTTTTCACCTCAAACATTAAATTCCAGGCCAAGCTGCTAAAGTTTTTGAGGAGAGAGTTGGCGCAATGGTCTTGACAAATTTTTCTGCGTGAAAACATTTTAAAGATTATTAAGATTTACTAAAGATTAGCAATGTGTATAAGATTATCTTGTGTCGATTATCAAAAAATGACACTCACATGAAAATTGCTTGATCATCATTACGCCGCAGTGTAAAATCAAGCATTGCTCGCACACACCTTACAGCACTAGTTACTCCGCCAAAACCAGCCTTTTCCATGTTATCAAATATGTACGAAATTACATTTATCAAGATACTAATATCAGAATCGTGTTGTTCTTGTGTTCTTGTTTCTTTTTTACTCTCCTTAGAATTTGTCAAGAAATCGGCAAAACTGTTAAATTTTGTTATGAAAAACCCAGTTCTTAGATCCGTATCGTTGATCACCCAATTCGTGACAGAAAGAGAAGAGTCTCTTAAAAACAGATTTATGACATGGGGGACGCAATTATTTTCCAAATCTTGGATCACGAACAAGGGTAGGACACTAATAAATTTCCATGCTAAAAACTCGTAGTAAGTTGAACTTGTGATATAGTCGGAAGAATTATGAGTCAAATCCGCAAAAAATTTGTTAGCGTGCAATGTCAATGTTTCGCACATCACCGACGATGTATAATCTGACTTGAGTAACACTTTTAAGAGTTCTAAACTATGCACTTGTCGGACGAATATTGCTTGATCATCAATAGTTGACAAGAAAGTCAAGTTGTGTAGAATTTCCTGTTCAATTTGAATGCAATGTTGAAGTTGTTTTGAATCGCCGCAGCACAAAGCCTGATATTCAGCGAGTGTTTCAGAGAGCAATATAAAATGTTGTCCAAGATCACAATTTGATTGAAGTTCTTTGCACAACACGTCAAAAATGTTATAACTCTGTAACACATTTCCATAATATTGGTAAATATGTATATATGTTTTAAATAAACAAGCTTGTATGAATGTGTGTGTTACCGTATCAGAACGTCCTGAGCCTAACCAAGCTACTCTAATGTATCCTTTTAATTGGAGTCCACTCAGTTCTTGAAATCTTAAAAAGCCATCAACCGTAGGGAGAAATTTAAGACATTTTTCATGAATCCATGACCAAACGTTGATAGAATTACTTGTGCCATGATTAATCAAAGTTTTCAAAGGTACAGCCCCACAAATTGTGAGAACATTGTACATAACTCGTGACCGAGATAATTCTAAATTTATCATTATTTTAGAATTAATTTGGTCGAACAATGCTTGAAGGATGGGAATTACGCAGCTTATCAAAGTATTTATCAGTATTCTTTCAATTTCTCGTCGAATGAATGGATCTACCGAGGTTAATCCTTGGGTAAGAGTTTTGCCCATGAGAAGGAAGATTTCCTCAAGTGCCAACCTGTAAAATTTTAAATTTTTTAATTACCCACGTGATTTAGATATTAATGTGTATATTTTTTTAACCCTTACCAGGAATTTGACATGTATTCATCATTACTGCTTAACAATAAGTCACCATCATCTCTGTCTCTTAGCCCACATCTCATTGCTTTGACCACGAACAACGCTACCGCTGGGCTTCGACATTTGCCATCTTCCATCATAAAATTGAGTATCACTAACAAAATTTGAAGCTCCGAGTTCAGTTCAACTGCTTCGTCTTCATAGTCCACCCCCGTCGACGGACAATACACGTTTCTTAAAAATAGTCCAAACTTTTTCGCAGTCTCCATATAGTCTTCAGCCTCAGGATGAACCCATCCAATATGGTCCCTGATTTTCGGAAATATTTGATCTTTCATGAAATTAAGGAGCAGGTCCTTGATATTACTTGATTTCTCCTGGAATAATTTCAATCATAGCATAATTCAGTTTAACATATTAAATCGTTGATTGCCTAAAATATTAAGAAAGTATAGGTAAATTAAAGTTACCCAGTTCTCCTCCCCCAAACTTAGGAAGCGAAGAAATCCTTCCTTCACAATATCGCGATTATCATGGTGCAGCATCTTAACCAAAATTATCAAAAACCAATTGCACAAATCAGTCAAGTCATCAGCGGTGGTGGAGGGGTCATCGTCAACAGCATCACATCCATGTGTAACTCTTAATCTATTAAAAATCTGGATTTTGTTCTGCAAAACAGGTTGCACAATGTGGCTCTGTTTCTCGTCCAAAATGTCAAAGAGCTCAAAGTAGTCGAGCCAGAATTGGGGTGTGGGGGCAATCGTGAGGTCAAGCAGGTCGGCGCAGGCTTCCGCAATGAGCTTTTTCAGTCGATGGGCAGCAGCTTTGTGAGCGACGGGGGTTGAGTTGCTGAGAAGTTCGGCTCGGAGCGAGGTCCAAACTTCCCGATCACCGCTGCAGGTCGGCCAACGCCAAGGAACTGAGGACTCCATATTGCTCACGATAATAATAATGATGGATGATGAGCTCACTTTAATATTTTAAATAGACAGACGTAATCTGATTGCATCTGCCTGCACATGTGGAGAATCGAAAGAAATGTGTACCTGCATTGCCTTTCCCACCCAGATGGACTCAAATAACGGATTGACATTTTACCCCACCAACGACGATGTCGCAAGATATCACGCATCCTTCAGAAAATGGTACCCTATAGCCAAAATTACTTTCGGTCTCCGTAGTATTATGTAGTTCTCTGAGACATCATACCCTTGTTAACGTTTACATATATGCTAATTTGACATGCAGAGTCTGCATGATGCAGACATTAAGGAGTAATACTTTTCGTACATCAAAGTTTTCGTAGTTCATGCAAAACTATTGGATAATGTGAATTATGCAATTAAATTGAAAATTGTGTCCATTATTTTATAAGAAATCATCGTCGAGTTTATTTAACCATAAAGTTATAGAATTCGATCTATAATTTTGCCAGATTTCTCGTATCATGGAAGATGCATAGAAGATCTTGCATTACTTACGCAACGTGTAGACGATCAAATATGATTGGTGTTAAAAAGTGATGGTGATGATTTATATAAAGCAAAGCTGGGTGGCTTAAAAAATATCACAATCATATTATCATCTGTTATTCTGTTACTGTATTTCTTCTGTAAAATTTGCCTTATAAATCAGGCAATTCTGCAGTATATGTGACTGTAATACATCAAAATATAAGATAATGTGCAATTGAACGTCCTGAATCCTGAATTATTTGTTGGGTAAGGCCACAATGTGTAAATGAATGTTTATCTACATTATTCAGTTTATCCATCCAAAATTAGACAATTAAACATAAACTACTTTGCTAATTTTTTTTCAGGGGGAGGTAGTACATCCATCTGAAAATCATGGATTTGGCAGGGTTGATGTCATCGTCATCATCATCAGGCCAGTCGAAACCTAAGGGAGCTGATGGGCTGTTTGGGAACGTCAAGGGTCTGACCCCATCATCCACGACAAGGCAACGACGACCCAATGCAGACGTCGTAGATGAGGGGTTCGTGGAGGAGGACGAGGAGTGGTGCAGCCCAGTGACAAAAATCCTCAAGCTCCCCTTTGACCACGAAAGTTGGCAACATGCCCACGAACTCTTGGAACCACCCTCGCCAAAGTCCAGAAAAGTTGCAGATGAGGTGAAAAAATAATTGGCACCCTCCCTCACCTGTTTTGACTACACTGCGATTTAGAGTAATAGGTTCTAATGAGTGTCATACATTCATTCATGCGTCAATATAGGCAAGAAGCATTGCGGCTCGTCATATAATTGACCGTCTGCATGAGGAGGATTTGTTGAACAAGATTCAAAAAGTTGCACCTCGCCTTCGATCTGCTGTGGAACTTCTTTCTAAACCGGACGGAGATTACGTTTATCCTAAATTTCAGTTTATTGTCAACGACCTGAGGAGAAGATATCCTGAGGTTTATACATCGGTTTTAGATAATGTAAGTTTTATGAAACGTATATATTGATACTAAAATGTTTGAAAGGATAATAAATTATAGGTGAAGCTGCAAATACCAGTGGATATGAAGCCATCCACCATACTAGTCTCACTCGCCAAGTCAACTGTAGAAAATACATTTGGACAATTGGAAATGGACTGGGGAAAATTTGCTGCATTGCTGGGACTCGCTGGTACATAATACACAATGATGAGACACCAACGACCATTAAACTATAAAGCTATTAAAGTGTACCGGTCTTAATAAATTTTGTATTTTCATGCCCAAGGAGCACTAGCAGTTGATTCTGTGAAAGCTGGATACCCGGAAGGAGTCGCAGAGGTGGTGGAAGCCTTTGGTGTCATAGTCGAACAAGTTTTGGGGGAATGGATTCTATCAGACGGTGGAGGATGGGAAGGTTTCATCGAACTCAACGTCTACACGGCCAAGCTGCCCCCAGTTCTCCGCACAATTATCATACTCTGTGCCCTCAGTATAGTCGTGTACCTACTCTTTTACCTCATCATGTCCACTGCACTTGTATTGTTGCACAGTCTGGGAGTACTGGGGGAAGACGAGGAGATGCTCTTTTTCCAAAAGTGGTACGGAATTTATCCTAAAGCTTATTGTACGGAGAAGCTTGACGCTATGGGAGGGAAGTCTTTCTCTCCAGTGGACCCTTTTCAGTATCTATTAGCTCTGCATGATGGAAAATTCTAACAATAAGTTGTAATCGACACATAATTATCAATCAATTCTTTTTGCTTGTGATAAACATGATTTACTGGAAATCATAAATTATGTGATACATTGGCTTGGGTGAGAACCAGATGTCAGAGGATCGGTTAATCCCTTGGAATGCTTGTGCTTGGAATGGACATTCGAGTCGAATGATTCAATTAGAACAAGAAAACGGTTCTCACCAAGGCGGTGAACAATTATTAAGTAGCGTCAGCTACTTATTGTGATCGTTTTGTCCGTCCGTCCGTCCGTAAGCAGGATATCTCCAGAACGAGTCAACATAATCAAACCCCGTTTTCGCCATTGTGCTTCTAATTTTTAGTTCTCGGTCGAGTTCGAAAATGGGGTCAATCGGACCACACCCCACAGCGCCAGGGGGTGTGGTCAAGATTAAATTTAACTTTAATTTTCATATGGGGTGTCATTTTAAAGGAAATTTGACCAGGAATTCAAGGACGTTAATATTTTTGACCTCATGACCTTGAGGTCAAGGTCAAAGGTCAAAAAGATACTTAATTGTCATATGGGGTGTCATTTTAAAGGAAATTTGATCGCGACTTCAAGGACGTTAAAATTTTTGACCTTATGACCTCTGGTCATATATGGAGAAATTTTAAAGGAAACTGGAATCGGTCTGACGCTACTTATTTATATTCGTTTGGAGGGTTTATTGTAGTTATGGAGAGAAGTACAAGGTATACTTCTCTCCATAACTACAATAATTGTTCACCGCCTTGGTTCTCACCTTAAGTAAGGTTTACAGGTCATAAACTTGCGCGGGATGAAATTTCCGTGAAAATTTCATCGCAACAACGAAATGAAATTTGAAAGAAATTAGCGAGAAATGAGTTAATTTCACGCAAATTCTATAACTTAGTTTACAGGTCATTCATTCAATTTGAAAATTTATATTACTTTCTCTGAACGTTGTTATATTTGTCGTTATGCCAACAATATACAATATGACCACTAATGACCCATCAGCGGACTTTTCACGTGCAACCATTTCACGGAAATTTCATCGAGCTTGAGTGAAAATTTCACTCCAGTGAAAATTACGCGTTGTTTTCACCGTTGACGTGAGAACCATTTTGTGAAATTTGAGTGAAATTTTCACGCAAAGGTGATTTCACGTGAAAAACATGACCTGTAAACCGCCCTTTACAATTTAACATTTCTATTAAAGCATAAAAATCTATATATCAATCAAATATATCAAATAATCTCATTATAAGGTGTATGTCAAAATAATAAGAATAAGAATATTTACTAATATTAAATGTTGTAAGGTGCTACATTTAGGCATAATTGCCTATGTATAATTGTACTGAACATATAGCTCACAAGTTTCTCAATGCTTAATAAGGCAAGCCAAGTAATTGTACTATAATTTAAATAAAGCTAGAAACTTACTAAAAAAACGTAATCAAGTTTTTGCAAGTTTATTCAAGTTATTATTACATAATAAGCGCATTTCACGCTTTAAGCCATCAATATTTGCTAAAGTATTCATATTGATACTTACAATAAATTCATTTTTATTCTAAAGAAATAATAATGTCTATCAAACATATTTATTATTAAACTCATAAATAAATGCATGTGGCACATGCATTGACCATTGACCATGCTAACGGCATTTGACCTATTCTTGGACTAAAATCCATTCATGCTATTATAATAGAAATTGTCGTGTATATACAATATTGAGCAGTATTGCTTTTCTATACAATTAGATATGCAAGACATATTAATTATTTAGGTTTGTTTGAAAGAATTCTATGATTTTGGACATAGGCAATTCAAAGAGATCGTTGGAAAGGTATTGTTGTTGTAAGTATTAAATTGGCTCTAAAAGATTGGCTTTTGTTCTTCTCTTGTTCACAGTCATCTTGATTAAATTGTCATATTGCACATCTGAAATGTCACAATCCTTGCATATGAAACTTCTCGTAATTTCGATTTCTTCTAAACTATT
The DNA here is from genome assembly GCF_002217175.1 of Folsomia candida. Classification (NCBI taxonomy): domain Eukaryota; kingdom Metazoa; phylum Arthropoda; class Collembola; order Entomobryomorpha; family Isotomidae; genus Folsomia; species Folsomia candida. The sequence goes on along the minus strand of NW_019091193.1, from coordinate 22,152,539 downwards.
CTGTGCGTGTGACAAGAACTGTTTAACGAGGTTAAAATTATCGAGTTCCAAAATAGTATCAACTGCTTTAAATTTTTTCAACCTAGGAGTTTCCAGACTGATTGTCCAATCAAATATTTTACATTTTTCGGAATTATTGACAAAAACTGATGTCAACATTGGCATTGGCATTTCTATAACAGGTGCTTTGTTATTGTTTCTTTCATTTGGATCAGTATTGCATGACTTGTCTACGTCAACGTGCAAGTACCTAATCAAGTTAAATTCTTCGAAGATTATTGACAGGGCATCTTCACTCACAGGTCCGAGCAATTCAAGCCTTTGGATACTTTTCCTAAACGAATTTGAAATTAAGTTACGTTTACCTACAGCCGTCAAGGAGTCAACTACTAACGTTACTGTGGTCTCATCAATTTGATTAAAATCATTTAATGATGTTATGTGGACGATTTCATTTTGCCCAACACCGTCAGAGTCTCCTCGTTTCGTTTGGGGATCGTTTGGGGGATTCTTTGGGGTTTCTGATGTGGCTCCACTCCAGTATTTGAGATGGATGGACATGATGGGACCCCATGCCACAAGCAAGATAAGGATGGAAAGACCAGATAGAGCGATTAGAATTATGCAGAAGACTTCGAACGGTGTGTAGCCACCGAAATAGCTGAAAGTAAATATTTAAAGAGGGCATTATTTATTATACTAGCATTATTAAAATGGCCGTGCAAGTGCGATGATGTGAGGCGTGAGGTGGTCTTTTATCGAGAGATAAAATACTTATTTTATCTATGTCCATGTCATACATACAACGAACTGAAAGATAAATATGTGTAAATATGAGTAATTGACAAGCCCTGTGGTGATGAAATATCGTCTACTACGTTTGACTTTGAAAACTTTGGGTTTTGGGCAAATAAGATAAAATCATTTCTATGATCATATAAGCAGTTAAATTTTTAGAAGAATATGTAGTAGCGAGCAATAATAGAATGAGGAAAAAGGAGGAGACAGGAGACTCACTTTGTAGTAGTTGTTGTCGAATTGTAGGCCGGGCGTAATTATGGGAAGGGGGGGGGGAGAGATTTTTCAACTTTTGCGAAAATTTTGAAGTGTGAATTGTGGACATATGTAAATGATTTGCAAATTGTCGAATGCAGTAGTTACAGTTGATATAATTACATACTGCATTATTGACTTACGTTTTCTGGTTGCGTCCTTTGGATTGTTCCGATTCAGAATCAAAATTTACTCTGTTGCCAAATAGTGGCAGCATGGAATCCGCTTTGGAGTCACTGACCCTAAAACCAATTGAGCTAACAGTTATAACCAATTAGGTAGCTCACCAAATAAATTTATGGAATACCCATTATTTTGGTGCTTGAAGCAACCATATGAACTGCTCTTTGCTGGATCATGTGTAATTACTGCGGATAAACTGGCAGTTGACATAATATTAAATATTGAGCGATAATATTAACTTATTTGATGACAAAAATATAATTTATTAATTAATCACAAAAAATGGGGAAATTAATTATCCTACATTTTTATAATAAATCCCTAACACAAAGCGACGGCTCACCTACGAGTATATACATTAAATAAATATACAAGCAAAATGATGAATTTGGTTCATGGAAATTGATGTTGGTTTAATATTTATGTATCTGGCATAGATTAAAAAAGTTCTGCATGTGAGTTAAAAAATGGGTTTCAATTGATAATAGAACAAGTAAAAGTGATAAAGGTATCATTGTTTACTGTTTATGTAAGTATGTGCAATCATTAATAAATAATCAGTTTGACGGTTGGATTTTATGATACTTATATACTTGTATAAGTACATATAAAAATATATATTATATAGGCATCTACTTACATAGATGATGTAAGCCGTCCTATCCTATGGATTTTGTAAATGCAATACATTGTACAAAACGTTATTGTGAAAAGATTACCACAAGGGAATTATATCGCATTAAGGCTTACCCTCACGCTCGGAGGAATCGAAACGGGTTGGCGTAAAATTCCAGTTTGATCCTTCTCTCTCGCTTTGCGTAATGCCTTGTAGTGCCTATCTCGGAACTTCGCATCGACCCTGTGGGGGGGAGGAGTCGACCTCAGGGAAATGCATCCCCCGGTCTTTAGAATTTCGTTTTCTGCGTCTGATGGTATTTTTTTCAAATTTTTTGGACTGGCGCAAGGTACACTTATGCCCCTTACCATCAAGTGAGATAATCTTATGGAGACTGGTAAGGGGCATAAGTGTACCTTGCGCCAGTCCAAAAAATTTGAAAAAAATACCATCAGACGCAGAAAACGAAATTCTAAAGACCGGGGGATGCATTTCCCTGAGGTCGACTCCTCCCCCCCACAGGGTCGATGCGAAGTTCCGAGATAGGCACTACAAGGCATTACGCAAAGCGAGAGAGAAGGATCAAACTGGAATTTTACGCCAACCCGTTTCGATTCCTCCGAGCGTGAGGGTAAAGCTTAAGTACGGCTCCCTGATCAAAATGATTTTAAAAGTTCAGTTGCATGCTTCAATTAATGCTTTTTATAGTTTTTACAAATACATATTTCAATATCCGTAGTACCTAAATTCGTATGTAACAGAGGAGACACTTCTAATGTGTTTAATATGCATTATTCTTAATCATTAATCGCAATAACAAACAACTAATTGAAAGGAATATGATTGTATTTTGTCTTTTAAATTAAGTTATATTTATTTAAAGTTTGATGTGCATATGTAATTTAGTATTCATAATTAATAATTATGAATACATTATTAATACATAATTATTCATAATTAAGTAGGATTCCCTAAGTAATTAAAGTCGAACAAATACAACACATACACGGATTTTGACGACATTACCAGGAGAAAAAACTTGTGTATTTTATTTACAACGAATAGTTTGGAGAAGATCCACACCAGGCTGATAAAAATTCGCTAATATTTGCCAATTGTTCGTTGGGTTCACTCCTAGAAACTGCGACGAATCTGTTCCAGTCTTCCTTGTCCGCAAATCTGTTTGTGGTGCGAAAGGACACCTTCGTCCCTGTCACTGGATAGCCGGTTAGAACACAAGGTTCCCACTTTTCGCCTCCTGCGGAAGATACCAGCGATCCCTCAAAAATGGTTCGCTCATCCTGACGCAATTCCTATTGACACAATAACAGCAAAAATTTAGTACTACAAGTAATTTTGTTATTAGGACCAAGTACTCTAACCGGTTGGATGTTGGCGTCCATCGAGGCAGATAGCACCTGAAAATTTCAAATACATTATATTTTATGAACACAATAACATTTATCACACCAACAAGCTGCAATATCGCGCTCACCCACTCTTTGACCTCATTATGACATTCGTCAGGTACCATTGCTTGTTCAGGCAAGTCACACTCGGTGGGAATGTCAGTATTTAGAAAATCAGAGTGGTCCAATCCTCCAGTAGATTGTGTCCCCTCTTCGATTGCATCACGAACGTCGAGATATTGATTTAGGAAAACAAACGCCATGTTGTCCCACTTCACTTTCTACATTATGTGTACAATATATTGAAAATTCAAACGTGCAAAATTTCGAAAATGTAGTTTTTAACCGACCCTGCACAAAATTCCAGCTTCGTAAAATGCTCTTTCTACCGGAACAAGTCCACAGTAGCGAAGGAGAGATACTGATGCTTTAGCAGCCAACGGTTCCAGAGATGTAGATGCTTGAAAAGCGAGCTTATTGGTAAAATAGTGTGAAATCCAAAGAAAGCTGTCCATTTGGACATAAACGTTGGATCGGTGATCAGCTCCGGACGAGTTAAGTCCATTCATCTAAATATACACAATTTTCATTATTGTTGAAAGAGCATAATTGTTATTTCAACTGGGAGACAAAAAGAATGATATAGCCCAATAATTAACGTAACATTGTGGCAAATATTTTGCTCACCACAGAAAACATCATGTTTCTCATCTCCGACCACGTTTCAAAATCTTCCATGTTGATATCCGTGAGCATGAGCATGGCTAAGGCTCTGTACAGTGAAAAGTGTTCTCGGTTGCAGGGAGTGCCATAGTCCATGTACACCTTGAGTGCCTCCCGGGCTGACCTCGCCTTGATTAAGTGAGTCACATACTTGGCCATATATTTCGAAAGCGTGTCGGCATTGTGCTTGGCCCTCTCCAAACACTTTCCCCAGTGACCTTGCTCGCACATCAGCTCCAGAGCAGCGTGCGCATTTACACCTTCCAGTTGTTCCACTTGTCCAGACGCTTTGAGTGACTCGGTTTGCTTCATTTTCACGTATTCTTCCATCCTACACAAAATACCAAGGTTAATTATAACATGAATATGTGATACCTACGTGGAGGATATCGCATTCTTTAGTTCACGAGGTCCTACTTGGTATTTTTCCGTTTACTTACTTTGGTCCAACTTCCGTTGCCAGTCGTCGCGCTTCGTCCCACAAATCTCCTTCAATCAAAGCCCTGATGGCCTCCTTATACTGCCCACATTGCACGTACAGTGAAGCAGCCTCTGCAAAGCGATTAATACTGGAGAGCATGGGGGCCAAGGATTTCAAAACGTAGTCTGCATGTTCTTTTAACAAAAATTTTGCTGCCAGTTCGGCAGCTCGGGTCCAGCATTTTGCGAGCACAATGTCATTGTCCATGATTTGTGGGGTAAGCTGTAAGTAGCGCTCAATTGCTTTTCGATATTCTCCTTGGCGTTCAAATTGTTTCGCCTGTTCAAATTAAATATTTAAATAATTAATTTAAATATCGACTATATTTAAAATAAAAATAGAGAAGACACTGCACCTGTTCAATCAATTCTTCTGGCTCTTTGGCGGATTCATTCCGGGAATCGAAAACTGAAAAATCCTCTTGAAGCTGATTTGTGAGATGTGGTGCATACTGCTTGCAGACACGAAAGGCTTCAGCCCACATGTTATGCCGCTAGATTAATAGAATTGAATAATATTAACGATTATTTAATAGTCAGCTAGGAGGTTATTGAAAATAGATTGATAAATTGATGGGAAAAACCGTTACATATGTGTATGTATATCTTACCTTGTAAAGTTCTATTGCAATTTCAGGTTTTTCTGCACGAATGACAATGGTTTCAAAATTACTGAAATCCTTGTTTCCAAAAAGTTGTTCCGCGTGCATAAGAAGAACTCTTTGTAACTCTTCAGGAGCGTATTTCTCCGCTGTTTCCATTGCTTTGGGAAGGTCGTGACTCCGAAGATACCTTAAAATAAATTGCTTTTTCAAGGACCATTTTTACTAAATACATTCACTTATCTTTAGTGCTGCGCTTTTATTGTAATATTTTTTAAAATTGCCTGCCAATTAAAAATGTTCAAAGCAGAAATAACTCACATATCAACAGCTTCCTTTCCCATATTTGCGTTAACATAATGTATCTTTGCCTCTTCATACTCTCTTTTCTCTTCACAATATTGGGCCCATTGGAATTGGATGTCGACTGAGGAATATTATTCATCATTTTTTAAATAGTACTAATTTAGAAATACTCTTTTGAGCCCCGTAGTTAGTACGTTAGAAATTCAAATTACCAAGTTTGTCTCGTGCTCCCAATTCGGCGATCTCCTCCGCTACAATGAACTGTCGTGAAAACAAAACCATAGTCGTATCATACGTAACCATTTTCTATTACTGACACAATATTGTTTAAATAGTGACTAACTTACGTTTCCTTTCAAACAATGGTGATCTATACAATCGTAAATGTAGCCAAACTTGTTGAGTAATTTCACAGCAGTATCTGGTGAAAGGGCAGCAGACCATTTGAAAATCACATTTTTTGAAGCTTGAACTCCACCATGATTCCTTGCCACCTGTGCAAATGCATAATATAATCAACATTAGAATTGAGTCTGCATACGTTGTCTACGTAAACGTAGATTATATTATGCGGGTGGTATAATGAATAAATGGATATGCATGACCCTCACCCTGTATGCGTCTTCCCAAAGTCCCCTTGCGACATACATTTCCACCGCATCTGACCAAAGACCTGCTTTGACATAATGGTTTTCCGCAGTTTTATAATTTTCTTCCTGTATGCAAATCTCCGCCAAGTGCTTCAAGGTTTGACCAAGATGTTCTGTACGATGTGCTTGAATAAGACGCAAAACTTCGTCATACCTGAAAAAAATCACGGTGCAAACGGAGAGTACAAATACGGCAATATGTTATTTATTGTTAGTAATACTTTTGAGAACCAAAATAATTTGTGAATGTCTGCTTCGCTTACATTTTATTTGTCGCGTACATCTTGATAGCCATGTCCACCTCCCCAATGGCCACATACAACTTTTCTGCTTGCAAATAACGACCCTGATCTTGCATGATTTTTGCTTGGTCAATGTACTGTCGTTGAAGGTCTTGTTTGCTGATTCCGGTTGACTGAGTCGCAATTCGATGCGCATCTTCCCATCGATCTATGAAATTAGTTTGTTGCATGCAATAGTTCAATTTGAGATATCGGTGAAATATCTAATAAAACATTGCAATTCGGGAATGAGCTAGAAAATGGATAGTACCTTTTTCAGTGTACATTTCTACAGCTTTCTTTGGATTTCCACCTTTTATAAAACACCGTTCAGCTTGGCTTAGCTCGTCTATCGAATTAAAATACTCTCCAAGTTTGACCCATTGTTTGGACACTGCAGGAACGTCTTCTACCGCCTGAAAAAAATTAGCACCACTCACAAATTAACAACTAATAAAATATTTACATTGCAATACATCTAGTATATGCAGTTACAGTGAAAGTACCGCACCTCAATGATGTGCAATGCCTTTTTCCATTGTCTTGATTCCAATGCCGCGTCCAGCCCTTTGACCAAACATCCTGAAACAGAAGCACAACCAATTACATTCTTATTACATCGCCTTTTCCAACATTTATGAATCAAATTATTTTTGGAATTGATTTTTTTGCACCTGATTCAATATAGTGGTTCGTAGCAGCATCCATTTGACGACAGGAGACGAGATGATCACCCCACTCTTCTTCCAAGGAGACCACTTCATTGGGGAACGAGTGCTTTGCCAGTTTTATAGCCTTATCGTAAAAGAACCCACGACGATAACATTCCAGAGCTCGGCTTTTCTGGCCTACAGAGTCGTAAAGTTCTCCAGCTTCTTCGAGAAATTCGCCCAAAAGTAAAGAATCGCAGACTTGAGAGACAAGATCCGTGTCCTGTTGAAGTGCTCTGTGCTTCATTATCACTCTGGTATGATTAAGTGTCAAAATTGAGAGATTTTAGCATCTAAGATTAAAATGTCATAATAATGTATACCTTGCTGCTCTAGTAGGAAATCCACCATCTAAATATAGTGCGATTGATTTTTGGCTGTGTCCATGTTTTTCAAGAAATTCTGCAGCCACGTCGTACTGTCCGGAATATTTATTAGCATATTGAAATAATTATGCGTGTCCTTAATTTCTATCGAGTTATAAAATATTTTTGTGGATGCTAGTCAAATAAATAATAATTTTCTACCCTTTTAATAAAACATAAACAAAACATAGCAAATTTTATGCTATGAACTACAACTTAATCTACTGTTATTATAAATGAATGGTAAATGATTGTCAGTTAATTAATCGTGCTTTGTTGCGTGCTCATTTGAATTTAGAACAATTTAATATTAGATAAATTACCTGTCCTGAACTTATCAGACGATCCAAGAATTGGTCCATCAACTCGGTGAGGCGTGGGTGGTTCTTAATCTTGGCCAGCGTGATGGCATCATCCCACTTTTGCAAAGTTTCATACCTAACACATATGCAATGATTAGATTTTTTCATAATGGATTTAACTACAACTTTTTTTATATTTTGTGACTCAACATTTTAATTGCCCTATCGACATCTCCTTGATTCAAATAGATTGCTTCGGCGTCTTTGATTTGTCCAGCCATGAGATGCAGACGTGCTTGGACTTCATAACTTTGTTTCCAGAACCCCTTCTCATTGGGATTTACCCCTGGTTCTGTTTTGCACATTTCGATTGTATTTTGTATAAATTTGGCTCTGCGGACATAATTTAACAAAAATCAAATAACAATTAAAACAAAGGATGCTAACAAAGTCCCGATTAAAAAATGAATAAATCCGTTGAGATATTTGTTCTTCATCACTTGCATACCTTGGAACATCACCTGTAGCTGCATAAGCTTTATGAGCAATCTTTAACTCTTGTGCTTCTACGGCCACTTTTGCCAATTTTGACCACATGCCATGAACTTCTGGGCTTTGTTCACACGAATCCAGAAATGCAGCTGCTCGTGCCAAATCTCCATCGTCTATCGCTGTAGTAAATTCGATTCGACTTTGATCGAGCTCAATCTCTTGAGTGACACCTCCATCGCGAACCAGCACTACTGTTCGACCTTTCTCTTTCAAAATATCGGTGGCCACGCCTCTCAACTGCAATCAGCATTTTCATTTGGAATGCGATTTTTAACATGCTGACTAAATATAATATTCATGAAGTGAATTTTAGGGACTTTCTTCACCTCGATATCCACACTGATTTCAGGTGTGTCCAAATTGTACCAAATTCTCAGCGTTTTTCTAGACTGAGCGACCACTACGTCAGAACCTGGGACCCACGACACAAACCCGCAAGATTGGTCCAACGTGTGTTTATTCAGAGTCCCAACGTCGACGAGTACGAGACGAGTGCGACGATCTCGATACAGTAGCTTTGTTCCTGTTTCATTTAACTCGAGCCAATCCACTTTCGAGTCATGGACCACTTCAGCCAAAGGGAGATTGTATTCGAGGTCAACTTTTGATCCGTGCAATACAGTCAGAATTTAGATATTTAAAATTGAAGATTAGTTGAAGCATTTTTCATCAAGTGACATACCAACATTTATGGATTTGAGATCCAACAAATACGCCAACTTCCTGTTGGTGACGCCGCTTTCTAAATCTTTCTTTGATAGCCGCTCATTCACTCGGACGCTGATTACGTGAGGGTTTATCCATTCAGTTCTGCATAATATGTGAAAACGTGGTCCAACCATTAATTATATTCGTATACTTACATGCATAGGCATTCATTAAGCAGTTCAAAAAAGTATTAAATACCTAAAAGTTCCCAGAACATCATCTTTGCCGTACTCAATTAAGGTCATTTCTCCACCATTAAAAACCATGCAGACCGTTTGGTTCTCAAAGTAAAAGCGTTCCTTTTCTTCTACATCTGACCATGGGATTTCGCTTGTCAGCTTGCGCTCAATATCACCTAAGTACACATGTAGCATCTTATTAAGAGGGTTTTTGCAACACGTGCTAATTGAGCATCAAATAATTATCTATTTATGGTTTTTATAATAACATTTCTCACAAATAATTATGGTTTCAACTGTTCTAGCAACAGCAAATAAGTCCTTGCCCATCAGTTGAACTTCTGAAATTTCACTACCATACTTAGATCTGATATTGGCCGTCTTTCCAGATTCCACTACTTTCAGTATGACATTGCTCGGCGTGATGTAGCTCAACTCAACTTTGTCACTTTTAGATCGTCTATAATTAATACACAAAATTACAAAAGCTTGACTTAATACTTTTAAAAGGTAATATTTTAGATTGCGAACTTGTAGGCGGCTTCGAACATGTGAAAGCTCCCAACACAAGTGGCCACCGAGAGGAAAGTCCCGTCTTTTCGCCACTGAAGGGCCGTTGGGACGTAGAGATTGTCAACCTTCTTTGTCCGCCCCTCTTCCCACATCTTCTTCCGGGACTGGTACTGCAAGATCTTGAGTTTATTGAGGCAACCAAACACAACCGTTTGACCCGTGGCGGTGGCAGCAGCGCAAGTGAAGTCGCAGTTGGAGGGATCCTTCGAGAAATCAAACTGTTGGCGAACTTTCCCCAATTTTTCATAAACGAAAATCTTCATGTCCGAGCCCCCAGCAAGAATCGAGTCTGGGCAGAGGGCTAGTGCCACAGCAGGAACTGTGTGACGGATTTTGGATTTCTTAAAAAACAAAATTTCCAAAAGAGAAATTCCAAGTAATGATCATTAATTAAATAATTATGAATGTACGTCTAACCAGCGACATTTGATCAGGATTTCCAATTCCAAACAGTAATATTTGTCCATCCAAAAAGGATGCTGCGAGTTCTGTGCCAGCCGAGCTAAAACGAGATTTCTTAAAATTAGAAAATAAATGAAGGCAAGATAAATATAAATATGCTGCACAAATATCTGTGAGTATGGGAAGGCCTACTTTGTCACCATCGTCAGCACGGCAGTGTCTGGGACGTTATAAATTGTTTTAGGTTTTTGTCCTTTCCCGACCATGTTAACGTGTCTAATTTTGCCATCGCTCAGCCCACAAATAAGTTCAACGTCACTTGGCCAAGCAACGGTGGTGACTGCTGAAGTTTGCGCAAACTTGTTGATGATGGATTTTTTCATTTTGAAATCTTCTCCAATCCTGTATATGAATAGAATGCAGTCTGACTGGCCCACAGCCAGGTTAATGGAGTCTGGAGAGAACGCTAGGGATGTGACCATGTATGCCTGCGGTGACGATGTGGCCTACAGTTAAGAAAAGTAGTCCAAGAATTACACAAATCCCAATTTAATCTACGCTTTGTCAAAAACAATAAATATAAATAGTGAATAAAACATAAAACCGTCATTACTTTGACGTCCGCTCCGCGTGTTTGGAACTTGTCCCGTGGTCCACCTTTCTCATCAAAGAGCTGAATGACTTTGTCACTCCTGCACACGGCGAGCTTCTGATTATTCGGCGACCATGCCATTGCTTTCACACGTTCGCCCCCCATCTACGATAATCAAAGTTATTATCATCCAATAAACAGTGATACGAAATGAAGTTGGTGTACCTGCATCGACGCCTGAAGCGTGATGAGTGGGGTCAAATACTTTAAATTCATTTTCTATTTCCCCCTTTTTCAATCGTTTTGACACTAGCACGCATTAGCTAAATTTGTTTTAGCAAAGGTGTAAAAATTAAGCTTTGACCACGTAGCGAGCGGGTGATTTATTGCGTGGTGTTTGTAGCTGGTGACCATGGTGACGACCCGACACTCCAACTCCAAAGACATCGGGGAATGAGCAAACGCAACGCTTCCAGCACTTCATGCAATTTATATCGTACCGAAAACTGTTTTTATGTCTGATATAACTTAAATTACATCATGAAATGTAAAACAGAGTTAAAATTTATCCTTATACCGAGCTTACATAATATTGCCCGAGTATGCATTTTCTCTGAAAAATGGCATTATGCATAAAATTTTCCCATGCATTTAGCATGCATAATTTCAGCTTTTACAAACCAATTCGAAACATAGTAGTTTTATTATGCTTTCATAGAAATCGCCTATGTTCGATTTTAACTGATAATTTTACAGTTAAAATCGAACTGCACCTTCATACAAGATTACGTTAAGAATGAGATGTTCGAATATTCTGCATCAATTGTACTAGCCTCACTGGACCCGATGATGATGATTAATCAATTATTAGAGTTCCGTTGCACATAATATTTAATTAAATATTCGTTTGTCGTATGAACTAGTGATAAGTATTTAAATGAGTACATGTTACGCAATAAATAGGCACAAAATATGATTTATTTGTTTATGCATTATCCTGAGTGACTCACGTGTTTCACAATTCTATTGTATCAGCATAAAGATTGTTTTTATTTTCACTTTCTTTTTGAAAAAATCAATTGTCACTTTCCATGTTAATCCAAACACGTCAGATATATTTGGTGAGTTTTTAAATTTTTCGACTGAACATCAGTCGTGCAATATAACGGTTCTACAAAATGATGCAGCTACTAGTTTGGTTAATTTTAGGAGTCATTTTAGGAGCTGAAGGCCGCAGAAATTTTATACCCCATCAAAGTTTGAGCAGACTTTTTTTTTTACTTATACCCACCCTCTCGTTGTCAATAAAAAATGTTAATTTTTCTTTAGGAGGAAAAGTTCAACAATATGCATCTTCCGAAATCTTGCCAAATCACTCTCCTATGACTTCTGCATCTTCCTCGTCTTCCTCGTCGTCGTCGTCAGAAGAAGAGAAAATTTACTTCTCCTCCTGGGAGCTGACCATGATGTCGCAAGTGTTGGTTGACATTAGTATCAATCGATGCGAGGCTTTTGTTGATGACCAAGCAAGAGATTTTAAAAACTACGTGGAACGAGTTGTGGAAGGTGCCCCTCAACGTGGCGTCATTAGCAAAAATTTCATGGAACTGTACGATTCACTTGTGGAATGTTTGCGGTTAAGCACGGAAGCTGCAAACAGGTATGACAAGAACACTATTTTTTCATGTCATGCATAAACAAATACTATGATACAAAAACTAAATTAGGGAGCAATATGCAAAAGCAATTCAGCTTGCCAACCTCAACGAAAAGAATATTGATTTTAATTCAAACACACCTCAAATCGTGGAACAATCGCACATTGTAGCTGTCATCAGTCTTGGTAACTATCAAAGTAATGAATAATGATACTGTCAAGCTTAAAATACAGTACTAACTATTGTGGAAACAGATCATCCATCAAACTCTACCAGTTTGGATGAAATCCATTCGGGGTCTACGCCAACGCCGAGTTCAAAAACAACAATTTCTACAACTTTAAAACCTGAACCTTCTCACAAACATCGTAAGCCAAGCAAGAAGGTGAATAGCATAATGAACAGTGTGGGTCACCTCTTTACTGAACTGTATGACAATACAATATCCATATTTTCGTCGATATTCGGACGAAAAAAACGTGGGTCCAATTGGGAAACAGATCACGACGACGAAGACGACGATGTGGGAAGAGATGACAATGATGATAATGTTGCCCAAGGAGTTGCACCAGCACGACGGGTTCATTCAAATATAAGAAGTTCGCAGGAAGACAATTCAAAGGAAAGTTCCAATAGTGACGAGGTCTCTGCAAATTTGAAGCCAATCAGGAACGGGAAAGATAACAAGAAGACAAATTTTCGTCATAATAGGTTCCTTAAGCTTGGAGAGAAGCATTTTCGCAGTGTTTTGAAAAGCATGACAGCGATAGCATTGAGAAGTTGTCCTATTCAGATGGCACCTCACATGACTGAGGTTAAAACCGCTCTGAAGGAAATATTTGCCCATCTGAAACAAGCTTCGGAAGGCAAGGAGGACAAAAAGGGGTTAAGTGACTCGGAACCATTTCCACTAAATTTCCAGGTGCAGAGGAAAGTCCACCAATGCAGCAAAGAGGTTGGAGTAGCACTTGCCAAAATCTAAAATTAGACACCGTTATTGTTCGACTAAAGTGAAAGTTTGCACATTGTTTCAGAATTTTTACGTAAATCAACTAGAAATCAATGAATAATTGGTTGGTTAATTTAGTGCATATGAATGAATTGGCGAATGCGAATAAAATTAAATATTTTACCAAAGAAAAACAAATAAGACAACTTTCACTAACTTTCAGTTATTTATTTACTTAAGTGTGTATTCATTGAGGGTGGCATGAGTTAAAAACTGCCTTGCGAAACAATGTTTGAATGGCTTAATTGAGCACGTATTTTACTACATGCATGAACGTTAAATTGTACTTTAAAGTTTAATTGGGCATTTAAAGATATTGCTTATTGTCTTGTTTTCCTGGTACGCAAAAAATGCACAATGTCAATGTCAAACAATATGAAGGTACAGTGTGACGGTACTGTAACTTTACCATCTATCATTCAAGTTCAAGAATTGGTTTAGAATTGTTTTATTTTAATTTTTTTTTCAAAAATGACAACACCAGCGATTATTCTTATCGCAGTGACAGTTCTGTTGCTTGAAGCGTGTTAATGGTGGGAAGGGTAAGCAAAGTGCTTCATGCACAATTGGTTTGTTGTCTGAGCCAAATTTTGTTTGGATTTGCAGTTTCTGAAGAAGTAGAAACTATTCTTTCTCAAAAATCAGGTCGTAGTAGCAATGTCGGCGGGGTAGAGGTCATGGGACCTCTGACTTCCTATGAGCTGGCCATGTTCACCGACCTTGTTGTTCAGATTTCCATGATTCGATGTCCCAAAGTGTCCAGGCCTGGGATGCAATCATTGAAACGATTCATGTTCTCCTCATTCTCGAAAGGTAAGCAGCACAACTGCCACAATCAAATAAGAGATTACATGCATTTAGTTAATTTTATGTTATGCAAATTTACTTTTCAGCACCCCAAAGGGCTATATCACACCCACTTTTCTATTCCAACTACAGAAGTCTGGTTGAGTGCATGAACTATGCTCAGGATCGATTTCCAAAACAGTTTCGGAGCAGGAATAGGGCTGAGGGTGAGGATGAATCGGTCAGTACTAAAAACTTTCCCCATCCCTTCTTTCTTGATATTCATGATATTCACACTGGTACAATTTCTACTGATATAATTCATAATATGTAGTTCGGACGGCGGAGGAGACGTTCGACGATCTCTGAAGAGTTTAATGGTCTGATTCCCGTAGGCGAAGAGGGTCACGACAAGTTTAAAAGTGAAGACTCGTTCAAAGATCTGTTTGTTGCCCTTCAAGGCATCACTGAAATTACGTGTCCGTCCAGTTTTATGCCAAATAAAGCATTTCTTGAAGCAAGTTTGGAAGAAGCAGCTTCCTGGGTAAAATCACACGACGTGGCAAAATCAGCTCATACGAAGTATTTCAGCAAAGGTGGACTTACTCATGGGGTTAACCAGTGTTATCAAAAGTTGGCTTTTTAAGTGACCAATTTCTTATAAATACATATTTAAATAAATTATTTGTCTAATTGTAAGCTTTCTTCAGGTGCATGCATTATGACTTTATTTTGCATACATTTGAAATCGTGGATATTCAAAATTCAACAACCAAATAACAACAGCATTACAATTTAAGTGAGTTTGTTTGTTGTTTGGCCTGAAGTCTGAACGATTGATTATCATCGATTCTGTGGAATATATGTACATACTCATACACGTCGCAATCTGATTTCTGAACTAGTTTTTTCATACATGGTTCCATGAATGTCATAGACAAATTCGTTTATTCTCAAACTGTATCACAAAAATTATGAAGGAGTTATTTCTAAATTTTCTGATATTTAAGCGAATAATTTTTAAATTCGACGAAGAGGACCAAAATATAATGTGCAATATAATAGATGAATTAATACATGAACGAGTAGATGTAATCGGCTCGGCAATGGCAAATATTGCTCTGTGCTAATACATACCTAAAATAAACTGAGATGCACTTGAAAGGTTGAACTTTAGTCTGCGGTCCAACTAATCCTCAAAACTTGGACGGACTATACCGAGTCATTTCATGTAAACCACCGTAACGATGTACTTGTCCAACATTACGTAAAGCATTGCCACATTTATGATGGAATCTGTTTATTATTTGATCAAGTTATGGTTGGCGAAAGAACATGCTGAAATAATAAACTGCGGGCTCCTGAACGCCGAGTGTCGTAGCAGAGCGTCTGCATGTGTATGCATCACATCATTCCCCCTACTTAATTAATTGCAACTTACTTTTCATGTTGTTTAGCCTGGTTTGCTGCCCCACATTTGTAAGGGTGATGTGGTGGCTTTTTATTATTATGTAAATATTGCTCTTACACTTCCCATTTTCTGTTTTGCGTAAAGTACAACTCAATGCAATAATGGTTCCTCAAAATATTCGGATCCATCCGAAGGATGCATTCAGTGAATGTTTTTCGTCCTGTGCACAGTCTATCTTTTAATAATAATAAGTAAGTATTTAGTCATGGTTCCAGTCGTCTCTTTGAGTCTGTGGACAAAAAAAAGTATCGATTTCTTCGTGTGCAGAAACAGCACTGGTACGGAGCGATATACTGATAATATTTGTTAATAAAAGTAAAACTGAAGTGATGATGACGTTTATTTGCTGTGCTCACTGTCATTTTATGAGTACACGACGACACAACTCTTGATTTTGTCTTTGTGAAATGCTACAACAATGGGCACCATGCATTACTGCGGTTCGCATTATGTTTCATATTGCATGAAATGGAAGGCACGTTAAAGGCTTTTACTTTTATACGAGAAAGCACAATGTCTACAGACGAATCTTTTGATGTACGTATGCATGTGCACGAGGACACTTTAATATCGCCAGAAGTTTTATACGATTTAATAAAAATGAGAAACAAGGTCACAGCGACACCAT
Organism: Folsomia candida; assembly: GCF_002217175.1. Lineage (NCBI taxonomy): Eukaryota > Metazoa > Arthropoda > Collembola > Entomobryomorpha > Isotomidae > Folsomia > Folsomia candida. The sequence continues at coordinate 22,136,301 of NW_019091193.1, read as the reverse complement.
CCATCAAAACCTTATTGGTACATTTCTTGGTACTTTTCCCCGTCTCGTTCGTCTCTCAAGTTTATCATGCACAAGGAAGAGAACGTGACTGCATTTAATTTAAGTAAGTTTGTTTTTGCAAAATAAAAACAAAAGAATTGTAAAACCTTGCACGTACCAAAAATGAAGAAATGAAAATTTCCATTTATCGTTATCCATTTATTATGCCCTTCATATCATTTTTTACACGGAACATTCGGAGTATTCTGAAATCTGTTTTCCTTTTCTTCTACTATTCACTTCCATCGTGTGATGTGGTGCATATGGTCAAGAAAATAATTTTATGAATCATTTTAACTTTATTATTCATTTCACGACTCACTCGAAGACTAGTGTGCACATCTTCGGATTATGAACATGACCTTTCCAATTTCTTCCATCCCACAGCAATCTATACGAACGGGTCATATACGGCGTATATCCTTCTACTGGTTGGTTTTGTCAGAAAGGAGAAAAGAAAGCCATTCATGGAATGACCACGCAAACTTTTGTTCACACAGGGAAAGATAGACATCGAATAGCGTATACTTATCGTGTGTCCGGTTATATGGTTCGAGTATGTGCAGAGTTTGATGGTCGTTGGACATGCAAACCAGATAAAAAGAGGACATTATCATCATCCAAGTTTATTGTTTCTTTCTAGGTTTACTTGTGAAAAGAAAACAATGTTTGTGTTAACTGCTGGATAGTCCATTCTTTGATAACTTTGATAATTTGATGAAAACCAACTGAATAACTGGGTTTCAAAATGTACAATAATGCCAAGAGAGCGGTACAAGGTGATGGAGTTTCCTTCCACTTTCCGAACTTTCTCCTTTGAAATCAAATCAAATCGACCAAACCAAGCGTATCTCTTGTGAGAGGGAAGGAAAGCCAACCCGGGTTGTGAGATCAGTGTTGGTTCGGATCTCGACAGGAGAAAACGCGTCGCGTAGTATCACATGTACGTACATGCAGTGTCATCATCGCCATATCACTTCGCCTCAAAGTTCCACTGCGGCTGCTGGCTATTGTTCATCCATAATTACATTTACGCATCAAACTTGATTTTCACAATCTGATCAAAAGAATTATTAAAATAGTTGGACTTTGATTAAATCATAAGCAATTCAATTTTTCTGGATCAGTTGACATGTCTGTTTTCGAGTCTCCTCTCCTTCTGCATGTCGACCACCCACCGTGTACCTGCGAGTAAAGGGCACAAGTGTCCATGAATAAGCCAGTGAAATGGTAAACATGGCGTTGGTGTAGTGCGAAGGAAGACTTTCAAGAAATTTCGCCATTGTAAGAAATAAGATATCACAAGCGAGTCGTAATTGCCTCCTCCCGTCCGTGGACGGACAACAGCAGCAGGTCACCAGACACCGACTTGGTCTTGATTGTGCAACTTTGCCCAACATCCTCATCCCATTCAGTCGACTAGAAAATTAGTCCGCCTCTGCACACTCGTCCTCCTCCCTTCTCATTATTATGGAGCAACAAGGACGAGGTAAACTCATCTCACGAGTCATGTAACATCAACGAAATTATCACCACCTCAAAATAACTTTGAATTTATTTGCACCATATTCGTTTTGGAGTTAATTTGGGTGAGATAATTCTGCATGGCTCGATTATTCTTTATTGCAAAAGCACGTCGTTTAGTCAGATAAGCCAATGTGGAAAGGTCGTCTCTCTTCGAGAAGAATAATAAGATTTGTCAGAGTGGAAAATGGACAAGAGATTTTGACGTGAGTGATTTTCTCTTTCGAATATCACGAGGCAAGGCAACATGACATGTAAATGAAATGCAAAACGGATGGGCTAGTTCCATGGAGCGTATCCTGTTCGAACTTTTCTCGAGGGACATGCAGAGAAGAATATGCGGAATGAATGCGAGCTCATGAATGGTTTTCCTTTGCCAATGTGCATTAGTGAAATTCAGTTAGCCGTGGGAGGACAAAGAGAGAAAGTCGAATCACTCTCACCAATTTCTATTCTTTTTAAACGACTATGAAAGTTGGTACACAATTTATTTGATTTTAGTGCTGAAATTAAATGCTCGCCAGAAGGAAGTCGTCCAGGCACGGTTCGTTACCTCCGGTCAAAGCTCTGTTAGAATAGAATCCTTAAATTGAGAGAGTTCAAAAATTATGTGAGAACAGATCCGCATTATAAATTATGAAATATTTGATCAAAGTACTGTACGCTAAATTTACGTCGTTTTTAATATGTATTCCTAAATAATTGAATTAGTATAAATATACGGGCAGAAGTTACAGGAAATGTGGAAACTTGTTCCGTAAATTTAAAATTATAGCTTTGAGATTAGAGAATCAATGACTTTTTTTTACGTTTTTACCCTTTGCAGGTTTCCTAAGGTATCATCACTGAAATCACTCTGCCATTATCATCATCATCATCATGTGTAGTCGCAATTTGTGCGTGCTTGGTTGACTGTGTATGCAATACTACAAAGTGCATACGTGTGTATACGGAATACGGATGTACGTACATACATAAATGGGACAAATACTCAGCTTGTTGGTATAAAATATTCATCAAAATCTTCCCTTTAGCGGAAGAAAGCAAGAGTTGCGTGTTGAAAAGTAAAGTTGGTTTTGAGTGGTTTGTTTTACTTTTATTTTGACTCTGAACAGTAGTGATCAAGTGTAGCTGGAACACACACAGGCAACGAAAGCTTAAGTGAAAGAGGTTCAAATCTTGTACATACATTTTAGTGTTATGATTTACCCTGCCCATGGACTTTCCTGTTGTTCATACAGAGTCGAGAATATATGTATGTACACATGTACATGCACGATTGTTGGCATAAACCCTGTTTTTAGAGTTTAGTGTAAACCTACTCTCCTGTCCAGATATTGGATAAAGTCCACAACAAGATAAAGTTCACAAATAACAGCGAATAGTAAGCTCATAAAAGCGTTTTGCGAGTGAAAGCACGGTGAAAGGTTCTTGTTGTTGATGATGAATCCTGCCCACAGCGTGTCAAGTCGCCCCGGGGAATCAACTCGTCTCCCATCTCCATGATTATTATGCTGTCTTATCTTCCTGGAAAAGCTTCTTACTTCGCAAGGTGAGTTTAGGTTATATGGTTTTATGCGCAAAAATTCGCAGAAAAACCATTACGACTATATTCTTTGGATAGAAACGGAAACATAAATTTTGCCAACTGAAATTATTCCCAAGTCAGCTTTGTATTTATTATACAAAAAATCAAGTGCTGATCTATGTATTGTACGTTCTTTGGAAAAATGTCATCATCATCATCACTCCCCATTGTTTAGCCAAAATATATGTATGCGTTTCTGGTTCGAAGCAGGAGGGAGACTTTTATCGTTGCGAAGAGGCGAGCACCTCGAAGTCGTAGTAGTGGCAAAAGCATTTGTAAGTCGTTGGCCGGAGAAAGTGCTTTCCTTGGCACTGGTCCTTCTCCTGGCTGTGTGTGCATGGTGGTGAAGTGGAGTGGATGGTGATGAATGGGTTGGACCCCTATTTCCTTCCGGCTCTTGGCTGGAAACCAAACTTTCTGGCAACTTGCTCCCATGAATTACTACCACAAGCTAAGTAGCCGGCTTTTCTGCACATATTTCTTGCAAATGGTGCAAAATTATTGGAAATGTGTTACGCCTCTAGAAAAGATGCCCATGCTGCTTGATAAACTATGCTCTTGAATCTTGTATCTATTACACCCAGAAGAGTAATTAGTGTTCAAGTTGAAAAGTGTAGCGTAAAGTAGCATTACTTGTGCATGCATATACCGAGAGTTCACCTCTTGTGCAAAAGTCAAGGATTATTACACATTTGTATTGTTTACTTTGTTGACTTATGTGTGGTCGTAAATAGCTGTGGCTTTTGATCTTCGCAGAGCTTGGCGAGAGAAAGAGTGAGGTCGGCCGTCTGTGTGGTTCCGGTGTCAAGTCATGTCCTCGTGATGTCATGTCATCTTCTGAAACGATGACAGATTTGTTTTTTATGTGGGATCGAAAAGTGCAATTTCCTGCTATTGCTCCCACACTGACCCTTGACTTTTCTCACCACCATGAGGCCGGGGCTGCTGCTGTGCACGTGTCTACAATCACACGACATGATGACTTCTTGCTGACAATATCACATAGTCACGACGGCTTATAATTATCTTCACGAGGAGATATTTTCTCCATGATGTAATACGTTGGCGTTGAATGAGCTAGACAGTTAAGGTATACATAAGTAGGTTATCGTCACCCTCCAGCTGTGTGATTTCCCAACCAGATAAACTTTTATATATATTTATCTATATTACTTTTATGTGTGTGTGTGCTCGTCGTCCTCGTCGTCCAGTCAATCTTCCCATGCATGCACTTGCTATATTCGCCTTGCAGAATTTATACGAACGACGTGCGACCACCATGGCCACTTTTCAGAAATAAATGTTTTCAGTCGTGCGTTCCAGTGTCATAAGGCGAGGAGAGAAGGAAGAAAAGTCATTAGCCATGTCCCACTAAAATTACATCACCACCATTACATTCTCATGGCAAGGGTGTGCTTGTCATCAGCGCTGCATTGTCGTCATCATCATCACGGATGACAATCAGACCAGTCAGCCAACCAGCGTCGCATCGTTCGTCTTTTCTATTTTCTGCAAGAATCGTGAATCGTCGTGTACGTACAGCCGTGTAGTTTCTCCTGAGGGAACTTTTGCTTTGTGCATTTTCAAAGACTTCTCAAAATCGGGACGACTAATTTACTTTATTTGGCGACCGCTTTATGTCACGGCATATCGTGCACGTCGTGGAACCTGGTCCAATTTTATTTGTTTGAGGAATGTGACGTGGCTTGCACTGACCCTATAATCAAACAACCAGCCGAGCGACATCCTTCCAGACGGGGAAATGATAATTTGAGACAATTTTTTCCCAAAATGATTATTATCTCGGAAATGGAGTGACTGTGTGGGCAGGCAATAGATATACGCTGCATAAGCTTCCAATCTCTTTGCTTTCACTACTTTTCCCGAGCCGAGCGCCAACCAAATCTAATCATGAAGAAGCAATTTCCTCTGAGGAAATAATTTGACGTGAAATTCGTGTCAGAATTGGCAGACTCCTATAAAATGATATGTATTTTTTAAATATATAAAGTAATTTTTTTATGTATTAAAAAATACGTAAAAACGGCATCAAGCGATTTCGTTTACTAAATTTTAAATAAATAAATATTATTTAATAAGGTGACTTTTCCTTTAGTTTCACTTATGCTACTTGCACGTCTTGCCATTACACGTACGTATGTATATATATACGTTGGTGGTTGACTTGTCGGTGCATGAGGCACGACACCAATGCGACATGTTGTTAGATAAGATGCACGATAAGCACTATCATCATTTCCCTTTGTGTCGGGATTTCAAAGAATTGATTTCCAATAATGATTTTTCTCCCGTCGAGTCCTATTTCGGTCGTTTACACATTTTAAGTTCTCATGAATGACACTGAATCACAGCACTATTTTAGCAATTTTGGTTCTACTGAAATAATCCGTGCTTTGTTTTATATTTAAACACTTGCAAAGCCTATTATGGGAGAGGCAAAAAATGCTGTTAAAAATCGATTCACTTTTCTCGTGTAATAAAGATCTATCTATCTGAGCTTCCTCGTGCGGGGTAGATGCAGTTTAGAAAGAGCTGTCACATAAAATAAAGTAAAACATGTAAAACCATGCTGAATCTGGCAGGAGAGAGAAGCAGTCGTGGCAGGCTAGGGTTTTGTGGAGAAAGTTGAGATTTTATAGAGGAGGATCGTAGAGAAAGAGAAAGTAACTATTTATTCCACAGACACAAAAAGATTTGGTTTGCTGATGCGATTTTCTGCGTTGCAATGGCTAAGTACACCCCCCGAATAGATAGTGAATATGTCTACTGATAGGACAGAGCTCGTCTTTTATTTTAAAAATAAATCTGAGCTTTTGCAAAAAATAGATGGGGTGAAAGAGAATAAATATTAGTCGATCCCACGGTCGTGCATGCATTACTTCTTCCAGTGTCACATGCATAGAGTAATTTTTTATCCGAGATCTTTGCAAAAATAAACTTGGAAAGTGTCGGCCTTGAGACGGAACCGCTCCAAGGATTTTGTACCGCCTCGTTGTTCACGAACCGTAAATTTCGTTGACCATGCAACGTTCATCAAGGTTTGAACTCTAATTCATGATTTATCCAAATAAAAAAAGTTCGCCATTTTACTCCTTTAGTTTTTGATTTAACGAGCTACGAAGTGAAAGCCTCTCTGTTTCCCATCCACGTCCACATCAAGTCACACCCGCCGATAAAGTCATCAGATTTTTCTTGTTCTCAAATTATTTAGCAATCACAGCTTTCACGCTCTGCTGTTCTTGCCCCATTCATTCATGAATAATTCATTGCCAATCCAATCAGTTTATAACTACGACAATGCAACGACTGATTTCCAACTCAATTGAGACTAGTTGGATGCATAAAAGGCGGAATTCGTGGGATAAATTGACTCTCGTTTAACCCACATTTCTTAAATTGCAGGAATTCTTAGAGCAGAGCTTAATGCGTAACTGGAATCAAATGGTCCGAAAATGACAAGCATCACAGATCCAGAAGAGATTGGCAAATGGCTTGACCAGAACCCGACCTACTTTGCGTCATATTTTATCAAAAAGGTACTCCAACAAATATTTAGCACTATTCTAACGCATTATTCGAGTCGAGTAATTTCAGGCCGACATTACGCTCATCAACCGATGGCTCACAGAACACGGCTACGTTATCTTGTGCGAGGGCAACACTGGGAGAAAGTCTCCAGTTCTGCTGGGACCACCCTCTGAGCGTCGTGGATCTCGTTCGACATGCTCCTCGCGACGCGCTTCGGGCGCTTCCTCCCTCACATCCGACACACTCTCGCCCACCAGCCCCCCCGAACGAGGGTCAGACTTCCTCTCCACCACCACGACGACAACCACCACCCTCGCCAACACCTCCGACGATGATCACAACAATGGTGAGACTTTGTAACAATTTGACATGCACCAAGAAATAGCCCTTCTACATATGTCGATGCTCAAGATTTCCTTCCTTATCTGCCTAAAAATAAATGAAAGCTTTCGCGAGGTCCGTTTGAACGACGTAAAGATCCTGCTTATCCATCGGTAGACTAACCCCGAACTACGACGATACTGATTTTATGATTACGAATAGTAGTTGGATCATCTGACTAAAAAATTTAGTAGCGGGCTCTGACCCTGACTCGGGCTGAACACATCAACACTGCACACTGTAGGTTTTATCTAAATGGGTGTGTACCACTCTTAATTTCAACTTTTTACAAAGTTTTCATAAAATTCAGTCCTTCCGTTCAGAGGTTGCAAAGTCAAGCAGATGAAGAAATTGGCCAAAGTAGTTTCTCTCTCGGTGCAAGTTCATTCAAGCTGAGAGCTGACATGATGGGGCGACACTTGGGGTATGCAAACTACAGTATGACGATTAACAAACTTGTTCTTAAGTAAATCAAGCACCGAGTGGAGCAAACTTGTCTGACGAAAGAGTTAGTTATTAGGGTTTTGACAAATTCATGCAAATTGGAACGAAAGATAAGAAAACGATGAGGATGACGCAAATGTTGATGACAAACTATTTAGAAGCTCTGCTAACTTTTCTAATGAGACATCAATTAAGAGTAATAATAATCAGAAAGAGTTCATATGATAATAAATTTATCACACATTTTTGCAGCTAGTTTTTTCAAACTAGGATATTTGAATTTTTGAATCAGATCCATAACGTTTTAAATACGGTTGAATTTTTTCCACATAGCTTGTTTGATAATGATAAGAAACTTGACAAGTTTTGTCTCCCCAAGTTTCTCGAGAGCTGGAAATGTAATAAACTTAATGAGTATAAATTGGGAGGCGAGAGTTTAAAAGTTTTAACGAGGAGGTGGAGCAGCAGCAGCAGAGGAACAAGGAGGTCGAAGGAGGATTTCCATCAAAGTCGATTAATTAGCAAAGTCGGTTGCGGTGGAGCCTGCGACGGTGGTTATTTTGTCGCCACCGATACTGAGATGTGTTCATGCAGTAAAAATGTTCAGGTTGACTTTGGAAGCTGAAATTCATGTATCTGATAGACTGCTAGATATGTATGCATAAGACCAATAAAACCTCTACGTCAATCGCTGATTAACTCCATGAGACGTAACCTTTTCGAGGACCTTGACTCGTGACAAATTTTGTCAAATTTGGAATAAGTATATATATCATAGAAAGTCTAGAAATACAAAATAATAAAAGCGTGTACAAGCTTATTTTGCTACCCACACTCAATATAAGTAGTAACTATCCAAAAACCTGCCGTCTTGGCTTAGAGGCTTGACCATCAGTGTCATGACTCAAAAAGCCGAGAGTTCGATTCCTCTTGAGTTGTATTATGCAGCAAAAATGTGGAACGAACTGGTATGGAAATACAAATTACTGTTCGGTGCCGGCAGATAATCTGCATAGGATTGTCTGGCCAAATCCTAAGATAGTTAAATATCTGCTGAATCGTCCTTGTAATCTATTGAATATCTCCTTATTTACATCCTATCCTGTTTCACCGTCCACCCCAATTTTCAATTTCAATAATTACCCCCTTTCCTCTACAGTACCTATCCTAGTAAACCTGACATGCCAGCCCTAACTATACCTTTCCTTGTAGTTGTTGATGTCAGTATCTATCCCTGTCTTGGTATTGGAAACGATGTGGCTCACATATCATATACCGCAGACGTTAAAGATTGAACAGAACAGAACAGAATTAATTAGTGTTGCTTCAAACAAGCAAAGTCTCAATATTTGTTATTTAGCGAGGGGAAGCGGACACTCGTCAAATCTTTCCCAATAATCATGTCTAACGAGGCGAGAGAGGAATCCAAATCAGCGAGATGTACAAATATATGTGGTTTGAAGTAGGATCCCAATTTGAAGCCGTAAATAGGTAACAATGCTAATAATCAGGTTATTCATATCCCCTGGCAGCCATACTCGAGCAGAAGATGATACGACGCACGTAGGAAATATAAGTGCATGGGCGTCGCGTTATGAAAGGGGCTTTCTTTTGCCAGTTAAATTACACGTAAGAAGGAATGAAAGAGAAAACATGAAACGGAGATAATAGCTCATTTGGCTTTGTTGAGTATGCAAATAGCCCGAAAAATGTGGATTTCGGTTGGAATCCTCCATTCAAAGAGATAAGAAGACATTTATTGGAATTGGATCTAGACCGATGTTCTCATTATTCCAGGGTTTACTTTACTAGGTAAATAGCCCAACTAGTCGAGGAAATAAAGGAGAGATTTGCAAATCTGAATAACTTCACAGAGACTGCAACCGCATTTTAGTTAGATAAGAGAAGGAAGCACTAGATCACCAGAATCAATAATGACAAAATGTGGCTACATATTTTTTGTCATAATCATCACATCATTGATACTTCAAGGAGGACGTTGAGATTACCTTGTCCCATTTTGTAATATATAAATTGGTGCACGCAAAATCATCGGCTTCCTTGAATATGCATGTACATAAGCACATAAGCTTCTTGAGAAGTAACTCGTACATATATTACTGCTCATTATGTATATGTCAGTAGTGCCGTTATTATCAAATATATCTTGTAATATATGAATTCACCTTTAACTATGACTGACCCCATTCCCACTTGCCTTCATTTGTCGTTGGATAGCTGGGGCGAAATTTGAAGTTGAGTGAATTCGAGTAGAATTTGTTGTCGAGATTCTCCAGGGAGTCCTACATCAGGATGACGATGACAGATATGTACAATTGTCGAGAAGCGAGGAAGGAAAGATCGAATGGAGATAATCAGATTCTTCACTTCAACAACTTGCTCAAATCAAATCATGTCCAACGTCTGAATGACTGACTTCGAACAAATTGAGCCAGTTTCAGTCTGGATCCGGTCGAACGTTTTTGTTGTCTGGATGGCAATTTTGCTGAGTGGAGGCTAAGCATGTCGCATGCGTGTCCGCTCAGACCGTAGAATCTTGACGCAACGTCACTATGATCCTTGAAAGATGAATGTTTTTGTGGTATTGCTGATTCGTTAGTAGTGATTAAAATTATGAGTGGAACGCATATTCTTTGAAGGACCTCATGTTTACGTCATTCAAATTCATGAAACCGCATAGCACTTTCTTGCAACTAATTTAGCAGCGTTATAAATAATTACTGTTTTGTATCACTACCGGACTCATCAAATTCTCCGGTAGTTCATCTTCATAAATATACATGTTTAGAAGTAGCTGGAGAGATGATAATAAAATGATGGATGTGATTAGCTGCAATAATGATGTTGATTTAGTGTACTTGGGGTTATATGCGATTTTTTGAACACTTTCGCTATCATTTTGCATATCCGCTCCGGTTTTACCAGATACGTCGTGTAGATTAGTTGGTAATCATATCCCTTGCTTATCTTTATCTTGTTCTCTTCACTCCAGCTGAAGCTCACTCCAGCACGATAATATTTAGTATATCCATATCGTCATGATTCAAACTTAAAAATGACACTGACACAATGAGGGTGCGATGATGATGGTCACCAGCCATCATCTTAATGGATAACCATCAAAGTTTGTTATGTTTATGTGTTCACTTTTAACTTGGTGAAGGGTTTCCAGAACATTGGATGATAAGCATATTTAGATGAGATTATCTACACAGCAGCAACTCGCAGCCTTCAGATAAAGCACGATCGTTATTCGTTACCCAAATGATGTTGAATTTATAGAGTCATGGCAGAATTAAGAGATCAAGTATGTATTTATATGGGTTTGCTGAATTAGACTTGCTAATCTTGACCTTTCACGATTGCGAGGAGGGAATGATCATGTCCAAATTGTATTTTATATTCCACAGGAAGCGGAAAGGCGCATCACTCAAAGAAAACTCTTCGCAATGATTTTGCACGAGCAAAAAGTCGGTCCGTGTTTCAGAATGAAGAGTCGTCTCTTGGTCATCACACCCCCGCGTCACTGGCATCCAGACGCTCTTCTTTGAAGGATATGCGCAAATATACATCCTTACCACCCAACTCAATTAACATCTTGTCCCTTCTTATTGAATCCAAGGTAAAAAAAAATTGACAAGTCGGGACGATATTTTTGGGGGGAAGCGAGATTTTAATAATTGAAAGCATGTCATGTCGGTCGATCCCAATTGCAGGTAAAACTACCACGGTACGCTTCAAAGCACTTTGAGCTGAAGAGGGAGCTGAGGAGATTCGATGATCGGGCCTTTTTTCTCGACATTGTCAAAGACATTGCAAACGACCTGGACCTTCGGAGCTTGACCAAGAAGATTATCGAGAATGTCACCATTTTGCTGGATGCCGAATCTGCGTCTTTCTTCATTCTGCAAGGGCCGAGAGGGAAACAAACCCTTGTGTCAAAGGTAAGAAGGTATTTACTATCTATGCATTCATAGCATGCATGTAAAGACGGGAGATATTTTGTAAAGTTTTCAAAAAAGTTTTGAGAGTTTACAATTTTTTATTTTTAACATGAAAGTAAACATGTTTTCAAACTAAGAGTGAAAGCATTTCCGTGTTAAAGTTGGAAGGGAAAAGATTATTGGGTGAAGATTTTTCTAGCAAAGGAATCGAACCACGCAATAATCTTGAAAAGTTGCTAGAAGCGAATTCCGAGAATCGGTCTAAAGTCTCGTGTGTGTCTGACCATGCAAATGGGTGAAAGTTCGGTTTCTGCAGCTACTACGGTTAAGTTCAACTACTTCTGGATGGTCCTCTTTTTACAACTTTTGCTACTCTGCATAAATCAATGGTCGAGGGCATATTTCAATAATAAATCCCTAAAGTTTTGTCAAATCTATTTTACTTATATCCCTAGTGCATGTAAAAAAATAAGTAGAAAATTTCAGTCTTTCTTGCGTAAAGTATAGATTCATATCATATTTTTTATTTATTTACAACACATGTAATTAATGCGACGAAGCTTGAAGGAAGGGATGCTCTTTCCAAAAAGAAATTCACTAGGGTCGAAGTACACTCATGACTTTGTAGTAAATTTTTATAGCTCTTTACTTTTATACATTCTATTATGGAATTTCCATAATTATAGCCGAGGCAGAATATTATGTACTGTGCTGGTCACCTTCCATTTTATAAAAACTTACTGTTTCGCAGGTGTGGGATGTTCCGATCGGAAGTCCGTGGACACCATCCGCCATGGAGCTGGACGGGGTGGAGGTTGGAATGGGGGCAGGGCATGGAATTCTCGGATGGGTAGCGGAGCGTGGAGGTCAGAAGAAGTCTGTCTGTATTACATAGATAATTCGAATATTGTAGTTCTGAGTTTCCAGAATAAATTACCTTTGTGGACATTGAAAAAATAAAACACAAAATTGTTGTCCTCTATTTCACAGAACCAGTGAACTTGGAGTCTCCCACAACGGTACTTCAAGACCCACGGTACAAAGTTGGTGCCCACCCACCCACTCATTCCCTCTTGGCCATGCCGGTTCGCAGCCCAGGAGACGAAGAGGTCATTGCAGTGGCGCAAGTCGTCAACAAAAATCAGTATTTTGGAACTTTCTCTCTGGACGATCAGAAGGTATAAATCTATAAATCGAGTGGTTAGACTGCTAATTTCAAATACACTTATTTTTTATAACGAGAGAATGAAGCATTTTTATACGTGTACAGCTTTTAGAGACATATCTATCTAACTAACATATCTATCTAGCTTTTAGAGACATATCTGCAATTTGTTGGAATCGCACTGACCAATGCTCAGATCATGGAGGCCACAAGAAGAGAGTACGATCGAAATCGGGTAAGCGCATTTCACAAATATGTACGTATCTTGTACCTCGTCACGTTTGTGCTCGATCACATCGGATAATTATCAAACTTAGTATTCTGCCCCTGTTCTGGGTATTATTTGGTCCAATTTGTTGTCTATTTGCAAAATATATCTATACACACCACACTACCAACACCAGAGTGCAGTGATTAAACCTTTTCGCCTTCACTGCTTGGAGAAAGTGGGAAAGCAAAGTGAGAGCCGAGTCGAATAACAATCAATAGCAGTCCATGAATTCTGTGCGCTTGATATGGCGTCGCTTTGTGTCAGTTTGTCCCATTCTATTTTCCACGTAATTTCTTCTAGAATCGTCCTTGTGCATACGCACATTACTTTTCAAATGGTTAGGCAAGCCAATTGGATATATGTAACAGGAAGGATCCCAATGTGCTCAAGAATGGGATATTTATGTATATATACAGATGTATTTATACGTATGTGGCTGAAACCTCCATCTTTTTTGATAATGAGTCAATTAAAGCCAAGCACTAAATCACGTCTCAAATTCCAATTCCAATCAGATTCCAATCTGGAGTGTCTGGAGGATGATGTTTCTACTGCAAAGTTTGACAACCACATTGCGTATAGTGTAGTACAAATTGAGAGCAGTCTAACCACATTGCACGGGATATCGCAGTCATTTTTGCAATCATTTTTGAAATTAGAGAGCTGAAATTTTACCAACTTCTGCTGACTGTGTTGTAGATGCGCATTTGAACCGCATAAATAACAATATAACAATATAAATAAATATGTTATGGAACGAGTTATTAAAGAAAACCCGTGATGGTTTTGGGTTTTTGATTTTTTATCCCACGACAATTCAATGTATGAAATTGAAATTTTTGTGATGATTTTTTTGATACAAAATTAATTGGAATCCGTCAATCCGGAGTCGAGATGATTCAAATTTCTATTAAATATGTACAACATTGTGGTTCATGTTTCATATAGATTATTTATTGCGTTGCATTGTAAATTTTTTACAGAATTTGCTGGAAGTAGTTCACGACCTGTTTGAGGAACAAACATCCTTAGAATCCGTAATTCTAAAAATAATGCAACGTGCACAACGCCTCCTGAAATGCGAGCGTGCCGCAGTCCTGCTTCTGGACGAGCATTCGAGTGAATTGTCCAAGGGTATAAAATTCTCCAAACTTTTTGAGCTCAACACGCCACTGAATGGTCACCCTACAGCAGACCTTCAAACGATGATGCAAACCACGTAAGCCTTTATAAATAAATGACATGAAAGGAGGAGGTATGTTGCCCGTGTAATTAATTAGAACCCTAATGCGAGCTTAAATAATCCATCAACTGTAGCGATGCCGGAAAAGTTCTTGATTGCCAAGCTTCAGGGAATATGATGCGCCTTGCTGAGCAAGTTGTGAGCTCTGGAGAGGTGATAAATATTGCTGAGATTGTGGAGGTGGAGCCCAGCGGCTGTGGGGACAACCTCAGGTCTCTCCTCGCTATGCCCATACGCAACAGAAATTCCGAGATTATTGGTAAAAATTTTTATATTTTCGTCCCTTCCCTTTCATGTCCTTTCAAAAGGAAAAAAATCTCATTGCACAACGAGTGTGATTTGGGCATTTATTGGCCTGATGAGATTTTATTGATGACACGCGCGTCGTGGTTCGTGGTTGTTTAGTTCAATGGAAAATTTAATCCTTATCATTACCATCTCATCTTGAAAAGTCCTTGATTGGCGAATCCTTATTATTGCTTTTTAATAACGAGACGCCATTTGATTCTTGGAAGGAATGAAAGGACTTGTTGTGCTCATATTTCTTTTACAATCTATTAAAAGCTCTGCTTGATTAAATATTTGCCAGTTATATAGCTGATAAATTCAAAGGAAAAGTAATTCCAATTTTCTTCTACCTACTCAAAAATTAGAAGTTGTCAAAAGTGGAAGGAAGAAAGTAGGCTTATGAATAAAGCAAAAAAGGAGCAGCAGCAGCCTTTCAAATGGAAAGCCAGTGACGCAGGAATGCTAAAAATGATGTTTTTTTTGGATCACAAGATTGACCCAAAACCTTTTGCAATACCTTTTGCTTATTATGTAATGAATATGTGTCGCAGTTGTATATAAAGTAACCAAAGAGCGAAACTCACTGTTTTTCTATAGGAGTCGCAACGATAGTTAATAAACTCAACGCCGTGCCCTTTGACGACCAGGACGAACAACTTTTTGAGGCGAGTTCTCAGTGTTTGTTTTCATGTCATGTTTTGAATCCATCTTTTCCTTTATCTTCCTGCTTCATGCTCAGGTCAACACGGTCGCAACAGTGGCCAAATATAGTTTCAAAACATGCAGAGGCTTGTAAATATGCATGTGTACTTACATGTGCGCAATAGAAAAAAAAATCATGCACAATCCGCAGCCGTTGTCAAGTAGTTATTAAGAAAGTGCATGTCCCCACCCAATCTCTCATTTCTTTCAAAACACGTCCGGTGGGAAAGTAGTGATATAAATAATTCCTTTTGAGGACGATTCATCCCCTCCTCATAAAAAGCTCGTTCAACTAACTCTGACCGAGATGATGCTAGCATCCACTCATCGCTTTTTTTTCCGTGGGCAGGGCAGGGAATCTGAGAAGAAGAATGTCCATATATCATCTCTTTTTCGACGAATGTTGCCAAGCTTAGCTGACCTCTTTCATGCCGGTGGCTGATGTTCATAAATATATACTTTCCATACTTATCCTAACGAATCCTAAGAGTGGCGGGATTAATGGTTATTAAATCAGAGAGCATGTAATTTCTGTAATAAGCCATGCTTGCGAAGGTAACAGCTGTGATAGGGAGATTTGTCATTATTTGTCAATTTATACGTCCGTGTGACTAATCATAAACGCCATCACAAATTTGGAATAGCTTATTTCATTAAAATTTCTTTTGAACAGTTCAGTCTACGCAATTGGACATTAGCTTAAATACTTCCTAATGAAAATGCTTACAGCATAGTGATCCATCCAGTCTGAGGAGTTTTATGCTTGTTTATACTAACTGGAGAGAATATGAGATGTACTTAGCGTTTGAGAGGGTCAAAGACATTTTAATTTGATGACTCGTTTGTTGATCCCCCTTCAAAATATTTTTATTATTCGTGTAGGCATTCACCATCTTCTGCGGACTTGGAATCTCAAACACACTCACGTATGGGGACTTGGAAATGGCGATAGCACGGCAGAAAGTAGCTATAGAGGTAAGAAATTTTGTGTTACTTAGAAAAGTTTCCACGTAGCTTGATAAAATTAGAAGGTTGACTTTAATCTTTGACCTCTGGTCTTTGGCAAGGGCCAAATTTTTAACACGGTGTGAAGTCTGTTGTTGATCAGAGTTTTAAACTCTATAGTATACATGCATACGTAGTTCAGGAAGACGGACGAACGGAATGCTCGCTCAAAGTAGCCAACCGCTAAATGAATAGAAAAGGACAAATGTGTTTGGCGTAACACGAAGGAAAAGTAATTAAGCGTAAATTTCGCAGAATAAGTATTAAATTAAGATTGAGAGTGAACTTCGTTTGCTATTTCTCATTCCTTGATTCATATTTGCATACAGAAAGTGTATCGCCTATGCGTAAATATGTAATCCTTTTGTGTACAAATTAAATGCGGGCTTAAGAGAAGCATCGCTAACTGTGTATATGTATTTCCTTGTTCCCTGTTTAGTTCTATCCACACTTAAATTGAGATTGACTCAAGATTTTCACAAACTAAATAACGAGAAGGGACAAGAACAAAATGGCTTTTCGAGTGGCAGAGGTACATTAGTTCGAGTAGAGTTGGCGTGGGTTGACGTTAGCTCATTATCATGCTGGGAAGGATTTGCCCTGTTCACATTGAAACACTTATTGTGTGCAGAGTTGGATGAAAGCGAAAATAAACAAGGAAATCATGGAATCAAATCCTTTTAAAAGTTGTTGTCTAAAACAGTTTCAAGGAGACGAATGTATGGGTACAATAATGCACAATAGAGAAACAGGGTTCAAGTAAACTTTATTTCAGTAATTTGAAAAGGTATTTATTAGAAACGACAAGCTTGTCGTAGGGTTTTAGCAATGCCAAAATAATTAATAACGCAATTTTATATCAAATTTTCACTTTGCAGGTGCTATCTTATCATGCAGCAGCGTCTATTAAAGATGTGGAACTCCTGTTGGTAAGTTGTACATAATAAATTTATCCATTGATCCAGACAAACGTCATGCATTATGCATACATGGATGTGAACTGTGTGTATAAACACAGACCTGGATGGAGTTGATAGGCTGAAGATGAGGCTGCTTTGCAGAGATGTTAAAAAACCATGAGAAAATTAAAATTTCATCCGTGTATTTATAAACATCCTCCAATGAAGATGAAACCAAGTAGGTTAGAGTTGAGGGTCGAATGCTTGACTGACTGCGCGAACTCATTACTATTATAAAGGAGCTATTATGGGTACTTAATTCCGAAATTTCTGATATGCCCATGTGGACAGAGCAAAGTAAGTAATCCAGGGAACTTTAGCAGCAGGTTGGTTCTCCCAATTCTAAAAACTTGACAAGTGTACAAACTTTTAGTTTGCGAGAAAGAGTAATTTCTGGGAATTAGTAGTTGCCACTTTTATGGGCGAGTGGAACATGTTTAGTGTCTCGAGGGGAATTAATCCCAGGCTCATTTACAACTTTATCATTCCTTTCCCTCCTCCCTCCATGGATTACAAAAATTGTTTATAAAAAATTCAAACTTGGTCTGTTTTCCACAAAAAGGATGTTAGGTTTTTGCAAGTACACATTGCATGCAGGCGATTTATTAACAATTCATATAAAATACTAAAGCGTATTGAGTTGGTTGGTTAATTGGGTTAATTATGGTTCAAAAGTTGTGCGTCTAATTTATTCTCCGCATTTGCTGTTTTATTTTGCACTCTTTAAAATTTGATAAGTTTTATGGGACCGCAAATTGCGAGGAAAGTACTACATAAGAAAGTTTAGACGTACAAATGTACAAAGAACGAATTGTACTTACTGATATTATTACATGTATTAGTCTACTTCGGAAATATGAACGCCTTATGTTTTTACATATATAACAGTTTAAGTTACATGATAAATGTTGAATAGTAGATAATATTTTAACTGGTTTGCGAATTACACCTATAATTTGTTTTTCTTCTCTTCTTTCAAGACAACAGTTTTTAGCCAATGTAAAATTGTGTTGTAATGAGTAGCCAACGTGAGCATTAGATATGTAGAAATATAGGGAAACATGTATACACAATAACTAAATCTTGTTAATGATGCGTTAAATGCAGGGTCGTGAAGTACCCGATGCGGATGAACTGGGTCTGGTGGGCTTAGATTTTGATGATTTCTCACTTGACGGGGACACCATGGTTCTAGCCGGTATGTAATGTCTTCTAGTACCCTCGTGGCTATGGGGGTGACTCACCCCCACTTCCAAATAAAAATACATTTTTACAACAGTGTACCATGCACAATTTTATAAAAAGCACATATAATTTTAAGATTGCTTTCATCCTACTTCTACAATAACCGTATTTTATTTATTTTTGATTTATGTCCAACCCAACCAAATCAAATCTGACAGCCCTTCGGATGTTCACGGATCTATCCCTTGTATCCAGGTTCAAGATGGACAATGCTGTAATTACGCTAATCCGGATGTAGTTATTTGCACTTGATTGTGCGTATTTGAAAGACATGTTATTTTTATCCAGACGTTGATACGATGGATTCTAACAATACAACGGAACTATCGAGACGTCCCTTATCATAATTGGAGGCATGCATGGAATGTGTGTCAAGTGATGTTTGCCATACTCACGGTACTGCAAAAATATGCAATATCCTGATTCGAAAAGTGCCTGAAAACTTATTTTATTTCTTCCACTCCCAGAGCTGCGAAATGAAGGACACGTTTTCAGAGTTGGAAGTTTTGGGTAAGTGTAATAAATAGTAAACGGTGTAATGCTGATGGGAATAGTAATCTTGATCTGCACAATGGAAATTTTTCACCGATACCACTTGATTTGCGAAATTGCAATTCTAGAAAATTCACAAAACTTACTCAATAATATGCGTTGTTCGGTTCATGATTATCTGTACTTATTTATTTGTAGGAATGTTTGTCGCTTGTCTTTGCCATGATTTGGATCATAGGTAAAGTATACACATCTCATATAAACTACTTATGTACTATTTATATTTTAATATATTCAACTTTCTAGAGGGACTAACAACGCGTTCCAAGCTAAGTAAGTGCATTTCGGGGGTGGAGGCCGGAAGTCATTTAAAAGTTATTATCGATCTGCCCGTTAGTTTCCGGGTTCTCCATTAAATTGTTTACGAGTAATTTGCCGTCTTCATGTAGGACTGGGTCAGCCCTGGCGTTGCTTTATGGCACTCAGAACACAATGGAGCAACATCACTATCATCATGCAGTGATGATTATAAACAGTGAGGTAGATACATACAGATATAAAAGTTTTAAGGATGTAATAAAATCAGGTGCATTTTACCATCCAACTTTTATAATTTTTATCAAAGGGTCACAACATCTTTAGTGGACTAGGTTGGCTTTGAGCATCAAATTTATTACGTCACTTCAAGTGAAACTGTTTCAAATTTCAAATTTTCTTTCAGGGCCGGAAGACTATTCTCGAGTCATGAATGTCCTACGACAGTGCATATTGGCGACTGATCTCACGACTTATTTTCAGTACTAACTGATCCTTATATTTACAAAAATCATGATACATTTCAAATTTACAACGTATCAATATGGAAATTTCTAGGCGCAGGTCGACATTTTTTTCGCTTGTATCAGAATCCAGATACAGTTGGGACGAGGAGGGGCAACGAGAAACGCTGCGTTTCATGCTAATGACCGCTTCAGACCTTGCAGCGTCGACCAAACGATGGGAAGTACAACGTCGAGTTGCCGAGTTGGTCACTGCAGAATTTTTCGCACAAGTGAGTATTTACAATTTATTTGGTTCAATAAATGCATATTTCTGCGTGCTCCAGTATAAAAAAAATCTGGCAAGTCCGTCAACCATTGTCATCCTTTAGTCAATCGCGTTAGGAATTTAAATTGGATTTGTGACCGAGGAAGAGCAAATGAAATTGGAAGTTGCAATAATAAAAATATAATACAATGGATGCATAAATAAAATAGTAGTATTTGCACTTGCGAGATTCTTGAGTTGCATTGGAGTTTAGCTGAATATGAGAATCGACGATGAACAAGGATTGTACTTTTTCTCGGTCGATTGTTCCACAAAGGAGGTCATTTTTACAACAAAAATAAAGTAAAACACTTTTTAAACTTATCCGTCGAGGTCAAGTTTCTTTAATGTCAAAACCATGATTTATTAACGTGGTCTAGATTTTGAGCGTGCTGCATTCCATTCCAGTCCATTAGGTTGGTGGCAGGAAATAGACAGTTTTCTTGAGAGTAAAAATCACCATGATTCTGGTTTCACCACAATCACAATCCTGTACTGTAGTTGAAAAGTGTGGAGCTGGATGAGCGGATTTTTCCACCCAACAAAGCTTTCATTCCGCATTTCATTTTGCTTTCTCTCTGGGGCAGGAAAGGAAGGAGAAAAGATTGAGAAAGAGTTGGTGGAGAAAGTTGGTGGATTTTCATGATGTGATGCAATGTGATTCTTGGACTTATGTCGGTACATATCTAACAGTGGGAGGGGACGAGGAGATGTACATTCAAGTACCACGAGTGCCATGGTTAGAAAGGATTTCCCTCGAGAGTTGGCTTATGATTTATGAACCTCTACTATTTTTAAACGTTGTGTGTAATTCAATTGTCTCATCATGGCCCACTTACTTGCTTTTTGCCTCCACTACGATACAATCCAAGGGGAGGTAATTCACCCGTGTTGTTGGAGCGGATGAGG
Source organism: Folsomia candida (assembly GCF_002217175.1). Classification (NCBI taxonomy): domain Eukaryota; kingdom Metazoa; phylum Arthropoda; class Collembola; order Entomobryomorpha; family Isotomidae; genus Folsomia; species Folsomia candida. The sequence goes on along the minus strand of NW_019091193.1, from coordinate 22,115,446 downwards.
CGCATTGTCCCAAAAAGAGGAAATACTTTCCTTGGATAGTTTTTTGTATGGAGGACACTTCTGGCCCGGAAGGAAAAGTCAGTTGCTCCTTCAGATAAGATGAGATTAACTTGGGCTGTCTGTCTTCGTCACATTCATCCAGCAAAACGGAGGAATGAAAGCCAGAGAGCATACGTACGTACGTATATATTTATGTACAGTTCCAGAAATTCGAGATCTCGTATTTACGATCTCGTATCTTCTCCCATAAATCTAAGCCCTATTCTGTCATTGATGTGATACGTACATTTTCCTGCACAATTTTCGTTATCATGGATCGAAGATTGAAAATGTACTCACATGCTTGAAAATAAAACGCATGAAACTGGAATTTAAATAAAAGTAGCACATCCTATTTTCATGTCGTAACTTTCTTTTATGCATTTATATACATATGTACTTAGATACCTACGGCGCTGGTCGTTTAGCTTTTTCGAAATACATACAGGGTGGTTAAAATGTCACGCTACAATGGGAAATTTTTTGATGGGAAAAACCCCTAAATCTCCATTAGTTACAAGATTTTGGATTGAGATTTTAATAATTATTATCAAAACTGATGGAGCATTGATGACGAAATTCTTAAAATGTTGAATTTTAGCGATAAAATTTCGGTAACTAATGGAAATTTACGAATTTTCCCCATCGAAAAATTTTCCATTGTAGCGTGACATTTTAACCACCCTGTATATGTAAAATGATTTCATGGATATGTGCAAAAATGCAATAAAGTGTTAAGTTGTGCGAAAGAGACCTACGAGAACGTACATATTTACAGCTCTCGCCATTGAGAATTGAGAATTTTCTAATAATATTACTAATAAATAATTTAATCAAACATTGTTGTAATTTCATTGAAAATGGAATTAGAAATGGTTATTTCTGCCGTTTTGATGAAAGAATTAAAATATCCATGCTTTCTTTCCTCCAGCATTATTATTGCTGTTAGTATTCTGTCAGTTGCAGGGCAGATTTGCCACAATATAAATAAGTACTTCTATCCATCCGCTTCATTCGTAGCAAGTCTGATTGATGTATTTGGGACTCAAATCAATGAATGCAATTTGAATAAATTCAGAGTCAGAGTACAATGTATTATTGTTAGCTTATGTTTGTGTCATACGATACACGTACTACAAAATTATATACATATGTCTACGTCTTCTCTATCCACTGCAACGACTTGCAGAATACGACACTAATAACTAAGTATTTCAGCCAATGAAACCTTTCAAATAATTACGATTATTTTGTCGTGCTGCTTTTTTGGGGCCTTAGCAAATATGGAACAATGAAAATATGCATATGAAACGATTCAAGACTTGTAAAATGAGCTGTGCACAATTTATTTTGCATGTTGGGGTTATTAATTCTGCATGCATATCATCTTTCAGGGCGACCAGGAAAGAAAGCAGTTGCAGATAACTCCTCCAGCATCAATGGATAGAGAACGAGAACATGAATTGCCTCAGCTACAAATGCGATGGATTTCTGACATTTGTCTCCCGCTTTACCAGGTTCGGTTGCATTTCGTTTTTCTCGAGGTCGTGAATTAGTTGTGCAAATCAAGTAATAAATGCTAAACGTGTAAACTTTCTCCCCATGCTACAGTCCTTGTCAGACATGAACCCAAGATTTGGCGTGATGCGGGACGGGGCGAGCGTAAATATGAAGGTGTGGGCAAAATTGGCTGGAGTTGACATTGACGACGAAGATGCTTCGAAGGCTTCAAGCTAATTTTGCAGGAGTCTCGAAAACCTGAGACTTCACTTGGAGCTTATATTCTAAGATTTGTTCTGGAAGTTGAAATTATTAATCAAACTCGAATCAATTTTATTGTGTGTAGTGAAATGATTTCACTGAAATCGGATTAACCGAACCCTTATTTTGTTCCCCACCATGCACATAAACGACAAGACTCCCGACTGATGAGATTTTCAAAGTACAACATTACAACCATTTTTATTTGTAATTATATGAGAACATTATATGATTACATTTAAGCATTAGATTTAACTTGTGGGATAATAATAAAAAACTATTAAACTCCATTTCTACATGTAAGTACGTGTGCTGATGTGTACGCATGTACATATGTAGCACAAATATGCACATAACGACTTTCATCGCACTTCTTGTAATATTGTAAGCATGAAAGTACATATACGCAATATATTACATACTTTATTAACAGGAATACGAAATTGTTGTAGCAAAAAATATTTTACTGGAATGCAATAAGTATTTTGACGTAAATATTTCCTTATAAATCTTGCTGAACATCTTAATATTGGAATTCTTCTTTAACCCTAACCTACCACACTGTTTTCCTACAATAGGGAGGAGCACAGTGGTATGCGAGGAACTTTTATTCTGAGAAACAATTCTGGCTTCTCTCACCCTGCCTCCTTTGCAAGCCTATGGAACTTATATACCAAACTCCCCTTAAATAATAACTAAAGATAAGTTCGAATTCAGCTTCCCAATGCAAAATCCCACCACATAAAGCTTCTCGTCTGCGTTTTTAAGGTAACTTCTCGTTGACACAAATAATGGGAAATATTGTAGGAGCACATTTTTTCTACGTAAAAATTTGGGATAGTTAAATGAGTTAGCAATACATATTTAGCATTTAGTCTGGGTCTTCGGTTAAGCTTAAAATTCAGTTATAGGCGTGAAACACAATTCTTCTTAATGAATCCGAGGATTGCACAGCTTGCATTCATATTTATGTAGATACTTACACAAATCTTGAATCGTGAGGGTTTTAAAAGTTATAATCGGCAATGACCTGTTGAACAACATGGTTTACTAATACGTAATCCTGCGCTAATCAGCACGATGTGATGTCATACTCATATGCATTATCGTGACAAATTTAGAAGGGATAAGCAATAATAATTACGGCATCTCCACTACTGTTATGCCCACTACGACACATTTGTACAACATGCATTCAATATGGTTTCATTCCTTATTAATTATCTTGAACTAAATAAAGGGTGACAAATATGGATGAAAATATGTCATTCATTAACTACGCGTATTCATGATAAATACGATCTATGAAATGAGAATAGTAATCCAAATTTAAACGACAAATCTAAACGACTGAACATCTTGTGACAAAATAAACACTAAATTGCATTGAGCAATCCCACACAGTTTATGTAACTACTCCGACTCGACTCTTTGTGTCGTATTATTCTTACTACTGACTTGTTTTTAAACGGCTGAGGTTGATAACCACCTCAAATGAATGAGTATTTCCATAAATTACCCAATAATTAGTCCAAGGCCCGCACACAGACATACAAACTAATACACATTCGGTCAGAATCAGAGCTATGATGGTAAACATTAGTTGTGAGTATTTGTTTTATCCAAGTGACATAACACATGCTTGAATAATTCTTTTTATACGTATCTGCTAGTCATTTCCTTAGTTTGTTTTATTGCAATTTGATACTTATTACATAACAAGATTGATACATATACACAAACGGAGAAGAAAGGAAACATATTTAGGTATTCCTTTTTCAATTTATTTTTATTGCCCGTTTTCGGTGTATTTGATTTGATTTTGTGTTTGATTTCGTAACAGCTCAAACATAGATATGCACATTTGGCAAGAAATATTGAAAAATTGACACATTTTCAATTAACCAACTAAAACACAATTACATTGGATGGACGCATGAATGAATCAAGATTGAATTATAATATGAAATCGTGAGCAAAGCGTGGAGTCCACATTATTCTTACGTCTTATGGCATGGCCCACTGTCAAACTGAAGCGACACAAGGGGCATCGCAAGTTTCAAACTCTGTCTGTGAAGTATTTACAAGCGAGCTCTTATGGCATCCAAATAGTTTAATGAACCAAAAGGGAAATTGAATAAAAACGGAAATATGACGGGTTCATATTGTTATTGTTACTCAAAATAAGACAAAGTTTGACACATGAATCACCAAGATGAAGATGGATTATGGTCCAAATCACTCACACACATCTCATAAATATTCTATTGCTTTGCAGCACAAGCCAACAAAATATTTTGCAATAAAACATACGAAAATTTTCGAATTTCAAAATCCTCTCATAAAAACGATGATAATTCAATTCAATTACCAAAAACCAATTTAAGCTTATCGACATCACTAATAATTAATATTATGCACCTGCAAGCAATCACGAGGAGCAAGTTTTCTGCGCAAAATTAATCAGTTTATTAAAAGTAGATTTACATCTGCACCATATTAAAGGGTTGCGTAAGAGCATGTTACACACGTGAAGCAGTCTTGAGATCAGTAGAACAAAAGTGAGACGATCTTGATTTTTGAGAAGGTATTGGACAACAAAGGAAAGAAAACAAGTACTCGAATCAACTTCTCAAGTGAACAAACAAACATGGTGGGTGAGCAACTTTCCTTGCGTATAATAAGTCCTTTGTCAAAATAAATAATAATGACTGCGTCGGGTCAGTTGCCGTTCTTTATGCGCGAATGATCATACACATGCATCCACTGTGTGCATGCATGTGTCGATAATTACTATTTGTTATTTTTTCGAGTACTCGAAAAAACCCAACGAGATCTTCATTGACTAATCATTCGTGAATGACAGGAAGAAAGCACAATGCGGACACGATAAACGGATGACTTGATGCGTCAATACAAAAAGTCAAAAGTCTCTGAGCAGACTCTGTTGCAATTTGCGATGACGTCGACTTCTTGATTTTACATATTACGTGTGTAGAAGAAAATTGAGTTTGAAGATTGAGTTTTAATGTTAACTGTTAATTGTGATTATTATTGAGGCATTATTGATGGTATTTCGATGGCTTGTTAGACATTGTATTTAAAAAGATTATTAATTAATCTGGAAATTAGGCAAACTTATTCCAATTTATTTACATTGTTTTTGTTACTAATATTTATTTTTTTAACCTGAAAATTTGTCTATGTATGCATACATATGTCTATGAGTCCGATATTAGAATGTGCAAAAGGACTTTCTGCTTGTTTGGAAAACGAAAATAAGTGTTGCTGCTACCATTTTAGTATGTATGCATCCACACTTGAGAAATCATAGCAAGCACTTAACCCGGTTAGGAAACCACAACTGAACAAGTGCTCCAACTTTTCACACGGAATTGTGTCAATACTTTCTTCAGTTTTGAAAGGTACGTCAACGTCAATAAATCCCAGAGGATCAAATCACATTATGCAAATAGTTTAGAGTTCGTAAAAGATGGCTATCGACGGTCGAGAGTTGCATGCATACGATATATTCGAGGCTTAGGGCGAGCACAATTTATAGCCAGGGATGAGCAGACGCAAGACAGAAGTGGCCAAATTAACTCAAGTGTTATCATGAAATAAAATCTAAAACGTGGTCACAAAATCTTTCGTAACATCGGATCAGTTTAAATTTGAAACTCTAACATTATGTAATAATTCGTATTGTTAAGTTGATTGGGAGGAATTGTACTCGAGTGTGTGAACTTCGTCCATTCGCATTCTCAACTAGATCATTGCAAAAATATGCAAATGAGATTTAAAAATAAAATCATAAAGTAAGTTGATATACGTAATGTGTGATTGGTCAGAATGCATTGCTTAATCGGCGAGATATGGCATAACTTTTTGCAAGAGTCGAAAAACAATTCTTGGTCAGTACCTGCACGGAGACTTGAAGTTATTAGCTATGTTTCAATTAACCTTCAATTATAGTGAAAAAAATAGTGTACTTGGTAATGAAAACGAGTGTTAAAACCCGTTAAATGCCACCGGAATTAGGCCACGGCCAAACCAAGCGTACAAGCAACTGCAAACTTGAAATGGTGACACCAGAACTAAAACAGGATTGATGATGTCGTTCCTGCTCCTGAATAATGTTTCCGGCTATTTGCACCAGCTCTATGCATAATTATTGCATTCACTGATAATGCATACGAACTTGTAGCAACAATTTATGTACAATCTGAGTAGCATTTCTATTATTTAACAGACTTGTGATAAAATGAATCAGTTTAATCTGTTTGATGATGTTTTCATTCTGGAAAGGTTGAATTTATAAATACTGCAAGAAATAAGAACCTTACAGATACCTACAAGTACAATAATTACGACGAAAAAATCGTGATGAACTTGACTGATTTAAAATGAAAATCTGGAAAAGTCTATAATTATATTATTAACATAATTTGAGATAACGGGTAAAAAGTATAGTTGAATTTTTCTTTGAAAGAACCACTATTATGAAGTCTCCTAAAACTCTAAGATTACACGACGCCGGAGAAGGTCATTTCAACATACAATCATTTTGCAACCAGGAATATGACAGAAACGTCAAATGTTATAATGCATGCACATGTTCCAAAATTGGGCCAATTTGTGCTTTAGCATGTGTGAAGAAGCACATGTAATCATGAAGCAGTATTATTTATAACGTGATGAGGAAGATGTCCGCCTTGTCGTGCTATTATTTTATTATAAAGGGTGCAACAAAGTCAAGTAAAAAGTCAAGTTTATCACGATTAGCAAACAGCAATAAAAGTAATTGTGGGAATGTCATGTTTTCCATTGACCACTGCCCACACGCTTAAAAGTACTTACACTATGGCTTTATTTTATTATTCAAGTTGTGTTGCTGTTTTGTTCTTTGACCGTTTTACACTGTTTTTACTACTTCAATTGCCAATCGTTATTCATTTTTCTGTGCTTGTTTGTTAAATTCAAAGTGCATGGACAATTGTGACATATCGTGTTTATTATTTTATTTTCATGACTTTTACATCACAGCATTGCCACCTTACTTGCTCCTTGCATTATCATTCCTTGGTTGTTGGATTACACGCTCGTAAATGAGTTTGACATCGTAATCGCACCACAATGACGACTATGACGGTGGTCATTATTATTAATTATGGCGTAGCGTTGTGGTTTAAGGGACAGTGGGCAAATTGGGCGAATAATCACGAAGCATCTGACAGGTCGCATTCATAATAACAATAATAGCAATGCATCAGCAAGTTGAATCACTTAAGGACGAGGAAGCTCCCTCGACGACGACGACGACGACGACGACGGGGTGAACTCCCCAAATGAACCAAGTATTTAAACCTGAGACCACTTTGAAATCATGCTCCACTCGCTTATTAGAAGGCAACGCTATATGTGTACTAGTCGTGTCGTGTTGTATATGCATTTTTTAAGACGAGGGTGCCACCTTCACTCGATTGTACATCTTGTTGTCGTCGTCGTCGTCGTTTTCGAAACCTAGTTGAATACAACAAACTTGAATATTCCAAAGTTCAGGAGTGATTTTTAAATATAATTTTTGGACCTTGCTTTGACCTCGTGAGAAAAATTATTGTGACAAAAACGACCACAGGAAAGCTGTCAAAATGTGGAAGGGAATGAGGGTAAGTTTCTGTTTTGTTGTTTATGCTATTTTTACACATTCAAGAAAAAACGAATTTTACTTAAATGTGAGACAATTTATATGAATTAAAATAAAAACATATTTAAATACAGAGGATTCTACATGAATTTTTAAATGTCAACTGTTGTTGTTTTTGGTACACACAGAGTGCTAAAAATACAATTCAATTATAATTTTTCTTTGGCACACAAAAATTAGCACTCAATTGTGTTTTTATACGTATATCTGCCGTTGCTCAGTAGTGCGACTCAGAAATGGTGAGATAAAAGAACATGAAAGTCAGCATTTGTACTTTTATTTGTCATTTGCCATCAAAGGAAAAATGAGTGTTTAATTACTCGTCTATTTTAACAAATGAGAGAATGATGACGCGAAAGAGAATTTTGTTCTGTGTTTGGACGCGTGGGTGTTCATCTCTTCACGTCCGTCAGGCAGTCTTGTTTGGTTTTTTGTTTGTTTTAATAATAGTAATAAACTAATGAATTTAGAAATAAATTAAAATCTAAACCCAAAAAATGACCATTGTACGAAACATTAGTACATGTCGGTAGGTACATAAAATCAGTAATTTTTTGGGGAAATATGAAATGAAATTCGAAAAAGACAAATTTTGAAATTATGCGTCAACGAAGAAAAATACGATACGACTTATCATGATAATATTAGTGTTTGATCACAATTATTTTACCTGAGTTGAGTCGAAGTTGATGACCACATTGCAATTGTGTGAAAACCGAATCTAACTTTTCTCTCACTTTTGCAATTCTCTTCGACAGCGCGTGAGACAATGGGCAATTTCTATTAGCAAAATGATTAAAGAAGCAACTGTTGTTTCATACAATTTTGTATTGTCATTTGCTTGACATTGGAACATTTGAATCTGCCTAAAATACCAAATACTTAATTTGTAGATAAATATACAACGACATTTGTAATTGTGAGCAACATTATGTATCTTTTCCGAAATGCAGTTTCAAAACTCCCAGTTTTGTTAAATATTAAACTATGATATTATTTCAATTTGGCAAGACATTGCACTTATCAAATTGTGCATTCAGTCGGAAAAGTATGAATTTCTGACAAGTAAATGAAGAGGAAACACGGATCTCACAGTCATCAGAGCTTTAAGCCTACAAGTAACAATAATCAAATATACGGAATTATGTTTTTTTACAGTAAACTACACATTGCATTTACATTACCATTCATTCCAAGTCATATTTCATGTAACAAAGGTTTACAATAAATGGAGAAAAAGGAAACATTTTTCATTTCACAGACAAGACACAAAAGCCAAAAGTTGGGAAGGGAGGTTTAATAAATTGCGTCAAAGTTTAAGCAACCGACGACGTATTTACGTGTTACGAAACAAAATGTGTATGCAAATACATGTATTTTTGCATGTATGTATTTTGCAGAAAGTATGCATGTATGTATTTTGCAGAAAGTATGCATGTACGTATGTAACTGTAAACAACTGCAGCAGTGTTTCTATTCCAAGCCAATAATCGAACTTTTTTTTATTTTACTGTCAGTAATGCAGTCGACTTGTGGACAGTTGATATGCTTCCCTATTTTGATTTCAATCAACTGTGGCTTATTACTCATTTGGTGTTGAAGTCAAAATGAAAGAAAGGCGAGAAATGAATGTCGTCAATCGTCATGTAACAAAACACAACAAAATAGCGTCTATGTCATCACACAACACTGCAATTGAAATAATGGGGGACCTCAGACACACGAAAAAATCGTCGCTTAGAATTTCGCTTCATTTTTCGCTTATCGATAACATGGCCAAAATTATGAAAATTTCAAAATTTTGTTCCGATTGTAGCTAACCGACCTTAACCCAACCTCTGAGTTGAGTTTCTGTTCGCTTGCCCCAGAGCTCGCTTATCAGGAGGTAAGCGAAAAACGAAGCGAAATTTTAAGCGACGATTTTTTCGTGTGTCTGAGGTCCCCCAATATACATACGATACAAATACAACAGCCATCTCGCCAATTTATTTCTCGTCTCTAATTTTCCCTTCAAAATATGCACAGCTCAAATTCCGTACTCGATCGAGCTGATAAACAAGACTACATTGTTGTTTTTTTCTAATTGAAATTCCGTGTTAACAGGGAAAGTGGGCCGCTATGTTTGTAATCATAAGTTGGATGCATGTCGTTGTGGCCTTGTCCAGTTCAGCCGGAGGATCTTCTCCGTCTCAATATTCTCGGCGGATAAATGTGCGGTCAAAGTCCCCTGCAAATCTGCACCTTCAAACGCTCCGAAGTTCTAGGCAAACTCCCGACCTTCCAGCCCTGTACTCTGCCCCCAAGGAGCGAGAGGCCAAGGAGGCGGAGGGCGAGGCGCAGGCGCAAGCACCGCCTCCAGCAGCAGTGTATGGCCCACCTGCGGATTTGAACGACGACTCCTCAGCCGCCACGACGGAGATGGCGACGGAGGAAAACTTGGAAGGCGCGTCCACCTCGGCCCCCTCGGAGGCTGCGGATGAGGATGGTGGTGAAGTCGTAGAGTCGGAGGTTACTGAGAGGACGGAATATCTCCCTCCATCCAGCACACCCACCAAAAGACGGAGATTGAAGGACCAGAAGATGGTAGAAAGCAGCCCCATCCATCAAATCCAGATCCACGTCGTACCACCCCATCTGAGTCAAGTGAGAAAACCTATCATTTTTGTTTTGGCTGATTGATTACGAGAACCAAGTGATGCACAAAAAGTTCCAAGCCAATGGTTTTTTAGAAATATTAGATTTTGTCACTAATGAAAATACAAATCAAGAACTTGACGTAGTGATGATAAGATTGGGATATTAGCACTATTGCATGAAACATAATGGAATGATGATGAATGTGCATGAAACTGCATGTTTAATCCTTTTATAGCCATTTTCAGCCAACCAAACTTTCTTGCAAATACGTGAATAGAGTCGCTCTCATCTTAAATGTTGTGTTGTAGTAATCATAATTCAATGTACGCAATTACTTGTGAACCATGTGCATATATACTGCACAGTAGTCCTGAAATTGTGTTTGTTTATTGCTTGGCTGCATTTCCTTCAAAAAATATTTAATACTGCAACGTACAAGTGTGCAATCGTTTGTTAAATACATATTCACAGGACTCTTCTTCATAATTCTTAAATCTTGGCCATTTAGAAGTTGCGAAGCCAAAAGTTCGTCAAGTTGTACAACAAACTCATGAAAATTTCAGATAATTATTGATTTAAAGTAGTTCCAAGCTGTGACACACTTACACTGAAGTCAATAATTGGAGTTGCATCTGCATTCGAAATTGCATTCTCTAATCCTTAAAATCAAATAAGTGCATTATTAGGTCAGAAGAAATAAGAAAATTAGTAGTCATATTCATATTTTGATTTATTTTCTCCATTAGTATTTATTCTTCATAATATATTGTGCACATTCCTATATTTGTAGTTACCCACCATACATAAAAGTATGTTGTCTGCTTGTTAGTAGGCAGATATGTACGTACGTGTCTACATATTTATCCACTCTTATGCAGAATAGAAGTGAATTGATTGAAAATTAGCGATCGATTGATTCATTTTACTTTAGGAGAGAAAGAGAGATGACATGATAAATGGTCCATTGTGCACATGCTGCCTGCCAGCGTGTATCTGGTGTTGTGGTTGATGGACAAAGGACTATATAATTTATACAAGATTGATGATGCATCTAGAGTTCACTGGTTGCGTCGATTATGAATATGACATTTAAGACATTTGCATAAATATGTAGAACGAGCCGAGAAGGGGACTTGTACACTAGTAGAAAACCACATTTTTAGTATTTTATGCGAAACTAGTTCGTAATATTGAACTTATTTTCATAAAACCTAGAGTCCGTTTATCTATGGGCAAATGCATATGCAGCATTCAAAAGGACGAAATAAATCTCACGACATGTCACTCACTCTTCATTTCCTTTCCCTTTCCACTCATTGTTGCGACTGTGTGGAGACAGCAAAAGAGTTTCGCTCATTTTCAGATGTTTTCTTTAGTCCATACAAACTGATACGTGTAAATAGCTTTGTTGTCTGACTCTCATTTCTTTGTGAGTTGATGTTAATCCATGAGTTGTAAGGAAGATTATGCTCGTAGCCGTGTTGTTAGTTTGTTAGTGTGTGTGTGTAAGGTGCGCGTCATCAGCATGGCATAGGATGCGATTCGTGAAGAAGAAGCCTATCTATCTAGGTTCTTCAATAAACAGCTAATTGATGTCATTTGTCCTCTCATGATGAAGAGTGACATTAAATGCAAAAGTGAAGCAAAATGCATTTTGATGATCTTTGTCGTATAGACCACATTGTTGGTGGAAATTATTTTACAGAGATTGCTCATGTACCTACGTACCTATTTACGTACATATGTATACGCTCGAAGCAGGATCCAATTCTAGAATTGTGTATCAAGTTCTGTGTATATTATTTTAGGGCGATCACAATGGCGAAATCCTTGGGAGCAGTTATGGTGTTCCTGAAATGATGATGATGTCCCACCCAGAGTACATTCGAGGTCAATATTTGCCACCACAACAAGGACAGCAAGTTGACGGAGCAGCCAAGCAGGAGGAGCAGAAAGGATCAAGTTACGGTGGTTCTCAAGCTAGGGACGAAGGATCAGATTCTCGTCAACAACAACAACTTCCATCGACGGAATATGAAACGCCACGTCGAGACGAGGAACCTGTCATCACCGGACAACCCAAAAAGTCTTCGAATCCTCAGATTTATCATGTCCCCACAACTTATCAAGCACCTTCAACTAATCAACTAGGTTACTCGACAAGAAGCAGAAGTAAACCTCAAGCTCAACAGTATCGTCAACAGGATGTCCCAAATCAACAACAGCAAAATAATTACCCCACCCACCAAACACAATACAATAACCTGTTTCCTTCTACCCAAGGATACCAAACCCCAACTCAACAACAGGGACAACAACAAAGTTTTTCCAGGAACCAGCCAGAAGGTTATCAGGGAGGTTATTCCCAGAATGGGAAACAAGGTTATCAACAGGGGAATCAAATAGTGAAAGCTTATCCATCCAATTTTAACCCCAATCAAGACACTGTGGCAGATTACCAAACCAGCTCGGCTATTGACCAAGGGGGTTATCCACAACGATCTTATCAAGGGAACTACTCACCAACCCCAGCAGCTCAACAACAATATTCCCTAAATCAAGTCACTAATGAAGAAGAACAACAAGATGATGCAGTTGTAATTCAGGGCTTTCCTTCATCTCAACAAAATCAACCTGACCAACAGTTTCAACAAGATTATCAAACCTTCAATCACAATTATGTCCCACAGACCCCGACAAATCCTCAGTCTCAAGAAACTCTGGCTCAGACTCAATCACCGGCCGAGTATGGACCGCCCCAATCGTTTTTTGAGCCTCAAACGTATTCCTTGCCAAGTTCTACTTCATCGTTTTCTGGAGTTTCAGGAGGATATCCACAGCAGCAGGTAAAAAACCACTACCAACCTCAACCCCAAGCTTACGATCAGCAACCACTGACCTCCAATTCGAACTTGAGACAACCCCAACAACACCAAGCTCCTCCTTCGCAGACAACCTTTCAAAATACTCCATTAAGCCAGTATGACTCCCGAGGTTATCCAGAATCTCGGTCCCAACCCCAGCGAAATAACCCTTCGTCCCATTCTCAACCTATTCCACCATCAACACAACCTCAACAAACGGTGACCAATCCACAAGCTCAATACTTTCAAGGGAATTTTTTGTCTCAACCAGCTCAACCCCAATTCCGTTCAAACTCATTAGATTTTGAATCCCAACAAGATGAAGAACTTGAGGGATTAAATGGTCGTATCGTTGACGAGGCGCTTCTTGCTCGAGTACAACAAATCATCGAGGAACACGAGAGACAGCAAAAATCCCTTTTGGCAAATTTTAACAGCAACGCTCCTCCTAGTTCTCCATCCTCTTCTGAGTACTCGTCCGGGGTTCAATTTAATCCTCAACAGCAACAACTTCAGCAACAAGGAGGAGGTGGTCAGCCATCTCCAATCGTAGAAAACTATAAATTGTCGCAACCACAAGGAGGACTTGAGCAAAGGCGAGGAGAGTCCCAGGAAGGGTATGGGTCCTATAATCCAGATGGCATCCAGTACCAGAAGGCTATTTTATCACAACAATTTACGGAAACAAGTCCAATTCCAACAACACAGCAACAACAGCAAGACTCGTACGCCCCACCTCCTCCTCAGCAACCTCTAAAAGGTCAAGCCGAGGATGTTGGTAGATCAAAATCGGATGGATTGAGGTTAGTTCCTGCTCCACAGCTGGGCAGATCACAAGATCAAGTCGGGGAAAGCAATGTACATGACGATGTCCCAAAACCAGTGTACGGCGTCCCACTTGCTCCCGTCATCGGCCTCGACTCGAATGAAAATTTCAAAGTCGTGGACGAGCCTCAGCAGAATAGTTTAGTAACCTCTGCTGCATCTCCAGTATCAAATAATTACTTCCAACCAGCACCACAACAGGTTTATGGAAGGAATCGTCGGAGAGTAGCAGGAAGAGTTATCAAACTTAACAATGCCAGTCCCAGAATCAGTATTCCTTACGTAAATTAGTTTCCTTGAACCTTCCTTATATAGTGTGTATCTCTTAAGTAGGCCTGTCTAACGATGTATGATTTTATAACAAAGTGTGATTCGCAATCGCAACAAATAGATTTTATTCTGGGTTTATGTTTGTCCTAGATTCTTGTAATAACTTTTTCATTTCATGATCTTGACTTGTTGATTGTATAATTGCACTAATGTTCTTACCTATTAGTTATATTTTGTACATGGATTTTATGATATAACAAGCGAAAATAAATCACTTTTTTAACAAAATTTTTAAATATGAATTGACAAAATTATAAATTATCTGATAAAATATAATTTGTTGAAATTGAAATTGGGAGCGAAATGCATTAATTAAAATTGCTTACTAATTCCGGTGGTAATGATTGAGCTAACAAATAAAAGGCAAATAAAAGTCTTAAAAAATTTTAATGGTTCAATTTTGATAGTTTTACTTTTCAAATTATTTATCATAAATATGTGATGCCATATGAGTGACGCATGCCTATACGTATGCACATTGCACATACGCACATTTTGCCAGATTGCGTGAGGATTTCTCTACATACTGTACGCTATCAAGTATATGGGTAATAAATATTAATTCAAAATATGTCCACGTTTATTAATTGAGTTTGAATGGAAAAATAATCTTGTTGGTTTCAGAATTTAGACATGTGGTCTTCCATCAATAGGCACGAACAATTTAGAGTTTGAATGGGGCAAGGGAAAGCGGTGAAATGACCTATCCGTCTGTAGCGAGCGTGACCTTGTCTTGACCTTCGATCCCTGCAATGACCGATTGACTGTGCCGTTCCAGCCAGGCGTGACCTTCAACTGGACCCTCGCCTATACAGATGGGAACCTCCAACTCGGCATTCTCACTCATGCCCTGAATTTCCACGAGGAACCGGAAGTAGTAGTTGGCGAACTCGATGGCATTCGAAAATGGGAGACTTGCTATAATATATCGTAGAAATTATTGTGGGCTAAATACGAATTTGTAAATTATTTCATGAATATGTATCAGCTTATTTATTAAATTTACTAACCGGATTCAGGAGCCATCTTTGGCACTGTCAACTTGCCCGTCCAAGCCACAATTCCTTTCACCTAAATATTTGCGAACAAATGAGTTTGCACCAATTGTTGATACAGTCATATACATGTAAGTCAACCAACCGGCATCGGGCCATAGACCAACTCATCCCAAACCATGAGAAGTTCATCTTCAAATTGATAACCATGTGTCGAATCGACAAGATCAACTACACTGACGAGAGAAGCCGCAACCTATATTACATGCATGAAAGCTTATCCATCCAATTATAACCCCAATCAACCCCCAATCAATGTGGTACATAAGTTTAGAGTAAACTGGACACTTTAATACGGGACTAAATAATGTAAAATATACCTTTAAAACTGGACGCCTGGTTTCATTGAAAATCTCAACAGTGAAGTCAATGTCTTCACCAATGATGAAATTTGACTTTTTCAACTCCAGAGCGAAACCATAAGGGCCAACTTTGTACGGAATGCACCCGAGATAATTTGCAAGAAAAAGTTTTTCAGTGAAAACGGTATGTTCCAAGGGAAAAGGTGAGGTAGCAACTTGAGATGGGAGAACAATGAACGGAAGGTTTATAGTGAAGTTTGGGGAACCGTCATTCTGGGGAAGAGAAAAACACAGAAATATATTTATAAATAACTATTCAAAAGTCATAATAATCTTAATAATGATGCGTAATGGTGCATAATTACATAAGAACTAATTTTTTAAATGTTTCACACGTACCATGTTCAAGGTGGCAGTAATGCAGTACGAAATTGAAGCCTTGGTTCCCTCGCCACAAGAAAAGGTAGGTGGAGCATTTGTGGGAAGAGTAGTTTGGAACATATCGGACGTGACCACGGTATAATTAAACACGGTTTCGACCCCTTTTCTCGGTATTCCACTTTTGCAACATCGACTCTGTGTCCAACTTACTTCTCCAACTCCGACTATGTCAATTGTGGCGGACGGGGGATGATCCTTGCTAAAAGTGAGCCTGCCCTTGATCTCTTTTCCAGGAGTAAAAATGCGACTCTCAGCGTCCAACTGAACGCGAACTGTGACTCCACCCACCACGACTTCTTCATAGGGGGGCAAATCTTCAATATTTGCCACAGTTTCAGGATGCACCTAATAATAATTTATATAGATAATACGAGAATAATATACATAATATGTCGTGTCTGATAACGTGTAGTTGTAGTATATGTAATTTAATTCTAACTGAAATTCTAACCTTCTTCTTGGAGCAGAAAATTACCATGCAGAGAGTGAGAATGGATTCGAACAGGACAACATATAGATGATGGAACACAGAGATATTGTACACGTCCCCAAAGACGTCAGCAATTGTAAAGGCCCCTCCGTTCGGTGGTTCTGGTGTTTTGTCATGTATTCCTTTCTATAGACATAAATAACCAAAATAAATAACACTCTAAAATTTTGCGTGTCCTTATAAACGATATCACAGTCAGATAAACTGATCTTACAAAACCCAAGTAGTAGATAAAGTTTTTCTGGACGACTGCGATGTAGGCAATTGAGGGCACCACCTGTAATTGTGGATTATAAGTACTTCGATATTGGTGACATCGGTTTGACGGTATTATTATTTTCTCGATTTTATTTATTCAACATACATCCATAAGTACACACAATATTTACATGAACCTATAAGGCATTATACTCACGTGAAGGAGACCAATTGTCACTTTTCCATACCAAGGCCCATCTTCCAAGAGTCGAAAACCATACTCAATCATGAGGAAAATGATGATGAAGTTGGAAGTGACCTGGGCCGCTACAAGAATGGGTGCGTCCACGGTCTTGTAGGGAGCGTGCTGGTAAGACTGGTAGGAGTTGTAGGTGACTGAAGCCGCAATGACCAAACCGAGAGCCACAATGTCATGAATCGTGAGGAGCAGCATGGCCACAATGTCCCATTTGAATTGCTGTCAAGTAATAAATTAATGTACTAATTACTTCAACAGTCGCTTGATCAACTATCGTACCAAACGCTTTGGCTTGTTCTTCCGGAAGACAACTGGACAGCATTTGTACCAGCAGACCATTTTTGTAAACTTGGCAAGCACAAAAAACTATTGTTCAGATTGGGTTAATGTCACGAGTCTACAGAACAAAAATTATGTACAGTTTCCTGCAATAAACCCTGGCGTGGATCTGTCTCCAGGCAAACCTTGAAGTGTCATTACCATGACTACGTAATTGACTACATACGTCAAATTGTAGTAGTTAGTGGCTTTCTCAATAATCAGGATAGGTCAGTAGGGCTCTCTACTACAAATGGTGTTACATATATGATGCATGCATACGTAAATGCCAATTAATGCCGTAAATCATTTACGGTAAATGTCTATGCGAAATTTTTGTGATGAAATTAAAAATTTCTCATTCACCCTCAAAGCTGTTTATAATTTTTGTAATTAGTAATTATTATCGAAAAGAAATTTTAAGGGTAGAATATTATAGAGACACCATCGTCAACCTGGTCAAACAAATGATTGTTTGGGCTTTGCTACATGTTGTTTATGAAATCGACTGAATTTGGGTACTTTGGCTTGTGGGCAACTCGTTTAATAATTTTAAAACTTAAGATTGGTTTTAAATATCACTCGTTATAATTTAATACATTTAATTATGTAATTAATTGATTAATATAAAGTTACATACAAACGTGATTTTTACATGTGTCACACGGTAATATTTAAGCGTTTCACAACAAGAGACAATTTACGCATAATATGACTCCAATATGCACATATGCATATAGCGTGCACGATCTCCAAAACAAAATGTTGTAATGACTTGATATTATATAATTGATAATATTTGATAACATGAATGCATTATTTTCTAAATCAATTATCCCTGTTTTCCAATCTCCAATTTTTTTAGCACATTTGCTGACTTGTATATTGTAGAGTCTATAATACCGGCCACGGTAAAAATTCCACCAACTATCGCGAACAACCCTGTTGCAAAATGTGCAAAAGACTTTGCATGTTCGGAATATTTGATCATTATTGGGGATATTTCATAGGAGAAGAAAACGCCAGGCATTCCTATATTTACCATTGATATGTATTTATTTATTCCAGGAAGTTTTATCGTATTATAATGAAATAGAATAATAAACATACCGCTTTCGCCGGACATTGAGCTTACGACCTATTTATAATGATGGCATTAAGTAATGTTTTTTCATATTTTGTTCATATCACACTATATTTAATCAAAATAGCATGCGCAATTGGATACTTTTACTTGTGCATATACCTTCTGATGTCTCGTTGTGGAAAATTGATTAGAAAAGATAAGCCCATCCGGTTTGTCATAGGTGAATGGAACAATCTTTAAGTAATACTGGAACATTGTCGACTCCTCCGTAGCCAATCCTTGAAAAATTAGTTTCACGTGTAATAATAAATAAATGCAGTAATGTGAATGCAGTATATGCTACCTTGAATTCCGTCCACAGGGTTCGTTTTTCCTACTATTTCTTCTCCAAAACTTAAACTTTGTATAGTATGTGTCATATTAAACTGAGATGACGAGAATGGCTGCACATCATGAACGTGGACATGATTGAGTGTGAAACTATTGAATTATAAAATACTCAGAATTGTCTCACTATGTGTAATAATGTCGAACTTATACCTTTTTCCTGGTGCGACGTGAAAACTCCCAGAGCATCGGTTGACTTCCATATATCTGTTTAAATTAATGAAAGTCCGATAAGTCACTTAATACACGTTCTACATCTCGAAAAATAAGTACCCGTATAAACGACACCCCTCATTAAAAATTGCCTTCATATCTTCGACCATGCCCTTGCACTGCTCTATTTTCACTGGGTCCGACAGAGCCCAACCTTTAAGACGATAGGCTTCTCGAACCTCTTCACATGTATTACAACATTTGAAGAGTGTCGATTCTGCTCCGTAACAACTGCCACACTCTGATTTTATTGCAAGACCTAAACAACAGACAAATGGACATACCCATTTTACCCATTAATTATTATTTTTAACTATAAAACAAACAATTTCATCTGCTAAGTTATGTCAACACTATTCAACGCCAAACCTGTCTCGTTGCTTGGCTCTTTAGAGACATCATCCTTTTGAGGGTGAAGACTATCGCCAGGTTTTTTTCCGATGCTGCTGTCACCAAAGACATCCGTTTTTTGGGGGGTTTCATTCTGAATAGGGGCTCCCCCAGTATCAAGCCTCTGCTTGAAAATGGAGTGCTCAATCCCACTTTGTTGTTCTCCGCTGCTGTCCATGGCGTCGATTGTAAGGTAAGAACACGCCACACGTGGGAAAACAATGTCTAAGTTTATCCTTAACTTAGATATTGATCTTGTAGTATCCACATAAACCTCTTCTGTGATTTGGGGAGTGAGATAGTCGCGTAGTTCGAAAATAAATAAAAGCAGCATAATTATTGTTGACGTAATTGTAACAGCTCCACCCCCGAAGGTTTTTATTCTGAAGTCTTCTAGAGGTTTTGGATATGCATCTAGATCCCTATAATATACACAAACAAACATAGATTACTAACAATTAAGAAGCAATTATTTTATCATCGTTTCATTAATCTTAACCTAACCTTAATTTGTCCCAAAGCGATGCCATACTGACAGAATGACCAATTTAACCAGGTGAGAGTGGGAATAATCTGAAATTAACGAAAATAAATTATTATGAAGTATCCTACCAAGATCAAGTCCACCACACAGTTCACAATTGTTCAATTAATCACAGTTCTAGTTTTTGTATTATATTTTCCCTTATGAATAAGTATTAGTATTTATAACTTACGTATTATGAATTGGTTGGAGATCGAAATGACATAAAAATTGGACTGAGAGTGTCAGTCTGAGATCGATATGACAATAGGAAAACGAACATCAAACTCAATAAATATAGTAATTTCGGTCTGTTTGTGTTGTTGGCCAGTCAGCCGATGTCGTGTCAAAAACTTTCTAGTTCGCGCCTCTAATTTCCAATGTCTCGGACAGTCAAATTCCTCTTACTAAATTCAATGTTTTAATAATAATGCATTGTTGTGCATTTGGGAATATTTATTGAAGCAAGTTTAACCATATTATAATGAAATAGAAATGGTAAATAGCACAGTACATATTAATAGACATTGAAAAATTATGTAGCCAATAAATAAAAATATTTTTATGGGGTGCATCTTCCCAAAAACCGAGGGTACAGGCACGCTTCACGAATGTGGTATCTGTTAAGGAGCCAACAGAGGAAACGCTCCAAGCCTAATCCATACCCACCATGAGGGGTTGTTCCAAATTTTCTCTAAAAAAACAGAAGGGAATTATTATCGTGATTTTGAAAGGTCAAGGTGGAAGAATTGTCTAATGTTAGACTTATGATAAATGGAAGTATGCGGTTTTGTTGAATACCTGATCAGTGTACCAGTAATACGGACTGGGGTCGATTCCTTGTGTTTTATATGCAGCAATCAATTCATCGTAATCACTAATACGCATGGACCCGCCCACGATTTCACCAACATTAGGAAGCAATACATCCACCTACAGAAACATTAAATGGATTTATATTAATTCATAATTAATTATAGTAATAGGAATTAGTAAATCCATACAGATTCTGTCAAGTCTCGGTCTTCTGGACATCGTGACATGTAGAAAGCCTTAATATGTGCTGGAAAACGGCAAAATAAGACTGGCTCATTGATGGAGTCTGTCATTTTCCGTTCAGGCATCTCAGGGATGTCCTACACCAAAATAATTTACGTTGATTATAAAATCTATTTTACAATGGCATTCACTATGAGTCAAAAATCAAAATAAATACACACCTCTCCAAATTCATAAAAGGTTCCATCCTCTTTCTTCACGTCGTGCTCTTTCAACCATTTCACTCCATCGCTATAGTTCATCCTCTTAAATGGGCGTGTCGGCCGTTTGAATCCCTGTCATTAAAAATTAACTTATAATACAATAATTGTCACATGTGGTCTCGTTTCAAAACCCAGATAAGGAAGTAGTAAACTTTTAACATGTTTTGAAGTTTATAACAAGAAAGTGATACATAAAATAAAAGTTTCAAATAATTCTACTTCAAATTTGCTATTTCTCCATTTGTTACTCGACTGTAGATTGAGACAAAGCAGTCAAGCCTTTGAAAGGAGATTATTAGAAATAAGTCATTTCTAATGCTTAAAATAAAACAACCTACAGGGTTAAGTTCCGCAATAAGATCTCCACATTTTTCAAAGACACGATCCACCACCTACAAAATACAAAGTACATTTTGATTAACATGTCCCACGACGCAAGATTATCATACAACCTTTAGCTCACCATTTACTAACCCTGAATGAATACTATTTAGTGAATATTAAATATATACAAAATTTTCTTACATCAACAATCAAGTCTTCCAAGCGATCCAACAAATCTTCAAAGGTGATGAAAGGACATTCTGCTTCAATATGAGTGTACTCTGAAATTCAACAGGATGCGTTACTAGTGAACATTGTGATAGTCATTAATAATTTTATATAAATGAATGACCAAATTCTAATTAATTAACCTGCCAAATGACGCCTGGTTCTACTCTGCTCGGCTCGATAACTTTGAGCCACGCAAAAGACATCACCTAATGATGGAATGCAGGTTTCCAAATATAGTTGGGAACTTTGAGTGAGATACGCTTCTTCATTGAAGAAATCCATTTTGAACAAGGTGGACCCCCCTTCACATTGAGTTTGAACCAGAGTGGGAGGAGTTACTTCACAATATCCGCGGGCGAGATAGTGATCCCGAAATGCTTGAAGCAAGGCAGAACGAACTCGCAAAACTTTACAAGTCTAAATATGTAAATATATTTAGAATATTTATAACAGTGTGCATTTTTTTTTGTAAAAACGTAAAAGTGTAGCAATGCGTAAAACATACATTTTCTCCTCGTAACATAATATGTCGTTGGTCCAGCTGGACATCTGGATGGGATTCTTCGTTGAGAATAGCATCCGCACCCCCTTTTGGAGTGTGAAGACCAGATATTAGTTAAAGAATAAAATTATGTACTGATTGAATTGGTAGAAGTTGATTACCAGGAGGTGAGAGACCGATGAGCTGCCAAAAATCGACTTTCAGTTCTACCCCACCGGGTGCCTAAGCCGAAGATTATTAAAATAAATATGTTTTGTTACACCAACACATTTTACTTTATTATTTACGCTAAATATTATTTAAATTTTAAAAGCTGGCTTACAGAATGTCCTTCAGGAACAGCAGCCAAAGTGCCAAAAAGTACGACCGAGGATTCTGTGCTTAACATAAGTCCATCGTAACTTTGACATAATTTATCCGTAAGAACGCATTGCAGAAATCCTGACCCATCCCTTAATGTGGTGAACATGAGCGACTTTCCTACACACCACGATTAAAGAAAATCATAATTGTATAATTGCATATCAATTTTAAAATTTGTAAGCCTTTTAAGATTTATTAAAATCATGAAAATAATATCGATTAAACAAAGGACACTTAAAAATGACCTGAGAATGTGAACTGTGCGCGCTTCAAGTAAAGTTTCTACAAAAAATACTTTCTTGGCCCCACCATTGGAGACTAAAATTTGTAGTAGAATCAATAAAGCTATCTTAAAAGGCCCTATGAACTTGCAAGTCTTTAAACTTTACAAGTTTATTATTAATCTTAATTTAAACCTTGTCTCCTCAGCCGGTGCACCCATCCATAGACTTTCACCCTTTTCTCCTTGTTGAAAGAAGCGTCCCTAATTTTAATGCGGAGTGCTTCTGGGAGAGATTTATCTTCTTCCAGGACAATTTTTTTTGCATCCTCCAAGTTTTTTAATCTTGCCTCGGCTTCTTCTTTGTCTTTGACTGCAAGAGATGCGCTCTTATGTTGATCTCTGAGGAAAAACTTCATTATCTTTTTGAGCTGTGATTTAGCAATGAGCTCATATCCTTCTTGGTTTGGTTGGCCTTCAGCTTTTTCTTTGGGGTCCACAAATATTTGGGGCCATGGCTCTTTCTCAGCCTGTTTCAGAGCAGCAAGGACCGACTTGAAGGGTTTGGCCTCGCTCCCGTCCCCAGTTTCGTCACTCCCTCTCTTCTCCGACGTGTACACTTTCTTTTCACCTGATGAAATGCAGGACATTTTTCAAAATTTTTTTAGGCAGGAACTAGGAACTTATTTAAAGGGAATACACTTACTCATCGTGAGTCCGGCATTTTCCTTATCTCCGCCGTCCATGGTTTGTCTTGAAAATTCAAGTTTCAATTCAGCCAGAATTTAACAAACAATACTCGTTAGATATGCACTAGCTAAAAAAATGCATAATAATGAAACTTGAGAACTTTTGAGCAGATTTCACTTTCAGCGACTGAATAAATGTGTCGATGTGCGAGCGAGGAGAAATGAGTTGGCTGATGCAACGAGAGTAACCGATTGAGGGAGCCGCTTGCTTACGTCGTTATGGGCAAATTGGGACCATGAATGTAATTATTACATGAAATTAGTAGGGCTAACCTAATTATTACCTCATCCATTATCACTTCACGGCCAAACAAATCGTAAAGCAAATACAAGCATGAATACGGATGTCATTGGGAGTTTGGGACGGATGTGCAGCTTCGTTGATTTACATATGCCATATATTAATGGCTTCGAAAGGAGTGACGCATGATGACGCATCACTAGAGCCATCAATCATCAGTATGGAATGTAATAAAGTTTCGAATAACGTCATTTTCTTTGTAAAAACTATATTGAGTTAGTCCGGTGTAGAACAATTGGCTCAATGTTTTTTTAGCATATGACGTTTAAAATTGGTGGGGACCTTGTTGAGGCTCTTCTCTACATTTGAAGACATCGGTTTACCGTTCCCAGTAGGAGTTGGACGCTTATTTTCTGCAGCGGGGGCTTGGGGGGAACCAACATTGGTAGCTTTTTCTGTTTTTGGAGAAGGTGAAACTCCTTGCAAAGGTCCAGCAGCAGGGCTTTTATTGTTCTCTACCGTTGTGACTGGAGGTTGTTGGCGTTGTGGTGGCGTCTTATTCGATTGTTCTGTAGTTTGTGGTGTCGCAATGGTAGGTTTCAAAGGTGGAGGAATATTCCAGAATGGAGGTTTGGAAGGTGGTGGTCCTCCTTCATCTACTGATGATTTATTATTAGGCTTTCCTGGCGTTGCTCCAGCAGCGCATTCGCCACAAGTGGAGTCGCCTTGTTGTTGGCCTCCATCATCTGGTGTGATAACGGCCGCAGCCCTTGAGGCAAGTGCTGCAGCTGCTTCGGCGTTTTTCTGCGCCAAATGGGCTTCACGTTCCCTTTCAACAGCCAGTTGCTGGGCTGGAAAAATAAATGGCCAAATTAGTCCCAAATAATTGGATCAATTCCTCAAATGCGCCAAGAATATGCTATAAGAACTTCTGTATCAAATTTAATAGTCTTGGAACTTATTTATTGACGGTAAAATTGCAGTTCATTTCATCTTTTCCTATCATTTCATTACGTAGCATACGTAACGACAGTTTTTAATAAATCTATACATAATGAGTGAGTAACATTGCAAAACGACCAATAAATATATATTATTAATCGTCATATATTACGCTAATACACGTACCAATAACGACGATATGTCACATGTAGTAGATTTACATTTCTTCGTTCTGTATATAATCTATTTATAATAATAACAATAATAACAAAGCAGCAGCATACATATTTCAGGTTTGAAATTAGTATTATCCAATTCCATGTTACCCATAATCGATTTTTATGTTTGACAAAAATAGCTGCTTATTGGATGGTTTATATTATTTTGTGGATAATATAATAACAATCATCAAAACCTAATACAATTCACTACTTGCATACGAAGAAAATTACAATTTTTTGTATTAATGCGGTTTGTCTTCATCAGGTAAGTAAATTGTAAACATAGAGTTGTTTGCGTTAAGTTTTTTTTAAATATCAGTATCAGATTCAAGTCATTCATATATATGTATATTACATAGTGTATTGTATATATTGCGTCTATCTATGCGTCACAATTTGAAATATAGGTACACAATATAAGTCGACCAAATCTTAAAATTATTAATTACTATACCCCAGTTGCTAAAGACTATGAAACTATGAAACTATTTTACAACATATAATTAACTAGATATGAAAACTTTGAATGTGAAATTCTTAACTTTTGACTCAAACGGCTTGACTAAAGTAGAGTTTCGAGACTATAAAACTCAAAAAAATGTAATGTATGTAATACGACACTTGGCAATATCTATGTACTATTAACTAGATATTTTAAACTTTATAACATTTTTATCTGAAGCTGACTATATATATGTATATACATAAAATGCGTATTTATAACATTAATCAGACCAATAACCATGCACTAGTTTTAGAACCAATTACGAGAACCTGTAACAAAATAAATGAGAGAAACTATTGCAGATCAAATACTTTCACGTTAATCGCATGGATTGCTTATTGCATACGCATACATGATTTTAGACTATAGATTTTGTTTCATAAATACAACATTTTCAATCAATGACAAAAAAACTAACTAAGATTTCTAAGAATGGGCTATGATTTGAGACAATATGCTACTCTCTGTGATGCCTTGCTTGATTGATTGAGATATTTCTTGTGTAGCGTCATTGTTAGCAAAAAACGGAATCCTATTTGTAATGTTTAATATGTATTTTGTGATGACAACCTCATGTGGGCAAATAACTCGACCCTACTTACATTTACTACATATGAGTAGAGTGTAGACCTCTTTGTGCTACCCGCATTAATTGATTTTTAATATCCACGTCAATTCAATGAATATTAATAGCCAAGTTTATCAATAATGGCCCAAGTGCCATGTTAATAATATGAAACCTGGGCCTTACCAGGCTAAGGTTAATATGTTATTTTGTGTTGTATACCTTTGAAATAAGCAAGTTTGTTCATATAATGACAATATTGTTTGCGTCGAGTAAGTCAGTCCTACTAGGACATACATACATAAATAGATCATCAAAAATCGAATTTTCAAAAGTCAGAAGATAAGGTCAGAAGTTTCGGTTTGCTTGTTTGTTTGTAGGAAGACCATTATTATAGTATGTCGTAAGGGTCATGTAAACTAGAACTAGCCAATGTAAGTATATGTAGACGCTACGTATATATGTCTGTTTGCGTTTAAAGAGAACTTATTACCGGGAGAAATTTAAAAATGTGTAAAAATATTGAAACCATAAATGGATGCAATCAAGCTACAACACTAACTCAATTAATTATTGACTCTAATTAATAACAAGAACGATCAAAGTAATGATTTCTTGAAATTTGTAGAGGTGATGATAATTTGATGGTCTTTGCCCACACATATATAAAACTTGAATGTTTCAACAGAACTAATTGACTGACTTATAACTTGACGGAACGGAAAAACCTGACTAGAAACGAATGGTCACTCCTCCTGAGTAAAAAGGAGTTAATTATAGAGAGAATAATGTTACTAATACATAGAGGGTGGGATTTTCAGGGCTACTAGAACAACAACCACCATAGTCATTCAGAATCAGAGTCACCTTCAGCCAACAGGTCGGGCAGCCCTTCTACTTGATCGTGGGTTATAAGGGTGTTGGACAAAGCGTATTCAATCATGGCAGCTAAATCAAAATCATTAATATATTAATTTCATCACGATTAATAACATTCAGGTTAACTCCAAGGTAGATGAATCCTTACCATGACAGAATAAATACTGTTCTGGAACTTGAATGCTGTAAGACCTCCTATGTAAATCAAATTAAACAAATGTTAATTGGCTAAAGTAATATTAATTTCGATGGTTCAAGGATCGTGCGATGTAGCTTCATACATTATAACATTTCATAGCACAAAAACCAGAAAAGATTGTCGATTCCTCCCACTAATTAGTTCTCGAACCAATTCTCATTCACCAAATTAAAATAGTTGTGACTATTATTATTCGTGGGACTCAATTGCTGTATAGAATTGTTATTATTATTGGAAAATGGATGTAGTAGCTTACTGGCTTCTGATCCTTTCCACTGTTCCCATCACGTCTATTGTTCCCTGATCTACAAGTCGTTTAATGCAGATGTCCATAGTGCAAAGAGTACCTGCAGAACACCAAACAATTCAAGTATTTATAGTGTTATAAAGCGTTCATAATCATCTCCAAAATAAATAACGTGTATGGATGTATTTAAATTAAACAAATGACAGAGATTACATAAAATGTGTATCAAACAAACCTGTACGACCAATCCCTGCAGAACAATGAACAACCTAAAGAAACCAAATCGTGTATTAGTTTGTGTTTGATAAGAACATCAAGGCATCAACAAGATGCCTTGTTGAGCACGAAGATTAAGAATACCAAAATCTTAATTACATTATTATATACTTACAATTGGAGGTCCATGTGGATGTCCATCCCATTTATCACCGAGCTGCACAACTCGAGATGATTGTTCATTCCTGGAATCAGTCAACAAAATAAATAATGTAAACAGATATTTAGATGCATTTGAATATAATTCAACGTGTTTAACAAACCTCATTGTCTGAATGAATTTAAGCGTAGCAGCTGCACTGGAGGGAACGCCTGTAACAAAATTTCAAATATTGGATTTAATACATATATATAAATATATATCCACACTTTATCGATTAATCAATAATAATAAATTTGAAATTGTACCATAGTCTGGCCAAGATAAAAACTGAAGGTGGCTAACTTCGCGAGTTTCATTTGTCTGGAATAACATAAATTAAATATGCATAACATAATATTGAATCCAATTCACTATATATGATAAATGAGAAACTTGATTTTTTAAAGTAATCTACCCTCTAACCTTTAGATGGGTTATTTGTAGCCGAGTAACTGGAAAACAGAGATTGATTAGTGTCATTCGAGTAATTTAATATATATATGTATATCAAATATAATATGATCATATTATTATTGTACCGGCAAAATCAGGTCGCGTGTCCACTTCTAAATTTTTCAGTTTAAAACCCTCGTGTACCACAGTAGAGTCTGCATCAGGGGGCCAATACTGTCCACTGTGTGTCATTATTAAAATGAGCATATTACGTTTATCAGTATGCAGTAGTTTTTCGGATAACGAATGATATAGTTATACGTTAAGTTTGACGTGCTTACCACTTTGTTCTTCCTCTCTCAACACAGCGAGTAGTCATCACTATCAACACAACGGTTTGCTGCAAATTTCATATTCGGTATTAATACGAGTTTCGTAATTATTAATAAATTGTTCATATATTCATGTTCATTTGAAATCTTTAAAGTGAAGAACTTTATCTGTAAAGATTGCAAATTAAAATCAAAATTTCCATCATCACCTCCCACACCATTTTCCAAAAGTCACTGAACGTGCGAGGTAAAGGTCCCTGTGTTGATATAAACGCGTTCCTGGAATGGAAATCAAATCAGATTAATATCATTAACCTCACCTCACCTTGTTCGACAGACAACCAAGTTAAAGAAAGGTGAGTTAAAAGTTAGTTCAATAATTATAAATGATGTTTTAAAATGGTTTGCTCATTATTTTAGGCAAATCATCAGGACTATCTTAGCATGGCCAATTAATTATTAACGCCAGTTGGGAACTAACCTTTGTTTGTACCCGTCTACATAGTTGGCATTTATATAATCCGACGTGTCAGGCTCAGCGGGATCAGTGGAGAGGATAACGCGTGTATGATCGAAGCAAAGAACGTCACTGTAGCGATTTTTGTTAACATTACCCCGTAACCTATAATCCCAAAATAGATTTAGACACAATTACAATCGTTAGCTTATTCATACAGCTTACAGCCATAATTTGCAAAAATACTACACAAATAATACCTGGAAGCGTTGAATAACCCTTCTGGAGATTTTGATACAATTTCAGCGTATTCGTCTAACAGTCCTCGACGTCCCTTCTGTCGTACATGTTCCACAAATTCTGGGAGCGTAAGACCTGCTTTCTCTTCAAATGGCAGACTGTCATCATCAGAAAAGCCGCTGCTACCAGAAGAATTGGGAGTTGGAGATGGTGTGGACTGACCTGAATTAAGTTGGGGTAGAATAGTAATACTTTAAGTTTGAATTTGGAGAGTAACATAAAAATAATAAGGAATATGCATAAGTGCCAGAAAAAATGAAGGGTGCAGAGGTGTTATTACTTGTGCTTGTACCATTTCTCCTCATTTTCTTTATCCCGTTTGACACACCGTCGGATCCGATATCTTTACTATTTTCTTCTATTGAGGTATCATTGCTATCCTAAATATACAAAAATAGCAAAATATGCATTTAACTTAATGTGTTCTTTAATAAATAAAAACTACAGTGTAGCCTCACATAGCCCGAGTTAACAGTCATGCTTTACTTGCTTCGTCTTTTTCTTAATTTCGAAAGCCAGGAGTGCATTTGAAACCCCGGTTCGCATAAATTTCCCGTGTATCCCCAAAAAACGAAAAAAAATCGCGTTTCTACAACCATTTATAAGAATTGGTGTTGTTTACCCACCCAGCGCACTTTAGTATCTGACCTTCACTAGAGTCAACCACTGGACCAATGCGGGTCTTCTTGGAACGCATCTAAAGCCTTAATGAGATGCTTATTTTAAGACCAAGTCGGTTAAAAACGGTTCAGTGGTTGTGTCAAAGACGGACAGATGATCGTACTATAACTCGAGCTAAAAATGAGCTGTATTTCTATGAGATATTGTTCTACTTGTAATTGCATACCGAAAATTGGTCAAAGGGTATTGTGTCATCTGTAAAACTTCCCCACAGGTCAGTCGAGCTAAGGATTTGATGACATTGCGCTAACCAAGCCGAGTGATTTGAGTCTAGCTGCCCTCCTAAAGTTCTTGGTAACGCGTTGTTAGGGATGTGAGCCCCCAACTGGAAATATAAAAAAATTACTGGTAACAAAATACTGAGGGGGGGTGGGTCATATAATAACCTCATTTCATCATCATTACAACAGATTGCTTTTGCTATTGACCCTGACCGTTCATTAATGACTTTTACCTGTGGTACACTGACGGTGAAAACACGGTCTCTAAGTTTCTCTCTAACAAAAAGTCTAAGAATTCGGAATGGAGCTCGGAACCACAAAGGTGCAGTCACTATCAAAACCTTTTTCAGTCTAGCCGGATAGCCCCCCTAAAGAAAAATGAATTAGATAGTTGCTGTAGAGAGTGCATTATGTTAAATACTGTATTGAGAAATATAAGAATAAGAACCTTTAACAGGGAAAGAATTTTGATACTCAAATCATAATCAAAGTTTGAATATTTCGAGTCTGACATATCATAGATGAATATCAATCCACACCGCTGCGTCTGTGGGTCTTCTAGGGCTGCGTCCAGTTGATAAACCACTCCCTGCAACGAAAACCGATTCATTTTTTTTTTACAAAATCTATACAACACAAGATAATTAATTACTTGAATTATTTAGCATTTTATTACTTTCAAAGTGCTCTCATGTGGCGAATTTGAAGGTTGATGGCACTTTGCAGTAAAAACTGCAATGGCTGCGCCTCCCAAGTCTCTTGCCGGCTTTAATTATAATTTGATTGAAACAATAACAATTTAAAATTTGAATTACATGTATAAGAATGTAATCTGCTGGGTTACAGCAATCATTTTCTTACTAGAACGGTAAATTTTCCCGACAGTAATTCGGATCTGAGTGGTTCCGACTCTGGGTCAAAGTTGAACAAGCCTTCGTCGTGTCTTGAGACTTGGTGTTGATTATACAGCTCTAATGATCTTCGTACATTAAACTTCCTGGCCACTGAAAGGAATTGAAAATTAATTGTTGTAAACTTTTTCACTGTTTATTAGTATCCAATAAGTAGTTTGGAAGACTTACTGAGAAATTTGACTCCAGCATTCCAAGATAAGGGACTCACACCCTTGGACACTCTAGCACCATTCACAATTTCCAGGAACTCTTTCGTGCACTAAGGATGAAATAATTATATGATTAATTTCCTTCATGACTATACTATGTAGCGCACATGAATGTTAGCAACAGACGTCGGATATGAATGACCGATAAAACCTTAAAATATGAATGAAAAATGACCGTAAAAATCCCCAAAATATGACCATAAAAATGACTTTATTTTAAAAATTTTTGGCTTAATTTTTCGATATATTTTCTGGTAATGCTCATTTTTTATCAAATAAACAAGTTCTGGGGTGATTTAATGCATTCCCAATGAATTAAATCACATGAGGCGAAAGTGAACGTAAATTTCTGAAAGTTTCTCACGATGAATCATTGTGAGAAAACTGATTTTTTTGTAATTTTCTGTCGATTTGGTTGCCAAATCTTAGAATTTGGCCAAAAATGATAAAATGAACGAAAAAACCCCGAAATATGATCGGGAATATGAATATGTCCCAAAACCCGAAAATATGACAAATATGAGAAAATATGCTTTGACCTACGTGACCTACTAGTGACCATAAACATTCTCAGAAAGTTTGGCGACTGTAGGTCAATAAATGGAAAAAGTCATTTTTCATTCATATCCGACGTATGGTTAGCAATGATGATTGACTAAAAATTGATACCTCTTCTTCGTGGGTGGATAGCACCGGGCCCTTTGCTCTCAATGCGGCTGCAGCAGCGACGCTACAATCCACGAAAACAATGTCGCTGCTAATACTCCCGTTGTTGGATCGTGCCACCACCTCACCGGTGGCCTCGTAGTCGCCGGTCAACCCCACACAATGAGCACCAGCACCTTCGAGGTCCAAACTGGTTGGTGGCGAAATTGTAAGACTCACGCCTGTTTTGGAATTTCTTTCGGCGACACCCACGACCACGCCTGCTGCTGGAGAAACGGTTCGTTTAATGGGACTGTCACCTCCATTAACTAACGAACTACTGTCGCCCGCACCAGATGTCGACGAGGAGGTGGGTGTTGAAGAAATGTCATCAAGTCCACCAGCCTCTTGTGCCATTTCTTT
Organism: Folsomia candida; assembly: GCF_002217175.1. Lineage (NCBI taxonomy): Eukaryota > Metazoa > Arthropoda > Collembola > Entomobryomorpha > Isotomidae > Folsomia > Folsomia candida. The sequence continues at coordinate 22,083,177 of NW_019091193.1, read as the reverse complement.
TAAATTTACACAAAGTTTACCAATACTCTTGAAACCTCCCACCACCAACAACCGAATGATTTGAGGTTTATGTCGTATTAGGAGGCTAATTAGCAATGAAACCTCTTTGTATGTCCCTTCTTGGGATTTGTGATATGTATGTGATGATGATAAAATGAGAACTGACTGGATTCCTATTCACAATTTATAAGTTCACAGTTTTTAACTCCCAGCACAGAAAACACAATATTTAAATTGTTTAACAGATCAGACTACTAACTAACTATCAACCATGACCGAAACCAAGTTTGAAGTTGAATAGTACGAGGTCGTGTCGTAGCTTTGGTCGGACTCGGATCTGTGACGGAGAGCTGTTCGTAATTAATTAAACCTACTTCTGGATTGCTAGTCGGTTGAATTAGTATTAAGCGGAACACGCTGTAATAGTTCAATGTCAACTTGTTTAAGCATAAATACTGCTAACCTAAGAGGACTACCAAAAGTCAGAAATTTAGATAATGTCTGCTGGTGACTAGCTAGAGGAAGTGCTTCTTCTGCTGAAGAAACCAGGCAGGCAGACTAGGTTGTTCACCACCACTCTTTACAGCACACTACCACCACTACTAATCCTAAATGGAATTGAATAGGTGATTATTATCCTGTTCTTCTTCTTCTTATGAATGAATGAATGGAGTGTTTGGTTGTATTTGTATGGTTCAGTTCATCGTCGCATATTGGTGAGGAGGACAGGCCACCAATAACAACAGCTATTATTACAACCACGGAGGGGCAAACAGCATGTCATGTCATATTGATCCCTGTGATGTCAGAGCCTCAGAAAATTTCCATTGCCTTTTGAGGTGAAAGTTTACGAGAAAGTGGGCAGCATGCTCCACGGAATGTCTGGATATTCCTCCTTTCCTGCGAACCAGGGAATGGCAATGACCATCATGAATGAGACCCGTAACGCAGTATTCACAAGCATATATATTGCAGTGAATGAGTACATAAAACCAACATACAGACTTCTGTTTGCCCGAGTCAAGAGCAGTCCTCTTTTAAACTTTTGTAGATTGATGACAAAACTGTTAAAGTATTAACTACTAACTAAGTAATTGTGGTCCAAAATTCAACAACGCCGGTTTTACATTTCTAGGCACAAGTGGCATACACACGAGCAGTATTCATGAATTGTCTCTCAAGATATTAGCAACTTCGCTGCATACCGAATTTCAGATTTTCAAAGTTTCAATTTGAACTCAATCACTTCAGCTCATTTGGCTCTTCTATCCTGTCTGGGAAGACATGGCGGTTCCATAAGTCTTTACTCGGGCTAAAAAGTACCATGCAGTTCTTCATGCTGCGGAACCTCGGGGACATTGTAGGAGAATAACATTTGAGATTGGAAGGGAAAGAGTTGAATAGAGCCAATATTTCTGTGGGGACGTTGTCCCTACGGTTCCGCAGCTCCTGCAGTTCTGGGAAGGAAAGGCACTTGAAATGAAAGCAACATGCTCCATTTTATTATGATTGTCCTTTCTGAAGGGACTTCCTGCCTAGTAGGTTGACGAAGAAAGAGTAAAGTGCATTTCCTGACTTTTGGCTAAAATTCTTGGGCATCACAATTGATGAAATGCGACATGCATGTATCATGTGTGTGTGTGTATAACGAACGTTGGTGGTACAATGGCTCGGTTGTTGTTGGCTTTCATGAAAATTATAAAGCGTTACACTCTGGGGACAAATAAAAACATTGTAATAATGAGTGAGACAGTAATTATTAACTGTTAGATAGCTTTATTTCAAACGTAACAGTAGTATTTATTTAGAATGCTGAATTTGGCCATGGTTTTTTGCTTGGTTTTAAATTGCTTCGACTGCAGCATATGCGTCAATTCTACCGTGACCGACGTGGTTGTTTGGAAATTGATTATCTGGAATATTCCCACAAGTTTCCCCATTGGTCACAACGCTTGTCGTGGCAGTGCTTTCCAAGAGCGACTTGACCTAAGAGAAAGATTGAAATTAATCAGAACACGTATGCATTTAAGTGCATTATAGCTTTTCTGAGGGTTTTGTTAATGGGAACATGTTCTGAAATTCTGATTTGATTTACTCTGTCGTATGTGATGGCTCTGTCCTTTCCCACCATGAGGGCAATGACGCCAGCTGAGTTAGGACAACTCATACTGGTTCCAGAGAACACGGAATAGAGAGAGTCTCCGTTACAGTCGCAAGAACGGATGGACATCCCAGGTGCTGAAATGTCGGGTTTCAAGACACCGTACCGTGAAGGACCTCGGCTCGAAAAGGAAGCCAACTCGTCATTCCTGCCTGTGGCACCAACTCCCATCGTCTGCACAGCAGAAAATTGGTCGATTAAGAAGCTATTCACTTTCTTTCTATTTTATTTTTTACCTTAGCACTGTCTGCAGGGGCTAACATGTCGCCACAGGGGGTGGGGCCTTCATTCCCGTTCGAAAATACCGAAATAATCCCGGAAGACCGCCACACGTCTAAAATGTCCTCAAAGTAAGTTGTCCCAGGCCATACTCCCCAGGACTTTTTAAAAAATATAATGCATATTAATAACGTCAGGGTTTACGTCTTCAAATAGTTATTGCAATAAAGAGTTATGTATGTACGTTGCTGGTGACGTGGGGGGTTTTAGTACAGTCGGGATTTTGACCGGATGAATCCGTAGGACAAACCATAAATTGGCCACACTCTGTAAAGGCACTCAATTCTGCCCCACCGTTATCTTGATACCCTTTGCATGCAATCCATTTTGCCTCAGGAGCAGAACCAATACCAAACCTACATATGTATGCAATTTTTTTTAGATGACAGTCAAGAACATATTTCAGAATAGTGAATCATAATAATTGTTAGTTTTACGAAAAAAAGAGGTATGGAAGAGTTTATATTTATTAAAGCGTACTTTCCAACCACGCTGCCGACCGTGTGCGTGCCGTGATTGTAGATGTCTGTGGGGACGGAATATTGATTGTACGGGTCACGCCAGGCGCGACCATCGTTCATGTACTGGTCGCGAATGGCTTCGTGGGTTCCCCGAACTCCAGTATCGATGAAGCCAACGACAACTCCTGTGCCGTTATTTCCCCAAGGTGCGTCCCACACGAGGTTTGACCTCATCTTATTTGTAAACGTTACAAAAGTGATGCATTTTGTGTCGTAAACTTGGTTCTGAAATAATTATCAGAGTTCTAATAATTACCTTTTCGATGTTCCATTCCGCCAGAATTCCAGGTTCACGGGGACTAGCAGCACTTTCGATGATGGGGCGTTGCAGATAGGTCACAATCTCCTGCTCAATGGATGTTACCGAGGGTAGGAGAGCAAGAGCTTCGATAATGGCTTTATCTGCACCCTTCGGAGATGAAAATGAAAAATGTTTGATTATGCAATTAATGATTTATGGTATGATTGATTACATGCTTATTATTTATTGATTGTCTAATAATATCCAATTCATCATGTGTTATGTATTATGTATTATGTATGTACATAATACTCCTATTTCAACAAACCGAGTAATGAATACATGATTTATCGATTACCTTGATGAAGATATGATTGTTTATCCAGAAACTTTTAATTTTCCCTTGGGAAATTCCGAAGGATTCTAGGAGTGCCCTTGCCTCGACCTGACTTTCGTGTGCATGTGCTGTCAGTGCGTTGAAAAGCATTGTATTTCGAACACCTCGATTCGCGATATTGGCCGTGGTCAAACGTACGGCGGCCAAGACCTTCTGGATTCCGCTGAATTCGATAAAAATATTTTGGCTCGTTTCTGGATTGTCAGACAAAGCTCGAGAAAGATTCGGCCCTATTTTCGAAGACAATTTTGACGGTGCGGGGGACCCGACAACTGCCAGGACAAGCAGGGCCAAAGTCAGCAGCACAGTTTCTAATGCCTTCATTTTTCTCAGAATAATAGCGTGTAGAAATAAACAAGAAGCAGGTCAGGGGTCGTCCGTTGTCCAATCTCAACTGAAACTGGAATGGCCATCCAGGGCGACAAGATGATGATATAATTCAATAATATCAATAGCATGTAATGCAGATAGCATAATGTTACAATGATAAGTTATCTCAAAATAATTGTCATAATTTAATTAATAACAAATTTAATCTTGTTGCAGTTGGCAAAAATTATTGAATCATTATATGTACATATATTTTAATGAATCAATAATTATCAGTGTCCAATTACTCTCTCATTTTAAAGTAAGTTTATATGATTTATTAAAAATCGTAAGTTTTGTTATAAATTATAAATTAAAACAAAAGTAAGTATACACAACACTTGAATGAAATGATTATGAAAATACCTGCTGCTTCGGAGCAACAGGAATTTGAAATTAATAAGATTGGATTCGAGTGCTAATATGCATTATTGCCCAACTGTGCAAGATATTTTGATCCAATCAAATATGCTAAGCAAATTATGGTCTCAATTTAAAATCTCATTCGCTTGACAAAGAATCTGATCAATCACTCTGAACATGATTCATTACTGTGACAGATTTGATTGTCGGTCAACATTACATACAAAGTATTCAACCACACGCGTATGCATGCATGTGTAGACACCAATGCACAACAATTGGAGACACAACAAACAACTTACCATTGCACATGCAACGGCACGTACGTATATTTGCTTTGATTGTATTTAGAGGCAATGACTTAATTGTACCCCACCCGCACCCACAATGCTCATCATTAGTCGTCGGACTTGCAACTTGTGTCTGAGACTGTGAGGAATAAATAAAGTAGAGCAATTAATGAAATGCAGATCACATATTCTTTGATGGGCTTGGTCACTTGGTTTATTATGCACACGCATTCCTGATAATAAATTAGGCAAGATACAAATCTTTAAGACCAACAACTCCACTAATTAATATCCTTTCATTTATGTCACCCACCACCAGACACTTATGCACATGTACTTATGCACATGTCAACATATGTACGACATAAATAGATGGATTAGATAAAGTTATGCAATACGGGAACTAAAGCTAAATTTGTATCATCATTTTACATATTTCAATGTGTAATATGCATTGGGTTAAACAGATTCTTAAGGTAAAAAAGTTATAAATGTATTACTTTTCACTGCGAGGGTCTCAGTGTTTTATTCATGTCCACATCGTCAGCATACATAAAGCATTATCGACCTTTGGATTAAACATGGCAAGTTTTTTTTTGTTATACATAATTATTTTTTACCCCTTAAGCCTTAAACTAAAATCCTTTTAAATACATAGAAGCTGAAATTATTGCTCTGCTTGTGGAGTACCATTGTTACTTTCCTACAAGTTGGTGGCGTGGATCCATCAAATTCATCCCAACAACCCATTTTATCAACAAAAACAAAACCAAATATTACAAAAAAATTAACGGGCGATCCCAAAATTTTTTCTATACGTCGAGCTAAAGTAGAAACACTTAGTAATGCAAAAGAGGCGATCAAAGAAGAAGGAATACTTCGATCACGGGAAGCCAATTATGGGGACAAAAAACCCACACTCGTTAAAATCACAACATACACTGCTGAATCTGAAGAACCTGAACGGCATAATGTGGATGGGCTTAAGAAACCTATTCGGTTTTCAAAACTGATTTCTAGTAAATCCACAATTGCGGATAAGAAACCAGTAAGAGTTACAATTTCCCTTTTTGAGGAAAATAATAAGAATAGGGCACCTTCGGCGTCTCTCAGACTTCAAGAATTTGTTCCACACCACGTGGATCTGAATGTGGAGAATCAAGTTGACGTCACTCATAGCACGATGCAGTTTGAACCCATGCGTATGGTTGAAATTCAGGAGAAAGTTTTGCATGGACCGGAAGTGCTCCCTCCAACACCGACTGTACAATACTTTCCGACCAATCCAATTCTAAATTATCAGTATTTCACCCAAGCACAGCCACAATTTCAGAGTTATTATCAGCAGCAACATCATGCTTCTCTCGTCTTGAACCCCCAGAATATTGACGTTCGACCATCTGTAGCCAAAAGTGACGAAAGCGTAGACGTTGTTACACCATCGAGTCTGAAACCTCCGTCGCCACTTTCACTCCCCCAATACAACTTTGCGTATCGAGTTCATGACTCGATATCTGGGACAAATCATGGTCATACAGAATTCAGAAATGGGAATGTGGTGCATGGCAGATACGCTTTAATGGACCCGGATGGATTGCTGAGAACAGTTTCATACACGAGTGATCCAGGTAATACAAATACACGTATTCAAATACGCATGCAAGTGTGGCTTATTTATTTACATATTTATTGTATAAAACGTATAACCTTATAAAGTTATTACATCGACATAATTTCAGTTTATGGGTTTAACGCGGTGGTGGACAGACAATTTCCAAGCCATACAGCAGACACAAATACCCAACTAAACAATGGAGGTATTTCGTATGGATATCACCACCACGGCCATGGGAATCCTGGATTTTTCGCATACGCATTATGATGATGCATATTTAGTCGAATCCGCAATCAATTCTGGGAGCTGTTCCTGATTCACGAGGCGCGGATTGAAAGAAATCAATTTTCAAATTATGTTCAAAAACTTTGTTAGGTGCCGAATGGTGATCTCGAAACGCTATTCGGATCAAGTAGATGTTTTCTCAACATCGGAATTTTCTTCTACTCCCCAAGCCAAGTGTTTATTTTGTTATTAATATGTTGTTTTACTATATCAGTAGGTGTATCTTATAATAAAATACGTCTACCGTGTGTACAATGTAGGGAATAATTCTCAATAGTAAACTAATGTATGAATGATGCTACTTTCCTATACAAAAATCTCTGAAAATTATATCAAGAATTTGTTCAGTTCCTACATGCCCGGTGATTCTACCCACAGCGTTGATGCTTTGTTTTAAATATTGTGTCCTAAGCGCAAGGTCGGATTCTTTAAACTCCAAAAATTCTATAAGATTTTGGAGGCAGTGATTCAACTCAACTCTATACCTTTCCTGAGTCACGTGAGGTGGATCTGTATTTGGGTCACCACATCTGAAAATAATAGGAAATTGTAGTGCAAATAATTATATTATGTAAACTTGTCAATGTCTCATTTCTACATTTCCATAATCCTTTTCCGAATGAGTTGGTGCATTTGGTCAACTCCATTATCTGTTTTGCATGAAATTTGGCAGTCGGCATTCGCAAAGGGTTGGTTATTTATTTTCTCCGAGGATTGAATGAGGTCAATCTTGTTGACAATGAGAATTGTCTTTGGTACCAACAGTTCCAAGCGTACATTTTTGGGATCTTCACTGGTGAAACTGGGTGAGAGTAAATCGTGTAATAATTGTTCTTTGAGGGAACAACTTTGAAGATTCAATTGCAGTTGAGAATTGGATGTGTCGGTTAAGAGGAGGATTAGATCCGCCGTTTCAATTTCCTTTAATGAGCGTTTCATCTAAGATGCACATACATAAGTTAATTGGTACAATAACGGGATAATATAATGTGTATTACCCCTTCGTTCTCAATGGAATCGGTTGTAGAATGACGAATCCCGGCTGTGTCAGCAAATATTACAGGAAAACCGTGAATATTCATGCAAGTCTCTATTACATCTCGAGTAGTTCCAGGAATATTGGAGACAATTGCAGCATCACGCCCACCTTTTAATGTAAAATACTTTGTACACTTTGAAGTTTGATGCCTCAAAGGATAAGAGTAATTTTTAATCGTCTTGTGTATGACGCGATACATAAATCCAATCTCACTCACATAATTTGTTGAGCAATGTGCTCTTTCCAACGTTAGGTCGACCTGGAATTCAAAACCATGGGTCATCCAATCAATTTTATAAAGTCTAGTTTATACTTGGTAATTAACAAAAGGCATGTATTTGTCCTTTTAGCGAAAGTAAAATAAGTCGCTAACCTATAATAGCTACACGCGCTCCATCACGCAAGCGCTGTCCCTTTTTTTGATCTTGAAGATGATTAGAAATTTCTTGGACTAGTAACGTCACTTCCTTAGCTACATTTTGGAGCACGTCCGACTCAATGTTTTCATCTTCTCCAAAATCAATGAAAGCTTCCGAATTTGCGAGACACTAAAATATTAATCAGCAATTTACTCATAATATGCAGTAGAAACTGATGCATGGCGTAAAAATCACAAATCTTTAAAAAGAACACGTACGTACCTTGGCTAGTCGATCTCTCCAATTGTGATACATTCGACTCAGTCCTCCACCCATCTGCTTTAATGCTTGGACTCGTTGGAATTCTGTTTCGGCCGCTATGAGATCCGCTAATCCGTCCACTTCCGTTAAATCTAACTTGCCGTTGAGGAATGCGCGTTTAGTGAACTCTCCAGCTTCGGCTGGATGACAACCAGCAATAGATCCGATAGCCTTCAGTACTCCGGTAATTACTAATTAAGGGTCAAAACTTTATCCAATGAAAATTTAATTTCTAACCACTGGGTAAACTTGACTTTGTGTATTACCTGAGACAGACCCGTGAATGTGGAATTCGCAACAATCTTCCCCTGTGTAACTGTGGGGCCCTGCAAAAATTACAAATTTAGAAAAATACATTGTGCACATGCAGCAGGTTTTCATATTAATAATACCCGGAAACCACAACAAGATTCCATGATCCAAAAGTGATCCAGTATTTGGATCGTATAGTTTTCTCAAGGTGGCAAATCTTGGTTTTGGGAACTTGTGTGTGTCACGACCTGAATAGCGCCCAAGGTTCTTAACAACTAGAGATGAGTTTGGTCCAGAAACCCGAATGACGCTTAAAGCACTGCGAACACCTCCTGTGCAAATACATATTCATTATCATCATCTTTCGTCGTAGAAGCATGATATATTCAAGAATTTGTTTCTAATATGTATGCAACCTGTCGCCACGGCATAAATAGTCGCATTACATTCTTCATGAAAGCCAGCAGAAGTGGGCATGTGCTTGCAATACAGTCGGCGACACAAGTTGATTAGGGGTCTCATGACTACTTAGTTCGTTTTATCAACTTTCATATTAGTTAATGATTTAGTTGCTATGAGGGTACCTGTAAGGAAAATACAAATTCATGAGTCATAATAATTCGCTAATAGACACACACTGTAAAACTGCAATAACTTTTGTACATCTTTATATTTTTGCATGAAATTCAATACAACAACATAAAAGAAGCCATATTTATCCAAGACATATTTTAAGACGACATAGAAATCATTTATTTCAAGTTTTGATCATTCTATCCTACACAATTTTATTCTATCGTACTGGTCAGTCGTCATAGGGGAACAGGCACGGGGGAGGGTAGCACACAAGCAACCTACTGTATTAAACTAAAGAATGGTACTACTTGGAAAGGGTAAATCCTCCAGATGGACAGCAATTATGAACCAAATAGCATATATTGCAGTGGAATAAAATGCTAAATATTTGTGACATACAGGGAAAGTATCACAGCAAGACAAGGGACCCATTGCAGGACGAAATGTGTCAGTGACGCAAACCAAACGCATCCTGCGAAAGGAAGAAACAGAGACAGAGTCGTCCGAAAGTGAGACGAGTAACGAGGAAACGTCGTCCTCCTTCTCTTCCACTGGGGACAACGACGAGGAGGACGAGGGCGACTCTACTTCCGAGGAGGACACCACAGATTCTTCCTCCGAAAGCAGCACCTCGTCAAATTCAGACTCTGACGAAGATGGTACGTTTTCATGTATCGCAGTTGATATAATAATAAACCTTAGTATTTAGTAGTTCCTTGTTAGTGCTAAAATAGGTTATTTAATTACTATCAAGGAACGGATGACGATGAGTCTTCACGGGCAGAACTGGCAGCTCCACAACCAACAACCACCAAGGGAAAATCGCCCCAAATAACAACCACTATCTCTGGAAAATCAACTGGCAGAGTGTCCGGTGATCATCAAGCTTCCAATAAGAAGATATTCATTCGGGATAAGAATAACAATAAATTAGGAAAAAGCGTTGGCGGTGGAGATCAGGGGAATGATAAAGATGAGAAACCTCACGGTCATGGGAAAAAGAGGAGAAAAAAGAGACCTCTTACTATTTGTTTAACACACTGTCGGTACGCATTTGAAATTATTGAATTGAAATTGCATGAAATGGTACATAAGCGTTGCAAAGTTCCACACTTTATTAGGTATGAGTTGGTCAAGTCCATGAGCAAACGGTACGAGTTGGTGGAAGTTCCAGAAGACACTGCTTGGAACGTGTATTGGACTGGTAATGGACAAGTGGCTATCTATTTTCCATAATACATTATGTCTCATTCCTTGTTGTTCATTTGGCTGGTACGCACAGACTACAGCGTGTCCCTTGAACGTGCGGTAGAAATGAGGAGATTTCAAATCGTCAACCATTTTCCTGGAATGAATGAAATTTGTCGTAAAGACCTCCTCGCTCGAAATCTAAACAGAATGAAACGAGTGTTTCCAGAAGGTATTTGCTTGTCATACGTTTAACCAACCATGATAATCTGTGGCACCTAACCTCAATCCAAATCCAATTATTTGTATGTCACATAGAGTACAACATTTATCCCATGACTTGGTGCCTCCCTGCCGAGTAAGAAGTCCTCCGTCAAAATATTTGCATGTAATAATAATAATGGAATACAATTTTTAGTAATAATGAGCTCCAAGCATACTCATCATCGCGGCGTGGAAAGACGTACATTTGCAAGCCCGACATGGGATGTCAAGGTCGAGGTATATTTCTCGTCAAGAATATCAAAGATGTGAATCCCTTGGGCAGAATCGTTTGTCAAATTTATATTCAAAAGGTTCATCACAACCAATGATTCACGTCATAATTTACATTTTAAAAATTATTATATTTAATTCTGTGCAGCCATTTTTAATTGATCATCTCAAGTTTGATTTGCGAATCTACGTTCTCATTACATCATGCGATCCTTTACGAATTTGGGTATTTGAAGAGGGTAAGCAAGCAAAGTATGTCTACATGGAATTTTTGCACAGCAAGATGGTTAAATTGAATGCAATAATTTCATAGGCCTAGCCCGTTTTGCCACTGCGAAATATCGACTCCCAACTCACAACAACACAGAAAACTCTTATATGCACCTCACCAACTATGCTGTCAACAAGTTTAGCAGAGATTTTGTCGTTGATGAGGACACGGGGACAAAAAGAAAATTAACCAACGTAATGAATTGGCTGGCTCAACGTGGCTATGATGTGGAAACTCTGGAGAAGGAAATCAACGACGTTATAATAAAAACTATATTGTCTGCACAACCCACTCTCAAACATCACTACCGAACTTGCTTCCCCCATCATGACATTTGCAGTGCTTGTTTTGAAATCCTCGGCTTTGATGTTCTGATTGACCATAAACTGAAGCCTTTCGTTATTGAGGTGAACAATACCGAAACAAATCAATTGCAAATATGTACCATTAACTAATTTACTATGTACACATCTTTGTAGGTAAACCACTCGCCCAGCTTCCACACGGATACAGCTCTGGATAGGGAAATAAAAGAGTCGTTGCTCAAGGACACATTCGCTATGCTCAACTTTAAAGTTCTTGACCGTGGGATGATTGAACGGGAAGACAGACGCCGAGTACAACAGAGAATAACCAACATGTTAAGCGAAGCAAAGTGCATATATAATATATATTTTTTGAAAATATTTCTACTATGGTTGGATTATTTAACTAGGTATCTTTTCTCATAGTGCCGGTACAAAGAAGGAAGTTGTCAAGAAAGAGGTGACCAAGAAGGGTGGTAACAATAGCAGCACCACTACCGCGACGCCAACTTCTACCCGATTTCCTCATCCAGGACGAGGAGGAAAGAAGGACGAATCCTCCGAACAAACTGCGAAGGACAAGAAGGAACGGAGAAAGGAGGACTACGATGAACTTGCATTTCAATGGGAATTGGATAACTGTGGCCGCTACAGGCTTGTCTATCCTACGGACGACTCAGCTAAATATGATAAATTTTTGGCCCAGAATCAAGTCTCACTGTATCAAGACACTGCAGGTACACATTTGGGATGATATAAGTTATTTAAGCTAAATATTTTATACAATTTAATCCTTAAATGCGATGTAATTCCCTCCCTTATCTTCTCCTATCGATGTTTTCAAAATACTTATGATCAAATTCCAGCCTCACAAGCCAGAGCTTCTTTAACCAAACAGAAAATTGAGGAATATAACGTATGTATGCCTTAATACTTAATAATAATTCATTATTGTGGATATACATAGTGTAAAAGGCCCACTTGTTCGTTCTCTTTAGGTGAAAAAACAGATAGAAGAACAAAAACGAGTCGGAAGTATTGGAAGCAACGTCACAACAATAACGTCGTCCTCGGCTGGCATAATTGTTAACCAGGTCAAAGAGAGTCATTCCAAGGAGAAAGTTCGACCAGAGTCGTCAGGGAAAAGTGGTGGATACGAGCCTATGAAAAAGTCGAACAGCAACACTAAACCAGTATGTCTAAAATTATTCTGGTATTTAATGTCATTTATATTATTTAAAAAATTGCTGCGTGTGAAATCATTAAGCAAATGCGTTTACTATCTATGAGCTGAGTAACGATATTGCGCAACTATTATAAATTATTGTGAAATTAATTAATTTAGGTGCACAGCTCATTTTTGCCTACAAACCCCTCCAACGGGTCGTCCCATCGTGGGTTTACCCTGTCTCACATTGTCTCCAAGGATGAGTGTGACCGTGTGCGGGGACTAATTCAGCGTGGATTACTCATCCGTAGTTTGGGGATTGAATTACAAGTTAGAAGTTACTTATTTTATTTCGATTTCATCACACTCTATAATGAAATCTGTTCTTGCAACTGAGCAGGCATATCAATTACTATGCAAAGTGGGCGGCCTTAAGAAGATGGAGCATGATGAATTCCGTAGAAAGCATGGATTTGTCCTACCCAACACTGGGGGTCTCGTCACCGGGTTTAATAACTCATCCAGTCGACCTCATTCTAATTCCACAATTCCTCCAAAATTTTACATGAAACTTAACCAATTTTCTGTGGATACCTCAGGATCTTCAAATCTGAATGACAACAGTCATTCGAATAACTTTACTGCAAGAACTCAAGGAAATACTCAAGCCATGGCTCACAATTTTGGAAATTTTATTAGACGGGAGAGAGCTACGACAAGCCATTCATATAGACTTTGATAGATACTCTAGTATGACGTGACAATTGACGGATAACAAAGATGAATTTGTCCAAATTCTAAATTATTATGTTAAAAGTGTATCTGAGGTCACATTGTGCACTGATACTTAAATCCGATATTTAAACTGGGTGCATTCAGTGGTGAAATATAAATTGCAATAATGATCTTGACATTGGCTGATAATACATTTTTTTAAATAACATAATGAATTTTTAGATGACGATTAATATTATACGAAGTAAAATTTTTTGGTTTATTACATACAACAGAAATAATAAATAATTAGATTTAACATTCAGGTTAGTCTGTCTGTACATACTTTAATTAAATGAATATCTTAGTTAGATGATCCGATCTGAGGTTAGTTTTTCCGTAATTAGAATACTACACTAGTGAAATACGCTTTCCCATAGTTCTGTATGCAAATTCACTATACACATGTTTCAAATGTACACTTATATACCAGATTTTACAGGCTGCATACAACAGCAGACTTTTAAATATATCCAAATAAAAAATGATGAACTTTAAAATCCTATTTAGTGTTAGTATAAATATCTTGCAACGTATGTAAAATAAGATCCTCACCACTAAGTAAGAACGCCGGATATCCCACTTGTTTGGTTAAAGATGGCTCAAAAACAAGGTTGAATTAAAATGATGATTGAAAGTAACAATGTTAAGGAAGACACAAAAGTACTAAAATCTTCGATCTAACATAAAGTCTTAAGTATCTAATTGCAGTTTTGTTTTGGTTAATTTAGATTTGAAAATGAGACACTTCGGTTGTTTTGCAACCATAAAATTGAAATATAGTTGAAACTTGTCGTTGTGAGCTTAAAATTGTCGCAGTATTTAGTCGCTTGAGGAGATAATTTCGAAATAAATTCGATAAACTTTCAATCTTCATATTGCGTGTACTTCTGGCTAGTAACGGAAGTACTATGGCTTGAATTTGACGAGGGGAATGTTCTTGTTTGATAGGCCTGCGTATATAAAGATCAGTGAGCAAGATTCTTAGCGACAAAACTTTGTATAAGTAATTTACGATAGAGTATGATAACGTACAGGTATCACAAACCCATTCGGCGTAAACCTCGTGGTTTAGATAATAAAATGCTGCTTCGGTGAGACCCGTACAAACTCTATAAATCAAAATTATCAATGTAAATTGACTTTCATGAAATCTGTCAAGTACAAACTTTGTATGAAACGAACCTATGATACCAAAAGTGGCATCCACTTTCACACGGTATTGCTTGATCATTGTCATGGACTTCTCGATGACATAATCCGCACGGCTAAAATGCAATTTAAAACATAATTAATTTCCAGGTTAGAAAAATAAAACGCCTCATCCCTTACATAGATCGGAGGAGCATTCGGATTCTGCGGATTAAAAATCATGGGTTGGTCTGGAGGGTACATCTGAATAAGAATATGCATTATTGAAAAATACGTTAGAAAAATTAATCATAGTCAAATTCATTTAGATTTTTAATGGTCTGCTATAATTCGTAGAAAGCAAATTGTCCCATATATATCACACAGAACAAAACAAACGAGTCCTTACTAAATCAAACATCCTTACTTTTCCACTCTGAATGGGTGGTTTCGAGGGCCCATTCCAATTTGGAGGCATTTGTCCCCCTGGTCCCATATTTGGTGGCCCCCCTTGACCAGGTGGACAGCTCATTCTCATCATTCCTTGAGGTCCTCCCATTCCCGGTGGTCCTGATCCCATTCCACCCGGTCCAGGTCCCATTCCACCACCACCCTGAGGACCTCCTTGAGGACCGTGTTGCATTGGTGGGCCACCAGGATGAAATCCTCCTGGAGGAGGACCTCGAGGTCCCATTCCCATTGGCGGTCCCCCCGAAGGATGTGATTGTGATGGCATGTCATCAAATGGGTTTGAGGCGATGATGGTGTCCCCATATCCCAAGGGCGCTGGTGGAATCATTTCTGGCATTGGAGAAGACTGCATGGCAGGGTTACATGGCAAGGTCGAGGGTGCGGTTGACGTTCGGCGCTTTTTCTTGGCGGTGGGACTATCAGGTGCTGGGGACTTGAAGTCGCCATTCCCACCTCTTGATTTCATCTTCATTTGGATATCTAGGAAGAAAAGAAGGGCATTAATCAACAACTTTTAGTTTCATTTTTTTCAGGCTTTGAACATAAATTTTGGCTTTGAATAGCTCGTTTTCATCTTACCTTTTTTCGGTGCAATTGCAACCACTTATTGTACCAAATCCTAACCAAAAATGTGTACAACTAACAACTGTTAGTTCAACCCAATCTTCTACTATTGAATAGTAATAAATAATGGGAGAAGGTTCTAATTCTCAAATTGAAAATTGAATCAAAAATACATAATATTGAATAGGAACTGCTGCAATAAAGGTTTGTTTATTTTGCTGTTGCCTATGTTAGCCCGAAGCGAAGAGAAGGCTTGAGTGTACCCACTTCTGATTTGTCTCGAAATCTCAATCTGCCCACATACCAAACCGAAACACCAATGTTTATGTAAATTACGACGTTGGAAAATAGTCTCAGTCTCAAGTTGAGACTCTCAACCACAAGAGAATCACATTATCATCTAATCTAGACCATCACATCACCCGAAAAGTACCAACGAACGTCCATTATAAGTATCAAATTCCAGGCCCATTAATTTATTTCTCAAAGTCTGCACGTACACTATAATCTTCAAAATTATGGAGTGGTTTGTTATTAGGTTACACTTAAGAAACATGAATTCGATGCTTCGAATGTCTTTCGTCGAAGCGATGAAAGGCATTGCATCGATTCGATGCGAAATCGAGTTATGCATGTATGCATGTACGTACGTAAATAATATTCATGGATGTGCGTACACCACTAATTATTACTACTTTCTACTTACCACACAACTACTCTGGACCAGCCTGATAAAATCTCATCGTAGTGCTGAATGCAAAGCTGTAGTGCATTGGTTCATTTTGCATTTGAAGAAGACCAAACAAGTGTGATTATTAGTTAACATTATTTATTATTGCGTTATGGCGAAATATGTAAAATCTGAGGCACAAATTATTTTATGTTTACAGAACGATTAACTAAACTCAGCTTTGGATTACTCATCGACATCATCTGCTTTTGTTTCAAGATTTTATCAGATAAGCTTTTTGTTAATGCAAAATGTTTGACTATGTATTCATATCCATGCTGAATTCGTTTACTCTTTATTACCCATAACATGGCCATCAGTAATAATTCTTGTCACCCAGAGTCTCCCTTTCGTGGGAATGCAAATGTTTTCATGATAATTGTTATTAAGCATCAAAGCCACAACAACAGTGCACTCAAATGGTGCTCGTAAAAAAGATAAGTCATTTTATAGTGTGGTAGTTGGTTCGTTCGTTGGTATATGGACCCCGTCTCAAATTCGTCTTAATATTTCCCCTGATCTCATTGATTCATGATAAATAATCACAATGCAGGTGTCGAGTTATATAGAAATTTGAGAAGTACTAAGAAGTGGGCAAAAGAATGCTAGTCATAACTAAACTGAGCTGGATTTCGACGCAGAAGAGTTTCTAAAGTTGAAAACTGTTAATATATAAACTAGTGAATTATTTTATATATAGCCAAGAGTTAATGAATAAATGCCAACAGACAGACTTTTACCCTGAGTCGAAATGAGCATTATTCTATTCCCCTCCCACTTCGACGACGGTTGTAACGCCGTCTCCTATTTTAGCTGACAAGACTTGATTAGTTTACTTGGAAAAAGCCACAATAAGAAGCATGACGAACTTACACAAATTATCGCGAAAACGGCAACTGTCATCGCTGCTATCATGGAATTTAGTTGTGCTGGTAGTGTCTCCAGTTTCCATAATCTGGGGAGCAAACGCTGCTGCATTCACCAAGAGGGGAGATGATGGACGGGCATTTGGAATTCAGGACACAAGGGGTCAGGAAACATCTTATTCTAATGATGACAAGGGTCAAGTGCATTCCGAGAAGACTGGGATGGTCTTGGAAGTGGAAAAAATCATGGTGCATTTGTCTGAGACAACGATTTCAAAAATTTCGAAAACGGGGACATCGAATGACATGGCCACCGCTAGCATTCATGGTTTCAGAGTTGAGGATTCTTCGAAACCTGTGACGTACGACAATGGTGCATCAGTGATACTGGCAGACAAACCTGCGCTTATCCGTTTTTTTGGAGCCGGTTTTACTAAAAACACAATAATTAGATTTGTAACAGAGATGCGCCCCAAGGGTTCTGACTGTGGTAATACACGCTGCATATTTGGATAATTATCTAATTTTACACTTTTCTTTCCCTTATGCGTTATTTACTATTCAAATAAATAACAAGTTTTATTTGCCAACTATTTTCAGACGATCTTCCATCTACAAAAAGTTTTGGTGTAAGACGTTTTTTTCTTGTGACACTTGAAATAATAGTCATAATTTTTCTAATGGTTTGTTATAATTTCTTTTACAGCTAACAGAATCCAGTGAAAACTCTGCCTATGCCTACATTCAATTGCCACCATTTGATGTGGGAGAATCAGAATATTATGTCTGCACGAAAGAACAGGATTACGGTAAAAATTCCATGTGGCATTTATAAAGTACTTATTTAGCTGTAGAATACAAATCTATGTCGATTTGTATGCATATTCAGATATGCCGTGGGTCCATCAAGGCAACGACAAGTGGATCACTTTCATGTCATATGAAAAGTGGCTGCCCCTTTGGGCACACATTTGTCTCCTCGTGATTCTTCTTGCTCTATCGGGAATCTTTTCTGGACTAAATTTAGGTATATAAAATTGAATTCTTTGTTTGAATACATATGCATTGCAAATTACTTTAATATTTTGGTGATGGCTGTGACGTGTTATTTATTAGTGCGTAATTTTATTTTTGACTATTTATGTAAAGGTCTCATGGCATTGGATAGGACTGATCTCAAAATCATTCAAAATACGGGTATGAAAGTACATATGCATGTAAATGCTTATGCATACTAAAGTCCAAAGGATGCGTTCGAAAAATGGATAGCATTTATATCCTGCTTGCTACTTTAGGAACTGAAAAGGAGAAACGTTACGCCAAGAAAATCCAACCACTTCGAAAAATGGGAAACTACTTATTATGCTCACTTCTGCTTGGAAATGTTATAGTAAACAATTCTCTTACCATTTTATTAGACGACTTAACCTCTGGATTAATCGGTTAGCACTTAATGCGTTATTGAATCCAAATATTGAAGTTGATTTCAGTATTATCCATCACATCTAATTAATATTTAGCTGTTATTGGTGCAACTCTGGCTATCGTTATATTTGGGGAGATTATACCTCAGGTGACATTCCCGAAAATGTTTCAAGCTTAAGTTTGGGCATTACTTTCTTATTTCATAACCTTAAAATTATTCAGGCAATTTGTGCCCGCTTTGGATTAGCTGTGGGGGCATACACGATTTGGCTGACAAAAATTACCATGGTCATCACCTCACCCTTATCTTATCCAGTGAGCTTCATACTCAACAAAATTTTGGGAAAAGAGATTGGAAACGTCTACAATCGGGAGAGATTGAGAGAGTTGATTCGGGTGAAAGCTCTATAAATATATTTTTATCTATAATCATTGCATTACGTAACAACATTTGCCAGGTTTACAATTGTGAAGACAGTATTATTTTAAATTGTGCATACATATTTATGTACATAAATGCATGACATAGGTCACAGAGCACTACAACGACTTGAAATCGGACGAAGTAAATGTGATTGAAGGCGTCTTAAAGTTGCACAAATGCAGTTGCGCTGATGCAATGACAAAGCTCGAAAAGGTTTTCATGCTTCCCCTGAACGCAATTTTGGATTTCGAAACGATTGATGAGATCATTAAGAGTGGTTAGTATATTGTTAATGACGGATGGCATCATTAAGTATTTATTTACGACCGGATTCGCCGTAATTACGGTGTGTCACTTTTAAAGGGTTCTCTCGAATTCCTGTCTACGACGGTGAAAGGAACAATGTGGTCTCCATTTTGTACACTAAGGATTTAGTTTTTGTTGATTCGGATGACAGAATGCCCATAAAATCTTTGTGCGAATTTTATCAATATCAATGTAACTT
Organism: Folsomia candida; assembly: GCF_002217175.1. Taxonomy (NCBI): domain Eukaryota; kingdom Metazoa; phylum Arthropoda; class Collembola; order Entomobryomorpha; family Isotomidae; genus Folsomia; species Folsomia candida. Next base: position 22,063,792 of record NW_019091193.1, on the reverse strand, counting down.
TGTGGATGAAAAGAAACCTCTTGATGCACAATTCAAGGAATTTAAAGAAGGTTTAAATTTAAGCTTATCTGTCTTTCCTAATTGCATTATTAAAGTTGGGCCTAAATATATTCTCATTTTCACAACAGGGGACAAGGGTCACATGGCTTTTGTTAGAAAAATGCATGAAGGTGAGGACTCGGACCCATTCTATGAAATTATTGGAGTTATCACTCTCGAGGACGTGATTGAAGAGCTGATTCAAGCAGAAATTAATGATGAGACGGATATTAAAAGTGGTGAGATTTTCCTTCTTCGTTCATTATCTTGCATAATGTTTGCATAAGGAATACTTCAACATCGCAATACATAAATAATTGCATAATTAATTTTAACTCAATTCATAAATATGTGATTTGTGTAATTCCCCCTTAAGCAATACACCGAAATCGACATAGATCTCGAACACTGAACGAGACATCAACATTTGTGGGAGGAAAAGGCGATGCTCATCAAACAATTGTTTCTCCTCAGCTAACGTTGGCGACCTTCCAGTTTTTGAGCACCTGTACGTGACTCATTCCATGAGAATTACTTGGTTGACAAATCACTGCTCAGCTCACAAGTATTTGTAATAAATTTCCTGATTTACAGCAATTTCATCTTTTCACGAGCAGTTGATTTCAACAAATATCCTTCGACGACTTTTATCTTGTGATGTCTTTTTCAAAATAAAACTGAAATGTCGGGATGGGACGCTTTCGAATGAGTCAGTTTTCATTTATGAGAAGGTGAAATTTTTATTTACAGATAAATTCAAATTCTACATACATATTTACTAATATTGGGGAAATACTAAATTAATCTTGTATAAATGTATAAAATATTATAATGCAGGGGGTGCCGGCGGACTACTTTGTCCTTATTTTGGAAGGTAGAGTTCAAGCGTCCTTTGGCCAGGAAAACTTGGTGTTCGAAGGTGGACCATTTACGTACTTTGGGACACAGAGCCTAAACCCAACTCATGGTAAGAAAATTTGTAAGTCCTTTTCCGCCTAAGCGAAACTCTATTAATTTATTGTTAGTAGAAATGCCAAGCGCCCCACCAACGGGTGGACGAACAATGACATTAAGTACGGTTGCTATTTTGCATGCTATCCCAGTCCCAGACTATACAGTTCAGGCTACGAGTGACGTAACTTATCTCAAAATATCTCAAGCCATGTACTTGGCTGCGACACAGGCGACACAGGCATTTGTAGGCTCTGAGGACTGCTCAAAACCCACGGAGGACGTGGTGCATAAATTTGAGTAATACAAAAATTATTAAAAAATTTAAATCTCCTAAACTTTAATTAGTCATAGTCAGAACTCGCTTTTTAATTGTATTTATTCTATTCCAGCGAACAAATCGGATTGGTATAATACGATTATTTTCTTAGATTTTAATGCGTCTTTACGTATATAATTGAGGTAATGTGATGTGCGTTCTGGCTGTAAATTATTTGCAGTTGATTCGTGGAAATAAAAGTATCACGGCTAAAGATGAGGAGTTGCCTCCATTATCGGAAGTACAATCAACATGCTTGAAAATTTTAGACTCGAAATTATTTCATAATCTGACCAATATTTTATTATTCAAGGACAACAAGGATGAGACTCCACCACTAATTCAGCAAAATCGTCACAATAATCAAGTAACAAATGCTGCTAATAACTTATCCACTGATGATGGTGACAATTTGCACGGAAACCATAATTCCAGTGGGAAAGAATCTGACACAAGATTGTAGTTGCAGCTTATTAGCTTGTAAGTAATTATATCAAATGACACATTTCTTGTTTTTTAAATAACAAATAATTATTTACATGAATGCTGTACCCAATTTTTAACTAATAATTTTTTTAACTAATATAAAAAGTACGTATCGAAATGAGATTGTTTGAGTATATAATTTTTACTCGTAGTGTATGCTGTATTAAAATAAAGTGTATCGTGCTTTGAAATTCGATCCCTTGTTTGCATTAGTCTGCATCACTTGTTCATAGCCAAACAAATATTTTTTAAAGCAGTATGAGCACTCTTCTATCAGTAAATACCGGATTGAAGAGAATCCCAAAAAGGTTGTGAATGAAGCAGCATTTTCTCTTTTTTGTGTGTGAACGAGAATCAATCATCCGGCAGATGAGATGAGAGGAAAAGTGGATTCGGAGAGAGAAAGTCGGCCAAAAAGTTGTGAATGGGTAGTGTTTTCAATGGTGAATTGTTTTCGGTGTTTTTGGTCTGGGTATCATCATCGTCTCGCAAAAATGTTGGTTGGTTCAGTTGGTATGTACGAAGGACAAATATCGATCAAAATTCTCGTCCATGCGCACCCACCCCCACTCGACATCCGTGTGGATATGTCCATTCATTCCGTCGAATCCGCGTACATAAATATGTAGGACTTTTGCCTACAAATGTGCATGTGTGCTCTCTTTGTCCTTTCACTCTTCACGCTATAAATATGCTCTTTAATAAACGCTCAACCATTTCGCAGTCCTACAAAAACTAACACCAAACCGGATAATGTTTATGATCATGATAAATATTATGGTAACGTACTGGGCAACGGATATACATATTCAGAGACGAACTCTCTGTAATTCCCTCGAACTCTAGGAAGTTGGATTTGAAGAATTTCCCGACTTGGGAGATTCCTCAGCTTATCAGAGTGGACATGGCCAGCCAACGAACCAAAGACTTGTTGAACAGTGTATGTAGTGGAGTCCTTTATTTCTGCTCGTTATTTGTATCGAGAGAAAGTTGTGGGGCAAACGTACGTCAAAAAGTAGTAGTAATATTTAGCTCCCTCAAACACATTGGTCAATTTGCCATGTAATACATACTAACAGTACTTCACCCTATGAATAGATTGGACTTGTAAAAGTTCACTCCCTTCGGAATATAAATGGTGACACGACATAAGGAACAATGAGGAATAATATAATAATCTCAAAATTCTTTCCCATCAACTTCATTTACATGTCCGCGTGGAACGATTAACTGTTTTCAAGATGTAGGTCTAATTCACAGAATTATTGCGCTATCCAAAATTTTAACAACCATGTCGAGTAAGACTTCAGAAAATTTGTAGCGTGATTAGTACAGTGATTTATTGTAAGACCACTTATACTGTGAAATAATTTGGCATGATTGTTGAATTAATGACTTATTTATAAACATAATTCATATTGTGTTTGTGCTTATTTTTGATATTGAGAGTGTGAGAATAGAGATCTGCGTGTGTTTGGGCAGTGTCATGCCTTGTCTGCTGGAGGTGTGGCTCTCGCACGTGTTCCATTCAGAGCAAGTCATCTGTCGACGGGGCAGAAATAGTTTGTCGTCATTTTCCTCACCACTTCCACCCAAAACGAGATTAGAGATTTCCTTATCATGGGGTTACCATCAAGTATTTTTGGCATTGTTGACAACTGCTAAAAAAGTAGAAATCGCCAAAGTCTTCACCACGAACATAACTCTACGAGGAGAAAATTGGAAGAAATGCAAGCATTTAATAATAAGCCCACTTCCGCTCTTTCCCACGGCCCTTTTTAAGGGATACTCTCTCCCCTCGTGAGTCACCCAATGTACTTATCCTCATAGTTTTCATATTACGAATGTGGGTCCATTCTGGCTGTTGCTTATGTGGACGTGTGCGTAGGTGTGTACATGTGGAGGCGAGAAAGCATTGGAGCTGTTAGTGTCGTAGTAGGGGAAGTGGGCGTGTCCAGCACCACCAGCGCCCATCACCCCACTGACGCCAACACCCAGTGGAATCGCCACCACCACCACCATCATCACCATCCCATCCCCCGACGCTTCGACTCCACCGAGTTGGCTGACTCACCGGTACGCCACGAGGCTGTCAAGGTATGTTATGTCTTCTATCCATCCTCGCATATTAAATTACCAACGTTTCGCACCTCGGAAATTTATTTGAGACACAAAATAATTTTTAATTCGTTTTTTAAGTTGGTGCGTGAGCTCAACAGAGCTGTGGCTGGTCATGTAGCGTTGGCATCTCTTTTGGGTGGGAGTGGGGACGGTCCACACCTCCGAGATGAACTACGCCGAGCTCGAAGAACTGCTCAGGAAGCCGCCGCCGCCGCCAAGTCCACATTACTTCCATTCCTCCTGGAGTAAGTTGCACACTTTCCCCCGCATTCGGTCCCCAAAAATAATCTCTAATTTGATACCTTACACGAATTTCATGCACATTTTCCTCGACTTTTAATTTTTCCTATATTACTACTACATACATATTTATAGAGGGTGAGAATAAAGATGTCAAAGCCTTTCAAATGCGATGTATATGTAAGAACGTAAACGTAAGCTCTCACCAGTAAGAGTCTCATTGTTTCGTGGCAAATATAATAGTCTACAAATACAAGGATCCGTAAACCAGAAGTATTTACGTCAAATGGTTGAAAAATGAGGCAATTCAATTCGGAGCAACTCGTAAAATTACTTTATCAACATTACGAAAAAAGGCTTTTCCTAAATCGCAAAAAGTACTCGTAACTTTCAAAATCAATTTATCGGGTAAAGAAAATTTGGGAATTAAAAAATCAATTTGTTGACCTTTCCGAAATTTTTTGAATTAGTGCTTGGTAAGAATTCTTGAAATTAAGGATCATATTTCAGGAAGTATACTGAACTCAGATCATTAAAGTGATGAAAAGCAAAGGCCTGTGCTAACATGAAAAATATCCGAGACCAGTAAACATTCAAATCAAATTAAAATTTCCATCAAAGTACCTGCTTTGTGGGGAAAGTACATGAAGCTCCAAATGGGCATCAAATTCGCCCAATTGAACGGTCTTTCGCAATATTTCAGAAGAAATATTAAAAACAACAAAATTCAGCAAAAGTTTAAATTCATTTTGCCCAATGTTGATGTACAAAACAAAAAAACGAGCCCGATAGAGGCTCGCCGTGTTACGACTTGCTCCACATTTTGTGCTTTCATGTATGAACCATTTGGAGTAGCGACTTCTAGTTTTCGGATTCTTGTAGCCATTGGGCAGGAAGCTGTGTTACTCTTAATGGTGGAGATTTTTCATTTTCACATACATATCTGCATTTGAAAATCTTCATTGGTCACCCTTTACGACGATGAGAGGGAAGCAGAGTTCATATTCCTATAAGTATTTATTAAATATCTACGTTGCACTACTGGAGTGAAAGTCAAGCAGAACTTTGGCAACCAAAGTTTTCGAGTATGTAATAAGTAGTTGAACAAACTCGAGCACTTTCCATTATCCAACTCAATTAATTACAGAGAATGCGAACGATTATGAATGTGAACGATTTTTGACGGGAGAAAGTGATTTGCTCTCAAAAGATGAAAGAGAATGGAACATCGTGTAAGGCAAAGTTAGTAATGAAAGATTGATGAAGAGCAAAATGTCAAGTAGAATTACAACAACGATAATGAGTATGAGGCAGATATGTACCTGCACATTCACATATGTAGTTCCTCATAGTTTGTAAATACAAGGGCGATAATATTTCAGAGATTTTTAGCATGGTGAACTGAACTAAAGCAGACTCCGTAACTTCATCCGCCTATTACACAAAAATTTGCCAAAGTTTAGCCATTAGAAGACCAGTCATTTTTGTAGATTGCCACGAAATTGCGAAATTGAGTGGAAGAGGAAGCTGACTGGTTTGCATTTGTTACATGTAGATATATAAGTATAAGTATGTACATGTACGTAGGAGTACCTCAGTATAGACGCAGTGAAAGGCATTCATACTTACACAAAGTAAGCCGCATATCTACATAAATGGCATTTATACTATGACAATAAGGAGAAGATCTACAATATTATAGTTAACATGACACGAACTGAATAGCGCGGAGCCCTGGAAGAAGTGATGAAGGAGAAAATAGTGGTTGGCGAAGTGAGTTAATTGGATTTGCTAATTAGTGCGACTTATGTATTCCTTCCTGCCTTCCTTTCTTCCTTCCTTTCGTCTCCCTATAATTAACACTCGTTTGCAGTGGAAAGTTTTCGGAACTCTTTAGATACGTAATGGTATGATGTGTAGCAGCATCATGTAAACATAATTATATGCCTAGGGTGCAATCACGGGGTGCATGCTTGGAAGGAAAAACAATGGACGCAGCCCATTTTCACTCTTTTCATATTACATTTTTTAACACTAACAAGAGGTGATTTATGTCAGGTCAGCGGTAGTTATGTATCTTAGTCGTGGTAATTATAAAACTAGTGATAGCCGAAGTAACATTGATGGAAGGGGAGGGGCACGAAATATCGAATTCTGAGTGACGTTTATGCATGTGTCCACAGGAGCGGATTTGAAAAGGAGAGGATGGAATTGGTGGTTGGGATGGAACGCCTTTGGTATTTGGTCCTATGTTGTCTCGACGCCTTAGGTAAGAACAAAATGCTATGAGAAGATCCAACAACACGGATCCTTAATTGCCATCAAAGTACTTTCACCGCAACACGTCATCCTTTAGTAATGCTTCCTTCTCTGATATGCAGACATGTCTATGCAACGTTGCCTAGCTCTCCTACGAGAGTTTTCACTCGCAGATGGGGGGAACAATGTAGTAATCCACACGGGAATAGAATGCCCTAATCACCTGGTCACACGGTCAGCCACCAATACTCAAGAGAAAGCAGAGATGAATGTGGACGTCAAATGTAGGGATAGGATTTCGCTGGAAGGGGTGGAGGCGTCGCAGTTGTGCAAGTAATGAAAATATGCCAAACATTAAAGAACAGCACATCCTCATGCATTCCAAGCCTCTTATTGTTTCTTGTTCTTGTCGTAGAGAATTGTTCGAGTTGCGGGCTCAACTGACCGAGCTGAAGACAACGGTGGAGCTGCGATCCCTCTCAGTTCCCGATTTTGACGACATGAATGATTCCTCAAAGGCTGGACCCAGGCGAACCGACACTCTCATAAGCATCAACGGTACGGATGGGATGGGTGCGAGTGGGGGCATGGGCTCACCATCATGCTCCATCCCATCCGACGACAAGGAATCCTTGGAGTCAGATGCTTCCCAAGTATTTATTGCATTGCCATTTTGTATGCAGTGTGACCATTATTAATCAATGCTTGACTTTCTAATTAAAGGGGACGGGAATAACAAATGCTCAACGCAGATGTGTGTGTTGGATATTAGGGGTGATGGTAATGATTATTAATATTAAGTAACGGTAAAGCGCGAGCGTTCTGTTCGCCCGTAAGCAAGATCACTCTTGAAAGGCAAAACGTGTTAAAGTCCAGAGAGCGTGACCCTGAGGGCGTACTCAAATGCCAATTATTGAATTTCAGCAAACTTACAAAATAAAAATTAAACTTCTTTGAAAACATTTAAATTCTAATTCAATAGTATCTATATGTCAAACGTTCTTTGGACAGCACTACCGCTACTTTTTTGCGTTTGCTTTAAATCATTCAGTTTTAATAATCTATTCTATTTTCTATATCATAGGTGGCCATGTTTTTCCTGGCCATGATTCTAGGTGTGTTCATCGCCTTGTTTTCGGTAAGTTTCTAGTGTCAAATTTGTCATATATTACAATGAAAGTTAGTCCGACACATTTTTTCTTAAAAACCTGACCTGTATGTTTTCTAAATTTTCCTAGTGATTAGAGGCCCCCGTAGGAAAACCCATTTCAGAGTCTAGTCGCATCAAGCCATCAGGATCGAGCAACAGAGTCTTGTCGTCAGGTAGAAACAATTCCAACAACGTATTCTCGTCACCTCCCGCACCCTATTACCCAGTGTACCCCCCACCCGGGGGCAGCAGCAACCCTGCTTCCGACTACCACCGCCCACACCCTGCCGACCTTAATTTCAAAGTCTCCTTCGGACCTTGGATGAAGAAACACCATCACAAGCAGCAGCAGAACAAGGGCAAGCACAACATTAACTCCACCACCACCAATTCAAAGAAACACAATTCTTCAGTTCTTCTCAGTTTTAGTGAGCAGCTCAGAAAAATACCCAAGCCGAATTTTGTCACAACCGATATTAATCAATCCAAGCAAACCTCAAATTTTAAGAATATCTCGTCGCCAAGTATTCGGCCTACAGAAGAAAATGATGGAACAATGAGTAATAATAACCCACATTCCATGAACGTCTTTAATAATGCTCAAAAACTGTTTCCTAGAGGAGAGACTGGTCCCATACACACCAATCCAGAAAACGACGACAAAGACTCTGACGACGACGATGCCAGTGCGAGAAATGAAAGGGATTCCTACGGGGGTGAATTGGACCTCAGCAACAGTAGTCGTACTACTTTATACAAACTAAATAGTGATGATCACGTTCTTACTTCTACTTCTATTCCTCTTGATAGTACTGTTGAGTCTAGGTCTCTTTTTGCAAGTAGTGACAATAGTAATTTCAATGGTATTATTCCTCATGAAGATGGCCGTATGGGAAAAAATAAGGACCATTTCAAGGCAGATAGGCCTCAATTTCGGCATCATCATCATCGTCATATTCACAATAATATTGACAAGTTTATGGTCAAATCAGACAGGAAAAGACGTCATCAGGCGCATAGAACTATTGTAGGATTTTCTCTTTAATAATAAGGTTACAATAATAATTAATAATAAAAAACATTTCACCTTAATCAACCAAAACTTGTAAAAAATGTTGCCAATTTAAAATATCTATTTGGATTTTGGATTGCAACATTTGTGATTTATCTACGGAAGCTACTTAAATATTAGATAATGCGCTAAAACTACATTATTATTATAAACGCCACAGTTGTATTCTGGTCTGATCTAAGCGTACTAAATCTTCACTTTAAAAACTCATCAAATTCAATCTACTCAAATACTAAATTGACATAAATATCTGATGATGGTGGTACATACTTACATATTGCTGATGCCTGGCAGAATAATTGAATAATATTTAATTGGTTAGTCGTTGTTGAAGTTAACTAAATACTTAATATGTGATACATGAAGGGAAATGATGAAAACAGAGGGCTGACAAATGGGTGCATGAGACATGGAAGTAAATAAGATGTGTGCATTCAATTTGTGTAAACTATGTTAGCTCAACGTGTATGTTGAAATATATTATGTTACGTTGTTATAATAAATCAAAATGAGATAACTTTGATTGTGTGTTTCATATTTTATTAAACAAGAATTTTGGCAATTTTGATCAGGTCTTTTTGCTATATTTGAAATTACATTTGAAGGTTTGTTGAAATCCGAGAGAAGCCCATATAGAATTTATGTCTGCAAATCGCTTCATATTTAATTTAACAATAAAATCACTATATAATTTCGTTCTCTATGAAAATAGTTTAAACTTTAATTACTTGATTTAATGTATTGTCACTATTCTAATCATATTCGTTTGGTTAATTAGTTGCAATTTAAATAATGTTGGGAAATCCTACAGCTTGATGTTGTATATTTACCTGTGATCATTGATTGACCATCACTTTTAGTGTCCACGTGTGGGTTATATTTTTCTTCAAAAATGTCTTTTTTTCATAAAATTATTAGAGTGTGGACATTTTTGTGGGATATATTATATCTGATATGGAAAATCTATAAACATTATGTAACCCTACGCAAAAAGGGGAGCAGTCTTAACTTGGCTAAAACTAACAACAATGATACTCGATAGTTGGTTAATTCTTTCTACTTCACAAAAGTTTAAGACAAGTTTAAGGCAAGTTTAGGACACATATTTCTCAACAATTGAGTACAACTTTTCCATTCCATAAACAATGTTAGTCCATATGAAAGACAGTGCGTCTTTGGTCAACTTACGAAGATTTTCTGGAGAGAGAGGTCCACTGTAATTTATAGAATGTAGATAAGAAGGTGTCAAAGAAACCCACCACTTATTAAATCAGTCTTATATATTTTCTCATTATGGACACTTACACAAAAACGTTGGTTTGTAAGAACTCGACGAATTTGGTCGCCGCACTCGTCACAAAGTTTGCAATAATTTTAATGTATTCACTTAACTGCGGAATGTATTCTTGTATCTACGTTAATTTGCAATGAAACACACTTACTATAATCCTCATACTTTTTAATTTAGTTATTTTTTAACTGACCTTCGCCGCTAACCCTTGCAGCATTGGTTGTAATCCTTCGTAGATGCTTCGAAAAAGCACTGTCATATATTCTTGTATGTATCTGAAAAGAAATATTATTTTTTGTTAGTAAAAGTCAAGTAGTGAGTTTCAGTATGTATTTAGAAAGTCACAAAATGAGCTAACTTGAGCATTCCAGTAACAGAATTCCACACCACCACTGCTTCGTGTAGTACTCCATATTTATCCAAAAAATTTCCCGTGTTACTTTCTAAAAAATTTACAATGATACATAGAATTTGATAACGAGTATATGTGACCAATACTTGGAACTTACTTTCAAAGGAACCCTTCCCATTTTCCGTTACGTCCAGCCAGAACAGAACACCAATTAAGATAAAAATAACAAATATTGCCAATTTCCAGGAAAATAATTTTCTCTTGGACAGTGCCACACGCTCAAGGCCAGCTTGTACTTTCTAAAATATAAGAATATGCATGCAATATATTTATTTAACCATATAACTCATGATATCTATATGCATACATATATATCTATTTTACCTTTGCACAACGTAGGAGCTCAGGATTCTTAACTGCAGAAACCGCAAACTCATCGGACTGGATTAGTTTAGTTTCCAAACGACTGCCACATTTCATCGTTTCTGGGACCCTTGCTAAAATATTGAAATAAAATATTTACAATTTATAATAATATGAAATTAATTGTGTTCGTCTCTTTGTATCATCAGTATTGTTTATCTTACATAAATACGACAAAAATGCAGCACTTTCTTTAGGGTATTTTGCGAGATTTTCACGCCAGGTATCAATACATGCCGGGTCATTCTCGATGCAGCCAAGTAGGATTTTGAAAACTTCAGTACCATAAGCAGATAGAGGCATGAAATCTTTGTCGCTCGCTTTTTCAAGAAATTTCAAGAAAATTGAACATCCTTGCCCTTTCAACCCCTTAAAAACAAGTTCCTATATACAGAAAATGGGAAAGATGTTATGATTCAGTTATGATTAATGACGAAAATTACATGGATGCTGGTGACTTGGTTAATAATAACTAAACAGTGAACAAATAAATAATAAACCTACCTTCACACGTGGATATATCTTTTCCAGATCACGTTTCTTTTTGGGGTCAAAGGCAGCCTCAAAAAATTCTTCAAATTCATCCCCCTCGATGAGGTACTCCACAGCCATGGTGGAGCAAGAGCTGAGAGTAGACAGAGCCGCCAAGACAAACTGCTTATAATGCTTAAACCCATAGTACGGAAGGAGATAGTTGGACACTATTTTTAGCAGATATGGGGAATCCACTCCTGCTTGAGCAATAGTCCACAAAATGCTTAATCCTATGTCTTTTCGATTCCCATAACTTTCCATTAGTTCGGCGACACTTTTTCCGCGACGCACAGGAAGAGAAGGGTCAACACGGCACATTTCCCGGAGAAACAGTAAGTAACCCCAACCAGCGTCGCCTGCGTTGAAAGAAATTAATCACTGAGTTTGTGTGTACTAATGTAGATTATTCTACATATGTAAATGCATATACATGTATGTGTACATACATAGTACAATGTATATGTATACAAGCGACAAAGCACGTATTTATTGTGTCACCAAGAACTAACCTCGTTGTGCAAGGGTAGGAATGCTTGCCAACAAGGATGAGAAAGAAATGTCCAAAACATCCTCCCTCTTTTGAACAGTCTCTGAAATAATCGTGCCTATCACTTCTCGCAATGGCTCGGGAAGTCGTGGGTAATTGAGATCGTTAGGCCACTGCGACACGTCTGGAGGGAGTGCCTGATTCAGTTTTGTGTTCAGGGCATCTGAAATTCACAGAAAAAAATACCCAACCACCCATGATTATTATTTCGTTGTATTAATAATAATAATAATATATGTTTTGAGAAGTTATGCCGAAAAATTGACAGCATAAGTAATAAATATGTTGCAAAAGGATTAATAAATTCACACCGGCAGAGTATTTTATCCACGAGAGGTAAACATCTGCCGCGGATCCGGCATTTTGCAGCTCCCGATAGAAAGAAAGTAAGTCCGATGTTGGCAACTAATAATTTAAAATCAATGAATGTAAAATAATTGCAACCATGATAAGTAAATTTTTCTGTTACGTGATCAAGGGTGCCCTGCAAATCTCTACGTTTCTCTTTGGGTTTCCCATCTGTACTTGACTTTTTAGATTTTTGAGTTGCTGGTGGCTTTTTAGCGGCCTGCTGAGAGCCCTTTTTGTCACTACTTGTGGTGTCTGGAACTGAAAATATTACAGTAATATTACGTATGTATAGACTTTTAAAATATCGTCCATGCTTCACCCACAAAGTAGTCTAGCAAGTATTTCAGACTTACCGATGGTCTCCTCCTCATCATAATTGGTAAGTGGGAAGGATGCCGGTGTTTTAGCGGAATGTTTTTTGGGTTTTGGACCTTTACCCCCCTTGGTAGTCGTCGTTAAGCCCACAATGTTGCTCCCGTTTGTCATGGGATATTGATCCTGGCCTACAACCGGAGTGGGTGGCTTGGGCTTTTTTGGCTTCTTGAGTGGTCCCACAGTCTCCCATTTGTCAGACATTCTCTGAAAGCCACCAATTGTAATTAATTTTCTGCGAGACACATTTACAAAATGGCTTTACTAATAAGTAGGTAAGTGAAATTCAAGCTGAGTAGTGTAGTGTTAACATATGTAATAATAAGTTGATGATACATTTACTTTACCTCGTACGAAAAACAAACAAAAATTTCCAAAATTATCAGTTGTATAATAAAACTGTGAGCTGCGTAAATCTGAGGTTTAACAATAAGTAGGTATTTGCATTTGAGATGGTGAATGTGTCAGTTTGTTGTTGGCACTTGTTGGCACCGGGTTTAGAGACGTGTCTGTCTCTCTCTTGCCTTTGAAAATCCACCACCACCACCACAAACTCTATGCCTCGACACCACCCTAACTTTCTCCATGCCATCCTCCTAGAAATACGGGTCAAATGGTGTTGATTTTATGGTAAAATAAAATAAGAAATACAATAATTATTGTTTATATTTATATTTATATTTTATTTTAATTTAATTTTGAAAACTAATTCACACTCGAAAGCTCGGTAAATATGTAAAGCGAAAAACTTGCCTTTGAAATTCCACTAAACCTCTGTGTATTATAATTATTAGATTTTATTCTAGAATGAAAATTAATCTAGTTATCCTCTGCATGGCTATCAATTCATAATGCAGGGCAATGCAAGCTTGACTTTTGTTAATATTGGGGCAGACTTGAGATTTTTCATTTTGCAATTAAATACTTGTGGAAAGCTGAGGCAGTAAGAGACGGAATTCGTCTAACTCAACTGCAGATTTGTTTCGTATTTTTCTTGGTTGTTACTTGGCGGCTATACACACGCAACGGCTGCAAAGGGAAATTATGTAAGGGATTCCTGGAAAAATGTTTCTACATAATAATAATGTTCATAAGTTGACGAGTGTATGCGTATGACTGGCATTTCTGCTTTGGCAACTCTCTGGGCCTTTTCCTATACAGAGTACATTTTCTGAGTACATTTCCGGATTTCATCATCGCCTATTTGCAAAAGGGCAGGGGACTCCACTTACTTTTGCGAAACCCTCAGAACGCTCAACCAGAAGAAAAATGGCAAACGGTGATGAAAACACTTCTTGGAAGGAGTAGATCCATCCAACAACGTGGACAAAGAAACTAAAGATTGATGCTAAAAGCGCACATAGGACTCCTGTCAGTATACTTGGAAAGGAAAAACCATAAAACTTTAGCCATTTTAATCTTATGGTGACTTTTGTGAACGACTGACTTTGAAACGGAGGGAAAATAACCGTATCGTCAGAGTTTTTTGCTCGTTTGCGGGTTGCGTTTTGCAAACTTGGTTCAAACCCTTATTTCCATATATTATTATCCTTGTGTAGATATACACTCAATACATAATATAAAGATCCACATACCTACATACATCTGAATGAGTCGACGACGGTTGCAAATGATGAGTAACTGCAAAATTCCAGTCAAGGAATAAAATCTGTTGGGAACAAACGCAGCAGAACGCACGGAGAGGCCGTAAAAATCAGCGACAGAAGTAATAAAATGATGAAAAGGGGCAGATCGTAAATCAAGAGAGTTGTTTCCTTTAAAAAATGTTCAGTAGTGCAGCAAGTACTACAGCGAAAGCCATCTTTGATGATCCGTTGGATGAATGTTTATACGTACATGTGTACACACTTTTCTGTTCCGGTTAGAGCTCAGAATGCGTTTGTTATTCAGCCAGTAAGACTTACTGGGTAAGTGTGGTTTTCTACTGATAACAGAATATTGCATGTGGACAGGCGTGTTTATAATGGCCAAACATGTCATGCACATTTAGTTACTGACTGGTGAAATTTTGAGTATTTCCTAAAATAATTACTTTTATATTAATGATCCTCTCTCACCTATTTGTGTAGTCATCGACCAAATGATATCAATCCAGTTACATGAATGTGTGGAACTGGTATTAACGAGTGGAACAAATTAATGCATGAAGAAGAACATTATTTTCTAGTACTTGTGATGGAACGATGCGATGTTTGTGGCGTCGTTGCAAAAATCTTTCACCGGTTCTACCACTTTATGTGTAACATGTGCAGAATGTAACCCTTGACTTGGATATGCTTTAAAATAGTGCAATAATTCGAAAGATGAATATCATGACAAATTAACTTTATTCGCTACATGAAATACTGGGGAGTTACTTGTTTATCGTCGACTCACCGGTTTCAGTTATTTCATTTTATCGTCTTTTTTACGCCCGTAATGAAATAATAATTTGATTTTATGCAAAGATATCATAGACTCATGGCTGTAACTTTTTGAAATTGTGCACAAGCCGGAAAAAAGTAGTCAATTTGTCACCGACAAATGTTGGATCTGTAAAATGAGACACACAAAGTGAGGCGAACCTTGACTGACGTGGTTGAGCTGAGAGATCACTGGTCTCAGATCAGATGACATTTTATTTGTCACTACTTCAGTTACTTCCTTTTCTATTGTGTGCGGATGAGCAGTGTCAATCAAGTCACATTTTCAAAAAGCACTTTGTCATCATATCCGCAATGAACTGATGTTATTACATTATTAACTCGTTGCTACTAGTTGATACCAGAATTGCAGGCTTTGTTGCAAATTCAAGATTTGTTTCGGTTGCAAACGTGAGAGATATAAGAGTGACATTATCGTTGATATATACGTACGTACATACGTCCACACGCCCTACAGCGATTTTTGATCATCCATGTTAAATTTAAACACGTGTAAAATACTGGCCTATTTAACAGCGTCAGAAATGTGGAAAACTTATGCAGATGCAAAGTCGAGAAAATTCTAGCCTTATGACGATGAGTCGTACTCCAAAAGTTTAATTCGAGATGTTTTTGTGCAGTTTTGCAATGCGTGCACTCTTAGCTCTCCTCCCATACTTGCACTTTTTGTCATGTTTAAAATTAGATCGAATAACTGGGTTAAATGTATCTCGAACGAGGCTGTTTTCGAATAGGAAACATGCAACCCGTACATACGTGCATACGTGTAGAATCTGCAAAGTGTCGTAATGATTAGAATTTGCATCGTCAAATACATGTTATTGCATCTGGCTATTGATTCTGGGGCTTTAATTAAATTCTGCTCTAGCAACAATGAAAATGGCACAATTGAAAAGATTGAACAAGCACCACTGCTGTGCACTTGTAACAAGTTTGAATTGCCAAAGTTTTATTTTGGTGTGTTGTGGTGTATTAAATAATCAATGGAAAAATGAAATTCCGCGTTACACACATATCCACATTGACAAGTTCAATAATGCACTTACGTAAATACCAATTAAATAACTGATTATAAGATAATACTACTACGCGGTTCTCGGTAAAGTGTGCAAACAATCCAATGGGGAAAGTGTCATATGCATATACTTGGATTTGTTCTGTATGTACATAGATATGTATGTACACACATGCTACTTGACACAAACATAAATAAGTTACGTGTGTACGACAATGTACGCACTTATCAATATGCATTCAGTTTCGTAAAATTATTTAACTGTGAAATTGCATTGTACATGTTAATGTTTAATGTTGTATGATGGACTCAAATAGCACATCCACTTGTCCCACATTTTAACCTTAAGTTCTGTAAATCTGGAAGAGACTAAATATGTATATATAAGAATATAAACATGATGGAATCTTCTCAACACTCATTTTCAAGGGAATTTCAGCAAGTTTGGCAAAAGCATGTTCACAAAATAAGTATGCACATATACTGTATGCATCAGTACGCACTTTATAGTGCATGATCGATTTTATACTTGAGCACTAAAATGCTGCGCTGCTGCTGTTGCTTCGTATACATATTTACTCTCAGTCGCACATTCGCACATGTTTTAGTATTAGTAGTTGTAACCAGCGAAAAGTGTGCCATTTGGAGAGCCTTGCGATTGCGATGCAACGCTATATACACGACGTGGTTAGGAAAAAGAGGCGCTCTGATAGCGCCGCTATTATTATGTACAATTGCATGTATTAACAAGAGCAAGACATGTTCTGCCCACACCAAGTGGCGTTAAAGTGCTGCGTTTGGCAGTGTGCATTTTTTGTCAGGTTTCTGTAACCTCGTCTTCCTTCCTTCCGGGTTCTTGAAGCTGGTCAACACTAATACGGCGTTAATTTGTGTAACATTTACATTGGCCAAATTTATGAACTACATAGATTAAAACATATCTATGATTTGTCATGAAGATTACACATCTATCTAATCAATAATCAATCATCCATGTACATAGCTAAACTACAAAGAATAGACCACATCTAGCAAGTTATGCTTTTATGTATGTCCTGCGAACTTCAAGAAATCACGACTTTTGAGACTCATAATTTCACCCTTAATTGAACTGTGCTTAGATTTAAGTCGATTCTGTTGTTCCTTCACTATGCGCACATTGCATCGTACAGTACAGTTTACAAAGTATATTTGTAAGACAAACGCGTATATGTTCTGACCATAAATGATAACGACTCAGGGACGACTGACTTACAAGTAGATATATATAAATTATTATAATATTCATTCAGTATATATTCTCGCTAAGTGGATATATATTTGTCTGTACTACTTACTATAATTTTTCTCATGCACAAATCTATCTGAGCTGAGAATTCTTTGACTATAATGATGTTCCGATATATCTTATCAAAATATGCCAATGTCAAGAATGGGAAAATGAAGGTTAGCTGAGATCTTTTTACTCCAACTTTGTAGGCGCAATCACATGCATATGCATGTACAATGTGATGCTGCAGGGAGAGTAGTGATGCAAAAATGTATACACAGTGTGTTTAGCTCTATTGTTGCAAAACAAAAGGAGGAAGGACGGTGCATTTTATGCGTTACGCGTTTTTTACAAAGTTGATGTATTTGTATAGTCTGTCCCACTCTGAGAGATTCCTCTTCATGTTCCCTGAGCACGTTTGGATTGGACCAATTAAAAGTCAGTCTGTATTAATAAAACTAAGAATATTTCTTGATTTTACATTAAATTGTCATCAAACGAGGTAGGTAGGCATGAATCAGACATACAATTAATAAACTGATATCATTTGCTGAGCTTGTTGCAAGATTTACTAAGATTTTGCAAAGAAATGTTTGGATGTTCCTCGTCCACACCCACACCTCTCCTTCTCCATCCGACAACAAGAGCTCTACGACAACTAGGAAGCAAGGAAGTGCAACAAGGGTTGGATTTTGCCATATATGAGCGATCTTGTAAGGATTGCTATTCCATGGGATTTTGCAGGGGAGAGCCTATTTCTCATTGAGAGACTTTGGTGGCGTGGGCCGGGCACGGGCGGTGGGACTTTCTCTCAACAGCCTAACTTTCTCTCTCCGCCAATCCGATTCTGCTACAAGGTTACACAGCACCCGGTGCACAAGCAGCAGTATAACTGGTGTCATATAGTTGCACAGTTTACTATTATGAGGGTACGTCATCCCGTGCAATATACGTATATTTATATATATATCCTGATGTTATTGCTTATAGACTGTGGGAACCTCGCCGTCAGGTTCTAACTGTGGGTTCCTTGGCTTAGATAAGTAGCTCACTCCGCGCCACGTACATTTCCAAACAACTTTTGCCTTGACTGGATGCCTTGTGCCTGTAGCAAGCAGGAAAATGCTGCGATGAATGCAACTGCGCTGAAGCTGAATCAAGTTTATGGGATCCACTTTATGCTTTGGTCCCAATTCAATAATTTTCTTCTCCACCCAATGCCAAGTTGCGTAGATGGAGTGTCCATAAATTGTTTTGACACTGTTTTAACTTAGAACTTCAAAAATATTTTGTAACCCTCGTTTTTAAACGGTTAATATATATAGAACTACAGGAGGAAGAGTTCATGCTGTTTGAGTTTTTGTACTAGTAACAAGTTTTGAAATTGCATAGTTTCGTAACTGTTCATAAGTTTGTTTCTGGTATGTTCAGAGTCGAGAAATTGAAACAAAAATGCATATGTACATGCTCCATTGCATTGCGAACCATGTACGGAAAGGAGAACGCATCTCGTAGGTACTGCGACTGGCCGAGATAAGAGCGATGGTTGTGTAATCTGTGGCGTGGCATGTGTCCCCTCTGCATAATGTATGTACCACATCCAGAGAATGTTATTTCATTTTGCTCTCTGCCAAGTCAAGACCAAGGTAGAAGTCGTCGAAAACCTATGAACGCCATCCAGCATAATCCTCGCATTGCAAAAGAAAGAAAGAAGCAGCACAAAGCTAAACCTTTTCTGCCAATTTATTCACATCCTGCCATATGCACTCCAACAAAAGAGCAGGGGCGACAGGTTTAATTTTCCGACATGATTTTAGCAGCAGACGCAGTGGCAGAAGCAGATAATGCGATGGCAGAATTAGAATTGCATACTGGTACTAAAAATAACATATTTCTGTTTCCTCTCGCGTTTGCAGGCAAAGTTACGCCACTGGCTGGGATTCTGCCTGAACCACTCGCTACTATGCAGTTTAAGTGCTTGAAGTCATATAAACGACATAATAAGAAAAAAATATTATGGGATCTCGATATCGGCAGGATTATTTGCACATCTCCCTCCATCCACAATGCAGTCCTATCGCTTTTGCTGGTACACATAGTACCACCACCATCATCGCGTTCTTCCAATAACGATACCGTGCGATCTGAGTTGAAGAAAAGGCTTGGAGGATAATAATATTGCCACGCTGAAACTGCTGCTGGTGGTGGTTGAGGAGGGAGTGCAGCATGTTGCACATTAGAAAATATGGCTGAAAATTTGGCCAACCCTATTGCAAACTTGACAGCTTAAAAAATAAGCAAAATATAAAGACTATATTTCAGAAAATCATTTAAGAGAAACTTAACGGCAAAACTTTCGAGGTTTTCTTAGGTGCGGCAAAAAAATAAAATTTGAGGAAATTTGATAGGTAAAAAGAAATTGATATTACATCTATAGACAAAGCTTCATTAGAGATGTAAAGCAAATTCAAGATTTGGAGGATAATTTCTCCTAATTTTATTTTTCTATCCATACATAAGAAATTCTTGAAAGCTGTGACCTTTAATTTTTCGGTTTGAAGCAGCTGGATGGTAATGATGGCAGTATACTTTAGAATAGGGGCGGATTGATAATATTTCGGGCATGAGTTATGTTATTCAGTTCGACCAGAACAAGAATATACAACCACGTATAGTAGATCTAATTCAATAATTGAAAAATTGGTTAACAAGTTATAAAAGGAGCTTCTTCTAACCCCCATTTGTTAATGCACAGTTTGACTTTTCAGAGAGTTATAATACTCTCATGACGCAAAGTCTTAAACTCCTTTGAGGATTTATAACTTTTTCGCGTGAAATGGTTTGTCCAACTTTGCGGGGCAGATTTTCTACAGTGTGTTGGGGGAATCCTTGCAAATACTGGTAGGTGTGGGTGCAGCGTGGGGGCTCCATTCTCTCGCTCGCACTGGAGTGCAAACTGTTTTTGCCAGATCACTTTCATTCAGTGCAGTGCAGTTACGTACAACTCGAGGACGAGAAGCACACTACTACTACGCTAGTAGGCTACCTATTATAAACCTATCTACCTACCATCCAGCATCATACACACACGGCTCTCCGCTACCACGTCTCATTACTTTACTGCATATTATTTTATCAACCAACTCATTTTCTTATTATTCTGCTGTCATTTGCTCCGACTTCAAAATTATCTCCTGAACAATACTTCAATTTCGACCCTTTCTGGAAAGTTATCTTCCGTAGCTGGAGCATAGTTCAATCTCCGCACCGAAAGGGGGACTCGATCCTTCAAGAGTGAGGACTGTTCAAGTAGTGTAACCCTTCTAGTACAAAAACGCAAGAGTTAATTGTTACATAATTTTTACGACTACATAAAGAATTAACATTATATTGGTTCATCTATGTTACATTGTATTTTTAATTGTGAATTCGCTTGAGCCTTATTATTCGGCCCGCTCACAACCAGAAACAATTTTCTTCTGGGCTAAAACTCGGAAAAGTACAAGACGTGTAAAAATAAGAAAAGACATTAAAAGTTCAAATCCTGGTGGTAAATGGTGTATTAAAGGTGGATGTGCTCGTTCGTGCTATCAATTTTTTTTGGCAAATTTTGTATTTGCACGTGCTAGAAACATTCAAATAGGTATATACAAAAAAGCATATAAATATGTAAGTACATGAATTTATGTTTTACATGATTTGGATTTTCTTACAGATTTATGGGTATTGGTTTTCATGCAATATCCTTGATTTATAATTGATGCTGGTCATCGCATCCATATTTCATGTGCTCGGGACAGACACATGAAATCACAAATTTTATTCAACTCTGCTGTTGTGACAAAAACATTTCCGAAAATAATTTCTGCAAGAAAAGTGCTATTACAAACTGTGCCCCTTTATTAGCGTACAATTAATCATCGAAGAAAGTACAAAAGTGTGAGTTTTATTCTACTCCAACATGACGTTGGAGGGGTTATGTACATGTGGAGTGGGTGCTACCACGAGGTGCAGGCAAGCTTTGGCTAGTGACTTGATTTTATGCAGCTTTGGCTGTGGGAAAGTCAGGAGATAAGGCAAAGAGCTGGACTCGTTCGTACGAAGAGATAGAGAAAAAAACGACGGCTTTTTGATTCGGGAAGAAACTTTCTCAGTGGATTTTACTTTAAACAAGTGGGTTTCAAGTTCCCAGCTAAATGACACCGGAGCATCGGTTCCTTAGAAGGTAATTAATTTTGCATGCCTTTTTTCACATTTTTGACCGAGAGAAACGCATGGAATTCTAAATTCTTCCGGAACATGAACCCAGTTGTGCATGATAAGTGGTCAGTTTCTGGTTTTGAGAGCCACCAGCCACAATGATAGGAATAATAGGAGGAATAATCTGAAAAGTAAAAATAGCAGCATTCATAGAAGTAGGTAAGCTATGTAGCTACCTGTCTGGAGCAGTTCATGGGAGTACATGCATGTTTACTTAGGTAATTGGAGTCTCTTCTTCTGCAACACGGAGGAGTTCTGGTGGGTTTGAGTGAGCATAGTAAAAGTGGGGTCTTTCTCTCTTCGTACTTCCGTGCTTTCCTTACTTACTACGCTCGCCACCCGCCCGCCCGCCCGACCGCATATGTGTATACCCTCGCAGTGCAGTTGATAGGTACTTATCCACCAACATTGTGTGGAGAAGTGCGCATTACTCGGTGGTATGGAGTGGAGCAGAATTTATTTACAATTTGCGTCACTCCTACTTTCTCTGCTTTCACCACCAGCAAGTTAAAATGCACCCAGATATGAGTTTCGTCCGCCCGTGTGAGTTGGGTAAACAGGGAACCGACCCAGTCCGACTTTCTCCCAGCTTTCTCTCCGAACCTCGAATAAAACTGCGTATTGCACTGCACTCAACTTCAACTCAGCTCCGATAATCAGCCAAAAGTCTTTGTTCGAGTTGAAGTGGGGGTGGTGGCGATAAAATTATGGGATGCTCCACGCCCCATGTCAATCTCTTCCTGCCACCAAATTTCCGCCATTCCCAAATGACGGTAGAATCCGAGATTTCCACATTCTTCTCTGCATACTGCATGGACTGTATCCGCTGTAATTCATATAGCTATTTAACTATACGATGGATGCATAACTCATGGCGACGGGACGACAACGACGGCCCTGCAACATGCCTCGTGCCGATGCGAAGTTGTGTTGTGCTCGAAGAAGGTACGTACGTATTATTGTACGTTCTGTGAATGTGTCTGTGTCCCGGATAAATTTCCAGGGTTTGGTTCACTGCAGAGCGCAAGCTGAGTATTTGGTGGAGTTGCATGGCTTAGTGATTGATTACGAACGGAGAAAGGAGCGGTGCGATGCGATTCTGTGGGTGCACGTGCCATCAGGTCAGAGCAGTATCGATTGACCACCCAACTCCCAACCACGACAAAGGCCGTATGACATCCCCACCACCATCCCTCCCAAAACAAAAATCAACATTGGTACCTACTTGTATACTTACTTAACTTACGGCCTATACCCAACAAAACAAAACTACCTGCACATGGGTGTGTGCGTGAATGTCAAATCCGCTAAGGCTGGATTATTATTGTGGTGGGCTTATCTCATTGCGAAATTTCAATAATTATCTCAGTTATTATTATGATGTTTGCACGCAGAGAGATAAATTTGGGTGAAGCAGGAATGTCTGCTATTTCTATCTCTTACATACTTTAAATTGATGCATTTATCCATGCAGCATGTGTTTCGCGTACATAACTACGAAAGTAATTTTGATGATTGTTCGGCAGTGTAAATTTTTCAGCTTGTGTACATATGTATGTAAACCGTGGGCCAGCTATGCACCTATACATAGATACATACATACGTGCATTCATTAATTAAAAGGAAAATAATGCCATGCATAATGTGTGTGTGTGTGTCAATTCCATTATACTCGAGGATTGTTTTACAATGGCAATTGCCATTCTAAGAAACGGGCAAGTTTGTTATTATTATTTGCCATATTCGCATTTCCTGTAACAACGTAAGAAGTGCAAACAAGAAGGGGCGTGAGTTAGTATAGCGAATAGCGATCGAATCATATCCATATTGAGTGCAGAAAATGTACTTGATAAAATAGTAAAATATTGAATTTTCTTGGGAATAACAATCCAATGGAAAACATGGCGTGGAAATATTAATTGTTTGAGAAAGCCACGCTCTGCAAGTATTTGAATCAAGGCGGTAATGTTAATTAATTTTCTAACTCTAGAAAATTTCGGGAAAATGGAAAACAATTATTCGAATTATATACTTTACCTAACTTAAATAAGTATGTATGTGCATCTATCTACTTCTTGTTATGTTTTGATCTATCTCTTATGGACTTGTGTCATTGTGTGCCATTTACACATCGGTCTGTACAAATCCATACTTTATTTATTTATCTGTCAATCGTCTGCATTTTTCCAAAAAAGGTCCAAGTGGACGGCAGACTGTTCTTCGTACAACAGCCCTGCATTATCACATTGTGTGGAATAGTTAAACACAACCACGAATTGACGCTGAATTGTTGTCCTGCTCTTCTTTGATACGTAACTCGCAGTTAAATAAACAAATACTTCACAATGCTCTGCTGCATAATGGATTGCATACGATATATTAACGATTAACGATATGGCATATGCATAGTACGTATAGTGCACATTATAGCTATATTGCACGCAGATGGCAGTATTAGTATTTAAACTCAAAATAAATTAAATTCGTACTCGAAATATCTATTACCTAAGCATACTACGTGCATGGATAAAATAGTAAAATACACATAATCGGGATGTGTTTCACACTAAAGGAAATATGCACACATGATCTAGAGCACATTTTGCACATGTGCAGTACATATTGCACAATAAGCGAAATGCACCTCAACAAGACTATACTTTTCTTAAATAGTACATACACTACACATACATTTAATTTCCCATTCTCTAAATTGCCTGCATGTACGTAGGAGGAATAAGAAAATAACCCCCACACACACACGCCGCTTAAATGCTGTTTAACATGACCTTCATTCTCTCTCTACTGTAATTTAATTTACATTGCAGTGCACTGTGGTTAAGCTACCTCAAAAGTAATTTTTGGCAAATGGCAAATCCTCATTGTTACGATTTCTCATGCAGCCATACATACACATGCAGCTATGTATAAATGTACTTGCATTAGTACACGCTCATTTATTCCGATTCTCTCATTATTATTCTGGTAGAACGCAGTTTGTTGCTTGCTTGCACTGTCATGACGGGAACGAAATGCACTACATGCATATACACAGTCAACGCTCTATGGTTTTTGTTAAATAATCGCGACTTGAGTGCGAATATTAATGGCACATTAACGAGCATGCATACATATTTGCTCCGCCAACGCTCAACTTATGCCGTGCTAGCGACTAAATAATGTAACATGTAGTAGTGATTGTAGGTACAGAATCTGCAAATTCAATACGAGCAGATGCATGCCAATAAGACCTTTACATAATAATACGAACGTTGCATCAGCAGATCCTGTTTTTTGTTAGGGCGAATAAAATGCAATAAATCAAAGGTGTACTCTTGTGCACATATTGCGCCAACCTAGTAATTTACATATGAATTTGAACTCGAGCATCTGCACATTTATGTGTAGTGACATTAATATATTTTTCAACGCAGGATTGGTTCTCGTGATGATGGTCGTCGTACAATTGGTACATATTATGCATGCAACTACACAATTTTCATTCCTCGGAAAAGTCATACGGCCCTGAGCAGCAGAAGAGCAGAAGAGATTGAAACATGGCAAATATTTTTTTCCATTCAAGTGCTGCTTACATAAAGCTGAATGTACCAGAACTGCATGTTTGTGCATTTATTTAGAAGAGTGGATGGATGGATGGATGGGCAGAATGGAGGCTATTACACACACACTCCAAGTTTTGGTCCTCGCTTGGATGAGTTTGAGTCTCAAGAAGAGAGAGATGTGTGAATTCAGTGATGTGCCGAGTGAGATGAGATGAGATAAAGACGATGCGACTGAATCTGGTGATGATGGTTGTTGTTCTGATAATAATGCAACCACATTTTAAGAGAGCATGCAAAAAAATACACTTAAAACTAAATTCAGCAACAACAACATGCAGCTCGAATGAACGTTGGCGATTGCATTCTTTGAACCGTTGAATTTGTCCAAGTTTGTCAACATCATTATGTAGGGTTTATTATGACAATATGTAGAATATATAATAAGCATATAATAATATGCTGTATGCTCTGCAATGGTTAGGCTTGGAGACCTGCTTACGGAACGGTTTTGATAGGAAAGCTATAGGTAAATAGAATTAGATTGGGTGCGGTACGACTGATACCTCGGCGTTTGTGCTCCCTCCTAAAAAAGTACAAACTACGCATATTTTTTGCACGAGTGAGCTTTGCAACAAACAAAAGTAGTTTATGTTGAGAGACTTTGGTTTTATTACTGACTCGGCTCATATTCTGGTACGACGAGCAATGTTCTGCTACCACACATATTCCATTCCTTTATTGCATCCCCTGTTTTTTCTAGTCCAGTAAAAGCTCACGTCACGTACATGCATGCATCAGCCTTTCTCACAAAAATTTGCTACACCATGAACGAAATGTGATGAGGGAGGGATTGCTCAATAGCAGAGATGGATGGAAGAAAATGAAGCTTGTTTTTCTCGTCTTCTTGGATGCGTGCATCACCAAGGACCAAATATTTCGCAATCCCACAACCATGGAATTATATGCGCTATATGTTCTATCCGTACACAACTCGTACGTACATTTACCCACCCACACAAAGAGAAAGACGGAGAAAAACCGCAGCGGTGGATGAAAAAATTGTCAATTTAAATATTACACACTCAAAAAATGGATTCCAACTTGTGCGTTTCGTCTCAACTTGCATGCATATTCCCCATTTATTCACACACAGCGTAACAACATGTGCACGTCTATCCATAGGTAGAACTAGCAACATTTTAGTTAGACTTTCACGTCATGGAGCAGGATGACTCTTCCGATTTTCTTGCTTGGCTGAGTTCATTTTGTGCAAAGAAGAAATGCTGACAAGACTCGTGTAGTTCTCAAAAGTAATAAATGGAAAGGAAATACTGCAGTCGCAGCAGTGAATTCATTCGCATCGCAGCAAAAAAACATGGCATCAGTATTCCCAGCCCAAACCATGCAGAAACTCCATTAGTGATGTGGCAAGTAGGAAGGTTAGTGCACACACAGTGCAGAGATATGTAATCATTATGAACAACGCGTCGTCGTCAACTTGATAACATTGTTCCGCAAATAAAGTGTGGGTTGCAGGTGCAATGTGAGACAAGGGCCAGAAAAGCTACGCAAACTATGCAAACCTCCTGCATCACATATTTCGAGAGGGAGGCAAGCGTACTGAAATGTATGCATAACATCATCCCATTTTCCTTGCAAATGCGATGCGAATAACAGGAACGGAGCACACGGTCTCACTTTTATTTCATTTATCGATGCGCTGCGAATGCACTCTCCGCAGCAACGATTCCATCCACATAAGTACAAACTTTACTACGTACGACCACCAACATTCACCACACGACGGACGGGATTTTACTTACATGGATGAACTATACGACCAATTCTTTTTGGCAACTGGTACAGGACATGCAGACACATTAATTCTAAAATCTGTTGTTGTGCTTGCCTATCCGTTGAATATCTATCACTGTCTATGTCACTGCATCAGCATTTCTAACGATTAGTCTGCTCGCAAAAAGCCCAATGCATTTGGGGCAAACTGTTAATAAATGATGTTGGCTTTGTTTCTGGCAATTATTTTTAAAAATTACGTACAACTTTAAAGGATTTTTTTCCATACAGAAATGCTTTCGCTAAAAAAGTAAGGTTTTTTAAATAACGCTTTTCCAATACCTCCTGCAACAAATCTGTAAAGCACGTGAAAAATAAGCTAGCGGAAAAAGGATGCTGCACTTGCTGATGCCATTGCCATTATTATGCAATACGTGATGATTATAAAAATAATTTCCTCTCTAAAAGCTGCACCTGTTCTCGAAAACTCGTCAAATTTTTATGCTTGGTCGCCATCAGTTATAAAAGTTCAAGTTTGTGAACTTTAGAGGAAGACAACAATGTTGCCATTACTCTGCTAGAACGGAATGCAACAACTGCATTTGTGTGTATTCGTGAAATAAAAAACCTCAGCGATGAGTTTGTTCATTGCAATCAACATGGTTCATCATGAAGCATGTAAAAAGTGCACTTGTTCCGTCGGTTTCATCACATTTTGCTGTATTTCTTTCTTATCTTTTAAATGCTTCCTGCGCGTATTGTTTACTCGGATGAAGAGAAGCAGTGGTAGGAAGATCTGCAGCTACTACCTGCTGCTGCAATCAACATTTTCCAAGATAATATGAGATGACGATGGTGAAAAAGTAGACAAAGGATGAGCATACACGGGTTGCTGCATAATATGCATTGATTTCGTGGTGGCTTTACTACATGGTAAACAACTCCAGTTTAGTTCACGCTTCATGGTTTCGCTGCATAGCAAATGGAGATTGAGGACTGAGAAGATTTTGCTAGTTTTGTAAAAGTGGAAGGATAGTGGAAAAACTGAGGGCTGATGATGCATTCAAGGTGGAGTGGTTAGGTTGGGGGATGTATTTTTGCATGCCTCCTTATGCATCGATGGTGATGATGGAAGGGAGATAAAGTCATAGGCATGGATTATCATGATGGTTGTAGCCTTGCACTTTTGTGATGTGATATTGCATCAAGAAATTACGCAGCAGATTTGGTCACGGTACTACAGTGCCACTTGGTACTAAATAGTTGGTAGTGATTGTGGGATGGGCTGTGATGCTGCGTTAAAAGCTGCAACAGTTTTGTACATTACGACGATTGTAACGTGGCGTCAGGTAGCGGTTCGCGTATTCATTATGCACTTGGTAGGTACGTATGTATGCATCTAAGGATTCGTATATTTGCATTTGGTGCTGGCTGTATTGTTTCTTCCAAGAATAGGGTTGCCTAAAATATTCATGCGAGTATGTATTAAGTTATTGTCATGAAGTGGACAACTCGGAATAAATATCAATAAATGTGGTACTATGAAAATTTTGATGTCCTTTTTAAATCACTGGAGGAAATGCTCCGACCTTCTAAGAGAATTTTTACTTAAAGAAAATGTGTGGACAGGGTGCAGATATTTATGACAAACGAAAGAGTAACGATTTGTGTGAAAGCTAAAATTCTAAATGCAGTACTGCAAAATCTAGTTGCTGGCAATGCTTCCAAATGGTGGGAGTTAGCAGTTTTCTACGTACATTATGTTACGTTACATAAATTATTGCAACATGTGCACTCCTTGGTAGGTATATGTCTTTCGTACTGACTTATACTCTTTTCTACCAAAAGTACATGATTTTTTGTCAGAAAACTTGTTTTTAAATACGTGTAAATTCAAATTGTTCAACAAGTCTAGTCCATTCATGCAACAACATTCTGATAATTGCGGCATTCGTAAATCTAGACTCAATAACTGTCCCGTGTTAAATGATGAGCAAGTTCCAGTAACTCTTACAATTAGACATTGATTGCACCCAGACGATGCCAGAAAATCTTCTTCGCGATCTCACCTTATCCAGGTGGAGCTTCTAGGCAGCAGTACTGGGCACAACAACGTTTTAGGTTAGTTGGTTCAGTTGGTAACCAACCAAATCTGGTCAATTTTTATATGCAAATTAAGCTGCTGGAGCACAGACATTTGGATATTTGCAACGAGTCGAGTGGGCACACTAAGTAAATGTAGGTAGACGATCCGAGACGAAAAAAGATGGATCGAGGATTTGCAAGTCTGCATTAATATCTATTTAGTGACTGGATTCTGAATTCTAAGTGAAGATTAGATTGGTATTTAGAGATCCCATTATGAATTACGTGCAAAATATGTAAGTGTGACTAGAAGCGGCTGACGGGAAAATATTAATAGACAACTTTCGCACACGAAGACTTTGTAAAAACTTCTTTTATAGTACAATTCAGGGTTAATTGTTACCACTTAATTTCAAGTTTTAACTTTCTGATTAACATTTCAATCATTGGCATGTATATAATATTTAAGCTTATTGTTCTAATTTTAGCACATTTCCGTCATAATATTGTGCGGTGATAGAGCAACGCATGCAGTTCTACCGAGTTAAAAGTTTTAAACCTTGCATTCACTTTGTCTCTTTCAATCCAGACTTACAGCTCAGAGTGATTTGCATTGAGAGACCTTATACCAAAAACACGTGAATAACTCCCTGCAAGTAGCATGGCGCTTTGTATTGTTTATCAATTCAGTCGTGGGCGAATTTATCTCCATTCTTGCTATTCTTCAGCTTACTGGATCTCGTCTCATCACCCTCATTTATTTCCAGATGCACGGCCCGTGCATGCATATCTGTCAATAGTCTCAAAGCTCGACGCAAATAGAAATAGCACACATAGAATATTAGCTCTCGTATTCGCTTTCGTAATTCCTACACCTTTATCTTCCAATGGATCAAGCAAAACTGAATGTTGTGGCGACATTTGGGTTTTCTAGACTTTGCATTCGTACGTGTCGCAGTGACACAAAAAACAAACTCAATTAATTCCTACTCAATCCTCGACGATCGGTTCGGGTTTACGTGAATAAGTAATAAATAAGATGAACATTTATTATTTTATCCATCTAAAAAATATAGTTTTTGAAACAACTATCTAGATGAAGAAAGAATTGTGCAGAGGTGTCAATACACGCACTTCCATCGCGATAACAGTAGCATATTTCATTTCGTGTCACTCATGTTTCATGATTTGAAAATCTTGAACAAAAGGGAAATACGCCGAGTAAAACAAAACGTGCGTACGTAGATAAACAAAGTTAGAAACTAACTTTAGGCAAATAAATACTTGACTCAGCTTACAGGAGCATTTATGTAGTTATGCAGTGTCAGAGTGAATGACGGAAAAGTGGACATAATAATTCAGTAATCTGAAGTAGCCCGACTTGCTACTATTAAAAATAAATGATTATTTATTCCGTTGGAGCTCTGGCTCCATGTACTAATTTTCGTGTTTGTTGGTGCTCGCTTGCGTTGCATTTTTGTCTTATCGCCATTACCCGGCGACTTATCATGTCCTCACGTTTTATTTTAATTTGCTCTCTACCATATACTGCTCCATACTACATGCATACACGCATCATAAATAAGAACACGTCATGTTTGTTTTCGTGGATGTGCAAAGTTTAATGCGTTCGGATTGGTTTATCACTTATTCACCTGCACTTCAACCCAAATGGGCTGGAAGATATAATAACGCCAGCTTATTGACTCACCGTGCCTGCATCTGACAGTGTAAACAATTGGGTGTCAAAAAGTATGTGAAGTGCTTTTCAATCATATATACGTAGAAGTAACCTACCTCCTGATGGCTGACATTAATTTTGATACTTTGAAACTGGTAAATACTTTAAAGGTGTCCACCCCAAAGTGCATTCTCTTCAATTCTATGTAGTGTCATAATAAATGCAAATGCAACCATCTTCTACTATTATTATTGGGCTTAGTTTATGACTTCTTATTTAGATTTCCTTCCCATTAAGAAATTAAAGAAAATGCAGTCTTAAAATTAGTCGTGTACAGCCCACAACAACTCGAAGCCAAAGGCAGATGTTAATTTTAAAAATGCAAGATTTTATTATCGATTGTCTACACTATCCTCACAGCCTGATTATTTATTTAGATGCATATTTACATTGTACATAAACGTAATTGCATATAAGGTGACATTGTGGCCAAGAAATGCGCGTTGTTTGTTGGAGAGGGTCAAGCAGCAATTGCAGGTATACACAATTCGCTATGCGATATGACAAAACGGCAACAATGACCATGATTTTATTCCTCAAGGAAATAAACAAGTGAAGGATAACAATGTCATCCAGTCCAATTTTTGCAGTTGGGAGTCTTGCATAAAAATACTTAAAAATTATGAATGCGTTTGTGAGCAGACAACTATTGACTGGTAGAACATTTATTATTTAAAGTTTCACATAGCAGAAAATCAATTTCTTGTTTATCACAAATAATCACAATCTATCTCAAACTATACGTAAACATATATAAATTCATATATCAACGTAAGTATTATACAACAACAAATGGAAAATTGCAGCAAATTTTTTCTATAAGCAAAGTTTCTACTGGCTAAAATGCAGCAAATATTGTTTGCAACTTTCTCATATGGCTTCCCAAAAAAGCAATGCCTTTATTTAATTGTAACATGTTTCACAAGACGTGATCGAAACATATCATTAACTGCATTCCAAAAATGACACTGTAAAACTGCCAGCATCCTTCATGACACACATTTCCCAAAGCAATATTTGGCAATGGATATTAAACTTGCCAGAGTAAAATGTGGTTGAGAATAATACGACCTAGACCTATTTTTTAGCCGTTTCATTTGCTTGTGCGTGGAGGAATTCAATTGAATGCAAAATGCAAAATAAATTACAGTGTGGTGGATGGATGGCTGGTGGTGAATGGTGTACGTAAGTACATACGCAGTAGTAAACACATACGCATGTGTGCATATATTTTTGGAAATAAATTGGTGCGCTTACGTATTCATTTCCCTCTAAGAATCTTCAAGTAGCGATTATTGCTCATAAATAAACGAATATGATAATGTGTAATGCAGTGTGCTCCGCGGCTACGTGTGCTGCTATAATGCTATTCCTTCTTCTCGAACGTGTCTTAATAACACGACAAAGGAGGATTTAATTTACTTGGAAGATTATTATAGACGAAAAGTTAAACAGCCAGGAGGTAATTATCTTATGCATGTTTGCCAAACCTTGAGAGAAGGTGTATAACTTGCTTGGAAGTGGTATATGAATTGGCACAACTGCTGAAACCAATAGTTTGAAAGATATTCAATAATGGGTTACTCCAGCGAGACTCTAGTGACATTATATGTAGTGACACTATGTGTATGCATAGTGAATGTAGCTCCGGTATACATACATACGTATGCCTATTTAATGATTAATGCTCACTTTCATTGGAGAGGTGTTCATTAAATCGCCTCAACAGTTGGAACAATCCTACAATGTATATCGTTCACCAAAAGTAATGGAGAAATCTATAGGGATCGGATAAAACTAAAAATTTAACAGTTACAATTGTTTATGAAAATCTGGAAGAGAAAGGAAAGAAGTATTGGATGATTAATTCCAAAATAAGTGGCATAGGACTGGATTTTCAATCATCTCAACTTATCTGTAATCTTTAAACATTTGATGTTTTAGTTTAGCCATTGGCTGATAATTATTGCTATAATTCGTGCAGAGATGATTGACTGTATGATTACCGGAAAAAATCACCTGGAAAAAATCACCTCGGAAAATATCTCCCGGAAAGAATCTCCAATGGAAATAATCCCCTATAGAAAGAATCTCCTACGGAAAAAATCACAAGTGGACAAAATCACCATCGGAAAAAATCCCCAAATTAATAAATTATAGATTTACTACAAACAATATAGAAATAGAGTGGTCAGCTTGCGTTGAATTCATGTAACTCTTACATATTTTTACACTCTATATACATATAAAGAACGTCCGGGAATGAATGGGAATGGTCTGAAAATGTGGTCATAAAATCACAATGAGTTATCGGAATTTTAAACTTTTTGCATATGTATAATACCAAATACGTACCTACATAATTTAATTAATAGCTAAGGCCGCCACACCCCCGTTGGCGACTAGTTCGATTTTCTTGCGAAGATTTTTCATTAAATTTTTTCCCGAAGTTTTTGCCACTTCCGAGGTGATTTTCTTCCATCGTCCTTTGAATTTTCGAAAGGTGTCAGGCACATCTTGAAGCCGGGAGTATACTGACTTAGAACGTGCCCAGAATTTTTCGATTGGGCGGAGTTGGGGTACATTAGGTGGGTTGATATCTTTTGGTACGAAATCAATATTTTTCTTTCTGAGGTACTCGGTCACTTTCTTTGCATAGTGACAAGTGGCGAGGTCAGGCCAAAACAAAACTTTATCATTTTTGTGAAACCTATTAATAAATGCTTCCAATCCAGCCTTGACGCAATTTTTCAGATAAATATCTTGATTGATATTCCCTTCGAGAACTACCGGGTCTGATACATGTCCGTGACTGGAGATGCATTGCCAAATGCAATATTTCTTTGGAAATTTGTCTTTTTTTCGTACTTTTTCTTCATAAGCCACTTCAGAGGGATCCGAGCTATGAAAAAAATGACGCCCTGGAAGATTTGAAGGGTCAACCGGAACATACGTTTCGTCATCCAGGATCACTACTTTTCCACGCATTTTCTTCAACAATTTTTGACAGCAATCCTTGATCCGACTTTCTTGTACGGGCTTGTAATTTGGTGCAGGTTTTTTGGTCCTTGCTTTGATTCCTAATTTATGGACCTTAATTTCCCCCAGGTAGCTTTTGGAAATTTTGACTTTCCTGGCAGCTACAGCTACTGACGTTGATGGCTTGGTTTTGAAAATTTTGTCAATTCTATTTTTCACTCGAGTGGTCGCTAGCTTCGCCGGACGACCAGCTGGCTTCTTGAATTGCACATTTTCGGAATCCTTGAACTTTTTTATGTAGGAATACACATTTGAACTTGGAATTCCTTCCTGCTTAAAAAAGTTCTAGGTCACCTTGGAGTCTCGGTTGGCTGTCGTGTTGTAGAACTCCATCACTCGTTTTGCTAACAGCTCCCTTTCAAACAAGCTTCTTCTACCCTTATCCATTTTTGAAATTTAAGAGTGATATACCAAATTGACCCTAATGAAGTGGGCTTTCAGAAATTTAAATTATTATAGTTCGCGGGTTTATTGATTTGTCAATATACTCGCTAGAGCGCGCATTCCCATTCATTCCCGGACGTTCTTTATGTACATACATATGTACATACTCAGGAGGAAGTCTTCACTGTATGCTATTCTAAATTTCGACTTTTGTAGTCTAAGATAACTCGATATCAAACTCAAATCTTTTCATTTTTAATATTTTTGCAAAATCTGCTGACCAGGGAACGATCAAAGTTTCCTAAAGTTGAATTTATAAAGCATTTGATATGAGAACCTGAGTATGTACAATGCTGCACATATTTTCAAAATCCTAACAAACTAGAATTTTTGACGAGCGCTTGAAGGCGATGATTCTAGGGTTTTAAACCCTTTGCCGGAATGTAAATATGGCATCAAAATATCTTGTGGTTCTTCTTCACTCATGTGGTACAACATATTAAAAAACAATCGAGCTTAAGATTAACAAGTATGCATGTATGCACATACAACATATGTACATATGTATGAACATACATATGTATGTATGTATGTATGTACAAATATGCACATATATAGAGTGAAAAATAAGAGTTGCATTATTTGAAGTAAAATTTACTAAGTAAATCTATAATTTATTAATTTGGGGATTTTTTCCGATGGTGATTTTGTCCACTGGTGATTTTTTCCATAGGAGATTCTTTCATAGGGGATTATTTCCATTGGAGATTCTTTCCGGGAGATATTTTCCGGGGTGATTTTTTCCAGGTGATTTTTTCCGGTTACCGACTGTATTGCTAAAAGTGAATAGTTTACAACGATATTATTGCCTGACAATAGTCCCATCATAATAACCAAAACCAAACGATTCATACTTCATAATATTCGAAAACAATATTTAAATACATGTGAATCTGTGAATTTCCATCGTTTGAAATGGGTATACGTCATGCATTGAATTATAAACTCGGTCAGCATTATTGTCGCATTCAGCAATGGAAGCATACGCAATGAGCTATGGACATTAATATTACACGTGGACATTTCAGCAAGCATCCAGACTGGCATGGGTGGCAATGTCCATTCAATAATTGATCCCTGCTTTCTCCACAAACAATGCAAGCTTCCTCAGAATAACGAATACGTGTATTCACCATTAATGGAGCAAATATCGGCAGTGCAACTTGAAACAGGCATTGGCTTACACGACACTTTTGCATTTACTGTATTACTGCTGTGAACGGAGGGGCTTCAAATATATCTACGTTTTTATGTAAGATAAAGACGGATCATGGCTAGCTTTTCATGCCCAAGCCTTTCATACAACATGCACGTGTTGTTCCCACCACGACAATGAGCATGACCAAAGGAGGAGAGCGAGTTGGGAGAAAGGTTATTTCGGATCATCAAAAAGATGATGAAGTAGACCACGACGTAGTAGGAGAGCGTTGGAGTTGGTAAATAGGTCTCCCACTGTTATGGATGTGCAGTTGATGGAAAGGAGGAAGCGAAGGAGGAAGCGCAGGGAGAATTTAAAGTGAAAGCAAAGTGAACTCCCTGAACTTTCTCCAGCCTGCCCTTGGTGGAAAGCAGATAGGTACGTGGGCAGCAGCCACCCTCGGATCCATACTCCTGAATCTGCACTCGCACCCTCACTGCCAGGCAGGAAGCTGTTCATGCATAAGTATACCTTGGCTTATTTATGATGGTAATGGAGAATATGTATACGCCATTCTGCATATAAGTCATAAACTGAGTTGCTAGAAATAAGGAACTGGAAGTACAACTTGGGGAAAGGTGAGACCCACATAGTAATTGAGACGAATGCTCACACATACTACAAGACATACGTACACACGTGGGTGAATGAAGAGCGTAAAGAAAGTTGTAGAAATAGAAAAAGAACACACACTCGTTGAAATAGGCAATTCTCAGAAAAAGATAATGAAGCATCTGGTAACGATATCAACATTTACGTGCGTACATAAGAGCGGTGCCATGACGGATTGCTAGGCACTTGTACTTTTTCTTTTACTACGACTCAGGTGAGTAGAATGATCGAAAAGAGGAAAACATGTGTAGTAGTAATAGTTGTAGTACTATTTATTGCAACAGAAAGTCAAGTAAAAGTTCCATCGTAATTGGATACTTGTCTGCTGGCTTATGAATGAAGCTCAAATGCGAACATGATTACGTTATTTTTTGCTTTCTTAGATTTTTTTAATGGTGAAATCAGCTTTATATTTCCATTTAAGTATTTGTTAGTTATATTAGTATTCCAATTCCACGCAATGTTTATTCAGAAAGAATGGCTTACATATATAAGTACATCAGCTAAATCATCCATGCATATAACGTGGAAAATGGAGTTCATCATCATGACAATTCTCTGCAGTGCACGATTTCCTTGATCTCATGTTCTGAAACCAGAACCAGGAGCCGGGTTTACTTCCCGTCTTCTTATGTTCACCATTCCCTGCGGAGCTTTCACTCGGTCAGAGGAGGAGGAGGAGGGAAGGAAGAAGGTGAAAAGTTTTGTGCCTTTATGAAGTAGTATGTAGTCCAGATGGTGGCGGAGTGACCGACAGGTGCTTGCAATGCAATGCACAAACTCTCCTCGCCAACTGCTTTCTCCGTCGTAGCTTCCCTGCCGAACTTTCCCCATGGATTGGGTGCGTGGCGGTTGTGGTGGCGTGATGCTTCCTTTATGCGTCATAATATATGGCGTGCATAGCCCTACTATCCAGACAACGACGTTATACGACTGTATTTGCACTAGAACCTGTCCATGCATTACTTATGTCCTAGGACGATGGATGTGTAGATAATTTAGTGCGACGGACAAACTTTTTCGTGGTGTTTTGTCTTTGAATGGTGCATCTATGCAGCAACGAGTTCTCTATTTTCCAGGCTCTGCCAACAGTTATGTATAACGAATAAAGTGATGTTTAATTGAAAGGAAACTAAGTATACACTGCAATTTGATTATCGATTTTTGATCAACAGACCGCCTATATTTGTGTATGTAGATTGTGTGCAAGCAGTAATGTGTATGTGCAGGCAGTTAATTGCAATCGTGGAGAGAGAAATTCCTAATAAGTCTCAAGCCCTGTGCACCATCCCTTCCTCCTCTGACATATTGGAATGAAGTGCTTGCTGCCCACACACGGATGTGGGCATGATATGTAATGCCGATATATGATATTATTACACCACTGCCTACTTGTTTACAAAAGCCTTCACGTTTGCGAGTTAGTCAGTTATAGGAGGAGGATGAAGATGGGTGAACTAAACCTTCAACCCGAATCTGGGCAGTATCTATCTACTTATCTCCATACATATAACTGGTGTGGTTTACTTGCTGTGGATGGATGAATAGTTGGCTGCCTTTCTCGTGTTTTTGCCTCTCTAGAAAGTTGCACAACTTAAACTTTCCCCGAGCAGTGGCCTACGTTGGCAAACTGCTGCGTATTATTGTATGTTGACTGCTGTTATGTATTTCTTATGTATTATTAGTTTAGTTTGATTTCTCTCTAAACTTACGTCTTCCTCCTGCGAAGGACTTTCTCTCACTCTCGCCACACTACTACGCTCTGCACTTTGAACTATGAATTTACCTCCGTTACGTTACGTACAAACTTTGCCAACCTGTTTGTCTTTCTCCTCATTCTTACTCCAGCGTACAAAACTTTCTCCGCACTTTTTCTTACCTGCCTCACTTATGGTCTCACTTAGGTTAGGACATTGTAGAAATGTTTATATACTGATAGCTGCTCAAGGAACAAAATAAAAGTTTTAAATTGTAAACTGTGATCTATATATATATATATATACACACTTTGTACATACACTTACAAATACACAAGATTATTTTTGTATCCGTACCTTTAAAAGATCGTACAACTAATTTGTAAAACATTCGGTGCTGGAACTGGGTCCGAATCAGAATGGGAAAACATAGTTGCACCGTTCTAAGGAATTTACACCTCTTCTTGTGGCTGTGAGTTGAGGTAATAGTGTTGGCAAAACCAATTAGATGAATGATTTGGGGTCATTCGATCGCGAATGCAAAGTATATTTAACAATTTCAGACAATATCCACGACGTATTTTTTGATGGTTGACATATTTTTCTGTTATGATATGTTGCAAACCTTCCAAATTTGCGTTATTTTCGGGTAAAAGCCCACAACGTACATGTGTACATGCATACTTTCTCCTCCATCCATCCAGCGCTTTGTGCGTTGTCCCGTTTATCGTTTCTTATGCAAAGGTATCTCTTGGTCTCATAATAGTAAAATGCGTATTTATGTTTTTTGAAAGTTAGATAAATTGTTCCAGTGTTAATCCATCGAATTATAAAATCCTAGAGTTTTAACCTTGACTTTAGAGAAGACATATGTGGCTTATCTTAATAATATTAGGTTATGTACATAAAATAATTGCAAAATTTTGCGAGGCGAAAGTCGAATCTAACGTTTGTTATCAAACAGAAGAGAGAAGATTCAATCAGATTTGGGTTTGCAATTCTAACTAATTTTCATTATTTTTTTATTTTCAGATACGTGGCAAACGTGTAGAGAAGTTGGCTCTGAGCGGTTCCTCGTGTTGTCAATTTAAGAGAGAATGGGCTCAAGACATCAGTTTCATCTCAGATGGAGCAACTACGGTCACAATCTGGCAAACTCCTTTGTCCGACTATTTGGTACATACATGAGCTATATCCCCTCGCATTCAAGTTTCATAAAAATGTCAACAAGTAAATAATCAATTATGGCTAATTAACTTTGGTTGCTTACAGAGTCAGAGAGTCTATCAGATGTAACCCTCTTTTGTGAAGGTGAGTTAAAAACTACATGACGCAGCATGGAAAGATTTGAGCATTTCAAGAAAGATTTGTCTTTTTTCTCTTTTCAGGAGAAAGCTACCGAGCCCACCGCGTGGTATTGGCTGCGAGTAGTCAGCATTTCCAAGAGTTGTTTGAACAATGTTCATCGGCTCGGGATTTGGTGGTCATCCTCGACGGCACCAGTCCTGTCAACCTTCGTGCATTACTTGAATTTATGTACAAAGGCGAGGTTTACATCGATGACGCCAACCTCAACACTTTCCTTCAAACCGCAAAACGGCTTCAGGTACATACTCTACTCGCTCATTTATTGTCAGTTTATGCAAACTACCTAAATACTGATACCCTTCTAAAATGTGTGCAGGTGAAAGGGTTGTCACTCTCTCAGAACGATTTACAAAGCATATCTACAGACCCAGGGGATGAGAGAGGATCGGGTGGTGGTGGAGGCGGAAATGGGAACGGTCCCGTTCAAGAGAACCTTCTGACCCAAGCCTTGGGTCCCTTACTCCAATCCCCTTCCCAACAAAACCAGAACAACCATCAACAACAAGGACCAGGGGGTAAACAACCCAATAACAGCAACTCTGGCCAATCCCCACCAAACTCATTCTCCTCCCCATCTCCATCCCAGACACCTCCAAATCCTCCAACAGGTGAGTAAAAGAAATACCTGTATATACACATTTGGTATTAGCTCAGAATTAGTACGGGCGCATATTTGTAATTACATTTTGTATGTTGTTTGTCGAAATTTTTTCAGGCTATTATGGAGGTGGAGATGACAGCAAGCACAAGAAAAAGTTTCGAATTTCGGCATCTCCTAAACACCCAAGCCCAGAGGGGAACATTCCAGACGGAATGGATTATGGAGGGGGAGGAGGTCACCACTCACATCCTCCACGACCTTCTGCTCCTTTGCCCTCTCCCTCAATGAATTCTAGAATGATGGAAATCGATCAAAGGTACACAATATGCATATAATGCGTTTGAGACAAATGAAAGCTGGTGCCTAAATATTATGTTTAACCTGGACAGGCCGACAATGGGAGGTTTT
This sequence comes from Folsomia candida, assembly GCF_002217175.1. Lineage (NCBI taxonomy): Eukaryota > Metazoa > Arthropoda > Collembola > Entomobryomorpha > Isotomidae > Folsomia > Folsomia candida. The sequence goes on along the minus strand of NW_019091193.1, from coordinate 22,023,746 downwards.
CCAGGATTTGGGCCGAGCATGTATCCCCCAACCGGGCAGCTGGGTCCTCCACCTTCGCCACAATCACATTCTCAGACTCAACATTCACAGTCGGCGCAGCAGCAGACAATTGTTATCACGGAGAACCCAAACATTCGCAAAATTCGAAGTGCGTATTAAAATTTTTATTATTATCCAAAAACTAAATTACCAGAGTGGTTAACAAATAATTTTAAACACAAAAATAATACTTTCATCTTTAAACTTTATTACAGGTGCCAGTACGGAGAACACCATGCCTGAAGGTATGAGTGATGCATGAAACGATCAAATATGTGATAAGTGATTAGTTATGTACGATGAAACTAACTGAAATATTTGGTTGACAGATCTCAGTATAAAACTGGAAGTTGGTCGGGATGAAGAGCTTGGGGTTGGAGGAATGACGGGGAAGCAGAGGTCGTTTTCTATGGACCTGTCGCCCTCGGATGGACCGCCATTTGGTTCCATGCCGGGTCCCTCCGCCGTGTGGTCACTCCCATCCCCCTCTTCCGCCCAGCACATAACAACACATGACCTCAGCCTGGAAAATGCTCAATCCACTGCTGATGGTATGGCTCAATATCATACGACAAAAAATGGTACGGACATCGAGCAAGTCTCCGAAAGTGAGAGACATTTTTTGTCGTGTTTTACACACACACATTTTTATTAGCACTTGGTCTTGTTTTATGATTGAGTAATCTAATGTCATGTTCTTTCTCTCCCTCTCCCTCTCCCTCTCTTTGCCCTTGCAGGGAAGAAGCTAAAATGCCCATTTTGTGAACGGTTGTACGGGTACGAGACCAATTTACGAGCTCACATTCGACAACGTCATCAAGGTAAAACAGCAACGATAATGAGGCCTTTAGTTCTTTAGTCTTTTCCTTGTCTCACTTATTGGTTTACCTTATGCGTTTAGGGATTCGAGTTCCATGTCCGTTCTGTACGAGGACATTTACCAGAAATAACACAGTGAGACGTCACGTGGCACGGTTAGTCCTTAGTTATTATTAATAATACTGAATAAATACCAATGTGATTCAACTTTATTCGAATTGAAGCCATGAGAGTGTCCAACTGCTGAATTATCTATGCAGTTGATGCTAAATTTGATTTATTTACTCAGGGAACATCGGGCGCTGCTTGGCGGTGTGCGACCATTTCAACATCCCCTCCACCCAGATCAGGTGGGCGGAAATCATCCCCCATTCGGGTCCCCTCCGTCAAACAACTCCAGTCCGAGTCAGTGCAGTCCCAACACGGGTACTCCTACGTCAATAGGTAATAATTATTCACAGAATGTCATGTCGTTGCACGTAAAGCACAGACGACTTAAAAAATATTTCTCATATCAGGAAATAATGGGACAACAATGTCAGGTGGACAGCTTATCAGCACCGGAGGTATGAGTAGCCACGGTCATCATATGAACTCACAATCTGAACGAGCACCTCTCTCCCACGTGTCCAACATGAATATGAACATGGGTGGTGCAAGTGCAGCAGCCATTGCGGGTATGTAAATAGGTTGTTATCCACACCCATCACTACATTCAGTATTCCAACCCTTGTGGAACTCACTCACTTGGCATACCGTTGCAAAACAGTTTGCCTGAGGTTGAGTCATACTTGTTGTGGGACTGCATCTAGCGATGTCAATGTCAATATTTACACAACTTGTTACTAACTGTAATTATTTTGTTTGCAGCCGCGGTGGCAGCAGCCTCTGCCTCGTCGAACTTGCCCCTGCCCCCCTCCTCCCCTCCGCTGAGCTCGGCGAGCACAGGGAGCGGGAACAGTGGGAGGGACCATCACGGGCGGGAGCGGGCAGACAGTCTGGGCGGAGGAAGAGGGATGCGTGGAGGGGACGCGGGGTCAGAGGGTCGTCCCTCTTCTCGAACCTCCTCCATAGGCTCCAAACCGGTTGACTGACATTTAGGTAAGTATAATTATGCAAGAATTTAGATGCTAGACTGGAGAATTCTGAGGAATTTCGTCATCTTCGTCAGTATATGAGAATGTGATCCCATTCTCCTCCAACATTTTTAATAAAACAGTTAAATTCACAGAATCCATGTCAATGTCACTCTGCAGAAAGGTGTACGTGGGTGGTAAGACAGGGGCACCATGTTCAATACGCTCAATATTCCGGAAAAGACAGATTAGCGCGACAGAGATCTGAAATGTATTAAAAATATATTATATGTATTAAAAATAGAAACTTGAAACTGATGTTCATGTAGGAAAATCAAAATGAAGGAGTTCTAACCTTTGTTGTTTGAAACAGTACTACTCTGTCAGTTGAGGACGTGAGGATAGATTTTTCATAACTAGGGGTGAAATTGCAGTTTGGGTGGGAGGAGATGTAGGCACAAAACGACGTCATGTTAAACTTTTTTCCAACGGTCCAACCTCCTTAGTCCATAGAGTCTTCTTTACCCTAGTGGATGCCACGGCTACATGGTAAAAGTGGTTTTGTGTACTTTTATCTAGTAGTACAGAAAAATGTGTCATCCTTGTAGTACTATGCGTGTCACAGAGACAACCAGTCGACGTAGCCTGGTTCCAACATCGGCAACATTTAGCATGATTTGGATGGGTCCCTCTTGGCTGAATTCTCCCAAATCTGATCGTGCCGTCAGACGAGTCCCAATAAACAGGGATGAAATCATCCTGCATTTTCTTCTCAACCGCCTTTTCCCCTTCCTTAGGAGTAGTCGTGGGTGTGGTCATCTGTTTTGGGAATGGGATGAGAACAGGGAAGAATCTTGCATCCCCTTCATAGGATTTATAGTGTTGAATCCATTCATCCATCAGTAGCATGAAAAAGGGATTATCTGTGTCCCCGTCCCAATTCCCCACTAATCCAATGCGTCTCATGTCCACCAAAACTTGCTCAAAAATGGAAAGTAGTACTCCTTTTCTGCGTGGTTTTTTGAAACCTCCTCCTTCCGAACCACTAGTTGACCTGGTGGATGAAGGGGATGATGGTGGAATGCTCATACGAGATGATGGGTTTTGGATAGAGGAGGGAATGACATGCTATATAAATATTAAATAAATTGCATATTAATTTCATTCATTTATGGGTAAATTAAAAAAACGCATAATTGGCTTACACGGTGAACCAATTCCATAACCAAACTATCAAACAGTTGTTCCATATTGTCTCCAATCCGATTTAATACAATATCGGCAGGTTGGGTGGGGGTGGGTGGTTGGTAATCATCATCCACTGCGTGAGCAACTACATACACACATAAAATGTGAATGCATTCTACATAATAATGTCATGGATTTGTACCATTTCTATCAAACCCAGTTTCCTTCCTGCTTTCCTCCTTGTCACGGTCAACATAAACTTCCACAAAACGCATTCCGACTTTAGCATGACTCTGTCGTGCCTCCTTTCGATCCTTTGCACAAAGAAATATTGAATATTAATACTGATTCATAATGTTGTGGCTATTATTTCTTACTTTAAGCAAAGGGGCGATGATACTGATGATTGTAATGTATCCCTCCTCGGTAAACATTTTCGCGGACTTGCTGGCTAGGTGCACAAAGTAAGGTCGGAGGGGGGTTGGTTTGGCTAACCCATCAGCAAACATCTTTCCATCGATTTGCTTGACGGGAATGTCGTGGCTTTTGAGCAGTTGGGTCAATCTGTTGGAAATGGTTGTCTTTCCTGCTTTCGCGATCCCTGTAATTCATAATACAATTTAGTAGTATTGAGCAGGAGTTCTCAATCAAACCAGCATAATTACCAAACACTAAGTAAACAATCTATTTCACATTTACATACCCGTTAGTAGAATTGTATAACCATCCGCTGCTAACCTCCTTCTCTTGGTGGATGGTGAGGCGAGGATGCTGGAACCAGGTGAAGGGGGAGGTTCCATTATTAATATTTAATAAATTAAAAACTTTGGGGATACGGTTCACGTGTACAAGTATTTAGTTGTATAAACAAAGACCATGAGACAGTTCCCTCCGTCCCATCCAAAATCTTTACTTACCCTATATTTTTTTGCAGCTCTGCTCCAAACCAAGTGGGCCTCCTTCATTCACTCCCACAACGCCTACAACAACAACCACCTTGGTTGAGGATTACTTGGAGATCATCGACCAAGCACATAGCATAGTAGTCAAATATGAGAGGCCCGCTTCTGCTATCGATCCATCGACCTAGGAATAGTTAACTTGCCATCAATCAATCAGAAAGTAGAAATTATAATTTATCCTAAGTCGGGACAATTCCTAGGTTTCTTGTGGTGGATGACAGAAACAACTACAAATTATGAAAGTAACATTGAGCACCCTTATTTTTTAGAGTCAGTCGCAATCAACCGTGTCAGGGGTATTAAAAAATGACGATCTTACATCAAAAAACTAACAAGAGAATTTTCACTCAGTCGTATATATAAAAAACCCAAAGGCCAAGTAAACAGTTCAAATTACAAAAAAGTTCCACGCGTCAACTCTAATATAACAATGATACAAGTTCTGGCCACATTATATACACAGGATTGAGCTGGAATTACTATAAGGCTAACAATTTAGAATTTACAAACAAACCCATATAATCATAAGAGTAGATGAATACATAGGTACAAGATAGGCTAATAATATGGTAGGAAGCTTTATCATGCTTTTACTATTAAATTACGTATTTTAAGTACAGTACAAGTAATATCGTAAGATTCTTAAAAATGATAAGTTTTTGGTCGAGGCCAATAAGCTATATCTCCTCAGGTTTAGAAATATATAATCATCGTAAATCATAGCAGGGCGACATATTGTATAAAAATGAAGCAAGCAAAGCAAATCAGACGAAGTTTTGACTTCGGATGCTCAATATGTGTTCATCATCGTAAGTTAAGTTACTTGTAGAGAATAGTTTATCAAATCAGGTTACAACTCTGCATAGAATTTTTGCCCCACCAACCAGCCAACCCAACCGTTAATTTTTTTGCGACAAGACAAAGACATACACACAGGAATTGAAAATATCTACCTCCAGCGAATACTATTTCGAATCTATACATTAGTAACATTAGAAATTCAGGATCAGTAACCAATAACTAATAATTTATACCCACGTCATTCATTATTTAATAATGATCAGCTATTTAACAATTATTGCAGATCTTATGACGTATCATTTTTATTAGAGACATAGAGATCCAATCAAAGATATTCCTTATTAAAACTAAAAACGGCAGTACAATCGCATCGACGACGACACTATACTAATTACATAACTACCTGCACAAGGAAAAACCGATGGGTTAAGCATAAATGCCAAACTCACAAAAGAAGCCAACAAAAAATCCCAGCCCATCTGCTAGTCTGCTGTCTCAACTCTCTTGATGCAAATTCAAGAATGTGTACGTATTCTCCGGTGTTAGGTAAAACTACAAGTTTCAAAACTTTTTTATGCAACCATCTGCAAACAAATCTGAAAAAAATCCAGATTCCGTGCATAAATTTTATGTGCGCTCGTGTCGAATCGAAAAATTTGTGAAACTTGTGCCGGAAATGCAGACACGCAGAGAAAATACAAAGCAGTCCATCATTATCATCATGAACTATACAAACTCCTTATTGAGTATAGGGTTAAATACTATGCAGCTTTCCATGTTCACGAAATTTAAAATTAGGAGGAATCATTAAAAAAAGACAGTAACTATTCTGGAGTAAATGCCTTTAGCAAAATATAAAATATTGCAAAATCAATCTGCAGGAAACCAATCTATGCATCAACTCAGAGGTTTTTTCTATTTAACATTAAGATTTAACAAAAGAAAAGTGAGTGCATGTCAGTCCAGACGATACTGTAATATAATAGTTTAACAACACTTTCTTGAAGTCGTTGCAGAGTGCTATGATAAAAACAAGCCAAAAGAACAATTAGAAAACGACAACCAAACTCAATGTACAAAGCAATTAATTATTTCATAACACTTGCAAAGGAATTAATTGCATTTTCGAAAAAAGAGGCGGGGAACGGTCTGTTCTGTTGTTGGCAATGGAATCATCTCAGGAATTAGTTTAAGGTTTATTGTTGCAGGAACTACTTTTTAAAAATTATGTATACTCCTTGTCGTTACTTTTTTTAAAAAAATAACAATAAGCATAATAATATTTATTTGGGAAAGTACATACAAACAATTTTTGTATATGAAAATCTCTGCAGGAATATCGATACAAAGAAATAAGCAATTTTTTAAGTGTTAGAGAAGACACCTTATAGTGCTTTGATGAGTAGATTTAATTAAATATTACTTTTAACGTGACAAATTAATTAGTGCGAGTTTGGATAAGAATAATTTAATGTGTAGCTCCATTTTTATCATATATTGTTAGCGTATAGCATAGCTAGCTTGGTCACACAGAGTACAAAATATCTCAGTGGATGGACTCCCTAATAAGTCTAATTATTATTGTTGCTTTAAATAATTGTTTCCGTGTCCCTCAACAGAAAAAATTAAGGTTTACAAATACATATATTCAGCTGAGGAGTACATCTTATTCGCCGATTCACTATTTAAAAATATGTTGACCACGTTTTTTTATTTGAAGGGAAAAATGAATTTTTCTTTTGAAATTACAATATTCCTTCGTTAAGAAGTACAACCCACATCTTGTCAATCGTCCTTTGTTAGGTCAGTGTAAATGTTAAATAATAAAAGTAATGTTAGAGACAGTTTTGGTTGGTAAGGTTAGGGGTGCCTGGCTGGTTGTATATTCATATATTCGAATGTGTGTGTACACACATAATGTATTCCACACTCTGGAGGAGAAAGCTTTCAAGAAATAGAATACGGGTTAGAGATGATTGAATGCAATTTACATGTTGCTCCCATAATTTATTCGTTCATTGTATATGTACGCAGGGAATAGTTTTATGTGAACGAACGGGAATTAATTGTTAGAATTCTTGGGTAGTCGGTTGAAGGGAAGAAGGGTAATACATTTGCATATAAATATTAATAGGAATTAACGAGATCTGGAATCGAACATCAAAGAAAATAAGGTATAAAAACACATGAAAAAGGTTTTAGTAAATTAAGGTGCTGATTTACGTGATTAGAAAATAAATGTGGTATCATCATTCGACGTCGGAATATACATATATGTAGGATTTGTTACCCTTTTTGCAGTAAGTCAATGCAGTGATTGGTAGTTCCCTCATACGGGCAGAAAAGGTGCAGAACAGGAACGGTTAAATTTCTTTAAATTGCTTCATGATAAGAAGAACCAAGCAATTTGAACGACGATATTAATTACACATCGTCTATAGCTTTACACATTCAATTAATAAAGTTGAGGAAACACCGCAGTATGAAGTTTTAATTGTTGCAACATCAGCAGGATCTGAAGGGTTTGACATAGAGAAAGTATTGTGGACGAATAAATGAGAATGCATTAAATTATGTTTCGCTGACTAAATTTTGGGGTATTTGTATTGTTTTATTGGGAAAAGTTACTGAACAGTTTTCAGATTGTTGTGTGAGATTTGTATTGAAAACAAAGCAAATTAGTTGAGTATTACAAAACACGCAATATACAACCATTAGCTACCTCTCAAGTTCTCTGTGAACAACTCAACGGTTTATGCATGAGATCTTTTACCTACACAAAACTCTCAATTTTGAAGATCTGTTTCTGTAACTTTTTTCTTAATTTCACGTGACTTATTTGACGCCCTAAGAAATATTAGTGGATTGGAAAATTATTGAACTTAATTATGTATGCATGTATGTATGTAAGCATATGGAGTAGAGAGAATTCGGTCGGGAAAGACAAAGGAAAATAAGTTACATAATAATTCGAAGGTGCTTTCTCCTCGTAATTTGTATAACTTATGTCGTGACCATGCAGGAATGTGGCAAAGTAAATAGTTTTGGTGTTTTGAACATCAAGACAGTTGAAACTTGTTATTATCTGATAGTCATTGTGACCATGCGGAATAATTAGTTATGTTATCGTGATGGAGTGATGAGTAAGATTTCGTGAGTGGCGTTAATTGTTGTTACCTTGTAAAAGTTTAACATTAAGCGTGTATGTACTCACGTAGTCACTCTTTGACAGAGTTTCCTGAACATGGAAGATGAAAAAATTCATTAAAGCAGGCTTTTAGAAATTGTATTTAACCAAATTTTGCCCTTGATTATTTTAGAAAACGACCGCAGTACGTACCTTTGCGTCTTATTATGACTTTATTGTGAATTTTGTGTGGTATTATGGAATTTGTATGTGATCTGAGAATTGATTATTTTGGTTGAGAGATTTTAGTTCTTAAATACCTGAGAAGGAATGCGATGATATGTATGATATGATATTGAGTTTTTGTTTTTATTATTAATGGAAACATGTGAAACCCCATAATTAAATAGTTATATTATTGGTAGGTGTTGTACATAAAAATACTTGTATAATAATATATCTATATGTCTAGAAGCGTGCATTTGTTTTCCTAGATTTATGTAATTTTGTGTACAAGTACAGTACGAAATACCTCTACATATACTAACAAAACGGGTTCAATGTAAATGTAAGAATTTCAGGTAATTGTACATTAGTGCAAATTAATTAGTTAACTAATTCTTGAACTTGAAGGAGGTTTATAAACACTGTTATTTTATGACCAGCTTTATTATTTTATTTTAAACCATTTTACTTCAAGACGTATAGTTAAGATTTTTGATTTATGTCATCTACTTAATTTTCTGTTTTGTCCAGACACTGGTGAGGACTGCATATGCACCATATGCAGTTTTGGTTCTAGTCAATTTATTTACCAACAAAGATTTTTACAAATTATTTTTAAGAAAGGAAAGGTTGTTTCAGGGCGGATATTGTTTGTGTTTGGAAATATTTAATCATGTAAAATTTGGAAAATTTGATAAACATTGTTAACAAATTCAAATCAGTAGAAATAAATTTTAGTTGGATGATACATTTTGTTGGTCAAGTTGAAAATGAGTTGTCTTCTCATTCTCAAGAGGAAGAAAAGAGTTAAATTTACAAATACAAAGTCGGAGTTCGGATGCTTAAGAAATGTAAAATATATAGCCGGCTTAGTTGGTAACAAATAGATGTTAATTATTTATAAGGTTGATAATGTTAAAAATAGATAACTCTCCTTCATTTCAATCATAATGGTCACTGAGCATTACTGAGCAAATCAATCAATCAGAATTGCTGGTGCCAATTGCTGATGTAAAGTATACCTTATTGCAATGTCATTATAACACATATTGTGTAAGTTGATAGCATAAATAAGGAGAAGCCAATAACGCTTCGACAAAGTACAAATGATTTTTCATTCACCCGTTTCCATTTCTGTCCTTTCTCTGTAATAAAAAAAATCTTTCCTGAGTTGCCAAATTGGTAAAATTCTCATTTTCGCGACGGCGACACATCGCGATTAATACATAGGTATTTAAAAGAATTTGGTGCTAGACAGACAGAAGGTGTAGTAGAGTACGTAAGAATATGTAATGTTCCTTCATCCGGAAGTCTTTTTTTCTTTGTTTCTGTACTATACATAATTGTTTCTTGTACAGGACGACTTTAAGGAGCTTACATATAAAATATAAAGCAAGGGTTTCTATACTCCATTTTCCAATTAATGAAGGTAATCTCTGTAATGAATTCGAAATATGTCCACACTTTAGAGAAGGAAAAATTGATAACCAAATTATTGGCTAAGAATACATAAATCAAAATGAATGTCGGCAAATTGGGCTTTTACAGGAAGAGAGGAATCACAAAAATTTCAGATTTTAAACTATTGTTACTCATTGTTTCTAACATTTCTCGATATAGCCTAAGCTATGGTGTGTGCTCAATGTTCATAAAATATTGAAAGGACTGACGACTATGCTAATAAAACTTCTGAAGAAATTTTGTATTCTACTGAAATTCGACGTCATAAAAAATTCTACCTCTACTGAAATGTGTATCCAAACAAAATTTCAAGAATCTTTTTAGAGAAATGGGAAAACTCCACTTTTTTTAGTTATTCTATGTATACTGCTATATACAGTATAATATAAACTAATTAATTAATTAATGAAGTTAGCAAACAAGTTGTAGTAAGCAAGTCTCATTCATACTTTTACCTAGCCCGTCATACATACAAACATAGCTAATGAGGACAAATGATAATGATGATGTTTACCTTATCTACGATATTTGATGATGAGCATAAATATATAAATTGTTGAAATTTGACTTGTCTCTAAACTTATTTCATATGTACTGTTCTGAACAGTCTGTTCATCTTTGGTTTCATTTACACAATTCTAAATTAATAGATATACTAAAATTGCCAGCAAAAATAATCAATCGCAGACCGGAATGCGATGGAGACGTGTCAATGACCTTGGACGCCAAGATGGGGAGGAGAACAAGACGAAAGCGATGACGACAAGACGACAGCGTTGCAAACCGTTGAGGCACGCACAAGCCTCCTCCAGGCGAACCCATAAAGTAAAAGTAACACAATTTCGTTTTAAAAATTAATTTAAAAATTAAAATTCTTGTTTGAGTTTGATCATAATTTCCGAGGAAATTGGAATAATAACACACTGACGGTAAAACACCCATTCGTGTTCTTCTTTGCATATATGTGGTGCATGGTTTGCAACATTTCTAACGACTGCACTCTATTTTGAATTTCAGTAATTGGCAATGGTGATAAGTAACGCTAGAGAAGCCGAATTTTTTCAATCATTCAGTCATGAAGAAAAGAATGCTGAAACTGAAGCTGAAACTGAAGACGACACAGATTCACCTACTACTGAGGACATTATAATTAGTAATCTATCGCTAGCACCACCACCACCGAAAAGCTTATCTCACATTTATCATCAAGGTAAAATTTTGGGAAAGGGTGGGTTCGGAACTGTTTATTCGGGTGTCCGAATAGGAGACAATCTTCCCGTCGCCTTAAAAAGTGTGGATAAAATCAAAGTCAAAGAATGGAAGGTCATGGAAGGTGGGCTCGTAGTCCCATTGGAGATCTATATCCTGAGCAAACTAGTTCATGCTCCGGGCGTCATCAAACTGTTGGATTACTTTGAATCATCATCAGGTTTCATTATTGTAACAGAACGACCTCCAAAATCTAAAGATTTGTTTGACTACATCAATGACAAAGGGGTCTTGGATGAGGATGAGGCGTCCAACTTTTTGAAGCAACTCGTCACCACTATAATCTCATGTCATGCCGCTGGCTTTGTTCACCGGGACATCAAAGATGAAAATGTGATTGTAGATCAAAGCACGAATACTCTAAAGCTGATTGATTTTGGAGCAGGAACATATCGCCACGATGGGTTATACAAGGACTATGAAGGAACTCGAGTCTATGCTCCTCCAGAATGGATTATTAATGGTCGGTATGCGGGTGACGCAGCAACGGTGTGGTCATTAGGAATCCTACTGCATGCTATGGTCGCAGGAGATATACCGTTTCAGACGGACAAACAAATTGTTGGTGCACAGTTGAACATGAACGGAAATGTAAGTTCCCAATGCCAGGATTTGATCCGCAAATGTCTACGTGTTCACGCCACAAAAAGAATACGTTTGCAAGAAATTTTGGAGCATGGATGGATGAAGAACAAAACTGCCAAGATTCAAGACGGTCGACATGCCCAAACGATAGGTGACCGTTGAAAAATTAATATAAAAGTCCAATGTGATGATGATGTATCGACCATCTCAATGATATTAAAAGTTTTCAATATTTTGTGTAAAAAGTTCTTTTCGCTCAAACTTATTAAATATTGTGCCGTACATATTTAGCTAGTACAAAATATTGATGTCTTCTGCTCTTAATTTGCACGTGCTATGAACAGCTTTCGAGTGTAACATAATAATATGCATGGGTTAGTTTGAATTGTAACGGAAATATTATCAAAATTTTTAATGTCGGTATTATAATCGAATTGCACACCAGTTTAAACTCTGAGGAATATGTTTATAATGTTTATAATCGCTATATATATATATATTATCATTTCATTACAAAAGGAATTATCTTCAACCGGAGAGTTTATGAGCGAGTGTATTTTCCCCAGATGTGAAGCATGAAAACGGAAGCAATGAACAGGAGTGACATCACCAAAACGGGAACTGGTCCACTAATAATAAGACAGGACACGACATAATTAGAAAACAAAACTCGACCAACTATAAAACGAGATTAGTAGAAACGTACACTTTGATTCCAGGAGAGTCATCAGTGTAAAATCGCCACATTGAGCCGGTTGAGGCTGCTGGAGGTCGTGCGGTTCTCGCCGCTGTGGTTGATGTCGTTTTACGTTGACGAACGGTGCTGCTGCCACCGGCTGGTCGAGGAGCACCTCCCCCACCCCCTCGAGGTGACTTTCCACCCGCTCCCACCGTCGTCGAGCTGGCTGGTGCAGGCTGAAGTTAAACAGAGAACGTTAACAAGAATAATACAATATACGCTATCATCATTGGAAGCTTCACGACCACCAAACTCGTACAGATGACCGATAACAAATTTGAGCTTAGTAATTTAAAGGACTTACCATTTTCAATTAATGACAATCTTTTGGAATGTTTACAATTAATTAGTCGTGTGGATAGCTTTACCAATTTGCAGACTGGTTCAGCTTGACTCTCAGCATTGACTAAACCGACTGACGGGATTGCGAGGAGTGATCCCGTTCATTCATCAGCCAACTTGAGCCACGTTGGCAGCGGTTGGAAGGCACATAAAACTGAGAGCCATCTCGCACCCACAGCCCACACCACCTCCCACAACAAATCTCACATGATCATTACTCAGACGGACGATTGACAATAATAAATTTACTCCATTCGTAGTATGAACTAATTAGTGTCAACAATTGACAATCGTCCCTTACACTGTTAATTGAAATTCTAGAATCAACAATTAGGCTGCTCATCATGTTGTTTGTATAATGATTCTGGAGGATATTTAAGGTATTTTAAAAACTGTCATTGAAGTTTCGTTTTCAGATTTTGTTTTTTGCTCTGAAAAGTCGGTGTTTACAAATTTTATCGGATTTATGTGTTCAAATATAAACATTTAACATATAGCACCACTGTTGGAACTTTATAGGCGTTTGCCTGAAAAAGTTCAGAAATATATCGAATACATACATACAATAAATACAATACATATAGTTGATTTTTTACTGGAATGTGAAAGAATTGATTCTTGTGATTCACAAAAATTGCACACATTGCGAAATTTTATTTATAAATATTTATTATTTTATGCAGATTGTGATTGCCTTTATTTATCAATACGACACAAGTTGTGTAATACAACTAAAAGAATAAATCAAGTCAAGGTGGGTACAACATTTAATGATATTTGAGCGTAATTAATGTTTGGCAAACGTTTGTTCTAGATAACAACTTGCAACTTTTTGAACCTATTAGGACAGAGGACCATACTGTGTGATCGATTAGCATAATCTTAAATATACTGAATTTATTTATAAGATGGAAGGTGTCCCGAGAATATCGATGGTGTCGTTTCCTCTGCGAAAAAGTGCAGATGCTCCTAGTTTTAAGGCCAAGTTAAAAGCGGTGAGTGAAAATCAGACTGAATTCAGAATGCATGCTGGGCTATTTAAATAATAAATAAATAACAACGTTTAGGTTGATTATGATATAAAAAAACATGATCAACTGATTAATTTTTACAGTACATTCGAGATGAATACAAGGAAGACGGAGAGAGTTATAGTACTGAAATACATGAATTGGAACGATTGAGAGCTGGAGCGATTCACATTTCTAAAGATTTTTCTGGATGTTCAACTTTGAAAAAATATTTCTGTCAATTGAACCTTCTCCGGACTAGATTTCCAATGATGGAAGGAGGTCCTTGTGCTATTACATTTAGTTGGTAGGCAAATAAACAATCCTTGAATTTCCTCAACTTTGTTGTTCGGAATGGTACTGTGAATGTGATTGCATATTATTTTTAGGCACGATGTGTTTTCAGAAACTGTTCATGGGTGGGCAGATGTTGAATTTGAAATGTCGTGCATTTTCTACAACATTGGTGCGTTACATTCAGAGCTTGGTGCCACTGACAGTCGTCAAACCGCTGATGGAATGAAGGTTGGTGGCTGCGGCATTGCTTATTTGTGTATGCTATTTTTTTAATTTTTGAAACTTTCATGCCAATTATGTATAATTACGTTTGTTTTGATTGATGCTAGAATGCCTGTACACACTTCCAATGTGCGGCCTGGGCTTTCCAACAAATGCGCCATAACTATCAAAACTTTTTTACTCAAGACATTTCTCCTGATACGTTGAGCATTATGACCAATATCTGCCTGGCTCAGGCTCAGGAATGCATTTTGGAGAAGAGCTTAATCGATAACAGAAAATCGACTATAACAGCAAAGGTGGCGCTACAAATTGTGGAATATTACCAACTTGTATTCAAAACCTCTGACCAAATGATTAAGGATGCTGGACAGTATTCAGATAAGGTCATAAAAGCTGTTAAGGCAAGTATACCTTCAAGGACTGTTTATTTCTGTTGTTGAATTGTTAAAAAGATTTTGTATTTTTATGCTTTTCTGTAGAAATGGAGGAAACTAGTCGAGTTAAAGTCTCATTATTACGGCAGCATCGCTCTTTTATATCGTGGATTGCAAGCAGAAGATGAAACAAAGTATGGAGATCGTGTCACCTTTTACAAAGCTGCATTAGAAAAACTCAACGAGGCTTCGAAATGTGCAAAGTCTGTCGACAAAACTGACGTAAGACGTAACTCTCATCATCATCACATTTTATTCTAATTAAAATTTGGGTGTGTTTCAGTTGTGAATTAATTTTTGTTAATCCAATTCTACAGAATATCCACGACACGATCCAGTTTACATATGACGTCGTTCAAGGAAAAGTTACCATTTCGGAAAAGGAAAATGAGTTTGTTTATCATGAAAAGGTTCCTGAGTTAAGTGCAATCACGTCAGAAATAAAGGGAGTGTCTTTAGTCAAGGGTATTCCATTCAAATTCGATGATCCACAAATTGCTGGTAAGACAATATTTAGCGATTACGTTTTTATTAATTCATCATCCACGGTACATAATATGATAATATCATTTATCCATTCTCTGTACATTTGTCAAGGCCCAGATATCTTTGGCCGACTTGTGCCTATAGAAGCTCACGAGGTTTCGTCGTTGTACAGGTTGGTCTTTTTTTCTTTGACATCAATCTTTGAGATGAATGTTTTTTCTCATATCTGTTGTATGCATGAAAATGTTTGTTTTATTTAGTGAAGAGAAAGCCAAAATACTTCGACATTACTCTGGAAAAATAGAAGGCAAAAACGAAACGTTGGATAAAATGATAATTGCTCTTCAACTAGATCAAATTGACTTACAATCATCTACAAAAAAAATCCCCCAAGTAAAATATATGTAACAATATATAGTTGATAGGAGTTTGCTATAATAACATTGTTCTGGTGAAATAAAGGAACTCGTTGACTGCTGTGCAGCTCTAAGTGTGAATAAAGATGCGGTAAAGAGGTTATCTGATTCAATGTCCAAACTGAGTGGAATGTTTCATGATGTGGAGGGAAATCTTGGCGAAATTGAAGACATTCTGAAAGTAAGAACAAAAACAAACCGAGGAGCAAGTGTATACCACACAAATATTATCCAGTTTATTATAATTGTACGTAATACTTACTTTCTAGGAGGACGAAGCGAAAGAAAAAGAACATTGTGATATAATGGGAACGAAACGTCCACCAAGTAACGTATGGTTGGAATTGAACAGAGAGGTTCAAAAATATCGAAGTGCTCATTCCGTGGCATCCGAAACAAATCAAACACTTCATGAAGCTTTGAGCAAACATGTTGGGAACTTGCAAATTCTAATGAAACCATTTAACGAAGTGATACAACACATTCCCTCATTTGACGACGATGGTATTTAAGGAATTGTATAAATTGCTTGCTTGATGTAATACAATATTCTATATAGACATATTGTTAAACATGTCAAATTTTTATTTCAGATGAAGCGGATCAAGAAGCGATCTCCCAAATGAAGAGGCTAATAGGAAAAGTGGACGAAATGAGGAAACAACGTATTACATTGGAAAATCAACTACGGGAATCAATTCACAGTGACGATATCACCAGCAAAATTGTGATTAAAGTGGAGTCTGATTTAATGGAACTTTTTCGGGAAGAGTTGAAAAAACACGATAAGATCACTCAAATTCTTGATCAAAACCTTTTGGCTCAAGACAACATTATTCGTGCTCTAACTGAAGCGAATGCTAACTATGCCGAGACGAGGAAAAAGACTGTCCAAGTAATGAAAAGACGGGATAAAGTTATTGAAGATCTTATTTCCTCTTATGAAAGTTATGACGAATTGCTAAACAAGTGCAATAAGGGTATCGAGTTTTATACAAAGCTGGACACAAATGTACAGAAATTGTTACAACGAGTGAGATCAGTCTGCAAAGTTCAAGAGGAGGAACGTGAAACCGCAATGAACACCTTGATTAACAAAACGAAAGCTATGAATTTCAATAACATGTCCAACCACATGCCTCCAGTTGGAGCTAACAATGTGAATTTGAATATGGGTCAATTTGTTCCTAAACCTGGAGGGAATTTCCAAGAAAATTTCTCAATATCATCGACTACCGGACATTTGAAGTTAAAGGACGTTCTTGCAATGAAAAAACAACCTAATCAACCAGTCCAGCCACCTTCAATAAATAATTCGGTTGCAAATAATACGCCGTATTCTCACAATCTAGTAAATCCTATGCAAATACAGCAAAATCAACAGTTTTATCAACCTCAAACGTCCGTCCTTCCAACACAAACATTTTACGGCCAAGGGCAGTATTACTCTTATCCGCAGCAGCAACAGGAACATTCGTCGTACCCACCTCCCCCGCAGCAGCAACAGGGCCAGCAACCTTCCTCTTATCCATCTGTTCTTCCTTCGCAGCAGCAACCTTCGTCTTATCCACCTGTTCCTCCTACGCAGCAGCAACAGGGCCAGCAACCTTCGTCTTATCCATCTGTTCCTCTTTCGCAGCAGCAGCAGGGCCAGCGACCTTCGTCTTATCCACCTGTTCCTCCTACGCAGCAGCAACAGGGCCAGCAACCTTCGTCTTATGCATCTGCTCCTCCTTCGCAGCAACAACAGGGCCAGCAACCTTCGTCTTATCCATCTGTTCCTCCAGCGCAGCAACAACAGGGCCAGCAACCTTCGTCTTATGCATCTGTTCCTCCTTCGCAGCAGCAACAGGGTCAGCAACCTTCGTCGTATCCACCTCCTCCCCAGCACCAACAGGGCCAACAACCTTTGTCGTATCCACCTGTTCTTCCTTCGCAGCAACAGAGCCAACAACCTCCGTCGCATCCTCCTCAGGAGTATAACCCCAACGACAGTTATCTGGCGAAATATGTAAAACAACACATGGGTGCAGCAACTGTGACTTCAAACAGGACTTCTACTTCCATTAACAGCACTCTACCTAATTTCTTTGGACTGAGTTCCCAGTCTCTTGCATCAAATCAATTTCCTAATGTTGTACCTCAACAAAATCAAAATCCTGCACTGAACTATCAGCAGCCGCCCACGCCACAACCTTTACAAACGGCTCAACATGGATATCAAGCAGGACAAGGCCAACAGTTTCAATACCCAAATTCAAATAATGGATTTAATAACCAAAGTAGAGTAATAGACCAGCAACAGAATTATTATACTCCTCCTAATCAACAGACACCGCAAAGCCTTCCAACATCGCAACAGCAATCTATTTATTATATGCAAGGTCAGCCACAGGGCCAGGGTCAATTTTATCCGCAACAGCAGCAGCAACCTCAAGCTCCACCCCAGAAACAAGCGATGAGTAGCAACTTTGACCTTTTATCGGACATCGACTTGAATTTTTCACTACCACAACCTTTGACCCCAGCCGTTATTCCTAATTCCAATCAAGAAAATCATAGCTGAAATGTTGATTATGCAATGTTTTTCCTTTTCTTTCTCAAACATGCACGTCTAGTAATACCAATAAATCAACTTATTTGACTATGTCATATTTAAAACTATAATAAACATCTATCTACATATATGCATAGCCTTTATAACAGCTTTCCGCTATGTATTTGAAATTCTCATCACGAATTTTAATAAAGTTCTCTACGTCATCATTTCTCAATGAAACTGGTGCTCTGATATATGCATTCATACACATGTACATACTACCCACGAGTGTGTTTTTCTTAAATTTTATTGAGCAGTAAAGGTAATACAGTGTGGCAGGTCGAGTACTTAATGAAAATATGGTGTAAAATTGTACATAAACCAAATATTTAGGCACACTCCGCGATCTTGCACGATGGTTCTGTGGCACAAATGTCGCAGAGAGACACGGGAGGAACGGGGTACAGAACTTGTGCCTTTTGTGTATTGTCATAATAGTCGTAGACGGAAACTTCCCCTGGTGCATGCTTCGCCACCAAATAAATTCGATACGCCAAGAGGGAAACACACTTGCTTTGCGCCTCCAAGCCCTCAAAATACAAGTTGACATGAGAGTCCTTATTCTCCAGCTCATATCGTTTGAAGACTCCCTCGTTGTTCCTCAAGGAAATCAATTCCTCCTCGTCAAATGCATATCCTGATGGAGTGTTGGCCTCCACGATTGCCATGTTGGAACGATCCCCACGAGTATATGCGGCACAAATCTTCATGGTCAAAGTTCGTCCTTTGTCCTTTTCCTTCACCTACATATGCACGTACGGATTATTTCACAGAACATTGTTACCTGCATTTAACAGTATTAATTAGGTCGTTATAATAGACTTACGTCGGTGGTAAGCTCAAAAGCAGGCTCCGCGTCAGTCTGTTCTACATAATAGCTCCAAGTAAGTTGGGCTAATGCGGTTCCTTTTCCAGTACCACTTAAGTCTACCAGGTGTACATTGGGTGGCAAAATGAACTCTTGAACAACTATTCGATTAGAGGGAGCAACTTGAAAGTCGTGACTCCCATCAGCCCATGACACCTTTACTTCGACTGCGCCCTCACCAATGCTAATGGCTTGTGCAAACTCGGCAAGCGAAGTTATTCCAACAATTGTATCTTGTGTTGAGAAGAAACCGCCCTCTGCGTTCCGGTGACGCAATAGCCTGGGAATAAACAATTAGTACGGCGTATTTCAAAATATAATCCATAAAATATTATGAGTTATGGGTTAATAATATCTAACCATTTTGAAATTGAAACGGCGTCATCCAACTCGCGACGCATGACGTAGGTCAAAAGTCCATACGATGTAATTTCTACAGTGGCTGGCTTTATCCTGGTCAAAATCAATATGATTCGAACAATACTTAATTATTGATTCGTACATATATAGTCATGTATGGTTTAAAGCAATAGCATTTCATGCGATATAAATAAATGCTTTGTGATGATGATAACAACAACCTGTTGATCTCTCTCCACATGGGCTTAAAACTTGTGGTAATGTTGCTGCTTGGTCGCTGTTTACTGATTTGTTCCCAATGAATGGTGTCATTCTCATGGCGGACTAGATCCTTAGATATTTTATAATAGTCGTCCTTACGGGGATGGTTGGCTCGGTGGAGGAGGTAGCTGACCAAATTAGCTGTGTAGGGGTCCTTATTTAATGTCTGGTTAAAGATGAAGGCCAACCCTTGTTCCAGAACAGATGCATTCGGTTTCAGACCACCTGCGTCGGCCTCAACGAATGCTAAAATAAAAAAAGATATAACCAAATTCAGTACATTCTTGATGAATATTCCATTTTGCATAGTGGCTAACATCGAGTCTCTGTGAACAGTGAATATGAAGCAAAATTTTATCATGAACTAGCCCATAAAGGATCCATACTAATTTTGGCAAGCTATTAATACAGAAAAATTTGGAATCAGAAATTGTTTCGTGCCAAATGCATGCAATGTTAAAATCCTTTCAGGTTAATAATAAATATTCCTGACCAGGGATTATAGAAAAGTTAAGAAAGCTGCACAGGGTTTGATAAACAAAAAGTTACCGAGAAGGGTGAAGGCGGTGAGTGCCACTTGGCCTTGACCACCGACTCCGCCTTGAAGGGACTTATCATACACGAAACCATCCTCAGCAAAACTTCCGTTATCATTCTGTTGACGAATGAGAAAACGAAGCGATCGATTGATGACTTCTTCATCCACAGTGATGTATTTTCGAGCTTGGATAAATGCTCGAGTGACAAAAGCCGTTAACCAAGTTGAACCAGTGCTGTCTGATTTCCCAAAGGCTGAGAATGAGCCGTCGTTTCTTAAGAAAAGGATAATTAAAACGTGATTAAAAGACATTGTTCAATGCAGAATAGAAATTACTATAATATAATGACGATTATGCATGACGATTATGCATGCATGTAGGACACTTGTTCAATGTTCAGTACGGTCATTATTATCATCTTACCGAAAATATGTCAACTGCTGTTGGTAACCTCTCTCCAAAAACTGGGTTGTTTTTCTTCTAATGTCATCGGTGAGGCCTCCTGTGACGTTAAGGTAGTCCAGGACGACAATATTAGGCACAAAATTCACCATGTTCTGTTCTCCACAACCTCGTGGAAGTTGGATCAACTTATCCAAGTTGTGGAGTGTTCCTCCGAGGATGTCACCGATAACAGAAACTTTCAATGAGTCTGCATCAGGGACACGATTATCGGGAAATACTGCAGACAACCCTTTGGCGGAAAACGTGGGTGAAGTCAACAAGTTTACAAGTACTGCACTGTTTTGAACGTGACGGATGCCTGAAAATAATACATTAAATCATTAAATACGAGTTATTTAGAAGGTTTAACAATTTATGGCCCACTATCACAAGTGAATACATCTGAAAATTATTTTTAAAAACCATGACATACCTGGTGGCTTTACGATAAGTGTTCGAACTAGAGCATCACCTGCCTCAGGAGTTGTGGCCTTGGCCTTGAGGGTCATGATGCCGTGCTTAAGAGGAGAGATTGGGAAAGTCAACGTGGAAATGGAGGATGCATTAACATGGACATTCTTTGTCATTTCGGTCGCAGGTTTTCCATCATTTGAACTGATTTCATTTTCAGCATCCACAAATTTGAAGAAGCCGTCAGCATTGTCTAACGTTACTGCGGCGGTAACAGGTTTATCCAGGTAGTTATGAATAAGTACCTGTGATAGTCGATAACGACACACACGAAGCGAAAAATTATACATATATACATAAGGAAGATAGCAAGCAGATACGCCATGACACAGACTGTTTCACTTTGGCATTATGTAATACATGTATATGTACATACCTGAAGAACCAGAATCTCCCCTTTAATGACCGAGTAGGGTAGGTTGAGGACAATGAAGAAAGGTCGGAAGACTGTGACCTTGGCTGGACTTGTACCCAAACTTAGTCCTGTCATTTTGTCTACTTGGAAGGCAGATACGAACCAAGAAGTGATTGTGTCAGGAACGGTTTTGTGAAGAGTTATTTCGCCATCACTACTTTCCACATCTTCCCAAATCCACGTTTCAGGAAAATTTGTTCGAATACGTGGAGGGGGTGGTGCTCCTCCACCACTACTTCCGGCGGCAAATGCTGCTGAACTCCCACTTAGACGGACAGGGAGTCGTTGAGGTACCGGAGCCCCTTGGACTGTAGGTAGAATTTGTATATATACACGTTATTTATTGTAAAAGTATAACAAAACAAGCGAATTACAATCTAATTTTTCTTCCTCACTCTGAGTGTCATATGCCATTTCAGCAGATATTTTTGAGAACATTGGCAAGGCGGGTGGAAGAGGTGACTGCAGTTGACCCTTGTCCAACTTGGTGTTTGTGAATATTCCGAGACCATTGTCCACAAATTGTTGAAATATCTCTGAACCACCCCAGTAGTTCCCACGCGATCGGAAGTTGTTGGCGACTTGAGCTAATTTATCTTGAGACAAGTCATTGTCTTTCTTCAACAAAAGGACAGATTGGTCAACTGCACGAAGGCCAAATACAGACGTTTTTCCAGGCCATTTTCGACCTAATTATGAGTTAATATAAATACATATGTAATAAAATGATACTACATGATTACGTTCATGATAATTGCAAGGAGGGTCGTAGAATTTGACTTTTGGGCTCCACGTTCATGAAATATTACAAAAATTGTTGGGCACAAACCTTTGACAGAGATGGACACATTGTTGCCTGGCTCTTGAGTAGATGGTGCAACAGATACAACAACCTCATTGGACTTGTCTGGAAGAACATCTAATTGAATCGAGTCGGCGATAAGGTCACCATTGTCGAACGTAGTGTAGAAAAGGACATGTGCTCTTGGGGATGACTGGGGTGGAAGGATTATGGAGATATCAGAATCCATGGCCACGATTTTATTGGGCTTGTTCACCATTTCAACAAGTTCTGATCTACGTACAGAACCTCTGGATAAAGTCAGTGCGTTCAAATGACGCGTGGGTCGGCTGGTTTTAACATTAAACCGCACGGGTTCCCCTTCATGAACCTTTAAATATGTAGAAGCAAATTAATAACATCCATGCACACGTATTTAAATGCATTTAAATTATTTAAATTAATTAAATGTGTACATATAAGTGCATTGTTAATTACTTCTGATGCAGGGGTGAGGAGTTGGAGTTGCATGTAGCTTGCCGTTGAGGAAGTCCGCTTGGATGGCAACCAAAAGCTTTCTTTAGCTTCTTTGAACGTCTGAAAAAAACAAATTTAGAAATAAGATAATTTAGTGACGACGACTATTTGGGTTGACCAGATAGAAAAAATTGTACGATACTCACCACATCAATAGCTTCGTAGCAAACTTTGGGGTTTGTTGGTGCCACAAACTCGAGGACGACAATGCCATTGGGTGGGACGGAAGTGCGTAGGACTCCTCCTTCTGCGCTATAGTCGAAACCATGTTCCACCTTCAAAGCGTCTGGGCTACTGTCGCCAACAGGTACATCATCATGAGTGGTCACCTTGAGAGTAATATTGAGAGGAAATCCGGGACGGATGGCTGAAGGCCTTTCAACCAGTTCAACTTTGTATGATAGTTGGTACATGGTCACACTTAGCGTTTCGTTGCGAACGTGACCTATATATATACGCATAGATAAACCATGAATAATAAGGCACCAACATTTGTGAAAAATCAACAAACTTGTCGACATACATGCAAGTCAGTGTTAATAATAAGCAATAAAATAATGGACTCACCGGACGCAATGTCCTGGCATGATGCAAAAAATGAAAAGGTTTTGCCCCACTTGTTCACCTCATCCGCGTTGAGTTTCAACTCTTTCTTTACGTCAAATTCCAAATTGGCCACTCCTTCCTGAGTGACCGCTGTTTTGGAAACTGAGGCGACACGACCTTCGCGTAAGTAATACGTGTACGGTTCCTATTGCATGTATAATTATATTGTAGCCTCATCAATTATCACTTACGAAGTTGGGACACAACTTGTACGTACCTTAAGAATTACGGTGCACGTTGCAGGTACAGGTTTGCCATGAGTGTAGAGAGCCGAAATCCGAATTGTTAGTTGAGAGTCGTTGTAAGTAACAAAACTGGGGGTTGAGGTGAGGGAAACGACAAATTTTGGGAGGACATATTGGTCAACGTCAAAGTTAAGCGTAGATCTTTCTGCTTCTCCGTCAGTGTCCACTGCCTCCACGCTCCATTGGCCGAGATTGGGCTCAGGTGACAACTGGAACTCTTCCGAACCGAATCCGCGACCAGAGGTGACATTTAGAGGGGCCACCTTGGGCCATGACTTGATTACGTTGCGTTGGGGGTCGTAAACAGTGACTGTCACACTCTTGTCCGTGCTCAGTGGTTGGAAAAATCTTTAACCATACAGATCATTCACATTTACGGACTCGCCGGACTCGCCTTCGTTTATTGAGCTGAACTTACTTTGATAGAAGAAAGATTCTGAATTTCACAGTTTCTCCAGGCTTGTAGACCTATGCAATCCAATTCAATGATAATTTATTTTATCATCCGTGCAGAACATAAATTAAGTTGAACAACGAACCGGTTTGTCTGTCTGAATGAGAACAGCTCTCTCCTTTGTCTCGCGTTGAACGAGGATTTGTTCGGTGTGAACAACGCTTCCGGATGTGGCTGTGACTGTGAAGTTGTAGTTTTCGTCCTGAAGGGCCCCCACGTTAAGCTCCACATCTTCCTTTCCCTCTTTAGATAAAGTAGCGTCTGTAGAAGCCACACTCACGTTCTTGACATCCTGCAATGACAGATACACACACGCATAAATATCAAATATTTACCTACCACGACATACGCTATGGTGTTAAAATACACACTAGATCAAATGTAGCAAAAGGGTCCACATAATGTTGTATACATAAGTGTACATAATTAATAAGTGTTTTCGCTCAAATCACTATACCTGGAGGACAAATGAGAATTTGACGGGGTCGGCAGGAGTAGTGTGAAGGGTGGTAGTGACGACAAACTTGGCGTTCGGGGTGATCCGAAGGGGTGCAACTGCCGTGTAGGTGAAGGGGGATGCTGATAGCGGCCCCACAGCAAGGAGGAGATGTAAGAAAGGTATAATTGCAGTCCGCATGTTGTCGAGAGAGTGAGACTGGGCAGATTGACTCCTGAGATATACGTACTTGTTATTCGGCAACCCAGGAGAGTTGTAGAGGCAGAAGATGTTCGTTGTTGACCAAAAGTTGATTTTATGATCTCACTTCATTTGGATGGCAACTAGCTGGGTGCATCACACACCATAATGTGTAATGTATATGTAACCAACAAACGCTTTCTGTATTCACTATATAACACTTTGGTGTCGTAAAAATTTATTTTGTTTTCTTCTGACAGTCTGCATCTCAGTTTTATTTGGATGTTATTTGGGCTTATGATGATCTTCCTGAGCAGGTTAGAGTGATTTATGACCTTGCCTGGCTCCCAAGGTCAGGGGTCAGTTCAGCGTCCAGTTTCACTTGGCTGCTGTGCCACCATCATCCATCCTTGCTATCCATTCCCTCAGCCTATAAAGGTACAAGTTAAACTACTACTCTAGTCTATCTGATATAGCAGAGTTGATGGAAAGTTGACGCTAATTGGATGAGTCATGCATACAAATTCAACAGAAATGCTGGAAAACCCAGTTGTTTGTTTATTAGCTTAGTCGGAAAATTGAATTAGCTGAATTGGCATGCACGCACGTAGTATTATGAGTATATTTAATTCTGCGAATGGGCACAAACGGATATGCAAGGGTTTAATTTTAGATCGAATCGTGAAATCGTGTCGAGTGGACACCAGAACCATCCCCATAAAAAAATCCTTCAGACGATGCAGAGGAACTTCGCAGCAGTAATTTACGTTGATCCTCTCTCCGCCTCCTAAATATAAAAATGTTATATAAGACCCACCAATGATAAGCTCAATGAGAATGAATTGCTTTGATGATAACTGCTTAAAATGAATAGTTAACCTGATGAGAAACCTGCGGAGAAATGAGAGTGCTGTTAATATAACAGCGAAGGATACTAGCAAGGCAACAACTATTATTGCCCAAGTCGCTAATCCTCCTCCCTCCTCAATTGGCAATGGTGGCAACGCCGTCGTTGTCAATTCTAGCATTCACAACACAAGGCATACAAAATTATTTCAACTATATCTCAAGTATGTAATTGGATCGAATGTGGAATAGCTTAATTTGGAAACCATCAGAAAACAACACCTTTCTGCGTTGTAACTGGCTGAGAGGGGTCCGTAAGCTTATCTAGATCATCATCAGTACTTGGAAGAAAAGTTAATGTTGTTAAATTCTCTGGAGGAATAGTACTGGCGGATGAGGCTATTCCGTCAACGATGGTCGTCTCATCATATTCCTCTGTTATTTCAGTCTCGGCGTCATCAATCGCAGTGGAATCCGTGGAATCCTCAAAAACAACTCCATGCTCGTCTTCAGTTTTATTATTGTGCTGGTCGTCACCAGAATGAAGAACCCAGGGGACATCATCAGGGACGCCATCAACTTCAGTGAAAAAATAATAATTGGAGTGATGATAGCCCAGCGTAGATATTATGAGTATAGGCAAGCAGTCAAACCTTTTTCTGGAGAAGTTGATGATTCAGATGGTTCAAAAGAGTAAACTTGGACATTCTGAAGCAAAGTCACCACCACAAGTAGGACGAAAAAATGAATTTGTTTCATCCTTATAAATAATAATGCGTACAGCAAACAAGGGCGAAAAAGGAAAGGAAATCAAGGGCGAGGGCTTGGTTTAGTTAAATGTGACGGAATTAGAGCATCGTCTGTGTTGCACATCTTATCTTATCATCTGTCGTTGTGCTTAACATTTGCCCAGTCAATCGTACATCATATGCAACTAAGCAAGTATGTTTATGATATACGTGATGGCGCTAATCGTGCATGAATTTGCATTGCGGTCAACTATAAGGTTTGCATTTCATAAATTTAGTTCTTTTTCTGCATAACAATCCAAATATAAAATTTAATTACAGAATATGACAAAACGACTTACAAAATCATACTCAACATGTTACATAGTCTTATCTTTGTAAAGAACACATAATTACATCTTTATATTACTATTGAAAAAGCTCACTTATGATCAATTTGTTTTAGTGATTAAGGTCGATCTAGGTGTGGGTTGCAGGCAGGCGAGTGTTACTTATAAATAATGCGAGAGGGAGGGAATGACGCTTTACCGTACGAATCGTACGATACGATATTGTGGGAGCTAACGGCTTGGCTTACTAGTTGCAAGCCACTTTATCATATCCAGCTTATCCTTATACTTTAGATTCATCGCTTACTAATTTGTGCGCGACTTCGCGTAACTACCCGTCGCCTCACTGCTCCTGAGCGTCTTGCGCTTTTGTCACTATTACTACTGTCATTATCTAGCGACGAGCTACTTGAGGTACTAATTTTACGTGTTCTGCCTAGAGCACGGGTACGGCATGGACTCGGTGAAGAACTAGACTCATCGCCGCTGCTATTGTTACTGCTACTACTACTACTACTACTACTACTATCAGTACTTGGAATATATTGACCACCAAAGGACGACGAACTATTATCAGAAGATTCGCTACTACTTGATGTAGTTTCTTTGATAGTTGTACGCTCATATTGACGTCTATTATTATTATTATCCCTCTCAATTTTGGATGTTCGACGACGAACTCTTTTAGCTTTGAAAGTGGTGTCGTCGTCGTCAGGGGAAGACGATTTAGAACAATGTGAATAAAAATCTTTGGAAGGAGAGGGAGAAGATGTTTCGCAGCAACTTGAACAGTCGCACACTCTCGCCTGCGTGCAACCAGCATTAGCTGTTGAATTGTCAATAACCTTATACACAGAGTTTTGATATCTTGCGTTGTCCTTTGGTGCTACTTCCTTTGAGAGACCACCGGCACAACATGGGCTGACATTATTATACTTATCAGACATAGATTGCTCATGTAGACAAAGACTTGTAATATTCCCTTGCTGAAAGTACCGACCGGGACACGAGGCGTGTTTACACTCAAGCCTGAAATAAATAAATGTTGGTAAGTTTGTTATCGTGAATCTAGCTCACGATCAAGCACAAAATAAATACAACATTGCATATTTTTCTTGTCGTACACAGTTTCTCTGAAATATGCAATACAGTCTCTGGAAAACACCGACAGCAGGAAATAATCGAAAAACTCTTTATCAGTCAAGCTAGGTCCGTTTGACGAGTTTGATGGCAAATGAAAAAATGTCCATCTAAGAAGCTAATATAAAATAATAAAACAAAATAAATAAAACCAGTCGAATTTACTACAGAAATAGGAATATCGCGTGTTTTTTAACCTTTCTAGACAAACGAAATCCATTCCTAGGTATAACTATATCAGTTGTATTCGTGTTATTCACTTGTACATTCGACTCAAAGAACTTTAAGAATCTGACCCCTTCAGTTTTCCTAAGGGCAGCACAAAATGTAAATACCTTAATATACATATACATATCGGAGTTTTTATCTTATTTAGTAACAGAGTTGTTTCCTTCCTACCTTTCATCGCATTTAAGAATGCACGAAGGCACATAAGTCACGATAACATTTTCAATATCTGTCATCTGCTTTAAGAAAGCGGTTGCCATTAAGTTGGAAGGCATAAAGTTATGAGGGGCGGTTATAAACAGTTTTCGGATGGCAGGGGCCAAGATCCCAAGTTGTCTCTGTCAATCAATAAAATGTTAAACACTTGTCAGTTTACTAAATATTAATAAATTGTTATTAATAACTTGATGCACCCACCTCAAGTTGCTCATCCCACTTACACATGACAAAGTGAATGGTCTCAAGTACCCTGAAAGAAGGCGTCCCCCCTTCGCCGACAGCCACCGTAACATTACATAAGGAGAGGGTTTTCAAGGTATTAGCTACGTTAGTCAAATGGACCAGATCCATAATATCCTTCTCGATGATGCCAATCCAACTCAGTAGCTCCAGAGAGCAGCAATCACGAAGAATATCCGTACGACCAAATTCGCATCTGATCAAAATTCACACAGAAAAAACAAGAAGTAACTTTGAACTTGAGACGACATGCCGTATGAAAACATGCACGTAATTTGTGCTAATACTAATAATAACCTGTGAATGACTAAGCTAGTTAGTTTCTTCGGATCAACCTTGGAATGAAATATTGTCCGACAGAGGGCTAGTTTTTCAATGGTGTACTTTGTAGGGATATCCACAGCCAATTTTCGTACAATATTTGATGCAGTTTGTCCTTCACGGATATTAATGAAGAGCGTATGCTCATTCGGGTTAAGCTCAAACCTACGAATTCCATTTTCCCACATACAGATCCGAATAGGACTATTCCAGAGGTCTGAGTCTAATACTTGGGGACCTGTACGGGAGAGTTTCATGTAAGTTATTTGAACAACACTAGGTGAAATGTAACTGTATAAAATAATATAAAACCTTAATCACCTGGTTTGCGACTAAAAACTAAATAGTTGTCCGGATGAGTGGAAATCGTTTGCGCATGACGGGATGAATCCACCACAATTTCAACGTAACACAAGTTTGGTACGACGATAACGCTCAAGTCTCGACGGTGTGATAAAAACACATTGTATAAGCGTATTTTAAATACGTCCTCTAATGTATGCACGTCTAGAAGCAATGCAACCACCATTAAATTTGCTTCACAAGCACATATGTAATAAATGGAGTAGGATTAAACAGTGCTTTACTAACCTAGATTTTGAAGAGCACTTTTCAGACGTTCACGCAATTCTTCAATCGACAACAGTTCGTTAAAATTTCCATTCACTGTCACGGTATTATTCCAACCTACCGAGATGAAATATTTACACCATACATCGAAATGTCATGGGTGGGCCAGGGGGTCTGGAGACCCCTAAAGTCGTATTATATCTAGTGCTTGTTCATAAGCCCCATGTTATAATTTCGATATTCAAGGGGTCCGTCGACCCCCTTGACCCCCCTCATTTCGTTGTATGATTTACACAAATTAACCTATACTCGTAGAGCTATACATAAAGTCATGAGAGTTTATAAGAATGAATGCACATACCTTTTAGTTGGGAATTGGAGGGTCTAGCAGTTATGACCTGTTTTATATCCTGTGATCCTAGTGCTTGTTGTGGACAACTATCTAATTTTCTCTTCTTTTCTTCGTGCGTTTGCTCCTGCTCTGTGTCTTGTCTCTTATCGTGTCGGTCGATACAATTTGGTGGAGGATGAGTTGAGTCAGGGCTGACCAACCTTTTCTGCCTATGATTATTTAAATTACTAGCAGTAGAAGTAGTGGTAGTAGCATCCATCAGGGTAACTTCTTCAGTCCTGATTTCTCCCTCTTCAGCCTCACTACGATCCTCATCGCTTACAATATCAATGATTCCGGGATGGGTCGATTGAATTTCATTAATTGAAGTTAAATTTATTTGCGTATGTTGAGAAGGCTGCGATCTGACTTTACTACTCGATTGTTCAAAAGAGTTGTTGGATTCTAATGCCAAAGGTTTTTTCGTATTTAAGTACTCATTACTTTGCTGACTAGTACTTTTTTCTTGTTTCTACAATCAAAAAATAATTAAATCAAAGTTTCATTCTAAAAATAAATGAAATGTGGACTAACCATTTTTATCACTTTGTGACATCGGTTTTTCGAGCTGAACGTTTTAAGTCCGTTTTCATTTCGGGATAAGAAAAATATCGTAATCTCCAGCAACTCTGAATCTAACAGTAGGCCAAGAGGTTGAACTCCTTGCACGATAAATTCCTGATGAAGAAGAGGAAATCGAATTAGTGTATGAGCTGGGTCTAGTACACCACGCAAATTTTGTCCGTTTTCTTCCTTTCCCAAACGTTGCAATTGAGCCCGTGCCCATCTACACAATGTAAAAGGAAGCAATTAGTTTCAATACATGTCCACTTTCTCCTGGAATAGTAATATAATACCTTAGACAACTATCAAATATATTATTTTCTTGGACACACAAGTCATCATTTCCTAATAATTTGCAGAGGAGACCATGACTAATTTTCGTAAAGTCGGGACTCTCAAAAAACATATCTCCATTCCTATAAACATGAACCATTTTTTGAAGTTCAGCATTTATTTATTTAATCAAAACTAAAAGTGAAATTACTTCAAATAGTAGGCATACTTACTTTATCATCAAAGAAAAACAACATTCCATTAGTGGTTGTTTGTTTAAAAGTTCCGCAACTTCATAAATGTTGAGCATGTTCTGTATATTCAGTCGTTTGTATAAAAGGTCTTCACATCGATTTTCCAGCAATTTGACTTCAAAGCGCTTCCCAGCCTTGAGCAACCCACAAAGTTTATCATCGCTTTGTTGCTCGTCTAATTCTTCAGTATACATGAACTGAGAACAAACAAGCACAACAAAAATTAAACTAAACCCCACCTTTATTAATAATAGCCCGACTGTCATGAACAATTAAATATCAGGTGACTATCCACAATATTACCTGAATCATTGCCTTGAAAGATTCTGGATCCGTCATGTTCGCTGGAATCGGCAGAGGTTTGAGTTCCCAGAGCGTGTATCCCTCTTCATCCTCGTATTGACCTAGACCTTTCAATGCTCGAAGGAACATCCTTCCAAGTGCTCGTGAAAAGTAAGCGCTGCGAATTTGGAGTATGAAGGAGTGTGCCCTGATGACTTCCTGATCCACAAGAAATGCGATATCCTTATTCAGGGCGAGGCACGAAGCCACTGACGCTGAAGAAACGTTATCACTTGTATGAAGATAACTGTTCAAAACCCGAATAGACTCATATTAACGATATTATTTAGGGTAAAAAGACGCGATAGTATTTTTGGATTTTTTTTTCAATTGGTCAATTCACGCTGCAAACTTTATTTAATTTTACTACCTTAAAATGTGTGCCCAGTTGAGCGCCTTTTCTCGCCACTCTTCTTCTGGGGGGGATGATGGCTCATCAAATATGTTAACGTCCTCGTCCCCCCCAGCGGTCCCAGTCGGCTCACTCGCCATCTCGCCCTCGTAGACTGGGTGGGTGGGTGTGGATAATAGTAAAGTTTGCCAGTCCTTGCTTGACGGATAATCAAGGAAAACGTGAAGAAGTGAAGTACGAAATCAGAACACGCCGATTCCCGCAAGTCAAACTAAACTGGATCGTGTGTGTGATGAAAGTTTGAGACGAGTAAGCAGTGAAATTATTCGTGAGAGATACGACACGACAAGTAAGAGACAAGTCTCAACAGGGCTGAATATAAAATTGATTTTGGAAATTTGGAATGGCAAAGTTGAACTCACTAATTTCTTTTCAGAGGTGGTTCTTCTTTAGCCTAATGATCAGACTCTGATACTGATACTGATTTCAGATATTCAGATAGGGCTCGATCATTTAATCAAATAGTTCTTTCCTTACAGATTGTCAAATCAAAAGCATTTATTTATCAAAGTGCAAAACCGAGGAGCAAGCGTTGGAGAATATTCAATATTCTGCTCTGTGATGTGATAAATTAAATATTCTATTATGCAAAGTAGCTAAAATATTAAATAAGTAAGGATTTGTTACAAACACATTTTGCATTTGCATCATTAAATTTGAAAATCATCAACGTCTCACTCTGAACCCAAGCCAAAATCAAAGGATTGAAAACCATTTTAGCTAAACATGCGGGATGAAAAGTTAGGAAAATATTTAAGTAAATTTAATTGTAAAGAAACTGAATCCCAATTGGGTTTTGTACGTTGTTGACGGGCATTAAAAGAATAGTCACAAAATGAGTAAGTAAGTTAGTGCATGGTAAGTTGGACCCTTTTCATACAAATTAAAAGTATGAAAAATTGTATGATACAAAACTGCCACATATTACAAATTGCATATGAATATCATTGCGTTGATATGATTTTATATATATTATATTATATTTATTAATACAATAAATCTACAAGTCTTCCCATAAAAATAAACAAGTTAATATTAATGCCAGAAAATCTCTGGACCCAAGAGAACTTTACTAATTTTATCATGAGGGATCCAAGTATGCAAAATAGGTTGCAAATAGTTCAAGGTGAAGATTATGAAATACGTGACGTGAAAAATGATACTCTAAAATGGAGAAATTAAATAAACTATTTTGGCTCCATTAACACATTGACCGTTAATGTCAAACCCTCGAAAATGAAAAACTCATAAGCTACTTACAGCCAAACATTAACACAACAAACACAACAATCTATATATGCTCCAGATTATGTTTCCAGATACAGTACACCTATAATTTATATATGATTAATTTGTTAGAAATATGCAATGCAACCTCTACTCGAGTTACAACATGTACATTTTGTTAAGGGTACATATGCAAAAGAACTATACTGTCATGACTCATACCACCTAATCTCAACGTTTATAGTATTGCATGGATTTTCAGCAAGTCCATAGTATCACCATGCTTTACGTCATCATAATACTCCGTATGATATTACTCTGGCCTTATGCGAATAAACATGTGCAAAAAATCGATGCAAAACTTAGTGCCGTATTAAATTTTTGTTTTTATATATCACGTTATCTAATATTTTTCACTAAAGGGCCAGTACTATTGATCAAGTTGAGAATCTAAGCAAGTTACAACAAGTTGTTATACTTGCTTGTCGAGCCCCCCAATACGGCCCTTCAACAGCAGTAAGTTTTAACGCAGAGAAACCACTTTGGCTTCAGTTCACTTGTGTCAGTTGTGGAGCAATGTGCTCTTGCACGATTGGCTGTGTGCGTATAACTATGAATGATTTGACTCCTCTGGTTAAATAAAGTACTTCTCCATGACAAGAAGCAAAGAGATAATTGTGTAAAAATAGGAGCGCGTCAAGTCACATAAGAAGAATTGGGTTTACTAAAATTAGTATTGTGCATTGAGTGAGGCAGGAGGAAAAGTGTTTGTTGTCAACTAACGTTGTTGCTAATAATATAATACCGTTTACAGCATAAAGTTAGCGTTGTGGAGGACGCTTGTTCTCAGTGGTGGTGCTCCTGCCACAGGAAGTGGCTGGAAGTGGTGGTCAAATGCAGGCGTCAGTGTTGAGCATGCACCAGAGGGTGGGGTTGGTACGGTTGGACGCAGGGGGGTGCATCTCCCTCTCCGACGTCCTCCACGCGTTCACTACCGGCGTCAAGGAGGAGCAGGCTTGGGCCCTTTGCCACCAGGTCATCAAGGCTGGGCAGGCCGTCCTCAACAACCCAGAGGACAAAAACCACTCCTTTCTCGTCACGGAAACCTTACATGTCAAATTGCACCAGGACGGGAGTGTTCACAAAGACACGTTTCTGCTAGAGCCAGAACCTCAAGGAAAAGGCGAGTTTTCTTATGACTTGTATTTGTACACTAGAAATATTTATTGTTCAATTAATAGCACTCGTAAAGTCTCCAGAGCACATACTTATACATACATTTTTATTTGCATCTGCAGAACGATCAAAAACTAGATTGAATAACATTTTGAAAATTTCTTGGAAGGTTCATACATTTAAATAAAATCTGGTGATGGTACTGATGGTTGGTTATAATATGATTGCACATACATATTTAAATACCTACATACATCCTAAAGCAGTAAAACTAAGAATGTCGGAATGCTATTGCATTTTTATAATTTCTTGCAATTTACATGTGAGCTTTAAATTTAAAATCATAATCATTTTATGCTCTAACTCAGTCAACTTGTGTCGGATGATTTGTGTCACTGCAAAATATCACGTGATGTAGAGAATTTGTTACTGCCAGGTCATTTGCAAATAAAACAACGTCGCTCATTTTGCATGCATTCTTCTTCATCATTCGAGCTTGACATTGCAATAAATGCACAATTGCAAATTCCGGGTGAATCTTTTTGATGCAACATTAAATGCTCAAGAAGCGTTTTTATGTTGCGAAACTGGATTCCATTCCGGGTTCCAATTTAAAGTGAGTTTTATATTATATTACGTACTCGCGATCGATCACTCCCAAATGATCGGCTTCGATCGATCTTCACTTGATGCAGTATTTGGAACTTGATTTAAATATGAGTGAGGAGCAACTTTAATCATTTCATCTCGATTTCATTTTCATTGTTTTTTTTATTTCACTCATGAACCTGCTCCGTAATAGCATAAAAATATGTGATTTTTTAGCTTCACCCTCACTCAACCTGTTAAGGTACCACAAGAGAGTTGGCAAGGAGTTATACCACTCAGTTTGATTGTAATTTTCTCAGAAATTATAGTAGGTAGAAATTTGGTTCAAATACAAATTTTTAAAAAAAATTACTACTCTAAATTTTGGTAAATGTCCCCTTCTGCTGTTACTTATACTTACGTATTTATATCCAAAATAGTCGACCATGATGAATTTTTTTTAAAACGTCCTAGCGTCAAAACCATACGGAGCACAAACGTGGGACGACTCCCACATCGTGCGAAATAGTTTTACTTGGGGAGCATAATGGGTCTCATTTCCATATTGTCTTCCATACTTTTCGAAATAGCATTTCTATACTTGCCCCTCCATATTATTTTATGTTTCTGAGGACAAAAATGGTTCACATCTCTTTACCAGACACAAATGAGCCCACAAACCGATTATACACCCTGCAGAAATATATAATGATTCCAAATAACAACCATTATGACCTTAAAGTCCATCCCCTCCATCTCGGGGAGCTCTTAAAAATGCCCCAATGCCCTTGTTGTTATGCGGAGCCGTACTTCATGTCTTGACTCATTTTCTCTAAAAAATCATGTTGCTAAGTCCAGAAAAAATTGAAATATTCAACCTCTTGTGGTACCTTAATTTGATGCACATTAAATGTTGTTGAATCGAGTCTCAATTCTCAGAACACGATCGTTGGTGCATATGTACATACATACATATCTAGATACATGAGATGCTTCGATACATAATATGCGTGGTATATATGCAATAATCAAGAACAATGAGGCGATATCTATACATATATCTCTTGTCGGATGATGAGTGTTAGTTTGGTGGTGACGTTGGTAAATAAATTTGCAAATGGTTTTGGAATCGGTTTTACATGAAGAAATCCGGTTGAGTTTTTACCCTGAACAGCTTTATTGATAAAGACCGGAACTTCTTGTTGACTGCGTAGCCGTGTGGTTTTATCTTATCATTCCATAATGTTGGGATGAATGAGTAATTTGGAAGAAATTGGATTTTTAAGACATGCTAATTTTCCTCATTTTTTACTGATTACAGGACCACCCAGGGTTCACAGTTCTGATGAATGCAAGGTAAGCATAGTTTTGATTGCACACATTTTATGTACATATGTACATACTTATTCTGATATTGTCAGTTGTTTGAAATATGCTTCCCTCCACGTGATGGGCATCAGTTCTTAATTTAAAACACATGATTACGACTAAATTAAGGTAGTGTTGATGATGATATTTGATATCGGACTTATCTGTCCTCCTTCATGCATATTAATTGGGAGTGAAGTGAACCACCCACTGTTGATCAGCAGTTACGGCGTGGTAGCTAAATGCAACAGCATAATTTTTGGAGTACGCGTTTAATTAAGTAGGCTGCAAAATTGGGATGGCCGATGGCCATGACTTTTTGTCATACACATAATGCATACGTTTATGTGTATCAGTAATGTAGGTTGTATTTGCTATGACTTGATTTTTGATGGACTAATAACGTAATGATGACTCTGGAAGAACATAAGTTGGACTGTAGGAGTAAGTTGTTGTTGGATGGATCGATATCATTCATGACTAGTCGAACCATGTACTGGATACTGCTCTACTTGGAGGACAGCAGAATGCATTAATTTTTGGCGTGTCTCCATTCCTATTAAATTTCATTAGTCCTCTTCCCTTGATTCGCCTAGTTTTTTTGCGTCCACGTCGAGAAAACTCGATACAATGATCGATATAAATTTATTGTACATTGCAATATATGGAGAGTCCGTTGTGAATCCAGGTTGCTGATTAGTTGCATGCCAATCAATATCCCGGCCGTAAAACTACGACAGCATTGCAATGTATGGAAGATGCTAGTTTTTATTCGTAGTTTGCACATTTTTGTTGAACGCGTACATAAGTAGGAAACATCATTTCTGCTCTTATTTAATAGATTCGACTACATTAATTGACCCATTGCATCTCAAATTACAGATTGAGATGCAGTTTTTTAATGAAACATAAGCAAGATTCCACGAGAAATGAAATGGTGTGGCGTTTTCTTACATATATAATTTTATTCCAACTTTTCTCTTCAAAATTTCAATGCTAATTTCGAGTTTGGAATTAGGTATTCTTGTATTTGTTGGGTTCTACAGTTTAGTTTGGAGGGAAACTGTTCACCAAATCATAACCAACCAGACGGCAGGTAGACATTTCATGCACACGTAATACAAATACATACAGGGTGGTTTAAATGTCAGGTTACAATGGAAAATTTTGCAATGGGAAAAATTCGCAAATATCCATTAGTTACCTAAATTTTGCCTCTGAAATTCAATATTTTAAGAATTTTGTCATAAGTTTTAATAAAAATTAATAAAAATCTCAATCCCAAATCCGTAACTAATGGAAATTTAAAAATTTTTCCCATTAAAAAATTTTCCATTGTAACCTGACATTTAAACCACCCTGTACATATGTACGTATGTGCAATGCCTAATCCACGTTGAATAAGGGACAGACCTTTTCTTTGATCTTGATAGCTTGCACGAAGGATTGGGTTTAACGGGAACGAACCCTCTTCCCATTCTTCAGTACAGGTGGAATACAGGTGGGGAACAAAAATGGGACCTGAGAATGAGTGGATGGATGGATGAAAGGGCACTTAAGGACTGAATGGTTTTTGGGTGTAGTCATTTTCTGCTTGTTTTGAGTGGTGTCGGAGGAATTTGAAGGCTACAAAGGATCCATTTGATTGAGGTGGATGTGTAAGCCCATCCTAGTGCTTGCACGACGTATGCATGCACTTATAGCTACGTACATATATACGTATATATTTATGTATGTAAACATATGTACATACTTACCTATTATTTGTAAGGTAAATTCCGTGATGGTGCAGTGCTCGTTTTGAAATACTGAATACCATGTCGAGTACGTATGCATACATATTACGTATACTCCTTGCCCACCCTTATGTGAGAAGATTTTGGAGAGATGCTTTTCACACCTTAAAATAATTTAAAATTCAAATAAAACTTCTTAGTGCCCTCACACCAGGTCTGGAAGTGACCCAAATGGGATTGCGACACGCACCATTGAAATCATTACACTCGTTTTATGTTGATTGACTTTTATCCAAACATGAAAACTTACTCGAGTTTAATGACCAAGTATAATGTTTCAAGACGGAGTAATTGTTCCTGCGAACTATTTGAACACTGATATTTTTTGTGCAAAATATTAATTGTTGTTTGTCGTGAACCAACTAATTATCTGTAAGAGCATATTAGATATACCTCATAAGCATACTACCGGATGGTATTTACATAACTCTGTCTCGTCATTTCCTTTGTGATCCGTCCTTCCGTCGGGAAGTGTTAGATAAAACTAGCGTGCAAATCAAAGCCGACTCTGTAAATAATCGTGGTCAAGTTCAGAGTCAAAGTCACATGAATGAATCAATATGAAATGTACTAATTGCTAGCCAATCTTCTTGGAGATCATTTCATAAACTGCTATGTTAATAGGCACGTAAAGTTTACAGGCATATCTCTGATAATTCAAGGATCAAGCATGTACGTATATACATGCATAGCTTGGGCAGCTGCATTGTTATATGTATTATTGAGAGAGAAATTTGTGAATTAATTGCACTGACCAATTATTATTTATTAAGAACCCACTAAACAATATACGTATTGTTGATGCTATGTGCTCATTCCATGTTTCTATAATAATTGTTGGTAAAAGAAAGGAAAACAATGGGGATGACCTTTTATTCTTCCCCGATTAGTTCAAGGGTTCATGGCATTGTTCCTTTAATTTCATCCTCTACTATTTAGGATTAGAGTGTGAGACTTGCAATCACCGCTTTGAAAATATTCCCGATGGATAAGTAATCGCTTATTAATCGAAGGTGAGGTAAAAAGTTGTTTTGCATAACAAATTATGAATTACGGCTTTCGTGTTGGCAGGAATGCGATGGTAGATTAAAAGTGCAATAATGAATGAATACAGTATACGTGCGTTTATACAGAACTATACGAAACACATTCATGGGTAAAGAATAATGCAACAAGTTTTCCTGGAGTACAGCTCAAAGTAAAGTTAAATGCTGACAAGGTGGCAATTCTACAGGTGCAGGTGAATTCTTTGATGGTGTCAACGTGTGGATTGCATTGGTGAGTTATCTTCCTCAAGAAATCAGAAATCTGCTGCTGCTAGGTCATCTTTGTCATGAAGTCAGATAATTTGTGCAGTCATTGTCAATAATAATTCGATAAACATGATATGTAGCGGGATATGTTTTCCTGTGCATCTGCTGTAGCAATCAATATGCATTCGTAATATTTATGTATCTGCTTGGAATATCAAATCAACTTGTGCTGCTGCTATAAAGTTGGACACATAATGCATAATACATGTACATGTACATATATATAAATACCGTCCCGAGTTATGCAGCTGACACTAAACACCTGTAAATGGTTCGATTTGTCATTCATTATTTCCTTTCCAAAACAGGTCAATCTCTTGTGGATATTGACTGATCTCCTTTGATGCTCTACGTGGTGGTTGCATATTCAATCACAGAATTGATTGTGCTATATAGTGCTCTAAGGTCTGTCACATGTCGCTAATCTCAGAGAGAAGGTATTGATAATCATGATAATAGTTGCGATTAACAGACCATCATTTGTATTAGAGACAGAATAGTAACGCAGTCCTTATTATTGCATTGTACTTACTCAAGCAAATCATTCAAGGCAGGACAAACTTTAGACTTGCTAATGGCAAAAAATATCCCAGGGAGTAATTATCTAAAAGGTGTGCCCGTTTTTGGTCAAAACCCTTCCATATTATATCCCCCCCTCCTCTCTCTCTCTCTGTTGTTGATTCCTGTGTGCACGTTCAGGATGGAATAAAACCTACGATCGTGTCGTTCTTCAGGAGGTTTCTTTCCTACTTTGATCGATGTTTTGTTGAGTGACCAGATTACAAATTACAGTGGGATTGACATTGTGAAAACACCCACGTAATGACGGTGGGTCATAGGGTTACTATATTACAATATGACATGGGCAGGTGTCTTCTTCCTTGTAATTAAGCCATGCACATGCAATTCAACTTGTTTGGTGGTTTGAGTCAATTGATGAGGTTTGGTTTGGTCGTGGTGTGGAGGATGATGTGATGTCTGTAAGGTGAATGAAAATTGTAGAGGGACGCTGCATTAGGTAAAGCCTGAGAAGAGGATGATAAGATTGGGTTGGCTGGGTGAGTAAAAGTATGTATGTGATGTGGTTATCAGAGGCTTGCATGGTCTACTATTGGCTAGAAATGGTTAGCAGTACAAATTGAATGAATAAAGTGATTACTGCATTTGTATAAATGAAGGTCTTTATGTAAATTGTAATCAAAATTTGAAAAAAAATCCAGATATTAAATTCTGCAATAAATACTTGACCTAGTGTTCCTCAGAAATACTTCAGTCTCATAAAGGCATACGAGATGACAACAATAGTTGTCTGATTTAAAGAAATACTTTGTTGTGGGGATTTCTGGCATCCTCACCGGGTACAAATTACATAATCACAATTATGGCATTGACCGGATTGTACCAAAGGATTCCGATTATAATAATCAGCATCAATAGCAAGTCTGGTTTTACGAGGAAGCAAAATTCCTAATAAAAGAGCACGGCATTTGTGGATCACATTTTCAATCTGGGAGAGATACATAATAATACATATGTACATAAAGTAGCATATATGTACAACCGGCAGACAGACAGTTTAGATAGAGATTGATCTAATAAGTGTAATGTGTACAGTTGCATTTACTTGTCGTATTTGTTTTATAGTACATCTGACAATTTTCAGATTTCAACTTTATGGTTGAATGGAGCTTGAGGAGTTTTGTAAATTTATTTTGTAAAGAATTAACTGAAATATGTGTGTCCACCGCTATTTAATCTGAGTTTATTGTCGATGCCTTGCAATCGTGGAGAAACGCATAATTATTATTTTCACTGATATCACGCTCCTCACTACTTGTATTCTTTGCTTGATAATATTTGTACAATCGCAGCAAGACTTGAGTTGCATTATTATTGCATAATTTACCTTCGGTGAATAAACAAAATTGACGGGCTGGTTCAACAGGTTTTCAAGTATATATTGTGCATGTTACTGTTCTCTCTCTCTCTCTGTATTTCATACAAGTTTGGTTCAGTTGGTTATCATTTTCATTTTTCAATATCAATATCAAAGGTTCACAATCAAAAATTTCAAGTTCATGAGTACTATCATGTTTGCATAATACTTCTGATCAGACTACATTATGGTCTGATGGATGGGTGGGCAGGTATGAAGGTAGCTGGTGACGAAGGGTAGCACGATGACAAACAGTTACTGTCTTGATGAAATGATAACGAACTATGTATTAATACAGATTATACGTTGTATCCAAATACATATTAAATAAATACACCAAATGAGTTCCCAAAATAAGATAACACATAAGCAGCTAGATTTTTTGATTCCTTTATCAATGCAAATAAAATATATATATAACAAGCCATTTAATTTGGCAAAACATGAACAAGTGACTAATAGCGTACGTGTACTATATACATTTGTATCGTATACGCTATTATGCGTCAAACTTGGGTAATAGTTCAGACGTGGAATGTTGTGCATTTGTTGAAATTCTTCAAAGACTAGTTTTAACTGTTAGTTAAACTATCTATCGTCGATCGTATCGTGGGGAAGTTGGTTGAAGGCATTGTGCAGACGGGGCCGTTAGTGTCTACGATTCATTCGTTATGTTTTCCTTAATATTCTGCTCTCTTGGTGGATTTGACTTACGCTACCGAATCTTAAATCACACATGCACCATACGTTGTGACATTTACATTTCCTTCTGCATTTTTGGATTCATTGGTGCGTTCAGTAGAATCATCGCATAATTGCCAGTCTTTACTCCTCTGCAGTTATCTGCATACTCGTTTTCTTTCTAAAGATTATTTACTACACCTAATTAACGACAATTAAGCAGGGAAAGGTGTAAATCTTTGATGGTGGTTGTGATGCTGCTGCCTGTTTGACGAGTTGCATGTTGAATTAAGACCATCACTTTTTATTTCAACCTCTACACACAAAAAAGCAATAAATTAATTTAAATTATTTTATTCAAATGAAAATCAAGTTTTCCTGAGTGCAAGAGAGAAACAACGTATACGTGAATGATTAAGTGACAATATTTGCTGAATGTAATTGATATGTCCACTTTTGCTTTTTACTTTTTCAGTTTTCACTGACGATGAAGTAAATACATTGCATGCCTAACATTTAACTTGCCACGAATTGATAAGATTGTAATAAATGGAATGTATTAATCTACGTCAAATTTGGAATTTAGTTCACTCATTCCATTTGCTACCACCATTCCATTATCTGTGTAATTGCTATATATACTTCTGTACGTATGCAGCATGCAATTTGCAAATGACTCATAGCCCCTCTTCACGTATAACATCTTTTGAAGAAGGCAAACAAAAGTGAGTTTTACCTCAGTCAATCCAATAATTAGTGGGTCAGCTAAAGTTTACTTTGCGAGTTCGTGAATCCTTTGGAATGCATCAATGCAAATATTTATCTTCAATTGATTGACAAACCTGAAGGTGGTTCTTGTTTTTTTGCTGACATTTTTTTTGCTTAAACATATATGCATATGCTAATCTAAAGTATGTAGCATTTAAGATTGACCAATGTCATCCACTTTCAAATCAACAATGCAAGGAAACCATAATATGTACAATGTGCTATATATTTAACTTTTTTGTATTATTATTCCAGATTATCTCTAAACTGGTACATGTTGTGTACGATGCTTTGGAGTACGGCATGGAGTTTGAAGCAGAGCGTGTGTTGAGTCCTGATTTGGAAGGATTTCTGGAGAAAATGGCTTATGCAGGTACGCAGAACGTTATTTTTGTAATATTTGTTATTTATTCCGCAATTCCTTCATGTGGTTGGCATGAGATGCACGGTGGAGATAACCGTAATCTCAATCTTTCTCCCCTCTCTCTTGTAGTTTGCTTTACTTTATTAGTCGAAGATTTAGTCAAGTGTAAAAATAATGTGATAATGATGTGTAATGAAGTGATACGATGAATAAGAAATGCAACTGTAAATTTGCAGTAATGTTGTAATACCGTGAACGACAGAACGTACGTACAGGAGGAGGAAAATCATTTCCTTGCCTCGTCTCGTATTATGTTGTTACCTGACCGTACTTTTTTATAGCATAATTTCGAATCAATTCATATTTTTTTCTTCCAATCTAAACTGCATTTTGTTC
This sequence comes from Folsomia candida, assembly GCF_002217175.1. NCBI lineage: Eukaryota > Metazoa > Arthropoda > Collembola > Entomobryomorpha > Isotomidae > Folsomia > Folsomia candida. The sequence continues at coordinate 21,980,537 of NW_019091193.1, read as the reverse complement.
ACGATAAAACGGAGGATAGTGTTGGGGTGTACATTTGTTGGGTCTACTTTGTGATAGGAATTAGAATTATTGCTATACGATCACGAAAAATGTTCACATCGTCTTTTCATGCCATCAGAATTAATTCAGACACTTTTGCATTGTTACTGGCCTTAATAATAGACTCAAGTGGAATAGCGTTTTTACTTACTGTACAGTCTGAGATTGTGTTAGTTGGTATTTTTTGTACGCTCAGTTCATCATACACAAGTGTCTGTGCACCACAATGGTCAACTATCGGTAGTGTATAATAAATATGCATCGTGCCTGATATGACTATGTTCCTTCAATGTCCAACAATTTCATTTGTTTATTTACTTTACACTTGCGAAGAGGAAGGATAACAATAGGCCGAGAAGTGCATTGCCTCTTTAATCCGAGCTCCTTTCTTTCTTCTGGCCGTGTGCATACATACATCGTCGTAGTCGTAGATGGAGGAATTAAAGTACACCTGAGAGTCGGGCTTGAGTTTATTTATTTACACCTGTGCAATTAAGTATTGCATTGACTCAAGTGGAATCCTACTACGCTTTTTATCTTGTTACGCCATAGAGTATCACCTACCTCATTTAAATGTTGTAATCTTTGAAGGGTGACGAGGCGGAGTGGCAGAAATGCCGTCCCGCTTACCGTCCACCTGAGTGGGCTGAATGGAGGTGCTGGGTTCAAGTCCTAGTGCCTGCAGTGGGTTTTTCTCGTTTTTCCCCACTGCCAAGCTCAGGTACTCTTCTCCCTCCCTGGGTAATGGCCCATTCGTGGGGTCCAGTGGTTGTAATAAAGGTTTTTTTTTTTTTTTTTTTGAGCTTATCAAATTTAACATGAGAGATGTAATTGCTTTTCAAAATGTCTGTAAGCATTAAGCTGCTGAGTCGAGAACATGATATTTAAAAACTCGGTGTCGTTCATTGATACTCAGACATTTGGAACATTACAATTTTGAATATTAATCATTAGCACTAAATGATTCGACATGAACCAACTGCTTTTGCTCATCCTCATAAATGTTGATGATTACAATTTTTTGGAGGGATATGACGATTGTTATGCACTCTTTTACGTCATACGTTTAACAAGGAGCAGTTACATGATGGTGGGAAAACAAGGAAAATAACAAGCGTTTAAAGCAAGACGACATGAATAGGGCGGAAAGTTTTTATTTTCTAAAGTGTTTACAAGACGGAAGAAGGAATAACCCTCCGAACATCCACCATAGAAAGATTGACATACGTTCAGAATACATATGTACGAATGTATAGGAAATGTAATGCTAAATTTAATGAAACCAGCGATACCAACGTGAGAACTTCATTTTTTCGCTTAGTGGTGTACGATATTGTAAATTTCTGCACAGAAGAATAAGTTCTGGGAACTTGTTTCGAAATTGAGAAGTGAAAAACAATTTCAGATGTGTGCTTGCATTCTGGTAGACAAATGACAATCAGAAGATATTATACCTTCTTTTCGGTTTTCGTAAATCTCGGCCCGCAGATTACGCTGCGGGTTCCTTGTAATTCATGATCATGAGGATTCAGGATTTGCACGATTTTGACCACTCAAATTCTATTGTTCATTAGCCCTTTCTTTGGGTGGTGGCAGCGATAGTGTGGTTCGTTAGTTGAACGTGCTTGAATTTGAATCGAATGATTTCCATCCAATTGTTGATTACGATTGCTTGCTGTTTGTTATTCTTTGAGCGGTTGCATTGTTGCTAGTGTGGCACACACACTCTCTCCCAGACTCCATCAACCCAGCGTTGAATGTTGGATTTCGAAATAAAATTGTACCCCGGGTAGTGCAGTAGTCTTTTATTTCATAATCCATGATTTATAGCTTGTGCAGTTTTTTAAGTATCATGCTCAAGAAGATGTACGAAACTTACAATTTTTCAGACTTGTGCATGTACATGCATACCCACTATGAAAAGAAACAGAACCGTCATTTAAGCTCTATTCAAGTTAAAATAGTAGTTCGTTGTTGGTACATGGGTCTATCCATCCCTTATGTATTATCGCCATAATAGAGTAGAGTCATGAACGGGAGACACGCTGGGCGCTCGTCATGATGTGCAGTGCTCGGTGGCTCCTTTGGCGTAATTTACGTGAAATTACGTGATGAATTTTTGAGCCAGTGCAATACCTTCTTCTTTCTTCCTTCCGGTATGCCGTCGTCTTGTCAAGCGTCTGATTTCATCAGACTTCGGTATCGGCGCCACTGAAAGTTAAAGCAGAAAAATCTTTTGTTTAGCCATATTGTGTGTAAGTAGGTGCACACAATATGCATGTACGTATGCGCATTGTGAAATTTAGAGAAAGAAATTGGCTTTTGCGTGGTCAAATCAGTTTGGCATTTCCATTTCAATACAGACCACAGCTGCAGAGGCAGACTGATGAAATTAATTTTAATTAATTTTGGTTCCAAACTGTTCTCAGTGATAAAGCTAGCGACATTCAAATGATTATGGTTCGTACGCAAATTACAAACTGAAATTACAACTGCATGATCGTATTTACAAGCAGCGCAGCCGAATTAATTAATTGTTTGGTATTGCTACTTTTCTAGATTGTAGTGTAGTACCGTTGGCAGATTAGATTTATATCGAGCAAAGAGTCGAGATCCAAACGATGGATAGGAAGACATACTACTTTAGCTGATGGTAGAAATGACAGTTCAGTCTTTTTTTGTACTTCCTCCGCTGTCCGTTAATAAAATTGCGTCGGTTGTAGAGAATGACTTGTACATTCCTAGACTAGAACACGGGCAACACTTTATTTGCTGTGTACTAGCATTTTATTATTTCACGTTTCATACGGCAAACGAAGTATTTTTTATGTATATTTTCAACTTGGGAATAACCAGACCAATGCAATTTGTTTTGCCGATTTGTCCAGAAGAAATAAACCCTTAACCGATTTTTTACAGTTTTGAATTGTTCCTTAGGCAGGTTTAAGCAACTACGTACATGCATTTTGTCAGTGTCGCTTCTTTTTCCGTCGTGACAATTACATGGGGCAGGGTTATAATTCAAGAAGGTAATAATTATTCCCCATGACTGAGAATATGATGTCCTAAGCAGGAATGTTTGCCAGTAATGCCTCGCACTGCTTATTAATAATTTCACAATGCAGAGGCGCCTTGTTTTTATCTGCATTTTTACAACTCACATGAAGCAGCAGAAGATGCCCCTTTTCCAAGGTGACTGCTGTCACACAAGAATACATACCTACGTACGAATGACATGCCTTTTATAACGTTTTGTCCTATGTAAGAAGACAGATAACAAACCGTATCCTAACATTCACATATGCAGATCTAAAAAATATTACATAATCTCAAATACAATACGAGACAAAAGAAAAGGTGAATGCGATTGTAACAACAACAGAAAAATGTGTGTTCCTACAATTAGCGATGCAGTTATTAATTAGTACAATTATCATTATGTACGCCTATAAATAGCGGAATAGTGTGTATGCATATGGCTCCTACACTTGAATTCTGTAATAGTTCCTTCTAATTGCAATTAGCTAATTTATGACCATGTCGTTACATTGACAGTGGTGGAACGACGTGAGTGATAACAGCAACAATTAACACCTTGTGCAAGAAGTACGTGTAAGAAGTACACATTTAATGCATGAATCTCAGAGTGGCGTAAAGATGCCTTATTTTGGCCTGGAGGGGTTAAAATCTCAAAGTTTTTATTTACACTAAATGCGTACATAGTTGGTTTTTTGCCCAACCACTATTAATAAGGGATGCCTGACATATGTAAGGAATTTACATTATATGAATATGCACACAATATAAATGTGTATCTGACATGTTTCCTTGTCGGAAATTTTTTATCTCAAACAGCCAAAAATGTCACCCGTGAAAAATAGATATTAAACCTGAACTTGCTCAAGATGTTTTGAATGATACGACGAGGGAACAAAGCTATTTGGTTAAATGTTGGTCAATGATAAGACGTTTTTGTATGAGAAACATAAAGAATGGAATTTCCACCAGAATTATTCACTTGATAAGGATATTGTACCAGATGAGCTAAATTTCCCAAGTCCCTTTTTTACATTGATTATGTCGCGGCTTCTTGTGTGACATGAAATAGGCGAAGGTTTATTTCTTAGTGAAATAGTAAAATCATAACTCAAGTTCTTACTGATTAGCATAACCTTTAATTTCAGCACGTTCTGCGCTTTTACCCAGTTAGTTATTCTGCTGGACCTTGTTACTGAGCAATAAAAACTATGGGAGTAGCATGGTTAATAACGATACAAGCTAAACAGGTACATAAGCTGGGAACCTTCATTCTATAAAATGAAGTCTACTTTTGCCTTGTTTTTTTTACTCTGCCACCGGATTTACGGATTGAGCGTACCCTGCCGCACTATACGACTTGTAATGACTGTATTGTGTTAGCATGTCGATGTCATTCGTTTTCCTTTGATGGGCTCTCGTATTGTACTTTTGAAGCTCATTTTTTATACTGTTTTACTTATGGCTTCAACAATAGGGTTCACTTTTATTATTTAGTTTTGGCAGGGCAGAGTTGGATGATGAGTTAAGTGGAAAGGCGTTGGTGGGGCTCAGTTTCGCTCATTCATCCGTGTCCTTGCATTTCCTCTGAGCTTTTCCAATATCATTGCGCAGTTATGTATGTACACCAAAGCTGACAGGGTTTGCAGTTTGCTGACTATCATATTAACGAATTTTAATGTATTGAAACGTTGTTGATAGTGCAAACCACATAAAATCACAGATGAAGTGAGTTAGAGGATGCATCCGATGAATGAAAATTCAATTTATGTACTTCTTCTCATGGTCAACTTTGTCCTGCTAAACGACTGGAAGTTTAGTTTGCCTCCTGATGCCTGATAATCGTGGGATGGCATAAAATATGAATTTGCTTAGTTATGAGGGTAACAACTTTAACGAGTTCAGCAATCTAGTAAATCATGCTGGGAATTTGTTTTGTATAGCTTTTAGAGGAGCAAGGATATTCTCACAATTGCTTATTTTAATGCTGAACGAAGGAAAAGAAAAGTTTCTCGTCCTTATAAGCTTGCAGCAAAAAGTCCTAAGAAATTATATCCATAGTCAAATAAATTCTTGTTACAAAAATATCTAGATTCAAAATGCAAAGGTTTCTTTAAATTTTGCTACAATCTTGGACTGACTATTAGTGATTATCCAACTGCATGTTAACGTGGTAGCTGAACTGATTTTTAAAAACCGAAAGTCATCTCATTCTCACTTATTGAGGTTGCACTAATTACATAATACTCACCACTAATGAGTTTGGTTTTGGTTGTTTGCTCCCGGTAATGGTTATGTAAGTTGGTAGCAGTGCGAGTTTATTACTTCACTTGTTTATTTCGTGGAATTCAATTTTTTGTAATTTAATATAATGAAAGGAAATTTGTAAAGTCGAAGCCGAAAGTCTCAAGAAAAAATTTGAAACAAAGAGGTTTTAACGGTTTATGTTATTGCCGTCATTTTTGCATTTTGCTTAAGTCTTTCGGAAACTAAATTAGCAATTTTTTTGCTTAAAATATGATATTTTTTGGTGAAATCTTACAGACATATTTGTTTTTGCAGTACATGGATGATGGAAAAACAAAGTAGACTAGCAGACGACAACGGCTATTAAATGTTTTAGGCCTACTAAATTTCAGCTAGAAAATTCAAGGGGAAATAAAAATGTACTTAGGATTAGATCATGTCCATAATGAGTTCCCACTCGCTTAGAATTTTATGGCAAACAAGTCAGTGTCCTCTTTACAATACGAGGAGAAAAATATGTGCTCGTTTTGTTGGTATTAGGAGATATTTTGCATGCAGTTTTGGACTCTTGTCTCGATGGTGTTAAGCTGTACTGTTTTTTTTTATTTAGAAACAAATGATTGCTAGTTAACAACAGTCTTTGGAATCTCCGTCCGTACTATGGCGAATTTGTTGACATTGAGGTTTAAAGTAAACTTCAAAAGCACCGATTTCGTTTGAAATCCAAACTCATTCATCCCCTCAAACGAAAAAGTTATTGAGGTTGAAGTTGTCATAAATTTTGTTTATGAGGCTTTGTTTACCCACCTTCAGATGAGCATACATATCTACAAATTTATATTCATAAAATGCACTGTAAAATGAAGCAATATCGCAAATTTTTCGCACACCCCATCTTTTTTTTTGGTTTACTACAATTTAAATTTGTAGGTCATGATAACGGTGACATGTAAATCTTATTTTCTATCATAGAAATTTAATTGAAGATCAATTTCCTTGTTCTAGAAAACTGCAAAGAAAACAATGGATAATGTGACAGTTAGAGGGATATTATTTTGTTGAAAAATACAATGTCTTGGGAAATGGAATAGGTAGCAGTTGATAAGCGTGATAATGTTTTGGTGGTATGGAGAAGCGTTTCACCGGTCGTGCAGTGATGTGCAAATTAATTAGGTCGGTTTTTGGGTGTCGCGATCGCAAATACATTTTGCATGGGTACAATCTACTAATCGTTAGGATAAATTAAATAGCAAGAAAAATGTGTACCACCACCCACGCTGATAAACTTGCATACTAATTAAGGTCGAAGAGTCGAAGTGTCACTATTTCAGTATTCCTCCAATAACCAATTTTGTCAGGTTGGTCAGACAAGTGTGAGGTTTGGGATGCGTGGGATTTTTATTGTACAAGAAATGAAGTGCCAACTTTTATTCTATATTTAAGTAATTTATTTTGTGCTACGATACGTGCATTCTTCATATGTTCACATTACTGCAAGTTCGTTAGATTATAATTTAATATTATGACAAAGTATGAGGCCCGAGTAGAAGACGGTTACGAAGGGTGCGAAGTTGCCAATTGGGTGGCTGACTATGATGGGAACACCAAGTTTGCGATTAACAGCATACACAGATCTCATAATAAAGTGCAAGGTCGACAATGCTTTTTGATTTGATTTTGATTGGGAAAGTCACTCACATTCAGATTGTCATTGAAAAGCTTGTATGTAATGCGCTTGGTGAAACAGTTACTGCTCTTTTTGCTACCACTTAATAATTAATGTTACGCCATGTGGCAGTGGCACAAGCCTGCATGCACACAATAATATTTACAAGGTTGTGCTTTTAAATTGCACTTTTGAGTTCAATGCATGTGACGTGGAAAACGGAATATTCTACCCCTGACTATAGATTAGCAATATTCTAGTCACACACCTTCTGCCCAAGTTATTATTATTGATGTGGAAGGGGAGCCAAGTCGTCGATTTTATTGTTGTTTTGTTGTTCTAAAAGAGACCTCGATCAAGAAAGCGAAGGAAATGGAAGATGTCGGCATATTTCTATTTATGTTAATACGTGATCATACCTATTGCGATATCAGGTAGTACACATGTGCATTTGCAGATGTTCCGTAGCAATTAATGCATACCCAATCTTTGCTTTTATCATTTTAACATTACGTTTTGTAGAAATATATATTTGTCTCTGAAGTAATTTCATCTGGTCGGAAGATATTTTCTTAATAGTTTATTCTAAGCTTTCTTTCACATACAGTGAATTTCGTCGAAATAAGTAAATATTTGTTTCTAAATAGTCGAAGACACTAAAATATCCTTCCCTCGTGTCCTTGCTCGTCGAGGTGGGAATACGATACTCCGCAAGTTACGAAACGCAAGGTAGTGCAACATTGACTAGTTGCAGTACTGCTAAATGCATATTGTGACCACATTTCCTTAGCCTTAAACATTAGTTATAGGTTGTTCCCATATTTGGACTGGTAACTCTCGGCTCTAAATTAAGGCTGTTATTAATACAAGAGACCATAACATAATTTATAATGATGATTACAGTGATGATCCATTTATTTAATGATGAGTGTCCCATTAAGTGTATTTCAAACGCAGAACAGCGTGCTAAAAAAGAAAGGTCTCATTATTATACAGATCTAATGAATTATTATTGTCATTTCGCTTCGAGTCCCAGAGTCCTTATGTCTTTGGTTTGATTATGGATTACTCACGACACACGACTAGGCACACAACCATTGCTTTGTGCATTGTGTTATTCTTTGAAGCTTGAAAAGAGATGAGACCAAGATTAGTGTAAAAATAAAAGTGACCGAATTATTCAGTTGATTGGGTAGTTAGTTGAGTTATTTATTGCGCAACTATTGTCTGATTGCATGGACGGAGTGCATCGCCAGTCGTTCAGTTCAGTATCTAATGAGGTTCCCATCATCGTTCGGAGTTCATTCCTGCGCAAAGTTATTTTTCAATTCAATGGAATGAAAACATCTGACTGATTATGATTTGATTTGATGATTGTGAAAGAAAGAGCGGCGAACAGGTGAGGGTGACATATTATCATCGATGGTGGATAGACGTCGTAGTGATGTCACCATAAAAGGGAGACAAAATATTTGGTTTGGCTTCTGTTTGTCTGTGCGTGTTTCTCAATTCTAGTAACTGAACGGGATTGCTCAACTATTTAAATAATATTTAGGCTTTGTTGTACCACAGACAACCACATCAAAAAAATCCTAAGTATTAGATACGCCTTATTGCAATTTTAGTAAGTGCAGGAGAGTTCATATATTTAGTAGTATTGTCGTTCATCAAGCTAGATATGCACTACGAACTGATGCGGTGACAAGTTGCTCATTCCTGACATGACATTGTAAATTTTAACAATTGGAATATTGCCATATATTAATTTGCGGTTAATAATTAAGGACCAAATGTATATTCAAATGTGAAGGCCAGATAGTAAAACAAATATTTGAATGATCTTGAACCGAGGATTACATATGCATACATACGTAATTCTAGATTATCCTCATGTCTAAATAGTCGAACTCGAAACCATTTCACATGCACTTTGATATTGCACCTTCTCCTGTTTCATCCTTCGTCTTTCCTCTGCAATGGTTGGCCATTTTTTTCTCAAATGACAAAGTGGAAAGATGGATATTGGCAATTGAATCTAGAGGTGTTTATGCTCAAGAATTACACACGTCCACTGCATTCTTCTTCATTGAAGGTTACCTGTATCACCAGAGTGAGAAGTTTACTTTTGGTGATAATAACTTCCCAGGCATTAGTCATCTCCTCAAATTTTACAATTCAATGCCACTTTTTGTTGTCGAGCTGTTGGCAGCACTGACTGATAGAATATATTTCATCCCTTTGGGTGAGATTTAAAATGGATTTAGTTTACTGTGTATGACGCATTGTGTGCATGTATGTATGTACTGCAGACGAGGGTTCCTACGTATGTATATCCATAGGTAGGTGCATGCAATATGCAGGCACCTGTTCATATCTAATAGGAATTGGACTGAATGATAGAAGATATGATGGAAAATCTGCTACGGTTGCGTGATCACAAACTAAGCTAAAGTTAAAAACTTAGCTGCACGTTTATTTTTATGCTTTCCACAAAATCCTAAACCCACATTCTAAAACTTGTAATGTGATTTTTGAGTTTACTATTTAATTTTATACAAGAATTTAAGTCATTTCTATTTGTAATTGCAGTAGAAACTATTTAGTGCTCCCATGCAGATTGACATATTCGTTGTATACATTTAGACAAAATGCTTAGGTACAAGAGTTCAAACTGCAGAATAAAAATGAGGCTGATGCGTAAACTCCTTCTGTAACCACGTACTTATTTGTGTCTGAGATTCTGCGATCTGATTCCTTTGTTCCATTTATGCCAGCATTTATACTATTTAGCTCACTCTTACACATTGCAAAATCAACCAATGTGACCGAGTTGCGTAGGTCGTAAACACATGCATGAACTTACACATGTACATACATCTGATACACTTTATTAAATTAGATTAACTCTGCAATGTGGAATATGTAATAGTAAATATCTCCACGGTGGAGTGACTCATTCAGACTAGCAGTAAGTACAGCAATGAGCTTTAAAAGGATTATTTATTTGCCCATCACATCACACATTTTTCCTGAGATGAGGTATACAATTTTTAGTAGCAAAATGATGTATGTAGGAAGAGTTAGTCATCCGGACGACAAAATGCAGGAAGGAAGTGGAAACAAATTGCACGATTATTGCCCATGTTGTTGAGTGTTAAGCAAAACATGCAAATAAAATAACTGTCAACTAGGAACATGTGGAGATGACATGGGAAATATAAATAATGCTACATTTTATTCAACTCATAATAACAATTATCCAACTGAAAATTAAGTGAAACTTGAGTTGAGGAGAAACCAAAATATGTACCAAATCCAGTTTTGTTTAACGCACACCAATGTTTTGTTCTAAATTAATAAGTAATTTGATCCAATGTATGCAAAAGTTTGAATATTAATTGCATTCACATGAGAAGTGACACGCGAGTACAATTACGGACACTGTTTGTAAAATCTTGATCATTTATTATAACAATTAACAATGTTCGATAAGGAACGTATGTAAAAGTAACCCTTCAGTAATTGTAATTAAGATTAGATAAACATTTTAGTTGTAGGTGTGACTGACTATCAACATAACTGGTTGATGGAGAAAGCCAACAAATGAGGCAAAGGACTTGAAGGCATCAACATTGATCTTTATTAAACCAAAATGTGATGATGCACATATTTGCAAAGTTGCTGGTTCACAACAAACCACGATGTCGAAATCCTCATTATAACACAATACGTAACTTAATTAATTAGCTCAAATTATTATAAGCTAGTTTTTAGTTTTTACAAAATTAAGCGTATATTGTGGTGAAAATTTCCGGCAAAATGAGCATAAACATTATTATTGTACTATTTTGAGTAAAACTCTAAGTTTGGTCGAATGACGATGATAGCGAAATGTGAACCTAAATTTGCTAAGTGGCGTTGCTTGTCAAGTGCTTAATTTAGTCCCGTTATGTCCATAAAAGTAAAATTGACGCTGCTGTACTGCATTCAGCATCACTTTTTACGGGAACACAACACATGATAAATATGTACATATGAATTAAGTGCATCTATCTGCTAGTTGCTGTCATTTTGGTCTGGGTACAATTTCGGCAGAAACAATGGTGGCCTCATCCAACTGAAAAATTGAATTCACTCTCCTCCACTTGTCGATCGACTCACACAAGGATTTGGTTGATAGATGATGGGGCGGATTTTTTGGGATTACTTTGGCCCATGATTTTATCTTGGCGTATAGCAATTGTGTGCAGTTGGTAGTAGAACAAAAGTTAAGATTTTGAAGATAATATACCCCTCACTGTTTGGCTGCAGGATTAAAATTAACTTTAATTTTTACCCCACAAGCCCGATGTAAATAGAAATCATAACGTAATTGTCCCAGGGGAAGTTATAATATTTTTACAAGTTTGGGTATCTGGGACATTTTCCACCCTTCATATCGACAAAGACACACTTATTAATTATTGTCACTGCTTCCAATGTGCCTGAATTTGATTCTCGCTTCTCCAACTAATTAGTCCTAAGTAGGCGCATGTAAGACGCCAAGTTAGTGTAATGAAACAATGACCCACTTTGACTAAAAGTGCTAAAAATCGACTGATGGATGATTAGGGAAAGGAGAGATACTAATAATTCTAATGAAAGCATATCTAATGGACGCATTGTCGTGTCTGTTGTGCTAATAAACGTGCGTGCTAGAATTATGGACCGTGATCTCTCGAAAATATTCTCCTCACTTCGTCTCCTTAAACATATGAATGTTGACTTGATTTGGTCAACCAGACGCAAAGTAAATAAAATAATGAATTTAATTTGGCATACGTAGATGGTAAGTTTTAAATTTATCAGTAAAATATGTAGTAAAAAGCAGGGCTCTCGCCTGTATTAATAGAATGGATTGGCATGTGCACTTTCTGGTTGATATCCAAAATAATTATCAAGTTTTACAAACATTGCACAAGTTTAAATTTTATTATTTTCCCATCTCGTAGGAAATCTAAACTTTTTTATTAACTGTTAATCCGGAATCCGGATAATGACGAACCTTATAAGCCGAGTGCTTAGAAGCACATAGGCGTATAAATCATCTATACATCTATGCATACATAAAAGTACATATGTATGTGCGTGCATAGGTACTTATTTATTTACTTGACTATGAACTATCGTGAGGGTCACACCCAGAAAGTTACACAAACTCCAAGGCCAGAATATGTACGCACTCCAGTCTACATCACATGTACATATTTACTACGAGGGCTCAATGAGTACCAGAGTCTATATGTACTAACTTGGTACTACCAAGCAGATGAGGTACAGGGATAAAATTATATTCATTACTATTCCAGTACTTAATGTACATGTGTCCGGCAGAACTGCTTAAACAGGCCTTTTGTTTAAACTCTCGTTGAATTGAAATTCATAATCTTAATCGTAGCAAAACTATTCCATTGTCCATTGTGTGCACTTCAACTCTTCTCAAGGAAATCCCTGCAGGGAGGGTACTCACATTACTCCTCCAGCAGCAGAGGAGCAACCCATTGTTTCAAGTGCAATGGATGAGATGAGCTCATTTGGTATTTCTTACCACTCATCCTTGAAGTGGACTAATCCTAGGCTCAGCTCAGGAGGGAGCTTCAGTACTTGCCAATCACAGAATTTGATCCCCTTTGGATATATGGTAATATCCCATGAGTGTACTAAAACCCCTGAGTGTTTTGATCCCGTGGTCACATTTACGGCCGCCATTCTAAGAGACCAAGAACACGAAACAACCTATGTTTTACCCATTCAAACCCTCCTCACATATCCAGTTTTGCTCGAATTTTTGAAAATTCTTGCATCATTATACTCCAAATAGTTGCTTTCTATCTAACTTTCTAAATTTTCCGAAGATACTCAATTTTTTACATAGTTATAAAAAAAGAGACTACAATTGTACAAGAATTTTCAAAATCTGAGACAAATTTGATTTTGGGGGCCCTTCGAAATGTTGTGGATGGCTCAAATGTGGCTATGCAATCAAAACACTCCGGACTTTTAGTACACTCACGAGATACTACAACTTATCCAAAGGGGATCAAAATCTGTAACTGGCAAGTAGTGCAGCTTTCCCCCTCAGCTCAAGCAATGGTAATTCTTACGTCCAAATGGAATGCTGGTGTACGTATATAGTATGCAAATATTATTTATATGTGTACACATATATGTACGATAACATGTTATAGTTCCCTTGGTGGAGGCCCTTGAAATTTAATATTGACCACTTGAAGTATTTATGACGAATTAAACATAAAATGTGGACTTATATTCAAACCGTTGATTGTCACACGTTACTTAAAGTATTAAAACTGCCAGAAATCATTTTACATTTTCTAGTTTAGAAGTTTATCTACCATTAACATCGCTATAGATTTCTTGTACTGATTTCGTGATTGATTACCAGAGCGCGTGATGTGATCAGATATTTATTGTATCAAATCAATCAGAAAGCATGTAATTTCTTGAATGTAATTTTAACTACGCTGATTCATAGATTTCATTGTTTTACGTGCGTCGTTCAGGGAGGACATTTAAATTCGTTACACAACCACGAAATCTTGAATGGGAAATGAGATCATCGTTGTTTTTATATTTAAAAAAATTGTATCATAATATTTATATATCAAACGATTGGGACGTCCTTCTGCCAACCACCGAATTTATCTTCATTCTTATCACAATACTAAAGGGTTGATTGATTGGTTATCTGCGATTTTACCATCTGAGTTTATTATCCTTGTTTGACAACCTTTAACAATAACATCCAATGTATGACGAACATGATGCTTTCGCATTTACTTATTTTTACATGTGATCAAAGGAGGATATCAGAAAATAGTAATTGCGCAAAATAACTCACGAAGCATTCCAGCATCATTTTCACAAATCTAAATTTTTATCAGTGTTTCATATTAATATTTACAGTGTGCTATAGGTTAATGATGAATCCCTAATAATCATTGGCAACAAATATCATTTAAATTAGCTGAAGCGGATAATGAGAAACCTACGTATTTATTTATTGAGTTGAATTGTCTATCACTAATGAGAAGCTTCCTTTCTGCGACTATTTTTTGATGGATTCATGTATATCGGTAAATATGGGACGGTTTACAACTTAAAAAATACCATTTCAATTGATGTAGTGAATCGAAAAGTACTAGTAGCAAGTAAATATATTTAAATTCATTTGTTGTTGTGTTGTCCATGCTAAGCTGTCAGGAATGGTCTGTCAAAATGGGATGATGAGGAGTTACGGTTCATTAACTATTTATAACGTATTATTATTTTTAAGGTGATGCAACCTTCGCCAATGAGATGTTCAACATTTTACAAAAGTTTGCATTACATTCATTGTGTCCAGCCTTCCACAAGTTTGGTGATCAAATTACAATTGCAATTACAAATTTAACTACCTGACCAACCCCATAAAATTAATTCGTTCATTGTACATTTGTGCTAATATTAAATACATTTAAATTCAGAGGAGTATGTATTTAATTCTTTCAATCCTCAAAATGCAGTGTACATGTGAACCATATTTTTTCTCTAACTTTCAAAGTAAATAAGATGTAACCGGGTTAAGCATTTAATTTTGAGAGTGAAACGAATTATGTAGGCACACATTTGCATTAAAATTTACATTTACAAGAAAAATCTGTTCCCACGACATGTTTGGTCTTCAGTTTTGGTTTGGGAAAGCAGAGGGACGTGAATTTAATATGACGTATGAAGGCATGAAATTATGGTGGTATAATAATTTAATTAATTTTGGCTCTCGTCGTCGACAACCATTCCAAATCAGACCAGGTTTCTACAAAACAGAAATTCGCAGTAATCTTGTAAATTTTTAACGTAACCCCTGACAAAACACTGCCGATCCATGTAGTCTCCTCTGCCGAACTGGTAAAGGATATACACAACGACATTTACTTGTACAATTAAGTATGTGCACGTATTAAATAGGGTAGGAGTTTTAAAGACCGTGGTTATAGTAAGTTAGACCAAGATGACATATATGTAAATGGTACAGGTTACTCGGGCATATGGACTGTAAATTGTTTTCCTGATATGCATTGGTTTTTGACACAATTTCATCGCATCAGTGCAGGAAAGGTACAACCTAAATAATTTATAGAGCTGTTACACATTTATTTAGTTTCCTTTCTCACTTGTCATCCACATTAAGCGTTATTCAGCAAAATAAATATGTAGGTTATAAATAATAACGGATGAAATTGCTAATATAGTTATATTTAAATGAGGAAGTCATAAGTATGTAGTTCGTTGCGGTAAATCTCCCGGTAAATCAAGGAATTTTCTGTTAAAGCCTACGTATTAACTTACAATTTTTAAAAGTATCATAAAAGACTTTAGTGGTTAATGCAAATTGATGAAGAATTGTATTGTTTATGATGCATGCATCTTTTTCAAGCGTTACACTTTTATAATGTATCGTAGTGCGAAGAAACTTGGTATGTACAATGACCTCCAATTATCCCGACAATGATTGTTGATATGCATTCTCCCATTTGAATGCATACACATTACATGGATTACATGGCGTTTAAATGTCCATTAAATTAATTAGTTCATAAACATGATATGCTCAGTTCCGCCAACACTCTCTACGCTCCTCCTCAGATGCTGCTGCGTGGAGTCAGCTTGGATTACAATAAACCATGTTCACTCATAAAACTTGGAAAACTGTCCACCGGAAAATTGAGTCTTCCGTTATGCAAGGGACGAGTTGGTTAGATTAATTAAGTGATGTCTCACAATTCTGCGATGAACAGACATGCGTGGCATGGGATCATAAAATGACGCGAAGGAAGACATAGCCAAAGGTCATTTTCTTTCTATAATAAACTGATGACATAAAATATGGCACTAAAATATGTCAGTCGTATAGAACTTGGTTTTGCTGCGGATGCCTTATTTAATCCTGACAGGCAGGCAGCAGACGTATCTCATCTCGGCTCCATGTCACGTCACCATGTTACCCAACCAATTAAGTTCCTTAATTGAGTGTTAGCCACAATTTACGGTGTGTAACTGTGTACCCATATTAATTGCACATTGTATGCGCGATTGTGTACCGCATAAATTGTTTGTGGCGGAGAGCTGCCCATTTGCCCATTGTCTCAAAAAGTTGGATTGGGATAGGTCTTCTACATTCACTACTTAAATCAACGATCTGCAAAAATGCCTTTTTCTCGTTCCAATAACGTTTAATGTATGTATATGTACATTTACATTCACAACAGAGAAAAGTTGTCAGTCGGCGTATAACTTCCCTATGCATACTTTCAAAGTATGTTAAAAGCGACCAAAGAAATTGAAGCTTATGGCCGTCCCAGTAAACTAGGGAGAATTTATTATGACACCAATTGCGATCGCAATTGCAAATTTAATTTTGCACGTAGATCCGATTTGGTGATATGAATCTGCTGATAGAGTCAGGAGTAGAACAAGTGCAAATTCGGGATACGGGTTACTTGTCGAATCCTATGTCGTCGAAAAGGTAAGTCGTCGAAATCAACTAGTCGAATGGAAAACTCGTCAGAAAGGCAAGTCGTCGAATTTAGGTGGCATGAAACTGGTCGAATTTCGTGTAACATTTTTACTGATTTTACCTATATAATGAGTTCACAAGTATGCACAATTCATGTGCATCGTGTGACGGGTATACGCTGCGGACATTCCAAAATACTTAAAACACTATACAGCAGTAGTTGGGAGGATTGTTTTGTTCTTTTTACCCTTCTATTTTACATTAAAAATGTCAAATTAATGTTACGAATTAATGTAACGCAGCAAAGAGAAACTTAAATTTGAAGATAAGCTGTTGTGATGGATTTCGAACAAGCTGAGATAAAAGCTGTACACGACACGTTTCCAGACGCTGTACTTCACGGGTGTCATTTTCACTATACTCAAGCGTTGTTTAGACATTTGACACCCAATTTAAAGAACCAGTACGACCAAGACGTTACAATGGCGTTATTTGATTTGATTTGATTTATTTCAATGAGGCACCCTATCATTATTAATAAAAAATATTCGGTCTCGCATTTGTTCAGCCCGATAATTTAAGAGTTGCATTCCGAGAATTGAAAGTATCGTTCAGTTTTAAGGGTCAAACTAAACTCGAACTGGATGAATTTTTTAGTTATGTTCAAAAAACCTACATGGGTACAGCGTACAATCCACCATTGAACATACATTCATATAGAAGATGTAGAGCAATAAGAATGCATAAGGCCTGGAACAGGGGGTTTGGCATTCTTGCTGAGAGTTCTCATGTAAATGTTATTTTATAAAATTATAATTTATTTAGAATCGTATTTTATTAAAAAAATACTCTCGACAAGTATTATTTTCGACCACTTGCCCAAACGACGAGTTACCCTTCAGACGACTCCTCCTCGACGAGTTACTCTTTCGACGACCATGTTTTCGACGAGCTACCCTAGACCCGCAAATTCATTGAGAACCAGACACGAGCACGACGAAGCTCCACAAAGCCAACCTATATAAAGTGGCGGATAGATAGATATGCACTTACATGAGCACATGATGATAAGGAATAAAATCCCATGAGCACCACACGGGCATGTTTATTATGCAGATGCAAATAAAGAGTCATTCATTTGTTGTGCACCCTGCTTGCTCTCTGGCTAGCTCGCTCCCAGTGGGTGGGAGGACTCTGGTAAATTTCTATGTGTCGAGATGAACAGATTAGAGCTGAAATTGCATTTTTCCATCCATTTCTTAAAATGTAACCCTTTCGTGAATGGGTTGGCAGGTGTATGAATGTGCATTCCATTGTATTCCGTTTTCTCGTCTCTTATGCACTTTTACAATAATATGCAAATTTTAAAATGTGTCACTGTGCAAGTTGTATCTTGAGAACGATGGTTTTGTTGAACAAATTTATAGAAGAATTTTTGCAAAGGCAATATGGTTAGCCCTGTCAGTGTATACGATATTAGCAAAAAGTGTAGGGAAATAATGGGAATCACGACTTTGTCCTAATGCCACGACTAATCTAATAATCAAGCCGAATTTGTAATTGTTAATTGTATTATTATCCTCTGAGATGGAATAATGGATTTCTAATCCACATATTACATTGTAATTACTGCAATTATTAGAATTGGAAGGGATGGGCACATTCTTCTTGTTATATTCATCGCAAACTTGTTTATTGATGAGAACTATTAAAAGTTTATGGGCAGAGAAAATACTGAAGAGTTTGCATGCATTAATTATATATACCTACATACATATGCATGCCCATTTTGCCATCTACTTACATATGTATAAGCACATATATACCTATGTACGTGTACATATTTTTGTACCCATGCTGACCTAACTGCGTGTTGTAGTAATTGTTATAAGACAAGAATATGAACATTAATCAATTAAAGTTGAACAAACTGAAGTTTTTATTGCATTGCTGCTGATGACGGTCAAAATTACGGAAAAATAATGCGTTTGTGCCTGGTCAAGAAGGCTTCAAAAGACATTGAGCAATTAGTTTTGATCACAGGCTTGTTCAGAGTAACTACAATTTGTAGTAGCTTATTAAAATATACTTCTTTAGTGAAAAATGAGGAAAGTAACTGGTTTTGGCAGACATTTTGCACAGAAAAAACTATGCTATTTACTTTGTAACAGAAAAATAAAACAAAAGCAATCAAAATTTTGAAAGGGTTTGAAAAATAAGAAGACAAATGGACGTGACAGTTTAAAGTTTACACTGAAGCTACATAAACTACTGTAATGTTGATGCTCAATAGTTTGTCAAAGAGTGACAGCGTAATTAGACGAACTTTGTAATCAATGTGTAATAAATTTTCTAATGGTTTTTTGTGTATTTGAATCAATTTCATGCTACTCTTCTTATCAATCATCTTGAAAATTTAACGGTATGCTTTATCTTTATTTGGTGTTTGATTTCACATATTCAACATTTCAAGTTTGCATGCTCACTTATTTCGATTTATTGCCGAATTCATTGCATACTACTCAACTACACGTGTGAATTGTACTAATTGTCGTCATTTATATTTTCAGACGAATCAGGTGAAAGATCAGAAACGGATGACGAAGGCATCGAAGGAGATTCGTACGATGACCACCTCAACTCCAGATCCTTCAATTTTCTAGCTCTCCTCAAGGTAGGATGTGCGACAAGTTGGTTTGAAATTATTCAATTTGGGGTATAAAATTCGTAATAGCTATACATCACCTCTTACAAAATTAAAATCTTCTGAAATTAGAGAGCGAATTTACCTTTGTTTGTCACACGATTAGCATGAGTAAATTTGCCTGTTTTATGAAAGTAGTCATTTTCACCTCTATTGATACACAACAAGGGGTATGGCAATATGGAGAAGGAAAGTCATTGTCACCAGCGAAGCAAGCCATAATAATTTACAAACTTGTAACTTTTGGGACATTACTGTCACCATAAAGTGTAAAAATTGGTCATAAGCCCATAAAATTTCAAAAATACTTGCAACTCGCAGTTTCTTTGAATTGGATTTTGATAATCGAGAAGCATTGTAGTCGGATCACAATTACATTTACTCCTCACAGAAGTCGGTGGCAATGACACTTTGTTTCCAATGAGAATCATTACCGTCAGTAAACACTAACGTACTATTGTTGATGTAATGCGGTAGCAGGAGTACAGTGGTTGGCAAGGAGTATTAGATATAAACTATAAAATATTTTGAGGTGTCTGGGTTGGTATTGTGTTCTGGGAGACTGTAATATGTCATAATTTTGTAAAGGAAGTGTCACTGTCCTATATGTCCGCCTCTCCTAGAGTTATTTCACCCACAACGTTTATGTTCTGGTAGAGAACTCAAGCAAAAGATGATAAAATGCAATGTTAAAATTGTGTTTGCGAGTTTGTTGAAAAAAATTACAAAATGTTTGAAATATGAAATGAAAATTCTTAGTCTCCAAGATTATACTCATTCCAATAAAGAGCATTTGAATGATTGCCAATTCCTTTATAGCGTCGTGACCAAAGAATAACAATAATGAACAACTTGGTTCGGACGAGGAAACTAATCCATTTCATGAGTAATTGATGTCCGAATTATGGATGGAGCAATGGACAGAATTTGTGGTGGTGGTCAGAGAGTGAAATCTTTGGCAGGAGGACGACTCTCCTTGTGCGCTTACACCTTGTACACGTGGAAAAATGCTGACTTGCAGACATTGCATAATACTTGGGTTGTTGTTCGTACATGATGATATATGATGATGAGCAGTTGGTTTGTGATGGGGAATGAGAAATTACTGGAGCACGTTCATTTCCTGAGAATTTGAATTTGACGGAGACTGATGATTATTTAATTGGACAGTAACCACTTTACTTCAATATTACCACTACTTACTACGATTAACTACCGAATGTAGACGATGAACATGCATACACATTATCCAGATGGATGGATGGAGCAGTTCATGCCAAGATTTTCAATTCCTTCGCAGTATTCTGATTGCATTTCTTCTGGTGCAACAACATGTACAAGGTCAACATGTGGTCACTCACACTCAAATTCCAACTTGTACTACTGGAAGAAAAGCAAGTTCAATTTACGAAGGTGAGCTGATGTAATAGGACGAACATGTATTGACCAAATTACACTCGTTTTAATACTAATATCGTAAAATCGTCACTTACAACGGTTAGCAAAATTTTATTTCATCGATGGTCTCAGTAATCCCTAGTTTTTCATTGGTAATTTAATTTCTTGCAAATATATTTCTCATTCATTTTTCGTAACGTCATATGGGTACACAATTTTTGTAGAGTTTCTAGAGCGCAGTTTAGTGGTAAACTGGTCATGACGTTGATGATTGTCACAATGGACTTAAACTCGTCCTTTATTTAGATCTTTGTATCT
The DNA here is from genome assembly GCF_002217175.1 of Folsomia candida. NCBI lineage: Eukaryota > Metazoa > Arthropoda > Collembola > Entomobryomorpha > Isotomidae > Folsomia > Folsomia candida. Next base: position 21,959,573 of record NW_019091193.1, on the reverse strand, counting down.
ACTACGGTATATCTGGCTGGCTTGCTCACTCTCATATAAAAGAAAAAAAATAACCAAAAGTAGTTTTCGTGCCGAGCATGTTGATGATGATGCGGAGGGAGGATGAGTGGTTGCATCTTTTAAATGCATCACAATTGCATCGTACCTGACACCGGCTGTATATCCGGCCATTAACTGAAAATGCAGAGAGCATAGCAGCACGAGAGTTTTTTTAAGTCCAACACAATTTTATTTGACCAGCATTAACTATTAATTCCATTCCGCTTTAATCGGACTTGCCATGCAAACTCATTCCATGGAATTAGATATAGTATACGACGCAGTCTTTTCGCTGACTATGTACAGGAGACTATGCATACAGGAGACCCTGCAGGCTGCAGGATTGAGAGAGGAAGAGAGTATCAAGTCTTTGGATCAAAGGAAAAATATTCTTCGTAATTAGATGAGCCACGTTCATTCGTTTCAAGTTTTTTTTCTCCTCGTTCCTTTCTTTATGTTCAGTTTATGAGAGCTAAATTAAAATGGACACAAATTATAATGTAATTTTACAGAGTTTTTTTTGTAGGATGATTTTGCTTTTTAATACGATTTTTGTAACAACTTTATTATTATTATATCATCAGACCAAGAGTTAAATCAGGTATTAGAGAGTATAAACTGTACTTTGTTGAGTGACAGCGATATATGTAACAATTTTGTAAAATTCTATGTTCAAAGTTCTGTACTGAACCTTGCAGCTTGCAGCTTAAAGTTCAGTGCAGAACTTGGAGCAAGGAAACCCACCGATAAATATACCTTGGAGCTGTAGCATAGTAGACTAATTTGAATAATATGAAGAAAAAATCCTCATAAATTGCTTGTAATCAGAGAGACGACTCAGGATTAGATGCCAAACCGTACTTCTTTGCGCAACACTTCTAACTTCTTCATAGTACAAGTAACCTTTGGTCTCCTTTCACTTTCATTTCATTTCGAAGTTATAAAGTTTTTTTGCTTCTTGGCATGAGCAGGGTTGACTAATTTATGAACACGTACATACGTTTAGGCCGTATATTTGAGCCTAGTTTAAATCAGGTTTTTATTATCACATCCATTCGTATGCACCTCGTTGGAAAAGCAAAGCATTATATATTTTTATAATTCTTCTTCCATCCAACACAAAGTTCCTTCCGTCTTTCTCCTCGAATTTATATTTTTATTTGCATGCCGTCACTTCATTCCATCCACTCAATCAACAATAGAATTGACGATTCGATGTAAGTCAGCAGTCTTCCTTACCTTTCCAATTCTTTTCAGTTCGTTAGTGCTGTTTTCGTTTCATTTCATAGTGCAAGGATTAACTCGCCCTCTCTCTTGCTTGCGGAGAGGAGGTGAGGAATTCGAATAAAATAAATAAATGATGACGGGATGATTTAGACATGAATATCACCCTCTACGTACGTACGTATGAGTCTATGTACATAACGCCTTCATTGACGGACAGCGGAGAAAGTTGGTGAATGTGGAGGGATTGTAAATCTTTGGGATGTTTTGCGCAGACGTTGATACGTCGAAAGTTGCAGGAATTAATATTACTATTAAGAACTGAATTTCGTATACTGTCACAAAGTTGTGTTGTGCAGAGTTTTATTTTTACATTTAAAACCTAATTTCAATGCGGAACTAATCCTCTCGCATAATTGAAGAGGATTGCAGAATAAAATCTTGGATTGAATCGATTGTCATTATTGGTCTACGCAGGCTGCTTTACTGCTTGCAAAAGAGAACTCCTTTTTGGTTGATTCTCTCTCTCTGACCATTCATTACGCGTAATTTTTTCTGCTAGTGCTGAATAAATGAGATGGAGAGATGGTTGCGTGGTTGGGCAAGAAAGAAGAATAATACGACACTCGTTATGACTCACGGTTGAGTTGATTAGTTGATACTGCGTTGCAGTTGGTTTTTAAATGTGGATTCTTCGAAGGGAGATGAATTGGACATTTATTTTAATTCTCAAGAGAAAATGTATGTAACGTGCGACTAGTCGTATTGCTGCCCAATGCGTCTGATGCTATTGGTACATATAGTTGCACATTTGTGTATGCATTTAATTTTGTATATGTACCTACATAGATTAGAGAGGTTTTATTCCATCAGTTGAAGATGAAAAGTGAGAGAGATGAAATTAGGATGATATGTCAAAGAAGTTCAAAAAGTGTGATACTGATCTGATCCATGATCAATAATGTTGTTTGCATTTTTTATATGTGTATGACCGTCTTTCCTCCCTGGGGCGGGATTGATGGGAGAAATTTTTTAAACATGGGTTTGAATAAGCAACTTTTTGATGTGTTCAAAGGTTATGAGAACTAATTTATCCATGTTTCTTTTTCTCAGGTATGTCGAGATAGGCTCGGAAGTTCCCCCAGCGGAGGCTTGTCCTCCTCGGGAAGTCTGAGCAATTTGTGCCAGAGTGGGAGCGGAAATGGAAACCAGACAGCGGCCGACAACCATTACAAAGCTGTCGTTCGTGCCCTTGTAGCCGAAACGCTTGAGCTGTCCACCTTTCTCGAGAAAGTGGCGCAGGGAACGCACGAGTTGAGGGCACCTCGCTCTTCGAGCAGAAGTTCTGGGGGCAGCAACAGTGACGGCGGTTCCGGAGAAAGCCTGGAAGGTCTCCATTTCACTGTTTGGGTAAGTGACACTGCCATTTTAAAAATATATGAACATACTGCTGTGCCTGGGCAATAGTGCTTGTACTGATTTATCTAATTGAATCCATTTCATTTAATGAGAGACAAAGGAAAGCCGGTAGTCATTGCAGTGACGCTCACTTGACTTATTCCTTTGCTCACTGCGGCAAGTTATTGGTTGTCGGTGTCAGGATATCGTTTTGACACGAGACGAATTTCGTATTATTCAAATGTCGCTTTAGGGCCTGCATCAATTTGTGGTAGCGGTTATATTAGCACAATGTTAGCTTAATGTATTGCAACAGGATATTGTTGTAAACACACACACATGATGTGTTTCAACTCTTAGACTAGTCGCAATTATTTACCGCAGTTTCAATAATTATTGCCAATTTGTGAACGGGACAATTTCAGATAGTAATATTTCTTTGAAATATTTTCGAAAGATTGAGGTCAAATTAATCGTTAATGCTCTGCTGGCTAGCTACCACTTTATCAACCTCGTCTCATCTCAATAACGACGACAGCAATAATTATCTTAAATTACAAATTGCAATTTGAATCTCAGTCAGGAGGTAAGTAGTTGCAAGTAGTCAATGAATAAGCACGCAAGAAAAGCAGTAATAATGATTAATATCGTGATTAATCCCACTCTATGTGCATAGGCGTTTCCTCCTTTCTTGCACATTGTACAAAGTCGGACGTGGTGTGTCCCGTCGATCTTTTATCCGATTGTCAATTAAACCTCTTGATATAATATTCATTCATTTATTCACATAGCTCATTCTTCTTCTTCTTCTACTTATGTAGGGAAAGCCAAAGATTTGGTCCAATAAACAAATCCGTCGTGATATAGACCAATTTTTGAATAATGGACGCGGCGTACATGTGCATGTGGTTCGTAAGAGATACCAGAACCAGAGTGCTAGATACTTCATGGCGATTATCTGTTTGATAAATGATGCTTCATTTTTGGACAGCTCCTCAACTTCCTTGTTTTTACATGTGTAGTAGATGTTGTAAGATGAGATCTTGTATGTGCATACTTCACCAAAGTAAATCTGCTAATATGGGTTTATTTCATTGAACAAACAAATTACTGACTAATAATTTTGTGTAGCATTTACCATTCGATATCTACGAGACCTGCTGCAACTATTGTTGTCAATACATATGTATACATGCTACAGTACATGTTGATTTCTAATTTGTTACTGCGTTACATACATTGCATTGTTGATGCGTATGATTGGAATTTCCTTAAAATCCGCACATGTACATATTTATTTGTAAGTGTGTGTGTATTATTATTGCTCGGTGCTGGGTGAGAGTGTGAATGTTTGGTAGCTTCGCTGCTTGAGTTTGAGTTAATTAGAATTTATTAGTCGATTACATTAAATTTTGCTGGTTGGAGCTAGTCCAGCCATCGTGCAATCGCAATACGTAAGCGGAACTCAACTCTGTCCTGTGCTATAGAGAAAGATGATGATGTATGATTACAAAGTAGGAAAGGAAAATTGAGATTAAAATGATTAATGGAACCATTTAATTTGCATACAGATCTGTAGAAGCTCGGCAAAGTTGCTAAAGTTGAAATTAAGCTAAAAATTAAAGAGGATGCCTCACGTAAAATTCTACGCGCTTTCTACGTATGATAATCGTCAGAGACTATTAGTCACTCCTATGGAATAATTACTCCTACCAAACATGAGGATAACTTATGCATTGTGAGCGTAATACAAAAAATATGGCGTTGTGTTGGCCACCGTCCAGCCTGTCCATGTTCACATGTGCACATGCATACACTTTTTTGCAACAAACTACAACAGTTTTGAAGCCATTTTGTACGTTTTACAAGGGTTAAGAAAGGAAAACACGTGTGCGTTGAGTGGTTTCAGAAACAAGTGACGCTGACTTCTTTACGCATAAGCAATCGTAACATCAAGCGTCGCATTATTCATTTCACTCGCAGGATCAAAAGACGAGTAACACTTTTAATTCCCTTCTTTCAGTAAATGTGATGGTTCATCGCACTCAGACTCATGTGCAACACCGTGCTAATGGGCATTCCTCGTTTTCCCTTGTCCTTATAATTAGTTTAAAATATATGCATGCATAAGGGTATATATCATAAATTAAATACACATGCAGTAGTAAGTAGATATATTATTCAGTAGTAACGCTGCATATTATTGGAAGAATGTAAAGAATACCTTGTCAAATATTTCAATTTCCATTGCACAACCGGGAATAGATAGATACAAGTGCCAATTTTTAATTTATTAATTAAAGCCATTGCTTTTTTAAAAATATTTGACAGGCTAGTAAAAAATGTTGACTTTTGAGTGAGTGGTACGATCTAGTGTACTAATTCTTGTTAAGATAACGGCGTGATGGATAAGCTTACCCAACTTTCATTTTCACTTAAAACGCATATCTGGCTTGACCACAACAGCGAGTGAGTTGCACATACGGACGACGAATTGGAGTCACAAATCAGTTGGAGATGTTGTATAATTGTTGAAAATATGTAAGTAGGAAATGTGAAAGATATCTGTGTCGGAGACTACATGACAGACAACAGCAGAGGATCGGAATTTGAAGTGATGTGGCTCAAGAAGGACAAGATTAATGATTCCCCATTTGAGGGCAAGGGTCACAGTCATGAATATGATTTCCCTTTTGCAAAACTATATACGTAGTAGCGGAAAATGTATGCTTTGCAAACTGAATTAAATTACGATACAAATACCAGAAATAAAATCTGCATTTATGTATGTTACTTCCCAATCTTGACAAATTTAATTTGTGGTTTTGGCATGATGCTCTTTATTTCGTGTCATCACCCTAAAAATAATAAAGAAATGGTTCTGATGCGGTGGCATAAGGAATGCTTTTTTTTGTGGTCATTTAAGTCCTATAATTTGAAAAGTGAGATTTTTGGTATTTTGCTGCCTGCTCCTTTGTGGCTTAGTTAATGGTGTGAGCGTATTTTAATGGGGTAGACCACAAAAAGCTTTTGTACGACTATTGTCAATCTGTAAAAGGAAGTCGCTGTGGTGGTTGTTTTCATTTACTTGAGATGATCCTGAGTTTAAAATGAAATTTTTGCCTAAAGCTAGGAAGTAATATGTTATTAATTGCGCGTTGCACACATCACGTATGGCTAAGCACGTATGCTATTTATATGTAGCTCTATATAGGAGCTATTTTGCTTCATTTTTCTAAACTTAATGCATTTCTTGGCTAAATTTCAGGCGAGATTGTGGGTCCAAGTAATCCGAGATTTGCGGAACGGTGTGAAGCTAAAGAAGGTGGATTCCTTCGACTCGAGCGGTCGTGGCTGCCCTCCGATAGAATATGAACTCACGCCCTATGAAATCCTCATGGATGACATTCGATCTCGTCGATACAAATTGAAGCAGGTAATGGTGGATGGGTCGCTACCTCAGAGGGTGAAGCGGGATGCACACGAACTCATCCTCGAGTTCATCCGGGGACGACCTCCTCTCAGAAAGGTAAGCAGTTATCACATTCCTTCATACACTTACCCACACGCATAACGCATGTGGGTTCTTGTTGGTGGTCCAATATCTCATCGTCCTAATAAGACAGAACTGAGGCAGAGGAGTCCGTAGAACTGGTTGTCCAGTTTGTTGGACACCCAGAGACGACGATGCTGCTGCTGCCCCTTCATCCATCCAGGTGGTCCTCTCCTTATTGGTGAGGTAACACGTTGTAAATAATCCACGGCTAGCTAGCTCAGCCCAAAGATTACGAGAGATGAATGGATTACTCGTGTTTAGATGAACATCACTCGACTCACCACTTTTGTTTTATCTTTGGTTTACGATTTGTAAACGCTAAGGCTGGATGGATGGATGGATGGATGGAGAATGGCCCATTGTTGCTGCGTCGAAAGTGAAGGCAGGGAATGGTAATAATGGACCATTTCATTTTATGGCACTAGTAGACGTCAAAAAAGATTTGTATCGAAAAAAAATTCTAGAACGCTTTAAGTGGATTATTGACTTTGGTTTGGAATTCCACTTATCAAAACTAATTGCTTAGTCGATGGGGAGGTCGGCAGATTCATTTTCATATTAACATAAAGGAGAAGAGGAAAACACATATACGGACGATCGACAGGTCTGTTTCTGTTTATCCCGATTCGCGTTTGCATAATGCGTAAGGAAATGTGTTTAATATATGGTTTGTGAACTATCACTTGGTTTTTGAAATATTTGTATGATTTTTATAACATGTTACAAATTACGATTGATAGATAATGCTGGGACAATTGACAATAAAGGAAATGGTTAGTTTCGCTTCGAGCTAAGAACGTCAAGTTGAAATTGACAATGATTTCATTGTCTTAGCAAAACAAAGTCACTAAACTGAGGTGAAGCTGTGTTTTTTACACTTCCGTATCCGTGAACTATGCTGCACAAAATGCAATGGTTAAAGATCTAGAGTGGTAGTACATACATGTTCATAGTGTCCTTTGTTGTATTACCGGTTGCTCTTTGTTCCAATGAAGTAATTCGTTTGTATTCTATTTCAAGGATTCTTATTCAATTCATTTGTCTTAACTCGGTACGACTTTTGGCAAGAACTCAACAACGTTGTTGATATAAATTTGCCGCAGTGCACTGTCGTCGTTTTTGGATCAAATTGTAAATGACAGAACAACTGGGTGGTCTCGATTTTGCTATACCAATTTAAATACACTGCCGTATATTGACATTTATTGAACACAATTCCTATAATTCATGTATATTTATGTCTTTTCTACAACATTGACGAAGTCCCTTAAGGGCTATTTTTAACAATATTTTCTCCCTTGAAGCATTATTCTTAAGTGGTGTTTATGCTTCACGTCACCGTCACGTCCTCCTCCAAATCCGATTTTTTGATTGGTTAAAATTTTTAATTGTCGTAGTGATAATTTCGATCAGCCAATCAAAAAATCGGATTTGGAGGAGGACGTGACGGTGACGTGAAGCATAAACGCACCTTTAGTGAGGCAAATACCTGACAACGAAAAAAATTTGCTAAGTATGCATTTACCCCACCCAAAAAAAGTGACATAAGTCGATTTCTCAGCCATTTCTCAACCGATTTTGATGAAATTTTGCACAGATCATTGTTAGGTAATTTAGAAAAGATGTGCTAGTCGACTTGGCGAATTTTTGATTTTTACCCAAGTTATGTGCCAAAATGTGCAAAAATTTTCCTCTGAAAACATATTTATTTTTATGACTCATAAGTGGTGTATCCCAGCATGCTCGCTTATTGAAAATATTTTAGTCAAAGTCATTCCGGACATTTTAAGCGCAAAATGACCTAAATCGGTTGAGAAATAAGGGCGTTATTCAAGTTTGAAAATCAAAAATTTAATAAAAATATTCAAGGTGCCGATAATAACGGCGGTTGTGCAGTAAAAATAATGTCTTTGACAACCAAATTACAAGTTTTAAATAAACAAGGCCCCAAAAAATGGGAAATCTTAGTGAGTCAGCACAATCACAGTTAATAAATAAAATTAGATTGAATAACTTTTGCATCACCGCTCTCGGGATAATTTTTACTGGGTCCACTGTAAATTTAGTTTTGCATACGCATGAACTCTTGCATTCATTAAATTAATTGAGATTACAAGATGACGTTTTTACTATTGAACGAGAAGTTGAATAAATTAATCGATATGAAATATAATTGTGAACTGCGAATTTTAAATTTAGAAAGATTTGAAAATCTACAATTTCGATATATAAATTTAGATATCCTATTAATTCCTATTCAGATGAAATCTCCAGACCCTTTGAGGGGGGGGGGCAATTATTCTAAATGATTAATTAATGCTTCCAGGAAAAATTATACCGAGAGCGGTGATGAAAAAATTATTCAATCTAATTTTATTTATTAACTGTGATTGCACTGACTCACTAAGATTTCCCATTTTTTGGGGCCTTGTTTAGTTTTTACTTTCATTTTTAGTGTGCCTGAAAGCAAGTATTTGTTGCCTGGTCATTATAAACGTTCACCAAATCTCATATTTTTGTGCAAAAGTAAAATCAAGTGAAAAGTTGGAAGGCTGCCATTGAAGATGAAAGACAAGTAATTTATATACGCGAATTTGGTGAAAGATTGACCAAGGCATCCCAGTAATCCGTGTACATATGCATTACAGAAGATGCAAATGGGCCATTCATTAATTTTATTGAGGTAGCGTAGTAGTTTTGTTGTAGTTACAACAGCTTATGTAGAAATTGCACCAGAGAGAAAAATATGCTGAAAATTGGCACTCACCAATAACTAGTTAGTCCCTCTGCTAAACTAAATACGCGTGCATATGCACTAAATTCAAGTCAATCTCAGTGTAGAGATAATAAAAGTTCTTTTATATGTATAAATTAACATATAATGGCAACACAGACATATCAACTTGCCCTTAGTTAAAAGTGAAATTAAATTCACGAGAATAATTGAAAATTGACGTGTGTAACTGATACGACAATACGATGAACCCTGATTGAAATCCACTTCTTCACTCTTACTTTTCAGTAAACAAAAGTATCATCATTGCTCTTGGTTCATGTGGTTGATGAATGGCGAAAAAGTTGTAAATTGTTTGAAAGGTGGAAATGGAATGTCAGAGTAGTGATTGATTTTTGTGTTTTGTAATGAAAGGAAGGAAATCAGACTTATCTTTCAAATGCCGATTGTTAATCAATATGAATAAGTTGATGCAAGATGGCAGAGACAGCAGCGTGAGTTACACTATTCCGAATTCGGGTCAAATGTCAAATGTCAAGAGCACTCGCACTGTTTATTCAAAGAATGGAATTGGCTGCATGCACTGCTTGGTATGCAAGTTTCCCTTTTTGCTCGTATGGCAGTTTGCGGAATTGATTTGTCTTTCTCACCACAAGTCGTCTAGGTTGAGACTGACACATTTATCATCTGGTCATCACCAGTTTGGTGTATATGCACATGCTGCAACGGGGCTATTATGTTACTTGGTCGTAATTCATTGATAAGTGATGAGACAGGGATGAAAGTGAGTCTTGAGAAATTACGCGACGCATATCGACATTGCGACTCGATTGTCAATCAACTGACATTAATTGTGATGAGGCCACTTGTTCGCAATATGCCAAAATCAGCGGAATGGAAATGGAGATGAATGTATATTAAGACAGGAGAAGTAAACGATTCACTTCATTATTCTACGATGGGGAAAGTTTATTGAAAAGTATGCATATTACATATTTGTGTGTTGTCTTAAACGAGGAACAGTTTAAGCCATTTATTTTCATGACATCCAAGCACGGTCAATGAACATATTCAAAATGGATACAACAATAAAATATCATGTTCTGCTCATAATATGTTTGTTTCTCGCAAGTAATTGACCGTAAAAAAAACTGGTAAGCCTCTCGACAACTGTTAATTTTAAAAGGTCCGTTACATAGGACAAAAAGATGAAAAGGTCATAAAAGTCATAAAGTAGCAAAATAAAAACCAAGACGAGCGTAACTTAAGGAGGAAAATTTCAATTTTATTTGCAATTTCAATTCAATTTAATGTTGATGGACTTTTTCTGAAATTCTTTCCCTGCTATATATCAATTTGTATACGTTCAGGAAAACATAAACAGGTTTGTTTTTATTGCTAAGCACAGTGAGCGATATTATTGCTTTAGCTGGGTTTGTGATGTTCAACTTTGATCAATTTCAGTCAGTGAACAGCTACTTAAGAAACTACTCTAGTTTCTGGTTGGTCGTTTGAAGAATTATTTTACATCTGTTTCTGATCTAATCATATCATCATTAAATCATCGCCAACTTAGTCTATGTAGTGCATGCAAGAATTCTACAGGAGTCGGTCCTTCCAAATGGTTGGTTGTGTATCCCTCTAATTAAGCTAAATATTAACTTCTGGCATTTCTTGCTTTGTGAGTAACCTATAACCGTCAGACGCAAGGCGGATCTTGTAAATGTTCAATTTTACATTCAATTGACATATAAATTATTTATTTTTTGCTGAATACTGAATATCTAAGAAACTTATTATTTATTACTATTTACGAGAAACTCTTGCCCATTTTTGATGACCTTCAACCTTCTTTCTGTAATTAGTGAGGGTTGCGAAATTATCTGCAAAAAGTGCATTTGACAATATGCCACAAGCATTACTGCACAATGAGATGCACCCATGTAAGTATTTATGTAGGTAAATATATGGTGCAAGGAAATTGTCATATGTATGCATCACGTCAGCAGCCCTAATTGTTTAACAGACATATTATTACATATAATCATTGATTAGATCACGTCCCATTGGATTCCATCACATAAAAATGCATTGACCTGTAATAATGGTTTTCTCAAGAAAATTTGTCTCTTGGCCTGATGGAATTTTTTGAAAATTGTAACGCATATTAGGATTTTTAGTAATCCTGCAATCTGCAGACAGATCTTCACGAAAAATGACAATTTTATATAATGTTTCATGCTTGGTATGAATCAATTCAGTTGGCTTAAAGAAGTTTTGATCTGAAGAATGTGAGTTTTATTCTGCTTCAAACAATGCAAGTTTTCGAGAAAATCATTAATTACTAGTACATAGGTACATGGAGCAAGTAGTAAATAGGAGTCGATTAGGAGAATGCTTGCCAATGTTGGTCAGTGCCTCTACATATATTCCAAGTTTGATTGGTGTGCGAATTCATTTGAAAGCTCAAGTGAAAAGTAATCAAGTGGCCTTTGACTTTATTGTTAAAAGTTTGTGATTAGCCGAAATTGGATCTTGCACCGCTCGAACTAATTTACTTTTTGGACTGCAAGTAATTAAACTCTGCAGTAGATTGATAAGGCCCATTGTTTGAAACTGACCGGCTTAGTTGTGGATGGATTCATTGTTTTATTTTAGCCGACTACGTGATGGTGATTAATCCTTTTATTATTCATGATCGATTAAAATGGTCTATTAAGCGATTTTATATTTAGAAGTTTCTCTTAACCATAATCGAATTTAAATTTAGATTCCGAGTCTGGTTATGGAGTGTGCATGTTGTGCGTACATGTTCCGTGGAATGGACGAATCGTTGGTCTTGGTTAATGAGTCCCTTTCATCATTCAAGTTTGACTATTTTTAGAACGGGTACACTTTTGGGCATGGCTAATGATCTTTGTGTGAAAAAAAGAGTTAGAATTTCCTTCCGGTCTCACTTGTAGGTTTCTCCACGATCATTATGCATTCAAATAAGTAACATGATACTTGCAAATTAAAGTTGACAAGTGGAAAGTAAAGAAGGTGCATTGACCAAGCCTGGCAATGTGGATACATTGCGCTCATGTGGATACATAGTCGTACAATATTTGAAGAAAATCTATGGATAGTTTAATTGCTAAAAGTATTTCAATAATGAATTTTTAACGAGCGATGGGTTCAGTATAATCAAGAAGAACGAGAAATACGGGAGTTAAACTAAGTTCCATCAATTCGGCCCACATTTCATGCTTCAAATCAACTCGACTGAATTAGTAATTGCGCTGTCATTATTTTATTGATGTCCTTATTTGGAGAGAAGGAAATAATGACTGAATAAAAGGAAATATAAGTAAAATAATCACAGGTGCTAACAACGCCTTGGTTCCCATTGTACATATGCATGCATACTGTTGATAAGTTTCAGGACTTATAAAATTCTACCGTCTCATGATGCAATTCAGTTATTGAGGGATTGTATGTAGATTCGTTGGATTAGTCCAATAATGTTTACATGATTTAATAAAGATTGAGAGATACAAAACTATTAAATCCATAAATTATTACAGGGAACCCACTCCTATGTATTCATTAAGTTCGTTTAAACATAAATGCACGAATTTTAGAGAATCTTTAAGTTATTGGAAGATTGAAACTCCTAGAAATTATTATAAAAACAATTTATTTTTTAAGCCAAATAATTTATAGCAAACTAAAAGCGTTGAGTTGCAAATATATGTACATACACATATGAATGTATGTACTTATGTACATGCAGTTTATTTTTACAAATTGGACCCATATGGGGTATAATCATCCATATACGTATAAATGGAAATGGAATCGGTCACGATATCGTCTTTTTTGAAATTCCTAATTACAATCATGTTCAAAAGTTTGTCCCGGTGATGTAATTCAGACAGAGTATGAGTCTGTAGTTTGATTTCCATTTTTGAAATGCATAATTGGAGACTCCAAAGTTGATATAATTGAATTTTTGATTATCAAAGTGCGACGTTAGTTGCTATATTTAGCTTACCTTCATAATCAAAGAAAAGATATAATTGGCTAGCCTATTATTTTGTAGATGAAATTAATGCCAAAATGTCACATACTTACATTTTCTACCCATCTCCCGCGTAGATATTTTTGCTTGTTAATGCAAAATCCATTTTTTGTGGAAACGGGAAAGGTTCATCAATCTCATATAGTTGAATGATCTACGAGCGAAGATTTTGGGATAAATTGGACAGCCTCCGTTTCAATCCGTATTCGCATGTTATCTCAAATATTAGTTACGACAGCGGTGTGCTTTATATTCATTGTGTTGTAGTTGGAGTCAATTTCATCAAATTCGATTCGTTTGGTTTTTTGTGACCAAGTAAATTGAAAACTGACAATCCAAATCATAGCAGTAAAACGTTCTCAAGTCCTGTGTACAATTCGTAGAGTAGGTAGGGATGTGCTGTATAAAGTAAAAACCCATGTGACCGACATCGGTCCGCTATATTTTCCAATTGGTGAACGTGATCTTGAGAAATTGGAATTTTTCTCCAATACTATAGTCATTTGAATAATTGAGAAATGCAGATCTTACATATTGCATGTCTTCCACATCTTAAACAAAAGGGATGCAATTGAGCATCACTTTTAAACTCAATTTGGATGGAAATTGCGTGAGGATCAGGTTATACTATTTTATGTTTTGCTGAGTCCATATGCCTCTCGCCGTTTTGAATTAGCACGCGATGTTCTGTTTTACATTTCAAATTGTCTGAGAAATTTTGAGAGACCAATTAACCTTGCCTGCATAATAATAATAATGTGGTTTATACTAAATTGTTTGTATTTTAATTTCAGGCTGCAGATCGTGTCTTAGCCCCACCTCCAGAGAAACTCCTCCCACCAATCGAAGCCCTTATGGAAAGCATACGAACCCAAAATCCTCAAAATCTCAGACCTACCAAAACTATTGTGAGAAGTTCCGTTCGAAAAGGTATGATGACGAATTGATTGTTGTCCACTTGTGCTTGTGCTTCACATTTCATTACATACGTATGTACATATGCCACCGCTGTATCATATGCCTTGTCGTTAAATTTGTCATCATCAAAATTCAAAAACAAAATGCTAAGAATATATTTTGTACAAACTGTTGCTAAACTGTTTTAAATATTGCTTATTTGTTGTGGAACTAATAGTAAATATCTATTCAAGTACAACTTTACAAGTATGACAGCGGACCCAAAAGAGTAGTCCTGAGACGACGAGGCCAAATGAGACAAGCAAGATTATGAAGCAACAAAGAAATGCGAAGAATTTGATCTATTGATCGTTTAATTTTGCAAATTGACTAGTGCAGGGGCAAAAAGTGTTGTTCAGCGGTATGTTTCTCACCGGTTCTTCGACAATTAAATAGCTGCATTTGGTCACGCGTAGTTGACATAATGTACTCATGATAAAAACTGCGAAGAACCGAGCTAATCAGGTATATACAAATCGTATAATACAATCCATCGTCGTGGCTGGTTTCGTTTAAAGGGTCTCGTGGAAAAATATATGTTGTGGTAATGTAGCCCAACAGGTTATGCTCACTAATAAAGTTGGAAACAATTTATGAGGAAACGATAGTCCAGACAGACTCCGATCGTGCACACTAGATTTTTTTTGTTAAGAATCTACTCTATTGGATCCATTTTTAAACAGTAAGTCTTAAATTTCGTCTTATAATCCGACTTGAATGTTATTGATTTAGTTTCAAATGTGTTCGTTAAATAAATGCATGCAAAATTTGTATTACAAATCTCAACAAAATACTATGAGGTGTCATAATACACAGAGGTAAATGGTCCAAGTGTGTAACACATAATATTAATGTCCATTCTGCAATGATCATGCATTGCTCTCATCCGTCGTAGATAATAAGATTTGGCGAAACGGGACAAGGAATTACATTGCCGAGTTGTGTTAGGTTAATAATGATATACAGACTGCTGTGCAATACAGTGAACTGTTTTGTTAATTAAGACGTACATTTTTATGCATTGAATGTCACAATTCAAAAGATTTAGGGTTCTACACTAATTAAGTGCTGAACTAATGACCGTTACGGCATTTATTGGTTTTTGCTTTCAAGTTTGAAGTAAATGTTTCGTGGCCGGATAAGAAGCACGCAGTCAGTCATGTGCCGATTCAAAAGAAAATTAGTCAAGTGCCAACAAAAAGATGAAGGTATAAGCTTGCAATTGTTGGGAAAAGAAAGGATGCCAATTAACAAATCTTTTTCAGAGAGGATGAACGAGTGACAAATAGGTCCGATTTAGAGTTTTACTGTTATTCCAATCTTGTCATTGTTTTTGAATTCGGATGAAATGTCGATTCATCAAGTGGCTCAAAGTGTTGACTAGATTAATATTTATGTAGGCTATCAGTCCATAAATATTACTAGCATAATTTTGTAACTGTGCTGATAATAATTAATCCGTCAACAAAACATATCCTCTCGCGAATGGACGTGATTTCCGGTTTATTGGGAGTCGAATGTTATTAACTTCAATTCTTCCACCCACAAAAAATATTCAGAGTCCGTTAAGCGTTAAATTATAAATTGAGCAATTTGCTTATAAAAAGTTTGATGACACCACCGTCAACCGGCAATCTTTCCGCTATTTTTTATACTCTAACCAACAATGATAAATTCCTCATGTTCTTTTTCATTCATTCCACAACCTATTTATGCATTGTACGTATGCGTCAAAACCCGCACGCACGTATGTATCCTGCCGGTACTAGTATCAGTTGTCAAGATTTTGTGTGTGTAAAATATTTTTCGATTTGCCACTTGTTTCACATTTTGAAGCTTGTAGTCGAGTCTCGACGATTTAATTAAAATTGAAGAATTTTGTCAATGTCACCAAATGAAGTGGAGGTTACCTGACAAGAGGAATTTTCGTGCGGTGAGGACAATAAATTCTAATAACCTCAGAAATTCGCAGTGCAACAGGTTTGACGCAAAAAGGCTGAGTTGTGGCTTGTGACGAAGACTTGATCACCTTTTCGTTGTTGTGAAAGCAATTTGTTTTACAAGAAAAACGATATAGAACGACAAATTCCATACGTTAGCTATGTAATCTTAATTTTTGATCCAGTGAAATTTACCCCCAGTTCATATAGTGTTTTATACTATTTTGGCGAATATGAGGTCGGGGTCAGTGTCTTTCTTTCATTATATGAAAGAAAAATTACATTTTATGTACTAAGAGTATTCAAAAGTTCAAATAAATTTAACCCAAAAAAGTATTAATCTTAGATAAGGCAATGTGACAAAATGTTAAAAGAAAATTATGACATACCAGATTCGCTTATTACAAAAAGTAAAAAAATACAGGTGTGCTATTTTTTGTTGTGAAAAAATTAAAATTGGTCTCATCAAAATCGAAACATGATAGATTTTCATCTGCGATTAGTCTAACAATATTTTCAGTGTCCTAAAATAATCGGAATAATGCATATGTACGCACGGAACATTGGCGAAAAACTGCTGCAACAAGCAGTAAGTGAGATAAGCATTATGTATTTTTTGGCGTTGTTTGCCTCATCTAAGGATAATATTATGCAAATTAGTGCTGAGCATGGCTTTATGCAAATATCGGGTGTCAAAATACCTCTAAACGTCAACTCTTTAGTGATGGCTTCATTATTGCTAAAACAAAACATTCATGGACTTGTACAAGGAAAGATGCAATCATCGTCAGTTTATAAGCTGCTTGGTTTATGGGAAGTAAAGTGGGAATGAGTCTTAGGAATGATGCTTATCGGACCTCGTATCAAAGATGCACATTTGAGATGAGAAACTTGTTTTATGGTTTTATCCACCATGCGTGATGCCCATACGCACTCTGACTGAACCCAATGTATTACGCAACTTTGTTAAATACTTTCCTCTCGCTGCAAGCACAGTTTACGGTGCAATAAGTATCTGACAAACTAATTGGCGGAGGTGGGATTCATGTAGTTAAGATGTAAATGAAAGAAAAACAGGATTTATTTTACACAAATTTTTTATATAAATTTCAATAAACTTGAGCCCGAGGAAGAGATTTGATAACGGGAAGTGAAATTAGGTGAGGAAATTTGCATCATTGTAATGGGATTACAATTAGTTGCTTTTTCCTCGAGCCTACGATTTCAACTGAAGTTTGGACAAGTATGTAGGTTCTCAATAGAAATTCACTACAAAGTTATGATAAACTAAGGATAAGTGTAGCAACTAGGAAAGTTTTTATTTTGCAATGTTGCACAATTTACTACGGAGAATTCGCTGTGGCACAATCACAAGCTCAGTTTGAAGGTATGCTGGATAAAACTATATGCGACAATTACTTGCAATTTTTTTATTACACTAACATATCAAACTAATTAAATTTGGTTACCATTGTTCATTCCAACTAATCTAGCTTGTTCGTGACAACTCACAATAAATCAAGGGGTCAATAAATTTTATTTTGTGATAATTAATCTGAAACGAAGAATGTTTACAGATAAGTACCATCAAAACATGATGAAACCCATGAAATGGAACCACAAACTATTAGAAACAAAAAATCCGATAAGTTGACACAAAACGGCGTAACGGCATGTTGGGTTTTCTATGTATGCAGATGAATTATAGTAGAATCATTGGAGATTGTTATTATTTAGAATGTGCAGATACATATGTAGTATTACATTTGTAGTACTCCCGTGTTTGTTGTAAATAACAATATTTATAAGAGCTAAAACCACTACATCGGTGTTTATCCCAGTCTTATGTCTTGAACTTGAAGCAAATAAATTAGTCCTTCCTACCCACTTTCCCTATAAAATTTGAGCTTATAAGAAATTATTATTTAAGTGCTTTAAGTAACTTTGTAATACGTTTTTTAGTACTATTCAAATTAGTGAACCAACTCATGTTTGGTCGAGTTTTCTTTATGGTTGATGGTTAGGAAGTGACTGATCATGCTTTTGGAAAACGCATATGAGGCAAACAATCCACCCCCATATCTTCTGCTCTTCAAAATTTTAATGGGGATGCAAGGGCGGACACATGATTAATGACTTAATGAAAGGCTGATTCCCATAAAATTGTAATTTCTTGGGCGAATTTAGGTGATTCCAATTGTCAAAGACAAGTCTCAATAGTTGAGTTGGTTTAATTTGTTCAAAGAATACGTAATAAATCGATATTTGATAACGGCTTTATTTTGTGGAATTGAATGTGTTTAGAATTAATTGGATTGGCTTCCACTGAATTATCTAAAACCGTTTGTTTTATGGCTTCGTTCAATGAAGACAAGAAGTTGCGAAGGTAACACGTGCACTATTCTTAATATTCGTAAGAGTACGAATGTACTCTTTCCATTGTTGACTAATACAACTAAATAGTAAGTTTCCTACAACGTTCTTTGGGTTTTCATATAAACAAATAATTATTCGAAATACACGCATTTATGCTAATTAAACTTAACTTTAAAAGTGATTGAATAAATAAATAAATAAAATAATTAATAATAATAAACGTATTTATGTACAAGTACATATGTTTAACAAGGAAAAAGTGTTACAATTTTGGAGACCTGTAAAGATACATGAGTCGTGGCAAAAAATCCTATTTCTGTTTAAAATTTTATTTTTACTGGGTCAACTCTTAATTATTGGACGTGTGTATATTTTTGCATGCAAATTGCAAATACATATATATTCATCCATTCGTATCGTAGGTGAACTCCAACTCTAAACTTTTGTATTCGATCAGAAAAAGCCGGTTAGTGAACCAACATAGGCACATGTACATACATACTTACAAGTACATACATATATCCATAAATATATGACTAGGAAAGTCTAGATGAATCTCGTATAACCACATTGAGCATGTGTGTATCAGGTCAAAGGTCGATTTACCTGTCATGATATGGGCAGGGACCATGGGTTGTGATGTCAGAAATGCTTTACCCAACAACAAACGTGTTTGACACAATTCCTGAGGTGGGCCTTAAATTCATATATTACGCCGCCGTCAAATTATGCTGCCTGGGACTTATGATGTGAGTCAGGAGTGTCACGTATGTATGCAATATCAAAGTCTATCATCATCATCAACGTAACAATAATTATGATTACACAGGAGGTGTCCAAATTAATGTTATTTTGTGCATTTTCATAATTTTATAGCCTTTCGAAAACATGGTTTCCACCTCATTTTCAGATCAGGCGAAATGATAATAGTTAATGGGTCAACAGGTATAAATTTAAAATCACGATGCATTGGATAAATCGTGAGATGGAGTTGCTCTAGTCATGGTCAATTAGTTCACCTGAGTATTGACAGCCTTGGTAAAAACCGTTTGCTACAAGTTTTCGTCACTTCTTGTTATCTTTGCAGTAATCTTCTCTAATCTCCATTTAATGCAAACATATTCTCACCTTCATTGTTAATGGGTTTACGTCTTGGTTCTGCCACTGAAATGCCATTGTTTTAAAAGTGATGTGTGAGATCGCAATAAAATAAAAGTATTTTACATTCTTCTTATGCTAATGCAAATAAAATTGCTTCTGTTACTTCATAGTCATACACTTAATGGGTAGAACAAGTGCCCTGATTGTTGGAAATAATGATAATCCGTCGTTTAAACCGTGCTTCATATGCGCATTTTATGTACATGTGTCCATCTTACTATGGTTCAAGTAAACTTCCTTCATTTTGTACCAGTTGTCAAACAATATCTTTGCTGGTGATGATTGCGAGAGCTATAATTTTTGAATTTATGATGTGTAGTGTATCTGCTCATACACATCGTACACAAATATGTATGATTTTATGCATTGTATATGTATGTAGACAATACACTTTTTAGTTATAATTTCTTTAAGCAAAAAAATCTATATATTGTAGTGCGACCCGGTTCAAAGATCCAAGTGAATGATCTAAGACTCAAGGGACATGCATCGCATTACTATTTGACAGTTTGTTGGTTATATTTAAATATACAAATATTCAAGGACTAATGGAAATGGAATCAAAATTTAAAACAAATGCTAACAAGCTCTAATTGCCTATAATCCAGGTCTATTGTCATTTTTTTTGTGAAGAGCACACTGATTGGTCATCAACACAGACCGACAATTTGTTGAGTTTACATTCATTTAATTGACTCAACTACAGACTGGTTCAGTTGTAATCATTAATTCAAGTGTGTTTCATGTAGCAATTCTTGACACTGCCTAACGCCACATTAATTGTTAGAAAACTGCACTTTTATATAATTCATAAGAGGAGAAACTCGAAAATATCTTCAGTCAGTCAAAAACAATCTGCCAAGTCAATGCAAAAATAAGGGGATTTGTCAGAAGTTTTGATAAACAGCTTGTGCATGACGTTATTTAAAAGATTATAAAAAGTGCTGCAGTTCCCTGTGAGTATGCTTTCGAGAACAATAATGTTTCAGGTATGGATAGGCCACTTCACATTTGAATAATCCATAATTTTTTTAAATTCGAGAGTGTTAATAGGTATTGGTGAACACAAATTGGCAAATATTTGAAATTGAGCTTTGCGTAGAAAAAATTTCTCGAAACAAAGTGTTTTTCATGTAAAAACGAATGAACCACTTGTCACGAGGTAATCGCAGAAGGTGAGAAGTTGATTTATGGTTGCAAGTTAAGAAATACTTTCTGGCTTTGTTTGATTATGATAAATGGATGTGAAATAAGGTGCGGATTTATGTAAATAAGTTTAGATGAATTTTAACTGTCAAATGATTGATATATGCAGTATACATACATACTTAGCAAGCACGGAATTATAGTGTATGATAATCCATAATATATTTGCAAAGGACTACATCGTTTAACCATTGAAATACAAATAAGTACATTTTGCAGTAGTTTTGTAGGCTGTATGCCTGACGTATTTTCATTATACCGTTAAAGTAGGTTTCACGATTTGCAGGGATAGTTTTAGGTATTTCCGTGTCAGTTTTATCGACTTGGGAAGGTTAATTATTTTACGCGTCACTTTCTCGCAATACATTAAATGAAGAATGAGCAGCTTCTTTACTTTCTTCAAGGAATAGGAGGAATTCTCATCAATTATATTAAAGGCTGTCATTTTCAGCCAAGGGACTTCTGCTATAGGAGAGTAGTGGCATGTGGCATTGCTCTATTTCTGTGACTCATACCCCGAAAAATCTCATAAAGTAAAAGTGTCAGTGATTGTAGCCTTGCAGATACAGAGCTGGATGTAGGCCACCAGTTCAGAAATGCATGGCGGAAGGTATTTGTGTGGGTGGCTCTTATATGGGCGACGGGCAGAGAAAGCGAGTCGGGGGAACGGAGAAAGCGAGAGAGAAAGTGCCCGCAAACTCTGCACTGGAAAAGTTGATGACGTAGTTCGTGAAAATAGGCTAGCAAACCCGGGTTTGCAAAAATTTTTGCAAATATACCAAGCTTAGAAGGATTCAGTCTGACTGAGTGGAGGAGCATGTTTAGCAGCAGCAACTTCAAGGTAACCTTTCCCTAAGAATGCTCTTGGTTGTTGAGCGAATATGTGCAAATATTGAAGAAAGCAGTGCCAGAGAGTAAGAGAGAAAGTGCCATGGCTTCTACGACATCTGGATAATCCAACTGGTTTAGACTTGCACTGGACACATCACGTCTGACCCATACTGGATTTGGCACGTTTGACTGGCCAAACTAATCATACACACTCATATCATTCCATATATGTGTTATCGGATTACACATAACTACATAAATTGAATTATTACAATCTGAATTTCCTGTTAAAACGCATGCACAAAGCACAAATAATTTCCGGATAAATGGTCAATTTATTCAGTTTGTGAATTGCATTAGTGTGTTGTTTGACTATGGTTTTAAGAAATGGGACTCTTATTAAGAAATTATTGACTAACATAACAATATCCGACCATCAACGTTGAAATGATATAAGGTAATAATAATATTAACTATTTATATATTTAGTGTATTAGTCATACGAAACCGTATAGACCATTTTTTAAATTATTGCACGAATGTAATAATGATAATCTAGCAACAAAGCAATTGGCAAATTAAGGTCATCCTTCTACTTTATGTAACAAGACTATTTATAAATTTCATAATCAAAAGGCGAAATTGTGCACGAATTTTGTGGGTCCTATAAATCTCATCTATTTCGCGAAGAAGAATGAGTGAAGATATTATACTCGATTGTGTGGAATTGCAGATTTTGAGCACGATTTTGTGTAGGCTAAGCATACTCAATATTGAGCCTTTCCATGCAGATTGTACATATGTATTGATGTATGTATAGGAATCCATCTACATCCACCCAGGGTAATTTGACCTCTACTTTGAAGTGCAGTGGTCATCCAAATCCCACGCCAATTTGTTTACTCTTTTATTACTCTGACCATATATAAAATATAAATTGGGTCACTCTTTAAGAATTGTGAGTTGTGAGGTCATGTTACATTACAGCGATGTTACATTAATGCCAAGTTATATAGTAGCGTTCCCTCCAAACTTAAAGGATGACATTGGCTGAGAATACTTTCACTTTTTCCTCTTTGAAATCTGAGGCATTTGCTTCCAAACGGTTGCATTGTGATGTCACTCACTCATCAATCAGTGTACAAGCACTTGGACCAGCGAGTTTGATCAAATGGTCGGATTAGATTTTCCTCTACGCTGATTGTTTACTTGCATATGCGTAAAATACAGAATCGTGCTTTGAAGAAACAATATAAAGGTGTGTGAGTAAACTATGCAGTCGTTTAAAAGTCATCGTCTTTTGGAATTGTGAGCTACCGTCAAGTGAGTGGCGTTAATTGTTGATTTAATCCTGTGTTATAATTGGAAGGTTTTCACCCAGAGTGAACAAGACGTACAATAAAGCAGGTACATATATTCTTAGTACGATTTCCTCTTGGTGATCACGACATGATAAAATACTGAAAACGAGCAATGTGATCTTATTGTCATAATGTCCGCCTGAAATGGTTTGTCGTCTTTTTTGTTTGTTGAGCCAACATGTCCCAGAAATCAAAACAAAGCTGGTGATCATCACCGTTCACAATTTACCGTAAGCGATGAGGTGCCCAGATATAACTTGTTTATCCCTCTTTGTTTACGGTTTGGTTGATGAGATGTGACATTTATTGTCTGTAAACGAGACGCCCCCTGCGCTATGGTGTCAGTGTCATCATCATCGTCTCATCTTTTTTTGTCGTCCTTCATTCGTCAAATATTCCAACTTTCTTTTCATGATGACACTCTTATTTTGCCGCAGCGAAATGAAGCGAATCATGTTTGTTTATGCTGAATTGTCAAAAAACCTTGTCTTTTGTTTAAATTTAGTTCTCACGACATAACGCAAAGTCAAAATTATATTTGTAAATACATACCATTGTGCTTGACAAAATGTTGATGACATCGACATGATTATTAATACATAAATTTTGGTTACTTTGCTTGGTATAACGGGAACAAAATGATATGATTGTGACCATTGTGCATCATTACTCAACAGTTTATTTGTCTATTTTCAGAATCCCTTCGCCATCGACAAGCACCTCGTCGTCAAACATCGCACGAAATGACGTCTGATAGGTCATCAGCGTCCGGGAGGTCATCATCAACACCAGCGTCCAAAAAATCTGCCGACATTCCAGACGTCACTTCTTCCACCTCGACAAAAAATAGTACATCTGGAGGCCAGAATGACAGTTTGCAGTCTCAGTCTACACCACAGAGGAGACTTATCAAGGCTGATTTGGATGCACTGTATGGAAATGATAAGGTATAAATGATGAGCAGACTTGTACTTATATGTACGTTAATTACACAGCATCACTACAGAATTTTATACCCGCAATGAACTATAAGGAACCATTCATCTCTATTGCCTCAGGTGTTAATGGATGGATGGTTAATTTACATTGAGTTTAATTAGGAGATGAAATTGCAAGTTTGTTTAATTTCTTCGACACGGGATCAAATTTCACTACATGAAACTCAATTAGCTTAGCACTGCTTAGGAGTGAGTCCCCAGGAGGGTTTTGAAGACAAGATCTCATTTTGTTTACTTTCAATTATTTTTGTAATGACTTGGTGTTGCTGAGTTGTGAAGTACAGTACATTTTTAGTCGAGTTTATATTTTGTACACTTGCCACATACACCGTTTGCTTTGCACTTTCCAACAATTCGCATTGCTTCAACGGAAGCATGTTAGTTTGTTATTTTATTTGTTTGGCTTGGAATACATAGATAAATGTTTTAGCTGTAAACTTGGTGCTACGTTCTTTCAAGAAGGGACTCGAGCTTTGTCAAATACATAGAAACACCAACTGTAAAGTGAAGATATTGTACAATTTGTGTATCACGAGAAGAAGCATGGCTACTGATTTTTGTAATGCCTGGGAAATGACATAACGGAAAACGGCGGTACATAAAGTAATTCCTTCGGTTAAAAATTCATTCAAAAATATTACGCGTTTTTATGGGAGGGAATCATGCCAGTACAAAAGGCGATCAGACTTACTTTTGACGAATTCAAACCTTAATTACGGAATGGTTTTTAGTTGTAGAGATTTCTAGCATTTTTTATGTGAAAGCCCATGTCTCAAACTATAGGTTAGCATATCTGGCTTCCGGTTTTGTGTACTCTACGAAATGAGGCGAGGTCAAATTTGGAGACGTGTCCTTTTTTAGTTTTCCAAACTAGTACTCTTACAAAATGGCGTTGAAGAAAAGATTTTTTTCTTAGGTCCTGATGCAAAAATGGTCTTTGCGACTATTATTAAGGGACTCAGCATGCTTTTCACTATATAAAACAATTTTTGTCTCATGCTTATCTTTTTTTGACTCCCTCCAACTCTGAGGGCACTGGAGGGGGCATTTATGAAGCTATCGCTACAAAATTTTGGAAATATCTTCCTGAGAGTATTATCTGATAACTCGCCAAAAATCAGTCCAAAATTCAACCCCCTGCCAGAGATATTCAACTTTGAATTCGTCAAAACCATCACTAATCACCTTTTGTACATCTAACCGAGAAGAAATAATAATAAGATGGGTGTGGGACATAAAACTAAGATTTGAGCCAATTTGCTCATTGCATTGCATCTTCTTGCTACATGTACAAATACATATGGTTGCCAATTACACAATTCCATGTCCCGTTTTTGCTTAGGAGTGTAACAATGGAATGCAGTCGCTTTATTATTTTGGATTACGGATTAAGTCATTTATTTTGATGAAAGTAGGATTTGCGGTTGGCAGACGAAAATCAAGGAAGTTATTTACTTATATATACTTATGTGCATACATTGGGTATAAAATACTTGACGGTGGATTTACATTTTGAAACAATGTTTCGAAAGCTTACAAAATGCTGAACTATTCCAAAAATATCTGTATATGATTAACACATTATTTAAGCTAACAAAGTTACATATGCAAATGTGCACTAGAACTGATACTTGAACAATTGCATGTACATACATAACGCAGCAAAATAACACGGACTTTGAACTGCTTAAAAATCAATTACCTATAAAAGTATCGGGAAAGACTTGGAGTAGATAAATAGAGATAAATGTACGCTGAACAATGTAGGCGTTTTTTAAGAAGGCCATCGCCACCTTTATCCTAAAAGTCCAATTCTTGTTCGTCATAAATTTTTAACTTGTACATACGCACTTGAGAATGTTTAAGTGGGCAGAACCATTTCACTCTCCCATTGTACTTTTATTAGTGACCTGAAGTCGACTCAAGTGAGTTTAATGTTGATTTGTTGATGATGATAAATAACTACAACTTATACAATTTGGAGCTTTCACTATCATTTGTACTTGCCTCACGACTGCTGATGGCGATGAGGGACAAATGATGGAAGTGTTTGTTTGACAATCTGAACTACCCTAATTATCCTAAATGTTATCCCATCATAATAAAAGTAAACGAAGGCCACCCCACCACGTTTATTTTCCTCGAGGGATTTGAATGCAATAAGAAACACCCACTGCATAGGTTCAGACAAGTATATTCCATAGTCAATGGCAGAAATGACGATGACTTCAGTAAGCAAATAGACAAAGATGCATAATATGAAACGCGTCAATCTAGACCAGTAGAAATAGCAATGCAATTTTGGGTAGTTGTCCAACTCAACACCCATCGAGGATAGATAGCTTTATGCTCTATATCAAGATCATGACCATATCGGTCCTGGGAAGGATATATGTAGAGTTCAGAGTTCAAGTTTTTATAGCGTCACAAACAACACAATGGGAAAATATTTACATCCTGGATGCACAGTTCTTTTTGAGAAAATCCATTCGATTTGTGGGTTTCATCTTTAGTTTAACAACAAGTATGCACATTAATCGAAGAAATTAAATCCATGTCTTAAATCTATTGTAATTGTTGCAATCCTTTCTGCATGAGTTAAGATAGCATATAATTATCATACTCTTCTCATATATGTATGCATACATATGTGTAAGCATATTGTGCTTTCTTGTTTTTGGCAAGCTAGCCCACTTGGCCAGATTATGATTGTCGTCATATTGTGCAATGTAAAATTAATGAAAGCTGCCATTATTATTATTACATCATCTTCCGTGTCACAATTACGTTTCAAAGTATAGTAACACTGTTCCGTTTGGACTATTATGTAAGCTAGAACCATGTACAGAGATGTGATGCAGTTCTGTAGTCGTATAAGGGTGAATTTTCGGGCTCATGATTTGTAGGAAAAGTTGTTGACAGCTTCACTTCAGTTTTGATGATCAGGAATCTGACTGCTTAATCAAGCAAAAACTCTTCCTCCTCCTTTGTTTGCGAATTCAACACTGCTCGCCAAGTTTTTCAGCATTATCATTGCTTCATAATTCCTACGTATTCGAAATATTAGAATACGAACTCGTCCCTGCCGCCTGCGTTTGGTTATAGATCGTATCATTCTGCTGAAGTATTTTGCAGATTTACATGTGCTTGACATTTAGTTATTAAGTAGTAGGAGGTAATTGGCGTCAGGTTTTGATCTTATTTTGCTGATGAGGTTATATAAGGATACATATTACACGACACCTAAATGATTTTGTACGTGCATTGTAAGAAACTGGAAATTTGCTTTCCTCAGGATGACGATAGTGATGATGACCATCTACAACTCCAAGTAACAAAAGATAGCGACGGAACCTGCTATTACGGTCACATATGTCCGGAACATACTCAGTCTGAGCCAACAACCCCTTGGAAAACGAGGACAGGTAAATCATGTGTACATACACGATCATCAGACCAAATTGAATGAAATTAAAGCTTTTTGTTCCACAATTCCAGACCTTCTGTGTGACAGTTCTTCCAATGTGGACAACAGAAGAAGGCACACAATTTGCAATCCTGATATGACTGAAGAACACGGTGCTCTCATGATCACGTTCCCACTCGAGTATACAAACACGCTGAACGTTTACAACTCGCTAAATGGGCCCGCCGTGTCCCCAATTCTGGCGAGAAGGAAGCAAAACCTGCCTCGTTCCATGTCGAAGAGCATGTTGCAGGAAGAATTCTTCCAATCGAATCAGTGGCAGACGGCGATGGAATGCTTGTCTCTAAACTTGGAGGAGGTGGTTCATATTCGGAATGTTTTAACGAAGGCAGAGTTGGAGTCTTTACCAGTAGATTGTAGTACGAAGGAGGATGTTCTAAAAGGAAAGGTGTGTATTTTTCTACATATTAAAAATGTTTTATACAGTCAAAACTACTTTAATGATTCTAACGCAATATTTTATGGACAATGCTTCGTTAGGTCTGTTTCCTATGTCTCAAGGCAAGGTTTAGCTTGTTTGGACCATGGGGGAATACCTGCAAGCTTTGCAAGCGGATGGTGTGTGCCAAATGTTGCTCAAAGGTACAAATAAAAAATAAATAAGAACAAAGATGAAAGACAATATGCCAATGTTAAGGTTGTACGTATGTATTTATGATTATGTGCTGAATTGCAGATGCGAATACCCACAGAGCACTTTGCTAACATCCCCGTTTCCACCCTGAGCCCACTTCTCTCACCCACGAGAGAAGAGGACTCTCCGACAAATACGCCAGGAAAATCCCCCTCACCACTTCATCCCTCCGGGGTGGGAGGAGTAGGAGGCAGTTGTCACAGCCTTATGGGCAAGGGGCGAAAGAACAGCGTAGGCAGTGCACCAACGTCGCCCTCACTCTCCCGTAAATCGGACGACTCTGGTCAGCGGTCCATTTCTCCTGGCGGCTTGCTGGATGGCGACGACCTGCGCGACCGGATCTCTCCTGATGGACAAAGTGGTCCATACAGTCTTCCCACCGTCTCATCCATCTCCCTTAGTCTCCAAGCTCTCAAAAGGTCAGCCATTAAATGACTTCATACATATGTACACACAAACAGGGTTTATGTTCAACTCTCGATCTATTTGGCATGCTTATTTGAATCTAAAGTATATTTGTTTTCCATTTAGACGTGGATTTGGCCGGAAAAAGGAAGAGGGCAAGACTGAAAGACTGATGGGTCAGTTGATGGTGGTGTGTCATGACTGCAAAGCTATGGTACAGTTACATTTTATTTTATGTCTAGCCTAGTCAATTTCAATGGTGCATGAATTCGACCTAACCACCGTTTATGGCTCATGCTGCAGATTATCTTTATCTCAAATAATCTAAGAATCATCTTGGACTTCATTAGTGTCCAAAATTTCTATTCTATTATAAAAACTCACCAAGCTAAGTAATTGATTTCTTATTTTGTAGGTTCTTCAAATTATTCGTACCTCCCGAGTGAACAAAGGACAACATTTAAGGGCAAATATGACCCTTGACCTTCCGCAGCTACACCAGCTGGCTTAAATTTATCAAACGAACTTGATAACGCTACTCAAAAATTTAAATTATTTTAACTAATTCATTCCAGTTCAAGAGTGCAGAAACATCAAAGAATCATTTTGTCTCGCAAACGTATAATCTTCTTATTTTCTCCAACCTAGACTCGTAGCAACTCCTTTCTTTGTGATAATTATTCATACTTATACACTGACTATTAATTTATGCATGCGCATTCCGGTATTACAATGTACATACATACATAGGCCATCACATTCGTTCAATCATATTATTCTCAAATTTGAATACATCAGTTGTCTTGTGCATAATTTTTTTAATAGGTGTTTGCTTCCAATAATGCTCTCCTAACTGAATCTATATTATACATACAATACTTGACATCTCAATTTTGAAATTTAAATCTCAAAGTAAAATTTATAATGAGCATTACTATTGAAACTGTGAAACCTGAATGTTCAACCTTAACTATTGGTGCTCTTCTCTTTCATAATACATAATGTTATCACCTATAGGATGGAACAATTGCATTTATGTGTATGAATGAAGTAGCAAGCAAATATACATACATATATACATACATATATCACACATTTCTGGATAGAATGAATCTACAAATCTACAAATCTTAAATGAAATTACAAAACTAGAAGCTTTAGACAGGCCTATGCGTAATACGAAAGGTTAACTTGCATTATAATACTATATAATTAATACACAAATATCTGCCTCTACTGCTTACCACAATTATATATAATATGTATGTAGTTGGCTATTTCTGGTGAAGGATCTATTACTCATCAGTCCTTGAAAAATATTTTCAATCTAATCTGTCTGTGATCCTAAACTTATCTACGATGGATGTACGTTACATTGTGCGTGTAAACACATTTCATAATTTATTCTTTACATGGAATGTGAGGGGGAGAAAATTTTCAACCATATTTTGTATAGGAATAATTCCCATACGTAAAAAATGTGTATATTTATTTAACCGGATGGCGAGTTGTTTGGTTCAGGTCAAAGTTCAAACATTAAAAAGTCACGTCAAGTAAGTCATCGCACCTCAGATATTTCGAGCAGCCATATTTTTGCAGCTACTACTGACAAAATCCATTTTTGTTTTCAAAATCCTGATACAAAGTTGGTAAACTAGTCAATCAACCATTTTTTTCGTGGTATTGTAAGTTATATAGTGACCTACGAGTAATAATGTTTAGAAGTACATACAATAATTGTGTGCAATTGAAATTACTTAATACAATAATTAATAATTAATTGGAAACTTAATATGCATTTTCGTGAAATAAGTCAAAATATGTTATGTTCAGTTCAGTAATAAGTTCAAATTAAAGATCAAGCAAATGAGGGAACTAGAATTATCGATAGTAATAATTATTGATGCATTTATACCAATAAATAATATATTTTGCCATTACTCCTCCCACAAAACAAACTTAAATTGTTACTAGTTTTAAAGGACAGTGTAAAGTAAAACTTGATGTATGATAATTTTCATTTGTATCCTAATTTTGCATGTACTTGAACATCGGCATGTTTCGATTTAATAGGATAAATTGACTTGTGTTTGGCTAAAGTATTTATGTATGCGCAAAAGAAGTATTTAAACTACTCGTGTGAGTAAAGTGAGTAAATGTACAAGTATAAAATTAAATCACTAGAAAAGGTATCATAATTTTTTTTCTTCGAATTTTTAAGATGTGCTAACCATCGCTAAATTAGGCAGGTAGACCAAAAATGAACACGTTTTATGTCATATGTCGCGAGTTTCAAAATATGATCTTTATAGAACTAATTATTGTACATACATACAGGATACATGGTGCGCATTTATATAAATCAACAACGCGAAGGGGTAGTGGTATCAAATTTAACTTTACGTCACAATCCGGGCTTCAGATTTTATTTTACAGGGATTGCCTCGAGTCGGATTATATTCAATAAATTCCTACTGGAAAACCGGATTGTGATAGAATAGATAATCACTAATCAATCATAATAGGATATACTTCCAAGACATGTATACCACAAACCTCTAAATTAGTTAACCAATGTGAAAATTTAATAATGTATAGTTTTGTTTCCATCCCCGGTACAACAAAATACAATTATCCTGCATGTGTGTATCATTAATTATTTTGTGAGTCGTATTTTTGATGAAAGTGAAAGACATAAATAAAAAAAGAACGCTTAAATAAAATAAATTACCAATAGAGCATATTTAGCATTTTGTTCACCTCGTTCCCGTAATTATGGATGACGAAATTAACCATGATCATCGCACCCGTCGTAATGCAAACTACGAATGCAAGCTGCTAATATTTTCTTAAACACAGGATATTATTCAATTTTTTTTACAGATTCCAATTGCAGTAATACAATGTATCAGTTCGTTTCTAAGAATAACTAACATGCTTATCAATCAAATAGTGTTTTTTCGACATTGATGACTCCTAACAGCTTGGGCATTGAAATTGAACTTGACGAATATTTTTTATATACAGATGTTAGCAATATAAATTATTTTAACCGACTAGTAGGTTATCATCGTCTGGAAATTCGTATTCTGGAACTTCCAAGTTGAGTGGAGCAGGTCCTTTGCGAATTCGTCCAGAAGCATCGTAATGTGATCCGTGGCATGGACAATAGTAACCACCAAAATCGCCTATTTATTTCAGACAAAAATAGTAATTTAATGGAAAATTTAAAAGCAAAATTTAGTAACCATTCAATACGAAGCAGTTAAATGTATCAAACTAACCAGCATTAGCAATGGGCACACAGCCCAAATGAGTACAAACTCCCAATACGACGAGCCATTGTGGTTTTTTGACACGGTCGGAATCCGGTTGGGGGTCTCTTAAGGTGTTGATGTCGACTTTGGTCTCTGTGTCAATTTCTTCTGCAGTTCTACAAAATGAGCGGGTCATGATTATTATTGATGTATTATTTATTACTTTTGAGTCCATTGCGATATGAAGTAATAGGTATATAGCTAGACTGTCTAGTGAAGTATACCTGTGTCTGATAAACAATGGCTTTCCTCTCCATTTGAAAGTAACATTTTTTCCTTCTGGGATATCTCCCAACTTGATTTCAATCTTGGCTGAAAAATATAGAAGGCAGGATAAGCTATTTGAAGTAACGAATACATGGCCGTGACAAATGGGACTGATAGTATATGATATAGATACAGATACTGTATGGTACGGAAGGGGAAAAAACATGATCAAATTCTTCAAGTTTCTTCCATTCTATTATTATGAATGCTATGAATAACTCCAATCACTTACTGATGTATTTTATCATTGAATAAATCATTACGTAAATGAAAAAATTTCTTACCCAACGCCAACACATCAGCAGAGGCAGACATACTGCTGACGAAATCGGTGACAAGAGTTTTAGCACAATAGGCTCCAGTCACCATACCGCCTATAACCAAACATTTAGTATTAGTCATACATGTATTGATGAACTTTACTGTTTAAATTAAAAAATGGATTCTCCGCCGGTTATCACTAAATTAAACATACTTCCGGTGATGAGGTACGTGAATGAATTTCTCGAATCAGCAGAGTCTCTTGATCGAGTGGTCGGGTCTTTGACAGCGGTACGACGGTAAGCCGAGAAATCAGGGACCCGAACATCTGTGTGTGCGTACCGGACAATGGACGAACTCCTTACGCCTGATGTCACCGATACCGCACCAGATTGAGGAGCTACAGTAATTAAAATAAACCGTATTAAAAACTAAAGTACGTATTTATTTAGTACTTCCTTATCATTCGTGTTGAAGAACTAATTTGTTAATTAGATCGTAATAGCAATTGCTCACCCATCCTCCTCAACGTATCTCCAGATTTGGGATCGGTTGGTTGTGGAGCAGGATAAGGGACAGACGGGGCTGTACCCACAACCGTGGCAGGGTTGAGGACCTGCTTCGCCCCAGCGACGGCAGTGACCGTGGCCTTCATGTAAGGCGACATGGTACTCGACTTTGCCACGTAGCTCAACATGTCCTCAACTCAGGAATTAGGAATTTTTCCAATTTTATGTCTATTTGAGAAACTACCAAGGAAAAATCCACTCACGGAATAAATTTGGAAAAGTTGGTGGAGTTCTTGGCAAAGTTGAAGTTACGCACCAATATGTATCATAAGGGGCGAAGGGATTTAAGGCGGGATGTTCAAATCAGTTTGGCTCTCTCACTTTGCCCCGTTCGCCGTGTTTTTATTGGAACAAAAAGTCAGCGCAAACCAGAGCAGCAGGAGCAAAATAAACTCTCGCTCACTCGCAGTCAGTCGTCAGACCAGCAGAGTTGTGTTCGTCGTCAGTTCGTGTTTGCTGAGAGCAAAGCGGGCAGAGAGAGAACTGGTTGTTATTTTTGATCGACAATTATCTTTGCTAATTATTTTGCTAATGGTTGATTTGCTGACTTGTGCTAATCAGTCCTGGAAAGGAATTTTGCTGTGTCAAGATCAATCTTATCTTCAAAGATTCATGCGGTTTAATATTTCGGATACAATGTAGACAAGAAAGACGAGCGATTCTGGTTGTGGCTTGTTCTGAACTTGTGACCTGTTGATTTTGATAGCAAGTAGCACCAGAATTTAAGAAATCTGCAGCCATGCCGTCGTCAGACAAAACGATTTTGAACAATGTGCAAGGGGCAATTTCGATGTTCAAGTCCAACAGAGTCTCCGAGCGGAAGGTATATCATATATTTTTTTTGTGTGATATGTTTCCATTGTTGTATTGATTTGTGTATTGAGATTATAAACGTTGATGATTGATATATTTTTTAGAAAGGGGCGGAACGACTTATGGAGTTGTTGAGTGAAAGTGATAACGTTTGTCGCACCTTAGATTCAAATTCTGTACATAAAGACAAAAATGGTGAAAAATTGACGTGGGGCGTACTTTTTAATGAAGTTTGTGAATATTTTACTAAAGTAAGTTGATGGGATATATGATAATCGTGTGAAAATGGTGATAAATTCATGTTTGTTTTGATAGGAAACCGATAAATTGACCACTAGCCATGTTGGCAGTGCAGCAAAAAATTATTGTTTCAGCGTTGTTCACCGTGTCTTCCAAAAGGGAACGTGTCGTAAGTTTTATATATTTCTACTATATTTGATTAGAGAAGCATTTGGACTATAGATTACACAATTATAATGGATTGGTTGCAACAACAAATATAATTCGATATATATAACACTTCTTTTAGATCGTCCTTGGATTGCCTGGAACAACATTTTTACTTTTATTGTAAGTCACTTGAGTCAGGATACTCATGTCCTCGTTTATGGTTCTGCACTTGTCAGTATGCTCCATAATTTCTTGTCAATTGAGCCCTATGTGTCCATCATCGTATCCCATAGCTGGATCGGTAATACATTATTTCTTCACTTTGATAAAACTATAAAAGCCCGTCTGTTGTTAATATCATGCGACTGTTATTCTATGCAGAATTGATTAAGCTTTTGCTGAAGTTGTATGTCAATGGAAAATACAATATACCACCATTTACATTACTGCAATGCATTAACATTTGCATTCAAGAAGGATCGAATCATCCTACTGTTATTTCTACCCTTCGTTCAGAGTACATAAACACATTTATTTTGCTAAATATGGACAAATTCTAATGAAAAACTTTAATTTGTTTGAATTTATTTTGTTTTTACAGTGTTGTTCAATTTTACGAGAATATTTTCACAACAGACAAGGCTGGCACCCGAACTAATATATCAATCATATTGCGGGGATTCACGTCATTATGCAGAAAGGTAACTTTCAATATAATTATTATTATTATCTTAATTACACAATATTTTATCCCTAAAAATCGTAACTTCTTGTATAACTATTTTTATTTATATGTTCAGAATGCGGTAGAATTCCGTGGAATAATATGCAAGTTAGGAGAATTGCTTATACCCAGGATCCTAAATTCATCAAATTACACCAACGACGAAGAGGTGAAGTATTTATAATACACATAAGATAAGTGATAGCCATTGAATATTATAATCTTTTTAGGGTGTCATCGTCGAACTTCTGCTGGTGCAATTGCAAATCCATTCTCCTTGTGATACCAGTATGAAGGACACGTCCGCATTTCTTGCAAATGATTGTCGTCGGTGGACAGAAATTGTTAAATCTATTTACGTTTTTTGTTTGGATGCATTGGATGACATTGCGATCAAGAAAAATAGTCATTTTAACAAGGATTTACAAGTTTCAGACAAACTGATATTGCTAGCTGCCAAATGCACAAAACTGGTAATTTTCCATAGCCTTAACTTTCATAGCAATATATTAATTTAACACTATTAGTACACATTTAAGTATAAATAATGTATATATATATATTTATTCATGATTTGTGCAATAGGTCTACATGGATGGACAGCTTGATGAGCCTTCAAGTTCAGGTGATGAAGATGAGCCAAATCCTACAAAGAAGTCTATGAGGTGCCGTTCTTTTCAGAATGTGCTGAGTGATATTTGTAGCAGGGTGACTCCTAACGAAAGCCAAATTGTCTGGTACATATTTATTCATTTCATAAGCCATCAACGTCTTTCACGGCAATAGCAACACGCTGTTAATTGTTTGCTGCTCGATTTGCAGGATGAATTACTTAACTGGTGTTTTTACACAATTTCCACAACTTGTCAGCACTCGACTTAACTTTGGAAATCTTTTCCAAATGGGAACTACTTTGCTGAAATCAACCTATGTGACCAGGAGGGATGTCTACCTCTTCCTCTTGTGTTTGCTCAATACTGAGAAGCATTTGATCGGGACAGGCGTTTTAAAATCCCGTTCAAAATGCTGGGAAAATGTGTGGGACTTGACGATTAGGTTAGCTGAGCTAGTACTTGATAAATATTATTGAAGTTTATGGAATGAAATAAATATGGATTATTTTCTCCAGGTCACTTTCTGTCAGTGAATTCAAGATTGAAGCATTGGAATTGCTGCGGAAAATTTTAATTGAAATTCAACCTTCGAACGTTCATTCCTTACTTCTTGTTTACACCGGTGGGGCCATTCCTGTTACCCCTGCAAGTCTTAATCTCCTTGCCGAATATTTGTCTCGTTGTTCCCTTCCTCTGTATCTTGGGTCCGATAGTCATGTACCCTCTACAATGGAAATGGACGTGGAAATTGCTTCTACCTCATGCCCAAGATCCTCTCTTATTCGATGGCTTTTGAATTCGTCTACTGCCACCATGTCAGCGGAAGAATTTCATGAACTTGGTCTAGGACATGAACCACTTATCTCTACTATTTTGTGCTCCCTTCTTGTTCGACAAACGCATAACCTTATTTATGCGGAAAGGTTTTGCTTTCGTCCAAATATCAGCATGAAAGTTAATATTCCATCAGAACTTGGACAGTTTGAATCAGTGTATGAAGATTTTGAAAAGCTTTTGCTAAAATGCTGCTTTGTTCGTGAACCTGGTATTGAAGCAGCAATTGAACAAAAGAGAAATTCCCCTACAGAACCAGAAGTACTAAAATTGTCCTTGATCCCGACTATCCCACTGAGACTGGTGGAATCGCTAATGGAAGATTTTGAGAAATTACCCGTGTTTGACCATACATCTCCAGATTTCATAAAAAAGTTTACCCAGCTAAATTACAGAGTAGCTTTATACTTGAATTCTATCAACGTGCTGGAGAAATACACGATTGGAACCAGAGGAGGCGAAGACTTTGGATTTCGAACTAACTTGGAAAAATTATTTGACAAGGCGCTTAGTCGATGTGTTGAACTTACTATTGACTTTATGATAAAGGGAAAGCAAAAAACTGCTCTCCAAGTGCACGAACTAGTTGTTGTTTTAAGAAACATTCTGAAAAGTTCACAGCTTTGTGATGGCGTCAAAGTCATGTTGGCACAAAGGTTTCCTCAACACTTACAAGAGCTGCTCAAGAAAGCGTACAGAAGTAATTTGGTCAGATATCTTGAAAGTAAGTAGTAAAGATAAGAGTGTTTATATAAATTGTTCGTAGCTAATTAATTGTTCAGATTAGCTAATGTTACCTTTATTGTTTCCAAATAATTTGTAGGAGCAGCAAACAATCCCAGCGATACCTTAATGTTTGGAAGCAAAGATATATTGGCTAGATTCATTTCTGGAGGCGATGAGGATGGTGGGATCTCAGAGAGCAGACAAATTGAATTGGTAGCACTGGAGAGTTTGGGGTGCTTGATTGATTATGGAGTTATTTGTGGTATAGTGATATAATCTTTAAAATACACATTAGTTTCTACAATATATACTAAGTTTTGTTATAAACTCTTCCATAGACCACAGCATCGACTTGTTTTCCGATATTTTACGAGACTGTATAAATGAAACATACAATTCCTTCATTCCATTCATTTTCGAATTTGTAAGTGTTTATTTAGCGGAAGCGTATTTTGAATGAAAGCTTTTGAGGTCATAATTAATGCGTTATATTTTGTATTTTTCCAGAGCTCTGAACTGATAATCCGGTTAATCCCTGCACTGACCTCTAGTTCTATGGAAAGAGAGTATACAGACGTCCTCACTCTTATGACAAACCTTTTACAAAAGATGTCGAAGGGATTTTATTTGGTTCCTCATTGTTCTGCAAAGCTTTGGGAGTTTTTCTCAGGTAAATTTACCTTGTGATTATGCTTTAATAAACCATTTTCCAATTATTTGAAAATTTTATAAGTATATGAAATACGCAGACATAACCGGATTAACTTCAAGAGACAGTGATGTGAACAAGAAAAACTTAATGATTTTGGTTGGAACGTTGACCGCTTTTATGAAAACTGGGAAGCCGCATGGTTCAAGCATTTTAGTCTGCCAACCCGGTTTCAAAGCTTTAACTGAACTAGCAAAGGTACGTTCAGCCATAAATTAAATATATAAAGGTCAATCAAATTGATTATTTATAACGTGAATTTTTGTTACCTCTCCTCGATACAGAGTGATCCTGAATTGCTGTGGAGCGTGTTTACTCCAAAATCAGGCCCCGAATGTTGGGTTCTAAATGAAGCTTACGAGTTTTTGAATAATCCAAGCCATCAAATTAGACTCTTTGCTAACGAGACTATCTGTACAACATTCGAATCAGCTGCACCGCTTTGCGCCGTGCAGCCAGCTTATCCTGAAATAATTGTGACTCGCCCTTGGCCACTTACGGAATACTTTGACAAAATTTACGAGTTTGTTCAAAAGACCTTTAGTATTTCTGTAAGTCAATTTGTTAACCTTTGCGTGCAGTGTTAACTTATTACCTGTGATTTGACATTCATAAACATTAATATTATTTACTTAATTTATCATTTGTATACAAATTGCAGACAAACTTGACATCGGATGAAAATGCTGAGGAAGCAGTTAATCGAACATCAATAGCCCTAGCATGTCTATCTCGCCTTATTTTCGCGTATCCGTTTATTCAAAAAAAGACAATCTTTTCATTTCTCCAATTAATTCAAGAGAAATCTATAGACATTGCGTTATCATATCGAGCTTTGCTCTATGCTTCGTCCACCGTGACAGAGACCATGTGTTGTCATGTTTCGTTTCTTCTTCATGAGTGGCTAGCTGCCAATTACAAAATCGATGATTTTCCTTATGCCTTTTTTGGATGCGAGTCGATGGCGGCTTTCTACAACAAATTCCGGAAAGAGATTATTGTCGAATTTTTTCTCAAGAATGATACGGAAGGGTTATCTGAAATTGCAAAGTTTTTTGGAGGGGAACCTATTGAGGACCTGATAACGGTAAATTATCCAAATAATTTGACTTATAATATATCAGTAGGCTTAATGTGATTTAAAAAATTATAACCCTGTGTTTTTATAGGAGTGTTATGGTATGTTAATGGCTCGCATTGTACCCGTGATAGCCGTTTATAAGTATCAATCAATCGCTGGAAAGGATGTTACTCAGCTTCAAGAACTCCAGAAACGTTTAAACACTACCCTTGGTGGAAAAATTCAAACAGAATCTCTCATGATGACCCGACTTGAAGATGTGGTGATGCAGTTAGTGTCTCTCGTTTTTGATGCGAAAATACCATCAGCTTGGGGCTGCCCAAACACATTTGTACTTCCCGAACCATCTTCAACGCATTATGACGAAAACTCTGTGGATATTGGATTAAAATTTTTGAGAGAAAATTCAAGTAGAAAGGACGTATCACTCATTGCGTATCTGGCCACCCATACGCCCAAAGCTATTTATGATACTCTGTTGATATTAATCACAAGAGTGCACAATTCCCATGATGCGCTCGAAAAGTTTTGGCGTAAGTAAATTACGATGTATCTAGTGAATAAAATTATGCCCCCCCCCCTCCTCCTCGGTCATCCCCTCCTTTCACATCTTTTTGGTTCAAGACACTTATAGTTTTATTTCCATTTTTACAGGACTTCACCAATTTGCGTACTTTGTAAAACAACTTTTACAAGAACAACCCCCAATTTTCAACACAATGAAGGAATACGTTTGCCAATTTGTTGTGCATGGTTATATTCGTCTCTTAAATTTAGAAAATGGCAAAGGAAAATACAGCCAGTACCTGAGAGAGTCGCTCGTCTTCCTGATATCACAATTAGTGCTGACGCTAACGCTTAACTACACCGATGAGATGAAACAACATTACTATACTGTAGTCAACAATTTGGTGGTATCGGTTGTAAGACATCCAGATTTGTTGAAAGGTACGTACCATTGTAGATAATCCTGTATTTCGTCCATTACAAATCTTCAAACATTGATCATGTCGTCATAAAAACGATCCTTCAATTTGAGGAACATTTTATACATAAAAAGGAACCACCACTGATAATTTTGGCTACAAAAACCTAGTCCCCAGGATCATCTTTAATTTGCATTTTGATTTTATTTTCTAGCTGCGA
Source organism: Folsomia candida (assembly GCF_002217175.1). Taxonomy (NCBI): domain Eukaryota; kingdom Metazoa; phylum Arthropoda; class Collembola; order Entomobryomorpha; family Isotomidae; genus Folsomia; species Folsomia candida. The sequence continues at coordinate 21,919,752 of NW_019091193.1, read as the reverse complement.
AAAAACCGTTGGATATTCTCTTGATTAGGTAATCGATGATATTTATTATTGGCGACAAAAACTTGGGAAATTGTCAAATAACTTTGTATGTGACTTTCTTTTTAGATATCAAAAGGATTTTGTTGACTGCATTGCCACCTTGGACCCATTTCCAAGTAATAAAGTTAGTGACTTTGATGTGTACAAAGATGTCTTACAAAGTGTAAAGTATGGTCATGGCGGTGCAAGTGGTAGTAGTAGTGTAAAGTCGGTTGGAAATACTAAAAGCGATTCGGAATGGTCTCTATTCAAAGAATTAAAAAGTTATCTCGACAACGGAAGTGAGCGATGGACACTGGAAAGACTAGTGTGGATCCGCGAACTGTTAAGTCTAAAAAAACGCGATGTCGAGAAATTGGTGAGATTAATGGAAGGAAAACGCTTCTCGGACGAGTGCCAAAGTGAAGTTCTTCATGCCCTAATCCAAACATTACTTAGCGTCATAAAAAATGGAACAGATCAAGACGTCGTTATTGAAGCAGCTCGATGCCTGGGGGAAATAGGGCCTGTTGATTTGTCCGTCTTGGTACTGCCCAACTGCACTCCAAAGAAACGAGAAATTAAAGGGATGGCTGGATCTCTACTCACGATTATGCAAATTCTAGTTGACTACTTAAAGGCGGATGACATCAAGTTGGTTACCACCAGTGGCGACGTGTTAAGAGCCTTGTGTCGCACGACAGAGTGCGCCGAACTGATCAATAAGGACTTTACAAACACAAGAACCGACGCAATTCTTAAACCTTTCAAAGTTACGCAAGGAACAATCCCAAAGACACCTGAGAAGGTGTACCCCAATGTCATTGAGACCAAGTTAGGTCTGAATGAAATGAATGAGTGTTTGGATTATAAAACTTGGCTTACACAATTAACCTGTGGCCTCATCGAGTGTTTTAAAGAAGGGGACAGCGTCATCGCGTCCTTGCTGTCTGTGTGCCGTATTAAGGTTCTTTCATTATTATGCAAATTATGTTTAACATGTCAAATCATATTTTTATACAATAATTACAGGTCGAATTTTGTCAGGAGATTCTTCCTTTCGTGTTTTACGTTTTGCTGTATTCTGGGCGTATGAATCCCCTTGTAAGAAAAACTGTGTCGGGCTATTTCCGCAACTTCTTCACCAAGTGCTTGTACAACTTGGCGAACAGTTCAGATTGTTCTCGCAGTTTTACTCCTGTAGTTGGTATGATATTCTCACATATTTAGTTATTAGTTTTTGCTAAAGCTTAAAGCTAAAGATTTTATGTAATAGATATTTGTATTCATAATAATTTCAGGAGTGGAAAACCAAGGATCAATTTATACGAACAAACTTGCTTTACGAAATCTAATTGGAGTTATTCAATTTCTACGAATCCATCCGGCTCCTCAGGAATACAAAGGGAGCTCAAAGTAAGTAAATAATGCACTTTAGTAAATAACAAGCAATTTTGTTTTTAGTTAAAAAGTTTTTTCTTGTTTCCTCTAATTTCAGAATTACACCATGGGATAGTAATTTTTGGATGGATATTAGCTATTTTGATTTGTGTAAGCTTTTTTTATGAAGAAACATTGGTTTATACGTGCAATGTCCGTCACAATTACTTTTTCATTTTATTTATGAATAGTCTAATTTTAACGTTTGTTATTAGCCAGAGCAGCACAACACTGTGGAGCATATCTTACATCCATACTTTTCACTGAGGTTGCCGTAACTGAATTGGACATGTAAGTTTAACTATATGTGTAATAGTGTATCAAACAAACAATATTTTCCGATCATTCCATAGAATAAACCACTTGACAGTGCAATTTTCATATATGAACAAAAGCTTGAATTATCTCATGGGATATTTTTTATTAACGAAATTAAGGGGAGTCAACTCACATGTTGAAGATTCCGTAGAGGAAGATATGGATGCATTTTACTCTCAAGGAAATTTGCTCATTCCTGCATCCCGTGGCGGTATTCGCGGCGAATCAATGGAACTCTTACTAAAAGCATACACGAGTATTGGGGAGCCAGATGCAGTGTATGGGTGCGGTTCGGCCCGTTTTTCTGATGGAGTCATGAATATTAGTCATCTTCAACAACGCAGGCAGTTTTTCCGCGTTCTGTCTGCTGCCGATGGAAACGCCCTAGATTCAAACTCTTCTACTAAAGCTGGCGTCGCAGGAGCTCTAAAAGATTTGGGTAAATATATTTTGTATTTCTGACCATTCTAAGTTTATTAACAATAAAAACTGTCCACATTTTAAGTATGTATGTATGTACTTCAATTATTTAGCGCTATATAATAGTCTGTGGACATACCTTAAGGGAGCTGAGGCCGAAGATAAAATGCTAGATTACGATCTTGCAGAAATTCAGTACGAGTGTGGATGGCGGTGAGTCCAGCACCAAGCAAACCTAAGATTGATTTTTCAACTGCTAATTTTTTAATACTTTTTAGCCCGAACCAGGGCTTATGTAATTGTCATGTCCGTTTGTCTGTCTGTCTGTCTGTCCGTCTGTCTTTCGATAACTCGAACGAGTTGACCGATTGACTTGAAATTTTTACCATATGCATATTGGACAAAGTTAGGAAACGAGTTCGAAGATGGGTAACATTGGTCCAGTGGTTGACCGGTGGGGGTCATCGGAGTGGGTGGGGTATTATGCACCAAAATTTCAAAATCGTCGTAGAAAGCTCAAATTTGGTACAAAGGTTGCTAATGGCTCCTAATGAAAGAATATGAAGTCAAATTGGAAAATTTGTCAACCGGAGGTACCCGAGGGGGTGACCCACACCGATTTTCAAAATCATCCAATCGAGCTGAAATTTGGTATAGAGGCTGCTAATGGCCCGTTATGGAAGAATATGAAGTGAAATTGGTAAAATTTTCATCTAGAGGGACCCTATGGGGTGACCCCCACCGATTTTCAGAAATTAACATAGAAAGCTGAAATTTGGACCAGAGATCCATACTGCTTTTTCACGAAATAATATGAAGTTAAATATGAACAAAAATTAACCAGGGGGGCTATAGAGACGACCTCCACTAGGAAGTAGTCAAGAGAAGGGATAGTAAATATTTTTAGAATTTGGAGCCTAGTAATACGAAGGATTGATGGAAGAATTAGTGCAAAATAGTAGCACATGATTTCATAGAAAACTACTGACAAACACGGGTTTACTAATCATTCCTGGTTCGGGCTAAGCAAAGCTGTACTGATAGGTTTTATTTTATTTAGCCTTTCAAAATGGAATCTTCACTGCGATAAAGGTAACTAATTCTAACTCTTTATTTTGTTAATTAATATTTGTATTATTATTTCGTTAATCAATATATTCAATATTTCGTTATTCTACTGATTTGTTAACATCGGCAATTAAAGTTATTGATGAAATACCGTTGTGTTTTATTCCTAGCGACGTACTTGAAGGATGGCAGTTTCTTTGAAAACTCCAGAACTCATGGAATGCTACAGCGATTTGTTTACGAAAGTGTGCAAACAGGTCGAGTTATTAACTATTAATAGAACTATGTATGACTACCATTATGATGGTAGTTAAATTATTGTTGGTTTCATTATAATTTCAGGACTTGCCAAGGACGTTGTAAATCACGTTGAGAACGTAGCAAGAGGATATAGGAGCGTATCACAGAATTTGAGGCATGCAAGCATAGAAAGTTCAGAAAATCTATATGGATTTCTTTCGCAATTTCAAATGTTGCGAGTTGTCGAAGATTTTTTTGAAGAAGAATCAAAAGATGGATCGTTAGGAATTAACAGCTTTCTGCAACGGTGGAGAACTCACGACAAAATAAACTCTGCAGATTTAAAATTCCAGGAGCCTGTCCTATCTTTGCGAGGTGTACTTTTACATTCCTTCGACCAAAGGTATGAATCGTTTTCGTCGAAAAGGTAGATCCTAGGTAGGTGTAATTACGTACTTTAATTATGCATTTGTGTGTGTGATTTAGAAATCCAAGTTCCAAACTCGAAACTGCATATGACGATTCCATGTTGGAACTTCTTGCAAAATCAAGAGAGTGTGGAAGACTAGAGTTTGCTGAAAATTGTGCCAATTGCATTTCGTCTTTGTCGGATCGTAGCTTAAAGAAGGATCTTGAGATTGCAAAGAATCATTGGGCTCGAGGTGATCAAGATATTGCTCGCCATATTTTAGGAAAACTTATAAAAAAGTCGAACCCTGACATTTGTGATTTGTACCCAAACATGCTCCTTTTGCATGGAGAGTGGCTATCCGAGTCAATGAGTGAGAGACCAACGGTGATATTAGAGAAATATTTGTTGAGGTCCGTCCAAATTTTTGAGAAAAAGACAGTTGCTGGACAGACAGAATGGACAAAGGCCCATTTTGTTCTCGCAAAATATGCTGATGAACAATATCAAAATCTTTCAAAGTACATGAAGTCAGATTTATATGCAGAAAAAATTGCCCATTTAGCCAAGGTAAATATCCAAATTGTATTTATATTAAAACACATCTAATAATCTAATTTTGCACTGAATTTAATTAACTACTTAACACCCATAATTTTTTTTGTTTTCTGCTATTATTAACTTCAGGCAAAAGTAGACGTCGCTGCTATTGCAAATGTCGCTGATGGGGATGTTCGACGTTCTGCAATTTCACTTAAGCGACAGAGCAACATTGATGAAGATGAAATACAGCGAATTTGTGACGAAAAGAAGAAATTTCTACTCTTGGCTCTAAGACACTATTTGAGAGGACTAAAGGACTGTAACGAGCAGGATTTGTTAGTCTTCAGAGCAGTATGTTTAGCAACATTTTACTTGCTTGTTATGAATCTACATAACTTGAGAAATTAAATCGTTCTCATGGTGTAATTTAAGGTGGCCCTTTGGATGGAAAATGCAGAGTCTATCGACACAAAATTTTGCACCATGGTTAACCAACTGGTTGCCAGTGAGTATCTTCCCTCGTACAAATATGTCGTGGTCTTGCATCAACTCAGTGCACGACTCAACGGAACCTCATCAAGTTGTAGTGGAAAAATGGGCGATAATATAATGAACATTTTATGTGAGACTTGCTCAAAAATCCTGGAATTCACATTTATTCCAGTTATTTATTCCATTATTTTCTCTAGCTAAATGCGTTCAACAGCATCCATACCACACTCTTCCAGTTTTATTAACGCAATCCCTTCTTCATGCGGACCAACCGGGTGGTTCAGCAAATAGGCAGCAAAATATTGAAGTACGTACTAAATTTAAGTGAACCTGTGTAATGTGGTGATAGCTTTTCCTTTATTTTAATATTCTTCCTAATGGTTAATTGTTTTTTTTGTATTAATATAATCCAGAATCGGGTTGCTGCTGCTCTAAGATTAGTCGATGCCCTTAAGCAGCACAAAATTTGGGGATCATTGACTATTAAAATGGCACGTCTGTGGGAAGCATTAATTCAATTGGCAAATGTTCGTGAAGGAAAGAATTCGTCCACACTGTCGGTCCTCATTCCAAATAATGCAGAAATTAAACGTTTAAATGGCCTCGAGATTGTTCCAGTACCAACGGCCACGCTCCAAGTGTCTCCATCCGGAGAATATGCCGACATCATCGGTAAATGAGTCCTAAAGTTTTGTAGTGTCTTTTGGCTAACAATAATCTGTTTGTTTGACTAAAGTATATTACGTACTGTATTATCACATGTTTCCTCTCTTTAGGCATACATTCTTTTGAACCAACGTACGGCCTGGTAGGCGGAATAAATTCTCCGAAGCGAATTTCTTGTATTGGAACCAATGGTATCAAATTCAACATGCTTTTGAAGGTATGTAATATGGTTACATTTTTATTTTGTATAATAAAACATCACATACATGGTAGTATTTACTGATTAAATCGAATTAATCTTTAATCTTAATCGAAATGTAATCTAATTTATACCTTTAGGGGCAAGATGACCTACGACAAGATGCCGTTATGCAACAAGTGTTTAGTGTAATGAATAAATTGCTTCAGACTGAGCCAAAAACAAAAGCTAGAAGATTACATGTTCGAACGTACAAAGTCGTTCCATTGTCCCAAAGGACGGGTATTTTAGAATGGTGTGAAAATACTCTAACATTTGGTTGTTACTTGGTTGGTGAAAATGATGCTAATGGGGCGCACTTCAAGTACCGCCCAACAGATTACACACCATTGGAGTGCAGAAGAAAGATGCTTGTAATTTCAATATTACTATTCTTTCAATTGCTGTATCTAATTAACTAATTATATAATTGGTACTATAGTATGTGTAATATTTATATGATGATTCTATTCTAGGCAGTAAAGGATTGTGGAGATAATGAAAAAAAGTACAGCACATTCATGTCTATCCTGGAGCACTTTAAGCCTGTATTTCGTCACTTTTTCTTTGAGAATTTTAAAGAAGCAGGAGCTTACTTTGAACGTCGCTTGGCATATACTCGAAGGTGATTTGATTTTTGAATATAATAATTAATTAATGTTTAGCAAGCATTAACATGTATTAGCGAGTAAACAATGTTAACTCGTATCCAAATATTATTAATGAATTTTTACTTATACAGTGTGGCTACAAACTCAATGGTTGGCTACATACTTGGACTCGGTGATCGCCATGTTCTAAATATTTTAGTGGATAAAACAACTGCAGAATTGATTCATATTGATTTAGGTGCAGACTATTTATTTGTAATATACAACCTATTAAGTTATCTATCATCATATTTAACGAGTATTGGTTGGCATTTTTCGTTTGTTAATTTCTAGGTGTGGCATTCGAACAAGGGAGAATTCTTCCTGCTCCAGGTAATATAAGAGACAATATTTTGTTGTTAACATTCTCACTACCGAAGACATCATGTTTCTGTAAAGTAAATAACGTTGTATATAACGTTCACTTGCTTTTCGATACTCTCCTTGGCGTTCAAATTGTTTCGCCTGTTCACATTAAATATTTAAATAATTAATTTAGATATCGACTCCTTCCCCGTTTCAAAGTTAATTTATACATAAGCGAACCATCTTTTTTATGGATAGCTAACATTTTATTCTTCCTTTCCAGAAACGATTCCATTCCGGTTGACCAGAGATATTATAGACGGAATGGGCGTGGCAGGAGTTGAGGGTGTTTTCAGAAAGTATTCTATTCAACCAACCTTAATGAAAATTTGAAGTGCAGTTCTATGTTATCACTAAATTTTGTTATATATTTGTACTTTAGGTCAAGTGAAATGACTTTAGAAGTGTTGAGAAACAACTCGGAAATAATTCTCACAATATTGGAAGTGTTATTATATGACCCGCTCTACATGTGGACGTTAACTCAGGACAGGATGCGTAAGGTTCAGCCCACAGATTCCAATAAGAGTTTGAACAAGACAGCTGGCAGTGTATTTAATGTGGGGAACGCTGGGGATGCTGACACTCTGAATGGTTTGCAATTTACACTAATCATTTTTTAATCACTGTAATCTTTTTTTCATCTGTAAGAGGATGACGTTTATTTTTTTCTGATTCCACAGCCCGAAACAGCTCCGCCGCCAGGGTATTGCTCCGATTGCGTCAGAAACTGGCGGGCGTTGAAGAAAGCGGAACATCTGCATCTGCCCTGAGCGTCCCAGGTCATGTCTCACTTCTCATTCAACATGCCATGGAACCTGAACGACTCAGCCGACTTTTCCCTGGATGGCAACCATACTTATAAAAGCTTACTGGAAATTTAATTATCTGACTAGGTTATGAAATGATCTTTGCATTAATAAGTATGTAAGTACTACAAACCTTAATATATAAAACTGCTTAGAAATATCGAACACACCCCCAATACTAAAATCTTGTGGGTTGGTTAGTCCGTTAGTTCTGTTATTTTAAATGGTTCTTCATACAATAAGTACAAAACTCTATTTTCCATTTTTAATTAGCATAATTTAAAATGATTTGCTTATGTAAGTTCATATTTTTTTACCCGAATAAACTGACAAAGAGAATCGCATTCGCAAGTAATTAATTTCATATAATTGATTAGAGATAGGTTAGTGAAGTCATATTTACAATACAATCTTGTAATAATCAGTATACGCAACTAGAAAGCTGCATTTTAATAAACAGAGTAAAAAAGTAATTTTGGAAGCATTTTGATTTGTCTTATTTGTTCTCCGCACACGCAGTTGAGGAGGAACAGAGGTCATTGCCCTTCTTCAACTCCAAGTACAAGTTTTTCATCGCACGCACAATTTTCTCATATTCATAAACTTCATTCGAAGCAGCAGAAACCCCATAAATTTACACAAATCGGTTCAACTGATTTAAAGTTCTAATTTATAATTTATGTAGAAAAAATTGGGCTAACTTGACATTATTATTTATATCAACTCTAATTACAAGTGAGCGAATACTGTTAGCTGCATCACTATAATCAAATAACTCTAATCCTAACCATATTACGTCTTTGTAGATTATGGAAAATTTAGCAAATTCGCAGTCGGTGTCATCACAAAATAACACCGCACCCATGATACACGAGGCAATTATAGGAATAGCACAGTCGCAGTCATTGTGTGTTACAAAAATTGGGAACTCGCAACCGGCGACACACACCGACGTTGGTGCAGAAAACTCGCAATCTATGACACACGCCGACGTTGGTGCAGAAAACTCGCAACCCACGACACACACCGACGTTGGTGCAGAAAACTTGCAACCTGCGACACACGCCGACGTTGGCGTTGGAAATTCGCAACTCACAACACACTGTGACGTCGGAATCGGAAGCTCGCAACCAACTACACACACCGACGTTAGTGCAGGAAACTCGCAACCGACGACACACGCCGACGTTGGTACAGGAAACTCGCAACCGACGACACACGCCGACGTTGGTGTTGGAAATTCGCAACTCACAACACACTGCGACGTCGGAATCGGCAACTCGCAATCCACGATGATGTATATAGATGTAGGAACCGGAACCTCAAAGTCAGGAATGACATTTGCTGATGTATCTATTGGAACTCCTCGGGTGGCAGAAAAAAGTAATGTTAATGTTGCAAAAAGTGTTGAGGGTCACGAAGGTGCTGTCAATCAAATAGATCATGAAGCTGAGTCACAATCAACCGACTTTGAAATTTCTCAGCATTCCTGTACGTCTCAACATAGCCTGACAGGTGGAAACCTTTCGGACGGCCATGATGATAGCGCTGATAATATCGACGAAAACGAAGGGTGTCAATCTCATGATCAAGAACTGAGCGAACCAGATATCTACAGTCACGACGACGATCTTTCCGACCCGCCTTCGCCAACACATGACACCACGACCGAAATGATTAGCAGGAGTTCCAGCGCTTCTGATTCTGTATTTACACGTTATTCTGCAAATGGAAGTAAACGCCGCCGAGCTCTTGGACCACTTCAACAACAAGTTCCTACTTCTGTAAACTCCTCTCGTTGTCGTGATTCAGCCGCATTTACGAAGAGCAATAATCGAGAAAATGGTGAATTGCGCTTCGTTCCATCTGGTATTGGTGAATTTGTTATCAATTCCGAGGACAGTGTGCGCATATCTCCGTCATCTTCAAAAGGTTCCAAAATTCGTGGAAAGAGAGATTCTTCATGTGAGTTATAAAATATGTATGGAAAGACATGAGTTAACCTGCCTCAGACATTGGCTATTTTTTTGGGGGGGAGGGAGGGGGGATTAGGCTTAGTTTAATAAATATTTTTTCAAACCGTAGGTGGAGATAACTTTCTTCTTCAGCGGACTCATGCAATAATTCGAGTGAATCCACAACAACGACTTCGTCTTGGCTTATCAAGGTCAGTATAGTATAGAGAACTTTTTGCAAGTTACTTCCTGAGGTTTCATTAAAATAGTCATTCGAGAAAATGATTTGAATATTATTTAGACGTGTTCCCATTCCACCGTTGCATCCTGGTCTTCGTCGCAATGATGAAAATGAAAATTGAGCAAGACTTTCCTCTAAATCCAAACATTTAAAATGCCATTTTCAAAAAGAATTACACTGTTCTTTGTTTAACAATTGATTTTTTTAGTCGCGAACAAATCGTTATAATCTTAATTTGTAAATGTGTTGTAAAAATATTTCCTGGTAGATTGGTTCTCATTAACAATCCGAATATGTACATACATACACTATCCGTATATGTAAATATGTTGAATGGTTCTAGTAAGTAATCGTTGAACTTTTATGTACTTGTTATTTTCAAATCTTTCGTATGAAATAAACTTTGTGATTTATGTATATATGTAAAACCTACTCCAAGCAACTTTGCGGGGCCTTTTAAGACGGCATTATTACATAAAAGCCAGACTCTAATGAACGATTGGCATATAATTTTTAGCCCGGACTAGGGCTTATGTAATCGACCTGTCCGTCTGTCTGTCTTTCCATAACTCTCGAAGGAGTAGGCTGAATTTTACCAAATTTGATACAGACATGCATCTGGGCATCGACCGAGTTCGAAGATGGGTTAGTGTTTCTCACGGGTCGGGTTCTTGCAAATCCGAAACCCGAACCCGAACCCGATGCCACTGATCCGAAACTTGAGGGCAACCCGAACCCGAAGAACCCGAAACCCGTTTGCAACGATCCGAACCCGAACTGGCGGATCAAATCCGAAACCCGAACCCGAAAAACCCGAATATATTTTAACTTTAAGGGGTGACTGGCTTTTTAGCTAAAAATTCTTTGGAAGGTTTCAAACAAACAATACTTCTGTAAATATGACCGAGGAATTATAATTAAGCACATTTCTGCATAAGTACATAACTCTTAATTCCTTGACCATAATAATGCAATCTCAAAAAATCGACCATGAATAATGGCTTTCCGTGACATTCAGAAATTTTTAAATCAGTTGAAAACTGAAAATGATTTTCAGTTTCAAGTTTCCAATATTAAAGTAAGCTCAAGCTAAATATTTTGCAAATTTTTGATAAAAAATATATTTTATTTTAATATTCAAACCATAACACTAATTGAAGACACTTGTGAAAAGAAGTTACGACAATTAAAAATTTGAATTATTTAATGAATTACTGCAGCATAACCGTCGTAGCAAGTTTGGTTAACACTTTATTTTCTTTTTTAATGTTTTCGTGTTCGTTGTGGCAAAAAGTTCTTGTTGGTTCGGGTTTCGGGTTCTTAGTCGGAACCCGAACCCGACCCGAACCCGAAATTTTGGGATCACATTTCTCGGACCCGAACCCGAAAGTTTCGGGTTCAAAAATTTCGTATCCGAAGCAGGACCCAAACCCGATCCAAACCCGAAACCCGAAGTAAGAACCCGAACCCGTGAGAAACACTCGATCAAAAAACATTTAGACCAATGAGTGGTACCCTGGACACGACTATCACCTCGAAAGTATCCCTTGTTAGCTAACTTTTAATTTCAAATTCTTTGATGAGAAGCCACTAATTGTAAGTATTGCCGTGCCGGATTTCATGTTTTTAACGCAATTTCTAAAAATAGATATGGATAACCGCATCAGATATAAATTTTACCAATTTCATTTCATATTGTTCCATTAAGACCCATTTGCAACCTCTCTCCCAAATTTCACTTCGATATGACGATTTTGAAAAATCAGTATGGGTCACCCCATAGGGTCCATCAAGATTAAAATTTTTCCAACCTAAATTCATTTTTGTCTGTTACAATCCACTAGCAACCTTTGTTCCAAATTTCAACTACCTACTACAAATTTTAGAAATCCGTCGGGTCACCCTATCGGGTCTCCCAGGTTTAACATTTCTGAAACTCCACTCCAATTTAAACGCTTTGAGGTCAGTCGCAATCTTCATACTAAAATTACTTAAAATTATTACTATAGATATTTCTCAAGCTACAAATATTTTACTTACACTTAAATAATTTAACCTGCTCTAAAGGTTCTTGGTAGTTAAGGGCAACGCATTTGGATGGAAATGACCCCCACCGGCCAATTACTTGACCGATCATGCCCATCTCCGAACTCATCCTTACTTTTGACCCGAAGATGAAGTGTGCAAAATTTCAAGTCGATAGCTTTTGTTTAAAGAGAGTTATCGTGCGCACAGACGGACGCACAGACGGACGGACAGACAGACATCTTGGTAAATCTATAAGGCCATCTTAAAAGGCCTAAAAACGCTTGCATGTGTTATATAATGTATAAATTATGTATTTGTATCGAAATGTGCGATACGAATGATGGAACAATACCACTTGGGTTCATACTATGTACATACCTAAATATGTAGGTTGATATATATGTTCATTTTTTTAGAAATTAAATTTTAATTTTAATTATCGCTCATATATGTATTACAGTATTCCTACAATTAATGTCAAATGTTTCCTTTCATTAGTGATCACGTGATTTTTAATATCTTTCTCAAATTTGACCATTCGTTTGATTTTAAAAATATATGGATTTTTCCGAACCACCTTTTAAACATTGATGATTTTAATTTTTCAATTTCCTTTTTACTCAATGACTTTATTTTAAAATCCGATTACTCTGAGGAAAGTTATACCTTTTTAAAAAATAAGATAGTTCAGGTTTCAATGGAGTTTGGCATCTCGTTTAAACGTAGATTCAAATATGTAGTAAAAAAAGTACAAAAGGATATTCAGCTCGTTAGTTCTAGTCAACATCTTAGTAACGCTGATATTTTTAAAATTTTCATAGATAGTTTAGATAATACTTTTTCTAATTTTTTAGTTTGTCAGGATTACCCGAAGAAGAAAATAAATTGTCGTGATAATCCTGTATCAATTTCTAATTCGTTTTCTAATATGTCCCTTGAAAGTAAATTGTCCTTAATTACTGACTTCTTTCAAACTAAATTTGAATGTAAGGCAGTGGACTTTACCAACTTCGATAATTTTATGCAAGGAATTCCAACTGTTCCTGGGGAGCAATCAGAACAGCTTGCTGCAAAGATTAGTTCCACAGAAATTGCGGCGTGCATTTCCAAGCTACAAAATGACAAGGCACCTGGACTTGACGGACTTACACATGAATTTTACAAGAAATTTTCGGAGCAATTCTCCATTATTTTAGAGAATGTTGCACAATTCTCCTTAAATAGTGGTAGATTCCACCTATGCATGCGCACCGCTATTTCAAGCCTAATTCATAAAAAAGGGTCTGTGGATGATCTCTCCAACTTTAGGACGATTTCTTTGACTAACTCGGACTACAAAATATTATCCAACGTTTTAAAATCCCGACTACTTCCTATTTTACCCTTACTGGTGGGTCCATGGCAAACGTGTGGAATTAAGGGTCGTTCAATTTATGACAACCTTACTTTCATGCGTGATGCCTTTCAGTCAAATGAGCTTGTGGGGGCTCTCTTTTCACTCGATCAAGAGGCAGCTTTTGACCGGGTGTCTTTTGAGTATTTGATAAAAATACTTGAGAAATATGGGTTTCCTCCAAATTTTATTAAATACATTAAACTCTTGCATACCGACTTTTCTATCTCGGTTGTTGTCGGTAACACTTTTACTAGAAAGATTCCCCTGAAAGTTGGTCTAAAACAGGGAGATCCGATTGCTTCAGTCTTGTACGTACTCGTAATTGAACCATTTCTTTTTAAGCTGAACAGCCGTCTCCTGACGTCTGGGCCAGCCGCATGGCCAAGGGTACCTGATAAGTACCTGTCTGCCTACGCGGATGATACGACTGCCCTACTTTCAAGTCAGGAACAAGTCCAAATTGTAATTAACGAGTATAGCTACTTCTCTCAATTCTCAGCTTCTAAGCTAAACAGTAGTAAGTCAGAATTACTTTTCTTAGGGGGGACTACTTGGGTAGAGACCAATTTCCCCACCAGAAAGGATGGGTTAAAAATTCTGGGTATATTTTTTGGGAATACAAGCTTCATGGAACAAAATTTTACCTTATTGTTTGAAAAATTTTGTAGGAAGTTATCTTTTTATAACAGTAAAACTTGCGCAGTTAGTTTTTTTTCAAGGGCTAAAATTTTGAATACGTACCTTCTCCCAATACTGTGGTATGTACTCAAGGTTCTTGACCCCCCGGAAACTTTTATAACAGAAATTACTATCTTAATTGAAAACTTTCTCTGGAGAGGATCAAAACGTTGGGTGGGACGCCATCTACTCTATTTGCCTCTGGCAAATGGGGGGATTGGTGTGCGTCATCCGTTTATCCAGATGACAACTTTTCGTGTAGTATTTGCATGCAAAGTCCTAAATTCGAGCGACTCGTATTTTTGTAACTTTGCACGTAAAAATGTTTTCAACATTCTCCTAAAGAATGAACCAGATTATTGTACTTCTTTTTATGACAATTTTTGCAAATATGTACAAATACTTGGTCTCAGTTTTGAACTAATCCCTCACAATATTTTTCACCTTATCCCGCTTAGTAATTCAATTTTCTTGAAAAATAATAGTTTTCCATGTTTAATTCAATTGGGGTGTGAAACCATTGGGGATTTTATTAGTTTCGATTTTTCCCAAAACATGCCTCGCTTTCCATCTCAAAGGTTAATTTCTTGTGAGAGTAGTATTTTGCGTAATATTATTGACACTTATGTACTATCTCAAGAGTGTATCACATTTCGATGCCTAAAATACGGCAACGGGGGTGAGTTTGAATCTTTTGTGAAAACCAAGCAGTATTTACTATGTACTCGTATTGTGCGAAAAATAAAATGGTCTGAGGTATCACTCGACACCTTAAATAATTCCGCCTGGCTTACCCTTCAAAAAAGCGAGGTGAGTAATCCAGAGAAAGACGTAATTTATAAACTTTTGCACAATACTGGTCTAACGCCAAAAATGGCTGAGTCAATGGGCATACATGAGGGTAGGGATTGCCCCTTTTGTCCATTTAAAGATATAAAATCTAGTCATTATTTTAAATGTATCCATTTTCAGCCCCTCTGGCTTTTTATTTCAAAAATTCTCAGCAGAGACCTGACTAATGTCTCTCGATCAGGGATTAATGGGTCTCGAAATATGAAGTACGATAATATATTTATTTATTATGGTCTTTGCACGATATATAAGTCCTATGTTCACTTTCTAAATCACTTTGGGGACAATTTTGATTATTTGTCCCACTTTAGGCACATGGTTTTCGGACGAATATTGTCTGAATTCCATGTTTGCATGCGAGGTGGGAAAGTTTTGATGGACAATTTCCATCGAAAATGGAAAAAATATAAACTATACACTATGATCAACAATAGAATAAACATTAATCTCAATTTAAAATAATATTTTGATAAAATTTCCCACCTTCAGGTAGTTAAAATATTCTTACATAAGCATGTATTATTCTACAAATCTCTTCCTAAGAATTATTTATTGACTTGTCATTGTACTAAATAACGTGGTCATGAAGCAGAGTGAGTCAGAGGCAGTGTTTAATTCCTACCCCTGATGACACAAGTAAAGTCCTCCTCCCAAGAAGATCCACCGCCGTGGGAGACTAAACTGTAATTAGCATTTAATTTTACTTCTTGTATTAAGTTGCATTTGGCACATCTTTCCTAAATTCTTTTAAAGAACCTATAGAAATTTCAAAAAATGCGAGCGTACCCGGGTTGGGAAGGTTCTTTATTTTCAGTCATTTCCTAGCACTTGGCATCGGTAAGGTTAGGGACGCGTTGACATACCCACAGCCCCAGGGAGGATCCCAACCCATTACCTGGCGTCGTGGGTATGTCAACAACTTAGGTGTCAGGTTAGGCTGAATCTTCTTATTTCCTTATCATATAAAGCCATTTCTTTCAGTTTTTCGTGAATGAATGAAATACGAAATTATATCTCTAAGTTTTCGGCATATTTTAAATCATGGCCTAATTATAGCTGCATTTGTATGATGATTATTCCGTTTTTTTTAGAATAGTTGTGTTTGGAATTCTCATTGTACGAACTAATCTTAAATATATGTAATAAAGGGTTGAAATTCCCTAAATTTATTTGAGTCGAAAAAAAAAAAGTATTCCTACAATAAAATTAGATTAGACAGAAAATTTTATAATATCAAAAGCTCCTCCAGCTTGTGTCCTATTTATTGGAAGCGAACTCAAAATACATGCTATATACATACGTTGGGACGCTACGTTATGATCATTGTTTATTCGTAACAGAATAAAGATGCCGACAAATTACAGGCTGTAATTGTTTTTCCAGGTTTCGTACTAACTCGGTCCTTGTTTTAAATGACCTGGATAACAATTCTCCTAATATTACTAGTTAATTAGATTGGATTTTGTAAACACATCACAGAATTAATAGATAATTTTAGGCAGATGAATATGTTGTACAAAAATACATAAATACTTCGTCAATCAGCAAAGTCCCCATGAAAAATCAGGCGAAACAAAGTTTTCCCATGCAACCAGACTGGACACAAGACTATGACTTGGAAATTCTCATGTAGGGTCAGAGGTTGTGGAACGTTCCCATAAACCAGACTGATTTTAGTTGCTCGAGAAAAGCTCCTCTCTAAACAATACAAGAACCAATTAGGTTGCGTACAGGGTAGTGATTGAGACTTATCAAATAGGTTGGTGCAGGTGCAGACAGAAAGATAACGTAGCACCCGTCTGTCCGCTGCGACAGACACGTCAGTTGCATTAACTTTTGGTATCTATAAGCAACTATAAAGCACAAATGATAACATGTCTCGGTGTCACCTATTTACTAATTTTTCAAAATCCAATAATTTGACTATGTAAACTAGATTTCTAACTACCCATAAATAAAATTCAGAAACAAATTCATGACATCTTAGCTTTTATACCCCTGGACCATGTTTGTATATGGTACGATCCCAGCAAAGGCACCAGAACCAGAGCCAAGTCCAGAGCCCGAACCACCTGAGAAACCCCCACCCCCACCAGCACCGAAAAAACCAAATGTCACAATCCTTGTGGATGCTGAAGTTGAGGTAAACTTTTTGGCCGCATAAATAAGTTGATAAACTACTTGTTGAATGTAACCTTTGCCATGTTCAGTACTTTCGGAAAACCCTGAACATTGTTTTATTATGGAAAACTCTCTGGCTTCAGCTTGCCCTTTGGGTAGCAATCCTTATTCTTCAGGTACAGTACATACAGTGATCTGATGTATTAGCAAGTAAACCATAACTTTCGCTGCCAATTTACTTCAGAACCTGCTAATGTAATTTATTGTTTCGCAGATAATCCTAATCATCTTGTTAATGGTGCATCGACACGACAATAATTTGATATGGACGGCCGGTGCGGGATTAATCGGTCCGTTGGGATTTTTTATGGGAGCGACAATATTCTCTATTTTCACTATAAAGGAACCACGCGGCTGTTTGTAAGTTGTAAAAGACTTAAAACCCAGCTTAAAAATCGTTAAATCGAACCCATTGAATCATCAAATTAATTAAATAATTCTGACTGTTGATCGTAAAACGCCTATAATAATTATTATTATAGGCTCGGATCAGCTATTGGATTTCAGGCGTCTTCAGCAATTTACGGTTTACTAACGTTGGATCTTGCACTTCGAATATTTCTTTTTACCTCAACCGTTGAAGTTCAAGATTACCAGATGACGAAAAATACGACCGGAAATGCGACAGTGGCGATGTCATTGAAAGCGCACAACCAGACAAATGTATATGATGCATCAGTCGTGGTGTTTTCTTCGCTTGAAGCCATCCTCTCCATTCCCTACATTCTTACGTGCTTCTTTGTGGTCATTTTATTTTCCGGAGGAGCATGTTGCGGGACGCTGATGGGTGGCAAAGTCGTATGACAAATAATTATTTCAGATATCAAGTCGACACCATGTGGATTTATATACGTGGTTTCTAAAGTTGATGCTGAATACTTTTAGAAACGTTTTAGCGGGTCCCCCATCGTAATATCTACTACGATTTCCTCTAATTCTCCAATTAGCAGCTCCACATTTACCGCATCGCTATCTTCTTCCACTTCAAGGCACAATGAGGCCAAGAGTCTTCCGAATCCCAAAAACTCTGGAGATGATGGATTAATAAAAATAGAAGAACATGTTAAAGAAGGTCGTGAAGCTGGATTCTACTTGAATGAGAGGCTTATCCGCATTTGTTTATGGATTGAAGTGGCATGCATTCCTCTACTAGTGATTTTTATCGTAATGATGTTTATGGCATTTGAATATTTGTTTGCCAAAGAAAAATAACCAAGTATACATTTATATTTATTAGATGATCGCCGCTGGATTTGAGGAGGTAATTTTTTATGTGGATTTCTTGATGCCGGAAACAATCTGGTATCCATTTGCAATATCTTGTGTTCTCTTTGGACTGAGTGTCGGACTAACTTTTTTTGCACTGCAAAATCCTTCCGGATGCAGGTTTGATTAAGATAGGACAAAATAAATTCTACTAATCTATCTATAAAATTCAAAATTTCTGTTGTCAAATAGAGTTGGTAGTGCACTAGGTTTCCAGGTAGGTACTTATATATTTTTAGGTAGAACAATTACAGGTGGTATATTTTTATACATTCCTACAGGTTGCATCGGCGGTTATAAGTTGCATGCTTTCTTGTAAATTGATTGTCATGCTGGCGAAATCTGATTATCCCAAGATGGATGGTAAGAGATGGTGGTTTATTTAGTATGCGCAATGTAAAAGATGATGATGCCGTGACAATTTTGAATACCTTAGATGAGAGCATCGCTTTTACTACGATTTGTCTTCTAGCGACAATTCCAGTGATCATTTGCAGTGCCCTGATTAGTATCCAGTTCTGCCTGGTGTCATGCTGCGGAAGGTATAAGGTGAGGGTATAAAACTACAAATAAAATCTGAAGGAATCCCTGACAGGATTTTACTTTATTCTAGGTAAACCAAATATCATTCTGTGACATTGAGGAAGTGATTCTTTCCCAGTACTCTGATCTGAATGAAAATTGAGCTGTTCCACCAATTGTAGAAATTAATTTGTTGTAAATAATTTGGCTTGCTCAAATATCGACACGCTTCAATTGAATAAACCACGGAATCTGTATATATGAATATTGTTCATTTTTAATGGTTTTACTTAAGTCGACAAGATTTTTATATTAGTTGGGATAAAGGACTGCGTGGTTGCCATTTGCCTACTAAATATTATACGGATGATACATTGGTAATAATACAAGTAACTGACTTAGCATTAGTGACAGCGAAATATTTGCTACTATTAGCTGAGACACTTATTCAAAGCCCAAATGTTGGGCTGCAGACGTGACAAATGCGCTTGTAAATTGAACCAAGTCGTTGGCTCTCTTGTTTGCATTTTCCATAACTTCCTCATGGTTTGCCTCGTCTTCATTGTCATATTCCATGATGCATTCATTGGTAATCAGTGAAAATCCGAAGCACTTAATATCACAATGACGAGCTGCCACCACCTCGGGGACCGTGCTCATTCCTGTGTGAATGGAACAAGTTTATTAGTACTTTAAGCGTAAATGTGTACATAGTTTGCACAAACCCACTATGTACTTGTAATTTATAGAGTTACAAATATTTGTACATTTTGTTTGGAAAATACAAATTGTGTGCTCACCTACTGCATCCACTCCCAATAGTTTCATCAGCCTGGGATCAGAAAACATAAACATAAATTTAATTAACCCGACTCGGTAATATGTTGATCATTGTTGGATAAACACAAAATACTCGTTTTCAAATAATAATATGAAAACTGTTGACTGATAATGTTTTGTTGTGAAAGTAATAAATACATAAATATAAGTGATCATATCACAGTCTAACCTGAGTTCAGTCACAGTTTCGAAACTGGGTCCGCCAACCATTGAATAAACACCTTCGTGGAAAAAGTTGCTCATCCCCAGCTCGGACGCCACCTGCTTGCCCAGCTTTCGCAACTCTAGATCATAAGCTTTATTCATGGCTAGAAAAAAAAAGCAGACAACAAAAACAATTAGATTAAGCAATAAGCAATCACGAGACGCAATCGAGGGAGAGTTGAGATGTATGAGACGTCGAGTATGGAGCATAAAAATAATGATATGCAGGTGGGAAATGAACCACAATAAGATGCTCACATTTCTTTCTTCCTGTCAAATCATTCATCCATACTCACAGTATTAGAGTGATTTAATAAACTTTTCGTGGAACAAAGTGATTAAAAATGCATCGAACCACACCCTCCTCCACTAAAACCACCCCTTCTCCATCTGCATCCCCACCCTTAAAAAGAAAGAAACTGCAATCCAGTCCCTCACATAAGAAAGGATGCACAATTCTTCTCACAGGTGAGTATTTGTGCATGCATATTATTTTAAACAACACTGATTATTGTTAAATGTGCAGGTCTTGCAAAGGCTGGGAAATCCACAATTTCTGATGAGTTGACCCAGATGCTAAAAAGTAGTGGAATCCCTGTCAAACAGTTTGATGGAAAAAAGATGAGAGCTGGACTCTGCAAAGAGTTGGATTTGGCGAAACCACACCACCGTTCTTCTTTTGTTCACCTCGTCAGTGAACATGCAAAAGGATTCACGGAGGAAGGCTTCATCTCCATAATTAGCATTGTTGCACCTCTTGCGCGAGTAAATTTATGTCTTATAGTAATTATGAATGAAACATGTAGCTAACAGAATGTGTCATTTTTTAGGATAGGGAAAAGGCAAGACTGTCCCACCAAGAGTCAAGTTTGCCATTTCTGGAAATATTTGTAGATCGGTCAAGAGACGAATGCGAAAGATTGACGGGATTATTGAGAAATGGTAAAAACAACAATTGAGCCTCTTTCTCCGTTATTATTTAATATGTAATTTTCATTGTTTCCTAGTTTTAAACATTGGTGCACCTATTGATGCCGACTATGAACCACCCACCACTCCTGATCTCCATGTCAAACCCAGTGTGAGGAGTACGGTGTCGATGTGTAATGACATAATTGATATTCTTGTAGCGAATGTGAGTTAATGCAACAATGCAACATCCCATTCTATGATCCCATTGTCATATTCACATGTTTTTGTAGAACATTATCCCACGACCACCCGTTTCACTTATGCTTCCACCACTTTCTCCTGCTTCTCCAATGCCACCAAGTCCATCTCCCTCTTCGAATTATGACGGATCAACTACGGCAGAGGATGATGATGATGAGGATAATGCAGAGGATGATGATGATGAGGATAATGCAGAGTATGATGGGGAAGGAAATGTCATCAGTTTCAAATTCAAGTTGCCAAAGAAGGGATCTTACCTCCGTGCGATTTTCAACTACTGTAAAGAAGAAATTATTAGGAGGAGAAAGCTGCAAAACAATCATGCAGAATTGAAGGATGAAGATGTAGATAAGGATGCAATGTTTCTCATAATCATGAATGAATGGACGGAACATTATGAGACAAATGTTGGCAAAGAAAGGTTCTTTCCTGTGGAAATTCCACACCCAACAAAAAAGCAGAAAAACAACACTCCTACAACCACACCCACTACTACTCCCAAGAAAGGCACAACAATGCCAGAAAAGAAGAAAAAGGAAGAGGATTTTATTCCACTTTATTGGGATGGAACTACAATCAAGTACGGCAAACTGGGGACGAAATACACTCAGCCCCGTAAATTTAAATGTGCACACTGTTGGCAGAACAAACTTGACTGTGCAGCCCATTCCTCTACAAGAATTAGCAACTTTGCAGTTTTGACGGATGAGAATGAAACGACGCTCAAATGTTATGCTGTCTTGAAGCAAACGACGATCAAGAAAACTGGGTGGAAAAACACTGTGGTACAAAACATTGCGAAATGTCATAACATGACCATGCTACTCCACCATTTGACATCCCACCCCAAATCCAATTTCTCCGAGGTATACGCCAAATCCATGCTTCACTCTTCACTAACCAAACTGCCAATTCTTCATACTGCAAAAGTGAGTTTCTTATTATCATCTTATTATGCCTACTATGAATTTATGCAACAATGCTTCCTTTATTCTTTATAGTTATCAACCGCTCTAATCTGTCTATTCCGAAACAGTGAAAGAGTAGAAAACGGTGCCGAAATCCAACCCCACGAGTTACTTCAAAACCGTATCGACATGTTTTCTGCCAATTTAGAAGTGCTGGAAAGAACTTTGTCTGAAAACGGGATAACTTTCACCGTGGGTGATGAAAAAGAAGAGCAACCTTCCAACTCTACACTTGTGAATGAGACTAGTTTCTCCTGGAATTTACCCTACGTTTATTGTGGAACCGAGTCCAACAATCAAATTAGTATTGGATTGAAAGTTGCAGTTAAGGGGGCTGTTCACAGTAATTTCACACAGTGAGTTCAAATTCATTTCAAATATTTGGCAGTATTACATTTCGGTTTTAATTGCAGTGGCGATTCATTCACATCCGGGCCTCTTTATCAAACCACCTTGACACCTGCTCAGATTGAAATTGCTAATTTTGTCCAACCCAATACTCCTCGAGATGAGTGGACACCTGAACAAGTACAACTATCTGATGCACAACCACTCCTTCGTAAAGAAGTTGAAGATGATTGTACTAGAAAGGAGGCATTGGGAATTACAACCCTCGTCATTGCACAGATGAAGGGACTTTCTCGGAATGGCATCCCAATTATTCGTGACAACAGGAAATATGAGCATATCAACACTGCTGAACCAGGGGATATATTGTACATACAAAAAGTGTTCAACTTTTTAACAGGCCAATCCCTCACTATTACTGTTTCTCATTCCAATAATACAAGTTTCAAGGATGCGTTTTTTAAGTGAAGTATTATTTATATGAATTGTTAATAAAATCGACCCTTACCGATAAAACGGGGTCCAAACCTGTCAACAATTTATATGATTTAAATGTGTACTCCAAGTTATGAGGCACATGTTTAGCCATGCACTATATGTATGTACATATAACATTACTTGTCGTCGTTGGGACCCCGAAGGGTAGATTCACCACCAATCCCAGGGAAATTAACGTGGTCCTTTATGATCATAATATCGCCAACTTTAAAGTCCTGGTGGATCCCTCCAGCAGCGTTGGTGACAACCTAATCAACGCCAAACATAAGCAAGTTCCACTTGAAGGCATCCATATATGCGTAAATTACGTAGACATAATCCATCTAGGTAGGACACACCCCATTCCAACCGTACCTCCCATACAGGCAAACCCGCATAGATAAAACAGTTGAGAGGTTTTTGTTTTTCGATTTCACTATGAACGAATAGTACATCTGAATACTAATGTTTATTATTAAACACATTTTGGTACCTTATTTTAATTAGGTACCAAAATTTATTTCCGTCATTATTACACCATGTTAGCTTGCTACGTAATCGGTAACGCCTTGTATATCAAATCTGGGCTAATGTCCCTTTTGATGGTGCTCATGTTTCTTGTAATAAGTAACACAATAATGCAGATAATCAACAACGTACCATAAGCTCAACCCCCAATAATTTGAAGACTCGGACGGGCATGGCACACTGTACATGTAGGAAAATATTGTAGTGTTAGAGTACAATTCAAGATAAGTGAAGAGGTGGAAAGTAGGGATAAGATAAGAGTGGGAATAAGAGTGGATGAGGCAGGGTGAGACGAGTCTCACTCACCTTCCAGAGGGGATATCTGTAATATAAAACAAGTTATTAATCAGTAATTTCGGAAGTATATAAATTACGACAAACGACATATATATTAATATACCCTTCATAGTAGTGAAATCTCCCCTGCATGCAGACGACAGGAACGGTTCCCATCTTCCCAATCACCAGTTTGCCTGCATGCCCTGGAACTGTCGACTGCAAAACGAAGCATAATTTTTTGCTGATTCAATGGACTAAAATTCGGTCAATTGAAACTTACCTGGGGAAAGTGAGGAATGTCTTCATAGGGAAAGTCCATCTTCTCATCCAAGCTCTCTGCCAAACTTCCAAGGCCACTGCCACAAATTATGGCAATTTTGGGTCTCAAGTTGGTTCTCGTCAAGATGTAGTCGGCACAATCCATCAAGAATTCGTGGGTGTAACTGCACACACACATAAACAATACAGTTCGATAAGCCGCTGTTTGTCAATGTCCTACGACCCAAACTAATCGCCAACTCTGCATGCAGGTACATATAGATATACTTACGGATTCGCAACATTCCCAATTTTTTCAAGAGGTTTCTGCGGCCCTTGTTTTCTATTTTCATAATCCCCAGTTTTGGAATGGTTGCCATTTTTCGAGTTTAAAGTTTTCGATTTAATGTGATGTTGCTCTTCTCCACTCTTAACATGCAGATGCTCCACCATTCCGCCTCCGGAGAATTTTTGGGAACTCATTTGTGTAATTTCAGAGATTATGTCGGCGTTTCACGTATGAACTCAACAGTGGAACTGCTCTGCAAAATAACGACTAACTGACTCCACATGAAAACGGTTTTATAGCGCTGATGAAATCGTCATACATGAATTTAATTCTTTATCTGCAACGTGTGATCTGTTCTGGGTCTGGTATTTAAGTTGATATTAAAATCATTATAATGTCGAAAGTCGTAGATATCCGCCCGTAGTGTTGTATGTGCCATACTGAATCGACACATTTTGTCAACCTTAAATAAGCTTTACAATAAGCGTTTTGAGTATATATGCATACACATATTTTATATGTATGTGTCGATATTAGTGCATGAAACGAATGGTAAATTACCACTGATATCAATACAATTTGTCTCCAGAAAACAACTCTCGATGGGGATGAGGAGGAGGCTAGGAAGGACACACAAGAAAACGATTGGCTGATCCGGCAAATAATCTCTGCCAGAGATGGAGATTAAATACAATTATGTACATTACAAAACTATTAACTTGAATTCATGCAAGCTTGACACTCAGCACGATATAGGTCACGCTTAGGCCAGCATTAAGCACATATTAGTATACGCAAAATCGTTGAAAAATTCTCTGAGTTATTAGTATTCATTAGTTATGAAGTTGGTTATTACACGGCAATAAATCGAAAGACCTCCTCGGGGTAGGTGAGCGTAATCTACATGCTCAAGTTTCCCAGATCATATAAAAATGTTCCATACATGGACTTCGAGCATGCCCTATATTCCATGAGCATGCCTTTGTATGTACTGACTGATCGGTCAAAACCTCATTCCAGGCCAGAAACTATCACTAGTAAAGTTAATCCAAATAACATATTTATTACCCGAAACTCTTTTTTAATTTAACAGGAAAATTACATAACACTTGAGGGTCATGATTGTTAATAATCTTTTATTGCTGATCTGTGCTTACCTCGAATATGAACCTGAGTTTATAGCTTTCGCTGCATTCAATATGTATGAAAATATGGCTGGCTTATCAGACAGGTCAAAGTTGAGAACTCAAATTAATTGCATGGATCCTCTCACGTCTTGTTAGAGTGTCAAAAGAACTCTTAATTACATATGAGTTTAGCATGAGGTTCAACTGGTACAAAAAGTTGTGCAATTCTTCTAAAATTGCATATCTGATTTAATGAAGCAATCAGGTCTTAAATCTTAATTTCACACATATTTAGAAGTAATGTTTCTGGGTAATACATTTTTTACCAATTTTTGCAACAGCTGACAGCACTTAAGTTTATATAGAGCTATCCAGAGTTAGCTATGGATAACCATGTGTATAAATATTTAAATATAAATATATGTACAAATATATGTATTAATTAATACAATTGTTTGAACTAGTAATTTTGCAATTTAGTAGTGCAAGGTCAAGCTTTTATGAATTACATGACGTACGTACGTACTTACTCCATGCATACAAATCGAATCCAAACTTTCAATAGATTTTCCAGTGGTTGATTTATTTGTCATTGCAAAATTATCAGATTGTATTTAAGTATATAAACTGTTCAAAATCTGTTTCATTATTAATCTCATGTGACGCATCGCATGTCGCATGCAAAACAAGATAATGACGTGCTGCCCGTCGCCAATGCATCCACGCCAAAGAAGTCTTACATTGATTTGATCGGATTAATGGTTGTCATATTATGAATAAATACATACTTATTATTTCTATTTCTCGAGCGACGCAGTATACAAATAAATATCGACTAATGCACAAATCATTAGTCCATCCATACAAATGTATTTTACGCAGTAGATCGATAAATATGCACAATAAGAGATTAACAAACAGTTGACAGTTGTGTATCTCCCGACATTTTACGCCAAGTCAAACCAAGGAGTACTGTATAAGTATGCAAATGCTACTTAAGAGACTAAATAAATAATGTAAATATGGACCATCAACACCAAGGCCTTTTTGTGAGATTGAATTTTATGAAGCTGGATTTGTCAATGGAATTGAAAATATTGGTCTGGAAATCACATTTATACAAATATTTAAGTATGGCCTAAGGTTATTTGTATGCAGAAAGTATTGGATGGATATGGATAGTTAACTCAGCTACCTGTAATAGGATACGGATCGACAAATGATGGCATTTTAATGCATATTACAATACTTTGTCCAACCACCGAACAGAATTAAATTACCCGTGAAATGGCATACATGTATGTGTATATTTCTCATAATTCTTACGTGATATTACATGACTATATATGTAGATAGGCTTCGATATTATAAAATCAAATTATAATTCTTGCATTAGTTATTATGTTAGAAAAATAACTGTAATAAAAAATAGTTTTCCTGTGCCGCTAATTAGTTAATATACTTGTAGTACTTACATGTGATGGAAATTAACTGTACAATATTTGTACAATCTTATTAATTTATGACAACACGGGAAAAATGTTGTACAATTCCATAACATATCGTCTACGTTCTGATATTATAAACCTCATGTAAACTTTTCCTTTTGATTGAGATTTGTCAATCATGGATTGATTGAGTGGTTGTGATTTTGATGGTCATATGTATCTATGTACGTAGCTAATTGGTTCAGTAAATGTTGAATGTTATGAAAACTGAGAACCGATGATGCAATCTAGTCTAGTTAGAATTTCCATGTTGCAACCAGAGTGATGACCTCTTGTGACCCTTCTCGTGATTCGTGGACGTTGGGGGTGTGATCTTTATTGTGCTGAACAACGCATAAATCATTTCTGCCAAATATACATCCGAAGTATGATAGAAAGATATTGTAATTATTTATAACCTAACCATAGACAATTAACACCATCGTATTTCATTTGAAGCCCGTTATTCTCAGCAACCAGTATATACATACTTTTCTGTAATTTTAAATGATTTTAAATTAATAAACTTTACAACTGGACATATATTTTGTGTTATTTGAATTTTCCAAAACTCAAACCAGCCAAAATGGCTTAATGACCTTCAAGCATAGATAAATAACTAAGGAGTTCACATTATGAACTTCACAATGAATTAGTAATATCCTAAACACGTGTAAGCATACATACACAAATCGAATTAAGCAAAAAGCTTTTAACATATTTAAGTAGACCACTCATGACTTTTGTTGATGCTATTGTAATATTATCAATATGCTATGTTGTATTTCGAGTCCGAAGGGTTGACGCATGGGAAAGTGCAATAAATTATTAGGATCATTAGAATAAAGTCAATCTAAGAGTCGGAGAACTAGCCACTCAATTAATTTTCAGTTAAAATAATCACAATAATCATGATACAGAATTTGCGTGGTGCTGTTTTACGAGTGGTGGCATATGTGAGTTGTTAAATAAATGAATCAGCATTAATTCTGCTAATTTTTACACGGTTTCATATCACAAGTTTTGATTTATAAAGGAATCTGAAGGAATCACAGGCCATGTCGACTCCGAGACAATGACCATGATGGGAAATCAAGCAGCAGAAAAAACCTTAAGGGATTTGCAATACATACTAAACTTCAGGTTGGTTGATTCAATATTTTTATAACCAATAAGAACCCAAGTTAAATAATTATTTATTGAGAATAAGATCACTAATTATGCATTGTGTTAACTAGAATCATACTACGGCGATGGGCAGAAAACGAAACAAATGTCATGCAAGCAGGATATTTTGAATCTGGCATAGCTCGTGAATTATCAAACGACCGAGCTGACATAGGAGTTGGCTATTTTTTTGTGACACTGTCGAGGCTGAATATTTCTTCACCACTGATTCCCATGATCTCAGAAACGTATGAAATTGTTCAAGATATCATTTGTTGCTGATTCATTGGACTAAAATTCGGCCAATTGAAACTTTCAGAGTGCACGCTTACTTTGTTCCCTTGTCGTCCGAAAATCTACACCCAAATGTTTTTTTTACAACTTTTGGAATCGATTTGCTAGTCGTCTTTTTCTCGGTTATGTTCCTAATTTCATTATTTTCAGTAATTTCACTCAAATACAAGAACCTTAGTCGAAAATCTATTGATTATTTCGATACAATTGTGATAGTTTCATCGCTTGTTGGTCAACAAGGTAAACTAAATCCCGGTCATTCATCCATAAATGTCGAAAATAATCAATACTCATGAAACATTTTATACATAGGTTATTTCATGAAAAAATTTGAACTGTCTCCTGCTTACAAGTTTCTAGTTTTCTCTGGAGAACTAATTTCTGCTCTTATGTTTTCTGCTTATACTGCGAATTTGCTACTGGCTATGACCACGAAGATTAGTCTGATAAAATCCCTTGACGATCTTATCGACTACAAGTTTGATTTTCACGGAAAACCTGGAATATACGATATGATTCATGACGTGGAGGTACATACGTAGGCAATTTTTAACCAAATTTTACATTAAAATCTAACTCACTCACTTGTCAAACTTTCTCTTATGGTTGGTCAGAAACCCATACCTTTCCTTCTTGGGGAAACAACAGAAGAATCCGTCTCATCCATATTCGAGGGTCGAAGTGCATACATTGGCGTTCCTCCAACATCAGTAAATGGAAAACATTTACTTTGGGAATTACAGAAACATTTCAATTCGACTTACGTGGACGGAAAAATTTGTGAATCATTAGAGTCAGTTTGTTTGCAGAATGCAAACGTGTTCGTGGCCAGTTCCTTCTACACTAAAAAAAATTCCCATTTACGTGATCATCTTAATCAAGGGCAAGTAAATTCTTTGATGACTGTAGGAATTTATAACCAAAAATTTTGACTTCTTTTTCCTTTAGGATTCTCAAGATTCACGAAACTGGCCTAATGAAGAGGTATTTTAGATATGCAGGTCGAGAACAATTAGAGTGCAGGAAAAAATTACCACTTCAGCATCTCAACATACGCGACATGGGATCCGCTTTCATAATCACAATTATCGTGGACATAGTTGCTTGTTTTGTTTTTATTTTAGAAATAACCGTTAACTATGTTCATCAAGTACCGCGTTAATGTCAATAATAAGCTGGTTATAATAATTAGATTTAGCAAATTAAAAATCAATAAGTATTTATTCTACATATTTATTAAAACATTACAGAAGCATCAACACCAAGTGACTATTGGCCCCTAAATTTAAAATCCAGGAGTCATAATTCCAACGGTATCGACTGACTACTCTTATCAAGTCCTGAATTTTGGAACATTCCCCGATGGGGATATTTGTTACAATTAAATAC
This sequence comes from Folsomia candida, assembly GCF_002217175.1. Classification (NCBI taxonomy): domain Eukaryota; kingdom Metazoa; phylum Arthropoda; class Collembola; order Entomobryomorpha; family Isotomidae; genus Folsomia; species Folsomia candida. The sequence goes on along the minus strand of NW_019091193.1, from coordinate 21,890,128 downwards.
GATGTCTATGAGCTAATTGATAGGCAGTTTTCCTAGAGCCTTTCCACCTATCCGATAGACGATTGATTATCACTCTGATAAATTCCTATCTGTCTGTCAATGTCAGGCAGCACAATGAGAATTTATAAACCTGGATTACTTTCATAGAACTATGAAACAAACTACTGTTATTTAGTATGGGTTTCTATATGAGTATATGTATGTATACCAATTATTCGCTGTTGGTTCGGGAGTGCATTTAAATATTCGTTAAAATCACTGCAATTCTAATTATTAGTTAAATATACTCGAAATAAATATTTATTCTCACAATTGTCAATTTACATTATTCTAATTAAGCACGTTTATGCATGGTGTTGAAAGGTATTTTCTTTCATAATACGCAAAACGATGGAATTGGATTTTAGCCGTTAATACATATTATCAAAATAGTGCTTACGTTATTGCATAGAATAGGGTCAGAGACACATATTCATTTAACGCACAGATGTATTAAGAAATTATAATAAAATTAATAAAACAAAAATACGAATGGTGGTGCACTGCAATAGTTAGGATATTAGTCCATGTCATACATATTTAGGCTTATTAATGCACTAGTAAATTATTTTTATTACAATACTGAACGCTGGATTAGGCCAATAATTTCATATACAACTTAGTCATGACGTGACTATAAATAATTCGTTTGCATGCTTGAGATATCTTAGTCGGCATTCATTCTGAACCCTTCAACAATAAGCAATTATTTTGAGGTCTCCAGTGATCATGGGTGTCAGTTATTTGCGATGGCTAATCATCTCAATTTTGGGATTTGTGGTAATGAACAATTAAACTGAAATTTAATAATTTAAAACAATCGTGAGAAAAAGTACTACTTTTTGTTTGGTATTTATTTTTACATATTTGACAGCATATTTGCGGTGCCCTTCCAGTTGCCCCAGATGCCCAGGCATCCATTGGGCGTCAAGACGTTGGTGATGGCGTGGAGGGTGTAGGAGAATTAGTGGAGGTCGGAGAACAAGTGGGAACTATCGTGAACGGAGTTGTCTCTTCAAATGTTGGGTTAGGTTAATTTATATTTAACTGTATGCATATATATAATATTTATAGTATGTATATGTATATATTTCAGGGATATATTTAAGGGAACGTTACCTTTTATTGAGGATTCAGATGTTCAGACAGGAGGTAAACAATACTATCTTTTTTAATGACTAACGGGAAAATGGGTAATTACATATGTAATTAACGAATGGCAGAGAGAAAGGTTTATGAGCTACACACATTTATTATGGCGTAAATTACATATTTAATAAGGTCACCTTATTAAATATAAGTCAGACCTGGTACGAACAGGACACGGTTGGAAACGAAGCTGGGAAAGGCGCATAGGCCCTATGCGCCTTTCCCAGCTTCGTTTGCTTGTCAAAGTTATGTATAATTATTTCATTGCGTCTTCTGTAAAGTTCTGTATCATGTACATATATTTAAACTAACAAGTAGAATTGTTTCTCCCTGACACCCAGTTGGAACAATTTTCGACTCGTTGACAAAACCCTTAAACATGTTATGGGCAGCAGGAAATAAACAGGCTCTCAAATATTTTGGTATCACGGAAGCTACAACGAGAAACCCATTGCTAGCGAATACTGCCAACAATAGTACGGCGGTCATTCCAGCTGCAGGAACGGTCATAGCTACGACGGCTGCACCAGTTCAATCGGTCGTTGCTACTACGGAAGAGGCAGATTCACCAGACGATGGCGACGGAGAAGAGAGCAAAATTAGAAATTTACAAAAATTAGCGCAATGAAGTTTGAAATATAGAGCTCAAAATCAGTTATTCAATTTAATCAACTTGTATTCTTTAATCATAAAATAAATATGTTCATCTCGTGCCTTAAATAACTGCTCAAGTGTAAACACATACTTAGAATTTATTTATACATTGTGGCTATTATTCATTATGTCGTTTAGTTATGCTAGAAAAATATTTTTCATAGGCTCTGTCTAACTCGTCAAGGTACGAAAAATCATGCCGAACAGTTGGTTCCGGTCCATTTTGAAATTGCTCAGGTTCACTCCTTCTTTGAAATGGTGGCCCTCTATTGTAATCATACCCCCGATGATCTCTATTGTAGGGAGTCGGTGGAAGTTCACTAGGATATGGATAATTATTGCTATATTCGAAACGGCCATCTCTATGATGAGCGTGTGACCCTGAATAAGGTTCCGAAATACCACGACCCCTCCCTCGGAAGTGCATTCCTCTGCCACGACCTTGTCCACGATAAGCGGATACAGGGACATAATTAGATGGCACTTTAACAACTGAACCTCCATGACTCTTTGCTTTCAACTCCCAATCCCCAAGATACCGGTTGTCGAAATGCGGACCAGAATTAGTAACTTTCTTCTCTGAATCTACGAAAAACAGATATAGTAAGGAATTTCCCTGCTAAATTTAAATTTTGTATTTTTAATGGCATACCATCAATCTGATTCTCTTTTGCAGGTTCTCCAGACTGAGGTGGTGGTGTAGTATTATGATCATCTTTGTCATCTTCTTCGTGAACTTTGACGACACTCTGCATTTTACGGACTTTAGGCGGCTTTGATTGTTTATTTGCCTGCAGTATTTCTTGCTCCTCCTTTGTATTCTTTTGTATGACAAGTTTTTCCAGCCTTTTCATTTCTTGCTTCGTCTTTTCCTTAAGGACGCGTTTCTTCTCAGCAGTGGTTACTATATTCGTCTAGAAGGAAAGATTTTATACTTAATGTGCATAAATAGATAATATTTAGTTTAATTATGTTATTTTATGAATACTTTAATGGTTTCAAATAAATAGTCCATCAATCGTATTGCTTCCAGTTTCCGTCTAGCTATTAAATACTTTCGCTCTTCCATTGCTATTTTATATTCAATTTTTGCAAGATTTTTCTCAGTCTCTTTCTTTTCTCGTTCATTTTGCTTCTGTTCCTTAACTTCAGCTTCAAATCTACAGAAAGCACAAAGAAGGATAAACCATAAACTATTTAGTTTACTGTTTTTACGTTTCAAATTATTTAAACTAACTTTGACAATTTTTCTGCTGTCTTTTTTACATTGTCCTTCTCTGATAAGCGATTTCTCTCTGCCTTACGCTTTCGTATGGACTCATCACTCAGATGCTTAGATTTATCAAAGTCAACCTGAACAAGTTCAATAAAATAATGTGAATTTAAAAATTAGAATTTTGGATGCCTGGATAATGAATCATACAGACTCGCATATTTTTAATTTATGTAATATGTATGTATAGCTCCTCACCTTGATATTAGCAACATAGTATTTTCCAATTGGACTCTCCTGATAAAATAACGAACATCCCCTTAGAGCATCCATCGCCTTCACAAAGCTCATGTAATCCTATGAAAAAACGGGGAAATAATTAACTGGTGATGATGGTCGGGAAAAGTAACAAACAGGCATTGTTAAAACACACGATAGTTTGAGAAAACTGACCTTGTACTGGACATATGCTTCAAAGACATTGTCGTTGCTGAACGTAAACGTATTTATTCCCCTCACTGCCGTACTTATTTGTGACCTATACTTATCACAGACGGGAATATCCACGCACCTAACTTCCCCAAAAACGGACCACAGCCTCCTAAAGAACTTTTCCGATGGCATCGGTTTATCATTATCTTGGGATGTGGGACGCCCCCCTTCGCAAAACCTGATAAATAAGTGAGGTTGGTGATTTCAAGTAACACTTCGGAAAATAACATATATTTAGACATATAACCATTTGGAAGGTAGATTCTGGAAATGAATTGTATCCGGTCTTTCTCCAGCCTTCATTTCGTTCATATTTTTGGCATCCCTAAAGTACGAATCCCAATCATACTTTGACGGAAATATTAACTTAGATTCTGCACAACGGATTTTTAACGCCTCCTTGAATCCTGTAACCTTCATAGTTTTGCCTATCGATTGAATATAAATATGACTTGTATTTTGAACTATTGAACGCGTTAATCCTTTTTGCATAATGACGTTAATCTTACCATCCAGCCTAGTAATAATTTTTTTCAAAATTTCTCTACTTTCCAGATCTCCTAAAACATTTTAAAGGCAACCATTGCTCATAAGTTAAACTTGTGTAATGATAAAAGTAATGGTGCCCATTATGAGGGGACGATACAAATATTTCTCCTTGCCTTCAAATCGTATGAATTCCAGTGTGTTCTTGACCACACGTAGAAAGATGAAATTTTCTGGGGAAACGAGGCTCTTAATCCGTTCCATGATGTCCCAACTTGAAATGGATTTTCCCCCAGTGGTCAGAGACTGTTTTAACTCTGGATAGTGGACAGAAACGTTTAGACGAGCGATGGGTTTGAGATGTAAACCCCGTGATGGGTACAAAGGACTCAACTCGGAGTTATCCTGACAGGGATGAATTTGACTCATGTTGAACTGCAACCATCACCAAAAAATATGACCGTTTAAACCAGTTGATTTCTATTTTATTAGTTTGCATAATTATGTAGTACATAATACAACTTACCTTAAAATTGTTCCAGATTATAACAAAATAATCTTAAAATATCATTCGAAGTTCATCCTTAAACGTTTGCCACAGTTAAATGGAGCATCTATGAATGTCCAATCCCCAAGTTTTGTCACTAATTAAAAGAACTTTATTCTAAGACTAATCGTAAAAGAACTAAGGACACTAAAGGATCAGCAAAGTGTGATTGTTTATTGAAGAGAACATAACAACTTGCCGGGGTTTCTACCTACCTCATACTCTGAATCGGGACCACTCAAGTTGAGACATTTCGAGATACATAGAAGACTGGTAAATTATATTTACATGACAAATTACTGTATTGATGAATGACAATTTATTTCGAACGTGACATTTTTATTTAATCAATTTACAATTAATCCACTTTAGAATTAATAAGATGTACGACGTTTATAAGGTGAAACACCTCAGAAAACATGACATTCCTTGGTTGCAGACGTGGAGGCAAATTGAGATTTGTGAGATTTATTTTAGCTCTTCAATTGTCAACGAGCGTGTATAACTATACATATAATAAACCTACATAATTACTTAAATTATATGGATGAATACGTAGAACCAACTGCAATTTTAGTATTCCGTTTAATCATGAAGCATTTGAATCTGGGTATATCGAACAAAATGCAAGACAAACGGTAGGTACCTATTTACATGATTTACATAGACTTGAAAATCTTTCTCTGTTAAGTAAATTACTTGCTACTTCCCACACCCCAACTATTAGAATTTGATTTATAAAAATATTGCTCATATTGCTTATTTCCAAAACTAGGCTATATTTATATATCTATACTTCCTAATAACAGCTTGTTTGAGCAGTCATTCATTTGTTGTGGAACTATGAGAACATTTTGAATTTGCAGGAGTGATACTACACAATTTTATTCCAGGCCGTGCTATTTTCGGAACAGTAATGAATTGAAGGATAGGCTTCTCTGCAAAATGGCAAACTCCTTAATAAAATAAACTATCGATCACATATCGATTGATTGATTGGGCTCAACTCCATTAAACAAAATAGCACTACTAGAATTCATGACAAAGAAATGGAGAGAAAGGCATGTGACCAAACGTGCAGGTAGAAATACGTATGGTCTGACTCGCATTTTGTGAACAAGCCAACTACGAAGAGGTTTTGTGTAGAGTGCTGATTTCAGAGAAAGGCAACATCGACGTCATCAGTTATCCAGCGATGCTAGCATTGCAGGGACAGTGAAACTATCAATCTCGTGTCAAATTAACACCGCTCCTAACAGTTTCAACAGATTAAAAATCTTTTTCTCGTCTAATTCGTTTCCATTTTTTGGCATTTATTTAACTGATTGAAAAGCGTGGTCATGAATCATTCCACCGGAAACACCGGAAAGCCAATGATGGGGGTCCAAGCAATAATCCAACAAAACACAGCCCATGCTAATAATGGAGCCAACATGATCAACAATAATTTATCTCAGAACTTTCCAAACAGGGAATTAATTGCTACGGTAAGATTCAGTAAAAACTGGGTTGTAATTTTGCATGTGCTTTAATTTCATACGGAATACAAGTTGTGATCATCTAAATAAATAAGTACAAGAAAAGAGAGTGTTATAGGCCACGACCACATTTATCTAATTTACCCCTTTTTGGTTATAAACAGAAGAACACACCGTTGTTTGACTACTTTTACTTGTTAAGAAGTAGAGATGAGATCTCACCCTTTCTCCAGTTCCATACTACAAATCTATTTTTAGGAAATAATCCGCATCTCATCTCGAGTTGCACCTCTCCACATACAGCCCACGAGATAAATATAACGCAACTGAACTGCACTGAACTGCACTGATAATCGTATTTTCTTAATGCGTGAAGAAGTTTATTTGTTCTTGTCCCTTGTCTCCACAAGTTCTTTAAAAACTGACAAAGTCAAACCGGTATTATTCGGTGTCGGCTGGCATCGGAAGAATTTATCCTGTGTAGCACGTAACAATGTTTGATCGAAATCTAGGCGAAAGCTCCCTCAACTTGTCAGACTTGTTGATGGAGTATTAAGGGGAATGTACAATTTTAAAGGAAACTAGAAATTATCAAGCTCGAAAAAGATACTATTTTGGTAAATTATTACAGCTCTTGCTGAAGTTATCATACTGTTTCATCACTCGTAATGACTATTTCTAGAAAATAGTTCATTTACTTAGTTAAAATTTGAGATTTCTAATCATGCAACTTGGGCTTCTTATTTGGTCTTCAGAAATCTCCCGTGGTCATTACGACCCCTCCTTCGCCGCTTGTCCCGGTGAAACATCTTCCCTCAGTCTCCTCAACCTCAAGTAGTGCGACAAATGCAGCTCCGACATCAAAAACTACCACTACTGCTCGTACTGCGGAATCAACTCCAACAATTGTGACGACCACCAAAATCTCTGCTGCCCGTTCTGAGGGCTCTTCTGATACACCAAAACCTATCCAAGGCGCACAAGCTGCACCATCTCCAAACGTGTCAAAAGCAGAGGGGCCACCAAGTAAGAGCTCGTCTTCTCCTGGCAATTCATCAGTATTTCAATTCTGTTCGACAACTTCGACTGAAAAACCCACGGGGCTGGACGGTATCTCACACAATGTGGCTTCGGACGCCAAGAAAGTGGCGGTAACCCCTCCCACTGCAGCGGCAGGAACTGCACCCACTAACTTGCCTGGAACTGGAAGTGCTGCATTCCCACCCTCAGCAGGGTCGGGAATTCGAGGAGGAAGAGGAAATAATTCACAAGATATCAACTCAAGTCCATCAGCATCACCAGCGAACAAGGCAACACGTAATTGTCATGCATATTTTCATAGATTTTAGTCTGTACATATTAATTTTATCTGGTCTGTCATGATCTAGGCTACAACTAACATCCTTCATTTCCACATACATGATAACAACTGCCCCATCCAAATGAATTATTATTTTTTTCTTTTGCACTTTTATTCTATTCAACAAGTTGGTTAAATTTTATTTCCAGCAGCGATTAGTGATTTAAAGTTTTTCTTTCATAATGCAAATACATTCGGAATTATAGGATGGTGTATTAATAGTAGTATGCATACATATGTAATTCACTACTGGAATTTTTCATGTAGAATCTCACAGCAGTGGATTAAAATCGGAGAAAGCCCAGCCGCCTATCCCCATAACTACAAGTACTGTGTCGTCCACCTCCGCAACCGGTTTTGGAGCTAGTGCTAATTTGCAAACGAGTGGATCTGCTAATAACAATCAGATAAGCTGCTCATCATCCGTGACCGGAACAGCCGGAACTCGACCTGGTGGTTCTGGAAGTAGTGTAACTGCCCAGACTATTGGAAACCTCTCAAAGGCAAATTCAGCTTCAGCAGGTGTGGTAACACCCACGCCAGTAGTACTGCCCAGCAGTAAGTACAAAAATAACAAAAGTAAAAAATAGTAAGCATTTTGGAATGATTACACTGATTATATACAAGTTATCACGTGTAAATTAGTGTTGTAATAATTACAGCCCAACCTTTCTATAAAATAACCGTTTTCACTTAATTATATATAATTATCAAGTCGGTACTACATATTTGTAGATTTTAAGAACATGGATTTTCAACAAAATGGAGCAAAAAAGGAGACAGGAGAGGATGCAAATTCGAACAACTCCACGCTGATTCCAGCCAAGGGATGCAGTTCTGCAGAATCAAATGGAAATTGCAGTGCCAGTTCTGACTTGGAGAGCGAATCTCCTCGCTCGAGACCTACGACTGCAATTTCCGGTGATGGTAAGCCGGCGCCGGATCGTATCTCTTTTGGGGACGAAGTTGGTGACGATGTGAGACTCGTTGTGACACTGCTTGAGAATTCAGGGCTATGTGGTCCGTTGGCAACATCAAATTCAAGCCGCCCAGGAACCGCAGGAAGTGATACTGTCCCACCCGCAAGGCCAAGTACGGCCGAGAAGCCATTCAATTTGGCTACGATGCAAGATGTGATGAAAGAGGAAAAGGAAAGTGAGTGATTGATATTTCATTTATCTTCTCCACCATTTCTCGTGTTGAAAAGCTTGCAACAATGAATATAGTTTTGATATTTCTGTGTGTTCATATTTTACCTTATTAGATCCAAAACTGATCAAAAGCAGCCCTGTCGCAAAGGTCAAAAATGGCGAAGACGTGAAAGATAGTCCTAAGGCACCAACCACAACAACGAAAACTCGACCTCCAAGTGGAACGGGACGAACTCGCCCCAGTACTGGTAAAAAGAACCCTGATAGTAATTAGTGTGCACAAATTGTAGCTGGATCTGAAATCAATTGGCATGGATGAATGGTAGATATTGCTCCATGAAATACTTGGTTGGTTCATTTTTTAGGAACCAGTAGCGTCGGAGCGTCCCCCAGCAGCCGAACAGAGAAGAAAAACAAGGAAACTCCGAAGAAGGAAGTAACGGGATCGGGGAAATTACCAAGAGAACCGAATTTGTCCCGAATTGGCCGAGTGAGCACTCCTTGTGCTGCGTCAGATGCTACCACACCAACAACATCAACACCACTTGCAGAAAACAACAAGTCTCCAAGAACTCCGAGAAGCACAAGTGGAAGTCGAGACTTGAACACTAGGCCCAAAAGTGCTCTACCTACTTGCGCCACACCAAGAAGTCGGCCCTCCTCCACGTTGTATCAACATACTGCAAGCTCTGCTCAAAAAGGGATCCAGTCCCCTCCTGCTTCAAATTTAAATTCATCTGGGTCTGCTGTGAAGGATACTGCTGCTCCGACTCCCAAGGGCGGTTCAAGTTCAAGGCCGAGACCACGAACTTCTGGAGCTAAGGTTAGGTCCAAATCTACTATATTTAAATTCATAATTGTGTTTACTAATTTCCAGCCAGAAACTTAGAATCAGAGGAAAACATAAGTTAGTTTATCAATAGACCAATATGGGCTAACTTATGACTTTAATGGAGCCTTGCCCTATTATTCATTCATATACTTCAGTATTATCATCATTAGAATGCTAAAGTCGAAAACTTCCATGCGCTCATGTGGGGCATGATTTTCTATTTTTACTTCTTTTGGAAGTCTTTCATAAGGGAAAGCAGCGTCATGTAAATGTACGAGACTTCGAGTTTTAGTGGTTCAGCTGCCATTTCTAAACATTTCTTGTCTTTCAGCATCTGCGTTTTGTCCTGCCTTCTACATACATATACTCGTATGTGTATTTCATTGTCAGGGCTCTGATTTATTTTGTTTCTGGCTATACCATCTCATACGGCAGAAGCTTGTGTGTCAGATTTCTATCAATACTTCCAATTTGACTTATGCATTCGGTATTTGTGGCGACCAAGTGAGGTTATGATGCATGAATCTTTTGGGACATAGATATGATTAATGCAATAAAGGTATGAAATTAAGACTTATTCATACTTTATAATAAAGGAATCATACCTGTAATTGTATTGCAACGGAAATTACTGGAGGCCTACGAAAGACTCGTCCAACAAAAGTTGTCAGGTTTGGTGAAAGCTACATGTCTGTAATCGGAAATATGTAGGATTGGAATCCAATACTTCTCCTCATTTGCCATTCTCTAGGAATGGTTGGAACCAATTAGTCTACGTGGAGTAATGTGGCATGTATAGCATCAGTTTTGGTGGATACATGCATATACACATACTTGAACACACATGTGAAACTTTGAAATTACTCGTACTACAATTTAATTACGTATCACACACGCATCCATCCATTCAAAACCAAAGAAATCAAGCATGCATACTAAATATGTTTTGCGTAGTCCTTGTTTCTTAATCTGCATTTTCTGCCAATTAATTCCGTTTCCGAGAAGAAACGCAGCCGAAATGATGTTGTTGCAAATTGCAACTTGCAATGTAGTCGAGAAATCGTACTTTTCTACATACAGTGCAAAAAAGAGGAAAGAATAGAACGCACTTTGGTTATACATATCAAGCCTTGAGCAGGAGTATATGTACATACATACCTATGTACATATGTATGTACTGTAGTGTGGCGTTATCGATCTTTAACAAAATTCTGGTAATAAAATGCTTGTTTGTTTTTTGCTAGTTTACTACGGATAAATCTGAACAGTGATTAGTAGTGCACGTATTTAGTTGACTATTTAATAACATTTATTCCTGTATTTGTTGTACCTGACATATGCACTATGTCAAAATTGACCATTCAAATTCATTCATATCAACTGCCTACGTACGTATGTGTATCCACATGCATAAATGCATATTTACTACCGTTTTATCTTACTCCTGGTACATAAAGTCAACATGTTACATATTAATTGGATATAAAATGGAATAACTGAATGAATTGATTTAAATGCACCCTGAATACGAGCGCAAAGACTAACACGGTTTGAATTGAGGATATCTTTAAATCAGATATTAGAAGTTAGGACAAACTGTAGTTAAATAATTAAGCTATCTGATTATGATAAAGCAAATCTTCTCACGGTCAAAATATATATTCATCTCGTGATTAATGTTCATTACTTAGTAATAATAGGACGCGTATTTATCAGATTTTATTTAGGAAGGGTTGAACTAATTGTGTGGCTTCAACACATTTAACAGTTACATTAGTAGTTGACATTGAAGAGCTTTCTCCTAGACTTTCTCTAACCATCAAAAGGTGGTCTTGTGGAGTGGGACAGACGAGCTACGGTAGGATCTAGAATTAGATCACGTGTGCACAGGTGGATGACTCATCCCCCTCCTTTCACGCGGAGAGAAAGCTTTCCCTTCCTGCCCGGTTGGCAAGCACGACTTTCACTTTTATTTTTCATCTCAGCCTCTCCATTTGCCGAGTAGAATTGCCGTTGTCCGTTGCGAGAGAGGATTTGAAGTGGTGGCTGGAATAGAGAACGGCGTTAATGGTGGTGACTAACCCCAATGTAGAGAAAGTCTGAATAGAGATAAACCGTGCCATAAGATTTCCTTTGAGGAAGAGATGAGTCATTTCAACCTCCACCACTTTGATTCTCTAAAAGATGTATCTAAGATCTAAATTTTATGTTCTCAGTATGACATCATAGTCACAAAATTAACGTTATATTGCACGGCAATTTTTTATACGTGGAGCATATTGCAGATTAAAGATAAAGTGTAAAGATTTATTTCCATGTCTGCCTATTAAGCTACCCCATACTCTGTGATTTAGTGGAGATTATCCCATCTCACAATATCCTAAAATCCCATTGGGTGGGATAATCACCGTGAAATCATAGAGCTTGGCTGGATGCAGCTTTATTAGTCATGAAGCAATAGCAAGCTTGAAAATGATGTCACCATAAAATAATTGACGTCATTGTTCTGTTAATTCGTCAATTTTGGAACTCGTTCGACCAGATTGCCATTAATTATGAGCAGATCAGTGACTTCATGGATGTTAGTTTAAAATTTCGTATAAACTAAACCCAAAAGTGTAAAATAAAATAACTCTTCCCGTGGGTCCGATATTGGGTCATCGACTTTGAGGCTTCACAGTTCCCACGACTGTTGATTGCACGACGAATGTTGTCATATATGTAAGTATGTGTAGAATCTGTTCTCTGTTCATGAGGAGAATACCAAACAAATCAGAACGCACTATTACTACACATGTATAAGGCGTTAAATGTGATCCTTAGATTGGCTGATATCCTTATTATTAGTATGCAAAGTCTCCAAAGTGTTATAATTAATTGAAATTATATTAATCTTAACAAAAAGAAAGTAGGGTTTACATAAGAGGCCCTTCGCTTTCGTTAGTATTTTCCAGAGTGGGTAACATGAAAAGAGGTTCTTGCGAATAAGATTTAATAAGCTACATACATAATAAGCGACCAGAGTTGCGTGCAGAATAGCACAGAATAAAGGGAACAAGTGAGTTTACTTTCTCTCAAACGTCGACAGAAAATCGACCAGGTTTGGCACATCGACATAGCAGAGAAAGTAAAGCACTCGACTGTGTCCGGAATAGAAATAGCAAACATTGTTTTCATTAGTATTTTATGCTTTTATTGTCCGTCCTCACCGCACAACTCGACCTTTTCTTTCGTAGGTGAATGGGCTTTCCAGTTGCGTTCAACCTCTTTCGAGTTTTAGCAGTTTTAAATGTACATACGTACGTATAACAACGTGGCTTAAATAGTCTGAAAGCGGATGAGCTTGTTGCCGATTCCCAGAGAATGGAGAAAGTTTAGTAAAATAATTGCATCGTAAACTTTTATGAATCTGGCCAGATTTGTGAATGAAAAATTAACAAATTACGTACTTTCCCTGTACTCAGTCAGTCGTACAATCTCTCTGGACAGAGTGCAACTGGCGAGATTTGTACAATACATAAAATGATGAATGAATGAACTTGACAAATATTACTATTCTCATTATTGGAGTAGTAAAATAGACTATTAAAAGTATACCGATTATTGCGTTTAATTGCCAATTAATTGCCATTAAGTAGGTGCCGCAAGTGGAGGTTAGACTTCCAGGAAAGTAAAAACGTTCAAGGAATTAATCTTACTCCAAGTCCACGATTATTTTGGTTCTCCGTCCGTGTTTTGTGTTTCATAATAATCTCAACATACTATTATGTATGTGTATGCAATACAATATTTGGAGCTGTTGCATTGTAAATTTGTTTTACAACGATGCATCTTTTGGTACATGAAACGAGAGGCGAGCTTAGGATTTAATGTTTGATTTGTACCCAGAGAAGTGGCCATGATGCTGAATTTATTTACAGAAATTAATGTTTATACTCCTTGCGCTGCATGTCTATTTGTATGTATTTTAGCTGTGTAGTTAAAGTCAACATGTTCTCTCTCGTACGGCAACAAGGACTCGAGTGTTAAGTGACTGCAACATGGAGTTACTTGCAGTTTATAGTTTTCTACTCTGAGTTACATAATCTACGTAACGTGACATTCTGGAATTGGTTTGTCTGACTGAAGTCATCTTCCGCTGTTCCATGGCTAATTGCAAATTGCAATGCCAGTAAATGCGTCATCAGTGCATATAGAGTAAATAAATATGTATGCACTGATGGATAACTAATCGAGTCGTGTAAAACTCGCAATTCTTTCCGATGTACTTGATTCTATTTTGCAAACTGTATGTGTTCTGGACATACTTTTAATTAGAGAATGATGGGTGTCGGATGGATTGTATTGTGAGTTGGTGGGAGTGGATTCTTTACTCCAATATTGCATTAAAGTATGTATGTAAGTAGGATGTGACAAACGTATGAATGGGTTTATAAGGCCTGTGTTAGCAGTTGACACATTTTGACATCAATTGCCAATAATTTTATCTGATTCAGCGGAATGCTGATAAAGCCCAATTGGAACGAAAAGTCGTAATGTACGAAAATGTATGTACCACGACATTCCAGCTAAACGTGTATGATAACGAGAGTCGAGGTTATGTGCAAACTACATATTTACACTTTTATCTTCATTGCATTTAACACCATCGTCGTATACTGGATGCTGGTTTTTAATTCTGTGTGTGATGCTGACTTGTTGGCGTTACTCATTACTATTTTTGTTTTAATTCAATGTCAGTCAGTGGGACCAGCCCGTGGTGTTATTTTATCCCATGCCGTGCTCCGTGCTTTGTAATACTCATTTGACTCCAGGTCGCTGTTTTGCTTCCATCGACCCATCCTTCTTGCACAGCGTCGCGTTACTCGAACAGTTTAATTTCGAAAATCACTAGTTTGGTTTATGCAAATTAGTAACGATTCGACTTCTCGCACGCAGTTATTAGAGTGAGTGGATGAAGGCACCATTTTCACATTTTATACAGCCATAATAATTAAATCCGTGTGTGTGCAGTGTGGCATAGTATTTTATTCTCCAGCATGCGAATTACCTTGTCTAGTTTGAGCATTAACATTTGCTCGAAATTGGCAGTGATTTTCGGGACAAACCAATTGCCAATTAAACTTCTATCTCAATTGATCTCATCCGTACATGCATACACATGTACATAAAATCACATGAATCTATAATATATATCAATGTGTCCATTTTGGTCGACGTGATAAGAGTAATTATAATTAATCGAATCCATACTCGCAGGTGAGAGTTCCGAGTCAGTCTTTGCTCTCATCTTGTTATTTCAGGTCTTTCTATCTTCGAGCATATTCTTGTTCATAAAGCGGTACTTGTTTAATCCGTAACAATCAGAAAAATATTTTTTTTAGTAAACTGTATTGGTTTTCATGTCGAAAAAATCTCAAAATAATTCCAAACTGGATAAATTTAAGGGTTTAGGTGATCTCAAGTTTCGTTGGGTTGATTATTTCAAGGTAATTAACATGCTTGGATAAAATTCATTGCTCATAATCACACTGTGATGCTAGGATTTCCTGAATTTTTCATAACATTTTTATCTCGATGGCATCCAAAGGAAATATTTCGGCCTGAATCACTTGTTACTTTTGACATGTATGAAATCTGAAATTGAAATTGATCCGCATTGGTACTTTCTTTTCTTTTCGGGTGTGTGTGCATATTTGTACTTGTTACGTTGTTAGCTGTTTAAGGTTTTGCTGAGTCTAATCGTATGGACAATTTTATCATACATGTTTACATAATTCCTTCCTCTGGGCACCATAAACAATTTATTTTGTTTTGCAGATGGGCGATTCAACAGCAGGAGCAGCCGGTGACGCTAAGCCAGCTACATTGAACGATCAATTTGCAATTTTCAGCCGTTTTGGTGATACTGCATCGGATGGCAAACATATCACCTTGAGCAATAGCGATAAATGGTAATTAATTCGTAATCTTGAAATAAACAAGCCCAAATGAACCAAGTTCATCCACATCGTGCAAAAATGGGACTTGCCAATAATCTGGACGCAAATGTTCAATAATAATAATGCTAACTCATAAATCATTAAATCTAATTTGATAGGATGAAACAGGCGAAAGTTGTGGATGGAAAGAAAATTACGACTACGGACACTTCAATTTGCTTTAAAAAACTGTTCAAGTAAGTCTTATGAAGCACGAATGCAGCTTCCTCATCATATTTGTCAGGCCCTAGATTCAAGCCTAATAAGAATCATTACATATTTGAAATTCTACAGGACCACCAAGAAAGTACCGATAGAGGACTTCAAAAAGTACATTGAGGAACTCGCAAAGTCCAAGAAGATTGAACCCCAGGAACTACTTGACAAGTTGACCAATTGTGGATCACCAAGTCTTTCAACAGCAACAAAAGCTGCCCATGCAAACGTTGTAGATCGGCTCACGGACAGGTTAGGCAATTAAACAAATGCATTTTTATCTGGAGGCAGAAAACCTAACAACACTTTAACATAACTATAATTTTTGTCCAGCTCGAAATACACCGGGTCGCACAAGGGTGAGTGCACTAATTATAATTGTAAGAATTAATTACTAATTTTACGGTGGCATACACAACTACCTTGTTTCTCTAGAGAGATTTGACGCCAGTGGGAAAGGGAAGGGGATTGAAGGGCGACGAGATGTTGCAGACAGCTCGGGATATGTCGCTTCCTTCAAAACTAAACTGGATTTGAACAAGGATTCTCCAGTGAAAGGTGGGTCACCAAGTCCGACTCCAGTGGCACCCAAGGAATCTTCGCCTGCACCGGCAAAGTAAAGAAATACGAAGAATAACCATCCAAAATTAATTCAACACTAGCTAGAATGCAAATTAATTAGTTCAACGATTATCTAGAAACTAGAAATGTGTAAGATGTATTACATTATAGGCTACAATGTACATATGCATGCCATATATTCAGTCCCTTTGCTAACTATTTGCATATAAAATTAGCTTTGTAAATAACAACTCGCTGATGATGTCATGAAGTTGACTTGAATTTAAAAGTTGATTGAAAAAATAGAATGCAATTAATTATATTATATTTACCACATTTGTTGGAACCAAGTCCTCGACTTTAGAAGTAGTATATTTATATAGCTATTTAAATGTGTGGGTAATATGAATACCAATTACCACTCACCCACCCGTACTACATTATATAATTGAGCCATTTCTCGATTGCTTTTTGGCGTAAATTTACTCATTCTGTTCAGTATTGGATATGTCGATATTCCTTTTTGTTTTACGGATTTAAATTGATTTATGATACGTCTTACTTGATAAATTAAACTCAATATTTTGATGTGTGTAGTATGTAATATTGACCATGCATGGTCTTCGTAAATACTTAGCTTGCGCTAGACCATCACAGAATATGCCTAAGGAGAGTGCCACACATTTTATTATTTGATAATACAAGAAATGTATTTTATTTAGAGTTGGCCGAGTGAGTCAAGTTCCAAATGAATCATGTGCATTCGCTTAAATTAGCTTGTTAATAAGTACACAATCACACAACCGAATCAGTGAAGCAAGAGAGATTTGCCAGAGGAACGCTACATGGAGGTGCCATACTTGTGAACATAATAAATATATCGTTGGGTGCATCTTGTCTTGAATACATTTTTAATTACCTGAAAAAGAGTTCCAAATGTAATTCCTACATGAGCTGTGTGTAGCATGGGAACTTCTTCCATATTTTACTTTACAATCAAACGGTATTATTTCCACTAGATATAAATTAATTCGGAATAGATCTTTTTTTAATTAAGCGTAAAATTGTCATCAAAACCAAGCATTTCATGAAATTTGAGATAATCATTAGTAATACAGATTATTAATAATTAGACAAGTCAAGAAATTGTTACCATTTCAAGCACACAACAAATCAAAATTGAAACTGCGAATTGTTTGCTGAACACTGTTTGCTGCTATTTAAATAACTATTAGAATATGCGCTGCTTTTGTTATGTTATAAGTATGTCTCATACATAATTGTTAGTTTTCCATTTGTAAAATGATTTGCTGATCCGAAATAAATCATAAAGAAAATGTCTACAAAATATCTCAAGTGTAAATTATATGGGTTAAAAATATTGTTAACCCTAATCAGGTCGTATTGTCTTATGTATAGTGTCTGGCTTCCACGCTGAAACCTAGCAATTTTGTAGCATTTATGGAGGAGGAGAAAATGCATGACTTGGGCTCTACAAATGTGCATAAGCACAGCCAGATTTTCATAGTTTGATCGATTTCATACTGAATGTGTTTGTGTCTGTTTGTAAACTGCAAAATTGCAGATTCCATAATATCAAGACTATTTGACACTTTATCACTCTATAGCGCTATCGCTTTGAACAAATAAATAGTCCATAATCGCCTTGGTGTCAAGGAATACTTTAAGTTCGTTTTAAAACAAGGTGCATTTTGACAGAAGTTTCATCAAATATGTATATTGTCATAATATAATAGTGCACAGTTTTCACAAAAGCTTTTGAATTACAATGGAATTTACGTGGTAAGGCTTGACGGGTTCTTATATATTTATTAATTATATAGATTATCAGTATCTCAAACGAGAATACGTAGACTTGTTTTCTGAATATAATTGGAATAATTAGCGACGTTGGAGATGGCCACCTACGATGGATGCGTGGAATGTCCAAGCCTGGAAGCCATTTTGCCCCCATACGAGAAGATATGTTTCAATTCATAGTTTGAAAAACCTCTTGTGCAGAACTGATAGAGCTCAAGCCAGTCTTTTTTCATGTTATTTGTTATTACAGACTTTTACATTTATGTAATTGGAAGTATCATGCGCTACGTGCAAGTGGATCACAGCCACGCCAGAACCCGAGTCGAGGTCCTGCGAACATTTAAACACGGTTTCGATGGGGTAAAATTTTAATATTCGAGCAAATTTTGTGCTGAATCTGCATAGCATCAATATTTTTAAATTTAGGTATCCGCCCTCGAAGGAGATCCCATTAAAGAAGTTTACGCGATTGCAGAGAAAGCAATGAATCCCAAAGTACATGTTTGCAAAATTGAAAAGAAGAAGGACCATTGGCACCACAAGGTTGTGGCCAAATTGACAGGCATACAAGCCACCGAGATCCGTGCAATGAGATTCAACAAGAAAGAGATCATCGTGGTACTCACTGGTTATCCTTCGTTCAGCTTGTCCATTTGGAAGTGGACGACTGAACAAGAACTCATTATGGCGTTGACCAACGAACCGTCCGAATTTTCAGATCTTCTTATTAGGTGAATGAGCATAGTTTATATTGTGTTATTAATTATGACGATGATTGTGATACACCCGCCTGGATCTGTCAAACAAATTGTTTTCATTTATTTTCCTTGCCTACGTGCCAGTCCAATAAACGACTGTCATTGGGTGGAATATGGGAGACAACACATGACGTTTTATGACCTTCAATCATTTACCAAAAATGATATTGTTCGAACTCAAATATATCTTCCTCAACGGTTCATCACGTATGAAAAGCCGGATCCAGCGATGGGTCAACCACTTGCCATGACCATTGTTTCAGCATGCTTCACTCATTTTGGGGATTTTTATGTGCTGGACAATCAGCTTGGGTTGCATATTGTAAGTTGTCAAGTTATTCCATACATGTATAATTGGAAGCAGGACTGATTGTAAAACACTAATTTGTATTATTTATGGGTATATAGTTGAACCAAGAAGACAAAGTTCTCACCTGGCTGTGCTCAATTGGGTACGGATTTTTAGGCACGTCGATAACTCGCATTGTTCCGTATGGTGATTGTATCGCTGAAGTGCATAATGATGGTTGGATTTTGGTAAATCTACCATCTAATATGTAAATTCGCCCCAAAGAATTAATATTTAAAATTAATTGTGTTTTATTCCAAGGCCTATGATATTGTGGACAATGGAATGTTAAAAGTGAAAAAAAGCTTCAAGCTAACCTCAGGAATTTTGAAGTATTTTCAATTTCCTGGAGCTCCTGAGTCATTCCATGCCATTACGGAAAGAGAGGGTCTAATTGAGGGGGTGGAGGAGGGGACGCTCACTGAACCATTTTGCATACCCGACTTCCTTTTCTCAAACGTCAGAGCTGCAACCTTCATCGAACCACGTGCAGATTATTGCGCAATATTAAGTGACACTGGAAGGGTCACCATCTTGGACTCTGAGACGGGAGACATTGTAAATACTAAAAGCTGTATATGTCACAGATAAATGGGTTGTTACTAACAAAAAAATATTCAGATCGAGAATTGGAAACTTCCATTCCGGGTAGCAAGCTTACAGAGCCATCCAGTCCTCCCATTCCTTTTTTGTGGCACTGCATACGGCTGCGTGAATGTGCTCGACACTCAAAATCCCAAGAGGCCAAAACTAATTTGTAAAACGTATTTGTCCAAGGAAAAGGACTCCTTCTTTACCAAAATAGCAATGGCATGTCAAGGAAGGTATTTAGTAGCAGCGGACACCACAAATGACAAAGTTTATCTCATGTATGGATATCCCTTTGAAGAATTTGAATATTTGGACTCTATTAAAGTCCCAGGTTCGAGGCCTCCTAATACATTTTGTAGCCTGGAATTTTTTAAATGTTTGCACGGACTTCAACAAAGGTCTTATTGTGCCTCCCCAGGTGACATTCGCTTGCTCAACGTTCCAGGCTGTGGCGCAGAAGATGCGCGACTCCAAGTCGTAGTCTATGCCAAGAACAAAGTGGAAGAGTTGTGCAGGTAGGAGCTGGCCTATTTTTTATGAATGTTTTTATGAATTTTAGAAAGTGAGCATATTTTATGATGATGTTAGTGTATCCAATTAAATCAAGGATGTAAATTTATCATGTTTTGACATCGCATATTCCAGCAACTACATTTACAACTTCTCTTTGAACAATGAGCGTCTTAACTTGGTGTCGGCTCAGGCTATAGAAAATCCTGTCAAAGCGATATGCTTCTCTCCCATGAAGCCATTTTTGTACACGTATCATGTGGACAAGAAACAAATAGGAATTACGCCATTTTGTGATGATGTACAGTGCTATAGGCTTATCATAATCTTATTAAATTTTATACAAGAAATGAGTGCATCACACACACGCATTTTTGCTCATGTTTTGCGAATTTAGAACGCCTTCCCAGTACTTCAAGAACCTGAAATGATGGTCAAGGGGACCTTTGAGATGGATCTGAATAAAATGGTCGTCCAAGCCGATAAGCTATACACATTTGGAGAAGATGGAAATGTCTCCGTGTATGAAACTCCGCTGGACAAAGGAGAAGAGTCTGCTGACTCTTTGAACCTGCAATTAGTTCTTTCTGTTCACACCCACTCTTTCCTTGACCGAGGCGTGGCGGACGGAGCTGTCAGTTTAGACGGAAGTCAGATAATTGCGATTGGGTTTGATGGAACCTTCACAAGAATCAGATTAATGTAACAATAATAATTACTTGTAAATTATAATCACAATTTGGAAGATTCGAACAAATTACTATTACGATTGTATGTAGGGATAAACCAAAGGAACCTAATTGGGCCTTACTCGGGTTTGTCAAACCTAAATTATACGAGTACCAAATGACTTCATATAAACGAGACCAAGATCGCTTAGTATCTGGGAAGAAACCACGCAACAGGTTGGAAATGATTAGAATTCAAATGGACAACCCCACCATATCTGCTTCACCGGAGGATGAGGAATTACATGCCCTGATAAGTGCCCAGCAGTCGGAAAGTGCAGCTCTTGCCAATAAGAAGAAGAAGAAGAAGAGGAAAAGCAGGAAAGTTGTCATTACGGGTGACGAAGAAGAAGAAGAGGAAGATGAGGTATATATACATCATAAATTATTTGGTACCTTTTTGTAGTCCGAAAACATTTAATTTTCGTTCTGCTCAATTTTCAGGAGGAATGGGTTTGCGATGAATGGTCATCTGGTGAAACGGAAACTGATGGCGAGCATCATTGCAAACATTGGACTTCCACCTCACAGAGCGGTACTGAATGGATCGTTTGAGGACTAGTGCATAATTCAATTTGAGTAATTTGTAAAATATTTCACTATATTATAAACAAATAGAGAAAACTCCATCGGATAGTCAAGAAAAGGACAAGAAAAAACGCCGATCTCAAATTCGCAAGGAATTGGAAAGCGAAGCCGAGAAACTCAGAGAAGAGGCTCAGTCGCGTTCTCAGTCACAATCACAAGAAGGGGGTGACGAAGGGGAGGCAATAACGGATGAAGACATCATGATCCTAATGCAACCAAAACTGTCCATCAACGAGGCGGAAACAAAGGAGAATGCAGAAGCACAGGCCAGGAAAATTTTGGCCAAAGCAGAAAAGAAATCTCGACGAATGACCATGAAAGCCAAGAAAAGATACAAAAACGTCAAGTCAAAAATTCATCACCCAAAAAATATTAAAAAGGCTGCTGCCGAATCAGATGAAAAATCAGAGGAACATCATTCTGGTAATCGAATACAGTTGAGTTTGACATTTCTTTCTTGTTTAATTTCTGCTAAAAACTTCATTTTCTTGTAACAATTAGCTCCGGCGAGTATAGTTTCTAAAGAAGAGAGCACAACGATGGAGGAAGAGGATGAGACGGAAGACGATGACGACAGTGAAAAAGATGACGGAGGTTCTTCTTCCGGTGGAAATAATACGCAACTGAGCTTTGGGGGAAAACATAGGAGAGATAGGTTGAAAAACCAAAGAAAACTCAAGATGGACCAAGAAGAAGACGATGATGTCGTAGAAGAACGCTTCCGAAAAGGGGGTGACTTTTTTGACGCCACAGAATCCGTCAACATTATCCAGTTCTCGCGACCTCAAAACGAGACTGGAGGAGTCATCAGAATGTTTGAAGGGATCGACCCAGATGGAATTTATTGCGTCAGCTTTAGTAATTTTCTATTAGCAAAATTAATTAACGTATTCATAATTAATTTGCATATTGTATTTCTTTTGTATTTTATTAATTTAAACCATACGTGGAATTGATTTATTAGACATTCAAAGTGGTGAAATCCCTGCTCCTGAATACTGGTCAAGATACGAGTACACTTTGCTGTATCGACAGTTTCAACCCCGTTCTGCGAAGCTGCAAAGCGTTCTCAACAAAATGATGGAGCTTGTAAGATTTTAATTTATTTTGAGGTTGCAATTTGATACATCCTGACCAAGGTTAACGGTTAATTATTATGCATATATTTTAGTTTGACACTGTTATGAACTTGAATAACTCAAGGGAGTCGAGATTTCAAGTTCCAATCACAGAGTTCAACTTGGATGATGACATAGAAGCTATTCTTCAAGAAAAGGGAAACAACTATGCCAAATATTGTCATGTAAGTAGATATGTACTTAATCTGCATTTATCCAAATAATCTCTATTTAAGTAATTATTATCAATCTACGGACGGAAAAAGCTAAGTTTCAACTTCACATGCTTGTTTTTATAGGTCCAGATGATGGCAAGGAACAAGTTGAGACATACTCGAATTGAAAACTTTAAGAACTTGGTTTGGGACTGCTATGCTCACAAAGGGAAATTATTTCTGGTATGTGGCTGCATTAATATTATCAACACCAAAGCTTGCTCTGAACTTTTAAGTAATCACCTTATATTACAAATTGCAAGGGTTACGATTCACCAATCATAGTAGCAAATTATCCCCTCAATTCTCACGAAAAGACTTTTGGAACGTCTGTGGATCAGAGTCAGGAAGAAAGGAGGCTAGAACTGCGGATCGAGTCTTTGGACGACGAGCTCGTAGAACTTGGAAATCATTACACTTTTACCATAATACAATCTGAAATGGAACACGTTGAGCCAGAAGCTCAAAAGATGTACATGAAGTAAGAACATTTTGCTGTTATTCAATCAGTTACTTCTTAATTACTTGTTAACTCACATAAGTGTACGCTATTGAAAGATAATGCTACTAAAGAATTGCTTATTTAATTATCGCAGAAGTATGATGAGCATGGATTTGGGTGGAAAATTTGACGAATTTAACGAAACGGAGGATGACGAAGAAGAAGCTTTAAAAACAGTTTTACAAGAGTTGGGGCTAGGTTCGTTGTATATAATCTTGCTGATCTTATTCCACAAACCTCAAAAGCAACTCATTATGAATTTCTTGTTTTTTTTTCTCTGTAATTCAGGTGGTCGCCCAAAGAAGGACGGCAAAGGGTTGTCTCAACCCGAAAAATCTGTTTCACTATTTTCTAAAGCCAGCAAGGAAAAAGTTGGTGGATCCGCGTTCGGTTCACGTTTGCCTACAAAGAAACGAGAACTTCGAAGTCAAGAAAGTACCCCTCGACCTGCCAGTCACACAAAGCATCGCAGGAAGAAGAAGGAAGCCAAGATAAGGCCACCCAGTGTAGCAAGACTCCGAATGCAGTCAAGGCAGAGAAGGACCGAGTCAGAAATGCCTATTGCTGAAGAGCAGAGTGAAGCAGGAGGTGAGAACAACTAATTAAGTGACACGCCCATGAATTCTGCTAATAATAAACATTTTTGCAATAACCTTGATCTCATTGAAACATAATATTTGCATTTGAGGTGATGATGAAAAGCTTCAAAAGAAGAGGCTGGTTCATATTGGGTTCGCCATGAGTGACTACAGTGGAGCATCCTCGGCTGTGGAGGACACTGAGGACGAGTATGATGATGACGTGCAAAGCGTAGCGTCCTCGGTTGCCCTGTCCAAGAAGGACATACTGGATACGATTAAACCGAGCAAGGTGTATATTTTTGCCAGAGGTATGTTTGGACCATCGGGGGCAGCGGCAAGACGACGCAGCAAAATGGACACGCTTCTTGGACCAACTCCTGGTCGGAAGAAGCGGAAGAAGGAGACGAAAGAAAAACAACCTGTTGTGGAACCCACAGCCCGACAACGACGCCACACCAAGAAGATTAAGCCACTGAACGAATTTGTTGTCCTCAGCGAGGAAGAGGGCGAGGAAGGGGAGGAGGAAGAGGAATGGGAAGGGATTGATGAGGAAGAAGCATTCTTGGACTTGAAAAGTGCCAGGTTTGCAACTATGGAGGAAGAACAAGTAACACCATACTTCAATGTTCAACGTAAAAACTATACAAACTTGCGTGCTTATGTACTTGTGTAATATGTTGGTTTTCTTATATACAATTGGTTGCACTATTTCAGGCATTTTTTCAGGAAATTTGGAACATGAATTGGAGGACATGCATCAGTACAAACCGAATCCGTATCAGGTAAGACACACTCTAATTATAATAAAAGAAAACACAAATAATTACATTGTTTTGCTAATAAAGAGTTAATTACCTCTTTTCATGCTCTTTATGCAAATTAAACCAGTACCATCAAATGGAATTGAAAGCTCGACATCACTTTGTTCGCCAAATCATGCTTGTCTCTGCCGACGTTTACAGACTCAAACTATTTTTTGACGAGCTCTTTGACGAAGCAGGCAACTACAAGTCGGAAGTCTTGAGAAGAATGCAGGAAAGGAATGAGAGAATACGAGAGATTTACTACTATCTTAATTTGGACTTGGACATTTTGGACGATGTGAACAATCCCAAAGAAGACCCTGGTGGAATTTTTGTTGTGACTAAAGACGAGGTGACCATAGGAGTTTCACAAAGTCCTTTCAATTTTACTTCGTATCTGTTGCCAATACTGCATTTGTATATTATAGATCCCCGTTGAAAAGTACTACACTGCAGCTCAAAAAGAACAACAAAGGCTGGATGCTGAAGAGGCAGAACGTGCTCGTCAGGAGCTTGAAGTGATGCGTCGTTGGGAGATTGAGGAGGAGGAGGAGGCTGACCTAGAACGTGAGGAGGAATTGGCCATGCTTGCTGCTGAAGAAGCCGAATTGGAGGAGGAAGAAGAAGAAGAAGAGGAAGCAGGCGAAGGTGCATTTATTTATCATAAACTCAACATCAATGCATGACGATGATCATTATTTAATATGCATAAATGTTTAAGGTTTACATATTCAAATTGGTAATTACAGGGGAATCAGAAGAAGCTTCTGAAGGTGCTGGCTCTGAAGAAGTCGCAGAGGAAGCGTCGGCTGAGGAAGGTGAACATGGATCAGAAGAAGGCGAATGTGTCGAAGGGTCAGAAGGAAGTGAAGAGGGTAATATTATTATTATTACTCACTAATGAGAATTTCTAAATTGCAAGTTTCAAATGAAAATCAATACAATGCAGCTTTAGTATGAACAGTAATTTCGTCTCTTCGTAATTTCCTAGTGTTGTATGTAAAACCCTGTTGGATCCTGGTAACAATCCTGAACTTAATACTACATTCCGAATGTTTAATTCCTATAACTATAAGAATTCTAGGGTTCTAAATTTAAAGACAATCCATTGACCCTGGCTCCAGCTAAAAACTGTACTTTCAAATATTTTTGTTACTAATATTAACGTTCCAATTAATTGCAGTGTGTGGATCAGTGGAGGAAGAAGAGGAGGAGGAGGAAGAGGAGGAGGAGGAAATCAATCCATTACAATATTTGCTACTTCCGGGTGAGAAAAAAGAGGACATTCTGCTCAAGCAAATTCCCAAGCCGGCATTTATGCTGGAAAAGGGAATGATGGAATATACTTTGGAAGAATTTATGGCTGCAAGAGAATATCGTGATGAATGCGAAGTTCTGGAGAAGGAAAGGGCAAAATTGACGAAAAACTTACAACATGAACTGCATACCCTCTACAAGGCAAATGCCAATGATTACAACAGCATAGATCTACGACTCAACGAGTTGTTTATGGCTAAAGTTCAGTTCCACTACAATGTCCTCATGGAAGAGTGCACAATCATGAGACTCGTAAGATTGATGAGAACTACCGATGATTGTCAAAAGGAGGAAGATCGAGTAAACCTCATGCTTCAAAAATTACAAGAAGAAATGAAATCCACACAAATGCTCGTGTCACAATTGACAATCAGAAAAAACGAGTGCAGGGAGCAGGAGATGGTCATTATCGAACGACAGAACGAGTTGGAGAGAAAGTTCAGGAAGGACTTGGGCGACGTTGGACATTATTTGGCATTTTTTATGAAAAATTACAAGTACATATACAGTTTACTATTTTACATAAATTTGCTTCCAATAGTATTTTACACGAATATGTTTTGGGTGTTTAGACGGAAACCCAAAATCCAAGGGAAGAGCATGGACAAGGCTGAAGTGTATGAGATGGGAATCCACGCCCTTAAGTCGACAAATCTTCGTGCATTTGGGCGTGACAACGGGGAGCCGGCTCGTGCCGTCGTAATGGCCCTAATGGACATTGAAGATCCCATGCTCATCCCCAGTGGGTGTCCAAGAACCCATTGGGACAAGTTTTGCAAACTTCGACGCAAAAGACTCATTTGCGACTTTGAAATCAAGTTTGAGCTTCTGGAAATTGAGCACATTTCGAAAGGATTGCAAGAATGCACTGAACGTGAAGATATGACGGCGAAAGCAATGGCAGCCGTGCTAGCAATTCTTTCTCATCGAACGGAAATGAGGAATTATTTATTGTATAATACCGAATTTCAGTTCATTACTGGAAAGGGAAACGTAGAGATTAATTTCTGGGACGTGGATGCACATGAGAATTCTGTTATGACCCTAGCAAACAACATAGAAAAGCTGAATGCAAGGGTTGCAGTACGTCCTCAATCACAGATAATGATCTTTTTGTTTTCATTTAAATATAAATATCTGGTTGGTTCATTTTTTGTAGGCTTGCACAGAGCGCTACATCAGAGACACGAAACGATGTATATTTGTACACCGAGACGTTCGAGATATTGAATGGAAATTCAAAGTAGAACATAGGACACGTCAAGATTTAAAACAGCTACACCATGATGTCAGCAATAGCAAGGTTATTTAGTTTATGTAGCTTAATACAATTGTGATCACTCAGTATTTTTTGTTATGCCCTCCATACACAATTTGTGCTTAATTTGAATCAATAATCTTGTAGCCTACTAAAGAACTCCTTCGAGCCCAACGCTTAGGTGTGGACCTTGAAACGCTTCATGAAAACCGCATACAACGAGTCAAAAGTCTCCTTGAGGCTGCTGACAAGGTAATATTTGTATGATGACTGAGTAACCTTTGATTTAAAAGAAGTGAGATAATAAATATTCATGTAACCCTGTCTTGCAGCATCAACAGGCATATATTGCCTCTAGGAAAAAGCTCAAAGAAATGTATCAACGCCAAATGAAGCGTCAAGTAAAAATTAACAATAAACTACAGGATTGGTTGGCTGTCGAAAATCGAACCACGAGTCTGATGAAACACACTTCCGTTTCAGCCACGCCGGAACAACGAGCTGAAAAGTACAATGAACGGTTAGCAAAATATTTTTTGGTTCGTAAAATTCCCTATTCATACTTCCAATCTAATCCAATTTTTCTCTGTTTATAGAGTATCAAAATTCCTCGCAAAGGGTTACATGATCCGCAAAATTCATGACAATTATCAGACGATCAACTACTTGGAAGCCGAGTTGGCTCGATACTATCAAAAATCATTTCCATGCTTGTAAACTCTGGATTTATAACAGTTTCTATTTTTATACTACTAATTATCTAAATGTATGCTATAATAAAAGATATGAGAAAAATTGATGGAAATATCCTGCAAATACATTTGGTTCAACATTACTACATGAATATATTGCCATTACCCCGAATTTGCAGAGCGACTTTCATACCTGGTTCCGGTATTTATTGACTTTCACTTGCGTGTGCAAGCAATGTGCACATTGACAAACAACTGCTTTGTACGATCTTTTGGTAAACTTTTGTAAACTACAAACTGTTATTACTTTGTGCTTGTTGAAACGTTGTTGGAACTGAGTATGCGGCAAGGTTGTCGACTTTGTGGGGCATTTTCGCGTCCTACTAAAACTGCTTCGCCAGGCGTACTAATTGGAGCGTTGCGGAGGCAATGTTTCCTCCAGGATTACAATGTCAATAATCATCGAAAATTGTGTCAGTCGAGTGCTCAGGTAAGTGGTCAATGGTCATCGCCACCCACGATAAAACAAATAATACTTCTGTCGGGTGTGAATGTTGTCAAAGTATTATTTTTAATTGTCTATTAAAACGTTAGTGTTCTGGACAATTTGGGGTGGGTACAGGGAAACAGGCACGCTTGGCCGTGGACTTGGAATCTTCGGCGGAGCGGTTCATGATGAGCAACAACCTCAAACCAAAACAGCACCCCGGTGTTTTTCATCTCACAAGAAGGTCGCTCCCCCCCAAATTCATCGAGGCTGCTCAGCGTGTCTTGTCCCGTGAGCCAAATAAATTAAATCACGTCAATTAAAGCATTTAGTATATACTTTGTGTGGTTTTTAGATGAAAATCTCTCAAGATTGTTGGAGTCGACATCCGCTTTTCGAAATTATTTGTGGTCTCGACATCTACCAATTGAAGAAGCAGAATATAGGCAAAAGGTTGAAAAAGTCGAGGATAATATTCAAATAAAGGGTGAGTCCAAGTGCACCATGACCATATGCATATTATTATTCCGTGATAAAAGTCCGACGAGCAACATTTGTTTTTATAAATACTTCTGTATAATGAATATATTTACATACCTTTTTAACTATATTTAGAAGACATCATGCGACCGTTCTTAAGCGCTGAACAGCTCGAAAAACTTGAAGCTGCTCGTGATGGCAAGATTAAAAATCATTTGAAACGGGATATCTATCATTGGGAGGCCATTAACTACGACAAAGCTAAAGCGTTACAATATCTACTAGTTAGGTCGGCAGGCGAGTATGCCGCATTACTTCAGATATTTAGTGAAATTCAACGCAGGGATAATCAATTTCAACCAAATACCCTATGTGACTTTGGTTCCGGGATAGGTACCACGGTTTGGTAAAATATTATTCCCTACAATTGTGTAATCAACATAATATTAGTGATTTAATCAGTATATACTTACATATTTTTCTTTATTTTTATTTCAGGGCAAGTAAAACCGTGTGGCCAAAAAATGTCCAAGAAGTGTTATGTGCAGATGTGTCAAAAGAGATGAATGAACTTGCTGAACGACTTTTGAGAGGTGGAAGTATGAACAACGATCATGGGTTCCCAGCGTTATATTTTAGACAATTTTTGGCACAGTCTTTCAAAGTTAGTCATTGTCTCACATCGTAGTGTTTGTACTCATATTTTTTTTTTTATTTGCTAGGTGTCGTACGATTTGGTAGTAAGTGCCTATTCTTTGATGGAACTTCCTTCACTGAAACATAGACTGAAAGCTTTAGACATTTTGTGGAAGAAAACAAACAACTATTTGGTGATTGTGGAACAGGGATCTAGTGCCGGATTTAAGGTAACTACTTGTACTGATGCTCTCTAGTCAAGTGGAATTAATATTAATGCGTGTTGTACAATGGTTTTGAACTTGAACAGGCTATAATAGAAGCAAGAGACTATATCTTAGAACTTGACAAAGGTCATAAAAGTGAACTGTCTCACGTATTTAGTCCTGTAAGTGGGTTGTTGTATGCATGATAATTTTTTTTGTTTTATTCGTGCTTGAAATTATTATTTTTTGTCTTAATTTATATTTACTCTTTTTTAGTGTCCACAAGAAAGTCCATGCCCAAGATTTGTTCATGACGATAGTACTTGCAACTTTTATGTGAAACATCAAGTATTGTACCCATTTCATCAAGATAATACGGGAACGGAAACATTTTGTTACGTAGTTCTGAAGAAAGGTGAACTACATAAATTTGGAAATACGTACAAGAGAAAAGTACAAGAATTTAACTTAGATGTACTTAAATTTCGATATACCTAGGTCCTCGAGACCCCGAGGATGAAAGGTGGCCACGAGTCGTTCGGGATTCAATGATAAGAAAAAAACACTGTATTTGCAGAGTTTGTACTAACGAAGGGCAGTTGGCTGAAGTACTGCTCACCAAAAATAAGCACTCTCAGTGAGATTCTTTTATTACATGAAATAATTATAATTATTTGAAGGTCTGCTGCAAGCATTGTAATCATAATTTTTTTTTCAGAATGTTATATCGCGTGGGAAGAAAGAGCAAGTGTGGTGATCTTCTCCCCGTCAAAGAAATTAAAGACCACGATGTATCCACACAGTTTGAACCTGAAGAACTAAACGACTTTGTCGATTCAGGTTCTAAAACTAGCTCAAATGACACTAATATAACATACTGATACAAATACATTGTTCATTTAGATATGATTTGTATACTGTTCATAAAATACGTAACACAAAAACCCATTATTTACCCCTCCCTCTGCCTCTCCCTTGTAACAGGTTAAAAGGGGTGCCCTTTTCAACATGTGGCGCAAGTTGACCTGTAACGCAACAGCTCCCTGCTCATCCACTGTGTACGTATTTTATGAACTTTCCCTAGTATTTAATGTAGACATCTAATACTTTGATGCCATCGGATACGTCTCCTTGATTTTGAGATATTTGTCACCTCTGGCTCTGTATTTTGCAATTGATTTATAAAACTTAACTGAACTTGATCACATCGAATCATATATACTATGCAATGATAAAGCTTACGTAAAATTGCAATATTCGCCCATCAGTTCTGCTCCTGCTGCATTGGCGTGGCAGGGACATTTCCCAGTGTCATAATCTCCCCAATTGCTGCATGGACATCCCCAAAATTTTTTCCCTTTAATCGTCTCGAGGTAGAGGTAGAAAGCTCTTTCGTGACTACAATTTCCTGTTGAAATTTAGAATGTTTAGGTTGTGTCTTCGTTTGTTAATTTTGCAAGAACATGAGCAATAATAATTAAATTTGGTAGAAAGTATTCTCACTCAGAAAATAATCGCGTATCTTGTCCCATTCACATCCCGGTTGATCGGCTCCTCCTATAAAATCGAAAATTTCGGAAATGTTAAATACGGTACAAAATGAGCCAAAAGTGCAAGTCTTTTTCGCATCGATTTCACCAAATTGCACATAAAAAATTACAAATTCAGTTTTGGGTGGGGGGATTAATATAGCATAGCTGTTTTTGAATTATATTCAACCACACCCCCTTCAAAAATTGGGGAAGAAAATTGGGAAAAATGAGAAGGTCAATGTACACTCGGTACAGAAAGAAGTAGATACCAACTTGCATTTGACATTTGACTTCCCTCATGAATATGAACATTTTGATGCATCAAGACTTTCAAAATTCGAAAATTGGCGGTTTTTCGACCTACATATAAATCGTTAAAAAAGTGACCTTAGCGGTCATTTCGCGGCTGACAACCTGATGCCAGATTTTTCTTCGTCAGAAGTGCCACATTTTCCGCTTTTGTTGTCCGCTGCGAAATGACCGCTACCATGACTTTTTTGGGGTCAAAGTTTCTGAGGGAGGGGCTTATACGGCAGGAGCCGTAACAATGTGTAGGTATTTATGATATACATAAAGGTAATTACATAGAAGCTATTAAAACAGCCTCAAATCGCCCCAAATTTAAAACTTAAGCTTTTCTGAATTTATAATGATGATATGCATTCGAAAATTAACGCTATGAGGCTTATCAACGAAGTTATCAATTTTTCAGATAAGCAAATTTAGTTTATCCAAATCGCCCCAAACTTAAAACTTAAGCTTTTCTGAATTTATAATGATGATATGCATTCGAAAATTAACGCTATGAGGCTTATCAACGAAGTTATCAATTTTTCAGATAAGCAAATTTAGTTTATCCAAATCGCCCCAAACTTAAAACTTAAGCTTTTCTGAATTTATAATGATGATATGCATTCGAAAATTAACGCTATCGGGCTTATCACTGCGCTTATCAGTTTTTAAGATTAGCAAATTTAGTTTGTCCAATTCGCCCCAAATTTAAAACTTAAGCTCAACGATTTATCAACTGAACCAACTCGTGTAAGAGATGAAAAGCATCTCAACACGAGTTGGTTCATAATCCCGGTAAACAATTTGAAGAGAGTGAGAAGTGAGACGGACCACCATACGGCACTGGCAACGACAGTCAGCGGTGGTGGTGGTGGATACCCACCAGAATCCGAGTCTCACTCTGCCTTTCGCTAAATAATGGAAACTGCGTTTGTGAAACGGTTGGGCTGGTTCAGCTCACGTGGTACATATAATATATAATATAATATAAGAGTGATTGTGGTTGAGCAGAAGTATTTACCGTTCGGAAAAAAATCAACGTCTCCGATGCTCTGAACTATTCCACTTCTTCCCAACGAGGAATGAATTACATCAACAAATTTTGCATCGCCTTTGTCCAAACGATTGTTTGAGGTTAGTACAGCAAATGAAGGGCCTGCAGGATCAAGTCCTGTGATTCTCCCCAACTGCTGTCGTTCCATTTTCATTAAATACTTTCCCGTGTAGCCAGCCACCTAAAATTAGTGCACACATAATAATTTCCAGCACATTATACTGTGCTGCCTGCTGCTCATGACTAGTGGTCACCCAATGACATATGACATGACGTACATAAGTACTTACATGAGCTCCCAGGCTGAAGCCGATGAGGTGAACTTGGTCATAGGAGTGGATGAAGCCATTTTTCTTTAGAAATATGCAAATATCTCCGACCCTTTCCCCTACAATGCGGGTGTTGAAGGCTGAATTGAAGTAGACAATATCTCCAGCCAAATGCCTCCAGTCCACGCTAAACACGTTCGACTCCTCCCCATGCTTGAGGTAGGCTTGTTTGAAGGAGCAAGGAAAATGTACAATTTGATTAATTACTTAATTAAATATGTGCGTCAACTGTCCATTCAATGTAATACCATCTTTGAGAAGGTAATTAAAATGAGAAAATCCATTCATTCTAAAACCGTGGATGAGAAATTTGACCCGCTTTCCAATCGCGAATGACGACTTTTTCAGTTGATCCAGCGATCCATATTTTATTGGGTTAAATCCGGTTCTATTTACGCAGAAAAAGAATTAAGAATATTTTGCAAGCATACAAAATTGTTGATATTTTGATCAAAGTATTAAATGTTTGGATCCTGTCTATGGCTCACTCACTTATTGCTTCGGGTGTATAAGTAAAAATGCACCGTATTTTTCTCCCTTTCACTGAATCCGTTCAATATTTCGATGGCTATGTTTTCCAAACTTTCAAGTGAATTCATATCATTTCTTCCAAGGTAGTGGGAAATTGTTGTCCAAATATCCCTCAAAACTACTGGTGTTCCCAACTCGTAGGGTTGGTCACGCAGTCCTAGAATACCGTTTGTACTAAGAAGCCGGTTGAACATATCTTTCACAACAGAGGTGACCCCGGGTCCTCCAGGAAGAAGAACTCCTGCCAACGCCAGAGAGGAAATAGAAGGATAAGATAAAGTAGTATCTGACACGCCATCATCTTTGTACGAAGACGTGGAAGGCGCTATGAGGTTGGTGCGGGTGGTTGTTTGTTCTGTGATGATTGTTCCATTTTTCGGTTTACATTCACTCCAATACGGATGGGAAAATTGAATGAAAATGAAAATTCTAAAATAATTAAAAGTGTAACGTTTCATGCTTGAATTAAGTTATCTAATTGTTCTCTAACAAACGTCGTATGACAATTTCATGACGCTCAAACAACACAATGAACAACCTATTCCAGGAGAAAAGCAAGAATTTCGTGTTCGTGCCCACGTTATCATCATCACTATTTGCGTGATCATAATCGAAATCTGATAATTATACAATTTGTAGCGTTTGAATTATTTAATACTAATGAGCATCGTTTAATCACGTCTACGAGAATAATTAGGACAGTGCGAATGTACCACGAAAAATAATGCAATGTGGAGGAGTTGGTAAACTCTAGGTTCACATCAGCAACACTAATTATGACGATTAATTAATTATGATTGCAAGAGAACAAGGGTTATTATCACATAATGTGGGATGATATAATACGCTGCTGAGACACTAATAATATGTGTGTATGCAATATATTTTTAGTTAATTTCCGTTCATCCGAGTGTCAGATGTCATTTATAAAATTACTTGAAAAATTTGAATATATATCAAAAATCATTAGTTTAGTTTATTATATATAAGGTCATCGATTAAATGACTCAAAATGTGACAATTGTCAAGATTGAAAATATTAAAACGAATGAACCATGAAAACGTGTTTCAAATACAAAGATATATGTACACCAAGTATTTCACAATAAAATTAATGAAATAATCAATGCGAAAGAAGTACAAAAATATGTAAAATTACAAAAGCCTTCCACGACAGTCTGGCGACCCACAATAGCAAAATAGTACTTTGTTGGGTACACTTCCAATTTCATAATTATAGTCCCAAGTTAATTCTGATCCAGCACGAATGTGTTTACTAGCAAAGAAAGAGACCCAAGGGAATCGGAGATCATGTGTATCCACAAACACATTTTGTACAAAAACATTCGGTTGACAAGAGTGCTAGAAAATTCAAGAAGGGAGCAGTTAATACATAGATACATATATTAACAAATATCAAATATTACACATACATTGAGATAACGTCCAATATTCCCTGTAGTTTTAGCATCCATAATATAGCATTCTTCGTTTTCTCCAAAATACTCACGAAGTGGGCGACGATTTGTTACTTTGGCTTTGGGAGTGTCAACATTAGCATTAAAATGAGAACGTGGACGTGCACCGCCTTCTACACACAAGCATTCATAATACAAAGTTTCAATAAATACGTAAATGGAAATAGTATTAATATTTGGATCGTATATCGAACCTCCTTCGTCATCGCTGTCACTATTCTTGGAACTTCCAGAAGCAGATGAGGTCTTCCCGTTATGTTTGCCTCTCGTGCTTACCGTCCTCTCTACTGTTGAAGGCTTAGGACCGTGATAACTGGCGTCAGCGGCATGAAAATCTACCTCTTGATCAGATTCTTCATCGCCTTTATCTGTCGTTGCTTTTGATTGAAAATTTTGTTATGTAAAAAAAACAATACGCTACTTACTCTTGCCTACGAGTAGGATTACTACGAATTACCTTTCTTTGTCTTAATTCTTTTCTTTGAACGTTCTCCAGGTTCTTCAGTCTCAATATCGGTAACATCAGATTCATAGTCTGCTTTCACGCCTTCGATACTTTCAATGTAGTCCAGCTCTGCGAGATACTCATCTCCAAATTGTTGTCCATCCTCATTGGCTCCAGCATCCGTCAACACTTGTCCGGCATAAATGCAAATAAATGCACCTTCAGGCACATCAAAGATAGGTCGAATGCCCCAGCCTTTTGCCGCTATTAGAATATAACAAAATTATTAAGTTGTATATTGTATACAATGTCTAATTATTATCTTTCCAATGTATTATTTTCCTAATACCTGTCTTGAACACTTGGAGTGGTACTTTGAGTCCATTTTGTGCTACTCGGTTGCAACACGTTTTGGCACATTTGCACCTTGATAAGAAACATATACGCACGTAAGGGTCACATACCAATTAGATTTACTATTTAAGAGTTAGTTATTATATATTTATGAAAATTACAACTACTATTATATTGTGGCCACTTTAACTTACTTGGGATTACACTCATAAATCCCACTAACAATGTGATCCTTTAATCGCCTGTATTCATATCCTTTAACAGGATATAGGGGGTTACTTAATTTCGTAAAAGAGATTCCAGAATATGTCGTCTGCCAGCATCTACACTTTGTCTTGTCCTATAATGAAAATAATGACGGCGAAAATTATTACCCACATAATTTCTGTTTCCTGCTCTTCTGGTTTTCTTGCCTGTACTTACCCGACAATCATCTTCACAGTCACATCCTACCAAAAACTCATCATCAGTGTTTAGGTGTACACCTGAACCTGCTATTCGTTGACTCGAATATTCCACGTATGGGGGATACTCATAGTCAAAGGCGTTTACAACTTGTACAGGAGCAGATTCTTTTCCATATGTCAAATCCTAATAATTAAAACATTATTAGATTTGATTGCAAATGGTTGTTGTAAAAATTTGGCATTAACCGGTAGAAAACTATGTTGGCGTGAATGACGAAATTCATTGAGGCAGTCCACAGCCAAATCAAAGCAAAAGTGATCAATAGGAACTTGACACTGTGTTTGAGTGAGATAGTCGTACATTTCCTCCATATCACGTATTCGAATCCCACAAGGTCCTCGGTAAAAAATTGACCGACGAGGATTTTTTGCAATTTCTCTGCATCAAGATTTTAGTTGTTACAATTAAACACCATAAAAATACATAAAAATAAGTGAAAGTGTACCTTGTAAATCCCAAGTGTAATGGCAGAGCAAGTGGACTCATTTTCTTGTACTCTTTATTGGAATCGTCATATTCATACACACAAGAACTGTTACAAACATGATGACCGTACTCCTTTGTAAATGGTACATCAGAAGGTATAGGCCTTTTCTGTATATGCATATTTATAAGTTTTTAATAAAACCTTAGCCGTGCCAATTCATTAAAAATTATGTTAATTATATGAGGAAGTAAATGAGCAAAAATATTTACAATAATTGTTCCCTCAAACTCGCCGTAATCCAATCGAGCCAGACGTCTGATATCGCCATATTGTTTTTCCAATGCATGGTGAGCTCCAGAAGTCGACTTTCGAGCGGTTGGCTTCAGTGGCTTGTTTCTACCGTGCGAAGGAACCAAGTCATCATCATCACCATAATTATACTCAATTCGCGCATGATTTTTGTTCTAAACGAAAAGCAAAAATATATAATTAACCGTTATTTATTTATAAGACACTAGAAAAACGAGAATACTTATTATGTCATACATAAATTGGAGCACTTGTAGTTCGTCGCGCTGTTTTCTTTTGTCGTTGTCTAGTTTGTTTTTCAAACAACGGTGATAAGCGAGTGGAACCACGATAAATCCATTCACACCTGCCATCGTTTTCAAATTGCATCTTCACCAAAGAGCAATCGAGTTCAGTAACTCTCGCGACCCACCATTTCCCATTCCACTCTGTAGTGACAACTTGACCAAGAGTCAAACGAACCTTTGAATAAAATTTAAATTTTCTTAAATTCAGTTTATAAAAATCTACCCAAATCCAATATTGCAATCACTCAAAAACCTCCCACAGGGTAACTAATTCCAAAATTGACGAACTTTGTCATATTGAAACAGATGCAAGATTACTCTGAAACAACGACAAAATGCGTTGATGTAGTTAGAGACATTCATTTTGCTTCCCTTTTTCATAATTTAGAAAAAAAACACAAAGTGTAAGCTACCCTGATAAATAATAATATTTACAATGGTCATCTCAGATTCATCTCAGGCTTTGCTAGCTCTGACATACTGTATAAATTTTACTAATAAAAACATACCATTGGACGCTCAGGATACTTTGTGAGGTACGATTTAATAAATTCTGCTGAATCAGGATGCACATCGCTCCATACTTCTTTGGAATATTCGTATATTAACAGAATATCTTTAATACCGACATATTGAGCGTATCCATCATCAAAGAAGATCAAATATCTGAAGATAGATCAATTTAGAGAATGTAGAAAAACCTTATTATTCCGAGCAAGAAACCCCTATTATCAATGTTACCTAAACTTATTTTGTGGTGTAGGATGTTCAGCAACGATACCAGCGTAGTACTGTCCATCTCCTATTGGTTCCATTTTCAACTCATCCCGAAATTTAGCAATGATTCGAGTCCCAACTATTAGAATGAATGGGCAAGGTATGTTATATGCAATTTGCTTGGCAGTCACTCTTTTCAATCCACCACCCCCAACTCCTTGTTTTCGTTCAAATTTCACAACAAACTCGGGCTGGAGAAAAAAATGCATAATACACTTTAGTGAAATTAAATGTGAAAATAAATTGTAGTGTTGTAAATTACAGATTTGCCAGATCCAACATTAACAATTTCTTCAATTGAAGTTTTGACCCAGAAATGAAGGAGGGTACGGTTTTGAGCATACACATTTCCACCCACTGGTGGTACTAATTTAGGAATTTCCTTTGGTGGGCGACCCAAAGGACAGGTTATCTTTTGAGATCCTTCGCCAGACACGACCTCTATGATCTAAAGTAATATATTTACAATGAAGTACAAATAAGTCTCCAGACACACGAATGCCCATGAAATATAAATTCTGTATTATTAGATGCAACTTACATCACCATCATCCGAATAACGAGTTCGATTTTCTTTCGCCTTTCGTGGGCGGTTACGATATCCGCCTATGAAAAACATAGATTATATTTATTTCTAAAAATCTCCAATATTACTATATAAACAAACCTCTTGTGGGAGCAGGAGAAGCATTTGGTTGAAAGACACCAGGAGGTAAATCGGGGAGGTTTGGAATATTTTGAAGATGATCATTGTGCGGCACCGATTTTACGATAGTTCCCGTGGTACTTATATCAATTTCTTCAGTTATGACCGGCTTCATAATTACAAATTTTGTTTTAATTTTGTATTGCAGAATTTGAATTATTTCGAAGCTATGTAGTAGTAGTAGCAGTACACTTACAACAGGTTGGTAATATCCAGTCACCTTGTCATAAATCTTTTTAGTCTCCACAACTTGCCTCTCAACAAATGCAATTTGTTTTTCCAGACCGCTATAATCTTTCTCTTTACAAAACAAAGTAGTTTTTAGATTAGTGGATATTTCAGTGTATAACTATTATATTTCACATTGTACAACTGAAAATTCAATCGACTGTACATATATATATAGACATACCTAAATTCGCCGATTCAATTGTTGTAGTTTGTTCACATTTTGTTATTTGCGATTTAAGGTCTAATTTTGTCATCAAGTCTCCAATTAAATCTTCCACACTCATTGCTAATTCAAAAATTTCCTTATTTTCAGCCTCCAGTCTTTGAACATCTGCAGGATTGTCTTCCTCTTCATCATCTATTATTTTATGAAACGAGGAAGTAAATTACTTGGTTGTATTAAACGGGATAATAACACTTCATAATACAAATAAATGCACAATAAAAATAGTATACCTTTAACTTCGATGACATCTCCTTCCATTCCTTGAGGTTTTGATATGAACGTAAAAATATTTTCATCGTTCTTTAGGGCACCAACAGAATTCTAAAATGTTCAAGAAATATTTTTTTAAATAAACAATATGCACTATTATAAATATCACATTATAATATGATTTGCGATGGAACATATATATGTATACCTTCAAAAAACTTTCTGCCTCCTCGTTACAGATCTTACAAATTTTGTGCACTTTTTTATAAGATGTGTTAAATCGGAAGTACAGAATTGCAGCTTTCTTTGCAATGACCAATTCATCGGAATTTGAAGTACAATTTGCATTGCTGCACCCATTGTGAAGTTTCCTTTTGTGATCTTTGTTATTATTTTGGAGGATACCTTCAATGTTAACATTTGGTTTTGCAAGAGCAAATGACAAAGATTTTGTAGATGCTAGCAGTTTATTCAGATTTCCAACAGAATTTTCATTCGCTTCTTGTTTTGGAGACTCAGTTGGAGGAGTAGGATGGGGAGGAAGAGGAGGAGGAGGAAGTATAGTAGGCAACACATCCTTGTTCGAAACTTGGGAATTCTGCAATTAGTTTTAATTAATTACAGAAATTAATAAATTAATCTACGAGCAAATCAATCAATAAGTATAAATAATGTGTATTCACACAAACCTTTCCCCGGTTGGAGTCAGTTCCAAGGGATGGAATTTTTGGACTGGCAAGGGGAATAACAAAGGATTTCTCCATTGGTGGCAGCAACTTTGACTCAGTTTTAGCAGCAGGTTTATCCTCACCGCTAACTATTTCCATACTCGAGTCTATCCAAATCAAGAAGAATAAAATGAATTTGCTTGAGATGTGATATCTAGTTTAATTAAACGCATGTTACATTACCAGCAGTATTTTCAGTTGAGGGCTTATCAGTATTGGGCTCGGCAGTGTCGGTAATATCATTTTGCGACGACATGATCTGATCAATTTCCATCTTGTCATCCCCATCATCTTTTATGGTTATTTCTTCAGTAGGAGGCTTATCAGCAGGGTTATTCCCGTCATCTGTTATACTGCGATGGGCCACGAGAACTGTACCGGGAGTTAAGTCGTCATTTTCACCACCTGGTTGTTTATCAGTGTCTAGGACGGACAACACTGATGACGGGGTCTCCAACTCTGCCTCGACATTATCTTGTTTTGATGTACCCTCTAAGGCAGCATCGCTGCAAACAGTCGTTTCCGTGCTCGTTTTGACATCCAATAATTGACACGAGTCGTTAGTGGGAGCCTCCGAGGTATCCATCTCACCCAACACTTTCGTCTCTCTCCTTTTATCAGTTGTCGTAATGGCCGTACTTGTGAGCCACGAGAATTAACAATTGAGTCCAACTCAATAACCAAAGTCAACAATTACAAAAGATGACAATACTGAAAATTAAGCATTATTTGAGGCCTCCAAATTAGAGCAGAACAAACTGTGAACTGAGCGAGTTTCGATGGTGCCGAGAAGCGCATTCCCGCGTATGTCAATGTCTGGCGTTGCCCCAACACGATTGTGTGAACGGTCCTTTTACAATTTTTTGGAAGCATAATTATTATTAAATTTGGAATGCGGACTTGAACGCAACAAACGGTCATTATTATGATTATTTTGATAAGAACCGTTTGGACTTGTAGCACACTTGGTAGGTGGTCCTTGTGAACGGTCCGTAGGTTTCTGCCGAGTATTGTTGGGAGGGAATTCAGTCGACCGCTTGGAGAGCTGAGGTGGTGTTGTTTCTCCTGTCCGCTCCACACACGCTTTCACGCGCTCCGATTCACTTTTCCACAGCTTCGGTCCTGTTTTATTATTTAAAACCACTCTGATTGCACAAAAATAAAAATGAGTCTGCAGAATAAAGTCGCAGATATTCAAAAGAGGTTGGAAGGCATGAGTTCTCCCAATTCAGCTAACTCGGTAATGGTTTACGCTTATCTTGATAAGTAGTATGAATTTAAAAATTGTCAATTTTCAATCTTTCATTATGAATTGTAACTTTTAGCCTTATCTTTGTCTCATGTATTCCAGTCAATATTTAGTGTATTTAGGATTTGCCTAATGAAAATGTTTTATTGACGTTAAGAATGAACAATGAAATAATAACAAATTGCAGGCACAAGGAGAAGTTTTGGATTTGTTGAAGGCGTTGCAAGAACAAGATATGAATCTGGATATTCTGAGCAGTACTCGTATAGGTATGACGGTTAACCAAATTCGAAAATCGAGTGATGACAAAGAGGTGATATCAACGGCAAAGAACCTTATTCGAAAATGGAAAAAGTTTCTTCCTGGTAATGCTCCATTAAATATTATTGTATAAAGTTTGTATCCAATCATACAAGGAATTAACAGTCGTGGTGCAACAGTTTGTCAACCACGAGCATTGCACATGTATAATATTGACTAATGATATATGTACTACCGTGTTCAGAAAATGATGGTTCCCCCACAAATTCCACTCCCAAACACGATAACAAGCGTGGAGCAGCAGATTCGGACAGTGATGGGTCTTCTTCCAAGAAGAGTAAACTTGATAGCAAAAAGGATATTAAACAATCGTCCACCCCTGCCCCTCCTGCAAGTAGAGGAGGTCAAACGTCGTTTCCTGCAGCAAGCACGACCGATGCAGTTAGAATAAAATGTAGAGAGCTCTTATTTACTGCTATGAAAGCAGATGGAGGTTTTTACAAGAATAAGATTATAATTACGATTATAGAATAAATTGTTGTGATGCTGATCAATAATATTGATCTCTATGCACATTGGCAGAACTTCCTGATGGAAGCAATGATCCAGAGTATTTAGCAGAACGTCTAGAGGAAGAAATATTCAAAGAATTTAAAAATACGGAAATTAAAGTGAGTTACAACTACTAAATTAGTAACTAATTTAGACATATCGTAATTAGCCATTTATAATTTAAATTCTAATGTAAATCTCTTCTTCATGCGTTGAATGAAGTAACCCATAAGTGAATACTAATAACTAATTTTCATTAATACCTTTCAGTATAAGAACCGGGTTAGGAGTCGTGTAGCTAATTTGAAAGACTTTAAAAATCCTGACCTCCGTCTCAATTTTCTTACTGGAAGCATAAGTATCAGTCGAATGGCTAAAATGACTGCTGAGGTAAACTAAAAAAAGATCATGATAATATTTTCCTATACTTTATTTTGGTGCGCTAGTCAGAACCCAATTGGTGATTTGTGTGTTTCTCTCTTTTCTAGGAAATGGCTAGTACCGAAATGAAAAAAGTTCGAGAACAATTTGTTAAAGATGGAATTAACGATTCACAACTTGCCACAGTTCAGGGAACAAAGACTGACCTCCTCAAATGCAACAAATGTGGCAAGAGAGATGTGACCTACAACCAGGTAAATCATTTAAATAATTGCATTGGCTTTCCTTCCGGATTACGTGTAGCACCTCTGAATATCCTACACTTTATACACCGAATATCCTTTACATGTTTATTTAATTGTATAGCTTCAAACTCGAAGTGCTGACGAGCCGGTAAGTTCATTTTTATCAATACACTAACCAAGTACAGATTGATGTCTTTGTTTAATCATTCAATTCCTTATTTATTTTTTAAGATGACTACCTTCTGTCTCTGCCTACAATGTGGCAATAGATGGAAGTTCTGTTAAATTCGCTAAATATGATGTGTGCTACCGTTCCGACATGAAATATATCTCGTAACAATATGTCGATTTTTAATTGGATATTAATCCAGTAAAAATATAATATTCAACGTAATGCGCAGCTTGGAAATCTACAAGACCAACTTTAGGAGAACTCTTAGGAACAATTTAAACCAGGTAAATTATAATGTATTGTGTAGCGATTTTTTGAGTTATTGCCATTTTCTTATGGATAACTTAAAAACATTTTACATGGAATTGGAATTATTTCATTAGATGACGATTTGACTGTAAGTCAATTATTTACTATACAAAATTGTTCAATAGTCACATTCTTCCCAAATATTCCCAAATTCGAGATGAAACCTGTCGTTTTGTTATTAGTTAAAATATTGATAAGTAGGAGCACAATATTGTCAGTCAGTATATGTAACCCCGTTTCTCGAATTGAAAATATAGCAACTAGATTTTC
Organism: Folsomia candida; assembly: GCF_002217175.1. Classification (NCBI taxonomy): domain Eukaryota; kingdom Metazoa; phylum Arthropoda; class Collembola; order Entomobryomorpha; family Isotomidae; genus Folsomia; species Folsomia candida. Next base: position 21,846,507 of record NW_019091193.1, on the reverse strand, counting down.
ATCATTAAATGATAAGAATGTTGCTTTATAAATAGGAATTATTTAGCTAATTTACAATTACCTTCGTTTTATTTAGATAGAATATCTTGAATTTGCATAACTGGGGAGTAATCCCTTCATTGCTATTGTTGATAATTGATAGTTTATCGTTGTAAAAATTTTAGTTTTAGGATAAATTAGATTTTATAATTCTCTTGTAACATATAGTTGTAATCTAGCACACTGTGTTGCAATAATTTGTACCCCAACATTAAATATGTACAAGTTAATCTGTAGTGTACAAATATATTGTTATTTATTTCAAGAATGAATGTTACGTTACCTTATGTTCTCAGAAACAATTTTATTATCGGCGAGAATTTGTGATTTCTTAATTAAATCTTTTGAGTAGATATTAAAATATCCTTGCAAATGTCAAAGAATAAATGGAAAAGTAAAGTGAAATTAATTGTGTGGATGGAATAACTCGACAGACACAAACTATTGATACACTTCAAAACTAATTAACAACCCAAGTAAAAAACATTCAATTCTGGTATTCATGAATGATATGAATTCAAATTGAACACTGACAATGACTTTGGATTGGATTTTGTGTACACAAAATCCAATGCCTATTTATGAGTGATTGAAAAGTATGCAATTTTGAATGCATCTTGTTTCAACATCCATAATTTTTAAATGTATGGTGGAGTGGACGTCATATTAAATCACGAATGTCGTATATTATGAACTCCGTAATAGGTTTTTATAAAATGGTCTTTGCACTGTATTCATCTGAAGAACAACAATAAAGGTAACAGTAATCAAGGAGTGATACATTATATATGATGTCGTTGGCTCAAATGAGAGAATTGTATAATTAAATAGATTTAACAATAGTCGTAAGATAAAGTTTAAAGTTATAAAACTTGCGTATACTTACACATACGTGATTAATACTAACACGGCAATGATAAAAAAAATACCTTGAAAAAAGTCCTAGGCTGAATGGTTGTACGCATAACGTACAGGTTAATCATGCAAGAATACAGGTAAGATAAGTAATGATGCAAATACTGCAACCTACTAGTCGCTGTCAGAATTGAAAGCAGTTGTTTTTCTACGTTTTTTGGCATTTCTTGGTTGAGGTATAATTTCGTCGTCGTCGTCATTGCTGGATGAGTCGCTGTCATCCTTCATTGTTTGACGTGTTCGTCCACTTCTGGTTCGCGAAAGATTAGAGTTAGATCGGGCCCCTGTGGTCGATGAACCACCGCCACTAGTTGAGTTCCCACTCGTTCCACCACCTCCAGAACTGGTAGCACTACTACCACCACCACTATTGCTACCCGTCGTTCCGCTTCCAGCACTAGTTGGAGACCCCGGAAGTTTTCTTCCCGTGGCCGGCTGAAATTAAAGTAAAGCCGAATCTCAGTCACAATTCGTTATATTATACCTGCCAGTTGTAATTAGTAGTAGGGGCTCAGGTCAAAGATCAAGATGTCGGAGACTATCGAAAATTCCGAAAATAGTGTAAATACCCGTTTAACGACAGAGCGCGACTCTTTTATTTCTGAAGATTCTTCTATGGCTGCCAACGCCAGCAGATCTTTGTATTTGTTCCTTTGAGTGTCGGTTACCCAACTTTGTACCTGGGTAAAAAGAAAAGATAGGAAAGTGCATAGCAAATTTCAGTTGTTATAAATAAATACTATTGTAGCTGAATAAAACAAAAGCATAAAATAGTAATAAAGCTCACTTGAAGGAGGGCAGCTTGCATTGTGTCCGTGTTGAAGACTCCACCATCTTCAATTTGGACCCTTAGCAAATCCAAGTGTGCTAAAACGTACTCAATATTTGGAGTAGCTGGACCAGCAGCTGGACTCGATGTACCACGACCCGCACCAGTTACGCCACGTTTTCGTTTGACAGGTGAACCATAGGCCCTAGAGTAGACGAATAAATTATGTACCATCATTCATACGTTACACACAAATCAATCAAACGAGTATGCAATAATTTAAGATGGTTTACTTGACCAGAAGGGCAGTTAAAACCTCAGCCAGGCTATCCTTTTCATTTTCAGACCAACATATCAACAGGGCCATAATAAAACGATCCTTCGAATTAGGTTTTCTACACAAACAAGGCCCCAATATTTTGTCGGAAGGCCTACATTCAAGGTATTCAATTATACATGATTAATTAGTTACAGATTTTTTGCAATGAGAATGTATCATTTAAAGAATTCATAATTCATACTTTTCGCTTTTGAGTTTAAGGAAGAGAGCTGTCAGGGCTTCTGCATTGTTCTTATAGTCTAAAATTGGTATAACTGGGAGATAATCGTCTATTTCAAACTGATGTGCTGCTAAAATTGTCCAAACGCAGTGTTGTTCCCAGGTTTCCCATTCTAATGTTTTGGCTGTAAAAATTACAAAATAATACTTACAATAATAATAAAATTTCAGCAGCAGCAATAATGCTAACGTTTGAAACTGACTTATTGTATTTAACATGTCTGGTGTGTCCAACATAATGAAATCCCCTTGGGCCACCCTCCAAACTATATCCTGAAGTTGTGATGAATCAATTGTAGAAACGACTAATCTTAAAATATCAGTAGATCCTACAGACTCTGCAGAGTACCAGTCATAAATTATAGGACATAGAAACCCAACAGCAACTGGTTCCGTTTCCCAGCAAGTTTTCACATCATGATTCAACGCTTGTTCCAATTTTATACCCCGAAAAATACATAAATTTTTGTAGAGCGTTGGATAATACTCATCTTTCCCAGCAGGTCCGTCTGGGTTGTCAGCTCTAAAAAATCAATGTTATTTTTAAGTACTATATCTCAATATATAATATTGGGAATAATTTGGATTTAGATAAAATAAACTCACAATTGATTTAGTATAAGTAAAATTTTGTAACCAATTCTAGGCACTGCATGGACAATGTCAGTCAGGATTCGTAGTAAATTTTTAGATTTTAGAGTCTTATCAGACGGTTTAGACTGAAGTAAAGGTTGAAGAATTTCAATCACCGGCGATGCACATACGTTATCATCTCTACATAAAATGTATACAAAATAGTTATCAACACAAATGTCTAGTGCATGCATACATGCAATGGATAAGTTAGATATTCCACACATTTCAAGACAGAAATATTACTCACATTAAGGAGTTTTCTTCTTCGTTGACGCAAGGAGAAAGGAGTTCACTTTTATAAATATATATTAGAGCTTTAACCACCGCTGAAAAAAACAATAAATTATCATTGAATAAAAAGTACAAAATATGCTGTTGGTGTCATATCCTACATATATGTACCTTCTCTCTGTTCTTTTTCGATTTGGACGGAAGAACATTCTTCGAGAACTTCATCTAAATTATCTGTCTTATCACTGGTAGGGTTGCTTAGCATGGATTCCAATGGAATCCTGAGATTTGTAGGTAGCTGCAAGAGTAAGGAAAAGTAAACACATAATGGTGACAGCATAGCACTACTGCTCGATATATGTCATCTGACTACCGCGGTTGACTTTCTTTCTTCCGGAGTCCGGACAAACCTCGGGATTTATTTTCGTGTGTCATTTGTTTTTAAAAGTGCCCAGTTTCGAAATAGATAGTTGTACAAGGTCGGTGACAATAAACCCTATTTCTTATTATTATGAAAAGTTGCACCATTTCACATATTGAAGTTAATTATTATTAGTGAACTTATATTTGCACGCTCTTTGTCTTTATTTTAGACTTTTGATCCTCAGACAAGATGCACGACCCCATGTCTGATGATGACGATTTCATCCCCACCCAGCGAACAACTAAAAGAAAACGTGTGCCGGAGGAGGAACAAGTGCCTAAAGCAGGTGATGTTGTCGCCACTACCAAAAAAGCGTATGTTTTTTACTTTCCTCCTCCCACAGGAATCTCATTTAACTTTTAGATATGAATTTATATGTTGTAAATTCTCAAATCTTTTCAGTACAAAAGGAGTGAAAGCAGTAGCAACCACCACTGCAAAATTACTGGATGTTGAGACGAGTAAACACCCCCTTGCTCGCGGACCCGAATCTATTGGATTTTTAAACCCTCCCCTCAAAATTTACAAGACGAAGCGAAAGTCCGTCACAGAGAGAAGTTTGGCACGTGAGGATGAGGACTTTGTTCCAGTCCAGTGGCGCTATATTCCTCGACAGGAAGAAATGGAAGTCGACCAAGTGAAGCGAGAACGAGATGATCGGGGGGTGGTAGTTAGAGCGGGCGATATTGCCGAAGAATTTCAAATTAGGTATTTGGATTCGTCAGAGAGAGTCGGGAAACAGAACCCAGGTATATATTTATTATTATTACAAAAGTGAGATTTATAAATTAGAGTTCATTACTTAATTAGTCGTTTGTATTCTATACAGATAAAGGGTCCGACCTCATCCAAACGACTATACTTAATTTACTCGGTATTGATTCTGCTACTACTTCTCCTGTGGACTATGCAGACCAAGCCACTCCAGAACCAATGTTGTCGCAGGAGTTGGGGAATTTGGACAATGATCAAAGAGAGGCTCTGTTCCAGGAGATATTTAAGAGAGGGGGACGCGTCCTAATCATTGGAAAGCCCGAGTGGAACCTCGTAATTCACAAGGCCCCGCACACCGGAATAATTCATTTGTGCGTTGAAAAGTTAAAATTAAGTAAAGGAGTGCAAATTTACGAAGCGAAACGGATTTGTACTAAATCAGGTAAAGCATATTTCACGTTTATCATTATCCAACTATTTGATTAATTAACGATTATTACAGGCTGCTACCAGTATCAAAAAACTCTCGCTAGCGATGTACTTCCAAAATGTTTTCATCATCAGCCCAAACCAATCTATACTGTGTTCAAAGTCACCGATTATAAGGAGAGAGAAGTTCTTGTCTTGATGCATACTAAATTGGCTCACTCATTTAAGGAAAATGCATCCGATTCGGTGAAAACGAATGAAGCGTCACTTGTCATGAATAACAGGATTTTGCAAGACAGAAACTGGAAATTGTATATCGCCAAGGAGGAAGAAGAAGACGATGAATCGGAGGGACCTTTGCACATTGCCCGTTCAATTTCAATGGTCCATTTCGTGGATGAGAACGATGCCCTCAAAAATCTATCATTAGAATCAGTGAGTTAAATTAAGTCAAAAATGTGCAATATTAACCACGAAGTTGTTAATTTAACATTTTATTTATGTATTTTTAGACTATCGGCATGTTTATGAAACTTGCGCCCGGGACGCAACCCATTCGCAACTTGGATGATTTCATCCCCCTCTGCTATGGAATGGAGAGAGAAGTAGACGAAGGATTGAAACAGTTGGGAATGAAACTCAAGATCAAACGAGAATATAAGTTAGCAGAGAGGGTCGAGTTTTCCTGTCCCTTTATCGGAGAGTATCTGTTCGGTTCGACAGCAACACAACAGCAACAACCAGAGGAGGGGAAGTCATTCCTGTATGTAGTGCTCAGCCAGGATATGTGGTACTTTGGTTGGTCAGATACACCGGACTTTGAAAATCGATTGACCGGAGGAAGAAGTGACGGAGCGAGTCGATACTTTCGAATCACACGATCTCGCCCCAAACCTCCCAGTGTCAAGTGCCACCTTGTTGGAAAGTGTGATGATAAGGACAAGGCGAAAATCGAAGCAATACTGATTGCGGCTGGGTACGTGGCTTATTTATTGGGCCTTCATAACCCAATTCGAGATAAGTCACCCAAAGGCTACTCTACTAACAAATGTTTATCATTATCTCTTCTCGATTCTGATTCATGGGTTGATATTTGTGCTTTTGTCAAGTTATTCTGGGGATGTGAACCCATGTTGGGACAATATGAACGTGCAGAATGATGTTGAAAATACAAAATAATAAATTAAATACATACCGTTTGTACAAGATCAAATATTTTGGACCTCTCGGCTTCTTCCACGCTGACGCTAGTGGTTGGGCTTCCTCTAGACAGCAAACCGCTGCTAAGAACTGGAATACAAACATAATAATTTATGAAAATATCTGTTTAATCAATTCTAATTGGCACAATGTCTAACAACTCACTTGGTTTAATTCCAATGGGGTCATCCTCGTCTTTTTCATTATCCTCTTGATCGTCATTATCATTATCATCGTCGTCGTCACTAAACTCCAAGTCCACTATTGGAACTGAGTATGAAGGCTGTTGTTGTGGCTCAGATTTTACTTTACTAATATGATTCACTTCATTGTTTGAATTATTTTCTAGTCTACTGCTTTCACTATCACTGTAGTTAAGACTAAGGGATTCGGCCACATCGCCTGTCCTAATTTCACCACCAATAACTCCATTGCCGTTATTACCAAGTTGTTGATTTGGATCACCAGAATCTCCTCTTTTGAATAGTGGAATTAAGACGTCCTGTATCGAATTTCTTAGTTCTGGTTCTAACTTGGGATTATCTAACACTGGATCTAGCGATTGAAGCACTTTCTTTTCTAAAATTGTTCGGAAAGCTGAGCCAATACCTTCCTTGATTTTATCCGAGCCGTCAGGCCAAAATTCAGTAATTTGCTTTTAATCAGAAATTAAAATATATAATTAAAATTTGCTACTTTAACCACATACGATATTTTTGACAATGCTAATAATTTTCATCATACCCGGATTAAAAAGTCGATAAGCGTTGCGGTAATAGCTAAATGTGGTCTGATACTATGGTGCATGACAAGAATTCCTGGTTCTAAACATCAATAAACAGAGCAAGATATTAATACAATATTTTAAATTACATTCATTTTATTGTTTTCGTTCAATACTCACCAATATTCATGATATTATCTTTCACGGGGTCAAAAATGAGCCAGTCAAAAAATAAAGCAAGTTTAGCTAGAAGATAAACCAAAGTCAATAAAATTAAATTCCTTCGAGCAACCAACCCTTCAAATTATTTAGTATGTTTCTTAAAAATGTTGACCTTAATGTCAACCTTGCTGGTTATATCTTCTTAACGGTTTCGAACTTACCATTTGCGGCAGCCACTGGGCTGGTACATGTTGTTAGCAGCCATCCAATAACTGCCCACTAATTGATTAAATGTTTTAATATTAAATCATTGCTTTAGGATGTGATACATACAGCGGAATACTTCGACTTTCATAAATCGATAAATTTAATACTCACTCTAGGGAGGATATCCGAACATAAAATCTCATTTGGTGGATGAATAACTCCCACGATAAATCTAATTATATCAGCTGAAATTTAAGAATACAATTTGTTTAGATGAACCCGACAAAAAATGTATGGTTTGACTTAATGGGTAGAAATCCACCATCATTCTATCCATGCAAAAGACAAATAATCATTTGCATATACTTAATGAACGGCACTCGCACTATAGCGGGACTAACATTCATTCATGCTGCACTACATCATGCTTTCGTGCTATGATATATTCTAACAAAAAAAAGCTTACCCCGAAGTGTTTGAGATTCTTGGGTTGCCAAAAACTAGAATAACAGAGCAATTGTTTAATAAATAAATTATTCTTAATCTTGATTGAGCTTTATGTATTAGCTTATGTTTATGTTGACTTACTTTATGTTGAAACCATTCTTGATATCGCTTATGCATTCCAAACTTTGTATTATTAGTGAGGAAGAAAATTTTTTTCTCCATCTCTGGAGTCAGTCTAGATTGGCAACATACAAACATTGCATATAAAAATGTGTACTATCATTTTAATTTAAGATAAAAATATTTATAAAAATTTATAAAATCATAAATAATTTCTCTAGCTTGGAACAGTTTGTATTCACCTGCTCTGGAGGAATTTTCTGGATGTCCTAATGTTCAAAAGTTGAGAAACCCCTGTGAAATGTGGTGATATAGATTTTGGATTATAAAAGAGATCCACCCAGACGCCCTGTATTTCAGGAATTCTGGATACTCCTTGAAGAAGTCGGACAAAATCACGGCCCATTCCAAGAACCGGATTCATAATCACACTGGCAAAGTGGTCTCGGATTAAGCTGACTACAAAGTTGACCTAAAGTATTGCACAATTTTATCAAATAAGAGTGGCAATTATCAAATTTAGCCACATTAAATTTATGTAAGATAAAAATTAATACTTCTTTCTGTCTGAGATTACTAAGATGACTCGGGAAATGATCCTCAAGAATGCGAAGATACGTAAATATCACGGAACCAATTAGAACTGGAAATTTTTCCAACCATGTTCGATTTTCCACCAGCGTTTCCAGCATATTCTCTGCCAGCCACAGGTTCCTATTTGTTATATCTCCCCCAGCAATTTGCCTCAGCACGCTCCAACATAAAAGATCCGCACTAACCATGCTGGCTCTTACTAATTCTCTGTGCAACAATATTAATTAATTTACTTGGTATATTTAACCCTTCCTTAATACTACGACACTCACTTTACAACCCAAATTAGCTGTGATCTCGACACATCAGTCAACTTTTGGTATTTATCTGTCGCAATAATCACCAGTGTATCTACTACGACTGCCATATTGTCCCGAGTTACAAATGTGAGGTCCCGGAAACACTAGCAAAGTACGAATAAAAATATTAAAACACGAAAAGATTGCCAGCAACAAAGCAAATATAAAAGTTACTAAGAATTTGTATTGTATGGGCTTACTTTTTGTGCAGAATTAGCATCCGTTAATATATTTGCAAGAAGTCCTAAGGAAATGTCATCGTGTGTACTTTTGTCGCGACATACAGCATTTTGAAGGGCATCATGAGCTTCACGTTCTGAACCCACGCCAACCAAGCGTTGTAAAATGGTACGGGCTTTGTCGAGTCTCTGAAATAGTTAGAATAAACTTATCACCTATGAATTATAATTGGGTTGATCTAGTTTTTGGATTTCTTGTAAATATATCATTCCGTGTTCCATCAGTGTTTTATTATAAAACTTATTAGTATGCTGTAATTGTCATAAAACTTGATATTACATAATAATAAAAATGCTGCACATATCATTGCAGTCATCAAGTGTGATTCAGTACATTGAACCAAAATAAAACATCCAAAACACATGATATTATATAATGCGCATCTTATTATTTGATTAAATGGTGTTTTAAATGCAAATTTGTAATAAATTACTTTAAATTAGCTTATTTAGTTTACATTCACAACTGTGCATTTCCTACGGATATACATTCTTTCAAAAAAGTATGGTTCAGAACAATGTGAAAATAACAACTGACCAATCCCATCCCATATTTTGGTAAATATTTAAACCTCTTCTCATTTATCTTTGTCGCCGGATTTTAACCATCCAAATACATCATCTAGATCAGATCATTTTTAACGATTTAGGGGCCCCAATTTATTAACTGTTACGAAAATTTCCCATTCTTTTGAAATTTCGAAAAGACGAATAATTTTTGCTGTGTGGGTGCCAAGAAAGAGGATCACAAAAGAGCGATTCAAAATTGTGCTAGAAACGAGGTAAAGAACGGCAACTTGTTATGAACCTATTGGTCTTGCCGAGTTTGAGCATATTTCAAGAGGTTAACATGCTCCCACATTACATTACTGCATTGTACACACGGTACAATATCACTGACAATTAACTAATTATTGTAGTGATCATTAGTATTCAGTTACTTGAGCGGAAAAATAATATCTACAAATATTACTCAAAGTAACACCGCCGTACGCCCGTCGCCAGTAACAAACTGTTTCATACTCTCATATGCAAATCTATAACACTGTAAAACTAAGTACCAAAGAACGCATCACTACTTGTACACTTCGCGTAGTTAATTACAAGTTAATTACAAGTTTAAAAACAAAACTGGAAATACAGCACAAACAGAAAATGACATTGAAAAAAACTTTTTTAAAAAGTTGGATCTAAAATCACAATTAATTTGGCATAAATTTTCATTTATGTAATCACCGAAAATTGTGTACACAAAAATTAGGAACTGTATAAGTGAATCAGGTAACAACATTGGATAACAACACAACGTTTGTGACGTGGACCCGTGCTAATCACTCTTTTGTCACTTTTCCCCTGAATTCTACAAAGTAGCTTTATTTATCCTCACAACCAAGAGAGTTGTATGTTTTGGTTCAAAGTGTTGCACTTACATCCTCGATGTCATCCTTGGCGTCGATTAAGCTTGAGTAAAAGAGGCGTGGGAAGCCAGACTTATCCGTTTGCTGCATTTTATCAATATGGCTTATCAGACGACCGCCGCTAGCAACGCAACTACCCTCGTCCACTACATGTGCTCGACTAAGCCCAAACTGCGAAACAACTTTGACCATATACCCACGGCAGGGAGGCCAACAAATATCGTGTCATAGCTCTCCGAACACCTCCTTCTACAGTAAACATGACCCTATGCAATCATTTCAGTCAGAAATGAAATGATTAAAGTGGATAAAACTTTACATTTCCTAAAATTGGCAAAGAATGCACTAATCCGCGGTTACGTGGTGAATGCACGAAATTAGGAAAGTTGCAGCATTTCAACCGCAAAATTTAAACGCATATTGCCGGCTGTTTGTTGTTTGTCGCTCATCATCATCCGTAATCTGTAAGTCAAATTGGCGATTAATTAAACTTTTAAACTTTGTTTCAAAGTTCACTGTAAGAAGGTCATCAACAACTCAACATGGCAGATGACATTGATCAGGTAAACTTGTTAATTATTTGTTTATTTATTTATTTTTTAGAATTCGCAAACATGTTACTCTTCAGTTTCACTTTTCTCTGCAGTGCAGACTACTAGTAAATGGTAAATAAAATTACTATTGGTGATTAATGATTGTTATTGCAGGGCGCAGTGGGGGATGCAGAAATCCAATTGAAAGAACCATTAGACCTCCTCCTTCTCAGCCTTGATGAAAGAGTTGTTGTAAAAATGAAGAATGATCGTGAGCTCCGTGGCAAGCTACATGTATAATTTCACATTTTAGAATTGGATAAAATGAATTAAAGTATAACGTGATGAAAGTTTGTCTTTGGGCGTTTAGGCGTTTGATCAACACTTGAATCTCGTGTTGGGAGATGTGGAAGAGACCATCACCATTGTGGAAATCGACGATGAAACGTATGAAGAAATTTACAAGACCACAAGAAGAAACATTCCAATGCTTTATGTTCGTGGGGACAGTATTACACTGATTGCTCCGCCGACAAAAGCTTCGTATTAAGTGTATTTAATATTTAATAATAGTGTTTGTGAAACAAATGATTTGGTTAGTTTTTCTTTTTTCATGCTAATGAGAATAAATACGACTCAATGTTTGATTCATCCGAAACAATCTTTTTATTTTCTCAATTTTCAGTTCAGGATAGTTTTGATGTAGACATAAATTTCAGAATATCATGAAAAATTCCATGCACCATTTCATTGGTTGGTTGATATTTCATGAAAATTATTAAAAGTTAAGAAGGCATTATTATTTATTAGTACGACAGATTATGCAGCTTCTCCCTTAACATTATTACTGCCATCCTTTTGTTTCTTTTGCTTTTTTGTTTGCTCCTGATCGATTGGTGCCGGCTTAACAAATGGAATGAACTCCTTGTATTTTTGGGGCATGTATGGTGCTAACGCTGCAGGGATTTTTACTCCGTCGTCGGTTTGATGATTCTAGAATATATTGATAATATATTGATGAGATGAGGATTTCAGATTTAAAAGATGTATGTCAGTGTACTACTACGCAGCACTACAGAAAATTATTGTTACCTCCAAAAGACAGCAAATAACTCGGGTGACAGCACACATTGTGGCATTTAGCATGTGGACATACTGTGTTGTAGCAGATTTGGTTTGTCCATAGCGAATTCGAAGCCTTCGGCTCTAAAACATGTCAATCGTGATGATAATAATTTGAATAAGAATTTGATGTAAATACGATCCCGCATACATACCTGATAATCTAAACAATTTGATGCAGATACAAGTTCTCGGAAGGCACCTGATGCTGGAAACCTAGACGAAACAAAACATGAGACTTGCAAAATAGCTACTTACAAAATATTTGTGTATAATTTCTTTCTACCAGGCCTCCAAGTCCCACTTCTTTGCAGCAGCATTATTCAATGCACCAGAAACGATGCATACGACTTGATAAGGTAGATCTAGAGCTTTGCAGAATTCTTCAGCATTTCCAATCATCTCGTCCAGCATTACCCAAGATTTGTCATCCAAGGGACTCGTTATTACAAATTGTTCCACCTGAAATTAAGCAATTTAATTTGTAGTTCGAGAGTGTGTCTTGGAGTTAAGTTTAAAGAAAAATGCTTTAGCCTCGTCTAAACTTGTTAGCTTAGTTGTAAAAATTTTATTAGAGAAATACTGGCAGTACTCGGCAGTAGAAAAATCATCAAAATCAAACCTTATCAAACTGATGAACTCTGAAAATTCCACGCGTGTCGCGACCATGTGACCCAGCTTCTTGTCTGAAGCAGGAAGAGATCCCAGCATATTTGAGTGGCAAAGCAGATTCAGCAATCCACTCATCACGATGGAAAGCGGCGATGGGCTGTTCGGAAGTGGCAATTAAATATTTTTCATCCAGACTTTTGTCGTCAGCACCTTTTCCGACGACCTAAGAAATAAAGTTAGTTATGAAAAATATAGAAATAACAATAATTGTGCAAATCTATAATATAATAAATGTAATTGTTAATGTACCTTGTAAAGTTCTTCGTCAAATTGAGACAGTTGAGCAACTTCCTGCATCACCTCTTTCCTCATAAAATATGGGGTCACCAATGGTGTATACTCTTTATCTCCCAACATTCGAGTGGCAAGTTGGATCAAAGCTTGCTGAAGGTACACGGCTGCGCCAGTTAAGTAATATCCGCGACCACCAGCAGTAACAGCACCCCGTTCAAGATCAGCTCCTCCAATCATCTACTCAACCCAGCAGTTGAACAGGATTTATATTCAAGATCAAGACATGTATGAACAATTTAATTTCTATATTTTATCTTACAACGATGAGGTCAACATGTGAGTATTTTTTTCTAACAGTGACATCTCCCCAAGTCCTCTCAACACGATTGTTATCCTCATTATCATCAACGGGAACTGAGGAATGCAATAAATTTCCAACTTCCTTCAACGCTTCATTCCTTGCTGTCTCAGTTTCTACGAGAGATTTTGAATTTTCTTCCATTGCCTTGTCTAAATTGGCTCTGTTATTGATTTTTTAAATAGATCAAATTAAACATGCGTCATTACTCTCTCCTGCCCTGCTAAAAGTAGTATTTACAAGGAAAAGGTTACGACGATATGTTTTATGTATCTATACAAAACCTACCTCAAAGTTTTCAACTGGCCAAGAGACATTGGCGTCAAAATCTCGGCTGTCAATTGATCTAATGCGGGGGTTGTCGGAGGCACCTCACTCTCGCCAACATCCTCCTTCTTCTTCATCTTCTCTCCAATTGCTTTGGAGAGGACATTTTTGATACGATTGAAAGCATCAGCTTGAAACCGGAGTTGACGCCACTTCCCGTCTTCGGATATAACCGTTTCAACGAGGCCTACATCTTTAAAACGTTTCTTCTGGTTGTCCCGCATCTTATCAGGATCGCCTCCCTTATCCGAGCGGAAAAGATCCATGTCCAAAGTCATTTTGAATTACTTGCAAATTTTCTGAAAAGACATAATAATAAAATTAGGCTTTATATATGACGAACTTCAATAGTTTGGCGGTACCTGCGCAACTAACCACCACCTATGAAAGTAACCACTTAATGCACGAAATTTCGATTAGCTTTGTTAGTTTGGTTAAGTTAATGCAAGTTCAAAGTTTTTTACCTTATCGGTGCCGTATGGAAGAATTGACAACCTCACAACAAATGACAAAAACCACACACTGCATGCAACTTGCCGCAGGGATTGAATCATAGTACGTCAACATCACCGCGAAGATGGAGTCTCATCTCTCCTCATAAAAAAGAATTATTTAGTTGATTTGGTGTGTTATTCACAAATCAAATAGTCTTGAATTGTTTACTTTGCTTGGCATTGTTTGGGTCACCGTGTCACAAAATTCACAATGGACCAGTCTGGAGGGAACCACCCTGCATGTAGTTTGGACGATACAACGGTACGTTAAATATATGGTATATTGACCAGTGTGTCACCAATGGTAGACCATTGTTGTTGCATTTGTACGATGTATGCAATGAATTGGGAAAGACACAGTAATAAAGATATACATACATACATACATACATACATACATACATACATACATACATACATACATACGTAATAATGAATAAATGTCGTAAATATTAAATTGATTTTGATTTGCTGAGAATCCTTTTCTCAGTTTCTCACGTATTTGTTGAAGACTGGAATTGAAATAAGTTAATTCAATTGTCCCGTGATGGTTTAAGGCTATGACGAGTTCGTATCATGAGATTAACGTGTCTGAGCGAGGGGAGGAGGAAACTGACCATGAGATGACTCTGCCCGTGAAGCGTCTTCTGAACAAGGCGAGGAATTGGGTGGGCGACCTCAGTATGGACGGCGTCGTGACTCAGGAAGGGCAACAGGTCACATATGTTGCCCAAGATCTCACAGAGAGGATGAAAATCTCCACCAGTCCAAACCAGAGGAATATTGGTAAACTACGACTTTCTGTTTTACTTTGATTATATTTGTCATCATACTGACTGATGAGATAACCTCGTGGTAGAGTTAATAATACATGATGACATGACTTGTAGTAACGTCAAGAAATTCGTCCGTTCAAGAACATGGTCATTTAGATGATATTTGTGTCTCTGATCTGAATCTGATGGTTAATGAGATGGAGATGGAAGCCAAAAAGTTGGCTCAATCCGTTGATACGTTAACTGAAAATTTGACGGGAATTTTACATTCGGTAAAAAAATGAATATCATGTGGCACTGAATCGAAAATTAATAATGATTATTAATAAAGTATTAACGTATTAATGATTTTTTACAGTTGTCCTCCATGACTGTAGACTGCGTTTTTACAGCAAGTGATGGAGTAAGTCAGTTGTGTGACACAGCAGACGCCTCAATAAAAGGTTTGTAAGTTATGGCTTTCATCACAAATTGCGATATAGGCATATTTCGTTTGTAATGCTACATAAGAATATTTTCATTTGTTGTTTGCAGTAATGTATCAAGTTATGGCTAAATGTGAAGAGTTAAACAAAGCTGTACAGCCTTTGTACCAAGTAAATCAACAAATGTGAGATACATGTTCAATACAATAATTATCAAAATTCCTTACTACCCGACTATTAGTCGACTCACTACTAGACTGTATTTTCATTATCGATTGTTGTTATTCTTTTCAGAAAAGAAACAAAACGGTTACTGGATAAAGTGGAAGCCGAAATGAATTAATAGTTGCTAACATTGAATGCACATTAAAATGTGATTTATATTTATAAATTGATCTCAATTCCCTTGTGATGTACTTGTCGGTCGTGCTTAGTTTGCGACAAATTTCGTGCATAAACTCCCTTAATTGAATGTATAATTAATAGCGTACAGCACATGTTCAATTATCATTGTTTATTCACATGTATTCGTGTTTATTCATGTATGCATCGCCGAAGCTGTTACCCTCCAAAATGAAATTGGCAACATAATTGTAGGTGACTGGCTGCTGGCATTATTATCTAGTCTGTTTTGTTTTTACATATTTAATGCTACAACTTTTAATTTAGCTTATTCGATCTAGTCAATCATTAGGTGATAATTGACTGGCTGTCTGACTACGTAGATGGATTTAAAATATTAATTTGTTTTTCTACTATTCTTTTTTGAATTTTCCATTGTAGAATGGGATGTACTCAACGATGACTTTCCAATCACTAAAGTAGCAAAGAGCCGTGAATGCCGTCGCACCAAAGACTGTCAACGATCCAAGCCTTCAAATATAAAACACGTAATAATGTAGCCACAGACTTCATTAAATTGACTTGAATTAGTTTTGTCTGGAGGAATATAAAAAACAATGAATACCAGTTTTTTGCCTGTTCCATCTGTCTGGGGCCTGGAGGAAATGGTGGAAGTTGAGGGCCGTGGGATACGGCACCAGCATTTCGCACGAAAGTGACACCCCCCTGTGCAGACCGTTGTAGTTGAGATGACCCCCTCGTCAAGAGCTGAAGGGCGCGACTCATTTCCTGCAAATTACAAATTTTCAACTACAATCTACAATCGAGTACACTTGGTGAATAAACGATAACTAGAGGAATTCAATGATAGGTCAATTTTTTTGAAATCTTGTAAGGGGTCGAATGGTGATATGGGAGCCTATCCGGATCAATTAGAGGTTTTCCCTCTATTCCCCAATTAAGTGTATCTTATATTTTATGAATGTGTAACACATTAAATATGTGTTCGTTTTTAATAAATCTAATCTAATTCATTGGTGGAAGGACGAGTAAAAGTGCACGCGCACCTAAGATTCCTCTTTAGTGGAGTGAATGGCACTGCGCGTACCAAAACAAAACTACTATTTCGTAAATTGAAATTACTTACCTAAGAATTTTTGTATTTCAGTTCCGAAACTTGAAATTCTGTCGTCTTGCGAAGGTATCTTCAGATCATCTAGTGCGAAATTGTATGAATTTCTTTGGTCTATTTGCTTGTTGAGCTTTCCCAGTTGAGTGTGATGGGAAACTCAATGGCTGAGGATGAACTCTAGTGGAGAAAGTAGCGATTCATTATTCATTTGCTGCATATTTCACTTCTTTCATATAACTAGGGTTTTACATTGTCAACTTGTCATGACATTTTGACATGTCATAAATGTCATAAGTGTCATAAATGTCAGACATTTATTTTTATTGACAATTATGACATTTATGAAAATTTGACAAATTCGAAAATGTCAACTTTTCTGTCAACTTGTCATTGACAATTATGACATTTTCATTTTTTTATTCCATTTCCCCCAACTAAAAAATCAACGTAGGCGATATATTTTGTTTCTTAGCTACACATCTTTCCTCATATAATTTTTTACTACGAACGTCACTGAAAATATTAAATATATTGATAACTTTCGCTCTTAAAATTACAACTTATTCCGTTTGTCTCGGATCATCAGCTTGGAGCATTTATTTGGAAGAGTTGGCAGACATGTTGCTTCCAATTATATTGACCCTGAGTGTCTTTTCCGATAACACAAAATGTTTTTCGTTAAACATGAGAAATATTTATGAAGCTTGGACCACTGGTAGTCTACGGAGTTTAGTAAGGTCATACATATATTCATTTACTCCATACATAATTCATCCAGCAAGAAGTGGCAGCCAGCTCGGTTCATATTTTCCAAAAGTTTCTAATTACGACCAACTTGGTAGAGTTAACTGCAACTAATTGAGATGACTGCTACCAATGCTTACAACATTTAAATATTTACAATTATAGACCGACAGACTGAATCTTACTTGGCAGTCAAACTAAGGGAACTATAGATCAAATTGAAGCAGGTGGAAAAGAGGAAATTCCTAACCTTAAAGTTATTGAATGAAACTTTGAACGGGTGTAATTTACCTTGAGGTTATACTTGGATATACTTATATAAACACGAGTGAATGACGATAAAACAAGAACATTTGTTGACTCGTTGAATTGTAATGAGAGAAAGAAGAGTTTTAATAGCTGCTACCAAGATCACCAATTCACGGGGCATATTTAGATTGACAATTATGACAAATGTCATAAATGTCCGTCATATTTGTCATAAATGTCATACATTTTGAAGCTCTGACATTTATGACAAAAAATTGACAAATTGACATGTCATGACATTTATGCCATGACATGACATTTATTCCGTTGACACTGACAATGTAAAACCCTACATATAACATAACATTTCACATTCTTGTTTAAAAAATTTGGTACATACTTCTAAAAAACATCCTTTCTACGTGTTTGGATTTTGCATAGACCAAAATATGAAGATACATATAGGAGATAGACAGGCATGAAGGTTGCATAAGCCCTATGGCTTACGAGTTACGATGTTACGATTAGCTAAATTGTGTATGCTACAATAATTATCTATCTATTATTTATTGATCTGTACGAAACTTTAATTATGAAAATCTCAGGTTATAAAATTTTGGTTAAAGAATTGCTGAATTATGTATAGCGTAACGTTACATTTATTTTCCAAGATTTTCTAAACAAGCCGATTATTTTGTGTATGTAAAATCTATATGTACATACTTTAGCCAAGACTTATTATCTTTGATTCGCCCTCGTTTCATCTTGTGGGAAGACTATTTTCCTAACATTACTTACTGTACTAGTTCGTTGCATGGTTAAGTATGTTTGCTTGGGTAAATGTTCTGTTTCTTGGCTGGAATATCCGTGTAGTTCTTAGGCGTCGGAATTCTGATGAACAAAAATTCATTAGAAAATTTTGATGATTTGATTTTAAATGCAGACCAAGATTTTGTGCAAATAACACTTGAAACGAAACCATAAATTTATAAAAATGTAAAACTTACCTTTCTGGTTCTCTTTTGAGGTTCCTTAAAATGACATTTGCTGCATGTGTCGATTGCAAGTCCTCTCGTTTCTTGTCGTAAACGTCTTTCAGCGTCAAATAGACTTGGCTGAAAAGGATAATAAATATATGCACATGTTAATTTTGTATTTATCTAAATGAAATCTGACCTCAACTTGTCAAAATGGTCATCACTGAAGCAAACACCTCCAGCAGGAAGATGGCCAGGGTTTGGTTTGTTCTTGACATTTCCCTTTGGAGCAGTAGCAGCAATGTTTCGATTATTTAGACAAACGTGACGAAGATCGTGTTGTCTCACTCGCTTTCTGCATGTGGGACAAGTTCGTTGTCTTAAAGATTATAAAAGTTAGTTATTATGATTTGGTGTATGAATGAATTGGTATGCAATTATTGATGACTGCTTATCTATAATGATAAGTTCACCTTGCATTAGATGGGCTGCGGAACCATTCTGAGATACAATGGTCATGAAAAATATGACCGCACATGGTCACCACAGGAGTTTGATTCTTCGGTGGGTATGGTTCCAAGTCTTCATCTTCATCTACATGGTTGGCATCGTCATTGGATGAAGTCAGCAGTTCATCGAAGCAGATGGGGCAGTTCATTTTGAAAATGAACTGCACACCTCGGCTTATCTTTATTACAAATGTATGTATTTTATTACTTTAGACAAAACTACTGCTCTTAATTTAACAATCGCCTGGGTGGAGGCAGACCGACACGAAAAACCGAATTTCTTGAATTTAATTTGTAAATGTTGCATGGCTTGAAAATGTATTTGTACACGTATCCCTAACAACCAAATGCTCGTACTTTGCATATTACTATCTATATCGTAATATGCAAAGTAATATCTCGTTTCGTAATATCTTACCAAACGAGGAATTAAGGAATACTCTTTGATCCTTCAAGGCTTCAATGTCCGCTATCGGAGGGCAATTCTGAAGCTGATTAACGTAGTTTACATATAGTTTTCCAAAAACTTTGCGACCTACAACAGTTTTAACTTATTTTGTAGCTGCAATAATATATTCTACTCTTTATCCATCCTAACTAATGACCATTACTAGCAATTATTGCTCTTGATGCACTAATATTTCATTTAAATTAAGTGTTAAAATTTTTCTACTTTAATAAGTTTCATTTAATTACTCTAGTAAACCAAATCTATGTAAATGGGCAAACTTTCTCAATTTTCATTCTCATTTGTAAAGTTAACTGCAAGTCTTAAAATGAAGGGAGTAACAATTATTTGCAAAATCTTCTTTCCCAGTGGCAAACTTTCGTCACAATTCTATAAATTGTTATTACAATTGCCACTTAATAACTCTGCTAAAAACATGGTGAGATTATGAGAGAATTGAATTCGTCGAATTGCGACAAGTTTCCGTTAAATGCAGATTTCTCTTATAAATAAGTACATACACAGCTAGCCTTTAAAATGCAGCATAGACATACATATACTGCTTGCGTAGATAAGTTCGACAGTTGCTAAAACTATTTCACTATTTGTTCATTTGCAGTAGTTATTTATTTTAATCATTATACGCAATTGCATGCATGCTTACTGTAAGCAAATATTTATATACTAATGTTTAATTATAGTTTCCGGAAACTATGATTTATATAGAAGTTTGTGTCTTTACCAAATAATTTTTTTTCTTCGTTGACGTACAAAATTGGCATTTGCCAAATTATTATACACACGTTGTGTCAAGAACATTGAGTTACTAAATATGTATGTATGTACGTACGTATTAAGTAGTTGCTCCTGCGTCAATGGACATTTAGATATAGTCATCTTAATGTTGTAGGCCTTCCTTAGCATTAATATTGTCTCAATGCATGTTTGAATTGATTCATCTCACTTCTTCACGATTGCATATTTTAAAACACAAACAAAGACTGATCTCAAAAACCTGCTATGCAGCAAAATCCGGGCACGAGACCTGTCAACATGATCTTTTTTGTTTATAATCATGTCAAATCTTTTGCATGATTTGTGTTGAGTGAGAGAGATCAAACTTTGTTAACTACATGGCCCAATTTTCCTTGTTAAAAAAGAGGGAGTTTAAATCATGAGACTCTTATTGGGATAAAATCGTCATCATTTCTAATTGTCGACATAAATTTTTGTTCGCCATAAAACAATAATACAATTTCATTGCCAAGATTTCATTTAATCAACATTGAAATTGGAGCAATAAAATTAAAAGCAAAGTTTGTTTTTTACTATCTCAACGAAATCTATGTTCATGGATTGGAAATTGACATCTCTACTCGAGAGTAGAGATTTGGGTTTGCAATTCATTGCATGAAATGTGGAGATCGAGGATTATGATGAATGCAGTTATATATAGATTCGATTTCAGTTTCTTTGCTTCTTCCTGTCACAACTTTTCGATGAATTGGCAATGACAATGACTTTAATCGGATGGATTTAATTAGTGTATGCAATCATGATTTAGGATTCAGGGGTCGGGCGTGGTTGGGAATTCATTTCTGCTATAAAAGAAGCAGATTTGGATTATTAAAGGCAGTTATTAATCTGTCCGAATCTATTTTAGAAAAAAATATTGCTCTAGGATATTTTTGTAATTATATTTTTGCTGAAAATATTACTATTTCGGGAAATATAAAAGTGCTGCTGCACATAATCTCCACAATGAGACGTGGGCACAACTCTTGGTTAACTTGGGTTGGGATTGCTGCCTGCTTCTTATCATCCGTGGGTGGTTCCGGATATGACTCTGGACCTGGATATGGTGCAATCCCAGGTTTGTCCTGGTTATATTAAAAATATAGTGCCTTCAGTTTTTGGTTTGAGAAAATGGAGGATTTCACTGATGCACTTTGACCCAAAAATCTCGATCCATTCTAGATCACAGCCACTATGCCCATGGTGGTGGTGGTGGCGGAGGTGGGGGTGGAGGTCACAATGCTGGGTCGTACTACCACTACCACGTGCCCGTCGTGGGTCAACAGCACCAACCTCAACATCATGGTAGCGACAGCCACTATCTTCTTCCCCTGCTGCTGCTACTGGGGATCCCTCTGCTCCTTCTCCCACTCCTCCCCCTCCTCCTGCTCCCACTGGGACTCTCTCTCCTCGCGCTCCTCATGCCCGGCGGAATGATGTAAGCTCACTGCTGATATTGGAGTTTTAGTTCCTCAAGTTTTCCAGAATTTATTCATTTCAATGTCAATTTCCGAGAGTCAATTCTCAGTCATGAAGTATGTTGTTCTTGACCTGATTTCTTAATTTTTTAGGATGATGATGATGATGATGATGATGATGATGATGATGATGATGCCGCAACTGCCCAATCCTCTTGGAATTAGGAATGAAAACGTAGGCCGTGCCATGGAAGACATGCGGACTTTGGGGGATATCGTGCTAACGGACATATCTGGGCTGCTAGTGAAGTATTCTAGGTAAATTAATACGTAAAATATTTTTTAAACATATGTATATGAACTCTGCTAATATAATATAGGCTTGCTTGATGGTGTACAAAATATGCATGTATACATATGCGCACATAAATTTATGTATGTTTAGGTCACTGGATTTGGACAAGTGTCCTCAGCGTATAGTTTGCGAATTTGGGTCATTCATCCTTCCAGTCAATTCCACACAAATTCCAACTGCGAAGACATTGACCTCATACCTCGTGGACCAAGCTATGCCTAAGGGAAAAGCTCGAAAGTACATGAAACAATTAGAGAAAGCGTTTTGGTTGGGGTCGTTTGGATCTGGGCAATGCAGCCATTTCAATTGTCAACCTGCTTTCCACGTCTATCATCAAGACACGCCGGATTATCCGAACCCAGAACTAAATGAAGCCAGGGGACAAAATACTAAACTTAAACGACGAAAAAAGGTGAAAGGTACCAATCCTGAAACACATTACGAATATACGCAGAATGATCAAATTGTGCAAAACCAACATGGTCATCAACAACAAAACTACAATTTTGAAACTGCTGGCAAGACGCTTGAAGCAATAAAACAGCATTGGTCACCCCACTCGTTAGAAGGATATGAAACAAAGTTTATATCCCCAACAATAAATTACGAAGATATTAAAAGTCCAACATCCAACTTTGAATCATAGACTTTGTATGAAGTTGGTAACGAATGACGTATAAACGGTTTAATTTTATTACAAATCCACATCTTGAAAAGTTGTTTAGCTCTTCATTGTTTCGTAATTTTGTGACTATTTATTTATTTTATTACGACACTACTAAATTATTCTTAAATTCTAGTATGCAACGACAATTTCTGACGGTAGTATAACGACTTATTGTGTACCAATACCACATAAAGTCTGAAATATTAAGCATGCAAATGTACTAATTGCTAACTATTGTACTGCCCTTCTTCGTATTAACAACTTTAGACTGGCACGTGACGCTTTTTGACAGGAACGACTTATTTTATATGTAATACAATTTTTACAACAATATCAAAAGGACACTATACTTTTAACTTGTACACATGCCTAGACTGCATTATGTAATTATGAGTTCGACAAACTTTGGAAATTACAATCTAAATCAACGATAAAACTGTCTGTAAAATATATAGATCTTACTAAAAACACTTTATCCTGATAAAATCAACTTTAACCTTCTCTATTACATGCATAGGCATACATATGTAGATGATGGTCTTATACTTCCTCTGAAAAACTGAAACAAACTGCATTTCTTGACTGCAGTCAAGGGTTTTGGTGCTATATCTATTCATTTATACCCTTATAGTTTTGAAGTTATTAAAATATGTAAGCATCTCACGAGGGAACCTCTTATAGTGCCCGGAGCTCCCAGCATAACCACTATGTGCATTCGACGTAGATTTTAATACTACTCCGATGATGTGACAAAATTTCCGTGTCAAAATGACATTTCGTCAAGTGGTGACGACTTTAGTGACGCACCGAACGGTCACTTTCGCCATGAAGAGGAACGCTTTTCACCACTCGCTCCTCACTCATCTCACTTACATCTCAACCCATTTACTCATTGAGTAAACTCGCATCCAATTTAACTGTGTTGACAATATGATCCTTGTTTACTATTTGTAGCCTTTTAATATTTTTTTTTAAATATTCGGAGTTTAAAAATTATAGAACGTCTATAATTGTATCTATTTGTGAGGCTGTTCTTAAAATCGCCAAGGACAGGTATTCGGGAGATTTCAACGCTTCATCAATTCCAGTTAACAATGTTGAAATTGTCGACCGGGTTTTGCGTTTTGTGGAAGATTTAGTTAATAATTCAAATACGGACTTTGAATCTTCTATCACTTTAGAATTTGACTATGATTGTGATATTGACACATATGTCGAGGGATACGATTTAATTAGTGATACAATAAATGAATTTCATGAGGATTCTGAAGATGAGGAAGACGTCGAGGAAGCTTCTGCAAGTCTGTCGCAACGAGTCTCACAGAAATGGGAGGAAGAAGATGTCGACGGTGTCAATTTTACGTATCAAGAGCTGGTCAATATTCACATTAGCAGCAGACATATTGAAGACAATGCTTGTGAATTTGTCCAAATGGTGAATGAGAAGAGGGCACAAATAAATCCGTAAATTGTAAAGATATAGGAAAATCCCTTGTGAGTAAATGGGTTGAGATTTAAGTGAGATGAGTGAGGAGCGAGTGGTGAAAAGCGTTCCTCTTTTGAAAGCATGGGCGAAAGTGACCGTTCGGCGCGTCACTAAAATCGTCACCACTTGACGAAATGTCATTTTGACACGGTAATTTTGTCACATCATCGGAGTAGTATTAAAATCTACGTCGAATGTACATAGTGGTTATGCTGGGAGCTCCGGGCACTATAAGAGGTTCCCTCGTCAGCTTATATATACATATGCATAATTGGAACTATTTTGTTAGTGGATTTGCATGTTTACCCAATGCATATGAAAAATACTTATGTACATGCATAATATACAGACGACAAACTTAGTGCTCCATAAACGCATTTCCACCACTAATAATAAAATGATGCTAAATAATAATAACAATAATTAGAAGAACGATTTATTTTTACGTTCACAGTATTAAATATTAACCACGTTAGCAGTTAAACGTTGTTATTTAATTATACACGTCATGTATTTCATATTTATGCGTATAGGGATGTACTATTTTTCCTTTTACAAGTGTCAAACGCGGTCCTTCTTGCCTCACGAATTTTATTGACAAATTTTTCTCGTTCTTTGAAGCACAATCTCCTGTATTATGAATTTTGGTGGACCCCACGTCTCACGTTTTTCTTACATTATCAGTCCTCCGAGTTGGGAACATAAACTACTTATTTGCACATTCCGTCTGTATGTATCATTTAATCTCAGATTCAGGTTAATATGACGTTCAACCTCCGGCAGTTGGATATAGCGTTTGCCTTTCATCCACATCGGAAACAGGGGCCAGGGCGAACAATGACGACCGGGGGAGGGGGAGGGCCAACAATGAAGACCGGGCGGCGAGGGGGAGGAACGACTACCGCAACTGGCCCTGAACGCTTGTCTCTCCTTCCATCAGTACTTGTGGCTATGAGGTAGATGATGTATGCTAATAAGGCAACCACAGCTACAACAGCAAGGATAATTAGGACCAGTTTGACCACGTAAAGTCCGTCACGACGTGGTTCTACATACGTTTCGTATGTTGGCTCAACGTAAAATTCTTCGCCATTAATGGGACCTGGTAGGATAATTTAGAAGGACGTTTTTTTTAAATTTCAGTAGTAATTTTAAACATTTTTTTTTCTTTAGGCAGTTACTTTGTCCGTAACCCAAATTGCTAGTTGTTGGATAAACGACCGGTTGGATGACAGGCTCAATGGGAACTTCCACAACTGCATATTCTTCTACCGGATAGATTGGAGCGTATGAATAATAGGCCATGATGGACTAACTAATGAGTCTGGAATATATGTTAGTAGCCTTAACCTTGCATAATAAACTACATTTTTTATTACAAAAAAATTCGATGCTTCGAACACATAGGTAATTTAAGAATAGTTGATACTTTTACTTTGGTCCAAAGTGCCAACTCAATTAACCTTATAAAAACTAATTAATTTTGACCTGGATACCATTTAAAAACGGAATTAAAAATGGTTTCTATTGCATTTGGGGGCGGATTTACTGGGGGGCAGAATACCATTGAGACCGACTTGTGGGGCGGTGATAAAATCAGTTGGGGACTGAATTAATGCAAACCGATTTTGAATATTCTACTGATGCAGTTATGATTTATTAGAGACCTGGAACTGATTCGACAACAAAAATTAGAACATAATACATTTTAGGCCTTTTAAGATGGCCTTATAGATTTACCAAGATGTCTGTCTGTCCGTCCGTCTGTGCGTCCGTCTGTGCGCACGATAACTCTCTTTAAACAAAAGCTATCGACTTGAAATTTTGCACACTTCATCTTCGGGTCAAAAGTAAGGATGAGTTCGGAGATGGGCATGATCGGCCAAGTAGTTGGCCGGTGGGGGTCATTACTATCCAAATGCGTTGCCCTTAACTACCAAGAACCTTTAGAGCAGGTTAAATTATTTAAGTGCAAGTAAAATATTTGTAGCTTGAAAAATATCTATAGTAATAATTTTCAGTAATTTTAGTATGAAGATTGCGACTGACCTCAAAGCGTTTAAATTGGAATGGAGTTTCAGAAATTTTAAACCTGGGAGACCCGATAGGGTGACCCGACGGATTTCTAAAATTTGTAGTACGTAGTTGAAATTTGGAACAAAGGTTGCTAGTGGATTGTAACAGAAAAAACTGAATTTAGGTTGGAACAATTTTAATCTTGATGGACCCTATGGGGTGACCCATACTGATTTTTCAAAATCGTCATATCGAAGTGAAATTTGGGAGAGAGGTGATCCATATCTATTTTTAGAAATTGCGTTAAAAACATGAAATCCGGCACGGTAATACTTACAATTAGTGGCTTCTCATCAAAGAACTTGAAATTAAAAGTTAGCTAACAAGGGATACTTTCGAGGTGATAATCGTGTCCAGGGTACCACTCATTGGTCTAAATGTTTTTTGATCGAGTGTTTCTCACGGGTTCGGGTTCTTACTTCGGGTTTCGGGTTCGGATCGGGTTTGGGTCCTGCTTCGGATACGAAATTTCAGAACCCGAAACTTTCGGGTTCGGGTTCGGGTCCGAGAAATGTGAGCCCAAAATTTCGGGTTCGGGTCGGGTTCGGGTTCCGACTAAGAACCCGAAACCCGAACCAACAAGAACTTTTTGCCACAACGAATACGAAAACATTAAAAAAGAAAATAAAGTGTTAACCACACTTGCTACGACGGTTATGCTGCAGTAATTCATTAAATAACTCAAATTTTTAATTGTCGTAACTTCTTTTCACAAGTGTCTTCAATTAGTGTTATGGTTTGAATATTGAAATAAAATATATTTTTTTATCAAAAATTTGCTAAATAGTTAGCTTGAGCTTACTTTAATATTGGAAACTTGAAACTGAAAATCATTTTCAGTTTTCAACTGATTTAAAAATTTCTGAATGTCACGGAAAGCCATTATCCATGGTCGATTTTTTGAGATTGCATTATTATGGTCGAGGAATTAAGATTCACATTTTAAAATGCGTTATGTACTTATGCAGAAATGTGCTTAATTATAATTCCTTGGTCATATTTACAGAAGTATTGTTTGTTTGAAACCTTTAGGCTAAAAAGCCAGTCACCCCTTAAAGTTAAAATATATTCGGTTTTTCGGGTTCGGGTTTCGGATTTGATCCGCCAGTTCGGGTTCGGATCCTTGCAAACGGGTTTCGGGTTCTTCGGGTTCGGGTTGCCCTCAAGTTTCGGATCAGTAGTATCGGGTTCGGGTTTCGGATTTGCAAGAACCCGACCCGTGAGAAACACTAATACCCATCTTCGAACTCGGTCGTTGCCCAGATGCATGTCTGTATCAAATTTGGTAAAAATCAGCCTACTCCTTCGAGAGTTATGGAAAGACAGACAGACGGACAGGTCGATTACATAAGCCCTAGTTCGGGCTAAAAATTATATGCCAATCGTTCATTAGAGTCTGGCTTTTATGTAATAATGCCGTCTTAAAAGGCCCCGCGAAGTTGCTTGGAGTAGGTTTTTAACATGAAATTGCAACTGAACCAAATGAACACACGATATTAATTTTGATAAAAAGATCGGATTTGATTTTGATAGTACTACAAAAATAAACTAAACGAATAAATCGTCATCATTCATGTCATCAATTTGATGACACTGATTTTGGGATGCATTTTATATTTTAAACAAGTTATTAGCTATAATTTTGTCCTTCAGTGTTCTGTGACTTGTTCCGATCGGTGGTGACACTATTGCGAATATATTAGCTAAAGAGAACGTTGTGATAATTTTAAAAAAATATGAACTGTATCATATTTACAAGATGATACAGGTCAGAGGTCAACGCCGACCAATTTATTAGCGGCGCCAATGTTGGATAATTTTTCGGGGGCGCGGCGTGACCTCTGATGCACTTCCTCCGAGTTCCTCCCCCCACTACAACTACAACTCTAAACTCTAAAAAAAATTAGTTCAGGCTTGAAGAAAAACCAACGACAAATAAGGAGGAAAGAATGGAACTGAGAAAATTTTCTCAGTCATTTTATTTTTATTTTTTCCTACACCTTATTGATGTAGCCCGGTCTCAACGGAATTCTGTAACCATACACCTTATTGGTGGAATCCGTCGCCAACGAGAAAAAGTTGGCCTACACCTTATTGGTGTAGTCCGTCGCTAAGGCGAAAAATTTGGCCTACACCTTATTGGTGTAGTCCGTCGCCAAGAGATCGAAATCGCCCTCCACCTTATTGGTGGAATCCGTTTTTAAAAGGTTAATCCAGGAAATTAAGTTGTTGCCAGGTTGGTTGTGTATCAATTTATATATTCCACTATGCTCTGAATTTGATATCGTGATATTTTCCGTAATTGTAAACAAAAAACTTTTTTTAACGAATATTTTTTTTTTTTTTTTTTGATAATAATTATACAAATCTGGTTACATTTATCAAGACATGCAAATTTGTTAACAATGTCATTAAAAAAAGAAAAAGTTTTAAATATAATAGATTTCGTTGAATTTTTTTCCTGGTGGGAGGGTTCCCAGGATTGAAGCTATATTCCCACGTTGAACTGCAATGCTTAATCGCTGGAGGAGAAAGATTGTGGAGCGTGGTTCTCCAGTCGTGGCAGCGATCCGTTGACCAATGTCTTTAATAAAAGATAATCCCTCTTGCCCCCATATACCTGCCGTCTCAATTGCAACGGGCATAAAAATGAAGCGGTCCTCGAGAAAAGCGTAATATCGTCTCTTTTTGTCTTCTGCTTTGGTAGCAGCAGCGCCTTGGTGCCGGATTGTGTTGGGGAGATGACTAGGGGCGTAGGTATCCACACAGGTAAAATCCCAAACCAGAGATTTTCCTCTTGCCCAGGGGACGAGGGTCAAACCGTCGGGATGCTTTCCGTCTTGGTGGGAGCATCCGGCCGGCTCTAAAATGCAGGGGACTTCGGCGGAACGCAAAGCTCTCGCGATTAGCGGCAGCATGGCGTGACCACCGCCCAGCACTTCGCCTGCAGGAGAGACCATGATAGCCTCGCGAGTTGACCTGAATTCCACAAGGGCAGGTGTGGGGTTGACAGATGTCGCAACCCAAACGAAGGGAGATTGCGACGCGAAAAGCCTCATTTGAAAAAAGGGTACCAAGTTGGGGGGACGGAACAGAGTTGAGCCAGGCCCCGGCAAATTTGTCGCGTAGTGCTCTATAGCGGGCAGTGTCTTCTGGAGTTGAAGCGTCAAGCAAAAGTTGGGACACAGTGACGTCCAGAATTGGACGCTCCCATGCGCCCTGGACTCCTCTGACAGTTTTGGGGGGTAGTTCCGTGGGTCCAAAGGCGGACCATTCCTGCTCTCCCTCTTGCATGGCGATGTCAGTGTTATGTAGATAAACTGGAAGGAGACGTTCTACATGGGGCAAAGCGCTGTGGACGGACCCAAGAAAACACGGTATCGCCACATCCAAAGCATGTCTAACCCCCAATCCGCCTTCCTTCACAGGTAAGGATGACTGTATCCAGGCAGCATCCGAAAGAGAACAATTCAGGATCGCCTCCAGCCCGTCCTTGAGAGCAGCATCGTAGTGGGTAAGAGCGTCCAACTTTCTCCACGTTGGGGCACAACGGAGAAAATATATAAGGCGTGGAATAGAGATTAATGCTCGGAGGAGGAAAAAGGCTGAATGGCTGGAAAGGTTACTGAGTCGGCGGGAGAAAGTAGCCAACTGCTCCGTTTTTGTGGCCAAGACGAGCCTCTTTCGTGAGAGGGGCACCCAGAAGCATCGCATTTTCGGGGGACATTACTTGTATCCCAGGAGCCTGGAGTTGAAATTGACGGAGAATGTCGATGGCGGTGTCTCGATCTGCTCCCAGAATACCCACTTCGCACTTATCACGATTGAGGTGGAGACCAACTTGTTCACCCATTTTGGAAATTGTCTCTAGAGCTGCTAACACTTTCTCTGGGATATCAGCTACAGTGCCATCATCTAGGTACCACATGTTCAGTTCCGTGTCCAATGATTCAACGATGGGGTGGATCACCAAGGAGAAGAGGGCCGGGCCCAAAGGGTCGCCCTGATGGCAGCCTAGTAGCGAAGGGAGGGGTACTGTCCCGTAGAAAAGTGACGAAGGGTTGGTGTAACATTGCGAGACAAAGGCATAGATTGAAGGAAAGTGGTCTCGGACGGTGTGTAGAAGATTGTCCCTGCGTATTTCGTTGAAAGCGTTCCTAAAGTGAGTGAGGGTGATTGTAGTAGACTCGAGCTGTGTGGGCGCCGATTTCTGCACCACCTTTTACGCCAACTTCCAACTGATGTGGAGAAAAGTGGTCAATTAATTGCGGGGTGATTCGGGCCACGACGACCTTTGCAGCGAGGCGGCGCCACGTGTTTCCCACGGCGATTGGTCTAATTCCTCCGGATTTCTTTTTCAAAGCCGTGAGCGACGCCCCGTAGAATAAAGGACATATATTTTCTGGGATTCCGCCGTTAAGGGTCAAGTTGAGGAATGCACAGATGGCATCTGCAAGGTTGACACCGCTCTCACCTTGGTTGCATCCCAGTAGGTCCTTCAAAATTTGAGGCCGCATACCATCAAGCCCACCAGCCGATCCTGGGGGGAAAGTTGAGATAGCCTTAAACACCTCCGGGTCAAGAACTGGTGCGACGGAAGGATCCGCTGGTGGTGGAGGAAAATTGGTAGGTTGTGGGTGAGGTGGATGTTTCTCGAGGAGAGCAGAGAGAGTTGTATCATCTTTAGGGGCAAATGTGTCATCAGAGCAGGCAAGGCGAATTGCTCCACGAATATCTCCATCAGCAAGTTTGGCCTCTACTTTCTTCGAAGTTTCATCATGAGACGATTTAGTGGATGATGGGCGAGGTGGATGTGGTTCTGGGATGAAAAAATTAGCGTCCCATGCAGCAGTACGAGTCTTCACCCAAGTGGTCAAGTTCTTGACCCTGTCAGCTCTCTGTGGGATGGGAAGTGCGGCATATGTGAATAGTAGCAGCTTTCTCCAACTTTGTTCATCACCTGACTCGACAACATCTTTGAGAATTTTGGTGAGGCAATGAGCGACGGCCATCCTGGCACCTCGTGGTACTCTGCGCAGGGTGGGTGTCGACATCTTCAAACCGGAAAGAATTTCACCCAAATCCTTTTGACCTTGTTGATGGGGATCTGGTGGAGGCGTGTCTGCCCATTTGATACCTTCATATACATTGTGGGAATTCCCTCTTGAGCCCAGGCGCCGACTTTTGGTGTTTGGGAATGCCATTTGGATATATTTTCCGAGCGTGGCTTTGGTGACTCCAGGATCTGTAGACTGACAGAGAAATGTGGAATAACGGGAAAAAATGTCTGTCTTTTTAATGTAGATTTCCGTATGAGCCGTTGGGTCGACAGCAACGAGAGACTCCTGTATCCACTGCTTTGCTGCTGCTTTCTTATTTCCACCAGATGAAAGAGTAAGATTAGGATGACCAGGAGAAAGTAAAGTGGATGATTGTGTAGGCGTGAGAAAGGTGACACAACTTGGACAAAGCCAGTCTTCCTCTGGAACGTCGGAAAGTGCGACACATTTCAAATGATACCATTTTGTGCATTGGTCGCAGAGTATCCAGTCATCTCCCTCAACATAACTTGCTCCAGGGCATGTAGAGATTGGGCAGTGATCAGTTTCTTCGACCTCTTGGTTGATTGGTTCTGGAGGGGGAGAAGTGGCAAGCGTTTGCATTGTGGTCATTTTTTGTGATAAAATTCTGTTTGGGATGATGCTCATCTTGATATCATCTATCATAGGTTCGGCATATGTATCTCATGATTGAAAACCACTCGACCACGACGCAGTGATGTTGCATACATACGCTGGTTTCGACATGGTCGAAACTACACTTGTTAGCATAATTTTTAAAAACAGTTGTTTCAATTTAATTTTCATACATGATTTTCATAATTTTCATAATTTTCATACGAATATTTTAATTCTAACTCGATCAATTTGCGGCATTTCAGTGGCACGCATGCATTCCAAAAATTGTTACTGTTTGACATTTTATAAACTTTATGCGAATATGAAGAATAGAAACGTTCTATAATGCATTTTTTAATCTAAATCTGAGTTGACAAGAGCCTCATCCAGCAGGGCAGAAACTTGACTGAATCGTTGTTTCAACTTTTCATCGTCTGGAGAAAGTCTCAATGCTTCCTTCAGGTCCAACAATGACTCGGTATACATTTCCAAAGCTTGAAAGCCATCCGCACGGGTTACGTGACATTTCAGCCGATCAATAGCATTTGCAGAGACTTTTGGGGTGAAGAGTTCCAAAGCCTGAACACACAGTTGACAGTAGAGTAAATATTATGAAAAGATGAGCACTTTTGACGAATAACAGACCATCTGACTGCCTATGTCATCGTCATTGTGCCACACACTTCATCACGTGTGTGTATGTCTTTATCTTATGAGTACAAAATCTCTCACCACGGACGAGTCGTCCACGACTTTCATGAAATTCCGTAAATGAAGATGTGCTTTGGCTCTCTCAGAGTAAAGTTGCGGAATTTTTGGGGCCAATTTGATGCCAAGACTAAAAGCACTCACGGCTCCCAAGTGACAATCTGCTTTCATGAGTGATCGACCTTTCTGTAACAGCCAGTCTGGGTCACGTTCCTATTTGTAAAATACAACTTGAAGTGATAATAAAATAAAATAAAATAATATTTTTTTACAAAAACATTTTCTCACCTCGGGACGAAGGTCAGGCTCGTTGAATCCAGACAAATGACGGGCCTCTGCTTGCTTCTTCAACCACTAGAACACGTTCATGCAAGCAAAAAAATGGTCATACAAATTACAGGTCCGACCAAACGTACACAAGTAGCGTAGGGTATGTATAAATCTGCACATATATATATGCGCAAAAACTTTTCTCACATGGTTCAAGGGGAAATTTGGAGGAAGAGAGTGGGGGCGATTGCATATATGTAGGAGCAGTGTCAAGTACTATATTGTGCACTGCCACAGTATTATAAATACGTAGATATAAATATGTATTATATATTGCCACGTGCATGCATTACGCATCTCCACTTTTAATTTATTCAACATTCAGCAGACCGAGAAATTGTGGGTTTAAGTTTAAATGTCGCATAAGTTGGGAGCGAAGAAAGTAGGAGTGATTTGCACGGGGAAGTAGGTTTCGGTTTCGGTTAATAAATCATGAACATTTTATCTCTCTTCTCAGAGCCTCAGCTTCCTCCGGTCCTTCCCTTTCCCGACTATACGGAGATAATGCATTATTAGTACTGCACATCGCAAGCTCCAGCTAAACAAGGCCCTGGGAAATGCTTTTATGCCTTTCCTTGGAAAAGTATAAATGCATTCGTTGGTTGGTGTTACGTAGATGTGTTTGTGTACTCAATGTTTCAAATTGCATTTTCATGTAACTGGAGGCGATTTTTAAGGAAAAGTGAGGCAGATTGCACTTTGAGTGTTTTGGCGAGAGTTCTATATGTGCTTGCTTCATTAATTAAAAAGTGCATCCGAAATTTGCTGCATTCCCACCGGAGTTGTGCAAGCAAGAGTGGCAAAGTCTTGATTTCATAAAGTCACTCGCGCATACAGTCAATGGAACAAGTATTGGCAACACCCACACAAGCTAAATAAAATTTGCTATAACTTTGGCATGCATTATCAAATTGGCATGAAAACTTGTACGCATTTAGCAAATCTAATGTAGTTTTCGATTATAATCATGTTTCTGATTTATATCTGGTAAACATAACACAATTCTGATTTTGACCTCAACGAATCAGATGCAAACCTGCAAAAAGTATTGGCAACATGTGGCCAAATTAATTACTCAAAACAATTTTCTTAACCATCTTCCACATTTCGTTACGGTAAGTTAATTAGGTGACAAAATATGAGGTTAGCTACATTTTAAGTCTACAGTTGTGTTGTCTGGAGCCAAAATGGCGACAAAAAACGAGCTGTATTTGGCGCGGCGAGAAATAATCATGTCTCTTTCAGAAAAAAGCTTTACTATCGAAAAATCAAAGAGAAAACATACTTTTCCATATTTACTATTGAATACGTAGCAAAGAAATGTAAAATGACAATCTCAGTTTCTACTTTTCCATGATGCGGAAGAAAAAAGTCATCTAAGCCCAAAACCTAAGGATGACTCAAGCAACGAACCACTCGAGAGCGGAAGATTTCAGCTTAAAAATCCATGTTAAATTGGAGTATCAACTGCAGGGTCAACATATCATACAATATGGTGATCAATCAAAAATTATGCCTTGGGGTTTCAGGCTCCAGAAGCCCGACCGACGCGAGAGTACCCAAAGCGAACCACCTCAATAAATCGAAATGGGCTAAATATGACCCTAAATAGAGTTCCGATCAATGAAAAAGGGCCCACTGGTCCGACATAGGCATATTTTACTTATTCGGAGCTCATTAATTGGTTCAAGTCTAGCGGATGCAATAAAAGGCTCAGAAATACTAAAACGTTCTTATGGCAGTTTAACACATAGGAGGATCGATTATGGTTTGGGGTTAAATGACCAGTTCTCGGCGTAGTTACCTGGTCACTATCGATGAAATCATGACCAGGAAGGTGTTGTCAATCATTCCAAACGATAATTTGAAATCATTTAACAAAAACCTGGCCTAGGAAAAAATTTCATATTTCCAAAAATGCAGTGACCCCAAACATGTAGCCAAATTAACGATGCAAGTTTTTGGAGACCGAAAAGGTAAAGATTCTTTCGTTGGCTGCACAGTCTCCTGATGTGATTCTGATTGTCCGGGTTAAGAAAAGAGAGACCAATGGGAAACCACTAGTCGGAAAACGAGCTTGTCAAAAGTTTAAAAGAACTGTGGGCAGCCATATAAAAAAACGTTATATAGGAACTTGTCGAATAAATTCCACGACCTATTTCTGCTCTTATTGGGTCGAGGGGAGGTGCCACGCAATACTAGAAGCACTTTGTCGCAGTAAAATTGGCGTTTCGTTGCTCTATGATTTTTTAAGTTAGAGGGTGCCAATACTTTTTGTGGGTTAATTTCGCAAATTTTCCAGCAAATTATTCAAAAACTGCGTTAATCTAATTTTAATCAGTAAAACATGATTATAATCGAAAACTACATTAGATTTGCTAACTGCGTACAAATTTTCATGCTAATTTGATAATGCATGCCAAAGTTACAGCCAATTTTATTTAGCTTATGTGGGTGTTGCCAATACTTGTTCCATTGACTGTACGTCTGCACATCATGTTTGACTTGATTAATTTAATTACTTTCAGCCTCACCTTGAATTTTAGAGCAACAGTTTTGAATTATTCTGTCTGTTCACTTGAGAACTTGAAGGAAGTTGTGTCAGGAGTATGCCAGAGGAGAGTCAGATCTCTCATACGACAACTAAAAGGGGAAGTACCATGTACTTGATAGTGAAAGTGGCATTATTGAAATAAAAAGTGGCATTTTACACAAATATATACGTATAAATGTGTGTAGCTAAAATCCAAGCAAATTCTCAAAAAACGAAATATGTATGCAGAACCTCCTACGACTAGTATGAACTTTTATATAAATTTATTAGGATTATGTGGCATAGCTTTCTCTTGGTTTCGAAAAACCCAAGTTTTTGTAGTATGCATAACTTGTAAAAACAGGGACTGGGCATAACCAATACTTTTAAAATCGGGGGCGAGAGGGAGACGATTAATGATGAGGGATGAGTTTGTTGTCCCAGGTGCAAAATATTCTAAATATTCTATGGCTTTTAGTTCAGCGTTGCATAAAATAAATACCTCTTCTTCCAAGGGCGCACTAGACTCCCTCGCCGGAGTTGGAAATTCGCGTGGGGTGAAAGCCACTGTGATTCGTTGGGGTTGCCGGATGCTCACCGGATAACCGTCTCCACCGCCACCCCCACCACCGCTCACAGGCTTATCCCCAAGTTCCGGCCAAATTCTGGAACTGGGGGAAATTACAGATGTCGTCAAACTTGCTGGGCAATTTCTTCCCTCAGCTCCGCCAACTAAATGGACGAGTAGACATCATTATTTCTGAGACAAATTATAAAAACTAAAGTTTCACATTACATTTTTGTTTTCTCCTTCCACCACCGACAAGGCCAACCAATGCATCTTGATCATCTGCATCGGCGGACAATATTGAAACAGATGATGGACCTTGCGCAATTAGCTCCTCCAGCGTTTCCTTGTTCCCTGAAAACAGGATGACAACATTTGTAAGCATAAAAGTGTGTAATTATGTACTTATTCCCAGATTATTTTAATTTGACACGTTCATCGATACATACTTGACTTGTTATTGCTTGTACGAGGAGCTGGTCGATTTCTGTCAAGTCGTTCCCCCGTAGCAATTGCACCTGTTTGTTTGTTTGCAACTTGACCATAATTCCTCCCCTGTGGTAGGATGACATCGGATATGGTTTCACCTGGAAGTAGACCTCCTTCTGCAGCCCATCTGTTCATATCAGCAAGTGCCTTGTCCGCTTCAATCTTTTTGGTCTCAGCTACCTTGGCACGAGCCTCTTCGTCCATCCGAATTTGGACTAGAACGCTGGTCTTTTTAAGCTCTTCTCGACGTGCTGCATAAGAAAGCGTACGGTTTTACTCAAAAGGTAGCATAACGTAAGATTTTTTACACTTCTTCTGGAATAGAAATCTTGCCCTTGACAAGTGACAAGTGGCATCATTTAACGCTTAAACGGTGCCATTTTTCTCCCGTGTGATCCCAACTCTACGATCCCT
Organism: Folsomia candida; assembly: GCF_002217175.1. NCBI lineage: Eukaryota > Metazoa > Arthropoda > Collembola > Entomobryomorpha > Isotomidae > Folsomia > Folsomia candida. Next base: position 21,809,522 of record NW_019091193.1, on the reverse strand, counting down.
ACTCTTCAACCAAGATAAATCTTGGACCTGAATTTGATTTGAATCAAGGGACGTCAGCGCTTTATTTCATTTGGCTCTACGGATTCTTACATAGTGAAAAGAATGAGTATGGATGTGCCAAGAATTTTTACTCTGCTTCCATTGTACAAATCTTATCTCGCCTTTTGGTACAATTTATTGAATGTGGCTCTCGTCCCTTTTGAAAAAAAGTATCTGACTTTATTGGGTTCCTCCCATTATTATTGGATACAGCTGAATGAGAAAATGTGCGTACATGTATGTACGTAGGAGGCACGAGAAATGGCAAAGCCAATTTCTACAATTTCATTTCATTTTCCTCTTATATATGTACATGCGTCCTCGCGTCGCTACTGTTGCACTGGGGCGAAACTTGTCATTGTCTAACGGAAAGCGCAATAATGAACCCAAGCATCAACAATGTTCAAGAAAGCTCCCAGAAAAAGGTGAGGCACGAGGCAGCAACAAAGAAAACGAGGAAATGATAAATGCGTGGGAGCCAGTTGACGACGCGATATAAGTGTGACCCACATTGAGCCTTCTTCAAGTAGTTTTTTGAAAAGGAACGATGAGAGGTTGGCGGAGCGAGAGGGTGGCCGGGTAGCTGGGTGGTTAGGAGAAAGAACGTACGTGCGGGGACAGGACAGCAATCAATTACCCCACAAATCCCACCACCACGAGTCCACTATCTCGTAGATGTATGTACACCTAGAACTGCATACCTGCTCTACCAACTCAATTCTTTTCTCTTTTTTGTGCTTTCTCCCACTTTCCCCATCACTTATTTATCAAGGAAGAAAAGGTAAATACTTGGAGAAAGGTGTGTGTGGATTGTTCACAAAACCAAAACTCTTACTCTCAGCAGTTTGTTCTTCTTGAATGTGTCGTTGGTGAGCCGCACAAACGGCAGCATCTCGCAACACCTTCTTCCTCAACCGGTCAAGCCCCTGAGCCTCGAGGGATGGCCAGGCGGCAGTGTCATCGTCACTGTGCTTATCCTCTCCATTATTTGACCCCTTGTCCGGGATGGAACAAGTTTTAGGAAAGTGCAGAAACACTGTGCTCTTGGCTTGATCGATAGTGCATGACCCCTTCTCATCATCCACGGTTCCCCATAAAAATGCTTCAAAAATGTGAGGATGACAGTGAATCTGAAAAATGAGAGAAACAGTTCTCCATAAATTAAGCTTGGTTGAGAATTACAGAATAAGATTAATTTTCGCAATGGCTGAACATTTAGATACATATCTTATTAGTCATTTAGTTTAAGTTATGATTTGTAATCAGCGCATAGATAAGTCGGTGCAACCTATTATGCAAGTCGTATAAATACGACATGAATTCAACACTGATGCCATACATACATACGTAGAATAGAGTTAATCAAAAAAGCGTCAAGTGATATAACGCGAGTAAGGAAAGTGGCGAATTTGGGGGAAAGCAATAAGTTGGGATTACAAAACCTCGAGAACAAATATGTGTTGTTGATATCCTCCAGATCCAACCGTCACCGAGTAATAAATATCTTTTGATATAATCCCACTCAAAATTCGGATGAAAAGAAAATAATTCACTTGGTATTAATTTCTTGAAGGATTCTATTATCCGCTGAAAAGCCATACATAAATGTAGTATTCAATGGAATGCGTTTCCTCTGCACGTTTCAGGACACACAACTGAGCAAACACTTCACTTTCTCCTCGATCCTCCATAAATACACTTTCCCAATTGGCAACCGTCGTCGCCACAAAAGCCCGAGTATGCGATATTCAGTCTTTTCTCTGTGTGCGAATGAAAGAGAATAGAGACCAAACCGAGTCCAAAAGTGTAATAAAAATATGCTGAATAATAAACTCTCTGCTAAAACATCAACAAGCAACCAACCAGCCACTGAAGAATCTTTGAATCATGAATCCTGCAGAAATAAATTACTTTGACTCGGCTGAGCTCCTGCAAACGAAGCCAAATAAGCCATGCCACAAATTACTGAATAGAATATAATAAGAGCATGAATGAATGGATGTTGTTTGCCATATTGTTCCGTCCCTGGCTTTCATCATCCTCCTGCTACTCTGGCAATGCTTAATTTTTACTTTACTTTCCCTAAACTCTTGCCAACAAAATCCCATTTAAGGATTTTTCTACAAGATGTGTTGCGCTATGCATGTATGCAGAATACACAAATATATGTATCAGAAACAAACGCAAATGTAGCAAAATTAAGCACGGACAACCAAATTTCAAAAGAAACTGTTGTTTTATACATATCTACATACATACATATACGTATATACGGATCTATTTTGGGCGTGTGAATAAATATCCCTTGCATGCTGCATACATAGCTGGCTGTCATATTTGCATATATGTATGCTATAACTTTGGAATTGGTCTCACTCAAAGCCAACAATATAAATCCCCTTCGTTGGGGGAGAGAATCCCTCGAATTTGCCTGCTTTATGGACAAATTTCAAATGCTCAACAACTGGAATTAATGTTGAACAAATTAACTCAACTGAAGGGAAATCTACCAGCCAAAATAAAAGGAATGAAAGAAAATCTATCTGCCTGTCTGGATCATGATCCCCAAAAGTTATTTACGCATATAATCAAAGACAATTCTTGGTGGTATTCAAAGAGAAAATTTTGTTGGTTTAATTTTATGAAATCTGAATATTTATAAATCAATATTGCTGACCATGTGATAACTTGAAACGATCTCAAGCATGGAACCGGAAATTGAATGAATTAGAAAGGTGCATCATTTCGACATTTGCAAACCAAATTTTTCGACATAAATTGATGGCACTGTGTGTTCATATAAGTTTATCACTCTGCCATAAACAAGTTTCACGACTACTCTCGGTTTGCCGCATGACCACCCGTTCGTTCCGACTAGACCGATTCCTGACCGGATGACATTCAGTGTTATGTACTAGTTCCTAGATCCAAATCTAACATAATATGTGCGATCGTGGGAATCCACTGTTTGGAATGTAGGTACAGATAGTTTAGTGGTCAGATAAACACGGTCACTTGGATTCATCGGACGAGCAATTTTGAATTGTGCAATGAACCAAAGGATATATGTGTGCATGAGCAAATGTATATTTCCATATGTATAATACAATATCCTTACATACTTTGCATATTATTTCATACGTGTCAAAGGTACTTACCCTGATGTATTTGCTTGAAGTGAGCACATCCGTTTTTGAAGGAAGTATTCCCGGAATCGGGACCACTATGGAAATTGAACTGGGTGTCTGGTGCCATGAAAATTTTTTTACAATCAGCGGCATCATCCTACTGAATATCCTCACAATATTGTGTCAGTATTTGTGAGACTTCTGAAAATGTACGAATCTATTGAGCCCCGATTATGTTTTGATCCTACACCGGCTGCAAATTTAAGAATCTGCTTAGATAACTCCCATAGCAAAGTATGCATTTATTTGAGATTTAAATACCTACAAAGGAATATAAGAAGAAAGTTTATATATTTAAGAAGAAAGTGTTGCAGAGCAGATGTACGTAACAAAAAGTACGAAATCAATTGCTAAGTTTGAACAATGTGCAGTTATGCAAGATTATTAAGGAAGTTTGCTTACTTGAGTCACTTGAATTTCAATTCGTTGACTCCTAAACTATACTTTTTCCTTTTCTCATGAATTTTTGAGAGTTCTTGAGAAAACTCGAGTTGATTGGCTATTTTTTAAGATTACACGGATGAATAAAGTTTTTCGAGAGTTTTTGACGGAAAAGTTTTCTCGACCCAGAAATCTGATTCTCAAATCGGCTTGAACGTTGGGGAAAGTCTTAAATCGATCAAACTCCTCTACTGCCACTGCCTATCTCTCTTATTTATTTGGTTGTTTGGGTTCAGAGAGCAAGAAAATGACGAAAACGCTTTTCTTGGGTGTGACCATATTTCAAGTGAAAGCAAATTGCTGGACAACGGGTACGAAACCAGCAATTACTCGTCTTCTCATGCTGTGCAATGTGGAATTTATCCCATCTTCATACACAACACAATCGACACAACTTATTAGTTCCAGTTGTGGGGAAATGTATCCAAATGCAAGGATCTTGTTAGATCAGTAGAGATCAAACGATTAGGAAAATATTACACCAACTGAACCTATTGAAACACTCTACCAAAGAGGATTTATGATGAAATAATTTCCAGTTTGTAACTTGAGATATAATAATATTTCAGGATCAATCGAACCTTTAAACGTCTCTATAAATACATAAATGAAAGTGGAACTCAATCGGTTGTAATGCATTTGAAGTGAAGCACAAATAAATTGGAATTAGAGATACAATTCCTAATTTAACCAAACTTGATTACAACTTTCATTTGTTTCTTCCTACAAATGTATGCATGAACACGGGTGCCTTTGGTATTTCAATATTTGTTGTTGATTTTGAACAACAACTCGCGATATCAGCTTCCACTAGAGCATCAAAAAAGTTTGGAATGTTTGGAAACAATCAATAAAACAACCAGATTCGAAAGCACATATTATATCCGACATCCCCAAATCAGCCTCAACCACAACATTGGAAAACGCTTGGGCGACTAGTCATTCGGATTGTCAGACGGGTTGAGATTAGCATCGCTGTTCCCATCCCAAATTTTCAAGTAGAGTTATCTCACTGTCTGTCAATTCAGGATTCGTTCTCCAGCCTTCTAGCGCAGACTTTACAAGAGCATACGTTTTATATGCGTATAGCAGATGGCACATAAGTACATACATAAGGGCAATAAGAAGATATGTTTTCATGGGTTTCGTATATGGGAGAGTTGGTAATTTGATGGAAAAAACAATGGGAGCATGAGGCGAGGATCGGCGTCATCACATTAACTTTGACGACGATTAGCATGAGGGGCGCCTGGGAGTGAGAGGAAGCAGATCACGAGAGAAAGTGATATGATCTTGACTTGACGCCGCCGATCAGATTTGGGGCCATCTCGCCATGCATGCCACACCATCACAATCACCATAATCACCATAATCGTGCTGTGCGTCATGTTGATGGCTCACTTTAAGACATTTCCCACAAAGTCAGCAGTTTCATACCTACATAAAACTACCACGTTATGCTATGCAGGTTGAAAATCGTGTGTGTAAAAATTAGAAATTGGTCTTGTTCATACGTCGATGAAATTGACGTAAATAATATTGAACAAAATAGCGAATGAACCTTTCGCCATATTCTTATCCACCCAAAGTTGAAAACCTAGAATTGGGACCAAGCTTTCATTTCTACCCAAGCGATGCATTATTGCTGTGCATCACTCATTCCGTATTTTCAAAAGATAATGCATAATAGAATTAGCGGCATTCACTTGCAGGCGAACATTGACCTTCCACATTTTTCCAATTTCTCCAACCCACAATCCTTTCAGTCTGAAGGATTTTTCGTCTACCTTCAGTTTAATCTGTTAAAAAATAGGAGATGGGTACATAGCCGGAGGTTAGCGAGGTAGGTATGCAAGTTGAAGTAAATACGATGATACTTTGAAAATGTAATGCTTTATTTTCCTCCCGTGGAAAGGTGTTTCCTTTGAGTTTACTTATTGTTATAGTTTGTCTGACCAAGTTGAAGTGGCTGCTGCTCAAGTAGCTTGTTGGAGACTTGGTGAAAGTGGTTGTTTTTGAGGAAGGAGAGAGGTAGGCGGCGGAGGACGGAGGTGAGTGAGGTGATCCTCGAGGGAATGAGAAAGTCGGGCTCAGTCGGCTTTCTCCTCTCTCTCCAGCACTAGCAGCACCAGATCTCTCTCGCTCTCTCTCTCTCTCTCTCGCTCTCTCTGCCCACATCATCAGCATCAACGTTGGCCACCATCCACTTCCTCTCGAGCAGAAAGTCTCAACTTCATTCATTCTGTGGTTGCAGACAAAATCAGCAACGCCAAAAAAAGTTGCTTCCCAATCTCGCAACAATCACTACATATGCACGTTTGAGCAGTATGAGGAATTCTGCATGGTTCCTCAGCCTCGTCTAGTTCGAGGACAAAGGGTTCGTTGTTACTGGTGCTGAAGGTTTTTACAGTTGTGACTGAAACCTGTTTGTATGCAGGGAGCAATTGTTGTACATGTGAAAGTGAGTTGATTTTGTATGGTGCAACAGACGGATTTCTTTTTCCATTGTACTGACCTGACTACCTTGACTGGGACGACGACAAGCAAGGATATTCAGCGCATGGGTAAGCTTTGAAACTTCTTGAGACAAGTTTTTATGCAACTTTTGCGTACACGAGAATGGCTGAACAAATATGTATAACCTGGATATTTTCGTTAACTCTGACAATTAGTAAACCTCCATATACGCACATTCATGCAAACGTCAATATGGATCTCTCATAATGATAATGGCCTGAAAAACAGCGGAACACTGTTCATTTTAAGAATATAGATCTGGGAGCCCCCTGGTTGAGCATATGAGGGGAAATCGTCCACCTAATTTAAATTCTAGAACTGTAATTCTGTAATAAAGTTTGAGTTAATTAGTCAGCAAAGATAGCCTTGAGCTTGCGAGATGAGCAGGAAGCAAAAGCAAATGAGCGAAATATGTATAGGCGACGGGCGAGGAGGGAAAGTCATGGAAGTGAATGAACTTCCGTGTTCGTGTCCGTTGTTGATGATGTTGAACGAAAACGAAGGCAGCGAACTCAACTCGTTAAAATAATTATCTGATGAGAGATAATTGAGTTTATCCAAATAAAATCCAGTCTGATACGACGACTAATTCGGAGGGATATGCATTCATACTTGTCTCATGAACTCCGCAAACGATCCGCCAAAATTTGAGGTTACGTAATGCAACGCTCATGAAAAGATCGAAATGAGACACCGAAAAGAACGAGTGCGTTTCTGTATAGCGCTCGATTATCCATCGGATTGAATAATCGAGTCCAATATTTAAAAGCATTATTAGTTACCAAGAACTTATTGCCGATCATACTGTTTGTGTTGAATATTGTTGTATTTACAATTCAAGGGTTCGTCTTGGACAGCGTTTTCGATCAGAAGGTAGTAATTAAGTTAATGTATCTGACCGCATAGCCATAAACGTACAGGTTTATAGCTTTGCTTTCACTTTCAATTCAACCACAAATGTATCACTTTCACCCTCCTCTGCGTGTGGTGGCATTTGAGCGCTCATCCATCTAGGTATTCAGTACTATGCATTTGAGCGGAGAGAAGGGAATGGCTTGGTTTGTGCGGTGGCGATACTTTACTTTACGGAGGAGGAGATGATATGCCAAGCGCTTGGGTTTACATTTTACAAGCCGGTCGATTCCTCTCCTCTTGTTTTCTTTAGATCAGCAACCACCCAGTTTACCACCGGCATGGGTAGTTTGGGCTGAAATTGGAATCGAACCTCCTAAAACATGAGATTTATTCTTGCTTAAGGTGCAGTGTAATATGAAAATCATCAACTTTCACAAACGAAGATAGCATGCATGGAAATGCTTAAATGTTGAATGTTTGAATGTTATGTGTCTTCAGCCTCGCGTCATCCAGGTTGTCTGTCCCTCATATTTCCAACCAGATAAGGCAGCCGAGCTATACGCAGTACACATTTCCCTCCTGCCTGCCTGTTTATAATTTATGGGTTTCCCATCTCTAAAATAAACAAATGCGAAGTTCACCACAGAATTACTAAAATGGGACCCGTTTTACTACCCACAGGGAATTGAGGATAACTCCCATTCACGATAGTGCATGGTTGATACATACAACATCACTGGGAGAGATTAATGTTGATTCTTATTGTGGTGGAGAAGCCCTGAGCACGCATATTTTGTCATGTCAAATAAGTGCGTAGAGTTTTATGCTTAAATCGATATTGCGAGAAAAAAAATCATCAAAGGAAGTTTGAGATGTCCATCAGGAGAATAACTTGCTTTTCCGTTGTTTTAAATTTATACTGGAATTTATACTGCACATATTTGAGAGTGGGAGGAGGTAAGTGGGACCGGTTGCCGTGATTAAACAGGAAGTGTCGCGTGAAGGACGACGGTGGTGTTCAACGTGGGATGATGATGATGACGATGATGAAATGATGTGAGGATGGTGACGACTGGAAAGTTTCCTGTGGAAACCCTGCATTCGGAATTTGAGACGAGGAGATGAGATGAATGATGAAGAGTGGCGCTTCGTCGTTGCCGTTGTCGCTTGATGAATGAAAGTGGTGGACATCCTTTTGTTCCCAACCAGCTAGATATGTGTTCAAAGATTCCCTTTTCCTCTCCTCTTTGTTCGCAGCTCAAACTCCCACTTTCTCTTCATAATAAATATCCCCTCACAAACGCACTTTCTCCAGCTTCCTGCAATACAAAATATCGTAACGCCTAGTTCCTTCCCCGTTCCCGGTGATGCAATTATTTATTGTGTTTGGTTTGGAACTTGGATGGATGAATGCATTGGTCATGCATAATGTGCAGTTCATCGTACAACCAATTTGAGAAAACTGAAATATTTATGTAGCAAGGGTGGTGAACAGCAAAGGGAGGAAGTAGATGAAAATCAGCGATGTATTCGAAAATTGGGAACGAAAATTTTCTTTAATTATGATAAAGTTAGACTTTCCAAGTAAAACTACATCAATCAATTGTACATACTTGCCGCGCTTATACCGAGAGTGAAGAAATGCATGATAGAGAAAAAAGTAGAGCATTGCACATTAAAAATCTCTATCTGACAATTAAATTGAAAAGTATGTGTATAATTCATCTCGTTGCATTCCATGTGCAGGTGCAATAAAAGAATGCTTTTGTCAAATTGTTGAGCGAGTCTGTGATGCTAACCTTTTGGTGTTTGTAAAAATTGGGAAACCTTTGTCCTGTTCACGCCTTTTCTATTTCTTAGACATGCAATGTTGATGCAGGGTAATAAATATAATAATCAGGAACTGTGTAGTTGGCAGTGTGTCCTGCTTGTCGAGTGCTGTCCAGCTCACACACATCGCTTTGCAATGTTCAACAAAGTGAGACCACTTTCTCTTTGATGATCTCATCAATCTCTCCACCACCACTCGTTTCTTTGTTCCGTGGTTATTACGCGAAGGACCAAATAGTGCATGTGCTACCGTCGTCGTGATCAAATTTACGGCTAAAAATAAAAGAGTTCATATTGAGTCGTCGGAGCCTAGATCTTGCTCAGAACACGGGTGTTCATTTCAGGTGGGAGGTTTTGTGGAATTTTGCTAAAGTATCAAGTGACAAAATATTGAGAAGACGACTCACCAGTGACCATCCAAAGATATAAAAAATTTCATCGACAAAACTTTTTTAGAACTTTGCGCAACAAAAATTTGTATAGTTGTGCTGTATTCCTCTTGTGCGACATGACGTGTTTTTCCTTTTAACCCGGCAATAATCCCCACAAAGAAGACCAATTTGTATTGTACGTGGCTGACCGGTCCAATCCTTTCTCCTTATACATAAATAAATGGCATTCTATGTGTCCATGATACGTATGAGTTTTTAGAGTGGTTCCAGTTGATCGAATCATGTGGTCGGGTGGAAGGCGCGTAGGTGGGTGTGAAGCGTGGGTGAAATCAAATTTAATGAAAGTGCAAATATTCTCGAAATAAAAGATAATGTGGTGTAGGAGGTTTAGAAGTGAAGGCATGTTTGAACAGTGAGGGAGGATGTGCGGAAACTTACATTACTTTGCACTTTCTCCCGATAATTGAGTAATTCAAAAAATTGAATTTGATACATACGAAGGCGTATGGCGACTCAGCCATGAGATATCTGGTGAGCTCTTAGAAAAACATGTCTTCCACACTTGGGGAAGTATCTGGGTACCCGACTTTCTCTATTCTTTGTCTCTTAATATTTTATCCAGGCAGCTTCCTAAGACGGCATTGCAAAACCTTATGAGCAGCGTGGTAGTCCACTCTATCGTCGCTTTTGCTGGGGTATCAAACCATCAAAAAATATTTTACCCATCTTTTTCCCGTGTATGTGGGCAGCTTAAAGTTATCCATCCATCTTGTCAGGAGTGAAAACCTTTCCTCTGCATGAACGCTTCATATATTTGACAGAATGTGCACCAGCCAAGCCACCAAACATTTTATTACTTGATCAATTTTTTTTACCCAAAACTTACGCATGATGTGATGTGATCGTCAACATTGAGGCGTGTGAGTCGCCTTTTCTTTTGCATTATTGTTCAGTTGACGACCAACAATCCACTTTTGACGAGGAAAAGAAGGATCGCTTCCTCCACGCTATCTCCATCTCAATGGAGCTATAAAGCTATTGACAGCGGGCAGGCCAATTCAGTGGAAAAATCGCCAATCGTATCCCTCCCTCCGATGGCAATATATGTAAGTAATACAGATCGCAGTGGAGGAGGGAGAGCAGGGTTAGAGAGGAATTTAATGGAAAAGCATTATTACTTTGGAGGAGGAAGAGTTGAGCTGGACTCTGGGGCTTTGCTCTCCACAAACCTTCGCTTTCCAAGGCCCAGTCTTATTTGGCGAGGAGGATAAAGTCTGACCGGCCGTCGTATGAAGTCCGGCCAAGCCACACCTAGAGCTTGTTGTATGTGATTATGTAGTTGGTCCGACGGATCCAATTCTGCTCGCTTGTTTGTGTATACAACGAAATATTATAAGGACGATCAGATATGTGTACATATCACACAGACTGTTGACAACATTGTCGTGAATATAAGTCTGCACACCACACGGTTATGTATGTTGCTGCATTGGTGAGAATAGCTTAGAAAATGTACTGAGGGACATTTTAAAACGTAAGATGGAAACTTTGAGAAAAATTATAACGCACGTTAATACTGATATGTGAAAAATATGTAAGGAAATCCTAAATTGGCAAACATTGGCTATATGGTTTTGACGTGCGAGGTAAACTAGGCGGTATCCTGATTAGGCCATACCTTGATTTCTATATAATTATTGCTGGTCAAAGATGGTTTCCTTAATTCCAAATGAAAATACTGATGCTCACTTTCGAGCAGAGTTGCTGACTCTTCGATAATCCTATGTGGTAGACTTTTTATTTATATGTATTGCGAAAAGGCTGAGTAGTTTTATTGCCAAAAAGGTGGTCAACTCGTGCGCGAGTTAAACGCATTTTAACATATTTGAAGTATTTATGTATACTTTGCGCTTATGGTCTTCACAATGTTTATAAATCAAGAGAAATGTGTAACCTAATGTGTTTAATTGTCTTACACTTGCATATGCGTTCCACATTTGTGTTTGTATTCAGGGGAGAAATGCGTGTACACTGTCTGCATAGCCGTTGGAAATCCAAGGGGAAAAGCTATACGGAAAATCTACGAGAACAAGTATCGACTTTCTCCAAAGTAAACTTGGCCACATCTTGAGTGAGAGTTGTGTAACCAACAACAGCCCGCTTGACAGACAACTGACACTTTCCCATCTCCCAAGATTAGGCCCTCAGCCCTTCAGCCTCGATCTCTCGATTTCTAAATGCACTTCTAGATGTGTAGCGTGTATGTAACTTCAACTTCATACGTTGAACATACAGTCAATGGAAAAAGTATTGGCAACCCCCACGTCAGCTAAATAAAATTGGCTATAACCATGGAATGCATCATACAATTGGTATGGAAACAAGATTCCTAAACTTTTTAGCTCGTTTCCGTGGAGTGAATGTATTAGGATTATGTAATGAGGTTGTCCAAGGATGGGCCATCTTTTAAAAATTATTAAAAATTTTCGAGTTGGGGACAGGCACGCATTTTTTGGCGTTGTCACCCGTTGTTGGGTGAGTGAGAAATTATTTTAAAAATTATTTTTGCTACATTTTCTGGGGACTGCTTTTAATTTTTAACTCGATTGCATATTACATATGTGATATTGATGACCATTTTTGTCCCCGATACTTTTATATATTTGTACACGTATTTATATGCATATTTTTATAAAGAGCACAACCAGGTAGATAATTCGAGTTCCGGAGAAAAAATTTTCATTTGTCTAAAACTTGACAAAATTTTCATTATTAAATTATCACTCCCACGATAACGGTGGACCTGGAGGACGAAGAGGAGGAGGATAATTTAGTTCTGGAAGATTTTGTAATTGATGAGGTAGCAGCTGCTGGTGCAGATTCAGAAACCACTCCTGCTGATACCGAAGATGAGTTGTTAACGGTATAAGTTTTTAAAATCATGAGGATGTCAATTTTTGTCAAGTTTTTTTAAAGATAAATAAACATTTCTTTATCTGGAACTCGAATTATCCTCCTGGTTGTGGTCGCTATCTTCATAAAAATATGTATACAAATAAGTGTAGAAATATACAAAATTATCGGGGGCAGAAGTGGTCATCAATATCACATAATATGCATTCGAGTTAGAAATGAAAAAGACCACCGAAAAATAATTTCTCACTCACCCAACAACGGGTGACAACGCCAAAAAATGCGTGCCTGTCCCCAACTCGAAAATTTTTAATAATTTTTAAAAGATGGCCCATCCTTGGACAACCTCATTACATAATCCTAATACATTCACTCCACGGAAACGAGCTAAAAAGTTTAGGAATCTTGGTATGGAAATTTGTACCCATTTAGCAAATATAATGTAGTTTTCGATTATAATCATGATTTATTAATTAAAATTAGATAAACACAGTTTCTAAATAATTTGTTGGAAAATTTGCAAAATTTACCCGCAAAAAGTATTGGCAACCCTTAACTTAAAAAATCATAAATCAAAGAAACGCCAATTTTATTATGACAAACTGCTTCTAGTATTACGTAGCACCTCCCCTCGACGCAATACAAGCAAAAATACGTCGTGGAATTGATTCAACAAGTTTCGTTATAACGCTTTTCTATATGGCTGCCCACACTTCCTTTGAACTTTTGACAAGCTCGTTTTTCGAAGAGTGGTTTCCCACCAGTCCCTCTTTTCTGAATCCGGACAATCAGAATCACATCGGGAGACTGCAATCAACGAAAGAAGCTTAACCTTTTCGATCTCCAAAACCTTGCATCGTTAAATTGGCTACATGTTTGGGGTCACTGAATTTTCGGAATATAAAATTCCTTCATAGGTCAGATTTTTATCAAATAATTTCAAATTATCGTTTAGAATGATTATTTGGACCTCATTGGTCATGATTCCATCGATAATGACCAGCTACCTACGCCACGACCTAATCATTTAACCCCAAACCATAATCGCTCCTCTTCTGTGTTTAGCTGTCATACGAACATATTCGTTTTTGTGAGCCTATTATGGCATCCGCCAGACTTGAACCATTCAATTTGCTCCGAATAAGTAAAATATGCTTATGTCAGACCAGCAGAACCTTCTTCATTCATTGGAAGTCTATTCAGGGTGGTGTTTAGTCCATTCCAATTTATTGAGTTGGTTCGTTTTGGGGACCCTCGCGTCAGTCGGGCTTCTGGACCCTGAAACCCCATGGCATGATTTTTGATTGCTCACAATATTGCATGATATGTTGACGCCACAGTTGGTTCTCAAATTCAACATGGTTTTTGGGGTTAAAATCTTCCGATCTCGAGTGATAATTTGCTTGATTCATCAGTGGCTCGTGGGCGTAGGTGACTTTTTTCTTCCGCACCATGGAAAAGTAGAAACTGAGATTGTCATTTTATATTTCTTGGCTACGTATTCAATAGTAAATATGGAAAAGTATGTTTTCTCTTTGATTTTTCGATAGTAAAGCTTTTTTGTGAAAGATACATGATTATTTCTCGCCGCGCCAAATACAGCTCGTTTGATGTCGCCATTTTGGCTCCAGACAACACAACTGTAGACTTAAAATGTAGCTAACGTCATATTTGGTCACCTAATTAACTTACCGTAATGAAATGTGGTAGCTGATTAAGAAAATTGTTTCGCGTAATTAATTTGGCCACATGTTGCCAATACTTTTTGCGGGTAAATTTTGCAAATTTTCCAACAAATTATTTAAAAACTGTGTTTATCTAATTTGAATCAATAAAACATGACTATAATCGAAAACTACATAATATTTGCTAAAGGCCTACAAATTTTCATGCCAATTGTATAATGCATTCTAACGTTACAGCAAATTTTATTTAGCTGGCGTGGGGGTTGCCAATACTTTTTCCATTGACTGTAAGGCGCATTCATAAAATCTTAGGGTAACATGGATACAATAAAGGCCCACTAATTGAACCAACCAGGTTTTATAGGCCAAAATTAGAAAATAGATACATTATGGATACTTTAACATAAAGTAATTTTGTAGGGTGATAAAGGTTATAGTCACCAAATGGTAGCATAACCATAACTTGTTCGTAAAGGCTTCCAATGAATATTGTTCGAGATGATACTACAATCAAGGTGCTATATTTGAATAATAGCTGCGTATGCATTCGCTCTAGCTTCTTGCAAGCTTAACTTTTCGAATGGTTTAGAATTTAGATAAACCAACCCTTCAGCCTTCGAAGTTTTGAATTGGTTTTCAGCCAGCGCCACAGATGACTATTACTAATTCATCCTATCCGGCGGTTACACCAATCAATTATCCTTCAAGATATATTTCTCCCAACAACAAATTTAAACACAAGAGGTTAATTGTACGTACAACGGTCCATTTACTGTTTGGTTGACATAATGAGACGAGATACTGAAAACACCATTGACATTTATCTAAATTTTAGGCGTATAGGCAAGCAATCAGACCTTAGGGAATATGTCAATTATATGAAGTATCTCCGAGATTGTAGAGAAGTTTAACAAGTAAAGTTTAATTTAATTTCCTACCAAAGTAATCTGGATAATTGTGTTCCAATTACCAAAAAGTGTCACATTATGCCATATTAAGCACCATATACCGATATATGTCATTGAAAAGATGGAAATAATCATTTATATAATTTAAACTTGGATAATGCAAATGACAGTTCCCTTCGATTTCTGAACCGGAAAGGGAAATGCCCTTTTTGATGTATAGAAATACATATATTCCATGCTTTTCTACAAGAGATTTAAATTGGTCAGATTGAAATGAAATGAAACTTTCGCCTAATCATGTTAGAGTAAGTGCGATTAAACCGAATGTTGATAAAAAATGGTAACTTCACACATAAATAGTGCGTGAATCCATTGATCCTTCTTAATCATGAGATAAACCAAGATCCTCCAATTCTTAACGCATTCTTGAGACATCATCGGGCAAAGATGATTTGTCGACCTTCTCCGGAGTAAAGGCCGTATGATTATGTACACTTTAAACATGCCAGAAATCACTCACATTCGCCAATTTTCTACAAAACTTTTACAGTTTTTATGGAACTAGAATGATATGTAAAAAAAATTGCATTTCATTTATGATAAGGAAGTTACGGCCCTTCTTTGTTGTAACCAACATTGAACAAATACACACAGACAGACTTCAGTTCTTATTTGAGTTCCGTTTAAACTCGGCTCAAACGTTGTTCACCACTCGTAAAAAAATAATTAGCAGAGTGTGTGTAATACTTTTGTTATTATTTGAATTTTTATACGGTGCAGAAATTGTAGTGTAAAATTGTGCAAATGTTTCAATAAAAAATGAAAGAAACTTTACAAGTGTGGTGTTAAATTTTGAAGTTTTATAGATTTCTAATGATTACCTAGTATTATGTAATAGGAATCCTATTATAGGATAAATATGTAGACTACATGTGAAAGCAGTATATGTTGGATTATGGTGAAATGTGTCAAACCGAAATTTTCTTAGTATTAATTACTATACCTCAAGTGAACTTATAAAAAATATGTAAATAATGCACTAAAATCGACAAGTATGAACTTGTGCCTTAATGACTGTATGCTGCAGTGCAATTGCCTTATAATTTAACTCGAAATGATGCGAAAGGACAGAATAAATTTGGTAAGAATTGTCGGTTTATTTTTATTAAGAACAAATAATATTTTTTGCAACGTATTCCACTGTAATGGCACGTATTTGTAAAACACAATTCCCTAAAAACGCATTGATATTTATCTGTATGTGTGTATGTATACATGGACAATATTAGTAAATAGTAACATATATATTGTAGGTGACGTTTAAGTAATCGTTGATCGTGTTTTATTTTATCAGAAATGCTGAAATAAATGGTTTGAACACGTAAACATTGAGATAAACTACCCTACACAGCATTCATTTGTTTAATTTCCTCATAAATTTTCTCGGATTTTTCTCTTTTCTCATCCAGATGTTTTCTTTAACAGACATTGATAAATAGCTACTCTGAGTTAGAGGTCATGTCATTCGATATGATGTAATACAGATAAATATTATATCTGTACTCTGTATAGAAGGGGCATAAATGCCTCTTCTATTAGACTCTAAAATTAGCATTCTGCTGCTTCTTGCTTTCTACACAATATTTACGACATTTGTCAAGGTTTATGTACATTACATACATCAGCAGTGTACAATACACCAAGTAATTTATATGATGTCACATAATACATCAAAAAATCTAATCATGAAAATATAAATACTGAATATTAGACATTTTGAACATTCCATACATTTGAATTTGTCATACGAAAACAGACATGTTGATGCATAAATATTTTACTAATGTTACATCATGAACCTGTCAGAGTAAATAAGGCTACTTACTTTTTGACCAAATCATTATATTACATGCATATTTATTATGTGCACGGATTATACATCAAATACAGTAGTTAACGGGATGACTAGAGTTTACCAATTGTGGAGGTCAAGTGGCGGCTGAGTGATAAACATGTCTTATCGCCATCGAGCAATAATTCAATCAGTTTTGTTGTTGTTTACTAAACATGTTTACGCTTATGTACACATGGGTGGCGTAATTAAGTACTAGCATCATGATACTTCTCAATGGAATCGGCACTACAAATTTGTCTTCTTATTATATTCCTTGTTATTATTATTCCTCGGATGCCATTATTTATTATGGTACCTTGTAAGCCAAGATTAGATTAAGATTGCAACAACTGCAACCAGTTATTTGGCGCAATGGAAGTAATGCCAGCAAAACACATGCAATGGTGTTGTAATTGTATGGGTGGCAGCAATTAAATTAGTTATCAGCAATAAATCTGCACTTATGATATGACTGAGTGTGATTTTTAAATACCTGTTTTGCGAATGAATAGGACGTGTGGATATATATTTGTTTTTGGGAGTCTAATAAGTCTTGTTAGATCCGAATTGTGGCATTTCGCTCCCTGCGTTGTAGACATCTATTTTAGCTAAATTTTGAAGAGTTATGACTGCAAATTACAACAACGCGTGATAGAAAGACATTCAACTTATTTCCGAATCCTCATTATTCTTCCTCCAACTACACTGCAATCCTTCCAACGCGAGGAGGGATGAAAAAGTGTGCTCATGTACATATATGTAAACCCCCATTATTCCGAATAAATTTTTAATGTTGGCTGGCTACTGGTTGGAAGGAAAGGTGTGAGTGAAGGAATAATGGATCAGAAAATGATGCAAATGGTCCCAAATATTAGCATTTTTATTGGTTCTTCTTTCTCAACTTGAAAATCCTCTTGATATACTTAAATGCAATGTACACATCCATCCCTCAAGCACAATTGCTATTTTCATGCATTTGAACGTGCATGTACATATGAACATGTACTGAAAGCAGGAAGGCATGAGCCTGTTTGAATATTCAGCTAGCAAAATGTACAGTCAGCTGGTGCATTGAAATTGAGTCAATTTTTGTGAGCAGATGTATTTTATTTTCTCTTTGTACAAAACCAAGTAAAGTAACAAAGAAAAATGTATCGTCAAGAATGAGAAAGTTGGTAGAGCATAAAGTAAAAAATATATATAATAATAATGCCACATTACATTGCACATTTGCATGACTAGTCGACGACTACACCTTATTACACCTACACAGCCATCACCCATTGTATTTTCCGAGCTGGAAAGAACTTCCAATTTTACCCAATTTGGAAGAACTTCCAGTGTTTTTATCTTTGATCTGCGTACGTAGAATCACCACAAGGAATTTGAGGAACAAATGCAGAACGGAGAAAATATGTATTTGGTATTTCTGTGCATACATATATTAAAAATATGTATTTGAATCTTGTTTGTACTATAGGAATCAATCTGCTAGGCAGTAGGAACATAGTAGAATCAATAGGATCGCCATCCATATGGTTGGCCAATATAATGGGTGGGTCTGATGGTGAGTGCGAGGGTGTTTCAGGATTATTTATTCCATCCATCTTCATCTGTCACGGATATTTGGAAATTTTATGGTGCATAGAGAAATGAAATCATATACCATATACCAAATTTTTCTAAATTCTTGATTTCCACCAGTCCTACGTTGATGCATTAAAATGATGCACATAAAATTTGGGCGTTGTTGGAATTCCAAAAGTTTAACACCATTTGTAACACTCACGAACGCCTGAAATCTAGTGTAATGCATGGTGCGGTGAAAGTAATGAAGAAACTGACAGGTTACTCTGTATCAATTTGCTTTCACTTTTATACCTGTCTGCGAGCTCAAGGCGTACCTGTCACTCAAACAAAGATTTTCTTGTGCAAGGAAACCTGCCTCAATTTTGTAGAAGCCTAAACCAGAAAACCTTCTTACGAACAAATTATGTAGTCGGGCTGACCATTGCTTATGCATGCATTTAGAGTCTGATCAATACTGGCAAAAGTGGAAATGAATTATCTTCGACTATAAATAAACAAAAAAGCTTCTAAGATTTTGGTGTTTTTAGACCTTTTAACATGCTCAAAATATTGTAATTATATATCATTCACTGATGAAAATTATTTGTCATATTTTTGATTGCCCTAAGTCGACAATTTATTTGAAAAAAACTTGGGCGCACACCAATTTGTAGATGAATTTGTACACGAATGAAATGTATGTACTGACATTATGTGTGTATTATGTGGAAAGTTATTTAGGCGAGCTTTAACATTGGTGTACTTACACACAATTCGCCATCCTACGTAATACGTAATATTCTCGCAGGAAAATGAAACCTCGTTTTGGTATTTGAACTCTAGCCAAAATCTGACAGCGATTATTTCTCTTGGGAAAATAATTGTGATAATCTTATTAGTTCTCTTGGCTCTTGACTCATGACTAGCGTAGACTGGATAGAGTAATGGTGTTCTTACAAAGTCCGATCTATCAAAAGTCTTGTGCTTAAAGCCAAGATCTGCTCATTACTTGCAAACTTGGGAGAATTTCTATTCCTCCTCTGATAATGGGAAGTTACTTATTAAAACCACAAAAAATATGAACCTCTGCTGGCTTCCATTACGTGCAAAAGTTCAAACGGCCTCCAAATAATCGTTTGCCAATTAGTTTTATGAGAAAAAGAAGGAAGTGAAAGCACATCACGCAATAAAAGTGGAGTCCTCATTAGTCATAATTACTATTTTCAGACCCTGCCAAAGGAATAAATCGCGGGATAATTTTCTGGAGTGAAAGCAACTGATACCCCCCGCCACCACCAACACCACTAATCGCTAATCAGTGTGGTACTATGCAGCAGTGGTGGTAACTAATGGTCTTCTTTCCGCCCTGGCGTCCACACACACCCAACCAAACCCTTGGACTGGATCATGATTAATGATGATGACATGTCTTCCTCTGTAATCTCTAAATGAACCTGTATGGACGGATGTCTGCCTGGAAGGCCCACCATCTGATTACTAATCAATGAGACATGGACATTCGACTACTGGACTGAATTGTTAAAAAAAGTGGTGACGTTGTTTGTTAGAAAAACTTGAAATACCAAAAGAAACCTCTCCATCCATAAAACCATATCATAAACACATAGCCCGAACTTACATCGCACACTTTTTGCGTCAAAGACAAAATTTAACCCAAAGCAATACAAAATAAAATTGTGACTTCGGTAGGACTAGCCGTGAAAACAGCGGTATATTTTTGAATGTTTGTTTAGCCACCAAATCTACAATTTCAAGAGGAACGTCGACGAGAAATATCAGTAACATTAAACTATCAGAAAACAAGGGAGAAAGAAAGCAAGGTGTGCAAAATTCAAACCCCAACCATTCTTGAGTATAGATAAAAAAATACTGTAAGATACACCATACGAAAGGTAAGCGACATTTTTGTGTAATAAAATGTTAGTATGTGGCACTTGAGATTTGAATCCTTAATGTGATTGTTGCCATTCCTTCATTTATTATCCATTGTTCCCTCAGATGCCCTGTTGGCTTATCCTTATTGTTATTCGTTAATATACATATCGTCGCTGTAAATCCTTAAAGTATCCCTGGTACTTTATGGATCTACAGCGACGATATGTCGTACGTTTATTTTCACTGGAATTTTATGAGACCTTTTCCATTAAAACGAATTTGAATGTTCCATCAGCATTGACGTTATGACATGAACTTTGGAATCAACAAACGTTATTATGCTATTTAATCCTGGAGGAAAATTAAATGGCAGTAAAAAAAATACTGTCATATTTACAAGAATGCCTATTTGCAAATGATCATATTGCATACACACAAGACAAATATATGTATGTATGTAACCACAGGTTCTTAATTTACAGGGGTTGGCCGTTAACAAAATTTCAATGAAAATGGAGACAATGGAATCGACTAGATCTAATACCTCAACTGGAACGGGAGGTTGGTCAGGAGGGCATTCCACGCTCGGAGCAGGGCGATGTGGTCCCCTAGAAGTGCTTATAAAAAACCAATGGCATCGTGTCCTTGCATCACTTGAGGGACAATATATCTCACTCAGTTTATACGAAACAGAAGCCAATTCCACCACCACGACAAATGGGCATTCAAATTCCAATTCGAACAATGGAACGTCTTCTAACACTCCCACGCCACCAGAGCAGAATGGACACGACTTTGGGTAAAAAATTAATTACTATCAACCGATCTGACCTGAACCTTGTAATAATAAGTACAACTACCATTAATAATGTTGTCACTCATGTGTACATCTATTTTCTTCTGCAGAAATTCCAACGGAAATGAAGGGATGAGTTGCGAAGTGCGGTTGGTCCGTGTTGTGAAAACTGAAACGCACGGTAAGTCATGTCTCAAATAATAATAGTAATACACGAACATCATACATTAATGAAACACCATGATCCTTCCTCTCCTGTCATTTGTTTTATTTTACTCCAGTTAACGATAAGAGACTTTATTCGGGTAATAACAAAGGTTCTTAAATTTTACCCAGGTCTCGGAGTTTCCATCAAAGGAGGGCGTGAGAATAATATGCCCGTAATAATCTCCAAAATTTTCAAGGTGAGATTATAGTTTTTTTTTGCTAATGAATCTCGTTCCCAGACCGACACAGTTGCCAGAAGCAATATTGGGTAAAACTTTCATTTCATACGAAGATGAAATCTTTCTTCTCATTGATGGAAGTGGAAAGCTAGGCTGGTGCAAGGGTGAAGGTGGAATGACGGAAAAGAAAGTGAGACTCATCAGAGTTAAGAGAAAAGAAGAGAAAATCGATACTTTATCCATTATCCACACAACATAACATAACCCATTAGGAGTTGGCTACCTCTCCTTCCTTCCTTCCATCCAAGAAGAAGAAGAAGAAGCAAGCTGCCATTAGATTTTAGAGAAGGATATATGCTGCCTGTTACACCAGCACCCAGCCGACAGCCACCTTTCTCCTCTTTCTCCTTTGTTTATTATGAGGCTGCTGCTGCTGAGAGAGAGAGATTCGTCGTAAACATAACCGTTTTGAGTTTTACTTACTCCAAGGTATGTACAGCCATACCTTTTTGGAGAGAGAGAGAGACGAGACGTTGCTACCCGTCCTAGTCCAATATTAAATTACGATGAGACCAACGAGATTCCAAGTTATGCTAAACTTTGCAAGTTTTCATCCTTCCCGAATTGAATTGGAGATAGTTTTCATTTTCAAATAGTTCATCTAGCAACGACTACGCTGATCTCGACGAGACTCGGAGGCTGAGTTCAGCCCAGGATGCAACTTTGCCCTTCGCCATAGGATAAACTTTGCTCTTAAGAAGATGGATTTGAATTGAATCGGATAATATTTTTGGTAGTAAAAGGAGTAAGGCAGGCAGGGTGGGAGGTGAACTAGCTCCATAAACTTGATCGCGATGAGAAATTAGAAACAAAAGGAGAGAGGACGGAGAGAAAGGGACGGTTCTGTCTGACACAGGATAAAGAGGAGCAAGATTAATTAGGGAAATGGATCTAAATTCATACAATGGGATATACTTAATAAAAAATGTAGATTTCAATGACGGATGAAATATACAATAATATGCTAATTTTCTTGAGATAACATTAAAATTTTTGTTACTAATTTGGTAGAGCTGCAGACTAGATAGATGTGTATTTAATATTATTATTAGCATAAGTGCGCATCGCAGTTCAACCTTGATTGGATTTAATTTGGAAAACCTTCAAAATTTCCAATCCAATTTCCAAGTTTCAAACTGGATAAATACAAAATTTGTATTATGGGATAGAGCCAGAGATGATCCTTTTCGTTTCCCTGTTTTGTGCATAATTGAATGAGCAAGTTATTTAATAGGATATCAGTTGAAAAGTGCTACTGCGTATATGCTTTGCCAGTGGGCAACATATTTTCTTCCACACCTCGAGCCCAGACCAGAAGGTTTCGGAGAAAAACTTGCTGTGAATAGTTTTGAAACTTTGTGCCAGATAGCTTCAATTCCGTTCAAGTAAGTTTCTCTCAGGACCTGGAATGGATCAGCCTCATATTTAACAACCGTAGTTAAGTCGATTACTTTGTTTGTACTAACAAGTGTACGGGAACTTTGTTTTGGATGAAAGCTCTTGAAAAGTTTTGCATCGATGGGTTTCAGGTGCTTGTCTGATTTTCCCATAGTTTCTTGGTAATTATTTGTGAGTGGCGAGGGAGTAGCCATCATCGTGAGGTTAAAGTAGCTTCGCAGTGTCAAATTGTTTCATCTCAAGATGTTGGCGATATGAGATAAGTTTTCAGTTGTGGTAACATCACCCCTGCTGTTGAAAACCTAGCCTGCGGAGGACGTATGACCGACAGAGCTTCTCTCTCGTCAAGACGCTAACAAACTAAAATCATGCATGGTCATGAGCTCAGCAACCATATTGCACATGGCATGAAGCTCCCAGTTTTGTATTCGGATACTTAATGCAAAATGGCACAAGCAACTTTCTCCAGTCCCGCTCATCCAAGGAAGAAAGCCTGCCTTTTGTCTTTCTCAGCCAGCTCTTCACTTGATTTGAGACTGTGCTTCTCTCTGAATCCAAATCCGAATTTCACGGGTCACAGATTGTCACTTGCAAACTTTAGATTTCGGAGACACAGAGAAAGTTTGAACGTTGTTTGTGTTTTCTCAATATTGTTCCAATTTGTTCATGTGAATGTACTGTGAACACACGTGCGCATGCATAAATATGATAATAGAAAGGATATATTGTGGTACATGTCGCATCGTCAGGTGTACATCAGATTTCTTTTTTTTAATTCGCAATTTATTAGACACTGGAAGGCGGAGATATACGGAAATCCATATCCAAGTTTTCTTTACATACATTTGGATTTTTTTAAGAAGAAAGGTGGCAACCGAGTTGGATTTTTTTATACGCGCCGTAATGATTATGCGGTAGATCAGAAGATGCATTTGTACTGAAGAATTCAGAGTACGGTATGTGACATAAATCACTGCGAGCGCCTCCTTCCCTTCGCCATTTGATCTGGCTGAGCAAGAAAGAAATAACGAGGAGATAAAGACAACCACGACCACCAAGTGAGAATAAAAGTGTCAAAACCTGGCATTATGTTGATTACATTTTTTATTAAAAAGGAAGGCTTATACACTTTCACCACTCACTTGTCAGTTTGCATATGTGGATGCAGTAAGCAGAGTGATTTTCTTGGTGTGGGTTGTTCTCCACACTGCTGTGGATTTGCAGAGAAAATGTGGAAAGGAAATCTCCACATGTGTCCTGATTTCGTTTGTTGTAGGGCGTGAATTTTTATGGGAGCATTAATCCAGGATATGGATTATTGTGAAAAATATGACAATATTTGTACCAGGACTCTGTCCCAACGACAAGACCTGCATATGTACACAAGACGAACATATAGGGTGATCAACATGAGACATGCTCGAGTACTCCAAATCCAATCCATGTTTCAATTTCCGCCCTATACCTTAACTGATACGCCATGTGATTCTGATGATTTATGACAGCATGACAATTTTCTTGCAGGGGATGGCAGCAGACCAAACGGGACAGCTTTTCGTCGGTGATGGTAAACATCCATTTTTTACTGCTTGGGATTAGTTAAAATATTTCAAATTTCGGAGGTATATGAAATGTCCCCCAGCCCCCTTCATCGTTGTGTATTCAGCTACCCTTGTGTTTATGTCCTTGGTCATTAACTAATCCTAAGTACACATATTTACGCGTGAACAAGCTTGAATCTTCAGTTTTGCTACTTTATTTTATAGCTATTCTCACAGTAAATGGAGAAGACTTGCACAATGCAACTCATGATGAGGCCGTGAGGTCGCTCAAGAGAGCTGGGAAAACGGTCGAGTTGGAAGGTGAGTTATTTCTCTTATTTAAATTAATGTACCACCCAAAATGTGTCACCAACTGATATTTTATTTTACGAGTGAAGTGAGTGACACTACACAAGTACTTATCATAGAAGAAAATTTATATCCACGGGATTTTTAGAGGATGAATTTCAATTTTTCATGACTTCAATTTTAGAAAATTAATTTTAGAACTATGAAATTCGTTTTTTAATACTCCCATATGTACGTAGACATGTATTTTTTTATAATCAACTATTTGAGCCATTTCCCAGCAAACCAAACCGTCACCGTGCACCCGACCCTAAGAAAAACGTGGTTTTCGCAAGCACTGTACATGTAGACAAGGCCGTAGTCACATAGTTTTTGCGTACCACACCACGAAGGACCATTAATGTCACCCTCACACAAACAATTTCGACACAAAGCTTTTTCCTAGAATTAATTAAACTGGGGCCTGGTATTTGTTCCATGTCAGGTTAATGTCACCAAAAGAGAAAGTTCGTTTCGTTCAAGCTATGAATATGTGTACCCCTCTACACACTGCACGAAAGATAAACTTTCACCACCAACGGCTTTTCACTGCCTTTTCTATAAATTTTTAATTTTAAATGCAAATGAAACTTGTACATCTTTGCAAAGTTAGTCGAAATACAACAAAGGAGTTCAAATCAAACCAAAGTGCGTGGTGTATGTACATTGTGTATATGCTGTTTAAATAAGTGTGTCAGTAATTTTATTGTTTGTTGTTTACAGTGAAATATCTGAAGGAGGTGACCCCATACTTTCGCAAGGCATCCCTCCTGGCTGAACTGGGCTGGGTAATTATTTACAAAATTGTCTTACTTCTTTATACCAACTTCCATGATATCTGTGCATTTGATATTCTACACTAAAACAAAAAATATTTAGAAGCCTGGAAAAGCCTGCAAATCATTAGTTGAAGCAAATTGCCAGGCTTCCGCAGGTTGTCTTATCTCAAATAATCGTATATTAACAAGTTTGTCATTTTTACCAGGACCTGCAAAAGGAGTACATGGCGAATGGGACCACCTGCACCACATCCCCCGAGGACAATGGGGGGCGGGCCGAAGAACCGCTCGGTCTGCCTGGTCCAGCACCCGACTGCTCCTTTGGGCGCTGCGACACCCGGGCCGTTCCCCTCACCCTCGCTTTCCTCGCCACCAACTACAGACACCCCGACCTCGGTATTTTATTGAAATATTTTTTAGGGCAGAGACGGTTTAATTATGCATGTAAAAGGTTCCAAGGTAGTGGGACCTAGCCGAAAATGATTGTGGGGCATGGGGCGTGGAGTTTTATACATTTTTTTCCAGAACTGCTACAATTCATTCCACATATATATTCGTTTCAAGTGGTAGTTTAAATTCACATCATTTCAAATTATAATATAATGATGACTCCACACGAGACCAGACTCTTAATGTCTGTGTTCTGCTGGCTCTGTGATACGTTTCTCATGGAAATTGAGCCAATCTATTTTCCGTCCTTCTTCACTCTCCTCATCCTCCTTCGTCTTTCCTTCTCTCAGTCACTCGTCGTCAGCCAGAGAGAGAGACGAGAAAATATGTAGAACATGACAGCAACTGAGACCATTCCTTTCAATAGTGATCACATTCAGACGGATTGAGTACGTATATCCATTAACCGTCCTAAAAGTATATGTACTTAATACGTGTATCTATCTGGAGGGATGGTAGCATTGCATGCAAAATTTATTTTGACAATATGCATGAACTTTACATGGATGTGCATAAGTATTGGTCGTCTTGATAGTTTATGGGGACGATTTAATTCAGAGGAACAATTTAAGTGGGCTAGGAGATGTTGGCATCAATGTAATTTAGGATCCAAAGAGAGAGATGAGAGCAAGTCAAGTTGTAGAATGGTGAGAGAGATTCCCTGAACTGAATGAATGAGATGTGACTGTGACACCACGACAATAGCATTTGCACTCTTCGTAATTCTGTCCTTTCTCTCAGATATTCATTTCTCCTTTGTCTCTCTCTTTCGCTCTCTCTCTCTTTGGGTGAGGAAGACCCTGGCAGCTTAAATTGTCTTTCTTGGATTACATGGAATTTACAAGTAATGAGTTTAGCTAGCAAATTCTGTCTGCGGAAATTTTCCATCTGTCTCCTGTGTCGGCTGTCAGTCATCCAATATAATTAAAAAGGGTTTACAATTCATCCTAATGTTAGTTAGCATAGCCAATGCAAAATGTAGCTTTTGACAGAAGATGGAAAAATTTGATTTATGTATTTGGTTTATATTTGGGTTCGAATAAAGCCTTGGGTTGTGGAGGCTACTAAATATATCTGCTACTACTAAAATGATTAAAGGAAAGCTGAGGCGGACTTTAATTTAGTTGAACGAGTTGGGTGGGCACATATACATTCCCAGTGGCTCTGGAAGGGAAAGATGACACGGGAACGTGTCTCTTTCCCCTCCTCCTTTCCCCAAAGATAAGAGAGTGCACTGCATTTAATCGAGTAATTTAAAGAGTAAAGGCACTGTAAAAGTTTATTTGGCTGCTGGTGGTGTAGAGGAGACACATCTTTGCTCACATCTTTATTGAATAATTAAACGACGCAGGGAACAACGGCTCCCTTCGGTCTCTTTCCTCGTGTCATTATTATCCGAAAGGACTTGTTGGATGGAGAAAGCAATTCATTTTATTCTCCTTGGTTGGCAGCATGGACATTTCCAATATCTGTGAAATTGCATGTCTCACGTTCATGTTGAAGGATACCAATGGGCACATAGTGTCCGACTTAAAACTGAAATTATGGAATAAATGGTCTATTAAAGAAAATCTAGAGTAAGTATTTAGAAGGAAGTCTACTATAATACGATATTGTGGTGTGAATACATAGATGATTACTTTTTTTAGCCACCCCTGTGAAAGTGAAATTATACTTTAGATTTTCACATATGCAAACTTTGTCACTTTTTTTTACTAACCTTCAATAATCATATTTGGAATTGTATGATTCGTCCAGATCACCGAACCATGGAGCTCTATGCACCGGACGGTCTCCATTCTTTGGTCTTGCGGGCCGGAAGTATGGCTCAGTGTCAGGCTTGGGTATCCGGGCTGAGCCACACCCTCTCAGACTCCACCCAAGTGGCCCTCCAAAGGGCAAACCGCTACGTCCAAGGGTTGCTGGAGGGCAAGGTACGACACATGGGTTGGCTGCTCAAGAGAAATCCACCAGCGTCGGAACAGCAACATGGACATCAAAGTCACGGATCTGCCAATAATTCCATCAAGGTAACCTCCATTATGTAATAACCAACATTTTCTACACGAGGTATCGGAGGTCAACAGCGGCACACTATTTTGGCGAGATGCGCTGCGCTGACCCGATGTACATTAGTTTACACACATGTTCCACGTGTAGTGACACTTAGAGGGTGAGACTTGTAATAATACTTAAACGAAAAAGAATGATGCGAGAGAATGAGATTGGGTTCCCACTCCCGGTCCATGGGTTGTTGACGTCTTTCTCGCTCCGGTTAATTAAGTGATGTACCTTTTAGTTAAGAGTGACTCCTTCCAAAAGACTCGAGAGACCATGACTTGAGACACATTACTGCTGAACAGCTACATAGTCTCACAAGTATAGGGAACACGTTGCGCTGCTTTGGTATTGGAGTTTGTGGATGGTTGTATAGGACTTGAAGTAATTGGGGGTCCCATCCCATTCACCACTAATTGGGAGTGTATCTTTCTTGGTGGTGTTATGGTGGCGCAGCATGGCACACACCGCAGATGTAGCATCAGCACACAGCTAATTTAATTAGTCCACTGGCACTTGTCTCTTATTTATAATTCTTTGTGCTGCTTTGGCTCGTTCGGTTCAAGAAATGTGAAACGCCTTGTTCCTTCAACAGAAGGCAACATTTTAGGCACATAGTGAATACGACTTTGGCAAATATGTACGAATTACCAGAGCAAATAAAAAATTCTACGGCTTTATTTTTTACAGTCTTGTCACACTGATGCTTTGAAAATTGTCTTTAAATGTATTTGTGCATAATCCTAATGCTAAAAAAATATATTTATTATTTCAGAGTCGAAGCCAAAGCACGTCGTCGGATGGAGATGATGCGAGCAATTTGTGGCAGCCCAATTTCGTGGTAATTATGCTTTCTCCTATTATCCAAATTCATGACTATATATTAATCTAAACTCCTAAAAATATCGTCTTTGCAGTTTTCAGTAACAAAAATTCATGTTCGCCTTTCTCATTTTCAGGTTATCACGGATAAAGAACTGCGTTTGTATAACTCTCCTCCATGGTCGATTGATGCCTGGGCGAACCCATACGACTCGTGGCCGCTTCTTACCACAAGGTACTAAAGTTATACTGGTAAACTACTATAAAGTTGTGCTTATCTTCATGTTAGAACTAGCGACGCATATTATTTGTGAAACCCATTACATACACCTTAGGATTATTAGTGTTGCGAAATTTATTCGGAGCCTGCCGAGTTAAGTGACATTTTCGAGATCACAAATGCGAAAACCATGTTGTTGTCTGTCAGTCCAACTTGTCAGAGTTGGCGAATTTATGTAAAAGTGTCGTCCAAGGACATTGATATACCACTCTCACTTTGCATTGCGAAGCACATAAGAATAGGGCTTTGTTAAATAAAAAATGCAATTGAAAGAAAATTGAATGTTTGAAATTGCATTCGTTGAGTTGTTTTTGAATGGACAAAACCGTTCTAAAACTTATTCCATAAAGTTCATTTTTTTCGTAAATAAATGAGACAATAATATGGAACGAATTGCTCTTTCCCTGCTACAAAAATTGGTAATGTCGACTATATCATTTGATAGATTATATTAGACTTCGATCCTTCATTTCAAATAAGTGGAGCATGATTCTAATAATCTCCTTCCTTATCGTAGGCAAAGACATGCTAGACAGCACTCCAGAAAGTTCTCCCTAAAAAATAGATAAAAGAAGAAACTTTGGATTTATGCTACGTAAAATGTATTTATCATAATTTAATTTGATATTCTTGGAAAAGCACTTGGTTAGGGGAGTGAAATGGAATGTAAGAATCTCCTGCTCGCACATTTCCAGACAGCGACTGCTAAAAACTACTACTGAATTCATGTTGTGTTATCTACTTTCACCGTTGACTTTCAATTCAATCGAATTTTGCATATGAAACTCAGCACTCAGTCAGCCAGCATTCTGGTGCTCCAGGGGGTATAAGTGGGGGACAATCTAGCTGGATGAACAACTGCCAGGAAAGGGGTTTCATGAACTGAAGAATCACAATGAAATTTATTTGGCTTAGTGAAAAAGTTATTTAGTTTTAGAACTCGAAATAAGAAAGTATGCATCAACGTTGACTTATTTTTTCATGTTTTGTTATTGTACGAAATAGTACGCATCTCTACAAGTAATGCGTAAGAATGAACATTGCAAAGTAGTTACTAGACCTGTTTTCTATATATATTTTTTTCTTTACAAAGAATTTTCTTTTGATACTTTCAGATTGGTCAGTTCCAGCAGCCGCAGCCAAAGCACGTCCCCAGCCGGACTGCGTGACTTCCTCACTTTTCACATCAGAATCGGAACTCCTTCAGGCGTGGTCAACGTTATATTTAGAACTGAAACACAAAAGGATTTGGCAGGCTGGGCTCGAAATATCGTCGTTTCCTCACACGAAGCGGCCAATAGTCAAAAAGAGATCTCTTGCAGTAAGATTTCACATTTAAATAATTTCGTGTCATGTGCAGTAAGAATTTTTTTACTACGTACACGCATAGTCCAATTAATTACTTTGGTTAATATCACAAGTTTTTTTGGAAAAGAGTTTACAATTTGTCATCCTCTAATTGAAGAGTTTTGGAGCAAAATGAAATCCAAACAGTCTTGCTCAAAAAATACCAGAGGGACCAAAAAAAGTTTCGACTTGTACTTTTTTAGTAGTTGCTGCTGAAATAAAACTTTTTTTTTTACAAATTGGATTTTAACCAGCGATTAATTTGTAAGTTTTGCTCGGGACAAGTCTCTAATTTATGTGGGCTGTGTGTGTGGCCTTTACGTCCGTGGGTTATGTTATCTGCACCATCCGACAGAGAAAACTATTTACCTTCTTTCTCCATCTCTCTCGCTCTTTCTGTTTCTGCTGCACACTTGTTAGAATTCTCGCCTTCTTTTTAGGAAAAGATCCTGCAGAATAAGTATAAGAAACATAAAGTGAAAAGAATGTGTCACATATTTTTTAGAAATACTGTTCCAAAAACCCGCATTATTTTCCCTCAAGGGTTTCTCCCATTCCTTGAGCTTCCTTAATTACGTTCGAGCGGACCATAATTATTTCCAAGAGTCTGTTACTGACTGGATTGGCCGGGTTTGTCTTTCTGTAAAACAAAGACAAGAGCAGCAACATGTTCAAGTGCACCTCAGAGATTAGCAACAAAAACTTGGTTGGAGAAAGTTTGGCCATTTGTGCCAACTTTTTATTTTACACCACCGTTTATAACTTGGTCTGGAGGCAGTTTTTGTGGAAGAAAGCCCGGTCTCTGTACTTTCACCAGCTAAATGACGTTAAGACTTGATGTTTAAGAGAGGCTATAAGTTGAGGAGATAAGAGCGGAAGTTTCTAGAGGTTTATACTTTGGTAATTTGGCAGACGCATGCAGCAATCACTTTTAAGACCACCAAAATACTTGCACATAACATACCTAAGTATAAATATGTACGTATTGCATTGCACATAATTTTTTCTGTAATTAAAGTCGTCCAAAGTCAGGTAGGGATCAAAATAATCATTTTATTGCAAAAATGGACTCAAGAATTTTTCCTCTCTTGTGGTTCCTTAGAATGCAGTTGGAAGAATGAACCCTGTCAGCTAAAGGTCCACTACGACGAAGGCTTCACTCTCTCAGAGTTGCCCAAGGGCGAAGGGGGCGGCCCTCCAAAGGTGCTCTGGCAGTACTCGTACACACAGTTGAGAACATCGGCGGATGATGCAAACCACTTGTTGTGGCTCGATTTTGGGGCCGAAGACGGTGAAAAGGTTCAACAACAGCATTATGTAATTTTGCTCTCTTCTTTCTCCTTTATTACTAGAGTTAAAAATATATATAATTTGCCTGATGTCATGCACATATGAAGGCTGTATGATGCATGATATATTCTACATCTATGTTGACGCTTGTTTCGGTTTCACAATGCATTTTTTGAATTAGACATTTTGAGAAACGTGGTTTTTAATGTCATTGTAATGTTTATTTTTAGGAGCTTGATCTTCAGGTAAGTGTACAAATTGTATTAACGCTTTGTATCTGCAGGTAAGATTGTTGTGACATAATCTAATGAGCAACTATTATTGTGCAGGGCTGTCCTAAACCCTTGGTATTTATAATACATACCTTTCTTTCTGCTAAAATTGCCCGTCTTGGGCTGCTTGCCTGACAAAACGACGACGTCCTTGTCTGACGGCAGGGACGTGGAGGTCGTGTGCCTCCAGTACCACCTCCGAAACCAAGGGCGAGGAGAAGGTCTCAACCACAACAAGAGCTCCAGGATGACATTCAACAGCAGAACAATCCATTTGTTAACAATCATCGCAGATTTCATAGCAATCCCAGAGTTAGGAGCAATTCTTTATCGGGTCATGTGGCTTAATGCCTTTTTTACGAAATTGTTATTTACGTGTATAAATAAGTTACCCTTGTAATTAATTGTTATGAATTACACATATATTTGTAATACCCAATACGGTCGTATTTTACTAATGCTTTAACTAGATTTTTATAAACTACATTATTCAGGATAACTCTAGTATCCATTTCATGCTCGAAAAAGTTAAGCACAAATTCCAAACGAACCCCTCCCTATAATAAATAATAATAATAATAATAATGATAATAGTGTTTAGAGTGTCCTATTGTTTTTTTATTACTCTTTAAAACTCTTCCCTGTGGGAAACTCGTCAATTGATATCTGTCATATCTGCAAAAAAGTGAACAAATCAGAAAAAAATTCAAATGCCTATCGTGAACCTTACACTATAATCAATTTCAAAGTTGCTGAAGCAAAAGTTCAAACGTGTCTGTCTATTAGTATTATGAAGGAAACGAGCCAAGTCTTTTCACTATGAATCATTCATATCGGTGCGTAATTTGTAGCAATTTGTACAATAAAGTGGAATTTTATATACAGATAAGTACGTTGTAGATAAAATCAACAAACGGAAAGGTTGTAATAAGAAATGAGATGATGACTTGCTTTCTGGACTTGGTCAGCTTTTTATTGTAATCAAATGATGCCAATACCTTTCTTTTCTTTCATAGATTAAAAAGTCCTTGGAATTTCAAAATTATGTAAGTCAGCGAAAATAGATTAAAAAAATCAGAAGTTTTTGAAACAACCATAACGTATTTGTGTAGAGCGGAGACGAAATGAAAGTATTATTACGAGGTAAAGTACCATACAGAATGTAATACAATGTGCCTTTATATCTGATATAAGAATAGAAATTTAATCAATGTTACTAAAACCCAAGTAGTTTTACTGATTTAACATGGGTGATTGAAGTCAGTTCAATTATTGACTACTTTGTAAGTCTATTGGTTATACAGCTACTTATTATATCTACTAATAAGAAGTAAATTAGTCCAGTCGTGATTTAGTTTAGAAGGTCGGAAACTTTAAATAAAGGATTTTTACATAAAAAAATGATTATTTATTGTCCACGTTTATAGCACGAGTGAAGCTTGGTTCATTTATTTAAATGTTGTGCATATGCAGTAGTATTCTTAATCACTTAATTATACATATCACTGTCCTTCATCCAAGGAAAAGGCTGGTTAAAAATACTATAATACTCGGTTTCTCCTCAACATCACCGCTTCATTAATCGATCTAAAGAAGTTTCAGACGAGTAGGCCGAAGAAGGAGGACTCGTCCCATATCCCACAGCGTCCGACCCCAATGGTAAAGGCACGTACTTTTCCTGACCACTGTGCATCTATGCAAGGGTCAAATATAAAGGACATGCGGCATCAGTTATGAAAATCTTTTTCAAGCTCACCAACAAGAACAGTACGCCCATTAGTAACACTTTAGCGTTTGTCCCTACGTCCGGATTGACGACAAACCCAATTTTAGATTGAGCGATGCATCCGGAAAGGAAGCGTAGGCCTCTGCCTCTTTTCATGTATTCGATTCTGCCAATAATTTCCTTTGTATCGGTTCTAAAGATTTTCATCTCCTGATTTCCAGAAGAAAAACATCCAACCTTCCTTGGGAAACCAGCCATTCATGTTGTAATTACTCATAAAAATAACTCATGATTATTAAATAATTTATCTAAAATAGGTCTGCATATATATATGTACGTATAAAGCAGACCTTAGGGTTTTCTGTGGGAACTAGTCCTTTTGATAACTCTAGCGACATTCGGCTCATCTTTTTCAAACTATTTCTGTTCTTGGGAATTCTCATCACACGATAAACATCATCCTGGAACTTGTCTTTCAGAACATAGCCGTGTGCACTTCGCTCCACTCTCCCCACATACATTTCCTCCTTCCCGTAATATGTTTCTACTATCTTACAGAAAAATAGAGTTTACAAATAATTGTCTTCTTTAAGTCATCTTTGACCAGCATTGCGAATGTCGCTAAAGGATGTACTTACATCTAGCTGTGAAGCACATATATGTGTTTTCCGGACAAATGTAACAAGTTGAGTTCCCGTGAGGTTGAAGATTTTTACTTTGAAACCATTCCTAAAGCAGGAGAAATAGCTACAAAAGAGAGATTTGAACCACGTTGGGAAAGCACGCTGGGATTTCCTGGCGTAAAATAGTGGAGTCTTGTCATCTCGTGTGCTTATTTTAAATGAAGTGTCCAACCCTGGGCAAAAGTCATTATGCAATCGTAATTACGTTTTTATAAGGAATGTTGGTAAGTCGGCGTAATGTAGTACCACAAGGTATGCATTGGACCTCTTGCACCCACACTTCTCCAGCACTGAAATCTAGCATGATTAAAATTTGCATGATTAATAAAAAAGGTTCGTAGCGAATACCTGAAAATGTCTCGGAATCCGGCTAAAAAGTTTCGGTCCACCCACGGCTCCTGTTTGTTCATGAGAGTAGCAAAATAAGCCTGTGCAAATATTTAAAATAAATCTATATGTTAACAATTGTTACATTATTGTTCTTTAAATAAGCCTATTTTAATTCACCACATCCACCAGTCCTTTCCCCAAATCCCCATTTGAATCTATATTAACCTCTTCATCATCTCCTTTACGACCATCTACGATGTTTGCAGCAGGAAATATCATAACACTGATAAAATATTATGTGAAATATTTTTATTTCAAGGCCCAATAAAACCTTCAATTTTCAATACCTCTAAATCGGACTGATTTTCTAGATTTTTCAGAGTCCAAAGTATTACCAGATCCATGTTTTACTTTTCCTTCCAAATATTTTACATTATCAGTCGTAAGATCATAGGAATTCCCAATGGACGTGTCAGAAGTATCCTCAGCTTTGGACACCAATCCTTTGTTACCGAATTGTTGCTTGGTCATTCTTTCCCATGTGTGAGTCTTGTATCAAATTATGAACATTTTTGTTTGAATTGGTTTCATGCAACAAGTCACTGCAACATGATCTTGCTCAATATCACGACGACGTATAAGAACGTGTGTGCGGGGGTGTCTGACTCAATATTAATTCACACTTATCACCCACGAGGGTTGCCAATGATACCAGCCAATTATGATAATAAATATGTAGTGAAATATTCGTATTATAAGATACACAGCGTCAATAAAATTATTCAAATATACGAAAAATCTACATAAAAATATCTGCATACAAATCTTTCTTTGGATGAGTGTTCTTTAATTAATTATTAACCTATTGACTAAGGTGTGGCCATTCTCCAACCTGCATACTAAGGGATGAGCACGTCGAATTTAAAATTTGAACAACAAGCCACGTACAAATTTTAATTTCTTTGCATTGATCATTTTAGAATGGTATTTGAAGAAACAAGTTGCAAACAGATAAAGATACTGTTAGATTTAGATTTGTTTTTCCGAACAAGAGATGCATAACCCGTGCAAAACATTGTTGAGTTGTAAGTATGTGGTGTCTGTCTGTCAGTGTTTTTCTATTCTAGAACTGAATCTAAAAATAACTCCATCAGTCAGATTCGTTCTCTTCGATGTTCGAGCAGTTCTAAAATCAATCACAGTCCTCTGCTCTAAAATATTACACTTTCAGTTATACATGTACCTAAATACAGCTAAGCTTACGCATATCGCACACAATTGATTACTTATTATTTTGCTAAATACATTAGTTTCGCATATATTATTTGTGGAAAATTATGTCTAAAACCAAGCTTGATATTACAGTAAACTATTTAACCCTATGTGTCCTCATTAGTTGCATCAACCTGATACATGTCAATGGGGGTAAAGCTAATAAATCAAAAGGTAATCGGGATGGAAGTGCAGATTCGGCGACAATTTCAGACAATGATGAGGAAATCTTGTCACAAAATTACCAAGGAGTAGTATTCATTTATCCACAAGGGGTCAGTGTAACTTTATATTAGGTTATTAGAAGCAGAAATATTTAATAGGAAGACAATTCCAATAACAATGAGCAGATAAGAAGTGAACGAGACATCCCTGTATGTACAAAGTGGATCTCAAAGCAGCCTTCAGGAGATCATCATGAGACGGACACCACAGAAGAAATGCAGGGAGATATGGGCGTTGAAGTTGGAGTCTCTGGAGATTTTGGATTTTCCAACAAAACAATTACAAATCAAGACATTCTGGTGACGAGACGGGATTCGACGGATGACCAAGACCAAGGGGTTCGATGGGAGTCAGCCTGCAATCTTATTCACAAGCGGTACTTTTACCCACCAGTTGTAGAAAGACTTTGCAGGTATTCATCGCAAATTAATCAAACAAATTCACCTGCTACATATGTAACATTCTCATAATCTGTTTCTATTGCTTCCTATTCATTTATTTGTGAAGGTGCCCTGAAAGGACAGAATGTCCATGGGAGTGGAGCCACCCTCCAAGTTATCCTAACGCACCACAAAATGTTAATTCGACAACACAACAACATCGAGGACCCAGGGATCCGTTTACCATTATGTTAAGCAGCAGATCTCAGGCAAAGGTATCAACCTAACAACCCTGCAATAAGTCCGTTCTTAATACATTATCATGTGACAATTTGTACTATTTACGTAAATTAACAAAGCAGCATCTTATTAGTTCTGCACTGAAGTAACATCAGCACTTCCAAAGTGTCATCATCAGAAAATATCACGCCCTAACATGTCACAAAGTCCGTCCAAAATACCAAATTTGGTTAAAACACTGAGAAAAGTTGGTGGTGTGGACGAAGCGCCGAGGGTCACCTTAAACTGCTTTTGTCCGCCTTTGTACCGTCAATGGAATTATATCGGACAAACTGAACCCACTGGATTTGGCAACGGCACGACGGAGACTAATTATTACTACAAGTGTGACAGAGTGAGAAATTTACCATTTTTCAAACCACTCAAAATAATGCGAACTTGTACGATAACAGCAAATGGAAATTATATAAAAATGATTTCAGCTCCCAAGATGTCGCACAAATAACAGGTGTGGAAATATAAGGACCGATCTCCACTTCAGCTTCTATCACTGCACATGTCCTCGCAACCATTTGTGCTTGCCCAAGGTATACCCACCCGAGACCAAGAACGACGTTGAGGAAGATATCAACGAAGTTTTATTTAGGGGACAAATCTCACCCGCATTTTGTATGCCATTTACGCCATAAACTATAATAAATACAATAATATTTTTAAAATCTACCCCATACGACTTTGTAATTTAAAGTTTTAAAATATACATATCTGAATATGCATATATTTATGGATAGAGATCGATACTCCGATGTTGCACAAATAACGATGTCACTATAGGCTTCCTTGTTTAGTTGGAAAGTATTCTTATAAAATGAGTGACATGACTCATGAGGGGGTGTGGCTTCTCCCAATGGTTTCGCCCCTTTGTTACATTTCCTTTGTAACGGCTTATTTATTTCAGACTACAACATACTACAAACCACAAGATTTCAAAAGAATCATGTAAGTGGACCATGCCATAAAACTTCCACCCGCTGCAAGTTTTATTCAATTCACTCATAATAATTTCTACCTCCTCAACCTCCACAAAACCTCCGCAAATTTCCATTCCATCCATTCTTCCCGTAAATTTGTGTTCACTCACATGAGCACGATATCGTAAAATATAACGCCAAGAATTTTCGGCCCCAGTCACCAATGACGAAGTTTGTTTTAGAAAAAATTCATTTTGTCTCAACATGCACAGAATCACGATTGCTTGACTTTAAGTATCTAGGTAACGTTAGTCTCCCTTAACGGTTGCGACAAATGGTCGAGTTACAAATAAAAAATTCATTTTAAAATCGTTGGTTCAAAAAGGGCTCCAACTACTTTGACCCTTAATAACTTTTGAATGGGCAGACATAGAGACTTAATTCTCAAAGATGAAATCATCGTAATTTTTTGATTGATTTTTTAAGCTAAAAATCTCGAGAGTACTATTTCGAAAATTAAACTTGAAATCTCCAGTGAGCCCGAGTCAGACTCTGTGGTTGTCGGTCAAACCAACCATTTTCCATGAAATTGTAATGTACCAAATGCATTTAAACTTGTGGAGTGACATATTTTTGAAAAATCTGTATGGATCAAGCCCTACGGTCTCACCCGTTCTGAAAATTTCAGCTAAATCGGTTCAGCCATTTTGGCTATCGTGTTCCGGAAGGACATGATGGTTCCATAAGAACTGACTTAGGCTAAAAAGGCAACAATTTTGCAGAGCCTTGTAAGATGGCATTATTCTGAGAGCAGGACTCGTAATGAACGATGTGCATATAATTTTGTGATTTATTTTTGGTATATAAACCATTACAAAACACGAACTTAATAAACTCGGAAAATTTTTCATATTTTAATTTATATTGCTACGATTAGTTTTACGACAGTTATCGCAAGACGGACAGACGGACATAACGGGTACATAAGCCCTGATTCAGGCTAAAAACCTATATTTAGTTAAAATTTTCACCAATGCATAATACGCATTGTTTATTTGACAAAAAACAGGCGTAAAGTGCATTAGTAAAATGTATTTGGTACAATAAAATTCTATGCAAAATGGTCGGTTTGACCGATAACAGCGAGCTTGACTCGGGCTGCACACTGGAGATTTCAAGTTCAATCTTCGAAATAGTACCCTCGAAATTAGCTTAAAATTTTTAGCTTAAAAAATCAAGCTAAAAATTACGATGATTTCATCTTTAAGAATTAAGTCTCTATGTCTGCCCGTTCAAAAGTTATTAAAGGTCAAAGTAGTTGGTGTATTTGTAAGGGACTTTTACACCAACTATTTTAAAAATAATTATTTTATTTGTAACTCGACCATTTGTCGCAACCGTTAAGGGTAACTAGGCACTAAAAGTCAAGCAATCGTGGCACAGAATGATAAAGCGTCAGAAATATTATTGTCTGCATATCTAAAAAGATGTAAATATACATAAATAAACGCAATCCATTAAAAAAATTGCACTGGGCATGCTATGTAGTAAATTGACAAGTGGGCAATGAGTGTCAATCAGTGTAGTACGGCCATGGGTGATGACGATGTATCCTCAGGGTCTATCAACATAACCGATTGTCTCAATCAAATCCTAGATTTCTCAGAAGCGCAACTGACCTGCTCCATCTGCAGTGACTTGATGGATAATGTATGTATACGCAAATATTTAAAGAAAAATCCTGATGAGGAACCAATTTTATTTTATCCCTGTATCGCCATAGCCCGTGGCAGTGGCCTGCGGTCACATATTCTGCTCCATTTGCATCGAGGACTGGTTTGAATCAATATTGAATTTAAAAATAATTACATTATTACAAGTATCAAACATTAGGTTTCAAACGAAGGAAAATTGTCCGAGCTGCAGAGAAGCTTGTCCGGGTGGGGAGCATTCCGAGGGCGTTGTCGCAATCGGCGAATATCTCCGCTACCTAAAACCGCTGATCATCTCCAGGGACAAGGAGCAGTATCGCAGTGTTCGGAGATCTCTCAGTGCAGTGATTGCTCCAACAGAACGCATGGAGGAACAACCTGGTGCTGAAGCCTCGATAAAGTTTGAGAAAAAACGAGCTGCAACAATGGAGAACTTTATGAGGGAGCGTCTTTTGAGTATAAAAACCGAATCGGAATACTGTTCACTTGAAGTTGCTCTCATCCTTGTGAAATGTGCATTGGCCAAGCAAGATGTGGACCAGGAGGAATTTCTCACAGATATCCAAAAGTTTTCAAAATTTCCACAAATGGTAATCGAGAAATACATGAGTCACCCCATTATGACAGACATTGATCATCAGTATGCTCCAAAGGTTAGCTTGGATAGACCTGCTGAAATATATGTATCTACTAATATACAAACATGAATATGCATTTTATATCAAGTTTACTATTATACTAATTCACGTACACCTTTTTATATATTTAGATCCGGAAAAAGAAATTCGTTTTGGAATGGCCAACTTCTCGTTCGTGGATACAAATCTTGACCGTTTTGTTCTTAGGGGTTGTGAGTTACTTTACACTGGAGGGTTTGGAGGAGGAAGGATTCAATTTGCTGTCCGAATCGTTGCTGAGAGCCATCTCCCTTCTTAATGTGTACATTGACCTTGTACGCTACTTCCAATAAATTATTAAGTATGAAAATAATCATTTAACGTCAATAGATAACCATGTGTTCAAATGCATATTCAACGACGATATACCAGTTTTTTGTAGTTACATTCAGTTTTTATTATGCATTAAAATCTGTAAGTTATGCAACAGACAACAATGACATCCATTATAGAAGATGAAAATAGAATTCAATCAAGTAATCAGTCTCAATGAAATAAGTTAATTATGTTAAGCAAACTCAACCACTCTAAAAAAATGTAATACGATAATATTATCATTCTTAATAACGATCGATTCTTCAGCTTCTTCTGTTCAGCACACATGCCAATATTGTGTGAGGGGTATTAATTTCTCAGCCCATACGATTATACAAAATTACTCCAGTATCGAACATAGAGGACCTCCCAAAATATATACATGCTGAGAAACATTAATATACATCTGTAAAATTATTAACTTGTAAAAAGATTGCATGTGATACTATACTAGGTACAAAAATATCATCATTGTATTATAATCCAACTCTGTAATTTGATTCGTTTCATTAATTTTATGTATCACCGATCGAAAAATTTTGGCATAAAAGCCTTTAGTCCACCTTTTCTTCCTTTCTTTACTTGACCCTCTAGCAATGCAGACGCAGGGATAGCAGAAGAATCATTTGATGAAATAGATGCCGGACGATGTCCATTATTAAAGATCCCCGTCAAGCCACCACTGCTAGTTTGGGATAACGAGCCACTCTGGGTGCTTCCAGTTGAAGCAGACGATTCCGTAGATCCACTTCGGTGGTACGGTGTCGATATAGAAGGGGGCACACTAACAGTGTTACCGGAAAGTGTAGGAAAGTATCTTTCTCTACTACTAGAAAAACTTGGAGAAGGTGAGTGTGATTCTCGGGTGGGTGAAGCTAGAAGGGCAAACCGAGTGGAGGTAGAAATTATTGGATCCTGAACAAAGGCGGAGGAGGATATTTTTGGTTGCAGTGTAAAGTCGTCATCTTTTCTTGCTAATGAAGTTGAAAGTGTTGTTTTTGCTTGTTGTAGAGTCTGAGGCCTGAGTTGCAATGTAGGGGAATTTGAATTTGAGTTGGTTAAACTTCGACTTTTTGGTAGATTTAAGTTGGAGGTAACTATTGATTCTGAAAATTGTGGGTCAACATTTTCCTTTGGTTTAGTAATAGTAGTTGTGGTCTTAGGAACATCAAAGAATCCGTTATCACCGGAACGAGATTTTGGCATTTTAAATGTAAACTCGGGATTAATTTTGTCTAAAGTTTTTATTCCAGTTGTTTGAAGCGGGACACTTGATGTGATAGGAGGAAGAGGAAGTTTGGAATCTGTAACTTGTAGGCCAGTTTTTGCGTTTGCGAGTTGTTTTTTAATCCTCTTTTCTTTCCTTCGTTTGGCCTTTTCGCTTGGCACAGTGTCCGAGTTTGATCTTTTCCGCATGACTAGTACTCGAGTAGCTTCAGCAGAAGAATCCATGCTGTCAACATTGCGACTATGAAGTGGTTGCATACAAGATGCCGTTGATAACAAAGGATCCGATTCTCGCCGTTTCTCGTGATACAAAAGCACGTCTGTCAAAGTCTGTCTTCGAGATGACACCGAGGGAGTCATCATCTGATCTATAGTTTGCTGCTGAAGATTTGCGAATTTCTTTTTTCCCCAGACTATTGCACCAATAATCAGCATAGTTTGAGACAGGCAAATAATGACAAGCAAACTCCGTTGAAGCTGGACATTAAACAACCGTTCTCGTACATCATCCAGATTTCGTCTTAAGCTTTGTGACTCTTGTCTATAAAATTCGTCCAGCTGAAACATTTTGACGCGAGTCTCGTTCATAGTCTTTCTATTTGATTCAGCAAGTATTGCATTATCTTCGTTCTGTTTCTTGAATCGCTTTGACAATTCTTCCAAATATGAAGCCGTTAAGCTTTGATTTCTTTCTAAATTTTTGATGCGATTAGTAAGTCGTACAAATACAGATTCCTTTTGCTGGGGTTGGCCTTGTTGCATGGACGCAATGTCTTCAGGAGACACTGGAGCAGGAGGTTGTATTTGAGTTTCTTGTTGTTGTTGTTGCTGCTGCTGCTGCAGGTGGGGTTGTTGAGGTGGTGATCCGCTATTCAAGTTTGCCCCAGAACCAGTGGGTAACGTTGATGGAATATATCCAGATGCTTGTACCGGCGGTGCATCTAATTGTTGCACCACGGGAGGCTGTGTTGTATCTTGAACCGTGTCAGTTGTCGGTTTGGGCAGCCCCGACGGTTCCTCTAGTGTTTCGTGTCCAGACGAAGTCGTTGGTGGAATTTGGGGTTGATGTTCTGCAAGAAGTACATATTAGTCGTATACTTTTATAATTTAATTTAATCATTATAAACCTAAAATTAAAATCTTATAGTTAGGAAAAACTTACCAACTTGAACTGTAAATCCGCCAATTGTATTGTTTTCAGCGACAAAACTTTCATTGATATATTCGGAAACGTTGTCTTGATGGAATGTGTTATTATTCATTGCTAAACAGGTTGGATCACATCCATCCGTCATAGGTTTTAAGTAGTGGCAGAGAGCGATAAGAACACTCGGCCCCCCAAAAAGACTTGCATAAAATCCTTCTGGCTGCCAGGGTAAGCCAATGCTCCTAGTTTCGAACGTGGCATGGCAATAGTCCCATCCACACCAGGGAGAATTGGCAGCCAGAAATGGGAGAAGGATAGAGGAATTACATGAGAGCAATCTGTAAATGTCATGGGTCAAATGGCTGTGAGGGACACATTGCAAAATCGAACGGCACTGCGATTTTAAAAGTGAAAGTTGGTCTGTTTCGCCGTTTGCTTCCGAGTTAGAAGAGCTAAAGCCTGTGGTAAAACAACAATGAAAACAACTAGTTAGTTGATGGAATTGAGTTATTTACTACGTTTACTGAACTGCAAGTTCATCCTTTGGCTTTTCGTGCCGCTAAATTGCTCACCTCGTCGCACAATTGATTGGACAGCTTTATTCAACATATTTAGCACAGCGTCCTTCAATCCTCCAACTTTGCCTCCACTTGCTTCGCCTGTATTCTGTGTTGCTACTTCTTCAATGGGTTCCTCATACAATGCTCCACCTTCTTTACTCTCATCTTCTTGATGTGTTGTTTCGCTCTCAAGTACTTCATACCTGCAGATATGACAAGAAAAATATCATACAACTGTAATTGAGCTATTTCAAAATTATGTACATACTCGCTCTTCCCATTCACACGGATTACACTGATAGGACAATAGTGTTCACTCCCATGATGGCTATGAACGGAGAATTTCACAAATTTGCCAAAAGTAGATGCATTGGTAGCTGGAAGCACAACGGGATGAATAGCTCGTGCATCGGGAAGAGTGAAGGGGCCCAACTTGACCCAATCTCTTGTTGGGTATCTATCACTAATTCCAAATTCGACTTCCTTTGGCGAAGATGAAAACAATTCCAAGTTTCCAATTGAGATTCTTTCTATGGTTAGAGGTTCGCACAGTTCGACCACAAACCATATAGTTGTCCCACACCTAGATATTAATATTCGTCAACATATGAATAGAATGTTAACAGAAAAAGTTCAAGCAGCGTAAAAGTGTTGAGATTTGGTTGGAGGTATATTTTTTAAATAACATTACTTATTTAACATGTATTCGTCATGACTGGAACTTAGAACGCCACTGGGGTTCTGTGACTCTGCATTAGATTGTACAACTTTTGCGCCGCAATCCGGTGATGCAAAATTTTTCGCGTCTACTCCAGTTGCTGAAGTGACTGAACCATTCTTCCCACCATTTTGGCCATGTCCATTTTGAGCTTGATGATGACTCCCTTGTCCACCTCCACCGGCGACACCAGAATGACCATTTTGACCTATGCATACCATCAGAAAATAATATTAATATAAAACGACGCATAATAAGTTCTTTATTTTACAGATATTAACATTGAGACTTGGTACAGAGCTAATCAGGAAAATGCTACCTGCCGAATTAGACTTCAGTTCCATCTGCTTTTTCTGTGCCCATTCCATGTAAGATGGAATAGGCTCATCTTCGTCGCCCCTTTTCTGTGTATCAAGTACCACAGGTCCTGGCGGCGGCG
Source organism: Folsomia candida (assembly GCF_002217175.1). Lineage (NCBI taxonomy): Eukaryota > Metazoa > Arthropoda > Collembola > Entomobryomorpha > Isotomidae > Folsomia > Folsomia candida. The sequence continues at coordinate 21,764,946 of NW_019091193.1, read as the reverse complement.
AGTGTTTTTCTGTTTGAGATCCGTGAGTATCGTCATTAGTTTTATTTCCCTCCCCTCCTTCAACTTCTCCCTGTATCACATTTTGGTTTTGACTACTAACTGCAGAGTCTGCAGAATCGATTTCGTTGGGTGCTGATGGTTTGCCATCATCTGCCACTGGTTTTTGCTCTGACTGCAAACTTTGAGTTGTTTTAAATGGTGGTGAAATATTAGGAAAATCATTGTTGGTTTGGTCTACATAAACTTTGGTTGCATCTTGTATTGCTGGGTTTTCAACTACGGACGACGGTGGCGGTATTATTGGCGATGGGTGGTCATTGTTCAGAGTATTCTGGTGATTATTAGAAATCACGTTCGATTCTTCTTGAACAACTGGTGGTGATGGTTCAATAAATTCCTCATTTGCCAGTGATAAAGAGAAGGGTGGGTAAAATATGGGGAATTGGTGCCTAGTCTCCCGACAAAAAGCAAGCCTGCATTGAAGTTAAAATATAAATATGACAAATTAGCAACCTAATTTATTGAGCAAAAAAAACATTGTGCTTAAAACTCACAGTACAACCAGAAGTGATAAAATCTTCATAATCGTACGACGCCGCAAGCGAAGGAGACGAAATAGTTTTCTCCTCTTCGTGTCCTCATGTGTTTTTCCTTAAACTGCTTTTGAACACTAGAAAAAATACAGATCAAAAGAAACAAATGTCAGTCAAGTGACGCTTTACTGGTGCCATTGTTGTTTAATGTATAACAGTAGAAACAACATGCAACAATTTATACATCACAAATAAATACTCAAACCCCGAATGAAAATTACCACCATGAGAAATCCAGCATATTTATTAATAGTTTATGCAGTATAGCAAATTTTACTTCAGGTAATGAAGTAAACACTAAAATAATAACTTCCTTATCAGGGCCACATGCTGCACACTTTCACATTCTCACAGACTGGAATGTCCAACGTGTCAACTCACATAGTTTGTTTTATCACGACACAGTTTTAGCTAACTAACTAAACTTTTTAGCATAACTAAAAATAACCCGATAACCTCTGAACTACTTCGTCACTGGATAAGCACGACAGCTTGCAAAAGAAATACAATATTTATAATTCATTCATTCAACTCCAACTTTGTAAGCAACAAACAACAAACAACTGCATTGAAAATATTCTTCACCTTCACCTCAAAAAATGTTAGATGAATATTGAGCTATGGACCTTGGGTCTGGCTTTATCACTTATCCCAAACAACTTTTGTCGTTCAACAAATTAAAGAAGGCGTACAACTATGAACTGTGGATTACGATGATTAATCCAGCAAGATATTAGTACACGTTCAATATGCCCTTCTTATTCAACTACACGTTTTATAATGTGAACAAAATTAAGCCGTCAATAAAATATGTTTGTGTATTATGAATAATAATTGCTAGTAAATGTTTTTTGTATCTTTAATCTTTATAAATTGTAAGTTATAATTTCTATGCAATAAGTTATTGCCTAAAGACGAAGTCATCGCACTGTTATGATGATATTGGGATTGAAGAAGAGAAATGTGCGCGCTGCTGCTTGGTCGACGTGGATTTGTGGCCATATAATACTGGGCATTACTTATATTGACGGCAGTGTAAAGCGTCATTCGGCTATTCATTCGATCAAATGGAAAAGTTTTATGAAGGATAATGCATGCTTAATTAAATTAGTTGTAGTGCATGCTGGCGGTGGTGGTCCAATCAGTAATCTATTAGCCCTATAATATTTCCCATGTTTTTTATCACTCGAGGAGGATTTCACGGAATTGGGACGCAGTACGGATAATTACTGCGGATTCAATAAATGGTTCTTGCAATGTACAAGCGGATTATATATTACAATGCTTAAATGAATGGATATCATGTCACTAATTATTATGCAGATTTTATTGTAGGATAGGCTCTCGAAACAAATCAAGCAAGAAGAGATATGTAAGTACCTATACTCAATAATAACGAAGAGATTTTAGCATGAGATTATCCACCAAGTTATGTACAAAGTTTTCACTTGTATTTATAGCACAAATTTTATGCAGATAAGCATACAAAGTAAATGCTAAAAAGTACAGCTCAATTCTCAAGATTGTGATTTAGCGTATTAAGACCGTAATTTACAATACATGCGGCTTTGCACCAAAAAATTTCCTATCGGTCTTGCTTCCTAAAATTTTTGCCAGTTTAGCACCATATGCTTTACAATCTCAAGCGAAATCACTATTGTGCAATTTGCATGGATTGGGCTGAAATCCTGCTGTAGAAACTTCGGGCATTGGCCTCGAACATGTATTTTGACATTAGCTGTGGTCACCAGACCGGAAATAGTCATTTCTTCGTAAGATGCAATGGAGGTGGTATATATGTTTTTGTACGATATTTACAAAACAAGAGATAAAATCTCCTTCTTATCTCGTTGCTAATATTACTTTATCCAGACATGTTCCCAATTTTAATTTCAAAATTACACAGAAAGATTCACAAAGCAAAAACGAAGATTTGGCTCATGTGCATCTTGACTTGTACAGTTGCCCTTGTGGTTTCATATTTCATTCTTCAAAAAATATTATTCAGTCAAAAATTGGAGAATTCTAATGATATCCCAAAATCTCCATTAATTCGCAAAAATTCTGAAGTTAGTGAAAGAATTTTGTGCTACGTCCCACTGGTGAGGGAAAAGCTTCGAGTGGCCAAAGTGATTAAGGAGACGTGGGGATCAAATTGTGACGAATTGGTGTTTTATGGAGACACTGACAATTCAGAGTTGAATATTAAAAATATCAATGTCACTGAAAAGTACGAGTTGTTGTGGGGAAAGACAAAGGCAATTTTGGTTCACCTGCACAATAATTACGCAAATGTACGTACATACATCAAAATTGCGCATATGTATAATATTATAGCACTTTTATTCTATAATTATATTCTTCTGAAATGTCCACATAATTCCGCTTATACGCAATTTGCAATTACTTATGCTCTTATTTATATTTTGTAGGGATTTGATTGGTTTATTAAAGCTGACGACGACACATTCGTAATACTCGAAAATTTAAGACAATTTGTCTATAAATTAAAACCAAGCGAGAAGGATCTTCCTTTGTGGTTTGGATTTAAAATGAAACACCAAAAAATGAAAAACGTGAGTGAACTCAAATATTGTCAAACAATTAGTGCATATATAATATTTATAGTACGATTAATTATCGATTTGTATGTGTAATTTTGGATTATAATACTGAAGGGATACATGTCTGGTGGAGCGGGTTATGTAATGAACGAGAAAGCCCTGTCCAAATTTGCATTGTTTGTTGAGAAGCATAAGGACAAAGACTTTGTTCAGTATGAACCAAGCAAAATGGAACGTCCTGAGGGGTGCAAAACTACCACGAATGAAGGTATTGAGGATCTTGAACTAGGTGGGCAAAATATTTTCATTAAGAAAATTCAAAAGCAGAAATTCATCAACAAAAGTATATCTTTATTATGCAGGACGATGTTTCCATTCTCTCGGAATCGGTGATATACCAACGCATGATCACTTGGGAAGACATAGGTTTCTACCAATTTCATTGCTAGCAATGATGTCGGGCAATGTTGACTCTGGTCATTGGATATGGTCTCAGTCCTGGCATCCAATTAAATTGGTAAAATATCATTATATTCTACCACTAATAAGACAGTATTATTTAGCAATAAATGCAGATACGTTTCAGCTATATTACATGCCAGGTTTTGTAATATCAATGTCCAAATTTTAGGGAAAGAATTGTTGCAGTCGATCCTTGATTGCAATGCATGACGTACCAAGCATTCAGCTCAAATTGTTAAATTTTTTACTGTATAAATTAAAAACGTAAACCCGGAATTATCTTAATTTTGTGCTCGCCAGCATTAAGAATTTCAAAATAAATCTAGGGGCTAGGGAAGGGAATAGCCCGTTTGATTTCTGATTTTGTTGGAATTAAATGCATCGAATAATTTTTCTAAAGATTATCCGGTGCATTACTTACCTAGATTATTTAAGCATTATGCCCGTAAATAGCAAATTTCAACTGCACGTGTGTATACATATGTACATAAATTGCATTTATTAAACAATTGCATCCTCAAATCGTTGTGATTATTATACATAAGTCGTAATTTGTATCTTCCACTTTTTCAAAGCAATTAAACTTAAAGGATATATTTAGAAAATCCGGGGATGTGCACTTCTAAAGTATCCAGCCATTTTGATCGATTTCCAAGAACGCTAACTTTTGTCAATGTCTTCGCCGCAATCCATGGCTTTACGAGGGAAAATGCATAAGGGAAAACCCATGGTGCTGAAACATAAACAATGTTTTCCGTTTAAATAACCGACTAGAATTATGTGTGTATCTACATACGAATCAGGGTGATAAGTTCGAAATGAAATTACTATTAATAATAAACGCAGATTTCAAGCGTTCTGGATAATTATCTTCATAGTCCTGGAATATTTGCGTCACCACATTAATTGCTACATGGGTGAAAAAGAATGAGTATGTACATAAACTTTCAATTACACATGTCTACACAATTACATATGTCACATAAATTGTCTTACTGTCCATGTGTGCAACTTTGTAGAATGAGAGTTCAGCCAGGTCGACGACGAGGACGAATTGTTGGCGTCTCGTGCTCTGTCTAACGGCGGCCATAATGACTCCTTCCAATAAGTAGAACCTCCCTTCCAACGTGGCGTCCAAGTACCCATCTTTTAAACGGTCTCGAATATTCCAACGTCCGAGAGGGACATAAATCACTGAAATTCATTCGACAATTCAACCCATGTTCACTGCGAGTATTAAATAATATCACCAAGCATTAACCGTGTACATGTGTTTACCTGGATAACCCTGACAGTCGGTTCCGAGAACATGACAAATGTAGTCATCAGCTAATACTTGAGGAAGAGTGAATCCTGCCCTGTAACTTCTCACGTCGTTCTCTTGGAACCATTTTGCAGACTACGAATGTGCAAATTTAATTAATTTTCCAATTCAGTTTTTTCACACCTGGAGCTGGAGCAAATAAAGCCATTTGTTCAACTACCTTCCGCAACATTACTTCAGCCTTTTCAATGTCACATTCTCGTGCTAGCAATAGAAATGTATTATTCAGAGACGGAAATTTTTTACATGCAATATTGCAAACTCTCAATACTCTCAAAATCTGTATTGCAAAGAACAGTTTGCATAAAATATCTCAGCTTACCTCTTAGAAATCTAATAAGCGTTTCAGAGTTCCTCATCTCCTCGTTAAGATCATAAACTCGTTTTGCAAACTAAATAAGTGAGAGTTATAATATATTTGCACACATTTATTTAAAGCAAAGTTAGAATCTGTATTAACCAGTTACTAGTAAATTCAAGTTATTATGCATTTTCTCACCTCCTGCATTAATGCTTCTTCTTCCAAAGTTATCTCCATTGCAGAACACAGATCTCCTCCTCCTCGTGCCCAATTATTGTTGGACTTATTTTCTTCCATTTCTAATTCGTAGTTATTGATAGTGATCAAGTATAAGTTGGGAAAATGTTAACCTTTAACTGACTGATTGATGAGTATTTTAGTACTACAGCGTGGATTCATACACCGCGTACTCAAGACGTTCTTCTGGTTTTGAGTCTTTGGTTCTTTGATTCTTTGGTTCTTTGTTTCTTTGGTTCTGGTTCAAAGTTGAAATGGAAATGATGAATAAACGCCGTTACTTTCACGTTGAGTCGTGGAAAAATACGAAAGTATTTTTACTTTTGTCCCGACCCTTTTCTTCTCCAAGTGCAAACCTACTTACTAAAGGATAAAGGGCCCTTCTTTTTGTGACGCCAGCCAGACCAAGGTTTTCAAGCGAATGAGGAAAAGACATGAGTTTAACAATTTTACATTTTATGAATCTGCAGCAGCTACAACTTGATTTAATGTCAATAAAACGCACAAAAAGTATCCTGGGATTCAGCTGAATTGATAATTGAATATTTGGTAGTGCAACTACGTACAGGTACTCTTGTGACTAGTAGTGCACATTTTTTTGGCAATGGTAATAAGCAGCGTCAATTGGAGACCATGAATCACGTTGAGATACCAAACTAAGACTGGGATGCCTCTTGCATAGTCTAAATCATAACAAAGGATTTCTTAAAACTATTTAACTACCACTATGCGTTATTGACGGTAGTTTGTTACCACTGTCAATGTTATTTTGCACAACAACAGCGTCGTAATTGACGAGAGCATAGAGTCAATCAAAGTCTTGGATTGAGGACGTGCATATTTGCATGGTTTGACTTTTTGCAACTATAAACCAGAATTTACTTCTGAAAAGTGTGAAGGGTAGTGGATTGAAAGGGTACCTCGTCAAAGCCATATTTCTACTTTACACAAGTGTATTATTATCGTATCGCATCCACATATCTGCATATGCTCCACGGGAGATCTGCTGGACATGATCTGGACGTGAAACAAACTGATCGAACAATGTATGCACATGTACGCACGCATTATGCTTTGAGTTCTTGCGAATCAAGATGAGTAAGTATTTAGTATTCACTTTGGATTTCTTTCTCGAGTCATTCATAGAAAGACGGAAAATCCCATTAGGTAATCTTCTGTAGACTTGCATAAAGCAACAATTAGTTAAAATCCCATGTTTATTTCTTACAGTAATGGTCTCATAAAATGTTATGTTAACTACAAATCTAATAATCTAATGATGATTAACTAAAGTACATATATAATTGTAGTGGTCCCCATGAGACGTTAAATAGAACAGTTGCATAGGTATAACCGTAAGCAAGATCAGTGAGCTATGATGTCGTCGAAACGCATTCATTATGCGATTAAAAGTTTTTTATTGAGATATAAATTATGTGTCTCACACAGCTCCCATGCTTAAAAGGTTGTCAAATTTGGTAATATATACACTGTAAAAATATTTCTTGGTCTTAGAATTAGATGAGAACTTTCTGATTATCATCGGCCAGCGGACTCTTATAGCATGCTGTAAACTTCACTAAAATTATACTCCTCATTGTTGTCTTCATCCTACCTACATGCTGGTTGCATTTTGGAAAAAATAGAAACTTGCAATGTGCTCGAGGTATAGATACATAGTTTGAGATGGTTCTACTCGTATATTAACTTCAAGTAGCTTCAAGTATTAAAAGTTTGCAGCCGACTTTTAATATTACACACCAAACAAAATTATTATTTATTTCTAGACAGGTGCATCAATATGTTCGTGCCTTGCAGAATCTCACCGAAATGCCAAGAATTTGCATCATTAGAGAAACTTGTCGCATTCATGCTTTGCAAGCTCTTTGACTTTATCTAATAATAGTAAAATACTTGTAAAATGTATCTGGCATACATACATATATTTTAATAACAGTGTTGCAAATAGATAATAATGACCTCTTATTTTATCAATAATTCACCAATAATTTACATGTCTAAAATTTATAATAGTGGGATAAAGTTGGTCGCATTGTAATTGTTTTTGTTGTTTATCGGCTTAATTAAACAAATAAATATGTGGGCGACGTGGTTGTTGAGTGATAATATAAAACAGACTTCTATAAACCAGAGAAAACTGGCCGAGGAGACACAAAAGTTATGATTTTCCACGAGATAAGTGTTAGCGTCGGTGTTCGGTGGGTTAGGACAAGTGCCAAAAGAATGAAAAGACATCGTGTTTACTATGCATGTCTCTCAACTCCATAATGAATCTAGAGTTAAAGTGTTATGTTGTGTAAATTTAGTGTAATTGGATCTAAATATTGTCTCATTAGGACAGGAAGCAAAACATTGTGTGAAATATTAGAACAGAATTTAATGTAAAAAAGCAACGCTTCCAATGGAGGAGGATGTATCGAGTATAAACGCACATAAAAATGATACTCATTGCATGAGATAAAAGCACCCGTCTGCAATTAGCTTTTCTCTATGAAACAACAAGGTCGGGCTTTACATTCGATTGAAATAGGTTGCTTTGAACTCCTCCAAGTCACTCCTCTAATCCGAATGCTTATCTTTTCGGTTTTCGGTGGTGTCGGGTTGAGCAATCTTCAAACTCTGCCAATCAACGTCACTTCACTCTTTAGTTCTAATTGGAGCACCCACCTCAATCACCATTAGTAAACTATTAATAAATTACAGAGTTTTCTCATTCATTGCTCGCTTGCCTTTTCACCAAAGTAAGTACACACTAATAATTGATATTGACACATTTGGTACGTTCTTCTCGATCACCCCAAATAAAATTGGTTTCGGGGAATATATATTTTCAGTTGGAATTATCATCCAACGATTGAGAGTAAGTCAATATTATGTCCGAGATCCAGGAAATTTTACAGGTACTCGTGATACTGTGTTCATCTAAAGATCTAAAATACCCAACTATAATTAGTGCACATAGCATACGAGAGACATATTTACATTATGTATCTAAGTGTCAATCTCTGAACAGGAGAATGGTATCAAGATTCTTCGCAGTGCTGAATTCGGACGCTACTTGGTGGCGGATAGGGACGTCGAACCATTGAGTCTCATCTTAAGGGAGGCTCCGATAATTTATGGTCCAGGGGATGATGACCAAGAAGTGCATCTTGGAGAATTCCCAATGTGCCTTGGGTGCTGCGTCAGACTTGTTAAAGGACAACGATGTGATTTGTGCGGTTGGCCAATTTGCGGAAACAGGTGTCAACAGGTGGGTGAGACAAACATTTATGCGTACTTAATATAGATACATATTATCCAGTTCATACACCCCAATTCAGTAGATTTTTCCTTATTTGATCTCTTGGGCATTCAACACGAATTATTTATTACCAGATGAAAATTCATGCTCAGTATGAATGTGACCTATTCCGGAAAGGAAACGTGACCTATCCACCTCCACACACTTGGCTCGTTATAAATAAAAGCGTGCTAGTTCTTCGATGTCTCCTTCTCAAACAAACTGGTCAAACAGACACTTGGGGAAAAAATGTTGACGCCTTGGAGCATCACACCCAAATCCGCTACAAGAAATCTTACTGCATCAAGGGAGACGAGATGCTGTTGGAAAATTTGAAGTATTTTCTCGGGCCTCTTAAAGATGATCTCAGGAGAGAAATTGTGAAAATTAGTGGGATCATTAATGTCAATGCCTTCAGTACTACCTCCAACTCAAATAATCGGAATAATGTGATGTAAGGAATTGAAGAGCAAGAAATGAGCCTGAAATTTTGTACATATTTTAGATTTCCTTTTAGGATTGCTCAATGCATTTATGGAACGGCAAGTTTATTTGCAAATAGTTGCATCCCAAATTGCACTTGGAGAGTAGAACCGCCGCCTTCCCTGCAAATCTGTGTGAGATCTGCAGTTCCCATTACGAAGGGGGAAATGATAACCATTTCATACAGTCCACATGACACTTTGTGTGGAACTTTGCAAAGACAAGTTTCGAATGAAGACGTAGCCCATTTCATTTGCACGTGTTCCAGGTGTAAGGATCCTACAGAGTTTGGCACGTTTATTTCTGCCGTCAAGTGTTGTAAGAAACGTACAAGTCATTAAACATTACTCGGCCTTTAGCTTTACATCATTTGTCTAAATTCGTTCTATGTAAATTAAAAGGTAATTGTGGAAATGGAAACAAAGGCGACGAAGGATTTCTTCTTCCACTTGATCCACTTGTACCAGAATCACCTTGGATTTGCAATTCTAAAAGTTGTGACGAATCTCAGTCTGTTCATAAAATTGTCGCACAAACGTATCCAATTCAACAAATGTTTGAAGCTACGAAAAGGTCAGGTTTGGAACGATGCGATGAAATCAAAGAGTTGAAAAATATTTTGGAAGTTGGGAAAAACATTTTTCATCCCAACCACTACACGCTACAAGACATTCGAATGCACATTGTAAAGAGGCAAATCCCAGTTGTGAGCTATTTATCAGGAACAGAGCTCACCTACGTAATACATCAGACAAAGGTGCTGCTAAACATGGCCAATATTTTGGCACCTGGGTTTTCACAAATTAGAGGTATGCAGTCTCATATGAAATTTATTGAAATGTAGTAAAGTATATACTTTTACTACAACAATCGATCAATTAATAAAGCCATTTGCTTCGCATTTTCAGCTCTTCTTCAACATTTCCTTGCTCAAGAGTTACAAGCACTGCAGAAAAAAGACGCTACCCAACCTGATGCGGATAAATCACAGTGTAATTCCATGGTTCAGTGTTTGGAGAGAAATGCCCTATTATTTTTTCAGCATCACAATTTTCATTCTGAAAATGACACGATTATTAAAATTATCCAGGATTCACTGAAAATAGGATAAATATTTATCTTGTTTTTCATACCAGTGTTGAGATGTATGTATGTACATGCATAATTTTATACTCGTGTAATTTTATTACTCTCATTTACATATTTATTTAGCTCAGACCTCATTAAATGTTGAAGTCCTACAATCCGTAACCATTTTGTTAACTTCAATCACAATTTGCTTAGTACAATAATCAAATTGTTCTCTTGATAGGCAAGCATTGTCTGAAACGATCCAGAATCGAAATTGATCTGCATATCGTGTCGTCGCTATTGATAAGCCTATGATAAGGAGAACATCGCATAAATTCAGGCAGATATTTTTGGACTTTGCATCTATACTTAAAATAGATCGCTATTCAAGTATGTATGAGTTCCTATTTAATTATACTCACCATTGTTGACGTACAACAAGGGCCACCCTCCAAGCTCCATCAATTTACTTACTCCGAACAAAGCCCACTCCTCCCTGGACGTGGACATGCTAGTCATCGTCACTTGTTGTATCCCTCCACTAATTCTCAGTGCCAAGTTCACAAGTGGCACGGGAAATCTCCCAAGCCACCGAGGAACGTAAAAGCTGATGAGAGTTCTTTGGTCCATACCTCTTATCTGCGCACTGATAGTTCGCAGCCTTTCCCTCCAACAATCCCCTTGCCCACCCGAGGGGAGGGCAAGCGGGGTGACCGTGAATCGATTCTGGGGTCCAATTCCTCTGTAGGGCAACATTGATCCAATCACGGTGAAAGGAATTGTGCAATCATCTTTCCCCTCACGGGGGAATTGGCGACCCATTTCTTGGAAAGTGGAACTCAGAGCTGTGGCCATGATGGCCGAAATACTCACGTCTCCACCCATCGAATTCTTTATTTCCTTTAGCAAGTTGAAATCCATCTTGCTCGTCCATCCAAAATGCCTTCTGTTTGTGTAAGATTTTACGAAAAAACGACTGTGGGAAAGTTGAAGACACGATTTGATGCCAATGTAGGGCGCAGTGAAGAAGGACACAAATTTTAGTAAGCACAGTTTGTACTTGCCAATGCGCATAGGTTTGAAAGGATTGAAGGGATATGGGGCACCTGAAGCTTCCACCAACTCTTGTCCAGGAGGTCGATTGGACATGCAGAATTTGTGAATCGAGTCCACTGTGACTCCGTCCATTATTCCGTGATGCCCTGCGGAATCATACAAACATAATTACAATTTTTTTTAGATCAACTGATTTTCCATGCATATCTACTAAAAATGTACTTTGTGAAAAAAATGGATTACATCGTAAACATTGAACGGTTACTGGATGGTCTTGGTCTTTAAACATTACACGCATAATAACGTCCTCCCACTGGGGTTTTGCTTCAGTCATGTCTTGTGTCAAATTTGGCACTGTATTTGCATACAATAAATTAAAGTGATATTACTTAAGAGAAAAAGTGGCAAATAAAGATTGAAGTCAGTATTACTTATTGTTGTAAAAAATTCTTCGTCAGTGAAATAATCTCGGTTGTCATTTGGTTTTGATAAATCGTATGCAATGATGTGTTTCTTGAGATCAAATTCCTGAGTGTCATCCCGCTCACAAAAATATCCAAACTTTTTGACCAAAGTTTTCTTTAGCTGGGCGAACGTCTTGGTGCGCCCGTCCGCCTCTGTTCTCTCCAGCACATTCCTGTTGAACTGGTCACGGAGGAAGTCCAAATCAATGGGATCCTTGTAAATCCTAAGTAGCGTCACTATCCTGTAGTTTCCCTCTTTTTTGAAGTGCCACACGTTGTTTTCGCCTTTCGACACCAGCGTTACTTTAGAAGCACCGTACTTAACTTTTAGAAGCAGGGAGACTACAATTCGACATAATTCGTTTATGAGGCTGAGCAATAACGTGAGGGGAGCAAAAATTAGAGCAAGGAGAATAATTATTGCAAACTTAAATGGAAATATTAGAATCGATCCGGCCATATTCAACTTGCCCATTGTCGATGTGTCCATAAAGCTGTGATCAACCAAGTGGAGTTTGACTTTAGTAATAATGATGTTGAATTTTGTATTTTAATGCAACAATACCTCCAGGTAAACGTAAATATTATTACAAATAGTGGGAATTTCTCAAGAAGTTCTCCAGACATATGTAATTCATCCATATCAAGGCAGCATGGCATCATGAAAATACTCATGCATGTATGTATATATGTAACAATTTAAGAAGTTACTGGTCAAATGATGAAAATTTAAACACTGTTCCAATTATTTTGATTAAACCTGAGTTTTCATATTTATATCATACAAATTGTATGCAGTACAAATCTAGTAGTACAAATATTAAGTTGTACATATATATAAGAATTATAGTCCGTGTATCAAAACGTATATGTAGAAGATACAACTGTTGTGTAGTGTATCGAGATAAAAAGTTGCTCTGTGAATAAAGAAATAACCCATATCCTTGTTCCTGATCCTAAATTCTAATATATCCACGTATGTGCGTATATAGTAATTGCTCGTGTACACAAAAAATATGTTTCATGAGAAAATTTCGTTTTCAATGATTTGAGGAGCACCTTTGGCCTTCCTGCCCAATCGTTTTTCAGTTCATCGCATCATTAGACGTACATGCGCGTATTATCAGTTTGACGCGGCTCTAATGCGTGCCTAAGGATAATGAAACCTTTTGGACCTAACGGTTCTGTATTGCCGGCCGGGCAGCCTGTTGTTGCCTTATGAATGCACCTTTTGTCTACATTTAGTCGTTGAGGACCTTGAACTTGTCCGAATTATGTTACCAAGTTCTACTTGCATCTACTAATTTATCTGGGACAAGGTAATCTCCATGCACCGAAACGATCAACATGTATTTCACCCAAGCATAAAAGTTCACGAAGATTACCGAATTATCGAATTATTAAAAACTGTTTTTGACAAAGAATAATCAAGCACTACACCTACTATTAAAAGCTATAAATAGTTTGCAACAACATCCGTAGTGTTGTATAATTATGCGTCCTGCGTCATCAAATTTTACCTCTCTGACAAGAGACATTCTTACACTGAATTCAAGAATATTCAAAACTTACGTGCAAAGATTATTGACGTGATCGTATTAGAATTTAAATTAGAAAGTCGAATAACATGCATGCGTGTGAAGAGACACGAGTATAGTTTTCAAAGCAGGACTCCTAACAAACTCTGTTGGTCAAGGTATATCATCAGAATATTCATATGCATAGCCTTTCGTGTTGACTGTGGTTGTTAGATCTAAGAATGAGGCTCAATTAGCTTCGCTTTACATCATCACTGATGACCCATAATTCAAAAGCATTTACATATGTACGTCATCAAGTTGAGGAGACGGAACAACATTGCAATTCAGTGATATGTTTTTTTTACAATTGTATATACATACAAATCATCAAAGCAAAAACAATGAGATATAACTGTGATATGCCATGCTATTTATTTGTAACCGGAGCTGTGTTTAACTGACTGTTGGAATCCCTTTCTCATTAAATCAATGTTTACAGAGAAAGGACTTGACAACCCGTTATGTTTTTTGTAGTCACAGGGTTGAGTATGTTTAGTCGGACTTGTTTTGGTGGTCGGACTAAATATAGTTTATGTTTCTCTGGTTGGAAATCCCTGGAATGCGCAAGGGTTCGTAAAATGAACGAAACAAAGAGTGGGCAAAGTTTTTAATGAAAGTGGGCAGGCCTGCATTCTCATATAGTTTGAAAAGGATGCGTTTTCATAAGAATAGTCTGCGGCTAGATCTCCTGAGAATATTATTAGTAAGGCAGTAAAGCTGTTGGCCGATATGTACCAGTCTCACGGATGGAAAAGCCACGCAATTACAGCATAAATCATTCTTCCGTCCAACTAACTGACCTGTCTGACCCGTTTTGTTGTCTCGACTTTTATACGCTTAGGACTCTTACCTTAACACCCAGAACTTTTCAGACATTGAATATTTTATTCCATAAGCGAATGAGGCGACTAAATTAAATGATAAATAGCAGAAACTAACAATAAGTACATAAAACTGTAACGTTTCATTTTCATGTGTTAACAAAAGGTTTAGAGACTATCAGGGCAAGGACGCGAAATAAATCCTTTTAAATCCTTTTCTTGATCCCTTTCATGATGAGTTGATTTTGGTTTTAGTTCTAGTCCAAACAAGTTGAACCCTTCGTTGCATTTATCACTTACCAATACTGTGCACTAAATGCATGCCTAGATTCATTCGTGTAAGTTCTAGTAAAGCACTTGCACACCTTCCTTCATTATTGATGATTGTTAGTCCTCCATATACAAATACTTGTACATACGTACCTTAATGACAGCTCAGTTATTTGCCACGAGTAAAAGTTTGTTTGTGTTTAGTCTTATTTTGAAGAGAGGAGACGAAGGTGGGTATTTAACAAAGCTACTGCCAATAACTGCAATTGAACAGTAAACCTTTAAATATTTGGCTAACTCGACGACTTAATCAGGATCTGGCTTGCTACATTGGTGCACATGATCCTCATTCATAAAACGGTTTCACTAGTTCCGTGAAACATGCAAGTATTTGCACTCCATTAGGACAAATGCAGTTTGTTTTTAAATAAGTAAAGTTGAAAGGGAGGCTTAATGATACATATATTTGACTAAATATTTTGTGAAATTGAGTACGTTGCAGCCCATAGCTTAAAGTAATTAGCTTTTGTTTGAAAGTTTGAGAGGTATTTCTTGAAGAATTCTCTGTGAAGCGAGAATGGGAGACGCTTACCGGTAAGAACAAAGGAAAATCTCATTATCAATGTCATAGATTTTTAGCCCGAATCAGGGCTTATGGAACCGTCCCGTCTGCCCGTCTGAGACACGATAGAGCTAAAACGGCTGAACCCATTGAGTTCAAAATATGTACACATTGGATGCAAAGTTAAGGAAATTTACGCCCGAAGATAAACCATATCGGTCCAGTGGTTGACCCCTTGACCAGTGGGGGTCATGTGCAGGGTATTCTGCATCAAAATTTCAAAATAGTGCTACATAAAACCTGAAATTTTGCAGATAGGGCTCTAACGGCTTTTGATGAAAGATTCTGAAGTGAAATTGAAAATTTTTTCAACGAGAGGTACCCTATGCAGTGTCCGCAGTGTCCATACCGATTTTTGATAATGGTAGGGAAAAGGTGAAATTCGGTACGGAGATTGAAGTACACATCAGAACAAAGAATATGATGTCAAATGCTACAATATTTTTTTCCAGAGGGACCCAAAAAATCTGAAATTTCGCATTCTAGATTTATGATCATCGATTATGAATATTATCTGAGGTGTCGATATTATATTACCATTATAAATGTACAGTATAAGAATATAACCCGCATTGTTGTTTTGTTGGCAATAGTAGGTCATAAATACATATGAGAAACATTTGGCAGGGCTTCTCATCCTGATTCGGGCTAAATAAACACTGCACCCTGTAGGTTATTATTAATAATAATTTATTATGCATTTTGGTGTCATGTTTAGGTCCAAAAGCACATTTGATGCAGATCTATTCTGCAGTGTCGCTGGTCATAAGATGACAATTTGTAGGAGTGAAGGTAACAAAGGCGATGATATCGGGGTAGTAAATAGTCTACCAGCTATTGAAGTAAGGAATGCGCACAAATCCTTTGGGAGCAAGATTCACGTTCTACAGAATCTCAACTTGAAAGTTGAGACCGGATCCATGTGAGTTTTTCTTATTTGTCATTCGTTATTCATCCTACTAATTTTGTCATGATGATGCATTAAATCGCTTTCTCTTATTGTCACTTACAAATAAACTGGATATTTTGCTAACTGACCAGTTTTATCGAGTCCCTTGGGTATTTTTCCATGCAAATGGACAAATATGCAGTACTTTTAGTACAATTGCAAAGCTTGTAATAATGATGCACACGTTTATCGATATGCACTAATATCTATTTTTATGTCTGCTATACAGATACAGCTTGTTAGGGTCATCCGGATGCGGTAAGAGATTCAACTTAATACCAATAAAAGTTTAAGTTATCGGCTGGAATTGACTTATTTTTTATTAAAGGGAAAACGACCGTGTTATCCTGCATCGTTGGTCTTCAAAAGTTAGACAGAGGACACATAAACGTGTTTGGAGAACCACCAGGGTCTGGGTGTGGTGTTCCTGGACCCCAAGTTGGATACATGCCTCAAGTGTGTGAGCCATATTTTATTGGAAGAATATAACTGCAGACTATTCCAGACATATTTAAAGTTTTTTGTATTGCTCTCAAGGAAATATCTCTCTACAATGAGTTTAGCATTGAGGAATCTCTCAACTATTACGGGAGGTTGTATGGGATGTCGTCTGCAAATATGAAGGACTCCATGGAGTCCATATTAAGACTGCTGGAGCTGCCTTGTGCGTCTCGTAGAATATGCACGCTCAGGTGCGTAAATGTCCTGATAATTTTCACCAGTTATGCTTTTTCACAATTTTTTTAAGTCACAAATCCTTCCACAAACTTAGTGGCGGGCAAAGACGTCGAGTATCATTTGCAATAGCTGTTATCCATCGTCCGCCCCTCCTAATACTCGATGAGCCCGTAAGTTTATTAATTTAGACGTAAATTTACACAACAGAGTTTGTGACCCGATGATTTAAGTGTTGAGATGTTTTATATAATATTGCATTCATTAATAGACCGTCGGTGTGGATCCTTTATTGAGAGAGAGGTAGGTAAACCGTGCAGGCTAAAACAGTTTGCCAAATTTTGCACTGGAAAATAAAGCGCATTGTCCTTTTCTTACAGTATTTGGTCATTTTTGAGACAACTCGTATCAATGCAAAGGACATCGGTTTTAATTACGACGCATTACATACAAGAGGCAAATTATTCAACGACGATTGGAGTCATGCGCAGTGGTCGGCTTCTTGTCGAAGCTTCTCCTCAAGATCTTATGGCGCAATTCAAGCTCCCATTATTGGAACAAATTGTGTTAACCCTGTGTCAAAATGATGCAAAGTCCACACCTGAGCAATGTCACAAAAATCTGAAAAGAGTTGGAATGAATTCTTCGTGTGAAGACATAGAGAACCCCAAGGAACATCATGTCAGCCTGCAGAAGTACACTCGGGGCATCAACTATTATTCCAATATTTTCAGTATTGGAGGAGGAAAAAGCATGACTCTCAAGGATGGAATGGGGTTTGCCCGAAAATGTGACAAGGAATCAAATTCTAAATCAAGTTGTGACTCGAGCTTACAAGATATCGGGAAGAACAGAGGAGATGCTGATCTTTGTTGCAGGGACGCTGTCTCATCTATTAATCGAATCAAAGCGTTGACCATTAAAAATTTTGTAGTACTACTTCGCAGCGTTTGGTAAATGATTTAAACTTTGCTTTCAGTGACATCTCTATGAAAATAACCACTGACAAATCACCATACATATTTAGGTTCCTTCTGTTCATTTTGTGGTCCCAGCAATTCAAATTGTGTTGATCTGCCTTGCAATCGGTCCGGATCCCAAAAAATTAGGCTTTGGAGTAATTAACGAAGAGATGATTGCCAATGGCTTTCCTACTGACGCGCCATGCGTTCCGAATCCTGGTTGTGGTGTGGCCCTGAGTTGTCGATACTTATCAATGCTGCCAAATGAGTCCTTGCACCTTGTACGAGCAATACAAGAAAATTATTCTTTCAATATATAAAATTCTGATTTAATATTTTCACATTTCTAGAAATCCTACACGAATGTGAGTGACGCATTGGAAGACATTCGAATGGGAACCATATGGGGCTACCTGCAATTTCCTAAAAACTTTTCGGCTTATCTTATTGACCGTGGCGGAAATCCAGCCTTTGCATTAGATGAAACTTACGACGGGAGCAGAATTACGTTTGAAATGGACATGTCAAGTATGCATAATCTAGGACACACAATTTTACTAATTTGAATAACAATTTGGACGTGCTACATAATAATGATAATTCATACAGATCAACAAATTGGTCATAACTTGAAAAGGATTTTTATTGAAGCATTTTACACATTCATCGTTCAAGTGACCTTAGACTGTAATCTTAATCCGCGCCAAGTTGAGCTACCGTTGAATGTAACTACAAATTTACAACTGACAATTTATAACATATGACTTAAAGCTACTGAGCCTAATAATGCAGTGGCACAACTTTTTCAGTTTAAAACTCCAATATATGGTTCTGATGGGACAAGTTTCAGCGAATTTTTGGCTCCAAGCGTTTTTCTGGGGTAATTGACTTTCTGATGAATAAATATTCATGTGGTGGAATTATGATTCACAAAGCTTTATGATTTTTGTAGATTGCTTTTCTTCTTCCCACTCTGCTCCAGCGGAATTGCTTACATTTCTGAAAAAAAATCAGGGACATTATTCCGCTCCTTAGTGGCCGGAGTTACGACGGGGGAAATTATGGTAATTAGTTTAAGGAATATGAATGGCCATTATCTGTAGAAGTTTGCAGAATGGTGACCATTTTATCCACTCACCACTCTCTTGTTCATAATTAGGTGGCGTTCTTGATCTCACAAATCGCAGTCCTCATGACTCAAGTAAGCATACGATCGAATTATCTATTCAATAAATATATGCACACCTCTTGATTAAAACCGTTTGATGATTCAGTCCGGATTAGCATTTCTCATTCTGAACGTGGTCTTCAAAATCCCGATACTCGGATCTGTCCCTCTTGGCCTCTCCTTGGCAGTCTTAGTCGGGGTTGGAGGAATGTCCATGGGTATTAATAATCTCAATAACGATGACATGATGATGACGTGCATAAATATGCTATAATTAAAGTTCCGATAAATAACATGTGTTTACATTTACTTTTGTATTTAGGATTTCTAATTTCTGTAATTTGTCAAGAAGAGATTCAGGCTGTTTTACTTGCCATAGGATTTTTCTTCCCAAACTTTTTGTTGGCAGGTCTGGTCCCCATTGATGAAATTTTAAAACAAGTTGCATGTTTAAAGATTTTGTCATGTTTTTTAGGCATGGTTTGGCCGATTCAAGGCATGCCGATTGTTCTACAATACATTGCATATTTATTGTAAGTTAATTCTTGCTGTTTTATTCTACGTGTCATTAATTTTAATACTCAATCATAATTTATTAACAACAGACCCTGTACCCTTGCTTGCGAATCAATGAGGTCGATAGTCTCTCGTGGGTGGAGTTTTACACATCCCTCTGTTTTTCCTGGGTTTATCTCTACCGGTGGATGGATTTTAATTTATTGGATATTGACTATTTTATTACAACATTTCAAAGCCAAAAAATAAAAATAAATAAATATGTGAATAGAGTAAAAATGCTTATTTACTGAATATGAGTAACTTTAGTATAAAATTGTGTTGTTAACTTTACCGATATGTACAATTTATATTCTATATGCAGTATAAATACCTAGTACTGCTAAAGGTATCTGTTTTGAATAAATAAATACTCTTCTTATACTTTTTATTCACCCTGCTTATTTACCAGAGCAATAGTAAAGGTTGAGGCTGGCAATTTCAGAGCTTTCTCTTTTTGCAACATTTCCAATTTTTTGAGATACAGATCATGGTCCAACATCTCTATTTGTTTGGCTAGGTAAATTCTCTGCAACTCCTCATTTTTCCCAGTTACCAATGACGTTACATAAGGATCCTTGGACCGTGACGAGGTTATGGACTTTTCATACTTTTGTGGTCTTCCCACTTTACGTCGATTCTGCACTTGTTTCATTCGTCCCTTGGTGTGATTGCCCTTAGGATTAGTGTAATGAGACATAAATTTATATACCAAAATATATGTAAAATTCGAATACATATCTTATTCATGTGAACCTACCTCATCAGAAAGACTCGAGTCGGACAGATAGATATCCGATTTTACACTGTCACTCAGATCGGGTGAAAGGGATCGTCTATTTCCAGATTTTTTAGCATTGCCTCGCTTTGGAGTTTTCTTAGTTTCATCATCAGAATCGGAATCGATTTCGATATACTTTCGCTGAGTTGGGGTCTTGATTCGATCACTCTTCCGGCGTTTATTACCAATATTATCGGAATCAATGTCACTGTTGTTTTGTGATGGCTTCCCTGTTAAAAAAAGTATCAATTACTTTTTACAGAAATTGACGAACAGTGAGATTTTGGGGTAAATAAAATTGCTTACTACAGATATTAAACAGTATATATTGAAAGGATAGACTTACTTTCTCGAAGTCCTGACTTTCCGTTAGCTGAAATTTTTCGAAATTCCTACGCAATGAAAAAATACATAATCTCACGAGGTAAATATAATTAATGCACCAGAACCACCATAAAAAATTGTTTCTCTACTAATAAATACCTCTGAACCAGCGCGTTGCTTTACGGTTCTTGTTTTTCCTTGTCTTCTAACAATAACTCCGTCATCCGTCTCATCCTCGCTTGTAGAAATATTTCCATTTTCATTTTGTGGGCTAACAGTTTTCCTTTCCCTGAGTGACCGTGATGGAGTTTCCTTCCCCGCACTCTTATTTACTTCGGAGGAACCGTTTAATTCTGGAATTTTCAGCTTAATCACAGCAACAGTTGCACTCTGAGTTAACTTTTTTGGACCTATATAAATATAACAAAACGGATGGATAAGTTCAAGAATCCTGAGGATCAAGGTAGTTTGAGCTACATACAACTCTTACCTGTCACTGTATTTTCATGTTCGCTTTCTTCACTTGTATCTTCTTTATTTCCGTCGTCAAATTTAACTGATTTGCGTTTTATTTTTGATGATTCGGCATCCTTTCCGCTTTTCTCGTTTATTCTTACTGATTTTGGATGGAATGGCGACTTCTCCTCCGATTCAGCGTCCGATAGTATTTCTGAATGCTTTATTGCACGTGGTCGTTTGGATCGACGTGCGGGTGACATTTTTTTGTCGTTAGTTTCACTTTCCGAATCAGACTTCAAATTATCAGATGTATACTTTATTCGACAGACTCGACTCATTTCAATTCATGCTGATACGAATCCAGTGGAGGGACCTTTAGAAACATTATATCAAACCATTTAATTTAGCAAAGTATTAATTGTTAAATGTAACAAAAATGAATACCCTCAGCATATATATATAATAAAAGCATTGCAATAAATATATTACTCATAATAATATTTCTTAAGATTATTTAATCAAGTAGAAACATGTTGGTATTAAACGTGCGTCTTACACATGATGAGAAACGATTTCGCAGATAAGGGGACCAAACATACAAAGGTGGCTGTTTGACTCTCTCATCATTAACGACTCGGTGATATTATTGTGCCTCATCATATTAAGTTGGATGAAATAGTTAAGTCATTTCCAAGTACTTCTATGACTAGAAGTCGTTATAGACCTCGATGGATAAATTTCTCATACACTATTAGATTTTCCTTTTACCTTTTATATATAACTCTGTAAGTATTCTGGAGGATTTAATGATAGTATTTCTTCCTGATTTGATTCCTGTTTGATTAGAGCTATCCTTGGATGTTTATGGTAATTCAACAAAGGACATGAGTTTTTAGCTCTCAAAAATCTACTTCCCACTAATGCTCCAGTCCTTCATGTGCAGTCTGTCCTTGTTTTGCATTTTAGTAATATTCCTAAAATAATAATTAAAATAATAGCTAAAAACCAAAATGAGAATTTGCATATTGGTCCTCGTCAGCTACTTTTTCGTGAGCATCACAGCATCACGAAGGGCGTTTTATGATGACGGAACTCCGTCATCGGAGGAAAGCTATTTCCAAGAAGAACCCCAAAACGAAAGTTATAATAATGTCCCTCGCCCTTCGCCCAAAGCGCCGAAAGATAAAAATCAACCGGAAACACAAGATCACTACCTCAAGCCAGAAGAGAACGTAACACAACTCGAAAAGTTGGACACGCAATTAGAAACTACAGTGACTTCAGTACCACAGATAATAGCGAACCTTCCACTTACAGAGGAACACTCTGATTCCAATGAAGATATTGTAGGAATTTTTAGCCTTGAAGAGGTCAAGGTCAAACCAGGGAATAAATTAAAAGTTGTATTTCGCCCACGACCCACACCCAAGTCGGTTTCATCATTGGCTTCGTCAAATTCCAGTAGAAATCATAAGAAATTGACAAAAACGGAGGACAAAAAAGCCAAAAATTCGAAAGAATCACAGCAAGTACCACAAGACAGGGGGCCACAAATATTGTTTTCGATACAATCAGGGCAAACGCAAGATGAGGAAGGTCAAGAGGAGCTTAAATCCATACAAATAATTAATAAGAAAGGTACATCAGTTAAAACTCGAACCGATGTTAAACTGCATCCTGTGACGACATTAGATGAATCTGAATATGACGACGAAGATTTAATAACCACGGACCAAGACCCATTTGAAGTACGGGTACGGCAAAAACAACTCAAAGCTTCAGTCTCTGGGAAACCAGAAAGAAACCAGCCAAATAGCTCTAGATATCATCCATTTACAACAGTAAGATCAACTAGACGAACAACAAAAATACCATCAATAGAGGCTGACAATAAACCCCCAACTTCCCAGTCATGGCGAAATCACTACGACAATGCTGAGTCTGATGAGCAAAACGGTGAAAATTACTATGAGCCTGACATTGGAACTAGTTCTCGCCCACTCTCAAACTCTTCATCCAGAGTTAACCACAACTCAGCAGAAATCGCAGTGGCGTACAAAATCATCCTCCATCAAATCAGAAGCCTATAATAATTCCGAGACGACGGACAAACGAGCCTACAGGTGATGATGAAAATCTTGAGGGCAGTGACGAGGACACACTAAATTCAGATGACGAGGATGGAACAAATGACTTTTCATCATCCGAAGAAGGAATTGTGAGACGCAAGTACGTGGCAGCAACAACTACTGAAAGGTCGACTACACCAGGTTCGAGAACAACAAACCCACCACAAAAAGTTAAGGCTCGTGGACGTCCCTATTCAAATTCAACCCGACGAAGGCTTCAAAGTCAAGGTAGTTTTAGCATCCAAGCGGAAGAAGTAAAAGAAGAGAAGTCCAGGGCCAATGCTACCCCCAGAAATAATAGTTTTTCAAACCAAGGGCCATCTCAACAGAGTCGGGGAAAAGTTTACAATTAAGATGCAATCAATAATCTTTGTTGCACTTCTAAAAATGTAGCACTGTAAATTGTTAATTTTTCATCAACTATCAAACATATCAATAAAAAAACAATGAAACCGATGACTGACAGAATTTTGCTTACCAATTTTATTAAGTTCTCCAATTTCCTTCCTCCAGTGAAGCTCTTTCATCAGAGAGTTGACTTCCTCCCCGGCTCTAGCAGCTCTCTGGGAGCTCTTCCATACTCGATTGCTTCCTACAAGCAATGCTGAAGACATTCAAATCCCATTCAAAGGCTAATTAACCCTACAATCCCGGATTAAATGCGATTTAATTCAAATATGCCATCCTAGTTCGAACTATTCCTCAAGTTGAGGACCTCAACATCATTCCAGAGAAGGTAGGATTTCTTTGTGAAAATTAATTAGATTGGAAAAATTGAGGTTCAAGTTATTCAATAATTTACAAGTTTGAAACCTCAAAATGGTCCTATTTCCGCCAACATTGTTTTGTCAATGACAAATTGATACGCAAGAAGGAGTAATAAATAAGATGCAACGTTTACGCCTAATTTTATACAAGAATCAAATGTTTAAACCAAACCTGAATATATTTTCAGATATTGAAGGAATATGACGAGACCATGCGTTGCATATACATATAATTTTCACAAATTGGTCATAATAATTTGACAGTGACTGTTTGATGGACATTTATCTAATATTGACAGGCTTAATTCCATATCAATCTTTGAAATATTTTTAACTGTGAAAAGAGTGTGTAATGTTATTCCCAATAGTCTTCATCGTCATCTGCATGACTAGAGTCCATAATCGCAGGAAGGCGTACAATACCGTTTTTCAGTGCATATAAAAACATCACTATAGTCGCAATGAGTCCTGCCCCCAGTTTCTGTTTGAATGAAAATGATTCTTCTTCTTGCGTGGGTTTCATAATTACTTCCCCGTCGTCACCGTAAACTAATGTTGATGATGAGACTAGAGCTGGACTTCGTCCTAAATTCAGTATGTATTTATTTTAGTCCTAATAGGATTTGAACTACAATAGTTTTCTCAAGTTTACATGTGTATGCACATATTCATACCTGGAGCAGCCGGGAAGTACCTTTGAAGGACTCTGGCGAGATATCTTTCCAAGTTAGCATTACTTGTAATAATCTCCTTCAATGGGTTATGAGGCAATTTGACTTTCCAAAACACAGCTAAATAGCTGAAAACAATTGCGTCCATTGTAGTTGGGGACGATGTAGCCATAAAGAACTCGTTCTGTCCAAGCTTTTGGGATAAGTCAATGATACATTTCTTTGCTTTATCCAACACAAACTGTTCCACTGCTTGTGGTTGATCCTCCGCATCTCTGTACTGGGATATGACAACCTGCTTAGCTTGGTTACGCAATCTTTCTGGGTACCACAGTTTATACAACCACGGAAGCCTGTATAACAACATCATCATACCATATATAGGGTTCATATAATCCAAAATATTCAACGGTTTTTAGATAATATGCTAGGTACTATAGAGCAGGTTAGAATTATAATTTACCGGCGTCCATAGAATGGACGAATAATTTCTGAGTAATTATTTTCATGAATCCAGCTGCAATAATAAGTGTACATATATTGCCAATGGGTAAAATGCATACAAGTATAATAATAATGAAACTTACAAATAATATTGGTAGGCTACTTGCAACGACTCCCAAATCAATTGACCATAAGCCACCGTTTCTGCACATTGGATAGATGTCAGTCCATAATCTCCACTGAAATTCTGAGCCAAATTGAAGCTCAATTTACGGTGCAATTATTTTTAAAGACAAAATTCCGAACTTTTTTTTATCTCATACTAACCTTAGATCGTAGATAAAGGCCAACATCATGAGCAGAGAAAATGCTCATAGCGTTTGATTGTTTGAAGAATGGAATTACTCCTTTGGGTGACTTCCATGGATTATTACACTCCGTAATGGTCGTTGGAGCACCAGCAAAGCGAACTGCAGCCTATTAAATTATCATATTTTCTCTAAATTCACTCTACACTCAAAAGTCATTTCATCATTGCAATAAGTTTTTAATTTTGTAGTTTTACCAGTGTCTGTAATGATTCCGGGTCAATTGATGGCAAACCCCATCCGCCGCCCCAAATGTACAACTCCATCCTACCCTCGTCGTCTTCGAAATTTGTGTGTTGCTGGCTATTCACCTTCACTGCTGACTTGGCCATTTCAACAAGTCTCTAAAAATTCCTAAAACCTAATTAAAAAATATTATGCATTTAAAATCTAGCCGATATAGTGCATTGTTACTCTACTAATCGTACGGTCACTTGTCAGATGTCAGAGTTATCAACTCACGTTAGATATCTTCCTTGGGGGTTTGGTAACCAAACTTTGGTTTGGTGGATCTTCCAATAATAATAATTCACCTATTCAGGATTACTTTCCTTGAGCTGTTTGAGAATATTTCTCATTAGCCAAGCTTATAGTTTTAAATTCATGAATTTTTATGACCCTCCGACTCCATTACCAACGCACATTTATTTAGCATTAATGAACTGAGGAGATGAAGTAATTCTACGAAAGTATGAACAAACGTACATGTGCTAATCCTATCAAACACAAACACTATTTATGAAAGTTTTACTGGACTGGAATGCCGGTCGAGTCGGACGGGGCACAATGATGCCCAAATTCCTCCAAATTCAACTTGCATCTTCAGAAGAATTTTTCTCGATGTCGTCGTTGCGTTCTGAAACTGAAAATGTGAAGGAAAAATTTTATTTTACACGACACTTCGTTGATCAGTTATTTAACAATATTTTGTTTAAGTTAATTTTCTACAACTAGTGAAAATGGAGGAAATTGAAAAGTTGGAGTACTTGTCACTGGTGTCGAAAGTGTGCACGGAGCTAGATAACCACTTGGGCATGAACGACAAAGACTTGGCCGAGTACGTTATCGCGTTGGCTGATGAAAACCCAACCTTCGAAGGGTTTCGATCTGCATTGGAGAAAAATGGAGCCGAATTTACAGTAAGTAGTTACAAATTAAATGCAAATATATTTATATTTAAAAAATATACAGGTTTATAAGAAATATAACAATTGTTTCTCTTTAATTATAGGACTCGCTGACGGCTAATTTATTTAGATTAATTCGTCACATGAGGTCAAAGTCTCAAAAGGAGAGAGGTGCTGCTGGAGATAAGGGAGCTTCGACTTTTGCTGCAACAGACGCAAAGACAGAAGTGCTTGCACACAAGTTTCCGTTTTTGGCCATTCCTGATAAACCGGAAGTTCAGTCAATGTTAGTATTTTTAATAAAATTTGAAACGAATTAGTTTTATTTTTATTGGAAATCTGTCTCTAATCCATATTATATTGTATTTCAAATTTATAAATCAGGTTGCAAGCGGAAATTCAACAGAAAATCAAAATAGAGATTGAAGAAAAGTCCAAGAAAGCAGAATTAGATAACATGATGGCAGCGCTGGAATCTTTTGCTCCATCCAAACAGGACACGAAAGAAAAAAGTCCTAGGGGTAACCACAAACCTTCAAATAGGAGAAGTCGGTCCCCCTCATCGAAAGGCAGGCGGAGAAGCAAGTCACGATCAAGGAGTCACTCGCCAAAGAGAAAGAGAAGATCCTCTAGATCTAGATCTAAAAGTTATGACAGGAATGATAATAGGTAAGTTACACGTCAGCATTTTTGACCACTTTAGTGGTCTGTACAAAGATACTCAACTTATCCTTCACACAAAGAAATTAAACGCCAAATGTTAACAGGTCACGACGAAACCGAGGTGGAAGGCACTCAAGATCTCGCTCGCGTGATCGGGATGATCGCGCAAGACTGAGGGACTATACAAAGACAGAGAAACCATATTTAAGTGACAAGCTGCCGCCAATGGAGCCTGAAGTCGGAAAAATCTATACTGGGAAAGTAGCATCCGTTGTGAAGTTTGGATGTTTCGTTCAGCTTGATGGTCTTCGTGGCCGCCCTGGTAGAAATAGATGGGAAGGTCTTTGCCACATTTCTCAACTCAGACGAGAAGGTCGTGTCAACACACCAGAAGATGTTGTTTCCAAAGGCCAACAAGTAAAGGTCAAAGTTTTGTCATACAACAACGACAAAGTCAGTCTAAGCATTAAAGATGTCGATCAAGAAACTGGCGAAGATTTGAACCCATCCATCAACGTAGGCAAAATCAATGCAGATGGGAGAGTTGATGATGAAAGTGATATGCGAAATCCTGATCGTCCCATGAGCAAGATCGCTTATGTGATCCCTGCACTTCGGGACATGTCTGAAGACACTGGAAAATACAGAACAAATAGAATTTCTTCCCCTGAAAGGTAATTGTGCGAGTTATCAACTAATTAACAATTTAATCAATTAATAAACATCTGTGCTGTGTTCGCATTGATGAAAATCCTTACGTTCAATCAATCCATTTTTTTTAAATCCTGTCCCATCAGTCTTTGTACCTTTGCTTTCCTCTCTTACAAACTAGGCTAGCAAATCACAGTTTACTTTGTTGGTCAGTAATTTAGTTAATTTTCTACCCCATTTTTAAAAGTCCTGAGAGAAAGCAACACATTTTAATTCACTTTATTATGATAATAATTTGTATTATATATATATTTACACAGATGGGAACTCAAACAAATGCAAGCGGCTGGGACACTTGATAAGCAAACTCTGTTAGAATTAGATGAAGAGCTTCATGTTCTCAATGATAATGACGATGACGAAGAAGACATTGAAGTGGAATTAGCGGAAGAAGAACCAGCATTTCTTAGGTTAGTGCACGAAATTTTTATTAATTACTATGCAATTAGTATGTTCGTAAAATTTACAGTTATTATTTTGCATTCTTATAGAGGGGTTGGGGGAGGTCGCTTGCTCCATGATTTGTCCCCGGTGCGCATAGTTAAAAATCCAGATGGTTCTCTTGCTCAAGCTGCCATGATGCAAAGTGCTCTCTCCAAGGAGAGAAGGGAGACTAAAATGATTGAGAGAGACGAAGCTGGTGGAAATCGAGGTCAGCGAGGATCTCGAACAAATTGGAATGATCCCCTCCCCGAAGAACCGGAAGGAGGAGAAAACGCATCCAGAGGAATTGGGATGCCTTCAAACTCAGCCATTGAATTGCCTGAATGGAAAAAACACATTATTGGAGGCAAAAAAGCCAGTTATGGAAAAAAGACCACAATGTCCATTTTGGAACAACGACAATCGCTTCCCATTTTTAAGTTAAAGGATGAACTTGTAAAAGCCGTATCGGACAATCAGATTTTGATTGTTATTGGGGAGACTGGTAAGTTGAGTTATAAGTTATGACAAAATAGGGGTATGCATGCATGTATTATAGTGTGACAATGGTAATCATTTATATTTAGGATCCGGAAAAACGACCCAAATTACTCAATACTTGGCTGAAGCAGGGTTCACAACTCTGGGTAAACTTGGTTGTACCCAACCTAGAAGAGTGGCTGCAATGTCCGTCGGTAAGTTTTAGTAAGAATCGGTTTACAAATTTTGGATAAAAACCCAAGTATCGATCGGACAGCAATACAGCATGATATTGATAACCTTAACCTTACATGTACTTTTTACGTTTGCAGCTAAAAGAGTGGCTGAAGAGTTTGGGTGTAGATTGGGACAAGAGGTTGGATACACTATCCGTTTCGAAGATTGCACGTCTCCAGAAACCCAGATAAAGTACATGACGGATGGTATGCTGTTGAGAGAGTGCTTACTTGATTCTGACCTCAAGGGTTACTCTGTCCTCATGTTGGATGAAGCCCACGAACGCACCATTCACACTGACGTCCTATTTGGCCTGCTAAAGAAAGCTGTGACCAAGAGGAAGGATCTCAAACTAATTGTAACTTCGGCTACACTCGATGCTGTGAAGTTTTCCCAATATGTAAGTTTTACGTTTTACATTTATTTAGACATAATGTAGTGTAGTTCTTTTTTAAGTCTTAAATTGTACCTTGCAACTAATATTTAATGTATTTTGACTCAATTCCAGTTCAACGCAGCTCCAATCTTCACAATCCCTGGAAGAACATTCCCTGTAGAAATCCTCTACACGAAAGAACCTGAAACTGATTACTTGGACGCTAGTTTGATCACAGTGATGCAAATTCACTTAAATGAACCCCCTGGCGACATTCTTTTATTTCTCACTGGTCAAGAAGAAATCGACACAGGTTAGTAGAAAGAAAGGCAGAACTGCCACATTTTATTTAAACATGTATTATATCATCTTATATTCAAAGAAAGCACGACCAATCGAAAATGTTTTCGCATAATGAAATAATTATATCGCTTTGTAAACTACAAATTGTAACCTGACTCTGTTTTCTATTTCAGCTTGTGAAGTTTTGTATGAAAGAATGAAAAGTTTAGGACCAGATGTCCCAGAACTTATTATCCTCCCTGTTTATTCAGGTAAGCTAATTAGTTTTATTTACAACCCAGCTCCAGCATTATTATAAACATAGTATAATTATGACATATTGTGTATGTATACAAAAAATAAAATTTCCCGTATAACCTCATTTTCAGCTCTTCCTTCTGAAATGCAAACAAGAATTTTTGACCCAGCTCCACCCGGATCAAGAAAAGTTGTAATTGCCACTAATATTGCGGAGACAAGTTTAACCATTGACGGGATATATTACGTAGTTGATCCTGGATTTGTCAAACAGAAAGTGTACAACTCAAAGAATGGGATGGATGCTCTTATAGTTACTCCAATTTCTCAAGCTCAAGGTTAGCATCTAGATAGTATATTCAAGTTATCAATATGATTAGCATAATATTCCATCATATTTTACCTGCAGCATACCTCTAATCGAATGAAATTTTATACTTATTTAATTTCTAGCTAAACAGAGAGCTGGTCGTGCCGGACGAACAGGACCAGGGAAAACATATCGATTGTACACTGAGCGAGCCTACAGGGACGAAATGCTTCCAACACCGGTAAGAACAATTAATGATTTTAATTTGCTTATCATAAGTAATGCTAAATATATATATCTCGTCTGCGCCAACAATCAACAAGTATTTTTTAAATGGCCCATGTTTGTTATGGTAGGTACCCGAAATCCAACGAACAAATCTTGCATCTACTCTAATTCAACTCAAGGCAATGGGAATCAACGACCTTCTGCACTTTGACTTTATGGACTCTCCTCCAGTTGAAGCTCTGGTGATGGCTTTAGCCCAGCTTCACTCCCTCTCTGCCCTGGATGACGAAGGGTTGTTAACAAGGCTTGGACGACGGATGGCCGAATTTCCACTAGAGCCCCCGCTCGCAAAAATTGTCATCATGTCTGTACAGTTAGGTTGTTCAGAAGAAATTTTGACGATCGTGTCCATGCTCTCCGTTCAAAACGTCTTCTATCGGCCAAAGGATAAACAGGAGTTGGCGGATCAGAGAAAAGCCAAATTCCATCAAGCGGAAGGTGATCACTTAACCTTGCTGGCTGTCTATAATGCATGGAAAAATAACAAATTCGCTCCAGCATGGTGTTATGAAAACTTTGTACAAGTCAGAACTCTTAAAAGAGCTCAGGATGTGAGGAAACAGTTGCTTGGCATTATGGATCGTCACAAGCTAGACGTGGTTTCTTGCGGTAAATCGACGTCAAAAGTACAACAAGCTATTTGCTCTGGATTCTTTAGAAACGGTAAGTTATCAAGCATTGCATTTATTAATCTCACATAGGCGATGAGGGCTTATTCGAATAATTTAAAATGCTCATCAAAATTCAAATCATTCTTTCCTATCACATTAATCTCAAGAATACGCCTGGTGAGAAATTGAAAGACATTCTGAATATATACATAATCCCCTTCCTCTGCAGTGTTGAGGTGATTAAACCTCTTATTGTGCCTGCGAATGGGGACTCCATCATGACGATTTAGACCCTTCATTTCCGCGATTACTAGAGCTGCAATTCCTAGAGCTTCCTTCCTCCTGCAGTCACTACCAAATTCTTTCTCCAATCCATCCAACTCCTCCTTCATTTTCTGGTCTATGGCTTGTTGTTGTTGCAATTCTTCAGGGGTCCAATCAGGTTGTGGAATAGGGGGAACATAATTAACAACTGCGAGTTGTTCAGGACTGATGGTGGGCTGATAGAGGGGGCCTGCTCTGAAACCGGTAGAGCTGCATGGAAAATGTAAACTGCAGTTAGAGCAGCATCATGTAGGTTAATATTAAATTATACTTACTGGGTGTGTCTACTTCCAACACCACTGTCTTTTGCCGTTTTTAGGCCGATTCCAACCTTGTCATTTTTTTCAATCCCTACGTAGACCCGGGGAAGTTTATCACAATATTTGAGAGCCATTTGAGACGTGGGTGGGTGGGGGTTTTCACTTTCTCGTACGGTAAAAGTTATGCCATTCTGCTCCAAAGTCCTTTCCACCGCAGCCAGGTCAGCAGAGGGCATATCCAGTTCAGCCTGAAGAAACATGTGTGGGAGGATATTCTCATTTCCAGCTCTTGCAATGTTCCTCAAAAGGCAGATTAACGCCAGAGATAGCTGGAAGTATACAATTAAATACTTAATTATTAATTATTAATTTCACTCGATATAGATTAACAAATTAAAACAACCTTAGTAGTTTGCATAAGAGGCTGTCGTCCAGGTGAGGGAAACAGAATAGATTTGACTTTCCCCGTGAACTTGCAATTAGGATGGGAGGTGAAATACGTCTGCATCGTCGTCAATTTTTTGTGTTTTGCAAAGGAGCGTAGCATGTGATTGTCCCATGGTTTCATCTTTACTGAACGTTGGTCTGCGTATGCATAAATTCTGGACTCCTTGTTGTTGTTATCCACGAGTACTGCCAAATGGAGCATTATATTTGTGGAATGATTGTTACAGAGATAATGCGTTGCAGTTGATTTCTGCCAGCATTTTACACATTTGGAGTACTGGTGAAAGCTCCTCCCAACTTGGATTTTCCCAAATTTGATTATACCAAGATCAGCAGCCCAATAAACTGAAATCCACTCATCCTGGAGTGTCTTGTTAGGTGTCTCAGGACTTTTGGTGGATGTATTCTTTTGTTTATTTACGAGTGATTGGGAAATGAAGACTGGGAAGAATCTGTTTTCATAAGGATTGAACATGTCTTCTGGATCTATACACCTGTTGTAGTGGTCAGTCCAAGTAGACATGACTTGCTGGAAATATGCATTTCCATTTGTGATATCTGCATCACTCCCATTAAATCCAAACTCTATCATGCCCTTCTTCACTTGGTCAAAAACTGCTCGGATTGCAGTTCCGTTTTGTGGGATTTTGAAGACAGTTCCTTCTTCATCTTCCGATTCTATTCCAGATGAGTGGTGTGTTGTGGTGGAGGAAGGAGTTGCAGGGGATTTCGGTTGAATGAATAATGAAGGAATTACTCTCTAAAGAACAGAATATTAAATCATTATATACAAATGGAATGGTAGTACGTATTAACTCACACGTTCCATTAACCTATCCAGCAACTGGCTGAACAAAGCATCCACATTATTCTCATCTCGGTGGAGGTGGATATCCGGGTGAGTTGGTGGCTGATAATTGGCATCAATTGACTTAATTACTACATGAACAAAAAAGTGTAATTCCATATTACAGACGCGATTTTTATAAATATACGCATAATAATTACAATTTTTTGCAAATCCTGTCTCCCTTTCACACTGTTCCCTTGGTCTATCTACCCACACTTCAAGGAACCGTAGTCCATCCTTAAAATGAGACGCCTTGGCTGCTTCTCTATCCTGCAAATCAGAGTGAAAGCATAATCATTATTATGTACTAATACATGATTCGTTGGCATTTTATCATGTACCTCTATGTTAGGAGCAACTATGCTGATGATGGATATAAATCCTTCCTTATTGAACAATTTGGCAGTCTCACTCGCAATATGCACAAAATGTTCACGGAGTGGGGCAGGGCTGCATAAGCCAGAAGCAAGGTCTTTTCCATCCAACTGGTTTACTGGAATCCCTCGGTCTTTGAGAAGGGTCGTGAGTCGATTAGATAGGGTGGATTTCCCTGATTTTGCTAACCCTACAGCAATAACAAATGTATTTTAGCAAATGCATAGTAGTTGTTATCATCATCATCATACTATTTCAATAATTTATAAATACATACTAACCAGTGAACAGGATGGTGCATCCTTGAGATGTTTCCACACGTGGTCGTTTAGGGGGTGGAGAAAAGAATGATGGGGGAGTGGTGAAAACACTTTTACTACTGGATGGTTCCATTACACTTATTTTATTTATTTTAGACAGTTACAGTTCAGTATAATAATAAACAAAGTAAACTCTCACTCTATTAACACGAGTAAAAAACGCTTTGTTTTTCTTTCCCTGCTGATGATGACTTCCCGCTCACGGATGAATTTCCTCTGTCTCAACTTCATACTTGTTTTTTTGCAGCTGCAAAAAAGGATCCCCAAGAAGGATACAGAACCTTAGTCGACTCTCAGGTAGTTTACATTCATCCCTCAAGTGCTGTTTTCAATCGACAACCAGAGTGGGTGGTGTATCACGAAATTGTTCAGACAACAAAGGAGTACATGAGAGAAGTGACGACAATAGACCCGCGTTGGCTGGTGGAGTATGCACCTGCATATTTTAGATTTTCAGACCCCACAAAATTGTCCAAATTCAAAAAGAACCAGCGACTCGAACCGCTCTACAATAAGTACGAAGAACCAAATTCATGGCGAATTTCCAGAGTTCGCAAGCGAAGGAATTAATCCGTTTTTTGATTATTATTTCGATGGCGGTATCCGTATTTATTGTACTATAAATTAATTTTAGACGGTCTATTAGTATTAATATTTTCATTAAAAATATACTTATGTTGTAATGACGTTTTCAGACAAGATTTCATTAAAATGTTTGTCAAAAAAATTCAACGTGTTGCAAATTACTTTTGATGGTCATCAAAAGTAGAGTTCCTACGTCTTATACATATGTGCATGAAACACATTTTTTGTTTCAACAAAATGTTTCATGACCTATGGTTTATGTCCAACGCAATTTTTCATTCACGACTGTTACTTAACCCACCCATTCATTATATTCATACAATACTCATCATGCTACTTATTTTCATCGTCGTAGACCTGAGACTTGACATCACCATGAGCGGATTGTCCATGGAATTTCACGTGTAAACGAAGAGTAAACTTTCACTTGGGCTCATCCCTTCCCAGCTCTAACAAGTTATGTATGTATGGATTGTGGTAGAATAATGTAATGTACGTAAAAAGTAAGCGAGCCGCAGTGAGTTAGACGGCAGACTCTCTCAACTGGCCGGATTTTCCCCCTTTGTTGGTTCACTTTCGTTGATATTCCAGAGTAAAAGTTGATGGTGCTCTCAGTCCTCGTTCAGATCAAGAGTTGAGAACACATCGCGAGTATTGGGAGAAAAACGCCACATCCACAAAAAATGAAGCGTCCTTCTTGTCCCATCTCACCGTGATCTGATTCATGACAAGTTTTGACTAACTGTACGCAAGCAAAAGTTTGTCCATTAGCTTACCAGCCTATTCTTGCCAACCAACTTTCAAGTTACTGTGTAAAGCAAGCTCTGTGGAGCTTATCTTGATACCACCCCTTGTTTATAGTCTCTGTGGGGTTCCAAGTGGTCAGTTCAGTGCGTTCTAGATAAATACTGAATCAAGCCAACGGTTTCAAAATAAATACGTTGCGATTTTCCACTGCGCTTTAAATATTTGTTAAAAGAGTCAGAAAGATTAACTCTGAACAAACGTAGACATTCAAAATCTTGTCTACATTTGCATATGTATTAGTAATAATTATTTTAAACAGGCTGTCCCACGTTGCAAAGCATTGAAATAAACTACGAGAATAGTAAAATAAGTACACCAGAAAGGAAACACTTGTTTTTCACATTCATGCATTTTTGGTGATTGAACGAATATTATAAAATTAATGGAATGCTGCTATCAGTGAAGGATAAAGTGGTCGTGGATGTAAAGAAAGCCGAAATGACGAAGACGAACAAAAACTGGAGCTGGTTTGGTCTCTACATCGCCACAATTCTACTTATCATAAAGGTGAGAGTTGCATCGAGTATGACAGAGATTTGTGTTATCAAAGTATATTCTATTCTAAAAGGACGAGTTGTGTGATAAGTGGTTATCGGTTACCTGTCTTAACTCTTGTTCATCCTCCTTAACTGCTCAACTTTATTCTGCTTTTCCATTAAAAGCAATTTACGATCCAACCTTGGGAGGCGAACGATTTCATAAGTCTCAATTTCCCCAAAGAAAATTTCACAGCTAAACAAATGTATCGAAAAGTCTGTGTTGGTGTTGTCTTGCTTGTTTATATTGCGTTAATAACTATTGCTCTAAATTCGTATTCTCATGTTAGTATTTTCAAGAATTCTCAAAGTTGTGCATACATCTTCGTTTGCTATTTGTCGCAGTTTTCTGCAGGCGCTCGAAATAGTGTTGACATCGTGTCCTATCACAACAATCAAGTTTCTCTTTTGCAGTTTGGAATAGAATTGTGGTCTGGTGATATTACGCTATAGCTCCAGTAACGTCATAGCTCCTCCAGTAACGTCACATGCACCAAAGGGATGAATTGTAATGCAAATAAAGAAAATAAGACGAGCAGAACGAAAGCCATGCTGGCTCTGTCTGGGCAAATTGAGAAGATTGAGATCAGGTTATTTTCATCATTTTTCCCCACATTTAATAAAGTTTGGTCGTGTTGAAGCACTGGCACAAAAATATCCGTCATTTTGTTTCATTCAACTCACTCTTGACATTTACACGTGTCACAATATTTTGTTGAATAAAATGAAATGAAAATGGAGCACCGACATTTTATTATCTAGCCATTCTCCAGCCATACCAAAGAAAATGCCCTTTCACGTTATGTACGAACAAGCGAAAGCCACTCATCCTCAAGTTATATGTACTACTTGCTTACCTACATTTCTCAGCTATGGATGGTCGGAGGAAGCAGAGTCTTCCTTTCCTTGTGCCGATATTTCTTGGTTTCATATCTGCAATGGTGATCAAGTCGGAAGTTCTGCACTGATTTCCTTTTCTTGATTATTAAGGAACACTATTATACTTAGTTTGAGCATACAAACTGAGAGTTGAGCACAGTTTTTGAACCTGAGAAGATAAACTAGATGTTATTTACATAGTATTCGTTGATTCAATATCTACATACGTATCATTGGGCACTAACCGCTCGTTTGTTGAAAAATTAACAATGTCTAAAGTGGCGTAGCCGTCCAGGTCAACTATGACCTTGTTACCCAAACTATTAAAATAATCGTAGAGACAGGGTCCATATAGCAAATGCAAGATGATCTCTTAAATTCAAGGAAGAGCATTGGAAAATGACCCAAGAGGGTCTCGTCTCCAATTTTTAATTACCGCAGGAGGAGCAGATTTTGAAATGTAATCCATATTTTCTTCTTGAAATTTCACAGCCTCTTCAATTGAATGAAAATAAATAAGAAATATCTGCGTCTGATTATGTATAGTGGAACTAACAGATTCATATCTCGACCCAAGTATCCTGAGACTTTTGCTCTATCAAACATCGACGTAGTGTATAAAATCAATTTTATGTGTACATATACAGGTACGTGTTATATCAACACAAAAATGTATTTCATTCACCTACGCCCATAAAAATGGTTATCCAATTTTTTAGGTCCAACTGATTTGAGCGTGTACGATGTATTTTTTAGCCAATGCCCAATGTTACTCTTAAAGAAGACTAATCAAGATTTATAAATCATTATTAACTCAATCCATGATAAGTACTGCGTATAACCTACACATATAAATATGTGCGAGCGTGAGTAATAACTAAAATCTTCAGTGTATTGAAAATTATCATGTAGCTCGTCCCAGTTTCAGCTTTCAGTATTTTAACTTTGTGGATTTTGAGATTTTTTCTCTAAAGAATTGAAAAGTTTTTATTAGGATGAAAGTTTAGGTTAGTTAGCCATGTATAATCTTGGAACTGAATCCTTCTTTAAAATAAAAAAAAGTTTTATTAGACTCAATTGTGGGATCGATTGGGTCCTCATTAAATATGCAAAAGTTACTTATGTATATATGTAGGCACATATATATATGCACGGTACATATAACAGTTTGGCATTGGTATAGGCCTATTTAGACGCTTCCCCTATTTGTTTGTGGGTCATCAATTTATGGACATGTGAGGAAAATATCGATAAGAATGAACCCAAAAGAAAGTGAAAGCCAATTCATTTATCCCAAGTGCTACACACATTTTTCTTGTCCCAAATTAAGCAGACAGTGAGGTAGATTTTGTTTACTAAAATACATACCTATGTGTACACAAAGTACCAAAAGTGCTGTTGTTCTTGAAATAAATAAATGGATCCAGCATCATAAACAGACTCCGATAAATTGAGGTTGATTTCAAGAAATGCTTATTCTTTTCCAAAAGGACAAGAAGGCTTGATTTAGAGTTTTTTCTAGTGAAAGGAAGTGCTCGATTGTGCTGTCTGATCATGTACAAAATCAGTCATCGAAGTCCCCATATCTTTCGATTGGACAATTTACTTATCTTTAAAGGGAAGATACTATACACATTCAATAAAGCATCGGTGAACAAAATCCCCTTTTCGACTAAAACATAACGGAACACATAAAGAATAAAAGCATCTTATTGCAACACTATCCGGAAGAATCTGGGACGGAAAGAGGCCAAATTATTTCTTACTAGAACGTTTCCTTTAATCCATGAAACTCAGAATAGAGAAAATATTACAAGGAGTCGTATAAGTGTTACACAACCAGCGATTTTGGAACGGTTTTCTTTCGGAAACAGCTTTGGGATGTGGTTTCGGTTTCATTCATAGCATAGCCTGGATTTAATGCTGGCCGTTGCGAATTGTCTCCAACAACGTGGACAAGGAAGAAGGAGAGAGAGGAAGAGGAAGAAGGGGACGCAGTATGAGCAACCATTATTATCAGTTCGAATTGCATAAGATGACGATTACAAGGAGGAAAGAAAGGGTTGAGACAAGTTTCACTTGGCTACATTTTTGGCAGAAATAAATCATCAATTCCCGCAGTATTTCTAACATAATGTAATATCTTAATGCGTTCCAATCTCATGCTAGCATTCCAATTTCATGGTTATTCAGAATGTGCACAAGTTGGTAAACATTAAGCTATCCTTTCATATTTAAGTGGCAAAACAATTTGCAAAAATGGTAAATAATAAAATAAATTGGAAACTATTTAATTGTTAAAATGTAGTTGGTTAAACTGCAGAAGATTTTCCCGTGTTTGTTTTCCTATGTATGTAGAAAATACACTTTCAATTCAGTTTATCAGGCCCCCAGTCGACAGAAAAGCTTACGTAGAATTTCTATTCTATTAGGATTTGAGGATAAAGGAAATGGGGATGCGTTTCCCTCTTGGTCGTTGTCAATTAGTTTATTTACTGAACATGGCGTTGTTGACTCTAATTGTTATTTCGGCATCTTTGTACCCGAGATAAGTATGTATTCCTTGCATTCCTCCCCTCCTCCTCCTCTGGAACTTTTCCTCACATTTATTGTGCAAGGAAATGTGAATTGGATTGGAGAGTGTCGAGCCAGACGGAGAAAGCGAACTAACAAGTGATAATCTCACTAAAACCAAAATCTTACATTTTGACCAATCAAGTGCATCTGTTACAACATGAGTTTAGAGGACATCGAGATGTATTTTACATGGTGTTGTAAATGCAATTGTCTCCAAAACCTCACAAACATTGAGCCGACGACAAGGTGTTATGTGTGATTGTGAATTTATGATGGGAAGTGGACAGGAAGTTTGCTTTTACGACATTGCTGTTGTGTGGCCCGGTGAGAACGGTACACGAGATAAACAAGCCGTTTGTACAATGTACGCACAACACAATACCCTAACTACGTGTTGTAAAAGGCCAGCTTATAAACTGAAGATCGAGAAGGGGATGTTAATGCGAACCATGGTGGTCAAAATGCCCAAGTGAAGATTGCTTAATTGTTATTGATTTCTCATTCCACTATTCTCACAATCAATACGTTGCTGTAAATGCATATGAGAATTCAACAGAAAGAGTCTAAGAAAATCAACTAACATGCACAAAAACAATTTACGTTGTAAAGAACAATTTTTTTCTGTTTTTTAATACTTAATAAAACACTTTTATGGACGTAAATACTATTAATAATTACTAATTAGTAATTAGTAATATTAGTAATTATTAGTCTGGAACCATTCATAGAATACCACACACACACAAACACATAAAATATACTTAGGACCCTTATCCTTAGTTGGCTTGTTTTTTATTATTGTTGTGATTTTATCATTTCTTTGATTTCTAATGATTATATATATGTTGATTGGATTGGCGAGTATCGCAGGAATTACAAGAAAATCCCATTGTGTCATTAAATCAATAGTTTTTTGAGAGTTTGACCACGAAGCAGATGGCCAACCACTCTAAACTATGAATCGTCATTGATCTTGGTTTGACTGCTGGCTATCAACGCACCAAAGTACACATGTCGTTGGTTAACTTGTAAAAGCCTTCTTTCCATATAAATTATCAATTATTTGTCCATTATCTCGCACAAACAAGAAGTAAACAAGGAGAGGGTGGGGAATGGATGGGAGAACAAACCATTCAAGGAAAAACAGATACTTGATAATAAATAAGTAGTGACATGACAAATCATGGCTTGGCTTCACCTCACACTGCTAAATGGCAACGATCATCTGAAGAGAAATCACCATCAAATATTTATCTGTCCATTACTACA
This sequence comes from Folsomia candida, assembly GCF_002217175.1. Taxonomy (NCBI): domain Eukaryota; kingdom Metazoa; phylum Arthropoda; class Collembola; order Entomobryomorpha; family Isotomidae; genus Folsomia; species Folsomia candida. Next base: position 21,724,547 of record NW_019091193.1, on the reverse strand, counting down.
ATCTCTTCTTCTAGAAAAAAATCAACGACAGCGTACAAATGAAATGGGATTTGCTCGTAGAACATCATGACGAATACATATGTACATGCAAACGGTATTCGTGCGTAGGCTCCGAGACCTGACTTATTCAATCAAAGGTAAATCCAAATAAAACCAGGTCAACTGTATGTTTGGCATAATTATTTATTTTTCATGAATTTTCCTACGGCGCAGACAGTGAGAATCAACTTGGACATTATTTCATCTATGGTTCGCTGTAATAATTCTAGCCATCAGATCGTGATGGTGTTTACATTATAAATAATTTTACCAAGCAAAGATGAGAGATTTCACTGTTGAAGATGAGCTACCCATTCCAATGCATATTTTTGTTCAAAATAAAATATGAGAAGGCGATATTGGATATTCCATGGTTCATTCAACAATGTTTAGTTTTTTAAACGAATAGTTACGACACCCTTCATTTATCTACACTCAGCAAAGAGACTTTTGTGAAGCTCCTCATGAAAAACGATGCCAAGTAGATATTTATCAGCAGTATGTATAAGGGCCGTCTTCTTTTGTGATCTGTGCATAATCCAAATTAAAGAGAAGTTAAAAAGCCATCTTCTCAACAAACACTCAGAAAGCCAGGCCAAGCACAAGGTTTGTGAGCGTCCCTGCACATTCCATAATTACCTCCAACAGATTGAGTGTGAATACGATTCTTGAATGGGAGTTGTCTCCATTAGCGAGAGGACGGATCGGCGAGGTGAGATATTGATTGTTGCTCAAGGGCTGGGAAAGTAAAATAAAGTAATGTCGAGTCAAGATGAGGTGGTCCGCACCCTTTCTTCGTTCCTTTTCGAAAACCATTTTAAATTCACACTCTCCGACGTCAGGAGATACGAACATGACGGTGTACACGTCTTCAGGCCCATCATATCTGCCCGTCAGACTTCATCCTTCACCGATCTCTGTATGTACATATCCTCCGTCCTTAAAGACTTCTCTTGCGTTTAGCAAGAGAAGTGAACTTTACGAGCTCATAAAAAATTAGCGGAGATTTCCCTCTGGATTGCAAAGTCTTAACTCTTATTTAATGACGGTATTTAAACACTTAAAAAAATGGGTGAAATGGTGCCACAGGCCACACACACGCGCGTGATAATTTTCCTCCTGCCCAATTACTCACGCACATTAATATTTATGTAGGGTTGGATAACAAACACAGAATTGCAATTTGCATGGGAATTGTTTGCATAGTTGGAATTGACGACTTTACACACACTTTGTCCGATGATTGAGCGTGTAAATGTGTTGGTGATAAACAATTCCAAATATTTGCACTTCAAAATTCCTATTTGATTTTAAACGGTGATGACATTCTTCTTGAAGAGCTTTTAACTTTTGTCAAGTAACTGTAGGATCCAAATACCTCTTCATACGCATCGTGTTGTAGCATTGTGCCATTACAGTTTTGAAGATTACAGATATTTATTCCTTGTGTGGATACATAGGAAGAGATTATTCCTATTTATTTGTAGAGAGATACATGCATACAAATGAACGTATAATATACGTGGTATATATGAACATGAGTGAATTACGCTAATTCAGACACAAATGGGTTTCCTTATGAGATTTAGATTTTAATTGTTGATGTTCTACATTTTATAATATTATGCAATATTATATTATAGATACACTACACAGATATGTGCGTTGGGATTTTTGTATAAGTAAATGTTCTTATTTGTACTTCATCTAATTAAACTTCTCGTAAGATAAAGTTAACGAAATTCAGCCACAAAAAAAGTGTGTACGCTAGTGAGCCACAACAATTAGAGGAAAAAAGGTTAAAAGTTGAAGGAGCAGAAATAAGCAGCCTTTTGTGTTCAATAACCCTTTGTGTCGGTAGCTTTGAAGTGCTTTGAAGTGTGAATTTAGACCATGAACGAAGGGCCTTTGTTTGGGTGAGGGCGTGGACCTAATTAATGGAGGCGGAGGTGTCGATCCTCACTTTTTTCTGGCTTCTAGTAGTTAATTAGCAAATGAATGAGAATTTTTGGTGATAAATCACACAGTAATTAAAAATGGGGCTTTTGGACACTGCCCCGACTTTTATTTCTCCACGAGATGATTCATGGAGCGACCCTTATGCATTTTTATGAGATGTAGGACAAGACAAAGATTTTTATGGACTGTCATTTTACATGAAAGCATAATGGTTTGTCGAGCATCCCTAAAACAGTGAACTTGTTTTTGTTAAACAGCTCCACTTTCGGAACAATTCCGAATAACAATGCTGTGTGGAACATAGTGAAATGTAAAATGGGCACTATCCGAGATCGGAGAAAAATGCTATTTTTGTGTTCATTTTGTTATTTTTTAGCCTGTCCACTTTTCAAGTCCATCTTACTTCTACTTACGATTAGTAGTGTCGGAAGGCAATGCCCATGGGTTGTGGGGCCCATATTATTATTGGGCTGCTGGGAAGGTGAGTGAAAGGCCCAGCATGTGTGGTGGATGCGACCTGTCCCTGTGTATGCAGATGAGATGGCGTGATAAGGGATGTGGTGGAGGAGAAAGTTCCTCTTTTGGGGTGTACGTGGCGTGGCCCTGATTTGGTGGGTAATCAGCCAGGAGACAAATAGCCAAAGTTGCCACATCAGCCTCCATTCCGAGACCTGAATCCTAATCACCTCAGCCAACCAAACAAATCATACTATACATATGCATATCTCAAGTTGGTATGTGTACATGCTCCAAGGTTCTGCCGGAAAATGCGCAGAATAAATTGACAATTTTACAGTAGCAGTGTTAGTTAAAGTTTGTGCATGCGTATGTACGCTACGTCTTATTTCCCTGGGTTTTGTTTGTTAATAAACTTGGTAGGTCGAGGAAACCTGCAAATAGCGCAAGCGGCTATATCTACAAAAGCACAAGATGAAAACATTTAAAATGTGTGGGCCTAAGACATATTCCGGTAAACACGTCACTACACCTAAAAATAAGAATCCACGTTTTCACAAATGTTGGAATTATTCAAATTTTTCTGTTTTAACTCATCATAATTTTAGATCTAGTAACTTTTGGCCTATTTTTTCGTCCTGGTAAATAAATTGGGCAGAGTTCTTTGCACAAACAGGCGCAAGGTATACGGAATCTGGAGGAATATGCATGTACGAACACGCGGCGAGAGGCTGCTGCTCATTCCTGAGGTTGAAGTACACATGTAAACTTTCCCTCGAGACTAGCCCAGCATTGCCTCTTGATGAACCCTTCTTTGGTTAGCCACATTTTCTTCCTTTCCTCAAAGAACCATTTTATAGATGGCAAATAAGTTCATGAGCGACGACTGACAGAGTAAGTTGTAAATGCACATATGTATTTACTACCTACACATTTATATACCTAACCCATGCCTCGTCCCCCAACTATTTTCTCTATCTTTTCATGAACCTACTTTATACCTTATTCATGTTGCCCTTATAACTATCCGCCTGAATAATATAGTCTAAACGGTTGAATAACTACTGATCTAATCAAGACCAACATTAGAAACTGTAAGTAAACGGAGACATAATAAAAAGGAAATGAAAGAAGCATGTTAAATATTTAAAACAAATAGTTTGGAAAATAAGTGAAAGCAATATTATTCAATCCGCAAGTTGGAACATTGCTAATATTTGCGAGCGAAATTGGGTGTTTGTCTGTGTTGGGGATTCAAATTATTTTGGTAAGGATCTGGACTGAGATATGTACGAAGGAACGAACGAGGCTGCAAAATGCGACGACGACGACAAAATTTTCCTCCAAGTTTGAGAAGAAAGTTGAGTTTCGTTGAGTACTCGTTATTGATTCCCATTCCGTAATAGAGGAAGTAAAAAGGATTTGTGCAATTGTCTTTACGAGTGAAAGTAAGCAGAATTTACACTCCTTTGCATCTTTCCCCACCAACCAACCAACCCCTTTTCACCCATTACCTCTCTCTTTCTTTCTCTCGTCTGCGTTTCCATAAATAGAAAACAGGAGCAAAGTTGTTGTAATATTATTAAGTACACAGTGAATTCTTCAAGAGCGGCTAAAAAATTAATTTCACGACTAACCATTCCGAAAATCTAAGTTTTTAGAAATCCCTTATTTATATAAACAAGTTTATGCATATGATTTTTCATGAGCAAAACGTAACGTTAAGCAGGACGGAGCTATTCGGGATAAGAATACTTGGTCTGCCTGGTTTATGTAGTTGTTGTGATGTTATTTTATGAGATGTTGGATAATATTTCCTTCCTCCTCCGCCTCCTCCGCCGCTCGGAGCAGCGAGATAGATAGAGAAGAGGCACCGTAAAGGACAAACAGATAAAGCTGATGGATGCATCAAAACACTGTCATGTTGGCAGCTTGCCATCATCCCATCCCCAATCACATTATTTTATTCTATTTCATCCTCAGAGTTGAATAAAATGGGAGATGGAGAAAGTCGGGCTGGGTGGCTGTGCAAGGAGAAAATTACATGCTAACACAAACATTACGCAATTTCAAGGATATGCATATCCCCAATTACAATGATTTTGAATCATGCTGAATTCATGCTCATAAAAGTGAAGAGAACATGTTAAACTGGATTTAGACTCATTCATGAACAGATACTCACCCCCTCCTGAGAGAGATCAAATCTGGTCTGCATGCCATTCGTCCTGCTCGATCTGGATTTTATGCCGGATTTTATACCGAAATCCGAATTATACTTAAAAATGGTGCAAGTTGAGAATGTGATAACAGGAAAAGGGTTGAAAATAAATGTCTTTTTTCTTCGTTATTCTCCTCTCTTCTTCAACTTGGGATAGGATCGTGTGATTGGTCCAATTAAAATTATCTGTAACATGATCCCATCCAATTGAATGGCATTGGAGCAGAGATTAGGACAAAGCAGTAAGCAAAGGTCTCGTCATTTTGACACATTGACAAAGACGCAACATTGAAGGGGTTGACCAATTAGTTTTAAAATGTTTCAGTGTATATTTAGTAGAAAGAATGTACCCTTGCGTAATGGAAGGGTTGTTAAAGCTGAAATTTTATACATACATATTTATACATATGGCGAGCTTGGTCGTAATTATTTTTTATATAAATACATATCTATAGACCTTATTGTTTATTTTTTTCAATACACATATTTAGTTCGACAATATGGACTTTGTGCTCGTCGAGAAACCTGATATTTTATTATAATCTGCGGGGCAGACACTCTAAAACCACACCTTGCTTTCCCCCAATTAGCTGACCTCAACCAGAAACAAATCTGCTTCATGCCTGACTGACTGAATCAATCTCAACTTCAATGTTCCCTGCTTGCCAAAGACACTAACTAGCCGTGAACAAAACAAATGGAGAAATGAATCCAATTTGCTAGCAATCCAAATACAAATTACGCAGCAGAACAGATTACAGATTACACAAGGAAGCCAGCAAAGGTACATAATAATAATAAGAGTCGGTTGTATGTATGATGGCACAGCTCCGTTACACATCTTTTCCTGGCCAACCGATGGATCAAGATGCGAGGCGGATATGTATGGATCGGATTGGGATGGGAATTTGAGATTCTGAACAGATTTCGATAGAAGTGGGCTGATCTTGTGCATGTGAAGTAAATCAGTATCATGTTACCAACTGCGTCGCACCCTTGCCTTCATTGAATGGTTAGAGTTAGAGATCTGCTTGGGAAATCGTATTTCATGGTGCTTGAGTACACACGAAAGTAGCTTTTATGTACCTGGGCTATTTTATAATGAAGGCGAACGGTCATGCATATTGGTCATGTTGCAGTCTTGCTGCATTAAGGAAAGATTTTAGGACCATCAGAATTTTTCTCAAACGCAATGCAAATGCAATTTCATTACAGAGATAACAAAAACTGCGACGGACAAAGATTTTCGGCAAATCTGCGCCGAGTAGGCTTTCAACAATGTTATTATTTCTTACTTGATTTCTGCTTTTGCATTCACAACCCAAACTTATTTCTGCCCACATATTGCATTCACTGAAATGTGTGTTTGCTTACAATTTTAGAACAAGTTCAACTATCAAAGTGATTCGAACTTGGAAAATGTATTGGTTCTGTCGATTTCATTCGAGTTCACTTATTGCCATTCCCTATGCAGCCTGTGGAGGTAGTTCACTATAAATCTGCAGCATGTAAAGAAGGGGCAACTAAATTGAAGACGAGAGAAGATCGGAGAGAAGGAACCAGAATAAAGAAAGGCATTTGCTGCTGCTTTACTCGGGAGGCAACCAACTAAAACTTTAGGTGCACCGACCAGGACAACTTTTTCTCAACTTGCTCCAGCCAAGTTGCTAGTCTATCTAGACCATCTAGACTCACTTCCTTGGTACATCAGAGAGGTATTCAATTGAAATCACGACGAGTCTCAATCGCGTTCATTACGCGATGGAATCAGAAACTTTCCAAGACATCAAGAAGATCGAGAATTTGCTACAAATTTTTGCAAAATTAGTCTAAAGTAATACATTTTGTACAAATGAAGAAATGGGTAGAACAAGTGTCGACCTCCGTATCACTCTGCCGGAATATCCTTCTAAAGAAATGGTATTGAAAGTAGCAACCCAACAATACGTATAAAAGAGCCCATGGACCATTAACTTTTTGGCAAATCACTTTCTACTCGCTAAACTTTGGGCAATACAAAAAATGTTGGATCTGGATCTGCTTCTCCTATCATTCATTTATTACCCGAGCACGCCAGCAGACCTTCTCCAACATTGGTTATGTATGTACATGTCTGTCTGGGTGCAAGCCCTAAACCACTACTTTCCTCTCACTTATGTATGTATCTAGGACCCTGTGAGATATTCTTTTAGGCCACACACCCAGACGAAGAGTGTCCTTCAAGTAGCCTTTATCTTGGTGGGCAAGTGCTGTTATTTCCTAGAACGAGGGGGGTAGTGCTTCACACTAGGATCAAAGATATGTACATGTGCATATAGCCACCTTAACCTATGTACTACTTATTTGCTGAACTCTACAACTTGTCTTTTTCGCCAAACTCTTTGGCACAATGCAGTGGAGAATCGTAAAAAATTGATATCCTCGCTACTATCTACATACATACATATCTGAACCAAACACAACTTTGTTGGATGAATATTTGTACAGAAAACTAAATCAAAAATGGTGTATATATTGAGTGAGCATGTATGTACAATTTTTTTTGGTTTATCACTCCTTCATTTCCTCGCCATGTTTCTCATTTTGCACCAATATTTTATGCCATTTCGCATTGGATTCATGCTCACTGTGTACAAATAATTTCTCCAAACTGTCAACTAAAATAAAAGCAAGTACTTAAATACTTTTTTCGTCTCCAGGTTGCCCCATCATCCTGCTCGGTGTACGACGGGGACGACTGGTCAGAGTGGTCAGAGTGGAGTCCGTGCTCCAGGGTGAGTATGACAAATAAATGGTGGCTTGATAATGTCGCATTGTTGCCACGTCTTCAATTTATAACTTTGTCAACACAAGCAATTAGATTAAATAGCATTTGATAGCATTCACATGCTTGATGATTTAAGTAGTAAATATGAACTAGTGGACTGTATTGACTTTACTCATTGGTTTTATTTTTAAATGCCAGACTTGCGATGGAGGCGTCACGCAGCAGTTTCGAAGGTGCAAAATCCCCAGTGGATGTCACGGGGTGTCAATCAAAAGAAAAATGTGCAATATGCAGGTACGCAAAGAAATTATAACCCGGTCTATACAATTTGCTTTAAATAGTCAATTTTTCAGAATTAATTATTTACATAGTTGCTTGAAATAAGAGCGAACGTAAGCAGGGTGTGAAATTATGATGCATATCTGATTGAGTAGTTGGAAAAATCTTAAAAGGTGGAGATGCATATGATGATGAGAAATGGATGTCTGCGACACTGTGACACGTAACATTTAGAGTAAATTGAACAAGACCAAGCATAAAATATGTCAATATATATATTACTGAGATTTATGTAGCACTAATTTTCGCTGTTTGAAAAATATTCAATTGAAAACGATACATAGTTTTTTAAATAAATATATTTAATTTGACAGTGGTTCTTTCATATGTTGATGATAATTGAATTATCCACTGCATCCAATATTCCTCAATTCGGTGGAACGGACGCTCCACTTTATTATGATAAGTGGATGATAAGTGTGTAGAAGTGGTTTAGTGGGATAAGTGATTGATGATGGTGGAGGAGCACTTAACTCTTTCCCAATTGACTCATCACCACCAACATCAATCAACTTCCAACCAAGAAAACTCCATAAAACTCTTTTTGCCTGGAAACCCAGCCTCCACGTCTCTCAGATCCATATGTACACTGACTGAGGATGAGAGGAAATACGAAATAAATAGACTAAAAATTCTTTCATAATACTCTGAACCTCGAGAGGATTAAGACGATGCAAAAGATACAAAATCACGATGAAGCTTATTTGAATTACATTTCAGCCTTGTGGAGAAAACCGAGATTACAGAGGTGACCAGGTACGATTAACTTATGTTTTATTGATAACTAGAAATATGACTAGTTATATAACAATATTATCAAATCAGATTTAACAATTACAAGACAATCACATTTTATCTACCAACTTTTGAGTCGACTTTGGCAGCTTATCATACACTTTCTTAATTGCTCTGACGAGATACTTCTCCTTATCCTTGAATTTTAACTTGTGGTCATCTCGCTTGTGGATGCAGTGGGCTTGCAATTTACGACGCAACCAAAGCTTCACCTTGTTGGAGGAGTACTTTCCATGGGAGAAAATAAGGAACGATACTGCGTCATCGGGGTCGTAGGTGTATCCAAGGGCCAACAATTCTTTCAAACTTCCACATCCTGTACTCACTGTCCCCAATTTTTCTTTTTTCTTGACTCCCTTTAATATCCCCCGAGCCGCATCTTTGACATCTTCCATATGTGTGAAACTACAAGCTAATCCATCCTTCTCTCCCTCTGGATTGGTCACAGGGACAAAGTAAGATTGACGGATCTGACCTCTCCCTTTAGGTTTAACTATAATATGCATAACACAAATAATTAGCAGTGTTTCACTTATCATTACTGAACAAATCGTGGTAATATATCACACCAAGTAAATCGGATTGCACTCGTGGTCGAAAGACAATCTCCTCCTTATCAACATCAAACAATTTTCCATCTGTGTCTGCATGACCTTCATCGATATGCTGGGATAGATTATCCTTCCGGGTGAAAGTAATATTGCATAGCTTGCAAGAAAATGTGTCCAAAACTATCCAAAAACATAATTATATTGTGTAAATGAGAATCATAGCTAAAATTTAATTCAATAATGATAACGTACATTGATGACTCTTGATGTGGGACAAGCATCCGGGTTCTTGTTGATATGTTTGTGAACAGATTTTGCAACGATAGAATTTTAGAGATAAATGCGTGTCAAGATGTTTGTGAAACATACTCGGAGTATAGAAATTTGACACCCCACATTTCTTTCCTTTGTCGTCCTTGTATCTACATTTGTACTTCTTTCTGGCCTCTGCATTTTTCCCAGATTTTTTACAATTTTTCATCGCATCATCCAACATTTCCTTATCCTTTGATGTCAACTTCGATTTCTTCACGAAATCTTTAGCAGGAGTGAAGGGCATGACTTTCTCCGTGGAGGAGAGTAACGCTTTCTCCTACAAACAATAATACTAATATACCAATTGTGCAAATATGAAAGTAATGTTATTACATATGCCCAATAGTTCTTGAGAACCGAGATTTTGACACGATCGTTAGCCCCCATACGTTTAACTTTTAGAGAGTGAAAGTCTTTCATCCTCTCGACTATCCACTCATCCAACGTTTCTTCCTCCTCGTCATCATCCTCATCCGACCATTCATCGTCACCAGAGTCCTCGTCATCATTCTCACTTTCTGACTCGACTTTGGCCCTTTTTTTAGCAGGTCTATATAACATTAGGCATGTGAAATTATGCAAAAAAGCGATATTATGCACAAATTTAATGCAAAGTTTGCTATTTACTGACCGTGAGGAGGGACGCACATGAGTAGATTCATCCTCACTTGCACCGGATGACGAATTGGACGAATAGTCATCCGGGATGACTCATCCCCCTACTAACTAATCTAATCTATGTCATTTAAGCTAAAAAAGTTTGCAAAAATTTGGAGGGAGAGCGAACAAATAATAATAATGTTGTAGTGAGGTGGGCTGGTGATGAACTGCCGGTGTCTATCTCGCTCTCAAATCTCTTAATCAGATATTCAAATACATTGTCCATCACCAATATTTGTTTACATGTGTCCCAATATTAGAACATACAATTTAAATAACATAATCAATGCTGTCATTATTTTTACATGTGGATAAACGTGACCAGTGCAGGGCCTTCAACGGAATAAAGTACGATGGCAAACGGAGAACCTGGGAACCGATGGAGGACGCGGTAATAAGTTTATTTTACTCCATATCGTGGGCAGATCTGCCAGATTTAAGGATTCATAAACCAGCATTTGATTAATCTATGCATAAATTATGTTACATATACTTCGATCCATCAGGACAATCCCTGCGCCCTTACCTGCCGCATTGAAGGAACGGATCACGTTGTCAAGCTGAGTCCTAAACTTAGGGATGGGACGCGCTGTAAAATGGGAGCACTACATGTTTGTGTGGACGGGAAATGCGAAGTAAACGATTTTATGCACTGCAAATCACGATAAGCAAACTAATTAATTGACATTTAAAACCATGAAACTCGTGCTTTTAATTTCAGGCTGTTGGATGCGACTTGAAAATTGGATCTCCGAAAAAAATTGACGCTTGTGGGGTTTGTGGTGGCGATTCAAAGTCCTGCACGAGTCCTGTGTATCGCTGGGATTTGGAGAGTGGTCCGTGCACTGCACGATGCGGTGGAGGTATGATGAGATTTTCACGTAATCATTATAACTGAGTGTCCCATTCATTAATTGAAAACTGATTTAAATAAACTACCTGGAATGCATAACAGTAACATAGAATCAAGCTATAAGAATTTATGGGAAAAAATTCTGCAATTGTACTGATTGAAATTAAGCTACTCTTTGAGAGCCCATTACCAGCCAATCTATGCGAGTTCGCTCTCATGCATTCCATGCATGAAAAAATTGAATAATATCTGATTTTTTCTCTCCAGGTCACCAATCGGTGAATGTGGTTTGCAAAAATTCCATCACTTTAGAAAAAGTGGACTCTTATTTCTGCAACTCCGCCACAAAGCCGAGGTTGGACATGCAAAGCTGCAACATCCAGCCTTGTGAGCCACAGTGAGTCCATTTCGTACATTTTCTCTTAGATTTTAGTCTCTGATAAATACATGGATGGAATACATTTAAAGAGGTAAACATAGTAAATTTCTCTAAAATAAATTTCTAGGTGGGAGACTGGCGAGTGGAGCGTGTGTTCAACGACTTGTGGCGGAGGGTTGAAAATCAGGAAGGTCTTTTGTGCTCAAGAGAAAAACGGAACAAAAATTCAGGTGTGGAATAAAGAAAGTTTGTTTTTAACCTGCATGTGCAGATTTACAAATCGCTTTTCTGATTTCAAAAGTTTTTGCTTTGGAATTAACGGGAAATTATTAATTACTGAACGAAGCGAAAGTTAAGACTCGAATTGAATCAGGTGTGGGAGAAGAAAGGAGTTAGTTTTCGAGACCATTTTCTTTCCACTTTTAGGGAACCGGCTGCTGTTCAGTCCAGTTTGCATGCAAGGAATATGTGACTCAGAAAAGAGAAAGCGAGCGTTTAATTACTCCTAAGCCCGAGTTCATGAATTGTTTTAACAAAGTGCCCATAACCGTTAACTTTTATATCCCAATTCATTAATTTCATTCAATAATATCTGCTCATAAAATTTGACGGTGTTACGAAAACTTGACGAAAAACCTAAACATTGTTCTGCTTATCAAATACGCTGAGGATATGTTTCAATAAGTACAAAATTATTGTATTGATTGTGTGACTTCAATACCTGATGACTGGAAATTGTTTTTTGAAACTGGAAATGCTCAATACAGTCAAATCTTCAAGCGAATATATAATCAATTTAAGTATTTAGAAAGTTACACTTTCTATCAATACTTATCATGGCTTATACATACATAGATGCGTATCATTCCATTAGGAACGAGTGTAGAGTTAACACCAGCGTAGATTTTGGTCACAACGATAATGCGATGGGGTGGCCGAGTGAGATGGGGAGATTGAGATGAATAAATTGAAACTGCAAACATAATTCAAATAAGCTCAGCAAGTGAGTGAGACGTGAAGTAAGACTCGCCGTGCTTATTACGAATGAAGAACTCGCAAAGTAGGGAACTTTATTAGTTGATATGCATGCAGCCAGCCCCGCAGGTTTCTTGCTTCCTTCAGCCGTCGTCTTTGTTTGTTTGTTGTAAAGGAAGGGTTGAGTTGTTGGTGAAAGTGAAGTGGACGGATGGGTTGACGAAACTAATCCCGCACAACAAATGACTCAACTTTGTCCAAGTGAGGGAGGATTATTATGTGTTTCCCTTCCGTCTCCTATTTATTATTTTGGTGCCCATGATTTATGACGGGCGCAATAGGCTCGTCTTCACTCTCGTACCTCTCCAAAAAACGTGTTTTTGGCGACATATGTATGAAAGCAGTTGAAAGCACTAATGAAATGGTACATATGAATCTTAAAAGGAGGACGAGCAATTTTGCATTTGTGAAAAGGTGACTTCCTGACCGTCTTATTAGCCATGCAACTATTTTACCTTATAGAAAACGACATGTCCATAGAGTTTTATTATGGAGGTGACTTTTGGAGCGTATGTACTTCCTCGAGGATATTAGAATAAGATGCGTTCCGTGGTAGTGGTGTCCCCTCGGGGCTTGTTGGCTGGGGATGGTGGTCATGTATTCAAATGACTCTCTGAGAATTTTGTCCCCAATCTCTTCTTTGCTGGCTGTCGTGGTGCGGGGTGTTGGTGGGGATATGACTGGTTGTCTAATAACATGGATAAGGTGATGATGATTGAAGAGATCTGGACGTGCCTTGGATGTTCATCCACCTGACTAATTTAATAACCAGGACAAGAGGAAGACAAACAAGGCAGAGTTAGCCACGCACCACACCATCCATTCCAACCGAGAATCTGTTCACTGCCTCAGTCCAGTTATTTTATTGCCCATTATGGCCGCAAGACAAGAATTCATTTCACTCTTTACTTACACCAGCAACGCGTGACAGGAATTCTTAGCAAGGCTCGCTTTTCTGCCCCGTAAATTTATTCATTCCACTTACTTTTACCGTTCGCTTAATAAGAGAAAGCAAGAATGTGGTGGTTATACCTAATAATCTTCTTCCGCCCCTGCTCCCACTGCATGTGGTGGAATAGACTAGAATAGGATAGAATAGAGTATAAAATTAGAAAATGATGAGCAGAGCACAGTTAAAATTAAACTATTGCAATGTGAAAAAAATGCGTCTGGATCCCAGTACTTAAATATTTGTTTGATGTGTGTTAGATCAAACATGTTTTTGTCTGGAGAAAAAACCCCACAAAAATTTTGCTGTATGTTCGCATGTTTCATTATTTTATTGAGTAATAAGATACGAGTTGATATAGCCGTCTGCGTTGAAAATTCTCAACGTATTCGTTACAAAGAGGGAAATATTCCATCCGTTGTAAGCTGTCAGTCGGGGAGTCAGTTGCTACTTAACTAAACTCCAACCTAGAAACCAACCAACCTCGTTGATCGACATGTCAAAAGAAACCACTGGAGAAATCTACGACACTACAAGTTTACAACCCAGCTCGAGCTCTACAACTACAATGTCTGTCTCGGCTGCGTTTTTGTGCAAATTCAGCTTCCCGTCTCAAGTGAGTGACTGACTTTCACTCCTTCATCCCATCCGTAGCCTACTTTTCCGCCATGGATGATGTGCTGGATGAGCAAGTTGTTCTTTTGTTGTTCTTGTGTTGGAGTAAGCGGTTGGGTCGTTGATGATGATAATCTCGTGACACTGTCATGCCCTCTTTTAAAGAGGTTATGTTTTGGCTGCTAAATAGTTGTCCCACTACTGCAATCCTAATGCAGTATTGTGCTCTTTGTGGGGTTTAGTGAACTTGGATTGAGACGGAAGAAGGTCTTGCTGATGCGTCCTTGTTTTTTGACATGTCAGCAGTTTAGCGAATACATATGCTGTGCAACTTACTTATTACTTTGCTAGTTGGTTGTTATCGGTCTCAAATTTCCCCAAAAGCAGGATTTATGTATTTACTCGTTGATTTTAAATAGTATTTTATATACGTTGAGATGAAATGTCATTGTCAATTCCGAGTGTCACTCTCAGTCATCCGTTGCTTTGATTCAAAAAGCCGAGAAGTTGTTAGCATATTATTCTCTTGTGCTGGAAATGATTGGCAACAACTTAACTCAAGTTTACAACATCTTCATGGTTTTGACTCGTTCGTGCTTAACTTAAAGCAGTTTAAAACATAACATTTCGCTTGTCACACTCACAAGGAGGCAGAAATACGGGGAGAGAAACGTCAAACACCGGGTTGAAACAGATTATATTATGAAAGGAAGAATAGGGGTTGACCACAGAAGATTAGAGACTTGTGTGTTGTAGTTGCATAATAAGTCCAACGTATGAAACTAAAACAAACACTAGAATGCACATGAGCAGTCTTGAAACTTGGTATTTATTTAATCGGGTATTAAAATTTGGGACACATATATTATGCCACAATAATCACTGTATATAATAATACGGTTAAATTGCATGGTTAAGAATTAATTTAATTAAAATACCAACAACAACTTTATTACAGGTTGCAGAAAAGCTGTGTCACCACATCCGACGCTCCAACAATCAGGAACCATGCAACCCTCATCCCTGTCCAAATTGGCATGCTGGACCGTGGTCCTCTGTAAGTGCATAACATTTTGGCATTTAAAACCACCCGTCTGATACCATGTGCATACAGATTTTACAATAATGACTGGTTTCTTCATTCCTTGGTTTAATTAAACTATTTAAATTTGTTTTTAATTTTACACTGTAAAATAATTTGCGTTTGAATATGCGTTGTTGATTTAACCCAGTAGCGCCCGAGTATTTCTGCAAGTACGAAACTCTGGTATTTACTTGCTATCAACTTTTTCGTGAGAACTTGTCCCAAGGGACCAATTCACCTTGGCACACACGCCAATGGGCTCTAACTTCCCACAAATGCACCACAATAATCAAACCGGTGTAAAACGCTTACTTATGTATCTTGGCCTTTGAGAGAAAGGGAAAAAATCCAGAATGGTCGTTTCACCAAACTCTTAAAATTGACTGACCAGATAAACTTTCTTCAATAAATAAAACCCATTCATCACCATATACTGGATGCACATAAAGCCCTCCCTTTTAATACCAGAAATACTTTATTGCCACATAAACAAGTACACGACACGTACGAACGCATACCTCTCATACAAGATCAATAATGCTCTGGGACAACAATAAAACTTTTACTTTCATTATGTTCTCAGTCAACATATCGTGTCAACTTAATTTTTGCTGGTCTTAGATCTGATTTGTTTGCCCTATAAACCCAGACAAATACCTGCAACCAGTCAAAATAGAGAAAAACGAAACATAATCCGATACTGTCAACTGTATACGCGCGATCCAGACGTAGTTAAGAGTCAAAATATGTCGAGTGAACAATGTCGTACTTTTTTTCGTGTAAATAAACATGAAAGCAAAAAACTGTTTTGTTGCAAAAGGAATCGTGCATGGTACACATATTTGTCATAGTAGCTTGCATTAGTAAGCAGCGTACACATGACTCGTATTTTGTACAACGCTAAGGTAAGGAAATAGTGGTTTGAAACAAGTGGTGAGGACTGAGGATGTGTGTCCGCATTTGAATGAATGCATACCTAGCGAGGCAAATGCACACAAGCAATTGCACTTCCTTAACAAAAACACCGGGTTAATAGGTTGAAAGTAAGAGAGAGAGAGATTGCCGGTGAAAGCAGAGATCACTGGATTTTCCCTCTTCGATTTAAACGCGAACCTGATTTGATGAATGAAATGACTGAAAAAAATGCACTTAGCACGTTTAGTGTTGTTTGGCACGCAAGAGAAATTCTACGTGTGTAGAAATAACAATTTTTCACTGTCATCGTTTAAATTATTTTAAATTTTTCATGTCCTAAAAACGTTTACCAGTTTTATAAAAGAAATCAAAGTCTAGTTTTGGCATATAGCACTTCTAGCACAATTTTCAAAAATGAATTGCATACTTTTGTTGCAGCTGCAACCAACACTTTTTATGGATAATACATGCTAAATATGTAGGTGAAAGTAGTCAATGTGAAGACAGTTAATAACGTACGTAGGTTCTAAGTAAATGACCTATGGACTGGAAATAGTTAGAGATTATAACACGCAAAGGGTGAAACAGCGACTATACTATTTCATTCAGAGTTCAGTAAGTAAAATTGTTGGGTCAAAGTGCCAAGCAAAAGTGAAATTTATTACTAGAAAAATAAGCCTACAAACCATTAAACTGACGTATCAATCATCTACAACCCACTGTACTGCGATCCATTTAGGACTGCTCCTACCCACCCATCCAAGTTTGGGATGATATTTGCATTTATAATTTTCCGTTCACATTTACGGCATGCATAGTGACATGTTTCGTTCATACATATCACACCACGTACAAAAATCCTCAGGTTTACGATGCCGTAAATGCCCTGTAATTTACACTTGTCCAAGTCATAAAACGGTGTGAAATGCGCAATACGAGATTTGGTAGTAAATGTATGCATGCAGTAGTAAAATACAGCTTTCACTCAACCAAAGGCACAAGTTATGTGTGTGGAGATTTGATTGATTAAGTCATTTCAGTCTTTGGTATTTTCTTTCTTCGACCGTAATTAAAACCTACTCTGCATAAAGTGCCATAAAATGTAGCAACTAACCAGACATGGGTGCATTGCACTATTATTATCTCGAGTTTGCTGTGCTTTCAGTGTTCGGTCACCTGTGGGAATGGCTACATGACTCGCAACGTGGTGTGCAGAGATTCCGCCAACCTGCCCAGCTCCAACTGCGATGCTCGTCTCAAACCTGGCGTCTCAAAGTCGTGTGCGGAGGAGGAGTGCTCTCTTCCGGCCACCCCCACCGCCCAAGTCATCCACCGAAGCCCCACCAAGAAGCGACGGGGCAAAACCACACCCGCATCGTCCTATGCCGCCAGGATTCTTACAACCACGTCCACCACAACCACGGAGGAAATTCCAGCTGAATACCAAGCTCCAGATATTGACAACGACATTTATGTGGAAGGTAATTTGCACTTGGTAAAGTTTGCGCTGTTTGTGGAGGGCACATATGTACATACATACGTATGCGGCCACAACGGTTATTAGCATGACATGATTGTATTGAAGCAATGCTGCAAATAGGTGCCATTGTTTGATATTAGATATGAAACTTTGATAAGCCACACACACGTAAAAAAAACTCAGCATTTGAATAACAGTTTTGTCACCTTCATATATATTCACATAAATACATACAGTGTTTGCTATATGTGTGTTACAATTCCACTGTTTTAAATTAATTGCACTAATTGTACTTCATTTTATTCCGGTTCACAATTTGCACAAATATATGCACATTCACTTTTAGCAACGACTAGTTGATCGTTGATATTAAAGCAAAAATGGAATTTTTAGACGATTTGAAAATTACTTCGTACATAAAAGCAGGATATTTTGGGCTTGTAGTGAAAGCCGAAATTGTATCGAGTTCACAAGACATAGCTTGCAAACTTGTCTATCACGTTGACGAGGAATCTAGAAAACAAACCATAAAACGCGAGTGTGAAAACTTGATGGATAAGGATCATCCTAATGTTCTTAAAACTCACGGATATTCTGAGCATTCCGTCACAATGACTGACTTGGCTGGGATTCTCGACAACCTTAAAGCCACTGACATCGAAACCCACATGTGGAAAACAAAGTGTGAGTACATCGCAAGAAATTCGCAGACACTGACCTTGTTTCTTATACGGATGGAGCTGTGCGGGGCTTCGTTGCGCGACTGGCTCAAGAGCAATCCGTCCCCCAATTCTTCCAAGCAAATTAAAATAGTGAATGAATTAGCTTCTGGACTTCAATATTTGCATAACCTGGACATTGTTCATCGAGATTTCAAACCAGAAAACGTTCTCTTCTCCATTGAGGCAGACAACGGTGTGTATGGGCATCCCGTGAAAATCGGAGACTTTGGATTAAGCAGAGAAATTACCGGAGATGAGTCAACCTTAACAAGCCGAAAAGGAACAATCGACTACATGGCTCCAGAGGCATTTCGAAATTTGTATGGGAAACAGGTTGACATATTCAGTTTTGGACTGGTCACTTGGGAAGTTTTGCAACTAATCTCGCCAGAGGATCGTCCTGGCCACTTTAAAAAATTGAAGGAAGGCGAAACAAATATTGTCACTGTTGACCTTATTCCAAGGTTTAATATTCGAAGGGCAAAGGAACTAATTATTCATATGACGAAGGAACTTGCAGCAGAAAGAACAAAGATAATAGATGATTTCATACAACGGTTTACAATTGTTGCACGCAACTCTAGTGAGCTGGTAGACGTTTTAGCAAATTCTGACTCTGGCGACATTATACACCTTGTTGGAACGAGGTACGATGGCAATTTCGTATTGGATAACAATGACATTGTTTTAGACGGTGGTGGCGTGGCAGTGTTGTCTCCAGGCTTATCTAACAATACTGATTGGTGCAGCTTGACCATTAATGGAAATAAGTGTATAGTTCGAAACATAAAAATTAATTGCTGGCATGCAAAAGCCGAAGGACCAATTACTAATGCCATCAAATCACAGGGTTTGTTAGTCCACGGCAAAGGAAACCGTATTGATCAAGTTACGGTCTTGGGCGGAAACAAAAGTGTCATCATCCGTGGTCATGCAAATTGTTTAACACATTTGCATATAAAAGAAGCTGACACAGGCATTATGGTCGAGGGGAACGAAAACAGTCTTGCTGAAGCGACATTTATTGGAATAACAAAAACTGGACTAGAGTTGAACGGATGCAGCAACAAGGTCCGAGATCTTGAATTTCTCAATGACGTTGATTTAGCTGTCGAGCTCAACGGTTCTGGAAACTTGTTGGAAAACGTGCGCATATCATCATCCAAAAAGTGTCGCGGTATAAGCCATAGAAGGGGGGCCAATAATGCGATTGCAAATTTCAAGTTCAAAGGTGATGAAGAATGGGGAGTAGATATGGCAAGGGACACCCAATTGTGCTCACTCACTAATGTCAAGTGTAAGGTGTTACGTGTCAGCGGAAGTAATCATGTCTTAACGAGCTGTACTGTTGAGGAAATGCACGTTAGAGAAGGAAATAACCAAAAATTTACAAACTGTCGTGCTAACTTGATAACAGTTTCTTCCATTTCAGCAGACGATAAGCTAGAATTTATTGGATGTACATTCGGCAAGCCCAGCCAGAGTGTGGTTTGGATGCAGAATGCCTGAAAAGAATAATTTTAAGTGATAGACTGGATGTTCTACTTGTGTATTTTTAATCATAGGTTACACATAACTTACTTATTACAAAATTCGTAAAATATTTCTTACATATATCAATTGTTACATAGGTGCAAGCGTGCATAGGATAAAAAATTAGACTATAATCACTCATTGTACGAGATTCTGTCTTTGCATACACACTGGAACTAATAAATTATCTTCTCTATGTAACTTTCTAACATTTGGTCGCACACTCGTCCATGCATTCTTGTACATATTAAAACAAGAGGTACTGGGACAGAGCGAGCGTCGGAACATGGAACATATTACAAACTATTCAGAATATTGCACTTACAATACATAAACTTTCACTTTGTGCACAAGACAACCACTTATTTTCTTCCTCCGTGGAAGCAGCTTGGCACTTAGCACCAAGGTTCTTTCCAGTTTAATCCTTGTGATGACAAGGCTGACTTTTATTAAAATCGTAGAATAATTTGAATTTATTCTATGTAATTGCAGAAGGAATACCCCGGGAGCACACGCTGCCCTTGATCCAACCCTACCCTCCCATGGACAATGCCATGCTGTTCGACAATAATGCATTGCCATCCGAACCCACGTAAGATTCGTTCTATCGAAAATTGTATACAGCGACAATGTTACAGCATCAATGTGAAACGACAAACCCAAATAAATTCAATTTGTGTGGATCAGTTGATCCACGAGATTTAACGCTTCGTTATGCCTTCCGCCTCACTCAGCAGGGAGGGACCCACCTTATCTATTAAATATGCGTGAAATTGTGCTATTCCTAAATTTAGTCGTGGTGCATTGCAATCTTTGCAAGAGTCAAATAAGTCCAAATAAGTATCTTGTAACCATTTTACTGTAGTTGTTTTGAAAACCTAAAGTATTCTTGTGCATATGTTGCCGTATGTACAACTACCCAGATGCGTATATGTACAGATGGCTTAGCTGTAGTTGGCATAATATGTCTGTATTTTAAGCGAGTGAAAGTTCATGAATTTTTTATTGGCTTAAACATTTCTCGTAAGAGAGGTTCGCTAAGCAGGTGGTAATCCCCAGTCAAATTAGCATTTGCCGTAAGCGGTGTAGTCACAAGTACATACTTTGTTCCTGCAAGAGTCGTATCCCTCTTCTTATTCTTTGTACTTTCATCTTTTCTTTGTCTTTCCTCTGCTCGAGAGTCTTTATTCTTTCACATTGTGTTAGTTTTTCATAAAATGTTGATGTGTGTTGTATTTGTGTCCTTCTCGCTGTTGGTAGCAACGTTCGGGTGTACTTTTCATGTGGTTGGTTGTTTCAAAGGTAAGTTTTTTGAAAATAATAATTTGCACACGAGCAATTGTCCCAAGAAACCAACTCACATTCACTGACTTCCACCCCCACCACCACCACCACTACCACCACCAGCACTACCAATATTTACTACCACGACCCTCAAGCATACAAATCTCAACTCAACAAAATTCCGCAACTCTGAAAAAACAGCACCTCGAAACATTATTATTAGTCCAACTTATCATTTTACTTACTCACTGCACGGCATCTCCTCTCAGACAAGTCGTATAGAATTTAGAAGATTATGCAACAACTAAATCACACGCTTTTACAGGAACTATTATAATTTAATTTAGTCAATTGGGAACTCGTCTGCTCGTGTACGACCATTTTGACTGGTCGTTGACAGAGAAAGTCATTTTGTGCAGGAGGAGAAGTTGAGTGGGACGGGTGAAAGTTGGTGGTGGGCATAAATTCCGCGGAGGCTGATGATAATCACAATTGCTCCAACGATGACTGCATTGAGTGAGTGAGTGAAGTTGGTGGGGAAGCAGTGATGATGAGGAAAGGAAGGAAATGAAATGGCTCAACTCGGATTACTCAACATTAACGAGTTTATTTGATCTCTCTCTCTCTCGCCGTTCGTTCCCCTGCTCGAGCTGTCCAAATATTTAAGACTTCCAACTTTGGCACACACTTATTAATGAGTAGCTCCATTATTAAAACTGGATCATTTTAATATTGTAATTGGAACTTACACAACAATTGCTGATGATGACAGGAAAGTCTCAAATTCGGCTTTCCTTGACTCCTTTGGTCTTTTGCTCAAGCGGATTTCAGCCGCATTTTCCATTTCTCTGCAAAACTACGCAGAACGCCAACCTTATATTTTATTTAATACTAACATTCCTCCAATTTCTATTGTCACTCCCACTCACTTTCCAGTATAGGATCCGCATAAGATGCAGTTTATAATAGCAGGTTCACTTTTCGAACAGTTTTTCCTTTCATTTTCACCTCATGCAGGTGTTGGCTGCTTGTCCGGTTGATGATATTATTGGAAATACAATGTGGAATGTGAGGAAATACATTGGAGCGCAATGTGGGACGTGAAATCCCACATTGTAGGGAAACAAGTAGCCGAAATATGCCAATGTGGTTTGATAAGTAGATGTGCAGCCACGGTGACTACATACTTTGCATTGTTTTTACATTGTGCCCATTACATTTTCTTACAGCAGTATATGGAATACAAGGAGCAAGATTGACTGAAAATAAAATTGTCTGCATGGGCAATATAGTTCGTAGTGTTTCGGGTGATGGGAAAACGGAGAAAGTTTTTAGTTTTTTACGATCGTTTTGTGGGTTTGTGGATACAATGTGATACGATGCGATTCAATGTAAATCCTAGTCGGTGCTTGGCTCATCCCATCACCATATCCCATGCACAACCTCATTCCACTTTCACTAGCCCACAGATAAAAAATAGAAATGAATACTTATTCCGTTTGAGAACATAGCAAAGCAAACCACTCCATTTACACTTTTGTCCAATTTCGGAAAGGCATGAGGCATTCTGATATTATTTCGTGATTTCTTGTAGCGTCTTGTAGCGAAAATACGCATAGTTTTCCTTGCAATTGTACAACAATTTCCTATCAAAGGTTTTGATGATACGAAAGAGTGTGTGCAAAATATCAGTATTGTTGAGCGCACCATCTAATTCACGTATTCTCATAACTTTCTCTCCCTCTCATAAATATCACATCTAGCTTATACATCAACTTGGGGAGTAAGTGGTGACAATATTTTTTTCTCCTCGTGGATAGATGACAGTTGTCACTGCAGACTGAGAGTGAATTGTATTATGGTGTTGGGTAGCATTGCAAATAGTAAATGCGAATATAGTATACGTACATACTTATGTACATATAAAATAAATAGTAAGTAGTATTTCTCGTCTCATCATTCCTGCTTCCTCTCGTTTTTTTGCAAAATAGTTGACGTGCCTTAGCATTAGTATTCGCTTCCGTACCACCACCCAAGCAGAGCAGCAAGAAGACCATGGTTAGCTTAGTTTAGTTTGGTGTTCTGTTACAAATATAAATAATGTACTTATACTGGCGCATGCATGCAATGTCTATGTAGTAATGAACCACCTACTTACTAATAAATATAAAAAAGCAACTGAACGTGACACCCAAAAACAACAAACATCTCATTGTCACCACGAACCACGCAGAAATCTGACATGCTCTCCTGTCATGTATATAACCACGAACAAACTAGATACGTATGTACGATGTGTACTTTCTGCCATGTCACTATAAAAAAAACTATCCGACAGTCGTACATTTTTTATATTTCAAACTCATCAACCACATCACTGCAATGCCACTGCACCAAATAAACCAAATTATGAAGTTGAATGAATGCAAAATAGTGCACTGTAGTCTAACTACAACAATTAATGAGGAGACGGTAATTAAAAACTGTTAAAGTATGTGCTCAATACTTATTTATTTATAGTTTTGTGGCCGGAGAATGGAGTCCTTGCAGCTCAACTTGTGGCGAAGGAAGGTAATAATACTAACTAATAAGCGACCATTTACCACATCATTTTGAATATCACTACTACACTAGAAAGTCAGCCTCGACACAAGTACGTATTAAATGCACAAAAGAAACGCTTGTTTTATTATTACAGTCGAACACGAGAAGTGAAATGTAAGATTTTTCTCGAGTTCTCGAGAACCATTGCCAATCTTCCTGACAAAGAGTGTCCTGGGCCTAAGCCATCAGAAAGCGAACCTTGTTTTTCGTCACCCTGTCATTTGGGGTAGGTTTCTTATATGACAAGAAAATTATGTAAATCGTTTTCTGGAGATGAAAATGTAGTGAAATAACACCAAATCACCGTCGTTGTGGTCTGTGCTGCTTTCCAGTGATATGGGCATCGAGCGATTATCTGATGTTCACCAAGCAGCTTTGGCCGATTCGGAAGCAAGTGGTGGAAATATAAGGAAAACGCTATCGGTGGGACTTCCACCAGGTATGGTGTTAATTTCATATTTATTATATACAATTGTTTCAAGAAGCAAGACGAATAGTAATTGCAGAGTATGAACACATTATGTACAACGTGAGAATTAACTACTTATTATATTGTAACAAAAGTTTATCCGCCATGTATTCCTTAAACCCAAACTCGTCGTCAGAGATAACTAAATCGTCCTCTTTATACTCCGCGAGCTGAGCGTCTTTCTCCGCGAGCTGAG
This sequence comes from Folsomia candida, assembly GCF_002217175.1. Lineage (NCBI taxonomy): Eukaryota > Metazoa > Arthropoda > Collembola > Entomobryomorpha > Isotomidae > Folsomia > Folsomia candida. The sequence continues at coordinate 21,700,327 of NW_019091193.1, read as the reverse complement.
CGTCTTTCTCCGCGAGCTGAGCGTCTTTCTCCGCGAGCTGAGCGTCTTTCTCCGCGAGCTGAGCGTCTTTCTCCGCGAGCTGAGCGTCTTTCTCCGCGAGCTGAGCGTCTTTCTCCGCGAGCTGAGCCTTTACCACATCAATTTCAGTAGGAACGTGATGAAGTTGGGATTGTTGTGTGGGTTTCCAATTCACTCCCACTTTCGTGCAGTACTTCTCATGACGCCCAAGACCGTTCTTCGTTTGTAGCCTGCATGGGCAGTTCTTGCATTTCCACACCCCTTCACCATGACACCTCTAAGATTTACAAAAAAATGCATGTAAAGTGCTGCGTACAGGTCGTAATTTTGCGCGGAATGAAATTGTCGAGTCGACTTAAATGTACGCATAAAATATCTTTAATTCACCTCAATATGTCGGGTGAGTTCATAATTTTCAGTGTATGATTGTGCACAAAGAGCACAACTTTGTGTTTTCACTTCCTTGTGACGCCGAAGGTGCCTCAAGTAGCCTGGTTTGTCACCAAACTTGGCATGACATTGGTTACATGTCCATGGTTTGAGCAGAGGATCAGGTACATACAGTTCAGTCGAACTTGATGGTTTATCCAAAAGAAGATCAAGTTTCCCAACCGGTTGAGACGATATATGTTTAGCCAGATGAGGATTGGACTTTATTTTGGCAACAATTTTCTTAACACCTTTCTCCCCAAGTGACGCCAAACTCCGATGAGAGGCCAATGTCGACGCGGCCTTCTTGTCATGGCGCCGCACAACAGCTTTCTTCACCTTGGCTTTTGACATGGTCTTGGCTTCCACCCCAGTCCAGTAGGCCCCTTGTACATTTGGCCAAAATCCCTGTTTGTAGTAATCCCTGAAAGATGGAAATAATGAGGATTTAAAGAGCAATGTACAATTATGACTAGTTCTAGCAAGGCGTTGTACATATATAGATCAGGCTTTGTTAAAAATATATCGTGTGTACTTACTGATCCGAGCATGTTTGATCCTTGTAACGGAGATTGTCAACATGAATCGTTGCTGCTTGTTCGGCCGTCTCCTCCTCTGTGCACCCTTCATAGTTGCCAATATACTTGGCACCCTCCTCCCCCTCACTTAACACTTTGTTCGGATTTTTATCCCACCATTCCATCACGAAAACTTTCGCCATGTTTCAAAAAAAATTTAAACAACGGGTCAGGTGAAGAAAAAACTTTATGAAGTGAGTTCAAATCACAGGTACATGTAAACAAACTTGATGCGAGCAGAACAACGTTTCTGTCTGCACGGGTAAACACGCACTGAACGTCTCACCTCTCTTCACTCACTCTCTTGCTTCCACCAGGAATGGCGATGCAGGACATGACTTTCTCCTGGAAAGTGCTTGGCTAGTAAGTTGGCAATTTTTATTTTTTATTTTGGAAATTATTTAAAACACATTTTTACAGCACCCCCTGTTCTACGAGCTGTCTGGGAGGTAGGTGGAACAATTTTTAAACTTTGTCTAAAGTCTGCTAACAATTGTACATTTTCTGTTTTTCCATATCGTTTCAGGCATTCAAGAGGCAATGATCCAATGCGTGAGGGACTATGACCAAAGAATCGCCACCCCCGTTCTTTGTATGGACAAACCACAACCAGATATTGCTACCACAAGAACATGCAATGATCATCCCTGTAAATGCTAAAATTTCATTCTAACATTCAAAATTAATTATGCTAAGTGCCAGTTCCATAATTGTGGTCAACGCAAAAATGAACCTGTTTGTATCACTTTAATTTTTTATAATAATTCACACACTTGGAACTTTGGACTTTTCAATTGGAATGAAGAGCACAGTTTTAGTTTATATCTTCATTTCATTATATTTCATGTGGATTAACTTCGGTGTTTCTAGAAACATGAGAAATTCTTCCATATAATTTTTATTATAGGTCCGCCACGATGGAACGTGACGGAATTCGGACCGTGTTCAAAACCATGTGGGGGCGGGGTTATGACAAGAGAGGTAAATTGACACATAAGAATCCCTCAGATTTGCAACTTTGCATGTTCGCAATTCCGCATGTATGTAGGGTGAAGATCGTACTTATTTTATTTCTATAACGGACACGTTCTTTGAAATAGCCAATTTTAGGAAACAAACTTTGTACTTTCATCACAAAATAACAGGTTTCAAATAGAGTGGAAGTAGCACGAAGATTTAACATGTGACACCCTTATCGTAGACGATGTTACCAGGTGTCAAAAATTCAATCAGATCGCATGTTGATACAGGTTTGAGGATATTGGAAAAAATTCACGACTGAAGAAACATTTAATACGCAATACATAGCTCAGCGACACATGACGATGTGATACTTTTCAAGAAGGAAATTAAATTTATTTCAAAATTCGACAATTTGCTGTCGATCAATGAAGGAGAACTTCATTTCTCACAATACGTCTTCGTCCTGTATACTTACATATGCCCATCACAGTGATTGTCAACTTTCCCGTCAGTATTGTCATTTAATGTGACCGAGCATAATACGGATTCTAACGTAGTTTTCCAGTTTCATTCTTTAAAATAGAATCCATAATTCTTCAAATGGCAGGATTGTGAGCCAGCCACAGAGGCGAAGATATAATTCATAAGTGGAAAATAAGAATCCGTTTGGGTTACACTTGCGGCGGATTTGGTTATTCTCGGGACGATGGGAATGCAAGTGAGGGGTGTAAGAAGCGATAAGACATGCTGCTGCTGCTTACCACCAAGAATTCGGTTCAGTTCACCAGTCACTTCGGTTTCGTGGCTTTCACTCACACATCCAGCAAAGAAAAGTACAAAAGTATTTTCCGTGGTGCTTGATACGCTGGCTGGTTGGCTGATCGGCGTGGTGATGGATATGAATCTGTCTGTGATATGATACGAATTGAGGAATTGAAAACCCAGAGCAGAAAGTGAAAGATGACCGAGTGAGCAGTGCTTTCTTACTTTTCAAGTCAAACCACCCACGAGAGAAAAATCAGATTTCATATGAAGAGGGGTTCATGTAGGGATTTTTTCAAAGGCTAAAAAAATTAGAACAATTACATAACACAGAAAATAGAACAAATATATATCGCATTTCTTTCAAGAGTTTGAGAGAACGTCTCAAGGATTTTTTTTGTTGACCAATAATGAGGAACCACAAGGTCTATTATGCCTCCACCACACCCACCCCAGACTTTTCTACCACAATAACCACGCCAGCTTTCATTGTGGAGATCAGCTCACGTTGATCAATATGCATTGAAAGTTGAGGAAATGGGATTTGGATGGATGGATCAGTGACTGGCTGTGCTTGGTTCGTTGGTGGCGTTATGTTACATTATACATACGTACCTACCTCGCATCCTACATATCATAATACAGCGTATAAGCCAGTAAGAAGAAGGAAACTCGTATTCAATTTCCTCAATAAGGCGAAAAATCCTGCAGAATCTTGGGAAAGAAAATCAGTAGAGAAACTTTATTGTGAGAAAGATGGAGTAAAAGAAGAAAGCTGAGCTATGGAGTCCACGAAGCGTATCGTAGTGATCGTTTACCACTTACGCCATTGTTGGATGAAAGTAAAAAAGATGGACTGATGTACTGGACCCAATGAAAGTACCCTTTGGTCAGCCAGCCACGTGAAAGGCAAAGACGTGGATACCTACATTCACATGTTTATACATAAACAGGCACTTGTACAACTCATGGAGTAATGTCTGCACCAATAAAGTGTATAAATATTAAAGTATACCGTTCAATACATGCAGAACTGCACGAATATCTTTTCGGAGCTTCTTCCCCTTGTAGAAATTCATGCAAAATAAAATACTCGGAGAAAGTTTTTTGTACAAAAAGAAATCATGAAGGGCCATGAATCAAACTTTTATATCATATTTCTACTGTGTCAATTCGTTTGAGTGTAACTTATCGATTTGTAAAAGACTGGTCATTCACAAAAGTAACAAACGAGAGAATGAAGGTCATCATATTTAGTATAGAATGTTTGCCTTTGCTTTTGTAGAGGACAAAGTTGAAGGGACTAAATAAATAAGAGATCGACAAAAAAATTAAGTCCACAGCTTTGCTTTCACATAATTCACTACTTCCACATGCCCAGTAAATACTTTGATTTACTTATTAACACTATGAATTTGTTACTTGTCCAGGTAAGCTGTATTCACGAGGTCACGAGAGGAAATACGGTAATCGTCCCAAACAACATTTGTCCCTCGGCCATTCCAAGAACAGAGCGTCTCTGCAACACTGTGAATTGTCCCCCGTATTGGGAGCCTGGGGAGTGGGGAAAGGTAAGGTTGAATCACTCATTTAAATTTCTTACAGCATTTGAGACCATCTTATAACCAACTTGAGGTGACCTCTATTCTTGTTCCCAAGTGCTCGAAACCTTGTGGCGGCGGACTCAGAACGCGAATCATCCACTGCAAGCAAATAAGTGCTTTGGGTCAAATAGTGGAGCTGTCGAATGGGGATCTTCACTGCAATTCTCCAAAACCGGGGGAGACCAAGTCGTGCAACAAAAAATCCTGCTCTAAGGTAATTGTTTGGATGGTGGAGGAAAATAGTTTCAGTAATTTAAACTCGAGCAGCCTCAGTTGAATGAATCACATTGCCATCGTATTGGATTAGATTGGGTGGGATAAGTGGAATAATGTTCTGGAAACTGGCCAACAACCGCTCGCCCGCCCCCCACACACATACACACGCTAACAATCCTTCCTTCCTTCCTCCACTATTACTTGCTCTCACTAAAACCGTAACAAAGTTTTTCCTGCTCCCAAATCTGACAGAATTTCAGAGGTTTCTGATACATATCTAGTAGTTGGTTGGTAGTTGGTTAAGTGATGCAATGCATTTAGTTGCGTTCGCTCATCCATACATGTTGGTGGCGGTGATTTTGCCGAGTTCTTTTGAGCTGGTGAAAGCATAAGGGATGCAAATTATGCTCTAGTGCCACCACTAGTGCGACTTTGAAAAAAATTGGAGAAATGTTTTTTGGTGAAATAATTTGCAAGATTTTGCAGACGACGTTTAGGGCTTGAAAGTCGACCACAATTTCCATGAAGGGGATTACGCCTCATATTTTTAGCTTAACTTTCGCATATCATGGACTTGAACAAGTTTGCCTAGAATGAATGAGTTTCAGACACAAGGACGTTGTGCAGGAGAGAGAGAGGCGAAAGAAGTGATGAAAGAATGAGAGGGTGAACTGGTAGTGGAGACAGTTAGTGAGATGCAGATGGGGAAAGTTGGCTTTCGCTTTCGTGTGAGACGCCGGCGGATGGGTGGGATCGATATCAGTTGTACCACTCTTCCCCACGGAAGCATGCACAGGGGTCCCACGTAGCACCATAGATATGACCAAACACAAGTATTGTGGGGGAATGACTTTATGGTTGTTACATTTCGTTTCTGATCTGGTTTGCTGACTTTACTTTCGGACCAAGGAGTGAGTGAGTCAGGTCCAGGAACACATACAGGCAGAAAGTCAAGCCAAGAATGAAACTAGGCCGAATTATTATGAGAGAGGAGGAGGCGAAATACATATTTCTCCGTCCAACTACTTTTGCCCAGTTCCTTGTTTGCTACTTTATTATTAGACTGCTATCTGGGATAATAGCATTCTCTGCTACAAACTGCTGCATTAAGCGATGAGACACGATAAACTTTCTCATCACTCTCAACAACAAAATCTCAGAGTTTAGACATTACACGATGTTCAACCCATCTTAAGCAGGTAGACAGACATATAAGCTCATAAGCCAAAAGTCCAGAAAAATGCGAATGTCCCAAGAATGAATTGATGGCAGTTGGACAAATTCAATACAAATTGCGAGATTACGATGTTAGAGTTTGCCTAAATTGCCAAAGTATTTTAAGTCCTTAATTTATCACACGTTTTGGATCCTTATGAATTTAAATAGTTTGAAAAGTATCGTAATATGTCCTGCCATGATTTCTATCAATTTATTAGCACTGCATACTAATACATGCAAATACGTATGTGTGACTTATGTAAAAGCATATTTATAGACCAGATTGATTGAATCAGATAAGTCATACCAAACTATCAGCAGAAAATATTTATCCCTACTTCGACGTTAGACTATACTGCATGGTATTTTTTGCTATTGCCAAAGCTGCATGTTGTATCATGATGATTTGGTTGCAGAACTTTCACTCAGTATTTTTCCTCCTTCACTAGTTTGTAGTTGGTTGGTTGGTGGTGGGTGCAGTGTGGATTTATGTGAAAAGTGGAAGGTGTAGGTGAGAGAAGGTCGAGAGTGAAGGAAAGCGTTCCGACGGTGAAGCCATGTTGTTTATTATTAATCAGCTCATCATCTCCTTTCTCTGCCACGAGAAGCACAATCACTTTATGGGATCTCCTCTGGGACCCGTTCTCTATAACCCACCACGAATAACCTTGTTTTGTCCACCTTCACTTTGTTGGCCTCTCGCTCTCTCGAATATCATTCACACTTTCAAGCGTTGGCCCAAAAACTCAATTCTAATCAGCAAAAGTTTAAGTACGCTAAGGATTAGGGAGGATTTATTATAAAACTTGGTGTCATTTGCAGATGTCAAGGCCTGCGTCAACCGGCCACGGAGGAGGCCCGGCTGAGGAACCAGAGTACAAGGAGAAAGTGACGCTGGGGGTCAAAGGTCGGGGAACAGTATACGCCGGAGTGGTCCTGCGTCTTCGATGTCCATCTGGTAAGGGGATGGACAAAGGATCTCTCATCTGGATGAAGGGGCACGAGTACCTCAAAGTGCAGCCAGACCGGATGGAACTCATTCACAAGACGGGGGTGCTTAAAATAACAAATACGACGTACAGTGATAGTGGTATCTACACATGTGTTTGTAAGTTGTTCCTTAAATAGGCATGGTTGACTTTATTAAGTTTGACATTAATCACTAATCGGTAAAATATATTCAGTTGGAATATTTACTAAAAAAATAATTACTAAAAAATTAAATGATTTCCACAGACAATGGAAGACCGGTATCAAATATTACCCTGATGATAAAACCTTACTCAGGTACCAGATTATCTATACTTCTACATATTCCACTAAATATCCTATTATTATTGTAAAATACCATTACGGATACGGAGAATGGGGGATGAATGACCTCTCACATTGGACCGAAAAGTTTCGTACAATAGTTCTTCTGAAGATTCCTGCGCTAGTCCGGCTGATGACCTCGATTCTCTAAAAAATATAGAATTTAAATATAATCATTGCTTATAACGGTTTCTTGACCATTCACTTAATTATAATGCACGTACAACGAATTTGGTGGCAATTCGTTCTCTTGTTCATTTTTGGACTTCTTGTAAAGATCAACTGCTTGTTCTCCATGTTTATTTCCACATGTCCTCAACTCTCCGGGCAACACCAGCTCGGTTGCAAATTTGACGTCTCTTTCCGTTAATATTTTGCGTTTGCTCTTCTTCATTAATTGGGCTGCGGCAGTTGCAATCCTTTCAAACATATCGTTCATCATCGAATCCAAAATGGCCACAGATTTTGAACTCATCGTGAGACCACAACCTGGCTGTGCCACTTTCAGGATATGGCTATAATAAGTTTTGTAGCTGGCGAAGTGGTGGTGTCCACTTGAAGATTTCCGAGATTTCCGAGTTAAAGGCATCTTGTTGACGCGATTGAAAAGATCTAGGCATTTTTTTTAAGTTTGTAGAATTTTATAAAATCGGAAACTTTTAGAAAGTTTTCACACTTTTACCTTCTTGTTAGTCCGGAGGATATGGCTACTTTTTCAATAAAGCACTCCACTCAACATGGACTTTTGATGCCCTGAAGCCGATAGCTATTTATTACGTAGGTACGTATGTATTATGTACGTGCGTCTGGAACTGTGAAGACTAAACTGGTGTCGTAAATTTTTGAGGAATGGAATATCAAAAGTAAAGTTTAACACATGAATGGAAATAAGTTCAGAGTAGCCAAATCTTAACCTGAGGGATGTCCAAGAAATAGACACGGATTGAAAAGATTTTACTTGCTTGGATTCCATAAACTTTTCATCTATCGGAGCAAATATTCAAATTTTTGATTTCCTCATGCAAACCTCGCATGCAATGTCCATATATGCGATTGCATTTGACTAAATCAACGTTGTGAGATCTGTACATGTTTAATTCTTTCTCATGCCACATAAACTGGATGGCATCTTATTATCATACAAATTTGTTTAGGCGATCGCCGAGATAAACGACCCCGTGGCAGGACAAATTCACAAGACAGTACTCTTTATGCAGATCAACAGGTGAGTTTTTAGCATTATCCAAACCAATTTAAGCTTACATGTAATACAGGTTAGTACTGCATCATGTAAAAATCAATCAATCTGGAATTTGCTATGTTTCTTTAAAACCTATGTATTATGTTCCTAACACTCAATATTGATTTCACTAGCTATTTTTGTTTTGTGTCATGTCATATGCATTTGCTTATGTAAATTATGTAAATGGGCCAATTACTTAGGTACGTCCTTATTCTCTATTTTCTGCTTTCTATCTTCAGGAGGGCGGTGTCTCCGTGCCAATGTATCACGGTCAAATAATTACACCTAATTCTAAGCTATACGAGGTCGGGGTCACGTCCTCTTCTTCCGCCTCGTCTCGTTCCTCCTCTTTCTTCCTCCACTTTCTCTTCTCTTCGCTATTCTCTTGGGTAAGGGGTACTCAATCTCGTCCCTTCTGTGTGGCATCATAATTAGCTTTGAGATGTATGATTTTCATGTCATTGCCATACAGAATTATATGAAAATTTCGCATAAAACGCAGATTCGATGGTCTCCTCGTCAATGGAAGTTCCACTTTCCACTTACATGGGACTTGGGAAGGAAGGATCCAGAAAATGAGATTATGGAACAGGATGAATCTTTCTCAAAATCGTTGAGGTGGAGCACTCTTGAACAACTACAACAAAGTCAACAACTCCAAAATTATCAAAACGGTTGGGAAGAAGTCGCTAATTTCGCTCCCCACTCGAAGCCCACTCCTGATATTAATGAGGATGAGGAAGATAAACTCTCCAAAGTAGAAAAACTGTTAATGTCAAAGGGCAGGCACACGCAGTTGAGTGGGTTGACAACAAAGGATGCTGATGGTGATGTTGGGACGACGACGACGGGAGTGCAGTGGGTCGTGGGGGAGTGGACGGAATGTCTCGATGTGGAATGCTTTAACTGGAACACGGGTAAATTAATTATACTTATGCACTACTTTCAGTAGTTGACAGTGGAGAGATGACAAACAATTATCGTAATTGTGCATAATTATGGATAAATATAGTTCTGAGGCTAATAACCCAAATACTCACATGGTGAACACGTTTGCTGAACTGTACATAATTGGGGGACTTCATATAGGTTTTGCAAATTGTGCATTACACCGAATTTCCGCTAGTAGTTCTATTCTAATTGAAAATGGTACAGTCTTTGAGAACTACGAGATGTGGATAACGGTCATCCAGGTTTAGGAGTCGGCTGATACATACATGTACAATTTTTTAAAGGGTGATGTCAGAATTTGTCTCATATTTTGGTTTTACTTGCATAATTGCAAAGTCAAAAATAGAAAAAGATTGGATGTAATGTCAGTTATATCCAGAAGTACGAGGAAAACTCGCATCTCGACTGGATTTTTCAGCTCTTGTAGAAGATAAAGCTTGCGCTGCAACTCGGGTCAAACACACTGGCGTAGGGGACATCGGCTCGGCTTGACTGCAAGTATTCCAGGTTCAAACCGCAGCACGGTACAGATAAATTTACTTTTTGCAACCTAGTTTTGACCACAATGTTATACCGTTGTATAGGGGGTAAAGTTCTACTAGCAGCATAGCCGGACCACCCCCGGGAAGATATTGGGGAGTGGTCAATATCATCAGTTTTTCATACTGACCACACCCCCACACGCTGTCGGTGCGGTTTGAATATCCTACTAGTAGAACTTGACCTCTTATGGCAAAGTTAAAAGCATTTTAGTCAAAACTGGCTTGCAAAAATGTAAACTAGCCTCTACTGAGATTTGAACCCGCGTGCTTATGCTACAGACTGAGCCGATGTCCCTTATGCCAGCAATTTGACTCGGGTTGCAGCGCTAGCTTTATCTTCTACAAGAGCTGAAAAATCCAGTCGAGATGCGAGTTTCCCTCCTACTTCTGGATATAACTGACATTACTGCACAGTGTCAACTTAGGAAAAAACATGTGTGAAAGTTTACAAAAAATCAATTACGCATTTTCACAAATATTGACGTTTATTTAATTATGTCGGCTTGCTGAGATCATGTAGGCTTCAATATGACGCACTCTATTATTTTGTAATAAATTGTACAACTCAAATAGTATGCACAATTCATAAATCTATGAGATCATCCCATTGCGATCCCGAGATTAGTCTAATCTGATTAGAACCTATTCCAAACCGTTCGTGACCATCTATTTAAAAATGTGCTCGCTTCATTTTATCCATTTCCATCAGCCTCATTTTCCTCAGTTGAATAATAATAAGTAATTTACAGAATTTCTGGAAATAATATAGGATTTTCAATAAAGGAGTTGATAGATACGTACAAAAGTTTAGGCCATCAAGAAAAAGTGTTTAATACATAAGTGATCATGTCGACCCATCTTCTTTGACATGACAGATGTCATTCTTTTTTCTTGAAAATTAGAACCCAGTCGTAAAGAAAAAATTGGTTCAACAGACATCCGACGGTAAAGAAAAGTACATAAGAGTAAAGAGAGGTTAGGTGAGTTGTGATGTGACATGTAACGAGATGTAAATGTTCAGTTATTGGACAGTTATGGCAGTTTAATCTTTGAGGAAAGTTTTTTAATTAAGTCGGTCTCACAGAATACTTAGCATCCACCAAAATCCTTTCAATTCGACTCCCAAGTTCGAAAGTGACTGAGTGAGCTGGCGATACATAGTTAGTCGGGTATATTTATTACCAGAACAGAAGTCGGGAAAAAGTCAATGAAAGAAAAAGTCAGTGAAAGCACACAAGTTTTTGACTGTGCATACGTATGCAAGAGGTGTGCAGAAGTGTAAATAGGCGTAAATGCAATATTAGCTTTTTCCGCTCAAGGTTTATCATGCATAATAAATATGTAGAAGATTAAATGCAACTACCTATTTAATCTCAGAGTCAAATAAAATAGGATTCATATTTTTTTCGTGTAATATTCTAGCTCTGAAACGACGCCAAGTATCATGCGAGTATCCGAATGGGACTTCTGTTCCACTAATGCTGAATAACAACGGTGAGAGGTTTGACGTCGCAGATCAACCTGAGGAGGAGGAGGACAGAGTACACAGGCAGTGCAACCCTGAGGAGAAACCAGTCGAAGCGATTGAATGCTACAATCCCAAATGCCTCGGAACCTGGCACACCTACGCGTGGAGTTTTGTAAGAAAGTTGTATAAAATGTTGATGCAAACGTAGACTTCAGACTAATCAGCCATGTTCTGTTCATTTAGTGCAAAGTTTCACAATGTGGCTCTACTGGTTTTCGGACTCGCGTTTTGCAGTGTTTGTGGTACGGAAGTGGTCGACCTGCTGGACATGCATGTCATGCTCTTCCCAGACCACTTGTCAAAAAAAATTGTCAAGGAACACCTTGTCCACCCGAGAAAACCAAGCCGACTCTGAAATCTAATAATAAATCGTTAAACAACCATAAGCGACATAATAATCACATGAGCAAGGAGCAGAAGATGCAAAAACCAGCACCAATTAGTAAACCACAAAGCGACGAGGTATTCCTGGACTACTGGGAATTGTATGATCAAGATGTAGAATAATTGGTTATCGATACTGGAAAGATGCAATACTAAGAAATCTAGGTGGGCATAACTGTCATCGTCGAAATCACCACCTACACCTTGTGTTCCGAATTAATATGCCAAATCAATTTTCCCAATTCCTTAAATGTATGGTATATGTAACTCTGAAACCTTGCACACTATATACAGCAAACAAAGCATAAATATGTATTATCTTAAAATACATAATTTAGGTAACCTACTCGTCATTCCTTTGTTATGTTTTGTTTGTCCTTGCATTTCCCTTCCACTTTTCCTTAAAATACATAAGTCACAGATTAAAGTATATCTGTAGCTGCAGTATGTAATGGTGCTGGGATTTTTTAAATAAAACATACAAAAGTAAAAGTATTTAATATCTAATGTGGGTTCGAGCCTTCGAGCCCTAAAGTGACATGTTTTTTTCGACTTTGAAAACGTTGACGAGATTTTCAATAAAACTTTAAAAGACTGTTATCCTTGTATCAATCAATTCCTATACATATGTACGTAAAATAATCTTACTCAGTTTAATTGCACTAAATCAGTCCCATGAAATTGATATTGTATGTAAATATACGTATTTATAGTTAAGCACAAACTAGTTCATGAGCCATAATATATATTATGTCAATTAATCTGCATTTGTTCAAGTAATTGTACAAATTGATCCACACACTGGTAACTATCTTGACGAAGCCATGATTATTAAATAGTAAAATTATACCAACTTAGGTAAATCATACAAATATGTGCAATGTAGCTAATTTTAGCTTCCGGTTATCGATTGATTTGAATGTTTTTCCGGTTCAGAAATGTGCCCCCGTAGTTTGATCTCATGTACATTCAGTTTTGAAATCTGAGAACCAGGGCAAATCTGTTAATTCTACATTCATTAATGAGATCCGATTTAAATGTATCAACAATTTGACTTGTTCTTTAAGAGTAACGATCAAACCGTCAGTATGAATGATGTGTAAAAATAATTGACTATATGTACATGATAGTTATTTATCAGATCTCAAGAAATTGCTACCTCTTTGTCTAAATTATGTTTGCGAAAAAATATTAAAAAATCGTAAATTTACAAAGGCAGTATGGGTCACACAATCTAATTCTTTACTACCTGTTACCTTACTGTTTGGTAGGATAAGAATCAAGTATTATTACTTATATAAATATTAAAATATCATCACATTGTATCATTCCTAAATCTTAATTAACTAAGTATTTGACCATGAATATCTAAAATATTGAATACATAAACCTTGTAAAAATTAAGCCAAAACTTATTATAATTATAAACGGAAATCAATAATAAACGAATACTTTTAACAAGAACAACATGGCCGGATCAGCATTTTATTCGTCAGCTTTTGCAGTACTAATCAAAAGTATTAAATGATGACAATCAAATTAAGATGGGGATTTATGTATTAACCGGGTCTACTAAAATATTGACTGGTACTGACTAATCAGTGGGTGAGGATAAATCTGCCCTTCAAAATTCGGCGCATGATGAGTCGCCGTCCTCCTGGCGTAGACATGTGCTTCTTCCATCCGTGGCGTCGCACTCGAAGATTCTCCTTGGGTCTGGGAAAGTGGATTCGGATGTGGGTCCGGACTGGGGTGAAGAACGGGGCTGGTGGAGATGGGAGCACCCCCAGTGGTTGCCTCCCCCCAATGAATGATCTCAGCAGATTGGTAGATAAGCTGCGATGAGACTGGTGTTGCAGCAGAGGGGGTTGCAGTAAACGTGATGACGACTGAACGACGAACGGCTGGAGATATAAATGACTTGCCAGAGTTGGTGTCGCCAAGAGGGTTGAATTTATACCCGCAGCAACGACACGCCTGTAACAATTTGCAGCAGCAATCAATTAATTGAATTGGATTTATATTATATCCAACTTCTGATTCACAAGCCGCTTGCTTAATCAATATTAAGTCAATTTACCGGAATAATCCAAATAATGAGCTCCTTATAGTTTGCATTGTGCTTATGGCGCTCCCGGTTAGAGTAGTTTCATAGAAATAAATCTGTCAGTAACTTATATATATATTGTTAAATTTTTAGTTTAAAAATGTAATTTGATTTTAACGTTTTTATTTATTCCATAAATTTAATCAGAGCTGCAAAACATCAGCTAGAAAAGTTCATCCCGCAGTGAGACGGAATTTGGGGCAAATCACACAAATCTCATGTGCTTATAAGTTATAAGTTGTATGCATCAATGTATGAAATTTTTATTTATTTTTTGAAGATCGAAGAGAACGACGACTGGACGTTGCAGTGTCCATCGAGTCCTTTGAAGGTTGTTTACCGGCCCTTTCAGAAACGGTGCGAGTACCACATTTTGATGTAGACTGCTCAGAGTTTTTAGATGGTGTCGATAACGATAAGTTTGCAATTGTGGGCATAGACAAAAATTTACTTGGTTCATCCGCTTTGGCTTCTGTTGCTAACAAACCTTTTGAGCTTGAGGGTGAACTCGCAGTACGTTTTTCATCCGTGACCTAATTAAAACAAACAGAGTTTTAGGAAATTTTATATTTACTGATTACTTAAGCAGTAATCACGTAATTGCGATTTTATTGTGAAAGCGTCAACTAACAAGAATGAACCAAGGCCTCGTGTTAGGTGACGAATCTACTTGCTGCACGCTGGAAATGCTGAGATCCCTTCCACCAGTGATTGATGAGGCGACGGAACTTGAAGGCATGTCCTGTAAAGGATCATCATGTAAAATCACGGGAGAGAGACGAGGAGGTTGTTCCTGTAATAAATTAATAATACCAAATAAAGACGAATGCAATTAGACCTTACCATTAATTAATAACAATTAAACAGCGCTATGCATACATGGTCCAAAGTCAACCTTGCAGTGGCACTATCGTCGTCCATCTCCCAAAATTTACTTAGATCTGGCATGTCACGTAATTGTTCGTTTTTCTGAAATTTTGAATTAACACCGAAATTTTTATGGGCCGATTTGTTTGAAGACTTATGTATGCTAATTACTTATTCTTACCTTTGGACTGGTAGTGGTTGGTTTTGTTCCGACAGTGGCATTTTCAGATTCAACATGAGCACCTTCTTGAAGAAACTTCTCATTTTCATCTATTGACCACGCGTCGTCAACATTGTCATCATCAAATTCAAACTCTTCATTCCCATCGACAAACGTTTCTGGATGTGGGAGGGGCTTGAATATTAGTGATGGTTCAGTAGCAACGACTGTATGAGTTTTTAGTTTTTCTAGCATTTCTGCAGGTGTGAAAGCCTTTGATTGTTTCTTCGAATCGCTGATGTAATTCATCCAGGAATTTGTCCCAGTGGTATTAAAGCAATGATGTTTCCCTATCAGTATAATTTGATAATACAGTATAAAAAATAGGTCCAAATAACTCAAACGCTCAGTCACAATTCTTACCACGTTTACTCAATTTAGCCAAGCGACTTGGACAATTTAATCTGTTATCATGGCTGACTTTGCCTCGCTATAAATAAATTACACATAAACTATTTAAAACATCCAATTATATGCAATAAAGTAATGACCTACTTACTGTGGCATACTTATCGATCAAATCCTTAGAGGTTTGTTCAACTCTAAGCTCATTGATAAGTCGAGATGTGGTCATTGGGTTTGCTGGTGTAACAAACCTTAAAATCTCTATAATTCTAAATGCAATGACTGCCAAGTCACGCTCTTGCTTTAATGCCTGCACATCTTCAACCGTCCACTCCGTTTTTCTAGCTGGAGGAAAGGTGTTGGCATTGCTGGTGTTCTTTGTCGTGGGTATTGTTTTCTTCGGGGAAGATGGTGGTGTTGGTTTTGTATTTTTGTTCAAACTTTGGGGCGAGCTGGATTTTGACTTTTTAGAAGAAAGGGGTTCAGGTTCAGGTTCCAAGACTGAAGGCATTGCATGCTGCTGTTGGAACGCTTGAAATTGTTGGTCAAGACGTTGTCGGAGTTTTGTCTGAAATGTCAGAGGAGGTTGGCGTTGATTTGTGGAAGTACTTGTATAAGAGTCGGCTTGGTTTGAATCATTTCCCTTGCATTTTGATTTCTTATTTTTCTTGTCCTTGTTCACTAGCGTTTGTGCCACTTTTAACATTTCCTTGAACGTCGTGTTCCCTATTCCTTGGAAAAGAAAAATTGATTTAAGTTTAAAACTTGTAATATTTTGATTTAGCATGCGAATGCACTATCACTAGATACTATGACTAGAATAGAATTTGTAATGATAGATGTATAAATAGCAATACATGAATAACTAATGCATAAATAGATGAGTATAAATGTACAAATTCCAGTACTCATAATAAACTGTTGTGAATTCGACTTATTAATGAATCTTCAAAAAAAAGTGTCCCTTATCTTACATTTGCGGGTACGAGTTTTGCGATAAATTCCTTACCTTGAAAGGTCAAATACAGTAGTTTATCTCGAACATCTTTCAACAGACCAAAGTAATTCAGATGTGGGTCAGCTTTAAAGCCTGCTAAAAGCAAGGTTGGAGCTTCCAAGCAGTACTTTATTGATAAATTACCAAATTAAAAACCTGCATGATTATTATTTTTCAATTAAAAAAAAATCTTATGACTTACATCATCTTTTAACATAGTTTTTTCAAATAATCCTTGATGATGTAACTTGAGAAATATGAGTTTGATTTCTTTCTTAAGCATTTTCCCATTTCCACTATCTTCCAGTTTAGCAACATCGTTCAGAAAGAATCGAACGCCTCTCGAGTCGTCCGCATCCAGGTGCATCTTTCTCTTCAGAGTTGACAAGACCCCTTGAGGTGGTTCGGGTTGCTTCGTCAGAAAATAGTACGAGAGGAACATGCCTCCAATTTGCCTCTTCATACAAGTGCTCAAGCCGAACGTGTTTTTTGTTTTCCATGGGGCAAGCCACTGGAATTTGGCAGCATCCAACAGAATTTGAAAAGTCAATTGAAAATGTTTCGCCTTCTGTTCAATTGTTCCCTTGTTGGTATACCCACTGATAAGACAAAAATGTCACTCAAATAAACAGATCAGGGAACCCTTCTGCATGCAAAATACATAATATACTACCATCTAAATAAGGAATGCAACTTTTGTGCCTCTGCTGCTTTCAAGAAATCTGTCAATCTCCATCCATCCGAGATTATAAAGAGCTCCATTAGTTCTTGACAGTACTGATTCACCGAGGCCCAAAAATATGGTACAAGATCAGGATACAGGTTATAATTGATGCTAAATTGAAACTCCCTGAGAAAGATTTAATAAATACATTATCGTTTTAATCTGGTTGAATATAAAAGTACTGATAATTTTTGTTTGTTCTCGTCTCACGCTTTGTCATTGATGAATTTAAGAATGTTCTTTTGGTGTTGTTCATGGGAGAAAACGGCATCGCTTTCAATATACTCGCTTTCCTCTTCAGAACAATCCGTGGAGCCTGATTCCGCTTCGGGCTGGTCTTCTTCATCGTCATCGTCACTGTCCTCCTCAGTTATTTCCTCGTCTTCCATCTCCATCCCCTCCTTATCGTCAGTCATTCAGGACCAGTGCACACGTAGGCGTAACCATTTACAAACTTGTACTTTGACTTTTAAAATTTAAACGTCTCGAAAGAACAACAAGCAACAAAATGATCAAAACAACACGGGCAAAATATGATTGGAGCGGGATGCTGGGGCGATGCATTCGCTGGTTTCATGGCATTGTCAGCGGCGTCGCTTTGTTCAGAAGATGTTGAAATTTTGGAAATTTTAATTGTACACAATAAAATCAAAAAGGTAAAAAAAATGCGTCACATTAGGATAAGTGAAATCTTGCCAGAACTTTAAGCTACATTCACTCAATTTCCTACAAAGTCGTTGCCCATAAACAATTATTTATTTAATTTTTCCTTTGTTTTTAACAATAAAATTGCATTTGTATTACTTTATTCGAAATTCATTAACCTTCATAAAATACTACAATAGATATATAAATGAAATTCTTTATAACATAAATATCTCCTCCAGCTTGTGTCCTTTTGGAAGGGATCCTAAAATGGATGCTACATTCCCTCTTTGAACAGTGATACTCATTCTCTGCAATAAAAAGGATGTCGCCCTCTTCTCTTCTGTGATGTTTGTGATTCTGGACCCGATATCTCAATATATAACAATAAAATTGTTATATTAATCTTACAATAATGCATGTATGGGAAGTTCATCCTGATTATTGAGATTATCTTTCTACTTTTGACTCTGCGGTTTTGTGCCGTTTTTTGCTCAATAGATAATGAGGAAAGGTATGGATGCACGATTGCTTGACTTTAAGTATCTAGGTAACGTTAGTCTCCCTTAACGGTTGCGACAAATGGTCGAGTTACAAATAAAAAATTCATTTTAAAATCGTTGGTTCAAAAAGGGCGTTTGAGTCTCCAACTACTTTGACCCTTAATAACTTTTGAATCGGCAGACATAGAGACTTAATTCTTGAGGATGAAATCATCGTAATTTTTTGATTGATTTTTTAAGCTAAAAATCTCGAGAGTACTATTTCGAAAATTAAACTTGAAATCTCCAGTGAGCCCGAGTCAGACTCTGTGGTTGCCGGTCAAACCAACCATTTTCCATGAAATTGTAATGTACCAAATGCATTTAAACTTGTGGAGTGACATATTTTTGAAAAATCTGTATGGATCAAGCCCTACGGTCTCACCCGTTCTGAAAATTTCAGCTAAATCGGTTCAGCCATTTTGGCTATCGTGTTCCGGAAGGACATGATGGTTCCATAAGAACTGACTTAGGCTAAAAAGGCAACAATTTTGCAGAGCCTTGTAAGATGGCATTATTCTGAGAGCAGGACTCGTAATGAACGATGTGCATATAATTTTGTGATTTATTTTTGGTATATAAACCATTACAAAACACGAACTTAATAAACTCGGAAAATTTTTCATATTTTAATTTATATTGCTACGATTAGTTTTACGACAGTTATCGCAAGACGGACAGACGGACATAACGGGTACATAAGCCCTGATTCAGGCTAAAAACCTATATTTAGTTAAAATTTTCACCAATGCATAATACGCATTGTTTATTTGACAAAAAACAGGCGTAAAGTGCATTAGTAAAATGTATTTGGTACAATAAAATTCTATGCAAAATGGTCGGTTTGACCGATAACAGCGAGCTTGACTCGGGCTGCACACTGGAGATTTCAAGTTCAATCTTCGAAATAGTACCCTCGAAATTAGCTTAAAATTTTTAGCTTAAAAAATCAAGCTAAAAATTACGATGATTTCATCTTTAAGAATTAAGTCTCTATGTCTGCCCGTTCAAAAGTTATTAAAGGTCAAAGTAGTTGGTGTATTTGTAAGGGACTTTTACACCAACTATTTTAAAAATAATTATTTTATTTGTAACTCGACCATTTGTCGCAACCGTTAAGGGTAACTAGGCACTAAAAGTCAAGCAATCGTGGTATGGATGATTGTCGCATGCATCTTCACATACATAGCGTGGAAACCAAGGAATTATTTCTTTGGGTTGAGTCCTCCTGGACAACAAAAAAAACTAGCATGCGTCTTCTTGCATAGTGCTTTGATGATACATAAACTTTCAGTTAGTGAATGGCAATTGACGTTATATGATCACCAAGTCCTAAGTTGAACCTTTATAATTCTGCACTCTGCAGGCAACTATTGTGAATCTACAATAATTTTCTAATCCACATGTGTCAGACCGTATTCAGTTAGATTTCTTCCAGCCGAGTGCATTTCAATAAATACATTTTATAATATCTGGGGTTTTATAAAAATGGATACACAGCCAGGAAATGCAGGGTAAGTTATGTGCACATGCTTCTCCAATTGGTTCATTATGTATACGCAATATATGGTAATAGTGTCAATTAATTCAATCGATAGAAATTCGAACGAAGCTTTCATAATGGATGAAAAAGCTACAGATTTGAACCTCAGTACGGAAAAGCCGAATATTATGCTGTCTGAAGCTATAACCGATCCCGGCATGGATTTGGGAAACGATAGTCACGGGAGAAATTCGACGGTTCTTGCCGTAGAGGTGAGGGAAGCCTACAAGGAGTACCCCGGCAAAAAAGGGCCCTCCGTAGTTCTTAATGGCCTTAACATGAAAGTGAAAAAAGGGTCCATGTAAGTTAAAAACAAACATTATTTTTACGGTTAATAAGTTTTTTATATTCATCTGCATGTACAATAACAACAACCCCGATCAACAAAAATTATTACTTTTGCGTCAAAGTAACGCATCCATGGTGAAAATTTTTAACAAACAAAAAAAGGCGTGATTATTGCATAAATTTTGTGCTAAGTTTGGTGTGCACCGTGAGACACGCTAAATTTGCATTAAAAAACTGTAACCTATGGTTGAAAAATTATTGCACCCAAACGTGCTGAGATATTGCGTAAAAATACCGCACCAATATCTCGTTAATACCCACATTACATGAGGCGTTAAAATCATGCAATTTATACGCAATGAATGGTGGGTGCGAAGAGACAGGCAACGCGCGAGAGTTTGAATCTAAGAGAAGCGTGGTATTTCCTTTTCTCTCCCACCCTCGCAGTCTCGTAAATTCCCTGTTAATTTAATTCCCTGTTAATTTATCTGTTGTCTCAATGTCGCCAAAAAAAAATTACATAATTGAATTCCCCCCTGATAAATACAATTCAGTGCCTGTGGAGCTTGTTCCAAGTCACTGGGTTATCCCCGCAGAGAAAGTTTGTCTCTGGCCACCAAACTCTGGGCCAAGTATTAGAAATTTGATAAAAAAGGGCACTGCTATTCCTGATGTCAAGTGGGGAAGAGTTAGCTACGCCAGGATTATTGGGAATTACGGTAAATAGCTATTTAATTCAAATTATGAGAAGTCATTCCAATTATTTTACATTTACTAACAAATATCATTATTTTAGATGATTATGAAGTTGCGACAAAAAAACTTCAAGTAGCCGAGGACACTTCCAACTTGGAAAGTGAAACAGAACCAGAAAGCAGATTAAGGAGCAAGAAGATAATTCCCGATATTCAGCCCAGCAGCACACGAGGGGATGTAACGTCTTCATCCGATGAGGAGGATAGCGACGCGAACAAAAACAGTCCTCCGTCTGGCTCACTTCTGGATAATTTGGAGCTGGGTAGGCTTATAATACTGCCACAAATATTTTATACTAATCATTATGGTGATGCTTTTTAGACCAACCATTGAGCATTCCTGAAATAATTCCCGAAACTGAAGAGCAAAGCAATCTACAAGTAGGAAATCAAGTTGAAACTGGAGACACCTCTTTTGTTGTTGTAAATTTCGCAGGAGTTAAATGATTTACGGCTGTTGATTTCAAGTTAGTACAAGCAAAATAATTTTATTAAAATTGATGTATTATGTTAACGCTTTGTAATCGCGTTGCAGGGACAACGCAAAGTGTGCTAACTTTGTTGGAAAAGCAGGCTGAAGACATTAAAGACATTAAGGCTTTACTGATTAATGTGAAACAAAGGCCGGATGGTAGGAAGGCTCCCAATTTCAGTGCCATTCCAAAATTACCCCTCGACAACGAGGTAGCACTGGCGGAGTTTGAATCTTGGCTCGAGGTGGATTCAAATCGCGAATTACTGGTACGATTTAATCGAGATATTTTACATGCATAATTAAACCTTAATGTTTTTTCTTATATTTGATACTAGGTTGAATATTTGGCATTTTCAACTGCGACACAGATCAAGGCGAGCACTAGAAAAATCTTGAAAAAATTATTTACGAATGAATTTGGCAGGCGAATTAATTTTACGGGTAAAGGAAACAAGACATCGATGAAAAACCTAAAACTATTGGAAGTCGTAAAAGGTGCTAAAATATATTCTAAAATGAAGAAAATTTTCTAATTGTTGGTCTCTATTTAATGTTTAATTGGATTGCAAATTTCAGAAACCGTGCGAAACGTCTTTACAGTTGAGTCCGTTCCCGATCCCAAAAATCCCAGCGGCCGTATTCCCACCGATGATATAATTCAAACTGCAGCAATGAATTGGTTTCGTTCTTCAAAAAGTAGGTGCAACGACGACGCTCCCTCGGGAATTGCATCATAATCATGGATCGAGATGGAAAATCAACATTAGGCGAATAATTGCAAAACGGGTTAGAGAGAATCTCACTCGTGCAAAAAACATACCTGCTATTAGTAATAATCTTGTAAATTTAGATATATGTGATTCTGTCGTTGAGGATAGCGATTCAGGTAGTAATATTAGCAATAATGATAGAAGCAGTAATGTTATCCATAATAGTGACGAGCCATTAGTTTCCGATTCACTAAGCGACAATGGTGTAGTAGAAAATAATAGGAATATTTTAGATTTAACACGGGACTTGAGGGACTGGTCGCTTCGACATAACATAACGGGAGTAGCTTTAAACGATCTTCTACGCATATTTAACTTTTATCAAGAATTTAGATTTCTTCCATTGGATGGTAGGACATTGCTTAAAAACTCAATTAAATACTCTATGAAAACTATCGGTCAGGGTCAATATGCACACTTTGATGTTATTCAAAATATAAAACGGCAAATAGATTCCAATTGTATTCTTGCTTCTGGTAGCGAAATTAAATTAAACCTTATATTTAGTTTTGATGGATTGCCCATTTCTAAGAGTAACAGTAACCAGTTTTGGCCAATTCAAGCAAAGTGTGAAGAAAGTACGTACGGCGTATTTGTCGTGGGTTTATTTTATGTCAAGACAAAACCAGAAAGTATTGACGAATACTTGATGGATTTGATAGCAGAGTTAAAAAGTTTGCGAGTTGGGATTAGTTACAATAATTTGAAAATATTTTGTAAGGTTTCAAAAATAATAGCTGATGCGCCAGCCAGGAGTTTTTTAAAGCAATGTAAAAGTCATAATGCATACAATGGATGCGAGAAATGTATAGATCCAGGTTTCTGGAAGGGACGTGTAATTTTCAGAACATTCGATAGTCCACTTAGGACAGATCAAGATTTTTATGTTCAAAAAGATAAACACCACCATGTAGGCATTTCCCCGTTTACGGAGCTTAAAATTTTGATGATTTCTTCGGTTCCTCTTGACTACATGCACCTCATTTGCTTAGGTGTGGTTAGAAAACTATTAAGAAGTTGGGTAAAAGGTCCATTGCCATTTAAATTATCTTCTCGTGATATTTCAACTTTATCAAGTAAATTAGTATTATTTTCGCATAGTTACCCTAAAGAATTTTGTCGTAAGCCGAGGTCAGTAAAAGAGTTAGATATGTGGAAAGCGACAGAGTTTAGAACTTTTCTTCTTTATACAGGACCCGTCGCTTTAAAAGGATTATTGTCGCCGAAAAAGTATACACATTTTTTAAATCTTTGCGTAGCAGTCACGATTCTTATAACTACCAAGGCGCAAGCAAATAATTGGAACGATTATGCACGACAGCTTTTATTGAAGTTTGTTAAAAATGTTCCCAATTTATATGAAGAAGAGTTCTTATCATATAATATGCATTCTCTTATACATATTAGTGATGACGCTTTAAAGCATGGCCCGTTAGATTCGTTTAGTGCTTTCGATTTCGAAAATAATATGCAAGTAATAAAGCGCTCGCTACGAGCTCACTATAAACCTTTTGAGCAAACTGTGAATCGCACTGCTGAGAGAGAAAATCATAAGTACCAGTCCCCTGTGAATTTAAATAGACACTGTATTATAAAATCGAACGGAAAGGATCATTGTTTTATATTAAAGGATGGGAAAGTAGTTGTTATAAGTAGTATAAGTAAAGATAAAAAACATATAAATTGTAGAAAATTCAAACACTCGGACAACTTGTTCACTTGTCCGTGTGAAAGTAAAATTTTAGGAATAATTAAAGTTAGCAAATTATCAAATAGCGTAACCATAATAGGTATTAATGATATTTATAAGAAATGTTGGTTACTCCCGTCGGATAAAATAGATGAAAACATTTGCATTCCCTTGTATAATGTAACAATATAATTTTTGTTATGAAATAAATGATTTTGATAAAAATTAATAATTCGTGTTATTTGACTGCAGTAATTGCATGGAGTTTAACTGCAAGTTTTGCATCAAATTATTCGTTTCTTTTGCGCAATATTCTACGCCCTAAATTGCATTAATTTGACGGTTATTTCTACGCAATATTCTTGAGGCTAAATTGCATGAATATGACTGTCAATTCTATGCAATATTGACAGTTTATTTTACGTTAAATATCTAGTATCTTTTCACGGATTTTTGCCGGCCATCAGTTGCTGCAATTTAACTGTATGACTTTTGCGTAAAAGTGATAGCTTTTGTTGATCGGGACGGCTTAGTTTTCATAACTTAGAGCGTCAGAGGTACCGAGATTGCAATAATTATTTTACGCTGGTAATCCAAGAGCTTCATATATAGATATTTGATATTTAGCATGATTTATTTAATCCAAAAGAGAGTTTAAAACCACACATATAGCACGCATTATTAAGGGCAAAACCCTTCATTATTATCCATCTACTAAGGCATTTCGTATTAAAATCTTTTGACATCATTTATTTAGTTCATGCAAACTAATGCATTATTCTCTTGCTCACAGAGGTTTGTGTAGATGAAAAACTCTGAAATTCAAGAGTCATCCGTCTATATCACAAAATTAGTAGTATACCTATTATGCAACATATTTATGTGTGAATGGGATAAGGAAATACCTTGACTTTCGCTGCATGCGTTACTTACTATTCAATATTTACAAATGATCAATCATTATTTTGTTCTCTTCAAGAAAGATTATTTTTGCAACCATCATGTATCTAACATAATCCATTGGATTTATTGAATTGGCGACATTCTGCGCATATACGATTTTATGACTTTTAATTTGCTTACATCTGAATATTATTTTACAATTAGCCGTATTATATTTACACGTCAATAGACGTTTAAAAAACATAGGTAAACAAAACATTACATGAAAACTATATCTAATTGTAGTGTGTATAGTTTGTACTTTGTACATCATGTAGAATAGTGTAATATGGTCGAACGCAAGACTTACTCATGAAGTTGTCAACGTGAGACGAGGAGCAAGAACAAACTCATCCTCAGTTTACTTCAGTAGCGTTCAGTTAATCCTATCTAAGGATCCTAAGTGCAATTCAAGTCTGATGCGGAAATGCAAATATTCTCAGCGACCAAACCCTCGAACTCAAAGTGTTTCCGGCAACAATTTTTCCCAATAATGCTGTATGAATCTATATTCGAGTATGTGTAATCCCAATATTTAGATACAGTCTCTTGGGCAGCTCAGGATGCGGCAAGACGACATTACTTTCATGCTGCGTGGGGGTGAGGAATCTGAACAAAGGGGAAATCCGAATTTTTGGACATAAACCAGGGAGCCGAGATGCCGGAGTCCCAGGTCCCAACGTGGGATTTATGCCTCAAGAAATTGCATTGTATCCAGAACTGACAATTTCTGAAATTCTTCTCTATTTTGGAAGATTATATGGCATGTCAAAGAAAGAGGTGAAGGAAAGCATGGAGTTTCTGGTCGGCTTTCTAGCACTCCCACCCCCTCACAGGCGGGTTGGATCCTTAAGGTTGGTAAAACCTGATTTAATTAAACAATTTAATGACCAAGCTATACAACACTTTTTGCATGCGCATACATATGCGTTTGCTTTGAGCTCATAGGGTTAAATAATTGCATTCGTCCGTAATTACGTAGTGGAGGATGTCATGTGGTGTCAATTTCGATTGTTTCTGGTTCCTTTACATTAAGATCTACACATGGCTATGTATTTATATTGCTTATCACGTATGCGAATGGCAGGAGGGCAGTTGACTATATATGAAATATCCCACATGATTATTGCTCCGTGACATACTTTAATAATTATTTACTCACAATCAGTGTTATAATGGCTGAGAAAACGAATAACTTTTAGAAGGTTAGGATTAAAAATTTGCATGAATTTAGATTGCGTAAATCGCACGTCATTGTCGTGTGGGTGTTTTTGCCTACTGCCTTTCTTTAATTAATTTTAATGAAAGGTATTCCTCATTGTTTCGTTCTTGTCTTTTCAGTGGCGGTCAAATGCGTCGAGGTAACGTCGAGTAACTTTTATTGAATTGCATAATAAAAGTTAAATTATTTTATAAAATTTAAAACAAATAATTTAAATTTATAGTTTCATTTTCCTTGGCGTTAATCCACTCGCCTAGACTCTTGATTTTGGATGAACCGGTATCAAAATTATTTATTTGCAATACTTCCGATACGTGTCTGATAAAGACCATCGCAGAATTGAATGTACTGGCAATGAGAAATTGTACGAATTTATGTATGCATGAAATGCAAGATTGAATTCAGATGATTAGGATTCCTCTTCCACTCCACGCTAACATATAAAAATGCATAGTGATGAAATGTCACTAATGTTTTTTTTACTCCATTTTCCAGACCGTTGGAGTGGATCCCCTACTACGGCAAAAGTAAGCATTTCTCATGAGTTTTCCTTCTTGATAGATTCATTGTGATTTAATGAATTTTCCAATGCGGTCTATTACGATATATGTACGTAGAATAATTCGATCCATAAAACGATGTAGAATTATAAATCAAGAAATGAGTTACGTTTCAACACATTTCTATATATTTATCTACTTTACCCAGAAGATCATTTTTGGTAAAGTGTATACAAAAATATCCTAACTCCCAACTAGATCCATTTGCATTTCACGTAAATAAGACAACATGTACATATGCATACTTGAAAATACCACAGAAAGTAAAAAATTGTTTTGGACAAGAGGTCTAGCAAAACCTTGGCATTTGCGGTTTCTTTTGGCTTCCAATTTGTTCAGACAAAGACATTTACTAAATTTTGGGCTTAGTAATCATGATTCATAATGATAATGATTGTACCTCTACTACAAGTACGTACATTTATTTTTTGAGAGTCTTGTCATTAGACACATATTTACTTGCTCCATTAGATGAATAATCGGAATGTTTTCCCACAACAGCAACAATAGTTAATGTCGATCAGGAAGATGATCAGTTGAGGAACATATCCTGATGAAGCCAGTAAAATCTGGAGTAGTTCTTTGCGCAATTGTTAATGAGATTTTTGATAATTTGTTCACCTTCCACTGCATGAATGTATTATTACGCGTACACGTCCGACAAGGACTGATGGTTAGACGGCGAATATGGCTGTAATAAATGGATTACAACAATTATGAACTTTGGATTCTTCTTTAAATATAATTATGTTAAAGTTATCAAATAATGATTTTCAATCCTTATAGTATTTGGACCCACCTGGTCAAGCTTGTGTCTAGCGGGAATACTACAGTTATCATAACCACACAGTAATTGTTTTAAATAACATGCACAATATAAAATAAGCAACTAATTTTTGCACCTTTATAACAGTTATGTAGAAGAGGCAACAAAATCAACGCAGGTCAGGGTCTTGAATCTTCTTTACATATTTTGTGTGTAGTGGATTATATGTATGTACACATTTACACTTACCAAATATGTATTTGTATATACATACATACAAATTGTGAGCAGTATATGATACCAATTATGTGTACAACCTATCATACATATGTCTCAACACTTCCAGGTTGGTCTTATGCGTCATGGCCGGTTGTTGGCCGAGGATTCACCCGAAAACTTGATAAAATTGCATTCTCCAAGAATTGGACTACTCGAGGACGTCGTTCTCAAACTTTGCCTTGCAGATGGAGATGACAACGAAGTGGGTCATTCCTCCTCAGCGCCTACTTCTTCCCACGCTTCTTCCTTGGAAGACGTTCCGAATGCCATGATATCACCTCAAAACATCAAAAACTGTAAAAATGGAAAACAAGAACAAAATAATGTGAAGAATACGACGATGAATCCTACAATCAAAGTTCAGAATTGTTCCTTGAATTGCGAGGACAATTCTTCGAAAACATACTTTCCTTCGACACTAATTGATGAGGAAGTCTTGTCTGTAGAACTGAAAAAGGTCATTTGCCTGAAGGGGAGTGTGGAAAATGAAAACAAATGGGATAAAAATGGCGAAGGAAATGGGCCAAGTTTTGACAAAAATCTATTATGCCTGGAAAATAACAACTCTCCATCCGTTGAAGAGTTGCGCAAGCAGTTCATCCAGCAAAATCAGAACTCTGCTGGTTATGCAAAAATTGGTGACAGCGTCTCCGACCGATTTAAACACAGTGCTAACCGAATACAAGCCATGATTATGAAGAACGTGGTTACCCTATTAAGAAATATTCCGTTTCTTTTGTTCATGTTCATTATGCCTGCTCTTCAAGTCATAATTGTGTGCATCGCGATAGGGCCAGACCCTAAAGGTAATAATTCGCAATTTGTAATTTGTAATTTAATGTAATTCGTACTTTATCAAAGGACTTTCCTTTGGCCTCGTCAATCACGATGCTCGAAATGCATGTACCGTTGTTCCGGGATGTGTTGTGAATGATAATTATACAGGAAGTCTAAGTTGTAGATTTCTTCACATTTTGGACCAGAAAGGAACCCTAAAATTGGTACACATTACACTTACATGTTTAATTAGCTAGCTGCAGTGTCAGTTTAAATTTCAGTTTCCATTTACCATATTATCTGTATTATCATTTGATATGCTTGCAGAAAACATACGATAATGAAGAAGATGCCATAAGAGATGTAGGAGATGCTAAGACATGGGGATATTTATTATTTCATGATAATTATACGCAATCGATGAAAGATCGTGCCCTGTTTGGAACACAGACCGAGCCAGAATCTATCTATGGGTACATACATAAAGTAAACCATTTTGCAGGGCAAATAAAAATACTAAGCAGTTTGATAAGGTTTTTGTTTTATGTTGTGTAAACCAGCTCAAGAATAAAGTTTCGCTTGGACCAATCGAGTAATATAAAAAAATGTATTAAAACTATTTGGTATTTTCTTAAAACTTTGTTGTGCATTTAGATTTGCAAATCTTCCGAGAAACGGGTAAAGTGTTTCTGGAGAGTTTCAAAGAGTATATGAAATCGGTGAGTGAAGATTGTGGAATTGATCCAATTGCGACGGAACCTCCAATTTATGTAAGAACTATAAATATTTCTGAGTAATTTGTATGATAATTCTTACCACTTGATAAATCATGAATTTCTACTTTCAGTTTGGACAGTCAATCTTTGGGGAAGATAATGTAAATTTCACCGATTTTCTAGCTCCGAGCATTCTCTTGGCGTAAGTCAAATCTGTGTACCAAACCAAGGCAAAATTTGTTGAAGTAAAGCTGAATTTATTAATTTGCATGTTAATTTTGCTGATCACTTTTACAGGATTCTATTCTTCTTTCCCCTGAGTGGAAGTGGTATCGCGTACATATCGGAGAAAAAGATTGGGACATTGTCCCGGAGTATGGTCGCTGGAGTTACGACGTTTGAGATCATGAGCGCATATCTCGTTGTCCAAGTCGTTCTCCTCTGCATCCAGGTCGCCCTGTCGCTGGTCATCTTGGAATGGGCGTTTCAGGTGAAGGTCATGGGTCCTGTCCACTGCGCCTACATTCTCGCCGTGGTCAGTCAGTCACACTCATAAATACGTTTGCTCTTTGTGTTTCTTAATATTTCTTGTGCGACCTAATTCTTATATTTATTTAAATCTTAGATGGTTGGTGTGGCTGGAATGTCGATGGGTATATGTAGCTTTTTTCAAAAATCTCATTGCAATTGTCTCGCCGAGATCTTGCTAATTTTCTGTTTAATTGTGTTTAGGATTTCTTTTGGCTGTATTTCTTAATAACGAACTAGAAGCTGTGCTTGTTGCTCTTGGGACATTTCTACCAAATATGTTGCTATCAGGTATGCTAATGTATCAGGTATCGACCATATGTCATTTATAAAAATTAATATACATAATTCGCCATTTTGTTTCATGTTAATTCTTGCAGGACTTTTGTGGCCTTTGGAAGGAATGCCTATTTATTTACAGTACTTGAGTAGAATTCTTCCTTGTACATTTGCGGGGGAGGCGTTGCGATCTGTCTTCACTCGTGGGGTGGGTTATTCCCACCCTTCGGTGTATCCAGGTTTTATTTCCGTCAGTATTTGGATCGTTATCTACTGGACCCTCAATATTGTAGTTCAAAAATATAAAGCCAAAAAGTAAATTAGTTAATCTTTTTATTTTGTTCACTTCATAGACTTATATAATATAAATTCACTTACTTGTTACCTACTATCTACCCACCTATTTCTTACCACGAATTACTGAATTACTATAGATAGCGATGCAACGTTAAAATAAAGGTGTATGCAAATTTTACTTACGTGTGAATGTAATTGAACTTTTATCCAGTGTCATATAGCTCATACAGTATTATTTAGCCATACATATATTACACCTGCTGAAATAAGTAACAGTTCCAAATATAATTCAAGATAAATTCTTTACCTCCAAGTTCATAATACAAGATGCCGAATTTGACTGTTGCAGGTAGGTAAAATGCGTTAACTTCAGTATTCATATATATAATACAATTGTATATGATTATTGCCGTAATCTTATGGATTTAGGCAAAAAATAGGTGTACATCATGTAATTAAGGAGGTGTTATAAAAGTAAAATTTCGTGAAAGTCTGCAAGTTTTTGCATGCAAATTTTGCATGCACATGTTCGAATAGCATAATATGGCACAATCGTCAAATGGAAACACCCAACGCGGAAACCTTGAATTTTACATTCAGATCATCAAAACAAACCACCGAGCTCCTAAAAGTCAAAGTTTGTCTTATTTGAAAATAAATTTATATTTCCAATATCTCGACAATTCGCTTTTGTCTTCTTCAGGGGGATGAAACAGGGCTTTAGTCTACACGTCATACATTGTGCATTTAAAATGGTCACTATACAATAATTATTTCCAATTATTTCCAAAGAGAATCCATCGGTATTCTATTGGCCTGACTGCTTCCTTAAACATCAATTTGGACATAAAAAGGAGGGATAATCTGTTGTGCTACGATGTCGCAAAGTAGCAGTCTGGTAATTCCCATTGTTCTTTGGGGCAAGGATGCTCCCACCCATTCCATCACCGCCATGACCGTGGCACCTGACTTTTCCTCCATTGTGACGGGATGTCAAGACGGTCAGATCATCATTTGGGACATTCGGCAACAAACTGGGCCCCATCGTCACTCTGACGTCCCTTCCCCCATGGAACTTGATGATGACCTCAACAACATTACCAACGTCACGAATGAAATGATGGCACAGGGAGGGGCACAGCTGTTTAGTGGGGAAGGTGGCGGACCTATGTGTAATCAGCCATGTTGGGAGGTAAACTTATTTGCAGACAGAGTGATGAATAGCTTTAGCAAAGCACAATATTTTATTAGTTTCATGTTGTAAATTGCTTTTGGTTGTATTAGATCACTCCGCGATGTTTTCTCATTGGTCATTCAGGAACGATACTTTCCATTGCGTACATTCCAATGGGGTCTGGATCTGTTGATCTCGTCGTCAGCTCGAGTGATAATAGGTACAGTGATGACATATGAATGCTATGATTGACTTATTAAATATTTGAAAATGCGATTGTCTTATGTTTATTTTTGTAGTGAGCTGTGTAATTGGGATGCTGGCGATGGGAGGTGTTTGGAATCAAACAAATGTGCTAATTCCCATAGCCGACTGCTGGTATATAGATAAATTAATATGTATTTAGTTGATGATTGACAGTGCTGCCTTTAAGAATCATTTGCCGATGATTTCTTTTTTACAGCCGTACCACTTAGCATTCTGCCCTCAAGATCCGAAATTATTCTGCACGGGATACTATCCTGATGTACAAATTGTAGATCCAGTCACCCTTGAAACTATTATCTCACTTTGTTCACATGTAAATCCTGACTGGATTTCGGCATTGCATGTCCTTAGGCCTAATAAGAAATTAGGTACACATCCAATTGATTTAATTTCATATTTTGTAGAAGGTGGGCTGAAAATTTTTGGGTTAATCCGTTTTTCCATATTAGATGATGTAATTTTGGCGACGACTATTAGTGGAACGGTCAAAGTGTGGACAATAAATGACCAAGAGTACCGAGAGAGAGCCCCTCTCCATGAAAATGAGTCAAAACAAATCAAAACTAAAAATGTATCAACTCTAGTCTGCTGTTTGTATAATAATCGGACAGTTTTAATTGTGTCGGACAGAGCTTGGGAGGTGAGCTTACATTAATTAAAATATTTTGGCAACTTAAAATACTAATACTTTTAAATTAAAGTGCTATAATTTTAATTGTTTGAGTTTAGGTGTACGATGCGGGTGATTTTTCAGTGTTAACCAGTTACCAACCCCGTGTAAGGCAAGAAAAGTGGGTTGGAGGTCAATTCATTTCTCCTGAAAGAGTTATAATTTTTGGATCTTCCGGAAAATCATACTTATTTAAGCTTCCAAACAAGTTAGTAAAATGCTTCCCTTATGCAGTTTTGAATATGTCAATATAAGATTTATAATTTATTTGGCATTGTGTCATTTTCAGTTGTATTGTGGACCACAAGGACTTTCATCGCATGGGTTACAAGGAAGAAGCATTCAACTACTGCATTTTGTGTGTTCCGAATACAAAGTTTTTGGTTTCTGCACCACAGTACTTGGTACTACAGCCTCCATCGACAGATAACCCCCAATTAAAGGGTTCCAAATCAATTTTACTAAGGGGCGATTGCGATTCGAAACTTACAATTTGGAACATTCCTCAAGTGACAAATTCTCAAATCATGCAATTAAAACAAATGGCTGTTGGAGATGAAAATGCTAGTGAAGAGGCACAAAAGATGTTGCATGCAGCTTTCCATCCTCCAGGTTGTTAATTATTCTTAATGCACCTATGTTTATGTGCATAAGTGTTGTTTGTTATACTAAATTGATTATCTAATCGAGCATACCTTATACGATGTAGAGATGCCACCAAAGTCTGTTTCTAGTCTTCAGCAAGCATGGGATAACCTAAAACCATCACCTCCTGGAATTCTCGATCAATTTGTAAGTCGATTAATTTTGTCCGTTTAAGAACAACGTGCAAAAGCAAAATTCTTTCTCTTACAACGTTGTTGGTCTGGTCATAGGACACGGAAGAATGCCGAGGACCTTTGTTGACATGTTCCATATATTTGGCACAACAATGCCGGCTTGTGTGTGGCCGCGAAGATGGGAGCATTGTTGTTGTTCCTGCGACCCAAGCAGTTATGCTACACTTGTTACATGGAAAGCATCAACAATATGAAGGTTGGAATTTATAAGCATATTTACACTAACATTAAACGTTAACCAAAGTCTTATGAGTATACATATCTATAATTTCTTTTATGTCTTAGAATGGCCAATGCACCAAATTCTCTTGGGTCATAAAGGAAAAGTAAACTGTCTAGTTTATCCACATGGTGTACATCCCAGATATGATCCAGCTTATCTGGTTTCCGGTGGTCGTGACTTTTCAGTCATTTTATGGGATATTGTGAAATGCGACCTTCTTCACCGATTTTGTGTACAGGTGAGGATTTTGGGAAGAGCCAATTAGTAATTGATCTAAAAAAACAATGGCAAAAATGTCATGGGCTCGAGTGAAATTTAGAATGACTATCAGCATCAACACCTGAAATTTGAATTGATTTTTAATAGGCGGGGGAAATTACACAAATCTTGGTCCCTCCAAATGAGTGCAGTGTGAGTACACATACTTTTTATCTCCTGATACTTTTTCATGTAACTGTTTTAACATATACATATTATTAACTTTTAAATTTATCTTTAGCCGAGAGTCCTACAGACCGTATGCAGTGTTTCTGGTGACCATTCCGCCGCCCTACTTTCTCTACGAGAGAAAAAAGCAATTCTCCTCGCGTCTCGACATTTATTTCCTATTATATCAATTAAATGGAGACCATTGGACGATTTTCTAATCATTGGATGTTCTGATGGAACTGTGCACGTCTGGCAGATGGAAACTGGTCATTTGGATCGAGTTCTGTATGGAATGGCTGCTGAAGATGTGCTCCAAGCTTGTGATGAAAACGGGAATATTTTGGCTGTTCAAGACACAGGACTAGGTTAGATTTCTTTATTTAATTATCAAGTCATACAAGTACCATGTTGATAAAACATCACATCAGTGAAACTCGTGTGCGTAAACGTTGATATATAATTTTTTTCTGTATGGAATGAGCAGCAAACCCAGCTGTGCATTTCTTTAGAGGACTGAAATCTAGGAATTTAGCAGCAATTCGCCATGCTGCGCAAGTAAGTTTTTAGTATGGTTTATTGCTATATTGCCACCAAAATAAACATTATGTAATTTGTATGGCTCAGAGGGGACTACACCAACTTCATGGAGCAGGCCAACAAGGTCCACTTGATCCTTTAGATCATGGTCGTCAACGTCTTCCTCCCTTGATGATTCAGGGTCTCAGGACAAATGAAAACGATCCGGAGGCGCACGTGTTATTTTTTGACATTGAAGCTTTGATTGTCCAACTTCTTGCTGAAGAATATGGCGCCGTTTCTCCAGCGTCACTAGAAGCCCAAGGTCTTATTAGTCAAACTGAATTTTGTAAAATCTTGGCACTTACCCACTCTGCAAGTCCGGACGCTCAGCAGAAAATCGCAGGTAATATCATAAGTTAAATAATATTTAACTCGATAGATGTGAATATATTATTAGTTGAAAACTCATTAATTTGTTATTTATTTCTCAGATTTTTTCGGGAAGGTGAAAGATCGAGCTGGTGATATGGAACGGATATTAAAAGACAAAGACAAGCATGGTAAATAAACAATAAAAATAATGTCAAACTTTACATATATTCATAAAATCTGAACTCATCTCAGTGATGTTTTTTAATGTGTGGTTGTTTCTGGTCCAATGCAGGATTATTATCAAAGGTTAAAGAGGGCGCAGAAAAAATTCAAGCAAAAGCAGAATCAGCATTGCTGATCAAACAAGAAAAAGAATTGAACGCCAGTCGCAAAAGTTAGTGATAATCTATTTGTGTGACATATGTGCATTTCTTTTGTCAGTTCTGATATTTATATTTATTTATTTTTGTAACATCTCTGTAATTTCTGGTCCAGATTCCAGTGCAAGTTTAATTGGGTGCGAAATATCGTCCACATCTTCCGGTCCGCGAAGAAATAGAAGTCTTCTTTTCGAATCCACTATTCCAATGGAAATTGCCCAACTGCTTTTGTCGCTGCTTCTTGGGTGGGGTCTGGATGTTGAGTTGGATGGCATTTCTGAAGCAAGATTAGGCCTCCTCAAGCCACTCGTGCCCATCTCGTTTGGTCAGATTTCTAGAGGCTACATGTCCTTAATGTCGCCCACTTGGAAACCTGCAACAAAAACGAAATTGGAAGACGTC
Source organism: Folsomia candida (assembly GCF_002217175.1). Classification (NCBI taxonomy): domain Eukaryota; kingdom Metazoa; phylum Arthropoda; class Collembola; order Entomobryomorpha; family Isotomidae; genus Folsomia; species Folsomia candida. The sequence goes on along the minus strand of NW_019091193.1, from coordinate 21,664,968 downwards.
TTAAAAATCACCTCTACCTTGTCCCAACGTGTCAAATGGTTCACTAGCAGAACTCATTGGGAAATCTCAAACTCAATGGTTCGAATGACTTTTTTTGTTTAATTGCAATTTTATTCATATACACGTATACAATGAAATAGAGTTTTTCTCTGGCTCCAACGATTTTCACGTAGGATAGCCTAAAATGTGTATAATTCTGTGTACATCAAGAATCCGTCATCATATTGAGGGCTCTCCAGCAGTTTTCGATACAAGCCAATATGTGTAAATTTTTTGATAATTGTTTGGTCTAAATCGTCCAAATTTGGTCAAATATCACTGGAAATAATTCGTAGAATAATTTTGACCTAGTATTTGTCCACTAACTGAAATTTAGATGCCAGATGTTGTTCAATTTTGCAAAATAATTGCAGTAATTATCGACTTGTTCTAAATTCCTCAGTTTATCAAGCATGTTTATTTTACAGTCGACCAACCATTTGTTGTCAATTGTGGCTTTAGCAAACACTTTAATGTCGATGCAAAATGCAACGTTTGTTCCTGAGCAAGAACGAGTGCGCCGAGCGAATCGGTGAGAAGAAAAAAATTATTATAATTATTGAGATCTTGTCTCTCATGTTCAACAACTTTCAACCTTTGTTTGTTTAGCCCATCCACAAAAAATCCACAAAATCAACAGGAAGACTCGTATGTAAGTTAAATTTCAGTTTATCATATATTCTTTTCATTTTGTCTCTGGGTTGCAATCAATGATATTTGATTATCTAACTCGTATTTTCCGTAACCACTTGGATTATCAGTAATATTGTGTATGTTTAGGTGAGTCAACAAGCAGCATCGAAGCACGGTAAGTTGAAACATAATAGTTTTTATTACATTACGGTACATTACGATACAGTCAAGCAACATTGCTGAAAAAATTAATTAAAATATTTCTAAAACTGCAATTTAATTTTAATCCTAGGGTGGTCACTCGTCGCAACTTTGCACTGTTGCATGCTCCATGAAAAATTGAAAACTCTCGGAGATTTTAAGGAACCTTTAGTAGAAACTTTAGCGATCAGATGGCAAGACCGCTGTGTCGAAATTCGGGATGCTGCACAAGCACTGCTTCTGGCAGAGTTATCAAGGTTAGTGTATATTTCACTTTCGCCTGGCCATTAAGCTAGTATGTAAAAGAAACATACATTCAAACGTATGTATGGCACACTGGGGATTTATTGGATGGTATGAGTATGTTTTTCACATATCTTAAATGTTAAGGATTGGAGTTGACGGACGAAAGAAACTGGTGGAGACTTGGGCACCATTTTTACCTAATTTGCAAATTGGTCCTTTCGTAAACCCCTCAACCGCAAATACTGGAATAATTTCTACTACACAGAACCCCGGCACTGGTATATGCAACCTTACCAATCACGTATTCGCGCATCATACTTGATCGTGTGATTGTATACACATTTTTTCACTTAGGTACTACACCGGTTACAACACCGTCGAGCCAGGGTGATGCCGCAGAAGATAACTTGTCTGTCACTGGCCCAGGTGGTCCAGGATCTGATCAAGATTTTGATGAAGACGTTGAAGAACCAAGTTTACGACCCTCGCCTTCTGAATTTAAGAGGAAACAAACAACAGCCATCATTCTTCTGGGTGTAATTGGAGCAGAATTTGGACTTAGCTTGATAGATCTGGTAAATATGAAAAATCCGGTTAATTATTGAAGCAATAATTATTTTTTAAAGTGTTGCCTGCATGCACTGTCATAGAGGTGATGTGCTGAATAATGCCTATCGTTTTTATGCAAACTTACACTATGATTGAATATTACAGAATACCGCTAGGACAGTTGACGTTGGGAGAAATAAAGGTGTTGAAGGCTTTGGTGTAGGAAACAGCGATCTCGCCAGATTGACAAGTATTTGATACAAAAATTAATGTTGTATTTAATAATTACTCACACTATAGCTATAGTCTATAGCACATAATGTTCCTTAATACTTTTGTTTACTTAATTAATTTTACTTTGACTTGCATAAAATAATTTCAGGCAAAGCATTGACCCACCTCCTCCTTAATCCTCAACTGAATCAGCAGTCTCAAAAATCTGGATTGACGACAGCTGGGCCTTATTCATCTCTTCGAAGAGCTGCTATCGATTTAATCGGAAGAGGATTTACAGTCTGGGAACCCTTTTTGGAAGGGTCAAAGGTTTTACTTGCTCTATTGGAGTTGTGCTGTGAGGCGGATAATCTTGTTCCAAGGTGAGTTTCATTATCACTTATCGATATCGTTGACAGTCATGAACACCTTTCTTCATAAATTTTTCAGCATGTCATTTGGATTACCGCTTACCCCTCAAGCCGACGCTTGCCGAACAGCGAGGCATGCTCTTACATTGATTGCTACTGCTCGACCCGCTGCGTTCATAACCACTATGGCAAAGGTTAGATCTCGAGCTGTGTATTATATAATTCCATGGACTCATCTAACCACCTTAAATATTTAAATAATTAATTGTATTTGCAACAGGAGGTGGCTCGGTACAATACACTCCAACAGAATGCTCAAGCCATCCAAATAAATCTAAACAACATTATACTGAATCGATCTAAGCCCGAAATTCTCAGAGTTATTGAACTTTTAATTGAGAAAATGCAATCCGAAATCTCTGACTTGATCGTGGAGGTGATGGACATTGTCTTGCATTGCGTGGATCATGGCCACCTAAAGACTAGGGGGCTCTCGGATGTGTTTCCTGTTCTCTGCAGATTTTCCCAAGTCAGTCACTGTCCTACGACACGAAGAATTTCCGTTGGGAGTAAACAAGGGAATTTGGCTATTTATGAATTGCGTAGCTCTAAATGTCAAAGCATTACAGCACATAATAGTCCTATAACTGCGTGTGCTTTCTCACCTGACGGGAAATTTTTGGCAAGCTATACCTGTACGGAGAATAAGATGTCATTTTGGCAGGTTAGTTAACTATTCTAATTTAAAACTTAGAATTTAAAAGCTATGTATTTTTTCAACCGGATATAATAATTAAATGTATAATTAATTTTTTAGACGAGCTCTGGGATGTTTGGCCTTGGGTACGTTCGCTATTTTTACTATTTAGTTTAATACCTCTTAATAAGAAATAAACAATTTACATCACTGTTCTTCAAATTACAGTCATACTCAAACCCGTTGCGTTAAGACTATAAGTACTGTTCCCCTGCCAGATAATCTCAAGAACACTATCAGATCTCCAAAACTGGTGTGGACCGGATCGCGCAATGTTAGCCTGTTGTTGGCCGACGGATCTGAAAATCGTTACGGCGTGTAGAGTGTAATATTTAATAGTGTTTAGCTATTCCCTCTTCTTGGGTGGTTTGTGGAAATTTATAGTGAGATAACTAACTAGTCGATTTTGTGTGGCAACCCCAAACTGATGAACCTCGTCTGCTGACCTTTTTCCGTTATTGTGATTGAGATTTAATAGTCTACATACTGCATGCATATTGGGTCATTGTCGGACCCCTTTTAATTTTCAGTCAATTTCTCCAAGTCGTGTATTAAATTTCTTGGTGCTTGCAATTTTTTTAACATTATGCATGACTATTGTGAAAGTTTATATGTACATTTAAGGCATTATGCAAAGATATGAGTGTCTAATTTTGTAGATTAATACTACTTTTATTGGTTCAGTTGGTCGATATTTTTTGAGATAACAAAACGAAAGAAATATTCTGTAGTTGATACAAAATTGAATGACACTCATAAACCATGTAATATACAAAAAAAGTGTAGCAGATTATAGAATGTAGCTATGTAAGAAATCGTAAAAAATATCACTCTGTAAGGATTTTAAAATGTGATGTACCTATTAATTAACGTTCGTTGTTGGTCATTCAGGAATAAATAATTCCATGATCTCATTCAAACGAGTAGTGATAAATTAGATAAATTATTTTTTCGCCATCACATTGCGTGAACTGTTTTAAGTTGATAGTTGTTGGAATACAAATGCTGCCAAAATCATTTATTTGTTCGCCTGCATAAAATTGTCTGGTGTATGCATCTATCTATGCACATAATGTGTAGACACTGGGTTTGGGTTGAACCTGCGAGTTCAAAAAATTACCAAAGTTCAACTCAGACAAGGGAAAGAGTCGACAATAATGCTTAACCGCATCGGCATCACCCAAATTAATGGAGACCACACTACATACACCATGAAACTCAGCAACAATGGATGTCATCCTGTCACTCGCTTTGTGTAACGAGCAACTATGCGACTCATTCTTTTTCGGCATATTATGTCCACTACATGGGCTTGTGCAGCTTATTATTTATTCTCTCATTCATTAAAATCATGGCGTTTGGCATGTTCATCGCCAAACAGGAGTGAATTGCAAAAAAATACATACAAATTCAATTATCTACATAAACATGTTCCCCTTGTAAACACATAACAAGTTGATTTTTCAGGAAAAAATACAATCTCGGGGCTACAAATCAATAACTATTTCGATGATTTTTTCTCGTACTTGGTGTGTGTGTGTAAAACAACTTGGAAATTCATGCTCATGAATTAATGAAAGTAGATCCGACAAAATTTAGATCTCGCCCCCTGTCAATCATTTTTTCTTATAAAATGAGAAAATCTCATGCCACGAGCATGGCTTTGGGTGGACATAAACAGTATGCTGAGGAAATACATCAGACAAGGAGTAATTATTTTTGGGATTCAACTCGTCCTCTGTATACATTCAGCATGTGCTGGGTTTCAATAACCATTACGTTTTTACTTTAACCTCCTCTGATTCACTTCAAAGCACTGCTTCTGTACATAAACTCCTGGCAGGTAAAGCAATACTGCATTAAACTTGGTTTTCATGGATAGAAGTTGTTGTAACACGCACGCAAACCGGCGACAGAGAGTTCTATCATCCATTGAGAAGAGTTCTCTGCTACTGCTTCACAGTTTACATAGATATTTACAACAAGAACGCAAAGCGGTCGTACGTCTGTGGGTACTGTAGCACTTTAATTTTGCTACAGTACTGCTACGGGTTTGGGGTAGTTTGTACTTTTTTCTGCAGTTGCAACCTGCAATTTCCAAAAGCGTAAAGTGATTCCTCTCATGAACACAATCCAGTTTACACAGTTCGTATTCCATAGTTCGCAGAAGGACAGGACCGGTACCGGTCAGAAAATCATCTCTCCTATCTGGTAGCACAATGTCTTAAGTCCTGTTTCGTCTAATTGGCTACGAGTTCAAAGAATTCAATTATTAGGCCATCTTCGAGTGCTTGTGTTTGTCGATACATATTTATCAATCGTCATTCATTACAACTGTGCAATACACGATCCTTCAAGCCAAATTCCTCACTGGAATGGGGCAAGATCAATAATTGTTACTTGCTACCAGAATCTTAGATTCTTATTGTGTAAAGTAACGTAAAGATTGAGAAACTTGGCAGTAATTTTTGCTTTGCATGTCTCCTTACTGCATGTCTCCTTGCTACTCCAGACAAGGCAACAAAAAATGCGATTGTCCTAACTCAACAAACCGGCCTGGACCCCAGCGAAAGAAGAAGATTCGTCCATCCAACCATTCCATGCATTGTCATGACTAAAGACTTTGCTGCCATGAGCTCACAACCTTGTTCATAACTCTCTGGCTGGACTACACTTGTTTCATTAACCTTTAAGAATTGTGCATATGATTAAGATGTGATTTTACTTGCAGTAAGAAAAGTGTGCAGACAATGGGAAGGGGGATCGAGAGAGTGTGGGATTATGACATACGAGATTTGACAGTCACTGTATTCAGACCACGCGATTTTATTGCATGCACGACAATAGATATACGAGTTGCGATTGTCTAGCACAAATTTTTTTGCCAGCCAGATATTCAAGTCTAAAAATGGCTCAAATCGTCTATTTTTAAACATTTTTTACTATAAATAAAATAATATACCTGTCGTGTGTTTATAAGTTGTTGTTGTGTCCCGTGTGAGATGAATTCTTAAAGTCTCATCATGCAGCGAAGACATTTTCATACAAGTAACGATAATAATCTAAACTGAGCCAACTGCTAATGAAACTTTTTTAGTGCTATTGACGCCGAAGGATGTGAGTAAAATGGAAATGAATCGATATCTGGAAATTGACTAGAATCGATCCGAGTTCTGCGTTTAGCTTTTATGAACACGAATAGGCAAGCATGCACCATGTTAAAATATACGTATACTTCTAAACAATGCAAGACTAATGTATAGTCCTGTTGCGAATGTATAAAATACATGTATGAACAAGAGAAAGTGAGTATGGATTAATCGCAAAGTATGTCGGTGTTAAATAATTGGAGCGCATTTTTAGTAAAACAGAGATTGAACTTGAAACTCTGAAAATGTTACCGGAACTACTTTTCTACTTGCCAAAACTGCACTATTATGAATCGACTTGTGTTTTATCATGCCAAAGGAGAATACAATGTTGTAAATTTAAAATAAGTTGTAGTGAATTTGTGATGAAATGTGTGTTGTTATTTTTGTATCTGAATGTGATACAAGTTCGGGCACAAGATGCGATCCGATTTACTACCACTCCTTCATCCATCGGTATTAGTGGGGCTGACGAGGAAAATATACTAGACAGCGACACATTTGGTGATTTTAAAAGTGTGAGAAACAAGGACTTTTTCAATTATTTGGATCAAACAAAGGATAGAAACAATGGAATCAATGATCCCAGATATGCGAATGAAAGTGGGATTAGATTGGATGAGTTTCTGCAGCAAGTGGTCGAGAAGGACAACGTCACACATTATCAGAGATTGGAGCTGTTTGGCCCAAAACTCTGGTCAAATCACACAATTCATAATCCTTTGTAAGTTGCATAATCCAGATTTTCAATGATTTTTTTAAAAACATTTTTTGAATATTTCCAAGTTCTTATTCATACATGAATGCTAATAAATAGTTTGCATCAAGACATAATCCTTTCAAACTTGAACTCACCTGAAAATTAGTGTTTCTTTTGGTGCAAGTTCGCATCATTGTTATCCGTAAAATTACATCTGACTAAAGCCCAAAACCGGCTTGCTTAGTGATTTAGTGATGGATGGTTGGATAGTCCTACTTCTGTTGTATAAGTTTAATACTTACAAGATTTTTCTTTCGGCAAGATCACAGAATTATAATTAAGCATCCATAAATTGAGTTTCGTGCTATAAATTTTAACGATGTAGTAAATCTTTGACAGGATAAAAGTTGACAATTAGCAATACGAATCACAATTCCACATTGCCAACAGAAATACAAACACGTAAAAAAGCTTTGCTCATTAAACTTTGATTACATAGAGGATTTATAGTGATTGCACCCTCCATCATTCAACCAGCCTCCATTTACTCGGCCGTGGTGTGGGTATCGAGTATCGAAGACAGCCCAAGATTGGGAAATTTGCTTGACGATAAGACCATTTCGAGAGGGGTCCATTTTCGACTGGCCCTTTTTAAAAATGGGGCCGATATTCAAGCATCGACTATTCACATTCAGCCGGTAGGTTCTGTGTAGACACGTGGTCGGTCATGGGAAAAATCCGCAAGCTCTATAATTTGAGGGGTTTATTGGTTTCAGGGGACTTCGGATGTTCTCAAAATTCAAGTAATTCATCGAGTGTAAAAATAGTAGCTTCCAATTAAATTGTATTATACATATGTGAGTAATGATAATGTGATTAAATTATGAAAGGTGCCAACTCAACTGCCTCGAGGAGAGTATAAAATTCGTATCGAAGGAGACGTCGGAGAAGGTCGTGGGGGTTCAATATTTGCATCCGAAACTCGTCTCAAGTTTTCAGAAAAGTTTCTGTCCATCCTGATCCAAACTAATCGACACATTTATAATGGTGGTCAGAAAAGTGAGTTGATGATACTTACGTACTTAATTCTTACAATATATGCACAGGTTAAAGTCTGGTCGAGTTGTTTAAGTTTGCAACTGTCAACACTAATACATGTTCTACCGATTACGTGAGCTGAGTCAGTTTTAATGATTCGATTTCTGACTGTTGTGGGTTTTGTTCAATTTTTTGTAGTTTGTTTTCTGGGAAATTATTTTATGTTATGTATTTTATGCACATATGAATTATTTTATTTGTTGCATACGTATAAATATTTAACTCGGGACTTTGACATTTCGTTTGCAGTTTTATTCCGTGTCATCTCCCTTCGTAGAAATATGATTCCATATGACGACCCGATCGATGTGTATATTTTGGTGAGCTGATTAATAGAAAAACCTAGCATAAAGTATTTACTGACATAACATCATATCTGAGACAGGATCCAAGAGGTTTCATTATGCGAAGATGGCCTTCGGTCCCATCATATTTAGGTATAAATGACTATGTGCATACGTAGATCTACACATTGTTAGGAGACACACAGCAAACCCTTGATTGCGTTTTTTTCAGGTGTGATCGACTTGGAGTACGAATTGCCAACTTTCACTTCGCTCGGTCACTGGACAATCCGTGTCGTAGCTGCGTCTCAAGTTCAGGAGAAACGAATACTTTTGGAGAGGTAAGCAAGTTTAAGAGTACAAAACCTTTCTGGTCTTGACCATCCTTGGACCTGTCAGAAACTAAGGATAAGAAAGCTCTGGCACGAGTAGAAGAGACTTTGCATGTACTGTCTTTCGTATCGAATCAAAGCCAAACACTCTTAGAAATCTTTACTTGATTCCGTGTAAAATATACCTTTATTTGGGGTAAAAATCGCACGCATGCTATACAAAGTTACACAGACAATTTTGGAGAAGGGTAACCAGTTTTACTTTATTTCAAGTGCATTCCCTTGCTAGGGGATGCCCAAAATCAAGTAAACTCGACAAACTTAGATTATAGTGTTTGAGGCGTTTACTTCGTATCAAGTGCCATGTTACTTCATATTAAGTTAGTGGCAAGTTCCCTATACTACGAATATAGTATGAGATACCTTTAAATAAAGTAAAATTCATACACATTTGGGTTCCATAACTTCCTTTATTTAAAGTGAACAAATAGATTTTAAACTTTAAACTCACAAAATTAAATAAATTATCAATAGGTATTTGTCCGATTATTGAGTTCGCAAATAGAGGAACTTGTGAAAAATTCCTGTTTCCAGCCACTCCATGAGGAATAAAGGTCCAATGATTGACATACGGCGGCGTTTTATCGGTCATACAAAAAATTAATCCGTGCATTATTAGACAGCATAGATTATACCTCAAATAATTAGTTATTTTGCAACTTACCTTGTTAACACCTATTTTTCACAACTAATTAATATTAATTTGCACTAAATATTTCTTTTGACACGGACCAATTTAATTAATTGTTGCCGAGTGAGACCCGCTCGCCAAACAATGCACGATTGACTTGCCAACTGACGCCCGCTTTTTAAGACAGGCGCTTTAGCCAATACTTGCTATTTAGTAAAGCGTACTAAATATATGGCATGCCTTACTTGGCACAGGGTAGTAAAGCTAGAAAAAGTACTATTTTTGGGGTATGAGATGTGCTTACTTAAGACAAAGTGTAAATTTGTGATTACTAGTTTTTGAGTTACTGCTTTTACTCTAAATAAGCCATTGCCAACTTTTTTTAGTATGACTTGAAACATTACTTCGGGTTCCTCGCAAAGATTTTCTAAGTGTGAAGGACGCCGTCTGAATAAAAGCTTTGTCGGAAATAGTCTAATTGTAGGTTATCATACTAATCCTAAGGGATATGCATGGCAAAGAATGAGAAAACTGACTGTGCCATTCGATTATTTATCATGTTCAGTTAGCTCTGTATTTATTAATGAAAATTTAATCAATTTAAGTATCTTTTTTCCCCTTCTTTTTCTGAAACTTCTCTTCGAGATATTTCGTGGCAACCCCTGGATTCCTAGAGGTGAAGAAATGCATTGTAATTGAAATACTTTTTACAGGTACTTTCCTTCCCAACACGAAGTTTATGTTTCAATGCCGCCCTTTATCCTGTCCACGGAAGAAGATTTGGTTGTGGAAGTGTCGTCATTTTATGGGACAGAGAAAAGCGTGCGAGGAAATGCAACTGTGAGGCTGTACGTCACCCAATGGGGTCATCAGTATGTTGACCGGGCACCCTCCCAACAAAAGTACACTCTTTTCGACACTCAATCGGTGTTCCTGGTCCGTATAATTACGTAGTCTTGGTAGTCAGTGGTGGAGGACATTTGTAAAAACTTCACTTTGGGTTGGTTTAGCTGGGGACGCAAGAGCTTAGGTGGCCAATGTCAGTAATTTATGATGCCATTGGAACCTCGTCAAATGTGGGAATTCGGGTAGAGGCTGAAGTCACTGAATTCTTTTTGGATGAAACTCGTTTTGGTATGAAAAAAGAAACACTAAACAATGAGCTTCATAATTTGTGACAACGAAACTGCTTATTCGGATTGCGCAGGATATGCCGAAAGTAGAATTATAAAGGAAACAATAAGACTGAAATTCTTAGAGACTGCCCCAAAAGTCTTTAAACCAGGGATGCCTTTTCGCACAATCGTTAGTGATTTAAAATTATTTATATTACAATTTCATCTTGATTGCTATTATTAACGGTGTTATGTTATCACTAAAAGCTGGCAGTCGGTTACGAAGATTTGGAACGCATTCCTCGAGACATCCTTGAGTCATCTACACTTCGCATAACGCCGCAGGCTTTTGTCAGCAGTGGATCTCGTGTTGATCTTGAACCTATCGAGATAAATTCCAGAGAAAAGTTTCACAATTTTTTCCAAGATCGTGGTAGAGACCGGGACAGAGAGATTTACACCCATGTGCGAAACCACGTTGTGAGGGAGGGAGACGAGGAGGAGGAGGAGGACCCGTACACCTTCCAGTCCGATTGGACCGACAAAGAAAGGAAAACATTCTCCTTGCAGAATTTCATCACGAAGAGAAGGTAATAAATAAACACGAATAAACTAATTAATAAGAAGCAATAAAACGCTGGATTTACAGGGACAAGCGCTATTTTGATGAAGGGATTGTCGAAGTAAATCTCATTGTTCCAAAGAAAGCGACTCGGGTTGTGATCAGGGCAGAATATTCAGACGACAAGGGTTCACGCACAGTCGCAGAGCTGGTGGCAGTGCCGGCGTTCTCACCGGGAGGAAAATATGTCAGCGTGTCACTGCGGACAGGAGACCCGGTGGCAGTTTCACATTTTGTAGTTTTGCAATTCCAAGCAAATTTCAAACCTCAACATTTTCATTACGTGGTATGCACAAGATGTTATGATACGGATCTATATGACTGATAGGGGTATTCTGAGATTCGATTAATTTTATATGGGCAAAAACAGGTCGTGGCCAAAGGTCTCATCTTAACGCATAGCACTGAGTTTCTTAAAAACTCTTGGTCCCTTCCGCGTAGTTTCACAGTGGCCGTTTCCGTAAGCGTATATGGCCATCAAATTAAATATAATTGTGCTACAATATAATTTGCGCATTTATTTAGCCGGAAATGGTGCCTGGTTTCCACGTGTTTGTCTACGTGGGATTGAGAACAGGAGAAGTCGTATCGGACAGTGTTTTTGTCCCCGTGGACAATTTTCAAAGACATAAACTGTCGCTGGTCGTAAATGGTGCGAAAGACAGGTCCAAGGACACAGTGGAATTGCAACTTTACGCAGACCCTGCCGCTTATTTTGGAGTTTCTGCACAAAGGAACGCACGCCACTTGATGCAGGCTGGGAATGAACTAAGTCATTCATATGTTTTTCAAACGCTGCATTCCTTAGAGCCACACAACAGGTAATATTACTAAGATAAGTCTGGGTTGATGACAAAATAGAGACGGTGATCCTAGTCCACGTAGCTATACATGCATATCTGCAGGACGTTGCTAAAATGGGTTTGGCGTGACCGGAGTGGAGAAAAGTCTGATCAACTCAAGTACTTTCCTTGCATGACATACGCCATCGACACTTATCGGAGTCTACAGCATACGAGTCTTATTCTTTTCTCGGATGGTTTCATATCGACATCTCCTTTCCATCGTAAGTGCTTCTGTGTTTTGACACGTAACAAGTGCGGCCCGAGGCAAAATGAGACAAAACCCCGAAACAAAAAATACGCATGCACACAAATACATTTATTCTGGCGATGAATTTTCAGAAGTTGAGTGTCCAGAGGAAGAATGCATAACTGGCGGATGTTACCTTCGTCGACAAGCATGTGACGGTAGAACGGATTGTGGCGACGGGACCGATGAGCTCAATTGTAAGTCTACAAATAATCATGATTGTACAGACGATGAAATTTTATTGAATTGACATGTGCACTGCAGCAGCAAATCTAATTGTCACTCAATTATTTACTTCCTCCCTCAATTCCATTCTTAAATTAGGAATGATTAACTAAACCACAGAATGAATGTAGCAAATTACTACATATGTACGTTCATAGTGGATGCATTGTTAAATCAAGGGAAATACTTTGTTTGCTGGAATTGTGTAATATAATAATAATGAAATGGATGAATTTTACCCATTGTATGAACAGGTGACTTTCAGAATGATGAGGATATCGTCAATTTCAGAGTCAACAGGGCCAACAGATTTGGGGTGAGTGTACTAAAAAACATACTGGGCGATAGGCTCAGTTTCGTATAGTTTAATGAAGAACTTCTTTATTTTTTAAATAAAATTCAACTTTAAACAATTGGGTCTCAGATATAGAAGAACGTCAAGAATAAAATGTCATTCTTGTTCCTAGGACTTTTTCGATGCTGGAAATGAATGGCCTTGGGTTCACGAAGCAATTGCGCACAGCGGAGACAAAATATTTATGCTGCAAACACCGGAAACAACAGATACCTGGTATTTCAATGCTTTTGCAATCAGCAAGAAAAGTGGATTTGCTTTGTTGGACCAACCAATACAGGTATTAAGTACATTTGATCCAACTTAATCGTACATCCTGTTATTAGAGAGATCATTTCCGAGAGACAATCACCAAAAATCTCATTTTCCCCTCACACATTTCTCCTTCACATTACGCTAAATATTATTATGCTAAATACTTCTTATGTATTTTTGCAAATTTTCACCAGTACGGAACAGATAGACCTTTTATGATGGTAGTCGATTATGCTTCGTCGGTTCGTCGTGGGGAGCAGGTCGGAATTATCGCCATGTTGTACAACAAGCTTCCCAGAGAAATTCTAGTCCTGGTCACGGTTGCGGGATCGGATGATCATGTCTTCGTCCATGCTGGAAAGCACGGACAGCTCGAGTTTGATAAAGATCATCCCCAATTCTCTGGAGGGGATCACCAACAACTTATCTGGGTGGGTATTAAAGACACTAATTTTCCACAGTTCACTTCTTACGGCATTATATTAGGACATTATTAGTATTATTCTGGATACTTCAGATGGCTCCTGAATCTGAGCAAGAGCTGAGAGTACCGATAAAGCCGCTTGTTGACCAGGGCACAATAACGGTTACAATTACGGCGACTACTCAAATTAGAAGTGATACTGAAACTTGCGAGATTGAAATTTTGGTGAATAACTTGAAAAAAATGTCTGCAGTTGATTCGACATATAATTAATATTTTATTGTTTTTATGGGGTGCGTGTCAGCCTGAGGGAGGTGGTGTTGGGAAGCACACATCCCTTCTTCTGGATATGAGAAATCGTGCCATTGTTTTAAAATATTTTAATATCTTCGTGGAAGAAGTTCCGTGGGTGCCATATGAAACTAAAAGAAAATATGTGTACGGCAGTCCCTCCGCTCATGTTCTAATCTCAGGTGTGCACACTAGATTACATTACCAACAAATTAGTACTAATTTTCTAAGGAAAAAATTTAGGAGATATCATCGGTCCATTGCCAAATTCTCTGCCTTGCACAATGTCCAATCTCATGGGAAAAGGTACGTGAAATTCTTTCGTATGTTTTATAAAGCATGAGCAATATATTAATTTCTATGCATTTTATTTTTCATCCCTGTCTCATGGAAAAGATGGGAAGGGAACGGCTGACCGATTGTTTGAGGTTAGCAAAATTTGTAAGAGATTATCTTCCCCCCACACCTATGCAAATTAAACTAATCATGTAGTTAGAATCTGAATGTGTGCAATATTATTTCTTGCCATGTGACAATGATATAAGGCGTCTTTGGTCTTTTTGATTTAATTTCCTACAGCTTTCAGCCAACATTTGGGCCTTGCATTATCTCCGACTGACGAACCAACTCACGACGTCGATCTCTCGCCCAGTCTTTACTCATATGAACAAACTCTTTGCTTGGATCATGAAACGATTCAGTTTGCCTGGATTCTTTAAAATGTGAAAAACTAAGCTTTAATAATTTAAACACTATCTTTATCCAAGTTAATTTTCGGTAGGTGGAACATTTCTCGACCATCCGTGTGGCTGAGTTCTTGGGCTTTGCAAATATTCCAGCATGGTTCCTTCCAAGACTGGGAAAATGAGTTTTTTGTGGAAGGCCCAATTTTTGCTAGAGTGATTCAATGGATTCTAAAGTATCAGAATTTGGATGGCAGCTTTTCAGAGACTGAACACTATGAGATGTTCCCAGTTAACAAGAAGATGGGTTACATGGTGAGTTCGAGCGTTCTGTATAATTTCAGGATAAATATGTGTGCAATATACATATTTTTGCATTGTTCTCCACTTTTTTCTTCTTCATAGGGTAACATGGAAGGGGTGGGTGCAAATGTGACCCTCACGGCTCATTTGCTAATTACCCTGCAACTGGTGACACCCATTCTGGATGGGAATATTCGTGTTGAGTGTAATAATGCCAAACAAAATGCTCTCAGGTGTGTTTGCAGTTTTATTGTTTGTATAATTTAGATTTTCAGACAAATGCACTTTCCTTGTCTCAAATTTACTAACGACATCACTCACCTTTATGTACTTCGTTTCCACTACTCAAACTTGATGACTTGTATTCTTCAATATAAATTAGCTCCCAAATAAATCATATTTCAGTATGCAGATATGTATTTACAGGGGCGTATTTCGTATATAAATTACACAATTATTCTCAAGCTCTTAGCTGTCTGAGTGAAAAGGGAGAGACTGATGAACATATGTATACACATGTCATTGTCTTGTCAAATAATACTTTGTCTCAAGTGGCTAAATATATTTGGACGTATGACATTGATAATATACGTAAATAAAAAAATTTTGATGGTGATTTTGTCTTTGCAGATTTTTAGAACGAAGTTTATCAGACATCACGAATCCTTACCAGATTGCAATTACTGCCTATGCTCTCACCATTGCCGATAGCACTGAAAAAGAGTCTGCCTTCTCATTGCTACATTCTGTGAGGACGGAAGCAGGTAATTAAGCGAAAATAATTTATGTGCACCTACACAATCCCATCATATATTTATACGTGTAGTTTGAGTCGTCGAGAGGGTGGTGCTAGAATAATGACAATAATGACATGCTGCGGACGATTGGGGTGCGTTGAGGTTCAAAAACTAAACAATTACACTTGCTCATTATTGCAGCTGTCATAATAATCTATTCCCCCTCAGAATTCAGATGCATATTTATATACCCACCGCCAGACAATTACAATTACCACTATCAATACGTTCTGGTGTGTAATCGTAAAGCAGCAACAACCAAGTCCATAAATATGTCAAACGGGTGCCACAATGTTGGTTACAAGATAATTGAAAAAACATTTGCAGTTTGGAATAAATGAGTGTTTTTGAACGGTTTACGATTATGCATATGAGGGACAACAAAATTGATGAAATAATGTTTATTGAATTAATTAAAGTATTATACTATTGCAGGTGAATTTATCTACTTTTCTCCAGCGCCTGTTGTGACAAACGCAATTACATACGAGAATAACAGGCCATTTCTTGAACCTAAAAACAACGGTAAGGAAGAATGAGACTAGTGAGATGCACTTATGTATGTATTTGTGTAGGTGTGTAAGTGGAGGCAAAGTGATACTATGTATTTCAATACCACTGTCACATCAAATCTCGCTCAAAAAATTATACTTTCGAGATATATTTATGAATTGTGATTTGTGAAGCACAGAAGAATATATTACTATTTTTAATAATATTTTAATGACTGTCATATAAATACGTACTAAATAAGCATTTGAAATAAAACTTATGTCCATTATGTGCATAGAATTTTGGGACTCGGTCGCTGTGGAAGGGACGTCTTATGCTCTCTTGGTCTACCTCATCAGGGATGGAGTCTCCCCAATACCTGACAGAGTATTTACTTACGATTTTCAACACAAATACCAATTTTAAAAAATTGTGTAAGAACTCTTGATAGTTTTGATATCCTTATTTCCAGATTGTGGCTTGGTTAAATACGATGAGATTGACCGACGGGGTTTTTATTTCATCCGTGGTATGTACTATGATCTCCATGAAGAGATTCCTTATTATTTATTTACCAACATTACCATAAATTAATCACGTAGCTCAAATTATACTTGTTAATGAAGTGTCTTGACATCATCTTGAGATGTGATTTCCTTCTTTCAGTTGCCAGACTGAATTTTAAGTTTAATTTGGGATGTGGCTTGTATTTTTTCAGGATTCAGCAGTAGCATTTCAGGGTGAGTTTATAATAGCCGAAGTATATGTAATGCTTACATGCGTTGTAATGGTACATGGTTCTGAACGCATTACATATTTGACTTTTGAAATACAACTCCCTAATGGTAAAAATAACTATTGATTTCAAGCTCTGACAGAGTATGCTAATCGTGCCCGAATACGTGACATAACGGATGTATCAATAAAAATTGAGCTGTCAAGTCAAGGCGAAGACGCCGAACCGTTTGTCTTTCTCCCAGACTCAGCTTCCGCTTCTCAACAAGTCGACGTAAGTGCATGCTTACAACTGCTAATAAACAATCTACACACTTTTAAAGTGAGGCTTCTATGGAGGAGTGGGATCAGACAAAAAAACCATATATCATCTTTTGTAGGTCTCAAAAGTGTGGGGTCACGTTAACATTCAAGGAAGAGGAGCAGGCCAAGCAGTGGTTCAACTCGATGGTACTTAATTAGTACTCATTTAAATACTACGATGCATGTAAAGTTATTGATTGACTCGTTGCATCGCCTCTACTAAACGAAAGTTTTTGTTTCATTTAGTGGCGTTTGGCGTGGATTGGGAGGAATACAAGGACACGCCTCCCGTGGTAAATACATTCTGATCCCGTCACTGATTGCATACATTGTCAAATTACACATCATTATCATATACTTTCATTAAATATCTGATTACAGGACGCCTTCGAACTTAAAATTGTCGAATACTTCAGCGACAGAAGAAATAAGTCTGATCTTACAGTGGAGGCCTGCTTTAGGTTAGAAAACATTAAATTGTGCATTTTAATGTAGATATGAAAATATTTCCTTGTTGCAATGATTTTGGATTGTAAAATTTCTAGATGGATTCTTCTAGAGGAGTCCGAAGTGAGTGGGGGTGCGGTGTTGGAGGTGGAAATTCCGAGCGGGTATGGAATGATTCAATCGGATGCGGCGAGGTTGGTTAGGTCAGTGTAGCATGCAAATTTGTATCTGATTACCAGAATGATTATGTTGAAGTTGTGGTTGAGTATGATCAAGGTTCCCAAATGGTCATTATGATATTTATATTTTCTGGGATTATATTTCAGTTCCGGAATCCACCCCTTCCTCAAGGACGCCTGGACTGTGCCAGGAAAAACGAGCTGGTATTTCGAACGGGTAAACCTATTTATAGTTATATTTACGAGTGACAAGCGTTGGAGTTATTATTACACAGTTATAAATACTTGTAGGTTCCATCTTATGTGACATGTTTCAACCATACGGTCAAGAGGTAATTAATGCATAGTCGTGTTATAGCTAGAGTTTTGGGTTCAAATATTAATGCTCGTGTACATGTAGATGGTACCCAGTTGCCAATTTAACGAGACATCGTCAAGCCACCCTTTATGAGTCATATTCGCCAGGTGGGTATTATACATTTCACGTAAATAACTTTGGTATGTTACCATTTAATAAAATTTATCGTTTATTTTAGAGCGGTTTGTGAACACTTTGGTCAACGATACGACTCTGATGAATCTCGACATCTGCCAAGTATGTGGTTCATCGTCCTGTCCTTACTGCCCATTTTATAATAATGTTTCATTACTTAGGATAAATTATCTTGTGCTTTGTGGCTTAACTGTGTTTTCGATACTTAAAATTAGCATGCCTGCTGTGCATTCCGATTTGTATTAGCTATAAATTCGTACTTGTTATTAAGTTAGGTTTATAGGATATATAATAGATAAATAACCAGTAGTAATGAATATGACTCGAATAATATACACCGGTAAAGTCAGGGTGACAGCGAGTGACATTAAGAATTGTTCGAGTAAAAGTGATCTGTTTGTTCGCGTTAAACTAACTTCAGTATTACCATTACCTTTATTTTGCGCAGCAGGGGTAATAAAAATAAAACACATTTTGTTAGCTTTTATACTACAGTAATTAAAATGCCAGAATTTTAACTATACTAAATGTAACGCAATAAACCAAGTTGGACTTTCAAGCTATGTACTTACAAGCTCTTCACATGATAAATATTGGCAATAACTAGTCACCAAAATTAGCATTGTAAGTACTTCTAAGGGTTTGCAGATTATTCACAGACTCCATAAAATCGTCCACTTCCATTCCTAATTCATTGGCAGATGGTAAAGTTTGAGTAATTCTGTTTCTATTGTTTTTATGTCCGCCTGAAGGTACAACTTTGTTCAATAAATCCCCACATTTTGTGCTGTTCTGAGCTGAACTGATGGAACTGAAGGACCAACTGCTTACAACACCTGAATTTTGTTGAATGAAATTATTAGGTTGTCTACTCGCTTGTCCTTATCACAATTAAATAAATTATGATATTTATACCGTTGGAATATTGTTGACCAAATTTAAAAGTGTCTTTAGCAAATTCTTCCACTACTTTGGAGGGGAAAGGATGCTTTACTATAACAGGAATGTCACTACTTCGTACAATATTCACGGACTTTGAAAACGATTCCTTAGTGAATAAGTCTAAACATGATTGTGCATTGCTGATCTGCCTTTGGTATCCAATTAGCCCTTTCCGTTCGTCTTCACTGCAAAAACAAGTATAAAAGCTTACTTCAATTTAGTGTACCATATATTTAATCTTAAAAATCATTAGATAAAATTATACTCAATTGATCTACTCACAATAACACGGCAGTTTCAGGGATTCCTCTAGCAGAAAAAAAGTTGCCGTTTGAACTTTCAAAGTCTGGGCTAACTCCAGGCGTCAATCCCCGAACATAATCCATACCACTTGAATTTAATATGCTAAACAGTGACGACTTTTTACAATCTAAAGGGAATGGAAACGAGGTTGAAATAGTGGTCATTTTTCGACCCATAGCACTCAAGAAAGACGCCAGTTCCTGAAGAGATATCGAAGAGGTCGAGGACGGAATTGTTGAGAGGCACGGAGACAACAGTGTGTCTAATGCGACCGCTAATATTGCGCTAGACTCGTAAAACGACTCGGCCTGAAATAATGAAAAATAACGACAGAGTTTAAAATTTCATGTTTTAGCTCTACTCGAATAAAAAATTGGTTTGCATTTTTCTTAACATGCCTTAAAACTCAAATATGGTAATACTACTGGTACGATTCGTTGCGCACAGAAATCTTGACAGAGCCCTAAAGATGTAAATACTGTCGAGTAAGAGTTAAATGCATTATACAAAAGTGTTGAGTTTGTCATCCGAGTCCTGAAGGCCCGTCCAGCAGAAGCATCATCATGTACGTTGGTCAGCGTGGGGGGACAGAATCCTATACCTAGGCATACTTTCTTCTCATATTCATCCGATACGTGTTGAAGGAGTCCACCAGCAAGGCCACTGTAACCATTAAGTTGGTCCACAAAGATATTAAACCCCTGCACACAAAAATATACAAAAAGACGTCCTAATTACTAATTATTTTAATCTTGAGTTCTTGCAAAGTAGAAGTATCAAGTAAGAATTATTTACCTCTAGCCTATCACATTCTTCTGCAAACCTCCGAATTCCTTCCTCTACATCTACTTCTAACGATTTCCAAACCTCCATCCCTTGTCCGTACGAGTCCAATTGTCCGGTTTCAGGATTGTGTGAGAAATTAGGAAGGAGATGAATATTATTTGGGCTCAATTTCCACGTTGCAAAGTCACCCCATCGGGAATAATCAGTAGGGAGTGGGGAAGGGTTATCAAACACACTTTTTGCTGCTGCTGTGGATGGCTGTTCGTCTTCGTCAGATTCTTCCCCCATGAGTTCCACTTTCCCACCCCACAAGCTAATGTTCTGTTGATGTTTGGAGGCAGCAACAGTAGTTGGCTTACTACCACTACCTCGATTAAGTGCCACATTTTCTTTGGTGTCGATTACAAGTAATCGTGGACTGAAGCTGGGGGGTGACTGGGAGGAGGTACGGCCTACCTCTCGCCAAAGGCTCAGCGGTGTTGACAGAGCGGCGTCAGTAGACGACTCGTTGTGTTGTGTTTCAGGATTCTGAGAATACCAATTAAATAGGTTGTAAATATCCAAAATCGAGAAGAAAAAATCTTCAAAATACATGAAATACAACAAAATACATGAACCTGTATTATGAATTTTTAAATATTTTATTTATTCTATGCTAGGGAATTTAGGGGTTTAGCAATACTTGTAAGTTGAAGAAATGTGCGCCCACGAAGTTGGAATAATTTCCAGCTTGAATCGTTATCATGATGAACGGGAATACGCTGTGATATAGTAATTCAATAATGTGTTATATTATGTGTAAAATTGTAATTCACAATTTGTTAGTTAGATTTTATGAACAATAACACTTCCATGTGCACTTGGGGTTTTTCTCCCGGGTTTCAATTGCAATCGAGTCTACTCTCAGATCAGACGATGCATTATGATAATGATGACAAATTTGAGATCTAATTAATCAGTCAATTTATTTATCCCTAAATCATAGCATGTAATAAAGAGTGTCATGAAATCTAATTATCAAGATATAAACAGAATATTACATGTTCAGATTTACCGAATTTCGACTTATTCCGATTATTTAGATCGTTCAAGTACCAAGCTATTTTATGGGACAATGTTTGCGCTAGTTTAACTTTTTAGTGCGGTATCTGGTATTAGTTTAAAACATTAATTTACAAATATTAAATGAATCAAAATTTCATTTAAAAATATAACATACTTGGGCTAACAATTAAAGATCTTCTAAAACCGTCGTAAAATTCAAACATATTTGCAAGTCAAATAAATAAATATTTTTTGTCATTTTGTTGTCAGTCAGTGCCATAATCCTATATAATTTCCACACAAAGTAATTGGTAGAGGTCCACCAGCTGCGAAAATGCGAGTCCCACTCATGTCAACGCAGTGGGTGTAAATTGCGGGGGTGTATTTTTGTCTGTACACATCCATGATAATTTCTTCATCTGGATACGTCCAACCTATTATGAGTATAAATTGTTTTGAAATGCTATTTAGTTTTTCTAATATTATATGTATGTCGTCATATTAAACAAATGTATGTAATAATAAAATAAAATACCAGTGCTAGATTTGAGAGTGGCTGAACGTGCAGAATTAACATTTGACTCCAAGTATTTTCCAGCCCTGAGATCGTAGAACATGACTGTTCCTTGTCCAGTGCCGATGGATAAAAGGGAAGAGTAAAAATTAGTAGAACGAATTCCAAATCCTATTGTGTAAATTCATAAAAAATTAGTTTCCCCAAGAAATGATTAATATTTTATGAAGTTTGTTTTAGCTCACCTGAGTATTTTGAGAGAATTTTCTTCACACATTGAATTGTTCTGGCATCCATAAGAGAGGTGTGGGATTTACTTCCCACGGCATATAGTCCATAATCTTCATGCACAGCGAGACAAACATTCTCCATACTGAAACCAAAAGAATAATTGCACGTGTATTGAGTCTATACGTATTTAGTTAGAATTAAACTTTCTCACCTGAATGGGAGCTTCCTGGAAAATTTCTGTAAAACATTGAATTGAATGTATTTAGCGAGAAAAACACCTGAAACCTATTTGCTTCACGCAAAACTTACCTGTGTGAACTTTTCTGCTGACCAAATATGGATGTAGCCGTTGAGCGAAACACAAGCAACTGAAAACAAGTCGAATGAATTATATTCGAAACCACACAATGAAATAACCCTTGTCAGTATCATAAAAACGATAATATTTCTACGTACTTTCCTGTAGTTTGCGATTGAACACGATATCTCGGACTTTTTGTGCACTGCGACAGCTAAAATAATTAAATATATAACTAATAAACCGTTGCAAACGAAATGTAGCAAAGGGGTGAAAACACACGGAATTGTCTTTGTGACACACCCACAACGTCTTTCAGCACTTTCCCGTCATTGTCTCACATTACCCCACGTCTCATTTTGCCCCGCTTTGACACCCCACCCGCGTAGTTCAAACGTACACGACAATACCTTTCAATAGACACCCCACATGACAAAAGTCATTTTTCGACATTCGACACCTCCCACACGGTCATGGGGTCGTCGCACGTCGAAATGATGGCGATTTCTGAAATCCCCGCTAAAAAATACGTCTAAAACGGTGGCAACAAAAAATTCGACAATTTTCGACTTTGGCGTCGTCTACACGGTCACACGGTCATCGCACGTCGAAATGATGGCGATTTCTGAAATCCCCATCCAAAAATACGTCTAAAACGGTGGAAACGAAAAATTCGACACGTTTGACCGTTGGCGTCATCCCCGTGGCGCCGTGACCTTACGACCTACAACGCCCATCTTCGAACTCATCCCGTCCCCAAAAATTAGAAACACATTGGCGAAAACCGGATGTCGAAATTCGAATCCGTTCTAAAGTTATCGTGGATACGGACGGACGGACAGACGGACAAGACATTTCCATAAAGGGGTTTTCACCCCTTAATAATAATCTGATAATTATTGGTCACAACAGCATTAATAATCTGATAATTAAATATATAACTCACTCTTTGGTCGCAACAGCATTGATGTAAGAATAGGATGGAACCACTTCGTTTCTAGTGGAGAAAGAAGTTGATGCGGAGGAAGTGGCCGAATTTCTACGATGAATTGACGACGAGGAAGAAATTTTCTGCTCTGGGTAAGATGATGGGCTTTCTTCAGGAACACGCCACAGAGAAAGACTCTGAAATATTTAAATAAATTATTCTAATTTTTCCAATACATATGGCATAAGAAGAACCTATTACATTATCTACACCTTACAACGCTACGTTGCACAGTTAATGCATGAAAAATATAGGACAAGTTTGTAAATGAGAGAATTTGGCATATGGAAAACTGCACTAAAGATTGCGACTTTGGTACTAAAATTATGGGTTAATCTCGTCCACGACTTTGAACACGACTTTTACGAGCCGGTAGAAATTTCAATCGGCACAATACAGAATATTCAACAAGATGATGAACAAAAATCACGGAAATAACGTAATCATTCGAAAAACTCTACAGTTAAGTGACTTTACAGTACACACATAAACACATAAATAAATTACGTACAGTGTCACGTGATCCGGATACTAAAAACTCATCGTCCAGCCAAGATAATGCAAATACCCAGTCTTGATGAGCAACCTGAAATAAGATGTAATTCGAATAAACATTATGAATCGTGAAATAAATAAGTACTAATTTATTTTATTTAGCATGCGTATTTATTTACCTCGCCTACAGCTACAGGATCCAATGTTGGAAGTCGGTAAATTGCTAAAAATCAATTATAAGAACATGAAGCTTGTACTAACGACTTGATATACTATAATAGTAATAATGATAATATAATCTTACCAACGTCATTTGGATTTTTACCTTCACAAAAAAACAAAAAACAATTAAGTACAAAGAAACAAGTAGATTGGCTTATATGTACACATTATTATCATTAATCTCTCTACTGGCCATTAACAGAAATTACTTTTTAGGATACAGAGAATGTGTTGCTACATAAAGACACATTAGAGTATGTGTAACTTAC
This sequence comes from Folsomia candida, assembly GCF_002217175.1. Classification (NCBI taxonomy): domain Eukaryota; kingdom Metazoa; phylum Arthropoda; class Collembola; order Entomobryomorpha; family Isotomidae; genus Folsomia; species Folsomia candida. The sequence goes on along the minus strand of NW_019091193.1, from coordinate 21,640,802 downwards.
CACCAGTAGCTAAGAGGGTCCGAGAAGGGTTAATTTGGATGGAATGTATTCCACACTGCGAATCTGGAGGAAGACTTCGAGGCGACGGAGCAAGCGATGGGATTTGGGTCATGTGCTTCGTTTGTACATCAAGTACCATAAGCTGTGTCATAAAAATTATTTTAAGATGCTGACTCATATTAATAATTGTTAGAAATTACTACATATGAATGTACCAACCAACCTTATTGCATTTAGTGCCAAATATAACCTGTCTGTCACTAAGCCACTGAGAACAGAACACTTTGTTTAGGTTTTCAACTTTTATTGGCTTTTCTTGAAGAATTTGATTGGTCAGAAGGTGGGACATGGCCATCAATCCACACTATAAAACAATAGAACCATAATACGTGCAAAATGTGATATAATAAATCTTAATACATGTAAACTATATATTTTTTAATATAACTAACCGGCATGTCTGACTGAGATTGAAATGTTTCGCCCATAACACGGGGTTGTAAACTTATCAGATTTTTGACGTTCCCCATTTGTCTTTCCATAACAAAGTCTGTCATATTGATTGAAATGTCTTTAAACAAGTTCGCCCCTGCAATTGAAATACATATAAATTAGCAAATTCTTGACAGTCAATGACAATGACAGTTGTATTCTATAGATTAATTGACTAATCATTTCATTACTATTGTCTAATTAATACACATTAAGTACTTTTATAAATACCTTTTGGCTCTCCATCAACTCCGACCATCTCATCCCCTTCCTCATTTTCGTTGTAGCAGAAAAACTCTTCGTATTTGTTTGACCCTTCTTGAAACTGAAACAAGCAAAATCAAACGACAAAGATAAGTAAATGTTGGGTGAATAAGACGTGACAAGTAATTTGCACAAATAAAATATGTCAAATCCAAACCTGTCTGGAAGTGTACAAGCGTTGATCTGCATATCCTAGACTTCCTTTCAGGCGTTTCAAGAGGGACCGTCGATGTGCTGGAGAACTTGCTGCAATCTTTGTTCCCACGATTCGACGTTTGCGAATCCCAGCCATCAGAAAGTCCCCGCAACGGTTCGCCCCATTCCCGTTTCCGGCGTTCCGTCGGTTGCCCTCCATAGATATTCAGTCTCAGAAATCACTGCACAGCCACCCCCACTCCTTTAATAGATTTGTTGTCGGTTGCTTGCCTGATAAAAAGGACAAATAAGTAGAACTGATAAAACTCACTATATGTTCAACCTTTATGACTTAAGAAATGTCGAACAAAAGATTAAAATAGTGTGTAGTGCAATGTCTAATTTAAAATCGTCGACTTGGCACTTGGCTAAAAATCAATATATATTTACTGATTTCCCTTTTAAAAAGAAAATATTGAAAAAGGTTCTTGGTGCAATTACACATGCTAGTAGCGAGAACAACTCTGAAAGTTATTTCGATTTGAATCTGGTCATTGAATCATCCCTTGATTCCTGATAAATATCTGTTTCCTATTCGTTCTTCCTGATTATTTTGATAAAGGGTCACAAGTCGTATAAATTAAATTTAAAGTATAAAATTACATGTGACACAACAATCACAACGAATAGGAAATAAAGACTTACCCACGGATTCAAAATTGAGCTTGAGAAGGTAATTGAATTGAATAGGACAGCAGCGAAGACTATCAACTTTATGTTGGCGATTTTGCACGGAAAGTGAGAGAAATGACGTGCTTGCAAGTTGTAAGTTGCATTCCTTCAAAACGTAAACCAACGAAAGTATTACGTTACACAGATGCAATGCAGATGAGCAAATGTTATTATTTTTGTTGGTTTCCCATTTCTGAGTCATGTGATCTCAGTCCGCGGACTTTGTACGTCGCCACTTCTGTTTAGCTGAGGAAAGCAAATAAATAAACCGCTGCTAATTTCATAAATTAATTTAATAAATTTTGCACATTTTACTCTTCTTATCGAGCGAATTGGGAAATGTCCGAAAACGGAGGACTGAAAAGTGACCGGCGTTATGAAAAAATTGAATTTTTAGGCGAAGGACAGGTAGGTTGAATTCCTGATTCTAAAGAGGTGTACAATTAAATAAAAGTATGTTGCTGATTAATTACTGATGACAAAAATTTGTTTACAGTTCGCTACTGTGTATAAAGCCAAAGATCTCGTGGAGAATAAGATCGTTGCAGTGAAAAAAGTAATTCTTGGTTTTTAAACTTTCTCTCATGTTTTAACAAGCACAAAATAATAGTTTACAATGCAATTATTCATTATAGATAAAAGTTGGTTCTAAAGCTGAATTCAACGATGGAGTTAATAGAACTGCTCTCAGAGAAATTAAACTCCAACAAGAATTACACCATCCTAATATTCTAGGATTATTGGATGTTTTCGGTTATAGATCAAATATCTCTCTCGTCTTTGACTTCATGGACATCGACCTTGAAGTAGTGATTAAAGAGTCGAAAATTGTTCTCACACCGGCGAATATAAAGGCATATTCAATTATGACTTTAAAAGGACTGGAATATCTACATTCTCATTTTATACTACATCGGGATTTGAAGCCAAATAATTTGTTAATAGATAGCAAAGGTGTTTTGAAAATTGGCGATTTTGGTCTAGCTCGTTATTACGGATCTCCAAACCGTCAATACACCCATCAAGTCGTGACGAGATGGTATAGAGCACCAGAGTTACTTTTTGGTTCACGTATGTATGGAGATGGTGTCGATATGTTTGCTGTTGGATGTATTATTGCTGAACTGCTCCTTCGCGTCCCTCTATTTCCTGGCGATTCTGATCTGGGCCAACTAACGAAAATATTTGATGTGCTGGGCACACCCACCGAATCCAACTGGGCTGGTCATCGGACCCTTCCAGACTTTTGTGAATTTAAGCCTTGTCCAGCAAGATCTTTGAGGGATATTTTCACTGCTGCTCCGGATGACATGATATCTCTGTTGGAGTCACTCCTAAGACTGAATCCCAATGAGAGATCAACTGCAACTCAGGCCTTGCAACATTCCTTCTTCAGTAATAAACCAGGACCTACACCGGGACATCTTCTTCCGTTGCCGTCAAATGTGAACAGGGCCGTTCCTGATGACAAACCTAGTCTCAAGAGAAAGTTGCTTGAAGCAACGGATACGACAGGACTATTAGTAAAGAAACTCGTCTTTTGAATGACTCCCTGAAATTAAAGATTTACCGATAGTTCGTTACATGTATAATCTGTAGGTACATGCACATATATGTTCACATGTAATTTTGATACTATGATGATTATTTATGGCTCTCCTTTCATGATTTATTACAAACCAATTAAAGATCTATGCACAATTGGAAATGTTAACGTACATGTATAGTTCAATTATAGCAAACACCTATTATAAGACACCTTCATACATCATCCATTTTTGTATATTGAAACCCCGTTTCGTTTTATGTACGTGAAGAAAATATCTGCATCTCATTCTGTGGGACAAAATTATCAAAATGGACGCATCTATTCCTGTCTGTTTCCACATCATAATTCTCTGTCAAGCACACCGTCACTACATTACGTAGTCTACATATACATATACATACATAGACTTGGCAGAATTCTTACTCTTTCCGACTCGTTACAGTCGCCTTAATACTAAAATATTTTTTTCCAAATACAACTTTCTTTGGTATGGTTAACTGAGTATTATGTTAAGAAAAATTGCCTTATACTTTTCCACATAGGACGACCTCATAAGACGTGAGGAAGAGGAAAGTTGAAATTAAGGTTGTTGGTGACACGACACACATAATAAAGTTGGCAGTTTGGTGTTTTCTGCGAGTGATTGATTGATTTGTAGATGGAGAAGGATGATAGAATTGAAGAGGGTGAGGAAGAATGAAAAATAGGTCCAAGTATAATTTCTGTACTGTATGTACTTACATACGTACATATATCGACTTTCACTCACGCCATCCAACACCTCTTGACATTTTAGCACCCAACAGCAATAAACTAGCATTGATACGATAAGTTGTTAAATAAGCTCATTTAATTTCGAATTGATTCTGCTGTAACTTGAAGATAAGCGCATGCATGTAAACGATGATGACATTTTTACATTGGCCATTTTCTGAAAAAAATTAAGTAAAAATAAATAAAGTACATTAAGTCTGCACGTTTCATAATCTATAATTAAATTTTTTATGTTGTGCTTTCTCTTCTCATGATGACAAAGACAAGGCTATATATTATATGGTGTACATATACATAAAACATGCTTCACTACATCGGCGTCCAGCAGTCAGTTGGATTAGATTTTGGGACACTGGATAAACAACAAGGTCCCAAACAAGGGAGAAAAATACCCTTCAATTTGATTCGATTCTTAATTTTGTTTCACTGTTGTACTTGGTTGGCTGGCTATTGGGTGCATTGCAGTCGAGAGTCGAAAGATAGATTTACTGTACTTTGTTGGAAGATGGATGAGATGCATTCCCCGATAATTCAGAGAATGACTTTTCTTTGCTGGAATTGGAATTTTTACGAGTGGATGAGAACAAGAAGTTTATTTATTTAAGGAAATTATTATTATTTCGCTCTAAAAACCCTGCAATTGCAATACTTTGGATTTCTGCTTTTCTTGGGGATTGAAAGACCAAGGCGCCTGCCTGATCTTAAGCTAAATTTATTTTGCATTTTGTTTTTATAAAGCGTTAAACAACAATAGGATTTAAATCTAACTAACGAACTTGGCATACTTATAGGCAATATGCATTTGTTAAATTTGGTGGAAGGCAGGTCTTAAAAATTGGAGGTTTCTCCTAGTCAGACCAGATCTGATCATTTTTGACTATCATTTATATACAATGCGAAATAATAAGTACATATACCATCAAGTTGTTACCAGATCGGTAGAAAGCGTTCTTGTGCCATTTATAAAGATTTACTAAAGAGAAAGCCTTTCGAGCAGAGTGCGGAGTATTTTATGCCGGTGGTGGTCGGATACTTTCTTTTTTGACTGGTTAACTCCGTTTATCTCTTTTCGACCTGGATTTGGGTTTAAAAGTTTAAGGTTTTGCTGGGTTCCGTCTCTTGACTCAATTCTGGGTTTCCGTTTGCTGGTGGAGGGATGTGAATGGAAATTGTTTATGTGGTGGGTAAGCCCGGCCCATATATTTTCTACCAGGGAAAGCGAGGAGGATAAATTATAGGAGGAATTGAGTTATCTGTGTATGTTATTACCTTAAGTGACTATTTATGTTGACGTCCGCCCTTTTCCGCTTCTTTCTTTGTCTCACCACACCACTCGGATTTGCTCTCTCCTTCGAGGAGGAAGTTGGAGAAAGTCAGAGAAAGAAGAGGACCTTGCTGTCTAAGCATGTGTACCAATACCCCAAAAATGGTCAGCGGATAATATAGACCGATTTTTCGTACATGCATTTATATGTTAATGTTGCCTTCAAAACTCCAAAACTTGCAATGAAAGCAAAACTCAGCGTCGTTTCCGGATTTCCGGCACGTTACCTTATTAAGTATCGACTTTCATTGACCACACTCTTATTATACAACAACAAAGAATTAATAACTTTTATATGCTGATTTTAATGGGCTATTTTTCTGTATCTGATTCTGATACCTTTTCTACTAATTGATTTGTAATTGAAGGTGCAGAGTAAGTGAAGTTGAGAGCTTTATCCTTCTTTACAATTGAAAATGGTATTCTTATTCCACTTGCTTTAAGAAGAGAAATGGTTTGATTTTCCCGTTTATGATGGAAGAAAGTTTGGTTTTTATCCGTTTCCCTGAATTTTTTGACGAAAGAAGATTGTCTTCCTTCCTTCCGTCCCTCCTTCCTTCCTTCCTTCCTCCCTTTATTCTTGAGTGTACAAGTACATACAGACATATACGCTAGTTGTGAAATGTACATACATCCCTCGGGTTAGAATTCATTTCCATGTATTGCATCGAATTATATTGCGTTCAAATTCCTTCTCGTTCAGAAATAGGAGTCAAGTTGTCGTATCTTCGCTACCTAAATCGTCGCGATTTCCTCATCCACAAGAGACAAGATCGATCTCAACAAATCCACAGCCAAACCAGTGCATACAGCAAGAAATAGAACATTCAACATTATTCTCTGTGCTTCGCATTTTGCAGAATTTTGTAAAATCCTTTGCCTGTCCGTCGTTCATGTGATGCGAAACTGAATGCATGTGCAAATCTGGCTGTGATCCTATATCAAAAATACTCTCGTTGGACTGGATCAGATCATAGGAATTTAAGACATAAATGGGCTGAAGGAGGACAAAGAAGTTGTTGACGTGATGATCAAAGGATGTACCTACATGTAAATACGTACATATGATATATGTATGCACTTGTATGCTGAATGTGAGCAGTCAGAGGAGTCACACTAACGTCTGGAACTATAGATATCAGCAAGCATTATGTCCACGGTCATTTGTCGTCACAGTCACAGAGGTCCATTTTTAAATGTCTCTGTACCCTTTGAAAGCTATGCTTATTTTTCTTAGTGAGGCAAATACCTAGCAACAAAAAAATTACTAACAATGCGATGGTGTGAAGTGTAACCCTCCGATTAGGCTTAAATTTTAAAATTAGGTGGTCCAAGCCAATACAACTAACGTTTCTTCAGGCAGTTTGTGCGATGGTGAGAGTTACTCAAAATATTTGAGGTCAAAGTTCAAAAAACGGCCAACTTTTTTCAGGCGGAGTGAGAAAACTCCACTTCCAGTCTCTTCCCCTCGCTTTGATTTTCACTCCGAAAAATAATTCATTTCAACAATTTTAAATTTAATTTTTTTTGTAGAAAAATATTAATTATTCATTGTACATGTGACCGTATGATTATTTTCATAAAAGTCCACGAAACAATACGATAAACTGCACCAGCTGAATTTGATGAATGTGGGATTGCCACAATTCAGGTCGCAACTAATATTTTTTTTCTCTAAAACAAACGTCGTTTACATTTTTAAACTCGGGCTTTTCGTCATCACCCCATAATCCGCTCGAGTACCAACAATATCGAATCATTGGAACAAACACAGGAGCACTTAAAATATAAATTAATTGGATATTAGAACCAACGCGTTCGAAATGGAAAGCAAGTTAAGTTTTTCCATGTTTATTTACCGTTGGCGAATTTATAAATTAACTTTTATGTAAATTTGTACTAGAAATAAGTAAAAATCGCACTTATTTAAGCATGAAGGCGTATGCGTGAGCGAGACACCTGCAAATCAAAGCGAGGGGAAGAGACTGGAAGTGGAGTTTTCTCACTCCGCCTGAAAAAAGTCGGCAGTTTTTTGAACTTTGACCTCAAATATATTGAGTAACTCTCACCATCGCACAAACTGCCTGAAGAAACGTTAGTTGTATTGGCTTGGACCACCTAATTTTAAAATTTAAGCCAAATCGGAGGGTTACACTTCACACCATCGCATTGTAAGTATGCATTTGACCCTCCCCAAAAAAGTGACCACCGACGATATCTCAGTCATTTCTCAATCGATTTGGATAAAATTTTGCACCGATCATTGTTAGATAATTTGAAAACGATGTGCGAGTCGCCTTCTGGAATTTTTGTTTTTTGAGAGAGTTATTGGCAAAAATACGCGAAAATTTGTCCCTTACTGAACATTTCTTTTCATAGTTCATTAATGGGTGATCCAAACATGTTCCCTTATTGAAAACATTGTAGACAAAGTCATTCCGGTTATTTTAAGTCTAAGATTATCCAAATCTGTTAGGAACTCAGAAAGTTATTCAAATTTGAAATCTAAAAACTGCAATTTTTTAGTGACCTTTATACCTGGCAACAAAAATTACATATTGTGTGTATTGACCCCACCCCAAAAACTGACAGAAATAATTCAATATCTCAGTCATTTCTCAATTGATTTTGATGACATTTTGCACCGATTATTCTTATGCAATTTAGAAATGACATTCAAACTAATCCGGATGATCAAAATCGGTTAAGAACTCGAGAGATTATTAAATTTAGAAAACCTTAAAATTTTTGCAGCGACGCAAAACATTAATGTTTTTGACAATAAGTTTTCTAATCAACTCTAGCTTTAAGGAATGAGTGGTGCTTATTATTAAATATATGTATAAAGAACTCAATTACAAGTATTAAATAAACAAGGCCCCAAAAAAGGGAAATCTTAGTGAGGCTTGGTGCGACTACAACTAATAAATAAAATTAGATTGCAGAATTTTTGCATCACCGCTCTCTGTACCGTTCTTACTGGATCCAATATAATTTTGTTTTGCATACACATGCATTTTTACATTATTGAATTAATTGGGCTTTTAAGAAGACGTTTTTACTAGTGAACGAGAAGTTTGGTAAATTAACTGGGAAAAAATATAATGGGTAAACAATTGTGAACTACGAATCTTTAAGTTTAGGATGCAAACAGTTGCAAATATGCTGCAAAAGTTGCAAATATTTAATTTTAATATTTTCAGGATAATCCTATAATCTGGATATCCTATTAATTGAGGGAACTATGCATATCATATGCATCCTCCCCTCCTATCTCTTCCTCGTCTCCATATTCTTACATTGATATCTCGACCGGCCAGTCACTCCAAATTATCCATACATCGACTGAAGGACATCGTCTCCTTCAACAAGGACATATACTGTCTTCTGTCCAAGAATCCTGGCAGACGGAGTTCCGGTGTCTACCAAGACGTATCTCCTCTCTCCACCACTGCCATCCTAAAGTCCCCCATAATTTTACAGTTTCCACAACCTCTAAATATCTTTTGGTTTCTTGTTACATAAATGTAAAATCCTCCGGCTACGTAAAATAAATTGATAACCAGTTGCTCTGTAAAAACTATAACTCTCGGGGGACGCGTATTACATTTCGGTGACTTATTTCGAGTGCTAAATTCCGATAAAACATTAACTTTCGTGTATCTCACATCATAAGTGGGGCTGCCGATCGCACATACGGCCTTACGCCTCCAAACTGTGTGGTGACCTTCCGGAACATTCATCCCAGTCCGTCCCGACTGCACTCACCTCTGACCTACCAAGCGCCCACCGGAAGACCAACGCCCACAGACGTGGTTAGACCGGCAGAGGTCGTTCTTTGTACCTCAACACCACATCCACGCCCACAGACGTGGTTAGACCGACAGAGTTTGTTCGTTGTACCTCGACACCAGACCCATCGCCACAGACGTGATGACCTGAGATCGTTTTTTTGGACCCCTCTCTGCCCGAAAATTCGTCCGAATTCGTGGACGCCCCTTTGTCTCATTCTGCCCAAACGAGTGGACCACGCCGTCTTCTCCATAAAACTTCGGATTTTCTGGTTCGTATCTTTCTAAGCCGTGATGAAAATCATAAAAAGGTGCCGTACATATTTTTTCTACATTTTTTGTTTAACAAATTGACGCTATACTTTTGAGAGAGTTTTTTGAGATTAATTTTTTGAAAAGTAAAAATGAAAAAAGGAAATTTTTAAACAAAACCCTTCGAAATTTTTTTTGGGTAGTATCACATTACCCCATTTTCTTACAGAAACTTCTGAAAAATTTTAAAAAGTGGTCAGATCGAAACAGAACTCTGCCCAAATTTTTCTTACCTGTTTCACATTGCCCCAGTGCTCTCAAAAAACTTAGAAAATTTTTGCAAACTTGTCTCAAGCTGCCTCCAGCTTCTCTTTTCGTAAATCAGTACATACATACGTACAATAAATCGGGTTTTTAACAATTCCTTTTACATTTTGAGCTTATACATACATAAGTAATTATATTTTACACATTGTGTGAGGAACACACTTTTTAATTTGGATTTTTAAGCAAAATATGCATATTCTTCAAAAGAGAGGAATATTTTTACAAATGTACATACATAATTCCTTTTAAAACTTTTATTTATGACTCGATTTCCTTCAAATTTTTTACATACATTCAAATTTATTATGCCTTTGACGATTGACGGTTTTCTACAGAAAACAATGCCGATATGCCGAAATATTTTTAAAATAAGCCGATTTTACGTACACTTGTCCTTGTAAAGGTCACTTCTTGTTAGGACAGTTCTATTCATCAGAATAGCGTCACTTATTTAAATATTACTAACAATTATGCTAATTAACAAGGAAGAAGAAAAGAAAAATTGTGTGTTGGCATGCATGCATATTACGCTTTGTGTTCATTTATTCAAAGTTTGGTTGAACTTTATTACACATCAATGCATTTGTTAGCCGAAACATTTCCCAAAAATTCCAATTTAGGACCATTTTTACATATTTAAAATCTGAATTCATTTCCTACTTACCTACCTACCTTTTCACAACCTACCCTACCCTACTCAACTCCGAAGAAGGCACCGTCCCTCATATTGACCCAAGCTACACCACGGTGGTCAATGTTGCGGCGGCTCGTGTCGTCGTGAGCCAGGGGACGAAGGCTAGGCCTGCGGGTTCATGGTTGCAGATCCTGGGTATGCGAGCAGTTGTGGGTAAGCCTTGGCAAATCAAGCCGAGGGACCAACCTTCATGAGTATCCTTATTCCTCCTCTCCTTTGTTCTTCTAATGCCGCATTATTCTAATTATGGTCGAAACAAGGGTACACACAATTATCTCTTTCTATTTGGGAAATACATACAATTTTATTTCATTATTATGAAATATTGCTAGAAACTGGCAAAGGCAACCTAATGTTAAGTTAAAGTGAAAAATAAGTCGTTTTGAAATTTTATTTGAAATTTTTTTCAAAATGTCGAACCCTCCTACAGTCGAACACCCTAATAAGGTTATCAAATATTTTCGTAAATTTGACGGGAAAACTGACGTAAATGAGTTTATTGCTCATTTAACTGCCGATTTAGCCGAACATCATGTTACAAATAAGTGGATTTCTACAAATTTAGACCGAATTTTAGAAGGTCAAGCATTAGATTTTTTCAAATCGAGAGTTCCTACATACTCTACTAATTTACTTACCACTTGTAACAATGATTATGACGAATTGTGGAAAGCAATCTTAATAGAATTCAAACTGTTTTTTAATCATGATTCTCAAATTAGTACACACAAGCAAGCGAACAAAGCTTTGGTTTTTACCGAGAAATCTAATCCACAAGAATATGTAACTTCTAAATTGAATATTTTACGCAATATTGATCCTAATATGTCAAATAGTAAAATTGTAGAACAATTAATTAAGGGACTTCCAATTAAACTCCAATTACAATTTACTTCTTCTCAGTGTGCAGATGCACACGCTATTTTAGAACAATTACGAAAAATTGACGAATTATTGGGTCGACACAGTTTAACTATTCCTAAAGCTTTTTCGTCTGAAGCTGACAGTGTAATTCTGGCTGGTGTTCAGAAACACCAAGCTTGAAAAAATTCTCAACCTACCCCACAACCCCCCACTGTCCTTCCTTGTGCCCTTCATGGTACACATACACACACAACTGAACAATGCCACAAATTGAATCAATTTATTCAACAACATAAACACAACAATCCTAGACAATTTAACAATCCGAATTTTATTTCACCACAACAACAACTTAACAATTTTAATCCTCGACAAAATTTTCATTTTATTCCTAGACCTCAAACAAATTTTAATCAACGACAACCTTTTAACAATCAGCATTTTAATAATCAACGTTTTAATAATCAACACAATTTCAATCGTAATTTTAATAATGGACAATTTCGAAATCACGACAACAATTGGCGACAGCCAAGACACAACAATACTGTACATAATCCTCCTCCTAATCCACAAATCCAGGGAATTTTGGATGATTCTAATAATCATTCGGAAAACTAATGCGCCTGGGTACGCGGGTCCCTCGGGCGAAATTAGCTCCTTTTGTCAATAATAATAATAAATTTGTAAATTATCGACGTTCTAATAACACAACTGCTTATAACAATTCTTATAAAAATTATCCGAATAATACTAACCAGCCTCGACTTTCTCCTCATCATTTCCCCCCATTATCCAAATCTCCTCCTCCTAATTTCAATAAACCGTATGTCACACATGCCGATGTTAAATATTTAGCCGATTTGAAAATTAAACAAAAGAGTGTTTCTTCTACTGGAGCCACTGTACTCTCAGTTCCTTGTACTTATCATTTAGGCCAAAAATTTCCCAGACGTTATGACGATAAGCCGAATGAGCCGATACAAATGCACACAGCAGTACGAATTGAAAATATTGTAAGAATAGGTTTACATGATACTGGTGCAGGTATTTCCGCAATTAATCCAGAAATTTTAAAATTATTGACTCCTGTTTCAGTTCACCGGATTACTCCGTGTATTCCGTTTCGAATTAAAGTTTCAGTTAAAAATGATGAAGTTTATTATATTAATTCAAGTGCAGAAATAATAATCAATATTCAAGGCCGACAATTTTTATGGAAATTTTTTATTTGTCCGAATCTTTCCCATGATTTAGTTTTTGGTACAGATTTTATGTACGCTTACGATGTTACAATTAATATTAAGAAAAGAGAGTTACAATTTGGCGTAGCTGATTTTAAATGTGACAAAAATTGGCAACAAAATATTCCTGTTTCTCTTTACCCCTCCATGGTTAATATATCCCCTCCTCCCCCCAATCCAAATCCCCCCATTAGTACGAACAATACGGAAAAATCAAAAGTTCAAAATGAATCTCCAGTACAGCCAAAACAGTTTGCAGATTCTCCCAGAGTCACGCGAAAACGAAATAGACGCAACAATTCTCAACAAATTACAATTCCTTCCGAAACTACTTCAACTTTCTCTAAATCGGAGACTTCTTCTCAATTTACCTCGAACACTAGTAGCAATACAAAATTCTCTCAAATTTCATTTTCTAATTCTGATTTTTCGGATTTGCCGAATACTATTAAAGCCGTTGAGTCGATTTGTATTACACGTTCATGCATTATTCAGCCACATTCTTTTAAACGAGTGGACGTCTTTGTTAACAGTAGTTTTTCGGGTGATATTCTCATTTCGCCTCGTCGGGAATTAGAAAAAACTAAACAGGTAGCAATTGGAAAAACTATTATTTCACTTTCGAATGGTACGGGTCGTACATTCATTGCCAATTTAACTGGTAAACCAATTAAACTTTGTCAAAATACCCCAATTGGTACTTGTGAAGAATTTGACGACGCACAAATTAAATGCAATCTTGACGACTTAAATAAAGCTCGTTTAGAATCTCTTTTGTCTTTGTATACTTCTGAAAATGAGGAAAACTCCGATAATGATCAACCTCCTCCAAATTTTTCAAATTCTGATTCAACCAATGTTCCTGAATTCCTTTCTAAAGTTAAAATGGGTGACAACATTACCGAAAAACAATCAGCCGAACTACGTGAACTTCTTTTAAATTATGCCGACATTTTCGCTTCCTCTTCTCAGGATTTGACTGGTACACATTTAACAAAACACTTTATTGATACTGGGAATGCTGCTCCTATTCGCCAGCGACCATATAGAGTGTCACAAAAAGAGCGAGAAGAAATTGCTAGACAATGTGCCGACATGCTAGAAAAAGGTATTATTGAACATTCTAACTCTCCGTGGGCTTCTCCCGTTGTTTTAGTAGCCAAGCCTGACGGGTCTTGGAGATTTTGTTGTGATTTTAGAAAATTAAATGAGGTAACAAAGAAGGATTCGTATCCTATGAGCCGAATTGACGATGCAATTGACAGATTAGGCGGTGCAAAAATTTTTAGTAGTATGGATTGTGATCAAGCGTATTATCAAGTAGAATTAAATGAAGCCGATAAGGAGAAAAGCGCCTTTGTGACCCCTGACGGTCTATTTCAATGGCAGGTGATGGCCTTCGGCCTGTGTAATGCACCAGCGACCTTTTCCCGCCTGGTAGACAGCGTCTTAGGTCATCTTAAGAGGACTATTGCGCTCGTATACTTAGACGATATTGTTTGTTTTAGTAAAACTTTTGCCGAACACCTTGATCATTTGACTCTTATTTTTGATGCACTCAGAGCCGCCAATCTAAAATTGAAACCCACAAAATGCTCCTTTACACAGCCAAAATTATTGTATCTCGGTTACGTAGTCTCTGAAGATGGCATGGAAGTGAATCCACTTAAAACTGATGCGGTTCAAAATTTCCCTCCTCCTTACGAAAAGAAAACGAAAGCATTGAAAGTCAAAGCAGTTCAGTCATTTGTGTCCCTTTGATCTTATTATCGCCGATTTATTCCGAATTTTTCTAAAATTGCTGCCCCTTTGCGAAAATTAACCGAGAAAGACCAGCCGTTTATTTGGGATACTGATTGCGAAAATTCATTTACTAGGTTAAAGAAAGAATTAGTTTCCCCCCCAATCTTAGGATTTCCTGATACTCATTCCCCAGTCGAAATTCATTCAGACGCATGTAAGCTAGGACTTGGTGCCACTTTGGTACAAATTCAGGACGATACTCCCAAAGTTATCGCATACGCCTCTCGTAGTTTGAATAAATGTGAGAGGAATTATGGCGCAACGGAATTAGAAGCACTTGGCGTAATCTATGCCATTGAACATTTTAAACCTTATGTTTATGGTCGTCACTTTACAGTAGTCACTGACCACCATTCCCTTTGTTATTTGCTAAACATGAAGGATCCAAAAGACAGGTTAGCAAGATGGATCATGCGTCTACAGCCGTATGATTTTGAGGTTCGACACATTGCAGGAAAAATTCATACGGACGTAGACCCTTTGTCTCGAAATCCTGTAAATCCCCCTAATTCAAAATGCGATCCACTTGAGATCGACGAACATTTTTTCGCTATACAAGCACAAAAGACGAATAAGACGAACAAGACGAACAAGACGAAAAGCAGCATTGTCCCTGTAGAAGAATTAATTATTATGCAAAAAGCAGATCCCTCCCTTTCTAAAATTAGAGAACTTGTCGAAGCTGTCACTTTGAATCCCAAGCATCCCTCCGAAATGCTAACCTCTAAAATTGCAGACTTTTCTATTCGTAACGATCTTTTATGTAAAATTTCTCACAACGAAGACTCACCTTTGTGGCTAACTTGTATCCCTGCCAAATTACGGGTAAAAATTTTAAACGAGATTCATGATGGTGTGCTCGGTCATTTGGGTTTTTACAAGACGTATGCCGCATTAAAGACGAAATATTATTGGCCGAACATGTATATACATACTCACCGCTATATCAAATCTTGTCAAAAATGTCAATTTTATAATCGTAGAAATTTTGTTACTCGTGGCGCTTTACAACCAGACCCTCCTCCAAACTTGCCATTTCAAAGAATTGGTATCGATTTCAAGGTCCTTTTCCTACTACTACGCCTTACAGAAATAAGTACATTTTTGTAGCTGTTGACCACTTGACGCGCTATGTTGAAGCGTGGCCGACAAAGAATGTAGACACAAAGTCAGCAATTTCGGTTCTGTTAAAACATGTTCTGTATCGTCACTCTTGTCCTCTCGAAATCGTTTGCGACCAAGGTAGTAGCTTCACAAGTCACGAATTCAAGGCCTTCTGCCTCCAAAAAGGTATAAAATTAAAGTTCACAGCTCCCTATAAACCAGATTCTAATGGTGTTTGCGAGCGGAAAAATGCCGTAATTAAGAGTATCATTGCTAAATATGTCAATAAGTCGCACAAAAATTGGGATCAATTCGTCCCAGCAGCCGCCTATGCCGCCAATATTGCCGTTCATAAAATCACAAAATTTTCTCCTTTCAAATTAGTATACGGTTATGATCCAATTTTACCTTCAGAAGTTGAAAACCCATTTTTAATTGTTGATGATGAGCAATTTGAGCCAATTGCACTTAGAACTCGTCAAAGAGTAAATTTGGATGCGGCACGTAGTCGCACCATACATTTTCAGAAGTTGGAGAAAGCGAAATTTGATCTCAAACATAAGCCAATTCAATATAAGCCGGGTGACTTGGTCCTCAGAGTGAATCATGACACGCGTGAGGGCGAAGTTGCAAAATTCAGACCAAAATGGTCAGGCCCATTTATGATTATTGCCGAAATTTCCCAGAACGTCTATAGAATTTTAGATAAACGAGAAAAAAGAAACGAAAATCGCTTAGAATTTTGCGTTAGTGTAAGAGAATTGAAACCCTATCAGCGTGAAATACACTCTGGTAATGTCTGCGAAGATGTGTCAGAAATATCTGACTCGGAAAATGCTGTAGATTCTGATTTTGACTTTGATGTCCTCCCTGTTTTTACTAAAAAACCAAATTTAATGTACAAACTAACTAAGAAACCTATATTTCGAGCCCCATACAGGTCAAACTCTTCCGTTGGAGTCCCGCCACCGTCGCGACAGAGTTCCAGACCTGCTTCACACACAATTTCCCACAATCCTAACCCCCCAATGGATAATAATGATGATGCCCGTAGTTCAGAGAAGTCGAATTCACATAATTCTCAATATTTTAATACTTGTAGTTCAGGTTCTTCGTCACTTGAATCTACTTATTCTGTTTATAGTACGTCGCCAAGCGTTTCTGTCGCCAGTGGGACCTCCCAAAACGAACCCCGTATCGATTTTGACCCCACTCCGTCTGAAGAGTCTTCAGTATTCGAATCTGAACGAGAACAAACAATTTTGCGTCGTAGCACACGAACGCGTTATCCTCGATCTCGCTACTCTCCAGGCGATTTTAGACGTTAAAAAATGAAGAAAGCCGAAATTTTGCCGAATTTTTACATAAAAAACTTTTTATATTGTTATTATTGACTTGTTTTTCAATTTTAAACCAATTTCTTTTAATACTGTATTTTTCTGACTGTAAAATCCCAGATTTTACCTTAATTTTTACTCAATACCACAAAATGTATTGTATTTTACTCCTCAATTTTTTAACACACACACTACTTTTTATCTACACAGACTAACTTTCCAATTTTTATACACACAAAATGTGTTTGCAAGTATACACACGTATTTTCACTCAAAGAGTCAATTTTTAAATCATTCCCGAAAATTTTGGTGTGTATACAGAATAATCTTGTCACACAGATATGCCGAATTTTTTTTACTTTTTTTTCCGTACATGTCAATTTTACAAACAAACTGCCGAAGAGACGAAAAATCTGTGTGAAAATTACTAACCCCTACAATTTTTTATATTTTGACCATAATACATATTAATTTGGTCGTCCAATCTTGTTTAATCTTTACAGCTAACTCCCACCCCAAGAAGAGGACGATCTCCTCAAGTCGGATGACGACGACTCCGACAACACAATCTTCCCCGCATCCCTATCTACCACGATGGTGACACTGGCCATCCAGCCGCCCCAAGACGACAACTCCACATGGACACGTCCGATTTTTTCGCCCCGTTCCTCTCAACTTTGGCCCCACTCCACGGTAGGGACTACCGCTACTTTCCCGGGGGGTCCTGAGGGAACTATGCATATCATATGCATCCTCCCCTCCTATCTCTTCCTCGTCTCCATATTCTTACATTGATATCTCGACCGGCCAGTCACTCCAAATTATCCATACATCGACTGAAGGACATCGTCTCCTTCAACAAGGACATATACTGTCTTCTGTCCAAGAATCCTGGCAGACGGAGTTCCGGTGTCTACCAAGACGTATCTCCTCTCTCCACCACTGCCATCCTAAAGTCCCCCATAATTTTACAGTTTCCACAACCTCTAAATATCTTTTGGTTTCTTGTTACATAAATGTAAAATCCTCCGGCTACGTAAAATAAATTGATAACCAGTTGCTCTGTAAAAACTATAACTCTCGGGGGACGCGTATTACATTTCGGTGACTTATTTCGAGTGCTAAATTCCGATAAAACATTAACTTTCGTGTATCTCACATCATAAGTGGGGCTGCCGATCGCACATACGGCCTTACGCCTCCAAACTGTGTGGTGACCTTCCGGAACATTCATCCCAGTCCGTCCCGACTGCACTCACCTCTGACCTACCAAGCGCCCACCGGAAGACCAACGCCCACATAAGTCGTAGATATTCTCATGAAATTACAAGAGTGTTTGAGGGGAGCCATTTATTCCAAATGATTACTTAATACTTCCAGTAAAGAATGGTACAGAGAGCGGTGATGCAAAAATTCTGCAATCTAATTTTATTTATTAGTTGTAGTCGCACCAAGCCTCACTAAGATTTCCCTTTTTTGGGGCCTTGTTTATTGACATATTCAAATGCTCGTACATAAAATTCAACGATATAAATTTTGAGTGTTGAAGGGGTCGAATTTAGGTTTTACTATTACATTATGAGATTTATGAGACGAGTTAAGTTAAACCTACCTATAAAGTGAAAGTTTGGGTGAATAGAACAGAACACAATTTGGTTGCCCCTTCTATAATTCATTGCTCCTTCATCAGGGATGTGTCTTCATGTTTCTAACGTACCGACGAGTGAGAAAGAATGGGAGAAGGATGTGAAAATTTATATATGTAGATACAATTTTCATATGTATATTATGTACATCCGCCCACTTTGATACCTGACTAACAATGCTACACACGTCTTACTCGTTTTATCATCCATCCTATGGGAATCTGAATTTACTCTCAGGCAAAATTTTGGTCGGCATTTGGACTTTTGCTTGATTCGTGTGAGTTTTTAATTTTCAAAATAAAATAGTGTCCTTCATCCTTCGATGTAAAAAAGAAGCGAATGGTGGCTTGTGTCACGGGTGTGATAATGGAATAAGTAAATAATTGAGGAATCAGACTATCAGACGAAGTAAGTACAAGTAGCTCATGAATGAATAGTCAACCTGAAAATAGAATACAGTATAAAATATGTACAGAATATCTCAGTAGTCCATTTTTTGCCCGTTGTAAATATTTCACGAATTCTATAATAATAAATCAACGAAATTTAGATCTTTTTACATCTTACACAAGCCAGGTTTATAATGCAGGTGGCTAACGAATAATTATATATGTATTAACTAAATATCTCATGTGTCCACTCTAAATATATATCCAAGTTGTCTCCTGAAATTGAATGGTGATATGTATGTATAAGGGTTTTGTATGAGCTTTACTGGTAGTCCGGTCATGAAAGTTAGTAATGAGTATGGGCATGTCCTCCGGAAGTCAATACTTGAAATTCCTTAGAGTACCAACAAAATGAAATAAGGTTATAGGCCAAGTTAAGTTTACATCATCTGGTTTGGGGCGTTGTATTTCGGTGGCGCTTTGTGGTTCAGTTTCGTTGTTCTTATCAGTGTTGGTTTCTTCGTCTTGGTCTTCTTCTTCTTAAGGTGGAATAGTTGGTGAAAGTGAGGATTTTGATGAGATAGGCCAAAACCTGGACGCTCTCTCTCTCATCCCACTCGTGGTATGGCGTGAACTGAATTTCAATGTGGCTCAATTTCATTTCGTCTCTCTTATAATATAATCCAATTCTGCAGGAGAAAATGCACCCTACACAATATACACTATGTGTGTGTGTGTGTGTTTGGAGTACACAGCAGGATTTTCAGAGACAGCATATGCTTTTCACACCATTCTGCAGCCGTCAAAAGAAGAAATCGTAATAAAGATCAAACCTGATTATGATGTTGATTTTATTAAAAGTCTCACATCTGCGGCCAGCGCTGTTGTTGTGTGCTTAATTTATTCGAGTATTTTCATTTGCGGGCAGGGTCGGGCATACTAAACCTACGTCTGGGTCTGTACTATGCATATTTGTTATTAGTCATGTTTTCATTTTGTTATTTTAAAAAGAAGGCAACCTACTTTACACCGACTTCAACAAGTCTGTTGGGGGTGAATTGGTGCTTGCGGTTGAATGTGAGGAATGAATCTCAAGATTTCCTTCAGATCCGACACCGGTGGTGGTGAACATATCCCTCGTGTGCTCTTCATCCACATCTTGGTGAAAGTGACGGGTGAATGAATAAATATACGGTGGCCAGCCAACCAGAGTGATAGCACCCGCATCAAATTAAGATTTACTTTCACTGCTCTTTGCACGTTGGTGTTCCCTCCTGCTTCCTTGCTCAACTGCCTACGAGTAAGTATTTACAGTAAATACGATGTGTGGAGAGGAGAGGACTCGACCTCGAGAGTATTTATTGTTGCTTTATGTCACTTCTCATTTTATTATGGAGTGGCTTATTTTTCCATTCAGAAAGTGAAAAAGATGCACTTTCACCCAATATTGTTGATATGTCCTCCACGTCATGTAAACCCCAATTTTAAATTATTTTGTCGCAACGTATCATTTGTATGTGCGCAACGTATTCAATTTAAATTTCAAACCGGAAGGAATAAAAAGAAAGAATCGATTTCGAATGAGAAACAGATCAAATAATAAAATGAAATAAAATGGGCATCATCAACCACAAAAAAAGGGTTGATGGTGGATTTGCTGTAGATCCAAGTGTACAGATCCGCAGACTTTACGGAGAGTCAACAGTCGCGGACGTGAGGAAAGTGAAAGTAAAAGATGGTTAGTGATGCTCAACTCTGCTTTCCATGTGCTCGTAAAGAACGTCCGGGAATGAATGGGAATGGTCTGAAAATGTGGTCATAAAATCACAATGAGTTATCGGAATTTTAAACTTTTTGCATATGTATAATACCAAATACGTACCTACATAATTTAATTAATAGCTAAGGCCGCCACACCCCCGTTGGCGACTAGTTCGATTTTCTTGCGAAGATTTTTCATTAAATTTTTTCCCGAAGTTTTTGCCACTTCCGAGGTGATTTTCTTCCATCGTCCTTTGAATTTTCGAAAGGTGTCAGGCACATCTTGAAGCCGGGAGTATACTGACTTAGAACGTGCCCAGAATTTTTCGATTGGGCGGAGTTGGGGTACATTAGGTGGGTTGATATCTTTTGGTACGAAATCAATATTTTTCTTTCTGAGGTACTCGGTCACTTTCTTTGCATAGTGACAAGTGGCGAGGTCAGGCCAAAACAAAACTTTATCATTTTTGTGAAACCTATTAATAAATGCTTCCAATCCAGCCTTGACGCAATTTTTCAGATAAATATCTTGATTGATATTCCCTTCGAGAACTACCGGGTCTGATACATGTCCGTGACTGGAGATGCATTGCCAAATGCAATATTTCTTTGGAAATTTGTCTTTTTTTCGTACTTTTTCTTCATAAGCCACTTCAGAGGGATCCGAGCTATGAAAAAAATGACGCCCTGGAAGATTTGAAGGGTCAACCGGAACATACGTTTCGTCATCCAGGATCACTACTTTTCCACGCATTTTCTTCAACAATTTTTGACAGCAATCCTTGATCCGACTTTCTTGTACGGGCTTGTAATTTGGTGCAGGTTTTTTGGTCCTTGCTTTGATTCCTAATTTATGGACCTTAATTTCCCCCAGGTAGCTTTTGGAAATTTTGACTTTCCTGGCAGCTACAGCTACTGACGTTGATGGCTTGGTTTTGAAAATTTTTTCAATTCTATTTTTCACTCGAGTGGTCGCTAGCTTCGCCGGACGACCAGCTGGCTTCTTGAATTGCACATTTTCGGAATCCTTGAACTTTTTTATGTAGGAATACACATTTGAACTTGGAATTCCTTCCTGCTTAAAAAAGTTCCAGGTCACCTTGGAGTCTCGGTTGGCTGTCGTGTTGTAGAACTCCATCACTCGTTTTGCTAACAGCTCCCTTTCAAACAAGCTTCTTCTACCCTTATCCATTTTTGAAATTTAAGAGTGATATACCAAATTGACCCTAATGAAGTGGGCTTTCAGAAATTTAAATTATTATAGTTCGCGGGTTTATTGATTTGTCAATATACTCGCTAGAGCGCGCATTCCCATTCATTCCCGGACGTTCTTTATGTACATAGACGTACATATCTCTCGTGCATGTACGGATCTGACCAGATTGGATGGCCATTTGAATGGGATTAAAGAGTGTTTGATATTTTGGTCATGTTACGCGGCTTCTTCTCCATTCCATCGCAGCAGGATGGAGAAAATATTTATTTATAGAAATACGCGATGATGGAACTATAACCTTGACTTGATTTCATTTTCATTCATATTGAGTTTTTGCTGAGGTAGGTGTTTTAGAAAATGGGAAAATCCTTATGAAACACCAGAGTCGTTAGATAGCTCTTAATTGAGGCAATTTGTGATATATATTTTTAAGTACGATAAAGTACTCATTTAGGAGTTGGACTTTTTGCTGGCTATGCATACGTAGGGCTGGCCATTTGCTGGTTGTACTTGGCATCTCATGGTGGTTGGTGTTGGTTTGGGATGGATGGGTTGGCCAGTGGAGAGGAAGTAATGGGGAAATCAAATTAATTATATTATTAAACTTTTTTCTTAAGTTCGTGGTGTAATAACAAAGTTTAGAAGATAAGGGCTTATTGTTACCTAAATAATTGTAATAAGTTAACAAAAAGATGAAACGCTTAAATTATGCCATCGACAATTATTCTTTGCTACAACAAAACGGAACCAAATTCTTTCACCCAAGAACACGATAAAGATTTTGAATTAAAGGAGCGAAGTAAATTAATTGGCAATTTTAAGACTTGGATTTTGGAGAATATGGTTTTGTTTTTCCTGCAAACAATTACTCGTCTTCCTCCTCCGATGACAAGACGTCAGCCTTCTTTCTTTTTTGACGGACTGGCTTCACGTCCGATATGAGTTGCAGATTTGTGTAGGAAGGTTTGTCACGACCTCCATTTGTGCCCTCGATATTTGGAAATACATTATTCAGAATTATTCCAAATGTAGTATCTCTTAAGTAACTCTTCTGGTTACAAGTATCCAAATAATTTTGGTAGACGGTTCGTTTTTCAATTTTTCTATTGGGCTCAATCTTGTAGTTGTTTTTAATCCAGACTCTAGCAGTGAGATTGTCAAATGTAGGTCTTTGCTGTTGTTTGCTACCATCCAAAAGTTTTCTCTCAGTCTGACTTATCCACTCGGCTCTTAATTCTTCACTTAAAGTGTCTTGTCCTTCATTCCATGGAACGATGGCGAGTGGGTCTCCCGACAGATAGTCTGTTCCGCGTTGTCCTCGGAAGTAATGGTGGAATCTTGAGATAGTAGCGACCGTAAATCTCGAGTACTGCTCCTTTCTATCTTTTCTGTCGTCCAACTCCGCCACTGTTGGAAGGATGGGACGAAGTTGAGGAAACGTTTCCAAATGTTGGAGAATCTGTGGCGCAAACGGATGTAGTTTGTTGAACGCTGCACCTGGACAACGAATGCAGACGGCATCTAGAAATCCTGTAAAAATAAGGTGTTAGGTACAATTATATGTCGCCTGAAAATAAGAAAAACACACCTCTTAATCCATTCTTAACAGTATTTGCAAATTGTTCATTTGTGGCATAAATCCTGAGTCCAAAGGCTTCTTCAGGTAAGTAATCCATTTCGTCGGTTTTTAAAAAGAACCTAGATATTTTTTGGAAACACTGATGCACTTTTAATTTATCAAATAATTATCCCAACGCCACTTACCCGACACCACATCCTCCGACTTCATCTTCTTCGCCAAGAGTACTCTCTATTAGTCTAGCATGTGCTGCCTGCTGGGGGGTTAAGGATTTAATGTGATAATTCAATATAAAATGTCCATTTACACTTTTTTCACAGTCCCGTAAGGGGACAAGGTACTGCACATTCCTACCCACTAAATTTTCTCCCTCAGTGTGAAAAATAATCCCATCTTCGAACGGGGAACAAATCATGTTTAATTAAATAATTTGAAACAATATTATTAATAATTCTAAATGTCACTCAGTGGGAATGAAATTAACGTAAATGTATGTATTTCATCTGCTTCCTAATCCCACCAAACCACGCATCCATCAAACAACGCTCAGTCAAGCAGACTTGAGGATATTTGTTTTGTTTATTTGTGTAATTCACGGACACGTGCAGGATATCTGAGATTGGCGAATAAAGTTGTGACTGCACAATTCATGTAATTTGAAATATTAGTATATATCGAACCGAATACCTGTCAAAATATAAACCGATCAAGTCAGCATTTTTATACTAAAAGTAAATCCAATCCAAAATATGTAACTTTATTTAAGTAATAAAATAGTCATTTGTATATGGCGATTTTGATCTTCGTAATCCTTTTAAAATATGACAATCCTCGATTTTAAATATGAATATACGCATGTATGAATGTATGTATGAATGTATGCATAAGCCCTTATCTTCTAAACTTTGCTATTACACCACGAACTTAAGAAAAAAGTTTAATAACATAATTATTTGCACCGAAATCAAATTCCTTCCTCTCCATTCACTGGGCATCTTTATTATTCTCACTCATCCCCTCTTCCGATCCCCCAAATCGCTCTCCACGCTTCCGCTGGACCTCGTGTGTCCAGCTTGTCCAAGACGGACCCATAAACTGCACTTTTACGAGTGGGTTTAGTCCAATGGCATGCATGGGTGGGAGGAAACAGACAGTCGAAAAAAATTGGCACTGCCACTACGCCATGAAGACCATTTATGAATTTGGAACTTTGGCGGATCTTTACAAAATATAAAATTAATGATACTTTTGGACAGCAAAGTTGAATAATTTGAGTGGAAGGGCCTTTAAATTCACAGACGTTGTGCAATAAAACCCATTCGTCCAAACCCACCCACATTCATTGGCAAACATATAATTTGGAAATCAACTGGAAGTGTGTGGTATGGGTCCACCAGACTCATTCTCAGAGATTGAGGAACGACGCCACCCACCATCGCAAACAAACTTCCCTTCTCCCGACGACGGCTGACTACGTGTATACCTTTCCACCATCAGATTCACTTTCACTTCCAACTCTAATCAATTCCTGTCCTGTTTTTGGTGCTGCCGTACTAATGACCCACCTTCCTTCCTTTCTCTCTCTCTCTCACTTCCTCGCTCTCTCTGCGACCCAACGTCCTTCACTCTCTCGCCTTACATACTTGTGTCGACGAGAGAATAGCCACTGACCAGTAATTCGTTGTTTGGGATGAACTGTTGGATAAAGGAAATGACCTAATTCTGTCGGAAAGTGAATTCTTGCCTTCGTGGGCAATTCTAGGACTGATAAAAGAATCTAAATTAGGAACATAAATGTATTCATTACATACATAAACATATGTAAGTATGTGAGCAAAATGCTTCATTGGGTACCTGGAATTTTAATTCCAGATAATTAATTCGGAGGAGGAATCTAGATTGTTGATTGATATTTTAGTCGCTATTGTCCGAGAGTCGAGATATCTCAATTGAAATTACTTTCTACTGACCACAATATTTTGCCGCATGCATGGCTTCCTCTTTTCTTGCCCCTTTCTGATCCCTAGCGTTTGCGGAGAAAGTATTTTATTGTAACGTCTATTTCTCTGTGTGTATCAGTGCTGCAGATGAAAACGAAACAGTTATTTCTTTAAGCCTAAAGTTGTCCAAGTCGACGAGTCAGGGCAGCCAAGGATCCAGAATGGCGAGGAACTGGTCTTAAGGACTGGACTTATCCTTCCCTCCAAGTCTAATCTGATCATCACAAAGCTTTCTTCTCTCCTTCTTAACTTCCTCCAGTTTGGTTTGCTTTCTTCCTCCGCTTATTCTCCCTTATTTAATGAACCATGCCAAGTGATGTGATGTGAGAGGCTTGATGTGGCTGCCTCATCGGTCGGTTCCTTGGTCGGTTGGTCTTTCTACTTCCTTCTCAAATACTTAATCCCACTTTATTATTTTTCTAAATTAAATCCATTCCTCATCCTCCTTCCATTTTCGAGCAGAACAAATAGCCGCAACAGCAGTGCAAAGAAGATATTTCATAAACAGACGTTGTCTACTTCCTCGTCCAACTTCAGCCTTTGACTTTACCAGAGCGAAAGCTTGTCTGGTCTTCTTCTTTGAGTAAAAGATTTCAGCGCAAACCACAAAAAGGATTAAAAGAGCTGGATGCTGTTGTTCAGTAAGGGTTGTAATGTAATGACTTAATTACTTAGCAGAACAATTGTTTGCGTTAGCTGTTTCACTAGGAAAGGACTTTTTGCTAGTAAGGATATTGCGAGACAAGTTAATGAAAAGTCTCATAAGGGAGCGTCCATAAATCACGTGATCGATTTTTGGACAATTTTGACCCCCTCCCCCCCTTGGTGATCGGTGGTGATAATTTCGCTACCCCTCCCCCCCCACCGGTCACGTGACAGGAGATGATGCTCAAATTAAATCATGTTGTCCGGAATAACAATATTTTTTAAATCATTAATTAAATTAAGTAGATGCTACATTACACACATGTGTAAATAACTATTTACTACGCCAGTCAGACATAAGAATTTAAGTCGACGCAAGTTTCTCAATGTGCAAAATGAAAATCAAATTTATATAACGTGCGTGTGGTATTCCAAGAAAGTTTATATATAACTCTCATGACATTTATTGATACAAAAGTTTAAAAAAAACTTTACTCATGTCACGTGACATCTGACCATCTACCCCCCCCCCGTGATAATTGGTGACAAATTTCAGACCCCCTCCCCCCCTCTAATCGATCACGTGATTTATGGACGCTCCCTAAGCCATACGACCATCCATACATATATTTTATCTAATAACCGCATTTCGAAAATTACTCTAATGTCAATTTTCATGTTGCCTCCAATTCAATGACCCAACTACTAGGTTGTATATATGCATATGTATATCGTAGCATTTTATTAAATAAAGCGTTCCAAGGACTTTTACAATAAAATCAGAATTTACGACTCTATATGCACACAATTGAAGCACGTGTTGTTGATGAGCAGAGAGCAGGTTTATTTTCTCAACTTTTGTACAATACGATACTCCTCTCCAATTATTATAAAGAGCGTCAATGAAGGATAACGCGCTTGTGATCCTAATCAATAGTGCTTCTGCAGCCCAAAACAAGTACAATAGAAGTATTATGTTTTCGTACAGCACATGTTATTCAATTCCTTGCTACTTTATCAATAGAATTGTGTTTGTAGACTGGGTATCTCGTGCGACTTGTGTGTCGTTCATGTACCATTTCTGAAGAAGTTAACATACATAAAGGGGTATAGTTGGCCTACTTATTAGCCCTAGTTTAGCTTTGATTGTTGGTGTAGGAAAATATGAGAAAAGCAATAATTCTTCCCCCAGGGGTTGGGTGGGAGACTCTGTAAGTTGAGAGAGTGAAAGCAGCAAGAAATTTATGGCTCATGTACCAGGGCGTTACACTCTCGCTTACTTACTTGACTGTCATGCTGAATTTTGGTTCGAATGGGTTCTGTAAAGGATAAACAGATAATCACTGGTTTGCTTTCTCTGGCTTGCTTTCTCTCTTCGTCCACTGCTTTCGTCGCTTCCCTATAGCTGCCTGGTCAGCATGGGTGATCTGATCGAAGCAGAAAAATGTCGAAAATTTTCCTCAGGCTAATTTACGCTCAAGGGAGAAAATTGGGTTAGCTGGAATCCCAATAATCACGATTATTTGGCAAGATATATATCACAAGGAGCACAAGTGATGTTGATAATGTCGTCCTTCAAATCAAGGGTCCGGCTGGATAGCTGACGTTGCTTTAGCAGTGTGTGGATGGCGTTGGCATTTACCATTTTCTACATGTTTGTGTTTGTCCTATTACTCTCCATTGTCCTTGTCAGTGCCTTGTCCAATCCAATTGTTCTTTGTTGTTCCTCGCCAACACTTGGCTGGTTGGCACTTGTTCTCTAAACTTGGTCCACAATTCATTCCTTCGTCGTCTCGTTTTCCAAGTGGAAATTGGAGTGACATGAAGGCCTACACATATATGAATGTACGTAGTCGATGGGGGCAGGGCGTGTCATATCGTGCATCGTACACGTATTACAGTGAACTGCTTATTGGCTTAGGTTTGAACTGATTCCTTCTGGTGGTGGTCTTCGAGTTCCATGTAGTGTGTGACCTAATAAAGGAGAGAATTGTGTATCTGGAACTTGTTCTAGTCGGTCGTCCTTTGGTACGTTGTTTCATGAATGGTGACAACTTTGGAAGGACACCTACTTTTTCATAAACTTGTTATTTTGTTACACAATTTATACTAGCGGGGAAAAGTAGGTCTCTGGATGAGCTGAGCTGACTGCTGGTGAAAGTGAGCAAAGTGACGGTTGGTGGAGATACTTTTGAGTTTCGGCTATGTTCATTCCTTTCCCTGGAATGTTGTGTTGTAATATTGTGGCCGTGGTTCCAGTAGGGTTGCATCTGCCTGCATGTGTACATATAAATGCAGAGAGATAGATGGCCATTTTCAGTCGAGGACAAGTCCTTCTCTCCGGTTCTGCCTTTCCCTTTCGTGCGAGAGAAGCATTGAGAGAGAGAGAAGTGAAAGTAGTTGGTGGGTGGCATGACAGGGGCAATGATGACAAACACAAGAGTGTGTCTCCCTGTCACTGAGATTTCACCCTCAAAACGGATTAGCTCCACACTTTGAGCACGGAACAATATCAAATGTCCCAATTCCTGGAAACCAAGAGTCCTTCACTCAATAGGTTTGGGTGGTCCATTCACAATGTTTTCTTCGCATTGGGGATCTGTGTAACCGGAACTTGTATATTTATCACTCACAATTGCAAGCAATTTTTGCAAGGCTAACAATAAGCTTTCGAATGATTTTTCAGAGAGATTTTTTCATCCAAAAATGGCACATGGAAAGGTTTATTTAGATGCATTTGTATTTAAAAGAGGGAATAGCTTGACGTCACTGATTAGAAAGTAGTTATTATTATCTCGTAATTAGTAATTATAGTTAGCAATATTTACGAAAGAGATCTGTCAATGAGATGCGCAAAATTGAGTTGGGATCACTGGAATCGGGGATAAGGTGATCATTAAAACTGGACAATGAGCTCGCACCTCAACCACATCTACATTTACCAAAAATATACTTTCACTTTTGATGACAAAATTGTGAATTGATTTTTATATATTTATGAGGTATCATGTATATGTATAAATCAAGTCACAATTTTTCCAATTCTTCAAGGCCGGATTTGTACATATTCCAAAAAGTCGACTAAACGACATAACCTGTTGTGGCATCAAATTAGAAATTAATCCAAAAGCTACACCAATTATATACTATATTTACTATATATTTTCTTTTCCTACATTTTGTGCATTATCATTATGAAATCTGCCAATTCAACAATTGGCCCAAGTAGAGAATTTCACTATTGTTGTACAAGCCATTGTTAACAATTGAGATATAATTACGCTTTTTATTTGGGAAGTATCTATATTATATCTTTGAATTCCACTTTGGCATGTAAACGTGAACCGGGAAATGTCTTGTAAATAATTGCCTCAGCTTCAGTATAATAAATCAATGGCCTGATGGGAAAGTGTTCCATCTGAAATTTAATAGAAGAGAAAAGTGGTCGAGGTGAGTGGAGTGGCGAGGGTGAAAGGTTCATCTAACTCGATTTTCCAACCTTGTATACAGAATTTCTTGAAATTCCAATTCTGCTGCCTCCCAAAAAAGTCCATCCTAGAAATCTTGTCAAAAGTAGAACACGAAACTATGAAAGTCCTAACACAATTGTGACGAAAGAGAAGTATTAAGTGTCAGATGACAGGAAAGGAAGCTCCATCCTGCTACTGGCAGTTTGATTAGTATTTTAAGTAGAAAATGGTAGAAATCTATCATAAATGCCATCTCAACGCTGTTCCACCGTTGCAAAAATAAGAGAAGAAGACGAATCATTCGTTTCATTATCTCGTTCAAAGAACGGAAATACTTGTCTCCTTCTAAATTAAAATTTCAAGATTGATCACTTAATTTGTTTTGAATCGTCTTCTCCACGTGCGGAGGTCAATTCTATGTATCTCAATGACATGCACTCCCATTATACTTATTTTTGTCTGCACACCTTGTGCGATGCAAATTTTAAACTTAAGCTTTACTCAATGACAAGAAATTTTGAATGCAATTATCGTTTATTACACCTGTTAATAATAGCATGCAACATACATACATATTGTAGTATTTAATACAAGAGCATGTAAGCGCATTGTCGGTCACATGGAATATATGAATTTATATATATAGCTTGTGGTGGTTGCGGAATTGGAAGGAGGAGCACACTTTGTTGGCACTGGAGTGAATCCCTGGAGTAATTGTTATGTCAGGTTTAGTCATCTCAATGAGAGCAATTATGAGCACTGTCTTAATAATTCACCTTTTAATTGCAATTATTGTTCTGGAGAAAGCGGAGTGGCTGGAACTAATGTACTCTGCAATATTTCCCGTGAGTATGCACTCCATACTCGTTTATATGTAATTATATATATGTACTTATCCTTAGCTTGAGCTATACATAAGCTCATAAAGCATTAATGACTCCTGGTTTATGAGGTATCGCCAAATACATTTATTTAGAAATTTTGTAAAATTGATAGGTATCACATGCCAAAATTAGTATCTAATATGCTACCGCCAGTGGTTACTATTTTTGAGTAGTTTGACCATGTGCCCAATGTTTTCATGTATTTATTATATGTGCTTTTATGTATGGTATCTATTCAATACTGTATTAATGTGTATGACAAACCTCTTAATTTGCAAACCGGTTCGTTTACGTACTACAAAAATTGCAAGAATAGCAAAAATGATTCAGCTAGGAAATTTGCAAGCCCTGTAATAAGAGTTTGAAAAACAAAAAATATCGTAGGAGCACCTTCGTCAATAACATCAGATTTATAATGTTTATTTAAATAATTTATGATAATTTATTACGTAAGCGAAGACTACAGTACAAAAATAAATTAAATCCTTAAATAAAAAAAATATGGCTCACGTATGTAGGCATTCGGACCACTCCTTATCGCTCGTATACCAATACTTAAGTATAACCCTTAGTATGCATTCACCCATTTGTGACCGTGTGTGTCGTACGTCGAAAGTGACAACCATGCCCAACCCATTCACTCACCGTAGATTACTTGACGCTAATACTGGTTACTTACAATAATAGTTCAAACATAGAAAATGAAAACATTGCTTTTGTGTCATGAATATTGATGTCGTTATTTGTCGCAGTAATGTGCAAACCCAAAGGTAAACTCGCGTGTGGCAAAAGGAAGCGTAATAATAATTCGTAGCTCGTGTCATTATGACGATTTTGTTTTAGGAATTGTCCTGGATTTGGCGACCACGTCGTTGAAGAGTTTTCCAAAAAGAACCGTAAAAGATCCGTAGACGACGAAGCTCAGTCTCATACTCACCTGGTGACGATAACAGTCAGCTTCGGCCCCATCTGCAAATATAAAAATTATAAAGTGCCTTAGTAAATAGTGCTACAAGTATAAATCTTTAGTAGTTCTAAGCCAATAGAAATATACACTGGCTAATAGGACCACAAATTGGGTGAAATTAGCTTTGGGATTTCTTACTAATGAGGTACACGGTGTACATGTTTACGAAAAGTCCAACAATCATTTGTGTCAACTGACAAGTTGTTATCACGTTCGAGACGAAACGGGGGATCTGAATGTTGATGGCTTTCAGAGCAAAATATGGGTACATCAAACTGGAATAAGTCAATAAATAGCACAATTTAGATTTCTAGAAGCAAACTGCATATCCTGATCCTGTGGTTTTTACCTGTGAACTGCATAGTTCATGACCACATAATATCGAGAAATTGGTTCCAGGTAAGGAGCACTAATCCAGCACATGACCATTGTCTATGAATGATGCGATGATACCATTAAATGATACCACCAGCAATGCATAATTAATAACTGATAATTAATACCATAAGATGATGATACCATTGCAGAAAAATTAAAGGCCTCTTCCGCAGAACGATAAAAACGGTATCTCCTAAAATTATAAAAAGGCATTAAAGTTAGTTATAAAGTTGCTTAAATACTTATGTACTTAAATTATTAAGTAAGCCCAAAGTATTTATAATATAGTAATGATTTCGCTAGAAACCGGAATTCTTCTCACCAAGCTCAACGTATTTCGAGAGGATAAAGGCGAGTGACCAGAATGCAAGTGGCATGTTGCCTCCGCTCCTGTGAAACCAAGATTATTATACATTTTTGGTGGATTCATGCATTTTAAAATAATCTGTCCCGTTTAGATAAAATATGGGATTTGACTCGGATCTGAAACCCTGACCCAACCACTGCGATAAAACTCCACAAAATTGTACGTCAGAATGCTCGTCATCCAACATTCCTCAAGCAAATTGTCATCATCGTCCCCACAAATAGTTTGGTACTCACCTTTCGCAAATAGTTTTATAAAATCCATTTTCACTGGACAGCACGAAAAAAAATTCTGGAGCAGTGCGAATAAATCCGACTATTGAAAAAATTCCTAGTGTTAAATTCCAGAGGAAAAGTTCTCGTTTCAGGTCTAGTGCTTTCCTCGTGGACATGAACGCCTTGAGCCCAAAGATGGTGATGATGTAAATGACTCCAGCAATAAGGCAAAAGTGCCATTTGACACTCATATATCGACACCACTCCTTCCAATCGTAAACTTCGAAATCGTAGGGGAGGAATCGTGGGGGGTCCTCCAATTCGACCGACGAATAGTCAAAATACGTAGACGAATCTCCCGATACGTTAAGAATTTGCGATTGTTTTACTGCGGCCGTCGCCATATTTGCTTGAATGTTTCCCCCTTGGAGATTATCACAGCTATTATTTCCCACTACTAGTAGGTCGTTATTAGTTGCTAGAAATGAAAAAATTGCAGTGTTGCTTCGCAATGTCCAAAAATGTAACTAGTAAAGTTTGGAGGAGATATATCCAGAAATATCCAAGGGTCCCAGGTTTCGTTTGTCAGATTGAGTTTCACTTTTCTTAACCCTTGATTCACCTCAGTAGTTGAATATTCTACAAACTACGAAAGAGTTGAAGGGTATAGATGAGTTGCATTCCAACCATGAACGCATAGTCTAGCTAGGACTAGGAGCAATAAGTGGACTAACCCATCAACTAACTAACTAAATAATAACTACATATGCAGCAGGTTGCTGTGAGGACCAAGCCGCAGCGACTATGCCAGTGACCCACCAACAGCAATCTCAAAACTGTGTCACATCAGAACCAAAACCAAAGACTAGACCGTAAGTGGTGGCAGTCCTTTGGTCAGACAAGACGAGTGGAATACATCATTAATAACAATACAAACATTATTCAAGCACATTTTCCTCTCTTGGTCGATCCCTAAACGTAAGCTGATCAGTAACATCCCCAACTAACTGATAATCCAACCAACCAAGCGGAAAACGAAATACATATGTACGCATAATATACATTTGCACTGCATTGTTGCACTGTTGATACTCGTATAGAAATCTCTGTAGTGGGCAGACTTACCAAAGGAAAACAACGTGTGCATGCATTTATGAATTGAGATTTGCTTGAGATTTGATTGAGACTGGGGGCATATGTACTTTTGTATGTATGAACAGTCTTGTAAACTTGAATATTATTGGGAAGACCAGATTGACAAGTTATGGTAGAAACTGCATCAAAATCCCCAAGTCGAATCCTAACCATTTTAGTCAGACTTTGAAATCAATGAAATAAACCATATGTAAGTCATACACATATATTTTACACACAAATATTATCTGTACGCTCATGGTGCCTTTTTATGAAAATTTACTGGGGCCGATCTCTAAAAGCTGTGACAAGTAGCCAGTGCCGTTTTATTTACTTGTTTTAATTTTTAATTCATACAAGATCCACGAAAGTGAATTTAAAGAAAAGCAATGAACTCCACTTTAGTTTGCTCAAAAAGTAAAGTACAACTTTAAAAAAACTTTGCCTGTAAGCTCGCAAAAATGACGGTCGCAAAATGCATGAAGATAAAGAGAGCTGTGAAGATTGACTTTGGTCATTCATTCAGGTTTCACTGCAGAGAGGCTGCTCACTCAATATTAAATCTTCGAGCTGACTAATGTATAGCATAACTGCAAAAGATCAAAAGTGGGTCAAAAATCTAAGCGATATTTGAAATATATAAATTTTTAATATAAAATCTGCATAATTATTTCTCGTATTTTTTAAACAACACATTATGGCACACGCGTATTATTTTACTTCGTCTTCATTCCCACATCATGTAAATAGGTAGTGCATACGTACATAGATATACAAAACTTGCAGTAGATAGTTTGTTCATTAAATTAAATTAAACTGAACCCAAAAAACGTGTCTTATGTATATTATTGAAACAGATAAATTTGCACTCTGTTTCATGTTTTTGCGAAATATTACGATTTGGCACTATTTAAAATGACATAAGAAATGCATCATGCGCCCTGCAATACGAATGTATAACGCATACCTGCAGATGATTACGTATGTAGCAAGTAATAGCATTTTCTGCTGCAGACCATTATCAAGGAATTATAAGGCGAAATCAGATCATCAGCTCTGATAAGTCAAGGGCGCACTCGAATCACTTTTGCTTCATTTTTGGAATATCTATACATACGTACATGGATAGTAGCAGTGCTCACTCTTGTTGTGTGCATGGCATGCTAGCTATTTGTATCGTATCAATGCGTGAGTCCAACTTTATTAAATAATTTGCAGGTTGATCTTTATGATTTTACGAATTTGTGCGTGATCATGGTCAGTGATGCTGGCAGGTTACGCACGATGAATGAAGGGAAAATGGGACGAGCGAGATGGGTGATGACGAGTGGGATTGATTTTATTGTTGATGCAGGACACAGAGGAAAAGGGTCAAGGCTATGTCAGACTCGTTCGTAGGCAGACAGGTATTTATACCAAGAAGAAGAAGAAGCACAAGGAGGCAGAGTTTCCTAATTTCCATCGTGGACATTCCTGTGCTCCTACGTCCTACATATGTTCCTATGTACGAAGAAGTACCGTTCATTTACAGCAATAAACTACTTATGTATGAATCAGGATGACATTCTAGAGCAGTTGCAGTATACTTTTTCCTTCATATTATTAGAATCCTTATCATGATTTGCTGCATTTTAATTATTTACAGCGCAATACGCCTCGTTGTTGGTTTATTATTATTACAGCCACTAACTATAAGTTTTTGTCGTAAAAGTTGACTATTTCAAGTTGACAGCGTTGGCGTGATTCAGTTGCATTAAGTTAATTACTGTATAAATTCTGGTTTGATTTGTTCCACTCATGTAGCATTATCTGTGGACTGTAGAAACTCTTTGGTAATAGCATCAAAATTCTGAGTACTTTAATTAAATCTCCAAAATTTACAAATATACATGCATATTTAATTATGTGTAGATTTATTAAAATATTTCTCTAGAATTGTTTCATTTTACTTTAGGATTAATTAAGTAAAGTCTCCCCGTCTAAATTTGTAATGTTTTGAATTATATTATATTATATGTGATGTCATCACTCCAACCGAATGCATAAATATGTGCAAGCAAGTGGTGTCATATGAAGTGGTGTGGCAAAGTAGTTATTATTATATTTAGTTTTGCAGCAATGGAGCCCACATAAATTGAATGGTCTGCGTGCATTCTGTGGCTGCGAGGGAGGATGAATTAGGGAAAGTTTGTTTGTAAAGTCCAGCTCTGGAAGAGGCCCTTTCATTGAATATTCATGAGATGAAGATCAAAATGACATGACTTGGCAATCCTTCAGGCTTAATGTAGTAATGTAATGGTTTTGGTACTTTTGAGATTTATTGGTTGAGGGTGAAACGCACTTGTGCCGAGCAAGTGGAAGAATGTCTCCAAATATAAATACACAAAATTTCCTCATTGCTGCTCCTCATGGATGGATGAAGGAACAGCGAAGAAAACTAATTACATTTGTTTCATTACATAAACTGCATAACCGGTATTTATTGTTTCTTCAAAGTCGGCAGTTCCAAAATCTAGAGCAATAAACATGATAACTTTGGCATACTGGTATTCTACGCAAAATTGTCATTCCTTCTGTTCCCAAACTAATTGTCAAAATGCAAAATTTATGCAGATGCTGACTTACTAAACAGTCATTTAATTTTGCATCGAGCATGTGAGTCTTTGTGTTTAAAAATAAAAACAATTATGTTTTTGAAGAATCCGAAACTCTGAAATGTAGCGTGAGGTTACAACACGTTTTTACAGGTTATACATGCATACTTAAATAAGTTGGAAGTCAGCTAGCCCAAAGAATGCATATTCATGTCATATCCTGCGCAATATCAAAATTTTAGTGTTGCGGTGTAATATAAAATAATGAATATGTCGGCAACCGATAATACATAAATAAATTATCCATTAATGGTTTTAGCACCCATAATTGCTTATAAAAGAACTCTAATCTACGTCAATTCCTCCTCTAAAATTTGAGCATATAACAAAATATAATTCAAATATAAAATAAGATCACTGTAGTTATCTAAAACCTAGTTTTGTATTTAAATAGCTTAACTATTAATTGCAAAGAAAAAGCAGAGAATGTAAAGAAGATGACCAAATCGTAACAGAACATGTAAATTGTTGGCTGTATAAGGATTATACAACTTTTACTCGTCCATAACTTTTTCCCTCAGGTTAAGTGCCAAGTTCAAGGTGACCATGGACAAATTTTTCAAAGGTGCATTTTTTCATTCTTTACGGCAATTAAATTTTGCAATTAAATCGGGAGGTGGTTACATATGTACGTTTATACATAGACCAAGAATTTTTGTGTTGGTGTTATTACTTATGTATAACGAACAAAAGGGGTGCAAAAACTATAGAATTTTAATTGATACTAAAACATTCTTTGATTAATTCCACTTTGGAATTCACATCTAACATCGGCTGGATTTGCATTAAACACTTCAATAATACGCAAATCGTATCTCCAGGAATTTTTATGGCTAGCGTGTGGTACAAGAATAAGGCTAAAAATTGTCGTGTTTATTAATGCTGGCATTATCAGAGGTATTTTAGGTACAAATAAATTAGTACTAAATAATCGTATCGACTGCAAAAAGAAAATGATTGTTTTACGGCGAAAATGTACAAATAGCAGCAGTCACATTAAAATTTTCTAACAAAAGACCATTATAGAATCTTGCATGTATTTAGTTGTATCGTTTCTAAAAATTGGCATTCAAGGTAATGAGCTTCGCACAGCAAAATTGTGCAAACGATATTTCTATTTTTGCAAACTCAAGGAAATCTTAGGTTCCTCATCTTGAGGGCAATCTGTGACAAGTCAAGTCTTGTTATCACCTTATATCTCGCTTATCTTTGGACACTTTTTCCAAAGGAACAGAAAGGCTTAAGCTGCAGCTTTGTTACTAAATATGTCTGTTGCTTCCTTGTGGATTAGTAGCTTCCTTCTGGTGACAATGCTCATGACGGTGGCACAAGGAAGGAATCATCCTGATTGTGACCACACTCAGGTAAATACAAATGCTTTTTATTGTCCTGTCAAATTCAGGACAAATATTAAGCACGCAGATCTCTTGTTAGAATCCAGAACTGCACAGATATACATTGTCGATAACGTCCAGTTTATTGGATGTCTCCTTCTAAACAGATAGGTTTGCTAACTATTAATCTGACACTCAGGTCATCAGGAACTTTCAGAGAATGTGCAAGTCCTATGCAATGTGGAAGCGAAGTACACCAAATCAGTTTATGCAAGGTAAAAAGTTTGGTCTATTCCTTACGTTGGGTTCAACTCAAGCACGTTAGCTAACCTTTACACGTGAAATTTTGAAGGCGATTTTGGCAACGACATAGGTCAATGGTCTACGAACAATGGTGGAGGATATTCTCCTTATGGCCGACGAACAGCAGTCCAACCCCCTTGGTGGTGGTATCCACAGTCTTCAGGTCAACAGGATGGGGGCGTGGATTCCCAAACGTATGGCAAATCGGAGAACCTGGACCCTATCTACTACGAGGGCGAGGAAGTACTCGCAACTTTGGAACGATGGCGCAGAAACCGAGAGGTGGAAGAACACCTGGAAAATTTCGTTCGATACCAGTGCTGCACAAATGGCTGTCCCTTCCCAGGATCATACCTGGAAGTAAGAATATTGCCAGTTTAATGTTTTTTAATTAGTAGATGAAAATATTTTTCTATATGATGCATGAGAATGATGCATGTCAAATATTTGCCATATGATTTTTTATTTAAAAAAAACTAACGCTTTTTCTTGTTTAGGTCGAGAAACGGACCAATATTTGCAGTCTTCGATAACATAACGGATGAAAGTGAAAATTTTTGATGTACTGAATTCTAGTAATAAACACATTCAAAATCCGAAATATATTCAAATACATATTCAAAATTGAGAAAATTTATATTGTTCTCCAAATAAAATGTAATCGGGAAATAACTTATTTGTATTACTGTACTTATGACCATTGGTCAGAATATTCCCCTATTTCACCTCTCAATAAATGATGAATGAAGATTGAAAATCTCTAATTGATTGAGATAGGCGTCTAAGATCATCATTCGGTCCCGTACAAGAATTGTGTATATACATTGACATCATTTAAAGCATAAATAATTCTTCCAATCCTCGTTAATTTTGGACAACCCCCACGATTGAAGCCCGATTCCCACGTTGAATGGCCAAACTGATCCTTGGAATCAGAAATGTTGTCGATATTGGTCCAGTGAATTCTCCTCTTCACATCTTTGATTAACTTCAACCCTTCCAACCCCCGTACTTCTGATGTTTCGACAATAAGTCACTCTATACTCTATGGGGCACCGCACCGCACCATAGGAACGATGTCAATTAATCGTGATATGCATCAAGAGCTTTATATATGCACATATAGATTCATGACAAGTTAATTACACAAATCTGTCGGTCTATTAGTAATATTTAGAAGTATTCAATCAAATATTTTCTACTTTGACAAGGAGTTAATATGGAGTCTGTAAATGTGACTACACGGAAGAGTAATTGTAGGCAAAATACCGTTAGCAATACGAGACCACAACTTTACGACTTATCAAAAGTTCCAAGAAGTGAAATGTAGGACTAATTATATTTTACATTATTAGTTTCTTGCCAAATACTTGCATGTTAATTTTAGATTTCATTTGCTGTTCTAGTTTATCCATAAAGACCAAGACAGCGGTAGACATTCTGAGACAAAGGTTTCCGGTGTCCAGTAGAGGAAAACCTCCTTCAGGGCTTCACCGATGGTGTCGGCTTCCCCAAACTACGGACGTACCTCGCTATTCAAGAGGTCGCATGGGATCCTCGGTTTGTCCAGATAACCATTATACATATTTAAAAGAAATTGCTCATCACATGCGATTGGTTTCCAGCTCATCCCACGTGAAATTCCCAGTTTTACTTTGTACAATGACCGAGTTCTCAAGAGTTGTTACAATCCACTTCACGACCCTGATTGTCTAAATTATTTTACGCTCCCTCAAGTTAGAGACATGTTGGAGAGCAGAGGGCTTATCACGAAAGCAGGAAATGTTCTTTGTTCCTTGGCTGAAATGCAACAATTTCATGAATACCTGATGGATATCTCCAACTCTCGCATTAACCAGTTTTTTATGAACCAGGTTCATTTAACTAACAGGAAAATATGTACACATATATTCCCAAAATATACTATAATTCAAATGATTTCAAATACATCTCACTTTCAGAACTGTCGAGATTTGTATGAATTTGAGCAACGTAAGATTCTAACCTCACCACGGAAAAAACAAGGGACAGCCACTAAGCATATCGAAAACAAGTTAGTAATTTCCATGTTCTAATCTAGGTTTCTATAATGTTTAAATAAAACAGATCTACTTTCATTAGATCCTCGGCTCCTTCGGCTAAAATGGTTGCAGAATTACGAGAACTCGCCCTCCTGAAAAATAGAGAATTAAAACAAGTTCAGCTACTGGAAAAAGGTTTAGAGAGGGACATGCACTTGCAACTGGTCATTCTCAAATGTCGAGATCAGGAAATGGAGCGACGCCGACAGCTCTTACTTCAGCAGACGATCAAGGACATTGCGGCCTGTGTACGAAAGGAAAACAATGCAATTGCATTGAACGAGAAAAAACAGCGTCGGGTAATTATTCAGCTTTATTTAATCAGCAGGTTTTTTAAGAACTCTTCAAGAGGTAGATAAATTTGATGGTTTTGCTCTGCTTGGCCAGAACATCGAGTGGATGGATTCAAAAATAAGGTCCGCTTCAAATCGAGCTGAACGAGAAAACATGTTACTGGAAGCACTGGTCAAAGATCGCAAGTTAAAAGTGATGAAGCGACAACTTCGGGTGGAGCAACATCGAAACAATATTTGTAGCGATATACATTTAAATAAAATTCCATCGACTGATTAAATATGTATGCAACGTATAAAAATCCTTACTTTCAGCGTTGGTCCAAGACGAACCGTGCTGTACTTGTGGACCATTGTCAAAAAGTACTTTTATATTTGGCTGAACAAGACGAGGGAGAGGAAAGCTGGGAGGAAAAATTTAGACACTCGACATCAAAGTGCTTTCATCGGCCAGCAGGGCCAACCGGATCCTGCAGCCAAAGCCGTAATGGAGTTGGAGCAGGAGTTGAAAAGTGGGTCAATTTGATAACAGAAATTTTGTAATATGTAATTAAATAGATTTCATAAAGACGACGTTGGCGTTAATGATGAATAATACTCGAGTATTTTTATTCCTCCCTCCCATCCAGAGGACGGGGTCGCTAATTTCTTCATGAATATTATGCGCATTCGAGGTGCATTCAAACTCAGGCCGGATGATTCAGTAACATCCACCTCGATCTCGATGGTGAGCGTAGAGGGATCCAATGCTTCCCTCATTAAACCATTCAGCTCTGGATGGAAAAATGCTGTAAAGAATAAGGCTGACAAAAATAACTTGGACGACTCACTTTCATCACAAGCTGATGTTAGAAACCACTGAATAAATTCAATAAAAGTATATGTATACTTAAGACTTTGTATGCACGTACATGATTCAATTGTTCATGAAATAGAAAAATGTCTAAATATGCAGTTGTTATACAGAAAAATAAATGTGAAAATTGTATTTCAAGCTAACCA
This sequence comes from Folsomia candida, assembly GCF_002217175.1. NCBI lineage: Eukaryota > Metazoa > Arthropoda > Collembola > Entomobryomorpha > Isotomidae > Folsomia > Folsomia candida. The sequence goes on along the minus strand of NW_019091193.1, from coordinate 21,599,798 downwards.
GCATTGGGACTACCACTCGACGTTCAACTATGTACATACATTCGCCAATCAGATATGAACTTTCAATTAGGAAATTTAGGAGCGCATGTAAAGCTGATTAATTTAGAGCGACACGGAGATCACAACATCAGAACTAACAATAAAAATTAATCGTAATGCTATTAACAAGCGAGACTGAACTAATCTTATTATTCCTCGCATTCTGTCCAATTTTGCATATGTATGGATATAGGTCAACCATTGCTACTGGTGGTTCAAAGACGACGACGCAATAAAATTTCAACCTACCGCATCACCTGCCAGCGGTTGCAGAGGACATCAAACATTTTAAGACTTGGCCATCTTCATCCTTCCACCACTCACCCACCCACCGATCCACCACCGTTTGCGAAATATGAGGAGGAGGAGGAGGAATGAGAGACTTCCTCGTCCTCCTCCTCTGAGTTTGCTGATGGGGAGCAGGAGGGTGTGAAACGACAGAAACGTGCTTAGAATGAGACATTGGCAGAAATGAAATATAGATCTGGCAGATGAGATGAGATGGGAGATGTCCAAAGAAATTCGAATATTAAATCAAGCTGGAGCATAAAATACCGTCGCTTGCCATGACAAAGCCCATGCACTAGTCGTCCATCCACTAATTCCTAGCTTTAGCTGGGTGCCCTTCAGTTGGTTTGCAAAATTTGAGTAATTTTCAGCAAGAATAAGTTTTCAGGAAAAATTACTCGCACAACTTTATCTTCGTGGAGGATGAATATCATCAGAATAGAGAGTTGGTTTTGCAAGTCATAAATTTGCCTTAGTTTTGCCTGTAATTCCCTTATTAAATTACACAACATTTGGGCGAGGAAGCATGTACGTACGCAGACGAATGGGTATAGTACAAGCAGAGCAGCCTAATCGCCATTTGATTGGGTTGACGGGGTTCTATTGGGAAGTGAATCAATCATGTTTATGATGATGGGTTGAGAGGGAAGTGCTGAATTCCGTGAAAATTATAAATTCCACCGCAGAGGTAGACTCCAATTTTGCAAGAGTAAGCCAGAATTTCACATCAGTGTTCCATTTTGAAGATTGCCATCTCACCCTAAACCGAATCAACCACTGGCACACCGACTCCACCATCCAGGTCCCAGCCTTGCGAGGGTCACACAATGACACCGTTTGTGCAGGACGCCAGCTCTGAGGGGCGGAGGACACTGTGCGTGTGTGTGTGGAGGAGCTCGTTCCAGACTTTTGAGGATTATGCAAAAATGTCTCCACAAAGCCATAATCCCCCACTCAAGTGAGGCGAGCTACCCAACTCCTCCACTCCCAGCGCAGAGAGAAAGCACAATGCAATGCTTTCACCCAAATTTGGGCTTGTACATCTTCACCATCTAACCCCCTCCCTCCCTTCCTCCACACAAAACCATCGCCACGCCAGAAAAGAGAGCCAAGAGAACATCAAGCCTTTTGTATGTATTCAGTTGTTGATCTCTTCTTTTCAACTGTGACGAATTCCAAATTTTGCTGGAAAAGTAGTCGCTCACTTCCAAATATTGCTGATTCAAGTGTATATAAAATATTTCATGCACGTCGTGGGCGAGTGAGGAAGACAATCCATTTGCTATTTTAACAAGTCAAGGGTGATTTATGTTTTTATTTATTACGGTCCCCGTACATCCTACTGTAGATTGACAATGACCAAATTAATTAGATGTGATTCAGACTAGACCCTTTTTACGCACAGTTTAACTTGTGAGGCTATGAGTTAAGAAATGTCATACACTTATATGCACCTTAGACAATCCTCGTAAAATATTAATTGATATTTCTTGTCCAAGGAGAGTTTTACTTTTATCGCCGATCCCAATTTCTTTAAGTCGGCGAACTTTGCAATTTCTTCCCTAATTCCTTTCGACAGTATGACAAACTTGGGATTTATATCCTTAAAAACCACTTCAACTGCCAGTACGAGTGACGAAAGAAAGTGAAACTAAAAAATCCCCAATTCCCACGACCCACACAGAGATTTGAGAGAATTAAATTAAAATTTATTGAAGTGAAGAAGAGCGACTATTTCGGAAAAAGTTGAGTCAGTTGAGGCTGGTTGGACAATTCTCATAAAATAAAATATTATGGGGTCGTTTGAGACATTTGCAATTTGAGTTTCCTCAGACTTTCCTCTGCTGTACAGACGTAGCTCTGCCACCCCACCACAACTTTCTCCTTGTGCATCTGGCCAAGAAAGTATGTGCCAAGTTAACTATTATTCTCGTCAACATTAAGAGAGAACGACAACATATTGCGGAATAGTAAAAATGCCGTTACAGATTCTTTAAAGCACAGCACGCAGTTCATACGGCTTGCATTAAAACCAAACTGGTGGGCAAGTTGCTAAGTGTTTAGTCGCATACCTGACAATAAGTACATACTTCTTCCAGCACTTTTCCATACTTCCTGCTCTATTTCGTTTATTCATCCCCGTTTGACTCGGGTTTGAGTGTTAAATCCAAAAAAATCTTAAAAACTTTAAAGGGCAAAATCTCGGAAGAATAGAACCCAAAGACATAATGGGAATCAGAGCGTTTCCAGCTTTGACTTTGACTTGACATGAGCGAGTGGAGATCAATAGATAATAGATCTGAGATGGGAGGATGGGGGGAAGATGAAAGAGTTACCCAACCCTGAAATATTCGGAGAGAAGGAAGCTTTTACGTTTTTACACAAAAAACATTCTGTCTCAATGATTTTACATTTTTATGCAGGAACAGTGTTCACATAATTCTCTCGACATCTGTAGAGTTTTAAATGTATGTTTTTATGAAGAAACAGCAGAAATAATCAAAGATGGAAGTAAAATTTGTACAATTAGTCTCTCATGATTTTGGAATTTATTTCCAAGGGCTTAGTGGAACTATAGTGGAGTGGTTTATGTATTATTATTTTCAAGGGGAATCCATTTTGCTGTTCTGGCCCGCAAAACCGACATGTCAAACTCATATACGGAACAAAAGCTGCCTCACTCACTTTTTCTCCAACTTGACAATAGCAACTCGACAGACGGACGGACAGACAAGTCTTGTTGAATTCCAGTCGTTCAACTCCCACTCCAAACAATGACCTCGATCAAGCGAAACGCCAACAATTCACAAGGTTTCAAAGGATTCGTACAAAAAATCTATTTCAGAATTAATATGATGCCAACGGACGGATGTTTAAGATGATGGTTAAGCCTAACGTTAATGGGAATCATTTTTAGGCGGATTGGTGAGTAAATGTAACACTTTGCAAATTTGCGTAGTTTAATATTTCAGGTTTAACAGTGTTCCTAAAAACATAATAAATTGGTACATGCTGCGTACCTCCGTCGGTATGCAGCTTGAATTGTTATTTAACGCCAGGACATTTCACTCTTCCCAATTTGTTGCGTAAAAGTTTTCACTTGCGTTGTGCAATTGATGTTTTATGGCGGCGGTGGAGGAGAAAGGAGAGGAAAGTAGTCTGGGCCACCACAAATACAAAACTAGTGCGTATAATAAATACAAAAGGTTTACAACAGCCGAGTGGAAGACATATGAGCCATTCTTGCCGGACTGACATCTCATTTCTGGGCCAAATCCTCTATCGTTTACTTGTCCATGATTTTTCCTTCTGTGAATTACAGGGCGTCCACATCAACATGAAAACTTTGTAAAATTTTACAATTACTTTAAAATGAGCGTGATTTTAATCGCTCTCAGTTTTAACAGATGTGCGTACACTTAATTGGAACAAGTTTTTAAAGAACCCCGCAATTGGGTGAGTTGTATGGCACTGTAAGCAGTGAATTGTTGAAGGATTTGAAATTCGAAATGCTTTCTTTGTCCCTTTCTTTGTGTTGGGAAAAGTCCACAATTTTTTCCGCAAATCCTCTACATTTCTCATCCGGATTTCTTCATTTCTCCCACGACAATCCACACCAAAATGCTCCAAATCCAGCAATCTCTCCAGTACACAGAACTGAAAGGGAAGGAGGAGGAAGTTGAGTCTGGGGAAATCGGAGGGGAGCAATTTATACACAAGTCTGTCCTGGGACAAAATAGCATTGTGCACAATTGCACAAGAGAAATTTTGCAAAAGAGAGAGAAAAAGAATCCCGGAATAGCCATAAATGCAGATGACTTTAACAAGCTTTGGTGGTGGTTGAAATAATGCAGTGTAAATTGGGGGAAAGGCAAATGATACTAAAAACATGAAAGGAGAGAATATAAATAAAATGCTTTACGATGACCACGTCGTGAAACAAGCTACTCGAGGACAATAGTCATGATAATAATAATTATAGTAACTCTAAATATTGCGTGCCACAATTATATAACAGACACGCATGAATTGAAACTTTATACTTTGAGAATTGAAACGAATTTTTCGGAAACCCAAACTTGGGAGAGACCATTTTGCAGCCGACTTAGAAATGAGAGAGGTGACGAATGAAGAGGATTCCCTCTTGGGAAGGAATTTCAGACCCATTTTTATTTTCCACTCGACTTTGCCCACTTTTCCAACTTTTGGCCTGTGACTGAATGTGGATGTTATTCCTGTCTAGAAATCAATGGACTCTCATTCATCTTCCGTTGCAAAAAGGATGGAGAAAGCTAAAAAATTGAAAAAAGTTAAACGGACAGTCCCACCGGCCCCAAATGTTTTGTCATAAAAATAAATGTTTAAAAAGAAATAAAAAATAAGTTATTATTTGTATTGCATGCTCCTTCATTTGCTAGATACAGTCCTAAATATTTCCCTGATTTCAGTTTTCTTTTCATTCGAATTTTTCTTAAACTTTTTCTTAAAATTCGAAAACCAGCTTCCCAGCCACTCTGCCAAATGCCTGGATGAACCTATTCTCTCCATGTACGATTACTATAAGTACATATGTATAATATACGTATGTATAATACATACATTCAGGGATATTTCCGTCCACATGTATTATATCAAGAGTCATTCTAGAGTTCATTTCGCACTATTTTGTGTCGACATGGGAGTGATTTATCGCTTTTTTGCCCTGTGCGTCCAAGTTAAAGTAAAGTGGTTTATATAGAACGAGACTACTTTGTTTATGTTCCAGACACACCCACTGAGCCATCCAGTGTTTGGGGATACGGCTGCAACAACACCGTCCACGTCCGACTTGGTAAAAGTAAAGTGAAAGCAAAGTGGGACTTTCTCCCGGAATAAAATAAAATGAAATGTGAGACAGATGAAGTGGCAATATCTTAAAAATTGTCAAATATCAGTGCATGAATAGCTGCATTATTTTATAGTTTTACATGTATCACAAAGAAATCAAGAGTTTATTTTAAAATTTAAAACAAGTAAAAACAAATTACTTGATTTGCGAGTAAATCTATATCAATGTGTAAACGTGTAGTTGAACAGGCTGATCTAAGAATTATTCATCAACGCACCCCAGCCATAGCCCTTTCTGCTCATAAATCTGTATCAATATCAATTTTGATCCGAAGGGGAAGAAAGCGAAGCGAATGCATCATTTCCTTGGACATTTCGGGAGAAGAAAGTATTTATGGAGCCATTGTTCAAGGAAATCCAGGAAATCCTATTTGTCACTGACTGTATAAGCATTATTCCTCTCGCTCCTGCCCTACCGCCGGTGGTGGTGTAAACTCAAGAGTGAGGAAACACATTACTTTCCTGTCACTTAGAACAAACAGGGTGAGAGAACAAAGAAGCCGGTTTATTAATAAGGTCCTTTTGTCCATCTCGAAAGAAAAATTAATAATACTGAACAGATGATACGTTGGAAATATCCTGGAATTTTTTTATATGCCTGGTTTCATATCTCATACTTATATAAATGTGTGTGCCTACGTTCATTATGAGAATGGGCGATGTCAGCTAAAGAATTACTATCATTTTCATAGTATATGAAGGTACTATACTTACTTGTAAAGTGTTTGGTGATTCCTAAAAAATTTGGATAACATGTTCTTGTCATCCTGCTCATGGATACTTTTAAAATGAATTAAAGTGAAAGCATAAGGAGACAATAATTTTTTTCAGGCTTGTTCCATGAAATAAAGTGCGAGGAGATATTCTACCAATCAATTAATTCTTTTGTTCTTCAAAAAATTGATGTCGATCATTTGTAAAAAAAGAACTAAAATGGATGAGCATGATAAGTTTACCCAGTTTAAACATGATCACTCACCACACTCTTTGACGTCCATCCAAACAATCCAGATTTGGGAAGGCTTGATTGAATTGGTTGGGAGGTGGCCGTTAAATGGAAGCACTGGTGCAGTAGTACATAGCATCGATACCGATATTTTCAAAAATGTTTCAATTTACGACCACCATGATGCAATGGGCGAATAAGAATAAGCGCGACCCGCATGACACTACATTGAGAAACTTGAGAGATTTCTCAGCCTGGTGGTGAATAAATACTGAGATTTATGCAATGAATTTGAAGTGGATGTTCTGCTTTTGTTTGGTTTTTGGCTTTGGTTCAGCATAAATTAAGGAGAAAGTGGGTAGCGACTGTGGGGGACCAAAAGGCCACAATAGCCAATGATAGGCGTCCTTGATGTTCCTCCAAACCCTACTTTCCTTGGAGGAAAGTAAAGTGAATTTCGTGGGGAATGTAGAGCACGAAGGGAGCAGCAGTGTAGATGGTCATATTTGATTGTTAACCATAATCTGGTCGAGTTTGGTGGTCTATAACTAAAACTAAATGCACTTTTTATGACGGCCATTTAAGCAGTGAAAAAGTAGATCCATAAATTATGAAAGTTTCGAAAAATTTTAGAGAATGTAACGGAATAGAATTGGACAAACTTTGATTTTTTTGTTTCTGAGGGAAATTGGCGAAAACATAGATTGTGAATACACCCAACGAGGATTTAATGCTTTTTGGACGTAAATCGATGACGATGGGCCATATATATTGGAAATACGAGGGTGGTGGTGGTGGAAGTGACTGAAGCCATGCTTCTGGTTTGCTTGCTTTCTGCAGACGAAGTAAAGAAGATGCAATAAAAACTAGGCCAGACTTTTTCCAATTTCATTTCGATTTTATTTATTCCAAATGACTCACTCAGCCCCAAACTTAAGTACTTAATCGATTCACTTACTCATTTTTGCTTTGTCCTACAAAACTAGAGGAGCAGCTACACCTTAAATGGACATTGTACATATGATCTTACATATTACATAAGAATACATTTCACTTTATTTAAAGTATTTAGTTTAAATTAGTCGAAAGGTTCAATTCCCTTCGTATTTTTAGAAACATTAAATTCAACCTTGCTTTTTTTCTCCTCGCAACCATAAAGTACAACTTGATTTCGTTGCACTGGCCTATGCATATTTTAGATATATAGTTAGTCAATATTATTATGTACACATATTTACATACATATTTATGCAGAGCGCACGCAAATCAGGAATTATGGACGATTTATATACATATTATATATGTTCATATATACATTGATGAGACGAACAAATATTTATTACTTACACACATACGTATGATTCTTATGCATACCTAATTATACGCACCTCTTATTCCTGCTTCAATTATTGTTATTTGCAAATATCATTTTACATGATTGAAGAATATGTATGTAACTAGCAAAATTTGTTATATTTAATTATTATAACCAACTAATTTCACACTAGGATCAAGCAGACTGAAAATGAACATATTTATTATATAAAGTTATTATTCAGCACTTAATTATATAAGACATCTTTAAAAACTCAGTACGGCCAGAGTAACAGGACACACACAAGTAATCATTCGAATCATGTCCTAATCATGCAAGTCGAACTGCAGGGTTTGGGGGTTAAACTTGATTTGTCCCAAAACTCACAATGGAGAGGTGTCAGGTGGTTATCGCCAATGTGGACTGGACTAATTTTAAATTGTTCAGGCCCAGAAATAAGCCCACCCGTATTTTTTCGTTTTCCTGAATGGGCATATTTACGCCCGTGGTGGAATTTTCAAAAAAAATTTCAGCCAAAATCCTGATTTTTAAAAACGCTGTAACTTTTCGAATTTTAGCCCGATTTCAAAAATTGAATACAATTTGTGTTCAGAATTACTTCCCTGCAAATATAAAACTTCTTTTTCAAAAAATTTTTAATTTTCAAAAAATTTTTAATTTTCAAAAAATTATCGTTTTTTTCATTTCTAAAAACTCAGAAATGGCATGAAAATATTAAATTTAAAAAAATTTTGAAAATGAATTTTTATATTTTCAGGGAATTAATTCTGAACACAAATTGTATTCAATTTTTGAAATCGGGCTAAAATTCGAAAAGTTACAGCGTTTTTAAAAATCAGGATTTTGGCTGAAATTTTTTTTGAAAATTCCGCCACGGGCGTAAATATGCCCATTCAGGAAAACGAAAAAATACGGGTGGGCTTATTTCTGGGCCTGAACAATTTAAAATTAGTCCGGTCCACATTGGCGATAACCACCTGACACCTCCTCATTGTCAGTATACATGGGTACATATATTCAGCAACTTGTTGTTGGAGCTTTGGGGGTCAAGAAGAAATATATTAATTCGATGGATCAAATATTGAAGAGAAGCATAACTTTATGTCATCCCATCAGCTCGAGCAGTCAGTATTTCATGATGACAACAAATAATCCATCCGATACATACACCAGCCGCCTCTTTTCTCCTAAGTAACTGGCAAAAATCTTTCTCTGAAGACAATTTCTACCCGAGACATGAGCAGGACAAGTGCAGTTTTTGCTGTGTGAAAGATGTCGAAATATTGTAGCGTCCAATGCACCACTCAAACCACGAGACGACACTGCAACGAAATCCAAAACCCTTTTCTGCCTCAGCCGATCTTGTGTGACAGAAGCGGCCCTGAACTGGCGTGTGGATAGGAAGTTGGTTGGTGATGAGACAAAAAGTAGATTCGATTGCATTTCTTGGGAATGGCTGGAGTCACATGACAATCTCTGAAATCGGATTTGTTCCCGAGAGAAATCTCTCCCGGAAATCGGTTTTTTATTGAGAAATTGACCATGCTCACTTTCCAGGCGGTTTCTGTTGCGATGATATTTTATTTATTAGCAGGGCGAGGTTAAGGATCAGTGGTGGCTGGGGAGATGGAGTACGTCGTCGAACCAATAATAACCAACTCCATAATTCATATAAAGTCAAGTTTACTTGGAGCAAGGTTTAACTTTTGTTATGCTTAAGCTGCTTTTGATCAGAGGCCAATATTTGACGTTCGACTCTGACCGTTTCGTGGCCATGCATATCTTGTAATCCATACATATTTGATATACATGTATAATAATATATTGCAATATTTATACTGTCGCATAGATAGCAGTACATACGCACATCCAAAAACAGGAATAAAAGTTTATCCCAGATTATCTACATCCCATTTTGAATGGATTTTGGGCTAACGTTTTGAGGATCGAGTATTAACATTATTATTAAATCTGTATAAAGATAATCATTATGTGTCCATAAGCTGCTTCTCTGTAATCTTCGTTCCAATTAAGTTGTAAAGTCTCACTTTTCACTTGCACCATAATAATAATCCACCTACTTAATCTTAGAATATTAGTAATATGAATATGTGTAGGTAATGAATTAAACAAGAAGAATCGGATTATCGTCGTGAAGATACATTGTATACGGAGCTTTTCTGTAAACTTTTGTAATCAGTCACTGTAAAAAGTCTTCCACATTCAGCACATACACTGCTTACTCAATTCATCTAAGATTATTGTTCGAACCTACATACATACATCTTAAATTGGTTATTGGAGTTAGGCTAAAATTAGCACGACGAAGGGGTTCAAGTTCCCAGGACGAGGACCGATATACTTAAAAGAAATGCGGACAATGGATACTCCAACTGAAATTATAACAACTTTAAGCATCTTGTCCGAAGTCATATAATATTCTTTATGCACAAAATGAGGCTGTTACCTTTAGTTGTCCACCGTGCTACATAAAATATAAAAATACAGGATTAAATCATTTCACCAAAATTGCATTACCAACTTTATGTAGAAAGTGTTTTACATAAAAAGAAACAACAAACCTGCATCGCTGCTGGGCCTCGTAAGTCTGAAAATGTATAGAAATATAAAAAATGTCAATTTGACTTACACGTGACCGTGAAGACTTTTAATTCAAGATCAATATTAGACGAGTGCATGCAAAGCAAAATAATTGACGTAAAATTGGCTTTATTTGGCTGAGCTTGATTTATCGAATGGAAATCAACTAATCGCTTTCAATGCATCATTCTCAAAATTATCATTGTCTTTCTCGTCGTCATGTTCTTCATTTTCACACTCGAGCTAGAATAAATGAGAGCGGATGAGCAAAGGAGGAGGAGAAAGCGGAGAAAGCGACGCTGTGCATCTTGGCTGCACGATTAAGTGGAACGACATTCTTCCCCCGCAGATCGAGAGCTTGCTGCTTTCTTGGGAAAGAAGCTGCTCGACTTAATCCTGGCTCGTTAACAGGAGGACGTGGCATATTTACGACGTTGTATTTATTTATATTTACAGGAGTCAACTTTCTCCGCAGCATTGACGGTGGAAGGAGAGAGATGTGAATGATGGTGATGGTATAACCAACTGTGGAGCTCATTTCTTTTTCATGTGTAACGCAGAAGAAGTGGATGGTGCTGGTCGTGTCCCATTTCATTTCATTGTCATGCGAAGGAATTTAAGGAATACGAGGACGAGGAGGTGAGTGTGTGCGGTGTCCATTTAAACACTTTATGGCTGGCGAATCAAACGCTCGGCTTGAACGAGATGGGACAATAAAATTCGAAATAAATGAACACACTCTTTTTACGAGCAACCTGAGTCGTCCTTTTTATTGGAAGATGCTGCATGAGCTACTTTATAAAATCGGAATACCGCATTCTTTCCAAATTACTGCCCCGAAGAAGGAAAAGTCGATGCGAGAGGCAGCATATGTGGTCCTCAATTTGAATATAAAATAAAACTTTTTGCAAGATTTGGGAATTTCAGAGATGATATGAATGATCTCAGGTGCAACATTTGTTTATTTAGGTTGATTGGATTCGTGAATTGTTTGAAAGTCGGGATAGAATTTCTTCTGGGACGCCTCCATACTGCGTCGCGAAATGGGCGACAGCAGCTGCACATTAAATGCTATATTGTCGTCGTGATACCCTTTTCAATACTTTTTTTTGCTCCTTTTTGCATTTGTATTGCCTTTTAAGGAAATTGAGTCGCCCTGCGTCGGAAATCTTAGCGGGTCTGAAGAGTGATCATGACAGCAGAGTCGGATGTAAGATTGGCACAATTAGAGGAAGTGAGTGACACCACAGAGTCACGCTCTGCTTCTCTTTGACTTGACACGGACGAAAAGTCAAGCCAATTCAAGTACGAGTGGATCAATTAGTAAGCCGTGCACAAACCCTCTGGGTGGCATGCCTCTCAGTCACTCACTTCTATACGACCCGGATGTTCTGGCCCAGCACCACGACGAGACGACCGACTGGTACAACAAACAAGGGTAAAATCAATTGAAAGTAATCGTTTTCAACGCTGGAGCCTTAGGACAAACCATAATTGTGAAATAGAAGCAGGAATTCGAAGAGATGAAGTGTCGGCTGCTGGACAATGGACTGAGCACACGTGTCGGCTGGGTTCGTAACCAACCGCGCTAATGTTAAAATGAACCAAACCAAGCACACCGAAGCCAAATGACAAGAGCGGAAATGAATTTATAGTCCAACAGATGCTCCTCATTGCCCCCACCGCACGCACAATGGTCACTTTCGGTCTTTTGATTTAATGGTTTCTCAAATCCACAAAGTTGGAGTTGTTGGAAGCGACGCTAAAGCACTGTTCCTTCCTGGTTATGTGTGGCTTGGGACACGCGCATAAAATCAATGAATGTAAGATAATGGGAGCAGAAACGTGAAAGATTTCGTCGTTTTAAGTATTGTGAGGTAAACTTTAAACAGTTTACACTCAAAGTGATTTATCAAACCTCGGAAAATCATATTTTATTGCAATGCGAGGTTTTGAAATCGTCATGTAATGAATACTTTCATAGTTTGTTCATGAAAACGATTTTGTATGCATTTCTTATGGCGAGCTTGCCGTCGTTCTGATATACACAAGCCATAGACATTTGAACCAATTGCCCGTGAGAAACGAGGAGATGCAGTTATACATTGAAGTTGCTCTATTGCAGGGTTAACGATCAAGGTTCGAAATGACAATAATAATAATAACATTCACTCACCGTTTAAAACATGGACCTGAATCTCCTGCGCGTTTGCCGACGTTGGCGCACACGAATATCTACCGGTACTGTAAAGATGTAACAAAAAATATGCATAAGGATATGTATTTATCCCTCAAAAAGGTGCACGAGAGGATAATTAAATATAAAATTACTCTGATGGGCGGGCTTTCTGGATTAGCAAATAACTAACTGTCACATCTCCCTTCTCTGTAATTACCGACACTCCTCCTGTAATATGACACACACAAAATAATTCCCACAATTAAACAACATAATTGTACATAATTTTGAGATAAATAACATATTGTTCACAGTACCCCGTGGGCTGTCGTAATTAATTTCCTGTGGAAAAAAAATTCAGTTAAAACACAATATTCCACAACTTATTGAACCGACGAGGCTCAAAATATGTAAAAAGTGTTTGCCGTCTGACCTGATTATTATGCGTCCACAAAATATTTGCAGGGGGTTCAGGGCTATGTTCTACAACACATGTCAGATTAATCGTACTCCCTCGATTGATGTACATCTCCGGGGAGCCCATAATTGATGTATTTGGCTCTGAAATAAAAACATGACGTTAAAAAATGGTCCACTGGTACAATTAAGAAGTAAGAAAACATTGAGAAGGATTATATTTATTTACGCACAGATACGTATACATCTTGAAATTTACATATCACGATAATAATTAAACTAGCAAATATTTTATTTCGTTTTTAGATTTGACCACCTGGATCTCAGTTATCCCCCTCCTTCATATTCAAATGTCTGTCATTTTCCGTTGGGAATTTATATGGACATGCATGAATTTCATGGGGCACGTGACACTGACGTGACACTTTCTCTCAGGACGAATGTATTGCGTTATATTAAAGGAGTAACGACGTAATACATTTAAATAGGACGTGCCCATTTCACATTTCGTTTTGTGTAAAATTTTCTGCCTTCTGCGGCGCAAGTTATGGTATTTTGTTTTGTTGGGGGAAGATGCTGGCGAGGGAAACGGAGAAAGTTATGCAGAAATGCTGCTTGGTATTCTCAAACTCACTTTTGATCTCATCTCACTCTTCCCCATCATTTGTCAAATCCACATGCGAGGTAGTCCAATAACTCCTCCACTGCTATCTATCAACTACACAACCCTGCATAAAAATTCACGTGCAGGAAGAGCACGATCTTTTTCTAAAAACAGTGCGTACATATATTATGCACAATATTTATCCTTAGTCAGTTGGGGTACTGAGATTTAGTTATGCAACATTTTTAACCCTGTGAAAATGTGCTCAATGAATATAGTGATCAATGAATAGTACTGGCAGCGATCATGATACGGCCGTTGAATATTTACTTGGGAAAATATTTCGACGAATAGCGTTGGATTTATGTAGATAGGTTGAATACGGAGCAGCGTAATGAAAGTGTTAGTGAATCAGTGTGTGTCGCCCCAGGAGAGTGGTGACATATAATGCGGAGAGCTTAATAAGGTCTAGATTTGTCTCGAGAATGGTGGAAATAACTACGTGAATAAAAGAGGCGACGAATGTATGACGGATGAGTCTTTTGGGGACCTAACCATGATGCAGTAAATTTATTTACTCCCAACTTGAGCACGTCATACGCATGATGAAACAGGAAAACTAACTATTGTCAAAGAAAAATATAGGAAATGGGGAGTGCGTCATCCATTGATATATTGAGATAAAGGGGGTGAAACTGTATTAGTGGTGTAGATTGAATTCCGGAATTATCCATCCCAGAAATATCTGTTTTATTTGTTTATACTCTGCAACGTAAGGACTCATGTGGGAGAGATTTTATCAAAAACTTCTTATTCTCCCCATTTTCGCATCTATCTATATCTCTAATCGGAGATAGGCTCGCATGTCTCTCCACCCATGCCCCCATTTCATTCAATCTCATCATTCGACTCAATCCTTTGCAGCAGTCCGCTCAAATATTTATTAATGTTCAAAAGAGGAATGACAACAACAGCAGCACAACAAAATTCCAGGCCATGACGATTGGGGAGCAGAGTGAGTGAAAGCAAAACGGAATTTGTCCAGTGTGTCCACTGTCCATCCTCCCTCGGAGATGACAAATTGCGGAGGAAACGAAGCAGCAATTCCATTATTCGATATGCTCAAATGCTGTCACTCAATCATTCCAGACTCTGCTGCTGGCGAAACAGATGACCTTTATCTCGCTTTCAGGATTTTCCTCGGCTTTCTCATCTTTGCCAGGATGTCTGGCTGGCTGGCAAAAAAACGGTGATCAAATCAGCTTTTCCAAATTCACAGCTTTAGCTTGACGTTAAACTTCATAATTTTTTACTGGTGATTTAGCTGTGATAAATAAATAGATTTCCGAACTCAGATTCTATGCAATTAAATAATTCTAAATTTAGCCATGGCTTACAGAATCATGCGGTGGTTGGATGGATTACAATATTATGCAGGGAACCGCTATGGGTTATAGTTGGTTATGTACCCAGGTACGTGTCTGAGCCAGGTGAATTACATTGTGAATTCTACCATGAACACATATCAACCTTTAATCACTTTAATTTGACCACATTTTGCCTCTGATCTTTCATCCATGCTTTGAAAGGTAGGCCTCCTGGTGTGTTTGAACGAACGCTATTCTCACACCCAACCATCCATGCAGCATATGCAGATAAGCCTCTGAGCGTTGAACACGTTACAAATGTAATAGCTTTGGACCAATGCCATTGTTAATATTGACGTTACATCACCTAAGAAAAAAGCCCTACAAACTCGAGATATATGCCCAAAATTAATGTTGTAAAAAAATGTTTTATGCAAATTGTCTAACGCAGGCTTTATAAAAATATTCTTATTTTACGATGGTTCAACATTTTGCTGTTCATACATTAATCGCAAGTTTACAAAAACTGTTGTACGCACCACCAAATTGCATTTTGTGTTTTGAGAATATCTGGAACAGCTTCCTTAGCCTTACTTGCGAGTATAAATTACTCGCAGGCATTAGCACTTCCTTTGCTCATTATTGGGACGCTCTGTCGTAATAACTTGCGACTCGTCCTCGTCTTTTCTCTTCGTGTGCGTAGTCTTTGTCTTTTAAGGGAGTAAAACCACAAAAGCTCATCATCACTAAAATTCAACAACTTGCGTAAGCGAGACGACTTCTCATTACTCGCGTTTCGAGAGGAGTGACAAAGTCAACAGGCCGACACGCGCTTTCTCCAGATCTCGTTGAGTGAGTTTTCTTATATTCATTTCCCCTCGAGACTTTGTGATACAATTGGACGACGATGCAGTGAAATTTCCGGCTACGATTGCACAATTTGCCGTTATGTTGCATTCCTCCAATGAACCGTTATATCGTTCCTACTTTGCATATGTGCAAGTGTGTAATGTAGTGTATTTGCTATGCATGGATGCATCGTGATAACTGTGTACAAGGGAGTCAGGGGCTTTTGAACACGATCTCGTACACAACATGTAATGAAGTGTGCTAGCAAAATGTACATGCTATCTGAATTAAACAGTTAGGGGAGGATCCTCTGGAGGAAGGAGTGTCAAAGAACAGTCCATGAATTCATTATGATCTGGATGTTTTAATGAAAATACTCGAGAGACTCGCTCTATTTTTTTAGTTTGTTCCGTTGGCGGAATTTCATGATGATCTCAAAGGGATGAGCTTTTTAGTGGTAGAGATATTTTATAAAGTGTGTAATAAATATATTTTTAAAATTGTATCCTTGAGAAAATGTGGCCAAGGTTTGCACTTGCAATGGGTGTATAGTTTATTTGAAGTTTATAATTGGTGCTAGATCCAGGCATGAAAAACCACAGGTTTTGCCGTTTTACTTTTGAAATTCGGAGCATCTTATACCAAGTCTTTTTGATATGGAATTAGGGTCACTAGAAATTTCTGGATGTCGGTAAATTTCAAAACTGTTTGAAACAAAAGTGATCCTATAAGTTAAACATACCTGCGCACCATTAAATTTCATTTGACACTTTCGCCTTGAGAATTTTCCACCTTAATTTGACCTCGACAAAGTATGCAGTAATTTCAGTGAAAGTTAAGCATATATCGGCATTATGGAACAATCCTCTGACGACCTATTTAAAATTTTCCAATGCAACTTCCTCTTAAAGACGCTCCACTTGTCAAGTAAAACTTTTCTTGCACCCTTTGATTTTCATTAGAATTTGAATACTAATTAATTGAGGAAGGAAATAATCAGCCAAGTCAAGAAAAGTTGGAAAGTGAAGAGCTTCGACTTTCTTGAGCAAAAATTAGAGGGTGGCGTTTAGTTAACTTGAAGGATGGAGTTAGGAGACTGGTTGTTCTGGAATGAAGCCTATGCAGTCTCACTTTAGTGACCGCGTGAAAGTTTACTTAGCACAAGGTCCTGATCTGAAATCAATAAAGGTTCTCATTCCGGAGATTGGATTGTTAATGATTTTAATTCCAGGAAATTTTACTGCTTTCAGAGGAAGGAAATTGGACGTGTTGTGTACCTCACTCGAATGGAATTTGCATAGAATTTCGTCTGCGTCGTCTACGTTTACATACATGCGTCGCTATGTATCGGCTCCAATTTATTTTTTTCCATTATATTATAATGAATTTCGCAAAAAATATGAAGTTGACATGTAGTTAATAAGTATGCATGTGCTAAGTGAATATGTACATACGCACATGTGTATCTGTACATATTGTGTTGACGTTGCCAACAACACACGTATTTAGAATCGAGCATAGCTAGATTTGCATCAAATCAAATATTACAAAATACGCAAATCTCGTAAGTTAACCTTCAGCCAGAAACATTTCTCAATTTCCCATACTACACTTATCACTTGAAGGATGATGGTAGACTTAAGAAGATTATAGCCAACGTTACTTAACGTGCCACTTACAAAACATAGAAATAAGCACAAACTGGGCCTTGGGACAAAATTACACAGAAACTTTCACTTTTTATTTGGAAACTTTCTTCACAAACATCGTCCACAAACTGCCAGGAGCAGCAGCTTAGTGAAGGTAAAATTACTAGATATATGGTTCTGAGGTAATGAAATTCTCACACCTCAATCAATATGTACGTTTATATGCTTGCAATCCCACTGCACAAAACTACTCTCAAGCATTAAATATTTACAGTTTATCGCGTCACACAAATACGACGCGATCCGAGGATATGATGATAACTCGAGGACGGTAAAAATTGTTATTTTTCATCTGTTACTTGAGAGAGAGCGACGAAATGGGTGATACGTGGAGGCCAGACCTGGTGGCCAGACGCCAGACGTACCCACAAGACCAAAAGACCCCATTCTTCTACAAAGTTTATTACAGAACATTGCCCATTTAACCAAAGTCCTCCTTTAGTGTTTCACGAGTTTTCTCATCCTCGCTCTATTTTAAGACAAAAGGTGAAGGCAGAGCAACTGAGAGGAGCAGAGTGAATAAAATAATGTGATGAGATGTGAGTGGAGGTGACCCGAGGACATGAAGAGAGTGTTCTGTTAAGCAACTCGGCTAATTCAAGGAGAAAGTTTTATTGCAGAAATCTTCATTAGTTACTCGTCCTCGGTGTTCCTCCGACCTCCCGGTCCATGTACTTACGAAGGTGATGCCTATGCAGTGGATGAACCAACTTTTGTCTGGGCTGCTCAAAAAATATCTCTACATTTCCAACATGTTTCGTTTGAGGGATTCATCAAAAATCCCGAAATTTGATAAACCTTAAATAAGCAGTTGGGCAGACTTGGAATATTGAGTTATAAAAACTTGGGGCATTTAGTTCCCAACTTTCACAAGTTTTTGAATGTTCCTCATCACTCATTTTGTAAGGGTGCATCTCGTCACGGTACATTTGAAGAAAACAAAACGAGGTCTTTTCATCCTGTTCAATTTGCTCAGGAACCACCCACCCACCCGCCACCACCACCACGACCAATGCCACCGTCTCAAGACCAGGAGCACTTTCACTCTCTTCCTTCCCAATTGTCTGCATTCACATTTCTTTCTTCTGCTCTTGCTGGTGGTCGTCGTAGTGGCAGCAGTGTGGAACTATTAAGTAAATGTCGTTTCAGTTTTACTTTACTTCTCTTGCAATCACAATCACAAAGTGAAAGTCGAGAACTGGGGGAAGAAACAGTTCAAAGCAAAAGGCTACAATACGGCGAGGCGAAGTAATGTTGGGCGAACTAAATATAAAGCAACATAAAGAAACCACAGACTTCTATATCCATCCACCACAATCACCACGATTGCCACATACCAGGATCCAACTTATTCAATTGCACTCTTGAAACTATACTTGGTACAACAGTTACGTGTTCGATTATGCTATTGCACAAAGCATTACAACAGATGTGTCTTGCTGATGGGATTGGGAGACGTAGTAAAAGCAATATTCAAATGATACATAATGCTCATCAAAGTTTAAAACAATGTAAAATATGTGTGTATGTAATGATTCTTTCTATTCCAGATCATAGTCAAAAAGCACGTAAAATGGTTAATGCATGTAAAATGTGCGCATGTATGTGTAGTATATTTATGTCAGTACATATTTCTTATATAAGTATGTATTAAAGTATAAAACAAGTAAAAACGTCGGGCAACAGACAAAGTCAGTATACAAATACTAAATACTATCAGTAAACCAAAAGTACTATTTTCCACGAAGATTTTGTGACTACACAGCTTTTCTGGTGTTACCGGTGCATTTAGAGAATGGGCGTGATCACTTTGAATGTCTTAGTTGCGTAAGAAATAAGTGGTTATAAAGAATGGTTAACAGGCATATTTATACGAATAGGAAGCAACCCATCTCTAATTCCCCATTGGAGTAAAAGTAAAACAAGTCTCAACATACTTTTACTGAATCATTAGTTACACTTTTTCTCCAGAGTTGGCTGCAGACAAGGTAAATCGGCATGAAAAGCTGTTGGAGCAGAATGAAGAAGGACTTGAGAAGGTAAGTTGTCATAATTTGCTTCATTTCATGGCCACAGACCTGGGTAACATTAAAACTATCTTCTTTTCTAAGAATAAACTGAAATACAATGTAAATTTGTTTTCCGAGTTTTTAAGGCCAGCGAAGGCTTATGTAACCACCTTGTCTACTTGTATCTGTCTGTCTGTCTGCACGCTAACTTTATTTATCCGCTTGAGGTTAAATTTGATAAATATAGATCTACATACGTATTTAGATTATATAGGTAAACAGAATATGACCAAGTCGGTTCCTATCTATGTGGTCATTTTGCTGTGTGGGGGTGAAATCAAGCAAATAGAATCATTCAATCTTTCAAAATGTATGACGCTAGCTTTTTCCATTCAAGAAGTATTTGTTCATTTATAACCAAGAAATAGTCAGTGAAGTTTGTTTTAACTATGTGTAATGGGTTACCACAATTAGTTATTTAAAAAGGTCAAGATGAAAGTGGTGTGATGACGCATAAAATGGATTAGATAAATGTCACATAAGTTCATTGCCGCGAGTATTTGTCAGTTGTCGTAATGGTCGATTCATGCCGTGTTTGTTATAGGTATGTATTTACAAGTGTGTATGTACATATGTGTATGGCTCGGGCTAAATGGAGTCTACGTTGGAGGTTTTAATTGAACGCACAAAAATGTAATTTCTTCAAATAAACAAGTAAACCAGAGCCGTTGCAAGCATAAACTTTCATAAAATTCTAATTATCTCCAAAAACTACTTGGAAGTTTTGAAAAAATGCATTTCTCTACTCACGTTAATATGCATGATTTTCAGGTGTAGTAAACTTTGCATGCCGAGCAATAATAACTGAAACTCTGAGGAACACAAATGTAATTACACACAAAATATGAGAAAAATTCAAACTGTTTCCTAGTTTTTTTTCTCATTTTGGTTCAAAAATTTGTTTCTGTGGAGGATGCGTGGGTGTACTTGGTGCATTGTGGGATCCACAATTTGCACTGGTTCCGACAAATATAAGGCATTAGTTACCTCAGGAAAAAAATCATTGCAGCAGTCATCCATTGGTAACTGCAAAAACAGTTTCAGAGTAGCGAAGGTGGTTTGTTTGGTTAAGGAAATAAATTGCTTTTCTGTTTACAAAGGATTACTTTTAGTACTCGTCTTACCAAAGGAGAGTGAACATTCTCAGCACAACATCCACCAGCCATGCCACAAATTCTCGGGAACGTGGTTTTTTCTTTGACCACAAAGTACCAGGTTTTTTGAAGTTTGAGAAACATGAAGGAACGACGGCTAATTACCATTTCTATTTTTAAAATATAATCCTGCATACAGCACGAAATCCTTTGTACTGCACGTTTATACATATTCAACAAATTCGCATTTCCTTTATCAAACCATTTAACCTAATTTAACATTTTAAATATATTTACATTTGCGTATTTCACTTGAGTATAATTTGTGAGCAAAGGATTTTACAAATAAAAGTCGACAACATTCGATCCTTTTAGAGTGCAATCAAATAATTGAAAGTAATGAGCTGAATAGTGTGTAAAGTTTCGCTCAGGCATGCATACGTACCTATTAATAGTAATATTAATAGTAGATGACAAGACACGTTGATTTTATTATTGTGCAAACTTTGAGACATAAGGTATGAAATCCATAAAAAAACCCTAGAAAAAGTGAAATGAATGGATTGCGAAATACAGACTTATCATTCTGCTAACACTTCAACAACAATTGAGCTTGAAGTTTTTGGGTGGCACAAAAAAAAATTGTTGCAGCTCTGCTACCATTCCTGCTGCTTTTGTCCCTATCCCAGTGTCAAAGGTGACATTGCTAGTTTTGAAGAGATTTAATTTGAAGGTGCACTGAACCATCGTGGATAAAGTCGATATTTCTGTCACAATAGAAATCACTGATTCGGAAGCACATTGGCAAAAGTTCCATACTCCACGATTTCCCCAGCACCAACGGCACCGAGAACTGTAGCAAACCCTTTTGTCCTTTGTACAACGCACCAAAAACCCGATCTATTTTCTCCATCTAAGACTTTCACTCTGTTGGTCTTTTGGGAAGACTGCACAAGTATGCTTTACAGTGGTCAGATTTTGTCTCATCAGTTTCTTGCGTAGTTGGCGTAATCCGAATACAGAAAAGTATACAAGAATAACAAAGAAACTTACGAACGACGATGAGGTGCACAAAATGACCAATTGGGGGGCTGGTCGACACCTGGATGAGCATATAATAATAGGAATAAATATGATTATCTGCAGAAATTCGATTGGTAATGATGGCTCACTTGACACTCGTAAGTTCCAGAGTCCCGTATCTAAACAAACAAAGAAAAATTTATGAACACATTGACGTGTATATGTATGTATGAGGTAGTTATTTATAAACCATTCGAATCTGACGTACATATATTTACAAATAGTAAAGTAAACTACTATCAGGACTGACTGATTTTCCTAATACTTTAGAAACAACAATACGTAATTTAAAACGCAATCAGCCTCTTGGACACTAAATATGCAATAAAATAAGCATCACAATAAAAAATCTAATTCATAGAAAATGGGACAACAAGTTTTGTTGCATAGAGTCTGGAGTGGATTGTTGGACCTAGAAGCGAAAATTTGCAGCAATTTCGCGAAGAAGGAGAAGAGACATAAGGCATAACACACAACATGACATCATGTAATTTAGCTTAATGTAATGTAATGCGTGTAGCGCGCCCAAAGAATGGAGGAAAGTAATGCAGTTGAGAGGAAATGGGACTGCCCATTGACTCGATTGAATTGAATTGGAGGGAAGGTGCTTTGCCAAAGTGAAAAGAGCAATTGAGCCCGACTCACCTGGGGATACCTAATTTGAAGCGTCCATTCATTGGTGTGCGGCTTGTGCAGAGCTTGGAACCGTTGGTCACTGGTGTAAGTGTCACGCCCGACCGTCAGGAGGTGAATGTCGCGGTGACGCACAAAGGAAATCTGAAAAAAAGTTCATTTTAAAACGGATGACATATCATTCCTGCTGGACTTGTGTGCAGCGAAGGATCAAGCAAAAAATGTGTTCAAGATCGCCACGACAGAGAAAGTCTCGTTAAAAAAGTGAGGATAGTTTTGCACAACTTTTACGAATGGTCCTTGCAAAACACAAAGGGTTGAGATATGGACAAGACAAATCATTACTCGCTTCTATGTAGTACACGTATCTCAAATCTCCTCCCATATCTCATTCACCTGGATTTAGGTGGACAAAAGCTCGACAAAAATGAAAGAAAAACTTGTTTGGGTCTTTGAGAAAATCTCTTTCATCTAATAAAGCGTCACACAATTAGGATATGTAGCTCCTAATATCTCCAAATGAGTTGCAATTCGTAATGCGTAAATTTCGCACATGTAAAACCAATGAAATCGTATATTGTGACGAATCAAAGCAATTGATAAAATTACGTGCAAAACTTACCGTTCGGTTTCCAGCATTTAGAACTTTACACGACAGGGAAGCCGTTTTTCCAACGAGGGCGGTGACATTTCGAGAAAACTCTTTGTCAAAGTAGGGGCCCGGTGGTGAGTAAGCAGCAAAGTCAAATTCGTCGTCTTCTTCCGCGGAATTGGTGGATAGCACTGAAAATTTGTGGAAAAAGACAAAGAAAATGATTAAATTTATGTTGATCTTTTATCTTCTTTCCATATCGTAGTCTTTATAGCCAGGAAAAGAACCCTATCACTTTTCGCACATTTTTCCATCCTTCTGGTTATTTTATGACGCCATATAATCATCACTCACTTTATCACCTATTTTATCATCATTGCTTTATCATGTTGTGATATTGGCAACAAATTTTATTACGTTTCCTCCGAGAAATAATTTCCAGTTGACTACTTCCGATATAAAATGAGTGTAAAGCTGAAAAGGAATTCGCCTGTTGCAGAAATCCAACAATACAGGAAAGGAATCAGTCATCTCCTTCGTCGCAGTGGCTTCGTTCTGCTGGTGACAAGCTCTATTTACTCTTGTTTATGATGTGTGACAATACTCGTGTGTTTCCAGAAACGGTCGGTTTGCAGGCAAGCTAGTGAAGGCTTATCATGTTGGCTGTGCAGATACGTACGTATACACATATGTTTGGCAATATTTATTATTTTCCTGTCTTTTCTACCTCCACTAATAAAATGTATATCTTTTATCATGTTGGGGTAAATAATCTATACGTCTTGTGGAGCTCTCGAGTCAGTAAAACACACAATTCTTCAAGAAGTACATGAACAGAAATGTGTGCAGCTTTTAAATGGTCACGTGCTTTGGAATTGTTAATTGGGTAGCCCTTCATATTAAACCATTTGAGAAAGCATATGAAGCCTTCTAAAACTAACGACGTTATGTGAGCCTACACATCGATGTACATCGTAAAACAGGAAAGCGGTACCACAGCATGCATAAAGAAATCCTATAGTGTAATAACATCATGTGTGCTGCTATCACACCCGCGGTGGCCCAACATTAGTGGATTATTTTAGTTTGAAACAAGGGAAATAATGTAGAGCAGGGGACGGAAGGAGCTGAGCAGGTCTTATTCGCTGGTGAAAGTGAAGTAATAAGAAGAACCACAAAACAAAATGTATTGCACTTTCTCACCACACAATACACGCAGAGGTATCACATCCCATCACTTCATGTTTCATTTTTTATTACATGACTCCTTCCCAGACCGCAGCTCTTTACTCCTTACTCCATATTTGGATGATAAATCATTTCATGTGCTCACCCAACCAACCACCCCGAACTGGAACAGACGAGAATTATTTTTATAACCTACATTCCACTGCCACCAACCAACCAACCAACGCGAAGCTCATCCACGCATTGGAACTCGGTTTTTTGCAGAGGAGCGAGTCTGGAGTCCGAAGAAGATTAAAATAAAAGTGGCAGACGGAGTGCAAAAACCTCAAAAACAACTTTCCCATGCAGCGACGGAAGTGAAGGAGAGTCAAAAGCAAAAAAACAAGCATTTTATCAAGCATGTGCCCTTCAACATGTTTGCAAACATTATAACTTGGTCCATGTTCCTGCATTTCGTCACACACAAAAATATACACTCGAATTTAATTTGTTTTTGTGAACATCACTGAATTTGAGGTCTTTTGTAGTAAACTTTCTTACTTTCACTATTCCTTGATGCATATAATGTTTTTATTAGTAAGCAAGTTATTTATCAAGGAATGTCGTAGGTCACACACGGAATAAAAACGAAGTAAAAATATACTGTTCTGACAGTATGGTATGTATATAGGCATGTGCTTTACATCCGAATATTTACATGGTTTGATGAGTACACGAATTTCATCAAAAGAAAGCAACACCTAATCAATACTTGGGACATAAATAGTCAGGCAGCACTGACAGCGAGCGGTGCGGAGAATATGAGCCACTTTCTTATTGAGGAAAGGGGAGGACAACATGGAATATTATCGTCATTGCCACTGATACTTTTACTTCAGAGAGAAATCGGAAATTCCAATTAGTTCTAATAGACTTTTAAAAGAGGAGGAAAGACTTGAAAGGAAATTCTTGTGATGGAATGGATAAAAGTAAGTACATAAGTGCATGAAGAACAATAAAGAGAGAGAGGGAGACGAGGTCTGAGGTAAGGTGAGGAATTTATTCCTTCTTAATAATCGGCCAAAGTGGCAGATGTTACGTGAAATTGGTGACTGGTGAACTCACCGGAATTTCTTGAAAAGAGCCAAAATATTTTGACAAGGATCCTCAGCAAAGATATGAACCGAATTGATCAGCTCGGTTCAAAATTGTATTTCTTCAACGGTAATTCGAAAGAAAAGTTCTGAGTTATCATTTTATTAGACTTTATTAGATTAAGAAAGTTTCACAATTTATCTGAATTAGATTTCTTTCGACTGTGATATCGTTGTTGGAGGTTAATTCTTCGAATATTTTTTGTTGGTTGATAAAGAATTTACTTATGTGTAAGTATTTACAGATGAGAGAAACTCAAAACTGCACTACTGATCGATTTACAGAATAATTTATTTCCTCTGGCCAATATTTTCAATTTAACTGATTAAACAAAAATGCAATCTCCAAAATATTTAATTGGATTTTTGCTAATCTACTCAGCGCAGAGAAGTAGACAGGAGTATCACCAACTTCTTTGCACTACAGCTCAAGCATTGTAAGCCATGTAGTAAAATGTGAACATAAAGTAATTACTGATTTCCTTTTGGTTGCACTGTGTAAGTACTTCCAACCTTGGGAAATGACAGAAACTTGAGCCTTGCACATACCGAAATTGTGTGCAGAGGAGCGAGGACAGGCATTCCAAGTGATAATTGAGATCTAATGGGATGCAAATAACTTGAGGAGCGGAGTGAGTATTGACAGTTTAAGTGAAAAGTTGATTACTTTCACTAGAATGAAATGCGAGGGGCCGGATATACTTTGCCAGCCCCAGAATTTCCACTCACTGACACATTCTCTGAAGAGTTAAAGTGTGCATCGTTAGAATAATCGAGACATCTTCTGCTCACTCAGAAACGGTTGGTTCTATAACCAAGTGCATATTTAGCTCGATAAAAGTATTGCCTTATTTTTTGTGCATTGTTTGTATCTGACTAAATTTAGAGTTCCACTTGTAACATTTACTTTAGACATGATTCCGTATATATTTTTCTAAAAATCCGGCCTGTATACATACTGACTTGGTGAGTAAGTCTGTGCGTTGTTGTGTGCCAGGGAGTTGCACAGATGGAGAAAGCGATCCAAAACCAAACCTGACCGCTTTCTCAATTCCTTCAACTTTGATCGTATTTTGATTTTGCTAGCTTTCAAAGTTTCCCCACAAGTTTTCACAGAGACAAAATTTCTCATAAATTTAGGAATCACATTGACATTATAATAATATCCAAAAGCAAAAGTCGTTGCAAAACTTTGTTTGATGGATGTTAAAGTGAAACTAAAGACGCGAGGGGAAAGCGATGGACGAGGAAAAGTTAAAGTTTTAATGTTGTAGTTGATTTAAAGTCAGGATCCTACAATAACTCTGACTTTCTCTCTTTGTAGTCCTTAAGCCCTTGATAGTGTAAAGTATTTCATTCATTCAGCCCGAGCCAATTCCCACTGTTGACTGCGTCATACTTCAGTATTTGTTTAATTATTTTGAATTTCTGGGGAAATTGTGATGTTGTTTGAGTTATATCTACGTGGATTGCGCGAGTGCTTATTTTATGTTTACAAAGACTTAACTGACGAGTGAAGATAGATCTGAGAAATTCCTCCATGGAGTAAAGTATAAGATCAAACGGAGGACAAGAGAGATGACGAGGAGAACAGCAAAGGAAAGCAGAAATGAGCCTTGAGTACACAAAGGGTTTAGAATGTTGGGAATGACATCCAAGTCGTCGCCTCCTTTTCGAATGACAAAGTCACAAATGAAATTGAAATGATACATCGAATACACGAGTTCAGAATCACAAAGAACTATTAGCGTCCACGTATTTATGCAGTTGACTGTCGTATGTGCCTACATAAGGCGCACTACTTATTTCAACCATGTTGGAGTGACAGTGGTTTCATTTTCTTCAATTCCGAGATGTTGTGCTTAATTAGGTTATGACTTTCACTTAATAATTCTCTAAATAGTCTAAACTTATGTAGAATAGACAACAGAATACTTTCCTAGAAATAGTAATCGTACGTATGTATTGCTTGCAAAGATGTACGTAAACGATGTTTTGAACATGTACTGCCTAATGCATCTAGAGCAAGATGTACAAATAAAAAAATAATGATGCTCTAAATTAGCAAAGCTTACTTCTCGATATTTTATTTGTTAAAAAATATACAACAATACAGAGAAACAACTTATGTATTAGTGTGCGTTTCTTCAACGCATTTTCTACCGGAACTCATCCACGAGCAGAAATCTCATTAGTAAGCAGCTTATGATTGATGGAATTGTAAAAAAATATTTCATGTTGATCTTCATCTCTCCCCGTGGACAGGTAATGAGGCACGACTCGTTGCTGGCTTTCTTTTTATTCCGCATCCATCTATATCACTTTATATAATCTGAAATGAAATGGTGATGAAACGAGGACGCACCGTGGAAATACTTTCAGCGAAAAATCACTCCTTCTTCTTCTTCCTCGGCCTTTTAGCTATACTTCATCTCCTCGCAGTATCGCCTCGCATCTCGCTCCATGGGCTGCTGATCGATAAGAGTGGCGGATGGAGAGAGATGGACAGATTTATGTATTATTTCTGTTTCCCAATAACAGCCACCGTCGCTTTCACTTTCTCCTCCGCTTTCTCTCTCCCCTCTGGAGACTCGCCGAGTCGGTTTGCCAACTTAATGTTAAACCAAGTCAAACAGTTTCCCACTATCCACTGCATCTTATTACCGCTCCTAACGTGCACAGAAATTCCTTTCAATAATCCTTTTATCTCGAGAGAAAGACTACTCTCCAGACTTTACTTTCAAACAAAAATTTAACCTTCCACATCAATTATGTTAGAATTGGGTATGTACTTACTTGTGTGTTATGCAACAACTATACGTACCTATCACGCCATCCACGTACCATTGCGAGGGTATAGAAATATGTAAAATAATAAGTCGACGACGTGGATCACTGCGACACAAAAATGTCTTGATAGGTTAATATGACAAAAGATTTATTTCTTGTCAAAGGTAAGCCGTCAACTTCAGACCGCCATCACATCACACCGCACCTTAACTGGAACTTTGCCAAACATATTTCATTGGAGTCCGGATCAATTCAAGGATTTTCTTGAAAGTATGAATAATGTGTCAAATTATATAAAGTCGAAAGACCGTTACGGATTCTGGTTCGAGTCAACTTCACCTTTAATCGTCACTGCCGAATGGCATTACAATTCATTACAAGTCATTCGTGATTACTTTGAAACTGTGATTTCGAGAAAAGCGTTATGCTCAGAGTTTCACTCAAAGCCAATCTTTGGAGCAATTTGGCAAATACATTCAGACGTCAGTTTGCAATTGTTTCCATTTAACGTGGAATGATTAGAAATAATTTTAATAAGAATTTATTCAAAATGGCAAAACTTTACTCCTATCGTGTAGTTGAGAAAATGTAATTTAATCCTTTATGCTAGTAGATGGTTTGTAAGTATGTGCATACATTTTGGATTTCAAATAATGCATAAATACATATTATGTATTTATGCTACTAAAATGCATTCGTATAGAAAAGTTGCCTTGCTTTCCCTGTGTTTTCACTGATGTATAACCTCCATAAAATGTAATATACCGAACGGAGATGTATTTACGTCAGGTAAATTTTCTACACATTACCTCTTCAATATGAGTTATTAGATATACAGTTATTTCCCATAAAAAATGGAAATTAAGGGTAATTTCCAATTTTATTGTTCCTAAACCAATTTCCATTTCTTATCAATACGTGGTTTGATATTTTATTATTGAGGAACGTGGTAATAAAAAGAAAGAAAGGAACGAAACACACTTTTTTAGTTTCTGAGGAGCAAAGTGAATTGATTTGATCTTCGGAACTCTGTCGGACGTGAGTCCAATATTTGGTAATGCAAAAGTTATGTTACATTTACTATTTCGTCGTTACTAGAACCACCTGAATTTAGATTGTGGGTATGGATGATGGGACTGATTGATAAAACTTTTATTTATTTTGGAACTCCTCATGGATTACACATGCTTTCATCGACCAAGTTAATAATCATATATAAATAGTGTAGGGCAATATTTTCCACAATATACGGAAACGATTTTTAGACGCTAGCAAAACCATTAAAACCGTTTGGTGTTTAGCTTAACTACTTGATTTACTATTTCCAGTGGTGGGAACGACGAATGTCAATGAATCAGTGGGAGACCATAATATTTATGCCCGTTGATTTCCGACTTCGTCGCGACAAACGTCTTTCACAAATATACTTACCAATTGGTTCTTGAACAATTTGCCTGGACTTATTGAACAATCATCCCAATATTGTTCAGAAATTGGAATTATTGAAGGTCCTTGATTGATCAGAAATAACTCGGACTCGTGACATGCTTATGACGTTGGTACACTGGACTTTGAGGTGAAATGAGTCTGGCCTGATTATTGAATGTGGGCGACCAAGTCCAATGAAACGTAATAAAAGAAGAGCACATATGGTCCTATTTCCTAATCCTAAGTCTTATATATATATGTATAGAATATCCACTCCCATGGGGCCTGCTTGTTGGTAATGATAAGGAACGTGAGAGAGAAGGACGCGCATAGTTGGACCACCTACGTGACGAGCCGCATCAGAAAAATATAAAGTGGGAGGAGAGCCGAGATAGGGTTGCTGATTACCGAATTATTTTTAGTTAACCAAGTCGTGCATTAAAAAGTCGAATTTTTGCGAGATTAAGTTCTACGTAAAATAGTTTTTTTTTTAAATCCACGCAGCATCAAAATACTTCAAACTTACGCAGCCAAGCGATCATACATGTAACACCCACAACCACAGAAAAATTGAATTGGAGACACTCAACTTATTGTTACAAAAGTAAGAGAATGAGTCGCATATGAAATAAAGTAAAAGTTATGGAAAGAAAGTAACTTTCCTTTTTTGTACGTTCCTCGGTTGTACGTGACATAAAAAATCTACCAACTTTACAACTTTTCCTCCCGAGTTCATTGTTTCCTTATGGCACTTCATCACAAATACGAGTCCTCCAGTCGTACACGTAAGTGCTATAGATGTACATAGTTAGTTGGGCCTCGTAGCCAGTGGACCCACGCTTTTGTTCCGGTCAGCACATATGTACATATCCTTGCCTGCTTATTTTTAGTAATATTCGACAGCAACTTTCTCCAGTCAACTTGAAACTGTCGTGAGAAGTGCAATCTAATTCAAGTTGCTAAACTCCATTATGCTTTTCCAAGTATGTAATTTCCGAATTATTTCTATTTCGGGTTTTGTAAGAACCCTCAGCCTCTCAGACACGACACACTGGTATAACTTCGTACAAAAAAGACCAGAAAGATGCCTCATGTCACTTTGGTAAATAAGCTTCCAGATTGTGCTGAAGAACATAATAACCAATCACGGACGGGGCCTGTGTGGCAGTGAAATCGTGGAGAATGGTAACAAGGAAGGAGAATGTTTGTTTGAAAGTAACAGAACATTAGCCATGCATATGTCTCGAGGTCTTAAGCATGTCATTATACACCCTCTTTCTTGGCTTGCTGAGTTATCATTAAGCCAAAGGGGACAGTCAACTCTCAAATGGTTGCCAAACACGAACTCTGCCACGGACATGGGAAGAGTTGCCAAGTTTTGAGCAACCTTCATAGGGCAGGGCCACTTACTTATTCCCCCTACAAAATCCATTACGTGGGACAACACTATGTAAGATATCACCCTAAAAAACTTTTAAGAGGCAAAGTGCAGAATTTTGAACGGCCAAATACGTTGTCAAATATGAGTTGATGCACGTTCCATAAAAACAGATAAATGCTGGCACTATACTGAAAAAAATAAATTTGTCTTTCAATATGCTTTAAAATATTTGGGGTATTATTTATTTATCGGTGGTTATACGAGTGTTGTTCTGGTGGTGAAAGTTATGAAAGAGTGCGGCGAAGGAAATAAATACAAGATTGATGATGATCCACGTTACCCTTTTCCCACGGGTTCTCACCGTCGTCGCACCCTTGGTGTGATGATGTAAAGATGCGACGATATTGCTCAGGGATTATTTATTTGTTCCAGTTTAGTTACATCATAACTATGTATGTACGCCCAAGGTTTTTTGCAACTTCAAAATGGCTGCAGCCAGTAACAAGTATGCGACGTTGGAAGTAAATATCTATGTTTGAAGCATATTCTTAAATTGTGTTTTCTCCTGGAGAAGAAAATAGTTCACTGCACTTATCTCTTAAATATCCACGATTGTTTATGATGGCAGCCTTTGCAAGAGAGCTTTCCAATAATGGTATAAAAATGTTTGATCATAACATCAGCTTGCATTTGCGTTGCTGCTGTCTCTCCGTGTCTCGGGCTCAGGACTGGATATAATTCAGGTGGTCGGTGAAGCGTTAAGTGGAGGCCGCGTGGAGGGAGATAAGCGGAAATCGGGCCAATGCATCAAATCTTTCTGGTCTGCAGGGGAACAAAGGACGAGAATAGGAGAAGCCTCCAATAAAAGTCAGGTCAACTCTTATTTATTCCACACGAAGAGCTCATCGGTCCATATACAAAGGATATGATTTTTATTCCTCAATTCCCAAACTACATACGTGCTCGCAGATAAATATGCTCACATTCACGAGTACAAAGCAACAACGTGCATGTTGTATAAAAGGAGGCCTTCAAAGTTTCAGAGCTTACTGCCCCTTTACTTTATTACTAAATCTGCGAGCAACAATGCCGATGAGAATTCTTTGACCTGACCAAATTACATCATCCAAATAATATGATGACGATAAAAAAATGGCAAAATTCCTTCCAATTTAATTTCACCACTCTGTCTCAATTTCGTAATGTTTTAGTGAACGTTAGATGTATATAGAAATATATATGTACGCATATATTTATGTATATACAGGACCCATTATAGGTGTCACATGTCATTTATGATTTCAAAGGGCGTTGGCTTGCACAATGAGGTTTTTGGCTGGTTGGTTGGTTAGGAGGAGGAAAACCAATATTTGTGCCTGGGGTACTCATTAAGTTTGAGGATTGTTTGTCATTTCACTCCAACTGCTTCATTACAATGTTTGCCTTGTGTTTCTATTACGAGAGTATGTTCGCTAATTTCACCACCAACGGGACGTGAAGTCTGTAAGGTTGTTGTAGCTTTTTAGTCAGTCAATACGCAAAGCCGCTCATGATGAAATGAGTGTCACCTCGTATTTATTTTAGAGTTGAGTGTTAATTACATGCTGCTAATTAATGTGGAGTTGTGGAGTAGAGGGTTAATTACATCACATCAGCGGAATGACTACAACTCATTACTTAAGCATATTGTTCATCATCAAGATTTGACGGTGACACTCTCAGGATTTTCACAAGTTTGAAGAAGGAGCACCGTGAAAGTGAATCCATGAAATGTTAGGATTGGACAGCAGTCAACAGTGGAATACTTCATGTACGTAAAAGCGTAGGTACAATTTGTCGACCCAAGCATTGTGCGACAAACAATTATTCTAAAGAAGATTTCAAGGTAGGCCAAATATGATTGGGCATTGGTTGAAAATTTTGAGGAGCATTTGTTCCCTTGGATGATTTTCCATCTCTGCTGCAATCGCTCAATAGAATAAACTGAACAATTTTGTTATCCTCGTCCAGTCTCTGCTTGGATTGAATCCGTTCGATTTGTGTGTGGAACAGGGTTTAGTTGTTATTTAGCTGAATGTCTCTTGGCAGAAGCGACTTGGAAAAGTTTTGATCAACCGAGTACAACTGATATTCAAATCAACGGCTCACAATGTTTTAGCCAAGTCACTTTTTGCCATAAACGACCTGATTTCCATGCACCAACAAACACACGTGAGCAAGTTCTACCAGACACACAAATGTATTCGCTGTTACTTGCTTGCAATTTCTTTCCCTCGAATTTTTTCGGATTTGCATACCAAACATGCGTTTCTCCTCATTCTTTCTGCTCCCATCCACTCGCTGCAGCGTGGCTTAGATTCAACCTCTCCCGTGAATTTCTCCTCGTCCATCCGTCCATCCGTACTTTCACTATCGTGGAAGTACAAACTAAAATAAAATGGCCCATCGAATCTCCGGATTTTGACTCACTCGGTCGTTTAAAAGCGGAAGGAGGAAACTACTATTCCAGAACACATTTGTGTTTCATCCACATGCATACAAAAATCGGAATATATTTCACGACAAAAATTTTCCAAGTCGAGAGAAGGGTTAAAGTTGAACATCTAATTTACTTTTATTGCTGGAATGGAGATGAAAATTAGTCTAATTAGTCTCGTCGCGAGACCCTTCACCATAAAAATGAAGAAAGAAAGAAAGGAAGGAAGGAAAGAACAATCTTCGTAAGGAAGGAGTATTTACAAACGCGGAAAGTTGGGAGTTGTGAATAATTTGGGAATTTTACAAATGTAAATTTTTATCAATTTAAAAGTTTGGTTAATCATAATTATTTGGTTTGGGTTTAGACACCTTGACCTACATTAACGTTCCTTCCTCCGACTTTGTTAAAATAATTAAAAACAATTTAATTGACACGAGTCCTTGTAATAAATTTGCACCACTCGCCATGAACCACTTTCAAGAATGCAGCGCAGACAACCTGTCATGTAGTGGAGATTATTTAGTTAATCTAATTAAACCGGAAAATATGGACTGGAGAAAGCGACAACCCAGTTTTTACTCTGGCATAACCTATGACATAACAGGTTCCGTTTACGCTGAGGAGGATTACGGAACGCGATGACAGAATACCGCCAGGAGGAGGACATTTATTGCTATTACCCGTATTATTATAACGGCCGGCATAAGCATAAAGCATAAAGTGGGCTCATTTATCCGCTCCTCGTTCTTATCGCGGTTTGCGATATGGATGGATATTGCTTCGTTGGCTTGGCTGCTAGGACTCCATTTACGGTGCATGTAGCCGCCTGGGTCCGCACGATGCAAATATTTATATATGCCTTTACTGATTTTGTTGTTTGGTGGTTTGTGTAACGCTGGTGTCGTTTTAAGGAGAGATAAGGCTCCGTTGAGCAGTGCGTGGTGGGGCTGCTGCTGGTGTGGATGGATCTCTCCGGGGAGTGGCAGTCAGGCTGCTGTGAATATGTAACCGAGAAAATTAGAATGGCAGCAGTCCTACAACTTTAGCTCGCCCACTTTCCCTAATAACCCACGCAGCCAACAGTAGTGCTGCTACAATGGAAATTCATAAACGGAATTAATGCGATTTGATTCCCAGCTAATCAAGTGGAGAGTAAACTATTTTCTCTTCTGACGATTTCTTGCATGTACATATGCATGCATGTCGAGATTCTGAGTGATATGAGCTTGTTCGGTTTTTTAATGCAATTAAAACTGCGAATGTCATATATTTTATGATTCATTTAGCGTAGCATAAACTCGGTTACACAAGCAAGCCTATCCTCCTTCCACTTTTAATTGAATCTAACTGTAAAAGGTTCACATATCTCGTCGCTTTCTCCTAAGACTCAGAATGCACGGAATCAACTCGTCTGCTCCTTATTTCAGTCATAAATACGCTCGTTGACCCAATTTCCTCAACTCAGCGGCAGAGAAGGTCACTTTCTACCACATTTCTCCTCCATCCGTTTAATTTCATCTTGAAATTTAGTTATGCTACGTCAGTCTTGAATTTCTCCTTATTAGTCAAAGTTGAACTTAAATTGGGAGTGGTGTTGGTAGTGCAAGGTGGAAACCTGCAAGATGATGTAACTCTCTACCTTCACGAACCACGGAAGCAGTTGCAGCCTGCGTCATGCAGGTCTGCACCACAAACTGATGTTTGATAATGCGGATCTCAGAAAGAAAGTTGGTGTTCCTATGTGGCAATGGCGTTAGTTATCAAAGCCAAGGAATCAACTTGTTGTTTTAATTTATCATGGAGAGTAGTAAATATAAGTACATTTTCACACGTTAGAAAATTATCAACTCGCATATCAGATACCATTTTATCTTATCGCTCGGAGCTTTACTTATATTAATACTGATGTATGTGTTTGCGTGTGTGTATGAATTGTTATTTAACCATAATTTTTATATCGCATATGTTTTGCTAGAATTAAATCATAAATAATTAACATTTTTATACAATTATACAAGTTGATTGAAATGTAAAGTATTAAAGTTAATAGAATAATTTGTAGTCTGTAAAATCATGGGAAAATTAAGAATAAATAAATCCAATTTATTTAGGAGCTTTGTTGTTTGCTCTGTATTGGCAACTTTGCTTGTTCTCTATAATCTTGTGAATATTAGTTTTTCTCGCAGAAAGGAGGCTTTCGAAAATCAAATAGCACTTCAACCCTCGTCTGCCAAACTACTTGAGGATCATGCCGTAAACTTAGGATTTGTTCAACCACGGCTATCGTCATTGGATCCAGTAAATGAAGATGTTCCAGAAGCGGGTACCTATTTATTCCGACTACTGTGCAAGACTTTCCAAATGCATCATACCGTGTTAATAAATCTGATTCACAGAGCTAATACCAGATCCTGAACTCGCAGTCCCCGATCACGATTTTCAGGAAGAAGCTCAACATCCAGAAGACGATGTAATTGACGAAGCTAGCGAAAAGTTTGCTCTTCCGCAAGACGAGCCTGACCTGATTATAGTGACCCAACACGACCCTGACCCCGGTGAAGAAATCATGACTGATCCCAACAACAAAGAACTATTGAATGCACAGCCGGAACCAGATGATGATTATTTCCCCCCGGCTGATCCCGAGGATCCGGACCCCATCAAACTTCTTAAGGAATCCTCCATCTCTTTCCAACGGGAAGCAATCGCCCAAAAGTTTGCGAGTTTGGAGGGTGAAGACCCAGCAGAAGTGTACGTCAAATCAGAAAATGTTATTTTTGCAAAGCAGGGAATGCGAGGTTTATTTTACGCTAATATATTTAATAATGTATTCACAGGAGTCTTGCAAAGTTGCAGCTGTCGGATGGTGGGAAACCGATTCGGAACTTGATCTTTGCCACATGGGGATCAGGTTCTGACTTTGTTGGTGAAGCAGTGGCCTCTCACCCACTGACATTTTATCACAATGAGCCACTAATTCACAAGGGCGTTGTACAAATTGGACCACTTTCTTTGGACGAGGCGGACAATGCAACGGGCACAATAAAGGCACTTCTCAATTGCGAATACTCACAAGTTGGTACTGTCAGTTTTTTTTTTAAATTGGGGAATTGGTCGTATCAGGTTATGCATATTTTTTTAAATTTAACATTTCAATATTTTATGAAACTAATGCAGGTGACCTTGTAAGCTTTTTCATGGAAAACCAAAAGGTTCACAACAAGAACTTTAGACTGTGGAAATATTGTCAAAAAACCAGACAGCTCTGCATGGACGCTGGCTTTCTCTCAGAGATGTGCTCCCTCTTTCCGTACCAAGCCGTCAACCTCGTCCGCCTGAGACTTAAATTGTCCGAGACTTTTCTTGTTGACGAACAACTCGATGTTCGAGTCCTTCACTTGGTCCGAGACCCTCGAGCAGTTATTCACTCTCGCATAAATGATGAATCCAACCTTCGATGCAGTGAAAGTGTCGCATGTCATGACCCTGCCAAACTTTGCTCCGATATGGTGGACGACTTTTACGCTGCAGAAGAACTCAGGGAAAAGTATCCCGACACTTTTTTGTACGTCCAATATTTTAGGAATTATTACATAATTTTTAGTGTATTATTCACCATTTGTTTTCTGAACCAGGGTTCTTCGCTATGAAGATATTTTCAACCAACTTGATCACGGGTTTGAAGTCATTTTGCATCATTTTCGCTTGCAGTTGCATCCCAGCGTTCAACAATTCTTAAACATAAATGCTGCAAGGGATTCAAAAAGTCCGACTCCTAATTCGTTCGCTGATGTGCAACCCTACGTTTGGGTCGATCATTTTAAGGACAATCCAGAAGATTTAGAACACCTGAGGAATATCGAGAAAAACTGTCGTGAGGCAATGGAGTTGTGGGGATATGCTCCAGTCCCAGATGCATTAAGTAAAGAATTTAACACGATTGTGCAACCACCATGGTCTGAAATGCGATTAGTTTAATTTGATTATCCGTATGACATAACTTTGAAAAATGTTTCACATGGAAATGCATTTATTTATGAAGCTCATACTACCCTGACATACTCAAATACAGTGTTAAAACTCAAATCAAAACTAATCCTGACTGGTGACTCGTAGGCTATGAGAATGGAGTTTGATTTATTCTGAAAAAATGTTCCAAACGTATGTAACAAGGAATCAAAGCTTTAACTTTCCTAAAACATAAGTTATGTTTTGGAAAGTAAAAGTTAGGCTGGCATTATGTGCGGCATATGATTTTATAATTTGTATTTCCGAGTTACATAATGCATTTTAATTAGAGTTTTTATGTGTTGTTGCTCATTAATATCTATTATCGCCTTAATTAACACCCTTTCTAATTAACAATCAGCCATTCATCACAATTAGTGAGGACAGAACTCCAATGTGTGTTCAGCAAGAGAGTAATTTCAAAATGTAAATAAACGCATTGGGGGAATTAAGAGTAATGCAATAAAACGAGCAATGAAATGACAACAACAACAAAACAAATCGTGTGTGCGTATGCATAATAAATATTAACAAGTTGACGTAAGGCTTAAACTATTATGCAATGAATGATAACTAAAACGCGATGAAAGTACTTTCACCATATTTAAAGTTGGGCTTAGATTTCATTCGTAAACAATTTAACCAATACTTCACTCGGCTTTCGACAGAATCCAGGGACACTTAATTGTCAGAACCTTGGTAAAATCCTGCCATTTAATATTATTCCAAGTACCCTGTGTTCTCGTGATCATTCATAAACCGTGCTACCTAACAATTCTTTTCTATGCCAGCATACTTGAAAGTTTGCCCTACTTTAGCATTTACAATTTGCATAATTGCTCCTTTATTACCCTCAGCCATCTCAATCCGAAATTATTACGGCCATAAAATCCTTCATCGGTTTGCTAGGTTCACGGAAAGAGTTAGTTAACTATGAACAGCAGCTATGTTCCGCTAACTTTACATACACAATTGTCTACGCGAAATAATAAGAAGGGCAAAATATTTCCTTTCAACATGTAATTTAGCGATTGCTGGAGCATATCCTTAATCTCATCAATTTGTTTGCAAACCAAGGTTGAGTTTTTTCTCGAAATTGTAATGTAATGGCTTCCGCCTAATTATTAGAGCAATTTACATCCTTTCCACTTTACTCCTTTTTTGAGTCTCATTAGTTTTATTCCTTTTTTATTCATTATGGGGTGAAGATAGAGCAATTAAGGGGAATGAAGGAGTTGAGGTTGTGAAGATTGTTTTAATGAATTATTAGTGGCCCACAATTCCCACAATCCCACCTCCCTACTTTTCTTGTGGAAATTCGCCATGTAATATATTTTGCGAAATTTTCTTTTTCGCATTTACCCAGAAAAAGTCTGCTCTCAAAGGCAATTGGTGTGTCCATTTAATTTGAAAAGTTTATAAGACTCAGCAGTTGTCTTTCTCTGGGACGTCCGACTTGACCACCACCATCACGTACATACGTGGGGCAGCAGGGCAGAGTAATGGTGGCCGTGGTGGAGTTGGGCGTCCGGCTGCTGAGGATTATGATAATGGGCGATGGCTTGTCGTAACATTAAGTTTGACATTGTGCAAACAAAAATGGACTCTGGCCAGTTCTCCCCCACTCCACGACTCCATTTCGGTAATGGTTGGAGACCGAAAGGAGAGAATCAAATGGGAGGAGAAATCAAACTAACTAAAGTAATGGAAAGTAGCTTTCTCCTTTCATCCTTCTTGATCAAAGAGACGTTTCATAATGTACGCCTTTCATAACAAAGACACCGTAGACACTGCAGCTGAAAAATAACAACTCCTGATCCTATAGAATGATAATCTTGGGCAAAATTCAAAATATGTAAAGCACGAAAAGCCGAGCTAAAAATCATCTCTCGAAAGATATCTCAATACCGTACACAAATCAATCCTTTGTAGTCGAAAATTAAATATGACACAAATTTATCAAAAAGATTTTCTTATTCCAAGAAGGGCTTCCTCCAGTTTTGGATTGATTTCTCACTTGAAAACCCCGAAACTCGCACTGACTAATTGACGATATGAGCTGCCCAGCACTGCATTCTGTCTTTTTTCCCAAAGTGAGTCAGTCGTCAAAACGTGGAGCTGCTTCTTCCAATCTTCCCAAGTGGAAGGAACCTATTCTCGGATTTTTTGTCATTTATGGTTGTCCCGAGAGCCCCTCTGCGTTCCTTTTTTCCTTTCCACCCAAATTTCTCTCCAGAGAAAAGAAGAGGAAGAGGGAGAGAGAGGAAAGAAATGAAGGGCTCTCATGTAGCTTTCCTCACTTGAAAGTTGCCTTCACATCATCACAGGATTGTGCATCAAGTAACCCCACTGAGTAAAATTTGTACAATTTCATGCGAATTAAAAATATTCTGGATGGTAAATATAGTCTAAAGTGGAGAAGGAAGAATGTTGAGTCAACTTGAGATGATGAATTGCCCGCAAACTCCTTTTTGGAGGAGTTAATGAAATTTCCTCGTCGAGAAGAAGCCAGAATATTTCGCTTTCCCCACATTCCATGGCATTTATTATACGAGGAGACAGTGAGAAGGGCGATGGGAAAGAAAGAGAACCTAAAAAAACTCATGAATCACAAAACCTTCAGTGATGATGTTCCCACTCACCCGTCAGCCATTCAGCTATGACTGAAACAAAGGAACGAAAAGGACGTTTTCTTCATATTTAGCATTGTGTTGTCTCTTTGTGGAAAAATTCATTGGTCGGCTCCCAACAAGTGAAAATCTAAATTCATAAATTCCTACTTTTTGGGTCGAGTAAAATGAAGAAAGAACAAAGAGTTATTCGTGTAGTGGTGGTTTCTCAATATTTTAAAGAGTCGGCTAAACAAATGCTTTTAGTAAACATTGTTTCTGTCATTTTCATATTTCATGCATTGAACCCCTGCATAATGTTCTCACTAAACTCCGAAATTGGAGCCATGTACAACACACAATTGTTTAATAGTAGAGTCGCCGTCTGTTAAGGTAATTTGAAGATTGTTTTTATTGCCTTTGCGGATATATTCACGATATTTGTCGTCTGCTTCTACATAAGTCGGCCTCCAGGCTGCCCGTCCCTTATTTCTACGTACGTACGTATTTAGGAGCGCAATGCAACAACAGCCTGCTGTCTTTTCGTAGTTGGCCCTTTGCAGCAGACGAGGCAAGTTGGATGGATAATATTCGGAATTTCTGTTGGGGACATGTTTAATAGCCATAACAAGAGACAACAAACATTCCTCCTTATGGACGAGGAATGAATGCAATGGTATGTGCGGGCCATTGAGAACTACATATACAACAGCAAACAAGGATGGCCATTCTAATGGCCAACAAGACTTTCTCCATTGTCTAATGCCATTAAGAGCAAGTAGGAAACTGCCTGGAGAAAGTTGAGAGACGATTTTGATCATGTGCTTGCTTCTTGTCCCAAATTTTAGGGAATTTCAATATCACATAAGGAATATGGAGCATATTGTGTTCCATCGCAGATATATTGGTTGCCGGGGTTGTATCCGCAGGAGTTAAGAATATCGCTCTAGATTGTCATGAAACATTGTCCATAACACGTCCAAAGAGTAGGAGTGAAAATAATGCGAGCTACACATACCATGAACTATGTACGCGATACCAAAAATAGACTTGTCTTGCCTTTTCTTTCCGTTTAGAAACGAGTATTGAAAATACTGAGTAAACGATATTGTTTTTGTTATTTGTACGAACCAAAAACAAAAAAAACATTGTCACCAGTCTTAAAAAAGAAGTGAAGAGTGACAAAATTATAGATTATAGATGTTTAACAGCATTATTTCTAAATTAATATTTATACATAATTACTAATGATTACTAATTACTCACTCAATTAAAAATTGCAAAATCTATTGCAAACTTAATTTTTCGGTATCAACACCTGGTTCATAACTAGCTAGACTTTCATTTTGCCGAACAACAAAGACTTATTTGTTGCGGATTACCTTTTATTAACAACACATTTTCTGCTATGCCAGCCTATTTGATCAAGAAATTAGAATATGCAATTTCACTTTTTTACGGTAAAAGTCAAACTCATGTGTAAAATGCTACAAAATTTAGATTTGTGCTTGAGTAATAATACGAACATTATCACATCACCACCATTTTTCAATAAGGCAAATAATGGTGAAAGTCTCTTTCATCATTTTCCACACGACCTTTACAATTTTAGGTGTTGGACAAAAAAATATGGCAATTAAGAAGCACGCCACCCCGTGTCCAATGTTTTCTCTTACAACATGTGAGCCCTCTGATCTGTGAATTTTATGTGGGTGAGTGAAGAGGAAATGTGGCGTGTCTTTTGATGAGTCCTTCGAGTCCACTTACACCCATTTGCACTCCCTCCCCCCAAAAAAGAAAACGCTTTAAACGAAAATTTCTTCGAAAAAGAGCCAATGTTGTCTTTGCATTTCGCAATTTTTCATTTTTATGTGGCTGAAACTGTTCTTGGCGGAATGAAATAGTGAAACAGCGGCCACGCATGGTGGATGGTACACTGGAGAATATTAAATAAAATTGATGAAATGAAATCAAAATATTTGAGGGAGATATCCTTATAAAATATACGACCTTTCCTTGTGTAAAACACACAAGGCTATAAAAACATGAAAAAACGTTGGAATGCATATGTATGCATGCATGAATATGTGTGTATGGTTGGATGGATGCACGTAGGTGTTGAGCCTTGCCACCAGCTACATATTAAGTATGCAGTATGAAAAATTTTGATAAAATTGTTTTTGTACATGAAATTATACAGGATTTGGTCCCGACATATATTTAACAGTATCAAAACTAGGAATCGTTCTTTTGTATTGAAAAGCTGACAATTAATGGAATACTAATATTGTAACTTGGTTGACTATTAAATATTCCAGACGATTTTCGTGGGCTGGGCTGGATAAAAATAAGTAGAAAAATTGGTATGTGATAGCAGGCTTGGAAGAAATAATGAAAGCGAATGCAAATACTACATACATATATCTTGCATATAAAGGAACGGGTTGTTGTAGTCGGGCAATTTTATTTCGCATTCGATCCGATGTATATACCTCCGAGAAGCCGGTAATATCTCCCAATATAAAAAATGCTTGTAGTTAAACCGTATATATAGCGACGTGGCTGAGCTCGTGCATAATGTAATTTAATTTCATTGATCCCAACTCTGACGTTATGCCGAGTTTTAAAGAAATTCAATACCAAATTTAAACGCTGCCAACCCAGCATTTATTTTGCTACATTTCAGTCGAAAATTTGGGACAAGGCGCCGCACACTAATCAACTCCAACTCCGAGAGACATTTCAAAATAGAAACACTAGAATTTTATTGTAAAATGCCATCCCAATTTGTGTGGAAATCTTACGGTAGATTTACAAGTTGGTCACAACGCCTCTGGCTGCCTCCCATAACTTTCTCCACAAATCGGAAAACGTTCCACCATTTTTCAGAACAATTTCAATTCAAGATACAGAAACTTTGTAGCGTGCGCAAAGCGTCCACTAATTTGAGATCACTGCTTCCTTGGTGTATAAGCAGTTTGATGGTAGTTTGCACAGGATTGCTTACGTTCCTCATTCTTGTGACGAACATGCTTTCTCCAAATGAAAAATCGAGAAATACTCTAAACATTCTGCAGCTGGTGTTTATAATAATGTACATCGCACTGGCGGTCTTGACCTTGGTTCTGATGCATCTGTCTGTGATATTTGGCAAAGAAGCAGTCGAAGTACTGAACCAGTTAATTAAGTTGGATTGGACCATGAATAAATGTGAGTTGCATATGTACATATACATGTTATTTCGTGTAAAAAAATTATCACTCTAGATTTCGCATGTGTTAAAGTGCTAATAATTTATTTAGGGGGATTTCTGGATAAGTCAGGAATTGACTCTGTAGGACTGTTTATGCACTTTTTTCTATTAATATCAAACGCAATTCCACTAACGCTCTCAACCTTTGGCATGTACGAGGACGTGGATGTAATTTTCTTAATTTTTCATACGTATTTGAAATACGAGAGGACGCACTGCCGACGTTTGCCAATTCTCCTGCTTCGTTTCCTTTGGGCAATTATTACAATGACAGAGGCTTGGAAACAAATTGGCTTTTGGTCGCTGTCGTGCCTTCTGGCCTTGCAAATTGTGTCCAAAGCACTCGTAGCCAAAACCCAGCCGGTGCGACGTTTCTTTCATCGTAGGAATCTCTGGGGCAAGGCGAAGTACCGGCTTCAGGTGCAGTGGAGTTTTGGCCAAGCTTACAAAATCTACAAGCGACTTTATCTTATCATTTTTGCAGGGATTAATCCCACAATGAACTTTTTCATCCCATACTTCATGGCAATGGGGTTGGTGCTTTGTATCCTTTGTGATTTCACCACAATCTCCTTACACTCGCAAATGGAAAGTGCATTATTGGTCGTGATGCCGTCAGTCAGTTTTTGCATGAAATTCATAATTCTGACAATGCTGCCCCAAGCGTGTGCCGTTAATGAAGAAGCCGTGGGTTTCATCCGCGGCTGGCAGACGGTGGCCTCGCTGGGAAATAGAATAAGCAGGAGAAAGTTGAAGGCTCTTTTACCCCTTCGAATTTTTGCGGGTTCCTTCTTTTACTTTAAAAGATCCACAAAAACGACATATTTCAGTGTTATCATGTACTACACCGTGACAGCCGTCATTTCCATCGGACATCGCAGGCATGATTGACGTACACACAATTATTTAAACATGATGGTTCAACAAAGACTTATTATCCATACGACTTATGCGACTTGAGTACCGCTACGACAATTTGAATACTCGCTGTTTTATAAATAAATGTAAAGCTTTTTCTTACCTGTACTCATCAATGGAAAGACATGAAAAGAGACAAACAACAATTTATTTAGTTAATTTGTATTTATCAGGAATAGATGCTATAAATACATGTGTATTGTAAAGTTGCGTGGGCATACAGAAATACGTGTGCACAGGTAAGCATGTAAATATATGGTATATGTACATATCATATGTGCTCTTGAATTAACTAGTTTTACATATGTTATGAATGCGACAGGAAACCCTGAATTCTACAAATAAATCAGCATTACCAGTTTTACACAAATCCGAGCAGCGAGTTTAAAATCGTTCTAGCTAACTAAAATT
The DNA here is from genome assembly GCF_002217175.1 of Folsomia candida. NCBI lineage: Eukaryota > Metazoa > Arthropoda > Collembola > Entomobryomorpha > Isotomidae > Folsomia > Folsomia candida. Next base: position 21,555,507 of record NW_019091193.1, on the reverse strand, counting down.
GGTTGTTGCTCATAACTCTGCTGCTGCTGCTGCTTTGTGCGGCAGGAGCAAAATTGTACACATTACTTTTGATTTGATGCCTTTCGCGATTTCCTCAACAAGGCCATTTCTGGGACAAATGGAATAAGGAAGTAGATAGGAATAGGAAGAGGGGTAATCGTAATGGCCTGCTCTATCTCAGAGTTCATATCTGGATGAAATACTGCGCCACTTTCGGGAACTTTTATGTTCGAAATATGATCCAAAAATTCCAACTTTTACTCCAACAACTACGAAGGGAGCGAATTTCTTCGTCGTCTTCCCATCCTCAGAGACATCGCTGAGGTGGAAGAATTTCCTTACTCTGGAAAACTACATTCGTATTTTATTCACACGCGTGTCGTATGCAATGATGGCAAAACTTGAGGAATTTGACGTGTGAAACAACACGGAGAGAAGATTTTGCACTGAATATGCGAAGCTGCTATAACATCAAGATAAACTTTCAAACTTTTCTTATCGCATATTATTTATTTGCACTAAATCTAGGAAATACTGGTATTTGCATAGGTAATAGTTATTATTGCCTTGAAGGAAGCGGAAATTTATGCAGCTCCTGTGCGTATTAAGATCAATCAACCTCCCTCCTTATTTTCATCGCTTCATTTCTTCCAATTCATTTAAGGGTTTAAAGTGAATAAAAGTGGATCAAACGAATAAATATCCGTATTTAATTGCCACTTGATGCAGCCTTAATTCGAGCTCATCACATCTCTCTCATTTTATTTACCATACTTCAATCAAATTGAGGTAAGAGATTGGCCTCTAAAAATTCTGGAAGGTAATTGATCATCAAATATTTATTGAGATATTTCTTTCGCTTATATTTGTGGAAATTAATGCATTAACGACACTCCATAAAACTTTTCCATTTCCAGAGTATAGAAATATATGTACACATACTTATTACGAATATATGACTGGCTGGGGGTTTCGTACTACTTAAAATATTTTGCTCATGAATTAAAAGATTTCGTGCGTTGGTGATGGAATAATTTTTACTCATACTATTTCCTTGCTACGACCCTTGCATAAAAGACTCTTTTCTATGTATACATATGCACGTAGTATGGGATTCCTATTAGCTCTGAGGACCAGTAGTGGGGATGGGAATATTTTTCCTTGATGTGTGAAGTGATCTAATCCAGTATCCTCTGATGAGCAATTTTACACCGTCATAAACCCATGAAGTTTGAGCTTCCTTGGATTCTGCGAATTGAATGTAATATCGCAGAATGAATGTGCGAGTAGTTTTATTCGGCCCACTGGTTAATTTATGCCGCATTAGATTACTTCTATGGCATAAAACTGAAATGAGGTGGTTCATGCTGGAAAACTTGGTTCTTCTCTCTTTCAGAGCTGTTAATATTCCACACGCCGTGATTTTATTGGTTTTTGGGGAGCGGATGTGAGTTATGATGTGGTACAAATATTATGAGGCGAGGAGGACTGTCACGCATGATGGGATGAGCAAATGACATGGATTGAGAGGGAATGAATTCAATAAATACAATTTATTATTATCATCATTATCCACTCATCTAGACAAGCACATACATCACCACTGACGATGAGAGGCACATATGTACGCCGACACACCATGGCCTACATTTTCATATCTTTGGAGAACTACAATTTTATGGATGACAGAAGATTGGTTATTGTTTGCAATAAATCTATCGAAAACGGGAGCTCCTTTGTTAGGAAACATATTGGACAATTTACCTTTAACTGTGCGTTTCATTAATACGAGATCAATAAACACGGAAGATCCATTTTCTATGTAAAATTTTACCACTTACTTTATACCCTAAGAATATGTACCAGAAACGTACGCATGTATAGCCAATGAACGAGCCGTGGTGTTTGAATAGTTCTTTCACCATCAAAACTGAGGGAATTACGGAAGGAAGATTTGGTTAGCATGATTTTGTTTGAATGGATTAAGCTGGGCTTTACTAATAAGCCATTAGAATTTTGAGAGGGAAGTAATGAAGAGGGGCAAAATACTAAAAGAGGAGACGGATTTGTGTAAGGATCCTTCTTTCCAGCGTGGTAATCAATACCTGTCTTACGTAAATATACGTCAGCCTACAGAGAGTCTAGTTGCGGCCTTATAGTGTCATTAAAAACCAAACATTAGTCGCAATAACGACAAGCATTCATTTACGTAGCAGAAATATTGAGAAGTATGTGGTTATGCTTCCTCTATTATGTAATCTCACCAAATTCACTATAATCCATCCATAGCGTAAAAACTTAGTGTGCGTCTAACAAAGTTAACTGACACATCAAACATCCCACTCATGTTAAGCACTAAAATGTAACGTAAGTAATTAAAATTAAAATTCAGCCCAGTCTACTCGGCACGAGGGGAAAATGCAGACAAAGCGTAAAGTTGGCGTAGTGTATCGTTGGAAAAGGAGGGAAGATTGTGTACGGGGTGCGTAGAGTTGCGGAGCCTAATTAATTTATGATAATCCTTAATTTGAATATTTTGATGGTATTAGTTTTCGGGTGTTGCATTCCCAGAATTTGTCGAAACTTGTTGGGAGAAGAGAGTGTTAGTTGTTGGTCGGGGCTGGACTTGGTGAGAGGCGAGTAAGTGGAGGGGATTCTGTCGCCGGAAGAGTTGCTTATTTTAGTGATTAGTAAGTAAAATGGAGAAAGTGCTGGGAGCAACCTCCACTCGCCCACAATCACTTGTGTTTAGCAGCAGTAGCGTGGTCTTGGCTCGTGGTGTTAGTTATTGTTAACGGAGAGAAAGGAGACAATTAAACTTCTCGTGGAAAATATTATTCAGCCATGAATGGTTTTGGGCGTGGGGAGAAAGTTGGGTAATTGGGATGCAAGAGAGCCTCAAAATGGATATGAAACCAGCTCAGAATTATGCCTCTCCTACACACGACAAACTCATTATTTTATATTTTACAAATACACAACTTTGCCAATATTAAATAGTCATGAGACCTCGATTACTTGCTCAGCTCTTATCGCTGTCCATGGAAGATAAGACTGAGTACTTATACGTAGTACGGTGATGCACCCTACTGACCTCTTTTTTCTATCAGCAGCTTCCAATTCGTTCCAATTTATGGTTAAGGTTGTACATCCTTGATAAAAGTTATGATTTCCTTTTCGCAACCTTCATTCAGCTGAGGAATCATGTAGCAAAAATAAAAAATAATGGAGTTTGAGTTCATCCTCTGCGTATTTTGAAGAACAAGAACGAAGGGATGGTGATCCGTCCACTTTTTTATTTGATCGTTTCCTTACTTCGTGCTCCATCTCACCCAATTTCTTTCCTAGCCGGAGAGGAATCCACTTTTTTCTCCTTCTGCCCAAGACGTGCAATTATAATTGGTTTCGTGATTTCCGATCCGAAGCCGGTTCTCCAGACAGCAGTGCCCGTGGTTTGTGTAACATCCAACTAAATTCGAATACGGGATGGAAGATTGTTGTAGTCATGTATGTTCAGTGTGTGTGTGTATTTCTTTGAACCCGTCCACTGCAGTGTGTCTCAAATTCACATCAAGTCGTGTAGTAGTATATGGACAAGATTTTCTGATTATAGAAACTACTCTTGCATACATGAAAATGTCCTTGGGATGCAATATGCAATAACCGACAAGTATTTTACTACTACATTTCACTACTTGTAGTTAAAAACAAGCTCGTTTTCTCAACTATTTGGGATTAAAGCCGAATCCACTCACAAAAATTTGTACATTGGTCACTCATAGTTTGTCGAATTTTGTGAATTGATGACTATAAATTTGAATTGATATTTTGTATAAATGTCATCACTGAGCCTAAATTGCAAAGTATTCGATTGCCAAGAGGAAGGCAAAGTCCCCTTTTCTTGGCGCGGCCGGGCTGGGAGAGGACGATCGATATTATCATGAGCAGATCTGCCAGCAGCGGACGGATGAGAACGAATGAACGGGGAAAGCAGGATGTGTGTAGAAGAGTATGTACGATGAATGAGCAAAATTGGTTAGAATCACAAAATTCCACCGATATTCATAAAAAATGCTCAATGCCGTCAAACAATAGCCTCGAAATGCAAGTGTTTTTAGCACATTTAACCATTTCTAATTGCTATTTTTATTCTTGACGACTGAGCAATTCCTTGTAAACGTCAGAGGTTGTGCACAAGGACGTTTTCATGCTGGACATAAATTTGTGAGTGGTCAGGTTACTCACAAATAGATCTAGAGAGACAGCAGCACATTAAAGCACATTAAAGACATCAACTTGATGCTGGGTAAGAAAAGGTTAAACCAATTAAATGAACAGAACGGCTCAAACAATTCTTATTAAACTACATTGTGAGTCAACTAATGGAATAAAAAAACTGTGCAAGAATTACAACAAAGAGCGACGAAATATTTACTACCCTCCGAAACATCAAACAGCATTAAAACTTTTAGTATTGGTTCTCAATATTTATCAGAAAACTCGTCGTGAATGGCAATGTATTTGTGTGCTTACTTGAAGCAGAAGACTTACATGAGAAGAACTTTCTCCTACTTTTTCCTTGCACAAACATAACATATGTATTTAATGTTCAGTTTTAAAAGGAAAATGAATTTTATTTAGTGGCATTTGAATTCCTTCTTTTCTGTGGAACAGGGGAAATTTATAGGTTGATTTTTTTTTAGATTTTTCACTAAAACTAGGAATATTTATGCGTTTTCTAGAGCATTCGAGGACGTTTTTATGCGGAAGTGCTCACTTTAGGTGAACTTGTTATTAAAGCGTTCGGTATTTCTAAACTTTTGCCATAAACTAGGGACGAAATAATGGATTGTGTATTGCATGTAATTAAAAACAGACTTCAATCGTTGACTTTTGAAATTACAAATTCAAAAATAGAAAACGGGAGGAATCGCCTATTGCATGGATGCTCTCGAGACTCTCTAAATGAGCAAAGTTACGTAACTCCATCCACAAGCCGTCCTTTGTCATGTCGCACAATGTCATTTAATTCGGATTCGTGGATTTCCACTTTCACCCTTTTGTGAGCGTGCATGCTTTACTACTTCACTATTCCAATGGGGAATGCGAACCTTGGTTCCCCGAGTCAAATATCCAACTAACAGCATTTATTTCTGGAGTGAGAGTAAAGACTCAATTTATAGACATGCAATCGCATCCGAAGCGCAATAAGGCTTAAATGGTGCTAAACTGATGGAATAACTTAACTGCCCCTGATTCACTCTCCTTAAATGGATTGTCACTCCACCACCCTTTTTGAGTTTCATGGGCAAGAATAAGAGAAAACTGTGATGAGATTGGGTTCCACAACTTTGTAAAAAACAAACTAACTTTTGTCAATCAATTGTTCAGAGTGATGATATAACACAACATCTAAATACGTACTTGCTTATGTACATAAGCAGGGCAATACATACATATCGTGCTTACGTGCGGTCTCACTTTTTGCCCGTTTCATCCCTCCACATAGGAAATATTTACAATGACCAACCATGAGATAGCCCATAATGCACAGTTAACGAATATATCACATTCATCTACATATGAAAAACAAGTGCGTCATACAAGTTGTATGATACAACAGTGCATTAAAGTCTAAAACCCAGTCATTGCTATATTCGACAACTAGAAAATGTAATTCTAAGCATTATTTTCATTTATCCAATTTGTTCCCGACAAAACACAGAACTCACTCAACTCAAACTTTGATGCTTCTGTAGGTGTGAACACAGACCGGGACTACACTTACACTTACGTGGACTATACTTACTGGGCATGATATTAATACACATTTCGTGGAAATTGTATTTGTGTACAGACATACACATGCGGAGACAAAGTGAGAATTTTATTGAACTTTTCCAACAACAAAGGACCCAAACAGAGACGAAGCAGCATGAAGTGAAATAAACAAATTTTGAACATGTCAAGTGAAACGGGTCCCAGCCTCTCGACAAAGTTACATGCACGGATGTATAGAAAGAGTGAAGTCAAGTGGAGTTGACGTCTGAAGTGCAGGGGATTCGAATTCGACGAGTGTTTGAAGTTGTACAATTTATACATTTTTTGCAATACTAGAAAGTTGCACACACTCGCAGTGTGGCAGATAATTTGATTTCTGTAGGATTTATGACCGACTTTTCAAATGTTTAAAGCCGAGGTGAAAGACTTTGCTGCTTTGTAATCGTCTTTGTCATGGTCTTTCTTGACGGGTATCAGGCACGAATTTTTATTTTGGTTGGTTATGGCTATTTACCGACATTTAATGTACAAAAGAGTGTTTCATAGTTCATTTGAAGTTACGCAAGACTTTAAACCCTTCTCGCTCTGGTGGGTTTCCACACAGAATTATATAATAAACAAAGTTACATAATTTATATATGTACACAATGTGATACAAGAAGTATGCTCAAAGTATGTAATGTTATGTTAACTGTTACATCAACCTATAGTCATAAAATGTACTTATCTGCATACAGCTTACTACGTAAATATGACTGCATTTGTCCGCACACGGGCCACGCAAGGATTTGTATCGCAAATACTTTGGCGGCGGAGGAGTGGTTTAGAAATGCTCCCTGTTAAACTCCTTTGTTTGAGGGGTGTAAATAATAGATCCGATGATGGTTCAAATCAGGATTGTTTGAAGTTGAACCCTCCTTCACTCTTCCCTTGTCTCATCGATAAGAGATCGGTTGTGGATCAATACGTGGAGTGCGCAATGAGTAGTTTGAAGAAAGTCTAACAACGTCCCTATTCCTTGAGAATTGAGAATACAGCCCAATTCCACAAAGTTTGGAATGTGCTGTCCTTCGCTAGGGTTCAAACTGATCATATTTGGCAACTATTTATGTGAATCATTCATCAGTATTTAGAAACCCACAGTTGTTGCCCTCATCCCCTTTTGTGTTTTGTGAGAATCCCAAGTTCATTTCCGATATTGGCACACTTGTAAAACCAAAGTGAAAATCCAATTACTTCCCCTAAATCGATTTGTATCAGCCCGAAGCCAGAAATCCAAATATACAGATACACAACTGATCTGGGTTAATTCATATACATTTTCTAGACTTGGTGAATCAATCTAAACCCCGATGTTATATTGCAAATTGGATTCTCACACAAGAAATACATAGCGTTCTTCTTCCGCTTGGTTGTTCTGATCCACGGCAGCAGCAGCAGCAGTTTTCTCCCCCACGTACACACCACACAGTAGAGTCTGCTCCTCATTAATTGCGAATTATAAATTGCACGCATTCGTCTGGCTTTGGTTGGGTTTGTTTGGTAAATGTGTGGTGTCAGTTAGGGTTAGGATTTTCTCTGAAAACAGCTTACTTCTTCAAAAAGAGTTTGGATACGGCTGGCTCGATGGGAAAATCCACTCTGCTCATTATTACAAAAATGTGTTCTTCAGTGATACCAATCATGGTAACACAATTTCCTTTGCATCAAAGTAGGCTGGCTACACAAGGAAATGTTTACACAAAGTAATTGACTTTTGACACGAAACGATAGGCAGCAGGCAGGTCACCCACATTTCGTACGGCACTACATTCTACCTCATTAAGCCGAATTCTCATTCACCAGTCCACCCTCTCGCAAAATTAAGCTGTACCACCGACGATCCAGCTTTATCACAAATCGCAATTAGTGATAATGTTGCAAAAACTGAAATTGGCTGAACTACGGCGACAAAACCATTTCGTCCCAGGCCTTGTGTTATATGTGTAAGGTTGTACATGTGTATGTAAATATGTACATACGTACATATGGCGGCTAAATGTCCTTTGTTTTGGTTCTGGTTCCGGTTGTTACACTATTACGGAATTTACCTCACTCATTTTTCCTAATTTTTCGTCCAGGGTGACTTTTCACTGTGATTTATTCCAGGAAGTTGATACCCTAATTAAGATTTGAGATTAGTCCAGTAAAACCGTCAGGTTACTACTTTCTTTGAGTAATTGGTTCAATTTGTAGAATCTAGGCAATTTAAAAATTACTCCTTCCCTTTAATCCAAAATTATAGTCGGGGTTTATCTCTTGTGGCAGCGTAAATTCCAGACTTGGGCTGCCTTCGTAATGAAACTGCTTGGGGAGAAAGTCCGCAAATATACCTATTGCCCTGCCGCTCCTCCTGTGCAAAATTATTATCTCGAGTCTTTAATTTGGATTAAGTCAGAGGCTAAAAGTTGTGTTGTGCAAGAGGGAAAAGGAAAGAAGCTGTCGGATCTCAAGACAGATACTCTTTCTTCTAGATAAGCATAGCATGGTTGGAATGCTGGTCTTTACTCCGCGGTCGGGTTGGCAAAGTCGCTCCAAAGGTAATAACATATACTGTACAAAGTTGCGGTGTCGTCCAATTATTAAATTATATAATCCGTGGCAGAGGAGGTTGATAATTTAGAAAAAATCCAGTCAGTAATTATGGCGACATATGCCACTTTTACTTATGGTGAAGTCCTTCGTTGAATTCTGCGAGTCATTTGTGAAGAGACTACACAGATACGTACGTACCCACACATAAGCTTTTCTGTGATGGATGGACACAACTACTTCTACGTAGTACTACTGTCGTCCTTTTTCGCTATCTGGAGGAATGTGTAGTGGGAAATGCCTAATGATGCCCTGCCAGATAAGAAGAGAGACGGATAAGACATCCAATTCTGGTGGTGGCAGTGGTGATCCCGTCGGCCTTGTCGGACTTTCACTTTAGTTGGACAGACAATCCAGGATTTCGAGACGAGATAAAGAAAACTGTATGAGAAACAAGAAACACGACAGCCGACGCAGCAAAGCTCAACGTATACGTAACATAACACACAAGAAGAAAGGTGAAAATTGGAAGGGGGTGAGAGAGTGAAGTTGTAGCACATGCCGTTTGTATCTGTGCATTGGTTGTTATCCGAAAATTTTGGAAAATAAATCTATATAAAATTTCGCAAAGTATGTTAATTGTTAAAATGTGATAAATACATATTTTAAACCCAAGAATGTTTCAATGCACAAAACGTAATTCACTTTCTCCTCCTGATTTTCCCACACAGCTGTGAAATTCCTTTCTCCTGCTACCATATCCTTAGGGACGACCAAGCTGTGTGAAATGAGGTTAACTGTTATACAGCCAATACGTATAGAGAGCAGGAGTGTAATAGTGTTTCGTTGAGGGAATATGCTGGCCGATGTTCAACGTGCTACAATACATGACCGAGTCTCAAGTTTTGGTGAAAGTCCAGCAGTGGCAGCTCAATCCTGCACACAACACGCTCCTCTCACTCAGTCACCCTCAGTCAGTCAGCATTATACCTGCTCAGTCAATTTATTTACTTTAGCCTCCCTAAATGTGGACTAGGAAACAAACTATCAAAAGCAGAATAAACAGGGCAGATACCAAGAAAGACTGAGTACACAGAGATGAAATGTAAATAAGAAAGTGAACTTGTCCACCACTTCCTCGTCCCTTTGATCCCACACTAACTGAAGATGGACGAATTCGGAATACAAATTTATACTGGACATGGGAAATAAATGAATCAAAAGAGGACAAGGTTTTACGCTCTTTTTGCCACTAAATAGCTCATGAATGCTGCGCACTTTCCAGGCAGCATTTCCTTTCAACTTTATTTTCCCATTCAAATTTTAACAAAGTGTCATTCCGTTCTGACTTTTGGTCCCAGCGCACGAAGGGCACGAAGGCGAAGGCAAAAATCTGCAAAGCCGTGCACAAGATCTCAACAAGACAGAATGAGAGAAAGACAACTAAATCTTTGAAAAGATTTCCTCCCACAACCACTTCACATCAATGAGAAGAGCAGCCAAGGAGCCAGCCAGCTAGCCATCCACCTTATTTCCTCGACTTGAAGAACTAAACTGTGTAGCGAGCGAATGAGTGATATTATTTAGGAGACGAAAAGGGCAGCCAGCCAGCGAGTACTATTCACTACACAACCTCTCACAGAGCAACTTTCTCCACTTTCTCCTCCATCCAAGACAGCAAATTGAACGTGAAAGTGGACGAAAGGGTAAAGTCTACTCTGCAGAGATCGGAGCGATTTGGATGTGGGAGACGGAGGGAGAAGCTGCCACACACACACAGACATTCTCCAAAAGTGATTGACACCTGTTCCTCTGTTTGTTTGGAAGGATAATGCTACAAAACATGTCGGGAAGGAGGCGAAAGTAAGGGTCCGAGCGAGAAATTCGGAAATATCTTCGCCCTGACATGAAAAATCTCGGGTGAGTGAAGTAAACTATTTCTTTGTCGAGAGGAGGAAGAACAATGTCCTGCTCACCTTTTCTGATTCCACAGCATATACATAAAAATAGCCTTCTATGAGCATATACAGATATGTAACTTGATATAAACAATGTCAATCATACATCGCTTAATTAGGACCATTAGATAAATAAAAAATAAAAATTACCTCATTCGAGAAGCGAGTATTCATTCATACAAACGGCGAAAACGTTACCGGGTATGAATCAAAGTGATTATTTACGTAGTAAAAGGGGAGGAAAGTCACCAGCTTATCAGTTTACTACCACAAAAATACTTAACACCCATGCGACTGGCACAATATGCTTACACCAGATCAAGTTCCATTCATAATTTTTACCTCAGCCGGATAATCCGCAGCATGTAAAGGCTTTTAGCCCACTGTCGATCCCATACTTAATATTACCCACAACGGAGCATAACCTGTTAATATGGGGCCAAGCATTTTGTCAAGTTATTTATGTGAGCGTGTTGGGTCAATCCAATCCAATCCATGCATCCAATCCTACGTTTTCCTTTGGTGTGTGTATGTGTGAGCTGAAAAAGCAGTGTCGAAATCCGATTTAGATTTCGACACACACGAGACGACATTACTCTTACGAGCTAAGCCACCCCACATGCAGTACAACAGAAAAATTTGGTGTGGGCCTAAAATATACTTCTATCCATCCATCCATCCGCCTCGTAGCAGGAGGAGGACTGCACACATATGCATGCATGCATATCCTAATATACTTTGAAGGAGGAATGCCGTCGGGTCGTGTGGAGACTGAGAGGTTGAGAAGAAGGAGAGGAGTGAGTTTAATCAGGAAAGTAAGATCAGTGAAGCGTGGAAAATCCCAGAAGCAATTTATTTCTTTGTGCCTCCTTCAAAAAGACATTTCTTGACTGGGAAAGTAAAGTACAGTCAGTCAGTGTGGTGCATGGTATGAACTTCTTCTTTGAACCAAACGATCCCTCTCCACATTAATTACACCCAATCCTTGCCCCACACTCGCTCCTGCAAAATCTTGTGAGTTCTTCGCCAAGTTGATGACGGAGAAAAGCGCTGGTTGTCTTTCCTAACTAACTCACCCCATAATTACCAAAGCCCTTCAAAATCCTACAAGTTTACGATACGGAGGCAAAATTTGGAAAAAAATACTTTCTCTCTCGCTGCTTTCTCCTATAAATAGAACGCAGTTGATTTTCGGTCCCCTAATTTCACCGTGATATCCGCCTTCTGCATCTCATCACATGATAGATAACTTGGAGCTAAGACGCCCAACTTATTTCCTCAAGTCAAACCAAACCTCGTTCTCTCTCTTGGATTCGTTCCTTGGTGCAAAACCGCACAGATCTACTCTTCAGCAACGACGACGATTTGGGGCGGCAGCAAAACACGTGGTGGTGGTGGTAGCAGTGCGTGGCGACGGCCCATTTTTCAACGAGTGTAATTAAGAGCCCTTTCATCTCTCTGTTAAATAAACGCCATTCAACAACAGACCAAACCAAATCCCTGCTGATTTTGCCACATTACGTTATACATACAATACATTTATCACTACAAAGAGTGAGCGATCGCGTCAATTTTGCATGAAATAAAGGATAAAAGTCTGCACTAAATCAGCAAAAGGATTATGAAGGCACAGCTCCGCCACTCTTTTTGTACGAAAGCCGCCTTAACGGATGCCTCTGGGCTGGAATTTAATAAAATTATTCAGCAGAGACAAGTACTTTATCCTTATCCCCGTCCTATTTACTACAACTTTTAATTTTATGGTGGCAACGAATCAGATTTTTGCCTGGGTTTTTTATTTATTTTACGCTAGAACTCCACCACAAAATATGACTCGAGTACTTGATCATCGCGATAATTTAGGAAAACGGGGAAAGGAATAAAGCAAAGCAAGGACACGGTGGGGAATAAACCAAATTCAGTTTCAAAGAGAATCCAAAAAATAATGCCTCGGATGATAATGTTTTGATGTGTGGTCTAGAGTTTTCCCTTAAAATAAATCAGACACCCCGGGGTTGAAGCTCAACAACGACGACGACGGCGATAGTTTGGGTCCCAGTCGACATGCATGTCGTATGTTGAATATTATATGTCGCTAAATGAGGACAATGGTGAGCAGATATATTTCATCCTGTGTTTAAATTGACTTTTTTATTTGGGAGAAAGTTAATCATGAGATAAAAAGTAGAAAATTATTGATTTTTGTCAATGTTATTCTTTCGTGTCGGGCTAATGGCATCAGAAGTTGTCTCCTTGCTGAGATATGATTGGGCTTTTGTCGTAGTAAAATATTCTGTAGTAAGCACTCGCATACACACTCTGCATACCAAACCTTTATCTCAAGAAATAACCATAACATAACACTTTCTCCTTTACCTTCGTGCATGCGCTTTTATTCAAGGCTGGGACGAGAAATCAAGAAGCGCAGTCATTTACCATGCTCCTTCAAGAAAATCTAGTCGACTAATCCTAAAAACGACTCAGAACACTCAGAAGATGCAAAGAACAAGTGTTTCGAAAGTTCAATTTTCCAAATAAATGTAAAAAAAATCTCATATCTATTTAGTTGTTTAATTTGTCTAGGACAAAATAGTTTTACATGCTTGCCAACATAATGTGCGGTGTTGAAAGGAGTAATTGAGACGAGTTTTTAGCGTTTGTTCCAATATCCAGAAATTAGAGACCCAATTAAAATTGGCTGTCCTTATACGCGCAAGGGTAAAAGTTGAACAAATGTTGAGGAGAATAGGAATTACAAGGCTGCGTTGTATAATCCTGAATGTAATACAACTCCTCTGATCCTGAATACCAAAGTTGTTCAAGTTGAAGTTTGAAGCGCATATCGCAATGAAAATATGAGGTAATTTGAGAGCGAGATTTATCATCTTTTGGAGATCAGTTTTCTTTTCTTTTCCCTCGTTTATCACTTGTCCGCCTCAAAATAGATGTAAGTAAAGTTCAGCAATTCTGTAATAACGGGGCAAATAGAAGGTCCATGCTTCCCTTTACAATTCCTTCGTCATTCCAAAAGTACGTATATACGTACGTACATACGTAGCTACGTACTTATGGACGTAGCAGTGTACGCGCGTACTTCCATCGCCATTACAAACTCTGGAGGCTTATTTGAGTGACGTGCTCATATTTGCTCGCAGATCGCTCTCTCCCTTTTCTGCAAAAAATGAGCCGTTTCGCAGAGATGCCATGTCGATCCGATATGTAAAGCGATATTCGTTCGTCTTGAAATAGGAAATGGGCACTTTCTCCACTTTCATTGGAAGGAAAAGAAGAAGAAGAAGACGCAAAGAATGTTTGTGTAAGCTGACGGCACAGTCTGCTGCTTTGAAGTAGATATTAAATTGATGTTTTATTTATGTCGAGGAATAAAAATGCAGGTTTCCAATAAGATGAGAGGAAAAGCAAGGCTTTTAAAAATGGTTGCTGACATTTTCAAAAAAATTATATCGCAATACTAAATCCAATCCAGGTTCAAGTCTTGCACTCCACCACGAAAAACTTTCTTTCTCCACCAAGAAAGGAGGAATTTTACGAACGACGGTCTCGTCACCACCACCACTTTCACCCGAGGAGGTGCGACTCCTGCTGCGGGGTAGCAGATTTTCTTATTTTCCTCAGACCTTGGATTCTGAGGTCCTGGGCGGCACAGGATGTGTCACTGCCGTTGTAGTCGTGTGGTCGACTTTTGTGAAGATGAGATGATAATGATATTGGTGTGGAGAAGGTTGGGCGGGTGAGTGAGTGAGTGGTGGAAGTCGAGGTGAGCACGTTCCACTTGGAATTACGGATTACGGAAAGAATACGGATGTGAATTTGCGAATATGAGACAACGTCTCTTCATGCATACAAAATTTCAACAACGTGTGACGTGACCAACCAACTTCCACCAGCGCTGCAATCTCCTCATCCACACCCTTCGTTTGATTGTACATATGTAGATTATGTGAGTATCCACGTACATATTTGTTTATTTTTCTTACAAGGTTATAATTTTAGGATAATCGGAAATTGTGGGCCTCACTGTTATTACTTTTTGTTTCCATTAAAATGCTCCTGACGGACGAGAGAGAGCGAAAAAAACGGTCGACACAAGTCCACCATTTTATTAGGGGACATTATGGAGGAAAGATAAGGCGGACCTGCTTGTGTGCTGAGCGGAGTTTAGCTTTGGGTGGTGGGTGGGCGATGGGCCGATAAAATGGAGGAAGAGAAAGTTTTCAGTAGCTGACCCGCACTTTGAGTGGAAGAGAGAAAACAAAAACATGGGAAAAGAGATAAAAAAGTGGTAGTCTGGGTTCCAGGGCATTAGCAGCTCCCGTCCATCCTATTACAAGACCATTGTGCATTCAAAAGGCTGCCGCTTAGTGGTTGTTCCGACGAAGGAGCGAGAGACGAGCAGGCACTGGGATAATAATTATGAGCTTTGAGATGGAAGGAGAATTTTTCTGGCAGGAAAGGAAACATGGTTTGTGTGTGAACCGTCCGATTTGTGGAATAGGAAGGAGCTGGTGCTGGAGGCGAAGGGAGCAGCAGAGCTTTTCATGAAAAATGCATAATCAGATCTCCATATTGAGCTGAGCCATCTGCACTGCAATGCTCCATTTCCAGGAGAAAGTCAAGTTTGGCCAAATTTTTAGAGCAGGGGTTTCCCTTCCCTTGTCTTCCGTCCGTGATGATCGTGAGCAGAACCGAGTTTTTATTTAAAACCACAAACTCAAGCTCCGTTAAAGGAAAGTCACCGGCAACAATCCAAAACGGAATAACAAATTAACTCCATTCTTGACTTTCACAGACTTTCACAAAGAAATTACAAGTTAACACGATGCTGTGTGCACCATGAAAGTTTGTAGCAGTGGGAATTACACATTTATTTATCCAAAAATTTACCAAGGTTGTCAGAATAATACTTTTATAATTGTCAAAACTGCACGTGCTACATTTGCATGCATATCATTTTCGTTGTATTGTTTCGTATTCAACTTTCTCTTTTTAGTAGCAAAGTAAAATGAGTGGTATATTTTCACATGGAGAAAAAATATGCAATAGGAAAGTTTTTTTTTACTACGAAAGTCAACGTCCTGCATGCATATTGTCACCTACGTTCGTATTTAGCAATATATTTTCAGCCTTGGTTCGCATCCAACTTACTTTTCCCAGGACAAGCGAGGAAGAAGACTGGCCGTAATGGAAATAGTTATTAAGAAGCTCTAAACACAGTGACGAGGAGACAATGAACTAAGAAGCTCCACAACTGCGACTTAATGATAATGGTGGAGTCACTTTTTGGCTTGTTTTCTCCTCTCCATCTGCGTCTGCTGATGCGGTGGTGGCTGAAGTTGAAAGTCGAAAGTGGCCATTCGTCATGGTCGCATGGCGAAACCGCAGATGGAGAATTCGCTCGGAATGGGTTACAACGAAAATGTGAAAATCACATTATTCCACTTGTGCATGAAATATTAATCTTCTCATATCCTGCCTTCCCCTTGGCATAATCCATCCTCGGCACACCCTGGTCCCTTAACCCGCATTTGTTGTTCCGTGCTCTCCGGAATTCACTCTTCCTCGCATTACATCCCCAAATGTGATGGAGGAAGAGGAACCTCAGCAGAGTCGCACAGGATGCCATTTAATTTCTTAATATGTTCTAAGGTCACACAGAAGAAAGTTTGGCCCCGTTGTGCACATGGTGTTATGCAAGTAAGCCGAGTAATAAATTCTGCTGAATAATGGTCAAACAAAAAGCTTTACAGCTTCGAATGTTATGCAATATAAATATTATATAATTAAATGTTGAGTTGAGATTGAATAAGTACAAATATACAAATCGTACATCAAAGTGTGTATCTACATACATACGTAATTATTTAAGTCATTCATTATAATTATTAATTTATATGCAATGTCCAACAATGCACATTTATCGGCCTAGTTTCGCAATTAAATGATCCTTCTATGAGGGGATAATGTCTTTTGGCAAATGTGCATACCGTGTACTTTAACTTTGTCTAATCGTCGTCGACGTGCATATATACATAGCACAACTTATGTAATGCTTTCACCAAAACAACAATCAAATTATCATGAAATACTGAATTGAGTTGCAAATTCCAGGACGCTATGCAGTACCTGTTGGATCTTGGAGTGACGATACATATGTAAACCAAGGGGATCTTTAACTTCCTTTGTGTACAGATTCTAGCTTAATCTGGCCGTTCTTTTATTTAGGAACCACCACAACCCTGGCTTTGCTAAAGGGAAGGTCACCCTTCTGCTTATTACTATGTAATGAATCGCTTAATTCTATTGTTCCATCCATCTCTGTCTCTCCCTCGCTCAGGGAGAGGAAGTGAGCAGCATATCTCTGAAGTCAATATGGTCGTTCTGGCCTCAAGATCACTCCATTCACGGCATGACACACCTTCCGCCGTCCAGAACAAGTTGGCTGACACAACAATACAACTTGTGTTATATATATTTCTCGAGTAATTTGTGAATGAAAGGAGGCCCGGACAAAGGAGTCCTAATGACTTATTGTTAGGAGAAGAAAGTGTCGTTCGGAAGTCGTAGAAATTTCCTCTCCATGTTCAGATGGCTGACCTATTTCCATTTCTGCTCCTTCACTCACCCAATGAATAGATTCAATTCATTCCAGGACGAGGCTGAACTGAAGATGTTGTGCTTAATGTTCTACTTCCTTTCTCCAAACTCCAAACAAAACATTCACAGACATCCAGAGTAGACTGCTGACTGTGTACATACGTACATACGTTCGTATGCATTTAGGCCACTGGGGCGGACTCCTCTTCATTCCCATCATCATCAGCTCCGGATATTTAGTTCAACATATTTTCTTACATTATATTTAAATTGGACGAGAGGTGCGCAACAATATTAATGAAAAATCGGCTGAATAATAATATTGCTCGAAAACTGGAGGAGATGTTCTCACGTATCGATATGCATTATTCAGTAGTTGTCATTCATATAACTAATATTTATTTATGTATGTAGAGCAACATTGTCGCTGTAAAAAGTGCTGGAACTCCGACACCATGCATACGTAGCAAGAAATTATTATCCTACCCAAATGACGCTTATTCAACTGCACCGTGGTAATTTAACTTTGCTGGTGAAAATTACATCAGAAAATGATGTCAAAATTTGTATCGAGATTTACAGAAATTGGCAAACTTTTGTATTCACAACAGTAAGCAAAGGAAGATTAGATGCAAAACTTTGAAGGTCGATTCGGATGGATGGTTAGATGCAAATGATAAGATCAAAGTAAAAGTGAGAAAAAAAACTTTCCAGAGATGCTTTGTGCGATTTGCATAAGTCTAATACAGTGGTGAAAGTTTTCAATGATGGTTGTACATCCAATTTACTCTGCTCGTCTGGTCTGTATTTTTATCATTACTACGAAATTCTTTTACTTAAATATTTCAGTGCCCAGTTTTACGTTGTGGAGCGGAGAGATAGTCAAGAATGTGGGGAATGAAGAAGCAGCCATTTGTATGGCGTCTTTTGGGGGCCAGAGGAGCAGTGTTTGAGACAGTGTCTGCATCTTTGTCAGCTTGCCCCCCATGATCACTACACTGCGAGGAGGATAATTAATCAGCCTGGAGTGAACAAGGAACATTTTGGTCTTGTGAATATAAATTCCCCCAAGGAAGAGAGAGAGTGAAAGTATTTTGGGTCAGGGTCCATAGGAGAAGATGGGAGCAGGAGAATGGGAGGAAGGAAGGAAGAATGAATTCAATGCTTTCTCCGCACAATCAGACGACCAGATTCTCTTCAACCAGCCAGCCAACAACGAAACATTGTCTCTGCTCCACAAAATGAGCCACTTGTGCTTCCTAAGCTCACAAACTGGGTCTAAAATGGCAGAAACTATTCTATTTCATGTTATTTTCTCTAAGTAAACCATAAACTTGTTATACCATGTGGGAAGCGAGTACCCGTTTGGAAAATTTTGGCAAACGTAAAATTGGCGAGTAATTTATAACAGCAAAAAATATTTCCCTAGTCATTTAGTATAGCATACAAATTTTGCCAGCTTATTCTTCCCAACATTTATTGTGACCTATGTACGTGCACTTTTGGACGTGCATACCCCATCCCAAACGCCACCAGATTACATCACTACGTGTCTGTGTGGAGGATGCCTACTTGCTATATATGAATTGCGAGATGGACGGAGAGAGAGAGAGACAAAGTCCGGAGTAGTGGGGGCATTACGGAAGTTGTAAAAACTTTTGGTACTTTTGGCCACTCTTCCAACAGTTCAGCCGAGGCGCAGACACCCACTCTAAATTGCTACATTCCTCATGATACAACTGAACTTTAGCTTCTTGTGTGCAGGGAGGGAGCAATGCTGTGCATGAACTATAGGAAAGGGCATCAGTCGCGTCGTAAGGGATCAAAAGGACATGAAAAAGGGCACATTATGATGAAAAACTGCAAAATTTGTGATTTCCCAGAATGTGTACACAAACCGTATCACTGGATTATGTGTATAAAATCAGAGGGCGTCTTCCAGCGGAACCCTGCGTAAGGCGCGATATATGCATAACCTGGCTGAGGCCAGACAGGGAGCTTAGTTAGATGTGGTGCATGTGAGTAAAAAGAATTCGGATGCTCTATCCGAGGGTCACTTCTTGGGACAATAAATCCTCCTCCTCCTCTTTTATTTCCTGATAAACACTTCCTCTCCTTCCGAATCCTTCCTCTCGCTTCAACCCACGGATAAAATACCTCCCTTGGCCATAGATCTGTCCGCTCCCAACTCGGGCGCACCTCCACCGATCCATGTGCAGGGCTGGAGGAAGGAAACGGGACACATTCAGGTTGCGGACATAATATAGATTCCAATTCGAATAGGCAGAGAGAGAGGGATGAATATACGTGGGCTGGCCATTGTGACGCCGAGTATTATTTGGTGAGTCCGTACATACGGGTAAGTATTTTCCTTCGCGTCTTTGTTTTATTTCACTCGTCCTGGTTTTATGAGTGCCCCCGGCTGTGCACCGAGCCGCTTTGTTTGCTAGATCAAATATCGACGTTTATGATGAAATTTGACCTTTTCTTGGATTTCTCTTAGATTTCGTGCTCAGTCGAACAGAGTAAAAAAAATACTTGTATTGATGAAAGCCGGAATAAAGGATATATTGCAGGGGACGGATATATTCATACATGTTATGTAGTTTATGTACATAGTTTATGCGATGTGCTCAGTTTTTTTTCGAAAATTCAATAAGACTGGGTCACAAATAAGAATGTGAGTAAGCACAAATAAAATAATAAATGGCACACTAAAATATATGCATAATACACGTACTCGTATAAGTAATTCAAGAATTCTCTCGAAATCTGCTGCTAGATTGTCCTAAGAGTGAAGGAAGTTTATAAAAAACTGTGATTTTAGACAGGTGCCTTTCCGTCTACTTTTACTTCCATCAGGCAGCCGTTTCCAAGAATTACTTTTACTTTTAACATGCGGCTGACACTGCTGCTTTCTCCATTTTTTGCTTTCCCATGCTGCTTCCCTCCTTGCATCTGAACTCGGAATGTAGATTTTCCGTGGTGAGAGCAGGAACGAGCAAGTGAACGGCATATGAAGTCAGTCAGCCCATGCTGCGCCGTGCTGACGACGACTGCTAGGAAATAGTGTGACTGCTTCTGCAAGCGTGGAGGCTCTCGTCGTCGTCGCTACCCTGTTGTATCAGCGTTTCTCACTCCTTGGACACTGGCCAAAGGGTATGACAATATAAGGATGACGGCGGATTTATAAATTGGCCCCCGTCCAGCCACGGGCAGTTATATAACATACTGTTCAAAGGTGGGTATTTTACACTACTTGTATACGTTCGGAATGGAAAAGAAGATACACTCGAGCTCGGCTTTTTCTCCTCTGCCCTGAGCACCATATTTAGCTGAATTGTGGAAAATGGGAAAAAATAACCAGATTGCTCTCAAATCCTTACTATTTATATTAGAATGATACGTACTAACTTTCCTCTATATATTTAGGGCACGTGGCAAACCCTGCAGTCCATGAATTTTCAAACAGATACGTTGCAGGTCGAAGGCGTTGAAATAAATCAGTGAAAATGACATGGAAAATATTCTAGTCTTGGTGCCGCACTTTGGCTCATACTTCATCCATATATGTACATTGTGTAAGGTCGTTGATGATGATGGTAGCATATTTAAATAGGCTACGACGGCTTCCTTTTGACGGCAGTGCTGAAAATACGACGACGTTTGTCACGACCTCACACAAACGACATGTTGTGGCGACATTCTTAAAATCAACATGAAAACTTTAAAAGAAAGTTTCACAAGTATTACAATTCGCAAATATTCCAAGCTCTGGACCGATTCTGAAACTTTTCTGGAGGAAAAGAAGTCAGGATTTACGAATGTAATTGCGAAAATAACTTGGATTTGGAAGAATAAAGTGAAGAAAATGATTTGAGCCGGAAGGGGAGACCACACATAAACATTTTCTAGCAGCTTATTTCCCCAGAGACACACTTGCCATCTTGGTACAAGTGTCATCTATCCATCCATCCAGGGGACAGATGCGGATGGATAGCTGTACACAATTCTGTCGTAACGACCTGCTGGACTACATTCTAGATTCAACCCTCTCTCCAAATTCACGAGAACGACGACATATTCAAAAGTTTGCTTGATTGAGGCACATGAGAATATCCAAACATTACTCCAATCCTAACAGAAAAGTTTTTGCTCAAACTCTGCAAATTTTACAAATGCCAACGACACACAGATTTACGTATGAAAAAGTTTGGGCAACAAACAGCCATTTGTTTTATTTATTAGTATTGATAAGTTTTTACAAGTGCTGTGAAATATTTTCGAAACTAATATTGCATCGTAAGTTAGCTTTACCCATTTAATTGATCGTATTTACTTTATTTTGGGTTTAGTTTAAAAAGTGAAAGTACCACAGTAAGGTCCAGGCAATATATGCAATAAAAGGGGACTGTCAATTTACAAGCTAAATCTCATGTTATCGGATCTATCGTACGACACAACATTATACATGCGAAAAATAACCGTTTTTATGGGAAAATTAATTGTCAATCATGTATCATTTTACACATTTTTCAACCATCTCTGCCCCTCAAGTACCAATCGACTTTCGAAAGGTGACTGCTTATTAGAGATGGTCTACTGGTCTGATATGTACGTAGGTGTACCCAGACAAAGGTGTAGTGGTGAAATAAAGGATCTAACGAGATACCGCAGTATTGGAGAGTCTGATGAGCTTTTAGTTGTTCAGGTGTATGACGCTGGAATAATTGGGGCATAAAGTGGCTGGTGCGGTTATCTTCACTCGTGCTCCGTGCCGCCTGTGACTGAGGAGGGCGAAGATGGACACTTTCTCTGTCGGGGCTGATAACCAAAAGCGAAGAATATGGCACAACGGTAGCGCAAATGTTGTGGGATGAGGTTTCTTGCAAATTGCAAGTATTCAGTGATGTCTAATGTATAAATACAGTACTTTGCGCATAGAGAAGTTCCGGTCTAGTCGATAAAATTGTTCGATGGGGCGTAGATGCATGAATGAATAATTTTTGAGATGTCGGCTGGGTATATATTTGTAAATGTCGGATTGGAAGGACCACGAGTTCAAAATTGAATCCATGTGGGAGGAGTAGACTGTCATTCTTAGATATTTCCGTTGAAATGGTAATGTCTGGGGTGGTGTTCAAGCGATCTGTTTTATTTTGGAATAGGAATATACTGTGTCGTTTAAAAACCGAAACAGGTATTGTTTTTAAATTCATTAGATTCAATCCGGTTCTAATGCACAAGAGAAATGTAAATGATACTCAACTTTCAAAGCAATCCAGTTATCTTTGTGGAAGGATAAAGCAGTCGGCATAGTCTCAAAATCTTCTACAAATATTTAGGCTTAGCTTGCCGTGCCTCCATACAAAATAGTTTCATTTTGGACTGCTTCATTAAGTATTAAGAATTTCTGGGTATTAATTCTAAGTTTTTATATTGTTTGGACAATGCATGGGTTTTTTATTTATTTTTCACTTGGATGTTCCCTTTGTTTGCGCACTTGGCCAAAATGTGTTGAAAATCTCAGTTTTGGAAAAATGAAGAACAGAGAAGCAGCATCTCAAGATTTGAAGCATTATTATGTGAAATCCTTCAAGTCCAAGAAGATCGAAAACAAAATGCATCCAAGCCTTTGATTCAACTATTTGCTCCACTAACCACACATTTCATCCTCTCACACTACTTCGCCCTCACTCATCTCGCTGCAATTTATATACGGCATTCCACTCGAGTTTCCTTCAACTCAATCCTTTTCAGATTATTCAAGTCCTGCTAAATGCTGGATTTCTGGATGCTCTGTTATTCAACTGTTACTAATGTGCGATTACTTTTTAAGTCTAACAATGTCTACGTCGTTCTATTTAAAACAAAAGTTTAGCAGTAAAAATATTTAGTAGAGTAAAAAAAAAAAACGCTCGTTATATGGCTGTTTGCATTTATTTACTGAGCATGGATTCAATTCAGCGTGGAAAGAAGTGTGACTCGAAGTGGTGCCATTCAATTTCATTTAATTTGTAGCACCACATCAACCACCACCGAGAAATAAATGAATGACGTGAATGGCATGAATGACTGACACCGCGTGCCGAGACACTGTTGAGCAGGAGAGAGCAGCAGTGGCTCAGTTGACCGAAAAGGAAACAATCATAATCATAATCATGTAATCATGTAATCAATCTTGTGTCCAACTTTCTCTCTCCGCCGAATCCGCCATCAAGCTTGGATTCCTTGTTAACCCTTTAAACTGTAACGACGACAATAGTCGTTTTATAAGAAATGGTTTAATTCGGGAGTACGACAAAAGTCGTCCTGAAAAATCGTGGTCATGGCGCGGAAGGACGACAATTGTCGTTTCTAGGAGGTCATTGATTTTCACCATTTTCTCTCCGCGACCTAAAATTTGTTGCAATTTTGAGGCATTTCTCCTATGCCAACACAATGCTAAATTTGAAGATTTTCTTCCCAAAAATTTGGATATTTCCCTATACAACTCAATGTTAAATTTTTGATTTTTCAGTTTTCCGAGTTTTATTAAAAACTCCTGAATTTCTCCTCCCGCGCCATGACCACAACATTCTTATAGTGTCCCCGATTTAATGCATTTTCTTGTCGTTAATCATACATGCTAAAGGGTTAAAGACCACGATCTGCCGTATAGCAAGTAGAATAACGGGGATGGGTGCCAATAAAGGAGGCCCACGAAACTGCTAAGAAATTGGTTGGTGGCTAGTTTTGCAAGGAAACGTAAATAATGAAAAGGAATTCTAAATTGGTAACAAGAACCCATGCAGAGTGGGACATTCTGGTCGTCTCATCTATTCTGGAAGGAATGTCAGGACTATACTTGATTTGAATTAGATGATAAAGTGAAATTTTTGGCCAGCAATTTATCCACGTTGTTGCTCATTATATCTTCTCCGTATTCCTCTACAATTTGCATTGCCCAGTCAAGTCAGTCAAACTTACATAAGTTGACTGAAACCTGCTATAATAGTCATCACCATCAGTACGTATATGCAAATGTGAAAGTGTGTAAGATTCAAGGGAGAAGGAAATGACATTACTCAAAGTGCAAAGAAAGGAAGATTAGGAATAATTTATTATGAGCAGAAATTCAATTAAAGTTTTGACCCTGTATCCAAGCTAAATTGGATAAGTTGGTCACGCTACACGAATTGTACAACATCGAACTGCACCAAGTACATACTCAAATTCGAAATGTCAGGAGCGAGTGGTGTGATTATTCCTATATCGACTGCATATCTCTATTTGCATTCATATACGACGAGTGGTGTTGGAAATCCCATCATTGTTGCATGGGACCAATTTATTAGGTAAATAGGACATTATTCTTAAGGTGACCCTAATCATGAAGTAGCCAGAATCCAGGCGTGCTTTACGGGCATACAGTGCCACAGTACGAAAGTAAACTTTTTGAAGAATGGCTTATCAACAGCCAGCTATGTATACACATAATAAGCTGCTCATACTTAATATAGCTTCTTGGCAGAAATTTGAGCAACAGTCTGAACAAAGCACACAAAATAAATTGATGGATTGAGCCTCTCAACCATATCAACCATGAGCCCACATCTCTAATATGTACATAATAACCATATGCACTGCACTTTTTCCACACGACATGCTGTGTACATATGTACATGCACATGTACTCCTTAGCTGTATAGTTGTTTGCAATAATGTTTCAAAATTCGTAAAGGGTTTTGTGCCATGATTAAGCAGTGAAAGCAAATCCAGAAAATGCTTTGCATTAGTTTGTTCGTATAATAATAATGAGTTTGGTGTGTGAAAGATCTGCAACTTTACACTGTTGGAGAAAACACGAGAGAAAGTCTGCCTCCTTTTGGTACCTACTTCTTGTTCCTGCAGCTCTGTCGTTACATGAATGGTGAGAGTTTGTGTACGAGATGATGATGGTTGGTTGGTGTGTCGTGTGGTGTGAGAAAGCCCCGCACTTCACGGAAAGAAGTGGTTGTGGTTCCTTTGCTGGTGTTCATTGCAGCCTTACTTACACTCTCGTGACGGGTGATGTGAATAACTGGGCTTTGATGAATGAGGGAAAGCTTGGCATCGGAAATTTGAAGGGGAGTTTGATTGATTGAGCTTATTAAAAGACACATATTCTTCCACCAATTAAAATGGACGAAAACTGAAATAGTGTCAAATCTATTAATGCTAACTCATGCATCCCTGTAGTGGCCACCTATAACTAACCAAACTTCATTTTCCCTATCGCCACTTTCGTAATGTTGGTAAGTTAAATCGTGGAGGACCAGACCCACAACAAATATCGGTTTCATAAATACACATGTGTATGTGTATTCAGCACCCTTTAAAAGGCACCTGCTTGTCTGACACGTGGTTATTAATATTTATCTCAGAGGTTACATTTAAAGAATAACTGTAACTTAACCATGTTTTTTTTCAGGAGAGGCAGCACATAATTACTTCATTTGGCAGGAGAAAGTGGTCATTACTGAATTATCACTAACCAAATGGCACCACTAACCATGACCATAATGTTACGCAGATTAGAGAAGGAAAGCATGCTCTCCGTTCGAATTGCTTTGGTTTAGCTAAGCAAAGTGTAACAAAGCTCATATCGGGTGACAGTTATTGACTATTTCGACTCTCATAAATTCCTTATGCTTCGTTTCAAAGTGGCGGGTAAGTCAATCACTCGTCCCAGCCCAACATTATTTAGTGGTGGCTCCAGGCAAGTGAAAGAACGGCAATAATGAAGAAGAAAGAAGGAAGACGAGAAGAAAGGGAATCGAATCAATAACCCAGCCCTTGCAACTACATACACACACACAATTTATACGCTGCTATCAATGTTGATATTAACCCCAGAAATTTCTCCCATTTTGAATGGGTTAATTTTTCAGATGTGTTATTAGTATAAAATATGAACCGGAGTGAAGAAAGGTGTTTTCAAACTTGCATAAATAAATCTACGGGAATAGTATTCGCCCCTCGACGAAATTGGATTGCCTTGCACCAACCTCGTATGAAATCATATTTTCGTAGTTGCGTACCAAGTGCGGAATAATAGACAATATTCGGTGTAGTTTGGTTTACCCTCCATTCGCTCACCGGCTATCAAATTGCTACCCATCTCAGTTCGGAGAAACCACGAAACTAAACTAACGAGGAGAATGGAATCAACGCCTTCCTCTCTCTTCCTCTCTCCTGCCGTTTACTGCAGCTGCTTTCACTTAACAGAGCTGCACTGCAACCAATCCCACACGTTCGCTCGTATCAGCAACAAACTAAAGTACAAGAAGAAGAAAACTGAACCCAACATTTAACGAGATCCACAAGAATACTTACTTTGCCGTGGGGCAAAACTGGGGGGAGATTACATATGAAGTGACAATTTCTTGGAAATGTCGCAAATTTTTTTAGAAATTTTGTTCTCGATTATCGATTTTCATAGTCATAAAAGAGAGACTCATATTTAACGTATTATGCAAAATATTGGCACGTTTGCATGCACATCTGCCAGTTTTTACCTGTGTAGCGATGAAATGGTTAATGATCTCTGTCTCATTCACCTGTTCTTTCATGACAGCAGAAATCCAAGGCAAGTGTTAACGATCCTTCCATTGCCGGCAGCTACATCATACGTAGTTTCTGAAGTACATCATTCAACCAAAGCAACCTTTGTCTTCAAGTCATGTGTATGTATGTAGCAGACAAGAGATAAATGAACCAACTAAGGTTTTGGACTATGCTGGAGAAACAGATAGGTAGATTCTACAACGAAGGCAGTGGTTAGTTCGATGGACACGACCAACAGATTTGTATGTGTTGGCTTCTAGTAAGACTGAGGGTAAAGCGAATTTGCACCCACACAAACTTTTTCTCGGCGTTGTAGATAGAGCCGAATATGACGGTCACGGGGTTTCATGTGTGGAATTAGCTGGGAGAAAGCGAGGAGAGAAAGTGAGAGGCTGTGGGGCGAGAGTGGATGAAGACCAGCCCATAATCATAATTTACTTATGCTTCCCACTCTCCACACTGCGCTGCTTTGCATCCACTTTGCAAAACGAACACACGGAAAAAGAATATGCCAAAGCGAGTTAAATTTGATCCACTTGCTTGCAAAGACTGCTCAAGTCTCCCTTCAAAACGTGTTTATCAATTCTATCACAGTTTGAGAATTTCTAAAATTGCGAAAAATTTCCATTGTAAATTAAATCACTCTTGTAAATAAGTTCAAGGCACCTTCACTTTAGGGGGAAAGTAAAAGCAATTACAATGAACGGCATCACCAGGGTCCTTGTAAAATATACACATTAAAGAAAATGATAGAATTTAAGCAGAGCGTGATGTCCCTCCAATGAAAATATGCGTTAGTTAAAAAGATATATTTCGTACAGTGTCTACTGAACATTTATGCTCTATTTGTAAAACTTATGTATCATCCCCAAAAGATCTGGCGATGATATTTTGATATTTAATTAAAACCCAAACAAATGATCTTGAAAACCAAGTTTTGTACCAACAGTTCAACAGGGACGACACGTACTTAATTACGAACTGAACCCGAAAAGTAGCTAAATCGATAAATATTATGTCATCATATTCATTAATACAGAGCATGGATCGCTAAATGGTGATCGCGCCTGACCTTTAATAACTCCAGACTGGTTTGAAGTGTAGATCTCTAGTATTTTCTGTGTGAGAGCCCTTTACTCGAACCACAAGTTGACATATGGGGTTTAAGGTTTTGTACACGATGGGCAATGCGGCTAAGTCAGAAAAAAGTGTTCGTTTTTAACTTCCTAACTCCCGTTATTTTAAAACGGCGTTGCACAAAAAATTTTGCTAAAAGTATCCCAAGAGAAAAATATCTTTTCGGCTTATATTAAGAGACTTGGCAAATTCACTATTCAAAACAATTTTCATCTTAAGTTTGTCTTTTCAGTCGGTTTGATAATCTTGGATCACACTTGTCCTATTGCAGTGCGCTCCGTAATTGACTAGGTCACTTTCGAGGCCTCCGTATTTTACAGAAGACATAAATAAGAAATCCTGACCTCTGACCTTTTAAGCGACCAAGCTATCTTAATTAAGCCTGGAAAGTTTTTTATGTTACCTTTGAAACTGGCTAAATTTTGCACATGACCTAAAATGCATACCACTACGATCCCCAAAATTTTAAGCGGACACTCCAAACTGTTCGAAAGTTATTGGGGATTTGGCGCGATTACTATTTAGCGATCCCTTCTCTGTAAGTCTGTTCTGCTTTTATGCGATCGAAGTGATCAAAGATGTCTGTAGATCAAAGCC
The DNA here is from genome assembly GCF_002217175.1 of Folsomia candida. Lineage (NCBI taxonomy): Eukaryota > Metazoa > Arthropoda > Collembola > Entomobryomorpha > Isotomidae > Folsomia > Folsomia candida. Next base: position 21,527,260 of record NW_019091193.1, on the reverse strand, counting down.
TCCTCACTTACGTACCTCCGATTTATCAACATCAAAGATAAAACTACTGGGAGGTGGTGATACATATATTAATACGTCGATCGTTTCATCAGGAGTATGCATAGCAGCAATCCTTTCAAAAATCAGATTAGACGAGCATTTTAATTTCAAAGAAGAATTTCGCAACCAGATAAAACGGAACTTAATAAACCCCCATCGTTCAACGACATTTCAAACCGTTTGATGATTCCGAATAATTAATACTGTACACACTCGCGACCAACTAATGGCCAATTCTGAACTATTTTGGCACTGCTAGGAAATTATTTATTAACGTTAAACGAATTATTGAACACTTCTTGCTTAATGCGACCAAATAATTAATATTTAACGAATCTATGCAGCTATACTTAGAAATATATGCATACTGGTTTATTACAGAGTTTTTAAGAATCATAATTTAATAATTAACCAAGTTGCTAATTAAACGAAAGAGAAAATTTAAGTGACGTAATAGCTTTGTATTCACTTTACTTATGTATGATTGCTGTATGAATTTAGAAAACCAATATATTTAAACAAGACCCGTCATTTTCACATTATATGTATGTACATAAGTGAAAGTAACAAAAACCTTGACTAGCAGTGTCGCATAATTGTAATGATGTAATAACCATCCTCTGCCCACAATCCCTTAATTATTTACGACTTGTGGGTTCTATGTATACTTTATAATTACGGAGAGGTGAAAACCTGCAAAGATGAGTTAATTGAAGAGCCGTGTTTGGTAAAGTTGACATAATTCTAGTCCTCTTGATTCTGCTCCAGAAATGTGTGAATGAATATTTGCCTCAGAATTGTAAAGATTTGTGAAGATGAACCACTTGATGAAGACCATCTTGCCAGTTAACGACCATGAACCAGCCCACCTAAAAAACCTACTGACCTACTATCTTACGGTTTCACTTATAAAATGCAGTAAACAATTTCGTATTTTTTTCTCAGGATTATTGCAGCGCTAACCCGTTTACGAGCAACTCTTCGACCTTCAACTTTGTTATCTCCAGCGAAGCGAGTTACACTTTGGCCCTGTCATTTATTGGCATTAGTGATATTTAGGCGACAGTGAGTTGTAAATTGGAGGACACATCTTTATGAGGGAAAGTAAATGCGGATGTAAAATAAGAAGTTGGTTGGTTGGGAGTATGAGTGGTGGGATGTCGTGGTACGTGTAGAGTCAGCACTTTTGACTCGCCTTCCATCTGATAAACCTGCGTTCTAATTTATTCCTTTTCCTTTTAACTTTATCGTTCCTCCCCAGAGAGAGAGAAATGAAGGAGAAAGTCAAGAAGGAGCCCAGCAAGGAGTCACCTCGCGTCACAATCAAATGAATATTCTCAGTGTCCTCCTTTTATTAGGTGGGTTTCGAACCAGCCCATCCTCTGCATCCATGCGTGGATGAGATGAACGGATAGATACATGAATTCATATGCGTGCCAGTGGGTGGGAAAGGTGGCAGGAAGGAAGGAAGGAAGTGAAAGTTTATTACAGTGATCTGGAATGGAAGCCATTTTTCGCCAAACTGCTAATCGTTGTGATTTTAACCCAATTAATAACTGTGTAAGTTGGAGAATAATGTGAATTTAGCAACTTTTCCTTCAATATAAAGGAGGGAAAAGTCTGGCAGAGTTGCAATTTTGGATTTACTTGTCGTCCAGGTTGTACTTGACTTGTAGTTTGGGTGTAGTGGAAGCAAAGTAGTTAGCGAAAGTCAAAAGTCCCCTGGGACGGAGTGAAGAGACAAGAATTTGGCAACTTTCTCTTGGATAAAATACCTTCGCACTGCTTAAGCTTTGTGGTGCACGCAGCAGGGTTGAAACATATACAACATGTACACACGGGAGGAGGACCATGTAGGAGGATGTGGACGAGATCGGTTAAGTTGTTCGCAGGATGAAGGGAAGGAAGACGGTGAACAAGTTTATTTAGCAGAGGCAGGTAAAACTACCACACACTTGAACCTTGAGTTTTCCTCCAAAAGTGGTCCGTCGTCCTGCAACACTTGTGAATTTTCTCCCTTCCTATGACCATCGTCTACAATTTCTTCTAACTGCGGTGATTAAGTGTTAGAAACGCATTCATGTTCATTTTATTTAGAATCAACCAATTCACAGATTTGCAGTTTGAAACTTTTAAATACAATCGATGCCTTTTACAAACTTATGATTTGCACTCGTTATAGAAATTCTAAATAGCGATTTCACTGACTGAAATAGTGCAACAAATGTGACGAATAATCTCTGAGGTTTTCACCGGGTTTGGTAAATACGTACGTACGTATGAACTGCGAATGTATGTACGTGGTATTTGTGCTAGCTCCCAGCTTCCTGTCAAAAAGTTTGTGGAGTTGAGTTGAGACTTCCATAGTTCATCCATCCCAATCTATCTCGCTCTCTCTCTCTCCGGCTGGAAGTTGGTAACTGGGTGGTTGTGAAAGACGGAGAGAGTTTTAACTTTACTTTGCTTTTCCTCTCCCAAAACCCGTCCTCAATTTAAAGATTAATCAATTTGTTTCTGACTTTGCAACAACAACATAATGTACTGCACACAAAGATATAGTCGTGGTGAAAAGGGAGACGGATGTGATGTGAGCATTATTGAAAAAGTGGAGAGTAAGTAAAACAAAGTAACTTCTTCGTCTTACAATGCCTTGGATTTTTTTTCATGTCGTAAACTCAAGTCTCAATAAAAGGTCGCACTTAAACTTTTCTGGGCTTTTAGTAAATTGCAATTTTTCATTTGCACAGACGAATGAAATAGTAGGGCAAATAAAGCCATTGTACGTATGTACATGCCGTTGATGAAAAGCATCCATGTATTCTACGTATAAATAAGAGTGTTTCTAAAGTGTGTGTGTAGGGACCTACATACATATTTAGATACATATGTTCATATGGTTTAATGCTAATGTTTATGTTTACGCCGTTTTAAATCTACCCTAAACCATCCATGTTTTTTGTGTGATGGGATAACTATGTCATTTGTAAGAAACGGTTTTATTACCTGCAAACAAAAACGCAACGACGAGATGGAAACGCATAATGTTCATCTTGCTTGGCATCATGGACTTGCTATGGGTCTTTAGATTCCAGAAGTGAAATTGTATCTGTGTTGCGTATGTATATCACTACGTCACTACTTGTTGTCACTGAATAAACAATTCACAAACATTCTTCAAAGGTTTTCATATAAAAGGCTAGCCTTTGTTCGGCCTTATTTTTTTAAGATGTATACTTTCTAGTGGTATTTTTCAGCACAGTTGATGGGGGACGTCGGTCGGGATGACGTCGTTGGCCGTTGTAGTGATAAAATAACGATATATTACGTACTCGTATATCCAATCTCCAGTTTAGAGTTGGTATCGTTTCGTCTTGAGCATGGATGGATTAAGTCAAGTGAGTGGTGCTGACTAAAAGAGATCTTGCTGGCTGCTTGCACTCTCTCCTCGTCCGGGAGTGAGTGAGTGAGTGAGAGAAAAGTCTTATTCTTCCTCCCTTTCAAGTTTTGAGCATAACGAGATTAATCGCATTAAATCTAAAACACACAGCACACGCACCTAGACCAGTTCAAAAGGAAGGAGATATCCTTTCATTTCTTTTTGAGATAAAAACTCCAACCACGAAGAAGAAGATATGAGGATGATGATACACAGTTTTGCCACAAGAAGAAAAATCCAAAAGGAGAGATAAATGGGTTTGATGGATGGGTGGATGGAGTTTGTTCCGGAATTTGGGTGATTGGCTGAACGGAGCTTTTTAATAAGATATTGTGATGATCCACCGGAGTAGATGAGACGACGATTCAATGTTCTAAGATGGAAGTTTAATCAGTTTATCCACTTGGAGGACTCGATTAGTGGTCAAATTGAATTTTCTCTAGATTAGGGAATATTAGTGAAGATTAATAATCGAATTATAATGGTAATTATCCCATACTTCTAATTACTTGGTGGTTCAAGTTGTAAGTTTTAGTAAAGAAACGTTCACCGGGATAGTTTTTGATGACCAGTTTAAGGATTGAATGATTTATATGCCGCTGTTGAGTTTTCCGTTAAATAGCTGCCGTTCTAATTGCGCGACAATTAAAAAGCGAACAATGCTCACGATTCAAATATGTACAATACAATACCATCAATCCGTCTGCGAGTTCACGGGCTGGACACCAGTCATGGAATATGCATAGCACAATACAATGCATGTGGGAGAAAGCGACGATCGGGAGTTTGGATAAGGGTATGATTGTCTATTATTTCTTTTCAACACGCGTACGCACCCGGTGTTTGAGTAAATACTTTGATTGTGCCGTGGCAAATAAAAGTTTTACTCCCTGGTTAACAATTTATGCTTTACGAGCAGAATGACTGGACTCATCCTAACGATACCGTACCTTTGTTTCACTTTTGCTTCACTCGCACCATGCACACACACGACTGTCCGGAATGGTCAGGTATTGAATACGTAAACAAATCAATTCACGCTCTCACCGCTACAACGCACCACGAATTCTGTGTCTGACTGAGAATGGTTTCAAGTACTTGACACATTGTAAAATGGGACTTTCACCGATTTATTTCAACAACTTTGAGTGAAAGTGAGTTGAGCAAGTTTTGGAGATTAATAAGGATCAAAGAGAACTTATTTTAGCACTAATGCTTCTCCCTCCAAGAAAAATGAGATGTATGTTGAAGCCAGACTGTCCATGACATGTATACGTGCGGAAATGCGAACGGAGAGAAATGCTTCTGATTCTGCACTTAACAAAGAGCTGGAGTTTGGTAACCTGCCTCTTGTTGTATGTACCGTGATTCACAGACGACGGACTCAAAAGCACGACGCTCTACGACTGAGGCTGGATGAGAGCGAGCCTGGTGCTTTGTGGGCTAGCGAGCGGTGGTGGTGGTGGTGGGGGCAGAGAGAAAGTTGAGCACTTTCACCCGAGTTCCCCCATTCCATCTTGGCGCAGGTTTCTGCTTATAAATCACACAGCAACTTCAAACTTGTTTAACTTAGGCGCAAGGCTTAACCCTAGCAATTCCTGTTATCCATAGTTTTACAAAAATTTGTGTATGTGTGCGTATGAATTGTCTCAATTTTGTCCTTTGCATTAGATTTCCTCAGAAGTAAGACCTCCTCCTATGAGACAGAAACATTATTGAAATTCATGAGGCTTGGACTGGTTCCGTTGTTCTCGATACAAATATCAATTCATGACATCTCATAATTCGTATTTGAGACTATTGCATGCATATTGCGCCTAATTGTAGGATGCCATTCTGGTTTGGTTTGTTAGTACATTAACAACTTTTGTTTTAGCGGCGTCATACTTACATAAGCATGTACAAGCAGTAAGCAATCCAGTTTGTAATTGAACCATGACTGCGGGATTGACTGCCTCATCTGCCTTGCCACTGGTTGAGAGTGGGTCGAGTTATTCCTCGTGTCAAATTATTTAGCGCATTAAAAGCTTTCAAATGAGAAGTAATGTTGTGTTATTTCCACTTGGAAGCTATTCCAGAAAACCGCAACACACATCTGGACCCACCCACATCACCCTTTCACACAAAAGATGTACTCACTCATCCTCTCGCTCTCTGAATATTTCCTTTGTTATAAACAAACATGCATCTGCATCGGCCTATCTGAAATTGCATTTGTGGTGAAATTGAATTGCACCTCGTCACATCTCATCTCACTCAAAGTAATGAATGTGCATCCCTCACATATTTACATACGTACGTACGCAGACAAAGCACACACGCACCCCGTCTCCGCCACTATCATCGGCCGCCCACACACAAGAAAGGTCTTTGACTGAAGTTTTGAATTTAAATTGAGTCGGGGAAAGTGGAAGATCTATGTTTGAGATGCGAATTCAAGTCGCCCTCTCTCCCTCCATATCCATTTGTAAATAAGTCTCTCATTCCAAAGTGTTAAATATTTAAAGAGATGCACCCTCCCTCTCCTCGTGTTATGTAAGTATCTATATCAAACACACACACATATGAACATACAACGCAACATGTAATGAAATGACTGCGGATAAATTCACACACTTGATTCACATCTACCAACGACAAGGGTGGAATATTATGTAATCATTACGAAACTCATCCTAATTTTCTTGAATTTTAAGGACTCTCGTCAGAATTTTAACAATAAAACGAAGGGAGTTTAATTATTCCGACAGTAAATAATGTTTTATTTTTGTTCAAGCATATGTGCATTCACGTTATTTATCTAGTTAGACGACGGGTGATGGTATCTCACGTTTTTTACTAGTCCCAAATTTCACCCAAAGGTTTCATTCGAATACAACGGCACATACACTGAGAACCTGATCATCATGTCTGCATTCATAGATGTTTGTACATGCGTTTCCTAATGATCATTCGAAGCACTTGAAGGAATTTAGTGTTTCTGACTCGAAAACTTGTGTGCGAAAAGATTTTTCTGAGCAATCTGTTCAATCCCACAGTGGGATCGAGATAAAGAAATATCGAATATAAGTATGTATGTATAACTGAACAACTGTCGTAGGAAGAACGCACACGCTCACTCATGCCAGTCGTTCAGGTTTGAAGGAAGGAAGCGAGTCGTGTCCTCGTTGTCGGTTGGTGCTAATTCCGAAACGGGGGAAAATGTGTCGAAAAATAGGAAAATGTCATGCACTTGTCAGAACATTTTTCATTCCCGAAAGCATGGCAGAACACAGCCTCCATTTTCTTCGTATGCACTTCTTTCCCAATTTATTTCAAAGCAGACATAGGCGATTGAATCGAGTAACTAACAATATCCTTGAGCCAGCCCCTTTTTCTATTAACTCAAAATTCACACACATCACAACTTTTTAAAGATGTCTCGTTAAAATGTTTTTTTTCTTTTGCTAGGACTTATATGAGGTTATTTTTTGGAAAATAAATTGAGCTTGCTGATTGTACATTACATAACGTTACACGCTTTGAATATGTGGATGATGTATTTCTAATAGTATCTTTCTGCCAACAACCGAATTTCTTGTCACTTGATTCCAGTCACGTTCACATGAAAATTTAACCGTACAATCCTTTCATCGAGGAATATGTCATGATGGGTGTATTTTTAAAAGGTTCGGATTCAACATTGATGTTAAGGAATGCGAGCCGTTTAAGAATTTATGAGCGATGTCGGATAATTAAATAATTCACTGAAAATTCATTTGAAAAACTAAGTGTGAACAAGATAGAAATTATGGGGGACAGGTGTGCTTGCATAATTAATGAGGATCTTGTTCACCATAAATCATTCCATTCTTCATGACTTGAATGTTCATTCATGTAGTGAATTAAATAATCTGCTCAGCATAGATCTGGACGGATATTGTAATGTGCAGAGTTTATGCATTATTTCAGAGAAGATGAGCGAGAAAGTTAACATCCGTGAAATTGGAATTATCAGTACACGTAAAAGGATAAACAGTTTGATTTATCGAGAAGGAAATAAAAATAAAAAATTGAAATCTTCAAATATCTTAAAAACCGTATCGCATAAAACTTCCCGTGAATCATTTGTATGTCAATGTCAACTATTTATTTCAATAAGGTTACTATACTACAAACATCAATATCGTCACAATTAACAAATTAAAAATGCTGTAAAGATAAATCTAAAAAAATGTCATGTTGACTAATCCTAAGCCAACGACGCACTTGTAATATTCAGATAGTCTGCTGCATCTGCTTTAAGTTTTAATAACGACTCTGGAGTTCCGTGTAACTTTTCGATTTCTACCAGACGTTTAATCAGAGGTCGTGATTCCTTGGGACTCAATTGTTTGGAACTGAGAGATGTGCGAAGTGCATCCCTAAAATTGTGAAAAAGGACATTATTAAGCGCATTTTGAGAAAATGGATTTATTAAGGAATGTCTTTCATCGTTATTCTGGACTGACTTACCCGGCTAATTGGAACTGAAAAATAATATAGAAAAACAAAATCATTCACTTTTATAATTTAAAATTAGTTGTGCTTTTTTGACTACTAGGTTAAAATGAAAGCATTACACCAGAAACAAATAATAAAATTACTACTTTAATCAGTTTAGTTTTTGTTACTACATGAAACAATTTGTAGCCAATTACCTGTTTCATTTTATACAGCGAATTTGCATACAAAAGCCATAAATCAATTCTTTTTGGGCGTTGAAGACAGATTGTGAGAAACATGGATCTTCCCTTGTCCATGTCTCCGTGCTCTACTTCAAATTTTGCGAATTTTGCAGTCACGTAAATTTCTGAAGAAAAGTGAATATAAATTTTATGGAATCTTTGTCATCGTCTGCCATCGTGACGAAAGAAGAAAACGACTTACGATTGCTCTGCTGCAATTGTTGTAATGCAGAAGGTAGAAGGAGTCGTGCTGCCTCGTGTTTCTTGTTTTTGTACAGAAAATAGCCCAGATTTATCCAAGAGTCGGATTCATGCAGCTTCATCTTGAGACGGCAACGGAGTAGTTCTTCTGCCTCCTATAACACGATACCAAGTAGAAACAATTAGCATATTATTTTTGCATGTCACATAAAGGCGACAATTGACAATATGCTACAAGTAACATACGTAAGGACTTGTAAAAAAAATTGTACAAGAATTTGGAACTAATTTACGTCTTTCTTATCGATAGATTCGTAGAACTGGGCAACTTTGTCCAAAACAGAGACTGGATCGTTGACCTTCATTGCCTCCTCCAAGGTGCCTTTAATTGATTCCTGTAAAGTATTTATTAAAATACAAATTTAACTTTAAAAATCAGAGACTGCCTTCATATGGCCCCATGATCATGTGAGTTTCCCCTATGGAACGATGTGGTTCATCTTCGAAATTTATGCCTAATTTTGACGTACAATGTGAGTGGAAAATTTCAAGTCGATCGATATATAGACATGATAAGTAAATAATCTTTGACTTGGACTAAAAACGACTGTCTTTGTTGGAGTGGAATAGTAACAGTATTAATACCTCAGTTCCATATTGCGTCTCAATTTGAAGAATTGTCATCCAGCAGAGCAGTTTCCCATTTTCGTCCCTAAAGGGAATTTTATCCTTCATCCTTTTAATTACACTAACCGCTTTGGCTGGATCGCCGTTCTGTAATTAATCAAGACAATCTGTCATTGCTCACTCCTCCAAGTAACGCATCACTTGTCACTTGTTCCATTGTCCCTTTCATTCCATCATCAATACGCTGCTTTTTGGGATTAGCGATACAATATTCTACAGATATAATAGTCTCATAGTGTGCAAGGCATTACTTACTCTTAATGCAAAATCCTTAAAATCTCTCCAATGTTTTGGATCCCCTGAGTTTTGAATAAGTCGAAGTTCGTGATCTTTTTCTGTCATGCTATCTGTTTCCGCATCGACCTAGTATGACAAACCACCAAACTCAAGATTAGGAAAAGTTTCTTTTCATAGAAAGTCACAAACTGTCAACAAAAGTTTCATTAAAATGAAACTGTCAATTTGGCACAGTTTCTCACCTTTGGACTCTTTTTGTCAGCCTTGTCACATTTACCCTTATTTTTCGGTTTTGCTTCCTCCACAGCACTGTCAACCTTGTTTTGAGTTCCGACATCTCCATTTGAATCAGTAGACGCGGAATCGTCGTCCTCCTGATTTTCTTGATCGTCATTATTTGTGGATGTAGACGATGATGGTAAAACGTCCCAAAAAGTTTTGTTTGATAACTTGAGGGCGGGGCGGCTCTCGCCATCAATTCCACTATCTACAATTTCTTTTTTTACTTTCGATGATTGGACTTCTTTGTTGGCCATCTCCTTTAACTTGCCTCTCATTTCGCCGTTAGTATTATTTTTCGGTTTTTTCGATGGACCTGCTGAGCAGTCTTCTTCATTTTCAGTAGGAATGACAGGTGGAATGTCAGGGTTCTTAGTTTCGGACAACTTTTTTTTCTTTGAAACTAGTTTCCCTTCATCAGTACTACGCTTTCGTTTTTCAGAGATTTTGGTAGAAATAGGAATTAGGATGGGAATTTCTTCATCATCGCCTTTCTCATCGTCAGCAACTTTTTTACGTACATTTGCTATTGGTAAATATGATTTAATGATATTTTAATCCACATTTAATTTATACATATAAGTAGGTGCGTACAGAATGCATTTTATAGAATGCATTTTATAGTATCAAAGCAAAATAATTGACCATTGGGAAGTAAAATAATAAAGGACTTGACGAACCTGATTTTGTCTTGTCTTTGTGTGAAATAAGCACTAACGCCTCGTCACTTTCCTCCGTTGCCTTGCGTTTCCGTTGAGTTTTATCAGTGATACTCTGGTGTTTCTTTTCTGGTATTTCGTAATTCATGTCCAGCGTAAGAATAGCTCTTCCTTTTTGCTCATCTACTTCGACAACTTTAAATTCTACTGGGAATCCAATTGGGAATCGATTTTCTAATGGTATGGCCAATTCAGTTTCCTTTGTTGGAATTTTTCCTTTCGGTACAAAACCTAACAATCCGCCAATCATTTGGACACGAAGGCCTGCACCCTTTGGAGCAATGAACCTGACGACACCATGACCTTTCGAACCAAGTTCCAAGTTTGTGAAGGACGAAGCTACCAATCCTTTGCTTAACCTTAGTGTTTTTTTCGCAGTAAACACAGCTGAATTCCTTGAAAGGTCAATTTGGAATACTTTTGCCAATAATGAATCGCCCGGTGGGTACTTTTTCTGGACAAATGCAGGAGAAAGAACTTTATCCTTGAAGTGCATGTAGGGGATGAAGCCCTTAACATCCCCAATTTTCACAACAGCTCCGCCTGTATTATACGATACCACTAAAACTTTGTGAACAGTACCGAGCTGAAGTTCATCTTTGTCAATCACATTTGTAGGGTCCAGTAGATGCCTAATGACGATGAAAAGAGACAAACAAAAGTGATTTAAATAGGATTGCTTAATTAAATATTTAAAATTTATATATACAAAATTTAGTTGGCATACTCTTGACATGAAACTATGAACATTCCATCTAATGAAGAATACTCGAGTACCCGAACGTCGTGTTCACTTCGAAGCTTAAAGTCTTTTTTAAACTGTTCGTCGGTGTAGTCCAATTTGTCAGAAGCTCGTTGTCGTTTAAGAAGTGCAACGCCACCGCCATGAAGTTGGAGTTTGGCTCCTCTCGGCTCTAAACTAGTTACAAAACCCTTTCTCCTTCGAGAGTCACTTTGTTCTAACTTTTGAGAATAATTTGAATTTGGTTCAGCTGAATAAGGAAAACACTTTATTTCGTCCAGCGTCAGGTACGGACCGACGTCCCAGGGAGGAATAAACAGAATTCGTCCAAACACAGTATCACTGACATCAGCTCTGTGCCTTTCAGCCAAGTGGTCGTTGTGTACTCGACCAATTATAGAATCCAAAAATGAAACCATGAGACCACTTGCACGTTTCTGTAAATTAGACAACAGACAGTAGACAGATAAATGAGCAAGTTAGTCTTCCTTATGTATAATGATTGATAGACAATAAATATCAATATAATGCCTGACCTCAACAACAATACAAGAAACTTTCATCCCAGGAAGTAGTTTTACTGCAACACCTTCTGGGGGACAGACTTGTTTGACTTTGGATGGCACAGAATTCAATGTCAATTTGGCCATTAATCTTTTAATCTGGCAATTTACAATATTAACCGAAATCAGTTGTCCAATACCTGTCAAATCAACAATAATCATTTAATAAACATCTATAAAGCAGAGATAGTTTCGCATAAACATTCATCAATATATACCCAGTGGTCTCTGAAGTTTCTTCTCAGTGATTGTCGCACTTGTCATTGGTAAAAATGCACTGACACCTTTAATTCCCATATCAATAATGTACCCTTTGTCTTCCTTACTTTTTACAGCGCCAGTCATAACCTAATTTGTACACGTTGCAAGATATTTGTTAACCAACTCCAAGGAAGACGAAAAATTCAAATGAACTTACAATATTTTCATTTAAATCTGTAGCCATCCAATCATTGTGGATGTCTTGAGGGTTGAGTGATAAAGTCACACGATGTTTTCCTTTATCGTTGATAATGACGGTCATGACTTTGACCACAACCACATCTCCTATCTTAAACATTGTGTCCAGTGGATAAATTATCTACAATAAAATTTATTACATTATACGATATAATCTCGTATTTGTTACATGTCACTTTTACGTGGATTAGCTAGGGACAGACGACTTAATAATAATACAATTGTTGTAAAAAGCAATGCATTACTTCATCGTCCTCAATCTTTTGATCCTTTTCCAGCTTTTCTAGGACTTCGGTGTATGGGTTGGAAATTTCTCGAATGTCAACTGTCCCTACGGTCATTCCTTCATAAAGAAAAAAAATCAAAGACCTTTTACAATGTGAACGAGATTGGGCTTATAGTATTATTCAGCAGCGTGGCTTGCAATACACAAATAAAACTGACCGAACAAATAAAACTCTATGTATTTCGTGAAACAATTGAGAATTTTGAAATTTTACTATCATTTTAAGTAAGTAAACTTGGTCAATCATCATCCACAACTCCTCCCATAAAGAAAAAAACAAAGTTTAATGTCATCTACTACTGAGTAATCATTTTTCTAGTTCCACGAAAAGTTGCAGCATTGGAAACGTTACATGTTCAAACGGAAAATGAGACCTTTATATCTTGGAAAGCCCGACCTTTGGAGATAATGATTAAATTTGTAGGATTATCAGTGGTAAAATTGTTACTAGTACAATTCCTGATAAAATGGGGTTTCTGATGTTGATTGGCAATGATTGGAACTCTATTTCTGAATTAATCCGTTCCTCTTCCAAGTTCAAGTAATTATGTTTATAATATATGAATTTAATTGACAAATAAACTACATTAGCATTTAAGCTATCTTGTCATACGTAGCTGTGAAAATCTTCTAATTATATTTTCATTACGCGAATAAAGACATGTATACCTGGTAGTCCTATGAGTAAGTTACTTTCTTGGACCTTCCTGACGCAGCCCAAACACAGCGTTCCTTCAACAAGAGTCTACATACATATTATACATTGTATAATTATAAAAACTTTATTATGGAATCCTTGTTTTTTATTGATATATATAAGGAAAAACTCACATCGTAGCTTATCGAGGGTAGCTCCAATTTCTTATCCAATCTGAGAAAGTTGTTCTTCTTGATTTCCGAGGAGAATTTGTCCTTCTTTTTCTGAAATAAATTAATCCAAATAAAAGCTGGACCAAAATAGCAGGGAATTCAATGTCAAATTTAATAAGGACTCACAGATTTATTTCCCCCAACATCTCCCGTGTCGGGGTTGCTCCGCTTATTTTCAGCCTTGTTCTTTTTTCCACCACGAGGAAATCCCTCTTCCGTCATTTTTGGAGACAAATTGACTGCGTAAAATTACTTTCTCTTATCAACAATCAGAAGACAATTACAAAATTACAAATTATATTAATCTCGGTGGACAGGACACATGAGATGAAATATTGTTGCTTGTGGCAAGCACATTGTGGGGTCTCATGCCCGCGTTGGTTCAGGCCATCTCAAGACAGCTCCCATAGCCAACTCTGCCTTCTTGGCTGTGCAATTACTGTAATTTTACTGTACTTCATTCTTCATGTACTATTTTATATGCTGAGGATGAGAGTGCTAATTGGATTGGAAACGCATGCAAGATTTGTTTGTTCTCTTATTCAAATTCATAAATTTATTATAGTACACACAGACAAATAAATATAAACTGTACAAAAAATTTAAACAGATAACATTTTTAAAACAAAAAAAACTTTCAATGTCTATGCATAAAAACTTTACTAGTTAATTTTCTAGTTGTGAAAACTTTTAATTCATTTAGAAATTTTTAAAATGAATATTTTTACTAAGATTAAGACAGTCCCTCATCATAAAATCGCGAAGAGCCCATAATGCATCCGTTACACTCGTGTGCGCACCTGTGTAAATTGAAAGAAGAGTAGTCAGAGGAGAAATGTAATTTTAATAAGAGTTAAAAACAATGATTTTTACCAGCCCCATTGCCAAGCCATTGAGAGGGCAGCTTATCCTCATCAGTTTTGACCGTTTCCTTGCTAGCATGGAGGGTTTTATCCCATTCGGGTTTCTTATTTGAATGAAGACTCTCAATGTATCTACAGATGTATTATCAAGAAAAAGAGACCAATTAAAAATTTGAACAAAATGGTTATCACAATGTATTAAGTATTGACAAAGTGGAAATTAAATTGTACCGAATGTAGGCTTCTGAATGCAAGAGCTTTTGAGGTCTAGGTGGCACAGTTACGAATAATGGTTCTGGTGGTGGACCGGCTCGTACAATTACTTGTGGTTGCATTTGAGGCATCACTTGACCGACACCACTTGCCCCAACAATTGCTGCAAGATCATTGACAATAATGTCATATCCTTTGAAATTTATTAAAAAACATGAGACACAGACACAAACAACTAAAGTATTAAGAAGATAGGAACAAAAATTGTATTCATTAGAAACATTCTCAACCAAACAAAACTCACTGCCAAGAGTGGGTGAAGGAGCAGGGAGCAAAACATTAGATTGTTGCATTCCAGCGTTTATAACAATATTCGATTGTTGCAACCCCGATGGACCATGAGGGATACTAGGAGTATGCATTGTTGCAACAGCCGCAGGGCGAGGCTTAGGGTTACGAGAAGCTCTAAACAGTCTATATTAATAAAACAAAACCAAAATTAAAGAAAACCATTCACAAAGTTACTAACTGGATGATGATGTCGATTGAGTAGCTGATGACGACGACGATGGTGACAACTGCGATGTCAGTTTTGCAGGTCGACTGCTCTCCAACAATCTATTTGAAATTGTTGCTCGAGACAGTTGTAACCTTCTACATTATTCATTCATTTAGAAATGTAGAGTATACAATACTGATATGTACATATGTCATCGTAAATTGAGCGGTGCAACCATCAACATTAGAATTGTAACAACAAATAATGTTCTAAGATGGAACAAATATTTTAAAAAGAACTAGATGCTACTTACTTGCTTCTCATTTCTGGATGTATAATACGACCGTTTCCTTTTAAAATGTGTATTTCTCGAACGTGTTTCAACAATCGATTCAGAGTTGGAAATGACTTTACTGTTTTCTTGATTCTTGCACAGTTAGTCCATTTGCACTGAAAATGTGTGTCTGTAAAAGGATAAGAGGTATGGTTATCATTTGTCATTATTTTTGGCAGGTGGATGTACCATTACTGTCTTTGAAGAATGATGGAACATGTCCTTTCGGTTCTTGTACACAATGCTCTATAAGATCCAGCGCATCTTCAAATTGCCACTCGCAGCCATCCCAAACACATTCAAAAATCCAGTCTGGGTCTCGTTTTAGGGCAGCAGCAGCAGCGACAAATTCACTGTCGGCTGCTGCTTGTTTGGATGCATTTTCCTTAAATCTTTGACTTCCAGGTCCAATGGTACCTGGATCTATTTATCATAAGAGATAATTTTGATGCACAAAGTTTTTTGCTAGTTAGTATGTAAATACACATATTTACGAGCCTTACCTATTCCCTTAGCTATTGCAGCTTCTTTTTCTTCGTTCATTTTGGCTGCACGCTCCTCATATTTTTGTTTTTCTGACCGTGGCAATTTCTTCCACTAAAATTATTAATGCATATGAATTACATTAAGTTATTTAGTTTTTTATTAGCCGATGGCTTTCTTAAAAGTTGTCAACTTACTTCTTGTCCCACCATTCTACTGATTTCTCCAAAGCTGGAGGTTGAATTCCGTTCAGTGATACCTCGTCTAACTTCACTCGAGTACAGAATATACCCTGTGACAAGCTTCTTTCCGGTTTTGTTAGATTGTTTCTTCGTAGTCCCAGAAGGAGTCATTGGGCCGATTGGAATTCCAATGACGGAACCAGTTGTCTCTGAATTTGATCCAATTGAAGGTGGCGACTCCAAAGAATCATCCATTAAACTATCCAATTCCAACTTGATTCCAGCCATTAACTAAATTAATAATTTTCATTTAATAATTGAAATACTATGCAATAAATAAATGTATAATTAAAATTAATTTCGTAAATTACAGGCTCAACTTTCATGGCTGCCTTAAGTCTTGGCATCTCTGGGCCGGCTGGGATAACTGAGCCATCCAAATCCACTTTGGCTAAAGTAATTGGTCGCCGGAACATGAATAATTCATCTCGATGAACTCGAGGGTCCATATACTGGTATTTTTTGAGACCTTCAAATTTTTTTACTTGTCGTCTAGCCTCATCATATAACGATTCACAAACATATACATCTGTTTCAGGAACCTCAGTTGGCCTCACTGTAAAACAAACAATGACGAACGACGATTATGCATAAACATGATAGAACGACATAATTGTCTTACTCCTCACTGCTCTTTTTAAACCTACTTTTAATATACTCGTCCAAATCCAACACACAGCACTTTCCACAAATGCTCAACAACGGGTTCGTATCTTCAATAGAACTCTGGAAAATTTCATTTTTATAAAAGACTCTTCCTTGTGGAACATTGGCTGGACTTATTTCAGAAAGCGAAGTAAACCATGGACCATGAAAGAAGGTTGTCCCTCTAAGAAGAAAGAAATATACTTGCAATAATGTAATTATGATGCAATGCAATATTTAAAAAAATACTAAATCTGCATACATGGCGTCGGCCCACATTGAATCCACTCGAGCTACCAGCTTTTTTGCATTTTCACTCGAACTGGAACTTGCCACTCGAACTAGAACAAAGTCGCCACTTCGGATAGGTCCACAAGAAAGGCTAAATTGTTCATAGTATCGAAGGCCTTCTTTTCCAACAACGAGCGGAAGCTCGATGTTCTGCAGAGAGCAAATAAATAATCTTTAGACTCAACATTGGCCTTACAAATTAGCAATGAAATGGAACAAATTGTTACAAAAAACTCACGGGGTATAATTCTGGAGGAGCCTTGTCACTATCATCTAATTGTTGTAACTCGTCGCGGTGCTTTTCGAACCGTTCTTTAAAGACAGAAGCTACACGTACAGGTTCCAAAGGTTTAGGTCTTGGGATAAGTTTTACACGGTCCGAGTCAAATGCCCACGACTTTAACTTGCAGAAGCTACGAGCCTTGGTAGAGTACCGGTACTCACAAACATAAACGTCTTCATCGGCATAGCCTTCAGGAGCGTAGTGGAAATATTCCCGTCCTTTGACTGTCATTACCCAACATTTTCCTATAATTTCGCTCAACATTGCTGTAGTTCTTACTTCACTTCGAAACACTTCCTATTCAAGTATCAATGAGAAAATTAAGTCATACACTCATAACAAACAATTACTTGTATTAACAATTCAATTCCTAACCTTTTCCAAAAATTTTCTTGTAGGAACGTGATACGTTTGGTCGGGTCTATAAAACCATATTCCTTCAAACCACTTTATCCCATCGGGAGCTGTCCAGAGTTTCTGAATGTTTGCAATGTGCGGTTGAACTGTTGATTTTGATGTAGCACTTGCCGTCGAACCATCAGAGGAAGAATTATCCATAGCTGGTGGCGTGGGAGTCACGTAGACAAAATCGCCAATGCTGAACGTTTGTTCATTGTAGCTTTCGCTCTGTTAAATTACAAGAGTATTATACATAAAAAGCTTAAATAACTCAAAATGTTAATATAATGTAAATTGTAATCCATTTTATGTATATCGTATTATTTGGGTGGTGTTTGCAAACCTGAGAACTTTGAGATTCAACAGCTTCGTCTTTTTTCTCAACTATGGGGATGTCCTCATCTTGCGGTAATTCTTGAGCTTTCTTTTCCACTCTGAGTGTTTCAACGGATCTTTCAAAATCAGCAAGTTTGTAGGCAAGAGCTGGCGATTGCAAAATTTCTCCATTCTCTCCGCACATTTCATCACGAGTCCTAAAGTTTAAAAAAACCACAAGGTTTTAGTTATTTTAATATGAACTAAATAATATATATGTATAATGTTCATTCAATTATTATAAATTGCGTACTAACCTTATGAAAAAAGATTGCAATTCAACTGA
Organism: Folsomia candida; assembly: GCF_002217175.1. Taxonomy (NCBI): domain Eukaryota; kingdom Metazoa; phylum Arthropoda; class Collembola; order Entomobryomorpha; family Isotomidae; genus Folsomia; species Folsomia candida. Next base: position 21,509,123 of record NW_019091193.1, on the reverse strand, counting down.
ATCCTCAAATACTTGCGAATCTGAGCGAGAGAGTTTGCGAGCACGTTCAAAACCTAGGAACATGTCACGTTGGAACAAATCCAACCGTTTATAGTATCCCCGATCCAATCGACTTTTGATCAAGTCTAACGAAATTGCTCGAATTCTACAAATCCGAAAAAAATTAAACCATATATTGATTGATAAATTAAGTAAACGCGACTGACCTCCTACACCTTCCTGAAAATTTTATGAATGCCTGTGCAAATGTGTATCTTACTTTGTTCCATCAGCTTCGTCATATTCCGGCAACTCGGCCATTGTATCTGTAAAGCAACGTCCTTCCTCATCCTGGTGGTTGTACACAGATGTAAAAATGGAAATGAGAATTTCTTTCACGGCCGCACGAACGTCAGGTACGCCGTCATCATCAGCTACAATGCTCATTTTTGTCTGAAGGACCAAACGTTGAAGAATCAAAGCATCCTTGTAAATTGAAGAATCTGGCTCGTTGAATTTGCAGGCGTTGTCAAACATTAACATTAAGTCTCCAGAGATTTGTTCCAGTGTTTCATAAGTGCCATTTCTTTGCTTGTTACCAATCCGTTCCAAATCTATGGGATTCTTTATAATTTCGTAGTATTCTGGATACTCCTGTAATTATAAAAAATCTAACGTAGATAGTTGATCAAATATACATACTAATTTTAGTACTAAGTAAAATAATTTTGGTTACGAACAGCTTTTGAGGGTAACTTTTGGAAAATTGCAGACAACAAGCGACCATTCTTATCCTTGTGCTCTCGCACAGTCTCTAATAGCTTCTTTTGGTTTAGAAGCATCTGTGGATTCTTTTTTCTGAAATAAATTGGATTGAATTTTTATTACACATTTATCATCAAACAAAAATCCATAAGTATACAAACATGCATGTGCACAAATTTACATTGTTATTATAATCATAAATCATACTTTTTGAGCTTTGGTTTCGTCGGATCTGCTCCGAGCTGTCTAGCACGTTCTCTTAAAACTTTCTCAAGTTTGTTAGCGTCTTCGTAAATAAGCGACCCCTCTTCATTGTAAATTCTACAAAAAACTTGTAATGAGTTCATTTTCGAACATGGGATTTCAAATGTACATTCAGAGTCTTTATGAAAGCGAAAGGTTTGTGACAAATAGGACATTCCACACCCTCTTGGTGCGTGTTCATGTGATTGTTTAATTCGGCCAAATCCCACATGACTCAATATACCCCTTAAATTCTTTAAATTCTTACCTGCAATTGTTGAACATCAACTAAACAAACCAAACCAAGTCGAAGTCAAGCACACATTAATACATATATATCAATAAGTTAGTCAATATTAAGTGGCACGACTTCTTACAACAAAATCTTTCATAATCTCATCTGTGCTATTGTATTTCTCCAGTTCAATGTTGGCTTTGATAGATATCATATCGATTGGCTCGTTGATCACAGAGTAGTAATCTGGATACATTTTCCTTGACGGTTTTTCCATGAAAGGAGAAATTAGAGAACGGCCATCCGGCTCCTAGAGAACAAATTGTAATTTATTTAAATATTATAAAATATTACAAAGTTTTATTTCTTGTTCTATTTCTTGACAAGAAATAAAACTAAATGAAACGAAAAAAGAGAGAATATAACCAACCGTGTAATCGCTGATAACTTGGTACAGCACCAAGAATCGCTTTTTGAGCTGTTCCCGATAAGCCAGTGTTTTTAAATTTTTTTCCTCTACCTTGGTTGGGCTTGACTTTGATGGAGGAACAGTGGTTGCAACCACTTGAGCTCCTCCCGAACCCAAACTATCTTTAGTCTTTGATTTTCCACTAGATCGCTTGATATTCGTAACTTTCGAACGCCCTTGTTCATCCTCATCGACAACATCCATGATCATGTCTCCCTCCAAACTTAAGGTTGGTATTGGAGTATTGGTAGCGCTCCGTTTTGGGATTATTACATCATCATTCGAGGATTCGTCGCCGTCGGGTCCTAGCAATTCTTGGACTTTGTTGTGAACTAGCTTTTGCAGTTTTACTGCTGATTTGTACAAATGAGAGTCTGGAATATTATAAGCTTTTGCGTTTTCAAACATAACGTTTAAATCCGCTTGAACTTGTGTGAGATTTACATATTCATTTCGTAAAATTCGAGTTTTTATCTGAGCCAGTGAAATAGGATTCTTGATTTCATTGTAGTAGTCTGGGTAAAAGCGCCGAGATGGGAGACGTCTAAAATGAAATTGTCGTTATTTAGTTGGTTGTCGTAAGCCATAATATATCCGTAATAGATTTTTTTACCACCCCACCAGACACCAATCAATAAAATTGTGCAGCCATGTATAATATTAATTACTCACTTGAAGGGTTCGGCGAGAAGAGTTCCAGCAGGGTTGACACATGTTGAAACAGCTTCGTACAAAGCCCACATTGGATCTTCTATGTTCCCTTGAGCGTCTTCTTCTTCGTCCTCTTCTTCTTCCTCGTCTTCTACGTGTTCTTCGTCTACAGAAATTAAGCATCTCATATAATAACCCAATTAACACATTAGGTTATACAAAGGAAATATAGAATGAAGACATTACGAACCATCGTCACTTTCTTCCTCCGCTTCCTCATCCTCCTCCTCTTCGTCGTCATCTTCATATTGCAATGCTGCAGTCACTGCCGAATGTGAGGTTCCACTTCTTAGTCTCCGATTTCGAATACGTTCGCTCTTGCCCGGGGTGGAGGTGCCTGGCTTGCCATGTTCAATTTCATACTTTTTGGAGGCCACAACTTTCTTCAATGTCTTTGCATCTTTATATATTTGAGATCCAGGCTCGTTGAATGCACACGCATTCCGAGCCATTAAGAGAAGATCCTTCTCCATTTCTGAGAGACATGTGTACTCAACTAAAAAAGTATCCGTAACAAAATTGTATCAATGTTTACCAATATACAAAAAAAACAATTCGGTGTAGAATTACCCTGCTGTATTTTCATTGCTATCATTTTCAAATCGATCGGATTTTCGGTGACTTCATAGTACGATGGATACTTCTTCCTAGAGGGAAGCAGCTGAAACACTGTATGTAATGGACGATCATCTACATCTTTTGCGTTGATAATAGCGGTGAACAAATCCTCAAGTTGATTAAACAACACATTATCTCCTTTCTCATCCTCGTGTCGATCTTTATCTGTCGTGGTTGAAGATGATTCCGAAGTTTCCTCATCATCTCCTCCACCACCAATTGCAGGTTTCCGTGCTTCTGCCGCAGCAGCGCGTCGTGCCTATGATTGACATTGACATCGGGAATATTATTACAAAAACGCATTTAGGCCATAACATTTAAAAAAATAAACTCACCAACTTTCCCATTTTCAATATTATTTTGCCTTTCCCTTCTCCATCCGCGGACGCATCATCAAATAACCGGCACTTGTGTTCACCGAAAAGATCCCAAAGGTCGCAGGCGTCCTTATACTCAGGAGTGGATCGTTTGTAAAATGCCTTAGCATTCGTCAACATTAAATCAAAATCTAAACCCATTTGGTCAACATCTTCATATTCATCCATCTTGATCTTTTGCTGTATTCGAAGCATATCCATTGGATTGCTAACAACCTGCCCAATAAAACAAAACACATTATTACAAAATGAAGTAAAAAAACGCCGAATTTATTTATCATTGATAATGTGCCTCGTAGTATAACGGTTCCTGTCTTCTTTTTGGAACTCTGATGAACGGTTCGCACAACAATGTACCATCCTCCTTCTTGTGATTCCTCATGATGTCGTAAAGATGTTGACATTGTTCAATCTATAAACATAATTATATTTAAATCATATGTGGCATATAATATGTACACTGTAAATCTCGACTCTCGTTAAACTCACAGGATCCAGCTTCATCATCCGTTTCCTTTTGCTAGTGGCGTCATGATAATCCAAATCCTCCCCCGTCTCATCTTCTTTACTCGCGGAAGAAGACATTGACGTCCGTCTCCGCTTAGAAGACGCTGCACCGGCGCCGGAAAACATCTCCAAAAGGCTAATTACCTACTCCACGACAAGTCGTTTACGCCTCCTTTGCCGTTGTACAAGCGTGAAAACGTCAGGGATCCTTACTATATAAATAATTAAACGTAAAGTTGCCTAAATAATCTGAGATAGGTTATCCGTGTGATGTTTTACCTTGATTATGCGATACGCACTGCTAGTCAAAATTTGTAGCCTAAAATTGATAAGTCGGTTTCGAGTCAGTTGAGTTGTCAGAAGAACTTCCTCAAAAGCCAGAAAGAGCTCACAGTTGATGCCGCCTGTGTTGATGGGCACGTTGAGATTACGGAGAGTGGGAGATGCAAATTTATTCGCCGAGTCACTTGTCATCATCCCCGGTCGTAATTGTTCATTATTTTGCTGATTCTGCTGGACGAACAGGGACTGAAATTGTTCAACTGAAAATAACAAAATAAAAATGGTAAGTTGGAAACATTTGGGGGTTTCCCATATTGAAGAATACATTGTGCACATTATTATCAAGTATTTATTTTTTCCCATGTCAGGCTAGGCGATATGATACTCGTACGACAATTTTCTCTCCGGAAGGTAAGTGTGAAGTTAAAGTTTATCTGCTTGGGGTAACGTATCTCAATTGTAATTTCTTACAGGGCGTTTGTACCAAGTCGAGTATGCTATGGAAGCAATTGGTCACGCCGGAACTTGTTTGGGAATTTTGGCCACGGATGGAATTATTCTCGCCGCTGAAAAGAAGAATACCAATGTACTTCTGGACGACGAGAATTTCTGCTCAGATAAAATATACAAGCTTTACGAGTTAGTTAATTTACAGATTATGAGATTTTATTAGTATATAGTATTGTCAGTAAGACGGTGTTTATTAATCTCACAGGGACATGGTCTGCAGTGTTGCCGGGATAACTTCGGATGCTAACGTACTTACAAATGAACTCCGGGTAATTGCTCAGCGATATCTTCTTCAATATGGAGAGCCAATGCCTTGTGAGCAACTTGTATCATGGCTTTGTGATATCAAACAAGCTTACACCCAAACAGGAGGTGAGGTTTCTTGCAACATAAATTATGTTACATAATACAAGCAATAGTGTAAATATAAGTTTTATATAAATTTCTTGAAACAGGTCGTCGGCCTTTCGGTGTCTCATTATTGTATGCTGGATGGGATAAACATTACGGATTCCAGCTGTATCAATCTGATCCAAGTGGAAACTATGGAGGATGGAAGGCCACTTGCATCGGAAACAATAGCAATGTTAGAAAAATGTTATAATCATGCAATCCTGTTTCATAATTCTGTACACATTAATAATAATGTGGTGTCAAATTGGCAATTTACACACTAATGATGTTTGTTATTTTGTTTTGAATGATTTTATAGGCTGCTGTGTCTATGCTAAAGCAGGAGTATAAAGACGGCGTCACACTTCAGGAAGCAAAAACACTGTCAATCAAGATTCTTGCAAAAACGTTGGACACTACTAAATTAAGTCCAGATAAATTGGAAGTTGCAACTGTCACTCGCGATGGACAACGTACAAAAATGACTGTTTTGAAGCATGAAGAATTAGTGAAACTTATTGCAGAGCATGAACGTATCGAGAAAGAAGAAGAAGCACAAAAGAAGCGAGAAGCTGACTCTAAATCCGATCCGTAATTTAATGATCATTATTTTAAAACATAGTAATTAGTTTAAAATCTTTCACCCTATAGTATCAGTCAAACTTATTACAGCATTGAGCATTTTTGTTTAAAATCCAAATGTTACTCTAAATTAAAATTGTGGTACCATTATCAAAGCAAATATTGTTATCCATATTTGTCCATTTCCCCCCAAAAAAGGTAAATAATAAACTTTTCTACTTTAATGTCTTTTCAAAAATGATGACTGACTCGAATTGGCATAATTTCGCTATTTGATACAAGTTAATTTTGTTGTATTGTTTTTTTCTTTATTATTTTCTTTTACGTAATTTGTACAGTATTTAAAACATTAACTTACATTTATTACGAAAATACTTACTGACTGTAAAACTTACAAAAATATAAAATGACTTAAACTCGTTTAACACATGAAAAGTTGTGACGACGCGTGGAAAGTTTGGAGTATGTAGATAACTGTTTTCTGTGCTGAATTTAATTTTTATGCAATACTTTTCCAATATCTTATTTTAGATACATTTCCCATCTTTAACCTCGATGTCTCTTTCCGTAATCCTCGCTGAATTGGTAGTACTCTTGTGCGGCGCGGACGAGTTCTTCTTCCTCGTCGTCGTCTTCAGTTCTTCCGTACACATCAAATCCAAAATTCCTGGTGGCCTTGGTTGGTTCATAGTTCTCATCTTCATCAGGCTGATAATATGGTGTGGTGGAAGTGGTGGAAAGTTTGGTCGTTGGTCTCGTCGTCGTGGTTGGAAGTAGCGTGGTGGACCTCGGAATGTTATGAACAACTTGTGGCTGATGCTGAACTTCTGGTTGTTCAGAAACAACATTGGCAATGTTCTTGTTTTGATTGGTCCTGATTTTTTTGCGGATAACTCTTCTCATGACGACTCTTGGTGTGGTCTCCTCATAAGCTTGCTCTGCAAGAATTTGTTCCTGTGGAGGTTGTGGGGATGCTGTTGATCTGGTTTTTGCAAAACCGTTATGTCTGGAAGCATCCTCCAAGAATGCGCTGAATGGCCTCGGGGTGTATGGGAGGACGGGTCCTCGTGGCGTGGGTTTGTTCGAAATAACTTGTTGTGGAGTCGTTGGTAGCTCCTCTTGGTGTGGCGTATTCTGTGGGCGAGATTTTTCATGCCTCTGTTTTGTTGGTTGTTGGGGACGGGTGATTGGGACACTGGTTGTGGGTGATTGATAATTAATCTCCGGAGCTTGAGTAGTGGTTGACTTTCGAGCCACGATAACCCTCACTGGTTCATAGTTCCTTTCTCTGTTGTAACTCTCCTCAGACGATCCTGACGATGGGGCAGGGGTTGTCAACTGTTTGTTTCGTGGGTCTTTAATTTTCAAACCGGCAGCAACAACCAATCGTTTAATGGCTGGTTCATTTATCTCGTCGGGAGTTAGATAGCGTTCTGGGGCCACAGTTGGCGGCTCACGATGTTGTTTCTTTTCGTGAAATACACGTTCCGATCGGACTTTCTCAAACTCGAAACTGGACTTGAGATGAACATCTGCCTTTGGCGGGGGTGGCTGTGTTTGATAAGTCGGTGCGGTGGACACATCTTGAGATAAATGGGGAACATGTTGAAAGTTGTTGAAATAAGCTGGTCTTCGGCTCTCCTCATGCACCTGACGTTCATCGTCCAAAGAAAGATCATCGAAGGAAACGGAACTCTTTGGAGCCTAAAAAAGAAACATAAACACAGCCATTAATAATTTGGACTTGACAGTGGTATTGAAGAATCCAGAGATAGACAATTTGAAAAGATGAAAATTATCCTAATGATTTGTACCCAAATGTATCTCTGATTAGGAGCTTCCCTTCCTACTTACAGGTTTTCCTAATGGACTCTCATTCAGAATTCGTTATGCAATTTGGTGGTGGTCATTGTGCTCAAAAGCAAAGACAAGTATACTCTTGTCCACTTCCCACCACACTTGGTCTTATTCTCCAAGTATCTTTCTTCAATTAAAATGATTGATTAAAATTAAAATTCATGACTTACAAACTTTATCTCTCCATGCTTTCTGGGGGTTGAGTGTCTAAATTTTTTGGAATCGGTGGGGGGTTGTGAATGACTGGCTTTGGAGGGTTTGTATTGAACTGTGGGGACTTTTTTATTCTGCGGTGGAACTGGTGCTGGTTGCTGAGGACGCGATTGATCTTCTTCTTGATACGATTGTTCTTGAACAGACGGCTGACGTTGTTGTTGTTGTTGTGGTCGTCTCTGTTGGGGTTGTTGTTGCTCGTAATTTTGCTGAGGTTGGGGTCTTTGAGTGGGAGTTGACGAAGGTCTTGGTTCTTCATACCGTCTTTGTTGCTGCTGCTGTTGCTGCTGCGGGGGTTGGCTGGGAATGGGAGTAGATGGTTGTTGGTTTTGTTGTTGCCTATGAGTCTGCTGCTGTTGTTGTTGCGGAGGTGCAGACGTAGACGATTTCGACTGACCATTATGCCTCACAGCATCCTCCAAGAATGCGCTAAATGGTCGAGGTGTGTATGGGAGAATAGGTCCGCGTGGCGTCTGTTTCTTTGGGGGTGACCCACCCTGTTGTTGCGGAGATGGTTGTTCCTGATATTGAGGTTGTGGAGTAGGTTGGGGGTGAGGTCTCTGGTGATGTTGCTCTTGTTGAGGTCTCTGCTGTTGTTGCTGCTGAGGTCTTTGTTGTTGCTGTTGCTGCTGCTGTTGCTGCTGTTGTTGCTGAGGTTGGCTTGGTGGCTGAGGTCGAGTCGGTTGACCATTATTAGAGATTGATACCTGTTTATTAGACACGAGACCTGCTGGGGGTGCCTTTCCTGATCTTTCAGCCGCTAACACAGATTCTGTCGGAATTTAATTTATACATATTAATATTTGCTGTCCTACATGCATAATTTGAGATGGTACAACATTGGTACATAGAAACACTTACCTGCATACTCCATGAGAATATGAGGTGGGATAGTTGCTCCTGGTGGGAGTGGTCCAGGCAGGCGGAGAACGATTACGCGTTTCTTTTCGGGCGTAGCGGATGCTTGGGTGGGTCGAGGAGCTGGTTGAGTGGGGGCAATATAATTCTGTTGTGATTGTGGTGGTTGCCTTCGACCTTGTGGAGCTTCGTAGTTGGACCGTTGCTGGGATTGCTCATAATTTTGGATAACTTTCAAGGCCTCAGCCCGTTGCTGTTCTCTTTGCTGTTGTTCTTGCTGTGTTTGCTGGGGCTTTTCGTAGTTTTGGGAGGTTTGCTGCTGTCGCTCATAATTTTCCAGAACCTTGAGTGCTTCAGCTCTTTGCTGTTGTTGACTCGATGTATGTGGAGGCGGTGGCTGATTGTAATTTTGCTGTTGAGGTCGTTGTTGAGCTTGTTGCTCATATGTTTGCGGTCTCTGAGACTGTTGGGGTTGTGGACGCTGTTGTTGAGGTCTTGGCTCTTGTTGCTGTTGGACGGGTTGTTTCTTGTGGTGTGGTGGGGGTGGTGGTGGCAAATCGTTGCTGGTAGCTTCCTCATAAGTTGATCCGTCCTTGGGTGGAGGCCCTTTGTACAATTCCTTGTTTTGCTCGTAATTCTTCGACACTTCTTCAGGGTCGCAGTTTACCTAATTCCAAACCAAAATTCTAGAGACATTCCCAGTACACAAGCTTATGTTAGATTTAAACGCAGCTCAAAGTGCCTCGTGATCATTCTTATAAAATAGCATTCATAAAATTAGTTCCATACGTTGTACCACCAGTCGCAAACACGTTTGTCCTGCGAATAAATGGTTCCATTGGTGCACAGGAAGCTTTGTTGAACTTGCGTCTCTGGATGAATGAGTATGATTAATTGAATTACCATGTATGGACTTATCGAATATGCTGCACTTACCATCGCATATATGCCACACTTGGCACCGAAGCTCTGCATCAGCGTAGAACCCTGGGATGCGACCAAGGCAAGAAAATGAAGATTTCGGAATCTTGTCATACGTTGGGTAATGAATATCAGCATTTCCTGTCGTTAATCAATGAAACTAATTAGTTCTGCATATACTCGCTTTCGTGGTATAAGTTGACGTACCAGGGATCACATTTACGCCTAAAAACGTGGATGAACAATAATAATTAGTGACTATTCCAAAATACAATAATTTTCAGAATTACCGTTAGGATACTCAGTCGATGATTCCGAAGCTCGAACGGTTTCTACAGGTTCCTGGTTAGCAAATTATTTACAATGTTATAAAATATACGACAATTTGAGTACCACTCGATTACAAACTTACATCCTCCTTAAGTGCTTCCTCGTAGTCGCGTGGTTCCACTCCGGCTGTAATCGTAACCAGAGATAAGTCTTTATCTTTCACCAACGCATAATAAAAATTCCAGAATTGTCCTTTGAAATGTGGCACTGCAGGTGTGACCACATAATGAGGAAGTAATTTCTGGCTACAAATTAATATTTTGGATAAAAACGGCCCCGTACATGATGCATGGTGGTGATAATGAGCCTCTATATTTAACATGGAGCATCATATTCCAGTGTTTGTATTTATTTTTCGCTTATTATGATACTTTTGTAGAGCTAATTTTGATTCAGAGATAAAAATCAAAGGTTTAAGTAAAAATATTTATGGTAATCAACCTCGATAAGAAAAAAACTGCCAAGGGTGCATGAGTACTAGAGTCAGAGATGAATATCAATTAAGTATCATGCAGTTCTCAAATTGCTGTGGTGTAGCTGAGTGAGTGGAAATTAGACCTCTTTTTCATTCTTGACCTTCAATCATAAAACGTGTAATTTATCGCTTATCGCTCCCTTTGTTGTGCTTGATTTCAACGAGTGGACGCCATGCACAAATCATCTCCCTCTCACCTCTATCAACCTGTGTATGCGCGTATTTTTACCTGTACCATCATCTTCCAACATCATGATCATCTTAACACGTTTTATTGACTTGATCTGATTTTTACGATAAATTTATTGATGATCTTCATTCAATAATAACTTTGTTGTAAAGCAAGGCTGATAAATAATAAGCTAATTGGAGCACAATATGTTCAGGAAATCCTAGTAAATTGACATTGAAATAATTTTTTAACGGTTTTTATGCATACATATTTATTATGTGTAACACCTACGAGCAAGGTGGTTCAGTTTGTTTAAGTATCAGTTTCAAGTGTGAAATAAATAAGAAACAGATAATGTTCTCAAGTTGGTATGAATCTCTGTACACATACGAAGGTGCATATAACGATTGCATAATTTTGAATGCACGGAATGTATTATTGTGTGTACCATTTTCTCGTTTACATTCTCCAATTAACACGTCAAATCAAAACCTCTTACTACTTGGGGTACTAGTTATTTTATGACAGTTTAGTAAAAGTTGAGCAACAAATGTAATAGCATATTTAATATATTATAGCTGCTAACTCGTGTGTGTGTTCATATTGAGATTTTTTATGAAAGTATTAATATCCGAACTATGCATAATTAGCTCTGCTTATGTAACATCTGAACATTAATTCATGTTAGCTCCTGTACGAATAGGCATAGTATCTGCAGCAGCCTTGATTAATTGTAATTATCATATTTAAGATAGCTTGGGATTACTGTAAACTAATCCTAAGCAGAAAGCTATTGAAACTGTGTCAGTAATCCCCAAACTCTGTAGTCCAACTTTCTGAACGGTTACACTGGAACTGAAATTGGAGGCAGTATGAGACAATCAAGGAGAGCCTACTTTAGGTGTTGTGTTGATCGAAATTCTCATTTACTCACTATCCATTTTCTCATTTTCAGTATACTCATCCTCAGATTTACGGGTACTGAATAGTGCTGATTGATTGCGAATCGCAATTTGCGATATCGCTGTTGAATGCATTGCATTCGGCCACAAATCCTAAATCCCCAACACTGAAATGTGTTTGAATGCAAAATGCTCAAGATTTGAATTTGCGGCCAAATGGATATTCGACGGCGATCCTAGCCCTTCCCAACAATTTACACAAGCAGGTAAAATTAAGCGTCCCAAAAATAATAATTGCTTACAAGCTCCCGGAAGAAATGTGGCCGGACCGATGATAACAAAGACGAGAAGACATTTTCTTAGCACAACTCCCATTTCGAATATAATTTAAAATTTCTCACAATGTCCACTTTTTTGCGTAAATGTCCGAGTTTTATCAGGTATTAGGAACGCCCAAATTCCTTTACAACATTATTTATTTATATGCACCCACCACAAATGTCGTACAATGCAGCACCCTTCGTATCGAAGTCCTGATTGGAACTGATTGCTCTCTGTCTCATTCTCCTGTAACTTTTACTTTCAATATTCGAACATCATCTCGACTCATCATCGTAAAATATGGACCAACAATCAAATACAAGAAATACACGACTACTACTCTAAAAGAGGATGGGATGAGAAGAAGATGATGATGAAGAAGATACCTTGCCGTGAGCGAGAAATATTTAGAAGAAGCAGCAGCATAAAAATGTTGGTCACTCACTCATAATAGTCATTTTGGCCATTATACATACATATGCGCATAAGTACGGATGGATGGATGGCTGCATTGTGGGGGCTACATGATCGAATTGCAATTTGCATTGTGACGGCAAGTGCAGATGGATAGCAATTTCTTCTATGAAAGGATAAATACAAAGTTGAGGGTAATAATAATGGGACATTGTTCACTCGCCAGATGAGATGAGACAAAACGTGAGTGTGTGACGCAACACAGGAGAAGATGATGCTGCGATTGGAGGAGATGCACCTTGGAATTTGCTCAACGATGCCAAAAGTTGATTCTCTCATGTTTAGTCGGAACCTAGCATTGCAACAATTATTGTCGTTCAAATTCTAAAATTTAGCTATATTTTTATGGTTTGTACATTTTTACAATTTTTACAACCTTAAATTAATACTAATTAATTAATCCACCACATACATTTCGCATTTTATGTAGTTGCAAACCCAACTATATTTACAAAAGACATCTTTCTGATGAGTTTTGTACTGTAAAATTATTGTACTAAAGATTCTTGTTGTTTATATTTAACCGACCGATTGATCCAGCCAGATTTATGGGCTTGAAGTGTGGGGAGAATTTTGATATGCAATTCTTGGTTAATTGGATGTCAAAAGTGCAATTTACAGAAAACTGTTGTAATTGACAGTTCAATACACAACGCATGATTTTACTGCTTACTCATCGTTACCAGAATCACTTATGTATATAAATATATTTGATTCCACTATCATTACCATGCAGCACTTAAAAAATAAATATAGTCACTGAGAATTTCAATAATATTTTTTCTAATTGAAATTATAATGGTAGTTTGAGGCGCATGTCCTACGACTGCTAATTTTACTAATAGGCTCACATGTTGAATAACAGATTCTATAGTTGAAAAAATTCAAGGTGATTCAGAAAGAAAGATCGCAATCCCATTAAATTCACATCAAATTTTCTAAATGTCAAACATTTTCCATAATTGGCATCAAATTTAGGAACGCATAAACAAAAACAATATTAAATACAAGAGTTGACTTCAAGGCTAAATAATCCAAATTGTTTTGAATTTATAGGATAGGTCTGCGTTAGATGTAAAAAAAAAGATTCCTAGATTTGTTGTGATCGCAGTTTCATTTCAATTTAAAAAGGCATATAACAATGACTTTTAAAAACAATTCTCATTTTTAATAATAACCCGGATCAACCCGTATATTCACAAAATAGTACTTATTCAAAATATTTTAGAAAATTGCAACAATTCATATTCTGAGACAATACGAATACCAGACAAATATGAAATATTAGCAATCCTACTTATCAACCATCCTAATCTGTTGTCTGACTGAATGATGAATTCACTTTCTTTTCCATTTTTAAACTTAAGCCTCAGCTCAGACAGTACGCAGATCAACCACTTGATTAGACATTCCATTATTCAGTCGTTGAATGTGAAATGACGATCACTTGCTTATCCTTATTTTGTTGGTGCTCTGGTGGGACATTTGGTTAGTTAAGTAATCTCAATCTGAATTCGATTACTGCTTCAATCTCCTGTCAAATTTTTGTTGGTCGTGAATGGACAGCAAATAATCAAGTCGATCCACTCGGTCGTGAGTGTGAATTATACAGATTGACAATTCAAAGTGGCGTTGGCTAGCTCAGATTACATTAAAAAATTGATTTGGTCATAGTCATCTCATCATCATCTTCATTTTGAATAACAATGTATCACTTTTACTCCTCTTCTTCCATTGTTGCATCAAAATATGAGGATGCACTGAGGACGAGTGCTGGCTGGCTGCATTATGACAGATTATTCATCACAACGTATGCAATATGTAATAACGAGCTAACTCTGCTAGGCAAATTTGGCTGGTTGACACACAAGTCAGGAGATCAATGGTTCCTGATCGAAGGTAGTGGGTCATCTCGTATACAAATACATACGTGTGAATCAGAAGATGGGAAGAAGAATTGATGACCACAAAAGGGAACTTTTTTGGCCACTGTCTGACTCAAGTAAGTACATTAAAAAATAATGAAAACAGACTTTTAAGTGCAAATGAATTGCTGTTAGGACCGTTTTTATTAGTAAAGACAGTAAAACGGCAAAAATTTGCAAGGGATGACCAATCTTTTGTTAGTGTAAATATACAGTCAACAAACCTGTAGAAATGAGTGACAAGTAGAGGTACAATTCATGTATGAATGTACTTGCAATACACCTTCATTCCATGATATTGTTCAAATTGTACAAATGCACACCTTACTTTTTCACCTTTACCCTCGCCGATTGCATAAGAATAATAAGAAGGCCTCCTTCAAAATCTTCAGTGATCCATTCGCCAGTCTGACTGGCTAAATGCAAATGCATTTTGCTTATACTTCCGTCGTAGCTACATAAATATGTACACGTTCATATATGATCATTGCAATGAATAAATAAAGATGATTTTGAACAATTTTGATACGACATCATGATAAAGTGTGTGATAATATAATTAGTACCCTTGTGATTTTTGTGCATATGCGAACTGCGTGTGGATTATTACCATCATGTTATTATTATTAAAATGATGCAGTTGCATCAGCCTTAAACTAATCGGTAACAGCGATCATCTAATGGGCTTTGTAACACTGACATACAAATGACATAGTCAACACACAAAACTCCAACTTCCTACAATTTATCAAAAGCTTGAGTAACAAAGTCAGCCAACATGACATTTTGATTTTATTAGCTGATGCAACTCGTTCCGCGTTGATTATTTAATAACTGAGTATTTATTACTTTTTATTATTTGCTTGGCTAATAAATTTACAAATTAAATTGACAAAATTGATATTATTCCATTTTCCACTGGCAGACAGGCGAGGCCTCTCGATCAGGTTGTGCATATATATTAATGTACATGCACATGTACATCTTTGAAGATGAGTTTCCACCCTCCGACTTGCATCAGGAGGAAGAATAGATGAGACGAAATTATGCATAGAGATGTTTGTTGTGATCATGGGCTTGTGGTTTTCTGTTGTAACAACAATGAGATAATTAAACTTTGTCGGCATCCTGCTAAATAGTTGATTAAGAAATTGTTGTACAATGCAGGCACATTGGCCTGCACATTGGCCAGGCCGGCCAATGTGCATATTTTTTGACATTGAACACTATGTTGAAATTAAAAGAATCTGTGTTAAAGAATGCTTTAATTTAAGTGACACATTACAATAAACCACTTATGTACATGTATCTTTGACAAAACTAAATAAACTTTGGAAATATGAAACTTTATATGTAAATAAACCGTCGCAAACGCGCATACGGAAGTAGCTTCAGACTTATTTCACCCCAACCACTCCTACGACATCGCGGGAACACTAAATTTCACTGTATTTCATCTACAGATTCAATTTTTTGAAAAATCTCATTTTGCCCCGACCACACCCCCTGGCGCCCGGGGGGTGTGGCACAACGGGGGAACTCAAAATTTCACTCTATTTCATCCATTGATTCAATTGCACTAAAAATCTCATTTTGCCCCGACCACACCCCCTGGCGCCCGGGGGTGTGGTCCGGTTGCACCCAAAAGTTGATAGGATCCTCCCCCTGGGGTCTTATGTATGATGGCGAAAACCGATTTCGATTATCTTTATCCGTTCTCCCGTTATCCTGCTGACAGACGGACAGACAGACAGACGGACAGACGGACAGACAGACAGACAAAGTCTTCACATAAAGTAGCTGAAGCTACTTAATAATTCAAGTAACAAATTTACTATTTGCAAACTTTATTTCTTATGTAAAAAATACAAACAAAGAAACTTGATATATGTTTAGGTATGTATAATTCACATTCCGATTAAACATAAATTTCATGGGTGTACTTTAATAGATCCTTCGCCGCGTGTACTTTTACTTTTATTAACATGATTTTTGGCTTTGGCATTCGATAAAAATTCAATTCGATATAAATAAAAGGAGACAATGTCCAAATTTTTAGAGTGCATCATGTCATGAAGGAATTGTATGAGGGACAGAAAGAAGATGACCCATCTTTCCCTGACGCGTATTGACACATTTAATTGAGATTCCTAAAACAAACCTGTTTCATTATTTGTTCACGGCATCATCATCTCACTAAAATGTATAATTCTGTATTGTTTTTATTGTATTTTTTGTGTGATTTTTTCGAGTCCACGTAGTCCACGAGCAAATGCAATAAATATAAACAGTTCGACGTTTTTTGCATTTATGGGGGTGCTTATATTTAGGCTGAATATTCAATAAAACCAATAATGATGTATCTGGGAAGCGGTGCACAGTGCACACATGTAGATAAATTGTCTATGATAATCATAATATTATGACATTATGACAGAGGTGACACGAAGTAACCACGCTAACATACAACATACATTCATACACAAATCCAATGTATTTAGATGAATGTATGGCGTATTTCCTCAAAATAATGATTACATTTGTATTTGTTTTATTCCACTGTATTACATAATCTAATAATACACAATGAAGATTACCTTTTTAAGTTATTTGGAAAAATGAAAATTAGTGTCGCATGTGCTACAAATATTATTTCATGTCTCGACAAATTGTTGAATAGACTGAAATCCAATCATGTTAAAAGTTTTATAAAGTTGATTTTATGACTTTGGATCGTGGCAGCGTATTGGAAGCTATTGCTTGGTTGAAAATGGGTTAATTTCGCGTTAAAGAAAGGATTGACATTTCTGCATACGGATTATCGTCATCATATGAAACAATGAAGCATGGGCAGACTTAGGATTAGCGACAAGTATTAAATTGAGTTGCATTAAAATTTAATTTTTTATATTTATAAATGTAACAATATTTTTGACAAGCCAGGAAATGGATTGGAAGTGTAATATGTCATTGTCTATTGGCCTAAATGTGAATCTTTATTTCTATTCATTTCGTCCATCTTTCGCTTGTGTGTGGTGTGTAGTGAGTTCTTTCAGGAAACTAATGGTTGATAATGATCATTAGCAAGAATCAATTGAATATCAGGCTGCATTGTATTAAGGTGGATGGATGGAAGTGAAAGACATTAGTTAGTTTAGTTTACTTCACATTGGTCGTCGTTGAAAAACAAATTGAAATCATTGTTTCGTATCAAATATCACTCGGTCACTCATTGTCTTTACTCAGTTGCTTGTCAATGAGAGAGAAGTAAGTTGGGTCGTGACGACGCGAGTCACGACACCTCCAAAAAACTGATAAGGCATGGCGATAAGTCCTGTCAGCACAATGTTACAAAAAAAGAAGAAAAATTATGATGTAAACTGAAGACGAACAAGTGATGAATATCAAAGTAAAACTAAACCATGTTGTATGGCTGCCAACATATAAGCATACATTTCGATAGATAGACACCCTTCCTGTGTCCCAATTTCTGTGCAATCATCATTTGTAATTTAATTGTAATTTGGTAATTTTAATTATAGTAAAGAAAATAAGACAAATATACACATATGTCTAAAATTATCATTATTATTAGCTCCTGCTTATGAAGTAAGTAATATCTTCCGAGAACTACTGTGATTTAATTTCTAACAATTTCTCAGTATTTTTAGGTTTTCTATGGTTAGACTAGAAGAACTATATTATGCCCCCAGGTGTGGATAAGATTTTTGTTACAAACAAAAGCCTATAATTTCATCACTTGTATTCCCATCCTTCTAACTTAGGATTAGGAGTCCTAAATATGCACCCAAAAGCCCAAAAGTTATCGATGCATCGAAAAATCGTATCGAAAAATACAAGTAATCGTTCTTACGTGTAGTGCATAGCGCACTGTTTCTGACGAATTTGACGACTCGACAAGAAGAATATAATCCATTGTACTATAAAATGACAATAAAAGTACCACTCCAAATTTAAGCAGAGAAATAACTAGAATAAGTACGTGTAAATATATAGTTAATATTTATCTATACCAATATATCAAATATTGTCAGATACTTTAGTGTGGTTTGAATAAATATAAACACATACATTACATATATACGTACATACATATATAATCAAAGTAATCAATGACTTATTATGCTGGTTCTCATTTTTGTGCAAAATACATCATCTTCATATCTTGCTTGTAATTTGGTGGCATGTCATAGTGCTAATCTAACTCCGTATACTTATCATAAACTTATTCAACTTCACCCATAATAAATGATGTAGTGTTACGTATTATTCATGTTATGTATGATTGAGAATATGATTTGCATGGGTTTTAATTTTCTTATATCATGGGGCGTTTTTTAAGAACTATATTTCCTATCTTGGTGGGCTAATTCCTGGACAAACCTGATGGTGGAATATGTCGAATATGTCCTACTTAATGCCAATCGAATCGTATCGGATAGTGCATTATCCCATTATCTTCGAGCAACATGGATCGTCCAACAAATACGACTACAGACAGAATGCATACTGCAACCACCTTTTAGATTTATTTAGTAAAGTGAATCAGATAAAGCAAGTGAACACTGATGTAAGTATTCAAAATCATTTAATTGACAACTGGCTGTCCCAAACTAAAGTTAATTAAGTGACGATTTTTGGAATTGTGCATAATTGCATTTGTATTCACGTATAAAACTGATAAGATTACTTATCCGGTTTCTAGTTATGCTGATTTTTTAATTATGCAAATTTATAATCATGCAAAATCATAAATAAATATTGTTGGGCAAGTAAATGTCCTCTGTATGTTAGCAATGCATATACATACATGGGGACATATATGAAGATAAAAAGAAGGAGAACATCAACCAAACTTTTTAACTAACCAAACGCATCATTATTTAATATTGAAATGGCGTCTGTACTCATTACAGGCACAATTAATAGTAACGAAAAGTTCTGTACCTGCACACATTGCATTATATAAATCGATTTGATTTGGATTTATTGGCCCTTCCCACTCATTTTAGCATTCCCAGTGGTGCCAATAATTACTAATAATTATGCTACATGTGCACTATAAACGGTGTACATTACAACATGATGAATGCATAATTTATGAGATTTAAAAATTACGATGCTTGGCGATTTTAAATCACCAAATATACCAACTTGCATCACAAGGAAATGGAAACCATTATTTGAGTGTTCATAAAAAGGAAGTCACTCATAATATTGACATGCTAACATTTCTAACATTGCATATTGTAGAAATCCGAGAATGATGAATATTATTCATTGGATAAGATAAATACATTTATAATTGATTAATAAACTTGTAATAAACTTGTAATGCTATAAGGATTGAATCATGGACTAAACGAGTATGAAATGATTTTATTAAATTTTTTGGCTTCGGCTTCAGGCAGTTTACATACGTCAACATGTTTGACATTGCCTTCTTCAGCATCCAGCTATGCAATCAAGTCAAATAGTAAGAAGGGGGTGAATCCAAATGGTCAGCTGCTGCTGGAGGAACCGTTTACTTATACTTGCATTGTAGCTGCCTAAATTTAATTTAAACTTGCCAGAAGAATTGAAGGAAAATTTATTTAAACAACACTTTATCCCAGCCGCAATAGTAGTTAGTAGTTGGACGATAACCTTTTGACCACGATAATACGATAATATTTTATTCACTGCCTTGATCTGGTGAATCCCTTGCATGAGTTTAGCAAAGCAACTACATAGACAAATTTTTGAGGAGCCAAATAATCAACAAGAATGGGGAAACATTGTGGCGTTTTCGTAGTGCTGCTGCATATTTGCATTTTAATCGCTTTTGTCTCGGGGGACACTTGTCCTGACCACAAAACCAGGTGTAGTAAGACCCAAACATGCTGTTCAGATAACCGAGGAGGTTATGGCTGTTGTCCATATCCGGGTGCTACGTGCTGCAACGACGGTCAGCATTGCTGTCCTCATGGTTAGTCTTTAGTTAGCTATTCATGGTTTGACGGCCTTAATTACCAGTAACCAACTGCAACTAAACATATATCCATTTCACTCGTAATTGTTGCACTTTTTAGGGAGCAAGTGTGACACTGTCCACTCTCGGTGCATTCCTAATGAAGTTTCAGAGCCCGAATGGTGGACCATGATTTACAAAAGTTTCACCCGAGAGGAGTGGCTTGCTCAGAACTTGATTACCGAAGATGGGGTCGATAGTGGTCATAATGCAACAATGGGTGAGTGTGATAACATAATTCATTCTTTAGGCTTAAAATCTTGTTGAATATAGCGAAGGCATGAACCTTTACTGTAAACTGCTTTTACAGGTTCATGACTGAAGGTAATTAAGTGTAAATAATAATCATGAATTTTATTATTCAGTGGACAAGAAAATCTGTGGGGGTGGAGAACAAACGTGCCCTGATAAGTATACATGTTGTGCCCTGGCCAGTGGTGGGTGGGGCTGTTGCCCGTTTGATGGTGCAATGTGTTGTCCAGATAAAATTCATTGTTGTCCTCATGGAAAGACTTGTGATGACAAAGGAAAGAGGTGTGTTTAACTTGGTTTAATTTTTTTCAGAATACATACATTAATGAAATTGTATAATTTGTTATTGTTTAACACGATTTGATAAAAATCAATGCATACTTCGGAAATCTTTTTATTTTGGAAATATTTCGTTGGCAGTTTTTAATTTATTTGCTTGTATTTTAATTCCGATCTATATGTATCTTGTTGAAATTATTATACAATTAATTTCGGTTCAATAAAAATGACTTTAATACCAATAGTGTTACCAGTTATAGAATCGATAGAAATTTATTATGCATATATAGAGTAAGATGCACTGTCACTGTATCAATGACCTAATTTGAGGTGCATTGTAATCTCATTAAATAAACAAAGAAATATAACTGCCAAGATTAAAATGATAGCAATAATCAAGGTTGTTTTGTTACATATTGAATTGCATACTTAAATATTATAAAGATCTTTTGTGTATTTGAATGAACTTATTGATCAATTCAGTTGACACATTAACAGTAACAGTTTTTTTCATCATTGACAGCTTTGAATTTTGTCTCAATAATCATTCCTAATAGCTGCATCTGTCTCAAGGCTAATTGGCATTCCCAAACAACGATCTTCCAATTTATGGTCAAACGGAATAATCAGATGCATTGTGCATAGATACTGCATACATACTAATCTCAAATTAAATTGAAATGCACTTTATTGTGTCACTTTGGAGTCAACTCTAACTCATCCTCAGTCATCATAACAAACGTGCATATGTACATAAAGTAGTTGAAAGTATTTACAAATAAATAAATAGTTATTTTGGTGATTTAAATCGCTATTGAGAAGCACGTCAACAGGCGATGTTCAATTACAACCACCAACATTAATAATTATAAAACAAATGCACAGCAATATGATTATGGCACTACTGATTTAATGAATGACTCTGAATGAGGTAACTTTTACTGCGAGCCAATTAATAATTAAGTAAGTAAAACTGGGGAAGAATTCTGACTTGAAGGTGATAAAGTTTAATTAGTTGATGTTAACAAATTCCTTGAACATGGGCAAAATTTGGCAAAACTAAATATTTGAGTGATATATTTGAGGACATAAGTGGAAATTGTTGAAAGGGGATGCATGCAATTAATCAATCAGCTACATTACATATACATAAATACATCTTGAGAAATTCATGTCAAAGTAGTTCCCCCGATCTACTTCTTAGGCATCAATTTATTTTGGTTTTGTGTGAGCAAGATCGTTACCTAACTATCGCTATATATTATAGAGGTATTAAATAACGGACACAACGAGCCTTGCTGAACATGGAAGATATTTATTTGATCCATGTGCCAATAAATGCCTAACTATATTTATTTCCTCTTTATAATTTTGCTAGTAACGCTAAGATATCGCTAAAATATTCTAAATCACTTCTGTTCAAGAAATTTAAGTACTAGATAGAGATGCAGCCTGAAGAAAATGCATGAATGTGAATGTCATCTTCTTCAGAAGATGAATGCATAAGGATCACGGGAATAAATTGATTATACCGGATTATTATATACTAGCGTATAGCCCGGCCAAGGCCGGGTTCTAGAGTTCCAGTGGGGGGTGAAAGCGAAAAATCCGTCATGCTATACTTTAAATAATTCCCAGTGGAGACTTCGTCGTACTACATACATACATCAGAGTGAGGGTTTGCCCCAGTCATACTGCATTTTAATTAACCTGGTCACAGTACAATTTGATTTCCCCCTGTGGGAGTAGTTGAATAGCTAATTACTTAAATTCCCGTCGTGTGGGAGTAACTGCATAGCTAACTATTTATATTCCCGCGCTTCACGCTCCCGTTCAGTTCCATAAACCCCAACTTCTATAATTAACGTCAAACTATTGACGGATTCGGATTCAGCGTCAAAAATACATTCGAATTGATATGCGACATCACGGATAAGCCATATTTGGCTGCCACGGTCACGGGACGGTCACGGGGGCCTCGGAGGTCAAAACCATTAATGGCTTTGGATTCAGCGTCAAAAATACATTCGAATTGATATGCGACATCACGAATAAGCCATATTTGGCTGCCACGGTCACGGGAAGGTCACGGGGGCCTCGGAGGTCAAAACCATTAATGGCTTTGGATTCAGCGTCAAAAATACATTCGAATTGATATGCGACATCACGGATAAGCCATATTTGGCTGCCACGGTCACGGGACGGTCACGGGGGCCTCGGAGGTCAAAACCATTAATGGCTTTGGATTCAGCGTCAAAAATACATTCGAATTGATATGCGACATCACGGATAAGCCATATTTGGCTGCCACGGTCACGGGACGGTCACGGGGGCCTCGGAGGTCAAAACCATTAATGGCTTTGGATTCAGCGTCAAAAATACATTCGAATTGATATGCGACATCACGAATAAGCCATATTTGGCTGCCACGGTCACGGGAAGGTCACGGGGGCCTCGGTGGTCAAAACCATTAATGGCGTTGGATTCAGCGTCAAAAATACATTCGAATTGATATGCCACTCGCTGTGGGTGGAGTTTCTCAAACTAAAATAATTAATTAATAGTGTTTATCACGATCACTTATCATGATAACCACTATTGATGAGTAATGATGGTTGGTTGATCAGTTGATGTATGTATGGGGTAGCAGTTCATGCATTCATGCATGCAGTGTTTGCTCCGCTTCCTTCTTTGTCTCCTCTACGGGGCGACTTGCATTGACTTACGGACCGACCCAGAACTTAACACTGTCATTTTATGGTAGTGATTTCGTAGTTAATTGTCATGCATCATTGAAGGAGGACGTGTACATTGTCTGTGCGATTGATGTATGTACAGATACCAGATACGCATGTATTTTTATTTATTAAAATATTTAATTAACCAATTTCATTTTATTGCTCCACTTTGCCGATGAGTGAGCAGTTGTTCTTGATAAGATTATTATTTGTTATGCATACTTATTGTTAGTGACCTGCTGCTACATACAAGTAAGTATAAAATAATTTTATACCGATGCTAATTAACTGGATTGGTTTGATTATTGTTTTCCTCACAAGATGAAATATTTAGTCGATTTTAACTCTATGATCTTGACTAAAGGTGTTTCATATGCTTTAAAGTGTTTTGGAAATTATTTGTCCAGGCATTAATTAAACACCACGAGTTGACCGTTAATTTCGTATCTTATAGCATAAACAATTTATGCTAGGAATTGAATATATTCGCATACTGCCCCACTAGAGTTTGAAATTCTGAAGCTCTATAAATAAAGAGATGTAATGCCGTTCAAATTTGGTGCACAATAGAATGATAGATTTTGGTGTAAATAAACTGACAATTAAATGCTGTCTGAGTTTATTCAATTTATTTTTTAAAACTGCGCTTGATTATCTAATTTCTATAAATAGTCTATTAGTCTTTAATTCAATCTAATGTTTAAATTGAATGTTGCATATCTAAATATGATTTTTTCCTTACAATTTAACAAGCTCATCTACATGTTAATTGCTTACTTAACTATTTAAATACAACATAAGTACAATAGTTGACTACAGCGTTTATATATTTTGGTTTGGTATAATTTGTTGTGAGGTTGTTTGTCTGTGTTGTAGATTGGCGTTGAATCCTAGTGACATTGTGATTTTTTTACCGCTATCTATTTTTTTGTAATGGGAAATTAGTAGTTTGGTAATACCTGTGTTGGTATCTGTCAAAAAAGTTATGGTTTATTTTGGAAGAGATTTGTAGGTATTATGTAGGTATCATCTGTATTAAGGTATACATAAATATGAACATTTCCAAATCAAAGTTTCCCAAAATTCATAATATGCATTACATATTAGGATAACTACACATTCTTATTATGTTGGGATTAGCTGTCTATCAGTATTAAACTAAAATTAAAAGTTTAAAATAACAAGGGTTCTTTTATGTTTCTCGCACTTCACTAAAAAATAGTCTCTGTTTCCTCTCCTAGAACAAGAAAATACTGCATTTCTCATTGACAAAGGTAATGAATTTGGCTACAGGAATTTTTCATACCACAATTGTAATAGTGTTTTTATAAGGTACGCCAGTACATAAGAGTACATCTAAGTAATTATTTATCTGACTAAATGATTTTAAGATTCACTGTGCCAATTACATACGTATTGATTACCAGTAATTGTTAATTTCATGTAAGGTTTCGAAGTTAGGAATCTTATATACCGGTATAAAATTTTGGATTTTGCAGGCAGAATTTGATATGCAACGTTAATATTGATGAATTTTCATAGTAAATTGGTTATACATATTGATAGAGTTTAGTTTTTTGTTGAACGAGGAAGCCTTGGAGGAAGCAGGTCGCGCGTGAAAACCCTGTAAAACCCGTCTTTTTTCTTTCGGATTTCGTACACTTCAGACTAGATTTGATTTTCCTTTGTGTTAGATCACTTCAAACATGATATAACATGATAATGAGAATCTTTGGAATATATACTCAAGTTACATAATATGTAAGATATCACATGACGAGCGTTTTACAAAGATTCTGGAATGTAATGATTTAGCAATACTTTTGTTTGGAATGTAACAGCTAGATTAAAGTTTTCTCCAGTGCAGCATAGTCGAGTAATTCATTATACCAATGTAATAAATAATACTGACTGCTTGCGTGATGGGTCGGATACCGGTCAGCAATGTATCGATTTTTAGATATTGCTGCTGCCATTTGTTGAGGACGTCGAATAAGGTGTTGGCGTTGGTGCAGAAGAAGAGGTTGAAGCCCTCAGCTCATCAATGTCAATATGGTGATGAACTTTATGTTTGTGGAGGGACAGGAAGGAGTCAACTGAAGGTGTGCGTTTAAAATGGCGTTCTTTTTCTCTAAGATGCATTGTAGACACGCTTCTTCTTAACTCAGATGCCATGTCCAACTCCTCCGCATAGCCAAGAGATATTAGGATCTCGTCAATTTTCTCGGCATAATCTGTATGTCCAGCTACGATATGAGATAGGTCAACGTTATGCATGCGAGGATGCGCCCAAGTTACGGGTTCGAGTCCAGCAATTCTAAAAAGAAAGATCATTTACTCATTATATGTATGTAGCTGAGTGGTTCAACTGGTTTTACAAAAAGAGCGAATTGCATATGTCCCTACCTATAGTGCCCAGTTGTGCTTCTATATAGAAATTTAAGAAGCCAGTCTGTTTTGCAATAGCCATTTACAATCTTTCCAGAAACGACACGAGCAAGAGAACTCCAAGTTGACGCCCTGCCGGTGACCTGCAAAATAATAAAATATTATATTACCCAATCCCGAATTTCTCTGTACATAAGCCGAATTTTCATATTGTACATGACTCCGGTTTATATTAAATATATTCATATATTCATATAAGTTTGAAAAGGTTCATCACCGGAGTCCCTAGCATGACTGCATCAAGGACAAGTCCCTCAACTTCAGGTCCCTTCCTTTGTGAAAGCTCCTAAATAGGCCATAAATTGTAATATGGTTCAAAATATTTCAAGTTTAAAGTAGTAAGTAAACTCAAAAATAATAATGGTCATACAAGAAGACAATAAAACACTACTCGAGCCCCGAGCGATAATCCAACCAGTGTGACTGGGCGATTCCCGTGTCGCCTGGAAATTAGTACTTCCGCTAGTGTTCTTCCGATTTGTGCAGACCTTCTACAACATACTCCCTGTAATTTGAGAAATGTAAAAAATGTTTTTAATTGTAGCACTTAAAGGTTTAAAGTAACAATATATAGAAGGTATTCCTCGTATTTACCCAAGGATTGTCTAGAAACGAGATCCAAGTCAGATTCAATTAGTCAATGTCGTCAGATTTATGAAAAACAAGAGAATTAAGAACAATTCAGTACAATTTATATTAGAATAATTATTATATATGCATATGCGTCTATAAGCTAACCGATGACTGACGCAAGTGTGAGAAGTGATGCTGGCCAAGCTATGGCTGAAATTAGGCCTAAAATTAAGTAAACATTTGTTAGAAAAATTTGTGCAATTTTGTTTCAAATCTTTGTTAAAGCTGGAAAATTAAATTACCTGAAAGAATAGTGAGTTTCAATGCTTCCTGTGCAGCCTATGGAAAAATGTGTTTGACGGTCAAATCTTAGTATCCATCAGGATTAGTCATGGGTTATTAAAATATGCACAATGACATACCATTGAGACGGCAAAACTAAGAAGGTAATCAACAGCACGACCTAATTCCAATAGGTATTGTGACTCATAAAAAATACAGTACTGTTCTTGCGATATTTTCAAATTCTTCCACGGAATGAAAAACCCTTGGTCACCCGTTTGGTCGTTGAGCCAGCCCGACACGGCAATTGCCAGGTGCAGATTCCTTAAGAAAATCACAAAGGTCATGGATTGTTGAAATCAGAGCAACAAATAATAAATATCATCTGTAATAACGATAACATAACGAATGGCATACACACTGCATATAGAAAGTGTGATATCCTTACTTGGCATAAACTTTTCCCAGTGGTTTTATCTCAAACTCTTCCACCTCGCCAACTCTCTTTTGCATCTTGAAACCCGACAAACCAGCACCGGCCACACCAAATAGTGACCCAATCACAGCAGCTCCTAGAAATAATCAAATATTAAGGATAAAACATTTTCCTATAATTTTCGCACATAATTCAATTAAAATGTACAATTATAAGCTTTGGGATTTCATCAAAAAAGTGATTACGAGCAAATATCAACAATAATGCAACAGGGAAAGAGGAGTAGAAAGCTCTACGTATTACGTCGTCGTTCTCCGTCGTTGTAGCCTAATTAACTGTCAAAGTAATCAACTTATTAAATTATAACATACCAGCAGTGCTAGAAAGGGCTGCAGCCGTACCAGCTCCCAGAAGAGACCCGAGACCTGCACCTAATAGAATCAATCATGTAATTAGATAAAAATTAATCAAATTAGGTCAAATAGTCCCAATCATAAGGGTTGACAAACTCTGTTGCATATAAATTTGACATCCAGGACAGTTCGTATTTAAAAAGTCTCAAGCCGTGAAGTCACGTGAGAGATCTGCGATTTCTTGGTTAGAAGATGAGAACGTGACGAGTCAGATGAATGGGTGGGTCATAACTGAAGGTCAGCTATTAATTACTCACCAATTAAGGGTGTCGCCAACCCGCCTGTTAAGCCAAGAATCGCTCCTCCGCCCAGCGTTGCCAGCCCCACAAGAGCATACCGCTAATTTTTATAGTAATACACAGATAAAATTAATTAAGGCAAGAACACCTAATTGATAGTACAAGTGAGATGTGACATTATAAAATACCTTATATTTCCGAGTCTTTTGTCGTTTCAGAGTTTCTTTCAGCTCGGCTCTATACAATCATATATATAGAATTTAGAAATAATTGGTAAGAATGCGTTGGCATAAAACTTACTCGGTCTTGGGGACAATGGTCTCTGTCAAGTATTTGACTGCAGACTCTTCCATCATCTCAACTAACGAGGAACGAATATCCAAGGACTTTGCCACGACAAGGATCATTGCTCTCGTTCTTGCATCATATTTTCCTAGATTTTTAATAAGAAATATGGATATGTCATACTTTATTAAACAATAATATTCTATGTAATCTACGTTACAATCATGAGAGAAAGTTTACCAGAAAGTACGCCTTTTAGAATAGAAAGATGCAGCACAAATACAACAATAGAAAAATATTAGGTGACAAGATAGGTAATTAGGTAACACAGACGTGTATTAAAATCGTTCAAATTACATAATATATAATCACTTATTATTAAGCAATACCACCCTAATTTCAAAACCTTAATATACTCAATGCTAACAGTACGGACAAATAAGTTAGCCAAATCGAACCGACGAGCATTTTGCCATACTTTGTCTGCAATGTTCTTTCAAATGTTTAAAGTTACCAAAGTTCTCAGGCTTACCGCTTCGGACTGAATGATACACGAGATCCTTGACAATGAAGAAGGCAAATGCATGACCCTAAAATTATCATTATTATGAACCCCTGCTTATTAAGTAATATTTCATGAGAACTAATTTCTAAGCGATTACCTCCTGTTTGACCAACTCCACGTAGACGTCGCCACTCTGGACCCCTTCTCCTTGAAATAGCGCGAGCATGACCTCGTCAGAATGAAGGGGCAATTTCAAGTGAATTCGGATGTTGTGCACAAATTCTCTGGAGAAAGCATGGTGGTGAAGGTCCTCCATGTACAGGTCTCGAAGGGCGAGGGCAGTGAGTGCGGTGTAGCTGTACTTGGCAGCGTCGCTAAAGATCTGCACACTTTTTTCATCATCGTCACCCACCAGGACTTCCCCATTGCCACTCCTCTCTACGAATACACATTAATATATAAGAAGCTACATATGATTATGTACATATAATATATGCTAAGAAGTAATACTATACACGTATATTAGTTATTGAAATGCTTAATATGTTTTTAGCGTGGTCAAATTTTTCGTGTTTCCTTGTCTAATTTTACCGACTAGAAGTGTTTTTACATATTTAGTGATAGTAAAGTAATAGCAGGTATACGCATGAATTGGTAATTTCACAGGTTAAGGGTTTTAAAATCAGTCAAGAATACAATATGAACATCAGATTTCAATTATGTAATTTTTACATTTCGTAATACACAAAACTCGAATAAACTCTCTTGTTCAATTCTAAACATTATGCAAAAGTTCGCTAATATGGAAATGCCTTGCAGTATGTTTTGCAGATGTAAAAACTTGGTGCTTAATATAATTCGATATACGTCGACGCATTGAATAAATACATGCATGTACTTATGTTTAAAATGTACATCCACATGTTTTTAACTGAAATACTGAAAGTCACCCGAATGAAAAGAATAATTCATAAGTAAATCGATCTATTGAAGGGAATGGCTCAAATGAATACTTGAACTTTGGGCTGTAGGATTAGAAAAAGTGTCCACGTTTTGACGACATGAGCCGGTTTTTCTTTATTCAGGCCAGAATTAAATTCCATTGTGGTCATGTCGTTCAGTTGTATTTGATAGCGATATATCGAACCATAAAGGAAATGTAATTCAATTCTTCGAATCACTTAAACTTGTTATTACAGCAAGAGCAAACATGAACGACGACGTTATTCTTAAGAATATTTATCTTTCAACAAGTTCAATCAGATACCAATGATTACTTACTACAATTCATGGAGAAAGTAAAGGAACTGCGTACAATAGCAGTAGCTTTCTTGGTATTATTGTGCTTTTTGTTACATACAATTGGGCACATGAAAACAACACTAGATCGATGAAGGACAATCATCGCTCAAAAATTCCAATCAACGCTGATTTTTTACGTCCAATTCATGCATACTTATTATCATTATAGCACCATGAAAGAAATCCAATTTCATTTTATTGAAAGTACAAAGACACCTCTAACTCGAAAATAAGTTATTTCCACAATTGATCAAACCGTGATGTATAGTGAAAAAATATCAAGAAATGCTAAACTTCCCCTACCTACAACCTACGAAAAATTTGCACTGTGCAGTGCAGCATTGTGATAGAATATAAAATAATATTACGTCGAATCATCCCTAATCAATTTCCGATCGCATTCCACAAATGCATGATCATCAATTTGTATTAAATTGCAATAAACTGATTGGTTTGCGTTAATATTATGCAACATGCAAAAATTGCTACATGCAGACATGCATTACAAATCGGATGGAAAGAATTGGCGGCCGGATGTCATGTAAAGTTTCCTGGCGAAGTCAACGGTGACCATTTAATACTGAATCAAGTGGAAATATTTTGTGCTTGCGGACTTGTCTTATCTAATTTTGATTTACTCCTTTCGCTGTGAATCGTCCATTACTGCCTATGATACGAGTTTATCAAATACTAACGAAAATAATGAGCCGCTTCTCCCAATCAATTATAGGTAAGTAAGTATGCATGTATATGTGTGTTCAATAAATACAAGGTCCAAATAAAACACTTCAACTTTGATTATAAGTGACTGATGCGATGACAATAGTGGTATTGGTAAAACTCGGTTCGGTTTTCCGTAATGAAAACGTCATGTAATACATAGCGCTGTCATGTAAATGCTTTCCCCGTCTGAATGGAAAGAAACAGGCACCATTATATTGTTCCACTGTCCAAATATTGATTTAGTTAACAGCGGTTCTTCAACACATGTCAATTCATGAATTTCCTTCTCAAAAGGTAAAAGAAAACATTGAATTAAACCAATGAGCGTGTTTCCTCTCTGCTGCTTGTTATAATTCAAAGACATGCATGCGTATGAAAATTATAAGCTGGCTTTTCTCAATCTTTAAACTTCATGTCTGTTACACCCAGTCCGTTCATTTAAATGAAATGCATTTCATTCCACAAAATTGGCATTGGTAAAATAATGTTTTGGCAGGTCTTGTCACATTTGCTATTGTAAATATTAAAATGACGGCTTATAAATGACAAAAAACAAAGGTTTCTTACTGGTAGCGGCGTCCAGGTTGCAATTAACATCTGCCATTAAAGTGTATCCCAAACTTGACGCATACGTTTTTTAGTATGTAATAACGCTTCTTATTGGAGATGATGCCACCGGCATTTTCCAGGATAAATATATTTTTATTATCTAAATGTTCGCACCATAAAAGTACTTCTTTGACACGGTTAATTGATATGTAATCAAGTAAGTTATGAGCTTGTGGTGAGCGTATTGTGCTGCAAGGATGTAGTGGAAATGTAGGTACATAAGCTTCTTTCCGTATCGAATACTGATTTGAATACTATATACAATAGCAAGTCTTGTGAAAACAATAACAAACAAACCTTGTTGTACTTAAATAGCCTAAAATGTTTTCGAAACAATATAACAGACCAAATTATAAATCTGCATACAGGAGCGTCTTTCTTATTTGGGATAAGTAAGTATTCATCTGTAGTTGATTATAAAATAGAAAACCAGATGAAAAAAATGATGAAACTTATAAAAATAACCACATGTTATGATAATAATGTTAAATTAAACACAAATCCCCTTTTACAATTCCAAGGGCTCACATTTTTCCAATACACGAACCTATCACGTAATCAGACAAAATCTGGAAATTGGAATTATTGACTGAGCACCAAGTTTTTCTTTCCAGATTTCAGCCCAGATTGTGTGCAAATGATGAAAACGTTGCCCATGCGGTCATTGAAAGGAAACAGATGATCACTATTTAGGATGGAAGTAACAGACAGATTGGAACAAGCATTGCATGGGATGCAAAAGAAGAAGGATGATGATGATTTGGTTTGGTTAACATTGCGAGTATATCAATCACAATAGAAAGGTGAATTAAACAAAGTTCTGACAACTCAACTCGACGTAAGAATAATGAATACACAAGCAGAGAGTGTTGTATGATGAGATGATGATAATAATTGTTGGCAACGAGTATCAACTAACTGATACACACACATATTGCGTAAAACAAGGATGGTATAAAGGATACAGAAGAGAAGGAGAGAGAGAAAGTACGGTCTGGTTGGTTGGGTTGGTGGTTGCGAGCAGACTGAGCAATTTTGGGAAAGGCCTCTGCTCAAATGGGAATAAAAATTGGTTGGGGATGGATGACCATCAGATAGGTTAGTTCTACTCGTAGGAGACAGATAAGTGAACCTGTGTGTGCTGCTGAATTGTAGATATCTCCAACAGACACGAAATGCTAAGTTAAGACAGAAACCAAATGTACTTACAGCGCAATAATATCCGCACTCGGCAGCATTTTGCGAAATATGTTTCAAGTTTCACAATTGTAATAAAAGGAAACATGAATTATTCGCCAAGGCATTTGCCTATCACCTTTACAGTCTTCAAATATTGGTTGGCCACAAAGTGGACAGGTTGAGTTACGGTATGAGATTGGATACATATGTATATGTACATAAGTATAAAAGGCATCCAACTTCACAAATGTACCAAAAACATGAAATTGATGAAATTCGGCCGCATAGAAGATAGCAACAAGGCATGGGAACGAGAGAGGATGGGAGTTTGTTGGAACTGGATCGATGGTGGATTCGTTCGTGGAAAGAGAGAAAGAGAGAGAGAAAGTGGCAGAAATGCTTTCTCATCCTATTTATCTCCGCGTTTAACAGCAACAACGAGGCAATCCACAAATCAGAAATACTGGCATTATTAGCACAGGAACTGATTGTAGGAATGGCTGGTACCTTTTTGCACATCGAGTTGCATAGGGTGATGAGAGCTCATGGCTATTTTGCATATAAATAGATACGTATGTATTTATACCTCAATTTTGCTTTTACTTTATACTATATATTT
This sequence comes from Folsomia candida, assembly GCF_002217175.1. NCBI lineage: Eukaryota > Metazoa > Arthropoda > Collembola > Entomobryomorpha > Isotomidae > Folsomia > Folsomia candida. Next base: position 21,476,091 of record NW_019091193.1, on the reverse strand, counting down.
TGTAAAACTACTTTGACATTTATCAAGCCTTATTGCCATCATCACATTAGAGTGTTTAAGTAATAGCATGCATATGCATATGTATATGTGCATTCAGATTTGTGAAGATGCCAATAAGGAAAGTGAAAGCCAAGCAGGTCAAGGTCGCTCATTTCCTTATATCCGAATGAGGAGTGGATTACACCTTGGATAGATCATATTCAACTCCATCACGTGTACGTCAACGATAAGCTATGCTGACTACGTACCATATAAGGAAGTTAATGTCACTGGATGCGTATAATAAGCTATCTATCACGCCGAGTTAGATATGCTTTCTCTTCCAGGAAAATGGGACCGATTTGCAAGGGCATGCTGTATTCTATAGTGAAAGAACTGGAGCTCTGTTCAAAGTGCTCTAATTTTAGGTTACAACTTATCAGGGAACCTTTCTCCGGTACACTTTTATTTAAGAGTACTTATTTGAACATGTTATGTATGTACATATAAGTGTATAGTGTAGCATATAGGTACATATTCATCTATTGACAAACATTCATATAAAAATAAACAGATAAATAAATCACTAGATGAGATTTCTCTTACCTGTCTTAGATACTTATACCGCTAGATAAATAGTATTACAATTATAAGCTTAGAGACCTTGGAATACATAAGAGAATATGCTATGCTTGAACTGATGATGTCGAGCCATTTAAATATGAGTAAGGAAAGAATGTGGGGCACAAGTCTCTTTTGTAAAAAAAAACAGATTTTCTTTGATGATGACAGCTTCGTCTCAATCTTCATTCTCTTCTAATCAAGTTCAAAGGAAGGGAATTTCGGGGTTGATCCACTACCATCACCATTGTGGAGGAGAAAGTTGTGAAAGTCATGGAGCATATAGACTGAGCCAGCAAGACCTTCAAAAAGTGAGATCGGTCGATCCGGTTGTCTTGTGGAGTTTCCCCATGAAAAACACCACTGAGAGAAAAGGCAACTTCTCTGTAGCCATATCAAGTCCTATTACACAAAAAACACGTATATGTTGAATGTAATGTAGAAAGTGGCGAGTCAAGTCACACACACACACTCAGTCTCACGCAAAAGCATAAAACCGTTACTTTACAAAAATTCTCTTGTATTCTTTAGTAGCCACAAATTGAATATTTCACGACGTCTAAAGGCCAGATGCCTAGAAATAACACATGCATAATACAACATATATGCATGTAATACATACACAAACAGCATAAACTCGCATTTCTGAAAGCTGCCACCAATACATATGCTGTGAAAAATTATTCGCAAATCCAACTGTTCAGTTATGGAATGAGATTTTAAACCTTTTTGGTTGCACAAACAATCGACACAATGGACATGACCTGTAGTATTGACAGCGTTATCGTAAGCAACCATAAATAATCTCTCAAAAACCACATGCAAGGTTAAAATTAAATTTTGCAACAAACCCGAGTGTGTTTATAGAGGGCCATAAGGGAATATGCATTTCCAGCAGTGCCATGACATAGGCTGTAACTTCGTTTTAGAATCCCACGAGTCCATATCACCCCTCCGCAAGCCAGGGTACAGCTCAGATAACGTTCTTTCTCAGCTTCAAACACCTATAAAAAACAAAATAAATCTAGCATCGTGCATTTATTTTCATCTGTTGTTTTATCACCAGTGTGAATGAATATTTGACAAAAAACAAAGTTAATTACTACTTGCTACTTGCACTATACATATGTAAAGGAGGACGGACGGAGATATCTACATACATACAAGAAACAACGGGTTAACCTTGGATGCTTCCAAAAACAAAAAAATTGCCCCTGCCGCACCATGACACCAATGTATTAGTTTGTCTTCCTTTGATCCCACGGACGAGCGTAGATTCCCCGATGGAAACTGATGAAACATAACCCAGTCCAATGTTTCCTTCACGTGTCGTACGTGCTCTTCTTTCATGTATGCACGAGCCTGAAGATAAATCGAAAAAGTACCATGTAAATTGTAAAGGAAAACTCGACATGAAACACAACATGAAGTTATAACAGCTACATTATGCATTGCAACACAACAAACATAAATTGATATGACAGTTGCAGAAGGTTGCTGAGTTGAGAGATCAGCAAAGAAAGTGGGTAAACAAAATAATAAATTGAAAATTTAATATTTTACAAATGTCCACAACAGTCCTTTTTGTGGCCAAATATACAAAACTGTTTACATTCAAGTCAACCATACATTAGGGAGTTTGCTGATTTTCAAATAATTCTGCAACAATTTAATACCTACAAGCCTGAGTTGGGAGAAAATTAGGCTCAACATGAAAGCAAAATAAACATGTAGTATCGGGCTTACCTTGAGCAGAACGTAAAGGATTCCAACATATCCATGCGCTGCTCCCAAGTAAGTTTTGTCATGCCATTCGTAATGAAGAGGCGGATTTCCTCTTTGATTGTTTCTTAGTCCGTCCTCAATGATAATTGACACTAACTAGGATAGAAATAGGATAACACATAAGATTGTGTTAAATATTAGCATATATTGTGTTTGAATGACACACATACAATAAAATAGCTAATTACATTTGACAATAGAGCATAAGGAATCAATGGTGGATCTTGAGGAAATTGCTGATTCAGAAAAAGAAGCGAGTATAGATAACCAGCCCTTCCATACAATAATTCATTCGGAATGGGGGTTCTATCACGATTGGAAGATCCCTTAGCATAAACTAGATCTTGAAGTTGAAGTAATCTAGAAACAAATTCAAAAATATTAGTTATCAAAGCAGGTGCATGATCTATGTTCTAGCTAAAAATATTTATAGATAATAACCTTCCAAGTAACTCGGTCCGTTGATTTGAGTCATTGGTTATAAGATAAGCAACAATCAAAGGTCCTGCATCCCCACATAGGAATGTAATTCGCTTCTTTCGCAACAAGTGTCCACTCATGACTTCTTTCACGAAATCTTCCAACATCTAAAACAACATACGTAATAGGTAACCTGTTACATTAAAATCAAATTGATGAGCAATACTGAAGTAATCGAAGGTGAACCTTTTTAATGGATGGATTTATCAGCAACTCTTGATTATTTTGTGACAATATCCAATGATAAGTGAGGATGACGCCTGACTTGCCCGTATACACAGAATAATCATCGTCCCCTGGCATTCGGTTGTTCTCTTCTAAGACGTTCCTTGTCAACGTCTCCAGGAGCAAGGTCGAGCCCTGCTTCAGACGCTCCAAAAATGAACTTGGGCCTCCAACCTATGACATGAATATGCATGAATGTACAACACAATTATTTCTTATCATCCTGAACTCACAAGCTACAACACTTTGCAACTAATAATTCAAATTCACCAATTCATATGCATAATGTAAACAACAATATTTTACATTTACGTACAAAGGGATCTCCAATAAGGGAAATTTCCTTGTCCAAGAATGGATTCTTGTGAAATCTCTCCGTGTCCACCACCACGGATGAAGTATCAGCCATAATTATCAATTAAATTTAAAATTTTAAAATTTTAAACGTACACATGAATTTTAGTTTACAAATATATTTTTGCCTGATGAAGAAATTCTGTATGAATATCGAAAGCTTGCAACAATAAATACTTCAAGTTAAAATGTCCTCTGATGCCGATGTAATGGATCAATATTTTAAATTTTAATTAAACACGGCTGAATTATTTTTTAGAACATGTGTACTTACATTACATACGATGATACGAATACACATTACATTTGTTGTTGTTGAGTGGGTTCGCAGAACTGGAATTCAAGTTGGAAACTGGGGCAGTGAGTTAGTGTGGGAGAATTATGATTTTTTTTGCAGCCCAAAATCTGAAGTAAATAAACTGGATAAAGTATCTGGACTGGCTGGATAATAATATTTGGATAATAATGACAAATAAATATTTGAACAAGTAAACACTGTACTACACGTGGGGGGGAAGCCCATTTACAACAAGAAAGAACTAAGTAAACATTCCGAAACGAGTATAAATCATATTTCATCCAGTCATCAGTTTATAATGTGAAAATTTAAGAAAGACTGAAGATAAGGTAAGGTTTTCGATGACAGGAGGAAAACTGCATAAATTACAAACATGACAAGAACTATGTTAATGGATAATTGTAGTGTTGTTTAAATATGCTTTCATATTCTTTTTAGGTTATGGGTTACGTGGGTCGTGAAGAAGGGGACATATCTGCACAGAGTGGGATAAACAGGCCTATAAGATTTCCAGAATGACTCTATGCTATGAAGGAACTAACGAAGGGACATCAAGCATATAAGGTTTGGTAGGATTAGGACGGAATGTACAGTATCATCGTCGGAACATCACAATTAGCAATTCTTGTAATCATAAGAATTTGTCGACTGATGATGGTTTGAAAATCTCGACATCATGAACCTCATCCTGCTTCTATTATTCTTCGGATTGCAAGACTCCACTGGGGAACCACCCACTCACACACCACCAGAGTCGGAAAACCCATCTCGTAATGATAACCAACATCTCACCTGGGCACACATGGACTCTGTGTATATGCTTCAACCGTGCAATAAGAGCAGAGAAGTAATCCAGAATTCTTGGGGGGGAACAATCTCCGATGGACCTCTGAATTACACACAAGATACTCACTGCGAATGGTTAATTAAAGGTAAATAATTATTGCAACCTTTCTTATTTGCATACATATACAAACTTACATGTTTCATTCATTTTTATCATGAAAAGGGATAGATTAATTAAGTAATTAAATTAATTAGTAACTAATTATTTCATATTTCATAGCTCCACCTGGCTATTGGATAAGTCTAAAGGTAATTAATTACCTCTCATTTATTTTATTCGTCTTTATTTAAGTTTATTCGAAACTAGGTTGACCAAATTCGAACGGAATGTTCATACGATTTTTTATTCGTGATTGATGGAATGTCATACGTTCAGGGACAAAGCAAGCTGCTGGCATCATTCAGTGGAGCTTCAAATCCGCATGTCAACATTTTGGCGCAGTCTGGATATATGCTAATTCTTTTATACTCGGACCCTAATTATGCTTTGGAAGGGTTTCTTGCTGAATACTCAATATCTCCTTGTCCTCTCAACTGTTCCAACGTCGGTGAATGTGTTCAAATTCAAACTCAAAATGTGTGCAAGTGTGGACCACAACGAAGTGGAGTCGGATGTGAGAAAATCAAAAGCAATAATGAAACATTCTCATCTTTATCACTCTTAGAAATAACAGAGAGCTACGACAGCAGTAGCGACGACGAATATGAAGATACTCAAGTTTTGCTGGCGTCATCGTGGAATTCAGTACTCGCCCGTGTGGGCCATTCCATGATTCAACTAAACGCCAACCACACCTACATTTTTGGTGGTTTTGATCTCAACACATTGCTCGATAATCTCATTATATTAGATCTTTACAATGGTACAATTCAAAAAGTCGCCGAAAAACAAGATGAACAAACGGAGAAAGAGTCAGAAAGAGTAGTTATTTCGCCATCAGGTCGATTTGCACATGCAGCTGTACGATTTAAAACGGGATTTTTCATACATGGAGGTACATTAATTAAAGATATTATACACAAAGTTTGGTCTGGTGGGGCGGAGTATCTATAATTAATCGTTGTTTACGGTTGTTTTTCTCTTGTCCCTAAAATCTATATTTTATTTTTCAGGTAAAACCGAGGTTGGCGTGTCAAATGATTTATTTTATTACAATGCAACCAATGGCAGATGGTCTCAACTCATTCCTCAAGCGAATCAGTCCACTATTCCAAAATTGATGTATCATTCAATGACATTAACCCCTTCGGGTCATATATATGTCTTTGGGGGAGCGAAATCTAGTGGGAAATTCTCCTCAACACTTTATCAGTTTCATGGAGATTCGCCTACAAACTGGACTATTGTCAAATCATCGTGTTGTGGGAAGGAAACACATCGTAGTTACTTAGGTCATACGATGAGTTATTGGCCTCAGAAGAATAGCTTAATACTCTTTGGTGGGATCGGCACTTCTGATTATGGACGCTTCTCTAAGCTCTCGAGCCAGGTGCTTGCTTAAAAAATAAAAAAACACGGAGATAAAATACTGATTACTGTACAACTTTAATAACTTTGAATTTTTTCAGCTTTGGATCTTTATGCTCAACTCTACAACGTGGCTGCATCTTGACTATAAAAAGAATGGAGGGGTTCCTCCTGGTATATATCTCGAACGGGCTTTTCACACTGCTCATATCGTTGAGCAATATTTGATCATCTTTGGTGGTTACACTCACGTTCACAATAAGGATGAGACGTGCTACTCCAACCAAATGCTTGTATACAACTTGGAGTGCCAAATTTTCTTGCCCATTACTCCCCCCTCCGCCTCGTCTTCTGTATCTTCTTCAAGTGAATATAGAGCTACTCGAGGACTCTTTGGTCACCAGTCAGTCATTGTTGACGATTATCTCTTAATTGTTGGAGGATACCGAGGATACTTAAGTCAAAGTGTGAGAAAGATACCTTTCCCATTTACCAAATCAAAGTCATCCAGATGTTCATCCTTTGATCGTTGGCGTTGTTCCGGTGAACCTCAATGTGGATGGTGTCCTACAAATGGCCGATGCTTTGATAAACTTACAGGAGCTGCAAACTGCACTACTAATCTACAGACCGTAAGTTGATAATAAAAATAATTATAGTTTACTTAATTATATCTTCATTAAGCTATAACATTGCTAATGACTTGTTCATTATACGCCTAACATAATTCGTTTTTTTCTGTAAATTAATTTCTAGGCTCAGTGTCCAGGAATTTGTCCATTGCTGACCAGTTGTCAATCGTGCACTAGCGCTTTTCCAGGTTGCGTTTGGTGCGGAACCCTTGAGCAATGCTGGAAACAAACGTTAGAGGAAGTTGGAAGTAGGACCAATGTTTGCAATAATCCATTAGACAAGTCTTCGCAAACTTCAGTCGTTCAATGTGCAGAGAAAAGTTGGAGAATGGGATTAACACAATTTGAGCATCGATTTCCACCAAATTTTTCTAATCCTGACGCTGTTAAGGTGATAAATTCCAGTGTGCTAATCATTTCGAGAGAGTATGGGTCCACTATACCTGTCGACACACCTGTAACCTTTGCCCTCAGAGGAAGTTTACTCGGCATTTCGCACCCTATAAAAAAACTGGAACTTTGTGCTCTACAAGCGGCAGTAAATTTGACTTTATACAGCGACGAAATATTCAACAGCAGTTATCGATGGACAGATTATCAACTGTGCTATAATTTGACATGGCCTTCATCAGGAAATTCGGTGTATGTTTTTTGAAAAAATAAACTGTATACCTTATTAATGCTATCTTCGTAGTTCATTACTTATATTTAGTTATGTATTTTCAGATATTTATTACCCGGACAGACCATAAAGTTTGACTTGGTAGCTTCGTCGTTTGGAAAAGGTGTCAATCAAGAAAAGTCTGGTCGTGTAACAATACAATTGAAATATTATTCAGGTTGGTTGATTGATTGAATGTATATCCAGTTTTATTTTTCAACAAGTTCTTTTGCTAAAATGTCTGACTTCCAATTTATGTATTTTATTTATTTATTCTTAAAGTCATTAATTAGTGCATCCATTTTTCAGGACCAATTTCATCTCCCCGAGTTTTAAGGAAAGATCATCTTATCCCTTTCGATGGAGATTCTGCAAAGACTGATGTACATCATCATCACCATCGTCATCACCACTGCCTTTCGTATCGGTCATGTCTCTCTTGCGCTGGAGATACATCTTGCGTGTGGAGATTGGATACTCGACTATGTATTCCACGTACTATCCCTATTCCATCATCAAATCTTAACCCTTTGAGTGGTGGGGAGCAAGCCTTAATGTACAACCCAGCTTTACCACTAATCGCACACAAATCATCTCTAATTATCCAACCAGAGAATTGTCCAGGTAATATTCTCATCATTATGCATCACAATAGATTTTAATAACATGTACCCTAATGGCGGACTTTTACATACGTACGTGTGAAACGCTTTTTTCTTTTCAGGTTGCTCCGACATGAATTTTTGTGAAGACTGTCTCGACAACAATTTGGGTTTGGAATGCGAATGGTGGGATGAAGAGATGAGTTGTCAAAGACTAGGAAGACTAGAAAATGCAATACGACAAAAAGACAAATGTCCGGAGTCGTGTAGCAGACGAAAAACGTGCAGTTCCTGTGTAGACACAGTTGGGAAATGTGTTTGGTGTGAAACAAGACAAGAGTGTTTTATTTTTTCTGTTTACACCTCCGTCTATCAATTTGGACAGTGCTTCCAATGGATTGACAAAGCGGATGTTTGCAAACGATGTGATAAACAACCGACTTGTGAAAGCTGTGTGTTAAATATTGTAAGGATTTGTACCCTTGTGCATACATATGTACTTGCTTAAATGATGTAATATGATGGTTGAGGAAAAGTTTAAAGCTAATTTTTTTCCCAGGGGTGTGGATGGAGCTACGATGAAAATGGTGGATCTTGCTCTGAGGGGGATTTTGGAGGTCCATACAAGAATTCTTCTTCATCGGCTGTGTTAAATTTGATATCAAATGTTGAGAGTAGTAGTCGAACGTTAGAGTTACTTCAAGATGATCATGGACGGAACAAAACTTGGACATATGGAGAATGCCCTGATGTAAACGAATGCGAACTTGGAATTGACGATTGTCACCCAAACGCTACATGTGTAAATACGCCTGGTTCGCATGCCTGCTTTTGCCAGCCTGGTTTTACTGGGGATGGGAGAACGGAATGCGAGCAGACTTGTCGCGAGCCCTGCCTGCATGGAACTTGCTCCACTGAATTTGTTTGCGAGTGCGAATTAGGTAACATATGAAACATTAAACAGTATGTACACAAATGCTGTCGAAATTACTGAGTGTAGTAAAAATTTATTTCGTGGGAATGTATGTAGGTTGGACGGGTTCTGACTGTTCAGAAGACTGCCTGTGTAATAACCACTCTTTCTGTTATTCAAATGGTCCAGGAAAGTGTGATAAATGCCAAGATTTCACAACAGGAGAAAATTGTGAACTTTGTGCCGAAGGAAGCTATGGGAATGCAACTTTGAGTAATGTTGGTTGCATCCCATGCAATTGCAATGGTCACGGTGATGTTGAGGTTGGACTTTGTGATCCAATTGCGGGACATTGTTTCTGTTTAAACAACACAACCGGAAAGGATTGTTCAGAGTGTGGTTCAGGATTTTACGGTGATCCCACCGATGCAAAGCCCTGTTATCACAGTTGCAGTGGTAGGGTGCTAATTGTTGGAAGACAGGGTTTCTTTGGTTCTCCTCCAGATTTGGGCTCGTCCTTCTTGTCATCTAGAAAACGACAGCAAATGATGCAACAAAGAAATACCTCTTTTGTGCATGTGGAGCACTGCCTATGGATTATTAAGGGAGAAGATTTTCTCAAGCCGTCTTCGCTTCCCTTGGCATCCGGTGAAGAAGACGACATTGATGATGAGACCCAACAAGTGCTTCAACCACGTATGGCAGGGCTTTTAATAACGATAGAGCCAGGCCTTGATATACCCTGCTCGCACAATACCCTTGCGATACATAAAGGTTATTCCGACTTTGGAGTTAATGGGAAAGCGGTTCCTCTAGTAGCCGCAATTTGCAGTGAAAAGGAAGATCGAGATCGACGAACAACAAGTAATCCAACAATCATCCCGGTTGAAGGAACTGTTGCAACCATTGTTCTAAAATATGCTAGAATGGGGTCTACCAAGTTTAGCTTCAATGGTTCTTTCAAAGTTCTTACCGAAGATCAAATGGAGCATTTAGCTTTCGGTACATCGCCGTTTAGTCGAAACAGTGCCACAAGCGGGGGACCTTTCAATGTTTCCAGTTTATATGACGGGACATCTCCCTCTCTGTCAGTGCTCAGTAGATATGGCCACAGTCTTCACGTCGATCAGAACAACTTGTGGGTTTTTGGCGGTTACTCTTTATCTCACGGGGCTCTTGATGGTGATATTTATATTATTTATATAATACATATATAATATTATATATTTATATATTTATATTATACTCTAGACATTCGGGGCTTTAGCAGAAAATCAAACTCGTGGGTGCCTCTGACCATAACAGTTCAACAAAATGAAGAAGCAGTGCCACCCGCTCGTTACTTTCATGGGTACGCAACGTTACTGCAACGCAAGTAGTGCATTTTTTAAAATTTGGTCAATTGTTATGTTATTCCAAAATTACAGAGGTGTTATTGACCCACATCTAATGATTTTTATACACGGTGAGGCATTTTTGCATTGTATCATTTATCATAAAGATACTCAACCACTTATAATGTGTAATGTGGCCAGTTATAATTAACTGAATTTATATCACAGGCGGAATTTCTGCAAACTTGACATTTCTCTCTGACACTTGGAAATTTGATACTATGCATTCTCGATGGAGCAAGTTCTGTGAGGGGCCAAGCGAGTCGCCTAAATTAGCAGGGCACACCCTAACTTTGCGACCTGTTCCAGCAGCAGGTAAAAATGAAGAGGGAATAATGATTATAATATTTAAAAGTTTGATCAACCTTTCACAAATTTGTACACATGTGATACTTAGGACCATCAGAAGCGATGGGAGGGGATTCATTCACTATTGTCATGATTGGAGGTTTCAATCCCGAAGATGGATTTTCTGACAAAGTGTATGGCATTGGGCCACGAGAGTGTTGGTCAGAAGTTGAAACAACAGGGTCAAATCCTTTAGGGGTATATGGTCATACAACTGTTTATCATAGAAAAACTGATGCTTTTTACGTTTTTGGGGGAACTCTGCACCACGACACTATTGGAATGCAGCATGGATCAATTTCAACAAGCTCAAAATTGTAAGGACGTCGGATTATTTATTTAGTTTTATTAGAAATTTACGACAAACCTTCCGTAATAGTTGATACGCTATTTGTTGCGATTTATAACTACTTGTTCAATATTCAATTCGCAGATATTGTCTACACTGGCAGTCTAAAAAATGGTCAGTGTTGGCACCCATGGAAGAAAATCAATTTGGACCCTATCCAACCCCAAGATTCTTACACTCCGCTGTTAGTACGGATGATTATATGGTTGTCCTAGGGGGAATTGGAAGCTTTAACAAGTAATATACTTTGCTATTTTAATGTGTACATGTCGCATAGAAGATGAGTATATGAAAATATAAATAAATTATCATTTGTCTTACATGTTGTATGTACATTATCTATATTAGGGAGAAGACGCATACTGCCTTGGTCTATGTGTATCAATGTAACCTGTGGCTTCTTGTCGGCTCCGAAGAAACTACTTTAAATTCTATTCCAGAATCTTCCTCCGATACAGAAGAGACCCTGTTTTTCACTCCGAAAACCCCAGACACTTCTCGATATGCGAGTGGCACTACGGTGTGGAAAAATGATATATTTCAAATGGGCGGCTGGAAGGATGGGACCACGTCCGAGTCGCTGTTTCAGATTACAACTCCAACAGATCCATGTTCTTTGCAAAAGACCAAATCCAGATGCAAGGTGAGACACCGATACATGTAGATCAAGGGTTAAAACAATTCATTATCAGTTGTGTAGGTCTACTATTGATTCAGTGCGAAACAACTACTTTTATGTATACCTAAATGCAATTCTTTGTGTATTAGGCAACATTGGGATGCGCATTTTGCTCATCAAATAATAATCGCTCCCAACAATGCTACGATGCTGAGCTAGACATGCCGTCTGCGTGTTCTTTTGGAGCATCCAATATCGAATTTTGGAAAGGAATCACGTGTACGTCTACCTGGATGATACAACAAGGCTGTGGTCGTTTTAATTCTTGCACGGAATGTTTGGCAACGTGGCCTAGTCATCCTAACATATCTCAAGTACGTATAGAAGTTGATTATTTACGTGTGTAAAACGTATAGCATATATACAGAGGAGTAAAATGTCGATTCTTTTACAGAGCTGTCAATGGTGTACGAACGGAAAGGAAGGGAGATGTATCCCTCTGAGGAAAAAGTTTGAGGAGGACAGTCCTTGTGGTCAAAAACAATGGGTAAGGTTTGGGTAATAATGGGAAATGGGAAGAAAAAAGATGATGCCATCGAATCAAAGCTTAATGTCTTTCATGTTTTTTTTTGTTAAGGTAATTACCGATTCGTCCCAATGTCCAGAACGATTATGCTCTGCGCCTCAATGCGAAAAGTGTACCGCCAACACGTCTGGGAAGTGCATTTGGACACGACACGTTTTACGAGCGAGTAATTCAGTTTTACATTATACCATTTAGCAATTTACATATATATTTGTTTTGTAATTTAACATAAAGTACTCCAGATACTAAGTAACATTACAAATGTATTAGGGGAGAGAGGTTGGGAATTTCGCCTTCAACCGGTGTACGACTGGAATTGCGTAAGGTTAGTTGCAGGTTTATTATAGTCCTCCTCATTCTCTTCACTTTGGTTTTGAATTTTTCTTTGTCGCCATATTCAAACTGTGAAAACTTACAGTTGTAGGTACTTTCATATCCTCCCAATATCTCGTCGTTTTTAGCAACTTACTTCTGGGCAGTATTAGTTCAGATATTTAAAAATATCAGTGTATAATCTAATTTAACTGGTTGAACGAGTTTCTCTGAAATTTTTTGTCATTTGCAGACATGTTTCAAGTTTGGACACATCACCAAATGTTCCCGTGGTATCCTCGCCACCCGCCTCATGCCCAATCCCGTGTTGGCATTTTGATTCTTGTCAAGAGTGCCTGGAGGTAAAATAAAGATTTGTTTAATTTGTTGCAAGTATTTATTATTAAGATTAATAATGTTGATTATTATTTTGACTCTAGTCCCTAGGTTCTGAAGGCGGGTTTCATCAATGTTACTGGAGTGTTAGTCAGCATCGATGCATATCCCCAGCATATTCGCCACTGCTCTGCTTTGGAGGAATTTGTGGACCTATCCTTAAAGGATCGCCAAGTATTTGCCCCAAAGCATGCACGACTCTTCGGTCATGCAACTCATGTTTGGAGAATCCCTCATGCGGGTAAGAAGGATCACCTCATCAATGGCAATTGGTGCACCTTTTGGGGTTTGCATGACTTCTCGCATTAATTTTAGATGGTGCGCAATTGAAGGGGAGAATGGGGAAGGTGTATGTCTTTCCACAAATGCCGTGTCCGAGTCCAGCCAATGTTCAAATCATTCAAAATGGCATTATTTGAAATGCGCTCCTGAGAACGAATGTACCAACGGCCATCATGGATGTGATTCAAAATCTGAACAGTGTATCGATCTTGAAGAAGGTTACCGCTGTCAATGTAAAAGTGGATTCGAGAGATCCGACACTTCGTGTATCCCCATTTGCTCAGACGGATGTGTGCATGGACATTGCATCGAACCACAGATTTGCGAGTGCAATTTTGGTTACGTTGGTTCGAATTGTTCTGCACAATGTGACTGCCATGGCCATTCAAATTGTGCTGGGGTTGAGGAATTGGACGTATGCTTGGAATGCAAAAATAATACGATGGTACGATAAATATTTCCCAATGCACATGTTCATGTATTTGTTTTTGTTCGTCTTCCTAATTCGTCTCTAATTATAGGGACCTAAATGTTCTCAATGTAAACCGATGTTTGTGGGGGATCCTAGGTTAGACAATGTTGCCTTGTACTTGTGGCACAATGGAACCTTACTGCATTTTAATTAAACACTTATATAATTACATTTTTTAGGAATAATGGGGCTTGTATTGCCTGTTCTGATTATTGTAATGGGTAATGTATTTCCCGTATTCTTTGCTGTACTTTTATTGTATGCTATTGGGGCCCAATACCCCAATACTGATTTGTATAAATTTTTTTTGAATTTGTTTTTAATTCATTAATTCATTAATTATTTTAATTCATTAGCCATTCTGGGATATGTCTGTCTCATGGAGATTACAACAAATGGTGCAACGGCACCAACAATAAATATCTTAGCTCTTCTCAGCTCATGTCGAAAATATTATCAAGTGGGCTCCAAATCGGTCCCTCAACAACCGCATTTTGCTGTCATTGTGAAAATCAAACAAGTGGTGACACGTGCAATGATTGTATATCAGGTTAGTATTCTAGACTATCGGGGAAAATATTCCTATGTACTATATGTCGTGTCATTTTTGTTTTCAGGGTTCTTCAGGTCTGCAAACGTTTGTAATAATTTTGCTTAATAATTTAGTAACGGTGGCGTCCAAGTGCCATCCGTACTTTTAGAGGGTGGTATACGCCTCCTTGTTATAAAGAAACCTTTATATTTAAATCCAGTCTACCAGTGATGTTTAGCTTTTCAATAATTATCATCATTTACACTTCTCAATTCACATTTAAGTATTTCTTTCGTTTTAGGGGATATGATGATAAGAGATTGCCGTGTCGAAAAGTAATTAGATAATTCCATATAATGTTGTGATTCAACCATCTAATGCTTGTTGAAATGTAGTTAAATTATAAATTATTACTAGTGTGAATGCCACGGACATGGTGACACGTGCGATCAAGTTACTGGACATGATTGTAATTGCGATAATAATACGGAAAGCGATTCTACAGCAAGCTGTCATAACACATTGAAACAGGTTGGTTTATATACCTACTTACATGTATTATTTAAGTTCTATACATTTACTTGAACAATTTTCCATTCTAAATGAATTCTGAATGATTGATTTATTTATTAAAGAATCTTCATCATCAATGTTGGACACGTCAGTGCTCAAAATGTCGTGAGTCATATCTTGGAACACCAACAAACGGTCATCAGTGCTACATGCAAATGCAAATGGAAGAATTTTATTGCTTTGATCCAAAATCACATGGTATTTCTTAATTAGTACAGCACGTGAATTATAGTACTACGTATGTAAAGAGGATCGATTTGCCATTGATTATTATTACTCTTGAAATTGTAGATCAATCTTGCGCCATGAAACAAAAACATGCCTTGTTGTCTGGCAGAACCGTCTTCTTTGCAGTTCAACCTAAGTTTATGAATGTGAACATTCGCATTACTTTGGATGTAACTCATGGTTCAATCAATGTTTATTTGAGTCCTAAAGACGACACGTTCGTAATTAAGCAAGAAAACTGGGTTCACAGAGTATGGCAAAGAATACATATGTACATACATATACATGGAATGGTTTAATACTACAATTTGTCGCCTTGCAGGTCGATTTCGATACCAAATATGGACTAACTGGTGATAGGAAGGACAGTATTTTTGGAAAATCAACGTCTTTCTCTATGGATAATCATAATAACAAAGTTGATATTGATTATGAAATTTCCAACAAAACTGACGATGTGGAGGACTCTGGAGTAAACCGTATTATTCATAAGCCCTCTGGAGTCAATTCCAATTCTGCTTATAGATTTGTAGAACAAGAGGCAGCCGGATACGCAACGTATAATTGTTATCTATATACGTTTGCAGTTGTGAAAAACAATAGTTTTTACATTTTTATGTTTTATATTTTTAATTAGATACTATACAGTACAGGACCCAAAAGCCGTTTTACGTGTAAGGAACTTGAGAAATAGACTTGTAGTGACACTGCCACAGGTACACATCACACGTGTTATATTGGGTAATTTCGATGAAACATACTGTATACTTTTTGTATGTTTACTTTAGGAAAGCCATGACTTGAGACTGACTCGTTTTTATCTAGTTTTGGAAGGGATTGGGTACATACATATATTTATTTATTTATCCTTGCTTTATCCCAATTACTAGTAAACTAATTAACCTGATTAATATGATTAATTTCAGGGATGTTTCATTCGGCTCAATTGTCTTTAGGCAGGATCAGCTGCATATAGACTTGTTCATATTTTTTAGCGTGTTCTTCGCAGCGTTCTTTCTATTTTTGGCTTCATGTGGAATAGCTTGGAAAGTGAAACAAAATGTATGCAGGAAGTCGAAGATTATAAAATTATCCTGATTAGATTTACAAATATAATTTTATCACTTCAATAGATGGAATCGCGCCGTGCGCGAAATCTTCATCTGACCGAGATGTTAACAATGGCGAAGCGCCCATTTGCAGTGAGCACAGTATTATTACAACCTGACCCTTCGAGTGGCATCGCAGCTGCGTACACACAGTGCAGAAAATCTTGTAGAAAAGTAAATAGATAATCCAATACAATGTGTTTTGGTACCGCTAAGCAGTACGTCATTAAATCATAACTTGTTTTGATATAGGGGTGCATTTGCCTTCGCCCTTTGAGCGTAGAGTGGTTGGCAGGAACAAACAATTCTAATGCTGTATGTACCATGTTAATTGGTATGCCTGGCGGAAATAACGCTCCTGTCAGAATGTGTATTGGATCAGTATTGGCCAATTTACAAAGATCAAATCCTCCTTATCACTCCAGAAGACGAAGACTTCAACATTGACATGCATAGTATAAATACTTCAGTAGAACTAATTTTCAAATAACTTACATATGTGGTACTTGACTGACTGATTTTGTTTGCCATATTTATTAACCGATATTTATCTATTACCTTTACCAGAAAGTATTACACTCAAACTTTGTACGCTATTTTAGGATTCGTTTTTAGGCCTTTTAAGATGGCCTTATAGATTTACCCAGATGTCTGTCTGTCCGTCCGTCTGTGCGTCCGTCTGTGCGCACGATAACTCTCTTTAAACCAAAGCTATCGAGTTGAAATATTGCATGCTTTATCTTCGGGTAAAAAGTAAGGATGAGTTCGGAGATGGGCATAATCGGTCAAGTGGTTGGCCGGTGGGGGTCATTTCCACCCAAATGTGTTGCCATTAACTACCAAGATGGCATTAATGCCATCTTAAAAGGCCCCGCAAAGTTGCTTGGAGTAAGTCTTTTTTAGTAATTTTATTGTACGAGGTTATAAGTAATAACCCTTGCACGTTTTGTCCATACCATGTATTCAATGATTATGTTCCACGAAGTATGTATATGTAAGCACTTTCGATGGACCGAATAAACAATTTTTGTAACGCTAAGATCAGCCTTTGTATAATTTCGTAGGGTGTCTCACTCAGGCTTCAGGAGGTATTTAATTAATTTCTATGTACGTATGTCCTATTTTTCGCAGTATGAACTTTGTGCATTTTTCCCAACCGAATGCAATAACAAAAATACCATGGTCGTTAAACTCTGAGGGATTTCACGTCAAGTTCGTAACCTACGTAACTGCGTTAGGTTTGTAAGTTTACACACTCTTGACGTGAGTTGATTTTATAAACGTTTTCGTAAACATTTTTTAGTGAAAAAAATATCGCATACAAAACGTCATCAAAATGTTGCTAGCCAACTTTATCCTACCTTACACCAAATGACATGTAATTCTTTTTGAATTTTTTTGCCTAAAATATCAGTTTTTCAGGAATTACACAGCCATTTCATAGGTCACAAAATTCTATAATATACCAAAATCATCGTAAGATCAAGACCGATCGATTGACACCCCACTGGATGAAGTGTGTCAATTTAGCCCGGATTTGACATTTGGGGGCTGGTCGGATAGCGACAAATATTTTCGGCTGGCAGCAATCTTTTGTAAAATAATTAAATTAATTTGCATTTGCGGGACGAGATCACAAAAAATTTACAATAGACAATTCGTCTCTAAGACAATTTCAACCGAAAATGTAAATATCAAATTCGAATTATTTACGAACTTTTGTTTACGAACCAAAAACATGCGTTTGAAGTGCGTAAGTCAATTTTCCTTAGAAATGTGTGTAAAAGTTCGTAAAAGTTTGTAAGCTTACAAACCTTACGCAGTTACGAAGGTTACAAACTGTGACGTGAGTTCCCTCTCTGTTTTTGAAACCTTGAATTCGTGATATTTTAAAGTTGTTGATACGAACTCAAGGATTGTTTTCTCAGTACGTATATCTTCCACGAGTCGGGATTAGTACGTTGTCTGAAGTGCATATTATTTTGAAACTTATAGCATCCATAATATTAGCATAACTACAATAGATATATAAATGAAATTCTTTATAACATAAATATCTCCTCCAGCTTGTGTCCTTTTGGAAGGGATCCTAAAATGGATGCTACATTCCCTCTTTGAACAGTGATACTCATTCTCTGCAATAAAAAGGATGTCGCCCTCTTCTCTTCTGTGATGTTTGTGATTCTGGACCCGATTTCTTTAATAAATGACAAGCCATCTTTACCCCAAATCCCTGTTGTTTCGATGGCTATTGGGACAAAAAGGAAACTGTCCATAAGTTGTTCATATCTTTTCTTCTTCCGGTCCTCTGCTTTCTCAGCTGCTACTCCTGGGCGAATACTAGTTTGTGGGAGGTACGATGGTGCAAATGTATCGGAACACGTGAAGTCCCACACTACCGATTTTCCTCTTGCCCATGGAATAAGTGTGGGACCATCTGGACGTTTCCCATCTTCACGGGCACACCCGGCTGGCTCTTTAATTATAGGGACTCCTGCAGATCTGAGGGCTCTGGCGATGACATCGTTGGCTGCGGCATGACGGGAGTGACGTCCAGCACTATTTTTGCAACTGAGACCATGATAGCCTTTCGTGGACACTTGTTCACCACAAGAACATTTGTGGGGCTGGCAGATGTCACAGCCTAGTCGAAGAGCGGCGGCGATGCGAAACGTCTCATTAGGAAGATGTGTGCCGAGTTGAGGAGAGGGGATAGCGTTGAGCCACGCTCCAACATTGGGTTGTGACATGGCGTGATAGCGGGCTTTGTCTTCTAATGTAGTCGCATTAGTTGTGAGGTGATTGATTACACCTTCCTGTTGTGGTATTTCCCATATTGCCTGGATACCTCGTATCTCGAGTGGAGGAAGTGGCGATGAACCAAGTGATTTCCAGCGTTCCTCTCCTTCTTGGATGGCGGTATCGATGCCATGTAAATGTGGTGGAAGTAGGCGTTCCGCAAGAGGCAGGGAGCTATAGATAGACGCTAGAAAGCACGGAATCGCCACATCTATAGCGTGTCTGACCCTAAGACCACCTTTGTTGACGGGTAGAGAGGACTGTAACCAGGATTGAGGGGAAAGGGAACAGTTGATGATTCCCTCCATAGCATTTTTTAATTTTGCATCATAAAGAGTAAGGGCGTCAAATCTTCTCCATGTCGGTGCACAGCGGAGAAAGTATATTAGACGAGGTGTTGAGATGGAGGCACGGAGAAGGAAAAAGGCTGAGTGGGAGGAGAGTTTGAGTAGCCGCGTGCTAATTTTTTCCATTTCCTCGGTTTTGGCTCCTAGTATTGTAGGAATGGCTTCATCGGTGAGTGGGACACCTAACAGCATAGCACTTTCAGGAGAGATCTTTTGTATCCCCGGAGCTGTTGAACGAAATAGCTCAAAAATTTCGTCACGACTTTGGTCGTCGACTACACCCAGAATTCCCACTTCACATTTTGTAGTGTTAAGGTGCAGACCGACTTCTGTCCCCATACGTGTGATGGTTTGCATTGCCATTAAGACTTTCTCCGGCGAATCAGCAATGGTTGAGTCATCTAAGTACCACATATTCAGCTCTGTGTCAATCAAGTCCACAATTGGTTGGATCACGAGAGCGTAGAGAGCTGGTCCGAGTGGATCACCTTGTTGAACCCCACAAAGGGAGGAGATGGGTGTTCCCGCGAAGAAAATTTCCGAGGGGGAGGAGTAGGCCTGGCTCACGAAACGGTAGAAATTTGGGAATTTTTCTCGAATGATTTGGAGAAGTGTGTCTCGTCGGATTTCATTGAAAGCATTACGGAAGTCCAATTTTAAAAAAGCCTTGGGCTATCATGTGAGTAATTCCAGTAAATACGTGCTGCGTGGGCTGCAGCTTCAGCGCCTCCTTTAATCCCCACTCCTAGTTGATGAGGGGAGAAAATCTCGACCAGAGTAGATGACATACGGGCGACGGCAATTTTCGAGATGAGACGACGCCATGTATTGCCGACAGCGACAGGACGAATGCCCCCAGTTTTCTTTCTAAGTGCGGTCATGGAAGCCCCGAAGAAGATTGGGCAAATAGATTTTGGCACGTCTCCCCTGAGAACAAGATCTAAAAATTTTAGCATCGCGTTTAGTAAATTGGTCCCAGGTTCTCCATTCTCTGAGATGACGAGGTCCTTCAAAATCTGAGGGCGAAGAGAGTCAAGTCCTCCTGCCGATCCTGGAGCGAAACTAGAGATTGCGATGAGGACTTCTTTGGGATCAACAGGGGCCAAAACTTCTGCCTTGTCCGGTGCGTTCGGGAAATAAGTTGGCTCTGGATGTGGGGGATGCTTAGTGATGAGGGCATCCAAGGTTTCTTGATTATTTGGGGCAATTGTGTCATCAGAGGTCAATAAACGAATTGCACCCCGTACATCGCCGTCTCCAATTTTGCTTCCACCTTCTTTGCAATAGTTTCTTGAGGACGTGAGGGTTTGGCGAATTGTGGTCGTGGTCTCGAGGGTGTTACAATTTGGGTTATTGACCACTGCAGAACTCTTGATTTCACCCATGTTGTTAAATTTTTAACTTTGTCAGATTTGGTGGGAACAGGGACGACTGCGTATGGAAACGAGAAAAGTTTGAACCATGATTCCTCCGAGTTTGTGGTGGTCACTTCCTCTATTATTTTTGCAAGGGCTTTAGCTACTTCCATCCTTGCACCTTTTGGGACTCTTCTCAGCGTGGGTACCTTATTCTTCAGTTGCGATAACTCAGCACCCCAATTTCTTGGAGCATGTGGGAGTAGTGGTGGTTGATCCTTCCATCTGATGTCTGAAGTCATTTTGCAAAAGCCTGCATAACCAAATACCATACTCTAAAATCAGTAAGTTCTGAAACCTCCATCACCATTTGCTCCTTATGCTATGAAACCAAGCGACTTGAGACGTGGATCACGAAAAGATCTTGCTCAAACACGGATTGCTAGTAATAAGCTCTAATGACCTTGATTTGACAATTTTCGATGCAATTTCTACGACAAGATCGATGTGGAATGGGTTATGCTTTAAATGAAGAACAATTAACAATAACGCATTTTAATTTGAATGCTTCATTCCATTTTTTGCAACTAAAAAATAATTACATGCATTGTAGAGTAATTTGATCAACTACATTGCTTGCTATGCTGGGATGACAGTATTTATTGCACAGAAAAGAGAAATAAAATTATGAACACTGGAAGAATGTGAAGGACTTATTTGACTGACCCTTTAAAATATCACCATCTTTTTAAATTTCAGAAGGTTAGTAAAATCAGTCCTTTACATTCTTCCAGGGCCTCTGTAATGGTGGCAATGTAAGATATGACTTAAAATTAGACACTGCATTGAGCAGCCGCAGGCCAATTACAGACATTAATTTTTGTGTCAAAGTGAAGGCCACTTGGACATTCATGTTTATATGGTTTTCCGTTGGAGCATTGGCAAAATGCGGTACAACGCGTAGGATGTGCGTGGTACATGTCCTGTGGATCGGCTCTGCAAACAATGCTTGCGCATTCATTTCCTGGTGTAGTTTGTTGAACTGGCGCTTCAGTTGTAGGAGGCGAAGGGGCTTGGGTGGGTTCCGGAATCGGTTCTTCTTCGGATTCGGAGGAAGGCGCTTCCGTTGGTTCCGGAATCGGTTCTTCTTCGGATTCGGAGGAAGGCGCTTCCGTTGGTTCCGGAATCGGCTCTTCTTCGGATTCGGAGGAAGGCACTTCGGTTGGTTCCGGAATCGGCTCTTCTTCGGATTCGGAGGAAGGCACTTCGGTTGGTTCCGGAATCGGCTCTTCTTCGGATTCGGAGGAAGGCGCTTCGGTTGGTTCCGGAATCGGTTCTTCTTCGGATTCGGAGGAAGGTGCTTCCGTTGGTTCCGGAATCGGATCTTCTTCGGATTCGGAGGAAGGCGCTTCCGTTGGTTCCGGAATCGGCTCTTCTTCGGATTCGGAGGAAGGCACTTCGGTTGGTTCCGGAGTCGGCTCTTCTTCGGATTCGGAGGAAGGTGCTTCGGTTGGTTCCGGAATCGGCTCTTCTTCGGATTCGGAGGAAGGCGCTTCCGTTGGTTCCGGAATCGGCTCTTCTTCGGATTCGGAGGAAGGTGCTTCGGTTGGTTCCGGAATCGGCTCTTCTTCGGATTCGGAGGAAGGTAGTTCGGTTGGTTCCGGAATCGGTTCTTCCTCAGATTCGGAAGAAGGTAACTCGGTGGGTTCCGGAATCGGCTGTTCTTCGGATTCGGAGGAAGGTGCTTCGGTTGGTTCAATTATGACTTCTTCCGATTCAGAAGACGGTGCATCAGTGGGTTCGACTGGATCTGGGATTTCCTCCGATGAAGGTTTTTCTGTTGGTTTGGGACCTTTGGGCCACTCACATCGATCAGCGTCCACATCAAACTCCAGTCCTGATGGGCAGGGCATTAATACCAATCTATTTTAATTTGAAATGAAGACAATTAATTGATTGGAGTATTTTCATAGGTATATATCTACTGGTTTCGGGTAATATGTATAAAAGACTTACCCGAATTCTGTACACTGATAAAAGGTACTGGCATTGGCATGATTGGAATGATGTTTCCCAACGTCACTAGACCCACTTTCACACGGATAGTCTGGTACAGATACTCCTGAAAATTGAATGGCACATTTAAGATTAGAAATTATTAGTGGCTGGGTATAGGATTCTTACCAACGATTGCCATTGATCTTGCAGATGCCAAGAGGCACACAGTAATAAAAATTGTGGATTGCATAGTGTTTATCGGTACGCAAATAACACGGACTTGCGTTATTAGTTCTTTCAAATAATACTCAAAAACTGACAACATTTTTTGCAAGGCAGTCATATTTATGCACATTTTTATATAACTGAATGCGTGCATTGATAAAGATACGTGTGCATTCGATTTGGGGTTTACCTGTGGATGATCTCTGGACGCTATCTGCTGTGCGGTGGGTCATAAAACCGGATTTCGATAAGCAATTTTGGCCATGGTATTGAACTTCGTATTCAGGCTCCGAATTACATCATTCCCATAACATGTACTCATCGTGTGTGCATACATTTTCAATATAAATAAATTTAATAATTTGGAAATATATAAATCAGAAAAAGTACAGATCATTTTAAAAGGCAAGACATGGTCTATTTAAGATTTGCGCATTAGACTAATCCTAAGACTTGTTCTCAGCCTACTGAAATTTGCATGAATTCCCATTTGTAATATTTGCAAAAGGACACCGCAGCTCAGACATCGCCCTTGTCGAGATTGGACTGATTAGTCCTATAAAATTATTCAGAGAAAAATAGTTTCGTCCCTAAATAATTAATCATGTGCATGTCCAGATTACTATTTTCCAGATTGTTTTTTTGTGAATATATGTGCATATATGTTGATTCAGCCTTATCAAACATACGTTAATTTGGAAGCGAGTGAGAGGAGATGTATCAACTATTTAAACTTTAGCTATGCATTACAGAGGTATTAGGAAATTATTACTTCATCAGTTGTTCGCAGCGATTTAAGTACATGTATGCATAAAAACGGCGAATAGGAGTAGTTTATGGCCCCCAATTTGGTGAGATGTAATCGAAATATCGTTGAATTTAACAAACTGTTCGAATATTGTATTCTGTTTTTAGCTCACCACAACAGACAACACTGATTTAAGGCTATGAAATATTTTCACCGTTCCTCATCCAATGTTTAACATGGTTAACATGGCGAAAGTATAAGTCGGACGTCATATATGATAACCAGAGATTAAAAGTTCTGCAGGTGAACAACAAAATTTTCAAATTCAGACCATCGTATATATGCAATACTTATGTTATTTTTACAAATACGACCCTACATATTTATTTTGTAGCTATCTTGCTCTGGACGGCACAAATTAAGCACTATTGATGTATGTAGTTTTCATAATCACAGTAGAAAAGTTAGGAGTCCTAACTTAAGACCAATAAATAAATAATTACGTTCTGAAGGTATGAATTGGTATGAAAACCAAAAGAACCTTAAACCTTCATAATACATAATAAGTATTTGATTAATATCGCTACATATACTAAATGTTCCAAATTATGAACTCAAACATACAAGCGTTGAATAATTTATGAACATCTCAATATTCATTAAGTTACATCGACTGCATACATTTGGCTTATATAGCACACGATATTGTTATTAATAGTTTACTGAACGTATTATTTTACAGGTGAGGAAAGATGGTATTATTGGTATTAATCATGATGATAAAACAAATTTGCGACTGGACGTAGGAGTAGATACTAAATGTACTGTTAAAATTTGATGCTTACTAATCATAAGCGTTTATACGGAAAGATTAATATCTATCGTAAAATCTGAGCATTTATGGAGGTGTAATTGATTCTATGTAATTATTAGGTCATGATCATGGTCAAACAATCCGATTTATTGCATCACTTGAAAAAACATTTTCATATACTTACATACATAAATCCTGATAAACATAATCTCCGAATTTATTGTATTAAACCAGTTGCATTTATAGCTTATCTTATTGTTAGTTAGATTTATGCGCTGCCTTTCATGATGGACAGTAAAATTAAATATTAGATGCAAACCCTGAACTGTCAAGTCAGTCCATTTTCGAAAGAAATTTTATTAAGTTTGGAATACATAGCAGAGGATAAATGACAGTTTGACTGCTCTGCTATCATATACATACATATGTATTGGGGCCCCTTCATGTTTGGGTGCCAAAATTTCCCAACCACTAATTTCCCTAAGAATTTATTAAACCGGAGAATTTTGACCATCTTTACAAACTCCATATACTTGGGCATGTGGAACGGTTTTTTAAAATTTTGAATGCCATATACGAATTGGATGATATATTCGCTTGTGGACATATGGGTTGGTAATGGGGTTGACAATGACTGTTACTAGGGGGGATTGAGAACCATTGGACGGACGCAAATTGACACTTTGCTTTCAGTATAAATTAACTGATGTCAACTTGCCCTTGGGCTTGGCGTGGCGTCACGCGACAAAGGTTATCTATGCCCCATTTATTTTTTCTGATATTTTGAACCATGATTACTTGACACTCAAAGGGAAGTAACTAAGGCACTAAACGTCAGAATTGTGGTCCTATTATGTGAAATTTATAATACAGAATACCACGATTGCTTGACTTTTAGTGCCTAGTTACCCTTAACGGTTGCGACAAATGGTCGAGTTACAAATAAAATAATTATTTTTAAAATAGTTGGTGTAAAAGTCCCTTACAAATACACCAACTACTTTGACCTTTAATAACTTTTGAACGGGCAGACATAGAGACTTAATTCTTAAAGATGAAATCATCGTAATTTTTAGCTTGATTTTTTAAGCTAAAAATTTCGAGGGTGCTATTTCGAAGATTGAACTTGAAATCTCCAGTGTGCAGCCCGAGTCAAGCTCGCTGTTATCGGTCAAACCGACCATTTTGCATAGAATTTTATTGTACCAAATACATTTTACTAATGCACTTTACGCCTGTTTTTTGTCAAATAAACAATGCGTATTATGCATTGGTGAAAATTTTAACTAAATATAGGTTTTTAGCCTGAATCAGGGCTTATGTACCCGTTATGTCCGTCTGTCCGTCTTGCGATAACTGTCGTAAAACTAATCGTAGCAATATAAATTAAAATAGGAAAAATTTTCCGAGTTTATTAAATTCGTGTTTTGTAATGGTTTATATACTCACTTAACTTGTAGGTAGCAGGACACTTATTAATAACTCTATTAGGCAACCAAACAGCAGCCGCCTCTAACTTAATCTTAGCTAGATTAATCCTAACCCAAATTCTTTTGTTAACCCTAGAATCTGCTGTAGCTATAATTCAATCTTACGTTTTTGCGGTGTTATCAACACTATACGCTAGAGAAATCACATCCCACTAAATAAATAATGATAGTAAAGAGAGACCACTCATTCCACTTAGTAGACCTAAGTCCGTGGCCCCTTACTGGGGCCACGGGCGCTTTCATTTTAACTACAGGCATTGTAAAATGATTCCAAGAAATAAATATAAATTTATTTTTATTCGGTATAATAATTATAGCCCTAACTTGCATTCAATGATGACGTGACATCAGACGAGAAGGGACCTTTCAAGGACTCCACACTTCAATTGTAGACAAAGGATTGCGCTGAGGCATAATTTTATTTATTACATCTGAAGTATTATTTTTTTTCTCGTTTTTCTGAGCATTCTTCCATAGAAGTCTTGCCCCTTCTATAGAAATCGGTTTAATATGACCCCCTAGGGGGGTACTTCCCTTTAATCCATTCCAAGTCCCCCTCTTAAATACTATTATTCTTCTTGGTTCAGGCGTAACAGTAACTTGAGCCCACCACAGAATTATAGAAAATAATTTTTCCCAAGCATTCTTAGGACTACTATTAACAGTCACCTTAGGTGTATATTTTACTTCACTTCAAGCTCTTGAATACTGAGAAGCACCTTTTACAATCTCAGACTCAGCCTATGGGTCAACTTTTTTTATAGCAACAGGATTTCATGGAATCCACGTAATTATTGGCACAACATTTCTTATTGTGTGTCTCTCACGACATATAAAAAATCACTTCTCAAGAAACCACCATTTTGGTTTTGAAGCAGCTGCTTGATACTGACATTTTGTTGATGTGGTGTGACTTTTTCTTTATATAAGTATCTACTGATGAGGAGGTTAAAGTATATTTATAGTATAAAAAGTACACCTAACTTCCAATTAGAAGGTTCAATTTATTCGATAGGTATAATTTTAATAGTATTTATTATCTCATTCGGGCTACCCTCAATTTTAATTTTATTAAACTCTTTTATTGCAAAAAAAATACACAAGAACGAGAAAAACCCTCAGCATTCGAATGTGGATTCGACCCCAAAAGATCCTCACGACTTCCTTTTTCTCTCCGGTTCTATTTAATCGCAGTGGTATTCTTAATTTTTGATGTAGAAATTACTCTAATCATCCCCCTGCCAGTTATTCTCACATCAATAAATTGAGCCCACACTCTAACTCTATTAACATTCTTCATCTTAATTCTTTTAATGGGACTTCTACATGAGTGGGGCCAAGGAGCTTTAGACTGAAAATAATATTATATATTAATAAAATAGAGGATTGTAGTTAAAAATAACATCTGGGTTGCATTCAGAAAGTACTGTGAAAGTCTATCTTACACTAGTAAGAAGCGAAAAATCGCGGTCAGTTTCGACCTGAAAAATTTGGGTCCTCCCCTTATTTTAAAGGAAGCCAAAGAAGCGGCGAGCCACTGTTAATGGCTATTAGGTACTCAGCCTCTTTAATAAGAAAAGGGAGCCAAATTTAAGCCGCTAACTTAAAATTTTAACGGTTAAACTCCGTTATTTTCTTTTTTCTATTTTAGTTTAATTAAAAACAAAACATTTTCAATGTTTAAATAAATAAATATATTTTTATGGGATATATTTTCAAGACTCAGTCCTCCCCTACAACTTCAACGTAGTGCTCTTTTATATAAGCTATAAAAATCTAAACTAAGCTAAAAAATAAAACCAACCCACCCATAAAGAAACTAAATATGAAGAATTTCATTCTTACGGAATTTAATACGTCTGCCTTGGAAGAAATAAACTTAGATTTGTAAATAAATCCTTGCCCCCCTAAAAACTCCACTCAACCTTGGTCCGCAAGACATTGGATAAAAAAATAACTCCTTATAAAATAAAGAAACACCACCTCCAATTATGTATAAGTACATAATTAATAAAAGTAAAGGTAACGACGCTGTGAGCGTGTAAAATAAAAAATACATCCCTGCTTGAACACGCTCAGGTTGGTAGCCCCAACCCATAATAATTAAAAGTGTCGGGATTAGAGAAACCTCAAAAAAAAAAAATAATAATAATAAATTACCCGAAAAAAAAGTCAATAGTAAAATAAATAGTAATAAAAAAACAAAACTATAAAAATAAAAAGTATGCTCCCTGAAACGAAAAATTTTATATCTAGAAAAAATTATTAAAATTCTAACCCAAACTCTTAGAGACACTAAAATAAATCTAACCCCGTCATAGTAAAATAAAGAGTCTAAGTAAAACGTTTCTGGCTGACCCACTAATGTATAAATTACTAAATAAACAGAAATAAATGTTAACACATAAATTAAATTTAATTTAAACTTCTTTAAAAACCCTATAAATAAAAAGATAAAAAATAAATTTACTATCATAAATTTTAAAAAAAATTAAAAGACTTAAAATAATCACCTCCATGCGTCCGTTTTATCATCACTAAAATAGAAAGACCTAGAGCACCCTCACATGCTGTAAAAGTAATATAAATTAAAGAATAAAAAAAGTCTCCTTTTCTCAATAACGCTAACAATAAAAGAAAAACCCCTAATCTAATGTATTCAAGTCTTAAAAGAACAGACAAAAGATGATCCCGCTTAGAGCACTAAAAATAAATCACAAAATTATATGCACATCGTTCATTACGAGTCCTGCTCTCAGAATAATGCCATCTTACAAGGCTCTGCAAAATTGTTGCCTTTTTAGCCTAAGTCAGTTCTTATGGAACCATCATGTCCTTCCGGAACACGATAGCCAAAATGGCTGAACCGATTTAGCTGAAATTTTCAGAACGGGTGAGACCGTAGGGCTTGATCCATACAGATTTTTCAAAAATATGTCACTCCACAAGTTTAAATGCATTTGGTACATTACAATTTCATGGAAAATGGTTGGTTTAACCGACAACCACCGAGTCTGACTCGGGCTCACTGGAGATTTCAAGTTTAATTTTCGAAATAATACCCTCGAGATTTTTAGCTTAAAAAATCAAGCTAAAAATTACGATGATTTCATCCTCATGAATTAAGTCTCTATGTCTGCCTATTCAAAAGTTATTAAGGGTCAAAGTAGTTGGAGACTCAAACGCCCTTTTTGAACCAAGGATTTTAAAATGAATTTTTTATTTGTAACTCGACCATTTGTCGCAACCGTTAAGGGAGACTAACGTTACCTAGATACTTAAAGTCAAGCAATCGTGACAGAATACGTATCACGATTGCTTGACCTTAAGTATCTAGGTAACGCGTCTCCCTTAACGGTTGCGACAAATGGTCGAGTTACAAATAAAACATTCATTTTTAAATCGTTGGTTCAAAAACGGCGTTTGAGTCTCCAACTACTTTGACCCTTAATAACTTTTGAATGGGCAGACATAGAGACTTAATTATTTAGGATGAAATCATCGTAATTTTTAGCTTGATTTTTTAAGCTGAAAATCTAGAAGGTACTATTTCGAATAGTAAACTTAAAATCTCCAGTGTGCAGCCCGAGTCAGGGCTTATGTACTCGTCACGTCCGTCTGTCCGTCTTGCGATAACTGTTGTAAAACTAATCCGATTGAGTTGAAATTTTGCACGCATGTAGTATGGGTCAAATGAGGAGTTAAGTTCAAAGATAAGCGAAACAAGTGGTTGACCGGTGGGGGTCATATAAGTTTGTCGGGTATTATGTATAGAAATTGCAAAATCGTCGTAGAAAGGTGAAATTCGGTACAGAGGTCGATAATGGTTTCTACTGAAAAACTTTAAAGTAAAATTGTAAAAATTTTCATCTGGGCAGACCCTATGGGATGACCCATACCAATTTTTCAAATTCGTCATATCGAGCAGAAATTTGATAGAAAAGTTGGTAATGGCTCCTAATGTAACAATATGAATTAAAATAGGAAAAAATTTCAGAGTTTATTAAGTTCGTGTTTTGTAATGGTTTATGCCAAAAATAAATTTTATGCACATGTTCGTTACGAGTCCTGCTCTTAGAATCAGTGAATAATGCAATCTTAAAAGGCCCCGCAAAGTTGCTTTCTTTTTAGCCTCAGTCAGTTCTTATCGAACCATATGTCCTTCCGGAACACGATAGACAAAATGGCTGAACAGATTTAAAAAAGATATGCACCCCACAAGTTTAAATGCATTTGGTACAATAAAATTTCATTGAAAATGTTTGGTTTGACCAATAACCGCAGTCTGACTCGGGCTACATAAAGGCTGGAGATTTCAAGTTTACTATTCGAAATAGTACCCTCGAGATTTTCAGCTTAAAAAATCAAGCTAAAAATTAGGATGATTTCATCCTAATGAATTAAGTCTCTATGTCTGCCCGTTCAAAAGTTATTAAAGGTCAAAGTAGTTGGTTCTGTCGCCTATGGGAGAAGAACCAAAGATTTTAAAAATAATTATTTTATTTGTAACTCGACCATTTGTCGCAACCGTTAAGGGTAACTAGGCACTAAAAGTCAAGCAATCGTGAATACGTATAAAATGCTAAATGGATGACTATTTGTTTAACTAATAAATGCAAATTTTTGTTTAAATAAGAGCTTTAGTTTTCTTTTGCATTAATAAATAAAAAGAATGAATGTAATATGTTTAACCGACATGTCGTAAGCAATGCACGGCTCAAGAAAAGTGGACGTTGGAAATAAAACGAAGACACAGACAGTTAGTAATGTTAAGGGAAAGCCTAAAAATGATACAAATAAAGGGCAAAACCTTGGACCAGTAGCTGGAGACCAGGAACCAGAAAATGATCCTGCCCCGTCCAAAAAGGAGCAGGACGCTGACAGTAACGAGAATGGTGTCAAAAAACATGCAGACATCACTGACCCAGAGTTGGAGCTGAAGCGATGGAAAAATCCCAAGAAATATGGTATTGATTTATCCAAGGGCATAGTCTGGGTTGAGGAAAATAATATGGAATGTTTGTGTCCTCGTACTAATAACTAATTCACTAAAGGTAAACCGGACTTTGCTAAAAAAGAACGGCCTGGCGAAAGTAAACAGTTCTTCTTCCCACGATACTTCCACCATGGCGCAGAATGGCAGATTGCAGCCAACGAAACAGCATCTCACTGGTTGACCACAGAAAAATCTTACAAATCCAAGTGGATCGACACACATCAAATCAAACAACGCCAAGCGGATAGAGGAAATCTCCAATCACGGTGGAGAGAAAAGAGAAAGGACGATGTGGATCATCGGTAAGCACAAACATTAAACCCATGAATTTGGAAATTGTTCATAAATATTTAAACTTGGTAACTAGAATTGGGTCACAAATAAATATGCAGGTTTGGAGTATCAAAGCACGGTGTCCCAGTGAAACTTGGGGGAAAAGGACAACCAGGTGAAGCAATGTTGGCTCGCTTAGAGGTATGGCGTGATCCAACGGGAGAAGTCAAAGAATATCACGAGGAGCTGACTTCAGATAAAGTTCACACAGGCCAAGATTTCCCATCAGACGTAGAGAAAAGCTTAAGCAAAAGAAAATCCGTCCATTCGTTGGACCACGGAGACCCTTACTATTTTGGAGATCCGTATGTCGAAGACCCGTCCCGTTTCTACTCGGAAAGGAGAAAGAAAAAACTGCCTAAAAACTTGGAGTCTCCACCAGGCACGGAAGTAGAATTCGATTCCCCACCACCATCCCCAAAACCTAAAGGTGTAACCCCAACTATCCCATCTCCTCAACCACCAACACCAGCGGCCCCACAAAGAAAAATAGAACACCGAAAACCAGCTCCAGTTCCAAAGAAAGCACCATTGCCTTCTTTCCCTGTGATTATTCAGGAACCGAAAAGACCAGTTACCAGACCTTCAACTCGGCCTCCCCTGGACTTGGACAAGTACGACTATGTGTATTTCAACGCTCGACGTGCATGTACCCTTCCACCAAGAAGACCAACTCCCATTTACGTGGATGACACAATAGGAACAAGACACAAATACTGTCCTTCCGGGCTGGCCTGTATCTACGTAAATAAATTAGATTATGGAAAAATTCCCCAGTACTTAAAGGAAAGGAATAAAGAGCTGGGAAGACCTCCGGAACCCGATTTTCGTAGATTTTACACGTATGTACTTTAGCACATATTTGGATTGTGGTTTATAAATAAATTTAATATTCTATTCAATTCATACCATATGACATATTAGTTAATTTTTATAAAGACCTCACGTATGCAAGTCTAATTTCGGTCAACGCTGTCAGCTATGTGGCCAACCTGCAGCCACTGGAGATCAAAATCAGTCTCTGAGCCTGGACAAGTCTGGACCTGGAGACTCCTTTGCAAAAAGAAAGTTAAAGAAAGTAAAGGGCAATCGAGCCACAACTGGGCGTGGGTACAATGACCCAAGAAATTGTTCCCCATCTGAATGCCAAGTAAAGGATCTCATCGAGCTCGTAAGGAAATCTTCCGTCCCACTCAGCGAAGGTGATTCACTTATAATAATATAACATATGCAGATGCATACTACACATTTTATGATTAATTCGACTTATGTGGATATGCACATACGTATTTATGTAGGCATTTGTAAAATTTATCTGTAAATATATTACAAACTGTGCAGGGGGATTGAGTGGTCAAATATTTCCTCCAGAAATGGTGCCAGCTCCGCCCTCCGACTTCATGGACTCGGTTGATGACATGGGAGTCGTGTCAAGGCGAGCCCCACATTCGGCCACAAAGCATGTGCAAGCATGGAATAACAACAGAGCTTCAGGAGAGAAAACAAAACGGCCAAGAACTTACGACGTCCATACTTTCAAGTTTATTTACATACTGAATTATTTTTAAGTGCAACATTGAAGCTAATTTAACATTGGTCATTAAAAACGTAACAGGCCAACCCCTACTTCTGATGATCATCCTTCAGACGTTCGCAAAAGTGTTGCCGTTCCTCCTCGCACGTTTAAGTTGAAAAAGAACCAGCATAAATTACGATTCGGCCAGAGCAGGGTGAGTCGTGTCGTGGTGCCTCTGAACGATGAAGTCCGGGGGGGAGCCGGGCCGAAAAAGGAGACGAAACGTGCCCTGAGACGAGGAACACCGCACGTGGCATCTCATTTCCAGCACCATCGTGAAGAAGGTCACGGAAGCCCAAAGTCTCCACCCTCTCTGGAAACCCTTCATCGGGGTGAACATGTGACTAGTTCAGCTGAAACGACGAAATGATCAAACACGATCCAGATTTCCGTCATTATCATTAATTATTAAATACAAATGCATAGTTTTCACAAATTTTTCACCAACACACGAGATGACATGAAAGTTGTTTTATGCTATTATATAGTATATACGGGAAAAATATACTAATTTTATTACAACAGTTGCTCGATCCATAATATTCAGCTTCGGAATAATGCGATTTATTATTCATAAATATTCATAAACTGAACGCTCAACTTGCTCATCCATGGAGCATCATTCTTATACAGGTTGAGCGTAGACGCATCATTAATTGTGACGACAAGTTATCATAAGCATGAGCATAATTATTCTAAAGGTGGTATTGTCAGCATAATAAGTCGAATTTGTCTAGAAGCACATGCATGTTTACCATTATTGCACAAGTCTTGTTAAGATATTGAGGGACAGATCTTACCATATCTTTCGCTCAACATTATAAGCAGATACATAACAAATGCAAGTCGTGTCCTATTTAGTATTCTTTCGGACTAAAAAACTCCACGAGCAACAAACGTAGGCCAGTGTACCTGGGTGTGATATGTGTTGTGATTTGAGGTACAGGTAATTGTTAAACCGGATAATGAGAGTAACACACATTGAATATAGTAGACAAAAAGTTTCGCATTCCGTCCATGGAATATTTGCACACCCAACTGTCAGACGAGTCGAGCGTTAATTTAATATCACGAATATATATGAGATACATACCTCAGGGCTTTTTGCTTAAAAGAAACCTACCTGTTAAAATTCATACAATTATTGTTTCTATGCATGTGCGTTGCGACAAGGGAGCAGGTTACTGCTCTTGTACACATTTAGAGTTTCCTTATCCATTTCACGGCCAATTTGCAATTATTGTCCAATTTTCACGTTTGTTTAAATTATGAAACAGTGTCGGATGGTATTCTCACACAATTGGCATTTAGATATTTACTTATCTTTAGATATCGACTCGAATACATCACACACATTACGACGATTGGTGTCTTGTCAAATTACTTGAATTATTTCACTTAAGAAATAAAAAGTTCGACGACGTTAGAAAGTGTATCTTATTGAATGCGTATTTCGATCTTAATTAGCAAAGTCACAAAAAAATCTAATGTGCATAAATGTTGATAAATGCGAACGAAAAGTTGTAAATTACCAGTTGTTAGATACGTCAGAGTGAAAGTTTCCTGTTATTTTATCATTAGTTATAGTGCGTCTTTGAAAAACTGAAAAGCATGGAAGACGATGGCGAGGCTCAACCCCCACTCTCGGAAATGTTGTCGAGGGATGGTCGACGAAACTCCATTTCTATGCCCCAAGGACTTGACCTGCAGCTGCTTCTCAAAATTGCAGAGCACAGCTGGGTAAGCCAATAGCTACAAATGTAAAATTGTTCAAAATATCGACGAATCTTGTTTTCTGTACAAATCTTGGTCCTTTTTCATGGTCATAATAATCTTACGTATTTTGCAAATTTGTATAAAGTGACGCAAGCATAGTATAAAAGTTATGTAGCAGGAATTCAGGGTTCATGAAAATTCCTCACATTCCATATGAAAAAAGTACTATGGATTTCCACTGCTGAACTACAAACATGTAGTCCATCTAACGTTTCAGTGTTTTCACACGAATGGTGTGATATCGAATGATTAGAGTTATCTTCACTTGAGTATCTGTGGTGGATTGTCACCTCACTTCATGTGTGATAAGAAGTATCATGGGGATTTTACAATAATTTGTCACTGCAATATTTTTCGTAGTTTGCGCGTTTGTTGCCCATTATTAACTAATATAATTATTAGTAATTGTACCTACCTTTACTAGAAACATGCATAACACGTATTTACTTCAGAAACGAGTAAATACAGGTATGTAAAGGACTCTAAAAGTTTACAACATAATTTCATATGGACGCATTATATTTGTAAATGTGTAATAAACACAATTTGTGCTTTGGTGATATTAATCTTAGAATTTATGCGAGTGTAAAAAGTGGCACACAATAGCGAGGATTATTTAATAGAAGAAATAAAACCGGTATTATCAAGATCCATCGGGAACTATCTACATCAAACTCATTTGCTCAGAGAAGATGATGCTATCCAGCTGCAGTAACTACACAAGTGAATTTTTTGTTAGTGGCATTGACAAAAAGGTGAAACTATCCACGCGACTTGTGATTCTATAGGCCTCTGCAAAACAGTGAATTTTCAGTGGACTGGTTGACCATAACAATTTTTTAGTTTGTTGAATCGAAGTGTTCACCCCATGTATTTAATAAGAACTGCACATCCATCGTCTATGTGTGTAACTACAAATGTATGAATAAACTAATGCCATTCAACAACAAGTTAATTGGATATGTTGTCCAGTGTATGTTTCGCTGAATAATAATCCTGAAGCTGACGATGACTTTGTGCGTGCGTATTCAACTCTCCACATTTCGTCTGTAATACAAAGGAATATACTGCCATTTCATGTTTGGACTATTTCATGCCTGTTTTTTTATTATCGTTAAGACTGATTTGAATGTAATAGCAGTGAACTCGCGTAGTTATTCTGCACGCTGAAACAATTCAGGCAATATGCATTGCAGTCTGCAAGAAGAGCAAACCTCATATGGCTTTGACGTGTTAAGTTACAAAAGGCGTTAGGACATGGTTTTGACGAATTCGCGGGTGAATATCTCTGGCGAGGAGTTGAATTTTGAACTGATTTTTGGTCAGTTGCAAGATAATACTCTCAAAAAGATATATTTAAAATTTTAGGCCGATAGCTTTATAAATGCCCCCTCCAGTGCCCCCAGAGTTGGAAGGAGCCAAAAAAACACTTTCCAAACTGAATTACTCATATAGCATGATAACCTAAGAGGTCAGAGGTGAATAATTGTTAATATTACAACCCTAGATAATCATTGCATGAAATAATAAAAGAATCCACAATGAATTACATAACGTTAGGCCTCCATCGTCGCTGATACTTTTCCATGAAAAGTGATCAATCGGACCGTGCACCGGGAAATTGACCTGCTGACCTTGAAAACGGACCGACTGGGTCAAATGAAGATTGAGGGCAAAGCTCAAAGTGTCCTAAGTAATATTAAATTAAGCAGTGAAGATTTTGGGTAAACAGTTTTGAAGAAGGACCCTAGCTAATCAGCTGACGGGGAATCATAAAAAACTCGTGAACTAATTTGGGAAATTAATGGTCAAATTTTGTTGGAAACAAATTTTAATAACTTTTTTGTGTCTCCTGCTGAAGAACTATTTTACCTACAAGGTACAAGTGACAAAATAATAAAATTACTGTGTTTTGATTAGTTAAAAAAAATTTAAAGTTCCGCTTCAATTTTGAGGAGAACTTTTGTAAAAAATTTATAGGGTTTGATGGAATCCCATTTCCTGGGGTGTAACCACTTATCAGAATTTTATCAAAAGTACTTACAGTGCAATATACTATATGTACCTTGGATAAAAACCACGTTAGGGATTTTTAGCATCAAAGTCCTAAAATGTGGGGGCCTTAAAAGTCGAGGAGATGCGTTCACGAGAGCATTCCATTAGGACAAGTAGGAAGCTAGACTACAAAAGGGACTTAAAAGATAAGCATGATACAAAAGTGGTTTTATATAGTGAAAAGCATGCTAAGTCCCTTGATAATAGTCGCAAAGACGATTTTTGCACCAGGACCTCAGAAAACAATATTTTGTTCAACGCCATTTTATAAGAACACTGGTTTGGAAAACTAAAAAAGGACACCTCTCCAAATTTAACCTTGCCTCATTTCGTAGAGTACACAAAATCGGGAGCCAGATATGCTTACCTATAGTTTGAGACATGGGCTTTCACATAAAAAATGTTAGAAATCTCTACAACTAAAAACCATCCCGCAATTAAGGTATGAATTCGTCAAAACCATGTCCTAACGCCTTTTGTACATGATTCGATGTGTATGTATTCACTGCTATATTCCAGCAGAGATCTCTTCCTTAATATAATTTATTTACCTATTAACACAAGTCGAGGAAAATTGTATCTTAATATTTTTGCAGTCACTTCTTCCGAACTCAATAATGGATATTCCGTAACACGAACCGAATTCTCCAGTGACAAAAATATCTACATCTCGGGGAATAATGAATCGCGTCTTGCTAATGAGAAATGTAATAGTCAATACACGTAGTAAATAATTAATCTCTGTTCCGTGTGATAAATTTATAGCATTCGTATAAATATTTGTACGTTGTGACCGTAATGTTGATGTGTATAATTTCTAGTTGTGCGTGAAATATTTTACAATGTAATTATAAATAATTGTTTATGTTGAATTCATTCCTTGGGAAAAACTTGTGTGCGTTTGTAAATATTTTCACTCTTACTGTTGAAACCTCAATCTAATGTCTGCCTCTGACCTCACTAAGGTTTGTGTAGGAATATGTATCGTTCTTATGATTTACTAAGTGACCTGTGGAATTTGTTGATTTCTTAAAATTGGCATGATAATTGCTCACAAAGATTTGTACACGTATTTTTTCTATTCTTCCTCCAATCCAGCAAACGAAGCCCCCGATCAATTCGTCCTTCGATGATTTGGTTGAGGCGGGGGGCATTCGGGTTCCGGACGCCTGTCCCAGCCCTCTGCCCCCAGCAAGAAGGCGGATCGGGCAGGTGACGGGTCCAAGCAAAAGTGGGCTAAATTATGAACCCGTGCACTCGGAATCAGAGGAAATTAGTGACTTGGACATGAGTGAGACCGAAAGTCCTGTGTCCTCACATCCCGTACCGTCCGGGAGAGTGCGAGTTGGCATATCTCTCGACCCGAAGGGAAGAAGCACCAAGAAGACCAAGAAGAAAGGAGAACTAGACGATGACACGGAAATCTGCTTGTGAGTGAACATTTGATGATTTGTGACATGCACAAAGTGTACGGCACCAAAACATTCTTCAAAATATTTTGTACCCATAATTTGCTCTGAATGTACGTCATTCCATAATTTGAACCACAGAAGAGAAATTATTGCACATTTAAGTGCATTCATTAATGACGACGGCTGTAAAAAGGGTGATTAAGCTGTTTGTTAATTTATCATGGCAATTATTTATGTATATCAGCGTTCAGCTGGGCCACTACTGTGCTTGTCATATCTTTATTACGTACTAGTCACACGCCATCAAATTCGATACTGATAACTCTTATTGTTTCCCTCGTGGGACTTTGGATTTAATAAACTGGAGGCGAGGAGGAAAGCATGCCGACTGCATGGCATTTTTCTAAAAAAAGCAAATCTAAATTACACTGCAAAGTACTTTGATAATTGAGCAAAAAGTGAGCAATTGAGCATAAGAGTAAATAGATACGTGTAAGGAACATTATTGTTTTAAGCTGCCATTACATTAGATATTTGCCGTGTCAGTTCTGAGAATGAAACATTTTTGAAATATGGGTTCAACTAAGGAAATTCGACCCTTAGATAAAGTTGATGAGGAGTACGTCAGTTCGTAATTTGTAACCTTTAATTAAGTTACACGAAACAATACTGATCTTCACATTTACAGAAAACCCCTCGCTACTAGACGAAATTCGGGAATTATTCCTTTGAAGATAGCCGACTCAAATTTTCTCAAGTCCGATCCCGATGGAGACACGACAGATGAAGACGTGGATAATAAAGGGGACTCGCCTGTGCAACAGAACGGGGGCAATAAATTTACAAAAATATTCAAAGACAAATTAAATTCCGTAATTTCCATTGCATTATTCAAGCTAATCTCTCATTTATGCCCAGATATCGTACAATTATTCGTTGTTATCAAATGTTTAATTTCTAGGTTCCTATTCCAAAAATTTTCCACAAGAGGAAACCTAAAGAGTACAAACTGCAAGTTTTTGTAGCCATTTTATTTTTAACAATAATCCTGCTCGTGGGTTCAATCTATGTGATTCATCAAGAAAAGGAACTGCAAGTATGGTTAAGATATGGATATGCACAATTGATGCAGCTTTGAATAATGCATTGCTCACCATTTCTGAACTACTTATTTTTTTCTAGAAATCCTACTTTGATAGAATTCGTTTTTCACATAAAGATCGGAGGATTCGTGTCTCCAACGAGAAAGGCAAAGATATTTTGACCGGCATTTTAGGGGCCAATCTTGCGAAAAAGGATAAAGCATGGCCTTGTCTCAAGCAGGATGAGAAACCTGGACATACGTGTTTGGAATGGATGAACAAAGCTCGTCTCTACTTTCGAATTAAGCATCAAAATTTAATGGACACGGGATTTTCAGCAGCTCCCAACGACTCAACGGCTGCTCCTGAAGGTCGTGCTAGCAGTCTCCGCTGTTATGAAATATACTGGGAAGCAATAAATCCGGATTTCAAACTAAAAGACTGTTACTCGTTGGGTGAACGAGGCGGTGGACACTTTTATGGCGGTGGAGAAATTCCTGGTTCTGATCACTGGCCATTAAATAAAACCAGCGTCCCGTACTCACCTTTCATCACGGGCAACAGAATGACCAGTGGTAATTGAGAAAAGACATTTCATATTATCTGACTTTTTTTGCAATAATTTTAAAGTCTACAATTCTTAACAGAATC
This sequence comes from Folsomia candida, assembly GCF_002217175.1. Taxonomy (NCBI): domain Eukaryota; kingdom Metazoa; phylum Arthropoda; class Collembola; order Entomobryomorpha; family Isotomidae; genus Folsomia; species Folsomia candida. The sequence continues at coordinate 21,436,370 of NW_019091193.1, read as the reverse complement.
TGATACGCACTTCCAATGGGGCAGAACACTTGGACGATTCTTTGTGAGAAAATTTGTGCATTTATTTTAAGCTCGCGGTGGCGTATTTGTATGTATCTTACATACTTAAGTGTTTTTTGTATGCATGTGTATTTTATTTTATGTCAGATTAATTCCGATGGAGCAGCAATTCAAATTACCGAAGACACTCCTCTCCATGTGTCCATAAATGAGGACGGAGACCGGAAGTTGTGCTTGGGATCACGATTTGAGGGATATGGGAACGACCCACAAGAAAACGGGCAAAGAAATAGGCAAAATGGACCTACTCGTCCACTACATCTGAATTACACCATTTGTACTGGAGAAAACGCACTAGAAACTGCGGAACTTTTGGCAGATAAGGACATCTGGGACGGATTAAAGGTAATACAACAAATCAACGACATATGCTTTTAAGTATGTAAGCTACATGAAACTATGTATGAAATATTATTATAACCGAATTAATTTAGCACGAAGATCTTCAAGTGGCTCGACTCTTAGCACAGTCTCCAATTTGGAGAATTTTGCCAGAAACGATAAACCACGGGCATTTTAGCGAGGCAGCTCTTCTGAACTACACGGATCGTATTGCATCCCTTCACCTTTCTGAAGGATATATTCTATTTGACGAAAGTTGGCAGCAGAGGATTGGAGACTTGGCTATGGACCTCACAAGATTCCCCACAATGTAAATGCTTAATTCATACTACATCTAGTTTTGAGGGGACGCAGTGGGACATTACTAATTACTACGTTTGCTGGGATATCTCAATCCCTACTTTTTTCATCAAAAACTAAAGTATTCTATAATGTACCATTTTCAGGGACGAAACGCTGAATATAACTCGAAGACGAGGTACGTTTTATATAAGGATAACTAGAAATTATTTTGGGGTACTGTCTGTGCCGGAGGATTGGCATTGAAGAAGAAAAGGTCAAATATGCCTCTTCCACGTAGTTTAAGAAAAGACGCAACATAATGACGTGGCTTGGTTTTTGTCTCAAATCCATTTATACGCCATTGGTTTGGCGTCGTATTTACCTAGAGTTTGCTATGCAGAAGATATCGTATTCGTTGTTTTTCAATAAAAATGTATCTAAAGTATTCTAAAATTTCAGGTTTCAAAGTTGCATTGACAATTCAACCATTTTTCAGCACCCAGTCCCGAAATTACGAAGAAGGATTGTACGCGGGTGATAACGACGATGAGATTTGGTTAGCAGAGAAGAATTCGGGTATTTTTTGTTCAAATACTAACGATGAAATAATTACCGGGTGTTAATTAACTAATAACATGGTTTCATGCGTCATCGAACCTTAGATAAGAAAAAAGTACCAGCGCTTACCCAGTATAAGAATTGGACTAGTGTTGCAGTCCTGGATTGTACAAAATCATCAGCCCAGCAATGGTTAGAGAAAAAAGTCTCGGCTGTGGTTGATAAGTATCGAATTGATGCCCTTTATGTTGACCTTGGAACCACATACGGTAAGGCAAAGACGAGTTTATAATTCAATGCAACAAGGCAGTAAGGCACCACGTAAAACAATTGTAAAATAATTGGACACTTTAGATCTCCCCAAATTCTACGAGTTTTCTAAACCGCTGTCTAGCTCGGATTACTACAAGGACCTATTTCTTAAAGCTTTGCGACCCATTCAACATGTGCGTACCATTGTAGTTTCAAGCGCTGTAAAGTTACCAAAGCTTCCCACTTTTGTATCCTTGAGTCCAACAGGTTTGTGAAAATTACTAAATCTCTGATTTTACAAGTGCATGAATATACTACTTCAAATGTGGAGTAAGACGGAGTATATATGTAAAACCTATAGTACATAAAATCTTTGGGGTATTAATTGTCACCAACAGAAAGTTCTTGGGAAGGATTGCAATCTGTGATACCCAATATTTTAACAATGGGCGTGGCAGGATACCCATTCATCATTCCAGGTATTTTATTAATGATTAGAACTAAAGACACTGGGCATATCAAGTCAAATAATCAGGAACTTGACTCATCAGGTGCTATTGGAGGTGACTTCTGGCCAGTAGGCAAATCTAACGCTAGTTACCGGATGAGTAGCGAAGGGTCATTCCGTGTACCTGACCGCGATTTATACATGTACATTTATACAACTATATACATCTGTAATTCAAATAAGTACGAATATTTATTTCTAATTTTTAGCCGTTGGTTGGAATTGGTACATTTTCTTCCCGTTGTCCAATATTCCTTCCTCCCCAGCGATTACGATCAAAAAGTTGTGGATATTGCAACAAATATGTATTTCACTCGCAAGAATAAATTGTACCCGTACATTAAGAAAGCGATTGATCAGTCTTTGACGACTGGTTTGCCAGTTATTCGGTATGCAGAAGACTAAGGAAAATTGAAAATCTAATTAATGACAGAATTGCAAGACATGAAATTATTTTTTTAACTCATCTTAGACCACTCTGGATGATTGACCCTACGGACGCCACTTGTCTTAAAATTTCAGATGAGTTCAGTATTGGAGAGGATATTATTGTCGCTCCTGTGATACGCCCGGGCGAAGTAGAACGGGATATTTACCTCCCAAAGGGGATCTGGAGGAATGAAATGGATGGCAGTCCGACCAAAGGAGAGAAATGGCTGCATCATTACAGAGTCAAGGAAAACCAGATTCCTTTCTTCACTAAAATGCCAGGGGTTGGCAGCTATGTCCTTGACAATTAGACACTAAATATTTAGCTGCACAAATTTGCATGTTCAACGTCTTTCTTAATTATGTTATGTTTAGCTTAGCTTGTAAAACTTATGGGTCTGATCAAACAGTAGAAATTGAGCAAGCCTGTGATTAGGATTAGACGCATCAGAACCATATTTACCTACAAAACGACTACATCTGTATATTAGTGGTGCGACCTATTTTTTGGGAATGTCTGCCCGTCCGTTCCATTCCACATATAACGATTTTTTGGAATTACTTACTGACAAAAGTATGGGTATTTAATGATATACATACTTATTATATAATCCACTGATTCAAGAGGAAGGAGTTCATGAAGTTTCGGACAGTGGTGAAAAATTATTGTGTGATTCTAGTCCGTTTTTTGTAGGATTTTATTTGTTAGCAATTACTCGTAGGATAGTTGATGCAATAATTAGAACCACATGTACACAGTAATTTATTAACATAGTTTTTATTTATTTCATTTAATCTATAGCCATTTAAAGCACAGTAATGTAATGCACAGTAATGTAAATGCTTCTACATAATGTATTTTATCTGAAAAGGGAAAAAATGTGATCTTTAATACGAATGCAATTAAACTATAAGATTTAACACAAAATGGAAAACATGTATTCATAAAATATATTGTAAAATAAGCACAAATCGTCTAATTACTTTATCTTCAGCAATAAATTACGTTGTTTTGACAAAATGATAGGAACTGTTTTTTAGTCATAAATTAGTAAACTTGTAATGAAGGCTTTCACAAAGCGGAAGATTTCATTAGATTTCTACCTCTTTAAAAGTTTAGCAATTGATTTAACGACAGTAGTTTTCGAGGGTGGAACGATAGCGTAGGTTAATTAATTAATTAATATCGTTAGTTAATTGTTCTCTTTCCTATTAATCTATCGTCTACATTCTCTGTTTCTGAAATGTGAATAATGTTTTAGCAGCAATCGTAGCAGGCTGGTGTTCAGTTACGCAAACTATCGGCTACTACTTAGTTTTGAGTAAGCACACTTTCAGATGATGATAAGTACTTTGCATTTATCAATGTTGGTGAATACCAGCTACCTAGCGCAAGTCGGTCAGCGATGCAATGCATTCATGCACCTCGTACTTTTCTTTCAATGATGCGTGAAATATATGACAAGAAAGATTAGTGTATTTATATGCGACGCTGATTAAAGTTTTATTTATTAGGAAGGGGTCCAGTTTTATGACGCACTTCAAATTTTAAACGCCTAATGTTTTTTTTTACTATAGATGATTAAACGTTTGCTTTTCTCATGTACTTACTGCAGAACTAGCCGATCATAGCAGTCAATTCGTCGTATCAGATCACGAACCTTCATCCCTGGCATTACACCAATATTGCCAGCTTAACCTACTACCCCACTCTATCCTGCTGGCTTCATAATGACACTCCTGGAGGAAGATATATTTTCTATTTTCTTTAAAAATTAAATATAATAACAGTCCATTTTTACATAAGAGCCACAGTTCACGTTTAACTTTTATCCTTGAATTTTTCTCTGAAATTCTGTTTGGAAAATTCCAACCCTTCATTAACAGCGATTTTCCTACCAGAAGTGGTTTCATAATTCTTCCAACCAACCACCCACCCACTTGCATACTTGCTTCAGTAATTTTCTTAATAAGTGTAATCCCAACTATGAGAAGAAGATTTTATTAATTATATACTACTCATAATAAATGTATGTACAAGTTGACAACAGCACACTCGACTTTCCTTGGGACACCCAAAGTCTTTAAATCTTTAATTATTCGTCAATGGACGAAACTCCAGACTGACATTTCGTTCGATTCTCTTATTCATTAAAAAAGTACTCGTGGTTGTTAAAATGAAACGACTTTAGAATACGTAATACAGCTAACAAAGTTAAAATCTCCGAGATGTTGGCTATTTATCAACCGCCAGCCGCGACAAGGCTTTGTAGCGATGATTTTTATATTATTTCCCATTCCTTATATTAAGCGTTTTCAGATTATCAATCTTTACAGTTTTAGAATGAGCTAAAATTACCTAATGCAACTTTAATATCTAATAATAATAATAATTAAAACGACTTCATTGTGATCCTGCTAAGACTCCTCGTGGAACAATAGTTAACTTATTTTATTATGCACTCTACACGCACATTTTCAATTCCAGTATCAAGAGCTATGACAAGCTTTCATCCTATCCTATCTTTTTGGTTTTTGCTCCAAACATGACCCATTCGCTTTTTTTAAACGAATGGAGTCTTACATTCTCCCATTTTGTAAATTAAAAGTTGAGGGGGTATCATTTATTAGTAGAATTGACAATTATATTATGTAGCAGTGTGGACTGGATGGATTTACAATATTCACAATTGGATAGCATTTAGTGGCGTGGGTTGCATTTTTAGATTTCTTAATTATTTACACTTTTCCCGATGATAGGCATTTATTTAATGATGACAACGAGAGATTATTTATTACAAAGAAAAGTCGTTCCTAACCGGCTTGATAATTTAATTTTAGCTGTATCATCATCCCATAATTAGTGAACCTCAATTTCTCGGCACGCACCCAACAGATTATCTGCAACTTGGCCAATTATAGTATGTGAAGGCATCAACCAGCACCACACGAATCAGTGGATTTATCTTATTTCTTAAAGGGAAGAGTGCTTAGAGTTTTTACACATGTTTATTTATATGCATCCCTGCTATAAAATACAAATTAAATCGAAATCATAACAGGGCAGCGAATTTTTAGCTGTGCACATGGACTAAAAATGGGAGACTATGCGATATATGTATTAAAGTATTAAATAGTATTAAACATTAAAGTTGTATAGAACAACATGAGAAGAATTAAGAATTATGTAGGGTGCTGCCGTCTCATAAGCACAATTGCAAATTCGATGTAGGATCCTGACTAAATTAGTCAAATCAAGCCCCATCCAAACCCACATCGCTACTTCTTATCACGGCTTTCTATTGAGCAGACACTAGAAATACTCTTCCTACGAATGTTGCCGTCCTATTCAGCTCTCAGGATAATTACATATTTGGATAGTATAAGGATTTGTTCTTAATCAACTGATGTTTCATAAAGTGATTGGATGCTGCAATTCAAATAATATCGTAGTGATAGTTAGATTATACGAGCTAGCGTATTATAAAAACTAAATGTACACACCTACAACGATTGCGTATCAGTAGTCAATCATTTCGCTACCCACCGTCCCCAACATTTTAATGTTATCGACACTTTTATAAGCTTCTGGTTCTGATGATGATCACGACCACCCACATACCATCAGTTTTATCTCTATATGTTTGCAGTAAATTAGTGAGGCAATTACTTGACTTATTGTTATCCGGCGTTGAACATTGTAGCATAATTAGCATAATTGATTGATCAATGATGGTTTATTCCTAATCTAATGAGAAATGCATTCGTGGTACTTACCTTAACAATAGATTACTATACTTGTACATATGCATATTATATTGTTTATGAAGATAGCATTATGTAGATAATATAGGACAATCTAGAGCAGACTACGCCTACTCCTAGAACCCTGTTAAAGCCCAACTAAAACTGTGACTATTATGGATTTGATTGGATAATTTTGTTCTTCAGCAAATAATTAATTGCCTGAACTGAAATGCACAAATGTGAACATACAACGTTGAGATAAATTTGATACACATAATTACACCCTAATTCCAACGATATATATGTATATGTGTCTATATATACTATGTGTGTGTGAGGTACTAATTGTATAATAGTCGCTTCTCTTGTGATTTAAAACTCCATGTCTGAACCCGATCCGAAAAGATGAGTGGAGGCGACAAATGATCGTGTCAGTCTTGTCACTATTTATCTGTCTCTGCACTGATGCTCGCTAATGCATATGTACAACACTCTCGGCGTTCTACTTTATCCAAGAAAATTAATGACACGTGCCACAAAATTAAATACATTCATAAACCTAAAACCTACTTAGTTTTGGTAACGTTTATCCACCCTGCTTGACATTATGTATTTTGTCAAAAGGAGACGACCCACACTCTTAAAATTAGGGAATTGACGGAACTATGCATTTACGAGACATGGAAAAGACAGGAAATAAATAGAAATGAAATGAAAATCTCCAGTTAGAAGTCAAGACACAGAAAGAGTTATTACAGATTGAATGGAATCGTTAAGTCTTATACACCAATGCTACATACGTCCCCACATAAATATATTTAGTCATTCAATTGCAATATATCGTCGCATTGCGTTTCACGTCATGGATAAAATATCTAATTCTACACAAGTTCCAAGTCTCCAGGAATTGATATTAGCAATTCAGCGGAAATTAGCTCTGGGAATTGCATTTGCATTTATGTACGTTAATAAGTAAGTACTAACAAGAGTAGAGAAGTAGAAGGTATCCTGTATTTACTGCTGCTTTAGCCTCGATCATCATCATCATGTGCCAAGTTCTGCATCTGTAAAGGTTAAAACATACGAGGAAAATGGTCAATATTCAAGGAATACAATGCAATTTTCAAGTAAAATTTATTGCCAACCTTTAACATATTAGAACTCAAGCCTGTAAGCAGCACAAGAAGTTTCATGATCCTGCAAATTGATCGTGCATCGTGAAGCAGAAGGCGCAAGATCGATCTTTGCCTCAGCCAACTCTTTCTCCGAGTCCACGACCCAGTATCCCAACGTGTCCGTGTCGTATGTCGGAATTATTGTGGTTTCTAAAATAAATAAAATGCAATATTCATCAATCATATATCTTCTACAAAATGAATACGTGAGTCAAGTAAGGACCCAAAGTTTTAGAAACTTTAGTAAGTAAATGCATATCTAAACTTTGGAAGTGCAAAGAAATATCAATAATAAGCTAACTTTCTCTTTCTTACTCTGTCCTCTCAACGTCATTTTCTAGACTAGAATGGACTTTGTTTTAAGAACAATGTTTCCGCAGTGGATCTTTATACAAACATAAGTTATGCAAAATGGATGTAAAATTGAGGACGACAGTGAGAGATTGAAAGTGTCATGAATTTTTAACTCTCCCTTTCCCACAACCAACGATCCCTAGGCAAATCCTGTACTGACAGTGAAAGAGAATTTGAAATGTATCACTATGCTGTCTCATCTCAGTCCTTTCTTTTCAACATAAATCACATTCAGCATTGCTCCAGACGATAGACTGCAAACTGCTGCACAATCAAACAAATAATATGCATGGTGGTGACGAACATTATTTGCGCGTGTAGGATTGGTTATGCCCGATTTTTTTAATTTGATGAGGTAATAAGAGGCATTTAAATCACATATCATCATTTCTCGTATGCAAATTAGTTAAAATCAGATTATTGGTTTTAGTTCATCTCAGACGTACAAATTACATATGGTTTTTACCAGTTTTTTAGCTGATACATATAACATTTTCTCTAACACTGGCGTACATAATTAAATGTGAATTGATCCTGTTTTCAAATCAGAGATATTCAAACCAAACCAAATATGTGCTATTTTGACTTCTGACGCCTGCTTTTATGTATGGATCCGTTTCTATGAAAAATTGCTTCCCAGCTCCACACTGACATGGAATTGCACTTTTGTTCTTGAAAATGAATCACCAGTCTTTTTTGACATTTCTTTTCGAGCCGGGAGCAGGGTATAGCGACATATACATATTTGCACCGAAATCTCAATAGGAAAGTTTGTCCGGATAACGTTGATGTTGGACAAAAAGTCATTAAAATTAATGTCGCTCTAAATTCACCATTCTGACGATGCATTCGGCTTTCTCTCAAACTCGAATCTACTTCTAGCTGATATTGCATGGTGGCCGCGGGGGTGCATTATTTGACATAAATAACAGCGTGAAATACCACAATATCCACATATGTATAATAAACAATGTGTGTGTGTATTTACTTATAAGAAGATATCCCTGTTCCCGACACATATTCAAAGAAAGTTATACAAGCATGGCTACTCTAAGCAAAAAGATATGCATAGTATTGGTTAATACGTTTGTGTAGAGCCATAAATGACAATAAAATCCCACAACAAGCAATATAAATGGGCGGATTCTCTCTAAAGTTGAACCCGATGGATGGGATTTACAATTCCGAATTCCGATAAAGTGTTCTCTTTTTCCGGGGATATAAATGGGATGCATTTTACAGATTGAGTCATTTCCTCGCTTCGTTTTAAGCAATATCCGACGAGCCGGAGAAAGAGGAGAGCTATAGTCGTCAGCAAGTAAGTCAACGGTGGTATTGCAAAATCGAAAACTGGGCCGGGCACCTTGCCAAAATGGCCATTGCCTTCCATACTTCTCTCCGCGATTACTTTGTAAAAAGATGCAGCAGTTGGAAAATACCAGAGTGAAAGTTTCAAAACACAAAAGGTTCTAACCCAATACATACATATTAGACTAAACTGGCTATTTTGCCCATGTCGTTGGTATACTGGGGAATGGGACTCTTAGGGGTCATTCGTTGTTCTAAATGCGAGATTTAAAGTCAAAGTAAAATCCCAACGACGAAACACAACTTTATCTGGACCCCTTGTAATTTTGTCAAGTGCTGTATGCGACACATACGAAACAAGGAAGAAAATTGACATTTAATCCTATTCAGACGTGCAGGATCAGTAAACATATGAGTACGCGTTTGATTGGAAGAGATGAGTTTCCATTGAATTCGATGTAATTTCGACGCCAAAGGAATACAAATTTAAAATACCAGTTCACTCGAGCAGTATCAAGTGTTGTTTTTATGCAGGTTGTGCTTATCGGTCCTAGGTCAATTTACATAACGTACTTTTGCATAACGGTCATATTGCCTAATTTTTATTGCATAAAAGTCATTTCACATAATAAGCCTTATCACATAAATATGTATTGCATAATTGTTTCGAAATTAAGATTAAGAGGAAATTGCACATGGGGAAATTTCCTGAATGGCGTAGAATACATACTTACATAATTCGAAACACATGATTCGAATTCTGCAGAGAAAAAATTCTGATTTCGTAACTTCTGCAAACTAACTTTTCAGGTGGTGGTGTAACGCACCTTTAATATTTCCTTTCTCGCCAAATCTATTTAGGATGTATGTAGTGGTTAGCCTAGCACTACATCCTAAATACCGTCTATTGCAAGTTTAGAAGTGAAAGGAACCCTTCGAGTTATTTTTTATGCAGAAGTACAGTAGAGTTGTAACAGGCGAGGGAGGTAAACTATTACCAATCTTGTATAGTTACACAAGTATTGATCTTTCGGTATTAAAGTTGCTACCACTTTGTATTAAAATTATGCTGAACCGTAAAAATTTGCTACTTTAAAACTTAATACGGAGCTATTACTACAACGTATTACTATTCTGTAATCACTACTACCTTGGTAGAGTAGAGTCATACAAGTGAATGAATACCGCTTGGTAGTATTTCAATGCTGGATTTCTGTTAGTATAACAGTCACATATTGGAAAATCTATAATTATGCAATGGTAATTATGCAAAATCAGGATTTACATAATTGATAACTATGTAAAATGGTCATTATGTAAAATGGTAGTTATGCAGCAGAAATTATGTAAAGTGACCGAAGGCCGTGCTTATCAGTTTTCCTCGAAGATATTTTCAAGGTGATGCAGAAAGGATGTATGTATGTCGAAGTCAAAGATCCCGTGAGAAATCTGCCGATGGTACAGAGTAGAGAACACCTGTGTCATCATGAACAAGCTCGAATCGTGGAATATGAAAAGCAAACAACGCCCGAATAAAGTTCATTTCAATTTATGGCTCAGAATCTCTGAAAGCAAAATTAGTTTTCTTTACTATCGGTTGATGAAATGTCCCCATTCAATGCTTTACTGCGACCATGAATTCGTGACTCACTTGTAAAGCAAGAGATTGAGTTGATTCATACTACACAGATATCGCCGTGTTTCTCTTTATCGTCAATCTTATAAAATTACATGTTTGCAATCTCTCGATCGATTTGTAGATAAGGTTCCACAGCTGTATAAATGCTTATCTATGTATCTATCACCGCGGCTAAAATAATAAGCACGCATTTATCTATTTAACTTCTTTGCACAGCGTCAAGAACTATCTTCGTATTCATGCATTTTGCTTGCACGTACATATCTACAGATGTTGGTCCCATGAGAGAGGTGCAGTAAAAACTGAATGGATTTGCCAACCCCTGGATACCGTCATTTTCTAGGAACTCTTTCTTAACTGTCGAATAAATTCTTGAACAAGTGACACAAGTTTCTCATATTCCAGGAACGATCTACATATTTATTTCCATGTAATGCCCATCAAATATAACGGTACTTGGAAAAGATCAAAATGAACTAGCGTTAGGCAGGATTATAAATAATTGTTTTCTACATGATGCCCACGAGTTCTGAGTATCAACGAATTTCAACCAGCAGCATTCGAAAATCACATCCTGCATGAATACCAAAAGAAGTAATGGGACTAACTGACAGGAGAAGGCCTACTCCAGGCTGATTTTCCCGACTTTCTCGAGAGAAAATTTCTTCATTCCCATTCGGTGAAGAAAGGCCGGGCTAACATCACAACTTTCCTTTCCTGAATAAATAACTATAGCCGCAGAGTCCTGGCGAATAACAGCAGCGCATTCAGCAGCTCAACTGTTTGGTAACCCGGGTGGCAGTTTAGTTTAGAAGATAGTTGTTGAATGGAGCAAAGGAGGAGATTAACAGACTGGTGATGGTGGTGTGGTTTGGTCGAAGGTTGTGTCTTGTCGTATTCTGTGCTGTCCCTGTTATGCGGTTTCCTCTTGATTTGATTAGATTTCCTTTCCCAGACCAGCTCGGAACAAACTGCTGACAAAACTTTCTCTTCATCGCTATGTACACATAGCAAAATGTAGGTTGCATACATACAACCCACTCCTCATCTCCTCGAGTTGGAAGAATGCACCTTGGATTAGAATTACCCAAATAATGCGAATACAAATTAGGCTTTTGGTCGATACCACGTCCTATACTGCAATCTGCGGCGGTGTGGTAATCAAAGACGGGATTTGGGATTGGGAATAGCTTTGCCTAACTTTAGTTAAACTCGGGAGCAGAATAACCTGATACTTTAACACCATTTGCATACTAACCATCTCAGGAAAATGGTGGTGAGGTTAGCAAGCCCGATGATGATTTTGGATTAAAACTGTGTTTACTTTAGGTGGAAAACGAGAAAAAAATTACCCAAATTCTTGTCCTCCCATTGCTGCTTCCCTTGCAATAGTCCTTCAAAAACTTCACGGCTCGGCTCTAACGTACGAGTAGCAAATATTACAGATTTTTATCCAGCTCATGTGACCTTTGAGTGAGGTGTCGACTTACCTAATCCACTGAAAACATAGTATCGGCTCCTGATCATTCTGAAAAATTCAGAATCACCTACAAACAAAAACATGATTTGTAGATAAATGTTTTGTGGTATAATTTCATCAATTATCTCTCATGGTGCATCAATTAATTTGGTTAATTAGAAAATAATCTTAGAAAATTTAATTAAAGAAGAGCAATTACAGTAGTGAGAGTTTCCGTGGTGGGGGACGTATGCCAAGTCCACGTAGATGGGAGAATGTCGGGACGTTTTCCGGGATGACGTCCGCTTTGCTCCACTGGAGGATGTTTTCGCAGGAGTTCCGGTCTTGGAAGTGGAAGATGCTGATTTCTTGGGGGTGCCGGTGCCGCCGCCGCCGCCGCCAGCACTGCCAGCACCATTTTCCCCCTCAGTGTAAACCACCGGGAGGCCGTAAGGTTTACCCCAATCCTTCAAAATCTCGGAACCAGCAGCAGTTGTTGCGGTCGAACTGCAAAATGCGATTTATAATTTTATGATATTCGTAAATTGTTTCGGGTCAAGTTCCCCAGGGAGTTTTTCTCTGAGAAAAAATGTAAAATATTTATTATGCTGGCTCACCTTTCGCTGGTAGCACTACTTGCAGTTCTAATTTCCTCAACTCTCGAATTATTCAAGTTCCCATTATCTGAAGTATAACTGGATGTGGTAGTTACCACTCTCTGCGTCGTCACACTGCCGTTGTCCTGATTGGCATTGGTTGTTGTAGTTGTCGTGGTGGAGGAAAAGTTTCCGTTGTCCATGTCTGCCGTAGTCGTTACCACTGTGGTGGTGGAGCTTGTGGTTTTGTCGGACGTTGGAATGTCAAAGTTATGGACGTCCTCATCCGTTTCAGCCTGTTGGGTGGGGATGGACGATGGTTGAGAGTCGGTAAAATCACCAGAGGAGTATTCTTCTTGTAGTTGAGGGAAAGCATGGGATGAGCTTGAGAAGACATGCTTTCCAATGTCGGAGGGGAGAGATGATAACAGTTCTGCTGCAGACTCAATGCTCGAGACATTTTGGATTGTTGTGGTTGTGACTTTCTCTATTTTTAATGCAGAGTCGCCCTCCTCGCCAGGTACTGATTCAATTTTTTTAATAGTGGTAGTAGTCGTGGTAGTAGTAGCAGGTACTTCACCGGGAGCAAGTCCGCTGGCAAGACTGGAAGAAGCAATCGAGTCTCCAAGTAAGTCCTCCTTATCACCACCAGAAGAACTGAAGAGCCGGTCATCGTCAGAACTTTGGAAAGATTTGCTTGTTAACCCTGATCCACCCAAGTCTTCGGAAATTATCGTTCTTGTCACGGTCGTGGTGGTCGTTGACCCATCTTTGGGGTTTTCGGTTCTTGTTACCGTTGTCGTAGAATATGAGCCATCTCCATCTTTCACCTCAGTGGTTTCAATATGAGACTCGTATCCCACATCTGAGAATGCATTGCTACTTTCGTGCTCGTACTCGCCTTTCTTCGCGCAAGAAACACCTGCATTATCCTGGGTAAATTCAAAATTGTCCCCGCAATACCCGGATCCTTGAGCTTCTGATGCACTTCGTAACAGCTTATTGGTTGCCTGATCTGTACTTCCTCCTACGCGATCAGGCTCCCCAGTTTTACTAGTTTTCCCTCCTGGCGAAGAATGATCGACGGAAGAAAATCTACGGAAACTTCCATCTCCAAATTCGTCTTTATACATTTGGGCAGAGGAGTCCTCATACCTGGAAAGACACTGCTCAGCCTCGTCCACCACCTTGAAGGAGGAGGAAATTGCATGCGAAGATGACGACTCTGTCTCAACTTTCTTTTTTAATTCTTCCTCTGAAAACTTTATACTTTCACTTTGTTGGGTGAGAATGCTGCCAGACTCGGTTGATGAAGAAATTTTCCGGGAAATGAATTCCGAGATTGCAGCATCGGATGATATTCCTGTTGCAGAATGACTACTTTCAATTTGTTGCAAACACGCCTTTTCTTCCTCTTTCTTTTCTTCTTGGAAGGATGATGAGGATTTTGATTCCAACACAACTACTTTTGTTCCCTCTTCAGTGATGGACATTTTCTTTGCAAATTCGCTGCTCTCTATCTGACCAGACTTTGAGGTGGATTCGGATTTGGAAAAGTTGTTCCCAGAATCAGTGATAACCTCTTCTTTCTTGGATTCTGAGCTTTCATCAAATCTTTCCACTTTTTCAATTTCTTGTTCAAAATTAGACCCAGAGATAAACGAGCTACTCATAACTACGGTAGCAGCTTCTTCGGATTTGGACTTGGGTGAATCCTCGTCTGACTTTTTCTGACCCTCCTGACCCACTTGTTCCACAGTATGATGCGATTTCGAAATGTTCTCATCAGCATCAGATTGAGACACTACCCCAGATTCGGTGAGTGACATGCTTTCTCTCATAGTTTCACCCTCTGAACCATCATCAGGAGACTTAAGGGTGGTAGATTCATCACCACCTCGTCCTGAAACGGACAGGTGAGGAGAAGCTCCACTGTTGGTGGAGAATATTGCTGAGGAAGTCGTGGTCGAGGATAACTCGTCCTCTTGCTGTTGGAGTTCTTGGCTGTGTGAACAATGATGATGGTCGTGATCATGGTGGTGACATCGAATCCTTCGTGCAGCAGAGGATGAGGACCGCTTTGGACTGGATCCTAAAGTTTGCATGGTTTTAAATGTTTCATGCAAATGTTGCAGAGCTGCGGTGACGGCGAGTTCGGCGGATGACCGACGTTGGCCATCACCATCCTGTTCGCCATCCTCGTTTTCCGGTGGATTGTCCTTTTCATCCTCGCCCTCGTGTTTGGCTTTCTCCTCAATCTCTTTTTCCACTTTCTCCACTAACCCACTGAACAGCTCTACTCCAGCCTTGGCCATTTGCTCCAATGATTCGTATACCGTGATTCCCATTTCAGGCTCGGGAGAATCTGCCACATTGATGTCTTCCGGCTCCTTCTTTGCTGGCCGGTAGACTTCTTCTGCAGCCTCCAAGTGTCGTCTGTACAAACAAATACAGTGTTTTATTGAGATTGCAAACTTTCTCACCTTACTAATTACTCGACTCAACTGAACCAAAACACAACTGAGACTTCACTTGCAGTTACTCAGACCACACAATTTCCATCACGAGAAAAATGTTTTACAACATGAAACATGTATATAATTAAAATTGCACACTCACCGTATTGCCTCTTGAGCGTTTTCTTTACATTCGTCGACAGCAGAACTGAGATATTGATAAATCAAAAAGTTATTAGAAACAGATTTTCATATATTTTAGCTTATTAAATTGAGATGGCTTAATAAAAATGTAAATCTAGATCCGAATGACAAAGTTACGAATAATACAATTAAACACATATGTAATCATACTCATACTCGTGTAGTGTATTTAAGTCTAAATTTTGTAATTAAATTGTTGAGTTTTTATGAAGCAAAAAATTTTACTGAATTTTAAAACAAATAAAGTTGCACAACTCACCTGAGGGTTGCTCCTGACTTTGCGATTTTCAGCAGATTTTCAAAAACAGCTTTGGCTTCCTTGATGGTGCCAATATAGTCCGAAAGTTGTTTTCGCTTCTTGACCGTCTTTTGCTCCTCTTCCACAATTTGCATGGTAGACGAAGAATGTTTCTGGGACGAAGAGTCGACGAGTGACTCGGACTCCTCAAGGAAGGGCGACTTGATATGCTCAGGTCCTGTCGCCAAGGCTTTCTCTCCTTCTACTCCTGGAGTCGGAGAAGCCTGATCGGGAACAATTGGGGTTTGTTGTGGTGAGTTTTTCTCCTCCACGTCAACCATTTGTCCCTCCAACTCTGCCACTAAATCATCATCATCAATGTTATCCAACTTCCTGACGCTTAACTCGACCACTGTCTTATCCTCCGACTTGACCTCCTTTCTAATCACCAAATGAACGCCCTCCTCAACTCTGGGAGCATCGTCCGAGTCCTCCACGAAAAAGTGGTCAGGAACGATCGGTTTTGGTGCAACTGATTTGACGCATAATTCTTCCACGACTCCAGGCTCATTCTCGTCTTTTTCATCTGCATGACCTTCAATTTTTTTGGAAAGTCCACCCTTCATAGCGTTACAAATTTCGTCCTCCACCCCAGCAACGCAGGAGGACTTTGGGCACTGCTCAAGCGAACCCGAAAAGTGTTTCTCCGCAATGATCTCTTCCTCGTCTTTTAGTAAATTATCCGCCATGTCCACCGCACACTTTTCTACCTCATCGAGAGTGGAGTGGGCCACGTCGAGTGCTTCTGTAGCCGTTTGGAATGCCGAGGACACGGCTGACTGTGCAGTTTCAAGAAGTGAAGAAGTGATGCTAATTGGAATGGACCTCTCTTCTTTCTCGCCTTCTTCTTTATCTTGCTTTATTACTTGTTTAGTTTCTTCTGCTCTTGTGGGGGAACTGGCTTGGGGCGACTTTGTTTCAGATTGAGATCCATAAATACTCGCTTTTTGAGAGCTGGCCAAACCTTCCTCCTCAGAATGGAATTGACATTCGCCGAGGTGTTGTAAATCTAGGTAGCACTCTGGATGATGCTGCTTTTCAGAGAGGAGCACTGCAGTGTTGCCAGTCTCTGGTTGAGAGGTGGTTGTGATTAACGGGTCAGACTTTAAGGGGCTTTTATCTTTCCCAGATTCAGCATTCTGTTGATCCTCGTTGGCAGGAGGTGAAGGTGTTCGAGTCGTTATTACATCTAATTCGGAAACTGTTTCATGGGAAATTTTATTGATCTTATCATCGGATGGAAATTGAGGTGAAATATGAAGATCAGTGTTTTTGGAAACTGATTTGGTCTCTACAACGTCCTGAAATGAGTCTGCAATTGTGTCCACATCTCCAGAATGACCCACTGCCGCTGGAGTAATAAACTCCGTTTCAACTCCACGAAGTCCTTCGTGATGATCGTCATCTGGTTCTTGGTCTGCTGGCAGGTTTTCATTATCATTTTGTTCTTCGTCATCCTCGTCGTCGTCCTCATCTCTCGGAAGGAAAAAGAGCTTTTTCGGTTCCTCGTGCTCAGCTATTGCAGGGACTGGCGGAGCTTCGTCACTTTTTCCTGGGGCCACAATGGCTGTTAAGGCGGACGAAGTCGAGGATTCGTCACTTTTCTCTTCTGGAAAAAGTTTGTGTGAAGCAGGAGAGGAAGTGGTCATTGTGACTGACTCTTTGACAGTAATCATCTCTTCTTTTGAGAGTCGATTATCCTCGTTGTCATTATCACTCGAGCCAGGCTTATCTTCACTTGAAATAATGGGCGATTCATCCCGTTGACCTATTTCCGCTTGCCCATCTCCGTAGTTGAAGCTATCCGTTTGTTCTGACGCAGTGGTCGGGAAAACGGGTGGAGTTGAAGGAGTAATTACGACACTAGTCGTGGATTTCATCACAATGGATAATTGTGGTGGTGGAGCACCCTGGAGCTGCTTCTGCTCTCCTTCAAGGTTTTGCACATCATCATCACCATCATCATCATCACTATTTTCAGCCCCATGGCCAACTTTCTCCTCTCCGGTTATTGGTTTTGACCCATGCTTTGCAGTTGCTTGTACTTCTTGGTCTTCATCTCTCTGAATTGTTCCTTCATTTTCTTCTCCTTTAACCAAAGTGTCCCCGGACTCGTCCTTTTCCTTTGCAGTGGTTGTACTGAGTGTGGTGGTGGTAGCAGTAGCGGTGGTGGAATTTTTATCTTCATCTTCTACCCGGGCAAGTTCGGGCTGTTGTTGGTTCAGCTCTAAACTTTTCTCTACGCTTTTGGTCAACAAAGATTCGAGCACTGGGCTCACGGCGGCGTCAATCTTTTCTACGATGGACATAGACATTGCGGAACCCTCTACTTTTTGCTCCTCTGGGAGCTGTTGATCCACTTGGTTGAAATCTCTGGATTTTTCATGGAATTCCAATTTTCCAGCGTCCGACTCACAACTGCCGAACACGCCACCAGGCGTCGAGTCCATTTCTGGGGCTGGGGATTCTTCATCTTTGGTTGTGTGGGTGGTTGTAATGCTCGTCGTGGTGAAGGTGGCAGTGGTCATGTTGTGAGTATTGGGAGCGGACGAGGTCATCAACTCATCTGGTTGGAATGCTTTGGAGGAGGAGGACGGGAATCCATCCTTTACTTTATTGGTTTCACCAGCCTGGTCCTCTTTGTAGCTTCCGGGGTCAACTTCTTCGTGTACTGGAAGGTCTGCAACTTCATCTGGGGTTCGAATTACTTCTTTGGATTCTCTTGGAAATTTTGAAGGAATTGCGGATGGAGTTATAACCGGCCGTTGCTTATTGGCGGAATCTTGTTCCTTATTCTCACTGGTTTTGTTGTTCTCTTCATGTTGTTCAAGGGAACTCTCTTTAAAGACTTGCTGAACGAGAATTGGAGTTTGTGCTTCATCATCAGCCGCCCCCAATACACCGTCTCCATCATCCTTATTAAAGTGGAGCTTAGGTTGCTCCTCTTCATCACCCCAGTCCTTGTCATCCACATCTGGCTCCTCATTTACAGACCCAAATTGGGACTCTCGAGAAGTTTCAATGTCCACCTTGTCCTCTGACATGTTTCCCATAATGATATCTATCCCTTGCGAATTGGCTTGGGAAAGGCGCCTCCGATGCTCTTCAAGGGCCATGTCCAGTTCTTCCGTACGGATGGAATCCCCCGGGGAAAATATGGCGTCATTGTCCGTTTCCACAAGGGAAAGCTGTTCGGACCTTTGTTGCTGCTGTTGTGCTGAGGGCGATTTGTCTTTTTCTTGAGGCGTCTCAACTACACGTTGCTGCTCCTCTGATTTTGCAGGCACTTTTATTATATCTTCAGTCTTTGGCTCGTCAGTTTCTTGTGCGTTTGCATCCTCCTTTTCTTGAGAAGGGGTTTGCAAGTTTTCTTCAATTTGGGGACTTTTTTCTTGGACAGGAATATCAGTGATCAACTCTTTGGCTTCTCCAGATTTTACAGTCTTTTCTTGTTGTGGGATGGATGGAGATGAACTCAATAAGTCGCAAGCGATTTCCCCTTCTTCCTGTGCTTTCTCTTCAACGGGATGGACAGAATCAATTTGCTGTTTGTCTTTGATCTCAGATTTATTACATTCGCTAGTACTGCCCACTGCTTTATCGTCTGCAGGTGCTCGTTCACAGGAGGACGATGAATTGGCGATAAGTGAAGCCACTTCGTCCTTCCTGCTTTCTGTGATCAACTTTTCTCCAAGTTGAACAAGGGCAAGCGCTTCCGACGGCAGAATTTCCGTGTCAAACTCCATTTCTGTGGAGGATGGGCGCCCTTCTTCAGAGGGTTGTTCAGACTCTGTGAGGAGTTTTGAGGGCGATTTATCCAAATCCGCTTTCCCTTCTTCAGGCTCAGCTTTGCTGGATTGAAGGGATTGCAAAGTGTCTGGCTTATCAGTTTGGGCAAGATTTAATTGTGCAGATTCCGGCTCAACGACCCTACTCGGAGATGATGATTTATCATCGTCTCGGTCCTTTTCCTCTTTCGAACTCTTGATTGAATGCTTGTCATCATCCGTCTGTTCATTGTTGGATGCAATGGATAGCTTTCGCTCTGGTAAGTCACTTATCGCCTCTTTGTTCTGAGGTTCTTCAGGCCTTGGTGATCCCATTGAGTTGTGGTCTTTATCGTCATCTTCTTCTTCAGGGGGCTTGTGTACATGTTCTTGTACTTGTTCTTTGAGATCTTCTTGCGAGGGGGCAGGAGAAATAGACCCAGTTGAAAGTTTATCAGTTAAGTGTTTGTCCGTGCTGGACAATTCTGATTTCCCGGAGTCCTTGTTTTCCGCATCAGTCAAAGGTTTCGATGTGGTAATTCCTGTTTCCTCACCTTCGTGCTCGACGGGTGACTTAGATTTTTCAGTGATTACTTCTTGTTGCTTCTCAGGCAAGTCGACTTTTAATTCTTCTAGAGAGTGGGCCGGAGATATTGAAGCGATTGAATGCTTGTCATCGTGATGCGAAGAGGCTCCAGATTTGACAGAATGCTTATCATCATCGTCCACTGGTTTAGACAGCAGCTTCAAATCCTCATTGGATTTTGCTGGTGAAACTGAACCCACAGAATGCTTATCATCATGGTGAGAACTTGCGTTAGACTTAACAGAATGCTTATCATCTTCTTCCAAAGGTAGGGAGTAAACGGGCTTGGATTCCTCAGAAGCGCAAACCTGTTCAGTCGATTTTGCTGGTGAAACTGAACCCACAGAATGCTTATCATCCTCTTCCAAATGTTGGGAATGAGCCATGGAGTCCGCAGGCTTTGATAACTCCGTGGCGCAAACCTCCTCAATTGATTTTGCTGGTGAGACTGAACCCACATCATGCTTATCTTCATGATGAGAACTAGCGTTGGACTTAACAGAATGCTTATCATCTTCTTCCAAGGGTACGGAGGGAGGCATGGAGTCAACAGGCTTGGATACCTCAGAAACACAAACTTCTTCAGTCGATTTTGCTGGTGAAACGGAACCCACAGAATGCTTATCATCATGGTGAGAACTTGCGTTGGACTTAATAGAATGCTTATCATCTTCTTCCAAATGTAGGGAATGAGCCATGGACTCCACAGGCTTGGATAACTCCGATGCGAAAATCTCTTCAGTGGACTTTGCTGGTGAAACTGAACCCACAGAATGTTTATCGTCCTGATGAGAACCAGCATTAGATTTAACAGAATTTTTATCATCCTCTTCCAACGGTAGAAGAGTCTGGGGCACGGAGTCCACAGGCTTTGATAACTCTGTGGCGCAAACCTCTTCAATGGATTTTGCAGGTGAGACTGAACCCAGAGAATGCTTATCATCATCTTCCAATGGTTTCGACAACAGCTTCAAATCCTCATTGGATTTTGCTGGTGACACTGAAGCTACATCATGTTTATCTTCATGATGAGAACTAGCGTTGGACTTAACAGAATGCTTATCATCGTCGTCCAAAAGTAGAAGAGACTGGGGCGTGGAATCCACAGGCTTGGATAATTCAGAAACACAAACCTCTTCAGTCGACTTTGCTGGTGAGACTGAACCCACAGAATGCTTATCATCTTCTTCCAAATGTAGGGAACGAGCCATCGAGTCAACAGGCTTGGATACCTCCGAAACGCAAATCTCTTCAGTGGACTTTGCTGGAGAGACTGAACCCACAGACTGTTTATCGTCATGATGAGAACCAGAGTTGGATTTTACAGAGTGCTTATCATCCTCTTCCAAAGGTAGGGAGGGAGGCGTGGAGTCCACAGGCTTGGATAACTCGGAGGTGCAAACCTCTTCCGTGGATTTTGCTGGTGACACTGAAGCCAAACCATGTTTATCTTCATGATGAGAACTAGCGTTGGATTTAACGGAATGCTTATCATCTTCGTCCAAAGGTAGAAGGGACTGGGGCGTGGAGTCCACAGGCTTGGATAACTCAGAAACGCAAACCTCTTCTATTGACCTAGCTGGGGAGACTGATCCCACGGAAAGCTTATCCACATCCACGTTATGTTTATCGGAAGATTCAGATTTGACAGAGTGCTTATCATCGTCATCTGTTGTAATTTTCTCTGACTTTGCTGAAGAAATTGATCCCACAGATTGCCTCTTGACATCAATATTTGCGGAGTGCTTGTTGTCGTCCTCTTTCTCAATGTTTGGTTTCAACATACCGCTATCAGTAATGTCTTGTGAATCTCGTTTTACAACGTCCTCTACTGATCTTGCAGGAGATAGCGATGAAACAGAGTGCTTATCTTCGTCACGTGTATCCACGTTGATTGACTGTTTGTCAACATCCTCCACTTCCGTATCTACGACACAGACTTTCTCCTTGTCCTCTAGTATTTTTTGATCATTTTCAGCAGAAGAGATTGATTTTCTATCTTCACCTTGATCTTGTGCTTCACTTTGGTCATCGTTTTTAGCTGCATCCTTTGGTTCAGCAGAGTCATTATCAACATCAGCATTGGATGTTGTTGCATATTTTATATCGTCACCCGGCATCGAATCATCTTTTGGTGCAGGCAAATCAACTTCTTGATTAGCTTCACTGTTATCCAATGGAAGGTTTTGAGTTTCAGTTTGCTTCTCCTCTTCCGTAAACTTTTCAGAGTGCTTATCATCGCACATATTAGCTTTCTCCTCTTCATTCGGGGAAAGTGAGACTATTTTCTCTTCAGGCACAGACAGCGATTCAGTCCCAGTGACAGTGGAACTCGACCCAGTTTTTTCCAATTCCTCTTCTTCCTTCTCATGGGAATCCAATTTAGTTTCTACAACTTTCTCCGGGTCGGATTTCTTCTCCAAAGTCACATCTTTATTCTGAAACTCTTCTACCGAGGTGATCTCACCCTCCTCCTTTTTCACCTCATCATCGTCTTCTGGGGCAGTGCTAGCAGCAGCAGTGAGAGCACGAGATTCGACCTTCTCCTCAAGTTTGGAAAGCGTTGCTTCTCCCATGATTTTCTCGAACGTGGTGATATCTTGGGATATCTCTTCCACGGAGTTAGCATTGTTAATTTGGTCTTGAACCTCTTTTTCTAGATCCGAGAAACTGGAGGGAGGAAAACGTTGTTGTTCTTCTTGTTGAACTTCTTCTGTCGTTTTTTCCTTGTCTGGAGAGGGTGCAGGAGACACGGGTCCTTCCTCATTTTCAAAATTAGGTGTCTCTAAAAGTCGATCCTTATTGTCTGGGGATGGACATGGGGACTCTGGACATTTATCATCTTCCTCTGCTCCGCCAAGGTCTTGGGGTTTGGTCTCTTGTTGATTTGACAATATTTCATTTGAATCGAGTGCCGTGTCATCCTGAAGGGATGAAGGTAATTCCTGGTCCTTCATTTCTGAAGTAGATCCGGTTTTTACAATCTCTTCAGTATGGGTATCGTGGTCAATGTGACTTTGCTCAGTGAGATCTACGCTCTTTCTCGCCCTCTCTACCTCAGGGATTGAGCTTTCCTCCTCCAGGATTTCACCCTCACTTTCACCCTTAGCTACTTCTTTCTCCTCCAGAACTTCCTTTTCTTCATAGTAACTCTCGTTACCAATTTTTCCACCACCTCCAATTTCTTCCCCACCAGTGCTCTCTTCCTTTTCAACAATGAGATACTCGTCCTCCTCATCATAACCGGCATCTTGATCTCCATCATGCCCTCCTGGTTCTGTGATCGTGTGAGTTTCTGACTCAGGACCTACTGCCACACGGTCGGTCTTGGACTCCACGGTCTCAACGTCTTCAGAGCCAGAAACTTCGGAAACTTCAGTTTCTGGGAGAGAAGATTGTGAGTGACCATTCCTCTCAGAAACTGCCTCAGCCTCCACGTCATAATCAATGACATGTTCAAGCGAGCTGAATTCGGAGCTGGACTCTGTGACCGGCACGCTGGAAGAAAGGCCCAATACGCCGTTAGTGTGGGGTTTAAGGATCAGTTCCTCCTCAATGGAATCCTTGTCCATCGTATCGTCGGCATCAACGGTAAGTTTATCGTGTTCTTCGCCTTCTTGTTGACCAATTACTTCTTCGTTTGCTACTTCTTCTTCGGTATCACCACCAGAAGTTGTTACTGCAACTGCTGCAGCTACTCCTAAAACTGCTGCGCTTGTCGCTGCAGCCGCGGCTGCTTTTGTTGCAGCGGTCCCTGGTCTTTTGACAGGCATTGCATTTGCATTTCCTGAAGAGGGCATTGGTCCTGGTTTTCGACTTGCTGCGGCAGTTGTTGGTCGCTGTGCAGTGGAGGATGATTTTGCTGCCTTTGGTGCAGGTGGAGGTTTTGATGAGGTTGTGACTGTAGATTTTGCGGTGGATTCCTTACTCTTGTCTAAAACTGACTTCCTCTGACTGACTGTGTTTGTGGTGGATGATGATGATCCCTTGTGTTCAATAACTTTTCGATTAGTAGCATCTTTGGCAGATTTTGGAGGTGTTGCCGTAGCTGGAGCAGGAGCTGAAACAGTTGTACTAGATTTTGATACCAACGCGCGCCCAGTATTAGTTGTTCCGTACTTGTTAGTACTGCCAGATTTTTTAATATTGGAACTTGGTTCTTTAGGCGTAACCGTTCCACTGAGGGCCGTGGAAGGTGGACTGGTTACATCAGATGGTGAAATTTTCTTGGCTACTCCAGAATCAACTTTCGGTTTGGTTGCAACCTTCGATTTCGATTTTGATCGAGATCTTGTCGTATTTGATTTAATTCCCGAATCAGTGCGACTTTTTGATGAAGCTGTTGTAGTCGAGGAAGATTTTTTAATTTCCTCAATAACTTTATTGTCCTTGACGTCTTTGGTGGTGGAGGAAGTGGTTATCTAATGAGAGCATGAGGGAAGGAACAATACACGCTATTGTACAAGAATTTTTTGAGTGAAGCAAATTCAAGCCAGATAAAAGAAATAGTCTGGATTAAATAAAACCAGACTAATGCCCGCAGCTGCATATTTAAATCTTATAAATGACGGAAAATATTCATGAAACTGCGTGCACCTACCTTTTTCTTTTCCCTGGATCGCTCCCTGCCCTTGAGTTCTTTCTCCTTGTCCTTCTCTTCTGCTGTCTGAATGGTGGTGGATGAATCACTGCGTTGAGACGAAGTGACCTTGCTCCGCACCCCTGAGTACAGCGAGGACGAGTATCTGGTGGACGTGGAGGAGGTCACTCGAGATTCGGATGGGGCTCTGGACACTTTTACGGAATCAGACGGTGTTTCTCCGCTTCTCAAGTGGGCTCTTGCTTCTGAAACAATTCTTTCTGATTTAGCCCGTGACTTGTGCGAGGCGGCGATCGTCTTTGCAGAACATATTGGGTACTTGAGGAATTCTAAGTGTTTCAGTTTTCCTGAGGACAAAAGATTTGCATATGTACGAATGTGATCCATGATGACAGATTGTTCAAGTCAATGACCTTCTTGTGTCATCAAATGCCTACATGAAAGAGCTTACCAAGTGCTTCAAAGATCTTTTGTTGCGGTGTACTCCCAGGGAAAAGTATTCTTGTAATAGGCTCTTTGGGGTTGTCCGGTTGCCACACAAGAAGGGCACAGATAGAGACTAGGTTAAGGACCTAAATGCATCCATTATGAAATACAAAAAACAAATGTAAAACTAGATCATACTGAACAAGTATATCAGCAATAAGTAAAGCTTGTTTGTTAAATGTGATCATGGCCGAAGCCAATATTGGACATATAAATGTCTTGTAAATTCTGAACGGCATTGATCACTTCTTGATAATTAAAATAATTAAGTAATGATAATAATAATAACACTAATTTTCCACTGATTTTTACTTCAACATTTATGATCACGTAATTAATAATGAAAATGATCTTTAAGTCTTTTTTAACCCCAAGCATGCTGTCTAATTCTATGCTTAGAACGTGTTATTGGTTAATACGTGTACCATGTTCTAAACTTTATTTAGTAAGGAATGCCAAGCCTTTAAGCAGATTAGTATTTTATATGACAGGCAAAATTAGAATTCTCACCGGGTAGTTGCTCTCTTTCCCCTCAACTTTCACGCTCATTCTGGCCTGGACAAAGGATTTGCAATCCGTGTTCCACTTGCTCAGAAATTCCTTCACCTCTCTCGAGTCCTTGGCCGGATTCAGCACATACATCTGAAATCCAGAGTCAAATATGAATGGTGTTCACTAATAATGCTTGCTTGCTAAATGTGTAAATAAGTAACAAATTAACCGTGACATTTCAGGTGACACATACTTTCTTTTCTTATAATTAACGATTATTATCATGAAAACGATGCACTTACGTCTAATTTGCCGTGTCCGACTTTATGATAAAGATTCACGGGATCGATGGCATGTTCACGAAAACAGTGTTGTGGGCGTAAATTGATGTTCTTCAAATTGTCTAAAATGCGAGCTCCAGTCTCTGTAAGGCTAACGAGTAGGTCACCCGAGGATGAAGACTTTGAAGAATCCTTATCTCCCACCCCCTCTGCTTGAGGACGCTTCCGTTCCATCACATTTCCAAAAAAGTGACCAATTTGTGGGTACACTTGATTTATCCTCTTTCGATCCATGAGTGAGTCCAAACCAGCCATCGAGTTGTTGTTGACTCGGGTGAGAAGTACGGCATCCAACCGGTCCAGATGTCTGGTAAAGTCTGTTGGACATGGAATTTAATGACTTCATTGATCAGTTTAACAAAGACATACTGCCGAAATCGCAGCGTCTAAGTAATTTTTCCTTGTCTGACACCACAGCTAGCTAGCACACACCCGAGGGTATGAACATAACGCCCAAGCCATACATGTGCATAGTGCATATATGTATTTCATTTGACTGAGTAGTAAAGAATGTAGCAAACTTACCCCAGAAACAAGCATGGCGAGAGAACCCTCCATCGATCAACATGTTGAAACCATTTACCTGAGTAATAAAAAATATCATCCTTTCTGATTGAAATTCTCAACACACGCAGACTGGCGATTAATCGGAATTCAGTCAGAGAAATCTCTCCAGCCATCATCACATCCACACTGGATCACGCACTTTATTATGTACACAGTATCATAGATAAACTTGTAAATCTAAAAAGACTCACTCCGAAAAGTGCAGCATCGCCGTTGCCTCCCGGAAATATGTAAAGCGTTGGATGACTAAACCTGATGTTGCCCACGATTTCCGAAGATTTTAAAATCTCTTTCAGTGAGGCGGGTTGCACCATTTTCGAAATGTAGTCAACAAAGGAAATTATTCCAGAAGAATGACCGGTTATTATTTCCCCAGGATTTGTGGAAACTTGGCACAATTTAGTGAAGGATTCTCGCCTCAACTGCTCATCAGTCCATCCGTTTTCTTCGGCGCAGTGAAGCGAGAGAGAAATGTCCCCACCTTCAAGTGGCAATATTTAGAATTGCTGTTTTTCTTAAGACTTGCAAAGAATTTGTCCCGATAATAAAAGCATATTTTGTTAGTGACCAACTTACGATAGGCGGCAAGAATTCTGTGCACTTCAGGCTCGTCCCACAGCTCAACAAAGTCGGCAAAGGAGAAAGTCCCGTCCTGAAAAATAAATTAGTAACAAAATATAAAAACCAGCCCCAGACGCGAATACTTTGAACATATTCGCCAACTTTCTCCCTTGCGTTAATTACTCCCTAACTTAATTAACCTTAATCGCATAAAGTCGGCATGTAGTATAAATATATACGTATTTATAAAATATGATATACGTATATACGACGTTATTTTTTGCGAGAAGACGAAGGTGTTCATAATGGGAAAACTTGGAAACTTGAACTCAAAGACCACCTAAATAAAACTGCGGTAGAAAATCCCATTTCCTTATCCACTTACATACATACGTCCACACGCTTCCACTTTGGCTCGCTCTTTTCCTACACTTTTTCTCCATAAAATGAAATAAAAAGCTCTGAATGGCTTTCACCATGAACTGTGCCCAAACTCGTCAGCTAAATAATATTATGTCAACCTAAAACTAGGCCAAGTGTTTTAAAGGTAAAATGGCGAAGGTGTCATAAAATATAAAACCTACAGTGCAGACTCCATATAGCCCGAGTCAGGGACAGAGTCCCTGACTCCGTGAATCAGATTTCTAAATTTTTCTCCGAATTGACCGACATAATGTTACCAAACTCCTTGTTGTGGATAGTTAAATGTTTCTTAGATTTTCTATTATTATTTTCTATTAAAAACGGTATGGACCAGCTCCAGGGTTACTCTCTGGTTACACTTTGCTCACTTTTAACTTCATATTATTTCATGAGAAGCCATTACGTACCACCGTGCCGAATTTCATGGTTTTCCAGCAAATTCTAAAAATCGGTATGGGTCACCCCATAGGGTCGCTCCAGACAAGAATTTTACCAATTTCATTTCATATTCTTCAAATAAGACCTATTAGCAACCTCCCTATCAAATTTCAGGTCGATATGACGATTTTGAAAAATCAGTATGGGTCACCCTATGGGGTCCCTCAAATTGAAAATTTTTTCAACTTGAAGTCATTTTTATCTATTAGGAACTATTAGCAACCTCTGTACCAAATTTCAGCTTTCTACGACAATTTTGAAATTTTGGTGCATAATACCCCACCCACTCCGATGACCCCCACCGGTCAACCACTGGACCGATTTGGCCCATCTTCGAACTCGTTTCCTAACTTTGCCCAATATGCATATGGTAAAAATTTCAAGTCATTCGGTTCAGCCGTTTTGGCTCTATCGTGCCGGACAGACGGACGGACGGACGGACGGACGGACATGACGGTTCCATAAGCCCTGACTCGGGCTAAAAAATGTGACAGCCCTGGTTCTCATTACTGGGAAATTTATGGTGACTAAATTCAAAGGTGCAATTCCTACACCAAAGTTTTTTTCTATTTCGTTTTCATGTTGGAATTTTTCTTGGGTGAAATATTTCAAATTTCACTTTACCTGAAGAATCCAGGAGCCAGACCCTTGGAACGTGTATCCTGCATGAATAAAATTATGACATGAAAAACTATATTGTGACATTTTTTAGCTCCCCTGAAACAAAAGTCGAGTAGACTCTGGTCTACCACTGGCCAGTGATGGAACAGGGAATTATAGTGTGCAATTTTTATAATTCTTGTTACATTTATTATTAAACTCACCGGCATGAATAATGTGTCTATGTCGAGTAAACGAGGAGAGCAAATTCTTCATACATTGCAACAATGTATTTACTTGGCAGTGAATTAAAACCTGAAATTTTAATAGAAATATGTAAACCAAAGGTACGTATGATTGCATTTTATCTGTTTTGTGCAAGTCCCACTTTGTTTTGGTTTGCACTATGTGTCTCAATAAAATTGGACGAAAGTGAATGTAATATACATAGATGGATAGATAAACTATTCTATTATCTTTCGTACTTATACATATACACAGTTCACTTACTTCAACCACCAAGTTTTCTGAGGCCCACTGCACCAACTTTTCACCTAAAAACATTAAAATTATAGCAATAAGACATGTTCGAGAACAGCATTGAAATATTCGTAAAATACACTCACAATCAGTTTAATAAGCACTTAATATAAATCAAGTATATGATGAGTTTACTGAAAATTTAATAACAGTCTTGCTCCATGGAATGCTCATGATTCAGGTTTGAGGCACCCTCTGACTACCGACATATTTACATAGACTGACGTTTGCGAAAGAGATGAAACAAAATGCCGAAATTGACTTTTCTTTTATCTGGATGGAAAGTGGATAGGATGTGATACAAGATGATTTCAAACTTTTGAAAAGCTCCAAAGCCATTGACTATCTCTGACAAGAAGACCATCATTCTGCCCACTCGAGGATGAATACAGCTAATCTTACTAATACATATGACGACTCTGCTAATATTACGACTTAGTTTGTTTTTAAAAACTTTTCCAATTAAAGGGGTATTTGTATTATAAACTACGTATCTCAAGTCAAGGAAAAAATCGTGAATTAATCCAACTCCTCCAAAAAAATATTTTGCGATGAAGGAATACTACTTGAAATAACATTTTAATCAACGACAAATAAGCCCAGGTGGTTCTGGTTTTCACATAACGAAAATATGAAGCGAGGACAACATGAAAGATAAAAATAAATAAATCCAAGTATATTTATTGCTAAACTAATTTTTTCATAAGCACACATAATACAGATTGCAGATACATCCAGTTGCTTTTAAAAAGTTGTCAATAGCGCGGAATGGGGAAAGTTATGGTTAAAAATGAAGAACAAGTAATCCCATCAAAGGCTTACCATTTCGGGCTTCATCACTCTCGGGGGCAGCGTTTCCCAGGTTGAGTAACTCACAGCTTAAGTCCACATGGGTTGAATTCAAATCCCATGATCTAAGTCCTAAAAAATATAAATCAAACTTGCTCAGTCACGTATTTTTGTTGATCATCGTACACTTTTCTCCTCCTCCTCACTCCATCTTTATTTATTGATGGATAAGATTTAGTGGCTATTTTCACCACACTGCAGCATAACCACTGAGAAACTTATTAGTACTATTCTTGTGCATATGCATATAGACTTTTCCATTGTACACAAGTTTCCTATTGCTTTCAGAGTGCTTCTCGAATTGTACTGGTTTCCACACTCCTCATTTTATTATGCAAAAAAATACTTGATAAAGTAGAAAAACATTTAGTTAAGCGGCTTTAATACATTCGGGAGGGAATTTTTCCAATACGCAATTTTTATCCCCAATCCACCTCTCAAACACGCGGATAAAGGCTTTCACCTTATTCTTTAGTGTTCATATAGGAGAAAATGCGATTTTTTGTAATATTTAGGAGAGCAGCCTACATACGAAACATACGGTGGTCCACATATTGAATATGTCTTTATGAATGGCTCCACCCGTTCTAATGAAATAAGCGATAAGATAAGACACGATAGAGCAAATCGTTTTACGGCTTTCTCTCCAATTTCGCATAGAGTACAGCCAGCCGTCCGTATGAAAAAAGTAGACGGCGACTGCTTACTTAACCCAGTAACAAAATAAATATGTCCGCATTTTCACATTATTTCTACCAACACCAACTGCCTGCCACAACGTGTGTATGTACATAGCTACCCAAGTACGCCAACTTTCTCCGTCCTCCTGCACCTCGTTTGGCTGCTGCCTTTCATCACATTAGGCGACGAGTAGAACTGGAGAGAAACTATGGATGTTGAAATTCAATGAGATTTTCAACATATGGCAAAGAATGGATGGATGGATGGGTAAGAAGTGAGTGAGATATTATTTGCATGCGGAAAAGTTTTATAAAACAAGGCTTTCATATTGTGAAATAATTTAATTTCTTTTGAACACATTTTCAAACGGGTTTCTAAAGGATTCATAGTTGCCTTTCAACAAGCAATTAAGCAAAAATATTCGATGTGAGAGAATGTACAAAGTAAAAAAAAGTGTTTACACACGACTGGAAAATTCGGTAGAAAGCTTTTTGTTTTGCCATTACCAGGCTTTTACGTACATGTTCTGTAATTTTCTTTGTAAATGGATAAAACCGACATGTTCCCCACTGTGCCTCCAATTTGTATAGCAGAATCTAGATTTGATTTCGCTTGTACTTCATTAATTCTAAATCCGGGTTGACGCGGATGACATTTAAAGAGCTGAAAGAGATTGTCCAAAAGCCTTTGAAGTCTGTCCAGATTTGGAAAATCGAAACTGTTTTGTTCTGTCTTCGCATGGTTGAAACACGATTGAATCGAAGTAGTTTGTTTTTACCTTGACTTTAATTCTAACTTCTAAAATTGTATTTTCGTTCTTGTCGTATAATGAAATGCGTCATTAGAATGTAATGATGATGTCTGCATGTGTTTATAGGAACCACACTTTCTAGCAGTCCCATATGCAATTTATCAGTTTAACTCTTTCCTAGCTGCTACGATCTTTTCGTCACAGAGTTAAAATGCTATTGATTATGATCCATCTGTGCGCACTACCTAAATTGACTGCTTAAAATAGTCTACAATTGCTCGTACCAACTAAGTTTGAAGTTCCGGAATGAAATGATAATTAGATTTTTATACAGTTTGTACTATGAATTCAAACATATGTACGTGAACACCCGGCACATTTAAACTTTTAGGCTACAACTCGTTAATGCTAATTGCAGCTAGTGAAGATCATTAGTACGCCATGCATAAATGAAATGAGGTTGTAAAAGTATTTCTGAGCCCCGACTAATGACCAGTGTGTCACATTCTCAACCCCGTCTAATACAGAATCTGGTACAATTCCTGCCTATCGATTAAAATGTACATATTATAAATAGTTCTCCTTATATAACATCTTCCAATATGGTAGCAAATATGTATTCTTGTACATACATAATCGCATATAACAAAACAAGTATTAGACGGCTACTCTAACTCATAATCTGACTTCATTTGGAGATACGTATAGCTCACAACAATGAAATCAATTTACGAAACCGCAAAACAGTTTACTTTGTTCTGGGTGTTGTTTCCAATACGTCAAGTCAACCGTCTATCCTCCACCAACCACTCCCAACAGGAGAAACGCCATTAATTGCAACACTAGTGAATGTTTGTTAGCTCGAGTCAATGAAATACAGAGATAACCAGTCTAATTTCCGCTTTATTTTGTGTCATTTCCCTTTTCCGAATATTCTTTGACTCATTTCACACTATTTGCAATTCAGCCTTGATTCATAAATAAATCTAGACCACAATATAATCTGATAACCATTTGTAAAAATAGACCATAGTCTGAAAATGTCAGAAAACCATTCATATTCCAGGAGCGAAAAAACTTTTGCTCGTCTCAGCCGCATTCTGCGCAATCAGTTATTCAAAGACAGTTTCACCCATAAATAAAATACGAAGGCAAAAATGAATTATAACTTTTGATGAAGCTGCTGTGTCTCCTCGAAATTCGATTCTGCACTTTGTATCTTGTAGGATAACAAAGTGACAATCACAAAGTTCTACCCAATTACATTCTGCAGATACGACCCGAATTTTGGGCGTGACTGCATATACTTTGGGTCTGCTGGCAGCAGGGTAAAACCCAGGGGTTCAGTAGTATGAGTCAAAATAGAAACATAAGAATATATTTCAAAAAGCAATGGCTTATCTGTTTTAATAAATGATTTATTTCATACAAATAAATGAAGAAGCACGACAATAATGGCAGCACGGACTATATAATAATTCTGCAGAAACATATATGCAGCTTTTTCATTAACACTATAGGGTGGAATATTCGCAAAATTAATGTTAATTATGGCATGCACAGGATTTATACATACGCAGGATTGACATGAGAAATTGTAGAGCTTTCGTTCTCTAAACAGCAAAAATATGAGTTTGCACAGGAGGATTAGATGTAATACAGTAGCAATTTTCGAAATAAATCGTCCATGTATATATGCATTATCCTGCAATTAGCAGTACAGGTGTACGGAACAGCAACATAAACCCATCGACTAGGTTGGATTACTCTACAAAGTAATAATTTAATCCTGGTTACTAATCATAAGAAGCATATGTATCAGACCGGATGGAAATGAGATCAACACAATTTGTACATCATTCAGGCTGACGTATCTAGAAGTGTGAGAGTAGTCTGGCCAGAAAAGTGAATCATTAGAGGAAAGAAGTAGACGTAGAAATTGTACCACAAAGCAAAATGAGGGGCAAAAAATGGCAGATTTTTTCCCTTCACAGACTACAAGAGAGAAAATGAAGATTGTGAAGGTGGATGTGAATCATCCGCGCTCTTAAAGTTTACAACCTGCCCAGGTAATTTTGTAATTTGCTTGCTACTCGTCGTGTTGACTGGCTCAAATCAGTGCTACATGGTCCA
Source organism: Folsomia candida (assembly GCF_002217175.1). Lineage (NCBI taxonomy): Eukaryota > Metazoa > Arthropoda > Collembola > Entomobryomorpha > Isotomidae > Folsomia > Folsomia candida. The sequence continues at coordinate 21,402,888 of NW_019091193.1, read as the reverse complement.
CAAATGTTCACTTCACAGACACACAATGAGGAGGCAGGGTTCAGAAAAAGCTACAATCTATTAAGTAAGTACATGTAACAAAGAGTGGCGTAGTTTCGTGCGAGTGGATCCACGAGTACAACAAACTTTGCAGAGGAATGTTCTTTTGGATAATGGAATGAAATGGGCACATTTTTGTGGAATCGTGGCAAAAAAATCCGCGTCTAATTTCGCCAGTTGGAATTTAAAAGATGGGAAAATGTTATGAGTCGAGTTTTAGGATAGCCGGTCTCTGGAATCGAGAATTATGATATATACTTAAGTGTGATCTCTATACCAAGATCGTCGCTTAAGGTAAAAATGAAGAAAATATCGTGTGGAAGTCATATGTACCGTATACGTAATATGCAGTTTTGAAGGGTAAAATTTAATCGCGAGCACTAAATATATCGTGGTTTAGGTATATTATGTCGCATGATATGTATATACATGAAAATCCAGGGTCAAAAATATGTGAACTGCGGGCATTTGAACAGCAATGAAATGAAGTACGATAAGAAAGTATCTAGGTAATGATCCAAATACCTTTTGACCCTTTTTCACACCCGGTTTCAGGATTTCCTAATTCCTGATAACAGCATAAATAATGATCGAATGAATTGCTCGATTGTTGTCAATGTCGGCGTCATAAGGCACTAAATTCAAAGAGATGACATTATCTAACACGACTCGCTGTTGGAATTGAGTGTGATTCTGTTACATACACTTGCAAGTGCAGTGCTCGTTGTCATTTTCATTCTCCTCCATTCCTCTGTATACATATATCCAAAGAAAGGTGAAAGACATACGATTGTGTGATTAACATTGTTAGTGGAGTAAAGAATTGGGTGTTGGATGGAGACTTGTAGTATAATGTCGCCTATTAGGGAAGGAACCCGTATTATGTATAAAGAACTTTGTCCTGGAATAATGCAGCCATTGGCATTATAACGCGTTATCGACATCATTTAAGGCTTCCAAAAAGAATGGGTCATCAACTTCATGTCTGGATTCAATTTGGGTGGATGTGATATGACTTTCATTGATTATGGCGTTTCTGAATGGGAAAACTAAGATCTTGGTGGAAATGCTGACTAACTTCCTTCCCAAAATTTTACGTACAAAGGCATTGAGATGGAGAGACTTGCTATGCTCACGCCTATTCTGGATACTACGGAATAGCACATTCCTCTTATTGGCATGTTCCTTCTTATAGACTCAAAAGCAATTTAGGGCGGATTTGACAATCCAGGTAATGAAATCTGGCTGTCATTTAGTTCTTCTCGTCTGCCACCTCTTCTCTATTTACCCGAGTGTACTAATTGTCACTTGAACTGACATTTTGAGTAGCACTTATGCCAACAAAACAACTTTCACAGAATGGAGTAGAAAGACTACCGCACAGAGAAACACAACTTTTGATGACAACAGCACTCTAGTAATTTAAACCTCTCAGAGGGAAAAGTTGCTCTCTTTCTCCGAAAACTTTCGCAATTTGGAAAACATATGCTAATTGACTGCAGTTTTTGCATACAAATTACTCTCCTCAGTGCTCTTTTAGACTATTCTGGTGAATACTCAAGCAGATAAGATACCTTTTCAAATGTTGCAAGTACTCTGTGCAGTTTCCACTGCTGCTTAAATCCAAATAATTTTAGCCACTAAAAGGTATACATATTTAGCTTTACTCCTTTCATGCTTATTGCGTATTTTTATTAACCTGAAGAAATGTACATGCTTGCTCAACACAGGAGTCAAAGTGATTTTTGATTTTCTCTGACGGAACCACCGGACCATGGACGCGAGGAGCTGCACCACTGCATCTATTCACCCTTTGTGATGAATCAAGCAAAATTGCGAGAAAAGTGGATGAATGTGCAATGTGACAGTCTCACTTAACGCCTTTGGCTATTTCGCCAACAATCTATCGACTAATGTACAAGAATTCTAAATCTACTGAGGATGAGTCATCGAATTTTCGCCATAATTGTACACCAGCCAACCAACTTTGTGAAAAGGCAATAAAAACTTGATGATGTATAAATAGTGTGGTTTGCCTTTGTGTTCTAATAGCACTTTGTGTGAGACCAGAATATGCGACGCTTATTTGTTTGCGAACGAGTAGTGAGCAACAAGGAACACAATTTATCTGGTCGCAATCAGCGTTATGTTTGAGGCATCCCACAGCTAACTTTTACCCGCAGTTATCTTTAATAATACGTATGTACAGTGCTCGTATCTACGCTAATTATGTATATACGAGTGGAAAAGGGTGTAGTGCAAAGTATGTCTGAAATAGGCAGCATTCTGCTATTTTAGATTAGTGCACAACATGCTACGCTAGGTTTTTTTTTATTTAAAAATACAAGCCACGATTTACTTCGTTAAGTTGAATGGATGTTTGATGGAAAAGGAAGACAAGTTGGCCCAGGGCGATGGAAAGAAACAATGTGAATCATTTATATAACAATGTGTGCATTTTGAAATTAGTATGAATTTGTTACGATTTATGATAAATGCATGGCATTGGATACAGACATTACAACTGTATGTATTACACAGCTTCACTGTGAAACTATGTATTTATAAATTTTCTGCGTCGAATGCATTAATTTTCCATTCCAGGATAATGCCGTGTTTCTCCATATTCGACTCAATTTATTTACTGCTCCCGGTAAATAGTTGACCAGTTTGAATCTCACCAAATTTAGCTCCTGAGTAGATTAAAAATTTAATTGGCAGAAATGATTTTAAATGAATTTTAATTATTTATGTTTCCCAAGACTATAGAACCTCGAATCAAGGCAAATAGGCTTTGCGTTACAACCAATTTCTACGCTGGCAGACATTCATAAATAAATACAAACATTTTTCTGGTCTCTCGCCTTAACCCTTGTTCTGGTAAAAATAGCTCCCGACCAAACCGGCACATCAAGCAAAGTGACTTTCTTCTGCCAGTTGCAGTTGCCCATTTGTCCGCAATGAGCCAGAGGAGGGACGAGTGGGGAAATAAACAGATAAATAAATAAATATAATAAAAGTATATTTGAACTGAAGGGTTCATCTTCCTCTCCAACAAAAGAGCATTCCATTTCATTAGACGAGGAGAAAGCAAGTGTGAATTGGGAGCGGAGAGGCTGCGAGTGGATCCAGTGGCACCAAAATAACCAGTACAGAAATGAAACCCGTTCCTTCCTTCATTCCTTCACTCCTTCTTCCATCTGCAATGCGGGCAACAAGAAGTGGAGCAACCCGGTACCGGGTGGAACTCGCAACCTTCATGTTCCACCCCATGCTTTGTCTGGAAATAAATTCGGCTACCTAATTATGAGAGCACAAAATCGTGTCAGAAACACCCCCAGAATGGGAGGAAACTGACAAATTATAATTAATGAGACTATACATTTTTGAGCATAGTTCTGCCGGTGGAGAAGCGAGCCTTATAAGAAATACAAGGAGCCACAGCTAGTGGCGAAATGAAGTCAACACTTGGGTCACCCGAAATTAAGGGCAGTGCTGATCTGTGTCTCAATAACGTCCCAGTTGTCGTACTCGTGCATTCTTCACTAATTTCGACAAAAGTCAGTGATCCGGCGAGAGCAGAATTAAGATCAACCCTTTAACCCAGCTACTAACACGATCTGAAATATATATGGTCGCCATAATGTCTTTCAAAAACTCTTGGCGGAGGATGGCGAGTTCCGGAGTTGGAGAGTTGAGCAAACTGAGAAGAGATTAGAATTCCTCGCTCTCATTGGGAAAAATACCAAGAGAAAGTGATTCAACAAAAACTAGAATCTCGGTCGCTCTGCTTTATCCAATTAAACAATTAGAAAAGTGCAAACTACGCGAGGTTTTAAGCTAACAAAGATTACGCCCAACTTTAGTTCTTGACACATTTTATTTGGAAATGTTGAAATAGAAGGGACATGAAGGGGATGTAAACTTATGTGGACCTCGAACTTTGAGTAAATTCAATTATATATTATTACATGAATACCTAATCTCCCCAAAGAGGGGTTGGGCATGATCTTTGCGTTGTTTACAGAAAATATTTTCCTAAGTACAATGAAAAGCTCACTATTTGTACAACAAATTGGACCTATTTTATATCAACATCAAAAGAAAGAGATGGGAAATGAAGTTCGTGTGAAAGATTTAGTTCACAAATCCATTAAGTTATTTGCGTGCAAAATTAATTCTTAAAGAGAGAACCAGATTGTCAAAAGTTGATTGGTTTTCTGTTGAAACTGCGCAATAAGTAAAATTGTCTTTTGTTTTACTGCTATTACTGAACTGTGTGTGTAATGCAAATTTATTATGGTCGATTCATTATAATACAAAGTGCACCATGCAATAAAATTTGATAATTGTGCAGAGAAAGTATCTATAAAGCCGGCTTCATGGACATCTATGAATCTAGAACAATGAGGCAGCCATTATTCCAACCAAAATACTTTGCACAAAATCAGATTTCGGATGACTGCATAAGGAAGAACTGGTGGTGGGGATTAGAGGAGACGGAGATCGTGAGAAAGTTGGATGATGGAAATAGGATTTGGCTGGCGGCGAGGAAGGATTAGTTAGTGAATGAGCTCGAATTGCTTTAATAGACGAAGAGGCATTACATACGTAGAGCTTTTTGTGTACAAGGCTGAATGTAGGCGCATGGATCATGGACGGCAAACATGCAAGGACGCGATATAAAATAGGTGCTTACGTTCAAATAAATGTTACACTGGAGAAAGCTAAACCTATTAAGGCCAGATTTGTACCACAGATCTATTTCGCAATAATATGTATGTATCATTGGCAAGTTACAATTCAAGGCTGAACTATTGTTTAGGTATATTTCTAATCGTTTTGTTGTATGGACTTTACGAAAAAACCTTGTTTTGTGAACAATGGACTATGCATAAAGTTGGAGAGAAACTGCTGAATTATGCATATGCACACATGTACGAACGTGTACAGTTTATTTACTTTCACTGCGGTAGGAATCTGCATGCCTTATATAACAAGAGAACGAGACGGATTTAAATGGAAGCGTATCTCATGTATGAAATTTAAACGACAGTAATAAATGTCAGATTAAGGATATTTTATAAATGGGCAATAAACACATCATAATCTTAATCAAAGGATTAAGAACTTTGGTAGATGCAAACTCCTCAGTTAACTTTGTCAGTTCACGTATTTAGCCACCTCAGATACTTGTTCGTTCGTCCTTAAATACATTCCCGATTACATTTTCGTTTGATACCTACACAGTTCTCCTTCACGGATGAGGGCAGCTCAATTCTACAGAAACTAATTTCCATTTTTTTCATTTTGATGATGTCGGCTTCATTCGTGGAAAAATCCAGTCCGACCATGTACTCGCATAGCAAGGTTGACATGACGTGGATCGATACCGATATCAGTTCAATTTATGTTCATATAAATGAAACCTAACCAGGGCGGCACAAGTCTGCCTGAGAATAATCCTGGAGACCTGACCAGAAAGTAAGTACGTACACAAGAAAACAGCCAAGGGAGACCAAGACAAAGATGGAAATGAGGGAGAACCCACAGTTTTCGCAGCATTTAAGTTGTAATAATAATATTTTACTACTACGCTGCAAAATTTATGAGTGGTCAAATTCTCCCAAAATATTTTCCTCCTACGTCGATGGAGAAAATACGGACATGGCAGTTTTGCCGAGCAGACCACCGCCGGCCGGCCGGCATATAAAGCATTGGTAGGGACTTGGTTGTAGCAATCATAGCAGTGCACGATTGACGTCCTTCCTCTCGTTTCCTCCCAAACCAATTCGGTTCGTTGTTAGCCTGGTGGATCGGAAGAGAAAGTAGGAAATTAGAAGGCAGAGCACGGACTAACTTTTCACATAAAGCATTCCATACATAAAGTAGTAATAGTTGTAGGTAGCTCGGGGGAAAGTGCAAAGTGAGAGAAATGCGATACTTTCATTCTTTGGGCATACAACCAAAGAACAGGAAAAAGAGAAAAAAAGTACAGGACGAGTTTTGTACATGTAATCATTCAAAATTGTGGAAGAAGCAATTGTAAAATTTGTAAAAAGTACTTGTAAAAAGTATTGTAAAAGGTATATAGAAACGTCTGAAATTACGAAATATTACTTTTCCACGAATTGTTTTCATTTTAATACGTAAGAATTATGGTTAAAACAGCTTCCACATTTAGTGTGCAACGTAAGAAAAGTATGTAAATACATATGCAGGCCCATTGTTTAATCAAAGTAAAGTGGTGCATAGCTCATTTCTTAGCAAAAACAGAGAGTCAGTGTTTGGCAATTAGTTTTAAAAGATTTCAAGATCTGTCGAGTGATTTTTAGTGCTGACAGATTTTTTCATTTATTTAATGTCAGTCGAAGCAGGAAGCGAGTCGACTCAGGCTGTCGCGGATACAAAAAAGAACAAACAGAAAGGAATATGAGAGAAGAATCGGTCTACTTATTTCAGACCGTATCGCTGTATCTACATAAAACTGAAGTGGGTCCTGAAAGCGAAGAGTGAACGCAGCGAAGAAGTGCATCGATCACTTTGAATAAATTATCTATTGACAACAAAAATGCTTCTCCATACAGACTGACATTAAGAAATTGCAAGCAACCGACTAGTGAGAGGAGTAGCTTTGGATATTTTTTTATATTAGGTTGGTATGTATTGTTTAAAAGTTGGCGTTGCCTACTTGTAATTAAATCATTACAAACATTACAGATTTTTTTGATAAAGGAAACATCGAAGGCTTGAATGCAAGGCGTTTTTTAAAATATCTACGTATGCAATGCATTACTTATGCATCGAGTACAATGAAAATGATATATGCATATTACACATTGCATGAATTAAGAGAGTGCAGCGAATCTATAGAAAGTCACTTGAATTGTTTTTTCCATTTTTAGTACAAAACAATTTTTATCTTATACTGTCTACGCCGCAATAAATGGGGCAGTAACGGCACACCGGAACAAGTTTAAAAGCAACCAAGTGCAAACCGCTGGATCATTATTCACATCTAAAAGTTGGCACGACAAATTAACTGAGAGGTAGAGTCTGTTTTATACGAGTACACGATTCACTCTCCGAATATAGAGATAAATGGCTCAGAAACTGAAAAGGTTTCGGTACTTAAACAGTCAACACTTGCAAAGCGACTTTCACTTGAGTGGAAAGAAAGGAGTGTTCATGAAATGTTCAATATTTGAAGATAAGATGGAAGAAATATAAAAAAAATAATAATCTGTACGAACTGCAGATTATGAACCGTTTTCTAATTGAACTTTGATAGCCCGGAAAGTGACTTTTCCCTTGAACAACCTCCCACATCTTGGCCATGGGCCAACTCCCATTAGTGATGAATTACCCCCGAAATCCAAAATGGACCATGCAACCCAAGTCGTCGTCGTCGTGGACGTCATTTATTTTGCCTCTTCTTTCCTTTTTATTGCATCACAAGACACAGCTGGAGTTAACTGGAGCAGCAACGGCAACCAAGTCAATTGGACACATTTTATGTCTGTGGTAATGAGAACATAAGAAAGCACGTTGAAACGAAAACCTTTCTATTTACATGTCTAGGATTTCATCTCGGGTGCAATTATAGTGCCGATAAAAAAAGATTTGTATTGCTTCAAGGATCACCAGAAAAACGACGAATGATTTATTGCATTTCGGTTGCTTATTTTCTTAACTGTTGTGGGATGGATGCTTCATGTTTTTGTCTCAAAGCCTGTCTATTTATGTATGTGTTTTCAGATATTCTGAAATAAAAGCTAAGCAGTTTGTGAAAAGTCATGCGAATTCAGTTTGAAAATGAAATTTACAACATGCTCCATGCTCGCCATTGTTGGGACCAATATGGCATCTGTAATGGATAGAGACCGAGTAACACATGTACAATATTATGTACATCCAGTGAAACTACTTCTATAAACAACGTTGAAATTACAAGGGTGTGAATTTGCGGTTGCAAATTACCACCATCAACATTTGAAGAGCTATCTGATCTGATGTGGTCGACGCTTCCATCACATCAAACATTCCTGGATGGGGATGATTATGATGATGGAATGAAGTTTTGAGAGGGATTTCGGTGTCATTAGCATCCACATTTCATTCTGGTGGGTGGTGGTTAGTGGTCACACACGTAGGTTCGTATTATACGTACTTATGTACATACATATATCTGGTAAATGGCCTCGTTCGACTTGACCTATGGTTTTTGCACGACGTCTACTACGCCGACGTTGAGATTATTTAAGTTTCAATTCAGTCAGAATGGAACAGCTAAAATAAAAGCAAATCGCTACCACGTTCATAAATGTGTGTGTGTGAAAGAGAGAGTTTGTGAGCTGCATTATTATTATTATTGTACGATACTCCACACTTTATACAGAATGTCTGGTTGAAGAAACTTATCCACACTAATTGGGGTATAAATTAGCTCAAATCCAGCAATATTTCGTTACTTAACAGCATTTATATCAGATATAAAAAAACCTTTTAAGTCGATAATCAAGATCGTGGAAGATAATATACTTCATAGAACGTACTGCTCTTCTCAGTCAGACTGACTCCAAGTTAACTTCCTACATATTTCAAGGTTAAGCATACACCCTCGAATTACGTATTGCGTGTCGAGTTGAAGAAAGTTGCACAAGTTGAGCTACAATCTTATAATTTGTGGGGCAGGAACACGCAAGTATTAACTTTAAATTGAAAAATGCTGCACTCTGAACATGTTTGTACAGCAACAATACAACTTTGGAAGGTGATCGATTGGCGAAGTCGATCCAAGTTGGTGCATGATTTTAGGTATGGAATATATAAATAACATTACAGTGGGAAACGGTCTATCTGTGGATGTGAAAGTAAATTATTGGTTGGATTGAAAAGCATGGTCGAGACATGCAAACATAGTAAATTCTTTTCGGGCTGTTTTGTCACCAATAAATGTCCATGAAATTTTTATTGGTTGGCCTACGCACGTTTCAACATTCAATTCCCTTTATCGAGAAAGCGGTTTCGTTCTTCGCCAGTTGTATCAGGTCACGTGCTGGCACTTTCACGAGAAGGCTAATGTTTCAGAATTTAGAGTGAAAGGTGAAAGCACAATCTAATCTAGGAAGCCATCAACACAAAATTCGAGTTTCATGAAATTTAGGCGTCTACTAAAGTTTCCGCGAGAAGATGACAACTCCGAAAATTCAATAAACCGTTTTCTCATCTTCATTTTACTCTATGTATGTACGTACGTATTTCTTGAAATATCTGTATAAGAGAAAATGTATACCACGCAAATACAATTAAATATCCAAGTGGTGAATATCTGACGAAAGCCTGGTTACGAGTAACCGATCTGCCAAAATCCAGCCAATATTTTCTCATTTTATGGTTCAAAGGAGTAAATTGTGTAGCAGAGAGAAACATGCACGAGGACGTATAAAGGACACGTTCATGTGGAATATTCGAAAATGGAGGACACATACGCAAGACGTTGTTTGAGGGAAGGATGGAAAAGTAAATAATGGATTGCATGGAAGAAGGGATGAGAGGATTTTGAAAGTCTTTAAGGTCTTTAAAGTCTAAAGATAGACGCGATCCGGGCATTACATGGCTATCAAGAGGGAGACAGAAAACGAGAGGGTGGGTGGTTGGATGGGTGACTGATTCAGCTCCCTTGTTTAGTTAGGTTGTGTGTCAGATGTCGATAAAAACATTTGCTGGGTTTACAACGTAATTCGGAAAAAATTAAACTATTTATTTACACAGTTTCTGGGTTTGGTAACATCATAAGTTCCTTGGATTACATCACTAGCTAAATGAAATATGCAGAGTTATCAACAGAGACGTGTTCGATTAATTGATTATGAGACGAGTCGTGTGTATGTCAATTCTATTGCGAGCCAAATGAAACGGAAAGTGTGTCCGATGCACCAAAAGTCAACTCCTCCCGGATGCAACGTAATGAACCCGACAACCTAAACTAAATCCGAATGAGATGAACCCAACCTTCCTTCACCGGTTGCCAGTTGTGCACCACAATTACCATGCGATGCAATGCAACGCATATGTGGAGTCGCAGGAGGGAAGTGCTTCTCTAAAATGCATAACAGATACACAACTCTTGTCTAAATTTATCTCCCTGACTTGTTGGAAGTTAGAGAACGAGTGCCAACTGGAACTGCATTTCGAATTCAAACTCCCCAAGAAAATAAATATCGGTGACAGAGTTCAAAGTCAAGGGAGCGGTGCGCCGTAAACTGTAATGACAGAGTCTGACATGGCCAGAGTCTGGTCCGGAAGGAGTTTCGAATCCACAGAAATATGCAGCCCAACGATGATGCATGTCGTAAATGTAAATGCAACGTTGATGTATTTATGTACGCTTGGTAAAAGTAGACTAAATTAAAACCAGAACGTGAATTAATATCACAATTCTCTTATGAGAATAGCAACCAAGCTGAAGAGCAGTGTAGTAAATATATACATGTCGTCATACACATTGGTAAATGAAATGGATGTAATAAATAAAATACATGCACTGAATGAATGGATTTCTTATTCAGGAAGTCCGAATTTTAACCATGATAGCTGCATGTTTACCATTGCTTGAATTTTTATGAGCTTATCCAGACACCAGTTCAGAATAGGGCAGTGTGTCATATAAACTGCGCCTCACTGATGTGTCGACATTGGACTAATATGGAAAGATAAATAAAGAATAATGGCTGGCCCAAATTGTAGAATTTTTGCGATTTCTGTGAAAATTCTTATGAAAAACTCTCAATCGAAATGTGTGCGAAAGAAGAAGCAGCAATATTTAAAAAGACTAACGCTATGTAATGACTCATGCATTTATTGGTTCAACATGCAAGAATGTCTGAACTTAGGACATATGTGCATAGTCGTGTAACCTTAAGTCTTATGCCAAACTGTGCATTGCATCATTATTAATATTATTGTTAGCAAAAATCAGCATGGTAAAATATCTCATGGACAAAGCCGTTGGAGGATACCTCGTACACATTTCCTTTGCAAAGGCTATTTTGACAATAAAGCATGTATTTGAAGGATTACAGCTCTCAAATTAGTCTTGCAGATACAGGCTGTTCCCTCATCTCATCCTCAGTTGTTGTAACTTGGTCTTGGAGGGTAAAAAAAGCAACAAAAAAGATGGAATGGTTTTAAACTGTTCCATTCAACATGTTTTGTACCATCTTTCCAAGGCGGTTGGTTGGTTGGTTTGGATTGTAGACAATTTGTTCACACAAATTCACACAGTTGAGTAAGACCACTCCATTTTTCACTCTCCTTCTCAGGAGACAGACAGGTGGGCTTGTTCCTTCCCATCAACTCAACACCGAATTAGACAACTTTCAGAGGAATCGTTCTACTTTATTGCACAACAAAGGAATAAACTCTGGTTGGGTTGAACCAGAAATAATTCCAGAAGAGAGGATGCACGAGATGCCAATGACTCTAATCGCTCCTTCACCGCCCGTCCTCAAAATGTTGTAAATACGTTCATGAAATTCGTAATTTTGCATGGCCAGGTGGGACAAATGCAAATGAATTTTAGGCTGATGAGGAAAACGCTTAATCCGAAAGTCTGGGCAAATTAAATATAAGCAGCGTAATTGGCAGCAATTGTTTTAGAATAAAAGGCTGCGTTGATCTTCAGGGATGCATATGTTGGAGAAATTGTAACTAAATCTACCTAAACCTACGTATGCAAATGTTGTTAAATATTGCTCCCGAATATCCTATAATACTTTCCCCATGCAGACGCATTTATCTCGGAAAAGACGGTTGGAATTTAATCTCTAAAGAAGCCGAAGATGGTCGAGCAGCACATTTTGACTTTATTCCAGCAGCAGGCACATTTGGGACTTTGGGAGACATTTCAAGGAAGGTAAAAGCGCAATAAAACTATGCCATGCCAAGAACCAGAAACGACAATATCTTAAGTAAATGTAAACTGAGAAGAAAATGGGGAAAGTCTTGTTCTCATATTTGCTTAACCATAAAACCCAGAGTGAAAAAAAAGAAAACATGTATCGAGGATATCAATGTAAACAACTACATTCGTGCAGAGGTATTATATTCATACAAAACTGTTCCATGTTGCACAGACAGACAGACAGACGCACCTGCTGCAAGAGGGTAAGAGAGCACAATAGTAAAATAAAATACTCATGTCTGACAAGATTGAACTCTATACATATCTCTTTGGCACTTTGCTTTGTACACATTTTTCTTAGTGAGGCAAATACCTGGCAACGAAAAAAATTTGCTAAGTATGCATTTACCCCACCCAAAAAAAGTGACATAAGTCGATTTCTCGGTCATTTCTCAACCGATTTTGATGAAATTTTGCACAGATCATTGTTAGACAATTTAGAAAAGATGTGCTAGTCGACTTGGCGAATTTTTGATTTTTACCCAAGTTATGTGCCAAAATGTGCAAAAATTTTCCCCTGAAAACATATTTATTTTTATGATTCATAAGTGGTGTATCTCAGCATGCTCGCTTATTGAAAATATTTTAGTCAAAGTCATTCCGGATATTTTAAGCGCAAAATGACCTAAATCGGTTGAGAAATAACGGCGTTATTCAAGTTTGAAAATCAAAAATTTAATAAAAATATTCAGGGTGCCGATAATAACGGCGGTTGTGCAGTAAAAATAATGTCTTTGACAACCAATTACAAGTTTTAAATAAACGAGGCCCCCAAAAAAAGGAAATCTTAGTGAGTCAGCGCAATCACAGTTAATAAATAAAATTAGATTGAATAACTTTTGCATCACCGCTCGGGATAATTTTTACTGGGTCCACTGTAAATTTAGTTTTGCATACGCATGAACTCTTGCATTCATTAAATTAATTGAGATTACAAGATGACGTTTTTACTATTGAACGAGATGTTGGCTAAATTAATCGATATGATATTGTGAACTGCGAATTTTAAATTTAGAAGAGTTGAAAGTCTACAATTTCGATATATAAATTTCAATATCCTATTAATTCCTATTCTGATGAAATCTCCAGACCCACGATTGCTTGACATTAAGTATCTACGTCTTTTATAGATTGATAAAGTGTCAAATAATCTTGCTCCAGAACCTTTGAGGGGGGGGGCAATTATTCTTAATGATTAATTAATGCTTCCAGGAAAAATGATACCGAGAGCGGTGATGCAAAAGTTATTCAATCTAAATTTATTTATTAACTGTGATTGCGCTGACTCACTAAGATTTCCTTTTTTTGGGGGCCTCGTTTATGCAACAATGGAATCTTAGGAGGGGAGCTTGCGAGGTTGATAATAACAGATATTGGTGCCCTTTGGATATGTGGTAGGGACCCATGAGTGTACTAAAACCCTGAAGTAGTTTGACTCCATGGCCACATTTGCGCCCGCCACACCCACTCAAAAATGTCCAAAAAACGCTTTCACCCCAGTTTTCACTCACTCAAATCCACGCCAAAAATCCAATTTTACTCGGATTTTGAAATTTCTTTCACCATTATACTCCCAGATAGTTGCTTTCTTCAATCCAATATCAAACTCAATTTTATTGATGATTATTTCGCAAACATAATTTGTTTTGTTGATGACTACAACAATGCTCATTCAGAATTTTAAATTTTAAAAATACTAAAAATTTCGAAAAAATTGAGTTTGATATTGGATTGAAGAAAGCAACTATCTGGGAGTATAATGGTGAAAGAAATTTCAAAATCCGAGTAAAATTGGATTTTTGGCGTGGATTTGAGTGAGTGAAAACTGGGGTGAAAGCGTTTTTTGGACATTTTTGAGTGGGTGTGGCGGGCGCAAATGTGGCCATGGAGTCAAACTACTTCAGGGTTTTAGTACACTCATGGGTCCCTACCACATATCCAAAGGGCACCAATATCTGTTATTATCAACCTCGCAAGCTCCCCTCCTTAGTGGAATTTTTCGGTTATAGAAATAATTCGAGCATCGTATCAAGAGCTCCTTCCTAAAATGTATGCCCATGTGCACGACAGACCTCCTCAATTCTCCTCGTAAAATGTCCCAAAACGGGAAATGTAAACTGTATGTATGAATTTATGTTTCTAAAATGTCCACCATTACAGTGCAGACACAAGAAGTGTACACAGCTAACTTTGAATGCGTTATGCGAAATAGAGTAAAACTATAGAGAAGCGTTTTGAATATTATTACTTCCTTATGTACCAAGTTGCAATGATGTTGCTACCCCTCCGCTTGCTCATGACTCAACACATTTGCAATTTTTTTGCTGCAAGCTGGCGTCGAGGGGGGAAAGTCTAGTGAAGTGAAGTAGCGAGGTAGTAAAAGTTGGTGAGTCAGTAAAACACAGTGGCGCAGTCAGTCAATGCAGTAGCAGTTCTTCACGAGTCAGATTTGTAAATGAGTTGTCTGACAATGAGCATGGACACAATTGGGGATATTGTAATGACATTTTGCAAAAAAAATCAGCTAACGTGTCCAGTGAGTGCAACTCATATGCAGCGTATGCAATTGTCATGGACAAAAGAAGGTGTAAAATCGCCAACGCCAATATATATGTACATGTGCATGTTCACCCTGCTCATGCTCAGGGTACAACAGTCAGACAGGATACACCAGCACGAAAGACAAACAATTTAGTTCGAGTGATATTTACGTCACTGGTTTTTGCATTAGTCTTATTCGGTATTAATGATGTACATACTCCCAGTCATTTAACCCTCCTTCGCACGACCTCATTCGCTACCATATTGCTTTCACTGTAATGCTACGTAAAATATGAGAGCATAAAGTTATTATTAAAAAGTTGGTAATTTATAAAGTTGGATTGCAACCTCGTGGGTTGGTTGGTAGATCGATAACCCATTCTCCGATTCGATTTTCTTCACACTATTGCCCACCCAAAGCCCTCAGACATATTTACATAGAGAAGTACAATGGTGGCATGGATAAGACAAGGGGAGCCAGACATTGGCCACCAAAATTGATTAGGATCAACCTACTACTACTCATAAAACCCATTCACCCGTGTCCCGCAGTATAGCCTAAATAACGTGTGGATTTGTCAATTATGCGAAATACGCATATCTATCTGCTCTGGATACTTAAATATATCTCAAATTGCGAATAGAATTTTAACTCTAAATTGAATCATTTATCATGTTTGTGTGTTAAGAAAATAATGTCCACAAAATCAATAAGGTTAATCATCATAATAAGATTAATAGAATTGCAGACCTATTCATGCATGTTTACTTCGACCAAAAATAGACGGTGTGTATATGTAGACCTGCAGTTGAGAAAGGCATTTATTTCTAATATGCATGATTTTGTATCCGTTGCAGTCCAGCCAGGCTACGTGGTCGTGAATGTGAGCAGGGCACAGTTAGTTGGATAACAGGACCACATCGTGCCAGGAATTGCCTGGTTCGGATATTACATGAGACCACCACCGGTCGGATTAGTTGACATCCTTTTTCCTCCCACGATGATACTGTGTGCAACGGCGAGAACTACAATATTACAGTGTCCCTGCCTGCACCCTGCTACGACATATGCACAAAAAAGCTATCTATAGTCGCACACAGGTACCGATGAAAGTGGATGAGGTAACTCGCTCGCTGGAGAACTGAATCTATGGATTTTACGAAAGAAAGGTTCAGGAGTAAGCCAAGGAAAAAGGTGAAAGCAAAGTCACAATAAACCGGAAGCTTTTGTCTTGGATTAGGCCTGATGCATTTCTTTCAAAAAATGTCAAACAGTGCACTTACAAAGTAGATGTGCCTAGTTGCAGCGAATACAATCAGTTATTGATTAGGAGGAAAACGTGGTGGTTTGGTCACCTCAAGTAAACACTGACGTCAAAACGAATATGCTTTTATGAAATACATATTTATTGCTAATCTACTCTTGGCAGGCTTTACGATATATGCATTTTGTACTCGTGTATGTATGTGTATGTCAACCCATTAATACAGTTAAAGGTGGAGCATTTCAGCTACACACCTGCATTGACTTTTTTTCTAAAGGTATACTGCACAGATTAAGTTATGAGTCTAAATATAATAAGAATTCGTTTGGCTGACAATTTAATGAAGGAGAGAATTTCTCGACCAGAAAAACCAAATAAAACTGGAGGAAAAGAAAGCGAGTGAAAGTGAAGAATGGTTGTTGTTTGGTGCATGGGCTTCTTGACATTTTGACCCAAATCCTATCTCTGGTGATGGTAATGTGTTCTGGTTCCACGAGACTCTTCCGACTCTTGACATTTCACTCGAGCGTATGTATGTGCAAGAGCATAACACGGTCTCTCTCTGCTATCAAGCAGCCTTTACAGAGAGGAATTTGCAGAAAAAGAGAAGCCACACTGCATAGCGTCCACTTGTGTACATTGTATTATATTATAGCACACACGTAAGTAGAAACTATGTGGCTTCTCTATTCTTCTACAAAACTAGCAGAGAAGAGGTTACATTGTCCAGAAACAGATAATACTTTGCTCAGGATGAACTTTCCCCTTAATTATTGACCAGTTTGAATGCTTTCAGTTTCAGTTTCGAGAAGTGGGAAAGTTTCCAAAACACTTAAATTCGTAATTAAGTACTTAGATGTGCGGTGAGATGGGACGAGATTATGTTTATTACAGTTGATAATAAAGGGCAATTAGAAATTCTACGAATACGACTATGTAAGAGGAGAAATGAGTCAATGTTTTTGACAATTTTTGGCGAGATGAAATTCAGGTCAATGTATGTTATGAGCAGTTGGTGAATGATAAATGTTATTAGTAGTACTTAAAATATAAATCAATACAATATATCATCGTTGCTCAATTACTGTCCTTTTCCAGCAATTTGTATCATCACTCATTTTATGGGAAACGCCTATCTTGTCGTTATTCTTTCTCTATTATTTCACCCGTGGAGCTTATATATGTGTAAAACAAAGCATATATAACGGCCATCCGTACCTATTCTAATTTTCCCAGAAATAACAAACTACAACAATCAAGCAATTTGTCAATCTTTTCCCTAATTTTCTTGGGATTTCTCATCCTTTGATGTAAAGACAACTTTGTCGCTTTATTCAATAAATAGAAAGAGAGAGAGAGATACCAAAGTCCGAGCCGCATTTCACAACGTACAGGCTGAGATGAAACGGGCAATTCTTTCACTCTGTGACTTTCAGTCATCTTGGTGAAATTGTCAATTTGCTTTGAGCAGAGTGCAATGGGGAGAATGATCGCTCAGTCATCATTCATCCTTTCTGGACATGGTCATCATCATCGTCCTCTTTCTCGACGGAATGAGAGCGACAAACGACACACACGCATGGAATGAAATAAATTGAATGACAAGGATAGCCGAGAGGACAGTTGAGTTTAGCCAGCATGAAAAGGAAATTCTTTCCTGTCCGGTAATAGTTCAGTTTCAGTGCGGGATTCAGCCAACAAATGCAAGGATAAAAAGTAACCGAAAAAGTCGGCCACCAAAGTCGTTTACAGAAAATGTGAAAAGTTATTGAGCAAAGATGAAAATTTTTATATTTCTGGAAAAGAAAGTAAAGCCTAAAAATGTAGAAGTATTACAGCATGGTTTTGGTTAAAAAAGGTATTGTTACAAAGGTCAAGAGGGTTACTTATTATAGAATTAAGCAATAACACTATGTGTCGAGACTCCACCAGTTTCCCCACAAGCACGAAACCAGACAGCACGTTGTCTGGCTCATATTGTCATTTTTGGGCAAGAGAGAAAGGTAGGTAGCGGAGAGGTCATCATTGCGCAGCACCATCCACGGTCTGAGCTGCTGATGTCTTTCTCCAGCCAGCCAGCAGCACGAGAAAGAAGGAAAGAACAAACGCTTTCTTCTCCTGCTGATGTGGAAGGAAACATGTTGTTCGTTCATGTCATACCTGCTTTCACAGCGGCAACCCTACACTAACCACACCACCAAAGTGTCCTTGTCGTAATTATTATTGACCACCAGGACCACGCAGCAGTGCTACGGCAAAGTCCAAAAGTTTATGCTAAACATGGCAGTTGCATGATACGCAAGATGCATCCATCTCAATTTTTTATGTAATTCGGCATGTGCATATGTACAATAGAAACAGTCGATATGCATGTATTCACAAATATGACCAGGTGCATATATTTCGTACACAGAAAATTCATTCGCCACTTCGTAATCATAATAACCCAAAGCGACTCAAAATTTTCAAAGGTTTATGCATTCTGCATTAATTGTGGCTGTAATAAATTTTACTTATTGGATTTTATAAAAATGTGCGAACCTTTAATCAGTCTCTTGATAATGATCTCGCGATCCTCTTCGGAATGAGGTTCGGCCAGCACGATGAGAAGGTAGGAGCCGGTCAGAGGGGATAAGGCGCCTTTGTCCAATGTGTCGACACTCTCCTGTCCGGGCGTGAGGAGCGTCTCGGAGGCGGCGGCAGAAGTGTCAGTCGTAGGGACTGAACTGAGGGCTGGCCCCTCCTCCCCCACGACCAAGTCTCCACCGGGATCCATCACACACGGAGTACGCGGACCTCCCTCGACAACAATGTCTCAATGTCTCACTCTACAGGATGCACAAACTTTCTCTCTCAAATGGTTTACTTTTCTCTCAAAAGTTCACAGAAAGTCATGGATAATTTGAATATGCTGGTTAGACTCAATATTTTTGGACTTTATTTTTTATATATTTTACTTAAAGCACACTTGTAATTCATTCATACGCAGGTGTAATGCTTACACGTACATTTGCATGTACAAAGCGAGAGATGAGTTGGGAGAAACTTTGATGAACTGCAGCAGAAGCTCAAACGTAATGTATGTAATTTACATGTAGATGAACCTCATATTACGGGTTTTTAATGGTGACAGAGAACCTTAATTATTCTTGGACTTAATGTGTAAAATAATTAAGGAGAGGAGGGGTAATTAGCATTAACTTGATTTTACAGAGTCCTCAATGTGGACCACTATACTCGGATTGACTCTGGTAAGAAGGTACGATGAATGTGGAGCACAGGGATGAGAACAAGACAAAATGGTGATACTTAACGAGTTACTTTTCAAGTGCACTATTTAGCTAGGTTAAATTTAAATCGTGGTTTGCTGATTCCTGATGGTGTGGGTGGCTGACTGGGTGGAATTTGACCCATAAAAATAATTAGTCTAATTGCTAAATCTGGATCATATCATCACGAGAGAGTTATGCATGCTGTAATTTCTGTGGCATTGCAAACTACATGTAGTTTCAAATGAATCTACAAATTTCAATTTCTAATCAAGAAAATGTGACAAAGACAACAGTTTTGAAACCGGTCACATCTATTAATTAGGTCCGCCGCCCAAATAGGCACAAATAATCGATACCGTTTTATTTATGCCACGTTACTGCAGAATAACTCTGTACAAAGCAATATGATCCCGATTTAGCATGCAATTTCGCTTTATGAGCAATTCAGGATTCGAGAGGGGTGGTGGGTGGGTGTTTGGGAGAGGAGGAAGTGGGAGGGGGGTTGGTCGGCAAATGCAGACGAGGACACTGAGGAGGTGATGACAACTAACCGGAGTGGGTGGTGGTGGTTTGATGTGGCGTTGATCGCTGCTCGAGTTGGACTGAGAAGAAGAGACAACGGCTGCTGGCAAAAGTTCTCACACGATGTATTCTGCAGTTCTGCCAACCTACGACCATGGGCTATGCAGCAGCAGCCCGTTGTGCATCCAAATCCTAAACCCTTTATTTTTGTATACTGCAGTTCTTCTCCACCTTCACTTCCTCACGGGTAAATCATGGCTCATGCGGAACTCTTTTCTAACAACTTGCATAAAATGCCCATGTTTTACTGGGTTGGAAAGCTAGTCGAAGGTTATGATCGAGAGAGCACTTGACAACTCGGATGAAAGGGTGTAATTTGCAAAAGGCAAAAGGGGGACCGAAGCCCGATGTCAAAGGGGAAATACTTTGTTGCAAAAATTGGAAGGAAGGGAGAAATGACCAACTTCGTGGATCCTGCATCCATCTGAACTTGAGAGAAAGCATGCCAGCCTTTTTCCTTGGGAAGGATAATCAGCAGGGAGGGAGGGAGCGAGAGAGAGAGAGAAAAAGGATGAGAAAAAGGCACATGACTTTGTCGGGTGGAATCAGGCTTGTGCTCCGGTCCGGACATTTCCACCCGGTTCCGGTGCAAGGCTAGCATAGTGGAAAAGGAGCCGAATATGGACGAAATTATTTGGATACGAAAACTTCGAGAACTAATACCGGGGTTGGACCTGACTCTTAACGCACGGAAGGGGTCTTTGTACAGTTTTTATTTTAACCACGAATGATTGGCTGACTTTGCATAAGAAGCTATACATATGTACCTAAAAGAGGTAAGTATGTATAAATGTGTATATTTTGCATCAAAATACTTTTTGGTATTGAATAATTGTTCTTATTTCTCAGTCATCATCACTCGACATATTTCCCTTCCAGACAACGACCTTTTTAGCATCATTTCGACAGGAATCAAGGACAACAATGTGTAGCAATATTGTTGCTATTTTGCATCGTTACCAACGTGTATCCTACTCCATGAAGCATGGAAATCCGGGTGTAATTTTGCAAAATCATCATTACTGCTAAACTCCTCACATAAAGATAAGAGTAGAGTGTATACTCTGGCAAGACGTCTACTTGTCACGTTTGCAATGCCTAATTATTTTATATATTTATTGTAACACATACTTGATAATAATATAGAGACCATGTTAATATTATTAACGGATAAAGGACTAACAAACAAACTAGATAACAATAATAATAAGAAAAAAACGTACAAAAAAACATTTTAGTAATTCAATGATTTAAACATATTTTAAACGGAATGCACTATCGGAAATTAGCCTTAAATGTCGCTGGTCTGCTATTAATGAGTAGTCAGACCACCCCAGTACATACACCTTTTTGCAACATTTTTTGCGAAAACTGTTCTGATTTTGCATGAAACAAAGAGAATCTCGTTAAAATTTGCAGAGCAGCTAAAACCTGTTCCTTCACAATCGTCTCACACTGCCCCGCGGGCGCACGAGACACAAACTGCGAAAGCACGTCGTCGATTTACCATTCTCCTTGTTGGAGCAGCTCGAGATAAAATCCGGAAGGTTTTCTAATTTCAGTGCAGAAAACATTTTAATTTTTATATCAAAATGAAGTAAGTTACCTTTTTCACTATTAACCTATTTGCTTGTACTACTCTCATATAAAGATATTATTGATTTTCATTTACGTTGATTTAAAGTTGAGTTAAGATCTTAATGTGATGTTTTTTTCTGAGCTTAATTTTGCTAAGTACGGGATTGATTAATAAATGTATTTGATATTTTTGTGTCTAGGGTCGGTTTGTGTGCTTACAGCGCCTTCAAGATCTATCCTGGTCATGGGAAAACCCTGGTCAAGATCGATGGCAAGGTAAACGATATTAAATAACATGTGACCGGTGAATTTGGTGAAATGTACAGATTTTGTTAGCATTGTTTTTGGACTATTCTAAATGGTGGTGTGGTGGTATTTTTAACAGGTTTTCACGTTTCTTAATGGGAAATGCGAGAGATCCCACTTGATGAAGCGGAATCCCAGGAAGGTCACATGGACCGTGTACTACAGGTACGTGGCGTGTCAAGGCATATAAATTCGTACCGTTAGTATTTGTTGGTTTAATTTCATGAAAATGTGTAATTTATAGGCGCAAACATAAGAAGGGACAAGAGGAAGAGCAGCAGAAACGAAGAACCCGTAGAACCCACAAGTTTCAAAGGGCCATCGTAGGCGCTTCCCTCTCTGAAATTCAAGCCAAACGCAATATGAAACCAGAGGTAATATTATCAATTTATTACATTTTATAGGAAGTATGACAACATTGGAAACATGCAATCCGTTGGATCAGAAGGACAGTGATTTTAAAAGATGCACTACTTGAAACAAATAGGTCACACGTTATAAGGTTTTGTTTTGTTTTTCTTTGCAGGTTCGAAAGGCCCAAAGAGACCAGGCAATTCGTGCCGCCAAGGAGGCAAAGAAGGCTACCAAGGCTGTGAAGAAGGCGAACGCACCTACGAAGGCACCTGCAAAGGTCGAAAAGAAGCAGCAGAAGATCAGCAACAAGCCTCAACAAAAGGCCGCCCCAAGAGTAGGAGGAAAGCGTTAAATATTTTATACCTTAATTTTCTTTGTTTGTACCCTCAGTCCAGAATAAAGTTTAAGTTACGGTATAAAATGTATCGTTCCTCTTAGATTTTCTTTAAGAGTTTATGTTTGAATTTATGGGATCAGCGCAACTCACGATAATTCATGCACTATTGAAGCATTTTATTTGAGTACACACATCATCACGATTTGCATCACCCAAATTGATCAAGTTCTAATGAACTACAATAATTGTGAATAACATCTTTTGCATTTATTTCATTTATTGGTAACGCATGTAAAGAGAAATACGTGGACAGTAGGTTTAACTAACTGTTCGTTACTAACGTATTAAAAACTTTCAAATCCAGAAGGCGTATGTACCCGTGCAATAATAATCCACACCGCGTATATCACATTTATCAGAGTAAATATAATCGGTAGCTGATATTTGGCTGGTTTCGCAGATTTACTGAAACCGGTTAAAATTATAACATTTCATAATGGCTTAATATGTTATGTAATGCTTAATTACTGAGTAGGTAACTCACAAGTATATGAATTGTTTGAATTTCCCCATTGCACGGATATGCGCTTCAGGATCATTTTCAGACTTTATTTCTTCATCGTCCTTGTTAGTTTTCTGTATGTAACCATTTGTAGTATTTGAAGTTGTAATTGAATTGAGTTCCAACTGTAATTTTATGTAATTTGTATTTCATTCTTGTTCCATCTACGTAATATAGTTACAATAACTACTTCATTGTTTTGCAATTACTTTCACATCTGTAAAGTTGTCAGATTGATCAGATTCTGACTTTTCCAAAACAGCTCCACTACTCTTTTGTGTCGAAGTACCACTTTGCATGAAAAGATGAATCATGAGGGCCACTAATTACAATTAAATTTCATTTTTAGTTTCTGATTTGTCAAATTAAAAATGATTAAAATGAATACGGTTAAATTGCACTTTCACCTGATACAGCGTTTAACGAAAGATTCAAGCAGAGAAAGTGATAATGATCCAGCATTGTCGTAAACCCGGCATGAGTCATATCGCATGAAATGATCCACACCACCATTGTCATAAACTATAAACATAAACAAGGTATCGGCATTTAGCATATTTTGGCACATATTGTTTCCGATTTATAACAATATCTCACGGATGCTAACGTAATGTAGACAGAGTGTAAATTGGGCTTGACGAAGAGAGCCATGCAGGAAATTGTCATCAAAGCCACGACGGGAAAGTAGAGAAAGGAAAGACTCCTCTCAAATTGACGGTAAAACATCAACTGGATCTCTATGCTGGACTGATTATACACACCTGGAAGTTCATAATACGTAATACATAGTGTGCTTGAGTGCAATTTATTCCACGCATGCAGAATTTGTATCTACGATTTACCAAATTCATCTAGAAGTACACCTTGGCTGATTTTGTATTTCGTTAAGGAATATAGTCGAAGGTTGTCTAATTCCGTAATTTTGGTCAATGGATGATTTGTTGAATCAATTGCATATGCAATTTTCTTGCTAGAGGATTCACCTGAATGTATTTTTAAGTGAATCTAGTTACAAATTGATCCCATCGCCATATGCATTTGAATATGCATTTGGCTGCATCACTTTAGCATTGGAGTTATGTCCAAATGCAAATTCAACGACAATATTTCATCCTGTTTTGTTAGTTGGTCTTACCCGGTATGATTTTTATCGCACATGTCTGTTTGTCAAATGGAAAGTAGAAGAAATTCATAGAACAAGAGGTCGTAATTTCTAGCCTGCAATGAATAATTTGCGAACATCATGCATAAAAATATTAAGCTTTATAAAGGCTTACACACTTAAACGAACACTGCTTATGTATGTCATATGTAGGTTCTAATTAATATATTTACTTGGTCAATTTTGTTGTCGACCCATTTCCGTCGGATCTCATCAGTGTTTTCAGAATTGTAGATTCTCGTGCATTAACCACCGCTACGTCATAGTCCGTTCTTTTGTCGTGGGTCTCGTTTGTGATTTGTGCCTGCAATGATAGATCAGATTTGGACACAGGTCTACGAGTTAATTGATTGTAAAAGTTGCATGGCTCCATGGCTCGTTACATCGTCATTCCTATTTATACGGACTTCCGGTGAGACAGAAACTGAATTCGAGTGCGTCCACTCCTCAAACACATCCATCGTCAAGGTCATGTCCTGAAAATCGAGTTCAAGTTTAAGGATATTCATAAATTAGAGCTCGAGTACATGTATATAAATAATAATTACAAAGTCATCCACGTTAATAGCGACATGATGAAGTACAAAGTGCACCCTTACTTCCAAAGGAGCGTCTATAAATTCCAAACAATACTCAAGTTATGCACCCTGAAATATCAATATTAGTTCACACCGCATGATATACAGATACGTCTGGCACACATGTAATTTTGTATATGTTATTTAAATTTCTTGCATTTTTCTAGGAAAACTTAAAAAGTTGCAGCATCATGAAAAAAATATTTGGTCATTTAATTTAATATTACGCCAATTATGACTTGCTGCAGTCGCAAAAAATATTTTAACTGGAATGATTAATGACTCATTGTGCTCTCCGTACCAGTAGACATCATACACGATTTGTTTGCATGTATTTCTTGAATAATTCAGCATTATGTATGTAGATATTTGATGGTGATAATCATGTATTGCGTATTTGACAAGACTCAATTACCAACTTCATTCTAATGGCAATCAACAATTCTTGCAGTCTCTGAGAAATCTATACGAGTGCTTAAAAATTACCATCCGAACTATTGGGACGAATTAGTGAAGTTTGCAACAAATCGGTGGCATCTCTGGAAATTAAAAATGTATGATGTATATATGCTTCAATCATGCCGACTTATCTGTAAATTGACGTGGTTCTTACCCTTGTCCTTGTGGTGTCACTGCAGATGAATTGACTAAGATTGCAGCGAATAACAGGAGTATCACCAATAAAGTCTCAAGATATTTGCCGAATCGCGAAATACTCATGACAAACAGTGGATATGTATTTATAGTGAGAGTATTGTACAATTTATATTTTAACTGAATTTAGGATTAGTAGTAACTCAGAAATATTCACAGAGTATAATCACAAATTTCTGAATTCGTATTAACAACAGGAGTATAAAATTTTCGAGAATTTCCAAATCGTTGTCTACTTGTCGCTTTCCAGTACACAAATCGATTGTTGGTTACTAAACACTTGACAGAGTCGGTCAAACGTTCCTAAACTTGAGTCTAGCTTGAAGTTGTATGTAAATCCAAACAATAGACTGTACACGAACAATGAAAAGCTTCAAATCTTCTGAACCACACTGCAGAGTGGCGTGTTGTACTGGTCAGTGTAGAAATCAAAAGTTGTACTAAAGATGCATGGACATTACTTTTACAAGCATTCATCATGGCAAAAAAATCATCATCATCATAAATGCAATGCTATGTGGGACATATGTACATACACTTACTGGGATAATAGGGTGTCCCAAGTTTATAAAAAAAATCGCTTTTTCCGCTCACGATTTTTTCGCTCTTTTTGTAAACCGCACTGCGCATGCGATTCCGATCTTTTTTCCGCTTTTTCTGCTCAAAAATAAAATCTACTTTAAGATGATTTTTTCGCTCTTTTTACTACTTTGAGTGAAAAATCAGTCTCTCAGAGACATGTTTAAGGGGACATCACCCGATTTTGATGCCCTATGGAATATATTGCAATAAAAGGTGAGTGTACGGAAAGTGAAGGAGGATTTTACTCCATGGCCCCACCTGCGCCCGCCACACCCCCTGAAAATCATTGCAACCACTAAAACTACCGCATTCAAACCTTTGCCAAAAATCCTATTTTCATCCCATTTTGGTAATTTGTGGATTTACTTAGATAGTTGTTTTATCATATCCAACATGAAGCAAATTTAAATTTTAAAAGAAACTCCAAAGTTTCCTGACCACCCATTCTCTGCTCCTGCGTATTCAAGCGATAAAAAATCGGGACAGTCAAGTATTGAGCGAAAAAAGCGGATTTCAGATTTTTTGGCTTTTCGCTTTTTTAGATCTTTTTTACAAACTTGGGAGACCCTAATATTTATTATTAAATTCAACTGGACGATGTGCTCCTATGTACATAATTGTACGTATGTGTGGATGAATGTGGGGGTGCGAAATAGTTATAAATTGCATGAACTATAGGTAGCAAAACTGGTGAATCATATATAAGTATGTAGAGACTGATGATTATGGTCAATTAAATTTAAACTGCAACTGAAGTAGAGTAGAGCATGTGAATTGATTTTGGGTTCATATCAAGTATATCACGTTGATTTTGCGTGCGTAAAGTGCATGAAAATCGGGAATATCATGTTGTTTTAATTTTATTCAAAGTTCTCAGTGCATGTGAAAAAATCATGTTTGACAAAATTATTCTGAAATAATTAGTTCATAAATTCAAAATTATTATACGAGTGCAGTGAATGTACACTAGTTAAATTATCATTCCCCATTACAATATCTGTTCAGTATTGTCCATCAATACTAAAAAACCTCACTGGCTGGATTAATTATAGAACAACTTAATACTCATGGAAAGCTTGATTAAAATTACAAACGCTTGGAAAAATTTCTTGCAAATTGAAAATGAAAATGCCGGAAGAAAAATTATCATTTCACTTAAATGCCTCATACCTAACTGTGAGACACTTTGTAATCTCCTCGCACAAAATACGCCACTCCATATCGTATTCGACCTGTGTACATTTATATTTGACCAATTACTATTGATTATAGACGACAAATAGACTTTTTTATAGGAAATTAAGTAAGTCAAACCTGCTTGTCAGGATGGTAATGAGTGATGGCCGTCATGAGGTGCTTCTTGGCCGTCGAGGTTGTAACTAACTTTTCATCGTAGGTGAATTTACACTTCGGAGGATGTTTCGTGTAAACGTATTTCATCAATTTGTACGCATCCTCCCTAGATTTCAGAAAAGACAAGTTACATGAAATCATGAAATGAAACGAATAAAATATATAAATAAACGTCCAAGAAAACTTACAGTTTATGAACAGCCTTGAGCTCAGTAAGAACATTAGTCATTTTGGCCAAATAGGGTGCCTTTTCTTTCTCCCGGAGTTCTTCCTCCTCGCGTACAATGTCCTTCTAAAATCGCTCCAACGCCTCCTTACATTCCTTGTACCAGTCCTTCTTTGTCATGTCGCGAGGAAACAAGCATTGTGCCATGTCAAATGCCGTTCGATAGTATTCATGCGCTTTTGCTCGAATCTTGAATATTTTGTCAAAAACCCTTCCTTGACGGGACAAAGCAATGGCTTCATTTTCGATGTCGACCTCATGACAGCTTAATCCTGAGGCTTTGTAAGTATCCAGTGCGTCCCAAATGACCTCCAAGTCCAGTTCTTCAGTCTCGTTGACACATTGGTCAAAGAGTGCATCAGCCTAATGCAAATAAATAATATTTAAATGCATATAAAGTCGGTTATTTATTATGGTCATGTGCTCGTATAACTAATTAACATTAGTATAAAGTAATAATAAAGTCTTAACCTGTTTTCGATATCGAACTGCTTCACAGGACACTGAAAGAAAAGCAATGTCGTCCTCCAGGCTTTTAACTTGCTCAAGGTGTTGCAGATATTCGGCCAACACCGCATCTCTGCCGTTGGTGAAAGCATTTTCAGAACAAAACATCATGAAAGCGTGAAGTTCGTCTCGAGCATATTCCAGCAGCTGCTGCGTCCTTTTGAAGTCGGCTCTGAGTAAATATGTAAATATAGCAAAATAACTTAGTTGAAAAAAATACAGGAAACAAATTGTACACATATTTATGTATATTACCCTTCCATTGCCTTTACTCCCATCTGGTAAAAGTAATTTCCCTTCGCCAAACGATACTGCACTTGAAAGATGTGAAGCTCTTTCGCCTCAAAAATCTTGATGACGCCTCGGTCAAGCATTTGATACTTTGGGAGCTTATCGGTGGTTGCCGTCACCTCCACTGTGTCAAAATTAAATATAGATATAGTAAATCAAATCAGCTCATATTTTGTTAATATGCACAAAAGTTGCAAGACAAAGGTAAATTCCTATAATTCTTAATTTTTCATATGAATCACATGATGTGATGTATGAATGAACATTATATTTGTACATCCTGTGCCCGACATAAAATAACTAGTCTTTAATAAAAATTAACTATTGTATACTACCAACCAGCTCATACTATTATGGAGTTTTCCTCTACTCCCCAATCAAAAATTCGTGTCAATATTTTGGTATTAATTTAATTTCACTTACTTGATTTAAACGCCATTATGAACAATGAAGAAATGTGGCCTTGTAGCCGAACTCCCCAGTCGCCTTCACGGGTCACAGGTTGCTGCCAGCGCCAGGCATTCGTAAGTCCACGTAGGGCTTCTTCGACAAGGTAAATAATCCGAGTCAGGTCTTGCGGCCTCTGAATTTCCGCCAAACGGAAATTCGCCATGCCCAGATTCTTGTTCAGAATCACGGTAGTGTTGGTGTTTGTATTCGGATCCTGCTTCCGGATTTCTGAGCTGTATATTTCAGCAGCCCGTTCGAGATATGAGCGCTGCATGGAGCGGCTCATTCCTTGCTTCCCAGCCACACCCTCCCGGTACAGGTCGTTGGCCTGCGCCACGTTCATGCTTGAATATTTCTCAAAAGACTTTTTTAAATTCCCAACACACGAAATACGACACACGAATTACGAAAGTCAAATGGTAAAAGTTGGCTGAGTTGTCAATGAGTTGCAATAAGAAGTGAATGATGGGTGGACACGAACAGTCCTAATCTTGTCTTGAATTTTCTTCCTATGCACTGGCTGCAAGACGTGGGGTTTCGTTTATGTTCATGAACGTTTGCTGGAATGTGTTGCTGCTGCTATTTAGCAGCTAGTTGCTGGTGGTAGGCTTGCTTGGCTTGATGCACTGAGCAAATACAGAAAGACGAGAAGTTCATGAAAATATTACAATTGAGAATGAATCAGCTCTACCATGCATAGGCATTAACTTATCTGAGATAGGGTTCTGATTATAGATTGCGATACCACAGAGCCGAATAGATAAATAAATGTTATGTTTACAATGTAGAGGAGGTTTCGGATTTCGTAATTATTTTTGTTTATAGTTGGAGGCATAAGTACCGAACCCTAACGCATTACTGTAATATATATAAATAGTTTAATATAACTTTTGTTTTACACTTCATTTGGCTTATTCGTGTTGTTCCATGCATATTAAATTATAAAATAGGATTAGTAGTGAAAGATTTTCAACCTCGAATTTTTTGACTAATAAATCTGGACTTGCGTTTATGAAAAACCTATATAGACATGAAATTTTGCACTTTATGAATATACTTGAAAATTCAATGAACGAGTTTAATTGTCAGCGAAAAGGGAAGATTCATTTGATTTTTAAATGTTAATAATTTCTCAATTTTTAGACCTTCTTGCTTGAACGTGCAGTCAAGTAGGTATCGATAATCCATGAGACTTGATTTAATCAAATTGATTATTAAAAAAAATAATACTAATACTAATACCGAATGAGGATGAGATTGTGAAAACGAGACTTTATGCGATTCATTAACCATGAAAATTAAATTGCAGATCTTGACCTCATTATTTTCATTAGCTTTATGAGAAATTAAATATAAAATAATTTTATTTCATTTTGTGCCAATTGATAAATTTTTAGTAAAAGTCAAACAAACTTGTAATTTACAAGTTGTAATTAATCTATGAGGCAAATCACAAAACACATAAGCAAGCTTTTCAATCATATCAATTATCAATAAAGTGCGACTTCGCTTCTGCTTGGGATTAGCAGCAGTCATAGAGCAAATAAAGAAGGAAACCATAAATATTGCTGTTAATTCTGCACGTGGTGAAATTAATAAACCTTGGCTCATAATTTTCGGTTTTGGATATCCTATTAATTCATTATTGTGATAACCACCAGGTGACAAATTATCCAAAACCCTGGATTACTCAAGGTTTAGCCTCTATTGTAGTTTAGACTTATTAGTTTTCTTGAAATATGCCAGGGCCTACTAAAAGACGAAAGTACCACCAAGGTGAAGTGATCATTTTGATACTTTTTCACCCACAGCACAGCATACAGCATTGACTACCATTGAGCATTTAGTTTATTTAATTATCTTTTAATTAACAAATAGGGATCACGACTGAAAAGAAGAAATACAGAACCAAGCGGAGGACCAGGGACATTGATCTTATTTGTGAGGATTTGGATCATCCAGAAAAGTTTGAAAAGAAACCCATCGACTTTGATCTACCCGGAGGAGGTCAATTCTACTGTCTTCATTGCGCGTAATTAGTCCAACTTCACATTCTTATTAAAATGTTGTACATTGTAACCTTAACCACCAACTTATTAACATGAGGGCTTTTGACCATGAAGTGTTTCCGGCTTTGACTTTTTTTTGTATTTGGTTTATCTATATTTTTGTTTGATCTTGACAGGAAGCACTACATCAGCCAACACGCCCTCGAGGAACACCGGCGAGGGAAGGTGCACAAGAAGAGGGTGAAGGAGACGGAGGAGGTGCCCTATTCAGTGGAGGAGTCCGAACGAGCCGGGGGACTGGGCTCATACCTCCCACCGCCTGCAAAGAGGTCCAAACCGAACCCAACATTGATTGAGGACGACATCAAGATCGCAGACGACTAATTTCTAATCACAAAATTTACCGTAATTATATCATTTCAATATTTGGCAAGTTATTTCCTTATAAAAGAATCAAGGTATTTTGTATGCGTAAGCTCATGTCTTATATATTACTTATGTGTTGCAGATATTCACAGTTATAGAAATAAATAAGCCTATCTTTAAATAAATTGCTGCAATGCTGAAGTCGCTACTTCGAATCCCTTCCCCTGGCTCGCCTGCTGCTACCTTTGTCAAATCCGAATCCTATTCATACATTCCCAACAACAAGCAAAATCCTAAATTTGAGACTGCTTCCTCAGTTGTTGGCAATTTTTCTTTAAAATATGTCGACCATAAAAATTGCGTGTATCCTTTGTACACTATTCCACCGTCAATCAAAAGGCTTTCTCAATTTCCACTTCTTCAAATATCATCATTCATTCTGAATCAATCACAACCACGTCGATCGTACAGCACCGAATCTCTCTTTCGTCTTAATGAAACAAATTCCGGACTGCTTCAGCCGGTTCTTGACATTGAAAACATCTTCCGTAATGAAATCTTATTTCAAAATTCGGTCTCTAAGCGTAAACTTAATCGAAAAAGAGTGTCAATAGTCAAAGAACTTTATTCCAAAGCTCTCGAAGCGAAGCAAGTCAGAGACCAAATTCAGCTTCAGCGGGACGATACCACAAACAGAGTACAAGAACTTGTTCGTTCCGAGAAGGACAAGGAAATTAAAGCGGAAGAAATGAAGACTTTAAAAGAAAATGGACGAAAATTAAGAGAACAACTTAGAGAGTCTGACGCGAAGTTTAACCAATTCAATGACGAATTAGTAGACTATGTGTTATCTCTGCCCAACTTGTTGGACCCAGAAACTCCAGAAGCTGAAGCCACTCTTTTGAGTCAGACGACGGTTCCTGAAGGAGTCAAAAAATGGGAGTTTCCTGAATACACTGCCATCGAGTCACCAGTGGGACCCGGACTTCTGGCAGAATTTCCGATAGGGCAAAGTGCCTGGTTGGACGTTCATTTGAGGGAAAAAGCTCAAACACACTTATTAAAAGGTGGATTCGTAGAAACTGGAAATGCAGAGTATGTTAAGCGAATAATTTTGCAAGGGGCTGGAATTGACCCGAGTCAGTTTTTGCGAATTCGTGAGGTAAAGTGAATTGTCAATTTTACTAATTATATTTGATGGTTGAAATTTAGACATGTATGTTGAAAACATTTAAGAATCACCTGTTTTTTGTATTTCCAGCCGAATGTGAAAAAAGGATGGGAGCACGCCACGTATTTAGCAGGTGGAGCGTCCTTCCCTTCGTTCCTGGCATTATTCTCGCAGTCAATTATTGATAGTCCACGATGCCTCCCTTTGAGATATTTTGTTATTGGACGATCATACAACACTCACAAAGACCGTATGTGGTAACATTCATTTTCTAGCAGATATTTTGCCATGTAAATATGTAGGTATTTTTTTGATAGTGTGTACATGTTTTAGGACCAGGAAGCTATCAAAGTCATAATGTTCAAGCTTTCGTTGCCTGTCAAAATGAAGAAGAGATGGAACAAGAGTTCAAAAAACTTCAAAGTCTTATGGAATCATTCTATTCCACACAAGTCGGCTTCCCATTCCAGACTCAAATTGTTCCAGCATCCCGTCTCAAGATGTATGAAAAGAAGAAACTTGCATTTGTCATGAACAAAACAGATCAGTCACCAAGTAAGATGGTAGGAACGTTATCAGTTGTGGGGGACTATGTCAGCAAAAGGCTTCTCTGCTGCTATTTTGATAACAAGAAAAAAACTAAATTTCTTCATTTAATAAGCGCACAATTCTTTAACATTACACATTTCCTAAGAACTTCGCAGCCGAAAAAGGTTGACCATACTGGTTTGCCTGTTGTAAATGAGAGTCGTGTTCTACATGTTGCGAATGAACTGAATGCCGAAAATAGGACCATTGATCCTACCACAAAAATTCCCTGATGACGATCACTTTAACTTGCAGTAGGGTGTGACATGGACGTAGCGATTAAATAATAAATCATGCTAGTGCTAATAATTTGTTTAATGATTTGTTTTATTGTACGTTGTTTCACAAGCTAATCATAAGAAGTTAAAGAGAAACAGGGTAAGACGACTTCATATGGGTTAAAAATCAATTGTTGTACGTTGGTTTATCAGCACATCAGAGACAGCTTAAGCCACTATTAAGTAGAAACATAAATACGTAAGTAATAGATTTCTGTAGCATGTGTCAAAATCATATAGAAATGATGATTGCAATTAATGCAATTACCTCGGACAATGTCAGTTTGATGTGGCCATTGAGCAATGGGTCTTTTTTATCGTAGTTTGCTATAACGATTAAATATTTAATATACCGATAACTTCTTATCTCATACATACTATCATTGCACGAAAACGGAAAAATTGTTGTTACCAAATGCCACCGTTAAATGTAGGATTGATCCCACAAAGTCTCCAAAGCGCATAGTTCCATCTTTCCTCATGAATCGAAGAACAAGTACGGACAATATGTCGTTGTTTAGTTGAAACCCTTGAAAAATTTAGAATTGAGACATTCATTGGACTGATATGAATATTTGTACATGTTAATAGTGTCCATTTATTAATTAAACTGTGCGTACATACCAACATCGGTCAAAGCGTCTCTAAGTCTTTCTCCTTTGAGTACTCCGTGCTTTTCTTTCGTATGATTTTTAAAAGCGTTCTGCCAAGACTTTAAACTAAACATGAGTTCTTTAAATTGCTGAAACTTTAAGCGTCCTAGTCCAGTTTTCTGAAACAAAATTTTATTTTTATATTGTACTTTACACTAAACCTAATCTACCGTTAGCATATCATAAATTGATAATTACATCCATGGCAAGTACAACTTGTCTGCATACTTCCAAGGTCGCACAGCTTTTGATGTAGTCTGTCGAGATAAATTATAAAACAAGTCGCTAATTGAGTTTATACTTTAAAATTCGCATTTTGTTATTCACCGTTCGGTAGTACAGCTTCAAGCAATTCTTGCAAATCGAAAGAGCTGATTGTCCTGTGCTCATCACTCAACTGTTGAAAAACTGCTTCATACTGTTGAAAATTCTTTGTTTCCTGGCATGACGTAGCAGACTAGAATATGATTAAATTAATTATCCATCTTGCATCAATGCACGTTTTCACTATCAACTATGCAATTTAAGCCCAAAAATTACCTTAAGAATCGCCGATTTTTTGACGCAAGGTGTTGTATCGATCAATCTATGGAATAAAGTCATTTGAAGTTTTAGGTACTAATGAAGACGAAATAATTATGCAAAATTCAAACCTGAGTTTAATGGTATTTGCAGAATAAACCCGGAAAGTGAAGGATGTTTCTTGAGCCGGCTCAAAAGTTGTTGGAATCACGAGATAATAACCACCTCCTTCTCCAAGTTGACATCTTTGACTGACCTATTTTAGAAATATTACATGTATGCAACCAACGTCAATTTATTTACTGATAAAAGTATCAAGTACTTGTCGACTGTTGGTGTACTGTGAATTTGTCAAGCTTTTATTCTTTTTGAAAAAACTTTTCCCAATTGAATCCGAATTTAATTTGGGTAGTGGATAGACCGTGAATCCAATAACCTGTGAATTACAAATACCCAGTTGTACCATTTTATCATTATTGCATCCATGTGATTGTATCTAGTGGACAAGATCATTTAACACAATCTGTGCATTATGCGACAAAAAATATTAAGATGAAACTGTTCCTGGCAATTTTTATTTAATCTCGGTAATCTCTGTGAAAGTCATTCAGGCGTTCAGCCAGTCACACAAATAATCTTTTGCTGCTCATGGTAAACCAAACCAACAATTTCGCTCAACAATATTCACGACAAAGATATGTGTATCTTAGTAAATCCACCTGACTGTTTGTATTATAATGCTGTAAGTAGCATGAGATGATGATGCCACCACGTCACAGTTACCAAAATGTGTCAGCAGTCAGCTAACTGCAAAAATAAATTTTAGACGCATTCATGCAGGTGGCCTAATACGATAGAGCTACGCCATGTAACGGGATTATGTTAAGAAGAAATCAACGGATCCTTTGACGTATATTCAGCTAGTCAACTCACACTAATTTAATTATGTGGCGATTTATTCTCTATCCACAGAGTTCCACACATGATTACTAAATATCTTTATCTAAATATCTTTGGATAGATATCGGCTACAAAATGGTAACGCATGGGTCGAATATTGAATTTGAGATGCAAATAAAAGTAATTTACGAATGTGTGTGGTGGACTAAATATGATTTCACAATAAATATTAAAGCATAACCCTAAGCACACTGATAATTTCTTTACAATTATTTTAATTATAGTTCCTATTCAAATTATTCATTACCTTGGGGTCCATTATGGCATGTTGATTGAGAGAAAGAACCACCTCTTCCATTTCTGTGACCAGCAGGTGCAGTTGAGGGTTGATGTGAAAAGTGTCTGTAATTAATTATTTAATGACAATCGAGTAATAATGATAATTAGGCTTTTTTAGCAAGGATTGCCAACTTAGGATTAGCGTTAACGTTAGCGTGTTTTTAATTACCAGTGTTGTTTCTACATCCTCCAGCCGTTACGCCACGCATCCAAGCCCCCTGAAACTGCTTTACATGCCACGGCGTTTTGTTATTTAGAGAAACCTCGTCCTTGCTTGTTTCGTGGTCCAAGTGAACTACTTCCATGTGAGTGAACGTTTTCAAAAAATCTCCATAAGGCATCCTATTCCAAATCAAAATTGGTATCATTCATTGGAAAATTTGAAAAGAAAATGAAAGCGTCTACGATTATTTTTGGTTTGGCTTGAGTTATTGCTGAACATGTTTGACTTGTGGAAGGAGCCATTCATTTTTTATAAAATTGCTTAGAATGCAGAGGTCGAGAGAATAGAAACTGTCTGAGTTGGTAACCTCAAGAGTGGTATTGGCGGCGCCGTAGTAATCTCAGTACCACAAACAAAAAATATCCTATTGTGCTACAACAAGGAGCGATAAGTTGCTTAAAACCGACAGTTATTATCAGTGGTTAGCTCATTTTAGTTGGTCGGTAAACCACAGAGCGAAATTCTCACGGGAACTTTTCAAAAACGTCAAAATTTGTTGTTTTCACTTCGGCGTAGTCTAGCTCTTGGAAAAACTATTATTTAAATTATCTCACCAAAACTCTCCTTGGGCTAGCGACTTGATTTGTAAGATCTGTTGATCGATAGCAGACACTTGCGCCCATTCTGTGGACGTTTTCGACCAACTGCCGATAAATTCACTGACCAATCCGGACCCTCGAAGGCGAATTAATTGAACCCCTTCTCCACTCAGAGTTTCAATCTGCAAAAATAAAATTCAGTTTCACTGGGCTGCGTAATTTTCCTCATAATAACGACTCAAATTCTATACATGCATTATAAAACCAAGTAAAAGATTGAAATTATGAATGACTAAATCATCAAATTATAATAATTGTTTGGTTCCTTGCTTTTGATAAAATGAGCACATGTTGTATCATTAAGCTTGCATAACACATGTTCCTATACAATTGCATTGATTTGATTAGGATATCAATGGGTAAAATCTAACAAAGTTTCTCATCGTCGTAATTAGGTTCATAATTGCTTATTATTAAAGAATCTGCGTAAAAGTGTGTGGTGTTTGAAATAACGAGAAGGAAGGAAGAACGGTCTCACTTTTCATTTGCATAGCGTTTTCATAGGTTTATTAATGTTGTATTTATAGTAGTAATAAATAGGATGCTATTTTCATAATGGATAATTTTGCCTCAAATACATTGTACATATGAAATTCACCAAGTACTAAAGTACATTGAAATACGGTCATTATACGAATTTTTTAGCAATCTCGCCAACGCCACTTGTACAAATATTTAAGTTCTGACGCTGATATGTATTTACATCTGCCAACCTGAACCAAGTCTTATAGGAAGTTATAAGTTGTGCTTCATATGTTCAGAAAGTTGGATTTTTTTTTGTAATTAGTGTAAAGTATCTTTTTAATTAACAATAATGAGCATAAAAAATAAACCGAGGCCTAAAATATTAGAGTGGAAAAAATGCATGTTCTCGAAATATACGCATCACTTTCTACGTCTTGATGTGATATGTTTCGTTTTGGTGGCCGTGTTAGCCATTTATATTGGAAAATGTTACTTATCTGTATCCAGTTTTTCAAGCAGTACAAACAATGGACAGAAACATTGGCCAATAGTTCAAGATTGGGAACAAATATTTGAGACACAGGTCCATGAAAAGTTTTTTGTCTACTCGGCCTTTTATGATTATTTGGGGTAAATTGACTAAATTTCGCTTTGATCATTGCATCAATTGTCCATTTTAAGTGCTCACGATATTTTAAATAGAGGAGACGCAATAGTTAAAGTTTTGGGAGCAACCACCCCGAAGATTCAAACAAAGTTTTACTGTCATTTATTTGACAACGCAAGGGAACACTATGAAACGGTTACATCAACCCTTCAAATTACCAGACATGCTAGCAGAGAGCTGCAGATAAGGTTGAGAAACAAACTATACAAGACTATTTATATAATTATCAACGACGCTCTTTGTAAAATCTACTTGTTAAAATATTTTAATATCTTGCAGTCCAGTCACAATTTTCTGCAAGCTCGCAGGACTAAAGTACTTGCCTTCTTTCGTTTCCTTATCCCCTGATCGAGCACTGAGCAGATCGAGGATCAAACTTATCCCAGTGATTTATAATAAACCCAATGACCTTGAAAGGGGTGATAAGAACATTTTGTCAAAGACGATTGGATTTGCTGCTTGTGTCCAGCCAACCTATGAATATGACGATGTCTGGCAATTTCTCCAGTGGATCGAGTTCCAAATGATTATGGGAGTGGAACATTTTACATTTTATAACATCTCGATTGGGCCTCAAACTTCGTGTCTGATAAAAAACTACAACATGAACGCACAAACAGGACCAATCATAAAAGTTCTTCCGTGGCAAAATATTCGACAAATTCCAGAGCTCCATAATAATGGTCAAGTCGTTCAAGCTACCGACTGTGCTGCGCGGTTCAAGAATAAAGCGAAATTTGTGGTCATCTTAGACTATGACGAGTACATCATACCAAGACAAAATTTATCACAACAAATCAACAACTACAATCAACTTGTGCAATTTTCTCTAGCGAATTTAGAATATAAGGGACATATTCCGGTTCAATTCCAATTTAGAAGTGGACTGTTTGGTCTTGGATGGCCGGCGTATCAAAATGCTAAAAAAGCTACAAAAGTTGAAGATAAAATTACAAATAAACTTTATCTTTTAAAGCACGTCACAAGATTAAAGCACATCGAACCGTTCAATTACCGGTAAGTCTACAATTCGAAATCACCTTATGAAAAAATATGGCATGCGTAGTCGTGGACATTGGATGAGCTAATTCAAAACAAATTATATGACAGTGCAAAATTCATCACGATGCCAGACTTTGTCACTGAGCCCGGAATTCACAGCATGGTTCATGCCCTTCCAAAAAACGGTATCGAACTATTAGTTCCAGAAACTGTGGCGTACGTCCATCACTACAGGAAGTGCAACTGGGCAGAAGATTGTGCCGGAAAGGAAACTGAGCAAGACAAAACAGGGCATGCGTTTATTCAGCAATTACTGCCCAGAGTTGTGAAAAGGTATCAAAGCGTTAAGGACTTGTGTGGGATTAAATTATAGAAGTAGAAGAAAGTTAAATACAAAATTAATTTGAATATTATCAACACTGCAAGAGAATGCAAATTATTTTCATTTTTTGGTCATTACCATTTATCAACGTTGTTTAAAAACATTCAAGGTATTTAAATGTGAGTACCTTTTGAACCTCATAAAGACGATAGTTAACTCCAAACTGAATTCCGTTTGCCAACTTTTCTGCACCTCCATTCTGTAAATAATAAAGACATGTAATTACATATGTCGTTAGAAAAATTTGACGAATTAAAAAATATAAACGACTGCGAGTATTAGAAAATAAGACAACAAGGCTGCGATTAATATGCAGTGCAATCATCTAAAGTTATCACGACCCTAGTCTAATCTTAAAGCGTACTTAGTTATTCACTGCAATTTTCTTTCGTGTAACACGAGAAGAATTGAACGAGTTTATGTCCACTATGTTGTATGTGTACATATGCTAATGAGAAATGGCAACCAGCACACGCCAAGTCAATTGCAGGTTCAATTGCAATCTTCAACCCCAACCATTTCACACTTTTACGGCTTCAACTCTTGTTTCAACATGTTGTAGATTATTGAAGTAATAAAGTAAGATATTTATGATTTATTTGTGTGCTTATGTGTCTTGTTTGACTTTTCTCATCATTTTATTCAAGAAAAAACTTTTGTTTGACTTTATGTTGGAGAAATTTCATTTTTTAGTTTTACTGTGGGCAAGTTCTAATACGCAGTACACCCTTAAACTGCTAACTTATACGGGATTGTGGGATGATACTACAATCTAATACGTAAGACCTGTGTCATGCCAGGCACAACTACCTTGGATTAAAATTTGTCAGACTGTAAACTTTACTTGGAGTACCTGGTACACACGAACGGTTCATGTTTTATGCATACATGTAGTTAAACATGTACATACGTTTTTAATAAACAGTTCAAGTTGCATTCCCTTTCGATGTTGTGCGCAAACATAAGACACATGTCCAACCCACACGTGGATTAACAAGGTGTGTAATTCTATTGAGAACTGTCAGATTCAATCATTGTATGGACCAAAAAGTCAGTTAATAATCTCAAAATGGAAAAATGGGCGACTGAGATTTGTGCACATTTTCTACACGGGAACGCATAAGCGGAGCTGATGGGCAGCTAAATCGCATCCTCCTTACGACACATAATAATGCAGGATGATAAGGATAAGATTATAAGGAGATCACATCACATAATGGATCATGTTTGTAGTTTGTTCAACAAGGAAGTCGCTGTCATGATAAAAACTACACGTAGGTTTCGAGAGGACAAGCCAAAGTTTTAAATCTAATGTCAATAGTAAACACGCATTAATCAGATTCACCCACGATTGAAAAGAGGAGCAAGGATTTGCATTTCGAGAGACCTTCAACTTGTCATCTATCAATGATTACATATTGAGGATGATAAGAATCACAGTTTAATAACTTCCTACTCAAAAGTCAAATCAAAGGACACATTTAATTGGATTATAGAAGGCAACGGGCTTAAATAAGCTTTTCTTTCGAGATTTGACTCTGACAAATCTAGCTCTCGTGTACTTGCAGACCATAGTGGGAAACTAATGGTCTGCTCTACCAATAACTAAGGTTCTATACTTATTGTTTCAGAAAATGGTTTAATTTCACATTTTTGAGGTATGGTAAAAGTATTCAGGTTAATGTCACGCAAACACAATATTAAGCAGTGGATGTGAGAGGGCATCATCATCAGTGTAGTGCTCTCAAAATTCAAGGAAATTAACTCTCTTCAAGTATTATTCATATGTAAGCCTGAGGCTGTTTTGTTAATACTGCTTCATCGCGTTTTTGATACTTTGTAGAAATGTCGTGTCATAAATTTGCATTCTTTCATTATTTCTGCTCTACCCACTAACCTAATGCCACACATGTTGTTAAACTCGTGACATTTGACATTTCTAAGAAAGTTGTACCATTTTCCATCGATTTAGCTACAATTTTACCTGATGCGACGACTGACGAACGGAAACAGTGATGATGGACGTCATCTGCAACAACTTGTTCAAAAGTCTGCTGCACGAAGTGGGGTCTTGTCGCAGGGGGATTGACTCCGTGATGCCACCAGTCAGGTCGGAAAATCCGTCCAACGAAGTCCCATATTTTAAGGCCTCGTACGATCCGTGTAATCTAGATGATAAAGTTATAGAAAATATTCACTTGTTTAGTAATGTTGAATAATTGTGAAAATTCATTTTAAATTTGCAAGGATGACTTCACATTTCCATTCAAGTCAGCACCAACAATTGAATATTCATCGTCTCATCTCATTTCAGAATCAATTTAGGTACATTTCATTAGCCCAAGTGAAATGTAAGGTGTTGAGATGTACGTACATTCATTTGTAGACTTATTAGATTTTTATTTTTATTGCATTGCAATGATGATGCGAACAATGTGATGAGATCTTATAGGGATCATTTAAGATATAAAAATATGTATTTCACAGCCAACCCAATTTCCTTTACGTGTTGAGTTAAACTCTGCTAATTGAAAGTAGTGCAAGTAGCCCTTGTATGTAAGTGTAACTGATCTTTAATTCGACAAAGTCATCATGTCTCATCAGATTTCGCACTGCTTGGACACATGTACATTCGTACGTCTCGGAAGCAATCACATTTGAAATCAAAAGTGGTCATGGCAGTAAAATAATCCCCCCAAGGAGATCAGAGCTATATGTGGCTGGCTTGCTTCGTGGACTTTCTCATTCTCGTCCCCATCCCATCTCAAGTTTCATTCACTGAAGGATTTTTATATCATTTTATTCAACTGACATTCTTGACTTGATTTTCATTTCAATGAGCCACTTAATATTTGGACACAAAAACATTTTTCTAAGATACGAAAACCAGAAAACTTAAACAAATGATCCCTCACGTAGAATGAATGAAGATAAAATAAACATGAAATGAAAGTTAACTCTGCACATTACTTGTCAAACCTATGTAACCTTAAATAAACATTACCAAAATCTAGACAAAAAAGATTTTCTGTCCAATTCTCCTTATATATTTATGATTATCTAAAATAATAGGAGGATAATTTAAAACATCAAAATCAGTTCAAATTCCTAAGCAATTCCATTAGAGAACACGACCTATTGCGATAAATTGGGGTTTTCACGAGAGCACGCACAAACTTTCATTTTTTAGCTGTACCTTTGTCCCGTTGTTAAAGTGGAGATTTCTTACTTGTGGCGATCGTGATTTTTGTCACCTCAAAGTGACATTGACAAATAGCCAGATACAATAACATTCCTTCGTATATTTATTGCCTTAGGTTTTGCATTTGGTGCTGTTCTTGTCTTCAAAACAGGTCTGTCACAAACCAGCAGCGGATCACGCACGTTCGCCTTTTGCATTCGTCTTGATTAAACCCTTCCAGCAAATTCTATGAATGAATGATTTGATAAAATCCTTGAAAGTATGTTGTGAAATGGCAAGGAAAATGACCATGAAATTGCAATTGAAATTTGCTCAAGTGATTGAGGCTGAATATGTGTTCCCGACGACGTGATGATTTTTTCAAGCATTAATCTCGGGTTTTTAGAGGCTATAAATCTTATTTTGAGTTGTAGTAGTTGTTTTGGGTATCAGAAGCTCAATCCAAGTAAATTATAGGGATGTTTCTGAAAGTAAAAATGATCTCGCTGGAAGATATTTTTAGACTGATGGTGATTTTTATTAAACAACTTGGTTTTAAGGTTTCGACAGTACATAGGAGACATTCATACATATGTAATAATATGTGGTCAGAAGTGACCATACAAACTACGCAGAGTTATGCTCAAACGAAGTGTCCCTTCTAATGAGGCATAAAAACAAAAGGACCCTTTTAATCCCTTGTCCTGGGAAAAAGGTTGGAAAATGCTCAGCCCTCATAAAAGTCGACAAACTTAAAAATTGATAAATATG
The DNA here is from genome assembly GCF_002217175.1 of Folsomia candida. Classification (NCBI taxonomy): domain Eukaryota; kingdom Metazoa; phylum Arthropoda; class Collembola; order Entomobryomorpha; family Isotomidae; genus Folsomia; species Folsomia candida. Next base: position 21,360,168 of record NW_019091193.1, on the reverse strand, counting down.
GAAAACTTTGTTAACATGCATATTTTAACATCCTCCCTCAATTTTTAAAGTTCAATATCGGCAGTTTCCACTGGATTTGCCCTAACCGAAATTACATTTGGCCGGCTTTTCAGAAAAAGGAAAACACAAAGAGTGGCTTGAGCAACTATTATTAGTATGCAAAGGGTTAAGATCCATTCCATTGTTGACCAGGCTGGTTCATTGCTTGTGTGGTAGTGGATTGACCCTCCTTCGTCAGTGGAACCATTGATCATCAGACTGGTCCAGTTGAAACTAGGCTGCAAGTGCCAGTTGGCTTTCATCGTGAATAGTGGGTCGACTACCTCTTGGTGAACAAGGCTGGATTCAGTTCCTGAAAATTCAATATCATTTATTTTAAAATTAGCATTCATTGGAAGGATGAACACGCTAGCAGGGCATTGTTGCAGCTTCCTCTCAATGGTAATATTGGACCCAGGGCAGTAGATATGATATTGTCCATGGTGTAGTTTGATTTGTACAAAATCCCATGGTTCAGCAAGGTTCTTGTCATAACAGTGGTCTATGTCAAAGTGATTGGAGTTCTTTGTTTTCGATGTTGGCGTGCATCCTCGAGTGGGCGAAACAATTAGGTCGGGGGTTGTAGGCTCCTTAACATTGATGGAGTATACGCAGTCATCTTTCGTAGAAAGGATGGCATTATGGGGTCCCTTGTACTTTAGAACGCAGGTTTCATTCTTCCTTTCAACTTTGAGATCGAAGGAGTCTGCCTCGATGAGTTGCAAATCTTTGTTAATTTCAGTTGCTGTGAAGTCCACATACAGCTTGGTTCTGTCATCTGATATTTCGCACTTTTGAGATTGTGCGAAGCTGACTGGGCAAGCATCACCACAGGGTAACGTGAAATTAAAGAAATCCATTAGTGGTGCGTAAACTTTTCCTCGCCGCCACTGTCTTGTTGCTTCTCTAATTATTTCTCTACCTATCATGAGGCGACTGGTAAGGTAGGCAATTGCGAAATTGGTGTCAATGGATTTTCCCTTGAGTTCGTCGTGATCAAGCTGATGTAGCTGAAGCTGTTCTAGTGTAGCATTTAGGCTAACCTTAAGCTTCTCAATCTCTCTTTCCGATATTTCCACGCGACGTTCCAATTCATCCAGCATCTCTCTTTGTTCCGCTACTGTTCCTTGCAAAGCAGAGATTCTTCCAGTTTGAACAAACGAATTGATTGCTCCACCAACTGATAAGCCGGCTACAAGGACAGTCACACCAATTATTATTCCAACTGCAAGTAATGGGAGGACTCTCTTCACTCTTCGTCCAATCTCTCTGGTATGTCGCGAATTAATATGATCGGAGAATTTTCTTTTAGGGCACATTTTTTCTAGCTCATCCAGGAACATTTCGTCGTATATTTTGTTACATTTCTCGGTTGCATAGGCACTTAAATCCTTATGGAGTAGATCCTGTGTTAAAATTTCGCACGGGTTCATGAATTTGACGAGCAAGTGGACTTGGTTATATCCCGTTGTAACTGGGATTGGACTCTTTTTCCATAGTAAAGGGATCGCATTCTGATGTGTCACCCCACAAGCTTGTGTAATAAACATAAGAAGGATGGTGAGAAGGCTTATCAGTGAGAAGTTGGCTTGGAGGGGACCTCTCTTTACTTTAGTTGGGTTGTCCTTGCTCTCCTTTGTCTCATTTCTTTCCATACTGAGATCGTGTCTCATCTTGAAATGCTGGGTCTTCAGTAGTGGCTTAGTTAATCCATCTGCAATTTGTTCACTGGTATGTACATATTCAATTGCCAACTGTCCTGTACTAACTAGCTCTCTTGTGTAGTGGTACCGGACATCGATGTGCTTGGATCTTGAGTGCATCTCTGGATTTTTGACCAATTTTATTGCACTCTGGTTGTCAACATGAATTATTGTTGGGGACTCTTGTGGGAATCCTAATTCTTCTAGAAATCGTCGTAACCAAACGGCTTCACGCGCTCCAGAAGCGAGATATATATATTCACTTTCCATTGATGACATTGAGACAATGGGTTGCTTTTGGCTTGACCATGAAATAACGCTGTCATTTAGTATGAAGACAAAACCTGTTGTAGATTTTCTATCCATCTTGTCGGAAGCATAATCTGCATCTGTATATCCCCTGAGAATCATATCCTCACACGGTTTGTATTTGATTCCGAGTTCCTCGGTGCCTTTTAAATAGCGGAGGACTTGCTTTGCAGCTTTCCAGTGAGTTTCGTCGTATGCGTGCATAAACTGAGACAGGCGGGACACTGCATATGAGATGTCAGGGCGTGTGCACTTGGCTAGGTAAATTAATGATCCAACGAGCTGTCGATACGGAAGGGTCTCGTTTATTGTTGCGGCTGGGACGAGTTCTCCTGCATGAGGTTGCATCGGCACATTCGTCGGGTTGCACTCCAGCATATTGTACTTTTCAAGCAGGTTACGGATGTAAAAAGGTTGTGACAAAAGTAAACCATCATTTCCATCTCTGATTATTTGCATCCCAACATAGGCTGTGGGCTCCATTATCGTTATTTCAAAGTAGGATTTGATTGCATTGATGATCTTCTGCACGGCATTTTTATCTTTTCCAATGACCAGTGAATCATCCACCCATAAGCTGAGATAAGTGATTATTGCATCAACAAATATACAGGGATCGCAGTAACATGGGTGCAAGTCGAATTTCTCGAGAAATTCGGTGAATGTTTCATTCCAGGTTCTTCCAGCCTGTTTCAATCCATATAAAGCCTTGATCAGGAGGCACACGATGGAGTCATCTCCATTGTGGAAACCCTCAGGTTGTGACATGTATATGGTCTCCTTTAGAATCCCGTAGAGATAGGCTGTCTGGACATCCAGCTGTGCGATATGCATTTTCTTTGCTGCAGCTATACTTAGTAGAAGTCTTATGGACTCGTACCGAGATACGGCGGAGAATGTCTCAAAATAGTCGACGCCTTCTTTCTGTCTATGCCCTCGTATGACAAGCCGGGCTTTAAATCGATCAATTGTTCCATCCATTTTACGTTTAAGCTTGTATACCCATTTACTGTCAAGCAATCTTGCATTGGCTGGCCTCTTCACGTATTTCCAAGTCCCATTTTTCTTATGACTTTCAATCTCATCTTGCATTGCCTTTATCCATTCTTCCTTCTCTTTAGACTCAACGGCTTCTTTATAAGTTGAAGGTTCTTTGTCTGCATAAATGGCATGAGCTTGATATCTATCTGGTTTCTTAATTTTAGCTCTGTCTCTTAAATTGCGAGTGGTTCCTGATTTTTTACTTGTTTCAGGCAAGACAACACGTGTCGTCCCTTGCGATGGAATGCGAGCCGTGTAGTCTCCTTTTTCAGTTTTAACTTGGACTTCTAATTCATCACCCATTTTCTCGTTGTCAGGTTGTACTGGCTGTGGGTCAACTTGATCAGGCTGTGGGTCCTCGGGATCGTATTTCTCCTCGTCCGTCCATTCTGCATCATCTTGTGCATCATCTTGTGCATCATCTTTTGCATCATCTTTTTCAGATTTGGATTCATCAGGTTCATCTCTTTCTTCTTCGCCATGTATCATTACTGTCGGTTCAAAAGCTTCTTCGTGGAAAGATACATTTCTTGCCTCAACCACTTGTCCGGACTCAGGGTCGTAAAGACGATATTTCTTGCTCTCTGATGCGTACCCACACAGGATAAGTCGCTCTCCCTTTGCTCCCCAGACCGTCCTTTTCTGGGCTGGTATATGTGCAAATGCTACGCTACCAAAGACTCAAATGACGGAGTGAAGGTTTCTTGCCAAATATTGCTTCAAATGCGGTTATATTTGGACTTTGCTTGTCCAGTATTCGGTTGTGGACGTAGACGGTGGTGGCAACGGCTTCAGCCCATAAAGATTCGGGTAATTTAGCTGCCAGCAGAATAGTTCGAGCACAGTCTTTTAAAGTTCTTATTTCACGTTCGGACCTCCCATTCATTTCTGGATTGTAGCTGACGGTTGTTTCATGAATTATTCCCCGGTCTCTGAAGTATGATGCCAAAGTAGAATTACAGAATTCTCCACCATTGTCTGAACGGCATATCTTGACCTTTCTTCCTGTTTGATTTTCCATAAATTCAATGTAGCATTTGATACGATCCTTGGCTTCGTCTTTGCTCTTGAGAAAATATACAGTGCGGAAGCCAGTAGCATCGTCTTTCAAGAGTAAGAAATATTGAGCTCCTCCCAGGGATGCAACAGGCATTTTTCCGGCTAAGTCCATATGGACCCTGGTTTTATCGTTGCATTTCTTGTTGCGGCTGGAAATGGCTTTCGAGATTGCTTCCCAATCTCACAGTCTTCACACATAATTTTATGTGACACGGCCTCCAGGTCAATTCCACGAACTGCGCCTTTCTTGATGGAGTCCACCACATAGTTCATATTAATGTGTGTCAAGCGTTGATGCCATAGTTTAGCATTAGTCACGGGATGCATGTATGCAGCAATAATTTGTGAAGTGGGACGAAACTTCATGACATACATATCATTCTTGAACTCGGCAATTGGCCCCTTAAACCGTCCATCCTGATAAAATATTGCTCCATTCTTGTCACGGACGATGGAGTACCCTTTCTTAGCCATTGATCCCTCAGAAAAAAGGTTGACAGCCCTTTGTATGTACAACACGTTATCTATGGTACATTCCTCCCATATGCCGTTGATGTAAGCGTCAAGTGTCACTGTCCCTTTTCCTAGTGCTTGTGTAGCCCTTTTGTCCGTTAGGAAGACTGACTTGGGAGTGTCAAACTCTTCATATCTTGTAAACCATGCCTTATCTCCACAGACATGCTGGTTAGCTCCAGAATCGCTTAGCCACACTTGTTCAGTCACGGGTGCTTGCATGGGGGTTTGTATTGCATTTAGCATGAACGCTTTCCCAGGGCTTCTATTGGCTTGTGCGGGATTATCTGAAGGTTTATTGCTCTGATTTTGTGGATTACTCCTGCATTCCCTTTTCCAGTGGCCCTTTTTCCCACACCCATGGCAGGTTGCTGCCTTTTTCAACTCTTCAATGCTCTGTTTCTTCTTGCCTTTCTTCTGGTCATGGGTCAAGAATGCCTTTGCTGCATCTTGATTGGTTGCTGCTGGTTTGGATTCCTTCCTCTCCAACTCCTCCTTCTTCAGACGGGCAAGTAGCATTATCATGCTCTGGTCCTTATCCGGAACGCTGTCCCATGCCTTTTTGAAAGCATTATACTCCTCGTCGGGGAGACTTGAGACAATCTTTGTGACAATGGATGCTTCAGGCATGACGACTCCCATTTCATTTAGTCTTCTGCCCAGCTCTTCCACCTCTGCAAATGCTTCAATCAATGACTGACTCTTGCCAATTTTGTAATTGAAGAATCTAGCCATGGTATGTTGCTTGTTAAGCGAGCTTGAATCTGAATTGATGCTTTTCAGCTTGTCAAACATTGCTTTTGATGTAGCGCAGTCATAAATATGATTTGTTTGAGTGGCACTGAGAGTGGGGACAATGATGGATTGTGCTTGTATATCCTTCTTATCCCATGCTGGCTGTTGTGCTTCATCTGCAGGTCGTTGGGTAGTGCCGTTGACCACTTCCCACAGGTCATGTGACTTGAGAAGTAAAGTTATCTGAAGTCTCCACCTCGCGTAATTGGTGTCGTCTAGCTTGACAATGTGCGTAACATGTATTCTTTTGATTGTTGATGTCATCTTGTCGTTGTGGAGTAGGGAAAGCAGAAGCGAAAAACAGAAATAGACTTGTTACCTTCTCTTTGCCTAATAAAGAGCAGTAGAATCGAAAAAGGTCGAGATTTGGTAGACGGGAACTCAGGATTTGGGTAGAGTGGTCGTCCTCAATAAAACTCGTCCTCGGGCGGAAGGTTCAGCTTCGGGTAGAGTCAAAGGGTTGATGTCTCTTGTCCAAACAATGGTCCAATTCACGGCACACTTTTACAGGCTTACTCCGTCCAGACTGGCACTGGGCAGTGGAGACTTACTGCTATTATTAACTGATGAATTGACCTTTTCACTTCACAACAATAACACTGATCTACTTCAGTTTATCAAGTGTTGAACAGGAAACAGTTCTTCTCGTTGTGAGACTTTAACAGACTCTGAGACTGGGGCACTTTTGAGACACTCAATGAGGCAGGTTGAGACCAACAATATGAATCATACAAACTAACGGCTTTGCTACCATGAAAGTAAAAATGATCTCGCTGGAAGATATTTTTAGACTGATGGTGATTTTTATTAAACAACTTGGTTTTAAGGTTTCGACAGTACATAGGAGACATTCATACATATGTAATAATATGTGGTCAGAAGTGACCATACAAACTACGCAGAGTTATGCTCAAACGAAGTGTCCCTTCTAATGAGGCATAAAAACAAAAGGACCCTTTTAATCCCTTGTCCTGGGAAAAAGGTTGGAAAATGCTCAGCCCTCATAAAAGTCGACAAACTTAAAAATTGATAAATATGGAAAACTTTGTTAACATGCATATTTTAACAGTTTCAGACATTGCATGCAAAAGTCCCAAATCAGAAGCTAAATTATGACTAAAAGATCACGTCTTGCAATTGATAGCGTTACTCGTTGTTTTATGGTTTACATGAGAAGTGAGTGTTAATATGCAAAGACGGGTTTGGTTCTTTAATCCTTTGCATTTATAGTCGTGTCGTGTATGTACATATAAATAAAATTGTGTGTCGCATATTAATATGGCATAAATGCATATGTCATAATTACAGTACTTCAACTACTGCGATGCAATTATCAAAAAAGATTACGTAATAATTTCAGTTTACTTTGTGGAAAGTTATGTTTCGTTGTAGTCCAAACATCCAACTCAACTACTTGCAGTCTCATTGTTGAAACTCCGTACGACTTTACAATTAAACATCGACATATGAAGCTTAAGGGGCCATTGTACATTTGGATGACAATTTTTTGTTGGAGTGTATATTTTCCTACTCTCGTATCTGACCGTCGGTACAAAAATAACATTGTTTTCACCTACACTAACTCCTCCCTGTGCGATGTGCGAAATCGGGATTAGTTTACCCCCCACTTTAAAATGCTAATTTTTCTAAATCTGCTAACATTCTTTTTAATTTTTTTCAACCAGCGGAAGTGAAGTTGATTGAGTTTGAAAATTTGTGTTTTTTAAATTCGATAAACTTCACTTCTACACGAACATACTAGCCAAAATTTCTCCTTCAAGCGTAAAACAAAATGAATGAATTCCAGTGCAAATAAAGCTGTAATTTTCTACTCTCTATTTACTCTTTTTTACGACATGGCATACAACAGACCAAATTAGCGGAAATGTTTGCATAATAATAAAACATCTCAGACACACACAGTGACATACAGACATGCATAAATCGCTGATCGAGACAATTATCATCGCAAACAAATGGTGAAGAAATACAAATATTTACTTGGCATATGCTTTCTCCAAGAGTGACGCCCAGAAAACGTCGTTTTGTTGTGACTGGAGGAAGACAAGCCGTCCATTGACTGTGGGGAGTCGATCGTCAACCAAAACCTCTCTCCAGTCGCCGCACCACCACAAACGAAATCGGAACACGCCTCCATAGTCGTCACTGCACTTTACAATGTTTTTATCCGCGAACGTCTGATCCGCGGGAACAACGCGGTGAAATAGTTCTCTCGATAACCATAAAACACCAAGGCAGGAGACCAACCAGTTATCTCCTACAAAAAAATATTAGGTTATGCAATATTTGAACATTTGCAGAAGATTTTTAGGCTTCTATAAAACTTACCCAATTTTCCCGGTATAATTTCGTAGTTCGGACTAGAATTTGGTATAAAGATGGGGCTGCTACAAAGTTCCTGAAATTTAGAAAAATGGATCAGTAACCTCAATTTATAATCTAGCATGAGGCATTTGTTGTAATTTCAGGACAAAAGCAATGACATAACACGGAAAGTATGCAAAAAACGAACCGGACAAGATTAACAAGAACCTATTCAAAAAATACTAATTCTAAGAGGGAAAGAGTCCCTCATTTGTATAGATTAGGATAGCAATATGTTTGTGTGTATAACAGACCGTTATCTAGCAAGCTAAATTGCAGTGCAATTAAATACGTCTCCTAGAAAAAGTTTGTAGTTGGGTCGCCGCACATTCCACGGTTTTCAAAATTAGTTTGAGTTAATAATGCCATGCTCCGTCCGTAACAATGTGTAAAAAGACAAACGCGGAATGGTAAGAAATTCCTGCGTTTTTAATTCGAATGTCGCATGCCACCGTTAATGATGTCTTAGAGATATTAGGTAGGACTCGCATATGTGGTTTGTTTAAGTCTTTGTCGGTCCTCTGCAGGTCTGCATCTCTCAAAATGCAAGGGAAACAACAAGAGTAAGATGAATCGAATTAAGGTTGAGTTAATGCGAAAAGTAAATGAAGGATTGAGAAAAACTCGTCTCATTGTAATGACATTAGTTAGTCGACTCCCTTCAATATGACGCCAAGGTGTAGAACTCAACTATATTCTGACAAGAAGAAAGAACAATTTGTTTTTTTAGAGATTGTGTATTGTTGGCAGCATCAGAGTCAGTGGGCCAACGAACAAACTATTATTGCATTGAAATTATTTGTGCTATTCGTTTTTGTATTTTACATGTAGCAAGTGCACATACCGCATTGTATAGCTTGCATATGTACCTAGTGCAATGTGTGCACAATGTAGATGCACGATCGAATCACTGCTATCTGCCAAGCATTGTTGAAACGGAAGAAAGATGTTTTAAACCTAATCCGAAAATTTCTTCAAAGACAAGACCAATAATTATCGGGAAATTCGCTTAAATATGGCTTCATGTTTAAAAATAATGATAATTTGCTCAGTTATGGCTAACCAATGTAAGCCAAGGTAAAAGCACTCATGGATTTGACTGCAATTTGTACATGAATTAGTTTCGAGTCGTTATTGTGGCAGTAGTGCAGCAGGAGCTTCGTGTGCGGTAAAATTTCGAGGCAAAGAGTCATTTATTTACAGTTGCAGATGCAGGCCTAGATTAAATTAAATGCAGCAAGTGACAGTCAACTAGATAAAAATGACGTGACAAATTACGTTAAGTTCGACATATTTTTCAAGGTTCAAATAATGTAATCCTATTATTATCTAATATTTTGTTTTTAAGTCACATGTTAAAAAATAAATGAAAAATAACTATTTTGCATGCAGGCTAATTCTAAACCACTGGACGCCCAACATTCCTTGAAATAAAAATCATCGATTACTATTTTTTGTATAACCGACAATAAATACATGCATGATATGACTAAAACTGTAAATCGGAACTTCTAGAGTCGTCCAACATTCCTGTGTTTATCATTTGCGCATTTGCAAGAGAAAGGAATCAAAGCGACAATAGTGCCAAGAGATTGATTGCTTATCGATGACTGATTGATGTTTGGAATTTAGCACGCATGATTACCAACGCCAGCGAATTCGACAAAGTCATTACTTTCCTTTGTTTGACCACGCGAATACGACAAAGAAAAATGTAATTGATTGGATTTCGATATTATCAATCAATTCCTGATTGGATATTATTTATGAGGAGATAGCTTGTGTACTTATTTAAAGGGAATAGCCTATTGAGTACTTTTGTTCCATTAAAAATCAGTCGTGACATGAATGCAGAAATATGTATGTACATGAGACGTTTGACACAACAGTAACGACTATATATACAGAGATGAAAGGTAGACATTCTTTGGCTAATAACGTGGTGAGGTTGTCAGTCTTTACTGTTACTAATGTGATTGAAAGTGGTTTATTTATTGCTAAAATTTATAGCGTACACTTTTTATACGCATCAGATTTATGAGAGAAGATGAGACGTCTAATTAAGAATACGATAATTTTATTGGATACTTTTGGCATCTTCAACGAAGAAAGCGCATTTATTAATGGTTTACACTGTGCGAAGAACATTTTAATAGTTTTTGCATAAAAATCCATTTCATCATTCGACGTTTTTTGTAGTGACTGATGAACGATGTGTAATTAATAAATTGGATCAGATTCGCTTTTAAATTACAATGATTATTGAGCATGTGAAAATGAAACTATTTCTATAACACGTGTCTACTACGCAAATGTGATAAAAGATACCATCCAACGCAATCATAGTTTAGTAAAAGTTGTCTAGGCGAAGAAGGTGGTCACTTCATTGGTCATTGGTCATTCATTTGCAATTTCCTACTCGCTGCCAATGAAACCAGACCAACCACACACTTTAACAAATTAAAATGTATCTGGGCACACTTCCTTCCCAGCCGGCCTGAATCCGTAAATTATCAACACCATTAATTATTATTCCACATGTTTTACTTTCGTCTGTGCTAATTTCTGCGATAACAACTATCATTCAATAGATTATTAAAGAGGCTTTGTTAATATTAAGCATGCAGTCTCTCTTCAATCAACCACCTGAGTTGTCTACTGCGAATGTTGTCCAATATTAAACAACGTGTTGTCTTGTATAAAAAAAGTTGTATATATTTACATACATAAGTACGTGGGGTCTCTAATGAAGAGTTTTAATTAAAATTGTCAGAGACATATATTTATATGCATGTATATGTACATTCATTTTCAATTGTTAAAACATCATCTCCTATGCATATTAATCCTAATTTTAGCCTCAATTATATCATGACAAAATTAGCTTAGAATATTAGCCTTATTTTTTATTTTGGATTTCTAGTGGTCAAAAGGCAGATTTTTTTCACGCAAACTTTAGAACGTAAGTAAAGAGGCGACAAGTCAGTGTTACAGAGCCCTTAGTCAAATAATCGTGATGAATGCAATCGTGCATGAATATGTACCTTTGGTCGTTTCCACACAAACTGAAATGGAGGCGTTTGATGGTAAAACACAGAATTTTGTACTGCTGGAAAGTCTGGATCCTCCCACAGATCACCTCTTTTGACACAGATGCACTTTATTCGCTCGTAATCGCTGGCCATTTCTTGATTTATTCCTTGCAGATATTCATACTACTTATGTAACACTTAATTCTATCGCGAAACTATTTTGAGAACAATAATGGTTAGATTAATGTCATTTCGTTTAACATTTTAACTTTTACGCAATTTCCGTCATGGGTGATGTAAATTAAGTGTACACTTCACCTGAGCGTGCTGTGAATTGTGGTGACCCAATAAGAATTAAGAATTAGACTAACTCAGTTTTGGGTTATGAAATAGCAACAAAGTTTCATTACTTCCTTTAAGTTTAATTAAAACCACTGAAAATTCCCATGGCTAGAAAGGTTTAATGAGTTCTTGTGCGCCTCCTCGTCTAATATGTAAGCACAATTTCACAAATTCCAACTATGGAATACGCTTGAAAATGTTGCCAAAAAAGTTGAACAAAAAGTCACTGCCTGCAAAACTGACGAACCCGGTTTCAAATTTTTGAGTGGATTATAGCTGCAGTCTTGCCTTTTTAGAAATGCAAATCACTTTAACACATCCGACTTACATAAAGCACAAATGTAAACTAACTATGCAGCCTTAGAGTTTGCAAATATAAAGAGGTATCCACCTTAAAGGAGCTGAATGAGTACAAGAAGAAGCGTCTGCACAGCTAGTTCCTCAGCCTTATTATGTACATAGATATACCCAGTCATGCTAAAATACAGCTGAATTCATGTATGCTCTTTAAATTTATAGACTTTTTGCTTCGACTTACTTTCGACACAAAGCAAGCTTACTTCAGCACGTTAAACCCCCCAAGCATCCAACGCTTCTCTCTCCAACAATCAAATCCCAGTGCCATGCAATTGAACGCTTCAGGTGTGCATATACAACAGAGGCATTGGTGCACTGCAAGCAATCAAACTTTTTTCAACAAATGAGAAAAATGCGAATCACAATAGTCCAGCTCAGAGAGTAGCCTCTCTTCAAGGTTATGATTCGGGGTGTGTATGTATGTACAATTGACCTGAGGGAATTGATCGACGGCTTAAAAATCAGATGAACTTTATGCAGTGCAAATGCAAAAAATAATGCACCCCAGATTCAGGATACAAAGGTTATTCAAGGTTTCAAATGGATTACTTCTTCAATAACTTCGCTTCATTGATTAAGTGATGAAGGGAAATAATATTGCACAACAATGTTTGAGATGCAATTATTTAATGCATTTAATAGTTTAGTGAGAATTGTGCATACAAATTTTGGTATAATTCAAATCGAAATTATAATTTCTGAAATCACCAGTAATGATCTTATAACATAAAATCACCGTTTCACGTCTAAAAAAGTCCAAAATTAAGTATATCATAATCGTATAGGTGTTGGCTTTTTGAAATTATATTCAATAATAACAAATATTATACATAAGTATGTTGGCATCTTTCTAACTGCATAAATACTTATGTAATCGTAACGTACTGAAGCTCTACTTGCTCTATTTACATAAATGTTAAAACACCTTTTTATAATAGTTCATGAAAATCGTTGTAATTGTCTAAACACCAAACATGTCTAACGAGATGCAGGTTATTTATTGTATAAAGCTTAAAATGTTTAATGTTTCGAAACATTTCGAAAATTGACGATTTCGTATTAACGATGCGACGTTTTAAATTGGCGTTGGTGCTATTGGTGTGCATGTACGACGAGGAGACTAGGAAGTATCTTGCGGAATTCTATTTATTTCGGTTGTTGGTCGATAAGCAGTGATGGGACCATGGGGCTCATGATGCTACTTCTTGTTAAGCTTCAGCTTTGGTGTTAGGTTGAGCGCCAGTCTCTATGTCCTTTGGAAAATTATATCGTTAATCATCAGTAATAATGCTTAATATACCGTTTATTAATATCAATAAAGTAGTAGTATAAATCAGCAATACACGTAATTTTCAAAAATTACCAAATTATTACACCTTGTGTTTCAGACGCATGTGCTGAAGGTAATCGAGCTGAATGGGTTTGTGCTGGGCCAATTGTTCAAATGCTTCTTCCAGGCCGAACCATTTCCGTCTACGACCAATATTCTTGGAATCTTCCCATTCCGACATTTCTTCGGTGACCATCAAAACGTACACAACTGTTCGCGTGCGGCGCTCTTCGTTCTGTAAAATATCACAAGAATCCTCACAGTTATGAATAGTATTCATTCATGTCTCATTCGTGAGTGTTTTATCAGTTACATATGCTGCACACTTAATAAAATTGCTCAATTTTTAACATGTTGCATCGCTTATTTATAGTACGACTGACTGTGGAATAAAGTAAGCGCTTGCCTGGAATACTCCGAGGCATCGATCGATATGACCTTTGACGCCAGCCTCCTCCACCACTTCGCGCATCGCAGCAACGGAGTGCGTCTCTTCAGGCTCGACGCCACCACCAGGAACGATCCACTGATCAGTATGCCGCGATGAGCTGACCAACAATATCTGCAACGGGAAAAAGATTTGATCATACATATTTACATAAAAATCATACATTAATAATATTCTAAGGAAAAATTGTTGTTACTTCTGATGCACAATTAGTTAGCAGCATATGTATGCGAATATACGCATGAATCTTAATTCTCTTGTTGTTCGAGTCCTATACGTGGTTATAGTTTTTTTATAAATCATACAAATTGCTCCAGTGGAGCCGATCAGACTATAGAACCAGTTTAGACTTGGGGAAAGAGAAAGATCTCTTCAGCTTTTAAGATTTAATTGATATTCGTCTTCCTCCAGTAAATGGAATTTTACTAATTGTAAGATAAATACGCTCTTAGCTTTCTGCTCATCGTTGTATGTGTCACTTGATAATTAAATACGCCTCGTTAAATTTCGCCAAATATTAAGAGTGCATATTAAAAGCAGTTGAAATTGCTGTAAATAAGAATTTGTCAACAGAATGGAATGATAAAGTTATGCCATGAATTACGATCTCCTCGCTATGTTGTCCTCAAGATCACTCCATTCATAATTCATATCGAGGAAATTATATTGCATATTTAACCATAAATGCGTATCTCTTACCTCGTCCTCTGCCCCATTTTTAACACAAATGCAAGCCGCACGCTGGAGAAATCCTTCTTCGTCATATATTCTTACGGAATTTTGTCTATCTTTTATCTTATCTCGGACCATTTTAATAGATTAGGTGTTTGCGTTCGTTGTACGGTGTGCGATATTAAATTTATTAGAAATATCCCTTGAAACTTCTTAATCGTTGTTAAACAAATACATACGTAACATTAATTACAATTTATGCAAACGAAATCAGAATTTAAAATATCTCCTGATGATGACTTATTTGAGAGAAAGTATGAAAAAAATTGTGGATAATTGACTAAAAAACTTGACAATGTCAAAGTATACGTTTGACTACGAAACTAGTTCTTCCCGGAGAAAGGGACTAACGGCGAAATTAGTATTTGATAAAAAATACTTGGAAATAATGAACTGAGATTTTTTCTTCCCAATCGTAGTGAGGTTGGAGGAAAAAGGTACGGAATTAACGAAAACACTTGCACTTCCACTGGGAACTTCCATCAGAGTATCGTCCTCAATGTCAGTGTTGATGGTGTCCAAACAGTAATTATTAATACAAAACAACAACTCCTGCTGTTGTTGATACGTGTTATTAGTGGTATTAGCTTTATCACAGGCGACAGTGATAAAATCCTCACAACAACACGAGGAGCCACAAGACGACTTGATGTTAAACGAGTCTTGTGAGTTCTTGGCTTCGGTTGGACTGCAGTAAGAAGTACCAAAACTTGAGCAATCAACACTTGTATTAATTACTAAGAGTTTTGGGTGATGCTTTTGATGATGATGGAGTGTGTTGAGTCCACTACTCAATTGACCCCCACCCATAATCGACGTCTGCAGAAGCGTGGTTACGTGGACCTCCAAACGTTACTTCTTGCATAGATCTTTCGGACATTCGAATAAAACCGTTTTTATTAGTTTTGCAGATGGTTGAGGGCTCAACCAGGGCGTTGTGCTTGTTGTTGTTGTAGCTGTTAATTAATTTACTGCTTCGCCGTATTTCTGTCCAATCACAAACTTAATGAGAAATCGATGATTCACTGGCAGTCCCAAATTGTTTAGTAATGCCGGATTTAATGGTTTGTTGGGTTTAGGTTTTTTGTAAGCTGTTTTTGCGGTGAGGGTGGTTGAGTTATAGGCTGGAAATAGTACGAGTATTTTTGTTATTTTGGTCGGTATTTATTTATGACTCCAGGCTTCCAAGAACTGTAAATTAATGTAAATTGTCAAAGGTTGGATAAGTACAAGTTGCTTAAAACAATAATATTGTAGCGTTGTTTGATATATTGGCTTGATTACTTATTTAATCAATAAACTGGTATCTGTAAATAATTTCTACGTCATATTTGTATATGCAGAGCGTGAAACAAAACTTGGACAATGCAGAATATATGCATGAGGATAATATCTGTGCCTCCCTTTTGCCCACCAAATCTCGACAAGAAGTAAAATGTGGAGTGGGATGGGTGCATGTTTTATATGGAATTATTTTCTAAGCCTAATAAATTAATCAATGTATTAGAATGCAGAGTGAGTGAATTTCAAAACTGACGTTGAGTGACGGGAGGGATTAAAAGCTCAAATTATTAGTCTAGAATTGCAAAATCAGCTCAAACCCAATGAAATCTGATCTGAATCTATTTACCTCATCCAATAGGTATTTCATTTATTCAACTAATGTGAGTATCCCGAATTTGAATTACTGCCTGTCTGCACATTCTACTAAACATACGAACCGCCTCCCATCTCATGATCTTTGACTTGTTACAATTATCAATAGCATGAATGAAACGTACGCACATCTCTACATATGTATGGACATAAGTACGAGTATGTCATATGTACTACCCTGTGGGATCTCAAGCGAGTTTACATGGTTTAGATAATTACAAATGTCGACTCAATTTGAGACGTTCAAAGTCCTTCCGTCCGCCACTTAAAGTATAATGCGACAACAATTATTATCATCAATTGCTAATCATTAAGCTGATTTATGATGATAATATAAAATATATAACATCATTCGCACTATTAGAGATTCATGAGATGATGCATGTCGTCTTCAGCGTACGATACATGTGATTTCCACGTGTGCTCACAACACATAAGGGCAATAAGCCG
The DNA here is from genome assembly GCF_002217175.1 of Folsomia candida. Taxonomy (NCBI): domain Eukaryota; kingdom Metazoa; phylum Arthropoda; class Collembola; order Entomobryomorpha; family Isotomidae; genus Folsomia; species Folsomia candida. The sequence goes on along the minus strand of NW_019091193.1, from coordinate 21,343,977 downwards.
GAAAATATGGAAAAATTGATAAAACTGATTCAACATTATACGAATAAGCTCAGATAAGAAACAAATCCTTCAGTTATATATGAAAATACAATGTATGCAGATTTGCATGTCTGTCTATTGTTGTTCATGAGTTCATCACTGCTATTCAGAATGCACGGATTAGGAAGATTGAGACTCACCACGCCACAATTCACGGGGAATGGCAATGATGGGCATCAAACTTTGCTTAGTGTTTAATAAAGTCACTGACATTGGGACATTGGTTGTACTGCACGCCCTCACTCAGCCAACATTACGGACCGGAAATTACCATTAGTGCCGAAATATGATGTCATTCAAAAACCGATATATCTACAAGTGAATGACCGAGTACTAATTAATTTGTTGTGGATTTAACAACTAATTAACAGTAAGTACACACATATGTATCTACGGATTAGTTTAACTCAGAAACAAAAGCCAGTCGCTACAAGGAACCTCTCTCGTCAAAATATAGTAAATATGGACATATTTACAAACTAAGCAGGTCAAGGACAATTTATTAGCAATTCCAGCCGGACTGTGTCTGACTTACGCTTATTCTGAATGAATAAAAATCAGTGAAGACGGTTAATTAAGAATTTGTTAGATTTTTCAAGTCTTGTGGTGTGTTGATTTTGGAAATGAAATAAAAGTATGTGACTTATTATCTGTCAGAAGGGGTATAAGAAGGGGTCAGGGGAGGATTGTTCCTATGATTATGGTAGTTTTATTAACAATATGTAATTGTTGTTACCTCTTTTCTCAGACGCAAACTTGAGCAAGTTCCCGTTTTTTGATGCTGTAGATTTCGTGCTAGACACAGACTGACGAAGAAGACTTCCTCAACTGCCAGCAGTTCAAATCTAAATTTAAAGCCGTTCACAGAAATTGTGGAAATCTGGTTCAATCCAACTCCAAGGATCAATAATCCACTCTGTCAACAACTAGAAGCATGCGAATTTTGCATGAGATGTTGCAAGGAAGCGGCAAGATGAACTATCCTTCGCACTTTATATATGTAGCAGAACGTATTTAGTATTGCAAATTCCTAATACGTTGGATGATACTATGAGAGATTGTAGGAAGACTGGGCGAGGGGAACGAATTTGCAAATATTTTGCACAACTACTACATTTGCACCATCATTCATGACCGAAGGAGGGAGAAAGGTGGAGGAGACGTAAGGGGGAGGGAGGGAGCAGTGGGATGTTGCCAAATTGGTGGAAAATCATCTGGTGGACCTCAAATTAGGCAACTCCTTATCAAAGTAGGCTTATCAGTCAAGGGGAAAATGAGAATTTGGTGGCTTCATGGGCCATGTTGTAAGTTTTGGATAAAAAGGTTCCAATAATTGTCTTGTAGTTGGGTATAAAGTAAACTCTGACATACTCCTATCCTAGCCAATCGTTTCTCCCGAATCGGCGTCATCCATGGCACAACTCGTATTCTGCTGGATCTCTTTAATGAATTACTCTTTGCCGTTTTGTTTAGATCCGTCCTTTTAAAAATTGACATGGTGTATGTCTTGTCCCCAAGATCAATTCCCCTCCACGTTCCCCCACCATCAGCAGTTACATCGGGCTGCTAAAGTTGCTAACCGATCAGGCCAAATGACAAAAGTTCGTGTGATGCAACGACAGAGAGAGCGTTGGGTATTGAAAGTCGAGGTGGAGCTGGGTGGTTGGTCTTTCTTGCATTTTTCCTCCTTGCGGGTTTTGTGGCCCACTTGCTGCACAAATTAGTTGTGCAATTCGGACAAAAGTGGGAATTCGGAGCTCGACGGCTGATTTTCGCAGAGTTGAAGCGCAGACTCAGCTTTTGCTTCGTATACTTTCATCATCTTCGTCGTCGTCGTCGTCGTCCGATTCTCTCTCATCAAATATTCGCAATTGGCCCACAAGTATTGCCATCCGCATTCATTCATTTATTTCACTTGGTAACTCACATCCTCAAGGTGAAAGTCTCAGAAGGCGAAGAGGACGTACAAATCCAACCACATAATCCCACACAATAATCTAATCATCCACAAAAGGCAGCAACAAGGAGACTATTATCATCCACTTCTCATATTCAATCAGTATTCACTACGAAGCGGTGCTACTTTTTTTTACCAGAGAACCACTTGCTTGAAGCCGTAGTAAAAAAAGGTCACATTTTGCCAAGAAATCTGAAAAAGTCCAATTGTCGTCTCATCTTCACCGTGATTTCATCTTATTTTTAACTGTCGTTCGGCTGGTCCGATATCGACACAAAGCAAGAAGTGGGTTGGTTTTAGTTGCTGTGAAAACTGAAACAACCGAAATTGACAGCCTTCTTCTGTAACTGGAATGGTAAGTGATAAGATTTTCGTACACATAAGTATTTGGAAGCTGCATATTATTTACCATAAGAGGCTATAATGCGTAATGCGGGTTGGTATTTATATGTTAGCATAAAGAAAAATAAATGAATAGCACTAAAATTAATTAAATTCATGCGGTATACAATTGCATATGTTCCAGACCCTGAAATATGTAAGTAGTTCGATTGCATATCGTTTAAACTGCTGATACTCTTAAATACAACATTTTTTAACTAGTACACATTCTTAACAAGAAACTTCCTGGTCTTTTTTGTGAGATATTGTGCATCATTTGACTGACGAGCTTCATGTTCGCTTGGGAGACACCATGGTATGCATACATATTTGTGTGTACCTGGTAGCACTGTGGTTAAAATAAAGTGCTAGGATCACTTTCAGCAAGTTTTATGGGCCATTGGTATTTGTACAGACACCACATTTTTAGCATTAACCTGATTTTTATTTCACTTTTAACTTTTACTCTCTTCCTTTACGTACATACATAAGACTGTATTTACAGTTTTGTTCGAAGATAAATGAACAAGTCCCTGGTATATGATTGAATAAGTAGTCTGGTTCTAACAGGAAAACGAACGAATTAAATTTGCATGCATACATAAAATCGAATAAATTGAGTCATACAACCTTGAAACATCCTTCCCCCACTAAATACTTCTCCACGCCAACAAGCCCAGCAGCGTTGACACTTGACAGTTTGAATTGGTTTAATGATCAGGGTAATGGCTTAGCTCTTTTTGTGCTCATGCTTGTATACTGACCCCGCATGAATTTTACTCCGAGGCCAAAATTCTCGTAGTATTGAAGTTTGGCCCAATTTCGATAAAAATGCATGTTTTTTAATTAAATTCTTTTACGACATGCAGCAAAATATTGCGACATTTAGATACGTGCATGTAAGTGAGCATAGGAGATACAAGAATAAATGCAAAATAGTTTCAACTCTGGCAAACAAAAAGAAATATATCGAAGTCCAGAGTAAAAACCACTTCTTTGAGGCAATCTCTCAATTGGCCAAAAAAAGTGTTGTTGGCAGCATAATTTATAAAATTTTAAAGAACGCTCATGTGTTGCAAAGCTTTAATTTTTTGGTGTTCATTATCTTTCGTGCAATGCAAATATTTTTTTGTTTGAACCTCTACATTTTGTCAATAGTAATCAATAAGAACCGCTGGTCGTGTAACCACCGTGCTGTTTGTCACTCCAACGATGTCATTGTCATGTCATTCGATATATAATACCATTATTCGATGGTTGCAGTTTAAATCCACTTGAACATCCAATTTTATCGATTGAACTTGAAACTAAAGAGTGTTATGTGTGCATACGTAGTTGTAATAAAGGTTGTGAAAGCATAATATTAGAGAGGACATCCACGTTTTAACCAGGTTTTAATGATTTTACATGAAGCTCCCGAATTATTTGTTTGATAATAATACAGATAATAATAAATATGACCTTCCAGTTCTTTACATATCTCAATGGATGGTAATTTATTTATTAAGAGCAGAAACTCACTTTCCTGCTTAAAGGAGGAAGTAAAGCTTGCAGACGTGGAGATGGGCAGTTCTTTATAATATGTTTGCATTTATGTACATATGTACTTGGTGTCATTATTTAATATGCATCCATGGATCAATTAAGCTTAGAGTGTTTCCATTCAAAAGCAAACACTGTGCAAATGATAATTATCATTAGATAACAATCAATCAGACCGAAAGAATTGGTTGTTTTGAACAACAAAAAACTCCATCCCCCGAACGTGTACATATTCTCAACCTTTTGGGTAAATCCGAGATCTGAACGAAATTATTGTCCTTTGGTCACCGATGGCTCACTCTGTAATTATGTACAACCCTTTTAGTGCTGTCGGATTGTAATCTTATGTCACTTTTGGCATTTCATGTGCTGTGAACCGATTTCCTCTTGCGAAGTATATCATATCGATCATTCTGCAAAAAATTAGGATTATCTAATGGCTCCCTTAATGGTAAAATTGTCATTTATATCGATATATACTAATTTAATTATATTGATTCTAGATGACAAATGGCATGATGCAAAGTTATCGTGTATTTATATCATATAAATTATATGTCTGAATAGTAAAAGCTTTGAACAGAGAGCACAAGCTTATATAGCTCCATAGCGTTTTGAGTAATTTGAGTGCTTTTAGAGTGCGTCACGAACAGAAGAAGCCCAGCTTGACTTTGGATGTTCATTTTATACAATATATTGATAACTGTAGTAATTTGGTGGTGAATGTGTACGTAAGTACGTGAGATTTCATTGGAAGATTAGATTGGGACAATGCATTTATTCCTAAGAATCCAATATCAAGATCACAGCTTTTGCAAGTTCTGAAATGTTAATTGAAACCCACAAAACTAAAGCATAAAATTTTCTGGTCATTACATGTCCATTGAGTAATATATTATATTAAATCAATGATATTTCCTTAACAAGTCGTCCCACGGATTTGTGACAGCGTGGACGGAAAATTTTCCTTTATATTAGGATAAAGTCATTGCCTTCACGTGTAGATTGTCGAGCAAATCTGTAACGGAAAGCTTGCAAAGTAATTTTGATAATGATGCTTCAGGATTCCAGTATTTGGAAATGTTCTATTTTTGACCCTCACTGGTTATTTCTAAAATTGACGAGTGTATTTTTAGCTCCTACTTTTCCTTTACGGTATTGTTGGGCGTTGTGGCTTGCATGCATATACATTAGTGAATGGCAAAGATTGAATATGAAGGAGATCCCTCGACTCATAATATTAATAACAATCATAGTATTGTAATTATCCAAGATATGGGAAAACTAGGCGTTTTCTATAGGAGGTCTGAGCTTGCTGATACTGGGCAAAGTACATATGCACATATGCGTATGTATATCGGTATATGGATACCAAGTGTTTGTAGTATGAAGGATTAATTAGAATCGATCGTTTGGAATTTCATGAAAGTCTAGTTTCCTTTTCGCTAATAATTTCAGTTAGCTGGTTCATATTTCGTTTTAATGTTTCTGAATAATAAGCTCATACATAAATATTTGCAGGGAAGATGTTGACGAAATTTTGTTACTCGCTTTAGAAGTTTTTGCACTTACGTCCTACAATTTTTCTTACGGTATGCATGCACATAGGATTGGTTTCAGCCAGAAATAATGTACATTGAAGAACACACGATTCCATGACCAGTCGCTCTACAATATAAAATTATTGCGTAGTTGAAGCTTTCGGTGCACCTGTAGTGTTGCTAAATCCAGGAAATTATACTTGCTGATAAATGAAACACAAATGAATTGAATAGGTAACCTCAATTTTCTCAGTACATAACACTTTCTTTATACTGTAGTGTCACATTACCGATGGTTGTATTTATCGCTGCATAGGAAATGAAGTAAGGTAGCACGACATAAAATAACAAGAGACATAAAATATGGCTGGTGTTTTGCTTGGGTCATCGACACCGAGGAAATTGTGAGTGATAAATATGCTTTGTAATATCGGACTTGGAATTTACTTATTTTCCATAACTAAATACATATATGTAGAAATTATTAATTTGAAGGTCAGACCAATAAGAGTCGAGGACTGACGACCTCTTGACTCGAAGCTGGAGGATGGAAACTCGAGATTTAATAATTACAATTATTCTTATGACTCAGCGCAGTCAAAGAGCTTGAAAGATCAGATTTGTATGTAGGCTGACTCAACTTTCGGGTAATGGCATCTCGTTCGGATAGAATCATGTGCACAGTAGTAAATAGCACATAACCATTTACAGCCATTTCATTCACACAATATTAACATGTTCATACGCTGCTTCTTTTCGGCACCACCAAGGCAGGAAAGCAAGACTGCTGAAGCAGATTAGTTTTGCAGAATGTTCTGCTGCTATTTGAAAGGAAATGATATATGGACTCGCAGGTGGAGACCGGTGCCAAAAATGTTTTGAGTGAATGTGGGGCGGAAAGTGTTATGCAGTGTTTTGAAGCAGATCCCGAAGAAAACTTGGCAGTGGCGTCGGATTGGACATGTTTGAATGTGTATATTGGATCCAGTGTCACTTTACTCCTTTATGTCCTGCTTGGCTGCAGAGCGTCCAGTCATAGTCAGATGTCTTTTTCGGAGTTGGGGATGAATGCAGCTGAAATTTTGCAAGAAATGTCCGCCCAGTGCATTTGGTGGGAGGGAACTGTAACTCTTGAATTTCGAAAGATAAATATGGAATGGTGCAGGCTGTGTCAATAAAGATTTCTATTTCTACTGCTTATTTTGATTCTATCGCTTGCTTTTATATTTTTACAAGGTGTGCGGCGTTATTTTTCTTAGATACCCTACGTATGCAAATATTTATATATATTTAATTCGGATTGTGCAAATTATTTAATACCAAATGTAATTTATTCCTTTTGTTTTAACTTAACATTTCAGGCTTTGAAAGATAAATAGAAAAATTTTGTTTTGAAAACCTATGTGCGTATGTTTATATTATGAAATGAGCTATTTATTAAGCCAACTTACTCTGACATTACGGATTTATTAATGCATGTAAGTATCTCCGGCCTAAGGAGGGTTGTTGGTGGCCAGTGCCAAAACTTGTAAGTTATTCATGAAGGTCATGTATTACCATTTCGCCGTAGTGCTTCCCATTTTCGAACCTGTCTTGGCCGATCGATGCTGACTGTGTGGAGAGTGAAAGGCATATTTTTAAAATGCCGTTATTGGTAAATACTTGCATGCAGTAAATTACGCAATAGTTTTATAGCTACCGATAACTGCCTTAAAGATAATGTATTAATACAATTGCCGCTAAAATAGTTTACCTGGTATTCGAGCAATTGTGGAATTTATGGCATTCAAAATGTATACCTCTAGCTCACTTGCGTTGTTCCACGCTGCATTCAATGGTCGGTTTATGAGTATGTGTCGAAATTTGTGGGACGTAAGCTTGAAAACAATCAAGTTTATTGGGTTTAATTTAATTTCCAAGTATGACACGGTGATGATCCTAACTTATTTAGACCCTGACCTCCTCATTCATATTTGTGGGTTATTTTCAGGTTTAGACAGATTTCTGCGAATAGGGTAAAAAGTCCCCATAAGTCCAATCACAAATGATGTGTAGATAAGAATATATCTTGCTTTAGGTATTTTAGGTATAGCTTGTTCCAAGTATATTTTTACAGAGATGACAAATAAAATTCGATATAACTTAGGATTAGTTTGATGTTTGATGTTATTTGTACTGTTCGGGATGATCTAATTGTTATTGGTAATTGGACAACTAGCATCTCAAATTTACAAATGTACGACGTGCATTCTCTTACAAGTGACTTTTTAGGAAAGTAAGTTGACAGTATACGCAGTTACGTAGTTAGTGATATTCGCATCGATTGAGCTATCTTGAATAAACCAGTTCCATTATGCATATGACATGAATGATCTGTTAACAAACGTTGCGAATTGCATCATCTTTGCGAAAATTGGTAGCAGAGCTGATTAGATTTTTCCGGTTGTGTTTGGTTTTATATGATTTACTGTCGTTCTTAATTTGACATTGTTTGATGAAAAAACACCAGGGAGGGGTTCTGCATGTGGGTGGGTGATAATTCTAATGGCTTATATGATCCATGTTTATTGTCCTTATCAAAACCCAATTTGCAGTAATTTTCTCCACGCCCACCCGGTTAATTGTTTATTAGTCGTCTCTTGTGATCCTTACATTTACTGAAGTCGCATGCCCTGGTCCTGCCTTAGCAGATTGGTCTGCGTCACAATTCGCCCAAATTGATAATTTCTACGTGTTGTTATGTAGATCAGGCTATTTGTCTGCCAGAATAGTTCCAGTGTCATGAAATTTAGCCGTAAATTAAATATTTCTTTAGCACTGTCGCATATCCCTTCCCTTTCCTCATGTTATATACACAATCACACGTCCTGATCGTTAAATTTGAAGCAGTTTGTTAAACAATAAGAATGTTTGTAAATAGCGTCCACACTTGAATATGTTTTTTTTCAGTTTGATGGGATACGTGGTTTCCTTTCATGCATTGTGTCCCTCATTCTCATTGCAGTGACACGACTCAATATTAAATAAGCGTGCATGTACTCGTATCAATTCAATATATGTACTTTATGCTTATGGTGGGTGAATGGCTTCATGGTGACACTGGAGCAATCTGCTTGCTTACAATGGCACTCTCGCATTTAACATACGCCTAATCGAAGCAAATTGTAATTCGTAATATTGCAATACGAAGCAAGTTGTTCTGCGCCATGTAAAAATAATAACTGTCCACAAAAGTATGGCGAGATATCGAAGTTTGCAAATCAGTTTTGGTATATTTATTTGTGTGGACGTGTGACTGGTGTGGACGATATTGTGCTGCAAACATCATAAAACACTTCACTTCTTGCTCTCCAAGCTCATTGCTCACTTGACACGCTCACAGAACCCACAGTGTCCACTAATCCAAAACTTATTCGAATTTTACTCAATTGATTTTCAGAATCATAAAACACAAAAATACTCATTGTTTAGTGTTTTACGTCAACTCTTTTTCAACGAACCCGTATTTGAAACTATTAAATAACTGAAAAATCCGAGTAAATTCAATGTCATTACAAGTTGTAATTTACAACGCTGCAATTGTGTTGCATAACGGAGAAGGAAAACTATCAATATTCACAAGTTGCTGGAACCCAACTGACTGAGGTCTTGCTCCAACAGATAAATGTTTATCTCGTTTAGATTCAATTGCATGTCAACTGGCGATGATAATTGAACAAATAGTGTATGCACACACACAGCAATAAGGACAACATTTTGTGTCGGCATAATAATAATAATAATAAATATCCATGACATCGATCGCACCACTTTTAATTGGGATGAGATCAGACCATCAGAGCCTGCAAAGTAGAAATGATCTTATAAATGTAGATTAGATTTAATTGCGTTGTGTGTTTTAGTTTTGCACAGCGGAGTGAAATTTCTGCTGAAACGATCACGGCAAAAGAACAGCTTTGCGAGAGGTACTTACATGCACATTGCGTTCAAATATAATACATACGAAGAAGAATTGAAAGATTCATTTCGTCAGCAAAATTATCATTCATTTTGCTTGAGATGTTCTACGTATGCATGATCGGTCGGATGAGAAAATCATTTAGTTGGTAAAGGGAGCGACTGTCATGCAAAGCTAACTCACAGTGAAATAAAAAGTGGTCAGATCTGATCTTATCTAGTCCAGTGAGTCAGTCAGTTTCGTTGGTTGGAGTGAATATATAATCGTAGAAGTTTTCAACCCTTGATTAGTCCTACTGTAGAACAGACACCCGGGCAGACAGACCTCATCGTAGTCGCGTGTGTGCAAATTACTCTGCAAACAAATTATAAATTCTGTGAAAGTTCGTTTATTAGCATACTCCAGTTAGAATCGATATTGAGTGAATAAGTTGACGAGGCATATTTGCTGACAAGTTTGTGTTTCTTTAAATTTAAAGTGCTGCACATCATTGGCGTTGTTGGGGACAGTTACAATCTACCGAAAGGGGTCAGTTGCCGATGGAAGAATACTTGAATGAATTTCAAGAATGCGAACCAGTTCAGGTAATTAAAAAATCGTTTAAACTTTGCATGTTAAAAGATCAATCATCTATAAACTTATATGTATAATATGAATTTTCGTCTAGCTGGAGCCATTTATCCACCAAGTTGGGGGTCACTCTTCAATATTATGTTTGGACGAACGAACTGTGTGCAAACCGCTTATAAAACAAGAACTTCAGGTAATTTGCTTCATACTATTTCCGATTTTTTTTTAATTTTAGAAATATGCAAAGCTTCGAAATTCAAAATTGTTCAGACTTGATTCCTTTCATTAATACGAATTATACTTTTTCAGTTTTACGAGTCACTGCCAGTGTCTATGAAAAAGTTCACTCCTGAATATCGTGGTGTTGTTCAGGTAAGCGTACATATTGAGTCGTATTTTTTGCTTGTACACATTTAACATGTCCAGTTTTTCATTATTGAGTATCATATCTGCTAAGAACAGCTTATAGCAATTGAAACATATCAGTTGGCATATGTCGTGATAATGACGCAATCCTACTCCTACTAACGAGTTGCTATCATGGGTATTGTCACCCCATTTCATTGCTCTGTTTTCTCGGTGTTTTCAAGTGGCATTTGATCATGAGCATTGAATGGGCATCCTGTTTGTGAGAACAACAAAATGTATCCATCCGGTTTTGGCTTGTTCAATCCAGAGTTTTCTTTGATTCGGGCGTTGTACGTAATGAATGATTAAGCTTCACTGAACACGGGATTGTTTTTCGCAAATCTGCGAATGAAATTTTTTAGTTGGGGTTGGAAAGATGCCAGTAGTGAAATGAAAACACCTACGATTTACTAAACAAATTCTGCGTTAGAGTTAACGAAAACAACGTTTATTTCCATGATGTGTATATTTTCACAGGGTCGTTTAAAGTATGCAGAGTTCACCGTCAGTCAGGGTTCCACAAGTTTTCTTACAATTCTTATGTTCGCGTTTATCTTCTATTTCAATTTTTCTATTCACTTGTGACTCGTGATGATGGGTTAAGGTTCAACAATTTTGCTATAGTTAACGACATATGTATATAAAATCATCTAAAGCCAATCCGATATCCGAGATGACCTGGAAAAATCTATACCATCTCAAATAACCAAAGCAATAAGAGAAACGAGCTTAAATTCAGTTCACATCTTGAGTCTGTCCTCTAAAGTAGTTTATGCTCTAAATTTAGGAGGCTAAAACGCAGCCTCGGGTGTTCACGACACAATTGGATTTATTCACATGCGTAGGAATTAATGGTCACGCTCACGATCCATCCATTGAACTTTTCCGGGTACACTTGCTTAGGATTAGTCAGGTTGCTGAGATGAGTTCAATTCATGACACGCAAAGTGTTTCAACATAATCTTCGTTCGAGTGATGAAATTATTTATTTTTAATTCGGATGATTGACGGATATTGAGGATTGTTGTACTTGTGGATTAAAGCAAAAAATTATAAGTCGTTGAAAAAAATGTTGGGGTTATGCTCTTACGTATCTGCATACATATGTAGATTAATTATTGTAGGAATTAAAGGCAACTGCGTACCCGTAAGTATTGCAAGAAGTGGGTTTCGAGTTTGATGCAGAGATTGGAAAATTTACATCACCCCCACTTTACAAATGTCAATCATTACAGCTTATCTCTTATTTTACTTGGATTTGTTATTAGCATACCCCGGACAAATATTTTTTTATCCTACCCTACTCATGTTGAGCTCAACACGAGTAGGGTAGGATAAAAAAATATTTGTCCGGGGTATGGTTATTAGACCAATTTTCATTTCTTGACTATTTCGAAATAACTTTTTACTTCCCTTCGTAAGTGTGCAATTTATTTACGATTTGGTCACTTTTTACTTAATATTTGTAAAACAATTCTGATGAAACTAGATTTGTTATGATTCCTTCATTTCTTAATAAAATTACAACTGTGTTAAAGTAGAGACGATTGTCAACAAGATGTCAATCTTGTTCATGAGGTTCCTGGGTTCATCGTCATTTTAACGTTGAAACATTTACCAGTTCTATATATAGACAATCTACTGAGAAAAAACACGGATTAATTAAGAATAATGTCCCCATAAGTAAAGTATACAATACCATTCATACATACGTTGCACCCATACACTGCGTATAAGATGAGGAATTGTTTTATGATGCATTTTACAATATTCATTTTATTTTAAGACGAAACATACACGAATCGTGTTTCATGATCTGATAGCATTTCATTACTGAAGAATATTAATGTCGATCGTGTAAATATTTGATCATGTTTGTACTTTCAGGTTCGGTTTGAAGAAGACAAAGATGGCTACTTAACCGTAGCTGCTTACCCCCCAAAGTCGTTCAGATATCAGCCAAGTCAGTCAAAGCAGAGGAACAATAGCCGGTAAGCATGCAAAAATATATACTTACCGTAGGTGTGTGTATTTATGAGTAGACAAAATAAAGCCGTGTACGTTGAATGCTTAGAACGGTAGGAAAAATATCATCGTATTTACTAAAAGTGTCTCGAACTATTATTTTACTATTCATTTTCTCGCATGTTGACATCTAATTTCGGGTAACATTACTTCATTGACGTATTGACGTGAAGCTAGTGCGCACTCTAAAATTACTTGAGCATGAATCATACTGATTTAAAATTGGGAACTACATTATTTGTGCCAAAATGCAGAATAGAAAGAGTTTGTGACGCGTTGAGCAAAGATGAATACATTGGTTAGCTGTTGTCTATGCGTTTTTGAAACCGCAATAAATGTCATGATGGAGAAATAAGGTTTCGGCTCATCAGTTGTCAGTTGCTAATTACAAAATGGTGCTGGCGACTCACAAAATACATTTAAAATTACCTTCATGCCTGCTGGTACGCCTTGTGACATTGAACTTGACACTAATATCAATATTAGTCAGCGTATATGCTCGTTATTTACCATAATGTCAGTTCGAGTAAAGGAAAAAAATGCATTTTGAGATGATCCAAATTTTGAGCAGTAAACAATATTGGATTTTTTGCAGACGGATGGTTCCATGTTTATTAACAAGCAAAAACAACTGTGCAATGTGAAATTAAGGATAAGAAATATGTGATATGCAATGTTAAACGATAATTTGAGAGGTTTTGCTCTTTTTTAACGCATTTCCGCTTTGTCAAGTAATTTCGATTGAACTATAGAATGAAACTGATTCACACACAGGACTAGATCAAATCAGACGACTTTTAAATGAGGCGTTTGCAGATTCCATACGAATAACGAACCCTAATGTTCCTCGTAGTAAATGAAACCGTAGTTTTATGTGATAAGCAATTCGTGAAGCGATTGTATAATTTATGATTTCAACTTAATTCATAGACGACGGATCCGAGTGAAGAATTCAGGAAGCATTGAGATTGAAATTGAGAGCGAGCTAAACGACCTGTTTGTTGAAGAGGACCCACAGCAAGCCACAACCAGCAAAGGTGTCAAGTCACTGAATCCATGGGTCTTAAAATGTCACCAGAGACAGCTATCGAAATTGAAGAGATCTGCTACCGTACCACAACAACAGAAGGAACCCGTTTGTCAAAGTACGCCTGCTAATAGAAATAACGAATTATTTTTTTAATAACCTGTACTCTCCTCATGATAGTAATAATTATTGTTTATTTGTTTTTCAGAATTTTTGCTGCTGGAAAATATCACTTGGAGGTAAATTTAACAATTAATTTTCTTACAAAAACCAATTTCATACCGTCCGACACAACAACTAAAGTGAATTGATACATATTTTAATACACTCTGAAACAATTAAAAATTAACGTACGGGTTTGCATGATTATCGACAGAAATTTGAGTGTACATTATGTGTAAATACCACACTCAAATTTATATTGGCATGTCTCCCAATACTTGGATCTGTTCCAAATTCGAAGGAAAATGTGTAAACTTTTGAATTAAGACTTTACCAATACTCATACATATGCCTTTATTTGGCAAAGAAGTGTCCAATATTGGTTGGCTGCAATGGTTTTGCATGCTATTGGAGGGTTCTCTGTACTGAATAATTTCAGGGTTGTGTTGTACCACAGAAAAAAAATCAAAATGGCTAGACATGTGTTTACTAATTTTGTTTTTAATTGATGAAATGAATGGCGTTGAATTTTAAGTTTTTATATTTTTTTCAGGTTCGAATACCCCTGTATTCTGGACTTGAAAATGGGCACCCGACAATATGGAGATGACGCGACACCTGCAAAGATCGAAAGCCAGAGTGCCAAGGCAGCCAACTCCACTTCGGTCCAGCTAGGAGTCCGAATTTGTGGAATGCAGGTTTGTTAGCCTTTTCTACTTCGCAGTTGTTCAAAAACTTGTAGTTGCATTTTGCTTCTGCTGGAAGGGAATGTTCTTCTGCCACTTCTTCCTACTTCCCTCATGTGTTCTTATTTAGCATTTAATCTGCATACTAAATAGGAACTACGCTAGTTCAAAAATAGATTGCCTTATACTTAGGTTTATGGCTTTTTTTATGCACCACGGGAAAGGAAATTATGATAATAATAAACCAGGCGTTTTTGGCCAAGACCATGGTTTTGAGTGACAGGGGCACCCAACGCAACCCACAACGACGCATTGCAAATTGTCCGTAACTTTACAAATGTGTAGGTCGTTTTGGTTGTATATAATTCTTTTAGCTGTGCCTTGTCTCAGCAGACGGAGGTCTTATTAAATTAAGAAAAGGAATTTAATGTGAATTCCGAATGCAGTTGTTGAATATTATTCTTGATGACAAAGCAAGGATACCTCACTCACTCAGGCTCGTATGATGTGCTTTATGGCCAACTTAACTTCCTCGTGAACACAGCTAATTTTTAATAAGTAATTGGTTTATTTTATTGATTAGCTGTTTATATTAAAGTATTGAGGTCATTTCATACTACGAGACACGACATACGACATACTGTGTAAACAAATAATGATATGTTCCTAATGTGCATTGGCATCAGTATGAAATTTTATGTGTTGCAACATTTGGAAGAAATAATATTGGAAACGTGGCCTTGGTATTGAATTTGAAAAAATAAACCTATACCGTATCGCATGAGTTTCGAATCACTTATTCTAATTATATTTTTTGTTTCTTCGTGCCAAAAATTGTACATGTCATTTGTACGACGATTTAATTGCACATTAAAAGAACACATTGATCTAACACATCTTGACTTGTGACTTGACAGGTTTATCAACAATCGACGGGAAAATTTCTATGCCGGAACAAGTACTATGGAAGAAAATTAAGCGTGGATGGTTTCAAGGAAGCCATGTTACAATTTCTTCATAATGGGAAGCGTTTGCGGACTGATGCAGTACTTCCACTTATTGAAAAACTCAAGGACTTGAAAGCAGTCCTAGGCACACTTGAAACTTTTAGGTAATGCATTTTACCCCATTCAATTCGTTCCTTATTCATGAATTTACTTATAATTTCTGTATTCCAGGTTCTATACAAGCTCTCTGCTGTTAGCCTACGAAGGGCTGGACCCTGATTACAATGGGGACGACGACTCATCCATGGCTTCCGTGGATAGTGAGATGACGGACACCTCTTCTTTTGATAGCGATTCAGTCTCAAATCCCAACAACAGCACCATCACCACGAACCCTGGCCCTGGAGAAATTCGAGTTATCCACAATTTCTCCGAGATCAAAGCACCTTCCTCTTTTCTCGGAATGATTCCATCGTCCAAATCCGCAGATGAAATATCTCTCTCTTTGAAGAGGACAAGTTCTCTCGACAAGGAGGAAAGTACACCAAAGAATCCAAAGATTGGTGACTCCTCGTGCTCCAGCTTCTCTCTAGAAACTGTAACCGAACCAGCATGTGATGGGATCGGGTTGGGAATAAGTCAGAGTCAAAGCAATTCTACCAGCATCAGTAACGTGGCGACGAGAGGAAGTTCTGCTGCTAATTCGACAACGTCATTGTCTCTGGAGTCCGTTGACGTTAGAATGATTGATTTCGCTCATGCAACCCATAGTGGACTGGACTGTGGCAAAGAGCATCAAGGCGCAGACACGGGGTACATGTTTGGGTTGAGTAATCTGATCAAAGTATTTCAGGAAATTTTGGACGAAACATGCTAAATTTTTGTCTCACTTACAAAAAACTGTCCTTCGAAATTATAGTATCATCATTTAAAACTATTTATTAGACTACCTAAACTTATTGCCACTAGATCACAAATTAAATACGTCGATTCTAGATGTCTTACGTATAGCACATTTTTTTATAAAATTTTCATTCTGTATTAATTTCAGGTGTTTTAGATTATTATGTATAATAATTAGCTATATATTATTACTTCGCCGTAATGTACTTTTTTAGGCTTTTGTACTCGTACTCTTCTCACTAAGTTGGTGTTGTCTTAGAATATTGGAACGGAGAATAGCTACATTAATAGGCAGGAATTTTGCATTGTTACTCCAGTGAAGGTTTGATTCATGAATTACTTTGAATATTTTTGGCAATAATAATATTTGTAAATGTTACGTGATAAATTATTATTTATGATGATACCCAAGATCGGATCAACGTACCAGAATTATTTTATCTTTTTCGCACCGAAAGTTTATTGAAATGTGTTTGGCTTTATTTTTTGAAAACAGAAACCTGAAATCTATTAAAGGTACGCGTACTTGTGAATAAAAGTAAAACGTTAAACCAGTAATTACAATTCATAATTAGAAAATGGTAGTCATATTGCCGGTGAGGAGTGAGGAAAGCCTTCAAAAATGCGGCTCACCAACCAACTCACCAGAAACTCATGTGATCTGTCGCTAGAGTATGAATTATACGAATTTAACAGTTACGTAGTCCAGTCAAGAGATGAAATATGGATTTCATTTTAATTTTGTTATGACTTCAAAACTTGTAATTTTCTCTTCTTACATAATAACAACTACTTTTCGAGAACTCGGAACAAATTACGTAATTATATACCTGCTCCTCATCGAGTTACCTACAAAACAAATATATGTACATAACTTAACTAACATAGCAGATTAACTATGAACTATTTCTCTACATAGTTATACCAAATATGGATCCGTATCAACACATGATATGCAGAACATAATCAGAACAATTAACTCTGAGTTTAAAAATCGTCCCGGTTTCAAAATATTTCATTCCAGCATCAGTCATTACTACAAAATATGTATGACTTATGCATGTATTTACTTGTATGCCGTTAACATTTTAATTCATTTTGCTTAAAGTTTCCATAATATTTATATGCTAAATGTTTTCCAATGTTATTAAATTCCAAAAATAGTATGTTTCTGTATTGAGTCTCGTTCTGCAATTTCGATGATATTGTACAAATCAGCATGAGCGTGCATATGTGTATATGTCGATTGATATCTATATATGTGCAACTTTTGATGATTGGCATAATATATGTACGCTTAAAATATGTACTATTTTTGTGAGAATGAACAACACGCACGGAATCGAAACCAAATCAAAACTGATTTGGTAACTCATCGTCAGTATGAATGTTGCGTCACAAACATAAATGCCAGTCAATTTTGGTAGTAAGAAACTAAATTAATTTGTGATTACGATGGAGCACAGATATAAGGTAACCATAAAAGTAAGTACATATAAAAATATATAAGTTACTGGAAATAAATAAATAAAAGTTCAATCGATAAAAATAGTATATTATAGATTAATAGAATAAGCAATATTAGCGTGTATTATTCATAATTGTACATAATATATTGCAAGTTGAACAGGTGAAATAGGAAAACAAATAAAAATGCAAAAATATTAAAATTCTGATACGGTGTATTCGCATTCAAATTTTTTATTTCATAAATTACTTGGCATTTCAACTCGGCTTCTTTTTATAAATATGTCTACAAATTGTTACACATTATACATAAGTATGACTTTAACATTTTTTCAGTTATCCATTTTATGAGTCGTTATAAAACATACTTCTATTTCACTAGGTGAGGTGGCAATTATACCAGCGTCGTTACATGGCAAATTGCGACTAATTCTTTTCAGAGATGCCAGCATTAAATACATTCTGGTACGCACTGATATATAATAAGCGGAGGGAGTCGAAAGATTGGCAAGTCATAGAGTCAAAAGTCTAGGCCCGATATATATAAATGCAAAACATTAAAAGGCTGAAATGTTATAAAATTGTAGGCAGCACGGTCATGGCAGCAAAAGAGAGAGAGAGTTTGATGACGAAATTTATAGGCTTTATTATGTCGGTCTTTTTTCCGTCTCCAGATTTCTCTAGAATAATAGCAACAATACATATTAACTTGTTTAGTTATTGATGAGATGCAAGTCGCTAGAATTTACTACTCCACTAACTTTGTTGTGAGGACGAAGTAACTGGAGGTAATTTAGCTGCAACGGACGGTGGGCGAGATGCTTGGACGCCTCATCAAGTTTGAACCATTTCCTTTTTCGTCCTTTTATAAGCATTTATTTGTTAATACCGCTTTTTGTTAACAAATTTTGTCAGTTTTTATAAATATGACAGGAAGTATGTAGATATATGTATATCTACCGATATTCTTGGAGTCTTCCCACTCTGGCAGTTCCTCCGTGACCACCAGCACATACACGACGGTTCGGTGCTTTCGATCATCATTCTAGATGTTTCAATAAGTTGGAATTATTATTACAAATGAAAATAGGAAAATGAGGAGGTGGGTTTGTTTCTACACAAATATTGGTTATCGCATTACTTGAAATGAGCCAAGGCATCGGCATATGTTACCCCGAACACCGGCTTCCTCGATAACCTCACGGGCAGCCGCAGCATCAGCTTCCTCTTCGGGCTCTAAGCCTCCCCCTGGAACGATCCACTGATCAGTGTGCCGCGATGACGTGACCAAAAGAACCTGCATGAACACAGAACAGGTGCAGCTTTTGTTGGGTGTAGTCCATAATAATTAATAAAATGAAATCACAAACCTCAGCCTCCTGCTCATTTTTCACACAAACGCAAGCAGCCCTCTTTCTGAAGCCATCGCTATCGTACAAACGTGTCGAATTTGGTTTTTCTTTCACCATTTTAAATTAATCCGTATGTCTCACAACAAGTAGTCAAATATTTTACACCGGAAACTAAGCCGAAAGTTATAACCCGAAATATCCGAGATTGCGTGGATGTCCAAAACTACTGTTAATTAATAAATGCTAGCAGATGAATCCCGGATTCAGGTGTCTGAATAATTCGCAAGAATTGATCTCCTGATGAAATAGCATTTTTCTTGGAGGAATTTTCACCGATTGATCACAATCACAGACGATTTCAGGATTGGAGAATTGGGAGTAAATTCCCTCAGAGTTGCTGTTGACGGGTTTCAAACATTTATGTTTGAAGTTGTAGTAGTCCCAGAACAATGATAAAGGTTTCATCTTTTTTGGTGATATAATACTTGCTGTATTGTATTTTTCTGCGGTAGAGTGAATTTTTGTTGATTTCTGTGCGCATTTAAATTGGGCAGTAATAATACAGCAATACCAGGTACATACCTGTTCAGAGAAAGTAAGATAACAAAATTAGGATAAAATAGTTTTGCACACACAAATACTTCGCTTCGGATTAGCACCTCATATATACATGTAGATAATAGCAGTAGTGCAGATAACCACCACACTACACGCACCGTATTACACAATTTAAATGCCACCACTAATCTCCTTCAAGGTCTGGTTGTCCCATCTTAATCCAACATTGTCTAACTTGTCAGTATGCACATAAAAATCGAGTCAGGGGGTAAGGTCATGCGACACACTATTTCAAGGACAATTACATGGGATGGAAACGTGCCAAGGTATGCGATCATTCCTAGCTTTGTCTTATGCTCTGGTTCATTGCCATTTAATTTTAGGGTTTCCAATGAATATTGCTAAACCAATGCGATGGATGGATCGCGACTCTAGATTATATTCAGGTTAAAAATACAATGCATGGAAATTACCTCGTGACGCCAGTCCAAAAAGTAGCAGATTATGTAATGTATATTTATACGTAAAATGTACTAAATACTTTGATAGATTTTTCCCCTGATGTGAGTTGTGTACATATAAAATTGATTGACAAAGTCAATAACAACAACAACAAGATGCACTGGATACACATATGCACATATGTACAAGCACGTTCTTTACATGGTCGCGTGAATGTTGCCTTTCTGAAAATGAAGGACAGATTTGGCAACTGTTCGTACAAATTCGGGAATTTGCGAAATGCTCCAAGTAAAACCATCGCTGATTTGACTTTCTACCAGATTTCGGGTGGTTTCTTTCTCGGTTTAAATTGCCAGCCAACCCATTCCCCGGAAAGGCTCGAGAATTTTCTTGACGCTTATGCAAACTGACTTAAGTATGTCTTGTGAAACATATTTGGGAATAATGCAAGTGTTCATTAAATATTCCAAATGCTATTGCAGTGGGTACTATTGCTGCAATACATGAAAATGGTTATTGGAATTGATGAAAAGGGGAAACCAAAAATTCGTCTTCTGAGAACTACGAACTTACTTAAAAAAATTCTTTTAATTCAAGTTAAATCATACAAGTACCTATATTTTAATATTTATGTATGACTTTTAGACTTCGATATTAAAATATTATAACTTAAGTGAATGAAATTGAGGTAGTTCGACTGGCTTTTGTTCTTTGGTTTGTCTGATGCTCCTTGGTTCAGCACATTGTTCCTTTCCTCTCGCCTATGCAGAAATGACGCTTAGATTACTTACTTGTCCACAAATGGATAATTATAAATATGTACATATGCAAATGCAGTTGTTAAAAACAGACCCTCAAAATGAGAAGCTGAAATTTTTCTGTAGCGAAACTAACGTCCCACTTGATCCACTCAGCTCCAAGGTTGACCTCCATTTCATAAAAACATTTGCCTTCTTTTGGAGAGAATTTCCCCAAAACAGCTTTCGATTTTCGAACGTTTCCTGCCGTCCCATTAAAGAACTTGCGACAAACAAGGATAGGTTCGTAGTATGTTCCAATACCGCCAATTATGGCACCGTGGGGAACCGTTCCCTCATCCCGATCAAATTCGACCCATTCGAAAACCTCGTCCTCTACCTTGAGTAGAACTTCGTATTCCTTGAAAGCACGGACACCTGACAAGGAAGCCACTGTTGGATTTCCGGAAACGTAGCACGTCTCGTTCAACAACTCTCCGGGAACTATGCTCACGTCGTTAAAGAGACCAGATTTTGCTCGACACACATGCGTCACTTGTAAATTTCCGGACGCAGTCCACACCCAACCACCTAAATTCAAAATTTAATGTTCATTTAAACTAATTTATAAGTTTTATCGGGTTTAGCCCTAGCCCCACCTTCGAACAGAGAGTGAGAAAATTCAATGTCTTTATTTGACACCCAGAAACCCTTGGCTAGTCTGGAGTCGAGGAAAGTGCTGGGCTTGACAAAAGTGGGTGTGGTGAGATCACTCAAAACGAAGATCAGGAAAATTGAGATGGTTACTTTCATGATGATTTTGATAAGTTCAAAATTCTAAAAAGTAATTTGAAATAATGTATCCTTTCTTGAGGTACGCACTTTAATGACTGTCAACGTGCTTGTGTGAATCAAAATTAAAACTTGCATGATTTTATACCTGTTCGCATTAGATGCATTTGACGTAAACAATGAGAACTGCATCTACGGCACGTATGCATTTTCAAACCGGTCAGCAGGTACCGGTCTATACCTTCATCTCGATGTGTATCTATCTACCTTTAGCATAGTGACTAAATGACGTCAAAAGGTAAGTGAAACTACAGTTACTGTTTGCACCAACTCGCCTCGCCTCAAGTGAACCAGAAATGCATATGGGTACACATGCAGTCATATGTAGGTAGGTATGTATCATGTATGAACTAACAGTTATGGCTGAGGATGAGATCAAGTGCGTGCCAATTAAAAATATGAAATGTGAACGCATAAGTCCGTACCTACGCACAAACAAACTGCAGCAAGACGAATACGACTTGAATCACGTCAGCAGTTTTCAATGATTTTTAACATCTATTTTATGCTGTCTTATTTCTCTTTACATATCGATGCAAAGTAATAAACAATTTGGAGAAACAACAATTAATTCAGCATTTGAACGTTGCACTTATATTTATTTTATACTTTAAAATACATTTGTTTACAAGTTACATTAAAAACATTTGCAGGGTTTTAAATTAAACTGTTCACGTTTTCATCTGCCACAGCGTTAAGTGGGGACAGCTCTTTGCTTCGGTGTCTGTAGTCGAAATAAAATGCTCTTGTGCCATCGCCCTCATGTTGAGATAGCCTCGACCCCCAACCACCACCAAGATCGTGCGTTCTTGGTGAGGGCCTCCAGTTTTGGTTTTTGTTCTGTTCTTCCGTCCCGTAGTTGTTCCCGCAGAAGAACACGTCACAGGGAAATTGTTGGCACTCAGTCCAGATTCGCCGTTGACAGCGGTAGACGAGTCTATCTCGCTAGTATTCTCTCTAGAATTTGGAGGTGTAGGCGACGTATCGGATGGAGTGTGAAGATGCATCGTGAAATCTCCGCCCTTACTGCTGCTCAATCCTACACTGGAATCGTCTGATGACGCCGAAATTTTGGAATCCACAGACCTAGAAGAATTAGCCAAATATGTATTTATTAGATCTTGTACAACTTATTATAGTACGCTTGTTGCGTGTTTTTTTAAAATTTTTTCTTACCAATTGCTCAAGTCAAGGGAGCGAGGCCGGGTCATCCTCATCTTCATGCGACGATCCAAGGTACTGATTTTTGCATCCAGCGAATTAAGTTCAGGGTCACTTCTTCTCAAAGCGTCATAAAGTGGGTCTGAAAAATATTTTAATTTAAATTCTCGATTACTAAATTTATCGGACTCTATTTAGAATTCATTAGACATATCAAACCACGGCGTGCACGAAGCGAAATACTATGCATGTGTGTGACAACTAATCGCACATATTTAATATAGATAAATAACTATTGGATGTTTGGTTCAAGTAAATCACTGACCAATAAAGCGGCCTTCATCTTCCAAGCCTCTAACATTGATGAGGTTTCCGTAGAGGCCGTAAACATCCGAGTCAATGCTGAATCTCAAATTTGAAGGTATTGGCCCACCCCTTGGGAGAGTCTTGCAGTTCCGCATTTGTACTAACGAGTCTTTTGAGCTCTTTTTTCGAAGCACGACCAGAGTTTTTGATGCTCCAGGCTGTGCAATGGCGCTGGGAGATGGAGATGAGTTTTCGATGGAGGATGTACTAGAGGAGGAATTGTTGTGCGAGTTGGAATTAGATCCACGGTCCCGATCTTTGCGTTTTCTGGAGCGGAGGTTAACACCATTCGTACTTGGAGGCGACATGGGACTATTGGACTCTTGATTATTGCCCCCAACATCTGGACTTGCAGATTTGTCGGGAACGTCAACCTCAATGGTTAGTGGACTTGTCAGACGAGGTTCTGGAGGTGGTGTGCTAGCGTGATCTGCAGATTTGGTCTCTGATGATAGCAATTGATCTTCAACTTTGTCATTCGAAATTTGAGGCATGTCAATAATGTTTGCTGGCTGCATTTCGTTGTGAACTTGAAGATTATCAAAGTTAATGTCGGTGTCTTTCATGCTGACTGATTTTGAAGTTTTCTCCGCAGATTTCTTAGCGGAAGTTGGGAGCAGAGCGGGAGGAACGGCGCATTTCATGAGTGGCATCAAGAATGTCACGGGTCCACAGAAGCCGTGATAAGAAACGTTGGCGTTACCGGTGGATATTATTGGCACCCCTTCCAATCGAGGAAGAGGGATTGTGAGAATCACACCGAGATTTGTTCCAATCCAAAGCCATCCTGAAATATAAGCCAAATTGTGTAATACGGTGAGAAAATGGTCACCTGTTGTTTCTACAAGCTTTATATCAACAATTTACCTTTGTGGGCTACGAGACAAGTGACAAAAACACCTTTTGACCTTCGGAATGAATCGCGTACAGTTCGATACACGGAAGGCCTGATGCTCACATCTTGAAGATGTTGGAATGACTCGAGGTGATACAGACACACGGTTTCGCTCTCGTGAGTGGTGATCCATAGACCAACTCCAGAACAGGTCATGTGAGATATATGACCATTGTGATTATTTAGTGTCACACTTCTCTGCATTGTTGAAAAAGGGAAAAACTTAGCACTGCATGTGTAATTACTATTTAGTGAATTAAATTACTGAACTGAAAAATTTTACCTCGACTGTGAATGTGGTAGAATTGACGGTTACAATGGCACTCCCACATGCTGCATAAACGTGCTCCCTTGATCCAAATAGAGATACAATTTTGTCAGCTCCCAGTTGTAGTAAAATTTCCGGACAAAATTTATCCAGCAACTCTGATTCAAAGTTTAGTTGAGAAAATATTGCCAAATGACCATCAGCAAGGGCAGCAAATACGTTGTTATTGTAAAGTAGAAGCTTCAGCACGGCATCAGTTAAAATTTGTTGAGCAATTGGACCTGTTAACCAAAATGCAATGTTTAAAAAATAAAAATATTTCACTTATATTTATTATTTTGAAGGAAATTCAAAAGGAAAAGGTTGTAACACTGGTACGTTCATTTAATTCATGATTTCGAATTTCCTTATCACGAGGTTTTCTACATATCTACCATTGTTGCATTGATTTGTCTGCTATTTGTATTTATACACATTTACGTACCTTTTTCTGTGTTTGCTGGATCATAGATCATTATTCTGCAAGACAATAGTTGTAAATATACAAAAAAAATGTTGATATTAAAAAGATATTTCTAAAAGGTTACATTAATTTTACAAGAACTCACTTTCTGCTCTCCGTCCCCACCCAGATATAACCTTGCACAAACAGCATGTCATTCACCTTCTCTTCGACCAGGTCGAGAGATGAAACTTCTTTCAGAACATTCTGCTGTGACCGAAAAGCGGTCAGATGTGATGAGATTCCATCTGTAGAGCAAGTCCACAGGTAATCCAAAATTTTGGATCTACCAGTTTGGCTCACAAAAGTGTGGGTAAAAAAGCAGCCACATTTAACCTATATGATGAATAATAATCACAACGTTTAGTTTTTGTCATAAAAAACTCATATGGATTTACGTCACTTACAACGGTAAGATGAGGTTGTTTGGCTAAAGGTATGGCCTTGACAAAGAGTGGCAACTTGTGCAATGGGTACGGACTCTCTTGTGGAATATCCCAAGCCGGACTGTTATTTGGGTCGAGAGCAAGTTGGGCCAGTCTCAGCTCTTCAATCCACGCTGACCGTGCTTGAGGACTTTGCATCTGGAAAACCACTTTCTCCTTATGACCGCTCACACCTATGCCGAGAACGAGGCAGCTCGAATCGAAATATGAAATTTGTTCATCTCTGCATCGAATCTGATGTTGAATTTCAAGCATCAAGTCCTTCACTGAAGCAACCGAGAGCCCGTCGTACGATGACTTGAGGGTAGAAACATTGCCTAGAAGAATTTGGAAAACAAATTGTAACAATAAGGAACATTATGGCGGTGATAATTATGTCATGTTTTGATGTTTCTGTGCTTGCCTAATATTCGAGACAAAACTTCATAGTCCTGAAAAGAAAAAAAAACGAAGGACGCATCTAAAGTTAGTGATAAGAAATGTATTTTTGGACACTAAATTATCATCCGAAGTGAGCGTGGCGTGGGGACGCCTTACAAAATAGCATAAATATGAGACTCCTTCTCTGTTCGATAATCACTTCTTTTCTGTCAGTCGAAGAGGTCAGTCATTATTCAGTTCGAAGGATCAACTGTCTAGTGATTTCGATATTTTTACTCTGTCGTCATGTCCGGGAAAGCCAGAAAAATGGAGGGGAAAACGAGCGAGGAGGCTCTTCCGCTCCGCAAGAAAGGCAGAAAGAGCAGTACACAAACTGCACAACAACAACCACCAAATAAAAGTCATGTTTTTTTACAATACAATGGTCGCTCGCTAGAATTCACAGTTCCAGAAGCACTTCAAAGTGAGGATCCCCAAGGACTCAAGTTCCAAGTGACCGTGCTACACAGTGGTGATGATGACCCAGTTCAGTTGGATTTAGTAGGTAAAAAAAATGTATTTATTTTGTTACTGTCAAATTTATACCATTTATGAATTGATTTGATACATTTCTCTATTTATCATTTCCCCTCCAGTATTATTATTATTCATGTACTAATTATGTACATATAACTGATTTTCTCGATATGTTATATTTTTAAACAGAGCGTGAAGAGATTTGGCCTGGGAGACCGGAGGGGGTAGCCATGTCCATTTTCAAAGCCTTTAAGGCACATCTTCGTTGGGGCGAGCAACCAGGTGAAACTGATATGCTCATGGACTCATCACCTCAGTTTCTCGCCATGATGACGGAGATAGGCGACGACCCATCCAAACACGTCTGCAGTTTGCAACGGAGCGATGGAACGGTCACCAGAATTCTTCACAACGGTCAGGACGTAATGGTGAGGTGGTTCAAAGGCACCAATGTCTACTTCAAAGTAAGGGTTGCAGGGCAACAGTTCAACTGGGGCACGAAAACAGGAGGGGGATCTGTCCATAAAATCTGCACCGTTAAATCTTGCTGGTCCCTTTCAGTAGTAAGTTAAATATCTTGTACTTGTGATAATGTTATGTAGATAATTACTTAAATGTGTCATTATGTACGTATTATGTATTTCAGGATAGAGTCGTTGGATATTGCAGACCCCACTCCAAGAAGACTGAAGAGGTCATGTTACTCAGGGATGTGAAAAATTACACCAATCCCAATATCCTAGTATTCTGCCCAACTCTGAAAATGACCACCTATACAGAGGAGGACATTAACGAGTACGTGAGGAACCCATCCATCCGTACAAATTATCCTACTTTGGATAAGTATATGACCGACAGAGTGAATGTGATGAAAGAGGAGCATCCGGAAACCTGGGAGAATATTGTCCCTTTTTGGTTCGAGATTGACCAGTCCCTCCCAATGACAACCACACAAGCAACACGACGTTACAATGTAATTAGTGTAAGTTAAATCATTATTTATAAACTCGCTTAATTTACTATCAACACATTCACATGTTATGTGAATTGTGAATAATTTGTAATTGCTTAGGTCGGGACGTCACTTTTGGTCCATTTCCATAATTTGGCCAGTACAGAAACGGATCGAGTAATTCTGCAGATGAAATTCATTCATTTTTTGGGGGCGGATTCTCAGTTCTGGGACGAGGTGCTACAGTTTGTCAACAAGAATGGGTTGACGTTCTCCACTTCTCCTCTGCCTCTCGACTACAACTTCCGTCCGACCCACTATTTCCCACCAGAAGACAAAATTGTCAAGACCCTGCCTTACAGCTACCAAGGGCATGGTAAAGAAGGAGGAATTTACGACGGCGTTAGCACATCAAACTCGATTGTGGTGGTTGGATTTGGGAGTAAATCCCACCGGAAACAGAAGACGGCTCTGACGGGGTTGGCACACACGATTGTCCCATTGTTCCAAGAAATTCTGGATGACACTGCAGAGATGGATAAGACCGCTCTCCAGGCTGAATATTTAGGAAGCCTTTCCACCATAATCGCTTCGATGCTCAAGTTGAAGAAAGATGGTCATCACATCCGTCCCATTATTTATCAGATTGACCAACACTTCAACAGTGTCAAGTATCCTGAATTGCTGGACATGATATTCGCCATCCGGACCGGTTTGCAACTCAACGTCAACTTGGAACCTTTGATCATCATGGACGGGAAACCGGACATTATTTTTTAAATCTTATAACCGACCGTATTTGTATTGATTTCGTAATATTGTTGTGATTGTACATTTTCAATATATTCTAATGTACTATATGATCTGTTTTCTAATTGTACCATTATGCAGCATTTGTACATTTATACGTGATTATTTTCTGCTTGCATACATAAATGAATTTCGCAATTACTATTTATGTATCTACCAAACCTCAACTGAGTCTCGCATAAATTATTTTAAACCATAGAATCACCATCTAATCTATCTTATCAATTAAACTTATCATGCTTAACCATTTACCTGCATCAAACATTGCATTTCTTCCAACAGGGTGATGGACATTGAGGACTCTTCCGTGGTGGGAGTGTGGCTTGCAGAGGTTTTCCCCGAGTTGGAATTTTTGTTCTGAACGAAACGGCTCATGGTGGGAGATATTGAGATGTCTTCAACCTCGACATCTCGAACAGGGTACGACCACTTGAAAACGGATTTCTCTGACTTTCTTCTTCCATTTGAGAAGGGTTCACCCTCGGAGCTCCCTTTTCGAGAGAGGGCAGTTGATTGTGAGGTAGAAGGATGACCGTCGGCAGATGAGCCTTTCATGTGTCAAAAAGTGTAATGTAAAATAAATGCCACAAGTAATATACACAATTTTGTTATATAAAAAATGTAGCTAGATTTACCGCTGACTGTTGTACAGATAAGCATGTCGTTCAACAGAAGCAATTTCCTCGTCTTTGACTTGGCCACTGTCGAACCATAGCTGTCAAACTCTAGTTGGGTGACTAAATCTTGGCGGAGGAGGATTCTATTGGGATCATCGACGATGGATCGGAGGAGAACAAACTTGCCCCCACCGATTGACTTGATTGTCTCTCTGAAAGCTTGGTACTGCTCGCTCTCCCGCTTCCTCTCGTTAAGCTAAAAATATTTATGATGGGAGTTATTTATTAATATTGAATTAGCTTGCAAGATTTCAGGCTTGTTCAGTTATTTTGCTCGTCCGTCTTTTGCTATTATTATTCATTATTATTATTATTTGACAGTCTCTGAATAAAGTATTTAGAAGTAGACGGATTTCAACAAATAAATGGACAATATAAATAAAATTAACATGCGAATAATCATTTCATCAATAAATAGTAAAATACATGAGACAAAACTAGCATACCATGGCTGCCAGCGATTCTAGCTGGGTAAGAGCTAACTGAAGGCTCATTCTGTCTTTGTGATCTTTCGGTGTATTCTTCAGTAAGTCCTGGTAATTTTAGACAAATTAAATTGTTATTGAAATTAAATTCAACACACACAAAAAACTGCATTCGGATTCAAAAATGTACCTATGTACATATATAAAAATATCAGTAGATTCGGGGTTCGCATACAGGTTACATAAGTTTTAGTCATATTTACAATAATGGGTGCTCATGAAATTGTCTGTTTACCTGCAATAGAAGAATGAACTGTGGAAATCTTTGAACGGGTCGCACCATTAATCCGAATAAACTCAATCGGTCATGAGATGTCATTTGTTTCACTTTAAGAAATTCGGCAAAGGCACTGAAAGCAAAAAATAAAAGTGTCAGTCACTTCTCTGGATACCACGGACGGCCTCTTAAAATCTCACACAGATCACCTCCACAAATTTAAATTGAAAAACAAATATTTAGCTTTGCCAATAATTTATTGTCTAACCTTTTTTTTCTCGCCTCCACTTTAGCCGTCTCCAGCGCAAAAGTAAAGTTGTTAATGAATTCAGCTAAACAGAATAAAATACATAACCATTAATGCACATTGTTAACTAACAAATAACGTGATAATTGCTCACAATAAACATCCAGGACGAGACTCTTGGAGAAACTTGCGACAAACACGTCTCCGATTTTTTCTTCCGTGTCCCATTTCCTTACACATTCCGCTGAAAAGTATTCCCAGCTTATTAGTTTTGGTAGTTTTGTACAAATATTATTGTGAATCCGCAAATGCTGAATTATTTTTGGTAATATCACGCCGATCGACTGATCTTACCTATTGCGATGCGAAACAAAGAGTGGCACTGGAGTATTTCAGGAACACGGTGGAATACTGCGGATATCTTGGAATGACTGCGGAAAAAATTGCATTTACTTTCCAGGACAAAATCATGGTATAAAAGATTTATTTATATTTATATACTAACCTTAGGATGGCCGGATGGCTGTGTTCCAAAGGTTTCTTGTATTCCTATGCACACAAAAGGATTACACGGCTTAGATTGATGTATTGAAGTAATAATAATTAATTAGTCTTAATTTGTTTAGTACGTTGACTAGTCGTTGCAATGCAGCCACATAATTGTTTTCACTGTGCACAATGGCAGCAACGATGTGCCTCCGGGTTAGTTGGTCTCCCGAAAGGTCTGGAGGTGGGGGAGGAAGACAAGGTGGCTGGACCGTCCTGCGTGGCCAGTAGCCTTCCTCGTCCTCCATGAAAGAAATCCGCTTAAGGTCCTCCTCCGTCAGCTGTGGGAGGGTTGAGTGGCGATGACCCCCATTTGATGAGGTCATATGATTGGAGGAATTGTCCAGATTGGCCGAGGCAGAGTTTTTCCGTAAGGAGAACCATCGTAACCATAGACGATTTTCCTCCTCCATTGACGTTGACTTGAGCAGCGTTTTAGGATTTGCAGAAGAAGAGGACCACGACTCTCTCCATTTGTCCTTTAGACCTACCACCGGTCGTCGAAATTTGGGGGCTTTGGGGACATCAGAGATTCCATTTCTAAAAAAAAATTCAAGAAAACTTTATTAAGTTGGTGCCATCAGTTGATATTGTAATTGCTATACACAAAATGTTACCACTTCAGCATGCTTGTACTAAACAAGTGTAGTGTTATATGCATAATCTCGCTAAACGTCACCTACCACATACACCTAAATAATGCACATTTGTAGAATTAATCAACCTAGGATGTTGATACGACGGTTCTAATGTATTTGCTAATTGAAACTAATTTATTACGCGTTTGTTGCACACTTCTTATCTCGTTAAGTATAACTTTAGAGTTATTTAAAATCCCTCCATCTGGCAGTAACTAAAATTGTTATGAAATATGCACGTACGAAGAATAGCATGTGGAACATGTTCTTTCTTGTATATGAAGTTATCTGCCTGCAGAGTTGTTATAAATATCCGCTGACTTATTATATGCGTTCTTGTGGAGAGTAGTTGGAAGGCTACATGTATAATCCAATTTTAATTCAATCCCTGTTTGTTTGTCTAATCTCTGAGCAAATAAAAGTTGAAGAAAAACAGAAACATCGTCGACCTCCACAATGCCCAGTACATACATAATTCTCTTCTCATCATACGTAGTTAAATTACTCATAAATATATGTACTCGAGTATACATACTTAACTCTTCAGATTCAATATTGTTGTATTGAAATATGTTGCTTTCCGGATGACGAATGACGGAACAAAAGTTTCTGCCCCATGAATACAATATAATTCATACGCCTTGAGATATTTTAAAAATCAATTAAACAAATCCACTCATTCAATGACTGGATGAGATGCACCATAACTGTGCCATTACAGAAAATTATAATTTCAAAATCTCCAAAGTGGGAGACACGCGAGACCGTTTGCATAGATTAATGTGTGCAAACTGTTAACGAGTTGTTCCTTGCAAGTTAAGACACTTAAAACGAAACATTTATTTACTTATGATTAGGTACGAAGTTCGCTTCATTGCTGCATTGAAATCGCACAAGCACTTGCACCCACTATGACACCCACTAGCTATGACTTAAACCAACCTCAAAGTCGACAATTGACAAATTTGCATAATTTTAAGCACGGGTGGAGTGGATAATAAAAACGTCAGCTGTAATGACAATGACATAATATTAAATGTTTTGTTTCAATATTGTTATTTGACATGAGATAAGAGGCTTGAGTATAAAATAGAATGGCGAATGGGAACTGCGTGGAGAACTATGTTTATGTTTAAAAATATTTATCTTTCCAGATGCGCAATTGCTAAAGGCAAGTTTTGACCCGAAAATTAGATTACCAAATATTTCTACAATACTTATGCATACATGTTACTTATCATCTCATTGTTTTGTCTTGTCATCGGTTTTATTGGGGTCGAATAAACGAATAAAATATCAAAGTTGTCAGGTTCAAATCATACTGTTTACATTAATTATGTGAAGAAATAGAGGAATAAATATCATGTTACATTTAACTACAGAAGTAAGAGTTCATGTTCATAGTGAATGTCATATAACATAAATAATGTTGCATTTTATTACTGTTTTAGCTTGGATATGTTTAACAATGGCACAAAGTAAAGCTCAACATACATTGGACAAAGTTGTGACAAACCAGATTATGTAACAATGACGGATCAGAGCAATAAAGCAAAAAATAAAATGCTTGTCTTTCCTATGCAAACTAAAATGCAACATAGGAAATGGATTAAGAAAGTGGATATCTGTTAATTGTTATGTAACTCAGATGACCTTTTTTGTCACTGAAAGCATGAGAATCTTAGCTGCGACTTATTTGATAACAGCTTGTGATATTTGTTTAATACAGCGTAATTAAACATGGTGTAGATTTAATCATCTCACAATTATTTGCTAGACTTTGCACACATGATATGGCTAGGTGACAATATTGAAATACTGTGCAGCTGAAAGTTTATGCGTTTGTGCATACATATAACGTGCTGAAAAACGAGACAGTAAGTGATAACTACATAATAATATGCAGACCCTAAAATACTTGTCCTTAGTCTTATTCACATTCAGATCAGCTGACAAATCCTCTCTTTAATTACAATCTAGTCAGAAGTGAGGTGTTCCTTTTGCTGATTTACGGCATTTAAGACATTCTCACACATTCTTGACAACTAATTGGATACCGTGAGAACTAAATGTGCTCAATAATCGCTGTCATCAATTTCAATTCTCCAATTAAACAAGTCGGAATTAGTTGGACCATCAGGATTTATTATGAATTTACAAATCAATTCCTAACAATTAAAAGCAGATTATACCGCATAAAGCATGAACCAGGAGAGCATGCATAGATATGTACAACTCGACTTGAAAAAGTGACTCATTCACTCATTCAATTGGTTGTACAAAGGAAATACCCGAGAGCTATTTCACCCTCGTGTTCATCCCTTTGATTCCTACCCAAAAAACTACTCGTTTATGCTTTATATAACTACCAAAAGGCCACCTTTGAGACGGAGAGTTACCAAAAATATTGGACACAGAAGCAGTAATGGCCGTGTAAAAACACGAGCTATGTAAGTAGTTGCATGCATTTTGAGTGTGTTACTATCATCTTTCGGCAACATACGGCGCGTACCTAAATTAAAAACTATCTAAAATGAAGACAAAAAGGGAGATTATCCTTTCAACCCTCATTTCATTGTATTCCAGACGTCGTTAGCAGACATTTGGCAACATTACGAATCCTGTGACAATGAGCGCATACCACTAAAATTTACTTTTCTGTATTTACAATGTATCTAAATTTGTCCATGAATTTTACGACCCAATACAAAATCAACTCGAGTTTAATGCTAAACTTGATCAGCTAAGGTTAAAACTAAAGCGACATTTTAAGTGTGTTTTGTAAATGCAAATTATTCTCACGTGCTCCAAAATGTACAGCCTGTTGTCTTATGTAGTCTCTTTTATTGTATGCATGCACCTTTCGCCTTAATTGCATAATGCACTCGGCTGCCAGCGTGGGTTGTCTGTGGATTCAAATGACTCGAAATGGATGATAGATGATGATGAGATTCAATGATAAGTGTACATATTATGTATGCGATTGTGATTCAACTCTCATTCACTCTCCTCACGATCCGATATTCTCATCCCAACATTTGCCAGCAGTATGTGTGTAGTCAAAGCTCATGTTAAAATTCACCAACAAAAAACTTCAAACTTCCATGAAGAAAAATGCCTCAAAAAATCCAAGGCCAAATTATCATTAAGTATTCTCCAGCTAAAACACTCGTGCAACACTTGTACCACAGCAGTCAAGGCAATCATCTCCTACTTACATATGTACTCCTATAACTACACTCAAATATTGTTTTGAGATGCCTCCATTATGATCATGATTCTATAGAAAATTCTGTTTTGAGAAGAACCACGCCGGATATTTACTGGTGTGCTGATGAGAAATTGAGAAAATAATAATTTGTCATGCACTTACCCAATGGTAGCGACATCCATTCTGGACCCATTGCAGTCACTGTTACCACAATTTGAATAAATATTCCCAACACTTTGCACCAAGGGAAAAGTTTTTCCTTTCAAGTGGTAGTTTAAATTCAAGTTCACTTTCTCCTGGTCCTGGTTCACACCGTTGAGATTGTGGAGGTTCACACTCACAGAGTTCACATTTACACTCACGGGGGTAACATTTGGATTGTTGGCATTATTATCACTCAGGTTGAAGGTGGGTGTGGTTTGGTCATTTGGAGGGGAATGGGCTGGTGGTAGAGGAGCAATTGCTGTGAGACTGTCGAGTTCCGTGTCCGAATCGGCAGAATACCAGTGTTCCTCTCCTGGAATTTAAAAAAAATACGATATTGTAGTTGATAACAGTTAGACGCTTGTCACATGCACTGACAAAAGAAGTCTAACATATACATAAGTCACGATGGTATAAATAAAGCTTGTATTTTTGTTTGGTACCTTGTTTCTCCTTTCCTAATACACCAATGATAATTAATATTCCATAATTAATTGAATAACTCGCTAAATTACTAGTGCACACTTTGCTTTTGCTTATCCATTAACATCATCAGCACTGTAGAACTTGCACAACGTCATTAAAATACTAATCTGCAACCTTCAATTCAGTTTTAGTTTTAGCAAGCAACTTTATCTAAAGTTTGTACAAATTAGCGCTGCCACTACGAACTGACTAAAACCATGCTTGTACAACTTACCCTTGTAAAACACTACCTATCGACAACCATTCTGCAGATGGACATAAACTACACTGCTTGCGAATTTAGCAGGATGGCGACGACAACGCTGCCGCATAGTGATAATGATGATGGTTTGGCCAGTCTCGCTAGCCGTCCGTCCAATAACAGAAGAATTGAGATTTGGCCATGAAACACATTCACCACACATAAAATACTGCCACACAAATTACTATAGACTTATTATGCTGCATGATATGTTGCTGTACGTAATGCATTATAAAACCCTACAGATTTAAATAAGTATTATACATCTCAACTTTATACCAAATTATCATAACGAGTATCTATCATCGAGTGGAATGAATGACCCAGGCCAACGTAAACGTTGTGCTTAATATGCACATACATACAACCGTGAAGCTACTACCACTCCTTTTCGTCTCGTGGCTGTCGAAAATTTATTACACATTTATTACTTAAGAGAGCATTTTGAGAAGCGGAGATATTTTTTTATTTAGCACATTGCCTACAATTGGGTTGCAGATATTAATTGACAACTAAAATTGACCGAAAATGAGCGGACTATTCTTTATACACGTCAAAAAAGACGGTAATATCAAGCTTGCAATTAAAAGTTTCCGGACGGGTAGCCGGGTGCATCTTGTATGTTCAGTTTAGCAATGTACACATAGCGTGTATTTATATGAGCATGTAAAATCAGTGAGGTGACGCACCTGTTGATCTCAACTCGTCGACGGAGGAAGCCCTGTTCTTGAGAGGGGTAGGAGCGGAGGTTTGCTGTTCGGTGACCACGGCAGAGTTCATGCTGCACTTATTCGAGTGCTGGTTGTTGGCGTGCTTATTGTTGGCCTGCTGCTGCTGCTGCTGGAGGGATGGAAAGTCGCCACCGGAAATGGAGTGCGAGTGGGGCAACAATCCCTCGCTCTTCTTCACTTTGTCTGCAAATGGTGAACAAGAGGGGAAAATTTAAAGGAGCTGATTTTCAGAGTTATATAAAGCTTGCTGCTCCTTATCATATTAATCGGTTGGATATAAATACAATATTTAGTCGAGTACGTATACGGGAGGATACGCACACTTGCATGTTAAAAATTTATGGTTTTGGGTTGTTTATTTATTTATGAAATGGATGCATGCTGTTGTGGAACTTCAGGATGGAAATTGCGGTTTTGGAAAATTCACGCATAATGAATGCGAAAGAAGGAAATTTGTGTTAAATTTATTAAACCCACTTCATTTCATGCACGGGATAATAGAGAATTCATTCGTATGAACATGAACAATCAGGATTTAAGCCAGGTTTATATGTGCGCAAGTTTGCAGTTAATGAGAGCTGGTAAGCTGAATAAATGTTAACAATGAACAAGTGACAATTAAAACTGTCACTTTCATTAAGAAGTATTACAAAAAATGCTTCCTCTGCATTTCCTTTCTTTCATGAGAAAAAATTACTTAACTGGTTGCAATCATCGAGCAAAATTAATTAGGCTGTCCAGACTGGTTTAAATGTTTTTAGTTTTTTCATATCATTGCTCGTGCATTTTCAGGTCTCATCAAATCCCACGTTCCAAACTTTATCTTTCCGTGGAAGAGAGATAACTGCTTGTGTAACTCCAACGTGTTTACAATAGGAAATGGGCATATTTAAACAGATAACAGCTTGAAGGCTAGAAGGTAAATGCAGGAAAACTGGAGACCAATTCTTGAAGCTACATGAACTATCAAACTGGGTGGCCTATTCGGATCACATACTTTCTACTTCATAGCAGTAACACGTAGGAGTGCCATTCTGAATTAATGCATGTCGTTGATTATCCTGAATATTTAATCTTTAGCTTAAATGCCGAGAGTATGTTGACTGTGGCATTAAATTCGAATCGGGTTTCTGTTAACTGTTCTCCAATTTCATACTTCTACGCTCACAAGTTGACTTGCTAATAATACGTATTGGCATAAACTAAAAATAATGCACTGCACCATCAAAAATGGGAAATAATCGTACAACGCGGTTTGTCACTTGACATATAAATTTGCTGTATTGAACAAAACATGGACTAAATGGAGAGTAAAGACGAGTTTTTGAGTCCAGCGACATATTTATTTATGTATGCAGTGTTCCGTGTAGTTGTACATAAGTACGCATAAAAAATTTCAATGAGCATGGTTAAACTGGATCAAAGTTCAAAGCAAAATGCCGATGAGAGGGGAAGGGAATGCCAAGATCAATTTCCTTTTAGGCCACCAAAGTTTAGCGTTATCATCGCAGCCAACTAAAGGCTAACAAGTATAATATTTACGATTGTAAGACTACGTCCGATTCAGTATTCATTGAACACTATGCAGTGCAATTTTCTCACACAAAGTCTAAATAAGTGGATGATGTCATCAGCACCACCACCGCCCAGCATGCACGATGAAAGAACCACAAAGTTGAATCCGTAGATGATGCATTATTTTATTGCAATATTATATCGGAATAGTTCAAGGAACAATGTGAAGAAAACGTTTACTACGTGAACAAATAAACCCATGAACTCTGCACACCAACGCTTTAATTTTTTGAAAACATGGATAACACGCAGTTTAAAATTCTCACATAAAACTGCATCGTAAAATGTGCAACGTCTTTGGTATTTTGTTATTTCTCCTCAAATTCCAATTATACCACGTACTTTTGATGCATATATATGTTTCATATGGCGTTGCCACAATAACAATTTTTCTCAGGACATTTAATACTTAGCACTTTAAGAGAACCTCGTAAAGAGTTTGTAGTATTCACCGTCGGACCAAAAACAAAATCATTTCTCATAAACAGCGTAAAATACTTACTCTAGCAAAGAAATCCTTTGATCATAAATTTCTGATTCTGAAATAAAATTCACTGTGTGCACATGTGTGAGTGTCTGATTAGGATTTTTAGAATGCTCATTCTTGTTTTTGTTTTATAAATGATGACACCAAAATGTAAAACTCCGTCTGAGACGCGTCTGAGATTGTGAGAAATGAGAGGTTGAGATATTTAGAGCCGTAGATGAGCAACTGCAGAAACACAATATGGGAGTCGATCAAGCGATGACTCGTTTCACAAGACGATGAAGCAAG
Organism: Folsomia candida; assembly: GCF_002217175.1. Classification (NCBI taxonomy): domain Eukaryota; kingdom Metazoa; phylum Arthropoda; class Collembola; order Entomobryomorpha; family Isotomidae; genus Folsomia; species Folsomia candida. Next base: position 21,306,073 of record NW_019091193.1, on the reverse strand, counting down.
TAACTAACAATAATCATGCAGATGAATGCATTCATACTCTACAAACAAATCCTTCACTTTCTGTGGTAGCTCTGGTACGACGTAGCATCGTGGTACTTGGCATAGAAGGAATTAAATGTAGGAGGATCATGTGCATATGGTGGTAATTTACCACTGGTAAATGGTGAGGGAAGCAAACTGCTTGATTTTCCTGGACTATTCATCCCCTCTCTTCCAATCAAAAGCAGGATTGTTATAATAATGCAACCAACTTGCATGCTCCTGGCCCAAGTTTGATGAATATTTTTTAAGGAAGAAACAGTACACTGTACACACACAAGAAAAACAAAACAACACGAGTGAACTTCATGAGGTTGGATTTGTAGATGTATACGTACATACAAAGTATTTACGGCAAGATGATAGCGTTTAATGACTAATAATGAGGACCAACCGTTTAAATAATTTCCAATATATTTGAGATGCTGCCATGTAATAAATGAGCATAACCCGGTCGTCCTTACAATAAATAAGTAGTAGCCTGAAATGGAGCATTCCTGGTTTGTGTAATCAAATGTAAAACAGTTTGTATGTTTACATGTATTTCTATATGTACAGACATAAATAGATAGATAAAAAAAGCTTACTGTGCAAGCAGCGTTCCTAGTAATTTGGTCATGATTTTATATTCTAATCTTATATGCAGATGACTCAGACTGCAATTAGTACGACAGCGTTCATAAAAACAGCGTATTTCTACATTCACTCAGGTGAATGGCAATAATGAAAACGCGTTTCTTAAAAAAAGAGATCATTTTTATACTACTGCTTGCAAATATATACACACAAATGTTGAATGTATGTAGTTGTATCCATACATGCAAAAATAACAGCTTTTGATGATTTCTATCGTCTCGCGATTACAGTTTCCTCCACGAGAATGACCTATTGGTCTTTGCTTATTCAACGACATGTTTGTCCCAGAATACAGCTTTCATTATAACCTAGTTCTTATGCAAACTTTTTCCGGTTATAATTTTGCATCATGTTCATGCTAGAACTTTGAGCCAACATTATCCGAACTCAACACTTGACCGAAACCCATTCCAATCAATCGGGCAGAGGGAAAAATCTGAATTGCATACACCTTCATACAATATTCGGCAACTCCTAAATCATGTCCAACCTACAGCCTAACTGTTAAAAGTATAAAAAAATATATACGCGCTGGGTTCACCTCCTAGTTTTATAACACTTTTACTCATCTCGTCTCGTCATCGTCATCAATTGTTGCTGATTTTATCAAATATGCATAAAGCAGGTGTGTACGTACACTTGTCGAGTCTTTACAATTAATCAATTCAAGTTGAATGACTTAGACTTACAGTGCGTCAAAATGATTTGATCTTCAAGAGAATTCATTTCTGCATCGCCTCTTCACCTTCAATCAGTTAAAATCACTTCACTTTTATTCCTAATCGAAAGTACGAACCCTTGCTGGAGCCCGCTGAGCCTGTGTTGGTTAAATTATTCCGATAATTCCGGGCTCATGATTTCAATTAATCTCCAGACCAGTCAGTAATTAATTCTTTACTGCTAGTTCAACAAACCCATCCATCTGTTCTAAATAATAATGTCACCATGTTTATCGTCATCAAGTCCTGTGTTTCTGATCCAGCTCACAACGGTGCAATAGTTCAACTTGGTCAAAAGTTGTTGACTGGTTGTAAATTTTTGGTGAACTGGCTCTACTCGTCCATAGTTTGGAGTCTGGAATAATATGGAAGTTCACTGTAACACAAGCTATTCAACGGAACAAGCTTAAATTGGGAGAGACGCCAGTTTCAATTAAACGATTGAGCGTATTGGCTACCTACGTGCATATGTACTTATACATAAGCACATATGCATCCCAGTTTGTCTGACACTTTCATTTTTTAGCTTTATCGGATTTCCGAAGAAACTGAAAAGTACAAGCCCAGGATTTCGATGTCACTTAATGTATCCCTTTGAATTTTTTCACTTTAATTTAGGAACAGAAAACGATACTTCCGCCGTCACTGCAAACATTTTAGAATTCCAACTTGAAACAACGGCCACTCCACTGAGGAAAAACGTATAAATATGTAAAAGTTGTAAAACGTTCGTTGAGAGAGTTTGTTAGCAGAAATTTGGCAGGCGAGTGCGCCAGTCATGAAAAAATGCTTCCACCTTCACAGTTCGACACTGACTCTGTCAGTGAGCTTTTGTGAAGAAATATGCTGTATAAAAGTTGGGAAGTGAATAAGACGAGAATTCGCACAAAAAATTCCGGTTCCGCCAAGCAAATCAGAGACAGGACAAAAAATAAATTAAGTCGAGTTTAGCAGAACTTGAAGTCTTCTCGTGGATGCAACTTCCAAGTTGTTTCTGGCTTTTATGACTAGTATTTAGTTGTCTGGCTGGTTGGTTGGCATTCGGAATTTCGGCTTTTCAATTCCGGTTGGAATGCAAAATAAACAACTTTTGCGGAGCTGTTTCCGGCAATATGTTTCGAGTGATTTTCGAAAACAACAAGTAAATAAAAATGGCGTTATTATGCTTAATATTAAAGAACAAGCGAGATTCAGTTGAGACTGATGAAAGGGAAATTTTACACTAATACGCTGACTACGAGTACCACACACCACTCGAGTTTTACTCCACATCCATCCGTCGAAAGAGGGTTGCTGTTACGTACAATTCCTTCTCCTCAGTGCATATAAAACTTAACAATAAAGTTAACCCCAGCATACGATGATCATATATGTGCTATGAGTACATAGCGACTTAATGGTAAGCACAAGAAACAGACCTACACACATTATGCAGCAGTTGTTCCAGTCGTGGGAGTAAATAAGGGATGATGGCGAAGAGCCAGAGAAGGGATAATAATAAAAGTAAGGGAAGTTGGCTGTACGGACTAATGCGAAGACAATAAACTTTTGGAGCATGCATTTTTTAAGGGTGGTTTTACTTTCATGCCTTGTTCTAAAACTTTGGGACGATTCGAAGGCCTTGTGTAAGACAGAAGCACCAGCAAAAACGTCTACCTGTACACCATTCATTCGTGTTACATCAAATACTTAATGATGTTGCATTAACCACATCATAAACAGAAACCAACGCCGAAATGCGGTTTATTGTTGTTAAGAACAAAGTGGAGCTAATACTTGGCAAAAGACAAAGGGCATATGTACATACATGCGTAATAGAGAATGAGAGGACATTTGGATGGATTTGAATTTCTTTGCTGGAAGTATACATTATTTTATATCATCTAATCATGTATGTATGTATAGATGCATGTACATAGTGAAGGGTGTGTAGCACGTTGGGGAGCATGGGAGCAGATGATTCATCTCTCCTCAAGTAAAATACAAGATGGACAACATGTGGAAATTGAGGAAATAGGCCTTCAACTTAATGAATGAATTGTGATGGTAAAAATGGAACTGGATGATGAAGTACAGAAGTCTGGCTATAGTTAGTTTTCCAGTAACGCGTTCAATGTCGCTTTATTTCTTTAATTAAGCTTAATCATTATGAGGTCGGGGTAATATTTACCAGCAAATTCAAATAATTGAATTTCTGGTATATGAACACTTTGTTGTAGTTATAAAATGTACTAGATGATCGTGTCTTATCGCATAAGTAAGGTCTTTTTTTCAAAATTTTTTCAAAATACATAAATCGGTGCAAAGCTTTAAACTTTAGTGCAAAATCGTGATAAAACCTCCTCCGAAGTTGTCCACCCCTTTCATAATAAAATATATGCCTTTTTAACTCCAAAGTAAATACAGACAAAATGAGGAGACAATTCACTCTTCACCGCACTCGAGTAAGTTTTATTTGTACGGACTTCTTCACTTCCATTTCGTATTCTGATTCGAGAAAAGAACATGAAATTCAATAGGAAGAAGACATTCTACTGTTTGCTCACGTCGCGACGCATCTTGTTCCATTCCTCATCTGCCTCCTCATGGCGAGAGAGAGATTTCAAGAAGATTTATAATTTCTTTGTCCGCCCCAACCGACTGACTGAAATAAGTCTGAGACCAGAAAAGAAAGGCCATGCTGTTCAGAGGAAGGAGAGGAAAAAGAGACCAGGATTTGTAGAGTCACGAAGCGGTTGTATTGCTGGTGATGCAAGAGGAGGTACATAAACGCTTTCAAGAAGAGATGATGATGATGATGGCCGGAGCTGGAGTTGAAAAAGTCACTGGATCAGTGTTGTCGTTATTGCAGCTCAAGTACGCAAAAAACTAAATCATAAAAAACTAATCCACCCTCAACTTCTTCTATTCAATTCAAACGACGCCATATTCGACTCCACTTCATCTCCTCCAATGATAATGACACCTCCATTCCATTGCATACATACGGACTGACTTGTGAGTGCAACGGAGCAGATCACAATAAATTGTCGAATATGGACGTCTCAGGAAATGCTGTGTGTGTGGCAGAAGTTTGGCAGAAGAGTATCGTACGTGCACATATGTACATGTAGTATGTACATATAATCGCGTATGTAGATATACATAAGCGTTGCTGGTATAACGCGGATGTACAACACCATATGAAATATTATGCTAATTAGTTTTGCCAGTTGGTACAAACGAAAGTGTCACCGAACTTGCCTTGTTGTTACACCCGAACAGCCCTTCCGGTTTATCTTTGTCAACAAATAGCGAATAATTTCATATGACGATATGCGTACGGTTTAGTCAGTGTAGGTCTACATACGTATCTCGACTCTTTACATATGTACATAAATGCTTTCTCGATACAAATGAAAGTCAAGGGTTCTCACAACTTATGCAGGGTCAACCTAATTATAGATCATACGTGTCCTTAAGGAAAATTTCTCCCAGCTACGTATTTAGCATTTTAAGCAGTCATTAGCAATGCATCATCATTCATTATTTCATCCCCTAACCTAAAAGGATATCGAACTGGTTGACTTTACATGTATCCACCAACGATACGTAAACGACACTAATAATAACAAAGTGAGATTGACATTTCCTTTTACACGACGCATCAAAGATATGTATTTGATCCCAAATTTTGTAAACGGTTAAACCAGACTCAACGACCTACAAGCAAATATGCATCACAAGAATATTGGGCGACATTGGCATCCGACCGATGTATCAAAATTATTTGTAACGTACTTCAGAAATTATCGTCAGACATATTTTGAATGGGCTCAAAGTCACGGATATAAACAAAATCGTAAAATGTACTGAAATACTCTGATCGTGCAATTATTACTTTCACTGTAGTGGACGTAGTAACAACGGAGCGAAGCAATTTTTGACATTGGCCCCCTGTCCAACAACCTAACGCCTATTTTATCTGTCTATGAATCTTATGTCGATATACGACTATAAACCTAAAGATGGATATTACTAGACAAATAAATAGTACATGAGTCTATAAACGCAGCTTGGCTACTACACTAATCAATACCCATGCCGAACCAAACGATTACGCCGATTTATGTCTGCAAAGCCAATATTGTCAGATTATAAGCATGATTAGTGATGGAGATAACATCTTATTGTGCGAGTAGTTAATTACTTCTTTGTTGTTGTTGTGTAAGGGAAGGGAAGGTGTGATTGCCCATGCTGATCAACCTATTTTTAGACTTGTAAATATTTTCTACCTAATACTTATGTACATATGCATGAAACTGTGTGGCAAAATACCGAGGAGAAAAGGTTTGGTCGTAGTTGACAAATAAAATACTGCAAAAATGATTCACTGAAGTGATTATGTTTGAAAAGCCGAATTCAAATGTCAGCAGTTAAGGTGTATCTTACAGTCTTACACGTCAAAGTACAAATACGTATGGATTATTTACTGGCTACTTGTAATGATTAATTATTACTGACTCAACTGCATGACTTTTGAGAGAAACTGGATACTTTCTCAATTGAAGTTCCTACGTTTTTAATCCTCACACGTTTTTAATACCTAGGACTCCTGACATTGTACTTTTACCTGGGTTATTAAGGTTTACCTTGTCGTGACGTTGCCTGGAAAATGTTTGAAGCTGACATGAATACACAATAGAAACAAATCGTTACCCATTCTTGCTTTTGGAAGATCAGAATGCAACAAGTGTGAAACTGGGTTGGGTAACGATTGAAGAACTAGAAAACATCTCGTTATTTATGAATAGATTTAAACATGTTTGGTGTGTCGATTGAAACACTATTCACAATATTTTAGTACTTCCAGCTTAACTGTCAATTGTAAAGTTATTGGCAATATTGCATCATCCAATCATGCGAACAAAAGCCTAATTTATACCCAGAGAAATATCTATATTTTCGTTCATCAAGTCAATGAACTAATTATCATGGGAAGCATAATTAAATATAATTAAATGTCACAAGAAAGTCAACCATTAGAAAACTCACACTGCCAACATTAAAGTACAATCAAGGTCTGTTTTCGTGATCTCATTACTCGGTACTCACAACGTAATTAAAAAGTTTTGATTGCGACCAAATTTTCTTCTCCAACATTAAGCCTGCCATAAATTTAGGGTGACTGAAAGCATTTGACACCAATTAATCTCATAATAAATAATAATTTCTGGTGGTCATACATTCCACTCGTTAAATACAAAAGTGTGAAATAAGTAAAATTGTAAATATATATCGGGGACAGCATGTCTACGAAACCAAGCGAGCTATCACATCTCCGTATCAAATGTGCAAAAATATTAGATGTGGTTAGCACTATGTTTAATGTGATGACGCTGGTTTTGCAATTACTGGTAACCACCATACATAACCGCTTCACCCAGATTTTCTCACATGAGGTAATCACGTGCACTGAATCGTGTGAAATGATAAACATGTATAATTTTGGTACCTTGATGACTGTTGCTTCTCAGGAACGGGAGTCGCATGAGGTGATCTCTGATCTTCCAATTGGGAATGAGAGACATGGACCTCTGATACTTTCCCTTCAGTTTCGACCCTCCTCTATTTCCGCAATCCCCACAACACATCTCCTCCGAACCATCTCTGTTCTGCGCGTCTTTGCACTTTCCGTTCATTTTCACTTTGGTCTTTGAAGTCGTTTCAGCAGCAACGCTGTTACAACAATCTTTCATTTCATTCATAATCAGCTTTTCACAATTGACACCACTGCTCCAATTTCCGCACGCCTGCTTGTTCTTCCGACTAAAAGTGCCAAACGCATTGACTGTTCCAAACTGTTGATTGATAGCTGAGGACGAATGTGCCGATCTATTCACAGAAATATATATTTTTTAGTACAACGTGCTTATGGAGGTTTTATGTAGATTTTTGTAGATAAATATGTACGATGATTTATTACCTAAAGGGCAGTGACCCATTAATCGAGTTTATAGTCGACGGAGGAGCGTCTTTCGTAACGATTAGAGTTGAGTAAGGGCTCCCAGATCCATCAATGCTGTGATTCCCTACCTCTTGCAGATCGCATCCTGCTTCATCTTTATCCTCGAAATGCGTAAACTCGGCATTAGAACTGTTCAAAAGTAGATTTTCCACTTCCAAATTTAATTGGTCCAGCACCCGATCATGTTTTTTCTGAACTTGAACCACTTCGGCAAGAATGTCATCAGTGGAGGTGGAAAAACTTTTGAAATGCTTCGGAGGCAAGGGGCCCACGACCACTAAGTTTTTGAGAGGCGAAGTAAGCGATGATTCACTGGCTTGCTTGGAATGACCACCTTCTACTTTCGGTTGACAACTGTCTCCAGCTGCAACGGGGTTATCATCATTATGTGACTTATTATTGATGAGGATGTCAGTAGACGGAGTGGTATCTTCTACACTTGGCTGATTAAATTCAAGGCTACTGCCAATTTCACCACCAAATTCTGCACTTGGGATAATGTTCATGTATTTTTGCACATCACAAATTTCTTCGTACTCATTCTCCAAGCCGTCTTCTTCCCCAGTCGTAGAGCGGTGGGAATGGTTGGACCTACTTCGTGGGTGGGGTATAAGTGACGGAGTGTGCTGTACATAAGGAAAAAATGCTTCAGGTGATGGGGGATGATAACCAGATTGCTGAAGATGCTGCTGAAGTTGCTGATTTGCAGCCTTCTTGTTGAGGTAGGAATTTACAGATGCAGAACAAACACTCAAGTCCTCTTTAATTACATGTGCTTGGGAGTCGTATGCGTACGAGTAGGGGTCAACTTGTGGAAGGTGCGGATTTGGGGGCTGAGAATGGGGTACTTGATTGTGCTGCAGTAGAAAGTTTTGCTGATGTTGAGGAAATCCAGCCGTTGAATGATGTGGACTGCCATGATTGTCTTGCGGTTGGAGCTTTAACTCTTCAATGTAGCCTTCGTCAAGTCCTTCCACCTGAAATTATAGCAAATTATTTAGTCAAAATAAAAAAAAACATACTAAACACTTACTCCCAAGACTTAAATTTTGTTGAACCATGCGCAACTTTGCACCAAAAGTGGAATATTTTACAGAATTATTTAGGTTCACCACTCACTTGTTCTGATTGTCTCGTCAATCATATTTCACTCAATCGCTTGGATTGAGAACTTTTGTTTGTTGGCTCTGGAGCGTGACCTGTGCTAACTGTGACACATCATAGATGTGGTAGCTGCGATGCATTACGCAAGGATATATGCGGACTCAAAATGCTGCGGTATTACTGTGACTGGGAAACGACGATCCGTATACAGAATTCTAATTTATGAATTAAATAATACAATTGATTTTCGATACATCGGATCGGCAAGGACAGCATTTTTGGGAAATAGCAAAATAACTTGCTAACTTGTCAAATGCATGCAAAGGAGTTTTTTTGTCGTATTTTTTTTGCTCATGACACGGTCACTTTATATTTGAGGGCTTTAGCTAAGTTGTTAGTTTTCTTGTTTGTATGCATTGTAATGCCGAATTTTATTCACATGTTATGAAATTATATCATGAAACTTTTTGTTAGCAATATCCTAAAATTGCTTTCTTTTGCTATAATTTCAACTCAATTTTATAAATATACAAAAAACTCTATTTATTGATCTTTAAGTCACAACTCTCAAATGACCTTCAAATTATTCTTGTTATTGCCGTGAATAACTTTATTTGACGAGCACAATGGATTTTAAATATACAAATCCAAATCGTACTAGACATAGTTTAGATATTATTTTACTTTGCAGTCGTTTACTTACATGATAAACATGAGAAACTCTGACACGCCAAATTGGCCGGAGTCATTTATAATCTTTATTTATTGCTTCTTGTAGAATACATTGCACCATTAAATGTGTGTGTGTGCATCTCTTTGCTTCGTTCGCAGTAATCCTCTACAACAAAGTTTAGAAAGATAATGCATATTCGTACGTGCATGCGGTATGTATGTGTAACAACAGGGGACAAATACAATCTGCAAATCAGGGGATTATTTATCTGGTCAAGTCTGCAGCAGCGTTTGCAACAAAAAATGCGCTGAGGATTCTTATACCTCCAGCAGTCTAGACATATTTAAGCAAAGTTGGTTCAAGTGTGATGATGATTCATAAATGGCAAAAGGTAAAATTTGTAACTGCGTTAAATACCTGTTCTAAACTGCTACAATTTCCACTGAGTTTAAGAACCCGGTTTCTTGGATTTACTGGTGGATACCGCATCCTAAAGTGATGATTTTCTGGACCAATTCTATAACAATTGCTCATTAATTCTCCCTTTTCGGAATTATGACCATTATGGCAATTAGTTTGCTGTAGATGAATGTGTTGTTGTAGGCATTCCAAGTTTTGAAAATTCTGAAAGTTTTCAAATCGCTGCTGCTGCAGTTCAATGTCCATCGTCTTGTTCAAGGTGGCCTGCGACGCTTGAATCAATACTTCTGGCGGAAGTGCGGCTACATTTAGATTGAGGGGCAGACCGTAATGATGGTGGTCATATTGGCGTTGTCGATAATGAATCAAGTGCTGTTGATGTTCTTGGTGTTGTTTAAGGTCGAGAAAGTGGTTTTGTGCTGCCGAAGTGGACGAATGATGGTGCGTTGGGTGATGCGGGGCCCCATTTTCAGCAACAAAATGCTTCTGTTTCAAAGTAACTGGGTGGTTGTGATATGGAACTTGTTGTTGCTGTGAATTATGATGTTGGTGGTGAAAAACTAGGTGTGCATGGGGGTTGACTAAGTTCATATTCGATGTATGAGGTTGAAATCCGCCCCCTCCTGGGAGCGGATTAGGGTCAAAGTGACCATGGCCTCCCTGATGGTTGTTGTGTCCAGATTGTGAGACTTGACCAATCTTCCCTGACTGTGCTTTTCGATAAGGTGAAGCTGTGTAGCGGACAGAAAATGGCCAGTTACCGTTTTGAGAGGAAGTTGTTTCTTCCATGCTGTTGACTGTTGCCGCAGAATAAGAAGGACCTCCTTGGGTGCCGTTGTTGTTGAAGGCCATCCACCAGCGTGGGATTTATGTTAAGCCAGAAAATAATTTGAAATACCTGCAAGTTTAATAACTATCCAAAATTAATTTGAATATATACTTGTATATACAAACGTAAATAGTTTTGTTCTGAATTTTACCTCATTTCGGACGGGTACGCAATTTGCTCAGTCTGGTCCTTTCTCGTTGTGTAAATTCTGACAATGTAATTCATGAAAGTATACAGTCTTGGGTCCGGCTGCTACATGAGGGAATTATTTCGTGCGCTATTTATTATATTGGAGCTATGTTAATTTCCACTTTGAACTTTACCACTTTTTATTTTAATCTTATCGAGATTAAAAATCTGATCAGGCCCATTTAAGGGATTTTACTAATTCACGAGTTCTCATGCATTCGCTTGTTCAGGAAATGAATTCTTATTTTAGCGTCCAAAGCCACTCACTCACCGCTTTTGGTGCTAAATTCCTACAGTGTTTGCCATGCAATCGAAGTCCAAACAAATAAACGAAATTCTCCCCAGCTCAGCACTTACTATTTAAGGAGCAACCCTTCATTCACTTTCTTTATTTCACTGAACGGAACTCTATATTTTCTTAATCCTGAATATTTGTACAACTTGTAAGTGCGTACTGCTACCACATTTTATATGTATATACAACTAACTCGCCTGCTCGACTCTGTTAATAATTTCTCCATTTATTTCGGGGTTGTTGGTTTGTATCATAAATTCTTTCTCAGCGTTAATGTAAACTTGGATGATAAAAAACGAGCTCAAGGAAAAGGGTCCACACAACCACCACCACTTCTGTTATGTTTCAAAATTATAGTCCTCAACTACGGCAGCAATGTTACGTTACATGGTTATTGTCTGGGCATATACAGATATGTATGAAAACGGAGGGGCCTTGTATAATGTACATGCACGGTATGTACACGCTCTAAAAAGGCAAACATGAAGGTACTTCTTGTACTCACTCCACTTCACTTTCTTCAGAATCTCCGGAATCACATCCCCGTGTTGAGCCTTAAGGGGGATCCATGGGTGTTACTTAAAGGACGATGCCAACGGACATTACAATTATTCGGAATCTGTATACACAATGGCCATCAGTGCACTACTACTAAATACTACAGGACTATACACTACCTGGCATTGGCATTGTGTTGGCTGGTTGAAATCTTACACTTCTTGTGTACAGATTGTTGACTAAACTGGACTCGACTGAACTCTTAAGAATCAAGCAAGATTCAATTCAACAATGCAACCGAGAGGAAAAGGCCGCAGGGAGTTATTGCTCGTTTGAGAGGTTTAACAAATTCTGTCAGGAATACTGTACACATAAATACGACACTGCAAGTATACATTCCATGAATTTGCATGTCTACTCTACGCTCATTTTACAAATATAGTTCAAGAATTACAGAAAATAAATTTTAATTAAAAATATTTATTAAAATATTTTCGGGTTAATGAATTTTCTAATTCCTCCCTGCATACATTTGCCCCTCGGGTTTCCATTTCGAAAATCCGACTTGCATGCAATCAACATCAACAATCCATGATGTGGTGTGTGGTGCTAAAGACCTGTTCCTGAAGTTGAGGTAGTTTTTTATATTTATGTATGTATGTACATTACGTATGAATATTGGTAGATGTGGTTCATCCATGTCTTTCTATGCAACATTTATTGCTTATACTTTTTAGTTTGCGTACCTTCGCGTGTATACCAACCTTGCTTTTACGGGCGTTGAGACGTTGGGCTGCATTCTTACTTTTTAACCACCATCAAAAACATCGTGGCATGACATAACATCTGCTTCCTTGGTCCAATATAAGTCTTCTTGAAGGAGGTAGAGGAAGGAGATCAGGTATCACATCCACCCTCCGTACCTACCTGCTACCCTACGTATAGTGCCTACACAATAAAAGTCCATGACGGACAAGTCGTGATGATGGCGAAAGAAAGGCATAAACATAATTTGAGCCAAGCCAAGCTTAATAGCAAGAAGAGGACTTTAAGGGGGGAAACATTAATATATTCAATATACAATATGGAGTTAGTAATGCTACTAGCTCAATATTTTCACAATGGAAATGTTGGCGTCTACGTATGACGTATGAAAGATATTCATGACTGAGGTTTCCTCTCAATTAATGTTCGTTTATGAGTGCTTATTATTGAAGAAAAAACGGTTACTTTTGCTCGACGCTAGATGATTTATCACCCAAAGATAATATGATATGAACATTACTAATAATTAATTTTGGTAAATAATGCGATCGAGTTGTTATTGCTGCAATACTTTAAATGTATTTGTTCATAAATCAAAGTTGAGCGAATCAGCTATGTGGAGACGTTTTTAGCATATACGAATAATGTAAAACAAGATGTACGTATGCGTTTAAATGATTTCTTTCTTTGTGTCGACGAATTTTATCCTAACAATGTGAGAAGCTCGAAAAGAAGGTTAACTTAGTCAATTCCTCTTTGTTATACGTAACCAAATGTCTCGGTTAGGTTCGATAAGCTCTTCCACCCAGACAAGACTTGGATGATACTCTGATACCACGAACCTATATAATGAAATCGTTATCATCTCGAAAAATATTAACGAAACAATTCGCATAATAATAAATTACCCCGAGAGGAAATGGCAGTTGGGTTTTCATAATTTGAAGTTGTACGATTTATATCTACGTGTTCATGACCACCGTTTGATGAGTAAATCTGCCCGATTCCTGTCATATCCCATCTCGCATAGTCAAACCAGCCAGCTTTGGTTTGTTTTGGAGGATCCAGGACGACACTGACGTTGTACCTCAATTTCAGTACTTCCTGCTTCATTTTATCAATCTATGCATATGTGATCGTATTTTCAATTAATTTAATTTAAAACATCTGCAATAATTATCAATAACTAATAGTAATAGCATATTAGGGGCACCTCAATTTCCATTGAGCGCATCCTTCCGGAAATATTGACACAGTACAGAGTCAAACCAACGAAGACTATCGACATTAGTATTGTCTGCCAAGGACTCAAACCGGGCTTATTTGTTAGCATTTCTTTTTGGATCGTCTCCAAATTGAGACGTAGGGATGATATCACTGCTCGATCTTCATCCGAGACTAAAGGAAAAGCTGAAGTTCGATCGCACTTTGAAACTTTCCGTCTATTTCTCAAGGCGGAGGGGACTTCCGAATGTGGAATGTTCTTTAGCAGAGAGTCCTTGGGGATGTCGCCTGCGTAAAAATTTGAATTTGAAGCCTACAGTATAAAATTACTTGCAAATCTTTTGTACCTTGAGGCATACGATCAATATCAGGAAATGTATGTGGCAAAGTTGTTTTCGCTGGTTCTTGAGAAGTCATGTCGGCAGTCATGGTCTTTATTTCAACTATCGTTTAATTTAAAATCGATATACCCCGATGGGACAAATAGTTACATATGTATACGATAATCTAATTTTATCAAAACAGTTTAAATTACCACAGGTATTTGGGTTTGTAGGTTTTGGAGCAGGGTTCAGCAGGTGTGATGATGAAGAGTCTTTCCGAATCCCATTGCATTTTGCACAATGCTCGTCTCCATCCGACGAAGTGTTTGACATTCTTCTAAATCTCTTTTTTCCTGGGCGTTGATATTACTTATGTCATAAATGACTTTATAAAATGACAAATTCGAAGAAAAATATGTACGGCAGGTAGGCACGATTGCTTGACATTTAGTATCTAGGTAACTCTTGTGTCTTTTAACGGTTGCGACAAATGGTGGAGTTACAAATAAAATAATTATTTTTTAAATCGTTGGTACACGTCCCATGGTCGTGTGTACCAACGACTTTGACCTTTAATAACTTTTGAATGGGCAGACATAGAGATTTAATTCGTTAAGATGAAATCATCGTAATTTTTAGCTTGATTTTTTAAGATCAAAATCTCGAGGGTACTATTTCGAAAATTAAATTTGAAATCCCAGTGTGCAGCGATTGTTTAGCCCGAGTCAGGGTCAGTGTCAGCTTCTAAACTTTAGTCAGACGACCCCACGGGGTCGTGCCAAATTTCAGTCTTCTACGAGTGTCTAATTTCATCTTTTTAATACAATTTTTGAAAATCGATATGGGTCACCCCCTTAAAGGTCCCTCCACATAAAAATGGTACCAATTTCAATTCATATTCTTTCATCAGGGGCCATTAGCAATCTCTGCACTAATTTCAGCTCGATGGATAATTTTCAAAAATCGGTATGGTATCGGGTCCCTCCAGTCGGAAATTTTCCCAATTTAAATTCATATTCTTCAATTAGACACCATTAGAAATCTCAATGCCAGTTTACAGCTTTCAACGAGGATTTTGAAATACTCCACCCACCCAGATGACCACCACAGGTCAACCACTTAATTGATTTCGCCCATCTTCAAACTTAACTCCTCATTTGTCACATACTACATGTATACCAAATTTAAAGTCGCTAGGCCGAGTTTAACGAAAGTTATCGTAAAATGATCGGACGGACAGACAGACGGACAGACAGACGGACATGACGGTTACAAAATTACATTTCCAAAACTGTAACCAATGGCATATTTTCAACAATTTTTAGTTTTCTAAAAATGAAAATTTATTTTGTAACTCGGCCATTTGTCGTAACCTTATAGATTGATAAAGTGTCAAATAATCTTGGCAGGTGGATATTATTATTTAGGCAAGTCATCTGTAGTTATGGCTGTTGCCATAAATTTTTTAAAACAAGGCTCTGTATACAAAATCACCCAAAATCATAAAAAGTGGTCACGCCATTTGAAAAGTTCAACTTTCGGATAACTTACTTGACCATCCCATTTGGGGATTTTAGTTGTCTGAACTTAAAATCCGTAAATGCATATATACATTTCAGTCAACTTGGAACCTTCCAAATTCAATCTCAAAGTAGGGAGCAAATCTCATGGTCTTGGGGGAGGGGGTGCATTTTGGTGTGCTTTCAGTAGTAGTAATTACAAGAGTACTCCCAAAAGGTGTCGGGGGGCGGGGTGTGGTGGTTGTATCTTATGATGAGTAAATTTACCTGCACTAATTGATTGAATCGAAATGGTTAGAATTTGAAGAATCGTCAAAATGCTATCGGATATCCTAAGGATATCCTAAGTTAAATCGTGCTTTACTGAAATTAGGTTAAATGAAACAAAATTTGTAATTTGCACTAAAAAAAATTCTTGGCACTTAATTCATTTGCCCCTCAACGCACATAGTAATGTGTATATGCATGTATTTAGTGCAGTTGAATAAAATTATATTGGAACGCATTTACTCATTTATCATCCAAAATGCGTGATGGATTGTTTTTCTGAGACCATAAAAAAATACTGGATATGACTGAGCCTGCACATGACATAGGGTGCAAAATGATTTGGCAAATACGGGCATTACTCGGTGTATAACAAAGCACAGGTTGATTACAACAAAAAAAGTCGATTTTAGGAGGTGACTCTCTACAGTATGACCACATGCTTCATTGAAATGAGTCAGCCCGTTGCGTTGTATGTATGCACATGCACATATGTATATTTTCATTTTCATGTTGAAACCTTGACTCTCACAGCTCTCAAAACCATTTTTCTCCATAATTATGTTATAGTTTTATTTTTTATCTATTACGTTATAACATTATTTTTCAAATTCAACACATTCAGCATATTACGACAAATAGTTACTATTATTATTCATACACCGTCTTAGTACCACCTACAGTCATGACAAGTGAAAGTAGTCCAGAGGAAATCCTTGCTTTTTGGTTTGGTCCTCACGGTGAGGAGCGTCCTTTTTGGTTTTCGTCTACCCCTTCATGGGATGCCAAAATCCGACAACGGTTCGTCATTTCAATATTAGTTGTGCATCACTTAAACCTAATCCTGTGTTTATTTTATTTCCATGATTAATTATGTAGGTTCTTGCAACAACATGAGAAGGCTGCAAGTGGGGTGTACGCTGCCACGTGGACACTGGAGCCAAGGTCCACCCTCGCCTTGATCCTCCTCCTGGACCAAGTGCCCAGAAACATTTTCAGAGGCAGTGCCCGACAGTATGCGACGGGGGCGGAGGCGTTAGAAGTCGCAAAGATCGCCCTAGCTCGAGGTTTTGTCAACGATTTGAAACTGGACGCAGAGAAAAAGTTTTGCATCATGCCCTTCTGCCACTCTGAAATGTTGGAGGATCAGGATCAAGCTGTAGAGCTGTTTAAGGTGTTTAAAAAGAGTCAACCAGGGTGGTACGAATATGCGAAAGGTTATCATGAAATCATTCGAAGGTTTGGTCGATTTCCTCACCGGAATCATATTCTCGGCCGGAAGAGCACGGTGGAAGAACTAGCCTTTCTTGGCAAGCATTAAATAGTTTGTAATGCTCATTATTCAAAGTAATTGAACGTATTACGATTTCTATTATCAGTATGTACTTTGGTGTTTGCGGATATTTTACTTGATAAGTAAGCATTTTACTAATTTTTTGTTTGTTTAGCTGAAATAAATTGAATATCTCAAGTTGCAGATGATAAAGATACATAAGAAAATTGTCGATTTATTTTTTTACCAAGCACCATGCCACAAAGTACGGCATCTAATTTTTGTAGAATGTCACCTTTCCCGAATCCGGATTTAGATTCAGGGAAGAATCCAACAAGCATTTTTATAGCGTGTAGAAGACTTGCAGCAAGCAACAGTTGACTGACTGCTGACAGTCAGTGATATTGTAGTTCTCACAGAATCTCACAAAAATAAATATAATTCTCTCGAATAATAATAATTCTTATGATACTGATTCTGATATTATTATTCTGAATTACAATAAAAAGTATGTCGCTTGATGGTTTGCGCAGTAAGATTACGGTGACCGTGCTAGGTCAATGCATTGTGTGCGAAGAAGTGACGACCCTTCGGTGTCAATCATGTCTTAAAGGTTTGTATTAAATATTGTACATTCGGTTTTATTTTATTTAATTTATTCGCCCTCAATCATATTCTTTGCTTGTGCATCTCCTTATTAGGAGGGAAGGAAGCAGATGAAATTCCTTTTTACTGTTCTCGAGACCATCAGAGCAAACATTGGAAAGCAGGACACAAAGCAAATTGTGGACAATTGCCGAAAAAGCCACTGGGTACGTGAAACACATGCGTTTCGTTGGATTTGTGAATTTTACAAGTTGTAATGGTCTTTTGTGTTTATTCCAGGTTGGAAACTGGAACATGGTCCATGCACACTGAGTCAAAATGTACCTGAAGGAATCTCATATTTTGTGGCGACTGAAGACTTGGAGCCCGGTCATGTCTTGTTCCAGAGAAAGGTAAGGCCATTTTAACAAATATATAATTGTTATATTGCTTTCGTACAACGGCAAATTTATGATATCGAGTATGATTACACTTGTATATCACATTTAAATATTATTTTTATTATGGTTAAATTGCAATTTAGCCCTTACTGGCATTTCCGGCTATTCCATCGCCTCAAGATTTTAATAATTTTCTCGAGAAAATGCCACCTTCCGTAAAGACCAAAATGTTGAACTCAGAGGACCGTTTGGTGTGGACGTGTGTTGGTTGTTACGAAGTCTTGGTTTACGGAGAGGTCACACAAACCATTGCAACCGGATTGATGGTTAACAAATGTGTCCAGTGTGGCTGGCCCTTGCATTCAAATATTCACCCAAAATATGGACCGACCAAGTGTCAAGCGGTCCATGAGGAGGAATGTAAAATTCTCATGGAAAGGGGGCTTACTTGGGAGACGTTGCAAAAAGAAAAATTGTATCGGGATCCAGAGTTTTATTACCATTTGGGACTTCTTCGTGCTGTGATGCTTCCCCCTCAACTAAAGGAAGAGCTTATGAATCTTCCAGTTTTTATCCCTGCATATTTTCGATTTTTTAATCTCAAGTTAGCAATTCCTTTCGTTAGAGAACGATGTGGAATGGGGGACAAGGTTGGAGAAGAAGAAGCACAAAAGATTTTAGAAGTACTATTTGGTAACATCTTGGGCCCCCCGATTCAACATAGCACATCAAAAAACAAGTCAGTATATCTACAACATAATTTTTATTGCTACATGGTTGTTTAAGATTCAATCGAACTAAATTTTTTCTTATCCCTTTCTAAATATTGTACAGGCTTGCTTTCATAGTCTACGCCGGAGGACCGACGGGACGCGTCATGACCCATGATTGTACTCCTAACTGCTACCCATACATTGGGAAAGACCTTACAGCGACTTTCAAAACGATAAGGAAGGTGGCAGCGGGAGAGCTTTTAACAATAAATTATATTATGATTAGTAACCACTGCAAAACTGTGGACGAGAGGTTGACCCTTTTTACACAATTGCTACTACCCCCGTGTCGTTGTGCACGTTGTCAGTCTTCTACGGAAGGTATTATTTAAATACTTTGATTTCTTGTTATAGAGTGCACAATAGGAATCATTTCTTTATATTTTGTAGACGGAACATACTTCTCTGCCATTAAATGCCCAGCCGACAAGAAGACGGGTGATGGCAAACGAGAATGTCAATATTTGTTACCCATGCCAAACCCAAACCACACTCAAGGATTTAAAGATATTTTTATATGGAAATGTGCTTGTACTGCTTGTACTGGAGCAACACGTCAGAGCGCTGTAAGAAAATATACGTCTACTTTAAATAAAATTATTATTTAGCGATCTTATACTCGTATTTATTTTTAAGTCCAATCTGGGAATTTCTGTTTTAATTTCTGACTTGTTAGGTGGAACAACTAGTTTCGACAATCAAAGAAAAGATACAAACTGCGACAAGGAGTCCAAACGCGTATGATGAACTTAAGTCCATTGTGGCCAGGAACTCTGGCAGAACTGTTCATCCCGACCACGCCGTAATTTTATATGCTCTATTGAACATAGCAGCAACCGCTTTTCGACACATCACCAATGTTCAAGCTAACAAAGACCCTGCGTTCTCGTTCAACCTGCACAAAAAATACATGACTGACTTTAATATAGTATTAGAAAAGATGCAAGTAATCCAACCAGGGAGATCTGATCATTATGGTGAGCAATAAAAAAGGAGACCCTTCGGTATGAGTTAATTTTTGCTTTGTTTAGGATTGCTTCTATTTGGCCAAACCCTGCTCAGAATGAGTGAACTTGCAGAGAACGTTCTTGAATCACAAAGTAAACCCAGCCTAGAAGACTTGGATACAAAGTTGACATTGATTCTTTCGTTAGTTTTTGCAAATATTATATTTTTGATGATATAATATAGTATGCCTTGCAAACGATTATATCGGGACTATTTTTTATGCATATTTTAGAGCTTTAAAAGAATCCTGGACGATTATTAATGCAAATCAAATTGCCGAACCCTATGACACAGCAAGGGAAAGCCGCCTTCGTAAATTTTATGCAAATCATCTTATATCGTCTATCAGAAAAGGAATGGGCGAAGACTGTTTGGACAAAGTTTCTAGCGTCAAAAAGCTCAAAGAAAAATATTTTTCTGAAGTTCCTGTGAACCTTGACATGTCCGAGAAAGAATTAGAGTACCGAGAGCTCCTTGTGTAAGAATCACAATATTTACTATCATAATTGTAACGTTCTTCTTATAATTCAGTATATGCATTACTCGTATTTTCAGAATCGACGAAACTGTGCCAAATTTGATTAAAAAAATGGAAGAACATGGAATTGTGTAATATTTCCAGAATTCACTCAAAGTCTTCCACTGTGAAATCTCCTGCAAGGTCAGTAGGTGACCTTGTATACCATACCCATTCCACCTCAACTATCAATTATTATTATTAAATAGTCCTTGCCACTCACAAATTTTGTATTATATTGATATGATATTGGTGACTATTAATTTTGGAAGAATATATAATTTTTCGAGTAATTAAGTCAAGTGTGTTAGTGTACTGGTTTATTTCGATACTAGTAGACTAATATTTATTAAGATTCTCGCCTTGCATACTACTAGTAATAATCATTACAAATTTATTGGACAGGTCAGATTTTAGTTTCTTATCCTTCTTAATCAGATGGCATTAATATATATATTTAATTGGCTCAAATTGGCTGACTATAAATGCGTTATCCTTTTCGTGGTACCTGTGACTCATTTATCTAATTACTTATTTTCCACCTCGAGCCTTGCCCCATTCTTTTTTCAGCTCGTCTGCAAATTTGTCCTTGAACTGGATGGCTTTCTGCTTCACGGCCGTGTCCTCCAGCAGGGATTTGGAGCGATGGAACAGGTAGACCGTCAGTTGGGCCGCTCGACGCATAGGATAAGACTCTGACAAACGATCAATGAGATGAGGATGGTTCGAGAAGTAGCGCAGAAGGAATCGAAACACCATCGTCCCCGGACCTTGAATGAGGGAATGCCTACTGCTGATGGCTGTAATTTTCAACAAAAAATGTTAATCACTCACACTACTATTAGACAATGTTTCTAATCAACATTGCTTACTTTGTACGTTGTCACATAAGTATAAAATCGGGATTGTGTAGAATGGACTATGGGTTAAATGTAAACTTTATATGCCTGCACAATTTGTGAATTTCAATTGTGATTTGTGCATTAACAAACTTAATTTTCAACAGCCATATTTCTTAGTTCAGAATTTCAGAACTTTGGAATTGGAAAATGATAATTTTGTTTTGTTATTATTTCTCAAGGATTGAGTTTGCCATACAAAACTCGATGGTTGAGAGGCGAGACGAATAGAAATTGTTGGCTTTGCGCTGAATGAGAAATTGAGACTACGTACGACTCGAATTAACGAGAAGGAATTTGGCAACGTTTGTTGTGCCTACAATTTTTTGGAATATAAAGACATCATAACAAGGTGGCTTATCAGCAGGCCAAACGAAACATCATGATGATTCCACCATCAGTTCACCATTGATTACAGCAGCATCATCATTTATTTAACTAAATACATTTCGTTTGTGAAGGACTATTATTCACATAAACACGTTAAGTAATACACCACGTATATTCCCACAACAGTACCCATCCATCCTTCGTAGTTTAATTGGCCTTCCTCATCTGCTGGCTGGACGATTTTCATCATCAGTAAGTTACTTGAACCAACGACTCACTCATCGTTCGTGAATAATTAAAGAATTCTCGGAACCATAAAGGAGCGCAGGTACTTTATATATGTTTCGGCTGTGACTTATTTTAATAATGTCCACCCTTTTTCTGAGCTAATTGATGGCCAATGAATGTTTATAAATAAACATTTTGTTTCTAGTGCGCAGTGGTGCGATTTAAAAGCAAAAGGGATGAATAAATATTAGTTTTGTAATATTCTGTAATAGTAGTCAGTAGTTGTGGTGGGCCTCTGTTTAGAAGAAGAAATTATAGTTTTTCAGATTTTCTCAATAATTTTATTTGACAACTTGAGTTATTGTGTAATGAACTTTAGACATTCTACAATCACTTCGATAAACCCTTGTTAATATTTCCAGAACAAGCTGACGAAGGAACCATCGTCTTTGCAAGCCTTGAGGTGGTGGTAGTCGGACAAATGTCTGCCACAAGTTCACAGCACATTCGCTCCCTTGTAATGGTGTATATTTGATGTCAAGATGATGGGACGATGATGAAATTCGAAATGTGACCAACATGTTTCTGGAGTTGACCACTTGAGTGAGCCCCGCTATAACTACATTATCCCATGCCGGACAAATTTTTGGTAAAATTACAATTTTTAATCCATGACGATGCATTCAGAATGTAAAAGTATATTTGGTCTTACTTTGTCTTATTTTTAGATTACTCCTCATTCTTGAAAGGAATTCGATATTCCGAGAACATCAAAAAAATGAGTCTGAGCTGGTTAGACGTGGCCGACGAAGAAGAATTAGATGAGGCTTCAAAAGTGAATGACGTGGAGCAAGCCAAGAAAGTGTATCAGTAAGAACAATGCAAAGAATTTAAAAATCTCGATATATACTCAGATTTGTTTGAGCAGATCAAAGTGTAATTGAAAATGTTTGTAATTTTAACAGAGAGATTGAAGAAACTGTTCGTTTTCTAAATGTCGCTAGTTCCAGGTGCACAAAAATAGAGGATTTGTTCGCATCCGACATTTTAGAAACCAGATTCAAGATACAGAATTTGTGTGAGGGATTAATTTCTAACTACTCGCCAAGCTTGTACGGGTTTTGTTCGAGAGAAAAATTGTGGAAACACGTTTATTATGATGCAGTCCAGAGGGCTAGAAAACTGCAACGGGTAAAAATCTTCATCTCGGTTTAATCAATAAAATGTAAATAATGGGATCATTAATAGAGATTTATTTATTAGGAAAAGCCATGGTCTCCCCTACAGTTGGCTTATATTAAAGCCCACATTGAAACTGGAATCGCGAGACTTCATTTTTTTGTCATGAAAATCCAGGAGGCAGCTGAGTTGGATTCGAAACCAATCATGAAGCATCCTTCGTCTCTTGATAGCATTTTAAATACCAATACTTTGGTAATTCAGAAATCAAGGACTGCCACTGATGGTAAGTTATTTTGGCAAAAAATATTATTGTCTGTAGTGTATATATACCCCGTTTACTACTAAGAAGTAGTAATTACTAAAATATTACATATTTGTAAACATAGATGACGTAAAGGATCAGAAAAAACTTGTAGAGTTGCTTGCAATGTGCTACATTAATATGGGGGATCTTTATCGATACATGAAGGATATTTATGCAAAATCATCACCATATCTCGATAACGAGAAAAGTGATACGGATTATTTTCATCGAGCTCAGGAGTGGTATACACAGGTAATTGCACTTTTGATAAGATCAGCAATTCAACATTACATATGATAAAGAACTGCAAGATTACAAAATTAAGTTGAAATATATGCAAATATATTACATGGGTGATGGGAATTGAAATTATTATTATTATTATGATAATGTACAATATTTTGTTTTATTTATTATTGATTAGGCGTTCCTAATGAATCCCAGTGCAGGGCTTGCTTTAAATCAACTGGGAAATATTTATTCTGATCAAAGTTGGGGAATTGATTCAGTATACTACTTGTTGTACAGGTACTATATATGACCTTAATTTTCTTCAGTTAACATTATAACAATAAGTGCAAAATAATATCACTTGTTCTTATTTTAAGTACTCTAACTGAAAATGCGTATGAAGGAGCATTTCCAAACCTTCGTCATATGCTTGACGCAAGACTGGTACAATTTGCTCGGCGTCCAGCTCTCCCTGAACCTAGACCTATAGAGCTATTGTGTAATGGATTCACTGGGTTACTGTTCCAACTTTTGTTTGAAGAAACACCAATCAATTATGAGAAGGTATGTACTTTAGTGTGTTCTTAATCTATAAAATTTTTTGTAAAATATTAGTTGGTCGTTTCCCATCTTCGACTTTAGTATACAATTTTATTTGTTTAAACAGTTTTGCAAGGAAGTATTGAACAATTTTCACGAGCGCCTGATGACTTACGACCCAGACTTGGACGATAAACTAC
This sequence comes from Folsomia candida, assembly GCF_002217175.1. Lineage (NCBI taxonomy): Eukaryota > Metazoa > Arthropoda > Collembola > Entomobryomorpha > Isotomidae > Folsomia > Folsomia candida. Next base: position 21,282,094 of record NW_019091193.1, on the reverse strand, counting down.
TATTTAAATTTGCTGCGATTAGCGTTATGGTCGTATGGAGATTACAGACAAACAGTAAGGAAACCTTACTATAATTAACATTTAAAGTTGTTATTGTTTAATCCAAATATGAAATGTGGGAACAATTGATGATGATACTTTAATATGTTTGTATATAGATTCTGTACACACATCTCCTGCTGTCGCGTTTGCCATGTCAGTCTTCTTCACCCTTGTCACGCAACTTGGTGTAATTCTAGAAGGACATTCAACAATCCACAAGATTTCAGAGTCCTGTCACTCCCGATGTGGGAAGGACTTGGATGATGTTGTTACATCACACAGTAACCCCCAAATCCATTGCGAGGGGGAAGCTATCCCACCAATCCTAAGCCATGATAAGCCTGAATACGAGGAAAGCACCAAATTAAAGGGAATAAAACAGAAACATAGAAAACAAGCTGGCGCTTGCCGAGGCCCTCGATTCCGTTCGAGTTCAATCCCATCTTTAAAAAGCTTAGAGTCAGATCAAGAACTCGATAATAATGAAAGTGATGGTGAAGAAGACGACGATGACCAGGATGATTCTGATTATATATGGTCAGAATCAGATCAATCAGAATCTGGGGATGAATATGATTACCAAGAAGATCGGACAGACCGCCCTAAGCGTCACGCCAGCACTGACAGTCATCCACGAGAAGATCAGAACTGTGCAAATGGCATGGATTTCAATGTGAAGGCATTTTTGTCTTCGTCATCAAGCAACGGTCGCTCTGAACCTAGTACTAGCGGCAGTGGAAATAATTCACAAAAAAGCATTGATGGACTGCAACAGGAATTAATGGATGCTTTTCATCAAGGAAAACAAACACCGTTCGGGGATGGCGAGTCATCTTCAGGTGGAGAAGAGAGATCTTGCATTGAAGTTAAAAGCTTGCTAAAATGTCAACCCCAAATTGAGCCTCTTCTTATCGCTTTGACACCATTTATCCGCTGGCTGCAGACATCACCTGCTGTAAAAGATGCATTGGCTGCGAATGCAGAAAAAATATTTCTCATAAAACTCTGTGAAATTCTGACTGTCCTGACATCGAAGAATTGGGCTACACACGTTGTGAACGATGATGACGAAGGACGAGGTGACAGGGAGAACGACACAAAAGTCAACCAAGAACTAGCCAACGACTGGGAAACTCTTTTAACGGAAAATGACAAAGAGATTGGGAAAGAGTCTAGGTCGAAAGAAAATTTATTCCAGTTTCAACTGTCAGAAGATAGATCAATGTTAGGAATGCCAGCCTTGAAACAGTTTCTCCGTGATTTGAAAATAAATGATCAGTTAACATCTCAAGAGCAGGTGAGTGTATGCACCATGTACATATTATTTATATACATTTGACAATATTATTAAACAATTTATCCATGTGTGCACATTTTTACAATTACATTTATTTTTCAGTTGGCTACTCGAATTGGTCGTTTCATTACGGTACGTAATTTCTTCTGTTTATTACAATAAATGAACAATTTTATTAGTTGGCTTTTGGGATTATTATTGCTGGTCAGACGTCTTGGGTCCTAAATACACATCAAAGTTCCACACTCTAGGGCTATATTAAATAGAGAGTATGTTAAATAATAATTGGGCAATACTTTCTTTCAGTTTGGAATGTGGATGACAAAGACGGAAAGCTTTTCAATAATGTATGCCGAGGAAAGTCGAAAGTTTTTTGTCCCCAATCCTGAAATGTTGAAGCGTCACATGAGGGCGACACGAATCAAGAAATTGCTGACTGGAAAGAATGAAGGACCAGAGGTACAAAAAATTACATGAATTAGTTATACAGTTATGCTGATCAGTATACATATAAATAATTCTTGTATTTATTACGAAATGATTTGTAATTGCAGAACATGTGTCGTTTAACTCGGGCGTATCAAGAAATGAAGCTTGAAAATCGTGAACGACGTAATAGAGACCGGGATGGACGTGGACGAAGGTTTCGAAAGCAAATTGGTGGAGGTGCTGGACATCGTGATGATGGTAAACCTTGCCGGCGACGAGGACGCGCAAGTGGCGTTGGTGGCGGTCGACGACGCCTAAGGAACACCAAACGTCGTGTGGATGAAAAACCCGTTTACGTCATTGTTGATATGGAGTCGACTCTGAAATATATGGAAATTATAAAACGATTGACTTGCCACAAGAATTTTTTCGTATATGTACCAAATTCTGTTTTCGATGGATTGGATATGATGAAAGATTCAGATGTAGAAATGTCAGATGTTGCAAATGATTCATACCAGTGGATAGATGCTGCTGTTAAACGTCAGCATCAGGGAATTAAGATTTTGAAAAATACAGAAAAGAAAAAATTACACACAGTGTACCCCGAAGAATCGAAAGATATTGAACTGTGGTAAGAACTTTTATATACTACAGATAACGTATTCTAAAAATGAAAATGTCAATTACTACTGGATTTTCAGTTTTACAATAATTTTCTTTTTGAAGGGAATACATTGAGATGCTAGAGTGCTGTCACTTTGTCATTACATCCTTTTTCGAAGGCAATCCATACAGCTATGCAAATACTGCTTTTGGGGATCAACGTGACAAATATAGCGTGTTTTACTTGTCTGGGAATGATACCCTTTTGGATACTAGCATAAAACGGGGATTCGATCCGATTAAAATTGCTCGCTCTTTACGTAAGGTTTTATTTGCCATCTTCTGTCGATTTATGTGTATATTTGGCTCGTTATCGTATTGTATCTGATGATTAATTTATATTTATTTCTTTTTTCTTAGCTGGAGTCTATGTTGATTGTATCAACAATTATCCGCCATCTGAGACGCGTCGAGTACCATCCCCGCATGGTCGAAAGTGGCAAACATCCGGCAAGTGCAAAGGCTGAATCTGTGGCACCAGAATGCTCTGAGAAACCAGTTTATGCGACGCTATATGAGGTCACTCGATTTGAAGCAGGTTTACAAGATTCGGTATTCGTCAACCCTTCATAAGAAAAAAACTTGACGTCCTCCAGTCGGGTAAAACCGCAACACACAACGCACACATTTACATCTTAAATGAATTGAAATGGAACGAAAATGAAGGAAGCGATGTAAAATCCGAGTTTTCTGCTGCAGTCTACCTATAATTAAAATTAAACAACAGTCCAACTTTAAAAGGTTCAACGGTACGTACAGATCACTATAAAGCAATCTGCACTGGCTAAGGGAATGGACTAACTCCAATACCACAAGAATGAAAGACACCATCAGGCTTAATGATAATAATACAAACATACTTCAAATTATCATAGCATGTTATTTCAATATTTTTTATTGTTTCTGTAAAAAAATTGATTCTGAATTTGGATGATGAAAATTTACCTTCTTTCGACACAGATTACTAGCTGTAATCCCAAAACTCGTAAGGTATACAATATGTTTATGCATAAACTAGTGGTTTCATGCTAAACAAAATTTTGTCAAAAGTTTGTCAATTTGGTTTCAATTTGTGTACTCACTTTCTTGGGCAGAAAGTCGTTGGGGAGAAAGTCGTAAGAAGTGAATGGTATGTTGGTTGCAAACTCCCTGGAAGAAAAGTTGCCATAAAACAACAACATTATGCAACAAAGATTATTGTCAGAATTGGTTGAGAAAATATAGTTGATGTATCTGTACTGCCATGGTATGTATGCATGGTATCAAAAGCTTTCATCCGTTCACGCACATCACACCACAAAGCGGAATGAGAAATCGGTCGAGTAGTATTAATTCGATCCTTGAATAGTTATGATGCAACAAGATGGAAAACGAACAGACGAATACAAACCGTCACCTGTTATTAGTAATATAGTAATTACTTGGAGTAAGTAAAAGGATTGTCATTGTTTGTTTTAATCATACGCAGTCTTAGGATGTGAGATCAACATGATTGTATGTAGTAAATAAAGAAGAAAATTAGATGAATTTTTGGTTATTAATAATATATATGTGTGTGTAATGATCAGCTCCTGTTTTTCACATTAAACTTTCTCATTTCTTAGTCGTAGTCAACTAACATGTCAACTTATTTAATTTTACTTTTACTTAACCCTTATGTGTACCTATGTGGCTTTGGTTTTTTTCAAAATAAAGATTTGGTTGGAAAAATATATTTTCTATATGCGCATTTCGAGAAATATTTGCATCATGCATACATTATTTAAAAAAATATCAATCATTTATTTATTTAATTAGTCATTTCTGAAATGTGATAAACTGCCGGTATCAATCCCTCTCTGGAGCACTTTTCCATTACCACTTGAGCAATAACCCTTTCCTTTACACAGCCCGCATAAAAATGGGAATCTCCAGAAACTAGTAAAGTCAACTGGAGAAAATCCATGTTAACCAACCCCTTCACTTTTCCTGATTTTTTTTTTCAGATTATTATATGTATGTAGGTGTGACGTCGATGGGATGCGATATCACTCCCCCAGCCAACCAATCTCAACTTCTTTTCACCCTTCCCCACACAACACCAACAAAATCTGGATTTTCACGATAATCTTTATCACACTCCAACTTTGTTAGATATTTATTAAGGAGCAAGGCAAGGTTATGAGTTTCAGTTTTAAACTGCCAAAAAATACCTGAATTTACTACTTTTTATCCCAAATCGAACACGTTCTCTTATTGATGGTTAAATTTCATTCGGATGCATGGAGTGAGTGACGGGACAAATTTATTTTATGAAAGAAATGATCCATTTGTTCACTTGCATATAAGCAAGATGACGGTTATAGAATATTCACATCTTATAACAAATTTTATCAACTCTTATGTTTAAAATGCATACATCGTAGTCCACGAGATCTACGTAGGGGAAGCAGGCATTTTTCAGAAAGGGGAGAATTTACATGTTTGAAATTAATTGAAAAAAGGGGGAAAGTATAAAAGAATGCAAAACCTTCTAGGGAATGAATCCAGCTTCTAAATAATCTTCCTTAAATTTAGGCAAGGGAAAGAAAGGAAATTCTGGTACGTTCTTTTTCTGACATTGACGAACAATGAGGACACCACTGCTGCTGCTGAACAAAAAGTATGAATGCCACCTCGATCTCCTTCTCAATTGGAAAGACCTGTAAGGAAAAAAAGCAGGGAAAGTGTGGTGTCGTAAGTGCTGTATTACATTGTTGATAAATACGTATATTCAGATATTCACAAGATTGAAAACCAAAGCTACAGGGAGTTTTTTCACCGTGAAACAAATAATCTTAACTTGATGCTAAGAATATCTGCTTAAACGGATAGTAGAAATAATTTTGCAAGAAGAGGCTGCTTTCAATTGTGTATGCATAATAATGCTAAAAAAATCAAGAATTCATATCTAGTAACTGTAATATTATTTATTCCAAACATGAGTGCAGGATGGAGTGGTATGACACATAAGTAATCTACATATCTGGAGGACGTTTGATTGCATTGTGTAGAACTTTCTTTCCGAACAGGAGTGTGTTGAAGCCGTATGGGCGTTGAGCGTACATTTTCCTTTTGAACGGAGCATCAGATTTTTCATACGAATTTGAACTCCACCATGGACTTGGAGATTTCGCGTTGTTGAGATTTTAAGATGGCTACACAAAAGATTTGACACTTTTCTCATGAACAAAACTTGCTGCTGCTGCTGCTGGTTGGCAGACCTCCTCGATCCTTCCTGGTAACAGAACAGAAGTAATATAATGGTCTGGCAAAAAAATGAACCTCGTCTTCTTTCTTTTCTTTGCTCAGTCAGTCGCTACGTGTGTGTGTTTGTACTGTTCTTTTTCTGGAAAAAAGTATTATGGATTCAGGGCTTTGAATTTGAGAAGAATTTGAATATTTGAGAACTCGAAGAAAGTTTACAATTTCGATTGGATTGGATTTTCGAGTTGATTTTGTTTGAATTTATTTGAAGAGAAAGTTTGGTTTTGGGATTTGCATTTTTGGGATGGTTTCAAATACGAGTTTGAATGTGCGGTGGAAGTGGATAAAGGGCTTAAGCTTATGTAATGCGAATGCCCAACTTATTTATCTTTCTTTCTTTTCTTTCCTCGATGGTGGTGGTGGTGGTTGTTCAAACTTGAGCTTACATTGCAAATGGAGACGGCAGAAAGGAGAAAGCTCGAATAATAAACTACGAAAAATGAGGAGGATGTTAAGAATATTATTATATTATTTGTTGCAGGTTGATTTATTTGTATATGGCTCATCCTCGTTAATTATGTGCTTCTTTATCTCCACTTTCACTTGACCACACCACATTGAATCCATCAATTTTGCCCGATTTATGCAATTTGTAATCTTATAATTAAGCAGCGTGAAAGAGCAGAGTAAAAATAACATATTATTTAATGAATATGAGATTTACAAGAGAATATGAATACCGAGGCGTCAACTAAACGAGTTACGGGTTAACACCTATACCAAAATATACACAGTAGATGACAAGTAAATTGAAGGAATTCGAACTTAACTCCTAACTTTTTTCAACATCTGCAAAATCCGTCTGCAAAATTTGAACTCAATCGGTTCAGCCGTTTTGGCTATATCTCGGACACACAGACGAAAGACACAACGGTTAAATAAGTCCTGACTAGGGCTAAAAATGGGGAATGCTCTCAGTAGATAAACCTGGTATAAGAACTAATAAATGTTTCAAGAGATACTATATTATATGCTTTATTGAGTAATGAGTACAATCGACCTGCTATGACAGAAAATGCATTGCGAAACACAAACGCATTCATAAAATTTAAAATTTAACCCTAAATAAAATAATTTTGCGAAAAACATGTACCATGAATTCAAGAGTTCAGGATTTGCTTGTCATGCATGAGATACCCGATGCAGCTTAAAGATTCTAGCATGTTTTCCTGTGGACCCAATACAGACTACTCAAAAAATCTTGTCAAAATTTAATTACGAACCAATTTCATCTGCATATGAAGTATCAATACTCACAAATAAATGCTAATAATACAAATCGTGTTACAAACTTATTTTCATTTCGAATGCGGTCGTGGTTGTTTGTGGCATCGTCGTCGTAAATGTCTGTTTCTTCATCTTGTCTTGACTCGATGTCGCGTCCTTTCTTTTCTTTCGGAGTGGAGTGTAGTTTCTCTGGTTGACGCAAAAGCGAACGGTTCAACGTTGGAAATCTGGAAACCCACGTGGAATTGACACTGAGCTGCCAAAACAGTGAAGGCGTGCCCAGAACGGTATTCGCCCGGATCCAGCCTTCCCCGCGTGGCATTGGAGCTGTAGCTTGGTAGGGACGAGCTGAACCAGCTCTGACGCTGCGTCCAGATTGGTCGCCTTGTGGTGGGACTCCACGTGGAGAGAAGTTGGTAGAAGAAGGAGCGAATATTTGAAATCAGTGGAGAGTATTTGGCTGGCTGGATGGATCTTTGTTGTTGAAAGGACCAACATTCTGTCAGTGGCAAGATAACTACTTCTTCTCCTACATTTTGTAAAGAGGATATGCGGCAGTCGGCATGAACTACGTGGTCAATTTTTTGGCATCGGCGTCTCGCTTCAAAATTCCCTCTCTTTCTTAATATTATATATTAGTACGTCGACGAGGATGACCAGGTCCGGGTGCATAGCGCATTTATCTATGCAATATTATATCCCAAAAAACTTGTATATTTATTTGCATACTACTTTTTAAGAACTGTTAAGAATTTTAAAAAATACGAGGGGAAGTCCCTAAAATTCAGCCCTGACCTTGATCGGGCTTGGTTTAGTTGCCCCCTTTCGTGACAGGTCAACTCGTATAGATAGATGTAGCGATTATATAAACTCAGGATTTTGTTTCGCTTAGTAGAGAAAATTTGCAATTTTCATCCGACAATAGAGACCTGCTCAACACTAAATTGTCCGGACCTGACTAAAAAGTTCGGACTCTCACAAAGAGTCTTCCGAAAACCAATAAACACTGTCGTTATCTCAATTACTCGTACCAGCACATGACGGTTCCATGAAAGAAGAAATTGAAACACTCATGACCATACCCCGGACAAATATTTTTTTATCCTACCCTACTCGTGTTGAGCTCAACATGAGTAGGGTAGGATAAAAAAATATTTGTCCGGGGTATGCTCATGACACTCACTTCAAAAACGGGTACAAATAGACTTTTTAATCAACGTCTAGAAACTATGCAAAAAAGTAACATTAACCGAATTTGAGTTCTATGATTTCCCCAATCATAGCCATTTAAGTGTCAACTCAAAAGAAATTTCGCTCAGGAGTTTAATATTTTTTTCATCATTGGGTCATAAAGTATCCTTATGTTTTATTTTGTCATGGGTATCATGGTTAGGCTGTAATATTATTGACATACCCTCGTGATTTTGTAACATTGTAGCTGTACAAATGTGACTACGCCATCTTTGCACTTGCCCAACTAAGCCCTACGTTCGTTGATGTGATGTGAAGGGTTGGAACAGTTTTTACTCGTATAAATACTCGAACAACTAGTTATTTTACTCCCTTTTATCCAATCTACGAATCCATGAATTCATGGGCAGATGCCCAACCACCACGACTCGCCTGCCTGCCTGGCTTGACTTCCCGGGTTCTTTTTACGCAAGTTGACAATAATGCCCGCATTGCATGCATTCCGACGACGACGACGAGAGCCACCGCAATCCTACAATCCTCCTCCCTTTCAATTCCCTAACTGACCGTATCATCCCAAGCCAATTCCATTTTTAATGTGCCTACACGTCCGCCCGCCGCCCTCCCTCCTCTTCTTCTGGATGGAATGCTGCATTACGTGAATTATTACCCGACCTGAATATATATATATACACACCGTACACCTAATGGTAATGCCCCAAGTGGACGAGTATATATTTTATGTGGGAGAAATCAAAATCTTTTCGGGGGGAGGGTACACACAATATGTCACCCGCCCAAGTTTTGACCACATTCTGTTCTGATTATTAAAGAAGAAACGCCATCTGCACTTTGTCGAAGATGAGTGAAGCGTCTTAAGACGAAGCTTTACACTAAAAACACTGCTCCCTTTTTTCCTTATCATGAAATAATAATTTTATGATTGCTTTTTATTTCACGAGAAGGGCAAAAACAACTGACAAGCTTAATAACATGTAAATTGTCTTTACCATTCTTAACAATAAATGACCATTTAAAATTTAAAGGATTAGCCTTTTCTCACATTCACTCACATCACGTCCAATATAATTTCTTCCAACAATAGGCCATGATTAACACCCCGCATCTAATTCATCCGGCGTCGGCACCATTTAAAACAATTTGCAGCCCTAATTGCTCTCAAGTTGTTGCGTACTTGTGTATGCAATGCAACTGTTGGTGTGTATGCAGTTCTGGTCCGTTTTGGTGGGTAAAAGACGATGAACAAAGTGTAAATTAGTGTGAACTCGGCTCACTCACTTTGCTTGCTTTGCTTTAATCTTGAAAGAATGCATCTCTCTAACTAAATTCTTGTCCATAAAAAAACGTGAAGGATGGGATGGCTGTTCGTGATTACGTATTAGTTTAGCCTTGCCCGTACTCAGTCACGGCTTTGTGTAATAATAAAGAATATAAAGAGTGAGTGAAGATGATGCTTTTAATGGGAGGGAGAGATGATGATGATGATGATACCTCTTCTTCTCCTCCTCATATTATTTTGAGCCGAGAGGATTATTCATTTCATCTCTCGTCTCAATCCCGAACAGAAAGAGTTGAGTGGTGGAGATTGAGCATTAAACACGACGGAGAAAGATAAACAGAGGAGTGTGCACTGGCATTATGGGACAAGTGTGGTTGTAGTAATATCATTAAATAAATAAATATATATGCATGTCCTCTTTCGTGGTGGGAGTGAAAATACAATGATTATTCTTAGCCATACTACTATTAATGTACGTAATATATATGCTGCATATGTATTTTAGTAGTATGCATATGTACATGATCAGAAAATTCAGCGTCAGATAGAACTGTCATGCATATACATTACTGCCGCCGTAATTGCATAACGAGAATTGTTCAACGATATAGACACATATTATGTAGAGGAAGGGTAACTTTATCTGGATAGCACATATTTTTTCACGGGTGAGATTTAGCGACCAAAGGAAATATGGATATATGTACGGTGACATGTTAAAGAAATGAGAATGCACAAAAACAACAAAGAACGAGCGTCTTCACACTTGAGACGAGAGATAGGACAGGACTGACTCTGCGGACGCATCCTCCTCGTCCTGGCAGAGATAATATAATAATATGATAATAATAATAAAATGCTCGTGGTTTGTGTGTGCGAGAAAGAAGGAGACAGTGGAAATAGAATATTTGAAGAGCGTTGTTGGCTGGTGGGGTTAAAACATTATTGAATGATGATGATCATGACGGAACTCCCAGCACGTTTAGTTAAAGCAACTCTCAAACTCAAATCAACATCAACAACTTGATGTCCGTGTCATGCTTTCGCTCCTGTTCATTTTGCTTTAACACTCTCACTCACCCACACCACCACACTCCACCAAAAGCCCGGTTTTCTGATAGCTCAAGAGGGTGTAAAAATAGGATGTGACATGTTTCCCAACGAAATCTGGGATGCAACAAAATACTTAATTTCATGAAGCATTACGAATTCCACTTCATTCTCGATTCACATTTTTTATCCAAATTCATATGCACCCAAATTGTTTACATTTTTGTATTTGACAGATTTTATAGCTGTAAATAAACGTTAGATAAATAACCATCGTTCACGAATTTGAAATTTGCCACGGCGCGGAATACCTGAGCCAACTAATAAGGACAAGTAAGCGTTGCGACTTTTGCGATGATGTGGCACGTGATATTTTGACGCCGTTTGATACTCACCACAACCACACCGAGACATGAGACGAGGAGAGATGAGAGAATGGAATAGTGGAAGCCGACATGTGTGCGGGGCCGAAGTGAGACGACGACCGAGAGAGCGAGAGAGAGAGAGAGTCACCCAATGCGAAGTTCACCATGAGACGCATCCAATCCATTTAGTTTACGTTGAACCCTTGTCGAGACCACAACTGTGCGCTTGTTTCGCTGAATCTCGGAAAATCTGCCGGTTTCATACATCTCCAAGATCCGTGGGGATATAAAATTTCAAAGTGTTTGAGGTCACGTGTGAAGACGGTGTTTACGACCAAGGCTTGGAAAAGTGAAAGGTGACGCCGTGTGTTCAGTCGCGTCTGTGAGATTGGGACAACTCTTCTGCTGCCAATAATTCCAATTGTTTGATCCGTTTGTTCGACAAGTGAGTTCAAAGTGAATAATATATATTGCATGGATTATAGTATTTACTAAGCGTAATACCTAAGATTAGAAGAACATGTCCTACTAACTTTTTTTACTATATTAAATCTTATTAAAAAATAGATTATCATTGTTTTAACATTCTTTGAGATGATTTTCAATTAAAACTGTCCAAACAAACAACGGGTTGTTCAATTATTTCAATTGACAACATTTTCAGTACCTGAAAAACAACTAGTAAATTAAGATGTATGAAGAACAAAATGCATGATTTCTTTAGCAAACAGATAAAAAATGCATACTTTGTAAAGAAAGAAGATGAGCCATATGCAAATCTTGCGTAGTAATTTATCTTCTAAACTCCCCGTTAATTACCTGAATAAAAACAAGAATTTATTAGTAAGCTAGTGCATTATTCATGGTTCCATGTCACAGCTATGATAGAACAGAGTATGGCGAATGAGGGAAATGGAAGGAACAACAATTACAATAAATTTTGGGTGTGCATTTTGCTCTTAAAAAGTAAAATTATGGTACTTTGACTGTTGCATGTTTTATTCAGGCAGATTTTACCATTATTATCATTATGAACATGCACCGTATTACACGACCATGCTGCCAGCCCATTAAATGTTTGTGTACATGTATCTCCCCTGTTCGTTTCACATATGCAAACGCATGATTGAATTGGAAGAGAGAGAGACACAGATAATTAACGAGAATTAACTAATCACCCGGCATGAAATTGAGTTAATTTAGCTGTCATTAGTTTGCAAGTAAGCAAGCAACAGTGGAATAAAAGTATTTAAATTCATGCTCCACACAAACTCTCTCACCCACACACACACAAAGTAATAATGAAGCACGAAACAAACAACGTTTACTTATTATATAAAAGCATTAATCTTGCTTTTTGATTTGGATTGGTTGTATAATAATAATACGTACGGACGTATAATGCCATTACACGAAATACAGTGTGTGGTGGACCTGCGTTTTGTGAGCAGTTGAGAGTTTCGTGATCTCGTCTCATCATCAATCAAATGGGATGGAATAATGAAATGAGCTTCAACCTTCCGAGGGAAGGAATATATTTAGTCGTGCAAAAAATGAGTTCATTCACAGCTCTTCGTTCGTTACGTACACATTCATCCACAGCTTGAAAGAGGAAAAAGTGACCGGATTTAATTTATTTGTTTAATTCAATTAATTAGACTTAATGTCGACTGATGAATGATGAGGATTAGATTGACGATTGATTCACAAAGTGGTTCCTTGTAATTTGGAATGAAGGAGGATATTTAGTTAGATGCTGATCACTAATTTAATTAAAAGATTGTGGAAATTAAGCAAAGTTTTTTTTATATAATTATGAGTCATTCATAATCTCCTACATAATGCTCGTAACATGTGCATTGGTGAGCTACATATGTATGCACTAAATGTTAAAGTACGTATGTAGATCGACAATCAGGAAAATTATCACAAGTGATAAAAAGTTGTCAATTTTTAAACAAGTTGATAACAAAACTCTTGTCGAGCAGGAGCAGGAGCACAATATTCTAATAACACGCACACATTATTATTGTCTGCCCACTTAAAGTAATCTTTTAAATCCTCTTAGCAGTGCTCAGTGAGTTAGCTTAACCTTAACAAAAACAACTCTTTCCCACTATTTACATAATTGGCTACATCCTTTTTCCACTGTTTGTGTAAAATTCGTGGGTAATTGTGCAATTTGCAAAAATATACCACGCAAAAAATAACCTTGATAAATGAATGGCATCATCACCATGTATGTACAATGTACATAATATGTATGGTAACTTCCGGTGGCGGTGGTGAACTTATCGAATCGGCGGTTTTCATTCCTTGCAAATATTCCCAAGCTGTGGTTACTTGATGTCCGTAATATTTCAAGTTGTAACCACAATCTTTTGTACAGTTTAAAAATAAATCAGTCACATGAAACAGTTTAAAATTCTGATAAGAGGAACTTGAAAAACCACACTATCAAAAAATTCAATGCATGAAAATTGCATTACTATTGTCAATCCCATGTCGTACAAATGCATGTACGTGTCTCATAGGAAAGTCAAAATAATAGTAATGTTTTGTATTTGCAGGTGGGAACAACCCTGTTTTTATGCGATAAGTAATGTGACTAGACTACCAGTGTTTCATCAGTTGTTTAGTATTTAATCGATTGAGTTTGTATTGCATCTCTTGCGCAGGGTTTTGAAAACCCCGAAAAATCATCGTGAAAATACCCGGGTCACTTTCTGCCAGTTGTTACTTTGCTTGAATTGGAATGCTCGTCGTGAGTGAGGCCAAATAAGACGGAAAACCCATCGCTAAAGTGAGTGAGTAAAAAAGTGCGTCTTTCCACTTACAGACTTATTCGATTGGGTCCACGGAGGGCGAAACGGTATGCTGTGAAGTGGAGTGATAAACCAAGTGACAGTTCATCCTGGGGTCACGCTCAATCCCTCGGGTCGATCTTATCCCCTTCGTCCTTGAAGCTTGAGATAGGTCAGGTTCAAAACTACCCAAACTTTTACTCTGTCAGAGTAGGATTGTCCTAAGGAACTTTTGGGGAGTCCTCATGCATTTATCGTCTAAACTGATGGAATGACTTACAAATTGTTTGAAGGCGAATATTATTATTATTGCTAAAACAACATAAGTGACCAACCAGAAAATTTTGACCACGATCTCGATTACCACTAAAAACAAAACCAAACGCAAACCAACCAAATACCACCACCGCTTCGGAATAATAAAACTAAGAGATCCAACTGAACGTAGAGAGAGAGAGAAAGACCGCAACCATTTCCTGATTTCAAATTCTCCAAATTCCAACCACGTCACGGAACGTCACTCGCGACATAAACTGAAATTGTGGTGGTGATTCCTGCTATAATTTATCCTCGCCGTCTTTTTGCATGAGCTTTCATGTACCTACAACTTCTTCTTTGTGAATAGGAGAAACCAAAGCAAACCGAGGCGACGACCACAACACATTCATACATAGACAGATAGGTGCCAAACCGTTCTTGTTCACCAGAACATTGTTCTTTATCAGTTTGAACATTAGACATAGTTGGAAAAATTACGAATTTGGAGATTAGATTCATATTAATATTTTCAGCACTTTAGTGGGAACTGCAATGTTGTTATGATTGCTTAATTACTTGAATTTGGATTACTACGCACACCGCACCACCGGAAAGGTGTATTATGGCAAGTGGCATCATTGTGGTGGACGTCGTGGTGAAAATTAATTAGTGCAGTGTGATTGCCGTTGATGTGATGAACGTACTTGTGCGTCCTTATTGCTCATGCAGAATTTGGGTGCATTGGATGATGATGACAACAATTCTGTAAGCAACCCGAAACTGGAAACAATTAAGGGAATAATATACTCTCTTATTGATTTTGGACGAAGAATCATAAAGTTTAATTTATAACTTGTTTGACATACTTATGTGCATCAAAAACTCAAGTGTACATTGCATACTAAGCATAAGCCAGTGGTTTGCTGATGGAATTAAATTGTTTACTGCATTACCTAATGTAGTTCCCTTGTCCAATGAATATTTTATGATGGTGCCCGTTTAGATTATGCCGTGGTTCAGAAATTTGCAATAACTTTGCAAATGTTTGTTTGAGTTCTACTTTGACATACTAAATAATATTGGGTCATTTAAAAACGACGGTTATCTAAGATATCAGCACTACATATAAAAAAACTGTATATAAAAACAATAGACTTTCTCGTCCCAACTTCATCCACGCGATACAAAAGTCCAAATAAATACATACCAAGAATCTACATTACAACTTTTTTTTAGTGTTGTGGGTTCAACTGATCCAACGTGCAAAGTGTGTAGTGCGACCTAGTTTATTAATTTTTTCTGGAGAAAGCACCCTGAGTGCCGATTCCCTTGTGTGATGTCCGTGTAGTGTAAAATGTACGCCGGAGGAATGAATGCAGCTGTCGCCGCGGCCGCTGCCCGCCACCCGGTAAGTCAAATTGCGTAATTTGCATTATAATGGAGAAAAGGAAATGTAAATATGTTATTCTTCTTGGGACGAGAATGATAATGTATGCGCCTTAAGAGGAGGATGGCTTAGGCGTGAGGAGAGAAAGCCCAGCCGTCTGTCTGAAAAGAATCTTGGTCTTTTCTCTGAATGTCACTACTACGACCACCACTTTTTATTGGTGGTGGAAAGCAAAACTTGGAAAATGATTACTTTATTCGCCGTGTCTGCTCCTGCCTTGTCTGCCTGTTTAAAATTCCCCTCCAATTTTCATCCTTCTTTCCTTGCAACCTCAATTTTAATATAAATTAGAAACTTAGAGTGAAGAGGAAGACAAAAAAACGTAATTTGGTAACCCCAGCCAAGCATGGGGACCTCTTTTAAATTTGAATAAGGAACACGAACAAGCTCTAATAAGAAAAAGGGGAAATGTAATAAAGGTCCCGAGAGTTGGTGGAATAAGTATCAGGAAAGAAAGAGAAAGACATCACAGAAAGAAGACCAAGACGGAGAAGACGGAGACGAGGGAGTAGAAAAAGCTTGTTGGACTGAGGGGAATTTATTACGAGGAAGGTTCATTTGTAAGATGGTGGTGGTGTTGACGCTTAATATTCCGTTCAGGAGTCCTTATTCCTCCTGTCATCTACATTTTTTTCACCCACCACGACCATCTTGCTGCTGCCCGGGTATTCCGGTGGGCTTCACTTTTTACTCGCTCAAAAGTAGAACACTGAACTGAGGAACGGAACTGAACAAGCCATGAGTGACTGACTGCGAAGGGTTATTAGTGGGATGTACTATGTTATGCCATGTTGCATGTGCATCCACTTTTTCCAATATAATCCGAGAAATGCTCATTTTTCTACAGGCAGAAAAATAACTCTTTGTCTTTGTAGTCACACTCTAGTGCCATGTGAGATACATGCGTTATTAAATATTAACAGTTATTTGATGGAGTATGTGGATAGCATTTTCTCTTTTTTTTCCAAGACGTGAAGTGAAGGGTGCTAACTCATTCAATTCCTTGGGAGCAGAGTCAAATTTAAAAAACACTAAAGGTTTAAAATTTGGTTCGGTTGATGACAAGCTAGCGAAGTTTGGCTGTCGCCTTTACTTACTTATTTGCATATCCATCTTTAAGCTTTCTTCGTTTCGTTCTATTATTCTTTTGAAAACCTATTTTATTCCGTTTCATTTTTTCTCTCCTGCTAATGACACTAGGCAGTGCGCAGATCCTCAGATTATGGGTTTTAGATAAGAAAATTATTCCATATTATTTTCCCGATTTATAATTGAAAGAAAGTATAGCTGAATGGTTAGCGTCTGCTGACATCGATGTTAGTGAATGCACATCATTTTTAATGACAGTATTTTAATAGCTAAGTACCACTTTTGACTTTTAAATTTTTAAATTATTTAAATTCAATGTATTGCAGGGTCCCCCACAACCAGGTCAACCCTTTAAATTGAGTATACAAGAATCATGCGAGAGGATCAAGGAAGAGTTCAACTTTCTCCAGGCACAGTATCACAAGTGAGTACAAATATTACAACTTATTTAAATATTTATGTACGTACTTCGCATGTACCGATTAACCCAAGCGTCATCTCATAATTCATAGAAGAGTGATTTATGGGCACGAAAAGGTACACTGATAGATCATTTCAACCGGTTTGCCAACATTTAAGTATGATCACAAGATTGACAACAGCCGACAAATTGGAGCTACTTTATCTCACATTCGACAATTTGAATTCATTTATATTCAAAATAAATTAGGCTTCGAAAGCATTAAGACAAATAAGTAACAATTAATTGGGACGGTAAAACACAACCAACAACATGACATACAGAATATGCAAATGTCAGATGTGTATATGTATTGTGCACATGCATTTGAATTCTGAATATATTAGGGAAAATTCTTGACAAGTTTTTAGCAAATAAACTGGTTTATTAAATGTACAACAAAACATGCAAATCCTGTTTAATAAATTTTATATCGACTTGTAAATTTGTTAAAATTAAGTGCATGCAAATTTTACACATTTAAGGATTTCCTCGTCTTCATAGATGTAAATCGTGACTTGTTGGTATACTCTCTATGGGGTGATACGCAATTAACTGAGATTTCAATTTACAAGTTGAACTGACCTTTGCCATTTTTGCTGTAAAATCAAACAAACTGGAATAAAATGAATTAGTGAATTACAATAAAAAATCGCTGCGCAGAAAAATTACCAATATATCTGACAGACTGGACGGATTGTGACTTTTGATTTGATGGGATATAAATTAAAGTTGTGTCTTTTTAGATACTCAGCTAATCTAAATAAATTATATATGTACAACTAAAGTATAAATACATAACTGTAAAAATTAATAAAAAAACTTGAGCGTTTATTCTGCGCTGTTTTAGATTTTATAAAGCATGGAGAATATATACGTCTTAATATTTCCTTTTGACTTGGCTCGTCGGGTATTTTAAGACTATATATGTATGTGTCTATTTAAATTAAATTAAAAGTTCAAGTATGACGCGTTATTGTAAATTGTAACCCAACCGATTGAGCAATTGACACTTGACACAACGTGGTTCTTATTCGATGAGTGCTCCATTCACGATATTTAATACTGTAAGAAACGATTAACGGATATTTAATTCATCAATCTCAACACTATCAATGTCTAGTATCTACTGTCTGAATCTACATAAATGCACGAAGCGTTGTACATAAGTATGTATAAGCCTCTCTCTACACATGCATAAATATGTACTGAAGTTGATCCCGAATATTGACTTGGTTAAGTAGGTAGTTTGTCACTTTATGCAAATTGGTTTCGTTTCTATTAACAAGTTCAAAGGTAATGTTAAACATAGCGAGAATGTCCAAACTAGTTGAGTAACGTGGGTTTGAGAAGCTTCGTATTTTATGTCTCAAAATTCAGCAAAACAAATTAAATTCATATCCTCATTTCGTATTCATGAGATTTGCTGTTCTTAGTTCAAATGGGTTGGGGTTTTAACAAGTGTACACACACATACATATCCTCGCGTTGTACGTAACATGATGGCGGTGGTGGCAGAGACCGTTACCTATAAAATAAATGTTTACGAGCTAGGTTTTGCAATTTGCATGCATCTTAATTTGGCGAGCTTATTTGCTGAATGCGTTGTTTGAGAGTATAAATAATAAAGTGCAAACATTGTATATGGAAGTAAGTAGTTGAGAGACGTGGAGGCGTCATTTACAATATTCATATCATTAATGGCGTTTTTACCCCACTTTAGTAAAATACTTGCCAAAGCCAAACCGCAACAATATTCAACCATGTGATGATTATGTGCAAGTGCTAACGTAGATGATTTATTTGTCAAATTTTATTATTACTCTTATGTCTTTTTTACAAGCCTGAACCCAAACAAGCCCAATCTGGAACAAAAAAGCTTGTCACAATTATTGAAGTTGACGTATTTACATATCAAGTGGATGGAACCTTAATTATGGCACGAAAGTAAAATAAAAAGTACCTCTTTCAAATCTTTTCATGTCTGGCATCAAATAGTTTCTAGATTTGCGAGGATACATAAAATAACATTTTAGGTTTAAGAGCAATCATGTTAATGATGACTATTGCAAAGCAAATATGAACTTTTTATGATTATTTTGGCATGATTTCTGATGAATGATGGTTAGCTGATTGAATGTTTGATACTGTTGTGGTAATTGCCCAAGGCCGTAGGAAATTTAACTACCAACAAACACATTGGGTACATATGCACGTTTATACTCAGTCATTCATTAATAACGGATGAAGGTGGGTGTGCTAAAGACTAATTTTGGACAGATAACTCAACTCTTGATCACTGACTTGTGAGGTTGGAACACAACTCACGAAGCAAACACTCGAGGGAATTTCTGCAATGGCCAATTAACGGCTGAGAGGAGATAGTAGGCAGAGATATGCATGTACCAGCAGATCACCACTATTCCTCCTGTTCAGCATAACGGAATATGGAGCAGGAGAAAGGAGACGACTTGGATTTGTGGTGGTTTCGCGTATGTATGACATGCTTTGACTTGAATGAATTGAAACAAAGTCGGCTTTGAAGCTTACTTTACAGTTTTGTGGCTTCTTTGATCAAAATGATTAACCCAGTCGTAGTTGTGGAACAGTCGTTATTGCAACACTACAAACACAAGCTGCAATATTGTTTAAACTGCAATGACACAATGGGGCGATTTGTGCAGGATTTGGGCTTTTCTTTCTATCCTGTGATGGAAATGTTGTTTTGCTGTCTCTTCGTCGGAGTTGGATTCCCTCTCATCATTACATTTCCACGTTCGTACACATTTTCTGAACCCGAAACCTTAGACGCAACCTTCGACATGGAGATAAACATCCTCCCGACCAATATGTGTAGCAGGCAGGCTTTCCAAAAGTAATGTAAACAGGGTGGAAATAGCCCATTAATGGCACGACATGACTGGCATGAGGAAACTGTAAATACTGAAAATGTGTGTGTGTGATGCCTCTCTTCTTGGTTTCCATCCACTTTAATACTTTCCTCACTTTGTGCATGCATTTCATTTCATGGATACGTTTGTTGGACATAATAATAACCCCGCCGACAAGACTGAGTAAACAGATGCAGATGTATGTTGTATGGTTTGGAAAGCATAAAATGTTTCAAATGTATGCAATAAAGAGATGGCTCGCAGTTAAAATGCAAATAATGATCCCCAGCGCCGTCATTAAATTATACACTTTGGAATTGAAAAGCAGTTTAAATAATACAAAGTTTAAATAAAAACGTTCAAAATAAAAATAAAACCAGTAGCATCGGAATCGTTAATTCCTTCCATTCGAAAAAAAATATTCTATAACATT
Source organism: Folsomia candida (assembly GCF_002217175.1). Taxonomy (NCBI): domain Eukaryota; kingdom Metazoa; phylum Arthropoda; class Collembola; order Entomobryomorpha; family Isotomidae; genus Folsomia; species Folsomia candida. Next base: position 21,261,860 of record NW_019091193.1, on the reverse strand, counting down.
TTACTTGAGCAATTTTTATTGTCGCACACACAGCAAACAAGTTCTGAGCAAATATTTGCCTCATCACCAGCACATTTGCCATGCACATATGGACGTATTTACTACATACACATGCATTCTTCCTACCACACGAAAATGATGATATATAATCCACGTAGTTGGAGCCACAGAAATAATTAACCACGAAACAACACCTGTCATTGTTTGTATTGTCAGTTGTGTGTACGTTGTATGTAAATTGAGGTAAATGATGCAGAAGCTACGGCGTCAAAGGAACACATTCAGTTCGTATACAACAAGATTTTTTGCATTTTAGTTTTACGACGTGAGCAACTTAAGTGCAGTTCCATGGTTGGAAGGTGGTGGGAAGAAAGTGATGACAGAGCACAGAAACGTGAATGAATCAGATTGTGTAATAATAATGAAGGATGTAATAAAGAATAAAAATTAGACTAGCTTTTTGCAGATAAAGATCAATCACCTTAATTTATTGGGGTCTAGTGTGGCAGACAGGGTGAACTTATCTGGAAGGAAATCTATCTCGAGAACAAATCCACGATATAAAAGTCAGCAGTTTACTCGTATAACTTCAACAACTACATATACGCACCCACCTTCTGTGTCGTACATAGCGTAATTATTCGTAATAAATAAGCCGAGATACGACAATAATATTCACTTAGTAATGAGCTCCAACCTGCAACTTAATACTTTTTATTATCGCGCTTCTGGTCGCGTAATTTGTAGATTTGATAGTGCGAATAAGTAAACATGTGTCACTTTTAAATACCTAAATGATTAAGGTCCACTACCAAATAACGAGCAGTCTGACTGAATTCGTTTGCGATATTGGAAATAAAAAAGTAATTAGTTGCACCAGACGAGCTATAGATAAATATATGCATAAATAAGATAATATGTATACGGTAGGTCTGATAGTTATGAGATGTTTCGTGTCTGCTAGCAAATGACGAGGTCGTCATTTTGTATAAAATTTACGAAAATCCTAAACAGAGACTTTGTATCTCCTCCCTCGCATTTTTTTAGATCTGTTTTCCATTCTCTACGCTGCATCATCAAGTAAGTTTAATAGCAGAGCCATAATTTCTTCGTTTATTTGCTCAAGTTGTCGGTAATGAATATTTTTACGGCATTTTTATAGTCGGCTGACTTTAGAGCTTCCTCTCTCTCTCTTAACGTTTCCTTATCTGTCATCACATTCGCATTTGCTACGAGAGCTAAAATGCTATGTTTGGCACTTGGGTGCTGATGATACGGCGAACATGGTGAGGATTTTATTGTCTTGTTGATTTTTATGAATTAAAAAGGGAAAAGTTTTATTGCATTTTATTATTTCATTTACACCATGGGTATTTTTTGCTTTTCTGTTTTTGTTGCATCCATCGGCTCATTCATGTTTATTGCCTACACAAGATAATTGATGTGCATTTTACTTGATTCAAGATCTGGTTTTGTTTAATGTGCAGGAGGGCAGCCGAGCAATTGTGTTTCTGGGTAATGAAGAGACTTTAGTTTATGCGTACACAAGTGTGGTTTGGGGATTGGTTAGACAATAAATCAACAAATTAAGGATTTGGCAGAGACATAAAAACTCGAGGTTTTCAGTTCCTCTGGAAAAAAGTTGTATCTGGGAAGGTTTCAGCAATAAAATAATTCATTACAAGGACCAATCAAGACAAATACGCAGTCAAAATAAATAATTTGAAGAAACGGAAACAGGGCCAATAAAGATTATGTAAACATCTTCATCTCACGTAGAGGCAGGAAGGAGTTTATTATAAAGAGCATGGACAATTATAGTGATTAAAACTTTTCTAGTAGAAGTGCCAGTTTTTAACTGACCAATCTTTTCAATAACTTCATAAAAATTAGAGCACTTTACAAGTTTATATTGCATCCTGACTCTTATTGATTACTTCAAAAGATAAGCTAATATTCCATTAACCTTTGTAACGAAGGATAATATAATACGAATGGCAAAGCTAGCCCAACTGCAATTTAAGCATTTATCACGAGATAAATAAGTGGATAGAGATGACGAACAAGTGAGACGAGGCGAAGGAGGACGAGAGGAGGATAGAGATTAGACATGAATTAACATTTCACAGTTCAGATTTTGAGATTGAATCTTTCTCTCTTTGATCCCCATTCTGATTTGAATACGTTTTGTACCTGTCAACCAAAATATCTTGGATTGCATTACAACAACAACAAGACTCTCCCCTCATCTCGGATACAAATCACTTTGTACGAGCACAATCAACAATTGGGTATGATACGAAACAATGTGCATTCCTCCACTCCATCCACATCATCTTTTATTATTTGTGGCTCTTGTATTCGTGTAATTTACAATTTTCACAATGATGCTAATCATACCTTGTCAGCCGGACGGAGTCTCACCCGGCGGCTGTCTATATGCTCCTCTTCTTCTGAGATTCGCTATTTATTAAAGGGAACGAAACAAGAATGATTGTGAGACTGCACTCTGTCCGCTTAGGGCAAGAAGCAAGTCTTCATTTATTACCCCGACTTCCAGCATTATGATGATGATCATCATCTGAAGAAATAAATTAAGCTTGTTTAGAATAAAACTTAATATAACATGATTCCGTATGGCGTTCATAAAACGGGCAAAATTGTTCAGTGCAGGATAACCATTGCAGGTTTGTATAGACAGTACGATTTGCAAGTAAGAATAAGTATCATTATTTATTAAGCCCATATTCCGCTGGGCTACAGGGTATGCAATTCTGTTCTGTGTTTCGTTAAAAGTACGCTAAAATATTAAATGTGAGATTGCTGCCGTGTGTTTTTAGTAGGTGCCAAGTATTTTGAATTAAATGTACGACATGACAGTCCAATAAATAATTTCTTCTTCTTTAGCTCGTCATTGTCTTGTGCAACTATAACGTTTATCCAACAAGTGATAAAATAATTTCATAAGCAGCGATTCATTCACTCATCGTCCAAAAGTAAAACCAATCTGAACTGAATTTGAATACTAATGAATTCAAGATGTTCACAAGATGAATAATAATTCTGCTGCATTTGATTTAAGACTGTACGCCAGGCTGAAATACGGACAGCAGTTTATCATTCCTCGCTTGGGTTTAAGTAACAAGTAAATTAAGGAACCGGGGGTATGTATTGACAAGCTTGATATGAAATTTGCATCTGCCTTTGTTGTGAATTGAATGCTACCCAGCCTGCCACACCCTCAAACATCAAAACAATGAGAGAATTGCAATTCTAACACTTGACATGACACGCATCTTACGTGCGTCTTAAAGTTGAAGCTTCTTTGGCTACTTAAAATTTTTGAGGATGTTATTCATGTGGTGATAAACTAATTCAGTATTCACGTCAGAATTATTGTACGTACGTAAGAGAAATGCTGAACCAGTTGCTTTAAATGCAGAAGCTGTAATGCATGCATTATCTTTTACACTGATATACCACTGATAACGTAAAGACAAAGTTGAGGTTTAAATAATTTGTATTTCCGGATTACTGGGTGGTGGTCAGGACTAATTAAGACACACTTTAATTACGAAATTACGGATTAATTCTTTCCTATAAAAGTGACACCGTGAAAGATATGGCAAGTAATTTTAAAACTGCATAACACGTTATCTGAAAATTTTCATAAATCGACTGTTAAATGGGTGGTAAATAGTTGCATATAACTTCTTATTGTCAGCCGACCATCTAATTTGTTACATTCACAAGGACATGTTCCGTTCCCTAATTCCACGATGGAGGTATGATCAGAACGCGTGTAAAAAATGGAGGCAACCTGCCCCACTGAATGGAAGTTTATGTGGTATTAATAATTGTTGTAAAAATGAATGCATGGTTGGCTGGCCGAGGCAATGGTAACAATGAGCATATCAATTATCCACGCTACATATGTGCTTGGAGCTCAGATAAACAAGTAAGCAGTTTTTTTTGTTACGTGGGTTGGGCGTGTAAATTGTGTAGTCGACGTGAAGAATGAATAAAATGCGCCGTTGATGCTTCTCCTGCATTTCGATGTGGCATTTTTTCGGAACTCAGATACTCAGATCTTGCTTTAGTACATACTAAACCATACCGTCAAATAGTTTGATATGACAGGTTTTAAAAAATTCCTTGCGATAAGTTTATGTATTTTAAAATGTAAAATTATTGGTTTTAAAAATTTGCATTCATTCATCATGATTTCACATCAAACGAAATAATAATTTTTTCTGGGCATATAACAGTCACTCAGCTCTTTTTCCCCCAAAGGCAGAGATAGAGACGCACACGAGTTGGGTATATCATATCAGTCATAATACCATATTCGAACACTGTACACCTTGTACAGGACAAGCATCCTTTTTCGTCTGCAACTTAAGTAGCGTTGTTGGTTAGTTAGCTGATTCTATGGCTGATCTTGTGTGAAGGTTGGTTGGTTGGGTTAAGAGAGGGACGAACAATGGAACATGACTTGACTGTGAATAATCCTGCACTGGTGCTGATTTGATTTGATGGTTGATGTTGATAATCACAATGAAGCATCGAGCAAGTCAAGTAACCCGTCCGTCCGTGTAACGCATCTTCCCAAAAGGCAGCAGATAGCTCGACGTAATCCCAACCCATCTCATTTGTAAGCATTAGCCAACCTGTCCACTCGAACGTCTCGAACTCCAACTCTCGGTCCATCGGTGTCAGGTCAGCAACAGCCGTGTCAGCTCTCTCTCCGCACTTACATGAGCATATATATTCAGCTTTCGTTTCACCAGTTGTGGAGAGGACCCCAGCTCAGGGAGGACAATAGTAAACGCGTGTTTCTTATATGTATAACGATGGCGAACGTTTCTGGATTATCATTTCAAGTGTAATAAGATTTCATGGAAATGGAATTTGAAGTATTACATGGACTTTGACTACGTAACTATAATAATCAGTCTCCTTAATGCAGAGTACATGCATGCATGCCTTTCCACTGGGGGTTAATAAGTATTGCACAACTACAAGCGGGGAGCTACAAGATTGGTTTGTTGGTTTCAAATCGTGGCAGAAAGTCCAAAAATGGTGGAGAAAATAGAAAAAATAAGACAATGCAAGGTGAGGCGGTGACAGGATGTCTTAAAGCTCAAAATAGCTAGTCCACGACCAAACCACATATTTGTCCTTTGAAAAGCCCATCCAACCTGGATATCATTGGACTGCATAGTGATTGCGTATAAATAACCCTTGGTGGAAGTTGTTAGTCCGCGGAGATCCTATTCATACGTAGAGAACAACTTGTCGCAGACTTGAAACTCCAAGCATTATGCACTGCCATCAACTTTGCAGTGCAGCTAGCGGACATGACAAATTTTATTTTATTGCATACCACCAGCCAAGTAGATAAGTGAGTGCGTACAAAGTAAAAGTATACAAGCAACCAATGACTCCACTCGAAACTACTACTTGTTAGAAGAGGGCAAGCTTCTGTCTCCAAGTGGTCCTCGGATGGTTCATGTCGGAATTTTATTTTGGTTGGTTTGGCGTGGTTAAAACTTTTTCGAGGCTCCAACAGCGTGACGAATTCACACATCATTGTCCCCACTTTTTTGCACATCTCATTCTCATTTATTCATGTCATTTTATCTCAAACATAAACCAACCAACCAAGTACCAACCCACACTCGACTCGACAAATCCACTCGAGTAGGTTTCTTTCAACTCTCTTGAGCTGGTTGCTCCTGGCATGAAATAAATATGTACAAAAAAGTCGGAAAGTTGGATAAAGTTTTCAAAGGCTTTTTGAGTTGAATGCAAATCATCATTTGGTTTATTTATTTACCAGCCAAATAGTCCCACCACCACCACCACCACGAACAACACCAGACAGCATTTTTTGTACTTTTCTTGACTTTTTCTCCCTTTTTCCATCTTTACATAATAATGAGAAATATTAATCTCGCCGTGTTGGGCAACATTACACTGACAACAGGTAATTATGCACGTATTGCAACATACATCGTGTTAATGCTAATGACGCTAATAATGTTAATGGAATGTAATCTCTCTTTAATTTGATGATACTGTCATTGTCATTCAATCAAATCATCGCATTAGCTTTTTGTGACGTAAAAAATGCAATTATTTTTTTGCCAATTGTAAATGATATCATCCTTCCTTCTTGACTCATTAGAGTCTGGCCCTGGCGAAAAATTATGCTTATTAAATAATACGCACAATTTATTTCAAAACTGCAATATTGCAGTTTTTAATGTCATGTGACGTTGAGTAGCTGGAATGACGTACATATTTTTATGTTTAGACATGCTAAGATAAATACATGTGCTATTTATATATGAGTGGACAAACATTTGTGTGACTTGTGAACCGAGACATTTGCTTAAAAGGTTATCTATATTTATTGTATATTTACTCCTGCCATGTCGTTCGTGTTCATATCACTGATGTCGAATAAGCCAAATAGTAGATGGGTAGATAAATACGTAGTGGTTGTGAAATTAATTCCAATTTGTTTGCATTTCTACACTAAATGCAACGTGTGTGAAGTGGTTTGCATTTCGTTTAATAAGAATTAATTGATTGGAAATAAATGGGAATGGACCCAATTGATGTTGAAGTCAACGAGTGGTGGCAGTGCTGGTGGCAGTCTGCAGCATATAGAAAAACGAGAGGAGGAGGAGGAGGAGAGGACATTACATGAAATTGCACTTTGGCCGTCTCTTCCCAAATTTAATCTCTGTCCTCACTTTGTTAGCATGAAATGTTTGTTTGCAATGTAAAATGTTAATGTAAAATGTCAGACAAGTTTACAATTATAACGAGGGGACACACAGAGTGTCAACAGGGAATGTTCTATAAAATGATAGGCAATTCCCACTGACTGAGCGAACGGTTGTTGCGTATCTTTGGTGGACATGTCAAATGTTGTAAATGAGAGGACGACATGATCCACTTAAACGCAATGGATTGAGCATTATTTCATTCCCATGCAGCTCACTCTCGTCGCCGGCATTCGTGTCAAATGTCAAAGGGGAAATGTCAAACGCTGTCCTAATTCATATATTTATTGATCCAATAATTGGGCGTTGATTTAATACCCAACATAAAACGTCGGAATAGATGACTATTTTACATTTATCGGTTTTCCCATTTGATTTTTATATCGATATATATGTATGATTTTTAAGAGAACCGCAATCTGGCAATTTACCATTTGCACTGGTTGCAAAAATTGGCGCATGTAAATTTGCAGAAATAATAGAGTTCACGAGTTAATCAGCAAAAACAATACAACATGTAGCTAATAAAATTATATTCATAACGGATTTACTGCTGGCTCAACAGCACAATTCGTTGTTTTGGCACATATGTATTTATATAGCAGGAGGTATTTGTTCAAGTATCTAACTTACAAGGGACACTCACGACCTGTCGTTTGAGTCCAGGGTACCCACTATGTTTTTCAGAATCTACTAGGACCCCAAATGAAGGATCCATTCATATTTCCGTGTAAAACTCATATTTGGCGCCATGGCGTGGCGCCAAACTTAAAAATTTGCATTTTCGACCAATTTCAAACCCCCATAACTTTTGCAGTTTATGTCGGATTTTTAAAATTTTATGCTTAAAATGATCAGAAAAGTCGAAATTTTAGAGAAAAAAATAAAAATAAAAAAATTTTAATTTTTGAGATATTTTTAGCATTTTTTCGACGAACCCGAAATTTCGAAATTTTGCGAAAAGTCAAAAGCCATAATTTTGGAAAAAAATTCATGGGATAAGAAAGTTGAACTCCTTGTCATGATCTTTGCCAAAAATTTTGAAAATCCGTCCAGGATTTCAAAAGTTATGGCGGTTTCAAAAATAAAAACATTCAAATTTGGCGAATTTGGCGCCACGGCACGACGCCAAATATGAGTTTTACACGGAAATATGAATGAATCCTTCATCTGGGGTCCTAGTAGATTCTAAAAAAACATAGTGGGTACCCTGGACTCAAACGACAGGTCGTGAGTGTCCCTTGTTAGTATAAATGTAATAGTTTGCCAACGGCATTTTGCAAAATATTTGCACACGGTAATTGAACTTTGGTCGGTATGCAGTACTTTCCCCTCGTACATGTTATTATTCTATTTATCTACTAATTGACACTCCCTTGTGGCTAATTTATTCCAGAATTTAAGATCAGGTCTAACTGTACAGTCGAGAATTGATTGGCTTAGTTCATTCCTTGTCATTAACTTAGCTCGTGTCGTGTCAGGTTGCATTATCTTTTCGTGCGATTACTTACTTGTATTGAGAGCTGGCTGGCTTGTTGTCTTCAATTACTTGATGAAATATATGGAGCTGACTTGAAAAACTTGCCAAATTCTGTCAATTTAAAACAATGCCATGATAAACCAGTTTTTAATGCTGAATTATATTTAAATTTATCTTATTTAGGGGGTAAAGGTCCACGCCGGGTTCATAAATTAGAGAAGAATTATCTTAATGGATATCTTAACGCAAGTAAAATTACGACGGGCATGGGTGCAATTTAGAACGCAAAGTGTGCACGGTTATGAAAATTTTCAGAACGTGGTGAATTAGTTTCCTGCACAATATGCCAGGTTCCCCATCTTCCCACCTCCCTCACTGTTCTTTTCATTGTAGCAGAATTAGCACTTTGGAATACCTACACATGTACACACGTAGGTGGTCAATTGTGTGTGGTTCCGGTTAGATTATGCATGTACGTGGGAGTGAAATAATGCATGCATACAGAAGCCTTTCAGCAAGAGCATTTAACGGAGCGATTATTGTCAAGGTGCAAATTAATTGAGAATGAGTCGTAGGCAGTAAAGCCAAGCGGCGGCGAATGTCTGCTTGCACACCGCAGAAATCCTTGCTTGTCATCATAATGTTTAATACACGTCCACCAATCCACGAATCGATCCAAGCCATTCTTTGGTAAATATGCCTTGCGTTTATGGTAAAAAATGAGAAAGTATGTAGTCGAACTAATCAATATTTTCATTGAGGTCAAACATGGGAATTTGAGCGGAGCATATACATATGTATGTACACACACAAGGAGCGCCGGGTTGGTTGATTGATTCGCTTACATATTCTGTTAAGACTAATACTAACATGACACAACATGGCCTGACTTTCTTGAAATTGTTCTCGGTGAAGTCCAAGTTTTCTGTTTGACCTGCTGCAAACTCGTGTAGGTTGGTGCAGCAGCAGGCGGAGCGAGCCGGAGGGAAAGCAAGAGGTTGAGAGCATAACATGACAATTGGACATAAACAATTCACTAGCATTTCCTTCTTTCTTTTGCTTTCTCTCTCGAGGTGGTTGATGCAACGTGGTCGTTCGCCGTGCTCCTTGGCTGCTTTGTCCAAGTCAAGTCGTGGCTAACTTATTTGGAACAATCACGCAATCCGTCTACCCTTTCCAATCGATAAGATAAGAGTTATTATTACTCCAACTCCGCTCTCAATACGTAAGATTGATTCAGAGAATGATTGAGTAAAACGAGTAAACTAATGGTTTTACTTATCCCTCTCCGTCTGTCTGCACTCGGTATACATATATATTTATTTTTTATGTACGTATGTATGTGGTAGCAATCTGGAAATTTATTCAAATAAATTGCGGACGTATATATTCCTTTGGAAAAGTCTTTAATTAGGCGAAGGAAATAATTAAATGAATCAATCCATTAGAGGTGCGTCATCACCATAATTGTGCAGAAACTACTTGAAATTTATAGGCATGAATATGTAGATAAGTAAAAAGATTTGGACGTTTGTACATACTACTAGTTCCGTAAATACGAGTATTTCCTTTTAGTGAAATGTCATTTATATTTAGTAAACTATTATGTTTGTTGGACAACACGGTTTATTGTGTTAAATTATTTGTCTCAATCTTAAGGACGTAGGTTATTTCTTGTTTGAACATTATTACACATTAAGGCAAGGTTTATTCACCCCAAAATTTAAAATTTACCTGTATACTTGATGTTGTGGTATTTATGTCTACATTAGTTTGTTTATGATAAATTTGCCAAAGCCTAAAATTAATTGACACTTGTTACTTTTTGCAGTTTAAAACTGGAATGCGAGGTAAGAAACTCTATTTAATTATATAATATTTTATTTAATTAAAAGTATATAAATCGTTCAGATTCCTAATATGTAGGAATATGTATGTATTTTTGAGTTGGAATGTGTAGATTGCATTCTTTGTCAGTCTGCATTTAAAGATGCAGATTGAGCACAATTTACATAGGTATTTCAGCATAAGCATGTAAATCAATCTGCGGAAATGATGGCAGGTATGTTGCGCTGCATCAGTGCCACCGTGCAAACTCATCTTATGCAGATTGAGTTGTCCAGTTGTCCATTTTGACCTCATCAATTCCATTAGCATTCCAAGAGTGATAATAAATAACTGAATTATCGATAGTCAATTTTTTTGTTTAAGATATTTATATATATATATTTATATGTATATATATATATATATATATTTATATATATATATTTATATTTATATATATTAGAAGACATTTTGGGACACGAAATCCTTTCTTAAACACCGCACTAAGAAGTTATTTGTTGAAACCGCACATCCAGTTGTTTTACAAATAATAAACACAATGTAATAAAAATATAAAACTACATAAGTCGAAAAAAAGTGAAGACGACGATGGGCTGCAGTAGATTTTCCCTGCAAATGAAATTTATTTAGTTAAAATACTTTGTTAACCTAGCTTAAATTTGTTACATGTTGTAAAACCTGACAAATTACCCAAAACCACCGAAAACAGGACAAATCGAAGAAAAGCGAAGACGACGATGCGCTGCAGTGGATTTCCCTGCAGCAGAAATTTATTCATGTTAAATACTTTGCTAATCTAGCTTTAATTTGTTATACTTATGTTGTAAAACCTGACACTTACCCGAAACCGTTCAAAAAAGAACAAAAATCGAAGAAAAGCGAAGACGACGATGCGCTGCAGTAGATTTTCCCTGCAAATGAAATTTATTCATTTAAAATACTTTGCTAACCTAGCTTTAATTTCTTCAATTACATGAGAACAGGAATTACTTACCTCGGAAATCCACAACACAAGGGAAAGCTGGATGGATACAGCGATACTGATGGATATAAGTAGAGCTAATTGACGACACAAAAGACACCAATTGTTGCTATTGATCATTATAATAACGGGTTTACCAATTAATGAACATTTAATTAAATAAAAAAATTATAATAATCGTTTGTGATGAGAGTAAAAAATATCCTGTTGATTTGCTGAGAGGAGAAGTAAAGAAGCAAGCAGTGTTGGCGGCAAATGGAAAAACGTTGCCAACAGTCACCACTGCTTCTCGCTCCGTTCTTCCTGCTAAGTGCACAGGTTGATCATTCTCTGATGTCAAATATTAATTTCCGTAAGTTTTACTCAATTTATAATTAACTAATTATCAAAAACTCGGTAATATTAATTATTAATAATAGTTTGCATCATCATTCAGTGTCAACTTTACTCATCCACAACTTGTGCTTGCTGTTGTCAGTATTAAGGGTAGGAATTTTTATGTGGCATTTATTTAAAGGATACATGACATTAGCACTTTTTTGTGATGATCTGATGACACTGACTCATGCCCAGAATTTTTTAAATGCCCGAATTATGTATTTAGCCTAATTTTAATGCGACATGACATCAATAATTGTAAGTGTAACCTAACTTTCTGCCTATATTTGACGCAAGTTAGGAGTTTTGAGTTCCCCAAAGACGCGTGAAGTCAGTCAGAGGTTATCATCCTCCAGAAGTCGTACCTCGGAAGAGCTTCACATTGGCAAAGATCGCCTTCTCAAAACAATTGGCAAATGCAATTTCGCAAAAGTCAAGTTGGCAAAGCACCTTCCCATCGGCAAAGAGGTAGTTTGTTTATAAATATTACAATAACTTTATCCGAAGTTTTCTTTTGGACCACACCTTTAAAGCTACAATTAGACAATAAATAAACTATTTTGCAGATGGGAAGGTTTAATCATCGAGTAATTGTGAGTGGACTCCTATTTGGGAGTGAAAAATCTGATCAATGTAGGGCTCTACTTCTGGGTATAACTCGATCATTGTTCCGGAAACCTTTCGGCACGGAAGACTTGAACTGCTGAACCCCAGACACGTTTTCCTTGTCAAAATTTTTAAACATAACGTGCGGGACTTTACTCAGTATATTTAACTACCGTTGGGGTCACCTGATTGGGTGCGGTATTATGCATCAAAATTTCAAAATTGTCGTAGAAAGCCGAAATGTGGTTCAGAGATTCTAATAATGCCTACCTGAAGAATGGGAATTGAAATTTAAAGAAATTTTGTTTCTTCGTTTCTTTTACAGTGAATGCAAATATTCGGAAGAAGAGGCAGCTGCGAAGAAAGCAGAGTTTTTGAAGAAAAGAGAACGAAGCTTCTGCCAACAAGACGTCAGTGGCTTCCCTTTCCTAGCTGGACCCCAGGAATAATAATTCCACCTCCACCTCCACCAACTTTTAATGATATTAATATTTTGGTCATCCAGGGCGAGGGAGAAGCCGATCAAGAGTACTAGTAGAATAATTTGTATCCGATTGTCCTGTCTAAATTGTTTTCCGTTAAAGTCTATCATAAATTGTGTCACATGTGTTACTCGCATAGACAACGACAGTAAATTCAGTGAAGAAATAAAATCATAACGTGTAATAAGTTCAATTTTATTTTACGTAGACATTGTATTCATTCTTGTATTCATTCTCAAATAAATAAATTTACTACTAAAAGCTTTGTATTTTTTCCAGTTATTTATAAATGTAAGAAAAAATTCGACCACATTTCGCATTTTCGATTTTTTCCCGTCATTTATACATTAACCTCCTAGTGAGAAAATAATAATAACTTATATAATTATATTATATAAGTAATAATAATATTACAATTATAATAATATATATATTATATTGTAATATATATATATATATAATAATATTATATAATATATTATATTATATAATATTATATAATAATAATAATATTATTATATTATATTATTAAGAATCATATAATTATAATAATATTATATTGTAACAATTAATGTTATAATAACCCCTATATTTCCATGGTGAGGATTTTACTAACTCTAATATTTATTTTCACATCTTCGTCTTCCATCATTGCTCGATGTTTGTTTCTAAACTCATGCTTGGTCAAAAGATTTTCCATGTCAGTGACAAAATTGCAAGGAATGCAACCATACCACTTGATTCCAATTTTGTGACGCTCTGTGTTCATATGTAAATCAAAATCCCATTTCTTGTTGCATGAAAACCAACATTTTTCACACTGGAATCGAGCGTTCCGGTCAAAGAGTAATTTCCTTGCTTCACAACTTTTGATGTGAGCATCAAGTTGACCCCGTTGGGGCGTTGATGAAGTACAGCCTTCAACTACAATATAGAATAACAAAAGGTCCTTTGCAGACTTCAACGTGGTCACCGAGGGTCTTGGAAGTTGAAACGCGATAACCACAATTTATTTCACCGCACAAAGCAGTTATTTATTTAGCCGCACAGAGCAGCTATTTATTGAAACCGCACAAAGCAGTTATTTAACAAATAATAAATACAATGTAATAAAATATATAAAACTATATAAGTCGAAAGAAAGCGAAGACGACGATGAGTTGCAGTGGATTTTCCCTGCAGGTGAATATATTCATTTAAAATGCTTTGCTAACCTAGCTTTAATTTGTTAAATGTTATAAAACTGATAACTTACCCACAACCAACGAAAAAAAGTAAAATCGAAGAAAAACGAAGACGTCGACGAGCTGCAGTACAAATCTCCTGCACATGAAATTTATTCATTTAAAATACTTTGCTAACCAAGCTTTATATTTACTAATCTCAAAAAAATCTAGAAAAAAGTACTTACCTCCAAGAAAAAAGGAAAAAAACTGCGAAAAATCGACGAAAAACGAAGACCGGCCGAAAACACTAGATACGAACACACTATGAATCATCGAAATTAATTATTATACTTTGCTAACCTAGCTTTTTCTTTAAATGTTATTATAAGAATAAAAACTAATTACCAACAGCAGAAAGAACTCTGACGATAACGACAATGGCGATGAGAGGAGGCATTTTTTTCCTTTTCTCTCGGAAGTAAGTACTTTTTGCTACAATTTTTATTGACATCAGTCAATATAAAGCTAGGTTAGCAAATCATCAGTTAGTCCCTATTGAATTTTTAATTTGAATTAATATAAAACAAATAATTTGGTCTTTCAGAACAAAATATTTTGAATTCGCAGTTTGTTTTGTTGTCGCCTTGTTGTTTAGTGTTGTTCGTGAATGTAAGTTTTAACCACATATTCAAACTCCTTTTTTAATTGGAAAACTCACCAAAATTATAATTTCGAATTTCTAGATGGGGAAATATAATCATCAAGTGATTGTGAGTGGGCACCCGTTTGGGAGTGCATTTATGTTGAGCGTTCCCGGCGGTGGTGGTGGAAAGCGAGGTGGAGGCCATGGTGGTTGAAGAAACGTTAAGGGTAAGTGATAAATTAAAACAAAATAACCACAATCAAAGAGTTTACCATGTTTAAATTTTATTATAGACAAGAAAAAGAAGAATCAAAGGTGTTGGCGCTGCAATGGGGTACCACGGATAGTGAGCGAATTTCGCATTTATTATTACAGAGGCTGGCCAAGCCAAAAGTAAATATCCCGGTCGCATCGATTTCACCAAATTTTATATAAAAATTGCGAATTTAACTTTTGGTTGAAGGGTCAATGTAGCATGACTGTTTTTAAATTATTTGCAACCACTCCCCCTTCAAAAATTGGGGTAAATAATTGGGAAAAGTGAGAAAGTCAATGTACACTCGATAAAAAAAGAATTAGACATCAACTTGCATTTGCAATTTGGATTCCCCCATGAATACGAACATTTTGACGCATCAAAAGTTTCAAAATTCGAAAATTCGCGCTTTTTTTACCTACGCATAAATCATTAAAAAACTCATGGTTCCAGTCATTTTGCGGCTGACAACCTGATGCCAGATTTTTCTACCATAGAAGAGCTACATTTTCAGCTTTTGTTGTCCGAAGCAAAATGACTGGAACCATGAGATTTTTGGGGTCAAAGTTGCTGTGGGGGCCATCTTATATCGCAAGAGCCGTAACAAACTCTGGCCACTAATTACCGAACTTAAAATTTGCGATATTTTAACTATCTAATCGCCAAAAATTAAAAACATAAGCTTATCAGAATTAATAATCATAATATCCAGTAGAAAATTAATGCCCCGGGGTTTATCACTGTACTTATCAATTTTTCAGATAAGCAAATTCCGCTTATTCAAATAGCCCCAAAACTCAAACTCTTTTGGATTTATAATGACGATATCCACTCGAAAATTAACGCTACGGGGCTAATCTTTATGCTTATCAATTTTTCAGATAAGCAAATTTCGTTTATCCTTATCGTCCGAAATTAAAACATATGTGAATTAATAATGACAAAAATTAAACGATTTTTGATAAACAAAAATTTAATTAATCCTGCATGGTTTGACATGCAATGTTTATGTAGTTTGAAAAAGAAAGTGAGACGGATACGGCACTGTCACGCGATGGTGGTGGATACCCACCTGAATCCGAGTTTTTCTCACTTTCTCGCTCAATATGTAAACGAGGTTTGTTGTACTTTTGGCTTGGTTTCCCTCTACATGCTATATCAAATTTCGCTGAGGTCTAATTCCGTGCTGCATTTTTCAGTGAATGTAAATACTCTGAACAAGAGGCTGCTGCCAAGAAGGAAACTTATTTACAGAAAAAAGAAGAGAACATTGCTACTTCTTCTGCAGCTTTCACCATTTCCAGGATGGAGGCCTGACCTCGTCGTGCCGCCTGTTCCCACAAATGACATTAATATGAACTAGTTTTTTTAAATTTAATCTTAATGTATTTACTTTCTCCAGTTTCCTGAGTTCTTTTTTTGTAATAAATCAGTCATTTTAACAATTACGATAAAATCGGTTTGGAATTCTTTGTCCACATTTTAAATTTTGTATTTCTCCTAGTCATTTATTAATTTAAGAAAAAATCGGCGTGGAGCTTCGCCCACATTTCGATTTTTTCTTAGTGAGGGAAATACCTAACAACGAAAAAAATGACTAAGTATGCATTTATTCCATTACTAACTCTAATTTGTTTGTATTTTCACAGAAATTAGCCAGTGAGAAGATAGAGATACAACGACATTACGTCATGGTAAGACAAT
Organism: Folsomia candida; assembly: GCF_002217175.1. Lineage (NCBI taxonomy): Eukaryota > Metazoa > Arthropoda > Collembola > Entomobryomorpha > Isotomidae > Folsomia > Folsomia candida. Next base: position 21,245,518 of record NW_019091193.1, on the reverse strand, counting down.
TTTAAACTAATTTTTTCGACAAAAATAATTTTATGTACAAAAAACTATAGCGTGGTATAAAAATCCCTGCGACAATACAATTAAAAATTGATAACAAAGTCGCATTTTATTGCACGAATTCAGTAAAATCTAGAATATCAGTTAAAGAGCATACGTATAAAAAATGCATTATGGAAATGCATATTTGAATCGTACCTAAAAACACCAATCAATTATTCTACCCTTCCACGAATCCAATTGAATTCTTTGTCTCTTTCAATTCGACTCAATTATACGTGGCAGGAGGAGAAGATAACCACGACCAGACAAACTCAGTCGTATCTGCATATTTATTTCACCCGTCAACTAACTCTGCTGGAGTAGGTGGGGGGATGGAACTTGTTCATAAATATGCAACAAACCAGAGTTTTGTTTGAATTTCAAATTTTATTTTAACATTACATCACATCCCATTATGTACGGCGTCGTTTGAGTGTATCACCGAGGATGTGCGGCTCAATTCGAGAGGGGAATCCCCGTCATTCAGCTCTTAATCCCTTTTCTTTACAGGGTCCGTTTGCTACAAATAATACTTTGTGAACATGTACTATAAAAAATATTCATACGTACACCGAGATTTCTAGAAATTTCTAAGCACGAAACCGATTTTTAGTCACAAATTTGAAGGATCAAAATGAATGTGAGCAGTTTTGGTATTGACATTTTTGCGTCGAGAGTGAGAGTGAAAGAGATTGTGATGGATGCGAACTTGAGAGTGCACGGGGTTCCTAAATTTTATGTAGTAAGTGAGCTAAATGGGATTTGAATAAAATGGGATTAGCCCTGTCTCCGTTCGTTCCAATCTGGATCTGGCTGTCACCCGAAAACTTGAATAAATTTTGAATGCACTTTTCTAAGCTACTTTTCTATCTTACTTCCACTCCCATCTACTTTATTACTTATCGAAGCCGGGATCATGATGAGGAGACATGACACTGTCCTCATAGTAAACTTGGACAAAATTGAATGAATCTGGGATCAATTCCCTCTCACGACCACCACCAGCGTGCTCCACCTTGACTAAGCTCCTTTTCATTCTCGAATTTAATCTAAAATAAATCCCAGCTCTATTTTTCCTCCGAAAGACTGCGAGGATCTGATATGCAATAATACGCTCTTGTACCACCGCGGTATCCATGTCAAGATGGCGGAAGAACTGATAATAAAATGCATCATTTTGAGAGGGTGAAAGCAAAGCAGTAACAAGATTATTTTTAATTTCCAATTAGACATGGTTGTTGGCTTCTCAAGAAGTTATACTTGAGAACCATGCCCATTATAAATATATATGCACATAGGTACGTGAAGTATACAGCATTACCGCCATTACGAACAAAGCTACACACATAATTAAGCAAGTGAGATCCGCCTTTCTCTGGTTCTTTAATTCTTTTAACCCAAACTTTTTTGGCAAGTTTTTACTCGCTCGTGCTACCACAGAGAGAGAGAGAGAAAGAAGTCATTAGTGGCGGTCATGTAATCAACTCAAGTACTAAACTACCGCCAGAAAAATTCCTTGCCCAAACTTTTTAGTCTTCTCGAGAACATCTTGACAGGGAATGGAGTGGAAGGGAAGGGGAAAGGAGGACGTCTTTGTATTTCTTGAAGCTGCTGTAATACAATAAAAAAATCTCAAGAATGCAGATTTCCTTGAATAATTCCGGGATGAAGTCGAGTGAAATGAGTTGTAAATTACGTGCGAAAAAAGACAAACTTTTTTGTTCAGAGGCGGAGAAAGTTTTAATAATTCAAAGAAGTGAAGGGAATTTGAGCTTAAGAAAGTTTAGCGCTCATCTCCTCATCTAATCTCCATTATTATTATGGCTGCCATCTTCATTGCAATAATGCAAAGGCTAACGGAGATGATATGAGAAAGGATGATGAAAGGCTGCTTAAAAAATCCAACATCTCTTTATCTCTCTAAACAATGGAATTTTTCAGCTTTGTAAATTTTAAGGAGAACCAGTGCAGAAATTAAAATGAAAAAGTGACTGTCGACCACAGAATGTAAATACTTGAAGGATGTAGTAGTGGAGGGAGATGGGGCAGGAGCAGCTTAGAAAGTATATTGGCCCAAGATTAGATTTTACATAAGAATGAACAATAAATGACGAGTGGTTCGTATAGCGCATAATGAGAGTGAGCGGGGGTGGGGATGGCATTATGTGCGCGGCGTAAGATATGGATATTGAGGCAACATTAGTACATCCAGAGCTTAGGATTTTGACAAAGAAGAGTAAGCAATTGAAGCGGAAGATGAAACGAGAGGAGATAAGCTGGCGTGGAGAAAGCGCAGTGAAAGGATCAATTTATTGCACGAGTTTTTAAATAAGATGAAGGATGCGGCCATACATAGAAAGTGAGGGAGAAAGAGAGAGAGAAAAAGGGGATGATGCTGCTGAACTAACTGCACATATTTTTATACAAATTCCACACTCGCTCTCATTTTCCCTGCCATTTCGCTTCCTCCTTCACATTCAAATAAAATTCCACCTCCCAAATTTCAATATTCTGGGCTCAACTAACATTGCCAGTTTTTAGGATTTTGTCATTTTTATATTCTTAAAAGGCATGTACATGATCAGGAAAGTTGCATCAGTGAAGCAAAAAAAGTATAAATTCGTATTAAAAGATTCCTCTTGCGACCCTCCTCAGTGTATTCAACTTCACCCGGATGATGGCATGGGGTGGCTACCGGAGCGTAAAGTGAGTGTTGAACTGTAGCATATTTTTTGACGTGGAGAAGAAAGTTCAAATTCGAATGGAAATGTTGTCTCCTCAAGCGGAACAGGGCTTCTTCTTTTGCTAAAGAGCAGGGGAAAGTCCCCGTCAGACCGTCACCTCCCACTCAATTCGCCCATCACAACAACAAAAGAGTCAGGAAAACTGGATGCATACGAGGCTGCAAGAAAAGTACTAGTGCATAAAGAGCAGCAGCAGAGGTTTGTGTTTTCTGGTTGGGTCTCGTATACTACGTACTTGAGAGATATACATGTGTGCATAGCGGGTCTAAAAATATTCAATCCAAATCATGTGCACCATGTTTGCCCTCCGACATAGTTAAGAGAGATGGGGCGGACAGGGAGAGAAAGTCGTAAACATTTCCCCCTTTTTCCATTCAAGTGCTTTCCTCGACCACACTATTCACTCTCCTCTTCGTCATACTCGTGACTTTTCTCTTTAAAGTGGTTATAAACCGTGATATTATTGCACAACTAACACTTTTGCCTTTTTATTGCTCTCGTGTCGTGTGATGTGGAGGGGGAAAATCGATTTGGGATGATTCTGGCAGCAGAAAAAGCAGTGGGGAAAGCAATTTAAGAGGGGACGAGTGACATATGCATAGCGGAACAAGGGACGGAAGAGGAAATGGGCGTGCAATTCTCCAATAATTTGTTTCTTTTAAAGAGATTATTATTGTTTTTTTAACTTTACTTTGAATTATGTCTCTACAATTAGAAGTATGTACAGTTAAATTTTATCAGTGTGTATTGCTAATACATTTGTTTACTCTTGAGAGTAAATAGCTGTTGATAAATATGATACGTTTACATCCTTGACGGGATAGGAATTCCTGAGAGTTGTCCAGCTCATCCAAGTTACAATGAATTAAGCTGGTTTCATGAGAACAATGCGATGGAATGTTGACACGGTGGAACAACCTGTTAAAGTTTTAGTCGACTGGTTGAGTTTATTGTTTATTTTTAAGGAAGCCATTGAATTTTGACAGATTTTTAGACAGGATAAAACCGAGATTGAAATAGAGTTAAGAAGGCGACAAAAAGTGTTGGATGAGATACAGATGCCTCATTCACTTGAGGAAAGGATGATGCACTTCTTCTTCTTCTTCATCATCTTCTCTGAATAATCCGATGTGATGGGGATTGGGGATTAGATAAATTGAGGTGAGAATGACGGTGCTGAATTCCTTCCGAAATAAGTCACGCTTTGCTTTGCTCGCCTCCGTTTAAAATGGAGATGATTATTGTGAGTAAAGCAAGCCACAGCAGCCTCTAATTTGGCTATTCACTCTCCTTCTGTGAATTGAATGGTCAAAGCGAAACTGGCATTTTTATTAAGTGCAGACCGAGGAGGAGGAGGGGACAAGACGATGAGATGAACCTTTTTCAGAATGCACCAAAATAAATTGATTCAAGCATTTTTTTCAAATACGTCTCCTCTAAAAAAATAAGAGGAATAGGTGTCTACGAGCAGTTTTTAGTTGGAAATTTAGAGACAAGTTTTATGTATAATCAGACAATTTGTGAATTCTGAATAAACCCATCAGAAATGTTGGTTGTATTTACGAGAAGGATTAGTATCTCTTATTTCTCAGCAGAAAGCTTCGATCTCTCGGAGGGATTAAATGAAATGAAGAAGAATGGAGAGTGAGCAGTGGGGGTTCCGCTATTAGCACACCCCAGGCATGATGGTGAAGTGACATGACATGGGCGATAAAGCATTCTTCGTGTATCCATGCATGTGTATGCTCCACAGTGTGACTGAGTGTGAGGGAGGATTATAAATAAGGTAAAAAAATAAGCCCTAAAAAGTATCAGTTTGAGTAAGCAAACGCTTCTCGGCTCGTTTTTATTTTAATTTTCCATTTATCGCTCGGATGAACATCTCACCATTCATTTCACACACATGGGGAGGAAATGCCAGGAGACGAGCTATGAGAAAAAAAAGCATTTTGTATGAAGACGGAAAGAACAAAAGTATTCCTCTTCTTATTGCATTAATTAAATCAAATTAAAGCAATTCGGGTTGACTTCACAAATTTAATCTTTCAACTCAACACGGCTCATGTTTCATTAATCTTTGTGCTGGCAAGCAGTTGGTGGTCTCTGATTTCATTAAGCCTGCACCACCACCATCCTTCGAGTGAGATACGTCTCGAAGGATAATAAAAATAATAAAAATATAATCAAAGTAATTAATTACGCATTGAAGAGCAATGAGCAGTATGACAATTGCTGCTTGACTTTGTACATACATAAATGCGTAGCAAGGAGAAGGGGCAAAAAATTGTTGGTTGGTGGTGGTTTTTAGTTGGACGTGTTGTGTGTTTGTGTGGAACTCGGTTTAATCTTAATTTTGATCTTGTCCCTGGCAAAAGTACAACAAAGAGATGAGTGAGTTGAGCAGGCAGAATGAATTGAATTCTTGGGAGTGAGTGAACTGAGGAGCAATTTCTCACACTTTACTTTTTTTTACACTTTTATCTCCAGCCGAGTCGATCCATTAGTGAGCACTCGAGCGAACTAGCAGCTCGTCTTCTGCGACTACAATAAACACCAGAATGGATTATACACAAGAAAGAGAAAGGAAAATAAAAGTTGGTGTGAACAGACGGGAAGTTGACTCATCATCATCATCATCGGTGTCTGTGGGGAGGTAATGAAAAGTTGGGAAAAAATTATTATGATCTACCAGCAAGAGACACAGAGCCTGCTTGCCATATTGGAGCAGGGCTCGGAAAACCCATGGCAAAAATTGTGACATTTCACGAGTTCAAATCTCTCCTATAATATGTTGCAGATTAGTTTGTACGGCATGAACAGTGTTCACTTGCAGATAAATACTGACTGCATGCACTCCATGATGTCACTTCCTGCACTGTACTAATTCTACAGTTGCTGTATGCACGTTGTGCCCATACTTGCACGTCAACGTCCCCCTTTATTATGAGCGTTTGACTTTACGCTAATTTGGTAATTATCGCAACAGCCATTGGTTCAAATCAGAAATGTGAGAGAATAATTATGCTGTGTGGCACGAAGTGAAGAGTAAAGTAATTTCTTCTTTCAGAGTCAATCTGAATGTAAATGTATCCCTGCTGCTGTCTGTTGTAAACGGTTAAATCAGAAATTGGCCAAATCTTCTTAGTCTCACTTGAATTCAATTCTTCTATTCACGCTCATTCTTGATGGTGGATTTTCTCAGATGATTTATACAAACTCTTTTTATCCAAAGTCACGACACGGACGCTTGCTCGCGTACTGCATTTGGTTATTAATAGTGCGACTGCATACACTAGTCAAGCCAATGTGGGATTATTTTAAGTGTGTATATTTATTGTACACGGGTTTATCTCTCATTTAATTCAATCCGTCGATCCATTCAGTCAGCACACAACAACATTGTGGTCCTCCCAACTCTCTTGCGCTACATTTAACAGCTTAAAAAGGATTAGCTTTTTTATTGGACAGAGAATGCATAGCAAATGTGAATTTATGTAGATAAGCACTCAGGCTTAAAAAATTCCTATTGTCAATTCTTTCGAGCTACATTATTCTTATTGCTTGGTGTATAGCGTGTGGGCTTTGGCTCATTATATTGTTGCCAATTAGACTTGTTGGCATTTACTTGCTTGCAGTATGGCATTTCAGACGCATTCAGTTTAACTCTTCTTCTCTTCGAAAGGAGAGCTCTGTTTACCTGCAAAAAAAACTTGAAAACGTATTGGTTTCAGAGATTTTGCAAAGCCAAGACTCGCTCAGCATGACATCACCAATCGACTCGGCGCTTTTTCTTTATTGAAAAATGTATAAAGTCGATGTTGACATTAATTCCGTCTTATTTAAATAAGCAGATTTTATTTCATTGCTTCATGCAGTGACACAATGTCAACTGTCATGCACATTACAATTGGCGAGATTACGAGAAACCCCATGTTTGGTTAGAATATTTATTAAAAGGTGTTAAAATGCTGATTCTTATGTAAATTAGAACTGTGTGATTTGAGGAGAGTTCTTTTTTACTTTTTGTATTGCAAATAGCAGAGACAATATATTTGCGTACGTACTGGTTGTTCTGCCTAAATTAAGAGAAGCAGGAATATTTGAGAGAAGAAGCCCAGAAAGAAAGAAAGGAACGGAATTGCGGATTTGTTGTTCGCGACTAAAGTAAATTGAGCTGGTGAATTGAAGTGATGGGTTGACTAACCAAAAAACAAACCAAGCAAGAGAACCAAACCAATTGACTCCCAGGTGGTCTCTTATAAATAAGAAAGGACGGAAAGCTCCTCCATCCAAACTCATTTTATTTATTGGCTGCTAGTATGGTTGCGTTTGAGCGAGTTAATAAATTGGATGTTGGTCAGTCACGAAACGAATGGTCAAACCAAAACCGACAAGTGGACATGCATGCCCACCGGACAACGTACAAACATACACAATCGTACAAAGGTAAGGCATTAAATAAATTAGGTAATGGTAATGATCGTCGTTATAATGCAAACCCAAAAAGGACTTAAAAAAGCAGCAAGACTGGTGGGGAATTGCGGTTGTGGAGAATTATCATTATTATTATTTTATCTAGAAATTGCAATTTTCGTCCAATTGTTAAAAAATGTGTTGTGTCATGTAAAATAAGGTTGTCGTCCCCTGAGGCCAGGTAGAAAATGATTACCATACATATTACTTACAAACGGGATGGACATTAAAACTAATTGTGTGTCCACTCCTAATTAATTTCCAACCGATGATGACTGTGGGCAGACGCCGTATTACGACGAGCCTGTGGCTGAGGAGTCAATGAGTAGGAGAGATTAATTGATTAAAACCTCTGTGCTGGCTGGCTGCGTGGACGGATGAGAGTGCTAATTAGAAAAAGGATGAGCTCCATTCCTTCTTATCTTGCATACATGGGCCCAAGACGCTCATGACGATAACTACACAGGTACATGTGGTAGGTGCGCCTGATTAAAAACTGAAAACAAGTTAAGAATGAGACCCTGTTTAATAAATTAAAATGAGAACCATCACCAAATAAATAATCTGATGGTTTTATTATCCAAAAAAGGACTAACAATCACTCCTCAGCTCTCAACCTGATTTGATTTTAAATAATGTCGGTATGTATTTATACGCTCTATAAAGATCCAAAATTTTCCAAAGTGTGCATTCGAATGCCCAAATCCAGATCATGCACACAAATGATGCGATTACGTATGTGCATGTCCACTCCTGATGAAGTAGGAGTTGATTTGGATCACGATGCCAGAGTCGCTCCCAAATCTTATAATGACAGGAAGTGACTGATAATTATGAACTATCAACCGTTGTCTTCTCCATTTCACATGTTATTAAATACATCGCACTTCTGCTTCAGTCCAACTACTCCTCCTACCTTTGAATAATTTATATTGATAATTGCTTAACAGACCTAAATTACAATTATTATTATTACTGCGGGATGAATTCCTCACTCTCGAAAAACTGATATCCATACACAGTGATATCTGGCATAAAGTAACCACAAACGTACAAGCTATAAAGTCATGAGTCCAACATACATCACACACAATTATTAAGTTGCTTCACCACCGCACTACCGCAAACGCCACAAGAAGGAAGGAGTGGATATACGAGAATAAAATGACTTTACACCGTGAATTCAACCAGTTCCACAGCTCTTCGTGCTTATCGCAAGTCAAAACAAGTCAACATTACATCATTTTCCGAGCTATAACTGCTAATATGCAGCAACGAACCAAGTAACGAGAACATGGAATGTAACAACGTTAAGCTTTTTCGGTTGTGAAAGACATTGTAATTGGTCACGAAATCTATAAAGTGTCGACCATGTAATCTTCTCGAGGAGGTGGTGTAACTTTGTTTGAGGGTCAGACGGTGAAGTACGCGGATGGATTGTGTTGTGGTTTTATGAAATGAACCGTCGACATTCCTGAAATTGTGTGTAATTGTGTGCCTTCCACCTTGGGAAGAAATGGGTCCATATTATATTTGTGGGTGTAAATATTTACGTATGCATGTGCTCACTCCCATAATATTTTAGAGATGTTATCTCAACTCGTTACCTTCGTCTTGATTATATTATATCACACCAACCAGCTTTGGCTCGCACACCAAAAGGTAAATTGGTTCGGTTGTTGCCAATCAGACCCATAAAATAATAGGGGTGGTTCGTGTGGTGGTGGTCAGTCTCCCTCTAATTTAGAAACATAAATGGCATGACTAAACAGCATAATAGAAAATGCCGATTAATCACTCCAGTGGCACCATTACGCCGGATAAAATAGTATAACAACCGGCTGCTCCTACCTGGTGTAACATTATTCAATCATGTGATAAAATATATTCCCCTGCACCTTCTGCCTCCCCTTTGCTCCGTTCTCTTGGGCAATACAACAGTAAAAATAAGCATGCAAAACTACAGTAGGTACCATAACATGTATGTATATCCAGTAGTAGATTATATTAAGCGCAAAACTTTATATGCACATGATAGTACATAGCGTATATTTACGTACTTTGTTGTTTTATATTTTATTGTACTCGGCATCTAAACACGCAAGAGAACCATCATTTTGCAGGATGTAGTGAAAACCTTAAAAGTTTACGAGTTTGGCATTAAACATGTGTGTGAGTGCAGGCTGTTGTGAAGTGGAGTGAAGGGTCATTAAGAACATGGGCGTGTTAATAACTCGTCGTTAATAGGAAGGGTCCGACAATGTTGCTGATTTTACGAACTGTGTGATTAATCCGACCAAACTATAGCCATGTTGCTGGAGAAAATATTTCCTGTTGTTTCGGCATTGTGCTCGTGTGACGTATATATTTTTTAATTGGCTCATTCATAAATAACTTTATGCTGATAATAATTATATGTGTAGCTTGTATATGTAGCGCAACTGCTAGTTCTTTGTTGGCTGACTAATAATTGTAATTTGGTCATTATTTAATTGTGACCAGTCGTCTGCTGAGCGAGCACTGGTCGCTCTTCCCTTACGGTTAAGCATTAAATAAATTCCAGTCACTATGATGGAAATGGAGGTGAGGAATATTACTGTAACTGTGAAATTAAAAATGCAGTTGTTAATTTAGAATCCTATATGACTCACTCCTATATTCAAGAAAACTTACGACCAGAAGTTGCCAAAGACAATTCAAGTATGGTCCTTGGATCATAGTAATAAGCCCCACATTCAGCGTCTTTCACTTGAGAGGCGTCAGGCGTGGTGCTTCTTACGGCAGCCTCCGAAGTAGTTTCAGTTTCAGGGTAAGCAGCCGTAGTAGTTGTAGTGCTGGCTTCGGTTTTCGTGTGGATATCACCAATTGTTGTGCTGTCAACGGTAGTCGGAGGTGCTGTCGTCGTAGTACTTGTGCTTGGGGGACTTGTGATAATAGGAGCACTCGTCGTGGAACCATCGTCATGCTCGTCACCTTCAATTAGTATTCGATCATGTTCCGCGTTGTAGCCCAAAACACCAAGTGCTTGCAAATAGCCATCAAGACACTGATAATCTTTCCCTTGAATCATTAGAGCAATTAAGACATTAATTAACTATCATTAGTAGTTGAGATAAAGTGAAGCGTTTCACTATTACCTATGTCGATTTTATCAATATTTCCAACTTTACCAAAGGTACCAGGCAAAAAGTAAAATGCGCTTCGACCATTATACAAGAAACTGGGAATGACAGCATGATAATTAACTGAATCTTCAACGTCCTTTATCACAAAGCCACCAGTTACAGGGTCCTTCTGAAGAACTTTCAGAGACTTTACTAAATACGTTCCAGCTTGTGTATTGAATTTGTATTGAACTTCGACACCACCTGTGCATACGATAATCAGAAGTGTGCCATATAAAATTCTGTTGCAAGTATTAAATACATGCGTCAGCTAAACAGTTAGGATTTACGTGAAACGTGTAGAAACTGTCCCCAATCAGGTCTTGGAGGTTCTGAGATCCCTGTTGCACTTGACTCGAACATTGTCTTCAAAATAGTCCCATTTACAGTGACTAAAACAGCACTGTTCTGGTACGGGAGGAATTTTCTTGTATTTGAAATTTGAAGGATAGCTATTAATTTTTGGTCAGATTAATCGTTTTAATTAGCATTTCGTTAAATACCAGTTCATCATAATTTACAAAGATTTCAAAGGCTTAATTATTCGGATTACAAGATTCAGTGTAGTCTCGAGCTGAGAACCCTCCAGAATGCCACAGGCCAATGAGCTCTGAGGGAGCCGAAGTCACATTTTTGAAAGCGCAATGGACCATTGCATCTGCAATCAACCTGCCCAGTGTACACTCCTTGTTTTTGCATTGTTGCGAATCATCCAAGTTCTTTTTTAACAGGATGACATTCTTGCAAAATATTCAACGTTAAAAATTATCACCATGTATCATTTCATATAATTTTTTTGTAGTAGGCTAACCTTGGCACCGACACTTTTGGTAGTTGATGACATGCTCTCAATTTTACTATCACCATCAGTATCTGAAAAAAATATGATGAATGCTAATGATGATTACTACTTTTGTCCCATACTCAACATCGACAACTACTACCACTTGTCCACAGATACTTACCATATTGTACAGCATCGTTATTCTGAACAACTCTAGAATTCGTGGAAATTACCCCAACTGATCCAGTTGTAGTTTCCACTTCAAGCTCTAATTTTCCAATGGATTTTCCGTATTTTGCTGCAGTGGCAATGAATTTTTCTCCATATTGCAAAGGGTATTCTCCTATGAATTTACATTAGTATTTTATTTCATGGAATAGGTGACAAACCCATGCAAATTTCCTGCTTTGAAACCTTCAACATTGTCGGCGGTATCGCCAAGAAGAATTAATTTTAATTTCGGGACACCGTCAAGTATTCTCTTTGCAGTGTCAACAGATCCAGATCCAATAGCTATTACGACATCAACGTCTGATAACTCCGTCTCGACAACTTGAGACACGGCAGACACTACTTCAATAAATTCCAATTGCCCTGGTTCTGATAAATGCTACACAATTTAAAAAAATGTCATGTTCTCAATAATACAAGTTAAAATATTTCTAATAGTAAATAATTAATCGTATGTATGTATTACAACAACAAGTGGATTGACATAGCCAACGAATCCTATTTTGTACCCATCAGAAGATGAAATTGTGACCTTTTGATGATTATCCACCAGGGTACAAAATTCCCTTTCTTCGTCCGTCGTGTACTGTGCCCTGCAATTTATGTTGGACACTATGGGACGTATTTCTGCAGCTTTGAGGAATGTGAGCAAATTGGAGAGTCCTCCTTCAAATTCTTTGAGCCCTAAGGACTATGGGGGAAAATTCCATAGATAAATAGCTCGCATCAATACGTGATTAATTTTTTTTAAAGAATTCTTCCGTCCTACCGTAACATTCGGCCTGAAGTAGTTGGTATCATAAAAATAGCCTGTCCACCTTGACTGCAAAGTTTCGCCCATTTCTTCATAAGGATCGTCCCATCCATAAGTCCCTGACAAGAGGGAGAGCCACCCATGTTCTCCCGAAATAATATTTCCTGGCGTTACTAAAAATTTGGAACTTTCATGTATTGCTCCAAAATCGTTTTCTTTTATGGACTTGACATGGCCCATCAGTCTTGCGACGCCAGCAGAACAGCCGACATCTGTAATTTTGTCACATGGCTGAATTTCCCCATTGTTCTCCTTTGCAACAGAAAAAGGACAACAATAAGGCTTTAGCAAACCTTAAAAAATAAATAACGTTACTTTGAAGCTCTGATACTGTCCTAAAATGTCGTTGTAATGAGTAAACCCTATCCGAATTTGTTCCGCTTTAATTGCTTGCACCAATGTTGCGAACAATAAAATTCCCAGAGATTTAGATCTAGCCCCCATTTTTGTATGCTGCTTTCAGCTCGGAGAAGACTAAACAATTAATTAAATGCTTTCTCGTAGAGTTCTTGCCTTTTATAAATTTCTCATGCCTCGTAAAACCGTCCATGCTCATTTTCCCATTAATTGGTTATCAATCATGACTTATGTATGAAGGTGGCAATCGACGAGAACGCAACCCGACCCCACACACAAACAAGTTCAAGTACATGCAGGCTCAACATCATTGCATATTTTCCATCTTACTGGAATTCAGGAATATGGACTTATATGGATACATGACAGCCAGCACGTACGCTCAAATTATGTGCAAATTTGCGCAAACAATGTGCAATTGTAATTATCAATGTAATAATACCTAGTAATATAATTATAGATAAGCCAAATGAAAATTTGTGCTCCTCTCAATGATTTACAATGAGCATAGTTCATACTCAGATCTATGAACACGTGTAAACACACAAGAAGTATATGGACATCTTTTTTTCTTTCCCCGATAACCTTTCTTGTGTGCATGCATTCTCATATGGACTGAAATGACTAAGAAACGCGTATCAGAATGTTGGAAGTGAAATCTTATCTTTAAATAGACAAACATAAACATTACTTGAGCTAACCAGTAATTCTGTCAAATTCCACTAATTCCAGTCCAAGAATGAATGACTACGTGTATAGGAATCGAGTACGCGTTAACATGGTCTGATTTCTTTACTGGTGCTCGAACTCTAATGTGCACTGCTGAGGTTACAACTGACACGGGGAACCAAGTGATATTTTATCCTAACGATTTTTCAGGTTCTGCAGGGAAATTGCATTCCACTCCCCCATACACATTCTTCACGAGTAACAACAAATTTTAGTGTAATTGAGAAGTGTTTCCTTCTTCCAGCCTCAGTTTCGTTTGGTGTGGAGTTGAAATCACAAAAAAATCGGGTTGGTATTTGTTGAGTAAAGTGAGGTTGGTAAAGAGTAAAGATAAATATAAACATTTTGTCAATTCCGAGATCAAGTTGCTTGATTTCATGTCAAGTCACATACTCATGACATGCACTGCCATACAAAAAATAGTCATACAAAAAATTCATATACAATTTTCTTAATTACAACAGCAAGATAATTTTTAATTGCATATTTATTTATGTCGGTATTAAATTTTTGTCGAATGTCAATTTATCTACACATAATTAACACATCATTATTTACTCGCACCTCCACTCATGCTGCTGGCTGTTGATTTTAGAAATGAATATATTATTATCATTCTGTACAGAGAAAAACAAGAGAAAAATGGTCCCGTTCATTTTGCTGCCAACTATTTACTTGCATTTGCATATTCACATTTCGTGTGTGCCAAAAGGGAACAACTTGGTTTTGCTCTTCAAGAAAATGTTTAGTAGAAATGATCCTGATATATCTTTGCATTTTACTCTTTTTTTTCTGTCTGTCTTCTTTATGTTGATGGCGATGTTATTTTTTAGCACAAATTACCCCCCAACACCGCAACCGAATGTTTTTTCAACTAAAATAAAGTTACAACACGTCTTCTGCCTCGTAAAAATGAGATGAATGTCGTTGGGCAAAGGCAATAAAATGAGAAACTTAACATTTTTACTTGAGCATTTCACACTTATTTCAGTTCGTCCGGGTTATTTCAGTTAGGCAGAGACGAGCAGCTATTCTGGTGGTGAGGTATTTGGCTAAATGTCAACAAATCTAAGAGAAGTGGCACGAAAGAATTTTAAAACATGGTTTAAAGATAAGTAGCTTTATATAAGTATAACTTTTGACTTTGTTTGTAGCATCGCGTTAAAAGATTGGCGTTAGTAATCTTGTCTCTCAACCAAGATTCGAGTTGAAGATCAGGCGAAGTGGGGAGAAAAGAGTTTTGGGTAATTACATTACTTAAGAAAACAGTAACATCCAACTTGAAAGAATAAATGTACTCCATTTTTAAAGGGTTGGAGTTATTTCTGACTTTTAACTCTTTTCCGGGTTTCTATCATTTGCAGAAAAGTTACAAATTATTCAAATAACATTTTACAACATTTATTGGTCCATAAAACCCAGTTGTTTCGATTTTGTCGCTGCTGCACGGAAACTCTTGAACAAATTTAGAAAAATTATGTGTGCAAAATCATTCGTACATAAATATGTACATTATTATCAACGAGCACCACAGAAGTCTGCAATGTGGTGCTTCATACTTATCATAAAAATAGTTCAAATCACTCGATTTCATCCACCAACAAATTTTTCATAAACAAAATAATGATGAACTTTGAGATGATTTTAACCCTTCATACTGGAAGATGTGTTGTACTCGAGCTAACCTCTCTCTTGTTGAACATCTCTCTCACATCAACAGGGCGCACACACATTATTACAGATTCAACACGTCTATTTTGTGGTTTTTGTGGTAATGTGTCCACGGACGGAATTCATAGTAGGACCACACCACTTTCGTCGTCATCGCTTTCATTTCATTTCCTCTCAACCTCACTCAAATTAAAACAAGAACACGAAACCAAAATGAATACCGAAGTCATAATAAGTGTATAACGACCGATACAGTAATACGGATTCATACACACATGTATGTACATAAAGTTTTGGTTTCCAGCTTCCTAGCTAACAAGACTGCAGCTTTCATGGCATCTCATTACTACTCTCCAAGTCCTGGGTCATTAGCAGCGTTTTGTGGTGTTTAATGCATGTTTTGTTTCACATATCACATCACATGAGAGAATATATTTGCATGTACATATGGGCTCATATAAATACGTACCATACTCGACGGGTAAGTGCATGTCTGTGGTGGTGGGCTCTCGAGAGGACGCCTCGCATGAAATGTATATCAAAACCACAAATTACCAACTAAAGCTAAACTCATATTGTGAAGCTAAACAAAAAACTCATTATTACTTCGTCATCCATCCATTATGAAGAAGACGGAGGAATTGTGTGCTCTCATTGTGATGTGTTTGTTATGCAATCCAGAGAATTTAATCTCATCAAAAATTTTATGAGCCAACAATATTTCCGAAACGAAACCACACACATAAACGTTAATATATGTACGTATGTCGTATATGTACTGGCATGCATTTTGCTGCCGACATTTTAATTGAAGTTCCGACTCGGCTGATAAAGAAATAAACGATGTCGACAGCTAGTGACTACATTAAAAGAACAAATTGGCAAGATGCGGACGGTGATTAAGATATTTCTTGGCATAGCAAGACAAAAACCCACCTATTTTTAAGCAAGATGAAAAAGAGAATCGAGCAGTCTTGCGAGTTTAGAAACGTTGATGCAACGTGATGCTTGTCTAAACTGTTTGCTAACAAAGTGAGGAAGATTTTAAAGAGCAATTATTATTTGCACGGTTGAACTCAAAATATTCTAATAGTTTTCAGTATCATATGGATGTCTGACTATATTATTTCCCTAAAAAAACAGAATATTATTGACAGTTTTGGCGAGACGGGATGTCACATATTTTGGCTTGCTTTTTTTATTATTTGCATGCCAGTAGATCCTCAACAGAAAAAAATATTGCTGCCTGCAGATTTTTTGTGCTCTCATAACCCTGCTGCCCCTCCCAATTGGGCTGCTAAAAGAAGAAATGTAAAACAAGAATTACACTTTTGTACACTGTTTGCAAATTCATGTGTGAAAAAGTAAACTCGTCGCACATATAACGTGGTGCATATACATATCTAAAGACATTTGTGTAGTGAAAGGTTTATTCAAGAAGCTAAAGTCATGAACTCGGAAAAAAATGAAATCATAGCCATAAATACTTTCTCCGAATGTCGCTCAAATAAATATACACATTTTAGTGCTTCATTTTATGATACTGACAGAGTTATACGGAACACATACATACGTATATATTTAGGAGAGACAGATGCATGAGCCACGTATGGCGCATAACTTTAAGACTGTTCACTCTCACTCTCTTTATCCCTGTACTTGTGGGCTTAGTTCAAGCTTAAACTTTTTTGTCACGACAAGTCCAATAAACAAGGAAAAGTTTTCTCCAACTTCCAAATTATTTGTCCTCCTCGCCTCCTGCTCCTACTCCTGCTCCTGCTGCCTGACTCAACCAAACTAGTTCACAAAGCAAACAATAAGCGATGAGGGAAAATAGCACACTTTCCTCCTGCTGTATGTGCATACATGTCAAGGGAATATTTGATCCTATTAAAATTTAATGCGGAAAACTGAACAGTAAATATATAAATAAGTTCACCCTCTAATTCAATTACAAATGTTCCACAATTAAAAGTGAAAGGGGGTTCATCATCACAATGCAGGAAAATGTTTAATATTATGTTGTGTTGATTTATTTGTAATTGGGAGTTTGTAATATTGGTATTAATCTTTCAATTTGTTTGGACTCGGTTGTAAAACGTGATGACTCATTTGTTGAGTAAATATGAAGGATTGGCAAACAAGAGCTGATGAGTACTGGGGCTCATGATAAGCCAGGCATCGCAATTGAACTTCACCAGCTCCTCTTGGGCTTCACAGACGACAATGTACAAGTGACAATTTAAGTGGTCTGATGTTGTTCGTGTGGTGGTGGCCGTGTTTAATAAATGAGTTGTATGTATCATGCCATCGGGTTGTTTGCTCCTCTGCCAATCAATGCAGCTCCACGGACTTTCTCTTGTGGGGAAAAGGCTGTTTTGACAGTGGCAGGATTTTATTCACTCTGCATGCACCTCGCCCTCGTGGTGGGGATAGGAGGACAAGGATGGAACTCGCAGTTGTTGAACACTTTGGGTTATTTACACCAAGAGCAGAGAGTGAATTGGCTTAAGAGGGAGCAGGCAACACTACTTGGCACTTACTTATTTACAAAGCAGGAGTGAATTACATGGCGCAATCCAGGGAGAATCTCCGGGTAATAAAGAGGGTCCGAGGGGAGGCAGTGACTGAGTGAGTCATGGTGTGGCATAGTGTTCATTCAACTCGCATTAATTAATCAACTCGTATTATTATGCTGTACTTACTTGTACCCCGTCTCACAAGTGCCTCGTCCTCTTCTTACTGCTCCTCAGAGTTTCCCCGACTTTAGAAGTATTCCTTCTGCCTCACTGCTTAATTGTCACATCCGGTGCGATCATAGTGTGAGAATGAGCACCGTATATTAGCAGGGCTAGTAATTGAGGCTACAATACACGATATATTGTATAAAATGTTTCTGAGCAAAGCAGAAAGTCACAACAAATCTTTGTAAAAAAATGTGATAAATCAACAAATATTAAGGTTATCTCATAGTAATTTTGATGTCTTTTTTGTATTTACAGTATTACGAGATGTCGTACGGCCTGAACGTTGAAATGCACAAACAGGTACGCATATTTTTATTCAAACAAGATATACATATATTGTTACATTAAGATAAGTACAGTAAGTACATTAAGATAAAATGTTGTCAAGCCATGCATTATTCACACTAATTGGCAAACTACTTCATTCTGCTGTTGGTCTTCGATCCCCTCATGTGATCAGTACTTGTGTGTTTGCAATATTTGGGAAAAGTTTTAATATTCTTATGCGCTGCTGCGAATTTGAGCTGTAATAATTGGCAATCTTGCGCATTCGAAAATGAGGAGAATCCTCAGGACCGACTTTTCCGTTTGGGGTGACAAGATGTGGGTGCGAATTGGCTCAAGAAAGTGGAGGATAATGCAATCAGAATCAGAACATGGCGAGATGAAATCAAGTTGCGATTGGATGAGCATGCGAGAGAGAAAGGCGACGTGATGTGAGGGAGAAAGGCCCTTGAGGCTCAATTATATCATGAGCCATTCTGGAAAGAGATGAAAAAGCGACACTACTACTACCATTTTGGTTGGTCGGCCTGGTATGCACGTCTTCTACTGCATCGCAGTAGATTTCGGGATAATTGAACCCGGAAAGTTTCTTGATGCTGTTACCGACTCGCGGATTCTCGTCTAATTTCATTTCCTTCACAGCGCAAGGGAAAAAATCTACCAACCTCAACCTCAATCTCGTTTGTTTCTTTTTTCCTCTCAACGGAACATCAAAGGGAGGAGAAGAAGAAGCAGGAATTATCTCAAATTGCCAAATGAGGAAAAATATGTCCGCTTACTCGGAATGAGTTTGCTGCTGCTGGCCAGAGCCGGCTGGCTGGTTGTATTTCATGCTGGAATTTTACTTTATTATTTATCTTTCAAAATGAGCGGAGGGGAGGAGTGAAAGTAAAAGCAATAAGCGTTCCATCTTCATCAAATTAAGAAGTGACTTGATGTGGGTGGAAGAGTGTGAGGGAGAAAATTACATCTTGTCTCAGTCCAACAACTTTCCCCGTCCTTGTGAAGCACGAATGGGACCACGACCAACCAACCCAACTCGTGTTTTCAGGTTTTATGTAGAAGAAGTTTAACTGGGAGGATAAGAGGAACAAGTCTGAGGGAAAAGGAAATGTCCTGGTAATGGACCAGCCTGCCTGCAGAGCCGCATCGATTTTTAATTTATACTTTGTTGGACAAGCGATTAACCACTTTGGTTCGCAAGGCTTTAAATTTTCATGGCTAAATCTTACTTACGATGCACTACTGTAATCTTACTGGTCTTGATTCGAAACGAAAGCGGGTACAAGTTTGCTGCGTATTTTAATAAATTTGGGAGGATGTTAACTTTGCATTTCTCTCATTACTGCTAAAATAATCTAGTTATAATAATAGCCAACCAACTGGAACCCAAATTGTGCCCAGTACAATATTGTTATTATGCATGCATAAATGTAAATGGCTTACTTAGTAATCAGACTACCCCACTCGCTCCCCCGTTTAAAATTCTGAACCGACGTTGGGAAGCTTTTCCTCCGTCTCGTATCCTTCCACTTTACTCGTTAATATGCATTATTCCGACAGATTGAAGAGTTTCAATAAAAATTGAAACAAATGACAAAGGGGGGTCGACGTCAGCGAGATCAACAAAAGTTGACGATGCCCGACCTACACATACAAAAGTGAAAAGTGAAAGGGTTACGTTTTTGCTGTAAATGTAAATGTGCGGAAGGGTCGTCCGTCCGTCCGTTCGTGCTGCCCTATTCTCTCATACGAGCATTTATTCACTCGCCAGCCAGGGAGTTGAGAGGGGCACAAGGGAGAGAGGATTGAGCTGCATATTTAATACATGGTTGGCGGATATATGTCCTCGATTTTTCCTCGTGTCAGGCAACCCTTGTTTTTTGTTTTGTTTGCAATCCTGAATTTTTAATGATTTTATCGCCTCTGGATGAGAATTGATTGATCTCCCCTCAGCCGATGGCCTATTGATTGATCGCTGGTTGACTTGACAGTAGTGGAAATGTTGGTATGTTACACCACACCCCATGATTTTTCTGGTTGGATGGAAACCAGAAGTGTCGGAGAAAGGTTGAGAAGACAAAGGGAAAGAAGACGACGACGACGACGAAGGAGAAGAGATTGGATTGACTTGACTGGAGAGAGAGAGAGAGAGAGTATTAAGTGTCACATAAAAAGGCCATTGTGCTCCCTTCCTTCTTTGTCCCCCTCGTGTGCAAGTTTTTTTCCACCACCGCCACCAAGTCACTCACTCATGCTCCTTCACCCAGCCCATCTTTTTTTTTGAGAGGGGACCAATCCAGTCATCCCATAATCAACTAATCGTGTGTCAATGAGAAATCGATAATATACTTTCCCCAATGACACAACAGATTTTGAAGACTTTAGCGCTTATCTTATCTCTTTCGAGGGAAAAGAACCATGAATTTTGTAGAAATGTTTTTATGGAGTGATTTTCAATCTCGTGCATCCAAGTGGTACATACATACATACATTTCTTTCTCCACGACTTTGTTGTAGTGTTGGTAAGTACGTACATGGAGTGAGTAGTAGTGAAAGGGAGGACATGGATAGTTCTGTTTCTGGTGGTGTCGTAGCCATGCTCGTTGTATTATTATTGTACCATTTCTGCCGGTCATGGCGCAGGCAGCAGCGCGGCCGTCATTAAGGAACCACTTCCCCACACTCGCTCGCCAACAGATATTTTATTTTATGGGAGGCACGCTTTAATTTTATTTTATTTTAGCGACCAGCTGACAGGCCCTAATCTCCCGAAGCTATTAAACTCCTCGCACCAAACTCAACTCACATTTACATTCAATTTAATGGCAATTGCCCCATTCGCATTCAATCCGACTAATGTGACTGGGGCTCGAGGGGACACTAAAATAAAATGAGGTGGACCTCACTCACATTCCCGAAATGTACTCGGCAGCAGCACACACGCCACCAGCACCACCAGAACGATGATAACGACGAGTATATACATATTAGCTTCCTTATTGCCGTCCTTGCCTGGCAAATCGAATCAAATGAAATGAATCGATCACCAAATTACGATTATGATGTGATGAGAATTGCTTGTAGCATGTCATTTCGTATTACGAGTAGCCTGATATCTCTCTTATTTCCCAACCAACCAACGTTTTTTTAGGAAAAAAAATCATCATACTTCTCTTTCCTGCCTGTCTGTCATCATTATATTATGCAAATTATTTATATCAAGGCGAGAAGTTTGATGAGGAAGCATTATTATTTCCGAAAATTTACATTTTATCGCAGAATCATTTAAAAGCAATAAAGCTTCAAATTTAAGAAAATCTAATACTGCAAAATGAGCATAATCTTCTCTGGTGGTTGGCTGGATGGAATGAATGGATCTCCAATTGACAAAGGAGGGGAGGGAAAGAGAAAGAATGTATAATCTAATAAAATGTGAAAGACATTCCTCTCTTCATCTTCAAGGACAGGGGGAAATCTTTTCCTCCTTTTTCCGTCTTTTTTTGGGAGGGGGGGGGGATTCATACTAAACTACACGGGATATAGGTATGTATCTATATACACACACGTATATGTGCGAGGCATGGATTACTCCAGCTACTCCAGAGGAGAGAATTGTATGCTAATGCAAAATTTAAATGTGAAATGGAGTCTCTTGTCACATTCACATGAGTTTAGTCTCGGATCTGCATCTTTACTGGATTAGATAAGTGTATTTTTATTCCTACTTTGGGAGGGAGAAAGTACAGACTTAGCTAAAGTGCTTTCCCCTCTCGTTGACTCATTGTGTGTACTTTGGCGGCGGTATTAAGTAGACCCAAACCCCAACGGGTTTCAAATGGTTTCAATTCCAACTTTTTTCTTTCTTGAAGGAGCAGCAAATAAATGTGGAAAAAGTGGAGTGGGAGAAAAAAAGAAAGGAGAAAAGATCAATAATTGATGTTGCACCAGAAGCAAAGTGCAGTCAGAGTCAGTGAGAGCTGAGGGAAGGAAGGGAAGAAGAAGAAGAGGAAGAAGAAGTGAGCCATTAGTTTTAAGGTGAAGTGAGCAAGGGCGATTCATAAATTCTGCTCCACCTGCGAATGCAAATCCGCCTTGCTGAATTTTGCGCGAATAGAAATTGGCCTAGGGTGACACACTAGTTTTTTGATGTGGCTGTGCGAAGGGTGATGTGAACACCCCTTCACCAGATGGATTTAAGATGGCAGTTAAGAGTTACACAGACCGTTAAACCCTCTAAAGGAGGCAGTTAAGCAGTAACCATAAAGGGGAAATGGCGAATCTAGAATCTCCAGAATGTCTTACATAATGGCTTTAGTCAGCAGAGGAGTCGTGGTAGCAGCCAGCAAGCAAATAAGCATACCTACAACAACGGCACTCTTCGGTTTCAGAGATGTCAAGCATGTAAAGCACATATTCGTGTACGTATACGTGTCGTAGAAGAAGGAGAGGGGAAAGTCAGAGTCAGGTATATTCCGCCCGGAACAACTTTCTTCTCCTCCACAGAGCCGTCCTTTCCGTATATTTATAGGAGGAGGAGGCGAAGGAGGAGGAAGGAAATGAGATGAAACTGATCAGATTTAGGGTGGTTGGTGGTATAATGCTTTAATGGAAATGCTAACTGTCTCCCTCGCTCCCTCCACCTCGCATGTCAGGCGGGATCAGCTCAGTCTCTTTGATACTGATTAACACGAGGAGCTCCCCTTCTTTTTCTCGGTAGTGTAATATCAAGAGTGATATGTTCCTCCACCTTCCAGTGATATGCCCGGAGAGATAAAAGTTATAAAAAATAAAGTGAGATCCTTGTAACTCATGTCGATTGCGTCAACCGGATTTATTTCGCTCTTCACATTCACCTTTACGACTCTCGACGCGAGCAGTGGAGAGAGACGGGCTTGGTGAACAGCCCTCACCAACTTTCTCTTTCCTCCTCCATCTTATGGCTGCTGCTTATCTGCACCCTTGAGCTCATTCCAGGAACAATCTTGTCTTGTCGGGACTTGATTCAATTGGGTGAGCAATGGTTGGTTAGGTTGGATTTGGAAAGAATATAAAGAGGGAGAAGATGGTAATTGCGGAAGGAAGTTGGCGAATGAAGTTGGGGGGAAGTTAATGAAATCTAATGAGATCTCCTTCGCCGTCCCGAAGAAAGAGGGAGATGGAGAAAGTGAGATGGTGGTGGTTGTGGTCGTAGAAAGTCCTGGTGGTGGTGGGCCGGGTAGTGTAAAGGACTAATGAGGATATTATCATTATCACTCTCTCTTCCTTCCTTCCCTCTCCTCGCCTACAATACACAAAGTCGTAGTAACAAGGGGACAAGCTCGGCCAGCTTTCCTTTACACTTATCTTTGGGACACCTAGCTAATGTATGTATGAATATATTTCTCGATTAAAAATGTGCATGCAATTAACTGCATGTGCATATTATCACAAAATACATATGAATAAATGGATGGTTGGTGTTTACGTATGTGGCTGCTACATGTACATGTATCTTGCCTCGTCGCTCCTTCCGTCTTTGTACACCGTGGAGAAAGTAATATGTTTATAACAAGGGTAATAATTCAGCGAGTGATTTATTATTATGAATTATTGCGGACAAAGAGGAGAAAAGGGAGAGAGAAAACAGAGAGAGGAATGTCTCTGGGGAAAATTTATGAATTGTCTTCCCCCAGCAGAACTGCTCTCTGTAGTGCCACATGCATAGTGAATTATTCTCGTGATGGGTGATCATGACTCTTCTTCAGATGTTGCCAACCATATATCCAGTCCACACTCTTGGAAATGTCGGAGGAGGGAGTAAATTCCTACATTTTTATGGGGCTGAGAATCAAATGAAAATTAAGTAGAGTCAAATTCTACCAGCGAAACCCACCCAATTCATTTCGTTTTTATCTCTTTCTGCGGTTTTCGGTGGACTCTTTGTGTTTGATCAGTTGAACATTTGTTTGCCTCATTTTATTTTGGTTTTCCCATCGCCGTCGTCGTCGGACGGTTGTTTTTAATGAACAAATACAATAAAACAAACGCACTTCGGCACTTCACCCATCCATCCCCCTTCCATCCACTAGACGAAAATAGGTAGCAAAAAGGATGCGCGATGATGTGGTTTCAGTAGTTGGACTTTATTAGCTCTCCATGTATTTACAATCTTGCCACCGTCCTACGCAGAGTGCATCTGCGGTTAATGAATCCTTTTTAAACGAACCAAAGCTTGGGAGTGGAGTGGTTTAATCTGAAATTTAAATAGGCTTCAATATTTGTCTACTAAATAAATAAGCTCCTATACGGTTACAAATACATGGCATAAAATAAACTGAAACCAAAGGGTGAGCAAGAGCGTATAGGGCCGTGTGTGCTACTATAACACTGCTGCTGATGGTCTGGTGGTGCCCAGTGTGATGTTTTGTTTGTCTTTCTTTTTACTTAATCAAACACGAAGCACAACGTGTAACCAATGTAATGCAAATGAGGGAGGATAAAGTCCGGTAGTTCAACCCTAGCGTTTTTCCCTCATGTTTACCCATTCTCAGTAAAAATTTGCATCTGCTTTGCCCCCACTGTTTGCACAGTGGAAGTGGATGATGAAGGCGGCTCAGACGATGATGATAATGATGATGAGCAACTAATCATGGATGAATGTCGTATATTACGAGAGATGAAAGCTTAGGTCAGCGTGGTGATGATTGTTATAAAGCTGTTACGACTTGAGCGAGTTTGTGCAGTAGATTTTAAAAAGCTGCAATTTGTACTCGAAGCCATATTTATTTGGTGAACAATAAAGGATCGCAAATTGTTGTAAAGAAGCCAATTTGACGTTATGTGTGGGGCCCATGCACTTGTCCCGGTTTCATAGTAAGCGATAAAACGATGGAATAAAATTTCCTCGTCACGCATCATTAAATTGAGAAAGGTGCTGTGCAGAGCCACAAAAAAGTTTTGTAGTTTTTGAGTCAAACGCAATAAGTTTACGAGTACGTAGATAGATCGAGGGAGAGAAAGTTGGAAAGTGGTAATGGCGAATGGGATGAGCACAAACAAATGATAATGTTGATGATGTAATAACACCACTGCCACCATCGCAGCAGTCCACATAGTCCTCCGATAGCTGAACCCTTCTTCAATTCCCCTTCCTCTGCTGTTATTAAGATGCAACGCACCATCACATTATGCGATGCAACATTTATTCCCAGAACAAGGGTTTTCCCCAACAGCAGCAGCAGCACTACCTTCTGGTACATTTTATTTTATGCCACGTAGAGTAACTGCCTAGCCAACAACCACGACTGCCATCATATTCTTGGGTTTTATGGGGAAATCAGTTTCGTTTCGTTGAGTCGTTAAGCCAGTCAATTGTGAACGTGGGGGACGTAAACCCGGTAAACCAGAAAATCCGCAGTTAGTTTGTTTCCACACGTCTCCATTATATCTCATTATTATCCCTCCTCGTGATCCACTAGGGCTTTGCCATGATTATCATCCAGCCGACACATATGACGAAATATCTCCTTGGCTCTCTCCCTCTGGCCTGGAGAGACATCCAGCCATGTACGAATATGTGTGCGTAGTTACTTTGGGAAAGGCAGGTCAAGCAGCATGCATGATGTACTATGCATCATTTTGTCGGATTATGGGGTTTGAGGTCACGTGGAGAAAATAGAGCCCGTGTTGTTTAAGAGTTGCTAAACAGGGAGGGAGAAGCATATAGATATGCAATAATTGTTGCATGGAGAAAACCCAATTATTATTATTATTATTACGAGCAAATAAATACTTAATCATTTATTACTATACACGATGCATAGTTGAGTTTTTTTCTTGGATAACACTACTTATTCAAGTTTGTGTCGTATGTTATTATAAGAAAGGGCGTGATTTCAACTTATAAAACATTTTTGGTGTGCAGCACAGCCACCCATATTATTTTTGCATATTTTGAGTTCTTGCAATTTACAAACTAGAGGTAGGGCTTTTCTCTATACTTAAATTTAATGACATGTTTGAGTTCTCTATTATTTTGAACGTAGAAACTGACATTATCCCGGCCCCACCATCATTTATCCAGCTTCGAGTGGAGAGTAATTTGTGTAAGAATTGCCTGTTTAACTCTACTTTTTCAAACGCCGTCCTCATTTTATCTTATTTATCAAAATATCACTCACTCAAAAGGTATAGTTATCAAAAGTGGCGGTGGTGGTGGTAGGGCAAGCAATTTATGGTGACTGCATGTGATTGTGATATCGATCTGGAAGGAAAATTACAGGGTAGGTGGGAAAAGGAAAGGTATATGCGTAAAGTGTTGTTCTTGTTTTATGCCAACTCTTTAATTCCGCCAATGTTGCAAGTGGGTGGGTTTGATTGATGGCCTATTAGCAAAACGGAATCGGCAAGTATTAAACGGGTTATACATACATAGACTGGCAATAAATGGCAATATTGTACGTACCTATTGTAATAATTTGACAATGTCCCACCACCACCGCCGCACACGCAGTATCAATAACCCTGATTCTTTTGGCGGATGTTCACCATATCGTCATAAAATGACCATGTATGTATGTATGCATAGCGTATGGGCAACCCCTCTGCTTTTGGTTATTGAACGGTCGAAATGTAAACGCAGAGGGTATTTACAACAGTCCTAAGAACTCTGTAATAACACAAAGATTGGCTCCTTCTCGGGTATTTTCCGCTGGTGTTACTACTTTTCTTTGTATGTTTGCTTTTCTTTGTTCCATTCCCTGAAAATGCGGAGAAGAAATGCTTATTTCCTACTCTTCCTCCTTTTTTGACAGGGAGGCAGGCTGTGAGCAGGAGTAGAAGTTGGACAAATATTGACAAACGTCTCGGGACATGAGTGAATCGAAAAGACTTTGGCCTTAGCTGAATTGAACATCGGGTTGGTTTGGTTGGTTAGTTGACACAAGAACAAGAGTCTACGTGATTACTTTACTCATCTGCCTCCTGCCTGCCTTCAACTTCTGGGGTTAGAAGAGGGCTAGCTGAACATGGCCGTGTGTTGTTGTATGTACGACTATTGAGTGAGACTGCTGATAACATGATGATGCATGATGAGAAGAAAGTCATACCAGTCGGTATTTATTTGCTTTAAGCATTTCGATTCGCCTGCCTCGTCTTTTCTTTGCCTTATCGTCTTATTTTGTGTGGATTGGACAAACAAATAAATAGCAAGTCGTTTACATAAGACAACATGGCACAGGAGTAAAATAAGACGACGACGACGACGACAAAGAGAGCAGGCCGTCGTGTTGTTTGGTAGGGAAAACTTTTGCTGCTGTTGCGCACTCTACCGATATGGACAAGAGAAAGCGGTCGTTTTGTTCGTGTGCTGTTGGAGAGTAAATTGAATTAAAAGAGGTTTGTCGAGGAGCGAGCGAGATAATTATTCATGAGGGTCGATTCGACTGGAGAAAGCTCAATTTGGCGATAAAGCAGAGTGGGTGAGAGAAAGCAAGAAACGAGAGAGAGAGAGAAGTGAAGTTGGGTGGCTTGGTTGGTTGGTCTGGTCGGTGTTGGTTTTGGTAGTTGGTGGTGTTAAGGCTTTTGAGCTGAGCTGTTGTCGGGATTTATTGACCAAACTGTTCCCTCTGGGAGTCTAATTCCCCACTTCAGGATTAAGATGTTGGGTGGTGGTGTTGGTGAACTGGTGCGGAGAGAGCAGGGTGCAGCCCAACTCTTTTGCGGTTCATGCTTTAGTCCAAGTATCACAAAAAGTTGTCAGTTTAATGAATGAACATCTTTCACCAACGTATCTAAAACCTGAGCATTTTGGGCTCGAGAGTTATATCGAAAATGATGCCTTTTTTATTAAATCATAAACTCTGCTTTTTGAGAATAAGACACCACCCACCCTGCCCACACAGCCACAGATAAAAGCCATTGGCTCCAGCTGTGGTTCTTCTCTCTCTCCTTATTTTCCCAGTCTGTCGTCTGGCTCATTCCTTCCGTGCTACATTAGCTGGCGAAAAGAATCTTATAAAAGCAATGCTTATCCTGTGAGGTTATAGCCTTTCTCCACCACCACCGCCCCACCCAGCCCAACGTGTAGATATAACAGCTCTTGTGTAGAAAAGCTAAACCAATACATAAATCCCGGATCTGCTGTTTTATCTCTTTCTTCTCCCTTCCTCCTCCTCTCTTCTCTGTCCGGCAATCCCGCATATGCAGAATGAATGGCTTTGACTCTTAAATCGCTACACGTTTATAAGAAGATTGAGACGAGAAGTCTTCTTTTCAGAGGATGAAAGAGTCTGTATGCTCCTTTACTTGGTTTTTGAGCCCAAGTCTCGTGAGAATTGTGGAAGGCGAAGAAATCCGGCTTTCTTGGAAGATAAAAGAGGAAACATTCATTGTTATAAATACTTGGGAGAGGAAGGGAAAGCGATTTTATTCCCGGTGCTAAATAAATCATCATGCACTTTCTCTCCCACCACCTAAACAAACTGCAGGGATGATGAGAAAGTAAATGCTTTATTGTGTGTGTCCCTTCCTCTCTCTCTCTCTTCCGCTTTCCCCATTGGGAGTGAATTACAGGAGGGTGGCAAATTGTGATGGAATTCTCAGGATGAAAGTCTTGTTCTTCATCCTCCTCTCTCTCAGATTAATTTCCCAATTATGATTTGATCTCAAACTAAAATCTCTTTTAATCCTCAATCTCAATCAAACTAAAGCTTATGCAGCCAGCTGTATACATATTCTACACCAGCCCGATTGAGATTTAATTTGATTTCCTCTTGTAAATGATGGGATGGAGTTTCTCTTCTAATAATCTTAATCGTGAGGCTACCACACGAATCTAGTTTGGCGTCGCCCTTGTTGTTTGTTTTAAAAAGATTTGTTTTAAACTAGCTCGTAACTCGGAAGTATGAGTCTCAATGTTATCTAATTTCCCAAGTTTGAGTAATGATGAGGTTGGTGAGGGAGAAAGCGATAGTTCAGTCATGACTGTTGACACCTTCGCAATGCAATTTCTATTTAACAACGGTTATTTATTACCAATTGAGTATTTAATTAGAGAAGACGAGCAATTGAATTGGTTAATAATTACTGGTTATCAATCAATCATGATTATAGGTAGACACATGTATGTATAAATGTATGAACTTTTAGTTATAATGTTTAACTATTGAAAATTATTTAATTACAGACCGAGATTTCCAAACGATTGAATGCGATAATAGCCCAAATCCTTCCATTCTTATCACAAGAGCATCAAAATCAAGTAGCCACTGCTGTGGACAGAGCAAAACAAGTGACGATGACGGAACTCAACGCTATAATTGGGGTGAGTTTTCCATAAAACTACGTACAAAGTTGGGAACTAATAATTTATGCTGATAATACATATGTACGTACGTAAGTATTATCAATATGAATTGGCCGAAATTATTACCAACGACATTTGTCTAACTTCGATCGTCCAGTTCGAAGTCGTGCTTAGGTCGCCTCCGAGGAGGATATAAATTCGCGTACAGATGTTGTCAGTGATGTATGTGAAGGGTGGTGGGTGGGTGGGGTGAGGGATAGTGGAGTGGATTTCGGGAAGAGATTATATGGAATTGATTTGGGCACAAACTCGGGTGGACGGGGATTATTATTTGTTATGGATCGTTACTTGCTGGCCCTCTTAATAACACATAATTCCATCATAACGCTACCCATTAATACATCCCTTTATTATTATCTCTCATCCAGTCCCAGTATTTTAACTAGCAGAATTTGCGTGCCCCACACAGGCGACACAAAGCGAAATAATCCGTACTCGTGCACGTACTGGATGCTTATTGTGGTACTGATATATCTACAGTTCTGCTTCATTTAATCTTTTTGATAAACTTTTTTTTCCAAAGTGCATATTTTTTTACTAGAAACGTTTAAATGTGTGGAAATACATGATGTGTCAGATTTAATTACTGCTTTCGTTAAATATTTTTAAATTTTGTTTCAGCAGCAGCAACGTCCAGATCTCCCTAGACTTTTGGTAAGTTTTTGTTCGCCTGGCTCTGATTCCTGTTTTTTTTTATTTTTTTATTGGCAACATGGGTGATCTGGAATATTTTGAAATGTATAAAGTCGCTAATCGGAGTTTTCATACAGATTATGCATTACACTACTTTGAAACGTGATGCTTATTGACGATATTTTTTTATACATCAATATACTTTTTTCCTAATTACAGCAACAAATGCATGCGCAGCAACTTGGACCTGCAGCGGCTGCAGGTCACCCTCCTCTCCCCATGTTGCCACACCCAGGCTTGGGGCCCGGGTTGCCACCATCCTCGGCGGCCTCGCTCCTCGGTCTCACTGGGCTGGGTGGGGCCCCACACCCGCTCGCCATACTTAACGCCAAACATGATCTCCATCGGGGGGAGGACAAACAGCCAGCTTTGGAAGATCGTCATTCCAGCAAGGTGCGTTTTCCTTTACTAAACCCACTGCCGGCATCGATATCGTTTGTTGCACGTACATACACGTAAAGATTTCGTATACAGATTGCATGTGCATGCTCTTAAAGAATAATATTGTTCTTCAGCTTTCTTCAAAAGGCTTACCAAAGTTTTTAAACTTACATTATTGAAAAACCAATTACTGGCAGACTGGAAGGGCAAACACACTGTGCTTTCTTTTTTGCTCTGATGAATCCCTAATATTCACAGGATCCCGGACCACTTTACATTTCCTCTTACCCGCTTCGGAGGAAGAAAAAGGGAGAAATTTAATTAGAGAGAGTTTTGGTGAAGTAGAGAAGTTGAGTGTGAAAAGTGGTGTGATGAGGAAATTAGCATTGTCAAACAAAGCGATCCCTTCCTTTATGCTACCCAGAAGAGAGGAGTCGCAGTTGTAGTGGAAGTGTAGTTTCCCACCAAACTTGCCCGTTCACAATGCTTTCGTTTATTCTCAAAAAGGAGCCAAGACAAAGGGGAGACAAGAACAAAAGAAAAATTATTTTGTGACGTGCTGTGATTTCTCCTATACTTTTTGGTGTTTGGTATCACTAGGGATGGTAATCCGTATCCTAAATTAACCGATCCGTAGGATAGGATCGGATAAATACAGGATCGGATCGGATCGGATTTGCTCGCTTTAGGATCGGATCGGCTCCCGGTTCTACTCGAAATCCGATGCGATCCGATCCTAGGATCGTAGGATATCTTGATATGTGTGAGACACCTTGTGTCTAACTATGGAAAAACTTTACCAGCTGCTTTTCTTTATTTATTGGAACGGTTTTTGGTGACACGACCACATGGAGTACATTACCCGAACGAGCCGAATTATTTTATTATTTTCCACCACTTATTTTTATTTTGGCGTTTAAATTATTCCATTTCGTATGATTTAAACGCCAAAATAAAAATAACTGGTGTTAAATAATAACATAATTCGGCTCGTTCGGGTAATGTACGCCATGTGATGAACTCACCAAATGTGAAACGAGTTTACATCGGATGATCCGAGGATCCTGTGCGATCCTAGGATTTCATCGGTTCGGATCGGATTGTCTGATCCTCGGATCCTCTATCCGATCCGTGTGAAAATCCGATCCTATCCGAGTTTTTACGGTCCTAGGATAGGATCGGTTACGGATTACCATCACTAGGTATCACCAAGCTCAGAGAAAGAGGAGGAGGAGCAGGAGCAGCAAGTTTGCTTTCACTTTCATCAGTCTTGTCTTAATTTTGATGGAAAAGAATGCTCATTTAGAAATTCTTTTTCCGTAAAAGCAATATCGCTGCAGTAAAATGTTTGCAAACTTAAAAACATGAAATGAACGAACAACACAATATTTTAGATATATTTAGCATTATCAAATTGAATGTGAGAGTAGAAACTATAAGCACGTGTAGCTGACTAAAATAAAAATGTCGCTATACGCATAATAATAAAATCTTGTCAGGAGCGCCTTCTTCTTTTGTCCAATTTTTACAATTATTTGAAAACTGGAGTTTTCCTCCTTCATTTTTGCCTGATCAAAAGGTTTTCGCCTTTGCGATGCAGTCACATTCGGATGTCTCGTTCGAGTCAATCTGTGTCTTGCACTTGGCTGAACTTGGCTCCGGTACAAAAGATGAACAAAGGGCGAGAGAAGACGATGCAGGAGGATGAAGTGAGCGAGTGAGTGAGTGAAGTGAAAGTTGAGAGGCAGCCGGGAATAATTAGTGGGAACAACTTTTCTTTTATTGCTTTCATCTACACTACCGCCACCTCCTTCACTTCCCATCTTTCCCCTCTCACCCATTCTCTCTCTCGCTGCTTTCTCCACTTTTTCCTCCCTTGCGTGAAATGAGTCACGACGACGACGACGACGGTGGTGGTGGCGATGATGATGGATAATGCTAATGCAGCTAAACTCGGGCAGAGTTTTTTTTTATTTCCTCTCTTTTTAACTTTTAATTTATTTTATTCCATCTCAGCACTTGACAGTTAACTGGCAAATGTTCTATGTGATTAATTAATGATCAAGTTGAGATGACTGAGAGTCATTCATTATTAAAAATTATTTTAATAAAGACTGATTTAATCTTTTGCAGGGGGGCGATTCTGGCCGTGCTTCAGCATCCGACAGTGAAAAAGGATCTTACAAGAAGATGAAGCAGGAAGGGAGAAAGGTAAGCGAAGAAGAAAATGCACACTTTTCTCTCCAGGTGTTGCGACTATCATGAGAGCTCAATTCCATTACATGCTGATAGTTGGCCCTTGTTCGTGCTGGGTATCTTTAGCACTTTGATGTGGGGCTTAAATAAATTGCTCCTTAATTGAGTGACATGAATAAAATTATTGTGGACCGCGGCATTATATAAATAAGTACACTTCTACGTGGGTCCAACAACCCACCACCTTCAACAAAGCACCGTCATCGTAATTTAGTTCCGAATGGTTGACTTTGCTCGTGTGTTAGATAATTAAGATCAATTGTGTGGCTAATTTGGCAATTTTCTCTTCTTCTTATTACGTAAAAGTGTGGGTGTAGAAAGAATGTTGCGAGTCTGAGGAGTGGTACGCAAGTGACTGAGGAGAGCAAGACTTTTATTTAATGGGCGGTAAATGATGGAACAGAGAAAGGCCATTAAGGGACTTTTAACCCGATTAGGGCCACTTACCAACGCCATATTATAAATGAAGTGAGTACGGCTGAACATTCAGCTAAATATATCTATAAGAAGGCACATAATTACCCAACCGTGGTGCATGATCCAAGTTTCGAGACTTTTCTATATATAAGCCATCAACACGACGCTTGGTCGAGATTCATCTCCCCCGATGATTAAACTGATAGTTTAAAAAATGTTCTGAAACTCTGCCTCAAAAAATCATTCTGCCATTTCGAATATAAATGGGATGATTCTCACTTCACTTTGCGCGTTTTCCTGCGATGTAGATGTAAGCACGTTGGGAAAACCAACTATTCAAAGTTAACGGAGACCTAAAGTAAGATTAATTACGAAATGATGATAACAATGACTCTTGACTCCTCTTCTGTTCGTGCCATCGTCTTCCCCTACTTGACATTGTTTCCGCATTTTCGCCCACTCTATTTACTGGTAGAATCCTAAAGTGTATTCTTCATTTGAAATAATGAGCTTAATGAGCTAAATTAAAATTAAGTGGAGGGATTGGATTGGATGGGACGACTCAAGCTTTTCAAGTGTAGTAACTTTCTCACAGTTTCCTTTTTTTCTCAAACAGAGTG
Organism: Folsomia candida; assembly: GCF_002217175.1. Classification (NCBI taxonomy): domain Eukaryota; kingdom Metazoa; phylum Arthropoda; class Collembola; order Entomobryomorpha; family Isotomidae; genus Folsomia; species Folsomia candida. The sequence goes on along the minus strand of NW_019091193.1, from coordinate 21,211,766 downwards.
AGCAAAGTGACAATCTTAGTTATTTAAAAGGATTTTTTTTTTACTAAACTGGAACTTACGAATGAGGACAAAAAATAAAAGTGAGGAAGAAAAATTCAGATTTTGGTTCCAGCCGAGAAAGTTTTTGTCGAGTTTAGTTGAGCGGAACAAATTAGTGGAAAAAGTAAAGAAAAAGTCTCAAGTCAAATAGCAAACAAATGAGAAGAGGAGAGAGGAAAGGACTTTTCTTTCTTTCTTTCATCTCATCTCATCAGCTAAATAAATCTCCTTTTTTTATTCCGAGGGATGCAAAGCAAACGAAATATTTTTCCAAGTCAAGAGTATTTATTATACGAGCTTTCGCATTTATTGTGTCGTGCAAAATGTAGTGAGAAGCAGTCGATTAATGTTATAATTTTTCAAAGTATTTTTTCCCCAGTAGTGTGTGCACCACCCAATTTTTGAGTTTCTTTACCATTTTCGTCGTGTTGCACTTAATAACTTATGCAAGCACTAGAGTTGACAGTTGCTTCCTTCCACTTCCTCCCAAGTGACTTTCTCCTCTGATGCTGATGTTAATGCTAATCTCTCGGGAAATAAATCATCATTAGCGTGCTTTTCCACCAGACGAAAAAAGGATGTGCATGTACTGGCCTAGTAATTGTGAACAACTTTTTAATATTACTCGGATCACTGTGGTGGTGGCTGCGGATTAAAAAGTTTAGGACAAAGTTGAGAGCTTGTTGGACTTGAGTTTTCTTCTCCCCTTGCGCTCCTTACTTCACTTCTTAGCGAAGGGATAAAAGTCAAGTGTAGTGTAGGAACCATACGACGCAAATTAGGAAGGACAGAAAAAAAGTTGAGATTAATTTGGAACAGCGCGGATCCAGGCGTGCGTAAGTACATACAATCAAATTGTTTTCATGATGGCGAAACTTTCCTAAAGTGGGCGTGTTGTCTTATTTTTAAAGAATTTGTCACAAACATTTCTTGGAAAGGATATGAAGCACTCAAGTTAATTTTTATTTATTGTACGTATCAGAAGAAGGTGTTCAGGCCGAGGGAGGAGGAGGGCGTGATGCAACATGGGATAATAACATGTCGCCCATTTCCACCGTCCTTCTAGCTTGGCCTGACTCTCTCTCTCCCATTCTTTCTTTCTTCCTTCCGGCCTACCACGAGAGAATAATGTCGTCGTTTATGGCCCTGTTTAGATTTTAATGGAGCACTTGGTTCGCCCATTTGTTTGGCTCCGTGAGAGCTGTCGGCTGTCCATAAAAGAACCATTTACTTTCTCCCTCTTTCCAAACACTAAATCCACTTCAATCGCTTATGCTTAGGCAACAGCTTCCCACCGCCACGACCAAAAAGTAACAAATAAATACATCTTCCGCACCCACTTATTCTTCAACACATAATCTGTATCCCCATTCTACTGGTCAGAACATGATCGCAAGATCGAGATATATTTATGCCTTGTACATGCTCATTTTGCTCAACAAATAACGCAAGGCTTGGTTCAATTCAGTATGTATATACCAAAACAATACTCATGTGTACGTATCCTTGTAACCATTTAAAACTACTTATTTATCAGAGAAGAAATTTAGTGCGGAGAGTATATATTATTTGTTTTTATCGAGAATTGGATTTGGCTAATGTAGACATGGCGTGCTTGGAAAGATCACAAACTTTCTGCTGGTGAAAGTGCCTACGATGTGGGTCCGTACACATGATCAAACAACAATCAACAAACAAACAGTTCTCACGTTGTAGGCGGCTCGACGTTGAAATAATCTCGTCTGGCCCACCCTTCTGCCCAATTGAGGTGGACAAAAGCTGAGCTGATAGATTAACACTGCCAGCAAGGAAAGAAATCCCCCTTCGTACTTTCTAATCCATTTGAGAAAACAAACATGTGCTGGGAAAGAAGGAAACTCCTTTTTCAATTAGAGATCACGCCACTTAAGTCCACGTCACGTAAAATTTCACCTGAAATAAAAGAGGTGTGAAAATATAGAGTTTATTATTGCCAATTTTCGGGGGATCAGATTATGTATTGGCTCAAGGCTCATATTTATTTTTTATTTTTCCAAAATTCGTGCCAGGCTTTGAATATTATTTTGCATATGGTACCTTATCGCAACGTATTTATACGTATGCATGCATATGACATGGGTTTGTTTGATGGAGGAGTGTATGCAGTAGAAAGAAAGGGAAATAAAAGTGGTCAATATGGTGCTTTCTGTCTTGGACTTTTGTAATTTGGAATGTTGGTGGTGTTCCACTCTAAATGTATCCCTTGTCTGTTGCCTGGAATAAAAGATGACACGGCACGGCTACTACGGCACGGCCACGACCTCAGTAAAGGCGGACGTGATCTGATCTGATCCTCTTCTCAACCATCAAATAATTCTCAAGAAGACTCACTCCGTTAGCATTCTGCACGCGTTCGCCTTAAAAATCCTTTGCCTCAAGAAAAAAAAGTGGTCCGTCGTCCTGTGCATGCATACTTTCGTATTATATGAGATATGAAGTATATATTTGATCATCCGCCCTTTTAACATCATCCTTCCGTTTGGTGGGGGATGGATGGCATTCAACGATATGGTTTCAAAATTATAATGAGACACAATTTTCTGGCGAACAATTTTTATATCACTTTTTGAACTTGTAAGTTTTGAATTTCTGAAAGATTTTCCAAAAACAAAGATAAGCTGCATTACTCGGCCATGCTTGTTATGAAACCCGTGGGCAATTTTGTATTCCGATCCTTGCTCCTGTATAAGTAAGTTGGTTATTTATATATACTGACGTCTGCTGGAGAAAGTAAGTGTTTGTACATGCGGAAGGAAGACGGGAAGGGAAACGAGATGAAGTGAACCTTGTCCAGAGGTAAAGTAAAGATTGGATTGAGTTTTTGGTTTGGTTTGGTTGAGTTCACACTCCACAAAATGGATAAGATGTGAACATGGAGTCATATATACGTAAGTAGCAAAGCTGTTATTGAGAAGTTTTCCTCCTATTGCCTCCTCCGTCCATGCCACTGCTTTCACTTTCCTCATATTTGCCGGAAATTTTCCCCTGTGGCTCTAAATGATCTTGTAACAAATGAAATGAGGAGATCTACGTTACAGGTTACCCCCGGAAGCCCACCACAGCCTCCTCCTCCTCCTCGCTCGCCGCTTTTTGGCTGTTGACAGTAATAAAGAGAGATGGAAATTGGTGGAACTAAGTTGGAAACAATTTGGGCGGAGAAATGAATGAATAAATTGGGAATCAAGATGCACCACTGCGCGACGCCACTGCACCAGAGTAATAACAGTATTCGAACAGTGTAGTTGGTGTAAATTGGTGCTGTGGCTGCTTCATTAGCACTCACAAAGTTCCCATTCCCAAATTAATGGTTTTATCTCCACCGGGAATACCCTCGCCTTCCGTCTCACTCTCGCCCACTCAGCCTCTTCTTCCTCAGCCCTCCTTTTATGTGCAGAAACTTGCTTTACGAGAAATCTGCAATAAAATTTGGAAATTTATTTAGAAAATTATAGCACACATAAAAATGAGCAAAGTCATACATCTACGAAATCATGTTCATATGAAGTAAAACTACAACCAATACGTACGTACGTGTTGTATCATCGCACAAAGTTATAACTTTTTAGTCGGTCATGAATGGTAATGATAATTGCAGGAATGGCTTCTTATAGCTTGTTTATTACGATTGGAGATCATTTTAGGATTTTGTATGCAAAAAAGTAACCAACTGAGCCACCACCTGCAGGAGGATTATGCAAAGTAACGCGAGTAAATTGAGTTGCCTGACCCGAGACGTTGTAGCAGAATTATGATGGAGGAGAAGAAGAGAGAGATTTTATATCTTTTATATTACTCCGCCTATCTGCTCGCCCTCCCGTTTTTTATTTCTCCAAGGAATAAAGAAGTAGAAGACGAGAATGGGAGCGGTGCGGAGATTTCCCTTTTGAATACGTAATAAAACCCGGGTGGGTGGTTTATCCATCCGATTCCATGAAATGAAAGGGATTTCCTACTAGTTTTTTATGGGGCTCCAACGCACTCCAACCTGCCTCCGAACTCTGGAGAAAGCAGGGAAGGTATATAAAGTATTGCTTTGAGAGAGGGTAGGGTTCACCCATTTCGAGGAAAACTGTGTGTCTGCAGGATTTGAATCCGTCGTCATGAATTTATTCCGTGCTTCTTGCAAGTTCCCCCCGTGCTCTGGTGAGTCGTCTGTCTACTATGTCATTCCAGGGGATGTGGACGAGAGAGAAGCCAAGCCATGAAAAATTGAGTGGGGAAGTGGATTTCCTTCCTGTTCCTTTTTAGAAGCAGCCAGCCGGCCGGGATCTTTCTCGGCGAAGGAGAAGATCCAAAAATCTTGCAAATAATGTGATGCGCGTTTTCTTCTCCAGTCGACCGAATACAACAAAACCTCGTCCTCCTATCCGCCCCGTATAAATGCACATACACCGTTTACTTTCGGCAAATCTCAAAGAACGTTCAAAATATGTGTGCAAAAAAAGTTTATTTATTTATTTATTTTTTGGTTCATTATAATTTTAAAGTTTTTCTTTATTTGAATATTCTACACGTATCGAATCGTCGAAAGTGGTGGTGAAAGCATGTCTGAGAAGGTTGGAGGGATTGCAGTGAGGTTCCTGCGTCTGAGATGTATTATTGCTCCTGCTCTGCCCCAGGATGTTTTCGGATGTGGGATGTAGTTCAGAATGAGAATGAGATTGTGTCCTTTCTGTTTGTACAAGAGTAAAGTGAATGGAAATGTGTATTTTAACCAAGGGAAAAAGAACCCGACCATAACCAACCAACCGACCGGCCCGAACCCCCGGGGCAGTTGCTTTCTCTTCACTTCTCAAGTGAAAAAGTGAAAGCTCTCCACTTCTTCTTCTTTCCTCCAACAATAACAAATCGCTACACTCGGTCAACCATCACCTACCATTTCCTACTCCATTTTGACAAAATGTAGTTTGACGTGCTAGCGAGTTATGGTTGATTATTCTTTTAAAAAATGTGCATACTTTTGAAATCTTAAAATCATCATAGCAAATCATGGAAATGCTTCGAACGACGAGCAGAGGTGCTGAATCATGAGCAGAGTGAGAGATTTGTGGTGGATTGACTGACAGGGAAACAAATACGTTTGGTTTGTCGGTGGGAATAATCAGATGGAGAATCTCTCTGGGGAGCTCGAGAGGGTTGATGTGAAACCTGAAAATGCGTAAAATTCTCGCTTCCATGTTGGATGCCAATGCGACACTAAACAAGTGTTTGTTTTTTTGAGGGGCTATTCTCGTTTCACGTGTTTGAAAAAAAATGTTATTCTGAAAAGTGTGTTTTTCTGTTGGATTACGATGTATCAGTTCAGTAACTTAGTAACCTTCACCGCTCTGAAGGAAAAAAAGTGATGTGGTCTGATCTTTGATGGTTTTCTTGAGGAGGATTTTCCACCGGGCATTGATTCCCGATTCAGGATTTAAGGTTTAGTCCGACACATACGGAGCATCGCATCACTTATGCCAACCACGTCAGGCTTTTAACGATATCGCGTCTGCCTGTCTTCAGTTATTCTCCCCTCTCGCTCGCTCAGTATTCCGAATTTCCATCCGCATTTTATTTCATTTTATTCCCTTCACCCTCCGACCTCTGCTCCTTTCACCTCTCATGTTGTGACTGACTCCACCAAATTTCTGACTCGGCTCACGGCACAAATAAATCCGCTTCTTCTTCTCCACCATCCGCAGGGAGTAAGGTTAACTGAGCATGAAGCGTAAAGTAAAATCTGGTAAAGACGATGTGCTCCATCCTCATGCAAATCTTTTTTAAAACCCACGCCAATATTCGAGCAACTGTAATTTGGCAATTTTCTACTCTCCTTGTTGAATGAAATCGTATATTTTTTTTATTTTCCGAGCAACACTTTTTCCTTGCTCCTTCCACTTGGTCACGGGTGAATGAGGGAGAAACTAATTTAAATTTTGTGCATGCATCATCCCACCACCGCCACCAACGAGAATATCACCAATTGGGGTCACAGATTGGACTCTACATATGCAAAAGATGAGGTTTGGTCTCAATGGTTCAGAAGGTTTCACATGTTTTTGATTTGATTCACCGGAAGATTTTTTATGATTTTTTAATCAATTTCATGCATCTGTGAGCTCGTAAATTGCTAACGTATTACTGGAAGACGGGGTGATCGATAAATTTTACCCAATCTATATGGAATCTATTGGTTTGCATAAAATAATGGTAAATCAAGGTTTGGAAGGCTAAAAGTGAGTTGGTTGAAAATAAATTACGAGATATGCATACATACTTATAATTTGCACACAGACATTATGCATGCTTTGGTCTAATTATTATTTTTTCAAATTATAATGCCCGCTCCATTAGAACGCGTAATAAGTTACATACTCATTCGTACATAAGTACGTAGATATTTACCTATAAGGACGGTTTCAAAGTATGAAATGCAGTATGAAGGGCTGAGAGCGTCATAAATTGAGATGTAATCGATGATAACCCAGTGTCCTCGGACGGAGGAGTGGGAGCTGAATTAAAGCAGCGAGAGTTGAGGAGGGATATTTGATGATGGAAATATGGCATTGAGCTCGGTTATGAATACATACGACCTGCTTTAAATCTAATTTCCTTTCTAATAAATTGCAGAGAAACTCGCTCTCTCCCAGTGACCGAGACAGAGTGAGACCACGAAGCAGTCCGGACTCGGAGCCAAAGCGGCCCAAGAGGGAGGACAAACACGATGTAAGCCTCAAACTAGTTAATCAACATATTAACACTTGAACATCACTCGTCCTTTCATCCGCCTTTTTGGCCTAAGTAGCATCTACAATCGGATAAAAATATATAACCATCTTTTAAGAGAGTAGACGATTTGGTCCAAAAAATACATCCCACTGTGAAAAAATGAACGGAGAAAGCAACGGGTCCACTTGGTCGGTGGCTGGCTGGCTGTTATAAAATATCTTTCTCCCTCATTCCTGCCCTTTGCTCTCCTCAAGTCTGCATTCATTGGCCTCATTGAAGCCCACTCAGTCAGTCACCACCACCACTTTCTTGGCCGACTCAAAAAGTCTCTCCTTTTTGCTGACCACTCCGCCAGCTAGCGTAGGTAGACATGGAACAAATTGGACCTTTTATGGCCTGTACTACTTCCCGTTTTATATTATTATGGTCACTATGTGTTCCCTCCGGTTGCCCTCCACCTTCCTCTTCAATCACCAACGACGATATCAATCCTTTCACCCATAAAATGGAGGAGAAAGTCGACAAGTAAAAAAAAAAGTAAAAGTTTTTTCCCCGTCGCCAACCAACTCTCTGATTGCTTTAAGATGTGGCAGTAAATATTTCCACAAAAAAGGAGATTGTGCGACACATACTAATAATACATTCGTGGTGTCCAGAAACGGAGGGGAGTGAAAGAACAAGTTCCAATTTTTCAAATTGACATTTGTTTGCAAAAAATGACGTAGACTTATATTTCTTGTGGACGACGAGAGGAGAATAATTATTAAAGTATTAAATGGGTTTCTTCTTGGGCGATAAATGACTTTTTTTCTACCCCATCATCAGTTACAAATGTTTATTGCTATTTTGCAGTATTTCATTCATGACAATAAATTACGACAAGATAATGTAATTTCAGTACCAGTTTCAATCAAGATTCTAACCAATCCCATGAGCAGACAGAAACAGATTAAAAATGTAAAAATAATTGAATAGCAAATGCTGCCATTGAAATAAATGTGAACCTGGCTCGTTGTGACCTGTCTTAAATACATAATGCTCTTAAATACCATCCCTTCCCCTAATTGTAATTGGTGGGCAAAGAATTATCGACATTATGCAAATTGACGCATAATAACATTTCTCTCTCATAATTGCAGAGTGATGGTGAGAAGAGTGATCAGGACTTGGTTGTCGATGATACTAATGAGGTGAGTTTTTCATTTAATTATTATTCTACAAATGCTGTAGTTGTACAAATAAAGCTACAAATGGTGTGTTGTGCATGAGAAGAATGGAAAACATGCTCCGCTGTCCAGACGGCTTTATACATAAAAAGATGATCCAGTTTGACCACTTTTTACCCATAAAATAAACAAACAGAAAAATAATATTATGAAATGCATGAACGGCCATAACATTCAAACAACTAAAGCTGAACATCATTCCCTCCCACCGTGCAGGTTAATTGCCAATAAATTATGAATGAAGAGAAAAACAGAAAACCAGAAAACTATACATTATTTAACAAATCCCAACTTTTGCATATATCATTTGTATGGAGCAGGTTAAGACTTTGCTTGTGTAAGGATTATGGTTTGCTACTAATTATTGCCTTTTCTACTGCAATATTTTTGTGCCTATTCTGAAATTGGGAAAAAGCGTAGTTTTCTTAGTAGGCGGTGAAGATTTTTTTTATTAATTTGGGCATGATGATCGTATAGAAGAGAAAGGTAGGAGTAGAAGGCGAGTAATTAACACTGCATAACATTGAGGATGCGAGAAAGAGAGGTTATAGTTAATTACTCCCACTGTTGGTGGCTGGGTTTTATATGAGTTCAGTGGCTCATTCACTTGTCCCGTAATTTATTGAGTAATTAAAGCAGGCAGCTCATTCCAGATCCACCGGGGTGCATTCCACAGCAGGTTCTTCTAATTTAAGTCAATTCCACCCCTTTGATATGCTAGCTAGAGACCTTGGCACTCTGGAGCTGGGCTGGTTTCTCCAATCTACCTCGTTTACTTTAATTGCCTGTTTTTGGTGTAATTGAGAAATTGAGAAGGAACTCACATGACTCACTTATGCATACACATGAATGGGGACAAGCAAACGGCCTTGTTTCTGCAAAATCATAATAAATGTGCTTTAAATGCTGCCATTACAGGACCCACTCACACCTCCTCCGAATGGAAATGGGACAAGCTCTCCAAGAGAAAACGGGATTGACAAGAAAAATAATAAGGACCACAGTTTACCTCCACATAGGTATTAACTAATTCGCTATACATTTACATACGTAGATGCTAGAATCTCTCACCTTTCAAAAAATTAATATCATATAAGTGAAAAAATCTTGAATCTCTGTCGTCTGTAAAATTTCACAGTCCGCGGAGTGGGGGATCGTCTAATTCAAGCACACCCTCGAGTCACAAGAAGGACGATAAGCCCACCACTCCCACTGGGAAATCAACCACACCCAACTCGGGATCCCATTCGAGCTCGTCAAGTATCAAGCCTATGGCCCGTGCCACACCCTTGGGTAATTTACAATAGAGACAGACAGCTGTATTTAAAAACTAAACGATAGACTAATTAAAGTCCCCACTTAAATTATTTCTCCCCACTTTATTGTAGACCCTTTCTTTTTCCCAGGACCTGCCCCCGCATACCTCCACAACAGCATCAGTCCCTCTCTGAACAGCTATGCAAGACCTCCGTTGGTAAGTCCTTGGCACTTTGAGAACCCAGACAACTCCAAGTTTCAGTCTTTGATGAATATTATGCAGGGATATGATCCTCATTCCGCCATGAGAGGTGCCCTTGGTCCTGGGGGAATACCCGGCATAGGCATTCCCGGAGGCAAACCGTAAGTTCAATTAATGTTTGATTACCAGATACATATAATGCCACACGTTGTGTTGACATAAAATACATGATGATGGCACTTTTATGGTTTTTTCGTATGATCAATGTCAACTTTTTTCAGGGCTTATTCTTTTCACGTTTCTGCTGAAGGACAAATGCAGCCCGTACCTTTCCCTCCAGACGCCCTAGTCGGACCAGGTATCCCTCGCCATGCTCGACAAATCAACACTTTAGCCCACGGCGAAGTAGTTTGTGCAGTGACGATTAGCAACCCCACAAAATATGTGTATACTGGAGGCAAAGGATGTGTAAAAGTTTGGGACATTAGTCAACCTGGCTCGAAAACACCAGTGTCCCAATTGGACTGTCTGCAAAGGGACAATTATATCCGATCTGTGAAACTATTGCCGGATGGAAGGACGCTGATTGTGGGTGGGGAAGCAAGCAATTTGTCCATTTGGGATTTGGCTAGTCCTACCCCTCGTATTAAGGCTGAACTCAATTCCTCTGCTCCTGCCTGTTATGCACTTGCCATTTCTCCAGACTCGAAAGTATGTCAAAAAATGAAATCCCTCTTGACTCTGCTAAATAAGTATATAAAGTTATTATGCGAGTTATGCAATATGTTTTTCACTTGTGTGAAGGTGTGCTTCAGCTGCTGCAGTGACGGCAATATTGCCGTTTGGGATCTCCACAACCAAACCCTCGTGCGACAATTTCAAGGTCACACCGACGGTGCCAGTTGCATAGATATTTCTGCGGGTAATTTTCAGCTAAAAAAATGATATAGGTATCTTAAAATGAAACAAAAATGTGATAACGTTGCGACCCATAATTTTCGCAGATGGTTCGAAACTGTGGACGGGTGGGCTGGACAACACGGTTCGATCTTGGGATCTCAGAGAAGGTCGGCAACTTCAACAGCACGACTTCTCCTCCCAAATATTTTCCTTGGGCTACTGTCCAACTGGGGAGTGGCTCGCCGTTGGGATGGAGAATTCGAACGTCGAAGTGCTCCACTGCACCAAGCCCGACAAATACCAACTCCACCTGCACGACTCGTGCGTGCTTTCACTCAAATTTGCTGCGAACGGCAAGTGGTTTGTGAGCACTGGAAAAGACAACCTGCTAAATGCGTGGCGTCAGTAAGTTCAAAAATAAATGCATTGTTGACCTTTGTAATTTTAGTCATTATAATTACCATTAATTATGTTTCAGGCCGTATGGTGCGAGCATATTTCAAAGCAAAGAGTCGTCGTCTGTGTTGAGTGTGGATATTAGTACCGATGATAAGTACATTGTCACCGGAAGTGGAGACAAGAAGGCAAGTATTGTCTTATTCACGAAATTAACATTTTACTCGTGAAAAACTAATTATTACAATGTGTTTTTCTTCTTTTTACATTTCAGGCTACCGTCTATGAAGTTATTTACTAATAATATATTTGATACCTACCGTACAACCATGCAAGCTACATACATGAAACCAACCAACCACATATATGATGAACTAAATAAGAGGAATATTCAACGTTCAATACAACTATACATACATACAAGACTTTGTACTTGAATTGTTATAATTATTAAAAACATTTCGTGATGCTAAAAAATACCCAGAAACAAAAAAATGAAAGAAAACAACTCCCACAATTGCTCTGCGATATTTTTGTAGAATAGATTTTGTAAAAATCCGACAATCTGTAATCCAAAACTGGTCAGAATTTGTGAAACTTGTAGCTTTTTGTGTAACTTTAATTAATGGGACCTTCAGCATATACTACGTGCATACATATAATATAATTTTTGAGAAAGTCTGATTTTAGCTAACTTAATTTTGATGATTACGAATGATCATAAAAATGAATTATTATTGTTTTTATAAGATATGCATTTACAAGCTTGTTGTAATTTGGACATGACATGATACTCATGAATGCATAAGTCAAATTATTAAGTAGGCCGTGTAGATCGTAAACCAGGTTGGACATTTTGCATAACAAATAATACTTTTAAACTGTTCCCTTGCAGTAAAATTCATAATCTAATTTATGATACAAATTTAACATTGCTACAACATATGTATTTACATAAATAGTAAGAAATAAGGAAATTAAATAGTATAACCTTTCTTGATTTTTAATTAATTTCTAATTTATTTCTCACTACCGCTAGATTTTTATAACTTAATAATTAACCTTTAAAAAATTTCGAATTATCACAAATTGCTATGATATACTCAAATGTTTGCAAATGAGACGAATCAATGTCACCATTATTCCAAGAAAAAATAAATAATAAATTAATAGTTGAATTTGAAAAAAAATCTACAGCGTAATAACTTGAGATTCATACCGAGCCATGCACAACTAAATATGTATTCTGCATCAATTTCCCCATGCACTCTGGATGCAAAATGTTTTGTATCAATTGAGCAACTACTGGATCCCCTTAGCAAAAAATTAGGAGAACTTGGTCAAGCAGTAACCCAATGATGTACATATTTCTTATTTAGCTTCTCTACAAATGCATCCTTCATTACTTGATTTCAGTTCAACCACAACTGAAATTCACTCCACAGCGTGTACTACCGTTTCATCAATGAACTGCTTTTGATATTTCCACCGGCCAACATTAGGTGGCCATCTACTCTAAAATTCCTCGTATAACGATCCTCCACACGGTCTTCAATTCTGCCAGAATTTTGTAGGACGTTCACAACGCTCTCATTGGTTGTGTAAGCTAACGAGGAGCAAGAGGACCAATCGAGGAATCGCGTTGAATTGGATGCCGTAAGAGTTGAGTTTTTCTCTTGGGGTTGGCATCCATCCAGTGGTTTTAAGCTTTTCAGACCCTAACGGGCACATTGCTGCCTCGAAATCATGGAGTAAACAGACTTTGTCCCGGCCAAGCATTAGTATCCGTTTGGATTGCAGGAGGAACGCAGCATTTGTTGAACGGTTCGTTCCGAAATTTTACAAAATTTCAAATTTTTCCTGAAATCTTTACTTGTAGGGACAAACCCTGCAAGCCAAGCAGTTGGAAAGGGACGATACCTTGATCGGCGTGCATTAAACTGTGTATGGCAAAAAGTCACACAGTACACGAAACAAGTGACAAGTGAGTGAGACACTAACCTAGCATAAGAATAAACATTGGAACCGTTTCACAGGATTGGATATATGTACCTATACCCGAAAGAATAATTATATTGGATTACATCACACACATCACACTGACGGAACCAAATTGGTTAACCCGACATAGTGCTCCCAAACAATTGTTTAATACGGCTACAAAATTTTACCGGCATATTTAACGCAGACGTTATGGGAAAGTGAATTTTGTTTAATATTTATTGCTTGTGCTTGTCTAGGAGCTGAAGCTTGCATTTATTAATCGTTAAAGTGGAGTGGTGATAATAATAATTATTATAATTAATAAGTTGTGTTAAAAGTTCAACAACACATTCTTCGCCGTTAGTTTTGTCTCTCTGGATGCACTTACATACAAATAACGGAGGAGACTAATCAATTATTTGTTTACAAACATTACCCTAACTTTGTTCGTGTTGTTATCAATTGAAAGTAAAGTGGATAATTATTGTTATTGATTCGGCTATAAATACACAATAAATACAAGACGCCCAGCTATACACGACCAACACAGTTGTAATAATGCGACAGGTAATATTTCATGAAGTTTCATTGAGAACCTAGACTGAGTTTATGTACGCTGTTAATGCCGCATACCTACACACGTATGTACATGCACAATATCTCCGATATTACGAGTCTCAGAATATCCAATTCGTTGACCTTCTTTACGATTCACTAGCAAACAAATTACCACCGCGATGCCATTTCCATTTTCCAGGCTACTTACAATTCCACCGTTTCTCTTGTTATTGGTTCCGAGTATTTGATGGGATCCCGAGGTTTATCTCTCGTCAATGTCATGAAATATTTTCGATTTAACATGCGAAACTTGCAAGAAGAAACGGGAGATTGAGTGGTGACAATTTTTTCTGACTTTGAGTTTGAGATTACTTGGTTATTAACAACATGTATTTATACCAGGATACAAATGTATAAATTTGTATGCATATATATCTGGCTAGCATACGGATGAGCTAATAAATAGGTAGCAAAACAGGAGACAAGAAAATTGCAAGCAGATTGTAGTATTAAAAGAGTAGTTTTCATTTCCTGCGGTCTCGATTTCCTTAATCAATCATTCATGGCATCATCATCCCCGTGCATTTATCTACATATCCAGGCAGAGCACAACCTCAATAAATACCAACATGCAACACTGTGCAAACTTGTATTGCCTCACATTGGCATTTGCAATTTGACGAATTCTCAAGATAAGAAAGAGTGAATTCTAAATATGAAGGTATGTGTGCAGCTCCTCCGACTATTGTTGCAAGGTTTTATGGATATTATTATTCCATGATAGCAGAGAAGCAAATATTGAAATGCCGGTTGGTAATTTTGCTTATAAAGAGGAGCAGTTGTTGCAGTAATTCTCATCTTGCCTTCTCGTTCCATTCTTTGATCGTGGTGTCTCTCTGTTTAATATTTACCCACACCACATCTCTCTAGCTTTGTTTTCTGAACTCATCTCCGTGTAGAAATGGGCGTCGAGTTAATAAAGTAAATTGTGGCTGTGTGAAATACTTTTTGTCCATATCGCGTAGTAAGAAATTCCTTTTTAGAGGATGGTTGGTGAGACACTCTCAAAATATTTATTCTGACAACCAAGTGTTAACCAGCTGCTACCTTTCTTTTCCTTTTGTATGTGACTTTGTTTAGCAGATTCTCACATTCACGATTTATTTACACAGGTCATGTCATCTTCCCTCCTGTCCCATCATCACACATTATGCAGCATCATTTTCTCTGTGTATTTACACTCGTACATACATTTTCTTGTTTGGCTAATTGTGCATTATCAATAATTATAATACAATAAATGCACTATGCATAAGCGTACGTACGTACATATGTAGATCTACGGGGTAGTGGATAATTCGAGTTATTAATGAAATTAGTTAATTGATTAAATTAATGCTTCGCTACTTTATGAGAGAATGTGTCCGAGTGGAAAAAAGTTTACATACATGACTGGCTGCTAATTGATTGTAATTGTTAATTACCCCATTTTTATTTTCCTGTCAACCAACCACCAACCGAGTAGTTTTTCTCGAAACGGCTTTTTTTGGATTAAAGTACACCCCTGAAACACGCTTGGTTTGGTTTTACAATGTCGGTTTCTGAGATGTTGAAACCTTGAGTTGGAAATGGTATTGATTTCTCATGTTTTGCTCTTTTTGTGTTTGAAACAGTTGGAGGTAAAGGAGATCATCACACCACCACCACGTCTAAGACGAAATCGTATTAATAAATAAATACTGACTCAGTAAGAGACCCAAGAGCAAGACAAGAAGAGGAAAAGAAGAAGAACCCTCCGGTTTAGAGGAAACCTTCAAAACTTGACTCGATAGAATTGGATTAGTGTTTTTACGCAGAAGAAGAAACTTTTCTTCTTCTTCTCTCAGAGTTTGGTGGGTGAATTTGGTTCTTGGCTGGCTGGCTTGGCTTGTCTTGTCAGGAATTAAGCAAGGAAACCTTCTCTCAGACCACATCCTACCCTGGAATTGGATTGGTAGACTGGGAAGAAGAAGAAGAAGTTAAAGAATTATTAAACGTTTAGTTTGAGCATTTAACAACATTTTGGAAACATGTATCCGGCTCCGACGAGACATGGTCCTCCTGCTGGGGTAAGCAAAGCAACTACTTTTCTAAAGTTTCTCCCTCTGTCAAACGCCCATACATTAATACATACGTACTATTACGTACATTCGAATGAATGCTCATAAGAACATGAAGAACTAAGGCTTCGTCTATAGTTTGTAGTGGATTCACTTATCGTTACTGATACACGTACATACCATGCATACCCCGATTATTAATAAGGCCCCACTCGACTTCATCTCTGGAAAGCAAATTAACATCCCATGCTCCTATTACTATTATTGTTATTATTAAGCAGGAGCAGGGAGCGGAGAGAGAAATGGTCTGGAAGTACTTATAGCAGTTTCCCCCTAAATCAAATCTGTGCCTCGACAATGGCTGGACTCTGGGATTTTATTATCCAACTCATAACCCAAGTCCCTCAGGCACTTATCCCACTTCCGCATGTATTTAGAGAGAGTGGCAGGGACGACGAAGAAGCGGATTAGATTATTATACGAGGACACGACGACCCTCTCCACCACCGCCACTCCTCCTCCTCCAGAAGAAAAGGGCTGACGACGAGTAAAATAAAACTTTGTAAACAGTAAATTGTTCACTACGGACGGAACTCTTGAGGAGAGATGCAACCAGACCAGTCAGTCAGATGAGACCCTTCTTCGTATAAATATCACATCACCTCTCTCCCTTTCTCTCTCTCTCTCTGTCTCTCTAAAGGAGAATGCTCAAGAAGGAACACTTGGGAAAAGGTTCAAATGTTGACCTAAACCCTCGCTCTCGTATGGTTGTAAAAAACAAGGGATTCATTCCGCTCTGGTGAGAAATGCGATGCAATTTCCCAACCGACCGAAAGAAAAGAATCGATCGATACCTTTCGAGCTAGACTGGAGTTGTTGGGGTTGGCTCGTCTTCCTTATTCGGCCTTTTTACTTACGGCGTTTGGAGCTAGGCTGCTGGGAAGCATTTTCTTTAATCATCTCTTCTCTCCCTCCCAGCAAGAAAGCCCAACTCCCCACCACCGACGACGGAAAGATATAGTTTTACTTATTGTTCGTATATATATATACGCATAAGATCCATCGTAGTCGTAGTAGTGGAAGAGTCGTGGCTGGTAGTAGTAGAGGAGCATAATGGTAAAAAATACTCTGAGGCTTAAACATAAAGCAAACACTTGCTTCCTTTTACAACACCGCTTTAGTTAGTCCCTCCGTGTGGCGTGGCTTACCTTATTACGCGTTTAGTGGTTTTTATGGGAGATGCATTGTCCTCAGTCCGTGTTCTTCTTTAGCGTTTTACTCTCTTTTTTGCGAAACTTTGCTCATAAATTATTCAATATTTTGTTAAAA
Source organism: Folsomia candida (assembly GCF_002217175.1). Lineage (NCBI taxonomy): Eukaryota > Metazoa > Arthropoda > Collembola > Entomobryomorpha > Isotomidae > Folsomia > Folsomia candida. The sequence continues at coordinate 21,195,030 of NW_019091193.1, read as the reverse complement.
AAGTTTTGTTTAAAAATGTAGAATCCGTGTTGCCAATATCACACGTAGTACATACCAATGGTTAGGTTTGAGTTGTAATATGTACGGTCTGTGCATGTGCCTCAGGCAGGGTTTCGTTTACTTTAGCACTTCTTTCGCCATTTATTGACTATTTACTTTTCTCCTTCATTCATTTACTTTTCCATTTTGCTCGGTGCAATGCAGTTGTACATTGGAGGTAAAATATACGAGAGTGGTACACGACATATGCTACATTTATTTATTTATTATACTGCCACTACTACTCCTTTGACTAGGTTCAGACTTTATCCTTTCTGCGTGCCACATTTTATTCTGTTTGACTAGTTGGCCAGTGTCAATAATGGAGTTGGACTCGGTTTTTGTACCAATCTAATCCAGTAGCAATTACTCGACTGTGGCATCATTCCTGAATGTGCTGGCAACCCAATTGAGTTCAAATAATGATAAAAAGTGGCATTTGGCATATTAACACAAGTTCTCGTGGTGTTATTATCTTGTTCAATTTATGCCAAGTTTTCATTCCCACCTTCCTCCTCCTTGCATTCTTATTCCCGTGGTTTGCATTTTATGGCTTGATTGCGTTTTATTCTGACTTCTGTGTGAGCTTGGCTGCAACAAGGTTGAATCTTTTGGCTGATATTATCTAATAAATATTTTAATCAAATGCTGGCTAGTTTTACCCAACGCCTATTACGTATATGCCATATCATCGTGACTAAAAGGGCATAAAACTAGTTTGTTTTTCGTTCGTGTTTCGTTTAATAATTTGACGTCCAGTCACACAGTCGTATCACAACCAACGATCCACCAGATCTAGATTGATATTCATAAAAATCGCTTATCGCACCATCAGCATTTTTGTCGTAAGACCTGGTTCGTTGATATACGAGCAGAAGTAGTTTTATTGTCATCAAGTTACTCAGTGTCTCCTCAGACACAGACATTAATAAATGTATGTATGTATGTATGTATGTATGCCGGTGTCAATTATATGTTTTCGTGTTTGCCAGCTACATCATAATAATTAGCGATTAAACGGGTTATTTCTTTTAAAAGAAGCTAATAAATATTTGATGACTGTAAAAATTAACTTGAGATCATTATACGCAAACTTGGCGAGTTCGTGCAAGTTCCAAAAAAGCTCCCAGTTGTACCGAACAACAGCTCAATTAGGTTTGCTAATTCATTCTGAATGAATGATGCAAAAGTTATATGCGATGCATATTCCATTGTATGCTAATAAAGGGCTTAAAATAACTTGAGCTACATGTATATTTGGAGTCATTCAACACCTCTTGAAAAAATTGGGACCCATAAATTTGAAAATATTATCTGGATTTGGCTGGTTATTTATAAAACATTAAAACTTTAGCTCCCACTATACTTTAATTTGATATTTGTGTTGTGACTGTTGGGACTTAATTGAGACTGCATAATGGGTTCCTCCACTCAGAAATTGCTTACTTCTTCAGAGTCAATACATACATAAGTTGTGTCTATTCTTATCCTCTCGCAACTGCGGATACCTTAAAAAACAGCATCGTGATCATCTACCTAAGTATTTATTATTATCATTGTGAGTTGCTAATTATGCTGTTCATTCATATCCACTTTCCAACTACTGCATGCATGTACACATATTTGGATGAATTATTAATGAGGCCAAAGTCAACTCTTCTTATCGTGAGTGAACTCACTTGTACGTGTCAACCTTCATTACTCTTTAGTATAAAATATGTAAAATAACTAATGAAATGAATCGTATAATTTTGCAGGCACCTCCAGCAGGCAGCGGCCCAGTGAAGTTCACCATTGCGGAAACGCTGGAAAGAATTAAGGACGAGTTTAACTTTCTTCAATCGCAGTATCACGGGTGAGTTGAGACACATTAATTCATTTAGTTATGAAATCCATATTGTGCACAATACCATTCGTAAGCCAATTTAGACTTTCTTTTCAAACTTCGTCCAACTACAACTTTTGCATATTTCCAGTCAGTCCTCGGTACAATGAATAATATTAAAAATAAATAAGTTGACAATACTAAGCCAGACATAAGTTTCTTGTGTATTGGTTTGGCTTCACATATTGTAAGTAATCTCCACTTTGTCAATCAGCTCACTCCACCAGAAGTGAAAGTAACCTTTATCCAAAGAATGTATTTAAACTAACTCGAGCTCATTTATAAAAGCCGTCAAAAATAAAATGAGATGAATATGAAGCCCACAGTGGGCATAGAACCTGAAAAAATGAAAGCAATCATTCCTCGTCGTTTTCCTTGTACAGCGTGCCGTTCAAACTTCAGTCTCATTTCATTTCCTCAACTCACAATTTTTTCTTTCAACTTTCTTTTCATCTCATCTTATTCAAATTACTCGAGTGTGTACGTACTTGAGTCGTGGAGACCATATAAATATTCGAGGAGATGACGACTTTCCTTCCTCCGCATCTCGAGCCTTTCTCTCTTCAACGTATGTACGTTCGTACCTTGTATAAAATATATTCCTTGACTGCGTTTATTTCTCAACTCACTCTCAACTCGACAAGGAGCGAATTTGAATTGGGCTGAGAAAAGGAAATGAGAGAAAGGAGAGATATATGTGGATGGAGACAGAAAATGGTGATTTTTTTTACAATTCTGCAGCGCATGTTAACTCGAGTCTGCAATAATAGTTGGGCTGAACATGTTTATTTTAACATAGTAAAACAGTTTGCAAACGTTATTTATTTTTTTTGTCCACATCCATCTAACGCAAAGTTTACTTACTGGACCAATTCAGTCAGCGTTTTTTCTCCAAGTAAAATGCAGCCGAGGAGCTGCAGCGAGCTGTCGAGGATGTGTAACAAATTTTTGGTGGTTGTGAACGCCATTCATGAATAAGTCATAAGGAGTGAAATCTATGTACACAGTCGTCCAGATAGACTTGTTCATAGCAGGCAGGAGTTGGAAATAGATGTGCAGATAATGGGTAAATACTTGCTGGCCTCTTCTTGATCATCATGAAATTATGTCACCAAAAGGGGCTGAAATAATTCAGTTGGACAACCTACTCCGGTATTTTTTTTACAAGACCATTCGTTTATTATATTTATTTCCGCGAATTTTTTTGCAAGTTGCGTAAGCATCTCCGACTTATTTACGAGCATTCTCTCCATCGTCGAGTTGAAGTGAGACTTTTTTGTCTTATAAATATTTAGCCTTGTGCAGATTGCCTGGAGTCTTATGCAAATCATATACAATTTTCGCAGTGGGCTATACCTACAGCGATCTAGATAAGATGTGCGAATAAATTCCAGTGCAAATTCCAATTAAAATTGTTCAATAATATATACCCCGAATGCATAAATAGCTCAATGTTCAACTACCATTTTTCCTAGGAGGTTAGTGCATTCTTCTTAACCCACGACGACTCGTTGAAGATTTTACCATGTTTTTTATATCAAACCAATTTGTAAATTGAATGACATATGAAGTTCGGTGATAGCAAAATAATAATTGTATAAAGTAAGGCGTGTCTGCTTTTGTCTAATTTAATTATCGAAAAAAGGAAGAAGAGATCATTCCAGACTTAATTGTTACTCTTATTGCTGGCACAAATGTGTTTCACTTCTGTAAAAAAAAAAGTAGACTTTGTCCATGTTTGTGGTGAGAGTGAGCCAATAAGGTAGGAATTCCAGGAGAAGAAACGAGTTTACATTTCAGAGGATGCATACATTGAGGAGTAATAATAACAGAACAATAACGCCGTGATGGATTTGAGCGCTCCGGAGTTCAACGTCGTCATCTTCGTGGTTTGTCCATCTCTGGTTTTTTGTCTACTCACCAAATTTACTCAACTCCTCCAGTCAATTGTTGCATTGTTAAGTGAGTTTAGTTAGATAGTGATTTGAGATAGCTTGTTGATGGTGGTGGAGGTGGGCAAGCTCGAGAGAGGAGTACCTCCATCCATCGTCAGCAGCTCTCTAAAGCAGTCGACAAAAAATCTCTCTCAAGATTGGATTAGCATGTAAATTGTAATTGTATTGTGATGTAGTGTGCAGTACAATGTAAATGGTTTGGTCACTGCTTGGTATCTCTTTCTCCTGCGGTTATTGTTGTTGGAGGCCCACTGGAGTTATTAAACCCTCATCTTCCTCCTACACCAATGTTGCGGTATGTGTTGTGTATGTATCTATCCCTATGTTTGCGTGTCGTCTTGGTTGTTTCTCCTTATCCGACTGAATTGACACCTCTCTCGCTCTCAGCCTTATGTCTTACGCCGAGTTGGTCGAGGTTTAATGGAGAATTTATCCAACAGAAAGATTATCAAAGTTGAAAGTTTAATCATCCAAGGATCGTAATAAAATAATCCCTCCGAGATGATGATGATTTTAAGCACCAACATGTTTTTTTTGTTGTTAATGCGTATTAAATTACAAATAATGCAACTCTTTTAATGCAGCAGTAATGAGCTGTCGGTCAATTGAGTTGGATGCATGCATGCGGTGCCATACTCCATTTGAGGGTGGAGGGATGGTTATTGGATTGCCAAGCAAGATCACTTTTTTGCCTCGTATCTTGACGAGAAAAAATGGAAAAGAGCCGCAGTCGACTTGCTTCATTTGATTGCTTTCATGTCAAGCTCAACTGACTTGAATGTGTTTGTAAATGAAAAATAATAATTTTTAGCTGAATTATCATTTATCGCACTCTCATGCACACTCTCCAACTTGATCATTTAATCACAAAGAGTGCACCATCACTACTACTCGCGTAATGTTGTTTCATTCAAGATGCAAATTGAAATTGTATTCTGTGCTCGAGTTCTTTTTATGCCTTCTTATCCACCACCCGACACAGCTTTCTTGAACTCGAGAGAAGGGAACCAACCAAGGACAGGAAAGTCTGTGATGCGTTCCATAGTTCCATCACCAGCGTCATCGTCATCGCGTCTCCTTGTCTTGAGATAGCGTCACGGTCGGTATGGGCGGTCACAGCCGGGTGGAGCGTGACCTGCCTCTCTGGCGCTGGACGCAGCAGTTCACCAGCCAACTCGCTCCCACTTTTCCTCCTTCGTATTCCAGAGCAATCTTATTTTTATTCTTTCCTTCCTCCTTCCTGGCGTTCGTGGGCGGTTTGTTTGGCTTATGATACGATTTGACAATCTAAATACTTTTACTCCTCCTGCTACCCCCACCGCAGCGCCGCGACGATGTATCTGATGAGGCTCACTCTGTTTTGTTAATCTCCTCACAAGATCAATGCCGCATTGTTCCCTATTGTTTGTATGGACGAAATGTAACTCATCAAATGGAACAAGCAGGGGAACCAAGAAGGATTAGTTCGGCTTGGGTGATACGCTTGGGTGGTTTAGGTTGGTCCGTTTTCGTACAATTTTGCTGAAAAAAATGCACAACAGAGAAAAAGAGGCAGAGTAGCAGCCTTGTTCACTCCATGCAACCCATTTTTCACACAGGATGGCTTTGTTAAAGGGTTGTGATGTGTATTGCAAAATGAAGCATGGATGAGATACGCATAAACGGCAAAAAAAAGTTTCACACACTAATTTGAAGAGATGAGTCGCGGAAGCATGAACGAATCGAAAATGCGATGAGAAGTCCTTTATATAAATATCCAAAGTTGAGTTTGAAATTGTGCGAGTTCAAGTGGTTGTGGAAGTTGCGGTTGTGGTCAGGTCGTGGACGAGAGCTCGTGGTCTTTTCCTATCAAGAGACAGCTCGAGAAGGGGGAGACCGAGGAGAGAAGGCGAAACAGATAGTGCCAACGAACTAAAGTGCAAAGTACCAAACTAAATAGTACACGACATACGTAGGCCTTCCCCTTCTTGGACGATTCGTATATACGTAACTATGCATGAAACTGTTGACTGTCGCGGCGTGAGTTGAGTCTCCCAAACAAAGTTTCTTCCGAACTTTGTTTGAGAGGATTTAGTAAATTTGTCTGGAGAAAGTTCATCCGGTATTATGAGTACGATTATTGAATGCATGTTTCCATTTTTAATTATGTACATGAATTTTGTAGTTGTGCTTTGCATTTTATGGGGCAACAGCAAACTTGGGTTTTGAAAGCTAAATAGCTTGTTTGCTTTCTCCACTCTACGACTCGTGCATATTATCCATCCCCTGTTTGTGGATAGGATAGAGATATTTTCTCAGCCCAGAGGTGCTAGTGTTCATAGAAATCCACAAGGTGATGTAATGTTGATATCGAAACCTTCCAAACCATGAACCACGAAACAACCAAGGAACTAGACAAGCAAATTCCAGCCAAAACCAAGCCAAACCACCCCACCCACCTATCTGTCGTATTTAGGAGGTGAGTGTGTAAAACAACTATCGTCCTCATATTTTCCCTCGCTCCTCTGTGTGCTGCTGCGGTTTACTATGTTTCAAACCACCGAGTTGAAGCAGCAGAAACTGTCCTGGCTGTCCTAATCGTGTCGTGTCATTAGATTTATAAGACTAAACTAAACTCTAGATTCAGGCCTGTCCTGCGGTTGCGGTGTGTGTGGGGAGTGAATGGATGGATATCACTTCTCTCTCATCTCCTCTCGGTCTGGTTACACAGTCGTCGTCGTCCTCATCGTCATAGGTTGTAGTAGCCCTACCAGTGGTTTCGTGGTCGTTGTGGGCTTTCACGACGCACAAAATGCTAAAACTGAACTCAAACTCAATTGCATTTCCACTTCCAACAGAAATTTTCATCCTCAATCCTCAGAGGAGATTCCCTTGGCGTTGGTGTTGGTTTGGCTTCACTTTGTTTTTGCGGTTTTGTCTCCCTTCCTCATAAAGATGGCGAATGGAATGGATGGTTGGGGTCGATGTTGGTGATATTGTTACACATACAAAACTGGTGGATGAAAGGATTAGTGGGCAAATACATACTTGCACATATCTAAATGTTACGTCATTCATACGTGCATATACATAGTTTGGATAAGTAATGACAGGATTATTGTGGTTATTTTAATGCATATTTTTTTAGAATTTTGCAACGTTTGTAATTCTGCCAACTCAGAATGTTGTTGAGCAAAAAATGAGACGATTACTGACCTATTGCAGTCGTAGTTTAATGACATGTATTTAGCCAAAATTGTAACCAAATACTTGCGATTGAAGTGATACATACACAAACTGATATAAATAAATGTGCACTTACATATTTATTGATGTATGTAACAGCCATTTCGGAAGAGAACTCTAATAAATGGGCAAACTGGGCCTAATTTAATCATCTGCATAATTTACAACCTTACTGGCTTTCTTCTTCTTCACTTTACTAGGGCGCAAAAAATAAGGATTGCAACAGATATAATTTTAATGAATTCCCTAAACTATCATTTCAATAATTTGGTTGATTGGTGGTTTGCGCTAAAAAATTTGCAACTCAAGCTTTACCCTGCATCAATTCCTGTCGAGAATTAATTTCACGCATCACTGCATGATGAAGATGAAACAAGAAGACAATCAACTATGTGTATGTATGGATTCGTGACTTGCATCGTGTAGCATCATGCGAGCCGACCAAGAAGTTGATTGTGCTTACTGCTCACTCTTTTCGTCCGATTTGCCGAGATAAAAGTCAGATCACTTTTTAGTCGTGATGTAATATTAAAAATTTAGGTTTTTCACAAAACCCAACAACCGAGGTGTCTTGTCGTGATGTGATTTTACAGTGTGGGAAATATTCATGTGTAAATTATGATGCTCTGTCGTATAACTGGTTGTTATTTAGCTACTGGTTGGTCCACGCAGACGACGGCACAGTAAATATTCAACATGACAGACAGGACATTCAACTGCGGAAAATGCGGAACTTGTAAATTGAGTGAATAAATGGTTATGTTGATTGATGGGTAGTTTTAAATTATCTGCAGAGACGAACAACTTTGTTTCGTTGTACAAAAGTTAATAACAACGTGTAAACGTTTACCGGATTTTATTATAATTGTTTTAATTGACAGGTAATTAATTTCTAATGTAATTTGTTTGCTTCCAGGATCAAATTGGAGTGTGAGAAAATTTCATCAGAGAAGACCGAGATGCAAAGACATTATGTTATGGTAAGCACTTAAATAATCCTCGTTTTTCTTGGTTTAAGCCGGTCAACGGTTTTGGAGCATTCGCCTAGTTTACACAAATCTCTCGTGAAAAAATATTGGCAATAATCTTGATGCTTGTTATGACGCGAAATTCTCGAGTCGTTGTTTGTATGCACTTAAATAAGTTATATCTTCTGATTTTGTGTCAGTCACTTTCAAGAATAGTCATGAATGGATATTTCATTAAAGTTGAACTAAATTTTGCCTGTCAGTCAAACAATGAACCTGTGGTTGTAACATCAGCCGCCATTTAACGTTACATTTTTTGCATTGATACGTTAATTGCAAAGTTTGATAGCATCGTGATGGGTTGGCTGATTTTATTTGCGTTTGGCTTAATTGAAGTCATTGTGCTTGCAAAAATTTCACTGAATTTGTTACAATTTTAATTGCAACACACACCAGATAATTATAATGACCGAACTTTTACTATGTTAATTTGCACTGCCCAGTGTACACATGCATACAAATGCCGTATTTTTTGTCGTATGTACCATGTAGGAAATATGTACATGCGTGTATTCTTTATCGTATTCACGCTTCATTCTTTTGGGCGAGTCGTACAATTTCAATGAAATTCTCTACACATTACTATTATTTAGTAATGTCCACGAAATAATAACAAGCCCCCTATCTGTCAGATTGCTATCGTTTTTACATAGGTTTGTTTGTATCATCGTTTATAAACGGTACAGATAAGCACACGTATTGAGTTTTAAATTCATTGCGCTGAACGATTTTTTCATTTGATGAATGATGCGATCGTTTTTTTTTGTTTGATGAGGGTTTGATGACTCATTGTTTGATAATTTTATTGTTTTATGAGCTAGCCGGCTAATTAATTATGGGAGTTTTTTCTAATAAGATTCATAAAATGTAGTTTTAATTTAATATTTTAATAAAACTTATTGTGAGATGTGCAGGCGTCAATCAGTTAACACCGATACATATTTACATACATACGTGTGATTAATGCGTCACTTAATTCAAATTTATTCTTTATCTGCAAAAGTACTTACATGTATTTTCAGAACTATGGATAACGATATATGTGTCATACGGCTATTTAAATTACAGTGATAAAATTGTCACAGAATCTTTGCAGTTATCTATCATAAAGCTAATTGAGATTGTATTAAACATTTACTAATAAATGGATTTAATATATTGCAGTATTACGAGATGTCGTATGGCCTGAACGTTGAAATGCACAAACAGGTAAGAACTCATGCGTCACTAATTTTTACTAGATTATCCTTTTCAAAGGTGCCGAACTTGTTGATTGTTTGTATAATTATTGAGAGTAAATCAATATAATCAATACTTTATCAATACAAACCTTATCAAAATGTTCACACTACTGTCAAAAGAAACTTACCCCGACACCGACGGTTCTGGTTTCATGGAAAATTACAAGATTTGTACATGTATCTATTTAAGTAGGAACCGTTAATGCGATTGCACGTATGTATCACACTTTTCTGTTGATTTTGTTACCAGTGCGAAACTGCAATTTAAATTCTTGCTGTTCTTGTTACCTTCCTGTGGTGCTGGGATTATACAAGAATATGGCTGGTTGACTGGGGATGGTCCATCACCTTCCTCAAGATCATGAATCTAATAGCATGCATGCACTTCTTGAAATTGTTATGCAATAAGAAGTAGAGTATAACGAAAGATGGTTTGATATCAAGTTTTTTTTATCTCTTTGCTGATGAGAAGATTATTATTATTCGATATCTTGATTTAGATTTGATCGACGCATGAGTGATTTTGAATGACGCTGGTTAGATTCGCTCTTTCATTGCGTTCTTGCCGATGTGGTGGCTACTCTTATTTATTTACTTTCAAATTGGATTGTTCAATAAATAAGCGATGGTTCGATCGTCAGTCTTTCTTTTATCTCTCGGGAGTTGAAACCCAAAGAGAATTTGATACTATTTAGTTGCGGTTTTGTTTTTTCCTCTTCTGATCTAGTACCCATATCCCCTTATTATCCCCCAATCTATGAACGTATTTATGTGGTGAAACAAGACTTGACCAGCCTTTTATCGGATTACAGTCTTTGTTATGCAGAATGCACGCTGTGTAATTAAAATATGGTATTTCCAAGTCTTGACAGCTTCACTTGGTACAAATTGTTCAATATGGTGAAGATAAAATTTGTTATTGTCAATTATTGTGCGGGTTACTAGTTTCACCCGGATTGTGCATCTAGTAGATAAATATTCGGTGGTCGAGAAAACTTACCAGTTTCTAACCATAGAGCTCAAATCACCGTCAATGTTAAGAAAACTACACAAAGAAATCGACAAGTTTTTGAACCTTTTAGGTGATGTTTAAAATAAGTAATTTTCACATCTTATTGAAACCCCGCAAAATTCAGGCCAGATTAGGAGTTACTTTAACAAGTAGTTTGAGGTTCAGTTTTATTACTCTCATTTACGATTCAATTTTGTATTAATATCATACCCATGAAACAAAAATAATACGAATGTGCTTCTACTTATTCTAGTTGTGGTGATAGTTTGAAACACCTTATCTTGGGCGATTTAGAAGATCGCATGCATAGTGACAATTTAGTAATTCAATTCCGGGTTTTGGTGGTGGTGGTGATTATCCACGCCACGCTTTGGTGCCTTCTCGATATACCTACCGGTCTTTTATCTCATGTCATGACACATCTCTCTCGCCCACCATAAAACTGAATAAAATAAAGGGTGGGTGAGTGAGTTATGTTGTCGTAGCTTAGTGAATGAATATAATGACACAGAATTTTATTTTATTTGTCCCTCTGTGTGAGCCCAACTGTTGTATCTACATGTGTACACGTATAACTAAACGAGTACACCTTTTCTGGCGTATTAAGCAGAATACGGGGTAGACCAGCGAGGGTGATCCGAATCTTTGTTACGTTCATATCAGCCATCGCCTATCTACATGCACAATGCAGACGCCATGACAAACTCGTCGTAACGATATCACGATCAATGTCATTTCTACTTTAGCTGTTCGTGCCTCCCACCCATTGTCATGAACGCCATGCATTTTTATTTCCTTCCTCTACACGACCAATATATATGCATGCATGCGAATGGAAGCTAAGAATTGGATTAATGGGAAAAGAAATTGAATGCAACATGCACTTATTACTGATAACTAGATTTATTATCATGTCGGGTGCAAAAAGCTAAACTTTGTACGCAAAGGACTTCAACGTTAAAATTCACTCGTTAATATAATCTCATTTCATCCTCCAAGTAGGCAAAGGTCATAAATAAGATTGGGGTGCAGAAGTCAAATCACCAGAAATCGCAATAACACGCCGAATTTGGTTTTATTTTGATTGATTTATATGGGTTGTCTGCTCCTCATGCCCATCAAGGAGCCAGGACGACGACATCATCATCATCTTGCTTGATCTACTGTTTCATTATTATCAACCACCAAATGTAAATGTGCTTACCCTTCTGTTTTCGACCAGACGTCCCAAGATTCCATATTTAGCTTTCCGAGAGAGATCCAACCAAGCCAAGTCTGGGATGAGGATTAACTTTTCTTTGTTGAGGCGTCAATCCACACCCCACCACGCAAAGCACTCCAAGCAGAGCGTCATGTTCATGACCATGTTGAACACGAGTAAACTTTTCTTTTTACGACGATATAGACGAACATGAAATACATAAAGTTAACCAGTAGTGACCACGAGTATGTGTTATTATGCTTCCACCATGCACCGCTTCTTAATATGGGTACCAAAGAGTATGCACGTTTTTTGCTCCTCATTTTTGGTAAGAATTTCTAAATAATATGCTCAAGATGTATGCAAATTTAGCAGAGTAGAGAAACAGGGCACAATGGGCAGGGTCGAGTCCGGCCCCCTTGGTTTGTTTGGATTTCTTTTGGATTCCGACCCTTCCAATTCTTATGTGTTGTCGTCGGCTATTATGAGTTGCTCTTGTTTTCATGGTGTTTCATTGTACATTGTAAATGTGTCCGAGTGGTTGGTGCCATATGGATGGATGGATGGGCAAGTAATTGTGATTCCGGGAAGGAAACTGAAAAGGGACTCTGAAAGGAACCCAAGGGCTCTTCCATAGTTTCTTGCTCCCCTCACTTTCCTCCTATGTACATATGCATTGTAACCTGATGCTCAAATTCCCATAAGGCAACAACATGAATGCAATCAACCCTACCAGGCCCTTGAACCGTTTTATAATAGTTGATAAAGAGCAGTAACCAACGAGCCAGGGAGTAAAGTCAGTCGTCGTTTTAGAGGCTGTATTATTATTAGTTGAGGGAACCCTTAATTTAGGAAGGAAACCGGGACCTTATTATTCAGGGTCTTTTATGCTGCAAATGTATATGTTTGATACTGCACCCTTCGTTCTGCTCGTGTTAGTCACGGTTGTTAATGGAACCATGGGATGGATATAATTCGTCATTCATGGGGAACGACGAGAGGACAAGACAGGAAATTAGTTAAATCGTCCCTTTATGCTTTTTAGGCCGAAATAATCCTGCTTCTGCTGCTCCTTAAAGATGCTGCATGGACCTTTGCGGTCTGCTTACTTATCTCCACTCTACGCAGTGAATCTCTTCAACCTGGGGAAGAGGGAAGTGAAAACTAAAACCTCCGGAAATTGTTTTAGGTTTAGAATAAACCACGAAAAATACATTTCCGTATGCATTTTTCCGTTTAAATATCCACTCCAGAATTTGGGAGCGGAGTACATTACCGAGCTATTCATGTGTTGTTTATATTGTTGTAAAATTGATAAACAGCTGAAAATGATATTATGTACATCCAGTCAAAGATTAAATATAAATTATGCACGACAATGTTTTTGTGATTGTTGGATCAATGAAAAGTCAATAAGTCGAATGGACGTGCGTGCAGCCATATCAGTTGAGGCTACGTATACGAGTGTATTTATTAAAATGCTGAAAGTTTTATGGCCACATTTACTTTCGAAGCAGTAACAATTGCACCAGAGAAGTATAAAAAAGGAAGAACAACACTTATTTAATTATTGTGATGTTTGTTACTTATAAGCAGTTTATTGTAGGCGGAGATGCAAGTTTTTACAGAGGAAAGTAATCACTCATTCATTTGTCAAGAGAAAGTGTGATAATTTCTCATTTTTCTACCCCATTTCGTCTCCGTACATTTACTTTTTACAGCTCATTGGTTCCAAATTCTGAACCGGAAATTCTTTATTTATTATACATTTGATATCCATGAACAAGTCATGTCAACCAGAGTAGAAGTGTACCCCAAATCCCTCCGGCTGGGTGGAAAGCCCAGTGGTCCAACGGTTGAAAACTTTGTGAGCCATTCAGAAACCTTAATCCCCAATTGTATCGTCTCCTTCTCTTCTAGTAGTAGTACCCACTACACACATAACCTACATACAATGCCTCATCATCATCATCATCATTCAGACCCCTCGTTCTATTGAGCCCTTGATTTTTAAAACGTTACAAATAAAACAGGAATCAGATGAAATGATCCAACTCGTAGGTCCTCATTTTTTCAAGTTTTTAACATTTAGAGTTTGGTTGAACAAATGCCTTCTGGTCGGTGAGACAAGGGTGAGGGTTTGCGTATGAAAAAGGGTCTTTTGTGATCCCCATTCTCCATTTTAATAAATAGAACGGCATGAAAGAGACCCTCCATCCATCCGCATCCTCATAGATCCCTCTGGTCATCAGTTCATTCCTAATGTAATAATATCTCATTTCACTCGCTCGCTCACCCTCCTTCATCCCCAGGCCACTCATGAATAATCACCAGAAATCAAGGTGGCAGTTGCAGTTGCCAACGTGCGTGTCATTGTTGTGTGTCGCCGTCCCGTCCTCGTTGGTTCTTTCGTGGATTCAAGTCACTGGGGTAGCACAAGGGCTCGACGGACCCTTCGACTTCCTCATCGAATCATCTCACATCTCCTCTGGCTTAGAACAATGTAGTAAATCGTATCCCGAGGAAAATCAAGCAACAATTGCGCAATTTTCTTTTCCCTTTCCTTCAACGAGAACGTACATTTTCTCCGTGTCCAACTGTTTTATGACCGTGTCACGACCCAGCCCAAAAGGGATTTATTTATTCTATTCGTTGTTAGTTAAGGTCTTTCTCCACACTCCATTTTTTACGCTGTGCATATATCCATCAAACATCCCTCGAGAGCACACAGGACCAAGTTGCATGGGGTGCAGTAGTGGTGGTAGTGTTACCCATCCATTGTGTGAGAAGGCATTATCATTATTATTCCATCTGTGTGAATAAGGAAGGAATTGGGGAGAGGGAGTCGGACCCTAATTTTTTTCTGGATTGGACTGGGAGGGGAATTTGTTCGGTGTGTTGTGTTCATGAATCTCATCTCTTCATCATAATCATCAGATCATCCCCGGCGTTCTGTGCCCGAGAACCACGCTCCACTGGTCATTCTCTTTCCCCACTTTTACATAATCCAAACAAGCCATCGTCTATACCCACCCTCCAACGAAGCCATGCACTGCAGCAGGGCCACGCTATAGGGTAAACACTTTGTGGAATTTTTGAAGGGTGAAACACACAAGGGACGGGGAAAGAGGCTTAATTGAGAAACGTTTATTGGTTGTGGGATGTGTAAGGGTAATGACAAGAATTAAAATACATGCATTTTTCTTGATGACTGGTCTGAAGTGTAGGGAAAAGATTTGTCAATTCATGATTTGGAGGTGGACGGATGCATCTGTGTATAAAAGATTACTATGATGAGAAGCGGTGTAAATAAGTGGCATGTTTTAGTTAGGGAACATACTGACCGTTGTACCTTTTCCTGAAACTGGATCTGAAACCCTGTGCATGAGCGACTCATCTCATCAATAGGGTCATATCGCACATGACATTTCCTAACAAGACCTCGATTTAATTGTTAGGCCTTATTTCTTGGAAACACATTTGACGCCACAACCACACTTTACTGAACCTGTTGTGAGTAGTTAAAGATCTGTTGAGCAGGTCGGGCATGAATTATAGTGTGGTCATCATCATCCAAGTAGAAAGTGTCAAATCTCAAGTGTTCTTTCTCGTCAAAACACCACCATCCATGGTCATTGTAGTCTCCAGTCATATACTTTTTCATCCTTGGTTGCGTTGCTGTTGAGTTGATTACCTAAAATTGAGGGTTTATGGGGAGCAGTAAAGTAAATTAAATATTTAGGACGGGTAGAAGCAGGAGCAACCCTTTTCCCCTTGTCCACTAATCCTCAACAA
The DNA here is from genome assembly GCF_002217175.1 of Folsomia candida. NCBI lineage: Eukaryota > Metazoa > Arthropoda > Collembola > Entomobryomorpha > Isotomidae > Folsomia > Folsomia candida. Next base: position 21,179,649 of record NW_019091193.1, on the reverse strand, counting down.
AGCCAAAAGGGTCCTTAGTGTGGCATAGGGGAATATAAGGGAGGAACGTCGGTCCTTCAAATGAATGGGCTGGTGCTGCTGGTCTGCTGCTTAATAAAGGTTTTGAGGGTTGATTTTCCTCAGATTGAGAGTGAGTGACGGCAAATTGATATTCAGTCACTCTTTTCTATTTCGGACCACGGAACATTAGCAGCATATGGTCTTCCCACACATTTTAGACGACCAAGCGTGTGGTGGGCAGAAGGGGTCAAAATTTCCTCAAAAATATATAGTCCACGAGATATTCGAGGCTTTCGGCGTACTGTGGCAATACTAATAATCATGAAGCTAAGATTTTGATTACATACTCATCTCATTGATTTTCGATTGTGTAATCAAGTAAGTTGGTGAGCAAACAGACGATGGGGTGAAGCTAAAGTGAATCCAAATGAGTAAAAGTGATGGAACATGAACATCCGACAAAACCAAGAACGCTGGCTTGTTTGTTGTAGGTAAAGGGGGGACGACGACGATGGCGATGATGGGTGGCTAGCTGGTGGCATGTTGCTTGGTGTGGTTTTGTTTGAATTGGACATGTTTACTTTATTATTAGCCGAGCCAATGTTGATTGTGCTGTGCAAACAAGTCAAATGGCGATGTTTCCTCCTCCTCCTCCCATGCAGCAACGTTTCAGTTTAGTTAGTGTACATAGATTCTACTCATTTCATTTCATACCAGAGATGATCCAACAACATCCAACCAATCTTGGTATTAAATAAACAGATCTCTGCTTGGTTCACTTAACGTGAGTTGAGATAAATAAATCAATATTGAAATGTTATCCGAACACGGATTGGGATTGGATGCTAAAGATGATAGGCAAGTGGATTAATGAACACAACTTTTAAGAATTATGTGGCAAAGTTGTTGTTCAAAAGATGTTGTAAGTTGTAAATTCAGTTTATGAAAATTACCGATTTTTAAAAATTTTATGGCTCATTGTTTGCTTTCTATCTACGCCAACTTTACTGGAAAGTTTTTACAACGTACACATCCATCCATCCATCCATCCAGCCAAACATTATATGCATACTGACATTATTGCTATCTATTCCTATCAATGTTTAACCAGGAAAGAGAAATATTTACAGATCCCAATTTTGTTTAAACTCTGCATCGTGAAATTTTTCATGCATTTCTCCATCAATTTAGATATTATATAACTAAATTAAATTTTACGTAAACAAATGCATATCTTTCCTTGATACCTTGTAGTTTAGAGAATAAAATTACAGAATAACTGTTACAGACTTTCTGTGGATTTATCATTCTTATCAATAAATGTTTAGGATGTGTTGCTTTTATAAAAGGTTCATGCAAGCAAATAGATCGGTCTTATCCGGACGGTTTATAAATATGGTTATCATCAATCAATCAACTAAAACTTGTGTGACGTTAACATGTTCGGTTGAGTTGACAATGTAATTAGTGCTCTATATTCCAATTAGTGAAGGGCGGACGAGATTAGTTTTAATTGATTTGAATTGTAAATGAATCTTAGTACCGCGTTTACTGCATCCAAACCACTTAAGCTTATCCATGTGATGACTGGCATAATCAAGGTTAGGTTAAATAGGTTACGATTGCGTGGGGTATGAACTTGAAATTACTAGAAATCTGAAAAGTTCACAAGTTTTACGGTCAATAAATTACTTGTTTCCTAGCTGTGCAGTTTTCATAAACGAACTAACTGTGCGATGATGATTATGCTTTCCGTAATAAATATATTGTATGTAAAGCTTTCGAGTCGTAGTTGTTTTATTACCTTACAAGCAATCTATGTAGATCTAACAAATGAAATGACGTGACACAAAATGAGTCAACTTGTGTGAACCAGAAAAGTCATGAGACGCAGTTATCAGTGTATCAAGTTGTCAGGACCAGGAGTCAATTTGCATCAGCATTAATATTCCATTAGAATATGGTACTCAGATTGCAGTGTGGTGTTGGTGGTGGTTAATTGAAACTGGGAAAATTCCGACCGGTTTTGTTCTCGTCTCGTTTTTTTTTGTGTTGTACGATTATGTTGGATAATTTAAAAATGTAGTTTTTAGACTGCGCCACCATGAGACTCGTACCTGAATCATGTTTAATTTAAAGCTGATTCAATGAATAGTTAGCTGAATAATGAGCTGATTAGTGGCCAATCAATGAATTTATTGAAACTTGTAACATGATCGTGCACTCGAAGAACAATGAAATGTAAACCATTTTAAAAATCACATCGAATTGTTGTCTTGTTTTCGCTTGAAATTATAATATCATTCTGCTCCCTTGTTTACTCACTTAAAGTTAATCGCTAAACCGGTACTCACTCAATACTTGATGTGCTGTAAAAAAATCACGTAATAGCTTCCATGTGATAAGTATCTCTGCGTCTGTCTATTTGGCGATGACGACTTGGTTGACTTTGTCGTCGAGTGGAGGTTGACGTCCGAATACATGTTTTCAGTTGTCTCTTGCACAACTCACTTGATTACCTTTTCCAGATCGCTACATATTCCTCAAGTATTTACATATTCGTTAATATTGATAACTTAATACCTCTGATTTAATAATTACCCCACTTGTTTCTTGAAGTCGCGTAAACACTTTTGTATAAAAATATGTATGCACAGTAAGCAGTTATTGTTAACCGGATTGACCTCTTTTATCAAACTCTCTGTAACCTGAAGATGAATGAACTACGTAATGTACACTTTACATACTTGCACATACAGCATAATTTAAAATTAATAATTCATTGCACTTCCCGTCAAATTACGTAGTTTGTTTTGCAGTACTTTATTTATGACTTGATTATTTGCTAATTAATTCGCATGTTTCTGTGTCTAACAGAGTTATATTTCATCCGAGTGGATTAATGGGATTCTGTCAATTTAATTGTCACTTTTTCGCAGACGAAGACGGCTTAAGGGATTAGTTCGTATTCGCTTCCACTCTGTTTCGTATTTGAGAAGAGCGTGTGAGAACGTGTTGTAATTGTTATTAATACAAAAACTTGTGGTGTCAATGTCAGTCTAAAAGTTGTGATATGCACTTTATGTTATATTTGCAAAGAAGAATGCGTATAATTATTATGATTATTCACCCAGTGGAATAATATTTACAAGCTATTTATCTAGTGCAATATCAGCATTTTTTAAATTCTGTCGGTCGTTCTGCTGTACAAGCAAGAAAAGAGTGCGGATATAATTAATTATGCTTCAACAATTAGTTCCCCCCAGATCCAGACCTTGTTTTATTTCATCAACTTTGAACTTGCATCGACGTAATCCCATCCAACCAAGTCAACAAATCATTTCGTTTTGTTATTTCTACAATGTTCGTGTTTTATGTAATTTGGCTTTGAGCTCGACAAAGTTATTATTTTTGCATACCTTAGCATATTTTTGCATGTTATTTATACCGTGTAAAGAGGAAGTGAGTAAACATTTTGATGATTGCATCAAATGACAAATTGACAACATTGTTTTTCTACACATTTTTAGCCATGGAATTTCTTAAATGCATGAGTGTATGTAACACCAACGATACTTTTCGGCGATCAAGTTAACAATGTACAAGGCGTCTTAATTATAATTTGAATATATTCCATAATTTGTATACATTTAAATATACACAGATTATACTCGTCTATTTAATTGAGACTAATTGAGTTGAGACTACTAAAATGTATGATTAATTCTACCGATGGTTCAATAAAAAAAACTGGATTCCTGAAACATGGGATTTGAAGCTGTCGGTGTCTGAAGTTCGTTTCGAATGGCTTTTTATTTATTTCGTCAATGAACAGTGAATCACACATGTACAAAATAATTCGTCTTCTGATACTTAATTATAGTTCATATAATAATTTTCTGTTTTGTTTTTCTTATTACAGACGGAAGTTGCAAAAAGACTTAATGCCATCATTGCCCAAATCCTCCCGTTCTTACAACAAGAGGTAAGCGTCTTTCATCCTTTCGCTAATTGGATTACAATTGTGGACAATCAAGTAATTGATTTATTGGGCAATTAAGTATTTTTATAATTTTATTGCCATCCATGTATTCAACGATACGTCAGAGATCCTACGACTTGTCTGTAAATTGACTAATCCAATCATTGTCTCGATTGGATTTGTGCGAAAGTTATGACACAAAAAATACTTTAAAATTAGATGGAAATCCCATTACTCTGATTCGTGTTCGTATATTGACATTTTCACCAAGCGTAATCACGATTCCTTTGAAAACATTTTTTTCTTCTGCCAACTTGATACATTTTTTGACCAACTTTGATGATTTGAATGAAGTTTGTAATGAAGGAGTGAAGATAGCAAACTCAATTCCAGCCGAGTTTTTTAGACTCCAAATAAAATAAGTTTATCAGAGGACACAAACAAGTCCGGATTTCATATTGTTACAATAATAACCAGTTGTTTGTGTTTATAATATATTCTCAAGGCTTAAAAAATCTATGATAATACGAAATACTTTTTGCAACAGCAGCATGGAGCCAACTTATCTTCATTTCTTTCTTTTGTTATTTTTTAGCACCAGCAGCAAGTAGCTACCGCAGTGGAACGGGCCAAGCAAGTCACCATGACCGAACTCAACGCAATAATTGGGGTGAGTAATTTTAAGATTTATGCTGAATATGATTTTTTAATCGTGTGAGTCGCTTCTAAATATTTTACGGCTGAGCTTTCTTCAGTGAAAGTACAAGCAGGACGACGACGACGATAAACGCTACAATTTTTCATGCCGATTTATTATTTTTGCAGCAGCAACAGCAAGGGCTTCAACAATTATTGGTAAGTAGAAATGTGGTCAAATTTTCAAAATTGTATCAAATGGGTAAATCATTAAGCCGTATTTACGAATAAAGTTGGATTATTGACTGCAAAGTCATTTCCACTATGTATGAATAGGCCATTGCATTATTTTTTTTATTTGACTGTGGCGACAAATTACTAACTTGCAAACCCAAACTGACTTTTAATCAATATTTTATCATTTGTAATACCTGTCTGGTAGCAAAGAGGACATGAGTATGGTGGTATGCACACTTGTAGATACACAAGTATAAATTCTTCGCGTGCTTTGAATTTTAATCCTCAGCCCTAGTTTGTTTGTGGTATATTGATCTTTTCATGAGCGTGAACTTGCAAATAAATTATTTTTGCTGCGCCTCTAGAAATTTTAATTTTAGTCCCGATAAAGAATGGGTAAGAAAATTTAGTGTTTTTCTTGCTATCATTTTCCAAATAGAATGTTACTCAAATCATTAGATACGGTTTGTAGTTCTCGACTCAAGAATTTTAATTCGGGTGAATGTAAATTGGATTGATGAATGAGTCACAGTTGTGCCACAGCTAGAAAAAAAGGTTCCAACTTGCCAAAAGCATGTGCCGGCTTGCACACTACTTTTTCATATCATCATCCTAAATGGCAATTCCATGGAGGGGATCGTTTATTCAATCCATTTGTTTGGTAGGCATTAGATTTGTGACCCTTTTTCCCAGTTCGTAATATTGGTTTCGTTATTGTCCAATCTGATTGAATTTTTATTTAATTCATTTTGTACCTAAATATAGCGTTCAGTAAGTAAACGAAGCCATTAGACCATCGTTAGCATAGAACTTTGCATTTTATGATGATTTAAGTCCTCGATCTAATTTGGTGAAAAGCTTATATTAATAAAACTCTATGGTGAAAAGTTTGTGACTTTGATATAAAACCAGGATCGACCTCACTCGAATTCGGCATTACCACCCATCGATGAATTCGACAGACAACGGGAGAGGAAAGGCATGGCACCAAATGAGATTATTTCATGTTGATCCCCAACGCTAATGTACAAGAGCAACAAGAACGGAGGGGGACTAAATGTCAAGCAGGAGTGCTAAGTAACGGATGGAAATGGAAAGGCATTTACTCGGAAATTGATTAGGGCTTATTGAATTATGACTGAGAGTGACTGACTGACTGACTGAGCAGGATTAGCGTGAAAACTGCAGTTACATCGTCTGGTTGTTTCTCAGAAAGATAACATGAAGAGTCATTTGGCTTTGTTTAATTGGGGTTTGGTCCCCCACACACCATTTGATGTGACCTTTCCTCGACGACTCAACTATTCCTTGTTACCGCTAAAAGTTAATTATTGTTTCTTTTTCTTTCTTAAAGTTGGGTGCTGGTGGCGGAGCTCCGGGTTCAGCCCCCCATCCTGGAGGACCGGGAGGCATTCCGCTTGGTCACCACTTAGCAGCTGCCGGTAATTACAAATTCTTACGCATAAAGGATACCGTCCCTTGACACGCGTTTATTTGAACAGGTCTTCCGCCAATGCCTGGGGCCCCTTTGATCGGCTTCCCTCCAAGCGGCCTTCCACCCTCAGTGTCTGTCGCGGGTCCTCATCCACCCCCACCTGGACACCACCCGGGAGGACTCCCTCTCCCCCACCCACTCTCCATCAAGTCAGAACCCAGAGATGAGCATGGTAGCAACAAACATTCTGAGGATATGAGAAATGTAAGTGAAAATTAAAGTACAAAACTACAAATCAATTTATTCGTGGAAAGTTATAGTTTAATTCCTTTTTGTCATTTTGTAGAGAAACTCGCTGTCCCCAATGGAGCAACGAGAGAGAGAAAGGGAACAGCGTGAAAGGGAACGAGAGCGAGAAAGGCGAATGAGGTCACCACCGTCCGAATCTGACGGTGGACATGACTCACACAAGAGGCGAAAGGAGGAAATCAACAAACAGAATGCTCACGACAGGGACCGCAATAATGGTGATGACAGTGACGGCGAACGAAGTGACCAAGATTTGGTTGTAGATGTTGCAAATGAGGTAATCAATCGTAAAAATATTAATCTATGATTAGAAGAGCTACACATACAATAAATATTATTCACTGAATTGAATTGTTTTCCAGGATCACGGATCACCCAGAGCCAATGGGGACACGAAAGAAGAAAATTTCGGACCCCGCAGTTCTGAACGACCGAGGAGTCGAAGCGGCTCCTCGTCCAGTCGGTCTACTCCCTCCTTGAAAATTAAAGATGTTAGCCGAGCACACATTTTTTGTTAAAACCTCGATCAAAAAGTGCATTCTTGTGTTAAGCATGACATTTAATTGAATGAACTAAAATATTTAGGGAGAAAATTCTACAACTCCCAATTCAAAGTCTGTGACCCCCACGCCTGGTTCTGGACCCCGTCCATCCATGCCCTACCCTTATTCTCCTGCTGCTGGTATTCGACCCGGCGATGCCATCCCTCCCGGCTACCCGCCTCCAGGTCTCCATAACGGAGGAAATGGCGGATACGCTCGCCCAATGGTAGGTCTTGCAAGAGTGAAACTCTAGAATATCTGGTTGATTTATTATTTATTATTATTCAAATTATTATTATCCATCCACATCGATATTATGTACAGATCAAGTTAATCATCGGCAGTTGCATACTTGTAAATTCCCATGCATACAAAAATGTGTACAAGCACATGAGACGATCCTCTTCTCATTCTATCACATAAAAATGTGCGTAGTAAAGGTTTAAAAACATGCAACCTTTAAAATTCTTTAAAATTAGGATTAATTGGAGGGTCCGGCCGATCATGGCAGTCAACGCGATGGCCGGAGGCTTACGAGTTGAACATTTTTTCATACGAAAGTTGAGTAATGGGTTTAATGAATATTATTTACAAGGGGAAATAGATTGCCGGTGTTCCCTTGTTGCTGTTCGTGTATGTACAATTTACAATCACCCTAAAATTGATGGGAACTCAGCTTCACTTTTCATGGACTCACTCGGCTCCTCTCCAAAAACATGTTTCCAATTTTTGAACACGTCGTCTTTTAAACCATCTCCTACATTTTACACAACGTGTATACTTTGTAAATTGCTGGTAGGGTGTAGTTGTTTCTCAGTGAGTGAGTCTCGCAGTTTTTTCATATTAATGTGTAACGACCTAACGTGTAATCAACTCAACATTAAATTAAGGGAGGCTTGAGATTGAAAAAAAACGCAGAAAAGAAAAACTTTTCGTGCGTAGTATGGAAAATGCATACGTTTGTACTTCTTCACCTCCTTTGCAGATTTATTTAGTTCTCAACCAACAGAGTAATTAGTACTTATGACAAATATGTAACACTTGTAATGTTCGAGTAATGTGCGAAACTAACCTGCTCAAAAATTATTGCGTGATGGATATAAAAAATCAACTATTGTGTTTTTAGGGGTTTGACCACCCGGGTGCATCGTCTCGAGGATCTCAATTACCTCCAAATGGAAACGGATTACCAACATTACCTGGGGGGAAGCCGTAAGTGCTATAAAGTATAATTGACCACAATTAGTTAGTAATTTGTTAATTACTGTTGTATTGTCATCCTAGGGCATATTCCTTCCACGTATCCGCCGAGGGTAAGATGCAGCCCGTACCCTTCCCTCCAGACGCCCTAGTCGGACCAGGTAGTGCAGTTCCAATCTTTCGTAAACAATTTCAGGATGTGTACTAATTCTAGGAAGTATTTCAGGAATCCCTCGCCATGCTCGACAAATCAATACCTTAACTCATGGTGAAGTGGTTTGTGCAGTGACCATCAGCAACCCCACAAAATATGTGTATACTGGAGGCAAAGGATGTGTGAAAGTTTGGGACATTAGTCAACCTGGCTCAAAAACACCAGTGTCCCAATTGGACTGTCTGCAGAAAGACAATTACATCCGGTCCGTCAAACTATTGCCAGACGGAAGAACTTTGATTGTGGGCGGGGAAGCAAGCACTATTTCTATTTGGGATCTAGGAGGTGTGGGGCAGCCTAGAATTAAGGGAGAGTTGCCCTCCTCCGCTCCTGCCTGTTATGCACTTGCCATTTCTCCAGACTCGAAAGTATGTCAAAAAATGAAATCCCTCTTGACTCTGCTAAATAAGTCTATAAAGTTATTATGCGAGTTATGCAACATGTTTTTCATCTGTGTTAAGGTGTGCTTCAGCTGCTGCAGTGACGGCAATATTGCCGTTTGGGATCTCCACAACCAAACCCTCGTGCGACAATTTCAAGGTCACACCGACGGTGCCAGTTGCATAGATATTTCTGCGGGTAATTTTCAGCTAAAAAAATGATATAGGTATCTTAAAATGAAACAAAAATGTGATAACGTTGCGACCCATAATTTTCGCAGATGGTTCGAAACTGTGGACGGGTGGGCTGGACAACACGGTTCGATCTTGGGATCTCAGAGAAGGTCGGCAACTTCAACAGCACGACTTCTCCTCCCAAATATTTTCCTTGGGCTACTGTCCAACTGGGGAGTGGCTCGCCGTTGGGATGGAGAATTCGAACGTCGAAGTGCTCCACTGCACCAAGCCCGACAAATACCAACTCCACCTGCACGACTCGTGCGTGCTTTCACTCAAATTTGCTGCGAACGGCAAGTGGTTTGTGAGCACTGGGAAAGACAACCTGCTAAACGCGTGGCGTCAGTAAGTTCAAAATGAATGCACTATTTTTTACCTTCGCAATTCTAGTTTTTAATTATTTATATCTAATAATTACCATTAATTATGTTTCAGGCCGTATGGTGCGAGCATATTTCAAAGCAAAGAGTCGTCTTCTGTACTATCTTGTGATATCAGTACCGATGATAAGTACATTGTCACCGGCTCTGGAGACAAGAAGGCAAGTGTTTGTTTGATATAATACTTATTATTATATAACCTCATTGTTCGCTTGAAAAGAAAATAAGAACATGTTTTTATTGGTTTTGCAGGCGACAGTCTACGAAGTTATTTACTAAGACTAAAATTATACATGGACTACAACCAACTACATATACATAGTTCGAACAACGTTGTTCACTAAAACACAAGACTTACCTTATTAAATATCTACCTGTTTGCTGTAGGTTGTTTTTATTAGATTATAGATTTTAATGTCTGAATTTTTATAATCGAGTTATAATTTTAGACCATCTTCCAGACAGTATGCATGTACTTTGTGGGGTGGTCCGACTACTCATAAATAGAGAGATGGCCAGACCAGTAGACTTCCAGACAGGACTTTATGACTCTAAAATTGTAGTGTTTTTTAATGTTAAGCATTGTCTGATTAATTTGTCGGGGTTTCATAATTAATTTTCCACTTTGCATTTTTGTTACATTATATTCCGTGTTTTTTGGATTGGACTTGAATTCTGAGCTGTAACTTAGGTGTATTCGAATATTGAGCAAAATAATACTTTTTCATACAAGTTCAAAATATTCAATAAGCAAATGAGCATTTGTTTACGCATAATTTTAGTGGAAAAGTACAATTTTTGCTAGTAGAAATATTTGTAAATAATATAAAATTTGCGGGTAATGTAATGAAACTTGCATGAAAAGATGCAGAAATTCAAATAATTTTATAACTCAATTAAGGGTTTTTTTCTGCTGCTGATAACGTATAAGGTGATCCATATTAGATTTAGTTTTAATCAAGCATGAATAATGCCTATGATGGAGTTTTAATGGATTCTTAAACATTGTTCAGTAATAACCGAGCATGATGACAAAACAATAATATGAAATAGGTGTACGCACTCTTCACATTTTAATACTTGGTTACTCTCAATATGCTCTTGTCATCCGATGCATTTCAAATAATTAAGTATCCTGCTCTTCTTCAATAAGTACTGCTACGCTGCCTAAGCTAAGGAAGAATAAAAATAATTAATTTAAAACCCGTTACAATATTATCCGACGGGGTCTTTTTAGCTTTGATGAAATTATACCACTAGAAAGCATAGTAATATTTAAATTAGTCGTAGGTAAGAAACATATTGTGAACTTTTAAAATTCTGATGATGATTCAGGAAAATGAATAAATGTTGCTATTTATAAATAAGCGTGGTCCTCAGAATTATTTATGACTCGCCCCCTATACATGTGCAGATATCTACGTGCCTATGTTGATACATATGTAGGTTATCCTGATCTTTGTTAATAATAATGATCTTAAATGTGGCTAACTGTCGGGCATGTTCTTAATTACTGGCATTTAATGCGAATTGAATAATACATGGCAAATTATGTCCTCTGTTACACACGAGCTATGCAGTGAAGGCATAAAAAATCAAGTTCATATCTATTACGATGACATGGATGGCTGAAGTACACACAATACAACTCTGACTACCAAAGTTATACATATTACGCTGAATGAAAGTAAACATGCAGTGATTCAAAGCGTGAAGTCTGGAACATATTTTTTCTATACTTTTTAGAGCCGAGCCTTTTATTTGCACCGCTATAAAAATAAAACGAAAGCAAACGCCAAAATAAAATACTACAAGGTTAAACAAAACAAAGAATGCTAAACTCGTTCACTTGATGACAGATAAATGCGCTAAAAAGCGTAGTAAATACAAGTTGCTTCTCTTCTCTTGTCTTGGTGAATTTTTTAAATCCAAATTTCACACAGAATTTCAAGTTTGAGAAAATCTCATAAATAACCAATTTTATTACAAGTTAGGCTTTACGTTAATTAATTTTGTATTTGACAAATTCGTTATCACATTACCACAAATTCAACCTCGACTCAAGATCGTTAAAAAATCGTTGCCCATACATAAATCTGCAAAATGGAGATGGAAGTAACCTCTCGAGTTTAAACAAAAAACGACCTTCAGAAAATTACACAAAACCAAAACCGCATCTGTGTACGAGTCAAGTGTGAGAATTACATGCAAGACCCAGCTTAGGATTAAACTAATCTCTCTCAAATGAGAATAATGAGATGCACCGCATTCTTGCTTACTTAAATATAAATACTTGAACACTTGGGTTTTAAATTAGCATGGTCTTTGTTATCCTCCACGTACTATGCACCACTTGCTATGTTTGTATACCCATGATTGGTTGGTAAGATTTGATAATTTGGTCCTACATGTAGTCGTGTAGTCGTATCGTTTTAATATGTTCTTGTTGATCATCCACTGTGCAATTGGTTCTATGGCTGTGCTCCACTCATATTTATGCAGATCGTCCTTTTTTACACGATGGCTAATTTGGGCCTAGCTTAATTTATGATGGCTAATACAGTACTATCAGCAACAACACCCTATTTCATTGTTTTGCAAGAGTGAATTACCATCAAATGGATTGGGTGGACCTGGTTCTGCCAAGTCGCACGTGTTTTAAGAGTAACATGCCGCATTTTGTTATGCTTTATGCCTTATACACGCATGATAGCAATAATAGCAAATACTAATAAAAAACGTGTTACAAAAGAAGGATGCGTAATTGAAAGTGTTGCAGTAAATATTTATTTCGGATTGCATCGCTAGTAGGTGCTGGTTAGTCCTTCTAAATACTGCTTGGCGTGTAAATTCTTTACAACAATTGAGTAAAATTCTTAAATACGGAGACTTTGCAGAGCAGAATTATATATATTGAGCGTACTCACCTCAACCTTCGCATATCTCGCATATCTCGCAAATTGAGCATAGCAACATAACTTGCGAAGTTTTGCGAGATATGCGAGATTTCGCAAAAAATTTGCTGGAAAACCATGGGATTTTTTTCCGCAAATTTACCCAGCAATTGAGCATGTCCTTATTTCGCAAAATTATTTCGCAAACTCATCTCATCATCTCCAGCAGGAGAAATTTTTTTTTTTTTTAAGCGGGTATTATTTATTATTAACATAAACATTGATAAACAGGAGAAATTAAAGAAATCCATGGAAACAATACCAAAATTGGTGGTTTTCAATAGATTTGCGAGATTAGAGAGATTTGCGAACTCATATTTTGCGAATCCCCTCACTAAATGAGTTGCGATGCGAAATAAGAAGTTGTCGTGAGTACGCCCATTATATAAATTAAGTAATTAACATTTCTGACTTGGCTTCGGTTTTTCGGTGTTCAAATACATATTGAAGTATAAAAAAGTACAGTGCACGTGGTTATCGAAATTCCCAGTTTCTTCAAATTGTTTAGGAATTTGTTTATAAGAGGGTTGAATTAATGTGAATAATTAAAATTGTTTGAACTGATAACTGGAGCTTTAATCCTGGTAAGTAGAACATTGTTTAAAGGTAGTTAAATTATAATCCATCGCTGCATGCACATATCTTCACAAAGAGCATAAGGTACGAAAAGCATAATACGTTTTCCGTATACAACATCATTAACAATACGGTATGCACATATGTACATACGTACTACATATCGTATTTTTATTATCCTGATTAAATTGCAAATTTCTCTGTTATTCATGGAGGACTCGTTTCAAAGTAGTTATTTACTGTTGTTTAAATCAAAGCAATGCCAACTAATGGTGAATTAGAGTTAACCATGCCATTTAGCACTTTTATGCAGTATCCGGTATCCTCGTAAACTTTAGCCACCAAATAAACTACAGTCAACAGTGAATCGTAAACAAATAGTATTATTTTTAGTGGACAGCTAGTACATCACATGAAAATAAGATCATGGATCACGATCCTACAATTTTTTGTCTACTTGAAAATATAAAACCTTGAACTGATCCTGGCCCACAATAAGGCGTGTGTCTTGTCTCATGACTGGGAGTGAATAAGATAAGATTGAGGACTGGATGAGTGAACAAATATATGTAACTAATAAATAAATAAATATAAATATACGCCAAATTTATATTTGCAATCAGAAATTTAAAATTCAAGGGATCACACCGACAAGTGTTTGAGAAATTTATATCAAGTCAGGCATGAGAATCGCGCTTTATTTTTACACCAACTTCACCTTAAATAGTTTTTTATTAATGAAACTTAATAAATATAGAGGAGTATAAATTTTTAAATCGGTCATGCCATCCATGTACCCAACAAAACAAGCAGACAAACATTTCTGCTCAAGGACGTTGTCCTTTGTAGTGATCTAAGCATCACGAAAACGAAATTATTTCACGAGCAAATAAGTCGACGGGATATTATTATTACGTCGGTGGTGTAGAAAGGAGGACGGATTACGTAGAGTGTCGCAACAGTTTTTGAGCTATTTTCTGTAAGTTCACATTTCGTGTAACCTTCTTCAATAGGATTAATACTTCGACGTCATTGGATTTCAAATGCTCTCCTCACTCTATAGTTAAATAGACAAACATCATTGTATTGCTTCAGAGACTGCACATACTGTAAAACAAGTGGAGCTGTAACGCTGCTTTGAAGTCGTAACTGCAATTTTAAGAGTGAAAATATTTGTTCCATACTTTGAAATGCATGGCTGAAATAACCTGCAGTATTTTTCAGCACGAAATCCATAATCGGAATTCTTAAACCTTTCAAGTATTTACCACCAGTAGTAACAATATTTAAGCCGAAAATGATTTTGGCCGTTTTTCATTTACAGTCAGTAATGCCACACGGAAAATACAGCATCGCGAAAAAATGGAAAAATAAAAAACCTTAATTTCTGGTTGGAAATCAGAATTTTGACCATACCTCCAAAACACTTAGCCCAAAGTCTATTTTATAATAAAGATCATTAGCCGAGAAGTAAATAATACAAATTTTAACCGAGAGCTCGATGAACTTTTCATGAATTAAATTATCATATTTTTGGGCTAATTGTAAGCAACAAGTCATATCCTACAGTGTCCTTTCATGTCCTATCAGTCGCTATTTACTAAATTATTCTCCGCAGTAATAAATGTCCATTTACACTTAAAAATCATGAATGAGTTTGACGAGTAGCTTGTCTCACAGCGAATATTTATACGTACAGTGATCACAGTGGTCGCAGTGTAGAGGATGAATTTTCCTGGATGTCTCCTAAACATGCATTATTATTACACATATTAAAGTCAGGATACCGGATGTCATACTTTTTAGGCATGCACAGTTACAATTATTTAATTCAAGTCAATCCATTTAAGCAAGTCCGTCCGTTAACTGCTGATTCGTTCTCGTATGTATTTAGTACATTTCCACGTTTTCAACGCATTTAACAATATTACATCAGCGCAGCCCCCCTATTGTACTTCTTGGTAGGAACATATTTAAGACCAGCTGCTGATTTACTTGTGCAATTTAGTTATTCTACTTTGTCCTGTATTCTATTTATTTAATGTAAATAGTCACCACACGCATCGAGAGAGGTTTGTTTGGCTCACTCAATTTTACTTTACTTTCAGATTCATTCGAATGAATATGCATCACGAATTGGTGGTTAGTTAGTGGGTGGAGTTTTTATTTATATGCCACGTTTTCATCATTACATTACACAAATTTATCACCGCATAGGAGATTATTATGTAGCAGCAATAGCAATATATAGGCTATTGTGTATCCTTTTTGCCATAATGAGGCTACGAAAATTCACCTCACAATTAAAAGTGCAGATTGCATACACAAACTCATCTAATAGAAATTATCCACAATTTTTTTTGCATGTATGTTATTTACATACAAACCTATATCCTTCAACATACTACTTCATTTATGCTTCATGTGTAGGTATACAAAATTATAAGTCCGTGGAGCTCGAATCCACGACCCCGAAATTACGAGCCTCTGACGGATGCATAAAATTTTGACCTGGTTGATTAAATTGATTCGCGTCAAAAAGCAGTTACGCACATTCCTGATGACTTGTTGATAACCAGAAATACCAGGAATATGACTTGTTCTTATTATAGTCACAAGCGCTGGAAGGAAAAGGAATCTGCTGGCTGGAGCTGGAGCAAAAGGTTAATGGTAAAATTTTTAGGTCAGATTTTTATCAGTCAATTGCATTAATTCGGTATACTCATGTAGGATAAATTGGACGAGTCAAGTATGTATCACTAAAACTTTGAGAGAATGATTGGAGATATTGTAATATGTCATGCGTACTTTATCATGAGGTATGTACATATGCACTACAACATGACGAGATCGGCAATCTGCAGAGCCTGTATCCTGCTATCTTTCAATTCTGTGACTACCTCATGTCAATTTAATTGGAGTTGGAGGTTAACCCAACGCAAAATTAGTTTAACTGCGTCGTTAAATACGGTTGAATGATTTACTGATATGTTGCAATTTAGTTGGGATAAACTTCAAATTACATTTATGTGCAATTGCATATCCACACAGACTGATGTGACCAATGTACGATAATGATGATGCCGTTTTTGGAAGTAATTCAGTGATGACTTTTAACCCTCTTTTTTGACAAATTCTTCATATAACCTCAATCAGTAAGATGGGTAAATAATTTTATAAAAGGGGGTTTAGCATAACTTTCAGTAGCTTCCGTTTGTGCGTTATTATTTGTACTTATGTCCAACTAACTAATGCTAATAATGCATGCAGGGTGCCTGAAATTGGTTCTTTGTAACTTTACAGATACATGTGTGCACAATTTCCCACAACGCACAACTTATAGACCGCAATGACTTTGATAATTTATTTATTTAAAAAATAATAAGAACATTTATGACATAACAGCAGTATAAACATCTTGCAATAAATGTGCCACGTGTATTTATTTCTGGGAATGAGGACAGACAAAAGGAGATGACACTTGCTTTATGATTAAAGTATGAAGATAATAATTTCTTAATCTTGTGTTTATTATAACCGTTAACCGCTTTCAATATCGAATATGGAAGAAGCGTGTAAAAATGATTTTTTTCCTACAAACACATATTTATTAGATGCATACATGCATATGTACATACGTGCTTTATATTGGACCATACATTGATTAACAAAATGCCCAAATATTATATTCAACACGAAAATGTAAAAATCGATTCTTTTAGTACTGATGATGAATGAGCTTTTATGATTAAATGCAACATTTATTAATATCAGTAAAGTTTTGGAATCGGACGATACGGATTAAAATATGGATTCAAAGTAAACTCTTTGCTTTGCTAATACCAGCAAGATAAAATTGTCAATCTTTGATTTCTGTGTTATCAAACACAGACAGACGAAGGTTATCAAGGTTGTGTATATTTGCATAGTCTAGTTCAAATAAGAGTATCACCCACG
Source organism: Folsomia candida (assembly GCF_002217175.1). Classification (NCBI taxonomy): domain Eukaryota; kingdom Metazoa; phylum Arthropoda; class Collembola; order Entomobryomorpha; family Isotomidae; genus Folsomia; species Folsomia candida. The sequence goes on along the minus strand of NW_019091193.1, from coordinate 21,162,610 downwards.
ATTTACGGGGGGCATCTCTTTGGGACTCAAAATGTTCATGAGCAATAATGAGCTATGTCAAAGACATCAACATCCGATCCAAAGAGCTTGACCAATCTTCTAGGTACGTATTATATGCACATACATAACTTATAAATATTTAGAATATGTAGTTTCGACCGGAGTAGTCAAGTCAGTTACAGATTTGAAATATCAGCAGCTTTAATATAGGTAAAAATAAATAATGTCAAATGTAACTTCTGGGGAATAAGTGGTATGTATGCGCATATAAATATGCATAATAGTGATTTTAACTGATTAACTTGATGACTTGATCATGCAACTCAAGGAAGAAGTTGCGAAAATTCTTTGACAAGATCTTCAATTTTTAGTGTGTTACACACTAAAAAGTCTAGAAGACTTGGCTTCATACCCATGTTGTACCAATTATTCTCGTATATAAGAAATGGGTAAAAGAAGTACAATGTTATAAAATATAAGAAATACATTTTTCTAAAGGAAAGTAATAATTACAAAACTGAATGGTGTGCTTTTTTTATCGTCCTTACTTAACTTTCCGAGAATGATATGTCAGCCACCAATTTATACGAAAACACAGTCAACTGTCAGAGTTCCCAAGAACTGGCGTTACTTACATAAGCTAAACTTTTCCTGGGAATATTTCCCATGAAATTCTAAAGTTGCAAGTTTAAGATAAAAAATGATTACATTCCTGCTCATAAGGTTTGGTTTGGTAAATATTTGTGAATAATAAGCAAGTTCATGTTCATGTTAATATTTTCGATTTCAAGTATTCTAAGTACAAGCCTATATAAGTTTTGTTTAATCCAAATTAAAGAAACTATGAAAATAATTCAGGTAGATACACAATACACATACATGATGAGGAGCAGCTACCGATAGTCAATAATTGAACGTTTTGTAGTTCGCCGTAATTTTGGCGTAAGCAGAGTGAAATTTCTACTATGCAAACCTTGTACATATACATTACATACATACGCTCATTTTCAGAAATTCACCGCCGCGAGAAAACAGATTTACGGATGATTAGCTACCAACACATAGGTTCAATTATGTACATAGGGATTTATGTGACGATTGAAAGTAGAAGGTGAGACAGAACAAATCTCTCTAGATTTTTCTGTTTGTTTGCTACACTTTCTTGCATATTTTCCCTGATGATTTCAACACGTCTAGGGTTTTCTTATTTTTTTGCGACTAACAAGGGAAAAACCTCCTTGCTGATATTTTCATTTTTGAAACATTAACCACATACTAAACTAAAATAAACAAACTAACCTGTGGATGAGAAAAGTACATGAGATTCAAAACAAATCGTAATTTGTAAACCAAAAATTAGCTAGAATTTCTATTTGTCTGTGCGGATGGATTTAGCAGAGGATATTTTTTCTGAGTCATCATCAACTCTATTATTTCATGTGAAGTTAAACTTAATTCTGAACATGAAGTCTGAATCAAACCGAAAAAAAAACATTTTCGTATGACATCAGTAAAAACAAAAAATAAAAACAGTTCGAATCGTATTTATTTTAACGTGGTATTTCCTGCCAAAAACCGAAAACTACATAACACGAGTTCTACGAACTAGGAATAGTACCTTTGTTATGTCATGAATATTTGGCACAGTTTTAGCAATAAGCATGGCATCCATCAGCCAATTCACACTTTTGTATATCGCATGAGCATACATATATCCGCATATATAAGTACATATCCGATTCCTTTGTTCAGTTTCCAACTTTAAAGATTCGTCATACAAAATTCAACAAACTCATCTCGACAAACAAATACTGGGAACGTCCCAAACCAACCATGTATCATGTAGGTATTTATGTGAGGATGCTATCAGTTACTGTTGAATTGAAAGATAATCTCGCATTGTCACACACCATATAATACGAAATACCGGTGACTTCTGTATAATTAAGCCATAACGAAAATGACTGCTCTCTTTACTTGGTGGGCTATATTTTAAAGTAATCAATCACAAACTAAAAGTGAGCACATCTCCAAACGCTGTTTTTCATCTGCATGGACAAGTATACATCATGCATGAGACAAAACAAACTTGTAGACGGTATACATGCATAAATTTACGTGAACATCACACCAGAAAGATGTGTTATTAAGTATTCATCATGTTGTGAGGGTACAATACCACCAATTCAGCCCCCATCACAACATTATCATCACCAGTTCATTACTTAAGCGTCTCTTTAGCAGTAATTCACGTTATTGTTGTGAACGTATGCAATGCTATATTAAATCCATCCTCCTCTCCATCCATCCCAAGCACACATAGAACCAAACGCATGCTAATAATAATACAAGAACTTTGTATGTTTGCAGTGTTTGAATGCCAAGAGCCATAATTTCATCGTTCCTTTATACCATACCAACATTGCTACGACTATGTGCCCCAGCAACAAAATGCTGGATGGAGCTACTACGAACGACTACTATTCCATGCCTGTCTGTAGCGTCAACTATGCTCATTCTGGATCTTAGCTTGGAGCAGAAAGCATATTGAAAACTGTCCCACTTTCTCTACTTCATACTTTGGATGGAATACTTACGTAACCACGTATAGAAATACGGAGAAGACTGAAAGTGAACCTTTTTGGGAAGGCCGTTGTGATTTGTATTGTTGTTTGCACATTTCCTAAACGTTGTAGAAAAATTATAAACCCTCGAGAAAAGATTGGGGTTTAAACGAATTTAGAAAAAGTGGAGTTATAATAATAACTCGAGGAATAATAATAATACTCAAGTAACGCGTAAACCTTGGCGGACAATCCGTGATAAGGACTGACAAGTGAGTGTACAATAACAAATAAAGAGAACCACGTATTGCAACAAATTTGTTTTGGATAAGGTGTGGTTTGTTCTTGCTCCATATTTGAACATACACATAAATTCTGTTATTGATCAATCAAACCCAAAATAAAATCAGCTGGACGGTTGTGATCTTGGTTGTACATCTTTTTGTATTTAACAAGGTGATGAATAATGGAGAACCAAATTTTTGACGCTGCATCGCATGGAAAGCTTTCGCTGATTAAGGTGAGGTTTACATAAAATGTGTAATAGAGTTTATCCTTTTATTTAATAAAAACGTGTTGGAAAAGTGCGTAGTTCATTATTGTGATGTTGTACATGAAATTATCAATATTGATCATTTGACAATGAAATTGTATCGTGTGTGCCCAAGATGCCGATGATAGCTCAATAATTTACGACAAAGATGCATCTTTTCAACCTTGTGAGATTTGAATTTTGCAATCTCTGTGCACAAGTATTGGTACATGACACAGATGAAACAAGTGAAAAAAATCTGGTCTGTAGCGACTTGAACTTGTAGTGAATATTTAAGAAGTATATATAATCGTGTAGCTACATATTTTATGCGAGTCAGCGATGTGCAATATTGGTGAGAGGAGCAAAATTATCAAATTCTCATGATTGCTTACTATTCGTATCGTAAGTAGGAGAAGACGGCGGAGTGCAATAGTGGCTAATTATTTGGTTACCCATGATGTGACGTGTGTATAAAATAAAGTGACCTAAAGGGTAGTTCGATGCATGGGTGTAATCATGTTAGCAAATTGTTGTCTTTGATTATTGTAGGCACGTCAACGAAATACACAAATAATTTCATGAGGGTGTATATGTACATACTTGTGCTTCTTGTAGTTATTTAGAACTGGTTATGTAGTTTTAAATGCATGTGTAGCTACATATATGTAATGCTATAATAGTGATCTTGACTTTGGCATCTTGACATTTGATTATTCGTATTAGCATTTACTTTCGATTTTTAAGCAGAATTACGCAAGCATTTATTAAGCAAGCGGGCGGGCATGTTTTATTTGTATTTTGGTTAAAAGGTTATTTTAAAAGATCTGACTAATGAGATTTTGGAGATTTTTAATTAATTTTTGAAAATGGGTGTTACTATTTCATGGCTTCAGCTTGAGTATAAGATGAGTTTATCAGTGGATTGGTCGTCCCAGAATCATAATCTCAATTTCATTTACTATCTAATCTCTTATCTAGATTGGCAAGTCGGTTGTGGGCACACTTATGATTAAATTTACAATTTACTTAGTGGAGAGGGATCCATCATCCGCGGTCAATATATCATTTATTATGGAGGGTAAATATGTATGTATAATGCACAAGTACGAATATAGCTTACAAACGCATTATCAATTGCATAACCAAATCAGGACACCAGCGAGTTGTTCAATTGAAACACATATAAATAAAGAATGACATTGGTTTGAAATTGCGCAAAGATTGATCTTTACCTTCAATAACTTCAAATCAAGAGCTCACATAAAATGCGAACCAGTTTTTATTTTCAACTTCTTTTGTCATTTCTGTATGTATCATACTTTTGCGAATGTCGTGGTCATGTCATGTGCTTGTGAAACTGCATAATTTTTTTCTACAACCTTTCTATTTTCAAATCCTCTGAATTGGAGGTTGGAAGAATGCACAATTAATAATATAAAGTCCATAATGTCACACGAGTCACCTCTCATCTGCACCTTTACATGTCGTACATGTATCTACATATTATGTGTAAAATTGTTAATGTGTGCTAGTACAGTAGTTAATGATGTAGTTAAAAATGTAACTAAAGGCGTAATTTACTCTTCAACGACGCAATGTTATTCGACGTACTTGAAATTGTATATTCTATTTCTACCTATTTTTAGCTATGTTATATTATCTTAGCCTAATTTCCTTGCCTTGAATTGCTCAGCTAATAACGTGCATTTGTTGTTCTTTTTTGTCAGGACGTCTTAGAAAAACGACCAAAGTCGGAGAGGATTCACTTGCTGTCAAGCAAGGGTGCCGCAGGAGAAACCCCACTAATATTGGGTACTATTGTCAATTAAAAAAACAAGTGCAATGCAGTAATTCATTTTTTTAATTCGTTTTTAATTTTCTAGCATGCCGTAATGGACATTATGATGTCGCTGAGTATTTGATAAAAAATTGTGGCGCAGATTTGGAGTTGGTGGGATCTGGTAAGATTTTCATATTTTATTTTAAGAGTATATTTGACATAAAAATACAATTCATGCAATCGTACTTATTGTGCAATTTGCACAAGATAAAATTATCCTTTCAATGCTCACATCACATATGTACAACTATCTGCAAATGCCACTAATATGTTGGACTGGCTTTTGTCGTCGTCATCCATCAGTACCATTTGTTTGGCGTCGAAGCAAGTATGCAAACAACAACAACAATTAACTTTATTTAACCTGTTTTTCCTCGCGTCGTCACGTGGTCTTGATTTTGCGTGGTTAAGTCTCGAATATGTTTTTTTAAGATAGAATCATTTGTGTTTCGGGTACGTATGCACATTCCAATATAGTTTTGATGTAAACTCCAAATTCAAAGAAGCTGAATAACAAACTACTTTAGGTTAGGCCACTTAAAGGTATCAATTAGAAGTCTTCATCAATAGCGTTGAAGTATTGACCTATGTATAGGTAGTATAGTAGGAAGGAACCAAAACGGAGTTCCCATTCTCTCTTCTAAATTTTTTGTGGAAACGAGGAAGAATTGGCATTTCATGCTGAAGATATTTGTCCAGGATATCCAGCAATGCACATCCTTGTATCTTGATATCATGTTTGCCGCATGTGGTTACCAATACCAGAACACAAGTACATATGTCTGTATATTGTACGTGGAAATTATGTCCAGTCTGGCGAACTGAATGAGGAAATGTAGCTACTTCCACTGCCCTATTAGCAGCAATTGCGTTTAGTATGTCTGGTGCTTGAATAAATTATTGCGGAAGGATAGGTTTATCTACATCTCACAAAAACAAGAACTTGAACTTCTTTCTTTGTTGGCGTGGGCTTTGTTTCATCATCTAAAATTTTTATTCTTTAAGCTTATTTTCTTACGTAGTACAACGAAGTAATTTGACAACTCGCATGCACAAGTGTTTCTGCGTAAAAAATATAGTTTGAGACACAAGCAGCAGTTAACCAATCGGTCACTTCCACATTTAATTGAGCTATTATTGACAAGAGATCATTGTACAATGTACAAATCATGACATGTTTGAGTTTACAAAAATTGATTTAAATTTCCATACGACTTTTTCTTGAACAACATACCGAAATTTATGAATTTTTTCCTTGTAATCAGCAGCATGTACTTGACGAGTTGCAAAATTGTATAACTTGTTAATAGTAATTTCCTAAATTGTCTTCATAAGAAGTCGATAAACCTCCAAATAAGAATTGGTGGTGCGACAAGATTTATTTTGGGTCACGGTTAAATATACAGCGAAGAGGCGAAGCTGGCCAGCATGGGAATTGTGATGAGTTTAATACAATATTCGCAATATAACAAAAATTAATTTAAATAGCCATTTGAGCTGGTTTAGAGTAAGTAAATGTATTACAAGTGTAGGGGAAGAGGCTAACACTACGGATGATATGGCAAATCCATTTTCTGACGATGTGTAGGCCTACATATATATTATAAGGCTGAATTTGCAAAAATGCACAAGTTGCATGCAGTCCCTGATAACTTCTTTTTTGCCACTAATTATGTGGTTCTGCTTGGTCAGATAGGAAGGGAAGGATGCTTAAAAGACACACATGCAGAAGCAGAGCAAGATCAGGTGAAGGTTAAAATGGAATATTAAATGTTTCTTGACACGGTTGTTTAACTGGAAGTCAATTGTACCTTATTTTATACACACATGCAATTATATGCTTTTTTCAAATATCCTACAAGTTTCTGGTGATAGTTGTTCTCGCTACGGCAAGGAGGGTCGGACCTCTCTCAACTTTTTTTGTGTGCATAATATCTTGCACACCATTTCATTTATGAAGAATTCCTGATGCATATATTCTATGCTGTCATGCATTCAACATAATTAATAAAACCAAGAATTTTTGAATTTTTGAAATTTTTGATTATATGTGCATCATATGTGCAATGTATATTTCGACACATGTTCCTAATTATATTATATTCAACCGATAAGTTTTGTTCAACCAAGTGAACCAAGACGGCGAGAAGGACCTGGTGATAAACCATCTACAACTGTGTGTTTTACGCGTTATTTCCATCACCCACATAACATTTATGATACTACGATAACAAACAAACAGTGAGGTCAATGATTCGGATTTTGTAAATGCTTTCCTTATCTGCGTGCCAACGACGATGCAGAGAAAGGAAGATAGGCATTTATTAGATTCTTAAACATGTGGCTTATTCTTATCCGAAACACGTGGTAGTGATCGTCATATGCAACATCATGTCATGATCATCGTAATACGGTAGTTCTTCCGTATGTACATATTATACTGTCAATTGGAGTCCCATTTAAGAACGCGCAACTTTCGTTGGTTCCATTCAACTGTACATATTTTTAGCATTCGAAATGATTTCACACAGTGTGACTTGTGAGGTGTATGTACATACATCCATTGTTAATCAAAGCCGGCTGTCAACAATAACTGTATTGGATGGGTTTGTGGTTTTGGCTAAAAATTCACCCATGAAACCCTTGTTCTAAACTTACGCCAGACTTCTTGCCACCTAAAGAATTATCAGTTAACTTCATTTGACAACATTTCTGGTCTGTTGGCTAATGCTCACTTCCCATATTAAAAGGTTTGTATTCATTCAACTCCGGAAATAAATACCGAGATTAATGTTCTTGGCATTCGTTCACTTTTTCATCTCTCGGTTTTGTCGTCTTGTGAGTGACCTGTAAATATATTGCTGCACCACCCGACTTCCTCATCGTGTCAACGCTCTTGTCCTACTCAAGCGATTCAAAACTTTGCTGGACTGTACGGTCGAGCTTCACCGTCAACAAGTCAAGCAGCCAACTAACTGAACCGACGGTTCTTCCTTTCTTCGGTCTGGCCGAGTAACGACACGTCTTTATAAATAAACCCAATAACGCCAACTCGGAAGTGCATCTTTTAACAAGAAACCAGGACTATGAACTTTTTAACGAAAGTGAAATCTGACATGATTCTATGCTTTAAAATACATTGCTCTATTTCTGGCACTGGTCCGAATTTTGTTGTGTCCATGAGGTCTGCATATGTACATGTTACATCATAGGCAAACTACATAATTACATACAAAAGTAAGCTGCGTTGTAAATTTTTCAGTATGATGTTTGAATGCAGAATTGAATTTCCTGTGGGTGTAAGCACTTTGTAAGAAATAGTCAAAACAATATTAGTGATAAGCCAAGATAATGCAGGCCAAATCAAATTATCAGTTCAGAGGTTTTAGATGACTAATTAGTTAATGCTGGATGCCTTAATCAGCACAAGAGTTGATAACCTAGGTGTAGATCAGTAATTGCGTAATTTCTGTAAATGCCACATATTGGAGCAACTTGCATAAAACTACGAGTGAATGAATTGGTGATCATCCGCTTTTGTCCTCTGAATGTGTCGTTAGGAAAGTTCATAGTAGTTCAAGTTGAGTATGAAAAATGCTCTAAAATTGTTTCCTAAATGCGTAATAAGCCAACCTCCTTAAGTATTAATGTACTTACGATGTTACGATCGATGCTCTCCACTCCATTGTTCTTATGGTTGGCGTTTATGTATGCTCTTATATAACCTTTTGTGGTTAAGGGTTATTGATTGAATAAAGCGACAAGCTTTAGCCAAGATGCTAATATGAATGTAATATTGTGATGCTTTTTTTAGTGATTTTTGACGGGGAAACAATTGAAGGAGTTCCGCCTCTGTGGTAATAATAATAAAATTCATTTTGATAAATCTATCTCCAAACATAGCCGGTCACGTTTTATAAATTGTCATCTTCATTTTTAGGTGTGCTGCAGCAGCAGGTAAATTAGTGTCAACTTGGTCCAGCACCTGTTCAGAGTCACATATTTCGATTGTATCACTCAGGTAATCTCAAGATAGTGGATCTCTTAGTACAAAACGGTGCAAATGTTAACTCCACAACACGGACAAACTCCACGCCACTGAGGGCAGGTGAGTACATACACACGTACTTATTATCGCTGAAAATTATATTGAATAATACTGAATAATTTGTTTCAGCTTGTTTCGACGGCAGAAGCGACGTAAGTGAAACCTGAAAAAATACTCTTAACCCTCGTCATATAATCTAATGTATTTTTTTTTAAATCTAAGGTTGTTAAGTATCTAGTCAAAGCTGGAGCAGGTGAGTATCTAGTTTTTGTTAGTTATTATTTATTAATCCTCAAAATTTGACGTTTTGGTAATTTTTGCCAGATATTGAGATTCCAAATCGACACGGACACACTTGTTTAATGATAGCTTGTTACAAGAACCATTATTTCATCGCAAAGTAAGTTTTTTTAACTAGCTAGCTTCTTAGTTATTTTAACTTATTCTTAACTTGTAACAAAAATTAATAAATTATCAACTTAATTTACAAAGGTACTTGCTGCAGCAAGGAGCAGATATCAACAGAAAAAGCGTCAAAGCAAATACAGCTCTCCATGACTGTGCAGGTAAGCAAGCCATAAGTAAATGTATGACTATGATTATAATTATATGTACGTATATGTATTTTAGAATCCGGAGCGTTGGCCATTTTGAAATTGTTGTTATCAAAGGGGGCCAAGTTTGATTTAGACTCGTATGGAATGAGTCCTATTTTGGCTGCTTCGGTGGCAGGTAATATAAAATCAATAGCTTTGCATACGCATAGAAATATTTCTTACATACGCTATGATTTCCAGTACAATTATGATTAAGCAGTTTATGGAAATTTCGGCTTCTATACATTTTTATATCAAAATAACAAAGTTTGATTCTAATTTAGGAAATGCCAACATTGTTGAGTACCTACTGAGTGTCCCTGACTTGGTAATGATAAAAGATAAGATTGCTGCGCTTGAACTACTTGGCGCTACCTTCGTGGATAATAAAAAAGATATGACTGGCGCACTTGGGTTCTGGAGGCGAGCGATGGAACTGAGGTAAATTATTTTTAAAACATGACTGTTTCTAAATTCTAATAAACTTGAACTGTCCGATTAATACAACAGAATTAATTAAGGTTGGTTTGCTGTCACAATAATTCTATGCACAACTTGAACGCTTTATGTCAATCATATTAATAATTCCCCAGCTTGAGATGACCTTCCTGGTACAGATCTTTATCATGCAGCACAATTTAGAGCAGGGAATGCGATAATAAGTCTTTTTGGGCAAGAGTATTTACCTTTTAAAAACGATTTGGCCAAAAATTCAATGACACGTATAATGTCAAAATTATGTTCAAACATTGTGTATCTTAAATTCAAAGTACATGTTTTTGGTACAAGAGCAAACATTACCTCTTGATTATAGTGCATATTCTTCTTGAGTTTGTTGCTACCTATTGATATCAGAGTATTAAGTTACAATTGACTAAAATAAAAGTAAGTTCTTAATTTCTTCCAGGTATCGAAATGGGCAACTAATTTACCCTAAACCTCTGAGAACGGTTCCAGTTTATGAAGGAAGAAAAGAGGTGGACAGCTTAGATGAATTGGAAGAACTGATTTCTGATCCAGATGAAATGAGAATGCAGGTATTAGATACATAGATCAAGTTGTATTTTAGTATGTAATTTATATTTATATGTCATTAAGGGCATCTACATAATTGTCCCAAATTCTATTACTTAAATATAAATTAATTTAATTTCTTTAGTCCTTGATGGTTCGTGAGCGCGTGCTTGGGCCTGCACACCCGGGTATTATGCTTAATAATAATATCTAATACACATGTAATTATGTATCGTAATTATGATTATTTTGATTGCTAGATACCTCATATTACATTCGGTACCGAGGTAATTCAATCATACATGCTTATCCTGCTTATCAACTACGAACTCAACAGACTGTTTGTTTTTAGGAGCGGTATTTGCTGATGCTGGAGAATTTAATCGATGCGTCGAGCTATGGTTTTATGCTCTTAATATGCAGCAGGTACTTGACTTTAATTAACTTGAATTAGCCTTGAAAATACATGACATAATAACTTGTACCCACATTTCGCAGCGTATTCTTGAACCTCTGAGTCCCCTGGTAAGAATATTCTTTAAAATTACAGCATATGAAAACCAAAATATTTATACATAATCGGTTTGAACCAGAACGAGATAGTGTCATGAAAGCTTATTTTTTTATGCGCATAATTTTGTCTCAGACCCAGGGATCACTTCTCTCATTTGCCGAACTATTCTGGTTTATGATGGGAGATAAGAAAAATACGTTCTTCCCTGTGCCCGTACTCAGATTTGAAGATGCTTACATGGTCTTTTGCAAATCTGTACAAGAGGTAAAAAGACTCTTCTCTGTAGACTCTGATGAAGAATTTATTGACATACATTTACCGTCAAGTGTTGCTGTCTGTCTCATCGCCTTCATTCGATTACATATACACTTTGGCTGATTTGGTTGGATTTTCCAGATATCACTTGCTCATTTGCCATATAAAGTGTAAATGTTAGCAAAGATTTTTTATGATTCGATGCGACAGTTTTTTGTCGAGGATAGATAATTAAATTATGTCGGCGCCATCCTCGAGACAAGTTCTTCGTATCATCTTACATTGTGATAAGTTATTTTTAAATTATAGATTGAAGCTGCAATGAAATGTGGCGAGAACAACGTTGGAATTGATAAGGTCCGTGATGCACCTGTATTTCACCGTTTGCTCGTCATTACACTGCAGATTTGTTCTGTACTCCTCGCTGTGGACAAGACTCCAGAAGAAGATTACAAATTTAGAAAGGTATATATATATTATCGTGATATATTGGTAACGATTGAGATCTAATGACGTTTTTAATCGGAATGTAGACTGCATATCATCTAGTGAAGATGGGCGCGCGAGGAACTGGAGGCTGGTCATTGCTTCACATTGCTTCGTCAAATGACTCTACAGTTGGACGTTTTTCCATGAAAATTTTCCCATCGATTAAGGTGACCAGATTACAATTTCTTAAAATTATTAAAAACTTAATATATGTATATTCTGCTTTGTAGACTATTGAATTCCTATCGAGCGTCGGAGGGGATCTCACAGAGCGTGATGACGAAGGCAATACACCTCTCCATTTAGTGGCAGAAGCAAAATCTTGTTCGGCTGAATTAGTTAAATCTCTGCTCAACTGTGGTGCTCACTTAGATGAAGTGAACAATGCAAAAGAGACATTTGAAACATTATCAAAAGAGCCGCTTCACAGTTTGGTCGATCCGATCCGATACCAGAGTCTGAAATGCTTGGCGGCGCGCGTCGTTTCACAAAATCAATTACAGGGATGTTTGCCTGCAGAACTCTTGTCGTTCATCAAGCGTCACTAAGAAAATTTTGATTCAGATTCACCTTCGTTTTTAAGATTTGAGTTGAAATTAAGTCAATTTTATGCAAGCATGCAAATTGGGGAGATAAGACATATATCGTATGCATACTACCTATCGTACAGTGTGAAAAAAGAATAATTGTTACCGCAATACCACATACATATTTATGTACATATACACGGCGATGCCCGATGGCTAATCATCTTCTACAATATATATTTTAAACTTTGAAATTTTTGATTTCTGAAGTGAATTTCTCACATGAAAATTCATGACTTGATTGGTGGCGTGGCATGATTGATTTTTTGATGATTGATCATAGCGAACCCCATCATAACTACATAAGTGTGATGTGAACTCATAAGGTGTACAATGTAAATATGTAGGGAATGTATATTGTACTATTCTCGCAACCAAATTTTGTTTTAATTTATTACGCTTGGTTTCATGTTGTCATATTGTTGTGAGCATTGCAAATACAATACTGTTTGAATTCAGTCCCCACTACTGATAGATTAAAATACGTTTGTGGTAACAATTCTACTCATCTTAGGTATAAGAAATGTGATAACTAAACTAATATTCGTAAGGACACCTTACTTCGTTCGTGTTTGTTTTAGTACAATAGTGCAGCTCAGCCATTTCTACTAGGCTACACATATTTTAGGCTATTAAATAAGTATATGCGTATTACCTTACTACAACTGAACGTCTTGATATTATCACGCACGGTTATATATCAGCTTTTCTCGAGTAGTTCAACCTTGTTCTTACATTTTGTATCAAGTCATTTATAATTTTTAATACGATTTCTTAAGCTTTTCAATCCGTTTTTATCCCAGCGTCCTCCTTGTTTAAGAAGCTGTTTATGTTCTTGGATAATCACTATAAAATCTTAATCTGGCCCGTGGAATAAAATATGTATGTATGAAGGGTTTACATAATTAATAGTAATCGAATCACAGTCATTTACGCATCACAAAAAATGACTTTACTTCCGTGTTGATTGCAAACAAGTTTATTACCGATATTATATAACCAATATGTGATAATTCCTGTGTAGAAAGAAACTTGACAAGAGACCTTGCCATGTAATGAATATTTATTTAAAATTTAAATACTTAAAATCAATTCTTGGACAGCTTCAAAAAAATTACTAAACCGCTTAAAAACTAAGTATGTAAATTAATAGAATTATTAACTACTCTCAGTACAACAGAACATTAGAGTAATTTGAGTGACGGGGACGTACAGATAAAATAGAGGAAGGTATATTGATGCTAATACCTTGTGCCAGATTGTGAACAAAAACTCTACCTGAATGAAATTGTATTACGCAAAATAAAGTCTACTGAATGAAAAGTCAAACATAGTTGTATCGAATTATTGTTTCAACTTTTTTATTTAGTGGATCAATTGTTGATTATAATTAATCAATCTGTCATGCACCTACATTATGGTCCCACCAAGTGTTTATTTGTTGGGCTAAATTTGCTTGTAGTACAGTATCGCCAAAAATATAAGTAGTCGAACGAATACAAAGCATTTTTAACTCATGCTTGGATAAATTTGGGACCAGTTGAACAAATTTTTTGTATTCCTGGCTTAAGTTTGAGTTGAAGACACCACAATCATCCGTCTGCAAAAAATAGAATTACATAAAATAAAATGCGCGTAAAAATAATTTACACACACAGCAAGATGAACGTTGTCTTACGCAAATAGTGAATGGAATATTATCATCATGAAGCAGTTTAACATAATGTTGTTCTAACGTTGGACTAACCCCACTGATTAGGTTCGAGGTTATGCAGGCCTCTGTAAAATAATAAAATTGTTGGTATAGAATGCATAAGATGAGCCAGCTTGGAGTACAAATTATTTATAGATAAAAACACACCCATACAAATGCCACTGTCTTTCAGAATTTTCCATAATTCTTCAGTCCCACCAGTAGAAGGGTGTAGATACTGCCCGTGCGCGACACGATTGGCCCCGTGTTCCAGAAATAGTTTGGTCTCATTCTCATTTATGACCTACGTAGTTACAAAATACCTGGTTTAATTGTACATGCGCGCATGGCAATCTTTTGGAGAATTAATACATCATATTGCCATTGTTTGAACATAGTTAAGTAAGTACGTACTTCTGGAAGGTGAACACTAACACGTTGGCCCATCTTTTTAGAAAAATTGAGTGCAAACAAAATTGACTTTGTATCTCCTGTATTTGGATTTCCACAAAGGTCCAATCCAACTACAATTTCAGGCTCCAAATTCATGTACAATTGTGCCAAGCAGACATTCTCCAAATAATTTCGAGCAGAATTTCCGCGGTCGATGGAAATGAGCAGCTTAACAATAATTGGAAGTTTATCTTCTTCAACACAATGCCTACAAATTCAGAAATATTACCATAAATAGTATGTCATTGTGTTGGTTGGTTTTAGACGGCAGTTACTTAATAGCCTTGATAACTGTCTCAATATAAATCTGTTTCGAAGGAATGTCATGAATTTTTTTCGGTGTTGTCCGCAATTCTAGGTAGATAACGTTATCCTTCACGAAATTGTGTATTACTTCACATGTTGCTTGGAATAGAATTTCCGGAGTTTGAATAACTTGATGAATTTTAGCGAAAGCTTTCCAGCATCTGAAAAAAATGAAGCACCTGAGTTAAGTATATTTCTGCTGAGTAAATTTCCCTATCAATGATGGTTCCTTTCTCTTCATAAAAGTACTGCATCCCGAAACAAATCGAAACACATTATAGATATAAAATACTCGAAAGCATAAACGGAGAAAATTTGTGCTTGGTGAATGTCAACCCATTTCACACGCAATTTCCTACTGCCGAAATCTGATTCATATCATACTCGGACAAGCTTGGCTTCCCATCCAATTCCAACCGAACCTTCGGCATGAGGGAAGATTTTATGTTATTTGTAGAATGTGAATCATCCTCCTCGTCTTCGCCAGTACGATCCGTCTTTTTGAGCCTTTTTTCTGTGGGAATACAGTCGTCATCATGCCTGTTGTTATCGGTGGAGTCGCAAGGTGTCGATAAACTATTTTGTAGTTTTAACTTTCGAATAATGGAATCACTAATTGACCCATTAAGATGAGCATGTAGTTCCTAGTAAAACAATTCCGGGACACCCCGTTTGTTAGTATAGCACTCATCTTGGTGGAATGATTGACAATTTCATGCAATGGAATGATCGAATCATTTGAATGTGTTTGAGATAAGTGAATTGACCTCACCACTTTTGGCATCAACTCGCAGATCTGCTCAATTGTCAAGTCTTTTTTTGAATTTGCCATTAGTTCTCTTATTGTAGGATATGATTCCGAGTAAGAGTCACTCAAAACGTATGGATTACCAGTTGTAATAATTTACTCTGAATTTATTAAAATTTGGTTAGAATTTATTTTGTTGTGGTCTTCACAATTTCAATGAATGGATGTTGGTTTATATCCTTGCAACAAAATACAGTTGGAGAAATGGGGTGAAGGTAGAACGATGTTGTTATGTCTAACCCACTAATTTAGCAATTTATCCAACCAATCAAATAGATGAAGGAAAATTGACCATTTAGTGGTGTCGAAGAAAATTAAACTGACGTTGCTATTTTTAACTTGAAGAATCGTGTATGAACCCCAAAACTGCATGAGTACGGTGAGTGGAGCAGGTTTGCAGGCTAATTTGACCGATAATTACCAAAATTTTCCCCTTTTCTTATATCATTTGTGCCTATTTCTGCGTTTGCTGATCATTAAAAAATGTATTGTCATACATGTATAATCCAAGTGTTGCTTGTTTGTTGAGTTGACTGAGGAGAAGTGCTCACCTCGGAACGTCTGTGAATTGTGTAGAAAGCACTTAATTACCGTTTTAGTACCTGAAATAAAATTGGACCCCGCTCACGACCACCACTGTACGACAATAAACAACTAAATATTTAAATCATCACATTAGGACAAAAAGCGCAGGGCAAGATTTTGCGGAAACCCAGTCACGTACTTACAATATTTGGCATGTCCACGAACGAGGCCACCTCTGTTGAACTGAAATCTTATCCAAACTTCTTCCAATACTATTCAAACTGTTGAATATCTGATGAAAGTTCCAATTCCATCCTTTTATCAAGAACATCCTTTTATTCTTAAAACGAAATCCGTGATAAATTACAATAAAACGTGAAAACAGTCAAACATCTGTTTTCTGTCCATCCACCCATCATCCACCAAAAATCTATCCTTGGATTAGATTATGACGAAAAACGAGAAAGTAGCCCAGGAAGGACAATTTCAATAGATTTTTTAATTAATTCTGCCATTTGAGAGAAATAACCTATTTTTCCTCCTCATTACAATGTTTAGAGCTATGAGCATTTAATCTTTATTGTAAAACCAAAATGAATCAACCATCTCAACAAGAATTGTAGAAACAACTTCAGATTTAAAAACATAATATCCATTAATTTACGAATTATCAAAAGTACTAGAGACATAACGAACGTGTGACGTGTAATAAGTGTTTTTAACAAGCCTATAAATCCCTTGTTCAGCCCCTACAGTACAAGCTAAACTATAAGCTAAACCTTTCCTGCATATAGAGCAATCAAGTGAATACGTTTAAACGTATCAATTTAAATATTTACAAATTAAATATAAAAAAAAACTCTAATTTGAAGTAGTAGAATTACGTTGGAGGAGGAATCTGATAAATGTTACACAAAAAATTTAGAGATGTAAGGAACGGACCGCCGCCGACGAAGGTGTGAGGAAGAACATCATACCCTTGGAATCCTGTTAGTGGAACGAACGAATAATGAATTTAAAAATCAACAGTTATCAAATGTCCCAGCCTTATCCTTTAAGTGTTTTCGAGAAATTATTGAAATTATTCCCATTGTGACGAATTTTCCATTCTAATAGGAGGAAATTTTTCTTCGTGAGTATATAGGAAAAACTGATAATGTAGTAATAGTGATTCGAACACTTCTCTTCTCAAAACCCTACCCAAGACAATCATAGCATCAACAACAACCATCAACAATGTGCATTCAACCCCTTTGAATTTCCATTGCATAGTTGTAATGTTAAGGTCGAGTATTATACAGATCTATGGGTCGAGCTCAGAGCTTCACCACGGAGCTTCACCACGGAGCTTCACCACGGAGCTTGACAAGATCGCCTTTGAATATAAGTGGACAGAGGTTGGACAACAGAACGAAGAACACTTCCCATCCCCTAGAATAAATTAAATTGAGATGTGTAAATTTGCCTACCTTTTCACACTCTACAGGAATCGAACTTCCACAATACGACCGTCCACACGAGATTGATCAAAAACTTTGACGGCTGTTAAGGAATAAATATAATTGATTTATATATCAGTATCAGATGTGCACAATTTTTTGAGTTTCCTGTAGTTGAAGATGTCTAACATTTTTTTATAGTTTAGCTTTTCGTTATGCCATATCAATATGGTAGATAATTAGATTAGTTTTGTTACCTCGCTCAGCATCTCGTTCTTGTGCGAATCGTACGATTCCAGTGTTTTTATCACGCATTTCAGCAAAAACAACTTCTCCGCATTCCCTGAATTTAGTTTTCAGCATTTGCCAAGTACAGGATGGAGGCAACTATATAGTAAGAACAGTAACAATTAACAATAGCTCAAAAAAGAATACTACTTTATAATAAAATTAAAAAAAATACTTTTCTTACGTTTGCAACTATTACAGTATTAGACGGAGTGCCGCTATTTCCACCTCCACCACCCCCAGCACTTCCTGAAGTTCCATTGTTAAACTGTTGTTTTTCTCGTTGGTAAGCAGTATTATAATTCGTACTAGGGGTCGAATAGACGGAAGTCGGGTAGCCATATTCGTAACCAGGATTAGCATTTTGTACGCCACCTTGATTCCTGTAACAGAATAAATAAATTCCACGTGAATAATCCGAGTGTTTATGCAAAAAAATACAAATGAATGTTTAGCAACAATAAGGTAACCACCACCGTAGCTTGACTTACGTTTGAAATGGTGAAGGTTGAGCTTGTGACCCAGCTGCGGTCCCAATATTAGCCCCAGACATGCCACTTGCTCCACCTCCCATCATACCCATTGTGCCACCTTGAGAACTTTGAATGCTTCCCATCCCTACACCAGAATTTTGTAGTGCAGCTGCAATGTTTCCTGCATTGCTAGCATTAGCAAATTGGTTCTGTACGGCATTCATAGCCCCCATTGGCCCAATTCCAGCAGCAACTCCAAAGGCATTCGATAAAGCGGCGGCGGCAGCAGCGTTGTTCGACATATCCATGGATGTCTGATTTGCCATTAATGAGGCCAGGCTTCCCATCGTAGGATTCATATTCATAGCTGCTACAATTGGGGTGGATAAGTTGGTGGCTACTCCGAGTGTTCCATTGTTACCAACTCCTGAAGTACTGCTGACTGCATTTTTTGCCACGCTTACTGCAAAACACAGTAGTATTATAATCTAAACAATTCCAACTACTCTATTTGATTGTAAATCTAGCTTACTTGCAACATCCACCAAAGGTTGACCATTCATTCCCAGTCCCATTCCAATGCCTTTTAGTCCTTCTGGTAACTTATTCTTGGCCAAATCGGAAAGCGGGTCTGCAAGTCTGTCCATTTTTACATGGATCCGTCGCTCATACAGTTGCTGATTATTCAACATAGCTGGAAGAATTTGTGAAGAACACAGTTACACGATATAATTGTGTACCATCAAACATTAAACTTTTTAAAAGTTGTTCATACAGATAGCTTGTACAGCTTCCACGGGATGTTCAAACTCGATGACGCAATGACCACGACTTTTACCATCCTTGTCCTAGATAACATCATGCATTTAATTTGGGATTGTTAAGTTAAAATAAGAGCATGTACATAAGGCAAACACGCAATGCACACCTTATTCAACTCAACATCTAAAACTCTTCCAGCCAAACGGAAGACTTCTTTGAGTTTTTTCTCATCGACTCGAAAATCCAACTGTAAATAACGACAATTCGTTACATCGTTAAAAGTATTATACAATTGATATTTGGCCTAATTGTATCCTATTCAAGTAATTTCTTTGAGCCTGCTACTCTGGTGACTTACATTGCTGACGAACACCCGAGAAATTAGTGGTCCCTCAATTCCTAAGGATTCCAAAAACTGCCTAAAAAACAAACGAATGAAAAACACAATTTAACTTCCATAACCATGAAGAATATTGGGTTCCTCATTTATGGTGAGGACTGGGAGCAGGAATATTTGCATAAAAAAAAGTCAAGAACGTGACAGGAAATGTCTCAGAGACTAAAGGTTAAGTAAGTGGTTATAATATAAGGAGATAGTTCCGATGTTTATTGTAAAACTGGACATACCCACTCAGTCCATAAGTATTGCCATATTTCCAGTTGCCACCACCAGCCTGGTTGGCTAGAGCATTCGAACGATCCCATTCACCTCGCTCACCACCACGGTCACGTTCCCTGGAACGCTCCCTTCCTCCTCCGCCGCCAGCTCGATTCTCATCCCGTTTACCACCTTGTTGTTGTGTTCCTGTAACAATACGTCCAGACTTGTCCCTCTCAACATCGTAATCCTGTAGAAGGCGCAAATAAAAGAGCAAGATTATAATAATTAATCTGTTTAAATTCAATTACACTCATTAACGGGTATCACTTACTTCTTTTACAACAATTTTTCTTCCACCTAGTTCAAATCGGTGCATCTTATCGATAGCTTTTTTGGCCGAGGGTGGATTTTCAAATTCAATGATTCCACATCCCCGTGGCTTGTCTGTTTCGTCACTAAACAATTCCACAAACGCGACTTCGCCAACTGCGTATATTAAATAGCCAGTCAATCAATGTAAAAACTGTTGACTGTACAACAAGCATATTACAGAAATACAAATATGCATACCCTCTTTTCGAAACAAGTCTTTAATGTCCTGCCACCTCGAGTCGTAGGGAATGTTGGAAATATAAACCCGCTTGTCCGCTAATCTAGCTCCAGCCGGGCGGTCGCCTGACCGGTCACGACCTCGAGAAGACCGCGACCGCGATCTCTCCGCACTCACACGTTCCCTCTTCACCTCTCGAGATCGTCTTTCCATCATAAGAATCAAGGTGCAAGGTCCGTCGGTCCTCTCACGAAAAAATATTGATATCTGTAAATAATGCGTATGTTTATTTACTTGTGACCTCATCGTTGAAATATTTTAGTGTTTTTTTTTATTTTTCCATAAAAAAACTTTTGTAATTAATAATTTTACAAAGATTGAATTAAACAGTGAAATTAATCATCGTACCTATAAATTTGTTATGCACTCAAACAGACTTCCTCTTAATTTCCTTTAGATAACTGTGAACCGTGTGAAGTAATTGCTACTTTAGTTTAGTTAGTGAGAATAGGCAGGAAGGGAGTCAGAATCTCGGTTGAACGGGAAGAGAGCCGACTGTTTGTTGCTGCCACCTGAGTCAAAACAGCTTGCCCGGGATGTTCAATGGGCTGGGGAAATGTGCAGAGAAAGTCCACATTCCGGTGTACTTGAGAATCTCAACTTGAGAATCTCAACTTGAGATTCACATTTTTAGGTGACTCAATTGCATCATGGGTGCAAAACACTTTGTTGATTGAAGTCACATTGGGGGATGACCAGTATGTTGCTAATTAATGCTATGTACTGGTAAGAAATGTAGGTAAAAGTAAGATGTCACATAGAATTAGGCTTTTGGTGTTGGTTGGGGGAGTAGAAAAATCTCAAGTTTCTCTTTCAGATATCCAGAGAGGAGAAACAAGGTGCGAGTGAGAATAATCTCACGTGAGATGCATTTCATATCAATACATACAATAAGTGTTTTATACGTAGGTTAAACTATGGCAAATTTTATTATAACTTCTTCGCTGTTGGAATGCTAGAATATTACGCAGGTTTTATTAAACACAAGTGCATGTACAAGTGGGCATTTTCCCCTCTGAACTTCCAGTCACTGCTGCAGGGAAAGACTGGCCCCCTCCACTTTGTTGGCCATTGTGCTGATTGTAATTGTTTCCCTGTTGTTGATAACTCCCCTGCTGTTGTTGGTGGTTGTTTTGTGACTGCTGTTGTTGCTGACCTGGTTGAGGTGGATCAGTATCATTGGGTCCCAGCCCTCGGTAAACATTTCCTCCGAGATCATGTGTGGCACATTCCTTTGGAAAGCTAGCCCCATTGGCTACATTCCCCGAAAATGAGTTGTCACATCCAGTTACGTACATCCCATGGTTCGCTACGTTGCCCGTGAAATTATATTTCGAACCCTTCACATCTACTCGTCCATTTGCCACATTGCCGTCCTAGATATACGTACAATTGTATAAATGGCTATGTGATGATGGAATACGATATATGTATATACCAAAAATCCACAACAAGTATTTTCTTCCAGGGTAATTGAAGGTGCTTGTATATTTACAGAGTTGTAGAAGAGTTGGTTGTTATCCGCCTCAATGATAATCCCACCTGACGCCTCGGAGATTACGACGCTCTTCATTTTATTATGTTGCCCTTTGACGACGATTCCTTGTCCCACCTGCATATTTATTATAACCAAGTCTCTCAGAAATTCTTACACGTGCCTTCTGCGTACACAGCTGGATAACTTTTGGTGTAAATCAGCTAATTACCTTTTGGATGACAACATGTTCAACGTTGTTCTCGTTACCCTCGACAAGTACTGCGATATTTGCCTCTTTGATGTAGATGCTTTTTAGAGTCCACTTGTTGCCTCGAAGGGTGAACCCCGTTCCTTCGCTGACAATTGTGGAGTTGGCGTCGCCCGTCACCGTCACCGGCCCGTCCCCAGAAGCCACGTAATCCCCTTCGTAAACTCCACTAGCCAGTTGGATGGTGTCCCCAGGTCGTGCTCCATCAAGTGCGGACTGAAGTTCTGCGGAACTTGAGACTTTCTTGATGGCTCCTTCGACTTGCCCAAGGGAGCTGACCAAAGCAATGAAGAAACTTGTAGCCAACACGGTTCTCATGTTTCGTGGGTTTAACGATAAATACACACAACTTTATTGTTCTTCTTGCATGAGCTTCTAAGTCGTAACTGAGCAGATTCCTGGGGAATGATTGTTAAGTATTCTAGCAGTCTTGGAAGATGCATCATCGTTCGTTTGCTGGAATGGATTTAGGGAATTTTGTCAAGGCCAAGAATGCCATGCACATATTTATTTACGAGGTGGTAATAACGTGAAATTTTTAGTTGTCGCATTGAGTAAATGGGTAAATTTATTATTTTGTTATGCGTACTCATGTCTGCGCAAAAAACTATAACTTGTGTACGTATTTGTATGACCATTGGCCAACTATGAAAATACTAAGGACATTAGCTCATGCATTTCCAGACACACCTCGAGTTTTCACAATTAATTGCTGGAATATGTAGGTGAGGAGTGTTGATAATTTGTCACGACACCTTATTTTTGCAAAGAGAATGAGGAAGATGACTTCACACACGGATGATGAAGATCCAATCCAGAATTGTAGACGCAAGCTGGAGTGTAGCAGAAACATGTAATATGCAAAGCGAATCAGATTGAAGGTCTTTTCACCCATTGAATTAAAGCACTTTAACAATTACACATGTAGATATATAGCTTTGCATGCTTCTTGTCGTCTTTATTTCAACATGCTTCGTTGTTGTTTCAAAGTGCAGCGTATAAATTGAATGTTGAGATAAACTTACCATTCATAATTTGCTTCTTATTCGATTACACATACAACATATGTATGTTAGCATTTGAAATAAGTACATCTTGATATAGCGAAATTGGTCAAACTGATGATTAAACGAGGTCGGATGAGTGACAAAACTTTGCATATCCATTATTGATTGAGTTTTTACCGATTGATAAATTTGCATCGTGAAATTAAATGGTCACGCAATAATAAGTATATGGTTTGGGTGATTTTAAGTGATTGTTTAAAATATACCATTATTTACACTTAATTTTTCCCAAAAGTACTTTTACCACTCGTATTTTGTGTCCCCCAGGAATTGTGTAGAAACAAAAAACTTTTCTTTTTTTAAGTAAAGCCATGAACTCCGTTGAGTTATGTACCTACATAGGTATGTATGACATACATTGTGCATGTGTACATATTTATGTACACATATGTGTATACCCGTCCGTCGTTGGATTCTGTCACTCAAACTCAGGCTTGTCATGCAAAGAAGACAGGCTGAGGCTAATTTCGCAAAAGGTGGTTGCAGAATTAATGGATCACTGTCCACAATTGAGGATACAATACACTGTTCATAAGCCAATTTCTTTGAAGCTACAAGTTTCTAGCTCAATTTATAAATGTAAATGTTACACAAAATTTCTCCTCGTAGTCATACATATCTCGAGAGATGGATTATACTGAATTTGATTGAGCCATAGTTTGGATGTGGAAAAAGCGTGTTACCTGTGCACCTGTAGCTTATATATGTAGGTTTCAGACATCCAAAACTACAGGAGTAGTATTTTATCCTTAAAAATGAATGACTGACTGAAAATTTACTCTGCAGATTCGAATATATTTTTGTTCCTTTTGCAAAATAAAGGGTAAAATTTCGTTTTGTCACGCAGTTTTTTGAAGAATAATGTTGTGTAGTGGGAAAATGCATGCAATTTGGTATAATTGCCGTAAAAGTAAAATTCACGTATATTTAATTGAATGTGCACGATTCATACCCTCAATGACTTTTACCGAGATTCCAAGAATCTTACATGGAACCAGTTTGAAATATAATATTCGTTAATGTCGCGTGCGTGGTTTTGACATCACAAAAGATGTGTTGGTGTACTTACTGAGACTTACTCCCTGGTCCTTGGCAGCAGAGATGAAACTTGCATTATCAGAGTTAATCGTCTAACGATAAGTAAAGATGTACTAAATAATGTAATTAAGTACTTCGGTGTATTTTTGTAAGTTTGTTACTGTAAGCTTTTGATACTCATTCAGAATGATTTACTAAGTTTGGGGTTTGCTATGCTAATTTTTGAAGGCCAAAATATGATACAAAAGGGATAAATGTGAACGTTTTACTTTTGTTTGAGTTTAAAGTCTTAATATGTCACCTTGATTCTATTAATTCTCATTTCAAATTTCTGTTCAATCATTCTTCTCATGCATCTTTGAGTACATGTTTATTATGCAGCATCCATTATCGAAATTTATTTTATGTCCATACATGTATACGACTATCAGTATTCTTGCAAAACAGGTATATGTACATAGGCGAAACAAGGATATGTCACGTTGTAGATTAGTGATAAATTCTCCAAAATGTTGCCTTCTTTATAGTTTTATTCAAAATTGTCAGTTGAAACATAGCTAATATAAATGACAAATGAAATATTTATCTAAATTTTATTAGGTTACATCTTTACTGTCTCTAGCTTCTATATTGCATGGTTGATTGTTGACGAAGTTATGATGTGGCAATATATTTATTTACAACATGAAATGGACTACAAATTATGTGTACATATTGCGCGTAGGTACTTACGAGTATTTGTTTTAGGTTGAAACTAGTTTTACAACTATGTCGTCTACTACTTTATATACATTATATTTTTATATTTCTAGTCGTAACGAAATATTTTCTTAGCTAACATGCCAAGTGCATAGGTTATAGTTCATAACTTTGTAAATAATAGTAAGAGAAAATAAGTTATACAATAAAATATTTTCTTACCCATCGATACATACAGAAACATATCAATTGTGAAAATTTGATCTTGTCAACTTTAAGATGCCCTCACTTGTGTATACATTTATACGTAAATATACAGAGCACATATCAGCTATCAAAGTATCACTTTGTACTATAGCTTTCAATGCAACTTTGTTAACTTGTATAATTAGCATTGCATTCAGTTATGTTCATACGGTCCAGTACAAATTACTTTTGTCATCTTTTCGGACATACGATGAAAAAATACTAAACAATCCTTGTTTCAACTCGGAAACAATGCTTACGTGAATTGGTCTTGAAGTGGTCCACGTGTTTGATTCTTATTGGGGGGAGTAATTCAGTAGTCAAGCCACACACTCATACGCCTACAATGCATTGCAACAAATATTTGCATTGAAATATGCTTCCACTTTGTTTACCAATAAAGTCCTACTTCATTGACGCAATTACAAGTTTAACGCACTGTCTAATGACTGCACAGAAGGAGTAATCAAGAGTTATGCCTTCAAGGAATACAATAATAATAATAATAATAATAATGCTAAAGTATATCACAGATCACACGTAAATAAGTCATCGCTCCAAATGCGAGGTGACGTACAAGTCCTGAATACAAATGAAGTATAAATCATCCATTGGTTATGATATAGTGCAATATGAGCATAAACTTGGAAATTTGGTAGTACACACCTCTTTTAAATGGGATCGAATGCAATTAAATAGTACTCGTTTTGAAATATAAATTTCAAAATTTCGATAAAAAAAGTGTCCTAATTTTTAATGAGGTGCATCAAAATGTTTTTTAAGGATGCACTTGTTGCTGAATAATACGCAACTTATTAGCCAGCATTAACATTATGTACGTATTGTGAACGCATAGTCAGTTGATGTTGATTAATCTACATATAAGTACATCAACCGGATTTTGATGTTGTTTTTGTTAAAATGACCATATACTTTGTATGCAATTGCACTTTAACTCATGCCAACAGGACCAAACTGGATTTCGCTGCAGAGACGCTATTAATATTGCTAATTGTAAAAGATAAGCACCATCTCGTTATTTTTGTTCTCGGTCCAAAAAACTATTATATTTAATTGAATTAGGGATTATTTTTTATTAGATATATAAGCATGTTGCTTTTGTGTTTTTTACGTGTACATCAATTTCTTACAGATTCTGATACCTTGGTTTACTAATTAGCAATTAATAAACCTTTGCCTTAAATATGATTGAATCCAATGAAAGAGCATTTATATAACTAACGAACATGTTATTGGCACTTGCATGCATACATATGCACGCCTACACTTCTAGATTGTTTGTTTATTTTGTAGCAAAAAGCTACAATATTACATAGAGATCTGATTCTTCGCAAGTGGCTAACATTCCTTCAGGTACATGCGTACGTTGATAAACACATTGATTTCATGACGGAATTGAAAATCGACGCCTGTGAAACAGAAACGATCAATAAAGCAATATATTATCTAACCATGATGCATACGAAAAAACTTGATTTTTAAATGAGTGTGCAATCTTGAAATCTTGAATTAAATGCAATTCTGCTAATTCAATAGAAACGTATGCATTATTTATTATGTAACAGTCATCGGTAACAGCGGCAATTCGAGTGCATTGCGTTCAATTGACACCGCTTCTTTTTTATCCGATACACTAAAAACATTTGGATTATTTTGAAGAGAACTAGAACTAGGCAAACTGCTAACGGTGACGTTGACCAAATGGTTTGGCAACATGAGATTCAGACTTTTGTCAACCTCCACTTGTTGAAATAACAAACAAGAATGCTTCTAGAATTTTAATTTTCTTATTGTTAGATGTATATGCTACCTGTATTGTAATTGACTACATACGAAATGACACTAGCTCACATCAAGAAGTACGTATACACATACTTACCAAAATAAATTTATGCTTTTATTTCTCAGCATGAAAGTTTTTGGCCACGGAAGTAAAAATAAACATGTGGAATAGGAATAAAAATGATACAAAAGAGATAAAATTTGACCACCGGTCAAATTCATAAATATGTCTGCCAGTTTTACAATAAATTGCTTATCATGGCATATTTGCATATAATACAAAGTGCATTAATGCTAAAATTTTAACAGCAGGTTATGCATCAAACTCGGGTTTCTAATAATTTACTGAAATTAACGTTAAGACTACTGGGAACTATATGGAGGATGCATGATTGGTAAAAATATTGATCATTGCAGAGTATATGCTACAAATGAATAGCTACATATTACCTCATTAAAAAATTAATTAATAGTCAAAAAGATGACATGTAATGCTTACTGCCGGTTATATAACTTACTTTTGACATCAAATCGTCTACATACGTAAAGATAAAAGTAAATGAAAAAGTTGTTATGATAATACACACATATGTATGCGCATATACAGTATTTTTGCAAAAAATTACCCACTGGGTCATCATTTTCATTTGTAACAGGCGAGTAATAGTCGCAATCCATAATAGTGAACTAAATAACAAATCTTGAGCCAAACGGAATGCATTTTCAACTTATTCACTTCCACTCTGATTGTGGAAGTATGATACCACACAACAGTACATATGTACGCCATTAAATAATAGAATATTAAAATCGGATCACGTACTACAAGAAATAGACAAAGAGTTGCATATCTATATGGTCTCCCTAGATGTACATATGTGCATACACTGAATTTATCCTATAATAATATATCTGTCCATAATCATCGAGTACCTTAATTACAATTACTGCAGTTTTGCACATTTTGTGCTGAATAACACCTCCCCATTCAGATCAAGTATAAATATCCGCGTGGAGCACACCCTCAACCATCAATCTCATTTCAACTGTTCCGCAGTACAGTTCATCAATTAAACAACCAAACCTTCCTTCTTCATCAAAATGAACAAGTTCATGGTAAGTTTTCTGAAAAAAAGACAAACCGAAAAATTCTGAATATCTTTGGACACATGATTTACACATTTGCACTTTTAGATCGTCCTTGTCTTGGCCGCCCTTGTGGCTGTTGCCTCCTGCGGGTATCTCGGCGGGTATTACGGAGGTCTCGGAGGATATGGTCTTGGTGGGGGGTGGGGTGGATATGGTCTTGGTGGGGGGTGGGGTGGATACGGACTTGGTGGGGGATGGGGGGGTTATGGTCTTGGGGGAGGATGGGGGGGTTATTACCGAGGTGGATACGGTGAGGATATAATCTGCATACGAGTAGACAATTGTGCACGTTCTTAACATTTTCGCTGTAATTTTCTAGGTGGTGGTTATGGATATCGCGGATTCAGATCCTATGGATGGGGTTGGTAGATTGTCACCAGTTCAAATCTAGCTTAAATCTGTCATTTGAAATTTTACTTTCCCAAAGAGTTTAATTATATTAAGGAATTTGTAATCTCATCTAATGCCAAAGCCACCCTGTGATTGTTAACTAATTGTTTACGTGGTAAAAACCACCAACGAATGTTGAATAAACCCCTAGTATTGGTCCTAGTAGAAAAGTCGTAAATATCAATGCAATGGGTTCATTTCTTCAAATCATACCAGCTCATGCACAAGCACAGTAGCGTTTGTGTACCTTTGCCGGATAACAATTAGCTACCCGATCAACAAAAATTATTACTTTTGCGTCAAAGTAACGCATCCATGGTGAAAATTTTTAACAAACAAAAAAAGGCGTGATTATTGCATAAATTTTGTGCTAAGTTTGGTGTGCACCGTGAGACACGCTAAATTTGCATTAAAAAACTGTAACCTATGGTTGAAAAATTATTGCACCCAAACGTGCTGAGATATTGCGTAAAAATACCGCACCAATATCTCGTCAATACCCACATTACATGAGGCGTTAAAATCATGCAATTTATACGCAATGAATGGTGGGTGCGAAGAGACAGGCAACGCGCGAGAGTTTGAATCTAAGAGAAGCGTGGTATTTCCTTTTCTCTCCCACCCTCGCAGTCTCGTAAATTCCCTGTTAATTTAATTCCCTGTTAATTTATCTGTTGTCTTAATGTCGCCAAAAAAATATTACATAATTGAATTCCCCCCTGATAAATACAATTCAGTGCCTGTGGAGCTTGTTCTAAGTCACTGGGTTATCCCCGCAGAGAAAGTTTGTCTCTGGCCACCAAACTCTGGGCCAAGTATTAGAAATTTGATAAAAAAGGGCACTGCTATTCCTGATGTCAAGTGGGGAAGAGTTAGCTACGCCAGGATTATTGGGAGTTACGGTAAATAGCTATTTAATTCAAATTATGAGAAGTCATTCCAATTATTTTACATTTACTAACAAATATCATTATTTTAGATGATTATGAAGTTGCGACAAAAAAACTTCAAGTAGCCGAGGACACTTCCAACTTGGAAAGTGAAACAGAACCAGAAAGCAGATTAAGGAGCAAGAAGATAATTCCCGATATTCAGCCCAGCAGCACACGAGGGGATGTAACGTCTTCATCCGATGAGGAGGATAGCGACGCGAACAAAAACAGTCCTCCGTCTGGCTCACTTCTGGATAATTTGGAGCTGGGTAGGCTTATAATACTGCCACAAATATTTTATACTAATCATTATGGTGATGCTTTTTAGACCCACCATTGAGCATTCCTGAAATAATTCCCGAAACTGAAGAGCAAAGCAATCTACAAGTAGGAAATCAAGTTGAAACTGGAGACACCTCTTTTGTTGTTGTAAATTCGCAGGAGTTAAATGATTTACGGCTGTTGATTTCAAGTTAGTACAAGCAAAATAATTTTATTAAAATTGATGTATTATGTTAACGCTTTGTAATCACGTTGCAGGGACAACGCAAAGTGTGCTAACTTTGTTGGAAAAGCAGGCTGAAGACATTAAAGACATTAAGGCTTTACTGATTAATGTGAAACAAAGGCCGGATGGTAGGAAGGCTCCCAATTTCAGTGCCATTCCAAAATTACCCCTCGACAACGAGGTAGCACTGGCGGAGTTTGAATCTTGGCTCGAGGTGGATTCAAATCGCGAATTACTGGTACGATTTAATCGAGATATTTTACATGCATAATTAAACTTTAATGTTTTTTCTTATATTTGATACTAGGTTGAATATTTGGCATTTTCAACTGCGACACAGATCGAGGCGAGCACTAGAAAAATCTTGAAAAAATTATTTACGAATGAATTTGGCAGGCGAATTAATTTTACGGGTAAAGGAAACAAGACATCGATGAAAAACCTAAAACTATTGGAAGTCGTAAAAGGTGCTAAAATATATTCTAAAATGAAGAAAATTTTCTAATTGTTGGTCTCTATTTAATGTTTAATTGGATTGCAAATTTCAGAAACCGTGCGAAGCGTCTTTACAGTTGAGTCCGCTCCCGATCCCAAAAATCCCAGCGGCCGTATTCCCACCGATGATATAATTCAAACTACAGCAATGAATTGGTTTCGTTCTTCAAAAAGTAGGTGCAACGACGACGCTCCCTCGGGAATTGCATCATAATCATGGATCGAGATGGAAAATCACCGAGAAACATTAGGCGAATAATTGCAAAACGGGTTAGAGAGAATCTCACTCGTGCAAAAAACATACCTGCTATTAGTAATAATCTTGCAAATTTAGATATATGTGATTCTGTAGTTGAGGATAGCGATTCAGGTAGTAATATTAGCAATAATGATAGAAGCAGTAATGTTATCCATAATAGTGACGAGCCATTAGTTTCCGATTCACTAAGCGACAATGGTGTAGTAGAAAATAATAGGAATATTTTAGATTTAACACGGGACTTGAGGGACTGGTCGCTTCGACATAACATAACGGGAGTAGCTTTAAACGATCTTCTACGCATATTTAACTTTTATCAAGAATTTAGATTTCTTCCATTGGATAGTAGGACATTGCTTAAAAACTCAATTCAATACTCTATGAAAACTATCGGTCAGGGTCAATATGCACACTTTGATGTTATTCAAAATATAAAACGGCAAATAGATTCCAATTGTATTCTTGCTTCTGGTAGCGAAATTAAATTAAACCTTATATTTAGTTTTGATGGATTGCCCATTTCTAAGAGTAACAGTAACCAGTTTTGGCCAATTCAAGCAAAGTGTGAAGAAAGTACGTACGGCGTATTTGTCGTGGGTTTATTTTATGGCAAGACAAAACCAGAAAGTATTGACGAATACTTGATGGATTTGATAGCAGAGTTAAAAAGTTTGCGAGTTGGGATTAGTTACAATAATTTGAAAATATTTTGTAAGGTTTCAAAAATAATAGCTAATGCGCCAGCCAGGAGTTTTTTAAAGCAATGTAAAAGTCATAATGCATACAATGGATGCGAGAAATGTATAGATCCAGGTTTCTGGAAGGGACGTGTAATTTTCAGAACATTCGATAGTCCACTTAGGACAGATCAAGATTTTTATGTTCAAAAAGATAAACACCACCATGTAGGCATTTCCCCGTTTACGGAGCTTAAAATTTTGATGATTTCTTCGGTTCCTCTTGACTACATGCACCTCATTTGCTTAGGTGTGGTTAGAAAACTATTAAGAAGTTGGGTAAAAGGTCCATTGCCATTTAAATTATCTTCTCGTGATATTTCAACTTTATCAAGTAAATTAGTATTATTTTCGCATAGTTGCCCTAAAGAATTTTGTCGTACGCCGAGGTCAGTAAAAGAGTTAGATATGTGGAAAGCGACAGAGTTTAGAACTTTTCTTCTTTATACAGGACCCGTCGCTTTAAAAGGATTATTGTCGCCGAAAAAGTATACACATTTTTTAAATCTTTGCGTAGCAGTCACGATTCTTATAACTACCAAGGCGCAAGCAAATAATTGGAACGATTATGCACGACAGCTTTTATTGAAGTTTGTTAAAAATGTTCCCAATTTATATGAAGAAGAGTTCTTATCATATAATATGCATTCTCTTATACATATTAGTGATGACGCTTTAAAGCATGGCCCGTTAGATTCTTTTAGTGCTTTCGATTTCGAAAATAATATGCAAGTAATAAAGCGCTTGCTACGAGCTCACTATATACCTTTTGAGCAAACTGTGAATCGCACTGCTGAGAGAGAAAATCATAAGTACCAGTCCCCTGTGAATTTAAATAGACACTGTATTATAAAATCGAACGGAAAGGATCGTTGTTTTATATTAAAGGATGGGAAAGTAGTTGTTATAAGTAGTATAAGTAAAGATAAAAAACATATAAATTGTAGAAAATTCAAACACTCGGACAACTTGTTCACTTGTCCGTGTGAAAGTAAAATTTTAGGAATAATTAAAGTTAGCAAATTATCAAATAGCGTAACCATAATAGGTATTAATGATATTGATAAGAAATGTTGGTTACTCCCGTCGGATAAAATAGATGAAAACATTTGCATTCCCTTGTATAATGTAACAATATAATTTTTGTTATGAAATAAATGATTTTGATAAAAATTAATAATTCGTGTTATTTGACTGCAGTAATTGCATGGAGTTTAACTGCAAGTTTTGCATCAAATTATTCGTTTCTTTTGCGCAATATTCTATGCTATAAATTGCATTAATTTGACGGTTATTTCTACGCAATATTCTTGAGGCTAAATTGCATGAATATGACTGTCAATTCTATGCAATATTGACAGTTTATTTTACGTTAAATATCTAGTATCTTTTCACGGATTTTTGCCGGCCATCAGTTGCTGCAATTTAACTGTATCACTTTTCCGTAAAAGTGATAGCTTTTGTTGATCGGGTATGTACGAGCCAGATAGAGTCAAGATTACATGAAACTAAAATTCGCAAGCTCTACATAATATTTTGGTATTTACTTTCACTACATATTTAGTTTGGACACTAAACAAAGAGCATCATTGCTTAAATAAGTAAATATGTATATAAATAGAGATTCTATGTAGTTTGCAAGTAATATATCCATTTGCTTTTATCCTTTCTAACGTATTTCAATTAAATATATAAATCCGACTTGAATTCCCATTTGAAGAGAAATCCACGTATCTAGAGCTGCTTAATTCCAGAGCTTTTCGCACTGAGACAAACAATATCCGGTGAGGAGAAAGTTCAAATAAAGGATTATAACAAAGGCGTTTATTTAACCCTGACGTTCTATCTACGAGTCTGATCCAAAATTAGACGAGATTCCGGAAGGAAATTCACCCTCACCACCGCAAGGAGAAAACGGACTCAAATATAGTCTGCCGGGTATTGTTACACAGTACGTATAAACATATATACGTATGTGCATAGATACTTACACACGCCACTGAACAAGGTTTTGCATATGAAAATTAAATACAATTAGGATGAAGCATTAATTTAATGAATGGTGCTTTCATACAGTTATGAACCTTGGTTAGCGAGAAGGTGAACATAAATTGAATAAATTCACCCAGTTCCATTTCTCTCGAAAGTTGTGAACTTTTTGCAATACTACAGTTTTAATTACCTTTCTACTAAATCTATAGTGCCACTCATTTCATCTCAACCAGTGTGGGCCATATATTCTACATATCTATGTACATATTTTGCCTCATATTTATATTCAATATGTACAATTTGAACTTCTTACGATCAGTTAAAAATTTACAAGTTTCAAGTCAATCTCTAACAGACTTATTCCAAACCCGACAGACATGCCGACGGCTAAATAAGCCTCTATAAGTGACTACCTTTACTACTGGATGCTAACATACTCTCCAAAATATTATAATATTATATATGCATATATGCATGTAACCTTAAAATATGTGTACGTTTCACATTTAATGCTATTTAGCAATGGACTAATTATAATAATTTCATGTACATATACGTATGAGTGAGTTATTTAATTTCTTATTCAAACCCTGATTATACCTCTAGTTGGATCTAGTATGTTCCAACGCATGTAAATTTACCCCAATATGTTGGCTACATGAAGGCTACACGTGTGTGTCTAATGCAATTTCAGTTGAACTCTAGTCTTTGAAAAATAAAACAAAAAAACAGTTTTGCATATATCAATCTTCATACCTTTCACGTGTTTTAAATACTTGTCGTCTTGCTGTGACTGGGATTCCTTTCAGCAGCGACTGTCGGCCCAGTCGTCGTGATGACGGTCGGTCTAGAAGAAAACTTGCTGCAACCACCGCTCACTTTCTCCAAATAGCACACGCTCTGAACTTGAACTGGTGGTGACGGGGAATGCGGTGGACCGTTGGTTCTCTGTTTGGTTGCCATATTCTCAAGTTGGATTTCAACCCTGGTGGAATTATTTTTCAAAGTGGATTTTCGAAAGTGCGAGGACATTGTGCAGGCGGCAGAAGCGGACGGCATTGGGCCATTTCCGTATGAATTTCCTCGGACAGTTTGACTTGCTTTTCTCGAACTATTGGAGTGGAATACCCCGTAAACCAGAGGATTTGCACATGAGTTGGCCACGACCATGATAAAAAGTCCCTCCTGAATGTTTGGATGCACGTTTTCGGCCGATGTGCGATCGACAACATGCCTGAATACAACGTAAAATTAAACACTTACTTTCATGGTCAGAATTAGAGTACAAAATGCGACTAGAATAAAACTCCAAAAACTGTAATATACGAATTTCTTGTGAAAAGCATTTCTTAAAGAATTGAATAATGGGCATATACGGCATAATCATCCTACATATATGAAAATGAACAACTGCGTCGATGGTGGGCCACGAATATTTCTCTTATAAATGAATATGCAAATATATTTCGCTAAGGTATAGTTTAAGGTATAGTTTAAAATACTTGTGTAGCCTTGATTATTCTTAAAATTCAATTAGGGTCACTCCACGAGTTATGGTAATGGACCTAATATCGAAAATCGATTTTTTTGAAATCCTTCAAGTTTGTGATAGAGGACCTTAAAATATGCAGAAAAATCATTTCCCCCGAATTTTTGAGGTTTCAATGTGGCTGCTAGGAGTGGGTGTGGCTTCCGTTGAGATACCACCTTTTCGCAGCCGCTATTGCACGCAGGGACTCCAAATTTCACACCAAGCTACCATTGGCCAATACAATAGCGGGTCTTTTTCTCTTTTTTGGAAATTTGGTCATGGTGACCGTTTTAGTTCAAAATGTGCGTTATGTCGAATTTTTTCTTAAATCGTCTCACATAACCCCATAAATGGGGCATCGTTAGATAGGCATAGGCAAGAGGATTCAGAATATATATACTTTGTCCGGCATATAGCTGCCCCCTGACCTTCCAGAAGCAGTAGAATGAGAATTTTCATTGCTTCCAGATTTTAACACAGTAGCAGATTTGCGAGCTAACAGAAATGGATGGGACAAACACAAAAATATTTGTCAGCCTCAGGAAGACTGGGGAGTGGTCGTACACCCTACAAAGTATATATATTCTTAATCCTCTTGCCGAGACCTTACCAACGATACCCCAGTTATGGGGTGATTTGAGACTTTGACTTTTCGGAGAAATTTGACGTGTTGTGAATCTTGACCTAAAAACGGTCACCGTGACCTAATTTCCAAAAAAGAGAAAAAGACCCGCAATTGTATTGGCCCATGGTAGCTTGATGTGAAATTTCGAGTCCCTGCGTGCAATAGCCGCTGCGAAAAGGTGGTATCTCAACGGAAGCCACATCCACTCCTAGCTGCCACATTGAAACCTCAAAAATTCGGGGAAAATGATTTTTCTGCATATATTAAGGTCCTCTATCACATACTTGAAGGATTTCAAAAAAATCGATTTTCGACATCAGGTCCATTACCATAACTCATGGAGTAACCCATTACAAAATATAAAATTCGTCCACTCAGGAAAGCCTCAGTCCAGGAAATGCAAACAGGATATAGCATAAAAATTGTATCAACCGTGCGGTGCATTGATAACGGAGTGAAGAGGACGGCACACAATATGCGATCTCCTGTTTTAACAGGTTTGAAACACTGGGACATGAGGAGCCTGTCCCAATGGAACAATCCAATTTATTTGATTTTATGTGCTTTGAGTGAGAGAGTGATGAACGGGGAAGCCGAGTGGAGAATTATAATTAGGGTTTTAGCCCACTTTCTCCGTGAATGGCGACGAATTCCGTTTAACAAAAATTCGTTCGCAGATATGTCTCACTCATCACTCACGGTAAAAACTCTGTTCGACTTGAATTTCTCTGAGCCTGTATTTATGTACTTCGTTAGTGTGCCTGATTCACAGGACGAGCCTTTATAATATACTTATTAATTATACTTTGATTAAATTATGGAAGTAAACATTAATATAATTACGGGAAGAGACGTAACATGACGGAAATGACTTTTTCATACTGTATGCAATGCCAATGCCTTGATGGGACTAAATATTGTATGTCACACGTCAAACAAGATGTGAATTGACTGCTCTAAATACTGACTGAGGATGAGTGCAACACGATGAACAAGAAAGTTTACAACAGTTTAGGTTACATCTTCAAACTCGTGTGTGTAACACGAGGTGGACAAAGAGATATGTATGTATGAATCTACGAGAAATAGCACAAGATTCGACTTCAAAGATGGCAAGGACTCTTATTGCACGAGGACTTGCATCTAGTTTGGTATACTTTGTTTGAACAATAAACATCCCAAGGGTACTTATGTTGGATCTCCCTCATCATAAAACAAAGACTGGTTCTGGTCCTTTGATATTTATCTATCAACCAGTTTCATTTTTAATGCTCTTTGTGTATGTACTACAAACCTCCGTTCAGATATACCTAATAATAATGATTGCCTTACTCACATACATCCACGCAAAAACAAAACAAAACAGTAAACTTATAACCAATTGAGAAAATAAAAATAGATTTGATTGCTATTTGTTTTTGCTTACCAAGCCGTCATAACAATGTATGGTGACCAGCAAATGATGAATACTGCAACAATTGTGAAGGTTAACTTAAGAGCTCGTATTTTTGCTCTGTCCATTACGGTCTGATCGCTGCGGCGAAGGGACTCTTTACCTTAAAGACAAAATGGTAAAGCATTTAGAAAGCATTAGAGAAATACGTGAAATGCACGAATCAAGAGAACTTAATAATTTTAAGTGCATCCATCAAGTATCTAATCTGATGAGAAGTATGTATGTGCAATGGAGGAAATGACGTGCAAAATATTCACCTCTGGATGTTTCATTTTCCATCGTGAGCGTGTAGATGATGTTTCCATACGAGTAGAGGATGAAGAGAAAGGGGAGAAAGTACATGAAGCAGATGGAGAGAATTGTGTTGGTCTTTTCCGCAAGATCGGCCTCCGTGGTACACTGAGTGAATTTGGAATATATTGGATGGGTCTTCACATCAAAGACGAAACACTGAAATTTTGTAAGTCACTACATTGTTTTAAAAGTTTAAAATAGTAAGAGAAAGTCATAACATGCTCTTTTTAGCCAAATTCGTCACATTCTGATGAGTTTTTAAAGTCATAATTAATGGGTTTTATCGGTTTTCCATATATGTAACATTGAACTTAAAGATATTCTTACTCCATACAATTGCAAATCACAAATTATCTGTTAGGTAGGTGCATATCACTTGAAACGTCTCGTTCTCATGCCATAAAATATTTTATTTAAAATCGCATTTAGTTACGATGATCTGCAGACGAGAAAACATATGTGCATAAATTACAATCCTTGGAGGGTAGCACAACTTCATGACAATCTCGCTGGATTATATTTATTCTTGCTACGTCAAGTTTCGCAATTTTTCTTTCGCTCTCTATTTTTTGTTTAGGTTCACTCTACCATGATTTATTTGACAATGGAGTGTTACAAAGCATACCAAAAATGAAATTCTTCATTGTTTTCGTAGAAGACGGCAGCGAATTAGGTCATAATAAAACAATAAATTAAAGCCTAGCGAACTTGAAGGGGAGCAAAGAAAATCGTCCCAGATAATATTTGGTCGTATGCATAAAAAACCAATGATTTCTTACTGCTAAATTTTGAGCCAGAAAGAAATATACTTATCAGACGAATTTTAAAGTAGGATCATTTACTATTTTATTCACAAGTCCATTATATTGAATATTGCAAGATGAAAATTGCCAGCCTTCTTATGCAACACTATTGGATAATTGTCGCATATCCTCTTCTCACTAAAACTTATCTAATGGTTATTTAGGTTCCTCGAGACCTTCGCATTCAGACATGCAGACATTATGATTACAGAAGCCCTGAAGAGGGGTAAAAATTTGAGGCTAAAAATAAACTTTCCTATCATCCTTTTACCAGCATCATACCACGATATTCAATTATGCTTCGATTTGCACCCCACCACGAGAAACGAATGATGCACATACATATTATTCAATTTGCTATGTAATGGGGACAAATAAGTTAAATTTGAGAATCGTTACAAACCTACATCTTTTACTTAATTTCTAAACATATATGCAAGTTGGTTCAATCATTTCCATATTGTTAAGCATTATCTAACGTTATCGATTCTTAAATAAGACGTGACTTAAACAGATTGCTGTTTGTTCAAAATTATTTTCAGGCCAAAATTTGTCCAAATTTGGATATCTTTTTGCATATGTACTTATGTACATATACTGATACATAGGAATATAATGTTATATTCTTATTTAGGCAAGCTGAACTACCAATGCCTTGCCTGAATATCAGTAAATACATATATGCTTAAAGTACTGCACTATGTGAGTTGTTCATTGTGACGTTTTCAAATTGAAATGGAGTTAAAGGATAGAGGTGGCTGAAAAGCCGATATTACAGGCTCGGCAAAAATTGGATTGCTGGTATAGGATTTCACATATTGATAGATGTTTGTGCGCACGAGATTGTGACAACCAGCGGAATTTCAACAAAGAACTGCTTTCCAAGGAATATC
The DNA here is from genome assembly GCF_002217175.1 of Folsomia candida. Classification (NCBI taxonomy): domain Eukaryota; kingdom Metazoa; phylum Arthropoda; class Collembola; order Entomobryomorpha; family Isotomidae; genus Folsomia; species Folsomia candida. The sequence continues at coordinate 21,123,548 of NW_019091193.1, read as the reverse complement.
TGCTGGAGGAGACCCTCATACAAATGCCATAACAATACATGTGCCAAGGATAAGAGAACCTTATGCGCAAATATGTACATACATATATGTGCATGTATATGGAAGCTTTTACCAAAAGGTATTAGAACCACACTCTTCAAAGTTGATTGTGTAATAGATAAATACAACGCTCGAATGATGATATGGTTTGATTCATTGCACAATGAACCATATGAATCTAAGTTTGGGTATAATATTACAGAAGTATTAATAAAGCTGGATTCTAAAGAGAGAAACTAATAAACCGTTACAACGAATGTAACCAAGGGGTGAAAGAACTGTTTCATACGTTAAAATGAATTTCCTGCTAAATTGACATATATATGCCTTATGACCTTTAGATGACCTCTGAGGTCAAAATGAAGGTCACCATTGAATTCAACGTTGAAAAATAGTTGAAAAATGACGTGTCACATGCCAAAACAACACGTGACACTTTTTCGTCACTGTGACGACGTCATCGTCACAGGTGACGTCCAAGTGTAAAATGACATGAATTTTCGAATTCCTCGTTGAAAAACGGTTAAAAACGATGTGTCACATGTCAAAACTGACACGTGACACTTTTTCGTCACTTTTCGTCACTGTGACGACATCATCGTCACAGGTGACGATGTCACAGTGTCCATCTTCGAACTCGTCCTATCCATTGACGTTAGGAGTTTATGTTCAAAATTGAAAGTGTCTATGTCTTTTCGTTCAAAAGTTATCGGAGCTACGGACAGACGGACAGACAGACAGACAGACAGACGGACATAACGATCTTATAAAGGGCTTTCACCCCTTAATAACGAATAGTTGAAACAAAAGGTGCATATCGATGACACCCACTAATCCAGTTATTCAGGTTTAACTTTTCGCATGACCATTGGAAATCAACGTCAAAATATTCAGTTCTTGACTTGTTCTTTATTTAAGGTTTTCACCATTAAATTACTAATTGTTCCTGTGCTCCTCCCCGTCAGACACACGATTCACATGCAACATTGTCGAAACAATAAATGCGTAAATTAGGCTACTCAAGAATTACAAATGGTTTACCTGAGGGATCGCCAGCAATGCAGCCGAAATCCATGCGATGCTGAGAAGTAATTTCACACGTTTGGAAGCATTGACAACTTTCAAGGGATGAAGCACAGCATAATAACGATCCACTGTCAGACATATCAGGACCAGCGAACTCAAGTATAGACTGAAAGCTCGACAGAATTGCAGAAATTTACCTGGTAAATAATTTAATAAACTTGTTTTACATTGTTTCAATAAGAATTTACTACTAAACTCGGTGTACATAAAATCATGTGTATGTACACATATTCATAAATGTAAGTATTGGTACTTTACAGAATAACACAAACTCGTCATACAATACCAAGTTAATGAGCTTTGATGGCCATGCAACAAAGTTGCTCAACTCGGCAATAAGAATAAGACTATCCCTACTTATCAAGTACTTATGTATGCAGTGAGTGTGGAGCAGTTGCAAAGTACGAAAGCAGGTCGCAAACTTCCACACACATCTCAGTTCTCCAGATAAAAAAAAAGTGTTAGGACAATCTTCTGATTTCTTTTAAGACATCCATTAGTGTGACTTCAGCCAAAAACTCGATTGAGATTTTGAGAAAATGCTTTGATTTATTAGATGGTATATACATATGATTTTTGGAAATCCTTGATAATCGTAAGTCATGCAAGACAGTGATTACATCTCCTGGGAGAGATTTTCCAAACTTTGCAGAATCAAATAAAGATTAAAAGTTATCTGAAAGGGATGAAAACGTAAACTTACACAGGACTCGGCCAGCATACCACCCAATGCTGATTCTCCACCCAATCTCAACTGCTACAACAAACAATACGACGAGGAGGTCAGCAACACATAAGTTCATTAGGAGCATGTTCATGGGGGTGCATCTTATGCGGATACGCCGACAAACGGCATAGAACTCGAGCAGATTTCCCACTGAGGCTAAAATGAACACGACGAAATATGTGATGATCCAGGGCCAGGCGAATGGTGAGATTTCCGTGTACTCTGCAGGAAGTCGGCATTTATAAAACCACCCCCACCCCCACCCAAATTCACCCCCACCCCCACCTAAATCCACCCCCACCCCCATCAAATCCACCCCCACCCCCATCCCCCATCCACCCTTACCCCCACCCCCATCCACCTCCACCCCCACCCCCATCCACACCCACCCCCACCCCCATCCACACCCACCCCCACCCCCACCCCCATCCACCCCCACCCTCCCCCCAATCCCCCCCACCTAAATCCACCCCCACCCCCATCCACCTCCACCCCCACCCCCACCCCCATCCACCCCCACCCCCACCCCCATCCACCCCCACCCCCACCTAAATCCACCCCCACCCCCATCAAATCCACCCCCACCCCCACCCCTACCCCCATCCTACCCTAGCTACCTAGGTTCTAGCTACCCTAGCTACCTAGGTTCTATCTAGCCTAGCTAGCTAGGTTTGCTAGCTCAGCCTTCCAGGCTTTCCGCGTACCTAGTTGATCTAACCTAACCTGCTCGCTTGGATTTGATGGGGGTGGGGGTGGATTTGGGTGGGGGTGGGGGTGGTTTTATAAATGCCGGCAGGAAGTTGAAGAGCTTCTCGTGACTGATTGCCCAATTCGATTGAATTCAAATGGAGTGTGCTGTCAAACACTGTTTGGGAGAGTTTCTTGATTTCAGTTATTAACGTTGTAGGGTCATCAATGGTAAAATTATTCTCGTAATTCTCAAAGTTGAGCTCTGGACTGGGTCCCAAGTGCAGGAGAGAAGAACCACTTTGACGGCTGAGTTCGTCGAGTTTGTCTGACGCGTTGGAGAATTTCAAAGACATTGTTCCCGTTATTGGGTGAGACCGAATCAATTGATAGGTTAGAACGTAATTGGTTTTTTTTATCTAACAAATAAACTGTAATGAGGTGATTGTGTGAGTGAGCTGGGATACCACTTTCTCCAACTTTCTGCGGGGAGCGTGAGACCTGCACTGGAGAAAGTGAGCAAACGACTCTGTCTTTTATCTGTGTACCATAATAATCCTACCGAGGTGACGCATTCGTCCGCCTTCTTCTGCCCCCGTTTGATGCTCCCCATTCCTTAAATCTTCAATGGCAGGGCACCAAACGGAACTAATGGGCAGAAAGACGCATGTATTATTGTTCATTGGTACAGAAAATCAAGGATAACATTGGGTTTTAATTTCGTCTCAAGACCTGGCCAAATTGTACTATCGCTATGCTAAGGAGCCCGAAGTATCACAAGTTTCCCAAGTATTCTGCATGTAATGAATGAGAACTTGATTAATTCTTTTAAAACTGTAGTGCATATCACTGTTCATATCCCTTTTCTTCAGGCAATTTTAGTCCGAGTCTTGTACATAAATTAAGCTAAAAAAATGTATAGTTATTGGTACGTGTGAATGAGTGGTCTCTAATATAGCAATTTCAATTTGCGAGTGTACAAAGTACAACAACAAAAATGCTCAGATTTGTTAAATAACGCACATAATGTTAAATTATAAAATGCGGCCTTGCATTGTTCACTTACTACATACGAGTTAAAGGAAATGTTTATTGAACCTAAATAAAATACAGCTCCCGTTAAACGTAGACTTTTGATTACTAATAGAGTAATCTACATTAGGCTTGAGTTAAAGTATACATAAATACGTAAAAGAATGTGTATGCATGTTTTTCCTTGTTTGAAAGAAATATTGTAAAAGGTACTAGTGGTGAGTACGCACGCTTTTTGAGTTTGGTGGCGTGGCGTATGATGCCGCATTTATTTTTTCCACTGGTATTATTCGGATCGGAATTTGTATTTTTCTTCCCCCTTATTTTGTGGTATGGAGGAGCTTCATATGCTGCAGGTTTGTAGTTTGCATTCGAATTTTTAATTGAAAATCAAAATTGACCAGAATTCCACCACGCAGAGTCGTCAGCATTTATGTCTTCTATCATGTCCAGTATTTTTGCGAAAGAGGTCCCGGAAATGTCTCTTCCGGCAACACTCCCAGAATCCAGTACCAGCAAATTTAAAGAGACGACGACGACGACGACGACGAGTCGGCCCAAGAAATATGCGATACGACGCAGGGTTGTCAAAGTCATTACCACGACGGAGGAGGAGGAAACAGACTGTAAAAGTCGTGGCGGAAGTCCTTGCATGAGTGATGACCAGTGCTGTCTGGGCAAGTGCAGTCCTCTGGGGCGTTGCCCCACAGCCGCCCAACTTTTTGACGCCGCGGCCATCACTCTCAAGAAGGAAAAAGACAAACACATTTCACAGAAAGCCAAAGAAAACTAAAATCAGTCAGGCTGATGAGCAAAATATTAGAAAGTGACAATTAACTAAATCCATTTTGTAAAAATCTCCTTTATAGACACAAGAAAGTTATTAAAATTGATGATTACGGGATATACATAACTTTGACATTAGAATATTAGAGTTGCATAATTTATCTATAAATAATCAACAAGTCTAATGGCTTCATGGCTTGCTCTTTGATGTTGACCAAATAGCGACGAGAATAATGCATGATTGTCAAATACGGGGAAACTGCGCGTTCGGTAGCCCGGAAAAGTTTTGGATGATTTGCAGGTCTCAAACTTCTCATTTACATCAAAGCATGCAATCAGTCAGAAGTCAGGACACAGAAGGGCTTCTGCAGTGCTGATGCTTTGTGATCAGCGGTTATCAGCAAACTGATTGCATTAAATAGGAAAATATTTGTCTATCGGTAATCTTCACTTCAACAGGTCGGTCGGCTTGTGTATTTTCGTATATTGATAAAAACGCTATTTTATTGTATACATACCTCCATAATGCTAAATAACAAAGCATACAACGTTTGAACTTGACAAAAACTTATGTATTTTCATACTTATTTTTATTCAGGTTGACTTACAATTCATACTTATTGTGATGGCCATGTTTGGAAAGTATGGACGCTGGGCCTTTACCTCCCTTGGCGCTGCATCCGCAGTTGTCGTCGTCGCCAAGTGTGCCAGCCGTTTGGATGATTCTAATAATGAAAGTAGTGGCAACAGGGTTCACATTCGACCACCTGATTATGCACCTACAACGAAATGGGACACCAATTGGGATAGGTAAAGTAACACTGATAAGGACAACAATTTTAAGCCACAAGAACCACATGTTTCTAAATTTGATGATGTTGATATTAATCCGTAATTAAAACATTGCATATACTGATTGAATTGTGGTAACGTGACATTTAATTCCTTAAACTCTATTTGTGCAGGTCAGATCCTCGGTTTCTTAAGCATAAAGTATGGTCAGATGAATCCAAGAAATCCACGAACGATGATTCTAACATAAAATTCCCTACTGCAAGGAGAAACATTTTCTTGATAAGACATGGACAATACAATCAAAAGGGTGACGACGATGATTGTCACACTCTTACTAAAATTGGAGAAGAACAAGCCCTTCTGCTGGGGAAAAAAATGGCAGCCTCCGGAATCAAATTCACATCCATTCTTTCCTCAGGAATGACGCGAGCAATTCAAACGTCAGAACTAATGTTAAAAGAAATGAAAAATGAATACCCTGGTTTGATTCTCGAGAAAAAAGATCCCCTTCTCAACGAAGGCCCTCCCTGTATACCGGAGCCTCCCTACCGCAACAAAGAACTGTGGGATCCTGATTTCAATGTGACTTATTTTATTAAAAAATTTACAGATTAAATAGACGGATTGATTTACAGAAATTCAAAACATTTTAAGGAATTTTATGCTGAAGGAGCAAGGATAGAGGCAGCCTTCCGTCGCTATTTCCATCGAGCGGATCTTGATCAGGTTGGATCTTATTTTAGTACAGGTGACAGGCTGTGTAGACTGAAAAGTTTTAAATCTGATCAATTTTTTCAGAAGGATGATTCTTTTGAGATTATTGTCTGTCATGCTAACGTGATCAGATATTTCACAATGAGGTTCGTATACCATATAGAACATGAATATTGACATATGTATATTTGTAAAATAGATTTGGGGTATAGTTCTATAATAGGATTTCTATATTATGAACTATATATATTTTTATAATGGGATTTCTATTATTCTAAACATATTTCAGAGCAATGCAATTTCCACCAGAAGCATGGCTAAGGATCAGTCTAGACCACACTAGCATAACTCGGATTTCTTTGTTACCAAATGGGGATGTTATCCTCCGAGGACTCGGAGACAGCGGCCATCTTCCTCCCGATAAAACGACTGCTTAATAATATGTTACAATATCACAATATTGTACTTGGTGCACTATCAAAATAACTAAAATCACTTTAATGACGCTTGGCAGACCTGATAAATTAAAGAGAATTATGGACTCTTTATGATTTACATTTTGTTATAGAAAACTGGAACAAGTTGAATTATATACGATTCATCTAAACTAACAATTTAATCTTACATATATATTTGTCATCGTAAATCATGTCAAATTATATTCATGTGAAAACTTATTCACAAAATCTACAAATAAGAAGTTATATTTTCAGATGAGACTGTAACGCAATTTCAGTAACTAATTTACGCGAAATCATTTTCTAAGAAGACGGAACCGAATAACCGAATGGTCCTATTTGGTATACCATGCATATACGGTAATTATGTATGTAAGAACCAGACATAGTTAAACAAGTTAAAATTATAAGCTGCTTTAAAGGGGCATATATAAAATTTTAAAAAATTTAATGTTTCTATTAATATTTTATGCATCATGTTGCACGGACGAATGAATGTAAATATTATCGTGTGAATACATATTTGAAATGTATGTCATTAATTTATAGCCTACCGATTTCATGTATGAATCAACTGATTTCCTTTCTTCAAACCAGAGAGGAACTTCAATGGATATAACCTGGTGATATGCACATAGAATAGAAAATTTATAAACCGTATTGCTATTTTTCACATGAGTGAGTACCTTTATATGAACGCGATCCCAAGGAATTGTTTTGAGCACGGACAGCTCCGCCCCCTCGATATCCAAACTAAAGTAGTCGACCGTGGTGATATTGATAGCTTTTAGCAATGAAAATACTGGGAAGCATTTTGTCGTGAAAGAGACATTTTCCCCAAACCCCAGCCGTGTCATGAGATCGTCATTGTTAGGACGAAACATGTCCATCTGCAAGAAATATTAAATCATAATTCAAATTATAAAATCAAGTTGCTCAGTCACAAAGCAATATATTTTGTAGTTTCCTTTGTGGGCCAAGTGACTCCGGAGAGGCAGATGGGAGCAATCCAGACGTATCGACCTCGCGTCCTGAGTTTGGCCAGAGGAAGTGGTTCAACAAGCAGCCCCGTCCAGCCGTGGCGCAGCTCCAACGCCAACGTATTCGAGTACAGCTCTCCATCGTTCCCTCCACATTCGATGAAAAATCCGTCCTTCTGATTTAATTCTTTATGCATTACTTAAATTTATCTGTCTGCACGTTGATCATCATCAAATTGCGCTGCAATGCATTACTTCGAATTAAACAAGTTAATTTGCATATTTAGTACCATTTCGCCAAGTAATTTGAAGACATATCTGTAAATTTCTTCTTGTTGAGCTGGTTCTTTGTGAGGATTTTTCAAACTCAGGACAACAGCTTCTGTTTGAGCTGGTGGTGGAATTAGCACTCTGTGGCGTATGTAATTGAGCAGGCGATCATCGTCTTGTTGCAATTGAGTGTTTCCAATAAACTCTTCTTCAAATTCTGTTGGTCTGTTTTTTAGTCGTAATAAAAAATTAAGAGAAAACTTATTGTTATTCTTTATCAATTCTATTGGCACAGTCTTATAGTCTTACTCAAGATTAGAAGGAGAAAGTGTAGATGCTTCTTTTAGTGGGCCCACACCGTTGTTGATAACCTCATTTTTGGAAATGGAATAAATTGCCAAACTGCAGGCGAAGACATAAACGATTACAATTCCAATGATTAAGCTTTCTACTTTTAATACTTTTCCGAAATTCTGTCTATATTTCATTTTGGTAACTATTTTTATTATTGGATGACCTACAAGTAGATCGATTTTAAAGTAAATCAAACATTCATCAACTTGGTTTTGCACAAGGTCCTGAATTTTACTTAGTTACGTGTCTACATAAGGTTAGCTCAATTGATGGTAAATTTTGTGACCGAGAGCTTGGGACGAGTTTGGGATTATTGTGGGGAAAAAATTTGTTGTTACGTGAAGTTAAGGTAATTTTATAAAGTAATGATGATGATTTCTGGTGGTGGTGGTGGGGAAAATTGATGATTTCTTGAGCACATTTGATTATGGTAATGATAACGAAAGTGTAAATTTTAGAAAAACAAGTTTATGCATGCAACTACAATACAATTTGCCTACAAACTTATAGGCAGCATAATTAATACACTTTGAACGTAAATATGATTAAATTAGCGTATAAGAGTTCAAAATTGAATTGATCATCTCCAGATCAGCTTTGGCTGGGTCGGGAGGAAGCTCAAACTCTTCTTCGCCATCCCTAAATTCTTCATCTTCTTCATCCGAACGATCAATGCGTCCACGTGCGTTATTTATGAACGCCAACCGTTTCCTTTCCCCATTAACGTACGACGCGTCCTCATCTTTTAAATTAAGATGGCGAACTCGTAGCAGGGTGCGGAATTTTGCATACGTAGACAACACTTTCTTTGGTACAGTTACAGTTACATACCTTTTTGGACTCAAGGGCCGTTTTACATTCTTGAATCTCCGATTTTAGTCTGGAAATTTCAATATGAAGCTGCAGTTCTAGTAATTAACATCAAATATGTATTATGTAAATTAGAGTTCGAAAAATAATTTATAGTGGTAATAAATACCATTATTTGAGGTGACATCGCTATTTATTGCGACGTTCGCCACGGTTTGTTGAATTTCTGTGCCACCCATTTCCATTCGATCCAATTCAATACATATGGGTGCGCCCATGTCAATCCGCATACGATCCGTATCAGGCAGTTGTGTCTCACCTTTAATGCATCGAAATTATAAGTAATTTTATTATAATAAATAATCCAATTATAATACCAGTTGGACTGTTCCACAGATTCAGAGTTGGTATTGCAATTGACTTTAAGACTGGGGCACCTCCTTTAGCTTTTATTCCGGTGACCTGACCTGCTACATAATCATTTGAAGAGAAATGACGGCTGCAAACCCCGAAGTTGTCAATTTTAAGGGATGATGTTCCAATTGTTCTGGAAATCCAAGTGGTCCGGAGGAGAGCATGTTTCGCATTGGGAAATGCGTGGACTTTATGAGAAGGCTTTCCTTTTCTGTTTGGACAACTTGAAATTACGCAATTTCTCCCCATTGTCTTTTTATATTAAAAACGATAGACGACAACGTGCTCAAGAAATGTGTTAAAAACTCATCAATTTTCCCCACCACCACCACCAGAAATCATCATCATTACTTTATAAAATTACCTTAACTTCACGTAACAACAAATTTTTTCCCCACAATAATCCCAAACTCGTCCCAAGCTCTCGGTCACAAAATTTACCATCAAATGAGCTAACCTTATGTAGACACGTAACTAAGTAAAATTCAGGACCTTGGTTTTGCATAAAAATTTTGGACACTACTTGTGTCAACAAGAATCTATTGGAATGTAGTCATGGAAATATTGCATGCAAATAATTGGCGAATTGAGTGCAAATCGATGATGCATTTTCACATAATTCCCCAAGAGATGGGTTGAAATACCGTTACTTGCGTATTTAGGCCACGGTTGCTTGACAATAAGTATCTTAGCAGTGTAATACGGTTGCGACAAATGAAGCATTTCGAAAAAAAAATCATTTTTGAAATCGTTGGTACTTTTGCGATGGTAAAAAGTACAAAAAAGTACCAACGAGTTTGACCTCGAATAACTTTTCAATAGGCAGAGATAGGGACTTACTTCTCAAGGATGAAATCATCCTAATTTTTAGCTTGATTTTTTAAGCTAAAAATCTCGAGTGCACTATTTCGGAAAATTAAAACGTTTATTTCGAAGAATATCTCTAAAATTTAAGTTTTTCAGGAATTTTACAGTCAATTCTTATCTCACAAAATTCTATAATATACCAAAATGATCGTATGATCTAGACCGATCGATTGACACCCCACTGGAGGGTGTGAGATAATTTGATCCAGATTTGACCTAGGGGGTCATCTCAATCCTCCAACTTAGCAACGGTCCACTCACACCATTTTTATAGTACATAATAATTTCTTCAAAAATGAAAATTTGTGTTGGAAACAATTCATTTGTCGCAACATGGTTAGAAGTGTAAAGTTGTCAAGCAATATTGTATTTAGGCTTATCTGCGCATGCTTATGTTTTAAGAAATTGATGCATTTATGTAAGATGCCATGACATAACCGCAATAAATCTTTCATATTTAATTATTTATTATACCTGAACTGAAGCATAATCACCCCACATTATCAACCATAACGTTACTGGCTATATAATATTTTATTGATAACTAGTAATAATAATTTTCCAAACAGGAAAGGTATGATAATATTTGATATTTTTCATTGCCAGTACTTTCATGAAATTGTTCAACTGTATACAATTTCATACATAATTTACGTCACATAGGAGTTTACATATAATATTGAGGACTCTGAAAGTCATGTCATCTTCTACACAATTCATAGATATTCCGATAAGTGTAGGGTATATATATGCATATACATGCGTAACATGTTAGCTACAAACTACATTAGCATTCAGAATTCTACGTAAAAACGATAAATAATCAGTATCAGTGCAGTTTGACAACTCATCGCCATCATCAGTATATATAGTCAGATGTATATTACATATACACCCATGCATAAATGTCATATAAACAGAATTCTAAACCCGGTTAATATCGAAGTTCAATAAAGTTCATTAGTCACCTTAATTAATATTTTACCAAAACAATGAACAAAATGACAACAATAAATTCAATTTAATTTTTCGCCTTCCCAAATATTAATAAAATAAATTCTTGGCATTACTATTCCGCTTCTTATGTGATGCTACCTATTTCCAGGGCATAGGAATGGTTTTCCAGTGAAGCGGAATCGGCTCTGATGGATTCGCCATTTTGATCTCATCCTGCATCATCTTGTCCAATGGGTTGTACGTCGGTGGTGACCCCATCCCAGAATCCGACGATGTGCTAGACAGTCGCTGGCGCAGAATGCTGTGATATCCTATGCATACATAAAATAAATTGGTACAGAAAGCCAGTTTGAAACACAATTTTCTGAAATTTGATAAGGAAATGCAAACTTACCACCGTACGCCTTGGTATCGTCGTGTTCTTTATTGTGATGACTTCCGTGTTCCTACAAATAAATACAGGATTCCATGAAACTGCAAAATTACGCAAGTCTTTTCGATTTAAAATATTCACTTACCATTGTGATTCTTTTGTAATACTCTAAATCTTCTTACTCCAAAATATACAGAGTTAATTTGACAAATTCAAAGTTTTTTCACCGTAAGGTTGGACACGACCAAAAATAGTTACAGAAAAGCCGACTACGCAGTAGGATAAATTCTTGTATGAGAAGACTATTTCACCAACGCCCGAATGTGCACTGGGCTGAACGGTGAGAGTTGTTGATGTTTTCATCCAACTCCAACTACGCAGTTCTTGCTCATAGGGTCACCTTGCCCTTTGTGCAATAACATCCTGACTGGGTTACTTGGTTTTCATTCCTCCTCCTCCGCACGGCCAGCAGGGATTCACTTTCATGCCTTGCAGTCGAAGACGGCTATATTTTCAACGCCATTAAATAAGTAAATAGCCTGATAAAGCATTATATGAATTGGGCAATACTTGCGTTGTTTTCATGGGACGATCGCTGGACCAACCACGATGCATAGTGAAGTGACTGATGTTATTCACCTGACGGAAATCTGTGTGTCATGTCACTGTGTGTAGCGGAGCTTGAATTTCTTGACATGCATTATCAAGACTGAAATTAGACCGGTGCATTCCTTCTTCGATTAGCAACAAAATGCAGTCATATTCATATCATGAATCATTTGTGCGTGAGTTAGTTCATGTTATTCATATTCTGTGGTTCATGTATTGACTCACGTAACATTGCAAAATATATGCTTGGATTTTGGCAACGAGATGCTTTCTTTTATCCCAACTCTCAAGGCCTTCTCTACGTAAACATATTTGTTCCGTGCTTGTTTGCACGCATAGACACTGTACAATAACACTTTTAATGAAACTTTAACTTTAATGGCACTTTACATATCTATTGCCATTATTATTCAGGTTATCGTGATCTAATTTGGTTAAAACAATAAAATTGCATAGTTATTTATTGTTATTTATCTATCATGCGATAAAACACAAAAATCATAAGAAATTCAAAGCGTACTTATTTATAAGCGATAAGCACATCATTACTTTTAGTACTATAAATACATCAAACCAATAATCATCAATCACGAATCGTATTCATGAGGTTATCTTAGACAAGCATGCATGATAAGATTATCTATGTTATGTCATAATTGAAAAATTGTTATAAATATTATGTCAACACTTCAATCACGAACTTGTAGCTGTACTTAAAAAGTGTCAGGTTTAGAAATTAAAATAATGCCGGCTGCCTTTTAAGAATTGTCACCAACAATATGAAACTGATTTTCGAAATTTTAGTTGTTCTGTCTGTTACCGGCAGTTATGGACAGAACACATGTAACATATATTGCGATGGGAGGAATCCGGATTTGTCGATAGATACTCGGGTCATTCTGTCCACGGAATTGTTCGGAAGGCAAATCTCACTTTACATTTCGGATGCAGACAACATGGGTTTCGCCGAGATTTCAAATGGCGACCCGACTGACTTAATCTGGTTGGATCGGTCATGGGACGGAGGGATCTCTTGGACCGGTAAATTAGGCGAGGTCACAATTCCCACGGGCTCAAGGTGTCATATATTTATTAATTCCGAATGAGTTTACGTAAACGCAAGATAAATTTTCATACAAAATTTGTTAACTATTTAGGTCTACGAATACAATGTTGTACAATGTGGACAATCCTGCAGATAGGCAAATTGGTGCCTTGAGAGCATGTGGTCAGCCAGGTATGCGCGTGACTTTTCTGGTCGATATACATATGTGTATAGCGGATCAATTTCGACTATGATGATATTACGCACTCATTCTTAAACCCTGGACATAATTTACAGGCAACCGTGACGTAATTGCATGCACTGGGTGGGCACGTTCCTCCGTGTCTGCAGGAACACCTGTCGATGCCGCAGCGACGGCTCTCATGCAGTTCTACGATGGGACCCTTTGGCCGACGACAGGTTGGTGGAATGGGGCGAATTGTCTGCAAGCCATCATTGATTACATTAAGGTCACGGGCAACAGAAACTACTTGTATGTCGTGGACGAAGTTTTCGAGAAGAACAAGGACTTGCATGACGGCAATTTTACTAATGAGGTTTCTCTATTCTATTTTTTACCCATTTTCAGGATTTAATTTTTGTTATTATCACTGTAGTACATTGATGACACACTTTGGTGGGGATTGGCTTGGGTGGGGGCGTATGACATCACAGGTTCTCGTCTCTATATTTGTTGCAAGGAAAATAATTGCTCACCAAGATAACACTTATTTAATGTGTGCAATAGGGGACAATAAATACTTGGAAATGGCCAAAGTTGACTCGGATTACAGCTACCTGTACAAAGATGACGTTTGTGGGGGTGGTTTGTGGTGGAAAACGGACAGAAATTACAAGAATGCAATTCCTAACGAGCTATTCATCAAGTTAGCTGCATCACTTCACAATAGGATTCCTGGGGATACAATGTACCTCAATCAAGCGGTGGAAGTCGTCGAGTGGTTTAAAATGAGTGGAATGATCAATGCGGAAAACTTAATTAATGATGGACTGACTTCAGACTGTAGAAACAATGGGCAGGTAATGATGATGCATATAAAGGGAATAAGTATGTATAAGTTGATTTAATTCAACTCTAATGATAAGACCATGCACGTTCTCACAGGTGACATGGTCCTATAATCAGGGTGTCATCCTAGGTGGATTGGTCGAGTTAGCGATAGCATCGGGCGATCCTGATGGATCATACATCAAATTAGCAACTGACATTACAAATGCAGTTATTCAAAGCTCCAACCTCAACCCCAATGGGATATTGTACGAATATGGATGCGAAGGAGGTGGTGGTGATTGCGGTGGGGACGGACCTTCATTCAAGGGGATTTTTACAAGGAATCTTGGCGAACTTGACCGATATCTTCCAAATAGACCCTACAAGTCATGGTTGGAAGCACAAGCGGCTTCAAATTGGAACAATAATAGAAACAGCTTGAACCAATTTGGTGTCCATTGGTCAGGTCCATTTGATAGAGCAAACGGTGCAAACCAACACAGCGCGTTCGAAGCATTTACAGCAGCAGTTTAAAATTAAAGATACCCAGAATAATACCACAAAAACAATTTTAAATAGACACATTTGTAATAATAAAATTGTACTTCATTAATAAATTACAGACACATATATACTTACGTTGATTTATATTTACAACGGGTTTCAATATAAAAATCCATTCACATAAAAACAAGAGAAATTAAGAACATTAGAAACTTTAAAAACATTTACTTCGGCTTTGTCTCTTGATCTGTAACTGTCCTGATGTATACACAATTTTCCGGCATTGGGTTTGGGGTCTCATCCTGTTCATATAAATATGAACACGCAATAGCGAGCATCGTGCCTAATAAAATATTAAATAACCTTATCATTTTATTATGTCATTATATTTTCTTGGGGCACAATCTTAACGCACCACAACTGCTAAATGCGAGCGAGGCAATGCCGGTAGGATATCGGTGAAATTGACACAATCGTTTCTTGTTGAATCCGTCCCAAACGTTAACATATCCATCCGAGCCTCCCGTGGCAAATGTACTGTGTTCCTCGTGAAAGCTATGAATGGCACAATGAATTTAATTTATATTTTTCCCGACAGCTTGTACTCAGTATGTCAGCAATTTTCTATTATTTGTACCTTATCGCGTTAACTGGATAAATGTTTTCAACTGATTGCTCTTTAATCCTGTGACATTTGAAAGCGTATTTTTTCTTTTGTACTTCAGGGTTTTGATCAAAATATTCAACAGCTACTCTTCCTTCAATACTACTCAAGACGTATCCCTACATAGATTGTGTCGTAATTAAATCAACAATAGTAACATTCTATATTTCACACAACCAATGAAAGATATATTGTATATTGTACACACTTGTTTGTTTGGAAAGATTGAGATTTTTCTTGTTTGATATTTCAGCAACGAATCTCGTTGTTGTAATGGCGTCTCCATATTTCTTAAATCCCATACAATAATTCTCCTTGCACTCGTTCCAACAATCAAAATTTCGTCTTTAACACTCATAGTGTATACCTACATATTCGTAAAATTAATTAAACTATATAATATGTGTCTTCGTTACAAATGCTGTATATTTTATTTTTTATTCCAACAAACCTCGTCGATTTGTGAGTGTTGGCTAACAGGATCTCTCTTTCTAGGGTCCCATATTTTAACAAAAGAATCCCAACCTCCAGAAACTAAAATGTCTCGATCGTGACTATATTCGACCGAGCGAACAGAGTCTTCATGACTTCCGATTTGTTCAACTGAAAACAACGAGGCATGCAATTGCAATGTAATTGTAATGAGGTAAATATAACTACTGTATAATGAACAGGATTATCTTCAACTTGAACATTTAATTTTGAGTATTAGTTTATGAAATTAATACCGATAGGTTACAAAAATTATAACTGCAGTTGGATACGAACACGAATGATTATTTTAATTTTATACTCACTATTTTCATTTTGCAAGTCATATCCAAGAATTTGACCATCCAGCCCTAAAAATTATCGCACATCCATTATATGATGAACCAAATATATCATAACTAGTGTATATTAAAAACCTGCAGTGTAAATGGTTCCTCCCTCTTTCTGAAAATTAAAAATAAAATAAGACTGGACATCCTGATAGTTTGAAGTTGAAATTTTCAACTAATCGCCATTGTTGATTATTTGAAAGACAAACCTTGAAAACAAAATCAAGTACAGGTTTTGCATTGTGAGAAAACTTGTGTTTGACAGTACTGGTTTGGGAATCGTACAAACGAACGTTGGTATCCCAAGAGGAAACGCTGTAATATAAGAACACATTTAAACAATAAAACGTATTTTATCCTTATTCTATGCGTTGTATAATAAATTAAGCTAATTGAAAGTTACCCTAAAAGCTGTGGATTGGTGGGAGAAAACCGGACTGTAGAAATTCCGTCTTCGGGTGGATTCTTTAATTTGTACTCGGAACGAATTTCCCCCATGTTGTTGTTGAACAAGAACAATACAAAAATAGTATTAACAAAACAAGGTGCAAGAATAATACCTTCAAATAATTTCAGATATCTGCAATATGCTTCACACTCCAGTTTCAAGAGTCCATGGGACAATTTAGATGACACTATAATTAAAACAAAAATTAATCTGTAAACAAGCGAACGAGAAAAATAGGGTTTTAAATAAAATCCCTACCAAGTGTGAGTGTGAAGTAAAGTAAAAGTCGGATGTTGTCAACGGAAGAATTGTAGTGCCGGTGGTGGTTCCCTCGTCATTATTCAAGGCAGGATTTAGCCGTGGTAAGTAGAAAAGTGAAAGTAGAAAAGAAAGCGTAAAGATCATACCATTTTTGTGTTGTGCAATTTGCAAGATCTACAAAAGACAAATAGTAGTACCATTCAAATTTTTGTCGCTATATTCACACAATATTTGATAATATGTAAACAAGCCCATATATGTTACATATTATGCAGAATTAGCTCATCAAGAGGAACGTTGCATAACAAACATAACACAAAAGTGTAATTCAGGATTTTGATGGTGGTGGTAAAATATTTACTGTCTTTATTGCGCGTCACGCGGAAATCATATACCGGAATCATGTGCCTACGGTTGATAAGTATAACTGGAAAATAACTCGTGATCAACAGAAAAACATTGAATTTTTGTGCACACAACAATGAGATATGCATAATGAAACGACCGAATGATGATGTCAAAAGTCAATATACTCAACTCAGACTTTCATATTCGATAAGTCATCTTTTTGGACCACATTGACACAACCATGACTCAAACTCAAATGATTTTCAGGTTTTCAACAAACAATTATGCAGTACATACGCGTCTTCAATGATCATTGGGGCTTTCACATTGTTAAATCATTTGTGCACAAGGGTGGTTGGTTATTTTAATAGACTTTACCAATGCATGCAATATATACAAAAGCAAAAGCATATATAAGGCAATTGTCTGTTCCGAAATGATTCATTCCATTTCCATAAGCAGTTCGATTCAGCACAATTCGGGGTTGCTGCATATTCTTCTCGGCTATTCACGACCTTGAGTGAACATACTGACAGACTCGGTGAATTAACAAAGCAGCACAAAGTTTTTCATGTAGTATTTGTCCTTGTTATTAGTCAGAGATTGTTTTAGGCCAACAATTTTTTATCAATACTCGGTGGACAATCCCAGTTTGAATTGACAGATCTCGTGAATAACAGTTTGAAGAGTTGAATAGTTGTCAATTCGTTACTTGTGTCCTGTGATTTAAGTAGATCTCATCAAAAAATAATGGCGACAACAGGAGTTCATCAACACACAATTTACTTTGTTAGACAGTAAGTTATCAGGCAAATCTTGATTGTGAAATATTACTATGTAGTACTTTTCATAATAACATTATTCTATAATCTCCGGTAAGTGGTCAATGTCGAGGAAACGTGACAGGAGAGACGCTGACTCCAGACCAGGATGTGATCACTGATTTTGGGAGGAAACAAGTCAGACCTCACAAAGATTGATTATTGCATTTTTAATGAATTCATTACTGAGCTCAAATATTTTGTAGGCAGATGCATTGGGAAATCATCTTAAATCGGTAGAGTTCACTCAAGCCTACGCCAGTAATTACCAAAGAGCAATTGAGACAGCGAAATGTGTTTTGGACAAATGTGATGAGCCGTGCACCAGTTTGTTGAAAATGGACAGCAGAATAAGAGAACGGGTATATATGATTGTATTATAGTAAGAATTAACGAATTATGCCACCTCATCTCAATAATCTTTTTATTAGGACTTGGGTGAACTTGTTGGGCTTCCCACCAAGGAAATTATTAAAAAAACAATAGCAAAGTTGGCCGAGGGTCAAAAATTCAACTCAATTGAGATTCCTGGAGGGGAATCAGTGGCAGAGTATGTCGGTCGACAGGAGAGTTTCTTTAAGGTAGCAACTCCCTATATAAGTAACTTTGCCTTGCATACTTAGACATTTAAATGGAGACGAATTGACGATAATCATAACGTGGAGTCATAATCTGCGAAATATTTATTCCAGGAACTGTTTGACTCTCTGAAATCATCTTCCAAACCAGAAAGGGTGTTGGTGGTGTCTCACGGGTTGCTCATACGTCGGTTCCTCGTGGGGCTCAATGACGGCAGCTTTCCCGACCTCTGCGTAGTGTCCAACTGGGAAAAGAAATGCGGCTCCGTCGTGGAAAATACTTGCTGCACAATTTTCAATTTAGAATTTCCTTCGGGAAATGAAAAGCCTGTCCTCACATTTGAGAAGATTCATGACAAGGAACATTTGAAGCAACTAAAGGCAGATAACAACAATGCGGAAGTCGATCATGCTGCTAACAAAAGCACTTTTAACGTGTCACATGAAGAAAAAGTAAAGTTCTTTGGGGAAGTGATGAAAATACCTGGAGCTAAGGAAGAGTTGAGTGGATGTGTTCAGGTGTAATAAGCATTAAATGATTTTTCTGTGGGATTATTATAACGATTAATACAAATAAATATTAAAATACATTTTTAAACCATATTGTGATGGAGCATGTCTGAACAATCTCTAGCAGTATGCAATTCTCCTGTCCTGTATTTGTACTATTAAGTTCTTTCTTATTTGCGTGCATAAAGTTATCGGATGTTCCCGAAACTTTTCCGGGTTTTTGCTATTCCCTGCTGATCCAATATTCACTGCATGTTTGTGAAATGTGAAACCAACCTGTCAAAATAGTTGGTAACGGAACCTGCAGCAGGTTGGTTGGATATTTAGTACAGGTCGAAAAAGTTTTAAATCTGACCAATTTTTTCCAAACAACAAGTTTATGTTACCGACCATTTCTGCAACCAACCGGTTTTCTTACACATATCTCAATTCTTATGGTCCAAATAATACTATGCAGAGGGAGAGAATTAGCACTCAAACGGGTCTAACCAAGCAAGAACAAAAATATTTGATCTTTCAATCTGCTTCATAATGTTTGTAAACTGATGCAGGACCCTATCGGGGTTTGTGATTTTATAGTGAAATTCGCCATTTTGAAGTAATTACATATTTATGGTTGCATTGCATCAAGAGGAGTGTACTAAAATATTAAAATTGACGTGGTGATTCTCGTTTAATAATAAACCACCGAACCGACACATTTACATCCTTTAAACACGAGGCTATATCCTCAACACATTAAACCTCGGTAGATGTACGCTTTTTAATACAACGTATAGTTTCACAATTCTCCTTCTCGGTGTTCAACGAGGTGTCCTTCAACTCTCATCTTCTCTACCTGAGAGCTTCCACCAACTGACCAAAGGCAAGTATAAAAACTTTTATGCTGTATGAATGATAAAATAAGTACTACATGGAAAATACAGTAGCAGTGACTGACGAGGTATATGAACGTAGCAATAATAATCATCCCCGTCTTATTTGTTATTAAACCTAAATAGCTAGTAAACCCGAACTCAAATAACGAACATCTCCTCTCCTCTTGATAATATCGCTGGATTTCACAAACCAACAATTGCATGCGTTTTGTTCATTTAAAGCATTCAAGAGACTGAGTTGTCCAGCCCAAGTCCAATCTACAGTAAAGCACGGATGAGGTGTGCGAATTTTTACGTGTTGTTGGACAGAATATTTCGTGAATGAACGAGACCATAAAACAAAGGGTAATGAGTTGCAAACAAATCTAAACAACTGATCCTGAGAACTGACAGTATTGCGAGTAATTGCGAGGAGTAGTAGTTAGTCTAATAAAAATTCTGTGCATACTAGTTGTGTTTAATTGTGTATCGTGTTACATGGCATTTTTATTGTGCTATTTTTTGCAATGAAATGGAGGTTGAGTTAAGAAGCACTAATAAATTGGTTTTTTATGATTGATTTATTTATATGTCTTTATTTGATGAATTTGCAGATTTTTGCATAATCTCGTAGCAGTCTTCAATATAGACCGGCCCTGAGAATTCCCATCCCACATAATTTTCTACCACCCAATCCTAAGCTAAACTGAATCTGCAAGCAGAGTACTATGAATGGCTGAGTAACTGACTGACCGAGCTGACCTGAAATGTTTCCATAGATTGACCGGATTGGAGGTAGGAAAAAACTGTCGTTCGTATGGGATACATTTTAACCTGGCTTAACTATAAAGGTTTCAGTGGGCATCTTCTGGGTCGCGTCGGACCAGGACTCAGGGTCCCAATAGTCCCTGGGAGGTAACGCAAATTCCGGAAAATTTGCAAAAAAGTATGACTAAAGGCCAACAAAGTGACATCATTGACGTAATGCTTGGCCAAGTGAATAATGACGATCTAGTGCAATCGACGATTCGATTTGGGAAGGAGGGTGGAGCCGATGGTTTTCAATTACGTGAAAATTCGACATCAAAGTATTATTGGGTTCTGAGTAAGTGAAGTTTAAAATGTGGGCAGTAAAGTGTGCCTACATATATATAGAATTTTTAATAATAAGTGCATGGATCTGATTCAGGCTTCCTGGATGTTGACATTGACTACGCCCGGTGGTTGGGATGGCTATTTACACCGTTTGTCGTGGTCTTTGTACTCCCAGCTTTTATTCTCATATTTCTGTATCTCAGTTCCCTATTCTTGTATATTTATAAATGGCACAGGTACGGTTAAAGCTGTTCAATCATTTGTTACGAAAAATCATGAAAACATGTACAGGTTTAGTGATTTGTCCTTTTTTCTTGTATAGACATCGACTGCTTGATGCATATGGTCGAGACTTTTGGGAGGCAGCACGAAAAACTCTGGCAGCCTTGTGGGACGCACAAGGTAACATTGAGAATTAGATTGAAATTTTAAAAAAATCTCAAAATTAATTATTTGCATACGTGTGGAACATCACATGCAATTTATATCAACACTGATATATCAACCTGGGGTCTTTTCTTGTTCCAGGGTGGCTTTGGCATGGCTATGAAGTTGATGGTATTGATAATATCCCCACGGATGGTCCCGCTTTAATTGTGTATTACCACGGTGCAATACCAATCGATTTGTATTATTTAATGTCCAAGTACATTTTATACAAAGGAAGACTAATACGATGTGTAGGAGATAGGTTCCTATTCAAAATTCCAGGTGTGATTAAAAAAATTAAGATATTCAATACTTTAACACGTTAAAATATTTATATATAACAATACAATTAGTATGTTATTTATGATTCGTTTTATAGGATGGTCGCTTTTAATGGAAGCCTTTAAAGGTAAATAATCGAATGAAACAGAACGGCATGCACATTAATTCCAACAAATAAATGATATATTACGATAACTGTCTTAACAGTTATCCCTGGGACGGTGCAAAGTTGTACAAATATCTTGAAAGAAGGACATGTGCTAGCAATTGCTCCTGGAGGTAGGTTGGGTGGCTATGTACTATTTAAGGTGCAAGCTAATATTGATTTCATAAACACGACTTGGTTCGACACTATTATAGTCACCGAGTATAACAGTCCTCCATATGCACATTTTAAACTATTATGTGATACCAAATCAATGACTGAACCGTTCAACCAAAAATTTTTGTATGGTTTCAGGAGTATACGAAGCTCAATTTGGAAATAGCAATTACCCACTTTTATGGAAAAGTCGAGTTGGTTTTGCCAGAGTAGCCTTAGATGCCAAAGTGGTACGTGATGTGCAATTTTATGTATTGTATGATATTAATGCTTTCAAATTTTATATTTTTAAATGCAGCCTATAATTCCAATGTTTACAAAAAACATTCGCGAAGGGTATCGGTCTCTATCCTTCGGTTATAGAATTTGGAAATGGTTATACGCAAAAACCCATTTGCCGTTGGTCCCTATTTATGGGTTCTTCCCTGTGAAGATGAAGACTTACCTCGGAAAGTACGGCTTAATTCCGTTTAATTAATATTTTTATTGCGTTGTAATTTACTGAAAACAGCGTTTCTCATTTGGGTTTCAGGCCAATTCCATACGACCCTGACCAGACTCCAGAGACGCTTTCTGTCCTTGTACGAATTTAAGCTGATATATAGTTATTATATAACATTATCTGTATATGTATTTATGTTTGTACTCTTGTTTCTGAAGAATTAATAAATTTTTGTACATCTTTTTCAGATTTCTCAGTCCATCGAGATCATGATCAAAGAACATCAACGCCGTCCAGGAAGTGTGTTGCATGCACTGATTGAAAGGTTTCATGACTCGTCGCCTGGAAAAACTGTGTGACCCTTGTGAACTATAATTCTGTCTGACAAACTGTTAGATAGGTTAAAGGATATAATTTAAGTGTACCAAATATTAAAGACCTCGATCCAATCTCGAGGAGGGAGCACCACAGAGGTGTTTCGACTTGCCAATCATACCGATGCAATCCATGACACAGAATCTCTCATTTTTGTTTATTTAATATCTTATGCAACTATAAGTCAGGACGGTCACGAGGCGTATAAAAATAACTCATGGTCAAACCATTCTCAAAACTAATGCATACATGATATAATTAGCTTGATTATATAAATATATACAAGTTACCTTCAGATAATCAAGTTACGATATATTCCAGTATTTTCAAACCTGACTGGAACCAAATCTACGTTTTTGTAAGGCAATTTATTTGAAAGATTTCCGCTGACGTCATAGTCAAATGAAATGATTTTTTGGTGTACTAACAGTAGTTTCGCTTGGTGCATGGTTATAAAACTTAAATCACTAAAATTAATTGATTATTTTGACCTGAAATTATTTTAAACGATTTCTGTGATACACCAGTGGTAATAATTTAAAATTGGGTATTAAACGTAATTGGTTTTGATTTGTGGCTTTAAATGTAATAGTAAATATTTCTAGATATAGTAATAATAAATAAATGATTATCACTCCCCCTTCAAGAGTGGATTTCTTGTCTGCCTGATCTCATCACATTATTCGTTCGCCCATATTTTGCCTTGTGAATTAAGTAGCAACGTTCTTTTCCGATTGTTGTCGTATTAAGGTACAACGGCACTTTTGTATTATAATCGTACGAAAAATGAGAGTACTGAGTGGTGATGAAAGAAACAGGAGGCAGGGGTCGTATGCCTTGTTTTTTTTCATCGTCCATTTACGCAATGGTACTTCGTTTGCGGCATTTATAATTCCACCTCACCCCCACCCAAATCCACAATTTTTATGGGGCAACGTGAGATACCTTGGGGCAAAGTGAGATTTTATTTATATTGGGGTATTGTTCGTTTTTTAGCGAGCGAAGCGAGCAGGTTAGGTTAGATCAACTATTGCGGTGAATCGAAGTCAACCGGATGGATTCAGGCCCGCTTTGAGCTTAAATAACGCCCACTCTGAGATATTAAAAAAAGTGCCGTAGCCTTATCAAACTCCGTTTCACGTTACTGAGTTCATCACGTTGAGTATATTAGCCGAATCAGCTGAATTATCCTATTAATTAACACTATTTTATTTTATTTTGACGTAAAAATCATTCAATTACTCAAATTCTTCACACAAATTGAATAATGTGAACGCCAAAATAAAATAAGCTATTGTAAAATAATAGGATAACTCGGCTTTCTCGGCTAATGTAATCGAAGCTGGGGATTCATGAGAAGGCCTCCATGCCACGGCACTGGTCGTTCATCTCACTCACGTGCTCAACAGGACGAGCAAGAGCGGAAGATTTTTTATCCGGTTGACTTCGATTCACCGCAATAGGTACGAGAAAAGTGTGGAATGCTTAGCTAGCTAGTCTAGGTAGCTCTACTAGTTAACTAGTTAGGCTAGGTAGCTCTACTAGCTGGCTAGGCTAGGTAGCTCTGCTAGCTGGCTAGGCTAGGTAGCTCTGCTAGCTGGCTAGGCTAGGTAGCTCTGCTAGCTGGCTAGGCTAGGTAGCTCTGCTAGGTAGCTCTGCTAGGTAGCTCTGCTAGCTGGCTAGGCTAGGTAGCTCTAGCAACAACAGCAGGAGCAGCATGAACAACAAGGCCAACAACAAGAGCAACAAGGTCAACAGGACGTTCCACTCGGCCTTTTTGATGAAGTGTTGAAACATGTGTTCAGAATGGATCTTCAGACAGCCGCAAGGTCACTTGTTACTGATATTTTCGACACAAATGGACTTGATACAAATCAAATTAACAATCTCATGACACACTGGGACAAATGATATTTTTCCCAGAAACCAAGCTCCCACCAGCACAGGAAATGTACGTAAAGCAAACTTTGCTTAAACATGGATACGAGATAGTATTCAATCCTGCAATTCCATGTGTCACCAACACTGCCACCGGATACAAATATGGATTAGCTGTTGCACATTTGGAGGATATCATCGCTGACAACATAAATGTCCCTTTGACTCATCCCAACAAACCTTTTCCACTAAACCCGGAAAGAATAATGATCACCAGGATGGAAACCAGTTTAATAAAGAATGAACCAATAATCTTTATAAACATTTACTATCCTTCAAGTAGTTCAGACCCATACCGTAAACAAGGACGCGAAAATTGGATCCAAACAGTTCGATTTTTCTGTCAAGAATTTCAAAATCAACATGTTGTACTTTTTGGAGATTTTAATATGCAAAAGTCAAGTTTGTGCAACAACAAAAAATCTGATGAACGTGCCAAAAGTTTCGACAAAATGCAGCAAGTCTTCGTAGAATTTGAATATACAAATGTTTGTGAGAGTCTCTGGAAGAATAACGTGTGGACCAGATTTGGTAAAATGAATGGAAAAGTGTTCACATCGAGATTAGATTATGTAGTGGTCTCGAAGAAGATGATCGACTTCAATTACACTATATCCCCATTATACGATACAATAGAACCATCTATTAGTGACCACGTATCGATTGAATGTTGTATTTCAAAAGCAACAATTAATAAGCCTTCTATCGCTTCCCAGAAAAAAATGACGATACCAATACCGGTTCTCGAAGGTGCCAAGAAAGTGCATAGGTGCCTATTCCTGCTGACGACCCAAAACCAATCTGTTTGTGGACATACTTTTACAAGTAATGCTGATCTGGTAGACCACATTCGAAGGCACAATGAGGAAAAAAACTACAAATGCACACATGAAGGTTGTGAGTCAGCTTTTGTTTCAAAAACTGAGTTGGTCAGGCACATTCGAAGACATGTTGGTGAAAAACCTCACAAATGCACACATGAAGGTTGTAATTCTGCTTTTGTTTCAAAAGGAGAACTGGACAGACATATCTGTACACATGCTGATGAAAAACCTTACAAGTGTACATATCCTGGTTGTAAAGTTGGATTCAACGATAAAAGTCGCCTTCTCCCCCATATGCGAAGACACACGGAAGACAAACGTCACAAATG
Source organism: Folsomia candida (assembly GCF_002217175.1). Taxonomy (NCBI): domain Eukaryota; kingdom Metazoa; phylum Arthropoda; class Collembola; order Entomobryomorpha; family Isotomidae; genus Folsomia; species Folsomia candida. The sequence continues at coordinate 21,097,685 of NW_019091193.1, read as the reverse complement.
TACACACAAAGGTTGTGAGTATGCCTCTGTATCAAAATCTGAACTTAACGCACATATGCGATCACATACTGGAGAAAAACCTTACAAGTGCCAAAATTGTGATGCTGCCTTTGTCAGCAAATCAAAATTGAACAGACACCAATAACTTCATTGCTCGTTCCGGGGATCTAAAAATTAAAATTATTTATCTATTAAAATAAAAATATAAACATGTAGTTTTATTGATAATGGAACAATATTATTAAGATCATTAAATATTAGAGGAATATTATTTGCTTCAATAAAATGCGCAGTAAATTTTGAATAGATGGATGAACTGTTTGCATGCACTTTTACCATGACCTCTCCATTTTTTCATTCGCTTCACCGCCACCACCAGAAATTTCTCTCATTTTCTGTAATTATTAGGATAAAATAAGTAGTGATGTAATAAGTATAACACTAATAATATAAAATATAGCTTGAAAAAGTAAAAAGTTCTAAGGTGAGGAAGTGCTATTAAAAGTATTAAACAAGCTCCCTCCGCCACCCAGATAATTTTACTTCGCCTGGGCTGTCTATCGCATGCAAAATATCGGTTGTAAATAAAAATATGCAGGTCATAAAAAAGTCGCTCATAGAGTCACCTAACAAATCTAAAAACAATGGTGGTCTTGCATTGTATAGTATACTAGTGTATAAGCCCGTCTCCCACCGGGCGACGGGCTCATTTGATTTTCATGAAAATTAAGTGGGATTGTTCATAATTCCACCGAATTTTTATTTGTTGTATCTATATTATTTGCTGAAAAGTCTGTTGGCAAGGGAAGTGAAACTCTCTCCACTTCCGCTTCCGTCACGGAAAATTACTTTCACTTCCATTGCAGACAAACATTTTCAGCTTATAATATAGGATAATATCGTTTAATATAATATAGTTTAAAATATAATTTAAATATAGTTTATAATATAGTTTAAAATATCGGTTTATCAGTACAACGAGCACGATGTCGAGCTAGTTATACAAATAATTAATAAATATTTAGGGACGGATGAACCATATGTAATATGGTTCATAATAATTAGCACCAAATTATCATAATTGCTAATAATAATAATGATACCCTTACCACCCAGCAATGTTGATCTGGATATTAACCAATTCAAAAGTTAACTTTGGATCAAGAAATTAATTCTAATTCTTATTTTCTTACGTGACGCCGAAACATTATTGTCGATATTTTGCATGCGATAGACAGCCCAGGCGAAGTAAAATTATCTGGGTGGCGGAGGGAGCTTGTTTAATACTTTTAATAGCACTTCCTCACCTTAGAACTTTTTACTTTTTCAAGCTATATTTTATTTAATTCTTTTTTAGGTTTGAATTTTAAAAGCAAATATAGAACATAACCATTATTACACGCTATTTGCAACGAAACATTTACACTGTTAGTCTTGCGCATATCGTAACCGATTTTTTAAAAGTGCCAGTTGATAGGTGTCGGTTCCGATATGCCTAACCGACTCAAATTTGCTCTTCGACTTAGAAAACCATTTGTGACAATTTCTAAAAGGTATGGGTGACTTCAAAGGGTCCCTCCACATAAAAAGTTTCCCAATTTCAGTTCATATTCTTCCATTAGGTGCGACTAGAAAACGCTGTACCAAATTACAACTCGATTGGATGAGTTTCAAAAATCGGTATGGGTCATCCCCTATGGTCCGTCCAGATAAAAATTTTACAATTTTACTTCATATTATTTCATTAGAAACCATTATCAACCTGTGTACCAAATTTCAGGTTTGTATGATAATTTTGAAATCTGGTGCATAGCACCCCGCTAACATAGATGACCCCTACGGGTCAACCATTTGACCGATTTCTCCCCCCATCGAACGTTTCCTAGCTTTGTCCGATATGCATATCGTAAAATTGTCGTGTTCACGGACGGACATGACGGTCCCATAAGTCCGGGCACGGGCTAAGACTATAAACTACTCCATAGCGAGGGTGTAACTATATAGTTACTATATAGCAACCACTCGGAAATCTTCGTTATAGGGAAAAGTCGCTGGTTTCTGAACCAATCGACCCAATTCTTGTTTCCCCTTATAGTAAAGTGGGGGCCATCTTTCATAAATTTAAATACCCGGCTATGTAGATAGTCTCCTTCATACTGTAATTGCGAAACGCAACCATTCACCACCATCAAAACTTTTTTCTGGGAGGTCATATCGAAAAATCCCTTAGGATAGCACTAGATTAGGTCCGTAATTGATTTTTCGGTCTCTTTATTTTTTTCTCTAAAACGCACCCCCTTGGCTGTAGGAGGCGGTCAAGGTTTTCGAAGGGGGTGGTGAATGCATACTAAGGTGTAACTGTAACTATAGTTTTTTTTACCTCACCTTAGAATAACATAGAATAGAATGAATCAATGGACCATGGACCATTTTTCAGGTGGTCCATCTATGGACCATGGACCAATTTATTGCAAGCTATGCCACGGACAACAAGAATGCTTATGCACCCTGGTCGTAACCTTATAGATTGATAAAGTGTCAAATAATCTTGTGATAAAATGTCAAATCACGATTGCTTGACATTTAGTGCCTAGTTACCCTTAAGGGAGACTAACGTACCTAGATACTTAAAGTCAAGCAATCGTGATGTCAAATAATATTGTGTCATTAAGGGCCTGGGGGAAGTTGCTTAGAAATCACGCCAAGTTTGACAATAAAATTCAGCAATGCGCAAGAGGGCACATTTTTCAAATTATGTTTAATGTGTTAATCATATCTTCAGGTTTAACTTACATTTTTTTGACAATGTGCCCTCTTGCGCAGTGGAGATATTTGGTCATAAAGAGAGCACAAATTGGCTTAGAATTGCAAAATTGATGGCATGAATTGCATTTTGAGTATCCATGGAACAAAATAAAACAACTTTTTTCAAAAAACTTGAGGGGAAAGTTATCAAATCAAAGTTTTTGAACGTGAGTTGTGAACCGTATTCATTTTTTCCTTTCATAATTCTGAGCGCATTACAAGTTTTCGAGTCATTTGCCCGTATTTTTGAGTTGTTCTTCAAGTTTAATGGTTCTACTTAGTTTGGCGTCCTGTTGCAGTATTTTGGTGACCTGTGTCAAATTCAAGCGTTGCGTTCCCGTATTTTGGCGTCTAGTTAGATGGATAGAATGAGAGAATACCAGTACTGCGCCTTCAAATCCGTAGGCTTATGTTTGAAGAGATTAGGAGCAAAAGACCAAAAGTATGCCCTGAACCAGCCTCATTTGTTTATGAACCTGATGGAATTTTTGGGTGAAAAATGGGACAGTTTGGATAAGAATGGTTCAATTTGCTCAAAATGTCATATGAAGGTGAGATGATAATTAATAAATTTCATCTATGACCTTCTGCAAAGTGATCTTCAAAAAAACATTGAAAACGAAAAGAGTCAAGCTGTCCTGAATGGAGACGTAGTGAAAGTAGAGGGTCAAGAGGTTCCTTTTATCACTGTGATTGTTGACGCAGGCTGGGCAAAAAGAAGTTACGGCCACTCGTACAATTCCAATGCTGGCTGTGGAGTAATTATTGGAGCCAGGACAAATAAAATTCTCTTCGTAGGTACTAGAGTTAGAACCTGTGTCATCTGCGATAGACATAACAGTGACGATGACATCCCAAAAGATCACGTCTGCCACAAAAATTGGTAAGTTGTTAGTATAATTGGCCATAAATCAGAATGATTTTGACCATTTTTCCAAATAGGAATGACTCGGCGCAATCCATGGAGGCAGATATCATTGTCGCAGGATTTCGCGAAAGTTATGAGAAGCACGGCGTACTCTACCGTTACGTCATTGGCGATGCAGATTCGTCCGTTTACTCACGCCTTCAATCTCAAATTGTTTATCCAGGGAGATTGCCGATTTTGAAGATTGATTGTTCAAATCACGCAGTAAGAGGACTGAATTCCAAGATTTTCTCAATTACCAACAATACTTCTCACGCAAAAGAAGGGAGGGATTTGATTAAAAAGCACATCAATAGGTATGCACGTACATATAAACTTTAGAAAAATTAAGATGACCGTTAGTACTGAGTAACTTGCTTAGGTTTGGGAAGGATGTACGCTCGGCAATAACTTACAACGCCAACAATCGAAGCTCTGATGACCCCCTCACGAAAACTTCCGCTAAAACTTTGGCGGATGACATTACCAATGTTTTGGCTCACATTTATGGAGACCACTCAAACTGTAAAAGTTACTTTTGCAAGAAAGGAGGAAGCGAAGAGTTTTCAAAATTCAGATCAACCACGGCAGGAAAAGAATTGATTGAGTGCTTTGGAAGGCTGGCAACTAGGTCCCCACGCCTAATATTTGATGTCACGAGTAACTACGCGGAATCATTCATGGCCCTAGCTGCTAAATCAATTTCAGGGAAGAGAATAAATTTTGCACAAAGAGGTGCGTACGGTCGTAGAATTCAAGCTGCAGCTCTTGCCTACAACAATGGAGGATTCTGGCTACTCTCAAATATTAATTCAGACAAACCTGTACGGTCACATATATGGAGACAAGCCAAGTCGTATTTTTCTGCTAAAAAAGACCCCAGAAAGCGAGCAAGAACAGGACCATTTGGAAGATGTAAAACCAAAAATTCCACCGTCGAGGATACCCAGAATTATGGACCCGAGGCACTGCAAGGGCGTCTGACCGATGAGGAAATTGCCATAGCTGTAGATAAACTTGTCAAAGACCTTCACGTTTCAGAACAACGACAACGAGAAAAGATCCAAAATGAAACGGTGGGGCAGACTTTCAATGATGAATGGAAATCGCAGCGCAGAAATCGACTGACCGCAAGCAATGCCGGAAAGATTTTCAAGATGCGTGACTGCACTTCAAACAGGAATATACTACAACATATTCTGTACCCCAAGGATCTCAGTCACAATGACAATATTTTGCGTGGTATCAATCTAGAACCAAAGGCAAAATCATTTTATGCAGCTAAGAACAAAATTGAAGTAGCAGAGTGTGGCCTCTTCATTTCACACGAATATGGATTTCTCGCTTCATCCCCTGATCTTGCGGTTGGAAACAATGGGATAGCGGAAATGAAATGTACGAACTGCAAGCCAGATCAGATCCCGTTGAGGCCCGACAAGTTTCTCATTAGAGATGCGGAAGGAAGTCTGAAGTTGAACAGGAAGCACAATTATTTTTACCAAGTTGTAATGCAACTACATACTGCCGATAAAGATTTTTGTGACTTTTGTGTATATTATGAAGACCCGGAGTCAAATTCCCCATATTTCTTTCAAGAACGAGTTTGGAGAAATGATGAAACGCTAGCCGTGTGGAAGTGCATGAAAGAGAAACTTGTCAAGTTCTACCTCATGGATATGGCTCAAGAAATTGTGGACCCCATATTCCCAACTCAGAACCGATTTAGGGAACCGGAGTACCGCGTTCAATATATTGATGCAGCGAAAGAGAAGAGAACAAAGAAAATTCGTTAGAAATTAAATTCGTTTTTGATAAAAGTCTAAAATAAATGTTATAAGTATGAGTACGAATGTGAGTGTGAGTTCTACTTGATTAGTCAGTAAATCTAGCATTAGAAACGAGCTTATATGTAGTGTGGATATGAAGTAATAAGTATTTATGTGTAGAAGTAGAATATGTGTGCAGTAGTATATAAATATGTGTAGTGTGAGTGCATAAATAAATTACATGAAAATTGTATAAATAATGAAGTCACAATAAATAATCAAAATAATAAATATTCAAAATCATCATAAATAAAATAATATTAATACTAAAAGACTAAAAAGAGAGACATATAGGAAATACACATTTTAAAAAAAACCCCAATAAGTGGGGGTGGGTGCGGTATTCGAACTCATCACAGCCCGATGCTCTACACATACCCCTTCGCCTCGTACAGAGACTAAGCTACTGGGCTACAAGGGCAGTGAGCAAAAGACACTGCAAGAGACGCTGGATTTATGTGAATGCCTGATCACTCACATAATCATCATGCTCACATCTCACCTCATCTCACTGCATGCATAAATAATCTTGTTCCCATATGCATATTGAAATCAAATGCATGGGACAACATCAATTTTTTGCACAAAAATACCTAACAATTATTGTTCCTAACATAAAATCAATTTTCGAAAAGTAAATCTTCCCCCGCCCCCTTAATTATGGAGGCAATGCATTTGTCTCAACGTGGGGAGATGTTTAATTGTCACATAATAAGGAATACATTTTAATGAATGAATAAATTATGGTTCAACTCCAGGGCGCATAAACTTTTTGTTGTCCGTGGTTTCTCTTAAGGGGGTGATGCAGGGATGAGCATTTTTTCATAAAAATTAAAAGTTCGGGAATTGCATGCAATTTTCACATGAATTTGGTTGTCAACCACATATTAGAAATGAAATAAATAAATCTTATCTTGGTCTTCATCTCTGAAGATGAGGAATAAAGTTCGACGATTGATAAGATCCGTCAAGTAGATAACCGGTGGGGGCCATATGGGTCGGGTGAAGCCCGTGGTGCAGAATATTATCATTTGTAAAATTCGGTTGACAACCAAATTCATGGGGAAATTGCATGCAATTCCCGAACTTTTAATTTTTTTATTTTTTTGAAAAAATGCTCATCCCTGCATCACCCCCTTAAGAGAAACCACGGACAACAAAAAAGTTTATGCGCCCTGGTTCAACTCGGATAAGTTCCACGTCAAAGATGAGTCTCTTCCTGATCTCATCACTTTCCATTCTTCGTTCGCTCATATTTTGCCTTCTGAATTGTAGGGTGACCATATTTGTCCTGACTAAAACCGGGACATTTTTTGGCAAACAAATTTTTCCATAATATCTAGTACTTGGCGAAAAAATTTGCCATAATATCTAGTGCTTGGCGAAAAAATTTGCCATAATATCTAGTGCATGGCGATTCAGGTATCACCGAATTTTGAGAATGAGCCAGGAAAGGAAATCAAGTAAATATTACATGCATTTTATGCACTAAAATGTACTTTTTCATCAATATTTTGGTTAAAAAGTGAAGTAATTTAATTTTTCCCGATGATTTAAAAAACCGGGACACTTTATCAAAACCGGGACATTTTCGGGACGCCGGGACAAGGTTTGAAAAGCAGGACATGTCCCGGCTAAACCGGGACGGATGGTCACCCTACTGAATTGCTCCTCAATTTGCCTCCTCAATGAATAAGATGTTCGTTTCCGATTGTTGTCGTATTAAGATTTATTTCAACACTTGAAACTCATACACTACAAAATTTGTAACAGGACCGAATTTTTCATGTAACTTCCATATAATTGTAGTAAAAAAGAAGCAATTATTTTTTCACAAAGAAATGTATACGAACTTGAAATAGTTTGCAGAGATACTTTAAACTGACATACAAGTCTCGTCATAAATTGTTTGGTTTTTCTACTAGTAATACATTATTGAATATTGACTTAATTTGGTTCTTCAGAAAAACGGTATAAGAAAACATAATTTGACAAATGAATAAAGTAATTGCCTTTTGAAATTAAATACATATAGTATAGTTTTTAATGAATGAATAAAGTAGGTGTTGTAATCTTATGGCTCAACTCGGATAAGTTCAACGTCAAAGATAAGCGTCGAATTTCCGGGTATAACTCCGGGATGCCCACGTGATCCGTAAGCGTAGTCTGGGCTGCACGTTAATTTTGCTCGTTGGCCGACGCTCAGCTGGTATAATTGGTAAAAAATTACAAGAGGGTAAGAATAAAGCAATGCATTCTCCCCCTTGAATAATAATTAATAACCAGCCGTACCTGAGCTACGCCTTCGTCCCATCCTTTGATGACTTCGCCCTGACCAATCTTGAACTTGAAAGGGCTTCCCCGGTCCCTGGAGGAATCTAAAAGTGCATGATAATGATGGTAGGAGATTACACTTTACGTCATATTTTATCCAGCATTATTGTTTTTTGAATTAATTTACCAAATTTCTTCCCATCTGTGAATGTTCCAGTGTAGTGAACGACAACGGTCTGGCCAGACTTGGGGAAAGTACGCCCTACAATTGACACAAAAATGGATTTTCAATGTAGAAAGACAGTTTTATAGTTGATTGAGATATTATGCTATTGTCATCTTTCCAATGAAGATACTGTTACAAGTTTGAGATAATTGAATCGGGAAAAAGTAATTTACCATCCCCTGGACTGATGCTCTCAATATCCACGCCCATTTCGAGTATTTGGTGAAGGTCGAAAGGTCACGAAATTATATTTCTTTGCGAGAGGAATGGGTTTGGTATGGTTTCCAGCAGAAGATGGATGTTGGATTGGTTCGATTGACATCACACTCAAAGCACCCAAGCAACCGGCGTACAGGGCCGTAATGCCATTATCATGGATACCATGATAAGCAGTGGAATACGAAAACCTAGATTCCAGGCGAAAAATGTGCTACAATGATTTTCTGAACTTTGTCAATAGTATGTAAAAAAATTGTGGTATTGCTACTTTTCAGTTATGTAATACGCCCTGATTTTACCATAATTTCACATTGGACACTTGGGAATTTGGCACAAAATTCAATTCTTATATGAGACGACAAACATACACAAATCAGTTTTTCTGACTCAGATTTCACATTTGTAAAAACTCAGTTGTTCATTGGTAATCTTCTGGATTCGCTAATTTAAAGTTTAACTGTCTTCTGTAAGCTGATTTGTTTATCTTCTTGTTATCTACAAGAAATGTTTGCAGGACTGAATTCCAGCTTAGGATCTCCTCCAGGAGCGATGGGTGAGTCACCCTCAGACAATCTAGAATTATAAATCAATCTGTAATTTATATTTCCATAAATAATAAATCTTACAGATAATCGTCCCGAGCTGTACGAGGAGGTCAAGCTGTACAGAAATGCGAGGGATCGTGAAAAATTCGACAATATGGCGGATCTCTTCTCCATCCTGACGACGTTGCAACAGTTGGAGAAGGCCTACATCAGGGACTGCGTCAAACCCAAAGAGTACACCTCCGCTTGTTCCAAACTCCTAGTCCAGTTCAAAGCCGCCTTTAAACTTGTCCAGGGTTACGAGGATTGTCCAAATATTGAAGCCTTCGTCAGGATGTATAAGGTACAGCTCAAATGATATTATGTATTACCCGTTATTAAATTCAAGCTAAGAGAATGTCAGATGTAGGAATAATAAGTATGCTATATGACAAGAATTAGTAATTTAATTACTGTGTCTGTGATGTTTAGCTGGATTGTCCTGCAGCACTTCAACGGATAAAAGAAGACAGACCAATAACTATTAGGGATGATAAAGGCAATACGAGCAAATGTATTGCGGACATTGTTGCTGTAGGTATTTTTTAAATTTGTCTGAGTGGGTGGATACCGGTGTCGTCTTTAGGCTAAAATTGTTGAAATTGTATATTTTCAGCTATTCATTACACTTATGGACAAAGTAAGACTGGATCTTCGAGCAATGGATCAACTACAACCCGATCTTAGAGACCTCATGGAGACTATGAACCGCTTGAGTATTCTTCCTAGCGATTTTGAAGGAAAAGAAAAGGTCCAAGGTTGGGTGGATACGTTTGCCAAAATGTCTGCTTCTGACGAACTTTCAGAGGAACAGGCTAGACAACTAACTCATGATTTGGAAGGATCGTACAATGCCTTTAACCGCTTGCTCCACCAAGAGGACTAATAAAAACTAATTTAGTCCCCTCGTCAATATATTTCGTTCGAAACCAGACTGCGTAAACTTATTTGTTTATCGATGACCCTCTATTCCTTGCTATACTTGGCTTGTATCGCAATTATAAATATACATATGTTGTGTACATTCTAATTATTTAATTATTTATGATTAATCAAAATTGTGATAAATCACAATCATAATGAAAGCGATTTTCTTGTGTACATACGTCTGATAAATACCTGTGCCCATATAGTTTTCTAATACGTTTTCTTTCTCGTCTCTTTTGTAAATTACATGATTGCTGAATAATACGTACGCCATAATATGTTACCACCTTCTGTAGTAAATTGGATTTCAAAACAATCTGATTTAGTCTTAGTTTTGCTTTCTAGACGGTCGATTCGAAAATTCATTTATCAATCAATGTAAGAATTAAAGAAATACATGCACACGCATATATGTTTTAGCATATCATTGGTGATATTTATTGTAACACTGAAAACGTCTGAGGACGTCTGTCACTTTCTCCGTGTGAAATAAATGTTGCGAAAGTTTATTCATACCTCTATTTGGCAAGATGGTGGAATGAATGAAGATTATCGAGCAGAACAACTCAAATATCTAATAAAAGGAGGTATGCACATACATATGTACATGTATCGGTATTAGGCAAGTATCAGTCCTCGGTGCCACACACCATGCATGGGTTGGAAACCTTTTTTATCCAGAAGTCTAGTACGCTTTCCCCAATAATATCATGTCCAATACTTCCGTGCCACTTGGCTTTCTGGCTACGAACGAATAAACTCGTAATCACGAGAACTGGGAAGAAAGCCTGAATGGAGATGAAAATAATCCAAATAAATACTTGCTGACTTGCAACAAAATCATTTAGTCGCGAACATACATATCTGTAGTGCAACAAAGGATGTCTAGCCAAATAAGAATCAATAGAATGTAATCATAGTAATTTTATCCAAGGTATCAGATGCACGGGTCGATATATAAATAATATGGAATTTTTGTTACATGTTTATTATGCAGTGCAGGCGGCGTCATGAAAATCATTCTACACAAAACAAAAGATCAGTAAACAGACTTGGGGACAGCATAATATTTTAATTTGTGGGTACTTATAAGAGCATAATTTGACCAGCATGGGAGAGAGTAATGTGAGTGAAAGTGGTAACATACAGGTATTGCAATTTTGTGTTCCCATTTCGTTCCTATCTCCTGCCAACCAGCATGGGCGACGGACCGACGGACCGACAACCTCTGTGCTGCGGCTGGTTCGCCCAGAGTCTCAAGTTCCCGGGAGACAAACACACGACTACACTTTAGTACTTTACTTTTCATACGTATTTCCGAGAGTTGCTTTCTCCTCATCACTTTCTTCCTCCCCTTCGCCCGTGCAATCAACGACGACCTCCAGTCGCCTGCTCTGCTGCACACTCACAAGAACGAACCACTTTCTCAAACCCCTTCAAAGCGTCTTCTCCTTTCTTCTGCTCACCATGCGGCAAGAAGGAGGCAGTGAAAGTGAAATGAAGTATGAACTTGTTGAGGAGATGGAACCAAACTCACTAATCCTCAATAATCATATATCTCCACTTTCTCCCCTCACGGCCTGACCTTCAATCATCTCCTGCTCCCACTATTGCCACTATTGGACTTGGAGATGAGGAAATAAGTCACAACATGTGCATGAGGACTTGGGCTGATCATCATTGTCGACCCTTTCCACTCTGCCCTTTACCCTAATAGAGGATAAAATCACAAACTACACGTCTCGTACCAGTCGTATTTATTTGGTTTATTGACTCATCAGCTCATACAAACTCGTCGTCTTTCCTGCAACATACAACACTTCTTACTAAATACTTAGAATATGGCGACGAATCGACTCTGATTCATTACTATTTTCATTAATATCACTGAATTAGCTTAAAATTAACTAAGCAAATGCGGTAATTAGATTTCAATACTTCAATAATCCTCTCTCAAAGCAAATAAAGCAGGAAGTTTGTTCTGTAAAGAAAATTATGAAATGAAGAAGGGTAGCAACTAGCAAGATCGCGTTCTTCATTTAAGAGGCAACATGAGACTAGCGACCTGACTCATGCCCAACGACTATTCATCTTGTAGATACAACTTCATCGGCATGATACCATTACAGTCATTTCATTAATGTGTTACTTATACATAATTTACAGTAGTTCCTTTTATTGGTTGCGTAGACGTGTGTAATTTAAATGGGAATAGAATCACAAATAATTAATTATGCTAGGATCAAGTGGGATTTCCATTCTTTTCTGTCGGACAGAATGATCATTATCAGCGAGTTTCCAATTTTCTGGACCTTCTCCCTTGTTTGGGGTAATACGTGGAGGTGGAGGAGACGAACTACAGCAAGAAGGCACGAATGGGTAGGTGTCTTCCGACTCGGACTCTGAGGAATAATGCTGTTCTTTTTGATGACGAGATGAATTGAGGTAACATTGGAACGGTTCGGCAGGAGGATTTCCGTTGTCTCCTGACCAACCTCCAAAGGTGTGATTTTTGTTGGTGGTCGGCTGCAGTAGCGATAAGTCTTGGAGCGATGGTCTCTTTAATGGTGCCTCAGTCATAGTGAATATTTGAAACGAATGGGAAGCAATATTTTCCGGATTTGAATTATAACGATGCTCTATACAAAAAAAACATGACTCAAAAGGTTCATAAACAAATTGGCACAAACAAAACGTGTGTATGTATGTATTTAATTAGAAATATAAATGTACCCTGATCTTGATTTTGCATTTGATGAAAATTTGCTGGAGGATATGTGATATTGTGCACATGCTGTACTGCCGACCGACCCGAGGATCCAGATAATGTGATGTCAGTGAGGTACTGTTGTTGAGCAAGTGTACTGCCCGTGTTATTTGAACTGGTATTGCCAGTAGTACAACCAGTGTCCGTTGTAGTAGGTGCACCACCACGTAAGCGCGTCCCCACCGAGTCCCCACACAGCGGAGTTAAGCTAACTCGAAGTGCCCCTTGACAAATGGGACATTCGATCATGGCACACGGGTGTCGACATCCTCCCCACGATCTGGCAGATCTTTCCGTAGTCAGATGAGACGACGATTGGGTGAATGTAGTTGATTTTGTAGTGGTAGGACTTTGAGAAGCAGTGCACGTGTCCACTTGGGGAGAAAATTGAATATGACTTGCACGACCTTCTTCCACGCAAGAATTATTAGGAGTTGACTGTGCTCGCCTATCAGCTGGAGGCCCTTCGGATCCACAGCTGTCGACAAATTGTGGGTGTGGTGGAGGAATCAGGTGCATTTCTCGCATTTGCCCAGGAGGCAGAGTTGGTGTGGCAGGTTTGATCACAACCTTGGGCTGTTGGATATGCGTCCCTTGAGTATTTGGTGGACCTTGAGAAGTTATCCTTTCAAAATTTGCACTTGTTGTGCAAGGGGCGGAACACTGGCCTACGTTATTATTTAATACCACCAGTTACACTTATACATTCATCGCTAATTGACTGGCAGCAATAAACAAAAATTATTGGTACCTTCGCCTGGTCGTTGGTTCATATCATTATTTCTTGGTGGAGCGGGTGCGTCTTGATTTGATGCAGCAGGGCAGGTATGACCTGAGGGTGGTGGTGCTGGTCTGCCTGCAAGGGCAGCTAGCGCAGAGCGTTGTGCTTGCAGTATTGCTTGACGATCGCGACAATACTTGAGTCGCCGGTCCCTTATCTCGGTGGCGAATCGGAGCATCCCCTGAATTGTGTCATCTTCATAGTCGAAGACTAATGTCTCCAGCCTTTCGGTCGAATGGTCGTTCATCCTTTGTTATGATGCATTACGCTCTGTGCATGTAAATGTGGAATTGACTGTTTTTATTCCTAATGTAATATTGTCACAATTAAAGTCTATTAAAATATTAAATAATTGGAACTTTTGGTCTAATTTGGAAATAAAATTATCCATAAATCATGGGTTGCTACCGACGCACATTTAAAGGGGAAATTACAAACAGCGCAAAAAAATAGATCACTTCTATAGCTACTGTGATGTAACGGCAATCTCGGAACCATACCCGAAACCAGCAGCAGGTTTCGCAATTGACAATTTGTATTTTATTATTATTTATTTTAAATAAAGGATGCATGATTGTGTGTGCATCAAAAGCAATTACCTACAAAGAGAAAGTAGAGAAAGATATCGTGAAAAAAATATAGTTCCATCATTACAAAGTTCAAGGCTAACTCAAACCGATGGCAAGTTAAGTCGAGAGATCATGCAACAAGTTTTGCAATCACTTTTGAAATGAACGCACTTCTGACTCGAACATGTTTTATTAGTGGTTCTATTTACTAATGTTTATGCCAATCTTTCTGGTGGTTCATCACTTTCAGTAAATGCTTAAATATGATTACTGCTTTACGAGAACCTTACGTCCAGATCTGAGCATGTTGAGACATATATCATTAATTTAGTTCGGCTTCGTGCTCTTGTGATTGCGAGGAGAGGACAATGAGAAATAACGGGGGAGTTAGCGAGTTAGTGGACAATTAAGTTCTAAATTCCCTTATCCTTCCAGGCCACCTAGGAAAGAATGCATGTGCATGTTTCATAAACCCTGAAAAACTGCCTTCAACAGCCCTCTAAGATTATCTGCACAGAACGACGACGACGACCAAATAATGCATGTAATATCACCGCCCTGGTTGTGTGTGCAACTTATGTTTCGTGTAAAAGTTGCTTGGCCAGTAGTTTTGCTGCTGGCATGCTTTCGAGAGTATTGGGCAAAAGCGGAGAGCTAAGGAGTGTATTTTCCTAAGTGCATTTATTGAGTATTTCCTGTAGCCCCAGTCCCTAGTCTGTTTCTCAACTCAACTCGATCCGCAACACAATCACGGCACAATACAATCCAAATGTTTGTCACACGATTCAGACGCCGTTCCTGCTGGTCATTTCATTCCTAGAACCACGCTCTGCTTGCCCATCGCTTGTTCTCCACATTGGGGTGCAGACCACAAAGTTCAGTGGGGGTAGTGATACCAATCATACAGTGGCAGACCGTTTATGGTGACTGACTTGACTCAAATACCTATAAACTCTCCATACAATTATCGCCATACATAATCATCGTCGTACTGCAACTTACATATATTTCTCCACCCGAGATGTGTAGATGAGACATATAGACATATGTACATACGTGCTGTATAGCAAGTCGGTGGGGGCATTTTCAGTGATCTGACTTGGAAACTAATTGTTTTCTTCTAAAAAAACATACCCCGTGTTGGGGTATTCCCAGATTCGTCTCAAAATTTACTCCGAGAGACTGATTGTAAGACGAAGCTGTTGTTTAATCTCCTCAAGTTGAACAATGTCGATAAATACGAGTGTCAAAATCAGAGTGAGGTCAAAGTAAGTATGCAATTGACAGTATTGTACGCGAGATTTGCTATCTCAGTCATTGCTGCCCAAGTTCTCATCAGAGTCTAGTTTTCACTGCTAGATATCCAAACCTCCCAGATCTCATCCATGCTTTTGGGATCAGATTAGTTAACAACATCAACGGAGACAAGAACCAAGCACCACTTTATTTATGGGCAAGTGAAAAAGAAGCGAGCGGAGTTGGGACGGTTTGGTTAGTTATCGCTCGTGGCGGATAATAATCAGTGATTTTCTTTCATGAAGTGGACAGTCATTGGTGTGTAATTGGCTCATCGTTGCTAATTATATTGTTTTCAAGTGGCCCATTCATAGTGGAAATTAAGAGAATAGGAGCAGAGTGCGAGAGAAAGAAAGCAGAGAGAAAAAGCAAGAAGGGCGGACGGACCGACCACAATTCACCTGTTCACTTTTACACTTTATGCAGCTCAAGTGGCAGAAGGAATGAAGTAGGAATGAAGAAGAACCAATTTTCCATCATCATCAACATCACATCACATCAGCCTCCTCATTCACCTGCTGCTCCTGCTGAAAAGTAACCGACAGAGAACACGCTTAAATAATAAAAGAGCAATACTATGAAATGAGATAAAATAAATAGTGAAAGAGTTTCTGAACCTTTTGCGTCATCATTCACCTCATTCAATTCAAACTTTAACTAAACCAACTAAACACACCACTCACCACCAAACACACGAGCACTATCACAATCATCCGTGATAGCTGCTTCTGCTGACTACTGGCAGAAGCAATAAGTAGCTCCCAAAGACGAGGAGGTAGTATTTAGTAAAGTAGTGGAGGAGTCAATTGACGGCCTCGTTGCTTCGTTGGGCTCTCCTCGTATGTATGATATCGTACACATAGGCACGAGTAATAAATTTCACTTCCCTGTACAATACCGTACAAATGGGAGGATGATGGCGAGATGATGCGTACGTAAGTCAAGCGTGTTTTATTAATGGTAAGAACAAGAAGAAGGTAAAACTGCCAAATAAAATCCCGACAGTAGTGGAAGCTCACATTTATAACTACATAGTGAACTGTGCCAGCTCCTCGTGAAACAGTGCTGAGAACAAACGTCAAGTCTTAACCACCTATAAAATAAATGTAACAGTGAGTTTCTAAATGTGTATGTGATGATGAAGCACATATGTGCAAGACTAATGTGAAAACAATAAAAACATTAAATATTGCAACCACTTGCACCAAACAACCCCTGCGACTTTGTTGCACTTTTATGAATTTCTGCAAGAGTGTGCACAGGCTGAAAACTTACAAGGTGAAAATTATTTACCATACCTCACAAAATATGACTTTTTTGTGCACCATAAAATGCATTCTCTGGAAGATCAGCCCCACCAAAATAACTTTTGAATCTCTAATGTAACGTGAAATTCCTCTCCTGCCGTTCTTTGGCAAAACCAGGGAATTAGGCGTACAGAGAAAGGGTCCGAGTTTGTGTTGGTTTGGCTGGTTGGCTTAGCACCGTTTTGAGTGGTGCTGAGAGTGGTCTTCTTATCCAAAGGATTTTTCGGATCAATTTATTTCCTATTTGTAAGATATGAAATCTCATAAGATTGCTTTTCATTGTGAATTGTGCTGAAATATTTTGACGGAAGAGGCTCAGATTGTGATAGAGTGGTGCTGCTGGTGATAATACCTAAGCGGATTTTTGGCATTCCATTTATATATATAAATCCGTGTTATTCCTCTTCTTCTTGTGCGGACGAGCGACAAACCTGCTAACAACACAACTTATGCTTGTGGTTTACAGTGATACCATTCGAGACACGAACGCACATCCCTCAAATCAAATCAAAAGTTTCTGCTAGAATTACTGCACAAGCAAAAAGCCTCTTGCCCATCGTCCGGTCATCATTAGGCTCGAGCTGGCTATAGGGTTGAACTTGGTGAAAGCACGACTTAATGGAAAATGAAAATGATTTGTTCAATTTAATTCCAATAAAAGTGGGATCATTTTCCAGGAATAATTGAGTTTCCAACTATTTCAATCTCATATAACGTTAATACTAATAATAATAAGGTAACACAAAACCCTGAGGCATGTGTACCCTAAAAAAGGGTATAAGAGCGACACCATCATCAGTCTAGACAGTCCCAATCAGGGTGAAAGCAGGAGAGATAGTAACACGGATTTTTGCCAGGAACCTCTCAAACTAGGGAAAAAAGTGAACAAGTTTTTTGTAGTGCAACATCAGATTGTATCATCGTCACCAGTCCACAACGTAGCGCTGGCTGGCTGGTGGCTGCGGTGGTATTGTATCACTGGTGGTTTGTTTGGGGTGGTGGTATGGTTTCAAGTCCAGCAGCAGCGTCAGAAGAGGAGCAGACACTGCATGAGACCCAGTATTTTGCCATGGTTCTGTCGGCGGAGGTGAATTTAGCACAGTAAACCGAGTCAAGGAGAAGAAGGAGGCGAGGTCCTATTTGCCAAAGTAGGGACTTGCACTCGGATGAGTGAGAGTGAAAAGTGAGCAGTTTGTGAGCTCCTCAGGGGTTGATTCCTTAGAGCCGTGGGGAAAGTGAGAATCGTAACGAATCTGACTCTATCCCAACCTCGTGAAGAAAACAGACTTGTCCGAAAACACAGTGAACCCTTGCAACTCTTTCCTCCGAGGAAAGTGAGACACTCGTCTAAACACGTACGTACCTCTTATGTAAAGATATTTCCGTATATTTACAAAGCATTTTGAGATTGATTGTGCATAAATGTGGGTGACAATGTGTAATTTCTGACCAGCATACGTGCATGCATATTCATGAAGACCAAATAATAATGGTTCGACGATGCGACATACATGACTCTCCCTTTGATTGTTACACACAGTTTCTGTCTGTGTGTGATATTCCTCCTGGTCTTGGTTCCGTGGCTGCTTTTGGCCGTCTGCTTTGAGTTTGGAGTGAATTTGGATTTGGGATTGGAGGAGTGATTTGGCGTGAAGGGAAACCAGGTGAAGGGATCTCTTTTAATCGAAATGGGATTTGCATACAGGGAGCGTGGTCCTCCTCCCCACATGAAAACGTCCAGTCAGCGGAAAAGTATCAATAAATCGGTTCGCTGCTTCTCAGCCCCCTCTACAACAACCACCACTCATCCTCAGCCTGCATGGGCTCACAACTTTCAAATTCGACAAACTCTCCTAGACTTCTAGAGTTTTATTCATTCGACGCACTCCTGTACCATCCATTGCTCCACCTCAATTTGTATTGATTGATGATTGATTCGTTGATTCGAATTGTGTTGTACGAAAACACAACGTGCAGAAGACATGTGTACAAGTCAGAAGAATGAGAATTTTCGCAAGGCATGAAAACGGCCTATTTTAGCTTCTTTATTAGTGTTTTGGGGAGAGAAGAGCGAGAAATTCTCAAAATTTAATAAACATGAAAGTAATTACCACCAAATGATACTCACTTTGCTAACTCAGCCAAAAAATTTATAAATTCTCATTGCAGATTCCTGACAAAATGAGAAATTTGCTCATGAATCGTGCAGCCATACGGGAAGTAGATCGACATTAAACTTTCGCATCATCATTTGAACACACATCATACTTATTATTTAATATCTGTGCGGTATAATTAATTGTCCTGCAAATTAACGTTTTGATCACGTTTATTAGACAATTTAAGGAAATTTGCATTCTTCCTTTTAACTTTTCCCCTGTGACATGTTCCATGCCACATGACCATAACAAGTTTTTTTTAAACTCATGGGTAAGGAAAAGCAGGGAAAATATGTACGAACCACGCGTACACACATTGTTAGGTAGAAATGGAGACGAAGAACAGTCAATTTTTTAGCAGCAGCAGACATCTGGCCTTCCCATTTCCAAGCATCAGCCCCACAACACATTTGAGATTAGTTTATCCCTAATTGATGCACTTCTGCACTGTCTGCATTAAGATAACCACGGTGGGCGTCTTGTTGGTGGTCAAATATAAAACATATTCTCCTAAGAGGTTCAATGAAACTTGCAACCTCATTCTCATTAGTTGTCCGTTTCTCTTTGCAGCATACACATGTGCATTTCGACAAACTATTATATAAAATAAACATCTACTGGTCGAGTACGCTGGTCGAGTAGTTGTACCAGTAGTCGGGCGATGCAGTTTGCAGTACCAGCAGATTTGTCCGAGATTTGTCTGGTCCAGTTATTCCAGTTAAATCTATAAAATAAAATCTTATGGGCAAAGTCACTCATGCAAATCGACCAAAGTTTGCAAAAAGTCTGGTGGATATCAACAGCTAACTTTTCTCGGCGAGGAACCAATTACCCGATTCCGCACCTTGTTCATCTTCATTCTTCAGCTTTCATGTATGAAAAAGATGTATGATGGGAGAGTAAGCAAGGAATACGTTCACAGGTTTTACCCACAAATACATGCATACGACAAAGTTCATTAAACGAAATCCATGAACATTAATTCTCGAGCATTTCCTCAAATTTTGCAAAGTATGAGGCAAAAACTATGCTATTGTAAGAAAACTATGGTGGTACGTATATTTGGACTCTCCTTGAATGAATTTTCCAACTTTTTAAAAATAAAGGAAATAATAATGGAATTGCAAGTAGCATATTGCATTCGGTACGAGTTCATATTAAAGAAAAGTAGATAATATGGAGCAGGATATCAAAGAAAGTTATTCGGCAAAGTTGTGATTTGCCCAACTGGCAAGTTTTTTTACATCCTTTTTTTCATCTTGTCCCCTCCAGGCAGGTGTGTTTGGGGTCTTGGAAGACAGGGGAACATAAGACGACAACGACGACGACCGTGGAGATCGGCTGGCCATCGCATGCAATGGAACTGATTGAGAATCCCCTTGCCCAGGTCGTGGACGCCAATAATCATACCACAACCAAGTACAAGGCAAGGGATGGACGCATCTCACAGTCTCAAAGTCACTCCAGTATTGCCAATGATAGATCCCCTTCAGGTAAGCCGAAATCCTATCCATGGTTTGATTTGTGCTTAGTCTTCCATGTATGTGCCTATGTGCCCTGGAAGATCTTTGACGACCTAGTTTCAGCCTTATTAGTGACGAAGCCATCATAATGCTCTGCTAAATTTGACTTGTTGGGATTAGCAGATCATACGTCGTCCGATATAATATGTACACACACAGCATTAATATTGTCCTTCAGACAAGATCAAAACCCACAAAACGAATCATCTATATTTCACTGCTCCATTAAATTAAATTAGAATTAAAGACTCTTCCAGCTCACCACCACTCAATATACATTCCAACACGATTTACATTTTCTACCAGGAATTCTATAGATCTTTGCATTGATCAGGGAGGATCAAGGAATTTCCAGGATTTCGTCGTAACACTGTGTACGTGCACACCAATAACAGCATACAAAACTAATGAATGATAACCAGCGACAAGTTTGGAGAAGTTTTTTAATATTTCAATAAACACAAGTTTTTGTGTGCAGATAATAAATCATAAAAATATACGGGAATTTTTATATTGACTATTTCGAAGAGAATTTTTCTAGCCTTCGATCCATAACAGCAGCAGCAGCAGGAGTAGCAGGATCCTTATTGTCGCATGATTTATAATTCGTTTCAAGACACAAACCTCTTAAGACGCTTTATTCCCCTTCACATACACGCTCATTAACCTGCCCAAGCACACTGATGGGACTGCCCGGACACTCAGCCATTCATGGTGGTCAAGTGGATTGACACACGGAATGAGTGGGTATACGTAGCGTCGTGTCGAGGGGATCCTTTGATACTACTCAATTGTGAATTGAAATTGAATTTACTTGAGCACACGGACGAAATCAATAAAAGTGTCACGTTCGTACTCTTCCTGTCTGGCATTTAACCCAGAGATCTGCTCGGGATTTGGGAATTCCTGTTGAGAAAGAAGTTGTAAGAACGCGCCCCGACAAGACGACGTATGTACCTAATCCTAAGCACTTCCATGTGTGTGTACTTCTATGGTCTGGCCAGTTTCTTCGCGAGCCATGTCCAAGTGTCATAGACCGGCTTTCTGGTCTGAATTATCAGAAAAAAATGTGATTTTTAATGGACGAGCTTTTGCACAAATTGTTGTTTTTTTAATTTAAGAGAGCCTATGCCTTCATTTAATGGGATGCTTATTTTACCATCACCATAAATACATCTTGTTTACTTGCCCAGACTAGTTCGCTTTTACCACATACATTTATATTCTGTTGTTTTATACTAAATGGTTGCAATGCACAATGCATACATGTAAATATGCATAGTAGAAGATGGATTATTCGTCGTAAACCCAAATAATTTGTATAAATAAACAGAATACGCGAATAGATGGATGTTTGTATATTCCTCCATGAAATCAATATTGACTTGATTGATTGACAGGCGGAAGCAATTTCCTGGCCAAGTCACCAGGGTCCAGTCGGAGGGACAGCGGCGGTGGCGACGGAGCTGGTAGTTTGCCCTCAGATCCACTTCTAACTCGATCACAACCGTCGCCAGAGTCCCACAAGTCACACCCACTCCAGTCACACATCCTCCTCA
Source organism: Folsomia candida (assembly GCF_002217175.1). NCBI lineage: Eukaryota > Metazoa > Arthropoda > Collembola > Entomobryomorpha > Isotomidae > Folsomia > Folsomia candida. Next base: position 21,075,956 of record NW_019091193.1, on the reverse strand, counting down.
ACTTTACACGCTCGTCCCATCCAGGTAAGCCACATTCCTTGCATATTTGCCACGGTCTCATTATAAAAGTCGATTTATTTATGGTCCGCAATTCTGCTGTTTAAAGAGGGCTTGAGAGAAACAAAAATCTCAAGTCGCATCGCATCGTGGGTATCCTTATGCCCAGACCTCATTGAACTACATCACTTGACATGTTGTTCGTATTGCATTGCGTCCGCACAATTTTGCCTCCTTGTCGTACTGAGAAGACAATGCAAGGATGAGTCGTAAAAGTGTGTTTAGGGTGTGCATTTCTCTTCGACCGGCATGTGGTAGTGTCATAAAACAACAAAACACACCTCAAATTCATTAAATGCAAATGCAAAAATATAACAAGCAAAGTTAAAAATCTACCAAATTTGAGGTTGAATTAACTGATACTTGAAAACAGGTGAAACTGCTTAGCTGAAGACCCGTCGCAACATAACAACATAACAATGCAAAGCGACAAATTGAAGGCAAAGATGCGATGCGAGTTTTATCTTCAATCTACTTTAACATATTTATTTCACCAATTTGCACTTTTTGCAACAGAGTAATGTTTGCAAAATTAGCAGTGTCAACAGGTAATGTTTAAATTGTGAGATGAAAAAGACTGAACAAAAAACTTTTCTGGTGGAGATTCTCTCCATATCATGCTTACATGTTTGTCAAATGCAACAACGAGTTCCATCCGAGACCAAGTCATACATCCGTAGCTACATATACGTAGATGCAAACAGAGTCGCCTTTTGTTGAGTCGTTGTGCATTAATTTACGAGTGAGTTGAGGAATACGTCGTAAAAGTCAAGACTTGGTCTGAAATGCACAAGTTTAAAAAGACAACATAAAGACAACAACACGAGCTAAAATGTAAAATCATGTAAACGAGCCGACGACTCTTGTGAATTATGAGACGACAAAAGGTGCTCTTTGTATCTGCTACGAATGAAATGGGCAATAAAAGATGAAAGCGAAGCAGTCATAAGAATTATTAGTGAGGTAACGTTAACGTAATACGCCTCATTGAAAAACACTTTGCAAAGAAAACAGCCTCGATGTGTAAATTATTAAAGTCTTGATTCAACTTTCATCGAGTTGTTTTTGGTCGTTTCCAACTAACTTTAATGAGTGTCTCATCAAAAGAACAGTAATTAACAGGTCCGCATATGACGCTCAAGAAATTAGCAAAATTGTATATTTTGCAGAATCTTTAAATTCATGACATCGTTGAACTAAAATGTAATGCGTCTGCAGATCGAAAAATGTTTTTAGCTGAAAACTAGATACTTAAAAGATGCTAATTTGGTGAACAACTAGAATGAAGTTGCGAAGAAATGTAAGAAAAATATATTTCTTTTGTACGGTAGACTTTAATACTTTAATTATTTTTTAACAACTAAACCACCAACTCTGGAATTATTCTAATTGTTAAGTTATTTTAATTCCTCCATAAATTAACAGAAAAATTAGTTGTAAATGGGGAATGCATTATTTGAGTCTAGGTAGATGCAAGGGATCCACCTTTAATGTTGGTACATATTTATAGAGAGGTACATAAATAATATGTAGGTTGGTCGACTTGGATGATTTTCAATATTTTGGACCCGTGTCTTTTCTCCCGTGCATTTATTTTATTAGCCACAACAGTTGGTCTACATTCGAAGTCTAGATTCAAGTAGAGAAACAGAGTATGCCATTTAGCTAGTTGAGTTAATAAAAATTTAATTTGTGTTTGACTGTTAGACATGAATATGGCATTCACCAAGACGTTTCGGAATTGAAGAATGCATACAATGCGTCTTGCTATAAATCAGTTTGCTTGTCACCGACTAATCAAAATAGAACAGAAATCATTATATAGTCTGCTCAAACATGCAATCTTGACGAAATAAGAAGCGCATCAATATTGTATCACGTTCATCTTGGAAATCGTTTTTGGAGCTTTTTTGTTAACAAGTGGAATTTAATGTGTTTAAGATTTGTTTTATTCGATTTTAATTGACAATCTGCCCATCTTGGTTTTAGTGGGTCAATGGAAAATTTAGGAATTAATAGTTTTTTTTGCGTCTTCAACTTATGCCTTTGTCCTTGGTTCTTGTCCTCAGATGGGGACGATCCTGGGGGGAAAAGTGAGATGAGACTCACTTCCACTAGCGTTTGTTCGAGGGAGGGTGGGGACGTGGTCGTCGTGGCGCACCGCACCAGCAGCCCTTCCAATCCCTCCCACAACGCCAACCTCCCCCTCCAGTCGCAAGTCGAGGACCGTGAAACGTGGTCACAAGGTACATAAACTCCAAATTTGTACTTGCAACGTCGGACATATTGAACTCGATCAACTCTAAAATGCTTCGCACACCTATGGCCAATTTAAAACTTTCTCTTCCGTCTTTTTCAGGGCTGGACTTTCTCCTTTCCATTATTGGCTTTGCAGTTGATCTCGCCAATGTTTGGCGCTTCCCGTATTTTTGTTACAAGAACGGAGGTGGTAAGTTACAAATTCAATTCTTTAATTTAATTCTTCATGGGTGCTCATCCTCAGTAGTATATGCTACACATGCGAAACCTGCAAAAATTTGAACAATTTTGCCGTGATCATGTATACGTAAATTATATTGAAATGTTCATTTAATTTTCTAAACATCTATGAAGGGCTACACTGGGTAGTAATATCCACAAAATATGAAATTTTCAAAAAAAATTCTACATATTTTCTCTTTCAATCATCATTTCTCATTTCCTAATGTTGGACGGAGAAAGTTTTAAGATAAAACTTCATATTATTTTATGTTTGCCGTACAAAGTGAAAAACTAAGCTATATAGTTAATGCAATATTTGACTTGTATTGTTTGCTATCAAAAGTGAACTCTCATTTCTGCTAAAAGTATCAATTTTTTGAAGGTTAGATGGCAACTCAAACATGCGTGGGTTGGAAGAACCCTTGTTTAAATTAATGTTTGGTTAGTTATAAAAGTGAATAAATGCTTGGATGATTTTTCGTCTTATGTTTGATAACCACGCTCTTCAACGTTACACGATCTGCACAGTATCCAATCCAATGATGGCAGGCAATAAAATTGACAGAAATGGATGTTCATTGATATGGAAGTGAAGAATTAGAGTGACTTGAAAGGTTGGCAAATATCCCGGTTGGCGAATCTTTGCAAATGAATAAATACAATAAATAAGTAACCTTATAAAACCTCCTTGAAATCTAAAGGTCAAAATCTTTGATTACTGGTGTAGTAGGAGCAGAAGAGGCTGCCACTTTCACCTAAAAGCTGAAAGATGAAAAGTGATGGACTGAACTCATTTTTTCAGGTGCTTTCCTCATCCCTTATTTTTTGATGCTTGCATTGAGTGCTATTCCCGTGTTCTACATGGAGCTTCTCCTGGGACAATTCATTCGTCAAGGTAAAAGGACATTAGCATGTATATAGAAAAGTAACAAGACCAGTCACAATTATATTTAGTCAGGTGAAAACATCAGCCTGTTAAAAAATTAGAAAATGTCACCATAAAAAATTATCTTTAGGTTCACCTAACTCCTTAAGGAAAATTTATCAAGAACTACTTGTACTTTTCGTATTTTGTTTTGATTGTGGTGTAAAATGATCATGTCAATATTGAAAGAAATAGAATTGAAATGGGCAGAATATGCAGAACCTGAATATATATGTTCTATAATCCTGTAATTTTGTTGTGTCCTTATGTTCTGATGTCAAGGTCCCATATCCATGTGGAAAATCTGTCCTTTGTTCAAAGGTAATCCGGAATTGAGTACTAATTATTGAATTTATTGAACCACAATGATCCATTTCATATATAAAATGAAAAGGTGAAATTTTACACAAGTACACAAATAGGTCAAACTCGGCCACTGTTTTAGGCGACGTCCTCACTATTATTACTAATAGCATTTAGTAGTGACTAAATCAAATCTCGTCTGATACAAAAAATCAGCATTTTGGGGAATTCCGATATTTGTACAGAAAACAATATCAGTACCACCAGGGGATACTTCCTACTTGGAGGTCAACTTAGGTTCATCGACGAGTGTCTTAAAGGTGAAAGATGAGAACGACGGCCAGGAAACGAAGATGTGTGTGCATCTTTTCCTGACTCTCAATTTTCACACCATTGCACCAGCAGCAGCCTAAACGCGAGACTAAACTTTCTTTTCCTGGCAAATAATAAAACGATTTTATTGCTGTGCTGTCAATCGTACTGTCAACTGGAAGTGTTGACACTTAAGTCGAGCGTGAACTAAATGGACAAAGATTATCCATCACGCAGATATACATATAGAGGTCACCTTTCCTGGCCTATCGACCTTTGACAATATATGTACATGCATGACCATGAACAGAAAACGGAAATTCTATGATTTTGGGTGACCTATGCACACGATGGAATTATTGAAAGCATCATTCGATATCATGTTACTTATTTACTTATTGCTCATGCGGGCCGTGTACTTTGTCTCAATCGTTGTTTTGAATACTTGTTTAAATCCGCAGGTATTGGTTACTGTGCGGTCACAGTTTCCTACTTTGTGAGCTTTTATTACAACACGATCATGGGATGGTCCCTGCACTTCACCATCAACTCGTTCACCTCCCCACTCCCATGGACCACATGTAATAATTCTTGGAACACGGAGAATTGCTTCATCCCCGAAGCCGTCCTCGTTCATGACGACGACAACTCGACGTCTCTTATCCTGGGCGATGAAAATTACCCCCCTGACAACCTCTCGCTCTCACAAATGAGCAACTGGCACAATGAAAACTCTGACCTGGCCAGGTCGAGTAGAAGGGTCGTTTACCGTCCACCCAACGCAACTTCACCGGCTTCTGAGTACTTCAGGTATCAACGCTTTCTTGATGAACAAAAACAGCATAATTCGCCGTTTATACACAAATACCATATATCACTTTGACTTGAGACTATACGGTTTGTGTATCTTAAATAGGAACAGCGTGTTAGAAATGGGGTCACATGACATTGGTAACTTGATTTTTGATGGTGTTTTATGAAAATTATCAGATTATCCATTGTCTAAGAACTAACTATGCACAACAACAGATAATTTGGGCCTCCCAAAAATGGACTTGCTGTTGTGTCTTGCAGCTATCTACATCTTCCTATTTCTGATATTGCTGAAAAGGTATTGGATCGAGATATGTGTTTATGGGCAAATAACCCTTTGAGAACATGGAAAATATATTTATGCATGTCTAACGATACTGACGCAAGAAATGTATTCATCTTTTATTAATCCTCTCTTTACAAACAAGTTTTGAGATTTCCGTGCATCTCTGCCATAAAATTAAAATCCGTGTTAAAATATGATACAAGATGACACATTTGAGGAGATCATTGTCTGGATGGCTAATGCAAGAACTCCACCGATTGCTAAAATTTCTAATAATAATTAATTATTTGCAGCATTCGCTCTACTGGGAAGGTGGTTTGGGTGACCGCGACGATGCCCTATTTCGTGTTGAGTATTCTCCTGGTGCGAGGTCTCATGCTCGAAGGAGGTAAATAATCAAAGGATACCAACTGTTGATGATAATTATTCCTGCAGCCTATTAAATAGTTGGGGTTCTGTAATATTTCACTGAAATAAGACGTCATCATGGGCATTGGGTCTCAAAAGGAATTAAGATTTTCGCTGATTACATTATTTCTGATGCATTATTTCTCATCTTTAATTGCTAGAATTATCACGGAACATGAACATAAGCACACATAATAATATGCATGTTAAGATTTGAAATATTACGTTTACATATTCACATATTTGATTTTCTCTCTACATTAAGGTTTAATTTTTTTTTGCAATGCAAGAAATATGCATAAAATACCCCTTGTGACCACAGGCTTTAAACCTTGGTCGGGCATTCGCCTATCTAGCAATGTTTCTTGCCCGGGCACAGGATACCCCTGCCCGACCAAGGTTTATTCTCTGGTGACCAATAGTACTATGCATCATCATTGTGAAATAATCTAATTTGTCCCACTCATACAACCCGAAAGATGCACACCTACCTCAATTTTCCTTTCCCGTGAAGATACTAGTAGACATGCCATGCAACAATAATGGTCACGATTACTTGTCACTTAATTAATAAGTAAATATACATATGCATTAATTTAGGTGCGTAAATGCTGCTATGAAATACGTGCCTTTTCAAAAAATCCTTGCTTCTTTATGTTAAATTTTACGATTTATGTTACAAATATTTTCAGCGTCTGACGGAATTTATTATTACTTGGTTCCAAATATGACAAAACTACGGGAAGTGGAGGTCAGTAGAAAATCTTGCTAAATTATTACTGGTTTGGTATGCTTTAATCATGTAACAAAAATTTCATGAGCTTTGATGAAAAGAGCGTTCTTTTCCTCACAAAGGTTTGGAGTGATGCTGCCAAACAGATTTTTTTCTCGTCTGGTGCTGGATTTGGTGTTCATCTGACTTACGCCAGTTATAACAACTTTCACAATAATTGTTTCAGGTAATTGATTAAAAAAGTGATACCAACAAAGACAACATCATTTTCATCATGCTTGATAAAAATGATTTCTAATTATGCGTTTAGAGATTGCATGGTGACCTCGATGGTAAGGTTTTATGACAATTTTATTACGCGTCCTTCTCATTCGTCCCATTAAACTTTTAATTAAAAATACTGAGTATTCGTACATAAATAATAGCCACAGTGAGTCTCAGTATCAAGATAATTCTTCTTTCTTTCCTACGAAGATCCACCATTTTGTCCCGATCTCAACGTTACAAATTATTATAACATGATCGAGGTATTCATTTTTGTAGGTCAACTGCTTCACCAGTATTTTCGCAGGGTTTGTAATTTTCACTTTCCTCGGATCCATGGCCTACCGACAAGGTCGACCCAGTAAGTAGACATAAATTCGCATCTAAATACTTTCTATTGTGTATGTTGATATATTTCATGATATATATTTCTAAATTACTAAAAGAGCACAAATAAGTACAGAATTAGTAAATACATACATGCTTAGAACAGTAAATAATAATTGATTGGAGTTCAAATAGAGTTTTCGTTATCTTTCAATAATTATTTGCACTCTGGCTGTTTGTATGTAAATCTACAAGCATTTATATATTTTTTATTCTTTTCAGTTGAAGAAGTTGTCAATGTTGGTAAGTTGGAGTAAATAATAAATAATTCCGTTGTAAGATTTGGACAAAAGAAATTGTCATTTCAGGTCCTGGATTGGTATTTGAGGTTTACCCTGAAGCTGTGGGAAGTCTCCCAGGAGCCAATTTCTGGTCGCTAATTTTCTTTCTCGCTCTCTTGTCGCTGGGTTTGGATAGTGCTGTACGTTGATTAACCAGACACATACCTTTAATTTATTTGCTTATACCTGTGAATACATGCACTTCCGGTGAAAGGACTTTGAAGTGTGGTGCTAATTATCTTTGTGTCTGTAATCCCTATTCTGTCCTGTGACAGATGGGCGGAATAGAATGCGTCGTGACCGGGATCACTGACGAGTTTAAAGCCTGGTTCAAGCGATGGAAGTTTGGACGAGAAGTGTTCACGTTCTTTATTGTTTTCATTTCCTTCCTCATCTCTATCATTAATGTCACTCGGGTAATTTCTCAAGAGTGAGACCCATGTCCCACTCATCATTCTCAATTCGTTGTCCCAATTTTACAACAATTGTTCATGTAAATACGTTCGCAGGGAGGCATGTACACCTTCATCTTCTTCGACACGTATGCTGCAGGCAGCTCCCTATTATTTGCCGTTGTTTTTGAGGTTCTTGTCGTCTCGTGGGTGTATGGTGAGTCGAAAACAATTAAACTGACTTCCCCCATTATCCCCAACTCGGCATTAATTTTCCTTTGTCTTGAACAATTGGACAGGATTGGACCAATTTTGCAAAGATGCAGAGTCCATGTTGGGATTTGCACCGGGAATATATTGGAAAATCTGCTGGAAGTATATTAGCCCATTGTTAATTAGTGTAAATTACTAATAATTATTAAAACTATTACATATGTACTATACAAAAATAAGCCAAATCACACAATAAGTATGTATTTGTGACTTGTCTAGGTGATTATAGTTTTGGATCTGAGCACAGCCCTTCCCTTAACTTATGACGGCTACTTGTATCCAACTTGGGCTCAAAACATGGGATATATTTTTACCTTTATTCCAATTACTCTGGTGCCAATTATTGCACTTCGAGAATTCTTCAAGTTTCCTGGAAATTGCAAATCGGTATTGCTTGCATATTTTAAGCAACTCGATAATTCCTGTGTAATAAATTGTTGATTTTATGTGCAGAAACTATCCTATGCCATTACCCCAACAAATGAGCATCCTGCTATTAAAAATGAGGGTTACGTCAAAAGGTTCATGTCGTCACATTGGGTTGGACAACGACGTGGGCATACGACCTAAGCATAAATCCACACTTTACTTCCGGTCTTACGAACAATTACAAGACAAAAAAAATCAATGAAAAGGTGTGTGTACAGGTACATGTGCAATTTTACGAAAGGTATTTACGTAATTTTCCATTATCTTTGTGATCTTTTACATACAATTAATTTCTTTAGAAAATGTATTTCATGCTTCTGTATTGTGGAAAATGGAGGCGATAACTGGTCAACAAACAAACAACTGGTGGACTGGTCCTCCTCGTTCAACTTTTGGCCCAAAGTACTTTTACGTTGAAGTTTTTCATTGTTTAATTCAACCACCATCGTTCATACAGTTTAGCTAGCTTAGCATTATACTTGTTACGTGTGGCATATTTGTAGAAGATGTCCGTATGGTTGAACCAGCTACATCGTAGTTTTAGGTTTCCTCAAGACCTGTATCCAATATTTACCTTCCCGTTCGTGCAGGGACGCCAAACATACGCCAAAACTGTTCAACTTAATCGATTAAGGGTTTGCATAAAAACTGCAGTAATCTATGTGCAATATTCAAAGTACATGATGGTTTTTAACATTTTTGACGTTTTCAATTTTCAATATTTGATATTTATTTTACTCGAATTATTGCCATAATTATTGTAATGTGTGCAGTACAAATGCGTAGCGTATTATAGATACATAGGTAAACATAATATATATGTCCACGCTCTACATGATTTACCAGCTACAAGTCGCCAGGTAAAAAATTCAACTTGTATTATTCTTGCCATATATTAGAATATATATCTTGAGAAAGGATTATTGTAGTCGTGAAGTAGACATAATTGTAGGCACGTAGATCTAGAAACTTTAGTCTAGTAATTGCGGCTTACAAGGGCCATTCCTCCTCGTCCCTTGCATAACTAGTTACCTCAACTAAGAAATTAATAGGTTGTATTTAAGCTAAATGTGTCTACAAATTGTTCAAAGCAGAAATACTCCAACAAAATTTTAAGCATGTTGGATCGCCCTACTAAATAAATTGGTTCTTCTTAATTATTCTCAGGATAGTCCGGGTTGTTTTATACCTATGTTTATTTTCAATATTTTCTACATGTAATTTGTGGTCAATCATGCTTTGTCCAATCTCAGTGACCTCAGTTTTTCAGTGTCAAATACTCCTGGCTTGAGAAGGAGTGAATATGAAGTTTATAGTAGTAAAGTAAAAGAGAGTATTACATAAATATAACAAATCATGATATGCATGCAAATCCTGACTTTAAGAATTTATGAATTACCAAGATGATCGTATCCAAAACGTGTCAAATTTATAAAATTATAGAAATGTCTATGTCTAATTGGTGCAGTTCTACCAATTTGTCAGTACCTGCAAAAATAATTGGTGCATGCATAGTTTACTTAATTTGTAGAAATTGACATTACTCATGGTAAGCTAATTATGTATCTTGCTTCAAGGCTTGAATAAAAGTGTTTTTTAATTAAAGTTCACTTGTTAATAATTGCAGAATGAATGTCAAAACATGCGAGCTTCCAAATCCTCCAACAGAGAGATTCGTTTACCAGTATCATTTTCTCATGAAAATTCATCACGTTAAAGCACAAATCTTCACCCTCCACTGACCACTTATTACAAAAAATAATAAAAGTTGCAGGCATCATTTTACGGTAAAGATTAAAGCGTCGCACTTTCTCCTTTCCTACCCAACCGAACTTGATCCAATGGAAGAGACGCAGTCAATTTCACGCTTTTGTAGCCCCAATATCCTGCGCTTTATTATGAGATATCATTTTAAATGATTTAATGAAGGAACGATGCTGGTCATCCTTCCCATGAGCAGAAGCAGACGTGTTGTGTGCTTCACTTTAACCACCTCGCATCCAACCGTGACGAGTGTGGTAAAGTCTTGGTCCGATTTTATTGCCCTTACTTTCTCTCTCCCGAAGATGTGGAGAAAGTGATTTGGCAGATGCTGGCCTTACTCGCATTACTTACTCACTTGCAATATTGGGCTTGATCTCCTGCTCGTCGGAATATATTCAGAGCCTTCCTGTCATTCGCAAATAAATACCAATGGCTCATTTATACTTCACAACTCTATCAGTTTTGGCTATCGTATCATTCTCTGCCCAGCGTTCTGTTTCGAGAACTTGGAGTAATTTGTCATGTTGTACGATTAATTGTCATATGTATATCCAACGGAATGTTCATCATAAAGATCAACCAATGTCCATTATCTTTTTTATTATACTATATTGTCTTTAAGGACGAACGCCAATGTCACCGTACTGATTAAAGTAAGTAAAATGCAGAGAGTGATCATACTGATTAGTTTTTTTAAATCATTCCAATTATTCCAGTAGAAAAACGTGATTTCAACAAAGAACTACGTAGTTCTTTGTTGAAATCACGTAAAACGTACGTTTTAAAGGGAAACTGTAAAATTTAATCTACCTAAAATCCTATTTATCAAAATGACTGATGATGAGTTAAAAGTATAAATAAGTAAAGCAAATAAACTTCGCTGGTTCATAAATTAAGGGACAAATACACGTACCTTTAGTTTGGGAATTAGTAATCTGACGATCTTGATAATTTTCAGGCTAATAATATTATAATCTTTCCTTGTACATAATGCGTATTATGTATAACACACACGGAATTTAGGATTAGCTCTATGTATTTACGAATCATAATATCTGAGCGTACATACATACATAATAAATAAATAAACAAACTTCATCCGCAGTCCGTCCGTTCAAAACTGTATTAGGATAATTTGCTTTTAAACGGGTTTTCCTTCCCGATGATGTTAGCGATGGGCCGCTGAGATTGACCTCTCCATATTTTGCACACAAACACCTCAAACGATTAGACCATACGTACATAGCTACACACACCTTCGGGAATTGTATTCCATTCCAATATAATTTTTGAGATATGCACCATGGGAAAATATTAAAATTCAAGTTTCACTCAAGGCCAGTATGAAATGCAGGAACAAAGTCAGTCATCAACTAGCATTACCAACCCTGACATTGCAAAATCTATATAATCCGCATGCCTTCGTATTATATGCAGATTCATTGAAAACCCAGTTTTTGTGCAAGTATGTACTTCCCACTACATAATTGTGTGAACTTATCGTGAGCAAACTTGTTAAGTTGCTTTATGAAACTGTTCAGTGTAGAAACCGTTTTCGTCCTGGCCAATTATGCGCTGACAATCTCAAAGGAAACATTGATACAGAAAATTCTTCTTAAAAATGAAGTTGGCTATATTTTTACCGATTTTTGGAGTGTTTCTCTTTTCAAACTTAAGATATTCAAGTGCATTCCCAACGGAGAAGGACGCTGATTATGATGAGAATAAACTCGGAGAAGATGGATTCGGAGGGTTTGGGAGTGCAGGTATTAAGAATATTTATTATTCACTAATACATAGGTTGAAAATACACAATATTAATAACCTGGTATGGGACCGATTTTATAACGAAAGCACTAGCGTGTATTATTGTCCTGCATGAAATAATGTATCCTAATCATGGCGTTAAGAAATATAAAAACGAAGCTGTTAGATATTCTGCTGGTCCAATAAATAATTGGACAACTTCAAGCATCGAGACAAATTTTCCCATTCCATTAGCAGTTACCCTTCTTTCATACAATAGGAATAAATTTATTCGTGACTTATGTAAAATCCGAGTATTCATAAACCACCAATTTCCTTCCCTGCTAAATCGTTTATCTTCCAATTTATTTCAGAAATAATGCCCGGTCGAGACTTGTCAGAACAAGAATTGAAAAACATCATTTATATTGCGATGCAAGATATTTTGGAAAGCAATAAGCAATACATGTCGAAAGCCATGCCCAATGATTCCAACAAACTGTCCAGGAATAAGCGTTTCATACTTGCACCATTTACCAGAAATGGCACAACTGTCAACAGCGTAGGAAATGGTGCCAATTTTTGGCAAGGGTGGGCACAACGACGCCGTCAGCGGATTGAACGGAGGAGACAGCGATGGAGAAATTTCCAACAGCGCCAACAAGCGTTTTTCCGAACGTTGGGACGCCAAGGAGCTGTGAACCCACAAACAGTGGTGCAGACCACGATCTCCCCAGTTGGGCCAATCAACACAGGTCATCGAATTATTTTAAGCAGCAATAATGCTGTGAATCCCACATCAGCACCAACGCAAGCCTCCAATATTTAGTTACAAGTGATAACTCAATGTTTTAATAACTGAATATAATTTCAAAACACAGTTTGACTGCTTACATAAGTTATAAATATAGGAATAAAGTATTTAATACAGTTTAAATATTTCTTATATTTACATAATGTGGCATACAAATAATCATATGTATCACTTTAAGTATTTCAAAATTAGTTCTTTTGGATCAGACCGAACAGTTGTAGCAATTGCAAGAAGAGGTTCACGATATCGCCAAATAACATGAGGCATGCAAATAGCCAGTCAGCTTCTTCCAATTGGTACTTTCGTCCCCCAACGATCAGTTGCAGGTCGTAGAGAATGAACTGTTGATTTGTGAATAAGGTTGAGTGAAACTGGATACAATGCATGAATGAAGAACAATTGCATCGTTGCACTAACCACAGTTAAAAGAACGATGAATAGGACACAAAGCACAATGGCCACCACCCGCATGGTTTCTCGGTCACTTTGTGAGACAATGAGAATTATTCCTGCCATGAGGGACGCAAGGACGAGGGCAAGAGAACCGCAAAGCAGCAAAATTCCCCATCCGGTGATGTCAATCTATGTTTAACGATGGAATTTGAGGAAATCAATAATTTGGAAAGTAAATAAGCTTGAAATATTTTACCGGAGTAAGAGCTGTAATAACGACGATAATTAATAAAATAAGGACGGTTGAGGACAGCGCATAAAGGATCACATCCTGACTGTACGATATTGTTATAAAAGCACAAAAAACTGAGAGGCAAATTGTCTGGAAGCGTGAATACAAAATATCATTTAGTCACAGTTTTTAACAATTTTAAACAACTAAATAGAATGGGTTTTTTATGTTATAAACTGCTTTAAATTTTATACCCCAAATACTAAAATGCTGATGTTTAAAGGTCTGGGTGGGCCGCGACCAACCTGACAACATCCTACAGCAATGTTGATCATAATCCAAAATATTCTGCAACATACACATCATTGCATACATGTATGTAGATACATGTATGTGATAAGAGCCATAATGCACTAATTATAAAAAATCAATTTGCTGTATCGTACCCTGCAATGAATGCGATAAAGTAATTCTTGTGAATCCATAATTTTGTTGGCTTCCTGAAACAAACGCTGATCAGAATTTCATTGGAGATAAGCATGTGAATTTTAGATGCTCACGACGATAAGACGCAGCCAGCAGTGAGGGATGCACACACGAGCAATTGAAGCATCACAACGCTCAACACTTTTCTAACGAACGCCATTCGTCGAGACTTCGTCGAGAACGCCCGCATCGCTGGAACGTCATCTTCTTCGACGTAAATGGTGGAATATTGTGGTGCCTGTTGTTGGGGGTAGATTTCCATTTCCCTTGGGTACGACATGATAGCTTTGTGGTCAATTGACTTGATTTGTGTTTTGCTAAATTCAATTAGACTTGAAATATTTATCTTGATCGCTTTAAGATTTGTTGGCTAAATGTGTACAGATATATGATCATCACTTATATATGTGCTTTATGTATGTACATATGTACGCATGAGCTTCGATATGCATACTCTGCGAATACAATAAATTTATAATCTCAATGAATAAACCAATAGCATTCTTCTATAATTTAAAATTTTTAGTTTCATTTGTACAATTTAGTTCGACGTACCAATTACGCTTAGCAACTCTAAGATATGGCTGCAAAATGAAACTGGTGAATCTTGACTGAGTAATCTTGTGAGTAATATTCTGGATAGGTCAGTCGTCGTATAATATTTTTGAAAAATATTTACATATGAATATTGAAAAACAAGTGTACTCATCCTACACTTTGTTGAAACATAAGGATTCTTGGCAAGCAGCAATACAAGTAGATAATCCCAGTAGCAATGTTCATACTTTATTTGTCCATTCGATCAATGTACACATATTCACAACAAAATAAACATCCATGTCCACTGTCTTACATCAAACTATTTAGTCATTTAAACATTTGGCGAACTTCTCGAAAGGTGAGGCGTTGAGTGGCTCTAGAGTAGTCATTCTCCCACCGGGTGCAACTCTGACTATCTTCACTATTTCGAAGCACACATCGAGGTGGGTGTTCTTCATCTAGGAGTAAAAGGAATTCATGAGTCTCATTTTTCCCTCTCAATTTATATGATTTCAAAATACAAAATACAAACAATGTCTTTAAGCATTACCGATGCATTGCATCCTTAATACGTTAAAATAGAAATTTCCCATAAGCTCTGCCGTCGGATTAGTGGACGAAGCCTGCTTCAGACAGTCGTAAAATGCAGCATCACATTCACAATGAGACCTGAAAAATAGGACAATTCAGCCATGCAGATAAGTAGATATATTTCCGAGCAAGATAAACCAAGGAATCTGACTCACTTTGTGTAAAAGCTCCAGTTAACAAGGTTATATGCAGCTCGAAATGCTAACACCTTTCTTGGGCACAGGTCATGAGATCTATGGACAAAACCATATAAAGCAAATAAAACAACGATCAGTACGAATTACACGCAAAACATACAAAATCCCAAAGTTTTTAAATATAAAGTTTGGAATTTGCATGAAATCTCAAAAGTAAAAGTACCAAATAAAAATCACGATTGTGTTACCTGCAACACTTGTCGAGATCTTTTTCTGGGCCCAAGTCATTCCATCCGTCGGCAACATCTTTCACGCCGCACCACTTTGTTCC
The DNA here is from genome assembly GCF_002217175.1 of Folsomia candida. Classification (NCBI taxonomy): domain Eukaryota; kingdom Metazoa; phylum Arthropoda; class Collembola; order Entomobryomorpha; family Isotomidae; genus Folsomia; species Folsomia candida. The sequence goes on along the minus strand of NW_019091193.1, from coordinate 21,060,578 downwards.
TGGCAGAATTCCTATATTCCACATGTTAGATTTACTTTGAACAATAGATTCGAATGGATCAAGAGGTTGTGATCGCCCATCATCTCTGTCATCAAGGGCTTGGCAGGATCGAATAATGTTTAACATTTGGTTGAAGTTGGTTTTTTCAATCAATTTATTTTGCTTGGCCAATTTTTCCAATGCCTCCTGCTGCTCTGATGGTTTGCTGGTAAGAATGAATTCTTGTTTTACATAGTTTGCCATCTTATTAACCTGCATTTGTCACACTCACTTGACCTCCAGCATCTCGCAACGTGTTACATTGCCGTACAAGTCGGTGAAAAGCGTGGCTATCGTTTCACCGTCATGATAATTGATTTCAATCGGAGGTTGAATCAAGTCGTCATCTGGCAGAACCGTGTTGCCTTTATCAAACTCACTCGGTGGAGATTGTCCGTAACCACCTCCCGCATTTGCAGGAAAGCTGGAATAAGAGAATGAAATCATTTTTTGGATGATTTGCAAAAAAGAGCAATACTAGATTCCATACATATGTTCAACAAAATCGTTAATTTCAGTAATTTGGTCATTTTAAGTATGTTTCACGTGAGGTAGTCACTTAATGACAGGGACTCTTTCAGTGCGCAATTTTTACCTCAAGGCAATTCCGATTTTTTGTTACGCGAGGGCATGGTTGGAGAAATTAAGAAACAATGCACGATCCAAACTCCAAGGTTGTGGAAAACACCACACAATGAATGAATGAATGAATGAGAATGTGCACGAATCTCACTTTTCTAGCTTCGACATGAGAGGTATATGAAAAAATACTGATAATGCAACAAGATTGTACGTAAACAACTCTTTAAGATTTTGTTTTCATACACAAGAGACAAGATGTACGAGATGAGAAAAAACGACTACTCGTAAGAGAATGGGCTGTGGCAACTATGTGTTTAAGTACCAATTTTCGTAGAAGTTGAATCTACGCAAACGAATCGTCATGATATTTTATGACAATTAAGTCAACCCATTAGAGGAACAATGTGTTTTGCAGACTTTACATTTGAGGCTGTATAATTATAAAGAATTGTTTAGTTATTAATTAGTTCTTACTGAAAGGAACTGTTATGCGTACATATGCAGTTGTTTCACTCTATATATACTACAATTGTTTCTTTGTTGGTGGACATAAAATGATCTGCGGACAATTTTCTTGGGTTAGATTTAGTTGAGATAAAACTTACTAAATTGTGGAGGAAATTACACTATAAGGACCCTTTTCGGTTTGGGTAGCGTTGTGGGAGGGGCTGCCACCACCAAATTGGCTGTTTCCGAGGTCATAATTGTTTGATTTAGAACTACGCCACTGCCCGACTGGAAGGATATTGTTGGAAGGACTTTGGAAGTTGGGCAAAGTTTGTATGGCTGCATTGTTTGGAACACCGCTAAATAAAGATTTAAGGACTTAATTGTAAGTTACATAACGAAGAGAAAAACACTCCTCTTCGTTGAATCCAATTTATAATTTCGACCCAGGAAAATTTTGTAGTTTAAAACTATATTAATAGTTCATTTAAATTAAAGCTGTATAAATTGTTATTTGATGTTAATGTTATAACAAATGGGGCCATTTCAACTGTGAAATGATAGAAATTTAAATTCTACAATGCCATGTATTTCACACTGGTATTTTGGGTTTAAAGATAATACGTTTTAAAAGCGAAGACGTGAGGTTACCTTAGCATAGATGAGACTGCATACAAAAATGATGCTGCTGAAGTCAACAAGTTAACAACGGGCATCTTTACTCAATTTAAATGGCACAATTGATATCACTCGCTATTATTTGACCTGTTGTGTCACCTCTGACCATTTGTCTGATATAATGCGTGTAAATTAAAGCTTTATTTTGTTTATAAGTTGTTATCTTCCTTTTCACTTATACATGTATGTATTCCAACTTATTACGCGTAGAAAGTTGCCGTAGAGTAAGAAGTATCTTAAAAAAATCAAGTCATTAATATGCATTAATGTTCCATTCTTTGTTTGTGATCTTGAATTCTGATTCAAAGAAACAAAGTTGAGATTTGCTTCCAAACTCCTCTAGAACTCGTAGCTTTCGCAATTTGAGTGTGACTAGATTTATTCTTTCGTAGTATTCTTAAGGAAATTTTAGTTGAACAGGTTAGATATTTTTGGATAATCGTAAAAGTTGAATCCAAGTGATCCGTTGGAATGACGTATCCTCAATATTATTATTTTTAGCAAATTCATACGGATTACATAAAATATACCTACGTACGTAATACAGTTTGCGTTGACATTGGCTTAATTCCGCTTTTGTAAATGAATTAAAATGTATTCCATTTTTTGTCATGAAGACATATGCACTTTGAGAGTTAATTAATTATTCATCAACATGTGGTTTTTAGCATTTATCCTGGCTTTGAGGTAATTTAATGTAGATACAGTTTCGCTATCAGAGCACGTTAAATACAAAAAAATCTAGACGCCACTAATATTTCATTGAAACTACTACATGTATGTGTAAGAGCCTTTTATCGAACTAATCCACCAAGTTTCACATATCTCACGAATAATATTGAGGCAGCACAACACAAGGAAAAAAATAGAGATTTCACTTTCACAACTTGCACATACCAATCACCTTTTGTAGGGTGAGGTTACTGATGCTTTGGGTCTATAAGATCACCAATAACGTCACATTCTATTGACGAATACCCCTCACATCATATTTAATTTAATATGCAATACAACTTTTTATGAAACACATAACACGGTCAAGAACTTAAAATAGTCATTGTGACAATAACAAAATATGGAAACAATAGCACGACCACGATTTCCAATTCCACATTTTTCCACAGATTATGTGCTTAAAAAATATCCAAACTGCTAAAAGACTGTACAATTACAGTTCCTTTGCCACTGTTGCATCTTCCTTCCTGCAGATTCTTCTCAAGTTCACAAACTCATGATCCAATGTCACACCAATCTAAGGTTTAATTCAAGTGTGCGAAATTTGTAGCGTGTAGCTTGAAGTACAAATCCTGTTATTTTTTTACCTTTTCAACAAATTTAGGGATGAGACGCACTGACAATAGAACTATTCTAAAAGTGAGACAAATACGCCGGTGTGTAACTAAACTAACTAGTGATCGACTAATGTGCTTTATCAGACAAGGATTGTTTTGTCTCGCTGAGCAGCACGTTAATGCGACTGTAAATTTCTTTTCAATTTTCCTTTAAAATGTATAAGGAAAGCTGCGAATATCAGTGGTAAGGAAGCACAAGGATGGCATAATTGGGGGTGTGTGGTATACATGCATGGTATTTGCTAGTTAAGCAAAATACATTAAATACAAAGGAAAAGATGAAGGTAGCGTTCTTGCAGAATCCTCATCACTTGTTCACTCTCCAATATAATTCTAGGTCATCTATGCAATCTTGCTCATTGCTGCCCCACATCCACCTCTTAGCACCACGAGCACATCTCTCCTTTCGCAAAGAGATCCACCAGACCCCACCTGTCTCACTCGCTCAGATTGCTGACAATTCCTCCAAACGCTTCTTTAAGTCTCACAAATGGTAGCGAATTGTATGGTTAGCAGGTCCGCTGAATCTTGTTATTATTGTTATTCTAGGTAGCTGCAGTTGCAGGCAGTGAGTCAGTAGGATGGGTTTTATTGGTTTGGTTTGCTTTTGAGCATTTTTACACAAACAAACCTTATGCACCTGCTCATTGTCGCCTGTGCGTAATACATATCACCAGTTAATGAATAAGCAAACAACCTATAACACCGCCATGAAATGATGGGAGATTGTTTTTGTTTACTTAATGATATTTTCCAAATTGGGCAAATGAGACAAGAAGGATCAATGATATAGATGTTTAGGCTTGTTCTTTTTCTGGTATTGGTTTTATATTTTAAAATGCTACATTCATGGCAAATTTCACGCGTCAGTTAAATTCATCCTCATTCTGCCATTTTTCTCAAGATGATAAAAATTTTATGGCACACAGGATGCATTGTGCACATTAGTTAGGATTGTCAAGATATTTCAAATAAATGTGAAGTCTTACTTTATTAAAGAAGTTGTCACTATTTAATAAAATTCATAACGACAAGAGATAAAACGAAATGTATAAAATAAAGTTTTGACTCAGTAAACAGTAAAAGATCACATGGTTTAATTTTACAGCTACTAGTTAGCACAGGAAGTTGGTTGGCTTCTACATGTCCCATCAACCAATAACGATTGGAATATCCGTCCTATTTTTATAGATTTTACTGAATAGAAAAAAGATGTAAAGTTCCAGTAGACGTCATTAAATTTAACCAAGAGCTCCAATATTGCAATTCTGAAACAAATGCATTTTAATTCCTTGATGAGCCATTAAAAATAAAATTATTCAAACCTACAGCTTTTTCAGCAAAGTCTCCAATTGTATTCTGCATGCACTGCGTAAATTCTCCATAACTTTCGCAGTATGGCTGATCTTTATCCAGCTTGGACCCTACAATGAATACACAGGTATCAATTAAATCTGTACTTGTGTGCATAAGTACCAATTATGGGATAATAACAATGGGCAATAAAATTGCTAACCGTGATCTGAAAGGCAGTCTTCAACTAAGACGTGTCCAATTTCATGTGCATCCTCTAATTATCATTTAAAAATCATCATTATATATCATTCCTGTCAACATATTAGCACTTTTGTGTCATTTTTACCTGGGATCATCTCATCCATGAAACCTTGAACAGTTTCCTTTGTGACAATGCCCTCATCAGTCAGCTTGAAGAATACAATTTCATTGTAAATCATTGCAAATTTATGGTCAGTTTTCTTAAAATTACCAAATGCATCTTATCCAGGGCACACTTGATGATACACTATTTAAAAAATAAACATCACCTCATTTGCACAATTCAAGCTTTGTTATGGTGTTAAAGACACTTACACTCATTTTCTTTTCAAACTCTTCCTTGGTACTGTTTGCTTTAAAATTAATATAATTTTTTTTTCTTTTAAAGCAGAGTTACATAAATAAATATAACATTTTAGTTTCGAAATACCTTTTACTTCTTTTGTGCATTGACCAAACAGTTTTATGCTGCGGATTAAATTAAGTTATTTGAACAAAGAAGGTAAATTTAAGACTCGGAATTATGAAACTTACGTCTTTTTCGCAATCCTGCCCATCACCTTCTTGCAGTCGTACAGTTGTAATTTTTCCACCTTCAAGAAATGAATTGATTCGCACAAAAATTAATTCTTAAACTCAAAGTTTATTAAAGAAAACAATTGTGATCATACATCTTCCACTCCAGAGGATTTCTCAATGGTTAGCGCAAAAACTATCACAAAAGTTGCAAGACAAAGAATTGATCCAGTTTTACTTAATGAAGTCATTTTGCTTTAATTTATGACAAAACTGATTGGCAACTGATGGATAGTTTCGAACCCAACCGTGCATGTCAACTCACTGAAAATATGGCTAAAATTCCTTAAATATGTCCTCGATTGAGATTTTTTTGAATGTGATAAAAATTGTTATTATTTCTCATTACGCAAAGAGCAATATCCATACGACGGATATAAAACCCATCAATTATTTTAATGAATTTCTCATTTTTATCATCCGGAACTGCCTCTGTTTGCATGATGAATGGTATGTGCAGGAATGTACGTATACGTATATCAGCAATTTGATGATTCGTAACTGCAATTTTTGTGCAAATGCATTTGAAACAATTATATTTCAATGTCCTATAAAATGAAATAAATCTTTTTGGCAGCTTGTGACAAATGGTGTTAAATTATAGTTTGCATTGATACTATAGTATACATATATTCGTCCATTGCATTGTAGTTGCACTAATGCACTCTATCACATATAAAAATTGTATGTGTATATCGATGGGCAATGCCACGTGTATTTTTAAGGTTTTATAAGCAGTTGAGGTGGGATTAAGTCATTTTATCCTAAATTATTGTAATTTCAAATACTGGTCTGAACAAAAAACGAGAATGAACGAGTATATGTACACATATTGAGAAAGGCCACGACGACACATCAATGAATATTTGCATGCATGAATGAATAAAAAGTCGACGATCAGATACAGTTTTTCCTAAAGCTGCATCCTATAAAATACCCACAATTGTGTGAATTCCTTTCTGAACATGCCCAACGACATCCAACTAATTTGATCAAATACTTGAATGAGAATAGTGGCAAAAGTTGTTTCCTAAATTATCTAGTTTCTTGAATTAGACGTAAGGAATCTACAATTGAAATTTTCCGTAAATGAGTTTGTCACAACGAGATTAAACATTTGGGCATAACTAATAATTCAAAAAGACGAAACCTTGGGAAAGTAATAAATAAATCTCAATATCGCTCAATATTACGATAAAGAAAAGGTGACAGGGATTTGTAAAAGTTTCTAATCATAGAAGATGAGATTCATGGAAAAACATCACAAGATTTATTTATGATTTTATGATGCATTGCACATAAAGCTGTCTTTATTTTACTTGCTTAATAACAACGATTAAATATTTAGATTTTGCTGACCATTAATTAAAAGCACATATAGATATAGTGATTAGAATATACTTATGGATCTCAATCGATAACTGACGTGATTGAAGAAATAACTGCATTTAAGAAGATGCAAGAAGTTTAAATGTTCATTATTAGTTGTGTTCAATATATGTAGGTTCAGTAGATTGACTAAAACGAACCATCCATTTTTGATATATTCGGGGACGGATATTTTTAGTCAATATAATGAATAGTATAGACATCCTGCAGTTAAACAGTTCTGGCTGCTGAACTGATTATCTGCAGGAATAGCAAACAACAACTCGTTCTACTCCTGATCAATCGTGGCGATTGTGAAAAATCTGATTCGCCAAAAACTCTTGTGCAGGAGTTTGTTCTTGTTGATTGCCAACATTGGCCAAGAGCTCTTTCTCTACCTCGACCGGAGACGTGAGGAAGCATTCCTCGTTAGGATCAAAAGCTGGGGGCAAAGTTGGAAACGGAGGTTGTGCCATGGCGTCCCACGAGCCTGTGATCACAAGATTCATGCAACAATGTAACAAACAATTAGTTTAAATTCATATTGGTTTAAATGAAATAAAAAGAACCACAAATAAATAAGGAATAATAATAGAATCCACAAGCACTAACCCATGAATCTCGAACCATCACTCTGATTACACTGTGTGTGCATGTGGAACAAAGATATTAATGCTGATCAAAATTCTATTAAGGATAAGAGTGACTAATTTGGAACTAAAACAAGAGCAAATAATCGAACCTGCATGTCTACTGGTGACCTGTTGTAAAAGTCAGAGAGTAATTTTGCTCGGAAAGGGGTCCATTCAATTCCTTTGTACGCCGATGAGATTGGCCCATCCGGGCTGATTTTCTGGCCCTCCATCCTAAATTACAAACTTTGCTGAACAAGGTTCATGGGATGTGAGCAGAATGAATAATTGTGTTATGTATTTACTCTGCCATGAAGTGAAAGTATTCACGAAGTGACTTCATTGAAACGGAGCTCTTACAAACCTACATATACAACAATCAATTTGGTCGTTATAGATTATGAAATATCTAACAAGTAAAGGATAAGAATAGGAATAAAACTTGTCCTGGAGCACATCTTTGCGAATAATAGCAAATGTACCTCCAACTTGCTCTTTGGATAGTAGTGGACGTAGTTGACACACATTTCATCACTAATGGCAAACCCTCCAAGGGTTGGCCCTTTTCTATCTCTCGTTTGGAATTGGCATGTTGTCAGCAATACATCGCCCTACGGTTTCAAACAGTAAAACCTCGCGGTATGTGAAAAAATAACTAATTTGTAACATTGTTATTCATACTGGCATAATCCTTCGGGGCAGCTTGGAAAAAGAAGTTAAATGCAAGATAAGGGCTCAATATATACGAAACAACGAGAGGTGGACGGTGTTATCATACCTTGAGTTGGCGAATCTCCTGATAGTGCGTAGAATAATGGTTGTCCCAGTTGAGATATGGAAGTTCCAGATAATCGTCGTTTGGCTCATTTGGGTCCATGTTGGGTCTGTAGTGTCGTGTGACTACCCGAGTTCCTGAAAATATGTCCATGCCAATAAACGGTCCCGTTATTGCACGTTTGCATTTGGTCATAAGCAGTGAGGGAACGTTTTTGTTGCCTACCAGTCAAATGGGTGTGAAGCTGGGAAGCAAAGATGACGATTCCTTTTTTTGGAAGACCCACTGATGTGCACTCCTCGTTGCAGATGCCGGTCAACAAAAACCCTTCTTGAGAGGGTGGGATAGCCATTTTGTCCGTGTACTCCAAACCCAGCTCTATAACACCAGCATCATACTTTCGAAGTTTCTCCGTGACCTATGAGAGTTTTTGTTAGAATTAGTTAGTAAACTTTTCCCGCAATCCTGTGGTGCTAAATTTGATCATTCCAAGGATAAATACTTGCAGTTTGTAGAAATGAAATATTTCTAGTATTACATGTACTAAATTATTATGGAACTGGCGTAATGAATTCCGTAGGATAAAGGAACATACATAGAAAGGAATCATTTCGCCTTAGGATTAGTAAGATCTTGGGCGTGGTTATGCTAGTAACATTTTCCATTTTGAAAAGCTTGTTTAAATTGATATTTTAATGAATTAAAGAAACGATGAATTGCTCACCCAAAATTCCATTCCACTAGAATCGATCCAATCTATGCAAATTATTGGTTTGTGAGTGTGGTCACTAGATTAAATTTTTGCGAATGCATCAATGCCCGAGATTCTGCAATGGTCCTCGAAAGTTACGACTGTTACGAGTCGTAAATTACTACTTGTAATCCATTATTTCCAAGGTCGATAAAAAGATTCATACTGATTTATCAAAAATGTCGTTCATTTAAAAAATCTCAGCTTGCAGTTTTGAGACAATATATTGGTGAGTTGTTATTATAAACGTTCAGAGTTTATTATAAAAATTCTTGTGTCCGACCCCAATTTACGTACATTCCCTTATTTTCATAAGCTTTAGGTTACCTTCAGAAAATTTTAGTAGACACGATTTGAAATGCACAGTATTTTTTACTTTAAAATACTTCTCACGCAAAAGAACTTTGTTATTTTTGAAAATTTTATTCCCTCGATAGTGGGTTCCACTGTATGGATAAGTGTGGGTGACGATATGAGTAAAAAAACACATATATATTACTAATATCTACGTAAAATGTATATGTACATATATAAAACACTTGAAAAGGGAATCTAAATTACCTCTGGGTTTTCTAGAATCTCAGCCAACTACTTTGCATCCACTGATCTCATCTCATCAGTTTAAATTTAAAATAAATCCAGCAGGCAATCCCTGCCAACGACATGTGTATGGAGCGACTGAGGCGGAGAAAGTTGGGGAGAAAGAGAGTATAATAAAGCGAGAAGCGAGAGAGATAAAGTCGGCAACTTTTCTCACCACTTTTCAGAGCAGGATTATTGTAATGCATTTCCAACCTGACGTAGGGATTAAAGTCGGTGCCTCCAATGGGATAGCCTGCTTCCTTGGGGTAAGTGAGAGGCTCGGCTCCCATCTGACATAAACAAAGACCAAAATGTGCTACCTACTTCAACTCAACCCAGGGCGCATAAACTTTTTGTTGTCCGTGGTTTCTCTTAAGGGGGTGATGCAGGGATGAGCATTTTTTCAAAAAAATTAAAAAATTAAAAGTTCGGGAATTGCATGCAATTTTTCCATGAATTTGGTTGTCAACCACATATTAGAAACGAAATAAATAATTCTTGTCTTGGTCTTCATCTCTGAAGATGAGGAATAATGTTCGACAATTGATAAGATCCGTCAAGTGGATGACCAGTGGGGGCCATATGGGTCGGGTGAAGCCCGTGGTGCAGAATATTATCATTTGTAAAATTTGGTTGACAACCAAATTCATGGAAAAATTGCATGCAATTCCCGAACTTTTAATTTTTTAATTTTTTAGAAAAAATGCTCATCCCTGCATCACCCCCTTAAGAGAAACCACGGACAACAAAAAGTTTATGCGCCCTGAACTCAACCAGAAGCCTTTCGTACCGCCCAAGCTCCGATGACTTTGCTGCAAACCCGGATTTCCTTCGGGGACTGGTCGCAAGGCCCAGCGTAGAGTGGGATTTCCACGTTGACATCGGCGAGACAATGAAAAACTTCCATGTGGTGTACCAGCTCCTCATTCCCTTTTTGAACATGTGAACCAAACTGGACAACGTGGAACTTCGTTTTTAGCAGAGCTTCGGGTAGCCTCACAACTTGACACCAATACGTCGTCTCCACTGGACCTATTTTGACCTGCCATTTATCATAGTAAAAGAAATGCAAGTTAATCACAAAACTCAAAAGGATGGAAATTGCTTGCTCAAAATTATCCTAAAAGCATGTGCACCTTGTTATTCAACACTTTGAAACTCCAGTCCTCCGCCGGGTTGACGGGAGGAGGTTGGATTGTGTTTTTAAGAAAACGAATCCTCTTGAACCCCGAATCTTTGGCAGCGCTGATGTCTACCCCACGAATGTCAAACAGAGGACCGGCACCCTTGGCCCAGTGCAAATGCGTGGTTCCCTCCTGCAGGGAAAGAGAGATCAAAAGTTAATGTGGGCTGGTAATTGCCTTTCCTCGTATTTGCTTTGTTTTCGTTTGTAATAATAACTATAAAGGAAAACAAAAGGTTGTGGGTCTCTTTTTCAGAGCAAATTGAATAGTTGCCTTCTGGCATTATTCATAATTGGATAACCTTACGTATTGCGAATGTTATCCGCAATACGCAGTTTTTTATCATGTTCTCGATTCTCTCATGCTCTTGGTCTGCATAATTTCAAATGGCGTACTTAGGACACCTTCAGACTGATTATGTAATACAATATTCTAATAAGTACGTAAGTATGTATATTAAGTGAAACGTGTTTAGAAATAATGTGCAATACCTCGAGAGGATAGTCATGTTTTTCATCGCACGTGACAAACTTTCTCCGAAATGACCATTTTAGTGTCCCATTATTTATTGCAAACTGGAAGTCTTTGCAATCCTGCTGTGGATCAATGTCAACTTGAGTGGTTCCATTTTTTACAAAAACATCCGTGAGCTCCAGCGGTTTGTTAGAGTAAGCTTGTAAATGACTCTTCCAAATGATGCCTAAAGACATGAAAATGGCGTCATTGCAGTGTTCAGTAGGGGCAGTTCACCAGAAATCAATTAAATTATTTGTTTTTTTATAAAGGTGTACTAAATCTTGTACATATATTTTGATAGTTTATAATTTTAACAAGAAAATCATCTCACAGAATATGAGTCATTTTTTAAAAATATTATCACATACATGCAAACTATGAACCGTATTTTATTATTCACACATACAAATTTTAGAAAACTCACAAAAATCACCAGAACCGTCAGAAATGTTGCCCGCGTTTGAAAAACCAATTCCGACCCAACCAATGTTCGAGTCTATCTCGTTTGTATGAATTTCTGCCATGAATTCCTCTGAAAAATGAAAAGTCTTAAGTCGCCTCATTTCGAGTTGATGTACATAAATGGCAGAAGCTATTTATATTGTGTGACAAAGATAAAACACTTCTACTCACCGGTGGAATAGTCCAATTGCCAGAATAGAGTTGTGTCCTCCCCCAACTTGAGATTAAAGATAGCTTCTGCTACAGCCCACAACAGGCTAAGCCTCAAAAGTAGGCGAAACATATTTACTACAGAACTAAAACCTTATGCTTCTAAATATGTGGTGTGAACGCCTTGGATGACCAAGTGGTTTTTATCTGATAAGTAAGGATGGGATAAGTATATGGTCCCGCAACCTTTATTGTTTCAACTTAGCAGGTAGAAACTACATGACGCCGACGATGCCGAAGCCCCGTGTTTGGTGGGTAGCAGGTCTGTGACGGAAGACCACCACCATCGCACTGAGAAGACGGAGAAAGTGAACAGACGGAGAAAGTGGAAGTTTTCACCAAGTTAACGCGTTTGTGAAATTGAGATCTGGGAAGGTATGCCGACAGAGCCGCTGAATTCCGGCACGTTCACCATTGCGATTACCAGAAAAAAAATATATGAGAAAACCAGCCAAGAAAGCCTCCTCGGAATTTCTCATAAGCTAATCTGCCAGAGGAAACGACTCTCTCTAGACTTTCTCCGGTGTATGAGAGAGGAATTTGTTCCAATTTTACTTATTTACTCAATCCTCATGAATAATGACGCATCTAGAAAATAAATCGGCACTGGCAAACATAAAATACGATGCTCGCGAAACTTAGTTGACAAATTCTAGATAAAATTTATTGAAAGCATTCGTCGTAAAATATCATTCAAATTCATAAAATAAATGATTAAATTGATAACAAATTTAGCCTTCGAATTTAGTAATCAAAACATATTTATAGAAGGAATTATAGCATTCATACTTAATTATAATGAAATAGGGACAGGTTATAGTACTTGGTTATTTAACCCACAGGTATGTAGTTTATGTAATGTTACATATAACACATACCCATGCATATTTATTATTAGTTTATATGAACTACATATCTGTGATTTAACCTTAGAAAAACTGCCTAAAAGTCTGGACCGGACACATGTCGAAGTCTAGTGACCTCACCACTGGGGTACCACCCTTAAGGGCGGTGGTGTGACTATGAGCGTTTATAAAAAAGTAGCCCATGTTCCATGAGCATAAGGTAAAATATGATTCCATTTGGTCCACCAAGTTATTTTTTTCCATGAGCTTTATCTCAGCCTTTAAAGCTGATTCAATGAACTCCTAGAGTTCATTTATTTCTGGAGATGAGTTGCAAAATAAATTTTTGAACTTTGTGCAGTAATTAACCTATTTACAAGATGTCAATATTCTGATTCGTCCACATATGCTGCATATATTGTCAGCACGTCACAAAAAGCTAAACTATATCTGTTCCGGACATTACTGACCGGATATGCAAGTGACACCTATACACATAGACGGTTTTGGAAGTAGATATAATTCTATACTGTTGCTTATCATCCGACCAACTGGTCAATTCTCTAGAGGGGATGTAATTTCATCTCCGTCATCATATCCTCATGTTCTAAAGCCGTTATTAATAAAATTACATACAAACAGAATTGAGGTGAGAAACACCGTAATTTTTATACTCTGCAATTATTAGACATCCTCTCAATAGTCCAAAATGGGAGAAATTGTCAGGATTTGGTTAGTTTTTCTGGAACTTTTTATCATACAACAGCAGATACTTCAACTGTCCACTACTTATAGACCAGTTGTTCAGCTGAATTCAAATTAGAAAATGAAGCGAGACTGTAGCTTGGTGATTTTGTTCGGCGTGGGAGTAGTGATTTTCGGGGGAGTGGTTAATGTGGTAAGTAGTTTGTGGTGCAATTGGAAATATTTTTAAATCATAAAAATTCTGTCGTACAAAAATGTGTGTATTTTTTTGCAGAATGGCGACGATGCCTCCGACAAGACGACGTGCGTTTTGAAGAGTAAGCAAATGCTGAAAAGCGTGATGAAATCGTTCAGCACCTGTAACAAGGAAATGGGAATGATGAACAAGACTGCTCAAGAGTATCACGATTCTTTAGGGGTTGGTTTCTTGAATAAGGATTACAAAATTTGGAGGCAATGTGGTTTAATATTTAATATTCCCCTTATTTAATTGCAGTGCATTATCAAGTGTGTCATGAAGAAGTTTGAAGTGGTAGGTATAAAAAAATGAAAGTGTTTTGCACACATGCAAATAAATGACATTTTCTGTCTTAGCTGGACAAAGATGACCTAATCACAGAAGCCATGGTTAAAGATCACGTAGAAAAACGAATTCCACAAAGTCAACAGAAACACGCACACGAAGGACTTATGAAATGTGTTAAACTGCACGGTAAATCGCTTTCAATTTTTATACAGTCAGTAAATAATTGACATGCGAAAATAGTACTTGCTACAAATTTTTGCCCGTTTAATTTTCAGACGATTTGGATCCCAAAGATCCCAAATGCAAAGTTTACCAAAAGCTGGGAAATTGTATGCAGGATGCTCTAACAGATGTAAGATAATTCGAACGCTTTTTTGATTAAAATTTTTACACAATTGGATTACCTATTTTCAGTTATGCGGAGTTATGCCTCTAATTTAAAAAGTACTCACGAGTGGATCCTCGATTTCTTGTTGAAGTTTTTGTAATTTTTGAAATGTGAACCCTTCACTTCTATATATTGACATGTATTCATCTTATAAATCTGGCATATTTTAAATTTTCTATCAATAAATATGATTAGTGCATCTAATTTTCATTCATTTATTTTTTACATGAAAAAATTAACAAAAACAAGTGGTATTCGTGTATGTACATATAATAACAAGAACGGGCTAACAGCATATCTAGAACGTACTTGAATCAACTTTAGTAGTCTCCATAATCGTAGAGATTGTATCGATTATTGCTTCCCGACGCACCACTTCTGCTACCACTTGGTCCACCCGAGCTGCCGTATCCTCTGCCGCTATCGTCCCCAATGGAATCATCTGAATCTGGACCTTCGTTCTGATGAGATTGTTGATGTTGTGGTCCATATCCTCGGTCTCCGTCATCGCTGAAATAACCAGCCTCGGGATTTTGTTCATTCTCATCAGTCCCGTCTGCATCGTTTGTATCTCCATCAAACAACCCTCCATATCCTCTCTCCAAACCACCATCATCGCCATGCTCAATTCCAGTGAGAAAATCACGCGAAGGAGGAACAGGAATAAACTGAATATCTTCTTGGTCGTCGGAATCGTCGTCAGGATTGCTACTGGACATCTCAGGCCTTCTATTGTTCTTGTTTCCGTGTGGCTTACTGTGTTCGGAAGAGTACCCGGCGGGTCCCACACTCATTCCGACGGAAGAGATGTCCTCCTCAGGCCCTGGTCCGCCTGTACACGTTCAAAATAATTAAAGTATTACTGTCTAATAATAAATGAATAACGAGCAAAAAGAGTCTCCCCTGTTCATTACCAATCAATGGCCGATTAGCAAAGCTCGGATTTTGCGATGGTAGTGGAGGAAAAAACCCGCCCACTCCTGGTTCTGGATAATCTTCAGGATTACTGCCGCCATCGCTATGTGAATTTTCGAGATTATTGTCGGATTGGTGTCTGTGTGACGGGCTATTGAATCCGATCTCATCGGAAGATTGAGAATTACTGTTTACGTCGGGGTAGCTGGGTTTAAATGCCACACTCATGTCGTCAGTTGCTGCAACAGTCTGTTCATGGTAGGACGAAGGAGAGTTTCGGTGTCGAATATCCTTCTCCGTGGACAGAATTGTGGTGGCGACGGTAGGGGAACGCTGCTCTAACCGTAATTTGCTAAAGTCTCGCATTGCTGCTTCCGTTTCATGCGAAATGCAATCACAACATTTGAGACAGAGTACCTGAATAATTAGCCCAGTCAATTTCAAAGATCAAACACGCTATTTTACTGAAAAAGTGATGAATTTTGACTTACAAAAATTATTTGACAAAATATAAAATCCAATCTGTTGCGATTTGCGCGAAATGACCTGCTTGACCACAATTCTCTATCCATATTAAATCAATCTAGCAATGTATATGCTTATAACTGGTTAAAATAATGCCGCACATGAGTTGATGTGCCGTATATTTAGGGAAATGAAAAGACGAGAAAGTGTGCGTCTTCATTTTATATGGATTCACTCCCCCAATAAACTTATTTTAAAGCTTCTCTGCATGCATTCCTGAATGAAATGAAATAATTTGACGAGAACAATTAGTAAATTAAAGTTACGCTATTTAATGAATCAAGTTTTATAAAGGAAAGGGAAACTATTTTCCTCGCAAATGAAAGGGCCGATGTGGGTGTGTGTGCATGGAAAGTGAGCGATGCTTTGTCATCAATTTTGTCAATGAGTCACGATACCATTCTTACAACAATTGTTAAGAAGGGCAGATGTCAGGTAAAACTATTGTATGCATTCCTACATATGCCAAGTACCAGTACCACTTTGTCAGTCTATATACGCACGCACAAAGTGTTACTTGGATACTAAAAGTCAATATTGATCCAAGTTCAACTGCCAAGGCGTCTGTAAAAATGCTCGCAATACGGCTAAATGAATCAACGGTAAGTATTTGGCTTCTGATACTCATGACCCTTTAATTAGTTATGCATATTTAATGTCACTGAAATGGTTTATATTCATACGATAGCTGTAAATCATGTCTAGAGGTGAGTGCCTTTATTTTGTACTTTATACATGTGTTGGTGTTAATAAATTCTATGCATAAAGAAATCAACCAGTGTCTTTACAATGTATACGTTGAATCTCAAACGATTCTGCTGGTGCATTTCATGATAATTTATATTACAAAATTATTAACTTTGCAGAAAATAAAGTGTATCCTGAAAATTATCAAAGAAATAAAACCTCGTCATCGTCGTCAACAGATTCGGAGGTGTTGTCACATCACCACCAGCATCAACATCGCCACTCCCACGACCGAGGACATCGGCATCATCATCATGACCACCGCGATAAGACTCTTCCTGATCTTGCACAAAATTTGCCAGCCTGCACGCAAACTTCATGTCCAACCTCTAGACCTGCATCAAAACCAGAACTTGGAGCTGAACTATCGGTACAGACCACGACGACAAGTTTAGATTCAAAGTCTATCGTTTCAGAATTTCCTCCTCCATATTGGGAGGATAAGCTAGCAAAGAACACCGAGTTGTTTATCGAACTAAATAGAATTCCCAATATGAAGCAGTTCCTTCAGGGCAACATAATGATTGTGGAACAGTTTATGAAGTATCCCGATATTGCGATGGTACGATAGCAGTTTAAATTATTTATTAGGAAAAACATAAGTGATGTATTTACACGACTCACAGGCAGTGGCACGGGACAGAACATTGGCTATGAAGGTCATGGATCAACTCAGCTCTTACAATCCTTGCATTCCTATATTATTTCATTAAACATTTTATGGGTTGAACAGGTCATGGATCGACCTCTGCTAGTTCAGGAAATGATTGACGTCAGCCCTCTTTTGGATCCTTTGGGGAAGAGAAAAGGGTCGCACGATGGTGGTTTCAAAAGGAACTCGATTAATCCAGACGAGTATTATTATCACCAGATGATTCACCCCACTGATGACGACAAAGGCAGGCATTCAAGAAAAGATAACTTTAAAAGTAGAGAACCCGAGCTCGTTGTCAATAATGTTAAGTTGAGGAAGGGGAGTGCCCACTCAATGTCCAGCTTAAGCAGCACAGACCTCGGTATTGTGGACGATGAGAGAGGCAAAGGGGCGACGTCAATCGAAGCCAACTCTTCCGATATGACACTCGAATCTAGGGCTACTTTTCCTTTCGACGGTGCATTTTTCAAAATCAATGACTATCGCCATAATTTAAAATATGTAAATACTTTGTTGTGACTATCCAATGAATACAGCCAAAATTGCGCAAAACACTCCACCTGCAATAAAATATTTAGCGGACAGCGACAGGATTTTTTTGACCCACCATATCGAGATATTGGATGGAACCAGTGAGTATATTCTCAAAATGATCGATGCGTTAATAGTATCTTTGGAATTAATATTTAGTAAATATTAAGCCATAATAAGTCATAATATTCCGTTAGTGTAGCCGCATGTTGCGATAAGCAGAAAATTTATTACGATATTTTGGATGCGTATGGACGGCTCCTTTACCGGGCGTACGAGGGACCTCCTCGTCATTGTAACAAGCCGTCAGATATTGTTATTCGAGAACCTGATGGAACTGAACTGATTGTTATGAAAGCTAATTTCGGCATATTCAAAAAGGTAGGACAAAACATGTTGTAACAAATACAATGATTGGAGGAATTATTAGTAAATTTCTGTAGAAAATTGACATCTTCTGTCCACCAGGCAGCTATATTGGTTGCGTAGAAAAAAAGTCCAGCTTATGCTCTACATCAACCTTCAACATTAAGAACGTCGAGGGTGACACAACACTGATAATGCGAACGAACAAACGTTATTATACCAAAAGCTATCGAACAGAATTTGAGGTGAGAGTCGTGTTCTGCTTTCTAACTGTGCGAATAACAAAAATTGTGTTTCCGAGTGAGACGAAACTTTGTTTATATGCACAGTTACGGACATTTGGAGATCATAACACGATTGGTCGTATAACTGGAGAATGGTTGGACCTTCCTCCTGGATGCTTCACGTCTAATCTCGTATACGGCGTTAACTATCCAAAAGAGCTAAACTATAACATAAAAATTGGCGTGAGTATTTTATTCCATAAAGTTTTAATTCTATCTAAAATTCTATCTGTATCTAAACATTTACATTTTACTGCTTCAAGGTGATGACGGCCTGGTTCCTAATTGTATGAAACTTAGCACATGTATTACTTTTATAAGTAGTGGGACCCACAACTTTTGAGCCTTATTTATTTACAGTACAAGTTGTACTACGATGGATCCCTGCGCCGCGAAATCCGACACGACCTCACCAAGTCGGAAAAGGACATGATTCGCTATGTGGAAAATACCTCAATGTTGGATGAGCAAGGAGGGGGCCGGAAGAAGGACGATTTTTTTTTCTAGAAAGTCCTCTTCCCTCGTCGCTCAAGACAATATTGCTCGTCGAGGACCACATAACTTGTTCCAATGACAAGATTCAACGTTTGCAAGTAGTGTTACCGACATATTTTAGGAGTTAGTTGGATGAGTATATTAAGCAAAAATTAGATGTACTGCTTTTATATGTAAATACATACGGCGTGTTAATTTTTACCAGGAATAAACACAAAATTGTTTTGCTTATCCGTCTCTTTTTTGCACAACAAAAGTTCTCGAGAAAAATGAGAAAGTCTCAATTTGCTCGCGTTGAAGTGAAACGAAGAGAACTGGGAATGTGAGACTTGTTGCAAGTTGGTGGGAGTAGATTTTCATCGTCTTTCGTTCGCCCACTTGTTTACGTTGCCGGCTCAATGCAACTGCAGAGGCTTTCATTTCACACTCTCTTCTAATTTTCCTGGAATTTAAACAGTTTCTAGTTTTTTTTCTCGTTCGATTTCGTCAACGACGTGATGGAGTCGACGGAGGAAGGGACTCAGTCCAACAACAAAGTGTCGCTGACGATTAAACATCGGAGGTGGGGTCGTCAACCGCAGTCTGAACCTCCTGCAAAATATTTGAAAACAAATTTTAGCCGCAGTTCCACCCTTGCTCCTGTGAATAGCTCGTCAGCCGCAGCAACTTGCAATGAAGTTCATCAAAACACGGGGGAACATGTTTTGTCGACTTTCGACAGAATGATGACAGAATCTCTTGGTGGGTACATATTTTGTAAATTATGGGATTTTCATTCATTTTGTATGCAATTCAGTCTGAAATATTCTTATCATTATCAACAGATAATGGTAACCCATATCACGATTTTTTGGAGACTTCTTCTTCTGAAGATGAGTTGGCAAGTAGTTTAGTCAGCCCTGTAAAAATTCAACGCGAAGAAGCCGTCAGTATATCCCAAAAGCTAAGCATTCCCCAGGACAAGGTTAGAATGGAAATCCGTTCCCCACAAGGATGGAATCAAAGGACAATGCTGATCTCGAAGAGGAAAGTATTGGGATCTCCAATCGATAGGGAGAAACTAGTCAAGCAATTTTCATCTTCAGAAGTGAATGAGTGTGGTGATATGGATGATAGCGAAATTGAACCTAAAATCGAAAAAGATGAATGTGATGATGAAAAAACGTAATACCAAACACAATTTTTAAAAATTACCATAATCGTAAAGTTAATATATGTAATTAATATAGATTGATTTAATGCTATGTCCAGATTTTATGCAGTCATGTTTTCTAAACCATCGATGAAGAAACATAAAACTTGGGACGAGGATGGATTCATGGTCACCGACGGAATTAATTTTGTTCTAAAGGTGAACTTGGAACATGACATTTGGTGTCAAATTTTTTCTTAAGCTGTTTTATTTAATCATTTATGATATGTAGGATAGTAATGGTGAAGTTATTGAACGCAGCTCAAAGATTAAATTAACTGAAGAAATGCTCTCAGAATATAAACCGTTCAGATTTGGAGGCAAAGAAGTTCAGGTATTACTGGCACTGGACAAATTGTCTTTATTGTTTAAATCATGCTCACATTATTCTATTACTATTTTTAGATCCAGGAACAACTTTCCGAAAATCCTTTTTGTGGTGCTCGAAGTTCTCCTTTATCAGCTTTGAATGCCGGTTCAGTTTGCATTCAGGGGCATGAAAATAACGAAGAATTTGTGGGAAGAACGACGGGATCTGATGGTAATTATTTATTTTAATTATTTACAATGAGACACCGCACAAAGTAGGACTGGGGCTACATATATCTCAGGGAAAGGGTTACATTTTATTGCATGTTTTGATTAATGATTAATGATTACTCCCCAAGAAAAATATATAAATCTTGCCCATAACTGTTAGTTGACCATACATTTTTGTTGTTTTATTATCATGGAGAATATGACACACCATACGAACAAGTTTTTGAGAATTCCTCTGTACCTCAACATGGACCGACAAAAATTTACTCGTCCGATGTTGTTGATGAAGATGATGTTGAGGAGATTCATCTCGAAAGGTGAGAGAACAATCATTTTTCATTTCGGAAAGTTAGAACGAACGGCATACCCTGGTCAACAATCTGGTTTGATTATGTATTCCAGATTTTACTCAGCCATGTTTTCTAAACCATCCACGAAGAAACACAAAACTTGGGACGAGGATGGATTCATTGTCACCGACGGAACTAATGTTATTTTAAAGGTATTTTAAATTTTGCTGTGAGACTATTTTCATGTTGTAACTTATTGGTAACCTTCCAGAATATAAACGGAGGAATTGTAGGAAGTTCCAAGTTTCAATTAACAGAAGAGATGCTGTCAGAATGTAAACCATTCAAACTTGGAAGTAAAGAAGTACAGGTATTTTTCACCGCTCGGACGACGAACAAACAAAGCTTGGTTTTCAATCAAACTTTTTATTTCAGATTCAAGAACAACTTCCGTATAACCCTTTCCCAGAAAAATTGTGCGAATCCGAGTCTTACTAACCTAACCAGAGTCTTTTTGAAATATCTATTTAAAGTGTGAATATAATCAATACTACATACAACATACACAAGTATGTCATTCATTTCTTTTCAACTGTTTTGATCTCCACTGTAAAACAAACATATCTTCGTAATATATTATCAGTTGTTGGTTTTCCAATTACCACCATAAATTATTGAATGTTCTAATAATAAAATTTCAACATATAACTTAACAATCGTAACTAGAGTTGTTTTCATATGATAGCGTACAGGGACCGATTATTGCACGTTGCCCACACACAATGTATCTGATCAGTCAAATTCGAATCCTGTAGAAATTAATTGAAAAACAAATCCTAGCCGGCTCAAGTTTACTTTGTTATGATTTCATAATATCTAAATTTTAGGAAATCTTATTTCTTACTTATAATTACCAAAATGGTGATTCGATCGTATGAAGATGAACAAAAATATTTGGAGAGAATCTCTGAGAATTCATGGAGAATCAAAAAAGGTTTCCAGCCAAACATGAATGTAAGTTCGATCAATTGAAGTTAGAGTTTAAATTTATAAGCATCACCATTCTTTTGCGTTGTTGCAGGTGGAAGGAATTTTCTATGTGAATAAACCGCTTGAAAAGCTAATGTTTGAGGAACTTCGAAATTCTTGTCGACCAGGCGCCGTGGGGGGATTTCTTCCAGGAATGAAGCAGATTGCGAATGTCGCAGCCCTACCTGGGATCGTGGGGAAGTCGGTACTATGATATTATGAATCTCATTTCATTACCATTATGGTTAGGATCATAATTGGCTTGCTATATCACATTAGAATCTTTGGTGGTTATATTAGAAAAGTCAGAGTCAAGGAGTAGTAAACTCGCAATTGCAACGCAGCAGAGCCAACAGATTATAAATGAAAGTGTCTTTTTAGGTCGGGCTTCCAGACGTCCACTCTGGATATGGATTTGCCATTGGGAACATGGCAGCCTTCGACTATGACGATCCCAATTCCATTGTTTCTCCAGGCGGTGTGGGATTTGATATCAATTGTGGGGTTCGGTTACTCAGGACCAACTTGTTTGCCAAAGATGTTATTCCTGTCAAGGTTAGTACATAGAACACCAAATTTAAATCATATAATCGAAATTGTGTCATTTTAGGAACAAATAGCTCAATCCCTGTTTGACCATATTCCGGTTGGGGTCGGATCAAAGGGAATTATTCCAATGACGGCAAAGGACATGGAAGAAGCGTTGGAAATGGGAATGGACTGGTCTCTTAGGTTGGTTTTTCCATTTTGCCAAATTATGTTACAAATTGTAAAACGTACCATTGCTTGTGCATTTCACCAGAGAAGGATACGTCTGGGCAGAGGACAAAGAACATTGCGAGGAATATGGGAGAATGCTTCAAGGTAGGTTTAACTTGATCTATACCTAATTTTTATAAATTTTCTTGGATTTAGATTTAACATTGTCTGATTGTTCATTAAACTATAAAAATAATATCTTCTCTACATTGTTAAAGCTGATCCTAGCAAAGTGTCGAGTCGTGCAAAGAAAAGGGGACTTCCCCAGGTTTGGCGCAATATATTTAATGTTTCAATTCTGATTATGAATATGCATAAGGAATATTTAAAATATTGCAGTTAGGAACCTTGGGGGCAGGCAATCACTACGCTGAAATTCAAGTAGTTTCAGAAATCTACGATGTCTGGGCTGCAAGAAAGATGGGGATTGAGGAAAAGGTTTGATTTGTACATGTATTTTCATGCTGATCAAGCGTTGAACTGATATGTGCAATTTATTTATCCTATAATTATTTAAAATTTTATTTTGTTTGTTGTATTGGTCAGGGACAAGTTTGTGTGATGATTCACTCGGGATCTAGAGGATTTGGGCATCAAGTGGCAACTGATGCATTGTTATCAATGGAGAAAGCAATGAAACGTGATAACATTGAAACGAATGACAGGCAACTTGCTTGTGCTAGAATTAGGTCGCAGGTTTGAAAATTGAATACATATTAATATGCTTATATTTAACTAATATTAAGTTAATAGTATTAACTGAGTTGCGTTAATCAATTACAGGAAGGCCAGGACTATCTAAAGGCAATGGCAGCTGGTAAGTACAAGTACAGATACTAGTACAAATTATTTCAACTTTTCTAAAAACCTATTACAATTTGGAATCCAAGTCTTTTTAAATGTGACATCATATTATTTTTTCACGGTTATACCATGTATCGCCGCAATCACACAAAAAATGCAAAATTTATCAAAATTCCTTACCAGTAGATATTAAAAATCAGTATTCTTATAAATAACAACTTTATTTTTTTTCAGCTGCAAATTTTGCTTGGGTTAACCGTTCTTCCATGACGTTTCTTACCAGACAAGCCTTTTCTAAACAGTTTAACATGTCTGCTGATGACTTGGATATGCACGTTATTTATGATGTATCGCACAATATTGCAAAAATCGAGCAGCATGTTGTGGATGGGAAATTAAAGACACTTTTGGTGCATCGAAAGGTATAGTTTATTGCTTCTGGCATTTGATACAAGATACAATACAGGGAGAAAGAATAGATGATTAATTGGTGGTGTACCAAACCAACCTATTAATAATTTCACGTCGTCTAGGGTTCCACCCGAGCCTTCCCTCCACATCATCCACTAATTCCAGTAGATTACCAACTTACCGGTCAGCCCGTTTTAATTGGTGGAACAATGGGTACTTGCTCCTACGTGTTAACTGGAACTGAGCAAGGAATGCAAGAAACATTCGGGAGTACTTGCCACGGAGCAGTATGTTTGCCAATTTACGTTAATTTGTTTACTGGCGGATTATCAATTGTTGACCAAAGCACTTTTGTTATTTACCTACAGGGTCGAGCTTTATCGCGAGCAAAATCAAGGCGGAACATTGATTTTAAAGATGTGCTCGCCAAACTGCAAAACCAAGGTATCAGCATACGCGTGGCGTCTCCGAAATTAGTGATGGAAGAAAGTCCAGAAAGTTATAAGAATGTGACTGATGTCGTTGACACGTGTCACGCTGCTGGAATCTCCAAAAAATGTATTCAGTTAAAACCTATTGCTGTTATAAAGGGCTGAATGTAATTTGTTCTGTGATAAGTCTTATTATTAATACTCGCATATTAAGTACAGCGACAACATGTTACTAATTTAATAATATTTGTTATTTTTATAATTAGTTTTGAATTCGGAGTACTACCATTTCCACAAAAACCAATTTTTAACAAAAATAGCTCATTATAACTTCGTCCTGGCTGTGAAATTGTAGTCATACACTATTTATTTTATTGATTTAATACTAATGCTGCAAACTGATTTATTTACTTGTTTCATACAACGAAGTGGAAAACCATCACAAAGATAAATATTTGGCATCAACTCAACTCATGTCAATTATTATCGTTATTTATCAATTCATTGTGTTTCCTTAAAGATTATTCAATATAGGCAGAAAGCACTGCACGTTTGACGTTTGCATATGCAGTGTTGATTCTACAAGTGCACTTGCAGTAGGTGTATTATTGAATCAAAAACCCGGCATAAAGGAAAATCCATACAGAAAATGTATTCTCATTGAAATAACTTTTTTCGTTCCATAAATTGCATTCCGTTTAAGCTGACTATTTAGGTGATAATAATGTCTTTTTGTGAAGAAATTGAGATTGAGGGATACGAAACCTTCCAGACCAAAATGTGAGTACTTTAAAATACTGCATCCTCAAATTGAGATACAGAGTGGTGAGACATGAGATGAGAATAAATGTTCGAAAAAATTTTGCAGAAAAGAATGGGAAGCCGACAAGTCGAAACATCCATTGTTCATTCTTTTTACTGGAAGTAATGGTTCCGACGGCCAGAGTTGGTGTCCAGATTGTGTCCAATGTAAGATATTCGATTGTTTATTCGATGTTTAATCTCTTTCCATCCACTAATAGTTGATAGTGGACCACTATGCATGAGTAATTGGAATTTGGAATAATACATTACACGGAAGCTTGTGAAAATTGGAAGCAAAGTTTTTGTCCAGCTCTCGAGTGTGAAGCTACACTCATTTTTCATCTAAATAGATGATGAAAAACATAAAAATATTTTTTGTCTTGTTTTGTAGTTGAAGGAATGTGGGAGACATTAAAAAAGTCATTTACCCCATCTGAAGGATCCTTAATCCGAGTAAAAGTTGGATCACGAGATTATTGGAAGGACAAAAATTGTCCATTCCGGACGGACAAGAAAACTGGTCTGTCTTCTGTGCCAACTCTTGTACAATGGGGAAGTCCAAAACGACTCTCTGATGATGCCATTCAAAATCCAGAAAATGTGCAGATGCTGATGGAAGATGAATAAATTGGTGCATCATAATCATGTGATGATGATAATCAATGTTTAACATTTGCTTGAATGTTGTATATTAAACACTATTTATTGTCTTTGTTTTGGCAATCAGAAACAACTGAATAAAATTATTTCATGAATGGGAATGATAACTTTGCTAATCTTTCAGTCGACGAACGCTGGGAACATTTGTTCAAATTCAAATCTACCACAAGCAATCCGTTTCTGTCCAGTGATATGCCCTTATTAAATATACAAATATCTATGTTAAATGGGAATTAAGCATGTTTACATATAACGGCTGAACTGAAATTAACTAACCGGAGTTTTAGACCCATCAGGTCCTGAGACATAGGACGATCCGTAAAATGATGACATTCCCTGCGAATCTGACGATGAGTCAAATTGTTCTTGTCCCACCCGATTTATAGCACCGACATAAAATTCGTTTTGAAATGCAGCGTCTCTCGCCTCAATCGGCCACAACGATTCGCTAAAACTTTTTACGGTCGCACTTGGATTGAAAACGATTTCGGCAGAGTTTAGAGCATAGCTAAAGAAACATTGAGGATGGTGTCGTTCGTAGCAAATGCAAACGCCAATGCGGCCAAATTCGGTCTGAAACACAGGATGTCCCAGTTCTGAAGGGTTGTAATAGTAGGACTCGCCAAATCGTCCAGATATTGGAATGTGATTTTTCCTCGAAATTCCCAACACTTTGCCATTGTTATCAATTACTACGGCCGTGTTCCACAAACAGTCTTCGTCATTGTCTCGTTCCAGAATTGGAGACACTATCACCATGTTGTGTAACTTGGCTAGCTATGAGTACATACTTCAATTGTTTTTGACTCATTCATGATATGATAGACCAGACCATACTGCTAACTAAGTGCTATGATAAAGTGGATATCGTACCTCGCAAAGCATTAAAGTTGTTGGACCTTTGTAAGCATCTTGCGCGAATTCAACCCAAGGAAGTTTCTTTTGCGTGCAAAATATTATTGGCATGTCTAACAATAAGTACTCAAGATTTAAATGAAGTATTTTAAGGTGGTAAAATAGGCGTATTAAAAACTAATTACCCCAACACTCTTGAAAGCAGAATATTTGGACACCACATTTTGCAGCGAGGTTGATGGCTCTTTTTCCCAAATCTAATAGTGCATCTCTTTGTTTCGATATGGAAGCTGTGGTTTTCTCAACAATTGCATTTTGAAACAGTGCAATTCTCACGACTCGTGGCGTTTTGGAACTTGAATTATCCAAAAATGAGTAACCCTTTACTTCTGCAATGTCTTGCAAGTCCTCGGCCGAATATTCCAAATGAAGTTCTCTGCAACAGGTCCACGGTAAATAAAGGAATGATTGATTATATAATTGTAAGCCAAAATTTGTGGGTGATTACTACTGATTACACCGACCGTGGTATATTCGGGCCAAATAGCAAATGATTTGCAAACTTCAATTCTTCACCGGATAAATTGCTTTGTAAAATTGACTCAAGTGTTTGATATTCCATGTTGACTATATTAATTAGTTTATAAGCTCATATGCGCCAACTATACCGCCACGCAAGTTAATTAAAAGAACCGAAGCATAGTGCTGTGTCCACAGTAAATAGGACATACATTCGCTTTATGAAAATCATGAATACAGATAGTATACAATTTGTTTTGTATTTATTATTTCTTGATTTAAATCAAAGCAATCAATAAGAACATCGAATTCAGTAGACTATATACTCCTTGCTATTATTTTTACTGTACATTGTGAACAACTACATCTTTGGACACGAAGAGAGAATATCTAATCCTGGTTTTCTTATTAATTTAAAATTTAGAGTTGACTTTTGTTGAAAATTATTGACTCAATTTACAATCGCACCCAGTACATTGAAGAACGAAGACGATTGTAGTCTGGGAGCTGCTCAACGGGACCAACAGATGCGACTGCAGGGCATCTGTCGTAGACGTAGTGGGTGCAAACGTCGCGGATAGTTGAAGCGTCAACGGCCTGAAATTAAAATCATATTTTAATTTTATGTGTAGTTTAAAGGCTATCTTACTTAATAAGCTAATAAAACTCTTGTAAATACTTACATTAATTCGAGCTTCTAATTCACTGATTGGAATTCGTCGATCATAGCACAGCAGATGACGACCAATATCTTCACAAATTGGGGTAGTGCCATCTAATTGAAGGAGCATGTTGGTTCGAAGAAGGTTCTTTGCGCGGTCGACTTCAGATTCCGTTACCTATAAGTAAGATAAGCTCAGATATCACAAATTAATGCAAAACTATTTGAGCACATCATCGGTTGATATTTCATACTTACGTTGGAGCAAAGTCGCATCCACTCGCTTTGTAAATTGAAGACAAAGTCCTACATATTACCAAACAGATCAGAGTTACATTATACTCTATTGCCTTATAATTTCATTATTGGGATGACTGTTGTTACTGTTACCTCAATAGTCAAAGGATCACAAACAAAATACACTCCCCATAAACCGGTATCTTTATAACAAGTGTGGAAAGCCTGAAATCCATGGGCGAGACCAAGTTTTCCAGCAGCTTCAGCTAAAAATGAACCACTATTGCTCCCAGAGGCCTGTAAATGTTTATACACATTATTTATTTATGTTCATATTGGTTTAAGAAATTGAATTTTGCTTAATATTTCTACCATTGTTCTGTCCCACGAGCCAATGATAGTGTTTGCAACCATGAGTGGGATGTTGTCAGGATCCTTCCAACCACAACCTTCAACGGCCATTGCAACCTTTAAAACAAACAAAGAATTCTTTAATTATATTACAAAAAATCCTAAGTTTGCTGAGTACAAGTTTTACTTCAAATTAGCCATTCAATTTGATCAATCTATTTGCAAAAAATAAGTCATTTTGCTTACGTGAGCCAAAGGAAGGGAGTCCTCTCGGACCTTGATTTCAGAGCCAGTGTATCTGCATGGAGCTGGAAGATCTGGAATTTCGCTCTTGTCATACTTGAATCCCATCTTGCCAAAGTGATCGTTTGCCAATTTCACTAATTGATCATGAGGAACGCCACCCGAACCAGCAATCACTAAATTCAGAAATAAGTTATGATATGATACACCAAATGCAATAAACAAACCCTTGTATATTTTTATGACATTACCGAAACGAGGTCCCTTATAATGCGTGTTAATGTATTCCGTCAGGTCAGCTCTGCCAATTTTTTTAATATTTTCAGTGGGTCCAAGGATTGTCCTTCCCAAAGGTGTTCCCTACATGAAATTAAATTACAAATTATATATGACATCATATAATAATCTGTATATCGTGTGACATAAATAAAATCAATCATGTACCTGATAGGCAGTGGCATGCAGATGGTCGAATACGACCTCTTGCAGATTTTGTTCAACTTCTTGCATTTCCCTCAAAATAACACCACGTTCACGTTCAATTTGTGCTTCTTCAAATCTGGAATTAATATATCTCTCAAGTAAAGCCATGTTCAAGCATCCAACTAAAGAAATGGCAAAAATAAAAATAAATCATACTTCGAGTTGGTAAGGATATCAGACAAAATTTCAAGTGCTTGTCCAACGTCTTTTGATAAACATTTTGCATAGTAAACAGTCTGTTCCCGAGAAGTATAGGCATTTAAATGTGCTCCCATGTTTTCGATTTCCAACTCGAGTTGTTGTTGAGTTCGTTTGTTCGTACCCTAACCAAACTCAAAATTACTACCATCATTCAATTATGCGCTTCACCTTTATTTTTATTACCTTGAAAGCCATGTGTTCCAAGAAATGAGCGACACCATTGTTGGCCTCATTCTCATATCTAGATCCAGCATCAATCCAAACTCCAACCGTGGCTGTGGGTGCTCCAGTGTCCTCCGTCGCCACCCTTACGCCATTGTCCAACGTTGTGACTCGAGTAGGTGGGGCGTTGAGAAGCGCACTTTTGTAACTCAGTGCTGACAAAGGTCGACCAGAGTGAAGAGATTTTCGTGCCTGTGAAATGATAACATGATTCAAGTCATATCATAGCACAAAATGTGCAAATTATATATCTTTCACAAATTCACAATTTTCTCACCTGAGCAAAGACGGATGTTGCAGATTTCTTCGGCGTCTGCAGCACCATACGAGCGACCCTAAATGCCATTTTGAGGAAGATTTTTAAATAAATTTCCCAATTTTTTGAACAAAGCCGACCACCGGAGGAAGGATAATTTTTTTCTCTTCTGCTGCAACTTTTTTGGGACTGGCAATGGTTGAACTGGGAGCGGGACTTTGATCTCATCGTCTCATTTTGACCCTCTGAAATGTTTTTTTTTAGATTATGAACAAAGAACAAACGACAAGCGTCCACTTTTTCCATGAGTGTCTACACTTTTTTATTATTAATTCTAATTATTAGGTCACAAAAACTATAATTACACGCAATTTAAACAAACAACTGGAACGATCAATTATTCTACAAATTACATATCCACCTATTCCTCCTTCTCCTTCTGCTTCTTTATGCATTTGATGAACTCCTTCAGCTCTTTTCTCAATTCTTTGTCAAAATATAGCTTGTACTGGAATAGGCATACCAGGAAATGCAGATAAGATTTTCAGAGAGCTAATAAGATAATGAGCTTACACTGACTTACTATGAGTATCCAAGCTGCTGTGATTAAAAGTTTGATGTGTAAATTCAAGTCTTTCGGGTACTTAACTTGGTAATGATATTCGCCAGGTGATTTATTTGACGATGGCGCAACGTACTTGCCAATGATGGCTCCAATCGCCGTG
Source organism: Folsomia candida (assembly GCF_002217175.1). NCBI lineage: Eukaryota > Metazoa > Arthropoda > Collembola > Entomobryomorpha > Isotomidae > Folsomia > Folsomia candida. Next base: position 21,030,212 of record NW_019091193.1, on the reverse strand, counting down.
TCTGTGTCAATGCTAAAGAGCTAAAAATCGTTGTCAGTGCTCATGATCTCCTTGATTTACTAATAATAATTTTTTGTTATTAGTAATGCGTACCTTAAACTCGGATAGTTTCTCCCTATCAAATGGGCATTGCGAGACCATGATTTTAATCATGTCATGCCCAATTTTATCTGTCAAAATAAATGTGGCCTTTTCCTCACTCTTCCAAGTTTGATTAACCTTTCCGATATAAGATCCAGGCGGGCTGAAAACTTTGATGTACTACGAGTTAAAAGTTGACAAATATTTAGCATATACCTTTAATTAAGGGACCTAATATCAACTCGTATAGTTTTTACCCTTTTAGCACTAAAATAGTGAAATCTTTTTTCCATGATGACCAAATCTTCGTCCATGTCGTCTCCATCTTCGATTTCCGTAATGCTGATGGAATAGGCTGGACAAATCGCGTTACAATAGGTTTCAGAACCTTCTAAAGCACGATACATTTTCTTTCCATTTGTGTCAAGAATCTCAAAATAGTTTGACACTTTGCCACAAACCAGAACTGCGATAATGCATTTTAAAATATTTAGAATGCTATATCAATGATACATATAAATTTTATAGAAGTAAGTGAACATAAATACATTTGTCGTTGGGTTCTATGTGACGCCGAAGGTATAAATAGCCAGAATTTGACATTTGTTTCAAAGCAGCCGGAGCATTGGGTGGAAGCACACCTTCTCCGTCGTAGGGATAAGCAAGGCTGAGTCTCCTGGTGGTCGTTGACGCCACCGAAGTGTTCTCTGTCGTGGATTTCATGTACATCGAGCTGCGAGAACTGGGAGCGTATACCTGAAAAATTAAGTAGCACCTTGTGTCATACAGAGAAAAACGACAAAGGGCACGCAATACACGGCATAATAATTTTACTCATACACGGCTGTTCCGAATTGGCAGATTGCGACTGGGTGCAATTGATAGGTGACGAGTTGTTGTTGAAGGATCATGATTATGCTTATCAGGGTTTTGTCCTGGAAATGCAGAAGTTCTATGGCCATGTTTTGTGACAGCAAATGACCGATGTTCACGTCGATGACCAGCTGAATCGCGCGATGTTCGATGTTCATGGCGATGACCAGCTGAATCGCGCGATGTTCGATGTTCATGGTGACCATGTGACGTTACAGCGGAAGGTCCGGAATGACGGTGGTGTTGTTGGACTGCGAGAGATTTTCTAGACTTTCTCTGGTTACGGTTCTCTTGCTCCTTTGAAGAAAGCAAATTCTTCCAGACCGTTCTATCTGCCATTATGCTTTTTGCCAGCTCCTTATCTTGGGATACAGCCTGGAGTTGAAAAAGTGCTATAGCCAACAACCAAAACTCTCAACCTTTACTGGAGCTATTTATTATCTATCACTTCAATATTACATAAGCAAGATCTAAGTGTTGCATGAACTCTTGCATAAGGTCTTCATTTTGATGAAGAAAAGGTCCCATCTTTGGAATCTTATTGAGATCCATAAAGACTTGAAGGCTTTGTGTAGCTGGATCAAAACCAGGAGGTGGCTGGGCGAGGGACGAGGACGCTCTCGAAGCATCATTTGTAGTACTGGCAAGTGTACGTCGCTGATTGTGCGCTGTACACGACGAGTCATTCTATTATTAATTCCTAGAATATGAAATGCTCATAAAAATTGCAGAAAAAAGTAACAAATCTATACATCTTCCTGTATGATGATGTGAACTCTCTTCTCCGTGATGAGTACTAGTTGGATGCCCATGAGTACTTAGGGAAGTCTTGGCTTTGTGACTAGATTGAGGGTCTGAATGTCGGTGGTGAGTACCGCCGTGTTTGTGATCGTGGTGAGCGTTTGGTAGCTGGGTCATTTCATACAATGCTTCGGTAAAGTCTGGGAGGTGTTTGTTACTCTGAAATTGACGAAGTTCGGGATGTTCTTTACTTACTTCGTTTTTCGTCTTCTTTGTAGGATCTGACGAGAAGCTACTTCTGTGTCCGGCATCTGTCTGGGTAAAACAGAATCGTCAGGTAAAAAATAGGTCAGTGTTAACTTATTGATGGTAGAATATAATTGCTTAACCCTTTGAGTTGTTATTCATAATTCACGTTGCCGGATACATATATATCGGATATATAAATATGCAGACAGCACGGATTGCGATTGACGGACTCCAAAATCGAGTCAATCGGGATTGCTATTAGAGCTTGATGCCTCTTGGCAACCTTAATTTAGGAAGAAAATGTTTGGTAAATAATGGAACGGAAGTACGCAAGGGCGTTACAATTTTATGATCACCTATTAAATCTATGTACAACTTGAATCCAATGCAATTTGCATAGGAAACTGTTCACGATGAAGACCACTAAACCATTAGATGATAATATTGCAAACCTGGGATCAAAAGATGATGCGACTCTGGACGATCTTTCTTCAAAAAGGGGAACGGTTGTAGTCACAATGAAAAGCGAGACTTCTATCGACAATAACCGTATTCAGAGATAAATATTAAATTATTTGAATATTAGGATCATCATCTTGCCCATGTATGACTTGCCATGTTTTTGACACACTCGAATTTTAGTGCTAGTTCCAGAATTATCTGCAAGGTCACGTGCCAGATCCGTGTCGCGGTCAGTTTCAACAACTTCCTCCCTTGGATTGAGTCAGTAACTGACTGAGTATATTTATTTTCGATTTGTGCATAAATGCATGTAGTTTATATAACATGTTCTTACTTTGCTCAGGCTCGTGGTACCCAGGTCAAAAATTCATGGAAAAGGGACGATCAAAATGGCCATCTCACATTGACTCCTTATTGGCAAGTATTGGGACTGCTGTTGGTCTTTCCAACATTTATGGATTCCCAATCTTGGCTTATCGGGTTAATAGTTATAAGAAATACTCACTGTCACAGTGCGGATGTAATTCATATTTCAAAATCAGGTTAATTTTACTTTGGTCAGAACGGGGGCGTATTATTCTTCATCCCCTACTTGATTTGCACAGCTATCTTAGCCTTTCCCATACTTTACCAGGATTTAATCTTGGGGCAGTTTGTTCAACAGGGGTCTATCTCAGTCTGGAAAATTGTACCAATTTTTAAAGGTGCACTTAAACTATAGTTGGTCAATTTTCTATTCTTGTACAATGGCCAGTATCACTGAGATGACCTAATTACGCACTTGCAGGCGTTGGCCACGCAATTCATTTAGTTGGTATGATGACGTTGTGGTACTATCCGACTGCATTGACCTGGTCCATGGTTTACCTATTCGAGAGCTTAAACACCACGCTCAGCTACACAAGATGTGACAACGAATGGAACACTCGGAACTGCATTGTTCCGTCGTTGGCAAATTATAACACGAAGGGGAACAATACAAATTATGTGTCAGCAGGGACAGAGTACTTTAGGTGTCGTATTTCTAATTACGTTTTATTTTGTGCGGTCCAAGATTATCTCGTTTGTTGCAGAGGACGAGTTCTACGCCTTTGGCCAAGTAAATATTCGGATGGTGACGCTGAAGATGACGTTCTCATCGATATAGACACAGGAGTAATAAACCACACCATATTTGGATTTAATACAAAGTTGGGCAGCCCCATTTGGGATCTTTCTGTGTGCATGTTCCTCATATATTGTGGCTACTTTCTAGTCATCATCTATGGAATCAGGCTTAGTCGTATGGCAAAAATTAATTTGATCGATAAAATACTTCAGAATTATCCAAATTATGAAAGAACCAATATTTGTGTTTAAAATTAAGGAAGAATCTCGTGGGTTTGTATCCTCCCTCCGTACATAGTGCTGCCAATTCTGTTGGTAAGCTGAGTAAAATATTGATTCGTTAACCTCAGTCTCAAATTTCATCATTTCCACAGTTTCGAGGTATCACGCTTACTGGGGCAAGGACTGGGCTGGCAGCGTTCGGCACCCAGCACTTTTCTGTTTTAGCCACTCCTGAAGTAAGAAGACTTACATATTCGGCTACCATAAGCTGAGCTATTGTCGTAGGCATAAAATGATTAAAATATTGATAGCCATGGATTTATGCAGCAGTGCAATGTCTCTTTTCAACTGGGGCTGGAACAGGGTACCATGTAACAATTGGGAGTCACAATAATTTCAAACAGGTACGATTGGTTTTTATGAATCAATTTATGTGGCACGAGGTTTCAGGAGTTAAAGTATAGACTTCTTGGTGCCGGAAAATGCTACAAAAAATATTGCAAGTTACTAGAGATTAACAATATTTTTGTCTTTTTGAAACCCCTGTTCAAATAGGACTGTTTCAGGTACAGTTCACAAATTGCATAATTATTATAGTGGTTTCAACTTAAATAATTAAAATAATTAAACTCTAAAGAGACGCACTGTGGACCTGCATTGTCGATACATTTGTCAGTATGATGGCGACCGCTGTTATGTTCTGGTGAATATATACAAGATATAATAATATATTTTGTATGTACAATAAGCCAAATGTGTATTCATGATATGTATGTTTATCCAAGTTATATTGGCGAAGCAGCTAATATTCAAAGCGTCAGCGTGAAAGATGTCGTCGGAAATCTAACGGATGGTCAGAAATTCACGTAGAGTTTTTTCACCTGAATTCTAATATTTCTTTTTATCTATATTTCGCGAATTTTCCAGGGTCTGACCTACTTTTTGAGCTGTTTCCAGACGTGGTGGGAAGCTTGTCTGGAGGAAGATTTTTTCTTATCTTGTGCTGAAAATTAACACATTCCCGTCTAATCAGTTGAAAATTTACACTTTTTATTAATTGTCTTAAGGTTTTTTCTGATGATTCTTCTTATGGGCTACAACACTACGGTGCTACTATCTTAAATATGTCTATTTCTTAACCAGAAATAAAAACATGCTAAACCATCCCTGTTTCCGGGTTACGCAGGTTCCGTTATACCAATCTGTAACAATGGGATACTCTGACGAACTTACAAAATGGTTCCCATCTAACACCAACAGTGAGCAAATCTTGAATTTCGCTCTAACCGCTTGGTCATTCGTATTCAGCTTAATTTGTTGCACAAGGGTACACACGAATCGTTTCCGTAAAAAATTGTGGATAACATTTATATGAAACTTGTGACATCGCAGGGTGGCATCTGGGTGTACAAGTTCATGAAAATATATTCAGGCGGAGTGTCTCTAGTATTGTCCGTATTTGCGGAACTCTTGGTGGTATCTTGGATTTGGGGTCAGATGGCTTATCTCACTCTGTCAATAATTTGGTGTGCACTATAACTGCATTTTTTCTGTAACATTAGGGTTGGAAGACTTGTGCAATGCGGCAGAGGCAATGACGGGCAGAAAACCAGGCTTGTTCTTACGTCTCTGTTGGAAAATATTTTCTCCACTTTCACTAATGGTTGGTGGGTAATCAATGGAGCGTGGTAGTTGGGGAATGGAGAAAATAATTCCAGATTTTCATACATTTTTCACAGGGTATTGCTTCCCTCTTGTACATAGACATCACGAAGTCGGAAATGAAATACAACGGTGAAATTGCGCCCAAGTCTGTGCACGTTGCTGGAAATATCCTTACCTGCATCCCCCTAATTATTATTCCAATTTATGTAATTTATCAACTCTTCTATTCAAAAGCAGATACATTTGCTCTGGTTAGTCTGAAAATAAAATTGGGTTTGGAAAGTTTGGAACATTGTATCTTTGTATTTCTGTCGCAGAAAATGCGGCTATTGTTCTATCCAGAAAATGAACATCACGATATACGAAGAGGTCGATTTCCCACCGAACGATACACATCGGGTCATATATTTTATATTGGCTGGAATGTCGTGTGTCGGAAAAAAAGAACTACCAAGCCGAAAATTCATCCTGCTGATCCTGCGATCATTGTGACAGAGTAGGGGCTAATTAGTTGAAATCCATTATATCGCATTTATACCGTAATCAAATTAATTCATACATTCATTAATTCTAGAACAAGTAAATCACTTTTTGACACTCAGAAAATTGATTCCAATGAGAATACCAACGACAATCCTGGCACTGACACCGATAAATCAAAATCAGAACCCCCAGTTCAAGACAAATTTGAAACGGTTGAGGTCCCTGTCACTGAAAAGAAAATTACTTCAAAACATGTATCCAACAAACAACCTCGCCCTTCGACTGATCCAGGTTCAGAGATAGTACCCGAAAATAATGGCGAAAATCCTATCAAAGTTTCCAGAAAGAGTGGCACCATCAAGAAGAAACCAAAATCCCACCCACGATAACTTCATAACACTGTTTACATATGTATATATATGCGTTGCATAATAATTAATCGTACATAAATATTTTATGCAGTATCGTTTGAAGATTTTCTTATTTTAGTGTCAATTGATGTCATTTCGATTTCCTCTCATAAACATCAATGATATTAGTTTTTCATCCTTTGTGTCACATAATTTGCAACTAACTAAACTCTGTTAGTTTACGCCTGCTGAAATTATCGTTGGATTATCTCGATGTCATACTCAATGTAAAATAAAAAGTTTCCCACTGAGCGCAGAAAGAAAAAAAAGTTAATCCACAAGAATTCTTGGATGTATTTATTTGTTCAACGGTATTTCCACCCTGTAGTCATTTTGTCCTCTCATAACATCATAAATGATAACAATAAAATTTTCGGTTGAAGGATTCCCAGTTTTTATTTATTCTTGAGACAGTCAAAACCAAGTACAATCGTTTGTTATACAAAAGCCTTCGTTTGATTAATACTTTTATAACTGTTTCTATTTCCTCATTGTCGATATACACACTTGACAAATTGATGTTTTCTTTCGTGGGAAATTGCAATCTTTTTTTGTAAAAACATAAATTCGTGTTAGCTCCAGTTTTTCTGTGTGAATGTTCCTTACGTCTACTACAAAATCGTTTCAGTATTCCTAATCAAAGAGCAAACATCGAAAACTTCTGTAGTGAACGAAATGAGATTTAATCGGAAGAAAATGCAATTATTGGCAATTAATTGGACAGGCTGTGCAATTCTTACTACTTGCATTTTGTTGGCTCCCTTTCCCTTTCTTGATTCGAATGTCCAAAAGAGTCAGTTTCCACCTTGTGCATACCATTCGTTCTTGCAATGTTGGCTTTTATGGGCTCCCGTTGCAAGAATATTAGGTCCTAAGAATCTTGTGTCGAGGGGTGTGAGGCGAGATGAGATTTGAGATTGCTAGCCTGCCTATTGCCTTTCTTGTTTAGTTGCTTCTCAAGTGTCTCAAGTGGAGGTCTGTGCTCTTCCCGTTCTATTTGTTTGTCACACACGAGTGTTGAGACGATCGAAACACTTTGAGTGAAGTTTAAACAAAGGTAAACCCTCCTGAAAAGTAAGTCAAATGTTTTGTTGTTTTGCAATATGTTATTTAATCTTAACGTACTAAAAATAGACGTTAGTAGAAAACTCCTGAAGATAATTCTAATGCACCGTTAGTTATAAACCCTGAATTATGCAATTATGCAATCGATATCAGAATAATTCAAATTCAAGTTCAATTAGTAACCGGTCGTTTCATTGAATATTCATTTTTAAGGAGTTGCGCCGTGTGGGGTTGTAATATCATAGATAGAAGTTTGCATGCATAAAAATCCAACAATGCATGAATTCAAATGACTGAATTGGATTTTAAGTTGTCCAGAATTGTAGTCATCCATGTGTCCATTCCATTGTTGGATAAAGCCGGGTGGTTCAACTTTTGCTAGATAAAGCACCGAATGACATATTTATAACGTGCACACGTTGGGCATACTAATGCAGCTCCAAATATGGGAAAGGTATGAATGCATTCACTATTCAATTATGAAAGGCTCGGGTAGCTTTGAAGGATTATAAACCCTTATTGTCTCCATTCATTCGCCTCTGTCAACAAAAGATGCACTTACGCAATCACAATCATGCATATGCATTCATGCAGAGAATGTATAGACAAATGACAATCAGGTCGTATTTTTTTAATTATTTCTGATCACGGGGCCATATTACAAGTAAATACATTAGAGAAATTCATCCCGGTCCTAAATTCAGACTATGACGAGTCGAGATATATATGTCGGTTAAAAGTTTATATATTGGATAATGCACATAATTAGGTAAATCTCTTGCTAATTGTAGTTAACAAAATTAATACGCAATATGACTCAAATTGCTTAAATCAATTTATCATCTGCGTACTGGTCTAATTGTGTACAAAATTCAGTATCGAACAGCAGATAAGTACGTGGCGTGAGAACGTAGTTCTTTAATTGTTCTTATGGGGCTAATCGACAATTTTTATGAAAACTAATTTACTGCTCCGTGGCGTGGAATCAAACAATGCAAACAATACGAACCCTATTCATACCCACAGCGCATAGAAGTATCAGTTGAATCTTTTTATTTGGTTGGAAATTAAAAAGTGCATTTAGATGCCTTGGCACGTTCGAAACTTTTAAAAAATGCAACTGCACTGAAACCGAGGGTTGAGGTGGATTCAGTTACTGGTTGCTTTTCTTTTTTGGTTAGGATTGAGCCTTGTAAGGAAATCTTTTAGTGTAATCTGAATCTGAGAATGAAATTAAGACAGAAATGAAGGATTGCATTTTATGTATGCGCCATGCAAGGTATACACGTGGAGTTTCCATCCGGTTTTTTCCCATCCACCTCTATAAATGCCATCGCCAAATAGAGAGCATGCAGCAAAGGCATGAAGACACAGACACAGGCTAAGAGACGTTAATTATCTCAAGCCGGAGATTTAATCTTCCCGATTATTTATAATCCCCTATTAAGTCTAGGATTAAAAATAATTGGGCACTGGTTCAACATTATTTGTGAATATTTTCAAAATAATTTCAATATGCTTTAATTTTCACAGTTTTCACTTCACCAGTCAAAAAACATAGAACAACTATTCTATATTTGCACCAGTGCCAGCGTATACTTTCTAGGACAAACCAATATTACGTAAATAAATGGTAACGGTTCAAATAGACATGAATGAAAGAAATGATATGACTTTGGGATTTTGACGGTGTAAACACCTGACGAGCCAACCCCACCCTCTTCGTGTCGAACAAATAGAAACACGCAATAAACATAAATATCAACGAATAAACCCAAGTCGAACAATGGAATTGGAAATAAAACGGTTCTTTCCAATTTGCAGGAGGACAGGAAATATGGCAACCCACCCCACACAGCAACTTCCTCAATGAACAGTCAATCCCACGAAGGCATCGTTACTTCAACATGTAACATGTGTACGTACGATGGTAACAGTTTCACCTCAACCCTTAAGGGTCCCTCCAATTTTAGCTCTCACAACAATAATAATCGTCATCCCAGAGTATACGCATGTATCCAGTAATGAATGAAGCCAACGACCGGATTCAGTCGGATGGATGCAAGATTGAGTATTGTGATGTGATGTGAGCCCTTGGTAAGGAAGCGTGACAAACAAAATAAAAACATCCCCCTCGTCTACCTCATCATTCATTCCTCCACAAATGCACATTGAGGGAAGAACAAATCCAAATAAAATACAGTGCATAGCGTCATAACAAGTAAGTCCGTGGTGAAGAGGGTGAAAATTTTTTAAATAAGTGGACATGTGCTTCCTCTCTTCTTCCCTTTCGAAAAGGCCAGCCAGACATTCAATTCAGCTACCCAAAACTGCTACATAATCGTCGTCGTAATACTCCTGCTAATAAAGGTGCTCGTACTGCATACACTTACCTAAGAACTGATTGTGATATGGAACGTTATGCAACACAACCATTCAACGGCCGTTTCTCTTGCCTTGGCTCCGAACCTTCATTGCGACATCGTCGTCATAAAAATATTCCTGGATCAGTGTGACAAATACCAAATATGATTTTTTGCAGTGAAAGGGTACTGTCGCTTAATATCAGCACCCTGTTGGATTTGTGTTGGACGGTTAGTTGACTGTGATCAGTGGTAGGAGTAAGAAGTGAAGAAGTGAATACTTGAGCAGTGTTGCTAATTAAGCTTGATTATTTGGATCAAATTCAAGATGGATTTGGAATCTCAAGGGTTTCACTATTTCTGATAATCAGTTGAGAAAATCGTGTGGATAATTGCTCTCATGAACGAATACATAGGAACGACTAGAGTAGAGTTGTTTCTGTGTTTTCATCATTCTGGAAATAGTGCTTACGAGTTTCGTGTTTCAAATAGTGTATACGAATCCCATGCTTGAACTTGGCAGACCTACCGGCCACACACAACAATCAGAAAAGACAATAGAATCTGAGTGAGAGTGATTGAGAAAAGCGTATCTAGTTTCACAGACCAAAGTCAGCAAGTCATGGGAAATTGTGCAACACAAAACTTAACGGCATGAAATGAACCACCATCGTCACTGTGCTGCTAGGTGAGTGATCATAGTAATGATTTTCCCTGAGATAAGCCAACCTTGCTCACTCATGACTTGCGAGTTGAGGTCTGGACGCTGGAGGAGTGTGTGGGAAAATGCTATGGTCGGCGTGACGTTCTTTGGGTCTTCGGGAAAAATTTCATCGTGTGCTATTACCAGCTCAAGTTTTATTACTCGTCTTGTGAAAACTGGCAGTGCATAAGATCCAGCGAGGATGAAATACAAAAGTTAAAATAAGTTTCAAGTTTTTAAACCAAAAAATCAGTGGTACTTTGGACAGCTCGCTAAAACTTATTAAAAGGATAAACGACCAACAGATTTGTGAACCAATGTTGAGCTAAAACTGGAGCAAGGAGAGAACGACTATAAATATTACCATCTCATTTCAATTCTGTATACACATAACCCACTGTGCAAGCTACCGTGCATAGAGAAGTGGTGAATTTCGATACTAAAAATAGCGAAAATTACTTGCTTGCACTAACTGCTTAAAGTGGACTGAACTTATAAAATAGCTATAAAAGTGGCAACCAGCGCAATATTTATTATCTGAAGCAGGTTGGTTACTAAAGATCTTGTGAGATTGCATCTAGATATTCCATCACTTCTAAAATACTTTAAGTGAAAAAATCAAGTCAAAATGTCAAGCACATCCGATGAGTCCGAAAATTCCATGTGCAGTATCAGCATCAGCGTGGACAATGGAAGTAGCACTGGAAGTGTCATCAACAATAATTCTGTGAAAAGTGGAGTTGTTGTGAATAACTCGTCAGTTCCACAAACTGCAGCTACCAACAATAACAATAATAATAGAGGCCCTTATAAACCAAGGGATTTGTTTGGAGTCCAATTAGAGGTATGCAGAAAAACATACTTTTACTCTTGAAAATTAATAGCTGATAAAAACATACACGTATAAAATTCCTCATCCATACGATTTCATGCAAAATGCAACATTATTTCATTATTTTATTTGTTCCATGTAAAATTGAATTTTGATTATGACAAAGAGTGAATTATTATTATACTCAACTTGAAAATGACAGGATCAAACAAATGCTAACCCATAATCTTGCTCTCCTACATAGAATAAGATTATCCACTCAATAAGCAAGTCGGCCACTAAACCACGAATGACAAAGAACATCAGCTTTTCTAAAAGATTTCAAGTTCACATTATGCTCCATTGTTCGCTATACATACTTTTTTAACTCGACATTCTAAATCCCATGAAATATGTATACAACAATTTTCTCTACTGATATGCACTCCTTCTAGCAACACAGAGGAACAGACATGTGCATTAATACAATACTAACAAGAATGACCATCCGTTTATGCTATAAATTTGCTGACAGGAAAGTTTATTTTGCGATTTCTCATCAGAAGAAGGATAAACTCACGGAAAATTAGTGTCAGTCCAAAACTCGCAAGATTACAAAAGTCAGAATGAGACGAATCCCATGCCAATGAGAAAGAATACAATTTTCAAACTCGTAATAATAATAATTGGTTCCTTTACCACGTACATTTGTAGTAGCAAGAGTTTTGTAGAGAGTACACGACCAAAATTTTATTGCATTATTTTGAAGGTATTAATTCGTGATAACGACGATGGCTATGTGGTGATACGAGCTATAGATCAGGTTGCTGGTGGCAGAGGTACTAATATTTCTTGCACATATTTCATAAAATTATACCTGTCGCTCAATAAAATATGGTTCATTTGAGACGAGTGGGGTCAAATTATAAAGAGTAAAACTTTGCACAAAGTAAGTTTTTCTTGGTTGTCTTTACTTTCTTTTCTCTTGTGGTTGGTTCGTTGCGTGAGGGGGTCACAAAAGTTGTGATTTTTGTTGATTTGGTGGCAATCTTTTTTAAAGTACATACAGGTACACAAAGTCGGGTTTTTATTGAGAAACTGACGAATGAAGTGAAGTAGGTTGATCTTTGGGGAATTAATTTTCACTTTTCAGATTAACCTTGTGGTGATGAGACAACATTTTTTTCTGTGGTTTCTGCACATTTTATAACAATTTTATGCTATTGTCTTTTATATCTAAACCCATCACACATTTTCTACAAAGTTTAGTATCACACTCATACTTGCATTATGGTTTTGGTTAGTTATTGTAGGGTGGAACATTCACATGTGTACTTATTACATACGTCCAGCCATTAAATTCATTTAAATAACAAAACAATAAAATATCCTGTTCGGAATTCCATCCTTTGTGAAAAACCATATTTTTCCCCAAATGAAAAATTAGGAGTAATATGCAGTTATTCCATTAAGAGCTTATGATATCCCATAATAGAGTTTGCTACCCCGTGGTTCATAAAACAATGAGACGTCATCTTCCTCACCCTATTTAGAATGATGTTCAGTGGGACAAGCGACATTCACCAGATGAGATAATATGTAGGCCCATGTACGTAGTACGTAGAATGCTCACGTTGGTTTTTCGTTTTCGTCCTGATTCTTGATTTGGTGAGTTGAAGCATAATAATGGTTTGTCATTTCTACGCTTCAAAACTTTTATTATTTTTTTTATCCCAAATTTTACGACAGAGAGCGGTTTAAAAACTTGCTCATGTAAGTGCACAAGTAATTGGAAATTAAATGGTACTACTATAAATAGTTGTAAATAAGAGTAATTGACTATGGCGTTGGTTGTAAATTCATGCTCATCAACGTAAATAAATTACATATCTAGTGGTTGTATTATGGTTAATTCTATTGTTTAAATGCACATGCAAATGTAAGTTATTAGCACGAGTACGTACGTACATAAGTAATTGAGATCATTTGCTAAAAATTTAAAGGTTGTAAAAAAACTGTCAAAATGGTTGTATACTAATATGCAAACGTATTTTATTTTGCCTTAATGTGCATAGGTGACCAGTCTCCTTCTCGAAGCAGAACTCAGAAAACTTGCCACACTCCAATCTGAATTGGAAACTTCCAGCCAAAGTCTGATTATCGAAAGTGACAATAATAAACGGGAGGAACATGAAGAACAACAATTTGAACTCATCTTAGCCATTTCGTAAGTTTTTTATCGCCATTGCAAAAACAATAAGAATTACGCACTAAAACGCACTAAATACAATGAAATATAATGCATGTGTCATCTTCATATTAGAAATTAATGATTCGTGCTTGAACGGACAACAGATTATTACCACGTGTAAAATTTTGAATTGAATTAATAGCTAAGGCTGCAAATTTCATTGGCGCGCCTAATTAGGTTATAGATTAATTGCTCACCAATTTGCACAATAATTGAAGGATGAATCGACCTTGTAATCATTTTCAGCACGGCATGCTCATCTCCCCTTTTATTCATCGAGTATTTGCAACTTCTTTATTTTACGATCGGAGGTAAAGTTTTTATGCGAGAAAATAAAAGTCACTAAATTTAATCTGCAGAGTTCACAAAAGGCGAATGGCGACTAATGCGACATTGATAACTCTGCATGAGATTTACAGTCCGTCATGCCATGATGAAATGATGGAAGGTTGTTGTTGTTCATATATTCAGTTTATCCGTCGCCACATGAATGACTTACAAAAATTTTACAATTATGGTTCGATATTTATCTTGTACTTTGGATAATTGCAAAAATATTGTTACAATAATGCATTGCACATAATTATATTTTCGACTCTTTTAATAACACAACTCCAAAATAAAAATATTTGATTGGTCTGTGATATGGCTAGAAACCAGTTGAAGTCGTCACTCGAGCCAATAATACGTATAAATTAAACATTCTCGATTACGTATAATTATTTAAGCACATTTATGTTTATGTCATTTGATATGCTATGATAAGGTTTAATTTAAATAAATTTCAATTAAATGAAATGAATACTTGAGGGATTGGCCTGTAGGTATTTATCGAATGGTAACCTTATTCCGCGCAGGACGCGATTCAGACTCAACAAGATTGCTTCAAGTTTCAATAATAAAAGCATTGCCGTTATTCATACTGCGTCCAATTCATAAATCTACGAGAATATGAAATTATTGGCTATCACTATATTTACGAGCACTAAAGGAACCGTGATATATGTAGTTACTGTTAGGCATGATTATATGTATGTATACATAATATATTATGTAGTCGACTGTTTACCACTGAAATATTGGCTTCATTTGCAAGTGTCGTTGCCTTTGTCTTTGCCCAATTGGTTAATGTTAATTAGCGACCAAGATTCTCGCAATGCGAGTACCGATAATTCTCAGGAACATTGTTGTGCATAAATATTTGAAAAAGGTTGTGTAGCAATTTCAAATGACTATACGTTTTCATCTTACGAACTAACAAAGGCCGTTCTACTCGTCGGTGTGCAGAAACATGCGTAAACCAACGTGCAATTTTAGTTTTATCTTTATAGGAGTACGAGAAGTAGAAACATAATAGGTATTAATTCACGTGTGTATACAATGCCTGCATGAACCTACACATTTACATGATGTGATGCAATCTTGTAAATTCTGCTGACATGTCGGCTTACGTTTGTAATTATCCAATCAGTATAGGACGGTGCATGCTAATTAGTAAATTAACAAGGAATGCACTGGTTAAATAGTTGGTTCATTCAGTAATATGTCAAATGAGGTATGTCACCTATACTTTTATGCATGCGGTATGTACATGAATATGGCATTGGATTTTAGTGTAAATACATTAAAACTAAAACTGCTTTCTGATTTCGTGGTAAATTTCAGGCTGAAAAAATTGCGACACTTATTGGTCCTTAATTTAGTTTCAAATGTATACATTTTGTTGCAGACGGATTCAAGCTCAAGCTGAGCAGTTGGACAGAGAATACAAAGTGCATGCATTGGGTGAGTTTAATACATATATTAATTAATACATGTAATACCAAGTTAATTAATGACATACATGTTATAACCAGGTGCCTTGAAGTCTGCTCCATTGCGAGGAATGGGAAAGGTAATTAAGTCACCAATACTTGTATGATTCGAAGCCTTTATGTATTCCAGAAATTTGCAACTTTTTGGAATAATCATCAACGACCATAGTTTATTAGAGTCCATTATCAAAGTAAATTATGCGATTATGGCACTACCGATCTATTATGTGTGTGCACAAGATACTTCCGTATTATGCAAATGACAATCAGATCCATTTTGTTTGCAATTTTCCCCAAAATTCTGTCATGCATGTACATGTGTATGCACATTGATAGATACCAAGTGAAATGAGTACGTGTCCCTTTTATTTTATTTGCTTTACAGTTTGTTAGATCACAGAGGAATTCACTTTCGTTCAGTGGCATTTTACCATTTCCTGAAAAATAATTTTACATACTTTTCGTTTGGGAGAAACTCATGCAAATTAATTGGCAATAATGACAATGATTATAAAATCATTACGTCTTCTATTTTGCAAAAGCAGCCAGCTTGACAAGGTGATTTGCCATTTGAATGAAAGTTTTAGAGCGGATTGTGTTATTCGCATCATGCACACTTTATCAGGGATAAAGCAGACAGGAATTCCATTGTGGTGCAAATCACTACAACAAAGTAGTCTGGTCAGTTTGGGATGAGGTTCGTAAAAAAAGGCAGAGGCCAATCTCACTTTGATTGTCCAAAAACATGTGGACTAAGGCGATTTTGATATAGTGCTAAACTACCGGTATTGACTTCAGGCGCAGTGACCACAGTCGTGAGGGTGAATCCATCAAACATGCTCCTCATAATGCATAATTTATGCAAACAAGATATGCCGTGAATTTTGATTAAAAAATTAATATTTTAAACTTTTGTCACGTTATATCAAGAGATTCCTAAAAAGATGGGAGAAGAACACTGATTTATGAGCGTCCCCAAACTCTGTCTAATCAGGCACACGTTTAAAAGATTTGTGATTTGACGTGTGAAATTTCACTTTCATTCCTACTTTAAAGGCTACCACCAATCTTTTTTCCTGATATTTATGCATGCATGCAAATCATTCTAGAAGAAAAAAACAAAATGGGCTGTATACGCATATTTTTATTTAAAACTATTTTAATCCCTCGTTTCTACTTTTATTCAACCGAAACACTATTTTTTACACTAACTAAACAGTAAAGAACGTGTGCCCAAGAAAGAAAAATAACTTGGAAAAATGTTTAAATATTACCTCTATCAGTTCATTTGGGTTTACAAATTTTACTTAATTGTATTAGAAAATACGCTTATTTGACGACATGCACTTTCTTTCTTTCGATACATTTTTAGCTGCCAGGTTTCGCCTTTGATTTTAGCTTTCATCAGTCTGAAATTGATTGATTTTTCATTGTGCGAATATCAAAGTTTGTCAATATTTGTCTGTCATCCTCTTCATTAAGAGAATGACCACCTGTTATTAAAAATCAAAATGCTGCGTATGGGCAACAAAAGTTAAATAATACAAGAATACATACATAATAAACCACTTTCGTTTTCGACAAAGAGCAAGAATATTTATGCACATAACATGTTAATTAAAAGTGTTGTATGCATTTATTCATATCATGCCCAAAAGTTACCTCACACTCACGCACAAAACCGTAGTAGTGTGGCATCCCTTGCAAATTGACACCTTCAAGTCATGTTGTACAAATCATGTCATTCTTATACGTGCATATATGAGTATTTATATGTACGTAGCAGACAATCTGTGTACATAACCAGGACCTCAGAAATAATTACAAGTCCACAATATCAAGTGATATACATAAATATGAACCTATATTTTACTTTTTACAGAGCAATCGCAGTCAGCCAGCTATTGGACTCAAGTATTTGCCAAAATTTAGGGTAAGAAAATCTGTCAGTTTCTAATCACGTATTGATTGCTTTGCGGTTTTCATGTTTGCTTTTTTCGTGTCACACTATGTGCTTTAATTGTCCTTCAATCAAACTGTTAACGCCTTGGCTTGATAAAAATAGCAGCTCGTTAATTTAGAAAAGTGGACCAATAAATGAGGAACGCTAATCACAAAACAACGCCGATGACTGTTTTAAACAATCAATGAACTGATTATTTTGGTTGATTTCTTATTTATTTGCCAAAGTAGTAAGATCAGAAAACGTGTTTGATTTAACCATGACATGATTTAAACCGCATCGCATAGAAAAAAACAAATGGTATTGGTCACGATTTGCCATCACGATTAGAAGAAGTTGAATCATGTTTTGTCCGTATTTGACGAGGGATTGAGGAAGTGTTAAATATTGACAGTCCACTACAACTACTGCAAGAATAAGAAGCAATAAATGTGGACAGGTGAGGCGTTACTCAACAACGACTCTTCCCCAAGGGTGGTTTTCTTTGGATTGGTCCACCTGCTGTTCAATTGATTTGTTTGTATACATTACTGGTTATAATAACTACATAAATTCGAATCTTAGGATTTAACGAATTCCCATGAAAATAAAAGATATGTTCCGGCTTCATAACCACGGATGAATTAAAACGATGGCACGGGTGGCAAACCACATCGTTTTTTTTAGTTTTGATTCGTTGCGAAAATTGAATTCAATCGTTCAAGAATAACTGATACCCAATGATAATAAACACATTGGGTACAAGTTTCGCTCATGGACGACGTCAATCTTTTTTTTGCAAATACGAAGAATATTTCGAAAATGACACAATGAGGTCGAGTTGCAATATTTGATCGACTTGTGGCGGTGGTTCATATTTTTTATCATGGAGTGCGAGAGTGATTTGGTTACTGTCAGAAGTATGATTTGGATAATACTTGTGCAAGTAGAATATTTTATAAACGTGAGTACTTGCAGGTTCATAATGTTCTACTATTAGTGTAAAAAATGTTTTTTTAGGCAGATGCAGTGCGTATGACTTATGTAATGGGCTTACTATAATATGTACATGTTCGATGTTCATGAAAAAGCACGGGACACGGTTCGTGCGTAATTAAGACGTAACTTTAGTCGAAGAATTCTAACAAAGTATTTGAAAACTGACTGAATTAAAAGTTAGAATTCAGACGCTGAGGACCAGCAGCGAGACAAAGAGTGGTCGGCAGTGGTACTCGTGGCGTCGCTTTGCTACAGAGATAACTTTCTCTGAGTGTAGAGTGCTCTAGCATCGCTTCAAGCGTTCTTCGTCTTCGTCCATGCAGACATCGCAGTCTTTCGCGATGTTGCTTCTTGAAGACATGTCCTGTTCGCATCTCATATAAACTGCTATTTACAAATTCATACCATCTCATATGAACTCTGTGTCACTGTTATTTACAAATTCATAAAAATTCACCCTGGTCTTAATAAGACGGACTAGTACATATACACCAGAATATGCATGTGTGTACTGAACGCCATGCTTATGTTTATCTGGCTGTTGTTGTAACTTGATCAGGTCGAGATCTCGTCGAGCTGATCTATGTAGGTCGGTTCTATATGAATCTGTCATCAAAAGGGGTAGACTGAACATAACTTTTGTCACATTATTGTCATTTCGTTATACACATTCATGTCTGGCACACCATAATGATTATTGTTTTCGTGCTGTGCTTGGTTTTGCCAACTGTCGTTGTCATTTTGCGTGCTGCAGAATACAAAAGGGCAGTCAGCAAAAGAACTGGTTTCGTTTCTTCAGCACAGGAAAGTTCATACAATATTGTTTTGTTTGAGAATTGTGCTGATTCAAATCAAATGGTCGACTCTACTATTTTGTTGATAAGATAACTTTTGACCCAGCCAAACCATAACAAGACTAGAAACTATAGTATGAAATACGTGTCGTTGCAAAGTCACTTATTCTATTGTTGAATTCTGACCGACACGACGAAATTATTCTATTATGCATAACACCACGAGTGTAAACATAAAATGAATCAGAAGCCAGATGTATGATTTATGTCTCAGCTTGTATGAACGGGCAATAATAATTTGCATTTTGCCACATAATACATAATGTGTAAGTTCAGCTCTTAAAAACAAACTTCTCATGTACTGTAATTAAAAACGCCAATGATGGCTTCTGAACTTACAAGATCTGAGAAATAAATAATATGACAAAATTATTTCAACTTTGTGCCAACATTGAATTTAAATGTGCATATTTTTTGTTGGTTTACATACATTTTAAAGTGCATAATATCCACACTTTCTTGTACTTCTTGATTGGTTTGATTTGTGTGTTAAATTACTTTTGATGAATTTAGTCTACTTTTTAGACATCTAAGCTCTATCTGCATTTATAATGGAATTCTGTCTGTGCTCGTGTGTTTGTGTTCATCTGGTCATTGGATTTTTACGAGTGATGCGATTTCATGTACGTATATGCTCAACCACTGAATCTGGTTCTTTCTTGTGCAAGTGTTTAAGCTTTAAAAACAGATTGGAGAGTCAACTTAATAAAATAAAAGTTAATGTCATCTTCATGTTCTACGCAATTTTTATGTCGCTACTCCTTGACTAGTTACGATCAGATAAGGCTAATGTTGCACTTTACTTTGCCATGTACTGCGCTGAAATTGAGGCATGATTATTTCACAGTTGTAAATCCCCAATGATCCTCGTTCCAACTTGCAGTTTTCTGCGTGAAGTTCATATTCTTTATAGAACATCTCATAGTTTAAGGAAAAAATATTTTATTTACGCGTCTTAAATATTTTATAGTCCTAACCCTCAAACCACTTTTCATTAGGCTGTCCCATCTTTCCCCAGAGAGTATCTGCAAAATGTGGAACTCTATTCATGAGATAGTTCAAAATTATTAGGCTCACAGGACAGGACCACTGGCCATATAAATTTGAACTCTTTTCTTGTTTTGATAATCCCGAATGTCTTTACCATGCAGCACAATGAAGGATGATGTTTCACATTTTGCTGTCTGCTCTGCAATAAAATGTTAATGTTGTCTCAGTTTAATCTTGTTGGGTCAGAGGATGAATGTGAAATATGTTCTTTCACCTTTGTCAGCTTGTACTCCTCGCATACGACGCTGTGGAAGCAATTCGGTCATGTTCCACACCAGAACACACTGATGTTTTCCTTCCAACACAAATTACCTTCATCTGTCATCCTCGAATGAAATGGAACGAGATGAAATGTGAGAAATCATGATGCACCCAATCCATCTGCATAATGTGGAAGGCAGTTGGTTCAACTATGAGCCAAGTAAATGCATCCTCCTGATAACTCAGCTGGAGTTAAAGGTTGCATCTGTTTTCTTTGCATCATTCGTATGTATGGACATATGTAGAATCCATAGGATGTAAAGTGCTCCATGAAACTGCAGCCCTTGAAAGAATTGAATGAACCCTTAGAGATTAGGATGAGACGAATGAGATTCAGTGGTCGGATAATCAATAGCAATTTCGTGCTCAGGGGAAAATGAGTTAGGTCGAATAGAAATGTGGTTGTTCAGAAAATGAGAAAATACAGCAAATCTCTAATCATTATGCACACATGCATTCATTTTAGCAACTTATCCAGAACTTACTAATGAAAGTTCTCGGGCTGAGTTTTTATCGCGTTTTGTGTGATACTTAAAAACTACATTTTCAAACTACGTTTTGAATAAACCGAGATTATTACATTGAAATTTTAAAACCCATTCTAATGAAAGTACTTATAACGTAAGTAGAAGAGAAGGTTCCCACCAAAACTTTGAGGCATTATTCTCATTGCCTCATTCACTCCAATTTATTGCTATAATTTGCAATGCAATTTGCAAACTTGATGGTGTAATACTGATGTTGAGTCAGAACACAATGGTGGTTGTTATAAATAGGATCGGCTATGTTGTTCCTCCTAAATCTCATAAACGCATTTCGTAGTTAAGCGAGTATTCTAAGAATCTGAGAAATGCTCTCCTTTGCACTTTCTGCTACCATTCATCGCTGTATTCCTTTACGTAATAGGGAACTTCCCTCCACACATTTCGCCTCTAAGTTGTCCAACTCCAGAGTAAGTACGTAAATCTGAGGCTTAAACAAAGGATCAGTTAAAACTAGAGCTGTTAAGGGAGGGAGGGATGTCGGGGTGCGGGTGACAGGGGTTCGAAACAACCGGAGGCATTTGCTTTATTTCGGATACAACTTGGCGCTCCTGATGAAATAAAGGTTGCGAAGAGCAGACGTAATTATAAGGCTCGTGTTTTTGCAAAGTATTACGCTTGAAAGAGATTGAATGACTGTATGGTTAAACAGCTTCATTCATTACAGCACACATTGTTTCGCTTTCATCATAACATCCAAATGGTGCAATGGGTCTAGAAAAATGCATACATCGCCCAAAGTGTCCCTGCACTACAGACGTCTTATGGTTTGCGACCAAAACTCTGCATTTTCGATTCCCCTTCTTCCCCAAAACGAACTAGTCTTGTTTGTGGTGCATTTCAGCTCGAACGTAAACCATGCGTGGCGAGTAAGTAAGTAAGCAAGCAAAATGTTGGGCATCTCACGTAAAGCCCTGGCTTAAATAAGAAATAAGCAAAAGTTCGACGAGAGAGAGAATGCGAAGAAGGGGATCTCGTCGTCGTCGTGGTCGCAGATACACATCCACCTTCCCCTCTCGCTCTGAGTCAGTTGGAGTTTCGAGTTTCCACAGAGAACATCTTTGTCTCACTCTCGGCCACACGAGTAAACCACGCTTTGCATTACAAAAAATCGAAACCGACTTCACACCAAGAACACATTTCCCACCAATCCACAACACCGGTCGTTCTTTACTCACCCACTGCACTGACCCTGCAACATAACAAAATTGTGCATTACGGGAAGACGCCGGTCTTGTGAAGGGCAATGCATGTGGTTCAGTGTTTCTAAAATATTTTCTAAAAGCAACACTTAACAGCGATACGTACGAACTGATACCACAAATTGAGACCTAGCTGAAAATTAAGAGAGCCACAACAATTGTAATTGTCGCATTGTGATTGCTCTTGTTGAATGAATAAACATTGGGTCGTGTTGTTATATAACAAATATTTATTGCATCAACATACGCCATTATCCAAATAATACACATTGATGATTGTTAATTTCGTGTAGCTACAAGGACAATGCAATCATTGAAGTATTACTGACTGAGTTTGAGCGGAATTAAGGCGAAACGAAAGGGAAAGGGAGTCAGATAAACACAGTGAGTCATCACACAGCGCGACGTGTTGCATTTTATTGTACCATTGGTTTACGATACCTGGCTTAAAGTAACCCCAAAGTACGTACGTACAAGCCCAGGACACGTAAAAGAGTGAGGGAGGGAGGAAACAGGAAATGAAGTTTTAAGGGATAATTGTGAGAACATTAGTGTCACCCATTGTTTGCATTTCGCTGTAATGCGATACACCTGTCCTCACTTTGTTTCAGCCTCGTGAAGTGTAATTTACTCTAATCCCCGGTTCACGGTTTAATAAAAGTGACTGCTTATTTGACGATATATCATATCTGCCCATTATATCTGCACGCGTATTGGACCAACGCATGCGACCGAAATGTAAGAATTTCTTGTATTAATCAGAATTAGTTTCATCTGCTAAACGTCTTCTCCGAGACAAGTAAATACTATCCAAATCCAACAATATTGATATTTGAGAAACTAAACTACTCTCGAGATTAGCATTTAGCGCATCGTAGATTAAAATCCTTGAACTTTGGACAACACAATGAACGAAATGTTGGACAGATAAAAAATGCATTCGTCATCTTTTTTATTTCATATACACCCATTAATCACCCATTAATCATAACATCACATTACAATATTGAGAGTTATTCTCCATCGTATAACCGTGTATTTACATGGTGAATTTCCCTTTCTTCTACACTTGACGTTTGAAAAGTGCAAGACTGAGGTTCTCCGGTTTATCATTAGCGTGAAAATCTCTAGCCTCACAATTTGTCCATGAGTCCAGTAAAGTATCTAATTTCCAATTTATCTTTGGTTAGCCATAAACAGTAATACGAAGTATGTACCAGGCATCCACAGCCCAGAGCAACTCCGCGTCAGATCTCGTGGATGATGAAACGAAAATAAGCGAATTTCAGATGAGAGAATTGCAATGCAAATTAATTTCAAATCCGACTTTGAAGTTTGATGGCTACAAACAACTTGAAAGAATTCACGGGCACGTGGACGCATACGAAACACAGTAATTTGACGAGATGAGGTATTGACATATCGATTTCCAGGTTTTGAATGCACGTCAATGGGAATGGTGTTGTAACTCGGGCGTCTGCACAAATACTAATGCAAGTAATTCGTCACTTGGGTTTGTTTGTAACAATCTGACACCACCTCGATTCATTTCAATAATTTCAGCGACGATAAGGAAGACGAGGGTGAACGAGAGCGTATTAAACTCATTCACTGAAAATTGAAAAATTAACCTCGGCCCTCAAAGACAGAAACCATAAAAGAATCGTGATTTTTAAGAGACAGAGCCAAAAAGATCATTTGTATGGGAGTCACGTTTGTTCTTACACGTAAGATTCTGCACAAGCCTTGTTCTCCTCCTCGTCGGCACTTTCTTCTCGGGTGGAGAAATAAATTTTGGTTTTATGTGCCTTCCCATTTTACGGGATTAAGTGTTCGCTGTCCAAAAAAAACATAACTTTGTGAAAATATGGGTTAATGGCTGCTATGAAGATGACACCAAGAAAGAGAGATTAATACGCAAAGGAGCAGCTCAGCCAGATCGTTAACGTTGTACTTAATTTCCCTGAAGGGGAAAGAATTTTTATATAATTTCGACATTAAAATTACACCATTTTACGACATGCATGAAAACGTCGGATTTTGACAGCGGGGTTCATTAATTTTCTAAATCTGTCAACTTTCCCTCTAATTACTGAAATGCAAGCAAATTTTAATTTGCACGCAAATTGAAATGATCATCGTCTTGCTGAGCTGCTCTACATTCCCATTTTATTTAGATTCCCATATTGTCACCCAAATGTGCCATCTTGACGAAAATAACCTTTCTCATTCATGTGTCCTACATTTTTTTTACCAGTATCATTGTCTTCTGTATAGAGTTAAACCCATAGCCGTGAACTAAAAGTAGTGTGAACTATAGCAGATTTTGAAGATTGTCCGTTTATTCATTCCTGTAACACAGAGTCACCCATTTCATGCTTGCATTTTGTCTCACAATCTGCATCAATATGAGTTCTACCACTTTCTCACATATTTACATTACAATATTGGCTGAATATGCATAATCTATGCAGCAGTATATGCAAGCTCAATTATCTTGTTTACTTAAACAAAACAAACGTCAGATAAGCCTTACTACGATTTAATCACGATAAGAATCAATAATTGCCAAGTTTGTTCACGCGAGAGTGTAAAAGCTAGTAAATGATTTGCAGTTTACATTTCGAATACTGAACAAATAATCAAGATGTTCATCTATTTATTTAAACGGATTATGTCATAAACTTTTTTTACCATAAAGTTCAAGAGAATGAGACGTTAAACAAAATTCTAAAGGGCAGAATGGTGTTCAATTTGTTCAATCTGTAGACTAAATTATACTTGCAGAGCACACGACCATCATAAATACATCATTGATATCCAGTACGCGATAAGTTTATAATTTGGTCCGGCGCTCCTCGGAACAAACAATAATAAATTAATGCCCAACTGATAAACTGATATGCACAAATAGACGCAATATCTCTTACGTATTTATTTACCATATTTGTAAGTATCAGGTAGTAACAGTGGTCTGGTGACCTATTGTTCTTTATGGAATTTGCTACCACTAATCCTAAACACAGTGTGCAATCTCTACAATCAGCTTTAATCATGCTGGGTATCCATTAATAGGATTGTCATACTCAATTTATAATAGAAAGTTACAAGGTAGACACATGTTCTTTGCATACTAAATAAGAAGGAAACTTACTATTCTGAATGTAATTCATACATAGTTCTTAAATGGCAGTAGTGCCATAAGAGAGCTAATCTGAAAGCAAACGCAAAATTTCAAAAGTGAAACTAATTTGAATTTTGTAATTAATTTATTTCTACCACCATTTTATCCAGTTATGTATACCGCATGCATAATACCGTATTCCGTTCCTGGTGAGTGGGCTAATTTAATTTGAGTGTTGGGTCACGAACTAGCCAAAACAGCGTAACAAATGTATTTGTAGATATATACATACAGATACCGTTGTGGTTTTCAATCTTACGTTATTAAAGGGACCAACTTACTCTCGCCAACCATTCGTTGAGATTGAGATTGAAAAGAACCGAAACTCAATTAATTACGTCAATCTTCCATTCAAAAGAACAAACTTTTCTCTCTTCCCCGAAAACTAATTGCAACGTATCTCACAATAAAATAGAAAAGGATGAAATCCACGCCTTGAGACGAGTGGGAAATATTTTGTTCGAGTGAGTAAATGAAATACTTGCTTCTTTTTGGACCATTTTTGATCCTGAAAGGAGCTTCGGAACAAAGCCTACGGAATTTGGGAAGCTGCCAGTTGGGTGCTGTTGAAGTAAACTACGAAACCAAGAGAATCGAACCAATTTATTAGTTTTCCTCAAACAAAGTGCAAACAAAAGAAGAAATTAAATGCAATATCAATGCAAACTGGTGGGTGCCAAAGAGAATAATAGATGATGGATATATGCACATGGAAAAATACGTAAACTATTTACGTCATTATTTACTTTTCTGCCGCACAATATGTTGGAACTGTTCTATTTTTACATGTTGTTGCACAGATAATTTGATTTACAAATTCGACGACTTTTCCGTCCATGGCTGCAGTGAAGGTGATATAAATGATTCATATTTAATGACTTTTGACCTACTACTGAACTTTGCACTTTATTTGGCAAATTGCTTTCTCTTGTTCAGGAGAAAGTAGGAAAGAACGACAGACTGTCTTTCTTCCCAACTCCGGTGAGTATCCATTATTTAATAATTCAACACCAGAGTCATGTGCTTTGTGCGAAATAAAACCGCATCAAAAGTCTCGGATACTCGGCATCCTTGTGCTGCCGATCCCTACGGGAAACAGTACGTGAAACACATGCTTGCACCGTTATTCTACCAATTAAGTATTCTATTAATGTAGGGTAGCACAAAGCAATAAACGGTCAGATGCGAAATCCCGCAAATACTACTTTATTTTGATACTACATAGTATGCTGTACATACTATTTATGATCTGCAATTTATCGGAATTAAATTAAATAAACATCGATAATGAAGATTCGGCGAAAGATTAGCAACATTTAGCAGTAAAACTCAACAACGAAACACCAAATGATACTCCTCTTCGATTGTGCAGGCGATGGAACTGGAATTTACAATTCAGTTGTGACCTTCCCCTGAGTTTAAAGTTATCTAAGTAGACCATTTCTCTTCGATGATGCTGTATTGCAAGGCGTTACCGTTTTTGCAAATACACCGTAAAATAGTTGTACAGACAATATTTACAAATTTGCTGCAAGGCAGCCAAAATTTGTGACCTTTTCCACCCCAGCAAAGTAAATTAGCCAAAACCAAACCACGACCACAAAGGCAGGGTAGCACTCACTCTTCTGCAATAAATCATCCAGCCTCGCATCCTACATACTTAAAAGTAGAATGGGTAATATAGTGCTTAAATTGTGTGAACAATAAATTTGCATCTGTCCTAATTTAAATTTTCATAAAGTTTAGCCCATGTATTTGGTGTGCATACATTTTGCATAACAAATAACAGGACGCTAACGGAAGTTAATATGTACTTACTCAATATGTAGAATGAGATTTTTGGTGTTATATATTTAAGTATGTGTGTAAATGCGAGTTGGGATACTCGTCTGGACTCCATGAATCGTTATTGTTGGATTTGGAAATTTACTTTAGCCGACGGACGAACTTAGGGAGCAGAGTGTGAAAGAGTTAATGGTCAAAATCTAAATTAAAATAAACATGCAAAATTCTTTCAGCCTTCGCAACTCATCGTCGTAAAAATTGGGGAATGTGCCAAAGCCAAACTCATCAGTTCAGTGTCAGCAGCCATAATCAAGAGGAAGTTGCATGTAATTACACGGCTTCATCTCCCCTTGCGTGGTGTTACTTGCTTGCTAATTGCGAAAAATTTATGGAACCCATCATCATTCGCAAGTTGAAGTGATTTCGACCAATTTTCGCCAACATCATCTATAAGGAACCAATTATACCGGATTGCGTACATCATCATCGCGTGAATGGAGTTGCTTCAGTCATCGCATGCCGTGAGGTTGGATGGGATCTTCAAGTGCAAAACAAATATTTGATCACCCAGAAAGAACCTCAACCAGCTCTACAATTTTATAGTTTTCTAGACACGACCAGATGAAATATTGGCAGTTGTTGTCAGTCAAGCAGAGCATGATATTGAAAATTACAACCCTGCAATTCAAGCACGAACTCGCGTTAATTTGAATTTTCTGACAAATTATCCTACATCAATTTGATTATTTATTGATTTCAACCACTTAAAATTATCATTAGCTGCATATGTTGTGCTAGTGGAGTGTACAAATACCAAGTGTACAGGATCTTAAATTGTCCCCTAAGTTAACAAATCATAAGAACTAAAACCATAAACTTGGAACGGGTCATCAACAAGTAAAACCATTTGCAAGACTGGCAAAAATGAGATAAACCAGTGAAACCACTTAAAGTTCACATTAGAACCATTTACTAGTTTAAATAAGTTAAGTGCTGTTTTGCGAAATCTGAAAAATTGACACATTTTAAATATATTTGTGTTTTTAAGTAAAGCAACTTCTTGTGCAAAAATCTGAACTTGTCTGGAAACGACGTAGCACATTCCCTGTTTTTCACTGTGTTTGACCCAAATTCTAATTTTACATGTGAACTTAGACTTACTTGTTAGATTATTGTGCCAATCCTCACTGCCGAAAAGCTCAAAAGCATCTGTGTTCACGTAACTCAAGATTAGCTCGTGCGTGGACTATTCTCCATAAAACATTACCAGTTGAGTGAGGGTACGGCCGAATTAAGTAAATTATTTCACACGCATCTCCATCTGCTTCACTTGCAATTTTGATCAAGATTTGTCTGACACTTCATTAAACATCTCTCTCTCTCGCTTTTGTTGAGTGGAAGCAAACAGCTACACGCTGCTTTAAGTTTGTTCTTCATACAAAATCACTCCACAACTCTGTATAAATCTTACATGAGCAAATTGTGAGCAGTGTGTCTGACTCGACGTCTTGAAATCTCGAAGAACTCGCTTCCTGTAGTAAAATAAACCATACTGAACAAGAAAAAGTATAACTTTCCACACGTATGACACCACCATCACCTCTCTGAAATGAAATAATAATCATCTGTACGTCCAGGTCTTTCTACATCTCGAAAGAATTGGCAACTTTTTTTGCAAAGCGAAAAATTCCAGACGCGAACAAGGCTTCCACGAAGCAGATTCCATCTTAGCTAGCTAAAAGCGATTCATCTCAATTCTTAAATGTCAAAGGGGAGGAAATAACTCAAACCACAGCAGCACCAGCAGCATTACAAAAATCCCAATTTGCAATTCTGACAAGTCGAAGTTGTTACTCCACCAGGCCATTTTTCCTTCAAAAGTGGGACTCGGTAAGAAAACATACTGGAATTCTGGGAAAATGTGACACATCTGTGCGACATCGCCATACATACCCCAATATGTATTTCCATGATTAAAACCATATTTCAAAACGGATGGATCGAACTGGTGTATGCATGCCAAAAAAGAAATGAATTTAGAGGAACTAGAAGAAACAATACCAAAACTTATGTAACGACGACCAAACCAAAAATTGTGTTTGCGAAGGACACATAACTTTTGGCTTTACTCCGAATGCTAGACTTCCATTACAATAAAACCAGCATAATTTCTATCTCGACTTACTCGGAACAACACCGGTTTCCTTTTAAAAGTTTTTGCTTGAAACCAGTATTTAAATTACAAGTTGAGCTAATGGGAAAACAAAGTCCGTTAAATCTCAAGTAAGCACAGACAACAGATCTGCATTGCGTTTGAACTGGTGCCCATCACATTCGCCATAAAAGAACTCTAACCTCATTTTAAGACGTGTCGTTCTTCCTTGCTGACTGCAGGGCCGATTTGTGAGTGAACATTTATTCGACATTTAACAATGCAGCTTTGTGCGTGGGGCATTGTATCGGCCAGGCTACTGCTTGCTCCACTTTTTGCATCGTGTTGAATTACATAAAATAGCATCATAAAAGGATCGCCGGGGTGTGTGAACGTGAACAATCCCTCAAATTGTAAACTTGAAGCAAATAAGGAGAGTAAGCTGGGATTCGAAAAAGTGCGTCTCAAGTTCACGTATTTATCATCCTCCCCAATAAATAATGTGAACAGTGTGGCCCAGAAAGACTTCCTCGAGTAAAATAAGGATGCTCTACGAGAACCACCCATCATAATCTCATTCTTTATAAGGAAGGAATCACAAAGCTTCTTCAAAAAATATTTTAAAATCGACCTGTGCTGGGGTCGTAACTCTTTCAAAGAATTTTATCCAAAAATAAATCTTCCAAAGGAGAGTAGAAGCAGATCTTACCGAACTCACCGATCTACAAGTACAAACTGGAAAGCAAGTCGTGGTAACACTAACAGATCATAAAGAGAGAGGATTCAGTCTTCTTCGTCGTCTTCCAACTCAACTAAACCAAAGAATAACAAGAATTCTCTTATGGAATAACAAATAATACTCCCGGTTTGCTGTCGTCGTCATCGTCGTATGGACACCACCACTACTGCACATACATAGTTTTAAAGAAATATTTATTCCAGTGCCCAGCGTGATCTCAGTTTTTTTCCTTCCTCGGCACAATTCTATTTTAAACAAAACTTCTTCCTGTGATAATACGCGTGCAGACAGAAATTGAACATTTATCGGAGAGAATTTACTCAACTTGAGAATATGAAATTGGATCCATCGTGAAACACTGAAAAAAATTACACGTGTTCAATTCACCCAAACTAAGCAAACGATTTTCCGAACTTTGCCCTAAAATAAGACGGCGATAGAAATTGAGTTTCGATTGGTCGTATGAAACGAAGCCAGAGAAAATTTGCAGTGCGGGAACATTATAATACAGAGATCAAGCGGTGTGAATACAAAGTTGAATAAATTGAGATCTCAATCTACTCAATTTCTCATTCCAAATTATTTCTGAAGCAACAAAGACGACTCGCCCTCTCAAAAGTACAGAGTCTTCCGAACGGTTGTGTATCACCCCTGTTTTTCGCACCAATAAGTAATGAAAATAGAACAAGTTTTCCAATTAAAAGTGAAAACAACAAGTTGGCAACTCACCCCTCTGCCTGCACCATAATCTGATGTCTCATCATCAACATAAAATAATCCTTAATTAAGTAATAGAAGAAAGTACGCTATTCACTACTTAATTTAATCCTCGAGGAAGCAGGAATAATTATCTGACTATGATGGAACCTCTGCCCGCTTTGGACGATCTGGAAATTCAAGAGAAAGTCGAGTCCCTTGTCGGAAAAGGGACAAGAGTTTTGGATTGTGAGAAAAACCAGTCCTTTCAGACAGAGGAAGTTTTGCTGGTTAATGGGTTCCCAGTGCCCCTGGTGGGAGAACAAGGCCAAATTATAAAGGCCGCCCTCCTCTCAGGTCAAGTGCCCCCGGGGGACTTGCTGAATGAAATCTTAATTAAGGCTGGGATCCTGAAAAACCCTGTAGAGCTGGAGGCAACTTGCAACGTTAAAACCACGACAAAGACGACGGAGGTGATGACCTTGCGAGACAAGAACGGGATTCTGCTAGATGAGCGGATGAAGGAGGTCGAGGAGGATAACCAGTACCAGAGCACGAGCAAAGAGGTTTGGCGGAAGGATTTGCAAGGGCTGGGAGAATCTCTGGGGAAGTTGGCCTTCAACTCTAGCTCCATTTCCAGCAGTGTTAATGGGAGTGTGGCAGGGTCACCGGTGAAGCATTTGAACAATGGGAGCAGTGTGGGTGGAGCCTGCGGTGGTGGGTCAACCTTGGGCTCCATGGGGTTTGGAACTTCCTCATTCTTCAGAGCTAGTTCTCCAGCAAATTTGAGCACTAGATCCTCCAATGTTGCACCACCCCCACCGCTGGTGACGGCTGGCAACATTGGTCACCAGCACTCCCCACAGTCATCCTCTTCCTCTTCTATTGGAATTTCGGAAGGGTCCTCTTCACGTTCAGAGTCATCTGCCTCATCGCTCTCCAGATTTAGTGTGAGTTCATATTTCCTAAAGTTTTTGACCCATGTCTGTACACGCACCAAGTAGAGCGTAAACATGTATTCTTGAGAAAATAGCTGATTGTATTAAGATTGATAAGGGGGAAAAGATGGAGTGGATTTTGATTAACCGGTGTAATACTGTGGATTGGAGGATTGTTTCAGTAGGAGGGAGCAGTGCTCTGAGGTGTTGGGAAAGTTTTTTCGATAATTGTAATGGGAAAGTGACATTTATTGTTCCTCCACAAAAAATATGTTGTGAAATAAATAACTTTCTTCATAACGAAGCACAATAAGTTTGTGGTTTGGACAAAATTTCCTTTCTTTTTTGGCCTTCACTCACTTTCCTCGATGCAATATGTTATCCAGGAAGACGTTTTTTAAGGAGGGCTGGTTGGTGACACTTTGACAAATTGATTGCATTCGATCCACTTCACGTCTTCCTTGTTTTTGCATGGTTTTTTCCACAGACAGAGGTATGTGTAAGCCTCAGGATCAGGCGACACTGAACTTGAATTGAGATTTGTGTATCGATCTCAGAGTTTGGAACAAAAAATACTGAGCGTTCAGAAACAACCCGACTCCAATCCAACGCCAGAAACTTTTTAATGAATGAAATTACGGCATCTGCCTCAAATTAGTTTCATGCTGATCACTTACTTATTTTACCTCAAACTCGTAATGCTAATGACGAATATCCCAAATCGCTATGTGTATGAATCGATACTAACGAAGAGAATTTTAGCCAGTTTGTAAAGTTTAATTTTATGATGGTATATTCTGTAATACGAAATTGAGGAAACCTAAGTTATGAAATAAATACGATATGTTTGATGGCGGCAGAAATCAACCAGGATTTTCATACTGCAGCAGTAAAATGTATGTGGCTAGTAAGTGAACTGTAATTTTCTTTCATCTTCATCTACAAAATTACACGTTGCAAATATAAGAACATGATATTTTGTTATTTCCTTTTTGTTGGTTGGGTCAGAAGTTATTGGGTTTCGTGGTCAAAGATCGTGAGGAATGTATGATACCTTCATGTTTTTCTTGTTTATTATACGTATGACGACTCAACAACCGGAAATTAATCACGATTTTTCTCTAACCATATGATATCGATGAAGTTGTACATATGGCGAAATGAGAGAGCGAAATGCTAAGTTCAGTGGCTGAGGAATATTTAATACAAGATGCCCTGATGATAGTTCATCATTTTCCTTATAATTTACTCAAAAACCTCTACTTGGACCGTTTCTCATAATTTTTGTTTTTGTCAAGATTTCGCCTCTCTTTCCCTAATAACGTAGGACTAATTTGTAATTTACTTATTTATTGATTCCTGCTCGCCATATGTGCGACACGATTTATGGATAATGGAATACAAGTTTTGAAAGTGAAACCACCTCCACCTTCTGTTAAGACACTCGCACGCACATTCTGCTCACTCGCTATGAAATGAACGGTCATAAATTTTGTTCGTTTTCAGCCAAGTTGTTTTTGTTACATCATGCACGCACATTACAAATTCGAAAGGGTTCTCAAAATATCAGAGTCGTTTGCGTAATTAAATTAACAGGTATTTGTAAATATGTACTTGTGAAGAAACATTACAGTTTTGCCAATCTTGCAACATTATTGTTAGCTTTACTAAATCAATACTGTGAAATACAAGTAAAATTTCCTGTAAATATTTCTACAAGAAATGCTATGGATAAGCTAAAAGCGAGCAGAAATTGTCATAATTTTGATAACGGATCATTGTATTCATTTAAAATTTTGTCTTTCTAAAAATACGTTTAGATTTTACTAATTTGTCACATTCGCATATGATACGCTTCCGAGCGTGGAAGTGGGTGACTACCAGCTATTAATTTGATTTCGCATGTGGCATGTTTTTAGAGGCTTTTTGATTTTATGGCAAGTTCAAGTTAGGTTCATCCTCATTTCATTTCAATAAAAGGATTCTCACAATTTTTTGGGTTCACGAGTAGCATAAG
This sequence comes from Folsomia candida, assembly GCF_002217175.1. Classification (NCBI taxonomy): domain Eukaryota; kingdom Metazoa; phylum Arthropoda; class Collembola; order Entomobryomorpha; family Isotomidae; genus Folsomia; species Folsomia candida. The sequence continues at coordinate 20,996,551 of NW_019091193.1, read as the reverse complement.
AAGTTCAAGAAAAACACCAATTGCACAAGATCTGGGAGGGTGTGTATAATGACGTGTGAATAGCGTGAACATATTACTCGTTTGAGCTCAGGATTCATTTTGTACTTCTTTGGGGTTGGATTCAAATCCATCCTTGAGAGAAAAAAAACTTGGGTCGTTCCGTTCCGAACTTGAGTACTTGTTGTGTAACTTGCATACTACACACGATGTCTACTTTCTTCACCAACTCCCATTTATTTGATTTCGTAAGCAAACACTTTTTTGTGCTGGAAGAGTTTAATGGATGTGATCTTTTGGGATGTTATGCCAAGTTGGTTAATCTAATGGAATGAAGGCATGCAGTGCTTTTTCCTTGTTTGTAAATAAATTATGGGTGGTAAACTTTGGGTGCATGAAATTGAAACATTAGCATCGTCTTCATACCCTGAGTTTTACACTGCTTGACGAGAAAATCAGAGTAAAGAGTGGGTTACAGTTATCAAGGGTTATGCATTTTTTGATAATTTACTTTTTGTATTATTATCGCAATTAGTATCAAGATTACAGCAGCCAATAAGATATTCTAAAAGCCTCAATTTATATTTTACCTTCTCAAACAACTCTGCAGCATCGTTATATGAATTACGGGTTCAATTGGACAGAAAATCTACGAAGAACTGATAAAGGCTAATAAGCTTAGGAAAGTTTGCGTAAATACGCAGTGTAACAAATGTTTGAAAGGAAATGCTATTGATCTGATATCCTGAGGAAGTTGTTTGGGATATGCGCAAATATAAAGATGGAGAGAAAACAAGAGAAAGTGTCACTGCTTGTCGAGGACGTTGAAATCTGAGTTTACACGGGAAAAAGCTTTTAGTTGAATAAGCAATAAATTCGTGATGAGAAGACTTATTTGAACAGAATGGAACATCCATATCAACACTGATGCACTTTCCCCTCGCTCAAAAGATTACTACAGACTAAAGTTTCATTTAAATTTTAAATGGTACACTTGTAATTGGTACGTTTTCTGCTACTCCTACATATTTACATGTGTATGTACATCCGTGCACGTTTGCCATAATTGTCCCAACGCACTTGTACACTCGAATACTCAACAAGACATCATCATCTCAACTGAAATCTATTCATGCGAAGGAGACAGACATCCAGGAGACAATTTTGTAGACGGTGCAATAACAACACTGTCGCACTGTCGGCGTCGCTACTGCCAGCGAAGTTTCCCTTTCAATCCATTTCATCCTTCAAGTTGTCATTTGTTGTTATACGCACTAAAATAAAACAAAATAACTCATCTTCATCCACTCCCACTTCCACTTGTTATCTACGCACCAAAATGTCCCAAGTCACGCGACCAAAACATAAACATTACGAAGGGCGATAATGGTATCGCATAACGTCGTCCGATGTGAACGGCAGAGGGAAAAGAAAGTATCAAAGGGTTACAATAGCAGTGCAGACGGAGAGGAGTGAAAGTGAATTTCTGTAAGAGGTTTTCTTCCTGAGGTTGCTTCGTGGAGTGGGAAATGCAGCTGTTAACTTAACTTTTGCGTCTCATGGGATGTGACATCTTCATCAACATCACTGGAAGGAAATTCATAGAAGGGAACATTATTATTCTTATTTCGAGTCCATCGTACCTAACTTTTTTGGCATCGCCTCATCGAGGAAACAGAGTGAGGCAGCGAAATAGTTGGATGAAAATGGGAGTCTGGAGACTGGACATAAAAATATTCAGCATTTTATGACAACCTGGAAGTAATAATGGACGATGAAATGTGAACTTGCTTCTTTAATATTTGTCTCAAAATGCATACATGCTAAAGAATAATGACAACTGGTGTATTTGTAGCAGAGGAACAAAATCAATGACCAAATTAGAAATTGATTATGATTGCCGTGGCCGTATTTAGCTGGCACAAACTGCTATCGTTAAGGTGTAATTTGTGATAAGATTTTATTACACGCGATTTACCGGTTTATATAGCAGGTGAATATATTAGATTGTTGATTAGCAAGAGTGAGCTGAAAATAAATTGAGAATGTGTCCCCTTGTTGTACTAATGTAAGTAAGAGACCTGTTAGTTGAGGAGTTCAGTAGCCAAGCACATGCAATAATTTTGTATCATTCATCTCACTTATGTAGCATAAAGTGTCATTGCCGTGATGCATGCTAATAATAAAGTGTGTAGAACCTATTTAGGAACTTATACTTGTAATCTGTTAACGGAAGGGTTTGGTCGCTATTTAATTTTTCTAAGGTTTGCATCATTATTTATTTAGCCACGTATGAAAATAACTAAAAGATAAGACTTTGAAATGGCCTCGTGTGGTGGTTCATTTAAAATCGATTAAGCATCAACGCCAAAGTTTGAACTATCATTATCATCATCATCATAACCAGCAGCCATAATTTTCATTTGTCACAATCTGACTTCAAATACGGGTCATCTTCAACTTTCCCCATTCTTCCATTAGTTTGCAGGACGATGAGAATGCCATGATTTATTCGCTTCATTAGATATCTAAATGCATTTCCAATATTTCTTTCAAAGTTGGAAACCTTCAAACTCTTTCAGACAGTCTCCGCTCCCATAAATAATTTTCTTTCATTATTTCACATGACAAAGTTACATTCACTTTCTCAACGGGGGTGGCGGAATGTGAGAAAGGGCAAGTTGACGAAGCACGATTTTTCCTTTCAGAAATTCCCACATAACGATACCATCGCCCATAAGCACTACTGCAGCAGTGTATTAGAAGTATATGCACGATAAAAAGAGTGAAATTTTATCGTTTGGGGACTCTTCAACTCGGTTCTTGAGGCTGCCTGGCCAGTGACTTATTTATGAGGATAAAGTCTCCTAAATCAATTCAATGCGCGTGAGAACATTAAAAGTTGTAATGGAGGGAGTGTCTGTCTGGACGGACGATAACTTGAGGTTGGATAAGTGCAACTTTCACCGAGCCAGAATATGTGAGCTTACTGACCGACCAGACAATATTTTTGGACTTTGTGACAATTCTTGAGAAATTTGTACCTAAAGTGCGTTTACTTAGGGGAACAAATCTGTGATGCCATAAGTCAAAAGTACAAGTGGTATGCGGTGAATGATTTCGACGTTTCAAGAGAGTGCTTCTTACTTATTTCAGCTGTATTATTCCGAGTGTTTTAGCATTTCATACATAAATGACATAAATTGCAGCACCATGATCTAAGTCCGGAATCTCAACTCGTTGGCATTAGTTGAACTTGACCAGGGGGCATTTATGAGTAACATGAAAAGTGAATAAAACGCGTTATGCAACATTGACTTGACAATTTGGCTTCCTGTCTGGCTCCAACTTTGCTCCTGGAGTTGTGAATTCTCAGACATATAGTAGTTTCACATAAACATGGCATTCACATCGTATTTACAATTCACAATGCCATGCAGCCATACAATTTACAACCACACATTTTCTCAGCCACGCATACGAATCGCCAACAGCTTGGCGTTATGAAAGGAAAGTAATGGAGAAAGTAGGAGCAAAAGAAGCCAAGGCAGCACAGCGTGATGTGGCTGCCTTGTTGAAGCACTGTAACAATACGCTTTTCTGGACTGCAACCAGCATGTCGATAAAATGGCTGCAATCAAGTTCAATGCAATGCCTAAGTTCAGGATGTTGTGTGTACGTAGGGGCAAACTCATGTCTGTGAAAGTTGGTCTTCTGATTATTCTGCATTCACTTATGGACAAGCCGAGTGCTTTTCCTCTCTTTGTAATTTAATTCCTCTTTTATCTCCAACCAGTCTCGTTGGCTGCTGCTTTTCTCCCAAATAGTTTGGTATCTCAATTTCATGGAATGCGGAGATACGCATTTTATTACGTATCTGGCCTTGGCATCCATTAGCAATTCGACGAGGGAATGCAGTTTATAGGAAATTTGATGACCATCTACATGATGGGGTGACTTCCTCAGCTCCAGTACAAAGAAAACAGCTGGATAATCAGAACCTAAGTTAAATTGACAATTGATTGCATTCTTATCATACTGCGAGTTGCTGCATTATTCGATTTTCCTTTAACTAGCTTAAAGTAAACTCAGAAAACTACAACAACAGAAGCTAAGCGCAAGGGGTATGGAATAAAGTCAATCAATTGACTTGAGACACTGTAGCACAGCACATTCTGTAAACACGGACACGAAAAGAACTAGTCGAACAATGCAATGCAAAGACACTTGCTGTTCTTTCGGGTCATTCATTCGGTTTTTATACCCGGAAAATATTGTCCTTTCAAGTTAGCAATAATTGGTTTTTCGCCCATGCACCAAGCAAATATTTTCACCAAGTGTGCTCTTGCGTGGCAGTCTACTTACTTCTCACCAAATTAGTGTCCTTCCGTTACATGGCCTTTTGCTCACTCTGTTTACAAGGAACCAATTTACTTTCGCTTCTGTCCAGGTCCAGATAAGGTAAAGTAATTTCGTGAGATTTACTCCGGTGGTGCTGGGATGTGTTGTGGGCTGGAGAAAGGCTCGTCTACTTCACAAATGTGCGTACTGAAGACTTTCCAGCTGAGGCCACCATCTTCTTCCTTTGTTCACCTACCTGAATTGAAGGGCTGAATTGATGTCTATACACATTTGCTTGATGATATTCGTGAGCATAGGGTCCAGGTGGCACTTTTATGTTTTTTCTCTAAATTCATTTATTTAAATAAGAAAATCCAGAGAAACATGCTGTAGCTTTGAGATAAAAGCGAGTTTCACTGGAAATTCCATTTCATGATCATTTCTAGCGTGATGCTTGAGTCGGTTTTAAACCTTTAAAGCTCCAACAACTAACTGCGAGTGAAAGTTGCACATGCACACCACACCACTTTTACACCAGGGTGGAAATGGTTGATTGTGCTTGTAAGTTGACACGAGGAATATAAATTAAGTTTGTTTCCTCGCCTTGAATGCAAACATTCAATTTACCTTAGTGCTTTGGGCAGTTGGCTTGTTCTTCTCTTTTTTCGGTTTATTATGTGGACGAGAAGTTGGTTGTTCATTGGTGAGTCTTTGTTCTTTTTCTTTTTGTGGTTAATTAAATGGTGTAATAAATACCTCTTGAATTGCTCACTTTGGTTGATTCATGGTGATAAAGCACTCCTCTGTTTCTGCAGTTGTGAGCTGCAAGAACGCACTTGGTGAAAGTAGAATCGCTTATTTTCCAGTAAAGTCAAAGCCAAAAGGGAAACATTTTCTTATCTCAGGAAATTATCAGAAACAATCCACGGTCATGTTTGCTTCTCCTTGTTCGCCCAAAAAAGTTTCGCTTTCTCTGCTTCATTTCCTGAATTTTTGTCAAGTTAGTTAGTGTAACTTGGAGCGATAAGATAGTTGGTCAAGGTAATCGTAATACTTATTATCTCTGGTTTACTCAGCAATCTTTTCTCGACTAGAGTGCCGTCGTTGCGTTACAAGTTATTATTGGCGTGGCGAACCACCACTCTTGTGACTTTATTAACACTTTTATTTCTAACCAGAGAAAGTTTCTTTATTTGAAAAGTTTTTGCTGTCTAATCTTTATGGCTATCGGGGTTTATCGATAAATGAAAATGAAACTTTCATGGACAGCAGACGCATTATGCGACGACTGGAAGTACTCATAAGTGGCAGAAGGACACGTTGTAGTAAAAATGCCAGTTATGAAGAACCACGAGATTAAAAGCGATATTACTTTCACTTGACGAAACTATTTGGATCTGGTTGTATATATATATCGTAGCTAAATTTGTTACTATGCGTGAAGAAGTCTGGCTACCCCATAACTTTGGTGTATTACTGCGATCAAGATACTTTGTTTTTACAAGAGATCTGACAAACTTGTCTGCTCAAAATGTCAAATAAAGTATTATTCATTCTGGTGAAATGAAATTCTGGTGAAATGAAAATTCGGATATTACTGAGAAGAGAACTCTTCCCCATACTCCTAGTTACATGATATAGAGGCAGAAAAAGACACATTTTTATGAATTATGGGTCAGTCTTCGAAACCTTTGGGTGGATTTCTTACACGCGTGGAATTATCATCAGCATGGAGTAGTTTAGCTCAAGGTGAAGAATCCCTAGATATTTACCACCTTCGAACAATCCAATTCATCATGTTTGTGATTCGGTTGGGGTGGAATTTGATGGGTGACTTGATTTGATTGAGTGGAGATGGAATTTTCAGATTTGATTCCTATTCCGAATCCAATCTCATCCAAACTGTGATGATGATGACACTCCAGAAAGTCAAGTCATTCTGTAAAATAATGTATTTGTTCGCACACACGCACACACACATTGGTTTGGGAAACATTTCACATTTTAATGCTGACAAGGCACAAAATTGACAAGTTGGCTCAAGTCTCTACAACATTTAGAGAGAATTTTTTGATCCCATTGTCTTCTTCAAACGAAGAAGCAACATTTTATCCACTTATGTGTCTTGGCGCGTATGACGTGACTCCTCCTGACCCTTGTTCGGAAGTTGTAAAAATTCGGACGTTTTCAACTACTTTTGCTTTGTATGGAAGAAGAAGAAGGATGAAGAATAAAGGAAGTTTACGGTTGTAAAACAGAAGCAAAACCCAACTATCTGTTTGGATTTGCACTCGTCTGCCTCATACATACATAGCTACAGAATACATAGTTTCGGTGCACGATTTTTCCGGAATGCTTTCGGATTTCATCACATGCACCACCACGAGTTAGTTCAACTCCAGCAGAAAAGTGAAAAGAAAATTCCCAAAGCTGCCTGAACCATATCCGTTGAAGTAGTATTATTGACACGGCATTGAACGAGTCAATATATAAAATAGCGTCGTTCTTGAGATGCTGCTGCTGCTGCTGAAAGTATTCGAGCCGAAGCTCTGCTGCATGTGAGTGGGGAGGATGAAAATACCAAATATCACGAAAACTGCACCCTCTCCTGGTACCACCCACCCTTCAGTGCTGCCTGCATGGTCATGAGTCATCTACTACCTCATCTCGCCTGATGGATTTCCTTCCCCTCGTTCCTTCCACGGTGTGCTTCCTTCCTTCCTCGCCTTGGGAAGAAGAGATTCGAGATGAGACCAGGCTGAGAGGAATGTTTCACTGGATAATACTTGGTAATAATATGGAGAGAGTAATTCCTAGCTCTCCCTTCCCTCTCTCCGTCCAACTCCAAAACCATCTCAACCAGTGCAAAAGAGAATTGAATGGCATAATCATTTAGATTCACGAAGGCTCTGCTGATGTTCCAGACGATGGAATGATGGGTTTACAACAAAGTAAAGTGTACATGAAATAAGTGTTTTTTTACCCCTGAAATTGGTTGATGTCATATTTGCCTTTTGATAACTTATGCTCAACCAACTCATCTCCAATTTTATGCGAGTCTGTGTGTTTTATTCTGCTCTTGAATGAAGGAAAGTTAATGTTCCGGAGATGCGGAAAGGCGATAAGAGGTTAGACCAAGGTTTGATGGGCGAACAATGTACTTGAATCGAGTAAAGTTAGAAACAATCATGTCTCCTGTTTCGACCTTTCGACCAAATCAAATTGTACACGCGTAGCTGTGTATAAATTCCATGCCACACACGCTTGCTATTTTTTTACATTACATAAAAGTATTATGCGGTTAGCTAGTTCATCTCTTTCTTTATTTCTCTGTCACTTTAATGTCCATCTGGTTTTCATCCGTCTGTAGCCTGTTCTTTCCATTACGAATACGTAACAATGTCCAACGCACATCTCTCACCCTTTGTTCACCTTCATTTCCTCCTTTGTTTTCGGGCTGAGTTGGGGATGAATGCAAGACGTTATCGCGCTTGTCTCTCCCTAATCTCCCGTGGGTGAGAATGTCATGTTCATTCGTGGAAAGGAGCTTGATGAGCTTTGAAATGCGAATCGAATCCTTGTCGGAGACACAGCCTTTTAAATCAATTCTATATTTTATTTATTCGTTTAACGCGGTTGTGTTGTGGTGTGTGAACTGGTAACAAACTTCATTTTGATCGCCCTTTTTGGAGGAAACCTCAGTCGCTTCTACGGTTCTTTGAAAATTACAGAACTCACATTGGGTGCTACGTCAACGCATTTTGGTCGTTGTCGTCACCACTATCTTGCGTTGATTACATCTTGTTTACGAGTATTGTTTTGTTCCGTTTTTGACATTGCTACACTCATCTCTGTTTAAGAAACGGGGGAATAAAATTCAAAATATGAGACGATTGTGCATTCTTTTGTCGTTACTTCATCCACTCTTCTGCTTGCTGCGACTACTAGTGTAGCATTGCCAAGGTTCGTTTGGATACCGTTAGTACCGTTTCGTTAGATAAGATTGATTTGAATTTGAATGCATGAAGCACTTTGGGAAATGGAAAAGGGCAGAGAAACTGTGAATGGAATTTCTACACAACAACGAGCGAACGAGATTTGAGATTTCTTAAGAGATTTCGTATTGCGAGTTTCTCTTCACATTTGAGTCCCTCTGGGTGGGTGCCTCTTCTTCTTTACGCGTATATCTGCATGTACAGACGTGTGTAGATGATGATCTAAATAGATTAAGAAAGATTGCTCCGTTGTGGACGCAGTAATGGTGGAAGAATTGTGTATGATGGAATTTTTCAATGAGTTGGAGATGATGAGATGCATTCTTTCTTCCCCTGCATGCGTTTATTTGGTTGGGAAAGCAAAATAGTTGTAAAATATTCAAAAGAATTTCTTCAATATCTCTATTTCCCGAGGATGCGGTCTGCTAACATGCATTCTACGAGCACAATCAGTGCGGAAGTCTGGGAGAATTTTATTTACACGTGTTTCACCTCGCAGTGCGGTAATAATTTCCAAAACATGAGACAACAATATTCATTCAATGTTTTTTATCAGGGAAATTCAACAGGGTAGGAATTCCTCGCAGCTAATCTTGCGCGGTTGGTGGGCTGAAGACATACCTCTCCAGAAATAAATGCCGACTGTCCGTTTATTTATAGTGGCATATCTGAGGTAAATGTGGTGTAGCAAATGTGTAACCTGAGACGGATGTCTCCACGAAAGAACGAACGAACAAGACGCAGTGTATCCACTCCTACAAGAATATTTATTTACTCAAACAGCCCGAAATAATTTGTTCATATACAGACCGACGAGAGAGGAGTGACTGGAATACTCGTCAAAATGTATGAGCTCGAGAACTTGATTTTCTCTCCCCCGACTCTTTTAGACTCGAGATTAGAGTCGATTAATCGATGTCTGTAGGTCCCGGTTGGTCATCAAGTAATCAACGTGGGTCGTCTAATTGTGATGGACATTGAGAGTAATTTATCAATATCAAGCAACGGGGGAGGAAAAGAGGGAGTTGGACGAACGCTCAAAGTAGTAACTTGATCTCTCTGGACAAAATTACTCGGTGCTTGTAATGTGACGAGAATCCAGCTCCCCAGTAAAAGTAAATGGATAACTAAAGAGGTGGAGTCGGAGGAAGGGTGGCATGCAAATAAACTTTTATGGAACTTTGATTTTAAACCCAATTTCACCAAAGTCTCAATGCATTTCCAAACTTGCTCGTTTATTTCTGCACTAATTGTTGCTTGAAAAATTGCTTTCTTTATGAGAAGGAATGATTTATGATACTCGTTGCAACACGTCCTGTGTAATGTCAGCGACCATTCAGCGTAATAACATGGCAAGTACACAGTAAAAATTTTTAAGTCTGTGCAGAGTAAAATATAATACTGTGCGGACTTGAAAGTGATTCCACGCTGTGCAGAGTAAACCGAGCGAATTTGCCAAAGGGTAACCGACTTAACCCTGAGCGAGTTGGTGGCTAGCCCCGCACAGGGTTAGCGTATAACTCGTCAAGGGGTCACCATTAACGCGGTACCGAGCTACCACTTTACTGGTTACAGGGTTGTTTTTACTGGTTTTGAGCTATCCATGCAAAGTATGTATTAACGGACAATTAATATTATATTCAATTAAAAACTTCGTATTTAATCAGGTGTAACAAAATTGTGGGTAAAAATTTAAAATTAATTATATCCTCTTCAACTATCTATCTATAACTATGTAAAATCCAAAAAATAGCAACATATTTGTCCGAATTCTTAATGGTTGTTCAAAGTTCAGATTATGTCCAATGCCCTGTACAAGTTCAACCAGGTCGATCTCTTTCAATGTCGACAAGGGGTCATCACAGATGTGTTTATCTAAAAAAATAAAACAGCGTTAAATATTTAGTACGAATGATTTCAAGTCCCCAAAAAATTATAATGAAAACTGACCTTGAAATTTATGGAAGTAATCACTCAAATTGCTCCAACAGCCGTCTTATTTCAACACAAGTACACATCAATAGTAGTTTGTGTACCAGAGAGTATAGATGGGATTATGCTAACTAATTATTATTATTATAAATACGTATTACTAATTGTTTGTATAAGTAAAGCAGAATTATTAAATTTCTGACAGTCAGGTAAAGTAAAAAAAATATTTTGGAGAGTGACGAGTGGTGGACTGACAAAGCTTCGTGCCCGCTCGTGATAGATGGAGTAAAAAGAAAGCATCCTTTTTACTCCATAAAGAGTAAATCACAGGGTCATAACTCGAGCATGGGTAACATTAACACGGGGACGAGTAAGCCAGTCAACATTTACTCGGCACCCGTTTACTCGTGGATTAACACCACATCGCATTGATGACTTTACTCCAGGTGGGACACGGTTTACAATGTGCAGTGTTGGAGTCATTTTTACACAAAAAAGGGTTACCTCGAATTTTTAGTGTGTACTTTCGGCCGTCGCCTAATGAATCGCTGTTCACGGTACGTTGTGTCAAATTGGACTGGGATGAAATGCTGCGTAACAGTGGACTATTGTCAGTGGATGTTGATTGCTTATGATTGATTGATCGAGTTAGATTGATTAGATTTTATGGTGATGAAACGGTACATGCACGCTGCATGAGGCGAGTAGTGAAATTCCCCACACAAAGGGATACTCCTTGATGCGATATCAATCAATGCAATTTGCAACTCATTATGGGTGGTGTGTGAAAATTAGTGCATCGGGATTTATGGTCCTCCATTCTTGATGCAGAAATCTAATTATTTTCAAGTGGTGCTTGGCACAGTCTTTGATGATGTCGACTAAATATTTCGTGAAATTTGTAACAACCACGGAAAACGCCGCTCTTACAAACCATTCTGTGTGGTGAATTGAATTCTAATTTAATGCATAATAGTTCCCAAATTGTAATATTCCGAAATTCAAGTGTAATATATACAGGTAGCTTTAAACTTAGGCAGTTGAATGAAGTAAACTCACAGATGGGCTGCTATTATTCTCGCCAAGTATTTGTTCCCTTCCATCCAACCCGTATTCTTGATTGCTTAGACAAACAACAACAGTTAAATGTTTCTACTTCAAAAGCAGTATGCAACACTTGGAAATCTACTGAATGATTTTGTATAAAGCTCTGAAAAAGTTTCTCCAACAATGGCCAATATGTATGTATGCACGCACGTATAATATGCATGCACTGATTTACCCAGGTGCTTGACATCCTATGGATTCTGTTGATTTTATCTGCGTCTTATAATAATGCGAATGCCAACCAATTATTGAACTTCATCAGCTAAAGCGAATTCCGACAAAGGAATCGACATGCTAAAGTGGACTTTGAACGTAAAAGCAGCAAGTTGTTGAAACTGCGGCAGTTCGTGTGCTGCATAATTAGTTTTTCCGTGTCCATATTCTAATAGTGCAGATCTCTGACAGAATTTATTTAGTCATGAACCGTTTAGTATTCTATATGCATACGCAGTGGTGTAAAACACTATAGATTTTTATAAAAATAGGCTTCTCCTCAGTTTTACTTCTTAGATATTTCTCTCCACTTGTCTATTGTACTGCTAAATAAGTGCTTATTTTGTATGCATGGTGCATATTTTATTCCGTAATAAGCATTTTATTGCAGTCGCTGTATATCTCGAAGGATTTCTTCATATTGTCCAACGTCCTGTACGATAAGAGACTTATTGCTTATGCAATATTGCACTATAAACATTCCCCTCTCATCCCCTGGTTCGGATGCTTATTACTTCACCAGACATTGGCTCTGGCTGTGGTTTCACAAGAAACAGACAACACAGAAACGCTTACCACAAAAGTCAAAATGCATGCAATGCAATATATTTTTATATTTGGACGTCGGATATGAAAACGTAATCCATCACTGACAACCTTGCAATAAAACGGGGGACATAAAATGATATGAAATAAATCGGAACTTCAAGTGGATTTTCTCGGCGAATGGATTCAACATGTATTTTGTGGTTTTAGGATGCACTCTTTATACATATATCGTGTATGCATACAGCGTTATGCACACTTTATCCGTATTTCGATCATAGCAATTGAAATGATTGCCAATATTTATTATTTGAACCGAGTGAATGATCCAAGTCCAGGAAAGCAAAAGTGGTGTCCGTAAATAGATCTGGCCATAAGCTCCAACCTGACGACAAAAGGGAGATGATATCCCAAGTTCCGTATTTTCTTCTTCCAGTACGTGTACATATATTTTTAAGGGATATTTCTGTAGAGGAGACTTTCACACGCTCGAATGTCGATTTGTTTTCATAAAAATATATCCCGAGAAAATTTCCCCTTTGAGGATACAAAATGCTGCTGGTGTAGACCTCACAGCCAATAGCACCAAAGAGCAAAGAACAAAGAGAAAGAGGGCTCCTGAAATTGTAATAAATGCAACTGCAACTCTCCCAACCTTTGTTTGGGTGGGATAACAATCAATAGGAAGAAATTGGCTACACCTGCTCTAAATTTGGGCAATCTGTTGCTAATGCGTTGTATGGCTTCGTGTTGGCAAGTTAAGTCAACAACGGGGTGTGCACAGCTCAAACGACCAGATTGAGGATTACAAAATCAAACATAGAGAATGAAACCGGTGATTTTATTTGACAATGGATCCTTGTGAATAAATATGTAACAAAAAGTTAATGAGGGTGTAAATTGACAGTTTAAATTGAAGTTTGGGAATAGCATATCTATGCTATTCCTCAGGAGAATTATGTGAATTCCAAGACTTTCAAGAAAATATACTTTCACGAAAAGCATAATACTTTATTTCAAAGCATAAAATCGTGCACTGTTGCGAGCTCTGGCTGAGAGATGGGAAACCTCCGTGTTGAATGTTCAGGGTGAAAGTGAACAACGGAGGAACGTTCGGAATGTTGGTGGTGAAACCTTTCCTGCTTTCTTTCACTCTGCGCTGCCCAACTTTCTCCTTGCGTCTACACGATGGCAGTGCCAGTGACTTGTGGAAAATAAAAGCGAAAAACAAGACTGTTTTACTCCTCAAGAATGCAAAACTTGATGCAATTCTCCTTTATTTTGCAGTGCTTTCTGTCGAATAACAAATGATATTTACTTTCCTACGCTTTTGCTTGTTACACATTGTTATACAAATTGCACACACGTCGTTGGTTTCCTGAACAAATAAACACAGTGTTAACGTGGCTGGCTATACGTTTGTGTGGAGAACCCAAATGAATACACACCCACGCAGTCTGTGCACGATATGGGATTGTCACCTCCAACCAACTGAATTGGCAGGATTATGTTGTAAACTAAAAGAAAATACATTTTACGTTCGCTCCTGGTTTTATAAAGTTCTAAAAGTTTACACCTTTCGTACAATTCTCACACCACCAGCGGATTTGCCCCCAAATAAAAGAATGTTGCTTTCGCCACTTTTATATGATATGCTTCGAAAGCTCCAAACAAACAAAGCTGGAGAAAACAAGAAAACTTTATTTTTTTCTGTATGTCTTCCATGAAAGTATAAACACGTTCTTTTCTTTGTTTCTTTACAGCCCAGCATATTTGGGACGGTCGCGTCTTCACCAAGCCCCGATTTCTGCTATGCTGCCAACCACCAAAGAAAGGTAGAGAAAGCCGTTAGTGCTATTTATAATTATTCCTTGAAATATGTGTGTACAACTCGTGTTCAAAGAGGACCAAATAACTTTAGGAATTGCATATATCAAGGAACTTGTGGCGAAACCGAGACCGTAAATTACGGATTTAAATTCTTAAATATATCCGGGTATCCAGAGTAGAGTAACATACTTATAGTTGGAGCTTATGGGTAGGGAAGGATGCCGACTGAGTCCATATCCCATTGGATGGATGATGGGAAGAACATCTCAGTGCATGCTAATTGATTTGATCATTAGCTGATTGGTAGCCGTACTGGCGGTGCGTGTATGCAGGAAGCTGAGTTGGTGAAAGGAAAGCCAGTCCAAACCCGTGAAATATTGCAGTGTCAACGACGAAACTGCTTTTACTCGAGTATTTATCGGTAATAAGGAGGAGGCTTGAACCAAAACTATCATCAAACCCCCATGCATAACACCAAAGCAAGAAGTGTTGTGCTGAGTTGCTCTCGTTCCAACTTGCGGATTATGCAAATGTTGTCATCCTCATATTTATTCGAAACTGCTTTATTCGAAATATTTCATAAACCTTGAATCAGTTTTTTTTCTTATAAAATTTTAGAGTACCAAAAGGAGTATCAAAATTTTTTTTTTTACATACTTATGTATTGTATTCGGCCTTATCCGTAATACTACGCCAATTTAATAACTGTTGCCTTTTTTGCTAAATGACAACACAGATAATTGGTAAGACCATACATGTGCAGTAACGTAACCGCCGGGTAATAGATTGTCACCATATTAATACTTGCATTCCCACCTAATGCGGGTATTTCCACCAGTTTATCAAGATCAAAAGGCTTTTCTAAATTTCTCCCACTTTGCAACTTTGAAAGAGTTAATTGGCCATATGACTAATGACCTGTAATGGATCTTAATTTGCATTTTCTAACAACAACAAACTTCGTTGGTCCCCCGGGTGTTGTTCTTAACACGAAATGTCGTGATGAACATTCACTTCGCTGGATCAAGCGTTCACGTCATCTGATATGCATAAATAAATAGAATGGAAAGCACCACGGCGTTATAGAACTTTGAACTTGAATTACCTGCGGTGTTGCTGCCAATATCGCTTCTATATCAAATGTTCAAATGGATCATCTTTCAGGTTAATTAATCAGCGTCATTTAGTTCCTCTCGCCATATGCACAGATACATTATGGATTCCATTTACGTACAATTACCGCAATTTTCCCTTGAGGTTGGCATTTTATGCAGGTTTCGTGCAGTACCTTTCACAACTTTTACAGATACATAAATACTTCTGTGCTTCAAAAAACGATCCATGCAGGCTTCATTAAACGGTGTAAGTTTTGTTACCGGTCAACAAGATATTCTCCTCATGATCATTTGCAAACAAGCCCTTTGTTAAAGTTCAGCATTGCTCTCGGAATCAAAACGCCATCAGCCCCTAGATGAATGGAAATGGTGTTTGTTTGTTTGCAGATGAACTTTCTTTAGTGAAATGAAAGCAACAACAAAGTTCGAAAAGATTTAAGTGTCAAAAGTTTGGGGTGACGAAGATCAATGTGCCCCAGCGGTTATGGGTGATTATATGTAACAGCAGCTTTGCTATACTCGTATGACTGATCATCTCGAGACGAGACGGGAGAAGGATCGTCTGTGCAATCAGATTCTGTGTAACGCAGTAAAGGCAGTGTAGCAAAATATGCAAATTCAAATTGTGGTCGAGATTCCAGAGTCTGTATTGAGATTGTGCTTTATTTATGGTCAATTCAGCTGTGAACTGAATAAGAACTAACCTCCGTGGAGAGGTTACACTCTGAACAAGACAATGGTACGAATAATCGATAACGATGAAAGACGTTAATTCGTTAAGTTGGCAGCCAGCAAAGGATCCGCTATATGCAAACTGTGGCAGCATTTTGTACGTTGGATATCTACGTATGCACATATTGCTCCTTCAACAACCTGGTTCATTCTATGAATGAAATGAAGAGATGAAAACGGATCAGACCCAATATTGACTTTCTCACGGCGAGAGGGTTGAATAGATTATGCATTAAACGTTATCGATATCTTTTATCTTCCTGCCTTGCGAAGGAAATCGCTTCAACTTTAACTGGAAGTAATGTATATTATTCAGAGAATGGATACTACGTGCGAGAATGGCTGTGAAAGCCGGCTAAATTGTCCACCCTTCTCCGCCCTTATTGGACAAGATGGACAAGATGATATTATTACCAGCAGAACAGCATCACTAGATTGCTCATCATCACTTTCGATAAAGTGGTGGGTCGAGACAGATGAGACTTATGCTGCTAATGGACATTTTGACTTTGACACGGATAATTTAATGGGGTCTCCTAATGTACTAATTAAATTGAGTCGAGTCATTTTGTGACTAGTCGCTCCGTAGACTCAAAGGTAACCATTGTGCACGCTCAAGAGCTGGGTCTGCCTTTAATTTAATGCGAACCGTTTGTCACTACTCCCATTTGTTGAGAGAAACTAAAAATCAATATTTATGAAATAATTTTTGATATTGTATTTTATTCGTTATTTATGAGTTTAAAATTTCTTGCGAATTTGACTGTCTAGAACGGTGAATGCAATTTCTCTGAGATCAGTGTAATTTTCGATTGTATCGGTTTGGGAACTTATTATGGTCAATTTCATGCGAATTGGGTAAACATTTTCCATAGCATACTCGGCACATGTTATCTTTCCATCCATGACTGGAGCAAATAATGAAGGAAGCATTTTTTTTTCTTTTGGGACGGAGTGGAACGGAGAAAATAGAGGGAGTGGAACCCCGCAGGGTTATCTATTTCTCCGCTTCCTTAAAATATGTGGAAAGTCAAATCCACTTCCAGTTGACATTTTATATCATCATGGCATTGTGTTGTAAATTCACTTATCGACTTTCTCTTCCCGCAGCACGCAACATTTTCAAAAGAAAAACCGAGTTCAAGGATGAATGCTCATTTTTTACGACAGAATAACAATACAAATACATATCGACAACAGTTAGTCAGTGCCATTGTGGAGCATTGTTGTTTTGTAAAGGTTTTCCTTATTGAATTATGTACATTACAACCTAGAAACGAAACATACATATATCTGAGCACATCCACCATGTTGTAGGCACACTTATGTAATATGTTTATACATATACGTACGTTTAGAAAAGCATTTGTGAGACTGAGCTGAATTTGACAACAGATTTATTACGCGATTGTACTCTAAAAGTTTCTGTTTTCAATCATCATTTATTCATTTAACAAAGTTGGTGAGTGTTGGTGATATCCCTTAAAAAATGGCAAAGAAATAAGCTGGGTTTTCTTGAGTTTTGTATGCGATGTAATTAATTGTAAACAATTTTCCCCACTCGAGGTCGACTCAAATTTAAAATACCACACAATCCCAGGAATGAAGGAAAGACGGAGAAAAGAGGAGGTGTCCGATTGGGGCCTTCCATTCCTAAACAAGATTGGACCAACTGCTGAAATGAAATTTGGAAATGAATAAGTGGACGAGTAAGCGGATTTGATTTCATGAGAATTTCCTGTGCTGCAAGGTAGGAGACATTTCAAGTCTGAGTGGGTGACGCTAAGTAGTGCGTTGAGAGGATTCTCGAAACAAAGTTCCGTATGATTCTCCTCTTCGTGGCACATGGCAAGTTATGAGAAAGTGGAAATTAAATGGGGTGCTGGAGGTGGAAGTAATTCTAGACTTGCAAAAGGAGTGTCTAAATGAGAATCAAACTTTCGGAGGGGTAAAATTCCGCTAATTTTTAGCTCGAGTCAATGACATGTTTAATACATATTAAAAGAATGGAGTTTGGGGTTTGTGGTCCTGGCGAAATTATCCAGTCGGAAATTTTTCATTTGCAACTTGAACCCTGCTGAATGAAGGCCTGAATTCTACAAGTCACTAAATCAGGAAAAAGGAGATGAAAGAATTTATTTCTTCCTTTGAAGGGCAAGAAAGACAAACCGAAATTTTACGACATTTACGACCGTGTGGACATGAACTTTTCTGCTCGTTCAACTCAAATAAAAGAAATCCCTCCCGGTATTGCGCTCGTACATGTGTTTTTTATATCGCGGACTTGTGTATCGCAACTTGCGATTAGGTAAAAGTCTTTAGGTAAAAGCGAAATTTCGAATGCTTCGGCTTTAGTTTTAACTAACCTCTGACACATTGCAGTTTATTAGCATGCCTGGTAAGGTTACATAAAATGACAAAGAACAAGGTCTAAAAATTGAACAAGAATATGTTGTATAACTTTGGATAAGTAAAACGCAGTTGTCTTACAGCACCATGGGGTGTTGTAGATCTGCCACTGCACACCTTTCTTGGACAGAACTAGATAGGATATGTACTTTAAAAGTGTTACGAGTCGTAGAACCATCGAATATCTTACATAAGGTCAAAATGAGATACTGTATCCGACATAGTTGAGAATTGGAGCAATTTTCATATCTTGTTAAATTCACCCTTTATGATTTTCAGAACTGTAAGCACGATACAAGAGATAATAAGTTGCATTGAATATTGGGGGATTAATGAACTTCTCAAATTGACTGGGGTGGTCCTGCTGCGCCAAGCTTTGTTTTTATGATCCTCTATTACACGAAATGAGTCGTTTTGTGAGGGAAATTAAATCCGGAATGACTCATCTTATTCGGTTTAGAGAGAAAGAAAATGAGAAAGTAGGTGCAACGACTATACGCACAGACTATGTACCCTACTAGCACATTGCCAGTGCTGATTTTGTACCGATGTGCCCCATTTCTCGGTACCGATTGTATACCGATTTCGTGCTGGTACAGGGAAATCGGTACCTTACCGGTACAGTTTAGGAACAAATTTTGGGTACTGGGACTGTACCTGAAAAACTGTACAAAAATGGTATCGGTACTATGTGTACGGTTCCAATGTACCAAAACTGTGCCGGTAAGGTACCGATTTCTCTGTACCTGCACGAAATCGGTATACAATCGGTACCGAGAAATGGGGCACATCGGCACAAAATCGGCACTGGCAATACGTACCGGAACCGCATAGGTTGTGCTGGTAGGGTATTTACTATATATGCTCCCCTCCATCGTAAGGCCGGCATCTTCTTCATCTTCCGTTCAGTACGGGTCGAAACGAACGAAATGCTCTATAAACATAACCATCTGCATGGACATGTGGGAGAAAGTCTCAGCTAAACTTGTCGTTGCCAGGTAGAGCCATTAAGTGGGTTTGTCAACGACAATGATTTTCATACGTAGTACATACGACTACGATAATAAGGATTATTGGATTAGTCGAAGAAAATATTCTGGGTTGGGATGTATGTGCGTATGTTGACAGAATTAGACCATATTTACACGAAGGGACTGATAAGAATGCATGACTCACTCATTCTCAGATATAAGTGCAACACGGTTAATCCTAATTGTGAAGTCCCTTCCCTAACAATGACTCATCGTCTGCTCAAATTGTGTTCAAAGTTTTTAGAAAACAGTTCAGTTAGTGTTTGACTTTCATCAAGCAAGCAGTTGTAATAACCATGAACGATAAACACATACAATTAAATGATATCATTTGTTACTACGAGAGTCCCGTCGACGAATTAACTTTCACCACGGCCACACCTGACTTCAAGTTTTAATAATCATTCTGCAGTGATACCTTCAGTAAGGTGGCCATTCAACGCCAAAACAGTTCCCATTGAGTTGAATTAAATTTCGGGACACACAATGAAAACGTGATTAAAATAATGGAACCAGAGTTTGGTGACAAAATTGGATTGCCATTTCCTTAACTTTTAGTTCCTGTGAATAATTTGATGTTTGCAAACAATTTTATCATTTCCCGTGTTAACTTTAATTGACTAATCTCCCACAATCGAAATTTAATTAAAAAGGAGAACGTCAGATTTCCTGATCACTTCTTAATTTCCAACCACTTTTCACCGCTACTGCTACACGATCATCACGTCATTCAGACAACCCGTATTGTTCCCTAAAATGAGAGGTGGCCGAAATTTGTTAAAAGCTTTAAGACTTGGTAGAAGTCGGAGGAGAGGTTCTGGAGACTGGTGGAAGTCATCAGGTCGCCGTCACAGGAACTCCAATGATTTGATAATTGTTGGATTCACGGTAAGAGATACTTTGGCTCAAAAATTCTTTAATTTAGATTTTGATGTAAAGATGGCAATTTAGATTTACATGCGTCCCTTGTTAAAAATCTCATACAAAGGAAACCCGGAAATTGACTTCCTCAATTCATTCTCAACCCAGTCCAATTTCCTTCCACTGGTTTGGTTGTTAGTCTTCTCTCTCGTGGAAAGATGAGCCAAAAGACTATTTGCGATTAGATTGCGAATTTCCGTAAAAATTCCAGTAGACTGCTACGTTTGGTTGGTTAACTCCCGTGGTGAATAGCGCATGGTGAATACTCTGGCACAGAATTTTAGTTGGTGAAGGGGAAACAGATTTTACTTTTGAAATGAAAATCATACATCCGAGTGAACCCATGTTAAAGTTGAGAACAAAAATATAAAGAATGTGTGATCATGGGAGCAGTTTACATGTGAAAGTATGACAGGGAATTGGGTTGGCTTGGCTTATTTTTTCCATCATGACATTACAATATAGATTATGGAGTTGGAAACAGGTCATTTCTTTTGGAAATACGTAATACAGATATTCAGCATAAATATAATTAAATTCATATCTAGTTTCTTTTACTTTCGAGTCTACTTGTACTTTCCCAGCTTACGTAAAACAGCATGCAGAACATCCAAGAATTCATACCAAACAGTCAATCTTCTTGGTGTGCACATGCATCTGCGGATACTACCGAGTAGGATTTAAGTACTAGTCACCACCAGAGTTGGGCAAAAGGGAAAACCGGTCTCACATCCTCGTCAGTGTTCCAAGGGTTGTCTGCAGGTGAAATGTGCTGCTTTCTTCGCCCGTTTGCCACATGCAACCACCTTTGTTCGAAGAGGTGAAAGTAGTGAAAGTTCATCAAGACCACGCAGAAGTACGAAATTTGTAACGAGCACTGTGCAAGAATAAACGTTTCTGAATATATTCCTTATCTTTAGTGATTCGAGGCATATTTGGCTGTCGAGGTCTTATTGATCCTTTGTCCTTTTCCGATTGGGTTAAACCTATTGGCTGCAATTACCAACCAAAAACTGTCACTGTAATTGAAAGTCTCATTTGTTATCTCTATTTACTCACAACTTCTCGGCTACTTTTGCTCTCTCTGAAACCATTAAACTTGTATTTTCGTGAAGATTATACATGGAGTATAACTTCCCAAGGAATGCAACGTCTCATTTCTTCCCTGTAAGCAGAGGAAACTTTGTCAAATCAAGTTTAAAGTTTGATCCACTGTAAATCCATCCAGAGTTGTTGATCATGTAAAGTCAAGGAAAGTAAAGTTAGCATGAAAAGTTAGCAAACTTTATATTCTCACATCCCTAAAAACTGACTGTAAATGGGCGTCAAGTTGTCTTTGCCCTTCACGAAGGAGACTGTTCATTTTTGCCCCCAGAACCAATTTTAGCTTTTTACAGGTACATATACATGCTCGTTTATGTAAAAATAATGAAAGTATTACTTTTTTCTTTGGAGTTGTCCCCCTCTTCATTTATTCTCCTTTTTAGCAAATGTAAAATTAATTTGTATTGTAGGAGAGGCAAAGTTTAGGCAGTCTTATAACTTGTAGCAACTTGAAACTATGCATAAATGATGGTGTAAAATCCAACAGGAGTCATTTTGTTGGTGTTTTCCAGCCATTGTGTTTTGCTTAACTCAAAAGTCAAAGGGAATTGTGTGAGTTTTACCTCTCATTCTGTGGTTCTTATTCGAATCCAACGTAGCTGGTTTTTGATGTATGCATGGTGTGCTTTGTGGTACGATTTGTAAAGCTTATAGCCAAAATATTACAGAAATCCCACAAATTCGTAATTAAACTTTGCGGAAACTTATTCGCACTGATAATAGGATCCTAATAAATCATATATCTCGAATTCGGGTATACATAATTCCAGAACTTTCTACTAATACGTGAAAGTTTTCCGGGGTACATATTGTATTTGTTTATGAAATACAGCTATCACTAATAAAACCCATAGCACAACAACACACCAGTGGTGAACATATTTAAGTATGTATTTGTACGTGGCGAATAAATCAACAGAACCAGATTTCTTTGAAGTTTTCAACGTGCTCACCGACATAAACCGTGTGGTGGTCGTGTGAGATTGGGTGTGCAAATTTTATGACTTTTCCATTTCCGATCGAACAGATCAAACTTTGGTTTTGTCCTCATCCGTAAATCCTGCGAATGTTCAAAACTGCAAACGTAAATCTGATAAAACATTTTTGGATCTCTGCAAGTTCTCTGGTTATTTTTTCCATTATAAAGTTCTGGATTTTCCAGTCAGGTCCAAAACAAGCGAATGATATTTTATATGAGAATTATACCAAATTCCATAAAAATTTAAATTATTTGTGAGCACTCCATTATGGAAATGTAAATGATCTCCAACCACAAAACAGTCCAAAGTGCGGTGCGAACTGGATGTGTGGAATTGATTACATGGAAATCTTACATAAATTTATGCAATGTGAATTGATTAACTTGTGACACATGTGATATCAAAAAGTTGTAATGGCTCTGTACTGGTACGTTAGAAGAATTCAGAAAGCGTCCAAAAAGCTGAAGGTATTACTTCCGACGTATGCATAAATATGTAAATACATGTGCATGTGTAACTCGTATGTGGTTATGATTTTTGGGGATGTGCGTAATTAATTATATTAATAAAGTATTATATTTAAACGACTGATTTTTGTGTGTAATTGCAGACGTTGCCACAAACCCCACTGACTGCGAATGGGTCCCTTCCAGCCACCTCCATTCTAACCAACGGATCTCACCCCATTGAAGTGGCGGAGACCATGCACCCCATCGCGGAGGAGAATGGACGCCACCGACCACAAAGCTCGCAATCATCATCCTCCTCCGCGAATGGGAGGACCCCGTGCGATTGGGACAATGTAAGTCGTCAAACTGTTGCCTACTGCTAAGTATCAGGCAGTACCGTAGTCGCTAATAAAAAATGCACTGCAAAAAGCCTCGATGCATTCTATAATCTTATAGGAATTGCGTTAGATAATGGGTCATTTAAAAATTGGACGTAAAATCACTGAAAACAGGCGCATGCATAAACATAGGCGATGGAATAAAGAAATGAGATTGCAGAAACCTCGCCGAATTGGCGTAAATAGGAAATATTGGCACAAGATTTTGGCCAATGATTAAATCATCATAATGATAAAGTGGGTGACATGTTGTAATTTTGTAGCAAGTTGAGTCGAGTGGTTAAGTGGATAAAAGCTTCCTATCTCATTTTAGTGGCATAATACAGTACATTTCTTGAGAAAAGGAGTTTCATGTACATACTTATGTGAGTAAATCGATGCGAGTAGTCACCTGAAATTCAGATTCGCCTGTTAATAATATTTAAAATACAGATAATTTACGTATAAGTATTCGTAGCGCTTGTTTTTTTTAGTTAAAGGTTCATTCACTAAAGTGTCCAAGTGTGCAGCAGAAGCTGTTGAGTGTTAAGCGAAATGCACACGAAAAAGTGGTTTGGGAAAGGAACAACCAGAAGAAAGGTGAATAAGTGCACTTTTTCTGGCTTGTCTGGTTATAATGGTTGTTCCGTTGCTTTATTATGTCATGTGCTAATGATGTTAATGATGTTCGCATTAAGCCATCAAACCCTTGCATAAAATATGATCCAACCAAAAATA
This sequence comes from Folsomia candida, assembly GCF_002217175.1. Lineage (NCBI taxonomy): Eukaryota > Metazoa > Arthropoda > Collembola > Entomobryomorpha > Isotomidae > Folsomia > Folsomia candida. The sequence continues at coordinate 20,972,734 of NW_019091193.1, read as the reverse complement.
CACAGTCGATGATGTACAGTGCTTGTACTTAACGATGTCAAATCAAATAAAAAGTTATTAGCAGAAAGGTGGAAGAAGAGTTGAACGCAGATTTTTATTCTCTAGAACGCGAAGAGTAGGTCTTTCAAATTATTTTTAATGATCACCATTCTGTCTCATGACTGATGAATCAATGCGACACAAAATTCGCACGGGATGGCATTTACAACTCAATATATTCATTATTAGATGATGCTTATTCAAATTTTGTGTGTGTATTCTTTAGGCTCTCGTCTACCAAGACACCAATCTCGTCTCTGGGTAATAATCTTAAATCAATTAAGTAATTAAATAAGATGGCCATTTCACCATTCTGATTTCTGCAGGACACTGGACGCCTTAATCCAGCACCTCGTCCCCACACAGTCGTACTATCCCGATCGGGCGTATGTATTTGCATTCCTCCTCTCGTCCAGACTCTATATTCGTCCACACGAGTTGCTTGGCAGAGTGTTTCGACTCGCTATGGTCACCCCAAGCCATTCCCCAAAATACGTGAGTTTAATTAAAAATTTAACACCCTTCTTTAATTGGACTCATGTACGTTCACTATGCCGCGTGTTGTAATTGTGAGAGTTTGTTAAATATTCCTAGTTTGTGATTCTACTCTTGTTTGTGAAATGTGTAGCAATCCCTGAAGGAGGTGAAGATCGTGGGACACATTATCCAACTGATGGGGGAGTGGACCGAACTGTTTCCCTACGACTTTAGGGACGAGCGAATGATGGGTCACGTTCGGACCATTACTCAGAAATGTGTTTGTGTCGACCCATCGGTAAGTTGGTCTTACGTAACATGAATGACGGTGATAATTATGTCTCAACTACTACCAAATTAAAATTAAAGTGTCGTAGTGTGAGCAACATTAGAATTCAGAAGTAGGATTCTAAGCATTTTGTAATTCTAGAATTTGAATGGTTATTCTGAGACATTCAGAGGATTATTATGGAGGAGAAAGTCAAGTGGTGCTTATTCCAACCCACTTATGTACCTACTTGACTCTATTTCGTCTCCTTCGTCATCACCCATTTCACTCGTTGTCCTTACACTTAATTAAATTCGAGTTGATTTATTTATTGATTTGGTCCTGGTTGACATAATGGAGATGAACATTCACTTTGCGAGATAAGATATACCATTTATTTCCTTATTATTCCATCACAGATACGGAAGGAAGTGGGAAACTTGCTCTCGTCCCTTCTTGCTAAGCTCACAGCCTTAGAAAGATATGAGGACTTTCTCCATAGGATCAACACGGAAGCCGCCCTTGGCGAACCTGGCGCTTTGGTAAGAAATTATATCTTAATGATGATGCTTAAAATTGCAACAATGGTATTATGACACCACTCTGCTTTCGGGAATGGGAAAAAACTAGTCAATTTTCGAATCCAGTTTTTCAGTTTAGTTTCAGCTAAGCATGAAAGCAAAAATGTTCAAGTATTATTTGCGATACTTACTACAGCACATATAACTTGGAGTTGAAAATAGTCGCTTTTTATCTGTGCTCATATTCCTTGACTGTTGTTTTGCAGAGCTCTGTGCTGACAATGTGTCCAAGTCCAAGTATGTTAGCACAGCAGTTGACCCACATTGAATTAGAGAGATTGTCAAAGATCGGGCCGGAGGAATTTGTTCAGGTAATTTCTTTCTCATGTTTTAACATTGAAACTTATAAATAACTGAATTTGTTCATTAATATTTTTTTACAATTTGCAGGCCTTTGCTAAAGATAGCTCTCAAGTGGAGTACAAAGATATGAAGAAAACGAGGAACCTGGAGTCTTATGTGCAATGGTTTAATCGACTGAGTTATTACTGTGCATCAGAGATTTGCAAGATGCAAAAGAAGAAGACGAGAATTCGTGTGATTGAGTATTTCATCGAAACTGCTCGAGAATGTTTCAATATTGGTGAGTGATTATAAATTTACCGCATAGAGTAAAATATCCATATTTTGTATGCAATATTCCTGAATGAAAATTAAAATTTTACTGTGTTTGTCTTATTGCAGGAAATTTCAACAGCTTGATGGCGGTAAGTACTATGCATAATTTATTCTTATTTACAACGCTTTCAACAACTTTTATGAAAAATAATAGTTCATGGAAAGCTATGATTTCTACGAAATTCTATGACATGATGGTATTTATCCTTATTGTTGTTCTCTTTATTAGATAATTGCTGGACTAAATATGTCACCGGTGGCACGCATGAAGAAAACTTGGGCGAAAGTCAATCTGTCGCAGTTAGCCGTTCTTGAGCATCAGATGGATCCTAGGTACAACGATCTACAATTAAACTAAATATAATTTCAGTTTGAATACTTATCGAATTTTTATTATTGCTATTTTCAGTTCAAATTTTACTTCATATCGATCCACATTGAAGGTGAGTTATTGTTAATGTCAAATAAATATTTAAACTATCGACTAACCTCTTTGCTGTCTATAAAAGGCCGCCGTTTGGAGATCTGCTGGTGCCACGGACGAACGCCAAAGGATTGTAATTCCCTTCTTTTCCTTGTTGGTGAAAGACCTGGTATGACCAACAATCTAATTCTGCTTTTATATTGTCAAACATACTTTTGAATACTTGAGTACTTTTCAAATACTAGATATGTACTAATCAAATACTAGATAGGCTATATTACATAATTTATCATTTCAATTCCTATAATTCATTATGAAAATCATTTTTGTCGTATAAAACTGCTTGAAGAAGAAAGTGAAAGCAAAACAGAGACTAACAATGATAATAATCCAAGCCTCTCTTTTATGCATAGAACTTTTTCTGCACTTTGAAAATGCAAGGCGGATTGAATTATATATTACAGGCTAAAAAAATCCCCAATTTAATAAGATGATTAATTTTGTAGTAGCTTAAATGTTCATCCTTTACATAGTATTGTAGTGATGAATTTAATTGAAATGTGATACTAAAACATATTTCTTTTCATGTAACCTTCCCTGGACAGTACTTCTTGAACGAAGGATGTGCCTCACAGTAAGTTGATGGTTTATTTATTCAAATCCAACTATTTGGCCATGAGACACAATTTAATATTAATTCGTGTTTTGTTTCATCAGATTGGGAAATGGACACATCAATTTTGACAAATTTTGGCAACTAGCAAAGCAAGTAACCGAGGTTGTAGCGTGGCAGCAAATCCAGTGTCCATTCCCAAAAGTCCAAACAGTCCTAACAGCATTACAAACGGCACCTGTTTTCGGAGAAAGCGGTAATGCAAACCATAATTTGGCACTTGTACAAATCTGCCTATCTAATAATTAATGTATTGGCACACACAACTGCCAAATCCGAGTTCTGTTGAATTTATGACTCCAATCAGTTCATTAATTTGCATGTTTTATCGTTCCAGCTCTGTACTTGTCATCCTTCGAATGCGAGACGGCAGAGAACGCCCAGGAAAAGGAACGCGTGAAATACTTAAAGTCGGACGGCGTCAACAGAATCTCGGGCACACCTCCCAGCACAAAAGAAGCGAAAGGCAGCAAGTCAGAGAAGGAAAAATCTCACAAGTGAATGTCACAAACAAACCACAAATCCAAGTGGCTAATCTACCTCCTACAAATTTTACTTCAATTTATAACCTCTAGAGATACTCTAAATATTTATACATAGCTCCAACTTATAGTACTTACATACATACATCGTAAGTCTTATTACAGTATATATTGTGACTACATAAGATTTCGTAACATTGTCCAATTTAATGATGTCACGGTGCCTTAAAGGGCTTTTTCAACGGGACGACGAATTTTATCTTTTGTTAACGCACTTGCATTTCTAGTTATTACAAAACAATTGATAATCTTTTAAAATCAAAGAGTTAACAATACCAGGAAAACCATAATATGAACACCATTCTAGTCAGTCAATTGAAGAAGGAGAAAACTTTAACTTTGCTGTTCAATTCCATTTAGTGTATCTATTGGTATTTTGATAACATGTATTTTTATCTCCGCCCTTACACCATCATAGATCCACAATATTTAGATATTTCCAAACGTGTATATTTAATACTAAAACTTTGAAACTATCAACTAATTGTTACAAACGATATGTGTTCCTCAATTCACAGATGTAAAAGTATTATGTTCACAGACAGATGAAACATTAATGTAATTTAGTTTAGGATTTACCGCAAGTTTAGATATTAACAAAATGTCTGTTTATTTCGTTCGAAAACAAATAAATCATTTCATAATAAATATGCAGATCTTGAATAATTGTTGTAATGAATTTTTTATATGACTGGACTTTCACTGTTGTTATAGGACTTTCTTACCACTAAACCAACCAACTTATTTGATATTCGGCCAATAATACTTACAAAGTTTGTAAATCCATCTGGCACGATCATACGCAGTGATTTCTTTCATAGATCGATTCAAGCAGATCCAGAACTTGGTTTGGTCATTTAAAAAATGGGCCATAATTACAAAACACCAATTGACGATCTGTGGGCCGTCGTACAAGAAAGAAATGTCCGGATGGAAAAACTTGTTCGGAAAGCTGTAGAAGATATGAAAAGCATGGATGGCGAAAGCAAAACAATGTTCAAAAATACAAGCCCAATCGTATGCCGTCCTATTTACGTAGAATTCTTACATAAACATATGAATATCCGAATCTATACATTGTTATGGAGTAGATGTGAGTGTGGATTTTAAATTAGAGGTTGATTATATAGGTTAGCATAGATGACGAGTTGGCGAAAGTGGCGCATCAGAGGGTGTGTGAAAGAATGACATCGGAGTTGTTTGACAATTCGGAACTTGAAGTACATAAATTTGTGCATATTACATGGTTGATCATTCAATTTATGTGACATATTTTATTACTTTTCTAGACTTTGTGGAGAGTTTTAGTAAGTAATTCCAATCGGGGTCCTCGAAATATACCTTTGACATGGTGGAGAAGCAGGGTGGAGGGACCCTTAAGAGAAAATGGTGACCTGCAAGATCAGTTGCATATGGACTTTGTGCATTATCTAAAATCAAAAAAAGAATTGGGGCCGCGATATGAGTAAAATAATTTGAGATTTTAATTTTAATTCACAAAATATTTCGCTATATGTGCAATTTCATGTAGACAACTCCTAACTGGAAAATTATTCTTTACTCTGAAAATGGCTTCCGAACCAATAGCAAAGAAAATTAATCGTATTCGAACGAGTCTCGTTTTCCGATATATTTGTGATAGAAATTACAATAAATTTCTTCAGCTAACTTTGTACCAGCAGAGTAGTTTTGGCACGGGGTTTCTTACGGAGCAAGGTATGCAGCAGGATGAAATAATTAATCATCTTCAGTCAAGTTGTACATATCAAATGTTATTAATTTCAATTTAAAATTTATGCCATTGTAAATCAAGGTCTCATTAATTTTCTCCTTGAATACGAACCCTTCCAAGTGCAATATTCGAGGACAGCATTTCCAAATGAATACTATGTCATACTTGCAATCAAAAGATTCTTCTTTTTCCTCGATCCTCAAAGGACAGGTAAACTTAGAATTGTTGATATCATGGCTTCCGGATTGATTGATGAGATTCGAGTTGTTGAAGAAAATCAGGTTTCTGAGTACTTCAAGCTCCATAATTATATACTAATTGTTTCCAAAAATGCTAACTTTCTTAATAACGACAGACTGCCTCACTAACCGGTTGGGTTGATTGGTTTTCATTAAAAACCGCAAATAGAATTTACAATCACTTTCAAAGTCTGGATAAAGATTGCAAAGCTATGCTTAATCAACACGATTTCATGAAGTATGTGGAAATCTTGATTATATTTTTATAAAACTGCACATGCAAGTAACAACACCGGTTAATGGACTCGTGTTTAATCCCAAAGGTTTTCTCTTGACCTTCGACGACACAGTTGTGACGACCCTTCAAACCATCATCAAACCCAAATTCAGCTTACTCCTACCTTTGTGGAGAAGCTATTCAGTAGTGTGGCAACACTTAATAATCAAATGGATTTTAAAACTTTTACGGAATTTGTCCTTGCAAACACTTACATCGACCAGCCACAATCACTCGCGTACTTTATGAGGATTATGAATCGCAGCGATAAGGGGTACTTGGACGAATTTGATCTACACTATTATTACAAGGTAGGCCAAACTGAACATAATTTGTCTCCCGGATGATGTAATCTGTTGTATGCATTTACATAGATACGTATTTATGTACGTAATACATTTCTCTCTGCTGCTTGCAGGATATAAAAATGAGATACAATGGTGACCCGGTTGAATTTGATGACGTGAAGCTCGAAATCTTTGACATCGTCAATCCCACTTTTCCAGATCGCATTACTACAAAGGATCTCATAAAATGGTAATAATCATAAAATGTTTGTGTATCAGACCGGCAGCTAGTTTTACGTAGATGTGTGACATTTATTAATAATAAATGAGCCTTGATATTGTTTATTCTCCAAGTGGAAAAGGTCCTGCCATCATCCGAATGCTCTTGTCTGCAAAAGGATTCGAAAATTTTGAGACATTGGATCTCGGTTCTACGGGGATAGTAGTGTAGCTTCTGTTGCTGAATTAAAGGAAATAGATACACTAGTAAATCTGTGAATCGTCAAAGAAAACGACGATAAATCAAACTAAAACATGTTCAATATTTAACAAATAATTAACGATAGATAGTCTTTAAACTCTTTGTTACTAATAATTTGCATGCGTATTATTGTGAATAAAATGTGAGACAGATTTTAAGAAACTAAATTAACTTGTTTATTAGCCAGACAATAATTTCGGTTGCGTTTCTTATTTGCATTATTCACTTTACTGTAGTTTTCGAAGGAATGTTGATGAAGGACTCTAGATTATGACGGCATGGATTTAATATGGGTTACCAAATCCCAAGGAAGACCAAATCCCTGCTTCTCCATCGCTTAGTCCATGATTAGGTTCGATTTTCCATTCATTGGTGAAATACTTTCTCAATATCACGTTTATATGTTTAGCTCGGGATAACTTGCTCCCAAGATCCACTTTATCATATTGAACAATTTGCAGTTTAGTCTGATTGACTCCCGAGCAAAGTGGCCAAAACACAATCTCCATTTTCTTCGTTGGTGCTGAGGTTACAACGCGTACTACAACTTTCGACAAAGTCGTCTCGAGTGTGAACACATTTTTATACTTTTCCAAGCTAAAGATTCCTTCGCTGACAAACAATGCAATGCGACAATACAAAATACTTATGTGAATGAAGTATAAAATGTGCTTCTTTGGTCTTGAGTTTTTCATTTGAAAATTCTTCACCACTTCGAACCTCTTGGTGACAATTGAGGACCGAAAAACAATTACGGATTCTGAAAATCCGTAAGTACTTTTCACGGTATAAGTGCCACTTAGCGTTAATGAGCAAGATTGAGTGTGCAGAATCAAGGCACAAACCTGATTCATTCCAACACTAGAGCGAGCTGTGATTTACTTCCCATCACCAATTTTGTCCAGCAGGAAAGAGAGAAAGAATTTGTGGAGTGGTGATGGTCGTGTGGTAACAAAAGTAAAAATTAGATCACAACTTTTTCCATAAGTGTCTCCTAAGTTGTTGGCTGTGTCTTTGCTGCGAAGGAAGCCAGCCCACCACTCGGTTCATCCAACCATTGTCACGAACTACAACAAGGAGTCGTTTTTCAAGAAAAGTCTTTCTTTTTATCATCTCCACTGGACAACAGCGTGGGCTGAGCGAAGTAGGGCTCGAGCAATGAAGTGTGATATTTTATATGGAATCCTTTATTTCGCTTCACATTTTTAGGAACAGGATTCACATCCAATTGAAAACATAGTTTATGAAAACTCTTACAAGTTTCTAAAAATCACATTAGGATTGAATATACAGAAACGAAGAGTTGATAATCTGCTATCGTCACATCTCTTTATTTCAACGTTATTTCACAGATCCCTTCCAGTTCTTCCGTAATATATTGCACCCCTTTGTTTTGGTCGGACGACTTCCCTTGCGGTTTGCTTGAGGTTGGTACTTAGACTGGAAACCACGAACTTTGCCAAAAGCGGTGTATATACACAAGGATAAAGAAACCTATACGTATTGGTTGGTTGGGTGGGACACTTGAGCAGAATGCAGAATCTTTGGTGTGTGCAAAGAGAAAGCAATTGAGCTCTTGTCTCCAACTCCACCAAGAACTTGGCTCATTTTTAAGATTTAGGAATGAGCTGGCAAACAAGGAACATAAATCATTTTGCTATTTTATGAAGTTTAGGCCCGTCAACTGATTTACTTTACTGCGTTAACAGGGACAAGATGTTTTCATTTTTATGAGATTACTCGCATTAGGATCCTTCACGATAAACACGAGAAAACACATGAAAGAAAAAAAAGTTATTATTTTATGCTTCCCGAATCATAAACTCGTTTTCTGGAGGAATTTAGAGAATTCGAATGAATGAATTGCGTCAGTAATTTGTTTTTACAGACGGACGTAAAATAGTATCGTTTCATAACCTTATTTTATTTCATTTTATGACTACGATAAGGCGAATGCACTTCTTCCCATCCACACATCGGCTATTAATAAAAAATATGACAATGGTTTTAACGTCCTCCTTCTTGGCATTACATGACTGAAGCTTGTTCTCAACTTCTTACTCTAATTTAATCCTAAAAGCTGCTCTAATCTTTTACTGAATGCATGTACCCACCACTTGAGTTAATTTTCTCGAGTTTATGCGCCCACTCTAAACATTATTAGTATTAAAAGAAAGCCGAGCGTCTTAGCATCTCATGGTCTCTCACCTCATCACTTTCACTTTCATACTAATGACTAAGAACGATCTCACTATTTCATGCAAGAAAAAAAATACTCTAAACAAATCTGGTATGCATATTAACGTAGACCAAGGGAAAACCTTTTGCCTTGAGGCTGGATTCATAATTTGGTACAGTAAACAGTACGAGCTCATTCTACGAGCACCTGCGAGTGCTTTAGTTATTTATCCAAGTTTGATCACCACCGTCACAATTTGCATAATAGTTTGCAAATCATTAGAGAACAATACTGAACAAGTGGGAAACGTGGAAAGTGCTCGAGTTAGCATATTTCTTCTTGTAAATCATATCTGGCTTTATCTGATGCATGCAAAATGCAATGAATGTGTATGTGCTAGCTTTCACTCATCTCCTCGTTTGCCTTGAAACATTTACCCACTTTGCTCAGAAAACAAAGGAGATCAAAGTACGAAGAATCAAAGTGAAGGAAGTTGTACGATACTGCACAAATATGTACGCCTGCCCATTATGAGTGAGTACAAAGGCATAAAATCAAAGGATAAAGTGGCAGAGACATATGCTTGATGATGATAACAAGGAGGAGAAAGTGTGTGCAATCCAGAAGATGAAAAGTTGTGTGGAACACACCAAGTTTCAAGAGAACTAAACACTCAAGGTTGGACACTTTTTCGTCACTTTGGCTACTTTTTTAGGGGGATCACATTTCTAGACCTTGCAGGAAGTTGGAAAATATTGTGTAAAAATACAACGATCTCTTTGTTGACCATATTAGTAATCCGCACGTGCAATGTAGTTATTATATTACTTTAATTAATAATACGTAAGAATAATCGATGTACGATCACACGTAACAAGCAAAATGGAACAAAGACCACACGTACTGGCGGGAAGTACAAATGTAGTACGTACACCACACAGAATGAACTCTCCATGAAAGCGTTTCCAGCTCTCTGATTCCCATTCTAACTTATGACCTTATTCTTCTTTTATTCTTCTGACGAAGGAATTTGTGAACAGCAAAGCGCATCACTCACACAAGGAAAGGAAGCCAGATGAACTGAAAAAAACTGCGTTAAACTCCAGCCAGCCAGCTTCAGCGACTCTGCTTCTGCAGACTCTCTTGCTGCATAAAGTAATGAGAGCAAGAAGGCTTTCTTTCTTGGAGTGAAAGCCAAACGGCCTAAATCGCCTTCTTCTTAATGCTAATGCCCCTACTTACACAAATCCACTCTCCATTCGAATCAGCCCAAATGGCTCAAATCTCACCACCTCACCTGGCAGGAGGGGATGTCTGTCACAAAGGAAGCTGGAGCTTTCTAATAAATAAAAGTTGCTACAAAAATCCACGCAACATTGTGTTTTTTTAGTTTCATAAGCGTATAAGTTGCAACGTTGCCTGCTGCGAGAGTGGTGATGGAAATGCTTATAAATCTCCACATTTTCTTTACGTGTGCTTGTAGAAAATATATAAATAAGAAGGTTTGATGGAGGAATTTGTTTCAAAGAAAGTCTCGCATTTTATCCGTATATAAAAAAAAGTACGCAATCAACTCGAATTTTACTCATTTTGTCCTTGAACCAAATAGTGTAAGCATAAAATTACAGAGTGTTTTTCCTTCGTCTGTCAGCGAGAGTATCAAAATATTCAAGAATTCAAATCAAGGCTTTACATGTGTCTGTACACATGTTCTGATATGATAATGCATGTCATATTGTTTCCTTCGTCCTTATAATGAAAGTATGTAGTACTGAAAATGCAGTACGAGTCTGCTACGATAATGATGATGTTCAAGACATGAAAAATAAATTGATGAAAGACTCGTTATTCTGTTTTACATAACACGGTCGCCGGTCCACATTTACACGTAATGACAACATAGAGTTCTTACATACAAACTAGCAGGAATAGCTGACCCTACTATGAACATATTTATATAGGCAACAAAAATTCTCAAAACTTGAAAACAGGAAGTTGATATTATTATTTTCAAAATTCCTAAATTTTCCATTATTAGTTACACAACATTTCTAATTTCGTTCCTTAATCTGCATGCAACTCTGTGTCCGTCTGTCACCTCACCAGTCCTGTTTACAAAATAAGACTCGTTTAATTACCTTTGAGCTGGAAGACACGTTTTATTTTAATTTTATGGGGTGCTGCTAGTGAAAGTTTAGTACCTACAAACGTGGTTTTATAGTTTCTCACTCAGCACTACTAAAAACCTTATTTAATACGTGAGGTCGTGGTAGTGTGGATAGAGCAGCCACAAAACTGCGGCAAGACTTCTAGTCTGGTCCACAGTAGTAGTTACTTTGAAACCTCATAGAAAGTATATTCAGACAAGACAAGAACGTGTGAAGTAAGACATTTTACACTAATTTTGGCCATTTTACCAGAGTTCACATTTCTTGAAGCAATAGTCATGTCCACCGGCTGTGTTGGAGAAACAGACATTTCCCATTGGCTTTCACCACAAAAAAAACATGAAAATGACCATTATGCGTACAAAAAAGCTTGGCAGCCGGCACTCATAGGAAACCCCTTTCATCTTCTTAACCCAGTCACTTGAACAATGAGAAGGCAGAGAAAATAAAGATGAAATGGAAAGTGGAAATGCGTTTGGCTCCAGGGGAGAAATGGATAAAATGAGTGAGATCGAAATCCTCACAAACCTATACGAAACTCCCAAGCACTCGCAGCTCTGGGGTCGTAGTGCAACACTGGTCGGTCGGTCGTGGTGGATGCAACAACGAGATTTCTTGGCAAAACTTTCTCTCTCAGAATCCAGTTGGCTTTAGCGTGTCATCCGGGAAGCATCGCTGGGATGCTGGTGAAAGTGAGAAGAAACGTGTGTGTAAAGTGTATTTCATTGTTTTGTGAGTAAAAACAAACTGAACTGGGATACAAATAACCCTAGTTAATTTGTGCATAACTGCTTACCAAGACCACAAGCGACACTTAATTACTGGCAAATGTGGTCATTGATTGTATAAAATATGATGGCCTTCATGTTTTCCTGTTTCTAAAAGACACACCGAGATTAGTCATCGGCCAAAAGTAAGTTTATATTAATTTATGTATAATTTGCAGTCTCCAACTTTTCCACTCATTTTCAAGTAAAAATAAATAAATTTCGCTGGCTGGAATATGGTGGTTTCCCTGAATAAAGTATATGAGAGAATAGAATTGGGCTACATAAATATTATTTATGTAAAAGAGATCTTCGACCAGGATGTTTTTCTGAACCCACAAACAAGAAAAAATATGTATGTCGAACATGGATTGATATCCGCAGTCGAAAACCAATCCTGAGAACAAGTTGTAGAAAAAGAAATATTAGACCATAGAGATCGGACTGAGAAATCTGGTCGTAGTCGTTTTGTGAGTGATGTTTTCCAAAAGAGACACATCAAATACCGAAAATATTTTGCTGATTAGAAATTAAATTCATTGTTTTGCATACATCTTAATTTGTTGGATTGACAGGAGTGATTTAATCTGCTTCATGATTATTTAAAATTGTGAGATTATGTAAACATCTTATCTAATTAACAATTCCACTACTTAACTGAACTATGGAACTATCGTAGCTATCAAGTGGTTTTAAATTGGTTGCATTAATAAAATATGCTCAAATTTGCGTTGACACACATGTGGTTTGACAGTCAAATTATTCTTCCTATATTGCTTTTCGAGTATCTGTGAATACTATTTTCTTGATCTTGATGCTCGATGACTGCAAACGATATTGGCCACCGAAGTATGATTTAAAAGTGCCAGGTTTTCCTTCCTCGTTGATTTTTTTTGGTTTGTGGAGTTGCGAAAAGCATTGAAAGAGTTGCAGCATGTCAAACCAAAATTGCACTGACGTGAACACACATCGTTGCCTGTTACAAATTCCTTCTCCCAAGACGGAAAGGAGTTTGCACAAACAAATGACATGTTTCTTTCTACGCTCAAGATTTGTGGTTTACTTTCTGCCACAGGTCGTGTGGAGTAGCAACTTTGGTTGGAAGCCTATACAAATGTTGTCTCAAGTTGCAATAAAATTTGTTTTCTTCAAAAATTGCAATAATTTGACTCTCTCTCTCGAGTCAAAATTAATCAAAATGCGTAAACAGGCAAAAGCACATAGTCGTTTGCCAAAACCCTTTTCATTATGGAACGTACGCAGTAATAATCTTCCTTGAATCCCAGAGCTCCTTGACTGCTGTGGTTTGATTTTGTTGTCGAAGGTGGGTTACTTTTTCTGGTGGTTTTTCCTTGAAAGGAGAAAAGGCTTGGACGCAATTGGTTGCATTGGGTCCAATTGGAGAAAAATGTTTTTCTCTTCTTCGCAGCTGGGGAAAGCCAATACCTTTCAGCTGGAATGTTTTCTCACTTTTCACTTCCAAGATCTGGACTCTGGAAATCCTCATGACATAAAGATAAGAAGTGATCCCACACCAACAATGAAAACACTTTACCAAGAAAAAGACGGTTGGAGTAAGTGGAGCAGTAGGAGGAAGTAAAAGTGGGCAAGCAAGAATGTGGGGAAGGCATTTGTGCCCGAAAGTTGCACATATTAACTGCGGGAATGACTTGGAAAGGAAGCAATCAATAAAATGGACAAAACTTTGATGGACTACCGGCATTAAATTTGCTGTCTGTTCTTTGTAAATAAAGTTAATTGAATGTATACGTTTTTTTTAAATTTGTACGAATGGTAACTAAATAAACTAGTAAACGTTCAGTTAAATTACGTTTATTTATTTTTGGAAGATGAATGTGACGAAGAGAAAGTCTGATCTTGCATTATTCGCAAGCCTCATCTTATTTTATGGGTATTAACGCTCTTGTTACTCCACAGGGTCTCTTTAACTACAAAAAATGAGGTTTAATTCTAAAAGTTGGGCCAGTTCCTCGTACGTACGAACGTATAGTGCGGGTTTGAGTTGCCGTCATTCAAGTGTAATTCAAGAGTTGAAAGAGTTTGGGTCGATTAGAGTTCAAAGAAAGTGGGAATTTTAGGAAATGGGAAATTTAATGGGGTTCAAGCCAGGAGGAGGAGGTTATACGGAGGTTGTATGCACTGGTGTAAGTAGTAGCTGGTAATAGTGGCTCGTTGTTGGTCGCTTTGGGTGGTGTGTAAGATCCCTTTTGAGCTTTTTTTACAAAGGATTCAAGCCTTTGCATCATTAAACGTTCAAAGATTAAATGGAGGATTTTTTTTGTACTATGAAAATGCTAATCCAGTCGCAGTAAATATAATTGAGAAATTTCAAGATGAGTAAGTTCCACACGTTTTGGTAACCATTTTTCCTTTTATGTGCCATATGTAACGCCAATGACGAAATATCGAAGGCACAAGTATGGAAAAATGGAATTGCAAATGAGGTAGCAGAGTTAGATGTGACTTGTCTGTCATTTATCACTATTTTTTTTTGTCAAATTTCTGTCAAAGGCTGTGGCAAACATCAGTTCATACCAACATAACAGCTTGTCATCCAGGACAACGACCTTGACATGTGTATAGCTAACGAGAATATGTTACTTGTCGGGTTGAGTGTGCGAGCAAGCAAACAAAAGTTGAGGAATTCGAACGGCATCTTTTAATTAAACAGTAATTGATTAATGGGCGCCACGTGATAATTAATCAGAGCTAGATTAATTAATCGATAGTATCAAACTTGTAATATGGGGCAAAGTAGAGTAATTCGAGTGAAGAAGAAAGTTTGTTCAATCAGCAGACGTTGACTAGAAAATCAGAATATTCAGAATGGGAAACCAGCGACCAATTACCCGGCAAATGAGTTTGCTGTACTAATTATTATTTTATACATAAGTATAAAGGGCAGCATATGCCTGCAAATATACGCCTTTTACTTTCACGTTAGTTCACAAGTATGAATATTCACATGAAGTGACGTAACATTTATATGCAATAATATAATATGCTATTATCTACTTATACATAGGTGAACATTGTGTAATATGTAGTTAAGATATGGCTGGAGAAAGTCTGGCTCTATAATTTTTTATACTCGTCCCAGATTTGGGTAACGATGGAATTGACAGGGAAACGTGTTCATCTTGCATGAGGACCAAGTTGGTGTGAAGGGCAGATCCCATTTCACTTTCATTTTGTGCGTTGTTAACCTGGAAAGGAATCTGTGCGTAGTGAGAACACCTTATAATTACTTATGCCAGCAAGTAGGCAATGCTATCCACATCAGTAGTAAAGGCACTCATTCTTTGCTATTTAGAGGAGAAAGTCATAAAAAATTCCTATCAAACTACTTCCTCAGAACTTTTAATAATTTAATAAACACGGCCAATAAGCAAGATACCAACTTCACCGCAGTCTCATCCACTTTTACTCTGTACTGTAATCCTGCAAAATTAAATCGTAAAAAGAAAACCCAAAAGACTCTCCAAGCTTGTTCAGATTTTACTCATGTGAAGAGTCAAGAACGGGCAGGGACGAGGAGCAGAGAGCAGAGAACCAGAAAGTGTAGGAGACCAGCTAAAATTTCAGCTTTAGCACAGTCATCTTCATCAGCAATAAATTTTCCAAATCTCTTAACAAGATAAGTCTCCAAAGTTAAAAAGTTGCGACATACTATTGCTTGCATTGCTACATACATGTGCAACACAAGTACGTATGCATCCATTTATACACGTGACCAAAAATTGGTCAAAAAAATGCTCGGATACTAAAGTGATATTTATTTCTTTACGAACATGGTTTCACAAGTTTTCTGTATCATCCACAATCTCGTTCTGTATTTGCAGCGTCAAAACAAGACATGGCGAGGAAATGGCCTGATCCAATCTCAGAATCTCACAAGAACATTATCCTGCAACGTGGCACAACATGAGTAAAAGTAAAAAGTAAAGTGTTCCCATTTAAGTTTTACTTTAAAGTGTTTTCCTCTTTTTCCCATGAAGACCGAAATGAAAAGTGAGTGAGAATATGAACTCTGAAAGTGTGCAAGTCGTTCTGTTATTAGCGTGAGGTTAAAATGGCCATGTACTATTATGCCCGGAAGCTACAAAAAGGTTCTAAAGTTTCTCAACCTTGTTCCTACACGTCCTCAAGTTCGACAGGAAGATCAGCCGCTGTCCAACAGCACCAGCAACAACATGGAACCCTCACCAGGATAAACCCATGTTGTAATCAGGTATGTAAAATTAAGCAAACGAGGTATTTTTCAACTGGATGCAAATAAATTATTAAACATGTTTCATATCTCATCAGTCTTTTTGAAGAATTGGTTTCGTTTCCTGCCTCTGGGCAAATATGGAAATGAGCGAATTAACTTTTTTATCTAAAAAGTTACAGATAAAGAATTTTTTCTAACTTTATACGTGAACATTTTTTGCGCTTCTCCGCCGTTGACTTGGCTTTCCCATCTTCCACAAAGTCTAATCAATCAAACTCGAATGCAATTAAATTTTCTGGAAGGGAAACAACAGAGGACAAGAGATGCATGCCAAGGATGGCAAGGAATGTGGAGAAAGAAATCAAGCAGATGGTGAATGACGAGGAGCAAGGGCGACGTTTATGAAGGAAAAGTTGGAACAATGCGTAATATAATGCAGTTAGACTTTTACCAGAAGGGACTCAGGAAAAATTTCATAACTTTTCTATCCAAAAAGTACTACGTATACGTATAGAATGAAGGAAATTAAGAAATAGGACTGGAATTACTGCATCTGTTTTATTTTCTGGGTTGAATGAGGCCATAGGTTCCGCCAACGTAAATGCTTTCAGCACCAACAATGGAGAAAGGAGTAAAAAGTTGGACGACGTTCAAATTACAGAGATGATAAGTCATCTGCAACGACGACGACGAGTTGAATGATGGTTGACTGCGAGATAAATAGATGGTCTGCACAGTGTGCTACTTAAAAGGGGCAAAATTAAAATAAAAGTTACATAAATGGATGCCAGGTCTCATAATTAATTAATTAATAGGTTTAAAGATATAAATTGCAAAAGTTTGCACGTAGCAAATTAAATACTTGAATAATTTCTGATGGGCATTTCACATGACACAACATTTTCGTTTAGTGAAATTCAGGAAACTATAAAACATTCACTGGAGCTTTCTCCAATTTTAATTCACCTTTTAATTTCTGAGCTCGCTCTCGACTCAACACGACCGTACTCGTGTCATGAGACAGCACTATTTCTTGTGTGCGAGTTGAAGAGGGCTGAAATTTTGTGGAGTACTTTGTATTTAACTTGGTTTACTTGATTTCCAAAGTTTTCCTTTAAAAACTTTATGCACAAAGGAGAAGGCAGAGAGAGCCTACGAAGCGACGGTGTTTGTAAGTTTATGGACTCTTCATCTCTATATACATCAAAACAATGCATTCGTTCCTCATTGTGTTTGGGTGGATGACGTTTTCTTTCCCACTCTGAAATTGGATGCGAATGTTCTAGAAAGATCGTTTACCTCAGAATTTTATGTGATCGTGAGATACGTGTAAGAAAAAGTTGTAGGCGTATCCATAAGTTTATCGCCTTGAGTTTCCAAATCAATCAATGAGAGTGATCATTATCCTTACTAGCATTTTGTACATGCACATTTGTCACTTGTGTAAAAAGTGATGGGTTTGAAAATGTTGGATAGATTTAAAAAGTCAATTAATTTCTGGAAACTATGTTTTATTATTTAAAGCTTCATCACTTAACTTTGAGAGTTCAACTAGCTCGTTAAAAATTCATATCGGGGCGAAAATTCTCTTCATTTTTACATTAACAATGGCCAGGTGAGTGTGTGTTTTATGCCGGGTTTTATTAAGAAGGAGAAAGGAGGCGAGCCAGGTGCACTAAATTTGTGATGAGTCTCTTTTTGGTCGGAGCATGTCCACCGAACCACTGACTTTTAGCCGGTCTCCGTGTGTGTGGTTAACGAGCTGTCACTTTCAGCATGTGAACCATGTCAATTAGGTAAGCAAATTTCACGCAGGATGATTTTTCAAGGAACGTTTTCTTTCGTTAACGACATAAAAATATGACGTGGAAAGATTTGAGGAAGCTGCGGGGCTTCTGTTTTTTCACCGTTTCCCTCAAATGTGAAAATGATTATGGTCGGTTTGTAAGATCGTTCTCTGAATTGCAGGTTTCCAGACTTGTGTCTGATTACGTGAAATGAAATCGTGTTAATTGATATTTTCAACAGGCAGGTATCATTTCGGAGCACGGTTATCATGATCATCGACGAATCCTATGTATTTCGGTGCGTATAAATATGTAGCATCCTTCCAAGTTAGAAATGATTTGGTGTAATGAGTTCGACCTCATGCGATGCTAATGACGGTATCACATTACAAAATGATATTAACATGGAAGGTTTCAAGTGAGGAGAACAAAGATACCAATTCAATTCAACTCAATGGGATGAATTCTAAGTCGGGGGTAGCATATAACTCAAATTAATTCATTTAGTTGCCCGATCACACGCTGCGGTTCTCTTAGCAAAACAACGGGAATACAAATCTATTGTACTTTGTGTGTGAATAGAAGAGTTGGGTTGCTTACACCTGCATAAGAATAATATGAGTATGTAGGCCAAATTTCGTGAGTGGTGTTGCAGTACAATCGGACTAGATAACATTTCCAGGAAGTAAGATACATAAAGTAATCATTATGCTTATTCTCGTGCCTAAACCTTCGCCATATTTATTAAAAGTGGATTTATAAATGCAGATCATTATGCTGGAGAGAGAAATAAATGGACTAGTTAGCACTGGCTCGAAGTCAGGATCACAGAATTAAGTAGACACAAAACAGTTGGAAGAGACAAAAAGTAATTTAAACATATGGAATTCCGGAGAAAGTGCGGTAGTTTACTTTCACTCGCAACACCATCTTTCATGCTCACACTTTCACATTACACGATAAAAGGTACATTGCACATGTGGGCTGGAATGGACTCCAAACCTACATTGAAATGGGGTCACATGTAGTAATATGATATATAAGTAAACGTTGAAATTTATAGTTATTTTCAAAAAGGGTGCAAATAATTCTACCAAACTTCACGCTGCAAGTATGTAAATCCTCCAAAGCTGCATTGCATAACTCTCTCCAATGGAAATTGGCTGCTTCGCTTTATCAGTTGGTCAAATAATAGAAACACGAGTGTCGACTTTATTTATGGTTTCACTTATCAAACTAATATTGGATTGTACGCCAGCCCCCACGTTTTGTTAGAGTGGTATTCTATTTATCTGTCTCCGCTCTATTCTATAAGCATCTTAGTCGTCGAAATCTTAATACGAATCTTAATACAATATTCGTCTTTCCCTTTTCACTATGACTTGTGCTAAGTTTGATAGCATTTGACCATAAAAGTATTGCAACCTTGTCGGTGACAAATGTACAGTTGGCAAAATCTCAAGTTCAGATTTTATGTATGTCACCGAATGATTTGGTTCACTGATTTGTCACTTTAATGTTTGTGCTTAGCAAGAATTTATTGAATAAAACAAATATTTTCTGGATCTAGTACTCTAATAATAAATAAGTTTCTTTGAAATGTTTCTAATTTCTCCCTTTGATAAATTGAAATTCCTGAGAAGTATAGCTACGTATTCCCATCCAGCATTACGTAAAGTCGTGGTATTGAGTGTTTCCTGAGCTGATGGGGAAATGCCCTTTTGCTTTTAATGCACTATTTTACCAGTAGAAAGGCCAGGATGAAAACGAACCTCATTGAATTTGCGAATCAACTTCATTTTCTGCACACTGACTCCAAGCTCTTATCAGCCTCCTCTCCAGACTATCCGTACGTACGTATGTATGTATGTGCTTATATGTGGATGAACGGTCTCTGAAAGAATTGCGAAATCTAAATTCTAAATCCAAACAAAGGGTTTTCTGCTCCATTCTTCCGTCTGGTGTGAGTGTTGGAATGTGCAGGTTGGGGATGCAAAGGGTAAAAGAAGCAGTGGCCAGACTGCCTGAAGAGGTGGTAGATAGATGAACGTACTTATGTCCTTGTATGTGCATGGAAAAGGTCTGTGTGCGGCGCGTGGGAAGCTGGAGTCTTTGGTCGCAGACCCCGACCGACGAGTAATGAGATGGATTTGGCAAAATAATCATTAGACCAAGATGAAGAACAAGGGAGGAGAAAATGTGGACCAACATGCAGTTCCTCGAGACGAGGAGAAGGAAGGCAGGGACAAAAACAGGAGAAAATGAACCAACGACTTTCCTTCCTTCCTTCCACTCTTCCATCTACATTCTTGATTCCAATCCAAATAAATGGAATGGAGTAGAATTATGTGAGTTTACTGGAAATTGTGTGATTATTTCGCTCAGGGAATCCTTTCCTCGAATATAAATTCTGATTTTAAACTCGCCCAAGAATTTCTCCGTATGGAGAAATACATAACATGCTTATATGCATACAGACGACTTATATATAATCATTTTATCCACTCATTCGTATTAATGCATTTGCAAACGTATTAATATGTTTGTTGTTGAATTCGGAAGGCTAAAGCGGTACAAACTTGTTAATGAAATGCATAATTAGTTAAATCTGATGAGCAGCAAAGTTAGCAATGCTTTGCACCACCAACCAGCATCACACGCCGTGTTAAAGTATCTCTTTCACTTTGTGCAACCAAAATAGGCTTTATTATTATCATCCATCCCATCTCTCGTCGTTTCACGGTGGCACTGCATGCATACAACTCCGACGTCTCTTATTCTTGAAATTCCGTTTGTCTCACTGTTTGCTTTCTCCGTCTTTATCATGATTTCGTCTGAAAATGTTATGAACAGTTGAGTGTCTCAGCAGCTGAAACCCACTCACCGCACCCACCAACATCCGCTCAGCCTCTTAAGATCCCCAGCGAGACATGATGTAGAGGAGAGAGTCACACCAGCGTGGCTTTCAGTGTTGTAGATATGTGCTTATGTATATGGATGGATAAGAGAAGCGAGGAGGAAACGAGATAAGCACTACTACTTACTAGCAATGTAGACAACATCTCATCTTGTCTCAGAATTCGTCAACACAGCAGAGTCGAGATTGGCTCCGTGGTTGACGTGATTAATTATGTCGCTTTGGTTGTAAAAGAACTTGGAGAAAGCAGTCTAATTGTCCTCATTCCATTATCTTTTGGCCTGTTTTGTTTTCTTTGTTTATCTTTATCGACACTTTGGAATGGGTTCTTCACTCTGCTCAACTTTTCTCTTGTTGGTTTAGCTCCCTTAATTTAAATTACTTTGTGCCTTTTGAAATGAGCTAAAAATTGAAGGTTTATTTATCTCTCTCATCGTCTCACCCTTATGTTTTTTCAGCAAATTCTTCCTCCACCACCGCCGCCGTCGAGATTGATGTCAAGGCCAGTGCGAGTAGCTTGCAATACTCAAGTTCAGTGTCACCCTCATCCCCACCATCACTGCCACCACCACTCACATTCCTGCTGCCAAGTTCCCACCCACTCTTGCTGTGGGTGTAGTTTTCCTGTTCAGAAACAATGTCCATGTCATGAAAACCGGGTTCAAAAACTGAACGCAAGTCTTTCGCATAGTCGATCTCTCCGAAGTTTAGAGCATTTGGAATTGAATGGGAGTTCGAACGGGTCGCCCAGCCTCACGAAACGACCAATCCCACTCCACCCCCCTTGTTGCTCCATGCTGCACAGGAGCAGGAGTGAGTCGCAGTATGACAACGTGGACGGATCACCCTTGGAGGAACTGGAGGACCACTATCACCATAATCATCATCATCAAGAAATGTACAAATACGGATTCGAGGATGATGTTGGCAAAGATCAAGGCGAAAGCCACAGGGAGGAGGAGACGGGGGAGGAAGGCGGTGGTGGCTGTTTGCCACACCACCGAAATGCAAATTCTGAACATCAGAATCATTTACAAATCAGACTGCAAAACTCGACATCTACTTCCACACTCACAGAGGACCAGTTTCAATTCCAGGAGGGAAATGATGACGATCTTGACCAGGAAATTCAAGAAATTTATGCCGGGAAGCGGGAAGTAAAGAAAGGCCTCGTTGGTTTTCAGGAAAATTATCATCAAAACAGCCCCACCACTTCACGTCAGAGGAATCTCATGCAGGTCCGTTCTTTTGATGAAAGTTGTTTCGCAAATTAGCGTTTCCTGTGAACGTAGGGGCCGTGTCATATAGTTGAAGTTTCTATCGTGTGCTGGATTATGTGGTCCATGTCATATTTTATAATCCTACATCCCATTGATTAAATCATGCCATACTTTCTGCTCCATATTTAGTATAATAATTTACCTATATGCTGACGCACAAAGTGATATGCGGTTAATGTCTATGAGAGTCGTACCACACTTTAGTTTAGATTCCTTCACATGCAATTTCTTCTAGCCTGCCACCAAGCTGAGGATGAGTGTAACGTCACGAGATCACACGCACAACCTGCAAGCTATGTACATATACATATAAATGCACAGCTTAAGTGTACCCGTAATAGCGAAAATACATAACTACATACACACGGATACATACGCATGTAATAATAAGTATGTAAAAGAATGCATTTTCAGAAAGACAGAAATTAGTTTCCCATGCACTTTAGGGTTTGTACTCCTTGTCAAATATGTTGAGGATTAGGGAGCGTCCATAAATCACGTGATCGATTAGAGGGGGGGAGGGGGTCTGAATTATCACGGGGGGGGGGGGGGGTAGATGGTCAGATGTCACGTGACATGAGTAAAGTTTTTTGCCAATAAATGTTATGAGAGTTTATATCGTGCGTGTGGTATGATACCACACGCACGTTATATAAATTTGATTTTCATTTTGCATATTTATAAACTTGCTTCGACCTAAATTCTTATGTCTGACTGGCGTATTAAATAGTTATTTACACATGTGTGTAATGTAGGTCTAATTTGATTAATGATTTAAAAAATATTGTTATTCCGGACATGATTTAATTTGAGCATCATCTCGTGTCACGTGACCGGTGGGGGGGGGGGGTAGCGAAATTATCACCACCGGTCACCAAGGGGGGGGAGGGGGTCAAAATTGTCCAAAAATCGATCACGTGATTTATGGACGCTCCCATATCTTGATGTCAGTTTTATTTTTCCACTTGTAGCAGGAAGCGGGGGCAACAGAGGAGGAGGACCACCACTCCCTCTGCTACAACCAGAAAGGGCAATTAATCTCTGCGAGTTGGGACGCTCTGTTGGAGAGAGTAGTGATTCCCTGGGTGGAGGACGACGGCTCGTCCAACCTGGTGGACTCGGATGAAGTCATGGAGGCCTTTCTCCTCTGCTCCCGGCTCCACAATCCGCCTCATCTCACCATCGCCTTCATCTTCAAGCATTTCTCCACGACCACCACCAAGGATAAGCCATCGCCTAATGGAACTCATCAAATTGAACCCTGCTATCAGGAGGAGGAGGAGGGCTCAGCTGGCGGCTTGGTGAGAATAAATTACCAAATCATCAATCTCGTGCTAGTTTTTGCAGGATAGCCCACATGAGTCGTGTGATGATGACCCGTCCTTTCTTCCCTTTCCCATCCTCCTTCTTCGGCCGCAGGGAATAAAACTTTCATTTTATAAGGCAAACAACTTTTCTACACCTCACTTGACAGTAATGCTCCAATGATATCCTAAATTACCAGGACGCATGCTGATTTCCAGAGCTTAGACAAATTACTTTCTCGGATACACCCCAATAAATCTGCAATATGTATAAAGTTGTACCTTGCTCTGGAAGTACTTCTGGCTTCAAATTATTCAAAATCGCTTGAAACAAACTTTTCCTCCACTTGTGCAGTGCAACCGTCAATGAGAAGTTAACTTGTAGGAAAATATGTATATATACATATGTAAATATACAGTTTGCGGTGGCAAAGTGTGATACAATCGTAATTTATTTAATTGATTATAACAACATATACCTATTTCTGAATTATTTGGTGATGCAAAGTGATGGATGGTGTGAGAATAATATTTTTCTAGTGGGTCCATGAACAATCCTGAGCTCAAAGTGAATAAGACAATTCTTACATGTTTCGAAAACAGATTTATTTATGCAGAATAAGACTACCTCATCAAGCACTCTAAATGCACTAGAAATTTTGTCAGCATCAATACGCAAAGTCGGGGAATATATTATTCATTCCATGGCTTTGAATAGAGTCATTGTTGTGGTGTGAATGAATTATCGTTTCAAGCAGGATTTAACTATGATCTATATTCTGCAGGATCGGATGGCCCCTGGAGGAATTCTCCAAAGTTGGGTTGGCTCATGGGATTAATTCCTATTTCAATCCGATTTCGATTCTGTTTATTTATGGCAACGTGCATCACTTACTAATGTGTTTTCATTTAATCTTTGAGCTCTTATTCGTGACGCCCAGCATTCTGGTGGTGGAGTTGCATGGGCACGGATTTCGTATATGTACACAGCACCGATGATTTTATTTAGTGTCTTTTAAATGAGAATAGAGCACAAACGCTGCCCATTCTGAGATCGAGCCATTTCCCCACTGTCCATTCTTTTACGACTTTACGAGATTATTACAAGGATTTGCAATTTCACACGAAAGGAATACTCGTCCTCGTCCTCCGTGGGAGAGAACTATGTCCCACACACGCCAACCATTCATACGTATATTTTGCAGATAAAGATGAATGAGACCAAGCAGATCCACTTTGTGCTGTAGGAAGAAAGTGAAGAAACAGCAGCGGGGAATAGGTTTCATTCCAGCAATAGAAAGGATTTGGCCAGGCTGGAGCGTATGTATGTAGAACATGTTATTTATTATTGATTTAAACTAGGATTTACGTTGATTTAAGGGTTTCGTTGAATCCTGAATTTAATGGGAAATCGTGAAATCTGCGAAAATGTGCAGGTGATTAATGGTTTGTGCCATATTTCGGGAATTGGCCGAAATTCGACGAGAGAAAGCACTGAAGCTTATTTGGAGAAAATCCATTTCCCTCGAACTTGGGTCGAAAAAGTATCGAACTCTCTCTATCCGTAATGTCTGGAAAATTAAAAAAACGATGCAATCTGTGTACTCGCATCTTGATTTCAAATTTTAAATGCAGTAAATTACTGATGGAATGAGTGAAAAAAATTACTCATAAAACTTTGCTTTTTCACGCTGATCTCGAGTTTTTTGGTTGAGAAAGTTTTAATAAGCAACCGCCATGTTCATATGTATGCATACACCAGTAGATGTTAATACTTGGCTGATTTTTCTACTGATACATTCCTAATACAGTATGAATCAGTATGGAGAAAGTTTATAAAATTTTGTGTAGAACAATCTGAATCATGTAGCATATGTACCGTTCCATATCGGGAAACCTTAATCTGGAGTAAGTTTATACGTGGGTATAAAAACGAGCTTGTGGTCTCCAGTCATGCATGAATTTTATGCTCTCTGATATATTGCCAATTACGAATATTGCTTCTCTCCTTTAGGTTGTATGCACACTAAGCATTTTTACAGTTATTGTTCTTTCTTACCAGTTTTCAAGACTTTTACGAGCGACAATCTAGATTAAATTATAAACCTAATGGACCATTTAGAACCCTAATCGGTGGTCTCGTATACACTTTCCTGGTGTGCAAAAACAAAAATGAATTGCAACAAATGCATAATATGAGAGTGCCCCATTATTGCAATAATTAAAGTCAAATCTCCCAAACCTCGGCAACGATTATCTGTTCCTTCCTCCAAAATATCTCTGGAAAAATGCGGATCAGAAATAATGGTTGATGGAACATACATGTATGACTGACTATTATTCATACCCCACAACGATAACTCCTGCAAAACCAAATTTCTCAGGGCTTTCAATCCAATTTCATCACATCAAAACATAACTAAAGAGAACAACGAAGAATAATGTGTTCCGACTGGACAGAGTCGAGTGTAAGACTGCCTCCTTTTTCAGCAGTGCACAAAAAAGTAAAGTCACGTCGGTTCAAATTGAACTCTGACGACGATAATATGTGTTCGGCAAAGGTCCAATTGTTATACTGGAAGTAAGTAGCCCTAGTCGCACGTTGAGAGTGGAAGGAGAGTAGGCAGCGCTGTTCGGTTAGGTTAAAGAGCCCGTTGGAAGATGGTCATCCTTGCGTGTCATGACCCACTCTTTTGCCCGCTCATGATGAGACAAACCGAGTCGGACGGAACAAAGTGGCGTAAACTTCCTCTCTGAAGGGGAATAAACCGACCGGACCGAACAAATGGATTAACGTCGAATTTGATTACCGAACCACCGAGTTTTTGTGTAGTTTTCTATTTCTTGAACACACCAATAACTTGTGATTCAATCATGTTTGATATACAATAACCCAAGCGTGTGTGCCAACTTAAGTGCAGATACACGCCACAATGCGATGCTTTTTTTAAATTTATTGGATGACGTAACGCCACCAATTTGGTGGGCTCATCTAAATTATAAGTTCCATAAAGGTGTTGGCATCTATTTAAAATGGGCAGCACAACAAGACCATTGTTAGCTCTAACAAACTATTGATAAAGTGTGATAAGTTATAACTTTCTCTCTCTCTGGCACTCTCTTGGGCTCCTTCCACTTTCGCCACCTTCTCTCTGACTGCTACAAAATGGGAAGGAAAGAAGAAGGAAGAAGTTGGGTTGGATTAGGTCGTGATTTGAATTTTGAATTAGTTTCTCTCACTTCATCATTTACGTGTGAAACTCTACGTCCGTCCGTCCGGATATATTGCTCCAGTTTGCCCTCTCCCTCTCTCCCTTTTAGTTTAAGGGAGAATAGAGTGGTGGAAATTGTGATGAAGTTCTGAAATCAGTGGAAAACTTGAAGGCAATTGCTTTGGTGTGGACAGACTGGTGATTTGAGCCTGTGTAGAGGAATGTCTGACTCTGCATAGTTACTTGTTAAGAGTAAATCAGACCGCAACCGAAACCAGACTCTGCTGGGATAGTTGAGAGGAGACGCTTAGTTGGTGTTGTGGTGGGAGTTAATCCCCTCGGATAGAAGTCGTTAAATTTATACATTAGTTATTGACGTTAGATCTGTTTGTTATTGTATATGCGTTGTGTTGTTATTACTTTGTTTCCTCATGTGTGTCTTGTTTGTCAGTAATTGAAATGGAATTGGACAAGTTGAGAGAAAGTTGTCGACTTTAATTTCTATGGATGTGCGGAGCGTGGGTACCAGTTGCGTAGGGTTTAATCATATTAAGCTGATTGAGTTGCATAAATGTACAACAGCAAATATATTGGATCTGTCGTTGAATTGAGAAAATATGTCAAATTGTCAATGACGTGGTAAGCAGATGCCATTTTTATTCGTACCCGTCCGTCTTGTCCGTCGACACTTTATTCTCAATCCTAAATCATTATCAGATCGAAACGTACATCGAAAGTGTCGACGCATCACTGGCCACATTTCTTTGGCAAAGCCACTTTCACCACTCAATACTCAGAGATGATTGAAGGGTACTCTGGAAAGGATTTACCACTGCCATTACCAACCATTCATCACCTCCAAGGGTCGCCAGAAATCTAAACCGGGCGACAAGACCAAGAGCATTATGACCGAATTGGGGATATCATATTATAGATATTTCTGTACATGGAAGGTACGGACGTATTCCAGCCCACACGGTCACGCAAGGATGATTTTACACTGTCACAAGCACACCGGACAAGGAACTACACACACATCCATAACAGCGCCCCCGTTTCGTTGTCACTACACGGACATGTTATATGTTTTCTGGGTAAGCTGATCCAGATAGAGCAAAATGTCACCGACAGGAGAAAACGACATTTTAAAAATGACAGGAGAGAAGATGGGATACGGTCTTCCTGAGTGGCTTGCTACCAACAATACCATTCGTGTGCTAGTTCCTGATTCAGTGCACAATGTGCTTTTACATGCCACGACAAAAAGAAAGTCTGCAACAGTTTTAGAACTCTATTCTGTTTAACAAATCGTGAAGCACATCCATCTAATGCTGTTGGTGGCAGAATGCCCCTTGTGCAGTAAAAAATATTGGAAAAAGTGTAAACTGCTCGTGTTTTGTTCCTGTATAAATTGTCAACTGTTGGAACGACAAGAGTCACACGGGCTTAGAACATCCAGCTTATTGAAGCCGTCCTAGTGAATGAATCACTTTACGAATTCCACATTTGATGTCTACCGCCTACGTTATTGCTTTTTTTGAAAGTCGATCAAATCTATTCAAACGTCTCTTTCTTCAAAGCCGTGTTACTTTACGTGTCATCTATGTCTTTCCATGAGTTGATTTGTCACACTTGCAGGCCGTGGATGGATGGCGACAAATAAAACTGGTGATAGTAAAGGAACTTCAGCAGGGGATGCCCAAATTGAAAATCTGCATATCTCGTGCTTTCCAAAATTTTCACTAGCTTTTGACTCCAAATTTTATAGGTAGCCAACTAAAATCGAAATTGCCTATGGCGGAGGTGTGCATACAGTATATCGAGGGCCAAGATAAGTAATGGATGGATATCCCTCAGAATTTCTTGTCGGTACAAATTCCATGTCTGTAGGTTTGAGCAAATCCTTGTTTTGAGCCAAAATGCTCGAAAAAGTTTGAGTGAAGTTGGTTGGGTTGCAGCCAGTTTCGACTAGAAAGTTCATCCACATCTTTTTTTTTCTTACCATCATCACCGACCAACCGATCAAGCTAGAATAATGTCAAAATTAGGATAGTTCTTTCACGAGAAAAGGATATGAGACATAACCTTGGAGGTCGTATGTGCTACGCAAAATCGATACGCATCGCACTCATCTTGGCAAATACTTGTGCAATTGAATTTGGTTCCCTACTGATGCCTCACATTTTTCCTTTCAATTCCAGTGTTTTATTCGCAAAGTCCGGCCAAAACATTTCCATTCTTCTCCTGAAGAAGGGTGGCCGGCTATAACGAGTTTCCGATATACGTTTTATAGATTAGATGGCAGCTACACCCAACCGGTAGGAGCATTATGAAGTGATTAATGCCAACGACAAAAGCACAAATGTAGGACACCCAGGTCCATTCTCAATGATAAAATAATTGGTCCCTATGCCTTCTGAGCTTGGCAAAACGACAAAAATACTTTTGTGTTTTGTCTTTGGGGTGTATGCAACGGTTTTTGTCTCCTTGCTGGAAGTAGCGTGGAAACTACAAGTGTCTATTTGTGTATACTTATTTGACGAATAAGCCTGATTGGTTAAAAATGAGTGAATTTGTTGTATAGTCTGATTAAGTGACGTCCGTGAAATTTGTCTTGGTATAAAATTATTTGATCCGAGCGAGCTCAATATATTTATGCGTTCTTTCTCTCAATAAAAACCTACATGGAAGCCTTTGGAGCTTTCTCCAGAGAAACTTGGCATTGTCCAGCGTAGCGAGCGTACATCAAAGTGGAATAATATAGGAATTTCTTTGGTTTCTATGCTGGAATGGTGACCGTGTCATGTCGAACGTCCACCCATTGTCCAATTCCATTGGGAAATCCGTTCTTTATGGGATTTTATGTGTCCAAGTCTAATCTAATTCTATTTGGGAATGTTCGGCTTCATTCCGCACTACTTCATTCCCAAATACACAAGACGTCACTTTCTTTCTGTTTACGCATGTTTGACGGAATTAAATAAAAATTACGTCAACTGTTCAATCTATTTATACGTAGATGTGACATTCAAGATGTGGCCAAGGTTGATCTAGCTTATGCCAAAAATATAAAATTTTTGCAGATGTGTCGTATCGCTCGAGTTCGTACCCTGAGTGGCAGTTTAAATTCCAGATCTCCCAAAGTATAGACGTCAAAGTGAACGCTTGTATGTATAACGTATTTGTAATCACTTAAAATCATGCTGTGAGTGTAAAAAAAATGAAGTTTATGCTTATTTTTTTCTGATGGGTACTATTTAGGATGAAATAGTTATGTATATTTGTATTTACACCTCACGTTGTTTCTGAATATATAATACTTTAATCTGTGAATAACAAGAGTTTTTGAACTCTTACATAATCAACAGATTGAACTTTATGCTTGATGGAATGGATCAGCATCAAAGAAACAAATTTATCCATCCGAAATCTTCGATGGGGAACACAGCTTGAGAAGAAGATGGTCGAATATATTCTACCAAATTGGTCTACGGTGATGAATTAGGAGGCTTAAATTTATTCCTCCCAAGCGAGGTCAACTATTTTGGACGTAAAGAAGATAGACTAACTGACTATATATTTTTCTCTCCCATAAATTTCAGAAGGTTCTCTGTGCTGCTGAAAGTTACACTTGCATACTTTATCTGAACGAATGGCACCACTTTATTTTTTGTTAGGAATTTAATTAAGCCAAACTCGATACTTTTTGCAGAAACACGTTTTACTACTTGAGTTTAATAAATAAGTGCAAGTTTATGAATTCAAGTTCCTCCTTTCAACAAGAATAATGTATCCCAACTTTCAATCAATTCTACATTCGCATAATTGAATTGAATCTTTTTTCCTCCTTCTACCATTCCATTCCTTCTTCTTTTTCTACACTTTCAGACGATCGTTTCTTCGGTTCAATTCTTGTGGAATAAACTCAAACTGCATCATAGCTCGTAGGAAATGGTGTACGATTTCATTTTTAGTGAGGATGATATGCATATATGTACTTATGCAGTAATAAATATCCATCTACAGCTCACGCAACGTCCGCATCTACCTATTCACTGAAGAGGGAAATATTTATCTGAACCATTTCTATTTTCTTTGCAGACTAGAAATGGAACAAGTTATTCTCCAATTTCAAATTTCCAAAAGATTCCGACCGTCCCAACTTTAAATCCGCTTATGCATACTTCAATTCCTTGCATGACACATTCCACGAGCAGCAGCGCCATACAAACTTTGGGCACGCATGCATGAATGCATGAACAATACTAAGAGATAGAATTTCCAAACATAATTTTGACCAACTCTGGATCTTCCGAGACTTGAGATATTTTTACATGAAACAATGAAAATGTGCTAGTTCGAGACAAGAATATGGACAGAGTGGAAGCAGGCATATTGAATTTTCTTTATTTGGATTTTCCATGTATGTGTCATCCTCATGCCAAGTTCCGCTATGAACTAAAAGGATCAATTTTGTTTCTTTATCGGGAATTCGTAGACAGGTCCAAGTCCATATTTCGTACTTAGGATTTCACCATTTCCGAAGCGAATGAAAGTGGTTGATGTTCTTTTCTCTCCCAGACGCCCTACAGTGTGAATCAAGCTCGGTGAGAAAATGCTAAACATCATTCCGACAAGGCAGGAGAGAGGAAAAGTCTTCTCCAATAAAACCAAAAGTAGAATAAAGTCATAAGAAAGAAGCAGCATATCAAATCAACCATGTAGTGCAAATATGGCTGACTTGTCAGATGAAAAGTAAAAGTAAGTAAGTTGCAAGGTTGAGTGATCTCCTTGAGACGATACCCTCAGAAATTCCAAAGGTCTGTTTTCCCCGATACAATCCCATCTTCTCGGCAATATTTTGTGTACTTATAATCATTTTTGTTTCTTCAGAGTGAAGCTCGCAATGGCAGTTTGTTTCAGCACTCTCAGCCAAGTTCAGTTTCTCTTATTGCCAAAGTTCTCCAATTGAAATATTCAGAGAGATGGTTTGTGTGAGGCATAGTTTTTGAAGCAAATCGAGTAATCGACATGCAAAATAAATATAGGCACATAATCCAAACACTAATCTAAAAGCATTCTCTAACGTAATTACATTTCAGTTTAGAATTTTCATGTTCTGGCTTTCATTCAGGTCTCTAGAAAAAATAGAGAGATTACTCCACCTAAATATTATATCTTCGAAATTACACGGCACACGTACTTGGAGAGTGGTTGAGCATTGGCGTAAACGGCATCTTGAGTAGAAAGAAAGTAAAGATGTTCCACTTTGTGAGAAATTCTCAAATGGACAAAGTTTTTGTGTGGAAGCTTTCGTTTTTTTGTTTTTACTCCAGTTGTACGCATTTTGCCAATATTCATGTGAAAAAGTCGAGTGCTTTATCCATTCCAATCGAAAACACCCACGAGCACAAACAAGTGTACTACTCACCCACTCGTTCACTTTATGCGAAACATCACATCAACTCCTATTTCCGAACAAAAGCACCAACAGAGTTCACGTACTCCACTTTTCACAAAAGCACAAGGGGGGAAAGACGAGTTCTGAAATAGGCCGTACATAAGTAAGCGGAATCGCTAAATGGTGTGGAAGGGAATTGAGAGTTTTGCAACAAGGCCCCTCTGAGAATTTGCATGAGACTCGCTGGTAGGAAGTCTCTATAACCTTTCGTACAATGTGGCTAATATTCTACATCTTCACGACCAGAATAAAACTGCACATATCGTCCTTCCTTCCTGCTTCTTCATATCTTGTCCCTGTAAAAAGAGCAACTGATAACATGCAAATGATGCTGTATGAGAAGAATTGGATGCACATATTTTTCTTCCATGTGCATATTCTCTTATCGTTCATTTGCAATTGTACATATTTGCATTCCGAATAAAATTGAATCAATTGTTGCTGATCTTCTAGGACGGTGACCTACAAGTGGACGAGTTGAATTTACGGAAAGATCGACTCCATCAGCTCGCTCGCTTTGTCCGATTCTGGACAGAATTACTCCCCCAAGATTGTAAGCGTCTGTTTGTACTCGTATAGCATCATTTTTGATACGATGTAATGCTCTTCGTGTTTTTTCCACTATTTTCCAGTCTCAGATGATCGACTAATGCAGTACGTCCGTACCCTAACTCGTGTTTGCATGGATGAAGAGTCGGAGGTAATTATTCTATATGGGATGAAGTCTGCCCATTGTTTCCTCTACAGCCTGGCTTTGTTTTACTGCTTCCCGGGCACAATACGCAGCCAGAGCCTACGTATCTACTTATATTATAGGACTGGGGATAAATATTTAAAATTTTATGAGCGGAAATGTAACGCAATTTCTCTTTTATGGGATGGAAAGTTGTAGAATTTGAATGTGCTTCGATATAATTGCAATTTTATTGTGGATGAGTTTACGCGTCCTAAATACGAAGGATGTGTGGTCTTGATATGCAGTACAGGTTTCTCTTTATGTACGATGCAGGTGCGTGAGGAGGTTTCCACTCTTTGGACGAATCTCGTCTCAAAACTAACCGCCTTGGAAGCCTTTGAAACAACGTTACGAAGATACAAGACTGAATCCTTAATTGGAGAACCGATTGCAGCGGTACAGCCCCGACAGTCGTAACGGCATAATAAATACACACTCAGCATAGCATGGATAAATTTATTATGGATACTTACGTAGTGAAGCCTTCTGACAATTGCGCCTGTTTTAATTTAATTTCATGCCCATTCTTGTTGCATTCTTGATCTTGTTTGCAACATGGGCGTTACAGTTTAAACCAAATTAAGGTTTCAGGACAGTGTGCAAAGATAATGCAACGGCGGATTAATTGGCCGTAACGAATTATCTTTCCACTCGGATTTGAAAGGTTGGGTAATTTATTTAAGATGGGAAATGCATGCGTGAGATGGTAATGAGATTCTTTAGTTTCTTCACGACTGCATTAAGTCCTTATTCTTTCGTCCTGTGCAACTAATCACACAGGTTCAGCAGGGAAAGTGTACATTTATTGGACATTGCTGGGTTTAAACTCGACTAAATTTAAATAAACTTTTCCTCACTGCGTGTAAAAGAGAATACAAAGTTGAAGAGAGCCATGACCATAAAACTGAACGTGGAAAAGTGGTCGTGAATCGAAAGGGAAACAAGTAAGCAGAGGAAGACCAGCCGGAATTACTGCACTGTTACTGCAGAAAGCCGCACCATGATCACTTTCACTCAACTCATGTACTAAACCTAACGCTGCCAAAGTGCACATGAGAGAAAGAGCTGTGGCAACTAAGGACGGCTGTGAAAATGATATAATGGTCTCGTATCGTTACTTTATATTGTATGCCATCGTGTGGTGGGTATGGATGATGAGCAAGCAACTTTCTCCATCGAAACTAGAGCCTGACGCCGCCAACTTGAGGCAGATTTTTAAGCGCCGATTTTAAGAAATTTTCGAAACTACTTTATTTCTCATTCGAACCCGTTAATTATTAGTTCATTCCAAGAATAACCAATGCATAGAAGTTTATTTTTAAAATTCATGTCAAAAACTTTCGAATTTTCGATCAGGTCATTCTATTTATTTTATTGGGTAACATTTCTTAACGCCGCGAAGTATGTCGGCGTGGAGCTCTGTTTAAAATTCATCGTCAGTTCAACTTAGACATATTTGCATGCCATTCGGAATCGTGGTGATTCACGGAGTAATTCACTCTGAATGCAATGTTTATGCAGATCTACCTATCTATGCACGTGACTCAGTGATACACACATATTATACACGTGTAAATTGCATGACCTGTTTATTTGTTTATGCACCCTGGAATAGGAAATTGCAATAGGAAATAGTTAGAATTTTGGTAAGAAAATTGTCCACGGATCGGACTTGTTAGCTTCAGATATGTATGAACTGACGACTTTAATGGTTTTAATGCAAGTGGCTTTCCTCGTATCTCGTCGAACTTAAACTGGTTACTAGACATTGAATTATTTCCCAATATTGGTTTTGGCATATTTTTATGGATATAAATTGTGAGTGTGAATGATGATTGTCGATTTGTTCCCTTCCAGCCTTCTGTGATTACTATATCCCCAAGTCCACTGGTTCTAGCTCAACAACTGACCCTCGTCGAATTGGAGCACTTTTCTTTCCTTGGAGCACAAGAATTGGTCGCTCAGGTTGGTCAAAGCCTTTTATTTACAAGTGTATAGGTAATAAATCATTAAGAAATATTTTCTTCTTGCGAGAACTAAATGTTCTTCCAAATACCAAATTGTTTGGGGTTACGTACATATGCTTTTGACGGATTTGCAAGAGCAGTCCGCCTGTGCAAACACAACTACAACGATAATTTTGGGCATTTCTGCAAAACTGGGTTAACAGTATTGAGTTTTTGCTGGGGTGACTCAAAAGGGATTTTGTTGTGAATATTGTGATTTCTTAATACCGTTTTATTTCGTTCCAGTTACTCAGAAAGGATCGAAGCCGAAACAAAGACTATTCCAAAACGAATGGGTCCGTGCCTTACTCCAGAACATTATCAGGACGATGTTCTACAATTGGGACGGCCTACCAGGAGAAGAACATCCAAGAGAAAGTACAACTCCGGGACAAGTGTTGTGGGGATGCAGTCGCCTCTTCGGGAAATACTCAAAGGATGGAGGCAGAGACATTCACTCGAAATTTGGATAGTTTTATCTCTTGGTTTCGACGCCTCGCAATGTACGTCTGCACCGAAATTTGTAAGGTCGGTGTATAATCTATTGTTGTTGGTAAGGGTGTCAGAGTAATTGTACACATAAGGTCGTTCATGTGACTCAAAGAGAAGTGCCGATGCTTTGTGGCATCGAACTAGTGAAAGTTGTCTTGTCTCCAAACAAATTACAAAGCAATACATCACGCAGCATTACACAAATTGAGAGAAAGCTAAATAATTGCACAAACTTTCACCTACATTAATACTTATTTGCCTCAGTTTTGGCATTTAATAAAAGATGTAGCACGATTCAGACACCAAAGTACAAGTCAAATAACTCGTTATACAAAAATATTATTCGGCTTACTCGAAATTTATAGTAGAAATTTTGCAGGCTACTTAAAAATTACACCTAAAAATTACAGGCAATCATGATGTCTGCCGTTTATCTAAAGTCTTAACAAAATTCCAGTTGTCTCCCGATTTTTCAAACATTCTAGGACGCCAGGTTGATTTGCCTTCTTCCCGCTCCT
This sequence comes from Folsomia candida, assembly GCF_002217175.1. Classification (NCBI taxonomy): domain Eukaryota; kingdom Metazoa; phylum Arthropoda; class Collembola; order Entomobryomorpha; family Isotomidae; genus Folsomia; species Folsomia candida. The sequence goes on along the minus strand of NW_019091193.1, from coordinate 20,937,035 downwards.
TTGCATCTAATCTTTGGCGGTCTTCCACTGCCATTTTCGCCTTAGACGCACCTTCGACATCATTGAACCTAAATTTGTCGAATTTTAGCTTTATTATAACGTGAATTTTGTAAAAACTAAAATACTAAAATGTTCAAGCTTGATCGTATAAACATCTTTCACATAACTTGAAAACTTACTTTAGCGCTTTTGTCACATGTTTCCACAAACGTCTTGACTCGTAAGGTTCTTGTTGAGCTATCGGTTTTGTCTTTTTGGTCTGAATTTTCAAACTATTTACGTCCACAAATCCACGTTCGGTTCTACCATCAGCCCACTTTCCAGACATCACCCCGTTCCATTCACCATCAACAACCAGAAAAGGCTTCTTCTTTTCTTCAGGGCCAAAAACTTGCGCATTTATCTTCGTTTAAAAGAGTGATGCAGTACAAAAGTGAATTTAATCATGCAAAAAATATATTGCATTGTGTGACATGTAATTTACTTTGTTTCTTTCTCCACTGAAGAAAAGTTTTGTCATAAACTCCACCTTTGCATTATATCCCGTTTGGGCACACGAAATGGTAACGGGACCCCCGAGTTCCACCCAAGGAACTGTTAAAATGGAGCGAACATAACCATTTGGAAAATTAAGGACATAATCTTCTCGTGGTCCATTGAGCAAGGTCAGAGTGGCATGTCCAATATTTTGTACACCTGTACGGAAAATTAGAATTATTTCGTTGTTGTCATCATAAAATTCCAGAAACTTTGATTAATAAATGTCTACTAATTGATAGTCCGAGAAATTTTGATTTTGTCCAAATATGTGCGTTTAGGGATATTTTCTTTCGAGGATGCTCCGCATAAAAGGCAGAAATTGGAGGATGATGTGACACCTGAAATAGAATGAACGTAATGAGTTCCATATTCTGAGTAATGCATACATTACAAAATAAATCTGCTTGTTTTTGTCACTTGTTCACCGTAGAATACCAGCGCATCTGAAAATCAAGACCAGAAAAAGATAAGAATACTAACAGTTAAATAAATCATTCATAGATTACTTTGCAAAAATATGTGCAAGTTCATTTATTTTACTTGGATCGTCCACCCATGGGAAAAGTCCAGTTCCGTTAGCATGAGACGACGATGCATCAATTGTTAGCTGGGATTCACTCTCGGAATTTGTAGCCTTTACTTTAGACGGCTTATTAGTCGATTTTAACGACTCCTCGTATCCCTTTAAATGCCAGTAGCAGTGAAACGTCTCACCCAGAATGGGATTGTATGGTTTTTTAGCAACTTCTGAGCGACGCCCGGCGTGAAAAGCTCCGAGATACCATCTAGTACGTGCATAGTTGACATTTAGACCGTTAAGTAACCAATTATGTTCCGGGGTTTACTTATAAACGTAAGGATAAACGCATACCTTACAACTTCGACTATTCGATCCTTTGGAGTGGTAGCATCTCGTCGGCCTCATTTTAAATAACCCTAAGTGCAGTCTCGTCTCAATTTTAAATAACCCTAAGTGCAGTCTCATCATAATTTTAAATAGCCCTAAGTGCAGTCTCATCTAAATTTTAAATAGCCCTAAGTGCAGTCTCATCTTAATTTTAAATACCCCTAAGTGCAGTCTCATGTTAATTTTAAAAAGCCCTATGTGACATATAAAAGCGAGTAAAAACCCCTAACTGCAACTTAACTTTCAAATCATGCATAATTAATTAGTTGTGATAAACTACGGTATGTTTTTATAATTAGAACTTTTTTCTTGAATTTTTTGGTATGTAGATTAAGTGGCCGACCTTCTAATGCCAAATACATTGGAAATTGACATGGTCACCAATTTGTCAGTTTTTGACCCATTTTCAAAGTTTTGACCGTTTTCTAAGCCTCCTACATTTCTACGAAATATATATTTTCAGAATTTTCAAATACGACCACACCCCCTTGAAATGAGGGTCACAAGTTAAAAAACTATGTTAATTACTGAAATTGAGTTTCAAAGCGGCAAATTCTAATTGTATGGCGAAAAAATAAACCGACACCTAGGTCATCCTCCTCAAGGTTGAGGTGGTCACATGCCCCACCTCAGTGGGTGTGGCTCTCCGCCTCTTTTCGACTTTTATAAAAACATGGGTTGTGATATGTCACTTTTCTCACCTGGATGAGGAGATCCCCACGCAATAAATAAAATTCACGAACCACACCCCCAGTGGGTGTGGCTCTCGGCGACTTTTCGACTTTTGTCAAAACATGGGTTGTGATATGTCACCTTTCTCACCTGGATGAGGAGATCCCCACGCAATAATTAAAATTCACGAACCACACCCCCAGTGGGTGTGGCTCTCGGCGACTTTTCGACTTTTGTCATAACATGGGTTTTGATATGTCACTTTTCTCACCTGGATGAGGAGATCTCCCGGCAATAATTAAAATTCACGAACCACACCCCCAGTGGGCGTGGCTCGCGGTAAATTTCTGACTTTTGTCAAAACATGTGTTGTGACATGTCGTTTTTCTCAGAGCAATGAGGAGATCCTGATGCAAAAATTAAATTAAAATTCACAAACCACACCCCCAGTGGGTGTGGCTCTCGACGACTTTTTGATTTTTGTCGAAACATCGTTGGCCTAATTCTTAAAACCCCTAAAAGTGCAGTCTCATCTTAATTTTAAATACCCCTAAGTGAAACTTCTTCCTAATTTTAGAAATCCCTAAGTGTTGTTGCTCGTTAATTTTTAAAACCCCTAAGTGTATTCTCGCATTCATTTTAAAAAGCCCTATGTGAAAAATAAAAGCGAGTAAAAACCCCTAACTGTAATTCAGCTTTCAAATTATGCATAATTAATTAGTTGTGTTAAACTAATCAGAGTATCACACAGTATCATTATAAGTATTATGCAAAGCTTCACTCCTCAGTGATGCTTTGCATAATACTTTAAAAATCTAATTTGTAATCATAGAGTATCATACAGTGATAATGATACTGTCTGATACTCTGATTAGTTTAACACATGTCTTGACAAAAGTCGAAAAGTCGCCGAGAGCCACACCCACTGGGCGTGTGGGTTGTGAATTTTAATTATTGCATCGGAATGTCCTTATCGAGCTGCGAGAAATGACATATCACAACCCATGTATTGACAAAAGTCGAAAAGTCGCGGAGAGCCACACCCACTGGGGTGGGGCATGTGACCACCTCAACCTTGAGGAGGATGACCTATTTGTCGGTTTATTTCTTCGCCATACAATTAGAATTTGCCGCTTTGAAGCTCAATTTCATTAATTAACATAGTTTTTTAACTTCTGACCCTCATTTCAAGGGGGTGTGGTCGTATTTGAAAATTCTGAAAATATATATTTCGTAGAAATGTAGGAGGCTTAGAAAACGGTCAAAACTTTGAAAATGGGTCAAAAACTGACAAATTGGTGACCATGTCAATTTCCAATGTATTTGGCATTAGAAGGTCGGCCACTTAATCTACATACCAAAAAATTCAAGAAAAAAGTTCTAATTATAAAAAACATACCGTAGTTTATCACAACTAATTAATTATGCATGATTTGAAAGTTACGTTGCAGTTAGGGGTTTTTATATGTCACATAGGGCTATTTAAAATTTAGATGAAACTGCACTTAGGGGTATTTAAAATTAAGATGAGACTGCACTTAGGGCTATTTAAAATTTAGATGAGACTGCACTTAGGGCTATTTAAAATTATGATGAGACTGCACTTAGGGTTATTTAAAATTGAGACGAGACTGCACTTAGGGTTATTTAAAATTAGGCCGACGATCTGTTATGCCGACGAACATGTCTGGGTGTGCAAAAAAGTCTGCATACATCTCAAGCAATGATCGACGTTCTAGAATATAAGTTGGAAGAGTGATGCTCGTCAAGTCCATTCCAACTCGAAGTTGAGACCAAAGAAATGAAATGACGGATTTTTTCGGCTCTTCAGAGCCAATGTTTTGGTCGCTATTGTTGTCATCGTACAAGGCGTCCCAGTCAAAGCTGGCATTATTTAGAGAATTGGATGTGGGACGAACAACCAAGGCTTCTGTATTACTAGACAGCGAAGCTATCCCGGATTGTGTCGGGTCGGGTGACTCGTCAATTACAACAATGTTGGGGGAAGGTGCACCCACCGAATTTTTCTTTTGGTTCATGTTTTTCCTATAAATTCAGTCATAATGAAAAATTAGTCTGAATTACAGGGAATAAAAAATGTAGACTAGACAAATAAGTCTCATCACCAATTATTATTTTACTTTATTTCATAAATGTGCTTGTCAATAGAAATCTTTTATTTCACTTACTTTGACGAACAACACCCACACATGACAAAGCCGGCTCTTGAGTAGAATATTGTAATATTTATTGTTTGATTCCTAGTCGTTGTTAAAACTTAGAATTATCTCAGATAACATTATTGTTGATAGAACTCTAGCCAATTGATATCCATGCAACGTTGCCAATATTATTTGACACTTTATCATTCTATACATGTTGCGACAAATGAATTGTTTCCAACACAAATTTTCATTTTTGAAGAAATTAAATTTTAATTATTATGTACTGATAAAATGGTGTGAGTGGACCGTTGTTAAGTTGGAGGATTGAGATGACCCCCTAGGTCAAATCTGGACCAAGTGATCTCACACCCTCCGGTGGGGTGTCAATCGATCGGTCTAGATAATACGATCAGTTTGGTATATTATAAAATTTTGTGAGATAAGAATTGGCTTCGAAATTCCTGAAAAACTTATATTTTGGAGATATTCTTCAAAATAAACATTTTAATTTTCGAAATAGTACACTCGAGATTTTTAGCTTAAAAAATCAAGCTAAAAATTAGGATGATTTCATCCTCAGGAATTAAGTCTCTTTGTCTGCCTATTCAAAAGTTATTCAAGGTTAAAGTCGTTGGGGCAAACCAAAGGACTTTTGCCCCAACGATTTAAAAAATGAAAATTTTCTAAAAAATAATCCATTTGTCGCAACCGTATGGGGCACCACCCCATAGAAACGATGTCAGTTAATCGTGCAACGTTGCCAATTATTTCATATCAAGGTAAATGTTCAAATAAGCCCCAGCGTTACTTGGATACCGTTATTATTATATGTACTTTCTGGGCGTGGTTTTATATTTCATAGATTCCTAAACGGGTGAAATTTTGTAAATCAAACATCTGTCACGACGCTGACGTTTATTTTTTAGCATTACACATATCACAAAAAGTAATTTCTTTCTTGGTGACAAACAGCTGAAAATTTAAGAATGCTCTTTGCCCATGGTTCACGCGAGCACATAAGTAAGCAACTCTGGTTGCAAACATTTTTTAATGGAATGTAATATTAGTCCATATGCTAAAAATAGATAAATAATAGAATGAAAATGTGGTAAAACACAATGCAAAGCTGAGCAAGAATTCGGAAAAAATACAGAAAGTGGATTTTAATTCCATTGCTCTTTTTTCATTCTGTGCATGTAGGACGCTGCATGAGCAGAATGACAGAGCAGCAGCAGTGCTTATTTTTCACAAGCTAAATGTATAATCGGAAACAAGAAAGTAGAGAACAAGAAAGAGAAAATAAGAGTCGAGACAGTCAGAATGTAGACTTTCGTTGGTCGAGAAAGTGGAGAGGATTAAGTAATATTGTCTTCATGACGGATCGCCTTTCTTATATTTGCTTCCTTTCATTTCGACCTAATAAACTCACCTTGCTGTCAACTCTAGCATCAACATAAAAATAATCGTTCTTCTTCCATGTCCCATTATTATTATCCTTCCGCTACACGGCTGTCTCCACGAAAAAGCAGTGTGCATAATCCTACAGAAACATACTTTCTTCTTACGGCTACATAGTGCTACAACTACAGATGTGTACTTATGTAAGTAGATATGTACATACTACTACGATTCTGTTGTTTGTGACCTCATGCTCCATTTCATACCGCAAAACTTTCTCTTCCAAACATTGTTCAATCCGTTCCATACTCTTTTTTTACTCATAGTGCATAACAGGGTGCATCAAAGTAACAAATCCAGCAGTAGTAAAATACTTTCACTTTGGGAACTGGATGATAATTTTGTTCAGCTTTGGCGTTGGTCCTAAATCTTCAGCATATGTATTTTGTTTTGGGGGATGAATAAAATATGATACGGTTTCATGAGATGATAAGGATGGTCGCGTAACGTAACCACAATCAAATAAATACAAGAGAACAACTGAATAGCTCACGTAAGATGAGAAGACACACAGATCCGTGTGGAATTTCATTTCAATTTACATTTTAAATTCAAATCGTACTAGAACCTAAGAACTGGTACGGGTGGGCATGGCTAAAATATAGCTAAGAAAAAAATATTTTGATACGATGGAGAAAATTGTTTACAAATTGATCATGCAGAACAACTCTTTTCTTGGTTTCTTTCATGTCTCGTCTTCCTTTGAACTTGACAACTCTTCGTTGTTGGTCGACTCCGACTGATGCCTTTGAAATCGAATCTTTGCTGACGAATCTTTTTTATTTGAACGAAAAGATGTCCAAGAAGAAATCCAGAGTTCGCGTTATCGAGTATTGGATCCAGGTTTGCAATAAATACAACTTGTTGGCATTCAAAGGGTTTCTGGTTAATATAATTTTTACCATTACATTTTGTTTTGAAAGGTTGGGAAAGAATGCTTCAAAATTAGGAATTTCAATTCCTTACTTGCCATTCTTGGCGGATTTAGCTGCGGACCAGTTTCGAGGTTAAAGAAGACGGTAAGCATAATAACGTATTATTTGTGGAATTACTAATATAAATATTTACCTATTATTCACCACTTTACTTTACATTTCGATTTCCTACATTGTAGTGGAGCAAGGTAAATTGTGCAGACCTTATCGAACTTCAAACCGCTATGGGTAAGGATATGTATAATAAACGCTGACTCCTGATACGAGTCACATCTTAATGGGTTTCATATTTTTGTTTAGATCCGAAAAATAATTTTTCTGCATATCGCACAATGTACAAGGTACTAATTAATCATTTCCTAATAAATAATTAAAAATTTGATTTATGAATGCCTAAGACTTTTTGACTTTTTATCCAGACTGCAATGTGGAACTCTCTCGCAATTCCACAAGGAGAAAGTCACAACTACAAAATACTGGTGCCATATTTTGCACTCTTGCTGCGTGATGTCTATAATCTAAACTCTATTTATCCTTCAAAGTATATGCTCCAATTCTCCAATTATAAATAAATATTTATTAAATAAAAAATATACGTGCTTATTTGGCATTATTTGTTTTCAGAATCAAATCCAATAATCACATCAACTTTGAAAAATATACAAGTATGACCAAACTCATTAAGGAAATAATGTCGTGGCAAAATGTCGAATGTCCGTTTACAAAAATTCCGTCAATTTTCAATTCCGTCCAAGCCTTGCCTGTCTACACAGAAGAAGGTACTAGTATGCACGCATAAATTGTGAAATGTCCCTCGATAAATAAAATGCGTCATATTTAACATATTTAATTGTTGAAAATATCCCATTTTCAGAAGTTACATGCGCCAGTTACGCATGTGAAGCTCCCGATAGTTCGGTCGAAAAGGAGCATTTCAACCGCCTGAAGAGGGACCAGGGTCAACGAATAGCTCCATTTTTGTCAAATAAAGGCAGTTCTCCAGCACATTATTTAATTTGATTTATTACGTTACATTAAATGTGTAATACATGTGCTCGTATAAACGTACACATATATTTATGTATAATAAGCCAAACAGGGTTTAGTTTTGTATTTCGAATAAAGTAACCAGAAACCGAATTTTTCACGGATTTGCGATATCCTCACACACATATCATACTCGGCGCAATGTACGAAAATTATTTGGAATTTGTTAATATGAATTTATGTAAAGTGGTGGTGATCACAAATGTTGGGATCCATGCTGCGAAATTTTTAATGCTGCAAATTTGTTAAAATACTATTCGGACCAGAACATATTTATAATGACGAATTAAATGCACATGTTTAATTATAATTCGTAGTTATCCAAATCTTGGCATTGGGAAAATGGGATCCTTTAATCCGTTGACAATTGTTTCGTTTGAAAGTATGCAAGACTTCGTCAGAGAGAGCAACTCTTGCTTGACATCTCCAACTTTGAACTGTATCAGAATGATGAAGTAGGTTGTGATTGCTCCCAATAACTGAAATTCAAAACAGACAAAGATGCATCCCATTTAACTCATTTAAATTCAAGGATACGTGTAAATTAAGTTAGCTCTATTACAGATGTAAGAAGACCTCGATCGATTGTAAAGTATCCAGCGGCAGATACTCGGACGGCAGAGCTGTCCAGTGCATTCAGAAACATTTGAATTTGCATCCCACACTCTGGCGACACTCTCGCGATGGACACTCTGTTGAGCATTCTTTTGGCTTGAAACACCTAAAAATAAATAATTCCCCATTTTTTAGTCACAAGTGCTGTTTTTCATAACTTACAAAATGTAATCAAGTCTTACGAAACAGTGAATTCTTTGTGCGAACAAAGACATCATAAACAGCTTTAACAGAAGAAATCCCTCAAGAATAGTGACAATAGCATAGTTGGAAACTGAATTATTATAATCCACGTAGAGGATGATGTAAGTATACAAAATTATTCCAACGGTTGAAAATAGATAATCACGAGCCAAGTGAGAACCAAAAAGCTGACTAATTTCACAGGAGAGAGCACCCATTTCCGTGTAAAGGAGCCGTAATTTTTCCAAATGTAAAGACAATTCTGCACCCCCAAAATCAATTTGAGGGCTTTTCTCGTTATTTTCTATTTCTTTCCCGTAATCCCAGTAACCGCTGCACGCACTGTACGACGGAGTCACTGCCTCCAACTTGGTTTCCATAAACTGCGAGCAATACCAATCAGATTAGACTCTTTTTTAGACGAAATGATGGATGATAAGGTTGAAATGGAAGCACACCTTGTTGAAGTGAAAGAGTCGGATTCGTAGAGCATGCAAAAAGAATATCAAAATGGCCGTTGGGATGAGAAGCGTCGTGCCAGCCAAGGTGATAATCGGTGCCATGATAATATCCGTGTAGCAAACACGTAGTCCTGCTCCACTGGGTTCCAAAATATAGAATCCGATGTATGCGCCAAGTGTCCCAAGGAAAATTATGACCAACCAAGCAAGCATCTTCCAGGCAAACCTCCTTAATTAAGAAAATGGTCATGCATATTATGTATTTGCCTAGAAAATCCCAGTAAAAGTAACCGACCGCTCGTCGCTGCGTCCATCGAATCTCAATATTTTGTCCAAATGAGTAAAATGGTCAATCAAGGCCAGCAGAGCTGCATTTGCAGTTGGGAAAGTTAACAAGGCCATGATTCCATGAGCCATGATGATATACACGACTGCTATGCTGACGTAAAAGTCTGTTGTGTCAGTGTCCCCATCGCTAGCAAGCCTTGCTAATGCAGACGGGGGTTTAATAGTGCACATCACTCCACCTCCAGCCATTACCGACATAATCATTCCAGAGTAGCAATAGTCAAGTATGTGTAGTATCTGCATGCATATGTCCATACGTATTTATTGAAAAAGTGCGAATATCTTGTAAAGATAAAAGAATGGAGAAATTAATCTGGAACTCACATTCATGCTGCTACTCTGTTTTAGTGGAACAAAGGACAAGTCGTAGCGTGGGAATAATCCAAAGACTTTTGCAAACATGGCCAACGGTTTGAAGGCTTGTCGAATTGAGTCGGGATCATAGCAATTTTCCTTGTTCGCCAAAGTGCAGACGTCGTACCCTTCTTCAACAATGCGGGCACTTCCTGCTCCCACCGCTGACTTTTTCCCAATTCCTAAGTGGGTAGAAAGCTTACCCTTTATGCGTTCCATAATTGTGACAGGAAGTAGAAATGATCTACGATGCGATGAAGAATAAATGTCGCAGTGTTCCCAACGACATTCAGAAATGAAATACATCCGAATCGTATGAAAAACTAACTAATTACTGAGCCATGCGGGTACCTATCTGTAATGGTCGTAATTGCGTTATCTGAGTATTTTTGAGTGTCGGGGTCGTCACCTAAATTGAGCGATTTTTCATGCTTTCTCTCACTGTCTCGCAAAGAAAACCAATAAGCATCAGGTTCATTTCTGCAAGGTTAACTAAACGTTTGCAAAATTATGTACCAAGTTGCATAAACCAGACGGGCAAATCACATTACGATTACAGAGGAAATATTGAATGAATCAAGCTGACTGTATTATGCATGTGCTTTTTGTGTGTCGATACTATCCCACCATTATAGTTTTACTACTAATTTTGATGTCGAAATATAGCCATATGGCTGAATAATGCGCATCACCGACTACACAAATGGGAAGAATGGATAGCCTTCTCTCCAATGATTGCATCATGCGTTGTCTAATTGTCTTCTGGCCATTATAAAATTTCGAATATCTTTTGTTATTATAACGTCGATACTAAATAAATATACTCATTTCCTGATTTTTCACGTCATTCAGATAGTCCAATTTTCATGCAATGTCCAACGCAAATAGTGCATATTATGAATGCATCATTTTTCACAGCCAAAAATTACAATTAAAAAAGGTTTCATTCAATCTCATCTCGTATGTTTCAACTGAATGGATCAAACGGTAACAAAACGGATGTTTGACCAATTACCTCGATTCTATTCATTTAATCGCACAACAATATGTGACACTTGTCCGTCAGGGAGATCCCATTATGGGCCAAAACAAACTATCAGTTTTGTGTATTATACAATGGTCATGCAATAGTGAGAAACAATCGCGGAGATTCACTGTTAATTTAACTACTAAAACTTTTGCTAAGTAAATTTAATTTTAAACTTGAAATTTAAAACAGCATTTTTATAAGAATGTGAAAACAAAATGCGATCCCATAATTTCATTATTGTGAAGATAATAATAGAAATATTATTCCTTGACGGTCTCATTCAGGACGTCCTAGGAGGACTGAAATGTCCTGGAAGGTGTGTGGTCGATCCGGCATCATGCCGACTCCTGGGTGGAAAAATTATTGGCTATTGTATCAACGGGCAGGCCTGTTGTGATTGTTAGTTTAACATCGTGTCTTATTTCATTAAAAATCATTTATAGCGAATTTTGTTTTTACATATTTATCTCTATTTATGCAAAATATTCATGCACAGTAAGTCAGATGGAAGGAGGGTCATGCGACACGACGGTAAGAAATGCAAAGGTATCTTATTTTATGTCTCCCAACTATCCAAACGAATCTGGTGGCGATCTCATTTGCGAACTGAACCTGGAATTATCCGAGAAAACATTGGGAGTGAAGCTCGATTTTGTCTCTTTGCAAATGGACAGTTTGCCGTTTGATTTGGCTGATTTTGCTGTAAGTCAAACTCCGGTTTGTGGCTCGGACATGCTCTTCATTAAAGGATTTCAGGGTTGGTCACCTGACCTCAGATGTGGAAATTTGACGGGATACTCCAGTATGAATTTAATAATTTCCCAAAATCTGAAAATATGTGGATATGTATGTGTGTCATTGCTTCCTGTTGAACAAATTTGTGTTCTAGTTTTGGTGGAGACAGAAAAAGGTCAGAAAAAATTGAGCTTAGTATTTGTGATGGCAAGTTCAATCTACAAGTGGAGGATTCGATTGACCCAATTTACTGAAGATGATGTCAACTCACGGGGTAGTAAGAAGAAAAGTTTATTAGAAAATGGTGAATTTGATATGAAAATATGTCTGATTTAAAGAATTGCGTATCGTACGTAGATTCCATTGTATCCAACAAAATAACCAATCTGCATAATACTGACGACCACTCAAACGACGGTAATGGAATAACCGGGTTTCAAAAAAATTATGACGATACTGGATATGCAAATACAATTCAAGAAGAAAACAGCGAAGGAGAGCCGATGTTGAGAATTGCGGGTAACAATATGCAAATTATTTTACTAGTCGAGTACGAGTTATAGAATTGGTACATACTTATCTACACATTTACATGATGATGGATTTTAAGGTGGAGAAGATGCTGAAAAATTTTCTATTCCGTGGCAAGTTTCCATTCAATCCGTGCAGGACTTTGAGTCTCATCTTTGTGGCGTTCCCGGAAGAAATATGACCGTTCATCTTTGTGGAGGGTCGATAATTGACGAGAGAACTGTATTGACTTCAGCACATTGTTTCTATTCCCCGTCCGTGATTAACCAATTCATAAATAAACAATTAAAAGTTTTGATGATGATTAATCTTATATTGACAGCTTGATGTAATGTAAACAGATCAAGATTTGCACACCCAACTTTGTCCGTCGATCAGATAAAGGTGGTCGTTGGGGAATTAGATCTGTGCCAAACCAACGAGACTTCCTTCACCAGATCGTACTCCGTTTCGCAAGTAATTTTGCATTTCAATTATTTTGCGAAAGAAATCTTGAATGATTTGGCCATCATCAAGCTGAAAGAGCCGATCGAGTTTAATCACGGAGTGAAACCCATCACATTAGCTGATACTGGTATATCTTGCACTAAATTTGTACACTTATTTGTACTACTACTGATATTGCGCATACATATCTATTACCACCGGGCTACTCAATTTTGATCTGAAATTTCCTAGATTTTGAAATATCGGACAAACCCACATTACTCGCTGGATGGGGGTCGTACAGCTTAGAAGAAAATATGACGTACCCATCCACCTTACAAAAAACTACAAATCTCGTTCTCTTTGCCGAGAAGGAATGTGTTGAGAGACAAACTGCTTATTTGAACTATAACAAAAACCTCACTAACCTCTCCAAAAAGTACGAAGGGGTTTTTGACCGTGGACTGTGTGGTAGGGGTAAAAGTAAGGAGGTGGAGGCAGGGTTTGGAGATTCTGGCGGAGGGCTAGTCGTCACATTGGAAAAAAGTTCTCCGATTCTTATTGGCGTTGTGAGCCATATGCGTGCAGAAATCGATTTTAAAACTAATGAAACTTTCCATCTTGATTATTTTGTAAAAGTTTCCGCGTTCAAAAAGTGGATCTTAATGGGAATGCTTTGAGCACCCTGTTTGAGAAAACGCGAGTTTCGAAATAAGAATGTACAGTTTATACATATGTATTTGTGTAAGCATGTATGAATGTGATATAGAATATAGAGTGTGCAATGTACAATACGGAAGAAAAAATATTTTAATTTTGGCTTCTAATTTAAGTTTACATTTTGACTCATTAATTTAACTACTCAAGTTTGAGTAAGAGTTTAAGCATTCAACCACATTCAACCACATTCCTTAGTTGAATAGGCAGGTACGCTATCATCTGGATAATAATAAAAATACTGATTACTTTAATGGATAGGAAAGAGATTAATTTCAAATTTCAAAATAAGAATATTTTTTAGTGATTCATGAATCAGTGTTTAATTTTTTATTTCAAACAAGTTGATTCCTTCGAAAGGAATTAAACGCCAGATAAAATTGTATGATACACTTTGACAAGTTTTTGTAACATTAATATCTTGCATGCTATTCGTGCTTGTTACGCAAAAAATTGCCAGAAATCAAGTTTTAAGATTCTCAGAAGAAGTGGTAACAAACACAACTTTCGACTCGAAAAAATCCCTCTGGCAAAAACGTAACTGAACAGACTATATGCGTCAGTGTCTGTCCATTACAGGAATTTAATACAAATGTATCATGTGTGTGTATGTATCTCATACCTTTTATGACTATGAAAATTGACTAATCTTTTGAGAACCAGTAATACTCGTTCACTGGATAATGTTGTTTTTTCATTAAACTTGTATTCGTTATTCATGATATCTTCTTATGTCCTCAAATAGCTGCGAAAGAACTGATTGATTTTTGACACAATGGTACGTAGTCTAACGAATAATGTTATAATAAATCCACAGAAATGTTACCAGACAATTTGGTTTTATGACATTGCTTGCATGAAAAACTTGATCGACAAAAAACCGGTGAAACAACTAATGCTTAATTTGGAATGGTTTAAACGAGCCTCGCAAATCGGTTTAATATAATTTACGTAAATATAATCTCATCGTGTATAAATTTCGTAAACTATGTATTGATGATCCAAAAGAGTAAAAGCCCCACAATCTGCTGTAAAATTTAAGGAGATTACTTCAGCGCAAAATAATAATTGTAAATGTATCACAAAATGTCTTTAATTTTTGTAAGAAATGAGTATTTAGAATTTTTTACACAGTTCGCGCATACCTTAAAAAGATGTACAAGTTCGCAAGGGTTATTTAGTCTTGGAAATCTAAAATTGGCATACACCTTAAATTGATGTACAGAGTTTGTAGCCTCTTCAGCAAAAAAGGCAATAAGACAAACTGAGCGCGTCCTTATTGTAAGTCGTTTAGCATAGTTTTTGGGAAGCAGAACCGCAATTTCACGGTCCGTGACTCCTCTGGCCAAGGACGCAGATTGGTTGCAGACGATCATAAAAATGTCGAATTGCTGACGTACACAACTAGTTGTTGAACTCGACTATTGGGCTAGGTTAAGCTCAAGAAGATGTGATGTGGGTAGCTGATGTTGTTTCGAGCGTCACAACTTGACCACTGAAACTACTTTCTGTCTAAGCACATGCATATTAGTCACCCCGTCTTTCTGTGAAACCTGAGAAAAGTGGCGAAAAGCCTGTATATTCTCAGACCTGGACTTCGGTCTTTGACTGGTGATGACGAGGTTAGGCCAGTTTTTTGTGTTCGTGCGTCCTTTGATCTCATCATGTTCACCGCTGGTATAAAATGCCATTCAGATTCTCACTCACACAATTGAAAGATGAACCGCTGGCAGACAAGACCACAATTTTTTATGTAGAACTTTTTTTCAATTTTGCACCAACCAAATAACCCTAAACCCAGCGGTTGCAAATTGCAATACCTCTGATTCACAGTCTGTGCGACGTTCCATTGTAGGGATTATAATGCATAGTGTGTTCTAATGTATGGTGATAAAGCATGTACCTTCAGCTTAAAGTTTCCTGTTACTGTTACTTTCGCATTCTTGAGTTAATTATATGTATTAACTTTATAGTAATTTCAATTTAGAAGTTCATTAATTTATGGATCTTCCGATACCAGTATACGAGTTGCTTCTATCAGATTATGTGTCAACAGCATTAAAAATAAAACAATATTTTTACACTAATTCTAATTTATTTTGTTTCAATTGCATCGACAATTTCCAATCACAAATGATTTACGTATGTAAGCGTTATTAAAAAAGCATTCCCACTTTTTCCACGAAAAAAACATCTCACTCCAACGTAAAATTTATTTGTGTTTTTTGCCACTGTAACAACGGGCAATAGCACGATACATACACTATTACGAGCTACATAAACGATGTGAACATGCACCACTTAAATTGATGTACGTAACAATCGTCTATCCAACAATTTTCGGTTAGCACGTACAAAATACGAGATGAGGCACACAAACAATCTTGACATTGGGTGCATGTGATGAAGATGGAAAAGTTAACCTGGCCCATTGATTACAAGAACTTGGTCTCTAAATCCCTAGAAAAGCTCGGTCACTTCAGATTTCGCAACATTCAGTTGACTTGTTTCGTTTGGAAAGGACAGAAGTGGTATCATCACGCGTGGTGATTGTTGCTCATGCAGTTTGGCTAAGACTACAAAGGAGGAAACGGTGATAATAAGGAAAACATCAATTTAAGTTGCACTGGAGGCAGTATGACCATAAATAAGCGTTCGTATTGACACCGGATTCGTATTTACGGCTTATGTACAAACAAAAGACGAAGTTGTAAATGCATTTCTGGTGCGATATTGGCGACTTGAGCTCATCCCAAGCTATCAATTGAAAGACGTGTTTCAGCAATCCATGAGGAAACTCAGGTTAGATTCTCTGGGGTTTTCAGTTTAAATTGTTTTCAGTTTTTAAGCATGTTATTGAGAACGGTTTTTTTGTGATGGAATTTGAATGATTTTTCTGTAGAGAAACTCCAGACTTTTGTTGTCACTTGCGGTCAAATAAGTACATATTTGTTGCGAAAATGTATTTCTGCATGCCTCTAATTTAAATATTACAGTTAGGCTCCAGCAAAGCTCATCATAAGCGATTATGGGTAAATATAATTAGAGGATTGTTGGTTCGCTTCCCACTGAGGTAACAATTTTTGTAACCTTTTAGCAATTCCATATTAATTTTATAGACTAACACTCGAAAATTAAAAGTTTAATTATAAGTATAATTTGACAAATATTTATGAACATAATTTTGTTTTAACTCAATTGTTCAGTAATGATCAATCATAGCGAGTATGCATAATCCATCGACTATATCAAAACCAACTCCAATTTACAGCAAATGGTTTTGCGGTACAGCGTATGCAATTGTAACCTCTTTTCCATCTCCAGCCTGTCAGTCATCGAAAAGATGGATCTTTGTTTTTAATGTTTCCCAACATTATCGGGGGTTTCCACACTTTACTCACACCATATCATCATCAGCCACGAGCGAGTTCTCATAATCACAGTTACGTTTGTTGGCGACATGCTTTATCATTTGTGGTCAATAGTTTATAAAGGGCAGCGTAAAGAGTTTGTGTCAGTCAACCCAGCACACACGTCGAGGTCGTTAGGAATATAAAAATCGTGAGTGGTACCAAATTTAGAGAAACATGACGTTGCCTTCGGCTCCTTGTGTTTTGGCTCTGGTACTGACCACAGTACTCGCAAATAAGGGTAAGTTGGCCCACGTGATTTGTACATATCAAATTAACTGGTTGTAATTTTCAGGAAAAATAACTGGGGGCAGCGACGCTCGACTCAGAGAGTTTCCTTATTCTGTGAGCCTTAGAACATACGACTTTGAAGGGTTGGGTCACTTTTGTGGCGGAGCAATTGTGAGTCCAAGTCTTGTGATCACTGCTGGTGCCTGCACTGATCCAGCCAGCCCAAAAATTGATGAGATAGTTGCTGGAACACTGAACAGGGTGATTGCCTATCCTGGCCAACAAGTACGAAAACCAAGGACCATAGTTCCACACCCTGGATACACATTTCCGCCATACAATGACATCTCCCTTATCTTCCTTGACGAACCCTTTGTGTTTCACGAAAATATTTCTGCAGTTGCCCTGCCAGAAGTTAATCAAACCACATATCCAAGTATTCAGGCAAAACTTCATATTAGTTCCTATTGTGTGTTTGTGTCATACATATGTAAATTCAGGTGCACTGCGTAAAAATGTGCAGATATACATATGCATACTATTTGTAAAATAACATTTTTACCGTGCTTTTATAGATCCGGTTGTGGTAAATGGCTGGGGGGCCGAGCAGTACGGTTTACCAATGTCAGAAGTGCTACAACGTGTCACATTGGACACTTACAGTGACGAGTATTGTGCTGAATTCATGAATGCAGAGGTTCCTCCGAGCCTTCTCTGCGCTGGGACGAATGAAGGTGGGATTGGCGCCTGCATTGGGGACGCTGGTGCTCCAGTGACTGCCACGACCGACAAAGTATACTTGGCTGGGGTATTGTCGCATTTTGGATGCACTGATTCCCAGTGTAAGTTCTTACAATAGAATTCCAAAATGTACAGATGATCAACAGTAATTTAAAATTGCAAGGCTGCGGTTTTCCTGGTCCAATGAATCATAACCCGGAAGTTGTACATTACCTGGAATGGATTCTGCAGCAGAACAGGATTCATAATGGGGGCTTGTGACGACTTTATGCAGCCTCGCAGTAATCGATAGCTCACCTATTTTAAAACCAGCTTCAATTTGTACTCAAATGTAAAT
This sequence comes from Folsomia candida, assembly GCF_002217175.1. NCBI lineage: Eukaryota > Metazoa > Arthropoda > Collembola > Entomobryomorpha > Isotomidae > Folsomia > Folsomia candida. The sequence continues at coordinate 20,919,192 of NW_019091193.1, read as the reverse complement.
AGTTGTAATTTGACAGGGGTAGCATGTGCATAATAAATGTCTAGTTAAGTAATTGAATTGAAGATATTTCGAATTGAATTTGATAGTAGTACATACCACGTGAATGCATAAAGTACCAGTTTGCGTTGTCAATGAAAGAAACACAGATCAGAAAATATATTTTTTTAAACTAGTAGAAGCAGTAGTAGCATTGCCCACTCTTTCTATTTCATAGTACGACTTTATTCCATCAAAAACAATTCCAGTTAAGTAAGTTGAGCATCGATATTTTAAGTATTTTAGTAACTCATCTCAGGATTAAATTCCTGTCGCATCCAGTTTTAAGATTATTGTCCTGCCGAACAGTCCACCTTGGCGCAAGAGAAAACACTTTCTCCACAACAGCCCCCGCTTAGCAGGCAAGTCGAAGGTGATCCGCAGTCACAAACTTCATCTCCTTCTACCAATCCTGGAAACAAAACACATTAACACCCGAAAGCTGTCTTCATTCACGGTTCACTTGCACAAGCCTGCAACAAACCATTTCCGCAAACCGCTTCATCATGAGCGCCCTTGAGGCAGTGAGCATTCTGCGAAGTGAGGAAAAGGGCCATCCCATGTCGCGCACAGGCTGAGAATCGGTGAGAGGCAGGTCTGAGACCCATATTGAGATAAGGACGGGGGTCCATGACGGGTGGGTCGAGGAATGCGCGTTCTGTCTCCTGTGTATCGACATGATGCAGTCCACACTTGCCATCTACTAAATTTTCATGATCAGCTCCCAAAATATGACCTATGCTGTGGAGAAGATGGCGAACAATGTCCCATGTCCCAACTTTACTTGTCCCATAAAGTCCAGAAATGAGAATCAGGTTATTAATTCGGTCACAGCCACCATCTGCAAAAGAATAAAATGGTATAAAAACAAAATGTTCAATTATTACCTCACCCTAATTAATATATGCGTACACTCTACTTTTTGTGGATATTGAAAGTGAGGGGGAGATATTATGGTAAATAAAAGCTAATCGAGCACAGCAGCCTGTTAGTTCTTCTTGCGCCCTCATTTGTGGAGCAATTCGCGCAAAGGTCTCTTTCGCAGTGACTGAATAAATCATTTTGGAAAATGGGATTTCCTCGAGTGGGGCGTCCTCCATCGAAGTTGGTTTGCGTGGGATGGGAATTCCAAGTTTCATAGCGTCGTTAGGGTTGTCCAAAATATGCGTTGGATAATCAGTATCAACGCTCTCAAAAGCGAGGTTGTGGTCGTAGTTTGAAGGGTCAAATGCGGCAGAGTCCTTCAATGAGCGCTTATTTTTACGATGGGTACTACGCATCAATGGATATAGTGGGCCAGACTTTGCATCGTCCTTCTCGGCTTGAGTGGGTTTAAGGTGGATGGTATCTGAGGTGAAAATAGTTTTTATTTTGAGCCCAATATTGTCTGGCAGTCCATCCTCATTGAAATCTTGGCTTCTAATGTAGATAATATTGATAATGTAGGCAATTGATTTTGCAAATGAGATTAACAAATAAACAGAAGTCCCAAACCTCAAAAGCCAATCAGTTAAACGGACAATTTGAACGACTTCAGAAATTCCGTGTAGAAGCCCAGATTTTGCACCGAATGAGGAAGCGAAATTGGGTTGAATCCAAATGCACAAGGAACAAATGGGATGTGCGGACAATGACTGGCTGAATAATGTTTCTGATTTTGACCAGTCCTCGCCAGTCAAGTCCAACTCATCTGCAATGTCCCCCGAAGGGAGGAGAAAATTGAACAAGTCAAGATTTCGTCTCACTCGGCTGTTATTCTTGGGTCTGGGGCGTGGGGTGGCCTGGGTAGAGTGGAAAATAGGGTCACGTTTCCTCCTTAAAGTAGTGGAAAAAGAGCCTTCAGCTCCAGAAGAAGTTGAACTGGATTTGTCCTCAGGGTCAGGTGGGCTTGTTGATGTCCTCTGTGACACGTTTATGGTCCCAAATGTAAGCACTGAATTTACAGGCTGAGATCCTGTTACTATTGCTGTCGAGTGGAATGGCAAATCACCGAACTTGTTGGTGTCATTGGTTTGTGTTTTAAGTTCGCCATCTGAAGAGAAATTACCCATTGATGGCTTTTTGAAGTCTTCATAATCATCATCGTGTGAACTTGTTGTAGAAGTGATATTGCCAATGTCACCAACACTAAGATTTGCTTGGGGAGTTTTTGTGACAAATGATTCCGGCATATGGCCCGACGACTCTGGGGAGACCAATGTGGAGTTCTCGTCGTCATATACTTCAGGAGGATCGGAAACCTCTGAGTCGTCACTCGTACTGCTAATGGTCAATAAGGCGGTTGATGTGGTCTGGGACAATGAAGAGTCGAGCGGCGACGTTATACTGGTAACGCTTTGAGTAACTGATGACGTGGGTATTTTATCAACAGTAGTGCTTTGCTGAATGTCGTTAGGATCAGTCATAAAGGTTGACTCCATCGAACCTATCCCCATCGAATCTGACCCCGTAGAATCTGTCGAGGCATCGTCGTCTTCAGTAGAAAATTCGACAGCCTGCTCAGCTTCGGGCGTGGCCTTCAACGATTTTGTGGAAACATGATAATGAAATTCAGAATTAAAAGATATATCTAATTTTGTTCTCAGATACCGACACGGAGGAGCTGTGTTCCATAATTGTTGAAGTTGTTATACTACGTGTTTTGAGGTTAAGTGATGTTATTGAGTGTGATTTATTGGTACTCTTAGGGTGATGATTATGGGGTTTGGGTATCATTTCAAAGAGGATTGCATTGTCACTTTCCATCCGGGCGATGGGTGAATCAAGAAATCGAGTGTTATAAAGTGGAGCGTTTTCTATTGGTTCTACGTAGAACGCAATGTGATGACCTCGTCTTTTATCCACTAGTTTTATCCAACCATAAAATTCGTTCCTATGAATGAAAAAAATCGGGAAAAGTCAAACAAGTCACATAGTTGTGTATACTGTCATATAATGCCATGCCGGTTACCACACCTTTGTGAAATGTGCCCATGGACAACAGAACTTGGATAACCAACCAAAAAGCCACGGACAGGTTGGATTTTAGCATAGAGTTGTGACGGAGAAAGCCTTTGATCTCCAATTGTGATTCCCGAACCCTGTGAAATGTGGAGATTCGGAGAACAGAAGAGGAATGCAAAAATTATAAGTTCTAGTTTGTGAAACCTGGTGGAATATGCTTTGCAGTTGGATTGAATCGGGCTGGATCTTAAACAGACACATCGTTCGAGATCCCTTTTTTCTGAATTTGGTGAGTGTAACAGAGAGGGATGCGCCACATGGCTTGGCTCCCGACAACTCGGACAGGATGGTGGAGAGCTGGGATGGAAGTGGAGGAAGCTCGGAGTAAGATTTAGCGACGTGCGTATTCAAGGTGGCAAAGGTAAACTGGGAAGAACGTGACCGCTCTTGACCGACACGACGTCGACGATACAGTAAATGAAGTTTTTTAAGAAGGAACGCCGAGGTGTCGCTACCCTCAGCATTTTCCAGACAAAGAAAGATGACTAGTATGAAGTAAATCCTGTAAAATAGGGATGATGATTTTGACATGATATTGTAGTATGATTAGGTTGGTGTGATGTATATTATTGCGTATTGGAAATATGTCCCGTCCGGCTGATCCCTAGATCTTAATCTAATTTAGGACGATTCTATAACAACTTTCATACAATAGTGGTATTCACCAGGGCGCATAAACTTTTTGTTGTCCGTGGTTTCTCTTAATTCATGGGAAATTCATGGGAACCATGAATTCATGGGAACAATCAAATTCATGGGAAAATTGCATGCAATTCCCGAACTTTTAATTTTTTAATTTTTTAGAAAAAATGCTCATCCCTGCATCACCCCCTTAAGGTACCACAAGAGGTTGAATATTTCAATTTTTTCTGGACTTAGCAACATGACTTTTTAGAGAAAATGAGTCAAGACATGAAGTACGGCTCCGCATAACAACAAGAGCATTTGGGTATTTTTAAGAGCTCCCCGAGATGGAGGGGGTGGACTTTGAGGTCATAATGGTTGTTATTTGGAATCATTATATATTTCTGCAGGGTGTATAATCCGTTTATGGGCTCACTTGTGTCAGGTGATGAGATGTGAACCATTTTTGTCCTCAGAAACATAAAATAATATGGAGGGGCAAGTATAGAAATGCTGTTTCGGAAAGTATGGAAGAGAATATGGAAATGAGACCCGTTATGCTCCCCAAGTAAAACTATTTCGCACGATGTGGGAGTCGTCCCACGTTTGTGCTCCGTATGGTTTTGACGCTAGGACGTTTTAAAAAAAATTCATCATGGTCGACTATTTTGGCTATAAATACGTAAGTATAAGTAACAGCAAAAGGGGACATTTACCAAAATTTAGAGCAGTAAATTTTTTACAAAATTTGTATTTGAACCAAATTTCTACCTACTATAATTTCTGAGAAAATTACAATCAAAGTTAGTGGTATAATTCCTTGCCAACTCTCTTGTGGTACCTTAAGAGAAACCACGGACAACAAAAAGTTTATGCGCCCTGGGTATTCACAGTAACCGATTATTGCGATTATAATCATTATCGATTATAATCACCCAAAAATTCTCTATGGGGAAAAATAAACCAATGTGATTATAATCGTCAAAAAAATAATCCTCTCCGAGGACGATTATTTGGATTATAATCCTTGATAAGTCTCGGACGCCTATCCGGATCAAGTAAAGGTTTTCCCAACCCACCAACATCGGGTTTTTCCTCTACTCCCCAAGCCAACTAAGTGTATTTCATAGTTTATCAATGTTTATGTTAATAAATGCGACATTAATCCTTGATCCAAATGCAACTTTTTTAAAACGTCCGAAAAAGTAGCCGTTGCTATGATACTATTTAATGAATCCTGCTGGATATTTTAGGCAAAATAATCAAAATACAACAATAATCTGGTGCGTTCATGGTATATGATTATAATCGATTGTGATTATAATCGTCCTCACGATTATAATCGGTTACTGTGAATACCACTAATATAAGGATCAACTTGAATAAGAGCCACAATTTACAAATAAGTTTCAGCATCGCAAAGAGAACAAGAGCAACGTACACACAAGTTGACAAAGGCACGATTGACGGTGATTTATCCTTTACTATAGGTGCTAATTATTAATTCCAAACCCTACTTCAATATGAATAATTTATTATTGTAATTTACAATTTATAAATATATGAAAATTTGAAGTTACACAGATTTTCTCTTTACACGAACATTGAGATTCAATTAACATTGAAAATCCGACGTATTTTCATTTTTCTAATAAGTTCATTTTGAACTTATTAGATCTTTGTATACTCTCGTTGTTTAATCCATTCTTGAATTTTAGGGAGTGACTCCACTGCTTGCTGTTGTTTCTTTAGATTTTCATAAGCTTTCAACAGATTTTCGTCATCAAATATCTCTTCCCAAATGGCAGTAAAGTTTGCCAGAAAAAAGTCTGTCAAATGTACGAATTTTAGCTCATAAATACCACCCATTTATCAATGATTACCTGCCCATCGAACTTTCTCTCCACAAATGAAGTCACCCCTTTCTTCCTCCAAAATTTGGTCCATATTTTTTAAATAAATCCAAAACTCGTCATCCAAGAGTTCTTTCTTCAGCTGCGATAGTTTGCTGCAACCTTCTGGATCAAAATATTTCGCAACGATGTAGGGCTTCATTCCTGGCCCAATAAAAAAAATTATGAAAATTGAGCTCATTTAGCAAGACTTTGTCAAGTAAATACGAATCAACTCACGCATTCTGAAGTCTTGAACAGCATCAACAATCATGTCACATCTCGCTTGATCCAAAGGGTCCGTTGGCATGAGTTCAAACGTTGGGTATGAATTTGCCAAGTATCTGCAAATAGCTGAGGTTTGAGTTAAACAATAAGTTTTGCCATTCGAATCAGTTGTGTGAAGTTCTGGGACTTTGAGCCACTTGCAACCTGCATTAAAACCTTAGTTAATAACGTGTATAAGATCCCTTATGTTGTAAACGGATGCAAACTGTATAAGAAATTTCTCACTGGTTCGGACTTGCCCTTGCCATTCTGCAGGATCAATTCTGACATCTTCAAATTGGATTTGCATATATTTGAACAACATACGAATGGGTTCTCCCAAAGTTCGTAAATTAAAATACACTAATTTGTATTGCGTAGTATTAGACATGGTGTCCCTATTAGTAAAACTGCTTATTATGTAAACCAGATTTCAGTTAAAGTTGACACGTTAAGCCCAATCAAACCAAACCAAAAACTTTTGAAAGTAGCCGAGTATTTATATAAACGAAAAAGATGTACGTTATATACCTGGAATTGCTGAGAGATATTTTCTTTCCAACCTTATGCAGCAGTTACAACGATTGTGACATTGCAACTGAGGATTGTTTTACACAGTTGGGTAAGAAAAATAGCTTTCAAAGACCCATCATCACCAAATTATTGATATAAAATAAATATGGAGATATATACCTCCGGTATTATAGCTACATAAACACATATTTATGTATAATGTGCATGTATAGATGTGTATGTGTGGGGCTTTTGTACATATTATGCACACCATGATATCTATATATTTCATATGTATGTAACACAGATTCCCTGCTCGTTTGTGCCTATCTATGTCAGATCCGAGATTGTCCATCGCAATTTGACCTTGTTTAGCATTATATATAGGTAGCTGTCATAGTCTTGCATTTTAATCACGCTGGCGCCATTCTTTATTACCGTCAAGATTATACTTTAAATGTTAAACTTATCAGAAATGTTGCTGTGCAGGTAGGGAATGAACTAGGGTTTTGGTGATGTTTAGTGTTTAAGATTATACTAAAAATGGGTTATCCACACTCGAAACAAACTTAAATATTTCGCCTTGTGTGACACATTTGGGCTCATGCCTTGTAAAAATGCATCCCACTTCTTGTTTGTACTTTTTACGAACGGCTTGTTTATCGCTAATTTGACGCCAACTAAAATGATGATTGATGAGTTCATAACCACTAAAGTCATAATAATGTTGAACGAGTTTCATGCCTGTCACTCTTGCACTTTTTCGGGGTGTGGTGGGTACTTGATTTAATTAGGAAGTATGCATGTAGAATAAGAGAGCGTCTAAAATTGGACCTCAGGACAACTAGGCCATAAAATTTCCGTCACAAGTTTTAGGTTTTATTTTATGACACAAATCGGGTCCCAGCTACGAAACTTTGTACCAATCTTTACGACGTGGTCAAGTATAAAATCATCTTTTATTATGCAAATGTTTTTCTCACATGTCTCATCGGCAACTTCAGCTTCTGTTCACATGTCGACTTTGTTGCAAAGTGTGGCCCAGACATATTACTGTCATACAAAATGGACACATTTTCTGATTTTTAGTACTGCCAATCTTTGAAACAGTTTGCATTATATTGCAAGCGCAACAGCTGCATTAAGTTTTCTTAATGGGGTAGTAAAGTTGTGCAAATGTCGTGGCAGCCCCTTCTCAGCCTCATTTTAGCATTTCCACCCCAAATGTTGTAGCACAAACCTATTTAGAAAATCTACATTGTCATAAATTATAGGTAATGTTGTCTTCATGAGGTTGCAAATGCTTATCGGGACAATTTCAACCAGTAATATAAACAACTCTGAAAGAAACACCGACAGCAGCGGCTTAATTTTAGAAACACTGTGATGCTCAGTTTGGAAATTCTAAAACGGAACATGGGAGAACATGATTGGAAATATTTAAGTATAATGCAAAACGAATGAATCTCTGGAATCAACTCAAAGTCAAAAGAAGGACAAAGAGTTCAATATCTTCCACTTTTCTAGAAACTGTTTGACATTCAAATGAAAATCAATGTTTATTTTCACAAAACAGATTGAAATTGAACATGATTGGATGTGATGTGATGATAACCACTTTCGTTTGTCAGATATGGTTTTCAAATATCTTGTACCCAAATAATTTTAGGAATGTTTGATTCCATCCGTCAGTATTTTTAAATCCTTCCCAAGTCTTTCCAAATTCTCTTTGAGTAAAAAATCATATTTGCAAGTCGACTGAATAACTATGTTCGTAATGAAAGCCGAGTTTTGCAAGTATCTGAAATTCAGATTCTGAATCAACAAAATTTCCGTTTTCAGTTGCTCTTGTCAACTTGTCCACTCCTTGGATCCATTGACGTCACTGAAAGGAGTGAAGAAAGAAACAGTGTATCAGTGGAGGTCATAAAATTGTAATATGTATCTTTGAAAAATAAGTTTTGGCATTGCAAAAAGGAGTTTCCCATAAGATGGAACGAACTCGAGTGAACTAGGCAGATATGTAAGATGCATCGCAAAATGTTACTAACTGGTGCATGCATTCTAGATTTTGGATAATTTCAATGTGACATGCAAATTTATCAAGCAGATGTCAAACGGTCAATTGAACAATTTGTCATTTACTACTTCTAAATCTGCACGTCAATACCTAAATCCATGTAGATACTTCAAAATCCTGTGACTAATCTTCTTTTCCGCATATAAACTAATCAATAAGACAAATTACTGATGAGGCTAGCTTATAAAATCATTCGTTAAGTCGTCATCCGTCAAATTGGATGTTAGTCATCCCCTCAAACAGAAGAGTTCGTTTTCAGCCAAATTAATTAGCCTCGTCTCGTCTCATTTTTCTGTCCTTTTTCAATTCCCCTTACACGTCTCGGATTTGGAATTAGTCATCTTTCGTTCTCCTTAATCGTCATCAGATAAAAACAGAAACCTTCCCTCGATCGGATGTATGTATGTATCAATCTTCCTCACAATGAGCATACGGCGTTCATTGAACCACCAACAACAGTGAACATACACAACATCCACATTGAAATTACAATAATTTACGTATAAGTGTTCGTAGATGCTTATGTGATCCTCCCCATCACAATCAAATCGCTTTACGGATACAATTTGCCGAGCCCAATTAAAACCCTGTTAAGAGTCAGTCAGTATTATTATAATTCTCTGAACTCATTTGTGCTTCATCCAACTTTTTCTGCTATGTTGGACGGAGCCAAAAAGTTTACATTTTACAGTACACTTATTTTTCTACGGTTGCGTGCAATATGAGCATGAAAAATGGTCCTCTTCAGGTCAACTTCTTAGGACTCTGCCAAATTATGTTACAAACAGTAGCAGATATGTATACGCAGCGATTTAATAATGATATTAAATCGCTATGATATGATATTATTTCTTTCATATCATGGTGCGAAGTAGTGTGAGCTTTGCAATAAATTAAAACCATGTGCCAAATATTAGGGTTTCGGTTAGTGCATACATACAAAAGTAATCATGAAAGCAACAAATCTGGTTGCCCACTTTTGAACTCCTTGATGTTGCCACATGATAAGTTGAGGCCGACAAGTACCAGATCTAGATAATTTCGTTGTCCCAGGATTTCCTAGAACGAGAAAATCAAGAACACCAATGACGTCAACCATCCAAACACGTTGGATTTCCCATCAAACACTTTGCCGACTAAGTTAACAGAGTCATCAAAGCCAATATATTTATATATCTAGTAGTGACTTCATAGAGTTGATTTACTTACTTGCAGATTACTTGCAGTAGAATCTAATAAAACACACTTTTGAACATTGGACTGTTACATGTTATATATTTCAGAACTGAAATTAGATAAATATTTGCAAAATTTCCATGATATTTACTTTACTGGTACTGGCAAAGCAATGTGTGTGTTTTAAAGTAATTTTGAATCCTAAGTTGTATGATATGAATCCATAAGTTTGAGACCCAATTAGTTTTCAGGAATCAATTAAACGAATTAAGTAAATACAATTAGTACAGAAAACAAAACACGTTCCACTAAATCTTAATTATTTCATTGAGTAAAAAGTCGACATAAAAAACTGTATCTATGTATTTCCCTCCGCAGTATTGCCATGAACATGATCAGGTCGCCGGAATTGGTTTACAATACCGAGAAACGATTTTCCCCTTTATTCATTCGGGGATTTCATCAAGTGGGAGCTGGACGCAGAGAGATGATCTCTGTTCTGTTCCCTCTCCTGTTCTTTGTACGTAGGACAGGACAACTACTCGGAACGTACGTACGTTTCGAGTAGTTGACGATTTCTTTCTATCCGATCCGATTTCTGCATAAAATAAGAGCATGATTTTAGTTTTCGCTCAGTGTGCTTTTGGCTCTTACATAACAAACAACTATAAATCTACATACAGTCGAAATATTCTTTCGAGTCAACACATTTTCTCAACGCCATCAAAACAATTGCCGAAGATTTTAATTTTCGTGACTCAGTTGTGTGACGCATAACTAAATTGGTGAAACTTCGAAAATAGTATCGCAGAAATTGAGACAAAACTTGCAACTTGAGTTTGAGCAGGTAAGAAATTTTATCCGTTGTCTCAACTTGTGTTCCACGTATAGTGGAAATTCATATACCATATTTTTAAACAGGAATCGTCAATTAAACAGGATCCTCAATAAGCAGGTGTTCATGGGTTTACCCGAAATGGCTCGATATCTAGAAGTTCCGCCATCTCACTACAGAACAGAATCCTCACCAACTCCATCAACAAAGTCAACATCTTCAGCGTCCACTTTTAAGCTCCATTCACTTCAAGAGTTAAACATGGAGGAGGAGTTCACCATCCTGAAAATTTTATCTGAAGGCTGCTTCTCCAAAATAATCCTTGTCCGACCAAACGCCCAACGGGAACGTCTCGTCCTTAAAGCAATTCATTGTGAGGCCACGAGTGCCGATGAATTTGGTCGTGAACTCAACTACAACTACTTTCTTAGCCCGCATCCATCCATCCTCACGTCGTACAATGTAGCCTTCTTGTGGGACAATGCATTCGTATACGCTGCAGAATTTGCGCCATTTGGAGATTTGTCACGTCACCTACGGAAAGATGGACTTGGAGATGAAGAACGTGTCAAAAGTGTTGCGAGCCAGCTAGTTTCTGCAGTGGAATTTATTCACAGCTTTCACCTGGTTCACAGAGACATTAGGATGGAAAACGTGCTCGTTTTTAGGAAGGACTTGAGTCTAGTCAAACTTTGTGATTTTGGACACACTCTGCCCACTGGAAGCTTAATTGTAAAAAACAAATCTGAACTTGGGGCATGCACCTGTTATGGAGCTAGTTGTCCTCCAGAGGTGAGATCAAAAATCTACTCATATGATATGCACATATAGCCTGTACACATTACGTTAACCTTAATTTTTACTAATGATCTTCATGTGTGGTGTTCAAATATAGGTTTCTGAAATCGTGGTTCAAGAGCGGTACTACACGAGCTCGGCGGAAGATGTCTGGTCACTGGGCATCCTGATCATCACCTGTCTCACGGGAGATGCTCCCTGGACCTCGGCTGAGATTTGCGACCCTTCATACTCTGCATGGCTGGACTGGCTCAAGAGGAAAAACATGAAGCTAATGGAACCCTTTCCCAGTTTCACAGCTCGATTCCTTCGCCTTCTTAAAAGGATCCTGGAACCAAAAGCAGGAAAGAGGAGCAAGGTGGGAGAGATTTCCAAGTACTTGGGCGACGAGTGGATGCTGGCCAAGGGCGTTGCAGGGGCGGTGGGACGCAGAGTCAGCACTGCGGTGGGACTGGAGAGAGTCGAGTCAAATGTCACCTCAAAAAGTGGTGGACTTCGGAGGCCCAGCAGGTACGGGGCATTGGGCAAAAAGAGGTCAACAAGGTCGCTTAAGCTTGACAATGAATTGGAGACTGCAGAAGAACCAGTGGCCGAAAGAGTCGGTCGGTGGGTTGTTCAAACCACTATTAATACTCCTACGTAATAGCATTAGAGCTCATTTAACAGATAATTAATTAATTGGAAGCAGAACTAGAGGCGGCAATATCAACGACTCAAGGCGTGTATACACATGTATATGCAGACCAAGTGAAAGCACAACATTGTTTTCCACCAGAGCGCCAGACTGTCTGCTTAATTCCAGAATGATCTTGTTTTTTTATACTTTTCTTCTTCTCTCACTTGTCAAATGTATTTATAGTCACGTCGAGCAGTTGAGTTTATAATTAATTGAGGTTTACGCCATCCACACCCACGCGCTCTACATATGTCGCCCACTTAAACACAGAAGTATACACATGTAAACTTTCCTTTATAACTCAGTTGGTCGTTCGCTTGCAATATTGCTATTTTCGACTGTATGGTTTCAGACTTGGGCTTTAAATAACAAAAGGGCCAATGTTTACGAATATATGCAAGAGTTTATTATGTTTAAGCAGTGTAGTTAGTAATGAGGTCAAAGGGCGGAGTAAAACTCTGCAGATTTTGGTAGCTAATACATATGTATGTGTATAGTGAGTTTGCTCTGCTGGACTTATTTTTAGATATTGGCGATATTTTTGGAACCAACTTTGCCCAAGCTGTCACTCACTCGGTATAATTACTTTTGCTTTGTAACCAGTGCTGTGCTGTATGTAAACTATTTTAACTTATTTCTGTTAAGTAAGAATTATTTTGACGGGGTCTTCAAATTTGTATGTCGATCAACACTAGAGTAAATTTAATCATAAGCTTTGAAATAAAGAGTTTTATACAGAGTAACAGTCATACGGGAGAAAGCATTCATTTTATTTGACTGGTTCTACACGCAAGCATGCAGCGATACTGTACTTATTTAGTGACTCATTTCATTTGGATGTGCACGACATGTTCGAGTGCCCTGTGTGAATTAATTTCCGGGTTTACTATGGGAAGCACTTGTTCGGTTTGTATGCATATTTATGCATGCATGTACATTAGGGCGAACCTTTCCGCTTTTCTCTTTCACGCATCCACAAACAACTCATACAAATGTCAAACTTTTATACGGTATGATTGTCCAATTACACCTTTTTGTTATGAAAACTGATCGCGAGTGGGGCAGCAACTCCTCGTTCAGGTATTGGCAAAAATACGTACGTATTCTCTCTGGCATATCAATTTAAGTATTTGGCTCTCGTCCCCACTCATTTACTTTTCCGAGTTCCAATCGATTGAGTTGTCCATTACTTGTTGCCAATTCGGACAGTCGAATTCTGACCATATTCGCAGCAACAATGTACAGCTATTTCCAGACAATATTGGAAGAAGAATTGGGCATAGTTTGGGCAACTCTTCCCCCCATCCACTTCCGGTGGGCTTCACTGCTGGACCATTCGTCTTCAGAGCTCATTCAATTTTGCCAAGCCAGGCAGGCATCGGAGGATAGAACGATGGGTGTCGCAAATGAAGAGGGACATCATTTCCAGCTCCCCCTCCTCTTTGGACAGTTGCCTCGGAAGGGAGTGGTTGCAGGAGTTTGGGTTTGAACTCTTAAAAATTATACCACCAAACTCGCCAATAAACGTGCCAATAAAAATCTGAGCAACAAACGAGGGTACATAAAATATTTAAAATAATCCACGATGTCGAATAACTAAATTATATTTTGTAACTTGGTGCCCCTTTCTGTTTTTGTATTATAGATATGCATGCAGTCAAGAAGGAGTGTATGAAAGCATTCAACGCAATCTGCATAATTTTCATAAGAAAATACATATGTATATGTCTGACGCAACTTTCTTAAGTTTTACATGAATAGCCTGCAATTTTGAATACAGTTAAATATTTGTTTATATAACTCAATATGAATAACCATTTGTTTTTTGGAATAAACTCAATACAATTTCCATTACCATTATGCAAATCTCAGCATGTGTGATACACAGATAAAATTTATTAAAAACACAAATAACAAGTGACAAAATCACAGTTGGAATTTGTTACAATTCTTTAATCTCTTTGCGTGGTTGAGCCATATAAAAAAATAAATTAGGGAAGAATTGGTGCGTAAATTTACATTAAACAAAAATAGTACGACTTTCGCTTTCTAATAACAATATGCTCATCGGAGTTGAATCAGTTCACTCTGCTGGATCTCATTACAATTTAAATTATTGTGCATGTTTATGTATGTTAGAGAGTTACGCAATTTGGTTGGGCCACTCGCTCTCTCTTTACTGGTATCCTCCTCGGGCAGGTTGAGGTTGAGGGGCTGGGGCTCCGTAGGAACTGGACGGACCTTGGCTTGGGGGAGCACCATAACCTCCACTGCTTCGTCCCTGGCCTGAAGACTGACCCTGCTCGGTAAACGAGCCTACGAGTCGAGCTTTCAAAGATGCAAAAATTTTATGTCAAAATACTACCGAAAAGTTAATTGCATCAATATGACTAATTTCCTACCCATTTCTGGGCGACCTAGTTCAACGCCACCACCACCTCCACCACCTTGTCGCTGTTGAGGGGCTCCGTACCCACTTTGGGGTTGTGGGGCGGGGGCAGAATACCCTCCTGATGAGCCACCACCACCACCACCACCAGAATACCCGCCTGATGAGCCACCACCACCACCACCTGCATAAGGTCATCATATATTGAATGTCTTTAAAAGAGTATGAACTATATAAAGGCAAACCTCGGGATGGAGCTCCATAACCACTTTGGGGTTGCGCGGCGGGGGCAGAGTACCCACCACCTCCTCCACTTCCTCCACCACCACCTCCGCCACCACCCCCACTTCCTCCTGAAACACACGGAAGAACATTTAGACAACATTGCACCCAAGGAAGCTAAGCCAAGAAGGTAGAGAAATCTCCAACGTTATAGAATTCTAGTTGGGTTGTGCTTAATTACCTTGAGCAAGAATTTGAGCAACTCGTTGAAGAAGAGCTAAACCATACAGATTTTAAATATTGAATAAAATTTCAAAGTTATATATACGATTTTCAAAAACCTTCATCTACGATCGATGCTCCTTCATTGGTTTGTTCTTCACCTCCTCCACCGCCGCCGCTGCTACTCCCACTGAACCCCCCGCCACCACCACCGCCCCCACCAGAGTACCCACCACCCCCACCCCCACTACCACCCCCTCCGGAGTATCCACCACTTCCACCACCCCCACCGCCTCTGGAAGGAGCTCCATAGTTTGAAGAAGGAGGTTCAGCCTGGACTTGGATAAGGCCCAGACAGGCGATGATGACCTTTTATAAAGGAAAATTATAAAAATGCTTCCAACACTTTTAAAATTTGATCTACTAGAACTTACAAATTTAAGCATTATTATAGACGAAAGTTGTATCAGACAGTTGACAATATAAAGTTCCAGAAAAAAATGCAATCTTGTTGCAAGCACTGCCAACTGTGTGTCAGATGAGGTCCTAAAACTGAGTGTGACTTGAAGAGGAGTCTTAAACCCTTTTATACTGCTCCTGCGACTTTTGCCAACTAATTATTGTTATTACGTGTGTGCCTATTTCATATCAACAAGGCACTAATAATAGCAAAGATGGACTTACGAATGTAGCTATAGCTTAGGACAAGACAGATTTATCATGAGACCAGCAACAGGTACGTACATACGTAGAAGCTGCATGGTTTACAATAATGGCTGAATCGGCATTACCTTGCCATCATCATCATTCATCTCCCTCGATGTCTGAGTTTGATATGAAATAATATAAAATTGAAAAGCTATTTCTGCGCCTGCTGCTATTATTATGGGAACAAATCTACAAGTGAACCTTCGCCTCTTTTTTCCTCAATCTAAAAGAATAGCAGCTGGATCTCCACTTGTGAGCTAAAACCAACATGGGATTCAATTAATTCAAATTGACAAATTATTTGAACGCTGTGGATGAGTGTTTAAGACGATGCATTCAATTTACGCCATGCATGCATAATATATGGTGCTAGACGTTGTGCATTAACATCTGCATACTTGATGATAATGTGCTTAGTGTAATTACATAATTGATGAATTGCAAGTGGTCACCACCACAGTTTTAAAGCAAGTCGTATGCAACCATTTTTGCAGGTTCCCACCAGTTTGAATTGCTTTGAAAATATTTCATAAAAACCTATGAGAAATGTGTATCAACTGAAATCAGCTAAATAATTGTTTCGAGCATGCATTACAGAAATTAAATGACTATGAATTTAATAAAGACGCGCATGCCCTCCATAATTTCAATGCAAGACATTGAATTTTTGACAAATGCCAAGCCAAACAGTGCAAGCAAGTAGCTGCAAAAACCTTCACTTATTAATATGCTGCATTTTACAAATTAAATATACATGCATAGACATGAAATTATGACTTGCATACAATTATATGTAGGTATACCTGACTGAAGACACAACAATAGTTGAAATTTTTGCAAGTCACCCGCAAAAGGTGAACTATTGTTAAGAAGACACTAACATTACTGATAAGCAAGGTAGATAAATATTGGTGGTTTAAATTACGTGTGAGCATTGCATTCAGTTTTGTAATAAAGATGACTTTGGAAGGTTACTACATTGTTTATCATCTCCCAAGCTTTATGTATACACGTACATATTTGTGCACGTATATGGAATGGCGGATAACACACAAGAAGACTAGATGCGACACATTTACAAAATGTACTAATTAATGCGGGTTTAGAATTCTGTAAATTGGTGTGATGCATGGTGCCATAATATTTTAATGCATTTTTATATCATTAATTGTTAAATGGTCAGCAGCACTACATACATACTTATCCTTAGAATACGTGCACAAGTAGAAGTAGTGGCTATATTTGGAAGCCATTTTTAAAGATTATTATAGCATCAAAAGTTCATTATTGTCCCCACATGACACGTCGTTTGAAGCTGGGTCAAGACAACTCGTACTTTTTGTTGTCATTTTGTATTATTTATTGTGCGCGTTATTCGCCATGCGGCATCATTATAATATGACACGGTAATTTTGAATTTTGGAGTTTGAAGAGTAACAACGTAACAATAATGGGCGAGTAAAATAATAATGGATGAGTTGACATAATAATGATGCGGCGTGGGGTGATGTTGGTGTGTGGTGTACTTAAGCAGTGTCAGCGCAGTGGCGTCGTCGCTCAACAGCCGTTTGTTTGGTTTTGACCTATATTGAATTCAAATTGGGATTGAAAGTCCAAGTCGAGGTTTTTATGTTGCGTGACCAATTTTATTTTGCCTGTATTTCAAATGAATATAAATTGTTGCATGTTCTACGACAGGTTGTATGGAGAAATTATTCGTTTGTGCGGCATTCGTATGTGTATACATATTTACATACTTGTGTGAATCGTAGACTTTTGAACACGTGATAATGTGTCAATGGATGTGGAAATTTAAATTATTTGTAAATCTTGATTCACTCGTTTGAATTATTTGTTGTGTGTTACATCACATGTTTATGCATTATCACGGAATTTTAGTTTTATATTTTCCGATAATACTTGAATAGCTTTTTCACTGAAGAGGCCATCAGTGATGGTCCATCAGGATATAAATATGTAATTTGTCGCCTTAAATTTTCCTGAGATAAGAAATAAATAAAAAACAAGAATAGAAAAGAAATTAGTAATGACGTAAGTTTGCTGACTGTGGTGAAACACACATTTTACTTGGTCACAAACTTTATTAATCAGTTAAAACATTAGATTGCCAAACTCTATATTTGTTCACAATGCGCGTTTGAAATAATAACAACGCCAATAAAATTAATTCTTGACCCAATAAAAGTTTTCATGTGAGATATATTGTTTAGTTTTTATAACTCGTGTCAAACCCAGACCAGTTTATTTTATTTTTAAAACTGTTCACCCCAAATTTGAGGATAATGCAGAGGAATAGTGTTTGTGGAAACATAATGCTTTACGTTGTATGTACTGAAATATCGTGACTTTTGTACAATGGGAGAAATTAAGACTGTTTTTAACAACATTCATAAAGCTTGTGTGTCATTAGTGCTTCTTTGATTCTTACAAATTTTGCAATACTTTGGCTAATTAATATTGATATTCAATTTTGGAACAATGATGAAAATTGTACAAACATAGAATTTTTCTTAGTTTAGAGTATATCCATTTTTAACGCGATTTATGTGAGGCTATAATATTGCACAACTTTAATCACTACATTAGATTCCCAAATCATCAGCACAGGGTTTGGGATACACGAGTGTGGTGTTCAAATTAAACAAGACGTTGGAAGCTAATCGATTTTAACTTTTGTTGCACTGATGACATAATGGATGTGTGCGTTTGCTTTAAAGAATAGCCAAGGATTCGATGGGTTATTATGATAACACAAGAAAGTAAATTTCGAATGGCATGTGTCCGATTCCTGCTAATGAGTAATTTATAAGTGCTAGTTGACCATGTCATAGGATTATTTTTAATTCAAACTTATTCAACGATTAACTGCAGTTTGGGATATATGTATACTTTTGTACAGATTTATTTTAGCAACATTGTACAAAAATGGTCTCATTGATCAAGAAATTTCAAAATGCATACAAAACACAAAATAAAACGAGAAAAAATAAATAAATTTTCATAAATTTCCTGAAATGAAAATTTCACTTCTGAGCAGTCAGTTAACACAATTGATGATCAAGCATGAATGTCACTGCATGGTATTGTACATACGTACCCGCATATATATATTTCATGGGAAGATTTTGAAAACCTTCATCATTTTAAGTTTCATACATTACTTTCTTGTAATTTTAAGGTCACTTTTCCTAAATCTATGGAGGATATGGAGAAATCAATTTTCTCCATATTGGGTCAATAGGGGTCGTCCTCTATGCAGTGTAAACCAATTTCCTTTTCATAATCAACAGATTCTGAAAGCTATGAATCTGCAGCTTCTAGAGCTGTGAATTGAGAGCTTATTCCTAGACTGACAATGCATCTGTGACAGTCCATCTAGATGAACTTTCAAAATTAAAAAATCTATTCTGAAAACTTAATCTTTGGCAAATTCTATTAAATAAGATGTGTTACCAAAACATGTCAAGTTTGTGTATCTTTTTATGCATACTCATGTGCAAGAAACAATGATGCATAAATTCCAACTAACAGACCAGTAATTAATTACGGATGATTAGCCGCATTTAAATCTCTCATTATGATAAAACATGTGTGCACTGTACAGAAGTATGGACATATACGTAATTATTATAAGCTTGCATTTATTTCTTCATAGATTATTTGTGCAATTTCGTATCAGTTAACAAACAAACGGGCAGTATACCAACATAATAATATGCATTAATGAATTTTGTATGGTTATTGTTTCGAACCAATTGAAATTAAGACTTTGCCGACAACAAAATTCACATTTCGTGTGAAACCATGCATAACTTGTGATATGATTAATAGCACAATTGTATGAGCCATGATACAAACAGTATTAAAATCATAAGTATCTAGTGGCACAAATCAGTCTCAAATATGTGTAACAACAAATAAGTATGTATCGCTTTCTATTATTATAAAAAATAATGATTTTTACGAGGAACTGTGTTGGGGCGTGTATTTGGTGCTGTCAACAGTACAATTTGAACTTGCAAAATTTGTTCAATCGTATATGGAGTAAGTAAAGCATTTACTCTTCCTTTTTCACTTCCAGAGGGACTGGACTCGTCATCATGATGAACTCATCCTCGTCCTCCTCCTCGCATTCTTCACTCTGTTCTGGAATCCGCTTCTCGGTGGGGCTCGCTGGTGGAATGGGTGGTGGAGTTGGGGATGAGACGAGGTTGCCATGCTCGTCCTCGGAAAATTCAGAGCCGGAAATGAGAGTGCTGGAGCTGTTCTTTCTGGAAAAGGAGTTGTTGTTGGAAATGATCTTTGTCGCGAGTTCTAATTGTTGCTTTTCTTTCCACTCCTTCTTTGCAGGAGAACGTTTGAGTCCACCATCCCAGTCCAAATCTATAAGGCCACCCTTCTGGGCTATTTCAGCTTTGACACGGTTTGCAAAGTCAACGGCAGACTCCTCTGGTTTGCGGTACATTGGGGGCAAATACCTACAACGCAATGATGAATAAGCATGTAAATAGTTGCCAAATATTTCCTGGAATAAATATTACGATTGGTTGTTGACATATTCTGTGCTTATGTAATTGCTTATACTCACCACACGTCGCAAACGATAGCCCAAGATGTCATCATTCTGTACACGTAGTGCAACATCCCATGCTTTGCACTGTTCCAGAATGCATCGCCGAACCTGGGATCGTACTTGATTGCTATAATAATTCAACAACTACCATAATAACAATAATTTAATAATTAATCGTCTTTATCTATTTGCTAAGTTTACCAATCGGGTAGATGACGGAATCAACCTCGAATGATCCTTTCTTAAACTGCATCACTGCAGAGTTGTTGATACAAGTGCCCTCTGGGAAGATGAGGATTGGTCTGAAAATTAGAAAAGTAGTAGGTAAGTTAAATTTAAGAAAGTGATCACGGACATTGACGGCTTACGGTTTTGTGGGATCCTGCGCATGAAGTTTTAATCTTCTTGCAACGGCTTTTCGATCTTTCATTTCTGACCTGTTTGAAAACCAGAATAATTAAATGAATGTTATCTATTTCCCTTGAAAATAAAAGTGGGTTTAGCTCCGAATATGATTATGAAATACACGAACCTATTGAACCAAATATGTGATGAGGCTCTTGCCAAAGCCCTGTAAAAAAGATTTCAAATGATCAAAACTGCATCCAATTAAAAATTATTGATTGATTAAACATATTATATTCCATCATAATTTTACCTTTGCATAACGCCCAAGAAGCCTCCATGACTTTGGCCAATAAGGGAAAAACTAGAATTGCACGAAAGGATGACGACGTCTATTGGCGAAGTGTGGTTTGCGACGGTGATCCCATTTCGATTGGGTTTAAACTGTTCGTCGTGATATGTGATGATGGCAGAAAAAGCACGACTAAAGATGCGAAAGGAAACTCTGCAGGCCCAATCGTTGAGGAGAGGTTTGATTTTCCAGCTTCCAGGAATAGGTCCAACAAGACCGGTGAGAAAAGTCATAGTCACCGAGCCCAGGATAAGAATTACTACGCGAAGTGGGAGTAGAATCAGGTAGCGGATATAAAAACCAGCGACCCACAACAGCGTGAGCTTTACAGAGATCCACTCATAGCCGTGATTTGTTCTGGTCAAAAGGTTCCATGACTGGAGCTCTTCTGCTTCGAATCTGTAAATGGTTTGCCGTCAGTTTTATCTTTCTTGTTGTATGAACATGAAATTCTACCTGTGTGTGACCTGGTCCTGCACAATTGCCTGAATCCCGGCTGAAATAATTGAGATGATTATAGTTTGGTTTTTGGGGTTGCGTAAATTAAAATATATTCTCATATAAATTTACCCATTGCAATGTATTAATGTATGTAAATGTCTCATAACGGACTCTTAGACGATTGTTCATATTTATCAAACATTATCCCTATAAAATTGAATGACTATCTCACCTGTAACAAGCTCAAAAGTGTCTGACAATTCGAAATCAGGACTTGGACCTTCCCTCTCGTTGTACATTGGCGTAATGATGCCATCGTCATCGTCTTCGAGATCGACTTCATCCAGCAAATTCATCTGGGATTGGCGACGGCTCAGCGTGTTTTTTTCAATGCGTTGCCGTCCCCTTTCGAAGATGAAGAGAAGCAGTTCTTTGTACTTTTCCCTCACTCCAAAAAGTTTGTGGAATATCCCGAGAAGGAACAAGGTCAGCGTGGGAACAGCAAAGATGACGAAAAACGTCGCAGAAATTATAAAGGGCAGTTGCATCATTGTGATGGACTTTTTACAAGAAAAGCCAAAAAGCCGTCTGTCAAGGGGAATAAAGTTATCAATTTGTGTAAAACTCCAAAGATGCACGCTCAATGTGCTTTCTTATCAAAAGTCATGAAACCTGAACAACTCTACCTTGTTTAATGAATCCGAATTGAAACCAGTCAACTGAAATCCACAGAATCTGTTTACTCTGTCCAGGTCCAGACTTTAGGGCAACTACTGCGAAAACTATGCAAATATAAACTTGCCAAACAAAGTCCAGAGTGAGTGGTCAATTAAAGACTTATGTGAGCACCAGCACACAGAACGGAATGACAATAGGACTTGAGCACGCGAGGCGATGCACTGGAACGATCTCTAAATTCCACCCCACCACCAGCTAATCACCGATATTAAGATATTAAATGGACGATAATGCACTTGCTCTTTGCACAGCATGCCATAAACGGAAGAGTTGGTTGGGTGAAACACCGGTTCAACAAGTTGTCAATTCGTAGAGAGGAGTGTATCACTTGAGCTTGTTAGTAATTCCATGCAGATTAGAGCTTATCACACTGAGACGAGCAGCTCAAGTCCAACTTCGCCAGGCCAAGTGCAAGAGTGACGAGAAAACTAATCCTTCTGACGAGCTAACCAAATAAACTAAACTAAATCTTTGTGGCGAGTTGTGAAATTATGGACCGGGCAAAGTGTACAGATATTGTGCTGGACTTTGAAACATCACCACCATCACTGCTTCTTTGGAGGATTCAATCACGATATGGTCATGCAACCACTGTGTTCTATTTTGCTTCAAAGTCATGCACATTTTGCTCGTGTTTTTTGTACATGCCGTCGTCGTAGGTAGTAATTTGATCAACGTACGTACGTAATAACAACAAGAGCTTACAATAAATTTTAATCCACACACATGCAAAAACACACCGAACCGTGAGAGCGAGACAAGTCGCACAAATTATTTAGGTTCCAGTTGGTGGAATGTATTGTTAGGAATTGTTTTGTTTTTCTCGGTGACTCGCTTATTCTACGAAGCATTAAATAATAAATTATAGGGTAGTAGCATCCTAAATTGTTGCTGTAAATCTGGTACAAGTCGATGCTGGATGGATCTGCAAAGTTGAGAAATATCCAAATCAATTTATGTAATTGATATATTCAGCTGAGGCAATTGGGGGAGGATGAATAAAAAGAGAGATGCACGATATACGATATATGCATCGCTACGCAGATAATATGTATATGTCCGTTTTAGAGGTTAATGTTTATAATTTATAAGTGCATTTATTCATCTCGCTGGAAGATAGATGTATGTACAGTCAATGGAACAAGTATTGGCAACACCAACACAAGCTAAATAAAATTGGCTATAACTTTGGCATGCATTATCAAATTAGCATGAAAATTTGTACGCATTTAGCAAATCTAATGTAGTGTTCGATTATAATCATGTTTCTGATTTAAATCTAGTAAACATAACACAATCCTGATTTTGACCCCAACTAGTCAGATGCAAACCTGCAAAAAGTATTGGCAACATGTGGCCAAATTAATTACTCGAAACAATTTTCTTAACCATCTTCCACATTTCGTTATGGTAAGTTAATTAGGTGGCAAAATATGAGATTAGCTACATTTTAAGTCTACAGTTGTGTTGTCTGGAGCCAAAATGGCGACACCAAACGAGCTGTATTTGGCGCGGCGAGAAATAATCATGCCTCTTTCACAAAAAAGCTTTACTATCGAAAAATCAAAGAGAAGACATACTTTTCCATATTTACTATTGAATACGTAGCAAAGAAATATAGAATGATAATCTCAGTTTCTGCTTTTCGATGATGCGGAGGAATTAGGTCACCTACGCCCAAAATCTACTGATGAATCAAGCAACATGTCACTTGAGATCGGAAGATTTTAGCCCCCAAATCCATGTCGAATTGCAGTACCAACTGTGGGGCAAACATATCATTCAATTTGGTGATCAATTAAAAATTATGCCTTGGGGTTTCAGGCTCCAGTAGCCCGACCGATGCGAGAGTCCCCAAAGCGAATCACCTCAATAAATCGGAATGGGCTAAATATCGCCCTAAATAGAGTTCCGATCAATGAAAAAGGGCCTACTGGTCCGACATAAGCATATTTTACTTATTCGGAGCTCATTAATTGGTTCAGGTCTGGCGGATGCAATAAAAGGCTCAGAAATACTAAAACGTTCGTATGGCAGTTTAACACATAGGAGGATCGATTATGGTTTGGGGTTAAATGACTAGGTGGCGGCGTGTTTACCTGGTCATTATCGATAAAATTATGACCAGGAAGGTGTTGTCAATCATTCCAAACTATAATTTGAAATCATTTAACAAAAACCTGACCTAGGAAAAAATTTCATATTCCAAAAATGCAGTGACCCCAAACATGTAGCCAAATTAACGATGGAAGTTTTTGGAGACCGAAAAGGTTAAGATTCTTTCGTTGGCTACACAGTCTCCTGATGTGATTCTGATTGTCCGGGTTGAGAAAAGAGAGACCGATGGGAAACCACTAGTCGAAAAACGAGCGTGTCAAAAGTTTAAAAGAACTGTGGGCAACCATATAAAAAAACGTTATATAGGAACTTGTCGAATAAATTCCACAGCCTATTTCTGCTCTTATTGCTTCGAGGGGACGTGCCACGTAATACTAGAAGCACTTTGTCGCAGTAAAATTGTCGTTTCATTGCTCAATGATTTTTTAAGTTAGAGGGTGCCAATACTTTTTGTGGGTTAATTTCGCAAATTTTCCAGCAAATTATTTAAAACCTGCGTTAATCTAATTTTAATCAGTAAAACATGATTATAATCGAAAACTACATTAGATTTGCTAAATGCGTACAAATTTTCATGCTAATTTGATAATGCATGCCAAAGTTATAGCCAATTTTATTTAGCTTGTGTGGGTGTTGCCAATACTTGTTCCATTGACTGTACATACTCTGCTTCGGGTTAACCACTATCATCAAGTGAAATGTGATTACGGATGAGATAATTGAATGATACGGGTCTCCTCAACATTTTAAACTCTATTTTTAATAAACGCTTTGAAAAAAACGTCGTATTATTCGGGCTTTGATTTTCAAGTTTGCAGAAGCAACAGTAATAAGAATGGCATGAAGTGTAAGTAAAATATATATTTATAAAACAAGGAGTTATAAATATATAGTGCAATTACATATATACTTTTGCAATACGGTTATATGCATCTATTATAATAATTTTAATATAAAATCAGTCTCGTTTGACCTCATCGATCATTTCTTGCCGACTTTGACGAGATTTTATCTTATTTAATTCCTTATGTAATAGGTCATGATGGTGTGTGTGGTATGGGTTTAGGCCCCCAGTTAACCCCTCTTTTGAGGCAAACGGAGATTAATCTCAAATTCATCGTTTTCCAACAATGTCTTGTTTCTACGCCCACGTTTAAGTGAGATCTTCCCTTAGCGTTGAACATACAGAAAAACTTCGCCACAGGGTTAGGATATATATAGGTTAGATATATTTTGCTAATTCTAGTTGTTTTCAGATCTCGTGCCCGTAGACTGACGGGCTTTTTCCTACTTTGTTGGATTTAAAGTATGCCAATATCGTTCCTGATGCTCTGCTGCGATAGTTATGTTCACATGCACAGTTTCTAGATAATTCCAGAGTGTATATCGTTGTAAATCAATGTCAAGCACACGAAGCTCAGATATGTATGCATAGCAGCTCAATTGAATGTACTTTTATGAGAAGTGTTCTGAAGTGTTATTTTGAAATAAAGTTACATCAGTAATATAACGATAAAATTAAGTAATATTTGTCTCCCAAACAAGAGCTGTCAATTGTATTTTTGGCAATCCTGAATAATACAGCAATGTCCCGTCTGTCAATATTCCAGGATTCTTTGTTAGGTATGTGAGCAAAATTTGTTCACTAATTCTAAGCTTTGTTTCATGTTAGTATATAAATAAGTAGTTATTTATGAAGTTTACTTTCAACCACTTTCAATTGTCCAATAAAATAATAATAGTATTCTTGAACCAGTAATTGCGATTTTTAGCGAGCTTTTTTATCATCCAACAACATATCTACGTACTTTGGCAATTATACACGAGTTCGGATATAATTATCCCTCCACTGGGCAAAACACTTTCCTGGCCACCATGTTTTTAGTGTTCCGAATCCCAATTGATTAGGCATATTGCACAAGTGTTACGAATACATGAACGATAATACGATAATATGAAGAGTTTAAAGACTTAGTTAATATTTAATTTAACTTGGTGGTATTTAACGAGCTAAAGCAAGTTTTGGCATTTAGAATAACTAAATCCCGTACTTGAGAAGGAAGCAAATGAAACTGAGACTGAAACTTAATTTTGTCTCATCTAACCTTTGACTTGAACTATCTAGGAGTTCAATGCGATTATGTACCAGATAGAAATGGATTGAGAAAAGAATAAATGTGGTGTGAGTTTACACTGGTCTTGTTGGATCTGATTTACATAATGGTCAAGTTCACAGTTATGATGTATTAATTAAACCAAATCATGTCATTCGCAGTTCCATAATATAATTATTAAAGGTGTATAAATAACCATCCGCCCTGAGTAAATTCTATAAAATCCATGGTGGGTCAAATTTAACTAAATATTAGTAAAACTATGTAGCATATCTAATACAGATGTTAAAATGTCTTTTTGTCATGAAGTGAATTTTTTTCAATGCCAATACATACAATACGTTGTTCATATTGGTATTTGACATGCGACAACTTTTTGAATTTGAATATTGGTTAATCGCTTAATCTGTTTGGCATATATTTATGTTGTCGTATTCTACCAGGAATAATAAAAATATTCTTCAATTCCATCTTGCTGAAGTAATCATGCAACTATGTTGATTGCCAATTTCTGGTAATTTGCAATGAATTTATTATTTTTTAAGAAGCTTGCAACTACCTTTGTTGTAATGCTGGCTAAATACAAGTTACAAGAATTCTAATATTAACATCATATTAATATCTTAAACATAATAGCATGGATATTAATACTTTATAATTTTCGTTCTAAAAATATCAGTTGAACATAAACGGTAAAATTTAATGTTTATTAGTAAAATGGAGAAAATACAAAATGTTAATTATTGATTGACTGTTGTCGCTCTGTGACAAACTAATTAATTATACTTACTTACGAATGCATAATACTTGACTATTAATTCTAATCCTACACTAAAACTGCAAATTCTTGTGTGGAACAAAAACAAATTTAATTAATAGTCTCACCAAGTTAATGGTAAATATCTTCTAAAAACTTACAATCAAACAGGTAATGTCTGCAGAGTTATAACAACTGTCTGTTTTTAAGCATGCGACTAGTGATTGAATAAAAGTAAATGAATGACATTGTCTAAACAATTTTAATGGCTATTGACCTTTTTATGCTATTAGCATAGATAAATATAAAAATCATGCCAATTACCAATTTAATCATCATCATTCCATGCCCATGACTGAGGATGATTTAATTTAAACTTTTTAATTCGACATCTAGAGGAAAAAATAATGAGCGTTTATTAAATCCCCAAATTCTCAAACGACCTTGCCTTTCTTGTTAATGTTGGGCTGCAACAAAAAATACGAAATAATATATCACACCAGAATATACTGGCTAGTGAATATTTGTAAAGTGGTTTTGATAAAGGTGCTAATAACTGATGCACTAACAACAAGTTAATTTGCAATTATAATGTGAATGCAATGAGGAATATTCGGCTAAACAAACCAACATTGCAGAGTGACAGCACAATATCACCTGTCCATTAATAATTTGCAAACGTAAAATTTGGCACATGATCATCAAATTAATTTTTCAATTTTCACTAAATCATAAAATCAAATAAAGTAGTTTTTGGTTTGAGTAGTGGGGGGGAAAACCCTGGTTGAAAACTTCTACTTGAACTGGACAATCCAGAACAAACCCTTGGAATTTGACATATTTTTAAAACTAAATAATTTCTTCAATCGTTGTGAACCTGGAACAGTTCTCATGATTAATTCCGCATTCCCACGCGACTAAACTCATCTCTGAATAGGAAAATATGTTAGATGAAAAACATTGGATGACCGGTGTGAAGTATTTTAAATTCCGTTTGACCGTGAAACGATTCTATAATGCCATTTTTCTTGTTGGTTGATTTTCAATATCTCCTGTCTTTAGCATAATTGCAAGAAATTAAATTCATGGTTGTAATTTGTAAAGTAAAATTTGCCTTGCATACTTCTACAGCCATCTTATAACGTCTGAATCAATTTATAAAGTTGACAAGATGACCAAAACCCATGCCTCCTGCGACAGAAGGGCCCCTCCTATTTGCTGTGCCTCCACTGCATTGATGTGACATTGCTGACTTGTGAGTGTCAGGGGGCAGTTCCTTATTAAGTTCCACCTTGTCAAACAACATCAATTCACACATCTATTATTCTTCGATGATTCATTTATGAGTTTTTAATAAGGTATTTTCTATATGTGGATTTTTTAAGTTTTAACAGAAAATTTGATGCACTCGTTAACCTCATATTGCATAAAATATAATTTCCAAATATTTTTCCAAATTTTAAGATTTTTATTACACGCATATTATTATTTATGTATGTACAAGCTGCCGTTCAAGCTAAAAAAAATCTGCTTCTTGCAAGATAAAGTCATTGTAATTTGATGATTTACTACTGTTTTAAACAATAAAGTGCAAATTGTGTAATAAAGTCGAAAAGAATTTATTTTTATTCTAATCAAAGTCCGCATTTGTACGTAGTGCGTAGGAAATTATCTTGCCATATTTTCTAGTGTTTGGTAATACATGTCACACCGCGTATGCATTTAGTGCATTGCGAACATATTTATACAAGTCACAAGTAGGTAGGCAATAAACATAACGGCTTCATAGTTGAACAACATAAACATTTTATTGACAATCAATCGTGACACCCAACAGATTGACTGCCTCGATGAAAACGCTAGCAAAGTTCATAATGAATCAAACGACAAATTGCACTTAAAATGGTAATGAATGTTAAACCGATTGATCTACATACATAATCTCAACAAGACCACACTTGGGAGGAACAAATTGGTTGGAAGAAGAAAAAGTGGGCGGCTTTCAGCGTTATCATATTCAACTTGGACAATCATTTTAATATATTTGTAATTTAATCACTAATTCTCCGCTCAATCGTAAAATACCGAAGTGAATTGGCTTGCATGAATTGCAATCCTTACGCTAATTAAAACAAGTGTGGACTCGATATAGCTCGAGCCATGCGGTTAAATTTCTTGGGACCAATTTCTTACAAAAGTGGTATTATCCAAAACGAATATTCTTCTGTCCTCCTTCACTCCAATTTTGAACTGGCAATTTCAGAAAATTGTATCCAGAGAAAAATCGAATAATATACAGCAAGTACCTCAACCAATATTTTATTCATTAATTTCCATCAGCTTACAACATCACTTTCTCAAGTTTATGGCAACTCACCACAAGATAATAATCTCTCTCATGTGTGCAATGAGTAATGTGCATAGTTGACCGAGTTGTCATAATCATTTTCATTGTAGAATGTTTGTATAATGCCAGAATATAATTAATACAATGCAGGCAATTAAAAGTAAAATAATGTATAGCTTTGACAAACTGCCAAGATCGCCGGGTCAAAATTTTATTGTTTTTCAGATTATTTATTCAGAGAGAAATAAGCTTAAATTGTAGTATGACATTGAAAAGAGATTTTGCAAATTAAATTTTGCAAACAAATTAGATCATCCATGCCCACTCATCTAAAAATATTGCACATTTATAAAAACGGTATGCTTGGGAGGATCTTGTGCTTCTAGTCAAGGAGACTGCAAGCCAGTGGCATGTGCTAATTTCAAATTGACGGTCTGATTTTACTCAAACCACAAATTTCTTTTGGCATTGTTTCATTCTGACGTCAAATTATTTATGATGAGTGCAGCCCCAGGTAAAAGATATCAGTATGCATATTATTATTTTTACCATTATTATTATTCTTATTATTCACATTTTATAGCGTTGTGAAATGGGTTTATTTGATCGGAAATCATGATTGATCATATAATTTTCTCACATAAGCAATTACAGAATAAGAACACTCGGCTAATTAATTCAGTGAGATTAAGATTTAAGAAGTGTATAACAAATCGTGGATTTAAATATTTACAAATGGCGATCTATGCTAATTGTTTCTTTTAAAATCATTCTACTGATTGACGAGGCACATTAAGGAGAACTCAAAATATTGAAAGATTGGCACAAAGCTAAATATAGGGCTGTCTGCTCCAGTTGCCTTTACAATTGTTTAGTTGTCAGCCTGTGGTTAATTGAGCATAGATGATCAAAATGCTTATTAATAATTGGACCACATTCCCAAACGAAAAAAATGACTTGTCCCTAACCCTTAAGTTGCACAGCATTTATCGAATCTGCTATCAAAGTAACCCTTAAGATAAGGTGGGAAAGGTAAGTAACCTGCTGGTTTGATATGCCGTGTGCCATCTCGCCTCACACAGAAAACAAGTGGATGCATTATTCCCACAGAACTCGGCCAGATAATTTTTGCATTCCTTGGAATTAGAAGAAGGAGACCTACCTGCCTTCAAACTAAATAATAATAATCGCGTCTGCATTAATTATCCAACCTATTTATTCCTCTATTTTCAGAGACCTAGTTGGCTCGACGTATAGAGAAAAACCACGCAAAATCAATACAAATCCCTTCAACTTATCAATTGGTGATGATACCATGTTGGCTACGAAAGGGGTGTTGGTTGGTTGGTTGGATGGATGGATGTGATGCATACGAACAATAATTACTCACATTCATGATGACTTTGAAATGGTTCAATATTATTATATAACACTACTTTCATGCCGTGTTTCGCTTTTATGTATGTTTATCTTCCTCTAGACTCCACCTCGTCCCTTAAAATTGTGCTAGCTTAGAGGTATTGGCTACGGTGATACTTATCCACCGTCTGCGTAGGCACTTTGAATCGCCCTTTTATTTCCCTCAGTATGGAAATTTCTGTTCAAGCAAACTTGTAATTGGTATAAAAGGGTTGGGTGGTTATGAGTCCAGGTGTAGTGTAAATTTGATTTTGTGACTTGTTGTGACTGTTGCATCGTGTAAGGATTTCGGATTTTTACCATCATGAACAAGTTTGTAAGTCATTTTTGGATTCAGTGTTTTTGTAGTGATGAGTTTAGCGTCAAGTTATTTACACAGTCATTAAAATTTTGGTGTTGGTGATTTTGCATGTCAAAGTTCTTGGAAAAATGTGTTGTTTCTTATTCATCTCACACATGTGTATGCATCTAATTCCAATGTAACTTAATAACCACCACTTTTTCAGGTTATTCTGTTTGCCCTCGTGGCCACTGTCACTGCAGAGCCCCCAGTAAACTACGGGGCCGTCCAGTACGATGCCCCTGTATATTCGTACGCCCCAGTAGCAGCCGCCTACGCCTACGACGGTGGGGATGATGGTTCCAGCTATGTGGACGACGGTATTACTCAGTTCCCACAATAAAGGGAGGACCCGGCGTAATCGGTCTCATATAATCCTATTTTCTAAAACAGCCCTGTTGGCCAGAGTTGCACAAATTTTGGAGCAGAGCGAAGGAGCCGGCTATTCCGGGGGATATGCTCAATACGGCGCCCCTGCCAGAAGTGGGGGAGTTCTCCTTGGACGACCCGAACGCGCCCACAGAGTATGAAGAAAATTTCAGAAATATTTATTTTTGGCAGTTGTAAAAATTTCCAATAATTTCCAGGTTGCTGAATTCGACCTTACGGATTCCCACTTATCCACTGGATATGGATATTAAATTTATGTTACGATTGTGCCATACATATTCATACACGAATGTATGTAATCATTGTCTAGTGCCAGATTATAAATTCTTAAACAAATTATACACTAGATTTATTTATGTTGTTCGAAAGTATTTATGCTACGATGGGTGCAAAAATGTGATTATATTGAGTCAATAAATTATAAACACGTTTTTCAGTGAAATATTTCGTTCTAAATGAGGCATATTCTTCCAAGGGGCAGAATGCATGCTTATCTCTCGCGTCACAACATCGCACATAATTTATGAGAAAAGAGAGAACTTGAACTTTACATTAAATTTTTTGTCATGTATAATTATGTTGTAGTTGCGTAATTAAAGTGAATTTGGGAGCACGCAACAAGTTTTTTTTCTTGTAAATAAAAGAAGCACATCACTTATTGAACTGGAATTGACGAGGTGGAATTATGGTGAGTCAATTCAGTGCAAGAAGATTGTGCTATGGCGTGGTTACCATTATTATTGTGAGGGCTTGAATGAACTGCAATTTATTAACATTTACCGCAGAGATGAATAAACACATTCATTAATTTTGAAGAGTTGATGAAGTTAGCGACGCAATTCTTTCATTACTTGCAGCACATACATACTTTCATGCACAAAGCCATCAAACCTAGAATTGGGCCACGCCAGAAATGCATAATGTGGATTTATATTGTATCAAGATATATCAATTACAATGCAGAAGGGTGGACTACTGGACTGAATATAATGCGTTGCTCTAAATTAGTGATCGGCATTTACTAAGTGTGCAAATATCATATGTAATAAGCACAAAACTTGTTTCTTAACAATGGCACGAACAATAAATCAAGATCATTGGCGTGGCACATGGCACACGTACGAATGACAATTCCATCATCATATTACGAAACAATTCCTGGCCCACAAGGCATTTTACACGATTAATTAATTTGGTCATTTATGTGCAGTCAAACACATCGGACGTACGCATATCAAATACTAAATTTCTCCAGAAGTAACTGGATCATCATCTCGAAGCCAGAAGAGTACTATTCCATCAGTCGCTCTACTCCAAGATAACCGTGATGAGAGGTGACCGTTTCCACAATTCGTAACTTCAAGCAAATGACTCTCGTTTTCATGAATACAAGTTTTTTTGTTGGAATTCCGAAGGGATGAAGTGCATATTATCACCTTGTTGTCGGAATGGAAATTAATGTCGTTCTCTCGAGTTAATCGAGCATAAAAAAGATTTATTTGTTTTATTACTGTTGGGGAGACACGCATGCGAATGAATTTAACCTACTTTACTTTGGACTCTTGTCGCATGTTTTGTTAGTTGACGACATTCTACCAATTCACATGACGTACTTAAATGAGTTGTTGTCTGACTCTGAGTTGTTGTCAAAGATCCTCATGTCTTGTGCAGGTTATTTATTCTCCTCTGTCTAAAAAAAGCTCACATGCATATATTATTTTTTGAACCCATAAACTTGTCAGTATTTGTAATCAAAACGTAATAATTTTTAAAATGTCATAGTTCGAATTGAAGTATTGAAATAGCCGCAAAGCCTGAGGGACTTTTAGGCACATTAATGCATGGATACATATTTTAGCAATAAGGATGCATCTTGAAGTATGTATTCCTTTTATAAATAAGTAACGAGAGTTAGACAATGAGACGGTCAAACAATTAAAGGAAATTGCATTACTTTACAACCGCGTTGTACATAATTTACTTCCAATGACAAGAAAATGTCAGAATTGCTTATTTAACTTAGAAATAAGTGCGAACTGCCAAAGCTGAACTAATTACTTGAAATGTGCGTATACAATTTTTCACAGGCATAAAACCACTTTAGTTAACAGATACACATGTGTGCATACAAGGCACGGGTGCAATTTACAACTTGTAATTTTCTATATAGCAGCCAATATATAAATTGATGTGGATGTGGATGCAGGAACAACAAGAAGAATTTAAGGTCAATTTTTATGCTTATTGTCGGCATTCTGAAAAAAAGTAAACCACAAGGAATGAAAGTAAAATAGATACATATACAAATTGTAATAAAATGCAATATAATTAAATTTAAATGTAAAAAGTTTCTTGTTTTCATTTTCTTCAAGGTCGTCTCAGACATCCTCACATCGCATCATGTAGGAGGATTTGATTCAAGGAAGACACATCGTCCGTCTGTGAACAATGCTGATAAAATAAAATGGCGACATTACCAAATCTGAATCTCTCAAATATAATGTTTTTAAGATGCTGAGTAAAATTCATCTAGTTGCATGTTAGTTAGTATGTACATGATTATTCAAATATGGCCCAGTCATAATCTTTAAATATAGTTCGGAGTTCACAAATATATCAAATACGAACTTCCGGAAAAACTGGTTCTTCATTTTAGGATAAGAAATATTTAATTGCCCAAATATAGCCCAAAAATTAGCAATAGAATGTTATTCTATTCTATTGCCCAAAAGTTGTGTCACTGTCAGTTGAGATAACAGCAAGAAGGAAGACTTCCTGCATGTAGACTGTCCTCTTTGTCATCTTCTGATACAACTGAACCAAGCAATTTGGGAAACTATTGATTGTCGTCAATATAAAGTTGTCCGCAATGAAAGACCAAGTGCATGCCCATTAATTAATATGACGCCATGAACAAAGGAATAAAGCAAAGAATTCTAATCTTAAGAAAAAAATCCAGTTTACCTCTACCTCAAAGTAAAATAAAAAGTCAATTCACGTACATTAATACAATTTAAAGATTGACATTGATTTGTATATTACTTTCAATCACCTTAAAATAAGATTAAATTTTAATGTCATCCAAATAAGATTAAATCAAATAAGGACCGCCATTTTATGCCCATATTTTCGTATTGTCATGTTCATCAGTAAGTATTGCTATACTTGACATGTATTAAATAACGGATTTATTTTCATCAACAAAAATAATTGTACTACAAAGAATTTCCAGTAAATTCTTCAATTTTCGGAAACATTATTCCTTACCTACTTGGCTATTAAACTTTATATATTTTGATTGCATATGAGCTTGTAGATTTTACCAGATTAATTTCGTATTAGTGGTTTGCGCAAACATTTTTATTGTTATGATGTGGTGTTATTTGTATTTTTTTTGTTAGGATCAGCAACATGCCTTCTTTAATATTTATGCATGTGCATATATCTTACGGCGTCACGTTTGGTAACAAAGGTTATAAAATTATATGAAAATTGGAAGGCAACGGGTCAGGTCGTATTGTTGTATTATTAGAGTTTGTAGAACAATCACTTGCTACATATATGCATATCCTCGAGGATGATGATATGTATCACTCATATCGTATCTCTGCCATATCTTGGCCATACGTATAATGAGGCAGAATTAAGAGAATCTGATGTGGTCATCTTTGTTTGCAGTGTGTTGTGGTGGCTTATGAGCTATACGAATGACATGGCATGTCAAGAAGAGGTTTGGGTAATAAAATGCTAATAATGCAGTTTTTTCGCCATCCTATTTTGAGTATAAAAGGAATAAGGGTTAAATTGAAAGGTATCAGTTGACTCTTCTTTTTCTTGAGAATCATCCTCAAATACCACAATAATGTTCAAGCTTGTAAGTAAAATATTTCCCAAAATTGTGAAGGAATTTTTGTGAGAACATTTTATACACGCTTTGCAATAAAACACAACTAATTTTCGTCTATTTGTTTTGCATATTATAGTTGGTCGTCGCTTCTCTCGTCGGTTTAGCTGCAGCTGGAGGCAGCCACGACGTTGACGATGCCTTGTTGGCCAGGTAAAGACAAGTCGATGCACGCACTTTAGAGCTTTAATTATATTTTAAATTTATTTGAATTCCACCAGAGTTGCCTCTTTGTTGGGAGATGGTGGTAGCGGTGGTGGTGGCGGTGGTGGATTCGGAGGATACTCCGGAGGGGGTGGCGGTTCTTCAGGATCAGATGGCGTTGATGACGCTTTGTTAGCCAGGTAAGCATGACCTTCCAATCTTTAAAATTTTATGAATTCTTAAAATCTGACAGATTAACGAACCATTGCTTTGTTTATTTTATTTTAGAGTTGCTCAGATCATTGGAAACGAGGGTGGATCTTCCTCAGGCGGATCTTCTGGATACTCTGCTCCATCTTACAGCTCCGGTGGTCAAGGAGGTATTATTTACAAACACATGAACTTTGACAGAATAGCAAATTTAAACTATTAATTTCTGGGTAATTAAGGTTACTCCGGTGGTGGGCAATCTGGTGGATACTCTGGTGGTCAATCCTCCGGAGGTGGTGGTGGAATCCGAATTGGAAACCCAGAACGATCCCAGGCAGTCGCTGAATTCGATCTTGGAGGTGGATCATCCCAAGGTGGTCATGGAGGTAATAATAAACGAGAAATGTATGGCTTAGGATCGGTTTTTACATACCAACTTTCTGGATTAGGTTATTCTGGCGGTGGCAGCTCCGGTGGATACGCATAAGTTTGTCATGCAATCAACCCTTACGCCCCACCAACAACCAACAAACTCAAATAATTCGACGTCGTAATGTTGACTCATCTGTAACAGCATAAGAGCGATGATGTCCTAGTCCTGTCATCTTTAAGAAATTAAAATGACATTTAAATTGTTAGTAATTTTAAGCGTATTTAATTGGATCAAACCTCATCCCAAATTTGTTGTTTTATACTTATTTCTGTATATTAGCGTAAAATAAAAGTGTAGCTTTGATTACGAAACAAAGATTACCAAGTTGATGAGATGATTTTACATGATTTTGGAAAGTGAATGGAAGTAATTATTTTCGTAGCCCTCAATTTACACAAGACCTGTTCTACACCCAGCACATACACGAAATGGGACTCGGCCAATAAGGCCACCTCAGTCAGCATAGTTTAGTTGATACATACATGACATCCATGACAGTATGTGTAAAATAAAGACGAAACGAAAGATGACACAATATAATAATTTACAGTGACGTTCACTTTTAAACCTGATGACACCACTGCATGTGCATTCATTCCATACATTCATGTCATATGAAATGTGATGGTTGGCTAGATTGGATGAAAAATTTAAGCAATTCATCATATTGAGGAGCTGGCCTTTGTCCAAATTAAGATTCCGAATCAACCTAATTTCACACAGATGAGGCATACTTACAATTAGACGAGAAATTCTAATTAAGAACCTGGGTGGTTGGCATCATCGTTTAATAGTCTCTTTTATTTACATTTTCTGTGTGTTATCCTAATTTGCGGGGTGCATAGCTGACATTTCAACATTCGCAGCTGAATAATTATAACCACTGTAGACGAAACATTAAGCGAAACCAATAAAAATGTCAAAATCAGTTGATATCCTGAACTCAGTCAGTCCATTAATATGTATTGCCAAGATGATGCAACCCACATTAGTTTAAAAATATACAATTAGTTGATTGCATTTTTATTTCAACCTTCGAAACTAAATAGTCGCAGCTAACAGTGGCGGGGGTCGGCACAGAGAAAGAGCAAGCAATTAAATGTTTAAATGTATTTCACGATTGAGATCAATATAAAAATTGCAGGACCAAATAATGCAGTTGGAGTAATCCAATTGGGGGGTAATCTAAGGAGGAGGAGTAATAATAAGCATGCAGATCAATGCATTGTCATGTAATTTAGTTTAAATTGGTAGTAATTGTATCAGATGCTTCCTGAGCAGAACTCTGCTGAGCTAGCTTAGTCACGAAATATAAATATAATAAAATTAAAGCCAATGGAGATTAAAACATATTGCGCTAAGGATGTGGTTGTGCGGTAAAGGTTCAGGTTTTAATAAAAATTAATAGTAAAATTGCAAATATGGCTCATTACGAGTAATTTCACATATATTTCAGTATACAAGCTGCTCACGACGATGTTGCAGAAAGATCAAATTTATCACAGGCAATAATAACCCACTATTAAATATATGCATGCATATGTGCATAATACGCAATCCTTAAAGTAGCGAAATGCAAAATTTATTAGACAGCAAATACATGAAATTGAGCAACAAAGTCGATAAATCATTGAATACGGAATATTCCTCGAATAAGTATTTTAAAAAGATGCATACACTACCAGTAAAAATCAGTTTTCTGCATTTTCGTTGTCTGCATTTTCTTGGCGTTGTCTCGAAAAGAAAATGCACAAATTGTGGTTCAGTTTGTTGAGTTTGTCAGCAATGAAGGGAATCACCCATAATGAACCTCCAACAACGAGACAAATCCCGTAAAAGCAGTAGAGACTCTCATAAGCCTCAGAATCGGTTGAGAGGATTTTCCCAGAAATATTGATGAAGGAAAATTGAAGAATTCTTTGAAAAATATAATTTCATAGTTAATGAATAAATATTTTGGGCTTGATAGTAGTAATTTCAAAGTTATGATTTTACCCGTTTAGCATCATGCAGAAAGCATACCCTACCTGCAGAAAGCATGGTTAATAAAATTTCGATAACAATTTTTAAATTATTTTTGTCAAATAATTCGCTTAAATTAAATTATTTACAGGAAGCAAAGCGATGCCTACAACTTCTGCCAACAGTGCCCCAAAAATTCCAATATGTAGACCACATGAAAATCCAAACATTCCACCGAATGAACTGAATTTCAGAAAGGTGTCGGCCATCCCAATAAAAAATGACGAGACCCCAGCGAGCACAAGTCCAGAAGCGAAAATTACTGTCGGGGGAAGAAATTTTCGGTCATAAATGAAAGCACCAATGAGCCTTGAGCACAAATCCGATAAAGAGACAATCAAATACACAGTGCTAGATTCCGCCTAAAATCATCGAAAATATAAGTATAATAATTATTAATACTAAAACTAAGGATAGGCCGGAGCCCTCCAATCCATGACATTAAGTAATTCAATTAATAAAAGCCAGACTTTGG
The DNA here is from genome assembly GCF_002217175.1 of Folsomia candida. Taxonomy (NCBI): domain Eukaryota; kingdom Metazoa; phylum Arthropoda; class Collembola; order Entomobryomorpha; family Isotomidae; genus Folsomia; species Folsomia candida. Next base: position 20,880,608 of record NW_019091193.1, on the reverse strand, counting down.
AAAGGCCCCGATGTTCTCCAAGAGCAGGGATAAGCAAAAGAATGTTTGTTGTGGCAATTGCTGTAGATGAGTTAGAAAATAGAAGGATCAAGTACGTTGGAGATGAGAGCGGCGAATTTTTTATCCATGACAAGCATCTGGAACAGCAGTTTCGCCTTTTTTCTGGAATTATTATTACGCATATTTAGTAAAAACACCATTGACGCGAGATTACCATTTTGCCATACGAGGAAATTTTATTTTGAATTCTTGAGAAACATGCTCTCCATGATCATGCACATTTTTCCTTTCCTCTTGAATCTCATCTTTAACAGATACCGTTAAAGTCGAGCTAAGTTTTCCAATTGGCAATCGTCCTTTGGTAAGATTATCGTTTGACCACATGATCACACAACTGTGGTCCAACGACATGATGTAAGGCGGCAACCTTTTTGTAGAAACTGCTTGTGGCGATGGGGGTTCCCTTCTCTGTATTGTAAGAGAAGCAATTTCATGGTTTGATCCCACCTTTGATTCAGCATCAGAGTTTGCTAACAATGATTTTACTTCAACTCACATCTTTGTTGAGCTTCCTATTTCTCAATTCCAAGTCTGCACCAATTGTCTGAGAGCCAGTTTGACTTTGGCGAAGAAACCCGGACGGAAGTTGTTCTGATTCCTGATTTAATTTCGTTGACGAAGGTGGAACAATTGTGTGACATTTACTATTTCGCGTAGGGGTTGCTGGGGGGAAAGTAAATTTACCACTGGATCCAAGGTGCCCAGAACCACCACCGCTTCCTACTAATTAAATCATTGCGAACTAGTATAAAATTTGTCCAAAATGGCGTTTAAAAAGAAGTGTGGAATAGTTTATTGAAACAGATGCCCTCGAATTCACCTTTTGCATTACGTTTAACGAGGCCAGTAGTGTACGGATGAGCTATTATTTGATTTTCTTGCACATTGTGTGGATGAATTTCTGTTTGACTAGCTTTCGGTTCAACGTTTTGGCCCATCCCACTCAATTTTCGCATTTTGCTTGAGTCATTTTCTGGTTTTGTCCAAAATGGGGGTCTACTGAGGACTTTGTGTAATTTTTCCGGAAAACAACGAGTTTCCTTGCAGTGTGGGTGCCCATATTTTTCTAAAATCATCAGATATTACATATAAAGAAAGAATGATTTATTCAGTACAATTTAATGCTTTATTATTAATGAGGAACCATTTATTTTGTACACGATCACTGATCCAGTGCTGAGAGATGAGACCCGTTTCTTCAGTTTATTTTGAGATTTAAGACCCATTTCGTCAGGTATCTAGAAAAATCCAACAAGTTTGACAATAAATTGTATATAACGAGTTGAAATTAAATATGTGCAAATTAATGATTACAAATTCTGGTCCACTCGACTCGTCACTCTCATCTTCTTCAGGCCCCCTGATTACTTTCATGCAAGAGTCGTCGCGGTTGCTGTTTGCCGGCATTTTATTAAAACTTGCAGACCTCCCATGTCCTCGCATCACTGGAGAAGCAGGAGCAATCACCTTTTTTGGAGGTGGGGCGCGATATGGTTTGTAGGAAAGTGTGCAAATTACTGCGTTCATCATGATTCCACCCAAAATTAAGAGAGCTCCTCTGTAAGTGCATGCACACAAAATAGAATTATAATCGAAATAAATGTAAATATGTAGGGAAAAAATTACCTGCAATCCAAGTATTGAATCAAAAAATTGAGCATGTAGGGCATAATCATTCCTCCGACAGGACTTCCGGAAACCACAACACCATTCGCCATGCCCCGATTCTTCTGAAAGTAATTTCCTATCAGAATCAGTCCAGGTGAGTAAGTAAATCCGGAACCAAGTCCGACTAAAACACCAATTCTAAATGTTTCGAGTCATCAAAGTTGTTGCATTGGTCACAATGCAAAAATCGGATTTGAGACCTTATACAAATTGTATTTCTCTTACGAAAAATATAAAAATGTGATTGAAGTGGCGAACCAACTCAGCATCAGCCCTACGGACACTAGAACAGTCCCCATGAAGGCAATCGAACGTGCAGTAAACTTGAGAACTAGATAACATGCTAACGGACCTTCACAAAAGCATGTGATTTTTTAAGAAATATATTTACAATCGAATTCATTACACACTTAAAGAACCTCACCCGCGACGCAGTTAAGGCACGATGTGATGCTAACAAGAACAGACACATGGGCAGGAGTTGCTTTGTACGATTTCTGGACTTCGATGATGAGAATTCCCAAGCATTTTAGGAACCCCATGACCACAATGTTTACAAGAAAACAGCAAATGACGATGCACCAAGCCTGACTTCCATACTCTTCGCCTCCAGTGAGGATGGTCAAGTTATGCGAGGCTATGGAGGCCGCTGGGGACGAGGACCGGAACTTGCTGTCTCTCCGTTTCACCGGCGTTGTGTTGACTTTCAGATTGATAGACGTAGATGTGGATGTCGTTCCACAACTCGTGTCATACGTTGCAGATGAATATGCTGACTTGCTAGTCTCATCGTCCTTGTTCTTAACCATCTTACTTTTCACAAGCTACTTTGTCTAAAAGGCGAAGCAGCAATACAAAGAAGTAGATATTAAGAATCGTCTTGGTCGAACGGAACCACGATAACTTGACTATTTGTATTTACATTGGCAACACTTGAGACAAAGTAAAAAAAAATGTTGCTTTTAAATGCTGAACAGAGTAATCAGGCAGGGACAGTGGAATTGTTGTTTCTGATTACGGAGTTACCACCAAATCTCGTAATGAATATTATTAATCTTATTAGGCTCAAAGTATTTAAACAGCGTTGCCTTGTCTCCCCTGCATTTCTCTGGACATTTCTTTGCTTTGAATTATTAGTCGATTTAATTCTTATGAAGTAGCAATCCGATAAACTGTACAGTTCATTCTCATATGTACATATACATATGTACATATATGGATTTCATGCTTTCACAATTATAAGCATGTTTATAGACTATGTTCAAAGCAATTCCTAAATATAGACTTCAAGATAATCAAACTAAAGATTAAATCCACATTATGCATATATTTGTAGATGCATACTTGTGCCTTTCCTCGGCTGAAATTTTCCATCTAAATCATGCAATATATTAAAACTTTGTACAAAAGTTGCATTTATTCATGTTTTTTAATGTCCTCTCAAACCGTGCAAGCTAACACATTTCATTTGTATATATTTATGTACAGTCTGCATCCTGTTTGTTTTGTTGTAGAAACACACCGAAACATATTTACATGTATGCTGCAACGCTTCAATCACGCGTCTAGCACTGTCCCTGTGAATGTCGAATCCAATAACATATTTACAATTACACTCTGAAGATTTGGTAGAAGCAGTTTCGAACTGTAATTGGAAAATGAAGAGTTTGCATAGTTAATAACTGGCCAAAAAAACTTGTTCAGTCGACCATTTGTTCCACAGACATTTTCGCTCAAGTTGAGCTCTGATGTATATTTTAAACCCCAACCAGCCTTGACCCGGAGTAGCCATTGTCCTTGTACGATAAAACGCGAATTAAAATTCCAGAAACCTGAATCTTTTCTGCCCTCATGAATAAATAATTTTGATCTAGCCAGTTGGTTACGCAATTCCTTCCAACTTGTTATGTACATAATATGATTAAAATCATGCTTTGTTGGCTGTGAAAACCATCAACAATGAACTCGCTGTTGGGATGTAACAAGTGACAATTACTTGTAGTAATTTATTGCTGTAAAATGGTAATAACAGCAAAAGTACAATATTAAATAGAATCCAATGAGTTCTTCATGATCGCGAGCTTTATAATTAAATGTCAGTTACTAGATAATTTCTCAAAGCTCGCAACAAATCTACAACATACGAGCATTTTGAGTTGTAGGCAATTTGTACTCAATTTGTATCTCCTAAACTAACACTTAAAGTCTTGTTACCCGTCGAACAAATCTACAGATAATTGTAAGGATTTTAATATTTTGATATGCGGGCAACTAAAAATGGACAAAATCTTCTTGGTAAACCTTTGGTCTACCAAAGTATGTGTAATATAATTTCCATACAACTAGAAAAAAAACTAACATGAATTGTGTTGTGGTGTGATGCTCCTTTCTGACCTAGTGTTTCCTAACTAATAAGTGTCTACAAAAAAAACAATAAATTTTGGGAATATGTACAAAACACAACAAGTACAAAAGCTTGCGAAACAGTCGTATTGCACACGATTATAATTCAGATGTCTGACTTGAAAGAATTTTGGACTCGTCAGCCTGCACATCCCATCAGCATTGAACTTGTCTTTAAGACTAAAAATCTCAAAGGCATCAAAGGTCGTGCAAGACATTATTAACATGAAATTAACACGCTATTATTATGCCTCGCTTGATAATGTTGAGCAGCTTACTAAATGGTATGATGTCATCATCAGGAGATTCATGGTGGGCATACGTGCGACATGCATACAGCATCGTATGATTTTCAACTATCTTTATGAGGTTTGGATTTTAGCAAGTAAAAAACAAAATTAGCAGCCACGAATCTTTGTGTGTTTCAGATCGTGGCATGATTGATCATAATTAGCAACCTTAAGTTCATCCATGAAAAAAATGTAGCTAATTTTTTTTCACAAATTCCTTCCGGTCTCGACTCCAGTAAAAATGGGAAGACCATTTACCATGTAAAACACTTTGGATGACATGATCAATGCCAAATCTATAAATCTATGGGTGTCGAAGGTTTTCTTACAAACATGCAACATTTTAAGGCTGGTCAAATTGTTTGAAATATTTTTCCTACAATTGTGTAAATGAGCCTTTTATTGAAATATTTAGTTTGTATATTTGTCGTATGATGTATTTATGTGGTTATGTTGTCCAATAAATATTTCACCAAAGTAGAAACCATACAATGTCAATCTCATCATATTCTTTGATCCAACCGCATTTTCGTTGCTTCTTCTAATTCAAGGCGAAAATATTTAATAAATAATGAGGTAATGTTGAATTATGAGCCAAATCCAATCACACAGTATACATCTTCTATTAAATCAACAGTGTTATTGTCCCACAATTAAGATAATAGTTGGGCGGATTAATAATATGGCCGTGATCCGACACAGGACGTTTTTTTGGACGTATGTGCATTTATTGCATTTCCTTTGTGTGTAATCTTTAGAATTTTTGTTTGTATAATCAAATGGTGGGAGGTTGATCAATGATCTCGCAATGATCCATTTATCACAAACTTGCGTATAAACATGAATCTCTCGGGTACATACGCAAGTAATACCATCTAATTTCGGCAAATTATAGCCTCATTACCAACACTTACTGAAATTTTATGACCATCGGAAATTATTGTTAAGCTGCTTGCCAAACAAACAAAACGTCCAACCTTACGTACAGAGTGTGTAGTAGATATAAATCTTTACCACATAAAACTACTAGCTGGGACTAGTTTTCCACTATAACCTACATAATATGTAGATGAAGATGTTGTACACAATAACACGAATGACGGACTTAAACAAATCGTGTAAAAGGGTGAAAAGCCAGAATTGAACAATTGATACCATTTAAATTCGAAAGATTACAGAATTTGGGACAGACAGTCACAGATACGATGATTTCATAAATCTTGTGCCAAACTTGCGATGCCTGAGAATTTTAATTAAAAAATGTTACTAGTAATTAATATGAAATTTTTGCAAGCTAGTTCATTACCATTCTTCTTAGCACTGACTGACGGCGATAAACTAGATAGTTGCACTTGACCCTAGCTTTTGTTGTTGTGATGATTGATTCTAATCTCATCTGATTTGATGACCACCTAGCAAATTTCACTAAATTGTCTGATTGAATTGCATCAAATAATACAAACACTAATTTTTAATTAAGCACTTTTGATGCTAAGCTGCCTGTCAACGCAATCTAAGCTATGACCACCAGAAGCCAATTCGTGGTCGATCCATTACTTATCTGCCCAATTAACAATTTCATCAAGCTTTGGAGGTTCGACTATCCAGTGGAATAAGCTATATACCCGATAACCTTATAAGTAAATATATTATGCACACAAGGGTGGTGTTGAACTTTTATAGATACACAAGAAAAAGATAAAGATTAGTAAAACACGATTATTATTATGGCGATTTTAACTAACATCTTGACATGCTCATCTTCAATATCAATTTACTATTTTATCAAAAAAAAGCACCTCTAGCAAACTCCTTGTCCCAAAGCTGCAAATTAGCAGTGAAGCGTCAGTATTTTATTGCATATGTACATACATATTCATGTATATATATGTACATGTGTACATATATATGCAATATGTACATATCTATGTACGTATTTATGCATGCTTGAAGGAAATGACTGATTTGCACATTTGACATCCTGTCCTACTCCTCATCCTCATTTTTACATAGAAAATTGTGGTCTTTGCACATAATTCCATCTTTTCCACTTGAACGTAACATGGTGACTTGTTTCATCCCTTGTCCTGTCGACCATCATTTTGTATTATCCCGTCATGAATGTTGCATTATAATCAACATTAGCATAAATAGCAAGTCTCAAGATTCCTGAAATCTCGTCAAAACTCACAAGCCCACAAAACATGAGCTCGAATGGTCTTGAAGTGGATTGGCATAGCTTAATTAATTAATTCTGGCTTGCTGTTGATGACATGGACAACAATTTATTAATATATTTGCTCATATGTTATACGGACAAGTGGAATTTAATCAGGTAAAATAATGCTAAATTTCCATAATTCACTATAATAATTCTACCATAGTTCCATAGTAAGCATATTGCAATGGTGCTGAACGATTCTCAATATTATCCTTGTCCGCATATGAACCAGCATTGGCTATGACATATGGCACGATGCAGCATTTATTTAATTTGTAGTGGTGGGTCAACACTGCTCAACCCCCATACCACGCCAAGAACCAAATAAAACCTACCTAGGCCATTGGATCTTGGTTTTGGATGAAAGCGTGCGAATTGAAATTGCGAAAAAAATGAGGGAGGAGGAGGATGGAAATAATGACGTTTGATGATGGTGATGAGCGTGAACTTATAGACTATAGCTTCTCTAGGTTCATTTTTGTTGCTTGTTAATATCATCTTCTTTGTGCATCCCAGGTACGTCCCATAAGCTGTTACATGGCCCATGTTCAAGAGTTTCAATTCCAATTCCTTGTCTGCAAAGGTTACTTCTCGCGTATAAAAGGAGTCACGGCTCAGGAAACAAATCAGTCTTAAACGAGTTCCTCTCCAGCAAATAACAAATTAATTCGGAAACTTCCTCGCCTTCATTTAGAAAAATGAACCGATTTGTAAGTCTTGATCTTTTTATATTTTGGCGATTCTATGTTTACTACCCTGTAAATATTTATAGATCATTTTGGCCACCCTTGTCGCCGCTGTGGCGGCTGAGGCTCCAGTTTCTGGAGGATATGGCGGAGCTGTTTCCGCTGGAAGCAACTTTGCCAACTCTGGTGGGTTCTCTTCCTTCGGGGGAAGCAGCTCAGGCGGTTCTGGAATCAATGAGTACGTAGATGAAGCTCTCCTTGCCCGCGTTGCTGCCGTCATTGCCTCAAATGGAGACGGAACTGCATCCGGTCAAGACAACGAAGGATCACAATATGTTGACCAGACCATTCTTCAACGTGTGGCATCGAGCTTGGGTTCCGATCAAGGTTCCTCCTCTCGTGGATTGTCCTCTGGATATGGTGCCCCAGCTGCCCCATCCGGCGGCTCATCCAGCCTTGGTCAACCTGAACCTGGTAAGCAAAACCACACCCTAATAATAAACACATTCGTCAGCGCATATGCAAATTATGTAAACACTTATATTGAACCTGGAAATACTGACTAAATTTATTTGCACCAGCTCAACGAATCGCAGAATGGGACCTTTCTGAGCAACGCCAAGCTTCCTCCGGCTCCTCTGACGGGGGTTACAGCAGCGGTGGCTCATCCGCCCCATCTCGAAGCTTCTCTTCCGGTTCATCTTCCGGTGGCAGTTCCTTCGGACGACCTGAACCAGCCCAGAAAATCGCAGAATTCGATGCCTCCCAAACTAGTGGAAACACTGGATTCTCTGGATCATCTTCCCGAGGATCATCTTCCGGTGGATACAACTAAATAAAATGAGCTTAACGTGACCACCTAATACTCTACATATGCAACAACAACCATCTTCAACAACGAATTAATTATGAGAACCTCTATGGTTCGAAACTATTGTCAAACTAAATTGTAAAGTTATTAACTCTTGGCTTATTTAAATTGCAAATTGTTTTATACATGTTATGAAGCTGTAAAACCAAATAAAAGAAATCACAACGAAATCCAGGAAAATTAATCATTATTCATTCTGTTTCTATTCCGAGTTTCAGTCGGTTCACTAACACGGCAAACTCAAAATTGCACCTTACTTGTATATAAATATATTTGGGTATATTGTAACTTATAAACCAAATTGAAGCATTTGAAAAACGATGGGATATGTATTAAATTAACTATTCTTAAACACATGCTTTCTTTACATACATTAATGACTTGCATGCGAAAATAACAAGAAATGAGTGAGGTTATTTACAATCGTCATGTTTCGCTTTCAAAACACCAATTTTATACATTATACATTAATGTGTATTACAGATATATGTATTTCTGCAACAGTGAAGGTTCCATAAGGAAACTTAAGTAATTCATGGACATGCTTATTTGCACGTGTCCATTTTCAACCAGGATTTTCAATGTTGTTAGCCAAATCATTCTTAACGAATTTCTTCTGTCCCTTGCAACAGTCCAGTATTCTCAAAAACCACGAGACTGACGAACTTCGGGAAGTTGAGGAGTTTGTGTGACAATGTTTCTCTGCTACCTGAATGTCTCAAATTAAATGTGAATAAAAATATATCATCATATGATCAAAATTGACTACATTGACATCTTTACTTACATAACTTGGTTCACTTTTCGGCACGGACAACACTTTGTATGGATTAGGTGTCAATGGGAGGAAGGACTCGTTCCTGAGACTACCAACGTAAGAAAAGGTCGGTACGACGACAACCGGTGAGGGCGGTGAAAGTCTCGAGGCGTCCTCCAAATTCATGCCGCATTGCAGTGATTCAAGAGGAATAGTGCCCAAGTTCTCGTATCCTGCTTTGGGCGCGGAGAGTTTCATGACTTTTTCCATTGTGGGAGAAAAGGTCTGTATGATTAACGCTAAGAGGAAGAGTACAATAATACAAATGTTCAGAAAAACACTGATTACATTATTAGCAATAAGTGAAAAGATTACCAGGAGAAAGAAGCTGTCCTTTTCAAGTCCAATATTCACCATCCCAAGATTCCTAGACTCTTTAAGTGTATTTCGGTGAAGTGAATTTCTTGAAATCTTATCACTGTCCCCAAAACAATTCATTCAATAACTCATAGTAGTTGCCAATTAAGTATTATGCGAACTGAGGCCTCGAAATATTCAAGAAAAATGCACATATCGTTTCAGCGTATCTCTCCAGCTTTACACTTGTGTTCCTGGAAAAAATCAGTGTCCAGGGTGACAGAGTAAGACGGCAGATAAGAAAATACAAAAAATAACAGAGAATCCTACTGAGGACTGGTAATCTTTATTACGATAAGGTAAATCTTAATATTTCACATTCTGATTATAAATGTATGAGATCAAAACCTTCATTTTTGCATAGCCCAAATATCGTGACATTTCTGCTGTACCATTCCTTTCAAACTCCATTCGAATTGTACAATCCATATTTTATAATCATACAACTTCTGCAAATTCGGTAATACATAATTACTGAAACTAATTGTAATTATACCCTGTAAGCCAGTGTGTAATAAAGGTAAAAAGTCAGTGGCGACAAAATCGTTAATAAATAGCAATAGAGGGTATTTTTGGAAAGGGCTGACAAGAAGTCACCCGTGTCGCAAGGGTTGTCACATATCGTTCCATTTAAATTCGTAGTCCGTTTCATTTAACTACTTATTACCCATAGGATGTTGAAAATAGGAGGCCCGGTGTACTAAATATTTCTTACGAAATTCAAGGTTTATTTATTGACTTAACCTTTTATTAACCTTTTATTAGCAAATTAGATAGGTCAATTTTTAAGATCCGTGTTAATGCCGGAGAGAATTATTCAAATGAAATATATTTCTTACTTGAGTTGCACAAATCATAATAAAAATAAATATATCTTGTCAATTTATATGCAAAATAATGAAATGAAAATGTGTGTGTATTTCAGTCCCAATTCTTATTTTAAATCAACAAGAATGTGACTTCGTGTGTTTAACTGGCTTGAAAAACGTCTTATCAAAGTTGATTTCCTTGAGCTTTGATGATGACATGCAGTTGACAGTCTTTTTAATTTTCAGCCCATCTCCTCTGTCAGCACTCGTTTTCTCAAACACAACAATGATAATTTGTGATACAAATTGTATAGTACAATGCGCAACAGTTGTATATTTTTGTCGCAGAATAATATTCACCCCGATTTCTAAATAAATATTTAAAGAGTCATTAGGCAACTACGAATAAGAATTACTGAATGATATAAAGTCCATGCTTATTCTAAACCATTTAATTCTCACGATGATCAATTCAAATAATTTATCGCTTGTCAAAAGATGTTTGCTTGTAATTTGAACTATTAAGTTTCTTTAATACAAGGAAAACAATGCAAAATATATCAATGGCGTCATTAAATGAACAAATATATAAGCATTTGTGAATACTATGATTCCAGTAAACGGGAAGGCATTGTTTCTTACGATTGGTTGGATTTCTGGTATTGGATCACTTAGTTTACATGTAGGTGTTACATTTCATGTCATTTGTAGTGTTACAAAAAAAAGATACGACTGAGTGACCACTATACCTCCTGCTCAAGATCACTTTTTATAATCTAAACAAGAAAACAAGGAGCATCTTCCTGCGTACATATTGTATTTCTGAAATTTTATCACGTTCTTCTTTTTTTCACATAATTTCATTAAAGCTCCAAGGACAAGAACTCGTGCTCACTTCAATGCGTTACATGTATGTGTGCATGCATACGAAAAGATAGGAATGCAAGAGCAGCAGTAAGTAATTAAATTTTAGATGCATCAATTGTAACAAGTCAAGCACAATGAATTCATGAAACATAATGAGTACAGCCTATGCATATTTAAGGGGGACCTTAAAATTGCTGTACTGTAAATAAATACTATTCGTATTAAATATCTAGATCCATTATTTAGTTGTAAAAAAGTAAATCTTTAACACTACTTATAGCAAGTTGCTACAATTCTTAAATTTGAAAGTGTAGGCAAGTTCCTGAATTTGATGACTAATAACAGGTTCGATTTGATTTGTATTCAACATTATTATCAATCTAACATGACACTTGTACAGATAAATGTGTCACCAGACATACATTCACATAGTTATGTAGGGTTTGTTATGTTCTCAAAAGAAAACAGCTAACAAAGAACATTTTGTGTTTAGCTGCTTTAAATTAAAGTCAATTAATCGGAGTGCACAATAAAGGTTGAACGAATGCAATGATGGCATCGTATGCATCCAGTAGTTCAATGTAAATATGCATGTAACAATTAGTTTGATATATATTAATTTAAAACTTTGTTGTGAGTTGAGTATGTAAAATGGTTCGTAACATCAAGCTATTGATAAACACAAGTTCCGGGAATAAAGCTTGAAGAGTGAGACATTTAATTGTCGCTAGAAATATACATTGAAAATTCCTGTATAGAATTATCTGCATCATAGTCTAATCCTAAGTGTTATGTCGATTTTTAAGTAGTAATATTTTAGAAAATTTTCGCAGGTAAAAGGTAAAAAGCGAAACCACCAATTTTGTGATAATCAGAATTTTTTTCGTTTGTGGAACACTGTGTGTCACTCATTGAAGTCGTTCTCATCTGAGTCTCGTCTATATATATTTGTGGTACTTGAGTAATAGAATAAAATATTTTTATTTTTATGATTTCCTACTTCACTTGTTGTTGGGTAGCTTTGTTAAGCTACGTGGAACAACAAAGTTAATAATTTTTATCGTATTGACATCTACATTTAGTGCCATATTAAGTAGTTCGTCTAATTCTGGTTAATAATGTGCTTAATGGAATAGTGATTCACTGTTAACTGTAATATTTGTTAAGTTATCAGCACATTAAAGAACAATAAATAGTTTTATATTTTGCATAGCAAAATTGCACATTGGGCTTCATTTGAGGCTAGATGCAACTATTTTGTCATTTAATATTAGAAATTTTTTACTAGTATATACCTCACGGTTCGAATGATTATCAATTACAAGAAACATGTCGGAAAAGCCGAATATTAAAAACCATAACCTTAAACAACCTTAATCTAAGAAATGAAAAAAAAATATTTTGCCATTTAAAAACTTGTGCCAATTTTTTTGCCTCCACATGAAAATGAAATGCAGGACTGGCGACGACGACGACAATGAACGACCCGATAACTTCCAAGTGTATATTATGCTTTCGCAATATATGTTCTATCCAACCTAATTATTATGAGCTATCCTTTCACCCATTTGCCTACCAGTCACTTATTTCCAAAAAATTGGCAACGATAACACAAACGAAGAAGATGATGTTGATGCATAGCTCAATAATAATTGTATTCCTCGTCATCTTGTGTGTCATGTAACGTATGCAAAATCAACAAAAGACAATCACATCGTAAGTAGCATCCTAGAAAAATTGCAAATCCGTGCGACCCTTCAGCCAGCCAGCAAGTCACACAGATTACCAATCACTCGTCCTCACATTAAAATTAAAAGTATACACATATTTAGTTGCGTTACAGTCAACTACGTATTTTCGACTCTGTATTGCATGACCTGTGCATTCGAGTGCCCTGATCTTGCCTTTCAAAAAAAGAGATGCTTATCGTTTTAAGCTTGCCAACAGTTAAGAAGTGACGCATTTCATGCTGCGGGTTGGTGGCTTTGTTCTCAACGTTACAATTTGCTCATTTTATTACACACTGCATTTTTTGCGCTACTTGTTTTTTGTCATTTCCTATATTGCTAAATAAACATGGTGAACCCCTGCGTGATTTTTTTTTCTGTGTGCAAAGGAACCTTAAAAAATTTAGAGACATCTTCGAATATATTTGCCTGATAGATAGGTTTATTGGATGTTCATGAGATTACAAGAAATGATTTCGTTTGGTTATTAACAAAATTCGCGATTTTTTCTATATTTTAAATAGAATTGCACATAGGTATATATACGATATTTATGTTGGTGGTGTATGATATACTGGTCATCTGAGTAATCAGTGTGAGTAATAAATCCCTTATTAGGTTGACTGTTGTTGTAAACTTAACATAATTTGCAGACCTACGAAGCGAATTAGCTCTTAGGAAATTGCATGCATTTATTTAGTTATCATGAGCATGACGGGATGGCCTCTCACCTTCAGCAAGAGATGTACATAAACTATTGAAAACTAACACTTTTTTCATTTGCTTTCATTATTGCCGATATTTTAATAGCATAACGACGTGAAAAAAGAGATGATCAGGCAGGTGCATCATGTAATCTCATCATCACAACATGTTCGTGCACAAAAGCTCAAAACAATGACAGGATATAAGAAGCTCATGAAAAATGAATAAACACAAGAGTGTATAAGCGCAATAAAAATGTAATAGGAACCAAAAATGCCTCTTTATATCACTGTGTTCACCCCAAAACTGCCCCCACAAAGCGAGAGCACCTTACATTGTCATATTTGCGTATTTATATTGCCGGTCTGCGACGCCATCCATCCAACCAATCTATTTTTGCATTGTGATATATTGTCTGGTATGATCATGCGTATGTATGTATGCCCCATGTATATTTTTAACGATACAATTTAACAACATGCAAAACTATGCAAACTGAGAACCCAATGAGAAGAAGATTTTACAGCTCACCTTATCCAATTAAATAGCGGAGGGGTAGTTATCAACGTTGCCGTATAAAAGGGATGATTGCTGCAATCCCTTGATCAGTTTCAGGTCAGCCTTGTAAACTTCAACATGAAACAATTCGTAAGTTGAAAGATTCTGATAATTTTGTTCCCGTGTGCCCTAATTTCTATTTTTTCTTGTTGATTCAGATTATTTTCGCCACAGTCGTCGCTGTAGCTGCAGCAGGGAGCAGCGGGCATGTTGATGATGGTAAAGATTCACAGGACAAGTTTAATTGGTAAATTAATTGAGTTGATTATAAGTACAAATGTGTGTTATTTTTAATTTAGCCTTGCTCGCACGAGTTTCGTCCCTCTTAGGAAATGAGGGTGGTGGTGGTGGTGGCGGTGGTGGCAGTGGGTACGCTGCTCCATCTTATTCGAGTGGGGGTGGTCAGGGAGGTAATTTGCAGAAGAGAAATTATGACTTGCAAATACGTAATTGTTGACTTTGTCTGGACAAAGGTTATTCCGGCGGCGGTGGTGGTGGTGGATCCAGCGGCGTCCGAATCTCGTCCCCAGTTCGAGCCCAACAAGTAGCCGAATTCGATCTTGGAGGTGGATCTAGCGGAGGTCATGGAGGTAAAAATACTAGGAATATACGGCTTAGGATCATCTCTTAAGCTACCAATTGTTCGGATTAGGTTATTCTGGCGGCGGTGGTGGGCAATCTGGTGGATACTCTGGTGGTCAATCCTCCGGAGGTGGTGGTGGAATCCGAATTGGAAACCCAGAACGATCCCAGGCAGTCGCTGAATTCGATCTTGGAGGTGGATCATCCCAAGGTGGTCATGGAGGTAATAATAAACGAGAAATATATGGCTTAGGGTCGGTTTTTACATACCAACTTTCTGGATTAGGTTATTCTGGCGGCGGTGGTGGACAATCTGGTGGATACTCTGGCGGTCACTCATCCGGTGGCGGTGGTGGCGGTATCCGTATCTCCAGCCCAGTCCGAGCTCAACAGGTAAAATACAATTTTGATATTTTATAGGATTTTCTTAATGATAAGTTATGTAATTTGTATCTTTCTTGTTTTATAAAGGTTGCTGCTTTCGATCTTGGAGGTGGATCCCAAGGTGGTCACAGCTCCGGTGGTTACGCTTAATTTTTTGTACTCAGCCATCTTTATCTGGTCATCTTCATTATACTTGTTAAATAAAAACGCATTATAGGAAATTTCGAAATGACCTTTCTAATCAATAATTGCAATTTTCATCCATGAGAAACTATCGCGATTTCATATCAGAAATTCAAACCAAATGGGTTGGTGTTAAGCAAAAAAATGCCTGAGAAGTCTTTTTTGATACTTCACCTTTAACAAACACACTTTAAGAGTCATATGAGGTTGAGTCACATTTAGAAGTTCCTTACTTAAATATATTTGCATAAAAAATGTCTCCATAAACTGCTCCATGCCATATTTAAAATAGCAACCTTATAAAATAAAATGACAACCTCACGCTCGTCTATGTCCTATGGTACACTTTATCCAGAGATATACTTAATTTCAAATCTGATTTGTTGTCTACAGGGTACAGTGCAAACACAGTGCTTTATTAACGGTATTAATAAAGCATTTTAAAGCCCTGTCGCATTATGAATTTTATTAACACATTCACCATTTTCTTTGAAATATATAAACTGCCCCCATGAATTTTCTTCAATCCCGGGTTTCCGGTATTAACAATATGGACGTTTAACAATATGACATTCGACTTTCAGTAATTGAATTTTGCGTCCCTTTTCATCCTCTACATCCTCGGCAGGGGCGAAAGGCGGGCTGAAGGATGGTCCATCATAATAATCCGAATGGCTAAGGCATTACCTGACAGATTTTGTCCGTAGCCCAAGTTGCCGGATAAATGATTTGATTGGAACTTCGACAACTGCGCAATGTTCTAAGGTTCGAGTGTACGAGTAATATGCTGCCATGTTAGACGTTAAAACTTTTAATTGCAATTTTCAGGCGCTGAATACTGATTAACATTGTCAATTTCCGGGTAAGCACTGGTTTTCCCACATTGGAATTTCCCTTTCGCCCCCCTTGTATTGTTCTTTCCATTACTGTCTGAATAATATAATTATGAGGACCCCAAAAAATAATAAACCCTGGTTCGGGATACAAATTTATCCATCAATAAAATTCCGTGATCTAAAATATATTTTCAAGCTAGATGCTGAAATTTTGAGCAGATTTTCGAGCGCTTTGCCTGATAAAGACTGGTCGATGGTTGTAATTCTTGTGAAGTTTTTCAAGTTATTGAAGTATCTAACATATTCTAACTAATATCTAACATATTCCTCCTCAAAGTGGGCAGTGCCGTGTACTCTTTGCAGAACGCGTGTGTTGTTACACATTTTGGAATTTAAACGTGGCTGAATTGATAAATGATATTGAAGAAACAGAATTGTCAGCCCAACCGCTACTTCTATGGGTCGTTGGATTTTTGATTTTCAAAAATTAGCCCCGACAGAAAATCACTAGTAGGGTTTGTATGCAAAATTATTACTGGCATCGATGAAAATCTTTTGAAATCGTAGAAATTAGTGAAAAGGTACGAAAAGAGAACGCCATGGTGACTCAACGTTCGTTAGAGACTAGACCGAATGTAGTATTATCTAAAAAAAAAACGAATGTATAGCAAATTAATTCGATTCTATAAGAGCTCGCCAGATTCAATATAATTTACTCAGTTTTAAAAACTACTCGCAAGAATTTACTGAGACACTGAAATCATTATCAGGCGAGATCGGAGGTACGCGTTTTACGTCAAACATTAATTTTAATTTAATTGGCATTATTTCTCTATTACAAGTGAACCCATATAGAGAGAAAATATGTTACGAAATATATATATATAGAAATATGCAAAGAAATATATGTACATATGAAATATATTTTACTTGAAACATGATTTAGTTATATTTATATTTCGGTCTGTTTATAGGACAATGTCAACTTTGACTGGTGAAGCAGGGAGCAGTGCAACGAAGGGGGATCAGTCGGTCATCAATCAATCAGGTGGATCACAA
The DNA here is from genome assembly GCF_002217175.1 of Folsomia candida. Taxonomy (NCBI): domain Eukaryota; kingdom Metazoa; phylum Arthropoda; class Collembola; order Entomobryomorpha; family Isotomidae; genus Folsomia; species Folsomia candida. Next base: position 20,863,525 of record NW_019091193.1, on the reverse strand, counting down.
CCCCCAAATCCCTCAGGTCATCACCATCATCATGTTCAAGGTAAATACTTTGAAACAACGATGGATCTGAGAGAGTCGAATAGTTTGAAATAATTTACTAGGACTGACAAATTTGTATGTTTTGTAGCCACCGAAGTGATTCATGGAGGAATCCAAATCGAGTCTCGATCATTTCATGACACCGATTTGGGAGGAACGGAAGGAAAAGGAGTCGTCTGCTGTAAAGGAGTGTACATAGGAGTCGGAGCCGTCTTCGGTTAAATTAATTACTTTAATTACTTACTTGTATGATATATTTTATTTTATTTTATTTTATTTAAGGTACCATTCTTCTCGCTTGCGTCATCATCTTGATTTTTTTCATCGTCCGATCTACCACGTAATCCGAGAGAAGAAACATTGTTCAGCCATTTTTGTACAAATTCAAATTCCCTGTATGTCTAAAATGCAGTAGTCTACACATATTATTTGGAACCTAAGATCTGAAGATGATCTGGGAAATAAATTTTTCGGCTTAAAAAATTGAACAAATATTCTGTGGTTGTTTAGAAGATGATGTCAGTCAGCACAGGTTTAGTCAGTTTGGGATTAAGAAACACAAATACTTTGAACGTCTTGGATAAATAATTTGCAAATAGCTATTTGATGGTATAATGTCAACAATCAGCATAACAGTATTACTCGCAGCATAATAATATCAATAACGTAATTTTCACCTTTGCACTTAACAGATCACATCACGTATTTTAGTTTTTGTGTTGGATATTAAATAATCTTTAAATAACAAATGAGATGAGACATTTTTAGAACAAGAAGCAACATTTAATTAAACGCACATATGTACATCAAGTCACTCTATAAAAGGTTTGCAGCAAACTTTTTGATCATCAAAATCATTGCATTTTGAGATACTAAATCTCATCGAGAATAAAAGTTGTGGCGTTGAAGGACTCGATGGGACTCGAATTACATTTTAGGAGTTATCTTACAATAAATATTATACTATTCTAAAACCTTTCATTCTTTGAAGATTTTAACCGACTATCGCAGTTTCAAATTTGTTAAATACATGTGCGTCGTGTCCACTTGAAGATGTTCCTTGAACTCTTTACGTTTTGAGCGAGTTTGCCGACTAACATACATGAGTTTGCTGACCACTTTATTTTAGATTTGTATGTAATTGTCGGTATCCTTCACTTGTTGCCTTTATTTCAGTCAATTAATGGAACAGAACAAGCGGCATCCCACATATACCGCATGTGACAAATACCTAAGTACATTTTGACATTCTGTGATGAGCAATTATGCATATCGTGTCTTTGCAAGAGAAAGACGGATCAATTAAAGTTTCAACAGTTCTGTAATTATTAATTAAACTATCCTTCAATTATCGTTGTATCTTGCAAATGCAAATTTTTAGGAAGACAACCATCTCCAAATTTGAGTGCGTGTCTCATAAATTGATAAGCACCATGTGTGATAACAGATCAAGAACTAAATATGCAGTGATGATGAGGTGGGTGGCATTCACATAAATAATGTTTGTATTTGCGTACACAAAAATATTTACTTGCGTTTGTCACAACGTTCTCAATTTTAATTGCTGCAGATCGTGTTTCTCTCTAAAACTTCTATTTCATTATAGTTTCGCAGGAACTGTAAATGCTGATCAAATGTTCATTCACCTTGATTTATTAAATGGATGTGAATGATTGTATGGAAAATAAAACACTCAGCATATGCACCTTGATTAGCATAATTTTATGCCACAAACCAAGGAAAGACAATTGCATATTATTGTAAAGTTTAATTTTAATCTCGCAAATCTCCTGTCGACTCCTTTTTCAATTACCATTATAAGCATAATGGAAAAATGGGTGCTTATTTATTTATTTGTTTATTTTACTTAACACTGACCAAATTCATCAAGAAACTGCAACAAAAAATGAATATTAGCTCATAGCCATGCACAATGAAAGCTGTGCCCTGTGGTATTCAGCAAATCCTTTTGAACCATTATTTTATCGCCGATCTGCAAAACTAGCATTTAAGTACTCAGGACTTTAGTACAGTATAAACCATTTATTTTGGTCATTAATCAATGCTACCTATCACTCATTTGAGCCTTGTTACCCTTTGCTAAATAATTTCTTGTGCACACAAACAACTGCAGTTGAGACTGAGAGTCGATTACCCTACATTTACCGAAGAAGCAAGGGAAACATCGCTGATGGCTTAAATTCGCATTGGGATTGTAATAAAGCAATTAATTGTGTTTGGCAGACAGGGTGACTCCACGGACGGCCCTTAATTGTGACTGACAGGAGATCTACCACCACCTTCCTCAACATGCTCAAATTTTGGCTATCGATAATATGAACCAATAAATAACGCAAACAGCCAGCATCGATGCATGTATGGGCTACTGAGCAAATAAATAAATAAATTTGGCTGGGGTTGAAGTACTTAACACCCAATAATATATGTAACATTAGATGTACGCGAGAGATGAACGGCCAAGTGCTGATTTTATGATATCATTAAGGAGGTGATTTGCTCCTTATCGTGCACCCATGCACAATTGACAGTGATTAATTCCGGTATTTATTTATTTCCTCAGGGAACGTCACAAGAAGACCACTCGTCCTTCACGTGCGGTGAGTGGTTGATTTTCTTTGTACGAACAACAGTACAGAGTTGAGAGTCGTGTGTGCATCACAAAGTAAATTTAAATAAATATGTATTCCTTGTTGCTGTTGAATACCTCAACTACTTATTAAGGAATTGGAGTGAAATTATGTTACCAGTAATTTCCAGACATTTCCAGACAACTCTTGAATTCGCTGGTTTCTTTAATTTTTGAACTTTTTGTACCAAACAGAATTTTTATAGACAAATGAAGTCGAGACTTACAATTAGCGTTCAATCATTTTACAGATATCTTAAATTTTATTCAAACAGAAGGACTAAATAATTTGCTTTGATAAAAGGAACAACATATTTATGCACTTAAATTAGACTAATAAATTCGTCTTCCACCAGTTGTAGAATGCTTGTTGATGATGACATATCAAGATCAAGTCAATATACACTACATATGCAAATTATTGGCAACGTATTCGCTAGACGCCTTCATAAATAAATGCATTTATGCAGTGATCAGAAAGTCAAAGAACGCCAGATCTTTTACGCAGATAAATAGTTGAGGGAAGAGTGCTTTATCTCATGACTGCAGCAAAAATTATTCAAAACGTCGTTATCAGGTAGCTTGTCTGACTTCCCACACGCTGTCATCTATCCATTTACACTTGGTGCCAAGAAAAAAATAAATTGAAGAGATTTATAGAATGAATCAAATGTGGATGAGACGGAATGTGCCACGCTCATCACACCACGAAAGAAAGAGAATGCGAATAAAGAGCACATTATTGAGCCATATTTTATTGATTCAGTATTCTTTTCACGATTTTCCCTCGATTCTCAGTGTCTGCTAAATGGATGAAGGTTAACCTGTCAGATAACGGACGGACGCCGACGGCATAGTGACACGACTTCTCACGCATTTGGTGTAAATAAAATCAAATGAACTAAAAACTAAAGGTCTGTGGCACTATTGGTCATTAACGAGTTCCACGTTGCACTTTAATTTTTCCTAGTCGTACAAATTAAACGTGCAATATAGTAAAGTATTCTTTTTTGGAATACTTAAATGTTGAATCGTAGTGACATAGTTGGAACGATAGGCTCGAGTGATGGAAAGTGATATTTGTATTTGGAACACAATGCATTTATAGATTTTACATTATCTAAATATCTGAATTCAAGAATGAAGGGGAAGTATGAGATGAATCACGAGTTTGATGTTTATAAAGGCCTTAATTTCTGCTTCATTTGCTTCCGATTAATTAATTATATTTTACGTTATCTTTAATTATAGGAAAATAGGAGAGAGATTTGTGTAAATTCATGTAAATCTTCTATAGTATGGAATCCATACTATGGATATGACATTTCAATAATCTACTTTTTCATGATTTAAGTAATTCGCCACATCTTCTCACGACATGTGTGGAAACTTAAGTATTCTACAAAATCATTGTGACATGATGCTGAGTCTGACAATAACGACAAGATAACCTTGTCAGCCTGTAGTAATATCATACCTTGCACACGTACTGGACTTGGGAGTGGACGGAGGGGGGTATCACATTTCAACAGTAAATTAGCAGACATGAACAAAATTGTGATTATGGGTGGCAGAAGATCTTCCTTCTTATTTCATTCTACTAATTTTATTCCATTTAAAGCCACACGCGAGTAAAAATACATGAATAACTTGTACACTCATTACACTTTGGGAATGTTTTACTATTTTGGCTTTATTCACACTATTTTATAAAGTGATGTAGTACATACGTATTTGCATACAGATTTATTTATTCCGTAATACGTAAACATTTAGGAAATGCAGAAGCATCGACTAGATCAGCATACATAAGCTAACGTCAATTTAAAGAAAGGAAAATTAGAGGCAAGATGGAATAAGGAAGAAGTTTGCGAAGAGAATTGTGATCGAATGCAAACAGTTATAAAATTGTAACAAAGAACTAGGTTGATTTTGTCTCACTTAGGATTTTTTTTGCACAAAACTTATAATTTTCTTTCTTGTAAATCATCAAAATTTGCCATCGCAGACGTGATCGCATGCATGCGTATAATTTTACAAAGATCAGCAATAATTTAGGAGGAACAAGTTGAAATTCAAGATGTAGTTTACCTCTAAATTCTCAAAAACGCTCGTGGCTCTTCATTGATGAGCACTTGAGAGATGTGTTTTGCCACCATGAAACTTATTAAACTTATTTATACAGTCAGATTCAACGCATAATATTTATAATATTGTGAGTATTTAATCCATTCATTTTCTCCCAGCCCCAACTTTTCTAGTTGACGTGAATGAAATTTTGTTGCTCATTGAATTAAGTCAACGTGGAATTAGTAAACTTATAATGCATAAGAATAATGGAAAGGAAGGTTCATCCATATACGTTTAAATTGCGTATATGGAATAATTATGCATATTGCAATTGTTAGAACAAATAAAGCACCCGTACAAATCCCGATGTATCAATTATCTAATTATAAAGTAAATTCAAATTAAATTCCAACTTTTCATCGTTAAATCCAACCCGTTAATATCCTTATCAAGCGATAATGATCAAAAGACCATACACTTATTAATTTTAAACTCATTCGTTAAATAATCAAATACGTAGTACAAAGCCAGTAATTATGGCCATTGTTAGAAAAACTTTAAAATTAGTATGATACACATTACTTATTTCGCATTTTCATAATGGTTTTTTTATCCTAGTTTTTATAAGTCACAGTAGTTAGCAGATCAGTCCTCCTGACTTTTAAATCTATCTGCGCAGATTTATATAATACTGAATTGTCTGCAGTAATTATACCATGTGCCATTGTAGTGTGAAATCCATATAATGGCACATTTCAAATTAAATTGCAGTCTTACATTTTTAGCTTTGCACCTTCATCGTCATTATTTCAAAGATAAAATGATGACCATTGAAATGCAACAAAGTTGCGATTGCGACATGGACAACGTTCCGATTCATCCATTCATTTTACTCCACACATCGCCTGTCGTGGTCAACAGACGCCAACACACCACTCAAATTGTCGTCACTAACAAGAAAAGTGCCAACAGAGGAATCTAACAAGAAAGGAAGAATAAAGAACGAGTAGGCAGTAGCAGAATGTATCTGGTAGTGGGTTTTGTTACACCAAAGACTTTGCTGATTAAGCAACAGTGGCTACGTTTTCAAGATCAGCACCATAAAACTGGTCAGCAAATATTATTCATCTTTCAGTTCACTTGCGTAAAGGACGCTTCGTCCACTTTGCCATCACTGCTTCTTCCCTTGCAGCGAGAGCTGTGCGTCATCAAGTGCTCTTTGTTCTTTTGTAATCCGTGGGGAAGTCGTGAGCATTGCCAGAGCGCAAAAGCTACTCGGATCTGTTACTGCTCACAACTTTCAAAGTGATCTCCAGACAATTTTTTTTACAATATGAAGAAGGTGAGCATATCAAAAAACGAACGTTTTTTTTATTTTAAAATTTCCACTTAAACTGTTTCCAACTGCTTTATAGCTTTTGTTAATACCTGGATCCTCCATCCTCACCCTGTTCATTCTAGTTGTTAGTGCAGAGCCCCCAGTTCACTCTCCGTATGGGGAAATATTGCTAAGAAGGCGTCAAGAAACTCAGTCACCAGACTCAAAGATAGTTGACCAAAGCCTCCTGGACAGAGTTGCGGATATAATTAGTGCAGATGGTGATGGATCTGAGGATGGCACTCAGGAGAATGAGGGACTCAGCATAGTCGATAGTGAACTTTTTGCAAGAATTGCTAGAATCATTAGTCAAAATGAGGGACAAACCTCACCTCCGGCGCCAGTCCGAGATGGTACGAAATTCTTATAGTCGCCGACACAAGTAAATAAATTAGATAATAATTGCTACTTCGTCGACACCAGGTCCCGCGATCACTCCAGAATACGGAGTACCGCTCGAAGTGGGGTCGAAATTATTGGGTGGAAACTTCGAAATTGGGAAACCAGAGCCGGCCAGAAGAATCGCCTACTTTCAGCTGACTAATAAGAACGAGGTCAATGGAACTCAAGACTTCGCCAGGAACGCCTACCCTTCGGCCCTGCCAAGCAGAGACGGCAGCAGTCAGGGGAACAGACGCGTCATGTTGCTCAATAACCCCCAAATGTCGGAGAGGATTGCTGCCTTTGAAATCCCAGAAACCACCGCCCCACAAGTAAATCGACAAGGCTACTAAGTTTTAATCAACAAATTTGCCTTAATTAATTAGCATGTTAGAAATATTTTGCAATATTATTGTAAGAGGGGTTTACGTAAGTATGTTACTTGAAGTTGCATTTAACGAGAATTGCGCGAGTATTATCTTTGCGTCTTTACGTCGTATGTTATGAATATTATTTCACTAGTTACATAATATAGTAGATATATCGTCAGTTCAGCTAAATTAATTGATTGGTCTGCATTGTGAGCAGTCTGACTCTCCTGCGAGCGAGAATAAGCCTGTGTAACTAATTACTTTATTTGGCGTGGAAATTAATATTGATAAATCAAGTGTGGTTATTTGACGTTAAACTTTGTACACTTGTGACGAAAAATCAAAGTACAACATAATAAAACAAAATAAACTAGAATAGCAATAAAAATTACAACTTAACCTTACTTAAAGCCACGCATTTTACACCAGCAAAAAAAATCAATAGTCATATAATGAGTCGAATATAGAAGAGTACGCTGAGCACTTTCAAGCCATACCGTTTTCACTATTTTGGTAATTTATAACAATCGTGATAATAAAAAATTAGTTTATTTATATGAAGCATAAAGATCGACATGTGAATGCATGTCCTACATAAATAAATGACAGGTCTTTCCTTCAGTCGATTCAATCAAATTGTTGAAGAAAAGTTAATGTTGTTTTGATGACCATTAGTTCACCATTATTATTATTAGTGGAGATAGTCCATCGTCCATCGTCGTTCCATCGTTACCGTTGATCGTTACAAATCATAAAAATTGTACCGACGCTGTGTTACATGTTACACTTAATATTAGCTTTTAAGTTTTGGAGTGTACATGAATTAGCAATGTCGTTTGGTCGTCGAAATAACAAATAGTCTTTCTAAATACTTTCAGAATCTACAATAAGCAAGTAGTACGCTCGGGTGTATATACTCAACTCACATTTCACAAATCTAATTTCCCCACAATTCGGATTTATTACTCTATTTATTACTTTGAACAATCTCGTAATGTCCAAGATTTAAAGTACGAAGTCGATATGTAGATATGTGTGGTTAACATTATGTAACACAGGCAGGTATTATAGTCATGAGTACGTAATGTTGCACGAGTACATACATGTTTAACAATCAATTACCTTAACAAGTTTGACAAAGTACAGTTTGACACAATTCCATGTTGACCACGTGTACGAAACAACGCTTTCTTATCTTCACAGGTTGATATCAATGCATGAATGTACCATTAGGACCACGGAATAACAAAGTCAGGAACCCAGGTCTTCTATAAATATTAATATTACTAAATTTGTTATGCAGTGGGTTATGGTTTCCTTCTCATAATAACATACAACAAGCAATTTACCACCACTCATTGACTTGACAAACATCTGCTATTATTGGTGGAGATATGACACATGACATATCTGTAGGACCTTTTAGGTGAAATAAAACTGACATGCATTTACCATATCTTTCTTATGTCACGTCATTTCGTGTACCCCAGTCGATACAAATTCGCTTAATGAATTCATGCTGTTCAAATTCGCTTAATGAATTCATGCTGTTCTTCAACGAAAAGCTTCATACTCTTCATTGTGTTAATTTATTGATCGACATTGGTATGCAATGCATCAGAACTTTCATGAAATAATAATGGAGCGAAAAGCCAACAGAAAACCATGTCATAAATCCATGCCAAGTCTTCGACATGGCTTTATATGCAGATCCCAATACTTTTACTAATTTGCATATTAAAAAATTATCATGATGGATTTTTTGGAGTAACGACTAACTAGTTATTTTAAAGATCATGGTAAATATCAAACCAGTTTTGTCACAGATTTATATTGCAAATATATTACTACTCCTTGTGAAACATTCTAATCCGATTTCGCTGCTTGATAAACTTCCAAGAAATTCGGACATTATTATGTTGTCTGATAGATTGCAATTGCACAATTCATTAAAGAAATGTAACTCTGATGATACAAATTTCGACTTTTGTGGTGAGCAATTACTTGTATAAATGCACGTGTACGTACATAAATCCAAAATCAACATTCGAGATAATAATAAATAAGTACCAATGTGCATACAGGTATCCCGATCAGCCTTGCTAAAAAATCTGAAGATATTGGATACATTTTGAAGAAAGTTCATTCTCAAATCAGCAGCAGTTTCAGTTTTCTGGCCTTAATATTGGACAACAACAACACCACTTCAGTCTTTCCAACGTTGGAGTGAGTTGTGTATTTGGTGGTCATATTTAATTGTTCGATTTGGTTTTTGGCAATGAACTTCTTGCCACTTGTTGCATTTCAGAGAAATTTCCAGGCTTTATTCCGACGAATCAAGGCTAAAGAGACCCTTCAGCGTATTCCTGCTAACCTATTCTCCCGATGAAAATAATTTGTTGCAACTTGAAATATTGAAATCGACTGTGAAGAAGCTCCCGTGGCAAATTTCACTATTCGTCTGCGAGCTGGACTTGTTACACGACATTAGGTCAGTTTGGGAGCTGATCACTTTTACTCCAATGCCATTCACAAAACGCATCCTTTTGACTGACATTGGGCCAGATTTTTTCTTAACTATCCTTAGTCGTAAAAGTACAGAAGATTTACATGGCAGTCTCGTGAGAGCACTTGCCATTGTGAGTAAATACTGCCGAAAACTAACAATAAATATCTACATTTGCTAAATATTGCTAACCAATGTTAAAAACAACTAGGATTCTCCGGATGAACGATACAGTGCTGAATTCAACAGGAATAAAAGCATACCAACTTTTATCGAAGGTGGCTACACCGTTAGTTTGCTCAACGATTTGAGGGATGCTTTAAACTTCTCGTAATACTCCTGTCTCAACAACTTAAATCAATCATTGTCGCAATTTGGAAACTAATACGACTTGCTTTTAGCGTTTTAGCTGTAATTGGAAAAGAGTACATTACCGACCAGACTGTTAATCAGACCGTTGGGGGAATTGGGGCTCAATTGCTGAATAATGAAGCAGATCTAATCATTTCAATGTCGTACGCCTTAGAATTCCGTGTTAAGTACCTCAGCCCCACAGTCGCATTTAATAAAGACAAGTAAGAATTTTCAATGATGGATTCCTACGTATGGTTTTATATGTAACTGAAATACTGAAATACGTTTTCAGAGTTATGGTATTTTTTCGTCAACCGAGCCTGTTTTTAAATCGAAACGTATTCCTCCATCCTTTTCAAGATACGGTCTGGATCTCTCTCCTTGTAACGCTGAGTCTAATTGCAATTTCCACTTTGATGACCATCAGAATTCCAAAGCATTTTATGCATAAGAAACATCCAGAGGATCAGCCATATTTTTGGATTCTGGGAGCTCTGTGCCAAAAAAGTAAATCTCCAGCTTGTTGACACATACATTAATCTTTCTTAATACCTATGCTTACTACCAAATTACCAAATAATTTTCATGGTGCCTTGATGAATAGGCTGCTCATGTGAACCGCATAAAATTCATGGGCGAATCATTCTCTTGGTCACATTCTTGATGGCTTGGATAGTGTACACGTTCTACTCGGCGTCAATAATTTCGCGGCTAAGCGTGTCCTACAATCCGATAACAACTTTGTCTGGATTGATAAATGGAGGGTTCAATTTGCTAGCCGACCCGCTGGTCTCATACTCGAAATATCTTCAGGTACTCATTACTATTCGTCCAATATATTGTGAATTTAGATAAGAAAATAAGTATAAAAGATGCGTGAAATATTTGCTTATAGTTTTCGTCCACGCAAGACTGGGAAATGACATTTGTGAGCGAAGTGGACTCAGTCTCAAAAGTATTTAACGGTGGCTACGGCTTTATAAGTTCAATTGATTTGGTAGTCATTGCTTCTAGAAATTTACAATTTTCTGAGCAAAATATTTGCGACACTTTGTCATCCGTATCTCTAAACATTGTGATGCCGCTTCAGTTTTATACGAGAAAAGGCTATCCATTTAAGGAGCTTGTGAATCGCAAGTAAATAAATTATCGTCTGCTTGCACATGAACTAATGCTAATCTATCTAATTTTTACTTTTGCAGGCTTTTGAATTTGATTGGGAAAGGATTTAATGACAGATACCTCGCAGAATTCTTATGGCATACGAATCCCGTTTGTCCAGAAATAGTTCAGACCACGTTTGAAAGTCTTGGATTTACAGATCTCTACTCTGCTTTCTTTGGATTAGCGTTTGTTTATGCATTGACACTAGCAATTTTATCAGTGGAAAAGTCGGTGCATAAATTTCATGAGAGATCAACGTTCGAAAAAGTAGCAACAAAATGGTATAATCGTATATTTAAGAGGGCAACCACTTTGTGTCGTTTAACAGCCAGCAAGGAACAAATAAATATTAAAGCGTGAAAATATTCCCAAAATAAAGTTGCTCGCTGATATGTAAATGATTGTAATACGGTTGGTGCGACAGCATTGCATAGCATAAATGTCTATTTTGAAATGAGGTAACAATGTAACATTAATAAGATCAAGATTGATTACACTATCTTCTCCACCATCATCCAGAATTTGGAAAATGATGTATGTGTGAAACGTAAAGCTTCAATTTTCAAATGTGTAAAAAATTTTGCAACATTTTATGTTGCAACATTGAGTAACTGTCGCAAAAATCTGTTTCCAAAGTCTCAAGTTTCCCAAGAAAATATTCATATTTTATGCAAGAAATCAAGATTATTTGACACTTTATCAATCTATAAGGTTACGACAAATGGCCGAGTTACAAAATAAATTTTCATTTTTAGAAAACTAAAAATTGTTGAAAATATGCCATTGGTTACAGTTTTGGAAATGTAATTTTGTAACCGTCATGTCCGTCTGTCTGTCCGTCTGTCTGTTCGTCCGATCATTTTACGATAACTTTCGTTAAACTCGGCCTAGCGACTTTAAATTTGGTATACATGTAGTATGTGACAAATGAGGAGTTAAGTTTGAAGATGGGCGAAATCAATTAAGTGGTTGACCTGTGGTGGTCATCTGGGTGGGTGGAGTATTTCAAAATCCTCGTTGAAAGCTGTAAACTGGCATTGAGATTGCTAATGGTGTCTAATTGAAGAATATGAATTTAAATTGGGAAAATTTCCGACTGGAGGGACCCGATACCATACCGATTTTTGAAAATTATCCATCGAGCTGAAATTAGTGCAGAGATTGCTAATGGCCCCTGATGAAAGAATATGAATTGAAATTGGTACCATTTTTATGTGGAGGGACCTTTAAGGGGGTGACCCATATCGATTTTCAAAAATTGTATTAAAAAGATGAAATTAGACACTCGTAGAAGACTGAAATTTGGCACGACCCCGTGGGGGTAGACCAGATTGAAAAATATGAACTAAATATTAAGATTTTTTCCACAGAGATTTAACAAGGTGACCCACGCTGCTTTTTATATTGGTAGAATAAAAATAAAATTCGGTATCATGGGTAAGGGCACATCAGACTAAAGAATATGAATAATGTTCATATTCATCGAATATGAATATTTTTGTGGGCCCAGCCCAGAAGACTGAGACCCGTACTGGTTTTAAAATTGGTCAAGGAGCTGAAATTTTGCATGCTGGATTGTGGGAACATTTTTGCCGATTACGAATAGTAGTTGGTGCAGGTCGTCTGACTAAAGTTTAGAAGCTGACACTGACCCTGACTCGGGCTAAACAAACGCTGCACACTGGGATTTCAAATTTAATTTTCGAAATAGTACCCTCGAGATTTTGATCTTAAAAAATCAAGCTAAAAATTACGATGATTTCATCTTAACGAATTAAATCTCTATGTCTGCCCATTCAAAAGTTATTAAAGGTCAAAGTCGTTGGTACACACGACCATGGGACGTGTACCAACGATTTAAAAAATAATTATTTTATTTGTAACTCCACCATTTGTCGCAACCGTTAAAAGACACAAGAGTTACCTAGATACTAAATGTCAAGCAATCGTGGCAAGAAATACATATAAATCATCTTTGCTCCGAGTGCATGAAAGTAAAATTACTTAGCTGCATTGTATAAAACTAAATTGAACCCTCAAATTAAACTTACATAATAACGCCAGTCAACAAATTTGGCAAGCTAGAAGAGACGGAAAAAGTGGAGAAAGTACCTGCCTGACATACCGGCGAAATCGTGTTTTTGTGGTGGTGGTTTTCTTCCGGAGATTTTAGAGTAAAAAAGTAAACACATGGTTTCTAGTCGCAAGCAGCAGAAAGTAAAACATAAAAACTATTATGGATTCCGGTGTCTATTGAAATCAGAATGTTATAGACGATAAGAACGTTGAAAGTCACAAGTGCTGTTGCTGTTAGTGTCAACAATATACGACAATCGAAAGGAAGCAGAGGACAAAGTAATGCTGAAACAGCTACCCAAAGAGTTGAGGGATAAGGTACGGTCAGGATGTACAATTGTCACGGTGGCGCAGTGTGTGGAGGAGTTGGTAAATAATTATTCATAAAATACAAATTCGTATTAAAATTATTATTAAAATTATTTTATTTGGCCGTGTGATATGCCAGGTATTCAACTCTATCGACGCAGGAGCTACCAAAATGTATGTAGAAATAAACATGAAAACTTTCAAAGTCGAGGTGGAAGACGATGGTTGCGGCTTATCTAAAACAGATTTAGAGTTGGTTGGAAAACGGTGAGTTTTTAAATAGACTACTACTAAATTTCATTTTATCCTTGTATTTCTTAACGGTTTTCACTTTTCATCCAGGTATGTGACCAGCAAATTGACAAGGCTAGAAGACTTGCAACGTATCAAAGACTATGGATATCGAGGAGAAGCCTTAGCCAGCATAATATCAGTATCAAAATCTGTAAAACTTACCACTCGACCACGACGCAGTGATGTTGCATACATACGCTGGTTTCGACATGGTCAATCATCCGACATTAGGATTGAGGAGGTAAAAAATTCAACCAAACCTCCACCAGGATTTGCAATCACTGTTGAAGGTCTCTTGGAAACGCAACCCGTACGACAAAAACGACTTGACAGGTCCTTCCAGTTGGAAGATGTACGAACTACGTTGGAACACATCGCTTTAATCAATCCTAATATCAGTATTGAATTAAGAAATGAGTCCAGCATATCACCCCTTTGGACCTACACTCCTTGTTTTTCGTATGGGGATGCATTTGACAAGTTATACTCTACAAAGAAGATGGACAGCTTCAGTTTCGTCACTGAGAACCATCTACAAGATGGATTAATGTTTACAGCCACCCTTGGACGCCAAATGTATAGGCAAAAGTGTTACCAATTTGTCTTTGTTAATCGAAGATGTGTCGAAAGGCGTATGAAAATTCATAAAACGATGAACGACTTGTTAACGCAAGTGTTGACCAGCAGTGACTCTCAGAAGGACAAGTCGTCGGATAAATCATCATCATTTCCAGTATTTATTCTAAATATATCGTGCTGCTTGGACAAATACTATCCACAAAGGGATTCAAAATTTGGGGTATCGTTTTGGGATTGGGAATCATGTCTGAAAGGAGTTGGAGGATTAGTTCTCAAGTTTCAAAGTAGGGAATTTCCATTATCCAACCCTGTCGATGTAAGCCTTCCTCTATCATTAAGGAAGGATATTCAAGCTAGTCAACGGAAAAGTTATACAAATAATAAGAAAGCTGTGATTACAAAAAATACAACGTTTTGTGAGAAATCTTTTGGACACCACGACATTACTACTCACGACGTCAAAAATGTTGTTCATTCCAAACGTGTGTTTCGTGAAGAGTCACAAGAAACTTGTTCCCAGGAGGATTCCATAAATTCTAATGATGATGATGATGACAGTCAACCCCGTAATCTGAAATTAGGATCAAATAAAGACCTGGTGAACAGCGATGAAATTATGAGTACGACCTATTCTGACTTGGTTGATTCCCCAAGTAAGTTTTATGATCAGAAAGTGCTGCCTCCACTACCACGCAAGAAATCTACCGCAAAGCACGTTGTTTATACCGTTCGCCGGTCACCACGGACAGGTCGGGGAAAACAACTTCCCACCAATGGAGCCCCAAGAAAAGATATTGTGGTTCCAAGAATACCACAGCCACCAATTAAATCAATTCTTAATAAAGATGTATTTAGCAAGCTTCCTCAATGGGAAAACAAAATCGAATCACAAAATAATGCTATCAAAAGAAAAATTGGTGTGGATCGAGTGGGTACCACTAGTCGCCTCCCTGCAAAAAGACCAAAGTATTCCAATCTTAAAATCGAACCTCGTGCGGCGGTCAATAAAGTCCCCAACTTTGCGTGTAAAGATATTAACCTATCAGCTGCCCACAGTTTACTTCCAACTAGACGGGTAAGTAGTTTCAGCCTTCTATTTTTTCAAATCATCTCGAGTTCGTATGTAATTTTAAAAAAATTATCACTGGATTTCCTCAGACATTGCCAGATGATTACCAATTTGATGACAACGAGATAAGCGGTATAGACTGGAAACTTAAGAGATTCATATCCGATTCTCGTAATTCTAATTTAAGTCATGATGACGACGGTGTGGAATACCTCGCTAAAGAGGATGAGGTGGAAGACTCGGAGTATAACTCGGGGGATTCAAGTTCAAGAACTCCACCATCGAAGCCCAAAGTTGAAGTAGCTGAAACGTCACTGGCTTCGCTTTCTCTCGGACCTGAGAAATCCACAACATCTTCAAGAAAACCAGAAAAGCTTAAAAATCTAAAGAAGTACGCCCTGTTACAGACACCACACGATAGTGACAATTCTGAGGACGTTGACATGTTTGGAAAATTAGTTGTCCAATCTGCAGACGAGTTCGTTGTCTCCAAAGGACTATCCATCATGAATAATATTGAGAAGGTGCTTGACAGTGACTTTTTAAGCCCTCTTGAAATGGACGAACAGAATCCTATTGTCGAACAAGTGGAGGAGAAGGTTAAGAACCAGCAGGAGGACAATAATAGTGAGTGGGATGTTTGGGAGGTTGATGTTATTTCAAATCCAACTGGGAGTGGCCATGATTGGTTAAAAGTCGTTGACGGAGGACAAACTATGTTTATCAACTTATCGAATGGAGATTTGAGTTATGATATGGTGAATGTCGTCAAGTTGAATCGAGGAACCAACACAGGTCTAACTACTCACAATTGGTTACGCCATTATTTTCCAAAGGGTATGTATTTTATGTATGTTTATGTATATGTTTAAAAGTAGGTACTTTAATTATTTATTTGTTTCGAAGGTTATGATCAACTTTGGAAACGTGATGCATCCGTTAAGCCACAAATAAACGGAAATATAGCTGCGTCAACAAACTATTTAAGTGAGGAAGTTAAAGAGTGTATTGTTAAAAGCACAGAAGACCCTGCTGAAGTTTTTGATAAATGGAGACCTGACGCAATAAGCAATTGCAATTCTCAACCTCCTATGGACACGTCCGAGTACTTTCCTACTACTACTACAGTTTCAGAAATACCTCCCCAGACAAATTTCGCTGGGAAGTTGGAAACTAAATTATATAACACCAAAATAATGAAATATATGAAATTCAAAAAAGATGATTTGCGAAATATCAAGGTGATTTCTCAGTGGGATAGAAAATTTATAGTCGCCAAACTTACAATAAACGAGTTCGATGCGAATAATGATGGTATCAAAGGATTGAACGAAGTATTGGTATTACTCGATCAACATGCAGTTCACGAAAGAATTCGACTAGAAAGATTGATCAGTGGTAAGAAAGATCAAGTTCTAATCTACGACTGAAATAAATAAAATAAATGTTAAAGGAATTGGCGTTGCTAAAATTGTGTTGCTTTGTTTTCAACTAGAATTGTACGAGACTGACAAAGAAAGTGGACAAAAAAAGTTTATTGGAGTTCGGATTGAGCCTCCATTCAAGTTAAATGTGTCGGAACACGAAACACGGATCCTGGATAGCTTCAATGAATCCTTCAAGAGAATTGCACTCGATATACAGATTATCAATAGCACTTGTGTGAATATTCGCTCTGCTCCAGTGTGCATATTAAAAAAGGCTATGATGGAGGTTCGTATCAAAAATGTTATGTACATACATTTACATATTTACTACACGTTCAAAGTCAAACATACATAATTCTGTACATTATTTCATTATCATTTTCAGTCAACCTCTCTAGGCCACACAACATCATTAAAAAATATGCTGAGAGAATTAATCCAAGAAGAAGTTGGGAAAATGATGGATACAAAAATAACTTCGGTCGATGCCATCCCCAAAACCATTTTCAGAGTTTTAAGCTCTCAAGCATGTCATGGTACGATGGTTGAAATATTTGTATATTTACTCGTATATACATATTATTATATTAAATGTTTAAATGTGCGTGTGGGATTTACATTTCTTGGAGTCGTTTATTTCAGGTGCTATCAAATTTGGCGATGATTTGGAGTTGGCTGTCTGTGAATCCATGATTTCGTCCTTGCAAAATTGTCGAATGCCATTTCAGTGTGCTCATGGACGTCCGTCTATGGTTCCACTGATGGACCTTTCATCGTTTGTTCACAAGAGTTTTGGCAGTTCGAGAAGCAGGGTAATCTACCTTTTAATGATAAAGTTCAAGATTTGGTAAAAAATTATTATTATTTTAATTGCATTTAATTCTTACAGATTTACAATCACGCTTTTGATGAATACCCACAATACCAATCCACGGATTTCAGCTCGGATTTTGCTGATATTACAACAGAGTTGAAACAATCGGTTTATTTCCAGAACTAGTAAATTGTATTTTCGTAGTATTACTATTTTGAACTTTTAACCCATAATCTAACTTGTAGATTATTAAGTATTATGAACGTTAGTCGTCGCAATAAAAAGGAACAAATATTTACAGATTTAGAAACATATGTACATACATAGGTACAACAATGTTTTTATAATTTTTATAGTTTTTACCAGTAATGTTTTCTCCATTTATTACCAAAGGTAAAATATTATGTACTTTCCATTTACCTTCAATTAATAGTTTAAATTAATAAAAGTTGAATCTAGAATAATTATTGCTAAGCTAAAATCCCGTCATATTTGCTAGTTTAAGTTCATAGTCATACTTCATTCGCAAATTTGACGACTCGGGTATATTCTCAACAAACATACCGTCCACCCCCAAATTGAAGTAATAGAACATTTCTTCTTCTTTGTTTGTTGGGTCACATTCCAGCGCACAACCGCGTCCTGAACTCTCCCTCGAGTCCGGAATGGTGAACAGGGTCATTTTGACACCGTGACGATGCGCTGCTGGCACGAATTCATCCGGGTTGTAGAATCCACCAAGTGAATCAACGAGGTCTGGGTCATACTCCCACTCTTTTGATCATTGTCAAACGAAGCGTTTATTATTAGTGCTCAAAAACTATTTGTCCCATCACATGTCATATCTTACAGTTTGCAATGTCGTGCTCACCTTTAAAAATAATCTCTGCATCCACACCGGTGTACATGTACTCTTTCCATAGGCAAATATAGTCGCTAAAATTTGCAATTTCCTCAAATCCTCTGGGAGTCAACAGATAAACGTCGGGATGGATCAACGTCATAAGTTCCACAGTAGGAGAGGTAGTAACCGTTGACAAGTATCTTACAGCGTTCTTGTCAAAGTTTTGCAGAATTATGGGGCCGCATGAAATCATTTCAACTCCATTATAGGAACAATTAGCGGTGTCGCCAGGATTAAGAGGGTAACCGTTGGAACGTAAAATATCCAAAACCAACGTCTCCATAAAGTGATCGATGTGGTTAAAAACTGTGTTATGAAATTGAGGATGTTTCATTTCGGGAATTATTCCTGCAAGGCAATAATTGTTTTTGAAGCTGAATGTAATATTAAAACGCTATTATCTATAAACCAACGGCTATACTATATTTTAATAATAGTCAAACAAAGTAATTACCAATCGGCTTCCCAACTTTCCAAGAAATTTCATGAATTGAGTCAAGAAATTCTTGGAAGGTGCTTATTTCGTACAACTCATTAAAATCTTGAAGCCTGACGCCATTCGGCTGCTGTTGAACGCGAAGAGTTTTGAGTTCTTCCAAAGTAAAGTGAATCGCCAACCAGTCGTCGATGATGGTTTGATCCTTTCCATCAATTATAACACTGTGATTTCCCCTCAAACCAGCAAATTCTGGATGTTCTTCAACGTCAGTGGACCGTTTTAGAGCGAGGTCATGGAAGCAGACAGGGATGCGGTCTTTTGTTAAGACAATATCTGGCTCAACGTAGTCGGCCCCTATAGATTTCACATGCAAACACGATTACATATCGGAAATTTCCTATATTTCCGTGATTTTAGATGGGTGAAACTCTGAAGTATCAATATTTTTAAGTAATTTGTTAAAGGCGACACCTTCAATAGCTGCAAGTTTGTAAGAGCCTGTAGTGTGTTCTGGAAGATAAAATTTTTCTCCCCCATGACCAAAGAGCAGCGGAGGTAGGCCGTCCAGCGTGGGCCATTCTGCAACAGGAAACTGTTTATGCAACAAAGACTTTGCACACGACGAAGAGACGAAGAAAAATATTATGACAGTAAAAATCGAAACCATTATTTATGTGATTGCAAAATAGCAACTATTTCGCTTTGACCTGTGTGTCAAGTGTGTGGCAAAATATTTCTCTTGACATCTCTTGTCCAGCCCATAATCATAATTGTTTTATCATTGCATGGTAAGTATGATGGTTATCAGTTCGTGTGCAAGGTTAATTGATTATCATATGTAGTTAACACTTGATGCATATACATACTTATTTATACTTGTTGAAGTAAAACATTAATTTCAGGTTTGTAATATATGTATCACACAAATAAATCGAGTATTTTTACTTCTGCCGATGCAAAGGAAAAGATTTGAAGCTCATGAAATATGCACATTTTCCCATTTATGAAAACATGCAACAGAAAGACTAATGACTGCTATTGTTACATATTTCTTCTCTGGCTACCAATCAAAGTTGCCTAATTGTATCTGTAATGATAAGCAGGATAATGCCAACCATGGAACAAGATGTTAACATCTCATGCATATCAAATATACATAAATTTACAAAGTGCAAAGCTGACAAAAAATTAGAAGTTCCATTTCAGCTACTTTTTATTATGTTGCTGTATCAAGCAAAAAAAAATGATACGAGCTGTATAATTTGTACCATTACATCTCATTGCACAATAAACATGAGAATTTTTCATATATCCATATTGCATGAGAAGAAAAGAAAAAAAATAAGATTTATAATTTTGGTGCTGTAAAAGTTATTACTATATTTAGTTGAATTTATTGTTGCCTAAAAATTTGGTTACGATTGTACATGCGTGTTCACTATTAATTAATCAATTAAAATATGTCACACAGTTATCAATCCATAAAATCGTAGAAACTGATTACCAATTCGCTGGCAATACACTGACGAATTAATCATTATAGTAAAAAGTATGTTTTGGAATTAAAATCTTGCGAAGTTTAGTTGATTCGTTTAGTTAGTAAAAAAAAAGTTGCGAAAGTAAAATGCGTAAAAGTCTCATATTGATGATGCATATTGTGTACTGATATTACTCGCCATAAGCTAAAGCCATTCCAACGGACGTGCCCACCAAGTTGATTTCGCAGCCACTCTCGATGTGTTCCTGACATGCTTCACTCGTTTGAAATTTCTGGGAACATCGGTCGCACTCGAAGTGTGTTTCGGGAGATAAATACAAATTGACTCCTAAAACTGACTGGATTTCTTCAGGATTTAAAATTGGAGTCATCCTCATCGTTTCCAAGAAGTTTTCAAGGTCTTGTGACATTTGTGTTGGTGCATCTTGTACGTGGATGCCTTGTGGTAAATTTTCTTCGCCCAGTAGAATGTACTCGTTCCAGGGATTCCTATCGTATATCCTCATGCAATAATTCTCATTGTCATCAATCACCTTGATCAAGTCTTCAAAAGTGACGTCTTCATCATTATTGCATGACGGATCCTCCAAAGGATCCCTCACATCGTATGTATTTGTATTATCGTTCATTGCATTGCTCTCGTTTATCATCGTATCAAAGTCCACTGAATGTGTAGGGCACAAGTGAAAATCAGACATGTTTTCGAGTGGAGTTGCTGGAGATGGAGGTGGTGGTCCGGGGGTTAGAAAATCCTTTTTGGGAACGTTCAAACTGAGGTTATTAGTAAATTTCTGCGTAACGGCTGCGTCCAATCGAATTTCGGAATGCTGTTCAAGGGGGTCAGATGGATGACCATTGTGTGATGTATTATTTTCATTCGGGGCAGAGACTTTCGATTCCTCAAGGGGTTTTAATAAATCTGAATCGTTATCATCCTTATCATCAATGTTTGAATGAGTAGCAGTACTGACACGATTGGCATCATCTTCAGCGTACTCAATGGGTACCGAAGGGACATTAATTTCTGCAGGACTTGGACTCGTCACTTGGTGAATGACATCCGTTTGGATTAATCTCTTCCTGATTGTTTGTTTCGTTTTCATTGAAACATTACTGTTCGGGGTGGTTTTTGGAGTGCGTATAGATCGGCGTCTAGGGGTGGATTCTACGGGGGTTGACTTGGGAATGGCAGACACATTGCGCCTTATTCTTGTGGTTGGAGTGCCGAAGCTCGGACCAGTGACGGCCATTGGACTCGCAATGGAACTCGAGGGGACATTTTCAGTCTGAGATGGGGACAATCGCTCCTCTTCAAGTTTTGCTTTCTTTACCGATAATCGTGTCACCCGCCGGTAATTATCAGCCAGTACAGGAACCTTTAGTAGCACACATAAAAGTAAGTGACAATTGGCAGGTCCCTTTCAGCATTTGAAGTTAACAAAGTGAGACAATGTTACGTACATTTCCTTTGATGACTTGATCGCCTGACCTGCGCTTCAACCCACGGCGTCCACCACCGGCATCCGACATGGGTGACTCGTCCTGTTATTAAATAGCAAAATTATAAGCAATGCGCTCCCCCAAAAATTGTACAGACCAAAATTATTACAGAGTTTTTGTAAAAAATAAACCTCTCCATGATGCACTTATTTCTGTATTTAGTTTATGAAACCTTGGATTTGATCAACAAAATTTAAGCTGGACAAAGAAAATAAAATGCCGCTTATCTTACCCGTATCATGCTGAAGATGGAAATTGACCCCACCGGATTCTGTTGTTAAGTCTCACAAACTCAAGTAACGATCCCAGAAAATAATGAAATTCAATGATCAATCGCACATTAAAACTAATGATTTTGGACAAAATACACAATTTTAATAAACCACCCGGTCCTCAGAAAGCGAAATGCTTCATTCTAAAACAACCTGAATGAACCTTGCTGCCTATTTGACATCTACTAATGGCATGTTATGCAAATAATAAATGACGAACCCGACATATTGTAGAATTTTGCAGTATGCAAAATAAGGGTGATGCATGGCATTAACATATTAACATTTCAGTAGAATGGTTTGTTTGCATTGATCGAAATGTCATTTATTTTAAACCTTGATTTCTATGCTAATAATATTGAAACCAATCTTGTGTTTGCTGGATCGTCTTTTGCAGAATTAAGCATAATACACAATGGTGAGATCAGTTAGATAGTAAAATCTTATCAAGTGGAAACAGTGTACATACATATTTCTTATACCAGAAGAGTGCAATTTCTAGTACATGTTTACTACTTTAATTACTACAGAGAAACTAGTAAATGACTGATGGAAAGATTTGCGATAATTTGTAGATTTAAATCTGAAATAATATTGCAAAAATTGAGACCACATATTTACATACAACAATTAAGCAGTACGTTGATCTGATGATGGGTCGATATTCGAAACTCTTTTACATTTTACATAATTCGTTAATATTTACTCTTGTATTACATGTTAAATGTTATTAAATACATTATTGAATGACTGTTGGCTATATTAATTGTATTATTTTTTGTGCAGTTACTCAAAATATATGTACCAAAACATTAAAGAATCTTTGACCTGTATGTACCACATTTGACAGTTATAAAGTGTGTTGTACTTGAATTGTAATTCTTAAGTATGATCAAAACTATTTATTTATTACTCACTACACTGACTGACTGTAACTTATGTAAAACTCAGCCCTGCCAATTGTTCTTCTTAAATATTTACCTTAAATTTATAAAAGTCGATCGGATATGTATGATGGTTTAGTCACGTAGAGATACGCTAAAGCACGATTCATGATATGTTTCGTTTTTAATATAATTAATTAGTAACGTTAATTGGTTATAATGAGTACCACTTGGCTGATTGATTGATATGTTTAGTTGCGTCTTGAATTTGCAGTGTCTTTAAAATGTGACGAAATACTGTATTTTTTAGTAAGTTTGTTTGATTGGAAAATATATGTAATAATAATCAGATGTCATAATTTCGGCGTACGATTGCCCAAATTGACCACGACATACCTCGTATTGGTAATACTTCTAATAAATGCGAGACAAATGGCTTTTCTGAATGTCTGAGGAGCACCACAAGGTTCCAGATTCATTCTAGTTAGTAATTTTTACGTAAAAACAAAAAAATATTCTTGATATAAATACACCGCGTATGACAACCTTTGGGCATCTTACTTATTTTCATATAACAAAATATAACGATAAAATCTTGCTAAAAAATAAATTAATTCTTAAAATACATCCAGCCTAGTTTTCCGGCCAACCAAAGTCCCTTCCAACCATTTCATAAAATTCATAGTTGACCTTTCTGTAGAACTGTCTAAGAGTGCGGATAAGTCCAACTTTTACCACGGGGTGCCTTCTCCCTTTGCTGTTAATCCAAAACCAACAAAAGTGATGTAATGTCTAAAAAATGTACCATAACTGAAATTAAAACGGATATTTGCTTATGGTTTACCTGTCATTGAGACAATGAATTAATTTATTCAGACTTCGCCAGCAATAAAATCCCTTTGTGTTGTTGAAGTAAAAATAATCCCTCTCCAATTTGTGCTCAAGCCCCAGAAACCTTTCTACATCTCGCAAAACGTTATAAGGGTCCTAGGAGAAAATTGTGTTACTAAAAAGTACTAAAAACACATGAAAATCTATTATGCAACGCAGGTTAATAAGAATTACCCGAATCAATGCATCGCCATCGATCACGTGAATTTGTTCTTTTGGAAAGACATCTAGCCATCTTTGCATATACCTAAAAGTGGCATGGACAATAATTCAGTTGATACAATTTCTTAGACGTGGTTAACGATTAAGAGTAAAAATTGGTGGCAGAATGGAGAGTTAAATTAGATGCCTCACCTGGAGTACATGGAAATTCGAATGGCTTTGTAGTTTGTATTGACATGTCCAGACGGGGTGAGAACGAGTTCCTCCAAGGAAGGCTGTTGTTGTTGCAGGAAAGAGTTTGCGGCGGCGGCAGTGATCGTTGTCGTGTTCGAGGGGGCATTTGCTCCAGGAGACGGGGACTGTTGGAGATAGATTTGCGTATAATCCGAAATGACACGAGTTATCTGAAATTCACAAATCAAATAGTTTATACACACTGCGGACTAGGTCAGATTTTTTATTTTTTTCTAACAGGTTCTCGAACAATAAGTAGAAGCTTGATGGAAGAATTCATCTCGTAAATACGTTCTGAAATTAACAGGCAATATTTTGATGATATTTCTTAAACTATAAATTGTTCTTTGCATATTGCACATACCAGGAACTTCAGGAGTGACAAAGTAGCTGTAAACAAATAAATGGTATCAATTTTGTAATATTATCCAAAAGGTACATTTTAAGATTAAAATACCTCGGCGACTTTTCGATGGCAATTTGACCAGAGAAAGTTTCAGGCATTTGAGACGCGTACCATTCTAATCCCTTGATGTAGTTTTCATCCCGATCGAAAAAGTGGATCTCAAGTGGAGACTTTTCCACCTTTTATGTACATTGCAGAATTATAAAGTATAATTATAACATAAATCATTGATACTTTGATCATGTAGAGGGAAGGAAAACTGAGCAAGGTGCCATATTGGAGCATATTTATTTACCTGAGGATGAAGATTGAGCATGTCGATTAAAGCTCGCGTTCCACATTTCCTGACGCCGATAATAATACAACCAGGCAAGTAGTGACCCTTTCCCTCGGCATTTGAACTGAAGTAGTCTCCACTGAAAAAACCACCCCCCGAGGCGGCTCCACCCCCACCATCACTGCCATCCAACGAGGACCCCTCCAGCCCCCCACCCCCACCAAAACTGAAGCATAGGAAGTAGATGGAAGCCAAGGTGAAGAGAACTAGGACGAGCAGTTTTCTTGGTGCTGGTGGCCTCTTGGAAATTTTGCATTTGGCCACATATTTTGACAACTGTGGGAATAATTTGGACATCGGTTATGTAAGAGATAGGCTAGGAATATAACTCTGTGCGGTTCACTCTACTTCTCCACTTCAAAATGGCACCTTTCATGATATGCTTATTCTTGATTAATGTGATACGAGATAGGGTTAAATGGATATATACATATGTGTGCGCTTCTAGTGTAAAGTCATTTTATTGGTATGTAGTAAGAAATAATAAGCTACCTTAATAAAACCTTAACTTTAAATAGTATATCAAACTACCCGCTTATCCGAACTCTTCTGCAGTGGATGTGAACTGCAGTTGATGGTGATGATGATATTGATCCGATCCGAATGTAGAATTCAGTGCGAGAGTGAAAGCAGGGAAGGTGCGAGAGAGAGAAAAAAAAACCGAAATTTCGGGGTTCTCTCCATTACCCCATGCTTGATACTCTGCTGTAAACTCCACGATGTAACAAACGGCGAATTGGTTGACAAATTAATGATTTCCAATCATTATAATTCAGAGCAATTTCTCCTGACGTAGGATGGTGTGCTTTGCCGTCTTAATAAACATTGCGTACATTTAATGATGCGTATATGTATCTATGTATTACTGGCGTGGAGCATGGAGAATTTGGTGAAATAGAGTGAAACGAGACAAATATACTAATCCAAAGAATGAGAGACTCCTGGATTTGCATCCAGGAGTTGTCACATAATTAAAATTGGATATGAAATAATTCCATTGTGAAGCACGTTGAAGAAGCAAATTTAGCAAATTAAATAAATGACCTGTCATGGATTGTGGTTGTCTTTGTGTTTTGTTTGATGTCAGTATTAAATTCGCAATTTGCATTTTATAATTACTTCCCGTGTATTTTTTTATTGTTTTTCTAATAAACATATATAACTGTACTGCTATAATCGGGACTTGTATCCTTTAGAGTCCTTCTAATACATATATTTAGAAAATCATTGTTAACCAAGGGGTATTCTCGTCACAGCAGCAATTATTGACAACAATTATTAATTTAATTAGTAAACCATTGTTAACTTTATTGCTATTATAACCATTAAACCGTAACCGGAAGGATGATGAAATTGTAGTGTATGGAAAATTATTCCACAATAAATCAGAGGCAATTGTAGGTACGTGAAAAACTAAAATAAGAAATTGTTCTCGATTCTAACGCCTCGTTAATTAATAGTTAATGGTTGTTGATTATGTGAAATAGTGGGAAACACAGAATCAGAAGCTATGAAATGCATAAGTTCATGCCTGTTGTTTTGTTGATGAGACCATGTAATGCGAATCCACTCCACTCGACTTGCACTTTCTTTTATCCATCAATATATTGGACATGATTAGAATTAATTTTGGAAGATTCTGCACCTCAATCGTGATACTTGTTTACTTGAATCAATAAGCGATGAGATAATGCATATCTGGTTTGCTGTCAGAAGAACTCTGTTTTTGTTTTTGTAAAAATTTAATGTGTCCTTTTAGCTCATTCACTCCCTGCAATTAAATGCAACCACATCTGCAAAGCCAGCGAAATATGCATAGTAAATCATTTAATGTATGCATGCATTTAGTATTAATAAGAAGACATTTCCTTTAAACATCTCACTAAATACCACTTTCGGTTTCCACCATATCGCATTTTTATCCTAGTGTCTTCATTAAATGCATCAAGTTTGTTGTTTGGCTCGTGTAATATGATAACCGGTTCAGGCTCATTCAGCTCAGGTCGCAAATGGTCACAAATCATCAGTGCACCTTCAAAACATGTACAATCACAAAATCACTTGAGATTGAGCTGGGAGGCGTCAAACCATCCTCGCGCAGAATAGCAGACGGTTCATTAGGTTAGGATGGGAAGCCCAATAACAATTTGAGTGAAATTTACAAAGACTTCTTGGCTGCTGAAACTATTATTTTTTTGCTTGGTGGTGTAATTCAATCTATGCAAAAGTTGTAAAGATGATGAAAAACTTGTTACGAGAGCGAATGTTTTTTTCAACCTTTAAGCCATACGTTGGTAGTAAGTAGCTAGTTAACTTTTTGTGTTGGGGTAGTCGCCCCCTTCCTCGTTTAAGGTCAAGGGCAAAATGTGTCATATTGGATGTGGTGAAGCTAATGCAGATGCCCAAGTAATAAAGAGAAATTCGAATACCTACGTGTGTACGTTTGCATACGTACGTAGATAATAAGTAAATATGTGTGAGAGCGTATACAGGATGTCCTCACATTCGAATTCTTGATAAGAATAAGGTGTGTGAGTTTTCTGGTAGAAAATGAAAGTGGTAAAATGCAGGTTGATCAGTCGTGTTTAGTTCAAAGCCGTTGCACATCGCGTTGGTCAGGATGGCGGACATCAAAATGTGTGGTGGAGGTGGTGGTGGGAGGAGGCGGAAAAGAAATGTGCACAGTTTTATGGCCAGACTTTCATTAATTTTTCTCCTCTGCGGGTCCTGCTCGAGTTTTTTTATAGACCTCGAAAGCCTGGGGTTTTCGACAAGTGCAAGTGATTTGGATGGGGCTGGTGACGATAATAAGAATTCTGGATCCAATAAATTACTTATTGCAGCCCCCAGTGAAACCCAACAAGAGATGGTTGAAATCGAGTCCAAGTCTGATCCCACCAAATCCGTCAAGTTAAGTAAGTCACTATTCGGATGCTAAATTTCTATGTAAATGAAAATGCAATGTACGAGTGTGATGGATTTTTTTCTAATTTTCTAATTATTAATTTTAATAAATATTCAGCATTAGCGGAACTGAAGCAATTAGTTCTTGGCACAGTGAAAGATTTGACCCCAAATCCCCATCCTATAAATATCCAAATCACTTCAAACAAGGACCGCGCTCCTACAACTACCACACCCAAACCAAAAAAAGTGAATAAATACAAGTACAAGCAGGACTCCATGTTGGCTGCCTATGCCAAATCCAGAGATCCAGAGTTTAATTCAGATGAAGAGTTATCTTGGAAACGACCCCAGTCGACCTCCTTCATTCTGCCACCCTACGATGATGACGAAGGTCTTGGGGAGCATTATTTGGAGAGCAATGAGATCACAGACTTTAATGGTGGAGGAATTGGCAGTCTTACAAAGGTCAAGGGCAGTGGCGAAAAGGGGTGGTTCGACACGGCTAAAGCTGTTTTTAGAGCCCCAAATCACGTCGTGAACTCGTACTCTAAAAGTTTCAATAGGTATGTGACAAGCATCCGAAAGAATTGGTTGAACTTTGAAATAATATGCGTACATAATTTCAGATGGAGAGGTGGTGGAAAGCCAAAGCAGCCGCAACAACGCCACCGACCCATCGCCGACATTACTTACTCACCAGAACAGCGACGGAGAAACAAGCAGCGTCCGCCACCCTCGCGGAGTGGCCGACGGCCCAACAGTCGCCCCAGAGGACGTCCCTACCATCGTCGTCGTGGACAATCGCAGAAACCTCACAACAGACGCACTTCATACTTTGACGATAAGTATGACACCAGTGAGTACTCGTCGCACCAAAATGGCGGAGGACGCTACTCCTCGTCCTCCTATTCCAACGGCTATTACGGTGGGGGTGACAAGGCCTGGGACAGGACGGATCATCTGACCTCTGTTGGTGCCATATTTGATAGCACGATGCCTCAAGACGACATGCCGTATAATATGAACCCTCCTATGCCATATTGAGAATTTACTGAACGGTCACAAAAAAATCCACTCAAATGAGTCTAATCAAACCAGCAGAATGCCATAATTCGATGATGACAATGCCATTATTCTCATACATCTCATTTCTTGAATGGAAGAATAAGAGTCACCCATTTAGATCATTCTTATGTTTTTATGTCATGCAACTTTGCACCGTTATGACTTTACCCACTATATTTACATTCACATATAGCCAATTAAATTATTTGTAGTGTTAGGAAGATCAAACTGTAAGCACGAAATATATACGAAATAAACGTTAAACAAAACTTTTATTCAAGTCACGAAAAACTCAGGAAGCGATTTCCCTTTGTTCAATTTTTCCCTTTTTGCATTAATAATTTTGAAATGTGTTTAAACGAGTATGCAACTTATCCAACCTATCAAAGTCAACAAGATACGGCATGTGTTTAGAAATAACAAGTGCATCTTGATTTATTGGACGTTTAATGCATAAGAAAAATGTAACTACTTATCATGAATTATTTATTAATATTTTAAGGATTAAAGAGTTAAATGTATAGAGCATACGCACATACGCGTTATTATTACAATTAAGTAGATGCAAAACTAGTGACGAGATAATGACTTTCGTAAAAACTGTAAAAACTGGTAATCGGCCGACGACATGAAGCACGCCCTTTTTGGTGTAATTAGTAGATCTAAATGTAATGGAGTCGGTAAATAATTTCTCACCCATGCACTATACGTATTCGTGCTAATAATTATAACTCATTTATTTTTACGTAACTGATTCATTTTTTCTGACGTAAAATCTACATCGGATTTATTAATTTTGGAAATACCAAACTGTGCTGATGAATTTGTATTAATACGCAATGTGATTTGCATTCAAGCTTTATAAGTTGTCGCATGAGATTCCTGCGGGATGTTAATATACTTGTTGTCAACGTCCATTCCATAATCAACTGCAAGGATGGATTTAAACTGTTCTTTATAAAAATCTGGAATGTTTCCAGACCGTGACCCCATGTATGCCATACTGGTTTCTTCCAGCGTGTCATTGTGTATGGAGCATGCAACCCACAGTATAAAATTATTGTCGAAATACAGGATGGTAGCATTGCTGAACAAAACTGAAAATAATCCATTAAGTGTAATTGCGCATACTGGCTGACTACTGTGAAACACGGCATTGATAAAGTTCGAGTATGCATATTTGTATTACCAGTGTCCCTGAAATGGACGAGATACCCAGGTCGGTTGGTGTCCAGAACTTTCGCAATTCTCCAGTCATCAAACATCAATTCGCTCCCCTCACTATCAATCATTGACCCATAGGTCCACATTTCGAAGGTGTCATCGGCGTTAGCCAAAGTCCAAGAGGAACCCATTTCGACATATCGTAAGTCCGCAGAGGGTAGATGGTAGTCGACAAGGCCGCTTACTTGCCATGAACCCATGAGCTAATAAATAAATACATAGACAGAGAGACAGCTAGTACTATTAGTTGTTTCTTTTAATCTCTACATATTATTTTAACTACAACTTGCATCTTGAAAATTCCAGATCGGAGTAGGAACGAATCTGCTGCAATCAGCAGAAACGTGTGAATTTCCCCAAGTGAAGAGAAATACAAGAAATACACTTTTGAACATTTTGAAAATATTCGCAGTTCTGGTTTTCTCAATTAAATGATTTAACTAAATAAGCTAACAAATTGTGAAATAATTCATTTAAACCCGAAACATGGTCATTTATAAATATTTTGCATTCCGCTTATCTCATTTCAACGATTAGTAATTGCGTCAATCCTTGATAAATTGTTTCCCTTCGATAATATTAATTGATTAATTTGATTTACATTGATTGATAACAAAAAATTGTAGGTGTACCAAATGCTCTTGTCACATTTAAAAGATAAAAATGATAGGAATCTGCCACTAAAAACTGTGAAGACTTGCCCAAGAGTCAGTCATTTTTATTCCCTTTCCGAAAACCTTACCCTTGGTTTATCTTTCAATCCCTTGACATCTTACTATCGCATCGGTGTTGTGGATAAATTTTCCCATGCAAAATTTCAGCCATTTCCAACCAATATTTCAAAACAAGTATGGGTAACATTATTGGACACCCCTTATTGGTACAAGATTTCTCAAAATTTACTTATGTAGATCTTATGCGCACCTGCATTTAACACCAAATTTCATACGACAAAATGGCCTTTATCCAACCCGACTTTTGATCCCAACCGGTCAACCACCATTTCACCTATCATGCTTATCTTCGAATTTGACCTTCTGCATATGCCCTGCAATACATGTTAATAATAAATATTAATTGTAGCAAACGTATTGGTTGCCCAAAGTGGAAAACTTATTATTTATGCTTGTGTTTCGTGGTAATCACAATTCGCAAAATCTTGGCAGACGCAATTAATGTTTACGTCCCCGACAATGTCTCGCATCTTGTTTGTGTCTCGCTTATTGAAAGACGTCAAGAAACGTTTATATGCAAACAAAACCTTTCTCACTTGCGCACAACTGTCTTATCAAATCTTATCCCACAATGCTTCTAGGTCATCATCGACTGTCAACTCTTCCAACTTTCCAAGAACCAAGTATTTATTTCATGTTACTTTTTAGGTACCCAAAATATATAGCTGTTATGCAACCTAATTTCTTATATATTCGTCCTTTTGGAAGAAATGAAGTCCATGGATTATACGTGTCTAATATGAAATTCTTATCGGATGATGCAGCTGAGTTAAGTCTTTGGTGAGTAATCACTGCGCTGGAGTCAAGTTACATGCACATTTACAAATATGTAGTTCTAACGGAAGCTCGAGCTTGACACAAGATTCCGTATCACGTTTCGCTTCACAACATAATAATTGCAGCCCTGTTCATATTACATAAACCCTTATTTTTCATCCCTTGTCATATATTTATTTGTACGCATGCCATGCATGACTAACTTATTATTGACAAAATTGTTGAGAAGCGCAGATTTGTACTAAGCTAATCAATTAGATTTTACTTGTTTGGAGGAAGCAACAGAGTTCTTCGTTTTGTGAGTCAGTGAATCTCCGGCCTTCTTCCGGTTCATGCTGATAATTTTAGTCAAAGTCTTTGCAACACTGATTGTTCTGCAAAATCCTAATTCGAAAAGCTGAAGAATTCTTAAATCCATTGGCGTTGCATCGTGGTGTTTCAAGTAAGAACCTACAACACTTCGCAAATCAGTATACTATTCGCCATTGATGTTTATATACATTTACATTGAATTCATTGAAGTAACATGGAATTTTGATAAACCTGTGATCGTACTCACAGCTTTTGGTTTAGTCTTAACACAGTTTGTCATTAATACTCCAAAATATGTAAATGAATGTAGCAAGTGTTTGACATTTGCATTTCATTTGAAAATTACTAAGCAGTTAGGTAGGAGTGCATTTTTAAAAGTTTGTTAACTACACGGACACAGTTCATGGTTTATACATTACACAAGGTTTGGAAGTTTGATTTGTTTGTTGAGTATACACTTTGTTGTGCATGATTAATTAGTTTGCAGTTGTTCAACGTATAATCGATTGGGTTTTAAAATAAACTAACTTGCCTCAAACTATTATTACATTAATCAATGATTGTTCGTAGGATTTCCAACACAAGTTGATTAAAAAATAATTTTTGAATTTTTGAACAACAAAGTTAGGGAAGAAGAGAGAAGCAGGATAATCAAAATTGGCGTTTCAAAAGTTCAAAAGAAGAGTCTGGAAAATAGTTCTAATAATAATTTTGTAACAATCCAGTCAAACAAATAGGTGCGCAATATTATTTAATTTACTATTTCCAACACGCACATGCATGCAAAGATGCATGCAATTTGATTTGATCATCGTATAGTTATACACGATTACATATTAACACTAAGATTTATACTATCACAGTATCATGAGTGAAATAGTGTTTGCTTATATTTGTATAATTATACGTAAATGTACATATGCATAAATGTCCAACTGTTTGTCCACAATTCAGGGTCGAATTTGTTGGTGGGTCTGGAAAGTCACAAACTCTCAAAGGAACAAAATGTCAGCATGGAATTTTCTTGGATTTCTTATTTTCCTCTCCAACTCTCAAGCCCAAACCTTATCACCAACGTATCTCACAAAAGTGTCCATGGGGGCTATCGCAACCGAAGTTCAAGGTCCAGTTTTGTACGAGGGATTCGTATCTCTCATCTATGAGTATCAAGTTCCGGTGTACAACAACCTTGACATCACTTTGAGAGATTGGCGTAGTAAATGTGAAACTGATTCATACACTCCAAGTTACACTTGTCCCGTTTTCTTCCACTTTGAACGTTTCCTGGAACGTTTCGAGAATGAGGTTGTGCCCAAAGCGTGGTACGACCCAATCACCAACAGGACAACTTCACCGTCCCCGATGCTGGATATGGACAACGATTTTTGTAACAAAATCCAGGGACACTTTAAAGGTAATTGCATAGTAATATGTAAAAGCACGTCTGCTTTTTTCCAAATATATACAGAAACTCAATATATACAGTAATATGCAGGAACCAAATCTGACAACAGCAACTAATAATTTATGAACCCATTTTTACTGAATTTTATTTTACTTTTTAACCAGGCTCTCTTACTCAGGAGTTTGGTTTTGAAGAATACATAGTCAAATTAAAGCAATGCCTTCTAGGAGTGGATAATACTGCAATCATTGAGAGGCAAATTACCGACTACATTTACAATATCAAACCATTGTTCAAGAAAATGAATGAAAATTATGAAAATGAATTTTCCAACAAATTTTTTGGAGAAGCAAATAAAAAGATTGGCCCAGCATTTTACGTCAACGCTGTTACGTCCCATCAAAACGGGATGCTACTTGCTTATCTTATGGAAAAAACGAGATGGTCGGCAGCTATGTCCGCCTGCCAGCAGCAGCGAGTTCCTGAAACGTTATTGACGCCCCAAAATGTGACAAAAAACTTGAAAGATTTGAACCAAAGGTAAGAGGCGATTCCCATCATTGTACGCAATGGGTTTGCATATGTGTTTGCATATGTGTATGTACATAAATTAAAATGATCAAAATAGTGGCACAATTTCTATATTTTTTATGCAGGCTGGCCATTGGGAACAAAAAAACCTCCGTGAATGTGAACGAAGTGTCGGCAATCTTCAAACTGCCCTTGACGGATTGTAGCTACATTGAACGCACGGGTCACTTCGTGGTTCGCATTCTAATTCCCGTGGCGAGGAAGGACATTGATTTGTTCAAGCTGTACAAAGTGAGCACTTATCCCTTCCTCTTGGAGGACAAAATCTGCCACCTCTCCCTTGATTCTGAAAAGAATGAACTGTTTTTGTACGACGAGACCACAAATAATCTTCTACGTTCCGAGTGCACCAAGTCCGACAAACTTTGTCAAGTGAAGGAGTTTGAAAACACGGTCACCGATTTCTGTTTAAGAGCGATTTTCCTCAAAGATCATCTCGCCTCCAAAAAGTATTGTGGACAACGTTTCCAGTGCTCTGAGATCGGAAAGGACAACATGAACAAGCTCATCAAACTTCCTATTGTTAAAAAAACATACTCAGACTCATGGATTGTACTAGGAACTGGAAGTGGTGAGTGTATTTATGGATATTTAAATAAATTACAAAATTACATTCAAGGAAATTCTAAAATGACTATAATAATGAATCTTAAGACTCCCTATACGTTCATTCATACTTTAATTGTTGTTCTTATTAATTAATTGCAGCATCAGATAAAATGACCATAAAATGTGACATTATCGAGTGGAAAGTTGACCTCATGCAGAAAGACCTATCCGGAGCGTTGGAAATTCGACTCCCTTGTCATTGCCATATGATTTTCAATTCTGAAATTCTCCACCCCACAAACCCTTGTTCTCATGAGTACTCCCAACCTCCAGAAATTCGACAGATTTTACCACCGCAATTTCTGAAGGAAGAATTTCTCTTGACTCCACAAACAAATGTCACGCTGAAATCGTTTGACCTTCAGTTCCTGAACGAAGAATCAAAGAATGAGCAATCAGCACAAACTCAAGAACGCCAGCCTCCTCAACAACAACCTCGAGACGAGAGTAATAAGCGTCCGACACAAGAGGAACCACATTTAGGCATTTTGTGGACTCTGGTTATCTTTCAACTAGTCTTAATTACATTTATAATAGTTTTTGGGGTGTATCGGTATTCAAAGTATAAAAAGGAAATGACGTACAGCAAGGAACGGTTGGTGTACAACATTTACGCCTCTCCTAGTGACTCAAATATTCCAGAGTCGACTAGTAATGGTAGTTCTGGAGCTTACAAAGTCAACTCAGTAACTCCAATTCCGGATTACATGAACCACGTTTAAAAAATGAATAATTAAGCTGTAAAAACACATGAGAAAAAAGAATAAAACCAACATTCTGAATTGTGTTATCCTTGCAAAAACTGTTCGTATATATTTGAAATCCACAATTTGTACCAATCCACTATGACTGACTAGTCTATAACATAATCTATAATCATTCATGATTAATACGAAACAATCTAGCAAGAAATTCAGTATTTTTACAAAGTTCTATGAAATTGCCAAAGTTAGTTCGTGTTGTGTGCGAGTGTGCAAGTGATGTGATTGCCTTCTAGGAAGTGGGTGGAGTTTCCTGGTTTGATTAACCCTTCGCCCCCTCCTTCGCCATTGGCATAGACGAGGAAGCCGTAGCCCTTGCTGAGCCCGGTATTTCGGTCGAAAACAACGCTGGCATGGGTCACACGACCAAACGATGAACCAAACTGACGCAGCTCGGTTGTCCCCACGGTCCAGGGTAGATTCGCAACAAAAATCCGCGTGGCATGTCGTGCAGCGGAAGAGGACATGGTAAATTTCTTCCTGACAAATACAAAATGTTTTTCAATCTTTTACAAAGTCATTTTCCGATAAACATTACTAAAATTAAAAGTTATGCTATACCACAGGTATACTTACAAGAATGGAATTGAGTCAATTAGTAAGTGTTCCTCGTCAAACTAATGTCCACCAAAAACGGTTCTAAAATTATATTTCTATTTTATTTATTTTTGCAGGCAGAGTGCACACACGGTGTGAAATGGGTGCCGGTCACTGCAGTGGAGGAAGTTGAGACAGGTTTTGAGTATCGTGTTAGTGAGTGCCTATTGTAGTTTGTGCATATGATGTGCTATAGTAAGTTGTGGTGGTGGTGGAAGAATGGCCGTCTCTTCCACTATTATTTGCTCCACTCTGATTTCTCGAATATCAAAATAATAATAACAAACAACAACAATAGGGTTGACGGTAATGCAGAAAAGTTAACCCCGGAAGTAATAAGTGCCACTGTTCGCAAGAAGGGTGAAGGAAACAATATTGCGAGGAGGAGAAGAGGAAAACGAAATCAGCTGTTTCGGAATTTTATAAACAAATTGTATTCTACACAAACACAAACAATGTAAGTTTCTAATTTTTCTGTAATTTGGATAATCTGCGTTTATTGTAAAGAGAGCAAATTGAGGTATTACTAATAACTTGGTAGGAATGTAAAATCAAAATCTTGTACTTGTACATTCCTACATTTAACGTCTCTTGAGACGTTAAATGAATGTGTAATTTAGTGTATTAATGAAACTCGTAGATATTCAATACATATGACATTTGTAACGTTCACCGTTACCTGGAATGGAATCTTGGAACTGGTTTGATAAGCAAGAGATAACCATGTATAAGCATATTAGTTAACGTGGTACGATATCAACTACAGCAGCAGCCCAACAGGCTTCAGTTATCTATTTGCTCTATTTAATCTTTGGTCAAATATTAAATGTTTATTTTAGTACTAAATATTTGATACGATTTAGATATTGATTTAATTTACTTATATGCACTAGGTTATAGTGAGAAGCAGCACGTGTCCGAATGAATACGTGTAAATGCCTTTTCTGTTGGAGCAGACGAATAATTGTAAGCGTACTGGAAAACTATGCAATTCATCAAGACTATTAATACCACCATCCATATATGTAAAAATACTTGTACAAAATCCAAAAGACTAAGGGTAAGATTTTTTCAAATTTTAGTAAAATAGTACATACACCGGGCCACTATTTCTAAATTCAATAATCTCTCTTTCAATTACAGCAGATGATTAAATAAATGGAAAAATCCCTAACTAAAAAGGAGCGACAAGAACGTGGCCATTTGAAGAAGAATGGACAACGAAGTAAAGCCACCGAATCCGAGCCCCCCTTTTAGATTTCGAAGACCGTGGGAAACTCCTCCTCGTGAAGATGAAGAACAACCCACGTCTAACCCAACTGCTCATGCTGTGCCAATTACTGTAATTAAACGTGAAGATTACTCTTCCCAGTCTCCAATAGACAGAACCAAGGATGTACTACTACAACAAATAAAAGTAGAAAAGGAGGAAAGCTCAGACGAGGTTGAAGTTTTCAGCTTTGATAGGGAGAGGTTGGTGTTAACATCAGAAAAAGTACGAGTAAAGAGAGAATCAACATCAACCGAAATCACAAATTCGCCATTAACATCTTCATCCATTGATGTGGAGGGGTCCGCAAGTTCAAAACAGTCTTCCGGAAATTCCAATTCATCTTCCTCGCGATTCATGTGTAGCAGTGAGTCCTCATCTGGGTCATCTTCTTCAGATTCAGATGACCGGAATCGCCGACGAAAAAATAAGCTGAAAACTAGACTACGTCTAACCCGAAATAAAGCTAGACAACAACAAAAAGAAAATGACGATAAATGCCACAAAAACGATGCCAGGATTGTTCCTCCGCCCAAGAGTATTAAAGTAAAGGTGGAGATTGACCCACAAGAGGCCTTTGACGATGATGAAATTGAAAATGACGAGTTGCTTGATGTCAATGACAGCAACAACAGCAATAGTGAGTTGGGTGATGATGATGATGAGGAGGATGATGATGATGAATTTGACGGGGATGAACGTGCGGTGAAATTGAGATTACCGGATTTTCCAGATGGACGAAACCGTGAAAGAAAAAACAGCAGATGGGCAGATTACGGAGTTACGCGAAAGTCGAGCCGCTTGAGATCTACAAAAGCCTTTTGCAATAAATCCCATAAAGCTCAAGTCTTGAAGAAATTGACATCCTTGCTGAAAAAAGACCCAGACGAACTAACTGAGGAGGATAGGGTTAATTTGGCAGCATTTCCAGAACTGGCCGAAGAGGCCAAGAAACGACTTAATAAACGCCACTTGGCATCTGAGCGGATGAAAGAGGAAGAGGATCCTAGTGATCAATTAGATAAAAAATGTGACCGCCTTGCCCAAGTGATATCACGGGCCAAGTATGTTGTTCTCTACACCGGAGCTGGCATATCTACTTCCGCGTCTATCCCAGATTATCGCGGTCCAAACGGAATTTGGTGAGTCTAAGCATTTATTTGTAACTGTTTGTAATCGTCTCCGATTAATTATTTTATGGTTGTTGTAAAACCAAACGAACTACCAGCTTGAAAGGTTCTACTTCTTAAAAAGATTGGGTCGTTGCTTAAAAATACTACTACTGTGGTGTAAATGAAATTTGTATAAAAACTCAAACTTTAATTTTACTCACATCGAGCAATAACAAATCAATTTATTTAATTATTTCAATTTAATTAAATACTAGACAAAACCTTTACTCTTTCTTGATGCTCTCTCGCATACATACATTTACCTACTCACTGACAAAAGAAAGATCTGGAAAAAATGCTGATACCACCAGCGCTCAATTTAAATTCTTGGGGAAAAATAAGACTATGAATTCAAACATCCTCCCACTTCTTTTGGGAGAGAATGCGGACAAAAGAACAATACTACATTCATAAAAATTTCACATATTCACATAAAAATTACACTCCAAATCTCTCAGGGTTCCTAATCTGTCTTCCAAATCTTGTACGCACATTTTCTTCTTTCTTGGCGTCGACTGACTCCCACACTTGCGCTGATATCTTCACTCTATTTTGAATTTGGGGAATCTCTTCAGTTGACACCTCCAGGGGGAACAGTCTCTGCAAAGGTCGAGTCAGCAGTCCATTCGCCGTCTTGAGTTTGGCTACTCTCACATGACCGTCCCTTCCAACAATCAGTTCCAGAATTCTTGCCATCGGCCAAATGATCCTTCTCTTGTCATCTGAACCGATGAGCACAACATCGCCGACTCGAAACTCTGGCGATTTCTTCTCTTTTCCTCGTTGAACCAGTTGAGACAGGTACTCTTTAACAAATCTTGACTTCAATTCTTGTCTCAATTGGCGTAGATCTCGATATTTGCTCCTCAGTGCTTGACCATCCAATAATTCCTCTTCAGGGAAATCCGCTTCGGTGATGTCGTGAAGAAACATCGCAGGCGTCAGGGGCACTAAGTCATCTTGTTCTTCTGACATATAGGTCAGAGGACGGCTATTGACTACCGCCTCCACCTCAAACATACACGTCTCCAACTCAGCAAGGTTTAGCTTCTTGCGTCCCAGCATTCGCTTCATAATATCTTTGCAACTTCTTATTAACCGCTCCCACCATCCGCCCCACCACGGCGCTGCGGGTGCGCTGAATTTCCACTTAATTCGACTCACTCTGGACTCCTGTTCAATTCTCTTCCAGTCCATCAGCTTAATTGCATTATTCGCACCTTCAAAATTGGTGCCATTGTCCGAATAGATGATGGCTGGTCTTCCTCTTCGACTGATGAATCGGTGTAAACTTAACAAAAAATCCTCCGTTGATAATGATGACACTAATTCCAAATGAATAGCTCTGTAAACTGCACAGGTATACAGCACCATCCAGGCTTTTGACCCATTTTTCAGGAAGAACGGTCCTGCTAGGTCAATCCCCACCACTTGAAACACCTTCGCGGTCGTCGTCACTCTGTCCTCGGGAAGTGGGGGGCACGGAACTTCTGATTTCTTAGTGGTAAAACGGCGACAGATCACACATTGCCGGATCACCTTCTTAACTTGTTGTCGTAAATGGATTATCCAAAAACGCTCCCTTAACTTGCTCATTGTAATGCTTAATCCTGCATGCATATTTAGAATATGCTCCGATCTAATTAAATGCCAAACAACAGGATGATTTGATGGCAGCAAAACTGGCTTTCTAAATGATTCACTCTCTGGCATGTTCGTAATCTTGGTCTTAATTCTGAGCAAGTCGTCTTCTCCTCGAACAACTTGTAAATTTTCCACCACATTTTGATTAAGGGGAAAAGATTCTTCTTGTATCTTGTGGAACATAAAAGTTTCAGCTTCTTCAATTTCTCGCTGTTCTAATTCGCCAACTATCTTCTCTCCTTTAAATCGACGGATGCTGCGCTTCAACATCGCAACAACACGAACATTCTTCACAAAAGAACATGACATCTCTCCATACCAGGGCGTAGATGGCAACGTCGCAATAAGTGACACTTTTGCCACTTTCTTCATTTCGGCACGAACTTGATCATCATCCGCTTCTTCTTTACTTGATGGCCATTCCGATTTTGGTTTCTTTAGCCAATCCGGGCCCGCCCACCATTTAGAATTGATAAGATGAGAAGGACTGCATCCTCTTGAAGGTAAATCGGCTGGGTTGAGGACGCCCGGCACATGGTTCCATTCCATGGAATTACTGAGGGAACATATTTCCTTAACTCGGTTTCCCACAAATGTTCCCCATTTATCATTGCGCTTTATCCAAGCCAGCGCTGTCGTCGAATCGCTCCAGTAAAAAGTTGGGGTCTCCTCCGCGGACAAGGCCTCCTTCACTGATTTCGAAAGTCTGGCAGCGATGGTACATCCTAATAGTTCCAGTCTCGGAATTGTTACCTTCTTCATGGGGGCAACTCTCGCCTTAGCTTGTAACAATTGGACTGAAACTTGTTCATTATCTTCAACTCGTACAAAAACGGCGGCGGCATACGCATGTTGACTTGCGTCACAAAGTACATGAAACTGGCGATTGCTTTCATAACTTGAGCAAAATGCCCACCTCGGAATTTTCATTTCTTTTAATAGCTGAGCCTGAGTCCACCAATCTTCAAATTCTTTCTTAATTGTTGAATCCAACTCTTCATCCCATGAATTCTTCTCCGTCCAGGTCTTTTGCAATAACAGCTTTGGGATGATGGTGGTTGGACTTAAATACCCCATCGGGTCAAAAAATTGTTTCACTTTTGACAACATCACTCTCTTGCTAATATTCTCAATCTTTTCTTCTTTCGGGACGGAGACTGATAACTCATCCTTCTTCTTGTCCCAGTTCAGTCCGAGCACTACAGTTGTCTCTTGACCATTTTCATCCTTATCAAACTGCTCGAAACTGATCCCAGCGGCCCCAGAGGAAGAACGTTCCCATTGACGAAGCTCCATCCTGGCGTCGCACATCATCTTAAACTCTTGAACTTTTCATATTCTTCTTCCGTGTCAACTGACGTGACACAATTGTCCACATAAAGAGAACGCAGGAGCTTATTTGCATACTCCTTTTCTTCTCCAGTAACCTGGCTCAAATGGTACTCGATAACAGCTCCGAGTAAGAATGGGCTGCACTTGACCCCAAAAACGACTCGCTTATGTCGATAAATCTTCATTCTTGGATTTTCTTTATTATTCCACCACAGGAAACGCTGGAAATCTTGATCCGGCTTCGCAACTTCGATCATTTGAAATGCTTTTCTAATGTCAGAAATGACACCAATTTTCTTTTCGCGAAATCTCAACAGAATTGCAGGTATGAGCTCCAATAAGTTCGGTCCTTTCTCCAACAAATCATTCAGTGACGGGTTTCTTCCATTCTTACAGGAAGCGTCATAAACGGGACGAACTGGAGTTGTCTTGCTCTCTAATTTGTAAACTGGACGGTGGGGCAGGTAATGACAAGGCCTGTCCACGCCTCCAACTACTTCTTCAATTAATCCTTCCTTCTCCCAATCTTGAAATACTTTATCATAAAGTTCATAATTTCCTCTCGTAATTTTGTAGTAGTGGAAATTAACCTCTTCTCCGCGACGACCTTGTTGTCGGGAATGGTCCTTTCTTCATCAACCCAGGGAAGCGCCACGGCGTATCTTCCTTCTTGAGTTCTTGAAACTGTTCTCAAAAAATGCTGTCTTGCTTCTTCTTCCTTTTCATTCTTGGTTTTATGCTCGGTTGGATCATTGATTCCAAGAGTCTCGAGCTTCCATAAATCCTGGACACATGCTTCTGCATTGAATAATGAGTGATGAATCGTCATCACTCCCATGCTGACTTCTTTTCCTGGGACAGGTCCACTCAGGGTCCATCCAAACACTGTCTCCACTGCGACAAGACCACACGATAACATTAACGGTCTGCCACACACAAATTGTCCCCAATAATCACTTCCGATTAATAACTCGATATCCGGGTGGTCCACA
The DNA here is from genome assembly GCF_002217175.1 of Folsomia candida. NCBI lineage: Eukaryota > Metazoa > Arthropoda > Collembola > Entomobryomorpha > Isotomidae > Folsomia > Folsomia candida. The sequence goes on along the minus strand of NW_019091193.1, from coordinate 20,821,128 downwards.
TGGCTCATCTCAAAATCTGACAGAAAAATCTTCCTCTTCTTCAACTCATTCATCCACGGACCGGCGGGAATTCTTGGAATGTCTCCACAAATAGTTGCGGACTCCCTCAAAATTACGTCTCTCTTGAATCGCCCATCGAGGCTTTGAACTTGCACTTTAAATTTCTTGATTTTCCTCGGCTCCGTCAAAATTCCACCAAACAGAACGTTACGAGTCCATTCTTCTCCCACGAGTGGACTTCCGATTGCAGAGATCGTCCTCTGACCACCGCTGCTCTGCTGGTTTCCCTCGTCGAACAGCAACCTCACTATTCTTGTTCCTTTAGGACCAGCCATCTTCACCAACAACGTCTTCATTAATACATCTTTGCTGCAAGAATGGTTGGCATTTGCTGCTGTCGCTGGGACATCACTGTGTACCTCTTCTCTTCCGGTATTGTTCCTTTGATTTGACGGAAGTCTTGCACACATTGACCTTGCATGGGGCTCGCCACATGATGAACATTTCAACTTAACTTTACAGTCTGATTTACGATGTCCAAATTTCAAACACCGATAACACAAATTCTGGCTTCTTATCAGGTCACTCTTCTCTGACCAACTCATCCTATCCGCTCGATAACACTCGGTACTTGGATGGTTGGATTTGGAGCAAAACACGCAATTGCTGATCTGCGCCACTAACAATCCTGCTGCGGTTGGGATTGAATCTTTCTTCTTCCATGATTTTCATATTTTTCTTTCTTGGACTTGCCAGAAGAATCACCTCCAATAAACATCTTCAGTTTTGCTTCTCGTTCCACTTCCTGTCGGAGGAATTGCATTAAATAGTCGAGTCTTGACTTTGGTGGATTAACTTTCGCACCATCTTCCTGGTACAATGGAGATCGATACCAGGCATTAAATATTTCCTTAGGTAGACTGGTCTCAATAATGGGGCGAAGAAACAAAGTATCTCTTTCAGACTTCACTCCCAACGACTCCAACGCCTGCAGCTGCGTTTGAAGACGATCGTAAAACTTCTCCAATGATAACTTCTCTCTCTCGAACAAAAACTGTGCCAGCTCTCTTGTATACAGGTCAACAAGGATGTCTTCTTTTCCGTACCTTTCCTTTAATGCTCCAATAGCTTTCGGATAATTTGCATCCGTCTTCGGATAACTTCTGATAAGATCAGCGGCCTTTGACCCGCTGACCATACTCTGCACTAAATAATGGAACTTGTCCGTCACATGTAAATCTTCATCTTCATCAATCTTCTTAAATTGCGCCCACCACTCCAGCCAGTTCTTGATCTCCCCGTCAAACTTCATTAACTCGATCTTTGGTAGCTTATAATTCTTCTTAAGAAGTCCTCCACTAGCAGTGCTGTAGGAACTATTTGTCGGGCTTGCTGATCGTTCTGGACCAAGGAACTTTTCAACTTTGTGGCGCACAAATCTACACTTATCATTGTATCCTTCAATTGATCTTGATTCTTCTAAATAATCTTCTTCAGTAAGTTCTTCGTTGTCTAGAATAGCATCCAAAACTTGCTTATCCAAATCCAACACGGTGTCGGTAAGCTCGATCAACTTCTTCAACTTCACAATCAGGACGTCCTTATCTCGATCTTCTTTCGTCATTTCCTCATCCAGCTCGTTGACCGTCCTAGTCATCATGGCTCGAATGGGTGTGCGCTGCTTCTTTAGACGATCCATCCTGTCTCGAACCGAATGAAGCCAGCAAAGAAAAAACAATTAGTTTAATCTACTCTCAAATTCTCCAAAATATCGACGATCCCACCTAGGTAGGCTACGCTCAAGGCCGTAGCAAACCGTAAATTCAATTTTATTATTGATGCAAGATCCACACGGGTTGCTCCTCCCACTCGACCTCTGAAATCAGTCCTCGGTGGTAATGACGGGGCGGTCCACTCTTGTCCTTCTTGCTTAAAAACTGTAATCCTCCCACTCGTCCTTTGCTTCCTCGAGGGGATGATGAATGCACTCTTTCACTTTACACTCACAGATAACTTCACTGCACTTTAACAACTACCTCAATCACGTCGAGGTCACCAAATGTTGTAAAACCAAACGAACTACCAGCTTGAAAGGTTCTACTTCTTAAAAAGATTGGGTCGTTGCTTAAAAATACTACTACTGTGGTGTAAATGAAATTTGTATAAAAACTCAAACTTTAATTTTACTCACATCGAGCAATAACAAATCAATTTATTTAATTATTTCAATTTAATTAAATACTAGACAAAACCTTTACTCTTTCTTGATGCTCTCTCGCATACATACATTTACCTACTCACTGACAAAAGAAAGATCTGGAAAAAATGCTGATACCACCAGCGCTCAATTTAAATTCTTGGGGAAAAATAAGACTATGAATTCAAACAATGGTCATGTACGAAATGAGGTTAACACTAACAGGCAAGTGTGGGTATTTAACATTATGGTATCGATAACACCATAATTTATTTTCCACAGTCTTTGCAGGCACATGTAATATGTGATAATATGATATATCTATATATGATCATATCTATGTTCTGTCCAGCAACAGATAATAGTAACTATTTTATTTTGTACTCATTATTAGGACTCTGCTAAGAAAAGGCCAGACCATTGCAGATGACTTGAAGCAAGTAAGTAAATTCAAACTAACAAAGCGTTCAACAAATTAGTAACATGAACATTTTAAGTTAGTCGTTTCTGTGTAGTTTTCTCCTGACTTGTTTAAAATTACGTCGCTTTGCATTAAATTACCATAATATTAATCAACCTTTCTTTCAAGTTTCCGCAATCTGCTGATCCCACGTTCACACATATGGCCATCAAAGAACTTTATGAAAGAGGAATGATTAAGCACATTGTATCTCAAAATGTGGATGGACTTCACCTTCGTTCCGGGATACCAAAAACAGCGCTTAGTGAAGTGCATGGGAACATGTACATTGAAGTGTGCCTAGAGTGTCACCGGTGAGTATGACATAGTTGTCGTTGCGAATTTCTTTATTTCGTTCCTTATTCCATTTTGTTCCACTTGCAGAGAGTATGTTCGATTGTTTGATGTCACCGAAAACACTAAACGTCATCACCACAAAACTGGAAGGTATTGCTACCATTGTGGAACTCCATTGAAAGATTCCGTTGTTCTTTTCGGAGAGAAGGGTTCTCTGAGGTAATTTAAACTTTGTAAATTGACATTGAAATTTTAATGCATCGTTCGTATAAATAATAATTATCATAAATTTTAATTTGATAATAATGTATCTTGAATAGGTGGCCCATCAACTGGGCAGGGGCAGAATATAATGTGGACAAAGCAGATGTGATTTTGTGCTTGGGTTCTAGCCTGAAGGTACGTTTTTCGTACACACATTAGGAATATAATGGAAAAAAAATTAATTTCATTGGTAATTTTTTGTAGGTACTTCGTAGATATCCGTGGTTGTGGTGTATGAGTAAGCCTGTGAAACAACGCCCAAAATTGTACATTGTGAATCTACAATGGACTCCAAAGGATAGATTTGCAGCCTTGAAAATTAACGGTAAACAAATCAAATGGGTTAATTTTGGTTAATTCTTCGTTGACTTATGACAATTATTAGTATAATCTATTATTTACTGAATGAATCAGGTCGATGTGACGAAGTGATTGCAAAAATCATGGACAATCTTAGCATCTCGGTTCCTATATACAAGCGTGAACTAGACCCAATATTCTCAATTGCGACTCTACTCCATTCAACGGAATCCTCCACAAAACTTTCTAAAGATCTCAATCTTCCTGATGGTGTTGCATATCCTCAGAAATCTACTGATCTCTGCAACTACTTTCGATTTGAACCTGTGTTCTGCAAGGAAGTCAGAAGTTTAAACGAAGTTAAAAGAAAAGTTGTAGATGGTGAGAAAGAGGCTGAAAAGGATGGAGTTATAAATCCTAAAACAAAATTCTGTGGAATTGGATGGTTAGGTAATGCCTTGTCTGGAAAACCCAAGAAGAAGAAAGTGAAATCATAATTTGACGAAACTTTGTACGTATTAATATACTCAATAATAATGGTTATGGTCTCGTTTTTATTTGTATACCCATGCTTTTAAGTCGTCGTCCACACAATTATTATTCTATTTGTTTTTTAGTATATGTAACTGCTCATTTTTTAATATTATTATATATTTTGGACACCGGGTATTTTTTATGATACTCTTTTATTTTGTATAGCACAACAGTCAGTATTTTTTACATTATTTCACTCTAGCAAAATGTTTCTGTTTTTTATTATCTAGATGACGAAACGCAAATATTCTATTTTACACTTAGACGATTAATGAAGATTACTACATGTTTTGGTTGTTATTATTATGCTACATTGAAGTCATATACATATGTGTATGTACTTGGGTCATAAAAGTTAGTGAGAGATAACCTTACTTTACGGATAGTACTTTCATACTTTCAGTTAGTTCTGAATTTTTTGTCCATCGGTAATTATGTATTTGCGCATAAGCGATTCTGGTATTGTGTTAAATATGAGGGAAAAGAAATATGCGAAATCACTAAAACTCGCAAATAATAATAAAAACTGATCTATGCAAACCGTACATTGTTTTAGGAGTTGTCTCAAGTTTTACAAAGCTCATATCCACAACATGTATATTACGAGTGGTGAGGAAAATGAGACTAGATTTGTTGGTAGAGAACCATCCACTGCCACCTACTCAGCTCTTACTCAAGTAAATCGAGGGGCTTCTCCTGGGAAGAGTTAAATTGGCCGCAGCATTGAACACGCTTTCATCAATCCGTGTTCCTCTCGTTCCATCGTTCAGGGAATATTCCCGTTTTTCATCCTGGATAGATAGTAACTGAAATTTAAAAACATGGTAAATCATAGGATCCCCACGGTCCAGAGGAAGACCTACGTTACTCCAAGAAGACCCTTCGAAAAGGCTCGGTAAGTCTATTTCATCAAGTTTTAGCCTCCATTATCGCCGTGTCTAAAACTTATTTACCGGCAGTTAATATGGTCAATGAATAGAAATTGATGGCAATTATCCATGTTTATCTAGTTTGGACCAGGAGCTCAAGATCATCGGAGAGTACGGTTTAAGGAACAAACGAGAGGTATGGCGGGTCAAATACACACTGGCGAAAATCCGAAAGGCTGCTCGAGAACTGCTTACCTTGGATGAGAAGGAACCTAAGCGATTATTCGAAGGTGAGAGTAATATTTGAAATTAGAGAATATCATCCTTTTCATTTGTTGTAGGCAACAAATTACAGCAGTTATGTGATGAGACATTACTTGACACCTCTTGTATGAGGCCGTATTTTATACATTATGATTAAAACTTTAATATATTGTTCTGATAGTAAAAGGATGTGTAGGAAAAATATTCTCTACAATGTTAGTTCGAAATACTTTCTAACTTAAAGACTTTTTTTGTGCAGGGAACGCGCTTCTTCGTCGTTTGGTACGGATTGGAGTGTTGGAAGAAAGCAAAATGAAGCTCGATTTCGTCTTGGGTCTCAAACCTGAAGATTTCTTGGAGAGACGTCTCCAAACCCAAGTCTTCAAATTGGGATTAGCAAAGTCGATCCATCATGCACGCGTCCTCATCCGTCAAAGACACATCCGGTAAAGAATTAAACGAGTAAAAATGCAGAAAACATGATTAAGGATATTAGTTTACGCAAATGAGTACCTCCTGAAATTGCGTTAAAATGGTTGGAGATATTTTGCTATCCATGACCTTATAGCTTTTCAGGCAGATAAATGGTTCTGGTCAAAGTGACGGCTAAGATTGTTCATACTTTGACCGACTCATAGTCCAGACACAACCAGAGCAGATGCTTTATCAATATATTTTACAACTTTAGTAGTTGTACTAATGCTCAATTGTCGAGTGGAAAAAATAATATTATTATTCTTTATTTTTCAGGGTACGCAAACAGGTGGTCAATATTCCATCATTTGTTGTTAGACTCGATTCCCAAAAACACATCGACTTCTCTTTGAAGTCGCCATTCGGAGGAGGTCGAGCTGGACGAGTCAAGAGGAAAAACTCGAAGAAAGGACAAGGAGGTGGAGCGGCTGAAGAAGAGGACGAGGATTAAGCCATTAGTTCTCCCTTCTTTTGATACCACTACATTGTATTCCTCAAATTAAGAAACTGGGTGAATAAATGGCATAACTGTTGAAATTTAGTAGCCTATGATGATTGCGTACAATAATTAATTAAGTAATCACATGATCCGCCCATGCATAATTTATAACGACATCAACTAAACTGTTTTAGAATCATCTCGTATGTGTTCATAAAATAGCGTTTATTGATATTGATTTTATAATTCATTAAAATTAGATAAGTATCCAAGTAAAAAGTCACAACGGAATGCGTTCAAAGTGATCGAAATTGGCAATAAATTCTGACTTCTTGGTGACAGTCTCTGTGGGACCAAAGTCCCGTACTTGACCGTCCTCTAGCAGCAGAATTACATCACAACGAGATAAGGCTGACATGCGATGTGCAACGAGAAAAACAGTAGCATCTTCAAACTCTGTTGCGAGTAAACGATCAATGACTGCACCCGTTTCAGCGTCGACACTACTTATTGCCTCGTCCAAGAACACTACTTTTGCATTACGAAGGAGAGCTCGAGCCACACAGAGGAGTTGCTGCAATAAACAGAAAACTCGACAAAGTTTTTTTATCCATAATTATTCCTTACCTGTTGACCTAAGCTGAACCCCATCTCGGTATCCAAACTTTCTACAACGTCAACCAGCCCAACCTTTCGTAACACTTCCCACAGTTTCGCATCGCCATGTTCTTCCCCTGGGTCCAAGTTATGGCGCACGCTAACTGGGAAGACGGCAGGTTCTTGTGGAACGACGCACAAGGATTCCCTCAGCCTTTTCACCGGCACGGTTGCAATGTTAACTCCGTCAAGGAAAATTTCACCGCTCCAAAGTTCATTGAGACGGAAGAGAGCGTTGCCCAAGGAAGTTTTACCACAACCTGTTCGCCCAACGACACCAACTTTTTGGCCAGGCATTACCTCAAATGAGACTTGATTCAGGGCCGGTCTGGCATCGGACGAATATGTCAACGTCACAGCGTCATATTTAATTCTCCCAGAGAACGGCCAAGTAGATAAGAGTGGATCGTCGTCAGAGGAGGAGTAGTTTGCATTATTACTATTGTTAGGATAGATATCCCTCCCTTCTTCTGTGGGTATCATGAGGAATTTGTGGATTCTACGATTATATATTTGGTACTGAGTTCGGGCGCATAAAAATTAATAGTGTATAAAATATATACATACCTTTCCACTGATACAAACTTTGCTTCTGTCTCTGAAGCTAAACGCACAGTAAATTGGAATACCTTTAAATTTAATAAAATTGATATTTAGAAATTGCTCAATTAAGAATCTTAATTGCACAATCCCAGTGCAAAGTAATAAATAATGATTTGCACCCCAGAGAGTTGGGCCGCATAAGCGAGTGCGAGGCCGGCGGCTGCGGCGGACACGGATCCGTGGAAGAGAAGGACCAAGATGGCCGTTAATCCGGTGACCGCTACGGCCAAGCAGTCGAGTCGAATAGCGAGCCAGCGGATGGCGCCGGACGACGTGTAGGCGACGGCCTGAAAATCGTCAACCGACTCTTCGAAGGATCTGGTGAGCAGGGTTTGCTTGCCATATGACCGAATAGTCGCCAGCCCCTGAATGGTTTCCCCCATTTTGGAGAAAATAGGCGTCTTGGCTTCTGTTTCCACTAATGAAATGATAACATTACATCAAACATTTTATAAGCACGCACTTCCATTTGTAGTTCATTTCCAATTACTATTTCTTGTGTTTGCTTCATGCACGTTATTAAAATAAAAATTACCCCGTTTTAGAACTCGTATTGCCGATTTGTAAATGGAACGGACCCATACGAAGATGAGAGAGAGAATGGCAAGGGGGGCAAGAAATATGGGGAAGACGATTGATACGAGACAAAATATTGCCAAAATAATGAATACATTTTGTAGAAACTGTTCCAATGTGGTGGGTAAACTCCAGTCAACTACAGAAAATTGTTATATTCGTAAGCGAAACTTGTGAGGAATCTAATGAAATTTGTCCAAATACCTTCACCAATATCCCTGGAAAATAGGTTAACTAAGTGACCAAATCCTAAACGGTCAACCACTTTGAGGCGACTCCGAAAAAGATGCAAAGACATTTTTTCATGAATTGATTTCGAGGCTTTAACACATGTCTGCAATATATAAGAATATGCATTGATTTAGTGAGAGTTGATAACCAATTATCTGAATTATGTGCTCCTCACAATAGCAAAAAATACGGCGCGGAACAAAGCTGTGATAAAGATGACACCGATCATGGCTGCATACACGTTCCGATACATCACAAAGCGGTTATCGTCTTGATCCGCGCTTATGATTTCTTCAGGCTGTTGAATTATCTGGCTGGGAGGCGTTGAACCATCCGTTGCATTGCTGCACATTACAAATATTGTTTGATTTATGCAGTTCAAATTATGAAAAATTAATTATGTACGGGTTTATATATTTATGTACATATGTACTTCAGCATAATCGGAGGGAATGATGGAGTTCTGAACCAGTATTTCAACCACCAAGAGGAAAATGCAGTGGATCCAATGGAGATGGCAAAAACGAAAAGAAGAGCCAGCATGACAAGTATGCCACCCGCTCCACCCACCCAGAGATTTACCACTGACCACGGAATGGACCCTTCATTGCTAGCAGGCCCCTGGTGGGGGCTATCCCTTTTCTTTCGTAGTGTGGAACACGCGTCGATGTCAGAGAACGACTCAACTTTTTCTTCCAATCTACATGAAACACAATATTGAGACTACTGCGACTAAATAAATTATGACCATTGGACAATTATTTTATGCATACGAATATGTGAACCGACTCACGAAATATGAGAGCTCTGAGAGTGAAGAAGTTGTGCGTAGTTCTTGTGTGGCGACGTGGTCTGACGGAGAATAAGTTCTTGATGAGTTCCTGACAGAGCAATAGTTCCTCCTTGGAGGAGGACGACTTGGTCACATTGTTCCAGAAACTGGGGTAAGTGCGTGGATACGACGAGTGTATACTGTCGGAGAAGCCCTTTGACCACACGGTCCCAAATCGTTATGGCCACCTTGGCATCCAGTGACGAGAAGGGGTCATCCCACACAAAAATATCACGATTGAAGGAATATACTGCTCTTGCAAGTGCCACTCTTGAGCGTTGTCCACCGCTTAGATTGCTCCCATTCCCATCAATCTCTGTGAGATCTCCAAGGGGCAGACTTCCAAAGTCTGGAGTTAAACAACAAGCATCCACCGTGTTGTAATAACGTATGGAATCAAATGGTTCTCCAAATACGATATTTTCTCGGATTGTGCCCTTGAATAACCACGGCGTTTGCGGAACATATGCTACACGACCTACGACGTGAAGGTAGCCCTCGGTTGGCATGATACATCCCGCTATACCTTCTAATAAGGTACTCTTGCCTGGAAATTCCGAAATGCATTGTGCAACCTATAATTATGTTTTTGATTGTATTTAATATGCGTATGATTATGATTATGGTTACCACTTCCAACACAACCGCAGACTCCCACAATGCTACCTCTTTTTATCACAATAGTTAAAGAATTGAGGTGGAAACTGCCAACGTCGTGGTGGCCTTTGTCTAAAAGCTTTGACTCATCAGCATCAGCTTCTTCTACTCGGCGAGCAATTGTCAATGTCGCGTTTTCCAGCTGGACAGCAGCATCGGGGTCGAGACGATCACTGGATAACCAGTGGTTATGACAGTCCCCAACTTCTGGGAGACGAAGCAGGCTCTATTTAAATATGTGAAAGTATGTTCTTGTTATGAAGATATATAATCGACTACCTGAAGTCTTTGAGTTGAAATTTTTGTGTTATAGCGAATGTCGGCCAATTGATTCACCGCCCGTACTGAATACCCAACCAGCGAGAAGACGAACAGGATGGTAAAACACTGGATGGAAAATGAAGTATTTAATAATGCATTGAAACCTAAGGCTTATCACTGACAAAGCCAGTAATGTACAGTGAGCGGAACATCTGTTACCTGAGCGGGGGTAAGCGTTCCAGAATTGAGATAAATCAGGAATGTGATAATGACTCCAACATGAGGCAGCGTCGGCCCGAGAACGGTACTCGCACTACTCAGGAGACCACTTCCTCGAAGGCACGTGACCTCACGCGCCCTAAATTCTGTAAAAAATCAACGACACTCTAGTGAAAAAATTGTGCTAATAATGATTGGTGCAGTCCGAAATAATTAAATCCGTACTTGCGACAAGTCGATGAAAATGTGGTTCCCAACCAAACATTTTGAGAAATTTGATATTGTGCAAGCTCTGAGTAAGAATTGAAATGCGAGAGTCTTGTGCCTCCATACCTCGTCGCCTAAAGGATCCACTTCCACGAGCCAACAAGTACTTGGCAAAAACAAAATTAAAAATTATGTACGCGCAATTTAAACTAAAGGAATCAAAAATTGTGGCATGCGTGGTCCAACAAATGCTTATTAGCTTGTCACCTGGAGGGGATAAGCCAGAGGGAAGACAATCATTCCTAGCAAGGAAAACCACCCCAACTCCCACACAATGTAAATTGCTGATAAGATGAGGACAACTGGTCCTGCGATAGCCACCTGACCTAACACCACCGCATCGTAGATTCTCCCACAGTCTGTTCCAATCACGTTTATCATCTGAAAATTTTGTATATCAAAGAATACATAGGACAAGTTATTATTAACCCAGTCAGTCTTTCTAAGTAAACACCATGACCTTATTTATTTTCGTATTGCTTTAATACCTTGGATGCCTCCGCTTCCCCAAGTGGACTATGAACTCGAAGAAGCTTCCTGTACACCAGCCCCATGGTGGCAGCCCTGAGACGAAGGGCTGTTCTGTAACTCAGAGCCCACGTGAGGGTGAAGAGAAGAACACGTCCAAATTCGCACAGGATAAGCAGACCGACCCAGGTCAACCCCTCCCATTTTCCAGCCTCAGAGGACGCTGTGAATGTCAGCACTCTCCTCATCAACAGCGTGGGGCCAATGAAGCCGAGGACGATGGAGGACAGGTAGACGAAGGTGGTAAAATAGACTCTTTTTCGAACCAAGGACCACAACGCAGTTCCCACAGGCTTTCCCCCCTCCAAGGCCAGCCGCAAGGTTTCCACGTTCCGCTCGACCCCCTCTCTTGACGACAACTGTGGGACAACATGGGAAGACATGATGTCATTCATCCAAGAGAAGGTGGCAAAGGAAAAGGGATTCGCCCCATCAGCAGGATGACCTCCGACATTTTGGCAAGGTCGGAGACTTTGTTTGGAGTCACTGGGTGACATCCTTCTAAAAATATTGGCAATAATAAACCCGAGCAATGATGAAAACAGTTATTCTTAGTAGAGTTGTCCTATTTGTAAGTTAAGTAATTCACTAAAAATATTCCCAAAACACGCGGAGCTTTAAACTGTTAATTGCGCTGTGTTTCTTATCAGCAATATGTACATATGTATGCAGTTATCTTCATATGTACACATTGTATTATCACCTGGTTGGGTTATGGCTCATACATGGATGGAAAGGGGAGTTCATAATTTATTTTAGTACAGCCAATGTTTTTTTTCTAGATACATGTATCTGTACTTTCATATTTGCATTCACCAACACCCGGGTATTCCCTTCAAATTCGGAGCCTATTGTTGAATCATGGGGATAAAATTAAAGTGCAGCAGTGTATACCCGAATACTAGCTCTGCTTTTTTATCGCATTGAATTTTCGTTTGAACATATTACGCCATAAATTATGCGTAAAGTTACTTCCTCAAATAACAAATGTTCAGCTTTTTACGAGTAAACCTGCAATTGTTGTGCGTCACTCGACTTACTCATGACCACGTCATGATGGGAAAATAGCTAGCACGCCCACATATCTACATATCCCGTCAGTCATGTCAAAATTCTTATGGTTTTGTTGCCACACAATATAAAAGCTACCATACGTCTTTTAGAAAACAAATATTTCGAACGTATATACATAAATGACAGTTTCTCTTAAAATAAATTAATATAGTAGTGTTCTGCATGTAAATAAAAGTGCATACATACATACATACGTATTTATACATATTTATATTTATAAATGACATTGTTTTAATCAATCATGTAGTAACACTTATCGTATTTCGAAAGTTATCTTGCAATTTTTGCATCAAGTAAAGTCGCAAATTCAGTGCCCAAGTACAACACTGACAATGCGATGACGCCAGCGGTTTCGCTCCGATTTTGATGAAACGACGATAATTATGTAGCATTAGACAAATAATTAAACACGTGTTTCAGGATTTTTCATAATGCTCAGTTTAAACGAAATTATGACGAAACCCGTGAGCGAAAATTCCCATTTTCACCGTGACATTTCTCTCGCAAGGGACAAAAATACAGATTCTCGCTGACGGATTCCAACCCAATTTCGTTTAAACTTAAAATGCTTGGACATGAAGTGTTTTTCTCCGATTTTGACCGGACCAATTTTATATTGCTCATACAAGGAAATAAGTGGAACCTAATTTATGCTTTTTTTGATTGAGCATTTTTGGTTGAGGCAGAATTTTCAAAGAAAATTTCAGCCAAAATCAGGATTTTTTTTAAATGCTGTTAATTTTTCAATTTTTACCCGGTGTAAAAAATGAAAGAACATTTTTCTACATAATTACATTGTGTAATTTTAGAAACATATATTTTTCAGAAACTTTCAGTTTTTCAAAATCTCTGGCGTATTGCATTTTTCAAAATTTTTCAAAACTTTTCAAAATTTGAAACTTTATGCAAGCAATTTCAAATCGAAAAAAAACACTTCAAATGAATTTAGGATGGAATTCGTAAGCGAGAATCTGTATTTTCTCCCTCGCGAGAAAATGTCACGGTGAAAATGGGAATTTTCGCTCACGGATTGCGTCATAATTTCGTTTAAGCTGAGCATTATGAAAAATCCTGAAACACGTGTTTAATTATTTATCTAAGGCTACATAATTATCGTCGTTTCGTCAAAATCGGAGCGAGACCGCTGGCGTCATCGCATTGTGAGTACTGAGTAAGTTCATCAGTGCAAGTACGTGAACATTTATTGCACTATATTGATGTCGCAATAAAGGTGCTTTCTCATGTGATTTCCTGCTCTAGTGTGATTCATACATAAGTAGATGCTTGGGATTATTGTTATGAGTTAATATGTGAATATGTTTTTACGCACTAGCAAATCTGGCTTTTCCAGCGGCCAAAAGTTGAAAGTAGTTTTGCAAGCAGAATATGTATGAAAATAGTCAAGAAAAACATTAACGAACACACGAGCAAGAAAGTTTATCTCCTAAGAATTGCATTAAGACGAGCGTGGAGATTTTTTATGCACAGATATTAACTCATATATGTATGCAGCAAGGTTTGAATGATCTTGAAACTGTAGCACCGTGTTTTAATTACAAATTCTTTAACATTTAAAGTTCAGCCTTAAAGTCATCGCACGGAGTTTTTAAATTTTACATTTATCTGTAAGCATATGCACGAGTTGGTTCATGTCTTTCACTATTTTTCCGTTCCATGAGAAATAAATTTCCCAACCCACGCTGAGCTACAGACAAGATAATAACAAGATTGATATCTGCACATATACTTACATAAATACCATGCCATAGATCCTCACAAAATGGCAGTCAGGTATGCACACCCATTACGCAGCTTTTCCTATCTGTATGTCTGTGCCCACTAACATTCGCTTCAGCTCTTGATATGAAATTACTTCTTTGTTTTTTGCTGCTTCTTGGCGAGAATTGTGATGATATTACCTATGCCCACAGGTCGAATGGATAGGTTAAGGTTAGTTGATGAGAGTGTTTTGTGGATTGCATTAAAATACAAGTATTACAATGGGTGTGTGGTGGTGTGATGTCTACTACATACGTAAGTTCTTACATATATGATTCTTTCCATTTTCTCATCATCAGTACAATCTGGACCAAGCAGCTTCACTGAATGAACAATTTTTGTGCAAATAGCAAAATTACCGACTGGTGCAACACAATTTTAACTACGACATAATCAAATCATTCAACTCTGATTGCTTTATTCTCCTGTAAAAATGGCATCTTGTCCAAAAATACTAAATCCCCACAAGTAAATACATACATAGTTTGTAGTTTTGTGCATCGACAAGTTTGAGTGAAGGATTAAACATCATCTTCAATCATCATCACCATACACTCGATCCGCATGCAGTAATATGTGCACTTTATCTGCTGCTTCTTTCTGCATCGAACATTGAACGACGGGTCAATCAAAAGTCATTCTTGTTCTTGGCATCATCATCAGGCACTAAAACGCCTCTATCGACTCCTCCGTTTTTGGACAAAGTAATATACGTACATCAAATTAGTGTTGAACTGAACTTGGTAAACGAATTTATTTATCCTCTACATCGAATGCCGATTTAACATCAGAGTGAAGAGTACATCAAATAAATATTTTTCCATTTCACGAAACCTGACCTGATCACCAGTTTCAATTTAATCTCTAGGAATAAATTGGACATTATTATTATGCATGCATGTGTAGAGTTGTACCTTAAATATGCACGCATCCAACCAAAGTTTTAGTGTAAGATCATCATCCACGCCATTCTGAAAGTTGTAGCAGAATCGTAATCAATACTGATTTCGTGAACCTCACTCTGACCTCTCTTTGCGCAAGAGATAAGCGACTGAGAGAGTAAAAATGGATAACCTATTTTAAAGACATTTATATTTGTGTACTTATTTATTTAGTTGCTGGCTCATCCTCCAGCCAGAACAGAATTGTTACCAGTCGTCACTTTGGATGTGGCAAATATTTAGTCCTTCCAGTAAAATAAAGTGTACATACTTCAATGAACACAAGTTAGTTTATTTATTATGAAGAACTGACCTTTTACTACTCTTGAGCCTTTGTTAAAGATTTGTGAAGAAGTGATAGCATTCAAGTTTAATGGTTATTGTTATATCCTGATACTATTGTTGTGCATTGATAATCGTTCTGACACATATTTATCCATGTATGTATGCCTGACAAAGTTATTAATGTACTCTCTCAAACCAAGACACATACAAATATTGTACGTTACATACATATGTACATAGCGCATAATTTTGGTGTCAGTGCTTGTGATTGTCTTTGACTGTTGATGATTAACAGCAATTGAAAACAAAAGTGTGAAGTCCATGTGCTAGATTTTACTTGTATAATGTTTATGGTCCGTGAATTCATTCATTAATTAAATTAAATATTAACTAAATTGATGATTTCAAAAACATTCGTAATTAAGTTTGACTCAAGTGCGAACAGTGAATGAACTTCTATTCTAAATACTTCGCATAGTGTAGATAGAAATCAAAAAGGATAAAAATATGATACGATATAACGTCAAACCCCCCGGAGGGGATGGTAAGAAATATATATTTAGTTTTTATACTAATTGTAAGCAATATATGGGACAAATAATTTGTCACAAATTTATACTCTTCCTGCTACGACAAAATGCTACAATGATTTTTTTCCATCTCAACTTTTTAGGCATAGTTTCCACAATGGTGAGATTGTGGTGGATGTTAATAAATAATTACCACACTTATCGATGGCTCTTGTCACAGACGGTGGGGTCTAGAAGGTTTTTCTTGCCCAGTAAGAAGAACAAAAATTATACTTGAAGCTACAAATCCAAATCTTGAGCATTGGATTTTACCACAAGTCCTACATACGTATATCCCCAATTTTCCGAATGCAATGCTCAATTTTTGTGGCCGAATTCATATTCAATGATTATATCTATGTTGTACATATATATACAAATATGGTACAATAAATGTACAATATTTTTATTAGGAAATGAGAAGCGTCGGGGAGAAACTGCAGGTACATAATTATTTTTCTAATTTGTAATATGCTTGTGTATTTGAATGAAAATGGATTTGCTGGATTTTTACACACTTGTATGAATTTTTTTTCGTAGTAATCACAGGAGGTTCTAGGGGAATTGGATTTGCAGTTGTGAAAAGGCTCCTCCAATGTGACATGCATGTGATAATTGGTACAGTTGTTGACAGTAGAAATGATGTAAATATATGCAGATGATAATTGACATGTATGGAAATATGTGTTTTAAAGGATGTCGTGATAGGATGTCCACAAACAATGCCGTCAAAGCCCTTCGGCGAAAGGGCATCACAACTGGTACAATTGAAGTAATTATTATTTTTTTATTTTGTAAACTGTTAAAAAACAAATTTTTAGGAAAAAATAATGTAAATTATTTGCAAAAAAATACTAAAATTCAAACAATGAATCAGCCCTTTCTCCTTTATCAGCCTGTTCAACTTTCCTAGGCCCCAAATAAATTCCAAACCCGTAATATCAAGTATTTTTGTCAATGTATTTCTCTCATTTGCATTTGCAGGCCATTTCTCTTGATCTCAGCTCTATCAATTCCATCAAGGAATTTGCATTCAAAGTCATGAAAAAAGACGTGACAATTACCGTCCTCATCAACAATGGTAAATAATTCTGTGATCGAATGGTGAACCAAATTGCGAATAAGTATATGCTAAGCGTTTAAATTTGATTGTATAAACGTAGCCGGAGTTAAGGACATTCCTTATGGGTTAACCGTGGAAGGTCTGGAGCAGCATTTTCAAGTGAACTATCTTGGACATGGTATATTATTTCACATAATTCTACTTCTCAATTCAACGGTTTGATCTAAATCATTTAATTGATTTGTATTGCACAAAAAAGTGCTTTTGACCTACATGCTACTACCCAAACTGCATTGGTCAGCTCAAACAGATAAGCACGGAAGAATAGTCAATGTCTCTTCTCTCGAACATTATGGGGCCTATCCAAACCTCAGCGACTCACAAATGATGTAAGAATAATAACAGTTTTAATGCTGTTATGCTGTTACTTAAATAAAAAAAAAACTAAACCTGAAAAAATAAAAGCAAAGAAAGAAATTATAGAATATATGGAATATTCCAGAGAGTTTTACTCATCCGAGAAGGCGTATATGGATACAAAACTAATGTTGACAGCTTGGAGTGGGTTTTTGGATAAGCGATTGCAGAAAATCGGAGCATCTGTGCGATCTTACTCCGTTCATCCCGGATTTGTTAAAACGGAAATGTGGAATCGTGTCGGTTGGGTGCACAAGATTGGAATTTTGCATCGACTCTTTTTTGAAGTATGTGCCATTCCCATTATTTCTATTTTTCCCACGCCTAATCACACAAATTATTCTACTTTGCAGAGAACACATTCTGCCGCAGAATCAATTGCGTACACGTCCCTGTCTCCACAGTTGGAAGGTAAACAACTCGCTGTCTGAACTATATTTAAATAATTTATTCCTATGCACATAAGTATGACCGCATGTAGTTCGTAGCAATACAAATTTTAACAAACGATTTGCTAACTTTGAAGGTAGTGGTGGTGTATTCCTCGCAAACAATGAGCTTGTCGAACCACACCCCCTCTGTAAGGATGAAAAGTTTCAAAACAAATTGTGGGACTTGTCCTGTAAAATACTCAACATTGAAGAGAACGAATTGGCTCCACTTCACGAACTTGACTTCGGGGAAATGAACTCTGACGACGAAGAAATGGACCAAGTGAAACATGTTCACATTGATCACAAAAATCAAAACGAGATTGATCTCGAGTACATTGAAGAATTTCATGCTTGTGACTACAAATACTTTGGAGATGAGTTCTCTCCCTACAAAAGCGACTTAAAAAATGCATCATCCTTAAACTCAGGAGTTGATGATTCTCAAAAGTCTAGTAGCTCCAGTTTCCTCACATCTTGGAAACATTCTGTCAAGCTGAAGCTGAACCTCAAGGTTTTTAAATATTTCTCACTCTCTTCGCTGGAGGAAACACCAAGGATGAGGCAGACTCCAGGAAACAAGAACACGAAGCCGTACTATGAATACTTTATCAACAGTTTGTTCAGCCACTGGAATTTAAATAAGAGCTGTTTACGATATTTGGAGGTGGTGAGCATCTTTGTGCTGAGACGTTTGGACAGATTCAATTCTCAGTTCAAATTGATTCAAACCTTTGTGAGGAGCGATTGAGAAGCGTAAAGAACTGTGTGCAGGAATTGGGACGCGACTTTTTTATTCTTATGGATTTGATTTGACTGATATAACTTAATTACAACATACATACTCTTATACTGCAATAAATTAACGCCTATTTTGAACCTTACTTCCACTGATGCACTGTGCTCGCAAGTAATTTCGTTGTGCATGAAACATTTGGATGGATGAGTTGCATACAGCATGAAACAAAGAGAGAAAGTTGCTAACCTATGTGTCATATGTACACATTATTACACATACTGGTACACCCCACAGAGATTGATATCACGACACTATTTGGACTACATGCATGGCGAATGTGTGAGTGATTGCACAAGAGGTCCCTCAATCTCGAGCGGATCGAAATCGCTCAGGTAAATAATTTGCATAAACAGGTGTCTACCTATGCAAGGCATTTTATAAATCCTACACAATAAAGTGTACGTGCTACCCGTTTGTCCCTAAATGTCGGAGAAGAGGAAGCAAGCAGTGAAAGAAGTAAATAGCAGTTGAGAAATGCTGAGAAGGAGCTGCTCCGGAGGGAAAGAGGTTCGCCTAGCGTTCAGAATAGGCATGTTCCAACTAGCCAAGTATGATCCGAGGAGTAGGAGGAGGAGGATGGAAGGAGGGGGTCTTCTAAGACGGAGGCGACCGTGTGAGAGGCTGAGGAGAAAGCTGGGGAAAGTCCACCGGAACTTTAGCTAGAAAATCGATGGGGTCCAAGAGTCGTCCGCGTCGGAGGGGTTCGGAGGGCTCAGTTCAGGAGGGAGCTCTGCTACTCGTCATGAAAGTGAACTGCATGTTATACACCCAGCTTGGCGAGTTCAGAAGGGAGAACTGCTCCAATTTCCATTACATCACCAACCAACCATCTAAATAAACCAAAATATATACGAGAAAGAGAGAGAGAGAAAGCAAAAGTGGAGTGTGACCGAGCAAACCAAACTCATATTTGCCAACCAGCCAGGAATAGAGAAAAAGTGAACCATTTCCACTTTCCGCAACTCTCTGAAATCCATAATTTTTGTGGTAGAGAAAAAAATTAAGTGAATCCGTAGACCTTTCTCCTCGTAAGATAATAATTGGATTGAAGGAACGTCGAAGTTCAAGGAAGCATAAAAAAAGTAAATATTTACAATTTGGAAATTGTCGTTCTCTCAGTTTAAACATGTTCCAGTAGTTTAACCTTTTCCACTACTTTCGTAATAAATTGTCAAACTTATTTGCTAACGGCTTATATTTTCAGAATTTTCATGGAAGGAAAAGGAGAATCAGGACTTTAACTAGTTAGGATTTAAGTTAGAAAGGACGTAAAGTACTTTTCATTTTTCATTTTAGTAGAACTCTCTTAGGTGTGATATTTCGTAAAATCTTTAATAGGTCAAATTGTAGGGTTTATAATTTGCTTTAGTTGCAACAATTAAGTTATTTTAGTTCATTCCTGTATCAATTTTGTAAAGTCGGATATCCTGAGGGTATTTCAAAACTATGTTAATTTGATTAAGTAGAGATTACATTCGCAAAAAAAATCACAAAATCATCGAAACATAAAATAATCACCTGCCTAACTGGATGAGTGGATGCCTGTGATTGTGATCCGTGTTACTTGCATTTTTCTATCGTCTCACTTTGTCCTGTGTTAGAATTGGTATCTCAAATTGTCGCACATCTCACTAACTTAGCTCACAGCTCTTAGGATTAGCTTAGAGTCTTAATAGGTCTCAATTTCAGTTGGGGGTTTCATGAATATGCAATCTTCGACAATGCACCTCTGACAGTTACTCAAGCAATTACACGACGACACGCCTACATATTCAATATCGTACATCGACATTAGGAAAGACGTAACTCGTTAACATGTTGTTGGCTAGATGAGTGATTAAATGAAGCAGTACTATCAGGACCAATAGGCTAGAAGTAGATCATCTCATCCGACTTACTCGTCACCTATAAAAGTAGACCATCGATAACCACAACGTCGCAATCCAAATAATAATGATGCCCACATCATCGCCCCAACGCCAACTGGTTTCGGCAGAGGATCCATCGCCCATGGAGGGAGATGACCATGGTGGATTCCATGAACGGCTCATTATCCGTAAAACATCTGTGGAAACGCAGACGCAGGATGACTCTTATTATCAAC
Organism: Folsomia candida; assembly: GCF_002217175.1. NCBI lineage: Eukaryota > Metazoa > Arthropoda > Collembola > Entomobryomorpha > Isotomidae > Folsomia > Folsomia candida. The sequence goes on along the minus strand of NW_019091193.1, from coordinate 20,800,737 downwards.
GTAAAATCACTCCAAGAGTCCCTAAACGTGAGGATTTTTTATTAATATTAGCATTAAAAAAAATGAATATTTGAATACTGAGCCACTCCTACATGAAATTTATTGTTTAACTGACACTCTGAATTATTTTTTTGGTTGCAGGATGTAAAATAGCCGTGTATCTTGCGACGGGGACAGCCGTAGTAATGGAGCCTGGTGAGTTCAATGCAAAATTTATTTGTTGCATTGTACACAGATGACAAGCTAACTTGGTTTTAAATAAATTTAAAATACGGAACCTAACCCAGTTCAGACAATCAATCATTATTTCTTGCCCAAATAAATTCCAACTCAATAATATATCGTTCTATGAATTTTGAAAAGAGCTTCCTTATCGAGAAATAAGTGGAAAGAGTAAATTTCAGGCACCCTGATTCAATAATAAACTGTTTTCTTTACATTAACTTCCAGACAAGGGCAGTTCTGTTACAGCCAAAGACCTTTTGGACGCCCTCGTGGAAAGTGAAGAGCTCGCATTGTCGCCTTATGCCTCCAACGTGTTTTCTATATGGATGGCTTCCTCCTTCCTCGGTTCGTTCTCCCACAAGATAATTTCGATTGCGATAATAATTAGTTAATTCCCAATATTGTCATACGGAATATTTTATGTAACAAAAACCTTTTTTCTGAACTTGCACAGAAGTGCAGCTGAAACCTACACAGCAACCTCTTGGAGTGAGAAAAAACTGGAAGGGGTAATTTATTTTTTTATTTCAATACGTAGTGAGAAATCTAAGAAAAAACTATTAGTCATACAAATCAACCGATTTTCATCCACCTCTGATTGACAAAAATTTCTTTTCCAGACTGCTTCACAATTATAGCACTGCGACACACTTGGAAGCTGAATCCGATGACCCTCGGATTTGTCTAAGGCGTTCTGCTTATCTGACAAAAAGAGAAGAAATGCGACTCAAGGACTCCAAGATTTTAGAACTCTTGTATGCAGAAGCTAGGCACAATATATTGAGTGGAAGATATCCGTGCGAGTCTGATGATTACGCGTCACTTGGGTCACTACAGGCAGGAATTGAGATGGGATCTTTTAACCCAGAAATTCATACTGTGGACTTTTTCAGGTAATATTTTTATTGCATACAATCGTTCAAAGATTTATTAACTTTGGAGTAGAGGCATATCTATAATAAATCTCTTGCTATGCAATTGCAGACAAAATCAGCGACAATTCCTTCCAGAACATGTATGTGAACCTACTTGGATACCTTCATTTATTTTAGGTCGCAAGAAAACGTCTCCTTCGGTAATGCTATTAGAAAATTTTCGAAGGTAAGGTTACAATTGCCATTTGTTTAGAAATAAATACTAAACCCGGATATATGTATGCATTTGCACATTACCAATATTTGCAGAATACCACCGACGACACCGTCTAGGAAACTAGTTAGAAAATATCTCGAGCTATGTTGGGCGCTGCCTTATTACGGGTAACTATCTAAAGCTATAAATGCTTGTCTCAAAAATAACATATAAGTTATGAGTCATAACACAAATAAGTGATTCGTCGACTTATGTATTGTTTAGGAGTGCAATGTTCCATGGGCAAGTGGAGAGTCCATCGAAAGGACTCTGGTCGTTCTTGGACTCACCCGACAATTTTGTACTTTTAGCTATCAACAATCACAGCCTTCACGTTATCGACTATTATAGGAATGTGAGTTGTTTACGTTTACAATATTTAAAATTGGTCAGTAAAAATTATTGGACCTAATTAATTTAATTTTGTACCTCGCAGAGAATTCTGGTGGGTGCACGCTTCGAGAATGTGCGGGTGGAGTTGGGCTGGCCTTCTGCAGGTCTTCCTTCCCACCATGAGTCCAACCCAAATTGCTTCCCTTGCCTTTTTATCCAATTTCTTCAATCGGACAACAACAGACAGAGTAAAATGCTCCAGATATTTTCCAAACAAGCACCAATGATGGACTCTCTCATTACGAGATTTCACCGAGCAAAATGTCGCGAGGAGGAAGGTAGTGATGATGTCGATGGAGTCGGTAACAATGATGCGGCTTCGGACATTGAGGGTGGTGAGTATATACAAATACATACAACTTTACGCTAGATTTACATCTCTATTAATACACACAAGATATGATATCAAGAAATGTTTTTAATTTGTCTGATCGGTCAATTACAGACTTTTTGACTCTGAAAACGGTAACAGAGTGTGGACTGGAAACCTCTTGCCTCACCAACAAACTCGGAGAACTCTCCCTTGCCACCTTCGATGAGAATGGCGTTTGTGTTTCTCAAACGGGATCTTGGGCATTCTCGCAATAAAATAGCGCCAGAATGAATTAATAGTTGCGCTATAATTGTTACTAGTAAGTAAAACCAACTCATCAGTCATCATTTTCAGTGCCCTATGTTTTTATGACCATGTTACGACACCGGACTCGACAATCCAGCATGTGGGCGGTTATGTTTGCAACGACTTCAAACAGCACGTATTGGACAGTACATTTTTATGTCAATCTAAATCTATACGCAAACCAAATCCATTACACTGATCGGACTTATCGTAATAAATAAATAGAGGTGATAAGTGAACAAACAAACTAGTCTTATGATTATTACTAAAGCGATAAGACAAGACTAACTAAACATATAGGCCACAAATATTATGATTCTGGTGCGAAATTGAAAATCCGTATAATTTAGGTTAACCCAATGAGTCACATAAATATATGTATGTACATAAGTGATGGCTGACGAATTTAACATGCTTCCTTTTTATGTCCTTAAATTACAAAAATATTGTTTAAATTTTACCAATTATTCTGATTTTGTTTTGTGTATTTCAAATTAACAAATTGACTAATTGACATTGCTGCATAATTGTTTTGGCTTATATGTATGTTATTTAGTCCCAATAATAATTCATGTCGTTGAGTTTAAACAATTGTAACTTTTATAAATAATTTGCCAATCAAGTTAAGTTCAGGATAACAGACAAAAGATGCCACTATTCAAAATTTTTGACAATTCTTATTCAGTTTACTCGGTCTGGCTTATCAATGTAATTCTATATGTTATTGCGTAGTTAAAATTATTGTTGTACAATTTATTTCTTAAGAGATACAACTAAGGTCACATAAACGTGTTTTTGCAAGATGTAATCCCCTTCAAACGCAGCGGAATTTGATAACAAAATAAACACTCGTTGTCACGAATATTACGAGCTGGAACAGATTGTTCCTCATTAGTTTTCATATCTATCTTAATTGTTAGTACCTTAATTTTCTTATTTCTGAATTGAGATGGTTTAGCATCAAATTCATTATTCTCCGAGGTGAGAGAAGAATTAGAAACTCGAGAATTATTTAACGATAGCTCTGCTTGTGATGATACAGAGCTGTCAAATCCTTTCGATGCGGTTGTTTCATTTCGATTGTCAGAATTACGTTCAAAGGTTAAATGGTCAGTGAATATCTCTACATTTTCCAATAATACCATCGGCTCGTCTTCACTACTTTCAATAGAAGTGGTCTTCGTTGGAAACTCTTTGTTGGATAACAGACAAATGTGAGTTCGGGTCGATGGTAGATTATTTTCGGTTATATCGCAAAATTCCTCAGTCATAATAATACCCCTGTGTTTAGCACAAATAATGCATAATTCAATAATTGAAAAATCTTCAAGTTGGCAATATTCATTCTATATTTCTTACTTGTAAAAACTCCGCGTTAAGTTTGATATTAACTGTTCCGTCTGTTCCGAATTTTGGTCGTTTTCGTTTCCTCCTGACACTGATGAGCCGCGTAGTTCTTTCAATATTGTTGACAGGTCAAACAAAACTATTTCCTTTGGAGTATGAAGTGATGAACCAAAAAACAGACCAGTGGCTACAACATTTTCAAAATTTTCTTGAATCTGTGCATCCAGCATCTGAAATATACGAGCGTCTAAACTTGTGTGTGATTACATATAAATCTTATTGTTCATCAAAACATTGCTGTACCCTCAAGCATTTCATAATCGATTCAACAGCTAATTCTTCTCGTTTTGACATTTGTTCAAACATACGTTGCCTTCTTAGATTGCTTTGGTTAATTTTCCTTTGTGAGATCTGAAAGACATTATAGGTTTCAATTCTATGAAGTGAGTATTGGTTGCCAACTGCATTGTTGGTATTACCATGAACTGAATTCGTTCCCTAAGGTCATCATTGGCCGGCTGCTCAGTTTCCTGAGATTTTGAATGACCGTCAACAAGGCCATCCTTTTGTTGTTCTTCTTGTCTTTGCCGTTGAATTTCCATGCGTTTCTGGTGGAGTTGTTCCAAGGGGAGTGGAATTTGATTTCGTTGGTGAAGAAATAGTTTGATTCCGGACTGGACCAAGCTAGAGACGACGGAGGGTAACACGGCCCTGTCCACCCTCACTGGACACTCCCATTCCACCCCAAACTCCATATTTACCCCACAAACAGAAGGACCTATTATCTTTCGCTGTCAAAATAATCATAAAGATTACTAAAACGGTTGATTGGCGGTGTCAGCAGGGAACAGCGAAAGGATAAATGTTTGTACCCGTTGTGGATTCCGTGAACGCTACAAGTGGGGAAATCGAGACGACTCTGAAATCTCTGAAATATATTTCTCCTTCGTTTAGAAATTAAATAAGAATAAAATTGGCTAAATAGGACACCGACAATGATAACGATAGTAAAACAGAGATTGAGTTCGAGAAAATGGACGCGTTTCTAGTCATTTTCATGGCTATGCGATGCCATGCATTGCTGACCATGAAAACGAACTCATGCCTCATTCTTTAATTATTTAAAAAAGTTATTTTTCTTCGTCCTCCTTTATGATAGATGCGACTCAAAATAGATGAGCCTGAGAAATGTCGAAATGTATGATCTTATTATTGCGAATTGTGATACGACACGTGTAGGAACCTGCCTGATGCAATTTGCTGCACCGAGTGAGATGACAAAGAGAGACGAAAAGATTCGTGGCAAAACCCAAAATACGCCGTATGAATAGATTATATTATTGTCCGGCTTTAAAAAAACAAAATACTATGAGTGTTCATAAACATTTGAAGGTGATTGAGTGACTGGTCCAAGTGGTAGGTGCAGGTCACAAACCCATGCGGGAATAGGACATGACAATGTTCTCAAGGGTCACCTCACTTGTCCTGGGTCTTCTCTATGTCCTTGTCCACTTCTTGTACCACATATTGTCCCACATTGTGGATGAAGTTGGCTGGAACGTCAGGCAGATTTGTAATCGCCTTCTCACCTGCCTCCCTGCCCACTCGACCCACGGCCAGCTCGCAAGCATTTTCCACACCCTGAGGTTGTAGTATGAAGTACAACAATTTGCTGTTCTTTGTTCTTAGGCGCCGTCCATAAATTACGTAACGCTTGCTAGCATGGGCAAGATAGGATTTTTTCCCTATCCTGCTCATGTCAGCCAGCGTTACGTAATTTATGGACGGCGCCTTAAATGAATTTACATGTTAATTAGGCGGCTGCGGGCGGATAAGAGGAAAACGCCCACACATTTGGGAGTGGTTGTGTTTCCGAGAGAACATTTGGGACCCCTCGAAACCTTGCTGACCAACTTAAAAGGGGTTGTAAGGAAGTGGGGTCATCACAACAGTGAAACCCAATTGTCCCCATCCCACGCTGACCTTCCCGCTGGGCAGCCTCCAGCCCATGTTGTTGATCTCCAAGCTTTAGCCAAAGTGGTGTCCTATGCGTGGATAGCGGATATCCCCATCGTCAGTTTATATGATCATAGTGGTGAGAGTTAATTATGAAAGCCCAAAACCATTGGTTATTTATTAAATACTATTAAATTATAATTCACGTAATTGTTTGTAGGGTACATCAAGTCAAATTACAAGCAACTTATACATTACGTGCAAGAAGAAATAAGTCATAACCTTTGGGTTGTTCAGGAACGAACAGTCCTACTTCCTAAAATTAACATACACAATGTCGTCGTCCACGATAAACGCAGTAACAACAACGGTTACATTAATAATGGCCATAGTATGAACGGTAATTTTGTTTTTGTATAAGAATATACTACCCATGTTTCTTTTGCCTTGAGTATGTAGACATTTAAAGCTTAATTCTGTATTTATTGTTATTCAGGTGTCATGAAAAATGGGAATTTGCCATTAAACGATCAAGAGATTCTAAATGTATGCATTTTTGGAAGTGACGATGGGAAAAAAGCGATTATACAAACTTGTAAAGACTTGTACCACGAGTTCGTTCATTCCAATTCGTCATCTAATAATATTTCTCAAAAGATTAAAGAGATGGACGAGAGAGTAGTAGATGCAAATATTAATTGCTCAGTTAATTTAAAATTTATTTCCTCTGATGATGGTCGTACCCTGAAATCTGAACCAGACCTTTTGATAGCGTTGGGAAAGGTAGTTTCAACGACAGGGTTTCTTCCTTGGCAAATACGTCTTACAGAAATGCAGTAAGTGAAAAAAGCGATATGATCGAAATTGTTTTGCGCCAACGCAGGGAATGCCCATTGTTCATATATGTTAAACTTTTTTGCAGCTGGCTACCACCATTGAAGCGATTTGGCGAAAGAGACTTTCTCCAATGCATGTTAAAATATGCTAATTGTCACCAAAGATTTGGAACATAAAAAATTTGTGACCATTCCGAAATAGTAAAGAACGAAACAAAATTACCCTATCATTGATCTTATAGTTATTTGCAAACATCCTGCATATATAGCACGGCACATGCGTTTAGAAACCACAGTTTGGAGTGTACAAACTGCTTTATTAACAGCATTGGCATAATTCATAATTGACTTTGGTTTGTTTTAAGGAAACATTTATTTGACCTTTTCGTTAGATGGTAAATACAAATACTTCAAACTTAACGAAATGTTATTATCAAAGTTGGTGACGGTCCGGTGGCATGTGTTCCTTTAGTCCAACTACAAGAAATAAGCATATTATAATTATTCACTTAAATAACACGTTATACAACACAATTTGTTATTTTGTAATGAAACGAATCCAAATTACCTTCTTGAAACCGATGTCAGCGGAATATTCTCTAAAACACTGCCTACAGATCATCAGGCCATATTTCCTAATGAGACCGTGTTTGTTTGCGCAGGCTCGACTGAAATCATTAAAAAATTACAAATATTATTGAGCTACCCCAAAAAAATATAAAACGCAGTATCAAGTTTTAAGTTCCATAAAAATTGAAAAATAAAAATATATTATTTGTACCAAGTTCTGGAACCCGCTCCAAATTTTCGGGGATGGCTATACCATATGTTTGCGAAACCCATGATTGATAACTACAGTTGTCGTCGTTCCTTCTGGACAATTTTGGAAAGTTTTGAAATTATTCAAAGAATTGTTTTCAAAAAGCCGGAGGTAAAGGCAAAAGGGAGAAAGGAGTTGTTGGATTTTACCACGTTCAGTGCTCGTTTGACTGGGCCGGGGCTGGCAGGTTCTGTTGGTTAGCTGCGTAGTGAGGCAGAGGGCGCTGGTGGTCTCGCTATTCAGCAAACCATGAGAAAAATGAGACTGCTGCAGTAATGGTCTGCAAGAAGTAGGCGAGATGAGACTGTGCCACAAATTCAAGGCGTAAATGTGTCACATACTTTATAACATTTTCACCAAATTGTATAGTCCGTCACAATATTGGAAAAATGTAAAGAACTAAATATAAAGAACTGTAAGACGATTGAACCAAGTGGAGTGAGAATCGTTCTAGTTCCATTCCAGAAAGGGACAAAGTATTCCTGGAACAAAAAGATTCTCACTTATCTCCATTTGGTGGTCCAACGACGATATCAATATCGTCGATATTTATGTTTATACTGACTGCAAATATGATTATTTACGTTTGCTTTTTTAATTTTTTCATGTTTGGAATATCCTTCTACACTGTATGTTGTGCAAGTTAAAGGATCTAATAAAGAATGTCGTGTGTAGGTCAAGGCACTGGGTTAACGTCTATATAGAAAAAGGTGAAATGATGAACAGATGAACTACATGAAACCTTGGTAAAGGATCGCGAATCTCCTCTTTCCCAGAATGGAACTTGTCAACTGTGTACATGTAGCGTAGAGATCGTAGGGAAGAAACTCACCCGGAGTAAAAGTAAAACCCGGGTTTCCTCTTGTGAGGCAACCAACCTCACTCACCAGACCAATAAGGATGATGATATTGGATGGCCTTGGCCTTGGCCATGCGGGTTTTCAGTGAGTCAGTTAGTGTCTCTGAAATTCGCTACTTTCTCTTTCCTTCCACAAACCAGTGAAATACCCCCCTTGACACAGAGTACACTTCCGCAGGACACAGTCTGGCTGGGGTACTCAATATGTTGCACCTATTAAAACTTATCTAGGCTTACAGAGGTTCCTCTATCTGTATAAGTAAAAAAGAGTGGGATTTTCCGTCATTCCGGTTGACTCTTTGATCTTAAATAGATAAGTATTAAATAAAAATAAAAATATGTAAATGTGTTTGGACGGTACTATCCGAAGACATATTATAAAAACTGTGCTGCAACATGGTTCAACGATGTTGTGTTCCCCTTTGTGACACCAAAGTTGGACAAGTGGACGTAAAAGGAGCAAAGGTATGTGTACAATTTTGCAAAAAATATTTCCAATACAAATACACTGTCAACTGTACATATGTACATATGCATTTATGGTTTAAAGGTGCGTTTTCATCGAATTCCTTTGACCCCTGACAAGTTTCTGAAATGGCGACAGCAAATCACGAACCATGGTCATTACACACCAGAGCTGACGGTGAACTCCAGAATATGTTCCAAACACTTTCTCCGAGAGGACTACATTGTGGATGATGAGCAAAAACCGGGGACGGCAGGAAATCATGTGCTTGCCAAAGACGCCGTCCCCACCATCTTCAAGTGGACTGACGAGGCGAACGCCACCCTGTCCAGAGCAATCCCCTTCATAAAGAAATCAGAGCTACAAAATACTTTGAATGGTCTCAGTGCAGCCGCAGGGCCGAAAAATCAGGGAGTGCAATGCAGTGGAAGTGCAGTGCATTCCCTGGAAGTGAAGAAGCTGAAACATGAGTTGGATAGAAAAAATGTAGTAATTCGTCGACTTTTGGATGAATTGGATGATCATCAGGTAAGATCATCGTCGGGGTCCAATAATAAGGGCAAATCAATTGGAGAAACTCAAGATTCCGTTAAAAGAAAGGATGAGGGGACATCCGTCGTCGTACAAACGAAAGAAGAATTGCATACTAGTCTTCCCTATCTTTCCAAACAGACTAAATCTGAGACTTTTTCCATTGCTCATTCCCCTGAGATGCCAACCCTTACACCTTCTGCTTTTACGCCGACGATGTTACCTGGGCATGCCGTTATCAAGGCTAACACTATTAGCCGCAGTAGTAACACTACAGTGGCAAACTTTGTAACTATTTCTACTCAAACCAATAATGATACCCAAGATATAAATTGTTCTGGTGAAGAGTCTCAGCCTAATAATGTTGTACAAAGAGTTTCTGTCATTAAAAGAGCTGGTTCTTCTTGTTCCACAAGAAGTCGAGATATTTTAATGCCACCAAAAAAACGCAAACTAAACTATCTCTACTTATGATGAAAAAAATGTTTACATTATTGGTTGACTCGACAAATCAATTAAATGTATTCCATGATTATTTTTGTACCTAATTCTATTTTAAATAAAATATGTATACATATTTGATACAAAATTATCATTAATTCGTATGTATATATACAACAACGGTGTATGATTATTCAATAAATAAATAAATATATATATATTATTATCACACAGTTAAGATTTGAAATTACAATCAAATAATCGGCCTTTAAACATAAAACCATATCATACCGATGGGACCACAATATCTGGCAATTCGTTTGGATTGTTAGCTGGAGCAAAGCTGTCGCTTCCAATACCCACAATATCAATTCCGGTTATACTTTTGCTGGTTATGGATGCCAGGTCATCGATACTCCTTCTTGCAATAAAATCATCTTTTTCAATCTGGATTGTGAAGTGGCTGAATCCAATGGACGAAAACAAGTTGTTCACATATCGTAGGATTTGTTGCTCGTTAGCATCCATAGTGGCTTGGATATGAATGGACCCTGCTAAAAACTGTGGTGCTGAATGAGTCCAAAATCGAAGAGTCTTGTAGCCTTTCACACCTTCAGCGGCAAGAAGTTGTAGGACCACTTGTTGTAAATTTCTTTCAAGTCCGGATGGAACAGAGAGGAGAAGGACACGTGAAGTATCCTTCAACAAAGGCAAAGCCGTCTTGGCAATAAGAGTGGCAATCACAAGGGAGCAGATTGGGTCTGCCACGAGCAAGTCGAAATGTTTTATCAACAGGGACGAAATAATAACGCCAATACTGCCAATACTGTCAGCTACGACATGAGTGAAGACCCCTATATAGAAATTAAAGAAAGATTAATACATACAAAAATTCAACTACTGTAGTATAACTTGTATAACTCATAATAAATATTGAGTTATGTATAGATAAAAAATCTTAACTGCGGCAGGCTAACCTCTGATATTTGCATTATCGTGCACATGAGTATGGTCTAATGTGCCATTTCGAAACACATAAATTCCAATTAGGTTCACAATTAGTCCAATGATAGATACCGTTAATGTCTGATGAGCATCGACGCTTGGTGGACTAAACAAGCGAGCCCAAGCTTCGACGAAAATGACACCAGCCACAACCAGTAAGAAGAAGGCATTTAAAAATCCTGATAAAATTTCAATTCTGCCGTATCTGTATAAAAATTCAAAGTTATTTTATAATTTATTTAAAAATGTAGTAAAATTAAATATCTTATAGTTGATAGTTGCGTTATGTTTTATATTACCCAAAAGGGAAACTTGGACTGGGTTTCCACCTGGACATTACTGAAGCACATAGTCCGATGAAGATAGCCATAGAATCAAACAGCATGTGAAAGCCGTCGGAAATTAGGCCCAAACTATTTGTTATAGCACCATACAGAAATTCTACAGTGGTAAATCCCACAGTGAGCACGAAATAGTAAAAAATCTTTCGACTCATTCTATCTTCCTGAATCTGCTTATAAAACGAAAATGCTAAACGAATGCAATTTTTCCACAAAGGAACGCGACCTTCGCCGGATAAATGACTAGAAAAGTTGAAAAGTGGAAGACCATCGGTAGAAAATCCAATCAAAGTTCCACCCCCACTAGCACGCTCAGACATTGTTAGACTCCATGTACCTTTTCAGAAAAAAACAGAGGAATAAATAAATATATATTAATGAGAAATTCATGTGTAAGATAAATTTTACTTACCAAAATAAATAAGTAAAAATGCAACAATTGCAGCTACGTTGGGAACTTCATCCATCGTGATCCATGCAAGACTATAAAAGAAAGCCGATAAATGGCAAGCACTAGTACCTATTCGTGCAACTTGCCAAGCATCCATCCTATGAAAATCAATGTATACATACATGGGTCTTTAAATCTCATAAACATTACGTATTTCCTACCCTATACAGTTAAAATATGGGCCTACCGTTTTATACAAATTGCATCAATGTAATAATTTAGTACGAATCCAAACAGTACTATGAAAATTAGAGTAAAAAAGTTGCCCCATATTGAAATAAATGTACCCTGAAAAAAATTTAAAAAAATTACCTTATTATCAAAGTAATTAGGCATAATTGATGATCAATTATTGATCAAAAGTAACTAACGGAAAAATTGCTCATACCCCTGTAAATCCATCCACCAAAACTAATATCACTAAAATAGTCCCTGAAGTAACTGTTGATATTGCATGAAGACGCTTTACACCTCCTACATCAACAGCCAGACGTCTGGATAATGCATCAAAGCTCAGTTTGAAAATCAGAAACACGATAAAGGTCATGATCCCAGCCTACAACAAATGCAAGAATCGTAGACATAGAGTTAATAAAATATCCTTTTATGTAACAAACCTTATAGTATGACCTAGATATTGGTATTATTGTATGTACCTACCGAATTTTTGGACAAATAAACATGACTTTGTTCAACACCAAAATTTTTATGGTGGTCATTTACTTCAGAGTTGTCGTCAAACAAAAGTAGCACCAGTAATCCAGCAACAAATAGAAAACATCCACGCAATCTGGGTCCCGATTTTGCTATATTATATAAATAAATTTTATCTTAACTAGTTAAAATTCAACTAACAGTTTATTTACTAGAAAATATTTGAAACCTACCAACAAATAAACCGGATGCAATTCCAGCCAAAGTGTAATCATAATGCAAAGATACAAACACCGTTCTCAACGGTCCAGTCAAAACTAAACCAGAAATCCAAGTCAACCAGAATAAAATCAGAATCATAGAATGCCTAAAAATTCGGAGCCATTGACCAGGTGTAATTGATATCTTTTTTGCACTTGATAGTGGTTTCTGAACAAATGAGTAGCTCAACCCAGATCTATATAACAAAACAAAAAATATAGTATATATCGGCACTCGTATGAAAAATGCATGTGACATTTTCACTTAATTGGATATCATTCGTACATAATCTGAATAAAAGCCAAGGTCTGGAAAATCGGGCCCCATCGTCCCAATAATAAACCAGTTTTCTCATGTTGTTTATTAAACTCTTGTTGTACTCGAATGATGTTTTCTTCCGTGGGGACTCCATGATGGTCACTGCTGCTAGGGTTCCGATGATGACCTCCTACTTGAGAATGCGCAACCTTTTGGAGGAACTCGGCCAACAAAAAAATTGCCAGTGAAGAGCACACTTTGACAGCAACGAGAAGCGAAATAAACCAGGGCCTCCTGGACCTGAGCAGTAAATCAACCCACCATTAATAACTTGGTTGTGATGTAAATGGACAGATAAAGAATAACAATAAAGTACACGTCTACTATACCTGTCTAAAGGACGACCACCATATTTTGGTAATTTAGAAGCAGATGATGATCCAATTGCTACTGATCCACTGGAAAACATGCTGCTATCTCAACTGAATGGGTGAAGGTATGGTAGAACAGGCCACATCATCATCCTACAGTCGTAAGTTAATTAGATAAACAACATGATGGATATATAACATAAAATGATAAAGTAGCAAATTTCATACACTTGAACTGACAACCGAATTGAATTTTAATATCTGCAGAGCAAAGGAAACCCTATACCCATTTTGTTTGCCATACAGAAATATTGCAAGGTCAATTTACACTTATTTACAATTTGATTTTAATCAAGTTTGCAAATTGACATTAGGATTTGAATTTGGTGAGCAGAACAGATGATGATGATGATGAGGAAAACAACAAACAACAAATTGCGGTGTGAGTGATGTAAAGGGCCGACTCCGGCCAGTCTCTCTTCTCCTCTTCTTATCTCAACTTTGTTCATCGATCAGCCGGCGCGATCCAGGGGCGACTCCTCACACAAACCAACATCAACCAATTTCTCGCCTCATGCATGTTTTTAGTTTCCAATAAAAACTTCAAAATTTTTTAATGTAACGAGTACTGCATTCGACGTCCTAGAATTAAGTACATGTTCCTCATGCAAAATTGGAGCTTGTTAGACTCAAAATCGTATCCACCATGAATTTCGATTTGATTATTGTTTTCGAACATTGATGTTTTCAGCTTGTTATTTTGGTCAGCGTTTAACACCAGTGTCTATACCGTATCCCTACCTGTATCGCATTAAACACCACGATTTATATCATGTTATTGGCATAGATTGTAATTTGCATGAGCGGCGTGGTTTCTACCTCGCCTTCTTCTTTTCCGCCCCTGTGTTTTGCCAGCTGGGCCGATCTTTGCTGCCTCTGTTGTTGAATCTTGAATCTGCTGGCTCGAACACGAGGCTCTGAGCCATACCGCATAGTAACAAGCAATCCGTAAACAGGGGCGCATTGAGACGACTTCTGGGGAAACATCCGTGCGTTGTGATCAAGTCATGCGTCCAAAGCAGTATCCTCAGATTAGGGAAATACCTGCGAAACATGAGTCCTTCTTGACCGTACAGTATGCAAAATGGTACCCTTTTAATTTTTTGTGTGAATTATGGGCACATTTTATGGCTTTACTGTGACGTATTTTTTTTGCAAGAGGGTGACAGGATGGCTGATTGCCTCTCTCGGGAGAAGTGATGGGAAAGAGTGGTTGCTGGCTGTTTCTCTGGGTCTCCGTTTTTATTCTCTTGCTTGGTGTCAACCCTACCAGTTCATAGTTAGTAAGATAGTGTCATTTTCCTTGTTTTCTTTTCTAACTCACCACTTCACTACTGTCAACTCGACGACTCACTTCTCCTCAACTTATCGACTGATCTTTTAGTTCTTTAGTTAATCTAGTAATTAGTCTATAAGCTGCATCCACCCACATTACACAACGTCAACGTCCCAAGCTATTATTAACAAGAGCACACAAATCAAAATATTTTTTTAATAGTCGCCATTTTCGCAGTCAAAATTTTGCCACTCGTAGGACGTGGTAGTAGTTGATACAAGGATTTCTAAAGTCAAGACGGAGGCCTTATAGGGAAATTTGGGGGCCGAGGCTCATCTTCTTCTAGAAGACTCCGTAGGTGGAGATGGATTTCGGGGGGCAGCAGCAGCCACAGGACCCTGACTCATTTATGGGGTCCTTCAGAAGAAATGACCGGGCAACCAAACAAATCATGGCCAAGGCGGCCACCATCGTTCCAAAAGGTATTGCTAGTTAAATGGACCTCAGTAAAATCGTGGCGTAAATAAATATTGGGCTAATTTTGTTTCACTTTTTTATAGCCTGTGATATCTTGGGGATTTCTCTCAGGTAAGACTATCAACACTTACGATACCCTCCGTGTACCTTAAAACTCATTCATTCATCATCAGTTATTTTATGTGAGAAACGTTAAGAGCTCATTCACTGTTTTGATATGAGGTTTTAATAGAAATTTAAACCGTACCATACAGTTAAATTTAAAGTTCTCGCTATCTTTGAGCAATTGACAAAACACTTGATACTTAAAGGCCCATCATCAAATCGTCATCTATTCGCCGCCATGTAATAATTTCCCATCCATACCTATACTATCTATCATGTCTTTATTTTCATTTGAATTGTTCTCACAAGCAACTGAATTAAACACTCAATTAGTGGCTCGTTCGGCATTCTTAATTCTTTAAGCGAGTGGGACAGTCTTATTACTGGATGAGACTTTGCTTACCTTGAACATGATTTTTTAAATGTAAGGATAGTTAAATTGTGAAAAATTCAAGGACGATTTTTTCGCCTCCATTATTATTATGAATCAAATCAGTGAATTGCATCATTCAAGTTTAATAGGGAGAAGGAGCGGGGATGGTGATGGTACATATAATACTTTGGAGTTGGAGTTGTGTATTGTGTTCATTGAAGTAAAACCGAGGTAGTGTTGTTGGTTGTTATTGGTTAGTTTTTGTCAGAGTTGCGAGCTAATAAGCAGACAGGTTGGTTGGTATATTCATCATGGATGATAATACCTGAGGGCATGCTATCATCGCTGTAATTGTTGGTATCCTCTTCTTCTCAAGGGAGCTGGCAACATTAGTATTTTAAAGAAAAATGGCGATTTCGAAGGAATGCATGGCTTGTAACGCATGTCAGATTTGCAGGGGGGAAATTGAGACGTAATATTAGCAGTGCGGAGAAAAGGTTATATTACTCAAATTCACCACAACAAACAATGATGAAAGTAGGAAAGGGAATCCCTCTCTGTTACTAATCCTAAGTTTCTTGGTTGTGGTTATAATATTTTCCTTCCCTTCTCCGAATTGGATTTCCTTCCAGGAAATGCAATATGCAATGGTTTAGGAGGGCAATTGACACGGAATAAAAGGGAGACCTACCTACCCATTGTGCTGTCATCACATTATTTGTCTGATACAAGGGTTAGCCCTTAGCCGCCCTTTTTACTTTTATTGTCCCAATCTTACTGAACAGGAAAAAGGGCACCCTTATTACTATGCGCAAAAGCATTCAGTAGGTAAAAATGAATGACTCACTTGTATGCATATGCACTCACTCTTATCGTTTTGTTCAAATCCATAAAACCGCATCATCGCTGTTGATTATTGCCCACCTGGGCCAGTTTTTATTGTTTAATAAACTGCGAATAAAGTACGAGAAACCCTGGTGGTGTGGTGAGCGGAGCTTTGTCTCAATTTTGGATCAACCATTTTCATGTGAGTTCGCATTGTGTTAAAATTCGTAGCAGCAGAAGAAGTACATATTCACGAAGCTGTGTTTTCAGAATTCGGTGTATGTATTTGCATTGTGCGATCATCTCATGGGATGGGAAGAGATATCATACGGCGTGCTGCTAGTTTGATGATAGAATGCTTGATGTTGACTTCAACAACTTTAAAGAGCAATAATAGGAAGGCAAATATATAGTAGAGCTATTTAATAGTGGGAATGCATGGCGAAGACCATGCCGTGTTTACGCCATTAAAATACTGCCGCACTAACTCCATCCTCATCATCTCGAAGAGCTGTTACGTTCTGTTTTCATATCTCTATCAAATCTACCTAGACCTACGTATGCACTTTGGTAATGCTGTTATGCATCACACACACCAACAACCGATTCAGCAGAGATCAATTTTAGCCTTATTAGTGTATCATTGTTCACAATTTTTAATACATAAATATATTATTTCCCCACACCACATGCCCCAAATATCAGTCATCAGTTGTCTTGTCAGTGCATTGCATTTAAAGTTTAAAGCGCTGCCTTGTAAACGAATGTGCTACAAGAGTGGAAGGAAACTCAGCGTGGTCGAAAGCATGCCGTTTTTAATTGCGACGACGAATAGCGTTGTCTTTTAGATGGATGTATCTATGTGTATATAGTTAGTAGAACTAAATCAAAAGCAAGTTGAACTTGTGAAGGGCATGCAGATGAAAAGAGTCTAATTTAGTAGGAACGAATTGAACGAACAGTGAGAGTATTTGAGTATTATAGAAATTGGACTAACGCTGCTTGGGTTTGACGTACTACAAAAATGGATTTTCTGATTTTAAAATATAAAGCCAGGATTACTAGTTTCCGGTGGTATTGTTATTAATTCCGTCCAGCTTCCTGTCTGACAAACTGCATTGTTTTTGATATTACGACTCGATTAAAATATTTTTCGGTTATTTACACAGTTAGACCCCCATTGTACATAATTTATTGGCATAGTTGTCAAATATGTACATATGTATGGACGTCATGTGTAAAAATTTAATACTCAACTTCAACGAGGAAAATTATTATTTTTTAACTCGTATTTTTTACTGGTGCACACCAATATAATCTCTCGGCTAACTCATAACATTAGTAATTACTCTTTCAATATTTATCATTGGTTCGTATAACCTCATTATTCTTAATCCGTGCAGGGGACATATTATAATCTCAGGAGGAAAGTTGGAACTAAATAAGCTCATAGCGTATGACAGCATTGTTGCATGTTTCATGGCTTTTGTTAGTTGTCCTTGCATTTTAATGTACGTTTACGTAAATTGATTACAATAAATTTATCGGTAATTATTTTTATGTGCATATAACCACATTATTTATAACCAATCGATATTATTTTAATGGGACGAGGAAATGTCATTTTTACAAGCGTGTAGAGAGTCTAGTTTTTGTTGAATTATGTAGCACTGTACCGACACCATGCTGAAGCGAATAATATGGCGTGGGTTTTTTGTGTACGGAACTTAGGTGGAGGAAACATGAGATGATGATATCTTATGAGGAGGTAGATAAATCGGTGACTCCACCAAGTGAAAATTGGCACATGATCAGCATTGCGAGCTGGCTTATATAACGCTCTGTTGTTCATATTTATTTTTCATTAGCCAATTCTTTTAAAGGATTTGGGTGACCTTCGTTTTCCTTCACTTCATTTCTTTCACGTCATTCTGAGAGTCGAAAGTAAGTGATGTTGTTGAATATTCAAGTGTGTATTGAACTACTTGAGCTCATTGGTTGCTCTTGCTACCTATTGTATACATACCTGACATGCAACTGTTTACAGAGCACTTGAGCAGTAATAAATGGAGTTTAGTACTTTTTGTTCTGGAGAACATAGAACAACATGTGTAATGCTGTGCGTGCATCTATTTATGTCATATGTCTTATCACAAGTAGTATGTATGTGGTAATAATTTTGAGTCATGCTAAATTATTATTCTCTGTTTTTAATTATTTTCAATTAATAATTCTAAGTAATATCCAGCACGTGTAGAGATTTTATCGTGATGATACGAGTTTTGCTTTCTCAATCCAATTTCTCATTTTGAAATGAGAAATTGGGTTATGCTGGTATATTACATGCAAGATCACGGCACTATCGAGTTACTTTCGTTAGCTTGAAACGCGTTCAAGTTTTTATAGCCTACACTTTCGTAGATAGCAAATATTTTTAGCAAATGGTAATCGCTCTCCTTTTCTTCTGTTGACTGCATATTGGTGTTTGCGAACATCAAGAAAGCAAGATGCCTCATAAGAGTCACGCTATAATACTTACACTCTTGTTCATGTACATATCCAATCATCAAGCTTATTACTATAGTACACTTTACGTTTTGTATTTTGAGGCCAGATTTCATGCAGTTTCGAACATGATATGCGAAAAGACTATGAATTCCGCCCACTATAGTTGTCTATAGGTATATTGAACACTCGTTTCGTCAGCATGACAGCCTGATATCCAGAAAGCATCACAAAAAGACCATGAACCAGATCAAAGTTCCATCAAAATGATCTCTTATCTACTTACATTGCACACTATTACATGTACACGACTTTAATTGCATTTCACGTAAACGACCATAATTCAATACTCGTCCTGATGATCATAGTTAAACATGTTACGAGTGGATCTCATTTAGTTTCCTACATAATAATAAAATGCAAAACCAATAAAACCATCATCTGCTCATGTCGTTTCCATTCTTGTTTTGTTGGTTCATGCCCTTCGCTGCTGTTTAAAGTTCAACGTGTTTAAACGTAAAGTCGGGCTTGACAACTACATAGCTCAAAAGTATAACGAAACGAAATATGTACACGTTGTGTCACATCACTCGATTTTAATCTTTGTGCACAAATTAAATCGCCAATGCCATTTGTTGCTTTTTTAGGCGATGATGAATTGATTGCGATATCAATTTTGCTGTTGTTGATACCAGCATCCCAATATTATTATGCTGTGCCTCTGCACCTTGTTGAACTCGGATTTAAAAGTTGAAGGTTACTTGCTCATTGCTCGATTAATAACAATAATCATTTTACCACACGAGCAAAAAGGATATGCATACATAAACATAATATGGCTTGACACTTGTGGTGAATTGTGTGCACTATTTGTTTATGTGCATGTAATAGTATGCATGCATCTATTCTATATTATACAGTTACAAATTATGACTCTTTTAGGTAATAAAGAGTATTTTCGTTGAATATGTATCCCGTGATTGTGTGTTCTTGATTAAACTATAATGTGTGGCGAAGTGTGATTGTACGTATGTTTCTGTATGAGATCGTGCGTAAAGCATATACTTCATCGACTTTTGGGTAGGGATTAAGGCATCATCTCCTTCATATGTTAACTATAACACGAACTCGTGAAAGGGTCAAAATGCACCGAAAAAAAATCAAGTCAATAAACACATGAATTGTGAACCCAGTACTTAACATGTGATTGACTTTTGAATTGTATATTATCCTAAAGATGTTATGCGAAAGAAAGGATTTGCAAAACTGCGAATGAGGGTTATTTGGTTCTGAGTTGACTGACATATGTATTATGATATGATATTGATTATGAATAAGTATTCAAACTGTAATTAATTAAAACTTGATAAATCGCTGACTAGGAGGAAACTTGTTTTTTTAATGCCAAATGAGTTTGGCTATTGATTTGACACTTTTGATAAATCACATGAACGCCTCATACATATTCAGAGCTTGCTTCATTAATGTAGTTCACAAAAGTTTCCTGTGTGAATACTTGATACATTTATAGTTAGTATATGAGTTGACCCTTAATATTCTTCACATAGGAAACAGATTGTTTGCCAACATGTGGCAAATTGGGTATGTTTATTTAGTTCGTTTGTTGAACCTTCTAAATAATTCAAGTCAAGGGTCAAAAACCATTGGCACTCGGATTTTGTTTATAGAATTGTACCTACGATTACTACATTTTTTAAGTCGTTGTTTATAAGTGTTATGAGACATACGAAGTCCAGCTTCCAGCACCCTTTCATCTTGTCGCATGTCGATAATAAGCCATGAATGGATTAATTGTTGCAAGTTTCATCATAACAACATGGCCATCAAGTCATTGGTAGTTCTGTGTTTTCCCTGCTTTAGTTATGTTGGCAAATAGGAATGAAATGAATGTTTGCTAAATATGTACGACAGCTGGGTAATGTGGCTTGCTTAAATTTAAGCAATGGCAATGTCCTGCCCTCGATGGCCGAAAGCCATCGACGAGTTGAATATCATTTAGATAACACGAGTTGAATACAGCACTCGGAACGAATAAAAATAGATTTTTTGCAACGCACTTAATTCTCTTGTCCTCTTATTCGTACTCTTTTTTTTGTCGGAGAACGAGATATCTGTATTTATTCCCTTTCTCAAGAATTTACTTGGCGATTGGAAATTATTAGTGTATGCATGATAAGGAATGCGCTACTGGGAACTAATCCTAAGAATGAAATATTAACGTTACTTTCTATTAATTCTAGCGATTCGGAGAGTGAAGCCGAAGAAGAGAACGACGACACTGCCGCAACTCGCGGAGAAAGGTCCCCACATCATCAAATAAGTCATCATCATCATCATCAAGAATATTCACTCGCCTCGATCGATGGTGGAAGCGCCGATGGTGATGACTCTAACAACACAACAACAACAACCATTGTCGATAACCAACAAGTACAAGATGCCAGACCAAAGCCAAACTTCAGAGCCAGAAGATTGCTAACCCCAACGCGTGTTTCCGGACTGGAAACCGTATTGGCAAGTCATGTTCGAAAATCTCGTAAAAGGTGTGCATCCACCCCATCCCCTCTCAATATGGGCCAGTCAAACTCAGAGGAACTCCGTGATTTGAACCCACCGACAAATAAAAAACGGAGGTTCCCTTCGATCTCATTATCTGGTCCAGGGCCCTATTCGAACAACAATACGAATGGATCTGGAGGATTGTCTGGTGGAAACACTGCTGCGGAAAATAACCAGGGAAATTTATCGTCGGGAGATTATGCCATTCGAAAGAGGATGATGCAGGACATTGAAGATCTGCAAAAACAGTTTCAACAGCTCGATAATCTTGAGAAACTTCAACACGACCTAATGCTGAGGTACATGGAGATTAATCAGCAATATCAACCAAGTGGCACGATTCAGCAACAACGTCAACCCAGTTCTGGCGACAGTAATGGTACAAATACTTCAACCACTGCCATTACCACCACCACCACTGCTACTACTACTGAACAGGAACTAGGAATTGATGTCAATAATCCAGTCCGAGTCGGAGGGGAAAATATTGTTGGCGAAATTGAGCAAGTTGAACCAGTCATGGCCATAGAAGAGGAGGGAATAGACGAAGAAGAAGACATCAACGTTATGAATGACGATGAGATCTTTTCTGATGCCGATCTCATCATTGGGGCTGAGGAAACTGTTGACAACATAAGTGCAGAAGAAGATTCGGAAATTGGCTCTCTCATGTAAAATCGTGTTACAGGATGATATCTGGTCATGGTCATACGGAGCAAGTTTGCAAAACAATGTGAGGAAGAGCGTTAATATGAATGGTATAATAATAAGTATGTATGTATGCGTGTGTAGATGATATAACGAATCCTAGAAATGTCGAGACAGGAAAGATTTAAGAGGGATCAGTTGGGTTAAGGATTTAAGGGTTAATAAGACTTGAAAAAGTAACAAAAAAATTAATTCCATTATTATCTCTACTATTATCGAAAATACCGAGTAAGTACGTTGTGTGTATGGTATTAAAATGTATATGTATAGAGAGAGTTTGTCAAAATAACTCGTAGTGGTCAGTCAATTCCTCCAGAATTATATAGCCTTTACTCTCCTGCTGACATAATAAGATATAAACACAACAATACGTCACCTACGTACATCATACATATACCCAAATACAATACCTCCTATTATACCTACTCTTAGTATTATTTCAGATTACCTGGTGAGAACGATATTTAGTTAACTTATATAAAACTGAACTTTGATTTGAAACGATGAAGCTTTGGTCAAGTTTATCTGACTTGTCCGGTAATGGAGTCTCCTTCGGGCTCCGCACAGTAATATTATTATTCCTACTTTCAAAGTTTTATTGGTCTGGCATGTTTTGTAGGCTGAAGGAAATCAATTAATTGCCTACATAAAAGTAATATAGCGGAAGCAAGTTAAAGTATACTACTAATACCTGATTATTTTTTTGTCTCCCTCCTCGTCCTATTTTTTCGAGTTGCATTTTCAAAATGCCGTCATACAATTACGTTTAGTACCTGCCTACACCTACAACCACGAACCAACCAATAATAATGAAACAAAATAATACAACGTGAACTAGTTAGGCTTTGAAAAAAGTACCACCTACTTACAAAATATACCACTAATAATAAACCAATTCAGTACGTGAAATACCACAAGAGATACAATATCCAAGTTCGTATAGCTATTAAAAAAATAATTTGAATAGTATGAAAAAAATAGTTATAAAAAATAGGTTATAAATAATTATGGCGCATGTTATTAGACTAATAGCATCTCCGTATTTGTTTACGATCGTTGTCTCACTCATTGTCCCTTTCCTTAAACTACATGTATTATTATTTACAACAATAATTCACTCTGAAATGTGTTGTCAAACGAAGAGGGTGTATTCAAGTCGTATAGATAAAGTTTACCATACATGCATTTCCAATGTATTGTATTACAGCACAAATACGTATGCCCAGTGTTATCAATTATTCTACTGGCAGTTAATTGTCAGATTTGTGGTAATAATTGCTATTAATTAATTACAACAATACAAAAAAAATACTTTAACCTTCGAGTACATTTAACCATCAACCATTGCTGCTGGTGGTGGTACTACTATACAAAGTGTTTAACTCGTTTAGGTTGTGTTAATCTTCTCAAGAAAAATTGTATGCATTAATGATGTCATATTTTATTGCACTTTAGGTTAGTGATATAGCTTGTAATCTCATGTCTCATTTAAAGTCAGCTTATTGTAGTTGTGCTTTGTTTTAGTAAAATGTTTAGAAAAGAAAAAGTAAATACATGCATACGTCCAACAATGTAAGCCATACATTTAGTTACTTAAAAAGCAAAATAGAAAGTCATTTCAATTGAATTGTATAATATATTATTATATAAATTACAGTCTACACGAATCTGGATTTCTTTTTAACTTTACAAAATTGTGAATAATTAATTAGTCATTTCTGGTGCATATTTTAATCCTGATAAAAAGTCACAAATCTAAATTGTATTGAATCAGCCAAACCAAATGTTTTTTTTGGGAATTGTGTAATAAACCCGTTGCAATTATTATTATTATTATTCAAAATGCGAGTGATGCAAATAAATTCCTGTCCTAAACTATTCTGATTTGATGGATTTTAAAAGAATTTGTAATGTGCAATTAAATATCAAAGAAATGGCAGGGAAAAGTGTTAGATCAATAACTGAAGTATCGACTGATATTAAGCTAAATTATTCCTTCTTCGCAATGTTGAGGGGACAATTAAAGTATATACGTGTGTCCGTAGTGTAAGGTATGTATTTATACAGAATGTTAACAAATTAGGGTTAATTGATACCAAACACTTTCGTCGAAAACGATTTTCGACCTTTCAAATTAGATACTTCGTATTTTTGTTTGTTATCCAAGTAAAATAGAAGACATTTCATAACATTAAAAATAAGTAAATTTAGAGTTGAGTAAAAATATACAAATAAGGAAAACCACTACATCACATATTATAAAATATGTTACACTCTAATGAATAAGTCCCACCAATGATTTCTTATAATATGTAATTTCACTCACAATATTGATGAATTATTGTTTAACATGTGAGCATATTCCGAATTTGATCTTGATTGTCCAATATTTAGTGATTTTGTGAATCTGAATTTAAAATTGAATTTATTTTTATTATTATATTCTGCAATGATGATTGGTCGGTCGTTACTTTTTTGAGTGAAGCCTCTCAGAAAATTGTTTCATTGATATTAATGGAATATGATAATTGGGTCCTTTTCCTGCTGCGTTGAATCAGTGAATTAAGTAAAAGATACAAATGAATGTTAATGCAAAAAGTTGGATGCAATTGAAAATTTGTCCAATAAATTTATTTTTTGTTTTCAAAATTAATCCAAAAACCGAACGTTCTTTACTTTAGTTATATGTACATCTTATACATATTATCCACTTGTTAAACCATGCTGCATGATAGAAACCTATTGTGCAGTCATTTTCTTTGCATCTATCTTAATTTCTTAAACCAACGGGGTCACCCTCTTTGGCTCCCTTGACCAATATTTTTCAAAGTGGCATCTTTATTACTGGGTGTAAATTTCCCCATACCTTGCAAAAATTTTACTATCTCTGACAAAGGAAGAAAACAACAATGTGACCCACGCTGCGTGGTTCACCTGTATGATCCTTCTGGCATAATATTTACCATGTTACCCATAAAATGCCTCCCGAGGGTAGTACGGAAGTAAATTTGTAACATTCAAATATTGGAATTTAATGATGTACATAATAATTTCTAGGAAAGTGGGGCAAATCGTGGATAAAAATGACTGCACACAAAGAAAATGTATGTATATGCATATTTGTAAATAGAATTGTCATTTTTATCCTGGCAAAAAATATAAACAAGAACCACAATTACTATTATGTAGTATCAAATGAGATAGTAAAATGAATGGCAAATAAACTACATACACTTACCTACTGCAATTGAAAAATGTAAATAAATGACAATATACATAAATAATATGCGTCCCATTCCGGTTCCAGAGTTATCTACTTTGATTTTGTGTCAAAGTGTCAATAGGACCTATGATGTTTGCTTCAGCCCAATAAACCCATTTCCGACGCGTCATCCCACATGGGGAAACCGGAAATGCGGAAGTAGCTTTGTTTATGTTTATATTTTTATTGTGTCACCAGTCGCATTTGGATTACGACAGGCATTTATAATAACATAATTCCAGGTACTTTTGTCAATAAGCGCAGGTATAAATGTCCAGGCCGTGGAGTTGGATAGTCAGTGCGAATCAAGCCTTTACATCCTAAGAAATACTTGGCTTGGAAAAAATAAAAGTTTCCAACCTTTGTTTGAAAATTTCCTTATAAATTTATTCCAACGGTAAGGACGATGAAGAACCCATCATCTCTAATAATTCTGACACTTTGCACATTTTGCTGGCACTCCTCCCACTCGAAGCCACTTAGCTTGGACAATGGTCTAGATGTTGAACTCATCGACAACGGGACAACTTACAAACTGACGAGCATGCAGGATGGAATGGTAATCAATCATAATCACCACGATAATAATAATAATCAATAAATAGTAGAAATTACGATACACTTACTTACTACGCATCATATGCAATATACCATTGCCCTTGTTTATTTCACAGGTCATCACTGTACTTCCAGGTTATTTGACTCACTATCAAGACTGCTCCTCATTTTTTCAAGTAGATTATAATTACGGTTTTTTTTACTTAGGCGGTACCGTCATTACGGATGAATGGAAAGGTCACGAAGAGCAGAAATGGACTATATTTGAGCATCCCAGGGGTACACAAGTTCGAATTTACAGCATAGAAATTTTATACCGAATCCTTATTGTACTTTGTTTTACTTTATTCAAAGATCATCTTGCTCTGGTGTTTGTCAACTACGCCGTGCCATACAATGACCTCAGTGGTTACGAAGAACTAGAAGATAATCCGGGGATCTTCCCCCGACCTCTGACCCTCAATAAACACAGGATCATGCCGGATCTGAAAAGGGAACATGCTGTTCAACTGCAGGAAGACCACTTCCCCGTTCCATGGCAAATTATTATCAGGAATCGTTGGTGTCTGCAAAACAACGGGTAAGTCTTCTTAAGCATTAAACTTATTAAAATATATACCAGGAATTGGTTCTAAATCTTAATATTCTTGTTTAAACAGGCAATACAGACAACTGGATATCGATGATTGTGAGTACGATCCGGCCCCTTGGCAATATTGGGAATTAAGCATTGTTCCACTTGGACAACCTGAGGATTTGTCCTGATCTCTTCGACCTATGTCGTAATCGTCTTCTAAAATGCATACTCATCTACATTTAATTTATTATAGCGTAATCTCTTGTTTTCTCCATTTTTATACACCTACTTATAAAACTTAAGCAAATTAAACGAAATGTTAACCAAACTTGTACATTGGTAAAGATAATCATGGGCATACACAACAATAAGTGTGACAGTCTTCTCATATTTCCCGAATACTATAACCCTTTCCCAAGTTCGAATTCTCATATTTGGAGAAGAACTATCGTCATCAAACATAACATAGTGTACGTGATTGATAAGTACTCGACTTACAAACTTTATAACTTTCTCACACCCACCCATAGCACAACCCCACTGCACAAACAGAGCACAATAATGGCTTCCTTCATAAATCCCTTAAATCCAATTCCGCCCGAACTGAGGAAAATCCAAGGGATTGACAAACTGAGTCGCCAAATTGAGAAGGAGGTTCGGAGTCCCAACGTCAATGAAAAGTCGAGCAACTTGCCCCACCTCCTCTCCATCCTCAAGTGCATCCTCCAGTCGCAGGGTCAGAGGCTACCCTCAGCAGTCTTGAAACCTTTCGCCTTCTCCAAAGGGAGGTCGGGTCGTCTGGTGGTAGATTTGGTGTCGCCTGATGGGGATTCGTGGATTAAAATTTCAGCCAGGAATCCCAAGGCACTAAATCTTCTGGCAGCTGGAGGGGGGAATTTCGGTCAAAAATCAATCGTTGATCATGTCCAAGATTATTTGATTTGCGCCAAGGAGAACCCCTGCCTGTTCCGAGTACCAAAGGTACTAGAGAATTACGGTTATTGATATCAGGCGGATTGCATATTCTTAAGAAAGGGAGTCACGCTGAGTTGGAATTTTTGGGATTAAATTAACGGTGGTTATTTGTTCTACATAGGTGACCGCAGTTTTCACGAGTGGAATTAGTGAATCGCTCGCCATTGAGTTAGAAGCCCTCGGGACAGTTGTCCAGGGAGAAAGGTAAGTGATGTACAAACACGTAGATACAAATAGAGATGGATAAAATATCTCACAATACACTCACATGGAAAATAGGATTCCGGATGAACAACTTGAGCTTCATCCTAGGATAAGAGTTTACGAGGACAGAAATAACCTTCAAGGCTTCAGGGACGACCTCCTGCTTGGTGCGGCAGAGGAAGCCACGCTCAGTGCCTCTGTAGATGAAACGGTCTTGGGGTTTAAAAATCCCAGCCTTGATGGGGTCACGAAACTGAATTTGGACATTCCAGCATTCCTTGCTTACGTTTCCAATTTAACCAACGGACATTCGAACGTCAAATTTCCAAAAGCTATTTTAGCAAACCAGGCAATATCAGAAAATCTTAGGCCACAAAAAGTTATACTGGATAAAGTTTTTCATGGTGAGGTATTTTTATTAATAAACGAGTATGTATTTTCCTGTAATTGGAATTATAACAATTATTGTCGTGAATGGTTGTGTTGTTTTGCAGGGAGGAAATTATACTGCTGTGAAACTGCCTTGAAGGAATTCCATGGGATTTTATCCACTGTTGGTGGTCCAGCAGAGAAAGAGAGGGCTCGAAACTTTCTCTCAACCGTTACAATTGTTCCGGACCAGATGACGGAACGAGTTAAGTCATTGTGTGTATCAGGGAACATTAAATATAGATCGTTGGTGATTTTCGGAACTGGGGACACTTTAGAAGCAGTGACCGTCACAGCAAATACGGGATTTGTACGATCAGCCAAGACTCAAGTAATTATCTACGCGCTCAATATAATCCATGTAATACACAAATAATTGGACTATTTATGCAAATGTTATAATATCGTTGCAGGGAGTGGAACTTGCAGCATTTGTACATGAATCAAGAGCATTAACCGAACAAAAGGAAAACAAGGTTAAAAGTAGCAGTAGCAGTTGACAACTTGGAAAATTTAACTGACGATCCCTAAATCCCTGAATTTTGTATTATGGATTAATTTTAACTTGTCATTTACATAGTCAGCTGTATACAAAAGTTTGATATCTGTCCGTTTGTAAATAAATCTTCAGTACAAAAGTTCTCTGTCTATGATTATCCTTCATCCACAAAACGCTACCATCAAGAAACCCTAAATTTGGGTGTCAATCTAATGCTTCAAGAACCAGACCTAGTCAACATGATGTAAAATGAGATATATACTAGTCGAATTTAGCTGCATCATGTATAAGCTGAGTTTTATGGATATCTTCAATAACTAATAAAATCTATGTACATATATAAAATCATATACTTTACAGTATGCATATAAATATGTATGCATTTATGTATGTGGGGATTTAACATCCACTGATTCTAAAGGTATAGATAGATAAACCGCAAAATAACAACCACAAGGTCAATCAACATAAAATTCAGTTAAACGATTAACGACATTGACCCGTGCATGTGACTAATTCAATGCTTTTGAAATGCAGAACATAACATCCTGTGTGTGCATATGTGCATTGAGAGCTGTAATAGATTGTAGATAATTATGCAAGTGCAGATATTTATGTTTATTGAGATTGATTCCAGCAACTCGAACCATATTCTCGGTTCAGTGAAATTGTTAAAACATTTCCAGACTGTAAGTATATAAGGCTTTGCAACTTTGAGGATTTGGTTATACATAATCAAGTCTCTGAACAAGAATTTCGACGTAACTCATCTTCGCTATAAATACTCGGTAAACCATTAATCCATGAAAGCAAAATTGCATTTTAACATAATTTTTCACGTTTAAAAATACTAAATTTAGATTACATTATAGGAAATCTGAACTGAACCAATACGATGACTGACAATCGACGGAAATTTCTTATCGGGATCACAGCCATAATTTTGCTGCTGGGGTTGCTGGGAATGGCAGAGGCCTGCTACAGCATCGCGTGGGGAGGCTGCACAGGAAGCTGCGGGCGCGGAATGCACTGCGTCAACTTCGGATGGCGTCCCGACCATAATAATTGTAAATGTGTCCGCAACTGAAAACCCATTATTTTCTGGTCATAATTTGTACCCTAATTTATACTTGTATTTTGAAATATATTCTATAGTACAATGCCGCGATTGTATTGACGAGTATAAACTTAAGACAACGACGTAAATCATTTATTCATTGATTATCCATGTGTATTGATGCTTCCATTGCTGTCCTTGGACAGTTTTTTCTCAATTCCAGCTTGTATGAAAGGCCAGTCCATGTATGTCAATCAATACCTGGTCAATATTTGCAATTAATTGAGAACTCATATCACAAGTTCCGTGAAAGGAAGTTTTGCTGGAGGAAGAGCTTTGACAAGTGCACATTTGGAAAAGTGGAATAACGAGCGAATAACGACCCATTCCATGTAATGAAGACAGGTCGTTCTTTGTTTGAGTACTTTGAGTCAATAAGTGGATGTTTTCAAACAACTGGAATTTACGGACGTGTGTGTTGACTTGACGTTGATACATTAAGTATCACAGTTGGCACTTGTAAATTTTATGGGTAGCATGAAAGTGATGATTTCGCATGGACAAATTATTAGTCAAGCGCTCTGAAAAATAATATTTTTGTAATAGCGCAGGCAGGTATACATATGTCCTATTAAATATCATACACTCGTCACTCGTTGAGAGTCCATAGTCCAAATGTAGTTATATGAAATCGGGTTGACTGGATAATTAACGGACAGTGGATTATGGTTATTTTCATTTTTCTGTATATTTTAGAATTTATATTTAATTCGGTAAGTGCATATTAATCAATATGTACAAATACAATTCACGCAGGATTCTCGTTGAAAACATAATTTCGTAACACGCTCGAAATGTCACACAGTAATTCCAGTCTTCACATGTAGCTGGGAAATTGGCAAAACGAATATTATACACTTGACAAGTTATGCCGGTGAAACCTTGAAATTTCATACTTCATGAATTATAATACATATCGCATTTTGTATGTGTGCCCTGAAATGCTCGTAATACTTCGCCTTGTCATGATGCCACTGGACGGAAAGCACCAATTATCCGTTCAGTTTCGAATGACTGCAGTAAATACCCGGAGCCAGCCACATTATTGACCATGTATGAATTAGTTCGCATCTCCGCAATTAGCTAGGTACATGCATACATAAGTGGGTAAAATGATGAGTAGTTTTAGCAAATGCTACGTATAGCAGGAAGACTTAAAAATATGCAACAATGTAAAATATATACTCATGGATTCAAAAAGCAGTCCTTCCTTGTCGTCGCCAAACCAGACGATTGTCATCATTTAGATATACACATTGACGTGTTATGCATTTGGTGAAACGAGTAAAAGCATGAAATGAATTGCAAAATCGCCAGGGGCACTTCCACACCAACCAACAAAGCAACCTCTGACGTGCCATTATAGAAGAACTAAATCCATCCTTATTGTGTCTGTCTTCCATTGTTAATTCACTGCTTAGATTGGATTAAATTCACAGGTAGTTTGCCTCGTAAATAAAATATACGATTTGTGGAAAGTACATGCATTCCGTACTAATGTCCAAAATACTGCAAGCATGCTAAGAATAGTTAGTTGAGAGACTGACTCCAAGTAAGCTGAGATGCATTTTATGGACGGACCCTCAGTAAGTAGATTGTCGAAAGCAAGGGACCCTACCTGCAATCTAAAAGCATAGAAGTCGAATCGAAATGTTTGTGTCCCACACAACACGAGAACAACACAATATTTTTGCTAGTTTGTTAGTCATCCCGTTGCTTGCTTACAAGAAAGTTGCCCCACTCTCCAAGTACGATATAACTGAGTCATAGTGGTCACATTTTTTGCTCGCTTACTCAACTCAAGGTTTCGTTTAAAATTTAAAAGGAAACTTCATCGATTCGCCATAATGCTGGACACATGTCAGTAAAAGCGTCACCCTTGCAAATATTTTAAGTTTCGCATATACTTAGGATTAGACCCATCTGGGGTGGAATTTATGTGCAGTGTTCCATGTAAATAAGTGGTTGCGAAGCTGTCCTTAAATTGTACCTGTGAAGTGAATATTGTGAGAACGTCGGTAGTAAACGTGTTATAAAATGTTTTTGTGATATTAACAAAAGTCGAAATGTTCTGGAATCGATTAAAGGTAAAAATTAATTTCATAAAAGTGTTTGCACTTGCTTTTCGGATTGGTACGAGTATATGTGTGCCATACCCAAATGTCATCATTTGTGAACTACTACATATAATTTCTCTTCTTCAACAAGTACGATTTACACCACACAATGTGTCACTCTAATCTAATTGATATTATTATACATATAGTATGTTTATTCATTTTAGTATAGATTATATTCGCAGAGATGTATGTATGTGTACAATTATTCCTTTTGAGAAAAGTCTAAACGCCCAGCGCTTGGTATTATTTCATTGTACTTAAGTACTAATGATAAATAAGCGACATTTTAATAAATTTCGCTTTCCCTATAGTTTTAATCATCTAATTAGTAAGGATTTACTAATTGCTCCACTTTCACAAGGATGAATCGCACTAATTTCAATAAATCAGTCCAATTTAATTTCGTCAAATATGAGAGTTTGTAGACGACATTTTAATCTCGAATCTCATTTTTTAGTCACACAGCCTCGCTGCTGGTTTGTTATGAATGCTTAGCCGTTCTCACTTTTTTGGTAAACTTAAATATTTGCCTTTTGAGTTATTAAACTTTTCCACGCATGCAAGTTTGTCTCCATTTTTTTTCATTTCTTTGTTTGTTCAATGTACATATAAACACTAAATGTAAAGTACTATTGTCGGAGTATAGTAAAATACTATACTCGTAGTGCAAGAGCTACACATATGCATATATCCAGCAGCTATACAACTAACTAAATTCTTTTATTTTTATTCTGCATTATTATTACGACATGACCAAGGACCATCTTATTTAAGACAAATCCTTCACTAAATATGGGGCCTAGGACTTTTCGCACCCGTCTTCCGAACTCCTTACTTTGCACCCGTTTTTACCTGATCCTCTTTTCGCACCCCTCAACAGCAAAGTTTGTTCGACGATCTAAAAAAATGACTCCTATGCTATGTACTCTTTGTAGGGTGAGAAATGTCCAGATCCCCTTAAGAACAACTGTATTAAGTAATAACCTACGAAGACACTGTCGATTTTTTGTGCGAAGGTGACATTCGTGCGAGGTCGTTGTAACAGTGACAGGACAAGTATAAAGAGGTTTGGCTGAATGGGACACAAGTGACACGGCATGACATGACACGATCGCATATTAAAAATGTACAACACTAATTACACGCTAAAAAATTCGTACGGTGTTTAAGTACGGACGTATCGAAAATTGCCCCCAGAGCCATCCCCACTTAATCCAAGTAGAATCGCACTTCGTGCAAGTAGGATTGTGCTTGGATTAAGTGGGATTTTACTTGGATTAAGAGGGGAAAGCTCTGGGGGCAATTTTTGATACGTCCGTACTGAAATACCGTACGGATTTTTTAGCGTGTATATTTATTGTTGTGGTGAAGTAAGAGCTGGTGTGTGTTGAATTATTTAGCCAGAGATCAGACTTTAACTTGTAATTCGTATATGTCACAATGAGTAAGCATAAAGATTATAGAAATTGAGTATTACACATTTATAATTTTAGTAAATACGTCTGTTTTCAGTGCCTAAAACTTAAATCTGTTCCTTTCGAATGTAGTTCATTTTGGTACTCTTATATCCCCCAGAAAAATTTCAGACTCTACGTAAATAATTTTCTTCAAGTCGGTCTCATCTTTGTCTCAACATTTAAATAACGATTATTGTTATAAACTGGGTTGTAGCTTAATTGTCAGTGCTCTCGTGTGGACATAATATTAACGAGCTGAGAGAGTAAAAATAGTATATACTGGCAAAATTTCGCACCTCTCTCTTTTCCACTGATTGCTGCATTCAAAACAGCAAACTACAACTTGTAGTCTATAAGTTTATACTTAGGATTAGTTTGCTTTGAATCAAACTTATTGCTTTGTATTTAAAATCTCCCATCAAACAATCTAGAGGCACAAACACGTATTTAAATGGAGATGATCCTTCGTCAAAAGGGTGAAAGAGGAAGAGGAACTGATAAACTCTCATGTTATGAGTGCTGATTATCATTTATCGTGACTCATTTCTGACACGGGACGATAATTAATGCGATTCGATATAAAATAAATATGCATACAACTTGTAGTACAAATTCCTATTTGCTTCTATAAGTATGTAAAATGGAGTGCATTCTTCCACGCTTGGCTAGTTCGTTCCGTGGTTTTGTTGCGAATGGAAATGATTGATCACAATTTGAATGAATGAATGAATGAAAACCCAAACCATCAAATTCCCTCATTTCATTATTTTTAAGTATAATAAGAAAGAGTGAAAATGGGATTAATTATTAAACTCCATCATAATTATTATCTAACAAGGGAGGGATGACTCTTGGGTTTTGTAATAGTTGAATAGCGTTGGAAAAGAAAGTTGATTTGCATTCACAGAGTCCAATCTCCTTTATTAATTCTAAACATACATTTTTAAATAACAATTCATTTGTGTTATTATTATTGCATTGAGTACCGAATATTTACATATTTGCTTCATATTGTGTTTTGTTCAATTCAACGGTCTTATAGTTGCTGGCATATACACCTAAAATAAATATATGTATTTTTAATTAATGCATAAATGACAACCGAATAAGTAAGTTATCAAGTGTAAATATTTTTCAGCAAGGAGCTATTTTTTAGTTTACTCTAAAGTTTTGTTTAGTCTACTCTACTATCAATCCCACAAAAAACAATATCTGTGTAATTGTGCTGTGCAATAAGATTTGAATGGTTTTATGTAGTATAAAATATTTTAACAATTTTGAAATTCAGTTCGAATTTAAATTTAAAATATACTGTATACATTTCAAGGCCATCTCATGGCTACTTAATACATATACAATTAAAAAGGTTAACTGTATGTAACTACATTTTAATCTAATTGCTCATGCAACTAAAATTCAGAATGGGTTTGTTGATTTCACTGTACACCCTCGATTGGGAAGTGATTCCCAACGTCAACTATCAGCTTGTTTGGTAACATTTTGATAATTTATATTTTAATAATCATTCAAATCTGAAAACCACAAAACACCTGATTTTATACATCAAAACGTAATGCTGTTAACGTGTAGAATGTTTTCTAGTTTTGACACACTGCAGCAAAGTTTGTTGAAGGAGAATCAAGTATCTAATAAACCGTTACAACGCATGTAACCAAGGGGTGAAAGGAGTGTCATACGTCAATGTGAATATCAAATTGTTCGAAAATTTGTTAAGATTGACACTTCTGACGTGTTTTCGACTTTTGTGTCTTATTTGTGTCAAATTTAACAGTTGATAACCCTTATGTGACCTTTATATGACCTCTGAGGTCAAAATGGAGGTCACCATTGAATTCGGGGTTAAATTTCAGTTGAAATTGAAATAGATATGTCCTATGACCTTTACATGACCTCTGAGGTCAAAATGGAGGTCACCATTGAATTTGACATTGAAAAATAGTTAAAAATGACGTGTCACATGTCAAAACTGACAAGTGACACTTTTTCGTCACTTTTCGTCACTGTGACGATGTCATCGTCACAGGTGACGTCCAAACACAAAATGACATGAATTTTCGAATTCCTCATTGAAAAATAGTTAAAAATGATGTGTCACATGTCAAAACTGACAAGTGACACTTTTTCGTCACTTTTCGTCACTGTGACGATGTCATCGTCACAGGTGACGTCGTCAAAGTGTCCATCTTCGAACTTGTCCTGTCCCTTGACGTTAGGAGTTAACGTTCAAAATTTCAAGTCTCTATGTCTTTCCGTTCAAAAGTTATCGGAGCTACGGACAGACAGACGGACGGACGGACGGACAGACAGACGGACATAACGATCTTATAAAGGGCTTTCACCCCTTAATAAATAGGTCAAGCAAAAGCAAATTATGAACCGGTAGCCAAACTCATGTGCATCTGGATGCATGTAATACTCTCGAAAATACTAACAAATTCTCTCACTCATATTGTTCAGCTAAGGAAGGAAAACATAATTTTGTGCTAGAAATTTGTCCAATAACGAAAATACTTTATTCATAAATATTTCTTAAACTTTGTAACACGCGAAAAACTCGTTAAAACTAAATCAAGACGAAAAATTCTGCGCAACTGTGTTTACTACGTACGTTCGCATATTATCTACTCTAATAAAGTGTTAGTATGATCCCTGGGTCCGTCTTCGCAATGCAAATTGCCCCATACAGTAGACAAAGAAGGAAGCGGAGCAACCACTGCATGCATGCACTGCACTGCATGAATAAATGAATACATGAACATGTACACCCCACGTACATACATCACTCATCAATAGTGGTTATCATGATAAGTGATCGTGATAAACACTATTAATTAATTATTTTAGTTTGAGAAACTCTACCCACAGCGAGTGGCATGTCAATTCGAATGTATTTTTGACGCTGAATCCAATGCCGTCAATGGTTTTGACCTGCGAGGCCCCCGTGACCTCGCCGTGACCGTGGTGTCCAAATCTGGCTTATTCGTGATGTCGCATATCAATTCGAATGTATTTTTGACGCTGAATCCGAATCCGTCAATAGCTTGACGTTAATTGTAGAAGTTAACGGGGTTTATGGAACTTAACGGGAGCGTGAAGCGTGGGAATTTAAATAGTTAGCTATGCAGTTACTCCCACGCGACGGGAATTTAAGTAATTAGCTATTCAACTACTCCCACAGGGGGAATCAAATTTTACTGTGAGTCACAGTCTGTGACCAGGTTAATTAAAATGCAGTATGACTTGGGCAAACCCTCAGTCTGATGTATGTATGTAGTATGACAAAGTCTCCACTGGGAATTATTTAAAATATAGTATGACGGATTTTTCGCTTTGGGCACACCCCCCACTGGAACTCTAGAACCCGGCCTTGGCCGGGCTATACGCTAGTAAGTAATAATACGCATATGCCCCTCTAAATTTTATAATATTTATACGCCAATGTAAAGCTGAACTGCAATTCTATTCTGTAATGCAATGGGAAGAACGGGTGTGATTGTGCGATCTTGATTAAACAAAGAGTTGCTGGGCGCTGACCCTTCGCACCTTCCCAGCCTGACATCCGGCACTTTTCTCCTATTCATTTCCATCATTATTTATTCTATGCGAAATGTAAAGGTTTAAACACACAAAATTGAGTTCTTGATTGCATAAACAAGGATAAACCTCGAAGGCTCGGTAACTTTTTCTACTCACACAACAGTTCCTTTCTTTTAAAGTAGTTTGTGATTCCCCCCCGTGTCAAAATGCTAGTTATTTGATAGTATGTGCAAAAATATAAAACCAGTTTTAATTTTGCAAAAATCAAACTTGGTTGCTGCCAAGGATGAGGAATTAAGAGGAGCATACCTGTAACTAAACCACAACGAACATAATTTATTTTTTAATATATAGGAAGATATGTAATCTATAAGTGATGTTATCATGCCTGTGATGATGTGATGATGTGACAAGTCAGAATTTTCTGGGTCTACATTTTTTGTGTATGTACTATGAAATGAATTCTGGTTGCGAAAACTTACCAGTTTTGAAACAGGATTGCAGTCGAAAAGGATTTTTGCATTTAATTTTCAGTCTTGTGAGAGATTTAGTTTTCTTCTAAATATGTAGCTAAGAATTTATGTTATTACGTTGTTTTGTTACCGGGTTGCCTACTAATCCGTTCCCTTGATGGGCATTTCTCTTGAGGAGGACAGACTTGAACCTGCTGTTACATTAGCAATTTGCATGAAATTAGCATGTTAACCTTATTCTGATTTTTCTGGGATTAAACAGTTGCATTAGAGATAATTTGGGCGAGGAATGTACATAACCTTCATTGAAGAATTTTATCTTGTAGTCGACACATCAATTACTCGTACAAATATGTACAAGGGACAGTTGCGCCTAATTTATGATAGTAAACAAGGATGGAATGCCGTATGTGTATTACGCTACTAGAATTTAAGTGATACATTTATGACGTGGTGTAATCCACGTTACGCAAAATTAGGGTAGAAACGTAAACTGGCAAATATTGCACACTTGGTTTATTAAAGTCAAATCTAAACATGACTAAAAGTTCTTTTTGTTGCATGAGGCTGTAACAATTGAAGGAGTGAATGCTTTTTATTTAATCAAAGAATGCAGAGGACTTTGAAGGACGTGTAAAATAGGGCTAAGAAAATGGGGCGTTTCTCTTCAGTTTAGATTAACTCTAGTTCATACGTATGCACAGCAGATAAATTGAACAAAAATCGCGTTCATTTTTTAATGCACATACTGGTGAATAGAAGATTAACTGCAGGCTTCTGGTAATTTTCACCAATTATTATTGTCTGGCATCAGTTGTCTTGAATATTTCTAAATAAATATCAACTTCTATAAATAAACGTGTCGAACATCGTATCATCGTGTGTCTACCATGCATCATATTTCGGATGACCAACACATTGTCTGCATTTTATATATACTTATTTATCTTAATTCTCGATCCATGACTAAATATTTAGCCAAATTGCTGCGATGACTCATACATATTTTCGTATCATCAATCCAAATCGAACCAACATGGTCATCAAGAGGCCTATTTTGATTCAAAGAGGGGATAAAGACTTATTTCGTTCAAATAACGTATGACAGCGACAGCTCAAAGAAAGAACGAAGGCCACTTTTTACTCTGATAATACTGCTCAATACCATACGCGAAGAGAGAAATGTATTGTTCGATAATAATGGAGCTTTAAAGTTCTGTTGCAGTTTGTTCAATTATGCAAGTGGGGGCATGTGCATGAAAATATGTGTCCATAATAAGTAGTGGATATAAATATTTTATTACGCTACGAGGAAAAGTCACGAGCCTGGAGTTTTATTATTTGGGTTTGTATATTGCAATGTTTGACGATGGAAAAATATGGTGGATAATGTCTAATTGTTAAATTGAACTTTTATGTAATATTTCAGACAATTTCTACAAATTGTTATATCATGCCCCTATGTAACATAGGCTATGTTCCACTGCACATAAACCCAATAAATTCCTAAGTACTTTTTTGAGGGACAACAAGCCAAACTTGTGGCGTGGGCAGGATGCATTGTACTTTTCAAAAGTACTTTAGTTTCGTACTTTTCAAAATTTTACGGGTACTCATTATAATCCTAATACTGTAATTCTATTTAAGTTTAGCAACCGATTGATACATTAGGTGCTAAACCAGCCATAACGACCCCACCATCAGTCAGCGACAACGTATGTAAATTCCACTACGGTTTGTAGGCATAGCAGAACAAAAGACAATGCAGTAGTTGACAGAACTAATTTGCTAAACCACACAATTTTTTTCACTTGGGATGTCACTGCACAATTGGATTGTAATGCATCTCACAACAGTCGCCAGTCGCAAGCAATTTGATTAAATGCGATACAAAATACTTTCGTCATGTAAGGCATTTATGGCAACCAACGATTTGTTGTTTCTCACAAGCATCCATTGTTCTATCCAAAGTACATACAGACTTTTAAACGCTATATTGTAAAACCAAATTCACTAGCTCTTTGTGGACAAGTAACGCCTGGAAAATAGCGACAATAGTGACTGATTCTTTAGGAGCATGATTATGCAATTCTGATAATACCAAATGCACATAAATCACTCTCAAGAGTCAGTGCGCATCTGAAGCAGATCTTATTCGTCGAAGTTTTATGTGCGACGTAGACTTGCATCGTGTACTGCATCGACGTCTTAAGATAATTAACTTGAGCCTGTCTTCCTTGCAGAAATTGCATGACGTCAATCTCTTAAACCGCACCACTTAACCCTTTGTGCATGACAGTTGATTGATTTTACGTTTCGATAAAAAATTCGCTCAATATTAAAAAATAACAATTAACAATTGATCTTTAGTATTACTTGCGAGGTACGCAGCGGGTAGGACATTTTGTACGAGTATGCATGAATATTGAATAATCAGAAATACTCAGAACGAGAATGCAACTGACCTTTTAATTTTATTGGCCTACGTAACTGTTGGATTTATTTTGACTGGCACGCCCAAACCTACGCTAGAAGTTTATTGTTATTCGGACTGTATAGTTTGGAAAGTTAATCGAAAGGAAAAATCGTGTCATGAAATTGTATGTATACAATAACGGCGAGAATGTAAACTGGTGACTAACAAAATATCGCTCAATTTATTTTCAGAAATCAAGCAAGGCATATTCAAGTACCTGAGCAACATTTCTCGCCCTCTTTTACGTCTCAAATTTGATCAATACTGCAATTGAGAATCACCCCAAGAATTTCTGAAGTGGAGGACATACAGGTAAAAGATTGATTTAACAGCTAAACCTGTCCAGTATCAAGTTAGCTTTACTCGTTACTTGGAACTTGGATGGGACCAGTCTAATTAAGTCACAAACATTCACAAAACCAAGACGCATTTACCAGGAAAACATTAAGTCGTTCGACTAAATAGTTGATAAAAACTAACTCGCCACTCGAGAATGACGCTGCAAATACACGCATTCCTGAACAATGACCATTTAAGAGGCGAAGACCACAGGTCACACATTGCATTATCTCGTGCACTATTCAGACAAATTGTAAAATCGCTGGAAATATGTATTAAACCGACTCAGTAACAGACTGTGAATTCACATACACACATTACTTAAGCGTATTACGAACAGTGGGCCTGAAATTGTGGGAGTATTCTAACTCCTTTCTTTAGTTTATCTGGGTTCGAACACGCGATACAAACACTAACTATCTGCATATCACACAAATGCAGTTACGAGCACATCTGTCAGCGTGATGTATTTAAATATTATTGAAATGTGAGTAGCTTCAAAAATTTCTAACGGGCTCTGTGGAATTACGTTGGAGTTTATACATTCGCTATACGCTATATGTACATTCATTGGAATTCAGATATTGTCGCAACTCAAAGTGCACAAAATCCGGATGATTTTACATAACAGACCAGTTTCCTCATCATTCCAAATTTCAGCCTATTATTGCGCAGACGACAGAGCGAATTGGTTTATTATGTAGCTCAACACAACTAATCAGTCGTCCTCCTCATTTCACGCACGTCCTCCACAGTGTGTGCAGTTGGAAGTGGGGGACGATTAAAAGAGGAAATTACAAGTGGAAATTTAATCTACGCTTAGCTTATTTTTAAAATACCTCCGTTACTCAAACACCCAAAAGTCAGAAGGAGAAAAAATATAATTGATTATACTTCTTGCTCCCAGAGGTAAAATGAGAAACTAGGAAGTGAGACACTGAAGAATGGATATTGTTTGTCTGCCTACAGAATTAAGCACAGCAATAAAATATAATAATTATTCACGTTTTTTACTACACACTCCATTGAATTATGACATAATGAAATAAAACAATAGGCTGTGTTAAGCCACCCAAAGCACCAAATTCATACTTGTGGGATTGACGTTACGTTTAGTTATTGATTGATTGTGAAATTAGATGAAGACACAAAAGTTGGTTGGGAAAGGACGCCCAATATTATAGTCATTTATTTATCGTAAATAGTCAATTATCATCATTACACAAATTATTAATTAGATTTGTGATCAAATAATAGAGTTTGTTTTGAAATAGAAATGTGTGTCATCTTCCCACATGCTTATCGCAGCGCAGCACAGTCATTGCTAAATAAATCTCACTCAGCTCGCTGTAACAAATCTGAGCTGGAGTTTATCCTAACAACTAGGACAGATAAGAAGAGAGCATAACAAATGTTTGCAAGACATGTTGCAGATGACAGGAGAAGAACAGTTAGTATTTTGTGGTATTCTGCAACAAGTACATTCGTAAATATATGACCATCATAAACCGTAGTTTTGCAAAAGACAACCACACGATTCAAGTGTGCATATAACGATATATCACTGCCATTCATGAGTCATATTCTTGTTTTGAAATTGAAAATACAAAAGTGAAACTTTATTTTTCTTTTTTGTTATAGAAAACCCGAAGAGGAACCTTGAATCAAAGACAATTTATTATCTACCCTGAGAACATTGTACTTCTTCTCTGCCTCAAGGAATAATTTGGATAAGATTGTGATTGAACTCAAATGTGAAAGTAACTCAAGTTGACGGAATATTGTCTGCACAGAGTGGAGTGTGGTCGTCTCATGCAATTTTTTGTGGTGCCGATATCATAAACTTGTGACAAAAAATGGATAAAGTGATCAATCACATTGTCTTTTTTTGAAAATCAGAAAGGTGTGACCGTCCATCGGACGTCGACTAAATCCAATATTTTCACATTCTCATGAAATGATGAAGAGTAGTGGAGATGAGTGAAAATCCAAGCGTCACCTCCGCTCGTGACGTCGTGATGCATCGTACATTGCACCTAAAAATGTGATAATCTTTGTGGGTTGGAAATGATTGGAATTCGTAATGTGGAAAAATAAACCGAAAGGTTAGTCATTAGTTTTAGGACGACTAGGTTAATAAAGAGTTGCAATAGGACTTAAGTGAGACGATACGGTGAACATTACTTCTTGTGAGTATATGTACATGTAAATCCGTGAAACCGGAGCAAATCCAAGATCTCGACGTTGTCAAACATAGTTCACAATGGGACCCAGACAAGGAAGAGATCGGAGCACAATAAGCGTCAGACGTAAGTTTCTAAAAAATCTTTCCGGGTGTATTATGAATGGTGGAGATTACACTAAAAGTAAATACACATTTCCATCACGAGTTAATATAAAATCTCAAGCAGTTTAAAACTTAATAGTGCTCACAATAAATGGCAAATAATGTTTCCCACACCAATGTGAATTCATCGAATACCTTTAAAAAATATGTGTTGTGCTCTTGGTGCATCGCAGCAGCCTTGGTTTGTGCATTGAAACTGCTTTAGATTAGGTTACGGTACATGGTATAATTCAATTTCTATGTACCTTCAGAGTATTGTAGATCTGCGTAAAAAGACAATATGCAATCATCGCTGTGGTGCATGATTTAAAGTTTAATGGTGAATTTTGCTTGGATATGGATGCAATGAGGATTTCTCAACCGTTCTCCATTTATGTACTTTT
Source organism: Folsomia candida (assembly GCF_002217175.1). Taxonomy (NCBI): domain Eukaryota; kingdom Metazoa; phylum Arthropoda; class Collembola; order Entomobryomorpha; family Isotomidae; genus Folsomia; species Folsomia candida. The sequence goes on along the minus strand of NW_019091193.1, from coordinate 20,758,089 downwards.
GCATCACAGAAGCATGCTTAATTTCAACACGTGAGGTTTTCTGCATTCAGTCAGACTCAGATTTAAGAGACATTCAGATATGTTATGGCCACTCACTTTTAATTTTAAGCTGAACCAGAGTTGTAGGAGGCCGATTGTTAACGACAGGACTTAATTGTAAAACGCTGCCTGTTCATTTTTGCTCCTATGACATATTTAGGCCAACCTGTGTGTGGCTCCACAAGTATGCAGAAAAGTAAGTAGTAATTGGTTGTTAGTAAAATAAGTACAGCAATTACCACCTTGGGTTTCGTTTCATTAATGGGTTATAAATAGGTGACGAGCTTGTTTTTACAGCGAGACCTTTGTAATGATGCACGTAAATGTGTACTAGGAGTGAATGGCTAGGCCGAGATAGTTTGCTAATTCTGTTTGGTAATTCTATTCATATATGTACATATGTATTTACATATGTGTATGTACTGTGTAAAGTTACAGTTCAGAACTTCAGAGATATTCAAAATTTATTAAAGAATCTGAACTGCTGCAGGTAAAAAACTACGCGAGCTAAGATTAATTCCCATTCAAGTGCACCTTAACAATCTTTTTCGATTTACGTAGATGATGAGGGGCTCAATACAGTGCAAAAAATAACAAAAAATAGAATCAAGCTCAAATGTGTAGAGATGCTGCAGATACGTAATTAAAAAATAAAAATACATTTTCTCCTTTTCGACAAGCACTTGCACATATACATACATTTAGAATGTGTGTAGTTTGTATGAATTTCAGTCCACTCAAGCCTAATGAATGATGTTTGTATACAATACAATTTAATGTACGTAGAATTTATAGGTCATCCGCACTGCATTGTCTTCTTCCCATAGAAACGTGATGCTTATAAGTAGCTTCCTCTTCTTGTTTAATGCACTCTGCCATATTCTCCAACTTTATCAGTAATTATCTGCAGTTACTCGGCTAAATATAAATATGTAGCTGTACTCACCTAGTTTAAATTCTGTCTTATGTATGAATTGCACGAGAGCAAGCATGTTGAACAAACTCGTACGTTCATTTTTTTCGTAAAATTAACTTGGCACATTCGTACAATAAATGCTTGATTTTTTCTACTTTTGATAAAAGAGAGACGAACGTAACTACATAGTTAAGCGAGAACCGTTATCATATCAGAGCGCTTTTGTTGTGATCTTCCCTGCAACAAAACATTCGTTAAGAATTTTCATTAAAGTCTGCTAACGATTTACGCCGACTGTCCAAGTATAAATAATTGTGAATGCAACCGAGTGGGAAGTACGTACATAAGAATGCATGCCCTTAAGTTCATGCCATGCTTGGAAGATTACCGTGTAATGGTGCAGGTGTAATCACAGCTCGCTTCTCATTATCAAGACCAAAGGATGGAATTTGATTCAAGGTAAAATAGCATATGTAAAGTGATAAGGATGACCGACGAGAAGAGATGAACAATGAAATGTGAACTTTAACCAGCCAAGTTAATTGTGTGGAAATGTATGATGCGGAAGTTTGCCACAAAAGGAGTGTCATTTTAGGATATGCAAAACTAGTAAAAATCTATTTCCGCCCTCCTCACACACAGACACAGAAATGTGTTACATAAATACTACTATATTTTCACCTTATTTTAAAATAATGTCAGTATACTATATAAAACATTGGTGCATTTCACTGCGTATTTGCATGGCTTAATATGTAGTTGTGCTCATTAATAGTGGGAAATAGTGGACTAGCTGCACAGTGTGTTAACCAGACTTGTGATGATAACCTATCTTCGTCTTCATCAAATAACTTATTGATCAAATCTCTCCGACAAGTTCTGTTAGTGTGATGCAAAGAAGATTGTATGCCAGAATCTTTAAATCTCAATTGCGATTTTGGAGCTGTTGGACGTTAGCATGAAGGTTGCTACATATCCCAAAAATGAAGTTGGTTACGCATGCATTTAAATGTAGCGATGATACGTATACATATAAATCCTTTTCTTCCTCGTGTCTGAAATGTGGGCCAATTAGCTTCAATTTTATGAAGTGCATACATACATATGCAGGTGCAAATTACAGAACGGAATGTTCGCCAAATTACAGTCTGTGTCAAATATTCTACGTATTCGTCCATCCATTATTCGCATCCTGTTGAATTACACTCCATCAATAATGATACTTGATTGGCGTTGAGGCAATGTCATTCTTCTCAGTTGTCAGTTTTATGTGTAGTCATTTATATGTTGGACTGGAGGTGGACGTCGAATTGCATTTGTTGACACTACTAAAAAATTATCTGTTTTTAAATTTGGTTCGTAATAATTCTAACTTGCTTAAAATTGGAAGTATGTATGCGAATTTGCATTTGTACATATTAGGCAAGTACTAAGTAACAAAACAGTCGGTCACCTTGATCTTGGGCATTACAGCATATTTTATGGAGGTTGGTTTGTCCCATAAATATCGTGAATAATTTTGCATTGTACACGCAATTTAAATTAAGCATTTTGGCATTGCATTTGTGGCGTTAGGAAATGAGTTATTATTATTTATCTCCAGAGGTATATCGAGGGAGGTCATTGATTCAGGCATCATTTTCAGTGGTTCAGGTCTAAACTATCTGCTTTGGATTGTTGATGATAGCATTTGATGTGGGCAGCACTTGGACCTTCGTCTCTTGTTTCGTATAATTTGTAGATGCTCTGGTCTGGTTACAACTGACTTATTGACGCTCATTCCTGCGCCAGGCAGCTCCAATGGCAATACGCCAATAGCATTTAATTCATAGAGGTACATATGCATGAAGTGATGATCTGGTTACTGTACAGAAATAACATTGTTTTATAAGCACTGGTTTCTAATTATAATATAAAATGGGCGTTGTTATTTCACTAAACCACTAATATTGGTTTTATTCAGGCTGCAAATTCACGAAATGAAAATTTACAAGCAACCATGTTTTAAAATGCCGATATTCAGTTTTGACTATTGCAAAAAAAGTGTAGCTAGACCAGACAAAAATTGTATTCTCTTTGTATTAGTAATACAAATATCTCGTATAGAATTTGTGGATAGTTTTTTTTACCCTCAGTCGAGTGTGCAGGGATAGTTGTTTCTAGTGGACGCCAATTACATTATGACTTTTAATGACTTCTAATTTGTGGACTTTGACTTTCAAAAGCTCACATTAACATTCATTCAATAGGTTTCAAAAGCTAAACACTTTGAAGCTGTTTAATAACAACTTTCTCAAAACACCAAAGCTGTCGTGTGAACGTGTTAACTTGTTAATTGATTTGAACGAAGGCTAGTATTAACAGAGCTTAGTTTTGAAATGTAATAATTTATTTTTGTCGTTTTTAGCTCGACCAGGCCTGGCAGAAGTTTTCAAAATTGTCATATAAACGTGAAATTTGGGATGAAAATAGAATTGCACATGATTTTTAGGAATGTGAAGTCAATTTCTCATATTTTTGACAGGCACTGGCTGGTTTTACAAATTAGATGGAGAAATTAAAATTTTCAAGGTGGATATGTTGGGAAATTCAATTGTATCAAGCAAAGATGCCACAGGTGTAAAATATTGGTCAGGGGACTCATGTCCCTATCATGTACATACATATTGATACATCAAGTCTGTAGTGTAGGGTTTGACTATTATGTATTCTCATCATGCAGCCAGATTTCGAAAAAATTGAACTCCCTGCAACGTTGATAAATTATAAAATGCGTAAACTTTAACTGGATTTTCAGAATACGAGTTATGGTTTGTTTAGAAGTGGTAGAGTACATATGCCATCGACGGTCGTACAAAAAATAGATAAGCAAATAAAAAACACACGAGTTTTGTATACAGTTGTGTGGCCATTATTGATCATTATAGGATTTAGTATACTTAAATGTGGTTGCTGACCGTATTGTAAATCGTGATGTTGTGTTGGAGTAATTGGGGTTACACATTGACAAGGTAATTGTGCAGTGTTTTTGAGTTGGTTGGATGGAGCAGAGGTGGTCTCTGCCTGACCGGAAGGAAGAAGAGTGACGAATTGGATTAATGTTGGGTTCAACATAACAGGATGAACACTTTGTCCTCTTTGTTTGTTTGTTTTATTACCAATTTGGAGCTCATGTAACGGGATCGAGGCAAAAAAGTATACTATGTATGAAATACAACAAATGGTGGTAAAGGTACATGGATCGAGGCCTGACATTTGTTAATTTTTCGAGAGATAGATTTGGCTCATGAAATACTTACATGTAAATTATCGATTATTGCCTATTGATCCTCAAGTGATTTACTCTTCCTTTCTGATGCAACAATAAAATAAGTATCTGCATGAATCTAACATTATATATTTTAATATTGCAGGACACTGGATGGCCAATCTGGCAGTGAGTCTACTGCTGCTCACGCTAGTCCAAATTTCATCGTGCGACTCATTTCAAATCTCCAGTGGAAGGATACTAAGAACAAGGTTATCTAGACGAGATACCAACCCTCCATTTCCAGTCTACTCCGATGAGGCAGAGTCCAGACAGACTGATGATGACATAGTCACAACAAGCACTGTGGCCCCCGGGGGCAGCCAAAGTCTCGAGGGGGGTCACAGCGGAAATAGTGAATCCCAACAAGCATCTTCCCAAGAAGAGGACGAGACAACCACCACAATTAAACCTTCACAAAAAAGCTCCCACGTGAACTCACTACTTCGTCGGAAACTTAACATTACCTCACCAACCACAACCTCATCAACTACTCAGAAACCTCCAAAATTTTCAGAAGAACTTGACCAAGAAGTTCAACCTACTCAGTATGTTTCATCGTCCTGGGAAGATGACGACCAAGATTCTCCAGAAGAATCCGAAGCCCGAACCCACTCAGCGCTACCTTCTCCAGTGCCCACCCATCCGTCCCAGACCATGAGGACGCCAACCACACCATTTTCCTCAATTCTCATGAACAAAACTTCTCGGCACTACGCCACCAGCAGCAACAGTAACAATCACAATGCAAATATGAATCTTTTCCGTCGCAATAATAGCAATAATCAAAATAATAATGCAGTCATCACAAATAGTGTAAGAGACAGTGAAAGTGAGAGAAATAATGCGAATAATACAAATTTGAACGTCGGGAGTACAACTTTGAGAGGAATTCGACCAACCACTTCTGTCATACAGTTTAATCCCTCCACGTACAACAGAGTAGTCAAAAGGAGAAAGATCACATCCATTCTTGGAAGAAATAGGAATGGAGCAGTAGATTTTGAAGCGCCTCAAACAACGGTGGAAACAATAGGCGACGAGTTGTCCACTGCCACCGACCCTCTAGACGAAGATTTTCTTGTCGATGCAGCAGCAACTACCCTCCGAACCGTAACACTTGTTGGACATCAGAACGGTTCCAGAGCTATTGCAGGATTCAGCAAGAAGGGACCAGTTCGTGTGGTGACCAAAACAAGGCCAAAACCAATCATTATTCGAGATCATGATGCTTACTTTAGAAACTTGACCACGGAGACAGCTCCAACGACGGAGAATGTCTTGTTCGACATGGAAGAAGATACTCAGTCACCAACAGCATCACTGCAGAACAACAACGTATTAGTGGATCACAATCCTCATAATAATAATAATATCAAAGTAAGAAAAGTGAAGGTAACAATGTCAAGAAGACCTGGTCCCGGAGTGGTGGGTGTGGTCACCTCAGATATTCCAGTGCAGGCAGTAACGTTTTCCACCACCACAGAACATGTCACCCCAGTTACGAGTACCACACCTTCGCCTGTAGTTCAGCCAGAGGCGAACAACGAGGCCCCACTTAATGCGATTCGACCTTCGCCAGCTTCCTCAACTCCAGAGGAATTTACCTCAAGACGAGTGTACAAAGAGGAATACGGAATTCAAAGAGACACGTATCAACATGGCGATGAGGACGGATTTCCATCGACATTAGAGAGCGAGGATGATCATGACGATGACCACAATCACGAGGGTTCTGGCGACTTCCACCACAATGGTAGTCGAGAAATGGAAGTAGACGCTACGACAGAACATTACTCTGTCCACATACCGACCAATCCTGGTTATAACGATGCACGATTTGGAAATTTCAAGTTTGAGGGAAGCAGTGCTGGGGGAGATGAACCTCATGACGGATCATCGCCTAGAGTTGGTCATAATCATGTCCGAGTAAGCACTCCTAAATATCGAGACTACTTTTCCGAAGTCCCAACTGCAGGAGGCAATCAAGGAGAACATGTCGACAGCCACAACACGGATAATCTCAATCATTTGTATGTCCATGCTCACAACGGAAGTGGCAGTAGTCATAATTTATCCCTCGGATCGGATGAATCGATTAATCCAAGTCCATCCCCCCCTCATATTGAACCATCAGTTACCGTGACGGTCACAAAGACGCTGGCCCACCATGAAGATATTATTACAACCACACCAAGTTATAACATTACCAACGTTGAATTCCAAATCCCTGCACCCGTCGTTGAAGCAAATACTCACTCACTGAACGATCACTCTTCATCTTCAACCACTATTTCCACCCCAATACTTCCCTTAACGACGGTCATGGATAAAGTTGCAGCGCCACAGGTTACCAACTCGGTGGAGGAACACAACAATTCACAGTCCGAAGTCAGGCCCTCCACGAACATAACGGCATCTACAACAGGACCCAAAATCTCTTCAAAGGATGCAACGTCCGTGTTTTATACAAAAGTGCAAGAGCCACATTTTACCTCAAGCTCTTATGAGTTTAGCACCACACGTGAGTATTCCTACACATCCCAATCCAATGATGAGGATGACGACGACGAACACCACCACAGTCATAATCATGACCATCAACAACATGACCTTTCGTCACCACACCCTCCAGAAGATTCTGCAGCAGAGTCTCAAACCCATGTATTAAACAGAAATTCTACGACAGGCTTATCCTTCGCACCTTCACCAACCCCATTTTATCCCACCCTTGATAACAACACTACAACAAAAATGAGCACAACTTCGACAACCTTTACGACCACGGCAGCAGCCTCTCCATCATCTCAAATTCCAATAATCGTTCCTAGAAATTCCACATCCGTCACAAAACCAGAAACAACTTCTCCATCATCGTCAGAGCATGAAATTGAGCACAACTTCCCTGAAATTTCTCACAACGATATAGAGAGTCATGGGAAAAATGAGTCTTCTTCAGTGGTGCCGAAGGATAAGGTTCACCCTTTGACGAAGGATCTCCCAAAGGTGGTTGTCCCTGCCCTGTACCAAGTCCCAGTCTTGGTAAAAATGGAGCTACGAGTCGCCCAAACAATGTTTTGTTCGAATCTCAACAACTTCAAAGAGATGATCGTGTTCGTTTATGGAGGGAGGAAAAGGTGAGTGAGAATAATGCACATCTCAATCAATGCATGACTGACGAACAATGAGGAACAGAAAGAATGGCGTTTTACGCTCGAGAGGTTCCCCTGCAAATTAATCCATACCAAAAACCCAGACAGATAGATAAATGTCGAATTTTCAGTAGTACACATTTTCAGAGTGGGTAAAAAAATCACTTTGTGGCTTTTGTTAATTGTTGTTTATATTTCCTACGTATACAGCTCAAAGTGCAAAGTAGCAACTCAATTAGATTTACCGAGACTGTAATTAATACTAATTAAACAGCATCATATTTCCCTAAGTTCGTAATCTTGTAGGATTTGTGCGTACAATGTGACAATTTTGTAGTCCTTTTTGAATCTGTCAAGTGTTACATTATCGTCTGTAGTTCTACTTCTATTTATTTATGTCGTATCAATTCAGGACTATTCAGGAGTGCAGTGGTAGAAATGTTACCAGACCGCAACAAGAGATGAGGGTAAAATTACTTATTAGAAGAACGAAGTTGAAGAACTTCCAATTGATGAGTGTTGGAAAGTTTACAATCTTTTGCTTTGCTACATAATACTCGTCGGGAGACTATATTTTTTTATGTTTGTAAAGTAATTATAGTTAAATACGGATGTGTCTAAAATACGCAGCTGTACATACATAGAACATTTGCTATTGTCCAGTACGCGGAACTCTTAACTCAAACGATTGTTTTGCATACAAATTTCTAAATAAGTTGTGCATGTTGTAAGTGCATTTGGAATATTGATATTTAGCGATACACGAAGATACGAGAAAAGGTGACGTCTAATTTTAAAGTAAAATTTTCATCGCTGAAAGCAAACCATAAACACTTCATATATTGAATGGACATATTGCTAAAATAACCCATACTGTTTACTATACATGGTTATTCGCTGAGATGATGTGTGGAAAACACATTTAAATTATAAAATGCTGATGATGCTTTTCATGCTGATGATGAATGTTGCTCCAGCCATTAGACCATGGTACAGTGGTCCCCAGATAATTATTTCTCTAAGCTTTTATCTCTTTATGAACTCGTCCTAAGTAAATTCCAGAACACGAATTCATCATCGTCAATCAATTCCTACAACTTGTAAAATTCCTGTTGTCTTAAATTAAATATTATATGAAATATTTTCAGCGGAGTCGTGGGCCCAGATCAAATTGTGGTGTACATTGAACCAAACTGCACATCCTCTTCCGACATCATTGTTCCCCCAACTGAAGATCCTTCACAAAAGGCCAATGTTTCCACAGTTGTTCCAGCCTTAAAATCGACCTTACCGACCTTACCGACTATCACGACAACAGCCATTGCGACAACCACTGGAGCAACTACACCCAAAATCTCACCGTCCATTGGAAAAAACGAGTCATCCTCCGACGAGAAACAAATCACGTCATTCCCACAAAACTCGAGTGACGTGGTCACTCCAAAACCTGAGAATAAAACCGTGTCATTGCGACGACGTCGGCGTCGGAGATCTGAAAGAGGAGAAAGTTTGATTTTAGACAAAAGGAAGAGTTTGGAGGACGGAGAAGGCACAAGAACGACTGGAAACGGCAGCGGTTTCAACTTGCCACAATCTCCTGGAGAGAAAAATTCTGCGGAGTATGTCTCAGTCTACTTTTACGTGAAGGACAAACTTGGGAATTACGACCAGGAACTGACAATGTCCTTTTATGAATTCTGGAACGAGTCCCAAAATGGAACAAGTGGAAAAAATGAGAGCATGTTCCAGGGTGTGTTTTATCAAAGGGTGAGTCGATTTCATTGGTCATGTCATTCTTTTGCCATCATGAATATGTCATGGTATTTACAATCTCATATTTTATGTTTCGTAGTGTGTATTTTGAACTAACCTTTCCACATTTCAAGGAAAGTGATTCAAGATCGTAGTTTTAAATTGGTTCATATAGCTTTGCATTTTAAATGGGATGGATCAATTGTGTTTATCAATCAGTCTTATTTCTCAAGCAAGCGTAGAGTAATTACAAGAATAACAATTCCACATTTTCTTTTGACGAAGGTGAGATCCTCGCTGCTCATCCCACATACGTGTGTTTTGTATTTTGTGTGAATGCCATAGATTTTCATTGAGTGTTGAATACGGAATACTAGGTCATTGCTTAACCTACCTGATCTTGCATCCATTAGACGCATTATCAGTTCCAAATCTGCATTGTTATGAGCAAACATTGAAAGAAGATTCCGTGATAATCGGATGGGATCAGATTGAATCTTGTGCAACACTCGAGTGATTATTTATTTATATAAGAAACGCACGATTCTTCCACTTTTGTCGGATCGTTTTAAATTCTGAATGATTTCGACCATTTCCTGAACGAGTGCCAATAAAATGCATGTATGTGGGTCATCATTAAGCATACCCAATAAAAATTAGCTTCTACTTAATAATTTGAAACATATTAGTATTTATTAAAGCACATATTAAACTATTTTTGTAAATTATAGGTCAAGAAAGTGGATATGGTTTCCGCCAGCCAACTCATTTCTTCAGAAGATAATGAAAGTAATGAAAATTCAGGCAAGTTCCAAAATACGATTATTTATAAATTCCATGAAACTTTGTTGAGCCAAAATATTTATGTATAATAATATTAACAGCAGTAATTGTTTATTTTTAGGAATCATTGCCGCTATTGCGATTGCTTCCATTGCAGCTACCTGTCTTTTCCTAATTGGAATTCTTCTCGTAAGCTGCTATAAAAAAGCTATAAAAATAAATTTGACTAAAAGCATGAATTTTCATGCAACGCAGTTGGTTCTGAGGCATCGACAATCTCAGACAAAATTTGCCAAGCGATGCACTCCAGTCACTTTGGACGACTACAGTCTGGACAACATCTCATTCTCCAACTCCTTCCGAAGGAAACAGCGTCTCCGTGGCTCGAAACGGTCCTACACAAATGCCGCGTTTGATGACCCTGTAAGTATCTTTTGATCTATACTTTTAAATAGAAATAATGAGCAATTACTCTTGTTTAGACCGCACCATCCAGAGTTGTTAATTTATCCACGCTACACTCTGCACTAACTGACATTGCTGGACTGGACGCAGAGTTTAGAGCAATTCCTAGTGTATCACCCACACTTGGTTAGTATATTTTATCTTGTTGGTGTCATTGTCAATTTATGCATGCACTGGAAACCTCGGAGAAAGTCGCGGATATCTTATTCAACCATGTTTGCTTTTACCATGCAGATGACATTCCTCAAGGAGCTGAATCCAAAAATAGATACGCTAATGTAATTCCCATGCCAGGTATGTAATGCGTAATGCCAATTCATGTACATACATATGTATATAGGTCGACAGAAGTAAATATTTTAATATTTTTTCCCAGACACACGAGTTTTGCTAACATTCCAAGAAGAGCAACCAAATTCGGATTACATTAACGCAAACTTTGTCAGAGTGAGTTCATTGAATATGAGACTTTATGTATAGTGTCAATGGAATAATAAATGTTGTACAATATTCTGATAGGGACAAAATGGTGAACCAAAACGCTATATTGTGACGCAAGGTATTTTATTGTCATAAATTATGACTCATAATGGATTGCTTTTAAGAAGGTTGTTAAATGTGCCTGTTTGTGATTCAACGTTTAATAGGACCGCTTGAGGAAACAGTGGTCGACTTTTGGAGGATGGTGTGGGAGGTAAGTCGATTGTGGTGGTTTTTAGATGGAACAGATTGGTAAAACAGCAACTAATCATGAAGTCGTTCTCCAGGATTCATTAAATTAATTCAGGATTGATTAATGTAGTAATTGTTCTGTTCATTCTTATTTGCAGCAACAAGTCCGCGTTATTTTCATGCTCACAGACTTTGCAGAAGCCGGGCACTCAAAATGTGCTGAATATTACCCACGCTCAGAGACAATAGACTGCAGGTAAATAAATTTCATTATTAATCACTATTTTGAATTTTGTAAATATTAACAATTTAATTAATAATTTGCAGTCAGCTTCACGGAGGTAAAATCCTTTATACAAATTTATATATATGCATACTTATGATATGCAGATATTTGCCATTTGACCCGATTATGATTATGTCTATCCTAGATTTTCAAGTCACTCTAGAAAAGCGAGACGCCACTGACAACTGCATCACTTCCTATATTGTTATCAAGGTACGTTAATATGACACCTTAATATGCCAAGAGAGGCAAATGTGTGACACATTATGTGTCCATTCAGTCTTGTAAGTGCAAATTGTGGTTCACAGGACATGGAAAGAAATTTGAGGAGAGACGTGATTCATTTGTGGTACCACTCGTGGCCGGATAAAGGAGTGCCCCCAACGGCTAAAACAGTGGACTTTCTCCTCAAGTCGAGAAAATTTACAAAAGAGCCAACTCCGGTCGTGGTTCACTGCAGGTATTGATTTTGATTTACCTTTTCCCAGTTATTGTTTAGCAGACTTCTGAAATTCATGTTTTCTTAACTTCAGCCCTGGAACTGGCCGCAGTGGCACCATCGTCGCTTGTGATATTGCGATGAAAGGTGAGCACTACTGAATAAATGCGTCATACATGAGCACAATTAAGTCACAAATGCTAATAGTTAATTGTTTTAATTGCAGAATTTGAGCTTCAGCAGAAAGGCACCGCGGACATTCCGCGACTGGTAGGTCGGTTGAGACAGGATCGGGCCGGGTCAGTGCAGACGAAAGAGCAGTACTTGCACATTTATGAGACCCTTCATTACTACGCCACGAGATATGCTGCCACCCAAATGGAGCCCATTGGAGCCGTCCCATAATTTTACTAACTGCATTAATTGGAATGTAATTGAACCAGTCATTTTGCACAATTTGCGCACAGCAAAAAAAGAGAAAGGTCAATTGCAGAACTAATCGCAATTGATGAGCTATTAAAGAACAGTTGGTCATAAGTCACATTAATCTTTTCGCAAAGTCACCTTCCACTAAACTATCGTTATTTATTGATAATATGCATGTTTGTTATTTTCTGCTGGTGTAATAAAATTAGTGTATTAAATTTCACGATGAGTGATAATACTTGAGCATAATGTGGTTGGATTATTTAGCATCTCATTTGTTAGCAAAATCCAAAATGAAGCAGGCGTTCCTTTTCTGCTTTCTCCAGACTTTTGTGTGTAAATGGCCACATTAGAGCAGAGACAAATATCCTTCCGCTCATCCTCGAGATAATAAAAAGTGTAGAATAATAATCCCATTATGATCCTTCCCGACGCAAATTTTACGTCCTCGAATACGCTCAAGTTGGAAGCCTGCAGTCGGATTCGAGGTTGAAAGACAAATAACATTAGTTCGGAATGAACTCTTAAACTTGTTCATCCCAAAGTGTCCAATTTTGCTTTCCAAGTAATGAACCCCATGTATCAATAAAATTTGAAACTATATTCAGCATTACGAAAAACACTAGCAGTTATTTTTATTACACAGAAAGCTTTAATACATTTCTGCAATAATGAATGATCTACAACTATAATGTGGCTTAAGCCATTGTAGCATCGATAGTGGATTTTGAGAAAGTGGGAAAGTTCCATCCTGACTTTCTGTCCACTTTCAATTGGGTGAAAGACGTAGAAACATGTTTGCCAATATCTGTCCATCTGGTTAACCAACCTGGTTATCCCCCCCCAAGTGATTTGTGATTACCTCATTGTAGTCATTGTTAAATGATCGTGCCAGATATTCCCAAATATCTGGAATTGTCTAATCTCTTCTTTTTTTGACCAATGAATGTCAAGAAGGAACCCAAAAAATGGGTCAAGTTGCTTACAGCTCCTGAAAAATAAAAGTAAAAATAAACGTAATTTGATGTCTTGGATGTATACCATAATTCCTTAAATATTGCACCATCATGTTTAGTGGCCCCCTTTCAAATGAAAGAAAACTAAAAATTTCCTCTATATTGGCATAACATCGACTGGAAATGTACATATGTACATATACCGTTTCAATGGCATTATGCATAATTTTTCAAGTAAAGGTAGTTATGTATTTACTTGCTGGTTGTTCCATACTGATTGTTACAGCAGAATCGGTTTCCTCGTATGACTTGTGCTTGTCATACAGGAAGTCGTTGACACAGTCATTGCTGCAGGAAATTGATATTGGGGTCACATTTGACGAGATCTTCCCTTGGTGCGCAGGAATCGGATAAAAATGGTTATTGTGAAACTTTGATAAAGTTTTCTTGATCAGAAATTCATTTGACCGGGAGGGCTTCATCCTGTGAATGGCTGGTGGATTCATTGTATCTGCAACTGGAAGACATCATTAGATGTAGTAAATAATATTTAGCACTAAGTAAGTTTGCTAAATAGACCAGAAAATCATCTACTCAGACATAAATGTAGTATGAAAATTAAGTGTGCACAATGCAATTTTGTGTAAGTAATATAGTTTATTGCATTAATGTATTCACTTAATACTTTAATATGTATACAGGTTTATGTAACAAAATGATTTGACACTTTGGGCTGACTAAACAACAACTACACAAGTTTATGGCAGTTTAAAACCAAAGATTTAGGTGTGTGTGCATGAAAAAATGATTAATACATGCATAAATGAGTGAAACCCGGTTTCCTATCTAATATTAGTAGATTTTTTGTGTTTAAACCAAATACTAGAATTAGGAACTTGTTAATTGCATTCTGCATACAATATTGACTACTACATGGATTTACCAAAGTTACAATTATTTATGCTCTGCTGACATGCTGGGTATATCGGGGAATGACTGAATACATAACGGCAGTATGTATGTATGAAGTGCCGTACACAAACTCGTCGACTAGGAATTAATTAATTAGCATGTGAAGCTGAAATATTAAGTAGATGAAATTATTTTCGGGAGGATTTGCCGACATTTAATCCATGTGGCCTGGTTGGTCGTGCTCGGCAACATGAATTCTCCACTGTTGGTGAACATCGTTAAAGTCTGGATTAATGCACCGCACTTGGTTTTTGTATCTGCAAATTTACATGGAACATTTCGCTTAACATTTCCAGTTAATGTCATGCATGATTTCATGCATAAGTGCATTATGCATAAAACTTTTTACCCTTGATTAGCCAATGCCTTTCCACTTCCATTGTTAATGATCAGGACATAAGTACCTTGATCGCCTCCTTCGTGGGTTTCAAGATGCCAGACGTGGTTGGAATCAGTATTATGATCCTGTGTAAAATTTGAGCATATGAAATTTTTATGCAAAATACATTACTCATATTCAGTACAACAAATGTAAATTTACAGCATAGATCACGAGTCCCTTTCCGTCAGCTAAACATATGCAATGTAATTTTTTATATAATAATTAAAATTTTGTTGTTAAAAATAAGAGTTAATAAATTACTGTGGCACGCACCTTGTTCCGTTATGACTCTCAGAGGCTCTCCCTTCCCTCGGCATTGAGATAAAAGTCGAAATCCGTCATCTGAATTTCATCATTCCTTTAAATAAATATGTGTTCGTTGGGGAGAAAGTTTATGGCAAACTCACCGACGATCTCAGCACGAAATCTTTGTGCATTGGATGTGTTGCCATCCCAGACGATGAGTTTGTTTCCGTGATCAGTGGTCTTCATGTGCAGATCGAGAAACTATCAAGTTCAAAATGACATTTGAGTGGATTTTTTTCAATCTGTTACTTCATTTGTAAGAAAATTGGCAAAAAGAAGCATTTGTTTTTGAATTATTGTTTAGTACCGTACACGAATCATGTAGAGAAAGTACAAAGTTCAATAAAGTAGTGAAGTGTCCAAATGTGCAAGTTTTGCCAATTTTCTTAATGATTGCTTTCTTAATGATGTGTTTCTTACCTTATTGTCAGCAAGACAATTGAATCGGTAAACCTGTCCATGTTCAATTGAAGAAACAGCCATAATTGTTTTCTTTGTGGTTTATGGTTTCTCTACCTAAGAAATCGGTCGCTTGGGGTGGAACACTTGCAGTAATTTGGTTTAAATTGGCTTTGTTTAGGTGTGGCTAATGTGGCGGCGTTAGCGGATGGTGTCGGTTTGCAGGTTGAGGATGAACTGGGAGTCGGTGCGGTGGTGAAAGAGAACCCAGTGCTCATTTAATTGGCGTGGGGAACGTGACCAAGCATCGAGAAAATCAATAACTTGGATAAGGTTACGTGCACGAGCGTCGTAGCAGGAGACAGGAAAACATTGCACTAAAAAACGAAAGCCAGGCGCATCATTCTCCAGTTTAAACGACACGGTTCGTAAATATGAGTGGCCTTCGTTTGCACGACAGCAGTCTGCCAATTTGTGTGCAATATTTTATTCGCATAACTTAATGCTTCAAGCATTAATGATATGTGACGTATTATTGCGGTTTTATGAATATGTATATTAGTAAATTATGAATGGGTATGACCAACGGATGACATAATGTTTGTATGTTTGTTTATCTGTCTGTCTAATCCATAGTTCTGGATGCATGAGATTACGTATGTATTGGCGAGCGTGATGTTGCGCGGATCACGTATCCTTATCATTATGCAATTGTGATTTTGGTTTTAATATTTAGTATATGGCAATTAAGACAGCCAAGGTCAATACAAATGTGCATGGTCAAAGTGAATTTAACTCGTAAATACATACGTATTACGACTCCACTCGTCACACATATGTATGTACTATCATTCATAATACATAAGTAGCTCTATTGAAGAGCTGACAAATAAGTATCTGTAAATAAGTATCGCACTTTCAAATGAATTAAAAGGGAATTATCTACCCAAATTGAGATTTGAAACAAATAAATAACGTTTTTTCTGCCAACCGATGAACGTACGTTTCACACTACGTAGTTGAGTATAGTACGTGTAATATATATATATGGCAAAAAATAAAAATATGTGATCTGGGACACGATCATACCAAGGAAAGTTTTCTTCTTCTTGCCGATCTGCGAAAGGATGGATAATGGATGCAAAGAAAAAGAACATTCGGGCACGGACGAAATGGCTCAAATACTATCAATGACACCTTTGCGAGGTGTCAATTTGGAACGGTTCGTTTGGTATACTTACATTATTGATAATTTGGTTCATGTAATAGTTTTGACAAATTTCTCACCTAGAAGTTTCATCTGTGGAAGAAAAGTCTTGAATTCGCGATGTAATTCTTTACCATTATGGTTATAGATTCCAAATGCTTTGATATATCTTCTCCTAGTGACATGACATTGAATAAAACTGAGCACCAAACTGGTTAAGAGTAATATGTTTAGGCAGATAATCAATTTTATCTTCATGATGTTGAGCTATAGGTGGAGTGAAACTGATTAAATATTTTGAGTAAGAAACACTGAATACTTCAGACAAAGGTGATTTTAGTTTGACCTGTGCACCTTGTGAAGGAGAAAGTAAAAATGGGGAAAGTAATGAGGTCTCGAACCTCTTATATACACGTCATTACAGTAATTTGCGTCTTGTAACAAAGGAACTGTCCCAAGGTCCAAAAGATAATATTACATTCTTGGCTTTATTGACAAAATTTTTCACTTAGCGAGTTCAGCAACATAAATATGAATTTGAACAAATTGACATTTGATTCATCTCTTATTGTTTCTACTGGAATGTTACACGTGTGGGTTGATTGATTTGTTGTTGGGAAATTCCGTTCGAAAAATAATTGGGTCGCATGTTTCATATGTAACCTAAATATTTTATAACATGTCATTATTTTCTTAAAGCTTTGCAGCATTTGCAGAAACTCCGACAGATCCACTTTGAATAAGTTTTTGTATTTCCTCCATCTTGAGCCCCATTTCCTCGAGCACTTCAATGCTATGTTCTCCAACTTCTGGATCCTTGCAACATGACACAGTTCCAGGTGTTCTGGACAGCTTCGGAGCGGGTTGGGGTTCCCATCGTCCATTTTCCTCATTTTGAACAAAAGCTTCTCGCTCCTTATTTAGGGCGTGACATGGTGCCTGCAATTTAATGCAATGTATTAAAATAAGTAAGACAAGAAAGAGACTAAACTAACCTCCTCCATTTCAAGAACAGGAGTAACACACGCATCAAACTCATCAAAGATTGTCTCCCATTCTGCACGAGTTTTTGTCAAAAATATTTTACTAATTTGTGCTTTTCCTTCTTCAAAATCAGCAAATTGGTCGATAAATTTATCACTATCGGAATGGCCAAGAAGCCCTTCCATAAATTTATGATAAAATTGTGGTTCAAGCGCCCCCACAGCCATCCATTTCCCATCTTTTGTTTTATAAGTGTCGTAAAAGTGAGCTCCAGTGTCCAACCTGTAAAAATAAAATATGCATATTTCTTGTACATAATAACATTATGATAATATGCTCAATTTTATCTGAACTGAAATTGCACACCAGTTTTGTCCTCGAGGTCTGCCCCAAATGGGAAGCTCCTGAGTTTTGAAAATGAAAGAGCTGACGTACGCAGACCCTTCTACCATACTCGTGTCTACAATCTTCTCAGCCACCAAGTTGATTTATACCAAATTAATACCAATGTACTCCTGATTATGATTAGTGATCGTTAAAAATTACCTGTCCTTGACCAGATTTTGTTCGCTCAAATAAGCTAATGAGAATCCCTAAGCAAAATGATTATTGATCAAAATGATCATTGAGCAAATGACCAAACTAATTACCAAAAGCGCAAGTCAAACCCCCTCCGGCAAAATCTGCAACCAGATTTATGGGGGGCGTTGGATTCTGGTCCTTTCTTCCGAGCATTGATAGCATTCCTTATTTTTATTGAAATTATATCAATTAATTAAGGGTAAAGTAATATCCGAAGTAATAAGAATACCAACGTACCAGACATAGCTACATAATTGATATCATGACCTGCTTTCTTGATGAATGGTCCAGTTTGACCATAACCAGAAAGCCTGGCGTATATCAAACTAGGGTTTTGTGACATTAGCTTCTCTGGCCCCAAGTTGAGTTTCTCCATCACACCTGAAAGCAATAGAGGTATTGAACTGGGGATGACTTTTCATGACGCATACTTTAGTTGATGATAAAAACCTGGGCGGAAAGGTTCTATTAAAACATCTGCTGTAGCTGCGAGTCGTTGGACAATTTTTTGTCCTTTTTTATCTTTTAAATTAACCGAGATGGAGCGTTTTCCGCGAGCCATTTTATCCGCCGATAACAGAGAGTTGCCACCGTTCTTGTTACAAAAGTTTACAACATATAGAAAAAATTGCATTTGCATATAAATAAAACTAATTTTATGTCCTTTACTCTGTCAACTCTGATAACAGAAGCACCAAAATCTGAAAGTATCTGAAACGACCATTAAAAAATTAATAATATTTGTACACTGGTTATCTATTAATATAATTAAATTATAATTAATACCATCCCACAAAATGGTGCGGGGGCTAATCCTGCCATCTCGAGCACACGGATGCCCTTTAAAGCCATAATTCCCTATCTCTAAATTAAGTACTTGTTAATTCGAAATGTTGAGAAACTGAAAATATCCTATTGGACTGTCAACTTTGAACTTTGGTTTGTCTCACTCAGGTTTATTTTCAGTACTCATATGATATTCATATGAAATGAATGTTTTTGTGGACTTGGTTGTGGTTAAACAGAGATTTTCCTTAATACACTTTATTGCAATAGTTTTAATACCATTATATGGCTGTATAACATATAACGACGTTTGCATAGCAAAATAAGTATGCATAAAATGCATACGAGATAAGAATGACTTCATGATTATGCTAGAGTTTCTTGCAAATGAGACTATTGCTGCACAATTTCTGCAAAGTTGCAAGTATTATGAAAAGTATGACTGCGCTGTACTTTATTAGATACACACTTAAGTATACAAATATAAATTTGCAATTCCTCTAGTTATAAAAAGTCCATTTAAATTAATTTCAAGCTAATTCCTCTAAGAAAAATTGTAATTGGGACAATTTAAATTTCATAATACTAAGTTCAGAACATTTACATTTTAGCAATGTTTTGCCATCAAATTGCAATAATACATTAATACATTTTTTATTTCATGCTTCATTTTCTACAGCTACTGTAGTCGAGTCAGTAAACATATCGTAATGATGGTACTCTGTGCCTGGGGGTTCCACATCCTGTTGCAAAGTTTCTAATTCCTGCAATATAATTTTGCGTTGTTGACGCGTATAATATTTACAGGGATCACTGGAAGGAAAGGTGGTTTGTTGTTGTGCTTTTATTGTTTTATTTCCTGGTCCAAAGTTGTGAAAACGCTCGAGATGTTTTTTCAACGAAAAAAATTTAAGAAAAGAGTCGTTACATTCTGGACATGGAAATCTCTTTTTCCCTTCATGCATCGTTTGGTGGAGTTTGAGATAACATCTCTGGGAATATTTGTTTCCACATATATCACATCGGTGCTCATTTTCATAGTGGGTGTCAACATGAATTTCTAAATTCCGTCGGTTTTTCATAATCTTGTCACAAATATTACATCTAAATGTGAACATTTTATCTTCAGACAGAACATTAGTGGATTGATGGTCAACAGAAGGATCACTATTTTTGTGAGAATACTTAACAGGAATTTTCAGTGCTTTCGAAGCATGTACACATCTTTGATGACGATACAAATCACATTTCCTCACGAAGGACTTGGTACAATTATCTACACCGCACCAGAAAAATGTCTCTCCTGTATGCTTCCGACTCGTATGATGAGCCAGTACGGTTTTAGTGACAAACCTTTCTTTACAAATTGGACACGTAAATTTATTTTTTAGTTGTTTTTTAATAAAATCCTCAATATCCTGTTTTGAAATAATATCCTTAGCTTTAGTCGGTGGGTTACAAGTGTCCAACTCGATCAGATGAGATGTATCGCTCTGTTGTACGAGAATTGAACTTTCTCCTTCACAGGTGTCCTTTGACGATGTTGGATTGTTGGACCTTTTAGGATCGTCCTTAGTAATGTCTTCAGCTACTACAGGAGTTGTTGATATGATTTCACATCGATCTGCTGGTTGATTAATCTTGCTATTCAGAAGTGAGTATTTTAACCGATCGCTTTCACTATCATCTTTATCATCGTGTATCGTCAAGATCCCGACTGATTTTACTTTTTGTTTCGTTATGTTACCGCGTGACCGTCGTTTGGTTTCGGATTGAAATTTTATATTGGTTGTTTCTATTCGGACATTTGGCGAAGATGGTGGCAAAACAGAAGTATTGTTGTTATTTGTAATCCTTTGTACTCTATTGGTTCGTTTTGGTGAAGGTGTTTTCAACCTCGAAGTTGACCCAGGCAGCACGTCGTCGTCGTCTGAGCTTGAACTAGAGTCACCGGTCGAAGAAGAGAGGGTTTCGTTACGAAAATTTAGAGGTTGCGCCAAGGCTTTATTATAAGTAGAAGAAGGTCGAGATCCCGGGACGGTTAAGGTCGCTGAACTTCTACGAGGAGGAGGACAGTCAGAGTCCGAGGATGAATCCGAAGAGATTTGTACGTGTAAACGGGAATTTGTTCTAGAGAGTGGAAGCTTCTCATTAGTATTGGCACTAGGAACCTCTTGAAATTTCGTACCGAGGACGAACTTAGTACTTTTTGTTACTGAATTAGAAAAAGTATCCAATAATCTACTCGATGGATTAGGTTTTAAGCTGGGACGGATGTGCGTGTGTGGAGAAGCATTAGAACTAGTGGTTATTCTCTTGTTGTTAATAATGGTATTAGAAGCTTTCCGAGGCGGAGGGTTGTCAGAGTCAGTGTCACTGTCGTCGCTACTGCTGCATAAAATCGCAGGAGGACAATAAGTAGATATTTTAACTTTCCTCTTTATCGCTGGCACATTTCTGGTTCCTGACAAACTCTGTGCTCGAGGAGTATGCGGCGATCGGACTTTTGAAACATTATCTTGAAGAGCAAAATCCGTGCTCACAGATCTCTGTCGTAAATCACTTTGGGGAAGATTTGCATCATATCCGTCATCATCAGAACTTGAGGTTAAATCTATTGTTTGTTCAATATTTTTGGACACCAGAGTAGATGAGCTCGAGCAAGGGGGCTGAAGCAAAGCCGAATCATCCAAATCAGAAATACTAGTATCCTCCGATGACGATAAAGAATTCGGAAGATTTGCTAATTTCGAGGTCTTTGGTTCCTTAAGTTTTTGTATTTTTTCAATGCAATTCACAGTGTGCTGAAAAATTTCAAAATCTTCATCATCAGCAGTAGAGCTTGTGAGTCTTGGACTATTTTTTGAGATATTAGACGAAGAATCTGAATCTGAATCCGAACTGAACTTCATTTTCTTTTGGTTTAGATAAGTATCAAATTGTGTCTTATTTTCTGATTGAGGCATTGACCAGCAACTTGATGGTGCGCACCTGATTTTGCCTCCAGAGACGTTTAACATTGATTGGGTTGCAGATTTTTTCCTTGTAGAGTTTGGAGCAGAAGACAACAAGGATTTCGACTTTGCAAATTCACTCAATTCTGCAATTGTTCTTTCCATAAACGATATAGACTTTTGTGGAGGATGAAGATGCGTAGTCTGTACATTTTGTTGCACTTTCTTCATATTTTTCATAATTGTAGTCTTTTATGGCTGAAAAAATGCAATGTAGTTTAGGTTCATCTAAAAAGTATAATGCATAATTGAATATTATTCGACGTACAATACCTGTGAGCAAACCCGCATACTAAGGTCAAAGTGACCTATCCTACGCCTAGATTGAGTCGAGGTTGTTAACGTTCCTCCGTCTTTGTGGTCGCATAATATTCAATCTTCCCAAAAAGCAACCTGAAATTAAAATAGTATTGAACACATGTTTACTACATACACAATGTACTAATATTAATGAAACACGATGGAGTAGAGTAAAAACGACACTTGAATAAATATTTCAAAACCATGTCATTTTACTTACAAGATTCACTTACATAAGTACGTTTACAGAGGTTCTGGTCTTCAGGATTTTTGGAATTACAATATTTACAATCAAACAAGATAGTAAATAAGGCTAGTTAACTTGTATTTTGGTATCAGGTTTTGATTTCAAAATTGGAAATCGAACTTACTGACTTCCGTCAATAAATAATGTAAATAATCGTTTATAATCGAAGAAAACCGAGTTACTAAATGTCAAACTTGTAAACTTGCAACTTGTAAACAGTAGACGGAAAGGTGAAAGTCAGCCCCGCTAAAATTTCCCAGTAAGAGTGTGCGTATGCAATAATAATACGTGAGAAATATCGGATTATATTGGTGAAAATTTTCACTGTTCATTGTTTTGTATTTGTATTATCATTTCCAGAGTCATACTTCTTTTATTTGTTAAATGGCAAGATGAAATGTACCAGGGTCGCTTGCAGTATGTTTTATCAACCTTTTGAGACTTTTGTCTCACTCTGCCTCAGATGAGAAAGATGTCCATATGAATTAGCTAAAGATTTTTTTCCAACTTTATAATTGATCTTTGGTCGTGTATGTGAGGGGGGTGTCTTATCCAAAATTTTACTTCCTCCCATCTTTCGAAGTAGTCTTCTTGTCGGGCGAGGAGATTTGAGACTTTTTCACCGTTTGAAACTCATCGTAGTGAGATTTCCTCTGGGCTTCAAACTCCTTTTTTTCGGCCTCGCCCTTTCCACTACCCTCTCCACCTCGGTTTGTCGTCGTCTTGGGGGGCTGACCACCTTTCTCCGTGAGTAGTTTCGACAGAAGGGCGGCGTCGACTGGTGCAGAATTGGAGACTCCTCGGCTAATCTCTAGGCTGGACTGTTTCGGCAAAGAGTCGTCCTCTGGCTCCTGATACTCGTGAAATGGCGTCTTCACTTCATCAATTGTATCGAAACCATAGTCCTTGACGGAAACAGGATTTATTGAATTCAACCAAAATAAATAATTTTCGCACAATTAACCAGATTCAGGAGCACTTGATACCTTGTCGACAGGGTGCAGGGTTTCAATTATGTTCATTTCATCGAAACGGGCTTGTCCTTGTCCCGGTCGACGTTGTAGAGGAGAAGGACTGCCAGGTTTTGGAGATGGTGTTGTCACTGGGGGAGGTGATACTACGGGGTCTATTCATAGTTATGGACAGACTATTTTTATTATAGGTGATGCGTGTGAAATTGTTTATAAGAAAAATATACTTGATAATTTAGTACTTTTTCGTTTCAATATTCCTTTGGGGGGTTCCGTGTTAGAGTTTTGTGACATTGATTAATCCAGGTAATAAATCTAATTGAATGGTAACCATTACTAGTATCGTCTTCGTGTCTCTTACGAATCAGAATATGTGAATTTGCAGACTATAAGTTACCATGAATTTTTAAATGCAAATCAAGCATTGTCTACGGCATGATCATTAATAGACTAATATTGTTCTTATTATTATGTCACCTAACATAATATCACAATCGATCTGAATTTCGTTTGATTTCTACAATTTTCTCAGTTAAAGGTAAATGCAAATGGCCATATATGTACGTTGTGTGCACCAACCATCCTGTGTCTGTTGTTATGAGATTATACTTAAGAATCCAGGATCGAAAATGGGTTGCTTAATAGGAATTTAATGCGGTTTTGACTGCATTATAGCATGTCCAGTTCAATATATGTATGTATCGCCTCATTCGATAAAGACGGAAACTTAAAGGCTGATTATTTTGTCACCCAGATTGTATTGCTCTCTCGAAGAGCCAATGGAAATTTGACCCCGTAGCAAATATTTGGAGTAGCCATAATTAAATTTAAGTATTTACAACAAATTTTGAGGTAGTAGTGGTTAGTGTGAAATGATACTTGTCTTATATGTTCATAGAACAATAAATATGACTCATTCGCTACTAAGTAATAAGTATAAAGCATCTTTAATTCCCTCTCATATTTATACATGCATAGGTTTAGCTGCGTCGTGCGATAATCACATTTTTGTCGTAATATTAGAAGCGCATTAGCTGTCAAGCAAATGTAATTGCAATTTATCTAATCGAACCACATGCAACGTCCAACCCAGCATAACCGCAGGCTGGACTTCTCATTTTTACGATTATGGTTTCAGGAAAGTTAGTTTGTTGGGCAGATCAGGAGGAATCTCACTCACCATTTTCCGAAGGCCTATAGTTTCATTGTTTATTAATCAGTACTTCCAGTGCAAGTGGGTGGATGATGACGACACATGTTTGACAGCGATAGGATTTACATATGTCAAAGTTTGTTGGTCCACGCGACATTTTTATTTTTGTGTGTTGTCAACTCTGGATGGTGGTCAGACTAATCACGGATGCATGGAATTTTGTGGTTCTCGCTTTTCAAGGAAGACTTCGTCGTAAATACCCGAATACAGTAATAAATAGTGTAGTTAAAGTTATTACATACTGCGTGTTATTATTTACACATATAGAGTCAATAGTCGTCGTCTATTTTTAAGCGAGTATACGTACATACTACATATTACGTAGATATTTACTTATGTTGGCACTTAACACATGCCAGTTTTCATGCCATGATTTGATAAATCTATTTAAAACGGACTAGTAAATATTTCACATATTTTCAAATTGTTCCTTGGTTTCGTCTTAGTCATTGAATAAGTCTGCCCCAAAAGTGTCACTGCGATGACTTTATGAAAGTTAGTTTTATTTTATGAAAATATGCTGAATAAGTTTCGCATGTCGCTGAATTGAAAGTGGTGGTTCATTTACCAAGAAATTTGCAAGCTGAAAAGTTTGTTTAGATTTTTGAACAATGCTACAATAACTAATAAAGAATTTATTAGTACAAGTATACATAACATCTAAAAACTACAGCCGCATAGAAGAACACAAATATTGGACAAGGTTTTCTGTGATTAATTATTATACGGATACAATTCAAGAATGACTACACGAAATGAAATAAGAGCCCTGATTTTATAAACCACATAAAACCGAAGAGTTGAGTCAACAATATTTAAGACAATTGTCCACAAATTCAAAGTCTAATTGTGTTTATGGGTGGATAATAAAAGAAAAAATTACTCATAACCCACACATCTTCTAATAAATAACGTAGTGCTCCGCCTGAACTGCTTCCTCTTGGTACAAGATTTTCTGACACATTATTTGTCAGACCATGTCCTGTATTGTTTCGCTGTGTGCATTTTAAATGCATTCGATTCAAGATATCAAGACAGCTTTTAAAAACTCCAGAGTAATAACTTTGCAACCATCGTGATCTCAGCCAAAAGCAAATGTTATTATGGGGACTCTTGTAATTGTGCTCACTCTTCTTGTGACAGTCACCGAGGGTGAAATTATTAGTGCAAATTTTCAATCATTGTCAACTACAGAAAGTTCGAAATATCTCAGATTTGAATGTCCTGATCCAAATTCCAATGTTCCGGACGGGTCCACTTTTTGCAAAGTTGGAACGATTCCTCGTGAGAAAACTCTGAACATACATTCGGAGGAAATTCATCATGGGAACTATTCGTTAACTGAAAACAACTTCTTCGAACACCGGGTTTGCGTTAAGGCGTAAGTACTCTTTTTAAGCAGATTACATTTGTAAAAAAGCGTCAGTGTGTGAGATAAACAAAACCTTGTTTATTCGGGAAACTTGTAGAACTCATGAGGACCAAGTCGTTATCCTTCGGTGCGATTTGATGTATTCCTCTGAATCTGAAGGATTAAGGCATGGCGATAATGAGCATGACAGTGTCCTGGGCTCGGAGGCAAAATTGATAACGTTAAGGAAATGTTGCCGACCTGGCCAACGTTTATTGAAAACCAATTCAACCAAACACGAGGGAATGTTTGCCTACGAGTGCGTGGAAATCGGAAACGGTGAGTTGTAGCAAATAATTATTATTCCTATTGTGGAGCTGTTACACAGAATTGAAATGATTTACAGGAACAAATTGGAATCCAGCTTTGTTTGATAATGTTGAATCGGATTTCGGATTTCATATCGATCTGCGAAGTATAGAGCACAAATTTGTTTACCGTCCAGGATTTCCTAGCTGCAGACACAGGGATAGGGATACAGACATTAAAATGATGGATAACAAGGAGGATATTTGGCATGACTTTCTATTCTATAAACTGCATTTCCCCGTATTGATTGTGTTATTCATATATTAAATTGTGCATATTCTATAGGTTCAAGATTCTAACTAGTGGTCGGGTTCTCATCGGTCTCAAGTTCTGGTTTGAGTAACATATATCATGAATTGCTTCTAACCACGTTAACTCAATTTTATATAAATAAATAAAAATCGTCCAGGTTTCGCCCCGTGTGGCTTCCGGTTCACAATGAGAAATACAGTCAATCCTACTGCCTTGATGAGCTTGAGCTTTCTTCAGGTCAGGACAATTCTCATGAGATCCATCACACAAATCAGGCTCTTGTGTACTGCGGCATTGAACGATTTAGTGACTATGTGAGTAAAGTTGAAGTTAAGCTGAAGAGGCAACTTGATACATACATAAAAATTCAGTTTGTTTAATCTTTTATAGCTCTTCCATCGCAAATTGTTTGGAATTTTGTGCGTTTCTGCGTCGTGTGTAATACTGATGCTTCTGATAATATACTTATCAATTTGGGATCGACAAAATTTGGCTGGCTGGACGCAGTTTAATATTTTCTTGGCTGTTTTCTTCGTGTTCGGTATGGAAGGAATGAGAACTTTGATAGATTACAACGGGTTAGACGTGAAATCGACATTTGCATGCACCATCATCGGTAATCAGCAATTAAAATATAATTATTTCGAAGATTAGGATATTTTATAGACGCAAGATTTTATTCATTTTTTAATTTGAATTTTTTTCGCAGCTGCAATAGCACAGTACTTTTTCTTTGCGCTAAACACTACTTGGTGTGTGATGAACAGTGAGTATTGGATAAATTTGGTTTTAATGCCATTTATTAGGCTTTAAACAAAGTTTTCTCGGTTTGTGTAATGGTTTTTCATTTTTATTTTACATACTATGTTCGTATCCTAAACCAGGTGACTTGCTGTGGACTTTTTGGTAAAATTTCTTACCAGTTCCTTTGAGAATTATGTAAACGACATTATTACTGTTCTCATTAATTTACCTTGAATAGGAAGTTGGAGAGCAGTGCAAAGGGTCTGTATGGCAAAGGGCGGAGAGTTGCTGCTTATCTTGCCTTCTCGTGGGGCTTACCCCTCATCGTGATTGTCCTCTTGTTTGGTTTCAAACATCACGAAGCGTACGCTATTCTAGATTATTTATTTGCATTACAATTTAATTTATTATAGCCATGTGCATTATTCACTCGAATTGCTTCTTTTGTAGGAAAGAGTCCAAAGAAGAAATGAGGGGGATATATTCGGAAGCACATAGGCGATGCTCTTCACCGATTAGAGAGTTTGGATTTCAGACCCAGGGCGTGCTATTCCTCTTCAACATAGTCTTCTTTGTCATTACTGCCTTCCTCATTTGGAAGCATCGACGAGGAATTACAAATTCGAGGCGAAATACCCGATCGGAAAGATACACTTGGAGATCGTAAGTTGTTGAATCATGGTCATCATGGCTTCCGCTCGACTGAAATAATGAAACGGAATGAAAAAAAAAACGAATAGCTTTCACTAATTTTTGCTATCCTGGGTGTTGCATTAAAGACATGCTGTATTTGGAAGGGTTGTCCTCTTCGCCAAACTTCTGATTGTCATGGGCGTTTCGTCCGTATCTATTCCCTTGGACTACTTTTTCGGCAGCGAGGATCCACTAAACATTTTCGAGGTTTTGTTCAGAATGGTTCACTTTATTCCCGTGGTGGCAATTTTGTTCATTTTCGGCTTTAACGAAAAAAATTTGCACTTGATCAAGCAAAAATATCCCAACTTTGGAAGTGAGTTTGCTCACAAATAATTAACCAAATTCGGTGTATTATAAGTATTAATTGACTCTCGGTTTAATTTTTTAGCCGTGATGGGTGTTTCATTGTTTAACCTGAAGCCACTTACAACAGAAACCAACCAATCCCCAAGTGGTGGACAAAACTCGATGGAAATTAAATAATAAATTTTAGCTTATGAGCATGATTATTTTTAGGAGCTAAAATGCGACAAATTAAAAAGATGCACATGTATTAAACTATTAATTCTGTTATTGAGCGAGCTAGGAAAATAAATAAATATTGCATTGTACAATTCATATTGTACTCTTTTGTTTTGATAGTTACAATTAGTAGTCTGCTGTTGTCTCATGTTTTGGTTTTAGTTTGTCAACACTTGCTTTTAGAGTAATAAATAACATAAAAAATTACTGTTTATTTATTTACTATGAATTTTTTACTATGAAATGAGTTTGTTCCTCAAGTATATGCTTCCCATAATTTCCATATTGGTATTTTTGCTGGTCGAACCTTTGGTTGAAGGAAAATCAGGTCTCGAGTGTGATAAAGATAAGTTCTACTCGCCATATGTCGTAGTTCGACGTAGGAAGAATGGAGGAGACCTCGATGTTTTGGACCACAGCGGATTCCTGGACCTCTCCTCAAGATTTAACATCGTCCTCTGCATAAATGGGCCGTGAGTTGATCAGTTTTTGTATTAAAATTTGTATTAAAATGCGCTAAATACGCATGTGATTTATGTACATACGTATTTAATACATGTTACAACAGGGCCATGACGCTTTCGAACTACGAAGAAGTTAGCAATGGGACTGCGACTCCCTTGGTGATCTTCTCCACAGGAAAATTCCACGTCTACAGTCACGATTGTCGGAAAGTCAACAAAGTTACAGAGGAGGAGATTAAGCGACTGAAGGACGAGAATTTGCCACCTCGGCTAACGAACGATGTCGCCGTAGTTGATAAAGTAAGTTTGGTTACCTTATTTGAACAGTAATTTCATAATCGTCACCATCGTTCAAAAAATCCTTGGTTATCAGGCCAGTTAATTTTAGTAAAATCCTAAAGGTAGTTGGCGTTCATTTGGTTGGAAGAGCTGGGGATTACCGGTTGCTAACTTCTGCGTTCTTTGTTCGCGAAAAGTATGGTCATGCCATTGATCCCCTAAATCGAGTGCATGATGGATCGTTTGCAATGATTGGCAACTCCCAATCCCTCTGCTACGACGTTAATAACGAGTTCAAGGTGGTCTTGACCAGCAAATCCGAAACTGAGGGGGAAATTTGTTTATGGACGGTTGATTATAAGGCTCCATATTTTGAAAGATACGAAGAGATTTTTAGATCCAACAGGACCTTGAATCAGTATGTGGAAGATGCCAACTGCACTGGACAAGGCCCGTCCCCTCCTGATCGTTAGTACCTTTTTATTGTGTAACCCATGTGCAAAATAATAATTTACTGGATATGCAAATAATAATTACAATATTATTATAATTTTGGCAGCATCCGTTACAACGACTCCAAAACCATTTGACCCATTTTCTATCTATGGTCCAAAAAACAAAGGTCAAGGTTTTCATCCGTCAGTCCTTCCACCCGTCTATCCTCCAGTCCCCATACCTAAACCTCAAATCATGGTTGAGTACAAGGTGGACTTGCAAGAATGTCAGAAATTTCCTACCTTTGTTGACACGGGATGCATTGTCCGTCCCCCATATGATAAAGACAAGCCATGTGACCTTTTATCACAATCGTTGCCATTGAACGATATTAAGGTGTGAACTTTGTGGAATAATTATATGCAATTGTGAATAATAGATTGTGCTTGCATTTCCATTTTTATCAGGACTTGTTAAAAGATCCAGATTTGGCCTGGAAAAAAGAGATTATGGACACAATTTCTGCAGTTTTTGTTCAGATTTGTGAGCCATTCCCCCGTTTCATGTCGTACACGGTTCACAGAATATTGTTATTTTATTTGGAATTGGAGCACAAAAACAATAATAAGCCAACAAAACTGAAGAATGCAATTTGGGATCATTTGTTGAGTGATCTACAGCGTTGTAATGCCAATGTAAAACATTCCATTTGGTTTGACTGGATGGTGGAGGCTTCAGAGGAGGTCACGTTATTAAATGAAAATTCAAAAGTAACAAGACACCCGAAAAGACTTGCTCGCCATGTTGAGAAAGATTCGAAAACTCGAAAAAGAAAAACGTAAAAACAATAATATAACCAGGTATTTATTTAAATTTACCATTCACAAGCTTTTTATTACTCAAGCAATTATGTAAATGAAGATACTTCAGAAGACAATTATGACGAAAATTTTATTCCTGAACGCACTTCAAGAAATAAGCGTTCGACTTTATCAGTTGCTGCTTTTCCTCTGGTGAAAGTTTTATCTAATAAACTTGTAATTTTACTTGTAACAACAAAATATATATTAACATTGGCCCAATAGGAATCCAGTAACGCTGGAAGAGTACCCAAATCTCACATAATTCGAGAACACATCTCACCTAGTCTGGCATTAGACAAGGGCAATATTTCAGACTTTATGGAATATCCTCTAGACGTTTACCACATCAACAACCAGTCCAAGTTCAGGACCAAACTATTTTATTACGAGGATACTGCGGAAATTCAGTATGAACTCAATATCGGGATTGATATTGCATGGAAGGTAATACATGAGTACGAAATAGCTGGATAATACATAAATACGATTTTCTAGGCAACTTTTGGTTTTGTGGAATAGATTTGGGCAACAGTAGCTGGGTATTGCAGCACCCATTACATGACCCGACAATCAGAAACTTTCACCCGTTTCTACACTCAGTATTTCCAGGATTTTTTGCAACCCGTGACAGAGGACTGGATTTCACCCGAGGACAATGAAGTGCTGAGGGTTATACTCAGCGACTACAATTCAGATGTTGGAATGCGTTGGCTCGACACTTGTTTGGAGGGCAGGTTGTAGATATATTGACATGATATATTAATTATAATGCTATTATGATGGGAAGTATGCATAATGCTGGCATTGCAATATTGGCAGCTATATAGATTCAAACACCCCCACATTCAGGCCCCCAAGGCCGCTTTTGGTAAAAGGAGACAAGACGCAGCTGGAAAAGGCCAACTCGTTCCTGGACACACCCACATGGCTAAAATCTAACGTGCTGAATGATAGCCAAATTCTACTTCGGACCAATAGTCAAAATTTATGAGTCATATAAATAACAAGACATATGTAATTGTTTTAGCGTACGTTATCGTATATACGTGTCGATTCGAACGTATAAAATTATACTCATTCAAATTATGGATTGATGATTTTAATTGATTAAGTAAATCAGAAATATAATTTTTCTAATTATGCGAAATTAGATTTGCACATTTACTTCTTACAAAAAAGTTATTTTCTTGGTTATATGCACATGGCTGGAATCTGGAAAGTCAATTTGGCTTTTGGCTCAAAAACATTTTGGTCGAAAATTATGTATGAAGTC
Source organism: Folsomia candida (assembly GCF_002217175.1). Taxonomy (NCBI): domain Eukaryota; kingdom Metazoa; phylum Arthropoda; class Collembola; order Entomobryomorpha; family Isotomidae; genus Folsomia; species Folsomia candida. The sequence continues at coordinate 20,726,285 of NW_019091193.1, read as the reverse complement.
ATTTTGGCTGCTAGAAGCGGTTAAGGACCTGAATGGGCATAACTGGTTGTTTACGTTGATCTTAATATTTATCATTTTGTTAGCTTATCTTTAGTCTATTGCTTTTGATAGGTGATTCATATATACAAATGAAGGCTGTACTATGCGTTATGCATAACGTTTGCCCAGATTACTGCGAAAAGCATTATAAAAAAGAGACGGGATATGCTGAAAATATGTATGCGCAATGTAATCCATAGGTAAAACAACGTTTACTCACTACAGATGAGTCACATCTGACCTTGTACTACCCATGTAATACTAATATTATGCATGTAAATGCATATTTGCGATCCAGAAATTGTCTTCATGTAGTGTACGTTTGGCATTATTGAGAATATAAAGTGTGCTACCTAGGTCCTATACTTTTTCATTCTAAGCAGCAATTTAATCCACTAATTAAATTACCGATAAGAAATATAGAATACGTTGATAATATTATTCGAACAATGAGCTCCAAGTTTCGCGTTTCTAAAAAAGATCCTGAAAAATACGGAAAATATGAGAACCCAAATAAACTGGATGGGCAAACATTGTCCTTGTTTCGTGAAAGTGGGCAATACCGGAGGAATCATTGCACAGAAGTTCTGCAAGGATCCAATTTCCCTTCAAAAACCCGACTAGCATTGAACGGGTTTGTGAATACCGTGGTCACTTGTTACAACTATCATCACAACCTTATCCTGCGGCCAGATGACGTTTGGACGGCTCTAATGGTTCAGTTTTCCTTCTACGTCAACGAAGAGGCAGAAAAATTCAGGGGCAAGTTCGTCAACTTTGAGGGGAAGAAGGAACTCGTTGTAGACATGGGAGGGACCCTCAGAACTACGTCGTATGGCACCTTTGTAAAACTCATGACAAAAGAAATTGACAAAAACCTGACCGACCCAAATGTCAAGTCGTGGGTTTTGCCCTCATTCTCAACCACCACCGACGATGACTTGGTCACGTGTGGGGTCGTATTTATGGCCACCATGAAAAAATATTTCGACTACAAATGTTGCCTATGTTGTGGAATTCCAAATGTGACCCTTGAAGGAACGGTCGGCGACTGGGAAAATATCTTGACACGTCTGGACAAACTGAAAGAGTACGAACTGACTTGGTGGTATGAAATGCTGGTCCCAATTTTGGAAAAATTTATATCAGCCAAGAAGGGAAATCCGGATGTGGAATTTTGGGAAAAAATTTGCAACCGACATGGTGGAGGATCTGGACCTTCTTATTTATCAGGCTGGATCACAGCGTTCTGTGTTTTTAACAAGGATGGAAAACGACAAGGTATGTATATGTACACACTTGTGTATACAAAATTTGCACATTTGTTTGTGCAAATGTATTTATTCTGAAGGAATTAACAGGATATTAAATAATGAATAACAATCAATATTTTTCAGGAAACTACAAGGAACACCGAATGTGGACTGGTGAAGTTATTGACGCCAGTGGACCATGGCCAATCATTGATATGAACGACATTCCGCCGGGCAGTGTGGAGGTTGACGTAAAAATCGACGACAACGGGACGCCATATTCCTCCGTCATGTTTGCTGGTCACTTGGCTCATGAAATTCTAAGTGATGATTGCACTCTTCAACCGACCACTGGGTGGGCCATTTGTCTGAAACCTGAGGAGGAAGAGATTGCAAAAATTGAAGCAGCGGAGAAAGCAGCGGAATACCATCGTTGAAAAAAATTGTTACTATCAGATTTGGGTTAATAATTTAATTGATTCTAATTCTTCGCTATCAAAAGAGTTGGCGACAAAAAGGCTGAAAATAATGCAAGAAGTTTATAAAAATCTACTTTCAAACTTTGATATATGAATGTGAATATGTAAATATGTATTAAGAAATAAATGTGAGAAATAATAACTTTGTTTACATCCTTTACCTTTAATTATTGAACCAAATAGCACTAACTATAGAAGGACTATGTCGTCTCGGATCAATTTTACTCACAACTGACAAATTGTCAGTGACAATACACTGCATGACATATATACTTCATGTGTATCCAATGTATGCAAACTATACAAATTGATATGCAACTATTGAATGTATGTAGAGTGATTATAGACGATGGATAAAGATAATGATAAGATTTTGTCAGTTCATAAATTTTTTATGGAACAACTGATTTATTTGAAGATTCTTGGTAGTTAGTATTATAAGCTTAACCTGTACTCTACATGAAATGAACGGCGACGATAATATTTAGCAAATGTAAAAATGTAGGTGTATCTAATAATAATCGTATTGTCAAGTAATAAATGTGCAAGTCTTTCGAAGTATTGGTGCTACTTGCTTTGAGGGGACGGGGTGTTGGCAATGGGGGCAAAAGGGGCGTAGTCCTGGAGGAAGTCGACGCTCATGCGTGGCGCGGCGGGATACTGAGACCCACGGGCGTCTGACCCTCCACTCGAGTCCGTGGATCCGCGCTTCTCACCAAAACCAAAAATGGACGCTATAGAGTTGCTTCTTTCTCTGGAGATGACCTAAGAATGACGATGCATTAAGTATGTATTTAAAATCAAACACAATATTCGCCAAAATTGGAGTAAAATAATTACCGGTTTCCCCAGAACGTCCACAATATCTTCTGTCATTTCATCCCAAAATTGATCCATCTCGTGTTTAATTTCGAAAGTATTTCTTGAGTCGATTAAAAAATTCTCACAATGAAGCGAGTTAATTTTCACCAAGTTTTGTATGTGTTTCAAACGAGGTTTGAAATGTTAATGTTCTTTACACAGTATGCACAAGCCTTTATATACAACAGTAATTTGATGCAAGACGTGGCGTGAGTCACATCTTTCGCACGAATCTAATATTATAATGCGTACATTGATGACAATTAATGTTGTCAATACAATAATACGTGATGACAAGTCAGTTATCAATCACAAATACCAAGTGTACTTTCAATAGTTGGAAATTCTATGCATAACAAGAACAGGTCGTTATGTACGGTTTTGTAGTGCATGATAATGTTGATGAGCATGATGTATGTATGTATAGATGTTCTGCGTTTAATTAACTCGTTATCTGCAGTTTCAACGAAAGGACATATGCATGTTGACAAATGTCAAGATTTCAAAATGTATTTTCGCTAAATAAAATTAATATTGTTATTTACAGACTTAGTCAACATTAACGTAATACAACGTAAACAATTATGGTCCGAACACAGATTATCAGAATCAATTCGTCTGGTACGCATTTTTAAGCAGAAACTAAAACGTAGCTATTTAGATGACATGCAGATTTACTTATAAGTAATAGTATCCCTCAGGGTGACAAATTGTTCGTTATTACAACAATAAGTCCCACTGTTCGCTGTTTTGAAAGAAAATATATTATTATTTATCATATTACATTTTGATGGATGTGAATTGATGAAATTGAACGGTTATTATACTACGGAAGGCATGTGCATGCAGTAGTGCAAACAAACTGTCAACTGTGCAAAGTACTGTAAAGTATTGCAATTTACCAACGATCTTAGATCACACTCACATGAAAATTCTAATTTTTCCTCATAATTAATAGTACAAAATGCGCACAATTAATGAAGGATGAGGTCGGACATATCGGTTCGTATGCATTTTAAAGAAGCGATTCATGCAAATATTGAGACACCGAAGCGGGGTCTGGTTAAGGATGAGACTGGCCGAAAATGTCAAATTTGTTTTGTCATATTTATTTTATTTGGTATTTGACATAAATTCAGACACATTGACCCCGGTGACAATTTAGTATGGATTCCTGCGCTATTTATGGACTCGAATCACAGGTGTTACTCTAACATTGCTTATCCCATCTTTAGTATCATGGAATTGAATATCTATGGTGTATGTCGGTGATAAGTGAATTTGCTGGTAACGAATTGTCGTTGTTTCAGGGACGGGCCCTCTGTTCCCACAGATTTGGTGAGGAGGAGGTGATCCGATTTTACGTTGGGACCCTGTCACCACGGTCCGAAGGTCATGTTCACCAGGTTGACTTCAACGAAGAGACAAACCACATCAGCAGAAAGATTTATAAGCCGAAAGTCGGAGAAATATGGCAGATTGTAGCCGCACCCAATCCCGGAGGGAGCAACCTACTTGCCTTAACGTACAACCATATCACAGGTACATATGTGTCTTAATTGTTACGGAACAATCGTCACTAATTACGTCAATCACCTCTCTGACTATGTTTTAGACAACTCTGCTCAAACCAGAGCTGGTGTGTTTGAGCTCCCTGATTCGAAATCTGGAGAAAATAGCCAAGAGTTGAAATCTATTTGGAAGTTTGAATCTCCAGAGGACCAGAAATGTCGATGTGTAGATTGGCACCCGACAAAGGCATCTAGACTTGCAGTTGTCTACGATAAAGAGTTTTGCATATGGGATTTCGGTACGGGTTCTCCACAAGTAAGCACAATTTTTAAGCAATATTTCGATTGTGACGCAGTTCTTTTATACGGTGTGAACACCCGATGATATTATGATGCAGGTTCATGCAACATATAAGCGAAACATGGGCGATGGGGAAAGTACAATTCAAACCGAAGTTTATATGGGAAAGTGGAATCCGCATCTGGATGGCAATCAGTTTAGCTTAATTTCTGGACAGTCTGTGGAGGGGATTGATATTCGAAACATGCAGAGTAGCTGGAAATTTAAATCAGCTCATAAATTTCAAGTCAGGGATGTCGATTTTAACCCTAATAAGCAGTATTACTTTGCTACTTGCGGGGATGATTGTGCAACTCGATTTTGGGACATAAGAAAACCTAACGACTGCCTAAAAGAGGTCTATGAGCACTCCCACTGGTCAGTAATTTTAATTTATACTCGTGTATAATTACTATAAATATTGACCCGAATCAATCTGAAGAATTGTTAAATTATAGGGTTTGGAGAGTACGCTACAATTCGTTCCACGATCAACTGGTCCTCACATCGGGGAGTGATTCCGTGGTTAGTATTATTTTATGGAGATGGTGAGAAAATGAGAATATTTTTGAGTTTATCACAGGTGGTCCTCCACGCACTGCCCTCCATATCTTCCGAACCCAAGGGGCATCTCGTTTATTCTGAGGGAGATGACGGTGAAGAAATACCTTCTCAACGGGAACAAAGGTAAAAATATCTAAAACTTCTTGCATTTCATTTTATTCGAACGATGCGATTAGGAATTCATATTCAATTCTGCCCTTTAACTAATGAAAGTTTTATTTTTAGGCTTGAGGAAGGAGTACTAGCAAAGTACGAAGAACACGAGGATGCCGTGTACGTTACAGAATGGTCAAGTTATGATCCTTGGATATTCGCGTCACTTAGTTATGATGGCCGCTTAGTTATAAATCGTGTACCACAATCTCAAAAGTACAAAATATTATTATAACTATTATTGCATTTTCGATGCATATATGGATAAGTTATTAAGGTCTAGTTATTACTATTTTTGTTGGAAATCGAATTTATTTACGGATTTAAATTGGATGATTATTAAATAATACTTTTAAAATCAAAAATACAGTAATCACTAAAAAGTTTGATTACTATATGCATCAGCCATGTGAATAGGAAAAATTTTAACGATGTTGTTAGTGTTTGTTGGTATTTGGATTAACTTAAATGTTGTCGATATCATCGTCACTTGACTCTTCGTCCGACATCTCGTCGAATTCAATGTCGTCATCCATTCCCTCGTCGACGAAAGTGACAGTCTACAAAAAAATACAATTAAACATTGCGCACTGATTGCTAATTTCTAACGCCAATTAATTATACAGCTATTTTACTACAACTTACCTCGTTGATCTTGACAGACTCTGGAAATTCACCGTAAGACTTGAGATTGCGGGCCTCATCAGGAGTGTACTTGAGGATGACGTCAGCCTTAGCGTCCTGATAGTCTCTCAACCCCACGAGGATAATATCACCCGTGTTAATCCAAACCTTCTTCCTCAACTTTCCTCGAATGTGACACAGCCTCTTGGTCCCTAACAGGAATGTATGCATCATTAGATTTCTGACTAATGCAAATCTGGGAAGTCTACAAACTACAATAAGTAGAATTTTTTGGATACCATTACCATCAAAGCACATCGCTTCAAGTCGTCCGTTTCCAAGCATCTTGGTCACTTGGGCGTATTCCTGACCGTCCTCTTTGAAAACCAATTCACGTTTCTCTGTCTCATTCTCATTCTTCCCTCGACGACGATTTTTACCTCCCTTTCCCTTGTTCTTTGGCATGATTCAACCTGAATTTGAATAAATTTAAATTTTCTATTATTTATTATTCACGCCACAGACAACCAAAAGCTCAATGACCTACTAAAACTAAAGTAGCGAGAACTTTGGCGAATGACTCTAGGGACAGAAAGAACTTACAAATCACAAATCCTTTGTCAAGAAATGAGCAGTGACCTTGTGAAGTAAACTTATTTCCGTATCGCTTTGTCTCCTTCACTTGCGACTTTTACTATGTGCACGTACACAATATGCTTCAATTACTTTCACCGAGTTTTCGTACGGGAATTTTGACAAAATGGAAATTTAATTCCTGCTAAATACGTGGAGTTGTATTTTTGTTTCGCGTGAAAATTCTCGCACTCATGCTCTCAATCAGCTCTCACTGCTTTCTCCCTGAGGGGGATCAACCAACTATGTGGTCGTCTCCATAAAGAAGTTCAAACAAGTCATAATAGAAACCACTTATTTTCTACAATTTATCAAATTGTAGCATTTTACTCTAAATATTTTCTAAATTATGTTCCCAGAAATTTCTATTCTTAACTATACACGAAATATGTGTACGTTGGTTGAGAATTTGTACCATGAGCAAACTGGATGCTTGCCCGAGTCGAGGAACGTGCGAGGTTTATTGGTGGATGAAATGAGATTCTGGCGAAACTTTCAATTTGTAGTAGCGAAAATCTGCACCGCACATGGTTTCTAAAAAACCAAACACCGAACTGAAATTGTAAATTGATCGTTGTTCCGAAATTTAACTCGAAAGCGTAAACGGAAATAAAATATGGTAATAGTTTTTGATACATTTGAAGTTTTCTATCAAAACGACAAATCTTGATTAATTAAATCTTGCCCATTTCAAGTTGGTATGATTGATTCATCAAGTCGGCGACTTTGTATTCAAGTTTTGTTTTGTTTAATTGCAATTTGCAATTATGTGTAAAATTTACACTGTAAATTCATTGGGCATGTTTTTCTCTGTTTAGCCGAAGAAAAAGTTTATTGACAAGAAGCACGCAACGACCTTTGTGCTTGCAAACCGATCGCAAAGAGATCCACTCCTGGCAGACGAAGATGCGCCTAAAAATATCCTCCTCCCACTGGACCAAGTGCCGTCCCTGGGAGGGCCCAACCCTGGCGGAACGAGTAGTGGGAAGCCAAAGGATGAGAAGGTAAGGATTCACCCACCAAACCCTGTCTATATCTTGTGCCTTCATGCCTTGTATGGATATTGTTCTCTTAATTTCCTTCAGGACACATTTGCCACCCGAAAAGAAGAACAAATGAAGTATGGGATTTATTTTGACGACAAGTACGACTACCTACAGCACTTGAGGGACAGCAGGGAAGTTTCAAATATTGAGTGGGATTATTGTGAGAGAATATATGCCCCAGCGCCACTGCCTCGTTCTTCCGAGAACGGTGCAACGAGCTCAATAGTTCTCACAAAAGATGATTTAAAGGTCTATCATTAGTTGCGATTTTTTAGACGTTCAATCTATTCATCCCTAAATCTACAGGATAATCGAAATGTGTATATTTTTACTAGGACGTAAAGTTAAAATTGCCATCATCTCTGTTTGAATCCGAATATAAGGAGGACATTGGGCTATTAAACAAAGCAGCAACATCTCGAGGTGGGTATGATTTATTGGACTCGTCGATGTGTTGTTGTGTTATATGCATTATACTATGGATCAGTTTATTGTTCAATGACGATTTATTATATTAAACTTATCGCAGGACCCCGACCGGATTTAGACCCTGACATTATCGCTGCCTTGGACGACGATTTCGACTTTGAAAATAAGGAATATGAATTGGAGGACAATTTTGTTGAATTAGCCAATCTAGAACAAGGTGTTATCGAAGGTGAACCCACGGCTGAAGATTTAGAAGGTTTATTTAGCAGTGATGACGAAGACGGTAATAATTCTGAGCACGATGATTACGAAGATGAAATGGGAGACTCGTTAGGTAGTTTAAAAGGTCCACATCAATACATGTCGGATGACGACGACGAAAATAAATCTCGATTCACCAACTACTCGATGTCGAGCTCTGTTGTAAGAAGAAACAAACAGTTGCTGTTGGTTGATGACTGTTTTGAGAAAGTAAGTTTCGTAAAAATAATTAAGCTGTTATTTTCTTCTGTTGACTGTACTGCTCACGTAACCATTTGTATACATGTATTCGTTTATAGATGTTTGAAGGATACGATGACACAGAAATTGGGGCGTTGGATTGCGACGAAATCGAGGGCCACATCAATGCAGATTCAGACTTGTTACTGAAATATGCCAATGAATTTGAACAGGACAGGAAAAAAGAAGAGCTCATAAATGAGAAAATTTCCAATTTAGCACTCAGAGAAGAATCAGACTCGAATGATGATGAAATGAGTGACTCTGACGAAGATAAAGTAAATAGAGACAAGTGGGATTGTGAATCAATTTTGTCTACGTATTCAAATACCAAAAACAGGCCTAAATTGATTTCTGAACCATCCAAGGTATTTGAAATTGGGTTAACACTTTTGTGATGTATACAAATATTGATTATTTGCAACTTACATGTATTTACACAGAAAAATCACATAAGAATCAGTGGGAAGACCGGAATTCCAGTTGACGTTCTTGGGAAAGGGCTAACAAAACATGCTTTGAAAACCTTGGATGATCAGTATGCGGTGGAACATAATGTTCCAACTAAGTCAATCATGAGTGGGGTTACTTCAATCAGAAGCAAAACTGAAACTTCTGATGAACGGCGAGATCGAAAAAAATTAGTAAAAGAATATCGTCGGGTAAGTTGTTTATATACGGTTATTTTTTTTACTAAGCTTGACTTTATCATAAACCAAAATAAATCTGAATTTTTACTTTATTTTGGTCATTACTTTTTTTAAAACTACGATAGGAGCGCAGAATGGAACGGAAAGCTAATACTGAAGCATTCAAGGACGAGAAAAAACGACTAGAGAAAGTTCGAATAAATGATAAGCACAATATACCTACTTTAAAACTTTGATATGTATATCCATACCGTTTATCCTTACCGAAATATATAATTTGGTATACACAATAGTTTTAATACGAAACAAATAAATTATACGTTTGTTGCAACAATGTAGTTATACATTTGTACATTTTATTCAAATGGTCGATTTAAATCAAATTGGGCATTTTTAGTGAAGCCAAATTGATTCCATCCCCTTTATACTCGCTAATCAACTTTAATAAAGCATTCTTTTTATGACCATCTGTGTTTTCGAGTTCATAAATCGTGCTAAGGTTGAGCAGTACATTTTCTTGGAGCAGTTGTGGAGTGTTATTTTTGACAGTGGTTTCCATCAGTGCTAGCGATTCTTTGACTTTCCCCATATATAATAGACAGACGGCCATATTATTCGTAATCTGCAATTACATGGATCGATACTAGATATTACAATTAATCCCGTCAATTAGTAATTAATATTTCCCAGACTGACAAAACGTACCATGAAATTATCCGGTTGAATTGGCAATGCTTGTTGTAGTAACGCAAAGGCTTCAGGATAAGAGCCATGGGCAATCGTTATCATAGCAGAATCTATAAGATTCTCAGCCTGTTCAGAATCAGAATCGCCTTGCCTGAGATCTGCAGCTGCTTGAAAATACGTGCTTGCAGTTGTCAAGTCTCCGAGTTGGAGGAAAAAACGACCAATGGCTGACTTTAGTTGAGCTTCTTTGGCTTTATCCTTTTCGCATAAAATGGTTAAATACTTCAAGGCATTATAGTAATCCTAAGCATCAAATCATTCATTTACATCAAATCGCCTTATTCAGAGATTTTCATAAGTTAAAATAATATTTATACTTTTGAAAACAAGGACGCATTTGCTAATGAATAGTAGACACGAATTTCCCTCGTGCGCCACAAGTCCAAGGACTGAACTTTGTTGTCCTCATTGTCGTACATAGCACTTCCATCCTCAGTGGATCCATTTTCTAAATTGCGATTCACCTGAGGAACAGATATTCTTAGCTTGTAAACACACGATGAGACATGAAGGACAACATGTGTGTGGACAATAGAATATGTTCAGTTGTTACCTCTTGCACGGTGTGCAAAATTCGAGTCAATCTGTCAATCGTTTCATTATGTTTCTTTGAATACTGCAGAATTTCAGCTGATAAGACTCGAAAATTGAACGGGACCATTGATCCTTTCCTATCTTTACCAAATAAATCTGGATAATATTCATAGTACAAGTCTGAAAATGAAGTAGATAAGTATTATATTTTTACCACGCACCAACTGAAATAAAATGTTAACATTAGAAAAAACCAACCTGGGTTATCAAAATCCTTAAAAGCGTCAATTTCAGATTCTGCAATTGTAAACTCTCGTATGCGGATCAGCAAGGAAATTCTTGTGAACCACAACTGAAAAGAAAAAAATAAATCAGCGTGTGCTTAGTAATGATCAATAATGTTTGATCAGCACGACATAAGATTCAGAGCTATTAAATGATTACATACCTGAAGCGTGTGTGGATTATGTTTACTAAATTGGCCAACTTTTCCTAGTCCTTGACCATACAATGTTAACAACCGTTTAGTTAGATTTATAGCAGAACGATAGCACCCCAACTGCGAGAAATAATTATGACGAAGTGAGACAGAGTTAAAGTTTCATGTTATTTAATCACTCAAGAAGGGAATAATGAGCTGTCTGTACCTTGATAAGCTCTCTTAGTCCATTGTCATCCTGAGTGACGCTGTCCGCCGTTAAAATTCTTCTTTTGCTTGCTTCCCCCTCACCAAAAATGCGAGCCATATTCACCCCGACTTTGTCAATCTGGAATAATTGCATTTCAGATGCATGTATTGACGTTGCTTAGTCTTTACTATTCACATTCAACTAAAATTGTATACTAAGGTATACTTATTACCATTTAAGTATAAATCTTACCAAATCGTCTTCATAAATGATTCCTGGGGTAGTCATGTGCGACTTGTCTGGAAGATAGGACCTCGCTGGCCGTTCTGCAGTAGCAAGGGCCATTAATATTTTTTTAGTCTCCTCCTTTGGAATCCAGGCATCATGCATGGTGTCAATAGGGGTGTAATTAGTAGAATTATATGTGGACGGCTCAACAGAACCCTGAACAAGTGGTTCTTGTTTTCGTGGGGATGAAAATATCGATTGTTGAGTTTGCTGAGCAGGCTGGGGTTCTTCTACTTCTTGCTTTTGAATGCTGGCGTCTGATATTGCATCTTGCGTTGGTACCGCAGGGGTGGAAAATGGATGATTCTTAAATGCAGTTGGTGGTTGGTGGACCGATGATGGTGGTGGGGGGAGTGGTGTTGACAGTTGATTAAAAAAAGTTGACGGATCAGAATCAGACTGGGTAAATTGTCCAATCGGAAATGGAACTTCAGGTGTGTCGGCAAATAGTTTGTTCGCCGTAGGAATAGGAGACTCGGGATCAACCTCATCACCCTGACCAACTTGGACTTGAGGGCTTCCCTCTTGGATAACAAGACTAGTCATTCTGTCCACTATATTTTCTTTCTGTTTAAGTTCTTGAGGAGCTTGATCAATAGCTGCAGCTTCTTCAAAGATATCGACAACTTGTGCTCCTTCAGGTCCTGCCTGTGAAACTTGTTTTGTTTCAACATTGTCTGAAGAAAAAGCGGGCACAATTACAGGACGTGTCGTAGGGTCCTCAGCACCAGGAAAGATGTCAGGCGACCGTTCAGTTGTGGATTCTTGCTGTGGTACTGCTGGTGGTGCAGCCATAAAAAGACCGGATGTGGACGTTTCTGACCCATCCTGGTGAGACGTTTCCTCCGAGACATTCGTGGCTGATGCAGAAGTTGACAAAGTCTCTTTCTTTGGGATTGAGAATGCAATCGTGTCGAAAACGGTTTTGGTGGAACCGGAAGTTGCTGATGAGGCAAAAACGGTGCAAATTTTGGGCTCTTCATCATCATTTGAGGATGCATTGTTGTCCATTTTTCGTCCCTATATTTCCGAGGTCACGTCTTGACTAACGAACTAATTGTGAGTAGTTAATGGTATTGTCAATGTCGTGTTGTTTTTTACTCGATGCGTTATTATATTTACACCGAACTCACCATTGCCGAATTTGCGACAAAACGAGACAGAAAAATATCTAATCACATTTCCATTAAAAAATGTGTATGCTGTATTGTTTATTGATCCCTTCAATTTAGTTTAGCTCAAATTAGAAGATATATTTTAAATAATTTGAGATATACGGAGTACAATAAAAACATTCAGGTTCAATTCAACAGATGTCAAAGATTCAAAGTGTTGTTGCACGAGAAATAGACTGACAACTTGAGACGCTTTCTCACATAACCTTTCTTTGATCAGATGTCAATATTTTACGCAGGTATTATAATTAAATCGGTAAAATTGTGATAGTAAATAATTGATGCATTTATTGTATGACTATAATATGATATATCTTGTCTCACCAGCCCTCACATTAATTAACGCTTATTATTCATTTTTATTAAGGCAATAAGTACATGTTTTCTTTCAGTCCCATTATAAAAAAAAATATCACAAATCTTGAATGTACATACTCATAAAATACGACTACTTCCGTCTCTAAACATTGAATACCCTCGAAATCGTCGGAGGGTTTCCAGCCTGTAAATGGTTGGCGAGGATGAGGACCCAAGGCACTAGGGGGAGGAGAAGGCGGACGAGGGCCCTGTTCAGCGGGGGTGTGTCGAGCTGGTGGGTGAAGGGCAGGACGTAGAGACCCCTTCGTTGAGCGTCCCTTAAATGGTGGGGGATGACGGCGAGGAGGAAGAGAAGGGCACTCGAGCGACCCTTGAGACGGAAAAGGACCAGCGAGATAAGAATGGCAAGGCCCGTGCAATGAAAAATTCCTCGCTTGCCCGCACTCATCGCCGCGTCCACCGAGAAGCTCCTGATAAGATACATAAATTATTCATCCAAACTAAATTTAAATGTACTTGAGAATAAATTACTGAGCAGCGAGAAAGTGATCCAAATCAATAACGCTGGCGCCCAGCGCCACAGCTATCAAATCCTGACATTTGCCGAATGGGTCTTCAGTGAATATTATCCAGGACAATATTCCAATCCAGACGTGAATCATATTGTCCAATATTGCATGAAATCGACGGCAGTTTATGACAAAATGTCGAGATTCAAGCTAGAACAGAATATAGAATTAATTAATTGAGGATGAGAACCACCACTATGCACAGTTTGCATTGTGGTACCGTGTATTCTTACAAAATCGCCAAAGTCAGTGAAACACAGAAGCATAAGAGTTGCTAAAATCCGGATGAATGTTAAACTTGACATTTTTAAGGACGAGAAAACGATCTAGTTCCTTAATTTAAGTCTAATTAGTCCTTAAAATTATTAATCAATTTATTTATATATATCGTCAATTACATATGACATAACCAAGTCTGTGAAATATATGCAGATGGAAATATTTGTAACCTCTCTCCTATATATCGCTTATTATGTACAATTATTTTATTAAAACCGTCAAAAATTGTATTTCGTATGCAATAAATTTCCGTCCAAGAAAATAGTCAATAGTCGTCCGCGTATAAACACGTAATATCCAACTGTCCATTTTTCGCATCCAAAAAACACCTGTCTCACATTCGCCATCACACCCTGAATCATCAGATTCGCCCTGTACCTGTTTGTTTCAAATATTTAAAGGTACCAGAAGGGAGGTTGTTTTAATAAAATCATAGTATGCAAATAAAAACATACGCTTTTAAAAATCACGAAAGAACGTGAAACATTGATATGCATAGAGGCAGCGAGGATGAGCAGAGCGGACACCAAAAGCTTCTATTCCAAAATGAAAACTGACCATGTACAATGTAAACACTACTACGCGACCTTATAAATCAGAACTACTCTAATTTTAGATTCGTCCAACATAATAATTGCACCGGTTCCTTAAGAGGATGGACGTTGTAGAGATTCGCCACTTGGTGGGCGTCCTTCTGAAACATTGTCCTTCTACACGGCACATAACTCGTTTGACCAATCGTTTAGTTGGTTCTCAAGTCCCGTCAAGCCGGCGATACCTTCATTCTCGACAAAATAAAATCCACCAACTTTGTCGATTAGTCTCAACAAAACCCGGAACAGTGTTACAACCCGACAATGCAGGTGGCGATGTTGTAAAAAAATTAGACGACAAATCCTATTTCAAACGCCTCGGGAAGACAACAAACCATTATTGGACGGACCATGCTGAAGATATTTTACAACGATTGAACATGGAGCGACTTGTTGACCCGGATCATAATCTAAATCTGAGAGAGAATCTACGGAGGCGGTACTGCGACGACAAGGTTGACCTCGATGTGATCCGATCTCTGTGGGGACGATGGTCCACGACGACGTCGAGGAAGGATAGGGAGGAGCTGGCTTCGACAGTGGTGGGGTTGGCCTTGTGGGTACCCAACGATTCCTGTTCCGAGGCTTTAGCCATACCAGATGACGCCCCTGTTCCGATCAACGTCCATGGTCAACCAACAACGCCTGAAGTCTTAGAGTTTCAAAAGGTAATGGTTTGTATTTTATATATGTGCATATACATATGGTTTTAAGTTTAATTTATTTTCCTTGTTTTGCTATAGTACTGCGATAAGCACGGATGGCTGAGGAATGATAATCTCGGGAATATTGCAAACCACAGAAGCTATTTTCTAAAGGTGAGAAAGTGCTTTATGCACTATATAAATGTAAATACCTATATTTTGTAATGAAAAGTTGAAAAGGCACATAATTTTTTTAGGGACCTTTGGCTGAACTTGAGGAGGCCTTGGTCCGGTATGCTCTGGATGCCGTGAAAAAATTAGGTTTTCAACTAATATCCGTTCCAGATATTTTGTATCCTCATGTTATCGAGTCCTGTGGTATGAAGACTCGAAGTGATCGCGATCAGGTAATTCGTACCAAATGTACATATTATTCAACTATACGGCACGGCATACATACATATGAAAAGATTAATGTATCTATACATTTTTTAACCAACACCTTTGTAGGTATTTTGGGTGGAACTTCCAGACTCTCCAAATTCTGAAGTTTGCCTATCCGGTACGGCAGAAATGTCAATTGGAGGATCTCTGCAAGACAGAACTTTCATGCTTTCATCACTGCCTCTAAAATTAGCAGCTGTTAGTCGCTGCTTTCGAGCTGAAACGTCGTCAATTGAAGAAGAAAGAGGATTGTACCGTGTTCACGAGTTTACAAAAGTAGAACTGTTTGGAGTCACTGCTGCAGAAACTGGAACTGAAAGCTCTGAGCTTCATCAAGAGATAAGAACTTTGGAGGAGTCTCTTTTTTCACAACTAGGAATTCATTTCAAGACTCTAGAAATGCCACCAAGTGAATTGGGTCTCCCAGCTTTCCGTAAATTTGATATTGAAGCTTGGATGCCTGGTAAAAACATGATTCACCAAGTGTGACTAATCTTAGCAATCAGAATACACATATAGTATTCCAAGATAGCACTTGCTTAATGTTAATATTTCCTTGTATTTGTTTAGGAAGAAAAATGTTTGGTGAGATTTCCAGTTGTAGCAATTGTACTGACTTTCAAAGTAGAAGATTAAACATTCGCTACAAAAGAGAAGGAGAGAGTCGTCAACCAGGTGTCTTGCCATTTGTTCACACGGTGAATGGGACAGCTATGGCGATTCCAAGAATGCTCATCACTTTGGTCGAAGCTTGTCAACGGCCAGATGGATCGATCGAAATTCCACCTGTGCTCCACAAATTTATGACACGACCTTGGGAGGAAAGCGTAAAAGTGAATCCGAAATTTCAAACTAGTTTTTTACGAACAAAAGCAGCCCAAATTAAGTACTTAAAACAATTTAGAGAGTTGGAGCTGGATAATTGAACTTATCGTGAAGTGTGCATGTGTCAATCAAATCACACTAGTAATTACCTAATTTTCCTTTCTTTCACTGCATACGAACAGCAGTTTACAAACCCATTGTAACGTAATTATATATTTATGGTCAGATACATATTTACTTATACATAGTTTTAGCTTGGAGTACGATTAAAAATATATAACCAATTATATTGACTTATTTGAATCATTTGTTACTTTGTTAATCCACTTTTACGACTGAAGCATTTCATGCGAATATGCATAACTGGACATTAGATTTGTTTCTAAAAAATGTTCACTCGAGTGTGTGAATAAATAAGTAAAACTTGCGTATTTGCTAATCACTTTCAAAGACTATCTGATAATATTTTTGCCCATTTTCCCTTCTCAAATATTTATATTCCATTAAGTGTGACTTGTTACGTGTGCAAAATTCCATTCATTTATCCATCAGTTACTAAACTCTGCAACTGAGGATGAGTGTTTATCAACATTGATTGGTACAAGTGGTATACGACACGGCTCTCTTCTTATCTGTCACAGAGTTCATAATTTGCCCAGCACAACTGGCCACTTTTGCACTTTAGACCCAGCATCATTCGTCCCCTTCTTCAAGAGACGGTCTCCATTTTCCACGTATAATTCTCTCGAAGGTATTGCAATGGATGGTCATTCATCAAATCAAGTCATTATTAATAATAAAAGAAGGCATAATAATATTTTTAGCAATGTGATGATTAGGAAATTTGATGAATAGTGAAGTTGTCAGCTCTCTGCGGTCATGCGAACTCGAGTCGTCTGATGATGAATTAGGCTCTTCCATCTTCTCTCGTATCGAACTAAATAAGTATTTGATTGTGCTTGTTGGCTGAATAAAATTAATGCCGTCCAGTTCAGTTCGACTTAATTCATTCAATATTGTGCGAATCGGGCAGATCGATCATTACATATGTCATTATTGATGTTTACGGTAGATACACGTCATGTCTCATCACAATCAAATTCCAATGACAGTCTTTATGTGCATGCATAATTGAGAGTGTCAGGTGAGTGAGGTCGCACATCATTAATTAGTTTCAATTTGATTTTCAGAACTTTACCACCCTCAATTTACACAATGTGAAATAAATTAGCAAAATAAATTGTTTCACTGCACCTTCACCAATTTTCTCAAGGAACAAGTTATTCCGTGTGAGAAACCCTTGCGTGACGATGAGATTATTTCGAACAGTTAATAAAAAAAACAGCTATCTATCGTTAATGTATACATGCTGAGTGTGCAATATTGTGATATAGTTGGTCATTTAAAGTAACGAAGTAAAATACCTGTACCCACAAATAGCCAATATATATGTACATGTGCATAAGTATGTCGGTGATCAAAATCCATGACTTAGATGAGGAGATGTTGAACCAAATCTGCACAAAGTCCATTTAGCCCATATCAAGAGAGTGGCTTTACGCAGTGCACGCCATGCAATCCAAGTAGGAAGTTATTATTGATGTTTAATAATGATAGCTCAACAATTCAGTTAGTTCTTGGTGGTTGGTAGTTCAAAGCAGGTGCACAGCAATATTATTCCTATTAGCATTGTTACAGCACATTGTACACATAGCAGAGCAATACGAACTTTGCGTATATACGCAAATATCAATATCAATCATATTTATATGCATGTAACATTTGACCCGTATCAAACCCAAAGTCAAAACATTGCAGTAGTATAGACATCAGTCTGAGCTTACGACAAACTATAAACAACACCACAACAGTTTATGATATTACCAAAAAAGTTGCATATATTATTAATTTAGTGTAGCGTTTTTATGACATTAAAAAACAATTGTGACTACCTAAAAATTGCTGCGACATAAAGATCTACCTTCCTGTGGGGCACTTACGTTGTTTAAGCTATTTATTATAATACTACATTTGTGCATGTGAACAATGATCCTTCCCCAATTTTTAAAGACGGTTCAACGAGATTACCGGTAAATTTTGGTGTTACAAATGTGTTGTGAAACTAATTTAAAGTGAATAATTTAACATGAATAATGAATAATAATGAGTACTAACATGAATCTCAAAAAAGGTTGTTGGAAGGACACGCAAAAACATTTGTTCAGCTCAAACGGTTGGACAATAAAGGGGCCACGGCCGGAAAAGTGTTTGACCAGTATGCCAAAAAGCATCCAAACAAGGTGTGCTTCTATTTCGGACAGGAACAATGGACATATAAAAAGGTACGTCTCAAAATTCATGAATGAATATGGAAATCATACATAATTTTGTAATGGGTATTTATCCAGGTGGAAGAATCAAGCAACCAAGTAGGGAATTACTTTGCTAATGAAGGTTTCGAGCATAAAGATGTCGTCTCGCTTTTTATGGAAAATCGACCGGAACACGTAATAATACATAATATATGTGAATTATGTGATATCGAATAATATGTAACACGAGTCATGCAATATTTTAGGTTATCATGTGGTTGGGGCTTAGCAAGGTTAAGATCGATGCATTTTTGACTCAAGTTATCGATACCAGCGCTTACTCATTACTTATACTATGTATGTATACATATAGCTGGGAGTTGTGACTGCACTAATCAACTACAACCTCCGTTTCCAACCACTTAAACATTCACTTGACGTGGGCAATTCCAAAGCTATCATTTGCGGTACGGAACTCACCTCTGCTATCACCGAACTGGGGAAAATCAAGTACCCCGTTTACCTTTCGGGGACTTCGACCAAGGAGTCGGAAGAAGCAGAGAAAAATCATGGATGGAAAAATCTGGATAAAGAGTTACCCAAAGTGCGAACGACGACGCCGCAACCGAAAAATCCAGAGTTAATTAATTTCAGAAGCAACTTATTGTATTGTTACACATCCGGAACAACGGTATTCATACGCATTGCATACTTATACAAGCACATCCATCAAAGAAATAGGTACGAGTTGTAATGATGTAATTTTCACCCAGGGCTTACCAAAGGCTGCCGTAATAACTAACTCCAGGTTTTACTTTACCTCATAAATTATAAATCTACTTCGACCAGAGGAATTTTCTGTCTACAGGTTTTTCATGGCGTCATACGTGAACCATTACGCCTCAGAATTGGTGGAAGACGATCGTATTTACATGACACTGCCGCTGTACCATGTAGCCGGTGGTGTCTTAGGTCTTAGTCAAAATTGTATGCATAAAATTTATATATCGTTCCCGTTCGTTATAATTTTAAAATTTGCACGTCCTGTAAAGTATATATGAACCTTCTATATGACATACAATTTGCATATAATGATTGGTTTGTTTGTTGGTTTGTTTGTGCTTTTTTAGTGGTCTGGGGAAATCCTCTAATCATTCGAAACAAATTCTCAGCCACAGAATTCTTTCGTGACTGTTACAACTATAAGGCGACGGCTGCACAATATATCGCCGAAACAAGCCGATTTTTACTCCAAACAAAAGAGTCTGAATGGGATAAGAAACATTCGGTGAGAGTCATGTTTGGGTGAGGGCTATACTTTTATTCGAGATAATTGATCCGAGATAAAAAAAAAGATTTAATTTTAAACATATTTTTTGGACACCGGGCCGGGCATAGGAATGGGTTTCGGAAGGATATTTGGAAACAATTTGTGGACCGCTTTCAAATTGAGAAGATTACTGAATTCTACGCATCAACTGAAGGTTTACATATACTTATTTTTGTCGTATCTATGTTATTCAGTGTCAACTTATTTTGATTTCAATTAATTATTTGTTTTACATAATTACTTACATTTTTTAGGAAATGCGAACATGGTCAATTATGATAATACGGTCGGCGCTGTTGGAGTCATTCCCCCGTTTCTTGAGAAGCTGTATCCTATCGCTTTGGTGAAGGTTAACGAAGAGGGCGAACTTATTCGAAACAAAAGTACAGGTCACTTGATACGATGCAAAGCTGGAGAGGTTGGAGAATTAATTGGCAAAATCGTCACCAACTCACCACTTCGGGAATTCAAAGGGTTATTGATAACAAATTACATTTCTTAGTGTAATGTTTTTATTACATCCAAGCTAAATTTCATACTTCGATTGCTAAATTAAATTGCACTTAAATACGAATGGTGTTTTAATGTCTGAATATCTTCCATAGATATGCAGCAGATCAAAATGCCAATGAAAAGAAGACGGTGAGAAACGTCTTCACGAAGGGAGATGCTTATTTCAGATCAGGTTTGTTATTTAATTTGAGATGCCGACTGCACCAACAATTGACGATTAAAGTTCAGATAGGCGTGTTGGTCTTGTAATGTGTAGGGGATCTCCTTTACAAGGACAAGCAAGGTTACCACTACTTTCAAGACCGAATGGGTGACACGTTCCGCTGGAAGAGTGAAAACGTGTCGACGGCCGAAGTGGAGGCGATAGTGAGTCAAAACTGTGAATTGCGGGACGTGATCGTGTTTGGGGTGAAAGTTGAAGGATATGATGGGGCAGCGGGGATGACGGTAACATGCAAATATGAATTACGTAAATATGTATGCCTCTCTAGCAAAAAGATACGAAGCCAAGCGCTTCAGATAAAGAGTATGCTTTTGGCGAAAGAAATTATTTTGAGATAAATTGTGGTTTGGTGATAAGTAAACTATAGATAAAGAGAGAACGCTACTTGGGCGTTGTATACCCGACCTATGTAAAATACGACCAGTTTTTCAGAGGTGTCACGTCTACTATATCCTAAATTAAATCATCAATTCAACGTACATAATTGTAGTTTTCAGGAATTTTAGGATTTTTTTTAATTTTCATGGAAGGTAATCGCTGATCCTCGTGGGGACATGGACATTGGAAAATTGGAAAAGGCGATCGTGAAGAATCTGCCCCACTATTCCAGACCGTTGTTCATGCGGATAACCAAAGCTATTCCAATGACAGGTAGCAAAAATATGTGCATAAGTCTGTATACATAATAATAATATAATAAATTGTACACAGGAACACATAAACTACAAAAAACTGACATGGCGAAACAAGCCTATGATCTCAGTCAAATTGGGAGTGACAAAATATATTTGTTACTTGAAGGAAAATACACACCGTTTACTCCAGAACTTCAAGAAAAAATAAATGCTAAAAAAATTAAACTGTGATTTTCAATGAATATTAAACTTGAGCTATGTACATATTTACATGCATCATGACAATAATTAATAAATAAATCACATTCAGTCATTTACAAATACAAAGACATGCGTTGATTATCCCAAATTTCCTTCACTCTTTAAGACATATATGTCATCGTTTTCCACCTTTCTCTTCACTACATACCCATTTTTCTCAACAAACTGCCGGAGATCATCCTTTTCTTTCTCACTGTAAGTGTGCACTTCGACAATCATCGTCTGGAAATTTAGTAAAATTATGTGTAATTGCACAAAAGAGCATATTTAGCTCCTGGTCTCAAACTCTACCTAGGTACTTGGATAACCTGGATTACTTACTTTGATTTTGAACTTGTCATACGGGAAGCTTTTTAATATGTCAATTTCAGCTCCTTCAACATCGAGTGAAAGAAAATCTACTTCTGTGAGCGAAGTTGCCTTAATGATTGAGTACAAAGGAAAGCATGGAATTTGGTAGTTGATCCAAGTCTTGTTTTGAACCCAGTCAATCCCATGTTTTTTCATTTCGGTTTCGTTTAAGGGGCGACCAAGTTTTGCACTTGCAGGCCACTCAGAAAGGGTGCTAAAGTTCATCTAGCAAATACAGAAGGAGATTTGTGCCAAAAACCAGATGACCACATATATTCATGTATTTGGGGATGAAATTGTTTACCAGCTTTGACGTGTTCGTGGTTGATAAGCAGACAGGCGCAATCCATGCCTTGCGATTTTTTTTCATGAGCTTTGGTAGCAGTAAAGGGTTGCATTCGACAAGCAGTCCTGACCAACCAAGTTCTTCGAGGAACAGGGAGTTTGAAGCGACTTCACCTATAAAAATAGACACCATATACGAATTTTTACACATACACATAAAACATTTTGTATATGCATTTGCTACCGTCATAGGCTCCTGCCTCAATGAAGACACCCTTAAAGTTCGACCCCTGCGTTATAGAATCGTCATACATATATTAGAAGTCATACCATGAACACAAATTATGCCAAATTAATTGAACCATCGTTATTAAAATATTAATATCATGATTAAGGTGCTTCAGAGTAATAACAACACGAATTGTAATACATAACATTCACTTCCACATGTTCTTATAATTAGCATTCAAATATTTTATTCACTTAAATTTACTTTAAACTCACAAGTACATATTTAAATATTACAACATTATGCAGAAACACTTTAAATGCATTGCTTGTCAATCTCCATCAAATTTTTCGTGTGAAGTGCCACAGATTTAAGTTTCGCCCACGGAGTCGCCGGATGTAATAGGATTTCGGTATGCAAACTGCCCAGCATGACATCGATAGTTTCAATTGCTGTGAATTTGTATCCTTGCTTATAAAATACAACTGCAAGATCTAGCAAGGCTCGAAATTTTAATACTTGCACATCTCTGCTTTCACTTAAAATTTGATCCTCTGATTTACATTCTTCTAAAGTACTTTCATTATTCTCACTTTTGCAAAATGTTTCCGACACGATAGTTTTTATTATTGCTTGGATGTCCAATTCAGCTTGTGATAATTCGCCTTTGCGCATGTTTATATACGTGCTTTCCAATTTCAATCCTAATATTCTGTGATCATTCGAATTTAGTTGTTTGCTAAAGTACTTTACATATTTTTGGACAAGTCTTTGGTGTATCTCGTAATTTCTCATCGAGTACAAAAAGTTTGGCACTGCATCTGCAAGAGGATCTTTCAACTCATGAACATTTTGGGCATAACTGAAAATGGCTTCAGCATATTGAACGAATTCTATCTGGAATACGTTGTAATTTTCCAAGGCACCGTTCTTCATTTCATTTTCCATATCCCAAGGACAAGTTTTGAACGCAGTTAAAAATACATTGAGAACTCCAGCCTTCTCGTACGTGTGTGACAGTGAATAGCTCGACCTGACAAATATGCTATGAATTTTGATTTCTTTCTTAGAACTGGCTAATAAAGAATGATCATTTAAAAGACCCAAGATCACACTCAACTCTCCCTCTGATAAATTCAAGGCAAACTTCAGAAACCTTGTGTTAACACATTCAGAGTTTAAAATAACGGATAAAAATGATGCGCATTTCAGAAACTTGAGAGCCAATGGGCCAGTTCGAAGTCGAGCTGTCTCAAGCACATATGCGTCAATGGCTTGAAGTTGTAATGTTTTGAGCTCCCACAATGACGATATTGAGTACGCGTAGTAGTAAGCTACGATATCTAACTTGTGAACAAGGATGTCTTTTTCACATTCCGTGCTGCTACAAATGTCACCACGGCTAATGTCACTGACAGCGTAGGTGAACAATGCGTTCAAGTTATCTGCAGGATTTAGCAACATTTTCCTTTTCAAGTAACTGATAATTTGTCTGATTGCCAATGGGTGATTTTGAAATTTTGCACATATGGACATAACACTTTCGATCAGGTGTAGGTGCTGGAACCGTTTCAGTTCTGCAGTTACGAGGTGCAATATATCCTCCGAATCCAGCCCTGTCAAAACTAAGCGCTCATCACAATCCACTATTGACAGATACGAAGATGTAATTATTGTAAACACGCATGATTTACATTCCTGTTTCAAATATAACAGAGTTGAATCTAGAACATCAAATCTTGTTTCCAAGTTGTCCACGACAAAAAGGGACAATCGAGCAAAACTGTTTTCAAGCTTCCAGAGTACTTTATGCAAAAAAGTTACGACGTTCTGTGCTGCTGCTGTTGGTGTGGAGTCATTTATTTTAAGATCATCTTCAATTTGTAACTTGCACCCCAATCTGGTCAAACTTTCTATAAAAACTTGTCGACTTTCACTCTGTAACCATATTATATTTCCGTTCCAAACCTTTTTCAAATCTGTACAAATATAACGGCGAATCAGCTCCGACTTTCCAATTCCACGACAGCCAGTGACGAGGAACAGTTTTTCTTTCTCATGGTCAAAGTTTACAGCATCTTTGAGAATTTCAAGTTCTTGTGCCCGTCCAGCAAAATTTGATACGGGTTCAACGACATGAAATTCAAATGTTTTCGAGTGATCCGCATGCATGCTTTGGCGAGGAGAGGGGGTTGGGGTTATCGCCGGTAGCGAAGAAAGTGAGGAGAAAGACGACGTTTCAGACAAGGTAGCCCAATTGACAGCCCAATTATATACGTCTTGAAACTTGTACACTACTTCCGTAGCTATTGAATCCACCAAATTGGCGCACCCATCCCAAAACTGATCAATTTCTGTCTGTTTATTCACGTCATCAACACCTTCAAACTTGAAAGGTAGTCTGTAACGCTGGTAGTGATGGTTCTGGTTTTTTGAGAAATTTGATCTGTTTGGAGATTCGAATGTGTGAGGGGGCGGCAGATCTAAAATTTTGCTGACAAGTACTTTCCCATCAGCCGTGTCGATTAAACCGGACTGGATCAAAGACATTGGCATCAATTTGAACTTTAGCTCGTTCCCCTTCTCTCTTGATTTCCCTTTGAGAACTGCCAAGATAACAAACTCTTGGGTTACAATACTTGTTCCTTTTGCAGTGTGCTTGATGTAGTGGAACAATCTGTAGACCATGTCAGAGCCAATGCAACACCTGTGCATAAACCATCAACTCAGGTCACCTTTCGATAAATTATACGATGCGAGAGCTAGACAATAAATAAATTTCTTGCTTACAGCAATGCTTCGGAGACATGATCAGAAGGGTACAACACGTTGTAGAACGCAATGTTCAATTTGGCAAATGCTTTAGCTATTGTAATCAACCTCTCCTGATCAGATCCTTCTTCGAACTTGATGCGCCGAGAGATTTTCCAAGCCGCTTTTGACCTACGAACTTTCCCCCCGTGTTCCACGACTATGGACAGTGCCGAACCAATGTGTGGAACCAATGAGCTCAATTTTGATGTGGCACCCAAAATCTTGCCGCATTCTGATTCCTTCCTAGACGCACATTCCGACAACACGCTTTTTAAATGA
This sequence comes from Folsomia candida, assembly GCF_002217175.1. NCBI lineage: Eukaryota > Metazoa > Arthropoda > Collembola > Entomobryomorpha > Isotomidae > Folsomia > Folsomia candida. Next base: position 20,700,925 of record NW_019091193.1, on the reverse strand, counting down.
CTTTGAAAGTATTGCGTGGCGTATTTCGTTGCTCCAATTATATTTGAACGAATCGACCCATCCATCAAATCTGGATAGACGAGTTTCATACCCTTCTCCTCTACGTCCATTATTTTAGTACTAATGACATTTACAGAGCTACGATAAGTGCATATATTTATTGTTTATGTCGGGAAATCCTCTCTGCAACATGATTAATTTTTTTAGGAACAAATAACCACAAGTTCCGGTATAAATGTGGTTTGCCCCCGGCTTTCATAGCGAAGCTCAATTAATTGGAAAATAACTAATAATATCATGACAATGACGGTTTGTGACGAATTGCGACCATCATGATGTCACTGATGTCTTGACGTCACCCAATGAATAGTCTGCACGAGGGTTTATAGAGTGCAATTAGTTATATTACAATTTGAATTTATACTTGCCTTGTTTGAGAAGAGACGCCGCACATAGTCTGAGTAGGAGTTGGAGTGATATCCATTGTGAGTCATGTTGGAGTAGGCAAGTTTCGACGGTGGTATTAAGTGATGTTTCTTGATGTAGCTAATGAGTCTAGGATCAGTTTGATCCAACGTGTAAAGGGTCCTCTCATCCACCAGGTCTTCACCCCCCACAGCTGCTGGTGACAAGGTGTGCTTCGGCGTGATTGTTGACGGCGATTGAGACTGGTCGTCCCAGGTTTTAGCACCAGATTTTTCTACAGAATCCAGATTTGCAATTCCATTTGAATCAATGAATAAGACAGGATCAGTTAATTGATGTTGTTGATAATTTGATGAATCTAGCTCTTTTGGTTCGGAATCCTTTTCAAGATTTACTACTCCTTGCCGAAGGTTTGTACGAGTATTTTCTTGACTCTCAGACTTTGTTGAAGAAAACGGATGCACGTAGTAAAATAAGAACAGAGTTGAAACTACACTTGTCAACATGAGGACGTTGAGAAAGCTGTATCGATGCCGTCGTGACAGTGACATCATTGTTAGTAATTTTATTGTAAAATATAAAATGTCGCACAATTCTAAATAACAGGGTATCTGAAAATAAAAAATAAATTACGAGTCAGTAGAAAAGTGGGCCAAAGGTTTCCTTACTCCTTGATGAGTGTCCCTTGGTAATAAGAGTTTAGGAACTCGGATGCAAAGATACCTTTTTTCAAGGGTGGGACCGATAAGACCTGTCACTTATCAAGTGAATCATATCAAGGATAACGGTTCTCACAGAGAGAAAAGAGCAACATCATTTTTGCTTCAAATGATGAGCATCGCAGTACAAAGAAATGTTCCTCCAGCCGGACGCGAACTAGCAGAGATTTTTTTTATAAATCTCAAAATAGACAACATACGATTATTAACAGATAATAATTATTTTTGATTCTTGAGAAAATAGTTGTAATCCTTTTTCAAGACGATAATAGTTGAGATTTGATTATTTATGCACGAAAAAGACGAAACGATTAAATCATTTAAGTTCAATAATGAATATTGTTTCATTTTATGAATGGAAGCACTATCCAACTGATCTAACGAAATAAATTTTGAGTGTGCACCATAAAATTGTCAGGAGTTGCATTGTATGCAAAGTCCATCGGCTGTCTACCAACTGATTGACATTTAAAAACAATTGGCATATAATTTGAAGGGAATAACAATTCGGTGTTTTGCTTAATTCAAAACATACGATTTTTAATTTTGAAGTACAACCATTTCAACACAATGGCAGGGATTATCGCTTACAATGAAGTTTTTAAGGATTTGCGGAAATCTGCCGCCCCTCAAGTGCAGCCCGATGGATTTGCAGCCCATTTTGTGCCCCCTTGATTATCTGCAGCCCACCAATTTGCAGCCTATTAACTCCAGCCCGCGATTATTTGCAGCCCTTATTATTTGCAGCCCACCTCACAAAACGCATAATGCCACTACACAAGATGGAAAATATATGTACATCATATACAAAGGTCCATTCTCCCCGTTTTGGGTCATAGTGTATTTATTAGTGTCATTATTTACATACAGGGAGAAATATAAAATCAAGGTATTAAAACGTTCTCAAAACATCAGGCAATATAAAAATCTTTGAATAAAAAATCGTATAACATCAATCAATAAAAACATCTTTGAATAAGAAATCAATCAATAAAAAATCGCAAAACATCTTTGAATAAAAAATCAATCAGTAAAAAATAGCAAAACATCAATTTAAAAAAATAGCAAACATATATCAATTTTAATGGAATCGGACACGATAAGAAATTTGGCGAAGGTAGTCTATATGACAAAAATCACCAACCCCGTACTGTTCAACAACTTTTCTGAGTTTTGTTGAAGCTATTGCAAACTTTTTTCGTGGAGTGGGGACAGTACCAGCTACCCGTTGATGTATGGTTAACTCTGTCAAAACCTGTTGTTCTTTTAGTCCGTCGATAAGTTTATAAATAGTTGGGTGGGAAGCGCCGAGCAAAGAAGAAAATCCAGAGTTAAATCCCTCACACGCATTGTTCGTTTTGGGTAAATCCTCCAACACACTATGGAAGCAGTTCCACAGGGGGATGGCATACAAAGGAGCAACTCGGGCTGTTCTAAGAGGATTCCAAGGCCCCAACCAAGTCCGTTCAAAGTACCAGATGAAATCCACAAGTAAGACCGCGTTGTCGACAAAGAATTCCTCGCGAATTAACAATTCGTATGTAGATAATACGTCGTCTGGTGGGACAAAGGCCAAAGCTACAAGATTCCAGATATTGAGGGAAAAATTGGAGTCGGTAGTAAAACGATTCAAAATTTCTGGGAACTTCTGGATATGCCTATAAAAGCACTGTGAGAAGTGAAAAAAACACCCCTTCTGTTCGGCACGTGGAAAAGCTTCATTAAAGGCACTGAGTTCAGCCCGCTCGAAGTCGGTCATTATGGTCGTAGGTGCCAATCCAGCCTGGGAATCCAAAAGAGCGCTGAGAACGCGACTGTACGTCTCGGTTTTTCTGTTTGGGAGGAGAGCATATACAAGAGGGCATGTCACCCCTCCACGAATTCCGTGCAGCACAAACAGTTGATCGAAGAGGGAAGGCGCCACCTTGAAGGTACCATCCGCCAACCACACGGGACAGGATGCGAGGAAGTCCAGGTTTTCACGGGTCGCAAATACAAGAATCCTGGATGCTTCAGGACCAGAATCAAACAAAAGGAAGTCTGCACCTCCTTTTGATTTTTGAAATGAGGCTGGAAGAACAATATCCTCTCGCCTATGAGGTTGTACAAGAGATCCTACTCCAGAAGCACGTACATCCCTGATTGTTCTTTTCAGATTTTGTTTGAGAGGGAGGACTCCTTGCGCTGCGGCTGAGACATGCCCCACGTTTCGGGATATTATGGAGGCTGGTTGGTCGTTGGTGGATTTGGCGTCCTGACGTATCTTTGTGCGAACTTGACGAAGCTCGACATTGATGGGATTTTCGGGATGATTATGACTTCCCAACTCGGATATGATGGTCACATTCTCCAAGCCGATCGAGGTGTGCATCCTGGCGGGACATTTGGCATGACGATAGCGGTCACATACCCAAATGCGCTTTTCATCGCCAAACTTGTGGAAGACGAAGGAGTACCCGTTCAATGATGCAACAGGTTTACCTCTTATGGATTCGGAAATTGTAATGGTGGCCATAGCTGGTAATAATAAAAGTTGAAACCAATTTTTATTAGTGAAAAAATTTCAGTCATTTTAAAAAATAGAAAATTTGGCCAAAAAAAGGAGGGGGGGCCTTACGGCCCCCCCTTCCCCCCTCCCCCCCCTTTCCCCTCACCTCCCCCAATTCCTGCCCCCCCAAAATAACCTCTAGTACAACTTGGGATGGGCTTTACTACTAGTCATATAATGGTTGACAATATGTGTGAATTGACTTCGTATTATTAGTTTGTATTGTATTTGGAACTAACATGCAAAATTTCAAAAAGTACCTTACCTATTTGGGAACCAAGAAACTAACGCTTTTTTATTATTCAAACAAAATAAATTACACATACACAAAAACAAATTAGTTGGGCAGAATTTCGGGAACTTATTTTTTTTAAATTTCACTGACACTGTTGGTATTCTCTCCAGTCGATCTACTTCCTTTAACTGACAAAAAAGACTAGTTGACTGCATCAAGTCACACAAAGGTGGAAAGAAAAAAAAGGTTGGAAAGAACCTTTTTTATGTTTTTTATCTATTTCTGGGAAATAGATAAATATAATTCAATCTAACAAATGAACCTTTGTATATGATGTACATATATTTTCCATCTTGTGTGGTGGCATTATGCGTTTTGTGAGGTGGGCTGCAAATAATAAGGGCTGCAAATAATCGCGGGCTGGAGTTAATAGGCTGCAAATTGGTGGGCTGCAGATAATCAAGGGGGCACAAAATGGGCTGCAAATCCATCGGGCTGCACTTGAGGGGCGGCAGATTTCCGTACACCGTTTTTAAGTTTCATTTTCTAATAAATAATGTTGCCTTTTCAACGACTACAAATGCATGCAGGAAAATTTTTAGTTTTCAGCAGAATGTTTGCACTGTTTCACTTGTACAAATTTAGTTGTGCAAATTTGCAAAGGTGTTAGAACTCGATGTGTTTCCTGCAAAAATTATAATGTTAAATATGATTTATTACAGATGGATAATGTACGTGCCAACTATGCTAGAAATTTTCCAAGTCATATGCATTATCGAGATCAGCATATCAGTTAATTTTTACAGACAGAGTTTTATATTTGCCTGACATAACAAATAGCATTGTCACAATTATGCTTTATTTAATAAGTTGTTAGTAAAATTGATTAGCTAAATAAATTCAACATTGTACATTTTTTGCTTTGGTCTGGAAAACCTTAGAAGCGTTATCTGATATGACAGCCCCACGGTATGCATAATAATATGTGAATACTAACCTAACCTAAAGTTGTATATTTTAAGTGAACTTTATTCAAACCTTTTTTCCAGATATTTTCTATTTTAGATATTGAAGAAAGAAAAACAGATTCGTGCCCAAGCATACCTTGCTGTACATACAATTACATCCAAGATTCCTATAAATACAAAATTCTACTCCACCGAAATACACTAAAGAGTCTATGAATCTTGATGTACATCTGTACATCTATTACGCACAACCCCGGTTGCCGGTGACATAATGCACTGATTGCAGTTGTGCATCTTTCTGACAGTGTTTTTTTCAGTGTTTCGAATGCCCGAAATTTTTGCTGTTGTAAGATCATTCTGTCTCATTAAACGTTGGAGTCAGTACAATTAAACGACTATCATGGATTTGAAGCTGAAAAAATTAGCATCATCTGCCAACATTTGGGTTCAACGAAATTTAAGTCTCAAAGCAATAACAATTTTAATGCTCTTGACCTTAATGCTACTAATTAAACTAAACTTGGATTCGTCGCAATTGGTAAAAACAGAAGAAACGTGTAAAGAATTTGAAGGACGAGTAGTAGATTGGCAAGAAATCACAGAAATTGGTTCACATTCGGATAATATCACTCAGAAGACCAAGTTTTTCGTGTATTCTGCCTATTTTGATTATTACGAGTAAGCCATCTTCCAACAGAGAACAATCCTGTTTATTACTCGTTGATTCAAATGGAATTACGAATGAATATCCAAAAATTGATATTTAGCAGTAAGTAAAACTTTTTTTTTCGCCCAGAGGTGAAAATGTATTGCGAGTGGTTGCCGTTACTCCGTCATTCTCCCAGCAGACTTTATTCTGCCACGTATTTGATAAATCATTGAACCTGTTGGGCATGTCCCCGGCAACCTTAAGGACAACGAAATGTCCACAAAACAGTCTCATGTACAGGTAAGTATACATATTAACACCTCTCTATTTTAAATATACAATTTCCTATTATTCCTATCATCAAGTAATCATTGGCTATCCGTACTTTTTTCATGTATGTACAGTGCAGCATTTATTCTCTGCAAATTGGATTCAGCCCTGATTGGCGAAATGCAGCAACAGGATATGAAATTTGTCTCTATTTATCCTTATTCCTCGTTAAGCGACAATATTCTCCGTGATCCAGATGGAAAGTTATCTAATATATTGAAAATAAATGTTCCCCCACCCGAAGAAATTGAAGAGCCACACCAGTTCTCCCTGTGTGTTCAGCCAACATTTTCCTACAACAATGTCTTTGAATTTGTACAGTGGTTGGAGTTTCACAAAATGATGGGAGTCAGTCACTTTTCGTTTTACAACATGTCTATCGGACCCACCGTTTCTTGCGTAATGAAGTCAATGGCAGTGAACCAAGGTAATGAAGGTTGACTGCATGTTATCTATCGGTACTTAAGACTAGATCAAATTATGCAGTTTAACATACAGAGTTGTTCTTGCATGGGTATTACGTAAGGCATCAATCTTGGTTGAAATTATTTACCAACCGAGTTGTTGTTTTCTGCAGATACACCGATTCATGTTCTGCAGTGGACGACCCCAAGCCCTGATCACTTGATACTTCATGTGAATGGACAGATAGCTCAAGGGAACGATTGTGCTTTCAGATATCGAGGGGTTTCAAAGTATGTGGTTTTTGTGGATTTTGACGAGTGCATTATTCCAAATTATGTATATGCTCGAAACTACGACGAACTAATCGAGGTGTTGGACGAGAAATGGAAAAACACGTTTGGAAGAAACAGGACGGTGGCACAGTACCAATTTCGAGGGGGATTTTTCGGCTGGGATTTTGGGAAATTTCCTTCTTCCACCTTCAAAAATAATACTAATAGTGGTCAGATTGAGTTGGAGGACTTGGAAATTTATAAGCACGTGATTCGACAGAAGGGGCTACTAAGCTATAAACATAGGTGAGAGGAGGCCTCAGTGGGTATACAAATGCACAATTATGCTAAATACGAATGTATGTCATGTTATCTAGATCCAAGCTAATTACAATTCCGAGGCGCATTATCGAGCCAGGGGTGCATTCAATTGACGAGGCAGTTGATGACGGCGTTGAGTTTGAGGTTCCCCACAAAGTGGCGTATCTTCACCATTACCGACAATATGGATGTGGTAGAAATTGTACTTTTACGCCACAAGAAACCGATTTTGTGGGGCATTTTTTTGCCCTCACACTCTTGCAGAACGTTCGTCACATGATATCAAAGTTGACGCAGGAATGCGACTTAAAATCTGTGAAAGAATGGAGACGTGACAACAATCATGTTCGATGACAAATTCTTATTTACTTAAAATTCTATTCACAATCATCAACTGACGTCAAGATAAAAGAAGGCGTCTTCTCAATAGCTTATTAAATATGAAAATTGTTATTTAGTTAGAAGGACTTGAGATGAACATTGTGGGGTGACTTATTTGTAAAACAATATTTATTTTTCCAAATATTTAGACAGATGACTTTTGCTTTCCAACAAAGATGGCATTATAACTAGAACAAAATATTTAAGGGAATGTAAAAAGATTTAAACCAAAATATGCATATTATTGATCAAGTTGTTTGGTTAAAGCAAATCTGATAAGGCTGATGTCAAACGATCATTCCGTTCTATTGATTTATAGGTGATGTGCCTGCAGGCCTCTTTGAAAATTCTTGCGAAATATTTCTGCTATACTTCAATTATGGCTGCTGCTTTAAAATCGATTTAGTGAGATAAGTTTTGACTAGTATGTTGGACTGCGCAGAATTGACTGAAAATATTTGGCCATTCCTTTTATGTTCGTTGAGTTTTGTTTTTAATTAGGTCATTTATTTGGTTACTTTAATCCTTCGTATTAATTCTCACTTTCCCCAAAAACGTGTTTTTCGTCTAGATGCCATGATTCGTTTAAATTCACAATAAAAAATTGCATAGAAGCTAATTTGGCATTTTCGGTTTGAGAGCCCTTCAACTTGGCGATTTTCACAATAAAAAATTGCATAGAAGCTAATTTGGCATTTTCGGGTTTGAGAGCCCCTCAACTTTGGCGATTTTCACAATAAAAAATTGCATAGAAGCTAATTTGGCATTTTCGGGTTTGAGAGCCCTTCAACTTTGGCGATTTTCACAATAAAAAATTGCATAGAAGCTAATTTGGCATTTTCGGGTTTGAGAGCCCTTCAACTTTGGCGATTTTCACAATAAAAAATTGCATAGAAGCTAATTTGGCATTTTCGGGTTTGAGAGCCCTTCAACTTTGGCGATTTTCACAATAAAAAATTGCATAGAAGCTAATTTGGCATTTTCGGGTTTGAGAGCCCTTCAACTTTGGCGATTTTCACAATAAAAAATTGCATAGAAGCTAATTTGGCATTTTCGGGTTTGAGAGCCCTTCAACTTTGGCGATTTTCACAATAAAAAATTGCATAGAAGCTAATTTGGCATTTTCGGGTTTGAGAGCCCTTCAACTTTGGCGATTTTCACAATAAAAAATTGCATAGAAGCTAATTTGGCATTTTCGGGTTTGAGAGCCCTTCAACTTTGGCGATTTTCACAATAAAAAATTGCATAGAAGCTAATTTGGCATTTTCGGGTTTGAGAGCCCTTCAACTTTGGCGATTTTCACAATAAAAAATTGCATAGAAGCTAATTTGGCATTTTCGGGTTTGAGAGCCCTTCAACTTTGGCGATTTTCACGAATTTTGACAAAAACACCTCTCTTCCGCCACATTATATTTGTTTTTGCTGGACAATGCAAAGAGCTACGGCGGACATGTATATGATATCCTATTTTAACCTGGATTAAATTCTGATCAAATTGGGTATGGGTTGAGGGGGACTTTGAGACGTTTAGAAAATTCTATAAAAAACCCCCTCCTGATCACACCCCCTTTCAAAAACCGAAATGAACACATTTTTATGCTTTCCTATCCCCATCGGACGATTATAGACCTTAAAATAATTTATTCGCCTCTTTGAGGTTCCTAGCACATGCTACTTCACCATTTTGCTGCAATCACAATTCTTTTAATTTATTTCATATTTATAGAGTGCTAGTAATAAATATTGTCCGAGTTTGAGGGTAAAATGCTCATTGTACACTTGGAATTCAGCTTAATCTGCGCAAATTAATAATCCACCTTGTTGATTGCATTGCCAATCTCACGACTTTTTGAGACAGCAACAGTCTAGTTCTAGTTATTGCATGGTTGACTTGAGTTCACGAATACACGATTCTCAAATTCCCTCGCATCCGTCCGTATGTTGGGTAGTTCTGCTTGCTGTATCAGGCTGTATGGTGCTGGTTGATGCTATTGCTGGGTCCACTCACAGGTGTTTTTGAGTAGAATTTGCCCAGGAACTCAAAGTTACCAAGTTTTTAACAGAAATTACTTGCTCAGATAAATGAAACCGTGTTGAGTACAGAGCATAGTCTGCAAATTACTATACTGAGCGTACAATTGTAATTTTAATCTTAACTACAAATAGAAGGGGGTAGAGGGCGATCAGTCAATCAAGAACAGTGATGAATCATCAGGACAAAGTGAATGGTCATGACGACATTGACCATCCAGGAATCCGACGGCATCGGTATTTAAGGTCTCAAAGAAATCATCAAGGAGTTGGTCATCCTGGCGACCACGACAACCAGCAAGCGCACATTCCACGACTTCAACCCAGGCAGAAACACAAGAAAAATGAACGATCGGTAATTATTAAGTAAATCGCGGGGACTTTTACTATCATTTAGAAAATTAATAACTAATATGATGATTTATATAGTTGAGAATGGATCTCAGTGGCAGCTCTAGTAAGACTCCATATAAAATTATGAAGGACAATGGACAAGCCCCCACTGAAAAAACGGACAGTTTGCATTGCCTTAATTCCACATTAAAAGAAGACGTTGAGTTGGTTTCGACCCTCGGGGGTGACAGTGAGAGAGAGGATGACAACCATGGACAGGAAGACGACCTGGACCAAAACGATGCCTTGAATTACATGGCCACCCCGATAGCAAAGGGAGAAGAAATTGCTGCACTTTTCCATCCCACTTTCTGGATTGCAGATGGGACCAGTGAGTTTAGTTTATTTAAACGTGATTAATGTTCAATTTATTTTTTTCCTCAATTTTACAATAATCTGAATAATCACAGTTGAAGTATTGGAGCGACTCGGCTGTGGGGCGTATGGAAATGTGTACAAAGTTCGACACTTCAATTCGACGTCACAAGGCACCAAGAATTTGCAAAGGTAAATACTTCTTAATAACTTTACATGCAGAGTTTTTCCAGAATCATAATATATATATATTTCTGTTGATCATAATTAATTAGCGGGAAAATCCGTGCCCTCAAAGTCATTCGTAATATGAGTGATCATTGGAACGACATGGAATCCATACATCGAGAAATTAAGTCTTTGAGGACAATCATAAGTCATCTACCTCCTAGACCGGTCAGAAGGTAAGTGTTCGTATGGATATAATAAGATCACACTTTGTAATTCATTTATTTTTTTTGCCCATTTAGAGTGATTGTGAAACTTTTAAGTAATTTTACACTGAAGGAAAACCTTTGCATAATCTACGAACTGTTAGGACCGAGTTTACATAATGTTATGGTAAGTTGGGTATAAGATAATGATTATATTTAATAATATAGGTATACATTTTGCTGTTGTTTGTATGTATGTAGAAAAGTTACAGTTTTACTGGGTTCTCTTGGAAAGAAATTAGAAGCATTAGTTATCAAGTGTGTGTAGCTGTAAACTATATTCATTCGCTGCAACTGATACATCACGACATCAAACCAGAGAACATTGTTTTTTCCAACACAAATTTTGAAATCGGGTCTGGAATGGAACCACGTGTGAAGCTGATTGATTTTGGCAGTACGGTCTCAGCCAACTACCACAACGGCAAGGTAGCAACAACGATTCGGTACCGATCTCCAGAAATTGGTTTGGTCGGACTGAGCAGTTTTGCAGCAGATGTATGGAGCTTGGGCTGCGTCATGTTTGAATTGTATACAACTCATCCACTTTTTGCGATTGGACAAGACGAGGTGGAAAAATGGTACATGATCGAAGCCCTCTTTTGCGATGTCATTCCCCCCAAGTAAGTTAGACTTATCATTTTGCTTTCTGCTCATCATTTTGAAAAACACGACGGTATGCCCCAGAATAAATGCATAATAATTTAATTTAAACAGACTGGCTATGGGCTCTGGACTCACCTGTTTTGATCATGCAGGAAAATTACGATATGAAGAAATGGATAAATCAAAAATCAAAATAATTCAGGATAAAATCCAGCCATTTAAGGTAGATTTAATTTTTTTCTGAGCCTGTCTTGTACGCATGGATAAACTAGTTTTGTTCGAATGATGATGATTTTTTTTTAAATTTTTCAAGGAATATAACGAGTCTCCCAACTCAAAGACTGCAGTACAGTTTTTTGATCTTCTCAGCAAGATGTTGGATTTGAAATGTAGTACACGAATTGACTCTTATAGAGCTCTTCATCATCCCTTTTTGAAACTGGAGACGTACAGTAGAGAATATGATCCCCTGGTCGTTCCACATGCCGCAACTCACCTCGGAGAATTGTTTCGACATAGTCCACGTCGTCTGCCTTTTAAATTGAAGCCTGAACTAGATTTAAAACTTTTGCGTTAACCAAAGTTTGGAATTATCAAGATAACTGTTCCAATAGTATAGACAAAATTGACTTGATATTTAGCTAGGGAATTACGCTATTAATTATTTAGGTAATCCCTGGAAATGAATATAAATTATTTATTACGAATTATTAGTAAGACAGGTATTGTATTTAGCCATGTTTTACCCAAGATTGACAAACATTCATTAAAAATTAAGTAAATCATAATTCTGCGAAAGTTGCGATTATCGGATTATCTAAGTAATTGCTTCTGTAGTTTCCAAAGTTTTCTAGCACACGTCTCATCTGTGTGCATACATATTATGTATATGTACTAGTCGTTTTAGCGTTTATTCGCTTCCATTATTTATTCAATGCATTATACTTTAAGTATGATTATGTAAATCACAGCTCAAATACATAATTAAATCAAACATATATTTTTTAGGACATGTATTTTATTGGACTGTGTATGTACAACCTTTACGATGTATCCATAAATGTATTGCCAACAGACAAATGCATGTTACAATTATCCGAAATTCTACCGTTTTATTTTTTTGTAATTAGTGGCTCCTACGCCCTGTTACCAAACAAAACCTAATTGGTTTATGGGTCACCTTGTGTAACCTAACATACATATTTAGTCTCGGACTATTACAGATTCTTACCCTAGTCCAATTTTATCTCAATTCATTGCCACCTTGGTATACATATAGGTAGCTATTTTCATTTTCTCAGTTTGCATAACTAACTAAAGTGTTGTGTAAAAGTGATAAGTCAGAAATGGTTATTTTTAATAATAATATAAAAATGCGTTTTTCTCCTTTTATCCAAAAATTTCTGAATCCTTTTGCTTCTTCTTCACTTCAGTCCCCAGCATCATCAAACTTCATTTTAAGCTTTAAGGTGTTTTCTCATTTTGGCTCCACACTCGCAATCTTTCCATTCTATCTGTCCAATTCGACAGGAAAATGGAAGTTCCACAGTTCATTCGCTCGGAAATCCTTCTGTTATACAATATGTATTGTCACAATTACCATTATTGTACAACTCACTCCAGATTATCTAATTCAAAGCTCATGGGCAAGGAAAGTCCAACATCCTACAGATCGATTTGCATTTTTTTGCTTTCTAGGGACGTTTTTCTTCCTTCGAGTAATTTGCTACGCAATTTCAATGTGGAAATCTAGCTCAGTTGTGACATTGATTCAAAAATTTCATTACTATGACCAAGAATTTGCAAGATCTTCTGGAAATAAGGGGACGTCCATGAGTAATGAAATGGCGACAGGGAAAATTTCTCCATTCTGTCTACATCTCTGGTTACTCGTATTTGGCTCATTTACCACAATCCTGGGAAATTTCTTGGTCGCCCAAAAAGATTTTGCAATGTTAATTAGTGGAGAAACTCATAAGTATTACCTGATCAATGTAATTACTGGAAGGAATACACATTTGGCAATTTTTCTAATTTTCTTTTCGCACTCTATATGCGAATTTGCATTTGTGTTTTATATGGGCACCCTCGTCTACCTTGTGCGAGGCTTGAAACAAAAGCTCTTGGAATTGAAGGAAGTGCTTAACCATTTTTCCAATCCCCACGACAAAAGTTTTGCTTTAACCAGAGACTGGACTTTCCTCCCGATAACAACAAAGTTTCGAATGAGTCTCGATAGAAAAAACCACTGGGTCGACGAGACAAGGAACGCGAACTACTTTTTCGAACCAGTCTCAAAATTTAGATACCTGATCGAGATTTGCAGAGAAATTAATTCTTTTTGTGGAGAGTTTATCCTTATCTTTGTTGGCTTGTCTCAACTCATGATGATATTTCTCATTCACGTAACATCATCAACGTTGATTTCATTGGCAGCAACCGACCAAGCAAGACTAGCTGAACATTGGGATCCTGTATTTGGTAAAAATCAAGTTCAAAATCACATATAACCAATTATTTGGCAAGATACATTGTATGGAGTTATGGAGAGAAGTATACCTCTTTTACCTCTGGGGTCGAATGGTGATCTCGGGCGTATAGATTTCCCCAACCCACTAACATTGGATTTTTCTCTAATCGCAAACCAACTAGTATTTTATAATTTCTGAATGTGTTTGAAAAGTCTCAAGTACCCAGGTAAAAAATACCTCTAGTACGTATGCATTTGTAGAAAGATGCTTCTCTCTCTCCAAAACTACAATGCATATCTACTTGCCAACTAGTTTCACAATTCATATATTTCAAATACATATTTTAATTTATTCCAAGTAAACCGTGGAGTATTTACTTTGGTGACTGCCTTTGTCTTTTCCGTGATGAAGGTTGGAATTTTGATTAACGTTGGAGAACAATTGAAAGCAGTAGTAAGACGCCAAGAACAATTTTATTATCAAAGTTAAAATTGTACAAAGATCAACCATTAAATACATTTTAATTGAATTAGGGTGAAGAAGTGATGTGTAATTTCAGTTTGATAGACGACGCCCATTTGCCAGAGGAGAAAGCAATGCTTAACGACATCCGACGCCTCTCAAAAGCTCACAAGTTCGAAATAAGAGCTTGTGGGTTTTTCGTATTAAATAGAAGACTTGTAGTTCAAGTATGCACATTAATACATAAACAAAAAATAAGAATAAAAAAATACTATTTGACAATTCTATGAGACTGAATGTTGATTTTGACCATTTTCAGATGATTGGATCCATGATCTCCTTTATCGTGGTACTTGCACAGTTTCGATCCACCGAATAGTATACATAATTCAGTTCTTTCTGCATTATGATGAATAATAAATAAGAATACTGTAATGTAAATTTGAGAACTGTCCTTGTATGAAAATATATACTTACATCTATTATGGCGATCGTAAAAGAAACGAGGACTCTGCCGTTTTTCTTGCCTTCTGAAATGCAACTCGGTCCGGAATAATAAGCTGTTTCCTTTCCTTCATTATGGACTGACCCCAATTGCAAAGAAGTACTGGTTACATGCAGTGGAACACGATTCATAATTAGATATTTTGCCAAATATTTTGTATATTTGTTTTTATCACTTCAAATTCGTTTTACTTTTTCTTAACATGGGATAATTCATCAAATCCGTAAGGATTCGCTTATTATAGATGAAAACGAGGAAAATGACGACTCCGTATGAATCTGAGAGAAAATTCATAACCTTCCAAAAACCATTGGTCCGATCATTTTCTCTTTGGAGTACAAGTAATGGCACAGCTTTCACCGTCCAAATCACGCCTGTTATGCAAAATAGGCGGACAAATAGTAGCACCCTTGATTTGATAATACAAGTTGATATACAGAGTTACAATATTATTATCAATACACGTACTTAATATGCAATTTTACGCTACATACATGGCTTTGAACTCGAAAGACTCATTATTAGCTGATTGAACTTTTTGACCTTCTCGTGCAAGTTTAATAATCAAAAAGACGGTAATCACGATAATGACAAAGTTGAGACTGATGAGAGCAACCAACACCCCTTGTTCCAATAGCCTTACAGTTCCATCGTTTCTACAAAGCAAATAAAAGTTTGTAGCAATGAAATCTAGAGCGAGTAAATTAACCAGGCAGAATACAGCACAGTGAACGATAACGATCTAAATCAGCCATGTGCATAAATGTATGAATTAAGTATTTACGAAAAGGTTTCAATAATGACGATTAAAGCAGGGAATGCCCAACAAATACTCAGCGATTTAAAGAGTGGTGACAAATCTCTAATACTCCGAATGGGTGCTTCCGGTTCAACTTTTCTGCAAATGATGAGTCATGTTAAATCATGGTCACTGGTTTAAAAGGATTATTAAGCATGTTGTACTTTACGGAGGGCCTTAATCAAACGTCCCTATGTAAGTAGACATTATGCATATACTTACAAAAATGTCCAGAATATATGAGCACTCAAGTTAACCACGTTGGTGCAGTGCACTAATGTGAGAAATGTGAACAGTCGATCTATAAGAATTTAAAAATGCAAATATTTTGAGTCAAAAATTTTGATTCTTTGTATATGCTAAACTACTTTTATCTGGCAAAATCGTTTTCATATTAGGAAAGTTCCTACTATGAATGTTACAAAAAAGGCGTTGAATCTTGTTTTGGGAAAAGTAGGAAATAAATTGAACTACTAATTTATAACCAATTGATTAGTAATCAATGATTGCTAATTATAATTAGCTACCGAGGTGCTATTAGATAACTTTTGTACTAATTAGTTGGAAAATTGTTCAGTTAAACAATTGGGAAGCCCTGCTGGGTATACGATGTTATATGCATAAGATATTTATATTTTAATTTACCAATGACTCCCGAAGGACTTTGTTGTCCATACCAATTTCTATGTAGCTTTCGTAAAAATACAATAAAGAAATACAGAAAGGCTGAAATTAAGAAAGCAAACTGTGTCCAGCCGTGAAAGTTGTGTTTTCTCCAGAGTAAAATATAAACTAGCAATGTGATAAGAATAGAAATCCATGAAATGAGAGAGTAAATTAGAATTTCCATGCTGAATTAAAAAACTTGTACTACAACCAGCAATTTCCATATCTGGTCTGGTAACTGGCCTGTGCGTAAGTTTTAGTCTATACGTAGTAAGTTAAAATGGTGATAACATGACCATTATGGAGGTTATTTTGTACTGACTGGACAATAAATGGTGATGACCACTGACCATAAAAATGAGTTACACTATAGACAAAAATGTGGTTTCCGTAATAAAAAAATATCTAAGTAGGTATTCATGATAAATTTCAGCTATAGCATTTATTTGAACAAAATGAGCCTTTTCTCTTGTCAAATCTTCTCATTGTTCGTCTATATCTTGTTCCATGGTTCGTCTCATCATCGCATCCCCGGCCTAGCTAAATTGAGACTTTGATCAATCTCGCATTCTTTTCATCAGAAACAATATCGAAATCTGCATTTGTAAATCACTATGTCATACGTTGCAGAATTTGTAAAACCGTACTGAACATGAACTCTTAAACAAAATGTTGTACATATATTGTTTCGCCAAATAAAGTTGAATCTCTCACACACATTTAAGGTATATTAGCATTATTCAATTTTTATTGTTTTGCAGCACACTATATGCAACTATATGTAATAATATGTATATGCAATTTGCATACTCGGGTAGCAAAAACAACCAAAAATTAAAATTACCTAAATATATTTTACAAGAGCTATTAATTTGCAACCAACCACATCAGTTCCCGTCACAATGTTCTTTGTTCAATTTTACTAATACTATCCCAGCAGTACCTTCTCAGTCGGAGCACAGTAAATATGCCAAACCTTGATAAAGCTTTTATCGCATATCGCCATCGTCATCGTGTATTTTGGGGAGCAAGTATCCTTGCATAGTGTCGGGGTAATGAGTTGGCTGATATTGAACTGCCACCCTGCTGGAGCTGGAGACAAAAGCGCAACCATGCTGCAGATTTGCCACCACCACCACTACAACGTTTGCCTAAAATTGCAACGCATTTTCCCCATCTGGCTCCTGGTTGACAAGAATATTTTCCTCAAAAAGTAAGTTTTTCCTGATGTTTATTAATTACTTTTGTTAATTTTTATTATACCTTGGTCTGACTCGACTCTACTCACTGCACTGTGTCAGTAATACATGTAATATGGGAGTTGTAATTGATTTTTTTCTATATACTCTCTAGTTAGCACTAGTTTTGCCGTTCTGCAGTTTCAATTCAAACCTTGTCTAAAGATGTCTTCTCCGGAAAAGTCTGAGGGAGTTGCCCACCCCACTGCTGGTTAGACCACATTATGTTTATGTCATTTTCAGTTTATGATTGAAAGAGTAAATAGCAATTACATTCCTTTTGTATGCCTTCCACAGTCAAGGTCGGAGGAATGAGAATCACGCAGAACAAGTCTCATTTAAAGGACAAGAAGACTGATGCCACAGTGCCACAACCAGAGGAAGGAGATGCTCTTAAGGTGTCTACCAGGTGAGTGCGGCGGTCATTGAGTTATTCGTTCAGTTTCGTGAGTACCAGAAAGGTTGATTGGGTTATTATTATTGTGATTCTATTTCCCCTAGTCCTCCAAAAAGTGCTGTGTCTGCCGTGTCGGGGGCTCCGCAAAAAGGAAATGCAGATTTCCCAAAGGAAGCGGTACAATCATTCCATGATAAGCCCGCTCCTACTCATGACAAAGGTTAGATCAGTAATTGAATAACTTGACTCCAACCAAAAGAGGTAATTATTATTTACGAGATTTGTATATTTATGGAATTAGGTGCTCCTAGTAAGCCAATGGTGATTCACCAACCACGAAAATAGTCTCCTAAAAAACTTTCCAAATTCCACCATACGTCACCAATATATATATTTTGGTTTCGACGGATGGGTAACCGACCTTGTTCTGCTTTAATGTACTTACTAAAATGGAATGGATGATGCCGAATGTGCTGCTATAAATAATATAAATCAACCATAAATAATATTCTATACTAGAATGATTAGGGCTTACGTGCTAAAAATGATAAAAAACCTCGATACAATTCATAAAAATTCATACAATTGTGTTAACCAACCAAAAAACTTGTTTGCTATTGTTCCTGAAACTTGTATTCCTAATACTTATATATAGTTTAAATAGTTTACGGTAAAAAATTGCAATATATAAGAGAACCCTGCTGCCATGTTAATCAAAAAAATCTAAAGGGTTTTTACTAATCAATCATAGGTATATATATACTATACATTCATCACCTCTTTGTGTAATTGATTCGACACCTTTAAAACAGTAGCTTATTCTTGCTATGAAATTATAGACTGTTTAAACTATAAATAACAAATTAAAAGGCAATGACAGCGAACTAAATGACTAGTATTATATTTTAAATTTGGTATATATCAGTTTGTAACGGAACGGGTGATTTCCGGTGATTTATCATAGCTCAACGTATGTTCACAGAAAATTATAATATCATACTGTCATTAGTTCTATACATTACAGTATATTATGATCCTAGGGCGTTTGGAAAACATTGATTGATATTGATTAAGGAATCTTCGTTACTAATTGGATTGAAATAAATTTTGACATTCATTGATATTTAACTAGTCATTTGTTCAATATCTTCTCTCTATAACAATTTTCCATAGAAGGATATACGTGTCGTCAACGGTTATCAAGCCTAGACTTTTCCACTCTCGTCATCATCATCATTTGACATTGGATCCTTTTTCGACATTGGATTCCAAACTACTTTAGACTTTGTTCCCGACTGCAGTCTGTCGTCCTTCTCTAATGGTCGCAAATGAGCTGCCATCCAGATTTGGCTGCAAATTATAAGAGATTATTTAGAATCATGTCTCATGTGAGAAGTTATCTCAAGTAAGTAAATGTAATCTGCGACCACCGTCGTCTCATATTCCTCTCATATACTGGGGAGCCCTCTACCTCGTGGGCAGTGAGTCAACCGGAGGCTCCCCTCAACATAGAAAACCCTCTTCTCCAGCTCCAACCAAAGTCATTGAAATTCGTACTCGTCGAGTCGGCGATTAGTGCAAAATACAAAAACAGCACAACACGCAAATTCGCAAACTCTTTCCTCTCGTGTAAAATATTTAAACTTGGCTTTGGCTAACAATAAACAACATCACTGCATCTTAGTAACTACTCTTCTCTACACACTACTTTTACTTGAAGGAGACTTAATAAAACTACTGTGGCTGGAATGCAAAAGAGGAGGACTTAATTGTTGGTGAATTCTTATTGTGGTAAAGTGGAATAGTTAAATGAGATTCGGCTACAACAGGGAGTATAAATTTGCTGCGTTCAAGCAATACTTAAGGTAATAATGCCAACTTTCTTACGAGTATGGAATAAATAGTGTTTAATGATAGGCAGAATGGTGGAAAGTTGTAAATATTTTGAGCAATCTAACTTATGAACGAATATTTTAAGTTAGCTTGAACCTGATTTATCGGTTAATAATGACATTAGTGTGACAAAGAAGGGTTAGTGAGTGGTGAGTGTAATTAGTACCGGAAATCCTCATAGGTTGTGGTCCCTTGGGTCATGGCTCTCAGTTTGGCGTCGTTGATGAGTTTGTAGCGTTCTTCGCCTCGTAGCTCTTGCACCAGGCGCTGGTTCAACTCGGTAGCGTTGATTCGCACCTCTTTCGGCAGGGACAATTTCTTCTTTGGTTGTAATGAATTGGGAGGCAATGACGAGGTTTGCATGACGAAATTATTACGAAAGGATTCAAATTTTTAAAATGAAATAACACAATGCATGCACTATTTCTTTTACCTAATGCAATGCTTTCGGTGGTGATTTAGACAGCATTATTGATTAAACAAAAAGTTTAGGTACATATTCAGATGGATGAAACATAAAATACAATTTTCGTTGGCTTGGGGAAAACCTGATGTTGGGGGGCTGAAAAAACCATATTCTGACAAAACTATAACCATTCAATAGTATCCCGAATACCGCTTTTAAGTACCCGTAATAAGGATCAACAACCCGACCAGTATGACCCCCTGACACCCTGGTCAAACACTTTACTGATCCAGCCCAATTCCTTAACGTGTTTCAAATTTCAACGGCCGCTGTCGTTAGACAGGTAGATGGACATGACGTATGCATGACGGTTTCATATTTATGGTTTGGGCGAAAAATTAGTAGCGAAGAGGCATAAGATTATTAATATGATTTGTCACACACATTTGAGATGCACAATTTCGAGCAAACTTAAAAGAGGAGCATGAGAAATGTCAAAGTTTTTCGCATACACGACTGAATGTTCATTAATAAGATTTCTAGGCACCTGAGACCTGAGCCTTAGTTTTTATGCACCCGTATTGGTTTAATTTTTTTTATTGAAATGAAAGCTTGCAAACAATGCAGTCTTGAGCTACGACCATACTGACAAATTGTGGGTGTATGAAATAATCCCTTCGCTAAACACGGAATAATAGGTTTTGTAATTGCTTTGATATAAGAATTTTGTTTGGCCAAGATTGCCATGTTTAACTTTTAATGCCGTATCTGTATTGACAATGATCCACATTTCAAGGTTTCGTTATTAAATTCTTAATTAAACTCTCGTACATTTCTTGTGATCATGTAATTGGGCACCGACTTTATGTTCACAACGAGCGAACGAGACTACACCGAAGAATGAAGAAGTGTGGCTAAAAATAGTAGTTTTTAAATCTGATCTGATTGGGCAAATGTTTACGGTTTTTAGCTCCAGTTCTAAGTGTAAACTGCCAACAAAACTTAAAAACTGGTTAAGTTGGTAAAAATATGAATTATCTATACGACGTACATATGCATGCATGCATGCCATCAGCCATTGCTATTATTTGCCATTATGTGCTGTCAATATTTTTTTTAGAAAACTGCAATATTTTGACCTTGTCTATTAGTTACACTGGTGGAATTTTGACCTGCACCATTATTGAAACTTTGTTATTTGACTTCCTGTCATTGAAATCTAAAGCCTAAAAAACTTATCTCAGCCTCTTGGTGGAATTATTCATTATTATATTTTCATTGGTTGTTTTTTGGTAAGCATTAAGGGTGAAAGTATTTATGACTTGTGACAGAGTGACGGCCAGAGTGTCAGCATATATAACATAAGTGTAAATCGATTTGTCGTCACCTCGTCACCAAATACATCGTGTGTGTGACATATGTACTTTATATATTGCACTACAAAATAGATGCTTGATAATTTCATATTGATTTTGTCGTCTGGAATTGAATAAAAAGTGGGCTATGCAGGCTAAAGACGGCAGACATAAGTACGAAGGAACTGCGTCAACGACAACGTTCGTTAAAATTATCTGGGTCTATAGTGATTATTAATTCATACCCCATTGCATTATTGCCAGAAAATGAGGGTTGTGATGAATCTATGTGTATATAGAAATATATACGAACATTGAAAATGAGTTTTTCACTGTTTTTATTATATTGCATTACAGAGTATTTAATTGTTCAACTTATAACCTAAAAAACTGAAGGATTTGCAAACCTGCAGCAAGTGTGTGAACTAACCCTGTACAAAAATGTCTGGCGTGGAAACTGATGTTAAGCCGGTTGCTGTAAGTTAACGTTCTTGGGTACCTACACAATTTATCGATTAAAGTAACAATTTGATGCGTGATTGTTGTGAAGGAGTTGGCTCCCGAACCAGTACAACAACCCAGTGATTCTCATGATGAAGAATATGAATCTGCAGACGATGCTTATGATGAAGAGGAAGTAGAAGAGATTGAGGTGGAAGAAGAAGTGGAAGAAGAAGAAGAGGAGGATGATGAAGAGGAAGAAGAAGAAAGGTATTCCAACTTTTTTAAAAATATTTTATTTACTTTTGTTTAATTGATATTATTTTATTATTACTTGTGGTAGATCCGCTTCTCAACAAGAGAAGGAAAATGATGACGACGAAGACGCAAAGAATCCACAAGCTGCTCCTGAAGGTAATAAAAGTGTACCAAACTATATAGTTTAACGAAAAGTTCTTCTCGATTTCAGACCGTTAATTCTAAGGTGCTAATTGCTAATAACCTATTTAATTTATATATATTTTCTTGGTTATAGAATTTGGTCAACAAATTCCTGAAATTCCAAAACGTGGATATTTCTATGAACATGACGATCGAACCAAGGAGGAGGATCAGTGCGTTACAATATTATTACATTTACGTTACTCACTACTATTGTGCACTAATTAAGAATACAAAACAAACCATTTCTTTGTTTGACTTTTTTAGAGAAGAGGAGGAGGAACCTAAGAAGGAAGAGAAAAAGCTTCCTGTTGGAAAAGAGCCTTCTAGGTGGTCCCATGGTAAGGGGGAAATGTCAAAGTGATTACACAATATTATATTGCATAATGTTAACATTATACAATCATGTTTTATAACAGATCTATTTAAAGAAGAAGACCAAGCCCCGAAATCCAAAGAGGTAAAATAGTCGAAAAATATATTTTCAAAGAGTTATTTAATTGGATCTTTTTATAAAAAGGAACTATCGAGAGCTTATGGATATGACATTTTTACTGAAGAACAAGCCCCAAGAGCGAGAAGACGACGAAGATATGGGTGAATGTCAATATTAATTGCTTGATTGATTGCTGTTGAATTGATTATTTGTTTCGACTAGAACTAATACTTATGTAATTTTCCCTTTGAGTAGAAGAGGGCCGAACAAATACACACGACAGTGGGAGGATGAAGAAGCATATCAGAAGCCCCGTGGGGGAGGGGGAGGTTTCAGAGGAAGGGGACAACGTGGTGGAAGGGGAAACTTCCGAGGATCCAATCGTAGGGTTGGGGATGAAAACAACTCGACGGAGCAAGAGGAATTCCCTGCACTGCCAGGTACTCCCGACTCCACGTCTAATAAATCTGCATCTCAACCATCACAACAGCAGGCGGCTACAAAACCTGCCTTGAACAAGGATCAAACGCAACGACGAGGAAGCGGTGAGCATCCGAGACCGTCGTATCAAGGACAGGACAGTCGAAGAAGATATAACGATCATGATAATGAAAGAACTGAACGAAGTAACACTCGCGCAAGTGGTAGTGATAGCGACAGAAATTATGGATCTCGTGGAGGAGGAAGCCGTGGTGGTGGGGGTCCTTCCTCTGGGGGAAGGGGACGAGGACGCCGAAATGAATTTTCAAATAGAAATCGTTATCCAAATCCTAATAAGAGAGATGGAGACGAAGAAGGTGGCAACCAAAATCAGCAGCAGCAGAAGGGGTACAATGAAGGCGGTCAACCTAGTGAAAGAGAGCGCCCAGCCAATAGAGTCAGGCCTTCTACGACCCAGGCCGCCTCATTTGTAGAAAATAAGGACAGCAGGTCCAGAGGTCAACCTCACCCCCATCAACAAACGAATGGACACATTAGAGATTCCCAAAGGCCAAAGGATAGTCCCCTCCCTTCCAAACCACCATTTACGAATACAGAGTATACTGGTAGTCACAGCCTGACTGCAAGCATGGGAGGAGGAGGAGGAGGAGGCAATAGACAGCAAAGTCAAGGATATCACCACCACGAAGATTCTTCAAAGAAAGGACAAGTTCATCCTAATAGCAATGTATTGGCCGAAAAAGGATTTACGGACTTACGAGATGTTATCAATTCAAAGCGGCATCATCAGCAACAGCAACAACAACAAACAGGTAGGTTGAATTTATATATTTTAAGATATTGGATAATCATCTAAAAGTATTAGTCTGTCAATTTTCTACTAATTGTTTACATTAAAGGCCAATCAGAGAGAAGGACACAGATACCTCCACGAATGCAACAACAGCAGGTACATTCGCACCAACACCAGCAGCAGCAGCAGCAGCAACAACAACACACCCAGGTTTTATCTCAACACCATCATCATCAGCAGCAACAACAGCCTCCTCAGCATCAAGTCCAGCAGGAGCACCAACCTTCAGGTCAAACGTCTGGAAAACCAAAGAGATTCTCTGCACAGAGACAAAGACAAACAGATCCATCTGCAACATCAGTGGGCGTTATGGGACATGTTCCTCCCAACATGATACCTGTTGTCAGTGGATCGGATCAAATGGTTCCATCACCAGTACCAGCATATCCACAGGCTCCCACTTATTATGAAGGACGTGAGTTTAATCCGCTAATCAATTTAAATATAATCATTGTGAATTATCACAATCAATCCAATTGTTGTTATTAAATACAAAATTTGGTTTTTGCAGCACAAGTTTATGAAACATCAGGAAGTCCTGTGACCGTTGTCTCAAATGTGGGTACGAACGGAACGTCTGTTTCTCCTTCCTTGTGGGCCCCGCATGCATACGCACCCAACGCACCCTATCCATCGCCTCCAACAGGTCCTCAAGTTCCACCAGCCTTTGCACCTGATCATGCAGCGTATCTTGCACAACAGGCTGGTCCAATTTATTCTGCCCCACCGCCCTTTATTCAAGATCCTACAATGATGAACTATAATACGGGTGCTCCACCTTTCGCCCCGGCATATCATCCTCAGGCTGGCTATCAAGGTTTTCCTCAAGTCGTGAGTATTTTGTGCTTACTAATGCTACTCGTGATTAATCAAATTGAGATGTTCTATGACTTAGAAAATTTGAATGGAATTATTTGGATCAATTAATTTAGACACCTGCGCCACCACCAGAATTGTACCATGCTGGCGTTACATACTACAACCCCCAACCTCAAATCCAACGCCAACCACCCATGCTAGTTCCAAAGCCAAGAACTAAAAGTGTTTTACAACTCGTAGAACCACCCGAGAAAACTAAAGGTGAAAGGTCTGGATCAGCACACCTTAGGGATTCGTCCCATCAATATGATCAACACAGCGAACATAGCCAATCGCCACCCGTGTCATCATCATATGCTCCTCCTGACTCCAACGTTCATGGTCATGTTGAGGCCGCTGATCTTGTTCAACAATTTGAAGGAGTTTCTCTTACAGAATTACAAGCACCGTTAGAGGAGGGACACACTGTGGAACAAATGAGGTGAGCATACGTACATTTTAGGCCCCGCTATACTGTTTCTTGTTTTAAATTTTTAGACGTTAATCTTGCAAATCCTAAATTTGGAAACCAAATTTAATTATTTTCAGAAAACCTTCGCCACTCCCAGAGCAAGAAAGTTGGTCGGCACAAATGGAGGACACTAACGACCCGATAGGTACAAGTTTTATAGTGGATCCAGGTCAACAATTGTCTAAACCTTCTGCTATTGAAACTTGCACTACACAAGTACCAATAAGGAAAGATAAATCAAATTCCCCACAACCCCCAGTCGACGAAACTAAGAAAGATGGAGAGTAAATTTTACAAAAATTACTATAAACATCTACGTATTAAAATAATGACAGATTATAAATAGTATAGGCAGTCAGACTTTGTTAAAAAAACTGACGGGTTTCCGCAAAGCACTTTTTATTGGAAGACTTTTATGAAAAACTTATTATATGTACCTTTTAACTTGTAGCGCCAATTGACTTAATCCAATATGTATTTGTATCAATGGACCTACATAAACAGCTAAATATGCTACAATTTTTATCCGGTAATCTCCGTTATTAGAATATACTTACATGGTAAATTTGTGTCTGCAAATCATAGTATTAGAACTTGAGTATATTGTTGTCGACGATAGTTCTTTCAAGTTTTCGTAGGTTTACTATGTGAATGCGATGTTAACTCTTGGGTGTTAATTAAGTATCAACTTTTCAAGTTGATACTTAATGCCAGTTAGTAGTTAGCCTGTTACATTTTTTTAAAATTTTACCAGCAACAGAGACAGCATAAATACGTGTACAGGTCGTTGTTATTAGAACGCATGAATAGTTTTATGCAAACAAACATTCAACCTTATTTCGACTTTCTTATTTTTGGTCAATATGAATTGCTTTTTTTTCATTTTGACATCTATGTACATAAGGATATTATGATACCGACTGGCGCTTTATAATAATATACTATCTAATACATACATACACATACCTATTTAGTAATAAACTTACACATAAATATGCCGTATACATTTGCTATAGTTTGTAGGGATATATGTTTATTCATATTTACTAGTTAGAATGTCGCAGAATTTTAACATATAACCCTTAACCTGTTAATTACCTTCGTGTTTAAGCCTCTTATTCAGATTAGACTGAAATGGATTTTTAAGAATATATCAAAATGTAGTTGATTAGGAGAAAATGAGATCTAAACTTCGAGTACTCGAAATAAAATCAAAATAAGTTACAAACAACCTTTTTTGGTTTACTGTTATCATTAATATGCATATTTTCACACTCTGTATCAGCGTGAATATACTGCTGCTGAGGGATAACCTTGGTCTATGTCCATTTACAGAATGTATGGTTTTATTAAGTATTGCCTGTACAGTTATCTGTATGTACCTATCATATAGCCATAATCATGCATCATATGTGCCTAAGCATAACATGTGTACATATGCTTGGTACTAGCAGTTGAGTTGTACAGTTTTTTGTCTATTGCCACCGGAATACATATAGATAAGCTAGTGCACTTCTGTTAGTCGGCCACTTCTATAAATTATAGAACTCTCCGTTTATTGCAATTTGCATTTGGTAATAAACGGATATTTAGCCAGTTAACAAAAAATGGCACTGGTTAGCAAACTTCTAGGAGAAGCAGGAGCCAATACAGGGATTGAGCACCGTGGCGCATCAATTCTCCGATTATTGTGCACCCTTTCCTCATCAACATCGGCTATCATTCTATTAAAACTGTACAGAAAATCATTAAAAATTAGAAAATCTACCAAGAAAGCGCTACAAGTTCAGCGACTGCAATCCCTTCAAAAAAGCCAAGATGGCGTTGAACAAAACCGGAGGCACGGCGTCAACACCAACAAAAAGCTGTATTCCCAATTTATGCGAATTTTTCGTATTCTAGTCCCAAAATGGAACTCCCCAGAGGTGGGGTTTATGAGTCTAATTAGTTTCATGCTGGTGGTTCGGTCATGCTGCGATTTATGGACGATATACCTCGGAACTCTTTTAGAAGCAGCTATAATCTCTGGCGAAACTTCTAGCTTCTTGCAACACCTCAAAAAGTTTGCACTGACGATGCCTCTGATGTCATTAACCAATTCACTGCTGAAATACTCTTCTCGCCAACTGGAAATCCGATTTCGAGCACGTCTGACAAAGCATCTTATGCAGAAGTACATGTACAAGATGACATTTTACAAACTTAATCAGAAAATGAGAAACACCGATGCTTTAATCACGACTGATGTGGAAAGGTTTGCGTCAACGTCAGCCACGCTCTACAGCCAGTTGTCTAAACCTATGTTGGATATTTTAATTTATGTCTATGGAATTAGCAGGTACCTAAATATGCATATACATACAGATGCATATTATTAATTGGTATGAAAATAATTGCATATGTATTTGCAGATCTATTGGAGCCTCTGTTCCAGCCACAATGTTGGGTTATTTGGCCGTTGCTGCATTTGTTATTGCCATCCTGAGACGTCCAATGGCTCGTCTCACCGCATCAGAGCAGGCACTGGAGGGCGAGTACCGTTTTGCCAACTCGAGAATAATTACAAATTCTGAAGAAATTTCATTTTACAAGGGAGGGCCTCGTGAATTAGAATGGATGTTGAATTCGTTTTCGAATCTGTATCAGCATTTGGATGGTTTCATTGCCTTCAAATTTATAACAGAGTTTTTTGAAAACTTTGTTGCAAAGTATATTGCCACCGTGGTTGGATATTACGCGGTCGGACGACCCTTTTTCAATGTAAAAGACGGAACAAAATTTACACAAAAAGAGTTTAAAACGAGACAGGAGAGTTACTACAGAAGTGGACGGATGCTGGTCAACTTGAGCCAGGCGATTGGAAGGCTTACTCTCAATGCAAAAAATTTGTCCAGGTTTGCAATTTCTGCAAAAAATATTTTAATCCTATTTTGGAAGAGATAATTCTATAATGACAACTTAACACTTTCGACACAAAGATTGGCTGGTTACACATCACGAATCCACGAGCTGTTGGATAATTTGAACCGGCTAAATTTGGAGGAGGACAATCGACTCGAAAATCAGGGAACCAATAAAAGTCTAGGACGCTACGTTATACAAGATCATGTCATAAGATTTGAAAATGTGCCCATTGTTACCCCGAACGGAGACGTACTCATCAAGTGTTTGTGCCTGGAAGTGCGATCAGGAATGAATGTGCTGGTAACGTGAGCAGATCAGATAATCGTGCATTTAATAATCTGATCTGAAATCCCCAGATTCTGATTAATCGACTCCCTTACCTGACTAACATCTGAAATAATTATGCGTATGTATTAATGTATGACCTTACAAGTGTAGATAAACTGGTTGGAACTATAGGTAACAGGGCCAAACGGCTGCGGAAAATCTTCTTTATTCAGAATTCTCGGAGAATTATGGCCCCTGACTGGGGGGACATTAACTAAACCAGACACGTCCAAACTGTTTTACGTTCCACAAAAGCCTTATATGCCATACGGCTCATTCAGGTTTAGTAATTGTTTGATATAATTAAATATAATTTACTTCCGGGTCATTCAATTTTACGACGCTTTAAACCAAATAACACAGGGATCAAATAATTTATCCGGATTCAGTATCTGAAATGAGAGCGAAAGGGCTGAGGTATGGAGATCTTGTAAAGTTTCTACAACTTGTCGATCTCGATTGGATGGTCATTCAATCTGCTGATGTTCCTAAAAAGCCATCAATGGCTTCGTCGAATGACAATCATGCAGACGACTTGGAGCAAATCTGGAGGGCAGAGGGAGGAGAAGGTGAAATAAAAGAACAAGAGTTGAGAACTTTGGGACAGAGACGAAGCTGGGACGCAATTGAAAACTGGATGGATGTGTTATCCGGAGGACAAAAGCAGAGATTGGGTGAGTTTAGAGATTATGAAAAAGGAATTATAATTAAAGACATTCTTACATAAGAAGTGCATGTAAAAACGTCTTTAATTTTAATGCCTCGACCATAGGTGATTGGGTACTTTCAAAATTGTATTTATTTAAAATATATTTCATCTACCTCTACGATTAGCCATGGCCAGAATGATTTACCATCGACCGCAATATGCCATTTTGGATGAATGCACAAGGTGCTTACTGAGTTTATTTTTTTACTGTACAATTTCTATTTCCTACAATTACGGCGATCTAAGCTATTGGGATTTTCAGTGCTGTTAGCGTTGACATCGAGGGATCCATTTACCGATATTGCCGTTCTGCAAATATCACATTGTTTACGGTAACCCATCGCAAGAGTCTCTATAATTATCATGACTACGTCTTGCACATGGACGGACGAGGAAGTTATTCCATGAAGAAAATTGATCACGACAAAGATCCAGAGTTTGGTTCCTAATCAAAACATAACGATTTTAAGACAATGAAAATAAAATAAGCATCAGGAAACATGCACAAATATTGATGAAACATAATTCTCCGCACTATTATTTATTACATCAGCGAGCAATTATCATGTTGATCTCCATAATAAGTTTATTTTGCATAGAGGCTACGAAAAAATCATTATGCAATGCATTATTGCTTTGACTCAATAACCAAGTTTGCCTACGTGCGACAAGTCAGGGTGATGCAGATGCTGTTTTCTCTTCGCAAACGGATGCATACGAATCAACCAGCACGCAGGTAAATATAAAGGTGAATGCAGAAGAGAAAGAGATCTGGATACAAGTTGAGACGCGCAAATGCTTTCCAACTTCCCACGAGTGAACATTCCCAAGTCGTACGTTGAAAAATAATACGGAACATAAAATACTACAACAGAATTCCTAACAGGTATTATATTTATGTAACACTTGTAAGTAAGCATTAAGTGTTCGCATAGTAGGTTCATAGTGAAAATTCCACAATAAAAAATTTGGCAATATAATTAGTTATTATTCGTGTAACATGTATGATAAAGTTGACCGTTTTCTTTCCTGTAAATTACAGGCTGTAATAGACACGCAGGTTACGCAATGGAGCATCAAGGGCAACTCCACCCGTTTCTTGGACATTTCCGCTATCATTCTGACCCTTGGGAGTCAGCGTATGGTCGACCCCTCAGACTTTACAACCAGCATTTTGGAAATGGTTTGGTAGAGGAGGACCTGCCCCCACTGGACACTTGGGCTATGATGCATCCCCGCCCACGAAGGGTGTGTCCCCACAGAGAAAGTGCAATCTCTCAAATCAATTGCACAGAGGACGAGTTTCAGGCAAGTTCTTCTCAAATAGAGCTCACGAGCAATATTTTCCTGTCCGATACATATGCACAAAAACAAATGCACAAGCATATACTGTTATCATCTCATTTACAAGAAAAATAGCATGGCAAACTTGACATAAATTCCTAAAACTCCGAGAAAATTTCATACACATAATCTTAAAATTGTTTTCATTGGATTTTGAATGTGCTAAGCAAGTAGTATACTAGTACAGTTACAGTACAACTGTTGGATCGTTGTAACCTAATCTTAGCAAGTAAGGAAAGGCGCAGTAAAAGTGAACGAGAGAAAATCCTGAACGGAAGTATGCCTGCGCATGGTTGGTGTTGCATTAAAATACAAAACTCGGAAACATAACGACACGAATGCATGCAGCATTGCAACCATGCGACTTAAAAGCAAATTGGTGCTTGAGAATTTGAGAAAGTGTGTAATTTTGATGTGTTTTGCCCCTTATGCGTTTAGGTGAAGGTGGACGTGCACCAGTTTCGACCCTCAGAGTTGTCGGTGAAAGTAGTTGAGAACTACGTGGTGGTGGAAGGTCAGCACGATGACCGTGAGGATGCACATGGCTACATCACACGACACTTCAAGCGTCGATACCGCCTTCCGGACAACGCGAAGGAGGACCAACTTCGGGTCGATTTAAGTTCGGACGGAATACTTGAAATTTTCGCTCCTAGAATGGTAGAAGCCCACCATGACCCAAATGCAGCAAAAGCCTTCCCGATCCATCAAACCGGGAAACCAGCCAGCGTGTCGGGGGGATGCGGGGGTCAAATAAACGGGGGCCATCATTTCCACAGCTTGAGTGCATAATTGCGAATATCAACATGTATTATGTCACAGCGTGGATGGATATTCAGTATTAAATGTACAACAATGTATCAAGTTGATAGTATCAACTAATTACTACTGCTGAATAAGGTGATCAGATTACATAATAATTAATTCCTGTGCCATTTAGAAAATCATTAACCTGTCTAAATCACATCATGAGCCATATTTCCATTTATTATTATTACAAAGATTTCGATCACTTGACTTTGGTCAGTTTGGCGATTACGCGCATATGCATAATAAATTATTCTTTACATATACATATTAATGCGTAGATGGTAGTAATAAGTATTAGCTTTAATTTTGTTTCAAAATGATAAACACACATGATAGAAACATAGAAGACTAAATTGCGATGTATAGTGTAATACTTAATAAGACAAGCAGTTATGCCCTTGTGATAATGCTCATGTATAAGCCTGAGAGCAGGGTATGCTACCCCGGGTTTTTGGGGTATTGGGGTATTGCGGGTTTTGGTGGGTTTTGGGGTAGCAAATTTGAGCAATACCCACGGGTAGTCGGGGTAGTCGGGGTTTTCAAATTTTACAAAATATGATAACAGGGCATTACTAGCAATTCAACAAATTATTTACTTATTAAAATATAATTAATAAGCAGTTTTGTTGCGAAATTACTGAAAAACTGATTTTTTTATTAATTTCTAAACTTAATACATGAGACACTGACTCAGTTTACCCCCAAAACCCCGACTACCCCGACTACCCGCAAAACCCAGGTAAAACCCCGGGGTATGGGTTTTCAATAGCAAAACCCCGGGGTTTTCCTTACCCTGCCTGAGAGCATTTAATTCTGCTGCGTATCTGTAGTCTCGAGTTTCTCGAGGCGTTAAATTACAATTATACTAATTTATCATAAAAACAACCTTCAAGAATAAATATTAATTCAAGTCTCAAATTTATATTTATATATATTTCACTGCAAAAAAGGTCGTTAGTTCATAAAAATCATTTCATTGATTTCAAACGCTGTGCTTTATTTTCAGCAAGACCCCATCTAATTTATGCTTTCATGATGAGTCCATATTTTCAATACTGCTGCTTCTGGTATCGTTGTAGTAGTGTGTGAGTAGTGAGTTTGTTTCTATTACTTATCGTTAGCTCCGAATCATAATCCGGGTATCATCCTACCCTACTCGGTCTTCTCCCCTTTTGTACCCTGCACCAAATGAGGAAGGGCACACATCTTTCTCACATATCTATTTGCATCAAATGCATCCATCATCTCCAGCCATCATCTCCAATGTAAATGTAAGGGCAGAGAGAAATCTGAGGATGATAAAAAAGGGTCCCATCCTACAACACGTATCCCGAACATCGGGGAGTCTGGTTGGCCACTCTCTTGCTTTACCCCCACAGCAGCAGTGCACAGTAAACAAGAAGCATCATCTCCATTGCATTGTCAGTCAGAATACAAGAGAGAGCAAGGCAAATGTGTGCGTTTCTCTAGTTGACTTCCTAAAAAAATATAAAAAAACACAAATTCTTGACAGCATTTATTTAGTTAATTCATAGGTTTACGTGGTGGTTATCGTATTATTAGATGAGAGTGCGAGGACATAGTAAAAGTGCGTGAGCTAGAGGAGAAGAAAATCCAGGTAAATTCCAAAGCGATTCATGCTTTGTTTTACATTTATTGTATTGTATTAGATTTATTGTTTTAAAACTTTCAATTCAATCTCACACCATGAAATGATTATTTCATCCAAGTCCTGACAAAGGTCATTTATTTTATGATTGGGTTAAAAGATCTTTTAGACTACATTTTTTAGTTGTCTCTTCAG
Source organism: Folsomia candida (assembly GCF_002217175.1). Classification (NCBI taxonomy): domain Eukaryota; kingdom Metazoa; phylum Arthropoda; class Collembola; order Entomobryomorpha; family Isotomidae; genus Folsomia; species Folsomia candida. The sequence goes on along the minus strand of NW_019091193.1, from coordinate 20,667,860 downwards.
TTTCTGCATTGGCGATTTTGTTTAGTTTGTTACATATAATATGCGACATGTATTTCAACTACGCTCACTCCGTAGCCTCTGTTTATATGAGAATTATTAGTTGGTGTTTTTATTACATATAGCTGATGCATGTTCGTTTATGTGAGATTCATAAGAATATTCATAAGGCTTGTGGTTTTTGCAGATTTGTTCCTGGAAAACGGTTAAAAGATCTAGAATGTAGCATCCCATTCCAACTGGACGTATCTGCACGAGAGCGAGGGTGTGAGGATGGTGGTTGTCACTGGCCGGGGGGCAGCAAGTGGAGGGAGCAAGGTCAATAATAATAAGGCTGCAACATCCACCAATGCCAAGTTAAAATCTAAGGAAAAGGACAAAGTTCCTACAACTGCTGCCAAAGGGAGTAAAACAAAGGAGAAGGAAGTCGTTAAAAAAGTTAAACGGAAAGATTCAGATAACATTATTGTTGACAAATTACCTGGTAAGTCGAAGAAGGAGGATGCATCATCTCTACCGACGAAAGTCAAGGCTGTAAAATCTAAGGCTAGCTTAGAGTTATCCAATGCTCAAAATAAGGAAAAACAGAAACCTCCACCGACGAAAAATCGTTCCTCACCTTCAATCGGGTTAACAAAGGTTGGATGCAACAATAATAGCAGTTCGATCAGCTCGAATAACAAACCCATCTCCGTTGTTCCAAATCAGCAGCCCGTAGCAAATAATAAATGTATTCGGTAAGTCAAAAGCAGAAAAATACAAATAATTATTAAACTATGGTTATCTGTGTCTTTGAGTGAGATCAAGGACACCAAAGTCCAACACAAACTTCTGACACTGATGTTGTTTTAATTGGCCTACATATATTGTTATAGGACGGACAACAGCATGGTAACTTTGAGTACAAATGGACCCAGAATTCAAGCTCAGCGAAAATTTGCTCAAGCCGGTAACATTTATCCTGGAACAATGTTGTTTAATCAAAACATTCCTAGTAACAGCCCATACGCAACGCCATCCAAAGAAACACCATTCAAGCGATCTCAGGAAGGAACAAATTGTTCTTCTTCTTCTTCGGCAAAGAAAGTAAAAAAACCAATGTTTTCTCCGCCACCTTGCAAACGTCCGAAAACTGAAGACTTCTTGACATTTTTGTGTGTCAGAGGTATGCTTTTCAACCTCCATCCACGTCCAATTCCTGCCTAAACTTTGACATGCATATATGAGATAATAATATTTACACTTTTATAAATTGTAATAACGGTTAATTTGATATAGGTACATCTGCTCTTCCTCCAGAATTTGATTTTTTCAAATTTCCACAAGTTTTGGAATCTGAAGCACACGTTCCTCCGAGAAGGAAAATATTCCCACAAACATTCTGCACTCAGAGTTCAAGGACGGTTGAACTTCAGACTGATATTAACGTTAAAAGCGATAATCAATTAAGCCAATTAAGTAATAAAATTAACAAGAGCAACATTGTTTTAAAACTAAAAGCACAGAGCAAGCTTCAGCAAGCTAGAAAGATAGTCAAAAATACAGCAAAGAATTCTGATCTGGTGACAAATAATTCAGATACAACGACCAAGAAGTCTTCCAGTAGTAGTAGTGCCCCTGTTCCCGTTTGCAAAGCTGAAAACCCTACAAAAGGAATCCGAGCTACTGCCAGTAGTGTCCTTTTTTCAAAGTTACGGAGAACATCTCCTGTGACGAGGGCAAGACCAATCTTGTCACCACCAAGATCTCGGCTTAACGAACAAGATGCTAGATTTGCCATGACCGCGCTTAAACTTAAATATCAACGATTAGCCGTTAGTAAGTCAAACCGGTCAGCAATTTTAACAAAGAAAGGTTAGTAATCCTAGTATTTTGAGCTGTATAATAACCAACAAACAAATATTGATTGATTTACATACTTATGCACAGCCAAAGAGAGTATTATTTTAACACGATCGAGGTCGCAAGGAAAACTGTCCCCAAAAAAGAGGAAACTTTTACCTCGAACACATAAACCTGTTATGTAAGTGTTTTATGAATTTAATTAACTTGGAATCCCTAAAAAATGCAACTTTTGAGACCCTTGACTTTTCGGTAGTGTTGCCACAAGCCCATGGATGGGATAGGAGAAATCCTATTCAATCCATAGACTCGTGGCAACACTACTTTTCGGTACATAAAAATAAAAGTTAGCGAAACTATATTATTGTGTGACCCACTTACTTATTAAATAATTCTCACATTCTTTGTAGAATTTCTCCGTCTAGGAATGCTCCATCTCCAGATATTATATTCGGCGTTACTTGTAGCTCTGCTGCAAGGAAGCGAGCAGTTAAATCATCCTCTGGTAAGGAAATTGTTTCACAAAAAGTAAAATACATGGGCAGCACAATTACTGCATTAATTGGCTAAATTAATAATAACAATAATGAATACTTTCCACAGAAGAGTCCGAATCCGAGGAGGAAGAACAAGTGTCCAAGAATAATAAATCTTCTGAAGAAGAAGAGGAGGAAGAAGAAGAAGAAAATAATGATGATGAAGGTTCTGCAAATGATGATGATTCAGAGTCGTCTGGAATGGAAAAGAAAAAATCTTCAACGCCTCCACTATTATTGACACGTTCCCTTCGAAATGGTAAAGAGTTGACTAGGCCAAAATCCAAGTCTCCTCGTCCGGAGAAGAAGCAGCAGCCGTCTAATAAGATGGGCAGCAATAAGTCGTCCGGTCGAGTTGGCACTCGCTCTGCACATCGATTAACAAAGTCGCCTCTAAGAGAGATTCCAATGTATAAACCAAAAAGGCTAAAAAGAAAACTATTTAAGCCAAATTCCAAAGCTGAGAAAAAAGGAACGAATAATAAAAACAAAATGAAGGATGAGAAAGATAAGAAACAAATAAAGGACGGAAAGGAAAAGAAGGATATTAAAAAAATGCCGTCACCAAAAAAGATTGTGACGTAAGTACATTTGTAAAATTCTAAATCAAACTAAATATTTTTAGCGTGAAAATTGTTTGATATTAATAATTGTATGCGATAACCTATTATATCATCTCCAAATGATACTCTCTTTCTGCGTTTAACAGGGACGATGGTAAACGCCCATCACGTAAGACGAAAGAAACTGCGACAAATTTGCTAGGACTACTTACACATGGATTCAGTACTGATGATGAAGACAGTGAGATTGATAGGAAACGTGATAATAAAAATGAAGACTCTGAGGTTGGCAGCAGCAGTTCGTCGGAAGCCCATTATCTGGAAAAACATTATACTGCTGCACTGCGACGTGAGGAAGAAAAGTTTTCAAGAAATAAGAATCCCAAGTCAGGAATGCAAAGACGGTCCTCCAGGCGCGATTCAACAAATGAATCAACAAAATTTGAAAATAAAAGGGATAATAAAACCCCAGAGAGGAAACTGCGTAGTACAAGGTCAACATCTGAGGATGTAAAATCCGAGTCTCGTCATCTTAACAAGAAGGTATTATCTGAAAATAAAAATAAAAAAGAAGCTCCAAGCACCACAACACGAACACGACGACATGGGACACCGACCGTCGGTGATAGGAAGATGCCAGGAGCAGCAAGAAAATCTGCGTCAATTACATGCCGTGGAAGATCCCAGTATTCATCATCTGAAAACGAAGAAGATTCTTCTAGTGATCATCAAAGTGAGTCAGAGGTTGGAAATAACTCAGCAGATAATGAGGAAAACAAGAAAGACGTTAAACACACAAGTTTAGCGAATAAATCTAGACGAAAGGAGACAGTAAAAGATAAATTGCGACGAAAAATTACAAAATCATCGACTTCATCAAAATCGGTGCGCGGTTTTAAATCCCGAAAATCAGATTATTCCGACGACGAAGACGAACAGTCTGAAGAAAATGCTAACAGTAATGAGGAGGAGGAAAATCAAGAAGAAGGGAAAGAAAGCGAGAATGAAGTAGAAAATTCAGAGGACGAGGATGCGGAAGAGGTGAAGGCAAAAAGTAAAGTCAAAAAGAAAAAGCGGTCCAGCCCGAACCTTTCCGATGCAAGGAGGAGGCAACAATCATCAACACAAGTAAAGTTGAAAAAAGAAATAAAGAGAGAGCGAAGTTCGTCAATGTCTTTGCCCAGGTCCGAAAAAAGTTCAACTCCATTCGAGAGGGAAGAAAGCGTTGAAACTGAGCAATGCAAACTTAGTCCTCGTAGTCGACTGTCACGATCTAGATCCCGTTCTGGGTCATATGATAAATCCGACAGTAATTTGGTTGAAGAGTCGTCATCAGATGATGAAGAGGAAGAAGTAGAAGAAAATATAGTTGAAAGAGAAATATCTTCAAGTTCTGAAGACGAAGAAGAAGATGAAGAATCCGCTCCAGAAAAAGTGGATGTATCTACGCAAGTTGATATGGATGAAGAAGAAGGGATAGCAAGACCATTAGTATCATTGGCCGAGTTAGCTGGACTTGTTCCACCACAAAAACCTCTTCCTCCTCCTGGGTCAAAAACACCAAATAATGACTCGGACGATGATGTTCAAGAAATTGGTGTAGTATTTGCTTCATCTTCAACGTCCACAAGTTCTATGCCAGCAAGACACTCAAGTTCTCGATCTCCCGAAAAACAATCCTCCAATAATTCTGCACCATCATTATCAGCATCTGGACATTCAGCTAGGACGCACGGTACACCACCTTGTACTTCGTCATCGTCACCTTTCCTCCATCATCAACATCCGACTTCCCCCTTGTTAGCACCACCCCTTCATCAACAACCACCTCAGTATCATCATCATCATCATACTACTACTACACCTCCAATTATTGACCCGTTGCTCAACAACCCGTTTAATCCCTTCATGCCTCCACCTCCTAGATCTGCAAATATTCAGCAAGATTTTTATACCCCACTGCACTTGGGTCCTCCTTTGGTTCAATCTTTTCAACTTGTGGGGGGCACATTAGGAGGAATTGGTGGTCATTTTCCAGTAACAAGTCCATTGAATACCCTCAGCATTCCTGTAACTGTCCCTTTTTCTACTCACCATCTTCTTCCTCATCATCCTTCTACCATGGGATTTGCGTCGGGATCAACATTCCATGCCACCACCATGCAAACCCACATACGAAGTGTTGCTACCAATTTAGATATGGGCAGTAACATTCCATTAGTTCGACCCATGGTTGGATCAGATCATCACTCATCTTCCATCAATTTCATGTCTCGAGGACCATCGCTTGGACTCTCTTCTAACATACCGCTTACGCGTCCACCGGTCATCGGATTGGGTGGAGTATGGGGTCATCATCATCATCAACCACAAATTGATCCAAATGCAGCTAGTCGAAACCATTATTCTGCTTTCAGAGTACCACATTTAAGCAGTACAACTGCAACTCATACGACACATACCACCCAGCATGTGATTCATCACCAGTCAACAACAGTGCTAGGTATGAATTCCACTCCAGTGCTTCCAGTTTCCATAATTCAACCTCAAACACATCAACAGCAAAATCAAACTAATGTACAATCACAACCGGGGGGTTCGACGAGTCATTATCAACAACAGTACCATCAAAACACACCGAATAAAAGTAAAGCTGAGAAACAAAATACTTCTAGTAATTTTGCATCAAGTACTTCAACCTCCGCTTCTACGTCTTCCTCGTCGTCAACATCAACGTCAATGCCTTCTCAACGACCGAAAAGTCCAACTCCTCCTGGTTATCACTTGATTAAACACTTGCCCAATGTATCAATTGTGCCAAAATTTGACAGAGACTCTCACAATGCTGCAGCTAGTTCTTCATTGTCATACAAGAAGCAAACAAAGAATGGTTCCAAAAATGAAAAGGACGAACCCAGAGAAAAGAAAAAAGTTGGGAGGAAGAAGAAAGAATCTGCTGTTCTTCCTCATCCATCAAGCCCTCTAACCGTGCGTAAGGATTCAAACCCTTCAACATATGCTCCAAAAAAGTATGTTCCTAAAATAATAAAATGAAGAATTATAATGATCAGTCATTTCTGCGGTTTTCTTTTTGAAGAATTATAATCACTGTAAATCAAATACTAAACTTTTAAAACTTATTTTGCAGGCAAAACAAACCTGGTGGCATGGACAAAGACCCGAGTAGTAGTTGTAAAGAAGGGAAAACCTTAAAGAGTCAGAGTTCATCCAGCTCCCAGCACCAGTCTCCTCCTGTATCAGCTACAAAGTGCCCACCGAAGCAAAAAATGGGCAAGGATGAAGGTGGCAGACTTGTGAAGAAGAAGGACACATCAAGAAATTGTTTGTCACCTGTTCCTTCGTCCAGCAGTACAACTGCTCTGATTACTAGCAGTAATAACCCAAAAAGAGGAAAAAGTGAAAGCCCTAAGACCAACAAAACCAATAAGAAGCATGAAAAAGATTTAGAATCGTCATGCAGTTCTTCTAAATCACACCACAACTCCAACCCACCTTCAAGAACTTCTAGTCCAAATGTTCAATCAAAATGTAAAAGTAGTAATAAATTTACAAACGATCGAGTCGCCAAACCTCAAATCGGTATAACAGAAGCTTTTACAGAAGCTCCCACTTTTCATCCCACAGACCAAGAATTTGAAGATCCGCTAAAGGTATTAACATGACAGTTTTTAATTTATTTCAGATATTGTGAAACATTGGAAAAATATTATCTATATATAGGTTTTAATTAAGTATTGATTTTCCTTTGTGTTTATAGTATATTCAGAAAATTCAGGCCGAAGCTGAGAAATATGGGATGGCCAGGATTGTTCCACCGAAAAGCTTTCGAGTATGTATGATTTTTGTATAATTAATTGTTTATTATTCAAATTGATAATTTTATTTAATTATATATATTAATTTAGCCCGAATGCAACGTGGAGGATGACATGAGATTTACCGCATATAATCATTATATTCATAAAATGTATCAACGCTGGGGGCCTAATGTACTTGAATGTGAAGCCATTAAGCATAATCTCAAACAGAATCAGGTGGACGTGTCGGAAATTCCAGTGATTGGAGGGATGGAAATCAATTTGTCTACAATGTATCAAACGGGTAAGGACAATTACTTTAATTACATTTGATATATAATTGATTTATGTAAATAATCGGTAATTTTATTTTTTAGTGAAAAGTTTTGGAAGTTTAAATGAAGTGATCGAGAAACAAAGATGGACCAAAGTTGCAGATACAATGCATGTTCCTAAAGCCGCCCATGACAGAGCTGCAAAACTGGAATTAATTTATCTGAAATATGTGCTACCTTACGCCATTTTATCAGATGGTAAGCGTTACATTTCTCTATTTAATGTTACAATTTTGAATGCTGGAACATGCATCTATTTATTTGCGTATTTATTCCAACATTTACTTTTAGTTGAACGGGAAAAACTAAAAAAGAGAGTTGAGAAAAAGTGGACAAAACGACGCGAAACGATATTGAAGGCTGCTGAGAGCTGTGAGGATGAAGACCTGGATGAAGATTCAATGGACGAGTTGGATGAATGCATTGTTAAGGTGTGGCATAGTGGCGAATGAATTAATGAATCTCAAACGTCTATGACTGGTTGTATTATCCATACGTTGACCATTGATTTTCTACCAATATAGGGCAAGACGACACCCTTGAGCGCATACTACAGGGTTGCCAGAAATACGTTAAACCTTTTCTTTCCAACGGAAAAAGAGCATTCCTTTGACGAAATTGAGGAAGGTGAGCTATTCCTGGACATTAACTCCATTGTTTTTTGCTAGTCATGAATATTCCTAATCGAAAGCTGACCTAAATACATATTTTCAAACTACGATTTTACCTGCAAATTATAACAAATAACTGTTACTTTCAGAATATTGGAAAGTCGTTCGTGACAGAAATCGACCAGTTTGCGTTTATTCTGGAAGCATTGATTGTGCCGGCGTTGGATGGGGATTTCCTATACCCAAAGCTTCAAATAAACACCCGTGGAATTTAAAAGTATTAGCTAATAATCAAGGTGAGTATTCAAAACGAATAGTTCATTTATTCTTATAAAGGATGATTATACTATATATAGTGTTATATTTTCAGGGTCTGTGTTGAGGAGCATGGGACCTGTAATGGGTATGATGCCAAATTTCATAATTATGAGTTTTAGCCATTCTGTCATAAAACACGCTCACAATTTTACCCCCTGATTCATAACCAAGTCTATACTTCTAATTTTGTTCTATGCAGGTGCCACAGTGCCAACGCTTCACGTAGCAATGTTGTTTACATCATATTGTTGGTATCGAGATCCACATTCCTTGCCTTGGATTGAATTCCTTCACTCTGGAGCAAACAAAATTTGGTATGCCATTCATATGCAATATGACTCCAAGTTTTAGAAATAACGAAGGTGTTTAATTTTCAGGTACTCTGTTGCGGCAGAAAATGAAAACTTGTTTCGGTCAGCTTTGACGGACCTGATGCCAATGCAATGCAAAAAGAAACAGATTTGGCTTGCATCTGATTCTGCAATGGTTGGTGCATGTTGGATAGTATTTCATGTGGATAACACCAAGCTAAACTATGGGTTTATAATGTTTTCGTGTTTAACTATTACTATAAGGTGCCACCGGAAATGCTCGTCGCCAAAGGAGTTCCTCTTGTTCGAATGGTTCAGAACCCTGGAGAATTTTTAGTAGTTTTTCCTAAAGCTTTCACTTCGGCAATATGCACTGGTTATCTGATTTCTGAAAGTGTTTGCTTTGCATACACGTCTTGGTTGCAAACGTGCATTCAAACTTTCAAGGTACAAAACACGTTCTCATAATACCGATAAATTAACAAATAAATAATCAAAGTATCGCAAGATTTGACACTTTATTTGATTTCCTTAGGATATTCACGATAGCAAGGTAAGCAACCCCCAAGTTCCACAATTCAAGAAACAGTTTATAATTACATTTGCCAACATGTTAATGAGTATTCGCGTGAATGATTATAATTTTTGTATGACATAATTTTTAAGGAACCACCAGTGTTCCCGTTGGAGAAACTCTTGTTAAGTATCCTTCAAGACGCTCGAGCTTCTTTAGAAGTTGTGAGATCTGTAAGTTTGGCTGGCGTGGAAAAATAAATAATTGAGTGGCAACTAATTTTGGTTTGCATCCTATAGATTCTTCCTGATACAAGACAGCTGATAAGGGAAGAAATTGTCTTGAGGAAAAAGATATCAACTCTTGGAGTAAAATTTGGAGGAAAAATTAGCACTGATTCAGAGTCTGATTCAGGAAATAAAAACTCTTCAAAGAAAAAGAAGGCTGCGCAGGAAGAGGAGATTGAGCAGTGCTATAATTGCAATTATACTTTATATTTATCGATGGTAAGACCTTGGGCAATGGAGAAATGGCTTATCGAAAAATAGCTAACCAGCTATTTTTCGATACGCTATGGATTCTTGTATTTGCGCTGTTCTATATTTACATATTCAACAATATTTCGGCAGGTCCGCAACCTGAAGAGTGATGTAGCAATGTGTCTGAAACACGCAGTAGAACATTTTACAAAACACAAAGCTGATATTAAGAAGTGCAACCTGTTATATGATTTAGAAGAGGTAGGTCCATGAAGTATTTACTAAATGAATACATCCATATACCACTTATCTGCAAATATGTTTAACGTATAAAATAATATGTTCATATATATCGCCATTTGTTTTTTCAGTCACAACTAAACATGATATTGGAAAATGCGAGTAAACGATGTGGAAACGTGGTATCATTAAAGTCTTGAAAAATCATAATCATGAAACGAATTTCTTTGTCCATCCGCTACAAATGATGATTCGACAAAGGAAAATTACTGCCATATCTCATGCACAATACTTGTCTCAACAAAAGCGATGCAACCACAAGATGTTCTCTTTATATTTGATAATTATACACAAGTACATATGTAAACGTAAGGGTAAAATAGTCATGATCTCAAACTTGACGATTCTACAGTGCTGTCTTGTTTAAATGTAAAAAAAAGTATTTCAAGTATTAACTGAAACATTTGTACGCACTAGCTTATTGTACTTTAATTATTTTATTTGAATTGATTTTATTATGACGCTGACAAACTTTCTATTGCGTTTTATTATTTGGAATGTTTGTTGTAATCAGTCAAGTTATGGCCATAAGAACCTTACGATAGGTTAGGTTGTTGAAATTCCAATACATTAAAATATAAGTATACTGTAACTATTTTAAATAATAAGTTAGGAAACTACATGAATTTGTATATACACGACCAGTATATTCGACGAGATAAACTCTAAATACAATGTACAAGTCAAGCAGTATTATGAAGTGAAAATTAAACGAAATTACAATGTATCTATTATTCTGATTATAACGAGTTTTATCATCAATCAAAAGCTCTATAACCCTACTATTTATCATATGTCTATTTCCATTTCATGCCACCTTCAATGGAAAAACTGCGCAAGATGTAACGGATCAGGTCCTCGTAGTTGCTGATAAGACACAAGTGAAGACGCCTTGTCGCTCTTGTTCCTGGGTAAGCTGTGATCAGATCCTGTTTCCCCAGCCTTATACTGTGATATATATATGTAAGAAATATCACGAATCAATTCCTTTTCTTAACAATAAAATTGGTTCAGTTGTACAATTAGTTCTACCACTTACAAAGTATTTAAAAACAGATCGTATAGCTGTGGAAGTATTATGAGGACTAAGTCCTAATTTCATCTCTGTCTGGCTTATTTCACCCTCCAACTTATCCAGTGCACATTTAATGGAGAGAATAAGACAGGACAATGCATCCAACCTCTGATTTAGTGTTATCGATAATAACGACCCTGTTCTAATGATGTCTGGCAAATGGGTCGCCCATGCTTTCCTTTCACCTTCTTTCTTAAAAATTCAATACCAAAATTATTTATGACATGAAAATCAACTATTAAATACTAATTTAAGTAATTAAAAATCTAGTTTAATACCATTTCGTATAAACTTTGAAACTCTTCTAGTTTGGCGATGTTTTCAAGAATGAATTCTTCCACTTTTGTAATCTTAAAATAATGACAGTATTATCTAAATTAATTATTACGCATTACATGTTAAATGTGAGTCCTACCTAATGATAGTGTAAACATTAGTCAACAAATTAAGCATTCTTAAAATTATTCACGCTACCTGAAGGGAGAGATCTGTTTGAAGATACGCCGAATAGTCGTTGGCCTGTATGAAAAAAATCAGTAAATCTCACGGTGGCACTGACAGGACACATGAAATTTGTTTATTCGTAAGTTCGTAACCTGTGCCTAACCTACTTATAAGAAGTTAATTCATGCGTAATATCTACCAAATATTACCAACTGTGCCAAGTTTTCACATTTCAATTTGTTCAAATATTCAAAGAAAGGAGCTGATAAGTTAACAAAGAGACCGTGTAAATGAAATACCAATTTGACGAGGAGTACTTTTGAGGAGGGTTGGCCATTCAGCCCAACGCTGTCGCAATCACAACTGTCGAGGGATGACCTCCTACGACGACTGCCCCCCTCGACCCCATTCGGTCGCCCATCCACCTGCACCCTCTCACCCGTCATTACAAATTTCGTAATAAGACCAACTATTAAGAGCACATAATAAAATTATGATAATAAGTCAACGGAAATAAACAAATATTTTTTGTCCAAGTGCTGAACTGAAACACACTGTGTCTCAGTTCAATGAAAGTCCACTTGGATTTTGCCCCGGTATTTCCTCCGATATCTGAGGAAAAGTGAGGATTGCACAGTGCACAAATACCTCATAAAATGGTAAAAAATGATTCAATGCATAAAATGGACGCAAATCGTGTGGACTCCATCTGAATGCATGTTATTTTGGTTCCCGGCTGTGGGAGTGGCCGACAATGGGGTTTAATCGGATTTTCGTAAAACTCTAGGAAAAATTGCACTATAACGGGCGATGTAGGACAAACTTTTATGCGATTTAAATATATGCATCTCAGAAGGGCCGTACACAAAATACGACGTACATTTGGAGAAGTTTTAACGTTAAATATTAGTAGTAATTTAATATACAACATTCTATTATTAACGATTCTTATCATACGTAACATAGATAACATGCCTTACGAACGGTCCCATAGTTTATATCAAACAAACAAAAAATATAAAAATGAAAGTCAACATGTATTGTTTATTTAAAACAAGTTTTGTTTATCATAACTTATGGATTTCACTTTCTACAAATGAAAGTTCCCGTTGTTCTATAGGTTTGATGTTTCAAACTCGCCTGCCACAATGTTGAAATAGAAAGTGCTGTATGTACAATTGTGCTGTATGTGAACATAGAAAGTTAGAAATATTTCAATAAATCTCATCTTACAAAGTAAACTTAGTTATAGTTTCATTTGGTTCACAAGTACGACATCGACTTTATCCAGAAATCATTTTGTATGTGTAAGAAGTGGGTTTACGTTCGCTGACATGGTAAAAGACAAGTTAGTAAATTGTGATAACTGCGCGGGTGTTACAGATAAAAACCGCGTAAATTTTTCATCACGAATAAAAAATTCGGATTGCACTGTGAATCAGGCTATTCAACTGTTTTTCCCATCCGTGCTGACCACAACACCATCCCGGCCAAAGAAGGACTTGCGGTATTTGTGCCAAAAGTGTAGTTTGCAGCTTGGGACGGCATATATTAAGTTACAGGAATTTAAGGAACGCACCAAAGACAACACCTATATTGGAAGAAAATTGGTCATCAGTGTCCAGCATCTACCTCAACAATATGAAGAACCATGTACTTCTGCAAGTGCACTAGACTCACACTTATCAGAAAACGCAGAATATTGCATAAGCGAAAATAACGATCTCGAGCGGGCTTCACTTTTGCAAGAAGAAGAATCCGAAGTGGAATCCGAAAATGAAGCACAGCATCCAGCTGGGAGATCTGAAGGAGCATTACAACGTAAATCAACTCCTATTGGTCAAAAGTTAAAAAACGTGTTTAGTCGCACCAATCAAAAGAGTTTCAAATCATTACGTAGTAACATAAATCGAATTATAAATGCCGAACTTGCTGTACTGGGTGACAACTCATCATTCGGGAGTCAGAGTTCTGGTGATCTATTCCCATCGCTTGATGTAATCTATGAGGAATGTGAGAACTTTGCGCCCGTTACGCTATCAATTCTTGGAGCATTAGTTGGCTTAGGGGAAGGTCTGTTCACTCCTGCCATGCGGAGCATAGTTGGGATTGCCTTATACCAGCGGAGAATGCACGACAACATTTTCGCTAAAAGTGTTGGCGCTCTCCTTTGGAAGAACGGGGTATCCGTTAAGGTATGATCCGGTTTTAATCTTTTTAAGTTTAATTCATACTTAATTCAGCCAATATTATCATTTACACAGACATACACATTATTTCACGAAATGGGCATATCAGTCTGCTACAAGACTATACTAAATTACATGGAGACACAACAGAAGACATTTGATAAACCTGTGCGGGATTGGAAGAAGGTAAAGCCGGTTAGCAACCATAGATTTTGTTAAATTGTGTCAAAATTTAGTCTGAAAAGTTTTACTTGAAATTGGCGAGATATTTAATTTTAAATAATAGCCGTAGGCTTAAATTCTAATAGCTAGCAGGTAACATATGAATAAGATGATGAGGATAATTCAGAATAAATTATTATAGGAGATTGAAGACGAACTTGTTTCCTCCCAAAATCCCCGGAGCAGAAATGCCCGGCCTATGTTTCAACCAGAAGAGGCTACCAGTTCTCTAAGCTGCTTGAGAATTTATGAGAGTTCGGACGATGAGATTAACGTAACTCCAGGAATAACATCAACCCCTGCACGTTCACTATCTCTGAAAAGAGGTAGTTTGGCAAGAAAGAAATTGAATTTTTCTGATGTCTCAACGCAAGAGGAAAGTTTTAAAAGCTTTTGTTTAAGTTATGACAACTTAAATAAAAGCATACATCCCAGACACTACGGAAACACCAATACCTTACACAGTTTGAACGTGGTGGTATTCATTGCAATTCGGGATAGGATTGCCACCCCCTGGAGGATGGTGTTAAGTCCTAGGCCAATTCTTGACCCTATCGACATTCCAATGTCAGCCTTTGTCTTACAGGAATCAGAAGTAACTACCATGAAGCAGTTGCACCTACGGGAAATCATTCTCATCTTACAAGAAAACCTTGACGTCTTCTTTAAAACCGATAAACGTCTCAGTCGATACCCAGAGCACGAGTATATGGTTGAGTCTGCAAAAAAAAGCGAAATTGTAAACCTTGGGGTGATTCCACACAACGAGGTACATGTTGGATAGTATAAGCCGCGGGGTATTACCTGTCTCCGTCTCATACACCAATTAACGGTGTCTACAACACAGTCAGTATACACGCTCTACACTCTACAACAGGGAGAGTACGGAGAGTTAATTTCTGTATGAGACGGAGAGAAGTAATAGCGAGCGGCTAATATTCAGTAACCGGGTAAAGTCAACAGTTTCATTTGAATAGGGGACAATTGACGGCATGATTAACTGTTTGAAAGAAATGCAAGATTATGTCCCCAAGAAACCAGATGGCAACTTTCTTCCTATTGTTACTTGGGGAGATGGTATCCTATTTATTGTGTAACTTCATTTGGAATGCTTACCCAGTAATAGTCATATTTATTTTCCCAAGGTCTCACCGCAATAAATCAGAAAGCATCCCAGGACCACAGGTGCCATTCACTTACTGAAGAGGACAAAGTGAGGAGCATGTTCGGTATTCATAGTTACTGGCATGAGAGAGCAATAGTCGGGACCGAAATTATGAAAAGCCTCTTATCGAACCAAAGAGTGTGGGAGACCAAAGGCAGCCTTAACGATTTAAAATTGAAGTTAGCCAGAAAACAGTTGCATACCAAGGGGTTGGCCTACATGATAAATGAATGATACTTTCAGATACAAGCATAAACTGGTCTCGCAGGATGTTATTCATCAATTCAATCCTTGTATGCGATTCTTGCGATTTGCACTTCGGAGCTATGTTGTAGCATATGCAAGGCTGAGACTGACAACTATTAATATTTCTGGGTTATCAAAAGCTCAGCTCAATCAACTCATGAGCAAAATAGGCATGGATCTGATGGAAATGGAATTTGCGGACATTCTTAGGCCATGTAAACAGAAACAGTACGGCACACAATTTGTTAAAATAGAAGGATTTTTCACATATGTTGGTGTTAAATAAGTTGCACATTATTAAATTACAAATTAAATATATATCACAGATATTGTTTCTGCCTCAAACCATATGACGCCAAAGATAAAACAACGGAATGGATTTGTTGCGATAACTATGACTGTAGTGAAAACCAGTGGTATCACCAAGTAAGAATAGTTTTGTTTGTTTTAATGTGTCGATATAAATTAAACCGCTTGAATTTTTCCCAGGCCTGTATAAAGAAGTATACAGCCAAACGAGGAAATATGAAATGGAAAAAAATTACCAAAGATAGTTTCACTGGTAAATGGTACTGCACAGAGAAATGCATGAAAGACGACGCAGATCAAGTATTCAAATACACGAAAACTCTTCTTTATTCCATTCTAAACTTAGAGGTAGAATAAGCCACCTGCGATGATAAGGTTGTATATTAATATGATGTGCGATTTGCAGTGTTTCAGGTCCGCCATTAACTTTAATCACGGTGACAATATAATGATCTTCCGCAAATTACATCTCATAACATATCAAGGAAAGTCACACAAGAACTATCTAAATTTAACACACTATTATCTGAGTTTACTGCATGGGTTTGCACCTGAACATGTAGCTCATGCCATGAAATGGAATTCAACTTGCAATACTAATGGTGGACAGAACAAAAATAACCCACATGATATAGTGACGGAATTTGTAGTGGGCGACACGAAGGGTTAGTGCGTTTGAATTATTATATATCTTAATGCAATTGTTACTACGGTGCGCAAGTAACGTATCACCATCTAGGGAACCAGGGAGCTCATGCTTAGTTAGATGCTCATGCGTCGTTAGCTTAGCGACGTCGTAAAAATTAGCGACACATGCTCAAAATAATTTTTAGCGATGTCGGTATTGCTGAGGACACATTTGAGCATGTGTCCTTAGCACTTGTCGCTAGTAACGACACCGACGTATGCTCAAAACTTTAACTGTCGGTAAGACCATGGAATTTGTCGTAAAAGTTTTCGACGCCTAAATAGCTGTCGAAACGAGATAAATTTGTCGTAATTTGCTGTTAATTAGGATCAGTTCATATATTATGCAAATATTTTATGGTGGAGTGGGTCGAGAAGCTATTAACGATTGTTGACCAGGGAGTGGGTATATGTTGGTTTGCGTAGGTTGACGCCAACTTTTTTTAGGATAAATTGGGTCGCTGGACTGCCCGAAATTTTGTTATCGGAGATTGGCACATAATTAAATTTAAATGCAAGTTCTTTAATTTATATCTCAATTAAAATCAAATTTTAATTTTAGAGCTTTAATTATTACAAACGGGAAAAAATAGTAATTATATATCAAATGCAATTTCTAAAATTGAATCAATTCCATGAGTTTTGAGACAATGGGTTGAGTTAACTCAACTCAATAATATAAATCGTCGATTCTAACTCAAGTCGACTCAAATTCGTCTCAACTCAAACTCAACTAAATGTCAATGACTGAAACTCAACTCATATAATATTAGTCAACTCACCTATTTTTAGAGTAACGTATTAAGTAAATGCATTACAAAGATGCCAAATAATCCCATTTGAACTTCTGATTTTTAAATAAAATTTTCGCTGAGTACGATCAAGGTGAAAATCTTAAAAAGGGTAAATTGACAATAAAAAATTCTTAATGAGTTTCCGCAACTCAGCTCAAACTCATTATTGTTCAAGTCACTCATTTTTAAATGAGTCGTTTCAAATGAATTGAATGAATGAAATGAATTGACTCAAACTCAATTCAACTCATCCTCAGCAACTCATGAGTCAAATGCGTTGACTCGAACAGTTCGAGTCGAAGTCATTGGCAGTCCTAATCGAGAGAGATTGAAGGAAAAAATATAATTATGCGGCGCTTCTGTGCTTATGAAAAATGAGATTTTTAGATAACTCAAAATTTTTTCACAATTCGCAATTTTTCATAGTAAATTTGCTCAAAAATTAATTTGCTAATTTTTTCAAAACGACTTATTTATAGTATCAAAATTTAGCTTTAGATTAAAATATCAAAGTTGCATTTACCTTAAAACTAATTTTGTACACTCAATATTAAGAGGATCCGTATTTTTGCATTTTTCTGAATACCCGTTTTAGTCCGTAACGGAATTTCCAAACAAATTTTAAGCTAAAATCTTGATTTTGTAAATTCTGTAACTTTTTAAATTATGACATAATTTTAAAAACTCGAAAACATGTCTGCTCACAATGACTTCCCCATTTTACTTAAGAATTTTCTTGGATAGTTTGACAAGTTATTACAAGTGGGTTGAAATTTTATCCCACTCCTACACCTAAAATAAAGTGGTAGTAAACGCAAGAACAAAACTCCTCAGTTACCAAGATCGTTGTGAACCACTCCCTTCATCGGAAATGGATTACAAATTTTAACGATTTTTTTCCGACAATGTCGTTAAACTCATAACAACATTTTCCGACGCCTTGACGACAAATGATGAGCATACGTTGTTATAATTTGTCGTTATTAAGGCGTCGTTAATTTACGACGTCGCTAAGTTAAGGACGTGTTCGAGCATGAGCTCCCAGAATAAAATGTTGCCGAGATGGTGATATGTTACTTACGTACCGTAATATTATAATAAATGTTGCAGAAGCCTTCTCTCATTCAAGTGGGAAACTCACGGAAAAGATGATAAGAATTCGAGGATCCTCAGGAGGAAACCTTGCAGAAATTGAAAAGCGCGCTGCAAAAGAGCTTATGGGAGAAGAGTTCACCCCAGTTGTTGGGAAAGCTCACAGGTTTTTGCTGGAAGTAACAGACTGCTCACAATATTTAGTTTCAGAGTGCGAAAATTTATTTGTTAAGCACACAAATCTTTCCAAAATTAGAGTGCATTCCGGGTTTGAAAATTTCAATAACGATTTCATGTATATCGGGAATTACTTTGAATATGAAAAGGCTATGAAAAACTTATCCAAAAACCTGTCAAAAATATCGCGTATACAAAATAGAAAATATGCCATCGACATGAACGTTGGAGTTAACGTGTTGGAGCAAGATAACTTCTCAAGTTATACTAGTATAGCCTAAGTTTTTCCACACAATTGTTACAAATAATATGATTTTAAAAATTTACGTTGGCAGAAGTATAACACCATTACATACTATTATTAATTAATAATACTTATACCCTGATTGAAAAAGTTATGCACTATGCGGGTAGAGCCGACATTTATTTTTTATAGAACATTTTATTTCTCCTCACCAGAGCAATAAAACTATTTTTAAACAAGACAGTGTTTGCCAAAAAAAGATTCACCATCAATCCGAAAAACTATAATTTTTCAGAGTTTTACGAAATTTCGATAAAAATGTAATTATTTCAACCACACCCACACCCTGAAATCGAAATAACCAAAACCCAGATTGAATTTCTACCTTGCGGGTCCATTTCATACCTCAAATTATTTTTGCCGGCCGTAAGGATATTTTGAACACTGTGCGGCGGTGGTGGTGGCAGAGCCAACACTCCAAGTAGAAATGGATTGAACTCTACTGTAAGTTGAGTTCAACACTTGGACAAAATATTTTCACTGAGGTGAATATGTTTTTTTTTCACAGTTTGCAGCTGCAGCTGATGTGCTATTGCTCTATGCGGGAATTGTCTATTTCCCCAGCAGACAGCGGATTCAATCATTCGTTAGGCACTTTTCAATTTTTTTACTCGACTTTTTTCGGCTTTATAATATAATAAAAATACATATTATAAATTATAAACTATTTTAAAACTTGATGGTATTATTTTTAAGTTGGTCGACTAAAGTGAAAGAGAATGGTAAATGTAACAAAAGGGGTTCTTGTAAAGTGGTAAGTCCAAGCTGATATGTCTTTGTTCTTATCTTCAAACGAGACGAAAAATTTCTAATAAAAAGTGATGAAAGAGGGAAGTGTCGAACGTTGTTCAAGTGCTGAACTCAAGCTACAGTAGACACAGCTTGTGTTTCAGTTCAGCACTTGGACAAGCCGAATGGTAATTGGGAAAATTTAATATAATTTGTATTTGTGTTTGTGCAGTGATCCGGCGATGAAACAATTTCTTCTCCACTTGGATGAGACATTCGCCCTCGGGAGTAAATTTGTATTGACAGACCTTGATGAGAAACACCTCTTCATTTCTGCAGATATTGTGAAAACCTTGCAAGATAAGATTGACGAACTCTTGGATAAAATCAGTGTGCCACTCGCAGAATAAACGCTACTAAATTATATGATAACGTGTTATTCTCTGGGATTAGTTTTTCTTAACACTTCCTAATCAGTTATTGAATTTGTTTAAGCCACGCTTGTAATAATGACTTCTCGAGAAAGAGAATCTCGGTCAACGGCGTCGGGCCGTGTTTTAGACGCTGCTGCTCGCTATCGACGTCAAAAGAAAGCACTGGAGGCATTAGAACAAGATAATTTTCATGATGAACCTCATGCTGATCTGGGTATGTAAAAAATACAGATGGGTGTGAACAGATTCAGTGATAATCTTCGATAACTTGTATTTATCATTTTTCATGAGACAGTCATGAGTAAAAGAGCACCAAAGTTTCAAGAAACATTAGAGTCGAAAGCTGGAACAGGCCTAAAGAAAAAGAAAAAACGAGATTCAGAATATTACAAAATCAAGTATGTGACTGTTTGATTTTTTACAGCTATTATTTATTAAGATTCGAAATTTGTTTACAGCTATTGTTCCTCTCTTCGTAACTAAAATAATCATGTATTATACTTTTTGGCTAGATACCGAAAACCATTAAACCTCTTGGTGGAAGAAGAACAGTTGGCAAATCCCGAAGGCCCTAATTATTCCTCATGTGCAGCACCCCCCTCCAAATTTCCTTCTAGGTCCTTTTGCAACGTTTGTGGATTTGAAGCTTCGTACAACTGTGTTTCTTGTGGAAGCAAATTTTGTAGGTCAGTTGGCAATTATTTTATTTTGTAAACAACAAATTTTTAGGAAAAAATAATGTAGATTATTTGAAAAACAAAAGTATGTTTCTACTAAAACTCGAACAGTGAGTCAGCCCTTTCTACTACATCAACCTCTTCACCTAAGCCCTAAATAATTTACAACCCCGAAATATCAATTGTTTTTGTCAATGTATTTCGCCCATGTATTGGCATGATGAGTCCCTCTTAAAAAAATCTACGGATGAATGTATGAAGATTTTTTTTACAATTTTTAATTTTTTTATTACAGCATCAAGTGTTCGCAGACCCATCAAGAAACACGTTGCTTAAAGTGGACTGCATAACGTATGTGTAAATAATGCCCTCTAATGTTTGTGAGTTTGTGAATCCATTTTTTATTAATCAAAGTAAACTAGGATATTCTGATAAAAATTTTCAATATGGCATAGTTCAAAGCAATAAAAATATGGTCAACTTTACGCTTCAATTACTTATATCGCAGAGAGATATTTATTGCCGAATCATTAAGGCACTACTTAATCTGTACTAAACATGTTTCTTGGGTGCCTTTCCAATATCAACTAGGTAAACGCTATCCAACGCTCCAAAACCAGCGGCTACACCACCCTCATCTGCAGAACTGATCTTCGTTCGCAGCATGTGTCCAACTTGAGTGTTCTCCAAAATTGTATCTGCATTTCTGGGAAATCAAGACAAATACACACATCAGAACTTTAAAATACAGATAAATTGGAAAAATGTCATTTAATATTGCTTTTGTAATCCGTCATTACCCTAGGACCACCCCGAATATCCCTAGCTCACTAACTACTTCTGTGACAATTGGTCCTTGTATATTTGGTCTTATCATATAATTAGTTTGCACTGAAATTTTAAGTAAGTATCGTTAAATATTGTTTGAGGGAATAATTTCAGGAGAAAAAAAATCTGAGTTGTCCATCTCCATAATGATGTATAAATAACCTGGAGGGTTTATACGTTCCATTAAAATCCAAGCACTCCTTTCATCACTATCCTTAATTTTTTCGAGATATGATTTAACATTCTCTCCATACATGTTGTTGCCCCCACCTTCCCTTTGAGGCTTTAGAACAAATCGTGTTGGGTTTTCCAATGCCATTTGCATAGCTTTATCACCCACCTCGTCCTATGTGTAAGAACTACATTAGTATGATAAATACAGGACATAATATGAATATGCTTTTATTATTTTTCAATTATTTACCTTCCCCAAGGAGTAAAGACCAGTAAAGATTTCCTTAACAGACTCAACCTTATCAGGGGTCAAGTACTTATCCAGCATGCCTGGTCTAGCCAGTTCTTGTTGCACTTTTTTTGTTCCTGTCAAATGGTACTGAATCTACAATATTTAAACATTTGTTAAGCAACTAGCAGAATTAACCCACAGATCTAATTTTTGCACAAAAGTAATGTATACTGACCGAGGGACATTTGATGGCAAGAGACCGTTCAATCAGGAGCCGAGCATTCCATTCCGTTTCGGAATAATAATGATCAGGTGTGTATCCCGCTCGGAAATATACCACAGCAATTTCTGTGTCATTTCTGTAGGAAATTTCAAAAGGAAATCATCAGTGATATCATGTGACATGTGGTAACACATCATTATGTGACAAATGATTGTACTACATATTCATACAAAAAGAGGCGTTTTTCGTTATCCAACTTTCCAATTGTGGCGATTTCCGTTAAAGTATTCCTTATAACGCGGACCTTCGCATTTTGGCGTTGAATTTCAAATTCATGAAATCGTTGATCTTAATTGAAATTTTTACTAAATATATAGATATTAACTGATTGGTTTCTAAAATCAATGATAAAATTACCACAAATGTTGTACGTTACATCTTCGATTACAAACAAAATCGCTGACCTAATTAAAATCGGATTACATCAGTTCAGCAAAAGGTGTGTTTATTAGATAATTATTTCAACTGTGTTTTTGTATCTATTACATGGGTTGATTGTAAACTTTCCATGCTGATAGCATTCCTCCACAAAGTCCTTCAAATTAAACAAATAATTGAATTTTAATTGTAATTGAATTTGTTTAATTTTGTTTGTGCAAATACTCCATAGATTTGAAATTACCTTCAAGAGCGTTGTTATCTGGAAGCTGTAAAATTATCCATTTAAATGAATGTGTATGTCACTGTATGTGCAATACTCAATGTTTGAAAAAAAAGTTTTATTAAATTGTACTTATTTATTACATTTCGGAGTTCTGTCAGATGGCCTAATTCGGTCAACACGAACCTGTAAATAATGTAATAGGTATTCAGAAGGTATTGAGCAAAGTATTTGAACTAGAACATGATGCGTTTAAAACAAGTAAATACATCACTCAACTACGTATAATTTAGTAGCAGTGGCATTCGCTTAAACGAATAGAAAAACGAAACAAGTCATAAAGGTTCATAAAGGTTCTGCAAATCATGTAGCAAGAAATATTACGTAGTAGTATTTTAAGAAGTATTTGAAAAAAAGTTAAATGTGAGATTGGACAAAGATAGCACATAAGGAGTCATTAGTTCAAGTACCTATGAAGATCTACTAACACATTTGACAGAGCCCCAAAACTAGATGAAATGGTATTGATTTCCACTTGCTTCGCCACAAACAGAGACTGGTCAACGAAGTAATCTGATCTAAGAAGGGCCAAGGAGACATCCTACAACCAAAAATTGAACCAGTCATTAGATTAAAAATGAAAGTGGCAAATAAGTAAATTGTTTGCATGAGATCTTATAGTGACTGAAACAGAAACCCCCAGTTTGTAAACATATGCAAATTCTCCTCTCCTTTGTCTTTTCTTAACTATATACATAGGTGCAACAAATATTAGTGAAGTTGTTAGAAAAATAATCCATCCAATCACTTGACACAAATAAGCAACTTCAAGAAGAAAGCCCTCCATGCATTGCGACATTTCAATGCTCCCTATACTTAAAATGCTACCTATGTAGTTGTCCCGAGATAGGCCCCAGAAATCCAAACCCAGCGGCGATTGTATTGACCTCGACTTGTTTCCAGCAGCAATAAGGTGCACTTGTTGCTGGATCCTCCGAATGACACTTTCGCCAATCAGTTTCCAACATCAGGTCCGATCTCAATAAGCCCAGGGAGAAGGGCTTTTCATAAATAAATCCATATCATTCATTCATAATTCGATTTGAAATCAAGAAAAAACAAAAGGTCCCAGGAAATGAAATTGATTAAAAATAAATAAATGCAGGCAGTCTTAGTAGTTGCTGTACTTGGCAATATCAAGGAACTAACATTGAATGGACAAAGCATTATTCAAATAATTATACTATACCTATGAGTGTACATCCACAGCTCGATATACATATACTTATTAATATATTAAATTATTGGCATTAAATTATTTAAAAATACTCTGCTACGTGCACCAATATTCTATGTAAGTAATCTACTACTAAACACAAGCCCTTTGTTCATAAGAGACTCACTTGAGTGATTCCTTCAGCCCTCACAGTTTCATAAATATTGAATAGCCGACCAGTGAATTCGTCAACTTTAATAGTACTGCAAAATTAAAAAATATATATTATAGCATTAATATATACTAAATAATAATATGTAATCGTGTGGAATATGAAAATACTTGGCAAATTACGTTTCTAAAGAGTTCTTCAAAAAGTCGTAATCATGGGCTACTTTGTGCATCAGTTCATTCAGGACAGGTTGAATTCCCACAGCTCTAGAAAAGAATGAGCGATAAAAATGACATCATTAAACTATATTACAAATTAAAACGTAATTAAATGTAGTGAACGATGTGGTGGACAACACAACTTTGGTTGACAATGATTTTCAAACATAATTCTAACAATTAAACGCTATTATTATTTATGTATATGACTATAAGCATTATTTAAAAAATTGTTACCTTTCGAATTCACATCGAGGAAATGTGGACGGGAGAAGCATAAATGGGGCAAAGTTGATTGAATCTGGAGAAAAACTGTCTTTCGATCGCATTCCAGCGCCTACAAAAGGAAAGTTCCAAGCGTCATCAATACAATTTTAATAAACATTCGACCAAAATACATGGCTATTTTTGCCTTACCATGCATAATTGCCCAATCCTTTGCCTTTTGGATGAGCTCTTTCAAAGTATTACCGTCCGCCAACGGAAGTGGAATACAGGGTTCCATGTTACAAATTTGTCAAAGTTGACACTGGACAAAACTGATTCTACGACTGAATGGCAGTAAATTGCATGTAGGACGAACTTAACCCAGCTGAAATAACCATTTTACTTTTAGCGAGGAATAAGGAGACTACAAGATAAATGTTTCGGATATTATTTTTTGAAGTGAATTACAAATACTTTTTTTACACAATTGATATAATCACAAATTTTCGTTACCTGTAGAATTTAGGGAGAGACGAGTGCCAAATACAGAATTATTATGACTATTTTGTATCGAAAGTCTTGCCGAAAGCATTAAACTTTTCGGTGCAAAACGATGCAATCAATTTTTACAAACACAGCATCTGTATTACAGAGACACTCGACCGACATCGATCTGATATGAGGAGTGATTGATTGACAGATTGGATGACGATGAACTTGGGCATATTACTATTATTTAAGTGGTTAATATGAAAGATGACCTTGCCCTTGACCCCGATTGATTCTTGATTCTTGTGAGCGAGACACAGACAGCTTGTGTCGAGGTTCATTTGGCTGGAAACCCTTTATAATTAATTTATGGAATCAATAAAGAAATATTTTGGTAAAAACAACCAGAGTGCAGAGTGAGGAATGAATTCAGACAGAGAAGTGAAATCGATTGGAGCATGGTTGATCTACATTCGCTTGAAATGCAAGAATGAAGAATGGGCAATGCGAAATTGGTCTAACGAAAATGATTCCTCTGTGTGTCTTCAAAAAATCATTTATTTCAATCATATCAATTGGAATATTTCTTGCCATCCCAAATAAAATTTATTCGAGAACATGTAGAGAACTTACATTAATTAAGCTCTTGCAGATAGAGAAACTTTATCATAAACTTCTGGGAATGCTTCCGCTGATTTGGTCTTGCTTCTCACTCGATCGTATAAAGAATGATCAAACATTTGCCGAAATTCCTGCTTAGTAGCATATGTATCTGCGTACAACATTTGAAATCTGAAAGTAGGAAAAAGTATGAAATAATTATACAATTTGGTTACAACGTAAAAGTTTTGTATCAATAATACTCTCTAATTTGTAAAAACACCACAGAGTAATATACGTTTGGACTCCAAATGTGTAAACCTCCAAATTTCAGAGGTTTACGCCCAGCTTATTCTCAACTCCGTCTCATGACGATATTGAAATTTATGTTAATTATAATTACCCTTGGCATTGGCGAACAAATGACTCAATTTTTCGGGTCGTTTCCCTTGGATGAAAATTAGGAGAATTAGGAACGCCATATGCACCAATATCGATATACATGAGAGTAGGGTCGACAGTCTTTGAAGAATTTATGAGACCTTCTTTGTTTTCGAGTTTGAAGGGGCACAACCATAAAGGATATATCTGAAAACAAATGTGTAATTGATACAAGCTTTGTAATCAATTAACAGATTGGCAATATATCAGTACCCCAGTTTCCGTATCAAATACTTCAATAGCTTCTTTAAACTTATTCATAGGCACCAGCATGTCCTGAATCAATGAAAGTATTATAAACAAATGCCTTAATGACATGAATTTTATGAACAACTGACAAAAAACCTGTATCATGTGATTCTGTTCGTACAACTTTTTTACAGCTTCGGGTTGGGTGAGCTTAAGGAGACTAACTTTGGGAGGAACTAGCCAGCCTAGGAGGTATCGAAACACAGGATGATTTCCAAATGGAATTATTTCACGAATCTCCCTAAAATTAATACATTACATTTGTTATCTAAATATATATTTTGATATATTAATTATTTTCGAGACCAGAAAATGCTGCGAGAATGCCGATGAAAGTAATCTCTTATGGGAATATACTCTACTTGTCCTGGTCCGTTGGACAAACAACCTTCCACGTGCTTAAAAAACCAGGGTTTGAACCAGCGTCCGATTTCATTTACCTAGTAAGATGCATTGTGTTCTTTTTAAGTATGTAAAGTAATGGATATATAAAAAATGTTCTATTTCCAAAAGTAGGTACCTTTCCAGGTTCTGCAGAATTTATCATATTACCAACCATCACGACACCCGTGTCCTTTGTAAACATTAATCCTTCGACATATTCGTTTCCTTCTGGAAGAAATGTTTTCTCACGAAGTGTAGCATTTATTTCTTCAAGAGATTTCACTGGGAAATATTCTAATTTCACGAATCTGAAATAGGTTAATTATAACAATATTTTTAAATGCTATAAATTATCATGCATGCATTCATTATATACGTAGTCGTCCTCATCATATTCATCGTATTAATGGTAATAAATTATTCCTTTGTTATAAATTACCTAAGTGCAGGAATAATCTGAAGTTTCACGGAAGTTAGAAATCCAAGTGTGCCATAAGACCAAGGAATGCAATTAAATAAGTCTATATTTTGCTCCTGAGAATAAATTAGCTTAAATTGTACAGCATGTGCATTTCTTATTCAGGTGAATTTTTTTAGAAGGCCAACCTTATTACAAATCAATATTTCTCCATCCGCACTAACAATTTCAAACTCTCTGCATATGTGCTGAAATAGTCCATATTTATGAGATGATGTTTCAATCCCTGTCCCCATAACAAGTCCGCCTATAATGTCATGAGGCATGGAGTATTTTAAAGTGTAATAGTCTCATTTGAACCATGTACAACACGTAACCTATTTGCTAGGTTTAACTTACCAACAGTCAAATCATCCAATTCCGGTAATACAGGAATGGTCCAACCCAGGGGAATGAGTGTAGCAGTCAGTTGACCCATGGTTACCATCGGCTCGACAGTAACTTCCTGTCTCTCCACGTCGATTTTCAACACGTCAACTAGATTTACTTCAATCTTTGTCAATTTGGATTTGTATATTGGTTGACGAAATGAAATTGTTTGCCACCCTGGCCTAGCAGTACTATGAAAGACATAATAACAATGTATAACATTTAAAAAATGTGTGCATAGTTGCAAATACTGCTTTTCTCTCTCTTATTTAAACCATGCTGGTTCATATAGGTTTTCGTTTGGTGAGAAATTTATATGGAATCGGACGAGCCCTATCCGAAGTGTGTGTGGATGGGCTAACATTTGTACGCTGGTTATAAATTAATATAACTAAATTATAATTATTACCATAGCCTATTAGGTCTACCATCCAAGTTCCATTGTTTCACCTACATAAAAATTGTGATATGTTAGACATTCATATCACAAATAGTGAAATCACAAAAATCAGATCTAGTGAGCAACCTGCTTTTGAACATGCCCAATCTTCTCCAAATGTCTATCCGGAGCGGAAGCAAACTTGAAGATGACCCATGCCCTTATCCAATAGATCAAGTCATAGATTGCACTCATAGGGAGGAGAAACAAAATCACAATGACCCATCTGTAATGGATAAGCATATACTCCGTCCACGATGAGCATTCGTTGTCAACTTTTCCTTTCGAGTGACGACTCGCGTCAGTCTTAGATTGTGCCATTATTTTTACACTTTCAATATTTCTTCAACTCTGTCACAGAGCCTCTGTATTAATTCTTAAGTCAAGTATTTGGTAATCTAAAATAAAATAAATAATCAAAACGACTTTTGAATAGTATTAACTAAATTGTACCACCAGGAGCTTGGCACTTGGGGTGGGTAGTCGGCGGACACCTGCAGACGTCCAAAAATTGGTAGTCCGTGGTTAATTCAGATGCACATTGAAGAGGGAAGAGCGGCTGAGAGTTTGAAGATAGAGATGAGAATTCAGGCTGGTTCAATTGCTCATGATAAGTTTTATCTTGACAGCACCTGCTGCCTGCCGTTAACTGATGGAATGGATGTGTATACAATTAGTGATTGTGAAAAATAAGTTTGAAACCAAGAACTTACATTATTTATTAATTATGATTAATGACAGTATCACGTCAGTCACACGGTCACAAAAATACTACAGGATCGTGCTATGCTATGATTGAGGCGCTGGAATAGAATAGACACCGGCTGATTCCTCATTCAGCCGCCCTCAGCAGCTGATTGATGAACCAACAACAAAGCTTCCTTCCTTTCGGCGTCCTCACTCAGAAATCAGATGGCAAATAAATGTTTTAAAGTGTCATCAACAGAGATCCGTGATTAATGAATTTTTTTGTGGGATTAAGGATTAAGGATTAATGTTATTCCGGGATTAGATTAGTCCAGGATTAATTAAATAATTCAATTTGCTGGGATTAAGGATTAAGGATTAATTCACAATGCTTTTGAATTCGGGATTAAGGATTAAGGATTAATTAATCCTGATTAATTCATGATTAAGGATTAATATAATTTTTATTTTCCTGCACAGAATTATCGACACAGCGATATTAATGTGTCAAATCTCAAATACTTACAAAACGTGCAATATATAGTAGTATTGCGTTAAGTACGTAATAAAAATCAATGTTGGAATAATATCCTCGCCAATTACGGCAAGTTTTGGTGCACAAGCTATGCCCCTGGCCTTTACAGAGCCACAAGACTTGTCAAGTTCTTCGACATCAAAAAATGTGCCGGTCAAAACGAATGGCAAACCTTTCAGTTCAGTTAGATTCCTGTTCGCCATGATTAACGATTGAATCAGTACTTTTATGGAAGCAACAATATAAAGTTAAAAAATATAATGCATGCTAGATAATTTCAGGAGAGGAAAGTAGAAAGAATGGAAAAATATCACATGGTTGAGAATAACTGTTACCTTGCTCATTCGCAGTATTAATCTCTCGTGAGAATTAATCCTAATCACGATTAAGGATTAATAATTTGGGCATGCTTCGTCGGGATTAAGCATTAAGGATTAATGGAGCAAAAATATTTCGTCGGGATTAAGGATTAAGGATTGATTTCACACATTTTTTTGTTGGGATTAAGCATTAAGGATTATTAATCCTTAATCCCAATCCTTAATCCGTTAATCACGATTAATTAATCACGGATCTCTGGTCATCAAGAAGTTAATCATCGATTGTTTGTAAGATCTAGGTGAGTAGTGAACCGATAAAGCAAAAGGACAATTGCCCTTTTTAGTAAATATTCTTCAATCTTTGTTCTTTATCAAGAACTCAATACTTTATCACTTTTATCTGTAATACAGATTCTGTATACTTAATTATTGCTACAGTTTATTGTATTGATTTAATTGCATGAGTTATACAATTGTATTACCTTTGCATTTCTTTGTTTTACAGATGCGTCGATAAATATGGTACAATATATTGTACAAATGATGCATGGTGGACTTAATCGTTAGGTAATTGACCTAATCGAAAATCTAATTAGTAATTAATACCAAAATTAATTGTCATGTGCATATGCATTTACCAAACATTAACTTAACAGATTGACGTGCAATTTTCTCCTCCTAACGGACTTTAGACCTATGATCAATTAAGGAAGACCAGAAAATAGTGTGGAATGAAGCGGTCGGCCCTGGGTCAAAGTCTCCAAGGTGGTGTCAGTGTCACTGTTGACAGCGAAGACTGTGACTCGTCGTTCGAGGACACAGCAGAACCTAAAGCTAAAAAGAGAAAGTATTCGGAAAACACGGTAGTCACTGATTTGTTACCATTACATTGGCTAAAAGCTACTTAGTATTTTATTTAAGAATGTTTAATTTCATATAGTCATTATTTTACACTAATAGTAATTGATTTATTCATTTCAGTCATGGAACAAATTTTTTGAATCAAAGCGCAAAGATTTTGTCACCTTATTTCCTATTGTTGTACGTCAAGTACCCCATAAACCATCCTGTGCAAAATCATTCTCTGTAAGATCACCATCACCTGTAAGATCATCCCCCACAGACGATTATGAAATTGAGGAGTTCGATTCGCCCGAAAAAATTATAAGCGAGTTGGATCTAAATCAAAATACTGAAGAATCTTCTAATCAATTGACTATCGGTGCAGGGAGAAAAAAAGAAAAGTATATATTTCTGATTATCAGCGATAAAGATTTCGATTAAAAAACATTACCTATGTTAAATTGTAATTCTTGTAGACGACGCTTGGGAGAAGAACTAAAAGCCATCATCACAAAATATGATAACTCCGTCCGAAAATTTCCACAAGAGTACTATCTCAACAAATATGACGAAAATCAATCCATCACACTTGTTATTAGGCATGTATGTGGGAGAGAGAACAAGCTCATTTGGGCAATTTGTCGCCTTGTAGAACGTGGTGAAGATCGTTGCGTTATGTTTCGACCTTTTTATTTACCCGATGTGTCAGTGGGCGCTGTACTCAAGTTGTATCAACCATGGTAAGCAAATACAAGTTCGTATGATTTATTTATAACATCCGTTACATCCTCGTATTATTAATTCATAATGTAAATAGCAATAATTCCAACCATGTACATGCAAATGAAGAAATAAATTAGTGTACAATTTGTGGTTCATTTTCAGGGAAGAAGTCGACATTCCTGGAATTCCAATGCCCGTAATGATATGTACAGATTTCCACAGGTTTCCTATCCGCACTGATAACAATTTTGGAGTATCAGAAGACATGTTAAGAGAGCTAGTAGAATCGCTTCCAGTCCCGTTCAAGTCAAGTTACATCAAAGCAACTGCAGATTGCAAGTTTTTTTTTATATAAATTTGACTTATTTTTGTTTTTAATTCCACGCAATATTCTAATAATTTTTGACTTGGTTGATGATAGGTGATCTCCAATCTCTACTGTCTCGTGTCATCCCATTTCACCTGAAAAATCCCAATACGATCTTTAAGCAGACGAGCCTCATGCAACCTTCCATCGACCTCAATGCTATAATTTACCGACTATCATACCCAGCTTTAACTCCAACTTCATTGATATTAAGCAAAAATAATTTATTAGTTTGCGACTCTGATCACTTATTTTCTGTTTTACAACTTTCTGAGTTCGAGAGTGAGAAAAGGGAACACGTTTCCCAGTCTTTAAGGCCAGGAAATTATATCCAATTTAGGAAACTTGGAGTAGTCTCAAAAACGAGTATACTAGAGTGAGGATAATATAAATAAATCAGGAGAGTTGAATGAATAGTTAATTCACTAACAATTAATATATTGTATGTAGAGATTTCTCCTTGTTTCCAATTTTTCAACTGTTGGAATCAAATCAAAGGGTATTCTACACGCTATGCTTTCGGCATGATACAGAGTGGAAACAGGAAATGGAGTTAGATTTTCCATATCGTCCTATTCTGCGGAAGTGTAAATCCCAGTAAAAGTAAGCAAAGTTCAAATTCTACTATATAAATGATATGGATACAACATAGTTTGATTGAGGATCCGAGAGAGATAAAG
The DNA here is from genome assembly GCF_002217175.1 of Folsomia candida. NCBI lineage: Eukaryota > Metazoa > Arthropoda > Collembola > Entomobryomorpha > Isotomidae > Folsomia > Folsomia candida. The sequence continues at coordinate 20,636,157 of NW_019091193.1, read as the reverse complement.
AGTAGGAAATGTCCTGCTCAGTTTGTAGCTGCCTTGGTGGCCTGGTGGACAAGAAGCCGACCTCAATTGGTTTGGGCATGTTCCGGGTTCGATCCTTGGTGAGCGCAGTGAGTTGGTCGATGATTGCGCTCTAGGTGTTTGATTAAAGAGTCTTCATACTTGGTTTCCGTATCAGAGTTATGCGCAAACTATGGAAGACTTCTATCTGAGTGGGCAGGTGGGGAGGTACCTTTGGTGCTGGACTGTTGACCATCATACCCATAACATGATCACACCGTTATCTGAGACAAACTCTAATTTTTTGTTTATCTGTTGCAGCTGCCACTTCTTCACTACACTTTTCCAGACTGATTCCAGTCACCTCCTCATACAAAAATTTCTATCATTCCATTTTATCTGACACATAATTTTTCGTGAAGTAAAGTGAATGAGGTAATAAATTTACTCATTATTTTATTAACCTTCCGACATGATGACGAAACACGTGTATGTAAAATAAATATTTTAATTAAATCCCAATTTCGTTCCAATTGTCAATTGTTTCTACATTTATGGAATATTCTTTTATCCCTTTGCCACGCCGTGTAGCACGAACAAATAATCATCTCAACCTCGGATTTCCGAGTTTTGGTACAAGGGGTGGATTAATAAACTACTTTCATATATTGAATTGAAGCCTCTCAGTTTGTGGTGGCTTTGTATATGTAGCTTTTGTACACTCGTTCAAATAAAATGAGATTGATTTGATATTTTACCTGTTTTACCGCAGAAGTTGCATTATTTTCCTTTGGCTTTGTTTTGCTGATTGGATTGGTAACTGGCTCGCTCAAGTGGAGTCAGAAATTGGTTAATTGAAACTGTATTTTATTTAATCGTTTTCATGTGGTTTCTCCCCCTTCTGATATGGACTGCTGGAGAAGGTTAATTGGTGGTTGGTGAGATGCATATATATCCATTGTGTTACTAGCAATTGCGAAATTCTAGTTCATTAGAAATAAGATCAAAAACATGAAAATCCAAAATCCTGGAAATTGTGATCCCGTACACAAATCTAATCTACCTACAGTTTGATACTATGTCTACAGGATTAATGTATTCAAGTTGCGCAATTATATATGATGACGATGTCAATCATTCAATCCTTAAAAATATTAAACGGATTCTTCTCCACTATGTTTTGAAGTCCCAATGCTTAAATCAGATTGGTGATGTTAATTTGCATACAATCATCTTCATAGTTGGATTTCATGTATTTCTATTCATTTTTGTGTCACCAATTATGTACTCGAGCCAAGTAAATGGGTTTATGTCCCGCGTTGGTTGTTGTTTTCATTATGGGCATTACCTCCGTCCGTTCCGCCATTCCGTGCTCATAATTTCAAAAAAGTAAAGCCTAACTTTGTTCTCTGATGAACTATATAAGAAGAAGGAGAAACTATTTCCAAAAGAGTTGGCCAGTGCTTTGTTGATTGTTTTCGGCCTTCGCCACACATGTACATCTAAATAAATACATGGTCTGTGTGTGGTTTAGATCAATGGATTGAGATAAATTCAGAGTTATGTTGGCGTGACCCGATGGGGCGGTTCGACTGTCATCTCTCTCACTTTCTCAAAGCTTTATTTGTTTCCGTTCGTTTGTTCACTTAATAGTTTTCGGTTATGTGTATTTTCACCACTGCCAACTAAACTACCACACCACTGCTCTGTGGATAATAAATGCATCAAATTGAATGCTATGATTAATAAAGTGTGCAAAGGAGAGACAACAACTTCAGAACGGACCCCCTTCTGCCACCAAGCAAGGTACGGCTACGTGTACATGAGCTTTAAGATAAAACAAGAGTGGAAACTGGTAATTATTTCGGTGGTGGTCGCCCCACATGCCGCTGTACTTCTTTCTGGACAGGGTTCATCCACAACAGTGACACATTTCTCATATCCATACCCACACCATTTTTATCGTCGTGTACATATTTTCAAAAGTACACACATATGCCGATCTTTTCATCAAAGTAAAATTCGGATGGAACGAAATTTACATAGTATGTAAAATGTATTACCGATTACGTATTATTTTCACTGATTCTGATTTGGCTAAATTTATAGTCATGTGTAATGCTCTTATCCACATACAGTCAGCCTGAATTGCATACATTGTACATAAATATCTTACATGCCTATACACTTTCATGCAGAAATGGGTTGTCTCATTCTGCCTCACGGTTCTGGTCGACTAAAGTACGGCTTTCTGAGTTTCACCCTCGTTCTTCGCAATTCACAATCCACTTTGACGACAACCTTCATGGATCGGCTCACATCCTGATTAATTCATCACTTTGATAAATACAGAGAACAAGGACCGCCCCCCTCGGATATTGATGACAGGTAGGAGTGGGTAATCGCTTGGTTGCCACTGAAATTTCAATTCATTTGTCAATTTGAATGCTTACTGTTTACTCGGCGTATGTATTTAGATATTCTCGATTTTATATCTAACAACTCAACTGTAGGATTTTAAAAGAGATATGAAACAAATACAACTGAAAACTTCTAGCGTATGCATAATCCCCAGTTTGAGAAGTAAATTAAGCCATGTGGAAAATGTTGAAATGGTCATGCCTAAAATGGATCAAGTTGTACATAATAAGTAACATTTATTTATTAGTTCACGATTCAGGTATACAACACGAAACTTTGGAGCAAAGTGTCTTATCAAGTTTAGGGCATATGTGAAACTACTTATCAGTAAGATGTCGTTCAGTAGTTAACGATACCATAACTTTGTTAGTATGGATTGCAAAGAAGCTATTTTTATTGGTAGTTATCAAACTATGATTTACTTCAGCAAGTATGGGAGGAACATTTATGATGCAATGTGGCAAAATCACAAATGTGAAACCAGTATAAAGAAGTATTTCCAATTCCCTAAAATATAAAATTTCCCATGCCATAAGAATCGATTTTTTCTCTTACGCATCTTGAAATATTTTTTGATTAAGGAGACTTTTATTGTCAAAAGTGCAGGAGATCATCACTCTCGAGCTCGACCACAATCAGAGTCGGAGTACATGGGAATTGGAGTATTATTTGAAGATGGAAGGTGCAGATCCACTTCCGGAGGAAGGAAAGAAAGTGCTGATTGCTTCCATGTGCTGATGATAAGTGATATCAATCAATTATTCCACGTGTCCATTCCCACGTTCACTTCAACTCATGCTATGCAATACAAAACGATGTTATATAAGCCCAAAGTACATTACGTATATGAGGTGCAAGACTTTAGTGTACATTATTTTGGGACAATTTCTCATTGGTCGGCTCAGCGAAATTCAAAATAGTTTCACGGCACAAGCTAATTTCATGAAAAGGACACAAAGTAGAAGACTTTTCTTATCTCGAATCGAAGTTGTATTGATAATGATGACAGGTTCCATCCTTCTCAAAGAACGATGGCATGGGTCAGCGACGAGGATTGTGAATCCACGAAATGCAAAATATTATTATATATTCCGTACATGTACATTATGTATGTATGCCCTACGCTCTGGCATCCTATGAATTTGCTTATAAACCTTTGATATATCGTATGTTTTTGGCATGCAGATGTAGCATATTAACTTGAATAAATATAAACGTACTTATTAATATTATGAGAGATCGACAATTTTTACGTCATTGTTCCAGACATTCCAGACAATCAAGAAGAATGTACATATTCGCGACCAGAAAAGTACATTATTCTGATTCGTGGATTGGATGATTAATTGCCGTATCGCATGCACTTTTTGTTCCTGTTCTGCAAAATAATTGATATTATTCTGTAACATGTTCATTGTATAACAAATCAATTTTTATCTTACAAGAAAATACTCCAATGAAAATATAGAGATGGCAAAAAAAGGTACTTTCTGCCTCATTCTGGTGGCTGGATACATATATTTTATTTTTTGTACGCTTACAATTATTTTACAACAACCATTACACACAAGTGTGAATGTACGTGAACCGTTTACAAAATGTTGTTGTACGGATACCGATATTAAGCTCCTCATATTATGCACACGTATGTACATGGATTGGACGTTTGCAATCGTCTCGTGTGCAAATCTTGGAGAAATTAATTGATTATTTTGTTTGATGGCGTTGTAACAATAAATAATTGACTCATTTGTTTGTTCTGCGTGAAATGATATGGAGATGATGTATTTCCAGAGGTGTCGTCATCATCATATGGTCATCGCCATATCATGCAAGGGAGGAGTGTGCTGTGCCCCTCAAGTGCGCGACATGATGAACAAAGACGTATTTATGTATGCAAATTAAATTATGTGGGGTCACTCTCTCCTTCATAAACGAATATAAATACGAACATGTTTAGATATTTGTCAACGAACTATGTATGATATATATTTTGATGAGAAACTTCAGTTACTGTTACATATTATACGAACAATACTATGAAGTATCAGCGTGTTTTATAACAACATGATAAAATTATCTGACAGTCCAATTAAAATGCCATCTTGAATTTCTTATCACCTCAGGTATAAAATATAAAACGGGGATGAAATTTGCCTAGAACGATCACAACCCAATTTTTTAATCCACAGCAAAATTAGTACACTCACAAAAGGATAATTAAGATGAAAGTTATTTTTGCATTGGTGTTCTCTGCGCTTTTGTGCGACATTTTTGCATTTAAGCTCCCAGCTGAGGAATTTTCCGTGGTCCACAATTCCAGCACGAAAGCACTGGTGTTTAAGGTAACAGAAGAAGAATTTTGCTTAGAAACGGGTTGGGTTTGTCCCCTCGATTTCGACGGTTTACGTAATTTAAAAAATTTTCTGGTACCTTAAGGCAGATTTCAGTCAGCCGACGCTAAGCGCTGCGTTTGGAGGAGCCTCCATCAGCTATGGGAACCATAATGTCATCTTGTGGGCAAGTGGGGGCGGTATCGAGGTCCGCTATCCGGCCGGCTCTTACGTCCCTTCCGGTCCTATTGTGGGTGGATTCGGAATCTGGAGCAGACACCCCGTGAACTCCAACACGGCCGTCTTCAAGTATGGCGTCTACTTTCCACCAGACTTCAACTTTGTCAGAGGAGGTAAATACGTGCATATGGAGTGCTCACTTTATTCTGCATGGGGCAATGTCAACGAGGAATGAAAATTACCACACAAATCTATATAATCGACAGGAAAGCTGCCTGGACTTTACGGGGGAAAGACATCGTGTTCTGGGGGTGATCCTGCCGTCGATTGCTTCTCGACTAGGATGATGTGGAGAGAAAACGGTTTGGGGGAGCTGTATCTCTACGCCAACAGGGAGGCTCAAGACCCTGCAATCTGCCAAATGCCCAACAATTACTGCAGCCCAACTTACGGCTGGTCCCTCAACACCGGATCTTTCACCTTTCGACGAGATGCGTGGACGGACATTGAGGAAACGGTCAGTCTAAATACACCCGGAGTGAGGAATGGCGTCTTGGCAATTAAGGTCAATGGAGTTGAAGTCATCAGGTATGCCATATGTACATACATGCGGATTGAATTGGTCGTCCTAAAAGTCAACAGTATTACATGATGCGTGGACATATTGCAGGTACAATAATATCGTCTTCCGAACAGCCGCTTACCCCAACATGCGGGTGGATGGGATGGACGTGGAAACGTTCTTTGGAGGAAATGGGGTCGAGTGGGCCAGCCCCACCACACAAATTACAAAGTTTAGAGAATTCATTCTTGAAAGCTTTTTAAATTAATCTACACTGTCAAATGCATTTAAAAAAACGATGTTGTGCAACTGGAAATCACGTACCATTATTTCTTGCACCCAATAATATAATGGCACACTACCACACTACCCAAGGAATCAATGATCATGCATACACGTAGATAGACCAAGCACTAACTCCAGTGCGTAATATACATAAATAAATACACAAGTTCATCATGAGAACTGAATGCTGATAATATATTATGTTCATATGAAAATCATACAAGTACATCGGCAACGAGCCTGCATATCACCACCTGCTCATTAATTATTAAAGTCTTAACTTGCTAGTTTTTTGTTCTAAGGTGATACTTGATGAAATGAACCACATGTATTTATTTGCATGGATTAGAAGTTATCGAGCTAATCAAAAACTTATCAATCAGTTGGCCTATGTCAGTGCCCATTCTCGTCGTTTAAATTCTTGGAAAACCCGATTCTCCTGCTGTGATCGGATGTTATAATAGTTGTGATTATGTGAAAAGATTGTTGGTGCCTGCTGGAAGAATAGTTGATCTACTTGCGTCAAACACGATGGGAAATGAATTTATATTAATGTGACCTCCGTCTTTTCTTTTTTTTCAAGAAAGTGATAATAAAAAGTAAACTACGACTGACTGTGTGAGAGCGTTTGTACGTACAGTCAATGGAACAAGTATTGGCAACACCCACACAAGCTAAATAAAATTGGCTATAACTTTGGCATGCATTATCAAATTAGCATGAAAATTTGTACGCAATTAGCAAATCTAATGTAGTTTTCGATTATAATCATGTTTTATTGATTAAAATTGGATAAACACAGTTTTCAAATAATTTGTTGGAAAATATGTAAAATTAACCTGCAAAAAGTATTGGCACCCTATAACTTATAAAATCATAAATCAAAGAATCGCCAATTTTATTACGTCACACTGCTTCTAATGTTACGCGGCACCTCCCCTCGACGCAATAAGAGCATAAATAGGCCGTTGAATTGATTCGACAAGGTTCTTTATAACGTTTTTTATATGGTTGGCCACACTTGTTTCGAACTTTTGACAAGCTCGTTTTTCATCGAGTGGTTTCCCACCGGTCTCTCTTTTCGCAGCCCAAATAATCAGAATGACATCAGGAGACTGTGCAGCCAACGAAAGAAGCTTAACCTTTTCGGTCTCCAAAAACTTGCATCCTTAATTGGGGTAGCTGTTTTGGGTCACTGCATTTTTGGAATATAAAATTCCTCCCCAGATCAGGTTTTTATCAAATAATTTCAAATTATCGTTTGGAATGATTAATTAGACCTCCCTGGTCATGATTTTATCGATAATGACCAGGTAAATACGCCGCCACCTAGTCATTTAACCCCAAACCATAATCGATCCTCCTATGTGTTAAACTGCCATACGAACGTTTTCGTATTTCTGAGCCTTTTATGGCATCCGCCAGACTTGAACCAATTAATGAGCTCCGAATAAGTAAAATATGCCTATGTCGTACCAGTAGATTTTATTTCATTCATTGGAAGTCAATTGAGGCTTATATTTAGCCCATCCCAATTTATTGAGGTGGTTCGCTTTGGGGACTCTCTCGTCGGTCGGGCTACTGGAGCCTGAAACCCCAAGGCATAATTTTTTAGTGAACACCAAATTGAATGATATGTTTGCCCACAGTTAGTACTGCAATTCAACATGGATTTGGGGGCTAAAATCTTCCGATCTCGAGTGATTTGTTGCTTGATTCATCAGTAGATTTTGGGCGTAGGTGACCTTTTTCCTCCGCATCGTCGAAAAGTAGAAACTGAGATCGTCATTTTATATTTCTTTGCTACGTTTTCAATAGTGAATATGGAAAAGTATGTTTTCTCTTTGATTTTTCGATAACAAAGCATTTTTATGGAAGAGGCATGAATATTTCTCGCCGCGCCAAATACAGCTGGTTTAGTGCCGCCATTTTGGCTCCAGACAACACAACTGTAGACTTAAAATGTCGCTAACGTTATATTTTGTCACTTAATTACCTTACCGTAACGAAATGTGGAAGATGGTTAAGAAAATTGTGTCGAGTAACTAATTTAGCCACATGTTGCCAATACTTTTTGCAGGTTCGTACCTGACTAGTTAGGGTCAAAATTTGGATTGCGTTATGTTTACTAGGTTTAAATCGGAAACACGATTATAATCGAACACTACATTAGATTTATCAAATGTGTTCAAAGTTTCACGCTAATTTGATAACGCATGCCAAAGTTATAACCAATTTTATTTAGCTTGCGTGGGTGTTGCCAATACTTTTTCCATTGACTGTATCTTGATATGCTGAATCTTGAGACAGTGAGGTATGTATCAACTGGGACTCGGCGTGCGCAAACAGTAATAATTAATTGGAACCTTTTTGTCCTCACCACTGTTTATATAACTGAAACTTTTAAGGAACTAAATAATTTGGATGATTAGTTTTATGATAAACTAGCACATTTTATAATGCATATACACCGCTTATACTAACATGTACTCAATAATATATTGTAACCTTCACCGCCATGAAGTCGGTGGAAATGCGAAGAAAACTATTTATGCATGAAATTACCAGTTATTTTTTGCAAAAGTATAGTACAGCTTTGTTTTTTTACAGCCAGTCCAGTTCTTATCACTTCAGTCGTACTTACATAAGTATACACACTTAAATGCGTGTAGATTCTTGGAAGTATTTCTTGCATCAATTTCTTGCATGTGTAAGTTACTTATTGGCTGTTCAAATTAATAATCATGCAACTGCTCACTTTTCAAGTCCAAGTAACACATCTTTGAATAAAATATTTTACGTCGTATTGGAATCTTGATAAAGATAAGTGTTACTTGTGCTATTAATGTTGTATCCGGGAGTTTAATTTATTAATTTATTTTATGTGCTGGTCAACAATTGTGGCCCACAATTATAGCCGCATTTTTGTCATTGCAATTGCATCTTTTAATCATAGAACAATCAATGCACGATTTTAAAATTTTCAGCAGTTCTGTACAATAGGGATTGATAATAAAATGTTACTTGTTTGCATTGCATAAACTACAGATAAATTTAGCCCACGCACTAGGTCATCCTCGTATTTTACTGGGTTTGTTGTTTTCCGTCTGCCCTTCCTGTTAAATACGTACGCATGTTGTGTCACTTGATTATTTGGTTGAATTACAAACTTGTAACTTGACCCATATACTAAATTTCCTGCATATGCTCTCTAACCAGGATGGCTTTTACTGTTTGAATTGCATTTTGCACATGCCGCACACACACTAAAAACATTTAGCATTTTTGGTTATGCAGTCACAGACAGCATAACCATAATTTGTATTTAGTCTGCTGACAATTATACATATGTATTAACTTTCCTTTTCTTGAACGTTTGCATGAATGACAATATAGTACACAGTTGGTAGCACACGCATAAAGCTATCGTCAGTAGTGGTGAATCACTAAATGTATGTATGCTTATGTGTATATGTTCATATATACTGCTTTGCAGCAAATAGTGCGGTAACGTCGGGAGGAATTGAGGTCATTTGTGGATGAATGAAGAATTTCCCCGTCCAATGAATCAATGACACCTCCGTTGTTTTTGACTAGTGGAATTTGTATGATACTAAATATGTTGACGTATACATACACCAATGGAAATCTACGTACGAATCTTGATTTTCCATTGATCTTGATCTTTGAATTTGAATAATTTGTGAGGATGATATTGAGAGTGAGTTGTGAACACTACTAAAGGATTTGCCGAAGAACGTGGAATAGCGACATTAAAAAATAAATTTTTGAAATAGGACCATGACCTTACATAATTATGAATTAGCAAATTTTGAGACAAATAAGCTAATGTAAACAGATAAATTGGAGCTTGTAGTTTTTCGTGTGTGCTTATGAATTGTAATGTCATTTTTGTGTCATTATGTAAGCAAATATAATTACTAGACTGCGCTAATTACCCAGAATTGGGAATAGGCCTATAGGAAATCCATGTTCCAGATGAGGTTGGAATTTCCAGCCCAAATCAATGCATACTGGTAATACTACATTAATAAATAATAGGACAAGTGGTAAATGGTAAAGTTGACGCGGTTATGCTATGCGTTCTATCCCTTCCAAAAAATAAATGTCATAAATTAATTCAGATTTAGGTGAATTATATGCTATACTGATCTAGATTTTTGTTCCAGTTCCTTCCCAAAATATTCTGTTGATGGAAAAGTCGTCTACCACAATCTGCTTTATTCCCTCAATAAAATGTTTTTTTGTTCCAAATTGTTCCAAATCTGATTAATACTTGCACTACAATAGATTCAAATTTACTCTTCGGAAAATGCTGTAATGGGTTTTGGGCATTTATTATTATAATCATATTAATTAATTATAAGGAAATTAGCCGTACTTTTTATCACAATCGCAATGTATACGCATAAATGCATGACACATTTTTAGACAAGACAACACAATACTATTTCCGAAGACTAAATTCCAATCTATTACAACAGGCTATTAGTCAGGTTTGGGAGAATTTTCTACTAGGAGTTCAAATGTAACAATGTTCTATGACTTTCGAATTAAAAAAAACTACGAGTTCCAGAACTGTATCAAATTTCCCACGGCACAAATAAAATATTTAATTTAATGGATTAAATGATGTCATGAATCAGAAATGACAAATATTAGAAAACTTGTTCCCATTTTTAGATCATGCAGATCAAAACAACAACGAAGGCAAACCAAACATTTACTCTGCTTTTAAATACCATTCAGCATCATAGAAGCCTTGAAATAAATAAACTGGGTGTTGTGAAAAGAATATTTTTCTCCAAAAACTTTATGAATGTCGAGATAGAAATTCGCTACGGTTATTAATCCAATCTAAATGTCAAACCAAAATCCACAAAGTTTAAAAACGGCAATGAATGCCGTGTGGAATTATTGCTGATGGGAATTGATTGTGAGAACGTAGATTTTTGCTGTAGGCAAAAGAAATCTGAAAATGGAACAGAATTTTTCGAAACTTTTTTTGAAAAATTCTATGCCAAGAGATTGGATTTCACAACAAACAAACATTGGCTGATATAGGTGAGTGAGTGAGCATCTGAGTTCTCATGCAGTGCAGTCCCCCCACTGAATGGGAAAAAATGACCAGGACAGGTTTTCCATTCACGGGTATTTTTTACACATTATTCTATATGTGACCCTTGCATACTTATACTTGCGAATGAGCAACTAGTGAGTTTTTTCTACGGGTGGTGAAATCAAAGGGAACATCGCGACTAAATGAGAGTATGCAGCATAATAAATATGTAGTTGTTCGAGTCCCCCAGTCGCATTGTGATGGAATTTGAATATATTATTCTGCTAATGGACAGGTCCCTTTCTGCTGGATAAGGAAGGATTGGGCAAGCCAGAGAGCGATATCTTCAAAGGATGAGTCCATAAGTCCACTGCTATATCCATGCTACCCTCTTTACTAAATGTTCGGTGGCATTGGAAATATTTATATAAGTAGTCCTTTCCTCCCTGCCCATTTGATGCTCGTTTCCGTTTACGATGATTGCTCTTTTGTTGTGAAGAGCAGCGTCGATTCGGATCAAGTGTACAATATTCACAAAGTAGATAGAAGCCGTGGGACAGGACAGTATCCAGATATTAGTCAAACTTGAGCTCTCGTGAGTTACTACATATTTAGACATTATTCGCTTGTGTATAAGTAAAGGTCAAGATTGCACGTAATCAGAAATCGGCAAAGAGCGTGATATTGATGTAAAATAAAGTCAGCATAATAAAATAATGAGTATGTATATCTAATAAATTACAAGATGGTCAAAGTATCCATTTATTTTTGGCGTACATTTTACTTAATACCGCACATTTATTAAATTTTCCAACGAGCAAAGTCGATATGAGCCTTGCTTAACTAACCATACGTAACGTGTATAATTTGACCCCGGAGCTAGTAATGCCTTGTTTATTTTTAGAATCCAGCTATCCATGTCGTCCATCCGTATTAATTTCATTTTCATTTTGTTCATCCTTCATTTACATAACTCACTCAAATAAACGTTTGAATAAAATCTCCAGGAGCAGCAGTGGTTTCTGTTTTGTGGTTTAGAATTGTGTTTGGAAGGTGAAAGGGCACATTGAATATTCAAATCCAGACCATTCCTTCAATCTCATCGTCTTGTGCTATTTGGGGCTGTGTTTTGTGGACGGATGCAATTTCATGAGGAATCCTAATGAATAGATATGATAATGAGAAGGGTGAGAACGATGATGAGCAGCAAGTGGCATTATTGTGTTGGTTATTATTTGTATTTAATTGATATGAAGATGGGCCATTTCCAGCCTCGGGTCTTGTTAGCCTTTTGTGTTTTGTTAATCTAAATGGGGCTGTTGAATTTTTATAAAATCTTCAAATGAGAATAAACCGCAAACGGATAGTTTCTTGTAGGGATCTCAAATTAAGACTCCGCGCAGGTTTTTAGACTTGATCATACATACAGGATGAGAGTTGAATCTGGTTCAATTGTAATTTGGGAAAAAATAAAACTTTATGCACAAAATTCTCAGTACGTCATTACATTTTGTGGTATCTTTACAAACCTAGATTTGATTTATACGGTGTGAATTATATGGTTCACTAAATGTTTGGAGGAGGAAAATCAATCGGATTTTTCTGCTTAGCTCCTCAGTCATAAAACTGTGTTTAGTACATTTCTAAAGCAGCAGGTACAAATACATTCAACTGACTGACTGAGATTAACTTGTTGAGAAGTATTAATGGTCAAACTGCTAATATGTAAGGCATCTTTATCCAGTCTACATATTTATATAGCTGCTTAAAACGGAGATGGCCGTACTTAAATAAAGTTTCGTCTCGTATCATCATGTGCTCTGCTTTGCTTACCATCGTCCATATTTTGGTCTACTCTGCCAATGAATGAAGATGAGAAAGCCAATTTCCTTGTTTGATGAATGCAGAGTTTTAAAAAGTCATCAAAATGCAAAATATATGGTTGTGCAATATTCAAATTAAGGTGGATCTAGTTATGCTCCATTATAAGTATAAAATATTATGGTATACTTACCAACAACCAGGTAGATGATCATTTTTTTTAGAAACTGGAGTAAATTCACAGTTTAGTCTTTGTATATTTTTTGATGGACCTTATGCGTCTTGATTCAACTCGACACATACACAAGTCGTAAGAGTCTCGTAAAGAATGGTCGGAGCAGTTAAAGCAAATTCATAAAGTCGAAATCCTTGCAGAACAAAAGTACAGGAGGCTGAGAGATGATGCATACGTGTAGAAGAGGATGGACGGAAGAGGAGCAAGTTATTAGATTTTAGAGCAAATAAAGAGCTACAATAGAATAGAACCCACAGCCAGGGGCTGCATCTTCTTGTTCTTATTTTAATAGGAAGTGTATTAAATCATGCAGGCTCGCTCACATCACTTAACTTGAGTAACGAATGAACATGCAAATTTACCTTGTCGACAGACAAGTCTTTTTTCGACAGATTCCGTTCTTCTGGACCACTTGGAATTATGTAGAGTCCAAACCGGGTCTCTTCAGCCTTAGACCAAACAACGTGTTGTTGCAGATCCCCAAAATCATAAAAATTTGCAAACTAAAATGTAGCCGGAGGGAGAGTATTTTGTGAGCAGGGGCTGCTCTAAAGTGCGATCAATTGACAATGCATGCGAGACAAGAAGAAAATTGGACTTTATTCTACGCCTTGTGCTGGACAAATATTGAATATCTCAGCTCCGACCTATCGCCTTTTTGTTCAGAAGCTTTTGCTTTTTGTCAAGTCCGGATACACGCATGTATCATAAATCTCATACTACGTGAGGCATTTTGTGACATCCATCCACTGTATCTGAGGCTGAGATCACAAGCATATTATGATTCTCTGCATTTTTATCTGATTTTGCGAGATCCTGATCAAATTAAAGACCACTCGTGTCAGATTTGACTTAAGACTTTTCCGGAATTGCCCTCTGGCAGTCGGAAGCACAAGAGCAAATACGACGCAAACTTTATGCAACGCAAAGGATAAATAGTGAATCAAAAGACTAAACCAGTTTTTTACAACGTCCGTTGAATTAATTGCATGCATACAAATATTTATTAGTATGAGTAGGCATTGTTTTATAAATAGTTTGGTGTGAGGAAAGGTCATCGAATTGACAGTGGCACAAATATGGCATAATTGGAGATGCGCCCAATTCAGCTGCATAAAGTGGAATACAATATGAGGACAAAAACAAACCATAAAAATGGCATAATGCATTCGTATGTAGCATTAGTTGGTTGAACTGGATTGAGTAATGCAGTGCTGTGCAGGACTCGTTATAATCAGCTTCAGGCCAGCATAATGATTTCCGTGTTAATTTTTGGAGCATAAAGGGAATAAATATTACATAAAAAAGGAATGAGGGTGTTTTCCCTTTCTTTCTGCTACCTTCATACTGCTTTATGTACATACAATCGACCATATGCATTATGCACATCGACCGTGTGCATTGTTGTATGATGACAGTGTGTGGACGTGTTAAAACGTATATGTGCATACGAAGTACGTATTGACACAGAAATCTAGCAAATAGATAACTGAGTTGTTGTTGGTGAGACCGGTTTTGTGATAAATATTAAATAATAGGTAATGATAATGGATATGGAAATTGATATGATGATGTATATAGATGATGGCAGTAATCTGATGTGATAATGGTATAGATATGCGGTTTCCCTTTCTTTTGACACATGCGGAATGTATCTAGGTCGGGAAATCCTCTCTGATCTCATCATCATTGTATCCCAGATTGTGCTAATAAATACGCCAGTTTCGATTATTAAACTTCACTTCGCAAATTTCGGAGGAATTATATTTTGACAATTTTGCTCATTGGCCGAACCTTGGCAAAATTTCATTTTTTCAACAATTCAGGGGCTATTTATCATGTACATAGTATCGCAAGTGTAGAAAATGATGTACCGATATTAATAAGTGGAATAAAAAAGAAGGCACACTATTCCACCATCATCAAGGCAGTAAATAAGTTGAATCATACGTTGAATCATACACACAAAAGTCGAAATAAGTAGCACAGGAGAAGAGAGACATGTAACAAAAGTGGTGGTGCGAGCTAAGGGATGATTTGATGCGGCGTTCTGTAAATGGGTTACGACTGCGAAAGTGAAAAGGAAAGCGGAAGAGATGGAATAATAATAACGACGACGAGGAATGGCAATAAATGGTGGTGGAATTAGGACACGCTAAGTCTGCCTGCAGTGATTGTTGTTGTGGGGCTGCTGCATTCACTCGAGCAACAGATATAGAATAAATGGGTTATTATCATCATCTACGGCATCACGCCTCCCTGCTCTATTCAAGGGATGAGGCGTCCCAAAAGTAAAGGGAGACGCACTATATTCTTTAAAAATTCCAAACGTACGTTTTCAAAACTTTAACCGTCATAGAACTTTTTGTATTTTATCAGCACAAAATTTGGAGAATGTGCCAATTCTGCTGTGTATCTACATATTCTAGAGAATAGCTGGTTTTATTATCTCAGACAGCAGTATTATTGTCCATCATTCTGTTTTCTTAGAGGTAGAGGAACCACCGTACAACTGTACAATCACCATTATTGGCAAGTGGTATGAAGTATGTCTATGAATTGTGGAGTCTTATGATGTTGACGAGTGTCAAAATTACGTAAGTCCACTTGGACGAATTGGTTTGGTGTCCTACTTAACTTTTGCACACAAACTCTCACTCCTTCCTTCACCAAATGGGCTTCCCTACGTGGATCGTCTATAGTGTTGTTATAGCACTACTGTTCGTGTTAAATAATGATGCACAATTCATCGTTTTATGTTAAGAGCAGGCATGAACAGAGGCTACGCGACGTATGCATGCACATAAGTATTACGCATTGAAAAAAGATGGGCCACGGTATATATATTTATTTATTCAGTTAATGCCATGTGCGTCGGGTCGCGTTTCACTTTTTAAATTAGCACAGCGAGTAAATAAACACAATTAGCATTGTCCCTCGCCGTAGTTAGGGTGTAGGCTGCAATTTGACTATGCTTCTTCTTCTAGTAAACGTTTTGGACTTTAATTTATGACCTTAGATTTTTTGGACTCCATATTTTTTTAAACCACGAATTTTTTTTTTGAAACCTGGGTGTCCTTAATCTAAGGTTTGACGGATGGAAAGCTGTAACACTAAACGGTTGCGCAATAAGTATGTATACATAATAAGAAAATGTTTTTTAAAATTCAAAACAATTTTGTTGGCGTTTACGCTTTCCAATCATACAGTTTTACAAATAAGTAATATTAATTTAGAATATTTAACCCATTTCGTTACATCGTGGTGATGACGAGCAGTATTTAAATCGAATACACTGTTCTCATCCCACTGAATCACCGAGAATACTTTGTTTGGAAACCAGTACAAAAGGCAGAATCAATACAAATCACAACATAAAACATTGCGCCAGTCGCTTTTCCATCAGTTTCATTACACTACGAATGTACGACTATATATTTTTGATGCATCTTCCTAATACGGCTGACAACAACAGAGCAAGAATTTAGGTCAAACAATCCCCTATCGCATCGTCCCCATGTAACACGTTAAAAAATGAAGAATCATACGTCCAACTATCGGAAGAAAATATGTAAAATAGCTTCTAAGACTTCAACTTTAACATCATGGTGGTAATTATAATGCAGCTAAATGAGAAATACACAATTTTGTTGGCGTCATTTATAGATTTAAAGTGAACTCAGCAAAAGTACAGACAGAGTGTGTGAGTATGACATTCCGGCACATTCCAACAGATATCATGAACAGTCTTTGAAATGTTTTTAATTTTTCGGTCGCAAACCGTAAACATATCCGCATATCTATAGTTTAAAGGGACAGTAAAAATTCCGTAGCACAGCAATGTTACTGCATCTTTTCTTAAAGGAACATTTACGTCGTTTCTGCGAAATCTTAAATATGCAAAAAAAAAACACTTTTTTCCTTTGTTAAAGTTTACTGCCAAAATATTTTTTTCTTCAACCGTCAACCATTCTTCGTATTAAAATTTCGTGCTCTTTTCGCCCATCCAGGATGTAGCAATTAACCACTTCAACCCTAGGAGACGAGTTTTTTCATACCTTTCACCCCTAGTAACCGCGAATTTTTACCTCCCTTGAGCCCGAAATTTTTATCTACTGCATGACGTTAATTCCTGGGCCATGAATTAAAAAATGGTGTTCCCACCGGAATTATTCTGGACACTTTTTTATGAAAATTGATGTGAATAACCTTTCAAGAAGGGATTTTGAGTTATAATTTGCATTTTTGAGTTGTGGCGAACCACCAATGTTTATAGCCGAAAATAGCCAACACGCCGAATTTTAAAAATGATTGTAATTGCATGAAAAGTTAGACAAGCATGGAGTAATACTTGCATAATAGTACGTAAACTCGCAAATATTGATTATAGCGCCTAAAGCGCCTTAGGAGCCGATTTTGGGCGGGAAAACCAAAAATCCTTACAATGACTTTAAATAGACAGCAATGGCAATGAATAATTATCCCGTGAGAGGAAATTGCTCGAAAATATGGCGCATCTGGTGAATAGAAATCAATTTAAAGCGGGAAAATTAAATTCTACTAATTCCTGCAATCTCTTAATTTTTAATTTTCCCGCCCAAAAGATATTTCAGCGGCACCCGATACGTAATCATTAATTTTGACGTAGTTTACCCTACTGGCAAGATTATTTGTGGCCTATAATTAAATCCATGCAATGATGGAATTCAACCAACTTTTAGTTTTCTCGCCCAAAACGCCCGTTTGTGCTACATGCGAGCAAAACAATTTCTCTAATCTTATCGTAAAGCGTTGTTGAAATAAATCGGTGTCGAAATTTCCGTGCAAAAAACAGTTTTCACAACTCGGCGTGTTGGCTAGATATAGCCACTTGGCTATTAATTTATTTTGCATCCCTTTCTAATGTTATTTCCTAACAGAAAATTTATTATCCCGCCTAAAGGGCGGGTTGTTGACTCATAACTCTTGCTTTGCTTTGCTTGGAGAGGCAATGACCTAATTTTTTCCGGATACGACACATAGTCGTAGGCCGGTGTGAACGGAAAATACGCCACATAGTCGTATCCGTTGTCAAGGGTCAATACGACACATCGTCGTATTCCGGTGCCAAGGGAACTTACGCCACATGGTCGTACTCGGCGTAAAGGTCAAATACGCCACATAGTCGTTATAGGGGCGAAGTGGTTAAAGTAAATAATTTAAGCAAATCCTAAAGCTTGAGAAATTGAGAAATTGCTCATTTACAAAAGGGCCTTCCACCAATACGTGGATATCCACATGACTCATTCATCACATCCAAGGCCTCCCAACCAGTAGTTTAGCATAACAAACATGTACGTAATAAGCAACATGTATGTAACATCGAGTATAATAAGACCTACAAAAGAGTCAGTGTCATGGGTTCCTTGGCGTAATAAATATGTCTGTATGGATGTCGATGAACTGTGTGATTTTATGACTCGGGTTGCTCAATACTAATGCATTTAACTTAACTAACTTGAGCAATTTAAGGACAAGTTGAGGGAAGTAGGCAGTGAATGTGGATATTTTTCTTTGGATTTTGAGTTTGTTGACGTGACCAGTCAGCCAGTCTCGTCGGTCACTGACTTGAAGGTATTGCAAAAGTCCCTCAATTCAACCAACCAGCAAAACATACATAAAGTGGAGTAGAAGGGCCCTCTTCTCGAATGTACACGAGTATTATGTATGTGCAGCATTGTGCTACTGTGAACAACATTTTCTACGCTGTGGCGTTGGTGGTGATGAGATGTTTCAAAATCTTTCCTCAAATTTCGAAATCACGAACAGGTTTTCACAAAAAAATCACAAGTAGAGTAGTGTAGCCATTAGCAGTGGTGGTAATAATGTGACAAAATGTTTGTGGCTATTATATTTGAGAGAAGGAGGATGGCACTTACTTTATCTGAATGAATGGCCAAGACAGAGCGAAGTACGATGGCAGCAAAAATAGCGAAATAAGTAAAGCATATTATGCCCTATTTATGACAAACCAGTATAAACACAAAGTATCGTAACAATATTGCAAATATTAGTATCTGTGACTTATAGTTGTGAAAATTATGGTTACAAATCAATGCATGGGATTACCCACACTCAGGAAATTCAAGTATTCCTCCATATGGAACATTAAGTTCCCTCAGTTGCTTAAACCTAACCAGAATTTGTAATTTCACCACTATTTGAGTTTTCAAAACCAGAGAGACACAACTAGTGGATATAGTTTGGGTAAATATTCGTCGTCCTGTTCTCATTAATTTTGGGATAAAGATGAAATTAATATAAGCAAAACTACTGAATTTATAATTTGAGGGTACAAATGTTCGTAATATATTTGCCCAAATAACAGGTAATAAATATGTGCTACAGAGCTGCAAGATGTCCATTTGAGTAACGTACTTATGTACAATAGTGCCAAATAACCTTCGCCTTTGATGCTGGTTGCATTACATGTGCATGCAGATAATTTCCTATATATCAACTCGAATGAAATGTGGAAGTCATGGCAGCCGTGAAGAGGATCAAACTGAATCCCCTTCTTCACTGTACGTAATAAGAACAATAAAATGTTCCTCAACTGATGTTCTTGAGTCAAAGTGAAATGCAATGGTCGAATTTTGTTTTCATAATTTTCTTCCATCAACAATGTTTCATTTATTTGAATAACATATATACGTAACTGCATAATAAGTACATATTCCGTCGAATGAGGCATTCTCAGCGTTCCCAGGCTAAAATTATGTATGCCTTTGGCTCGGACCAATTTAGATGTCAGTTCGTGCTCAAAGTTTGAGTTTAAAGAGAACTTGAGTGATACTTCTTCGCACAAGAGGATTAAATTATTCACCACCACACACGCCACACGACCGTCCCGTGCGTGTACTTATACCGACGCCATCAAAAGATAACCAAGACTTTTTTTCCAGCGAGGTTAAGATTTTTGAAGTTGTCCACATTGCTTGAACATTTACTACATATGTACAAGCACATGCTTACATTGTAGTCTATTTATTTGTGATGACCGGCATACGATGAACTTAAACTCAAATTGTGACTTCAGAAAGTAACACATATTCCCAACGACACACAGTCAATCAAGAATCGTTTACAAACTCATGAGCATAATTTGTGTATGCACGTACGGAGAAATGTGTCTGATGCACAGTGCATCGCGAACTGGTGATGTGCCTCATGAGGAGCATGATAATTATTGATCTTGCAGTCAACCGCACTGAAAAGTACCTCGTTCATTCATTCATACCGATGATGTGATGAGTATGACCGGGCGACTGACGTTTTGCACGTAACCTATCGAAACGGCAATTGCTCTTACATGATAACTTTTACGTTGTTGACCGATACCAAACGACAAATGGAATAGGATCATCAGGAGCTGTTTCATGAGCAAAAATTCCACAATCTCGGTTCAACATGGGACGAAGAATTCAATTTTGTTCATGCGATCTCATCGACACCGGCATAAAACGAACCACAAAATTTCAACTGCTTATAAGGATGGCAGGTCGTACATATTTATTTCACAATCAGATCTCAGAGTGTCCTATAACCGGGCATCTCAGTCCGTTCATAAATTGTCCAAAGATTCAAATTCTGAAAATTCTGAAAATATACGCTTAGAGTACTGTCAAGCAATTACTTCATCAGTTACTGAGCTGGATTACAGTGTTGACTGAATACAAATGGCTGTGACCCTCAATTTCGATGAGTTTTGTCAGGCAGTGCAGTGGGGAGGGTAAGAATTTTAATTTATATTGAGAATATTTTGTTTCACCATGAATAACGAAACCATATTTAGGTATACTCCAAGATATCCCAACTACCAGATATACTGCGGGCTTATCAAAGGGCTGCAACGTGGTCGTGGAAACATTGCGAGTCGATTAGAACTTGCAATGTTTCTTGCAAATATTCTCCACGACACGAACGGTTTTGAAGTGAGTGAGGACTCCCAATTTGAAGATGTTATGATGGATTGGAATGTACCGCTTTTCTACTGGGAAAAATATATTCATCAGATTGCACTTGTTGGAAATTTTGAAACTATAATAAATGCCGTGAATGGAATGGGAGCATCCCACTCGGACACCCTCCAGCAACTTCAACGCAGACTGGACCTTTATGCACATGTGCGCATTATCTTGGGAGTTTAAGAACGAGTAAGTGCATTCCGATAATAAAATCAACAAATGAAAATTTAGCATACTGTTTTGAAAGTAATACGGAGCACGCTGGAATTCTCTGATACGTCGCAATTTATTTGAATACCTGTGATCTATATCCTACCAAAATTTGATTAGAAATTATTGACGATGAATCCCTAACACTGAAATTCCTCGCTTCTCTCGTTTTCCCCTCTCAATCCTCATCACATCAATAATGTTGTATATCGCTGAGTAATTGTTTTGTTGTCCAATTTAAGGTAACAGCAGTCCCTTTGCTAGGGTAGCAGATAAAAGAAGATGACATTTGGCTTGATGGATTAAGATACGAGCAAAGTTAAATGCCAGACAGCCCAAAAAACCTTCAACTAATGAAAACATATATTTTTTACCGTTCTCCTATGTATGATGACCCTTTGGACGAACATATTGTTTCAAGATCTCGACGAGGGAGCATTAACAGGTCATAATTTTGCACAGAAATATCCAGCGCACTGCAATTTGTCCAACATTTCGGTGTGGGTGGGCCTCAACATTTAGTTGTAGTCGTTCTTCGAATATAATGTAGCATGACATGTCGTGTTCAATCGTGTGACATTTTTACACGCGTTTTTCCTATTACCTTCCATTCACCTTATTTCCCTGGAGGCTCCATCAATAATCTCTAATCTTTTACCCGTTCGATACCTGCTGTACTCGAGTGGGCCGTCGGTGAAGTGAATTTCTGTCAAATGACAAGATGATGTACTTATTGAGAATTAATCTTTCACGGCATGATGATACGCATATGGACTATATATTTTCAAATACTTTTTCGCTTTTCGGTTTTGCGAGTGTATTTTCATACGAAAAGACTTGTATAACTTAACTACATATGTAAGTGTTCAGTAGATATGAGCTTCAACTATGAGCTTACATGTGTAATAAAATGTAAAAGTCCCCTGTAAAAGTGTACAAAGAGTTGAGGACAATAACAGGACAATTGTTTTCATCCTCCGAGAGTGGAGAAAGAAAAAGCCGCACAGGGGTATCATTCGCAGTGGAAGTTGCGTCTCTTTATCCCAATAAAAGCATTTAAAATTCCATAAAATGAGCGTGTAAAATTAGCCTCTACTATTATCCCAGTTGAAGTGCTACTTGACCAGACACGAGGCAAATTACGTGAGATTCTCACACGGATTTATTCCTGTCCTTCCCATGGACGTGCATTCATCTGATGCATAAATTCATACGTACATGCATATCTGGAGGACTACTGAAAGTAGTCGTATGGAAAACCAGTTTTTGGAATTTTCCAACAGCTTTTCGACCCTGTCCCCATACTCCCCATTCACATTCCCATCGCATCACCGATATTGCCACGAGGAGCAGCCCGGAGGAGGACTGGACAATGCGGGGAATGTTGACGGAGAGAAACAGACAAGAAGATAACATTTTTTTTCTCCTGGATAAATTGCAAACAGGGACATTCGGCTCGGTCGTGCGAGTTAAAACCTGTCACAATAATTAACTTATGCCCTGCCGACAATACAAAACAGTAAACCTGTTGTTGCCCTTGTCTCGTCCGAGAAGTGATGTGGTGGGAAGTTGAGACTGTGATGATGGGGATTCCCCCAGCCCAGCATCAGTAGTAGGTTTGACAGTCATTAGTCTCATGTTCCCTCCGCATCCGTGATTCATACTACATATTCAGTGAAATAATGGAGCAAAGTAAGCATTATTATACAAAAAAGACCGGATGGATACCGGTCGGCTTTTGTGGTAACGGGATATTAATTTTTAAACTAGATAAACCAACAATTATTGTCCAGATTGTCAAATGGTGTCGTTTAAAAACGTGTTTGGGGCTGATAAAGGGACACCAAAATACTTAAATTAGGGCTCTCAAGTGGTTTATTTTTTCCATTTTTATTGTTAAATGGTGTTATAGAAAAATTTGTCGGAAAAATGGGCAAATTAGGTCTCTCATCCTCAGAACCAACTCGCATGTGATCCGAATTTTTCATATCATGTTTCTGGTTGTGGGCGACATAAAATGTCTACAAGTTTGCTTTTAAAAATGCTAAATTGTTTTCTTTAAGTTGTTGTTAAGTTGTTTTCGGTATGAATTGTCAAATAGATTTTTTTTATGTTACACTTAACCAATTCACTGCCGGCATACGTATACTTCTGTATACATAAATGGTTTGCATGGTATGTTTATAAATTCTTCGCGCTTATTTGAATTACTGAAAAATTATTTGCAAACACATAAACTCCAAATGGTGAATGAAGATGCTTCCTTCCCTTGAAAATATTTTTAAATTCGTTGTATGCAAATGAGCAATTTATTTAATAGACCTGAAACGAGCAAAAATGTAGGCAATGAATTAAATTATTATTAAGTATTGTCTATGCATTCCCACAACGTCGGGGGTTCCGGCTCATGCATGACGACCAATTGATTGATTGAGAACTGGATCGAATTTCCCTTCTTAAAAACAAAGCAGGAGAAATGTAGGGAGGTAATCAATACGCCAAAACTGCTTGTGTAATATTATCATTATTGATTGCTTACACGATATCTCCATACTTTGCTCGTTCTGGACAGTTTTCACGGATTTATTATTTCGCAAGAAAACTAAAGCCTTGAAGAAACGTAAAGTTTTTCAAATAGAAATTTTGTCAATGAATATTTTATCTATTCCGTCCGTCGGGCTGGGCTGTAAAAATTTTCTAAATGATAAAAAAAGTGAGTTGATGCAACAAACAAAACTAAAAACTAATAAGGTGACCAGTTTACTTGGAAGAATGGACAAGATTCGAATAAAACAACTGCGCGTTTCCTCGTCGGTCTCTTTCAAATGAATTCAATGGAAATCGAAACCGTTTCCTCTTCATATTTCAATGCAATTATTAAGATTTCGTAATATATTCAAACCCGCAGATTATAAAATGAGTATTGAACTGCGTACTATGCTATGGCAATGTCTTTTACAATGTCGGATAAAAATCCTGTGCTTTATTGCCCAACTCACCGACTAGTTCCAGGAGAAAAGTTAAAAGTGCAAGAGACAACTTGTTGAGTAACAGTTGTACTGGTCACTGCTTCGACAAAGAGAAACTATTATTACGGCACAGATTCGGGTTGGATGACGTAATCATGTATGGATTATGCTTATCAAGTAATTATAACAAACTCGAAACGACATGCGAAATACATTATTTGTATTCAGAATCTTAGGTGGCTCCAGATCCCAGATAGTTCTCTCACAAAACTGTACTGTTAAACTTTGCCAAGTCAAAGTAATACATTTTTAAAATTTTTATAAAGTACACCCAGCGGGCATTTTACAAATCCTAGTGGACATAAGTATGCACATGTATTATGATGGCCCAACACTGGATTACTTATTCGAGGAGAGATGAGTCTTCATTTTGGAAAACCTTAATCCGCATTCATTGAAATCACCATTCACAGACTTTTAATTTCATTTAGATCTGAAGATGACTAAACCATTGCTTTACTATCACATATACACATGTACCAGTAAAGAAGGAACAGAGTGAGACTTTCGTTCCATTCAAGTGTATGCGTACAAGTCTATATGCGTTTTGCGTGGCTTCAACAACCCGTCCAACCTGTTTCCGTTTATTCATGAGAAATCGGGCATTACTTGTCCACACACATAGTATAAATGAGCTTATGAAATGCTCGTTTGACATTACGATTAAAAATTGATATATAATTTGAAATCACTTAATTCGTCATTGTAAATCTGAACTATAAAACTTTAATGGAAAAATGAATAAGCATTTTTTAAATTAAAATATATTTATTTTGAGGGTAATAAATAAACCCAGATACTGCATTGCATAACACTACAATATTTCATTACTAATTGTAAGGTGCGAAAACAATGATTCCATGCGTTTCCAATGAACTGACAATTTTGTATTTGCCAGCTTTTCCAAGTGTCATATATATGTCGTATGGTATGGCCACATTGGAGGATAATTTTATCAAGATTTTCATTGGCAGTGTGACACTGAAGCAACCTTGTTGTCGGTTTTGGTCAGGAGGAAATTGACCTGCTCGATACGTAAGCATGTAAAAGAGGTTGGGCTGCTTGGTGGTCCAACAGGAATAAATACAAATATTAATCAAACCAATTAAAAGCCGCAAAAATAATGCGCATGGTCAGGGGTCACGTTTACCCGTGGATACATTTAATAATAAAACATTGAGCTATATGTACACACTGCATGCTGGTTATATAAACAGTCTCATCACCGAATGAAATACATGATGAATACATGTCTGTTTAATTTTTGACTGTGTTTCGCATGCTGTATATGTATTTAAGCAAAGGGTTAAGGTTGTGGGGTTCAGGAAAATGGGATGGGCAAGTTATTACTGTTTATTTTATTTTTATACAAATGCACTAATTCAGTTTGCCCAGATATTAATAATAAAAATTATCCCTTTGATCTAGGGCCCTGACGAGTGACGAGTCAGTCAGTAGTCAATTATCCTTGCTCCTCGTCGTAAATTTGCATTGTTCTCCCTGGAAATATTTGTATGTACAGATTCAGAGCTTCATCATCATGTTTATCAGAAGTTTGACATTTAGTCACATATTTAGTTCAAGAAGAATGATTAAACTACATGAATTAGATGATTAATATGGTGCACCGGCACTGGAAATTTGTTTGAAAAATGATTTATTAGTTTTCAAAAAATAGTTAAAATTACGTATTCTTTCACCAGAGCAGCATAATCTAAATTAAATAATCGTATCCCTTTTGGATTGAAATTTTGTTGGAATATTATTTAACGTATAAATAATGCGGTTAGTTGTGTAGGACTAATTTGAATAGTTTTAACCTTTTTTGAGTTAGGGAAGATATTCGTTAGTATGGATTGTTATGTAACGTATGTATTGAGGTAAAGCAACAGGTAACTCTTTTTATCCATTCCTTTCCTGCTGCTGTTGGATCTGAATAAAAATTAAGGGGATGTACAGCAAGACTGAATCTTACAGATTCAACACAGGTCAAAGTAAAATACCGCAACTACGCATTCAATATCAGGATCAAGGTGACATTAGTTGCATAACTACCGCAGGGTTTAATTGGTTCGGAAAGTAGTTTTGTGAAACATATATCCAAGTCTGGATTATGGAATCCATAACTTCATGGAATGACAGAGTTTTGTATGTGCTAATAAAAATATTTGCAAGTAAGTACTCAGCTTGATATTTACCGATAAGTAACTTGGCCCAATAATTGGTGCCTATGTATATAATGCATATGCATAAATACATATACTGGCACTCCAATATTGTGTGTATCTGCACCTCAATTAAAGAATGGTGTAGCACATTTTGGTGAAAATTGAAAAAATGAAAGCAATTATAGTCACTCAACTTACTACTCATCATTGTAAGTTGACTAACCGTCTAGTATAATATTGGCGGCATAGTGTATACATATATTTACAATAAATATGTATAGCGTTACTTTGTGGTAGTATTTAAATTTGTGGCTCTTGCGGCTTCTTCGCCAGATTAATCTTCACCTTGCTGATATCTGACCAAGGTTACTTTTTCTGCAAATGCTTCGTGTTCATGTATCAATTTGTTTGTTCAGTATTTAAAATTTAATCAAAACAGCTATCGTAAAGCAGCAGAACTAGAAAAGATGGCGACAGTTTAATGTACAAGCAAAAATACCAACGTCAACTTACATCAGCTACCTTTGAGCTGCGAGTGAATGTCAATATCGAAGATTAAAGATTACATATTATTCATTAGTTGGGTGACGAGGAGGATGTGTGTCTTGTGGGATGGGAAGCCCATGAGCTCTGTAGCATGGTCCAATTTGTACAACTCTTTTTTATCCGTGAGAAATCTACGGCTTTTCTTCTCTGCTGCAGACATAGACTCTTTTATTCAGTGTGCTTATTAGCTTATTATATTTTTTTCTCGACAATAAAAAATTAAAGCCTGATCAAAACCAAATGGAACGAAATGGGGCAATTAAAATGGGTTATCCAGCAAGTCCTTTACAATTTTTTACAGCATGAAAGCCTTGGAACACACTTGAATGAACTATTTGTTTAAAACAAAATACTCAAAGTTAATGTGTTGTAAATATTTTTGCGAATTACTGACCTCAACCACCTTCAAAATTTAGGCAGATGTAAAAAATTCAATATCGCTCTCGTAGCTCCCATCAAAAACCTAAAATGTCCAATAATTAACCACTGGGTAATTAGCGAACATTCATCATTCGTTGGACCACGGTTACCTTGTCCCTTGTACATAACACTTCGTGTAAATAAACTATGTGCCGTTTAATGAAGCATAAATTGTATAATCTGTTTTAGTCACGTTCCTCTGTACAGATTTTGTTTGATATCTGCTTCTCATTAACCTTAAGAAGTATGTCTTTAGTGAAACAAAGTATGAAGTATGATTACAAGCATAAAATAAGTCTCCTCATTGTGTCGCCGGCACAAGGAAAAAAGTTGGATCGGCGAAATCTGCAAAATTTTTAACTCTCTATCTTTTCATATTCTCAATAAAGTATGAAGATGTGTGTAAAACATAAATTGTGCGAGTGGAAATTCTCCATAGCGTCGACTAATTAGGTGTTATACTTACTTATGAGCGTTACATAAGTGTAACTTGATAGTTGTCTAACAACGAAAAAAAATGATAGAAAGAATGTAGAATGGCAAGTAAGGTACAGGTAAAACAATGCTATTAAGAGGGATATGATTGCCATCATTATTATTATTATTGACTGGAATGGAGTTGAGAAAATCCAGATTACGAGGAAAAGGACTGACCGACGGAAATTATACTAGAGGTCTGTGGTAGTTGTGGTACTTACTTGATGTTCCTCCTCTGTCGGCCGATTACACTTTATTAATGCCTTCCGTTTTTGTAATTAATGCATCATGCTTAATACTAAGGTTTGCGAATGGTATTCAATATTTTCAATATGCTAAGTATAAATTTCGTTCTGGTATATTTAATTCGCAAAGTATACCTGACAATCAAAATAAGCCATTGAATTAATGCGTAAGTAGAATGTATGTGTATATATGTAATTGTGGCTATGGCAGTGTTGGTCAAACGACCACCATCAATCCAATTTATCTGCCCTTCGATAGAAAATGGTTCGAAGCTGACGTGGAAAACAGATCTACCTATGAAACAAAACTAGTTAATGGTTGTTTATTATTATTAAAAACTTGTAATAACTGAATAAGTTGAGTTGGAATGGTGGTAAGTGACAAGCGTTTGTCGGTGTCGGTAGTTCAAATTAAAAATTGAGATCCATAATGTTCGTTTCATGTCCAGTCAGCAAAGGAAATGATTGAGATATTTAATTTTTTGCTCATTGCTGAATTTCTTTCGAGCAACCCAAAACTAATACAGCACAATCAGAATCACGTATATGTACATACACACTCGTCTATTGTTCCTTGCGCTTTATTCGATGTCCGTGTACTGCATGGGTTCTGGCTAAAAACTGCAAAGAAGCAGTAATACGCGTAAGGCACGTCGCCTACATGGCCAGACAACGGAGTCAATTTCACTGATGCACGCAAGTAATGGAAAGCGAGAAAATTATTTATCAAATTTGGAATAAGGATTAACCAAAAATCTGTTTTTAAATTCCACCTTGCAATCAAATCCATGAAAATTCTCATGGTAAGAAATGTCTCGTTAGTTAAAACTCAGGTCTCAATAATTGCGGTTGTTAAGAACAGTTCCCCAGATCAGCTACATACGCTAGACGATCCTTCCTTTTCATTTTGCAGGTGCTGGACACATATTTAAACTATTTAAACTATGAACAGTATTAATTTAGTTGACTTTGTATGTCCATGATTAGAGTTTTAAGGTTCGTATGTATTTCCACCAGAAGGAACGATATCAAATTGTGAATCTCCATAATAATGACTGCAATCCCGTCATCCGTTCTGCTCCAGTGACCTTTGAGTTGAGTGAGACATTGCACATTTCACACCTAATTTCATGCCTCATTGGCACCAAACAATGAGTAAATTTTCGTTCTACCTACAGTCGTCGTCGAGTCAAACTAGTAAAGTTATTTAATAATTTGTAGGTGTGAAATTAATCATGATACTCGGGTACACAAATTTCCCAGCAATAATGCGATCAATATTTTCAAGTGCACAATCCTTGGAGTAATAGCATTAATATAGTAAATGCATATGTATAATAGCACATACATATGCATAATAAAGTGTTTTATAATGAATTATATAAGTTTAGTTCATGCACTATTCATCTTACGAATCGGCTGTAACTGTTGAGGTAGGTAAAAATGTACCCATAACTTGGCATAAGATAACACTGTTGATAAACAATTAATAAATGTTGACCACAATATGTTAAAGAAATGGGGTCGGCTTGATAATGGGCTAGTTACAGCTCAGGCCTGTCTGATGATATAATGCAAGGAACGATTGACCAAAGTATGCAAGTAGGAAACCAGGAAGTGACCGCAGTTGCTTGTATGCATTTGTCTGGTTTGTAGGATCGACGAAAATGTGTCAGAACCATTGGTCATGGCAAATACTTAATTAAAGTGTTTTCAACGCCGAACCACTTCGTCCACAACCTTCCCCTCTAATTTAAAACATTTGCTTTTAGTTTCACCCAACAAGGTGCATGTACAATAGAGATGACTTAAATAACAAAATATGGTGACCATTGCAAACTTCTTGGCTATTTGTTCCCATTTTACTATTTGTACATTGGAGTTTATTTGTTTTGAAGATGATGCCTACCTATTTATTTATTTTAAATAAAAACGCAGAAATGAATTAGAATATGGCATATTGAAGCTTGGGATAATAATTGGCAGACCTAAGGAACTCTGCCTCGTTGACTACCTTGTGAAATAGTGCATGACATACAAATTATGAATTTAATGCCATTGCATCACAAATCCTCTCCCGTTAAGAAATTACAGTACAATTCTGAAAGTAATATTACTCATCTTTAGTGACGACGATATATATAGAACACAAATGTCGATTCTGGAAGATTGGAATACGAATCTGGTCTAAAAATGGCATTTGAATTGAAATAATACGAAGGAGAAGGTCGAAGGTTTGCGTTTTCCTTTCGACAGTTTGAATTTAGTCAACATTGTAAATTTACATTTGAATTTAGATAGCATGCACCTTAGTCTCCTTGCCAAACTTAAAATACGTATGTTTTCCTCTTCAACTTCAATTCGTTCAACGAATTTGGAGTAATTTCTCAAGAATACTCACTGCCGTCACCACCAACATCATGAAGAAAGTAAAAACGTAAGCGTTTACATTTGCATTTGATGCAATGCCTTTTAAGACAAACCGGCATTTTATGTGATGATTTCCCGAGTAGCGTACGGAATTCGACAATAAATATTATGATGATGCATATGTATGTATATATGCTACACTTTTCAGAAGAAATTGAAATTTGTTTTATTCCTTAACTGCTGAACAACTTGAAGCGAGTGGCCAAATAAATGTGATACCATCACATTTTAAAAATTCTGATAAATTTGTTCCTTAAAACTAATATGATACCTGTTTGCATGTAATTTTCCTCTCTACGTGGTGTATGTGAACAGGCGGACGTTTGTGCCACCGTAGTAAGTATTATATAAATAAGTGGGGAATTTGTGAAAGATTATAAGATGTAAAGTTAAGGTTTGTTGCATATTATCCGTAATTCGTGTAAATAGTTCATGACGTGCCGTGAGCGGAATTGAGGTTAAACTTTTTAAAGAAATGAAAAGTATTTCCTAGATGACATAATAGCCATCCATCCATCCATCCCAACTTCTATACCAGTCTGACTGCTATCAACACCATTGTATCACGATCACTCATCTCGCAGCACAATTTTAATAAGTTTACTACGAATTTCTTTACAAAAGCAAACTTGTAACAAAAGGTTGTCTGTTATAACTTGGCAGTGCGTACCCTGAACCTGAACTAAATATTTTTGGAAGTGGACGATATGAACATGAATGGCTGGGACACTTCAACTGCTTTTTGCGCCTGTTGGAAAAGAGGTCATTCATTTCTATTTTATCCAACCAAACTTGCTTCAAACGTGCGTATTGATTGATTATTGGATATATTTTGTGCGACACTTTTGACGGAAAGTATATGCGGACAGAGATGCAATGTACAAATGCATTGGTTATAACCTAATAAGTTGAACATATATTAATGACAACTTCATAAAAGTACAATTAACACGCACGGAAAAATTAAACTACGTAATCCCTCCAGATTAAGTTGTACTTATTATTTGACCAAATAATGCATGACAACTATACCAACTGTATTTTTTATATTGGATCTGGATTCATGTTAAATAATATATTTTGTTATTCCACTGACCGAGTCTCATCCCATCATCTCATCATCCTCTCTTTTTTATGAATAACGAGTGACCTACTAACGAAACCAATTCAAATGTACGCATATAATATGCATTACCTTACTGCCATAAATAAGCGAACCCTTGCTGCTTCTTCAATAGGTTTCAGCGTACAAATGCACCACTACAGCATCACCACACGTGTTTCTTAAGGGACTGAATCAAGTATTATTATTCGCATACCGTGCCGTCTTAATTTAAAGGTACATACGCAAGAATGCCATAAGGCTTCCACCACAGCCATCATAAATACTTGGCGAAGTCGGAAAGATGCAGGTACGAATAAAAGTAAAAGGATTCAAAGAAAAGATTACATTGCGAATGAAATGGAAGACGCGTAAAAGGGAGTTGAGATGCAAACTGATGATGTTCCTCCATCTCATCCTGTCGTGATTCATGTTTGGCCTATTTTTCTTCCTGCTTTTTCAAAACCATTCTTCACCATTCTGTGCTTAGTTGTAGTCGCACGGTAAGCGTCGGTGTAAGATTTTTCTTAAAACGTTGATAATTTTTCACGTTAAAAATTTGGAGTGGGCATTTCTTGCAATGTTTTTATTTTTTAATTGCGAACTGCAAATTTGTATGCTTAAACGTCGTCTGCAGATGATGAGGCAGAGATGAAAGCGCAGTTAAATACATACAAACGTGAGATATATATGTACGAAGGAAGAGATGATGTATTTCTGTACGTGCATGCATGCATACCGAGTGAGCAAAATGCAAACGCACATTGTATAATATGTATCTCACAAAGAGGGAAGTTAAATGGATGCAAACATTAAAATCTGTTAAGACCAGACCAGTAAAGTTATTCCGTTAGTAGACCAAGACGAGAATGAGAGGAAGACATCCTGCTGTTTAAAGTTGACAATTTCTCTGTTTAATTTGCACCCTGCTTGCTATGTGACTTGTTTGATGTGCTTGAGAGTGAATCTTTGTTCGTCTGAATGAATGATGTGGAGTTTGCTGTCGTCTTTTGGTATGTACCTCTTCGTCTATTTGGCTAGGGTTGAATACGTAAATTTTGCCTTGCATATTTTTATAAGTACGTGGTTATACAAGAGACTTAATATATGGTTAGTCACATTAATGTCTTGAATGTCTGAACAAAATTGTAAACATTGAAGATGTTTTCATTTTTAGTTTAAGAGAATTTATTCAAATTTTAAGGCAGACTATTTTGAACTGGATTTCTAGCTATTTCCACTAAAGTGCTGAATGTGATTTGACATTTGTGAGAACCAGAAGTGCCGACTGTTTGATAATCCATTTCCGTTCGTGTATTTACACGCTTTGCCTCAACCAGAATTTTATTGTCTCGTGCTGAGGACAATTAAGTCGTTGATACACATGTGAATGCATAATTGCACATACTGCACCCGTGCCCACGAGATAAAACAGGATGTATGTAACTTCCCGCAGGTGTACATATGTACGAGGCTTAAAAATTCGCACGTGCATATAGTTCATAGTGTGTGGTGCGAGTCTTTGGCTGATTTGCAATTTCACTTTCATTTAAAATACTGCAAAATGTACTGCGTGTGTATGCAAAAATGCATACATATATTAAGTAGGTAATAGGTATTAGCATAACTTTAATGAAATAAGTGATGGGACAAAACGATCAATTGATAAGCACAACTTAATTCGACTTATCCTTATTTTTTTTATATTTACATAATAATGGTGAGTAATTTTTTGTCCTAATTTTGAATTTTAATGGTTTCTACTTTGTAAATGACATTTCCTGGTTTGCTGCAAAACAAGGCATACTCGGGGAATCGATTGAATAGATTTTATACCAAATTGGAACAAACTCTTTCCAGGTCAATAAATAATAGTGAGAACAGTCAATCTAATAGTATTAGCGGTTAGCCATACATACAATGTGATAGCAATTCTCAACTTTGTAAAAATACTGCTTAAATGACCATTATTCAAATATTGTGCAGATAAAAACTAGTTATTATTACTAAAATTATTGTGCGTTGACTTTATTACTGAATACACAAGTCTTTGTGTGGCATAAAATATTTAATATGTGAGTTCCTTTTGCATTTTTTGTCTGAAATAATAATTAATGCATTTCATGTCATAAACCGCACCTCAAGAAACAGAATGAATATTTGTTGAAAATATTTTACATCATGAGGACGCGATGTTTTATCACTGTTTCTTTTCAGTTCATATTATTGCTAAAATAAGAATTTAACGACCGACTTCCATGTCATCCAAAGCATTTGTGCCCCAGCCATACTGAATCATTTTTATGGGTATCAAGGGCAGTAAATACATTATATGATCGAGATGCTTTAATTTGTCAAAAGATCTCGCATATCCAATGACACTTTGAATATTTTGAATCACTAATCAATGCACCAAGCAGTAATAAACCAAACAGGCAAGATGCAGTTGTGCAGCGTTTACACACAATCCCGTTATTTTATTGGCCAAGCAGTGTTACCTGCATGTGTGTGTATCCCCATATTACAAATTTAAGATCCTCACTCACACACTCTTCCTTTCTCTTTATTATGGACGAGCGCGGACACGACATTTTTTTTGTCCACGTTTAGAATGCGATAACTAAATAAAAAATCCCAAAGGTATCTCAAACTCCTCAGATGCATAAAGTAACCAGTTTAAATATTGTGCATATGTGCATAATGTTCAAAGTTATGTTATGTATGGCCCTAAGGGTGCGCACTTGAGCTCGGACAAATCCTGTGGATGTGGACAGGGTAAAACAAACATAATGCAATGCAAGTTGGCAGGAATTACCATTTTCAGATATCGCCAGTTTCAAAACTGAAATTATTCGAAGGTTGTAAAGTTGTAATAATAAATAGTAGTACACTTATTTGGACGTCTGGTACTATTTTCGTAGCATTAATAATAAATACCATGATTCCATAATAATCCACGAATTCTTCTTCAAATTAATTAAACAAACTGAAAAACGCATAAAAACAGTTTGTACATATGTACATGAGCAAGCAAAAACAGGTACTGCCATTCTAATTTGCAGAAAGTGTTACACGCAAGTTACAGAGTTTATTCGCTATACGACGTTATTAAGGTAATCTCAATTTGCACCACCGTCACCATATGAATGCAGGTCTGCGTACCTAAATGCATACGTTTGTACGCTATTATGAATTCAACGCGTATGCGTTTTTATGCCATTGTTACTTAACCTGTTAAATAATACTCACTTTAGCCCACTAACTAAGCTGCACCTCGCCAATAATAATACACAGCCAAGCAAGATAATGAATGCTGTGGCTGGCTGGCTGGCTGGCTGGGAGTGAATGGCAGTGGTGGTGGTGGAATAGGTAATAATGATAAAAAAGTTGGTCAACTTTCACTCTCTTCCTCATCCCTCGCCATTGTTATCACGACTCAACAATGGGCCGTCAACCTACATTTGCAAAACACGAAGGCAGGAACACACTCTGCAAATAAATGCTACTCGACTGTATTCCCTCTCTGTTAGATAACATGACTTATCCTCAGGTAAGGGTGTAATCCAACGTGATGGCAGGACACTTTTGCATAGGGATTGAGTTTGCACATATTTTGTAAGCAACATCTATGCGATGGGTCTGTGAAAGCATATATCTTGACGGGTTAGTGGTTACAAATATGAAGAAAATATATGAAATACGAC
This sequence comes from Folsomia candida, assembly GCF_002217175.1. Classification (NCBI taxonomy): domain Eukaryota; kingdom Metazoa; phylum Arthropoda; class Collembola; order Entomobryomorpha; family Isotomidae; genus Folsomia; species Folsomia candida. Next base: position 20,600,906 of record NW_019091193.1, on the reverse strand, counting down.
TGAAAATGGATATTCATATCCATTGCATCCAGAAAATCCGCATAGTACGTCTTGTATCAAAAAAGTTGCCAGCCCTTGAATGAAAAGTAATTAGTGTAGTAATTTATAACACCATTAGCTATGTACATATGTGTTTATGATACTATGTACTTATATGATTTCAGACAATTGTAGGTTCTGAATCTGAATCGAACTTTTCGGTATGTATTGATGTATTAATTCGCAAGGTGGTACACATATCTACTTTTTGCTCATTTTAAAAATCCAGTTTTTACAATGATTCAACATTACGTGATGACATGAAATTTATAACAATAATTATTTACAATATCCTTAGACGATGCATCAAGTGTCTAATACCAAAAATTGTGCTTAATTAATAGCGTTTATATGTTTCACAAAGCTTACATATTGGGATTTAACTCTAGATTGTTATTGCATTATTGAGAATAGAACATGAACAGAAGTACAAATATTTCCTCCTTTATGTTCAACTTTGACTTGTATTTTTTTACCAAATCTATAAAAAATCTGAAATCGTGGTCCAAAATCCCTTCGTTGTAGATTCCAGCGTTCATATTTGCGATGTTACGACGTATGTGACAAAATTCAATACATATCCCATAAAATTCATGCTTAAAACGTTTATAGGTATTATCTACATGGTGACGATGTACTGAAATCTTGTAAGAGCAATAATTCGTACAGTACTATTTTTGCTGGACCTTCATCGTAAAATGTTAACTGGCTTTTGTCAGCCATTCAATATATTTTATTTTACGACCTACATTGTTGTTGCACATGGGAAATGAAACCTGGAGTTAGCTTCCTTATTTCACATGAACTTGGACGTCTTCCTTTGTCCAAATACTTACAAGTATTCGAATAGTAAATGTTTCGTTTACGCATGTCTTCAATTTATAATGCATTAATTTTCCAAATATTTACTCATACAGCGGATATTTGTAACAATATTAACGCAGAGATTATATCAAGCATTTAATTTTAGCCGAGTCTTACATCATAATTATTATTAGTAACCCTAAAAAACATTAATTCATTCTTCTGCTTTTCAAAGTACATATTCTTTAGTCAGAGCAGAAAGAAAATCGAGAATGTATGGTCACATTCCTACATTAATTTTATTTCTTTTTTGAGCTTCCAACAAAACCATCGGCTTTTGATCAATTTTATTAACTGGAAATTTCTACTCAGAGCTTCATTGACTAGTAATAATTTCTGTCAATACAGCATGTTGTATGTGAATTGATGCATTGATGTAAGACTTGTATTTTTCCTATTTTGTGTGTTATATAAATCCCTTGTATTCACCCCACTTAATTTTCCAATGGGAATGGGACAGGTTCAAGGTTTTCCCAATTCAATAACAGACGTGCTGATGATGAACGAGACCATACTGAACGTATGCACGTATTCATGCCAAACTGAAATCAAGTTTTCCTTCCTTGCTTCCTTTTTTTGCTTGATGAATATTATTGTCGGCTTGCAATTGCAAATTACAATGCGTTTAAGCAGTACAGCAAAAAAACATTGGGATGATAAGTAATGTGCTCTACTGCTGTGTGGTGCTGATGGCGTGAGTGTGGTAGCAAATGTACGTATGTATACGTATGCAGATATGTACCAGAGTTGATCTGCGTCAAAATTGATTTGTTAGATTCTGATTTAAAATTGTAATTTATTTATATTTAAAAATCGGTTCGGTTACATTTAAATTGCAAATTGTCATTTTTGAGGTGAGTTGACAAGGTTCAAATTCAGTCAAAATCTATTGGATCCGCAGATATCGCTCATCATGCCACATGTATAAATTATTTATTTATCACTCGCCCTCAGTCAGTCAGTCGCCAAGTTTTTTGTAAAAGATCAAAAAAATTTGCAGCGATTATTTTATTTGTAAATTATTTGTATGATAAAAATACTGTCACTGTTTTATAACCGTACCTTCAGTATGTACAAAAAACATGAGATCATGAAAATATTTTTTACTAAATTACGATAAGATACTTTTCATAAGTTTGTTATTCATAGTTTTTGAATGCACAGTGGAACGATAATCCATGCGAAAATAAGAAATATGTACGGGTAACAAGCTTTTTTGGCACAAAATGTCTTTTGTTTGACAAAACTAATCATGATGGTAGTAAAATAATTTGAGGTCGCAACTCCCCGCACTCTTCTCACAAGATACATCGTAGAATGAAATGTCACGGCATAACCGCAGCAGGTCACAAGATAAGTTAACCAGCGAAAGAGCAGTGTTTATCTGATAAGTATGATGCCATGGTTGGTCGACGTATGTATACTATGTAAGTCTACGTCTTTATACTTTTGTTATGTACACTTGATATGCATAAATCATATCTGCATGTACTATTATTTTATTATATGTAACCTGTGACCTCTCATTCTATAAATGTTTTAAATTATAAAATGACTGACGATCATTGATCATTCCAATTGATTATTGAGATCAAAGAAACCCCAACATGGGACTGAAAGGATTCATTAACACAATAATGCGACGACCAAGCACACAAATTTTGCTCTTCGTACATAACTGCATACACGAACATGAACATGAGCATGACTTGAGCTACTAGGAACACATTTTTGTCAGACATCAATATCAGATATAACTAACGAGAGCATCTACTTGTCTTTGCCGGAAAAGTTTACCTAAAGCTAGATACCTGTGTCCACAGGAGAGAACCAAGTCAAAACTTTGGAATATTTTATTGTTTTGAAGTTTGAGGGTTTAGTACAGCAGCGAACAGATGGATACAAGATGAAAATGAAATTTGAATTGTTAATAACGTATAGAATCGTTTAGAATTAAGTAGCGCCTTGCTGTGTGGCATAATTTTCCTCCTTATCGAACCAAGATGTATGTATTATAAATGTGTGGCAGCAATATTATTTTATTCCTTCAGCTTAATATTTAGAGCGGAAGACTTCACACGGTGAGACAAATTGGATTAACATTGGGATAGAGTGTGGTTATTTCGGATTAGTCGTTCTGCAAACTAACCCTACGTAATAAATTGGAACTTCATAGCGCGGATCAGTTGCAGAAAATAAGTTGTACGGGCTACTACTCGATTAAAATTGAGTTGTGCATAATAAATTATTTCAAAAATTTCATGGAATTTGATACGACTTTCCTCTAATATGTCAAAATTTCAGCTTAGTCCTATCGTTCCAAAAAGCTATGATTCACCGATAATATCAGCATAAAGATCAGTTAATTAATTCCGCTATGAAATCTCAAAGTTTAATTTATCTTTTTGAAGAAGAACGCATGCATTCTGGGCATGCTATTTATTGTAAATGTAACACTAGCTTTCGGAGCACTTATTCCTTCATCAGGTTTTTACAAATTCGATTAATTTGTCATTCTCAAGGATATTCATGTTCCTGTCGAACTGGAGTCGCCCAAGAACATTATCGGTCTTTTTGTGAGACCGCTCAAATAAAATGATATTAGACAATTTTTTGTTTCCAAAATAATTCCTTTATGATCTCCAGAAGGATTACTTTGCTTGTTAGATGCTCCGAATTCATTGAATATTTACGAAGGAAGCGATAACTTATCGATTTACTGTGTCACGGTAGGAACTCCGAAAAGAAGCTGTAATTGAAGAAGAAGGGGAAAGATCTTCAAGGAAATATATATTACCTACATGTATTTATATACATACGGACGTGGGGCACGTATATATGTATATACCTGTATATATGCACTATTGAGGGACCTCTTGATTGATCCTGTGGATAGTTCGTTTATTTGGCTCTGATTGAATAAGAGAGCGTGATGTTTGATTTGTCGAGTAATTTGAAACCGATCCAACCCATCGTAATCGTTTTTCATTACTATAGGATTTAGAACTACAAACCACAAATTTGTTCTATGTGCATGCTGGTTAAGGTGAGAAACAGAGAAGTTATTAATTTTCTTGACAAAGTAGAGATTCATGAAAATCACAAAGAAACATTGACCATGCCCACGTTAGCATATTTTCTATAAAATTCTCTTGAGAGATATTGCATACATTGTAAAATTTCACAATGTGTACAATATATAAATCCTTAGAAATATGCATATGCTCCATATTAACGTCTAAAGAAGTGAATCTCAATTTGCCCATACACTTACGTATGTACAAATTCATACGTGTTGCTTCTATAAGACTGTCGTATTCTACTGATTTTCACTCGTCAATTGTATCGTGAAATCTAAACTCAAATTAATTATCCAGCAACGTCAATGTCAAAACATGACGACGACGACAACGACGACGGTCGGTCCGGATGTAACCAGGTAATTTTCGTTCAGCGATTTGTCCCGTGTTCAAAGAATGAAATGAATCCTATCTCCCCAGAAATCACCACTCAAGGAGAGGGAGGAAAATCAACCCTTTCTTGCGGTCTTGGTCTTGGTCGGCGAGGTAAATTTGATCCGAATTTCACAGATCACATCTCTGATAAAGAGAACAAAGCATGTTTACCCACCAGCTCCTTTGTCACTCACGGATCTCTCACTGGCCAGAACTGAACCAGTCCGATCGACACCCTTCACAGAAATGGATTAACAATATGCAGGTTTAAATCTTAAAGCTTCAAATAAATGCTGAACTATATGCTCAACTCTTTGATTTATGCAGGAGACACTTATCATCCTCTCTTATCTTGGCTCGGTGCACTCACTCGACCTAGAATCTCAGAATCCGTAAAACCTCGTGAAGTAAAGGATATTGTACACTCGGTGAAACGCACATCTCGCGGCTGGAAATATGACATAGCAGTTCAATTTATTTCATCTATGTAAATGGAGCTCATTGAATCAATCAATCAAGCACAGAAAAACAAGGGAAAAGGCAGAATAAAAGATAATGCTTCTTCAATGTGCGAGCATGTACTAAATGGAGATTTCATGCCAGTTACGTGTATTACGACGCGTACGTATTTATTACATAAATTACATCAACAGCATCGTCAAATGATGGGTTTGCAGAGATAATTATTTATTAAGAGCCCGCAGAGTCACTTGCTATGTACATAGGTGCATATGTGTACATATATGAGTACATATGTGAATAATGGGGGAAACAACTAAATAGGTTCCACAAACTGGAGTATTGTACTGCCCAGTTAGTTCATTTGCATATATTCGTCAAGGAAGAACGAATACTCAGCGAAATTCCACGTGTGTTTGCAGAGGGAAATGGACCCCAGACGAAGAAGGACTTGAGGGTCCTTTTGTAACTGCATACCTGTGCTTGCCCAACTTCCACCCATTCATCGGACTGCTTGAACTGCTCAACTCACTCACCTTGCCCTTTTGTTCCTTCATTAAGCATTCATATGTCCCCTCATTAAACAGAAGAGTAAAATAAAGACAATCTTTTCATTATCTGACCCGTTTTGTGTTACGTCGTCGTTTACCAGTACGTTTTTTCGTGCGACGTAAAAAGTTTGTACATATGAAGGATTCCTCCTGAGCAAATTATTTACTCAGGGCACCATGCCATCATTTTAATTGTCTTTTACTTGTCCTATTTCGATGCATTTTCAATTTAACGGTCTTTCCTCATCTCATTTGAATATCAGTTTAGATTTGAAATGTCAAGTGCTTACACGATTGAGCATCTGCACTTTTGAAATCCCGTTTCTTTCTTGAGGACTCAAGTGCCCACCTTCTTGGCCAAAGTGACAAACGAACCAGGTGCGCTGACATGTTTTTACTCGTGTAAATTGATCACGTTATAATGTTTGACCAACTTGCCGTTGCGCAATGGCACCAAAGCTGCCACACATTTCGATCGCTACGGAAAATGGAGCATTAATTACTATTTAGTAAAACGATGAGAATTGATTTTGGCACTGCATTTCCACCGCTTGGCAAATGGATTAAGAGACCATGTCCGAGTAGGTGATGCGAAGATGGTTGGAGTGATTGTGCAATTTTTGTTCTGAAGAAAGTAAGCAGTGCACCCGGCTCCCCTCGCCCTGGTTTCATTCCATCCATTCTCTAATCCAGGAAGGGAAGCACAATTAAATGAAGGGCATGCCATCCTGAGCTCCAGACAGCAATACAAAGAATATCTGTACGTATGTACGTGTGGGATAAAATAGTTACCTTACGTGACCAGTGGTGGTGGTGAATTGAATAATCGCCTGCAGGCTGACTGTATGAATGTATAGACAACTTCTCTCTTCAAGATTTTGCAATTTCCGTATTTTTCTTAACTCTGTACAATGCCATGCATCATGGAGAGAGAGGAGGGTTTGCCCACATTCATAGCCATTGGCCTGTGCTTTGGATCATGTTACGTGACGAGACGAGATGCATTTATTTGTCCAGAGAAAGAGAACCGAGTGAGCTGGATGGACAGTGTTTCGCAATGCCCCTCCATCCTTGTCAGGACATTGAGAGAGTATGGACATCGGAAATCGACGACCACTTTTTAGGGACTGAAAGTGAAATAAAATCTAATCTGGATTTTTTGGGTTTTGGTTTTCTTTCGCAGTAAACTATTTGTGAATCCATTTTTCACAACTCATTATTTAATGTGAAAAAATATTAAAAAGATTCTGCATTTTAATAAAATAAGCTTATTGAGTCAACCTACATATATTTTATCTCTTTCCAAGTGTCGATTATCTCATTCCTCGCGGAATTCCTTCCAGCTTATTTTTTATTCTTATTACATCTTTAAATAATTCATAATACGTCTGCTTCCCGAAAAATGGGTGTAATAATTCACATAAGACTCCGAGTTGAGTGCTGTCCTTGCTTTTGTCCAGCCGAGTACAAGTTTGCTCGAGTAGAATAAATGGATTTGGAAGAGTTTGTGCATGTTTAAATAAGGTGAATTAAATGAGTGGATAAACATGCCGGATAAATATCCACTTGAGGAGGATTCCGAGCAGACTTTCTCCTCTGGACGGAGCAGAGGAAGGAGCAGAAGAAGACGACGACGAGAGCGAGGAGGAAGGAGATTATTAAATATTGCAGTTAGGAAAACAAAACAATAACCGGCCCACAGGGGCTGCCTCCTCCGTGTCCTTTCGTCCTTGTTAAATATTCTGATTCCCAGAGACTTGCCCTCCCAACAGCCCAGCCATGTATACTCAGACCATCCCATGACGTATGCATATAGCTGGGAGGAAATTATTATGGCGAGGCATTTTCCGCCCCACTGCACACCCAAACATGCTTATGTGTTTCTTGTTTTGCCTCGTGGACTGAAATTTGGGAGAAATGCTACGCAAATAAAAGTGAGAGCAAGTGTAAAACTCTCTCCCCTGCTGCTTTTGCTCTTTGCTGCTATGGGCATAAGCAGAGAGTTATTTCACCGTTGGGGAAAGCAGAGGTTCTGTGGACAAATCTGAGCCAGATATGCAGAAAGAAGACGAGGAGACTTGTTGCTTTGCCCCTCGTTCGTCTCCCCACTCGACAATCTTTCCCTACTTGTTCCCTGCTGCTGATTAACGCCACACTAATGAGATTCTACTTCTGCCCCAGTTAACCCACACCAAGAAGAAGAATTTAATGTAAACGAGTAACACATACTTGGAAATCTCAAAGTACCCCGAAAAAGATTATCGAGTTGAACAGTGAAGTAAAATTCACATGACATTTCACTCTTCATACATACATCTTTGATTTCGAAATTCTTCATTGAGATGAACAAGAGCATAGAATTAGAATATCTAGTTCACAAACTTACATCTAAACAGCATAGCTGAACTAGGTCTTCTGGGAGAACTGAAATGGATGATCGGATGGGAAAATTGAGATTTACTCCAGGTAAAAAAATATGGAACTTAAAAAATGTCACTTTGTTTAGTATCCACCTCTCACTCTCTTTCTCTGCGTTGAATTGAATGTATAGATGAGTTGACATGAGATGAGATGATGCATGAGGACGACGACGATGTGATACGACGATCATAATAAATAATGACCATTCTCATTGTCCTCTCCACTCCTTCAATCCAACATTGTTGTAGTTCAGAGAGAGAGAGTAGTTCACACGTTCCGAGGACGACGATGCATTGCAAAAGAGTCCACCTCCTCAAAAGTCCGAATCCGGTTTCGCCAGTTTCTCCCAGTTGTGTGAGGTAGAGACGTAGTGGGTTCCATGTCATGCGGTAAATACTTGCATTATTCCACGCTGAATGGTGAATGGGATTGCGGCATCCCCTTTGTGTCCAAGGGATGATTATGATGATGATGATGATGCTTCTGCTGGGGCCCTTCAGTTACAGGGTCACTTTCTCCTGTATTCGAATTTTTCTCTCGGTTTTTTCTTGAACTGCTCTTGCTTGCATAACAAACATAGTACGATGCTGAGTCGTGAGTGGACAGAAGAGTGGACACTGAAAAATTCAGTGAAAAACTGTACACATTTTTGAAAACGATTGAATCATATTCAAAAGACTTTGGTTGTGGGATTGCTCGCTGTTCTCGTGTGAAAACACTGGGAGATTGGAAATTGATCTGTTAATCATCTCAACCCCAATACTTCTGTTGGGGAAGGGTAGGAACGACACAAAAATCGACGTAAAGGGTGAAGAAGAACGTCTTTGTCTTTAGGTGACGTTGATTAATCTGTAAATTATTAGTTTTTGCTAGTCGCAGCCTTGAAACAATGACGTAGGTATTAACAAATGAAACTTTGTGTGTTCGGGTACATAATGTGGGAATTGTGATCTTGTCGTCACTTTCCTGAGCAAACGTAAGGGGTGACTTTCATGCAAGAAATTTGATCCTCTTTATGCTCATTAACAGGGGAAATAGTCCAATTAGTTATTTTTATATTAAAATCAATAAAATACGAAGGGAAACATTTTCAGAAGTCTTAAATTGGAATTCGAATTATACATCGGACAAGAAAAGAAAGTATTAGGAATATTCGTGTATTACTGAAAACTTGCAGGCTCAAGAAGCCCCAACTTTTTCGTATAATTGAAAAGCATGGGGATTCCAAGTACGCATTAAAATTATCAATTAGGAAGCAAATGTGAGTTGTTAGAGTCAATGTCAAGTGAGATGAGATGAGATAAAGTTTGTTCAACTCTTATTTTTCAATGACACACCTATTCATCAGCTCCTGCTGGTGATGATGAGGATGACATGACACCAATTATCCGCTCCAATGTGGACAACAAAATCAGCAGAATATATGTTTACAAGTAACAGCTTTCGCCCATATTGCAGGTAAACGCTTCCTCCTCCTACAACGGTACACTGGCGTTTGTTAGGCTGCTTTAACAAATATATATAGTTCAGTAAGTGAATAATAAAGTACCATTCATGCTGCATGTACAATTTTAACTAGGCTGGTTGAAAAAAAAGTTTGCATATATCAGACAATCTTCTTACACATGTATGTGCAGATATGTGTATTAATACGGAGTCTGATCCCGTAAAATGTCAAAATTTATTGGGATTCCATCAGATTGAAATGCTCGCCAACGACGCAGTTGCATATGATATCCGTATATCGAGTAGATGGAGTAAAAAGGGTTCAGTTATATTTACTTGCGCGATGAGTGATGATGAGCGACCTTCATTTCTTTACTGTTTAAATATATCAATGAAATAAAACATTTCCCTGTTGGCCGAATGGCATTATTATATTCAAGTGCTTATTATGTTATGCAGTGCTATTTATGTCCATGTCTGGGTGGTATTCATAGTGTGAGTGTCAACAGACATACATGTGTACAGCATACAATTCCTCAGTGCGAGTCTCACAATTTATGCTGTGCAATAATGTGCTGTATGTAGGTGACCACGAATCCGCATTTTATGATGTCTATACAAAAAGATGCTTTATAATTTGTTGGCTTGTATAATATGTTATTATATGTTAAATGGTTAGTAATTACAGCCAAATTGGTTAATTAATATAATATACGCACACAAGTTTAGCTTTTTCCCCTTAGCTGAAACTTTGATTAAAAACAATTGGGAATACTTAGGATTAGTAGTGTGTACATACTGATCTGATAAATGATAAATAAAGGAGTTCTAAGGTACTGCAGATCAATACCTAAATTTTCCCATGCTCCAATTCTAAGTCGATTTGATTTACAAAAAAGTTACAATGTTTGTATCGACATTTTTTCCATTTGAAATAAAGCCCCAGTTGTTGGATTGAATGGAGCTGCAGAGAGAAAAATGTTGACAATGAGAGCGATTAAAAGGTCCAGTCAGTGCTTTATTCAAACTTCACCCGTCCATTAAATTCACAAGGCGTACCTGACCAGTGACCATACTGGTTCGTCGCATATTCTTGAAACTCATAGCGATGCATGTCGGAAGCTAAATAATAATGAATCGCTTCTGAGAATCTCAGAACTCCCACCGAATTGACACCACGTATTTTTTTAGCAAAGTGAACCATTTTATTCCTCATCCATTTGACTTCTTTTTATACTGCATTGACACTGCCATGACTGATACCTGATTGAAATGAACAGTGGTATGCATGTAAATACCTTGGCTCTTAAGTTCATCGTTATGATCTTGTTTTCAAACCTGGGCTTCAAGTCGTAATGTGAGCTCGAGAAGGTGTAACATAGGGAAGGACCTTCATCCCCCGCTTGGCAGAACAAAAATATTTACCGTACATTTGCGGAGGTAAGACTCGTCTGAGCGAGGGATTCTTTGTTCATCTTTTCTATTTAAGAAGACTCCGCGGTTCTGCAATAAAATCAGACTCATTCCAAACGACATATTTAATAAAAGCTTTATTTTGCACATCTGGGACCGAGCAGACTACTCGACGACGACAAACGAACACACACTTAAATGCATACGGGTAGGCTTTGTTCATTCGCTCACACTTTCTCTGCTGCGACTTCAATGAAGTGAAGGAGGGACAGAAGAAATAGATGGCAAATGTTTGTGGCAATGTCCAGTCTGGAATAAGAACGATCTTCCACATTTTGTCATTGTCGAGAGAAACGAGCAAAAAATCGAAATCCTTTTGTGACAAATTCTCTCACGGAACCACTTGTGCACATGTACGTACGGATGGATGAAGATGGACTCACAGTGGATTGAATGCATGGCGATCTTGTATCGACTGATTTGGTGGGGATGGGGATCACAAATACCAAGTCCTAACATAATGGCTCGAAGAATCCCTGTCAGATTTAGGAGGAAATGAGCAAAATTATGGAGTTATGAATTTCCTCAGTTCCAGTGGGTCCAAGGAAGCAGGTGTTTTAAAAGAAGAAATTTGTTTGCAAAAAAGATTCTTTCGAAAGAATTGTGATATGCTGCTTCCACGTATCTAAATGTGGATCAAAAATAGAATATATTAAGCCATGTGTATCTCGCTCGTGTGTAGCTTATGCAGTCGTTGATCGTTGTATGGAAATCATGATCAAGCTTTGAGATATTTGATTTGCATCTGTGTTTGCAGAAGTGAATTTGAGGCAAAGGATCAAACATCAGGTGAGTGGAGGAGTGAGTGAGGATTGGAGGGTTTAATCCGTCATCATCATTTCGTGAGTCATCGTATTATATCATGAATGTTGTCCTAACATACAAGCATCAGGATCGGAGAACATAATTCCTGCTGGATAAGCCTGACTGGATTTGCTGTAACGATGATATGAAGGAAAACATGTAAATATATATATCTATATTTCGTTCCCCTTGAACTTGGATTTGGGTTTTGGAATTTAAAAAATTATTAGTGGGGTATGATTTATGTAACTAGTTTTGTATGTTGTATTGGTATTCTACGTTTCTGTGCAATACTAATATTACAATATTCTACTTATGCACATATATATATATTGCAAAAATCCTTAATCCTTTAAGTACGTTGTTAGGTATTTGCCTAACTAAGAAAAATCTTTTGCACACCGTTGAACTATCCTAATTTTCTGCACCACACCGACTAATATCTCAGAGAAAAAAAACACTTTCATTCCATAAACCCCTTTGGATTATTCAGATTAGATGTAAACTAGTTAGTTGAGATTGCAAAAGTATAAATCCTTCAATTTTAGTCGGATCTAAAACAAAATCTAGGTTTAAGCATTCTTAGTCAAACGGCGAATAAAAAAATCGCAAAATAATTGATAATACATATACTCTGAACAAAGAGAGAAGTTCTGCGTCGAATTAAATGGAATGCAATGGTCTGTGTAATGGGAACATGATCTCATGCGAAAATATCCGAGCATCTTTTTACCCTTGTTCGGCATTGACAAAGTGAACCCTCTGCAAAAAATAGCACCCCCCAATACACTTTGTCACAATGTTTTCCAGGATTGTAAACATTTGGAATGCATACATATTCACGCACTTGGAGTGTAGTACAGAAATATCAAAATGTCACACAAACATTTTATTTGCAGAGTTAGGAAGCACTTTTTATGTATGTACATAAACGCTATTACTCGTGTATTGTTGACCACCGTTTAATAAATGTATACGTCCATTCCATCCCTTGCTTGGGTGCGTATGGTAAGAAAGTCTTGCGTCGTCCAGACGTTTTTTTGCCCTATATACTTACATACACATTTAGGTAAGCATAGAAAGGGCCAGCTGCCTTATTTTTTCTGCTGTAAACTCATTTTCTCTTCAATTTAAATTCAGCAGAAGAACATGGCAATATGTTTTGGCCGAACTGTAGACAATTTTTCTATTCACAAACAAATCTAGTGGTATTGATATATGGCAACTGGAGGAATGTATCTTACTTGCGTGTGAGACGAAATTTTACAAGATGGCATTTAGCTCTATGGTTACAGTAGTGGTGACAAAATCATGTAAGTGTCGCGTCGTTGTAGTAGCATACTTGTCCACATCCTTAATTCGTCACGCATACAGAAGACTTGCTACATATGCGTAAGAAGAAAAGGAAAGGGTTGTAAAGTGGGCTGTGTACTTGGAATTACTTTATTATGCTCTGGCTCCCTTTGAAATGGGAGAAAAGGGTTGAAGTTGAAAGCAATTGGGGTGAAACTAACAAAAACTGTGAAAGGTGAAGGTTTTTAGCCTGGTCCGGTCGGCACGTGGCAAAAATAAATAAAAAACACCTTGGATTATGGACTGAATTAGTATTCTTATGATTCATGACTTTATTTAAATGGAAGCTCCACTTTCATCAACGTTTGCTAATCGTGGTCTTTTATATGCACCTATGTAGTATATGCACCTTCTGATGGTATACCAGATTTCCATAAAGTGGTCGATTTTATGTAAGCTCGTGTCAATTTATTTTGTACGGAGTACACAGGACACGCTGTGACTATCATTTTGTATCAAATTGTATCAAATATAACTGAATCGACATGATATGTCAGACTGATGTCCATTTGGCAACCTGTATGTAGCCTCCACCTTGCTTGATTTGTTGGAAATCGTGCATATTTGATCAGGAGTACGAAATGTCAAGCTGGGTATTACCAAGCTCTTAACGGAAGTAGGTATATTCAAGTACAGATTTTGGTTAAAAAGTTTCCACAGCTCCATTTATTCTGATTTCTTGCAAGCAATTTCAACAGATATTTAGAGAAGGATAATTTGGTGACTGGCGTTTTTATGATAAAATGTCTAATAATGCGAGTACACCTTCCTTTAGATCCATGGAGTACACAGATATTTATTAAACTCTTATCCTGGCCGTGATCTTCCAGATTCTAGTGAGTTGTCTACGCACGCGAATTAAGAAATATTCAAATTAAAAAGTCTGGTTGTTGCCATGAAATGAGACCAAAATTGTTTTGCTCCTCGACTACTTACTCACTTTTTATACGCTCAACTGCAATGCTATTTATTACTTTAATTTAAATTGGAGTTCACACAGCATCTGGTCGTAGGTACAAGTGGGACCAAATAAATGCTTTTGTGTAGGTAATAATATCAAACTTGAACTTGACTCGATCCTCCAAAGTGCGAGGAGAGTATGAAATTTAGTTTTCTTTTTTGGACAAAATGATACTTAATTGTGGTGACTCGGTCGACACGCACGACGCACGTCAAGCCGTGCGGAATAATAGCCACGCACTTTTACCAGATCATAATAATGACTGCATGTAAATATCTCTGTGTACGCGTGGATGGGATACAATTTGGGTTCATGAAGTGGGGTTAAATGTGAATTTATTGGTGAAAGGTTACAATTTCGAACAGGTGGTTGAATGCAATTTGGGGGAAATGTGAGACTTTGCGTTTTTAACTAATTTCTTTCTTATCATGTAAATACAAATATATTCTGCTGTTCGGTGTTGAAGAGACAATGTTTGTAAATATGAGGACAATGTTGATGTATTTAGAATCAGACGATGATCGTAAATACAACGTGATGATAAATAAATAAATCCTCACACAACAAGGAACAGACTCGCCATTGACATTGTTAATAATTTGCTGTCTGGTGGTCGGGCTTATCATCAAATCTGGAGGTCATCAGAAACTTTTCCATTTATTTAACGTGCTTATTGGCTTTATATGATAACTGTTTTAAAAGGAAAAAAGGTGTTGTATAAGCTGCTGTGGCGAGTCAACAACGCAATTAATTGCAGCGCCCTGAAATATCGTGTATTAAGTGAGTTAGAAACACTATTCAATTACCTAGGACCAAATTTTCTTACTCGCTGGTAATATTCATGTTGTTTTTCTGATCATTATCCCCAAATTTTCCACCAGCCTGCTTCTCAAAATACCTATGGAAACTTTTTGTTCAATTTTTACTCCGGCCGGATCCCATCTTCCAATGGCCTGTCTATTTATTTAGCAATCCTATTACTGCATACACGGGTTCCACTTGACAGACATGCAAATATATCTTCCGGGGAGACCAACACGTAATGAAACGGGGAAATATAAATCACAATGATCATCTGACCCACCAAGTGACCATGAATGAGTGATAATATATATGATATGCTCCCACGTATGCAGTTTAGTTCCTGGATATTGCGGTGACAACAGTGTGATTACGTAGAATGGCATTACAATGGTATTGCACATAACAGTTAATTGTTAATTAGGTTTGGCATAGACAAATTCAATTAGGCTGTTAAGGGTTGAAGGCCAGTCAGCCAGGCAGTTTGGATGGACAAGATGAAGGCCACCCGGGTTTATATTTATTTATAATCTGTCTGTTGCTCAACACACACCATTGTCTCGTTGTCCAAAATACCCATCAAAGTTATCCCTCATCAGGAACTATTTCTACCCGGAAGAGATGTATGCAACACTTCAGGAGAATCAATGCATCGGATTTTTGGGCAATGCGGAGATAAATCGGAGAATACTTCAATAACAAATATCTCATCACACTAATGAAGGACAGTTATTTATACTGATCTAAAGCAATGTATTAGTCCGGTTACATCTACATGTTAACGAGAGTGTAAAATGTATTAAAATTATAATGCATTACAATGTACATTAAAAATGAAGTTTGCATGAAATCTATAGAAAAGCATTACATGATTCACAACAAAAATTAAAATTACTGAATTCAGATAGAAAAGTCCTCTGCAGGCGCCGCCTATAAAATGCCTAATAGATTTTGAATTTTACAATTTTATGTAATACAAGTCGCAGAATAATGACATGAAAATCCACACACTTACAGCAACATTGGCGTTTTAATAATTCCTTGTACTACGACGTATTTATAATTCCACTAATGTCACTGCGATTGACTCATATTTATGAAACATTAGATTATTTTAATTATGATTCTGGTAGTAGTGACAAGTGCAGTGCGCAAAAGATTAGTATTTAACTTTATGCATAACAAGACGAGGGTGTATTCTAAGGAGGAGAGCTTCACCACCTGCCCCTCTCAGATCGTGATGTGCTTTGCATATGTGGTAGGGTCCTATGAGTGTACTATAACCCTGAAGTGGTTTGACTCCATGGCCACATTTGCGCCCGCCACACCCACTCAAAGGGATGAAAATCATAAAAGTGACCAACTTCAAAAATCCACCAAAAATCCAATTTTGATCGGATTTTGATAAAATTTACATTTTTGTAATCCCAGATACTTGTTTGATCATATCCAGTAGCAATCTCAACTCTTTTGAAATTTTCGAAATTTTCAGGCATTTTCGGGCTGATGAATTATTCGAAAAAATTCAAAATTTCAAAAAAGTTGAGATTGCTACTGGATATGATCAAGCAAGTATCTGGGATTACAAAAATGTAAATTTTTCCAAACTCCGAGCAAAATTGGATTTTTGGCGAGGGTTTGAACAAGTGAAAACAGGGCTTTTTTCGTGTTTTTGGCGCCTTTGAGTGGGTGTGGCGGGCGCAAATGTGGCCATGGAGTCAAACCACTTCAGGGTTATAGTACACTCATAGGACCCTACCACATATGCAAAGCACATCAAGATCTGAGAGGGGCAGGTGGTGAAGCTCCCCTCCTAAGTCCCGTTATTAGTTTGTTGACTTTTTGGAATGCGACACACACACAAGCAGTGACGACGACGATGAGGGACAAATGCACGGTCGGGTTATGAATTGGCCTTTAAGGTCATATGATGAGAGTACGATATGCCTATTAACCATGTTTAGTAGTGAGTTTGATGGGGCATTTACACACAATTATTATATTAATCCGATCTTGTTGTAGATTTATTTGTTGTGAAATGTCAGGTGTGGTGATGGTCACGGCGCAGTTGTAAAAAAAGGGAAGTGGATGAACAATTTTTATTTAAGATAGGTTACGAAGGCTTTCTGGAACGACTCTGAGTCATCCTGCACACACCTTTTTGGAGAGATCTGATTAAGAACTGCTATTATTTGGCAGAAAAAAAGTAACCAATAATTTTTATATCCAGAAGTCAAAGGTGTTTGAAGTCGTCCATGACCACTTGACTTTGACCTTTTATTCTTTGTTATGCATGGTCAAGAATTGCGATAAACTCAACGTCAATTAATCAGAGTTGTTGTAATCCTTCGTTACATAAAATATGTTTACAGCAGCTCCAACATCACATTATATTTTACTATTGAGATTGAATTAAGGAATTACTTATGGTTAAATGAAGATGATGATCTCATCATCAACCAGCCACTAGCCAGCTGGAACGATTCCCTGATAATTATTTTTAGCTGATGGAAATCAAAATTTCCTTTGGTTTAAAAATTTCCATAATTCCATTACAAACTTCAAAAATTTTATATCGCTGATGAGAATTTTTCCAATGTTTATTTAAGAGTACAATTTGCAAATGAATTTGGTAAATCCAGTTATGGAACTTGATTTTGTGTGATATGCACATATGCATGAATCAGTTGGCAAGAGAAGAGTATTAAAAAGTTGGTGGTCGGATCGAGATAAAACCACTCAACAGTTGGTGGATCAAAAAATGTTGTCTAGAAACCCATTCCATCCAACGGTATACGCTGTCCATAGATACGACGACTTATCTTAATCATTTTTATTTTGGAACGAGTGCTTGACTTTTTGTGGCGTATCCTTCCTCTGAACCTCATTGGTGGATCTGTTCAGAGTTGGAGGTGTGCCCCTCAACTCATGCTTATCATCAGTTCTCTACTTCTGCACCATGTGCAAAATCGAAAATAAGCTGTAAACAAGCACTTGAATAGAATTGAAGGAATAAACATTTATCACAAGGGGATTGGAGGCCGCTTTATAATTCCAAATCCAGACTTTAATTGATACTCTAATCTTTATGAAGTACGTATGTATCTATGTACATATGTAAAATATAATCATGTGCTCCACGGTTTATCAGGAACGTACAGCCTTAATTTTCAAAATTGCCATTAATTAATTTTTTTCGATAAAAGTTTAGATCATCAAATAGTTTGTTAAAAACTCAATTTTTTCATCCACTATAATCACGTATGCAAAGAGTTAATCCATCTTGCTGCAATTTTTTTTGATAGTCCCAGCTTTTCCATGCACAAAATGCTATACATGTTCACATAAGTACGTATCGTTTCGACAAGAAAAAGCTGCAGATGATCAGATTTGAGTATGACTGGAGACAACGTTATCTTATTTATCATACCATAAAGTCGTTTATCGCATCCATCCGCGTGTATCTATCTACGCGGCGGAAAGGGTAAGGTGAGAGGTCATGGAGATCACAAGAGTAGAATATTTATAAGTATGGTGGTTATCCTCCGTCTACTTCAAAAATCAAACTATTTGTTCATTTAACAGGCCACTGCAGCCCAGATTGATTCTTCTTTTCCATCCTCAGCATTGCCTCACTTGTGACTTCACTTGTTACATCTCAAAGATAGAGGACAGAGAAAAAGAGAGAATCTTGAGTTTGGTCGGAAATATAATTTATTTATACGTGTCCTTCTTTGGTGGCGAACATGGAATGAATTGTATGGAAAAATATGCTTTTGTTTGCCACCGTCATTTCGATATACTTATTGAGCTCGTTAATTTCATCTTGGTGGTATGTGTGTGATACTATTTTGCTGCGTCAACCCCTAGTTTGAGAGAGCCCGAGAGAGAATGAATTGACTGAATTGATTCTTTGTTCCTGTAATCTCTAAACTCAATTAAGAATTTACGCTTCTTCAGCTTGCTACACCATAAATACACACGCTGGAGTTTGGAAGTTTTTTCGTCTTGATGGCATGATGATGATGTGTCGTTCTTATTTTGATAAATTGAATCTTGTTTGTGAAAACTGATAATTATTAGCTATACGCACATACACACACTACGTCCATCCCTCCAGGATACAATCGTTTCATTCAAAATGGCTTGGCAGAATCTACGACGACAGATATTATTCTGCTGATCAGACGTATGTAT
This sequence comes from Folsomia candida, assembly GCF_002217175.1. NCBI lineage: Eukaryota > Metazoa > Arthropoda > Collembola > Entomobryomorpha > Isotomidae > Folsomia > Folsomia candida. The sequence goes on along the minus strand of NW_019091193.1, from coordinate 20,582,082 downwards.
GTACATACTTATGTATTTATGTACATATGTGCGTAGTATTTGTTCAAATTTTCAGCTCAGACTGTGGCGACTGTATTGATGAAGCACAACAATATATGGATGGTGCGCTTATCTGTTGTGAGGTTGTTGTTTTCGTCGGATAAGTATTTGTTCTGTGGAAGGAAGGAGCAAGACGCAGAACCAATCATGTGAGGACTCATGTGGGTGTGTCATCAGAGTACAAATGAAATTGTGTCATCACAGTTACATAAATCTGTTTAAATTTGAAATGATGAAAATTCTAGGAAACGACTCAATAATGTGTTACATCGATGCTCAATAAACCTGCTATGAATATGCTATCAACTACAAATAACTGTATACCAAGTTTCTTGCATGGTTAATATTTCGTTTATGTTAAACAGTAGCTATACATTTAGTCAGTTAAATTTAATGTTGAACCAAAAAATCAGATTAGATTATTTGGATATCAGATTATTGGACCCACCTCCAGCACTCGAATGATATGCATACCACATTTCAAGTGTTATTTCTATTGATATTAACTTAATTCCATTAGGCCTAAAATCAAACCAAGTGCAGTTTAGTCATACAAATGCCTATCTATGTATACATACACTAATATATACACTAATATAATGGAGATAAGCATGTAGCTCTTGGTGGAATATGTTGATGATAAACTTGAACGACACACCTTGAATCTCGACCAATCCCATCATCTGCTAATCTACACGAATCTGGCTGGGAAAGTGACAAAATCTTTGCCCAATTGCTTGAACCATATCTGATCTCAAACTCACACTAATTGGCCTAATTTTGAGCACTAATTTAATTTTGCAGAATAAGCACAAGTAATTAAATATCTTCCAGTAAAATTTAGTCTTATTCGACTAATGAAAAACTTTCCTAAACTTTTCTTTGCATGGATCCAGTATTGGCAGGTTATACAAGATTGAAAGCATACTTCATAGCTCATGTGCAAAAAATTGCACAACCCGTAAATCCAATTTGACTTACTTATAATATATGGGCTTAATTGACACTTGAGCATTATGAGATGACAGTTGACACGAGCGACAGATTACTTTCTTATCCATTTTTCTCCTAGTGACTTCTGTACATGGCTTTGGTATTTATGACGCCAAGCATGAAAACGAAAACTCTTTTGTGGTATCCAAATTGCTAATTATGTTTAAAAGTTTTTGCAGATGGCTGGGATGAATAATTTCAGGCAGTAATGCAATTAAATTAATTGGTCATTTGTAGCTCACCTGCCGACGTTCTAGACTAATTGAATTAAAAAGTATTGGAAGGACGTATTGCTTGTGAGTTGCCAATTTTTATCTTTGCTGAGCACAAGCCAAAGGTTTATAGTCTTCCTATAAAGTTTAAATGTCAAACTCATCTATTTTCAAGAAAGATAATTCGATAAAATATGTCGTCCTCATTGGATATTTAATTACTTGCCAAATAATTATATGTAATAAGTAGTCTGCAGAAAGTGGATATCTCATGTCACCCCAAAGTACAGTTGACAGTCCGAGTGTTTGTCCATGCATGGTATTATTTTAACTATCTTTACAAAGGTACCTTGTAATGAGCTGAAATTATATCAAAATAATAGTGAATAAAATCTTGATTCAGTATCAATATTAAATTCGATCGAAAATTTCAACCTGGTTTTACCCTGACTAATCTTAAGTGCGTATAACAGCGAAGTTTGCCGTAATAATATGGGTAACCCACGGTAATCACGGTCTTGATTTAAAATTGTATAATGTTATTTACTTAAACTTGGGTCTATGGAACTTCGAATTTACGATAACGTCGGTGGATAATAAAATTAGGCAGAAGCAGATACCAGAAGGTTTGCAAAGGGGCAGAGTGAAATTTTCCGTTCGTCCCACACCTGAAATTTATTTATCTCCAGTTCTCCGCTTTGAGGTGTGTGTCAATCAATAGCCCAGCTAGTGTAGATTTATATGCCGAATTTTTTTTCTTATGACGGAGATATTTAAGGTTTTATATAATGGCAGATATTTATATGCATATGTGAACTTTTATTATCGTGACGCCCGTAAACAATCAGGAACAAGAGAGGAAGGAAGTCTTACATGCCCACGGTGGGCAGCCCACCACATTGCAGATATGTATAAAAATACATATACGTGCAGTAGCCATTTCCTTGTATGATTTATTTTTTCAATCGCCGTGGAAAATGTAAATATGATTAATTTTGTAAGAATGCATGCTTGTGAGTAAAAACAGGAGAGCCACAACCGCAAAAAAGGTTTAAAATAATTTGAGGATTTATTTAACGTCAACGTTTTCATACTTAATAATATCCTGCTGCTGTATTGAATAATTTTACTACATTCTACTAAATACTTTAACTAGTAATAATATCGTGTAGTAAACTCATTTGTGTACGTATAATAATCGATCTATTTCTCGATTATGTATACATTTCACACGATATGTTATGATTTCTGATTTATCTATGTACGCAAATATCTTGGCGGTGGGGTAGGTGTGAATTTACATGAAAAACAAAGTACAGTGTCGCATCTAATACCTTAGCAATTACCGGATTTTACATTATTTTGGTATATTTTATAAGGGGATGGGTTACAGACAACAAGAATTCAAGTGCATCAGTTTTACTTCTTCTTCTCTTTATTCTACATCAGTATATTTTTGCTGTACAGATATTTAATACATTTAAACATTTACAAACTGTACAATGTAAACTAAATTACTGACTCTGGTACGCATGCTTCGTTACGACATATGCCTGTACAAAAAATAATAAACTTGTGCAAGTTTAAATAAGTAAAAATAAAATGCAAATCTAATGTAAAGCGATATATAAAAATTAGTGTTTTTTTAACGTGAGAGAACAAATAGGAGCACAAAAATAAGACATAAATTATTTCGAAAGGAAAAAAATGGGCTACTTTTAGCTAATTAAATCGTAAACTGAGGAGTTACTAAGTCTATGTAAAAAAAAGTTTGTTTTGTACACAAAATCACACATCACCCTTCGTTTTTGGGAATCGCAATTCTCGTTCAACACTATCTAACTGACTCTGGTATGTAATAATAAGTGACCACGACTAAGGATAAAACGTGTGCATAAGAGCCATTGTGAATGTAAGTTATAAGTTGATAATAAAATAATATGTGTATGATAATAGCCATGTCCTGCTACGTCACTGTTGAAAGAAATGAATGAGTGAAATATTTAGAGGATGGAACACAAGTCAAAACTATAAAATATTCATAATATGTTGAACCCGAGAGTTAAACGGAATAATAACTTGAGAAGCTTTAAAGTAAAAAAATGACTACAAAATTTGTCTTACTGGAAACCAGCATCAGTGTTTTTCAAATTTTACTGTCATAGAAAATATTGAATTTGTAAATAATGTGTGATGCAACAAACTTGGGAAAAATTTCAGGAAATATTTCTATCTCGTTATCACTAGGTATTTGTAATGTAATAATAATAATTGGGTAATGTGAGTGACTATAATTACTAATGTTGTATAAGCATACATCGTTGAATGCTGTTGAGATACTTGGATTAACGGTTGGGTAGTTGGTTGGTTGGATCATTTGGAATATACGAAATTTCAAATCTTCATCAGTATCGGTCGCCATCCGCATCACGTCCCGTCGCATTTTCACTGCATACTGAAAAATTACAAAATTTATGAGTTACATATTTGCGAATACTTTCTGCATGTGTTTAAATTATGTGTGTGTTGAGAATAGAAACAAGAAGTGAATACACGTGCATGTGTAGCTATTGTGTACGCTTGATTAAAATTAACATTAAAGTCATGACAGTTCAGCAGACAACACTTGTTCTGTCTTTACTTATCAATTAACCTCATAAGCTACACAAAATTTAGCCAGTATTTGCCAAAGTAAATAAATCATTCGATAAAGTGAACAGAATAAAACTGATAAGTAAATTATCAAATCAAGCAGTGTTATCAATTCCAATGCCAATGCCATGCCATGCACACAAAAAGAGATGATTATTATGCTGAACCGAACTTTGCAAATTCAGATTACTCCAACAATACAAGGTTGTCCTGTCTGTATGTGAACGGGTTGATTTGATATCGGGTGTTCCGTATAGCTTTAAAGAAGAAAGAGTATTAAGTTGCCCCGTTTTGCAACGGTAGTGCTCCTCACCTGACGTCTCAATTGTATGCCTATACGCACCCTGTAATTATCGGACCGGTCTGGACTTGACATTTATTGGCCTATCTGCTGAGTCAACATTTATTTTATAATACAATTCGCAAACAAACGCTTTATCTCAAAGTGCGAACTTGTTAAGTCAGATAGATCCGACGGCGACGACTATGCAAAACGGACGGACGGCTATTATTATCAATATGATGACGACGGATACTCACTCATGATTCTCAAAATAATGGGTGCAATTAAAACCCAACGTGTAGTATGCAGTAGCAGAGTGACGTTTATATTTCTAGTCATCATGGATGCTGATGGACATATTTGTATTAACTTTGCACGTTTGCATATACAAAAGCTAACGGGTTGTGTTAATTTTCAACCTTTGTCCTCAATACTGATTTGTTGGGGACTTGATGAGTGCATGGATGCTGCTGATGAGTGAGTAATGAAATCTCACATTCATTCATTCACTCACTCATCTTAATAGTGCATCAAACCAATTCAATTAATACCTGTGATTATTGGGGCTATTTATGTTAAATAACTTCTAAATAAAATGACTCATAAATACGTCAAAAATGCAATCAATCATGCGCTATGATAATTAATTGATGAGCTAAGCACACAATGTAACCCATTACTTTAAACTGTAGTATATAAGCATATCTAAATTAATTTGGTAATCATATACATCAATAAAATACCCACCTTTTAAAGGAAGCGAAACTTGGAAATCTGAAAACAAGACAAACAAGCAAAAATGAAAATAAATAGAATAGAAGGGTAAAAAACCATGCATTTTTGCATAATGCTTAGCTAATATATGCGAGCAAATTAAAGTATCAAAGTTATAAAATAAAGTACTCAAATTGCTAAAAACAAAAACTGGGCAACATTGGAATATGCAGCATGCAAAAGGAAAGGTGATGGGGATGTACTTTGAGATTTTATGCATGAATAGGTTTGATTCGGATGATGACGACGGGGTGAAAAGTAGTAAAAGTCAGTCACTTACTGAATCCCGTTTTGAATGTGATGGTGCTGGAACGCCTCGAGGTGTTTGTTGAATTCTCGTCCAAGCTGTTCTGGTAGCGCACCCACGTTGGAGAAGAAAGATCTGAGAAACGGTATTTGATTTTAATAATAAATATAGTGCCATGATGGACTACTTTTCAGCCTGCAATGCGTATTTCTCAAACTGCTTCAACGAGGTAAAAGGCTAAAATAAATTTTTATTATGCTTTGTTGTAAGTAACTATCCTTATCAAGCCACGCAGAAAAAAAATGCCAAACACAGATCTTGGAGCGCGTCAAGAGAAGGCTTGGGTTAAGCACGCCACAAACCTGATGCATTGTTTGTCTTATCCCGTTGAGTTGAGTTCTTTCCCAAACACTGTGCTGTTAGTACACGACTTTTCTCCCCCAATTTGTCACACTGAACCAGAACTAGGCAAACATGGATAATGCTCAGATTTTTCAACAATTACAAAATTACGATAACTTCGGAATTACAATACTTGCTTCCCCCCCTTTACCTATACCTGAGCTAGCTGAAATTTGGGAATGGAACACAAGAACAGGTCTACCAATCTTTGGAAATCCGGAAAGACGTAAGTGTTTTTCCATTATTTTTTTTTGCAAGTTGTATGTATAAGTTAATTACTAATAATATTTTGTGTTTGATATAAATATTTATTTAGCTTGGTCACGATATGTTGTTGATTCACTTATGAACCAACAATTAAGAGATGGGTTGGAAAGTAATTCTGAGGAGTTTCGAGTAACATGCTCAGGAAATATGAAACGGAAATTTCTGGGGGATTTGCTAAAGTCTGACATCAAAAAAATTCGAGTTGTTGATGACAAGAACGACATCATCATAAGGAAGACACTTCAACAGCTTCTACCATTCGACGACGTGTATGGAGAAGGACCTTTAAAAACGACAAAGAATGACTCCACTAATCCAAAAACTGTCCCAGGTATTTTTTTACATTTGTAATAATATAATAATAATTTATTACAATGAGATACCCCTGATAACAGGGTCATTACATCCCAAGGAGCATATGTTGTATGTTGTATGCAGCATATGTTTTAAATTAAGGCTTTCTTCCCAAACAGATTTGCTCATCGAGGTAAACCGCAATGCAGCGAGAGGGTATACTGGACCAGGCACTTTTCGATGCAGAGAGGGGCATTGCTTGGTTACTGGACCTAATATCTCCGGGACGCCCAACTCGATTCAATGGGGACCACAACCGCATCATAATTTGCCCCTCCGCAAAAGATTTAATTGCCAGTCTAACAACGTAGTGTATATGATACATTGTGTGGCCTGCATACGTAATGGAAACTGGAGTACATATATCGGGAGTACTAATTCAGTAAGTCTTTATGCAAATCTAACTTAATTTTGAACATATATTTATAAAATGTTAACTGTTTTTTATGAGGCCGAAAATATCCACCAGCGATTTAGTCAACATAAACAAATCGTATGCGATCAAACGCTGAGAGAATGGTACCCACCACCAAATCTAGAGGCAACAGTTTTGAGACGTTTGAATGGAGAAGAAGATGATGACGATTTGCTGCAAGATCCCTACATCCATTTTACCTATGTGCACACCCATGACGATAAGAGGTACACCCTTCTTGATGGAAATTTCCCAACAGATAGATGCAAAAATAGATGCGAATCGTATTATAAGCTTGTTTGTGGAAATTATGAATATGACCCATATACTTTGTCCGGCTCACTTAACAGAAAGAATTAATTGTAACTGTTTTGTTCTCGACCCAGGACTGACTATTGACTTGATTGTTGCTCTAAATTATGTGATTTTTTATATGAATTATATAATACAGTTGATGAATTTGTTATTTGTATTTTTCTACAGACGTTCCAATCATTAAATAAACTATATTGAATTGTAACCTGAGAAACGTCAACTCTTCCGTCAGCAAGTCAATCTTTTTCTGCAGACGCTCATTTTCTTTGCACAATATTTTGACCCTTTCCTCCGTCTCACGGGAACGAAGCTTGGCCTTTTCCCTACTTTTCCGAACCGCAATGTTGTTCCTTTCCCTCCTCCTCTTGTACTCGTCCGACGCCTTGTCCACGTTCTTCAGCTTCTTGCTCAGGTGGTGGTGATGGTTCGAGTGGCCGTGAGAATGACCCAACAACTTTTGACTCGGGTGTCCTCCGTTGAATGTGAGGACCTACGTGATAATAATGATCATGATCATCATGATAGCATGTAAAATGGTGGGATTCGCTTGGAAACAGTATGCTCTGGTATGTACACAATATGCCCTCTTCGAACATGTTGATTAATCGAAAGTAAACAATTTTTGTCTGCACTTACCCCATTTTTCCCGACGGTAAGCCCTTGTTCCGCACCCTGGTGGTGATGAACCCCACCCATCTGATGAATGTTTCCTCCGCCATAGGTTGGTGAGTACGAGCTGCCCCCACCACCTCCCCCACCCCCAGAGCTGCTCGTGCTACTCGTGCTCGAGGGTGAGGTGAGATTGTTGGATGAGGAGTATGAGGAATATCCAGGGTCTGAGGAGGATGATACCGTGTTGGCATTAAAGTCAAGTCGATGATTATCCATGGGTTCAGATTTAACGCCTTCTCCACTCTCACCTCCTCCGCCTCCTCCTCCTCCGTGGTTCATGTGGGGGCTGGATGAAGGGCTGGAACTCGCAGAATTCGGGGCGAAACTCCCTCCATGCACGGGTTGTGGGAGGTACGCCAAGGGATTGCCGCCACTGTGTCGAAAGTGTTGCTGCTGTTGACCATTGTTGTGATGGTTATTGTTGTGTTGCTGTTGTTGGTGGGGGTGGTGGTGATGAGACTGGGTGTGAACGAGATGGTTCCTCAGACTGAGTTGAGTGTGTGCCGCGGATCCAGACACCTTATCTTGAAGAAGTTCAGGGAAGAGTCCCTCGCTAACCTCAAAGTTGGGATCATCGATAAGGCTTTGAAGGTCGAGGGATAACTCTGGATTGTCCAGATCTGAGGGGTCAATTTCACCTTGGTTCGAGAGGAAGGATCGCACTTTGACAGAGAGAGCTGCCTTCTTCAAGTTTTCGATTCCAGTGTCATACATGATGATGTCTGCTTTACTTTTATGGTTACGAGTAACTACGTTGACAAAAATGGGTATTGAAGAAATAAGTTATTGGTTGCAATCGTCGAATAAAAATCCATCACACAAGAACAAAATTGCATTTACATTATTTCCTTGACTGTTGTGAATAAGTTGCTTGTTTGAAATTTCAAAAACAAACACAAATGTAATTGTCAATTGTTTAGAATGAAAACGAGAGTGAGTTTGAGTGAATGAGCGAGTGAGTCTGGCTAATTGGAGAGTCGCACTTTTTTATTTTTTGTTGTTTGGCTTAACCCAGTTTCTTTCTCTTTGGTGGAGCCGGTATAATTGTAGAATAACGCAGCAGCAGTTGTGATTAAATAACCTATTGTCTCACCACAACATTATTATAATCGCAGAGGAGGCAGTCACTTTTTATTTTACTTGTTTTAGTCACCAACTAAGTACAGCGACCACGAAATAAATGCTACTTCCGTATTTCCTTAAAGTCTCACATTTCCCACATTTCTCACTCAAAAACTAAGCTTCACGACTTTAGTGTCTGTTTCGTTACTGGTTTCCTTGTTTTTATTAATCCAGTTTTTAATACACTTTTAGACGAAAAAAATATATATTTATTTCGGCTGTAACAGTTTCCAAAATTTTGAAATATTCCAAGTTCAATTTTGTTTTTGCTATATTTGACACAATTTGGTTTCACTCTTGTCAGTCGCACCACGGACTGCCAACTACTGGCTGAGCTTCTTCCTCGTCTCAACTTTGCGGCTATGCAGAGATGGAATATGTGTGCCTGTCTGGCTCACTATGGAGTTGACAGAATATGACCAATTTGTTTGTGTGAAGGATAATTTGAAAATATTTAGGTTGACTTAAACCGAAAATTTGCGGAGGAGTTGTTGTTCGCGATACGTTCGCTATGGGTGTCGAAAGGGAAATGATTTGGGTGGAGGTAGAGCAATGCTACAAAAGCATGGAGTGGAATTATCAAACTTCAACCCTTTTCCCCTTCTCCACCACCAAAAGCACCACTAAAAACTCTTATGCCATCAGGTTATGCATGTGAGACTTGTGAGTTGGGTAGTTGTGTGTGGGAATCAGACAGTGGTGCTGCTGACTTATTCGTGTGTGCCTCACTCACGTATTGAACAATGATTTACTTTACTTTTACTCTTAACATTATTTAACGTTGGCCTGCATTGTGCTAATGTTATGTCATACGACGAGGAGGATGATGTTAGTGAACTACTTTTGCTTGACGCTGGTGGTGGATTGGATGTGCAAAATAATGCAGTTGTTGTACATGTAAGGCAAAGAGGAAATGCAGGTAGGATGCCAAAAGTGGAGTCCCGACACACATTATTCGTATAACTTGTATTACATCCATGTAATATGCGCAGAGGGTATGAATTTGTGGAAGTCTGTTAGTGAACTAATTTCGATTATTGGAGTCTAGGTTAAGATTTCATTTCTTAATTTGACCAGGAGCGAGTCTATGAAATCTCGCGATAATATGAGACGAACCAACCTGGAGGTGTTGTGTTAGGGGTGGAAACCGTTGAAACGGGTTGCTGGGGAAATTGAGATTCTCGGGAAATAGGTGAAACGCGTCCGTTCGTTTCTTCAATATGTTTGAGAAACCGCACAGTTCTATTATTAAAATGATTTAATTTGCATATAGACTGGCATAGGTTCATAAGAACGTCTTAATCAGTCGGAAATGGTAAGATACCAAGGCAGTTATAAAATTAAAGTAGGTATTTCCATTTTATCCCCATTGCAGATTTTGGGATCGCATATCTGGATTTGTTTTATTTATTTATGTATTTAATTAAGTATAATTAAAATAAGATTAATAGGATAAGAGGCCGATGCTTTATTTCGAAAATCGAACGGATGAGACATTAGGACATAATTGATATATTTTATTACAATCAGAATAACACGGTGCGTCCGACTAATTACACCATCAGTATTGTACTCATTTTGCAAAATTTCCATAAAAAACAAGAGTGAAAAGGATACGATCCAATCTAAGATGATGGGATATCAGCAGCCGCATATGGCACGCGTGTGTACTTTGGGAGGTGGTGTGGGAGATATGCCATTTAAATTGGACTTGTATTCATCAATTAAGGAAACAGAGCGGACCAATTCTCTTCCTCTTTATGAATGCATTTCTATTGTGCACGCTCAGCATGTCGGGTAAAAAAAGTATGCAATAATAATATTTCGCATTAATGTCATAATGTTATGCAACGCATTATTCTCATGGGAAGAAAACGATGATGGGGGTTTTGAGATAACTGTGAGATTTGAGCTTGTTTGAAAGATTACTATATTTCATTTCATGACAAATACGTTAAGATAATGTTTTTGTCACTTTGTGATTTTATGTGCTTCAACTGGAATATTGAAAATATTGGCAATATTAGAAAATATATAGTTTTAAATATATGTAAACACTGCTACCAAAAGCTAAGAAGTTTTTAAATGTGAAAATATTGGGGACATTAATAATGCGTAGCTTTAGAGCGTTTCACTTTCAATTTCATGTTCTTGTACCCCATGGTACTTGACAATAGAAGTGAGTAATATTAATAATACGACAAATATGCATACAACACATCCCCTTCTACATTGTTAGAGAGTAACGCCAGTAGCAGTAGTACTACAACGAGTTGCAGTAGTGACCCACTTACCTTCCTGCTTCTGCAAAAGATTATTAGCCCGTATCGACTTACACTCGATCTCCCACTCCATTATAATTATGTTGGGATTTGATGCATAACCTGTTGCGCATTATGCAATGCAACTTATGATTATCCAAATTAAATTAACTCGAATGCTGGTCGTCAACTTGACTTGGTTTGCTGGGTCTGACCAAAAGAAAACAAGCTCAGAAAACAGGTCTTTAACTCGCTCAGTCATCAGCAGTGTGTGTTCGCCACCACGTCAATAAGCCATTTTATTATTACATCACCGCAAATCAACACAAACTTCTTCCTACTTTTTTCCTCTGTTTAAATAGACTGTCCTCTTTTCTGTTGTTGTGGTGCTTTCATGCACCTGTTTGACCTCTTTCAATGTTCTATCGATCAGGTCTTGGATAATGTGAGAAGAAGAGCAAATTGGGAACCGGAGATTGCATGTCTCGATCTTCTCCAAATGTATCTTCAAGTCGTGCAAAATTGCAGGGCTCCAGGAAAGGTTTTATTTATTGGTTTGTGATTTGCAGCATTTTACACCAATTTGAAATGACGGTGAGATGAAATGTCATCGATGAGGTAGTAATACGCATCTGTGCTCTGCAAATGGTGTACTTCAGACGTCTTATTGTTTTTAAAAATAAGAGACAATCAGATATATTTTGATTGACGTAGATTGGTGTTCATGTCTCTAACGTGGAAGTGGTTTGGCTGGATAGAGGTAGGATAAATAGACAAATGTAAATATAATGAACGCGTGGACGTACAACTTCAATAATGATTCACGACAAGGATCTATTGGTACATGGTTTTCAATAAGTCTTCTATTTATGACAAGAGTTATATTTTCAGAGCATTGCTAAAATACTCAAAATTCAAAATCCAAACACTGCCTGTAGGACGGGGAACGTTTTCCTTATTCACTATTCAACCTGAAAATATGGAAATAGTGAGAGCCATTCCTCAAAAACAATCTTCATTGCGAATGTGCATACATGTGGAGGTTTTACAAGTCTATATTGTCAGATTTAATAAATGCGTAACGTCAAATAAGTATGCATACAGATTTTATCCATCTTCATGCCACGACCAACTACTGAATAATGACTAAATCTATACGAAATTGAACCATTTTTATGTGCATCGCACTAAATAATTTAAAGATATATGCTCTTGATCTTCGTCTTAATTTCAATAGGTGCAATAACCCAGTCGCTAAACTGCACTCATTCTTCATTCCTTTCAAATAAAAATACATATCTACATATGTACATACATACATATTACATCTGGGAAACATACAACATCGCAATTCGCAAATGATATTGGGATTTGTCAAAAATATCCTCGACAGGATCGATTTTGCTAATTTTGAGCGATATATACAGAACCATGTTGGAACTACATATTAAATTCGCATCGGTGTGTATGTGTCAATCCAAGCAACTTAAATATTGTAAGAAAAGGAAGATCGTAAGGAGAAGTTTCGGTGTGTATTTTTCTATAATTTTCCAAAATCCACTAGTGCTTACAACTTGGGAGCTTCATTTTAAATGCGGAAGTTGCACTTTTCTTAATTACTCTGAGCAAGAAAATGAGCAAACGTAATAAAAAATATAAAACTTTGCATTGCGATCACTACTAGTGTGACACGCCCGATTAAAACGGTTACTTAATAAAAAGCAATGTTGGAAGTGCAAAAGTTTGCCATTTGTCACTTTGCATGATTAGCTGGCTTTAATCGGCCGAATGGCAAGGTGATATTTGGATGCATACAGGCATCCCTTGCCTGGAGAAAATTGATGAAAATCAACTGAAGGTCTGCGATAAGTTGGCAGACAAATCTATCGTTGGACTTTGGCGTTGTTGGCGATCGTGGTTCTGAAGGGGAAACGTGAGAGCAGCACCTCACTGGCGCAGACAAAGAGAAAGAGTCGGAAGGGAGTCTCCATCACAAACGTTTAAACTAAACCAGATAGTTCAATCAAAGCCCAAAAACATTTTTTAGCACATTTCCTTCTGGAACAATTTGTCATGAACACGTGAAAAGTATGTGTACCCGTGTCCCCAAAATATTGGCACTTTAGAACCAAATTATACATCAGTATTACCAGGATTATCTATTATGTATGTAAATACAACATGAGACATATAAAACCTAATATTACGGAGACTTGGTATTTTAACTGATACCTTTCTTTAAAAGAGAACACAAATGGCTTTATCAGTTTTGGAGAAATCCTTCCTTTAAGCAACAAAAACAACGCATACATGATGTTTAAAATTCGAACAATGTTCATCTAAAATTGTAAATATTAATATAAATATTTCTACTTCAGGCGACACAGTTTTTTTAAACATGACATATTGTAAAATGGTAAAACAAGGTCCCTTCACATTCTCATTGGTTCGAAATCCTAGCTTTGCAGAAACATTCTGTGCCCTCAGCAACTTCCTCCTTTTCTAAATACACGCCACGCTATGTGAACGCCTCTCGTTCACAATAGCATAATCGTCGAAAAGAGAGATTTCAGTGGTGGTGTTATATTATTATACGTTGTCGTACTTTACTTACGTAGCCCACTGCTGCGAGAAGAAATTGTGAAATCGTAGATGACGAAATCTCAAGCCAACCAAAAACCAACCAGCCAACTCTGGCTCCAGTCCACCTTTCTCCAGCCTTACTTACTTATGTACCACGGCAGTTCTTCGGACAAAATCATAATAGTCATTCATACAGTCAAGTTTAACCAACAACACGAATATTATCATCCCATCGCAATCAAGGAAGTGAAAATTTCTACAACTAGGAAGTAAATACTTTAGGGGAGAAACCAGCAAACGGAGGATTGCAACATCAAGATTACAAGCTACACACGCACTACAGGTAAGATTTCATATGAAAAGAAGAAGCCCGATTTACAGAAAATTTAGAAAATTTTTGCTAAAGTAGAATATTCTCGATATTAGAGAGCGGTGACAAGTTTTTATATGTTGTTTCGTAGTTTATCATAAAAATTCTGATTTAGCTTTATTATTTGGTTTGGATAGGCTAATTTGTCGTTGGTGGGAGGATGGGGTCAAAAAAGAAGGGTTCATCAGGTCCGGAGAAGCACTCGATGGAGGTATTTCCCAATATATTTATATATATATTTTGTGAATGTCTTTATTATATATTGACTCACGAACCCTTTTGTATAGTACAAGGAAAAGAGGATGAAGAACAACGTCGCCGTGAAGCGGAGTCGGGACAAGAGCAAGATGAAGGCGCGTGAGGCGCAAAGTCGTGTCCAACAACTTCAGGTAACATTTTAATATTATATGATTTATTATATGATGTTTATTAGTACGATCAGAAACTAGTTAAAACATTAACTCAACTCTTTGTACTAACAAGATATATATTTTCAGGCCCAGAACGAGCACCTGCACAACACGGTGGACTCCATGGTAACCAACAAAAACGATAAGATGCACAAAGTATTTCAAAGTAAGCAGTGTCAAATTGTATTGAAATTATTTTTCTTCTTGGCAGACCTCTGAACTGCGGTACTTGAAGGACTTGCTCATCTCACAAGCTGGTATAGTTAAGAGTTTGAAAAAATTTCGCTTAAAGGGTCTTATCAGCTTACCTAAAATTGATTTGACTTAGGAACCTCTGAATATTTGAGTCCTGATACGGCTGCAGATCTGGAGGATTTGTTGATGGATGACGCACCACGCGATTTGGGAAAGCTGACCTCGGTTTTAAATGAGGTGAAACGCATTCAAGCGATTCAAAAGAACGGGATGGAGTCTATTGGGAGTCATCAGCAGCAGAATCATCTTTATGCTGCTGGAAATGCTTCGAGTTCCGGCTACTCTCAGATGCACATGTACAACGCCGGTGCTGACGTATTTGATGCGAGTAATCCTTACTTGTAAATTGCAGGGGACATTATGTAATATAGACGAATAAGAAATAGTTTATTGGTGTTTATTTTCTTGCTAATCTCATATATGTAGCAATCTAGAAATATTTAAAAAAGTTAGCTAGCACATTTCTGGTTTTGAAATACTTAAGATTAGAGTTTCTTGTGAATCATACATTTTTCTGAATTCTTATTCACTATTATTTGTGTGTGATGTATTCAACGTTACCGAATTAAGATATTGTACAAGTTGTTTGTGAACTTTGGCCGATTAAGCAACACTCTTTAACTGTCCAACTACACGTATATGCACACACCTAACCAAATATTATTTTTGTCTATCTGTGGTAACTACTTAATTCATAATCTACATTTTTACATTGATTTTGTTGTTTAATGTGTTATTCCTCAGCTAGTAATTTCTATGTTATTAAATGACATAAAACGCATATTGTATTCTGATTTGTAATTTCGGAAGGAACTTTTATTTTTTGTATCGATTCACTTTTAAATGCATACTACAAATAATATAAATATATGACGCCAGAATATTATCAATGTGTACAATTTCAATTCAAATATTCATATAAAATACTATTCGTATGTATTACAACAGGTTTAAAAGTTCACCATTATTCGAATATTCTATATAAGAGTAACTTTGACTCACTTTAGCTTTAAATCAGTAACGGCATATTTTTTTGATTAGTTAATTTCACGTGGTTTATTGTCTGTGTATGAAGGTATTTGTGTACAGTAAAAAAACGAATTGTCTCGGTGACTCGATATTACCAATTAGTAGTTTGTTACAAATAAAGAATAAATGTTGGTGGATAAAAAATGTTTCATATGTGGCTAATTTAATATCTAAACCTAAATCAATTAAATAGTTTTCATATTATTGCATTGAACTATGTATTTCCAAGTTAATTTAGGATCCTTAAAATTAGCTAGGATTCAAGTATATGATTTACATACGTGTGTACATATTTGGAGGAAACCAAGATTCATAAGCCCATTCTCGTCATAATTTATCCAGGCTTCACTTAATCACGTAGTGGAACCAATTCAAAGAATCCTTGTCTGGATGTCGGATAACCAACTTGCACGAGGTTCAATTATCTGGTCAATAAGTTACATTTCTCCCAAGTCATTGAATAGTTTCAATACTGCATTATTATGTTTCCATGTGTGTGTAATAATAAGGCCACCTGAAAGTAAGCTTCCCAAACGCTTATTAAATACCATTTCCTTGACAAAAAATTGATCCGAATGGGAATTGTGCCAAATTGATATTGCTACGAGTTTGTATAATTGCCGCAAATTTGCCAAAGTCATGATTTACCCAAGAATTGAGGTTATTGAGAATCAGAATGTGTATAATGTGACATCAAATAATAAGTACATGATTTTCCGAAAAATCTAAATCCACCAGATAAGGTTTAACCAAACCCTCCCCCATGAGAAATATATGTAAGTATGCATAAACGTAGATTATGAAATGAAGAGTAGAATTCCTGTACAAATCCAAGGGGATTTAATAAATAGTGAGTCATATCCACGATTGCAATAATTATCTACGTATAATACGGTATTCGCAATCCGAAAATGGCATGGACATTGAATAATTCCACAAAACCATAAGATTATAATCCATATAAAGCATTAGCGAAATAATAAACACATAAAACTTATTGTGTGTCATAAATTTTGAAATTGAGAATCCACGTTTGAATGACGTAAATTTATTATATTGACCGTTCACGATGCCTATCACACATTCAGCTCCTCCGGTTCCTCATCAGTATAGAATTGAATTTATGTAATACAGCTTTTCAGCAGATTTCTTTCTAAAATGATCATTATGAGGAAATTGATCTTATAAATACGTAAAGAAACCTGCAAATTTTTTTCTTACTAAATACATACGTGGAATTTTTTCTTCTGCATATCGTAATAATCGAAAAGTGTATAAAACTATAATCTCAGACTCAAAGCTTGCCGACACAAGAGCAAAAAGCTGTTGTCTGCAAGGCTTAACTGACTTTTGGATTGGAAACTAGCCGGAGAATCCAGCATTAAGCGAAATTAAATAGATTGACATCCAGCAGAAATAAAGTGCCGAGATAACCAAGTAACGTATCCATGTTACAACACTGGCTCCACGGCAAAGTGGAAAGTTGAATCTACTTTGCAGTTCAATTGACACTGACAACCACGACTATCAATTACGAAAGTCTATTAATAAAATTTGCAAATATTTTAAGCAAACTTGAATATTTAAAAAATAATTAGACCCGTAATGCCTATACATCACAAGCAGGGGACTCATTTTGGTTTGGCATTTTACGACATTGAAGCGACATCATGAAACGAATCCTGGGTAGCATATTTATTTGCTTTGTCCATGTCTCTCTCACTTTCTCTCCATGTCACAAGGACAGCTCTGAAATAAGTGACTTGTGCTGTTTCCGAGTATCATGATATAAATTTCGCATTTCACTGAACTTATCTTGACATATTATATTCATTGGCGAGTTTGCGGCGCTACGCTATTGCCACGACTCTACTCAAATCAAAATCATCTCGCTCGAGAGTAAACTTGGAACATTTTGCCCGAATTTTACAAAGGACAAGCACAGAGATGTATATGTAGTAAGTGTAAAGTAAAGGTAGCATCACTCCACACACATACATGCATTCAAGTAAAATGAGGTGGAAGTAAATGCTCTGTAATTTTTGTTACAGATACGGATATACAACAAGATGCATGCATGTATATTGAATTAACTTGGTTGTACTTGTACCAGAAATTGTACCACCAGCAACAAAACTCACATTACATTTCAACAGTAGTGCATTACGGCAGTAAAAACGAGGCAGAAGCTTCAGAAGAGGAGACAAGAGGTGAGTTAAAAGAGATAAGCATATCACATCACATCAAAAGCAGTAAAGGGTTGCATTGCATGACCAGAGAGATGCAAATAAAACTTGCTTTTAAACCAGCCCAACCACCATGTCCTGCCAAATCTACTGATTCACAACATAATTTTCGCATTGCAATTTCAAACCCATGTTATCCACGTCTCATCATCCTCCCCAGCAAAATGGTTGAACTCCTCACAAAAGCAAGTCTTGGTGTTCAAACCTCCACGTACACACCTCTTCTCTCTCTCTCTCTTAATAGCTATCTGCTATCTGCTGGCTTTTAATATACCAACAAGACCAGTTCAGTTTTGCTTTACTTATTTGCCCTTAGCCCATGCATGCAGGAGTCAGTCGGCAAAACCTTGCGACTCTCTTTCCTCCACATAGCAGTCGTGCCATTACGACCAGAGCATTGCCTGTGCTCTATATATTATTATATTCCCATGTAGTCTTTAGTTCAGTTTAGTTAGTGTCTCTCCTTCAACTTAGCACGAGCAGAAGAGGCAGTAGGCCGAACAGAAAGAGTTAAAGTGAGTGAGACCACGGGAATTGCTATTGGATTGTGCGCAGAGCGAGTGCAGAAATTCGCAAGTCTTGTACCACACCAACCAACCAACCAGCCAGCCAACATTGGATGGAGGAGATTGGATATTTAGGATCTGCTGGATTCAACATTTGCACAAAGTGAGACGGGCAGACAGGACAGACCGTGAGCTCAGCCAACAACCTCTTCTTTCTCCATCCAGCTTCTTCGCAAACCAGCACATTACACCATATTCTTGGTCTTTTTTTCACCAATCTCTCCCAATCTCTCTCCCACCACCACTGGGAGAAAACACCTCTCGTCCGCCCCACAGGATTTTATTTCGAAACATTCCCCCCAAGGAGAAAGCAGTCGTCCGTTGTTCGAGGACCGTCACCACCAGTGAAAGCAGAGGGGAAAAGCGAGGAGGAAATTGGAGTGATTGGAGAGAGGAGAATAATGCATCTAATCTCAATGTAAGTCAGTCCATGCAGAGAGTCAAGTAAGTAAGTGAGTGAGTGAGCAGAGAAGTGGATGGATCGACGACGACGAGTATATTGTTGTCTTCATTTCCCTAGATCAACACACACACCCAATTCGCAAATTCGCTTTTCCTTCATCTTACACCACTAAAACCAAAAACACTCAAATTGTGAAAACACATCAGCCTTCCTACACACACACCAAGTGGGAGGTGGGAGCGAGCAGCTAATAAATAGGATAAAACACAAGCCGTGCATTTGTGTGTGTGTATCTGTGTGTGTCTGTGTAATGGGGATTATTTGGTAAATAATAATAATTCAGGCTGGATATTATTATCATATGTGTGTGGTGGCCGACTCAAACAGAAGCCTATGGCACAGCAGCAGATATGTGAGAGGAGGAGGAGAGAGAGCTCTAATTGGTATCAATTTGATTTAATGTTGGAAACGATTATTAAAAGATGGCTAAAGTGCTTTATGGGTTAATTTGTGCAAGAAGCACGAGAGGAAAGTGAGAAAAAGTCTTGGGTTTTATGGTGGTCTTGGGAAGATTTTTTCATGTCTCGGTCTCTCTGCAATAATTTTGGACTAGGTTTAAATAAATAGATCGGCAGAGATATTCTTGCCAGCATATCGACTACTTTTCCTGTCCGGATTCGATTGTTCAATAAGTACTGAAATTTTAATTACTTGCAATGTTCGCCATTTCAAGTTCAAAATAGTTAAATAAATTATAAATTCGGCACCACAATTGATTAATTCCAAACACCTTGTTATGCAAACAATTGGGGATTCATTTATTTGGATAAGGGCACAAGTATCTAGAACAGAGTGGAAAAGTTTTCTCAGATTATTATTGCAAAAGCCTTTGACGTTGTCTACTGCCTTAGTAGTAATGCCTTTTGAATGTCTGTAATTACCAACATATTTTCCTCAGCACCTTCCTCTACAAATACAACACCATAGTTTTCATGTCTTTAGGACTGTATGTACATACAAATCATATTCAATGTACATCAATCCTTCATGATGGAATTTGACAGAATTGCTCCACTCTGTTTTGCTACTGATTGCTGTAAATTGCCCAAAATTTCCGGCATTGCTATCCATCCACCAACCATGCATCACACTCTTCTTGCGAGTTTTTGTTCTTAGAAATTTAATTTGGTGTGTGGTGTCTTGTGTTATTTCATGCTAGAAGCAAAACGAAAGATCTATGTATTTAAAATTCATAACGTAAATGTTTTATATTTCTGTGAATATTTCGCATGCAATTTTAAATTCCGAGCATACGTTAATCAATTCATATCATCTATTTAGCAAAATTCCATTCATACGAATACAGCATAGAGTACACATAATCACCACAAATCTAATCTAGTTTAAAGGCAGTCCAATTAAAAACACTGAAGACGCCAAACAAGGGTCTTGATTCTTTGTCACGAAAATGCGCTTTGTAAATATTTGCTGTAACTTGATCAAAAGTTAAGTGGTGGAGTGCCATTAGTCCATGGCAACTGTGGACACTGAATTGGAGTGACACATGTATATATACATATATGTGTATGAATATATACATGAATGGATGTGTGCAGATGAATGAATATGAATGAGTGAGGGAATGTGGTATGCCTGCGTATAGTTAAATATTTAGTAATAACTTTCAAGTATTTCAATTTGTCTCTCTCGATGTTGTTGGATTGTTATGATATTTTCGACATAATTTGCATATGTTGCAAGGTCCAAATCGTATCGTACTAAGTATCGTATTTTTTGTTTGTTTACGGTTTCAGAAATCTCGTGGACCAAGCCAGCTGGTCCTGGTGTGTGTGACAATCATTTTTCAGAATTGATTTTTCAAGAAGGGGCTCTTTCACAACAGGAAAATTGTGAACACGATGTGGTGCTAACATTGAAATTATTTTGTTGGCAATCTTATTAAACCTGACTGAAAATGGTGCAATACTACAACTAAAATTAATCACAATTCCTGCTGGACTCGGATATATTTATTAGCGTAAGAGAAAGTCAATACCGTTTTAGTGGCGAGTCTGTTCATTTCTCCTTCACACAATCAATGTTTGTCGATCTGAGCTTAAAATAGTAGAATAAGAAAGAAAGAGAGACGGGACGAAAGAGAAGGTCAAGTTGAAAGTGCAGAAAATACTAATAAATAAAGTGCTATCGATAGTTAAGCAATTTGCGGACAGACTCCAACTTGTGGAAGGATCGGAGGAGGAGTTTTTGTGATACTGTGGTTGGAGTTGGTTGAGCCGAGCCCCTTATGACATGGGGTGCTTCGGTGGCAGTGGCTCGAAAAACGACCAAGAGGAAGATAAGCGGAGGAAGGAGGCGAATAAAAAAATTAATGCACAGATCCAGAGGGACAAACAGATCTACAGGGCCACACATCGGCTTCTCCTACTGGGTAAGTACACACAGTTTTCATTACCTATTCACTGGAAAATAGGCCAGTTCTTCAGTCTGGATAAGCAAGAACTAGCTGTAAATACATAGTAATCATTTTAATTTTGGTTTGAGACACGAGATCTGGATTGCAATCCAGGATTGCTTGGCACATAATGTAGATAAATACGTATATATGTGCAGGTAAAACAATAGTGATGTGGCAGCGTATGGGGATATATTTATTTGGTTGGCGTTATACATGCATGCATGCATACATAGGTACATACGTTGTGTGTATGTGACACGTCGTCTTATCACCGAACGAACGGATTATCCTATCATCTCATCTCTACACATATGCAAATATTTATAAGAGTTGTCTGGCGAAATGGTTTTTAAAATTGGGTATTCGTATCTAGCAAAAATAATAATTCTGTTTCATCATAACAAAATGCCGTGGACTTTTTGGGGATTTTAGAACCGAATTCATATAAGAATATTTATTTAGCAGGAGAAAAGTGAAGCTGATACTTGAGAAATTCACTCTTTGCTCATGAAGTCAGTCATTTATTCAGGATTCTTGGAGATTTTTGCGGTTGGGGGATAATGAGAGACTTATATTTCTTTCATTAGTAACGAGCAATTTCATAGCATTTATGAGAACAGGAGGTGTTTTAGAAAGGAGAACCCGGATCCGCGGAATTTCGCAGAAATCATCACGTTTGACTAGAATATGTCTCTCGATTTATCCTTCCGTGTGTGTACAACATTCTGCCTTTGATCTAGACTGAATGGGTAACAAGGTATAGAAATATTTCGATTTGTAAACATAATAATAAACGCGATGTCCTCATTACTTCTCGTCCCAGGATGACTACTCGTTCAAACTCTCGGCATAAGTGGAACTCGGAGCGTTGCACAATTTAAATCAATCAAGATACGATTAAGGAATTTTATTTTTTAATCTCACATTCATATCATTCTCAATATACGCACTCGAACCTCTTCTTGTTTTCTTTGTCCGCTCTATTCACGAAGGATTTCTCATACTCATGCAGGACGCTCATTAGTATAATTCAATACGCTTCTCGTGGATTTGTTGGTGAAAAAGAGTTGAAGACATACTTTACATATTGTCGTCAATATCAAATTATTTTCAGAATCAAACATAAGAAGTGTAGAGTTGCATATTTGGTACGTAGTTCGTCCCAGCCATAAGTACTGCCGCGTTTTTTAGCACTTCCCCAGGATATCAATCAGAAATGCTAATTGCTGAACGACTACAAATGCAGACATGACAAAGCTTTTATTATAAGCTATGGATCAATTTTCTTTATGCCACTAAAAAATCTGCAAGTCAAGACGTTGTGATAATGTCCATCAGATGGAACTTCTTCGTGACAGTAATGGGGACGACGGAATCAGATTTCGTCTGGCGCTGGCCAAACTGGATTCAATTATGTAATTCTATCTCATATTCACACAACAGCGGATGGTTAACTAGTCTATTTATAACTATTTTCAATTTTATTCAAATTGACAAAAGTTATTCATATGTACCATTCATAATTAATGCTTTACTACCTGACCTACGCGTCAAGTACAAGAGCCAAAGTTCTCCTGAAATGAGTTACGATCACGTTACGATGCTGTTGTCTTGACTTTTAGAACAAGTGAATCGATCAATACATGAAGTTTGACTACCTACCAAGACCAGCCGCCGCGGTTGAGTAATAAGGATAACTGCTGCAGACGAAATAAAATTAGATGACTTATTATGTTTCCCTTTCGAAATGACGGATACAGGAGAAGGTGATGTTATGCACTAATATGGACGCTACAACCACACGGTGTGAACGTGGACAAACCGATAAACATTCCATTGACCATAAATATAATTTTAAATATTGATTGTCACTTTAGAAGGATGTATGTACACACATGCGAACGTGATGAATGAGACGAATGCCGTCTGACATGACATGCTGA
Organism: Folsomia candida; assembly: GCF_002217175.1. Lineage (NCBI taxonomy): Eukaryota > Metazoa > Arthropoda > Collembola > Entomobryomorpha > Isotomidae > Folsomia > Folsomia candida. Next base: position 20,558,793 of record NW_019091193.1, on the reverse strand, counting down.
CATTGACATTCGTTCCTGAGCTTGCTTGCTTCTATTTTATTATGGCTGGTCACATTAAATGAATGATTTACAAGAATTTTCGTGCAATCCTATGATTCAGCACTGTTCTGGGATACGAAGGGAATACGAAGGACAATTCAAACGTGAATTTGCAAAAATGCTTTATACTTCATTTGCGATCAGTTCTAAATACTCATTCTCAAATAATGTGTGTTAGTCCAAGCTTTGTTTTGGAAGATTTGTTTGTCTAGTCTTTTTTTTATTCCTGTTCCAAGTTTTTATCCAACAGTACAACTATTTAACTATTTTGTTTTGCACGTTTTCATGTAAATAAATATGTTGGCTAAATCTTAAGATTACTTGGCGTTTTTATGATACATCTGATGTTCTTGCCGTTTCATGGGTTACAGTATTTAGATCCAGACAATCTGAGGAGCTGGGTTGGCTCTGAACCCAACACTCTCATCGTCTCGTGCTTGCGCTGGCTTTGCTGGCATATTTGCTTGCTAATAAAGCCCATGTTGACAACCTTGTTTCTTAAAATAATACTGGACTAGGGAACATATTAATATAATGATCTCGATAGAAGGAACAGCACAGACACGTAGATGTATAGATATAGGGACGCCTAGAGCAGTGTTCAAATATCAGTTTAACGAACGGATTCCACCCACTGCACTACCGAGCCAACTATACGAATGTACATATTTATATGCTGCTGAGCAAGATTAAAACATATATGCACCTCATTTGGTAGACGACATAGTCACACATTATTATTGTATTAACGTGATTGCTCAAAAGTAAAATATTCAACTGCAAATTTAAGTAAGACAGGGATTATCCTTTTAAAAATGGCCAACAACTACATATTATTAATTTCGCGATAGACACATATGTTCAAGTAGAATATATAGAAGAATGCATATCACTACGTTATTTTTTATATAATCCTGTAAAGTGACTAACACCATGATGGGAAATCAAGCCAATCTACTTTTGGTGTCCAATCTATACACATACTTTGCTCAGCCAGCGTCATACCCAAATTCAGCAAATGCATATTTAAGTATGTGTGTAAATGCTGAGCCGTCTGCTTGTTACGTTTATTTTAAATACGAACTCCACCTTGTTTGTTATACTTTGTCAACTTAGTTCCACATTGTTAGTAAAACATGCGATACTTGCATAAAATTCAGCGAAATAAAAATCTCTGCAGGCAACACTGGTAATAAGTCAGTCAACTGTGTCTCCCTCACATTAAAATAAAATCCAGATTCGACCATACATGTCAACTGCCAAACAAACCATCAAGGACTTGACGTACGTGATGCAATTCCCAATTAGGTCTATGCGCCATTAACACTTGGAAATATTACTTTACTACCTCGAATCACATATACTTTGACAACAACTTTTATTGTACAGTGGAATAAATGACAGTCAGAAAATGGTTGAAGGGTTTGTGCGGATGGCAATGTTCAAAATCTCTTTTCAAAAAACGGCTACAAGAATTTACGAAAAATATTGCGAGTAACCGGATATAAATTTATTAATTCTTATGTAATTGCCCATTTGTCTACAAGACATTTGTGCGAATTTTGTTATGAGTCAACGTCTGAAGAAGTTCTGGCACATGGTAGATTCAAACCACGTCCTGATTAGGTAGTTATACACAATTATTGATTGGACTACATTGTGTCAACACTTGACATGTTTATTGACACTGTAATACATAATACGCAATATGGGAGGTAAACTGGCCGATAGACTGCCATTCATTGTATTTATTAAACTTGGTAACTCTTACTGTGAGAGTGTAGCCCTTAAACAAAATCGAGTCAAGAGTTGTGCGACAATAAAATTAATAAAAATTCTAAACAATTTCATGTCTAACAACTTCCACACACATACTTTTGTAAAGCAGGTTTACTACGAGAATGAGACTTCACTTTCACATAAAGTTTGAAAATAGAAACTCTGCACATGCTTTCCTTATGCTATACATACTTAAATGAATGTATGTAACAATTAAAAATCACAATTAAAAATTATTGACTCTAAAATTTGACACCTCCAAAAGTCCAAAGATGAGAGAACAATTAGGTAGTTTTTTTAATTTATTAACGGCTCACTCTGTTTTCGAATGACTGTCGACTTTTTACGGTGAATGAGTCACTCATCATTTAGAGTAAAATTGAAACTAACTCTAAAGCAGACTAATGCAGTTCCACGAATAATCCTTACGTATTCCTTGTTAAACAACATAATTCACTTCATGTCCAGCAAACGAGTGTCAAAATAACCATTGGGGAATATGCCGCGCTAATCATTGTAAATTTAATGGCTATGTTCTTCCACCATTTAATTAGCTGATCGTGTACATGTCCATACTTCAAATGAGCCAAGGCTGGTTAGATTGTAGATGATTTCAGTGCTGCATGCGGGGAAATGTATGTGCAGCAAAATATATGTTAGTTTTTAGTTATTGCTGGCTGCATGATGTAATAATTAGTACAGGTACATGTATTAACTGTTTGTTTTGCATAATGAATCTCAGTCAGTCAGCACTTTGCCGTGTGGAGGGTTATAGTGGAATTGCAGTTGCTGAGACATAATGGTTTTATTTATTGCTCCATGTGATTGGTTCTGGAGGCGTGGAACGCAACGCGTCGTGGATATCGTCGTACCACGAAAACTTTACTCATAGATACTTGTTGTTTGCAATCTACCGATACTTAATTTGAATTGTCTCCTTTCTTGATGCAATGTTGATTTTGTTGTCATAAGTATGACAGACAACTGCTGTATGCTTCCATGTGATCCTCCACGCAAATTTAGGCGAGTGGAGTGTGAAGAGTTTGTAAAATATTATGCCATTATCCTCGATCGGATGAAAAATATAATTTTTTAACAATAGAAGGATAGCATACACAATTTGACAATATCATATTTTGTAGCACGAAGTCGTTATCCCACGGTTTTCTCAACATGCCACATATCAGATATCCCGTTTATTGTTTGCCGTTTAGGTCCTTTCAGCACTGACATCTCATATTTCATACACACTGAAATTACGTAAGATAAGATAACGGTGGATTTACTTTGTTGGCTGTTTCAAATGAATGTAAATGATCCGTCGTTTCATAATTATCAAGTATTATTGCGATTGATTTTATGGGAGAAAATATGAGCCTTGGGAGACCTGACGACTTGTGTGGATTAGGTTTCTTTGTGGCGTGAGAGAGATGATACTTCTTCCCTTATTATCCTAGTTGGAAATCAATAAGACGACGCCTGCACTTGCCATTCTAATATTTGTTTTTGTAAAGTAAAAATTCAAAGCCAAGCGCCTAATAGTTCTATCTAATACATAGGGCGACAGGGTCGTATATTCCGTGTCACTTGTCTGCCTTTATGGTATCCGTTCATCGAGGAACACATCCTCTCACCTTGGTTGGGGTGCAAATTATGACTCGATTTGTTATTAGTTCTAGATATTTGTTAAAACAATTGTTAATTTTCAGCAATTGATCTGTCGTCAATAGTCAATGATATCATCAATCTGGTAAATGTTGATACGGATTTATGCATGTGTATGCATGTCTCGGAAATCGTAGCAAAAGCAATATGCTCACAAACAAGACTAGTAAAATATTGTTCTGACGAAATAATGACAAATGAGTTTGGGCAACCCAAATTGATACACGAGTAGTGAGTGGCTCACTACCTAGTTTTGTGTTTTTTTCTCATTTGTATACAAACCAACTGTTAGATTTCTGCCATCAACCGATCAATGTGCATGTAATAAATATGCATATACATACATCGAACAGGAAGAATTACGATTCCTTATAATTTATTGATCTACATCTCTTCCCAATGATGGGCAACTACCGTTCGAAGACGTACTTTCATCACAAAGATCTTTTCAGCCTTTGCAGCTTTTCAGCCTTTGCCTCAGCAACAGAAAACTTAGTTTTTTTACTACAAGTCCATCACTACTTATCAGTTTAGATGACCTTTTCCTCTGAATTTTGTCATACTTTCCCCATCACCGATCACGACTGAATGACTGACCCGACTGGCTGCTGAGTTAACAATTTGTCTAATAGTCGATATACTTATTACATTTGTTATTATTATTCGTTTTTCGTGTCCCGACAGTCTTTGTGACTTTCTCCAAAAACAAAGGTTACGTTGGATTATGATGGAGTGTGATGTACTCCTGATGATGATATGGTGGTGTATTAAATATGTGTATGTAGTAAAGCGTTCTCTCGCTGCTGGGTCGATCGATCCAATTATATTGCAGCATTACATGAGAACGAGGGAAAAGTATTTGGCCAGAGGAGGAAGAAGAAAAAGAAGTCAACTGCATAGACTTTCCCTCACTCACCCACACCACCAGCACCACCACCTCGCTTTCTCCCTCCCTCCAGTCGGCGGAGAAAATTATACAAAACTCTCTGGCCCACAATTCCACCCATATATATTCAATATGTGAATCAATAGCACGCCAGCCAAACTACCTCCTCACAGCCTCCTCTCCCATCAATAATCTATCAATTAATCGCTACTCCTATCCAACCCCATGAAAAACAGGAAAAAAAGTTGAGTTCATGTCCGCACTGTGTGAGAAGTTTTGACCGATATTTAATTCTTGTAAAATGTCCTCTCATATAATAAAAAGAGCAATGAACAAAGGAGCTCTTAAAGAAATGCCAACAATGTGAATTAGACCCTGAGCAGTAAAAAAAATTCTTTAAACCCGTCCGGATGGATTTATGTCTTCAATAAGACAAATCCAATCTACACAATGAAATGAAATGTAAGCGTAAATCGGCAGAGTTTGACAAGGAGGGATCTACACGTTCATATATCCGCTTGACAAAAGTATTTCAAGAATTTCCTATTTTCTCCATCAACAAACGAACAGATTGAAAAGCGATATTATTATTTATATTGAGTTTGGAGTACGAGCCAAGCTATAATTCTTCCATGAATGGGACAGAGATGAAATGCTCAGATCAAGACGTTTTATCATCCTCCGCTCCTCTTACTACTAGAAGATACATATTTCGCCAAGTTGAATTTTTTAACTGTCTGCAATACTTATTTATACCAAAAGACGAGTATGGATTTAGATATATGCATGAATACGGGATTAATGGGGTCAATGTCGTCATTGTATGAGATGATTTTTTTAATTCGCAAACTGATTGAGTTCGGCTTTTGGTACAAATAAATGGTTTTGTACAATTTAAAATGACATATTGTATGGGTATTCAATCGTTATGGCAGTTCGCATAAAAAATAAGTTTTTTTATGCTTTACAAAATAAAAACATGCCCTGGAAGTGCGTTTTGCCAACCTTCATAAATCAAAATTTCCAACGGAAAGTTTACAGACCAATGAATTTAGGTTTTTATGCACTACGCCAATTACACTAACGCATGAAATGAATACCCCCATTATTTATTTATTTACCAATGTGAGTCCTTTTAACAAGAACAACTTTCTTTATCACAACTATTATGTTCATTAAATTTTATTCAAGTTCTCAGGATTTTTAGGAAGCAAACTCTGCCCTCATTTCATGGCCAGGTTCATGTCGATTTGTATAATTATTTATAGCATAGAGTAAATAAATTCCCATATTAACAAAAATGAAATTTTCTGCATACAGTTTTATGTGCCACACTAACGATCTGAAACGAGTTTAAAGGTGCTGAACATTGATTACATATTTGCATTGAAGCCAAGTACTGACCCGCACATCTCAATTGTTTAAATATAGGTTTTGTGCAAGATTATTTTTGGCTAGTTTGATAACATCTGGATACGTATGTATATTTTGAAATTAAGCAATATATTTGCAATATTTGTGTATTACAGGTGCCGGTGAGTCTGGGAAGAGTACCATCGTAAAACAAATGAGAATATTACACGTTGACGGATTTAGTGAAGAGTGAGTAGTCAAAATTATATAAATATTTTCTTGTGTGTATAGAATTTTTGAATGGATTCTTAATTGATTCCAATTTTCCTCGTTTCAGCGAAAAGAGACTTAAAATAGAAGATATCAAAAAAAATGTTAGAGATGCAATATTGGTAAGTTTACTTTCCCCTCCTTTTCTCATCCTCCTTCTAGTTGAAGACTAATCCAATTTGCTTTGGTAGACAATTACTGGAGCGATGAGCACACTGACCCCACCCGTTCAACTGGAACATCCCGAAAACCAATTTAGAGTGGATTATATCCAAGACGTTGCCTCCCAACCTGACTTCGACTATCCACACGTAAGTCATTCATCCTTCTATATCCATCCGTCCTAACTGCTCCCAACCCTCAATAACTGCATACATCAGACCTGTCCGTTCACTCATCACTTTCACCATGCACCCTTCTTCCTCATGAGCACCACATGTGTGTACGTAGGACCAGGTGTGTATGTAAAACATGTCTAGTTGCATATATGCACACAGGCTTCAACGTAATTAAGCATCCAAATGTGTGCATAATGTGATTCGAATGACGACCCTGGTAGAAAAATGTTCCAATTTTTAGAAAATGACATACCCAGTGTGGGGTCCTCACACGAGGTAGCAGCCACCGTGATCTGAAGTAGACAGATTGAACCAAAACTTAAATCCTCTAAGTTCCCTATTTTAATTAGGACTCAATACTCTCACGTTTGTTCTTAACTAAGGAGGAGAGGTGGTAGTTTCCCCTGATTTCTTCTCACTCATTCATTCAATGTGGGTGTGTTTTGACTTGTAGGAGTTTTACGAAAACACGGAAGAGCTGTGGAAAGACCGTGGAGTCCAAACATGTAAGTTTATTATAATTAAAATCAAGCAGTAATAATCTATTCATCAGGACGTATGTATTAATTAATGAAAGTCTCATGGGACGAGGAGAGAGATTCGAGTTTGTTAACAAAGTATGTATCAGTGTCTAACATGCGTTTTCCTTCCCATACAGGTTTCGAGAGATCCAATGAATATCAACTAATAGACTGTGCAAAATAGTAAGGACCTCAATTTTATTCTGAGCATAATTATTCCCGTAATCTCTTGGTGGTTGAACTGGGCATTTTGAAAAGATGATGAAAATTTTCTAGCATTGCATATTATTTAAATGTGCTGCACTGTGCATGACAGTCATTAGTTGCAATTGTTAGGAGAGGATATCCTCCACTAATATCCTCTACATTTTCCAGTACGTAGCACTGGAATTTTGTGCATCAATGTCAATGTACATATGAAGTCTTTCGAGTTAAGCTCCTCTAAAATTGAGTGGTGGAGAATCAACATTTTGCTAAATCCATGTTCGAAAACAACCAAATTAGGAAGGTATTAAGAAAGGAAAGTATGCACATGGAAAGCAATGCCAGTAAATATTTATTTGTCTTGTTTTTTCTGTGATGGGTACTTTACTGAATAAAATCAAGTTAGCTCAAACTGAGAATATCACTAATATACTGTTTACATCACTTTATTATCAGGATTATTGCGTCACTTATGCCCACTTTGCTTTATAACCTTGTTCCACTTTAGTTTTGAACTTATTAGTTTAACTGGTTAAATTAAGTGGTAAGTTGGTTTGGTTGTAATTGTGAAGTGCAGATGTTGTTTGTCAAAATGAGTGTGGCTAAAGACTCGGCTAAATACATAGTTTGTCACTTGCAGATCGGTATACGTATGTAACTCAGCCTAAAAATAACGACGTCATTCGAGTTACAGAATGATACACTTCGTATTTAAAATATACAATAAAAAATATTGCGTTTTGCTAATAAAACGGAAGTTTAATGGTAAAAATTTGCTGCACTCGTGTAGAATTTTCAAAAATTTCAAAGCATACATATTTACTTGCACAATATCCCGAAATAGTAATGGTGAAACTGATTCCATTACTTTCAATCAAAGGGCTTGCTCAACTTAAAAAAGAATACGAGATGAGGTGGTTCATTAATTAGTCAGTCTGGTCTGGGTCTGGGCAGAGGCAGAAGTAGAGGCATGACAGATCCATTTGTTATGCATATTTCAGTTCTTTTCATGGCCACGGTCGTCTTATAGTCAGTTCTGCATGTTCTACTCCCATGTAAAACTGGACTGGCTTCGGATAAATATGACTCATTTCCATTCGCCAATATTTGTAGGCGTTGTGATTTTTACAATACAACGAGAAAGTGCAATACGAAATACATAAAAATGTACTTGATGCACTTTAATTCATTCATTCAGTGATTTAAAAATAATGTAAATATGGCTTTACAACAGTTAATTTTTATTGTTATTAAGAAACGCTAACATAATTGTCATATGTTCAAAATAGAGTTCTCTTGAATATTCATGAACATTTTCCTTGTTTGTTTTCTTATGCGATCTGGACTTTATGTTTAAAGTCGTCCAACATTGTCGTCCTTGAAGTAAACAAGTCTGCCGGATACTGCAGCCAGACAGATGAAATTAAATAAGCAAGTCTAGAAAGGAAGAAAGATGTCAATTTTTTGGTTCACCTTTTTGCAAAACAAATACAACTACAATTAAGATACGTCGAATTGATATGTAGTACAATACGTGTAGAGTGCATCAGAACTGAACCATGCACATTCTTAATTGGCACTGTGTGTTGCTCCTCAACGGACATAATGCTGTCCATGTTTATTTTTGTAACGTATGCACAGAGATACATTTCTCCTGTATTGATCTCATTGGATTTATTGAAATTCTCCGCTATGGTAGACTAATCTCAGGAATATGCGAAGATGGGAGTTACGTACACATGTAATGCATAGACAGCAATGAGTGGAACTATATCCGATTCCTGTTGCTAATCATACACCCAATTAGGGTTTTGGTTGTATTATTTATATTAGCAGAGCAAATCATGAACATACATATTTTGTATGGGATTTTTTACTTTGCAAGTACACAAACTTACCTACCGTTACGTGATTCGATTATAATCATCCTTGAAATAAATTGAATGTCATGATACGGATAAGAGACGTACTTTGATAGATTTGCAGCCGACAAAGCTCAATTGTGCTCACTTGAATAGCGACATGCATTCTGTACGACAAAAAGAAAACTAAACTTGAGGTAGGTCAGAAGAACCAGTGCACAAGTTTTCTTTTTGATGGTTGAACCATGTTTATGAAAGCACCAGCAGCTTATATATTTGTATTATTGACCACTCACAATCCTATTACCAATTCCCAGAAATGATGAAACGGCGTGGGTTTATTCTCTGATGGCTCAAAACATGTCTCGACGTAATCACATACGACTCACTCACAATAAATACATGGACGTATTTGTCAGATCTCTGTTACTCTAGATTCAGTGATGTCGTATCGCGGAAGCAAGAAATTATTTATTTATTGGATCTGGCATGATCCGATGCATTTCTAATGTGTGCATGGTACCTGTTGAGTTTAAGCACTTGCTGATTAAACTGGCTGAAAAGACACTTAAATGAAACTTAAATGAAGAAGTTGTGTGCCTTCAGCTCTACGGCCCACCCATCCACACCCACGTCCATCCATGCATTCACTCGCTAACTCACTCACAGGAATTTATGCTGCACGAGGTTGAACAAAGAGAAAAGCTACAACTGCGACTACTTGCGTAAGCAGTGACATAAAAGTAAGTAGCTGGGTGAAAGTAACGATCATGTCCGAAGCTCAAGTAGTGTAATGTGCAAGAGTGTGGGTGCTGATGAGAGGGTGACAGAGAGAGAGAGAGAGAGAAAGAGAAAGCAGCCTCACAGAGCCCGGGGCCGCACACACCTATGATTTTTATTTTTGTGCAGTTCATAACCTTATTGAAAGTATGTACATGCATGTGTACATAAATATGTACAGTGATAAAGATCACATGCTTTCAGATCTGCAATGAGTATAAGATATGGCTGCTTATTTGGCTTAAACTGTGTTACCATTTTCACTCATCGCAAAATAATGAAAAGAAGAGATTTATTAGGAACTCGTCTAGAAGTAATTCTGTAGTTACTGTTGATTGGATAGGCCCGTGTTATTTTTATTTTACTCAAAGCCATCTACCTCTCTTAATAAAATCTCAGAGTAGACGTGTTCAACTCGAACTATTTATACGTAGGAAAACAATATACGTGACGACATAACCGGATTAATTACCCATTTTGAGTATTGGATACTATTTTACGGTGTCAAGCCTCCTCCTCCTCTGATGTCACATGTCACTTTGACCCAACTCCTTTAATTGTCTATCTGCGTTACAGCCATGACCACTTGCGCACTTATCGCATGCAGATTTGCCAGCCTGGGGACGCCTCTGCTGTCTCTTGTGTTTATTTGGCAATATAATTACAGAAACACGTCAGACACACCCTCGAGTAGATGAGATGGACATTTGTTGACAAACAGGAATAGACTTTTGTTTGCGCACTTTGGAAAGAAAATGTACAGGTTGCATTTTATGTGTGGATATTTAGTGTGTTTTCATCCCAGTTCAGCTCAATTTCATCCAGCTCAAAATGCTGTAAAACTAGGAATGGAAAAGAAACAAGGAAAATTGAAATTGAATGGCACTTGAATGGAATGGGTGACGCACATGCAGCTTCCTTCCGGAGAGATCAGATATACGGAGAGCGTCACCACCTGCCCTTCACAGATCTCGATGCCCTTTGGATATGTGGTAGGGTCCTATGAGTGTACTAAAACCCTGCAGTGGTTTGACTCCATGGCCACATTTACGTCCGCCACACCCACTCAAAGGGATGAAAACCACAAAAGTTACCAACTTCAAAAATCCAATTTTGCGCGGATTTTGATAAAATTTGCATTTTTGTGATCCCAGATACTTGTCTGATAATATTCAATAGCAATCTCAACTTTTTTGAAATTTTCGAAATTTTCGAGCTGATGAACTATTCGAAAAAATTCAAAATTTCAAAAAAGTTGGGATATCTACTGGATATGATCACACAAGTATCTGGGATCACAAAAATGTAAATTTTATCAAAATCCGAGCAAAATTGGATTTTTGGTGACATTTAAAGTACATGAAAACGGCTTTTTTCGTGTTTTACGCGACTTTGAGTGGGTGTGGCGGGCGCAAATGTGGCCATGGAGTCAAACCACTTCAGGGTTTTAGTACACTCATAGGACCCTACCACATATCCAAAGGGCATCGAGATCTGTGAAGGGCAGGTGGTGAAGCTCCCCTCCTGAGAGTTGTGTATTGTGGTCCACTACATACTCCATAAGCCCCACCTCTCACGTCTCTCGGCATATTTATGTGTGTGTACATACATGTGCATAGAAAGCAAATATGTATTTTACTTTTCCAAGAATGCACAAGCTTAGCTGATTCAAAATTTAGAGTATATTTTTAGTTGTTGTTTAGCTGTTGAAGTCGGAGATTGTCAGAAATCTTGTTTTCATTCATGCTGACACAAGTGTTTTCAAGATTCTGAAAATAGAATTTTGTCAGGAGTTTCCAATTAAACTAACTTCACACATTGTACTCCTTAAGGGTAATTTCATCTGTATGTTATGAAAATTGGACATTGTGTCTAGTTTAACCTGTGGCTTGATTATTAAATTGTGAAATCGTGCCCACTTGGACATCAAATTTAAGCCAACCTACGTTGTACTACTATGAATTCCAGGGTTGCCAGGCTTTCCGCCATGACTGTCTGTCTTTGACACTATTTCGGTAGAACGATCAAGGTCATCCAATCGACTTGAAAGTTTGCACACCCTTTGTATAGCCCCCAGATTAGGAATTACCTACAAAGATCGAAATTAAGGAAAATGCGGCGAAAGTTTCTGGCTCGGGCTACATCAAGCCTGCCCAATGAATTTTGCTATGGATATTGCCATACTTTCTCTTATGTATTACTAAGGAAAACCTGCTCACTTTTCTCACCATTTCCAATCGACCGTGAATGGCGAATGGAGTAGAAGATTTCGCATAAAACTGTAATAACAGATAGCTCGATACCATGTACATTCTGGTAAATGAAACATCCCAAGTTCAAGAACATAATAATACTTTTCCTCCTCCCCAGCCCACTCAATAGCACTGTTTCCATACGAGCAGTGTTTACTCGGGAGTGGAGTTGCCGGTGATGTTGGAGAGTGCAGTTGTTTGTTGATAAGCAGCAGCAGGAAGAAAGGGATCGAGAGACAAGAGAGGCTTTGGACCAACTCTGGCTTTCTGACGTCATTGCATTACCTAACTCAACTCCAGTGCTGGTCCCCTCTTTCACACATCCAGATTTTGTGAACAAAATTGCACAAGAAAATTTTGCCACGAGAGAGAAAGAGAGACGGAAATACTGTCCCTTGTTGCTTAACCAAGTCCTTGAAAAACAAGACATGGGCTGGATGCGTGTGTGTGTAACAGATGTAATGACTTCCTTGTCTCGTCCTGAAATACGTAAAGTTGTTTACGCAATTTTATACTTTATAAAACTGCAAATAACTAGGTTCAAATAATACACTACTAATATTTGTGCTTCTATTTTTATTCCACTGGTTTAAACTTGGTGAAAGTTTCGTCTTTTTCTGGAAAAGTTGGTATTAGCACGTGTTTACTTTTGTAAATAGAGTCCCAACAGAGCGAATAAAACTTGAAAGTTTTATTCTTAACTGTGTCAACTTTTTACGTTTCACCATGATCATTAGTACATTACATTATGTGTGCTTATCCTTAGTATGAATTAATATTAAGCTATACACATAGGATGATGCGTATGGTTGTGCTGCAATTATCTAGAAGGACTATTAGTGCATACACTCATAGTTGACAGTTTATTTAAAAAGTTTCAAGTCTAATCTTTCATCTAATAACTATCAGAATCGGGGAAAGAAAAACTTCATGATTCGAAAAAAAGAGTTAAAAACATGAACTAGGTTTTCTTAAATGTAAAATAATTTATCCATCTGGAATCTCAACTTGATAAGAAAGTGTTTGTAAAGGCTGTCTGAGGCTCAGCCTAGTAGGAAGATTTTAGGGTGGGGGAGTGATAAATGTGCGAACGAGGTAGAAGGTGCATCATAAAGGCCGAAATTATTGTGAAGGATATGGAGTGTGGGAAAAGAAATGAGTTTGGCGGAGAGTATGCAGGGAGAAGGAAACGTCTATAGAAGAGAAGAAGAAGTGTGAAGTAGATGAAATGTGGTGAAGTAAACCAAAGTGAAAGCACGGTGAGGAAGTGCAAAAGTCAAAGAAGGAGAAAGTGTTAGCACTGCACACACTGTGAGCGTATAACCTGCTTCACCTCTCATTAGCGGGTGTAAGTAGTTTTCCACCACGACCAGCCAGAGCATCACTCCCATTCTATTCGGCACTTTCACTTGCCACAATGTCGGAACAGAGATTGCAATATGAAAACTCAAGCCTCACCTGAGTGAGAATATGTTCAAGTAACATCTCCTTAAACACCTGAAACCATGGGTTTTTGGTCGATTTCCTTTTCGAAATACTTGGTAGTAATGATTTTCGTGGTGGGATCTGAACCATACAGTTTCCCATTGTGAGGAAGGAATGAGGAGGAACCTGATGAAAGCAAGCCGCCGTGGACGAGCAGGCCTCTGATCAGGCCTCTGATCTGCTGTTGCTGCTGCCTGATGCATGGGGAGAAAGTGGGAGACGAGGCTGGCTGAGCTGCTCTCTCGAATCGAAACCTCCTCCTGCCGGTGGTGTTGCTGGGGGATGTATTTGTGTTGGGTCTGCCTGGCTGGCTGGCGAACCTAAACCTGTGTAAACCAAGAATCGGATAATGTTGGTTGAATGGTGACTGAACCTATTGATCAGTTCAGATCACATAGCATAGTGTTGGCCAGCCGCAATCATGCCGCCACCGCGAGGGGACTTTCACTTATTTGGTGTACAATAGGAAATATGATCCACAAACGAAATGTCGATGACAATTGAATAGAGAGCTTATACTCAAACTCCGCTATGATTAAAGTGCGACTCGAAACGTAGTACAACTATTCCTTCCACTTGACTTGTGTACACACACAGGACGTCACAATAATAAATAAAACCATCTCATCTTAGAAAATGCACATTTTTTCCGAGGGTGAAAGCAATAACAAAAGTACGAGTGGGAAATGGCTTGGTCCGAATGTGGGACGACTGATGGACGTATAACCTACATATCCGAAGCATGTGTGCGAGTGTTGCACCACCACCAGCATCATCAGTGAGTGAAGAGATCGCAAATTGTGTGAGCAGTTGATCATCATCATCATCCTTGGCTAGATTCTTTCCGCTATTTTTAGCAAAACTCCCTAAAATTGTGATCCGTGTTGTGAGTTGCATATGTTGTAGTAGTGCCTATGTTGGTGTTCGCTCGGCGCCCAGTGTCGTCGGTTCGGAGGAGGAGGAGGAGGAGGCGGCCGCGATGGTCGCTTAAATGAAATGAATGTATCACATCATCTTCTCTTGCATTCAACGAACTAACTAACTCGGTTAACTCGGTTCCCCTGTTTTGGTCCACGTTGCAAATTCTATACATTATATATCACACGAGTGTCGGCAGGTTTCGCATGGAAGCAAAGAGAAAGAGAGATAAACGCCCCTGAACTCGGTCGGTCAGTCAGTCGGTTACGAGATCGAACAAATAAATGCTTGCGATGCGTGTGTTTTCTAGTCATCCAGAAAACTTGCTCGGCCAGTTATGATAACTTTCATAAATTCAAAAGGGCTAATACCTAGTAGTGCACTTTCTGCATAGAAAATCCTCATTGTTTTGCATAAATATGTCATACAGGAATTTAATCAAGAATAGATTGACATAAATGAATTGCAGAAATAAAATTGCTACAAGAGTCAGAAGACAACTTTGTTGTCGTATGTACATATACGATGCATGAGCAGATACTAATCGCCAATGTATTTTATTGTTTTTTTAAGTATACCTCCACGTATTGTTTTATGAAGTAGTGTTGCTAGAATGATTGGAAATTATTAAATGAACATTTTTTGGGAGGTAGAAAAGTTGTCTAGGAAAAACGATTGATTCACTGCTACACCAGAGCAATCTTTTTTTATTTACAAAGTTGTGAGGAAAGGGCACGTTACTGTCTTTGATCTGATTGAATGTAAGTTGAAGTTGGTAGGGAACCACTCCCCCACGATGATTGTGATTGATATTTCTTTTATTCATGTGTTAAACATATCTCTAAAAGCGGATCCATTCGTTTTAATGCTACATAGAGTTCTACATACATACATGGTCATGTCAGATGGTCGGATTGTAATGCAATCAGCAAATAGAAATGTCGGTGCGGTCTGACAAGGTAAGAAATGTGAGTTGAGCGGATGAAAATAAAGTTTACGAAATTGTAACGATTTGTTCGAAAACTTGAAGGAGTAGGAATAGGACATAAATTAGGATCGGCTGTATGGAAAGTGGGGAGAAAGTATTATTTTAGCTTCAATTCTTTCGCAGAATATATGCACATAGGTCTCATGAATGGACTTAATGGCATCATCAATTATTCAAAAACTCATTAGCTTTTCACAATTTAAAATCTAGCCCAAACGTTACTAAATTAATCTTTCGACGCACAACTACAAGTATTTAGACAATTGCAAAATATATGTCTTTAGCATAGTCTAAATAAGCTCTGTAGAAGTTTTATCAATGTATTTTCTGATTATTCCATTTATGTGCTTTCACTCAAGGGATGATTAATTTGATGTTACTATACATTGGTTTTGTCCGTTCAATCGAATTTTGTAAAATAAGTCTTGGAAAGTTCGAAAAATTATCACTTCATTGTTAACGTTGCAAGAGTGAAAATTCCTTACTGGCACAACCTATATTAACATGAAATTAATCCCCCAAGTGCAATCCCCTTGCATTGAAGTATGTACTCTTATAAGAAGTCCTTACTTATAAAGATTTGGATTTGATACATGATACGCTTTGGAAATTTGGAAGAAATATTGCTCAAAAAGTGTGTCGGGAGAATATTTGTTTGTTTTATTTTATGGTCCATTCAAATCAATTCACTTCATTTCCTGACAAGAAAAGTTGGTTATGTTAGCACGTGGATCAGCCTTAGCGAGGCTGATTCTGGAGAAGGACCACACCTTGATACTCTAGATGATAAAAGTCTGCTCGTCTGCCATGGCTTACCTTCATCCGTCCCGCACAGCTTCCCGTTATTATGATTATTATATTATTATCGAATCACTCTCAATATTGGTTTCCTTTTCTCCTTTCTCCCAACCCAGAATTGGCGACTTCCTTGTTTAAAGGCAGGATTTGCAGAGGAGGGAATGGCTGATAGAGGAGCCTACTCCTTGTTGACTTTATGTGTTGTGGGAGACTTTATGTAATAACCACCAGCAGGCTGAATGCAGGCTTTATTACGGTTTTGTTGTGATTATTTCCGTATTTTCAATTGTTATTGGGAAAATGTGCCATAAATCATGGTATATTGTGTTAACCTCAACATATGTATATCTACCTGTTACATTATCTGCATACACACGTCTAATTCTAATCCACATTCCACCCAAATGTTGACTATATTTTTGAAGTAGCAAATTTCTATCTATTTGCATTTCTACATAATTGAAATTTATATATATTGGTCGCTTTCAAAGTTGATCAAGTCGATAAATTATTTGTTTAAATAAAAGTAATATGACAATGAGCATAATCTTACCATACTGAATTTATATGAGTAAATATGCTAGCAAATTAGTGCAATAATGAACATTTTCCAATTTAAAATCCAAGACTGGGTCAAATAAAGAGTGAAAAAGTAGCAAGTAAACAAGTTGGAGGCGGCGTATATAGACCGCACTTTCTTGCATGCGTACATCTTAATATAATATCCTCCTCTCCACCTATCTTATCGAACGAATCGAGTTATCGACTACCCACTCCGACCTGTTTTATTTAATGTTGTTGTTCCTGGATTGATGTTGTGAGGACGAACGTATTTATTTATAGCAGACCACAGAGATGGATTTCATTCTCATTTGACTAAAAATAGACCCCGATTCTAAATCCGTGGAGGAGTGGAGGTATATATAGAAAAACTCGGAAACAAATCACAAACAAGAAATTCAACAAAGTTCACCGTCAAGTCGTACAAGGGAAAATTTGCTATAGATCATCATTAACGGGTGGCTGGTGGTTCGGTGGGTATAAATTTACCAACGTACACAATATTGTTTCCTAATATAAACCTCCAACCTTGTCTCCTATTCAAATTATACTCCAATTCCTCATGCTCATATTTTTAGTGTGGGATCAGACCACAACTTTTTTTTTGTATCATGATCGAGAGTCATATCTCAACCAGGAAAGGCCATAATATCCACCTCCTCTAAACACACGGACTCATTGCATGGCAGAAGAGATGTTGGAATGAGCTCTCCTGTTGGGAAATAAAGGATTGACTACTTGGCAGAATGGCAGAGAGGAGTATACGTACATAGGTATACGGATATATATTTCTATGTGTGGCAGTGGCCTACATTCCAGATTCCAGAAGACCAGATTCCGAAATGAATGTAGTCCATAGCAGAGAGTTGGTTGGTGAGTGAGACGGATGGGATGATGAGGGAAAGGCGAGTTCAACTCAAGCAAGGAATGGTTTCCTCTGGGAGAAAGCACCAGGCACGGCGGCTCCTAGGCTCCTATAGCGGGGGAGTGAGTGAGGTGTGTGAGTTGCTGGAATATAAGTAAGTGGATCGGCGTGTGCGGATGTATGTGCACTGGATGAGCGACTCGTGCCTTGCCTTTCGCCTCTGCCCCCCTTTGTTGTGCGGAGAAGTGCTATAGAGGAGACGACGAGGACTTTCACTCCCTCGGAAAGAAGGGCTGATGAATATTTTCAATTTGTGGAGCCAGAGAGGAAATAATGTTGGTGATGAAAAGGAGAATGTCTTCATTATTTGTAGAGGTTGCATAAGCTTTGTTGATGTTTATACCCATGCAAACAAGCCATGGCCTCGCCGGCATTATCAGCGTACGTATTAAGCAGATGCGGACTTTCACCTGCAGTTGTTGAGTGTGTTGTGCTATTTTCTTTTTACACTGACCAAGTTTCGATTTAAAGAATGCAATATGGATTTCAAGGTTAAGCCGAGACAACTTTTTTCAAAGAGAAGAGATGAACGCTTTGATGGGATGATAGATTTGAGCAGTCTTTGTGATTTTCAATAAATTTGGGAATTTGAGGGATTCGAGTTATTTTAGAATGTTTGGTTTGTCCAGAGCGTAATAATAGAATTATAGAGTAGAGCAGAGAGCTACTAGGATTACGAGAGAGAGAGAGAGTAAAGGAAAACGCTCAGGAGTAATCTAGGTCAAGCCAAGTTAGACTCACTCTACTTCCAATCCTTCCATTATTATTATTTCCAACCAGGCTGGTTGTGTGGTGCATTCCAAATGGTGACTAGAGTATCGAGTGCTCGTCCAAGCACTTTGTTAAACTTGACAAATATGATGCGGACGAAGAAATTGCAAGGAAAAAAGAGGACAAAAATTACACTTGTGTAGCGTTGAGGTGATTTGTTGGCTGGAAGTGTGTTCACCTGGAGAAGGTGAGTGAGACAGCCTCCAGATCAGTGTGGATGGACCGAATGTTTTGGTGAGCATTGAGTCGAGTAGTGAGATTTGATGAGAAAAGAAAGCATTCTCTGGCTGCTCTCTGGGTGGTTCGGTGGGTTGGTCGGTGTGGGTGTTTCCAACTTTCTCCCTTCTGCCGAACTGTGCCACATGTCTGCCAGTCAAGGGCATCCTCTCCAGTGACCCACCACCAGCACCATCCCAGCAAAAACACGCCATCCACGTATTCACAAAAGTATCCGGTACAACCGCAATTGCAACGGGTGGAATATAATGCATGAATTATGCAGACTGGTTATGGGTTGAGACAAAAATAATCAAATTGTTACCCTCAATTTCATGCATAATTATTTAATGTGGTAAATTCGAGAAAATGGAAACCCCTGAACTTGAAACCGTGTAAGAAGAGGACGTGAAATTAAATTAATATTTATTACCTCGTATTGATTGTTTTAGTAAGAGTTGAACATTGTCAGTTTGTTTAAGGTCAACGTTGTAAACAAACATTATGTTAGGAACGGGATGGTGAGATGGATGGGTGGACAAACACGGTGAGCATGCCCCTCTGGAGAAAGTAGGTCTGCCTGAATTTCATGGACAAGTCAAGGTTCTTTCCTTCTCGGCTCTCTTTTGAAGGAAAAGGAAACCCTGTTGGATTCTAGATTTTTACTTTTACTCCTTTCATGCCTGGCTGGTTGTCAGCATGGTCTGCAATTCGAAGATCACATAATATTCATCTCCCTCGCTAAGTCCTCCTCCAAATCTCTAAGTCTTCAAATAACTCCCAAATCTTCCTTTTGTTATGTTCTCAAGTCTGTCGAGAAGAAAAGGAAGGAAAGAAATAAAATGTCTTTCTTATTCCATTCTGCCCAAAACTCCTATGATTTCCACACTGCTAAAATACAATGCACTAAACGTAGCGTCACATATCAATAAAAGTGTTCATAGTTGTACAGATGTAGTAAATATCCCAGATTTGGGTAGGATGCATGTACACACTATCTGCTATCTAAAGGTGAATGTAATTTTTAGTATATTACTATTGTGAAGTACTTTACCCAACTTTCTGCATTACCGAGGTTTTCTCCTCAACCCACATCAGGTTTTCCCTCTACTTTATTCCCCATATCAACAAATAAGTGGCATTTCTTTTATTAATACGTCGTTTTGTTGAATAAATTATAAGCTAAGACCGATAATAAATAAATGTGCTTCCGGTGCACATGTAAAAAGATAATAACTAAATATTACGTGTAACAACTATAAGGATGTGTCATTATCATAAATAATATATACATATTTGCATAATAATGACGCAATTTTTCACTTCATTTTTCTTTCATACAAGTAAATATGTCCAGTTCAACTGTCAAACTAATGTCAATTATTGTTCATCGTTCAATTTTATACCAAGATAAATCATGCCTGGTTAATGAATGAAATCTAAATGCTGTTTTTTTGTTTTCCAGTTTTTTAGATAAGGTTAGCGATATAAAGCTAACAAATTATACGCCTACTGAGCAAGTAAGTATATTATTTAAAAAATTGTTACAAAAAGTCATACAAAAGACAAACAAACCAGTCAATATATTGTCCACTTTTTTGTCATTTGTAGTCCTAATTCGATACATATTATGGCAGTTCAGTAGGAAAACCTTTACAAAACTACTCATAAGATGTGTCAATTTGAATGATTTATTCATGCCAATTAAAAATTTAAATGGTTTTCTATCCTACTTATTTAGTGGACTGTTTTATTTGCATTGTCATAATTTATGGTTGTTGGCAAAGGTTTACGAGTTGCGAAAATAAACCTTATATGAGAATTTGCCTTCCAGTAGAAAGAAGGGCAAATTCACAATTAAAAATTTGACAAAGATGGGAAGTGTTTAGCGAGATAAACATTTAGTGTCTCAAGTTGTACATTGTGGTTATTTCGTTTTTACAGGATATATTACGGTGTCGTGTTCTAACGTCGGGTATTTTCGAAACTCGGTTCCAAGTAGACAAAGTAAATTTTCAGTAAGTGAACTTTCTACTTATGTAACTCCAGCTCACAAGCTAACATAAAAACGCTTATTTTCAAATGCAGTGTGGAACTTGTCATTCATGTTGGGTATTGTTATTTGAGTGCTTATTGTGACGAAACAAAATGTGTGTTTGGTGTATTCGTGCAGTTCTTTCTCACACTTCTGACTTTTGATCGCGTCTCACGTAAGATTTTCTTACAGGCTGAAAATTGAAGAACCAATTACATCATTTTTTAGAAAATATTCTTTACAAAAACTTATGATTAACAGCAACAAACTTGTATTTCATGTTTTAATTCGTAATGGCAAGCAGACCCAAGTATGAATTCCAAGTTCCATTACTAGTGACCATATATACTTCATGCAAAAATCAATTTTGGGGGGTCACAGTTTGCGTTTTTACATTGTGTTTTTAAACTTACAATATGTCCTTAATATTGTCTTTTCTTAATCGCAGTTTATTCGACGTAGGAGGACAGGTTTGTCTTAATAAAGATTATTATAAAGTTTGAAATTAGTATTAATTGTGAATATTTTTTTATATTGCGACATGAATGATTCCTCGTGTTAATTTAATTTTTAACATGATGTCGTTCACCAGAGGTCGGAACGGTAAGACATCGTTCGTTTTACTTGCAGTATTTTTTTTACCTTGTTAATTAATTCTCTTAATTCTTGTCTTAATTCTAGGAATAAGTGGATTCAATGTTTTAGTAAGTATTTATTTGCATCACTTGTATGCGTTCTGGCATCAAGTGTCGGACATGTTAGCTAATTTCTTGTGCACTTTTCAGATGACGTGACTGCCATAATCTTCGTGACTGCTTGTAGTAGTTTCAACATGGTGCTTAGAGAAGACGGTAAGAATACATAATACAATTCAATACCAACAATTAAAATTCGGATCCATGAAACTCAGCTACGAGTGCATAGTAAAAGCACACTTTATTCTCTTTTTCTATGTAATGCAGCTTCCCAAAACCGGCTCAAAGAGTCCCTCGAGTTATTCAAAAGCATTTGGAACAACAGGTCGGTAACTAATTTACAATTCCATTGCAATGAATATAAATAAGAAATGTATTATTATGATGAATGCATGTGCAATTTTTAAAATTGTGCTTATCGTCTCCTTCCCATTCAGATGGCTACGGACAATCTCAGTGATTCTGTTTTTAAACAAACAAGACCTGTTGGCGGAGAAAATAAAGGCTGGCAGGTCCAAGCTGGAAGACTATTTCCCCGACTTTACGAGATACCAGACGCCAAGTGACGCGGCATCGGAACCCGGCGATGACCCCGAATTCGTCCGCGCCAAGTATTTCATTCGCGATGAGTTTCTCGTAAGTATTTTCATGTTAAAGTGCGCTACATACATATATTACATAGCAGAGAAAAGTGATCATCCATTTTTTAAATTATAACAGCGGATCAGCACAGCAAGTGGGGATAATAAGCATTACTGCTACCCTCACTTCACATGTGCAGGTAATAAATGTTATTGGAAATTGTTGTAAGCATACGAATAAATCATATGGGGCGAATTAAGGTAGCTATTCAATTAGGGTATACAGTTTTTCATAAATACGGCATTTTTACCACAGTGGTTGGCGGACCTCGGACCTCGCCAGTCCGAAATAGTTCATGCTTTTAGGATGTAGAAAGTTGTTGGATACCTACCGTAATTGTCTTAGCTACCTTGAGGGAGAATAAAATTGCATTAATTTTGATCTGAATCTTTGTAGTTGACACGGAGAATATCCGTCGAGTGTTTAACGACTGCCGAGATATCATTCAGGTTAGCGTTGGTTTTCTCACTTTGCCAAACCATATGAACATATGAATGAGTATAAATATGAATTTTATTTCTTTTTGCAGAGGATGCACCTCCGTCAATACGAGTAAATTTTTTAAAGATAATTATTTAACTTTCTGCTATAATTTTTTCTACTTTAAAAAATTGAAGAGATCAAATTTTAAGGCTCGGAATTTTTACAAAGCTATGAAAATTGTCGCGGAAAGTTAACTAATTCTGTTGATAAAAGGATTCTTATGGATTTCAACCTGATTGATGTCTTTCTGTAAATTAGGTTGCTATGAAACAAGAATCAAAATTATCTCATTTATTGGAAGTATCGGAGCAACCTCATGGCTTGTCTTCATCCACGACCCCCATCACCACCACCACGGTTACTTATTCCACCGACTGGACTACTCCATCGAAGCGCATAATCACGACCACCGTTTACTTGATTGACTACATGAATAATAATATGTGTATGCTTTAGTTGGACAACTCGGACCTTATCTTTTTACACACTCGTAGTTCACAACCAATCATTATTACTCAATTTTCGCGATTCATTCTATAAACAACCGATTACAATAGGGCTCATATTTTCAGTCCAATTGAATCGTTGCATCATTTGTTTTACTAGACCATCAATGCCTCCATTTTGAGTTGCTTATAAGAAAAAAAAACAATTGTTACGAGCCAGCAACGAACTGAGGATTACTTTATGCTTTGAATTTGAATGAATTTCACAAGTGTTCTCATCTACAATTTCTTTTCATCAATCATATCATTTGTAATTTCATGGAACCTTATTATTATTATTATTATATTATGTCAATCAAGTACCTTAACACACCAACAACCCAGCAAGCAGTGAAAAAAACAATCTTTTAGAATAACTAATAAAGTTGACCTAAGGCAGCCATTTCCAGAAAAAAAAGTCTCTAGTCTTCCCGACACGTTTACATCAAATTAATTACATTACAATGTCATTAAGTATAATCTTAAAGTAAAATTAATACATAAATATAATAATTAATTGTAATTTAATGGAGAAAAAAGCCGAGCTGTGTACTGTGAGGTTTATTATTTCAAACAGGTGCAATTTAAAAATTTTACTCCTTGTTTCATTATTCGTCTTTTTAGAATATAGTGGACAAGGTTAAACGCTTTCAATTCAAATGACGCTATATTGTTACATTATTATTATTGTTACATATTATATAATAGAAGACAGTACAGTGCAGTTTGTTTAGAGACAGATGAGTACATTGCCATTAATAATTAATTTTCATAATAATGCGCCGTCATAATGTCGTTTGCCACGATTATCGAGTATAATAATAGGTTCATTCAGTCCCATCAGCTCTGATAGCCTTATTTTTAACGTTTTATAAACACCTTTTTTTGGTATAAAGTTTATATGAATTTCAAAAGTCCCCACCATATGAACTTGCTCTTGTTTGTCAATTGTCAATATTTTATGTACAGTTTTGTTTTATTTTACTAGAAATATTTTTTAAGTATCAAATTACAGTCAGTCAATTTTTCATTCATTCCTCAGGACAGAATCTCGATCCAAGTCCACAATGTTGAGTTCTTATTTAGTTATATATAAAGCTTTAAAGTTATTATTACTTTACGCAATTGTTAAGTATATTTCTTTGACGTCGTAGTTGTGAAATTATATAAATTTGTGAGAGAACAAATTCCTATGAATTGATGTTTTTTTTGTGGGTGCAATCAACGGCAATCAAGACTTGACTTATTTTATCCAGACAAGCTGTCGCCCATCCATCCATTTTAAGAGTTTTTACCGTAAAAGATTTACAAATCCAAAGTTACAAATTTCAATCTGTATCTGCGTACACCTTTGGGTAAAACACTGTAAATTAAAAAAAGTTCTTTTCATAAATCACCCTCCAAAGCTGAAAATCATTGTTTAAAATTTTGAACTTTGCGAAGTTTAAATGCCAAGGTTGATTATTTTGACTTTTCGTTTTTGAATAAAAAATAAAAGAGTCTTATCATGTAAAATTTGATTTGGTAATAAATTGCCAGATAAGCTACTTAATAACAGACCTATGATACAAGCATCGATAACAGAAAGTCTTCTTCATTAGTGAGGGTATAACGAAATGTGCATCAGAACTAATTTACCATGAACAAACTAAACCAATGAATGTGTTTTATACTGATTAATTAATTAAAACCGCTACATACGAGATAAGTTACGCTCTAGTGATAAGTGTTCAGAGTGGAAATAAGTAACTTGGTTTAATAGCCAGTATAAAGAAACAAGCCAACTATGCTAAATAAAAATAGCCAAGTGTGCGTATGGATGGATGCATGTACTTTTTGAAGCAGGACAAGTGATTTGTTATTAATTTCTTGATTTACTTGTGTTTGCAAATTTTGTTGAGAAACTAAATTATTTTGTTAACTCTGTTATTGTTCCTCACTATTTTCACACTATTAATTAAATTTTAATTATTTGTATATCAATGTATTCATTGTCAAGTAAAATCAAAACATGCCATTGCTTAAAGAATTGCTTATTTACAACTTATTGGTGCTAAATATGAGGTTATCTTAAATGCTATGAATCAGAAATATAATGGCACTTTATGCAGCATTTCTACTAAAAGCGAACATGAGAATCACGCAATTATTGAGTACACTATACATATAAATATATATATATATAAATATATATATTGAATACATATAGTATAATTTTGTAATTACAGACTAGAGCAATTATACACACAGACACCCTTGTTGTGTTCTTTTTATATAAAGGTACGTTGTCTTCTGATGCGGTCATGATATACATATATAGTGCTATATAAGTAATGTAATAAAGCTATAATATAACAAAATACGCCATTCTCCTCGACTACTCTAATACATTTGAGAGCATAAGGTTAAAAAAGGTGAATTAATATGGATTTTACGAACAATTTTTTACAAAACCATGCCCACGAAACAGAATGTATGAATGTCGAAAACCATGATGACCTACCTTCATTAGGGTCACGCCAGCACATTTAATTTATACATATAAATTTACTTTAAGCCAATTCCCTCCGTAATTCCCGCATATGATGTAAGCCATGATATATTATGAAGCTGCATTTGCATCTCCGTAGCTTTAATGATGAACTTAAGCTGAATTAATTATCTACCTTAATGATGTCTACATGAAACGAATAAATGTATAATTATAAAAAATATGTATGTCATGTACCGTCACACTACATAAAATATAACGGAAGAAAGGTGGAATAAATTACACTTAAAGAAAATACCCAATTCTGCATACATTAATCTATTGTTAATAAATGCATAAATATTAGCATAAGCGAATAGTCCGAACATTCTGCCTAGGATGGATGGATGGATTAGATTACTACATAGATTCGGTATTGACAACATTTTATTACATACAGATTTACAAAAATTATCAAAATTACTCTCCCCTCTATCTTGATCGGTAGCGTTTGTCATTTATAATTGGCAAGAACACGCAATGAAAAGTTAACTTGTCTAAAAAAGCATAAAGCTTTGGTAAAAATAGGTACTGGTTTATGGTATGCAAATTCGTACTGTCAACTTTGTTTCACCTCTGAAAAATATGGTTCTCATTCAGTTGTGGTTTGGCATCTTACTGCCAAACTCTTACTCTGTACAAAGCAAGCGCTTATGCAAAAAATAGTTACTCTAACTTGTAAAATTTAAAGGATAGGTGCACAAATTAATCCTAATCCTAAGTTATCCCACACTGAGAATTGATCAGGTAGTTGAAGAATTGTACAAAGAACTACAGATAGAGGTACATACATAGAGTTGCATGGGTTGCATGGCAATTTTTTATGCACATACTGATTGTTAGTACATCATTTCAACAATATGCATATGTCTCGCTCAGACTATATTTTATTTTTAAAAGCATCCAATGCATGGAGAATTCCATTAGATGTAAGTTCTTTTAAAACAGAAAATCAACACTTTAATTGAGTATGAAACATGATGTTATTTAACACAATGTGTAAAATGCAAATGCATCTATATATTCTGCTTTATGTAAGGTTTTTCTGAAGTTTTTTGCTTACGCTAAATTGCATGATAAAACAAGTAAATTTTTATGGATCAACTTTTAGGAAAGTGTAATAATTAGCTAGCAACTGGAGGCATCATGATATGAACGAGTGTTGAGTTGAAGGTTTTGAGGCAGATTTTGTGAGTTGAAGGTTGTAAGGAAGATAAACTCATACAAGGAGTTGAGGTAGGATGGTTATATGAATTCGTGGACTTCCAACAAAGGATTTGCACCTCAGAGACAGAATAATTTTACAACGTGTTTTTCTACAAGGCCAACACGTCCAGTTATTCATATACCCACTGACAGAAGTGAAAAAGTTCGGGTTGCCGCATGATGGCACATGATACTATTACATAGGACAAAGAAATTAACATGATTTCCACCATCGAGTCTGCTGACTCGATGAAAAAGTCTTATGTAAGAAGAATGAAAAAAGATTTTAGGGTTGAGGTCACTTTTCATTTCATTTGTGTGGCAGGCTCCAAGTGGACCAGTTGTAACGGCGATAGCTTAGTTGACTTACCTAAGTACCACATTATTGATTTATTGACTGTAAGTTTTCTCAATTTTAATTTATGGTAGAATCTTTAAGAATATGAATATATATTTTCATCCCTTATGCAGATCAACTGGTTTAAAATTGAAGCATACGAAACATGAAGCTGTCGGAGTGTAAAAACTATTTCTTTTACTGCATAAACGAACAAATTGAACTTTTGAAGCCGTACCTGCTGTCACTGCTAATCACCTTATGGTTCATCCTGGTATGGAAGTTGTCTCCAATGGCATTTGGCGTGATTGGAATAACGTTACTTAATTTTATACTGATATGTGGTTTACTAATTACAAAGTTCTTGGAGAATGTAAGTTTTGCATTTTAACATTCGATCAGTTTTTGTAGATTTATGTTTGATAAATTGTTTTTATTATTTTAATGTATATCATACTTTATTTAAAACGTGTAGATTTGATCTCTACGTAATTCCAACCTTGTATAACTAACTAAATGATCTCAATAGTTGTTGAAAAATATCACATTTTCACTAATTAGTAATAAATATCTTATGTCAATAAAATTATAGCTATACCTGCATTATCAGTGCATTACACCTGCAATTTAGTTGACAATAAGGCGACACGATTTTCTAAAAACTTGAAATTAGCACCACCCAGTTACTATTTGGTACTTTGGTAGATTTTGAGATAAAAACGTGACTTGCAAGCATGCAATGCAATACAACATATAGATGAGGATATCCCAATATCCATGGAACGTAGCAACATATATCCTGTTTACAGTCTTTTGTCAAGGTCTTTGTACTAGGGGGGGTTGCTTTGGAGATGAACTCGAAGCTACAACATTGTTGTAGCTTCGAATTCATCTCCAAAGCAACCCCCCAAGTGCAGGGACCTTGGTCTTTTGTACATTAAAGCTATATAATTCGTGCGGAAGTTACTTCAATGTCCGCACCTTTAAAGGAAAAGTATAAACTAGATTCAGAATCTTTAAAAAAATTGGTTTCGATAATTTTTACTTATATAACATACTAAGCTAGTCAATGTTCTTTCCTATTTGATTCAGAGCTTTGAACTTTCCACTGTCGATCAGATTTCGATTGTAATTTGTTAATTGTTGGCTTGCCCCATGTGTAAACCCAAATTAGACCGATAATAACACAAATTACAGACTCAATATAGTAGCCGTCCACTTCTGCTATACATTTAGATTTTAGAGTAGAGCTACAGGCCTGTAAAAAGAAACAAATAAAATCATTAATATATATTGGTGGATATGAATGCGGTGATCCAGCAATTAAATGAAACATTCATAAACTACATGCCTGCTTTAACTCATGAGTGGAACAGTCATTATCAGATCTTGCCTCACAGTACTTACGACTAAGTGGATCAACCTTAAATATAAATGAATATAGTACATGATTATTTCAATAATTATGATTTTTAAGATTTTCATCAATCTGGTCTATTCACCATCCATAAAGCCAAAGTTCCGGGCCAGTTTCCCCCAAGATTGCTTAATGTGTTTAGAAGAGTCATATAGGTTCCTCCAACGGTGGGATCACTAATTTTGGCTGTTCGAAAAAGACAAATACATGTTTTAGCTGTGTATTATGTTCACGTCAATAAGAATTTGTTTTCCATATAATGTGAAGCATTCACTTCTGATATTTTATATCAAATCTCCCTCAACGATACATTGAAAATAAAACCGAAACTTACCGAAAAAACTCATCACTGCCACAAACATACTGTACACAGAGATCTAAACCACACCCACATTTCGTATGAACATGTTATCCAACCTCAATTAAAATATATATGCTTTTTATTATAAGTTCTAACCTGATGTATGGAATATACCAACACTAAAAACGTGTAATACGGCCATCCATAAGAACCATCTGCAGATGCAAAATACCTCGGGGTTGCGTATACAATTGCAGCAAAGATAAGACCAAATACAAGTCTGTTTTGGGCAAAAAAAATAATCATGAGATCATGCGTAGTCATTTTTATGCTAGATAAACTCACCTGATGGGCATAGCTTTTATAAATATTCCCATTGGTTTTGACCCTAGTTAAAGGTTATTTCGTTTAGTTCATTGGATTATTGTAGATTATTAGGTAACCAATTTTTACCAGCAGTGTATTTGCTTATGAAAAGCGGCAGGACAATTTGCAAAGGGGTCATTGGGATTGCTAAAATAAATAATTCAGTCAGACTTCAGGTAATCTTACGGCAAATCTGTATCATCCTGATATCACGTGATAAATCTAACCTAATAGGGCCAAGCGATCTTTTGGAACTCCTGCCTCTACTAATTTTAGTCCTGTTACAGAGTCTGCTGCAGCAAAGCCAATCTGTTTGAATTAGAAGACAAACATTAACACAATGTATACATCAATCAGATAACACAGTTATGTTCAATATACTAGAATATATGGACACCAACCTTGCATGTGAGTAGGAAAAGAATAAGTCTCTTTACAGATTTTAGACGAATAATGTGCCACAACAATTTATAGCTATCTACAAGGCTGAGACGAGGTTCATCTGAAAAGTCTATTTCCTCTGGTTTCTCAGTTTTTAGAATCCATACAAGAGTGGTGGTGATTAGGAAGACCCAGCTCCAAAAGTAGAGGAATTCTATATATTTAATAAAAATAACATCTAAGTAAATGAAATCGAATGCTATTTTGACTATTCATAGATTATGAATAGTAAAGAGCAGCAAATTCTTGAATACCAGAGAGGGTCACCATTCCAATAGCTTTCGCTGCATCTGCAGATCGCAAATAATTGTTGCAGAAATCCGCAGATTCCAAAGCCAGGAAAACAACATACCCCAAGAAGTAACCAGCCGTTTGTCCAACACTATTGCATGTGGAAGCGTATCCAACATTTTCCCTGAAACGATCGATACCACAAGTTTCACACTTATAGCATAATTTACAGAGTGACAATTTGTTGTCGAACTAAGCCTCCTAACTTAGTAATACGGCATCCAAAAAATTATACCTCCTCAACATAGTTAGTGCCCACCCATCAACAGCAATATCTTGAGTCGCAGCGAGGAAATTAAGGCAGAAGAAGACTGCAAGAAAAAAGTAAAAATTACAAATTAAAATTTTTGTATGTACATATTATGTACTTATTTGGGTATTGATACTTAAGTTAATTATAGTTGTTCATTCAATCGTTACATAAGGATAGTAACCCTGTACCTGCGGTAATCTTTGTAATGTTCCCTTGTTCCAACAGGCCATCAACTTGAAAACTAAGACTGAACATAAAAATTCCAAGGAGGTACTGCATTGGCACCAACCACGTTTTTCTTCGTCCAAATCTCTCCGAGTAGATCGAGTCAACAATGGGAGCTGAAAAAAATCGAAAAAATCATTTCGAATCGACATTTTTTTAATACTATGTACTAAAACTCGATGATGTGATGATATATTAATCTCATCGGGATATTTTTATACGTACCCCACAATAATTTAAGGCTAAAGGGCCAGTAGGCAAAGGAGAACTTGGCTTGTTCCGTGTACGTCGCTGCAGATTTATTCAACAGAATCATTGGGATGGATGCAATCAGACCGAGTGGAATTCCCTACAAACAAGTTAATACTTTTACTTTACTCTTAATAATGGTATTGGCAAGACCGTAACAAGACCAGAATTTTAAGTAGTTCACCTGTAGAATGTAGAGGAAGAGTAGGAGGAGAATAGACGACAGGTCTTTTTTATAATCTGGTTCTCCATGGTAGATTCCTCCAGATTCAGATGTCGACGAGACCTTGCGCTTCCCCTTGGTCCGAGACGCCTGAGATGGTGTCGTGCGATTGTTACTGCTCATCGGAACTTCCAGGTAAGAAGAAGTACTCCCATTACTCGCCGACTTTTTTGTGTTGGTCATTCCTGTCGTTGTCCGTCCTCCCCTTTAATCAGCTTAGTTGCACAATTAATTTTAAGAAACCGTCAAAATTCTAGAAATCTTCGTAGGCCAAATATCGCACTAATTGTAATCTTTTTCGGAGCCATATGTGGAAATGTCCAATTGATTACAAATTTATTTCTGACGTGTTGACATTGGCTGAAGAATTTGGTTCGAATTTCCCTGCTCCCTGGGCTATGAGCGAATTTGTATCATGTAAAATGGTACGTATATGGTACGTAATACGTATTAGGATTTAGAATATGGATCCATGAAAAAAATGCATGAAAAAATCCAAGCGTTCCTGGGATTTTAATAATAAATATAAAGTAGGGTAACCTTTGTTGTTATTTTGACATTGTCGATTTATTATAGTCGATTTATTATATTAATTATATTATTATTATATTCTCTCTTTACTCATGTCTAACAGTATTTATATTTAAGCTAATAGGGAGCTTTATTATGTAATCATTTGAAGCGATTAAACAATTTACATAAACTCATCGTGTTTTTAATTCACTTAATTTATCACAATATAACAAATATAATCGAATTTTGTAATTTAAAATAAGGGAAACTAAATTTTGAGAAACTGGTCATTATTAATCATCGTCAACATAGTCTTCATATTCGTAGTCGTCTTCGTCGTCATCTTCCTCGTCCTCAGTCACGTGACGGCCTTTCCTTCCCCCAAGATTGTTTGTATTCCCATTGGGAAAAGAGTGTGGGCCGGATGAGGCTACACTACTGCTGCATGTGCACTTGCATCTAGTGAAAGCATTTCAATAATTAGATTTTGTTTCATTTATGTCATAAATACATTTGGATAATAGTTGGCTTCATTAAATTTTGTAGCACCTTCTACACGGGAATGGAGTGGACGATGACGAGGTCAGAGGACTCCTTCGTCTCCCGTTCCCATTGGTGTTTCGATACAATTGTGTTACAGCACGATCTAAGGTGTCCAACATGTCGTCACTCGATTCGCCATTGTGGTATTCATTATTATTATTCGACTTTCTCATCCCTCCGATCGCATGGTCTAGATGATTGTCCTCTTCGTCCTCTTCGTCCAATGTTGAAGAGATGGAGCGCTTCATGTTAAGAAGACCCCCAGGAGAGTTTTCTTCGAGAAATTCGTGGCTAGTGTCCTCCTCCGGAATTTGGTCCTCCTCTTCCACGGTGGGGGTCGTAAACGACTTTTGTTTGAGGTATGTATCGAATCCAGGAGTTTTAGAACTACTGGCTTCCGAGCTTAGAGACATATCAGTAACTTTTGAATCTTCTCCTCGCATGGGGGATGTTGGCAGGTTTAGGTGCAGTTGGCGAAAATTGAGGTCCTTGTTGTACGTGTTTTGAATACTGGGGAGAACTGAGGAAGGGGTATTTGCAGCACTGTCGCAAAAACTGGATTCGTCTGTCTGAGTCTCGCTATGAGCTAGATGATTATAATTTGTACGGTAGGAAGAGTATGACGCGCACGGTGAGTACGAGTGGGTGACCGGAGTCCCAACAACCTAGAACAAAGGAAACGTAAGTTGTAATAGATATCGTCACAAAGGCTGAAAACGAAATCTCCTTATAAAGAAAGATAGTCAATTCAAATAGTTTCATAAGAAGAAGAACCACCAATGAATAAGGGTATGCACAGTGTAGTCGTTAGAACCTATGAAATTACTTGCAATAGTATATAATATTTTAGGCAATTTAGAAATTTCATTCAATTTCAAACGGAGACTCCATTATCAAACATTCTATTTTAATATTCCAAGGGCGACAATATGTAGGCCCCTTTATGCCACAACAGTGAGTCTAATTCACTTAATACATAGTGTGCAAGACCCTTTCATCATTCGTATTACCCTTCACATAAACTTATCACATTTCGAACAATCAATGTTCTGCAACATGACTTACCCTTTCGAGATGCGGACTATTCCTGGGAGACATGATTTTAGAATAATTTTCATGACTCTTGGATCTTCGATGGCGATATTTGCGATATCTGTTCGTCTTCACAGAGTCAACAGATATTGCATTCAGCAGTAACGGCAGGCATTTTCCTTTTCCTCCAGTTGTGGTTGGAGTAGAAGATGCCAAAGCAGAGACAGTGGCTGGCAGGTCATTTTCTGCATCAATTTGCTCTCTAAACACCGATTCAGGCTTCTGCGAGGATAAATTTAATTCAGTGTAGAGTTCTCGAGTTTCTGAAGCTTCTGGATTAGTTTCATCTTGCTCGTTCTAAAAGAAAGTGGATATTAGCACACTACATTACGGAACGGACACAAAAAGTAGTATTATACCACATTATAATACTTATTGTTATACTCACATAAGAAATCCCACTCAAAACATGCTCTGGGGATGTGGGAGTCGTAGAATCGTCAGTTTTATCCGTTGAGTGGGAATTTACAACAAGAAGAGCAGTCCTTTTCCTCAGTGGAGTTCGAGGAGGATAGTCTACAGTCACTGGGTTGGAATGGTTGTTTGTCGAATTGCTTTCGAATAACGGTTTGAAGCGTCGTTTGTACTTGGATGCTGGGTTCAGTCCTACTTGTTGCTCCCTCCTAAATCAAAACAAGTTGTTATTAACAATACAGGTTTGGGGGAAATTTGTATATTTTAGTTCTATAAAGTGGACACATGTCTAATGATTACTTACTTGAGCAAATCCTTTTCTCTGTGTTTTAACGTTCCGAGAAATTCGCTCAGTTCAACGTAAAGGTTCTCTGTGCGTTCCAATTTTCTGAGATAATGTTCTCTAATATCTTGCGCATGTCGAAGCTCTTCTTTTCTTTTGCGAATTACAGCATCCTCCGCTTTCGAATGCGACTTCCGAGTCCTCGCCTTCAACATCTGCTCTCTAAGCTCTTCTTTCCAGGTAGTCTAAAATTCAAGCAACTCATATCAGCGAAAATGCATATAGAAAGTACATATATAACACAATTCAATTAACCAGAGAACAGGTATATAAGTCTAGAACATTGATACTAAACCATATTTAGAATTTCATGCAAGTTGATATTGCAGACTGCAGATCGAGTTTTGTCGTAACAAATGTTTCGTGAACAACGCAATTACTTATGTACTTTGACTTGAAAGGTGGTACATAAACAAGCTGAAAGCCATGTTTCACTCATAAACTAATATATGCTGAACTAGTCCTATTATTGCATATGCTCTCTCTCTTTCACTTTCAAGAAAACAAGAAACCATTTCGAAGTACATAGAGAGACTTATTTATTTACTATTATTTCAACTTACTTGCATTCGAAGATATTGATCTGGTGGTGTGGCTAAAATTTCGTCAGAGGCAATATCCAAGTGGAGAACAATGTGTTTAAAACTTGGTCTGTTTCTTGGTTTGAGACTCAAACATTGTTTTATTAACAACTTATAACCCTGTAAAAACATTAATCAAATTAATCATCCTCGTCACATCACAGGTTTACCGATGTAAAGCATTAAAAATATTTTAGTTGTGCTGATGACATTTGTTTGCATATACTACGTATGTATATGAATAAAAATTGACAAATGAACGCCTTGCTAACGTCAAATTACTTTTAAGCTTATTAAAGAGCAAAGGGCGATAAGTAATATAGTTGTGCCCTTCATTAGTGTAGCTTACGTTATGCTGCATAACGTAAGCTATGTACACTAATAAAACATATTCATAATAATAATGAGCATAGACTTTCACCCAATGACAGCATTATTATCATTTATTTTTGCGCAGAGAAAGACGGATCGATCCTAGTTTGACTATGTCTTGATTGTGCTTACCTCGGGACAAGACGCAGGCATAGGAAGATGCAGAGAATTGTTGCCAACTCCCCACATGACGGCAGAAGAGTCTACATCCTTGTAGGGCGTTTCACAAGTTATCAGTTCCCACAAAACTACGCCGAAAGACCTGGAATTAGTTTTCCAAATGATAATATTAGTCACTTATGAAAGATATCCATGCGATGCGAGTTTCATTTATTATTAACATAAAGTCTAGTTCATTGCTAGCATAGTCTTTTGCGTACACCTAAAAGCTAGTAAATATTGAATATCACTTGAGATCTGGATGAAACTACTGCTACGATTTTCAGCATTCCCTTTGATGTTTCATTTCATTATACGACGGCGTGCCCGGATTACTATCTCTGATGTTCCGTAACACACTTATTTCACTACCTAAAGCTGCTCGAGTCATGAGAACTAACGAAACTAATCAAACTGACCTAAATTTGAAACTCGATCATCAGCGTTGGAAAAGCTTTCTTCTGACTATCATACATAGGCCCACGAGTCGGAGAGCTTGTATATATATTTACTTAATTTAAAGTGGACTACTGGGCGGAACGCCTACACTTTCGTAAACAGAAATAAAGTACGAGTAAGTGTATAACCAATTCTGAATTTATTAGTAGTGAGTCTAAAGTCAGTTAGGTAATATATATATGCGGCCAAAAATAATAATGACGAAGATGAAAAGAAATCAAAATACTTTGAAAATAATGTAATCCTCGAAATTAAAATGTCAAGGAGGTTGCACGTCATAGTAGGCAAACCTTTCATGAAATAGTTCAAAGCATATACCTTTTGCCTTGCTAATTAATTTAAACTTCAGTTTCAGACTCATTCTGCGAATTTCAAGATTTGAACAAAGGGAAAATGATTCCACAAATTATCTACTATATGTACAGTGATCTATTTAGCATCAAAAGCCTTGTCCGTGTCCCTCTTTGTAATCCGGCAAAATGATAATAAATTAAATATACATACCAAGTGTCCACTCGTTCATTGCATGGCTCATTGCGAATAATTTCTGGAGCCATCCACGCCACAGTTCCGGCGAAACTCATCTTTGTGCTTTGCTCATTGTAGTGGCGACACGTTCCAAAATCACTAATCTTGGCTATTTCATTTGTTCCAATAAGTATACTATGAAACATACGAACAATCAATGTTGAAATGTCTATACAAAATTAACGGTAGATCTTAATAAAGTTTAGAAATATGAAACACTTACTTGGGACTCTTGAGATCACGATGAACAATTTTGTGATGATGTAAATAATTCATCCCCGAAGCGATGTGTTTTGACCAATCCACGAGTCTTTTGGGGGGAATTTCTTCTCCACGATTAATTATGCTATACAGCGTTCCAAACGGACAATACTCCATTATTATACAATAGATTGGAGTTTGAGTACATATTCCTCTGTAATTATAAACGATGTCAATTATTTTGTGTGTGTGGCAAAAAGGACAAATCGCGTCAGAAAGTTGAGTGAGTAATGTATTTTATGGGAATCTCACTTGAACTGAATTATATTTTGGTGATTGAGCTTTCGTAAGTGCTTTATCTCAGTCTCTTTGACATCACGAACTTTCTTGACAGCAACCCACTCGCTTCGCAACTTCCCTTTGAAGACAGCACCTTGGGCTCCAGACCCCAGCCACTCGAGGTCACTTAAATTGGTATTAATACAAAGAGTTAATATGCGAAAAGTGCTAAATATGAGATGAAATGGACTAAGAACAAACTACCTTATGTGTTCGAATGGAATTTCCCAATCGTCCGCTGCAGTTTGCGGAAAAAAAACACGATATTAAGTTAAATGAATCGAATGCAACCACATGTAATATGTTTTATAGCCACACATATTTATAAACCATGCGGATAATGGACACTTGTGTACCTTGATTGAGATGTTTCAAGTCATGATTCGCTTTTCCCAAGATTGTCCACACAGGTCTCAAGCAGCCCAAGAGTCCGTTGAACCAACTGTGCCCTTGACCACTGCTCCCACTGGCACCCCCACTACTGCCGGACATGGCAGACCCATCAGGCCCAATCACGGCAAGTGTATTGGTATTGTCAGAATTGCTTGAGGTAGCAACTTTAGTTTCCCCTGGTTCTATTAGGAGCACAGTCGTGTTATTCTTGCCGCCGTGACCTGGGTGTTGGTACTGACATCGAGGGAGGGGATCGTATGTCGAGTTGATTGTTAACCCCCTGGTCTTGTCCATGTTCAGATTTGAGAGGATGTCAGCTTGTTGATGGACTGGGACAGAACAACTCGTCCACTCGGAGGGACGGAGGGCGTTATGTCCCAGTTTGTCAGGACTGGCTTGATTATTAGCGTGGGTTGTGACATCAGGGACGGAGAGGGTGAGGGAGAGCTTGTCGTGGACGAGCATAACACTATAAAATAAACAAAATGTCTGTTATCATAACAGTGTGCCTAATGTATGAAAATTATTGAAACTATAGCCATATTATTTCAATTATCAAAACATTATGATCACATGTCATGTACTTAGCATCACCAACGCAAAATGAACTGCCGATTCAACGTTTTCTTGGTATCCGCGAACAAATATTACATTACAGCTTGTATTTTACAACCTTATGCATTGTACGAATACAAATGCAAATCTCTTTCTTAGACATATTCATCCAACGTACATATCATTACATATGTCGACCTTAACATTGTCGCAGCGTGTATAATTGATGGAGAAAGTGAACAATACTTTTTGGTAATCTGGGTGAACTGTCCTTCTGCTGTCATAAAGGTTGAGGAGCCTGGTGGGGAATCATCGGAGGTCGTGGTAGTCTCCCCACCACATCCTTCAGCAGGTGCATAGGGTCGTGCCCTGCTCCTCCTTCGGCCCCTTCGTCGGGAATAAGGCAGGCGACAGCAGTACAGGGCCTCTTGTAGAAAACTTGTCGACAGCATCTTCCCCGTTTAAAGTTTAGCACTTCTTACAACTTTTTACACTTCTGGACAACCATTTCAAGATTTTGAATAGAGCCCGAACAATGGAGAATGTGCAGTGGCTGAGGTTTTAGTAAAATTCACTTATGATGACAATTTGATTGAAATTTGAAATTATAAATATAAATCCCGATAAATATTAAATAATGTGCAGCAGGATTTGCTGCCTACAACAGATACAGATCACATGAGACGAGCTAACATCACCCTTATTTAATTTACAGCCTATATACATCCATAAATCGCATTTACATTCGTCCGCTCATGTACATACAATATGTATATAGCCTAATTATCACACATCGCTCTAACTGCTGGCGTTCTTGCACAAAGACGTTGAAGCTGGCAACACCGCGCCTCGATCCCTTCTCTTTCTCGTCCACAGTGTCTACAAGCACTCAAATTTATATTTGGAAGAATACGGAAGGAACGCGAACGGAATGTACATAACTTCCAGCGAGATAGGAATGTCAATTTTTGGGTGGAAGGACTGAAAGACGCCAAAAGTAAGAGAGCTGAGGAGGGGAGCTTGCGAGGTTGATAATAACAGATCCTGATGCCCTTTGGATATGTGGTAGGGTCCTATGAGTGTACTAAAACCTGAAGTGGTTTGACTCCATAGCCACATTTGCGCCCGCCACACCCACTCAAAAATGCCCAAAAAACGCTTTCACTCCAGGTTTCACTCATTCAAATCCACGCCAAAAATCCAATTTTACTCGGATTTTGAAATTTCTTTCACCATTACACTCCCAGATAGTTGCTTTCTTCAATCCAATGTCAAACTCAATTTTGATGATGATTATTTCGCAGGCATAATTTGCGTTGTGGATTACTACAACAATGCTCATTCAGAATTTTAAATTTTAAAAATACTAATAATTTCGAAAATATTGAGTTTGATATCGAATTGAAGAAAGCAACTATCTGGGAGTGTAATGGTGAAAGAAATTTCAAAATCCGAGCAAAATTGGATTTTTGGCGTGGATTTGAGTGAGTGAAAACCGGAGTGAAAGCGGTTTTTGAGCATTTTTGAGTGGGTGTGGCGGGCGCAAATGTGGCTATGGAGTCAAACCACTTCAGGGTTTTAGTACACTCATAGGACCCTACCACATATCCAAAGGGCATCAGGATCTGTTATTATCAACCTCGCAAGCTCCCCTCCTGAGTTGGCGTGAAAACATTTGCAAAAAATTGAGCTGTTCTGAGCATCAGAAATTGAATTCCCAATTCAATCGTGAGACGGCCTTAAGGAAGGTTTAAAAAATTAAAAAGTCGTAGCATGAAAGTTTCACTGGAAAGTTTTTAGTTTCTACGACATTCGGAGGCTATATATAAATAGTTTAACTACCATTAAGCTATATAGTTATCAAATAAGTACGCACATGTGGTTGAGAACCATGACATGGGCAATGATAATGTCAAAGTTTTCACTGAACTGCAGTGTGTGCATATGTTTGTATAATATGGAATTTGAGAATATTTGGGTATGTAACATGTATGTACATACATATTGATATGACATACCAATACATGTACAAGGTTAGAAATAGTTAGAATACAATTTGGTGTAATAGAGAGTTGGAGATTCCTTGTACTCTGACTGTAGACT
This sequence comes from Folsomia candida, assembly GCF_002217175.1. NCBI lineage: Eukaryota > Metazoa > Arthropoda > Collembola > Entomobryomorpha > Isotomidae > Folsomia > Folsomia candida. Next base: position 20,519,408 of record NW_019091193.1, on the reverse strand, counting down.
GTACTGTGGACTCTAGATGATGACGTCATCAGCTTTTTGTACTAATTCTACAGTCTACAGTAGACAAATTGAAACACGGGCTCAATTTGTACTACTGTGGAAAAATCAAGGGTTGGCAACTAGGATATCTCTAGAACGCCTCAATGTAATCAGACGCCGTTTTCGCCATTTTGCTTCTAATTTTTGACCCTAGGTCGAGTTCGAAGATGGGCTCCCTGTGGTCAAGGTCAAGGTCACCCTGGCGTGAAGTAAACGCAAAATTGTATCTTAATTTTCATATGCGGTATCATTTTAAAGGAAATTTCACCAAGAATTTATAGTCGTCAATACTTTTGACCTACGACCAACCAATGACCGAAAGGACGAGGTCAAAGGTCGCAATTTAAGTGTCGACTGTTTTAGACGTGTATTAAGGCGAGAATTTAAGAAATCTGCATAGCTTTAACGTATGAAGACCCCGTGACCATGTTCACGAGGTCAAAGGTCAAAAATGTTAATATTTTATTTCAACCGTTGCAGACGTAGTTCACTTTGAAGCGAGGAGTTCAGAAATTACTATCATTTCGGCTTATATCAGCCTGGTGACCGTTTTAATCGAGGTCAAGGGTAAAAAATTTCGACTTTTTGGTTTGATCGTTTTAAACGCACATGTTGGAGGGATTCTCATTTTGTATATCATGAGTTGATTTGTCTCAATTTTTGACTCATCTATTTCGCGGAGTTTTACAATACAATTTTTTCAGAGTACAAAATAATGAAATTCTCCAGGTCTTTTGATTTTTGTACTAATTTTTGTATTGTACTGTAGTCACAGTACAGTACAAGTAAAAGTACAAAAAATCTCCAACTCTCTAATGTTGATACTGATATTAATACGCTTCCCTTGTTTAATATTCACACATTACTCCTACAGCACTTGTACATGTGTTGTCTCACCGTGTTAACAACGACGGTTGATCAACCATAATCAAATCATCATCATCATCATAATAATGAATGATTCAGATTGATTTTAGCTCAAATTGAATATTGCCTGCGATTACGAATTATGATTACGGATAAATTAATTTATTGACTAGTACCGTCAATTGTATCCACCCTTTCATGCAAATGGAATGGAAGATGGTACATGTCTCACACAATTAGTAAATTAATCTAACTATGATGCGACATGGGATTATGAATCCATGCATTAAAATTAAACACATTTCGGCATAAGTAATGCATGTTTTTAATTTTAATACCCCGACCTTAGTAACATTACTATTCGGTTATATTCAGCTTATGCTTGGCCATTCCAGTTTATTGCGTAACAACTTATAAGTGATGTGCATGATTGTTTGTTTCAGCATTTGATTCACAGATCTATATACGGATATATATCCATATATTTCATTATTGTCAGTGTCAATTTGTCAGCTCGAATGTAAACCTAACCTGAATTACAGCCAGCTTGTTTCATGAGACGAGTTCATGAAACAAAACTTTGACAACTTTCAATGCCTTTTTATCAGGAACGACGTATCGACTGAATTCCATTGTGATGAGGGAATCATGGAAAGTATCAATATGACAGAATTTATTCGTGAATGATGAATTGAGGTGTGCATACGTGCGATTGTATCATTAATAAATAGCAGCCAATAAGTAAACAATGTCAAACATTAATGATGACTTTTGATACGAGTGCTATGAGATCATAATTTATAACGAGAGTAATTTTGAGTGATCGCTTATTACCTGTCAGAGTGGTAATTGCTCTGCAAAATCCTTAATTCGTCCATTGACCGGAAGTTCCCAGCTCCAGGGTCAGATAAAATTTGAGCCACATAATTCTCAGTAATATTCATTTCGTTGTAGTCCGAGATCTGTTGAGACTCTTTTAAACTCTGGCTGAATCGGTTGTTGATCTTGTTCTCGGAAGAATTTTGACTGGAAATGTTAATATTTTTCAGGCTTTGGCTCAACTTTTTTCGAAGCTTGACGTTGAGAATGATGCCATCGCTTTCACAACAGTCAATCACACTTTTGCAACTTTTCGAAAATTTTGAACTTTTTGAAATTTTATTAGAGTTTGTCAGAGGCAACGTCTTCGTCTTCTTGATAGCATTTTTTATGCTGATGGTCGAATGTCTATCACTTTGGTTGAGATTTGAGATGCGACACTTTTCCAGCTCGAATGCAGCGTTGCTGATGTCAACATAAGAGAGGGAAAGTGCTGATGAAATCCTTCTCTCCCCGAGAAGAGACACGGCTGGAGGCTTCATCCTGGAGGATCACTGACGATGACGACAAAGGTCCACTGCCCTTTATTACTCTAACTTGACACTGTACCGTCCAATCTGCAAACACGACAATAGACGGGGAACCCATTGTTAATTTGTTTTTATTTATTTGGTGTCGATACGTTGCACGGAATAATATCACCGTTTGCTTATTTAAGTTTTAATATAGATTTCTTTTGCATAAGCTTTCAAATGTAGAATATGGATTGATAGTTTATTAATTTTATTTTACAAAGACTGAGTATTTGCAAGATGATCGATTATTGTTGCTGAAAATATAACCCTGGTGTCTATATGTCCTTTCGTGATTTTCATACTGTCAGATTCACAATTTGTGTGTATTGCTGTCGGAACGGCAAACTGAGAATGAAATATCAAACTGGGGATTCCCAAACGATGAGTGGAGTGGAGTCTCCAGGAAAGCCCACAACCGAGGGTCTGGTACGTGCTGGATGTTTGGTGGCAAGAAAGATACGCATTCTATGGAAGTTGCCCTTTCCCAGAATGGAGATTCGGCCTTTAGTGAGAGAGAGAAAGGGGGAGAACCGAAATTCGGAGTCGTCGGAGAGGAATAACCACGGCCACAAAGTAAGTAAGACACCCGCACTCAGCTCCAGAATAATATCGATTTCGCTTCACCAGGACGGGAAAGTTGAGAGAAAGGCTTTCTCCGTCCGCGAGACTATCTATCTCACCCACACGACGACCAAGTCTGGACTGCTCTCCTTCTTTGGCCGACGTCACTACCCAGCACGTACTTTTTTACGTACTTTATATGTGCACTGCTTAGCGCGATACGACCCTATCTCCTTTTGTGCTATGTTTGGTATGAATATATGTATGCAATGCTTCAGCAGAGAAAAGAACGGAAAATAGAAAGTGGGATTTTTACTGGCATCATGTGAGCAGAATTCCATCGTGTCCTTATTTCTATTAAAGATTATGCCCGAGAATTATCGAGGGTGGACATTGGAGCCAGAAGGAAATTCGAGCATTTCGGATTTCTAAGAAATGTACGATTAACAGGAAAAGAAGTATGTACATGAACGAGCAGCCGTAATTCTGGGTATCTGCATATGCGGATAATTTTTTTCCAATTTTGCAACGTAATAACGTAGAGTTTTGCAGACCTTCAACTGCTACAACTGATAAAATATACTTAAAAACTCATAACACATGCAAGTATTTGCTTCATTTCTTTAATCCTGCGAGTTAAACATTACTGAATCTAGCACCAAAAGTGTCTATGCATTTGTACTTGATTTGCTAGTTCTAAAAGCTATTACAATTTAATTTGCATGCCATTTGCAGCGCGATTTTTATTTGCATGCCATTCTGTCATTCTCCTCTTCTCAACCTTCCGATTCCGGGTAACATATAAACGTAAAGTGATAAGTAGACCAGACAAACGCAAGTATTTAGGTTCCCTGCACAACATATATTTTGCGCAATTTTTGCTCTTTGATTTTCAGATTATCAAGATTTTATAGTTGTATTTTCTCTTGTTTTTGACTTGCTCTTTTACTCGCCGTGACCGTAGAGCCTTAATTTGAGTCAGTTTCATTCAGCAGGTTTCATGAGCTTTCCTTCACACCACATAAAATGTCATAATGACCACGTGACATGGCGTGTTCATTGCGTATTTACATTGATACAGCCCAGAACATAGCGTTACGTAGTGCTATGAATGCGGTGCTTTGTATGCAGTGCTTTCTCTTTTATCTGAATTGGAGGTAATGGTGTTGCTGATACTTGCATAAAGTATTTATGAGGACCTTGCACCTGATACTTTGCCTCGTTCCGAGAAATAACGCAGGAACACATGTTTGGGAAAATGTCACCATTCATCAGTTTCTGACATGCACGACAGTATAATTGCATAACTTCACAGTAGCATAAACGGTCACAATAACAAAACTCAAAGCTACTAATATTTCCAAGGATATTATCTTGTGCATACATAGGTTTCGTTTCAGAACACTTTTACATGTTTCTTTAAACTTTCAGAACAAATGGCAGGGCATTATAATAATCTGTACAACTATTATCTGTGAATTCTCGGAAGAGGAAAGTTGACACAAATCTAATAAATCCTAAACCTACGATGGCTCTCGATAACAATAAAATGTTCCTGAAAGTAAACATTGTCAAACAATATTTACATCTCGTGAGAGATATTCTTCTTCTAAAGTTTACAATTTCAAGATCTTACGCTATACTTATAAACACGATGCCTGATTCTCAAAACATTACAGTCCTACTTGCTTGACCATAATCCTTATCAAGTCTTTCTATGAATCTTCATGGTGTAAACTGAAAAACAAATTAAAATTAATTGTTATTGCCAATGCTTCCCCACCCAGTGGATTGGATAAGTAACTTGCTCTTTACTCTTCTCTCTCCCTGATTTGACATGCTCGACTTATCAACCATCACGACATTTCACGCTAGTCCAAGTCGAAACATTTCATTTTTATGATGCCTTATTAATGAATGCCTGATAAAAGTATATCGAGTCAACGTGGCACAATAGCTATTAGTTTCTGGAATTTGTGATTCTCAGAAACAATCGTGTACTATTTAAATAGTTATTCTATCAAGAAAAATCAACACTTTTTAGATATATTTCACTCAGACGTTATAATTTGTATTGGAACATATTTCAATGAGGGATCTGGAGATTGATACGACAATGAACTTGTAAAAAACAGCAGGACAAATGCACAAGGTACAACTCAGCCTTTAATTATGCTATATAATATCATGAATGCATGCAAATCCAATACATTCATACGTGCATATATCCAACAACAAACGGATGAGAAAACTCATAATGACAAAAGTTGAACGGGAATGCATGTGTATTTAGGTTTAGGTACATAATGAGAGCAATAAAATTCAGCGAACGGCCACTGAACGCTGAACGACGTGTGCTTTATATTTACGACGAATAGAAAATACTGCCGACATGTTGAAGAAATTCTCATTGCCATTGATTTGTTCTTATAAATAATGAAAATGGGTTACCCTGAGCATGCATGTCCCAAACCATTTCCCGGTGTATTGAGCACAAACTTAAAGTCAATGTCATGGTGAAAGGGACGAATGCAAATTTTTTGACCTGCACAACCAACGGCATAATGGATTGCTTGGTTAATATGAGACTTGGGGTCCAACTTTTGGATTTTATTTTAAACTTATCAACAAAATCAGAGGAAACTAGGATTTCCTGAAATTGACTTTCTGAATTTTTCTTTGTGTTCGTTATTTCTAGGTACAATTTTTCATCTTTTATGATATTCTGACTATTTCAAATACCTCTTCACCTTTATTATAGACATAATACTGAGCTAAGAGATTCAATAAATGTATCTCAGTTCAAACCTACTGATATTTATAAAGGGTAAAATTGATTTTGTGGTTGGTGGTCAGTCTGTGGTTTAATAATAGCTATTTATTGCTGTGGCATAACTTGGAGTTGTTGTCACATAACACGTACTGCAGCAGATATGAAGGGGCAATGCAACCATTCTAAAGAAATGAGTATGTCAAATGTCGCTTTCACAACAGTTTATTGTGTGAAGGAGACAGCAACCCTTGCCTTGTGGACCAGAGATATAATACGAAGCAGATGAATGACAGACCAACTTTTTTAGTGGAAAACGTGACAAAAAACTTTCGATAGCTAAATACGTCGTACGATACATCGAGTTTTACTATAGAGAAAAATACCAATAAAGAATAAGAATCCAGAAGTTGGTGAGAGTACACAAAATATATGAATTTACGGGATTTATATACTGCCAAATTGTTACAATGTGACTTACGCAGTAATGAGTATCTTATACGATATGAACATATCTTCTTTTTTGCCTATTTTAAAACTTATTTGATTACAAAAAAGAGACATACTTATGAAAACTAAGCGTGTCTGAATTTAAAAAGTACCTGGTCAATAAGCCTTTTATCCTTGTCCTTTTAAGCTTCATGCGCGAACTCACTTATCAAAAATCAGGAACTAAAATATAGCATTTGAAGTAGTTTAATGACGCACGCAAACTTCTTAATTGAAAGACGAGAATTAACTGGAAAAGAAGCTGCCAGCAATAAGAGTCATTACTACGAGGCAACTCCAACCAAGCCAAACCAGGTCTGCGGTGACCTAACTTTTACTTGATCGACTCACGTACGGACGCACGTATGTACATCATAAGGTGCTCGTAATGAGCATTGCATGATAAGCTTGATATGATAAGAAAGGAGATAATTATTGTGTATGTATGGATGGAGATGACTTGGGCGTTAGTCATACCTGGATTAGACGTAGAATTCGCCAATTTGTACTTGTTGAATGGCTCGTACAGATGAAATAGCACCTGTTGCATTATTATTACGTTCACTATTCAGTCGCCGTGTTGAAGGTTGCAATTCAACGAGAATTTGCAATCAGTTCCAGAACTGCTCATGTTCAGTTCAATAACAGAACCAAAATGGTTCAATTAGCCGCATCACAGACCAGATAAACGACGACGAGCCTAGTATGTACATGTTCGATTAATTATTTGTGATATGCGAAATCAGGTCTAAACTGTTTTGCAAATCTAAATCGTAATCAATATCAGCAAGTCAACTGTGTGTTGGCTGTGTTAGCAAATTCTGTTTGCATTACCTGTCCCATATCTCATCCGCTATTTACCTCTTGTTACAATAAATGCACAGCAACAGTCATGATATAAATATTTAATATGCATCTAAAATAATGTATGGATGATGTAGTTGTGTTTTGCTGGAAATCATTAACTCGTAAAATCTAGTACATTTTTTTCAATATACCAGAAGCGCTATTTCTTAATTTCCCATGAATCAAAAGTTATACAGCCAGAAATGTGGAAATCATTCACTATAAGCAGTTCATTACCTGAATGCTAAAGGTTGGACGGATATTGACCCGGATCCTCATCAATTAGATATCTCAATTTTTTGTATAATAGTCACCTTTTTATTTTATTGATGACAACGTTTTTCAATCAATAAACACTTCATTCCGTGCAGCTAATTGAGTATTAAGTAAAATGTGCTCACTTTAACGGGAAAATCCCATCTTTTCATATTGCTCCATCAAACACATTCACTTTTACGCATCCAGTACGAAGTCGATATTATATTCTCTCATAACTAGCAAATATGTATGTGCATACCAAATGCATTGCATTGCATTTCAGTACCGTTTGTACATTTAAGTAAATTCACCTGAGTTATTTGATTGGCACAAGGAAATAATAAACTTAAACTATGCCGTGCTCAGCTAGTCAACTTGGTTATCGTAAACAATTGCAATCCATGACGTCAATGAAGTGGTGAGGTCACTGTAGCACCTCAATCCACAATCTCTCTTATTGGGGCACCATACATACCGTCTCACTTTTCGTGTAACTGTTAACTTTTATGTGCAATTAACATTGCCGTCGTTACGGAGCTAAAGTTTTAATACTTTTAAATCCAGCAATAGTATTTGTTATTAGGAATAAAAATATCGTTCTCTTTTAGAAATTCTGTGGTTCAGTGGGACTGGGTCTCTAATGCGTACCTAATTGTGTAGGTGAAGAAAATGCACTGAACTACCTTTGAGGCAACGCTATTTTGCGTCGACAATGAAATATACAATGCAACCCCCTACCAGCAAACCACTTCTCTCTAAGCATGGTTGGTGCACCTTGCCTTACCCTCCTCCATCCACCATCAACATAACCACCAACGAGCAAAAAAAGGTAGAGCCAACAACAATAGGTACATACGCCATCAAGTCAGAAGCAAGTCGACGTGTTGCAAACAATCCTTGCCACTGATGGCTCAAGGAATAAAACGTTACCATCAATCGTCCCAACAATGCGCCGGGGGCGAGAGCGAGAGGGGTTGAAGAGTTGAATTGGCTGAGGTGTAAAATGGACTTTTGCTCCTCATGATGATCACAATAAGCGATGAGACGAGGATGAAATTACATATTGCATCGTGTTCTAAAATGTTTTTCCAACATTGAAAACAACGTCTGGGTCTGGACTTGGAAAATGCATGCAATGTATCTCGCAAGAAGTTGAGACTTTCGAGAAATCGAGGTAAATATGTAAGGGACATGCAAACACCGACGCCGTATTCTGCTCAACTTGAACACGAATCTGCTCAGGGGGAAGGACTTGGATAGGCATTTGTTGGATTGCAGATATTGCAGGCACTCTATTTTACAATGAGACTGGGCAGACTGATGGACAATGGAAATGAGAGAGGAGAACGGATGTTGTAAAAATGTACTCCCCTCCATTCCTCTCTGAATTGTTGCCACTTGGTTGTTGCAGGGACACACGAACGATATTGCACCGTCGAACGGAGTTTAGACGAAGGGGTTGAATTTCAATTGTGTTGGATTGGACTTGGACATAGGTACCATGCGACTTAAGTGAGTGAGGTACTATGGCTGCATATGGCACGCAATTAATATCCACCAGCAGCCGATCTAATCACCCAAACTCCGTTCATTGTGAACGAAATACAACATAGCCACGCTTAAATTTCGTACCTGGCTTTCGAGTATGCTTGCATGAAAAGCTGAAAGTAAGTTTCATTTATTTCTCAAGCAAAAGTTTACTATGGCATTTTTCATGAGACTGACAAAGTTTAGTTTAAATAAACTCCTTCATGTCATGAACCTACTTACTCCATGCCCTGACAACCACTCCATTTCAAAGGGAGATTTTTGTTTGAAGGGTGTCTGAAAGATACCTTTTCGTGCTTATGCAAGTACTTCTCAGCTTTCATACATATATGGTTCACACAATTGATAGCAGGTAGTTATGAAGAAGGCTTTAGTACTTATTCACAAAACATTAACCATTTTTACCTGTTCATACAAGTCACAAGTGTCGCGTGATTTTAGCCGTAATAAGCCTACAAAGTAAAAAGATTGGAACTTAATTTTCTTTCGACGGCTCTGCAATGTTAATATCCAGCATTCACATAATGACAAGCTTCAAAGCTTATAATGAAATGAGACCTAAATACTACTATGAGCACAACTTTTGCTTTCAATACCTTCTACAATTGCGCAAAGGCTTTTGACTGAAAAAGATACAAGACTGCACTAGTTTGAGAGATTATATTGCATTTTAAAATAATTGTCTCAAAAATGCTGTACCATTATCAGCATAAAACATACATACAGTTTCCAACCGAAGATTGATGATAAATAATTACTTATTATTCAATGTGAACTTTATGCATTTGTATGCAAAACAAGTCAACAAATACTACGTATACGCTTTCTGAAACATGGGATCTTTTCTTACCTTATCTTTCAGGTTAACTGTGGAAATCGTAATGTAGTCCATTCGGTACAATACAGGATCACTTAACAACGAAATCAGGTAGGAAATACTTAAATAGTTTTCAATCCTCCGAGTTCATTGAGTAGGCAAATGTCAAATCAGAGACAATTGAATGACTTTTACTGCAGGCATGAATATACGTCAGTACATGTGCACATGCATAACATTTCAATGATTTGCGAGAATATTAACACAAGCTTAACAAGTGTTGGATTAAAAATCAAAGTACGTTTAACACCTTGCTGAGTTAATGATGAGACCAAATGTTTGGTAAATTGTATATGAAATTAATATTTTCTTCAAACAAACAGGAATCCAAAGGTGTTATATGACAGTAATCTGTTTACATCACACCGACTGACAGCACAACAGTTATGCAACTACAAGAGAAAATTATCTCAGCATCATTTATATAACAATTACACATGGAAATCCAGAAAGATTATTGGCATGGGATTTTGTGTGGGTCGGCTCAGTTCTTGTTTGGCTGCTGTTTCAATGAGTTCCCAGAATCTGTAAATGATATTCCATCCAACACCCCCATTAAGCATCCTACCAAAACCGTTAAGGAAAACCGAGACAGTGCAATTTAAAATGTGTGATTGGATTTCTACTACGACGAACGAGCACTCTTTTCTTCATCTTTTTCATTCCCATACATTGTCCATACCGTGTAGTATCTTATTCCATGGCCCATCCTTTGCTCATGAAGTAAGCACCCGATGATCAAATATACACTCGTCAACTACTGCATGTATGAATGAATCTCTATCTGAACTTGTAGTGTTAAGGAGAACAAACAAGACAGGGAATTGCATGGTTTAAAATTTTGGTATGAATTTTCTGTATCAATGTTCATAATTTTTGGGCATGGTGCCAAGACCTGAAAGAAACTGAAAACAAGGACTACGTACGGAGGTGACTGCGTCACCTCCGTACGTTTTGACAACGCCACTTGTCTCGCTGCTGCCTACCATAACGTGTAAGAACAACTTGAAGTAACCTTCAACCTTTATTTTCCGGGGAATCCTACAAATTATCCAACATTGGGTGAATCATCCGAAATGGGAAAACTGTCCCGGGGATCCGAATCGGCAGACTTTTTCTACATGAGAGTGTCATCATTTGCAATGATTTTAGCCCTGGCCTGCCGAGTGCCGGGTATCTACCGACAACACATGCCAAAAACTTTGTGCTTTGTTGACATCTGACATCATCTGTTAAATTTATGCTCAATTAAAGTATGCATGCACAATAAGTGGATTTATATATCTCAGCCGACATCCAGGAACCAAAGGAAAATAAATATATAGTGAATGACTGAATTTTTTCATGTAAAAAGTTACCAAGAACAAAACTTAACTAACATGAAGTGTAAAAACAAAATAATATGTATTTATTATGTATGTATGCATATATAAATAGGCGTATATAAATAATTAGTAAGTTTTCTAGTTTTGATACGAAATAGAAATTGTCTTTATAATAAATAAGTCTGTTTAAATTGTCCAAACTACGTGCGATTGATTAAAGTTGGCGTAACAAAGGTGACCAATATTGCATGCAAATATTAATGCTGCGAAGAAGTATTATATTTCACTTTCGTTTTCCCGACTTCGTTGGTTGTTCGTTTTTCAATATAATTATTGAACGTATGTACTCACGTCACTTCTTTGCATATCTCGCAAATTGGACATATCAACATAACTTGCAAAGTTTTGCGAGATTTCCCAAAAATTTTGCTGGAAAACCATAGGATTTTTTAGCAAATTTACCCAGCAATACATATGTTCTTATTTCGCAAAATTATTTCAGAAACTGATCCTCATCATCGTCAACAAGAGAAATTATAGAAATCCATGGAAACAATATCAAAATAGGCGTTTTTATTGGATTTGCGAATCCCCTCAGGACAAATATTTTGATCTTCGCAAGTTTTCTAAATGAGTTTCGATGCGAAATAAGACGTTGTCGTGAGGACGCCATTATATTGTTACCTTCATTGATCCTTTGAAATGCATACATATTTATTATTTATATTCCTCTGCAATAATGAGAACAGATAAGTGCAGTATGGAATTTCGAATCGCAATTTGCGATACATGGTTTCAGTAATTAGATGCGAAAAATTATGATGTAAACAATGCAGATTCGAAAACCACGAGTAGTTGTAGTCTTTTTGTTATAAAAATGAGTCGATTTTATTCTCTTTTCGTCATTTGGCTGCTTTCATGTTTTCTCGTCCCAACATTACATTTGCGTCATTTATATACATTAATTCTATATGGTTGTCATTGTATAGCTTCGTATTATTATTACAAATGAAATGCACCGCCAGTAGATGACCTTAAAATTACCGGAGAACGATAAATTGTTTCTAATTTACTTATCATGACGTCAATTAATGTCGGGCCCAGTGTCCGTCCATGTCGATTTTTGCATACATATATTATTCATTAATTTACACAATATAGCAAAGTTTTTTATTCTTCTGTTTCACTTTACTAAATTAAATTAATAATGCACAAACTGCTTCCCCTGCTTTGCGTTCGAAGCTCCATCAAACATCAAGAGCTTATTTTGTTAATTTTTATAATCCCTCACGTTTTATGGAAAACTTTGTAATAGTAGTCAAATTATCTGTCATTAAATAATTTCACACTCAAATCCAGCTATGATTATAAATCCAACAAAAAAGTTTTTCACCGATTAGTTACTTGAAATTGTGTGGTGTACGAAAGGAACGGCATCGTCGCAAAAGATTAATTTGTCAAGATTAATTTTTAGAAAACACGTACTTTAATGAACCGGCCAATAATCCAACAACTTTTGGACAGACTGGGAGGGAAGAACTGCAATTCATGGCGACACAACTTTGAAAAAGCGATACTTGATTATCTATCACAGCGACTAGTAAAACACCTCTACCGAAATTGTCATTATATAGAGTCGCAATGCGTACCTACATATGTGCATATTCCGCAGTGTTTTGCAATAATTCTGACAATCACTATATGTATTTATGTTCATAAGTAAGTGTATAATTTATAGACTTTAAGCACATGTACATACCATGCAGCTACTTAATCACTTGGGATTTGCAGAGTTTGTGTTCAGTTTTGAAATACAAGACATCAATTTGGTTTTGTATCTTTGTTTCATTTATTTTAAATGTTCACGACTGCTTAATGTAATTTTCTTCCAAATCGAAGGGTCGAAGTAGTGATTCAAAGAAGGCAATTCAAATATTACACAGTTTGGTATGTTTAATAATAGCTCAATCTTGTTTTCTGGGGTCTGAGAGTTAAAATATTTTACAATTTGTCATTTCTTTAAATGAAAATACTGACACAAATTTGGCTGCTCGCTGCAAGACTTTACCTAATAAGTACATACATACATGGACACTGATATCGTCCCAAATAGGGCTAACTGCAATATACATGTACCTTAGAACACGCCATGTATCACCCAAGTATGCATACACACGCATCATGTAAATATATCTATGCAGGCCCCGGAATTTTAACAATCGTAAATGGAATTATGTATTAGCGGCATGAGCAATTAATGGCCGGGAGGATTTTAAACCCCGAATTTCACAATACACCCTTAATAATGCCTGCACACATTCATATCATTCTCAGCATGTATAACCAATCACAAAGGTGGCTGTAATACACTTATATGTAGTGTCTTAAAAGGCAAGGGGTAATAACTGAAACAACACATTTAACCAATAAAAAAGAAACAAAATCAAATGCAAACAAAAATCAAAAAATCTCCACTCAACTACAACTTTATATATTTCTTTGTTTTTACTTTTTTTAATGTAATAACAAAACTGTATTTTTGAACATGAACGTATGCAACTCAAACAATTCAAGCATTCTCAATTCATTCAGAAAATAAATCAAAATTCAACCGAAGTGGAAAAGAGGCAAAACAAAATACGAGTAAAACCAAACATTTGAATTTAGTAAATTTTCTATCAGATAAATTAGTACAAGTTAACAGTCAACAGAGGTACAACAATACAGAGCTTAATATGAGTATATAGTACATAAGGTTCTAAACATGATAATAATTCATAGTAACACAAGCAACACAATTGTGTGCTGAGCAATAAAGCAACAATAATACCAATAAAAACGACGACACGGTTCCAATTCCACCAAAATTTAGATGTCTGAAGAAACACTTGAAGAATTTAGAATTTTTGACTGGTACATACGAGGACCCATGTCCTCTTACAATGCATAATTTATGCTTTCTTGCACGAATGACTGACTGAGACACATCGACATTTGGAACATTATTTAAGCATTATTTAGCCAAAAAACAAGTAAATAATAAATTTGAAGTTATAATTGTCATTACTAATTAATTAGGTACATCGAATTGTTATGCGTGTATATAGGCAGTTACTTTATGTCTTGTATAAATTATTTGAAACTCTACAAAGTGACTTTTTTCTTAAAGTTGATCAAGGGTTGGGATGAGACGACTATGTATTAGGATACACTTATCGGAATCTGTGAGGATTCGCCAAGTCAAGTTCGTAAAACAAGTGGTAGGGTTTCCTTCAATGACAAATGCCCATCCATTCATATCAGAAAATCGCAAAATAATAATCAGAGTTAAATATAATAACAATAAAGGTGTGGTCAGGAAGGCAAATATATATGTATTAGCACAGCCTAATTGATTGTTCCACCAACCTGTACACTCTTTGCTAACCATTAAATTAAATAAATCATCAAGTACAGCCCTACATATGTGTATATCCAGTCATATAACGTGCAGGAATATTTCTAGCAGAACTACAAATATTTCCTACATGTTTATATTATACACGACCGACAAAAAAAACATTCTTCGTCACTCTTTTTAGTTTTAGAGTGGTACTCAACCGTGAAACAATTAAGAAACAAATAAATTGCAATAATGTTGCTGCAGCGTACGATAATTCATTAACTTAATTTACAAATGGTCGAAACCCAGTTCCGCTAATTTGTTGGTTTGAAATAATTATAGATAGCATACAGTTTAAAATATATTTGCAATTAAATTACCACGTTCACTATCGAAACTAATAAAACGAACAGCTTCCCTACATACAAATATTAATTAGACAAAATACGTGTAGCCCATACACAATGACAATAATTTAATGAAGAGCACGAATAATTAGTTAATTTTAACGGATTTAGTAATTTCAGCAAATCTTCAGCCACTTTCCTTCTCATCAGACATCCTTAAACAAACCTAAGACCGCTATCGACGTCCTATACTTTCTTTCCATCGCCTCCTTAAGGAAGATTACGTGATTCATTTAAATTTCGACATTAACGTGAATCACGATTGCAAATTATTATATCACTACCATAATTGTATTCATTCTAGTAATAAATAAATTGATGTTAAGTCTTATGTTTTTCTTATCCTAATCTGTATTAATATAGTAATCAGAAAAACTCAAGCTAATATTATTATGAATATTACGTAATTGTCGACATTACAAAGGACAAAAGGCAAGAGATATAATTCTAGAATTATTCATGTTTCTTAAAAATTGCTTTAGTCGTATGCATAGTAGGTTTATTTTTGGTGAACTCAATTCTCGGAAAATTATGTATACACATACATATCTAGTAGCTCTGGTGAAATATAATATTTTTTGTTAATGCTGGCGATGCAAAAGGTAATTTAATAAGTCTTAAACAACCTTCCACTGTCTTACTTATCGGACTGGACTGATTAATTGCGGACACACACCAATATTTGTCTCAAGTTCCCTACTACATCGTCTAATCCAACAATAGTTAGTTCCCCATGAATGTATTCGGGTAAGAAATAAGCATCGTCCTAAAATATCAAATTGTCCTTGATTCGTTTGAAGTAATTAAGAATTGCCTCGCGAATTGAAAAGATACGAGTTGAGAGTTGTCGACATAAATTTAGTACGCTTTGCTGATTTGTATAATTTGGTCTGAGCAAAGTAACCGACCATTATCATAGTCTTTTTATCGAAAGAGTAAATCCCCCTTAACCTACAAATATTAAATGATGGCTTTCACTGGCTTTAAACCCTAAAAATAGATTATTATAGCAAAACTGATAAAAACCAAGGCAATTTAAACCAATATAAATTCTAATCACCAAAATATTGTAAAAACATTAAGTGACATTATACATAATACAAGCATAATAATGAATACATGATTTGGTAATTGGTACTATATTTAACGACTTGTTAAGACCAACAAAAATAACAAAACTTTCAATCGCTCAATTGTTATGTCTTTCCTTCCATCATCTGAACAGGGGTTGTTTTGTAGCAAGAAATTTATCCAGCAAAATATTATGAATGAATGGTAAAATTGAGGCACATTGCTTTCCTAATTTATTTTGCGTGAACTTAACAGACTTTTAATTCATGAACATATGAGCCAAAACAAAACTTTAATTCTGCATCTATTAATTGAAACCATTATTCCAGCTAAATATTATCTGTTAGTCTTTTTAACTGCAACGTATACAATTTCACATACTATATAGATTCGTAGTACTTTTATCACAAACACGCACACAAACATACGCCCTGGGTTGCACACACATTTGCATTGATTTTAATTTACCTTTAAATCGATAATAGTATCATCCTATTGTGTCTAACATAAAGATTTGATTGTGATTTGGCAATATGATAAATTCTTATTATTTAAATCGTTGGTCTAGCAAAATTTCGCCCCAACTCAAACTATTGTTCTAGTCGACCCTACATATGCATAGGATACTGATTGCCCATATTTCATCATATCGAGGATGAATAATTTTCCAAATATTGGACTGCAGAATTTAGCATCGATCTTTTTTAGGAATTGACTTGGTCAAATGATAAGTACACTACAACAACTGACAACCATCCTCCTTATTATGTAATGTTATAATTCTCCACTGCATTCATTGGATCAGTTAGAGTTACTTATCATATGGCCGCAGATTAAGTTTAAAACAATGACCGATGAATGCGCAAATATCACTGTCATCGCTCCCCTGGCTTAATTTTATAGTACCTAACGTATTAAATTACAAATACCAGTAAATCAGTTCTTTTGCTTAACATAAATGAGTCACTATCTATTATTGTAGTGTATAGTAATAGACGAGTTATGATGATAAGATTATTAGTTTGGTTGGTAGGACAGGTAATACAAAAGGATGGAAAACTTGATACCTCCAATATGCAAGCCAAGTCAAAGCTGCCTAACTGAAAGCAATGAATGGTCATATTTTTTTCCAAGGGTTGTACAAGTATAGAGGGTAGCTATTCGAATTGGCAACTACTTTTTTTTACTATGTGGTTAGTCGACTCAATTAAAAAGGAGTATAAATAGAAATTGTGGCAAAAGACCACTTTTGATAAGAAACCCTTTTCTTCTTTTACTTTACATGGTTTATATAATGCAGATCACAATAAAGTTTATCAAATGCAGGGCAATCAATTACTTATAATCGTAATTTCGAAAATACTAAAATTTCCAATCAAATGCGAAAATATTACTGAAGAGAATTATGTAGCATCCTACATTGCTTACAGAATTGTTATCCTTTGAATAATGCGGATGATTTTGAACAAGATAAGCATGGCGAATGAATTATCTAATAATCGGTACATTTTTAAAAACTTAAATTTTAAGTTAGCGTTCCCTGAAATACGTTTACGCTGCATAAGGTAAATTGGTAAAGTTCTTACAAATTAATTCGAAACGTCAAAGTTCACTTTAGGATTAGTTGGGCTTTAGAATTCGTCGGTTGATGTAGAGAAGTAGTAATTTGAAAGAAATCTGAAAACTTAATAAGTGGCGATGGGTGGGTGAATATTATTACAGAGCTAAAGTTGTAACTGGGTAGGATTGATTGCTGGTTGGGACCGTTGAGATGATATATAGGGATGCGGTGCGTTTGACGCTGTGGGCAGCGGAGATAGACGATGATGGCTGGAGTAAAGTGAACAACTTTTCACTTTGGAGACCTTGGGCCTCTCGCAGGTGGTGGCCTACTACTCGCTCCAGAATTACTCCCAGTATCTGATGCGTCAGACGTGACGCGGCTTCGGGGTCCCCTATTTCGATAGTTCCTTTCTGGGTAACGACCTTGAGTCTGATCTACACGATCTCGGTCACTATTCCCACGCGTGTTCCCTGTAGGATAAGACAGATATCAATAATGCAATTTGCAAGTTTAAAAACAACGTATTTCGAAATAAATTCTCAAAATGCAATAGTTACTAGATGATTGCGCACGAGTGTCTTTGTTGTCACGAGAGCTCCTTCCCTTCCTTTCATCCTGAAAAGACTGAGCACCTGAGGAACTTTGTGGAGGACTATTTATTTGAGTATGTGCAGCACTTGTGGAAGATGAATTAGAAGACGAGGACGACGTTGTAGGAGGTCCATGAACAGCAGCAGCATCTTTACGACTTTGTGCCACTTGTGCATAGCTTAAGCGCGCAGGGCCTTCGTCATTTGAAAGATTTGAGCAATCTTCTGCCTTCTTACCATCCCCTTGTCCAGACTCTTTTCGCTCATTTTCGCTACAGCGCACCGACTGTATTAGAACACAAATTCAACAAAAGTATTTATATCCGCCATTCGACAAGTATTAAAAATCAGTATATATTCGCACATTCGCGTTCTGTATGTATAAATATAATTGAAATAATAAATATATCATATGTTATGAATACCTCCTTGGGATTGTGATCAGTGACTCCAGAAAACGGTTTTGCACTAGCAGGGGTTGGCACTTTGACAAAGTTCGGAGCTGGGAAAGCCTCCTTATCTGTACTTAGTTTACTACTGGTAGGATTGACGATCGTTCCCCCAGCACCAGCACCACTACCAAGACGATTATTGTCTGGATACAGAGTCGAAGGAGCACCGCGCATCGAGTTTGGGGAGGGGTTGTTTAAAGGCACTTCAGTTCCGGTTATGTGTGAAACTCCAACACGATTAAGATTACTAGGAATAATTGGAGATTTACTTGCACCTCCTTGTTGTGAAGTTACGGATTTTCGATAATTGTTCCCAACAATTTGGGCCAGTTGTTGAGTTTGTTGTATCTGACTATTATTTCTGCTGTTTCCACCATTTGGTTGGTCCCCATATAGGAGGTGTTCATCAGTTCGTGTTGATTTGTCAGCCGTTTGTGTATGGCTCACAACGCCAGTTCTGGAAATAAATAAATAAATGCATTTAATAAGTGACCAAAGATCACGGTTTGCTGGTAACCAAAGACATATGTGCATATTAAACCACTTGTAGTCTTACTTTGCTTGAATGCTATCGTGATTCTCATCGGCACTGCCGACTCCAATCTCGCGATACTCTTTCTTAAATAAATGACTAGACATGTCGTTGCTATCTTCTTTCTGCGCCGCAGACACAACAACCTCACCAGGGGATCCAGAGCTAATTGATGATCCAGGCTCGGCAGCACTGACGACGATCTCATTAGGCCCTTCCTTATCAGCAGAAGAACCATCATCTAATTTCACACCCTTGAAACCCTTTACCACATCGGATAGTCTGCAGAAAAGATTTTGATTAATTCGAGTTCAAAGAATCGATTTATTTTATGAAAAATCTCCAACGTACCCTTTTGGTATCGAAGTGACACGGGGAGTTCTAGAATGGCAACAATGTAAGTGATAATTAGACTAATACATAGCAGATCACCAAAAATAAGATAAAGTGCATATCATTAGCAAATAGTAATAAAAACTAGGGTCATAAAATTGAACTTGCCTAATTTCTCCATTTTTGCTGGATGCATTGGCTGAACCTGGAAGCGGTGGAAACGATCCTTCCAAATCCAAATCAATTTGATGATTTTGATTTGTTACAGATAATTGTGCAGGGATTTGAGGTGAGACGGCTACTGGAGGATTAATGCGGCTGAAAAGAAGATAGGAGAAAATAAAATAATATATCATTGACTTTGCTAAACCAAGAGGTTTGTCCTTTTCTCTAATTAGTCTTTGAAAACTGATTTCATCATTCAACTGTAATCTATTACTTGTTTCATATAAATAAAAATAATATTCAGTTTACCTGGACGGATTTCCTCGATAATTTGAAGAACTAGATGTACCAGGTGAGCTATAGTCATACGACGAGCACTCCTCGTCTCGACGGGGGAGCCTTCTAGAGCTGGAGCTCATACTAGACCTTGGTCTACAGAACGAAATAACAAGATTATAAACATATACAACGCAACAAAGACAACGTTTTGCATGAATATATAGATATAGATAATGAATGATTGGTTCACTATAATAATAACAATTATATAATTACCTCGAATCGCCAGTCCCACGATATGGACGCGTATAATGACCGTTGTCAACCACGTGGGGTAAACTTTGGGAATATGCGTTACTACTATAGTGTCGACCTCCATTTGTGGATTGATTAGATGAGTTTTGAATCGAATTATGGGGCACCGAAGGATGATGGTTGGAGTGAGAAGACGGATGAGAAATCAAACTTTGTGGTACCATGCCTAGAAGGGGAGCAGGAACAGGAGCGGTGTTCTTGCGGGGTGGCTGGTTATTACTGCTATATGACTGTTGATGTTGTTGTGGCTGGAGTCCATTATTGTTTCCTCCAGTACCGCTCACAACTTGAGAATCACTGCCTGAACTCATTGTTCTTCTCGGACCAACGCCACGCATGGGGCTAAACATTATTTGGTACATGAATGAGAACAGTTAGAATGTATAATACAAAGCTTCTTAAATAAATGCAAAAAAGT
Organism: Folsomia candida; assembly: GCF_002217175.1. NCBI lineage: Eukaryota > Metazoa > Arthropoda > Collembola > Entomobryomorpha > Isotomidae > Folsomia > Folsomia candida. The sequence goes on along the minus strand of NW_019091193.1, from coordinate 20,498,926 downwards.
TCCATACTTGAGATTACGTGACCTTAGATTATTCATTGGGGCTGACTTCCCATATCCTGATGGGCCTTGAGGTTGAAGTCCGTTCAGGGAGAACATAGATAGACTGTCAAAATATCCAGGCCATTGCCCAAATCCTGGATAGTTCGATGGTAGGGGGAATACATTTTGATGAACCTGGATAAATAAACTAATATCTCAGCATATGCTTTCTAGTCAATTTGTTTTTTTAATCTTCGACTTATCATAATACATACCTGCTGTGCAGGGGCATATAAAGATGCAGGCCCATTGTTTGCACCAGTTTGTTGTTGTTGACTTGCAGGTACGAATGGAGTCGCCGTCGCCATGTAAGACTGCATCATCCCTCCAGGTTGACTGTATCCATTTTTTATGCCTGCGGGGACACCAATTGCAACTCCTTGTGAGAGTAAAGTCGTTGGCTTTGATTTGATTCTTGCCATGATAGGATGACCCTGTAGGATAATCAAATATATTCAAATTGTGCTTATACTGAGAATTACCTTATGGAATTATGAACTACCTTAAACTCTCGAACATCTTCTCTTAGGTATCTGTGGGCCTGCATAGCATCTTCATCTGATTCAAAGCTGACATACCAAGAGTCGTTGAAGGCAAATTCACAACCCGTACACTTGGGACAATTCTCGTTGTCGAATATGTTCTAAAGTGTTTTTGTAAAGTTAACAAATTACATGATAACTTATTGATTATTTGATAAGTAACATACCTTGATTTCTTCCGCTGAAGTAGATGACGGAATGCCCCGAAGAATGACAACAGTTCGATGGCTGACAGGCCTGACTCTTTTGCCGTCAGGATGCACCTGAACATTTGCCGATTCTAAAATAATTAAATTTAATACAAAATTGTATTGCATCCATTCAATCACTATTGGTGCATAGCTAATATAATGTGTACTTATAATATTAGTATTAAAAATAATAATCAATACCTCTCAGTACTTCCGTGACGAGATTAATATCAGATGTTAGTTTTTTAACCATATTGAAAGTCGCTAAGGTAGCAATCGGAACGTAGTGGTCCTGATCCATCTGAGTAACCAAGTATTTGTCGATTGCCAAATTCTCCCTGCATCCCATAATTAAAGTTATAAGTACCCACAATCAAAGTGACCCATTCGTGGCTATCATAATTATTATCAACTATGTGTTACGGCGACGACTTACGGCGAAAAGTAATATTCGAGTTGAATTAGAAGCATTCGTTTTAGCTCGGTAATAGGAAGGTCAGGTATGTGACCAGCTTGGGCAGGTTGACCTGAGATAGTTTCATGACTGTTGAACCCTCGTTTATTTTCCGAGCCATTGAAATTCTGCAATTCAGCAGCCGTCTCGACTGTTTCGCCGTACAAATCCTGCGGCATTATCATTCCATTCATGCCGCTACTGAAAAACAATTCACGCATTTATTTAACATACATTTTGTATAAAAACCTTTGAAATTAAATAATGAGAACAAATACAAATTTGTATCCACTAAAGAAAATTGAAAATGTAAAATCTAATGCATCGCCTGCAAATACTAGTTGTCAAAAAACATAAGTATTACTAATAATTTTCAATTTTTGGCTCCTTCTTTACTTTATAGTTTCTTTGCATATACACATACATGCAAAGAAAATAGAAATATTGTTGCTACAAATAAAGCGTCCAGTGAAGCAAATACAAAATCATCAATTTTTCCAAACTACACTATCAATGGGGGAAAGAAAACTTACTGATGATGTTCAGAGTATTGGGTTGCAGATTGATGAGGATGAGGGGTGTGGGTGGTACCCACAGGTTGATACACCATTGTTGGCCCAGGCTCCCCAACCGATCTAACCGAAGATCCAATCTCCCCATTCATGTAAGCGCCACCTAAATAAAAAAATCCAGCATTAAACTACAATATAATGTTATACTATATTTTATAGGGCTTGCCATACAAATATTGCATACATGGTACAACCACCATTACCATATGTACAGCAGCTTATAATTAGTTCAGTAGCTCTCATTAGAATCGTATCATAATGTTTGCATAATTATTTATCAGCTTTGAAATGAGATAAAGATAGAACTCCGACGTGACTCTATCAAACTCGGGCCACTTGAATTTGATTCAAAAAGAACTTTTCTGAGTAATAAACAACTGATATTTGATACCCATGAAATTCAACAACAATGCCATCATTGTACCGTTAGTTAGTGTTTTCTTATTGTGTACTCCGCTTGACTAAGCACAAAACATAAACCCGAGATGGTTTACGTATCAACTACACACCAAATTCAGGATCTCAGTATTGTATTATTTATTGATTACGACACAAAATTAGTTAGTTGACCTTGATCAAACCAATATCCATTTCCAACTGGTTGCTGGAGGTATCGAATTGGTTCATAATAACACATCCCATTGTGATACCGAGAATGCATAACTGTCTGATGAGGGAGGCAAATTCTTCAGTAATTACAAATTAGGAGGATTATTAACTTATTCGTCCTGAGACCGACATAGCCAGAGAGCCTCTCGGACCATGTCGATCCAGTATAACATAATGACGACGTTTTTCTTCTTCTTATCTTGTCTTCCTCCACAGTCAATTACAAATCAACAGCTTTTCTGCTGGTAACACTCACACATTACATCAATTAACTTTGTACAAAAAACGGACGCTAGTGTCTAATTGTTCAGTTAGGCTGACATTCGTCTTTCCGGTCCTCTGCCTTGTGTAAGTTCATAAATATCTACTTTTATGAGTATATAAGCTGATTGGAATGCTAATTATTTAAATCTGATTTGAAATTTAAGTGTAAATATAAGTAAAAACAAAGTAAATGCTGGCGCTGTGTTTGTGTTGCATAAATTGAGTATTTTTTTTGGTGGGAAGGCGGCTTGTCTAGAAGCACAAGAGAGAGCGAGAGAGCAGCGACTTTTTGTTTCTCCCGATTCGCCCGTCTGACCAGAGGTGGTGACAATGGTCACAAATAGTTAGCACCTTTTTAATTATGAGTACCTTAGAAAGATCTTAAATCTTAGGATTAGATCTTATGTCTGCTTTCAAACTTATCACAACCAGGAGTTTATTTAAACATGTAATTGAAACAAAAAATTGGCTAAATTTGGGCTCCTACTGCGAGAAATGAGAATTACACTCTAGCTAGATTATGGTTTAGTTATCGTCGTCATATAAATTAAAATTAAAAATTACACACCATATTAAAATGGCTAATCCTTTCATCCTGTAACTTGACTTACGCGAATATGATACATTTCAGCAATCGAAATCAAATCCAGATTGATTATGAAACGTTGTTAATACAGTCGTAATATTAATTTCCTGAGAAGTGTACGAGATGCACCGAGTGAATGCTTTTGCTAGAAAATACAAGACTACTAAAGGAACGATTTTATGAATGGAGTGCAAGGAGATATCAAATTAGCAGCCCATTCACTCAATTTCTTGAGGTGATGAGAAATACCATTCATTAAAGTTCAATTAGGGCAGACAACGAGGTAATTATTATTTCGCTTTCCTCAGTTCACTAAGATAACGTAATAACACTACTTGGCTTCAATTGCAAAGGTTTAGCAGGGATGAGAATTGAGAGGGCATGTTATCAGTGTTTGAGTTTTAATAGTGGAAGTAAATCCGTCAGAGCATTGTTATTTATTACCAACCCCAACCTCAACTCAACCTCGAAGTAAATTGAACCAATGAAACTGACTAATACTGTTCAACCGAAAATCTTTAAACTGTAATCTAATTTTCTTTTGCATTTTCTCCAAATAATTTTAGGAAATACGGAAATTATTTAATGTCTAACTCCATAAAGGAAGGTTGAAATTTGAATCACCAGTTCATGACTTTCCCAATTTGAGCTATTTATGAAATCGAGATTAGTTAAAAATGCTCGTACTTTTAAGAAATTCACTTAAACAATAATTTCAAGCCAAAAATTAGTCAACAGTTGCGGACGCGGACCCAGTAAGCTCAAGTTCTTCAATTTTTTCACCCATTTTTATCTTACAATATATGCCATCAAATGAACACACACATGTGCACTATATAAATTGGTGTGTTGATAAATTTTGAACAAAATTATTCCAGGATGACTTTACTTGCACATATCAATCAGTATTATGTCAAGTTCACAGGATTGGCATTCCATTTAACAGCTTTTCTCAGTAAGAAAATTAGATTCAGGCATGCATAGTTTTTAAAAACGTTTGATAGTTCCTTCTAATGTAAGTAATGTATTATGATTTACGAGATGGTAGTCGAAAATTGCTCACTACATGTATTTTGTAAAATAAAATGTGTCAATTCAATGCACAATGAACGATTCAAATGAATCACAGACATTTTTCTTCATCGTTGTTTGTAGTTCTGGATTCACGTCCTTCCTTTCATCTTCCCAATGTCCACACTGCTTATGCTTACTACAGAGATTACAAGAAAATATCACGACCAACCTGCTACTAATCGTTAGCTGGCTTTGAACAACTATCATACTTGTTCTTCTCCGTACAAACAAATCCAAGAAGTTAGTACATTGTAATTTAAACCATGGTTAAACCCCCACCACCACCACTGCCAACACAATGTAATAAGTTATTACATTGTGGTTATAAGTTATTAAGTCATAAGTTATTACTAATAACAGAAACCTCTACAAACCATCCATGGGACGGAAAAGCAGGGCCAGGATCAAAGTTCAATAGGCCATGCACCACTATGTACATATGAATTCGATACTTTTGTTTGTCGACAGACAGGGCTGCACTGCGCTGCGCTGGAGGGGAAGATGGGTTTCAGGTGGGACACAGGTATGCACATTCGTATCTCTGCAGAGAGTCGTAGCAAAAGACTAGCAGGATGTTTCTGATTGAAGTGACAGTGATTTTTAAAATGGTCATGACGGAACAACCTTTCACCTCGCACAACTTCACTTCCGTTCGTTCACTTATGAGCAAATGTATGCGCCTGCTGCTTCGTAACATGCCAGATAAATACACAGGATTATTATTGACATTAATTCCATTCAGACCATAATTTCCAGAATTGATACTGGATTCGCATCTCGCATGATTAGTTTCATCATATTAATATTAAGCCAAGTCGTATTACCCACCATTGTAAATTTATTCTTCCCAGTTCCCACCTCCACAGGCACTTTTAGTGAATAATTGGAAACGTAGTGGATTTCAATTTCAAAAGTTCATAGATTAACATTTAAAATATGATCAAATGACGCTGTGCCAGGTAATGAATACTTGGCGAGGGCTCGATTTAAGCTAAATAATTTAATTTCGCAACAGTAAAACCGACGCTTGACTTGATTATGCAAATATCAGCATGCAGAGGTTTCTATGTAGTTTAAATAATTCCCTACTTGAATCATACATACGTTTGATTGTGCTTTTCGATGCGAGTCCAATGCTATGAGGAGATTCTTACCTGTTGTTTATTATCATATGAAGAACTTCTTCATCTCGACGAGAAAAGAAGATAACAAACTCGAAAGAAGCAGCAAGTTGTGCACCCCAATTCCCTCACTTCCACCACGGACGCCTTCAACAATTGAGCCAGACAAGATGATTTGCTACAAGTAGTTACTACTACTACCATACATCACAACCACAGACATTGGGCTACACGGCTATCGACATCGTATCACAATCAAAGAAGCAGACAGCCCATGGCTCACAACGCGAAAAGAAACCGATTGTTGGCATAGAGAATTCCAAATTCAATTTAGTCTTTACGTTACGAAAGACTTGTTTCGTTATATTACTTGCACCCATTCACAACTTGACTTCAAACAGGTTTTGTCCAACTTAAATACAACTCAGATGCCCATATTGTGAAAATGCGTACAAAATTCAAATAGTAAAATGTTCACTTGTAAAATGTGTAGGTCACTAGCCAACGGTTTAGTTCGACGAGTTTGATTGTAATCAATTATCGGAATAATACACACTTTGGGTTTGTAGAAATGAAGTAGAGACCGATTATCTTCTGTTCCATAAGATAATGCGTAGAAAAAATATCCCCCTTGATGGGTTTTTAAGCCTCATACACGAGAACCGGCACAAAATTTCCAAATGCTATCTTGCAATTGAGGAATGAATTGAAGGTATATTACGTAGGTGGGCAGGGTGTTGGAGCATGCCAGCCAGCCACGATGGAATGGAATGGATAACGACGAGGAATTCGGAAGGATTTAAAAAGGAAGTTGGTTGGTTGGTAAAGTAAGATTTGTACGATGCGATGAGAATAGAATAGTCTATCCGAAAATGCAGTGCAGTGCAATCCGAGAAAGCCAAACCAATCCAAATAACCGAACAACAACCGAAGGAGAAGAGTAGAGTACAAACGCATGTACTTACGACATGCAGCGTTAGCTAATAAGTTGGTTTAGTCTGTTATCAAATGCATATATATTGTGTAGTGATATTCACATAAAGTCGTCGCTATAATGCTTTTTGCTACCACATCTACAAGCACCGGTTGGATTGCAGAATCTGAGGAGAAGAATTACCATCTCTGAATGACTGACGAGAGGAAAATCAAGACCTAAAAATTTAACTTTCTTAACCATAACCAACACCAAATAATGTAAATATGTAACATGGAGAATGTTCAATTGTTGTTAAATTTTCATGGCCAACAAGCCATTTAAATATAGCATTATTAACATAAAGTGAATCAGAAATGAGAAGAGGCATGAACTTTTCAGTAAAATCACACTAGTTTCGGCACATTCAAGAGCGGAGAACCAATAGCATAAACTTTTAGATCTTGATCGTCTTTAGATCATAAGCGATAAGTGTACTAAAACCACCAAACGATTTTAATAATTTCACACAAAAGTATGAAAATAGCAGAAAAATACTTTTCGTTCATAACCTATGCCAAAAGTACAATTTTTTCGGACCTTGATCATCAAAAAAAATGTTGCCTTGTGTATTATATTCGAATGAACCTTTTTCAAAGACATTCGAAAATATCTAACAATTTAAAAAAAGTTGATATTGAGCGTGATTGAGTAATTATCGAGGACAGAGAAAATATAACGATTGTGTTTTTTGTGAATTCTTTAGTGGCGTGAATTTGGCGTTGGGCGCCCATTGAGGAGGTGTGGTTAGGTTGATCCAGCCTCCTCACCCACCTTCGGTTTTCCAAGTCCTCCAAGGACATCAGATGTAGATGTAGATGTTCTCCTCAGTTCAACCACGTAATATTTGGAGCCAACACTCTTTCTGGTCATGACTACATATCGGCGCAAGTCGATGCATTCACAAATTACGAAGAACGAAAGCATGATGCATACATATCTATGACTTCGACACTGCTATTTACACTCCAATCCCAAAACTAGTTTATACATTGGTAACGAATGCGTAGTGCAACTAAACCACGAGTTTTAATAATGAGAGACTACTTTGCGTGTGCAACTTATTCGCTCAGTCATCTTTTCTCCGTACCGTATGCTAAAATACACGTAAGCTGTAGCTTATCCTCAAATACGAGTAGGCAGAAGCAGACTTGCATAAATGCATTGAAAGCTACGCAAAAGTCACAAGTTGTGAGATAGGCGATTCGCTCATTATTAATATACCAAGTCAGTAGTATAATACTGACTCGGTCGAATTTTTTTCACGCTTAGCTAGGATGACATACATACCACATACACAGACAGCACCGACTAAAGAGCTGCAAATCAATGGACATACGCTCTTTGACTGATGACTGAATTCAAATACGCCAAATTCATCAGCATCCAAGTGTACGGTATTGGTTTTACACCATGCTGCATGTCCGTCCATCCAACCAACAACAAGCTCATCTTCATGACTGCAATCTCTTTGCTTACACACTTTTCGTCCGCTGCTAAATAAAATGGCAAGTTTAAAGTGTTTCTACAACAACTGAATGCAATTGGTTTGGTGGTGTGTGCATTGGATTTTCATTTTATGAGACAAAGAAAGGAACCTTCATGACCACACTGACACACCGCAAGATAAATGCACCTGCCTCTGCAGAGGCAGGTAAACTCTTTTTAACAACGAGATGCCATTGACTTTCCTGACTGAACGAACACCTATTAACCATGTCATTTGCAGATATAGACATTACACGTTATGAGATTATGATGTTTGGTACATGTATTTGCAGAAACGTGAAGGCGAAAAATGCTAAACAGATACAAAATTTCTAGAAAGGTAGATAGATAATGACACAACTGCAACATACATCCATTGGCTCAAGCCAGGAACGTGACCGAACAATCATTCGTACAAACAACATTATGCAAATCAAATCTTGAAAAACGGGAAAGGAATTAAAGAAAGCCAGAATTGTACTGGTCATCTCTCTTCGCCAATAATACATGCACGTACAAATGAGTATGTCTTGTATTACATAACTCACACCGTCTTGCCCGTACTGTTCCTGCTAGTTGAATAATAAAATATAAACATTCGAAATTAATGCCGTGCTCCAAATGACGAGAGTGTATCAATAAGTTTACTATGATGTTTTTGCTTAATTTTATCCGGCTACATTTCTGACTAATGTTTTGTTATAAATTTTTAATAGCTATGTATGACACTGGGACACGATAAACTGTTAAACAACGGACTTATTATTAGTCAATCAACCTCATATAGTCAAATACATGACTCAATCACTCTTCTTATAAACTACTCCATTCATAAAGATGTCCACAATTACCAAATTTTTCCGTCATACGAGTTATTAATAAAAACTATTATGGAATTGTGCATATGCGTGACTATACGCTGAACTCGCAGTAGTCGAAGTATTAGTATTATTAGATTTCATGCTTTAAGTATTTTTTGGTATGTCTACCGACCACACAATTGATAATAGCAGCAGTTCAAAATCCTCATCCGGAGCGATTTTCAATCTATTTTGCCTTTCTTCTCCAGTTGATCGTGTGTCTAATAAACTGGAGCGATTATTAATTACTATATTTTTCAACAGTTAAATTTAAAAGTTCATTTCAAATTATATTTTTATCCCATGTGCATATTCGTACACAAATGTATCATGCATTTTTTTGAGTGTTTAAATCAAGACACAATTTTCCCCCTTCTAAAAAATGGTTCTGACAGATAAATAATGTAGCAGATCAATCCTCGAAACCTCTGATTTTGTAAATAATTAATCATCATCCGTGCATCTCTTGTTCATTTGAATATCAAATGGATTCTGAATAATAATGCATAATATGGAATAAATGCTGATAACACATTAACATTCATTTCACATTCTCCCCTGTGCCCTGATCTGATATGAATCGACAATTTCTACCTGGTGACAACCTTTTGCTCGCATTTATTATATTCATCTTTTAACTTGCTTTCCCTGAGGTCTGCACATTTTGAACCATCTGAATAATAGTCGTTCTACAGATGTTAAAAAAATCTCTGCATGTCGAAAGGCACACGGATTTACATAGGTATTGGTACGTGTGAGAGTGGGCCGTGGTGGATGAATAGGCATGTATTTTATAACGAATTTTATTGAATCGACCGATTCCTGCATCTACGCTGCCTCAGTGGCTGCACTGTAAATTGTAATATCTGTGTTATCTAGGTCACCTTTTTCGATTCGCGTTATCTCTCTCTCTATGCTATTCTGTGATCTGATGGTATGATGATTTGATGTCCAACTAGCTCCTTTTTTCACTTAGCAGATGACCACTTGGTTGGGGTATTGAATTTAGTTCAGTCATTCTAAATAAGCCCGTAGGTAACCACTACATTTAGAAATTTCAATGTCAATCTTTACGATAAACACATTTCCTCTAACTATTAATTGAAATGTGACCTTTCCAAATTCTATTTACAAGTACTCTGAACATAATTTTGAAATCACGTAATTCGGAACCAATTATATTCAACTTCAGATTACAGCTCACTCACCTGTTAGCATTTATTATGAGTGAAGAGGTAGAAGAAGAAGCTTTTACTGTGATAGGATTAAAGATTTTGCGTCACATCTCGCATGTTCCAGGAATCCAGAATTATTATAACTCGTTGTCCAAAGTTATTGATGAGTATGCATGCATTAGTTGGGTTAAAACAGCTATAATATTCTAGACTATATTATATTGCAGAGTTGCCTTTTCCTTTTGTACCCACGTACATTATTATTATTCATCAGTGGTAATTGTTGTACGCATGGTAATGACGGTGATGCATCCCACTACTCCGTTTCGATTCATGTCGCCGTCGTCGTAATATTCAAAATCGTCGATTAAGACTTAAGTCATCATGTCTTAAGAGACATGATGGCACAATGTATTATTACTTCATTATCCAATCCAGAGAAGAGAAGGCAGAAAATATTACTGTTCTTATTATTAATATTGTTGGCAAGTTTAGGTTCAAAACTTAATTTTTGTCTTTAAATTGCTTCGTTATAGTTAAGTTGCATGATAATGTCATTATATTGATTTCAATTATTTTAGATATGAAGTGTATAGTGTGTCTTAACAATCTATATATTAGCAATGAAACAAGTAAATCATAATATAAATAAATAAAAATTTAAACAAAATATAAAATTAAACAAAAACGCTTACCCTTTATGGGAATGATTGTCGTTATCCTGAACGAACAAATGAAACTAAATGATAAGCTTTTCTTATCCTGTGTGATCCAAGTTTTTAACACAAACAGTCACAAATTCATGTAGGTCTCTTAATTTTTTTTCAGCTAATGGTAGAACAATAGAGAAAATACAAATCAATCGAAACCATAAGCAGCAACAAACTAATTATTTAGAAAGAAAACGTTCGTTCGACTTTATAAAACGTCGCCTAATCTATCCAACGACATGAGATTTAAACTGGTGATTTGCTGTGCCACGCTTGCAAAACTTTATATGTATGTATAAACTTTAAATCGTACGTGAAAACAGTTAAGCATTAATTTGTGTCTAAATTATTGCATAATTGAATTATGGACTTGGAACTGTTGGGTGCGTTAGGGCACTTATATTATAGCACATATAATTCGTATCCTTAATATTTCGAGAAAGGAATCACAAATCACAGCACTAAACGTTACAGACGGCCAACATCTTAATAAAATAGCCACAGTAGTACAACTTTTTATTGCTGCAGTTTTCGAACCAATCTGATAGTGTCAGATGTCAGAAATTCCAAAATATCCTCCTCCTCTTCCTTCTGTAGCTGATATAAGTTGCTCCAATTATTCTGATTCTGAAGGTTAAATTTGCTACGTACAACCCACAACTTGAAACTTTGGAATTTGATTATTAAGAATCCAATGAATGGGAGAAAATTATGTATATGACAGCACTAAAAACCAATCGAATTAGTGGACCAGGATAAAGGACGAGAAAGTGCGAACCCTTGGTGAAAATGTTCAAGTGTTTTTCACAAATGTCTGAGCCCCTTTTAACCCTTCCCTTTTGGAGAAAAGTGGTGAAGAAATTTAAATTCGACTCGACTTTATTTTTTTGGGGACAACAGCAGAGGAGTTCGAAACACGACGACTAATGTATTGCAGGAGTGAGTCTGCCGTTCTTCTCTATACTCCTCACAAATCTGATGATGAGAGAAATCCCACTGACTGACTGACTTGCAGCGAGAGAGGAGAGAGTGCGAATCCTTGCAGAGTGGAATACACAACCACATCGTCACTCCTCATTCCCTCAAATGGGCCAAAAATCAATCAAAATTTTTAACAAAGACTTTTAATATAAATAAAACCAAAACGGACAAAAATAACTCTTCTTATGATTAAATGTAATTTTGGTCCATCACTTCATTTGTTTGTATTCGGGTTTGTTGGTTTTAGGATGACATTTGAGGAGGAAATTATTTCATTGTTTGTAATTTTTTTAAACCAATTTTTGAACTAATTGCGAAGGGTGATGAGAATGGAGATATTCATTGTGTGCTCCCTTGGTTGGGAGTTTTTACCTTTAGAGGAGGGAGCAGCGGGTATCTCGAATGGGGAGAAAGTTTGGGGCGACTTGCGATGGTAACGGTTGTGGTGTCGCGCCACGCCACTGACCCCATGCTGCTTGGCGAGGAAGGGATGTTGTGCCACTCCCCCTGTCACCACAGGTCCGCCGCCAAGCCCTTGCTGCAAGAACAACCAGCCAATATTTGTATAAGATTAGTATAAGAAGCCAAGATGTACAGGTACATATTATCTGCACATAAGGATTCTTATTCCTTTGCATGATTCAGTTTTAAAACATACGTTAACTCAATAAAATGTTGGAAAACAAAATAAGCTTAATGAATGCAAGAAGAGAGATAGTATAATTGGGGAAAGGTAAAGAATGATAGTAATCTCAGAAATTGATCATCGGGAAATTGTCGAAACTGTAGAATTGCGCGAAAAACATGTAAACTATATACTCATTTTTTCTGGTTTTTTGCTTATACTTCGCTTTAGTATAATGTATGCATACTTTATTGTACTGGATAGATTATACATACAGTGTGCGATATTGGGCCAAAATGGTATTCAACATAGAACCAGTTTAAAGGGATCATGCAAAAGAGAAAGTGGCACGAGTGGAGAAAGCTGCATATTTTACAAACTGCATGCTCACTCTTGTTGCTCCAGACCCAGTGGAGCTGCTGGTCCCCTCATGCTGATGCTTCCCACTCCGATGCTGAAGACCGCCGGGTCGCTGCCCAGGCGGGAAGGTCGGCAATGCGGGAGGTGCGGGAGGAGGAACGCTGGCGTTCGCTGGAGTCACCGTCACACTATTCGGCGTCAACTGCAAGCACAAAAGCTTAATGTAATTCTTCGAACCAAGTAAATGGATGAAATGAACAAAGAACAACTCTCGTGTAGGAATTGTAAGTCATATATCATTCATTAGATATTCATAACTACTAAACACATTAATCAATAATCAATACAACAAATTTATTATTAACGCAATTCATACTCAATCTACTACTACATATTATTTCTAAAAAGCCCACTAGCTGATTAAGTTATTTGTTTGTAAGGACACAGAATTTTCATAGCTTATATAATTAATTAATGAAGTAGGGGGAATTTTAGCCGTTCTCGGTTTCGCCGACCGTTTGATTTCTACTTAGCTTCCTCTTCAAACACATAGTTCTCTTGCAATATGTATGCATATAAAATAGGTTGAATTGGTTGAATTGGCGAGCCTGACCTTTTGGATGATGTAGCATCGAGGGCTGTAGGAGGTGCAGACGTAGGTGCCGTTGACGTCGAGGCAAGCTGTGAGGGTGTCGGTAATGAGGGGCGGGGGAGTCTGGGTGACTGGTGGTGGTGGCGGCGGGGGTGGTTGGCAACGGAGGTTTGGAGGGGGGACGGTGAACAGAGAGTTGGAGGCACTGCTCACCAGCTGTTGTTGCGTCAAGTGGCGATGGTTCCGGTGGGGCATTGGTGGCTGGAGGCACTCACCCGAGACTGCTACTCACCCCTCCCCCACGACCGCCTCCGAACATTCTGCTTCCCACTAATTTTGGCATGCACCTGAAGCAGAAAATATGATGACGACGAGAATAATGCGAGCTCTGTTGCTCAAGTTCAGGTTTTGTACTTGTCCCTGATTTTCGTACGTCCCCCGTTCTTTGCATACATACCTAGAAGACCATGAAAGTCAATCATTATAATATCGCCATTTTGGATAGACACAAATTTCAATTTCAGTGTAGTTATATACTACAAGCTTCAAAAGCTGGTTTCATACGAACATGTAATTCATGAAAATGTCAGAATAACATGGTTCACCAGAGGAGGGGAGGTTGTGTATTCCGGATCTCAATGCCCTTTGGATATGTTATAGTGTCCCAAGTATGAAAAACAACCCTGAAGTGGTTTGATGCCACGACCACATTTGCGCCCGCCACACCCACTCAAAGGTGCCCAAAAAACGCTTTCACTCCAGCTTTCACTCATTCAACACCACGTCAAAAATCTAATTTTACTCGTATTTTGAAATTTCTTTCACTATTATACTCCCAGATAGTTGTTTTCTTATATTCAACATCAAACTCAACTTTTTCGATGACTATTTCACGGGGATAATTTGCGTTGTTGATTACTGAAACAATGCTCATTTGGAATTTTAAATTTTATAAATGCTAAAAAGTTCCAAAAGTTGAGTTTGAAGTTGGATATAAGAAAACAACTATCAGGGAGTATAATGGCGAAAGAAATTTCAAAATAAGAGTAAAATTGGATTTTTGGCGTGGATTTTAATGAGTGAAAGCTGGAGTGAAAGCGTTTTTGGGCACCTTTGAGTGGGTGTGGCGGGCGCAAATGTGGCCGTGGCATCAAACCACTTCAGGGCTATTGCTCATGCAACTATAACATATCCAAAGGGCATTGAGATCCGTGAGTTGATAGTACGCAACCTCCTCTCCTGAGTGAATTGAATATATGGTTCACCGAATATATATTCAGTCCAAACACTCCTTTTCCTTCTTAAAATACTAAATTCGTTGGGGGAGGCGGTTCTAATCCATTATCCAAACAAGTGAAATTGATGTCTACGTTATACTTTTGGTTTATTTATCCTTCCCGATTTCTGGGAGAGCTAAGAGAGATATTTGTTTGCGTTTAGGGTTGGGGAGAAAGTGAATTCAAGTAAACATAGAAGATGGAGAAAGAAAATCGATGAGATTATAAGAAAACAACCTGTTGAGCTCTCCCACTCTTCGGAAACCTTATTTATTTATATTCATAGTATATAATAATTTACTGGGATAACATAATTCCTGCTGTGATAGCTTCAATCTTAGTAGTACATTACATGTATCTGTCAGTTTACATAAATCAGTGACAAATAAACAATTTTCAGCCTGAACTACATAAGACTTGCGGAATCGTAATGTCCGGCTGTAAGACGCTAATAGATGAACCACTGCACCGATTGTTAGAGACTTGTCTTAAAATGTATACTTTGACATGAGTGAGAAGAAAGATGAGAATGATCGGTCCAGTGGTTGCATGACCACTGGGACTCCCAGTTTGGGAGTAAATAGCATCGAATATTGTGTAAATTTCTACAAGTTTTGTAGCAGGGGATCCAATAGAGTGACCAGCATTGTTTTTTTTAATTCTTCTAATAGTAAGGTGAAATTTTTGCTGTTTAACAGCAAGTTACCATGCACCTGACATACTATGTCAGGTGCATGGTAACTTGTACCCAGAAAAGTAAGCTGTAACCAAAATTTTTGGTCAAGAATAGTCGAAATATTGAAACTATGAAAAACCATATATTTAAATATTTTTGAAAAACTGGCAATTTCAATAGAAATAGTTCGAATAGTTCGAAATATTAATATTTCGAACAACAAAAATTTCAATATTTATGAGACACTTGAAAATATTAGTAACATACCCTACAGACTTCATTTGGCCCAGGGACAGAGTCCGCTTCTAAATTTTTTTGTCCGAATTGTCCGGACTACTACTAATGCCTAGCTCCTCCTGTGGTGGGGGATGGTCAAATGTTTGTTAAATATTATTTGACACCAAAAACTTAGCTCTGCACACATTTGCTTTGACTTTTGACCTCTTATTCAGGTATAAAATAATGTGGTTGATGTTGAAAATAGCCAACACCACCGGGGTTACACAGCACTCGCGGTGAAAGTGATTGGATGACATTTATTTTATTTTAACTTATTAATCCTTCCTGAGCCACTCTTTCTCTCCATTTCGTTGTATCGCACATCGTTGGAGTTGATATTTCCCTTCATTTCGGTACATAGTCTGTATGTTCTGTTTAATGCTTCGTATTGCCAGCACATTCATGCACATTTATATATTCAACCAAATTGCTTAGGGCTTCCCACGGGACGAGATAATCCTGTCCCCATCGGGTGGGACTTTCCTTTCAGTCGAGCACATCCCAATTCGAAAGTAAAAACCACCCCAAAACTTTAACTCATCTATAACTTTTTAAAATTTTAAAATCGGTCAACAATTGGCCGAGTAATTTGAGTACGAAATAAAAACATTATGAACAGTACAATGCCCCATTGCGATCGGGGAAGAACGGGTTTCGGACCCGATCCAGAATTGGTAACAACAATTTCCCCAATCAATTATGAAATTGATTGATTGTTACCAATTGTTAATCTAGCTCAGCCAGCTTAATATGTTTTTTGCGATTGGTTGAAATGAATTACCAAAAATGATCACTAGGTTTCAACCTAGTGACACTATAGTATAATAATACTAGTATAATTATAGTTTAGCACAATTTAGTTATAGTAGTTAGTACAAGCAATAACTAATGCTGCTTATCACCACCACGATTGCTTTGACATTTAGTAGCTACTCCCTTAACGGTTGCGACAAATGATAAAGTGAAAAATCTTGTATCATTAATTTTTTGCATTGCTGATAGCATCACTGAAAAATTTTCTCTGTCATCACATAGTTTTGATTTCCACTATCATCATATGACTTTATTTTGTTCTTGCTCTCACAACTTGGCCTGCTGGACAAGATCCACCCACCCACGCGTCACTCGTTTTGCCATAACCTGGAGTGGTTTACTAATATTTATGAACGAAATGAGTAGTTAAATAGCAGATACAGATTCAGCTACTCGTTCAAGAACTATTGTAGTTGTTTGAAAAACCTGTAAATCCTTTCCTGAAAAAAGCTATAAGAACACTAATAAATTTTGAGAATGGATTTGTTAGCAACTATGAATTCCACATTCAGTTACATATCTACATACATGTCTATGATGCTGTCAGCAGGGAATACAACGTTATCAAATGTTATTAGCCCACGCATTACAATGGATACCCATTCTCAATGTATAAAAATTGCAATTTGTATGTTTTCTGGGACAGTAATGTCTTTTACATGCATGGGCTGCATATTCCAGAAAGCTACGCAAGTAGAGCAAGACTGAAAGGGCAAGAGAGAAAGGCAAATGAACTGACAACAATATAATTTAGTTGTTGGTTGTCTCCTTTATTTGAGACGATGGAAATGTGACACCCAGGCTGCATAGCAATGCAAAAAGAGAATAATCTAATCATGCAACTAGTTGTTTTTCATGCTTTCCAAGTCCATGAAATGTGGGTATACGACGACACCGAGAAAATAAGAATATGTACATTGCTTGTTGATCAGATTGGGATCCAATACATACTTTTATGTCATCTTTTTGATCTAGTTTGGATCAGAATTGAAAGAAACAAGGGAGAAAAAAAATCAGCAAGTCTTGGGTTTTCTTCAGCGTTACTGATAAATTTAGTCTGCATGAACTATGTACGTATGTATGTGTTAATGCGTTTCATTGGTTAATTGAACGGGTGATAATTAAATTAAATATTGGAGATCATCATGACCACAGTTTATACACTTGGTTAGGAATTAAGTTTAAATCTACGTAGCTTAGACTCAAGTTTTGTATTTCGTTTTATGAATGTCACAATTAGTCACGCTACACCGTCGTCCATGTCATCGCTGAGCTAGGTCATCCCTGTCGACGTGATTTATGGATCACTTAAACTCCTTACTCGTGAGTGAGACATGGAAGCGAGCCGTGGGGGAACAGGAGCAAGCAACATGGGTCTGACTTCTGTGTGTGTCGTCGTGGCGCAGTCGCCGGCCAACGTTTGGTGAAAGGAGTCTGGAGAATGATTATTTACACTGAATCACACCATATGGTCAGAATGACTTTCTCCGCCACCACCACCACCAGCCCAACCATGCAACCAAAACCATATGCATTTCATTTCTCCGCAACTTTCATCTCAATTTAACAAGTGAAAAGTGTGAATAGGAAGGACAATTTGTTGCGTAATTGACATATAACCCAATAAAAAGAATACTTTGTAAAGTTTGCATCATGCCTGAGACCCATGGATTAACGAACGATTGCTACTACTTGACGGAAATCATAAAGTTATGTTCGGATCGACATTTCAAAATACTCTTATTTTTGCTTTATAAGTTGTCATTATCAGTAACTTACCAGTTTCTCCTCTCACGAATATGTTGCCCACATATCCACTGATTGTCTATCTATTTTTCCTCCACACTATTTTACAAAGAGAAAGCAGTGTCTCTGGCGTAAAACTGTTTACAAATTTCTTGTCCAGATTGTTCACCAATTTCAACAATATTGATGCAGTGTATTGTTCTGACTTCACATATACGCTATTTTCGTCCAAATTATGTAAGCTGTCAGTCAACCACCCGATATGTCTCACGGAATAAGGAAGTGGATCATTCAGAGTGCGTTTCCAAATGTTCACCACCAGCTTCACCATTCGTTCATAGCACAAAAGCAACGTTATTATTGGTGAGAGAAATGTTATGGCGTAGCATTCTGCCTCCGTAATTCATTTTGGCACAGCACTTTCACCACTGCCACTACAAAGTGTGCTTTTCTAGTCGGTGGTACTACATGTAAGCAAACGAATGATGACTTGACTTCACCCACACCAAGTGAAAATGTCACATCACCACAGCCACCACTTCTGGTGGACATATGTGGCTTTATGCTTAAGTGAGCCATGCTTCAACCCACAGATGTACCAAACATAAGTTGCTTTCTTCACCATATTTCTACATCCTTGCCATACTTTCACTATTTTTTTGGTTGGCTGATTGATCAGAGTCGATGACGATGATGAAGGTAATGTGTCCGAGAATTCAGATGTATGTAGTACAAGACGAGCGTCAGTCAACGTTGATTACTTTTGTCAAAACTCTTACATGTATCCACGACACGTTTGTTTGTAGCCTACAAGAACATAGCCCCACTGCTTCCCCTCTCATCTCAAATCACTTCATCTACATGTGCTTAAGTTTGTCGGCTGCTGTGGTCTGACGTCAATGATATGAATTTCTCGTTTTTTTCATGAATATACAAATTAGATTTTTGAAGATCCACTTTCACTAAACATGTTGTCACTGAATTTGTACAACACGAATGTCGCCTTGTTTAGAGACGAATGCATCAACTGAGAATGAGAGAAAATCCCAAAGAGCGTTCTGTCTAAGGCGATTTTCTGGACACCGGGAGGAGAAAGTGGAGGACCTGGTGAAAAGAGAGAGAGAGTTGTTTGCTCACTGAAGTGTGGAGATGAACTGGCGAAATGGGATGAAATCGGAGTGGAGAAAGTTCTGTGCACGGGAGAAACTCGGTGTTTCCGTGATGGAGTAAGTGGTGGTTTGCGTTATGTCTCACTGCAGGTCCATGCAAACGGAGGACATAAGTGAGACTTTTTCGGTTTTATGTATTTCGTCTCATTCAACTCCACGGGGTTGCTGCTTTGAAGAAAACGAATGAATGCTACTTATAGACAGACTGTAATTAGTCCGAGTTTTATACAGAACTCCGAAGACCATTCAAAGTATTATGCCATTTCATATGCATATAGTGCACCAACGGTAATAGGGTATGAAAATTACACCCTAGTACGTACGTATGCGACACAGGTTTCTCTTTCTGATAGTGCAATAAGTAAACAACGCAGATCAAGAGAAGTAGTACAATAATTCCTAAATGTTTCTTCTTAATGTACGTATACGTATTGAAATTGCCTTAATTTTCTATGAATTTTTTTCTTAGCTTGAAGCTTAATTCAAACTTTGTATGAAGTGAATGTATTATTATTTATTTAGTTCACTTGGTAAGAACTTGACATTGACCATTTGTTTTTTGAATATTGAAAATTAATGTATCAATTGGAGATTGGTCTGAAATGTATACTTCGTAATAATAACTATCAGTATCTGTAATCGTATGTTCGAAGCATCCTATTCACTTGATAACTTTATTTAGCTAATAAGGATGTCGTCGTGTTCCACCGAATTCTGTATAAAGTTGATTCTTGTCTACTAAGGAGTACAGATAATTTCGCCACTTGTCCTTATCTGGACCAAAAACTCTCAGCGCAACTCTTGTCTCTGGAGCCATGATGGGCTGAAGGAGTTGAAGCACGGTTTCAAACAACCCTGGAGCTGTAATGGTAAATTCATAGCATATATTTAAAATATGAACTTCAACTACGCATCGGGATGACTTACTATTCACTAGGATAATTTTATCTGAAAGATTTGGGAAGTGTACTTGGTGGAGAAAGTACTGATAAATTGTTGGCAAACCTGAAAAGACAATGCATTTGTTGGATAGTTAGAAAAACAATATTAGGCAAACTTATTAATAATGAATACGATTTCATCTATGTAAATATGTCGTTTTACATTGAAAGCATCCTTGTTGAGCCAAATTAAAATTAGCCAGGTTGATCAGAAAAATGGCCTAAAAATTGGATTACTTTAATTTTAATTAGATGTAACTTTAACTTAATAGAACTTTAATTTGCAGGTTTGTGTTTGGCCTTGCCTGCGTCACATTTTCTCCTCTCGCCTGTTTCTCCCGGATTTGGAGAGCAACGTCCTCGAAAGCCTTGTCCAAGTAGCGGATCACACGGTCACGTTTTCCTTGGACAATGCCCTTCCGCAAGTCCCAATCACCCAGGGAAAATGAGACAACTATGCAATATGGGAAGAAATTCCAATAATTTTTTTTTACATTTTTTGTCTCATCGACATTCACATCATATTCCACTTACTTGGTCGTCCTTCCTTGTCTACGGTGTCTGTACTGTATGGATAGTCGTTTTCTATATCGGACCAATCCTCACTAAGTATCCCTTCAAGGTTATTCTCCTCTCGAAACTTTAAGTTCTACAAGTGACATGACATGACAAGAAAGATTGAGAAATTAAGAAAAGAATATGTAGAAATTTGCACATATTTCATATGCAAAGTTTTGCAAATTTACATCAATCATACGCTGCTCAGCGTCCTTTAAATTCAAGTTAGCAGCCCTGAGAAACCTTATTAGATAGAGGTCTGTCTTCATATAGTCGTGCTTGAGTCTAGGAAGGATAATTTGCTTGTACTGCAAAAAGAACAATAAATGCCTATATGTGTTACATCAGAATACTTCATGCTTATTTATGATTAAAAACATTTCTGCACATGCATAATGGGAGGAAACTACCAACCTGTTGCAAAGCAGCCAGCTCCTTGGGTGAGATCCTTAGCTCTTCCTCGACCGGTATTGCGCTCACTATGACCAATGACGCGATAACCAAACCACAGTGTAAAATTCGTTTATAGATTCCTCGCTCCATGTTGGCGAATAAATATGGAGTATACACGACTTAAATCTGGACAGAAAAACAATTTTTATTGTTTGCATATAAAATTTTCTAGCTCAACTTCCTTCTTAAATCAATGCAGTACACGCTGTGGATTATGATGCCTAACTATGTACATATACGTAGATTCTCAGTATTTTGTGCAATTAACTGGTTTGTGAATTTTCTCATGAAAAATGATACTCTGATCCAATTTATGTATCGCAATTACGTTGGTTGGGTTAAAACTACTGGACTGCTACATGTTTCAACTTGGAAACATTAGTAAATGCCAAGTTAAACCATATTCTAACTAAGTAAATGCCTGTGAAGTACTTTGAATTGACAAACCCTGATAAATAGAACCACAGGTAGAATCACTAGGTAAATATATGTAAAGGGTATTGTTGTCAGGTAGTCGTGTAGACTTAGAATTTAGCAATATTCTTGTTGCATACATGTGCATTTGATGTGGTTTATCACTTTGTCAAATGAAAGCAATAACAAACCAGATGCACCCTGTAACCTTCCTTTTAACCTTAGTCTTAAAATCTTAGTTTAGTAAATAGAAATACATGGAATTATTGCAGCATATTATCCATTTGGGTAGCCTACATTCGTCTCTGGAAAGATGATCCTACTCACCTAGTTTGACAAAATTGAGACAGATACTATGTATGTATATTATGAAAGTAGGTAATAATAAAGTAATATAATTTCAGGGCCTCTGTCCAAGGCTGTTCATGAACCTTAAACAGAAAAATTTTATCTTCAAAGGAACTTACCACCAATACAATAAGTCGAAACTTTTAACGTAACACACACTTTCAATTCAACTATCCTCTCTGGATCAGTAAACTCGTCTCAATTATAACACCATACGGCACATATATGTTATGTAGATGCAGCGAATACAAGTAATCATAAAGTCTAATAAATCGTTAAACCAAGAGTAAATAATAGCTTAATTAAGGTTAGTTGAAATGATGCTACCTGTGAATCAAGCTCTGCTAGACTACATAAAATTATTGTTATTATCTTTTTGCAGTGAGTGTTAATACGAGCGAGGAGTGTACCACGAACCAACAGCAAAAACTAAAAGTTGTCCACATAATAACACAGCAACCCATGAATGCAATATAGCTTGCCTTGGCAAATAACAGCAATATTCATAGGCAACAATACATTAACAATAGTGATCTGCATGTGCAGGTGAGTGAGTGTGAGAGAGAGTAAAATATGAATAGGGTAGCATAGCGTCATGTCACACAAGTATAGCAATATGTCGTTGCTCTATTTATTCTTGGGAGCCCTGGGGCTTTTGCATATCTATCTTCTCATCGTCAGTTCAAGTCACAAGATGAATTTTAAGTAATAATGCCAATATGTCCACACGAGCATGAGGGGATTAAACACGCAGTTTCTCTCTCGGGTGTTGGTCTGTTTGGTTACCTGACCCACGCCGTTGCATCCCAGCAGAAATTATGAAGTCGTGCATATGTAATTAAGCTGTGTTAGTTATTGTTTGCACCCCTACTTATGTATGAAGTAACAATTTTTTATTATGCGAATCAATATTCGAACTCTGCAAGCAAAGGTCGACTTTCCAAATAAATTCTCTTCTGAAATATGCTTTGGTAAATTACATGGGACAAAAAGAAGCGGTTGCTTGTAGTATAATCTGTGCTATGCTAAAATGTTTGATTTTGTTTGTTGCAAGGTAAACTCGTAAGATCTAGGCGTAACATTAATAATGTTACATTATCCACATGAATTTCTGCATGTAAGAACCGGACAAGTACACGGGATATTAAAATTAATATTAAAGTCAAACCAGGTTTTAAGCAAATGCACGAGAGACATTTGTGTATGACATTTAAAATTATTTAATCCAGGATTAAGAAGTGATCAAGTATTGTTTAATTGATTAATTAATAAATTACAGCAACGAGAATGTATACAAAAAGTATTTCAAACGAATAGTAGCTGGTAAAGTAAAAGTCTAATTACGTAATAGTCCTGTCTTAAATTGTATTATAACGAAATATATATACATATATAGATATAACTACTTTGTTTTACAACCTACTGCTGTTCTCCATAAATTTTCAGGGAGCGATCCAAAGAAGTTGACGCAATAAATGATGCATTTTGTCCAAATCGAACACCAGTAGCAGTACCAGTGTGATCGTTATACACAGCAATTTCATTCCACAACTTGCAACCATAGACTCTGGAATTAAACAGATACACATAAATATGCATGCAAATATATAGAAAGGATAAAACAAATTGACAAACAAATATTTCAATAATACCTGACATCCGAGCCACTCACTGCCAAATAGGTACCAGTTTGATCAAAGGCTAAATCAGTGATAGAGTAGTTATCAGCCATTTCGATGGTTTTAAAGTTTTTGAGTTTTCGCAGATCCCACAATTTGACACATGCATCTTCTGCAGCAGTGGCCAAGTAATATCCGTTTTCAGAAAATGCAATTGAAATAATTCTCCCATTATGTCCAGGGAAATTTGCAACATTTGACTGTTCCTTCAAGTCCCAAATTCTTACGACGGATTTCAAAGTTCCAATCGCACAGATCAAACCATCAGGATGGAATTTTGCAGCAAACAACGGACTTTCCTCGTCTCCTATCTAAACCATTTTAAAATAATTTATCAATTATAACAACCCATACTTGAAAGTCTGTAAATTTCAAAAGGTACGAACCACTTTAGCCAGAACAGATCCAGTTCGAAAATCTGAAAATGCCCAGTACTGATCCATTGAGGATGAGAGTATGTAATCCCCTGTAGCATGCAGAGAAAGTCCAGTAATAGCTCCATCATGGGCACGGATCACTTGACGGAGTTGAGATGATTGTGCATCCCACAAGCGAAT
The DNA here is from genome assembly GCF_002217175.1 of Folsomia candida. Lineage (NCBI taxonomy): Eukaryota > Metazoa > Arthropoda > Collembola > Entomobryomorpha > Isotomidae > Folsomia > Folsomia candida. The sequence goes on along the minus strand of NW_019091193.1, from coordinate 20,474,800 downwards.
CGTGCAATCCAGGGAACCACTCAACACAGAAGTCTACAAGACATATTACAGTGATATAAACATTATTTAAAACTGAATATTTTAAAATAAAATGTATATAACACGTATATAAAACTACTATATATGATCTACGCACCTCGTCTTGATGACAAAGAACAGAAATAACTTTCTTTGAATGTCCTTTCATGGAGGCAACAACTTGTTCGCTTTCTTTATTGAATACGGTAACAATTTTATCATTTCCTCCCGTGACCACAGTACTTCCTTGGATATCCAAACACAGAATCCCTGGGCTACTGGCACTATGTAGTCCCTAAATAAAACGTAAAATAAGATATAGGCTAAATTGTAACACGTAATTTAAATTGTGTATGAATATTATTTACGTTGGACGATTAAAACTTACAGTATGAGATGCAATGACTTGATATTCTTTAATGGCTTCTGCTGATGCTAGATTTTGAGGAATTGCTTTGCCCTTTCTTTTCCTTTCTTGTGTGAGAACAGCTGCAGTATCCTGTAGTTTCTGATGAATTTCAGCACTGATGCCGATCGCCACTGTTTGTCCTCCTGCTGCTTCAAACGCCTGCGAAATTATTAGAATTATACGATTAAATAGTATATTATAACAAATTCAACTTAATTCAACGTTAATTTAAACTATACTTACTCCTGCTTGTCCACCCGTTGCAACATACGCCTGGGTTTGAGGTTTAAGGGTCGCAAGGGCCCCACGAGCTTCCGCCACCTCATCTGTCAGGCGAGCAATAACTCTGCACGCGGCCTCACGTTCATACAAGGCAAGGGACAACTCTTTTCTAGCAATGTTCAGTTGGTCGCTCAACGTAAAGCTAGAAAAATAAATTATCCAGTCACAACAACACACGACACATTAACAAACTTGTTGTTCAACAATGTACCTGTGAAGTGCCATTGCGTCCCATTCATCCTGAAGAATTTTAAGAATAGCAGGGATGCTTGTGCAACTAGGAGGTTTGGGTTTAACGAATGCAGGAGCTAAGAAATTTGAAATTAAATAAACACTCATCAAGTATTGCAGCCATCATGTGTGACACGTTACATGGAACAAAGGTGGACCTCAACAAGTGATCACATAATCACAAGACAACATACCTTTAATCTCTATAAGTTGATCAATATCCAAGGGCTCTCCATTTATTGGGTCCTTGCCTCCATTCTCTGCCAGAAGTTTTTCAATTAATCGTTTCTCAAAGACGGTGCCAGATGTTGGTGCAATTACGGCGGTGTCTGGGACGTGATTGGAAACTAGAAGGAACAAAATATTCAATATTAAAGTAATGCAAAATTTAAATGCTTCATGAACTGAAAGGCAAATAAACAAATTCGTACTTGCGCAAACGAGTGCCATTCTCCAATTGTTTAATTGATAAAGTAATTCAACAAAAGTTGCTTAACTTGCACTCAAAATCAATGAGGCGTTTGACAAAAATGTTTTGAAATTATTTAGTTTCAAAATTCTTTATTTTTCTAGTTTGAATAATTTACAACCACCGGCAAGCAAGTTGCAAGGGAAGCTTTCGAGTCGTCGGCTCTCCGCTGATGCCGCGCCATAGCTCGGCCACTCCAGTCCGCACGTCGAGATGGCAGGACAGCACAAGTTTCTTTTTATGCTCTTTGTTCTTTCAACTAATCGCAAATAAATTCTACATTATTTTTTATAACTCATAATTTATTGAATTAATAACTATTAATTATTAAATGAATGACACCACCGTACTGGTCTTGCCTGACGTGTACGTTTTCATTAAGTGAATTTGGGTGACTAAATATTAGAATTTAGAACAAATACAAAATGTATGCAGACTTTCAATAATTCAAACCGAATGAGATATGAATAAACCATAACATTTTTATTTTTTATAGCGACCTCTGAGTCCGGAATATATAAAAAATATTAGTAACTTTCTAAAATGCACTAAAAAAACAAGGAATGACATTTTTTATTCATGGATATGTCCAAGTGTTGAGTAGCGGTTGCATCATAATCTCGGCCGAAGGTGCCATCGAGTTACTGCTTGCGGGAAGGGGGACCGAAATCTCAATTTTTGTCGCACACCTTTCCTCGATTTTGTGGGAACACGTTTGTGATTTTGTGAATGTAAGTCCCTGCTGATTTTGACAAGTCTAGTTATTTTATTTATGGTGTTCGAGAAGGTTAGTTATCTAGTTATAATTGGTCCCAGTCACCTCATCCACATGATACATTTCTCGCTAGCTCTTACATAATTTGAATACATAAACTAGTTACTTCACAGTGCATTGTACAAAAACAAGAAAATCATGGCAAGTACTGTGAGTGGGAAGCTACTTGTTTCCAGGAAAGCTTTAGAGGGGCTGCTTCTACGCCCATCCAATCAAGTCATTCGAAGTCGAGGTGCAAGCAGCAGAGGATACCACACCTTAATTCGACCCAATCATAACCGGTGCCACCCCCTCAGCTCTATAAAAACTAGTAAAACTACAGCAGGTGAAAAGTAGAATTTTTTGCACGTTACTTACATGTTTTGTTAAATGCCTTGTGACGGTTGGACTGCAGACTGCACCAAAAAGTGCACATGTCGATCTCATTCTAAATGTTTGAGGATACTGTCTTATTAAATAAGAATATCGTACTGTGCGACTCATACATTATTGTGTATTATTATTCACTCACAATTGTTACCAATTGGTCTAACATGCATAATTTGTTGCATTTCAGCTGAATCCAGTTTGTCCAAGATCTCAGTCGACTTTTCCATCCAACTCAAGCGATCAATTCATGTGTCTTCTAATCTATCACAGAGGAAGGATTACTACCAGATTTTAGGAATACCAAAAAACGCAGCCACAAAAGAAGTGAAAAACGCGTATTACAAATTAGGTTAGATACCAATTCCAATTTGTGTAAAAATAGTGTTCACTATTCACCTTTAAAGCACATACATAACATTAGATGATTGAAGCTAAGACCTAGTAGTAACTAGTAGTAAGGGAACTACCAACAAGGAAATTATAATGTAATTTTTAATTTCAAATTGGATATATTTTGTATTGTCAATGGTTCAGAGTGTTTTTAATAATTATTTGCGAAGGGTCTGCAAGCTTTAAAAAAAAGAAATTATTCCTAGATGTGATTACGTGATTGTAATTTCCAAAGCTTTCACAATGTCAGTCTTTCTCTTTTCACTTTTCCATAAAATTTCCCTTCTAAGTGCTAACATAAGTTCACTAATTTTCAGCCAAACAATATCACCCGGATACCAACAAGGACTCTAATGCGAAACTAAAGTTTCAGGATGTGTCTGAAGCGTATGAGGTATAACTGCACACATTCAAATGCAATATTATTAGTCGTGATGACTGTTGATATAATATAATTACAACTGAATTGGAACAGGTTCTTTCTGACGATACGAAAAGACGAGAATATGATGCTTGGGGACGAACCTCGGAACAAATGGGGCGTGAAGGATACGGGGGAGGAAGAGGATTTGGTAGTGGAGCACAAGGTGGAGGTCCTCAATGGCAATACCAGTCGTCTGTTGACCCTGAAGAGCTATTTAGAAAAATATTTGGAGAGTTTCGAGATCCTCGATTTGGTGGTAATCCGTTTGGACAAGGGTTTGGAAATTTTGGTGGCGGAGGGGAAGAAGATGAAGCGTTTGGATTTGGAGGTGCTCAAGAGGTACTTAGTTATGAAATTGACATACTTCTATTACAACAATATTAATTGGTCTATATTCTGACACTAGAGATTTATTTTTATTGTTGTTCGTGTGTTGCAGCAAATATTGATGAATCTTACCTTTGAAGAAGCAGCACGTGGTTGCCTTAAAGACACAAAGGTAAACGTGACAGAGACGTGTCCCAAGTGTGAGGGGACAAAAGCTGCACCTGGTTCAAAAACTCAGAAATGTACTTCGTGCAATGGAACTGGAATGGAAACCATTGCAACAGGACCTTTCGTAATGCGAAGTACTTGTAGAAGGTGCAAAGGAACTAGACAAATAATAACAAATCCTTGTGGAAATTGTCGGGGGACAGGAAATGTAGTGAATCGGAAAACCGTTACAGTTCCAGTTCCGGCAGGTACATATACCGTATAAATGCCTCAATAGTAAAAATTACTTTATTTTTAGATATCTAGTAAATAATTTTTAATTGAGATCGATTAATGAGTAAGAATATTTTAAACTCAGGAATCGAAGACTCTCAAACAGTTAGAATGCCGGTTGGGAAAAAGGAAGTTTTTATCACGTTCAGAGTGGAAAAGTCAGATTATTTTACAAGAGATGGTATAGATGTGCATACAGACACTAGTATCTCATTTTGTCAAGCTGCCCTTGGTGGAAGTACACGGATCAAGGGAGTCCACGAGAATTTTGACCTTGATGTAAGCGGCAAGTTATTTTTTAACGTCCACTATTCACTATTTGAAATTCTGTATTTAACAGTGTTCTCCTATAATATCCTTCTAGATTCCACCAGGCACAAGTTCGCACACTCGAATGCGTCTTAGGGGTAAAGGAATCAAACGCGTAAACGGATTCGGTCATGGAGATCACTATGTTCACATTAAGATAAAAATCCCTACTGGACTTACGCCAGAGCAAGAAGCATTAATACGTGCATTTGCAGAATATGAGACGAATACTCCTGGGACGATTAAAGGTGTCACTAAAACAAAGTCTGGTGAGTGTCAAATGTAAATCTTATGTTATGACTGTATAAATCGTGATTGATTTTATATAATTTTAAATAATCTAATGCATCCAATCCAGGTCAATCTACTAATGCAGGAAGTGAAACTGAAGGAAAAGGAGGAGCTGGAGAATTTCTCAAGAAAATTAAAGATGCCATATTAGGGTGACAATCTATGACGAAGTTTTTTATAGTTCTTTAGCTTAAATTTAAACATACTTTTGATGTTTAGTTTTCTGCAATAGATAATCCATTGTCTTTTACTTTTACTCGCTAAGCAGTTATTTAAGTAAAACTTGATTTTTGAACAGGATGAACAATGGCCATGAACCTCCAGCAAGATCTTAAAAGCAACTGTCGTATCCTATCGTCATCGCATTAAATATTGACCATGCTTGCTACGATAAAATCTAGTAGTAACTATATTTCAGGAGTGAACGTAATGTGAACCATTAAAATTATTAAATATATATATATAGTTTTCGAATAAACTTGACTTGAAAACTCACGCAAGAAACACAAGATGTCCAATGTGTCATAATGTTTTATTCTCTAGGTAGACAAATTCGTTTATCAAGCAATTTACCATAAATGTGCACAACATTCAGCTGAAGTGAAAATATTTCTACACTTCAAAAAAAATTTATAAAACACGAAAAAATAAATAGTCAATTCGTTCCTGACACTGCTTTAATCTTGAATTAATTTGAACTAAATTTAATGCCTTATTCGTGATAGCTGCTATTTTATAACAGTTTATAATGAAACGTGTATGTCGGTGCCCAAGAATGTATAAAAAAATTAACTTGCTTCATATCAACATATTCTTTCGCAATTAATGCAAATATTATAATTCCATTTGATACAGATGATTCTTGATGGTTCAGTACATTCTTGATGTTTACCTTAATTTACAAATAGTAGAAGCAATAGGTTTGATACAAAAAGACAAAAAAAATCTAAAATCCGTGAACTTTGAGTTGATCTGGTTTTGCGAGACCAGTTTTGGTCAGCCACTGGCAAATGTTTTCTCGTTGATCTCCCTGCAGTTGCAAAACTTCTCCGTATTCGGGATGCTCAACGACAGTTCCGTTGCAAGCGAATTCCTAATTAATTATAACCATTGTTAATAATATTATTTCAGTGCTAAAATTGGATGATGCTAAAAATTTTGTATCGTCGTGTACACACCTTTTTGCAGGCACGGACAATTTTCTTCAAGTCATATTCCGAAGAGAGTCCTTGGACCGTGGTGAGCGTTTTACGACCGTTGCGCTGTTGGATTCTTATGTGAACGAAACCATCTTGAACACCCTCTTCCGAGCCCTTAATTGCATCAGCAAAAGGGTCTGGAACCAACAAAAACAAACAAATTAAATACTCAGATACAGTGACTCATTTATGTAGGAGAGAAATTTGTGCTTTGATTTGCTGAACTACACGTACATAATCTAACAACATAATTTTGTTAGTGGGCTGATTTTAACTAATAACTAAACTTGACAAAAAAACAGCTTGACTTTTAATAATTAAAAGTCAAAATTAACAACTCTTTCAAAAATAATGCTTACCGAAAGTGTTCAAATTCTGGATTGACATACGCCCGTAGTTCTTTTTCTTCTTAGGAGAATAAGTTCCTCCTTTAATTAACTAGAAATTTAAATTATTTGGAATAGTTTGCCAAATTTTGAGAAGAACTTGATCGAAATCGAAGTAGTGGATATTGCAGAAGAAAAGAAGACGAAAGAAATGTGCGGAGTCGGTGTATGCAGCAGAGGAGCGCTCACAGACGTGTTTTTGGTGAAGAGGAGAGTCTGTTGGCTTGGTTGCTGACCGACGCTCGTGGTGGACAGGGCTCAAATTGGAGGGTGTGAGTAGATGGCGCATCCTGCCGAGGGTAGATTGTGGAGCAGTTATTTATGCTGATGGAATGTGGGGAATCTGAGGCAAATATTATTTCTCATCCTTATCTTATTTATTTCATTTACTAAAAATACTTTACTATAAAAAATGTAACGAAATATATTCAGATATATATATTCCAACTAGGACAATTACAGTAAAATTACAATCCGGCGACTCTCTCAATTACAAACAGAGTACTCTGTCCATATCGTAATAATAGTTCAAAAAATACATTTCGATAACCAATAGAATAGATAGATATATCTAGGTACAAACAAGTAAAAATCAATTATGCTAGAATTATATGGATTCAAAATATCCTTGTTATTACGTTCGTCTGTAAATGAACACAATCCTTAAATACATCAATAAGGATAAATGAAAGTTGAGTCGAGATACTCACTTTACAACAATATACACTTGGCAGGTTGGTACATTGTGATATATTTCAACTATAAATTACTTAATCATTGTCGGTAGGTTAGCGGCTTATGAGAACAGACTATATTTCTCTTTGTAGGCAGTGACGTGCAATGATATTGTTTAGTGAAAAAGTCACCAATTACATGGAAAAAGAAGACTTCCGTTGTATTAGGCACGTTGGTAATAAAATTTTATCACATGGCGAGGCAGTAATATTAAGGTTGCAAGAGGTAGAGTATGTAGAGCCATTAAATTACGCACCGTTATATCTGTATAAGGTTAAAATAAACGTTTGCATTGTCTTGTACCAAATTTTTGTACACGCAAATATAATAAATAAAACACTTACTTGACGTTCATATTCTTTTTAGCGTGTCCAGTATAATTATTTTGAGCCGAGGCTCGCCTATCCTGTTCAGAGTTTCGCTGTGCCGTTTTTCTCTTCGTTCGACGAGGCGGAGGCTTGCTGATAAACAGCGTGCCCGTAGTCGTCACAGATGAGGGAGTTGGTGATACCCCACGCCTGCAATGCAAAATGTTTGACAAATACAGACTACGAAATATTTAATATAAAATAATTAACTAACAGGATTTAACTAACCTTCTTCGTTTACGCTGTTTACGTTCATTCTTGTGGAATGTCCTATGTTCGTCCAGTTCCTCCTTCGTAAATTCCTTGCCCACACACTTTCTGCACGTATAGATAATGTCCATCTGGGCATTTTCGTCTGATGAGCTGTCATCAGACTCCATTTTCGTAAAATTAGTAGTTTTAAACTACTAGTTTAGCAGAGTCTTCTCACGATAAGGTCTTGGCTGACTTGGAAAGATAGAGCGACGACTGACGAGGGAGATTACAAGTGCACGCGGCCAAGAAAGATCATGTTGAGATTTTGTATCACTGTGCTCACATATTTGCACTTTACTTTGTAGTGCTGGATGGATTCATGTAAATCATGGTTATTTAAAATCTTGGAACTTTGGAATTATGTTAAAATAGATGAAAGAATCGTCTCTAAGTTCTAAACATTGACTAGCTGGGATACAAATGTACATAATAATGATACGGTTGGAAAACGCATTTCTCCGAAATACAAATATTTATGACAGGATGGCAATAATATTAGTTGGTAAATGGGCTTACTGAACGATCTCATTGTAGGTCCTAAAAAGGGCAATGGACCCAAAAGTGATTCTTGTCTTCCGAACTAATATACATAACATGCATTTTTAATTATAGAAAAATAAAATTTTCAGTTGTAGATATGTAAATACATCCTCATACATATGTATGAGTCAAAGAAAAGGAAATGTAACAAATGTATCAATGAATTGTTAAATGGAAATCGTCCTTCGATGTAATGAGATGACCATTAGAAAACAAAATCCAAGTTCTGGGAAATAAAAAGTATTTTTATTCGTATGAATGAGTGACTTGTTATTTAAGTAGATAGGTATTAATAAATTCCATCTGGCGAAGGAACTTGATGAAATATATTATTTTTAATTTTCCTATGTGAATACAGCTGCAAGGTGCATGCATATACTAAAAATGGTGTTATCTCTGAGTAATGTATTTCATTTTGAAATATGGTATTTAAAAACGATTGTATCAATTATTAAGTTGCAGTATTTGTACGATTAACGAGCGTTTATTAAATAAAGAAATAACTATGTAAAACGCATGTATTTTATAAATCATTGTGGGGCACCATCCGCAAAAAAATTGGAACATGCAGAGCTTTTCCCAAAAACAGATTGGAAATGTTGCACATAAAGATCACACATTTCATTAGCCTCAAACACCGGCGTTCCTCGAACTCTAATATTTCTCTCTTCAAAAAATTTAAAAACTGCGTAGAAAACTGACTTGTCCTTGGTTTTCATTGCAGCGTCCAAAAATTTACGTGCTGAAATGTGATCAGTTCTCTCACAGCTTTGGACAAACCTAACATTTTAAAAAACGGACTTTGATTATAAACAGATAAGATGGTGGGGATGCTATATCATACTTTATTGCATTGCCTCTTACCTCATTGCAGGAATAATTTTCTGCTTATTAATCAAAATTTCGACAATCAAATCATTTGCAGTCGATAAACGCCTGAGCATATCCAAGGCAAGTTGATACGCAGCTGGATAAACCCCTTCCAGTGACAATAGTAAACATGCCTTTAATAAAATTATATTTATAGTTACGTATGTGTGCCCACTTATATCAGTCATTGTACATTTAGGTACATGTACTTAGTACATAGGTAATACTTTTTTAAAAATCATAAACCTTACCAAGGGTTTCGAGTCGCTGACTACATGATATTGTAGGAATTGGTGAAGTTGATAAAAAGCCTTCTGTCTGACCATTGCATGGAGAATCAACTCGTAGATATAGTGTTGCACCGGGATTTGGAATTGGGACAGTGAACGGATATATTCAGTCAAGATTATGACAACAAATTGATCAGTGACATTGCTGCAGTTGGCAAAGTTGGAGAAAATGTGGGTGTATAGGTCCTGTTGGTCCACGAGGACAATTCCTTTGGAAGCCAATCTCTCCGACTTCCCGTGGACAGGCAACGACATCTTCAATAAAACATTTAGAGATCGTAAAAATATTTTCACAACAATTATGACAATATATATGGCGCTGTTAACCTGGTTTTGCATTTCCACGTCCAGAAAACTCTTATAATTTTCATTTAATTTGTCAAACATTCCTGAAATCAGGGTTAAATCTGGAACACATTCCTCGGCCATGATAGTGGATTGTAATAGCTTTAAAATATATTTTTTCCCATTTGATCGCTGGAGAAAAAACTCAACGAGTCGAATTTTGTCGTGCATAAGGTTTTTGATCGAGTCCAACTTCAGTTGTAAGTACCACAGACATCCGAGTTTGGCGTCGATAATCACATTTGGTTGAAAGACGACCCAATTAACGGAATAAAGTTCACAATCAATTTCCGATTTTTCTCCCAGTGGAGTTGTTGTGCTCATAGGTAGTTTCAGCTGGAATGGTTTTATCGGCATTGGAACAACCAAAGTTTGGTGGTACGTAGCGTACCCATCAAACCCACCACTTAGACGTACGTCGAAAATCATTGAGCTCTAAAAAACGAAAGTTAAACCAATTGAAATAACCTGATAAAATAAGGCAAATCCTAAAAATATATCTTAAAACAAACAAAACTTACCCTTGAAGCTTGATGATGGACTATAATTAAATTGTCAATCACATTTATAGCGAATCGACCACTGGTATCCAACTTTAAGACGTGTGATTTAGGAGTAGTTTTCTCCCTACGTGTCAGACAAAAGAATTAACATGCTATATATGAATATTATGTAATTTTTTAAATGTATCCTAGTTCAAAATGCGTGCATTACATATTACATGAAATGCAATAAATAATGATATACACATATGCATTATATTAATACCTATTTAGTACATAGACATCAATTTCAGCACCACTGCACGTCGAGCTTTTGGGCTTGTGTCTCAGGATCAAAACGGCCGTTTGATTATACAAAGATGCAATTGATACATCTCGCTCGCTGGCTCGCTCAGGAGTCGCTTGGGAGCTAGTAGCCTGGTCAACTATTTGTTAATACTTGGTTAACTAATGCTGCTCGAAAATTTATTCAATTAATGAATACATAAAAGAGACCAATCTCATTCTCATAGTGTCTTACCGTCCAACTTTGGGAACTTGTAGATATTTCCAGGTTTGAGCTGAAACGGTTGAATCAATCCCCCTGTAGATGAAATTACCAAAATATTGCTTTCTGGTGAATGAAGAAACCAATCCACATTAATGGAAACATTTTTCAAGAATTTTAGCATTCGTTTTTCCGGATACACCTGTCCAAAGTAAAATTAAATGGCATATTACAAAGTTCTCGAATACTTTTCATCTCACATTGTAATTAATTTGATTTAAAATAAGGTCATACTTGAAATAATTCCAGTCCCAATTTTGTTATGAACAATATTTCGTTGAATGCAATCCAAATAAATCCCAAAATCGTAGCATTTTTGTTTTTACAAGATTGAGAATATTCTGGGAGATTTTCCGAGCTATAAACAAAGTTCATAAATTCCTGAAAAACAAATGTGCCGTTTAATGTTAAAAAATCTCTCTTTATACAAACCAAACGTTTCTTTTAAGTACTCACTCACCACGGAATGAGCTGATCGTTGAACGCTAAGAATTTTCAAGTCTGGTGAAAATTTGATGGATAAAACTGGACCTTTGTCCTCCATACGGAAGGAGCACTTTAAATTGTCCTTGTGTCCTTTCACCACAACACCTGTCGCACCCCCTGAACGCACCGCAAATACCTGTCAAAGCATATCAAAACTTGAGATTATTTTTCCTGCTAAAATAAAATTGTCGTTAGTAAAAATTAACGCAAAGTACCTGTTGATTGGCATCATCATAAAATATAATGGTTACTTTGGACCCAGGTTCAAAACGAATGGGGTCAGAGCAGAGGTTGAGATACAGATTTTCCTCAGCAAAAGCCAATTCTTCAGCAGAGTTTTCCATCATGGAATCATGTCAGGTTGGTCTCTTATCTTTGTTTACTCTTATTCTGTTTTTCTGGACTTTGGACGAATTTCTAGTGACACCTAAAGTTCTCTATTCTACAAATTCTCCAGCTAAATGGATTGCACAATTGCAATCTGCAATTTGCAGAGAAACCTCAAACGGGTTGCTTGCGGTAGATATATTTTCAATGTCAAATATTCAGGAAATTTCACACATTTTCAACAAATCCAAAATTGGCAGCAGGACAAAATACGACCAGCAACTCCTTCCACAAATAATGCACTGAATAATAACCAAGTGAGAACTATAAAGTCAAAAGTGAGAAGAATAAAAATAACACGAAGAGCGATCATGCGATTGAATAAATATTTATTTGTCAACCTATTTCTTTCCTCACCCGCCTCAGCACAGTCTCAACTTGAGAGCCTGCAGCAAGACTGACCATTTTGCTGCATGCTCTCCACGTGCTCACTACTCCAGCAAACTCGCAATATTTCCTAAAAATCGGACCGTCTTCTTCTTGACGTCATTTATTGAATCTGTTTAATTTGAATGCAATTGAAAAGGTAAGGTAGAAAAATTACCGGAATAGTTTTAGCTTTTGTCGACAAATTCTGTATAATTATAATTAAATAATTCTACCCATCTTATATTAATTTGCAAATTCTAAAATCTAAAAATTTAATTTCAGAATCTAGTTGAAAGCTCATTTATCACTTCACATGTTATGATGGAGTGTCAAGATCTGGAATCGGAAGGGGTTGAAATTATTGTGGGTACTTATGAAGAATTCGTACTAGGTTACAAATTATCAGGTGACGAGAGTGAAGGTGAGGGTCGACATGTAAGTATTTCAGAATTTTTGAACATGTTTTCACAGATTATCAATGCGTAGATTAATAAATTATTTGTTGTGCTTGATTACAGAAGCTCAAGTTGACGCAGAGTTTTACAAACCATTCCCACAGTGGAAGCATACGATCTGTTTCCGTCGCTGGAAAATATCTGGCTTCTGGTAGTGCAGATGAAGCTATTCGACTTATTAACATGGGATTGAGAGTTGAACATGGGTATATGCAGCAACAATCAGGTATGCGACTTTTGGTTAATTTGCAATATTATATCCGAACATGAGTTTGATTCAGTTAGGTAGTTGTATTGTTTGCTGTCGTACGTTTTACGTATAACATATAAGCAGCCTTTCGTTCGGGACGTACTACCCGGGTTCATTAACAGATCCCTCATTTTTGTACACGATGGTGAGAGAGGAGAGGAGCTCCTCCTAAAACTATTTTAGTCTAGTTCTGCACGTACTTCATTTCTCAGATAGATTAGCTCTTTTTAATGCCGTAGATCATTATAGTTCTACTTGAGACAAATTAAAGAAATTTCATAAGGTAATGTGACTCTTGTAGAGACTTTTTGCTTTGTTGCACATTGGCACATGCTTACCACAAGGTTATCTCCGTATATGGTAGCCTTGTTAGTGAAGTGTGCGAAAGCAAAAGGGGGTTCATTTGCGTGGATAAGCGATTATGTTTAGCTGCGTCAGATAACTCGACCTACAAGAGTCCAGTCTACCACTATACAAATTATTTACAATAAGTTATATTGTATAGCTAATAATAGGGAAAAATGGAACATATCAACTTGAACAATTTCTATTCTAAAGGTACAATCACCTGCATCACTAATTTTGGGTCGAAATACCTCTTCAGTGGCAGCACTGATGGAACAATATGCATTTGGAAGTGTGGAAGTTGGATATGTGAAAAGACTTTGCACGCTCATGTCGGAGGTGTTTTGGACGTCAGCATCCATCCCAGTGGGAAATTGGCCCTATCAGGTTAGATGGACTACATTATAAAAACAACTTACTTTTGTTGTACAGTGTGATTGATTTGATTACCAACTAATTAATTTTATTGTTTTTCTTTAAGTTGGAATGGATAAAACTCTGAAAACATGGAATTTGATTAAAGGACGAACCGGATTTGTTACAAATCTACATGGTGTTGGCGATGTAGTGAGATGGTCACCTGAAGGAACTTACTATGCTGTTGGGATTTCCAATCGACTTGATGTATACAATGTGGAGACTGCCAAAGTAGTATATTCTGTGCCTTTTGGAAAGAGAGTTTCATCGCTGTGCTTTCCAAATGTATGTTTTTAATCTTGTGATTGATTTGAAATTATTGTGCCACGTATTTTATGAACGTTTGACAAACTTAAGCACATACTTACCTCAGTGGCGACTATATTTAAATGTTGTCTTTGGCATTACAATGTGCAATAATAACTGGTAGTTAATTAGCGCAGAGTTTTTCTTCATAACGCTCTGCGTCAGTCAACTCACCCATAAATAGATTACAATTATTTTAAAACTTTTAAAAAGTATATTAATGAATGAGTTTATAATTATTTGATAGATTTCTTATACATTTCTTGTATACATTGTAGGACGATGTCGTGATCATGGCTGGCGATAAAGATACCGTAGAAGTTCACAACATTACAAAGTCCAAAAAGTTGTCAGAATTCAAGGCTCATAAAGTTCGAGTGAAAGACATGAGATTCATTGTGGAGCATAATTTACTCGTCACTGGTTCCAATTGTGATCAATACATTAAACTATGGAGATTCAAAGACGTAATAACAGTAACTATCTATTTGACGATTATCATTGCATGTGTAGGAATGAGTGAGTATGATATTTATTTTGTGATTTGAAATTTGCAGGAGTCTTGCTCTACCTCACCTACCTTAGTGACCGAGTTGGATACAACCTGTAGAATCACATGTCTTACAGTTTGGAGTAAAAGTATTGCTAAAAGCCAATCAGATATTGCCACTCCTGAAGTGGAATCCATAGATAAGACTGCAAAAACTAACAAAAATGATGAAATCTCTGATGATGATGAGAAAGTCAATGACGAGGATGATGATGAAGAATTATCCAAACTTAGGACCTCAAAAGTGAATAAAACTAAACTTGGGAAACTCGACAAAAAGTCAAAGAAGAACGTACGAACGTTGAAGGAGCAGGGCAAAAAACGTAAAGTTAATCCGTCTGAAAGCATGGTTCCCAACTCTAACAAGAAATTGTTAGGTGGGAAGGAAACTAAAACGGTAGACGTAAAACAACAGTCAAAACCAATTGCCGAGCCTCCAAAGAAAAAGAGAAAAACAAAAAATTCTAAACCATAAGTTGTTATTATTATATTTACTGAAATATATAATTTATTGCGGCTTTTGAAAATTTACGAATCAGAATTTTTATCATTTTTAATAAAAATAGTCACAAAAACTACTCCAATTGTTCATTATTTTACAACTCGTCAGTACTTTTATTATAGTTTTACACTAATTTATGGATGCATAACTGTTCATATTGTATCAAGCGTAATATTAATAATTCATTGTTCACATTTTGTTTACAAATACTTTCTGCCGGTTCCAGATCCCTTCGGTCCCAAAGGCAAACTGTTTCTCAGCTTAAATAATTCCGATGCTCTGATAGTGGACGAGTCAGGTTTGTCAAAATCTCCAATTGTGGAAGTAGGATTCTTCAATGAAGAATGTCCACCATAGTGAGTTCCAGTTTTATTGAGGATATGACGAGGACGAGAGAAACGCTGTTGATGATTGCCAAAGTTGGATGCCGAAGCCATTTGAACTGATTCGAACCCATTCTTATTAATGGAAGGTGTAGTTGTGTTCTGGTATGGTCCTTTAAGGACTGGTCGTTGGGAAGGGATGCCTGGAAAGTAAGCTGATGAGCTTCGTCCATGAGAACGATGACCCCCTTGACTGGGCAGCCTGGCATACGCGTTGTATCCGACGTGTGACGAGTTGGCCACTGCAACCTCCGTGTCCGAAAAAGAATGAGGTTGTCGCTGATCTGCATTTTTCTTGAATGAGGGACCCTGAAAACCTTTGTTGTAAGATCGGCCTCCGAAGGGTCGTCGTGGCTGAGGTTCAACTGGCCCTTCCTCAACACGGGCGTAAGGGTTGAAGGCAAACTTGACTTTTGCAGTGTCTTTGATACCTACTTTAATATAGAATACGCCATGTCATTTTTCTCAAGCAAAATTAAACCAAACAAGTTTATCAGGTAAAGTATTTATGACATATACATGCAATAAGGTCCTATTGTAATTGTACCTTCTGGGTTTCGAACCTTCTTTCTCCCGTTGGTGAGAACTATCTCTTCGGTTGAGTGACCGTTGAGAGTCTTATTGGTTTTATTATTGTTGACCACATTACTCTTATAAATGGAATCTTGCGACTGTGATAGGGTGACCCGAGTGCCCTTACTCTCAAATCCAGTTAATCTATTGCTCCCTCCAACCGATTCATTGGTAAATGTTGTTGATCCTTTTAACGCAAGAAGATTAGAAGTCTTTCTGGTCGCAAGCTTTTCCTTATTTGTAAAACTAGTTAGGGAGTTACTGTTGGGCCTGAATTCTCCGATGCCCGGTAACTTGTCCAGTACTTTCGTCTGTCTGGTATTCGCATTCCGATTGTTGTTAACTTGAGGTAGGGACTTGCTGTACCTCAGATCTGTCTTTGGACCCCACTGTTGGAAAAAGTCATCTGCCTGTGAAGTTTCCCAGTCGTCGTCTTCCACACCAGCATTGTCATTGTCATACGTGGAAGAGGCTGCAAACGTCTTGAGTCCTTTAGGTTTGTAGGGATTTACAAACGCATCGGTTGCTTCACCGGCACCCGTTTTTCTTGCCATTGTGTTTTTAATTCGGGTAAAGTCTTCTGTATAGTCGCAAGTATCAAAATTATCTCCAAACGTGTCACCCTGGCCCTGACCTACACCGTGTGAAACGTGAACACAGTTGAAAAGAGTGAAAGAATTCACGAATATCAAGAAATCAATGCGAATAGCATAGCGAATTATAATGTGGCAAGGAGGCAGCTACTATTTTTACTCATTTTTACCTTCAAATCCAGATCGCGATGGTGGTGGGTTCACATTGCCTTTCCGATTCGGCAAAGACGTCATTGGGTTGCTCGTCACTGCTTTTTGAAACATAGACTGAGGCAAGTAGTCGTACTGGCTTTCTCCACTTATTGATACTTCACGAGATTGTTCAAATTTCTTGACGGTATTCCTCATGTCAACCTTTAACGGGGTCTTGACATTATCCGTTTTCCAGCAAAGATCGCCATATTCCTCAACACTCACGTCATGTTTTTGACAAAGAAGCTCAAACTTTTTGAACGCTTCTGGTTTCTCATCATCGTCACCACCATCTTCTCGTTTGCCTGATGGCATTGTCAGAATTGAAATATTTTTGGAACCTCCGTATCTTTTTGCTTCAGACGGACTAGTATTTGTTAACAACGTTGTTGAGTCAGAGACGGACTTGGTTGCTGGAATTGATGGGGTCGTCCATGTTGAGAACTGCTCACCAGCGCTGCTACTACTGCTGCTTGTGCGTGGTGAAACGTTGGGGGCTTGACGAAATGAGCTTGGAACAGGAATAGAAGACACGTCCAAGTTTTCATACTGATTTTGAAGTTCCAAGTCAAGATGATAGACCCCGTGTCCGTGGCTAGAGTCCAACAAGTTGTTATCGGCTGGTTCCGTCCTAAAATTTGTATAACCATCCACGGTGTCGGTGTCATTGTCAAAGTTTGCAAAGGGTTCCTCAGTTGGGTGACCTTCATTTTCTGAACGAATGGTTTTGAGTAAATCCTCCTCCCCGTCAGTGTCTGTGGTAGAATCTACAAACTCATCGTCATCAGCTTGATGTGGATAGTATTTTGATTTCAAATGGGATAACGACGCGTAGGACGATGAGAAATTATTGAGACCAACACCAAATGGATTAAGGTCACTAATCATTTCCTTTCGGTCAATCATGCTGTACAATGCGTTTTGATAGTCAACTATATCTAGTTTCAGGCAGTCATTTAGTGGAGGATGAAAAGGTCCTGGAGCTCGCATTTCCTTGGAGGTGTCTCTTACACTTAAAATTGAAATATAGAATTTGTCAATCAATAACTTCGCTGCAATGCGTTGCAAATAATAAAATATAGTGCAGAAATTATAGAAATTGTTTCTACCTACTTTTGCATGTAAGGATGATTCAGCACCTCTTCCACGGTTAGTCGATGAGCAGGTGAGAAGTGCAAAAGTCTCTCAATTATGTCCACTGTAGAACAGTCAAAGTTTTGGAAAATGTCTGCGATGGATGGACCCCGTTGTTTGATAAAACTCTTAATTATGTCTACATTCTGGTGGTCAACAAATTTGCACAAATCTTCAATTTCTGAAAGATCATACATGTAATAATTCAGATTTTATGAGTTTATGCGCAAAAATAATGTATTTATAAAAATAACGTGGTCACGTAGAAAATAAATATGTGTACCATTATTGTCTGGAGTGATGATTGTTGTCATTATAAGCTGTAATTGGTGGCTAGTCGATTCTCCAGCAAAAAGCACTCTTTTCAATAACATTTCCCCTATTTTGATGAAGTAAAATCTTACAGTGACAGTCAGTTACCCCGAAATGACATATTTAAAAGACGGATTGTTTATATTCACCTAGAATGCACCCAAACGCCCACATGTCCATGAATTTAGAGTATCTAAAATTGTACAGCAATTTTCATTTTAATAATAAATACGTGCAACTTCAATTGTAATTTTATCTGCAGATAAAGTTAGACTTGCTCACACTCGGCTGGAAACGATGATCTCTGGGGGTCTATACCATCTTGTTGCGACATAGTCTGTGAGCTGAGGATCCCCATCTGTCTGACCTGTCAAATCCAGTTCAAAATCTGCAGGAAGCGATCTGGCCAAGCCCAAATCAGCGAGTTTTACATTCAACCTTTCATCCAGAAGTATATTTGCCGGCTACAAACATTGCATAAATAATTGGATTATTAAAAGATTTGAACAAAACGCAAGTGACACGACTTAATAAAATGGTTTATTGCTGCTTACCTTAAGGTCTCTGTGAATTATTTGGGCAGAGTGTAAATAGTTGAGGGCGAGAGTCAGTTGATATGCTACGCGTCTCGTGCTGGTCTCTGTCAAACGCTCTGGATTTCGCTCAATGATCTTGTATAAATCAAACTCTGTAAGCACACATACAAAATTTCATCGTCTGGAGTGAGGGGGAGATTTTTGTTAACAATATGAATCTGACATGTTACAGAATTGGTGATACTTACTCATTAGGGGAAAGACGATGTACAGGTCTAAAGAATTAACAGCAGGGTGACCTCCAATTATGCTAATTATGTTTGGATGGTGACCAAATGCCTTGAGAAACACGACCTCTCGATACGTCCTTTGAGAATCTGTTGTATTTCTAAATGCTTCAAAAATCTTCTTGAGAGCAACCTTTCGTCCACTCCGCTTCTCCATTGCCTCCCAAACAACGCCATACGCCTACAAATACCAAGATATATTTTCAAACTTACTGTAAAAAATATCAGTTATGTAATTACAAAAAATACAATTATTTCTTACCCCTTTTCCCAATCGACGACTCAAAGTGTACAACTTATCAACTACTGGGTCTATTTTTTCCATCACTTTATCATCAGATGTGGATTTTTTCTCGTCCAGGACGTATTGTTGCGTAGTTCCTCCTGCCAACAACGTTGGTGATTTTAACAATTGTGTCGGAAATGATGTTTGTGCAAACTGTTTGAGGTTCAGTTGACGTGTTTTTATTTTGGCCAAGTCTTCAGCAAGATATGAAACACTGGTCGAAGTTTTTCTTGCCTATAAATTGTACATTATGCACATGTAACATTTGGCACAATTATTTAAATAAATATTTTTTTCACACGTGGAAGCGGACAATTTTTACCTTATCAAATGCGAGGGGTGGAGGAGGCACCTTGACCTCACTGAATTCTCCCAAATTTATAGAATCTCCGCCTCCGTCTAAACGAGGAACAAAGTTCATGACGGAGATTTTGTCAGACTTTTCAGGTTCGGCAAGAGTTGAGCGTTTTTCCTTTGTTGTGGAAAGAACAGCTCTCTTCGCAGTTGCTGAAGACGATGGCCAGCTCACTGACAGGCCACCGTGAAGGTCCTTTGGAGGCTTCATTTCTTATCTTCTCGAGAACAAGCCACAACTACGCTGGTGGTGGCTAGAAACGAAAAAAGGACGCTTATGCTGCCTTGTCTTTACTCGTCTTGTTCAATCTCGACTTCTAGAGATACACAAAAATCTACGTTGGTTCAGAGTAGTTGGACATTTGCACTTTATGCTTATCATACGTGTTGTTTAAATAGTTTGCTGGTTACATTGCCTTCTGCTGTCTATTGAAATTCCGGTATGGAAACTTTTATCGATTTGTTTTGATAAAACTTCAAAAAAACTTGTGTTGTTACCACGCCACGATGGTGTGGTATCCATGGGTAATTTTCCCATCCATCCGGAGCAGAAAGGGTTGCTTTCACCCCTCTCAATTCGGGGCTGCTCCACGTTATTTTCTGGAAATCGAACAAACTAAAAATCCCCACCTTTCTAAATAATACCCTCTTTCTTCACACCTATTTTAATCACACACAGTGCTTTATAATAATCATGTAACAAATCTGGTCATTATTGCAAAAATGCTGTTAAAAATTGAAAATGACGCATGTAAAACAGATTGAATTTAGTGAACTTATGCATTTTGAAAGATTCGTCTGCATCAAGAACTTAAATAGGTCATAGTGCAAATAAATTATTCTGATTCAAGGTATTAGTTTTGTTATAAAAAACACTTAAGTTTTTATTTTGTTTTACTTATTCGAAGTGGTAAAGATATCACAGAGCTATAAAAACACATGCCTATATTGTAATGTTTGACCCAAAAAGATCAAACGGAACTTACAAAAGCTTTGTAACAACAACTTTCATGTATTGGATACAGTACAAGCTTAATTTTTCTGCATATACATAGGTAATGACTTATCATACTGCTAAAATAAATGTGACAAAGATTGCAATAAAAATAGTACAGTGGGAGATGGTCAACATTAAGTAATTCACTAGACAATTATCGTGTTTGAGATGCATAATACGGTTTGATAGAATAGTATAACACAAAGCAATAACAAGTCGGAGTCAAAAAATCTCAAGTAATTGGTTTACGTACTCGTTATAAATATTATACGTAAGTAACAATTCGGAGCGTATTGCACAACACCTCCATTCATACTTAAATGTCGAGTTTACATTGTCGGAATATGTTAAACTTTTGCATTGTGCGAATTTATCTTTTACTTTTGCTAACATGTTCGTAACATTATTATAAACTTTTATCCACGAATTCATTCAATTAAACGTCGCAGTACCCGGGCTCTACATAAATATATTTATGTAGTTACTGGTAAAATCGAACCTGCAGATTTCGGAATTTTTTTTAAATCTCTCAACAACTTTGGGAACTGTAAGGTCATATTTTCAAAAGTAAAGTAGAAGTAGGGTATTTGAAGTATTGTAGATTTTCTTAAACTCTTGATTTCCTTAACGATGACGATCAAGTACTTACGTAGGGATAGTCTCACTGATTCAGGTTTAGCACATATCTATTTAATTGTTAGACTTGTGTATGGTTAACTTTAAGTGGAATTCAATCGGAGCTGTATTGTATAATAACTAACTAATTACGAGTAATTACATAACACTTAATTTTATGCAACCTGACTAGACAAGCCTTTTGCACCCATAAATCCTACGGTTTTCAGACTATCATTTCATTCACAAAATCAAGCAGCAGGCCACGCAAATAAGTACGGCAACTATTTATGTATAAATATAATCAACAGCGAAATTATTTCAAGAGTGCAATCATATGTAGCAGTATGCAATAATATAATACAAAGTTTTAACTTGCAAGAATAATCATGTTGGTTGAAACTTAAATAATAATATCATAAATGACTTGCCTGTAATCACAATCAAATTAGTTTAGTAGGAGAGTTTAGTTGCTGGCTATTCATATGTACAATTTGCATATCGCACCAATAGCGTCGATAACACTCTCTAAAATCTATTATCTTTATAATCAAGTACTTATGTATATTGTGTACACTTTATTATAATCAGTAGATTTTAACAAGAGAAGAAGGAGGAGGAACGTATGACTAACAAAGAGTGAAGGAAATTTGCTATATAAACCTCGACCGACCTTTTATTGTCATCACTATAAATTGTTTGGTGCCCTGCTTAAGTAATAAATATCTGACCTTTTACGAACTTGTAACTTCATGGAAATGTGGAGATATGCCACAACTGGCCTATCACGCCTATCTTTCGTTTGGCATCGAGTCTGGAGGAGTAGGTCACAATTATGCATTGCTTATTAACCAAATAGCAACAGTACTAGCATACTATACAAGATGTATATATGCGTCATTAGTGATGGTGCAATATGTCTTAAAGGTTTTCAAAACCGCTGCGTTTTGGAAAATGGATCTAGAAAGTTGCCATTACAATTTAAATCAGTCAAAATTCTAAGAGTTATAGAACCAGTATACAATAAAATTTCACCGGGCAGCCTTCTCCCTTTTTCCATTTTTTCAATCTCATTCAATTCATTTTTCCCTATTCATCCAGAATTCAAGTCAACATTATGAGTTTAGCAATGATCCATACGTAGCAGATGTCTCAAATTATCTATATGCAAGTACGAACACGTCACAACTGTTTTCGGCCAAACTTGAATACATATATAAATTTGCATCAATAGGAAAATTGTTTGAACCCGGAATTATTTTGTGGCTGGACTTTTTAGTCGAACAATGACGCAAATCTTTTGGGCTAGGCTTCTCTGTGACATGGATTTTATGACAATTTGATGTTCAGGGCTTGATGAGGTTGGAATTAGAACCGCAGGAGAACATCTTACAGTCAATTGGTCTTATGCCGTATGCTATAAAGCCACTTGATAACCCGCGCATTTCGCTCGACAATTGAAGGTTCCCCATGATGTACCACAAGAGTGGTGGCGTTATGATTATTGTTTCCATAAGCTTGGTTGTTGTTGGGTGGAGCACCGCTGACGGTTTTTGAGTTTTGGCAAGGTTTGCCACCAGGTTGAACTGGAGAATCCTCAGAGTCACCACTCCCACTCCTCCGAGCACAAGAGTCCACACTGGATACGCTGGAGAAGAAAACAGGAGACTCGTCATCATCCCCTTTAGTCGCGTCGCCTTCCTTCCCTTTGGCGTGATGTGTGTGAAGTTGGGGCGAAAAGGGAGAAAGCGAATCAATTTTGTTGTCTAGTCCAAGTTGGTCAAAAAATCGATCTAGCTCGGCTTTCCCTCCTTGAAGGACCAGATTTTCATAGGTTGAGGATGAAGGTCGAGCATAAATGTGAGGTTGTTGGTAGGTGGAGAGGAGAGAATTATGGTGGTGAGAGATGTTGTGCCCTTGACTGTAGTGGGAGGAGGGTTGAAGCGTGTGGTAAGCGTGGGCGTAAGTCGGATGGGATAGTTGTTGGTAATGACTTTGGTGGTGCTGGTGGCTGTGGTGGTGTTGATGCTTTGGTTGCGGTGCTTGATGATACAGAGAACTTTTTCCTGGAAGGTAAAAACATACAAATTCAGTTTTACATAAGGAAGTACGCTATTTATATAGGGAAGAGCTTATTATGGGTGTCATGTCCATGTATTTCCTGCATTCATGTATTTTGGTTCCTACCGAGTGAGGCATGGGCAGTTGTGGCTGATGGGAAGTCGGAAGTGGAGACTGAGGAGTGCAGAGGGACTGGAGGAGGGGGTCCCAAGTCCACATGGACCAGAGTAAAGCCCGGAGTCAGCGTCGCACTCCGACTCGCTTTCATATACCGGCCGATGTCCGACTTTGAGCGCGAGAGGCTGGGGCGTCGTACTGGAGGAGAAGCTGAAATGTATAGAAAATTGGATTTGCTTTTAAACGAGCTGGCGAAATTAAGGTGGGATTGGAGAAAATTAGAACAGGATTAATCATAACGATCGAGGTGGTTTAATGACTTTGAAAGCTCTGCTCTGACGCACATGCCTCCTCACCCGTCTCATTCGAGAAATAAGATTAGATTACGTAAAAATATTGAGCCGAGTTATAAAAGAATTTAATTTGTTCGCCATGATATGCGCTTGACTCATTCAATCTTCTCATAATCATTCGCACTACTAGTTGCTAGCAGCGGTATGTATGTAGCAGGAGAAAGTAAATCCGTGCAGAATGATTACATTACATAGATATACGGAGACTGCATGATGGCTAACTCACCATTTCGAGCAGGTTTAGACGCATGTGACATGGACAGACTTTGGCCAACTTCCATGTAATGATTTCCTTCCGGATTTTGCAACTCCGACTGTTGCGAGGTGGTAGCACGGCACAGAGAAGTAATGGATTTGGACAACTTCCCACTCTTACTGCTTTCTCCAGCACCCTTGCTGAAGGAGATACTGCTCATACGATCCCCACTTTTCTTGCCCATTTCTCCAGAAGACAAAGTGGAAGATATTTTGCTTTGGCCCCGACTCGGAGACTTTTCTCTTACTCCCAGCGAGGTGTATGGAGATGTCGTTGAGGTGACGCCATCCGCAGACGTGGCAGACTTGCGACTATTGTTTCGACTCAGCTGCTTAGTATTTGAAGAAACTGATAAATAATGCTGCACATTGTCATCTGCTGCTCTGGAAGAGTCGTCATCATCCCCGTCCACATCGTCCCCAGAAATTCCACCCTCCTCGGACTCATCCCCGTTGTTCTCCTCCTCTGAGGGAGATGCCGTGTTGGAGTTTGACCTCGAAGTGTTTTGCGCTATACTCACATTGCTGTTGAAAACAGAGTTGGACGCACTCTCAGAAGGTCGACGACTCACACTGACGGGATGCGAAGCTGAATTGTTTTCCATGTCCTGGTGTGACATGGGACTAGACGACGACAACCGAGAACGGGACCGATCCAACGGACTGTTGTTCATGGACACATCATCGCCATGACTTTGAGACCTGCTTGAGATGGAGGATACTCCAGACATGGATACCGCAGCGGAAAGAGGGACCTTTGCTAGTTGGGCCGAGATTGGAGGTGTGGTAGTAGAAGCCCCAAAGGTTTTCACCGAGCGGTCGCTTACACATGAGCCTTGTCTGTCCAACATGGGTGTGACTGGTGTGGAAAATGCGGGTGGTGGAGAAATGATGGGCCCAGAATCGGACATCGGAGACTCCATGACCACGTCTGGTGGGGTTGGGGGCAAAATTGGTGATGGAAGCGTCATTGGTTGAACTGTGGCATCCGTGGTGGAAGAGGAGGAGTTGCGAGCTTGACTTCGTCGGATGACCGTTCCCGTGTTTTCTCCACTCTTGTGCCGATTTTTGCGTGGGGGTGGTGGGGGCAGGATAATATGGTTGGTGATTTGTTCGAGGACTGCGACCGGGGGAGGTAAAATTTGGTTGAGACGTTGTGGAAAGTCAGAAGGTCTGCTAGGCTTGGAGCTTGTGCGTGGACTTTTCGGTGGGAGTGGGGGAGGACTGTCAGATTCTCCATGGTCGTCCTTTCGCACTTTCCCTGCAGACACACAAACGAATATTAATTAAAATTTCAATAACATAACACAATTGTGCAGTTGGTTTAATACGAAATCAATCAGCTTGATTAGATTTTGGATACAAATTTCCTGAAGTATAAATGCCGGAAACTATTGCATTTTACATTCCGTTCCTCATCTAGCATAATACTTGGATAGATGAATCATTACGACATACAAATAGGACGACAGAAAGCGGACACATGCATGCACAGTTATTGCGTCAATGATTGAAGGTTTTATAATTGGAGTTGTGGTTCAAAAGGACTACATGGAACTGTGCTTGGTCAGTGTTGTGGGATTATTACAGGGGTTGAAATTGTCGTGTCATTTTGTCCAAACAAAAAATCCTGGAGCCTAGAAACGGGGTCCAGGAAATCAAGTCATCAACCTCATAAATCCTTCCTTCCGGTTGAGCAACCAACTCAACTCAATCGTTAATTTTTTAACCATTTTAAAACGTACTCCAGCACCTGCGAGTTTTCATTATTTCATGATTTTTAGCATATAAATCTTCCATATTGACCACTTATTTTCAGTCTTAATATTTAAAAGCTTGAAAGAATTATTATTATGCACACACGTATCCATTAATAAGAACTACTGAAGTGGATATTTAAAAAATAAAACTCTGAAAGGCACATTCATCTATTTTACTGCAAAGCATCCGGTGGTGTTCCGTGGTAATTTAATTTACAGCCATTAATTACATTGTACCGTAATCCCCAGTTTCATACTATTACTAACCTTTAATCTACCTTAAATTTATTTAGTTGTTTTGCTCCGACAGCAACAAAGCAACTACAAACGAACGTTGAAATGGCTTAGAACGAATTTTTGGACAAAAAAGGGAGACAAAAAATCACAAATGAGAGATCATTACGCCAAACAGACCGCTACACCCGAACACGAAATGATATGCATTTCGAATCTATGTGGCATTTATTTGGCTCGTTTGTAAAATCTTAGTGGATGCAATCCATAAATTTGTTTAAACAAGGCAACATTTTTACTGCTTTTATTTTGAATTGAACCTATAAGTTCATAGGACAAATATTTTATGACACACAGGAAGACAAGTTTGTTTTCTGTGCACACAAAGACAGAAAATCTGCAGGCGTGACGAATAGCTCTAATTATAGGAAACTACATAACGCTAATACATATTTACATGTCATGCATTTATTAAAATATTTTTACCGCTGTTTTAAATATTAATACGTAAATAAGTACATGTACGCATACACACATAGACTTATCGCTAGATATCTTATTTTGTATTTGTAGTAGTCTTATTTTCCCGTATGATTTCACTTGACCTATCTCAAAACGAGTTATACCGTTTAACCAGGAGTAAATTATTGAATTTATTAATTTAATATGTTTACGATTTATGTGTGTATCTTCCCCGTTGACAGAAATCTCTGGTTTTACTTACATAAATGAGTTTGAAAATGTACTGTAAATTTTCACTCATTCATTCATTAGACTGGTCAGTCTAATTATGCAATTACTATGCAAGAAATATAGCTGCATCTCTACTATAAGATAATGATTTGCTTTTTCGCCATGCATGCAAAATATTTGGCTTTATATCGGTTTGGCTGTACCATATACATATTCCTTTGCTGGTTTTGATTGCAAACAAACATTGGAAACAAGATCCATTTAAATTGGTCTGTGTATCAAGTTGCAAAATTTGTAAGGCAAGCAGACGAATTCGCCGATCAATAATATCTGTACGTAGAAGCCAAATGTATGTAGCTACATGTAAATCAGAGAACAAAAGCAAAGTGTGCAAGTTCCTTTCCCTTGTTTGCGGTCACTTGTTTTCAACAAAGTTTGGACAGGTTGACATCAAATCATCATCAAACTCACCAAACTAGACTTGTGCTAGTGGTATTGCATGCCATGTCAAGTCCACGTCAAATGATTAGACGAGACGAAATTGGCAACAATGGTTAGCTTATCTTTAATTGTATACACATAAAAGAACATCACCGCAACGGCTACAAAATAGTACAAACTAGCTGATGTAGTCAGTATATTGTAGATATTGATAGAATTCAAGACTTTACTCAACAAATTACTGCTCATGATATCGGTGAAGAGAGATTCTCAAGAAATTGCAAGACTATAACTTTCTTATTTATTTGTATAACAAGATTCTATTTACTTCAATGACTGGATACAGTAAAATCTCCAACATAATGTTGATTAATCATTTCTATATATTTTTATATACTTATATCCATTAATTACCATTTTATCTTCTTTATAGTTCATAAATGAAGGATAAAGTCCTCAGATAAGTATTTTCCTTACTGTTAATTTTCCTTGTTATTTTCTAAAATGTCACTTTTTAAACAAAGACATGTTTAATGAAAATCTTTAGGGATAGTAAGTCGTAGATTGAGATTTTAAGATAAAGGAAAAAATAATTAATCAATCAAAGCGTGTCACGGACGGATACAATCAGAAAATATTGAGAATGGAGTATCGCATCTCGCTCAATAAAAGAAATGCCTTTGCTTACGATGCATTGATGGACCATGGATTGATAACTATAATAATAACGACGAGAATTATGGTAGACAAAATAAAGACCAAAACGACAGATCATTCGACTTTCACTTCTTTCCAAGTCATTGACTTGACCATTCACATAAAAACCAAACCTGCTTCTGCTGCAGTTAGGTTTGGTTCATTCATCAATTAATTCCTTTAACAGACAGAGCAAAGGTAGTGCCCACAAGCTTTTGTAAGTATATGTATCGTAAGCTAATAAACGTTTAATATTGCATCACACACGGATTTGTTGCAACTTTTTCTTCTATCCTACAACCAACGAGTAGTGCAAGAACCAAGAACGGCACATACATACATAGATACATAAAAGCGTGTATAAACTTATAATTTGGCTGACAGCAACGTGTGGGTTTAATGATTTTTTTTCTTGTACTTGTAAAATTGAAAAAATTCGAAAGCTATGTAAAGTAAATGTAATGTTGTAAAGTATTAAACTAATACGATATAACCAATTAAATGAAAACGCTATTCTGTATTTGTGTTAATGAAAGTTTGCTGTTTGGTGAGGATTTTTGCAATTTAAATCAGTTTTGACGCAGTTTTGTGGCCTGTAAGTCTTTTCCTTTTGGCATCAGCATAAATGTCTCGTATCATTTCGCATATATTTATATTTATGAGCAGAATAATCGGAATCATATTTTGTCAATGTAAATGTTTCTGATGAAATACGCATTCAGAAGTACGCAAATCAGTAAAGAGATCAAGATCAATATCATCAGTGGCGTGATGCACAAATGCATAAATACAAATTGAGGTGGATAAAATATCTCAAGAAACAATCACATTTCTTAGTCTTATGCATTCACTTGCACTTTAGTTGTTACTTGTAATTCTAAAGTTCATTTGTCGTATTTGCTCATAATTTATGTTTATTCACAACTCACAGACAAAACCTTTCTTCAGTAATACATGTGTCATACAAAAATAAATAAATGGATTACAGAAGATTAAAGTCCGTGCCCTACGAGTTGTAAGGTGTGATGTTGATCATAAAATGCCTTCTAGCTCATTTTTTGCCTGAAATAGTGCATGGAATCGTGGGAAAGTCAGAGATCTGCGGATTACCAATTGAGGATTAAGTTCGCTACTGCCTACTAAAATGAATACGAAAAAATAATAAAAACACGAGTTTAAATAATCGTTGCAACAAATAAACGTCGTAATAATCTGAAATTACTGACATGAAGAAATCATCTACAGATCTTATGGCCTGCAAGTTACGTATCCTTTTTAAATTCTTACAAAATTATTATGGTTGCTGCATGTACTTAACTGTGCCAATTAACGATTATTAGTAATCCAACAGTAGTATTTATTGTCATAATGCAAATGTGAAATTAGTAACTCATTCTAATACACGCAGTAGTTGCATAAGCTAACAGACAGATTATAGTAGGTGTACCATCCTATATAGTTCATTTTGGACAAAAATATCTACTGAAACTGGGCAACCAAGAAACTTTTTTGTTTCACAATTATCGAATTGCTTATCATAATTCGGCATATTTGATGCTCTATGAATTGACACGCATCAAAAGTTATTCTTACCTTGATTTGGTTTCAAGTTGACAATTGGCAAGTTCGCAGTGACATGTTTCTCCAGGCTGCTGTACAGAGACCCACTCTGACTAAATGAGGTGAAAGTCATGGTTCCAGTTGTGGTGGGAGGACACATTTCACCGTTCGAAACGAGTGTGGGGACCACCATTCCTGCCGGAGCTATTTTGGGAGCCGAGCTATGGCTTTTACCACTTCCACTCCCACTCGAGTGGTTGGAGGCCAACTCCTTGCGTGGGATGGGTTGGGCGATTCCAGGAGGAGGGGCTGGTTGTGGTGCAGCAGAGTTCCTCTTTCCAGAGGACGAGGAGAAGTGCTTCGTCTTTTTCTCGACATATTCCCCCCAATTTTCTCCAAAATTGTTGCTCTTGGTTCCATCAACGATTTTGGGTGGTTGGGAGTAATGATTAGTATTTGAATTGCTGCTGTGCTTCGAACTTTTGTGGTGACTTTGGTGATGGTGTTTCTCCCGTTTAATGGAGTTGAGGTAATTTGAATGCATTAGATGCAAGTGGTCCAAGTGCTCGTGGGGGTACGGGGGACATGTTCCGCATGTGTAGGTGAACATGGTGTAGGGAAAGTTTGACATTGTGGGTGGGGCTGATGGGGGTCCACCTCGGTCTCGGTAGCTGTGTCCAAGTGACATGTTAAATGTGGGAGACTGGGGACTAGTTGTCACATGAAGATGTTCCGCATTCTTAAACTCTTGCTTGTTGTCCAATACACTTTCGGATTTCACGTAAAATGCTTTCGTCTCTTGAAGCAATTCTACTGCACTCTTCCTCCGACCTGAAAGAAACCATAAAATTGGGAGAAAGATTAAAAATGAGAAACAGCCATATTCACATAGATCTGAACGTTGGTCGTGCATATGGTTATATTATTATTGCACGTCTACAGTACATACATGTATGTCTGAGATTTATGAGATTTTTTACATCCAAACAAAATGTTGCAAACTCGGAAAAAATGTGAATTTCAATTTCATTTTGTTCATGCGAATGCGGTACAACTGCATTGTTTTGTACTACTTTACAAAAGTATACAATAATTCACTTTAACTTGACAGCAAGCACCAGTGTGTGTGTTGTGTAACTGGTTCGATATTGTGTCCTTGTATTGTGGCGTCATATTAAAGTTCAGATACGTTCTTTTGTCGGGAGAACGATAAAGCCAGCGAGGAAAAGAAAATCAACTTTCACAATTTGTGCGTACAAAAAACACCGAATTTATTTAAGCCTTAAAAACATGTATGCATAATTAGAGCACTATTTGACTGTATTTATGAAAGGAATTTGAATGATCCTTATTGTCAGAAATTTGATTTTAATGGCAAGATAGAACTGAGGGATAGTAATAATTTGAAAATATGTACTTCAGGGTTGACGTTGAGTTCCATGGCAGTTCTACATTGCAGACAATTCGTACATAAACTGCATTCTCACAACCAGTACGCCCTGAACCTCGATATTGCAAAGTTTGGCGTATTCCTTGTAGTCTAAAGTCCTTATGAGACTACAGAAAGTACCTACGCAAAAAACGCTATTGATCTTTCTGACTCTAGAATTATTTGGGTGAAAGAAGTAAAAGCATTTCTTTTGAAGTTACAGTTAATCAAGTTTATCTGAATAGTGCAATTTGATTTACTAATGTACCATTTAAAGCCTATATTTGAGTAATTTTAGTAAACCAGAACCTATTATTTACTAATTTAAGGTTTGGTAAAAGTCATTCTCGCTACAAACGAGGCAAATGAATTGAGGACAATTATGCTTCTTTGTGGGAAATACTTGTAATTTTACAAACCATTGTACGTTTGTTATTTGATCTTTGTTGACTGCTTGTACAAGATCAAAGCTTTCATGATGCGGGGTGATGAACAAAATGCTCATACATTCGTATCCATCTCGATGGTTTTGGGTTTCGATTCCAGTCAAAGTGCTTTTCTCCACACCACCAACTGCTGCTGCTAAAATAGAAGGAAGATTGACGTGACAGTGATAATTTATTTAGCACGTGTCGTGTCCTCATTTCCTTTTCTTTCTACTCTATCTGATGACGTAAAAAGTTTCCTTCTTACAATGAAAAGGACTAAATCCCTGGTAAAAAGAAGTAGCTCATCTGTGTTAGGCGTTTAGTCCAGACGCAGAAAAGCAGACTGAGCACGATTTTGCATAATTGTTCAAAAACGAGATACTTTCAAAGAAACGGCACAATTTTGCGACACAAGCAGCCAAGTCAAGAACTTTTCAAGCGACAAACACAAGGGCTTCTTTCTTATGATAAACCCCGAGAGAAATGACGACAGTGAATCAAAAAATTTATTTCGCAGGTTTTGTCCAATGCAATATGTGCGTTACATTTATTCATGATGCAGTTACTAATTCATACTAACATTCATACCAACTCGCACAGAACCCTTAAAAGACAGTGCACCCATTTGTGTATTCAGTCATCTGTAAGACTTGCTAATGAAAATGAAGTTGAATCAACCTTTACATATGACCGTTTAGCCATTAGGGGCTATTATGTTACAAAAGGAAGAGCGAAGTAACGGGACAACACCCCCATTTGGGATGCGAATTGAGAACGTAATTATCAAATAAGCTAATCAACCACGACCAAACTAAACCACATCAAACCATCCACTACGTCCCATATTTATCAGGGTGTACATGTGTACATACAATTACGTGTGTTGAGACTTGTAGACTCCTACAAAACCAACTTTCTCACAAGATCTTAACCCGATTCATTGATGCGTTGTGTACGTGGTTTGAGATGTGTATCTACAAGTTGTATATCTCAGTTTATTGTCTTTCCAAGAATGCAATATTGGGATCATGATTATGGCAGTTTTCGTGTATTTATTTAATTTCGAGATTATGGTCCATTTGTTGTGTTCTCATTACGAGGCTTCGCACCGAGTGGAAATAAAAGTTCATATGTGTAACACAAACACAAACACGAAAGTTAATCATACAATGAAATTCAGTTTGCCTTCCATTTAACTTCCGTCGTATTTATAAAAAGTGTACGTGTAATTTGTATGTTGAAAATATTTACAAAAATGCCAATGAAAGATTTTTCGCAACCACCGGATACGGATGTGCCAAAATAGAAAAATGGCTTACAATACCAAAATTGCATAATTTCATAAAAAATTGCAAATGCTGAGGCTTATCTCATCAGTGAATTTATATGCAAATTTATCATAGCCTCAAACTCTGCAATCATCCACCTGCTATAGCTTACCCTCCTCCACTTGAACCGTCCACTTGCCTTTTAAACATTTCGATTTAGAGAACAATGCAACAAAATACCTGCTGTGATTAAGCATTTTTTGTTCTCTTAGGAGGACAACCCTTCACCGACAGAATCACCGATCTTAACGCCCTTTGGATATGTTGTAGTCCTAGGTGAGTCTAGCAAAAGTGAAGAAGGATTTCATTCAATGGCCCCATTTGCGCCCGCCACACCCACTCAAAGGTGCGAAAAACACGAAAAATACCCTGTTTTCGTTCATTCAAAAAATCACCAAAAATCCAATTTTGATCGGATTTTCATAATTTAAGCATTTTTGTGATCCT
This sequence comes from Folsomia candida, assembly GCF_002217175.1. NCBI lineage: Eukaryota > Metazoa > Arthropoda > Collembola > Entomobryomorpha > Isotomidae > Folsomia > Folsomia candida. The sequence continues at coordinate 20,441,896 of NW_019091193.1, read as the reverse complement.
AGATAGTTGCTTTATCATATCCAATAGCAAACTCAATTTTTTTAATTTTTTGAGTATTTTCGAAACTTTCCTGACCAGGGGTATGCCTTCGAAAAAATCAAAATTTCAAAAAAATTGAGTTAGCTATTGGATATGATAAAGCAACTATCTAGGATCACAAAAATGCTTAAATTATGAAAATCCGATTAAAATTGGATTTTTGGTGATTTTTTGAATGAACGAAAACAGGGTATTTTTCGTGTTTTTCGCACCTTTGAGTGGGTGTGGCGGGCGCAAATGGGGCCATTGAATGAAATCCTTCTTCACTTTTGCTAGACTCACCTAGGACTACAACATATCCAAAGGGCGTTAAGATCGGTGATTCTGTCGGTGAAGGGTTGTCCTCCTTAGTCAACCACTCGGTCAGTAACATCATTAGTTTGCTAAATCCAAGTAGCAGGCGAACCGAGAGTCCATCCAACAAATAATGCGTACATATGTACGTGCCCACATATGTGCACATGTATGTACATACGTCTACATATGCATACATATTGTACTGTATATGCATAGGACTAGTTGAATAATAATACAGATTTTAAATAGCCAAATCTGCAAGACCACACACACCATGACAAAAACAACACCTAAGCACACCAACAAAACCAGAACAAAACAAAACAAACAATGGATAATTGCAAAAGCAGACATGGCATATCTCTAGAATGGATTTTGTGAATTTTATGGATGCAAAAAATTATTGTGGGAAATCTGCCGCGACAAATTCTGTAGAATTTCAAAACTATCGTCACCTTTATTCTACTTGATTAGTTCGATCCTACCAAATTTGGGTAAGAAAGTTGCTGAATAAAAATTTAGTCAAAACCTTATTGCTTTATTACAATTTACATGAGCAGGTGCAAAGGTGCGCTTAATATGTGGCTATATCAATCAGCATTTACTTAATTTAATTATCAATACAAGTTTCAATATCTTTGGTCAGATTCCGTGTCATGCATTTTGCGCAAGATATTCCAACAACTTGTTATGCTAAAAACTTACGAAAAGTAGTGAATTTATGCATTGTTCGTCAAATATTTTATCGTTTATTATTAATGCGACTTTCTGTTTCTAATTCTCTTATCAAATTGAAAGGTGGGCCAAAAGGGTAGGGCGGGGATGACAAAAGTGAAAATGCGTGGGGGAGAAGAACCCATTAAAATTTTAGATTTTACATATATGTACTTGTCCTTCATGCTGATTACATATAAACGAAACCTAGTTATCTTAACTGGATGCCTACACACCAATTCACGTGAATTATGACAACGACTAAATAAAACAAGACCAGTTACCATACACAGAGAAAAGTACGACGACTGACGGCGCCGCAGATACATAGTCACCGAGAAGCAATTAATTAATTAGCTCTGTCCTTTATTATAACTGCTCAACTGTTATTGGGATCATTACTACCTCGCTCATTAAGATTTGTCTACTGCTTCTCAATGAATTTGGAATGGCAGCAGCTCCTCAAAATACTCGACAACTTGCTTTCTTTCGTTTCTTTTATGCATGAGCTATTTAATTTGGCCCAACTTTTTTGCAGGCCATGCCATAGAAAAGTTCCCACACTAAGTCAACTTTCAATAGTTTCAACTCAGAACAGATGTTAGAATAGTGGGATTTGATGTAGACGGATGCAGAAAAAAGTCAAATGCGACTCATTTTTTGTTGTAATTCAGTCGTTATACAATGTTAATTTAAGCATTTACAAGTTTGTAATGTACACTGCATTAGCTGACAGAAGGTTATTTATCATTCGTTTAATTATGTAGTAAGACCATGTTAAATGGACAAAGGAACATGATTTTCAGAGACGGTTTTCTAAGGATCATGTTATTTCGTGTGCCGTCATGCCATCTTAACCATGCTCAATCTGCTCTTATTGAAAGAAGAATTTTGCTATTTGAGCGATATACAAGCATCCTGAAATCATCAAAGTGACATAAATGAAGCGTATTGTTATGCTTTAAACAATTGTGTGCATAATCTTTTAACGTTTATTGGAGATCCAATAAACCCATTTTTTAATAGGAATATCTGACACATGGTTAAATATTGAATGTTTAATGATAAAATAACTCGTGTGCTTTAACACATGTGAACTCGAGTAACATATTTGTGTGCATTTCAGAATTATGTATTTGTTTGACAAGATCAGAATGCTCATGTGAACCAAGAGCCGAAGTAAAATATGTTCACATGATTTTTTATACCATTTCTCACTGCAATTTCCATATCAGACATAATTCAGTTTCTAGTGTGATTTATTCATTTCGTGTTCCCGGCTAATTGATTTCAACAAGTCTGGATAAAAGGCCACAAATAAGAAAATTTCTTTATTCAACCTGTCAACCCAGCATGGGAATTAACCAGGCGTGGCGTAACCTATTTGCCATCGTATCCGCTACTGCCTGTGATAATGCAAATCTGAACTTTCTCCATAAACGGCGAACGCATGCAAGAACCTCATTAAGCATAAACTTGGACAATACTAAATTCAACACCTTTCTTTCAGCTTTGCAAGTTGCTGCTAAAATGTTTAAATTTGGGAAGTTGAGGTTTCTCACTTGTCTTTGGAATTTGACAAATTGGTGAGATTTTTAACTAATTTTCAATATACATATGTATTGACAAAGATGATTGTGGCAAATATTGAAAATGTAAAGTACACTTAATTCACCTGAGAGACAGCTAAACCAACTTGTTCCAAAAGTTCCATAAGTTCACGATTTATCGCCTAAATTAAGCTTAGCATGGCACTGTTAGCGATAAAAAAATGACTCACACTTTTGAACATTAATATGTAGATTGACCGATATGGAGAAATCAGGTGGGGTTCACAAATGGAATAAATTATGCTCCATTTCCGGTGCAATGCACGCGACCTAACATGGAGATGAAGTACACAACACAACTACAAATACAGTACATCGTGGGTGATTGATGTGAAAAATAAATTACATTTTGAGTGGATGGATAGTACGAGTTCTCTGTACGCACTTCACAAATTGGTTAAACTGGGGTAAATTTTTAAGCAGTTTACATTTAGAAAATATGGGACATGTAAGTACGAGACGATAAGTGAAAAACTGTTTGTCTACTGCAATATCCACACATGTACACACACAACCATACACGTGCCTGCTAGTATTTTCTTAGCGACAGCATATCGATTTCTTCGCATGGATTGGACCCCTAACTTAACGTCCGAGCGACTTCTCACTTTCTTTGGTTCCTACTTCAGGACTCAAAATGTTTTCCGGTTTTCCGAATAAATCGAAAAATCGATCATATTCAATAAGTTTGATATCCGCTCAAATATTTTCCACACATATCGAACTGAACTGGTTCAGAAAACCAAGGTAAGAAGCTTTTCAGTGCACGTACTAGAATATTCAAGTATTGACTTTACCACATCAACTTATCGGAGAACATACCCCCCTCGTACACACAACCTTTTTCCATTCAATGCATAAACATGAGGAAACTTGGTGATGATAACATAGGCTCCACGTATTCTGCTACACACGAGGTGGAAGCCAACCGATTTCTGAATCGTAATGGTTGGTCATTGGTTTATCGCCTCGTTCGTCCGTCAACGTGAAAGCCAAATTTTTTTCACCTCAGATGACAGCATAAAGCTTTCTCCCGTCATGATGCGAAAATAAACCTCTGCCAGGCTTCGAATAATTTTAAGCCTCACTCCAGGATTAAATGTGGCTACTGAGCCCTATTCCTTGACACTTTATCACTCTATAGCACGGAAACGTTTTACTTGTTACAAAGTAAAACTCAAGAATCATGACTACCGAGCGAGTAAGGAAGTTCACCAAACAATGGAATGATTTATTAATAAGCTCTTATTGCAACCTCCAATCGTCAAATACAGACCCGACAAAGTCGACAAAATTGACATTGCGTGCTACAAAACATCACTGGCCAAGACATCTCAACCGTGGAGAAAAATCAAAATCAATACCAAGGACGTATGAGGTATAGACGCTCTTTTACATATGTACAACGACAACGACGGTGGAAAAGCGGGTCGTCTGAGGGACAGAAATGATAAGTTGCAGACTCCAGACTACATTTACACAGATTTATCATTCTTGCTTCTTTGTTGTACCCAACTCTAGCAAGGAGGAGGTTGGAGAAAGTGGGATAAAAGTACCACGGTTGGTTGGAATTGCGTCATGAAGGCTTTCTGACATCAACTTTCTCAGGTTTTGTTCATCCATAATCGATTCCATAAATCGTGATCAATTCAAGCTCACCAAGCGTTTGAAAATCTTTTAAGACAGGCTTAACTAAAATTTTTATTGATTATGATTATGACGACAACAAAAAGAATGCCCTACATTTCTACTTGAAAATAGAGTTCAGTACAGCTTGCCAAATATACAATTTAATAAGTAGGTGCTTTATGTAATAGTAGACATGCATAAAAAAGTGACGCACAAATAAAGTTTTATTTATGTTGGGAAAGAAACACTCGTCCAAGGTGTGTACAATCTGCACACTCAATCAATTTAAAGGACTGGTTGAGATTGGGAAATAGACGCCAAAATATGGAGTCCATAAACACTATCTCCATTCCATGGTTGGAAACAACACGTGTGTAAAAGTTTGAACTTTCACTCTTTGACGAGTATCCCCCCAAAAAGTTCCCCCAACATCATCGGGCACGATACCATCCCGCATCCCGCGGTATTAGAATGTGTCAGAGTTGTCATTAAGTTTACGGTAAATAATAAATAGTTGTAGTACACACACTTGGCGATGGCAAGTTCGTTCGAAGAAAGTTGGGAAAAAATAATGTCAGACTTCTCATTACAGCACAATGTGCAGGGAGGACATTTCAACATTAGGCGTGATGTGATCCTGTCCAGTTTCAAGTAGAAACAGAGTAATAAATGACTCGCAAAAGGTACATACAAGAGTGTTTCAGGGGTTAAAAATAGCAAAAGAAATTTGGGTCAAATCTGCTTACTTTCAAAACAGTGTTAATTTATTTGCTCTACTTGACTGTCATCGCTGTTCTGTAAAAAATGTCCTAGCAGTATCACAACTTCGGTTAAGGTAATTCAGCCAACCTGAATATTTTGTTCTTACGTTTATGTGTGTATAACTTATAGAGTATAAGTGCTTAGGTATGTATTTTGTATACTTGATACATACATATAACATATAAGACGCACACAATACGAGCATTTCATAAAGAAGAGAGATCTTCAACTGACAAGACAAAAATGGCTGTCACATGATTGATAAATTGGGAAATGTGTGTAGGAGGAGAAGACCGATTAGATTAGACATCTATGTATGAATGCTACGTCGGATGGAATTGTAAAGATACAAGTAAATTGTCTTCGGTTCCCCCCAAAGTGTTGTTATAAATATCCAAAATCGATGTTAAACAAAGCAAATCTTCGTGTTAAGCATCCTAAATACATATCTGAAACTTTCATGGTCACATCCGAACATGGCGTGTTTCAATGATTATGAAAATATCCAGGACAAGAAAGACAATGAAAGTGCTCTCTCACGATACAGTTCTTTCTGGATACATACACGTACAGCCAGTTTAATACTGGAATATATCCAATCAATGGTCAAGGACATCTCGTGACATGGAAACTATTAGTTTGAATAAAACGTAATCCGAGATGGTTCGTATGTTCGTCTTTCCATTAGATGAGTCCATCTCCAGAAACACGACAGGGCCCACGGAGCTGAGGAGGAGATGGTGGTGAAAGCGATACCACATGTACTCCGGGTGCTGGAGAAAGTTGTAGCCGAGCTGAGTAAGCCCGGAAGAAGAAGAAACTCGAAGCCCAACTCTGGACCTACGTGCTTCTTGCTGTATAAATTTATTGTTGTGTACGCAGTATGGACTGGGCTGCGAGTGCTCAGCAGATAAATTATGTTAAGTGATGCGATATATTTTAGCTTCTATATTTTTTTCTTAATGTCCCAGATATAAATAAGTTGGCCTTTCATCATATCAGTTCTGAGAATATGTACATAGGTACCTGCAGCAAGTTTTGCTATAAACTATGACGGCATATTAAATAGGTTTGTGTGCGACTGCGATGATTTGCCATTGGATGATTTGGAAACTGTTTAGATCAAATAAAACCAATTAATTCTCAAAATTTCAAACTCGCTATGATACTAAATTAAGAGTAAATTACCAAATGTCCCCAGAAAGAAAGTGTCAGAACGTTTTAGACCAGTAAAAATGAATGCGTGAATCAAATTTAATGAAACTTTTGTGTTATACTAATGATGAGTATACCGAAGTTTTTTTGTCCTTCAATTGTCAAAATACATCTTGGATGCCGGTGGAGAGCCGACCTTGTCGAACACCTCTCATGAGCGCTTTGCCACTCGTTTCATCAACTTCTATGATGACTTTCTCCATAGCCCGTCGAAGTTTTTTGAAATTTCTTGGTGTGCTTTTTTTCTAAGTATATTGTTACGCAATTAGTGCCCAAAATCTTTCAATGGACCGAAATTAAGGTACGTTTGGAGGGATGTCTTTTTTCTCGACGAAATCAGTTTTTTTGACTCGATGGTACCCTGTCACTATTTTGGCATTCTAGCACGTGCGCATGTCAGACCAAAATAGAACGCGTTTGTTTTTGATAGATGGGGTCAATCTCTTGATGATTCACTCTTTCAAATAAAGTGCAAAGTTCATATTCATGGTTGAAGCGAATGTATTAGAGATGTTCTCATTTTTGTCCGTCGCCAGCCATTTTATGCATTTCATTGGAAATTTTGCTTGGCTTTGAATTTATAATTCGAACGAACGTCATTTTTACTTCAACATGAGTAGAACATTACACCATTGACGCTTCGAGGTCAACGGGGCAGTGGTTTTCATAATCCACGACGAGGAAATTCTAGGAATCGATTTCAATATTTTTTCAAAAGGTTTTGGAAAATTTGTTTCAGCTCCAGCTTTTTCACCTTCGTTGTATTTTGGCGCGGTTTTAATGGTGTACGTTTTGAAGCCCATCTTATTGGCTTTGATCTTGCGAATATAGGTTTTGGAAATTTTTAGTTGTCTGGGTTCAACCCTTACGGGTATGTTGGGGTTGCGTCAAATAGATTTTTTCACATTTCGCGTGAGTCTATTGGTCTCCTGGCGGACAGGTTGACAAGGAAAAATTTTACATTTTACATTTTCACGATCCTTAGATATGTATAGTGCATGACTAATTTTGTCCGGGGCATCCCTTGAAGAATGAAGTGGTCACGAGCCATTTTCCGATTCGAGAAAAACATTTTTTTGACTGAGTGGCAAAATAATTTTTCCACTTCTCCCACATTTTGTGCTGTAATTTTTTAACGGACAGAGATAATCAAATTCTGCTTTCAGTTCAGAAATTCAGTTTTAGAAAGCTTATAAAATTTGCCTATTTTGCCTATTTTTTACATATCCAAAATTAATTTGTAAGTGGTTGAAAAAATAAGGGGAAACTTGACACTTTCTTTGTGGGGACACTTGATAGCAAGTTAAATCTTGAATAGGGAGGAAATAAACTTTATACGTGAAGTAAACCCTATTCATAATTAAAAACGGTTCAAACCCCGTCCTGCTTCCAATTTTAAATGTATATTTATTAGAGAAAAACTTTTCCTTGACTTCATACTACTGATATTTTCATCACATATCAAAAATACACGCATAAGTTACACCAGTTTTTCAACGAGCTAAACTCCATAGCCTTCAAGCCGAGGACTCTAGTCTTGCCATATTTCATAAGAAAGAAAGTAAACGTAAATCATCAAATGGCGACTCAATATCCCTTCGTAATTGAGATGAAAATGTGAACAACACAATTACTCGAAAATGTAAACAAAAAGCTAATTGACTTTCGCTGTTTTCGCTGTTTTCTAATTATCCATCGTCTCGTTTCTTATTCGGAGAAAGCTCTCTCAAGAAAGTGGAGCAGGTGGCGTGGAACGTGGGGTAGTTGATGGGAATTAATGCAAATTAAATTCAGTTCAGTCAGCACAGTTAGTAGTGCTGCTGCTCTCTTCAAGTTAAGGCATGTAAGCTGGGCTCAAATTTTCGAAAATATACTGCGTTAACCTGCAGAACTGTATGTACCTACCTACTTATATCCATACACTGCTGTGAGAGTGATTATTGGAAGGAGGGAAATACCCATATGTCCAGACTCGATCTAGCTAAAGTTGTGATGTTCCCTATTCTTCACAAGCTATTTCGTTGGATATTCTCCACGGGATTGTTAAAAATGCGGTTGCTGACAGAAAACGTAGCTACAACACGGGTGACAGGATGCAGTGTGTGTGGTGGATACCATTAAAACCGGGGTATTTGGGTTCATACAATTCTAATCCTGAGGAAGCTGTGCTTGGTTGGGCTGCGTGTTTGACCCCTGACATTTACAGCTCCGAGATGCGCCGCTTGCTTTCTCTCAACGCTTTCTCCGGACCAAATTTCCCTGCTGGCGGAGGAGCAGATTCGTGGAGTACAACTTTCAACTGCTACCAACAAAACCAACCACTTTTGCTGCAGCATCATTCACTTTACTCACGAATGAACTATTTCCTCAATCATCCTCACAGCAGAGAGACAAAGTAAACCAACCTCTCAATTCTAACAACGTCCTGCACCTTCCCATTCGTTTTTCTGCCTCTCAAGAGGTACGCACTTGGCGTGTTTTCAAGCTGCACTTCAAACTCAAATATTGGAAACGTTTAATACTTATTACCAGTAAATATACGACTAAATAAATATTCTATTTAGCAAACATCTCTCTATTTTCCTGCCGATCCTTAAAGTAAATATTCATTCTATGACAAATTGGTGGTGGTCCATACATATGTATGCATGGCGCATGGAGTCATTCCATTCAATAAAACCCCATGTTCCTCTACATCGTTTACACTCTTGTCCTGAGCAATAAATTCTCGTCTCCAGCATCTCTCTGTCTGTCAGGATTGGAAACCTGGAACATTTATATTTTCCTCAAAGAAATACTGCAAATGGGACAAAATTTGGTTTTCTGCTCTAAAGAAATCAGTGCGGAATAGTGAGTCAGGATACTTTACGTACGTACGTACATATGCAGCCTACTTTTGATAAGTAATATTGGATAAGCCTATGTTCCTAGACCTACATTCAGATATCCAACCACTACTGAACTGACTGACCCCGCTCTCCCGACTGCTCCAATCCTACCCAAGTCCTCCTAACTCTTCTTCTCTGCTTCAAACCCATCACGTTCCTCTGCCAAGAAATCCTTGAACTCCGAGAACCGAAAGAGCTGGAAATGGAGCTCCACCCAACAATAAATCTGCTCCAAAATAAATCCAATGCCAATAATGCGAGTGAGAGAGTGTTATAAAAAATCCTTTGTTCTCATCCTCCTTTTTTCCGTGTAAGCATTATGGAGTTTCTTTATGGGAAGGGAAAGTCGGGGAAAGGTACAAAAAGAATCAGAATTTGGCTGAGCAGAAATTTTGAGCAGCTTCCTTAATCCTTACTTTGGCAAAACTAAAAATCAATCAGGACTTGGCAAGTACATTTCAAGATCTCAACTAAATAAGAGCTGTGATATATGTACATATTTGCATACTTATATTCTTCAAACTTTCTCGGAGTTTGGACCAAGTGGGAAAGATTCCATTTCTCTGATTTTTAAGACGGAGGCCTGATTTTTATTATCACTGCTGATTCGCATTTTTGTATCTATACATAGGAATTAATCTCCATATTATTATTCATCCTCCATTTAACACATCCAATCTATACAGAGGAAGATTGAACTATTACTCAAAATGAGATGAATTTTTTGCATAAGCTACAAATGGGGAAAGAATGTCTATTGAAGACTCGACAGCAGAAATATTTTTTATTAGAAAGTATATTTAAATCCAAATGGAATTTTATTTTTATGATGCGTAGTAGCTAAACACACGTGCATGCCAATCCAATTCAAAGATAATACGATTCGTCAAGATGTCAAGAGGCCCAAACTACATGTATAATAAATACATACATATGAACATTGATTGAAAAAATCCAACTACTCAACTAAATTATGTTTCAGACTGAAGTTTGATACTCAAATTCGGATGCGACACATGGTTTAATACTTGACAAATTTGAAAATGATTTTTGTTTACGTCAACGTCTAGCAAATTGGCATTTGTAGTAAATTGTACACGTGAGTCCATAGTAGAAGAATGAGCAAAGGGAATTAATTTTGGAAACTAAACTCGGTCAATCAAGACACGCCGAGGTATTAGGATGAGTAAAAACCGGTCTGCGAAGTGTGTGTGTTATGACATTTGTTAGATGGGTGTCTTACTTTTTGTGTCAGTGTGCTCTCTCTGGGCTCACTCATTTCCAAAAATTGGTATTGGTACCAATCTCATCGTCAGTTTGTAGCTTATCAGAAAAAAAATATGAAGAAAATCCCTTTGAAGTTGTATGTACATGCATGCAACGGATACACACACGTATTTACGACCGACGAAATTGATCCATGTTGGTGTGTTGAAAAGTCACTGTCGGTGAGTGGGTGGTTAGTTAGTTGGTTGTAGTGGCTAAATTACTCGAGGTTAGTCCAATAAGAAGGAGCTCAAGTGAGAGGAACATTTTAACCGTTTTAAATCTTTCTTTTCTCAAGCGGTTTCTGATTAGACAATAAAATTCCGAGTAAATGAGCCTTTTGCTTACAATCACGGGAAGCAGAACTAAAAGAGATTTAGAGAATGAACTGACGAGATTTCGTATGATGTGGCTTAATTAATACCCGGAGGTTGGTATGGTACCGTGTCGTGCGTTGCAATTCTTGTTGTTGCATCATCAAAAAAAGAATAGTCACGAATCATTAAGGAATTGACGAAAAGATGACATTTGTTCATTGTATAGAGAAAAAGAGTTACAATGATTGAGGTACATACGCGTGGTAAGTAAATGTGTAAGCAACTTAGAGAAAACGGTGCAAACTTTTGTGGGTGTGCTCAATTGTCGAATTTTGTTCTTCAAGACAGCTTAACTACTATTTAATTACTCGTATTTAGTAAATAATAATAATGGATGACGGTTTTGTACATGCGTGGTTTTTACTAATTAACAAAGAAGGCATCCTTCCTTTTGTTTTCGTGATAATACATTTAGTGCTAATACCCACTGTCACATTTGGGTTCGCGAAAGTCAGCATAGGTCAACATTATGTTAACCTAGCAATTTACAAATAGGATCGATTAAGGTTTTAACCGTGATTTCAATAAATGATGATGAAAACCGGTGGCATGTGGTTCTGACATACTGAACCTCTAACCTTTCGCACTGGCTGTTATCCTGCACAGTGTTATGTTACTCTGTGCACGATGTTACCTGCCGTATATGCTTATTGTTGTAAATAAATGAAGGTGAGGTTTTTCTACTTTTTGTGTAAATCAAAACTCGACATGGATAAATTGCACTCAAGACAATCTTACCGCTACTCACACTTCCCACGCAATAGGAAGATAATTACTAGAATTACAAGAAATTGGTGCGATAAGCGGTATCACCCAGCCGTATTTACGTACTTCACCTCTCGAATGACGCTACGTTGAGCTGCAATTTGTACAATATCCTCCTCGTCATTCATTCTTATTATCCGGATTTTGTAAAATTTGAATTTATTATAAAATTAATGATACGACGGTTCAATCCGTGTAGCACTGTGTGTACAAAAGAGTATTTTAATATTTGGGAAAAGTTACTTGGCATTCATTCATTTATATATAACGGAATTTTTCATCACTTTGAAGGTAGGAAGGGGACGGACAAGCATGGAGGTGGAAGTACAATAATTCCCTCCTCCCCCGACCACATTGCGTCTTTATAGAATGCATAATATTCATTCTGAAATTAGTATACAAATATGAATCAAATTCAAAAATCGAAAATAAAAAAGTAAAATAGGTAAAAATATTCAGATATTTCAGATATGAGACACCTGAACCCTCATGCAAAATTTCAGGGTTCTACGACAATTTATAAAATTTGCTCCGGATCTGTCATATAGAAGTGTACTTGCACTTAACGATTTTTATTCCTCGTCAGTCAACATATTCATATACATGCACATAAATTGCACCAACATTTGACACAAAAAGTGTGTGTTTATAAAAATTGCGAGATTGTTCTGCTTCACGCTTTTAATAAAAATTGGTTGCCCTTCGTCTCCCTGCTCACTGTGTGAAGCAGTAGTACTGGCATTGAAGAAATTTTATCCATCGCCAAGTAGGATTCGCAACTAATTTTTTGATTGGCTAAGGTTCCATATATAATCGTAAAATTCCAATATGCATGCTACTAATTGTACAACGCCACATCTTATCAAAATCAATAAAACAGCAGGATGTGAACGGTTTATGTCAGATTTTATTAGCATTTACAATGTACCATGCAAATTTAAATTCTCTTATAAAAACCCATATAGCTTAACAAAGCCCGAGCCATTTTTCTAGTTTCTTGCTTAATTTCGAAAACCAGCGTGGTTCATCTTCTTCAAGTCCGACTGACTGACCAATAGGTTACAAAAATGGCGTCGTTATTTTGCATCAATTTTTCAAAATGCAGCATGCAAACTTTCCAGTTTTTTTAATCAATTTTGAAAATCAGTATGGGTGACCGTGTTGGTCTGGACCTGGCTTAATGTCTTTGATCTGATATGCAACTACACTTTCATGTCAAATTTCAGATTTCTACGTCAATTTGTTGCTATTACCCTACCTAATTATTACCCCCACTGGTCAACCACTTGACTGATCATTCTCACCTTCCAACTCATCGATGTCAATGTCAATGTACTTTCATTTAACAATCGGTGTGGTGGTTCATCTCTTAGGTTGCTACACGGACAGCCGGACATTGCGATTCCATAAGTCCTATATAACTCAGCTAAAAATTAAAATATACCGCAACTTTAGCACGAAACCAGTTATCACCAGACACCTCAACCTCTTCAGATTTAAAATACATACATATGCATACACATATGTATACCATGTAGTCAATCCTCCCGCTTACTGAAATAAGCACAGGTAAGAATTTAATTTCAGCTTTTGATGCTAACATGACGGTGCTGCCCTTTCTGAAGAATTACCATAAACCATCGCGAGACGTATCCAATACAGAAAGGTTGAATTATTACGTGCAATTTTGCTCACACGACGCTGATGATGAAACTGATATAACTGCTTCAGCTCTGACAGGTTGACTGACTTATTTAATGCCAGCCATGTATGCAAAAATCTGTACGGGACTTTATTTGGACAATATTTTGAGCCTGATAAGAATCACTTCACTACAACTACGTAAGTACTACAAGTACATACAAGAGAAAAAAACATTAAATTGCAATTGAACAGTGCGTTTTATTTTATTAGGCATTATACATGGCTTTATGATTTGGAAATGTGCGATACTGCACTTAATCCAAGTTATTTCACTCAGTTATTCCATGAATGCAGTAAGAATTCGGAATATTTATCAGGTAAGCATGAATGGCATTAGACTGCACAGTAATAAAAAATTATGACCATGTCCTTCTGCACCAGGCATTCATCTGGTTGAACTCTAGTGATCCCTAGTATGAATTTAATAATTCCCTAACAGCTACATTATTATGTGATTACGTTGTGCATTTCTCTGAACCATAGGAAAAGCAAAAATATTCTTTATTGTCTCTGAGTAAGAGGATTACAATTTGACGGGGCAAAGGTCGCTATTTGCGACTTGCACCTTCACGAATTGTAAATTCCGGAAGGTGAATCTTAATACCTTTAGCAGGCATTTGAAACCAAACAGAAATTTTATGAAAAGTGGAATTTATGCAGTTGTACCAAGTAAAATACTCGTGTCAAGATGGGTTTAGGCATGCGATTTAAATATGCGAGTTTTTAAAGTTCAAGACAGGATAGAATATGAAATTGACCAGGTTTATTAGCAACCTCCCCTATAAGAATTGCAGCTAGGCTGACCAATGCTTATGGAACACTGTAGGCTAGCAGACTCAATATATCAGATGATATGCATCATCATGGCATTCACACCTGGGGCATCAGTTCTCACGCTTTCATCCCACAATTCCAAAACCAAGAAGCATCAAATTCAGCATCAAAAGTACAGGCAGTAGCCACACTCGTCCATTCACGTTTTCAGTTTTTTGTCGAGCTGGAAACATCCAGGATCTTGATTAGAACATAAACACATGTCATCACCACTACAGATTCGTAGCATGTATTGATTCCAGACGACTCCATGCATATCGTTTCTTCAGTCGTATAACACTGTTCTGAATAGTAACTTGAAGAATAATTCATGGATTCTGGGGACATGGTTTACTGTAAATATGGCGAGCTTTTGGAATACTTTATTCCTGGTTCAAGTCGTTATAAAGTCGAAGTAAATATGTTAAATTGCTATTTACTTTTAGCGAATAAAAAGTAAGTCGTCTTATGGCAGGGCCAAAAGTTGAGATAATTTACGACTTCCACATTGGCAGTCTACCAAATGACAATGTTTAATTTCATGCTGATGGCAAGATTAAACCAAATTTAGCTGTTAATTCGCATAAGTGCCAAATCCGTCTCATCAAGTTCATTAGGTGTAAACTCACTCTGGTATCTTTACACATCAACAGTAATTATTTTCCTTATCTTTTCTAATGAAGCTTAAGTTATGAACGCACAAGTAAACACGTACGTAGCACTTGCGGGAGGTGCAGCACTAAATGCATGAAGGATTTGTCCTGCGTTGCGAATGCTCACGATAAAATATAATTAATGAGTCTCAAATAGAAAAATGGCTTCGGGCAACAAACGTACAAATAGAACGAGGTGTGAGTACAAATTTGAATAGTGGACTAAACTTACTTAAAGTCATCTCTCTAAATAAAGCCAGATAAGTCTAAGCCGCCTCAGTCAGAGTGCTCACTCGTCCATGTGCAAATCTGAACAACTGTGTCAGGTGAGTACTATGTGATTCAACTTACAAACTATTACAACACCTCGATGATAAAGGTGTGACGAAGGGATGACAAACCGAATCAATGCCAATGACACCCATACAAACTTTGTGACCTTTATCTTCTCACGCAAAGATATGACGAGCAATTAATTCCTCGTAGAATATATGTAGTGCACCCTGTAAATCACAATCGAATACCGAGTTTGCATATATTGATACGACCCTTACGGACCTGGATATACAGTATCCAGGGCCGTCTCTGATCACGCATTGGGCGCGATGGTGGTGGCGAACTTGCAGCAAAAAAATTGGTCGTACCGAACTACACCAAGTATTACCAAAATACCTCCAGGGATCTGAACCATATCCAGCAACCCTGCAACTACTCAGGAGGAGAGTACGCCAACCTGATAATGACAGATCTTGATGTCCTTTGGATATATGGTAGTATCCCCTCTGAAAGTAAAAAGTGTGAAGCGGTTTGATGCCATGGCCCAATTTACGCCCGTCACACCCCTTTGAAGGCGCGCCCGATGCCAAACTAGCTGCACTAAAAAATTCGCCAAAAATCCAATTTTCTTCGGATTTTCATAATAGTTACATATTTATGATCCCAAATAGTTGCTTTGTCATATCAGATATCAATCTGAACTATTTTGGAATTTTGAATTTTTTCAAGCCATGCCCTTTTCAGGAAATATTCGAAAATATTGAAAATTTCTGAAAAGTTAATTTTGCAACTCAATATGATAAAGGGACTATCTGGGATCACAAATATATAATTATTATGAAAATCCGAACAAAATTGGATTTTTGGCGAATTTTTTAGTGCAGCTAGTTTGGCATCGGGCGCGCCTTCAAAGGGGTGTGACGGACGTAAATTTGGCCATGGCATCAAACCGCTTCACACTTTTTACTTTCAGAGGGGGTACTACCATATATCCAAAGGACATCAAGATCTGTCATTATCAGGTTGGCGTACTCTCCTCCTCAGCAACACTCTGCTCAGACTAGAACAGAGCATTGGATTGCACAGATTTTGTATTATCTTAAACTTTCCCAATTTGCTTTTCGCCATAAAATTAATATCGCAGATTCACTTCAAAAATCCTTCTCAAACGTAATTTATGGATCATCATCCTTTTACGAGCTCTTTTGCCATATATGAAGCAAAAAAGTTTTTCTCCTCTTCTCTCCTCCTCTAGTCTCAAAGCCTTCGCAGCCAAGTCTTCGTGCATTCGGAATGAGCAACACCATATCTGCATCCACCAACTGGGACTTTATAGAAGCAAATGAAATGCAAGCGAAGAACAACAATCCTAGCTCCCCTGCAACGGGCAAAAGTGGAGAAGTCTGTTCAGATCTTCGAAAGATCTTAGCAAAACATTCATAATCTTCACCTTTGTAAAACATCATCATCTGGATCCTCTTCTTTCACTTCTTTTACGCGTTTTAAAGACTCGTAGTCGCTCTTATCATGTGAATTTGTCTTCGGGCCGTCCTTTCATGATGATATGAGTATCGTATGTGCCATAATAAATGAAATTCACAACATGGGTTGGGTAATCATCTCACAGATTACAACGTACAATCTCTTGAGTATATTGCTAACTGTAGATATGCACATACATATGTACATAGATGCTACGCATACCTCGTCTGGTATACCTGACTGACAGCATAAATATTTTTGCAGTCTCCTCAAATAGTCACATGCCGACTTTTGTACCATTTATTTGTCATCCTAGTGTTAGGAGTTCACCTCATTCCCGTCGTCCTTATGTATTTAGATACGTATAGAAGAGTAGCATAACTTGTCTGCTTGAGTTACGGTTCATTCACGACATTTCAGGGTTTGAACAGCCACGCATCCGTGTGAGCCCTTGGCTACATGCATGTATACGTGCTCAAGATGCTGCAAGTCCCCTCTAAGAATGTGCCTGGAGTGGCCGAAGAAACCCCTGGAGCAATTCAAATAGCTTTTCTTAACGCATGGACCAAGGAAAGCAAAGATCACGGATAAAAAGGTTCCTGGAGAATGAGGCGTTGAAATCATTCCAAACATTTATCTTCTGCTCTTTAAATAAATACTTTACTCACAAGAGAGATAAGGACACATTCTCTGCTGTAAAGTACCATATTACAAAAAATAAATCGACTGCTTTGTCGTGCTGCCCAGCGTCAGGATTTTCAGATTATTCAAGATTTAACGCATTTAAATGGAACCTGGGCTACAAAATAATGAATCCAATAACAAATGTGTGAATTGGATTCTGTTTAAAATCTACTTACACATCTCAAGCGGATCTATGTATTCTAAATATTAAAATTAACATTTGTACACGTTGTTTGGAGGCTTAAAAATGGCATTTTATTTATGTACAAAGTGACAACGAAGTACACCCATATTCAATAACTCTTGGCACAACCGTTGTCAAATGTTCATCGCATTTGGGGTACAATTGAGTAAGTATGCCTTTGCATGAAGGAATCCATTCCTTGTTAAATATAAAAAAGTTATGCATGCCCAAAAGTTTGAACTCCAAAGTTTTGATCATTTGTTGACGAGAATGCAACCAAGTGTGATAATAATTTGTCAAAATGCTGGAATCTGCCATCATTAACTATTAACTATCCTTTATATAATCTCATCCGTGTCTAAGGAAAATATCTCCGAAGTAAAACATGCATCAGGGTATGGATGCCATTCTTGAAAATGTTTTAGATTCTTGTGCAAGAGATTATTTGGTTTTATGACACTTCATACCCCTCATTTCATCCCCACAATTCATACCTAACACATTTCATTCCCTCGTATTTCCTGCCCCCCATTCATGCTGATAATAAGTTGGCAAATTCAGTTCCATCTTGATTCTCAAAATTAGTAAAAAAAAAAACAAACGAATTCAATGATCCAAACTTAAATTACTAAAAAATAAGAAACAATGACCTGAATAGCAAAATTGATAAAATTTTAAAACTGTCCTGAGAGGTATTACAGTTAGTCCAATGAATTGTGAGAGAATGAAACGTAGGAAGTGTGTGGTGTGAATTGTCCCGACATCGCTTATATATTTCTATCAGTAAGTATTATTATGTACAACGCCACGATTTCCAAGCGAATATTATGCATTCTAGTTCGTAGCAACTTGGAACATTTTGTGCCAGCAGAAGCTCGGTATTATATTATTTATGTGCGTATATAAACTGAAGCAACCTTTTCATCTAGAGACGCTTAAAAGAAAAGTCATAAATTACAGGTTTAATGTCGCAAAACTAATTATCAATGTTTCTTGAGATCAGAAACGATCGTAGAAGTTTGTGGGAGACGAAAATAGATTGAAATTGAGATGTTATTACAACATATTCTGTCCTCAATAGTGTCGAAATAATGACCGTAATTTCCAATTTGTATTAAAGTTTATTTTTCGAATTTTCTATTTGCGCATATGAAGAATGGAAACTTCTTGTGGGTTCGTAAAGTACTTTGAATAATTTAGCACAGTGTCCCTTTGTCTTTTTATTATTGTTTAGGATATGAAAGTCGCTCTGAAACTCAGTAGACCCACCCCAACATTTTCCAAATTGTTAGGTTTGTCAGCTTCCTCGGGATATTCAAAATTCAAACCCATTGTACATACGTACATACTTGCTGCTGCTCAAGTCCAAATTAAATTCAGAAAGAAGGGAGCGAAAATGCAACAGCAAACATTTCACAAGAAAAAGGGTTGAAATGGCTGAATCCAACTCATACATACGGATCCCAAAAAGTAGCGTCTTACAGAAGATAACTATGCATCGTTTTGGTCCCATCCATCCGACGACGAGTAGCACAACCTAACCAACTTGGAAAATTATCAGTATTACCGTTTATTTTCTTTCTTCCTCAAGAGGAAACTTGTCGGGGAATCGGAATGGAAAATCTGAGAAAAAGGGATAAATAAGTTTGCACATAATTGACGCTTGTTAGATACGTAACAAGCGTCTGAGTAGCATCTATGCCCACGCACATTTGTTACGGAAGAATAATTCGCCTTTGTAAGCGAAATATAAAATATCAAAAAGTTGTCTTCATTTTGTTTAAAAGTTTTGCTCGTTTGTAATAATCAGTAAAAAAAAACTAAAATCTCAATAATCCATGAAATGATGGCAAACACACGAGTGATTCCTGCTTAGCACATACATAACTTAAATCCTTTCCCTGGCTGCGCATAGCGTAAGTAATGCTAAAGAAAGTAATGAAATTGCACCATTCCATCATCATCTATAGTTATTGTTGGATAAATGGAGAAAATTCCCGTATTTTGGTTACAATAGTTGAGATGAAATAGGGTGAAACCAGCAGGGGAGCCATTCTTCAAAGTATGGAGGATATTGGAGTTTTATTCTATTTTGAGTTCACACTCGGATATCATCCTCCGCTGCCTATTCCTCAGCCATCTCGTACATTATACGCCCATGTACTTGCTGCCTGATGATACCCTGCAAGATTCTTTAACTTCCCATCTTTCGTTCCTGGAAAAATCCGGGCAGTTGATGTGATGTCAGTGGAAAGGAGTGTAACGCGATAAAGCCGTATCTACCACCCTTGGGTTCCCCTGGGTAATGAGATGACACTGATACCGAAATTGATATGAATGATGGAGGATGGATTGGCATTGTCTTATTTCAAGGAGATTGTGTGTGTGGGCACCAATACAATTTAGTGCTCCCGACAGTAACTCGATTTTTTTTTGATTTTGTAATGTTTGCTACTGCGGTATTGAGAAAAAGTTTGGAGATCTTACCATGGTTTGGCCTTCCCATGGACCCATAGTAATTGTTGCGAAGGTAAACAGTCGGGTTCCTCGTTTGGAGCGGAGGGGGTTTATGATGGATGAGGGACGTGGTGGTCATCCTTCTTCTTACTCATGAATGGATCCACTTTCTACTGGGGGAAGAACTTTGACTTGATTTGTTCTTGGTTTTTTGGGGTCTTGGAATTTCCCTGGGTAAATTTTGTTCTTATGAAACGAATGTATTGCACAGTAGAGTTTGTTTAGCCCAAAAAGAGCTCCATTTCATGATTCAATCATAGTTTCAGAAGTCAGTTGTAGGGATTCTTGAGTCCTTCAAATGTTGTAGAATATCTAAAAAGTAACAAGAAAAAGAAAATTTACTCAAAAATATGAAGCATAGCAATCTACAAACTGTAAAATGTCGATATCGACCGATTTTAGTATTACTAGAAGCATCATACGTGGCCGTGAATGCTCCAGAAATCTATTAACCCCACTTACTCAAGATTTGAGGACCACCCCGAAGCGACCAAGATAACTAAACTCAATCACCAATTCTGTTTCTTTTTGAAATAAAAAAGGTTAAAATAAACATCTCTGAAGTGGGAAGGGACGAACAATTGTCAACTCAGTGACCAACTGAGCAAGTAAAAATCTTTTATCTGCACCAGCACAACCAATCTTCACAATATATTTTTTTGTCACAGTTCTGTAAGGGTTTCATCAGTGATACAAATTCAGCTTAAAAAGCTCGACAGGGTGTCAGTTAGTGACTCGCTTTTCAGGGCATCTGAGACAGGAGTAAGTTCTCGAATGACTAAATTCATTTTCATGGTTGTATTTACTTGTGCAGGTGAATTGTCACAAATTGTGGAAAATGCGGCAAGTATTTTATTGTTAATGTATTACGTATGTACATAGAGCTCATCCGCTACCAACTTGGCTTGCTCAAACAGAAACAACAATGGTCAGAAAAAAACAGCAAAGGAGCTGTTTATTCACTTCCAAAATTAACAACAGCTATCTTTTCGGCTGGCGTCAAAATACAAAAGTCAGGAAGGTCAGAGTTAGAAGCGAAAATAAATAAATCATATTCCCAATTTTGCCAGTATATAAAACCTTTGTCAATACTGGGCAGTAATAAATATTAAAACATGTCGATGGTATAGATACTTCAGGAATAGTGCAGAATATGTACGTAGATACTTCTACGTATAGATGCTATGAAAACAAAATCATTCAGTTGAGGATGGTTGAGATGAGACATATGACTTGTAAGTGCATATTTATGACCACGATTTTATTTTTCATCTCTCTGTGAGCATACTTATGTATGCACATGTATATGTATTTACCTGCTAAAAGATGTAGGTATTCCATCATCCACAAGAGTTATTGAACTTGCACACAAGTTTTCCCAATGATAAAAAACGAAACGAAGCCTTCGCTGTCGCCCGAAGGGAGAATGACACAGTGACCAATTTCACATTACGATAGCCATACACGACGATTAGTAAGGATAAGCCAACCACACTCATATTCAAGCCAAACCAATTTTAGCAGCCCCATTGTGGTCGCACTTGTGCTAAATAGTTATCCGATCAATTTATTTCTGTTAAGGAGTAACAATAAATGAAATTACTCTTTTAAAACTTTTCTAAACTTTTGGTAGACTACGTTTTAGCAAAGAAACCAATATGTTATTCAGGACAGTCTAAGTCTAACAATACTACAAGTGTGAGATTTTTAATTTACGAGACACTTTGTATACACAATTTCTGAGCAGAGTTCAATAGAAAATATTACAACAAAAGAAAATCTTCCCTCTTACTTTTTTCCTGTTTTATTGATATGCACATTATATTTCGCACATTTGTTAAACAAAGCAAATTAACTATTTCCTTATTATATACGCATTTACATATACTTCACTGGTTTTCTTAGAGTATGATTACTCAACTACCATAAAAATGTTAATTGCTACGAAAGCAATTTTACATGAATAAGAAATGTACATACTCGTGTTATTAGCGGATTTCAGTATGGTACTAAAAATATTTTTCTTAATATTGATACGATAAAATAATACAACTTTGCAATTAAACCACAACGATCGTAAACTTTCCTTATTAGTCCTTATGAATTAATATCTAAAATTGAAATAACATCTCGACATATACAAATATGTAACTGTACTTTAATTAAGTATTGTTTTTGACAATAAGATATTATTGACAATGCATTGGCGTGATTTTTATTTATGGACTTTAACTAGTCGTTAAAATGAGAGATGTCGATTGTAATGTCTTCCTTATAGAGTCAAAAACCTTTAAAGTTCATTGTCAAAGGCCACGGTGCAAAATCATAAAGCATTTTCAGATATTTTGCAAATTATTATTATTACTCTTTAGAATGCATTTCCAAGGGTAGTTCATCGTTTATGCAGTTTCATAAATTCATCATATGCACTTCTACCCATTCTGTGGTATAAATATAGATTGATTGTTACATTGCCAGCAAAAAAGTGCCTTAATCTTTTAATGGTTCGTTAGCATCGCATGTTGCATCGAATTAAAACCGAGTTAACCTAGAAAAGCGCGACATAGATCATCAATCTAAAATTCAACCAAATCCTCGTCCATTCCCATTATTACTTTCACGAGGAGAGAAATGTATGCACAATGGGCGCAGAAGAAGAACGAGCGAGCATAAACAATGCGCAACAAGACAAGAACTAATGATCACTCACCAGTCACCACATTCAGAAGGAGACGCTAAACCAAGAGCAATGTCGTTGTTATTGTTGATTATTTTATAAGGCGTTGAAAATTGCAACAAATTATTAGTCGTGCTCGTGCATTTGAGCTGCACCACGAGGTGTTGCTCTTTGTTGGTATCACTATTTTGCATCAATCTTCATCTTGGTATGCTTTGCCTGCATCAATGTATTCCTCCATCGCAGCACGACGACACACAGATAAGGCCACGTAAATTTGTTGATCATTGTGCATTGTCCATGTAAATAAGTAAAAGGTGGTGCTGAGGTTAGGGAAAAGAGAGTCGAGACACCAAAATGCACTCCCTCCCATCATGGCAAGTGCATAATGTATTGTTATCATACATTGCAGCCCAAAATTCAATACTCAATTTAATTCGACAATCGAAGGACCAAATATAGGTCACGAAGACTCACAAAGAAAAGATAATCACACGTCAAAATTTTTGTGTCGCAGACTCAAAAATGAAATCTTGTATTATGATGGGAGATCCACTCGACTTGATGCAAATGGTCTTGTTGCTCAATGTTTTAACGTCATTCTAAATATATTTATACATGCGTGTATATTTTCACATTATATTTTTGCATGCTGCCAATCGCAGTATATTTTTTCAAATCTTGAAAACACTTGGCAAGAGAATAACAAAATTAGGATTCATCCATCGACCGTAAAAATCGATTATCTAGCAATGCTATCTCCGTCTCTGTGTAATTTCTTCACGTTCATCCAACTGCATGTGTATGCTGTGCCACTTTAACGCTAATTGCAAAAATGGTAGAGGAATACTGTCGTCGTGTCTTTGGGCAAATATTTCGTCGCATGCAGGGGAATAAATTTGATCCGCATTCGCAATTTCTGATTCGGCCGCCTTTGTCTCCGACATCGCAGAGGTTGCTGATGAGTTACGACGAGATATGACGAACTATACGACGCACGGATGACAAGAGGATGACACCAAAGGTAGCGTTGCGAAATGATTTAAGATACACCGCGAGATTGTCAAAGACTGATTATTTCAGAACAAGTGCACTCAATTGACGTAACAATGATGAATTACGTACAATGAATAAAATGGATCCATTAGCAAAGTATTGAAATACGTATTGATAAATTTCCTATATTGTATGACACATTTTAGATTTGAGATAAAAATTGATGCGCCGCCGAACTTTTTATGTATGTGTTTAAGTACATTCATTTTATATAATATTTTTGTTTAGTGAGTAGTCAGATGTGTACAAATATTCAGAACATTCGTCAGGATAACATCCAATTTATTTTAATTTGCTGAGTTACTTTGTTTCCAGATACTTAATTCGTTAATAAGATCAGAAGACCTCATCAGAAATTCCTCAGTTATATAAAAGGTAAATTCATGCTAAGCATCATAATATTACTTGTTTAATAAATGCCAGTAATTACTCATTAATGAAGCCATCAAGGGAATTTCGGATGAACATATTAGATATTGAATTCAACAAGTAATGAAGGGATTTGTTTCCAAACCAAAAGTTAAAAACATGCGAAAACCAATAACGAGTCAAAGTGAAATTCACTTTGTATAATGAATCTTATTACTTGCCAAGAGGTTTAATTTTGTCATGTCACATAAATAATGTATTTGTAAATATTTTGTACGTTTGTTTTGTACTGCGTATCATTAAACACCATACATCAAACTAACCACATAAGGATACTGATGTATCGACAGAAAATTAGCCCTTTTTAATAGGTGACGTATATATTATAAAAAATAGTCAACTGTATTTCGCAAAATATCAACTGACCCACTCATTTTAATTTCTGGAATTATTTAATAAGCCATAATTATGTTATCAATTTTCACATTTCACATTTTTATCAAGGTATTTATCAAAGCCATGCCCAAATTTTTACCAAAAGTGCAGTAAAACGTATTTAAGTATTATGTAAATATGTGCATACATACATATGCAATGCATATTATGCATTCCACTTTGACGAATATAGCAAAAATTGCAGCATACCAAATCAGAGTTTGGCTCATTGATTTTTAGAAATCTTTATCATCACGTCCCACATTTGATACACATAGTCATCAACCTAGTCTTAAAAAAAGTGGATACAAAATTATATAACTTTGATGCTTTTTACATGAAAATTCCCACATCACGCATCACCGCATTAGTTAAAATGAAGTCAACTGAATCACGTCCCAGGTTTACGTCCCAAGCCCATGTAAAAAAAGTTAGGCTTATGTAGGCAATCAACGACTAGACGAAGGAGGTTTTAATGTAACATTGAATTGCTGAATTGAATAAAATCCAATCAAAATGACAACCCAAGTTTTGAGGGCAACTAACTCATGAAATTGAACTTCTTATATAAGGCAAGAACGTTCGTCATTTTTGTCGCTCAAAATATCTTGCTAGGCTCTTGCTGAATTCAATAACAGGATTCTTTAAATAGCTTTGTCTAGTCAAATCCGAACAAAAAAATGAAACGTTTGATACATCACTCACGTTTATGTCAATCATGTGAAAACTTGTCTAACTCACTGTTCCAGAAGTGCATTTGCTTGTACCGCAGTTGTTATTTTGTACGCATTCCTGACATATGTGTGTACAAATGTCTGTGTGTCATAAGCAATTTGTCATGATGCATGTTTATTTTTTTGTAAAATCCGATGTCACACATTTTGAAGTTCGAATTCATCTAATCCTCGTTTCTTACTCATCTAACAGTATTTATTTAGCTTAAGGCAGAAGGCTCCTTTTCCTTTGTTTAATAGAATGCCATTAACAAACAGGGATTCTGCTAGCTTGCTTTGCAAATGTCAATTCTGAAACTTTCAGATTCAACAAGTCGTTCATTTCTTTCAAACTGAAAAATTGAAACTTATAAATACATGTCTTATGGTTGATTAGTGATTGGACCCATGTTTTTAAACATACATATTTAACAATTCTAAAGTAAATGTAAAGGCAATATTACTGCAGTAATATTCATGAACCATTAAATTAAGTCACTTTGCATTTTAAACGCAGTTGGATTTAGATCTCTATCCGTCAATGGTATTAAGTTTTGGATTGTTCGTCAGTATTAAGTATTTGGTCAATATTAATGGGGTACACAGATACGTATAAATATATTCTTGCAGGGTTACAAAGTTAATCGAGTTCCGTCAGACAGTTAACAATGCCTACTTTATGTAGATAGATCTATTTGATGTAATACCTTTCACACATCTAGAATCGTGTTTTTTTCAATGAAATGATTAGAAGATTTTTCTAAATATTGACCTTTCATGCGAAGGCAATAAAATCTTTACAACTTTAGAACCAGACTACGCTCTTCAGATAAAGGCATTCTATTTTTTGCACCTAGTCACACTTCTTAGAATTCAATATTATCAACGTAAAATCAGTTAGCCGATTTAATTTCAAGACATGAAACACTTACAACCAGATAGTGAACAGGATTATGCAGAAAATGCCGCACATATGTAATTGACAGCTGATAGTTTCAAATAAGGAATTATTATTCGGACTAAACGGCATGAAACATTTGTTAAGACTCGGAAATCAATAAACAAGGATGATTTCTAAAATTAGTAATAGTCCAACCATCTCACTCCTGCTGTATGCATCTGGCTGGTGATATTAAAAGCACCAATTTTGATCGTCGCTGGACAGATGTTGCAAGAATAAAAGCATGACTTAAAAGGATGAAATAACGTGCGGCACGCGTTTGTTCCAAGAAAACTTGGGTTATAGATGCATAGATGCATATGCCTTGACTTTGCCTGTCCAGAATGAACCAGGTTATCAATCTGTACAGGAAATGAATGAATGATGTTTGTGTCTTGTGTGGAGCCAGGTGGAAACCGATGGACAGATGCATAAAAAAATTAAGCAATTCAAATCCATAATACAGATTGACATGTGCACACACTTTGGTCTCGCCCCAGCTCAATAAGGAAGTCCATTTATAATTTACAGAATATAATGCAGCACATCAATGCAAATTACAAAAGTTAAGAATTGTCTTTCAAAATTAAGTTCAAACCCAGTCTTTAAATGAAATTGAAACCATCACGCGATGATACGAACAATCAGAGTATGGGGACAAGCAGGACAGCAACTTTAGGAAATCTACATATTTAAGCATTAAGCAACTTAGCCCATTTTCATTATTTAATTCTTTAATTGGCAAGTTTTGCAAAGTTTTCCTCTGTTAATAATAGCGAATTTAATCGCAGAGCAGTTCTTATTCAATTGTAGATACATGCGTGGACTTTTTTTAGTGACGCAATGACATCACATCAGTCGAAGTAAGTACTTTAGCAGAGAGAGCCTTTCCGTGTTGTCCTAAATACTTATTTACTCGTGCATCTCTCCGTCACTTGCAAAATTCAATTTTTAATCCAAAACTTGTGAGCAAACTGCCACATTTTGTATATGGTTACATGCCTACGATGCATATGTACATATGTGTGGTAGGTAATGGGTATGCATAAACCATGGAAAACTTTAGTATATAGTAACAACTTGAAGGATTTAAAAGTCAACTATTTCAGCAACAGTAGCACGTAACTAATTATATATTTCTGCACGTGTTCATGGCTTATTCGTAATCTGGAAATAGTCAAAGTTCATTTATGTATTTACTTATTGATTGGTACGTGCCCTCCACTTAAACAAACTAGATGCATATTCCAATTCCACTTGATCTTATTTGTGCTCTATTCAACATTTTCAAATCATTTATGAACTCAACTATAACTGAATTGTGGGTTCAGAATTAGATCATGACTATGATTTAATAGCATATTGGACTCATTCACACTGTGAAAAGATCAGTCGCACTATTATCATTGAAAAGCATTATTATAATTTAAATCTACCAACCAACTCTACAAAAGAAACATGTCGAAATTGAAAAAAAGAAATGAAAGTTTTGAGGGCAACCACAAAAATTGCTTTTGTACCTCTGAAGTTGAACTTGACCTTCTGTACAATAATTTAAAGGCAAGCATCATACAAAATTCCCATTTGTAAAGTGTGGTTGCTTGTATTTCTTCAACATACATAAAAAAAGATGAAGGAGATGAAGCACATAACCGAATATATTTTGAGCCATAAATACAATAAGTAATAAAGTGACAGACGCTTTACACAGTTAAAATACGTGTGCACACTCAACACAAAACAGCCACGCCTTCAGTATAACCCCACATCAAAAAATTTAGAAAATTGATTAAAGGGGACGATTGTTTTTGTATTTACAAGCATGTTATGATGGAATTGCTGGGATCGGGAGAAACGCCATACGAATACGTGCATTGTGATTGTTTAGAGAGATCATTAGTGATCACTTGAATTTGATAATATGCATTGATGCTCTCTTATCCCACTAACTTGATCAATGGAAAAAGGACGAGGAAAAAGTTTTGCTAACATGTCAATCACACGAGCAAATGTTGGCTATTTATAGTTTCTTCCAGTTTTAAATTGACCAGCACTCTGGTGGAGCAGTGATACATTAAACTATATTTTTACTTGATTTCTATAAACATAGCATGAAAGATTAATAATAATAATACATAAAAATGTTCCATCTGCTTTATATGTGAAATACTTTCTGGATTTTGTATCGTGTCCCGAAAATTATCCTTATAAGTTGGTAAATTATTTAGCTTGCATGCATGGTTTAGGACATTTCGTATTAATTTATTGACAAGCAAGTCATGCAGTACAACGATGTAGTACGCTTTAATTAAATAAGTATACAGAGAATACATTATGTGCATGCGTATATATTTATGTGCATATTGATCGGTTTTGATGGCGTACATATTTATTAGTTGATGACCTAAAATAGTTACAGAACCCTGACATTTTGTGAAAATGCAATTAGTCTAAAGTTCACGTTGCTTATAGATTCAAATTGTATTACCTCCCTATTAATTTTGACAATAACGCATCAATTGTTTGGCAGTTTAAAGTATTCTATATTTTGTTGGCTTACTTCTAAAAGAAACGTAATAGTGCTTAAAAGCCATAATCGGCGTCTATTTTAATTGCAAAGTTAAAGTTATCGCAACAACCAAACTTTCTGCATTCTGCATTTAAAAATTGATTGATTTTTTTGCATGGTAAGTTAGCTCGAGATGCGATAAAGCGCGACGGCGGAAATGAGAAGAATGCACACAAATTTCTGTTGTTCACCGTACTGCACGTTGATATTTTACTACATTGAGCACACATTCATAATATGTAAATATGTACAAATATCCGAACCCGAGACTCATTTCGGGGCTATGATGTTTCGTCCTACCATGAACTTCCTACACATGCATTGTAACTTTCTTTTATTCCCATTCAAACAAATAGGGGAACAATGGAGAATATACGTACAACATGTAACGGGGGAAGTTCTCCAGACTTCCCGAACGAGGAGATGACAAAGTGGAGAAATGTAAACAAAGTTGTAAGATTTCTGGATGGAAGAAAGAAGAAAGTGTGACTAAAACAATTTTAAACTTTTTCAGACCTACTTACAAAGTTTAAACCATTTCTTTTGAGACATTGCACCTTTTTCTGAGAGAGAACCTCTGGAGAGGATCGAGACGTCAGGCTTCGAGATATTGAAGTGGCACAATTTAATTTACCTCTGTCCTTGCCTCCCAATCTCCCCTCACACACAGAACGAAGACGAATGTGATGCGCCTCTCATACGTGTATGACTCGGATAATTTTCTTTGATTTGATTGATCATTGATGTCATTAGGAGTCCAGCCGACTGAGGAGTTGAGTGAAAGTGCTGGTGAAAGGACGACCAATATTGAATTCTGAGAGGCGAATGAGCACTTCTTTAAAGGAGTGGTGGTGGTGGTGGTAATTCAGACGGAAGCTGGGTCTGGTCAGTAACAAGAGACGGAAGAAATTGGTGCAAAATGAGATATACATACTTCCATACATACATGCGGGTTGTCTATCTATCTATCTGTCTATCTGGCCCACCACGACGAGGACCAGCAGCAGGAGCAGCAACCACTCTCATCCCGCACCATCAAGTATTACTCTGTGGAGAGAAAGTGGAGAAAGTGCGCGCATGCCTTTCTTCCCGTCTTCTTACTCACTTTTGCATTAAACTTTCTCCAGTTCATGGGCTCGGAATGTGTGCTTTGTCTCTCTCCGTACAAACCCTGCACCCAATCCAATGCCGCATAAAAGAGTAAACCAAAAACACACATGATTAATCTTGAAAAAATACTTTATTGAAATTGCAAATGATCCGTTGACGTCAAACAAGAACATTTCATCTGTTCCTTTACATGGAGCATATCATCATTCAAATCCTTTTCCATTTGCCAAGAATAACGGAAGCTATTTATTCACTATTTATTCTGTGGCTTACTCGTACGTGCTTTCTCCAGATTCTTTGAGCTTGTTTTCCCCCAATTCGAGGTAAAATCAATAATTGAAACAGAAAGGCGTAGCTAGCTGCAGATGCTGGATGCTCACAATCCAAAGATTCAAACGTGTTGTGATTAACGTGCAGGAGATCATCAGGATTTACGTGTTGGATGAACTTTAAAACTACTGTTTAAAATAAGAGTGAGAGGAGAAGAGTGAAATTAACAAACCAGATCCATGCAAAACCGCTTATTTGCCTTCGTGCAACTCTGCAAGAGAGATATTTGACCCCGAACAACTCGCACATTTTAATCTCGGCTGATGAATCCGCTTCCATCTTGCCAACCCATACGCAACCCAAGCATCGAGCTACTACATACGTATGTACCTGCCTGCAGTGCATATCAGAGAAGAACTGCCATGTATGGAGCGTTCATAAGCAAGTACGCAATAAGGTGGAAACCGGCTGGGCTAAGATTTCATTAATCATTTTAACATGCTGTCATATAGCTTTCTTCTTCTTCTTTATACCACAACTAACGACCATGCCGTTTAAGGGAGCAAGTTAAATATATCTGATTTGCAATGGTCGCATAAGACAGAAATGATTAAATGTCTGCAAAACAAAATGGGGAACGTGCAATTCCGACAAGGCGAACAATAGAAGAGCTGCTATGTACATACGCAGCAAATACCGAACATCTCTCATCCGACGGACCTGCAGACGAAGAAGAAGAAGGAGAACGGGAATACCGACCCGTACTACCAAAAGGCACACTGCATTTTGCAAAATTAGCAGGATCGGACGGGGTAAATGACTCAGGTTGAAGAATTGAATGGAGATGAGATTAGACAATTGGAACACAAACCCACCAATCGGTTTGACTGCCAGAGAGACGGAGCACCTGACTCGCATCACATTTCCATTATTGTGCCACAAGCCAACTCCTGGGTTTGCAAAGGACGATTCCGCGTCTTGCTTTTTATTGGATGGCAAATTTAATGCAAATTTGAAATAGGGCTTCTGGCTGTTATAGTTAGTTTTGCATATATTTTATTTATACTCCTACGTGGGGTGTGGTGGGACTCGTTTAATGGCCATTTGGCCAAACCAGTATCTGCGGATTTATAGGTACACATATAACTTGATACATATAACCAAACCCCAGCAAGGTGGGCAAATTAAGTAGTGATCTCATTCGGGCTAATCTAATTTTCAACAACTCTCAGCATTTGCTATAAAATCTCGTTTTAGTCAACATTTTAGGGTTCAAAATCATATTAGTTTAAGACAATGAGTAAACACTTTGTGGTCTTGAAGAGTCTTGCTCCTTCTGAAGATTAAAGTGGTTTGTTGAAATGGAATACAGCGAATCTTCTTGACAGAAGTTGACGCATTTGTATGTACAAGACGAGAACCTGGGATGGATGGGTGGATAGTAATACTTATTACTTATTTCCATCTCTAAAAGTAGCAAAATTTCACTTGGATTTTGCATATGCATGTATTTAGTTGTAGGTAAGTACGGTTGTACTTGGTTTGAAATTTATTGGAACACAAGAAGGAAATAAATACTTAGCTTGGGGAGCAATTACATGTTGATTTAATTATGTTCGATGCATTTCATGCCCTACTTAGATTTTTGGAAATTAAAATTTTGCCATCATGTCTCTACGTTATTTCGGATAACGAGCAACGACTTTGCAAAGTCAATAACGGCTACATACAAAAGCATCCGAAACAAGAAATTCGTCAAGTGGGCTTACACTACAGAAAATGGCTATTTTTGTTTCTCGTGATCACTTTTATTCCCTGCTGACTTCAACCAAGCGAAAGGAAGGTTAATCTTCTTTATCTTTCGTGTATATACTTCCATACATGGCACTCCAGCGGAAGAACCAGGTCTGGACCAGACTTCCCAAAATTAGAAGCTGGAC
This sequence comes from Folsomia candida, assembly GCF_002217175.1. NCBI lineage: Eukaryota > Metazoa > Arthropoda > Collembola > Entomobryomorpha > Isotomidae > Folsomia > Folsomia candida. The sequence continues at coordinate 20,409,942 of NW_019091193.1, read as the reverse complement.
TAATTGTCGACGCAATAGATATATTTCCATTGTTGAGCCCTTATTTCCCAATACAACTCTACCCAAAATCCCATCATTCCGACTCTTTGTCCACCGAGTTAACTGGGGTTCTGGGAAACATCAAGAGTCGATACAAAACAATGCCGCATCCTTAAAATGAATAACCTCCACCACCACTCCCACCCCCCATTGACTGGCTCCAAAGATGGACCACCAATTTTATTACGTAAATAGATTTGATCATATCACACCATCCAAACCAGCCATTACTTATTTACGAGTGCATGTGTATTCAAATGCAGTTATTGCATTACATGGAAAGAATTATGCCGAGTATTTGCCATTTGACACAGCTAACGAGCAACATGGTCGGCCGGCAGTATTACTGAAAGCAAAACATCGATAACTTTCCAATATTTTTTACTGTGACCATCATCCGTGGTTTACAGAGACTCAGTTTAATTTCATACCAGAAAATTGATTCATTGTTCTGCACCTCGTACATACTTAAATAAATCGAGGCGGTGGTGCACGTAGCCAAAAGTTGTGGAGTTTCTCATGATTGATACAATACAACGATTTTAAAATGCAGTGCTTCGCTCGCATGGATCGAAAGGACGATGACGAAGAGAGATTATTCGAGTAGTGCTTAGAATAAATCTTATGCATCTTTCATGCAGCAATGCAAAAATGCATGTACAATAACCTGGCTCAATGAGAAATAATGCAAGTATTCTGACATGCGTACGTACCTAACGTTCATTCACACTTGACTTGGATTTGAAGATGAAAGTGAAATCATTGAAACATCAAGAAAAAGGTAACTAATCAAATGATGAGTATTCTTAATCTAAATCACATCAACACTTGATATGAACGAAATTGTGAACAGGCAAATAATCATCCTTTATTATTTGCCAACATTACATGCAAAGCAATAAGAAGTATAAATAAGATATGAGTGGAGAGTACTTACAACAAGTTAATAGGTTTATACTCCAAATCCCATCCAATTGCTGAATCCATTTACTTTTTAAGGTAGAATTGAACAGCAATTAAAGAAATTCGATTTCAACAAACAAACTGAAAGTACATTTTTACTTTCTAACAGCACAAATAAATTTATTTAAACATACTCATTTTCCAGGAGTTACATGTTAATACATGAATATGTAATGGTCACATTCTTTTAAAGGTACTGACATACAAATGCTACGACGGTGAGAAATATCCAGAAAAAAGTTTCTACATGCTTTTTAAGGAGGAAATCACATTTTTTTACAAGACAAAGAATTGTTTTTGGTAAAGCGTATGTATGTGTCTATAAAACCGCAATTATTATTTAGCACAGATTTTCATGTACGTACGTACATTTGCACATATGCCAATTCAACTCGAGTATGAGGACACCAATTGCAGCCGAGTATCTCGCCGCATCTGCAGAACAGGGTGTCAGGTTAATCTATCACTTCACGGGATAACCATAAACGGTTAGCAAACGCTAGTTTCGAAAGGTGGTGCAGGGAGACGCGTTTTGAGACGGTACTACTTGCCCTGTAGCCAGAGCAGAACTGAACTCTCCGTGCAATGGGTTAGTCAACAAAAAGAGTAAACTCAGCCACGTCTAGTCGTCTGCTGCCTGAGATAAAATTCGAATGTTCATGTGCTCAGCCGAACAAGCAGCTCGTCGTTGCTATGCCTCGGCGAGATTCGATGCCATTCGATCCTATTGTTGTTGGGTTGCCTATCATCGACCTCCTGTCATATCATCTATGCAATCCATGCAGTCATTCCTGCATCAAACAAGCGTTCCTCTTTCAGGACGTATCCCTCGAGCTAAGATAACAATGAATTTACGTCGATGACGGTTGCATGCCACGAATAAGTCTCACTAATCAAATTATAAACCTGCAGTGCGTGGCCAGCGTTCATAAAGCCCGAGTCAGGGTTGACTTCCAACAATTGAATTATTGATCACAAGTCATGTACACCAATTACGACGACGCGTCATATTAATTAAATTCTATTCGGTAGTGCTTGCGTGTTATGTGGACTTTTTTTTGCTAATTCAATTGGTTCAAAATTTTCAAAAGTCGTCCCGAGTTAATTATCTCTTCATAAATTTTAAAGATATGAATAAATACTTATTCTGGTTCCACATGTAAAATCTAAACTTTATTCTTACATACGTGATGATTAAGCGCAGGCTATGAGTACAAATAAACCACCGATTGCACACTGATAAGGATTGCAAAGGACGCTTCCGTAATGCAAGCGTCACCTTTTTGACGAATCGAGCTAGCAATTGTTTCCATTATCGTGGTCGATTTTTCTGGCTACTTGGCAATCCAAGTCATTGCTCAAATGTCAATTTTTACCTAGAATCGGGGGTTATATATAAATCGTCATCTCCATCAGTCAGTATGATAAATCGCATAAAATATCCGATCGACTTGAAATCCGATGACAGATAAGGAAAGAGTTGGAAGCAGTGCTGCTTTTTGTGCACACGAAATTATTTTTATCTACGCATGGTGCATAAAAATGTACAAAAATGCATAAAAATGCATAAAAATAAATGAAATGCAATTTATGTATGCATGGGATTTCATATTTTCAAGAAATTATATATATTTTGCTACCCTATCAAATGGGTGTAATATTCAGTTATCTAAACTTCTACTTGCAATTTGGTATCGAATAACACGAAATTACTCGGAAATAAAATAGAATCATAGATTTATTTTGTAAAAAAATACAGCCTTCGAGTTATAATTCTGCCGTCTTTAAAAACTTTTATTCATTTTTCATATTGAAAAATGGAAAATATGTAGTTTGCCACTAAAATACTAAATTAATGAGAAAAATGTAATACAATAGCAGAACTATTTCTTAATTAATCGAATATTGAGAAAAATTGCAATATTACAATAGTAATTGCAGGTAAACGAGTTTCGTGCATTTTCATGCACTTTTCCGGATTTTTGAGGGCGTCATTAAATGTTTAAAAACATTTTTATGCACTAATTTCGTGCAGGGTACAAAATGAGCCAAAAGTGCAAGTCTTTTTCGCATCGATTTCACCAAATTGCACATAAAAAATTACAAATTCAGTTTTGGGTGGGGGGATTAATATAGCATAGCTGTTTTTGAATTATATTCAACCACACCCCCTTCAAAAATTGGGGAAGAAAATTGGGAAAAATGAGAAGGTCAATGTACACTCGGTACAGAAAGAAGTAGATACCAACTTGCATTTGACATTTGACTTCCCTCATGAATATGAACATTTTGATGCATCAAGACTTTCAAAATTCGAAAATTGGCGGTTTTTCGACCTACATATAAATCGTTAAAAAAGTGACCTTAGCGGTCATTTCGCGGCTGACAACCTGATGCCAGATTTTTCTTCGTCAGAAGTGCCACATTTTCCGCTTTTGTTGTCCGCTGCGAAATGACCGCTACCATGACTTTTTTGGGGTCAAAGTTTCTGAGGGAGGGGCTTATACGGCAGGAGCCGTAACAATGTATAGGTATTTATGATATACATAAAGGTAATTACATAGAAGCTATTAAAACAGCCTCAAATCGCCCCAAATTTAAAACTTAAGCTTTTCTGAATTTATAATGATGATATGCATTCGAAAATTAACGCTATGAGGCTTATCAACGAAGTTATCAATTTTTCAGATAAGCAAATTTAGTTTATCCAAATCGCCCCAAACTTAAAACTTAAGCTTTTCTGAATTTATAATGATGATATGCATTCGAAAATTAACGCTATCGGGCTTATCACTGCGCTTATCAGTTTTTAAGATAAGCAAATTTAGTTTGTCCAAATCTCCCCAAATTTAAAACTTAAGCTTATCTGAATATATAATGGTAGTATCCACTCGAAAATAAACGCTATCGGGCTTATCACTGCGCTTATCAGTTTTTAAGATAAGCAAATTTAGTTTGTCCAATTCGCCCCAAATTTAAAACTTAAGCTCAACGATTTATCAACTGAACCAACTCGTGTAAGAGATGAAAAGCATCTCAACACGAGTTGGTTCATAATCCCGGTAAACAATTTGAAGAGAGTGAGAAGTGAGACGGACCACCATACGGCACTGGCAACGACAGTCAGCCGTGGTGGTGGATACCCACCAGAATCCGAGTCTCACTCTGCCTTTCGCTAAATAATGGAAACTGCGTTTGTGAAACGGTTGGGCTGGTTCAGCTCGCAGGTGTTTAAGACGCTGGTTGAAAGTAAGAGACTCAAAAGGCATCAATTCATAATTAATTAAATGCTTTATTGTCATTCCTGTATAATAATTGCATATAGAACATTTTTAAATTTTCATTTCAAAATGTTTTAATAAGAAATTCGATAATAATTATTAATTAACCACTACTATGTACTATATACAGTTTATTAATGTACAAAATTGCAAACAGACGTAGAAAATAATACCGCTCATCGTTTTCGCATGTTTAAGATTAAACTAATCGTAAGTACACCTCGTCGTCAAATATTTGTTAATACCTACTTTTACTAAACACTATGTGTAATACAACTCTTAATTGACCAGGATAAAAATGGTAAAAAACCCCATAAAAGTTTACGACGATAAAGATTCATTTAAAAGGACTAACAATTCTCACATTCAAATTTTAAGAATTAAATAAACACACAAGTTAAAATATCGCTCATGGGGGGGACCCATGTAGTTCTTTAAATGAAGTTATTGCATGCATATAGAGAACAATTTAAATTGAAAAGTAGTGAATAATATTAATTTGAGCCCTTTGTGGAATGTGAAATGAACGAATAGTGTGGTTGCACTAGGAATTATTGGTGAGAGCTTCGATAGTTTTTAGAATCCAATCTGTGCTGCCCCCAATGGCGGAGACCCTTTGTTTTTCTATGCCACATTTAGGTCTGGAATCGGTGGGGACAATCCCAGCCAATGCCCACTCCTTGGTTTCCTCATTTTGACAGTAGATTGCTCCTCCTGGAAATACTTTAATCTCTTTTAAGCAGTCACGTCCGGGAGGGTCATTTTCGAAACAAAGGGCGGACGGTTTGGGACTTATAGGAGATTTCTTCTGCCTACTAAATGGGATTGGGTTACAAGATTCTTGACTCAACTGATGCATTGGTGTTTCTACTAATTCATCTGAAAAGTAATTGCACACTTTAGTAAACTTAAAATGAAACAGGTTAGAGCAATTCCTGATAATATTAGTCGTACCTCCTTTACTCCACCCAAGTCTTTTACAATTACTGGGTATTTTCTCCCAAGAAGGAAATCCTAAACCTGTTCGGCCTTCGGGTTCATCCGGCAGACAAATGTGTCGAGCAAAATCGGAGAAAATGACAGGTGATGCCATTTTGATGAGGACGAGATGATCCCCAAGAGGAGACTTGACCATTCCCACGACACGTCGTTCCTGCTGCCACGGGGACACGGTGCTGTTGGGCAAACATACATAAGGACCATTACAAATTTGATGAGAAAAGTACGCATAATAAAACTCATGAGTAAGTGCCTACCTCATCCTGACCCTACCAAAATGCACAGTCCATCTTGCTTTAGATTGCCCACTGAAACAATTGTCTGAAGTGATTAACCACTGCGAAGTCACGAGCGTGGCGTCACAAACATGGTCTCCGTCTTTGAAGAGGGCTACAAAAATAAGGAAGTGATGGGGATTTTCAGAATTTTACTAAAGAATTGAAAGGAATTTATGAGTAATATGAAGCAAGTTGGAAGAATTGAGGAAATTTTTAGTGGACTTGTTGGATATGCCCAATTTCTTTGTAAAAGTACATTTGGCTACATTCGTACATGAAACTATTTATTGTCGCAGAAGGTAAAATTCTAATTACCTGCATGCCACGGCCAATCCCTAAATACGGAATAAATTATATCAATCAATAATCTCGTACAAACGACACTATTCATTATTGAAACATATGAAAAACGTATATGAGGTATACCCATGACCGGCCCAGCCCTTCGAGTTTCGTTGGTGAGAAGGACGCTGTCCACATTCTTTAAAAGTAAATTGAAGAGATGATTCATGTTTGCACAAATTCAGACAACTATAACTGAATTATTATGAATTATTACCCAAGTGATTACAACCCACATAAAGGACTTTTTTAGAGGGGCAAGTTCCTGCAGAAAAAGTGACCTCCGTCGAAGACCCCTAATTTATGGAGAGAAATAAGATGAATTAGAATTATTATAAAACATGTACACATGGTGCATATAGCAAATAATAATGTCTAGATATTCCCTACCGGTTCCTGTATCCTAACATAGGTCCCCACATCTTTTCCCTTGTCATCTTCGGCCTCTCCATCGGGTTGAATTCGGACAAACGCAACTTTTCGAAACCCCAACAGTTCGCATGCGGACGATCCAATATTGTCCAGTAAAAGTTGCGAGTCTTGGCTCCACAAAGAGTTGGACTGCGATTCATTCCTCTCCACGCAAAGTTTTCCAAGTTTTCCTTGGTCATGAACAAAAAGGTAGCCTTCGTTAAAGTATTGGTGGACATATCCAGCTGCTTCAGCGGACGGAGCGAGCGTTACTGGGAAAAATGTACAAAGTTGTTATATAATTTATGTATTTGTAAAATTATATTTATTCATATTTATATTTACGGCAAGCTTTTTCGTCGCTACTATTTGGACAATCGATAGTTCCGTCACACTTCTTATCTGGAGAGATGCATTGATTTGAAATACCGCAGTGGAAATGACCGGGAGTGCAGTAGGGACAATGCAATTCGTCGGAGAAATCACTGAAAATTCATTTAATAAATTCATTTACTTTAAGATTTCATCAAAATATTTGCCTATTGTATTATAAAATTAGTGAATGTGCTAATCTCTCTTGATGGAAAAACAATTAACGATTAACTAATTATTTTAAAATAAATGCCAATGACTTACATGCAGTCCATTACTCCATCACAAATCCTCTGTTTCTGCCCAGTCTCGTACAAAGATTGGACACAACCTGGTTTCGTAATGCATGACCCCACCCCATTCCACTCTCCTCCGCACTTTAGCTTATCCTTAATCTGACGAGGCAACTTGTGTCCACAATTTGACATAAATTCATCACAATAATCTCTGCATGGAAGAAGTGGGAGACCGTTATTATCCAAATGTTGTTCCTTCTGGCAGGCAACTCCCCATGAGCAAAGGAAATGTGCGGCGAAAGGGTAACACTGTTTGAAAGATTTACTCTTGTTACTTGAATAATGGTGATTGCTATTTACATACTTTTTTAAATTGCCAAGTGCCACAATTAAAGTCATGGTCTAGCATCATTTTAAAACAGTACCTGAGATTCCACTATTGAAGCGAGTTGTAATACGGTCAGATCGTCCAGATGTCTTTGTTGTTTAGAAGATGTCACATTGACACAGAAATCGATGGACAGCGGGGCGCAACTTCCATCCACTGAATTGATGGAACTGGACTCACTGCTCGAATCAAGCACTTCTCCCAAGTCATTGGCAGTGGCTTGGCTTTTCTTTGAAACTTTCTCGTGCTTGTTGGCGTGTCGAGTCGTGGAGGAGAAGAGGCTCGGCCGTTGTGTCGAAATATATGTGGAGTCTTCAGAGGAGACATTTCCACTTTCGATGACGACATAGTTCCGATCAGTCGTGGCTGGGAGGTACAGGAAGGCCATACTTCGTTCTTTGTAATAAATAATAGTAAAATTAATACATGCATAAATATGTTTTAAGTCGTAGGTTGAAATTATAAGTAAAGTGTTGTAAATAAGATGCCTTGAATTTCCAGAGAATCCTGATCCACAACAAGTGTTCCATTTAGAATCCCTTTTGCATTTCTTACGAAATCAGCAAACACGATGAAGAGGTCCCCAGCATCAACTCTAATTCGGTGTGTGTCCACATGCACTGAAATATCATTATTATTGGTATGTAAATATATTTCTTGAACACAGACTCAGATACATTTTAAATCTAACGAAAATTGAGACATAAAAGGTGGACTTCTACGACTTGTTGCAAGTGTTTGTCTTATTTTTTATTTATACATTTCAACAATTTACTACTATACTTACAATTAAAGTATACAGTGAGTGGTCCATTCTTGATTCTGAAAACCAAACAAAGCATTGATGAATGAAGCGACTGATAATATTTATGTATGCATTTATTGCTTACCCATCAAATGCTAAAATCTCTGATTCGATGAAAGCATTCTTTACCACACTTTGAGAATATAGGGAATCTATCCGACAAATGATTTATGGAAGTTGTATTTTTCGATTTTCGGTCTCCATATATTTATTTTGTAGCTTACCAATCAAAGATTTGTACTTTTGAGACTTATTTTTGAACAGAGAAGAGTCAAGTTTAGACAGGGATTCGTCATATGTATCCCCTTTCCTTATCGTCATTGTTCCCCGGAAAACTAATTAAAAATTAATATACAAATGAATATTAGATATACATAACACTATATCGTAAATTTCGCATATGGGGGCATTACCTTGTTCCATTAAGGGCGACATGCTCAGGAACTGATCTGAAAGTAATAAAACACAAACATTATTACGAGCATACAATATACTTAATTTAACATCGCATTATGCTCAATTATAAAAATCATTATTATTGAATCTGGCTAGGTATGTAACCCTTGTGACAATGACAATGACTGCACCAAGTTGATAATGACATGCAGATTTTAATCTAATTACGAACAAAACAGTTTAGCTCTCATCGCTAGGAAAGCTAAACAAGAGTTATCAAGCCGATATCACTTGAAGAAAAGTGATATTCCCAGTATTTCCCATGAGAAATTACAGTATAGGTTTCTTTACTTTCCATTCTGTTACATATGTACATACATATTTTGCTTGATTTGGCGAGGTGCAGCATTTGTGCTCACACCAAAACACATGTATTTACTACATGACCTGGGGGATTATGCACGCGTATTATCTGGTAAAAAATCGATGAATTATCCACCTTAAATTTCAATCTGGTCTCACACAAGACAAATGACACCACGCATGATAAAACCGCCTCAAACGACGCATTAACCCTATGAAATTAAATGAAAGCATGTCATGTAGTATTTTTTTTTCCTTTACCAAGAATAAAATATCAAATCTGGATATACATACATGCGTTGTGTTGTAGCGCATATTTATGTACATATTTATTTGTAGTGAAGTGAATCCCTTGCTATTACTTATTTTGTCATTTATGTCAGGAACGCATCATAGACTAAGAATCATAGTTCATAAGCATCCCGTAACATACAAATTGTTTTCCTATACATGCTAATTATTACTTGATAATTGTTAATAATAATGCACATGACTTTATACTTGAAGCCTTGTTTTGGCTCTCTATAACTATTTAAATAATACACAATTCTTTGTGGAACAAATTCGATAGTAAGCAGAAATGTCCAGAAAAAAATCAACACCTCGTTGAATTTAACAACGAATTTGTCAAACCACAAAAAAAAATCTAGTTCAATTCCACTAAGAATGATGATGTTGACAAAGTTTTTTTGCCAAAAACGTAAAAGTAGAATACCATTGTGGTGAACATACTTTTTGCACGTACACAACACAAAGTAAAAATCGAATTGGCTCATTTACTTAATTCGTATCAATTTGTTGTTTTGGTAGTTCAGCCAAAGAATGAAATTCACCTACGCAAATGCAGATAGAAATATAGGGCAAAATGTTGCGGATTGCCGAATTGCGGGTGCTTGGATAGGTTTCTCTAAATTTATCTAAATTATTTAGTACAATGTGCGATGTTGAAATCACCTCCATGTTCGTTATGCTTGCTATAGTATATTTTTTTCTGAATGAATTACTTGTGTTTATTTCAAAAGATAAATATGTGTGCAACCTAACGCAATGCTTCCGAAGCATGAAGTACACAAAGCAAATTCTTTATAAACTTTTGCATGATGCAAGTAATCAGGTTCAACAAAGATGCAAAGAATAACTTACTTTTGGCAATATGTTGCAAAATATTTGTGTCAGTGGCATTGCACTATTTCAAGGTTTAACAATAATACCTGTTGCATATATTTATTTTAAACGAGACAGTCTGAGACTATTTTTTTAAGACCACAAATTAAAGAAGTGCATTTTTGGATACTAAAAATACTAAGGGACGCTAATTGTGGGTCCAACAGTAGTTTGTAAGCCATGATGCCACGGACTCATGTAATTAGCGCATCTTTGATTCAGTATAAATTCAAATGACGGTGATAAAATGCCAATAACTTTACTATAGCGTATATAATGGTAACTTTAAGCAGAATATTCGTATATATACTGTAATGTCGCAATGGGTATTTCTCTGGCTTCACAAAATGTTTTGCATTATAAATTTTGAATAAATTATTGAGTGAAGGGTTTCGAAGAATCTACTTACATCCAAGGTAAATCCCAACACAGGCTCCAATCCCAACGAATAACACGGCGACAGCGATGCAAGCGCATAATTTCCTATGAAATCTGAATTTGCGTGTCACATGGATATCTGAAGCCGTGGAGGATGTGGTTGAACTTGATGATGAGATCGGAGGGAATATCCTTGACAATTGGGGAAATCCACCACCATACTGCAAAACAAACATCAAATCCATTCATTTCTTTAGGTAATTAAAAATCCGAGTTTAAAATCTTAATTTCTTAATTTCTTGCTTCAGAAGCATCATAATGTTGTGACCCGAACACCATATCGAAATGCGTAACAGAACTCAGGAATGTAACAATGACTAATGAATTGTAATTGGGTATTGTGAGCGTATCATAAATATCACATATTGCATACACAATTCTGTCATAATCAATGATTCATAATTCGAAACACTTCTAGTTAAGGATACAGTGCTTCGAAACCTTGAAGTCGTTCTCAATTAAAAAAGGTTGACATACATAAATCTCCTTTTGCTTCTGACAATGAAGAGAATAGCCTGAAATTTCTCCAAGAAACTCAGTAAAGCCTTCAAAGTCCAACTGTTCGTTTTCATTATTGTCGCAATAAGTGGTACGGCTTTCCCTCTCGTTTGCATTGATTAGTGCCATCTTGCATTTCCTTAAGAGTCCGGATTAATTAAATCAAAGTTGATCCATAGCAGGACCACTTCGGCACAACAATAGGTGAATATACCCAGTCTGCATTAACTTACACGAGTTACTGTGATGATAACAATGGCTAATTGTTAACTAAACATACACACGTCTAGATATATTCCGTCCAACCAAACAAAATCAACCGTTCAAAGGCTAGTTGTCAGTCACAGTCACACAGCCTAAATGTATAATTGTCTCAAATCGCTTAGGTTGACGCCCTATCACGTTAACCAACAATTCCCTGCGTCGCGTGAGCATGTATTATGATTACATAGGTAGATTCATATATGTATCGATCCGATATGCATTATCCAACGATTTCAGTTCAGTTCGACCTAATTGTTAAATAAAACTGTTTATAATTGGGATAGGGTTATGGATTAGCATCCAATTATTGGTAAAACATTCTGCGTATTTCGTAGCTGGTGGTGAGTGAAGAAGCGTGGTAAAAAATGTCAGACAAGACAAACAATGACTGATACTGATTCGACGTTGGGATAAGATGGTGGCGATAAATGTGATAACCCACACATTCGGTCTTTTGGTTGGATGATTTCTGTAGCCCATTTACGCTTAACACTCACTCACACATATAGAAATTAGAACAATTGACAGATTTGAGCATTGCACAAATCTATGCAAATTAGTGGAAAATCAGACAATGCGATTCCCATGATAAGGGATGCATGTAAATGCATGAAACCTACTACTGTGTAGTTTCAGTCACACTTTTCACTCTCTTGTTTGTGTGGTTTGTCTTCACCTGGTCGTGAACTTCGCACATTAAGAGTTGGTGACAATTAAATATGTAGCATTTTCTTTAGATTCACGAAATGACAAAAAGCGCAACAAAGTAAATCCAACGCGTCTTCACAATTCTCTTCGTAAAAGACAATGATGAGCACAAGCCCGAGTTCAAGAAGTAGACTGACTTGCAAGCAATAAGAATAAAAACAAGTAGGCGCAAAAGGTAAGCACCAATTAATTTGGTGTTGCTGGTTGAGCTGGCATCAAATTCACTGTTTTTACCTCAAACAAACAAAAGTTCCCCAGCCCCAGAGGGTTTTCTGGCGCATCAGGCGTCACTCATATACAATACATACGTATTCTTTCCTTCTGTTACTATTTATGGCTAAGTGGTCTATGTGGGTGGAATTAATCCGCAATGGCTGCCTACTATGTATAGTACTCTTATTCATCAGATCAGAAGTGAATATTCCATTAATTATCATCATGATTTGGTTTCCGATGCGAGTGCAAAGGGACTAAATGGAACTAAAAGCATACGATGATAAGCCAATGACCTAACTCCGGGCGAGATGGAAAAACTTAATGCACACACACTTCATACATTAACTGCATTAAGTATAAATTCAAAAGTGCTAAATGCATATCAAAAATATTTTTGTGCAAAATTTAAGCAGTAGAATATGGACCATGCATTTACACAATGTGTTTACAAAAAATATTCACCAATTACTTAGAAAGACAACAATTTAATATACCTGCTGCATATAGCAGTAAAAAATTTAAGTTGACAATAGAATTGTGAATCAATTATTGAATTAAACAAGATTGAAATGGATCAAGCAGATAAGTATTCATTCAATTGAAGCTCAGCTTTTTAAAACGGGCAAAAATTATATTCCTGGATTGCATTAGCTTTGGTAGTCAAATCTAGAATCGTTTCCTCAGCAGAGCTGTCCGCAACATCGTTTTCTGATGAAGCAGGAATCTCAGTTGTAATTGTAGGAGCAGGAGGGTCAGGATCAGGGACATTATCATTCGTCGCTGCAGGAATAGGAACAGAGACATCGTCATTCAGTTCGGTGTCTTGAATCTCTGGTTGCGCTAATTCCGGTGCTACTTCATCTGTCACAGCAGCGACTGCATTCTTTTCTTCTTCATCATCATCAGCCTTTTCCAGTCGTAACCTTATTTCTTCATCAATGAATACCAATTCCACAAACGTACGATCAAAATTGGAAACCGAATTGTAGCCGGACTTTCGTCGTAATCCAGCCTTATAATACTCCGCATAGGTCATCTGAAAAAATATATAAAAAAATCAGTTGGGGCGATTAGCTGACTTCTGCTTATTATTACGAATAATCTAGAATCCAGCTTAGATTATTGTTGAAAACTTACCACACCAAGGTTGTGTGGAAGAATTGTTGAAGAATCCAATTGAAGATCGTTCTGATCAGTGTTTACCATTGTTTGTCCTTGAAAACGACGCCCAGGTCGGATTTGCGTCACAGTTTTCTGAACCATTTGACTTTCTCAAAACTAGAAAAACGATCAATTAAAAGTTGTAAGAGCATCAAACATAACCAACCAAAACCAACCATCATCATCGAATAAGTATATTTTTCATTCAATTCCAATTCAGTAAGGATGGTACAAACAACAAAATTAAGATATACTAAAATAAAAGGGCCATTGTTAATCAACAAATAAATTATCAATAATTATTTAAAAGTTGAAAGTAGGATTAGAAAAATCCTTCATTAGATCTGGTTCGATAATAACTTGGAATTTGAGAACAATCATCAAACAGGGGACAGGTTGAGTAGTAGTAATAATAAATCAAGTACTTACCGCACACGAGCTTATCAAGATAATTCGATATCTGCTGCACTGTATTGACTTTTCATTTAACCGAGGACAGAGGAGCACAAAATAATTTGGACGGCAGCAACAGCAGTGAAGTTGATAATTGTTGGAGAAAAGTTGAGTTTTGCTGTCAGTTTTGCAGATGGTACTGGTTGTTCCTTTCGGATCGAGTGACTATGCCAACATGCCCCATGTTTCGTTCATCAGTCTCACTTTAGTCGACGAATCGATCTTCTGATAGGCGTCCGAGGTCGCCATTCGGTTCGAAAACCACTGTTTTCTTTATTGAAAAACCGTTGTTTTTTATTTCAGTAACTTTTTGTAGGGTTTTCTAGGTTTTTATAAAATTTGGGGCGGGTTGAAACAAATTTCTTCAAAATACATATTAGAGTAAAACTGTTAGAATTTAGCATGAAATTTTACGTCTTTTCGTATATGACTTGGACTTTTAAGTTAAAATTTCATTTTTTATTTTCAATGTAAACAAAAATTACATGTAAATTTTACATGTAAACCAAATAGAAAGTTTAATATTCAAGTCATACATGAAAATGCTAAAAATTCCATGCTGAAACCGAAAAATTGATTAGTAGCAATCTAACAATGAGGAGGTGTGAGGTGGTTATCGCCGATATCCACCGGACTAATTTTAAATTGTTCACGTTCAAAAATAAGTGGACCCGTATTTTTTCGTTTTCCTGAATGTTTACGCCCTTGGCGGAATTTTCAAAAAAAATTTCAGCCAAAATTCGGATTTTTAAAAAGGCTGTAACTTTACGAATTTTAACCCGATTTCAAAAAATAAACCCATTTTTTGTTCAGAATTACATCCCTGAAAATATAAAAATTCATTTTAAAAAAACTTTTAATTTTCAAAAAATTATCGTTTTTTGGGTTTATAAAAATTCAGAAATAGCATGAAAATATCAAATTTTTAAAATTTTTTAAAATGAATTTTTATATTTTCAATTGATCGATGTCGTATTCACAGGTAAAATTGCCAATTGGTCGTTTGAATCAGAATGCTGCTGACATAGGACCGTGATATGCTTCATCCTCCTCCCCACATCTTTGAACATAATTAATGATCAATATCCAAAAGCTCAAAGTAAACTTATAGTGAGGGTATTCATTATTTCTTCGTATCCATCGTATCGTAAAATAGTTTACGAAGAAAAAACAAGGGGTCAGGTTTAGTAAAAATCGTAAGCGTAGTAACGTGATTTTCGATGAGAAAATCTTACGACGCTTACAAAATCTCGTAAGCTTCGTAAGCACGATTGCTTGACTTTTAATGCCTAGTTACCCTTAACGGTTGCGACAAATGGTCGAGTTACAAATAAAATAATTATTTTTAAAATAGTTGGTGTAAAAGTCCCTTACAAATACACCAACTACTTTGGCCTTTAATAACTTTTGAACGGGCAGACATAAAGACTTAATTCTTAAAGATGAAATCATCGTAATTTTTAGCTTGATTTTTTAAGCTAAAAATCTCGAGGGTACTATTTCGAAGATTGAACTTGAAATCCCCAGTGTGCAGCCTTTACGAGACCGAGTCAAGCTCGCTGTTATCGGTCAAACCGACCATTTTGCATAGAATTTTACTGTACCAAATGCATTTTACTAATGCACTTTACGCCTGTTTTTGTCAAATATACAATGTGTATTATGCACGTGCATACATATTATGCATTGGTGAAAATTTCAACTAAATTCAGGGTTTTAGCCCGAATCAGGGCTTATGTACCCGTTATGTCCGTCTGTCCGTCTTGCGTCTTGTCATCTCGTAAAACTAATCGTAACAATATGAATTAAAATAGGAAATTTTCCGAGTTTATTAAGTTCGTGTTTTGTAATGGTTTATACAGATATACCGAAAATAAATCACAAAATTATGTATATGCACATCGTTCATTACGAGTCCTGCTCTCAGAATAATGCCATCTTACAAGGCTCCGCAAAATTGTTGTCTTTTTAGCCTAAGTCAGTTCTTATCATGTCCTTCCGGAACACGATAGCCAAAATAGCTGAACCGATTGAGCTGAAATTTTCAGAACGGGTGAGACCGTAGGGCTTGATCCATACAGATTTTTCAAAAATATGTCACTCCACAAGTTTAAATGCATTTGGTATATTACAATTTCATGGAAAATGGTTGGTTTGACCGACAACCACAGAGTTTGACTCGGGCTCACTGGAGATTTCAAGTTTAATTTTCGAAATAGT
Source organism: Folsomia candida (assembly GCF_002217175.1). Taxonomy (NCBI): domain Eukaryota; kingdom Metazoa; phylum Arthropoda; class Collembola; order Entomobryomorpha; family Isotomidae; genus Folsomia; species Folsomia candida. The sequence goes on along the minus strand of NW_019091193.1, from coordinate 20,393,947 downwards.
ACTAGTGTTCTCAATGGGCTTCGGGTTGGCCCGGACCGGACCGAAATCCGACGGTTCGGTCCCGGATTGGGCCATCCGCCAATCCGGACCGAAAGTTTCGGTCCGGTCCTCGGTCCGGTTTCGGATCAGCTTTTCGAGGACCGGACCGGACCGCCGGTTTTCGGTCCGCCCGAATATTTTGGCGCGCAAGAAAATTTGAATGCTTCGACCTCGAATTTGTGAATTTTTTCCGTTTAACTCATGAATTTTCAGTGTGTTCAAACTCTACGTTACGTAGTTTTCAAAAGTTCTCACATGATCCATAAAAATTATGTCTTTTAGGTTTTAAAGTTTTTACGCTCCTTGATTTTGGGAGGATTTTTTTAATTCCTACTCTTGCTAATGTATTTTAAAAATTAAAAAGATCTGTTAATTGTTGAGAAGGAAAATTGGCCCTGAGATTATATGTATAACCACACTGGCCGATAAAACTTATGAGACCTCATTCGATATATGTATCTACCTATTTAAATCTGAAACATTTGGCATTCTGGCTATACTTAAGTATATTCATTCATATATGTATGTACCAAGTACCATATATGTCTCATGTATAGTTGCATATATGTACTATATGTGTAATTATGGTACTATACTATTGCTTTCAGACTCTCCATCCACCCAAAAGAGCTTTGGATCAAGCAAGTCCGACGTCGAAAAACGGCGTCCAGGCACGACGTCCAAGAATTATGTTAGCCGAGTCAGCCGAATTATCCTATTATTTAACACCAGTTTATTTTATTTTGGCGTTCAAATTATTCAATTAGTGGCAGGAATTTGGGTAGTTGAGTGACTTTTACGCCAAAAATAAACTGGTCTCAAATAATAGGATAATTCGGTTGCTTCGGCTAACATAATTTTTAAACGTCGTGCCTGGACGCCGTTTTTCGACGTCGGACTTGCTTGATCCAAAGCTCTTTTGGGTGGATGGAGAGTCTGAAAGCAATAGTACTATGGGTCTTTATACTATAATTCTATATTTTTCGGTCCGCCCGGATTGACCGGTCCGGTCCTGGTCCGGTCCCGGTCCGGTTCTGGGCCGAGGGGAAATTTTTCGGTCCGGTTTCGGATTGGTCGTTTCGGGCCTCGGTCCGGTTTCGGATCAGGGCTGATCCGGACCAATCCGGACCATTGAGAACTCTAAATAGTACCCTCGAGATTTTTAGCTTAAAAAATCAAGCTAAAAATTACGATGATTTCAACCTCAAGAATTAAGTCTCTATGTCTGCCCATTCAAAAGTAATTAAGGGTCAAAGTAGTTGGAGACTCAAACGCCCTTTTTGAACCAACTATTTTAAAATGAATTTTTTATTTGTAACTCGACCATTTGTCGCAACCGTTAAGGGAGACTAACGTTACCTAGATACTTAAAGTCAAGCAATCGTGCTTCGTAAGTTATTTTACGATACGAAGAATACTAAGGATACCAAGGTCCTGGGGAGGAATTCAATTGGTAAATAGGCAAGGCGTAAGCACAGATTTTGCTCAGCGAGCGAAAGTTGCGATTCAATTAAAAGTAGACTTAGGAAAACACTTAAGCAAAAATTACAATTCAATTACGAAAAAATATGCTCAGAACTGTCTTAAACTGTCTTTAAAAGTGCTCCGGACCACTTTTATCTTTAGCGTAACTATTTTCTAGGCTAAATTTTGTTTCTAAATCAAAAGTATTAACTGCTCTTGGGTTCTTCCGATCTAAAGTTTGCAAGTTTGCCGTTCCTCCGCCAGTCACTCATTTCATTTTTGTTATTTCCACTTTCTTGACTGTGGACTTCAATGATCGGAACTTCTTTTTCAGTTCCACGAGGTCACGAGGTGGGCGCGCCAAGGTCACTGCGTTGACTTTTTGGGCGACGAGGTGCCCAAGCCTCGTTTTCCGTTCGTTCGTCAAACTCGAACTGAACTTGCTATACACTGCGTCGTAATGCAATCCAACAGCCTCCACAAGAGCGTCACATTCTCGAACCGAGAAATTTGGCCGTCATTTACTTTCTGAGAAAAAGAGGTAAATAACAATTTTTAGCCCGAGTCAGGGCTTATAGAACCGTCATGTCCGTCCGTCTGTCTGTCTGTCCGTCTGTCTGTCCGGCACGAGAGAGCCAAAACGGCTGAACCGATTGACTTGAAATTTTTACCATATGCATATTGGACAAATTTAGGAAACGAGTTCGAAGAGGAGCGAAATCGGTCCAGCGGTTGACCGGTGGGGGTCATCGGAGTGGGTGGGGTATTATGCACCAAAATTTCAAAACTGGAGTAGAGAGCTGAAATTTGGTACAGAGGTTGCTAATGGCTCCTACTAGATAAAAATGACTTCAAGTTGGAAAAATTTTCATCTTGAGTGACCCTATGGGGTGACCCATACCGACTTTAAAAAATCATCATATCGAACTGAAATTTGGTGGAGAGGTTGTTTATGGGTTTTAATGAAAGACTATGATATGATATTGGTAAAATTATTATCTGGAGCGACCCTATGGGGTGACCCATACTGATTTTTAAAAATCGTTATATCGAGCTGAAATTTGATATGGAGGCTGAAAAAGTGAAACTATCTAACAAACTTTTAACCATCCACAACGCGGAAGTTGGTGATATTATGTCGGTCAATTCGGAAAAAAAATTAGAAGCGGGCTCTGACTTATTGAGTCAGGGTCTATGTCCCTGACTCGGGCTATATGGAGTCGGCACTGTAGGTTTTTTAAATAAATCCTTATAAGGAATAATACGGACAAATTTTTGTTTCCTCATTTACTTACTTATTTTATCCTCCATCTTCAAATCCACTGGATCCATTATCAAGTCAATTAATGACTTGAATTAATTAAATAAATGAGCAGAATGTGGTAAAGACAATAACACAACAATAAAACTCGCGCGAATGAAATTTGTTGACCTTTAGGAAAAGTTACGCAGAGCTAAGCAAAAGAAATCAAGAATACGTAAATGTTTGAAATAGGCATGCGTATGTCACAAAATGAATTAAATCGCATTTTTTGCTAAGCAAAATTTACGCTGAGCATTGCCTAAGCAAAAAACATGCTTAAGCATATTACAATTGAATTCCTCCCCTGAATTTTACTTAGTTACGTGTCTACATAAGGTTAGCTCATTTGATGGTAAATTTTGTGACCGAGAGCTTGGGACGAGTTTGGGATTATTGTGGGGAAAAAATTTGTTGTTACGTGAAGTTAAGGTAATTTTATAAAGTAATGATGATGATTTCTGGTGGTGGTGGTGGGGAAAATTGATGATTTCTTGAGCACATTTGATTATGGTAATGATAACGAAAGTGTAAATTTTAGAAAAACAAGTTTATGCATGCAACTACAATACAATTTGCCTACAAACTTATAGGCAGCATAATTAATACACTTTGAACGTAAATATGATTAAATTAGCGTATAAGAGTTCAAAATTGAATTGATCATCTCCAGATCAGCTTCGGCTGGGTCGGGAGGAAGCTCAAACTCTTCTTCGCCATCCCTAAATTCTTCATCTTCTTCATCCGAACGATCAATGCGTCCACGTACGTTATTTATGAACGCCAACCGTTTCCTTTCCCCATTAACGTACGACGCGTCCTCATATTTTAAATTAAGATGGCGAACTCGTAGCAGGGTGCGGAATTTTGCATACGTAGACAACACTTTCTTTGGTACATGAGAATAATTGGTATTCAGTAAACTATAAAATCTTCTCACAACTTTGGGCTTCATGTCGATAGTCATGTTTGGGTGCAGTATGGCAAAAATGTCTTCAAATTTTTTGACGGTGGAGTACCACATTGTTGAAGGCTCAACCATGTGGTACTCCACAGACCAGACCGATTCAGACCAGTGGATAAATGCATTGAAATTATTATGAAGCATTCTAACTTGACCTTCTGTAAAAAACTTTCTAAGTATCTTGTCCACTTTCGCCTTCTCATCAGTAAATTCTGTTGTTATTCTCTGTATCTGGACACGTAAACTCCGTATGGTTTTGTTTTTGGACTCAAGGGCCGTTTTACATTCTTGAATCTCCGATTTTAGTCTGGCAATTTCAATATGAAGCTGCAGTTCTAGTAATTAACATCAAATATGTATTATGTAAATTAGAGTTCGAAAAATAATTTATAGTGGTAATAAATACCATTATTTGAGGTGACATCGCTATTTATTGCGACGTTCGCCACGGTTTGTTGAATTTCTGTGCCACCCATTTCCATTCGATTCAATTCAATACATATGGGTGCGCCCATGTCAATCCGCATACGATCCGTATCAGGCAGTTGTGTCTCACCTTTAATGCATCGAAATTATAAGTAATTTTATTATAATAAATAATCCAATTATAATACCAGTTGGACTGTTCCACAGATTCAGAGTTGGTATTGCAATTGACTTTAAGACTGGGGCACCTCCTTTAGCTTTTATTCCGGTGACCTGACCTGCTACATAATCATTTGAAGAGAAATGACGGCTGCAAACCCCGAAGTTGTCAATTTTAAGGGATGATGTTCCAATTGTTCTGGAAATCCAAGTGGTCCGGAGGAGAGCATGTTTCGCATTGGGAAATGCGTGGACTTTATGAGAAGGCTTTCCTTTTCTGTTTGGACAACTTGAAATTGCGCAATTTCTCCCCATTGTCTTTTTATATTAAAAACGATAGACGACAACGTGCTCAAGAAATGTGTTAAAAAATCATCAATTTTCCCCACCACCACCACCAGAAATCATCATCATTACTTTATAAAATTACCTTAACTTCACGTAACAACAAATTTTTTCCCCACAATAATCCCAAACTCGTCCCAAGCTCTCGGTCACAAAATTTACCATCAAATGAGCTAACCTTATGTAGACACGTAACTAAGTAAAATTCAGGACCTTGAAGGATACGAAGAAATAATGAATACCCTCAGTATTTATAAAGTAAATAAATACGCGTACATATCTCAAAATCACTCAATCACAGTTGACAGTCTTCCATTCACATTATGGAGCGTCTGCGTCGGCACAGGCCTTCGCCGACTTCGTCATTGTTAAACGAGTTAAAAATAAAGGTAGTTTTTAGGCGTGTCAAATATTCCTTTGTGTCATTTTGTAAAAGTTGGACTGCAGCTGCTGATGCAACCTGATGCAGTCTATCATCCAAGAATGGTGGATACCGATTCGGCACATTAGGAACCTGTTGTGGCACTAAACATAAGTACGACACCACCCTTGGGTTTTGAAAGTATAACTGAATCGAGCGGCAAGATACGCACAAATTATTAGGCAGGGTGTCGATCGAATAATTTGCAAGATTACTTTTGACACAGGCATCTTTTGCACTTCAAATTAATTTGAACGCCTTGTTTAAAGAATCATGAGCACCGTGCCCATATTGCGTAGGGTAAATTTAAAATCGTAAGCATCTCCTTGCCATGAGGAGTTTTTCAGCATTCTTGTATCAATCTTGATTCCATTTGATAAATCTGTACATTAAATTAAATGTTGATGGAGATTTAATGCGATGTGTGAAGTTGATTATTATTGCAACAGTTTAGCTTGATAACCTAGTTACGTCGCTGCAAAAATTTCATGGCGCGTTGAATTTTCTTGAGGGCGCAAGAGTTTGGAATTGCATATGTTTTTGTAGGAATTCATTGTTGAGATTAATAAACTATGAATTCAGAAATGTGCAATATGTTACTAATAACTGTGAAAAATTAGAAAATGTCATGCGATAAACTCATTAATTCATAAATAAAATGCGCATACGTATACGTATGTGTGCGTTATGCATGTATATTTACATATGCACAACTTTTACACTTTTGGATTTATTTAATTATTTTAAAGCACGTTACACTAATATATTTTGTAAAACAATCGTTACAGTAATTCCCATTGCATATGTACATTTCATTTTTACTCTTTTTTCTTGTGCAGTCATGATAGGAAATGTAAAAATTTGTAAATATGGTGTGTAATGATAATTAACATTTTTATCAATCTCGCCTTCATACATCATGGCTTTCAATTAATCATTTATACTGGTCAATTTTCGAATTTTATTTGATTTTAGGATTTTAGAATGCTTTTACTTTCGGGTCAAGTTCTTTTAAAATTGCATCCTGTCCTGCTTAAAAGAAATGCAGAGTGAGTAAACGAGGTGCTAAACGATTGAATGCTTTTTACAACAAAAAGTAATTGACATAAATCTTCACTCGCCTAAATTTTATTTTCCCAACTCAATGCCAACTGAATGCAAAATATTGCACATTTTGTCAGCCGTGAAATATTTTTTTAAAGAAAAGTAGCCAAATACAGGAAAGGTCGTAGAATTACGTACACATTTCTTCAGTTCATGTTTAGTCGATTTGTGTCAAAAGCTCATCGAAATATGCTTATTTGACGTCCATGTACTTACTAGAAAATTCAATATTTCTTGCTATGCAAAAATAAAATAAAATGTGTATTATATTTTTCCGCTAAAGCCAAATTATCTATTAAAGTACTTATAAGTGGACCACACACATGCATAGTCACCAAACCAAAAAAATGACAGAATTATGTACAAAAGCAGCACAGAAACTAAATATTTAAACTAAAATTAACTTAATCCGCACCAATTCAGGAATTTGATGTTGTAGGGAAATGGGATAATTTTGATGCGTGAGGAAGATTGGGGCTGAAGTATGTATTAATTATGAGGAAAAGTATACGGATTCCTTGATGTAAGAAGATGAACGCTGGTTGCGGTTTGGTCAGTGGTTGAGTATTAAATAAATTAACTCTTAAAAGTAAGCCTTGGTGGGTCTGGCATTTAATTCTGTCCCAATTTTGAGGGATCATGAAAAACGCGTCTTGATTATTTTGTTTGGTTTTTTACTCATGTTTCGCTTGCAGGATTGAGAGTGAAGAATTTGCAGGGATGAAGATGAGATGATGATGATGAACACGCATAAGTTTCACGCAGCAGCAGTCACGATAATTGATGCATGAAGTAATTTTAGCAGAACATAGTTCTTCACTTCTTCTTATGCACATACATAGTCGTAAATGGTTCATAATTTCATTCATTTCTTTCAATCTGTAGATAAACGTATTGCTGCTAATCCTAAGTGGTCTAGTTTGTGCTGTCGCGAGAGGTGCATAAATACACGTGCATGTATTTAAATACGAGTACCATCGAAATTTAATTGTTGTAAGAGATTGAAGAAGAAAGGATGAGACTGCTTTTACAATAAACTTTCGATTTTATTGCGCATTCATATTTGTGACTGAAAAGTTATCGACGTCTTCTTTCACCTTTTCTAATAATGGCAGCATTTTTTCAAAATTCAAATTGACCACTAACAGGCCAACCACCATTCGTGCAAGTAAATTACTTTTGGGCCCATACTAAATATGTAGTAGTAAAAGTGACAGCTGTCGGCAATAAAGATTGGAGAAGTAGTGTCGAATCAATTCATGAAATGCCATGAATAACGAATTAAGAATATTGCCGAACCACAGAAGTAATAAAATAATGAATAAATTAATAATAGGAACAGATGGTCCATAATAAGAGTCAAAAGTTCTTTCAACTTTTGAAGAAATTCATTTTGCACAGAAACGTATTCTGATTATCAGGTATTAGACTTTGCTCTTAACAATTGTTAATTTTGATTATAACTTAAATAACACATATGATGAGTATTTAACTCGTGTGTATACAAAGTATTCATAAAAGCGAATTAGATTCATGCATGGGACGGAAATATGTACAAGAGCCGCAAAATTGCTATTAGAAAGAAAATACTTAGCGTTTTGTCAAGAATGACGCAAAGTGTGTAACTCTAAAAAGGATCATCTTTTACATTGTGCTTTATGACTGACATCCTTTTTTCCTGCGGTTTCCGTATTCCACATACATTGACTATGTCACTAGGTGAATTTTATCTTAAAAATTCGTCAATTCAACCAAATCGTCTGTGCGCACCGTACAAAAACCTCAATCCCAGTGTTGCCTGAAGTGCTCCAATTTAAATTTGTATCACACTAGCAGAAATATTTATTCGACATATCACTTTGAAGCTGAAATCTTGATCTTAATTTTATGAAATATATACAAAACCTTGAATCATGAAGCAATTACGTAAGTTAAGTTAAATTACTTTAAGTAATGATCTTAATGCTTCATAATGTATCTACCGACGCCAAATGTACCATATTCTTTATCCCACATAATAATTAGTTTAAACCTCAGAGGCGAACATACTGCTCACGGTATTCATACTTTGTCAGAACAAAATATTATTTGACAGCTCCTCCTGATGGTGGAAAATTTAAAAAATTAATATGAAAACACGCAACAGTTCAACAAAGACCTGTGATTTTCATTTTCTAATTGTTGAATAAATAATTAAATTGATAAAAAGAAATCTCAAACCCCAGCCGAGATTTAAAAGTGGGAATCCAACCATTGTTTCGACTCGCTACTTGTGCACTACTCGACAAGTACCAACTTTTAAATATGATTATGATGCAAATCATTTTATTTGTGAGTTTTATTAAATTGTGTGCACCAAAACTCTTCTTTGCACATCAGCTGACGAATTTGTGAGACAAACTCAGAGACGGAAGTTTGCAATTGCTTACTGCTGCACACCCCATATGACGCCATGAAATGCATAACTTTTGCAAAACAGCACGACCCATTTGGATTGTCTATATGACAGAGTTCTTCAACAATCCAAAAAATTAGAACAAAACTACTGACACATCTACAAAATATTTGAATTTGCTTTTACTTGGACTGAACTTTTATCCTAAATATTTTCCTCTTGTAAAAAATTTCTCCTTGAAGCGACGCAGGACGGAGTAGGGACTCGTAAATATTCAACAATTGAAACCTCAGCAATAAAATATAATCGAAAGACAGACACTGTGTTATTATTTAATAAAGATGAGGAGCACAATTCCCTGTGATGTTAAAATACATACCTCAAAATACATAAAAGTAAAGAAAAGGAACGACAAATGATAATATGCAGTCTTGCCTCATTAAATTATGTAAAGATGCACGTCTCCTCCTTTATTCTATGAAAAACACATTTTTTCATTCAAATGACCAAAAAATAAATTTGAATTCAAGCATAAAAGTTGAGTAACATCCCCCTAATTCATATGACATTAATCGTATATTTTCTTAAGTGAATGCTACTTACATGCTTTAAAAATTTTCATCGCGAGTATTAATCTCTCATTTCGATTGCACAATTTTTAGAAAAGTGGTCCATTTTAACAATTAAAGCATGCAGCGTATTACATGAAAAGATTTTATTTAATGGTGAATTAATTAAGATAGCAAAATTCAATCGTGTTTTCCCGTAGGGATTTTAAATGCAAATTTTGAATCATATGCAGCAATAATTTCAAAGAATATGGATTTAAGGCGTAATGGAATAATTCTGGTATAGAAATTTGATACTGCGTTCCGATTATTAATCAAGTTAATTTTATTTAGTTGTTTCACTTGTCTCACACCCATATTATACCGATGCACATGGGAAACACCCCGACTAATGAACATTGTCGTGAGCAACACGATAAAGCAATTTTGTCGTGCACGATCATTGTCTCTAATGAAAGGCGCATTGTTGTTTTTTATCATTATAAAACTAATAATATGCAGTTTGGTCCGACTATATACATGTGCAGCCACTGACTGAGAGTTGTGAAAACAATTAAAACCAACCGCGTCATATTCATTTGTGTAGTGTTTTACCAAAATAAATTTTCAGTATTATTTGTAATTTATATTTGGGTGTGTCTGGAAACTGCAATATCTGATCTTGAATTTTGACTGACTTGACTAATCAACAATCAAGTAAATTAAGTGCTAATGCCTCCAGGTTGACCAATACAATGCGTTGCCTGATGGATAAATATATTCAAAACAATGTACCAATTGTGCTTTTGACATTATGGATATTTCACGCATGTTCCACTATATCTCATTCCATTCAAATTTCTACAACAATGAAATCGACGAAGATCCTTTTAATACACGTATGCACATAGTATGTATCACATAGTTTTATTTTGCAAGTATTTGGAAACTACTTTTTCCATACATAACTCAATGTCAAGACTGACTGATTATTTATCAAGAGGAAGTTGCAAAATCAATCAAATTATTCAAATTTTGGGACAAAAAGAGGAATGATGATAAAAGTCAATTTGGCACATGAATCTAAATCTGATGATTTTTTTATTGTTACTAAATCAAAGTTATCTCTTTACAATGGTACAAGGGTTGTGTAATTTCCACGCAAAAGTGCATGCACGCACTTAATACAGCAGCTAAAGATTACATAGATGATGGGTTAAACGATAAATGCACGCTACACCTCAGCGAGCCATTTCTACGCCAAAGGCCGTAACAATATATATAAATACGACTAGTAGACGACTCCATCGCTGCGTTGGACCAATTTTTTCGAAGAAGTGTGTTTTTTTATTATTCCGAGGCGTTACATCTGTATCCACTATGATCAACCACGGTGTGTGGAATCAGGCACAACAAAGTACGTAAGTCTGTACGCAGATGTACGAAAACAGACCAATCGGTCGAGAGCGAAAAAAATAATGCTCACCCTGTCGAATCCATTTCCTCCAGCATTAGAATTAGCATGGTGTTTAAGATGGCAACTGTGCACTGAATGATGGTGATGTCTCGAATGTGAGTCCATGATTGATTTCACTAATGATGATTATCCAAATGTAAAAAAAGGTCCAGTCTTATGTACCCCATGCAAAGTTTAATAAGTATCAATTTAATAATTCGTGTCTCGAATTCCCCTCGCTCGCTAACGTAGTTATCACAGAGTAGAGTAAACTTATAGTTAACTTGAATGTATCATAGTGCCTCACGTGCAATTGGTATCACATTGTTTAGTTCGTTTTCAGGAACTAAAATGTTTAATAATTTTTCAAATTGCAAATATTTTGGCGTAAAAACAATTTTGAACATTTTATTTCACTTTTCACTAAACTTTCGCATATATGATGAACCCCCATAATGTGCCCATTCCTCAAATTAAATTGCTGAAGGACAGGGGCCAAAAATCTCTAAAAATGTCAGCTTTGAAGTTAATCTCGGAGTGCGTTTATAAAGCCAGGTCTGAGCGTGTCTTCGGATGTCGTCAGGCGTCAGTAGGGCGAAAAGTGGGGAAGGAGGAAGAAGTGGAAGTGTCCACGGATGAGGACGGATGGGAACTGAGAATTAGACAGAAACTAGAGTAAGTCATTGGGCTAACAATCACCTTCTTCTTACGACGACTACTTAGCTTACCTTCTCAAAGTGCCAAGGAGCTGACTGAAGAATCCTAGCGTGCATTGCTACTGTTGAAGAGATGCATCACGTTCTTAGGATTAGTGTGAATATCGTCAGCGTGCTGCGGCTGCTGGGAAAGCATGATATGCAACAATGAACGATAGCATCACAGCTATACATAGATTCGCATTATGAAAACAAAATTTGTGCCGTGTTATACAACGTGCATATCTTACGAGTTAATATATGCAAAGTAAGTAAGTTCTATAATTCGCATTTATAAAGTAAAATGCTAAAATCTTACTAATGTAATGGAATAAGTGACATCAAAATATTGGGGGTTGTATGGAATCGTAATTCGATACGGCGAAACATCATGGCATGTCATGGAAGAATATGAAATTAAAAGTGATCAAAGTGACCATGGAGGATGAGACCCATACCGTTTTTTAAAGCTTGATATTTGGTGGTTAAAAATGGCTTCCCTTCTAGAAAAAAGACGATATTTAAAGTTCAAGACTGTAAAGAAGCAAGCCCCACTGGTCATGGTAGTCGAGAGTCGAGGGGAAGGGTTTGTAAATATTTCAAAAATATGGTTCCAAATAATAGAAAATATTTAATAAACGTTCGACTATCTCCACCACTGAGGGTGGTAGTATTCTGGTCAAGTTGCACTCAAATTTAAAAGCGGACTCTGTCCTTAACTAAATGAAGTCTGCACTGTAGGTTATTTCATAATTTCATGGTCTTATTGAACTAATTATGCATTTATGCAACCACAAAAATTTCTGAATTCAGAAGTTGTTAGCAAAATATATTCAATCCACTGTGACTGAACAAAGCATTTTCTGTCTTATGAATTGGAAACCGTGAACCCATCGTACTAGGTTTATTGAATCAGGTGAAATAGCTCACCTCAACAGAATTAAAAAATATTTCTCGGGGGTGGCCAAAATACTCAACTTTCAAACTACTACATCCCTTTGAAGATATTCTTTCAAGTTCAATAGTTTAAATCATTTGAAGGTTAGCAGTGTTAGCACAACAAAGTTTTGGCAGGTTTTATTTGATAAAGCTGCATCTGTATCAACATCACGTACAGTATCTACATATTGGCGTGCAGTTATATATCACCATGAATAAAACTAGTCTGCTACTTTGTAAACTAAAATTAAAACTTATTGACGTCAAAGAAATAATTGCGGTGTGACTCCTATTGACCATATTCGGGTATAAAATTGAGCTTATGGAGTTTCGAAGTCATTCCAGCATCGCATTCCGTTGAGTTAAAATTGTAAGAACTTGTAAAAGTTTTAGCAATCCCCTAATCAAAATGGCCCGTGGACTAGTATTCTTGGCTGCCCTTGTCGGTTGTATTGCCGTCGCAGTGGCAATAATTCCACAGAACAAGATGTACTTTGCCAGTATGTTGAATTTACACAATAATCAATTGTTCTCACTGTCTAAGGGTCGAAAAATCTTTCATCTCCACAGTTCCTCTTCCGGCTCCAGCTCCAGCTCCTGCTGCTGCTCCAGTAATTTGTTCAATGTGGTAAATATTATACTCCTGAATTATAAATCGTGTCTATTTGCACAGGCCCCTGCGCCCGCGGGTAACACAACCGCAAGCAACACGACGACCGCTGCTCCAGCAACTGCCCAGCTAAATTTCATTCCATTGGGTAAGAGCAATAATGATAATGACAATAATACTTTGCCGGGTGTTTTCATAACGTGTATCTAAAATCCACAGGACAAGTTTTGGCCAACATTTTCATCGGCATCTTTGGAACGCTAACGGTACATTAACTACTTGCGAAAGTTTTTGTTTTCAATTGCATTAAAAATTTAACTATCAATTTGTATAACCAGCCTGGAGCCCTTAACATTTCCCCCCTTGGTGCTGTGATTGGCTGGCTTCTTGGGTCCTTTTTCGGAACTGGGTGGACCGCATCGGGTTAAGATCAGTTTTGGAGCGATGCTGAATCTTTATTTCTTCATTTTATCAACTATAAATTAATTTTGCTACAAGGGGATTAAAAAATTTGCAATTTAATCTGATCACTTAATTATTAGTCATTTACAAATAATTAGAAACCAAACAGGCATACAAAAAACATAATACAAGGTATGCAAATTCGTGTCGGAGTCCGAGTCCACCATTGCACCCATATCGAGCAGATTTTATGACGTAAGCATTTGACAATGCTTTGTTTCCAGTGAAGCCAAACCCCTGCGCAAAAACTTGCCCAGTTGGCTTGAGACAGATTTTGCTCCCTTTGAAATCGGTCTCTGAAAATAGTGACCACTCGTGAGTGCCAGTGAACCAAAAGGACGCAACTGAGAATTCGGACGAGGGGATGGGCGAAGAAGGGTGAACGAGGGGGGCGTGGCTCCAACTTGTCGACCTTGTCACCTTCACGACCTGACCAGCAAACTCTCTGGAGGAGTAGAGATGTATTTCTGGCGACCTTTGATACTAGAATAAGCTTGATGTAAATTTTTTGCGCAATATTGAGGGAAATTTACTTGCTTAAGCTTTACCGAGTCCCCCACCATCCGAAAGTTGTATAAAACAGAAGCCGCCCTTCCAATACAGAACGGAGTGGGACTGCAATTGACAATATAAGTTGAGACTGGACTCCCACAATTGAAGTTGGGCGAAGGACACGACCAAATTTGCCACCTGGTTTAGCAATGGAAAAAATCTTTAAATTGACTGGTGTGCCAAATGTGTTTAAGATTTTAGACGATAACTTACATCCCCTGCAAACTCATGGAGGCAAATGTGCTGCTGTTGACATTGTTGGTTGACTCATAAATTGTTGCAATTGGCAAAGAGTTGCATGTCGAACTAGCCTCGTAAAAGCGAACGTGTTGAATTTCTCCAGTTGTCCAGCCGAAAATGATGGAGAAACCTAAGAAAACGCTCAGTTTAGCCATTTCAACAATCTTTTCAAATCGAAGAAGAAAAAAACTAATAGTATTTTCGAGTGGATAATATTTTTGATGCAAAATATCGCAATCACTAACGCAGAATGAGATCCGAAGTCGTCGCAGCCTCGCCCTTGGTTGGAGCGTATTAAAAATTTTGAGAGCTATGATAACATCATGGCCTTGCATCTTCCATGCATATTTAATATTATTTAGCAAATGGCGCATGTACATTATCTCATATCTATACCGTTATGAAGCAAAAGTAATAAAATATGGATAATTTTGCATTCCAATATTTTCAATATGTGTGAATATATGCATATAATAAATGTTTCCGGGAATTATTAAATAAAACCAGAAATGACACATTGTGCGTACCAACTTTGTTTTTTAATAACTTACAAGCAAATTACCGAAATTGCAGACATGGATCTAATCAATTAGCTAACGATCCGTCACAAATGTGTTTGTGTATCTCGCCTAAATTACTCTACTGGGCTGGCATCAAAGATTAAACAATTACAAACACCAAGAACATCATCCGACGTGTTTTACGTGAGTGAAACCATCAACCATAATATTATACGTACACACATAGATACACCACATATCTAACAAACTTGAGACAACTACTGTGATTCTCACATTGTAACAACTACGAGTACATACATGTAATGACCAACTTAATCTACTTAAGCAAATTGTAATTTATCTTCGGTTGAGTTCATTTGTAAAGTGAGTTGGTTTGGTAAAAAATGTCAAACCCTAATGCCATTTTCTTGTGCTCCGCCAAGAGCTAATTTTTGCTATCGTCGAATTTCGAGCATAATAAAAAGTAGAACTAATGAGATCTGTCACAGACATATGTACGTAGGTTGTATTGAATACCATATCGGAGAGGATAATTCGATTGGGGTATGCATTAGGAACTTATAATCAGTCTATAATTGCATTTGAATTACACTAATCCTAAAAGTAAGAATAATTTCGATGATTACAATTTTATTCCATTTTACACCCATTGTACGTTTCTCTTGCGTCCGCCAACACTAAAAATGTTTGTATTATGAGATCGAAATTGCATTGATGAATCCAATAATTTATTAATTTCTAGTATTCCTCTCACAAAGTCGACCTGTTTTACGGTATGTTTTACTGAACGCCACAATATTATGGTAGCCAACAAAAGTAGGTTAGAAGGCATATAGCTTAAAGCAAACAGCGTGTTGGTGGTGTTTGTTGAATTGTTCTATTTCTTTCTCTCTTTTCTTATGCACTCCCACACTTTTCACAGATTCGAGTACAAAGAAAATAAAAGCATTATCTGCTGGCTGCCCAGCAAGCCATAAACATTCTATTCCTCACAAAAAGTTCAGAAAGCATGGCATTCATGTAAGTGAAGTAGTTCTGCAAATGCAACTCAACTGAATTTATGCACCTGGGACAAGAAATATACTTACGTGTTGTGGGTATCAGCGTCAAAGTGCGTAAATTATGCTACACCGACAGTCTTATATAGGATAGTCCATGCATAAGTAAATGGCAGAAGTGCTACATATTCCGTACGTTGAGAATTCATTTGTTGTTACGTTGAATTGAAAACGTAAGCAGATCCCGTTACCTTTCCCACCAGGTAGAATGCAGAACCGACAATTTCATCAAGAACCTTCCGCCAGCAGCTCCTTATCTCGGGTTCATTTAGTGTTTACTTTTACCTTAATAATACCTTATGCAAAATGTGAGCAGCATGAAATGTTTGCAGTAATCAGAAGTAATGTAAGCCAGTACTCGTGTAAAGAAAGATGGATAATGGATTACGTGTAAAATGGAAATCGTCGTAATTTGCATATGTAACTCCTCAGGGAAAACGCTGTAGGATTTCTTGTGAAATTATAAGGTAATCTCCTTAGGATGAGTAACAAAAGGGTGCAATCTGACACAGGCAGTGTACGGTGAGCAAATCGGATTTTTAGTCCAAGTCGATTGTGTGACACAGAATTACATATTTCTTATCACTGCGAGGCTTACCGTCGACACGGAAGTTGACTCACTTATTTTCGCATTCCTCTGCTCTGCACAAAATGTTTCGGTAGGAAACTAAACCTTATTGTGGATTGGACATTGGTTTCCATTTTTATTCAAATCCTTAATTGTATTCTCAAAGGTAGTAGTTGGGTGATGATGAGTGAATAGGACTACGCTACATTGTGTTATAAAAAAACTCGGCGACTTTATGAAAATTGGCTACTACATTTGCTACTAACCTAACTATATAGTTGGGTATATTTTTATTTAGCATAGTAGTGCATATGAATGTATAAAAGTAGTTAGTATGCATGTAAGATTGAAGCTGTGAAAATGAGGAACATAAATACTAAGGGGTGTGATATGTGTATGTAAATACATATATAACCTAGATTCCCCACCACTTCTTAATAGAAAATAATAAATTAAAATTATGGAAGTAAATCTGTCTACCAGGTTTAAGCATTAGTTTAAGTAATTTGTTGCAAAGTTGACTGCGTAGCGAATTTAGTTCGGATCGGATAGTAAATATATAAAGAAACGAATCGCTATGCAATTTTCAAGAATTCTCATAAGCTATGTGGCATGAATCTGCAAGTATAGAAGATTATAACGAATATCCTATATCCTATAGGTTCAGATCCTATATTATCTTAAAATGTGAAAAAATTGTAGCATCTTAAGACAACAACGATCTGAGGTGCGAAATGTTCGTCGACATGCTTTTAACGTTACTGCCTTGCATTTTCATCTCTCGCACTTTGCTTGTCAAAATAGGAAGTTGTGAGTTATTAGTAGCATACACTGCATAAAGTTACAGGTTGAGAAGAAAACAAAAGCCACAGGAGGTAATAAAACGTTAAACCGCAGCAAATAAATCCCGGTTTACTTCCATACTTACCTCATTCGTTGGGCAGCAGACGCCTGTCACAAAATGAGGTAAAATTTATAACGCGGTCCCATAACGTATCAATTTATGTGTTGTACTACTGCTTGCGATGTGCCACTGCTAGTATATTTATTGATACATAGGCAATCAGAAACCCTGCATATTTGTGCACCCTCCAAACTAATCCTAAGTATATACCTTGGAATACGATAATAATACCATTGTCGTAATATCGTCTCAACCAGGGTCTTTTGACTGTTTCCTTGGAGGATTTCTAGACAGGGTCATGTCAGTTCAAAAATTCTCCAAAATTTTTTTTTTTACAGATTTTAAAGTTTGGGAATACGGACTATTTTTGTTGGGAGAGCTTGGTTGTCAAGAAAAATAAAATATTTTATAAACCGTCGTAAAATGATAACGATTTAATTTAATTGCAAATTAAAATAATTATAAAATAATTGAACTAGGATCGGTATCAAAAACGGTACGTAAAAATTTTTCGCATGCATTTATGACGTTTTATTGAATATTTTATTTTTCTTGACAACCAAGCTCTCCCAGCAAAAATAGTCCGTATTCCCAAACTTTAAAATCTGTAAAAAAAAATTTTTGGAGAATTTTTGAACTGACATGACCCTGTCTAGAAATCCTCCAAGGAAACAGTCAAAAGACCCTGGGAGCTCATGCTCGAACGCGTCCTTAACTTAGCGACGTCGTAAATTAACGACGCCTTAATAACGACAAATTATAACAACGTATGCTCATCATTTGTCGTCAAGGCGTCGGAAAATGTTGTCGTTATGAGTTTAACGACATTGTCGGAAAAAAATCGTTAAAATTTGTAATCCATTTCCGATTAAGGGAGTGGTTCACAACGATCTTGGTAACTGAGGAGTTTTGTTCTTGCGTTTACTACCACTTTATTTTAGGTGTAGGAGTGGGATAAAATTTCAACCCACTTGTAATAACTTGTCAAACTATCCAAGAAAATTCTTAAGTAAAATGGGGAAGTCATTGTGAGCAGACATGTTTTCGAGTTTTTAAAATTATGTCATAATTTAAAAAGTTACAGAATTTACAAAATCAAGATTTTAGCTTAAAATTTGTTTGGAAATTCCGTTACGGACTAAAACGGGTATTCAGAAAAATGCAAAAATACGGGTCCTCTTAATATTGAGTGTACAAAATTAGTTTTAAGGTAAATGCAACTTTGATATTTTAATCTAAAGCTAAATTTTGATACTATAAATAAGTCGTTTTGAAAAAATTAGCAAATTAATTTTTGAGCAAATTTACTATGAAAAATTGCGAATTGTGAAAAAATTTTGAGTTATCTAAAAATCTCATTTTTCATAAGCACAGAAGCGCCGCATAATTATATTTTTTCCTTCAATCTCTCTCGATTAGGACTGCCAATGACTTCGACTCGAACTGTTCGAGTCAACGCATTTGACTCATGAGTTGCTGAGGATGAGTTGAATTGAGTTTGAGTCAATTCATTTCATTCATTCAATTCATTTCAAACGACTCATTTCAAAATGAGTGACTTGAACAATAATGAGTTTGAGCTGAGTTGCGGAAACTCATTAAGAATGTTTTATTGTCAATTTACCCTTTTTAAGATTTTCACCTTGATCGTACTCAGCGAAAATTTTATTTAAAAATCAGAAGTTCAAATGGGATTATTTGGCATCTTTGTAATGCATTTACTTAATACGTTACTCTAAAAATAGGTGAGTTGAGTTTCAGTCATTGACATTTAGTTGAGTTTGAGTTGAGACGAATTTGAGTCGACTTGAGTTAGAATCGACGATTTATATTATTGAGTTGAGTTAACTCAACCCATTGTCTCAAAACTCATGGAATTGATTCAATTTTAGAAATTGCATTTGATCTATAATTACTATTTTTTCCCGTTTGTAATAATTAAAGCTCTAAAATTAAAATTTGATTTTAATTGAGATATAAATTAAAGAAATTGCATTTAAATTTAATTATGTGCCAATCTCCGATAACAAAATTTCGGGCAGTCCAGCGACCCAATTTTTCCTAAAAAAAGTTGGCGTCAACCTACGCAAACCAACATATACCCACTCCCTGGTCAACAATCGTTAATAGCTTCTCGACCCACTCCACCATAAAATATTTGCATAATATATGAACTGATCCTAATTAACAGCAAATTACGACAAATTTATCTCGTTTCGACAGCTATTTAGGCGTCGAAAACTTTTACGACAAATTCCATGGTCTTACCGACAGTTAAAGTTTTGAGCATACGTCAGTGTCGTTACTAGCGACAAGTGCTAAGGACACATGCTCAAATGTGTCCTCAGCAATACCGACATCGCTAAAAATTATTTTGAGCATGTGTCGCTAATTTTTACGACGTCGCTAAGCTAACGACGCGTTCGAGCATGAGCTCCCTGGTCTCAACAATCTCAATATGAGTCACAGGGTTGATTAAGTTGACACCTTGGTATGTTGTGGTATAGAATTGCAACCTAATCAATACTTTGAGCTGAGCTTTCATAATAAAATGAGATGCTTCAAGTAAATACATGTTTGTGACTTCAATGCTTAAAATATTTAATATGATACAAATTTCATAAATAAAAGTTACAAATATTTACACTTTGTACATTTCGCATTATATAACAGATTAAAACGTAAAATTGCATAAATAGTAATAAAACACACACATACACGTGTTCATCGCCAAATCACTTTAAGGTTTGGTAGCAACAAAATTTAAAAATTTCCACTCGACCGAGATCACCGAAGAATTGTTATCTCCCGGATGTGTCGTCACCCCTCTGCTGCTGCCCAAATTGGATGTCACGTAGTCTATCATCTCTTCCATGAAGTCGTCGTGGAACTTTTCGGGCACTGTGCTCAGTGCAGATGTGATGGTGCAAAGGAATTCCTACATTTTGATAAACAAATGTTCCAAAACATGTTGATTCGTTTTGTAATGCGTATTAACGACGATTGAAATTAGTGCACCTACGCAAAGATTTCTAATGGAAGGGAATTCCAGTTTGATGTCATTGACAGTGAATCGATCAATTCGGAACCCGCAACTGAGAAGGGAATCTTTGATGGAGGATGGAGCATCAATGTCCTCGGCATAGGTCCATGGTGCGAATGAGGAATGGTTCTGTGTGTAAGAAATGGGACATTTAATTAATCACATGAAAATCACTACACATAAACAAGGGTTACGTAAATGTGGCACTAACCGTCAATTCTTTTTTCTCTGCATATTGTGCCCACTTCTCCTGGGAAAGGAGTTGATGTGGAATGCCATAAGCTTTCGAAAATGGCACCAACATTCCTACTTGACCTCCAGGTTTCAAAAAATCATAAACTTTGCTGATAAATCCGCTGAAATCGAAATCAAAATACAAATTAAATAAACTGTATGATATAAATATGTACATATTACGGCGAAGAATTTATGATCCAAATATTTAGATATGTATAACAATAGCTATACATTTTAGTCAAGACTCACCGATAATCCTGAACATAGCAGAGCACTAAATAGGCCACAAACTTGGAAACCATTTTCTCCTTGAATGTCCATTGATACTTGTCCATGATGTCCCCAATGGCAAAATAAATGTTTTCTTTGTTCTTACAGTTTTCATAGGCGAACCGGATCATATTTGGAGAGATGTCCACTCCGCAAATACATCTCGGGTTCGGAATTTTTGGGAAGAGATACTCAGTCATAAATTGACCTGATCCGCAGCCATAATCCATGATTATATCCCCTTCCTCCCATGACATGGACTCCACAAGTTCTTCAGCATTTTTGCTGTATGTCGATGAAATTGTGGGGTTCTCTGACTTGAAAGTTTCGTAACGTAATGGGTTCTCCATTTTTATATTTCAATTAGTACAGCGAAAAAAAAAACACTTAGAATGGAATAAGACTAATTTGATTAAAATAAATATGACAATAACCAGAAAGGTTTTCGACAATAAATTTTTGGTAAAGTTGCAGTTTTAAAGATTCAGAAATTCGACTGATGCATGATACACGTGCGGACGCGTCTTTTAAGGAGGGAGGGATCATGACGCAATAGTTAATCGTAAAAAGAAATATCAACATAACATGTTGATGTTTACCAATTATGAATATTGAAACGATCAAAGTGTTGTGGTATATGATACCACGAATTGTAATCACATAATCCTCATCGTCTTGTCGTCTTGCCTGAATTTATGCGCTTATATACACGTACATACATAAGGATGTACATATAATGAATATTTTCAACTCATGAATTTCTCTCTGTTGAGCTTATCGAAAGTATGTAATTAAGTATTAATAACCGGACGAAGGGATTTGTGTATACAGATTAAGCCTGCTCAATACAGACTCCACTAATCTGTACTGCACGCTGCCACTGAATTAAACCTTCTACTGGAAATTCCGAAACAAGAAGATGAGATGAAGGGGCAACGTAGAATCTAATCTTCCACGTCATCTGTTACCAGACAGTAAGGGAAATTCCAAATCAATGGAATTTATAAATAAACCAAAATGATTACTTATGTACGTGCAATGGGACACGACATTTCATAGCCAATCTTAATTCAAGTAAAAACAAATAGCCCATTTGTATTAAAACACTTTATTCGAAAAAAGTCGGCTCCAAAATCATCCCCAACAATTTAACGGGGACTTAATTATATTTTACGGTACGCATAATTCATACTTTTAATCTACATCTCGAGCTCCAATCCAATGCCAGAAAAAGAAGGATGGACCTTCCACATGGCAAATGCGATGCTTTGCATTGAATAGCAAGACTGATTGTGAGTATTGCAAGATTAAGATTGAAAGTGGGTCACATCCCTGAGGAAAATGATTTCCGAAGGATGTACCCAGAATGTGTCGCAATAGGTCAGATTAGGTCATGCCATCACAAAATAAGTGCGATTCAGTTCTCTCCAGATTTCTCAATCTTGTTTGGAAGGAGACGATGTGGAAGGCCCACGAAGAAGACAGACAGTTTTCTGTAATTGCGTGCGTGATGATGGACATGACATTTTCTCAGATTATGCATTAAATTTAACACTCTTCTTGACCAATTATTTCGTTCTTATCTTTATTACAGATACAAGTCCAGAGCCAAAAACAGTTCAATATGTAACGATTACCGTATTAATGCTATGTGCTATGTTGCGTACATGGATTTCTGCATGCCAATATAATTTGTTTACACTGATCACAAGTCTATAAATAAATTTATCTAGTGTAAACAAGTACAATATCATTGGTTAGGGCCATCAATTTATTATGCTAATTTTAGGTCGTCTCGTTGCAATGGGTTAGGTCAATTACATAACGTTTTCCGGGTTGTTGACAAGTTTTGTATCCAATTAATGATAATAACGAGTATTCAAAATGTTTAAATTGCTCAAGAGGTGCGAGAATGGAGAATTAAATGTTCATCATCATCTCTCATCATAATTAGTTTGCTGTACGAGAAGAACAATAACAAATAAGCTTTCATTTCTGCTAATTCTGCTTATCAAACTAATAATCTTCCAGGTTATTGAGTATTTTATATAGGAAGCAGGTTGAGTTGAAGATCCATTTCGGGATACAAAGGCTTAAAATGAGCAACATGTTAAAGCGACAGAATATAAGAATCGATGAGTTATGTTGCAGTCAATGCAAGCGATCTAGCTATCAATTATCTTAATTATATTTGCCTGAAGTGAATCTATCAGCAGTAAAAAAGATGAGAATACAATGTCGGTGGTTTACTGAGAGTCTAGTTATCTTTGCAAGATGTTGACTGTGCATTAACCTTGTGGATTATTTTGACTAGATCTGTTGTAGGTTGTAGCAGATAGTTTCTAAGAATATTTCTACCTATTAACTTATGATGACAAATTTGTGATCAATAAAAAAATGAACGGTTAAACCTAACGACCAAGGTCCAATGTCCATACATAAAACTCATAAAATCAGTCAAAGGTGAATAAGTCAACTTGTGTGCGTGCCGACTTAATTCGATAATTATAACAATCAGTCTCAATTCTAAAACAAATATGCGACGTTGATTTTGTGTTTTCAGTAAAACTGCTAAAACGATTAAAAAACGAACCAATATTAATACATCGTTATGCGTGTAACCCTGTCTGTCTAATCATGCATACATAGGTCTAATCTATGTATTTATATACTTTACTGCTGTTGCCTTTGTTGAATAAGTTTCTGCATCCTTTCTTCTTGCAACTTTTGCGTCTCACTAAGAACTAGCTGAATATACTCCTTCATTAACTGACTAATCTGATACCCTTGATTTGTATTGAGAATTACTTTACTCGGCTTTGGATTGCCACTCTGTTGCTGTTGCAAGTCGTTAGTCACGAGCATAAAACATGTTGGACTCGGACTGTACGAAATTATCATCTCGTAATCGAAGGAGCAGAGAGTGTTCCTCGTTCTTTGTTGGAGAAGATGAATTCCCTGTTGATCCACAGCCAGCCACAGTGTTCTTGGCCAGTTTGAAGTGAAAGATTGCTAGCAATAACACATTCACAAATTATGTTATACACAAGTTTATGACAATTTTCTTCATAAATAAAACTAACCGTGACATCGAAAATGCTCGCTCTGTGCAGAGGCCAAGATCTAAGGAGGTTCAGTACTGCCTGCTTCGCTTGTGAGCTGGGCGTTCCAATCAGACTTTGATGATGTCGTGCGACCGCTTCATGACTCACACTGGCAGCGATTCTCGTGGGGAGACAGCCTAAAAGTTTAGTTTTTAACCATTGCTATTAAATAGTACATTACATGCACGTATGTATTAATAATGATGTGATATAGTCTTACGTGATGACACCATGACCTGAAAACAAAAAGTATAGACTCGGTTTAAAATTGTAAGACAAGGGGTAACTCCTACCGATATATCGATTATCGCGATAAGGAGGAAAGAGGTAAAGAAATAGCACAAAATGTTTATTGTATGGTCTTGTCTACATCGTGTAATTTTTAATTGTATTACACGATGTGCCTTTTAGATGTGCAATTAAATTCGAATAAACGGTCGATTTTAATATTTATGTATACGTTCTACTCACATAGTCTGGAAACTCTGCTGAGTTTGAAGAAGTTCGATAGTCACCCAGCTCTAATTGGGCCTGGAGAGCCACCAGCATAGCAGCTTCAGTTTCTGACACGGGAAATCTGCCGACAAATTATGGATCGAATTTAGCATAAAATCGTTAATATCACGTCATCACAAGGACATTATCTTAATCAGCACCCCCACTCACCTATCATTCCTCGCCTGGTGAAGAAGCTGGTGGTAAATTAGTTCCTTTTCTACTTGGTCAGAAAGTTCGACTTCGGTAAATAAGTGTTTCTTCATGACGAATTTCTGAGGAGAATATCGGTTATAATAATTAAAATTTCAAATTATTGAGCACAGTGAAATAGATTTGGCATGAATATACAGGCATACACAGAGATTACTACTTAATTAAATTAAATATTAAATGTCTTACAAACTGAAGTTGCTGATTTGTACTTCTTTGCTTCTCCCATCTGGCCATCACCTCCTATAATATTTTTATCTTTAAACTGACTTGGATCGTTAATAATTTTAATAATTTTAATACCACTGGGCGTTCATTAGGGAGAAGGGAGCGCTCCCAGTTACCGACGCTACCAAGCTCGTACAGAGAATATCCTAGTTGACAATGAGACAATACGACTTTGGATTAGTAAAGCACCGTGAGAAATAATACTTTTTGTGGATTATTAACTGAAATCTATATCTTATACCATGTACAAGTAGTTGTATCGGTATTATTAGTTATACATACATAAGTCGCAAGTAACCTTATGCAGTTAATTACCTCTGACAGATTCACTGAGCCCAATTTTTGCCATTAAACCGTGAAGCAAATCGCTGGCAGTGTCGTTGGGCGTGAAGTTGAGAACATGGTATTTGCCATCCATTAGGAAGAATCGGGCTGTCAAAGGTTTGCGGTTTATGGTGCAAAGAATTTCCTGCTTGGATGGCGACCATTGGCGCCGATGTTGAGTTGCAATTGTTCCTCCAGTGTGTGCTGTGATTGCGCTTATTGTAGATTGTAGACACTGCAAACATATTACAAATGTCATATATTTATACAAGGAATAATGCAGAGTAAATGTGTGCATGTCAATAAGTATGTTATTCAACCTTCTCAGCAAAACGTGCAAATCTTCCTTCTTCTGTTACAGTGTCTGTTCCACAGCGCTTCAAATGTGCAAAGAGATATTTCCGAACGTAAGCATTGTTCGGAGGAACCAGAGAGCAGATTAAACTCAACACTGCCCAATTCCTCTGGTTGACTTTGCTGTTCGGATCGGCTGCGAAAAAATATATAAAAATATATCGATAGGTAGATAATGCTGTTCAGATAAAAAATAGTACTATTAAACAACTTACCATGATCCGTTGTTTGTTTAATTAGTTGGGAAAACTAAATATTAAAAACATGGTATGTGTAAAATGTTACAGGTAGATACACATTACTATATTTTACTCTATTTAATGTGAAAAACAAATATTTGTTTACCAATTCGTTAATCATTGATTCCTTACGCCAGCACTTTTCTAACACGGATTGCAAATGAGATGCTTGATCTTCTTCAGTCGCAATGATCTGACCCAGGACCCCCGCAAATTGCAGTAGCATTTGAAAAACGTTAATGGCGTTAAGATTATCTTCTTCATTTTCCAGCACAGTTAATGCGCTGGTGATAGGATACTTTGAGTATGAAAAGTACCTGCGTAAATGATTATGCATGATATGAATAGTACAAAAAGGATTCAGCAATGTTCTGCAAGGAATAAATACTCCAAAACTTACTCGACTGGAAAGTCCGTCTCATACTCAAATTGCTCAAATCTTCTAACAAATTGTCGTTGCCATTGTTCATTCATCTTTGACTTGCTTAAACGTCTTAGGGTACTTTTTAATTTAACTTGCAAGTTATAGTTGTCCTTTGGTTTTCTCAAAATTCCATTTTCTATCAACAGTTTTCTACAACTGATCAAGTTTTGGTACAGCCGGAATCGATCCTCGTTTGTAATTTGTTTTAACTTTCGAATCGTTGTAGTTTTATTATCGGAGGAAGCAAGTGTTGGAGCATAGCTGGTGATGAGGTTGGCTATTTCTGATGCTGATTTGGTCTCAAATACGAAACATTTGTGTGTGTCTGGGGGAAGAGAACGGTTCAGATTTATGGTTATCAGGTTCTCCGAGGATTGTAACTGGACAGACTCAATTTGGTCGTACGAATATTCGTACATGATGAACTTGTCGTCCGACTTGATCATTGATATTCCATCGCTGGATATACCGAGCAAAAGTGTGTTCCCTGTGAGTACACAATATAATCACATACAATACAAGCATAACGCTTTCACAGCCAAACTTTCCAAGGCAAGCCACTTCCAAACCTCAAATTAGGTGACATTTTTATTGGTTGGATTATTTTAAATTTTGCTATATGAATATTGAGCGGTACGTACCGTAAAGCCAATAACCACGATACACAACGTCGAATAAACTTGTTCCATACAAAGGATATTGCATCACACAAGACAAGAAATAAATTTTTGACACCAATTCACTCTTTCCTGATCCATATTGCTTGTGTGCTTGAGCCAAAATTTGCACCCATTGAGCATGAGGTCGCATCCGAAGTATTCGAGATGGAAGATAATTTTCTACTGCCGTATAATTTTCAGTGTTATTGGTTGTCGGCGTTCCAAGAAGAACTTGCAACTGAAGTCCGGAAAGTTGGAGAGCTACTTTCTCCGAAATTGGAAAAGCGTCGAGTTTTACGACAGAATGGACAGCTTGAGCATATAGAAGGTTCACCTCAGGAGAAAGCTACATAAATATACATAAGTTAATAGAGCTACATGAATATAATATAAATATCATTGCGTATCTGACACTACATACTTGGAGACACAATCAGAAATGTGAAATGTACCTGAGGAATTTCTCGGCAACTTTGTTTGAACAATCGTTTCTTGAATATGAACCGATTGTCTCCACATGATCCAAGAGAGTTTGCGTTGGAGGTGGTGCTCCTTTGTTTTTTTAACGTTCCCACCGTGTTAGACAACATTCTGCAATTCCGTTTAATTAGAACAATTACCATTTAACTAAATCAGTTTTTCCTTCTATTTTAATCCGATTTGGTAAATGTCTCACCCTTCTTTCTGAATTTGTGGTTGCAAGGTCGCCTGCTCCCACTTGGCGATAATGTCATAAATATAATGATGCTAAAAGAAAGCAGATTAATTGATGCAGCATGAATCTTTCACATATGCCTTATCATGTGCAAAAAAATTATTATTTGCGAATATACCTTCGGAATATGTTCTTCGTGAGTTTTTCCACATTCAAAAATTGCCCAAGTGTTGTCCACGGTGGTGAGCCCAATTTTTTCCGATAGCTTGACCATGGCTGAAAAAACACATACACGCATGTATTTCTACGGTGTCTTAGAAGACTAGTAATCAGTAAGGAATATAAATCAATTTGACTACTAAATAAGTGCTACTAATTTATTAAATGCATAATAATCCCTCATTAATTGCTTATACCGTCCCAAGCAGTGTCCATCGGGCTTATATCAATCGCTTTAGTTCGACCATCCAGGAAGAAAAAGCGGCACACAATAGTCCCCAATCGGCTCATAGCTTGCACCTCCACCGAGCTGGGTGGGAATCTTCTGCAGAAATTCAGCACGTTTGAATTTCTCTTCAGATTTTCTCTGACCCACTCAACTTGATCTGAAATCCTGCTCTCTTGATAGTTCTTGTTAAGAAATGAGAGCAAGTATTTTGAGAAAACCTTGCTGGGTTGGAATGACACGATTACTGGAAAAGGTCATAATCAAGTCAATAATCGTTTCTGATTATTAAATCCAAATTTGTACTTACCAAGACATAAGAGGAGATACAATTTTTCAATTTGTTCATTGCTCTCATTTTGATTGATGAGTCTAGTGATTTGAACATACACTTCATCTCGAATTTCATCCCTTTCTAAGCCATAGGATATTAAATTTTGAATAAACTGGAGCTCTGTTTCAGGTTTGAATTCTGCTCGGGCATACTTTTGCAAATCTCGGAACATGGTGATGCTTATGCTGATGTTTGATGGATCATACAGATGTAAATGCGAATTTGGAATGGTGCTACTTTTTGTGTAGCAAATCATTTCAGCTTTGGGAACAATGTTTTCTTTGGTGGACGTAGTGGACCGCTTGGATAACAAAAAATCCCCCTTGTTCTCCCAGTCGTTGAAATACTGCAGAGCAAACTCCAACATGGGAAACTCGTCCACAAGGTGATCGTTCTTGTTGTCGGGTACATTGCAATTGCTCTGATTTTGGTTGACATTGGCAGCAATTGGTGATGGGACAGCACCACCAGAATGTGCTTGGGTTGTAGTTAATTCTTGCAGCTTTCGAGTTACAATGTTTCTCTGCGGATGAATATTTCCATTCATCGTTATTGGAGGGGTGGTACGTGATTGAAATTTTGGAACCTGAGGCAGAGGTGGTTTCTGCAAAATTTTTGTGGTCACGTTGGGACCATTCGGAATGTTGTTGTTGTTCATATTTTGTTGAAGAGGAGGAGGTGGTGGTGCGGCTGGAGGTTGAGGTGGGCCAGACATTCCGCTATCTGCTGCGGTTCCCAATGGTTTGGGTGTCAAATTTACTACCGCATGACCTTGTGTTTGACCAGTAGAACCCATAAATTTCCACGATTTGGTGGACTGTGTGGATTCAATAGAATCTCGATCCCTATGTTTGTTGAGTAGTTGAGCATCTGCGGAGGTGGGAGGAGTAGGCGTGGACTGAACGCCATTGCTGATATCATGTCTTGGTTGAATAGATTCGTAGATTGGCTCTTCATTTCCATTGCGTACCGTCGTCGTTTTTCTCTGCACCTGTGCTTTCACGTCGACTATTTTTCCGGGATGCGTTTCTTGGGACGTATTGACTTGATTATTTTGACGAGTCCGTGCGACTGCTTGTTGCTTGGCCATCGCTGCAGTCAGGGTCGGTTTCATGAGATTGACTTGGCCTCCGGTCTTGTTATTAGCTCCTGTAATGGCCCCAGGTGGAATTGGTGGAGGAGGCACCTTCGGCTCCGGGAGA
This sequence comes from Folsomia candida, assembly GCF_002217175.1. Classification (NCBI taxonomy): domain Eukaryota; kingdom Metazoa; phylum Arthropoda; class Collembola; order Entomobryomorpha; family Isotomidae; genus Folsomia; species Folsomia candida. Next base: position 20,364,551 of record NW_019091193.1, on the reverse strand, counting down.
GTTGGTTGGTATTTGCCGAATTTGTTTAGAATGATAGTGCTGGGAGGTGGTGGTGGGCAAATCATGTTTTCTCCTGGAGGTGGGAGCGCAGGTGGGCTTGGGGGAATGTCACTTGAATTTCCATTATCACGGCGAATGTGGTCATTTTCTTCCGTCATGTCATCCTCATATTCCGATTCCAAAGAACTCAAATTGTGTGACCCTCTATTATTTGTTGTTGTCGTGGCTTGACTTTCCAACTCATCCTCTAAATTGGCAACAAGCAAATCCATTTGAGAACCAAGCGTCTCTAAATCGTTTTCTGATGGTGTTTCATTTTTATGGTTCACTGTAGAGCTGATGATTCGGTGAATTTCTGCAGCTGCGGCTGCGTCATTATCTTTGGCTTCTGTGAGGAAAGAGAACAAATTCTCAAAACCGCTTGTCTTCCCACCAAGTCCGCCTGCTGACTGCATTTCTGATAACTCTCTGGCGAGTTTATCCAACTCTTCTTTCGCTTCTTGACTGCTGTCGAGCGACCCGTCTTCAATCGAAGACCCGTTTTCTGATTGTTGCTGGATTATGGATTTGCGCTTATTGTTGTACTCCTCTTGTTTCCGCATGGCTTCTTCAACCTTTCGCATTTCTCTCAGGGCGACCGCCACCTCTCGAGCAAACATTCCTCGTAGATGAGATTGGATAACAATTGCGGCACGACGTTTCCGAAGAAATTTAAGTCGAAGTTTCCAGGTTCGGTAAAACGCCTGAATTATTAGCGTGGCACGAAGTCTCCCAGTGTAATCTAAAGAATAAGTACATTTTTTATTTATATTTTTATTTGCTTGTCGAATATTTTTCCCTAAATGAACTTGTCGAACTTGCGAAATGAGTTTTTTCTTACTTTTTCGAACCCGGAATCCTTTCCAAATTGCTTGAATTTTAGTGGCTTTGATATTAAAAACAGCTAGCCTTTTCTCTTCCAAAGGTTCGTATATCTTTCCTCTGAGAAAAACTTTATTGTGTCCCACTTGCCACTCAGTGACTGGAAATTTAAAGCTTTGTAGAATGTCTCTGAAATTCACAATTCATGAATTCAAATTACATGACTCTTCATTTACTTAACCAGCTTAAAATTATTTCCAATTTAATGACCAACTTACTTGGTAATCTCCTTCTTTGGTGGATACGTTCTGTACTTTCCCAAAATTTTATAGCGTTTTACAAAATCCTCAAAAGAAAAATGCACGGGGTAGCCCTCACGTCGAATTCGTATAATTTCCAACATGCCCAAGTACTTTAGCTGATCCATGACCAAGTTGGTGGCATAATTGTTTGGCTCTTTGTCCATATTTGGTTTTATACATCGAATATACCTATGATGAATCAATGCTTTTTTAATTCATTGAAGAAATTGAAGTGAAACTTAAAACAATGTATGATTTGCATACCAGGGGGTAGTACTCTGCAATACTTCAACTAATGTCCCAAGTTGAATTCTAAACGCCTCACTTACTGTGGGTTTGCATTTATTAGTGTTTGCATTTCTTCCCATGGTGTTCACTCCGGCTTTTTCCCCTGCATTCGACACTCTGAAATATTTTGTGGATATAAATTTATTAATATAAGAATATGTTCGCTCACCAAGGAATAAACGCAAGAATTAATCCGACATTTGCATAGTTTGCTATACGTACCTGGCCAAAGTGGTGGTCAGAAGATCTTGATAGTTCACCAACTCTCGAACAAATTCGTTTTCAGAATCGCTAATGAAATGGAAAAAGAGGTCTTGTTGCACATCTTTATTTTTGTCCACAAACCCTTCGATTTTGTATGTGACAGGTCCAGCATAGTGCTCAATTGTGAATTCCTTTTCCCAATTACGACGATCTTCAGGTTTGATGAAGCATGCGTTGGAGTTGTGAAACTCGGTGGTAATGTTGTTCAAATACGCCAGATCAGAGCCCTGAGTAAAATGTTAAGTTTTAAATAATTTGATATTTATGTATTGACAAGTTTTGCACGTGTTTGGACAAAAATGCAGTTTTTCATACATATGTACTGGTATGTACCTTTGGTAAATGACACTGTTCGGTTAACAACTTTAAAAGACATCGGGGAGGCTTCTCTATCAGTTCCAGACAAAGTGTATTATCTGTAAACTCGATATGACTGTATTTGATGCCCTCAGCCCGGTACTAGAATAAATTGTTCAATGTTATTCAACTACAGCGTCGGAAAAATGTCATAAATTATATTAAACTTACAATTTCTTGTTCAATCGAAAAAACATATTGGTTGAAAAATTTATGCATCTTCTCATTAGCGAAATTTATGCAGAACTGGAATATTCAATAAGTTGTGACCTTAAAAACAATTCAAAAGATGACATTTTCAAAACAACATACCTGTTCAAAGCTGTTGCAGGCAAAATTTTCAAATCCGAAAATATCCAAGAGACCTAGAAATTTACTGGCATCTTGTCCAGGATTTGTGCACGTGTTAATGTGACTGATGAGCCAAGCAAATGTTCTAAAGTGTTTTAACAAACAATAGGAGAAAAAAAATATTAATTTCAATTAAGGATGTAGTCTAAAAATTATTAGAAAAATTTGATTGAATAAAATCTGTTCTACTATGTAAATGCACAGTAGAACAAATTTTATTAGATTTCTTAATGATTATTGAAGTTGTTATTTTATTGAAAGTTAAAGTGACCCACGTTTTCCATAATTACGAGCTTATAAAAGTAGCATTTACGTATGATTTTGAGTAATTACCTCGAGTATAAGGCTTTGGACATGGCATGCCTATTTTCATTGGCCTCTTGTTTTTTTAAAGGAATTTCCGTGATGTTGCCTCTCACATTGATTTGCCTCGTTAGTAAAATGTGTTGAAGATCAGCTTGTTGAAGACCTAAGGATAGAAAGGAAAATGAATATATGTGGAAAATTTACTACAATTGCTTATCAGGATTAGCAGCAAGCAAAATATTTTTTAACCAACCAAGTAGAGATGAAATTGTTCCTGTCGTGACGTCCATATCAATCTTGGACAAGGTGCACCGCTCCTCAACATCGTCAACGACTTCCTAAGAATTTATATCGACATGTTCCGTCACATTATTACAGAAAGTCTAAACAAGCGGAAACAAAAATGAAAATTACCGCAAACTCTAAATTTCCCAGCCAAAGGATAGCAGAGATCGTTTTAAAAATTCCATCAGTAAAATTGGCTGGGATTTGTAGAACGTTGAAAGCCAGTCGAAGTTGGTCGAATCTCTTGGAGTCATCAACTCCATTGAGATTGATACATCCAGATTGGTTGAGATATTTGTACGTTTGGGCTGATTTAACATGGTACTGTTTACTCAAATCTTGGCTTAGCTGTTAAAAATGCATACAAAATACTGTTGAGCCATTAATCTTAAAATATTAAAACGTGACCATAAATCCATACATACGTTCTTACCTCAGCAGCCTTGGTGAGTTGATAAAAAACATGATAGTTCCGTTCATCCTTGGTCTGAAAAGTAATTCTACTTTGTTCCAACAAATAATCTTGAATAATACATCCTCGAATCATCCATTTAGAGTCAAAACAGACTAAAGTTCCGTGTTTAATTTGGAGCATGAAATAAGGGAAGAAAATCGATTAATTTATGTATAACCAAAGGTGAGTTAAAATTCGTATGTATGCGGAAGACGATGCATTGACGCATCGTCAATGCATTCAATATAATAAAAATAAAAATTGCTGATACAAATCAAATTAACGAATTACCTTGCATAAATTTTCCGAACCGACTGCTATTATCATTACGCTGAGTCTTGGCGTTTCCAAAAGCTTCAAGGATCGTGTTAGCTTCAAGGATCTGATGTTCAACCCACGTGGATACAGTTTGATAAGAACTCTGCGATGTAATGTGACAGAGGTAGTTCAAAATAAATTTAGTACTTTCGGTTTTGCCTGCACCACTTTCCCCACTTATCACAATAGACTGGTTGCACTTAAAGTCACCACTCGACGCGTCGATCCCAGTCCGCTTCAAGGACACGTACGCTGACTCTGCGATATTGTAAATGTGCGGGGGTAGACTGAAAGCCCCTGAACTTGCATTGTGGTACTTGTTCATATAAAACTGTAACGATAATGAAGGATTATTAAGTGTGTAGTAACAAATATTGTAATGCATTTTGAATATTTAAAGTAGGAAGCCTACCTCATCGTATATATGGAGCAACTCTTTATAAGGGTTGACCGAAATTAAGATGCTTCCGGAATATGTCTGCAAACATAGCAGAAATTCAGAAATGATACTCGTACATATAATTTGCATACTAAATACTTGGATATAAAAAAGTGTGACTTACGTAAACCACATCCCTGTTGTACCGTTTGACTAACACACTATTCACCTTTTCAATATTGATGTCAGAGATCGTGGTAAGATCGTTGCTATCCTGAAGGTCGGGATCTTCCATATTTGAAGAAAATTAAGCCTGGTCGTAGACTTTGATTATTAATTCTTCAGAACAACATCTACGAATATTGACAATTTCTTTTTCATTTCCGAATATTAAAAGATTTGGGGACAACTTTGTTGAGCAGTTTTAACTAAGAAAGGAACGCGTCAACTATGCAAGTGTGAGCAAGATTTGTGGTGATGCTTTCAGGAAGAATTCGCATCATTGCTTTATCTGACTCGTCATTGTCTCTCTAACCAACCAACCAACCACCCCAGCAAAATAAGGGATTCGCAATATGAATGTGCAATCAATAATGCGAATGAATGACTCATGCACAGGATTTGCGATGACTTGTCGCGTTCACTACACACAATTCCTTCCCCCTCTTGAGTACCACACCACTGTAATTCTCCTAATACCACTTTCTTCAAAAAGCATGTTTACCAGCCGCACTGGTCCCTGGTAGATGCGTCATTATTAGCCGTGGATTAGACATGGCTCACAATATACTTACAAGTTTTTCTTCTGTTCTAAAAACTTCCTAGGGATTTTTATTGTCATTGTTTAAATTTTAGATTGCTCATAACTAAAATGGCCTTACTATTTGCAATAGTACAACAACGCCGATTAAGTGGAAATTGTTATTAAACACTCCAGTCACAATTAACTCGAGTGGTGCTCGGTCCAGGAATTTCGGAGAGAGCACACCTCCTCTCCAACGAAGCAAGTCTCTTGTGTTTGCGTTTGCTGAAGATGTTGGTGAGACTGTAGGATCGGGATGTTTTTGGATTGAGTTCAATGGACCCGGTCCGGGTATTTGGCCACGGGTAGTTTGTACAATGTAGGCAGTCCTATATCCACTTTGTACCAATGCAACTTGTAACCTAGATCCAAACACAATTGTCTCCTTCCTCCTACCTCTTGAGACTAGTCTGTAAGAGACGACAACTAAATACTTCGTCACTTCATGGCATCAGTTGCAAATCTGATGAATGAATTTTGTTGCTCGACTCTGATATATCGTCCAACTATGAAATAAGGGTATGCAATAAGCAGTGAGATTCACAGGGCAAGGCATGATAACAATATGGCATGCATGGAAATAGAAGGGTTGTCTTGTCGGCTGATGCACACGGCGGATATAAAAAGAGTGTTTTACTTTTTTGTGACCCAACCATCCATGCCTTTTCGGGGTATATTCGGGAACTCTCGCTACCTTGTTTATTACATCCTTTTTCGTTTCAAGTGAAGCAGGAACCAGGTTTTGGTCCGTGTATGTGAGGGCTTCCTAAGTTGTAGGAAGAAACATCTTATTACACATCTTGCATTTATACTTAAGTAGGTACTAGCATGCATGCTTTGGGAGAGGAGGGTTGCCCAAGTGGGTATTAATTGCCAAAGTTATTTACTTACTAGCAAGGTCTAGAATTTGTAACTTTTGGGAACCGTATCAAAAATTTAACACCTCGATAGACGTAAAAAAAACTAACTTGATTAACCAATCGGCTGTCTCAATTTTCTAAAAGAATATCGCTACAATAAAGTCGTAAACTTGGCAAATTGAATGATTCCCCAAATCCACCATTTATATTAAGGGGCAAAAAATGTAACCAACAATTTAACTTGTCAAACCCACTTATAAACCCGAATTGTCCCTAGATTCTTCATATTACTGCACGCAGTTACATGCGAATTTTGGGATTACGACAAGTTGTGATGGGATGATAAATTTATTGTTGCTCAAGGAATGTTTGAATACTTTATCAAATTATTATTGTTCCTTATTTGTTTAAATCATGGAATAAGGTATACAAAATATGCTGTATAGTATCTCGTCTCGTAAATGCACATAGATATGTATCTAAAAGATATATACTATACGGTTTTAACATCATACTGGATAATGAATTTAATTGCCAAGAATTTGCCATTTTTGGGTATTTTAGAAACAGTTTTATTAGTTTAATAGTTGGTCACTCTCTCTCGTTCCTATTTAATAATAACTCTCTCCCCCACGTTGGGGACCCAAATTTTAAATGACGGAGGAAACATGATACCTAGGTACAGGCCAGGTACTTCTTACGTTACGTAAAAAGTTCAAATAATTTTTGCACATATTCGTTATAAATTTTATGTTTGGTATCTCGTAAAAAAAGTTGCCCTTTTATTTACTTTAATTTCTATTTTAATTAATAAAGTAAAACATGTCAATAATAGTACAACACCAATTAGAGTAATTAAAACTTCAACCGCGCCATACTACAAACATAAAATATTTCGATCATAAATATTGCATTCGTGCAGATAATATAGTAGATTGTGTTGTATAGCTTATCACAATGATTGGTTTCATACAACTGCTTTTATACAATTTAATTTTACAACATAAATGTCAACGAGGAAAATTCAAACCGTTCCATTATGATTAAAACAATGATTATGAAAACAATCATTTGTGACACATTTCCCTCTTCATAAATTATTTCATCTAACATTCTCTATATTACATATCTATAAAAATCAATAGCCATGTTAAGTAAATAAATGCAGAATACATTTCTTGTCCATATTCTTTCCTTTGTTCAAGCAATCGGTTAGCTCATTCATTTTTTGACCAACGTCGGCATCATGTGTGAGTGAGTATTCAAACTTGCACAGCTCTCACAATCCATTTTGGGAGACCTCGTTTCGAGCGACAAAAAATTCCGGCCGCACTTTCTAACTTTATTGGACATTTCTTAATAATAATAAATTGTCTTTGTCAAGTGAGACCCTGAATCAAGAGAGAATATGTGATGAACACATGAAAAGTAAATTTATAGTCGGTCCCCTTTTAAAAACTATTTCAATTCTGGACCTGTCCTATTTGTTGGACGAGCGAACGAAATGTTTACACACAAGTTGACACATTCTTGTTGAGATGAAAACGCTGGACAGAAAATTCACTTGCAAGGAATGAATGTTCCAGTGATATATTCGTCAGCATCTTCATCTTGCTGATTATTTTAATTCCTGCTTCATCAATTCCTGATTAACTTTATCGTAAAGCAAACACATTCCATCCAAGTCGGCCCGTTGACTTAAACCCACGAACGAGGCAACGAATAATTTTAGAAACTCGCACCTCCATTGTTATTACTACTCGTATTATTATTATTATTATTATTGCTAAAACTATTAATACGATTATTTCCATTTCCTGGTTCATTCAAGGTGGCCTGAGATATGGGTCCCATGGGCAATACCGAATCCCACGGAACATGTTGACTAATAGCCATGTCGCCCCTCAGGGACATAATAGGGATTCTGGAAATGGGAAGAATCATTTTAATCCTGAATTCATCAACTGAACAATTCATATAAAAAATATCTCAGAATAAGTATCCTTACCCCATCTGTGTCATTGTATTGTTTCCCTGGAGTGGAACTACACAAGTAATTCCGATTTCTTCAAGCTTTCTCATTTTGTTGGCATCCATGCGTCCCATGTCTAAAAGTGGAATGTACAAGTATTTTCCATTGTTGTTGACCGGGCTGTTGGAGATGGATGGACGATTTGGACTCTGAGACCGAATTTGCGATGATGTAGGCTGATGACTTCTCAGGATGGAGACAGAGCCAGGGACTTGTGGCGCACGGACAATAGATGGCTGAGCACCATGACCTGGCATTATCATTGGTCTGCTCATGGTCAACGCGCTTCTCACCGGCGATGGTTGTTGCGGACGAGTTCCTCCATTTGTTGGGGACGTTACATTGGCAGGAGGAGGAGGATGCTGGTTAGATCGTGGAATCGCGTGATTAGACATTTTGTGGGTATCCAGCGATAACTGTAAAGTGAAATAAACACAATTATAAGTCCATCTTCTGACTTTAACTTTGCCAGTATTATTATTTCATTATAAAAAGAAAAAAAATCATGAATGTACGTACAATAGATGGGAACATTAATCCGCAAATATTACAGCTTGGCAATCGATCCATTGTTGTTGATGACCTTTGTTGGGGGAAAGTGGCAGCTTGTGCTGCTACGAATCGACGAATGGGTGGTGGATTCATCATCTGATGATTTTGGGGAACTCCACTAATTCTCTGCTGAGCATGGGTCTGAACATCGTCATCCGTCAAGTCAACAGTGGGAGGGCGGTCAGGCCTTTGTGCAGTCGAGTTCACGGTCACCCCCATCCCATAAGAGGAGGAAGAATATTGCATTCGATGGATTGGGGGTGGAGGTCGAGGAATTGCAAAATTGTGAGAAGCTGCTGCCTGCTGCAGTGGAATGGATTGAGTTGTGGCTGGTTGAACATTTCCTCTCACAGTGGAGATGACTGGAGGAGAAAAGTTGTCGTCTCTTGGAGGATTTTCTCGCGGGGGAGACATTGAAGTCGGTCCACGTTGAATGACAGATGCCTGAGCTTTCTGCTGTTGTTGAATTTGGTGTTGGGTCAATGATGAAGCTACCGGACTATGTGACGGACTTGGACTTGACACTGGAGAAATACCAGTGATAGGGGGAGAAGCTGGCGTCACTGTGACTCCTCGGACAGCCAACACTGAGTGGTGGGCTTGAGCAGGGGATGAACTTCGTGATGACTGTTTTAAGCCTAAATCTTGCAAGGCAGGGGACGTAGCAGGAGAATTGTGCGTCGAGTTTGTTGGACACACGCTCAAGGTTATAGAATTACCGAGACGGACACTATTGACACCAGCACTGCCAACGGAGCCAATCGCCGCAGCCACGTTGTGATTTACTTGAGTAGGTCTAATTTCTGCTGGTCGAACTTGGCGTTGGATAAGGAGTTGATTATCTACGACGACACGAGGCTCCTTATTGGGACGAACTTCACTAATTTCAATAGATGATCCCAATCCTTGTGCTGCCGGTCTTTTTTGGGCAAGTTGTCCCACTCGGTTGTTAATATTCTGTTGATACTGTTGCTGTTGATATTGCTGTTGTTGTTGTTGCTGATTGTGATGCTGTTGGAAAATTCTTTGCTGGGGGATTTGATGTAATCTTGGCATTGATTGATGTATGGGGTTTATTTGATGGGTTTGAAGTCGCTGTTGAAACGGATTGTTCAGCTCACGTTCAGCATTCATTTGATTAATAACCTGTTGATTCATCCCAATGGTTGATGACAGTGGCATAGTTGGAACTCGAGCAGAATTTGGGATATTACTACTATGAATTGCGTTTTGTTGCTGTTGGTGCTGCTGCTGCTGTTGCTGGTACTGAATTTGTCGAATATGACCGGATGGTGGTGGGGGGGATGGCCTTTGTTGAATTGTACCAGTCCGATGTGGTATTGTAGCCTGTGTGTACTTTGGTGGTCCGGACACGCCTGTCAATGCATTGTGTAAGGACATTGGATAATGAGGGGGAGAGATGCGGTGGTGAGGTGCGCCCGATTGCATCGACAGTCGTTGAGGATGGAGCGGCCCTTGTTGACCTCCCATACCAAATGAAGCTCGAGGTTGGTTACTGGTGTAGTGATGCACAGGCTGGCAGGCAATAATGGACTGATTAGGTGGACCAGGAGCTCGAGAGGAAATTCCTGACAACGAAATAACAATCCAGTAATTAGTTATGAAATTCAGCTAATTTACTATTTAGTTAGATGACTACTGCATAAAAATATCAGTAAATTTAGTCGTTCATTTTCAACCAATGTGACGATAAACTATTTACTGACGACTAACCTCCCATATTTTGTTGGCCGCCCGGTCCTTGACTTTGTCCCATAGGTCTCGGAACACCAGGAAACCCAGAAGCGACAACACTCCCCTGACCCCGTTGTTGCTGCTGGGCATGAGCAGCAGCTGCATTGGCTTGATTCCTCCACAGAATGTTTTGTAAATCTCCTTGTGTTGATGCCCCGAAAGGTGAACGACCCACACCACCAGTGTTATCCGTAGATGGTCGTCCAGTCATATTCGAGCTAGAAGGGGGCTGGCTCCTTCCGGGTCCGTTTACATTTATTAACGAATGAGCTTGAGTTTGCTGTGAATGTGACGATGAAGATGGTGATGTAACAGACTTATGCAAAACTTCAGACTGGGAAGACCCCCTTTCAGTTTCGGATGCATCACGGGCAGATAAATTTGACTGGTGCTGGGGAGTTTGTGGTGGAGGGTACGGACTCTCCGGCTCAAGGATGCCAACGCCTTCCGCAAGACGGAAATGATCTTCACTAAAATGATCTCTGAGTTCGTCATCAGACATGAACACTTTGTGACATACTTGACACTCAAAGTCATCCGCTTCATTATCACTTCCATCTGGCAATATTCGCGTCGGTTCAACTAATGCCTTCACTTCTTCCCTTTTGGAGAGATCCGCGTCCTTTTCTTTGGCAAGCTCTAAGTTTTGTGAATCTGCAGTTGACTCTTTCCCGTTCAAACTACTACCTTTTCTTTCTTCTGATTCATCCTGTCCTTCAATGGTTTGAACATCTTTGGTGGTGGAATTTGTGCTTTTTTCCACATTTTCTTCATCAGGATTTTCCAAATCCTTACTGGTGCTGCTGCCATTACAACCCTTATTGCTCGCTTTAGGATCTACATCACCGGGTTCATCACAAGGCTTCTTTGCAATCACAAGGCTTGGTTCATGCAATTGAGATGAAGCTGTAGGTATTCTTGATCCTTCAACGTTAACAGGAGTTGTGCCAGTTGTCAATAACTTGATTAAATTAGCCTCTGACACATCAATATCGTCCGACGACTCAACGGCAATGGATGGGCTGATGACTGGAACATCTTCAGAGATCATCTTATAATTCAAATCTGAAGGAGGTAAAAGTCGAACGCCTCCACCGGGAATGGCAACGCCACCACTTCCTGCAGTAGGTAACTGTAAGATAAAGACAGAAATTATTACTCTCAGCGAGGCGACACAAAGAATATTGGTTTCATATTTATGTTAAGTTTTTCATACTACAAATCTACAAATTCAGAAATGTTCAGCGTAAAGCCACATTTCTCACCGGTCGATATCAATAGTAAGATAGTGTATACATATTACATACCAAACAAACCGAACCAGAGAAACCACATACATACGTATTGCCAACCTGTGACCAAACTAAACCACGAATGGAAACCACAGGTTGTAAATTAAAATCGAGTGGTTTTATTCAATGCAATAAAGGAGACTGACTGACGGAGAGTTTTGGTAAACTTAAACTTAGCCATCAAACCGATATTTATTACATTCAGGTCAATATTTCTGGGACGCGCATGCGATTTTTGGCTAGACAAGAACTCAACATCGACATATATTATACATCTCTACATGTGTCGTTAATTTACATAATGCTGTTCTCCCCCACTAGTTTATTGTACAACTGGTCTTGTTATTATTCTTATTATTTATACCTACAACTTCTGGGCACCCACGATGGAATTATATATACAAGCATGTTTATATATTTGATTATACATGTGCATATATATATATATATTATATAATCCATTTTGTACTGTTATTTCAAGCAGGTTTTATTATAAGAAAACGAGTTTCCAACATTTCCCTATTATGAATATTTCAATAATAAGCCAGAGACTGGTACTTGTCAACGTTTTTAAGTTATTGGTTACATAAATAATACATAACTCAAACTCGTCAAACAAGAATCATGATGACAAAATTCACGTTCAGAAAATGTATCAAAGTATATAGGCTAACTAAAACAAAAGCCAACTTAACCGTCACATGCGTCAAACACCAGGGCAGTCTGATTAACTAGTGTTGATGACATTATTTGCCTGCAATGGAGACAAATTGCATAAAGTATACAGTATGAAAACTCTTTTAGTAACAAGTGAAGCTAGATAATCATTGCCAAAGTTTCTTAACCAGCGTTCCCACAAATTACAAATGTTTTAAATATTTTACGGGCTAAGGACAAAGGCATGGAAAACCAGTTTGTGGGGTGATAAATTTTTGGTATGATATAGAAGATGTATTCTTTATTGATCAATATATTTCACCCCTCTTTCTCATGTATAAATCACAGTTGTTTGCATTAAAATATATTGTCCAATATAAATGCAAATATGCTGATCAATAAAATAATGGAGATCATCAATTATTAATATAGTCTTCATCGGTTTAAAAACCTGTGATATACAAATTTTACACAAAGTATAAAGAGGATAGCTGGAGGAAATTAATAAGTATGTCTGTGCTAAATTCGACACGATTCAGGAAACCCAATTTTTATATCAAAGTCTTGTTCTTATTTTCTCTTGAAAGATAAGTATTCCGATAATTGTGTTTTTATACACAAGTAGAGTGTCGGAAATATATATATAACTATATTATTTGTGTATGTGTTCTGAAAACTGCATAACAATTCTGAGACTATAGAATGTTTTGCGCAACAACAACAGGTTTCAGTTCCCATCCACTGCACAAGCCTTCGCATTTCGTACAAGACGGCCTTGAATCAAAAGACTCTTGATTTAATCTTTTGTGCACCTATAGCGCTATGAAAGGAATTGGTGTTTTAATGCTATTTCCTACTAATGTAATACGACTGTATTATCAAGTTGTCGAGGCTACTTTATGCGAACGTTCCCTCAGTCTCGTCGGTCCATTCCCCCGAAAACTCCTATTTAAACGGTAGATTTTGAAGTTTTCCCTTCAGATACTGAGACCGAGAACATGAATGGTAATCCTACAGTCCTGCTCCTGCCCCTCCCCCCCCGAATGGTCGACGAGTAGACCAGCGATCTTCCAAATCGATTCGTAATTTGCCACACTCTCCATATTTACAAAATTTAAAGTCCATTGGAAAAGTTTTACAAAGGCTGGGCAATGCAGACTGGCCGACAGACATAAAGGGTGGAGGGTTCCATAAACCCTATCTTGGGCGGGCTAATGCAAATATTTACGATGGATTCCTCGTTTAAGTCTACGGACAAGTTTTAAATACGACATTTGAACACAATGATTTCACTAGTCTCTTCTCACTCCAAACCATCTCCAAACTCTGCATATGTACATATGAAGCCAATATTACGCCCCATAAAGTTTAAGAGTATTACCGGTTTTTTACCAAATGAATGCAAATAATATTAAAACCAGATCTAAACATGTTTAAATCCAGTTTTTTGTACGATTTTTTTAACGAGATGTAAGATCAAACCTGGGAGTTATCAAGTTCGGGTTAAAAACGGGACTAACTCCTAACTGAAAGACTGCATGATTGGCTGCTCGACCAATCGATTTTCAAATAACCATTGTTTTTCCTTGGACTTGACTTACACTCGTGTCAATAGCCGTGCATGATGGAACATCACTGTGGGGGATACATTCAGGAGACGGTGGGATGGAATTTCGTGGTGTGGTCGTCGTCGTCGTGGATAAAGTTGTTGTTGCCGGGGTGGGCCTATTGTCTAGAATGGCAAGCGTTGACACGGGCTGGGAACGCACTTTCATCATTCGATGATCCACCCAGCAGCCCACATTATTATCACGCTGCCGTCGATTTTTGTGTCCACCAAGAAGACCAATACGGGCCCAATTCGTTTTCTTGTGAAGATATTCAGAATAAAACTTCATCATCCTATCACTACCGTCTACATGCACTCCTATCTTCCTCCGCAAGTTGTTCGCACTGGAAACTTATCCAGAATCATTCGATTCCAAGTCCAATGTCAAGTTTTCCACACAATTTTAGCTGATAGACAGGGTGTGCAGATTCTAGCAAGTGCAGAGTGAAAGTGACGTGGACGTGTACAAGTAATTAATTGTCCAATCCAATTGAATGTGCTTTCTCCCAAAATAATATTTTGTCAAACCTTGTCACTCATTGTTTATTGCTGTTATCAGGGAACTTATTCTTATTATTTACGGAATATTATAATAATGATCTACGTGGCCCCTTTGCGCTTGAGGAACGAAAATAATGGGTAAGATCACTTGATTGAGTAATTACAGCTCGTGCACATTCTTTGTATTGACATAAAAATCCTATGAAATTTACTAAGTTGAGATATGTTTGATGATGATGAAAGGTATTTGAACTTAGAAATATTCATATTCAGTGAGTATTTTTGTAGACATGTTCATGTTCACATTCTCTGCGCGATTTACCCACCAAACACCAGGTTAACATTACTCCAAAACAAATAAAATTATAATTCGCATATTAACAAGACCCGGCGAAAATTTTCCACTTGCCACCGTTAAGGATTTTCACAACAACAGCAATGCTTACAGATATTCCATTCAAATTTGCGACTTAATCCCAAACGGAAAACAGATCCAATTGTCTTATTAGTCAGTAGTTTTAAAGTGCAGAACACTGCACTGCACAAGTGAGGAACAAACTGAGGTGCTTGTTTAACTGATTGATATGCAATTCGTTACTGTAATTTTCATGCTGCCAGGTGGAATTAAGCACGATAAAATTCCACGAAATGAATCGACACAACATGCTTTTGCACAAGTGAATGATCTAATTTTATCACAATACATGGATATACAATAAGTATATACAAATATATTCTATATATTCAGCCAATCCAAACCAACAGCGAGCACAAGCAGTATTTCATGGTGGCAAGTGGACTAAACTGGATTCAGGTCTGCAAGTCTGCAACTGCTGTTAACCAAACCTACATCTGCAGAAAGGGAATTATCCAGTTGCTATCACATTTACATTTACACTATGCTATAGCCATTACGTCACCCTCCTTGTGTGCACCCTGTAAACTTGGAATTTAACTACAAATATGGAGAGAAACTAACCTCAAACATGTAGAAAGAGTCGCCATTAGGCCTGACATATTTTCTCCAGCACAAACTCATTGTCACATTTTTCAGATTATTTTGTTATCCATCCAATACTGGTTTAATTGCCAAAATAATTTTTCAAAATAACTATAACCAGTAAACTTTAAGGTGCTCGCACACTCCGAAAGTTAAAAAAAAACATTATGTAACCGAGAACAGCGAGCGCCAACCTTCAATTTTTACTGCTCCCTTTATGCGACAATTAAACCGATTATTCTATTGTTAAATGAAACAATGAGTTGAAATAACTTCCACAAATTTGGCAAGTGCAAATAGTTGTGTCATTGTTTTTGAGTGGGATACCAATCTGTTTTGCGACAATGAATTAGCTTTTACTGATACAAAGTAAATTAACGAATCAACTCAATTAAATAATTTAACCCACTGTTACTAAATCATTGTGCTGTTATTATGAGGAAGGAGAATGATGGTCTTAGAAAAAACACCATGCTTTTATTACAAATTGTTTTCTAAACAAATGTTCCATAAACATTACTGATTCTTGGAAATTTAGAAAAGTATAAACAAGCGAGTACAAATTGGCGAAAATAAATCAAATAAATGTATGTAATATTTGTTATCCATCGAAATACATTAGTCTCTTTTCAAATTGCTTGCATAAATTGTTTGGCTCAAGACGACTCAGACTCAACTCATCCTGTAAATATGTTCTCATTTCTCATTATCATATGCATTTAGAACTCACTCATAGTGCACTACTCTCAACTGTACGCATTTACGAACCAAACTTAAGAAGTCTAAGTGAAATTATGAATTGTAGGGGAATGGAATACTTTCAATGTTGCATAAACTCATTTAATTTGTATCAATTCACAGGAAAATTGAACATGTTACTTTTTAGAACAACCTGTTGGATGACGCGATTAATTGGAGAGTGAATGAGTGTTAGCACGTATGTACTTATGCAGATATGCCAAACAATCCCCTATCATAAAGTTATCAGGTCGTATCAACACTTAGGAATGGTTCAAGGCTAGGCAAGATAAGTCGAGTAGTAAAACTGATGAGATCAAATTTCAACGGATACATGATGGCGGTCGAGTATAAAAACGTACGACACTTACTTAATAGGATATTTAGATGTTGCGTCATACAATATTGCATTGTGCATTGTTCAAATTCAAAGCCATTAGCACACAAAAAGATTTAAAATTACTGAATTAAAAATTATTACCGGTTTTGGCAGAGTAGGGCTTCCAGCTGCTATGCGTGACCTTTCCATCGCAAACTCCAACGCCTGTTCAAACTCGTCCATCTCACCACTGAAAACAGTCTCGAGCTCGGACTCAATGGAGACCATTGAGCGATACTGAGCTTCGAGATTTACCATCTCGCGCTGCGGAACATTCGATTTTGGTGGTGACGACAGAATTGTTTCCGGTGATTTTGTAGAGCATGGCATAAGCATGGGCATGACTATAATGGGCATTGGATTATTATGCAATAGGTCGGAGGGGCCCGTGGATTGGGATTGTTGTTGTGGGGATGAGGGGGATTCCTCAACCAGGGGAGGTGGAGGGCCATTATCATCAGTATTGCTTTCTAAACTTCCAAGACTCTTCCTTTTAACAACGTAAGCACCCTTCTCCCTGCCAATGCATAACTTGAGTCCTCCTAAAGTTGAGTCTTCAGATATTAAGGTACTTCCTCCGAGTTCATCTATACAATTTCCCTCTTCCACCCCAATGTATGTAATCGCTCCATATGTGGCGTCTTCCTCATGGTCCTCAATAACATTAGGATTCACAACTTCAATTCCCAGAGAGGCAGGGTCAATGTAGTTCATTTCAACAATTGGGTACGGATTCTTGGCGAGAATATGTTCGTAAATGGCATGTTTTTTCCAGTGACTATATTTGGCAAATTTTAAGAAACATCTATAGCAGTAAGGGATTGTGGATGTCGATGGAGTTTCAGTTTCAACAACAGTGGGACCACTACGCGCAGATTCCTCTTGATGAGCTCGAGGTTCAACTAAAGTAGTAATGCCATTTATGTCAGCATCCATTCTGCGCTTTGGTTCGGCGCCGGATGACTGCGTACTCCTTCGTCTTGTATGAACTAGCGTAGCCCTCCGTGGTTGTAGTGACTGCGTAGACCTTTTTGAAATAGTGCTCCCACCCGAAGAGGAGGAACCCGTCCTGGACTTTTTACTCCTGTGTCTCTTTTTTGAAGCCAAACTCCTGTAGTTCCTACCGCTAGAGGTAGCAGGAGGTGGAGATCTTTGCGAATGGAATGTTGAAGAAAGATTTACATGATTTACATATCCCTCCAATACGTTCGTTGCATTATTCGGAGTATCCACGTTGAGTGGATGGTTATCTTCGTCAGTATCATTGTCGAACTGTGGGGGTACAAAGGAGGATGTGACGGCCCAAGGATCAGCCACAAATCCTTTATCAGAGTCGCTCAAGTTATTGTTGGTTTCCTCCCCCCGCAAGATGGAGTCTCGGGAAGTCCCTGTGAGACTATAATTTTCGTATTCCTCATCCTCTGGCCCGTCCACCACGTCCTCGTGGTGAGAGCTGAGAGCGGGACTAGGGAATAATGGTGGCGCAATATTTGAAATTTGGTTCGTAGCGGAGACTGCAGTAGAGTCCGGATATTCAGGTTTACCATCAAGGGAAGCTCTTTCGGCCCCTGTAATATAGATACAAAATGAATACGTCAATATAATTTTGCACATTCATTTTCTGCTAGTTTAAGATAAAATTGAGTCACTATTGTCGTATTAGATATCAACTTTACGTTTTCGGTACGACATTAATTTTAATTAAGCTAACCTAATCTAACCACCAATTTTGTCCCATTTTTGTGAGTTGTAGTTTATATGTACGTTTAGTATTTAACATTTAGCGAGTTATTGCGGAGTAAAAATCTCTGTGGGGCGGGAAATTTTCCGCTCTGTGCGCTCAAACCATGCTAAAAGAGGCCAAAGTTTGTATTTCTCCGTCCCACAAAGATTTTTGCAATAGTCAAGTGTTGTGCGAGTGGAACCTAATAGTGAGGAACCAGTAGCTTCGCCTCAGTTTATCCGGTAAAGGTGATGCGAAAGCTACTGATCCCTCGCTATTAGGCCCGCCCCACACGCACAGCACGTAACTAACGCGCTTTAACCATAGCTTGGAGTACAAAGGTTTTTAACCCATGCTGCTTATACATATTTATATGCCACCAACATCGCCTGATGAAATTGGCGAAATTTGAAGAAGCCTTAACGGGACAAGCAGACTTATCATTAATTAAGCAGACACATCATATGTTGCATGTATACAGCTTTCATGTAAATTTTGTTCGAGTGTTAGTTTGCACATTGTTCCCACTGTTCTAGATTATCGATTCTACGAAGTTATTCAAGGTATATAAATATCAACAAATCATTCTCAAGGAAAAAAAAAATACATAAGGCAGACATTGCTAATTTAAATAGCTAAGTTTGTAATTGCAAAACCAGTTGCACAAAATTCCAACTGTGCTCTGAATACTTGACTCGATCATAATAAATTATTGGAGTTAGATAACTAGGAATGTGATAAGTGATCACGTACTTTCAGGTTTTCCCGAAAAATTCTTGCCTTGTCAGGCAACCTTGAACCCTATATATGCGGTAATGCTACTTCTGGAGAAAAACTTTAAGCCATCAAGTACCTTAATTTGACAAAATGCGTCATAGTATTGAGCTTATTAATTGGACATGTGACTAATACAAAACTTCATCAATACTTTGCCTAACTCTCAATGGTGACCAAACTACAATTTCTCCTGGATTCATATAGTTATGATGATTTATATGGCAAATTTTGACCTTCTCTGTCTTCCAACATAATATAGATAACATTATAATTGATCAATAGCACATAAATTTATAATGAATTCGATAGATAACTATGATAAGAGAGTGAAGAGAGATATATCGTTCTTGATTAAATTTTACAAAAGTTTTGTAAAAGCTGTCCAAACATTGTATATGATACTATTAAATCAGTCAAACACGTGCGAATAAGAATGTCAATTTGTATTATGACTATGACATGACACAATGATCTTTTACGCAATTTAATAGCAGCCATGCGCATGAATGGCTCAAATGTCATTAAAAATTGTGCAATCATAGACTACTCTGAATTGGCACTTGCTATGCATAAGCATATGTATAAATTAACAGCTTCAAAGTCGTGATTATAACTGTAACACATTTAATCTACCTACTTTTGTACATAGTCGGAAACACTCAAGTGTCAATGACATATAGCTTTATTACTTTTGTAAATTTCAACTTAGCAATTTTTGATTTATTTTACCGAAAAGCCAGATAAATTTCAATTAAAAATTGTGGCATTCCAGGGTCAGAAATTTTTTCCAAGCCTCGGCACTTCTACGGGGCTTAGAACACACCTTTGCTCTTAACTTTGACCATTTTTCATATTCCGGTGGTTCAAATCCATCAAGGATGATGACCAATTCTGATTGGAGATAAAGACAGGAATTTCTTTTTTAGCTACGCTTGGGTCATTTTTTGCACTATAAATTCGTGCTGAGTCCTGCTGAGAGGTCCCATCGATTCCATTGAATTGGGTCTCACTTAGGGGATGTACCACGGACTCAAAAACATATTTTAAGAAATTTTATTCCCCCACCTCCCCCCAATTTTCCGCAAAATGTAGAGAAATTACCCCATTTATCTCCCACCTGCCAAAATCATCAAAAAACCTGGAAAATGTGACTTTCTGACCTTTTGTCTATATCGGGGGATGTGTTTGACCAATTTTGCGTAGATTAGGACAACTCGCTTGTTAAAAGATTTTTCCGATGTGAAAATCTCCTCATTCGTAAAAAGAATCCTGCTCCCTTTTTTGGAGCGTACCGCTTGAGGTGACTCCTGCATTTATTTAATCTGGCTTTCTTTTGGGGTACGATCAGGCTGTGGCAAGTACCGCATTTTAAAGCCTTAAGCCCAAGCTTCAATTTGAGCTATCATTGGATAATTTGCGTCGACACTGTCAGCAGCGGGCCCGGTTTCCGTTGGAATTTCTTGAATTTCTTCGGATTACAGGCTTGTGAGGCTTAACGATGGGTGTGGTCCTTGGAGGTTTTCAAAAAATTCTTCTTCGACTGTTCTTTGTCGATTCGGTCCCCATGAACGTTTTTATAGTCCGTTGGGCTAAATTAAAGTACACCTTTGACTTTTTCAACACATGTCAAATTCACTATTTGTCTTGGATTTTTTTTGTGAAAAACTATCGCCGCCCGCTTCTCTTCAATTTCCTATATATTTATCCAGATGTTCAAAAATTACAAAGTCTATAGTGAATCATAATGTAAATCGCATGGCGAATCTAATGCACTTATCAGATTTTAATTCTGCGGCGTAGTTTTTTAGCAATCAGCTGTTGACACTTGAGTGTTCTCGACTATGTAAAGGGCATCCCATATGTAAAGTGCAGATGGAAAAACGGCCCTCATTCTGTTGTAATTCAATTTTGTTCGAAGAAACTAAATTTACATAAAAGCTTAGGATCTGTATGTGTTAGTTTTATCGTTAAACCAATTTCCTATCCTATTGTAACTTAGAGATATTAGGTTCTTCCGAGCTCCGCCGAAGGGTCGTTTTCACGGTTTTTCCTAAATGTCCTTTGCGATTCTGCTCCAAACTTTCGAAATCAACGAACGATTGCAAACTTTTTCTTTCGTTTAGAATATTGTCTTCGACAATTGGCCCAGAAGTTCTCGATACCAGGTGTTTGAGGTACATTTTTAGCGTTGTTTGGTTTTTGTGTATCTCATCCAATGTGTTCGGGGGCATGAATAACCAAGGTTTTCTTTTGAAACATTGTCTTTGGCTTTAGTCTATCTTCGCATTTTGCATCTACTGGAGTAGTTGCTTGAAAATATGTACGATCGGGAACATGATCAGGGTCAGTGGTCACTTAGATTTCATCATAAATAACCACGAGTTTGCTTAACCCTTTTTTGGAAATTTTTCTGCATGCTGTTTTAGCTTGATGGTGCTGGGTCCATACATTTTTCTTTGCCGATTGCTTTACACACCCTTTCATGCCTAAGACGTGAAGTTTAATTCGACATATCGTTGAGTTCGATATCTTTTGTGTTGTGGATACGGCAATCATGGAATTGCGGGACGCTTCTTTGAGAACATCCTAATTTTCTCGACATTTCTTTTCGTCGACTGGATAACCGTCTGACCTGATATTCTTTTGCAATTCATGTCACCGGCAAACTCACATCTTGTAATTATTAGGTCGACAGCGAATCTACGTTTTTCTTGCCTGGCGAAGTAATCAATCGTCTTTTTCTAATCACGCCGATATGAATTTTCGTGCGTGTGAAAATCGACACTTCCGAGTTTTTGGATTCCGGCTCGTGTAATGCATAGACAAGATTTTTTGATGAAATCTGAAATCAGTTGTCTTAATCTACATGACATCACCTAAAATATGACTTACCTCTGATCAATTTTTTCCCGCCCGTACCCTTAAAATCAATGCTTGACCGAGCTGCACCTTACTTTTGGGATGCCCTTTACATCCTAAAACTGAAAAGGTTAAAAGTTTCCACTGCTTCATATCTACATATGTCCTTGGGCTTTGATGGAAAACAGTTCGAGATCAATCAAATCATTAAACACAGTGTCTACAGATACAACATTATGCGACAGGTTGCCTAAATAAAATGTGATGAACAGAAACACAAATAGTAGCGGTCATGGTATTCTAAATGTGATTGTATAAGCTAAATATTTGACCTGTGACCACACCACATGGTAAAAAGTATGCAGCCACACACATAAACTTATGCACTTTGGTCGCTCTCTCAATTGCCTGGACCTTTTTGGCCTCACCTTCTATCGAAAAAACGAAAATTCGATATTTAGCCTTTTGACCGTTTTCCAGGTCACATGGTTCAATGTCACATACGCACATATACATATTCTTAAGTCAGGTTATGCATTTCCATTTCCAAAATTGCAACCTTCGACCACAAGCCTGTGTCCTAGTTGGTTCGAAATGGATGCCCTTATTTTAATTCCATACTTGTAAATTAAAGACATAATTATGGCAAGAATCGAACTCGAATGCATTCATCCAATGCGCAAGCCCATCCTCGCTGTACTAGTCCGCTAATTTCGACATATTTGCTCAAATATTCATCCATAAATTACCAAACAAATACAAACCAATATTGACACATTGATATGATCAATTACGACGCATAAACCTCATTTGATAATGTTTTTTTTTTTAAAAATAGGTGCATAAACGTATGCGTAGTCGTCAACTTCTTCCAATATGCTTCAACCAATTCATTCTGTAGTATAAATATTTATCGGTAAGATAAACTATTATTAACATTCAATTTCCGCATTGGGAGACCTCGAATTAGTTTCTCATTATTCTCATTTCAAAACAAACATTCTGGTCTGAAATACTCTCAAGTAATATGTACTTACAATATTACAAATGACATTATGGGATTAAATTAAAGCACATCAACTTACTATTTCTGGAGCAATGTCCGCTATCACTCATTATCTGTACCATTGGTATCTGCTCAGCTCTTCTCTCCTCCTCTCATCATCATCGCATTTCTATTTCTTCGACTTTCTCGTCAACAAACGTATCATCAAGCGGGCCTGACATTTGCCGGTATTTCACGACGAACACCTGTAAATAATTTACAAATTCATTACTCTTCGTAACCTTCGTAAATAATATGCATACATGAAATTCACTACACACACCGAGCCAAGAAGTATAATTGAGTTATTTAGGGCTATTTAGGTCTACATATATGTAATAGTCATCAGAAGGATACCTAAAACTTTCTGTTAACTAAATTGCTTCTATTTCATAAATTATACGTCACGTATTATTGGCTGTGAAAAGTGCATGCATACGCATTTTATACCAACGTAAGATTATTGGACACTTTATCACTCTTTAAGGGACACGAACATTAGGTTCCAACGCATACTTTATTAACAACAAAACTGGTGGAGAGGGGGCTTATCGACCAGGAGCAAAAACTGTACCCACCCATCAACCCACGGATATATTTACTGGTTTACATGTTTATTTACCTTACACCACTTTTAGCTTTAATTAAATAGGGTGTCAAACAAATAAGTACTATTGATTTTTTACCGGCCTGGCGTTTTATAAAAATGTTGCACTAAATATTTACATAATCCAAACTAGTAATAATATTTGCAATTTTTGTCAAATAAAAATAGAAATAAAGTCCAGGTAGAATGGGTACAATTTAAACATAACACTATTTACTTGGATAACTTGAACTACTACTACCAGTAATTTTTGCAAATATGTATTTAATATTTCGATATCTAGCATACAACTACCAAATTAGATCAGAGGTTATTAACAAATAAAAAATTACATAATTTTGCGCAAAATTAAACATGGCATGAGATGAAACCTTTTTATGCATGTTAACGTTCTGTCGTGAATCCGTCCATCCGTGGGCACATAGTAGAAAAGGAATTGAACTACTGAGATTTTCGCACTCAAATGATATGTTCAATGTTTTATGTCGTCGTCATTAAAAATAGTGGTTCACAAGCCTGCCAAATTTTCTTGACGACTTAACATTAGTCCCTAATTTTTTGGGGCCAGTCCGCGGTTCGGTTATTCCTCATTCAAATCAAACTTTTATAGTTACAGGAGTTTAATAGTACAACTTTTATAGTTAATAACGCCGTCTGGGACGACGTTGCTAAATAAGTGCTCCAATTGTGTTTCAAAAGTAATCAGTATCGAAAATATATTTATCACGTTATCGTTAATACTAACGATGTTTCTGAAGAGCTAGTAAACCTACACCACCATCCGGAATTTGCTCCCGACTGATTCGCGTTAATACGAAATTATGACAACTTTCACTCCGAGTAATTAGGGGACGTTCGTAAACTTCGTAACGCAAAGGGGGGTGGGTGGGTGGTCAGAGCCCAATGATATCGTGCCTATGTGACACATGTTAAAGGGGGTGGGTGGGTGTCCAAAAAATCAAAAATTTGCGTTATGAAGTTTACGAACGTCCCCTTATCGTCACTAAAAATTAACATTCTTCCATAATATGAGAAATAAACATCCTTGAGCCATATATCTGAGGAGAAAGTTTTGCAAAGTAGAAGAATTATTGCTACTCACAGATAACATTGCGATATTTTTTAACGAAGACTTGATAATGTATCTATAATTTAAAAAATAAATGGATATTTCTCTAAGTTATCGAACGTATAACTCTAGATTTGTAATACTCAGTCACAAAATAAAATAGTTAATTACACCTCCAATTTAAATTTCAGTTTGTCGCAGAACTACAATTAGTCACATTTTCATTAAACAAGATGGTGAAAGGAGGTTGACACCGTTCAATAATAACATATAGTTTGAAGTTATTATTATACACGTGGGTGGGGAATTATTATCTAAGCAATAAAACACACATGTGGTTTATTTAACTGCTCAAAACACCATAATTCGTAAAATAGACGTATTAACCATTTGTATATTACAACTTCTCCTTATCCCATTCAACTTAACTTAACGCATTATTATAAAGCTCACTTGTTAACGCGAGATTCCATTAGGGTATCAAATTCTAATTGGTAACAGGTGAAGAGGACACAGAATGATAATAATAACACTATTTTCGCTCTTTGATTCCTTTCTCCTCCAACAGCACTCGTCCGTTGGATGGGTTCTCTAGAACTAAACACGAAGCCAGCTTATAGGCTTGTGACTTTGTGAGGTACATGCTGATACGATACGAGGAGGAAAGCAACACAACGATGCAAATGCAAACTATGTGTGAACTGACCGATCGGGTTCCGAGCAGGGTTTACCATGTGTACAATATAAGTATGTCTGCAATTGTTCGACTCCATGGGGCATAAACAATGAAGAAACAATGGAATTAGGTAGGACTAGATACCGTTGTGGAACAAGCGTGATATATTCCATACCACAAATCAGCTAACGATTTTGTGGGCTAGTGACTTGTACAGACATTGTGTAGGCCAAAGGATCCGGGTTCGAATCCCAACCCCGAATCCTAGTTATGCAAAAGATGAAATTAAATATATAAAAATTAATGTAAAAAATAAAACACCTGCGCGCGCGTGCAACAAAGGAGCGAAACTATGGCGAAAAACATGTATGCGCAGGTTGGTCGCCTTATTTGTAACTACAATTTCGACATTTGTGAATTTTGTCTCCCCCACGGTCACCAGGCCGTTGCAGGTCAGGATAACATATCCCGTTGGATAGGCCTTGAAAAGCGCATATTTTTTTCAAGGCTTATGCAAAAAAAAAGTATTTATGACCTAGCGTCGTGACCTACAGCGCTCGAATTATAATCAACCCTGTCCCTTAACTTGACATTGTTATTTGAGGTTCAAGTCTCAGTCCAGGCAGACGGACATAACGATCTTATAAAGGGGTTTCACTTTTATAATTGTGATCCTTCTGTAATAAATAAACACACTCAGCGCTGCCAGAGGATGAGTACATACATATATTTGTATAGATTAGTTAGGTTAAAACACCGGCAGAGTCGAGCTAGAGGAGGCTCGACTCCATTTATTACCAAGCCATAAGATTCTCATGCATTACTCGTATAATATTATTGCCACAAACTTTTAGTACACATCGCATCACACGTTGTTAAATTGCTTGGCTTTTTACGGCGCAGCAGCAGTGTCGAATTACGTAAGTTATAGCGCATTCCTTCATGTGAGTACGGAATCGAGAGGAAAGCTTCGTGAGGTACAAGCGTGGGCTTACTGCATGACTGAATGACTCGAGAGAGAGAGTTGTACAGTACAACATATTATTTATATGAAGCTTGCTAGGCTTGCTACCCTAAGGAAAAAATATTATATCCGCTCGACTCGTTTGTGTACGTAGTCATAAATTTTCAGGCATGTCAAGAGTAACACCGTGGTTGAGTATAGAAATTATGTAGTCCTCCTTGATAGCGTTACTGCGTTAGTTTTGAGCACGAGCTGCCGTTATGTTTTATGATTTAGAGGCACAGAACAGGTTGTGGTTGTGACTAACATGCTCATCCGATCAGTTACTTAGATTGTGATACTACGGAGATAATAGTTTTTGAAATCCTCATAAAAAACATCACGAAACATTACCACTCCCAAGGTTTACTCAGAGTTCAGACTCAGGATGAACTTGGGCAAAAACTGCCCAAAGATTTATGCTTTACATGTCCATGCTTGATTGATTTTGATGATTAGATTATCGGAAACTATGAAATTATATTTCCTATTTCTCAGCTTGTTATTAATTAATTTTGAATAGAAATACAGTTATATTTGCGATTGGTTCTTTTTTATATACTTTTCGAAAACTTTTATTGATGACAAACCGTTCGTTAGTAGTAATTCAGTCTTGGAATTTGGAAGTTATTTTGGGTTGAAACCACTTTATGCGATCACCATGTCCGTCCATCCGTAATACGAGGATAAATCTCAAACTCTGCGTCTTTAGGTTTTTTTGTTTTAATAGGATAAAGAGTAAGGACTGGGGTAAAGTTTGTTGGCCCTAGGTCAAGCGTAAGGTCATAATACTTTTAATGCCAAAAGCCATGGGACGGGTTAAATCGATAATATTTTCCAAGATCTAGCGTTATTATGGCATGCGATGACCGTCTATAATGTCGAATTTTAATTTATACGTTAGTTCGGGCAAGGACTACACAAATACTAATAATCAAACTCATTTAAAAGATCATCATCTTCGTCCCTCCAAATAACTCGCAAACGGTTACAGCTTGAAGAATTTGTTCCTTGGTTCATGGTGCAGATTAGAAAACGAGATATAAAAGTCGTGGACTAATAGTACCCTCTAAAGCGACGTAAATCCACATGAATGTTCTTTTAACATTTCAATTACATCATTCTTGTTACAGTTAAATATTACTTTTTGCCCTTTGATTACACTCGTTTGTAACACTTTATTTTGTTTTATGCTTATTTATGTATGCAAGCGCATGCACGGAGTGCTGCCAATCATGTATTTGCATAACTGGAATATTAATGCAACTTATATAATTTAAAAGCACAACCGACTTGAACATCTAAATAGGTAATGACCCCATGAAAAGCATAAATTTCGAATGATGCACCCATAGAGAAACATAATATAAATAGGATGTACCTTACGTATTACGTGAGTTTATTATCGTTAGTTTTGGCTTTAAAAATCACGTTACTAAATACAGAAATATCTGTAAGCTTATGATTTTTACGAAGCTTGACCCCTCGTTTTTTTGTAAATTATTAATCGATATAATATAAGTATTTGTTAACAATTTCATGGTAGTTTTAAATAAAATAAATTTCATTAAGCTTTTTTTTGGTGGGGGGTTCCTGAATTTGAAGCTGTTTTTTCTCCTGTAAACTATTTTACCAGAAGGAAACGAAGACAATTACAAATACCCTCATAGTCGATTAAATCTATGTACGTCATATCAAATTTGGTCACGTTTTGACAACTTGTGTAATGATTTGGTGGTTAAGTTAGCTACAATTTTTTGGCCCCCATTAGATAAGATTATTTTTCTGGCAACTTTCTAGTAAAAATTGTGAATTTTTCCCAGAAACATAAATAATCTCAAAACAAAATCCAATTCTCGTCCAATTGCATGCATCACTCGGAGGCATCAGAGTGGCCATCATATCCCTCCAAAATTAGCGATTGCTAAAACCATGACTAATTGATTATTTATTAGATTAACTTTTCTGAAGCAGCCCGCCAAGAATCACGCGTTTTTGGTGTATGTCATTTTCATGCCATCAAAGTTGAGGCCTTTCCGTTCTTTTTAAAACAGAATCAATTTTGTCCCGCTAAAATCAAAAAATTGACAACAGTACGAAAAAATTCGGAAAAATCAGCTTCATAAAGTTAGGGCAATAAATCCCCCATGCGATTGAGGCGAAGTTAAAAAATTGGCAAAACCCACGTGCTTCGCCTCAAACGATGCAATCCGCCTGTAAAAAATGTTGAGATCAGGACCTTGCCGGGTAGGGTTTGATGGTTTGTCAAAGTTACCGCGGAAGCCTTGGGATATCTGCGACATTAGAATTAGGATATGGGAGGGAGGGGTTTGTATAACATGGGCTGATATGGGAAAATTAAATAACCGTGGGGACATTGTCCCTCTGTCCCAACGCTTCCATGTCCACTGGTTTATTGCATTGTGCGTGGTCCTCAACTTGAAATATGAATGATTGTGTTATATAATGCAAGATTATAAAATGGCGAATAATTACAAATTGCAATATTGCCTATTATAAATCTCTAAATGTTGTGGCTTTCCATCCGGGTCAATCCAGGGTACGATATGAGCAGCAGCACGATCAGGGAACGTCCATAAATTATGTCATGCAAAAATGCCGATTTTTCATACTCCCAGAACAAAATCCCTTAATTGTCGATTAATATTTATTTGACTTTTTGCGGTTAACCCATATAGTTTGAAATGGTTTCTCAAAACTAATTATAACGTATAATAAACTCCAGCAACTAAACTAGTATAATGCAGCCAGCGGAAGCGAAGTAGTTAAAATTCTGCATTGCATACCACATTTTCGATATGCATCCGAACGCTTCAAAACGCGAAAATGTGATATCTTAGACCTTTCGATATTTAATGACCTTTAACCTAGTTTACACGGTCACCAGTCGATGTACGTTGAAGTGACGATGATTTCTGAAATCCCCGCCCCCAAATTAATCAACAAGGTTTAGGCTTAAATTTTGAAAATTTGAAATCATTTACGCGGTCGCTGTAGGTCGAAATAATGTCGACCGATTATTGAAATTCTCGCCCCAAAGTGGGTTTAAAGCGGTCACAAATAAAATTTTGACATTTTTAGCCTTTGATCACATCACCGTGGCGCAGTGACCTTTCGACCTACCAGGTCTGAACTTCCTCTTACGTTTAAACTTTGATGTCGATATCCGAAAACAGAACTCGAAAAAGTTGATTTGCTCGAGAGTTATCATGCTGACAGGCAGACGGACGGACATATACAAAGTAATACGTGGCTTCAGTTCCTTCCGCTACTTAATAATTATTTTCCCGTTATCAAAAATAGACCGGATGTGTGCATGACTGATTAAAGCATAAGACGAAGGGAATGACTTTATCTCATTTCAAGACCATTCACCCTCGTTTGAATCGTCTTGCCTGCCATGCCATATTTATTATGTTTCCTTTTTCCTCGTTCCTTGCAAGTGCAAGTCCTTTCATGCGATATGCAAAAAAATCAATATCAATACTAATAAGTATATTATAACACGTGAGCACTATAACCGGGATATTTTGGCAATCTTGGTATTCAAAATGTTACAATATGTTGTATGAAATATTTCATATTATCTAGAATGGAATTATATGAAATCATACAACATTCTGGAGAAACACAATTGTATTCATTAGCATTATAACTATGATGATTTGAAAAATGAAAGATTTAGCTCATCCCAACATCATTATTCCCATGGACCATGTATCGTGTACAATTTATGAAAATGTGCAAGGTGAATAACTGACGGAACCACAAATTAAACAAATGATACGTACATATAGTTGTTACTAACAGTTATTTTGATTGATGACTTAAACCGAGGAGTGTCTGAAACATTGGATAGATTTTTATGCATTTCATGCAATGCACGTAGCTACGAGATGAAGTTGAGCAGATGAAAACCAGAAAAGATTGCTTACCATGCACGCATCTTTGTGGTTCACACATAAATTAAAACAATTAACCAAGAATGTGGAAAATAATTGAGTAGCATGCAAACCGAATGTGGGTTAAAAAAACTCGAGCGAAATAATTATAGGGAGCTGAGATAACTTTGCTTGATGATAGAGGGAGAATTATGTTGTAGATCTTCCTCTTAGCGCGATCACTCAAATTTTATTCAAGTTTCAGTACAATTTTTTTTAGCTTTTGCACCAATATTTTGCCAACATACGTACTAAAATTTGGACCATAACAAAATAATCAATAAATTCCAGAGTGGCGATGCGATGTCTCCCTTTTTTTTAAATGTCTCCCTATTCGAAACTGCAATTTGTCCAAAATAGCCGTTAACTCATTTGAATATTTTGACCATTCGTGAGGGGAAATTTAATTAGGTTCGTCGCACCACGACCACACCGAGCCCTATCAGTAGAAAAAAATAAAACCACGCCCCAAATAACCGTACTACACCACTAAAAATGAAATCCCGCCGAACCCGTCTGCGGTGCGCGCGGTTTCCAAACCAATGGTTCGGCGATCGCACTGTATTTTTCTACTTTGGTTGGGGCGCACGCGCTTTAGAGCTCCTTAGAGTGCGAAAATTTCCCTATTGTATTGTACATTCTATATAAGTAATACGGAAAATGCAATTGTTTTGCACTTTGTTCGAACAATTTTCCAAAATGGCTTCCAAATTTGAGACAGTGGAAAAATTCTAGGACTAGTATTTCTGACTTTCAAAATTATGTTCGTAATTATTTCCGTGATATTTGACCTTTGGACAGCTTTTGGTCAAAAATTAAAATTTTAAATAAAACATACCAGCAAAATATTTATTTATTGCGACGCGACCAGTAGAACATACGTACATAACGTCACCCGCCGCTACATATAAGTCACATGCCCCTCTTCTTCATAAGCCAATAAAAATGAAGTAAACGTCTGGAATTTTATAAGCCTACACGACTTGGCGAGACAGTCGTGTAACTTCAGTAAACCCGTAAATGGTTACAAAAAATCCAGATATGATTCATTCTGGGTCAGCAAGCACATTTGAATTAAATATGAGGAAATACACACGCGGACAAATCTAAAATAAACATGAGGTTTTTACATTGCTTAATCCTTCAACTTTCTGTGTTGGTTCGATAGTAAATAAAATACTATATACTAGTGTAGACTTGAATGCTTGATAATAGTTCGTACACAATGTAGTGCAATGGTACATTACGTAAAGTACTTTTCCAATGCTTTAACAGCACTTTTTTTAGTTTTATCTTCACGATATTGAAATCTTTATCAAATCCACATTCTAAATTCAGACCTAATAAATATGACGAAAATGCTTTACTTATCCTGTGTCATTCATGGCAGTTACATAAAATTGGTGATTTCACATTCATACATACCAAGCTCATATAATCCGAAATACAGTTTGATAAAATCATGTAAAAATAAATGCAAGTATTTTATCACTAAATGTGGGTATCAATGTTTTATGGAGTAGTTGCAACCCATGAATAAACTATACATACATTTCGTAATATGTGTTGTGTCATCTATCTAATTGATAGCATTATCACACAAATTCAGGCATTAGTTTTGTTGCATTGATTAAATATTAGTTATGGATAACAATAATTGACTCTTTAAAAATTATATGAAGCTATAAAATCGATTTTCGTGCAAAACCCTCGTGCATAATTATTTATTTTGCTATTTTGCGTACCCACTGCAGTCCTACCCAGCGCTGCGGCCTAATAACAAGCTATCACTACGGGATATTAAAATTAGCCAGACCACTCAACAAAGCACATACATATTTACTACAGAGGTCAACGCCGACCAATTTGTCCGCGGCGACGGCGCCAATTTTGAAAGATTTTTCTGCGGCGCCCCAATGTTATAGGAAATCAGCTTTGTCGGCTGCGGCGCGTCAAAACCGTTCGGCGTCTGGCGGCGCGGCGGCTTATAATCGGCGGCGTTGACGTCTGATTTACTATCCAGAAATATAATATCTCATTTATTTTGGAAATAGGTCGTATTATATACTTATACATATTGGCAAATGTTTTTAGTAAAGCAACAATGAACAATGCACAAAGCTTAAATTTAGTAACCTTGAGTTGAATTAGTAGAACAAACGTTTTAAATAGGCCACGGATATCATAATATTAGTTATTTATTATTCCAATGATCATTGTGATATTCAAAAACCAGGTTTACACACATCGGAAGTTAGAAAAATACTTCGACTTGTTTAATCAGCATAGTATGGAAAAAGATATTACTTGTTTCTCATGCTCTTCTCAAGGATCAGAACCAATATGAATTCCTACGAAACGAGGGTTTGTGTCGTACATATATTTCTTAGCGTGGAGCCGATTTTCTACCAGCATCATCAGAATAAAACTGATTATGACATTCTGAGAATACATTAAATATAATGACCAAGTATTTTCAGACTGTCAACTGTAACGCAGCCAGTTCAAGCACACAAACCGGGTCATTTCCTTTGGGTATTTTATTTATTCAAATTATTTTATTCCTTTCGCCAAAATCTCTTCAATATATCCCATTCATACGTACCCGTAGTCAGGAGTTAAAGATTTACAATGCCAAGCTACAGCCAACGTGACAAGATGTTGTGCATTTGTATAACATTAGTCTTATGGAACATTAATTTGAATTTCCCTGGGCATAGGCATACAACTCTAACATCAAATTTAATGGATGGAATTTGAATACAACGGGACTGAATATTACCCATCGCTTTTACGGTTTATCCTAAGCATTCATTTAAACTACAGAAACAAACAATGTTTGTTTCAATGAATAGTGGGACAATTAATCAGCAATTTATGGGTCCCATTTGAATTGATGACAATATAGATTAAATAACAAGTCAACGTGCTATCCATTCATGGCCAGTGTTCGGTGACATTACATTTAAGCACATCACGTCTGCATACTAATTGCATTACGAAGAGGAATGCAACGCAAAACACGAAACGTGAAATAATTAGCAGGTAAAACTTCATATATATATAAAGAAGAATTCTCGGATGACATGGTTGAAGGAAGAAATTGAATTTATTTCCCAAGCTTACGGCACGGAACTCGTGTCATCATCAGGGACAAAATATTTGGAAATTAAAACACGATATGTCACATGCATGAGAGTTACAATAATTTGTTGTTTATAATTGTCGTCACGGGTGTTTGATGAGTGGCAGCATTAAAGATGACCAAATTGGATTCAGTTGTTTTCCGTTGTCCTGATTTATGGCGTTGGGACATTTTCTGATATATAAACTTTCAAGAAAGTTGAATTGACTATATATAGAAAATATATATAGAAAATTGAATTGACTTATGGAAATCCGTCCACCAGCGTCGAAGGTACATTTCCGCATGCCGTTCCCTGTTCTAATGCAATATTTGTGTCTGCTTTAATACATACGTGTTTTGAAATAATTTTGAGTGAAAGCCCAGCATGCATATGTATGCATACATCCTCGCGCGTGTGTACGTGCTACTACTCATCACCGGGTGGAGATAAATCTCTGATTTCACAATGTGGATTAAACTATATAGTCATGTCCAAAGCCGCTCCCACTCTATGTTTATATATTTTCTGATATATAAACTTTCATATATATAGCGCGCGAAAGGTCCATGTTTGAACTCCGACCAAACCATACTATTTAAATTCACGGTCAATAGTCATCAGTCACATTTATTGTATGCATACATTATATACATATAGAACCCAGATTCATAAGCATGGTACCTCATCCCCCACGATCTACCCTTTAAGATATAGGTTATATACGTAGTTACTAGTTGTGTAAAACTTAAATTAGTTATATCCCAACTAAATACCTCTAGTAGGCAATGCCTAGTAATGCCTACTAGGCATCCTAATAACGCTTAATAATTTACATTTACATGATTTTGGGTCTGGCAATTTGTAGAATTGTGTTACGACATTTCCGCATTCTATTATCCTCAGCATAAGGTATGCATCATGTTAGCTTCGGAGAAACAAGATTCATCTAGTACACCTGAAAGTGAATATTTCGTAGTTCATTCTTTCGACCGTCGTAATTATTTGCTGGCCTTAAGATTCAAGTAAATTGGATATTGAAATGAAAGTGCGAAGTGCCGAGGATAAGTGAAAAATCAAGTTTTGGGAAATTTACTATACACAACCCAGGGAAAATGAGATTCTAAAATGAGATTCTTCCCCTAGTTTATTTCATATTCCATGTACACAACCTCGCATTCGCAATGACGGGCAACAGTTTCTTGCACGACAACTGCCAGCATGCGTACGTGCTATCCTTTTTATATGTAAAACCCCTCAATAAACTACAACTTTAATCTGCAATCAAACTCAACTCCTAACGCATTACAATTACAAGATAAAGATAAGTACATGCAGCAGCTTGGATGTCATACCAAATCTTACTCTCCAACTATTGCTGAAACTACCAACATAATTTTAGAGTTCGAACATCTCGAGAAATCATAATATGACAAAGTGTAAACCATGTTACAGACATCGTTGTGAGGAGTCATCAAACGATTTGTTATTTACTGGGTTATGAAAATATGATTTTTGTCAGAGGCAATTTGTTTCTAATAGAATTTATTACCAGAATTCTGTACGAATGCCAGTTCAGTGCCGTAGCCGTTGTTCTTATTTCAACATCGTTGGTCTTGAAATATTCTGTTTGTTTCATCACTCACATCACTTCCCAATGTTTCGAGCACACTGCTGATTTTTGGTCACCGCACCCCATAATTTGTTTCAAGAGAAAGGTCTCGGAAATTGGAGTCAGAATATATATGTAACTTTGTGGGGTCTCTCTGAAAAAGTTCTGAATTTAGTTTGATACTAAATACAACACTGGATGGCGCTAAACACAAATTACATAAATATATTCGACTCCACTTTCTGAGATTTTGATACCCATTTTATGGTGCCCAAATGTTATGCAAACTTATTTGCATTCCCCATGAACCAATTGAACCTTATGGCGCTAAGCAAGCTAGCCGCGCTGGTCATTTTATCGTGTGGTATACAAAGGAACGGCGGGTAACGAGTTCAACGTCAATTCCTATTACTGTCAGCGTACAACCTCGACTATCATGTGCTCGTATCCTTCCCATACTATTAGTAGGGTAGGGATAACGCGGGAGTAAAATTTTGGTCGAGGTTGCATGCTGACCATAATACAATAGAAAATTTAATTTATGTTTGCTTTATTTACAATTTGTTCATTTCAGCTGAACCATTTCGAGATATTTGAGTTCAAAGTTTTTTCAATATGTTCTAAGGCGAGCCCAGAAACCTTCACGTTGTCCTATGTTACTATGAGAGGGGGTCCAAGGCTCCAATGATATCGTGCCTATGTGACACATGTTAAAGGGGGGAGGGGGGTCT
Organism: Folsomia candida; assembly: GCF_002217175.1. Lineage (NCBI taxonomy): Eukaryota > Metazoa > Arthropoda > Collembola > Entomobryomorpha > Isotomidae > Folsomia > Folsomia candida. Next base: position 20,329,020 of record NW_019091193.1, on the reverse strand, counting down.
AGAAAATCGCGATTTTGACGTGACATACTTTATGGATCTCGCCTCTTTTTTGTAAAGGAATTGACTCGTTAATTGCTCGTGAATTGCCTTTGTAGGGATTTGCAAATGCATAAAGTCCCTGCCACTGCAGGGCTAAAAATAGCCCGCGTAGAAAATATAACTTTGAAAGTTTAAAATTTGAAAGAAGCAAGCCTACTGGTCTTGGTAGACAGGGGGAAGATTTATAAATACTTCAAAAATTTGGTGCCAAATAATCATTTAGTAAAATCCAAGGGGAGTTGATAATAGTCCGGTCAATTCGGACAAAAATTTAGAAGTGGACTGACTCGGACATAATGGGCTTAATAGGTCGTACCTGGTGTGGTCGCGGTAATAAATTATGTAAGACCGAGACTCATTTTTTGCTTAATTTATTATCTTTAACTGTCAACGACTGATTTACATCACACTCACTCACGATGTAAAATCCAATAAAAAATAAAGCTTCTCATCCATGATCAAGTCTCTTAGAAAACTGATATTAAATCATTACTGACTGGAGCACTTATGACTTTAGCGGCATAGTACTAAAGGGTATTGCCGTTTAGTAATGTTACAGTAATAAATTAATTGCCATCAAGAAACAATCTACTACCAATCCGGTAAGAAGTTTACTACCATACTGTACGGAGTCGTCTATCTATGTGACTTTACCAGATTTTTACCAGTGTAACATCAGCCAAATCGAGACTACAGGAGGAAAACATTGATTTATTACTTCCTTCCGCCCCTCATGTAATGTCACTATTACAATCATGAAACCTTCCACCGGGGAAGTTTCCGGGTTATTCATACAAAATCCACCCATAAGTTGTATTTAAGTGTTGTAAAAAACGAGACAGTCAAATCAATATCAACCAACCATGCAACGACAACGCCCATGTAAAGTCTAGCAGGATCAGTTTCTTATCCACAAGTTATTTACCCGGACCGAACTCGAGTCGATCATTTTATATGCGTTCGGATATAAAAAAAAGACCTATTACAGTATTCCACTCAATCGAGCGGACTAATCCTAAGAGTCGGATATAAAACCACGAGAAGCGACGGTGGTTTTAAGCTCTGAAGAAACATGATATGTAAAATCGTGACGTAAGATAGAAGGGTTGTATTTGAGAACCAGTACCTTTACCCACGTATGTAATTGGTTTCATTCCTACATTTTTAACAGAATGTCAGAATGAATGATCACTGCACTCAATCCACCCATAACTCGTCAGCAACGTGGTGAATAACAACGAGATTATGCATTATGTGTTACGTGAATTAGAGAATGGTGTATCCCAAGTTTTTGCATCTTTTTCGCCACATACCAATTATTGTTGTGGGATTTCTCATATTCCGGAACGATAGATAGATAATCCGTATTAAAACTTCTAGTCACATAATAACAGCCATGATGGTCGTAATTAATTGAGACGAACCGTAACGGGCAGCAACAACAACTGGCAAATAAATGGGCTTGGTAAAGTAAGGATGAATCGGTGTTTTATTTATGGGACCAGCGTGAGCATTCATTCTCCCCAACCAACCTAACAAGATGTAGACTCTTCCATAATAAATAAACTCTAGTAACAGATATAATAAAGTAAAAGAAGCGAAATGACCAAAATTCTGCTATGCTACGATGAGATTCCAGGTCAGTTGGGCGAAATGACATTAATATATTTTGATAGTGTCTGATATGCATGATTCAGTCCCACTCAAAGAATTTCGACATATTGCTATGGGTCATAACTCGGAGTCCAGCAATTTGACCCTTTATCACGCCCCTACGAGATATGAGCAACTGATGGCGTTGCTCTGATTGACATCATTTCATTTAAAAAAAATTAGATATAGATTCATGAAAACCGAATTTTAAAAAGTTGACTTCCAGAGTTATCGACGTCAAACGACGAACAAATTGATCGTAATAAGTTGCTTCAGTTCCTTTTGCTACTTAATGATATTGCATACAACGAATTGGCAGAAAGCTGTTGTGCCACCATAATTTAAATAAATATTAAATTTTCTATTATTGTTGACATGCTGCTCTTGTCGAACAAGTAACAAATGGACATTTCTTGCCACGGTAAAAAGATGGGCTGGAAGGAGCTTGCCTCGTAGCGTGAAGTTAATTTACCCGCCCACTGAGCTTAGTTTGATTTATGTTATGCAAAACCAACGCAACTAGTTTAGGTTTTACATATCCATCATCCCAATTTTGTGAGAAGAAATTATCATGACGTAATACAAGAGCAATTATTTTTATGGAAGCAGTAAATATGAAAAACACGTCGTTTGTCACATTAAAAGTTTATTTCATAAGTAATTGTGACGGGATTTCTAGCTTCCAAAACCGCCCATAGATTAGTATTGGAGCAATGGGTTGAAATCATAGACTCAATATATTAATTAAGGTTGAAACTGTATGGTTAAGTAGAAAATTGCATAAAAGCTCATGGGTGAGGCCTCTATGAGCATAATTTTAGGCTGGATAAGATGCCTATCTATTATCCTCCTTTGTTAACAAAGGGATGAGTCGTATTATCTAGCATGATCTATGCATCGGAGGGTGGTTTATATTCAATTTAAATGTGACTCCATCAGAAGTGAAACGGGTAATACTATTTACTAATTACTACTGCAGTAAAAATCTCTGTGGGACGGAGAAATAGAGACTTTGGCTTCTTTTAACATACTTTGAGCTCACAGAGCGGGAAATTTTCCGTCCCACAAAGATGTGTACTCTGCAATAGTGAACATCTAGTATAATTTTTAATATTTATGGAAAAATACAAAAATGTTGGAAGTCTAATGACACAAGATGGACAAATCGTAGGTTTCGATCAGTGACTTCTTGAAAGATGGTTGAAAAATGGTTGGTCACCAAAATTATTCCATTTTAATGACTAGTAAAAATGTAGGTATGTAAAATATTGGCTGAGCCGAGTTTTTTCTCGGCCTCTTTGAGGAAATGCAAAACCATAAAATAAGTTACCACCATGCCAAAAACGTTAAAATGTCATTGGTCATAAATTATTCCAACTTTACTCGAACATAATTTACGTCGAGCATGTTTTCAATCAAAGTCATTCGATTCTTATGTAATCTGGTACCCTGAAAGACATTTAAATTCTAGCCATGGCCTTCTATGACGTTAAACTAAAGTAGTATTTTGTAAAGCTTGATTAATTATTTATCAAACCGGTTAGCATACATATGTTTAATTCCAAGCGTGCACTTTGCGGAAAGCGTAAGACATAAACAAAGTCATGGCTAAATCTGGTTCAATCATAATGAAGTTGCGTTTTTAACATTATTATTGTTCAACCATTGCTTAATTTACAATACGTATCGATGTTTGACTACTTCGCTGATTAAACTTTTGAATTTTCTTGAGGATTTATTTATTACGTTCAGTGAGAAAAAAACGAGAATCGAAATTGACAGCGGAATTATTCATTTCGATTTATCAAGTGCAGGAAACTAAACAAATCTACTTACAATGGAGATCTCCCAACGTATGCTCACAGATTTGGACCAAACTAGCGTCAATCGATCACAAATATAATTAGGTTGAAATTTGCAAATGGGACTATCTGCCAATGCGCAGGTTTGGCGGAAATATTTGCATAAAAAGAGCAAACAACGCACCCCCAAGAAATTTTTCATTTTCCAAATTTCCTGCGCATTTTTCCCGCTTGGGAAATATCTCCGCCAAACCTGCGCATTGGCAGATAGTTCCATTTACAAATTTCAATCTAATTATATTTGTGATCGATTGACGCTAGTTTGGTCCAAATCTGTGAGCATACGTTGGGAGATCTCCATTTTTAGTACGGCAACGAGCACTTGAGTTATAATTTTTACGCGTTTCCCGTACATTTTTATTACAGGTGGCATATCGATCGGTTTGACAAATGATAATGTGATACAGATAACTTACGATTTATCCAGCAAATGCCGTCTTCCCTTTACTGATATTTTTTATGACTTTGATATTTGATTACATTGGACAGATATTTAGACTGTGTATGTATCCGTTTGCTTTTCTTGTAGTTCAACTTTATCAAACTACCCCATTGACCAGTTGGTTCTCATCACGTTTTTAACTGGTCCTATTTGTGCTGGATTCGTCCAGGACCAAGGGCACCGGTAAAAGACGTGCTTAGTTTGTACGTATGACACGAGCTTCGCCCGGTACCAGGGGCTCGATCTTAGGACGTACGGAGGTGGTCACAACCATACCACCTCGAGATGGGGTTGTATGGTTGTTTGAATTTAGACGTGTTAAAGACGGCCGAGGGACGAAGTCCGATGAAACTAGTGCGCCACATTTAAATATTTGGCAGCATGGATGTTTTTGCTTCTAGTTTTACTTCCAGTCAGCAGCTAGCGGTCGGACAGAGGACATTTACAGAAATTCGACGAAAAAAATTACCAGACGTGCTACTAAAAATTTTTAAAATTCGCGAGTATTACTAAACTCTCAGTAAACCAGACGCCAAAACTTGGAAAATCCTTGAGACTGAAATAGTTAAACGATACGGTATGTAGTATTTTTTACATTAGTTATAATATAAAGTTTGTGGGTGTATCGTTAAAACTTTATTTATATTCTGTTTAGGAAAATACGAAGATGCTCGCCTAAATCTTCCACTTCTTGCACAAGGAGGAGGGATTAGTAGTGGCGCAGAACTGGGGGTCGACTACGTAAGACTGTCAACAGAAAACTTTTTAACGCTGACTCAAGTGGCGATGACGAGAATGATAGTCCGTTAAAGAAGAGCTACATGTAAAACCTAAACAATCTAACTCATTCGTAAACATAATTTACCGTTTCATTCTAACTTGTTTGCATTAATTAATATAATTAAAATAACTAATTTTTCAAAGGACGAGCCCCGATGAGTTCTTTGTCCCAGGTACGAAGCCAAAATATTGATCAAGGGTCATTTAATGGAACAATTGCACTTACTCCAAAAACCCATGGTATGCAGTTCACTTCCTTCTACAGTAACAATTTAAATTTTAGGGGCGTATCTATTTTTTTGGTGCAGATATAATTCGTAAACTGGATTACCTTCAAGCGACCATTAACGAGCTTCGAGAAACTTTACATCTGACTTTGCGTAATCAAAATAGGACGATTATCGAAGACCTTGATGACGACGAAAAGGTTATTCCATTAAACAACTTGACGGAGTATGACGAATTGGAACGAAAAAGAGTTGACCCTAAAATTCGACAAGCATTGGTTAACATCAAGCTTTCAAGTTCACCCCAATCTTTTTAGCTCTGTTTATCATAATTTATGTATTGTAATTTCTAGATAGCGAGATTGTTAGGCTCATGCAGTAGAGGCACAGATGCTATTTACCGCGTGCTTACACTTTTGATGACGGACGATTTTGCAGCAACACAAAGTTTGGCGGGTCAACGCGGAAAAAAATCTTTTAAAGATCGTGAAAAGATCAAAAGCTGTGTTTATTGTAAGGCTGATAATTTAAACTTTTTGTCCTTGCTTCATTCGGGTGCATATTTTAACTATTTTCAATTTTAGCTGCCGTCCGGACAAATTCACTAATGTCATCAGCTACGCATAAAGACATCGACGAAAGCATCCAGAACTGGCTGAACAAAGCTCCTGCCAGGATCAACTGATCAACGCAAGAAAGAAAAAGGTATATACGTAACCTTCATATATTTAGTAGATTAAGAATATTTAAGAATATTATTTAATGTGAGACATATTTATACTTAGATGCAGCTTGGATGGAATTGCAGAGCACGTTTCGTCATAAATTAATTGCTACTTATATTTTAATTTGTATTAAAGCTACGAATATAAATATAAATAAATTGAGTAAAAAATAGTTCTTGGTGGTTACATACTCGTACTATTTTCGTATATTTGCACCGCATAAGAGCGTGATTAGAACGAATTCAGCCCGGTTCCAGGGACGTTCTCAATTGGTTCCGTTTTGGTATTAACGGACCAGATAAGGACGAGCCTAGCACGTTTACCGGCGCCCGTTCACCCCGTACCAGCCCGTCTATAACTTGTACTAAACACGAACTTCGACTCGTCCTTTCGTCCATTACGGACGAATAAAATACGTGTTCAGTAACCACTTTGGTCAATGGGGTAGCGAGTCATGGTCAGAAATATCCAGTTGGTCACCAGAAATCATAAACAACTGTGCTGAATGATATAGTCGACAGATATTTATGCATAATCTTCGCCACAGTGAAATTTCACAAATAATGTGTTCCATGATAAGCTTTCCAGCCATCGTTTGTGCATAAAACACTGTGCTCCATTTGTCTATCTCGGCATATCGTATGACAGTCTGTTTTCAGGCGAGCTTGGGAATTTGAACGATAAATCTGAACTTGTGTCTTGTCGATTCGATTCAATTCAAGTCGATCGATACATAAAAGATCATGTACCATGCATGCATATAATGTGTAAATACATCTCTAAATGTAAGAGAACTAATTATTAATTACATGACCACCCGACTCGTCTACACCAATACCAACGTGATGTCTACGTATATAGTCTCAAAAGTTACATAATTGGATTTAATAAATAAACAAGATTTCATTCATATGAACTATTGCTGCTGGACGTAATTTACTGAAGGTTGGAGACATGGAATGTGGGAGTTTTCATTGGCGTCAAGTTTAGGTTAGGTTAGGTTGAGTAATAAAAATGACGAGTTTTCAGACGATGTTGTCATGCTGTTTTTATGAAAGGTGTACCTGAAAAGTAATCAGTTATAAGTTTGACAGGAAATACCTGGTTTTACACAAATAAAAAGTTGCACACCCTTCGACTGTTAATTGTTCTCATTGAATCTGAAAGTACATATGTACATAGTGGGTTGATTTTACGTACAAGTTGTTAGTATTTTCAAATCCTGATATCAGTCATGCCTACAATGTGTTATTTAATTTCAGGATTTAAACTACCATAAAAATGAAAGCGTCACGTGCTAGACATGATTTGTATTTATAATTTCAGTCAATGTGAACAAGCAATTTTATCTTCCTTGTTGTACATTAAAATTTCTTTTCAAATTGAATATACGTAGGGCGCAGAAAAAATAATGCGAAATATTCGGTAATACATAGAAATTTTAATTTATCGCCTTTTATATATAAGAGACGTGTCCTTTCTATTTTTCCAAATATTCTCCCTGTACCCATTTGTTCCCGTTATTTGTACTTATTTATTATTAGTACACAAATATGACAAAATGTCCGGAAAGGAATATCAGCCTTCTAAGACAATTCCGAATATTCCGCACCAACTGTCCGACCTTTATGCCCCCACCGGTCAACCACGCGACCGATTTTTCTCATCCTCAAACTTAACCCTTTGCCTCATACTACGAAGGGGGGTCGGAAATTAATCGGCCTCGCCTAGAAGGAGGGTCATTTTGTCCAACTTTTTTTGTCGGTGCGAAAGATAAACTCATATGTATCTCGGATCTCGTAGCTTAAAATTTCACGGTCACGACCGAGTCGAGGAGACCGTCTGATGTGATCAAAAACCGCAAAACGGACCAAATCGATAAAATTTAGCCCAGGCTTGTTATGTAGTTTTAGATCTTCAAAACGGAAACATGTACTTCTTTTTGCATTCAATCACTGGGTAATGAACCTGGGTTCATTGTTATGACCTTGAAAGTAGACAAAACAACACGCAGTGGAAGCACCCACCCACAAAGGAGCAAAGTGGGAACAGAAATAGGCATTATGGCTTTTGCCATATATTTTGGGACTCCGAAGGACTTCTGCTTCTAAACGTTTCGGCTCTGAAAACGGCGATACATGGTGCCTGTTATACCGAAATTTTGAAAAAATAAGCAAAGCCATTGGAGAGAAAAGACGAGAACAAAAATCACGTCGTTCACGAAAACGCTTACGACGAATTTTCAGTAAAAACTTCAAACTTTTGAAGGGTGCCATTTTAAGCCAAAAAAATGTCAAAATTATTTCATCCCCCTTACAGTCCACACCTGGGCTCTAGTGACTACTGTGTATTTCTATATTTTCAAAAAACTCTCAGGGGGAGGAGATTTCGAAGATTGATCACGTGAAAACAGCGTTTTTGACTTTTTTTCGAAAACCCTTTATAAAATCGGAATAGTGTATTTGAAATTTAGCGGACCAAGTGTGTTGACCTCGCAGGGGACTACATTTAAAAGTAGTAGAGCAAGTACCCCTAATTTATTACCGGATCATGGCGAAGCCGATTAATTTCCGACCCCCCCCCCTCGTACATGTGTACCAAATTTCAAGTCGATAGAATAAGTTTGTTCAGCGAGAGTGATCACAACTTTTTTTAAACGACAGGTTTGAAGCGTCAAAAATTAACTTTAGACACTATACGTTTTGTATCAAAACTTGCATTTATCTCAAAACTCATGAAATTAAATAGATTTTAGAAATTTCCATGTATTTACTTATTTAGGTGTGGGTGTGGGGTGAGATGAAAAATCAATGACATCAACGGGTCATCCAAGGGCATAATCTGATATATATACTTTAAGTTATTGCGCAGCAGCGACCCACCACAATAATATCTGTGGTAATTTAACGTGGTAATGTCCAGTTGAGCTTGGGGAATGGCAATGGTCAGTGTAGGCATACATTGACCTAGGTTATGATACGTGTATGGGCATACTCATATGTATTTGGAGATAAATTATTTGTCAGTTGTATCTATTTACCTAGGTATATTGCGTTATATGCTCATGAGTCAAATCAATTTAACGAACATTCTGGCTGAATTTGGACGTCAGATTTTGCCATGATGGTCTTTTCAGATAACCACCAATCAGAAGTGTCAGTTTTTATAAACTGAGCTATCTCCATTTTTCCCGTTATTGAATCCTTCAATGTTCAATGTCTTGAAAGACGATAATGAAGTAACTGACGAACTAACAACGGCAAACAACAATACTCAATATGGTTTCGTTATCGATGCTACAAATGCTCGTCAAGACTGCAGATACTGGCCACACATAATTTAAAAGTTATCTGCATCGAATGCAGTCAACTAGACCTGAGATGAGATACCTTCAACCAACCAAATACTCTTAATTGCATGTTTGACCTAATTTTACGATCTCGTAGTTGATATCTGACTAAACTGCCTACCTTTCCAGTCAGAAAAAAATGAGATTACATTTTTGTAAATATTTGGAGTGGCTGTAATTAGTTACTTTTGGTTTAAATATTCTTTCATGTACCCAGTCTGGGTCACACAGAATAAGACAAAATTTTTAATGCCACGTCTCGAACTTTGAACCGTCATGTCTGTCTGGGCTGTGTTTATGCTTAGGTTCATTAGTATTAGCTCAAAGTTAGGAATCAAACTTGCATCATTATGGTTCATCAAACTGAAATGGTAAAACCACACCCTAGCCCGAGCTAAGTTAATTTGTGCTAACAGGTTGTAATGCTTGATGTGACATGAGGATCCTATTTTATTTCTTAACATCAAAACCAATGTTGCAATTTTATAAACCTTTTTCCATTCTTGCTTGAGATTCTTATCCGGTTGTATTGACACGGACAGTAAACTATTCCTAGAACAAAATTGCCGTAAAATATTTATGAAGGAAATTTATGAAATATTGCGTGACAAAGAAAATAATGAGTTACATATAAGTTGTGGAAAAAGCATATTTAGTTTTTTATCGGTTTTGAGTAATCGATTTTATCTATGTGCATATTTATTAGGGAGCACGTTTAGATACTAATACGCATGCTTATGAACGTGCATCATACTCGGTACACACAGATGAGTTCGTCATACGTTTATAATCACTTCAACGAAACCTATATAATTCCAGGAATGGGGTGACGAAATAATGACTTATCATTGAACAAAGAAACGAGGCCATGCATTAATGCCGATATCATGATCACGAGCTTTGTGTTAGTGAGGGTCAGATCTGACAGGTAGTGATTGGCGATCATATGAGTGACATTATTTGTGCACGGACTCAAAACGAACTGGCCAGTTATCATGAAATAGGTTAAAAAAACATACGTATTTAACATATCTATCACTTTCATTGTTAAGAGAGTAATAAATACGAGTGACTAGGTATAGAGCGATACTTTAAGTAAGCAAACAGTGTACATAGAACAAATAAAAAGTATTGACTCGTGGTCAACAGATAAGATATGAGTAAACCGTTTGTTCAAACCGACCACATTGTTATCGACAGTTCTGGTGTTTAACAAAATCACCACGTGTGAGTGGATTGTATACACATAGTCCGTGTGTATATTATGTATGAAGCATTATGTGCAATGATAGGAATAGTAAAGTCCAACAAAAAATAATAATTTTATTTTTCTTAATTTCTTATTTTACTGGTATTGTAGGTAATACAATATATACATAATATGGGGACCCTTGGTATTTGCAGGTTTTCGAATGAGTTATACTCAAAAGCCTGAAAAATTAGATCGCCACTGAGGGAGGGGGAGGGAGTGGGGGAAGGAACCGGGCTACTTTTCCTTTCGCATCAAAGCAAACCATTGACCCCCGAGTTGTCTTCCAATCTTCCGCAAAGTTGTTGAAATCCACGCGCTGACACACTTCCGTTATCTGTAGTTTGGGTTGAGAGTCTAGGATGGAGCGAAGGATAAGTTTCTTCTTCTTGTGGCAAGGCTTTCGAGAAGACTCATTTCTGTCTGAAATTTTCAAAATTTTTGGGGTTCTTAAATAATTTGAAGATTCCGAACTAAAACTATTGGAGGGAGTATGATCCAACGGCAACTGAAGAGGGGGCGTGAAGGAAGGATGAGTTTCGTTACAAGGATGGGGAAAATTTTTTTCTTTATATTCTTGCATAGAATTAGTCGGCGTCGTTTCCGAAATTTCGGTTAAAAACTTGGATGAATAAGTTGCTTGCTCATCAATTGGCATAGTTTGTGCTTGTTTATGGGACTTGTGAGGTTTGGAGGACTTTATTTCTGAGAAAGAACAGCGTGCGGGTTGAAGGACGGAATGTTTCAATGCGTCTGCAATAGTTGGCAAACGTGGCTTTCCCTTCTTTTTAGCTACTACTGCCTGGGACGGAATAGTTATTTCCAAGTCCATCAAAGACGGTATTCTTGGTTTCGTTACAAAAATACTTGGAGTTGGAGTTGGGAGGGTTGTACTTGGCTTGTTGAAATTATCCATGTTTGCATTGACAAGGGAAAGTGGGAAAAACTTTTCAGCGGAGTCAACCTCTGGTGGAACGACGACTGGGGAAACACGGTTTGAAGTTGGAAATGAACTATTGCAGCAAAGTGAGAAGTATGTCGACAAATGTGCAAGTGAAGTTGGTAATATTACTGGTATTGACAATAATGAAGGTAGTTTTCTACTTTCGTCATGTACATTTTGGTAGTTTTCATAAGAGCTAGGCGAAAAATTGGAGCTAGAAACAGGACTCGGCCTAACTTTTGGGTCCACTGCTAGAAATGTATCAATTTAAATCAAATAATTCAAATTTATGAAATTATGATAATTTACATTCATTATACATGTTACTTGCCTCTGCCTGGAACAATTGACTCTTTAACTATTGCTTCAATATCAATCATTTCATTTTCGTTTTTTAGGTCACCAACTGAGCGACCCTTTACATTAGAGTTAAATGACTCAGCTTCAGCTTTTTCCCTTTTTCCAAGTCGTCCATCAGCGAGTTCTGTGAAAATTTGATCAAAGTTATAAAGATCTCATCTCAAAAACAACCAGATTACACTATTAATACACCAGTAAAACTAATCCAATTAACAATCAGTTCACATAAATCTAATATCTAATGTTTCGTACTTAAAGCGTCCACAAAGTCAAAGCTTTCAAACAGGGTCCAACTGCAGCTGCCATTGTTCGAAATCTCCGGAGAGAAGAATTTTTCACTCGACGGGGTTAATAACTTTCTGCTCGTAGGACGACATGGGGCAGCGTCTTCTATGCTCTCTCCGACCTCATCTCTGAATAATTGCAGTCCACGTTTGGCAGCGTCAATAAGAGATTCCCCCTCCTCTACTTGCACATACTCCTGAATTAGCGGAAACTCTTGGCACCAGGCGTCGTTCGATTGTTCGTCTCCTCCTCCTATTTGATCCATGCTGCTATCCCGTACAGGTGGACTGTTGACAATTGTTGTCCAAGATTTTCCTCTCGTCTGAGACACTGGACTGACTGGCTGTAAATTTAAACGAACAAAATTATTCACTGCATCTTTGGAAAGTATCAATTATTTTATTTACATGTCCCAAATTACTACACACACATTACGGACCGTATCTTCAGACACCAGGTTCTTGTTTTCTGCAAGTGTTGGACAGAACAATTTTGTAGTTGGAACACATCCCTTTGTCGTTATTCTGGGAGAGAATATGTTCACATCAACGTTTAGAGGCAGTCTGCTCTTCGATCGAACACAGGGCGAAAATTTGGCTGCCTTGACACGATGCTTGACAATGGGCGCTAATACATCCTTCGCATAGTTGTCAGCACTCGAACTCGAAAATTTGGGCAGAATCATTCCAACGTATTGTCTCCCCACAATATTCATCTTTTCAATTCGTGGAAATTGGATCCTGTCTTTCTGCCAGTGATCCAACAAAGGACCGCTACAAATATGCTTACTAAACTTGCTTCTAGAGTTCAGGTTTGTGAGACCACAACAGCACGGAATTCTGGAAGAAAGCTCACCCGGGCTGTAAAAGTACCAGCAGAGATCTTTATAACTCATATTAGATGATGTAAATAAATATCTAACTAAAAGTTTCTCACTGAAGCCCTGCTGTCGACCATGAGTTTGTTCGTTGTCTCATAGTCTCCTCCACTATGAACTTGAAACTAACATTCGAAAAGAGTACGTTGGACAGCTTATAAAACATGCCAGTCTAACATGGTTCTCGATAAATTATTTGTTCACTTAACATGGGATGTTCCTAGAGTAAAAAAAAGAACGATCATGTAATAATAATCGTCATCGCTATGGAGGCGAACCCCGATGTCCTGTAAAAACGCTGACGGTCAAAATTTATTCATTACGATTACTGATGCCTAATATCAAATTATATAACTTAGGTATTCAGGCAATATATAAATAACTTTTAGCGCCCGTCCCTCACGAAATTAATCAACTTTATAAGCTAACCCAACACACATCTGAATCGGAAGCAGTTGAGTTAAAAAATTGAGTGTAAAATTTTGCAATATTTTAAACGTTTTGTGTTCATTAATAACATGTTTTATTTCTTTCGAAAAGAAATCAAGTTTCTAAAAATGGGGCTACAAACTAAGCATACATAAGTAAGTAGGTGATGTGACGTGGCTCAATATTTTTTAACATTTCATAATAAACGTGTTTACTTGTGTATAGTACTATAATAAAGGAATTGTTTTCAGAATTCCTGACTATTTCTCGGTTATATAAAAACATTAATGAATTATTTAGCTAACATTATTCAAGTAATAGCAATATTAAATTAATTAAAATGCAACTATTAAATTCGAACGATATATAGTTCACGATTATATTTACGCTTCTTGTTACGATCAACGATAAACATTTTGTCCGTCTCATTTCTAGAAGTAATAAGAATAAATTAGTTCTAGAAATACGAGTCTCATGTCATTCACAAGAATATATAATTTTATATCCCACTCGCTTTTTGCTAAAATTTAATAAAATTGCCTGACCTAACACTTAAGAATATATAAATATTTCATTAATTCGTGAAATTTACTCGACATTATTCGCTTGAAATTATTCACGCGTACATACAACTAATGCTTATACAGTAATTTGTAGTTTGTGTATCACTTCTCTATCTGCGAACTCTCTTTCTATCAATGATCATAATGAGACGAGATGCACTCCCTCATTTTCCTGTCACTTATTATAGAGTCATACATATTTAATATAAAGTATTTACAGTAATTTAACAAAGCCAAAACACATGAATATTGAACCTCCAACAACACTAACCATTTTAGCGTCACCCCCATGCAATTTAATTGACGCTATTACTTTTACCATGTTTTAGATTTAAAAATTATTTACAAGTTATGTACATAAATTAAGAGTAATAACAATAGTTCGATCATTCAATTGCTAGTAGCAGGTAAGCTTTGTTTTAGCAACAAACGAGTAATGTACACCTTCAAAATATAGGGGTCGCTAGATCAACAATTGTTGGGGTGTTGAACAACAACTAAACTATAGTATTTGTTATCGTCGTCTCATTATATTTCTTTAGGTCCTTGCCGCTTGTCCATATACGCACAAAACGAGTATTTTGTCAACTTCGAAGATTACGTCGCCATGATAAAGCAGCTTTAGTTTTCACCGGTTCGGCTTCCTAGACATTTCCAATGACATTTCCATCTACGCTAACTTTTAGTGTCTTTTGAAATTCTTCGTCGTTTTAATGCAGCAAGATCTGCGTCAGATGACTCCCCTGTAAATTATAATAATAATTATATCAAATTAATTATAAATAAATTCTAAGTAGTACACTACCACAAAATGTACACAAATTTATATATTAAGTACCGTATCGTTTACTTGCAGCTGTACTTCGGGTTTTCCTTCTTAAATTCTCTGTTTCTGGTGGAGTTTGGCCTGCACCATGCTGGATGATGTTGGATGATTTTGCAGATGTGCTGCCTTTGCGAACGTTGGTACGTGTTTTAGCAGGAGTTAGTGGGGATTTTTCTTTGGCTGGCGTTGCAATGTTTATTGCACGTTTAGCTGCAGAAGAAGAGTTGCTGCTTGTTTGTTTCGTAATGTCCTTTTTCTTTGATGTTGTCAAATTTAGACTTTGGTTAGTTATTTCCTTCGAGTTGTCCTTCCCTCCTGGCCGTGAGTTGCTTTTGGAAGTTCTGAAAAAAATATCATAAACATGATAAAATTATGTTTTAACGAAAGCTGGCAAATAAAAATATTATGCCAATACGTTCTCTGAAGCCATAAATAATAAACCATTTTATGCTCAATTAAAAGTTGTTTGAAAATTTGCAGTTGGGTTGTCATTTTTCTGTATAAAAATAAACTAACTCGACATACTTGTGCTCACTGATACCAAGTTCTATGTCTTCTTTAGATGATGCCCTTGAGGAGCCAATATTCCGCTGGACACTACTGCCTCTACTGGATGACCTATCTTCTGACGATGCTCGACTAGATCTGCCTCTTCCACGACTCAGGACAGATTCAATAGATTCATTATCATCTTCAGTTTCTTCCACCAAAGTGGCTGTAATAAATGAAATGGATTGTATTATAAATAAAAACATAAAAAACTCGAATATAGCAAGCAACAAAAAACGTTTATTTTATGAATATTTGTGTTGGTGTTGTTCACATACCCATTGCTTTCTTTAGTTTGGCTTCCTTGAGCTTATTTGACTCCTCCATTCTCTTTATTAGCATACTGTTCCTTTTCGGGGTGTCTTCAATTCCGATGCATGCTTTTATCAGCTCAGCAGCGTTTTCTGAGCATCTTCGTTTTCCAGGTCTAGTATTTAAATCAATTTCTGACTTTTCCTCATTGTTTTCATCCTTTGAAGCACTACTGCTGTCAGACTCTTGACGTTTTCTTTTTGAATTAAAAACCTTGTGAGTAGCACCACCTCTTCCTCCGGTACTACTATTGCTTAGATGTGCACTTATTTTTTCCAATGCAGCCGCAGTAACAGAATTGACATGATTCGAGTTGGTGGTGATGCTGGTAATGGATGGTGTTCCTCCTCCCAATGAAATAGGGCTAGATCTGTTCGACGATGAGGGGGTCAAAGTGAGGCCTGAGCTCATCGTTGGGCTCAACATTTTCAAACTTCCAGTCGGACTTGGTCTCGGACTGTTTCTCAAAATGTGTGGATCGGGCTTCGATGAGAACTTTGCCGGCTTTGGAGTGTCACTTTTGAAAGCTGTTAACAATAAGGATGAGTAAATTTAATAGCATGTTTACAAATAATTAAAACAAAATCATTGTCTCATTGTCTGTTCGCCCACCACTACCAACTGAGCTGCTGAGCTACAAACGGCACTGTCTTGAATAGCTCACCACAGTGGTGCAAACAACAAGTCTCAACACGTTTTAAAGAAAAATCTGAAACATTCATATTTTCCGAGCTCGTATGCATTAGTAATAATAATCGATTTATTTACCTGTGATATCAGGGCTGACAAGCCTGGTATTCGAACGAGTACTTCGAGTAGGTTTTCTTTCGTCTGTAGGTAGATTTTGAAGTTGATTATCAGAGATCAAGTCAACTGGAGGAATTTCAATAGACAACAACTGATTCAAGGTTGTATCCTCGAAAGCAGTTAAGTCGGGTTTCATGGGGCTGTTTTTGTGTTGGTCATCTACCGAGCTGGACTTATTCTGTGGACTCAGTTTTGGTTGAGAAGGTGAACGCGAGCGAGAGCGTGAACGATTAAATGAATCAATGATCTCCTGATCTTCACCGTGAAGAACATCCGACGATTCATCTGTAGGAGACGGAGAGCGAGATGTCTTGCTGGAGCGATTCCCATAGGTGTACAACGGAGAGGATGATCGAATTATTGGAATTGGAGAGTCGGGTGAAGAATTTGTGTCAAGATTAGCATCCTCAGACTCCTTCTTATTAGTCAACGCTTGGGAATCTTTCTCATGCTGCTTTCTCAATCCCCCATGATATTTTTCTGGTAGTTTTTCCTCAATGGTAAAATCGTACGGAGAATTAATTCCGTTTTCTTGACCTTCGATACTTTCTCCAGCCAATACGTCTTCCAAGTCTTTTAAATCATGAATAATGTCAGCTTCAAGGGGCAAATCGTCGTCATTTATTTGATTCAGCTCAGAATCCAAGACTTCCAAATCATCAACTCGCTTTTGCACTGACGACTTCTGAGAGGCAGGAGTGGCTAATGATGGTGATGATGGGATATCCGTTTGTGGTGGAGATACTATCGCTTTTTGAGATTTTGTATCTGCAGCCACTTTTTGATGCTGATCGATAATTCCAACTGAGGTTAATTGACTATACGAAACAAACTTTAATGGAACCGGATCAACAGGTCGAAATTGAGTTGTTGATGTAGCTGCTACTGTTGGACAGATCTGCTTTTTCAGAAACGACTGCTGTGGTACTGCTGTTGGTGGTTCAGATTTTGTTGCAACCACCGCAATATTTTGCATCATCCCACCCTCTCCAGGTCGAACAACTTGAATTGTAGTGGGAGCTCCGTCCTGCCCCATCATAACCGACTTGACAATCATTTGCTGCTGCTGGTGAGAATGTGGAAGAGACTGATTCAGTTTCACTGGCTGAGATAGGAGAACTTTTACTGGGTTGGAGGAGCCACTACCACCACCACCAGCCACCGACGACGCGATTGAGATTGGGACAAGTTGGATATTTCCTCCTCCAGGAAGCGAGACAGAGTTTAAATTGATGACCGGTCCTCCTTGTGAAGGAGAGTTCCCCATCTGCGTCTTTGGTGAATTAGATCGAGATCCTGAATTAGTCACAATGTTGACTGCCTCTAAAATGTTTGGAGAAGAACGGTTGTGTGACATTCCTGAAAGTGGGATGGTCTGAAACTGATTTGAAGACTGTCTTGGAATTGTCACCAGTTTTACAGGGATCATTTTCTGACCTCCTGGCAGCACTGTAATGGATGACGATTGACCATGATGGAGATGAGTTAGATTCGAAGGAATCATGTTAGGATGAATAGTAAAAGTGTGTCCTGAGCCAGCAGCTAAGGCGGCCGTGGCGTTGGATTGAAGTGGCACTGTAATTGAACCCATGGATGAGATTGCTTGGGACAAATTTGAGTTTGAAGGTATTGGAATAGCTTTTGACAGTTGAATCATATTTGGAAGTGATCGCTGTTGAGGGGCCAGACTTGTGCTCGCTGTGGCGGCTAGTGAAACGCTAATAGACTTAAGTTGTTGTACCGGTGGTGGTGTCTTTGCATGCACTGTCGATGGTTGAACGAGTTGTGGAGTCGACGTTATTGGGACTACTTGACAAAGTTTTATTGTTTGAGAGGATGAGGATGAGGACGAGGGGGATGTGGGATGACCTACTTGATGAGGACTAATAAGTGGAGGGCCGCTGGCAACCATTTCCGTCATCTTTAGTGGTAGCTGGTCGCCAATGTTGGGAGGAGACTTGGCGGAAGAACTAGGCGAAACGTTCATAGCAACACCAATTTCTAGTCTGGGAGGGTTTGCAGTTTCTGGGCGAGGATCGGTTTCTGTCGCTTTTGACAGCTTTGGTGGCTTATCCTGTCCTCTTCGATTAATTTTCGGCCTACCCTTTGGTTTGATTGTTAGTGTTTGTGGTTCCAATATTGGTTGTTGAGGACTTTTAGCTCGAGAATGAAGGGTGATAGGGGGAGGGTTCGAAGACGATGATGACGCTACCGTCTCAAGATCAAGTTTTGGAGCTGGTATTGGTAATTGTGATGTGGTAATCAGATTCGCGGGTACGGTTTTTTCAGACGTAACTAATTTTTGTGGTTCAGGGTTTTTAACGGCTTGTTCTTTTATGTCGAATTGCTCACCCGTTTCCAAACCCTGTGGTAATGATGATCTTGCTGTCGTCAAGACCTCTTTAGATGACAAAGAGATTCCCTTTTTCTCGCTTGGTGGGTCTACTGTCTTTGCTGAGGGCACACTACTTTGACGAATAATTTTGTGATTCAAGATGGGGACAGGACTAAGATTGCCACTAATTTTTTCAACTTTTATTCCCTCCTCTAAAGTTGGCGATACTTTAAGTTCAGGCACCGGAGTAGCCAAGGTGGCTGGGTTCAATGCAGACATAATATGAATTTCATCCAGCTCGGTCTGCATTTCACTGCTTGGTGGAACATGTGACTCGTTAAATGCATTTGTTACCACCTTATCGACTTTTATCAATTTCACGTTTGAAGTTACTTCCAACACGGGACCAAGCTTTTCTTCAAGTAGAGAACTTTCGGTGTAAGTGTTTATGTTGTCCAAAGAAGAAACACTTGTATCGACTGGTGACACTTTTGCAACCCGCTCAATGTTTTTCGTACCAATCGCAGCAACAATATTTTCCAATTTAGCTCTACGGAATTTAGCATTGTGAATAATTACTTGTGGTTTTGGAGCTTGGAGCGCTGCAAGTTTTTGCTGGTGCAGTTCTTGAATGGCGTCAACGGGTTCGAATGTTTGTTCTGAAGATATGGAGTCTGAAGCATTTACTTGAGTAACTTCTAGTATGTCAGCACTTGGAAGTTTCTCATTTAGCAACAACAATTGCGATTCTCTCTCATGTGAGATTTCGTCAGGCGGAAGAGCATCTACGACATTATCTGGAAAGTTAATAAGTTGCGAGTCCACTTGATCGCAATGAGATGAAGATGTTTCAACTTTTGATTCTTCTGCCTCGCCGAAATTTGTTAATACCTCAGCCTTAATTTCAGGACTTTTATCATCAACAACAACAGGACTTTTCTGCTGTGCTTTCAGGTTTGTATCACTGCCGTTGTCCGCTTCAACTTTCGCCACTTCCTGGTTTGTGGGATTATCGACCATCGCTGGTAAAGTAGACGTTGGAATGGCGGTGACCGTAGAATCGTCGTGTGATTCACAGACGACGCTAATTTCAGTTTGAACTCTAAATGGAGAGTTAGATTCTACACAAGGCACGTTTATTGTTTCTGTAGCTTTCTGAATCTCGACATCCTTCGTGTCTTGCTGAGGCGAAAGAATAGGAGGACATGTGGCTGGGTTTTCGTGTTGTTGAGGAATGGGTTGAACTGTATGTTCAGTTGGTATAGTTGGTGAACTTGTTACAATCAAGGTAGACTCTGGTTCTAATTTGGGAGAAGTGCGAGATAGCGACGTACCCCCATATGGTAAATGAGAATGATGAGACTCTCCAAACACCTCAATTTCCTTTCTAGCTGGACTTTCCCCTTGATTTGGACTTTTTTCTGACAGTGCATCCATTGAGTCAATGCCAGAATCTTCCCCCGGAACTCCTCCTCCGGCATGATCACCTTCAGCCTTGGGAAGAATAAGTGGAAATGGCAGAGGAGCATTCGGGGTCACAGTTGAAGTTGACGGCAACGATTCGTCTACCAGAGTTGCTATACTTCCTTTCTCCGGAGCCACTGCTTTGTTATCAAATGATTGGTCGGATGAGATGTTCGCACTTGCTCCCACTCCTTCTTTTGCATTACAAGTTGGTTCTTGCAACAATCCCAATTTATCGTCAACTTTATCGAATGGAGGTGGAATTGATTTAGTGGCAAATACAATCAATTTTTCATCAAGGATTGTTGCTGGAACTACATTTGGTATTTCGGCACAATTTTGCAACTGCTCATTAACATGATTCACTTTAACACATTTGTCAATGTTAACATCAAATGTTGGTGCCCTTTGTTCTTCTGGCATGATTTCACTTAGTTTCGAAGCAACCATCTTGTTGATATCAACTGAATTTTTGGGAATACGCACAACCTCCTGCAGAATGGAGGAACGCATGTTTTGTTCCTTTTCTTTTTCCAATAGTTCTCTCAATGAAGGGGACGGGGTAAGAGATTGCAGTTCAGAGTCAATGGAAGTTCCAATGCTAACTTTAGGAGCTTGCTTTTTTGGTCTAAGAATTGGAACAGATCCTGGGGGTTTTGGCAAGGAATAAGCAACATTTGTATTGGATAAGTATGATGACTTTGCGGATTGCTGGGTAAAACTCGTCAATGCTGACGACGCGGTGTGTGCTACTCGTGGTGGTTCTTCACTAACAATTGAATCAGATGGTGATGAGCTAGTCTTTTTTACTTCATAAATTGGAACATCCGATACCCCCGTTAAAATTTCTGAGGGAGGAAAATTACGACGAGAAGACACGTCTTCTGCGGTTACTGTAGAAATTTGTTTTTCAGTCGGAATTAATTTAGATATAGGAGCCGTTTCAAGACAAACTGATGGTATGTGCTGAAAAGATGTCGGCCCTTGTTGAACAGTAGTGGTGGTGGTTGTGGCTGTCGTAGTGGCGATTTCAGACCCCAATGTTAGTGGTGTCAAATTTGGCGGAGGATTGTTTATTTTTACTACGTCAGTGGGAACAGCAAGACTTATTGGGAGAGCCAGAAGGTCAGGGAGAGGTTTGTTGGGGCTCTTGGATGTTGGCGTACAAGATTTGATGTTTTCCAATGGTGATAATGATGATAGCGGTAGTATAGCCTGTGCAGCCGAAATGTCCAGTGGTTGTGGCAAATTGGCTGCAATGGAAAATAATTAAACATTATTATTGTTATTATTATTTCATGATTATTCTTTCCAGATACAAGTTACAATCATGGTCAGCAAGAAAAAGAAAACTGTTTGACATTATATGCTTCATTTACCTCGTATAAGTTTATTTGGAGTGATATGGGGCCCTGCAGAAGAGGTGACAGTTTCCTGATACTTAACATTTACATTTGGTTTTGCACTTTCTGAAACCGTGGTGGAAGTACTGCTGGTCGGCGTTGATGCCGTCGTAATCCGAACAACGTCTGTGACGGAAATACCCTTGGCAGTTGTAATTGTTGCACCCGTGGCGGTTGATGTAAGGGTAAGGACAGAGGTTGACGATGATGCTGTTATGCAGGATGTTGCTGTCGTTGAAACTTGAACGTGAGTGACGACGTTATTGCTAGACGACGACTCGCTAGGGGTGACCATGCTGCTATTTGGCCCACCCAGAGGGGAAACAGCAGCGGGGACTGGCGAGATGGGTACCGATGATGATGGTAATGTGATATCTTCTTTCTTTGACAAATGTTGGAACAACAAGGACGATGAGTCGAGCAGGGGAGGAGAAGGGCTAAGCTGTTGGATGGTACTTGGAAGAGGGAGCTTGGATTCCACTAGGGATCGGACTCCCATTGAAGGGACATTATGTTGTTGGTGGTCAACTTTGACTTCAGAGTCAGAGGCTCGTCGTCCACTTATGCTCTTTAACTTGACTGTAGGGTTTGGAATGGAGCTGGAACTGAAGGTTGCCATCATGTCTCTGCTGGTAGAAGTTCTACTTTCAGAGAGAATGAGATCTTTAATATTGACATTACTGGAAGTCAAGGTCGGAGGGAAAGATTTTCCAGCAGCTGGTGACGATGGTGGCTCTAACCTGGACTTTAGAGAATTATTTGACGAATGATTTGTAATTATATCCCACTCATTTGGATTTGTGGGAGTGCTTGCGGGCATGATAAAACTGGAATCCTTGTTCAACCTTAGATGAGACAATTTAGAAGGGTTTTTTAAACGGCGAAAATTTTCAGGGTCACTTTCAATCTCACTACTTTTGACTCGACTTTTCCTTAGCTTGCCCCCCTTCCCAAGGATTCGAGCTCCAGGTTTGTTTACTCCATCCACCATAAAGCTAAGTTGGGATGATGATGCCGAGAAGGAATCGTCATCTCTTCGAGGCGAGCTCACAACCACCGCAGCATTCTTGCCTCGAAGGGAAATATGAAGGGGTGGGACTCGTGGCTGATCTGTAGGCAACGATACAGTTGACGGCGACGAATAACTTGGATTACTGATAACTGAACCAGTGGAGATAGCACTCGTAGTTGAAGCACCAGATGAAGAAGTAGGCAAACCAGTTGGTATCGCGTTGGTGGTGGTCGCAGAACCCTTTTCAGATTTCTTGAGAAACGACACGTCCACTTTGTAAGCTGGAGAAATTGGCTCATTTTTCTCCAATTTAAGTCTCAACTTGATTTTTTCTCCAGGTGGTTCTAGCTGCTTAGCTTCCTTCCCTGTCAATTGTTGTTGGTGGTGGTGGTGGGTGTGCGTGGACGTAGTTGTGGTTGTGGCGGCGGCGATAGACGTCACCAAAGAGGGGTCTTTGTCCTTAGAAGAGGAGGTGATCGTAGCTAAGCCCATATCAACAACTCCTTCGTCACGAGATGACTTCCGGGACATTATTTGCATATTGGATGTTGCTGCTGAGGGAGATGAGATCGTTACGGGGACCACAGTTAGACAATTTTGATGAGGAAAATGATTTCGATCTTCCGATACAAACTTTTGAGAATCATTTCCCCCCATGGACTTGAGAACACGAGCAACAGTGACCCCAGTTGTTGTGGTTGTGACCTATTTACAAAAATATTAACTATACATTTAATAATTTCAAAATGATTGTTATCCTTGCAAATTTATCAATTTGTGAATTCATGTGTAGTCTTTTTTTTACATAGGTTCTGACCCTCTGCCTCTGTCAGGTTTCCAAGAACCACGACCCTCAAATTTTATGGTGTCGATTTTTTTAAATTCCCGTTCACACGTGAACTTTTTCGAACGAAAAACGGATATTAAAATCCCTTGAAATATCTTTTTTACTCTTCGCTTGAAGGGTGTCACGGGTATGGTGTAGCTTCACAGGGGCATATGATCTTTGAGGGTCATTACCGTCACTCTCATTAGTGTGGTCACCGGACGCCCAGTACCATATGCAACAGATTTGTTTTATATGTAGGACAGTTTAATTTAATAACTCTGTATCAATCCCCAGCTACGGAATTGGTAGAAATAATGAAATAAGTAGGGCCATTTGTGCAATTACTTACAATTTGACGGTGCTGAATCGCTCCTGGACCGGTTGGTATTATGCCGCCACCCCGAATTCGTCCCGTCTTCCCTCGACTTCCTTTAACTTTTCTCTTATTGGAATTATTACCATCCTCGTCACTCTCCGAACTGCTTTCACTGGGCATCGGCTCTAAATGTCCAGTCAACGGATTTATAAGCTGACGACGTTTCCCACCTGCGCTGGTAGCAGTCGTAGTAGTGGGAGGGGGTAGCAGTAGGTTTGAAGAGTTCATGCCCTTCAATATGTTATATGGGAGGTTCTGGTGGTGATGCTGACTAGGAAATAATTTGGCTTCTTGTGATTGCACTTGCACAGCACTTTGCGCTTGTTGTCTTTCTTGAATGGTTGGCTTGGGTGGGGACAGTCTCATATGATTTGTCGTGTAGGAGGTGGTATTTGTGGTAGAATCTATCGACGACGAGGGTGGAATGAAGATATTACGTAAACTAGTGCTATGGCTAACAAAATTACTATTTATTGATGATGATGTCACAGTACTTGACAAAGTGGTAGCCGAATTTATATTCATATTATCCATAGAGGTACGAGAAGATTGGTCCGCAGAATAGTTCACGTTTGGCTCCAGCTTCACCACCCCTTCTGTTGACATTGGGGAGGGCATGGAGGAGGAGGAGGATGAAGTAGCATTGAAAGAGGACTGGGGAGAAGGATGGGGAGGAGCCTGAAAATGCTGGAAACTCTTGTTGCTCTTGGGTCCATTAAGCACATGATCTTCTACCAAACTTTCCCCAGCACCACCACTGCCACCGTATACAGGCTGAGTCGTTGTCATCAAGGATTTCCCCAGGATGAATGAGGATGGAGAGTTTGCGTTGTTGGGCGGTGGTGTAATAGTACTACCGCTATTGCTGGTGGTGGTATTTGTGTGAGGCAGCCTTATCGCTCGAATCTGACCCGGATTGAAAACCCGTACGTTTCCTTGATGGATGATTGTCCTTCCATGCAAAATTGTTGCGGTGGTGGAAAGATCTGATGAGGGTCTGGGATGACCAACAGATATTGATGGGACATTGGTCATCCTAGTTGGAAACGCCTGACTTGGGGTCGACGACTCGGATGACGATGGAATTGAAGGCATGATTTCTGTCAATGATTTACTACTACTGTTTTCCACCCCAACAATATTTTGACTTTGGTGTAGCAGGGTAGGAGAAGCTCGATCACTTAGAGTCCCAGCAGCTACATCAGCACTATTATGTGAACTCCCTAATAATTCTGACGACGAGCCACCCACCATGATGACATTGCCTCCAATGTTAGACTGTCCGCCCCCTTCCACAAGGGAAGCACTCTCTAAACTGAGACCTCTCTTTGCCTTTCGTGCTTGCAAATGTTGGGCTAGAATCAGCTTTTTATGCTCCAAAGAAGAGCCTGGGGGAAGCATTATGTTCATCAAACCTTGACCTTGGTTCGTAGATGATGAGCCACCTCCACCAAGAGCTTCGTTGTTCTGGAGCAAGTTCACCAACAGTGGGCTGGACATTGGTTGCTGCTGTGACGATGAGGAGCCCAGCAAGCTACTACTGCTCTCTGTGATGAGCATATTACTGTGTTGTTTGTGAGTAGCAGATAAAGAAGAGGTCATGGTTGGGCTGCTGATAGATCTCATAAGGGTCATATTACTACTACCACTACTGTTACTGAATGAGGAGGAGGAGGACACCACTGAAGGGGAGGAGAAAGGAGCACCTGATGATCGTTCCACATTCACACCTTGTAAATTAGCACTATTGTTCGCGTTCAGCTGTAGATGATGTTGATTGACATTGACATTACCACCACTGGGCAAGGAGGATAAATTAAGATTTAGGTTATTAGCATTACTCACATTGTTACTTCCACGACCACTATTCACACCAGGATAAGGCGGTGGAGCATTCACAATTTGAAGTTGTAAGCTCTGACTTGGTGGATTGAGACTGGGAGACGAATTATTGGACACTCCTCCTCCTCCTCCATCAAACCGATGCACTAACTGTTCACTTTTCAGGGCACCCGAGCCACTAACTTGATGTTGATAAGAATTGCTCAACTGAGCCCTAGAGTTGTGTGGCGACGACGACGGAACGGTTTGATGATGTGGAGGGAAAGAGAATGTTGTTGATGTCTGGTTTATTTGTGATGATGAGTTTGGTGCCGCCGTTAAAGGAGTTGCTGGCGACATAACCGTTGGGGAGTTTGTACTATTGACTGCTTGATGAAGATTAATATTAGTTACACTGCTGCTGCTGCTACTACTTATTGAATGCGTGGCAGTAGTAGTAGAAGAGGACATGTTGGGGTGATCAGTCCTTTGCATAGTTTGAGCAGCATGCGCCATGCTGGCGAAAGGGAATGGGCCCCCCAGTCCCAATGACGAAGGGCGTGAGTGAGGTGTGAATGTTGACGATGAAGTGGACTTAGGTGGTAACACAGGGATGGACTCTCCAGCCGGAGCCTATAGCAGAATAGTATAATATTTATCAAATATAATATTTTTTAGAAATTAAATATCCAACGAGTTAATTTACCACAACGTTTGGACTACGTATGAAGGCTGAGGAGGAGGGAGATGGCGAGAGGAGTCCCAAGGGAACATGTGGACCAGAGGGAGCATGTGGTGGTGCGTGTTGAGGTGGAGGGCATGGCGTTTGTTGTTGTAAAAGCGGCAGGTGGTGGGACGTCGACGCTGGCGTAGAAGAAGAAGAAGCGGCTTGTGGTCCATCTTCTCGTAGGATCAGTTCCGTCGACTGATTATTTTGGCCAGCGATAGTTAAAGATATTAGCTAGGTGAGATCAACAAGGTATTAGTGTTAGCCTGGATTGAATCGTAGAGCCTGCGCTAGTGGGTATTCATCTATCTACACTACTATAGGTAATCAAGAAATCTCTTTACCTGATCCCCATCCACCTGAACAGTGAGTATACCGAGGGACTTGAGTACAGGCGACCCTTGTTGGGCAAGCTGTTTCAGTTTCTGGGCCGCCTCTTTGGTAATACTGATCGTCACTGAAATCATTAATCATGAAATAAACCAAACTCCACACATTCCCGGGTCACTGTTTCAACTCATTCGCCCTTACCTCGTACGGAGTTCCATGGTTCAATTTTCTTTACCTTTACTAATTCTTCTTCTCCTATTAAACAACAGTAGTTTTAATGTCACGTAAGGGTTTTATTAGGCAAGTTGACCTTTAGCAAGTACATATAGTGAAGAGATAGTTCTTACGTAGCAAAGTTTTAAGATCTAAGATAAGTATTTGAAATCGTTCCGAAAAGTTGGGGTCTTGAAGATTTCCCTCACACGTGACAACTGCTTCTATGAGATTGCTCTCATCCCCGGGGGCCATTTCTGAAAAATCGTAAGTTTCTCCTTAAATCGCGACCCACTTGATACTTTCATCATAGATCACAGCATCTAAAAAAACACCAAGAAATAACATTAGTAATTGACTATTGAGATTAAGCCACAGACTTGTGATTTAAACGACACCATTTAAATCGCAAATATCCGTTAGATTTTTTCAAAATAACTTCAACCACCCAATCCGTCTACCACACATTATATCTATCTATATCACACTCCTGAGAAGATGTACCGCCCCTTAAAATTAAATTTGTTCAGTATATTACACAATCAGCATTTACGCACTTTTAACTTAATTTTAAAAAAACACCTACAAATCAAATTCACCTTCCTGATACCCAATTTCCACTCTTACTTGTAGCTACACTTTGTACTAAACTTTTAAAGAGAGATTAAGGGAATCTCAGCCCCAGAACCCACCTGTCACTCCCATCTTTTCGCAAAACAACAAAAACACCGAATTTTCACCCGTCACCTCAATTAATTTCGCAATACCCCAACCACCCATTTGTCCGAATATAAACAAAACCGAATTCTTCGTTTTGGGAGGTCACAGCGTCAAAAATCCAACCTCACTCTCCCTCACAAAGGCAACTCTCCCAATTTCTACCATCTTGACCACCCCCAAACCAACCCCCACTGCTGTGGGGGATTATTTTTGGGAATCGCGAAATCCGCGATTCCCTCCGAATCTGAGGGAAATTGTAGAGCAGGAAGGGAGGAAAGTGTGGCGAGAAGACGGAGCAGGTAGTCTGCGACCAAGATAACCGACTTACCGAAACCGTGGGGGGACTGGTGCATAATATTATTGCACTTTTTGATGCAACTGGATGGGAAGAAGGGAACCGCTGCCATTTGCAATGTCTGCTTGTATAGCTTATAACAGAGGAGAGAACATAAGAATAGCTTTACTTGGTTGCTGCTGCTGCTCGAGCGAGGAAGGGAAGAAAACTCATGCGCCCTCCTGCAACCAGCCAAGCCACCCTCTAGTGCTACCGGTCCGCAACCCCTAAACCCCAACAACGCACACACCAGCCCAACAATATACCGTTTCGGAATAAAGTCCCTCGACCCTTTTCAGGCTCTTTTTCTCCCTTAAATCCTGGACCATAGTGACCTCGGAGACGTCCTACATGTCAACAAATTCGTCCTTGTGTCGACTTAGCGGATACATGCGCCAATCTTCATGTTTATCGGCAAATAGCTTATCTTCTTAATATGGTCAATTTTAATTTATGTTATTGACAATTTTCTAAAAATTTTCTAAAAATTCAAACACCAAAACCAACTTTTCTATTGGTATTTCTTTTCCATAGGATGAAGTTTTTCGTCGAATTCTAACCCTGAAGTGGTAGAACTGATAACTTCCACATACACAAGTATACACATATTGTGTTAAAAATATGACCGCACCCGCAAAGGGGCAATTTCTCTCTCTGACTAGTCGCTCGAACTGATTATGGTTAAATGATCTCGAACATGTAAAATAATTTCAAAAAAATTGCAAACGACTTTATGTAAAACCGCATATTGTTCGGCCGCTGTGTGCAATGTTCGCCCCGCTTTTTCTCAACACTCGCCAACAATAATAAATATCACTGGTAATAAAACTATTATAAGCTAAGTGGTCACTATTAAGGTCTGGGTGGATACGAAATTTTCATTCAGTAGGACAATGTTCGTCAAATCAATAATCAAATCATGACAAAATGCAGATGCTCTGAACACAATGATAAGTACTTCTGATGAACTGATGATGATGATGACTTTGTTTTGTTACAAATTTTTGTAAAGTTTCAAAATCTTATATTTAATAATATTTATGCCCGATGAAAATGACTGGGTAATTGAAAGCTAGCAATTTTCAAATAAAATCAAGTATACTAATTGTCCCCGAATACCGCAGAGATGCCTGACTAGTCTGACTATAATTTGTTGTAAATTAT
Source organism: Folsomia candida (assembly GCF_002217175.1). Taxonomy (NCBI): domain Eukaryota; kingdom Metazoa; phylum Arthropoda; class Collembola; order Entomobryomorpha; family Isotomidae; genus Folsomia; species Folsomia candida. The sequence continues at coordinate 20,300,015 of NW_019091193.1, read as the reverse complement.
TGTTTAATACAAATTGTATTATACAATGCTGTATAATTTATTTATATACTTTATTACTACAAGTTTCATCTCCGACGAAATAGATCATTCATGATGGTTTGCGGTGGTTGGATTAAATAACATGAATACCGCTTTCTTCGTTGGAATTTAGAGTCATCTTCTTATTAGCAATGAGATGGATGATTATTATGTCGCACATATAATTTTTACATTTGTTTTACACACATCGGCAATACGTTGACTATATGGCTGCTGCTTAACGAATAACTAAATTAATTAAAGAAATTGTTCTAGGTAAGGTAAGATGATTATTCGTCAGCAGACACTGACTGAAAAACTCCGGCTTTTTTCATTCTTTCGAAATCGGCCATGGCATCGTACGTCCTGTTTGAAATGAACAAACGAGTAAATAATTACAAATGACCATATTATGTTTGGTCGTGCATAAATGTAATAAATAATAATTATAATTTTTACTAACTTATAAAAATCGGCGTATCTCTGTTTGTGAGGTTGAACCACTCCCACTCTCCAAGCCACCATTGCAGCGATCGAAATTACCGTCGTAATTACCATGTCGCGCTTAAATCGACTCACGACAAATCCTCGCATTTGTGGAACAGCCATTCTAACACATAACAAATTGCAATTAAAGAATTCCTTCCTTTACTCAATAATAAAGGCGATACAAAAGTAAGAAAACGAGAAATCAAATATACTAAGATTTCAACTTATTTAAAAGTTTACTTCAAAATTCTATTATTAAGATTTAAGAAATAAAGTTTATTTAATAAACCATAAACACAGTGTTCTCTAAACACCTCACCGAAATGACTAATTTTGATGTTTCACTCACCTGTCGGTTTGCAAGTCTGTCGACCTCGAACGACCGGAAGAAGGAGCTATTCAATTAGCAATTAATTAAAAATGGTTTTCTCGTCGACTCGTCGTGAGGAGAGAATTTTTAGAATGGGACGGCCAGCAGATGTTTCGGTATCCTTGCTCGCTCTGTTGAGAGAGTTGGATAATTTCTCTCGCCTGCTGCGTAGACCAGGAGCGGAACACGCAATGCAAATTCGCAGCTTTTCCCATTGACCTCAACACGTCGCCTACGTTTCTCGACAGCCCATTTTCAGGCTAAATTGTGGCGGTAGAAAATCTTGTCCGTCGTTTTTTTAGTAAGCCTTCGACCTGCTACAGTTTGTTTTCTTTCGAATTTAACAGCGTCTGGATGAATTTTTTGCAACAATTGAAATTTAGTGCCAAATTTCTCAAAGGGGATCTTTTCAGGCTTTATCGGACGAAATATACCAAAGGTAAAACCATTTTTATATTCAATCTTTGTTCGTTTCGTGCACTATCAATCCACTGTTGCATTATTCCCTATTCTTTATTTTATAAATCTCAACATTTGGCTTTCTAATTGTTATTTACACGACACCAGGATTATGTCTCTGTGAGCCACATGCAACATTCTTTCTTATTCTGAACAAGCATATTCAAAAACAAGTTGTTTTAAACAACGTGGGTGTGAAATATGATAATATTTTTAATTGCAAAGATTGCTGCAAAAGTGCAAAATAATGCAAACCTCAACTTATTCCTTAGTCAGTGTTTTTTATCCCTGTCAAATTATTTTTGTAGCTGGAAATTTTAAAGTATTTACTATTTTTATGCATAAGGCCCGTTGAAATTATGTGAATTCCATTGTTGAAAATCAGCTTTCAAACTAGAACAACTCTTTTGGTGTCGTTCAAACCTTTCTGCTTGAAAATGTCTTCTTCTGGGGCTGCTGCTGATGACGAAGCAATTAACATCGGTGATGATGGAGTTGACGAATTTGAGGCATTTTTTGGTAAGATACTGTTACACCCACGAAGCATCGACTGATTAGTTAGGCTGTGTTAAATCTATTGAGATACTTATTCCTATCATTGTCCCTGGGTTGTGGTTCTGCTTAGGTCGATTTTGGTCAGAGTTGTCAGTTTTCTCCTTCGACAGGGGAAGGGAGATTGCAGAGAAGGAGAAGGAGCGGGCCCTCAAGAAAGGCTCGTCCTCAGGCTTCACCTGGGTTATCATTACTACGGCGCTAGCCCAATTGTCTCAGACGGAAAAGGCTTATGTAAACTTAACATTCCTGGCTCCGAAGGGGTTTCTTAGAAAGGATGTGAGTGTTTTTACATCAGTTTTAAGTTTTAATCATCAGTTTTAATCGCGTCGTCTGTTTTATAATCTGTAAAATATACTAATTTTGCATCCTTTCATTATTTTGTGATAGTCGAATTTGAAGTCAATATTGGATTCTGTAAAGCTTGATCTCAAGAAAATTTCCGAGTCCAGTGTTACCTCCCTGCCTGCGAAACATTCATATCCGGAAGTTGCTGCTGCGCTGTTAGTTTTGATTAATTTACGCTTAGAAATGATGGAGTTGTAAGTTTGTTTTATTATGTATTTAATCCGTGGGTAAATATGTACATATTGATAAACGTTGTTACTACCCCATTTATCTACAGCTATGAAAAGTTGTCGTTATATGGATCCGCTAAAAACGTAGAAATTTCTGACCTAATCACGGATATTGAAACTATACTGGAAAATTTTTCGGAGGAACAAAATTCTATTGGAGACTCGGTAGCCATTTTGCAAGGCATATTGAATTCTGTCAAGTAAAATATACATACACTATCTTATTTCACTGTTATTTAGACGTTATTACTATACCCTAACCAAACACGTGTTCTCATTGTGTAGCTGGGAGTTGCAAACCATGTGTAACCTTTTGAAGGTGATTCATGCTGTTCAAACTTGGTCTTATCTGGATGCAACCGTAGGAATACAGTTGGCCAATTCAAATTTGCAAGAATGGAGTGAACTTGTTCAGTCTAACTCGACGGTACTTTTTATTTTCGTTTTACGAGCATCATCATTTACGTTTTACCTGTTTTTAACGCGAGTAAATAAATTCATTCAATTTAATTTCCAGACAGTGAGAAAGTCATCATTTTATTCATCTACCCCAACATTACCAACGTTGTTTCTGTGGATTAAAAAACTAAAGGGAATGCTAATTTCAAAATACACTTTGTATTTTTACGAATTATTATCAAAACATTCAAATTCAAATTATGACATAAGGAACTACTGTACAAAACTGCCTGTGGACTACTATAGCAGGTTGGTAGGAAGGAAGGAATTTGTTTGAGTTTAAAAAACTCTATTCAAGTGGCTGAAAATTATTACAGTTTGTTTCTCAACATTTGATAGAATATCTGTTTTCCAAAAAAAGTCGGATGCTTTGTGCATCTGTATCGTATTTGATGCAAGAGAGACATCTTTTTATCGGAATGGCTATCGATTTCCTGGTCGAGAAGTTGAACTTGTAGAAGGACTTGATTCTTTCCCTTCCATTGTTTCTGTTCCAGCAGTAAGGAAAATTTGAAATCGTTATTGCATGTAACTAGATGTGCAATTTATTTTTGTCAACGTATTGCATTTTAGAAACCGGTTCAACATTGGCCCAGCATTGTGATGATAATTAGTGATAAAGCTAATGAGCTTGCGGCCGATAAAACTGTTGCAATCTTTGATTCTCGCGTAAGCTCATACGCACATTTAATTAGTATAAACATATCCTTGATTACTTTACAGCTATTTGGCATTTTAGTAAATTCTTCTCTCGATTGATTCACAGATACAAGTGACCTACTTTGTACACAAAATTGACGTTAGAATGTTTCTTTTAATTATGTACGAGGCGAAGAAATCTGAAAAGGACGCTTACACCCTCAAATTTTTGACTGATTTGGCATTCGAGCTAAGATTTGGTGCAAAGATATTTTCCAGTTTAAAATGTTTTAGGATATAATAATTATTTATTATATTTCCTTCTCGTTGCATCGATTGTTTTATTAATTTAATTACTTGAATTGCATGTACGTTTAATTCTTTATATACTTTGCCAGTTTTGCAAGTGCTTAATAAATATATAATGAACTACACAATATAATTTTCTCAAAAACTTTAGTTTGTTTTAATTTTATTATCCATATAATTATAATAATACAAAGATGTGAGATTGGGCTTTTTTCTTATGTTTAAATATTTTATTAATTTGACCAAGTGTTTGTTACTTAATTTTTAATTTTAACAGGGAATCTACTGAAGGAAGTTTAAAATGTCTCAATCTACACTAAAGGAGTTTCCAAAAGTTCCCAGTCCTGGAAACATTACATTAGCCGAATACGGAGCTCAGCTTATTGCGATTCCTTCCAACTCCAATGACCCAGTTGATGGAGCCCAGTTCTGTGATAAGGTTTATACATATTAATAATTATAACATGTATGTATAATAATATATACGATATATTATAGGTTTCTTCGTATAGAAAATTAAATGCAAATACTCTAAAGCCGATTTTTCAAAACAAAATACCCCCTCTTCGAACAACGAGAACTGGGGAAACTTTAATAATCAGGAAAGATGAAGGACTCGTAAAAGGAATGTGGGATTCTTGGTAATTAGAAGTTCTAATGTTTATGAATATAACCAAAAATTGGCTCTTAAAATAACGCTTGAATAATATTTGTCAAGTCGAGATTCCGGATTTCGGGGACTGGAGCGTTATCTACAGCAAGTTGAAAAGAATCCCATTGTTAACGTTTTATACGGATGTTTGGCTGCTTTGGCGTCAATTACAGATGCTGCATATAAGCTAAAACACGAGGCAATGGTCATTGCGTTTCCACATCTAAAAGTAAGATGCATTGTTGCAGAATGCAGATAGACATTCCCAATTTATCCGAAAATATTTGTCCAGTAATTTAAAATATGTTTCTATAAAGTTGAACGTAGATGTGACTATCCAGAATGCATCGCAAGTTAGGAACTGGAGCAAAGCTTGGCTTAGAGCTGTAGCATGGCATCCAAACTTTCCTAAATTGGCCTTGGCATTGCAAGATGACTCTGTAAGGTTATGTGAAATGGGCGAAGACGTGATGCCGTTGTTACGATGTCCAGAACAAAAGAATGTTTCGAGTGTTTCGTGGAGGCAAGTATTTGGAAATTCTAAGTTATTTAAACCACTGCCCACTTCATGGGCAGTGGTTGTTTTAATTTATCTTATTTGTTGTCTTAATCTGCTTAGACCTTACACGCATTTCCAGTTGGCTGTTGGAGTTGGCACAGGAATTGTCATATGGCAATTAGAAAGAGGAAACAAGATCAAACCTGCAGCTTCACAATCTAGATTCCTATCAATGAAGAATCATTTTCCTGTAACTTGTGTAGAGTACTCTCACTCTGTAAGTTTGCCTGCGTATAAATATATTCTTGTTGATGTAATGGCGTTCATCAATTAAATATAGTATTCTTTACCTATTGTTTTCTGCTTTCAGGGACTTTTACTTCTGTCTAGCTCAAGTTTTGACATGTCTATCTACGTTTGGGATGCTAGCAGTTGGAATAATACACCGTTATATCGATTGGGAGGTGGAGGAGTTCCGTTTATTTTGTGGGCACCAACCGACGACAAAATCCTAGCTACAAGTCCCACCTCGATTTTTAGGCATGTCACTGCATTTCCAATTACTATTAAAGGATTTTCTAACCCATTTCATATGGTTATGTAGGATTTGGGAACGCGAAACTCATTGGGTTCCGAGGCGATGGGACACCCCTAAAGTAGCAGTTGAATCTGCTTGTTGGAATACTGATGCCACTACGCTTTTATTTGCCAGTGGGCAAATGATATACGCCGTTCACTTTGCGATGAATCCCGTGGAAAAATTTATTAATGAAAATAATTCTGTTGCTGTCCCACTATACGATATATCCGACTGTACAGTATTTTCCGAAGATGAACAGCTAGAATATAAGTTGGTCCTTTATTCTTTGTTCTTATATATTTTTTGAAATAATACCAAATCAAAAATAATATATCATGTAAAAAAAATCGTCAGGGTTGGAGGGCGCGTGCGAAGAATGGATATGGACCCAAATGGAAATCGACTTGCAGTTTGTTTCGATGATTCTGAGCTTATTGCTGTATTCAGAATTCAGCCCAAATCTATTTACTATTTGGCGCCATGTGGATTTATAAGAGGTTTTCCTGACGAATATCCTTTAACCAGTACGTTTCAAAAGGATTTCAAGGATGGAGCTCTTTTAACTATCGTAAGCATAACCATAAGTGTCTAATGCACATCAGTACATACGATTATTGTTCTTTTTCGTACAATTGACAAATAGTATTGTATAGTATCTATTGATATATGACCTACAGCCCTCATCAACATGTGATTAATGATCATTACGTTAAATTGATATCTACCATCATTTTTATACAGGCCTGGAGTAGCGGTCGTATTCAGTACTTCCCATTTTTGTTCGCTGAAGGAGATGCTAAGAAAAATCTTCTCCATCAAGATCATTATAATCTACCAACCGTAATTTCGCCAACCAAAAAGGCAAGAAGTAAGTCTAGAATATCTGGAATTTTGACAGATAAAGATAACACGGGAGCAGCAGCAGCCAGTCAAAAACGGTCATACTCACATCGTCACAGTTTTGGAGCGTCTTCTGTTGCTTCTCCTTTACTGGAAGCGTCGTCTGATGAAGATGATGTTATTGTTCCCAATAAAACCTCATTTCGAACAACATCTTTTCTTGATCCTCCAAAGGCCGATGAAATTAATTTTGCTGCAAATGTTAGTGAGGAACCCGCACGCTTATTTTCTACAAATCACCGTCCTTCGACATAATTCTTAATAATAATAATAATGAATATGCATACATTATACTTCCGTCGTCTACCATGTTCTCTTTTTTGAATAAAGTTATTACAACAATCGATATGATTTTACACCCAGCAAATACTACTGCGTACTACAAATATAACAAATTATTGGACATCAAGTTTATTGTCAATTATTGGACATCAAGATTTATGGTGTCCCAATAAAGAAACACCGGCGTAGCCGTTAGTGATTGAAGAATCCTGACAAAAACCCATTGATAAAATAAGGCATTAGTAATAAGTGTCAATTGCGTTGAATGTGTATAATGAATATGCAAAGCTAAAATACAAAGACTTTATTAATACAAAACCTGGATTTCATTTAGATATAGACTTTTTATAATAGCACACAAGTCCAAAATCGAAAAAGATTTGACACAAACAGGTATTCAATTTAGCAATATACATACATTGTATGTATGTAGTATTAAGCAATATACCCTTTGTTGGGTAATGTTAGATATTTCAATTACTCTCACTATGTTTTTATTGCAAACTTTTTGACTTCGTGATTGTAGCGGAAAATGAATAACCCTCAGTTAGAACAAGAAAGTCGCATAAAATCATGGTTAACTAGAGAGAAGAATGAATACAAGACCAAAGCCAACCTGTATAGAAAGGAAGCACAGAGCGTAATACACAATTAATTTTTTCATCACTGACAGTAACAATCTATTACGATACGTTATAGTAAAGTAGTTACCTAATTTCTATTAAATTGTCTACACGTAGAATTTGACAGAATTGAAACAGCTTGAATGTCGAGTACGAGAAAAGGAATCAGCTCTGAGAGTCCTCCAGGATCAAGCTTTGGCCCTCGTTCTCATCGAAGAGAAACATAAAGCCCTTCAACTGAACACAAGGGTTCGTCTGATGATATTGCAGGTAGGTCCATGCTCTCTTCGTTTGTTATCATTGTTATCATCTAATATTGTATTTGCAGTACGAGCAGATGAAACGAATGAGGGACATGACACTTCAGTGGTTTTGTCAACACCTCTGCCCACCCTTGACAAAAATGACTTTGGAAGAGAAGCAAAAGATCGAAAAACAGGAAGAAGTAGGCACTTATGAGAACATAACGAAATTGCCTAAATTTTAAGTTGCATTAATTGTCACAGTTGGAAATCTACATTAAAGCAAAGAGAGAGCTACAGGAATATAAAGCTCGTTACGGAAGGGCACTTTTGTTAAGAAACCGACCTAAGATCAAGGCGAGTGAGGTCACTGCGAGGGGTGACTACGACCACCACCACAAAACCTTACCAACCTCCCATATTATTTTGAGAACTCCCAAACCCACGCCTAACGCAAGACCATCAGGTTATGATACAAGTTTCCCGGAAGCTGAAGACACCAGCAGTTCTGTACTTGATGATGATGATAATGATGCTAATGATACTCTAACTCTGGGTTCAGAAGAACAATCTCAGGAATCTTTCCTAATACGAAATACGGAATCCAATACTTTAGTTGAACACATATCTCAAAACTCGTCGTCGCATTTTATTACCGATACACCAGCCGAAGTACAAAGTATCCTAGAGCCACAAATGCATTATCTTCAAGTACCACAAGAATCAAAACAACTCAAATCTGTGTATCCTCGTAACGCGTTGTCAGATGAAATAAATGAGCAGCAGACGCGTGCCTCATCACCTGCACCATCACGACCCGATAATTCGACTATTTCAGACTACGAAATGCTTGAAAATTCTTTGTGTGATCTCGTGCTAATAATTATCGAGGAGCAAGTAAGCAAATAATGCACTGTACCAATTACTTTTAGTTATTGAATTAAATACGGAATCTACTTCTAGTATCCAGGCACATTTGCATAGTATTGCTCTCAATGAACGTTGAAATTATTTATATTCACGTTTATTTTAATATCAGAGAAAGAAGGCTCAGGATGAGATGGATCGTCTTGCGGCTGGAGACGATGAGAGCGTCATAATGAGGTCAAACAACAGCGTAAATCGTATCGCATCAACCATGGTCAATTTGATGTTGTGTAAACAAGTAAGTTTTTGCACTACTTTCTCAGGTTGTTTAGATATTTAAAGCAATTAAGCTCGATTGACTACGTTCCCATTTATTATTAAATAGATACCAAAAATTGTAAAAGGTTTCGGTTCAAGATTATTTGACACTTTATCGCTGTATAAGGTTACGAGAAATGCCCGAGTTACAAAATGATTGTTCATTTTAAAATTGTCGTGGGTTACAATTTATTTTTTTAATATTTTGGCTCGAGAATTGGTTTTTCGTCCATGGGAGAAAAACCAATTTTAAAATAATTTTTAAAATGAATATTTTTTTTGCAACTCGACCATTTGTCGCAACCGTTAAGGGAGACGCGTTACCTAGATACTTAAAGTCAAGCAATCGTGGTTTCGGTTATAATAATGGGTCAGTGAAATTATCGCTGTCACTTATCATGACGGCGTCATGATGTCACTAAAAGTCGTCCAGTTACTCTGGGAACAACGTCACCTGAACAATTATTCAGTATATGTAAATTATGTACTTGCTTGTAAGCTCAGCAGTACGTTGCACGCACGTTCAAAATTCTAGTAGTTCTTAATAAAAATTGTTGAATGACATTATCCACAACCAATGTAGTTCATGCAATGAATGTTACCACTCAACGTCTTATTAAATTATTCTTGTAGTTTCGTGAATTAGAATCAGCCAGACGCCTTGCATGCGGAGAAAATGATGGTCGTGACGAATTAGAAAACTTATTTTACAAATTTCCACAACCAGTCGACTCTTATCAAATAATATCCCCTCCTCTTAATGTAGAGGAACTAAGGTAATTGAATCCGATTTCGACACACGATGAGATGGATCAATGCTTTCAAAGTATTTTTATTGTGCATTCTTACAATGCGATGGTGTGAAGTGTAACCCTCCGATTTGGCTTAAATTTTAAAATTAGGTGGTCCAAGCCAATACAACTAACGTTTCTTCAGGCAGTTTGTGCGATGGTGAGAGTTACTCAAAATATTTGAGGTCAAAGTTCAAAAAACGGGCGACTTTTTTCAGGCGGAGTGAGAAAACTCCACTTCCAGTCTCTTCCCTTCGCTTTGATTTTCACTCCGAAAAATAATTCATTTCAACAATTTTAAATTTAATTTTTTTTGTAGAAAAATATTAATTATTCATTGTACATGTGACCATATGATTATTTTCATAAAAGTCCACAAAACAATACGATAAACTGCACCAGCTGAATTTGATGAATGTGGGATTGCCACAATTCAGGTCGCAACTAATATTTTTTTTCTCTAAAACAAACGTCGTTTACATTTTTAAACTCGGGCTTTTCGTCATCACCCCATAATCCGCTCGAGTACCAACAATATCGAATCATTGGAACAAACACAGGAGCACTTAAAATATAAATTAATTGGATATTAGAACCAACGCGTTCGAAATGGAAAGCAAGTTACGTTTTTCCATGTTTATTTGCCGTTGGCGAATTTATAAATTAACTTTATGTAAATTTGTACTAGAAATAAGTAAAAATCGCACTTATTTAATTATGAATTAAATTATGTAGAATGCGTATTAATTGCTTTTTAAGCTGTAGTTAATAATTTTTATTTTTTATTATTTTGCATCAAAGCCTGTGCTTGTGCATGAAGGCGTATGCGTGAGCGAGACACCTGCAAATCAAAGCGAGGGGAAGAGACTGGAAGTGGAGTTTTCTCACTCCGCCTGAAAAAAGTCGGCCGTTTTTTGAACTTTGACCTCAAATATTTTGAGTAACTCTCACCATCGCACAAACTGCCTGAAGAAACGTTAGTTGTATTGGCTTGGACCACCTAATTTTAAAATTTAAGCTAAATCGGAGGGTTACACTTCACACCATCGCATTGTTAGTGATGTAGTTCTCGACCCCAATAAAACTATTTTAAGCCAAATAGCTGTTGTGGGATTGGGTGCTATGAGCTCAGGAGGATCAGGCCCCCCAATATTCGGCGGTGGCGTTGCTGGTGGACGACCTTTGAACAACTTTGAGGCCACATCATCAGCTTCAGGAACCATAGAGCTTTTGTCACGACGGGACGTCTCCGACAGTGCGATGGATTTTGTAGTACAGCCAAGTGAATTTGTCAAGGAGCATGTCGTCGCTGTGAGTTATGTCCACTCCTATTTTTATATGTCTAGACTGTGTATATTTGAATTTAATTGTACATGTGTCCATGTCCAACCCAGTCTCTGATTTGCATAATTCCTGAAGTATGCAGTTATTCCTTTGTACGACAGGTTGAATCCGATATGAGCACCGTCGGAGGATTTCACCTGCATCCAGAACTCGGAGAATCTCATATACATGTGCTGGGAAGCACCTCGGTCTCTCCAAGTTTTGCCAACTTTGAAAATAAATTTGGAATTGCGACAGATACATCTGGACCGTCGCGAAACAGCCAACAACAAGGCTCCACTCAACCACCTCCAATAGCAGTTCAGCAGCAGGGCACATCTCGACCAGGACACAATTCTCCTGCGCGGGGAGCATCTTATCCTCCAGTCTTTTCATCAGCGCCACAAGACGTAATTACTTGGCCGCATTGTTCTTGTTTGTGAAATATGCATGTTATGTATCAAGTTGGACTCGAATTTCTGATTTGCAGGTGAGAAAAAGTGTGCTAGAACAACTGAGCAGCATTCGGGACGAAGTAGACGCTCTTAGAAGAGAAATAATTGACGCCGGAAGAGGAAATAATTCAAGACGGTCTGGGTCACAACAACCTCAAAATTCGTCAGAGCAAAGGTCACAGCAGCAACAACCTAGATCTTCGTGATGCATTTATCGGTGATTGGTTAGATCTCCGCATGTCCTGTAGCTGTGAATATCCTTCGAATAAATTGATTTTTAAATCGATAATTTGGATATGACTATATTAATGTATACATATGCACATTTGTTAGACAGAAGAAAAAACAAACACAAATAATGTTGTTAAATAATTTCTTTTACTTGTTGTTCATGCGATGTCCTTACAATATACTTTTTTTCTGACTGGATGTGAGACAAGCTTGAAAATGGTAATTGGATATATATATGTATATTATTTTATAATGGTACGACAAATTAAAATGGGGTAAATTTAACAGGATAAGATGATAATAATAGTGTATGTTGCATGGTACGCATTCCTAGCGTCATAATTTGTTGTCAAAAACACGCGTATATATAATATGTAAATCCGAAGACCTTATAAACAAATTCTACATATATTGCTCATCAGCATGCTGAAGCAGTATTGATTTTAGTAAATGATAATAAAATACACTGAAATCGTTCCGTTCTATCCCTCATAAGGTGTATTATTGGTAGTGTCTAATTTTTGATTCAACTGAACGTATATTCACTCTCGTCAATCCAAGAAGGTACAGAAAGGTTACATACATAACTACACAAGTCAAATTCATTGCACGCACGCCTCGACAGAACAACTGATGCTATGTAGGTAGACTTTTGACAACTTATCACATTAGAACAAAAATAACACAAACGAATCAGTAGATACCACGACACGCGGCGAAACAAAACACGGTTAATAATTATTATATACACAAACATAATATTTAATAACATTACAAGATAAAGTAGATGGAGCGGTACATATGTGTAGAATATTTTCAAAGTTGCGAGAAATATATAACTAATCAAAATTATCCATATCAAAGGAATTTTTAACTTATATATATTCGATGCGGTTGAACAAAGTAGTAATAACACAATTGTTTGGCGATGTGGGCATAATATTATGCAGTTTTGTTCGCTAGCATGAAGATTGATTAGGGTACGTATAGGTAAGTAGGTTGTGTACTGTATTCATTCATACATTGACTACGTCTTCATCATTTGAAACTTTCCTGAGAGATCTGCCGATTCCAAAAGACGAATCTGAATTTGTTGGGGATTTCTGGTCGTTATTTGGACCCCACGGCTTTGCTACCTAAAGAAATCATCAGAAGTTAACTTACAAAATCACATTTTAGCCGTAATTCTTGAGAATCCATAAGTAACACTCGAATCAACAAAGTCACGCTATCATACTCATTCAAGAAAGTCGTATATGTATCCACAATTGGAGAACTAGACAGACTGACAGGTGGAAGCACGTAGATCGCAGGTAATGTAGCAATAATATTATAATGATCGTAATAATCCCAGCAACATGTTGTCATAAGCAAAGTGGAACGAGACTAAGTTTTAGAAAATTTTAAGACTACTTTGTTAAAAATGGAAGAACAAGACAAACAGCATGCACTATCAGTACAAAGGCACGACCATGTAGCACACATCACAATCAGATGATGTCGATTTGTCCACTTAAAAAAAACTTACGGGTTTCTCAGCGGAAAATTTCCTAAGAGGAACTTTCCAGACTTCACTGATGGAATGATGCCTCGACCATTCTTGAACTCTCGCTCGGTTGAAATCTAATTTGTTACATAATTCATAAAAGTAAAAATAAAATAAAGTAATAAAATGAGAAAAAACTTTCAAAATCAATTGCCGCACAGCCGTCATGCACTCATTGAAAGGTGAGGAGATAAAATTATTGGATAATAGAGGACACGGGATTGACGAATGATAAGCACAAAAAACAACAACAAAGGTACAGAAACAACGAGGACTGGGTGGGATGTAAATCAATCATCTTTCTCATTTTTGCTAGAAAACAAATAAAGCGTTCGCATGCAAACCTTGGTTCTCTACCGTGCTATTGTTGGAACTGGGAGGTGGTACATTTCTGGGCAAAGAATCAGCCTTCTTCTTCGGCTCATCCGCCTGGTTTTGGTTCTGACTTTGACTTTGTCGTGCTAATGAGGCTGCCATAATGCCTGCCAACTCCTTGACTGAGGATCGTTTCTCAGTCCCAACAGCTCTTAAAACCGGGAGGGACACTGGAGAGATTCCAGCCCGACTGATTTCCTCATTCGAGTTGGAATTTGAATTTGATCCAGGGCTACCACCACCCGTACTACCCCTACTGTTGTTGTTCGTAGAGTTGATACTACTATTCAAGCTACGGTTCATAGTTTGATTACTTGGCGAGGAGGACAATTTCGCTGTAGTCACATTAGGTGGGAGTGACATGGGTTCGGAGGAAGTGTTGTTGTGAGACATTGGTGAAACTTTGCCACCAACCACTCCATGGTCGTCCAGTAGTTCTCCAGATTCCGGTGTATTAGCATTTGAACCAAGAGGACTTGATCCGTCACTTAACGAGAACTCCCCTGAGAAGTAGACAGAGTTGAGAGATTTGATTAAAACTATGATGTATGCAGTATATACACATACACACATGTATATTTTGGCAATGGCGATAAAACTAACCTGAACGACGATCTGAACCAACCACAGACCACGGCCGGGGCTTGGGTGCTACGGGGGGAGGTCTTTTATTAACATTACTGGCAGCATTGGCATTGAGGGCTGCAGCAGCATTGGCCACAATAGAATTCTTATTTCCGGAAAAGTGTTCTTTAGTTTTGCTCACAACAGAGTTCGAGGATTCAGTTTTGCTAGCACTAACGCTACTAGAAGAATTTGTCACCGTACCACCACTACCACTTAAAGTGCTGTTCATATTCACGTTGACAATTGTACTGGATTTATTTTCAGTTTTTAGCGATGAGTGAGTCACAGTCACACTTTCCTTGTCTTCAGAGTTTTTAAATTTGTTCGAAATACTGTTGGAGTTAGATGAGAAGAGGCCAGAAGTTCGCTTCTCCTGTTTGGCCTTCATCTCGGCCAAGACATTGGATCCTACAACAGACACTCCAATTCGCTGTACCGGAGATTTTTGTCCATCTGCGACGGTGCTAGAAGAGGTAGTTTCATCACCAACTGGTGAGACGGAGGTTGAGCCAGCTCCTGGGGTGAGCAAATTGTTCTTTTTCTCTAAACAATCTGTGGACTTTGAACGAGTAACTGCATCCAGTGAAAGTTTACTTGCGATACTGCAAGAGTCAAAAGACCCTGGACTTGTGCGGTCAGAGTTATTGTCATCGGCATCAGCTTTGAACGTTCGCGAGGAATGGGTGGGAGACTGAATGCTGGTGTCGGTCTCACTTGTCAAGGATATCATTAAGGATGTGCTGCTACATGGACAAAGTGCATCGTTATTATTGTCATTGTCAACCGTGGTCTTACATTATGTATTCATATAAATATTTCATCCGTACCATTCATCAGAATCCGGGGTGACAATTGGCGTTGCAGAGCCGGGTCTAAAGAATGTCTCTATTCCAACGTGTCGATCTGAGGATTCCTCTTCAATAAGGTCAGTTGGTGGTCGCACTGAAGGTCGAGTTGGTGCTCTTGTCTTTGGTTTCTTGGGGCGAGCCTTCCCCAAATGTTTCAACTGCTGGGGGGATATTGGTGGTAAATCTTGAAGTTGTGAGATGGTTTCTGTAAAGCAGAATAATTTAGTTTGGGATATGTTTATAATAATGCAGTTGACCATAATTTGGGTGAAAACAATACACTAATAATGAATCGTACCTTCAATGGTTTTTGGAAGACTGGGCAACAAATCTGGAATGTCGTCTGCAGAAAGTCCCTCAACGCAATCAACAACAGATTTAGGTCTCATGCGACGGCTATGAGTATGAGTTTTACGTTTAGCCTGCATCTGCGGCGTTGCCTATAAGAAAACAAAACATTTCGATTACATATCTTATGCCTAATTCATGTGTACGAGATGTTCAAAAATTCATGCTTTATTAGGAAATAACACAAATACACAAAACCAACCTGCCCAACTAAATTTTATCAAGAGACCTTCATAAAAAACGCAACTAGTTTAATAGCACACTCATTTAAAAAAATTGAACAACTATTAAAATTATGACATGCCAAGAATAATATATTTGCATGCGCGTAGTTTCACAACAGTAGTAATCAGTCACAGTGGAGGAATTGTACGGTAGTAAATTAAAGTTACAAGGGTTAAAATAAGATCGCAACCAAAAACACATAAATACTGGACTTAAATACATGTATACTTTTGCTGGGTGAGACTTACGAGATTTAGATAATCCAATTTCTGTTTGGTAGCATCCGGGAAAATAAGACAAGTAAGATACTTTATGAACAAACCCTAACATATTTTGAAGACAACTTAACTTATTACTATGTCTAATTTATCAACATTTCCGCCATGTTCATACACATTCATACACATCGCACCTACTGATTTTAGTGTGTCTGCTTACCATTGGGGACTGATCCGTAAATTGAAGATTTCCTTCGCTAACTGCAACTGCAGCATCAGCCATCTCTTTTGATGATAGATCACTCGGACTTGTTCGTAGCCTGTTTTTTAAAACATCCGGTGTTGAAGACCTTTTCCTGCTCGCGTCATTCTATGTACGCATAAACAAAGAAAAATGCTGTCAAGTCAAGAGAAATCTGCTGCTCTTGTTACTAGTCATTTCAAAACTTACCAATTGCTTATGGCTATAAAAAAGAAAAACACATACAAATTTCAAACGTTTCCAAATATGTAATTGTGATATTATAAATAAATCTATTTTTTTAATAATCGCATAAATTTGTTACCATTTCATAAGAGAGTCAATCGCACGGTCAACCAGTTTATCACTGATGTGCGCAGCTACAGCCAAGTTCACTTCACTGTAATTAATTAAACAAATTTGCAAACCGTTGAACAGTAATGTGCGACTATTGTTTGTTTAGTAGCACAAACAAATCTCACGCTGACGAGCTATTTGTGATAACTTCAACAACTTATTGATTTCGATTATTGGCATACACGTGAGGACCATTGTGCACACTTCGTCACCACCACCGTTAATTTTTTTTTACTTTTCATATAAACACGATAATTTATATGCGTCTTCCAATTAATTTCTCCTAAAATGCTGGCTGATCTAAACTTTGTGAATTGAATATAATAGATACTTCACTTCCAGTTTTTTCCTAGGCTCGCGTAACAGTAGTGTTAAATATTTTCGTAACTTGTTACATGTATGTTGTAAAATCTGCAGGTGATCTCATCCATCCACAGTGCAAAATATTGCCTCATTAAACCTCTGTACACTGTCCAGTCCAAATGTTGTGTGCGTATGTGTATGCATACTTGCATATACATATACATATACATATACATAACTTGCATATACATATACAGCATTACCTAACAAAACACTATAAAACCCTCCCCTTACTCTCTTATCTAAAAAAATCAAATGTAGGCTTAAATTTTATGGCATTTGCAGCTCGGTCTAAAACAGTGATATATGACGACACAAACTTATTCTAGTAAAGTGAAATATAAACGCACTTCAACTTGTTGATGATATCAGCTCCAGCAATGTCCATTACACAGTGTTTCACAAATTCAGAGGACACGCCGGCCCTTTCTATGCATCCTTCTCTAATCTCTTGTTTCAGGTCCTCATCCCCCATCAAATTTGGACACCTTTCCTCACTGAAAGAAGGGTTGAGGTTTAAATTTAATATTTTTTCGTCCATTAAAGTTGTGTGTAAAACTTACCCCAATTCCAAAACCGTGTCAATATTTTTCTGCAACAGTTAATTAGAATTAATTAGCATAATTATTGACGAGACCTCTGAGACCTATTTAACCGTGCCACGAGGGAAAATGAAAGGTGGCAAAAAGTGACAAACTTCACAATAAGATTATGACACGACTGAAATGTCCCCACATGCACAATGCTTCTTTTTCTTCTTATTTCTCACCTGAATATGTTGTAAGAGCACAGAATGTAAGTCGTCGGACATCGATTGTAACTTGCTCTCAATAACTTTGCCAGCTTCCCCCTTCTGCTCAATCAGTTCGTGAAGATTTGCCAGTAACTGTCAACAAATAAAATTGCATATCATTAAAAACACATTCAGATCAAATAACGAACACACGCACACATTGTCCTATCTATATCTACACATGTATAAATGTATGCTTCACAATCATCGAGTCAATACCTTATGTACACTTATGTAAATATATTTAGGCAAGTCCAATGCATGCATAAATCCAACCACCACTCTTGCTTATACATTCCAATGATGAAGTCAGAATAAAAATAGTAAAATTTACAACTATATCGTCGGCTACTGCTCGTAAAACTGAGAATGAGATGACAACATAGTCAAGTCAACTGTAATATAATAATATTGGAATCATTGGACTGATGGAACATCCCTTTGCGTTGGGGAAGCGTAAAAAGTCAAAGCCCTCTTGACTTGACAAAGCACAAAGACATTCAAGATCTAAAAACATGAGATGAACAAAATTGCTCTGCAGCAACTTAAGGCAAAAAATATAATCACTCAACCATGTCGCATGTTCCTGTTGAAAGCAGAGTCCTACCAAGATAAAAAAAAAGTTATGTTGTTGTCGTCGAATCTTTGGTGCGATGTGGTTTTTATTCATTTTATTACTTTGAAAAAGACAACACTGGTGGAATTGTGATACATTTCTCGAAAGACAGCTGTACATGTAAATTTAATCTCGGGACAAAATAATGGTATGATTATCGCAAAAAATTCAAAACACTACTTTGCGTAACGTACCACGACATATTTTATCCACTGATGAAGTCATTATGAAAACGCACCAATTGAGAACTAATATGATCCTAGTCATAGGCTGAGATGACCACATGAGACGATGAGATAGACTTTAGGTTAACTTTTATAGTGTGACATTAAGATCTAAATTTCTCGTTTCAGACTGAAACTTTCAGTTGGGATGGACTACGGTAATCCCGATCAATCACCGTGATTGATTGGGAACAATACTTGTGTAGATTTAAATACATACAAATACGCACAAATACGTACATTGCCGCAATGTAAGAATATCGACCAGTCTCCATTTAAAGTTTAAATTTTAAACCATAAAAAATATTTCCCACAAACCAACCACACCTCTACTTAAACTTGATCATTCAACGAATCAAAATTCTATCCAACATATTAATTGTCCTCATTATATAGTCAGCATTCAATGTACATTGACATGTTGAATATAAATACAAAATTCCATTGAATTATACGCTTATGCAATCGCAACAATCGGATTGAATGCTTACTTTGTAAAGTCAGAACAATCTTTGTAAGAAATCCTTCAAAATACAAAAATGTTGCTTTTTTAGCTTTTTGTTGTCCTGTGCTTTGACTTGTTTGATTGTAATTAATTCCCAGGAATTAAATGAAAGGCTTCAATATCACTCTGCTCAATCCTTTGAGCTCTGAGCCAAGTGCATGTATGTGCATACACGTAGTTAGTAGATGCGAATCTGTTTTCATTTTCTTTCCTTGCACGTAATATAGTCTGTCTAAATGGTAAAGCAAATTACCGATGCGTAACTTAATTGAAAAGAGAAGCGTGAAAAAAATTGTAAATTAGGTGCAAACTGTAATTTTACTCAAAACACATCTTTTTCTCCATCTCATACACTGAGTAACAAATTGTAAAGAATAAATCAATTAACCTTGTCTCGTAATAACAATAATAATGATAATACGGTATCATTCATAGACAAAAGAGATTGAAGGAAATACGGAAACCTGATGCTTAGATGAGGTGTGTATTGATTCAAAAATGAGGTAAAAACTTAAAGTCAAACTAAAAAGAGGTTGGTCTATCAAACGTGTAATCTATTATTATTATTATTACTGCATATAATTCAAATTTGGGCAAAATTACTGACTGCTACAATTGCTCGAATGGGATTGTTTTGCTTTTTACTCGTGATAATTTTTATGCAGATTATTACTTATGCATACCTATAAATATGTACGAATTGCAGCCTGAATGCAACGCAGGGATGCAAGAGTTGGGTCGGTGAAGAAACGACGACACGCTTTATGCTTGAGGACTTCAGGAGTGCAAGACGTGGGGATTGTGGGATAAGATGGGCCAACGTTAAAAACAATGATTAGTGCATATTTATTATGCATGAAACGGTTGCAACCACGAGAACAAGATCCTTCCTTGTAATTGAAGGACGATAAGAAACTTTTAGGAAGAACATTTCCTTTTATGGAAGTGGAAGTAATTAGGTGGGTCGGTTGTGAGTGTTGTGCAATCCAGAGCACTCAAAGGAGATGCTTACTCAAGATATCATATCTGCTGTTGCTTTGTCTTTGTCTTTTGACATTAGAGCTTAAAATTTTAATAACTACCTATTTCGTGTGCCAATAAAAAGAATTTTTATGAATTAATGACTTACCTGTTTTGCTCGTTCCGAATTCTGGATAAGGGTTTCAGCGTGATTGATGACATCCACATAGTTGCTGTCAGAAGGGGAGTTTTGTTCATTTTTCTTGAGTAGTTTCACACCGTCTTGAGTTTGACTAATCAACTTGTCCACCGTTTGTTGGGCAGAACTTAGTAGGAAACCCTGTTTTATAAGTACACAAGCACGAAATGTAAATATTTAAATAATTTGTTAGACAAAATCAACGTTCCACTAAAATCAACGCTTGTCAGTTTGTGTGTACGACTACCAACAAGTCATCCACAAGAGTGTTCGAGAATAAGATATGAATATATTTAACACGTTCTATCACACATCCAAAACTCTAGTGAAATAATACTGAGAATATGGCACGACATAGGACAGAATTTCAGGGGACAACGATAATAAAAATGTCGTCTTGTGTAGAGAGCAGCCAAACTAAAATGCTGTTCATGCATTTTTTTAGTGCGAGTGCATGACTAATGTCAAATCTGTCTCAGTTTTATATTTTCTTGTGTGAATCTAAATGTACACGATCTCCAACAAAGAACTATGTCCCAACCTTAATACGCGTCTCAGCTCATAAGTAGCTCCATTACAAATGGTATAATTCGATGTGTCCCCTCTCAGAAAAAACTTTTGAAACATTACGTTAAGGACTTTTCGAAAGTAAGCAAAATTACTCTATAAAATTGGTTACGCTATACTCGAATTAAGGAAAACTGACTCTGATACGTATGAAATTCTAACAAAAATCTATTAGTGACAATCGCTCAGAACGATTTTCACAGCGTTGCCACATTGTTTTCTCATCTAGTTCGATAATAAAATGACCACAGCATATCAGTGATCACGTTTGAATACTTGTCACAAAAAATATATTCATTCACTCAACTCTTCACTAATTGTAGAATAATTTGTATTAAATAAGTATTAGTAAATATAAAGAAATATATATTAAAAACCTGCTGAAGTCGGAATTGATGGCCCGAGGATGTCTTATTCTGTGGTTGTGAATTTCTATAAATTAAATCTTGGATACGCTTCATCACAGATTCGGTTTTTTCGGCTCCTGATACTTTCATGCATGGAAGGACGTCTGAGATAACAAGGAATTGCAGACGGTAACTATTTATGTACGTAATAGGATATACACAGAAACTAATTTTAAACACTTACCATGCACTGGAAAAGGGATGTATCGGACGCTCATATTACTGTAAAACAGAGGAGGAAGCAGTGATAACGGTTTATTTGCTTTATACTTTTTAAATGTGATTTGACATTGACTATTTGCGTATACGTTTGCTTGTTCATAGACAAATCAGCCAATATTACTTGTGCGTAAAATTACTTGTTAAATAATACGGAATGAATTTGCTAGAGTAAATTTCCAGTTCGTGGTACAATTCAGGCTTGTCATTACTAATGACCAAATCCTCTGAACATTCTTTTATTCGCAAACTTCCTCTACGTAATGTTTAAGTATGTTGCACTTGACTTGTTCTCCGTATGTTGTTTTGTCAAATTGACAATGACAATCAAATCACGCTTCAAAGATTGGAAGATGATGCTGCTATTGTAACTACACATTCAAAATGAGTCTTAAATCACACCTTGTATTCAAAAATCACAAAACCTCGTCAAGTAATAAGTACGTGAGTGTCCAAAAAACGTGTTAATCCCACAGGAACAAAGCTATATATGACAACGGCCCGTTTCGTATCGAATCTCAAAGTAATATAATATAATATGTTGAAGGAGTTGAGACGAATGACGGACATATAAGCAATAATAATAATAATGATGGTCTCTTTTAAAAATGTTACTATCCAAGAGTAGAACAAACTACGAATTGAATACTAGAGCTACATTTTGTTACACATACCTAGACATGATATGTTTTAAACTTTACAGATTCGGGACAAATTGACTTACATGGATTTTCGTGACGTCGTTATTTGACATCACATGTGAGAATATAAATCAAACTGAGAACGGTGGAAGAATTAAATGAGAATTACTCACAAAGACCAAGTTAAAGGGAACTGATGCTACGACCGAAGTGAACTAGTTTAGTAACCCAACGATAAACAATGAGACAAGTGCAAGAAAAACAAAGGAAACTGCAACCTGCTTCAACTTTTGGTTTTAACATATTAGTAAATATCAGCATCAGTGCGCGTTATGCATCTAACCATCCACTCTGCAATTTACTCGTGTATTGTTCACTCGTTAGTTGGATGAATACAGAGATATAATTCGAGTTGTTGCATATTACCACCATTACTGTCCTTTGTAGTAGGTTGCACAATATGCAATATGGTTAAGTAATACATACATAAAGCTATCTATGTATGCACAAGAGCAGCCATATCCACTAACGAGCAACAATTTTTTGGTGCTAAATCCTTGAGATAAAATGAAATGAGTATACATTTTTTAAATAAAAAGACCAATGAATAGCAGGACAAATAAAGACTAGCTGACTAATATCTCATTCAAAAAAGTAGTAAAAATAGAGGATTTATCCTAACCCAAAGGATCAAGTTAATTATCGACGGACTAGTCTCTATATGTACGAGTCGAATACAAAACTTGTGCATGCATTTGCATATAAATTTTCTCAAGAACTCACCTTTCAAGACCGTAAGCGATATCTGAAAATCCTTGTAATGTGATGTTGTTCTTGTCATAAGTGATGCATCGAAGTTTCGAGTTTATTTGCAGAGCTATAAAGAATTTTAAAAATTCCTATAGGTCCAGTCAAAGTTCAAACCATGACTGATTTCAAAACCCCTTCAGATGAACCGAGATATCCAAATGATTAAATGATTGTACCTTTTGCTAAAAGCCTTGCACCCACGTCTCCACACTGGTTTCCGCTGCGGAAATCAGAAAAAGTTGATCATTAGTATTAATTTATATACATATATTTCATATTTTTTGTGCGAGGTGTATTTCGCCGTTTAATAAACTATGGATAAAAAACTATAAGATTCTTCAAATAAAAATTCTACTTCACACGGTCAACATATTTAATTATGATTGAATCCTACAACGCTTTTAGAATCAGCACAGGACGAAATGAGGGCACATTTATCATGCGCATCATCCGCTGCAATGGAATGTTGGATATTATTATGCGAGCCTGACTGCTCACCTTATATCAATATTTTGAAGCGTTTGATTACTCCCAATGGCATTAATTACTCCAAAAAGCTCCCCTTTCAATTTTGAATCTGCTAGGCTAATGGTTTGAAGGACGCAATCGTCTTCCTAGATCGGTGTATACAGGTTCAGATAAAATTAGGCTCAAGCAAATCTTCATGTTTGGAAGTGAAAGCCTAAGCATTAGAACAAACCTGAAGCATTTGCACGATAGCTTCCATGACTTGGGCAACATGTTTTGCTTTTGTAGACTGCAGATTCCGACCCAGATTTAGGTGTTTTAGTGACTTGTTCTTCATCGCTGCTGTTATCACTCCGGCCAAATCTCCATCCAAATCTGGATAAGACGTTATATATTTACTAATCTTATACTGCGTGCTGTATATTATTCTGTAAATTTGAATTTCTAACTCACTGTTATCACTGATGTCGAGACTAGCAAGACATTTTATTCCGTGTAGACAGGATTCTAGAACATGTGCTCCTTGTGCTCCCATGCCATTGCTGCTGATGTCCAACTAGTTTAGAGTCATTCATTAGTTATCGTCACACAAAAGAGTATAAATATTTATTACTTTTTAAATTTAACAATTATGTTTAAACTACCTCTAATTCGGCAGTGTTTTCGTTGCATGCTAGGCCGAGCAAAAGTTGTCTGTAAGATTCAGAGGACAAGAGCAAAAATTATAACTCCATCATTTTATGTGGTGACAACTACATACATACGCATGTAATTGGATAACAGAAAATAAAACAAACAATGAGTACGTAATGGTTATAATACAACAAAAACAATTAATTGGATTACTGTCTCTGTATCAAATATTAAAAATTGTGCATGACGTATAACAAATGAAAATGTTTACATAATGCATCTTAATTCTTAACATAATCATTTCGTTAAAAGATATATGGATTACTTCAATGCGTCCAACGACAGTTTGCAGGAGGATAAAGCCAAATTTTTCAAAGCCAGATTACTCGTAAGGAACTGTTTAAATGAAGGAGGAATTTCTTTCCCCTTCTTTGTCGAAAAATTATTCCGGGATAAATTCAAGTGAGCAAGATGTGATGTACATCCTCGAAGGAGAGCTCCAAATACCTGAAATTAATAAATGCCGTCAATGACCACCATAGGGAACAAGAAAATAATTCAGTTCTAAACGTCATACTGTTTCGAGGTTGCAGTCCGTCCCCGAGAGATCAAGGTAAGTTATGGAATTTTGGGTCGCCAAAAAATTGCATAGATTCTAAAAATTACAAATTTCACTTAAGAACAGTCCAAAAATTCATTCAGAAGAAAAGTAAATATAAAATATCCCACACTTACATTAATGTCATCTTTCAACGAATTTCCGGCTAGATTAAGATGGGTCAAGCTATTTGGTGCACACCGATTAAGAGCAAGCGCATGGGCCAGTTGAGCGACGCCTGGAATTGCATAAAAATATATATTAAAACTATTTTAAATTAATTTAGAGTAAATCGTGTACCTTTTGCAGAAAGGCCACAAGATGACAAGTTCAACCAGACTGGACCGCGACATAATTTGGCTAGAGGACTGCTCAAGTGAATAGCACCTGTAAACACGTCATTAATCAAAATCAATCCTCCTAATGCAATGACATGGAAAGGAGATTATGCACAACTTTTTGTTCGTGTGGACACGTTTCAGTTCAGTTGTGAGTTTATATGAGGCACACAAATCAGGAAATGGACCACAGAGATTAGTGGTTACTTTACGAATCAATAACATAAATTTAATACAAAATTATTTTAATCACCTTTGTCTTCAATCATATTGTGCGAGAGGTCTATGGTGTGGACTTGGCTATTCGTATTATGACTCAAAGCTGCGGATACAAACAAAACACTCAAACCAGGTCCAAAAGAACTTAAAGTTTTAGAGATCATATTACACATTCGTATATTCACATGAATTGAGCACTCTTTCATCTGGTGAATTTATTTCACCTTTGAGTTTGACAATTATTATAATAGAAACTTTTCGAACAACCCAGATTTGGATAAGTACAGCATTTGAAGTATTAGGAAATCTCAGAACAGGAGAAACTGTCAACTGTACCCGTGTCTTTGGAACTTGACAACGAATGAATATGAACTGGTTATGAAAACTTAAAAATTGTATTACCTGCTGATAACTTTTGAGCAAAGTCCCTGAAATAGGATATAAAAACACATTTTCAATTCACACACAAACTAAAATTTAACTGTGAAGATCAAAATGCTTAAGTTAAACTGCCAAGTGTTGCAATTAATTATGTGTGTACACTTACAAGAATGATATTACCATTTACATTAATTTGTCAGTCCTTAAAAGTAAATTATGACTCCAAGACGTCTAATCTCTAATTGAACCTCAGACCAAACTGTTTTGTTGTTTGTAGTCAAAAATTAATGAATTGTGAGGAAATGCCAACTACGAGCAATTGAGATTTACTCATGCGACTGATAACAAAGACAAAAAAAGTATAATTTGCAAAGCACGCATATGAAATGAACATCACTTTACTGCCATTAGCCAACCGTCTAACTTCCGTTTGAGTATTTCAAGTGTGAAACTTTATGGCAAATAGAGGATCGAATCGACTTGGCGAGAGTGAGTGAGACAATATTGCTTGAAATTTTCTTAAAAACAATGAAAACACGAGCAATAAATTTATCCCATATGCATGGCGTATGGTACTGCACACACACACACACAAAAACCGACCACATCACGTCACGATCACGACGAAACAATGAAAAATAAATAAATAAAATAATCCCACGGACAATAACATTGCAAGTGGCTTATGCGTTTTATATGAAACATGATCGAGCTCCTTTGCAAACAATTAACTAATTACTGACACACGTTGCTCTTATTAGACAGGAAAACGTCGCCTACTGACCGAATTTCGGAGGTAATATAGTTTACCACCCAAAAATGACGAAGGTAAACATGCATGTAGGCCTAAATACATATATAAGTAAATATTTATCTGAAGTATTGTGTTTTATTGTAGAAGAGGCGCTAACTTTATGAAAGTCGACTTACAGCACGAAGAAAGTTTGTTGTGCATGTGCATCACGGACAACTTTGTACAATTTATCAAACAATTGATCCTTCGGAACCATTGTAACACAAATTCTTCCGAGACAAAAAACTTAATATTTTCACACGAACAGAACAAATTTCTAGAAACTTTACAATTTCCTAAAAGTAATAACTGTGTCCCAACTTCATAACAATTTTTAAATTTCAATTTTAAGGATCTACGGAAGACGTTTCAAGACTAATGCAATTTTCAAACTGTTAGGAGATGAACGAACGAAAATAAAAATGAATAGACGCTGCTTGGCTGATTCTCAACCACGTGCCAACAATGCCATGAAATGAAATCATAGTTGAGCTCCAAATGTTACATAAAATATAAATAAATGCACATAAAAATTAGTTGTTACAGCAGTCTTCCCCAGGTCGAAAGAGTTTAATAAATTTAGAAATTTTTTTCTCGCTACCAAACAACTCAAACGGAGAATGAAGCTGGGTACAGCTTATTGAAGTTAAATTCGTTGACTCGTCATTATGTTGTTATTATTAATTGCACGAGGGTCGAAAATTATTTCAAGTTACATTCCTGATAGAATTCCTGATAAAAGCCAAATAAAAGCCAAAGAGTACTAAATGTTCAAAACTTGGCACATCTTCCTTATCTCTCTTATAAGTTACTGAAGAATGTGAAACTTATCATTATTTTTGTAAGGCTGCTACCACAAGAGCGTACACTCAAGGAGGTAAAGCGTGGCAGGAGGAATATGTATGAAGTGGTGCAGTGAAATGAGAAAGTAAAGTAGACTATGACGAAATTACGATCACGCCAAATCTCAAAGAAGATGAGAGTAAGACATTGATGGTTCGCCTCTTAAAAGTACAAAGCATTATCAATTTTGCAATTTTTGATGATTATCGGCTTGAATTTTTATGAAGAAAATCAAAAAGTTATTTGACAGACATTTGTTTTCATGCTCGAGTTGCTCTGTGGTTCATCAAACTTTTCACTTTTTATAGAATTATCAGTTTTGTAATAAACTATCATTGCGACCTTTATCTTTTAAATTTGTAAGGTATTCAGTTTCTCAGGATTAGTTTCAGCTTATCTTATTGCTTCATACCTTGAAAATTGCAAGGATTTCCAAAAAAGAAAACTACTTTCGATAACTTACGTTTTGGCTCCAATATTCTCAAAGTGAAGTTCTTCAATAGTCACAGATTTTCGGACAATGTGAAGAAATTTGTCCATTGCTTCGTGAGATAGTTTTACATGGCTGCCTTTCAGTGACTTGAACCAGTTGTTGTACTCCAGTGCGCTGAGGATTGGAGTCAGATCTCTGCAAAATAATCCAATGTAAATTGATTGAACATGTATTCCAACTTTATTGTTTCCTGTTAAAACTCAACAGGAATTTGTGCATGGAAATTTCTCAACGACAATAAAATATGGTTCTTGAATTGCATATTTATACTGAATTGCATACAGAAAATTACGTAAAAACTCACAACAGTGCTGATTAATTGATCCAAATGAATGAATTAAGGATTTACTTAATAAATTATTTGGTTACTTATTTTGGCATTTGATGTACGCATTAATTAATATTTGCTTTATAAGTTCTCATAAGTCAAAACACTATGAAATGAGCTTTATATGTACATATCATCGAATCAGTGGCTTTTATCTGCAATGAAACTAAATACTTCTCAAATTAGTAGAATGTGTAAAACGCCGGATAGTTTGTAATACGATTTTCTAGTCTATAGACATATGTGTACATAACGACGTGCATAAATACGCGTATAAATGCACAAGGAGAGAATTTTAACAATTACTATCATCTCTCATCTTGTACATGATTGTAATTGGCAGTTAATGATCAAGAGTTACGAGCAATAAATCAGCTTTCATTTCACTTCTGTGTGTGTATATGCATGCAGACATGTTATTCGTTCATCTCGATAATAATGACTGCTGAGCTACCTAAATAGTTGGTAGGACTCGTTGAATTTCAATCATGCTTTATGCAAGTATTATGGAATAGATGGTCACACGCCAGTTTTGATTAGCATCGTACATACGAATACAACTTAATAACAGTTGCCGCACGGAATATTAATGTAAAATTCTAGTATGAGAACAATATAACATGTTACACGCTGTATGGCGATAAGTACACCAGAAAATAACAGTAAATCAAGGTTAATCGATTACTAAATAGCTCTACATTGAGAAAAATAGTCAATAAATGGACTGAAATTTGATACGAGTTGCATTTTTTGTTCACGCACTCATTAAAAAAAATAAATGTCATCACCATTAATTGCTTTCTCATGCAGAAATACGCTGGCGTTGATATGATCAAATTGCCACTCATGTAGCTTGACACCACCATGGTGCCCA
Organism: Folsomia candida; assembly: GCF_002217175.1. Lineage (NCBI taxonomy): Eukaryota > Metazoa > Arthropoda > Collembola > Entomobryomorpha > Isotomidae > Folsomia > Folsomia candida. Next base: position 20,271,322 of record NW_019091193.1, on the reverse strand, counting down.
TTTAAACGAAGGCGATCATACATTAACCATTCAACAATAGTCAATTAAAATAGTTTATTTTTGTATGTACATACATACAGGAATACGTACATATAAATTACATGAAAAAATAAAATCTATATCTTACCGGGGCTCCAAATGATCAAAATCGTTGAGGCAAAGTTCTCTTGAGTCATGAGACAAATATATCGTGTCTACGTCCTGCAAAATTCAAATATTAAAACATCAGTCAGTTTTTCAACCGCTTGTAACATAATTTCTTAAAAGTGCTTTTGTCTTTTTTGTCATAAATGTTCTAGATCATCTTTATCAACCCAAGTTACGTAAATGCATTCAACCATCCAAGCAGGAAATCCTTTCATACCCGCTGATAAGACCCGCTGATAAGTAATTTCCTGGTGGAAAGTTTAGGCAGTACAGGTACCAGTATTTGTGCATATGTAAATGCATTCAGAGAGAAAAAAACATAGAACCCTACACAGATGACAGTGAATTTGATTTGACAGATGCAAAACAAAAGTTGAAACAGAGTTAACAAACAATTAGTAAAGAGGTCTAATTATGTATGCATGCACCACTTGCTTATTGTGTGAAATGAACTTTTGCAAACGAAAATTCACCTTAATTAAGTAAATGGTGCTAACCGAAACATATGGCGTAAACTAAATCTCGTTTCTTTATTGTCCATTATATTCATTCAACTATACGCACGTACGTATGCAAAGAGGTCCTCAAATTGACAACTTAGAGATCCGTTCCAATTTTTACCCAGAATGTACTCGTGTAGTTATACCAAACTCATATTCAAGCCAAGATGTGTTAGAGAAAACAATACTCAATCAATCAATTTGACATTTTTACTGTGTGAAAATCAGAAACCAGAAAAATCTCAGAAAACGTGTCAAAACTTGCATTGCTTTCAGAATCACATTTTCCCAAACACAATGCGCCTTAATGCATCATTGGGTTCTGCTTTCAATTATTTGAAGCCGACACGTTGCCAAAACTTTGAGAAAATGTAGAACAGATATTAAACTGACTCGGTTGTGTCGATCAGGTTAGATTAGGTAGACCAATCTGACATCCTCTTCTAATGACCTATTGGCAACAGTTAGAGCCTCCAATTTTAACAAGGACGATTCTGTTGTGTTTCTTGACATCACATTTTATACAAATCATGCATCAAGGTACATGTAAACAGAAAATTGGACAGCAATTCACTACTTGATTGATTGATTCATGATTTTGCCAATGTGTGAGGAGAGGTAAGTAAATCATAGCTTGGCTATAGTCACATCATGTAAAACCTGGTCTTGCTGAACCTGCTATTTTACTACCACGTGTTTTTAATATTAGCTGGATGCTTGAGAAGAATGACAAAATTGGGCATAAATAACTTGCCCACTAGTTTCACTCTACAGGATAGAAATCACCAATGCTTTTTATTCGAGACAGGTCTTATGGAACCGTCATGTCGGTCTGTCTAATGATAGCAACTATAAAACTATATACTGAATTGGAACATATTTATTTGTAGTGCATATGACCAAGTTCGAAGAGAGGACACGATCGGTCTATCGGGGGACAGTATGGTCGTGCTCTGATTCGATATATAGGTACAAAACTGAGAATATAATGTCACAAGGACAAAGTTATTTTCTGGATGGACCCACGTCTCTAGTTTTCTAAATTATTATAGATGGTTGAAATTTGACCCGAAACTACAAGTGCGCAAAAGATTTAAGAATAGACAGCTCAGCGTCTTTGCTAGAAGGGCCCAATCCACGCTGTTTTTTAGAAATTGATCGGAAGGTATTGAAAATTTGAATTGTAAACGAAATGTGGTCATGAGTTCATAAGGTAGTCAACTTAATTTTCAACATTGAGAAGAGATAAACTGATTGGCTCGGGCATATGAAGGCTGCATGCAGTTGGTTATTTCAAATGTTATTTCAAATGTCTCCCCATCAAATGTTTTACAAGTGCGAACATCGTATTACAACCCTTCTAACATCCGTTTATATTAGTGCACATAGTAAATTTACATTTGTATTACACGTCAGAACAACAAGCAGATCAAATAAACCTGAATTTTCTTAACCCGTATTAGCACTGATGCGAATAGGACGGCTGCTTATTGCATCGAACATGAGAGGAGGAGATAATATGGGAGGAAGAATGATTCGAGAGAAATTAAAAAGCGTAAAAACACTGACCACGCAGTGCTTTCGATTATATTGGTTAGGCGCACTTGTCCCCCCTTTCAGAATGCATCACACAGAATAATAACGCCTCGTCTATTGATGTATGTACGTACATGTGTATTTGCGTACTTTGTTCTGGTGCAAGGACCCCATTTTTATTGCAAGCTGTCAATAACTTAATTTACTTCATTCTGCCAGATGACAGTCAATTTTTAACAAAAATGACAAAATTCGCATGAACAATACGTGCATAAATCAAACTTTTATAGTATAAAAACATATATGTATCATCCAATTTGCAAGGGAAAAGCATAAGCTTATGGCTTAAGAAAAGCTCAAATATTTACAGCTACTTGCACACATGGACCAAAACCTGCGAAACCAGATAGAGGATTCACTCGCATTATTTAAATATATCTTTGTCACTCAATGGGGCAGAGGCCTCGGGTATTTATGCATTTATTTCCTAAAGTCGAGTGATGAGATGAATGACCCACTTGCAATAATTTTATTAAAGGGAGCTATTGCCGCACTGCAGGAGTCTCAAATCCTATCATCCTACTTTCCGTTCTGAGCTAATTGACGACGACGATAGTGATTGTGAGTGATACAAATACCAAAAGTTCGCCAGTTGGTTGGACCGTCCAGTATCATATTTCCTTGTTCTGGCATCCACTTACTTTCACAAATCAAAATCAACTCTAAAAGAAGCGTGAACTGTGTGTCGCTTAATAAATGCAATTTAAAAATGGCAAAGTCATTACGATTGATATATATGGCTGGCTGCCTCAAATCTGAGAGGTTGAAGTTGAGTGGAGCTATTAATCAATAAACAATGTAGGAATTTGTCGTGCACCCAAACAGTAATAATGGCCTGAGATAAAGAGAGGAAAGGGAATGGAGATTGCTTGTTCTAGATTGAAGAAAAATGCTACGGATTGTCTTGTCTAATTGAATTATTCAAATATCTGTAGATGGCCAGTACAGTAGGCTGTCAGGGGTTCGAGCACAATAGGTCAATCAATACAAGAACAACAAATCCACCCAGATTTAATCAGATTAAACAATCCCCTACAAGAGAACTCATGAATCTATTCATGCATAGAAGAGTTTACTCCAAATATTAGCAAGTCAACTCGAAGCATCGCACAAATAGTGGCATCGAATCGGATCCATACGAAGGAATATATTTGTGCCAATTGTAAGGTCCACTGAAAGTGCAAGATTGAATTTAACAATTTTTAGCAATATCGTCGTCTAAAATGCAAAAGTCATATCGTACAATTTGTATATGAATGTATATGCTTCGCCATTTGTCATGACTTCTTGTGTTTCCACATTCGAAAAATGATACTGAATTCATCCCAAGCAATTAGTAAAGTGGGTATGCATGTATGTACTAATATCGTACAATGGCTATGGCATTTTAAACAGTCTAATCAGAACAGAAACAAACTTTCGAGCGATAAATTATACGAGGTTATCAAAACTCTTGGGACGAGATATTCTGTAATCTTGTTACTTTGCAAGTCATGAAGAATATGGAGTTTCTATATAGAATTTCTCGCATGCTGTACTCCCACACCTTACGAGAGCACGAGAGCGAGTGAACTGGAGTAAGTTGTAAATGTGTCTCAGCTCCCGTGTTGAAGCTGGACCAAAGAGAGAAAGTTTAGGCAGGGTCCTTCCTTGGGTGAAAGTGGGAAACTTTTTCAGGTTGGGAAACTTTCAACCCTGCCTACTGTTGGTGAATTGCATGGTGGTAGACATGGTGGTGGGATGATATGAAGCTTTTCTGGGAAATCAATAAAGCCCTTGTGCGTGGCCTACATATCCTTCTACTTAACGGAGATTCGCAGAATTCCAAGGATCCGCTCGGCGTTCCACCACTAATTTCACTGTAGCTTATTTTCTACACGCCCTATTTTCCGACATCTATTTAGCTGCACTATCTCAATTTATATTCCTGGAGAAAGTATGTAGAATCGAGAGATAAAGAACATCAGCCAGATTGCATGAAATCTGACAATTTTTCTGTAACGTGGCTAATTGATGCCGGTTGGGTCGAAATTATATTGAATTGCGGGGAACAAATAAGACCGATATAATTGATCCGCTTATAATTTGAATTCTCTGAAATGCTTGGTTCCCAAATATATAGCAGATTCTTCATGTCAGCAAGAATTTCGGAACAATGCATTTGTGTTCAGTTTAACAAAAAAACAAGGTACGGATCCTGAACACTTTGTCCTACACACTTTTAGATGTTGCTGTCACATACGCTACGCTTGTACTTGTAGTACAATTACACTCGAGAGCTGAACCGTTCGCAATAAAACTTGAGGCACCCACTATACGGTTTCAATAACTGTGTATTTGAAAGTAGCTATTTTAGTTCTCATTTCTCCTTATTTTCACTTATTTCTGATCTAATTAACGCTGGTTTGCACCTACATATATATGATAAACGGAAGTTATGTGTTTATAAGTAGAATCGTAACATCAGATTAGTAAAATATCTCACAGCCAAACGAAGAGATCCGTGTACATATTTATGTGCAGTAAAAAAGTAGTACCCAAGAGTACTAGTTTATACAGGTATTATTTAAAATAATTACAGACATAAAGTAAAACTGATGGTAGTAATTCCATTTAATTTCCAGACTGCTTATGAATACAGTTAGAAATACTTTCGATGCAATTTCGCCTTATGTGACATCAATGACATGTCGTTCAATTAAGTACATTTAGAATCCGTAAAGTATGCACTATTGTAAGTCAGGAGTCCATTAAAATGTTGCTGGCAGTTAACGGATTGGAAAGCTGAGCTTTTAGAGCTTCACAACTATGAGATCCATAAATATAAATCTAATTTGATTGCAGATTGAGTAGACAAGTGTGCAGGGTGCTATTATCTATATATGTAGCTTATAAAACATAGTATACTTTTCAGTTACCTTCCTCACTAGAGCATTCCGAAATCCCATTAAAAAATTCGAAAAAACAAAAAAACAAACTCAAAATGTTTCTCGACACAAAACTTCACTTGAAAGTTTATGTTTTCCATACACTAAATTTTAAATCCAGTCGAGATTGCACACTGCACTTGTACGTAGCTGTTAAAACATAACATCAAAAGTCACTGGGGATGTAAATATAGGAGTCGACTTAAAACGTGTGTATTTTAAGTACTGTCATCACGAAACCTACTTACTTGGAAAGTTCAAGCTAAACCAAATAAAAGTCACCTCACTCAATGAGATCTTGATTTTTTTAGCCGAAAGTCAATCAACTTGCCTTCGCATACTCTCTTAAACCCACTGAACTACAGATGATACAGATACAGATGATAACAAGTTTCTGTTCACTAGCACTTCTTCTACACACTTCAACCACCCACGCTCTCTGATGCGATATGCTACGTTTTGTGCATGTACCTTAAGCAAGGAACAAAGACTTCTTTGAAATCTTCAAGTGTTAGTGCCCCTCAAGTGCAGATAAAATAGAACTCAAGTTACTCAACTTATTGCTTCTACATAAAACAGAATATTATTCAGAGGCACGCACCACCCACAAAGCCATCAAAATACGCTCTTCTCTCTTTAGTGTGTTTCAAATTCATTCAAACAATCTAAATTATTTGATTTTTAAAAAATATAGGGAGCTTCAGTCAACAACTGTGTAAGTAAACTTGCAGTCACTGGGGAAATTCAGTGAATTTCAGATTTATTTCTTCGCCAAGAACACACGTCCACAGGATATGAAATTGAAGGTATCTTTGAATAATGATCATGTACAGCAACCCTTCACCCTCTTGCCTCGCTGGGACTGCATACGGTGTACCAACTGACTCCTCAGCCTAAGTGCGTATAGAACTGACAGTTCTGATGAAGCGCTGATGGTACCGACGAAATGTACATTGTCAGTTGTTGCAGTTAGGTAAATCTCAACCCAAGTAACGGGAGATTGGATTCATTTTAATGATATGATCCAATCCTCTAGCCCAACTAATAAAGTATCCCTTCGCAGTTTACATAGTCGAACGAGCTTTGCCTTATCTAATGTGAGCGTAAAATAAGATGTTGGTGAAGACCTGACTTTAGGTACATAAACCTCTTAACCCAGTGCGCGCACTTGCTAACAAAAATACAAAGATCATGGCCCTATCACGATGATTGTTGCAAATCTAAGAAATGAATAGCAGGCATCAAGAACAGTCGGTTAAATTGAAGCAGAGTGGGCCAGGAAAAATATTAATTATTACTAATGGGATTTACTTGTGTGCAATGTAAGTATGTATATAAATGTCTTAGAGTGCCTAAGATAACTATAATGTGAATGTGTTTGTTTTATTAGAATAAAATCATGTTACGTAAAACGAGAGAAAAAATATAAAGTGGAAAAGTTCCAAAAATCAGCAAATTTTTTTGTGACAATATACAAGCAAAAACAAGGGTGCAATAATTTTCGTTAACAATAATGTTAAATAATTCCACAAAAAAAATCATGTAAAAAATTTGAATTTCGGATGAAATTCCTCAAAACTATAAATATCTCGCAAATTTCATTATTTTAAAACTCAAAATGGGATGAGAAAGGTGTCACTTCTTGTAAATCGCCAGATTTCTGATTGACTCTGACAAAAAACAAAAAACAAAACGGCTTTATATGTTCTGATCTTGTTGTCTCCAAATATGCGAATCGGATCACGAGTGTAAAAGGGCCATTATCCAACTTTGGCAAACGAAATCCGAAATTTAAAATTAATATGCATATTAATAATTATATAGCCCTTTGTAATCGGTCATGATTTCAGGAGAATTTATGCAATCAGAAAAATTTTCAGTACTCTACGATAAATGTTACATATTGTTTGAGTTATTTTATTATGCGTGCTATACTCGGCAGGAGTCCAAGAAAGAGTTAAAATAAAATTACTAATGCCAATATCTAATATATATTTATGTTGATGCGTTTGGTATGATTCGTCGTTTTATTGGAGTGTGATACAAAAAGCTTGACTTACTTTTTGGTATCAAGCAGAAAGTATTATTTAGAAACTTGTGGTTAGAACAGGATGAGTTTGTGCGAATTTGAAGCAAACTAGGCAAAAATGGCTTTCAAAACTTTTTTGAAATATTCTGAATTATCTATGTATGTATATTATGCAGGACAATTCCATACATTACATTGCATGGCATGCAATAATTACACTTGACGCAAGTTGTTATGAAATCTCAGCAAAATATGGCTAGAACTTGTCGTTTCCATTTTTAACCATGCCTTTTATTGGGTGTACTATATCTAGCAAAAACAAATTAATTACCACCCTTGATTAAGACAGCGAAAAAGCTCACGAACCAAAACCGTTAGTTTCGACTCGACTCTGTTCATCTATCCATTCTACCCAACGGGAGATGCAAAAAGCACGACTTGCAGAGAAACACGAGATTATAGTGATTCAATAACAACAACAACCGAGAATTGATACGATGATACCATTATTGTTGAAGATAGAGACGCAGGGACAGATATAATGGAGGCAAGAAAGGTGTGAAATCCCGCCGTGTGGCTTTATTATCTTATTTTTTCTCTAAAATAAAAGTTCAATTTTGATTTGTCTTTCCTTGAGTCGATGTCCAACTAATCTATTCAATATTATTCGCCTTCATCCACTTGTTCTTACAAAGAGTGGTAATTACACCATGTTCAGTTGATTGTTGAACATGATAGAACTTTGCAATTAGGGTAAAACCGGGACTAGACAGCGTCGGACAGCGAGTGAAGACAAGAATTTTGTTAAATATTATTAAATTCTATGAAGAATATACGTCCCATTTTAACATTGGTCCCTATACACAAATCTGAAAAATACTGTTTTCAAGACGTCGTAATATCATTTTCTTTTCTTGTTGAATGATCTCACGCCTTTAAAGTACGTACGTAACCAAATAACGGACAAAATAACATGAAAATCACTTGGGTATTCAATTACATACGATCAGACCAATGAAATATTCACATGAATGGATAATGTAGAGAAAAATTTAAAAGGTTTTATTAATAATATGCAACAGATATTGCTATAATTCCACCAAAATGGTGTACGAATTAAAAGTAGCAAAAACTGGATTTCTTCTCGGGCTGAAGTGGAATATTATATTTGCGGAATATTGGCTGAATTCAGGCGTATACGGTGATCTTCTTCTGAAATGGTGTTAAATCAGCACGAGTGAAAAAGGATATTATCGAAGACGAGAAAATCACCTGAAGACGAGTGAGCGAACAGTGTCTGCCCACACCCAAATTTCGAAGCGGTTTACTTTCGTCTCTAAATCCAAGCCCAAATAGGGAACGGACCCGTTCAAGTTGCATTAACGTTCACTCATTCATTCATAATTTTTAAACTCCCCATTTTAAAGGAGTCAAGCTGTCTACCGAGTTCGTCATTGATTCATGAAGGGAATTTACCACCTCCAAAATAGCCTTCTCCTAATTAATAAATACATGATTTTTGTAATTTTGCATGAGTATTGATTTAAGTGAGGAGATTATGCCTATATGCATTTCTAGATTATTTTATAGATTATTGTCAGTCAAACTAAATGTTAATCGAAAATAAAACTACTTGATGGATATCACATGACTCAATATCGCGAAATCTGATTTAGACGATGAAATATAATATATTGAGAACAAAAAACAGCAGATGCAAGCAATCCAACTATTTTGGTAACATAATAAAGGTATTATCTTAAACCAACAAACCATGTATCTGAGTAAACATCGTTGATCGTGGATGAAATATTTCAACTTTACACAAGGAATAAAACTGAAAGAATATGTATGCAAATCGTCAAGAATTTGACACTTGGCAGTTTTGACAGGGCGATGTCCGCATTATTACACGGTTTAGAATTAACATACTCCAATAATGACAGAGTTTCATCTTCAAGTCTCCTCTTCATTATATTTCTGGGGGCTTTACATTTAATGTTAATACCTAGAACGCAACCCTAGGAAGAGGATTATATGTTTGCTTCACTCCTTCAAATTCTAGCCAAAAGTCGTTCGCATCCAATTGCGTATTTATTATTATTAAATTGACATTTTCAACCTAGCAGGCCAAGCCAGTTGCCAGAAATGTCAAATGTGATCTCAAATCTCCAAACACGTACTTTCGAATGAGATAAATGTACAAGTCCGTGCGATGGGGGAGAGGAAATTGAAACGTAATTTTGTTACCAACTTCATAAATTTTCTCCTTGACATCAAATGAAGCCACGTATGTATAGTACACACATATATTTTAACGCTACATATAACCCATAAGTTTCATAGTACAAAGTTTGTAGGTTAGGTAAGGTTTAGAATGTTAGCCAACACATATTTTTACTTCTTCTCAGAATGACTATTTGCATTAAACAGATTTTAAAATCCAAATTCTTCATATTTCTCCCTGATGAAAATGACAGTGGTTCATTGGAAGGTAGCAATTTTAAACTAAAATCAACTATGCAATTATACCCAAAATCCACAGGAGATGTCTGATTATAATTAGAACTAATTATAAAATTATCAAAGGATAATCTTAGTGGAAATATTAAATAAATATTTTTCACAACCGCGTTAGTTTGAGATGGTCCAGTTTAATAAACACGAAACACCATTGTTTTTTAGCAGCTGATGAAATGATTACGACTACGACACAGGCAAACACAAGTACAGATCATTACTATTAAAATAGATAGATTCAACGACCTCTGAGATGAAAAGGTTTTCTGCCTTTCCTAAGCTTTCAAATGACCAGCAATACTATAAATATGTATATGTACCACTTCAGACTTTGCCTGCTTGACTTTTACTCTACCCTCCTTGAGCACTGTGAACCCTCACCCTTGGAGCAAAGGAAGTCAACTTTTTTTTGTTGGAGGGGAGAAATTGGAGGGGAAGTTACACTGAAACCCAATTTCCCATTAAATTCGGTATCGCCACAACCCACCCTCGCTTTCGATCTCATCATAGTTGATAGTGGTCCATGAAGGGGAAGGTATAGAAAAACCGAGAAATGCAATGCTGTCCTGCACTTTCATCTTGTGCAGCAACGCCTCTACCATAACATAAACATGACTTCCAACTTTTTTCGATTAATTGGCATTGAGAAAGCGTTAATTGTTTTTGTCTGTAATTTTTGCATTTACAATTGATTGCATAACGTATTTCCTATGGGCCACTAATCTTTGATATTTGAATGCATATTCGAGTGATTCGACTGATTTTGTTATGTATGTAGGTTCATTTAAGTTGTGGTCTACATTATATACAACAGTATGTAGTATATGAGCCATTTCAAATAATTCAAAATTTTAAAAGTATCCAGTGTATCAGCTTTCACCGAATTTCACTCGGATACAAAAATGAAACCAGGTCAGAACAGACAGCGAGAAAAATGCGATACCAAACCGCATTTTGTCCATGTCGTTGAGAACAAAGGGCATCAAGTCAAGAAGAGTTGTAAAGGGCTGCAGTGTATCTGTCTCACTACGCAGTACGCACACTATTTTGCTTTGCCAAATGTTACCCCAGACGGCATAACTAATATAAATATATTATGGAAGAAGTTACGGGAAAGCTGAAAGATTCTAATCAAGTGCTTGCGACTGTATCAAGAGTGAAACCTTCACCAAGAACACTTTCCCTTATAAAATACAAAAAAACACGACTCATGTGTACATGCTTATGATGGGTGGCTATTTATTATTATATATAGAGAACTTTATTATGCTCTGCAATAGGAACAGAAATTTCTGTTTCGTTTCTTTCATCTTTCCCTATCTTTTCTTCGTCCTCTTCGGTCTCATTCTTTATTAAACACGAATTTCAAGATGTGTAACAGTTCACACAGGCAACTCATGACAGAAGACAGATACACATATATCAATTCCTCACTAGCCACTTGAACTTTCAGAGTGCACTGTCCCAAATTTATATGCAAAAATTAGCAAAACCGCCTTCGATCACAAATCATGCTATGACATCTACTTACTCAGAATCCAAGAAGCACACATGCAATAACACGCCCTGGTATCATACCGTTTGCGAACTATGTAATAAATCATAGTAAATATGTTGTGACGCATACTCCAAGAAACTTTAGTCTTATATTTAGTTTTTTGTTTTAATTTAATGATATGGGTATTGGGATAAATATCATTTATTGCTTGACAATCGTAATCACTATAAGATGTCAAAATGCACTAGTAGAAAATATAATGAGGAACGCCACATGAATCACAAGCAACGCTGCAAATATTGTTCAAGTTCACGAATAAGCTCAATTGGGCAGAAAATTCATTTTAGTCCTGAAAAGGACAACATAACTGCTCTACACTATTTAAAGTCACGGCATCAATTTCTAATTGTGTAGAAGCAATAAAATGTATACTCAATGGTTATCTGAACGTACCCACGAAACTTCTTCCCGATAAGGCAGGCCCAACAAATCGCACATCCACGCATATTGAGTAGAGAATCCGCCACAAGGCCCCACCGACCCTGGAACCACAAAGCTGGACCCGAAGAGTAAAAGATTGGAACCGGATGTTGAACTAGCTGAGCTGACTAAATTGGTGGTGCTTGTTGAATTTGCGTTGTCTTCAAGAGACGAGGTGCTCTTGGACTTGGGGTATGGCATGGGGGTTGAGCTGGCAGAAGTCAGACCACCGCTGATGCTCCCACCACTCCCACTACTGCCCCCATCAAATGAGATGTCCAGGTGTTGAAGTCTTTGAGTCGGAAACACGTCAATCTTACGGACTAAATTACTGAGAATAAAATAAAACAAAGAGGCTAAGTTCATGTCATATATATGTACGTATGTATTACATACATATGTTCAAATTATGAGGAACATGCATGTTATTTTCTAGTATAGCATATTTGGATGCATGCTACTACTGATAAACGTAAAAATTAAATGAGTGAAAAGCATATTTGTCGACTTACTAAAGTGGAACTCCTGGAAATGTTTCGTTTAATGCAGTCAACAAAGTTACAATCATTTTGTCAATAATCTCCACTTTTTCGGGATCAGGTATCACAAAACTGTGACTCTTGTCATTTGCAGTCAGGACCAGCTACAATAATACAAAATACAAATGTGTTTTTAATTGCGAAGTAGAAATGCATTTTTTAATTGTTAAAATCAAAATTGTGCTTTTCATGGATGGTACTTCCCTTTTGGAGAAAAATTTGGACAATTTTCGTTCTCTCTGGTGTTCAACCTCTATAAAAAACATTCTTTCGTCCTTTCCAGGTGGAATAGGGCGAACTTGGGTCTAGTCTTACCTTTGTAAAGCCAATTTCCCTAAATCTGCTCCTTATGTTTTAATTGTTTCGTCCAACGAGAGTTGATTGAGTTAGATTTTAGATTAAGTAGGCTTGAGGGGAAGTTTAAAGAGAGATGGAAAATACAAATATGCATAGTACTAAAATACAACCCAAAATTCTCATCCAACGATACAGTACCAGTATCACCTAACTAAATATGTTAACAATATTTATAGGCGTCATGTCAATTGATATGTCTCATAAGGTTTACCTGGTTATTCTTTCGGCTCTCTATGGCTTGAATTTCCAAGTAGTGAAAGTGGAAATCGATCTGAAACAAAGAAATTATGTTATTATTCTGGTGAAAGCAATTCTTCACGAGGGAAGTGTATTTAGTGGTGAAAGTTGTTCAAAGGTGTAAATAGCAAAACATCAAAGGGTTCAAAGAATGTAGTAAAGTCCATTGCATGAGATGATGGGGAAGCGCAATCTTCTTGATGATCACAAAAGACTGAAACAAACAAATACAGGAAATGATACTGCCAACTGCCAACAAAAAGCTAACATGACGATTTGGATCAGTAGCAGTACACCGAAAAATCCCTTTGAGCTGATATTAAATGTGAAAAAGAATTTATCTGGCTTTTATTTCTAAGTTTGTTTCCAGGTTCTCACGTTTCTCAAAGTTTATTTGCTTAGCACTTTTGGGTACGACTGTAGTAGGACTTTCGAGAAATTTGCCCCTTAAACCTCGGATTGACATACAATAACCTAATGTTGTTACTGGTGAAATTGTAAAATCGAGGTCGGACATGGGTAAGCTGCATGTAAAAATGACATTTTGCTGAACCATAAGAACGAACCTATTTAGTGTCATTTAGTGTCATTCATTGTTTACCATTCTGGAGCAATCTCCAGCCAGAATGACAAGATGACTGGAGGGGAAGTGGGGATAAGAAAGGGAAAGCTTTTTGTGTAGGAAATGGATGCGGAAATCGCTTGTGGAACGACATATGTACATGAACATGAAACTGGGCTGAATTGAATTGGCGTTTAAGTATACTGCCTTATTTATTGGTACAAGAAAATTCAGAAACTGATGCTTAACGCTAGCAATTGCACAAATTCATAATTTAATTTCTTGTAAATTTGATTCTTGTATATTCTGTTTATGCATAATAGTAAGCAAATCGTACAATAATAGCACAACAAAAGTGAAAATAAGCTTCATAAATTTACAATAAAATGAAACATCGTCGGAATTGACATTTAACCAATTTGTTAGTGATTGAATTACACTTTTTTGCACAACTTTCATTTATACGACTTCAATACACATTGTGAATAGGAACAGCGAATACTGAAAAAAATTATTGGTAACTTACTCGAGGAGGAACTTTGAGGCAGAACAGCCGACATGGACAAAACACCTGAAAACACACAAAAATATATTGTTCACTTGTCAATAGACCATGAACCAAACACAATTCAATGAAAGTTTGTCTGTTTGGGTACTATTTCTATTTCCTGTGTATCTCCTCGACGGCCACTCGAACTCTTACTTTCTCCAATTCATCTAATCGGGGTTGAGAATGCCGATCCAGAAGAGTAAATTGAATTGTTTGCACGGGAATGCATTAGTGGGGACCAAATGGGAACAATTTGGTCTTGCCCAGTAATCAAATGAATTGTACAGTAGCCAATCTATTTGTTCGAAACTGGTGAAAATGCCCGCAACATTTCACAATCCAACTCATCGTATCATGCATTATATAATATTATGTAATGCGTGTTCCATATGTATGCAACAGTACAGCTAAATATATAGCTTTGCAAAGATTTAGTCTATATGTTAGTCTAGGCTGGGTCTCAGAACCAGAGAGCTCATGTCCATATGTATGAATCCCGAACTTTATTCCATATCCGGGTAATCTCGAAGATGGAATTTGTACGGAATTTTATCTACCTTCTATTGATGTATATGCATGTATGTATGTATTGTGAAGTAAGTGAGTTCGACTAGGCACGCAAGCGATAATGTAAACATTTGTGGCAGGTGGATAAACTGAAACGGAATGCAACAAAGGAGAATCTGGACTCGGAGAAGCGAAACAAAAACAAACCAAGCTCCATGAAATTACTGTTTGGCTGCATAGTTTGTATTACGTAGAAACCGTTGATTTATTGCCAGCTTGTCTCGTGCTTTGTTTTTTGGACTGACAGACACGAAGACACGGGAATGCGAGCCTTAGATTGGCAAAGAAGGTTTTATATGCACGTCAGAAATTGCGTGAACAAGTATGCCTTGCGTGGGATTCAACTGAATTTACAAGACGTGTTTTCTACTTATTAGTCCTACAATTTGAAAGGAAGCTCCAGAATTTTTTGCAACAGCAGCAACAGTTTCACTAATATCAAATAGTAGACATTTCATCATCAAAGTTTTCTGTAAGTTAACAAGTTAAGTGTTCCACGAAGCATAAATACATACATAGAATTACAAATTGCATGTGTAGTTTATTAAAAAATCTGTTGAGTTTTTTTCAATATGGCACGTATCCTATCAATCATGCTACGTCAGTCACTCATGAAGATTAATAAGGAGAAAATTAATTTTTAAACCACGTACAGAGTAGTATGCTCTAATATATAAATACCTCAATTATTTGCAAAATTTTACTTTACCAATTTTGTCATAATAACTCAAATGTTTCCACTTACAAGAATCCGGTTTTCGGTTTTGTCACCCTTTGACTCCATCTTTACGGCACATTTCATGAGAATTCGCACGTGCTTGCCCAGCAGAGCCTTAATCCCTTCTGCGATATAAATTTAGCTTAGTTAATTCGTTGGCTGAGGAGTAAAATACATTTATTTCAATCATAATAAACGAAATATCAGTTGACTTGACAGGTTCAGTTTTCAATTTCCATTCCACTCAATGTTAGCATAACATTTGTAGTAAATTTTATAGAGTTTTTTAGCTTTATGATCTTGTCCGTGTGCTTGTCAAACATCTGCAATAAGTTCACTCGTCCAATCGAGGAAAGATTGCACAAATGTAAATGTAGTATGGCCGAAATGAGCAAAATTGGTCAAATGATTGGACAGTTTTCAATTGTTATTATCATTAAATAATTAGTAATTTATTATTTGTGTATTCTACATTCTACATGTATCCATTTTACCATTTTATGCATAGGGAAATTGGCATAATATGATTGACTGATCGTAATAATAAAATGAAATTCGTGCATGTCCAGTAAATAAATGAGGATTTGTTGCATCGGCCATCGGGGTCCAGGGAGAAAGTCTGTGGCGAATGTAGAAAATAGTGTCGCAATTAATTCCCAGGCGGAACAAAGCATGACAATCTAATCTCAGCAAAACAATATTGCACAATAATCTACACCAAGATAGGGGTTGATTGATACTTGATTATCTACTAGTTTAGGATGTTCTCCAACCTCGACTATGCATAATACCAGTACCGCTGAATCTGACCTTGGCTGTGCGCTCCGGGACTCTGAAACTCCCAGTAAAACGTACATACATATATGCAAAACACAACTCAAGGACCAAGTTGAAATACATATATACAGCACCATATAATTATCATAAAGATGGTAACAACTTTGCTACCTGGTAGGGACAATTGTAGTGACCAATGCATAAATTAATGTAGCCAACCCAGTTGATGGAATTTTGAAAAACTAATGATACCACGAGAAAGCCCATTAAATTTCCTTCAAAATATACTAACTAGTTTTCAAAATTTCCTCCTTTTGTAGCTACAAGAGCCCGAAGTCTTTGTGTCCACATCTCACTCGCGGTACGCACTCATTCCAAGGCATATTGGTTTCATTTCTAAGCGATAGATTTTTTCTCAGATTTCAAACTTGTGTGGGGTTTAGCACATGTATCTAGCTTCAGTTTGGGCCACATGTTATATTCCGGAAGGTTAAGGTTCGGCGGCAGTGAATTTTGTTCTTGGTCCGAAATGGAGTCCGAAATTTTGGAATTTTACCCGATTTTTACTATTTTGGCCTTATCTGAAGGTCCTGAGCCATGCTCGAATATCTAGCAGCTATTTTTAATAGAGTGTGGTCCATCTTGTTCTTCCATTCGCTCTATAGCTTCAAAAAATACTTGTTGACAAGAAATTTGACCCCCAGAGGAAGAAAATTCACTTTTTTGCCCAAATCCAATCTACGTCGAATAAAAAAATCACAGAATCTGGATGGTGGGTCCGATTAATATTTTAAAAAATTTAATGAATAATATGGAGTGGTGGGGTGTGGACAAAGTGCTTTTGCTAATTTTATATGGCCTTTATTGTAAAAGTTTACTTACCTTTGAAAAATACTTATTTCCATTTTTCAAGCGCGTACCGCATGTTCAGTGCCCGGCTTTCAAGGGTACTATTTTTACTTGGCGTGAAGTTAGCAAGTGTTTCTTTTTACATCTTAAAGACATAAGTCCAAGGTCGAGTTTAGGGGCCAGGGACGTAGTTTTACTTGGACCGTTCATTTGTAGGGAAATTTTTCTTAGGATCCGGCATGAATTCAGCCGAATGCAGGTATTGCGCGCCTTCGTGATTTTTTGTGACCTTTTTGACCGTTCCCTTTAACTCGGTTTTCGGTTATCAACACCGCCAATGTTAGTGGATCATTTCATGGTACGGCCGACCATCTTGCGATTAGTTCCGATTTTTAATGAGCTATTGAAAAATGCCGGATTTCTATGTTTACCAAAATGTTTCCGAAAAATTGCAACACGTCGCTTTATCCGATCTGTCATTTTAGTACCTCGGGTCACAAAAAATTTTGGAACATGGTCTCTGATAGACAATTGCATGGGCATTTCAATAAAAAATACTACAACTGTCTAACATAGCTCCTACTAATTTTTTGGCGCCCGGAAGCCGTTGGTCATTACAATTGTCCGTACTAGGTATAATGGAAATGACAAAGATTACAAAATCTCACAACTCTTGAAAGCTTGAGCATGGATATATCGTAATGTGGCTTCTTCAGTTGTGCATACGCAATCAAAATATAATGGCGTATGTTATGTAATAGTCAAGAGCAAGACAAACATCAGGACGATAATGGGGAACAATTGCATTGATGTTGGGTGGTCACTCGTCAATTTTAGATGGTCCGACTTTACAACACTGAACTTTTAAGAAAGGAATGATAGCAATGGACGATATTTATTTAAACACTCCCTTTTGCTGGTTTATATGTGCCAATAATTTGACAATAAATTATCTGATGGCACGATGAACGATTTATGAAATCAGCAATTTCGTAATATATATGTGTATTTAAGTAGACGCTGAAGACATTGTAATCCTTAATGAACTCTTACAACATTAATAAGCTTCTTAAATGACGTTCCTAAATATATATATGTAAGGAAATGTTATGAAAATCATAACTTATTTTGGTGAGTTTGACATATTAGGAAGGGCTACTAAATTTTTAACCATATCAACCGCATACGGTCAAAATGTAATGGTATTTATTATCTAGACTGTTTGTGTATGGAATGTGAGTGGAATGACCCGATAGTTTAGCAAACAAAATTTCCAGCAAGATATCCAGATCATAAGAAAGTCCCACATTTCTTGGTTAGTTTACCAAATTACTGGATTAAGTTGATCTAATTTAATACCTGTCATTATACCCTGTAAAATAATTATTTAGAATGCTGAGCATTTGTATAGGTTGTGAAAAATTCTACATGGTGGTATGACCTTAAATGAAATATATAGTATTCCACACGCTAAATACCACGCCGAATATATGTACGCAATATTGGCTTAAACGATACTGATGTATTACAAGTGAAGAGTGAAATTTCTCATGAATGAAAAATAAGCATGAGTGCACTGTTCAGTATTGTTAGTTTAAGTTGCAACAAAGCAGGAGTAGGGAGAGAGAAAGTTAAAGTAGTAAGTCCTACATAATTATAACTGCCGTCATAGGTAGACAAAAAATCCAAATATTAGATTGGAATATTATGCAGCTATCTTTAGCTGCACATGCATTACCCATTTACATAAATCAAAAACTTTGAAAAATAAATACATTCGAGAAAGTATGCTGAGTCCGAGTGTAGTCCGTTCATTTAATTCATCATAAGAAACGCCTACAAAATTGGCTTCCGTTTTAATGCACAGACCATAATAAGTTTGCAATTCGATGTGACCACATTTAATAAATCTTATATATCAATTAAGAGTCTGAATTGTCCCAGAACATTTTTCTCTGAACGAATAATCTGTCGGCCGCCGTAATTCACTCGGTCTAAATGGAACAATCCAATCGTACAAAGGACACTCAACAAAGGAGTAAAATGAATTTGAACATATAATAAAGAGGCCGTTATGCAACAAAACTAATGCAAGTACACGCAGCTGTGGAGGAAATTTTGCATATTTAAAATTTGATTGCACTATACATGCACATGATTAAATAAATTTCAAATAATATTGGTAACGTTATTATAGTTGTATTTATTTCATTGTCAATGCGGCCTAATAAACTTGTTAATTCTAATTAACAAGTAGTATAGGTAGTATGCATACAATCGTGCCAAAGAACAATCCCCACCTTGAAGAGAAAGTTGCATTTTAAAAAAGCTCTTGTTTTTATACGCGACCCAGCGTATATGATAACAAGATATTTCCATCATAAAAAGTTGGCGTTGTATTATTAGTACATAATCTTGTTGCGGAAGGAGTAAATCAAACTGCATTGTTGACTGTTGTCCTTCATTTTAAATATAGTCGGTCATTTTCACTTGCTTGCATTTAATTGTACTGGTTCATTAACAGGGTTGCTCTGTATGTCGTGATATGCATGCATACGTTCACACATACAATATCACTCGGTCAAATAAATTAAGTAGACAAATGGAAATTGAAGAGCTTTCCTGTCAACCGTTTAATTAGCGCAGATTATCTATTCTGCTTATGTCAGCAGATCCAAACTGCAGAAATCTGCTTGTATGTTATGTCTATATCTTTTATAAAAAAATTTTCATACCACTTATTTCTTTCGTCATTGTAACAGATCCTCCCGAAGGCATATTTCACTCGATTTTAAATGTTTCTCTAAAATCTAGCTCAAATATAGTGATCCCGGCCGTGATGTTTATAAAAATTAGTGTTAGGAAGGAACCTGCGGACTTTCCTTAACATACACCACCACAATCACTAAACCATAACCAGCAATGTTTTGTTCACATTTTTGCAAACTTTTGCATCATATCAAAACTCCCTCAACAATAAGTTTTAATTATTGAAAATAAACGAAATGAACTAAAAATAAAACACCGGTTGGATACAGCTAGCTTGACGCTGGAATGATTCTGATTCGCACAATACATTCAATTTTGAATCCACTCGGGTTTCACCTCCCAGAGAAAGACATATTTTTCCACATTTTATAAAAGACGAACTTTTTTGACGATGACTATCGAACCAAGTCTCATTCCGGTTTGTAAATAATAATGTGTCATTACAAAAACCAACCAACAGGATGAGTCACTTCTTATTTTACACCCCTCAGAATTGCCCCTGCCCAATATGTAAATTCACTCGCACCAATTTCCCCGTTCTGGTGACCTGTGACCTCTCAGGGGGAAAGGGGGCAGGCCAAGGAGAGTGTCATCTTCGATGTTTACAAATATCGACAGTCTGGCTGGGTGGAATTCCACACAGAACTGAACGGAATGTGAAAACCCTTCCCAACTCACACGAAGAAAGTCAACACAATATTATTTGCTGTGCCTTTTGACGGTGGTGGTGTCGGACAACTGACTGAGGAGCTCGGCTAACGTCGATTGCTTCAGCGAAATATCAGCGCCAACCAACCAAGTCACTTTTTTAAAGCAATGAATGAAAGTCAGTTTGCAATTTTCTTTCAAGATAAAAATGTTTGTGTGGAAAACGGGATTATAATAGTTATATAGAAAAGGTTCGTTTGTTTGTTTAAAATATTGGTCATAATTTGGTACATTTCATAGCATCATATTATTGTCTTGTTTTATTACAGAGGTAGTCAAATTGCAAAAGTTGTAAATTATAATAAACAAGGCCTCATGAGAAGTTTGGATTCGTAATTTATTAATAATTGTAAGTAATAGCGATCTATGAGTGTTTTGATTGCAAAAATACATAAATATGTGGTTTTTATAGTTGGTACAAAATATCCATGATGCTGGCCGTGTCAACATTCCTCTCAGACAAAGTAGAAAGCTACTTGGGGACGAGAAATTATGCCCAGCTTTTGGAAGATGTGTGCAGCCTAGAGAATATCCCTCATATTCGAAACGAAGGCATGGATCTTATCACCAAACTCTGCGAAAACGGTCTGACCTTTGCAGAAGATGAAGACTCGGTAGCAGCTTGCACCCAATGCTTGCATCATGTAGTTCACAATTATAAACCCAAGGAGTCTCTGATTTGCCTTTTGGAACAAGGAGAGCGTTTTGTCAATTCTGATAAATTTACTTGCCTTTTGCCGTCCCTGCAATTTGTGATGATGAACTTGCCAAAGAAAAGAGAAAAGACTTTCTCCTGGGTGCTCTCTACCTTAAAGTCACATGTCAAATATTACCGTCAAGTTCCGGACGAACTGAAGATTTCATTAACTGATAAGACGAATGATGAAACTCTTATTTTTGAGCAGGATTCTAGAATCCGACCAATTTTACAAACTTACCAAGAGTATCTGGATTTTTATACTCCATTCGTGAAAGAATTAGAGGTTAATGCGGCGACGGCAATTTCCTCCCATGACATCAGTATGATTGAAAGTATTCGAAAACAACGGGACTACCTGCGTGACTATCTGGTGGATTTATTAGGCATCCCTTTAATACATTTTGATCTGGATTGGAAAGAACAAACTACGACATGTGATCCAAAGCTTGGCCCCAAAATCAAGACTGATGCTCGAATAATTGCAGAGAAAATAATGAACCTCCTTTTTGTGCTGGACAGATCTCCGCTAGACTTTCTGCAATGGATTGAAAGAAGAATGAATGCTGTGAATCATAACCCAATGCTGTCAAAAAAGAACAAAAAAGTTGAGGGCAATAATGATACTTCGTCGTTAGTGGGAAATGTCAACGAGGATAGCGAGGGTGAGGAAGACGATGAAGAAGAAGTAGTGGTCCACATGAGTTCAATAGTCAGTTACTTGTACTTGATTGTAGATCAACGTCTTCCCGTTCAAAAATTTACGTCTGTATACAGTCCGACTTATATGTTTAACATGATTCTCTACCCTGTGAGTACTGTCTTGAAGCATACTGGCAACATTCTGGCCCTCAAGAAAGCAATCCGGCTTGCGAACTGCTTCATACATTATTGTGATAACTCTCCTCGTCCGGATGGAAACTTTAATTACACTCATCGTTTGGATGCAAACCTGCTCAAAAAGAATGTCCACACCATTTTCATAGAAAGACTTTTTTACCTGGCAATTTATTGTCAGGATGCAACTATACGAAACGAATCTTACACACTTTACAAGCAATATTTATCGACTTTTGAACCCCAAGGAAAACATGATTTGATTCAATATGTCATCAATACAATTCCGAGTGATAGCCTTGTGGGACTCATGATCACAGAGTTGAAGCAGTTTATTCACATTGCAGCCGATGATAAAAATCCAAAGTATGAAAAAGGAATGGTAGAATGCTTCTTAGGGACTTCCGGCGCCCGGTTGATTGCGTCTGTTTGTAAATTAAAGAATGGGGTTACGACTGATCTTTCCCAACACAGTAATCAAATTGTTGCGTCCCTCAACCTTTTGCGGTATCTTCTTCATCGCGACAAACATGACGAGATAATTGGAATTCTAGGGTTATTTCCCAAGATTGAAGAGTCGCTGCTAAATCCCCTACGACAAGGACTGAATTTATCAAGGGCTCACTATGAACTAAAGTTGAAAGAACTAAATGATCCACACTTATTGAAGGAGAGACAGAGCGAAGAAAAGAGAATGTTTGAAAATTTAAAATGTGGTGTCAAGATTGGAAATGAAGAAATGAAACCTGGCGATATTTCAATTAAGGATCAAAAGGCAAGTTTGGTTAATTGTCTAAATACTTTTGACCACATGACTGGACTCCTCGCCTGGGTATATGAAGCACATACTGCATGCACTAGTAATAAAAAATAACCTATGTATAACTCAATCTTAATTATTGTGATTCCAAATTTAATTGAAACTTAATTGTAAATTGGCAAATGGCTGATACGGCATCAAAAATATTCTTATTTAAAATAACAGTATTAAGACACTAATAATTATTGTAATTTTCAATATCATACCGAACCAAAATTGGTTTGTTCTAAATTCCATCCCGGTACTCTTATATGTTTTTTAAATTGTTAGCATTCAGTTGATTTCAATAAATTGTATTAACGGAAACTTATAATTATTGCTTAAATTCATTTCTAATATTAACAACACAACCCACCAATACTTGCATCTTCCAACAAACAAGTATAATAATCCATAGCATAATTAATTGATGATAGCACAGTGAAGACAAAATAAAATTGGATACTACGATAAGCTAATGCTACATGCAACTTTATGGTTTTTGTATATGATTACAAAGGAACGTTGACTGGCAAAACCTTCCGACAACTGATACAAATTGACACCCACCCACTATTTATCAGAACATGTATCTACGTTATATTGGTAACTAGCGTCTGGAGTTTCTAATGGATTGAAGCGTACTAATTAAAGATGGCCGTGCGTAGTAGACGTCGGAGGATCGATAAGTTGGTTCTGATGGTGGAAGGGACATGCCTTTCTTGTCCTTCTTGTAACATATGCAGGCCGCACAACAAAGCACTATCGCGACTTGAAATAGGCAAAATCCTATTATCATTGCCATCATTAGGTTCTTCGGAGTACAGATAACCATCCCATTGTCTAGAAAGTCAAATTCATTTTTAATCATCTCACATTATTTTTTTAACTTGATATTCTTATCGTCTGCGGCATGGGCAATAAAGTCGATACCTTTCTGGTGTATTCTCTCGTCATCTCCCTTGGTGCTCATTGGTAATTGCATCTTGGACTTTGGTCCATTTATTGGACCAGTTACAATGATTTCCTTTTGCAGTTCTATAAACTCAACTTTCTCGGCATTTGGTGCCATTGCTCGTCTTCTTCGTCCATGAGAATTTTCACCGTCACAACGAATCTGTTAAGATCAAAACCACGCCGAATGAGTCTGGTGCCCATACAATACGCATGTATGTAAGGCTAGTAGAAAATGCATAACCATCCTAATATTTTTCTATAAAGAGAAGCATTAGTTTTATACCGGTGGACACTCGCTCCGACAAAACTGGAGATAAACTTGGAATCGTACGACAGCATCGTTCGTGAATTTGAATGCTAAAATAATTCAAACCTTTCTAGTACATTTCTGGTCAATTTTTACTGATTTTATTTAACGTTACCCTCAAATCGCCCCTTCAAAGATTTCGACCCATCTGTAAGTTTCTTGAGATGGGGGAATATCGCTGGGTCTTCCGGACAACCTGTGGAATCATGGATAAGGAGATTTTATTTTTCCATACTTTCCTCAAATCTAACATAATTTTGTATTTCACATTATGAATTTAAAATGAGAAGTGTATGAATGGTAAATTACCCCTCGTATCAAGGAGGATTAATTCCTCTTCGTTTGTTCCACTTCGAGCAATCAAGTCTCTCGCAAAAACACCATACGCACCTTTGTAAAATATAATACAATTTTAGTATTATTTTAAGCTAAAGTCGTTCATGTATTCATACTATTCTTCTAATAAGGCTTACTTGTAGATTCAACCTCTACCTGCAAATCAATAAAAATAAGTCAACATCAACAAAATGTCAAACTGTGATTAAAGACTAACTTTCATTGAATAGAGTACCTTGAAGTAGAGTTCATCTCCCAACGTGACTCCACTCACGTCATTCCCGTTCCTGTCGATAATCCTGAGGGTAACTGCAGGGGACTTGGCAGTGGCATTGATAACCGAGACGGCAATTCCCAGTATGGGCGCAGGAGCTGATCCTGCTTCCACCAGGCGAGATTCGGATTCTTTTTCAAATGCAATTTTTTGTGTCACAGTCCGATTAGTTTCTGGAAATGTACAGACAAGACGAAAGGCAGCATCGCCGCGTTTCTGGATAAGTGGATGCTGTTGAACTATTAAATTCCCTACAAACGATCCATCAGCGTCTCTAAAATCGAAACACATAAAGAATACATAAGCACGTAATCTTTAATTATTTGCATATTGTTACATATTCCTTTCAGAATTACTTGTAGACCCCGCATCCGTTGAGTGGATATTCCAAAGAAGTGAACAATTTACCGTGACCAAAAACCTCACATTCTGGGAGGAGTGCCGATGAATAAAGTTTTCCATAGAATGGGCTGTGAGTTTTGAGTTTGGCAACCATATTATCACCATTGCAGTCCAAGGACACTATTATTAAAGGACATTATTAAATTAGAACTAATAATACCTAATTGTGACAAATAAATTTGAATCCTGGTCTACATTATGAACTATGTACTAAATAACTAAAGACTAACTTTACAATTATTTGATTTCTTAATCCACGTACTAAATACTTGTTTTTTATGAAATTGTTGGACCAAGGACACTGAAGATTTTTGTGTACATAAAAACGAGATTAATTAGACCTCTTTTACGGAATAATACCTATATAATTAATTGCATGTAATGCTTGATGCTGAGCGTGAAATCTATCGTTCTGCACTTGCTAAACGTATTTACCCACTTTCAGCACAACAATTGATGAAGATGGCTTACATCCGTTCACAAATTCTAACCATGTGAGGAGATGATCAAATTCACCAGAAAATTAAAGGTGAAGGCTAACATGAATTTATGTAACTACTTTACACAATACTTTAAATAACATTTTCTATCAAGAAATCTACTTGAATGCTTGTAGGAAAATTTAAAAAAATCTCACTATCGATACAGGCCACCCTCTGTGCATAGATCTTATTCTCATGAGACTTGAGCAGCTTTGGAGAAGTAGTAGACATGTCGGCCCCACTGGAAAAATGTAATAAATTCTGTAAAACATGACGTTATGGATAACATGTATTTTCCGAGCAAATCTGATATCTCACCTCAAAAAGCAAAGGCCTGTCACCATGTCAAAGGTAACTGATCGACATGTGAAAGCCGTATATGTTTCGCAAGCTTTTTGGCACTGGAATAAAATAATCAAGTCAGAATCAACGAGTCATTCATTAATTTCATTCACCCATCCATAAAATGTGACAATGAATTTGTAATCTTTGCATTAAAGAGGAAACTCCTCCCAAAGTTGAATTTCACGCAAACATAGTGATTTACAAAATAAAGAGTTTACGTACTTCTTCAAGGTTTTCTGATTTTGTCGCAAAATCTGACAGAGGAAACTCAAATCGATGCATAACTTCCCACTCGCAATCTCTTTGTTTTGTGGAGATCGGTTCTGTGTATAAAAGTAAATTGTAGACATACATAATACATACATAGTTAAGTACGCAGTAAAGTTGGTGCAATAAAAATAAGATGACATAGAATTTCCAATTATTCAATCTCTGAAATGCCTAATATCGCATAGCATTTAATCAAATGTTGAAATCATATTGAGAGTTGAGGGTTGTTACTCAAGTCAGATCTTAAAAATACCAAATCGTTCATAAAAACTAAAGGACACACTTCTACATACTTGTATAAAGAGCATAATTCGGATAATAAAACCTTTTTGGATTTTTAGGGTTCAGAAATTATTACTTGGCACACAAACACACTTGCATACTTATTTGAGTTACGTGTGTATTACCCATTTTTACATAGACAATAGACAAAGTAGTAATAGTAGTACTTGACAAGTACTACATACTTGTCAAAATATCATTACTTGGACTGTGTTATGGCGTTACGTATTAAGTAAGTCACGTCACACGTGGAAAACGAGCATCAAACAAAAAGCTAGTGTAAGCAATTATCAACCCTTGTTTGATTTCCTTTTGATGGACAATGAGAAAAGGGTCGAGACAGACAGTGGTGGATGGACATACCAATGCAGGCGTTCTCGATGTACTCCACTTCCTTCGTAGACTTGACAAGGGAACCGGGCTGTGATGGATATTTTATATTAATTGGGGCTCAAAGGACTAAACGTTAAATTAAATTCGAATAGTACTTGACTTCGGCGATTCTCCCGACTCAGTCGACATTCCTTTCTGGACTCCCTGTGATTTCAGACAAGAGTTGGCCATTGTGTAAAACAAATCTCTTAACGAAAAAAGAAGCTGTCAACGAGGTAGGGAGTCAATTTGCATTGTTGTGCTTATGACTGCCACCGAATTGACTGCCACTGAATGCGAGTAATGAAAATTGATTTGATAACCCGTTTCTTAGGACATAATAGATACACACTGTTGACACGACACTCTATAACTTTGGGCAAATTTATATAAAAGCATGTTGTATCTGACCTAATTCAGCAGTGGCAGTGGAACATTGGCTGGTCAACGGTACATAAATAAGTACATGCACATATGCACATGGTTATGTATGTACCCGTAAACTATTTGTTCCGACAGTACAAAATAGACTACGGGTCTTCTTTGAATTTTTTGCAGTAAACAATAATATTGAGCAAAGGACTCATTGCAATTAAGCACGTTGCATTGTGGCAGCATGACAAGTTTACAACTAAAAATACTAACCGATTAATCTGTATTCGCTTGAACAATGATTGCATGCACAATTACCTGTTGCATATGTAATAAGTTTCTCGTGAAAAAATCATTCCTTACCAATAATCTGCAGATCGACAAGGAAGCCGCTTATCCGTCAAACAAAGTTCCGAACATCGTTTTCTACTACCCACGCTACGAATAATCACATCGTCATGTCCTGCCAATTCATGTCCCCTGAAACATGTTTAAAGCTGACTATAATTTTGGAATTGCTGATTATATTTTGAGAAACGTGTAAAAAATTACGGAATTCTTTCTGTCACCCAAGCTTTGCTGCAAATGTCACCTGAAAATAAATCAGCACATTTGCATACCCATGTAAATATTGTTTACAATAGTCTGGACAAATTTTTAATCAGAATTATCTATCGTCTATATGTGCATATGTCTGAAAGATTCGAGTACATTTTATGGCAGCTGACATGGGAATAACTAAGGGTAGTTCAATAACCGGGTGTCATTGTATTTTTTGGTTGTGTCTTGAAATAATTATGGCTAATATGCAGTGCGAGTGCGTGCGTGGGGGAGGATTTTCTAACGGCGACTGGGAAATCAAAATTAATCGAAACACAGTTAATCTGGCTTTATATGAGAGTAGTCAATTCATTATTAGTATAATTTCATTGGTTTTTTTCGACGCACTTGTAATTAATTGGATTAAATCTGAAAGAAATGCGTTGCCTGATCCTTGTCCTAAAGTAGTATGATATATTAATATGATGTAATTTTTCTCAAAACTTCCAGCGGATCAATTTGCACGTTTTATGCACGACATTTATGCACACTTACAATAAAAATCAACAATATAATACCCGTGTTGAAACTATTTAAATTTCGAGTTCAATTTGATTTATAGCTTGGTTTAAAATAACAGGGTTGAAAATTGTATGAGGTGAGTCAACGGTAAAAGATAGTTTTGTGATTGTGATGAAATGATACACTATTCGGTGAGAAGTGCATTAATTCTGAATCTTGCTCAAAAAAAAGACGGGAAGTTGCATGCAACGAGGGATGAAGTTTGAATTGGAAGTAAAGAAATTAAAATAAATTGATTGAGTGGAAAATCAGGTTTTAGGGATTATAGCTGCTGCCCTGGTCATTTCATTTGTTAGGGCAGGCAGATGTGTACATAAGGTATGCTTGCAGATGTGCAATTCCTTGCTGTCAGACAGTCTGTCTGTATATTTCTAATTTCTGGCCATTGTATGAATAGTTCAACAAGTCCCATGCAAATTTCTCTAGGCAATTGAAGTATTGCTAAAATATAAATTACAAGGAGAATATTTACTTGGTCGAATGCGAATTGATTTGCAACCGCACCATTGACTGAATGTTGCAAAACCTTACCTTGTAAACAAAGTCTTTCAAAATATGAAGATGGTTTTGAAGCATCTACTTCCACATTATTATCCGTAAACTTGGGATTGGCTAGTCGGAAACAGGCATTTGAAGTGTACTGCATATAAACAGAATTTGCTTTAGTTTATATTGCATCTGATCAAATTATTCACAATGCAAGCGGATCCTGCTTATTAGCCCGAGCCAGGGCTTATGTACCCGTTATGTCTGTCTGTCTGTCCGTCCGTCCGTCTGTCTTCGCGATAACTCTCTTCAAACTCAACCGATCGACTTGAAATTTTTACCACATCTATATCTACCCAAAAGACAAATCAAGTTCGAAGATGAGCCGAATCGGTCAAGTGGTTGGCCGGTGGGGGCCATATGGGTGGTGGGGTTATTATGCATCAAATTTTCAAAATTGTTGTAGAAAGCTGAAATTTGGTAAATATGTAACTAATGGCTTCTAATGAAAAGATATGAAGTGAATTTGCGAAAATTTTTATCTGGAGGGACCCTATGGGGTCACTCAAACTGATTTTTCAAAATCGTCCAATTAAGCTGAAATTTGGTATGGAAGTCGATAGCAGCTTATAATGGGAGTTTATGATGTACAATTTTGAAAATTTTGACCCAGAGGAACCCGGTGGGGTGACCCATACTGATTTTGCAAAATCACTCAATTAAGCTGAATTTTGGCGTAAAGATTGGTAAACAAATTCTAGTTGTACCCACCCTGGCTCGGGCTAAGCAAAGCTGCACTGTAGGTTTTTTTAAGATTGCACTGCTTCTGAAGACATTGTATTCTAAATGAATAATCGGTAGCAAAAAAACATTCTTACATCAATCCAAAATGCTGAACAGCTTGAGGATGATCTGCACCTGTAAATTAAAATGTGTGTATGTGTCATTATAAATACATAAAAATCCAAATACTGTACTTATTAAGCACAGTTGACAGTGTTCTTAAAATATATGAACGACCATCACCATGTTCAATTTTTGCTTTTTTAACTTTAACTTCTCGCTCAATTTTCTGCGTTCTTTGAGCTTTAGAAATTGAAGATGATTTTGATGTAGAAATCGAAAAGAATGTAATTGCATGGATCAACTGCATCCATGAAATTCTATGAAGGTTGTACAAAAACATTATGAAAGTTTATACTCTGTGAACATTTATTGCATTGTAGTGTTTTTGTCAAGTTTTGACTGATTTGGAAACTGTAATATTTCCAACGAAAGTGCTAACGATGTGCAGACAACTTTAGCGTCTATTATGCACCACCCAATACTAGCGTATAATTACCGGTTATAGCAATCTGCTAGGATTACCCCACTTGTGCTGGAGTACAGGGGGATTCTTTCCTCTGGGGGCAATTCAATTCCAGTCACTTTTTCAAAGGTTTCAATCCCAGTTGAACATTCTGTTAATGCCGCTTTCAACGGCACTAATATTTGACCTGAAATTTTAAAAAAAATCATTTTTTTGTGTAGATATCATTTATATAGAGTACATAGCATATTCGTAGAACTATGCATTTAAACATCAGTTGCACTATTTTGTTTTCTGTTGGTAATTTTCTTCATGTTAAAGTAAAGTCAACATTTGTAGTAATATAAATTGAAACAAGATTACAAAAAGTAACTACAATAGGTCAGCTAATATCCAATCAAATGCATAAGGACGGATTCAATTTCCTTTGTAAATCGACCACAAAACCGCACATTTTGGTAAGATCTTCATAACGCGTATATTCCAAATTGCGGTTATTTCAATACGGTGACATATTGATTAAATTAAAACTGAGATGCAACAACTGATTTTGACATGTGTATGATTTCTGTATTTCATGAACTTTATGCTGCATAAAAATGTATGTACATGTTATGCCAACAACGACCTGAATGTTATAGGCCGTTGAGACATGCAGCAATTCCTGAGACATATTTCTTTCGTCTAATTAAATCCACATCAATGCATATTAATGTATAAATAAAAGAAAGTAATTACAATTGGAAGATTGGATGATGAACCAAAAACACAGAAAATCACTCAGTCGCATTTTCACCACCGCAGCCATAATTAGTCGAATTCAACCAGCACGTATACTTAGTTAGCATAAAATCAATCTTGGTAAACACAAACCAATAAACCGAACCACAAGAGTCACCAACTTTAACCACACCAAACAGCCATAAAAGAAGGCATTTCCCACTGTTCCTCAATGAAGTAGCGATAAACACAAAGCTGAGATGAATTAAAAATTAAGTGAGCAATTCTCACTCAATCATACAAGAATTCGTCTCAATTTCTGAAAAACTCCAAGATATGCATATAAATACGCAACACGAGTAGTAAAAACTTCACTTTTCTTACAATCAATCAACCAAAAATTTGCACTTTAAAAATAACAAGATGCATACATGCAAAATAAACTGAGGAGTCTACCCACGCAGTTCAGATTGATTTACTTGATCATGTTTCCACTTGAATGGAAACCAATAAAATCAAAAATCTTTTGGGAGGGTTGACAGGTTCCTTGATCTCTTGAGTGAAAAAGAACGCAGTCGTACAGCTACGTTTTCAAATTTTCAAGATCAATTGCGAGATCAGTGAATAATTTTATTTAGGGAGAAGATTCTTATTTGGAAGATCAATCTTTATATTCCTTCGTTTTCCTTAAGAAGTATCAAAGTCAACAAAGGATGAGATTCAAGTTTATCGTTTCACCCCTGAAGCCTGAAGAGTAACTGATCGATTGAGCCTCAGATCTCTTCATTCAGATTCAATTCAAGTCATTCTACTATTGCGTCCAACCCTATCTGGTTGGCAATAATGGATGCATCTTTAACAATAATGGGAGGGAGGGAGGACGGACGAGTAACTGACTACCGTTTGGCAACTATAATGCTTAATGGGTAACAACGAGCATACAATCGAGACGATTAAACATGAATCAATTGTATCATTTCCACTCCTTTCACCCGATTCTATTGTCCTGCTTAAAACTTCCCAATATTCACATTTCCTGATTTCCTGATTTTTTTATGCGCGAGTGTTCGTACCAGGATCGGGTTAGTTGTGAGTCCAAGGGACGTGGTGACAGAATCATCCCATGCCCAAGGGTAGCGCTTATCTCTTGGAGACATAATATAAATATGTCTGTGAGACAATGTAATGCAGCAAATCACCCAATATCGTGGTCAATTATTCGCACAAATACATGTGTACAAGAAGTTCAGGATATTTTCGCAAACAACATCAAATCATTAATCATCCATTACTATATGTTTTAATGGAGATAACAATGAGTTTAGCCTGTCTGTGACACTTTGGGGTATTTTACATAACTTGGCAATCAGAAAGAAAAAGACGTTGTGCGAGAAGTGACAATAGAATTGACAATAGAATTATTCCTGATATCCAATTAGTTTTACTTTATTTTCAAGTCGTAAATGTCCAATTGTTTAGTTTACATATGAAATTGCCCTTCCGGTCTTCTAAAGGTGTGAAGATCCCCATTAATGAATAAGGCAGCACCATTTTGATACAAGTATGAACAATCGCATTTTTTATTGCTATATGCACATATTTATATTGAGTGAGAATAATAGAGTAGTAAGTAAATGCTGAAGTTGCATTTTGGCTAAAATCTCAAAAAGATGATGACAATTACCATGTACAAGGGCAGCAGAAGCACTGAAGCGGCTCGACTGCATCCATCAATTCATCCTTTGCCATTTTTGCCTTTCTTTTATCGATCATGAACAAGAAGAAGAAAATGGGCTGAAATATTTCCAGGTACTATAAATTCTAAATTTGGCTTGGGTGTGGCAGCATAAGAGTTCTGCACTGCTTGAGACAATAGAGATTCCAAGATGATTCGGTTTGGTGCATTCCAATCCGTTACGGTGAACGATTTAAATTCTTGGAAAATTAGAACTGGAACTGAAATCTTAGACGAATTTAATGCCCAGCAGAGGTAAATAAATGCCACATGTAAACTATGGGGATTATGCATGTGGTATACATATTTATACCTAGTAGGCTAGATAAATAGCTACATATATATTCTTGGAAATTCCCTAGTTATATACGTGGGTATAGGTTATAATCTACGGTATAGTTGGTTACGATTGTTTGCCATCAAGTTGGAATTTTTATAGTCGGTAGCTTTTTGTACATGTATATGTACAAATGTGTGTACTTATTAAGTACACATATTTTCATTATTGTCCAAAACTTTTTTTAGTTGTTAGTTTTTAGTTCACATGCGCCTTGTGAGAAAATGAATTTAAGGTGTTTAGTGACAATATCATTATTCAATGAATTATGAATTTCCAGTCCAAATTAACTAGTTAATTCTGGACACCACGCACATGCTTATGTACGTACATATGTAGATGACGAATGGTCCTATTAGTTTCTTTCGATATGTCATATGTAGCACCGATATGCATGTACATGCATATTTAGTAAATGTACATCCAACCTTAGTTAGAGTTCATACCCTTTTAATTTAATTATCGTCACAGTATTGTAGATACTGTATAGATAACCCAAGTATGTTGCCTACCAAAGCTTCTCATGGGCCCTGCAAACTATCTAAATTGTAATTTTGAACATCAGTCCAGTAGAAACAGCCAAAGTCGGACGACATTATTACTTGTAAATCAGTGTTTTGTACATAAATTGTTTATGAGTTAATTGAGTTTTATTTCTGCAAAATTGAAGCTCCATTAAATCGTCAATATATAGTCGTACAATATTTTTGAAACGGGGAAAATGTACATTTCTCAGTAAGTTGACATTATTTTATATTATTTTATTCATGTAAGACGATACCGATGTACCATTACAAACACACAAAAATTATTCGACAATAGACGGAAAAATTTATATAGCCACAAAAATAGCAGTAGTGTATCATTTATACCCCGTTAAAAAAGCCCCTTACTATAAAAATTATGTAAATTCGAAGATATTTTGTTGACGCATCACTATAAACATTTTTCGATCCAACACATTTTTCGTTCAAATACTTGATTTTTTTTATAATCGACTTTGAATAACTTTTATACATGTCATGTACACAAATACTTCCAGGAACATGTCGGACCAATCTGGAATTATCAAGCAGTTGGCTACAGGTGCGCCCTTATTATTTCACGCTGAAGATGACCACAATAATCAGAGCATCGTCGAAGGTGGATTTCTATCTGGGAGAAACCCCTTTGTTTTCGTGCCATTTGCTCCACTGCCAACGTTTATTGTGCAACTTGTAGTAATTGTTTGTATGTCAAGATTCGTCAAGTTTTTCCTTTCACCAATTAAACAACCTGGTATGCAAGCTAATAAATATCGCCTTTTCATGCATATTTGTAGTAATCATGCAATGACACATTATTTCACATTGCAGCTGTGATCGCAGAGACGATTTCGGGTATCATACTTGGTCCAACTTGGTAAGTCTAAGTTTATCATGATCCTTCAGTGTTCAAGTGTTAAAGGCGATTCACACTATTATTTGGCAAATTCGTGTTTTAATATGTCCAGTATTATTCATTACCTTCAAAATTATAGCATACAAAGCTTTCGTCTGAAATCACCCTAAAATCGACATTGTCGTTGAGATACATATTATTGTTTTTTTTATGGATGACCAACGTAGAATCCTTCAAAATAAATATGCGAATATCTTTTAGTACATGTGTATTTAATATTATGTAATTGCAATATATAGTATGGGACATATTCCGTACTTTTCTGACACCATATTTTCCAAACCATCGCTTCCATTTCTCAACCTCATGTCAAACTTTGGATTGGTTTTGTTTCTCTTCCTTGTTGGACTGGAATTGGATCCTCGGATGTTGAAGAAAAGTTTAAGAAACAGTTTGACCATCTCACTGACCGGAATGGCACTTCCCTTCGCCTTGGGTGCTGGTGTTTCGTACATCCTTTACACATACATGGAACCACCCTCACATCAGAATGGTTTCACGAAATACTTTCTCTTCCTTGGAGTTTCTTTCTCTATCACTGCTTTCCCAGGTAATGAATTCCTTTAGTCTCATCGGTCAATTTAACTAAAGCAGACGAATTTGTGTTTAGTGCTTGCAAGAATACTCACAGAGTTGGAGCTTCTTAAGACGAAAGTTGGCAGCATTACCATTTCCGCTGCTGCGGTTGACGACGCTACAAGTTGGTGTTTATTGGCATTGGTCATATCGCTCATCAACGCAGGCTCAGGTCTCATCGCCCTCTACGTCTTCCTCATGGGTCTGGGATACTCCTTCTTCCTCCTTTTCATTGTCCGGCCCATGTTCGCCTGGCTGTTACGAAGATCTGGCGACGGCACTCAGTCTCATGTCATGATGTTCCTCGCCCTCATGATCGTCTTCGTCTCTGCCTTTATCACGGACGCCATCGGGATACATGCCATCTTTGGCGGCTTCCTCACCGGGATCATCATGCCACGCGAGGGTGGCTTTGCCTTCCACATCACCGAAAAACTGGAAGACATTGTATCTATTCTATTTCTACCCTTGTACTTTGCCCTGTCTGGACTCCGAACTTCTATCGGATCCCTGGACGATCCCCTCAGCTGGGCCATTGTCCTCCTCGTCATTTGTGTGGCATGTTTTGGTAAAATCTTTGGATGCATGTTAGCCGCAAAGATAACCAAGATGAACTGGCGTGAATCTATCACTGTCGGGTGTCTCATGAATTGTAAAGGGCTAGTCGAACTTATCGTTCTCAATTTGGGCTACGACGCCCACGTAATTTCACAGCGTACCTTTGCAATTATGGTTATCATGGCGTTGGTCACCACTTTCATCACCGTGCCCCTAGTATCATACATCTACCCACCAGTTTACCACGATAAATCTGACATCCAGTTATGAACAATTACATAATTGTGGAGTGCAACAACGATCAATAGAGTATCGTTTAATCCAGTACAACAAAAATGTCTAAATGGAATGGAATGGAATTTTAATAATTTAAAGTAGCTCGGAATTTTAACTGTAGCTTAACTGTAATTTTTTTTAACTTAGGATGAACGATAATTGTATCGGAAATAAAAACCAAATGCAATTGAAAATATAGTTCTCATAATGTTATTCACCTGAATATTCACATTGGTAATAATTCTACGCATCTACTAGTAATCTAAGACGATAAGAAAATTCACAATTTCATTGATATTTGGAAATTATCTCAGAAAATTAAAGAAATGAACTTTTCAGACACCGACGAACGAGGATTCCTTTGTTTCCAAGCATCCTTAACCTGTAACCAATCCACCAGTTTCACATTGGTCAAGAATCTGCAATGCCAATTTGAGCTTTTACTGCGGGGATAAATATTACACACGTATTATTCCACAACATTGTGTCATTTACTATACAACTAAAATTCTACGTGCAGTGTATTGATTCATTTCATGATTTATTAGGTAGGTTAGAAGACGCAGATATGCAAAATCAATAGCATAACTCAAATAGTCATGAGCAAAATAGTTACGGTGTTCATAATAGTTTACATCGTTAGCGTCGCCATATTTCTGGGCAAGGTCAAAGACGTTATTACCGTCTCAATTGCGAATGATGGTGTAAAAGCACTTTATAACAAAAGCTATTTCAACGGGAAAACTACTGAGGGAAGAAATACGAAAATGTTACCAATCGGCGAAAATTATGCTCATATTCTCATATTTCTTCAGGTATGTACACAGATATTATGCAGTTATGTATCACTGACCTGATATGTCACTAAATCATCACACTTTATTGAATATTAATTTTAAACTTTTGCTGGCTAATTGCTAGATATCCGACATCCATCTCAGCATGTTTCAAGACCCAGGTAGGATTTTGGCTTTTCGTGAATTTTGCAACACGACTATCGATACAATAAAACCTGTGGTTGTCATCGCCTCTGGTGACCTTACCGATGGCAAATATGAAGATGGAATGAGGACAAAGGAGTTTGAGGAAGAATGGATAATTTACAATCAAACGCTTCATGAGAATGGAGTGCTTAACAAAACGTTGTGGTTGGACATGAAAGGAAATCACGGTTAATTTTTAAAACATGTTAAACAGTTATGCATATATGCACACAAATTTGTACGCATCGCATAGAAGACTAGACATATTTTGTATGTCATTGCTTGTATTTAACAGATAACTTCAATGTTCACAAGCACGAGTCCGGGTTGTATGGAAAATATTCGGTTCAAGGGCAACGCCAAAATGGCTCATACTTGCACACTGTCGTCCCTTATAGTGAGAAAAAATGGTCAAATCCTTCTGAAAAATATTCGTTCATTGCTGTGAACGCAGGCTTAAGACCGGTCAGTGCGCAAAATATTGTCATAAATAACTTTTTTGTGTATCAATCAACAAATTATTCTTACGTGGCGATTTTCCATTTGCTAATTCAGGGACCCAAAGCACCCTGGAACTTTTACGGAAAAGTCAGTGAGCAAGAGTTTGTTCGGCTGGAAGAGTTTGAAAAAATTGGGAGAGCAAGCAATGGAACGATATGGTTTGGTCACTATCCAACGTCTTTCATCATAACCAAGACCAATCAAAATATCCGAAATTTGATGAGTCAAGCTGCTGCATATTTGTGTGGACATTTACACACGGCTTATGGGATGGCGGAACACATGTACACTGTCCAGCACAGTGGCTTATTAGAATTGGAATTGGCTGATTTTAAAATAAGTCGCAGGTACTTCAGCATGACCATATTATCGAAAAAGTATTCCATATTGTCTGTACACATAGGTTTCGTGTGTGTGTCTTTGATCATGGAGTATTTACATTCACCGACGTAGAACATAATGTTTGGCCTATAATACTTGTTACCAATCCAAAAAATGTACTATTTAATAACCCTGCAGACTTGGATGTTGCAAAGAAATCTACTCACATTAGGTATGTACTTTATGTCATATTTTACCTTTGGCCTTGTTTTAATACTGCATAGCATAGTCTTCTTCTTATGGACTTATCTGTTAATGTCTAATTGCATGGTTTTAGGATTTTGGTGTTTTCTCCGGCGAAAATTCAATCTGTCACAGTACAAATAGACGATGGGGAAAGGTCCGAATGCAGGCATATAAATGGACCGCTATATGTTTTGAAATGGAATCCAAGTATATACTTGGAAGGAATGCACGAAATAACGGTATTAATTATGATAAGCAAATTCCATGCGGATGATATAAGTAATCTTATGTCGTTTTTATGGCATAGATTTCAGCATCGGATGAAACAGGGAGAAAGTTTGTAACATCGCATTTCTTTGCGTTTGATGACAGCTCAATGTCATTCAGTTTCTTGGGTCGGTTAGCATTAATGATAAACGCCGTATCCCTGGTACAGATTTTACTTGCACTACGTTATTGCAGAATATTTTTACAAGTGGTCTAAACAGCTCAATTATATTGCAGCCGTATGGTCTTTACTTTGCTGCCTCCATTGCTACAGTGTTACCTTTAATTGGATTGAGAATTCTGCATAAATTAGTAAAATGTTTGTAAACATTTTATAATTTGTATATTGACGAATCCATTATGCAATCTATAGTTATATATTCTGAAGCATAATTTATACAATATTCTAGGCCACTACATATCGCTTCGAGGCATCACGTCCGGTCTTGGAGAATGTGGCACCGCTATTTTGAGAGGATTTTGGGTCACAGCTACAGTGAACAAGCTATTCATTCCACTAGTCATTTTGCCCATGTACTTGACCTTGGGACCCTGGTCTTTTGATTACCTATTGGATGGAAGTAGAGGAGTCGCCTTTGCATGGGGAACTTTTGTCGAAGAAACGTTTCTTCCTGCCGCATTCAGTTATGTGTTTGACGGCTGTGTGCAGGTAAGACAGATAGATCGCATAGATTTGTGCAATCATTTTGTGACATAATGTAAATACCTCCGACCTCGACACAAACATATGCATATAATTCTTTTAATTTTTTTAAAAATCCGACTTAGATTTTCTGGTTCCACATTCCTTTCGTGTGCATCCTCTCCGTTTGTGTGGACAAACGGTTTAGACTTCTTTGTTGGAAAGAACCCAACTTATCACCATTCTGGAACAATGTGCCTCTTATTATTCTAGTTGTTGGTCAAGTACTCATTGCTTCTGCTGTTGCGACCTGCACGGGACAACACATACTATTTCTGGGATATTTACAAAAATATTCCCTAGTCTATGGGGCGCTATTATGGTTCTTTTCTGCTAGATTGCAACGAATCCATTTTCGCGATGCGGAAGCTGTGTGGATTTCTCCTTGCAGGGGAAGATTTATTCCACAAGATCAACTTTTTCCCTCTTATTCACAAGAAACTAATGACCATGAATCATAATTTCAATTAATGTGTAATGTAAACGTACAAATTACAATGTAAACTGACTGACAGTGTGATAATATCATTTTTATGGGAAGACGATGTAAAAAATGACATCAAGAATTACTGTGTGAATATTTTATTGATAATTGGCTATAATTTTATACCGGTTAATATGTATAGCAGATTGCAACGTTTTAATAACTCCATTAGTTGATAGTTGATAGTGATAGTATTACATTTTACAATGGTTTGGTTAAAATAAAACACAAATTTATCACGAGCAATACCAACAAATGACCAAGCTTGACCTGTTAATACTGTGAAAAATGCCTGCAAAAATGTATCCTCGTCCCATTGAAAGGTACAAATTTCACTGAAATGGATTTTCAGTGACCGGACTCTTGGTAGGACTGAATCTTGTCCAGTTGGAAGTCTTGTCTTCATCGCTGATGACCAATTGTCCCGATTCGCCGAGTACAAAAGTACCCGTAACGTGCTTGGTCATTTCACTCTCAAGTCGCATCAACTCGGGTGGTCCTCCCATCATTGTTGAGGCCCCTGGCTGTCCCTTGAAGGGCTCACCTGGCCCATTTCGAGTAATGCTTACTCCAATGGTATTCACCACTCGGAGGCTCCCTTTGTATACGGTAGGGCTTCCTCGAATTTCGAACGTGGGCTCATCTCCTCCCGTAACCTCGAACGAGCCGGAGGAATATCGCCAGTGACCCAGGAGACCTTCAAACTTATCTTCTTGTCTAGTAATGGACGGAAAATCTAGACATACAGAATTTCTAATTACTTTCACAAAATTCGTAGAGTATTTAAAGAGCTTGTTTTAATTATATGCCTGTAGCTTTTTGGATCGTCGCTGAACCAGATCCAGAAAAATGCAGCATTGGATAAATATTCCCCAGTGTTTGCCTTGGAACATCAAATGCAAGGCCCATTGAAGTCCCGTTGACATCAAAATACACCCTAATTTTGGATTCATCAGCGTCCACAAATACTCCAAGGACATCGTTGTTTTTTAACCATGGTCCAAAATTTCCAACAAGGAGACATCCTCCATTTGACAGGTTGCCACCATACAATAGCCCTTTGCAACTCCAACCTTTCTTGAACTTGGCCAAGTCACTGACCCCAGCAAACAAATTCCCCTCTTTTAAGTCTTGGAGAGCAATTTTCCAATATGCCTTTCCCTGCAGGATTCCTTTGTCCTCGGCGCCCCCCTCTTTCCACAGGGCGTTG
This sequence comes from Folsomia candida, assembly GCF_002217175.1. Lineage (NCBI taxonomy): Eukaryota > Metazoa > Arthropoda > Collembola > Entomobryomorpha > Isotomidae > Folsomia > Folsomia candida. The sequence continues at coordinate 20,230,986 of NW_019091193.1, read as the reverse complement.
TAGACGTTGGAGCCAGAGGAAGGCCCCACGTTACAGACCACCCGGGACCCTTCAACCACAATTTCGTCACTCCCATCGCTAACCCACATTGCAGATTTTTAGTATTTTTATTTTATTGTGTAAAATAACGAGTATATGTAGCTTCGAGATTATTACTTTACCCAACCAACCAAGATACAGTAATGCGATTACACAATGATGTGTCACTCTCAGGAATCAGGGGAATGCTGATGATAAATAATTATAATTTGTAATTTATCCGTGTCACACTTTTGACATTTCTATTCTGTCGTGCACTATTCTGTAACAGAACAGAATTTCTGTTCTGTTTGTATTGTGTCTCCACAACTTCCAATCCACTCTGTATGTATACGATCGAGTTTGTTATTTAACCCAGAGCGTAAAAAACTTTTACGTTATGTAGTGCATGTGCATGCATTGCATGTTGGATAAAGGTTTAACATGAAATATGCATAATATTCGTGTATATACTCTCTTGTTCACAGTATTCCATTCTATTGCATTTGTAACATGTAAAATGAGATCAATGAAAGTCATTGGGGTTGATCAATGAAAGTCATTGGGGTTGATCAATGAAAGTTTTGTGCTGTAAATAGATACATCTGCACTAGCGAGAACGCAAAATATTTCCGAAGACGAAAGCACAATACCTTATTGAAAGCAATATAAGCCCACAAAAACTTGAACAGTCAAGTGACTAAATAATAAACTAATCAAACTATTTTCTCAAATTCCCCATCATATTAGAATCGCAAGGTAACAAATTATGCAAATCCAAAAGGATAAAGATAAAATGTTATGAATAAGAATAATAATGATATCGCCCATATTATCTTTATTATGTATCTTTACTATAATAATCAATATAATCATGATTGCATATGTGAACAATTTAAGCAAATTTTCGTACAAGCTTCAAAATACTTTACAAGAAACGATCCATCACCTAACAGAAAAGTTTTTAAAATAAAGCGGACTTCAACATAGGTAATTCAACATATCAAATCAATATTTTATCGGCCTGACCGTTTTCACCGGAGCGGTTGGTCGACGTTTTGTTGGTTGAATAGTGCTTGGTAAAAGCCGAGCTTTGTTTTTGCAACTAACGAAATGTGTATGCTGCATGTTAAGTGACAGGAGATTACCATGTAAAATGAGTCCAAGCAACGGATGTCAATTTTGCATATCCGTTTATTAGGGTGCGTCAAAGTTAGCACGCCGATAATAAAGCTGGTGGCCTCCGTCAAATTAGGTGTGGACGTGTCTGGATATGTACTAATATTATCCTTGACGTATACTCATTTATGCAAAATTTAATTTTCCTGCATAAATTAGCCTGTGTCAAACAAAGTACAGATAATATACAATCAACTAGGCTCCTATTACACAGGTGTACACACACGCACACCACAAGCTGGTCTATCATTTCTTATCCGGACAAAACTAACAAACTTTAAAAATGGATATGGCAATGACACCATATGCAACAAGTGATGAAATTGATACTGTGGAACAGTAAAATTGATCATCAATTTTGCATGAGACAGAAAAAATGTGAGACGGGACTATTGCCTACGACCAACGATCATGGTATCCTATAGAGATAAACAGTTCCAATGTTAGTTATTCAGTATAGGACGGGGCTGGAATGATGTGATTGGCTGGTTCGCAGTTCAAATTTCTCCATGTATTTTTGATGCCGCATAAATGAAGCCGTAGCACTCGCTGCGCACCATCCGTCTCACTTTACCCTTTACCATCTCTTCTCATCACACTTTATATTTTACGTCCCAGAACAAAAAAACAGTTTTTCGTGCTTCGGTGTCTACCACACCCACCCACCATCATCAATTATTAAGTAAGTTTAACGACAAGATATGTCAGAGCAGTTTTACAACCATGCTCAGGATTTAATGTGACTTAATTTTTGTACAGATTTTCGTCATCTAGAATGGAGAATTTTTGCGACTTTCTAAGTTCGAATAATTAATTAAAAACTGAAAGTTGTTGTGATGCAGATTTACAACCAAATTTATTGCAACAAAAATTGATTTAGCATAAATACAATTTTACTAACTTTACGTTTGACAAACGTCTAAATAACAACTAAAAAAATATACTCCACCGCCGTGTTGTCACCACTGAAAGTGTGTATCCACCGGCAATATTGATATTGATATATTGAAGCAATTGTTATCTAATGTGAATAAGACATCTTTGTTGTTTATAGATTTAATAATGCATCTTCACGAATAAAAACAACTTTGTCGTAATAACCAAACATCGAAATAATTTCCCGGTTGCAAAATATTTTATTATAAATAGTAGCAATAATTTTCGTGCCTTGAGTATATAAGGAAAATGGAAACAGTTGAATGTGGTTCTGGTTCTTCTACTTCAAACTGTAGTGAAACTTATTTCTAATCTTTATCTTCTTGTTCATATAAAGGATAAATTAACCCACCCCCCTTTCGGTGGAGACACAGACAATGGTGAAGACACAAATGGGGTGGAGAGGTCGGTAAAACTCTTTGAGAAATTTCTTGAAGGTGGCTAAAAGTGTTTGCTGCAAACGACAGTTTTAGGTGATACGTTTTCCTTATCGATGTCGAGAATTTTACACCACTGCTGGAACCTTTAAAAAAACTAAAATTAGCTATCAGAGGAAAAAAGAATGAGAGAAATGAGTTATTTTGCATCGGAAGTTGTACCTGACGCTTTGGCAGAAAGGAGTAATTACGATTTTCTTGGTTTCAAGAATTATCACAATTAGTACCGCAACACTTTATATTTCGGACCGTGACAAACGACGGTTTATTAAATTCAAATAAATGTTTTGAGCAACTGGATTTCCTGCGAAAAATAACAAGCAATTAGTAATTTGAAACCTGCTTGAAACAAATAACGTGTTTTCACCATATTTATGTGTCTCCACCGTTAGTTGTTTATTTTAAGAAGATTTTGAAGAAGGTTTTGATAAAGTCACACTGAATTTGAGTACATGAAGGCGAATCAGTAATTAAAATGAACGTGTTTCCACCATATACATGTGTGTGTCCACCGTTCGTTGTTTTTTTAATTTTTGGAGATAAGAAACTATTATTTTAATATTATGGTTGAACCTGGTAAACTTTACTGAAGTTCCTGAGAATTTCACACTATTCCCGAGTCACGAACAATATCTCATAGTAATTGATGAGTCTGTAATTAAACAAAATAACAAGGAAATATTGATGTAACAGTTGCTTGCAATAATGAACGTGTTTCCACCATATTAATGTGTCTCCACCGTTCATTATTCTTTTAATTCTAGAGGAAAGAAACTATTTTTAAGATCAAAATAAAATTTACCTTAAGCGAAGTTTTGAAAGTTTTTTAATAGTCTTGACAAAGTCACATTATTTAAGTACCCTTGTTTGGCCAAATAGGTGAACCTGTAATAAAATTGATACATTTTAGTTATCGACTGCTCATTGGTAGCGAAAGAGTGGGTGTGAAGATATAGTTTGAATTTGCTTTGTATAAACGCACACTGATAGATCAGATAAATTGACCGGTGGAGACACGGATCTGGTGGAGGAAGGGGCAATAGGTCACAATATTGAGTAACAATGGGCACAAATATTATATCTGCAATTCACAAAAATAAATTTAGTGGAACTTAATTTCCAACAATGAGCGTGTTTTCACCATACATGATTGTACATATATGTGTATTCACCGTTCATTATATGAGAAACTATTTTTGAATCTTGTAAAACTTTAACGAAGTTTCCGACAATTTCACACTGTTACCAGGTCACGAACAACAACTAATGGTAATTGATGAGTCTATACTTCAATAAAATATAGTGCATTACGAAATACAAGTTCCTTGGTCCTTATTGTTGCAGAATCCAGTTAAAGTTGTTATTTACCAGGCTGGCCGGCGATGACACAGATTTCTGGTGGGGGCACGGCAGAGAGGTCGCAAAATTAATGGATGAAAAATTGTCCTTAGCAGTTACCTGTACCAATTTCATAGTTTATCAATGTTTATGTTAATAATAAATAATACCCAACATTGTCAAAAAAAAAAAAAAAAAAATGTACCAATAAATCGCAATAAATTAACATCCAAATCACTCGTAAAAATGAACGTGTCACCACCATATTTGTGTCCCCACCGTTCACTGTTGAAAGAAAATAGTAATTCTTTTACTACTTACCGAGAGTTGAAGCTTAGAGCTTAACTTGTGGTGAGTTGAAGCGATTTATGTAATTGAGTGGATGTCAGAAAATTAATTTGTAGGATATTAAATAATCTTTTAATTACTCAGCTTTTCCGAGTTTGGCAGCAAGAATGATGGTAAAGGAGACACCTGATTTTGGTTCCAAGAAAGGAGTGAGATTTCCAAGTAATGGGGAAATTGAGATTGGGAAAAATTGAGTTGTGCCACGGCCCTGTTTTTATGGGCGGATGCCCATAAAAACCGTCAGCCAATCACAGCATTTGAAACCCCATTTCCCTATACTGAAACAATAACCATATCTTCATCCTTCTATTAGTGATCTGTATTCGCTGGCCTACGACTACGAGGCAGCATGAAGATTGGGGCGACATCTAAATTAGCGTTGGCATTATTATTGGATCTCTCCGGCATTGGATCGCGGTCTCAATTTTGGATGAGCAGAGTTCGAAGTTCATTCCGGCTCACTCTCCAACAGCACAACAACAGCTTAAAAAGAGTCACTGCATTGCATTACTTATTTGATTCTTCTTATCATCAAAAGTCCAGTCTTCATCGTTAATTGGCCAATTAATACTAACTAAGAAATACACTAATTTCTTCAACGGGAAATTGCCAGAATGGGTTTGTATCGAGTGACCAGAACGGTCAAAGGAGTATCTACTCTGGCACTTTGTAAGTTTTTAATGATTTAGATCTGTAATTTATTAATTAGTCTACAATTTTTCCTGTTTCAATTAGCTAAATTAAGAAATTACACTAATTTGTATGGAGGGTGGTGGTTAAGTTGAATCTAACTACATAATAACTTCGACATTACTTTTTTTCAGTGCGACGACAATTTTCTAGAAGCTCCACCATGAGTCTAGGATCACATATTAAAGTAAATATTAAAAACGGTGTCGCAGTTGTTAAAGTAGACTCTCCAAACACAAGGGTAAGTTATTTAAGACGATAATGGACATATTAGAAGGATGAACTGTAACGCTTATTTATTACATTGTTAGGTGAATGTCTTAAATGAAGGGTTGATGACAGAGGTTATCGAGGCTATGCGGGATATTCAATCAAACCCATCGATAACTGCTGCTGGTTAGGTTATTTATTTTTTGCAATGCTTTAATAATTTTTTCGATTAAAGATAAAATGTATAGAAATTCTTCAAGTGAAAGGAAAACTGATATCTTATTTTTGTTATTTAACAGTTGTGATATCAGGAAAACCAGGAAACTTTATCGCGGGAGCTGATATCATGATGCTCGAACGGTAAAATATTAAGTAGTGAAATTATTCACTGATTAAAAGATATGCCAATTAAGTTCAGGGAAGGTCCATAAATTATGTCACGCTGGCTAATACAATATAGGCAGCGCGACATCATTTATGAACCTTCCCTCATGCACATAATTGATGAGTGTTCTATTGTGATTGAAATTATGATCATATACCACACCACACGAGTATCCTCTAAGAAGCACTGATATCAAATTTTTAAACAACCGTCCAAATTATTAGGTCACTAGAGTACAAATTGCGTGTCTAAAGTTTCTTTGTTAATCTTATAGATGCAAAACAGTCAATGAGGCAGAAACAAAATCGCGTGAAGGGCAGCAAGGTAAGTTTAATACAAATTTGGCCTATTTATTCGGGATAAGTACTCTTCGGTCCGAAGTAAATAGGAATCCCATTTTGATTAGATCTCAATTTAATCTAACTTTAATTTTATTCCATCCAGTCCTTGATGGAATCGCTGCCTCTAAAAAACCGATTGTTGCTGCTATACAAGGATCTTGTTTGGGAGGAGGTTTAGAGGTGTGTGATAAATATTGCAATGAATAATAACCAGCCAACCATATTACATTTTAAATTATACTTTGCATACAGTTAAAACAAGAATATCTTATCAACTAGGTTGCGCTAGCCTGCCACTATAGAATAGCTGTTAAAGATAAAAAGACTGGACTGGGCGTTCCTGAAGTCATGCTGGTGAATTGTTATTCCTGAATTATTATTATTATTAGTTAGTAATAGATTTTATTTTAATTCTATTTTTTAATAGGGTCTTCTTCCTGGTGCCGGAGGTACTCAGAGACTTCCAAAACTCGCAGGACTGCCCAATTCTCTGGACATGATGCTCACTGGAAAAACATTAAAAGCAGATAAAGCTAAAAAGTTTGGCATTGTCGATCAACTTGTGGACCCCCTAGGCCCTGGATTGGATAGTCCCGAAGCACGGTATACCCAATTATATTTATACTCGCGTTGATATTGAAGCATTAGCATTCATATGAATTTAATACCATAAACGACAAATTATGGTTGTAGAACAATGGAGTATTTGGAAGATGTGGGTAGGTCAAATATTTTTTCATATTTTCACATATATTCATACATTGTTTTTTTTTACTTTAAAAATAAAATCTCCTTTGTATGTATTTAATAGCGGTTAAAGCTGCTGCTGATATTGTTAGTGGAAAAATCAAACTTGGGAAGAAGAAATCTATCACTGGTAAGTTAACGACTATGTTATTCTATGTTATTATTTATTCGAATGTAGCAACTAAGAGTATTATTTATGTAACATTTTTAACAGATCGAGTCACTGACTTTGCTTTTAGTACAAACTTTGTAAAAAATAAAGTTTTTGAAACTGCCAAAGGGAAAGTGATGAAACAGACTAAGGGACTGTATCCAGCTCCATTAAGAATTCTGGACGTTGTTCGAACTGGACTTGACAAAGGGGCCGTGGCCGGTTATGCTGCTGAAGCCAAAGCCTTTGGGGAATTGGCGATGACGCCTGAAGCTCGTGGTCTCATTTCTCTTTTCCATGGACAAACAGAGTGCAAGAAAAACGCGTTCGGAGAACCAAAGAGGCCTGCCAAGTAATTTTGCATTCTCAATTGTGTATAAAAGAATTCCATTAAAATATCATGTTCGGTATTAATTTAACAGAAACGCACTTGGTAGACCTCCTTGATAAGTAAAAATTGAATCAAGGAGGGGGATGATAGTGCGAAATTAACTTGGGGTGTAATAATTTGTGTATGCAATGCTTAAAATCATTGTTTTACTCTATTTCCAACCTCTACAACAGTTCATATTTATAATGCCTATATATTTCGGATCTAACAAACAACAACAATAAGTGCGCATTATTCTTATTGACATTAGAAATCTGGCTATAATTGGTGCCGGGCTCATGGGTGCTGGTATTGGTCAAGTGTCCTTAGACAAGGGTTATCACGTTACTTTGAAGGACGCAACAGATGCCGGTCTTTCTCGTGGCCACAATCAAATTACCAAAGCTTATGAGCAATCAGTGAAACGAAAGCGATTTACCACGTAAGCATCAATGCAAACAAATGTATCGTCATTGTATGTTCTTAACCTAATAATTTAATATTCTTCAATGTTTATTATAGTGCCGAAATGGAGAAATATCTTTCCAATTTATCAATTCAATTGGACTATAAAAACTTCCAAAACGCAGATATGGTCATTGAAGCTGTCTTTGAAAGTATTGAAGTTAAACACAAGTATGTCAAATATTATGTTACACCTCTCATCCTATGCATATATATATTTTAAAAACAAACTGTTCATAAATGATGAGTGTTCTATTGTGATTTAAATTATGATCATATTCCACACCAAGATTAACCTCTAAGAAGCACTGATATATCCCAAGAAAATAACTATAGAAAATAGCAATTTAATTTGTATGCTAAGTTTGGTTTTAACCATTGGTGTTTTATTTTCCAGAGTCTTGAAGGAAGTCGAAGCCGTTATTCCAGAACATTGCATTTTTGCATCCAACACTAGTGCCCTTCCAATTACAAAAATTGCTGCTGCAAGCAAACGTCCTGAAAAAGTTATTGGGATGCACTATTTCAGCCCTGTAGATAAAATGATGCTGTAATTCTCATATATGTATTAATTTGCTTATTAACTTGTGGTCTTTATTAACTAAGCTGAACTATTTTCAGATTGGAAATTATCACTACAGATAAGACTTCTCAAGACACAATTGCATCTGCTGTACAGGTATCGTTTATGCACAATTATAAAAAGTGAATGCATGCATACAACTTGTGATAAACAAGTAAATGCGTGATTTTTTTTTACACTTCTCGTTTGGTTATATTTAATAGGTCGGTCTCAAGCAAGGAAAAGTCGTTATTGTTGTGAAGGATGGACCGGGATTCTATACCACGAGATTGGTTGGAGCATATGCAAGCGAAGTTACCAGGTTGCTTTTGGTATGAACTATTCTTAATTGCATGTTTCCAATGGCCTTTTTATGAATTTTATTTTTATAGGAAGGGATTGATCCTAAGCAAATTGATAAATTGAGTACTGACTTCGGTTTCCCAGTTGGAGCTTGTACCCTTATTGATGAAGTTGGAATTGACGTGGGATGTCATATTGCTCAGGTAAAATAATGATGAGAGCTACACACCCTCCCCCCTTCTCTTTTGAGTCTCAATATATTATATATTGTACCATATTTAAAGTTTTACGCTTGTATTTATTTCAGGATTTTGCTAAAGTTTTTGGCGATCGATTCACCGGTGGTATTCCTACAAATCTACTTACTGATTTTGTTGCTGGAGGAAATCTGGGTTAGTCTTGACAGCATAATTGACAATGTTTTTATACTCAAAAAGGACACGTGTAAATTTTAAAATTAATTGCAGGACGAAAATCAGGGAAGGGATTTTTCATTTACGAGGAAGGTATAGTTACCTATATCTAATTCATGAACGAATTGACAAAAAAGCTTGAAGAATTTAATTAAAACAAATATCTGAAATTTCAGGTCATAAAGGCGAAAGACCACTTAACCCTGCCGCTACCGACCTACTTGCCAAAAATAAGATTCCTGCAAAGGGATCTTTAGAACCTGAAGATATCAAGTTAAGAATGGCTTCGAGATTTGTAAATGAAGCAGTTTTGTGCTTGCAGGAAGGAATCCTTCGCAATCCTGTAAGTTACAAATGGAATAATAATTTTATGCATACGTAACTTATAATTACAGGGCCATTCAACATATAATTTTCTATGAATTTTACAGTTGGAAGGAGATGTCGGTGCTGTATTTGGGTTAGGATTTCCTCCATTTACAGGTGTTGCAAATAAAATGTCAAAAAATTAAATGCTTGACATGTCCGTGACAAATTGACAATGTGATCCTTATTTACAGGTGGCCCTTTTCACTGGGTAGATAGATTTGGCGCAGGGAATTTGGTTAAAAAGATGAGAGAATATGAATCAGCATATGGTGCGACCTTTACTCCGTGTCCCATGTTGGTAGAGTATGCTTCTAATAACAAAAAGTTTTTCCCGTAAACGTAGCGACATGACAAAAATTGGTAGAGAAATATTTTTCAATTAATGCGCTATTAATTATGCTTTGTCGTGTAAGAAGCGTCTAAATGTATCTACATTATTAAAATCCCTGTCGAATATTGTGTGGAAATATATGTTTATTAAGATCTATTATTTATGTAGCGAAATGAAAGTGAATACAAATGACAGACATTTAAATGTAGATTGTTGGCTTGCACTGTGTATTATTTTTTTACAAAGAATCATGGACTGAATTTGTTTCCAACTATTTCAAATGTATTTCATTTTTTGCACTGCGTCAAAGTTGATGGAATGTCAGGACAAGGAGGTTTAGGAGGGCACGTGATATTTTGAATTTCTTGAGCTGGCCCTTTAGCCTTAACCTTACAAAAACAACAATCTGATGGTGTATTGTCTTCGTAGCGATATGGCACTTCTTCGCAACAATTTTCAGTCTGCCATCGCTGGTCCAAAGTAGAAGCGTTGTATTTCCAATTCACATTAGAAGTCTTTTGCTTTCTTGGACCATGAGCCAGTAATTGGCATCTGCAGTCAGGAATTATAAGTGGATTATCACAGTCGATAATTTTGTTATCTCCCTATAAACAAAGTTCAATATCAAGTTAGAGACAGTCCTTAAATTAATTATTCACAGTCCATCCATCCATAATCTTACTAATCTACGCTCGACTTGAAACATGGAGGCTACATATACTCACAAAAGGCCAAATCTTCTCGCGACTTTCGACACAAGGATCTTCTGGATAGTAGCAAAGTCTTCCCCCAAGTGGCTCGTCAGTGATTGGACTTATCGGCCAGTAATACGCTTTCTTAAGTTTGAGAAGCTCCTGCTTCTTAAAGTCATCCACAACGTCTTCATCCTATCGCGGGAATTAGTTCTTGGATAATTTTAGTGCTTATATATTATAAGTAGTATTCAAATATTTTTTGTGTATTTAGGTATTTATTATTAATCATAAGAATTATGTGTATGTATGCACATACTCTAAACTTTACGACTTTGTCCACCATATCTTCGTTGTTGTGAAGATCGGTTTTCAGGAAGCGATACACTCTGGATTCATAGGTTGGTGGTCTGCTTTCCGGTTTCGTCTGTAAAGATATGATGCATTCATTCACCACTTATTGGCACGTAAGACATTTTCCGAATATATTGTCGCAGTTTACAGCGCAGCACTTTCGTCGCCACTTGAAATCTCGATGCATAACACTTTTAGCATTTGTCATGTCCCCTTGTCTCCCATAAGGAAGCACTCCCTCCAGAGGATCCGCTCGCCTACGTATTTAATTTGACAATGATCATTGTGTTTTTCATTATGAGAATAGCGTAAAGTAAATGTAAGGAAATGTGTACAAGTGGTGCAAACTGGTCCGGTCTGTCAAATGAGTACGGAAAGCAGGTTCTGGGCGGCGATCATTTTCAGGAAATCGAAGGGAACCAGGACGGGTCAGGTGTTGGCTGTCGGGTCCGCAGTACCCTGTACGAGTTGCTTCCTGTCGTCATTTATAATTAATTACACAAGTCGTCATTGATTTAATTGAATAATTTAAGGTTTTACTATATAAGTACATACTCGAGTGGTGGGCTCAGGCCAAGAGAACCCCAAGTCCCCTAAACGATGATAAGTAGATCTTGATAAATCAAAGACTGGATCATTTCGGACGTCATAGTCGTAGGGTTGGCTCAGGTAAACATTTTCCCTGAAAGTAGTGCATGCATATTACATACACTAGAATCATTTGGTAATATGGCCTAGGAGGGTGAAAAGACAGATAATTATAATCAGACCATCCAGTTCTGTCGAACACACACGGGTTGTAGTTCCAACCACCCCCTCGAAGACATCTCGTTCCCCATCGGAATGGCCATTCACGTCGTTTATCAAAATATTTCTGTGCCAGCTCATAATCCTCAACATTGAGCTGCTTCTCATTTTCGTTTTGACCTTCCATTTTCTTAATGCCGTCGTCTCGTACCGTTCTTGTATGTATGTTTGGCGTCAATTTCACTCTGTCTCTAGTTTAGGGTTTACGAACGAGGCTTACGATCATGCTCACTTGCTCATAATATGTATACAATATTCAATAATGCCAGGCATTTTATGGTGACTTCTCGCAAAATAATGTTTGACAATATTCTTGATCTTTATCTGGCTAGATTTTCGCTGTTTCTTGATTTGCAAATCAACGCAGTTTGACATTTTTCTAGCATGTGTGCCCATGACGATCATTCCGTCGTACACTCTCTGGTCTGGATTACTCTGGATTAATAGCAAAATCTCTACGATATTTTGGCCGTTTCTGACATATCATCATAACACAAGTAATGAAATGATGCAAGTGACCTGATTCATTCATGGTTTTTCAAAGAGTTCAAGTTTCCAGTGCACAAAGAGACATGGTCATGTATCATTTATAATGGCAAAGTTTGCAATGAAACAACTGACAAAATGCAAGCTTTTTAGTATCAAATTACTCGTATACTTAACGGAAAGACTGGCACTGCACATAATTAAGCAGCAACAACCAGAATGTAACATAATACGCATGCAAAAAAGTACTGATCTACCCTTACATAACGTTTCATATTTCGTCTTGTTGTAAGATTTTAACCGGATGCAGTACATGTTGCTGATTATTTGATTGCATGCCTTGTGGTTCTTGTTTAGAGTTGTGGTTTCATTTAAGAATTGAATGAGTTTGTTGGAAATGAATGGACACAATGGAAATGAATGGAAACATAAAAGAATGCACCATTTGTTTTTCAAAGCCTTCCCTTGAATTAAAGATTTTGGACATTGCATTATTCCCAGAGCTAAAAAAATCAGTTGTGGACATTATTTCTGTCTATAATATTTCTATTAAGTCTGCGTGTATTTTATAAGTATTTTGCAATATATTATTGCGGAAAATACAATGATACGATAACCCCCAGAGGAAGAGGGGTTATAACAATAAATGCGTTTAAAGTACATGGCTTAGCCATATTTATCATGGTAATACCGTTCAAATAAGTCTTGTCATGTGCCGATGCGCAGCAGAGTGAAATATTTATGTGCAATGGATGGGAATCAGCAGAAGATTCAGATCAAGGTATTTAGGTATATTATGATAGAACATTTAAGCATTTAACCCAGACATAGCTGAAATGCATGCATGAGGATGTACATACGTACGAGTCTATATGAGTATCTACTTATTTGTACATGTGTGTAATCTATTTGGCGTTATGAATAAAAATAAATGCGTTTACTTCTAAATTTTTCCTGGTAGATTTTTTTGTGGTTGGAAATTTGAAGTAAAAGCATACTTCTTTTTAATCATAAGGCCCTATGTGGATACTCATTGAGAGGTAGACATACTTTTTCGACATAAAAATTGAGAAACTTATGTATATTTATCATTCAGTGATTTTGTATGCAACTCTGTGGATTTCAATGGTAAAATATTGAGAGATACTAGAGAATGCATATATCGAATTAATACACACCATGCATGCACCATACCAAGCAGTAATAACGAGAGATGAGATAGCGAATATCTAAACGAAGCCATGACCATGAAGTCAAGCATTAGCATTAAATTAAGAAGCCGACAGCCCAGAAATAATTACTCGCAAATAGTTATACATATGTATGTACAGCTATGTATAGCTCATACGTACAGCATTCACGTACAAGTGCATGCATGCATAAGGAAAAATGTGTGACCGAATTTGACCAAAAATTCTTGGGTAAAATAGGTAAATAGCTTTTTGTTGCGGTTACCATTTGGCTTCTCTGCACCATGTGCATGCAGAGCTTTTGAAACACTCGTATAGCTTCCTACTGCGCTTTTGTCTAAAAAAGTGAGTAGATAAAATTTCTATGCAGGTGCCCTACTTATGTATACTTTGATACTTTAAAAGGGGTGATGATCAGTTACATTTTATACGTAGATACACAATAAAAAGCACAATGATCGTAGACAGAAAAGCGCACAGACGGAATACTATTCTTATTTGTAACGGATGGGTGGAGCTCAACTTAAGTGCTATTTAATTTTGAGCATGTATTTGTTAAAGTGTCGCCGATCTTTCATTCGCTTGTTGGACATTGGAATTTCCCAAGATGAGACGACGACTTGTTCTTTACTATTCCTACATAATTCGTAAAACGAAATGAAATGGAAATGAATGAGCCCAAGTCTGGTTCTATTTGACTTGACTCTCTGTTATACACACTCGTGGGACTTTTACGGTACGAAGTACAAAAGTGTGGATGACGAGTATTTTCCCATGAAACAAGTGCAGACTTTGTTTCTACGGTATCAGCGTTGAGGAAGGAAGGATGAGTGACTGAAAAGAAGGTGAGCTATATTATATCACCACCTAATAATCTGAAATAACTAACGGGCCTATTTCATGAGAGAAAGAGACTGCTGCTGGTAGTACGTAATTATACGATTGATAGATATATCCCAAGTTTGCAGTTGTAACCCTTTCCACATTGTTTGGCAGAACATGTTTGAAATTAGCATCTCTCATGCACTTGTGTATATTCCTGGTTGAAATTTTTTTGCACTTATTAATAAACAAGGCAATGGAATGATCTTTGAATTTGGCAATTTTGATATGAGTTGCATATAAGTTACGAGTTATGAAATATGTACCTATCGATAAGACCGTTCCTAGTCAGTCAAATATGTGCACCCTCTTCTTCTCAACGAAGAAAACAACGTCCATGCTTTCACCAATTTCTCCCATCTCACTGAACGAAGGATTCTCCAGACATTTGACAGAGTCCATATATGAGAGATCTTGTAAGTATTTCTCTTCCATGGACAGAGTCGAGACGGGGAAGACTGTGCACAATGGAGTTCAGAAGTCTTTTTTTACAGAAGGATGCAAATAGACCATTTGGGTACAACCTAATTTTATCTTGCTGTACTGAAACCTAACTAAAACCCAACTATGTAATTAATTAATTGTCGAATTTTGCAATTCCCATATATTGTCAATCACTATATAGATTTGTCTTTTACATGTGTCCATTGTTGCCCCCTTAAATAAAGAAGCCCTCCTTAACAAAGGAAGATTCTCATTTGGAAAGTTGTCTTACAAAAATTCTTGGAACACGTCATAATTACGAAAACTTTGAAATAAATTTCAAAGACTGTCTTCTTGTCTTGCATATTGTAATTTAATAGAACGGAAGTGGTTTGAGTGCAGTAAGTAACTGCATGATACATGGAATATTCCAAGCAAGGTACTTCCGGTAATAAAGGTATTTGCCACTCCATTTCGGATAAATGAATTTGGGCACACCTCCTCTCACTCTAATAAAGGAGACTGGAGGACTGACTGCACAATGCTGCAAAAATTTCATATCGTTTTATGGAAAGTTGAAAAGATGTAAGAGAACACTCCTCAGAGCACTTTATTCGCGTGTGCTATACACTTGCCTAATAATACGTTAACTTTCTCATGTGTGGGTATAAGACTTTTTCGTTTCCTCCCAATATGTTTTACATATTAGGGTTCCTAGGAACGGTACGGGCAAGTTCTTTATAGCGACTTTTTCTTCTGGCATAGTTATATTAGACTACCTATATATACTATTTAACTATACCCCACGGTTGTGAGCAGTGCACAGTTCTAATAGTTCTAATAGGGTTTCCCTCATCGAAATCGGGACATAAAGAACCATGTAGGCCATAAAGCTTTTGAAGCATTTCACACTCGTCCAGATTTTAAAGATCATTAAAGTTGAAATTCTTGATACTGAAAATGAAGCAAGCAGGTGTCCGACTATGAGAAGAGAGCTTGGCTTTATGCATCGAATCCCATTAAAGAGGTCATGATGAGATGATGAAGGGGCAGTTTTTAGTGACATTTTTTGAAAACTGGGTCCCTTTCTTAACGGTCAAATTATACGGAGGACGTTCGTCCGTCGTGCGACGCCCATACTTGTACGTACAAATTCCCAGACAGTCGAATTTTGTAATGGACTCACAGTCGGAGACTCAGACTATTCAAGGAAGCACTGCATACTGCATACCCACCGTACCGAGTCACCGAGCAGCACTTCTTGTGGCAAGCAGCCGTCGTCGTCCTAATAAGTTGGGGTGAACGATCACACATTCCGTTCCTTCGTATGCAATGTAGTATTCAATTCCTCAGTGCAGTTATATAATCACTACTAAACTGGAGGAAATTGCAGTACAAATTGCAGTAGAACTTCATCATCGCCATCCTGTAACAGTTTCTTCTTGACCCACCGTTTATCGGGAAGTTGATGACGGGGTCTTTAAGCCAGATGTATTAAATACTTCATTTAGCACCATAATACTTTAAACTTTTAATCTCATCTTGCCTCTTGTCATCTGCAATCTTATGCAAATAAATAGGAAACTTTCGTTGATATCGGTGAGCTCGAAAAGTAAGTTCTAATATTACCTGCAAATCATGGTCAACGGTCACCGATTAATGCTACATTTTGAATTGCAACGTTAAACGTAGTATCACTACGTTTCTGAAGTCTTTTGAAGTGAAGCCAAATTACAAGATTTCTGGGTGGTAGGGGTGTGACGGTTGTGAGAAAGGGTAAACGAATTTCAGCGCTTACCGAACCCGGCTTTTTAAAAGTATTTACGGGATCTGTCAAAAATAGGGTCACGGGACCTGAGGTCATATTACTTTGAATAACAACGAGGTCATGTTGGGAATCAAGTTGGTCATATTTTGCAAGGTCTAACATATCAATGCATAACTGGGGACAGGCTATTTTGACCTACGATGACCGTAGGGACGAGGTCAAACGATGAAAATGTCGAAATTTTGGCTTGGAAGTTGTTTAGAGCGCGTATTTCAGAAATCACGATAATTTCGACCCACAATGACCCGGCGGCCGTGGGTAAGTAAGGGGAATGACACAGCACAATTATGATGACGATGACGAGATGAGTGCTTGTCCCGTTTGCGGAAGGCATTGACTCCCTCTCTCTATTCTCTCTGTTCTCTGGCTCGCTATAGCCACCACGACTCTCTCTATCCCTCACTCGCTACTCTTTTTGTGTCTGACTCACAACGTCTAGACATCCACCACCGTTTTTCATCATCATCCACATCCAACCCAATCCCACTCTCTCTCCACTCCATTTCTGACTCTGGTCCTTCTCGCAAAGCTCTCTCGTCCTCGTCCACCTCGCCCACCGTTTTTCCAAATTTTCGCATATTTCACTCGAGTTTTCAAATTCCTGCCCCCCACACTTTTCAATGCACCGCCCCCCTCGGTTGTTATGGGTGGGAGAAGAGTGACTCGCCTTCCCTGGATCAGAAGGGTTTTGGATCGGATTCCTGGAAACAATCGTTTGGGAATGTATCGGTTCCTGCCGTTCTTTTTTGTTCTCGGAGCTGCGCTAGAATTCTCCATGATCAAGTGGGACGTTAATGGACAAGTCAATTTCTGTAAGTTTTCTCCTCCACCCATTATTAGGTGGTTGTACGTACTTTTACATACTTGTTAACAAAAAAAGAGCGACATGGTAAAAATCAATGAGAGAGAAAAGGGTTGGTTGGTACAGTATAGTAGTAGTAGTTTTGTTCGTCTACGGAAATAGAACCTTTAATTGAAGAGTGGCATCTTGCTTTGAATTATGACGACTTTTTTAGTGGAATACAGGAAAAGTTCCGAGTTTTTGGCTTCCGAACTTTAGAAATGAACTTTATATGACAAGTTTCATTGAAAAAAAAGACAAGGGCTTGTCGTCTGGTCAGGTTATATAGGGGAGTCTACTCTCGTCATCATTTTGATTTCAAGGCACAGACGAGAGAGGAAAACGAAGAGACATTCAGTTTCACAGTTTGGCTTGCTGAGTGTAGTTTCATTGGTTAGTTTTGTTGGTTGGTGCAGTGGATTAGAGAGAGAGAGAGAGAGACAGAAAGAAGGGAGAGGGGGTAGCCATGACTACGACGATATGGCTGCTGTCTGAGCGAGTCAGGGAACAAGGGAATTATTTCTGTTGGTGGTGCTTGGGCTCTCTGAAGAGGAGTGTCTCCATTTTGTAGAATGCATTTTACAAACTGCATTCTACACGACGAGACGACAATGCAATTTTGCTGCAATCCTCGTCGTCATCTCACCAGTTCTCGCCGTCTAAAAAGAAAGGCACCGATATCAGTCGTGGACTCGTGATCCGACTGAACGACGACAGGTGTGCAGTATTATATTAATTTGACCATATTGGAGTTTGGTTTAATTGGCAGATAATCTAGTAGATGGATTATTTTACAACGAGCAAAACCATTTTTTTCACCAAAGAAGGAGAGACAAACACAAGAGGAAAGGACCATGGGGAAAGTGTGTGGTGAAAGTTTATCGGTCCTTTACATTCGAATGCAGTAGTGAAACTTCACGTGAAACATTATTTCTCCATACTGTTAAATGTGTATCTGAGTTTGAATCCGAGATTAAAGAAAGACTGGCTTAGACTGATTTGAGTGGGGTCTGTTCAGGTGTGTTGCCAGGCAAGAGGAATGAACTGCTTGGCAACAAGCGGGGGGAGAGAGAGACGACGAAGGGAATCCTCCATCTGGACTCGAAATAGGGCGATGCAACCTAGGCAGGGAGGAGGAAGGGTGAGTCATTGAGCCTCAGCTATGGCCAGACACCGCAGCAGCAGCAGACACCCTTCTTCAGAGAGTAGAATACAACTCGGCTTCTTCCGAGGTTTGACTTCGGTGGAGGAGTCTGTGTGAGAGCCTTAGGAAGATGGAGAGGAGAGAGAGAGAGAGAGAGAGTGGAAGGGCCGGGTAGGGTAGGGCAGGGCAGCAGAAAGAGACCGACTGGGCGAGTCTGGTCCACAGTCTAGACCTGGTAATAAAATGCACAGGAAACTGACTGCTCTGGAAATTCCGACTCTCCGTCCACTCGTTCGTTTGTGAGGCAGTATAGTGAAGGAAACTTTGGACATACATGAAGATGGGTAGCTCATTTTAGTTTTCACTCAAGTGGAAAGATGAATTTTGGTTCTATTTTAGTACCAGTACAATTGTTGGCGGCTGTAAGTTACAAGAGTTTAGTTGGCTAGAAAAAGCTGATTTTTTTTGCTTGATTAAGACTCGAAAGGGTCTGTTTGTCTGCAGAAGTGGCTTGTCTAGACCCTTCTTGCCCTAGGCGATGGCTATGCAAGCAATACAGAGCCCTCACTTGATGGTCCTTCCCAGCTCCCTTATTTATTCTAGTTCTCTGATGATGCTGCTTGCAAGAGTTTGAGACAATGCAAAGAATCGGATCCCAATGCATAATCATAATCTCGGTTTCCCATTAAAATAAGAGAGACTTGGGTCCTTGTGTTAGTGCAGTTAAACCTCTTTTCTGCCTTTTGGAAATGTTACTTCAGCTCACACAACCCGGTTTAATTTCTAACGTTTTACTGTGTCAAGTGTACCGACAGATTGGCTTAAGTTTGGGCTATCCAATTCTTAAAAAAACGGATTGGGTACATTTACTTAGGGTCCATGCATTATAACATTCTTCGCGATATTAATCATTTCGTAGTTTTCTACCTTGTGCTCATTAGAATTGCATTATTGCATATTGCATACGGCGAAGAAATTCGGTCAGGTAGAAGTGGTTGTACCTAATATGCAGAATAATTTGACTCAGATGAAACATCTTGGAAAAGTGGGTAGAGGATAATAGAAAAGTAGAAGGAGGAGGAATGTCGTGTCGGTTATTTAGTGGTGGTGGGTTTATTAGCAGTTGGAAAAGTACCTTAATTTTCACTTGATGGTTCCTTTTGAACGTTGGCAGAAATTCCTTATTTGTTGTATAACCAATCCAATCCACGTCGTTAAAAGTAAAGTATTAAGGTGGGTTGATTTAGCAAATGTGGTTTGGTTTGAAGAGTGGACGGACGTCTACCGCATAAGTACATTTATTCTCTCTCTCAGCACTTGCAGCCTGACGTGAGGCTGGTTTGTTGAGATTGCTTGGTGCTGGCTGACGATGATGTAAGGCTCTAACTAACCGACGAACCAAATTGGCAAAAAATTGCATTGCCTACTTGCTAGCTGCATGGTTTGACTTTTAGTCAAACTCAGGCAGGCGGAGCAGTCGTGTAGTGCAATAAAGTCGTGGTGGTAGGTGAAGTGCATTCTGCATTCTTTCTTGGTCGATACTCATGACTTGGTTGCCGACGAGCTATTCTATTGCTAGGCAGGCTAGCTGCGCCAAGTAAAAAGTGTTGAATGGTTTCACTGGGGGTTCGTTGCCCCACAATCATCTTATGGTATCGTGGGCATGTCATACATTCAATCTAGATATACTCCTCGTTTCGTATGGCCTGTTTTACTCGCCGGTCGCTACTGCCTGCCAGTGATTTGCTGTTTAAGGTGGTTGTTGCAGCTAAAAGTGCTCGTCGTTTCTTTCTTCATACCATATATTTCTCGTGGATTCTTGTATGCAATTTGTATGCTGCTGGACAATCCTCTTTGTTGAATCATGGATCATCGTAGCTGGTTTGGATTTGCACAATTATTATTTTTTTTACTCAAGTGGCAATGACATTCATATTCATGCCTATTATTAAACTTGTACTTACTCCCCGTTCATACTGCTGTCTTGGTGTCAGTTGACCAGCAAATTATGGGGGACATTATCCTACAATTCTCATAAAACCCAAATATCGTATTATCCTATATAGTCGCCAAGCAAGCAGTCGCAGTGTGTCTGAATTGGGATTCAGTTCAGTCACATCACTATATGTCGCGGTGTTAGACACTGTTGGGTGAATTGCATGTACTTTATTAGGCGACTACTCCAATGCAAATGAATGGAACGTTGCAATTGTTGGAGAGGCATGAAAGGTTATGGCTGGCAATGATTGCAATTATTTTATGATTTAAGTAGGTGCATGAAAAGGGAAAAAATAATGGCGAGCGTGGGAGCATTCATTTAAAAAAAATTGCATTGGCCAGTCAGTCTGTAATAGGCGACAAGTGAGGTGTTCATGCATGCATGGTAGCGTCATAGCGTTTACATAAAATTTAATGAATGAAATTTAATACGTGTAATAAACCTCGGTTGAGGAGACGATGAAGGTAGTGGTTGGGGCGGCTGTTCATTCCCGTTCATTCGTTGTTAATGGATAGGTCGTCATATCAGTCAGGGTTAAAGTCCGGAGAGTTTAATGGAAAAGCCGGTACCACACAATATTAATGTATAATGATGAATTAACTTTAGTTGAATGGATGCAAATTGCAAGAAAATGTTCAAGTACAGAAACATGGACGCTGAGGATGAAGCGGGTGAGAAGAAGCTCCGCTCTACTTCCGGTTCAAGACGCATTTATCCTGATAAGACCAAGATGCTGGATCAAACACATACATGTATTCGTCATACTGGGAGGTGCTACTTAGGTCCCTTCGACTTTATATTTAGCTGAGTCAGGTACCAAATAGTAGCGCCTGCCAGTGTGACGAAATTGCAACGGATGGACTACTACTATTTCTGGAATCTAATGGACCCTGGATGGAAAATTTGTGATTTTCTATAAATCAAACGAGTGACTGAGATTCAGTTCAGTCACACCACTATATGTTAGGTGTTAGACACTGTTGGGTAGAGTGACGAACGTTGCAGAATCTAATGGAACCTGGAAGATTCGTTGTATGACGATATTACCAACAGTGGACACTTTCATCAACCGTGAGATGCAATGGAACATATATTGGGCTTATTTTACCTAAGGAAGGATGGAAATGTAATATCATGTTAATTGTACTACTTATTGGTGCTCGCCGCTTGATTTGCAGGCACCTGAGTAGTGCAAACGATATTGATATAAAAAGCATCTTTAATATCTATCCTTTTCTTGGCCTAGTTTTTGGCGACACGGTACAAGGAAGAAATAATATAATATGTACTTGTCCATATGAATAATCCTTTGTCTCAGAGCAGGACAGTAATTAATTTGATCAAACAGAGAAATGTCTGATTGATTCCACTCTTGCATTGCTCTTCAGAACGAGAGGTAATTAGTCCATGTAGTTGCAAATCTAAGGTAGTTTTTAATGTTAGCATATGCATGTTTTTATTTGTACAATACGTCAGTTTGAGATGAAAAAATCTCTATCATTCTGTGACATTTTTACATACCTTCGTTTGCACTCGTAAATAATATTAAATGCAAGATTATCTTTTTACATTTGTCTCTAAAATCAGTATGATCAAGCTATGGATTCGCATCAGCATTTCTTTAATCAGATGCCTCCTTTTCCTTCACTTTCCTCGAACCTTTGGACATATTCAGGAAGAAATTCCAAGGTTGAATTATTAGCTAATCAAGAGAAGCTCCTCGTGGCAATGGCCTGTTGTGTGTGCTCGTGTGAGTTGTTCCTTGTTCAGGGAAGCAAGTAGCTGATGGTTGTTTTAAGGAAATGATACTAAAGCAAGCAAGTAATATGGATTCTTGCCAATCCTTTGTTTATTCATTTAGATTCCAGATCCAAATTTCAAGGAAAGTCTCGTTTATTGGGTATGAGGTCGTTTGTTTGACTAGACGGGGAATAGACTTTTTGTTTGCAACTCTTTGCTTCAAATGAATGGTGTTCGAAATGTGGGACTTGTTATCTGTTATTTTAACACTTACTACTAATGTATAATATAATATCAATGTATAAAAAATATTTGTAACTTATATCGGTGGCTGACTTATTCAAGTAAAAGTACCCAGAATATTACCCACATTTTGAAATCTTGCATTTCATGTTTTTTTTATAATCTTTTAGATCGAACTTATAAACGGCGACGTGCAGAGGAAGTAGCAGCAGCAATAACACATTCTGTTCAAGGACCAGAAGTCAATAACTAATGGTCAAACCCAACGTTGAGCTCAATCATACAAGTACAATACATATAGTCTAGTTGGACACGTAATTAAAATGCCTGCGGGAGTATCTTGGGGGCAGTATATCCGATTCACGACGGCAGCAATGTTATCAATGTTTGCTGGATCCCAAATGGTTCATATATTCTACCGACCTCTGGACGATTTTGACAAATACGTGAAAGAAGCAATGGAGAAAGAAGAGGCTGCACTGAAGAAAATTAATCAAACAAGGACGAAAAACGGAGAGGTAGTTAGTTCTAGTAATGACACTGAACTGGATAACTAGTCCCAGATAGTAAAATTATCTTTAGGATATATACTAATATTTAATAATCTATCAAAGAATAGTCTGATATATAATTTAGTATGTTAAGTCGAGTCTAAATTCCATTAATGTGCCTTATGTACATAAATACTATGTATATGTTTGTTGGATTGTATTTATAAATCAAATACAAATTATTATTGAATAAATTGATGTAGTCGATTTAGTATTGAAATTATTATTGTCACCGCATTTTATTAGCTATGATCACTATTTATTTATACATACCTGATTCATTTAGAAAAGAAAGCCCTTGCAAATATGCCTCTATTATTATGCTGTAGTAGCTCGATCACCATCTTTATCCTTGCCGTCTTTATCTTTGTCTCCATTCTTTGTGTCCATTTTATCTGTTTTTCGACTTTTCCCCTTGTTTCCTCCCACCGTTGCTTGCTGAGTTTGTTGACTTGGGGGAGGAGGCGGTGGAATTGGAGGGGTTGGAATTATAGTTACTGTTGGGCCTTCGTCTTTTTCAGAGGGAGCAAGCGAATTTTTAATATTTCCACTGGGTGTCGCCATCGGAGGAGGAGGTGGTGGTGGGGGTGGTGCCAATTTGATTTGCATCTCTCGATCAGCACTTAGCTTAGCGGCGAGCGAAATTGCCCATAACCAGTCACAGAAAATCATCTATTCGGGAATTCAGAAAACTTAACTTGAAAGCAGGTCCGGAAATTCAAAGTAGGGATAAATCCTGAGCTTTAATTTAACTTGCATCAAATTCCACATTCGTTGCGTTAGGTTTTCCTACAAGTTTCGGATATAGGGTCCGAAGTATGTTGAGAATGTCACTAGTAGTCAAATCCGGACTTGGGTTCAACTTGCCAGGGTTTCTGAAATCCAATTAGTGCAAATTAAGTTAGAGTACATGTTTCTACTACTATATATATCTCTAGAGATAGTAGCTACTATTGGCCATATAATATAGATATATAGCGGACGAATTTCATGGCATTTCCGATATTATTACAATTGTAACAAAAGTATCATTTAGTATTGGATTATTGATTTAAATTAAGTTAGTTACATGTTGTGGGAATGCTTACTGTAGAGGAATGCATTTTGGCTCCTCTTGCCACAAAAACGGTTCGGGAGGCAAGTCCTGTTCTGAAAAGGGGAGTGGATCCGCTATGAATTCCATCACAGCTTCTTTTGCACTCTCTCCTTCTGCATACAAAATATTCAATACACTAATAACTCGATCATGTTGAAGCGGCTTATGTCATCTCTAAATAGAACATAAAATGGGTGGTACCATCTTGACTTTGAAGTTTATTGGATAATACGTGGGTTCCACCAAGAAAGTCGTTATCACCATTTTCAAATCGCACATTAGTCGTTAGCAATGAGCTACTGTCCGTTTGATCCAAAGAAAATATTTGTTTTTGAATCTGAAACATTTGTTCGAGATTCACGTTTGCTGACAAAAGTTCAGAAGAACGATGCCAGAAGATGGTGTCATCGGGATTGCTTTGGGCACGATGAGGGAGCAAACTTCTCATAAACTCAGGTGCAGATATGCGTTCATTTCCCCCATTGGATTTTTGAAAGGCATCAAACATGTCCCTCAGTGGTGGTAACGGATTGGGAACCACGGGTAGATTTTTACCTATTTTGGTAACATACAAAATTATAGAGAACACAAATTTATATAGATAGTGTTGCTTAAACTTTTGTCATAGAACATGCAGTGCAAAATCACGTTTTCGTGAAATATTTGGCGAAAGCTGTACCAAAGCGTTCGATTTTTCTAATGCTATAGATAAAAGCATTCGGAATGATGAAATAAAGTTTGTAAATTATATACCTGTCCATAATTTCATGCTGATCACTAGTGATCACCAGTATAGAAAAAAAACATTTGCCTTTTTTTCAAAGTTCGAGAATCTGGTAAGTTTTCTTTTGAATTTCGTCGTATTTTGAAATTTCAACAAAATGTAAATGTTAAACTTCTTTTAAGCAGTACAAAAAAGGTTTCAAAAAAATAATTTTTGTCTTATTGCAACAAAATTGGCAAAATTTTTCCAAAATTGAAATTCACAATTTTTCATGAAAAGAGATAACATGGAAAACTGGAAAAGTTTAAATTATCCATCAATTAAGACTATTCGCAAGAAAATCGAGATGGGACAGTACATAATAATGTACATACCTGGGTTGAACTCAAGGCAAGGGAACAACTTTTCAATGAGGAACGCTTCAAAAGCGTCACTGACGGTCAGTCTGAATGGTTTATTATTTGTCTGCTTTTCCGGGTCAAATAATAATAGCGTATCGTCGCCCGAGTCTGAGGACGCCTCGTCTTCTTCCTCCCACTCGTTCTCAGTCCTCATTTTGGTATCCTCGATCTCCGCATCTATCTGGCCCTTTTTACCACTTTTTGTTTTTTTCCCTGATTTCACATCGCCAGACTTTTTCCTCCGTATTAATTTCCCATTCTCCTTTTCTTCTACATCATCTTTATTTCTCTTCTGAGCGTCATCAGTCTCATCTAGAACGCCGACTTTGGAGCTTCTGTTCTCAACAGTGTGGGGCAATGTTCCTGGGGCAGAGAGTTTGACAATTGTAGCTCTTCCATTGGAACCACCACCACCACCACCATCTTCTTCACGGTCCATATCTTCCGGTCGTGTATTACCAGCGTCAGCATCGTCCATTTCTTCATCAGTCCCTTCATCACCTCCAATGTTTGGGTCTTTATTACGAATTGGGCGTATGTATGCATGTGATGCTGGTACTCATTAAATGGCAAGAGTTTGTGTGATAGATTTATATATTTACTGTTTTTATCGGAAGTTTTAAGACCATGATGGTGGTGCCCGTGGTGTTGCGTGACTGACTGTTTATTCTTGTTAGTTCCACCCTTGGCAGCGGACTCTTCTGTCATTGGAAACATGGACTTGCGCTTTTGTAAGGAATTTCCCAGCGATTGACGTGATTGTTTCCTGGATGCAAAGTTTGTACATACTTTTTTTAAACATGAACGTTATTCAGCACTGAATTTACTTATTCAAGACTTACTTATTGGCCAAGTGGACGTGGTGCCCATGAACATGGTCTGTAAATTATATGGGTGAGTAAAAAGTTAGGTTTCAAATACACTTTTCCGTGGTGTTACACATGTATTTATTTGTGTCACATGCTCTACGTATTACTTGTAAGCTGATCACGCATTGAATCCCACGTAGATACTCGCGTTGGTAATTTGAGAACTGATTAAATCGGACAGAATAGCAATTAATTTCCAAGAAATCGTGGCAATATCGGTCAGAAAATATATTTAATTTACAAACCTTGTTTTTTGAAATTGCTCATGTTGGGATCGTCGCCTTTTCCGTCAGATTGTGCATCACGCATTGATTTATGCCGAGGGTTTCGCCGTGGTTGTGGTCTCTCACTTGGTTTAATCTGAGGGTATCTCAGTCTTCTTTTATGATCAGGAATTTCCAAGTAAATTGACACTGCAACAATCACCAAGCACTGCAGAAATTGCCAAAGTAAAACTGGTTCAAACGGATTGTGTCGGGTTTGAAAAGAGATGGAAGGAGTGTCGCCTAAGAAGAATAACCTTTGGTTTAGTTTAAAATATACATAAACTACTTAATAAATGTCAAATGGGGTATACTAAAGTGTTTGTCAAAAAATGCAAGTGTTGCATCCTTGGTTAGTTGCGGGCAGTCTTTCAAGAGCAGCCAGAGTCCAATTCGAGTCACGGGGTAAATCCCATCCGGCGATGGGGGTTTGTCCGTTTTCGACTGCATGTGAGGCGGAACACCTTGCTCGTGATGGTTTGGAATACGATGGGAAGATCCTGAGGAGGACTTTAGCCAATTTGGGAATAACCCATTGTTTCCCCAACTGTGACCAAGTTCCCCAGCTCGTTGGTACAATTGTCGAAGTGGTTCAATAAACCTAAGTAGTATTTTGTCGAAAAAATATAGTTTGTTCATGAGACGGTTTGTCATAAATAAATATGCTGACGTGAATGCACAGCACAATCACAAAGTGCGCAAATGTCACAAAAGGATCAATGCGTACCGAATGACAGTTTCTCTCAAGTCATCTTCCTCCTTCAATTCATTTTCAACTTTTAGCTTGAATTTGGCCGTTAAAAATTCCACTAGTCCACCAAAGTCGCAGTCATAAGTTGGTGCATGAAGTGGCACGTCACACCCACCAATGAGATCACCCGTTTTGAACAGTCCAGTGATTAGTGCTCCAGCTGGGTTTAAGAAGACGCCTTTCCCATGTCGCTGCCCACCCTTCCATCGACCTTCGTACGTGGACCCGCAAGGGTACACCATTTTCCCAATCCCATGTCGTTTGCCCTCCACCCAATCCCCAAAGTAGACGTGGCGACTCGGATAAACGTGACAGTTTGTGCGTTCAAGGTACCAAATATGTTTTCCCTTTCCATCTGGCATCCCATTCCGCCAATTCCCTTTGTACACTTGACGCTCCTCTAGCCAAATCATGGTTCCGTCACCACAGCGTTCACCGTTCTCCCAGTTTCCAATGTATCTGCATTTTTTGTTGTAAATAATTATTCAGTTAAACCCATACACACATGTATGTACTAAAATTCAAATGATCATGTACTACTTCAAGATCTACCTATCTCCATTGAAATATTGTCGAATTCCAAATCCATGCTGGAGTCCACTAGCCCAGCCTCCATCGTAATAGTCCGTGTCATCACTGGCTGGGTCGTACCAAATTTTGCCCTTTCCGTGGGGAAGTCCACTAGCCCAGTCTCCAGCGTATGTAAATCCTTCCGATGTGGAGTAGACTACGAGTGTTGTTTTGATATTTAGACGAGCATTTGGTCAATAAATAATCCGCATACCGTTCCATCCCGGGGCCCGATCACCGTTTGCAAACTCTCCCTCGTAGACAGATCCATCCGGCCAGTGTATGGACCCTTTCCCATGCATTACGCCATTCACAAAGTCTCCCTGACAAAAATGTACTTCTGTAATTGGTCATAGAGCCCTAATCTCCTATGTGGCTCTCTCTCTCTAATTATACTAGACCATCATATGTACTACCAGTCTTCACTTCATACCTGATAAACTGTACCATCTACCCAAACATAGCGACCTTGACCGTGAAAGTACCAATCCTCAAAATTTCCGGTATAAACGTGTTTTGTTTTGAAGACGACGCGGCCGTACTCTGTTTTTTTGCTGAACTCTTCCTCCTCTGCTTCAATAAAGTGGTCTCCGGCTTTCGACCCCTTGCTCATCACTTCCAAACTATCCACCACGTATCCTTTGGCAAAAAGTTCGTCGAAAAATGAAGTCCGATTCTTTTCCAAGTTAAATACAGATTTCCACAGCTCGATGGTAGCGTCATCAACGTTTGTATCAAGGCCACCGGGAGTAGAGCTGGCAGTTCCGGAACCATTTTCCGGGACCGCCAAGGGTGGTGTTTCTTCTGGCGGGGATATTCCTCCCACAGCTGCCGCAGCGTCCTCCAACATACTGGATTCATTGTCTTCTCTTTTGAACAATGAAGGATTGGCAATGCTCCCAGATTTTGTTACCTTTTCCTTTTTACGACCCATGTTCAAATACAAATTGTCGTTTGTGAGGGATATGTCTATAGATTGACATCTAGTAATAAATTATTTTAGATTATTTTTTACATGCGTCAGATGCAAGATTGCTTGACACTTTATCATAATACAAGGTTACGACAATTGCTTCGAGAGCCTCAAAAACCTTCATTTTTGAAGGGCTAATTATTTGCGGCCGTCGCTAACGGTAATTAAAGCACAAAAATTTCTGCTGGAACGCCGGAATAGCCGACTTCGCATTTACAACTGCGCTGATTCTTGTATCCATGGTTAAGAAATTATTTCAAGGGAACGAAATATGAGTGTTGACAATTTTTGTGCGGTTTGTTTCTTGTTTCTTGTTTCGACAGTTTGTGCGACGCACACTGGTTCCGAAAGGTACCAGGGTTTTCGAAAATGGAAGTTTTTTAGTCGTCGAAGCGATTGTCGCAACCTTGTAATTATTACTAAAGTTGTCAAGCAACCTTGCGTCAGATGACACGATTGCTTGGCTTTAACCTTATAAAAACTAATTAATTTTGACCTGGATACCATTTAAAAACGGAATTAAAAATGGTTTCTATTGCATTTGGGGGCGGATTTACTGGGGGGCAGAATACCATTGAGACCGACTTGTGGGGCGGTGATAAAATCAGTTGGGGACTGAATTAATGCAAACCGATTTTGAATATTCTACTGATGCAGTTATGATTTATTAGAGACCTGGAACTGATTCGACAACAAAAATTAGAACATAATACATTTTTAACATGAAATTGCAACTGAACCAAATGAACACACGATATTAATTTTGATAAAAAGATCGGATTTGATTTTGATAGTACTACAAAAATAAACTAAACGAATAAATCGTCATCATTCATGTCATCAATTTGATGACACTGATTTTGGGATGCATTTTATATTTTAAACAAGTTATTAGCTATAATTTTGTCCTTCAGTGTTCTGTGACTTGTTCCGATCGGTGGTGACACTATTGCGAATATATTAGCTAAAGAGAACGTTGTGATAATTTTAAAAAAATATGAACTGTATCATATTTACAACATGATACAGGTCAGAGGTCAACGCCGACCAATTTATTAGCAGCGCCAATGTTGGATAATTTTTCGGGGGCGCGGCGTGACCTCTGATGCACTTCCTCCGAGTTCCTCCCCCCACTACAACTACAACTCTAAACTCTAAAAAAATTAGTTCAGGCTTGAAGAAAAACCAACGACAAATAAGGAGGAAAGAATGGAACTGAGAAAATTTTCTCGGTCATTTTATTTTTATTTTTTCCTACACCTTATTGATGTAGCCCGGTCTCAACGGAATTCTGTAACCATACACCTTATTGGTGGAATCCGTCGCCAACGAGAAAAAGTTGGCCTACACCTTATTGGTGGAATCCGTCGCCAACGAGAAAAAGTTGGCCTACACCTTATTGGTGTAGTCCGTCGCCAAGAGATCGAAATCGCCCTCCACCTTATTGGTGGAATCCGTTTTTAAAAGGTTAAGTATCTAGGTAACGTTAGTCTCCCTTAAGGGTGCGGGTGGGATCAAGAACTGCAACAACTTATTACCCCAAGTTCCAACATGATTATCTAAGCTGAATGAAGCCATAAAATTATTCTGATTTCACATACTTAATGATAAATTAGTTGGCTGCATATACTGATTTCGCTCTAGTGTATTGAGCCAATACTACTTGAGATAAGTCAATTTTAGTGAAGTACGATTTAATTTAGTAGAATAGCGTTCTACTAAGATTAGTAGTTCGTTCTACTCAATATAGTAGATATTGGCTTGGCGTCAAACAAGCCACATTTTTTGTAGTTAATAAGTATGTTGGTGGGGCGAGTGACATGGGTATGAGATATGGTTGTTGGATATGGGTTCTGGACCCCAATCCGTTTTTAAAGTAAAATAATTTGTGCATGCAGGGAGTGGATTTCATCATGGAAAACCATCACTTTCGCCCCACCCACTCATTATATACTCAAGGAACGCATTGCAGTGATTCTACTTATCCAATTCCAGAGTCAAGAATGTTTCCCCAAAAAAGTATGTTGGGTAGTGCTATGCTCATAAAATGCCATCCTAAAGCCACCAAAGATTTGAATAACTTTCAAATTTGATTATAAGTGACTTACAAAAGTTGGCAACTCCAACCTTCAAAAATAATGACACCATCTTTCAGTTGGTGACCGATCTTGCCCGATCTTCAAACTTATTCCTTATGTCAAAAGTCTAATAAATATTTTGCATATCCCTCAAATAATTGTCACATATCAAAGTTTATTCATGTACATAGGAGAAGAGCTTGTATAAGATTTTCAATAATTCTTTTACAATTTACACATCGTAATGTGCACCAGTTATCTAAGTCCGAAAATTGTTGTGAAAATGATGGAAGTTAATCTTCAATTATAAAAAATTAAATTAAAAAAATGAAAAACTACGTTAAGTTATAAAAACAAATACACCATCATAATTAAAGATACACGACTGCGTTGCAGTATAATATTAATGCAAAGGTATTATGAATTCAGTGGCAATTTTGGCAAGTTTTGACACATGGTTTTCCGTTCCGCAGGTCACATTTGCAACCACCTGTTACATAATTAATTAAGCACTTCACATTCAGATTCAGTTCATTTGATTTTCCATGAATATCTGTATTTAACCATCATCGTACTAACCTGTAGTGTCACCTCTTCCTCTTGGTCCCCATCGAGGTCCTGAATTTTAGTTTAAAAATTAGATGTATATTCTACTATAATAAAATGAAATCACCATTAAAAAACTCTGAACATTTGTGTTGGAGACAATGTTACACGTAATTAATACGAGCTTTAAATCACAAACATTCATAGTCTTTGATACCCCCTGGACGTACCTTTCGTGGCCCAACATAATTCGCAACGACATCTTGAGCATACCAGCCAGTCGCAACCTACAAGCTTCTGTACCACACATCCGCACTTGTGACATTTCATGGCCTCCCCACTCTCCACCATTTTCTGAAGAAAAATAAACAGAATAACCCCATGATGTAAACCCTTAATGAATTAATTTATGGAAAAATAAGATAGTGTACCTGCAAAGCTAGTTCGGATAATTTTTCATTTTCATTCTGAACCAAACGATTCTTGTAGTCATCACACGAAATGCCGCCATGGATTAACTTTGACCAATTTGATGTGAAAATTGGGGTCATAGCAATTTCGTGTAAATTAAAATAACTAAAATAAATTAAATTAGCTTACGTTACACTTTAAACAGTTTTTCTTTTTACAGACGTAGCATTCGAAAACGTCTGCTCTGGGATTTTCTTCTCCATCCTCCAGTTCACACCAGCCTGGACAATCTGGAGTTTTGCAGTGATAGGAATTCACCATTGCATTTTCGGCCAGAGCAACCGAACGAGAGAGGTGTTGCTCATAAATGTCTTTAGGAACCAACTAAAAAGAAGACAAAATTATTAATATAATTTCAGAATTTCATTATTGCGAGCGAACTTCGCTCAGCGAAGTCAATAGAAGTCATACCGCTTTGATTTCTCTTGGCTTTAAATAATTAACACACGAAAGGTTGGCATCTATGTATGGACATTTTACTTCTGGCTCATCGCAATGCTTCACCATTTCAACCAAGCACTCCCTATAAAAAGACGTTATTTAATTACTAATAAAAGCATTCCTTGAATACCGACATGATGTAATATGCATATATAAATAGTGGTTGGTTATGCAAACTTACCTGCAAAACATATGAAGACAATCTTGCAAAATGATCCCTCTACCAACCCCAACTTCCGACATACATATTGGACAGTCAAAAAGCATTGTAGTGATAAAAATCTCTGCATCTTGCAATTGCTCCATAACATTTTCCAATTTCTATTTAAAGAAATGAATCAAACCCTTGCTTTCAATACTATTAATCAGCTAATATATTCCAGTTGTTAATATATATACATAGATATATGTAATACGTATGTAAGACTGACCCAATTTCTCAAAAATATCAATTTTTGAAGTTGTTCCCATCCATTTTGTTGAGTATTACTTGTAGCATTCGTCGTTTTTACAGCTGACGTTCCCGAGGCTTTGTATGCTACACAATCCATACCTTCGTGACTCGCCTAATAAGAAATAGATAGAATAAAACAAAACCAAAACAATTATACTTATGACACCACTCTTGTATAATTACACACATATTTACCATGCACTCCAAGCAATTCGGTTTTGCACACAAGTAACACAAAAATATCTTGCGTCCTGTTTCAAACTCGCACCACCCCTTACAGGT
This sequence comes from Folsomia candida, assembly GCF_002217175.1. NCBI lineage: Eukaryota > Metazoa > Arthropoda > Collembola > Entomobryomorpha > Isotomidae > Folsomia > Folsomia candida. The sequence continues at coordinate 20,198,294 of NW_019091193.1, read as the reverse complement.
GGGAGTTGTGCATTCAAAGATGTTACCCTGTTTAGCATTTTTCATGGATTGCTCCACATATTGTTGATACACTTCCGCAGTCAACACCTATAAATTCATGAGCAACTATGTTAGTTTTTTGAGGATTATTTAGAGGAAGAATATGAGGGCATGTCAATTATCATTATTACTAGCATCGCTTTCTTACAGCAATAATTTCTTTCTGCAAAAGAAAATCAGAACATTGGTTTGCCCCACCGTCAGTTAATGGACATTTAGCTTGCAATCCACCTTGAAGTTCTATCGAGGACTTGATGCAACTCCTACAAAATTAATTATGTTAAACTTTAATAAACTTTCTTCTAAAAAATGAAGTATGTAACTTATTATTAATGTTTATATGCTATACTTGCAAAATACATGAAGGCATTTATTCAGCATGCAACCTTCTTGAGCCATGAGATCCGTTCCACAGAACTGACAATTGCATCTTTCCATATTCCACATTAATGGAATGTCTTCATTGCCAAAGGTCACAACCTATGCGCAATTGAATATCGATTGTTTAAAGATTATTAAGGGTGCAAAGAAAGACCCTTTATTATTTATTGTTATGCATTTCTTGTATGTCAGGGTTAAATATGTTAATTTAATGTGCATATATTACCTTGCTGGCATCGGCCTCCAGAAGCTGAGGAATGGGAGGCAAAATAACTTTATTTTGCCCATCCTTACTACCGGAAGCGCTGCTGACACTATTATTTTGTATGCGTTGGGGGACGAGAGGGAGGGGCGATCCGGGAGGAGTGGTGAGATCAATTAATTCATAGTCAGTGCCAAGGTCATGAAGACCCTTAGTTACAACTACTAATAAGGGTGGCTCATTTTGACCTCCTTTGTCAGATCCAGATGAGCTATTTCTATTTCCCATTCCTTCTATACCGTCACCGGCATTTAATTTCACGGGAATTTTCTGACCATTGTTATTGTTCTTATTGTTTTGACTTCGAGTCTTCATATCGTGCTGTGGTTGTTGTTGCTGCTGCCGGCTTGATGTTGATGGTTCCATTGCTGTATTTTTCTTGTTATCAATGTTGATGCGCTTACAATTAGTGAGATTGGTAACGTTGGCAATAGGGCCAGCAAATTTTTTCCCGGCGGCACCACTGCTATTAGTGCCAGAGTTTGAATTTGCTGGTGAACCTGTCCCTGATTTGCTTAATTTCTCCTTGGACACCTGCGTTCGATGTCCAGGTGGCGGGGGTGGCAGTGAGATGACTGAGATGAGAGGGGGAACACGTACGCGAGGTGCGGGTTGCGATGACCCTGCTCCTTGTTGACGGGCAACTCTAAATCTATGGGGCAAGGTCGGTGCGCGAATCGTGGTCCTATTTTTATCTGCGACGGTTTTGGCAACCTGCTGACAATTCACTTTATTAATAGCAGTCTTGTTGGCGGCTTGACTGCCGGCAGTCGGGATGGATTTGACTGCTGTTGTTGCTACTTCAGGTGATGACTGCCCGACTGCAAGGGTTCTGCTTTTGGTGGTTATCTGATTCTGTTGACCACTTTTCTGACTCGATTCCATCTTATCCACACATTCGCAACTTCAATCAAACTGTATTTCAGGAGCCCGGAGGGTTATATATGTAGAACAAATTAGTTGATCAACTGTGAGGTGCACAGACTTGCAGCAGCGGAGGATGAGTGAAAATGTTTTCTTCGCATTATTGTTTTTAGATACATATGCAGCCTTTGTGCATGGAAATTGACAAATGAGAAACATGCTGACTGATTATGTATTTACCATGAATGATGATATAAATCTAATCTACACTGAGTTGGCATTTGGATATAACTCCAGAAATTATAGAACGACTGAATATCAATTGAATCATGCATGACAGGTTAGTACGATGATGGTCAAATACAGATATTCATGGAAAATCAAATGAACTGAATCTGAATGTTCAGTGCTTAATTAATTATGTATATGCATATGGAATACCTAATATATTATACAGGCTTGCATATTTTGGTTTATGATTAGTGGTGTAGAAGTTTGAAGGTAGACTCATTCCTTGAGACGAGTCACTTTATAAATCAAACATTTATTGTTGGTTCCACTGTAAGGTGAGGATTAAGTTCTCAGAACTTGTACATGTTTATGTAGATAGATATATACGAACAAGTCTGCTAATTGCTAGCAGACTACTTATATTGCATGTATTTAAATAAAACAATACGAAATTAATAGCACTCAAACTTTGAGTCTCAAAGTGACGAAAGTAATAATTCTAGTGGCAGTAAGTACACTTTGGGTGACAACGATTTCCATTCAGACCGCATTTGCACCCCCCAGAGGTGTCCCCTAAATTATGAAATAAATTATAATTATAATAATTGTAATTATAATATTTTTGTAAAGGTGTCACCTTTGCCGTTTGGACCCCACCGTAAACCTATTTCCATTTATAATTACAGTAATGTTACATTATGCTTAATCTAATTTGAAATTCACTTATTAGAATCATAGCTCGAAATTATTTTCTATCGTCTATCGATGGGCTATTTCATCACATAGTCCATGGCCCATAATGGACCATGGACCAAAACGAGTTATGATTAGAATTAGTAAACGCAGTATTATGTGACCATCCTTACCGCGTGTGACCCAGCAAATCTCGGTCTTACAAGTGCAGCGGACCCAGTCACACCCCCACTTTTTTAATAAGATGACTTGACAGGCAGGGCATTCCAATGCTTCACCACGCTGAATCATTTTCTGTTAACCAATTAAAGTAAGACATATATAATAGCACGATGTCACATCACCCATTCATTCTGTATAATTGTTTATGCGTAAATACCTCGAGCATGAGTCTTGAACTTTTTGCATTTTCATCAGTCTCTGAATCTATTGCTAATTGGCGTTGATATTGCTTGCAGTCCATCCCTTCATGAATAGCTGCGCAGGTGATGCAATTTTTCTTCGTGCAGACGGGGCATTTGAAAATATTTACATCGTCTTCGTAGATACACCATCCCGTACAGTCCGCAGTTTTGCAGTGAAAAGTGTTCATCATTTTTCTTTCTGCTAGTTTTACTGAACGTGCCAAGTATTTTTCAAACACATCTGCAGGCACCAACTTTAAACAAAAGTTGCATTTTTAAATATAATGTAAATCGTATGCATGCATATGCATAGAGCTTTAATTGTTACATGCAATTATGTATAAATACGCACAGCCTTGATTTCTCTTTCTTGCAGGGAACTATCACAACTATAGTTAGAATCACGAAAGGGGCATTTCACTTCAGAATCGTCAGCATAGTTCACTGCTCCAATTAAGCAATCCCTGCAAAACATAGATTGCATAGACAGAGAAATTTTTAAAAGCCAATAAATAATTGAGTACTTGCAACTAGATAAATATGTAAATTATGAAATCGCCGTCTCCAATTACAGTCTAAATTTCAAATCCATGTTATAAATTACTTGCAAAAATTATGTAGGCAATCTCGTAGCGTGACTCCATCGCCAGGAGGTACGAGTGAAAGACATACTTTGCACTCAAATCCATCTGTGGCCATTATAAGATCCTGTTTCTCCATCATTTGCAGCATGCTCAGATATGTTTGAATATTGCTCTGAAATAAATAAAGTTTCTCTAAGCACAAATAAGTATAAATTATTAATAAAAGTAATAGCCTCTCAAAAAGTTATGCATGCACTTACCTCTTTTCCATCATATGAGAATATCGCAGGTTTTGGTACAACGCCATTCTTTTTATTTTGACTACCCGAAGAACTTGTTTCCGTCTTTGGACTGGTGGAATTATTGGAGTTGAACTTTTCTGCCATCAACTTAACTTTTGATGGGGGCGATGCTTGTTTTCCAGAACCTTTATCTGCTTGCTGCATGAAATAGGGTACTCTAAAGAGTTTTGGTTGGTTGAGGTTAAAATTACCAGGCGCTGCAGTTGAAGAAATAGAAGATGGCAATAGTGGCGATGTGGTAACTGAAGTTTGAGTGGGTGCAGATAAAGGTGCACTAGCAGCATTGTTCACAATTGTTGGGGTGCTAGGAATTTTGGGTTCAGGATTAAGTGTCGAAACCGTGGAGGAGATCGAACTCGTTATTGAAGACGATGTTCCATCTTCTTGGTGAGGCATCACTTCTTCTTTTCTAATGGAGCTGTCAATGTTGTCCTGAAATCTGGTTGGAGGTGATAACTCTCTCATTAGTGAAGCATTATTCATCCCAAATAGTGCTTTGTTAATTATTGGCGATACCAGAACGTTTGCAACTATGAATGTGGTTTCATTTACTTGCGCTTCTTTTTTGACATTCTTCGTCGCTATCTCAGCTAAAACATTCGGTGGTGGCGGTGGAGATTGTGGCGAAACAGGATTTGACCCTTGAATTGGAGAACGTTCCAACACAGTACGTTTCTCCTTAGTTTCTAAGTTGGAAGCTACGTTTTCGCACACGGCTTTACTGGGATTTTTTATTCCCGGAAATGGTAACGTGGTTTGGCAAAATCCTTCCACTTTCTCCGGCTTGCAAGTTTCCTTTGTGCTAGATGTTGGAGTATCAACAACAGTTTTTTGAGGTATCACATTTACGTTTTCAGTCTCAGAATCAGTATCCACTGGAATTGTTTTTTTGCTGCGTGGTTTTGGCACTGGTTCTAATTTGTCAGGACGTAATGGTGGCTTGGTAGCTTTAGGTGACGAGTTACCTCTATTCTCAGTCTTTGGAATTATAGTCGATGAAGCTGGTACTGTTTTTGAAGCTCCGTCAATTTTAAGGGATGACATTGTGTGTTTATGTTGGTCATGATTTTGTATGGGTGGCTTGGTTCGACTGTCACTATCTTTCAAATTAACTGCTGATGTCGTTCTTATTTGATCTAGTTCTACAGTTGGCATAGGCTTTAGTTTATTTTGACCCATGGATGTTTCGCATTCCAGAGATGTTTTGTTAGCTGTATTCCGACTACCACCAGCAGGAATTTGTTTCGAAGAAGTCGCATTCAAAGGCACTTGTTGGTCCAAACGAACTAGTTTTTGACCTGGGTTCAGAACCACTGGATTTCTCCCGATTTGTTGCGCACGGTTGTTGTCAAAAGTATTTTGGGGTTCAGATTGTTGCAAGGGGAAACTTTTGCTAAATGCTTGTTCTGCAGCTTGTCTCAAATTTTCTAATTTTACATGTAGCAAAAGTGGCACGTTGTTGTTGGTAGTCTTTCGGGTTTCTTGAACTGGGGTCTCTAAATTCAAAATTGATTTTGATATCGGATAATTAGCTTGAACATTTACGCTGGAAATTTTTGTTGGCTCAGAACCGAGGCTCGCCTGATTGGGTTGTTTATTATGAGTAGCTGCCACTGTCTGCAAATTTACGCTAATTTCCTTTGGAACAATTTTCCCTGTAGGTACAGATTTTTCTCCTCTTGTTGGCGATGACGGCCTTTGGTACAACGGGGTGGCGTGTCCAACTGAGGAGATGGGAGCTGTTTTTCCTGCTGTATGTGCATTATGACCATTGGAAAGACCTTTAGTTTCAACTATAGGGGTTACCAAAGGACTTTTCTTTGCTTCCTTATTATTAGAAGTCAGGACAGTCTCAGTTTGAGCAGAGGAAGCAACTTTTGTTGGACTTACTGAAGAAAACGTTGCTGCCGGTGTTGGGTTGGCTGATGCTTTCAATTGATTCATTGGGGTTGCTGCTGAATTTCGAACTTGGAGATTCCTTGACGTGTTTTCTCCGGAACCATGTGAAGGTGGAACTGCAGCAGGGCTGGCTGGATTTGGCTTCTTGGGCAGAGGGGGAGGAGGAGGCGAAATCTCTTTCTCCTTGGGCCGTGAGTTTTCAATTTGTGGAGTGACCAAATACAGAAACGCCATCGTATCTTGAACCACATCGTAGTTGGCCAGTGTAATATGATCATCATCCGCCATTTTCTTGCCTAATATCCACTTTTGGAAAGCCGATGGAATTCCCCAGTCTCCTATAATTTTGCATGAATGCCATTTCACTTAAAAAACAAAAACTAGCTCATGCAAATCAAGACAAGCACGGAGCTGCACAACATGCTCCGTATTTATAGCTCTCGAACAGGGACAAGATTGAAAGGAAAATATTTTCTGGTCGTGATAAAGGAAAGTAATATTTATGAACTAATTAGTTTAGCCAGTACCTTCAATTTTGCTCTTGAGATCCTTCAGTGTCATGTTGGGCATAACCTATAGCAATTCAAATATTAACTGAGGATTAAGGATTATGACCATGTCAAAGGTATGTAAGTAGATACATGTATATTTCATACTTGCACGAGAAATGGCCCCTGTTGCATAAACCGGTCTTCTACGTACACTCGGATTCTATATATATGCATGACAGACTTGTTAGTAATTCAGAGTTTCACAAAAATATTATCAGAATTGGAATTACGTAATTGGATCCGCATTAGACTTATCGACCAAACAGTTAACTTTTAGAAGGGCCAGGTCATGTGCTAGCGATGCTGCCAATCGATGTTCGCCATGAGTAATTGCCCACTCAAGTTTTCGAAGGAGCTTGTTGGCCAAAAGTGGATTATTATCGACCATGGAGTTATCCGAGGACTCTGTGACGACATATGCATAAGGATACCACATATAATGGTCACTTACATGCGTGACCCATATGTAATAGCACTGGTATACACATGCATATAAATTAATATACGTACCACTGAAGTAGCGAGAATCCTCTTCATCTCCAAATTGGCTCTTGTTATTACTGTCACCATATCTTCTCCTCCCAGAGTCGCTGTTGGAACCACTCCCACCACCTCCGTAGTATCCTTTGGGAATTGCCCCCAACCTTCGATAGTCGTCGTACGACAAGTTTCTCTCTCCTGAATAATCTGAACCACCACCACCATTCCAATGCCTATTGTCTCTGAGTCTATTATTATATTCCCTGTGATGTCGACGATGGTGTCTATCCATCTCAGAGTCCACTTCAGTATCAGATTCTGAAGTGAATCCCGAGTTGAGAAATTGAGAGTTGCCGTTGGAAGAAGTTAGATCAAAACCAGAGGCAACAGCAGCAGTGGCAGCAGAAATGCCAGCGTCGTTGTTGTCGTTGTTCTGACTCTTCTGAACGGGGTTAGAGAACAGCAGCCTAAAATTAGCACATGGTGGCGAGGCCAACGATTCCTCTACTGGGTTGTTTGCAATATTTTGTCTCATGTGCAAAACTGGGTGAGGGCGAGGAGATGCGGAGGTGTTGTGCAGATTTGGTGAGATGCAACCAATGTTGAAATGACTAATGTTATTATCATTGGTAGCATTGGTACCCAAATAACTTTCAGTCTCTACGAAAAGTTGAGCAGGTTGTTGCCAATTTTGGTAGACGCGGTTATCACCACACAGAGCACCGTAATAATTTGCATCCGCCTCTGAGATGGGGTCGAGCATTGGTCGAAATCTAAAGCTGGGAACAGAAAGAGGTTGAGGCGTAATATTTATGGAATTATTAGGGGAACATTGTTGTGGGACTGAGTTATTTGGCTGTAATAGAATTTCAAAATTTGGCCCAACGTCTGATGGAGAAAGTGGGACAGAAGTAACAGAGTTTGTAGCTTTATTATTTGGAACGTTATTTTTATTAAAATTTTTAGAAGGCCTTTGTGGAGCATTTTGAATTTTGGGAAGGAATAGTAATGAATCAATTGAATCATCTTCGCCATCATCAAATCTCTGGCTACTTATTATTGAATTAGAATTTACAGATTTTGTCTGAACTTCGGGTTCGGTAGTGCAAGCCGTATTCATTTTCAAAGACGTGTCAGGACTAATGATATTGTGAGGTTGCACTTGTTTATCATCTTTGGCAAAGAATGCCAGTCGCACTTGTCGCAATTTCTCAATGTCCACATTATCAACCTCTCCCAGGTTACTTGCGGTGTCATTATTTAGCTGTATTCCATCAAGCTTTTCATATTTGAGCAGATTGTCTTTGGTAGGATGATGACTAAGCAAATTTTCAGATGCTAGTGTTTCCTGCTGGCTTACTGGTTGTTGAAACGTTGTCAAATTTGATTTTATAGTCGTCTGACTTGTTGCTGTTATTTGTGTACCATTGGGTACCGTTTCAACTAATTTTGGCGTCACGACGCTTGTGCTCAAATTTATTTTGCTAGTTGCCGGTGCACTATTATTGGTTGAAGTAGCTGTTGTCTGTGTCATAGTTGGTGAAGAAATGGATGAGGTCACCGTGCTTACTTTTGTACTCGTATTACTCAAAGTATTTGTAATGATGCCCGGTGAACTCGTTGTTGTGGCGAGTTTTCGACTATGACAAGCTTCACATAATCCTCGCCACGATGGATTTTTCAATGTACACCGAGCACATGACCATGCTTCGCCCATTACTGAAGATTTGATTGGTTTGAATGCTGATGAGCTACTTAGTTTCGAAATGCTTTGAGCTGGAGTTGTTGTTGTCGATGACGTGTAATTTGACGCAGCGCTAACTGTGGAAGTTTGGGTCAGCGATACCGCAGATGATGTACTAGGTTCCACACTGTGGGAAAAGCGTTGTTGAACGGTTGAGCTTACTGCAGCAGTATTGCTGTTGATTCGTGCTTCTGAGCTCGATGATATTCCAGTTGTCGAAACTGGAGTTGTGTGATTGGCTGTTGTTGTGGTACGAGAGGTAATATTTGAAGTTGTTTCTGTAGGGTAAGTTGATGGTAATTTTGATTGGCTATTTTGTCCCAGTTGAACCACAGATTTTTGGTCATTGACCGATTTTATGGATGTGTTGGGATATTTTGTCGTCTGTGGGGCTGAAGTTGAACTACTTGGAAACATGATTGCAGAGGACGTAGGGTGCAGATTATCCGAAACAGAGCTGTTGCTATTATTATTTGTGGTACTTGATACAGTTATAGTGGAGGACGATGAGTTGGTCGAACTGGAACCCGTTGTTGTGAATGTTGTATTGAAAATGTTGATCAAATCCCTGGCGTTTTGGTTAAATGCTATTTCGGCCGACTTTCTCTTATTTTCTTCCACAATTTTTTGTGCTTCGCGATCCAAGTCTGAAAATTTTGGGAGACGCGTAATAGTTGGCCTTATAGGAGGAGATTTTGTCCCAGAGGAATTTTTTGACGACGAGCTACCCATACCTCTTTTGTACCATGGCCTTGGAGCAGCAACGTCAGAGGGAGAAAATAATTTGGGAGAAAGTGGCAAAGACGACGCTGATGATGATGGTTCGGACGCGTTCTCTTTGGACTTGAGTGAAGGAGAGGTCTTCAACGGTTGTGCAGATTGTTGTTTACTATTACAACTACCACCACCGCCAGCATTATCTTGCAAGTGAGCTTTGACTTGGTTATCTACAGTCATGGCTTGGGCCATCAACGTGGGTGAAGATTTCAATAATGTTTCCAAATCATTATTATTCTGAGTCATCGTTTCTTCGGCTTGCAAGTGGGAATTTGAGCTTCTCTTTTTGGAGAAATTGAATATTCGTTTCGAGCTGGAAGATGCTGGTACTTTGGAGACTGTTATTGGACTCGATTCGGATGAATTAACTTCAGAAGGCGAATTAGAAGAAAGTGAGCCTTGAACTGACGCTAATTGTTCTTTTTCCTGTATGTCATTTAAAAGATTTTGAGCAATTTCATCATCCTCGGCAGAACCACTATTTCCCACCAATTGATTGGACCTCGGGTCCTCAGCCACTACACATTCGCTCATCGCACTACTACTGGAAATCGGTTGGGAGAAAGACGACGTTGTAATTGTAATGGAAGAGGTCGTCGAGGTCGTCGCTACTGAAGTTGTGGCCAACGTAGTCTGAACTGAAGAAGTACCACTTACTACTGGTTCAACTCTGGATTGAGATGCCCCTCTGCCATTATCTGGCTTGGTAGAAAGATTGGTAGAAAATGACGACGGGGTACAACTGCCTCCAAACAACGAAGAAGTAGACGACGTCACTACAGATAAAGTTAACGTAACAATAGAACTTTTTGGCACATTTGAGGAATTTGTGGAGATTGTAGCTGCGGATAATTGTCCTGGTTCCTCAGACATACAAGGACGACTTTCTTTATTACAAGAAACCACGACAGCTCCGCGATCCATCTCATTATTATTTCCATCGCTATCTTCGTCCAAAAATGGATTTCCGTAAGGATTTTCAGGATTTTTATTCTGACGAAGTTTGGGCACAATGCATGGTTTTCCTGATTTATTCGTTACATGTTCTTCACCAAGCTCGGAAGTCGGAGGTGGAGGTGCCTTTTTCTTGCCTCTGACATGCGTCCTTCCCAGCGTATTGGAATTGAAAATTGATGCAGATGTTGATTCATGAGGTGATCCATCATTGCAACTTTGTTTATGGTACTGCTGGTACTTTGAGTGGTGGGCAAAAATTGAGTTTGAGCAAGAACAGGAGAAAGGGCGAAGGTGAGCCTTGTCCTTGGATTTATTTCTGCGAAGTGCTCCACTCGGGTAGGATAACTGCCGTTCTCCCGAGCTGACCATCGCATTCTCATCCAAGGGCTTCACTGACTTTAACTCAACATTTTTCTCGTCAATTTTTTTCTGTTGGTGAGTTGCACCTGGAATTTGAATCACATCGGGCTTAAAAGACTTTTTTGGAGGAACTGGGGCACGCCTCTTTCTTGCGGTGTTGCTGCTCCACGTGTTTGGATCACTGGAATATCCTGATCCTGAAGGGAGATTCAATGGTAATGCCTGCTCGGAAATTTTAGAAGTTGATGGAATAGGTTCTTGAGTTGGGGTGGATTTTTTTGGAATTGAAACTTTGGCGTCCGATTTCTGCTTAATTTCAATAGAATTTTGTAATGCAGAAGATGATGCTGGGGTATTAACAGTATCCAGTGTTTCATCCATTTTATTTGACGAAGTTAATTCAGGTTTCTTAGATGTAGTTTCATCAAGTGTGAAAGTCTCTTCCTGTTGTGCAGGCTCCAAAACAGTACCCGAGCTAATTGCACCTTGTTCAACTGAAGAATTAGATGTGATCTTTTTGCCTCTCTTGTTTTTCATCTTTTCCTGAACTTGTATCAAATTGGGTCTTGGAAGGGTTGCAATGTGCTCCAACGATTCACACGATTGTAAGTTGTATTTCTTTTTCAGTCCCATTTTCATCCCGATTTTACTCAAAGTACCCAATTTCTTGGGATAGGGTGGTAAAACCTTATTTAAAGTGCTGCCCTTGCTACTGCTGCTAACCGCAGAACTGGGCCTGTCATTCTCACAACTTGAACTCGGTCGATCAGTTTGGTCATCATCCACTGGAATCCGTTTGCCTTTGTGTCCTTTTCCCCGAAGCTTCTTGGAGCTAACAAAAGTAAAACTGCTCGTGGTGTCCACACTATTGACGCTTTCATAGCTGGATGACAAGGTCAAACCCTCACCTCCTCCGGCAGCGACACCACCTTTGTCTGTACTTTCACTTGGAAGAACGCAAGTTTTCTTGGATTTGAAGAGGTTGGAGAAGAAGGAGGAGTGTTTTTTCTTCTTTCCTCCAGAGCCAGAAGACAAGACGAGATCGGAACTTTCACCAACAGACCCAGCAGAGTTCTTGGAGCTATTTTCCTTTGTTCTTCCATTTGGGGGAAGCCCTTCAACACTGTTTTCCCCACCATTTCCTACATCCTGTGGAGGAAGTGACTTGGAACTTCGTTTCATACGATTCATCGTGACGAAAAATCTTGAGCAGCCCACTGAATATTATTCAGTAAATGTATAAATAATTATAAATATCACAAACTTAATGGTAACTTCTTTCTTGATCTCTACGCATATTCGATAATTTTACAGCCTATCTATGCAATCACTGAATTTGAGGAATGAAAAATTCGTTACAATCTGCTTAACCAAGATTTTACCAACTAAACCACACTACTTAACTCAGCGATACTGCTAAAGCAAAACGGTTTCAAGGGCAGCAAGATGGGATCGTTTGGAACAAACATTATGTAGTACTGTACTTGGGGTAAAGGCACATTTATGCATAATCTGAGAATGCAATTGAATCAACTATACGAAATAAAACCAAATAATAAGAGCAGCTAAAGAAAGAAAAAAGAACAACAAGAACGGAAAGAGAAGTGATAGAGACTGAGATGAGATAGATGTTAGTGAATGTATAGATGTTCCGTTAAGCATCATCCTGGCGTAAAAATCATACCAAGTAAAAAGTATAGTTTTGAAAAAATCGAGTGAATGAAGTTGGAAAGTTAGTCCACGACAAGTGCATGCAGTGTGTCATGTCGATGAGTTTACAGAAAAAATTTCGGTCGGCTGCCAAAACGGAACGAAAGCAAGGAAAGGATGAGCAAGGTTTGAAAATACGATGCTTCAAATATGTATATTTCGCAGTCCGCAGGCTCTCCTGCGATAAGAAGATATAGCAGATGGATATGTCTGTTGATTGGTAGTAAGTCTGATTGCTCGAAATGAACAAACTATACAAGACAACTGTGCTATACAAATTCATGCAAATAATAAATGAATATGTTGGCTAAAGAAACTCAGTCCTTACAAAATTTCGCAGAACAGTGGGGGAGGGATTTTACTTTCATATTTAACAACTATTTTTTAATAACAAGAACTTGAGAAATTAACATTGTAAGAATGCAGTCGAGTCTCCCAAAAATAATAAAATCATTATACGTTTGGCCTTTAAAGTCGTTTTATCTAATTAAAGCACTGTATCAATAATGTACATACAATTTCATATAAATTCCACCCTGTTTCGTAATTAGTTTCCATTTTATTGCATCATAATTAAGCAGACATGCAATTTACCAATGATCAATATAATATTATACAGACAAGAAGTCGGGATTTTTCTTTCTCGGAATGAGCCAACGAACAACGTAAAAGTGTGTAAATACAGACATTCGTTGTGTGATGAGCAGATTGCTAAATTTAGGATATGCATTCTCCATCTTCTAAAATATTCGTGTGGTTGTTGCTGCAAACGCATGAAAGACAAAATCATAATTTTGCCTCTAAATACTTGTGAAGATGCAGGTCAGAATTATTTCATTATACATACATATTTGGATTTTATTTTTCATTCTATAGCTTTTGTTCACTATGTCGATGTCCAGGTACGTCACAATCAATCATGGGAATAATTTCTCTATATATGATATTTATATAAAGGAATAGTTTCATATTTAAGTAAATAATTCAGGGGTCTTCAATTATGATTTTATAGTGGTGTAGTCGTCTGCGTACAACTTGTCAGAGTTGTACCGGTATTGTTGTTTCGAGTAAAACTGCAAAATTAAACTAGACACAAAAATACATGTACATTATATATAGCTATACAAGTATATATGTATATATTAATATTTATAGAGGCTAATGTTTTGACAACTACTTGATTCATATCAAATCAGATGTACAAATTAAATTATCAATTACACTAAAAAAGTTTTCTTGATTAAAAGTATCCCTGAAATTTGCTGATTTCGAAAATATTTAGGACTGCAAGACATACCCTCATTAATTAGAATCATAATCAGGAAGCCCCTTTAACACTAACATAATACTGAGATTGAATAATATGTCATTTAAGATGAGTAATAGGTTCTTGATGGATATAAGGCTGACACAACTTGAATCAAAGGTGAATGTATGTATTTATGAAAAGACTATTTATGTAGGTGGACATTTGTGCTGGCAAGTGTAGTAATAACATGTTAACAGGGTGCCTTTCCATTCTACTCAAGTCATTATAATTGGATTGATATTTAGGCACAGCGAAGATGTAATATACATATTTCAAGACATGTATCTAAATGTATACTTGTAACCTAATTCCATTGTAGATAGATATATTTATATTGTTATATTTTCTTTCCTATTTTCTTAATTTACTTTAATACACTGGCTTTGAGGAGCACCTTCAGCTTTGTTAATATACCCTTATTTAGATTACGTAATTCGAAACATTTTGTATAACACCTATCCCGCAGGGTTATATGTCTAGTTATGAACAGGAATGAATCGTAATATGTCAATGTTGCAGTCTGCATATACATAGCTAAGCTACATGCATTAAATCTACTTAACGATAAGACAATACAAATAAATATATCAGACAAATTCTCGATTTACAATTAAATAAATACATATCAAGATTAGTAAATATTTTATGTGTAATTCACAATTGAAAAATTTGAGGGAACTGAACTTTATTGCCGATGTGATTGTGATTATGATGATGGTTACTAAGAGTAAGGGAATTTGAATTATTGTTCCGATTTGTAGAGTTTCCTTCTAAACTAGCCGAAGTAGGAGACGATGCTACCGACATTTTAGTAAATATCTCTGACAACTTATTTTGCAAATTTCCACTCTAAAACACGTAAAACAAAAAATTATCACTTCCTTGCATAATAGATTGTGAAAACTATAAAAATATATTAACATAGACACCAAAATAACAAATATGTATATAACTTACTCGTGCGGCAGCTTTACTAACAAGGTCTTCAAAGGGAGCCGTTTTAAAAGTATTTGACAAATCCTTGCGTTTCTGAGTTTCCAACTCTTTTCTTATTTCCGGAGGCTCGTTCAATACATTTTTTAAGCTGTCTACAGTCATAACAGTTTCCTCGGCTTGTTGCTGCAAGTTTTAATTCATAAATCAGAAAATATAATTTTAATTTAATTGATACTAAATGTACATACATACCTTACTAGATCCAACGGGAGTAGAAGCTCTGGAAGACGTATAATTTAATTATAATTTAATTGTTGGTATATACATAATAAACAAATAAAAATATTTGGATTTAAAGGAAAATATTGACAATTCCTATTAAGCTTGATTGGAGAAATGTTTGGACAGGTATATGTTATACAGGAAGACTACGACGAAGAGAAGCCCTAAGTAAATGAACTATTCCAAACGATGCAGTTTAATGGTATTATAAATATTGATGATCTCAAGTCGGCTTATGTTGCCTTTTTAATCCAATCTCATCATGAGACAATTAAGTTGCTAATTACAAAATTTACAAAAATTAGCATACCCAGAATCTACTTCCACACTGATGGAGCTAAGGTCAGGAGCTGTGCTGGACTGCATATGAGCATCAACCCAAGAATGGCGTGGAAAAGAATACGACGGTTTGCTGGAGGGTTCTATTCCTTCTTTTTTTAGAACATCAAACACTTGGTCTTGCTGAATGAGACAAGGGTCCGGAATGCTTTGTGAATCTAATTACAAAAAAACACCGTATTATATTTTGAAGGTGTCAAAAGTATACATAACCAAACCGAAATATAGTTCCCCAGCCCTACAAAGGCTATAATGATGGGAATATCATGTAGAAATTTATTGGGTAACTTGTTTGTTTTTACTAATATGTGCTTGTATGGTTCTATTATTTTAAATTGAATTTAATACTGGACATTTATGCCAAAAAATTTCTCACCTGATGGTTCATATACTTCATATCGGGTTTTAAGAGGGGGAAGAAGATGAATAGCATGTTCCCTTCTCCCTTTTGTCACCTGTAATAAAAAAAATAATTGGTTATTAATTTAAAGTGGATAAAGTGTCAATGCTTATATTTATTTGTTGGACTTTATTACCTTATTACAATAATCCTGCAGACTTGGCAATAAATGAGCAACGAGGGTGAACAACGAAAGCGCAATGACGTGAAGATGAATTTTTTGTGCCGCATTTAACACTGACGAAGTAATAGCTAAATCTTGAAAACTAATTATTAGTCTAACAAAATCAAACAGAGTATCTTCACAAAAAAGCTCCACACAAAATAAAGCTGCAGTGGTGTAGACTGCATTCATATTTTTTATCCCATTGTTCGTCTTTTCCAAGCTGGTGAACATACTGCTAAATATTTCTGCTCCATTCTTTTTTACAAACAGGATATCCGTCCTTGTGCATGGCTCTCGGTCTAGATTATCAAGCTTCAACCTGTAATTTGGAGAATTATTACTCCAACCATACGCAATTTTTAGGTACACTTATTATATGCACCAATATATCTCATGTATAGGTACGTATGAGTTTAGGAAAAGATGATCAACCAAAGAGAAATTGTAATGAATACGTTGTATATATCAAGCTGATATACCATTTTGTTTAACAAACCCATGAGAATAAATTGCATACGATAAAATACGGACGGAGTGAAACGTGCACATCGTTAAATTATGCACAAAAGAGTTCACTTGAGTGAACAGATAGATTGGATGCTTGATGTAATTTTCATAGACATAAAATCACAGCGAGATTCAGTTACTCTCTTACGTTGGAGATAAAAGTTTTTCCCTGTTCCGTCTTCGATCGATGAGAGTATGAAGAATGTTTTGTACGAGCAATCGCAATTCTGGGTCATCATCTTGACTGAGGGCTGTAGAATGGGTAATAAAAACACGAAATGTTTAAATAGTACAATTTGCATAAACCAATCTCAACTCACTTAATAAAGGCTGAAGGAAGGACAGTGGAAATGTTGTACTTAAATAAGTTGAAGAATACTTAGATCCCACCTAAACGAAAACAATGATATCAATAGTCACCATAAATTCGAAATTCCCAGAGGTTCATAAATTCTTTTTACCATGAGAAGAGATTTCAGGAGCATATTTTGGAGCAATCTATTACTTTCGGACCGGGATGGTACCTTTTGCATGATAAACTTCATAATTTCTATGTTTAAAACGATATATGCATGTAATCAAAAGTTATAGAAAACAAATTGATGAAGGTTATAACTTTAATCTTACCTATTTTCTGATAGTCTGGTAGATGAGTAACATATTCTCCTAGTGCTGAAATTAAACCTGCAGCATATGTCAACAACATACAGTTATTTGCACATCACTATAATAGCTATAGAGAGAACTAAAAAAATCACGAACCTTCACGATATGCTTTTTCGTCCCCGTCAACCCCTTCCATTTTCGTGGACACTTGCAAGTGTTGGACTATTGCATTGACAATCTCCAACACTGACGGGCCAACGCTTTCACCAGCAGCAATGTCGATTATTTTCGCAAGCACGTCCGCCATACTTGTTCTTATTTTCGCATTTGATTTATTGTTGTGCTGCTCCATGTGGTTCATCAAAGTCTCAATAACGGCATACGAGTATTGCGACTGAAAAATATTGAATCAAGAAATATGTAGTTCGCAGTTGATAAGTATTTTTGCTGTGTATGTTTATACAAATATGTTATACCTGAATTGAAAACATGATAACTCGAAATGTGTGAACGGCAAAATCATTTGGCACCCATAGTTCAAATACATCAAAATGACTGAAAACAGAATATAACGACAATTATTATCTTTAATTAGTTTTAACATCAAATCTAGACAACTACAAATATCTTGGAAGTAATCAAGTGAAATGGATTTATGAAGACGTACTAAAGAACGGGTTTTACTATGCTTCTAACGTGTCCGAAAGTTGCCTTGTTGACCAAGTCCCTCATACAGTTCTCTGCCAACTTTGGTGCATCCAGCTCATCTTCTCCAGAGTTTTCCGTAGCAGCATCATTCTCGTCTTTTACTAACGTTTTCCTAAAAATCAGAATATTGATATATTTTATTTTCAACAAAGATGTACAACGTTAAAGCAAAATGAAAACGTTGAGCTTGACTAACCTTCCTTGTTCCATATTAAAGAGCAACGAAGGGATTATTTTTTCCATATGCGAGGATTCCCAAATATTTTCGACAAGTTCATCGGATACAGTTTTTCTAACTACCCCCTAGAACAGTATTATAATTTAATTGATATAGGAATTAGAATGAGGTTCACGGGGTACGCAAACAACGAAATATGTAACCTATTACGAACCTTTAAACCTCTAATTCCAGCAGCTCGTATTTCCGCTCTGAGTATATCATTTGACGCATTGTTGTGACCTAGTGAGTCATGAATATAAATTATAATACTTCATTTCAATTTAAATAATTAAATATATTTGCAAAATATTTTCTGCATTACAAAAGTTTGACTTACACATGGAGGCAAATTTCGATACAAAAAAATCGTAGCGACGATGATAAGATGGAGTATCTTCTTCAATAGATGCGAATCTAACAAACTGGTTGTTGGAAAGAAGGAACACGATATATAATATATTGATAATAATGATGGAAAGAATCGAGTTACTCATTATAAATTGTTATAACTTACTGATTGAGTTGCTAAAATTTGAAAATTTGGATCTGGCGATTCTAAAAGTTTTTGAACCATACGAAGAAAACTCTCCACATACAAGTTTAAACTCTGTGAGTGGCATGCTTGCAGAAGTTGGTCCATTGCCTCCACACTATATGATAAGTCGATTTTTAACATAGTGTACATACATAGGTAAAGTCGTCAAAAAATCCATCAAGTTACTCAATTTAAACTGTAAATTTTATGTACTTACCCGATAACCACAGCACTGTATAACATATAACTAGATTAGTAAAATTAAACCGGTGAGCATAAATAAACTATATTTTCAAAAACTAACCCATTTTTCTTGCGGTATATATCCCGACTAACTTTTTGAAATAAATATTCTCCAACCCGATCTAATTTTTCTGGGGAGCTGAGGACATAGAATGTCAACTTCTCCATATTAGATTTAACAAGCCCATCCTGTGAATAATATGAAAAAAGTTTGTCATATAAATTATTGTACCAATGCATAGTATGCATTGCATACATGCAATTTCTTCCAATGTTTGAAGCTTACCTCGACACCGCGTGGGAAGACACTGTCGACTAATCTCTTATATCTTGGTGCACAGCACCCACAACAACCTGTAATATTGATAACACGGAATAAGAATCATTTGTTAAATGTATTAAATAAAGAAACAGCTCTCTGCAGCACTCTACAGCTTACAGTTGGGGCTGGTACATTTGAACACAACCGATTCGACAAGATCCTCTGGGATCTCGAAGCAGCAACATCGCTTCACAAAGGATGCCATCAAGGCTAACTGTAACTAATTCTAAGCCGATGCATCTATTTCAAGTGATCAGATCACGCTGACTGTCATTCGTCGACTGGTCATAGTTGACCCAACAACATCGATCAGTTACAATAATACACTATTTATGGAATTAAATCTGCACTTTACTTTGAACTGAGACAAAACTGATAAGAACAGTATTTTGTAATGAAACTCTTTGCTTATCATAATGGTATTATATAGTGATGTCCAGTTTTAACGAAATCAATCCTGATTGGCATCAATCCCCCAATTTATTGTCAATATATTGATAAGATGAGGTGAGATCTCAGGGTTGCAGATTTTAATGGGCATCACATGGCTAACTTTTACTAAAGGTAAATAAGTGCAAGAGTGAAACTTGTGTATTATGTTAACGGAGAAAGCAGAGCTGGGAGATCTGCCCTCCTTTCTCCCTGCAGGAGGATTTACTACTACCACACCAAGAAAGGAGCAACAATTTTCTTTTAGCTTGTTAACAGTGTGAGTGACTCGCGCATTTCCACCAGAATTTTATTGATCGTCGCACCCGAATTGCGAGACACTCATGCATTACATGATGTTTATCCGTGCTCACTCGCCCCCCATGGAACTTTTCGGATTTTTTTAAATATCACCCTATCCCGGTAAAGCTTCTCTCATGCCATGAAAAATGAGCGAATCACACAACTGTGAACTGATCAGAATCAAAATCTTAATGATGAATGGTACATTAATTACCCTCAAACTTAATGTCAGAACCGTATTTGAAGTGATTTCAATACATTTGTGCCATTAAATGTTCCAAATTCTCTTACCAGCTACCATCTTCGTGATGATTCCAAGGTTGAAGAAGATTTATTTGTTTAATCAGTCGAACATGTTCACGTGCCACTTTTTTAACAAATTATTTAAGCATGTCATTGGTTGTGTAGAAGTAGTGATTAGTGTTTGTCTTTTATGCTTCAGAGATCAACTTTTTCTGTAGAATTGAATTAACCGGAAGGCCGGAACTGGGAGCTAATGTTACAACACGTATTTTAGAAAAAGCGTTCCGTGTTGACGACGATCAGTCTTCTTAAGGTCGCTCGTTGACTTCAAAAACAAATGAGAAATTTGAAAATGTACTTGGCCCTTAGTAAAAAAAATATTAGAATAGTTGGCTAAGATTGGCTTACTGGTACTGGTCCATTTGTGTCAGTATTTTGCTTTCTCATCGATCATCGATCACCGAATGAATCTGAAATCGAAAATAGGTCCACTCATTCAAGTTCAAAGTACTTCCCTATGTTTAATATAAAAGTATAACAAATCGGGTATTACACAAATGGAGTGTAGATTAAAATTACAATTCGCAGAGATAAATTTGAAATTAAAGATAGACAATATTATTCTATACAAAAATAAGAAACTTAGAAATCACCCGGTAAGTCTTGTCAATCTCCACAAGTTGTTCAATTTGTCGTTAAGTATGATAAGCACAGCCCCTACTTTCTTAATAAAAAACTGTTCACGCTCACGCTCACATATACCCCACCAATTTTTGTAAGTTTTTGGGAGTATAAATAGTAAAAGCAGACGAATGGTAAATGGGACGGAGGAGCAGCTGAAAAACTTTCTCCTCGATTCAACTCTTTTTGCTCACACTATTCTCTCTGCCACCACGGCACCACCAACATATGCACAAACTCAAAACCCGTCAATTATAATATGACTGCATGAGAAGCAGGTTGATTAATTTTTGATTTTCCGATGGATGGAATGGAGATGACACACGTTTTTAGAATAATGTGAGCATATCTCGTTTTAAATGACCTATTATTGAGTTGATAAAGAGCTTCCCTGCAAATTTCGGCCAAACAAAACCAATCTCTTTCTGATCTCTTTCTGCCTTCTGTCTGCTGGGCTTATTCGTTGGACTGAATTGTTTCTGGCTGGTTCGTTTCGTTGTGGATTTAATTGACCAGTTTTTTTATCCTATCGTTTTCCTGCTCGTAAAATATTAATGCGAGTAGGCTCATGATGAATGTTGCCAGAGATGCTTATTTATTATTGCTCGTTCCGCATTCAGCCCTGACCGCCTGACCATAATTCAACTCGATAGCAATTTTGAAGCATACAATACAACCTCCACTCAGAAATGCATGCTGTAAAGCTTTACCAGATGCATTGTGATTTCAGGATGCAAGGAAACTAGATACTAGGTATGCATGCGTACGAATGGGTCTAATATAGAGAAAATTAACCGTTGACAGTAGTTGACACTTCTTGATATTAGTTGATATGATGAGTATTTATTGTGGTCTACTTACATAATTGAATATGTACTTCCATATGTTGCTTCAGGACATTTGTGTAAAATGAATTATTGTAAAACATAAAACACGTGCAGATAAGATTGTAATGTAATATTTTTGTAAGTACTGGGATTTTGAAATACAGTTAAAGGGAAAATAAACAAGTAAAAATTCAGGAGCATTGCATTAATATGTGAAATAGTAATAGCAGGAATATAGCATAAATTATTAATGCATAATAATTTTCAATTAAAACGAGATGTTGTATTACCACATCAGAATTCCAAAAGTTGTGGTTCAACTTCAAAGGGAAGCTTCTCACAGGGAATTTTCAATTTAACAAGATGCGTATTATTTCTGACCACGTCATGAGCTATTGAGGTTTCTTTTGAAAAAATCCACCCAAAATTAATTCCATCCACATCTTGAATGTACACGGAAAGATCTTCAGCATTGTTCAAGCATGCAATCCATTCTAAAAATGTGTCTGGATTCGCTTCCGGAAGAAATTCTAACGGTAAAGCTATTTGGATAGCGAAGCATTTATCCTTGCAAAAGTAAGCGGGCAACGGTTTCATCATTCCGATAGGAACGACGTCGTTATTCCCATAGTCCAAAAATATGACTTTGTACTTCTTCATGTCTGGAAAAATCTCTGTTATTAGGGCCCGATAAAACCTCGTATCATCTTCATCATTTTGTTGAGCTCCAACGTATATGCCCGGTACAAGTGCATCTGAATCAAGTTTCAAACAATCACTCCATTTGGAGTAGAAATCGTTTAGCTCCACAGTCAATTCTTCTGCACGAATATCATCCCCTTCCAGCTGAAGCCAGACAGATTCATGGTCCACCACACAAGAGACGAATCCTTTATATCTTACGCCAGGAAAATAGGCCGAATCTGACCCAAGTAGCATTGCTGCCAAACTCTCACTAACTCTTGGAAATCGATGAGTATATGACTGAGAAAGGTTCACTTTGGGAACTTGCAAAATTTCGCTGAACGGTTTTCCATCCTCTTCTCTCTCAAGGGTAACAATACATCTGCAAGATGCAAGAACAATCCGGACATACAATTAGGTTCTTATCTTTGGGTGTTTCTGCTTATATCACGATCAAAACTGTCAAAACAAGAGCCATTTCTATTTATTTAATATTGCTTACTTTCGAGCGTCCCATGGATCTTGTCTATCAATGTAATCTACAAATCCAATGCGACAATAGAGATCTTTTTCTGTTATCAATTCATTAAGCATATCTGCTAGTTTATCGGTCTGCTTAGTCGGATTAATTGCAAGTAATTCCGCCAAATAACACGGCGTAGCTGCTTCTGGGACGCTCACCAACATGCGGGGAATCAACAGCAACTATATAAACCAACATCCCAACAATACTTGTAGCATCCATTCAATTTAACAAAGGTAAAAAGTTATGATTGATGACAACAAATATTCATTTATTGTTAATGGAACATTACTGCAAGACAGACAACTACACTTACATCGTTTTCGTTTACATTTATAAAGTCACCATAGTCCACCAGTTTCACCAAATATTCAGATCCCGATTTCTGAAATATTGTTGCCCGATATTTAGTTTTATCAGCCCCATGGCGCACCAGAACAGCGTCTCCTACCTCCTTTGCAAAGTCTCTCGAATTTTTCAGGTACTGTATACATAAAAAATACAATTTCGAGAATACTCTTAATAACAAATTCAATAATTGCCAATAAATTAGCTAAATCAGCTATATTTTCATGGTTGTAGTACGTCAGGGAATTTTTCCAATTGATCAAGCATGTCGTTTACTACTTGCATAATATTTGAATCCAGCTGAAGGTGAATCTTGATATGGCCATTCTTGCCTACCCTTCTAACTAGAGTCCCAAATGCAGCAAGTTGTTGTCCAATCCAGTCGCAGAAATCATATCGTGGGTACTTCCCCAGCATCTTTTTTGCTGCTTTGGACATGAATAAAGTAATTCGGTTTAATTTAATGCTAAAGTACATTGTATTTCTTATTATATGTAATATTCTCCAACTTCCTGCCTACCTCGATTCGCATAGCCATCATTATTATTATACTCGCAGATTAGTGGCACATAATCAGCAAGTCCAAGGTTCATGACCATTTTATACCCAATATCTTGCTTGTCACATTCCAAGTACACCTGGTGCACCCCTCGGTCAACAATGGAGATGCTGAAGTAGGAACTTTTCTTCGCATCGAACAGCTTTGCGTAATCATATTTTCTCCATTTCTTCATCCGTCCAAAGGGCACTACTTGAGCCAAGCGACACAGTAAAGCCAACTTTGGGTAACGCAGAAGGTCGGTTGAGGGCGGATACACGGTCGTTGCCGCCACCCAACCATCTTCTCCCAAATCCACAAAGTGCACACAGACATTCTTCTTTTCAGTATTGATGCTGTTGATTTCGGCTCGATGATATTTTCTATGTAAACCGTGGGCAACAAGTCTCAAGTTTGTTGTATTATAAATTAGATAAAAAATAGTGATAAAAATACCCATGCTGATCTCTAACAACCACTGGAAGCATGTCAACCAAGAAAGCAATGTCGATCGGTTTGACACGATACATTTTAACGTTTTGTTTGTGACGTTTACAAGCTTCCTTAACCTGGTACTGGATAGCAGACGAAATTCTGTCGTTTATTTGGAGTGCAAAATCGTCAGGGCTGATAGCGTACCTGGTGGTAAAAAGAGGAACGCGTCTTTCATTATTACTGATGTAAATGCAGTGGACTACTTGCACGAATGCTTATAATATAAGTTATAATACTTACAACAGTTTGTACGGGTACTTTTTGTTAATCAAAATAGGGCGGTTCGGGTAAGTCCATCCCTGTGAGAAGCATTCTAACAGTTCTTTCGGATTATCCAGAAGATATGTGGCGCAGATTGGGTTCACTTTGACAGCCATCGTCTAATGTCTTGTTTATTTGCAATTCACTTTTATTGGAGTAGTTCCATCCAAATAAGGGTAAACCTACATCAAGGTAACCTGAAGAAATTAACAACCAAAGTGTAGACAAAGCAGCAGTAGCGGAATGATTTGATGGATCTATACCAATAAATAAAAGTTACTTTTTTTCATACCAATAAATCTTCTCTTCTTTCCAGATGTAAAAATGAAATCGAACTTGATCAATATATTCCGTGGAGAGTATTACATGGTCAGGTAACAATTTAGCACTGTTCTCCAATTTAGCAATTGCTCATTAATCAATAATTTAATAGCAAGAACTATGACTAAACTAAAATATACTAAACTAGCGTATAAGCCCGTCTCCCGCCGGGCGCGAGTTGATTTTATTTTCAAAATTCCACAAACGAAATCTTTTGTAGATATTTATTAACTGAAACTATTTGATGCCAACGGAAGTGAAAGAAATTTGTCCGTTGCGCAAGCAGCATATCGGCAATCGTCGCTATGAATAGTCATATCGTCGATATGATAGTGGGCCGCGGCCATGTACTACTCATTAACTATGAGGTGAGATCAAGGTGCCTGTCTTTAGTTTAGATTGGAGAGAAGTGTCTGAACTGGAGCGACGGTGGTGCACATACCCATCTGTGTATTAAATTGCTCGAGACAACAACCCGTGGCCCTGGTGTGCAATACACCAGTGTATTATTTAGTTGGGTTAAGGACCACGACGGGCGCTCATAAGGTGGCTACTATCGCTCGTCCAGTACGTCTTCTAGATATAGTAGTATAATTCTGTGGGTGAGATTGGACTGGGTCGAGCCGCCCCGGCCCGAGCCGGGCCGTGTACTACTCATTAACTATGAGATGAGATTGGGCTGGGCTGAGGAGGGCCGGGCCGTGTACTCTCACTACTTAACTACCCCCACCCCTAGATAACCGACTTGCCTAAATAACCACCACCCCCAGAAAACCACCACCCCCGGATAAATAACCACAGAGAGTACCACACGTTCTGTAATTTAATTTAAAATTAATTTTGGACATATTTTGCAATAAAACCTCATGTTAGTAAGCTTGCCCGCCATAATGAAAATTGAAGCTTTAACGATCCTAGCTAGTCAACTTCTATTTATCGGGAATTATCAGGCCCATTTTGCTGCGATTCCATGTCAAAAACTTGGATTTTGGACATTGGCCCGGCGGCCCGTCTGGTCACCTGAAATCTTATACCACCAATGCTCAGACGTTATGGGATTTGATCCCGGTGGCTCGTCCCGGCTGAGGGCGACTCGCCCACCAAGACCACCAATAATCATCAGTAATGGGGTTTAGTCCCGTGGCTGGTCGTGGCTGAGGGCGACTCGCCCACCAAGACCACCAATAATCATCAGTAATGGGGTTTAGTCCCGTGGCTCGTCGTGGCTGAGGGCGACTCGCCCACCAAGACCACCAATGCTCATCCGTCATGGGGTTTAGTCCTGTGGCTCGTCGCGGCTGAGGGCGACCCGCCTGGCCACCTGAAGTCTTGTACCACCAATGATAGTGGAATTTGACACCTTGGCCCTAACACCATCAGATTACCTACCACAGATAACCACCACCCACAGACAACCACCCACCCCCAGATAACCACCCACCCCCAGATAACCACCTTCCCTAGATAACCACCCACCCACAGACAACCACCCACCCCCAGATAACCACCACCCGCAGATAACCACCCACCCCCAGATAACCACCACCCCCAGATAACCACCTTCCCTAGATAACCACCCACCCACAGACAACCACCCACCCCCAGATAACCACCACCCGCAGATAACCACCCACCCCCAGATAACCACCTTCCCTAGATAACCACCCACCCACAGACAACCACCCACCCCCAGATAACCACCACCCGCAGATAACCACCCACCCCAGACAACCACCCACCCCCGGATAACCACCATCCCTAGATAACCACCCACCCTCAGATAACCACTACCCCCACATAAATAAGCCACAAAGAGTACCGCAGGTTCTGGCATTTAATTTTTAGCCCGAGTCAGGGCTTATGGAACCGTTATGTCCGTCCGTCTGTCTGTCTGTCCGTCTGTCTGTCTGTCCGTCTGTCTGTCTGTCCGTCTGTCTGTCCGGCACGATAGAGCCAAAACGGCTGAACCGATTGACTTGAAATTTTTACCACATGCATATTGGACAAAATTAGGAAACGAGTTCGAAGATGGGCAAAATCGGTCCAGTCATTGACCGGTGGGGGTCATCGGAGTAGGTGGGGTCTTATGCACCAAAATTTCAAAATTGTCGTAGAAAGCTGAAATTTGGCACAGAGGTTGCTAATGGCTCCTACTAGATAAAAATGACTTCAAGTTGGAAAAATTTTCATCTTGAGCGACCCTATGGGGTGACCCATACCGATTTTTAAAAACCATCATATCGAACTGAAATTTGGTGGAGAGGTTGCTTATGGGGTTTAATGAAAGAATATGATATGATATTGGTAAAATTATTATCAGGAGCGACCCTATGGGGTGACCCATACCGATTTTTAGAAATTGCTTTAAAAAGATGGAATCCGGCACAATGATACTTAATGGCTTCTAATTAAAGAATATGAAGTTAAAAGTGAGCAAAGTGCAACCAGAGTGACCCTATCGGGTGACCCATACTGATTTTTCAAAATCGTTATATTGAGCTGAAATTTGATATGGAGGCTGAAAAAGTGAAAACCACTGTTGGATAGTACATGCATACAGCTTAGAACTTCATGATGTTAAAGAAGCCCACTGGTCATGGTGGTCAAGTCACATGATTTGTAACTAATTCAAAAATTTGGTACCAAATAGTAGAAACTATCTAACAAACTTTTAACCATCCACAACACGGAAGTTGGTGATATTATGTCGGTCGGAAAAAAATTAGAAGTGGGCTCTGACTTATTGATTCAGGGACTATGTCCCTGACTCGGGCTATATGGAGTCTGCACTGTAGGTTTTTTTTGAATTTAATTTATTTTGAATATTCGCGCCATTTGAAATTTAACTTTCCCTGCTTTCACTTCCGTCACGGAAAATAACTTTCACTTCCGTTACCAACAGACATTTCCAGCTTATAATGTAGATAAATATAATACGTCCTGTATTTTTTTGTGATAATCTACTACTGAACCGGTCGAAATTTGATCTAATAAATTTGGTTGCGAAGGAGTGAGATGGTGCTGGTGAGGCCAGAGCTGGGCTCGTGGTTCTTACTTATCCCCATGTATTATTTTAACTATTAATTTTTAATAACATTATTAATTTGTATTATTATTGTATAATCAGTACTATTATAATTAGTGCAGCTTTGAATTAGCCTTGTATTAAATAGAGGGAAAACTACAATAGTAGTATTTTAGTAGACGCTGCTGAGTTGGGCCGAATTTCAGATAGCGTTCTTATTATCAAATAAATCATTTGAATAGTGTCATCATTAAAAAAAATCATCTGACCAGTATGGCAATTCATCCTCATCCTTGATCCTTACCTATTTTTCTATATTAATAATATATAAAAATATTATAAATATTATTATATATATTATATTATATATATAAATATTATTAGTATGCATACGTAAAATTTCACTTGGTTCTTTTCTCCTTTGTTCCTATGAAACTAATTATAAGTTATGCTTGCAAAACTATAAGTCATAAGAAGAGAAACGGTCAAATTAAAATAACATTCTACACAATGGCATTTAAGCAAAGAATTGAGAGATTAGAGTCTGACATAAATCTGATTTCCACAATTCGTGATATTCTCATGTCCACTAACGATGATTGGCTTGTCTCCGGCACCAAAAAGTCCAAAGACAGGTTACACGACCCTGCTCAAGAAGAAGTTGAGATTCCCGTCAGAGACTCTGTTCGGGAGAAAACTATAAAGGAGGGGGCACTCAATAAAAATGTCGAGACTCGGAAGCTCACAAAGGCAAGTTTTGCAGGTCCGGATGAAGACCTTTCGGACGAGGGCAAAAGGTGTCGTGATATTGAGGAATCAGCAAAGATTGTCATGATCCGTTTACAAAAGGTTATGATATAACCATTAACCATCCAGCATTATCAGCATTTAGCATGAAGTATTTACTATGCAATATGCTTGTGTAGGTGGAGGATGACTTAAGACGGGAAAAAGAAGTTAAAAGGAATTTGCTGGAAGGAACGCTTGAAATGAAAAATCAGTTACAGGGTTATCATTCGCAAATTGTAGAACAAGAGAATCGAATAGCTGGAATGCAGGTTAATTAACCTAGTCAATTTTTCAACGTTGCAAATTATAACGTTATGCATTTTAACCTTGTTAGGTTCAAAACAACGAACTCACAAGGGAAATAAACCGTTTAAAAGATGGTCGAATCCATGAAGTTGCCGAATATCAAAACAAACTTATAATTTTAAAATCTGACCAAGAAAAGCTGATCAAGCATAATAGAGAGTTGGATGATGAGGTTGAAATTTTGAAAGCATGTAACTCCGAGCACAAGTCAGAAATTCACAAGTATGCAAATATATGTATGTATGTGTCATTTGTATACATAATTTAGTACCGCTTTCTAATCCTATTATTCTTGGTTGGAAAGAACTCAAACAAACTTTACGATGCAAGAAGGCGTATTGAGAAATGAATTGCATTCTTCGTTAGAAAAAATCACACAATTGAATGAACAGAAGGGAAACACTGAGCAAAAATTGCAACAAATTTTTCAAAGGTGTGCATATGCATGGATGTGTATAATAAAAATTAATAATACCCTTCTAATAATTCATCTCTCCAATCCAATTATTTTGTCACTATCAACTTTAGGTTTCAACTGGTAAAAGAACGGTTAAAGTCTTCAAACCTGAAATTGAAAAAGCAGGAGCAAAGTTTCTCAATCCAGCTCAAAGAAAAAGAACAACGGTTAAAGTCGTTAAATCTGACACTGAAACAAGAGCGAATTAACTTGTCAACAAAAATTGATGCCGCAACCAATCTGGTATCAAGGACTAAATCTTTCATACTGTCACTTCAAAATGAAAAACTAGTCCAGGAAAATCAAGCCAAGAAATACGTCCTAGATATCCGTCAACTTCAGCAGGAAAATGCATCATTGGAGGAGAAGGTTGAAAAATTGAATCGCACTGCATCTCACCAAGAAAGTTTTAGAGAGCGGTTTTGGTCGTTAAACCAGGACAATATTGAGAAAACTAGACATTTGGAACAAGAGCGTGACAAACTGAAGGAACAATGGAAGCATGATCAGGGAATTATTCACGAACTGGTAAAAACTCGGGAACTTTTGCAACAAGAGTTAATAAATTTAAACAAAAATCACGAAGAAAAGAAGACCGTTGTAGAAAACAAAGAGAGAGAACTAAGGTTATTTCTAAAAAATTATCAATTCAGTGTATGCAAGCGTGGTATGTACATATATCGCACTCATCATCCTACTATAACCACAGGGACGAACTGAAGAGACTGACTGACAATCTTCAGATCTTACAAAAAATTTCAGAAGATCAAGGTAAAACCATCGCCAAGCAGAGGAACGAGCTGGACGTAAATTCTGAGCTGAGATACAAATTGGAACTGCAATTACGTGAGACGCAAGAGACGGAGAAAGCCGTACTGCTTCGTTTGCGAGATGAAGAAAAGTCCAACGGGGATCTGGAGCAGCAAATCTCAAGCTTAGAACACCAACTTAGCATTCTTAGCAAAGAAGTGAAAGAACACGATTGTGAGGACCATGTCGAGGCTAAGTCCGTGAGCAAAGTGAATGAGTTGCAAAAAAAGGTGTCCAGGTTGGAAAGAGAAATTGTGTCCAAAACGGAAGAGAGTAACAAATCTGCGGCAGCTGCAAGGTATTCATACTGATAATTTCATATTATTGGTGGTTGTTGATCACTCAAAAATATTTTCATGGAATCCGAACCTAAATCTTTGGAGTGCACAATTTGTGCAGCACAAATACAAATTTACTAAATCTAGGGTATTCTGGGAATTCTAGGATGATAAGTTTACGAGAATATCTTTTAATTATAAATTTCAGGAAAGCATTCACCCAAATCACTCTAATGAAAGAATCCTGCGATCAGAAAATGACTAAAATGAAAAATACCACTTGCAATGAAATATTAAAAATCCGACAGGATTATCAGCAACAGGATGTTCAACGGAGCAAAAAGGTAATGATAGTAATGTTTTTCAGTCTCAATAGTATAATAAAAGTCATAACTAAATCAAACTGCTTCGCTCCATGTAGTAATTTAGTTTCACATTTAATGCGTTTTTCCACTCACCAGTTAATTTTCACCACCATATCATCATCATACAATACGCATTAACAGAAAATGTAAGTAGTCGCGTGTTTCGTGTCAATAATTTTGGCTGCATATGTACATATCCAGCTAAAAAACGTTTGCAGCTAAAAAATTGAATTGAACATAAAATGTGGACATACTTTACAGTTTAGAGATCAGATAAAATTACATATTTTCTGTGGAATAGAGCTTAACTTTGCAAGTAATATCTATGTGCGTATATATTTAGATAGATTGGTTTGAATGGATGTTAGTTAGTTTAGTAAAGCAAGTTTTATTGTTGAGTAAAAGTATAAAGTGTCAACTGGAGACTGACGGAGAGTGTATTTTTCCTTTGTTGATGAGAGGCAGGTGTTTCCAGTGCTTCGACAATAATGGCTTTCTCCCTTTGAAGAGTATCCATTCATCCTCTCCCCTCGGAATCAAGTTCAATGAAATAAAAATAAAATGCGAGCGAGGACACAAGTATGACCTAGCCGTAAAATAGTTCGTTTAGCTTTTGGTAAACAGCCAAATGCAATTCCAACTTATGGGCTAAGCCAATCTGTTCCCACTTGAATGAATGGCATTACATACAGAGAGGTGCTTTATCCTTTGTACCACCGTTCTGTTCGGATAATGGTGATGAATTTTTCCTTCAGTAATTTACATGCAGAAAAAGTCTTATTGTATGCAACAGTTTAGATTTCGAAAGAACGACATTTATTAATTCACAAGTATATTTCCGACTCTTAGAAAGAAATCTTTAATTGTTGCAGATTTCAGACCTGGAGTCGGAACTTGGGAGAGCAAGAGAATCCTTTAGGCAAATGCAGAACGCTTATTTCGCCAAAGTTCAGCAGTTGCAAACGGCTTTGAGCGCTTGTGTAGGACTTGGACAAGTTTCGCCTGGTGTTGGAATGTCCTCACAACCACCAACAATGAACTTGGGATTTCCTTTCCAGCAAGGATTTGCGACTGGGTTTGCTCCATCTGGGAGTTGCGGTGCAAATTTTAATGTTAGCAATGGATTTCTTGGTGTCCCGTTTTTATGAGTTGTACATCAAAGTTAAGTTGATAATTAATTGTAAATATCATATTAGTTTAGAAATTGAAAATACATGTGACATTTCAGTTTACAGAAATACAACCAAAATGCATATATTGTACATATATATGTACATATGGTGCTTATGATTTCACGTCCACAAAAAAATGGCAATTAAAAATGACACGGCCAGAACCATTTCGAATGGGACCAACCCTTTGAGCACTCTTTGAAAATGTAATCCTTGTCCGATGACAGGAACTACTTTGGCTTTTAAATATGTATAAACTCTTATCCAATGCCAAATGTATGTACATTATGGATTACCTTCCACCGCGACGGGATCTGTTTTCATGGTTGGACACGCATGAATTTAAATTAATTCCGTATTCGTTTCATTAGTTTAATAAAATTCTACCGATCAAACCAATAAAAGTTTGTATTTTTTTATTCATTACGGTTAAAATGGTCTAAAGCGAAATTACAGACCGAAGGGAGCGTGTGTCCCAATAATCTAGATTAACCCGTGAAAATGCTACAAATTCACTGCAACGAGTTATATCTGTATTGTGCACTAAAAAGGATTTGGATTCCTTTGGGATTACACACACCCGAGTTCAACGGAAAGGGTTTTTAGCGTGTTTTATATATTGAAGGGCCCCCAAAGGCACTTTGCCTTTCTGGCAGACGACGCTTTTACTATAATCTTCAGGATAAATGTTCCATATTTTCATGAATGCTCAAATGTTTTCATTTCATTTGCGTTTTTTGAAAAACTATCACTTTCGTAAAATAATATTGGACAATCTCCAGAACTATGTACATACTTATTTGAAGATGACTGTGTGTGTGCATAATATTGAGAGGATCGTGTCAGCATAGGGTTATCAAAGGTCATCCCCACAGAAGTGGGGATACATACCGTGTGCATATGTACATACGCATTTATTTTAACGAGGACAGGTGGCCACTTCACGATGGTGGCAGCAAGCAGCAACCCTTTCTTTCTCTGTAAGCGTGGCTTTATTTTCTTTTCTTCTCCCTCGTCCGAGTGGGCACAATGGCAGGAACCCTTTTTATTTTGACTCGAGTTTCAATCCAACTTGATCAAATTTATGATGCTCTTCATCATTTCCTCGCTTGGGTCTGATAAGCCGGTTGGTCGGGGAATGGCTCGTTTTGTTAAATAGCTAGTTCTGGAAATATTACTGCTGGAGGATGCATGCACATCATGTCCTTTTGACACAATGAATGCCAAGCTTTGGCCGAGTGAATAAATGAATTCGTGTTCATGTCATTTATATACTTTTCTATATAAATAAATGATGCGAATCTATCATTCCTATTGAATTGGCATCATTTGATTCATCCCACCCATTCCGGTGACTTTGTGTAATAGTTGGATACCAGAATCTACATACACATCACTACATGTCTACTACATCTATTTATAGTGAACGATGTGTTTTAGTCGTGTTTAGTGTAATCCTTGTCTTTATTCAAATATTTAGAACTCTTCCCAAGATTTCAACGGGATCCTCTGTTGTGAATAATGTTATTGTTTGGAGAAAAATTAACAGAATCAATTCATTACTGATTCACAAGTAGTCCGTGTCGAGATTTTACCATCCACTTAAAAATTAGACACCATAAAATTAATGGAAATTCAATCAGATTAATTTGTATTCTGTTTAATTAATTCATGCATGCAGTTAAAATCAGACTGATTATTGATGAGTATGAAATAGAATGGACTGAAGTTTGGCAGATCGCTTAGACGCTCGGTTATAAATGGTCGGAACTCTATCTGACAAAACAAATGTGAATCTTTGTAGAGAATGAATAGGTTTTGCGACTACACTGGTCTGAATTTTATTTTTATTTGAATAGCCAAGCTGTCAAAATCCCTACAGGGTTGATTCGGATCGTTTACTTTACCAACATGTATTTACGATCAGGTCTGGTTGCAGTTCGCAGACCAGAGCGACTATGTATTCATATGTATAAATAAACGCATGGACGCGAAAAAGAGGGGACTTCACTTGAAATTCAACTTTGATTGTGATCAAAAGGGTCTTGAATCTGGGTCTGATGGATGTTTGGTACCAGTATCAGCATGATTTTATCAGTAATACGACCCGAAAGGGTCCAATGTCTCTGCAACATCTGATTCATATATCGATATAGATAGATCGATTTTCATGCAACTTTTGAACTGATTTTTGTCGATATCTTGTGAGGTACAAGAAACATGCACCTAAGATGTTCCGAGTAATATATAAATATTAATATGTACGCGTGCTACACTTCTATGATGTACATAACGACATGCACATATGTACATACATACTATGCTGGAGGATAAAGACAACCTTTACATCTTTACACGCCCGAAACGAAGTGGAAAGAATGGATATTATTTATTCAAAAGGGAATTTTGTCTATGAATATGTCAACATTACATGTCCAATGCAAACATGAAAGAACACGCAATGCCATACCCATTTAATGGCGAAGCATGTTCACGACTTTCCGATAATTCTGTTGACTTTGAGACGACTTGTCCACCTCTATCCTGAGATGATCGGTTCAAAGTTCAGACTTACGATGCACGTACATAGATATGCCATATTGTCATACGAATTTTTCTGGCAAACAAATTATCACCTTCGGAGTGGTAGGACTGGAACGGCAGCTGGACACATGGATTTGATTCACCAGTTGAGACCTACTCAGTCGACATATACATAAATGTGGTGTATAATTACGATTGGGTTGAAAGTGGATAATGACATACCATAAACCACCGGAAAGGAGTGAGTGCAAAAGCTTAATGAGAAATTGTGGAAAATAATGCAGTCTCTCTTGTTATTGCCATTTAGTCCCCGACAAAGAAAATTGATTCATTCATGGCAAAGTGCACGTGCATGCATACATGCATACATTCATATGCGTGGACAGTTGTTTTTCAGTCAAATGGAGAAGGGGTGGGTGACAAAAATGTCGTCTAACACATGCACAAAATTTATACGAAACGATGAAATGAATGAATCCGTGAGTCTATATGCTCAAGAATAAACGCAAACAACGATTTATCGGGTTATCTTTTCTATTGCGCAATGCATTCAACTGATGTCGCCCATGGGTCTTCCAAAAATTCGGAATGTCAAACTGACAATGAAGTTTTAGTACTAAGATCAGCTCCAATCAATCACGATTTGTTGGTTCTGTGAATAGGCGATGTTAAACTCCAGACAAGTATTTAGATGTACGTAGAAACCAGTAAAAGCTTGGAAAGCTTATATTGTTTGATTTGGGGGATTAAGAAATATCCTGGCTGCATTTTTGATGGTCGTTCGACAAATCTGTGTCGATATTTTGCCTTGTGGCGTTTTCCATGAAAAATAATCAATGCTCCTATGCAGAATTTTTGTTATTCAAAGTAGTAAGTTTTTATTTGAACAGTTTTACGGTCACATATATCCAGCGTTTTCTAAGTTCAATGCTTAATAATATTGTACTATTTTCACCTATTTTCAAGCTTGTACTTTCTCGATACAGAAAACTGGTAAAGTTTACTGTACAAAATGCATGCAGTGCATATAATAAACGTTTTAAATTTTTTCTTCAAATGCCTTTGATCTTTTTAATCGTGCTAATTTGGAATGACACGTTCTTCATTTATAGCGAAGCGAAGGGTACATTTTACAAGTCGCAGTAAGTAGCGAAGCCCTAAAGTGCCCGAAAAGCAATCCTGAGCAACCAGATTAACAAGAGGATAATTCCAGTCCATTTTGTAGTGCTGGAATATATCGCGTATTATAAAAGCCCCATGAAACAAGTAACCTGCCATAAATCAGAACTCGAGGAGGGGAGAATTGAGCTCGACTACTTACATGGTCAGTCCCTTATTCGGTAAAACCTCGCCCTTCATCGCGTCAGCTTCTTTCACTGCAGGGAGGGTAGTAGTCTAACCCTGCTTACTTTACACAGGGAAATATGACAAGGGTTCAGAATTGAATGAACCCACCAGTCCCTTTTTCCTCTATAATGATAATAATTATTTTTATATGGAGGAAGGAAAGGCAACCAACGAGCAAACTCCGTCCCGATATTTCGGACCCAATGAATACGGGACTCCTTAACAATGCATATAAATAATATTGCAGACTGTAATAATAATAATATGAACCCTGCTGCTGTTGGATGAATAGAGATGAAAATGGACCGACTTTGGTTGGGGTTGGACTTGTCGCACAATTTGTGTCCCACTTTCACCAAATTCAGTATCAGATCTCATCCGGTTGTCATTCAGTGAGTCCACGCGACCAACCAACCTCCGTCTCGGTCGTATTAAATTAGCCAAATCTAGTCATTGCTGGTACAACAAGTCAGACAATGTCAAGTCACACGACCTAACAAACACCAAACAGTTGCTCACTTAATTATCGTCATCAACAACATCGAGATTACAACAATAAGTCACGAATTACACACAAATTGAGACTTGAGCTGCGTGGAAAATCTTGTAGTGAAATTAGGCAGAAGTGAATAATAATAATAAAAAACTTGAAGATTACCAGCTTAATACATACATACGACATATATATATTAACCTCTATTTTTGAGGAAGTTTGAGACACTTTAAGTATACAAGTTAAATTAATATTAAAAACAATATGAGTTATACTCAGAGTGATTTTTACTACTCGGACAATTCTTCATCAGAATCTTCCATGCACTCCCAGAAATATCATCACCACTCCTCCGCCTCCGATCATCCAGTCACACCATTCTCTGAAAATCGATTTGAAAATATTCAGAAACTTTTTCATCTGCAGGATGGAGAAGTAACTACGAGTGCTTCTTCCACAAACTCCAACGATGGTGACCGAGGAGCTGGTAGCAGTGGTCCTGCTAACGGTGGTCGTCGTCGACAACGGCGGAAAAGTCCAACTGTCGTTCTACGTCTCAAGAAATTTCGTCGAGCGAAAGCCAACGATAGAGAACGACACCGAATGCACCTGCTAAACAATGCCTTAGAGAAATTGCGTCTGGCCCTTCCAGCCATGCCACAAGATCAGCGTCTCACCAAAATTGAGACCCTCAGGTTTGCTCACAACTACATTTTTGCCCTCACCCAAGCAGTCTTGGTCATTAAGAACTTACGCGGAAGTGCTGCTGTCGATGGAGATGGGTACCCACAATCCCCACCACCCATAACGTCCCCCATCGGTCTTAGCTGTGGGGGGGAATTGGAACGTGTTGATGATAAGTACATTGTCACGGTTCAAAACGTGAGAATAGTTTTGGATCGTGAGGGGAACTTATTGGAGACAAATGCCACGCGACCTGCCACACCACCGTTGGATTCCGAACAGCATGATGGGTATGAACCTACCAGCAATTGCAGCTTTGTGGGGAAAAGTTTCCAGAACTGTCGGGATCCAGTATTCCCATTTGATGCTAATGCCAGCAGTATCAATTTCCCACAAACACATCCTCTTCAACCCATGAGTCCTTCTCCAGGTGGAAATTACCACCATTATCAACAACAAACAAGGCTGACCAACGACACTGCACACCCCACTTTTGTGGGGATCGGCCCATGTTCGGATGGGGTTGTGAGACACGTGCCGGACGTTGGTCTGGGACATCGATACATTGCGACACCATCCAGCCCTCACCCCACTACTTCTGCCGATTATAACCACAATTATCCACCATTTCAACACCTCCCACCAAAACACCACCACCACCACCACCAACTCCTCCACAACAAAGCCAACATGATAATGGGAGCCAGCCCCACGGGACAGCATGGGAGCATCTCTTCAACTACTATAACCTCGGAGGAAGATTCAGTTTCCAGCAATGTGAGCTACAACAATTTTTGTGAGGAAAGTGAGACGTCCCCTAACAATGCTCATTATCGATATTACTAGTATAAATACACGCTTGTACAGTGCAATTTGTACTATATACACGAAAAATTCAATTTTGTCTGTACTTGCAATAATAATTATTGTATAATCCTGTTCTAGTCATGTTTTTTATGTATGCATAAGTATATGAATAGAAATTAATTAATTTAATTTTTCAAGCTGTGATATTTTCAAAGATTATTTATGTAACATCAATTCTAGTGTTTATCATATTTTTGTACTTACTGCCTTGAAACTATGTTGTAATTGATTGTGCAGAATTGATTGATTTGTTCGTTACAATGTTCAATAATACATGGCATGTGTCGTCAAGTAAAGTGCAGTTGCCGAGTAATGTGTTGCATACAGACATATTCAAATCCCTAGTTTCACTTAATGCATAAAATCACTTTTACACCAATTTTCCAAGTGCATTGTTGTCAGTTGTTGATGCAAATGCAAATCCAACCGAATCGTCACGGCTTGTTTCCAGTAGAACGATCCCATTTTACCAACAAATGGGGGAAATCATTTAGGATTAGTCAGTCCTTCCTGCATTCTGCTCTCCTATTATTCCTTTGTTAACCTACTCTACCGTTCATAATGCACTTTTACTTTACAGAGAGATGCATATTCCGTACGCAAGGAAAACAGGATGCATGTTCCACAATCTTAGATTTCTGGAATATCGATATTATAAACTCACACAAACAGTTGTAACTCATGAAACATTGTAAACATGTACATAATAATTTATTGCGTGAAAAAGGAAAATGTATAATAAGGCAGTGATAAAATTATAAATCCTAATTAGTCAAAATTATAAAGCGCAAATGTGACTTACAAAATTACTACTCCCTCGTTATACACTAGGAATAAAAGCAAGGCACATAATCGTGAACAACATAATTAATTCATTGTCTTTGCTGTTCTCGTACACAAGAATCTTGTAACTCGATTCACACCTCCCGTTGATCTCTCTGTTACAGTTGTGTCCTACTTATCTAATAGAGAACCGTTATTGCCCATTGACTAATTTTCTTTTGGTTTGTTTGGGTCAAGAAAATTTCTGTCAACGAGAAAACGGCAAACTTGTAACACCATGTTCTTTTCCCTTCTAATATCCGGTGCCAGTAGCTGAAAAATAGTTATTTACTTATGTAAACATTCAATGATTGAGCTGCTATATAGCATAAATAAAACAAAATAAATACTTACGCGTTGAAGAAGTGTATATTTTCGTCGAACACTTTGAGCTCTTTGCATTTGTGTTTGTGATTGTTTCCCAGATCTCTTTCCTAGTCTCCGGTTTCTACCGTCTGCACGTTTTTCATCTTTCCAACAAGGTTTAGAATTAGGGTCTTTGACATCCTGAAGGCTTGGTTTATCTGTAGGAGGAGAATTATCCTTCGCTGTAGGACGGTCCACCTCTTTTGAAATTACAGTTGGAATTTCATCTGGTGCTTCGTCATCAGAAGATAATGATGCAGAAACCATACTACTACTAAGCACTTCAGTATATATCGAAGGGGTAGTGGGAACGTTCACGGGATTCAGGTTACTTGTATCCTCGTCGCCACTTTTAATTTCTCCATCTGCGAATTACAGTGATAATGTGTATAACGATATTATACATATATATTATTTTTTTAACTCTGTAACTCTATGGGCAATTATGCCTGAAAGGGTTTTATGCTGAATAAATCAATCAATCAATCAATCAATCAATTACAGTGATATATGTACTTATCAAAACGGTACCATCTACGAGATAGATAAACTCTGTTTCACAATTGGTGATGTGAGATTACCTTGCTCTTACATGCGGTAATATCACCAGTTGTGAAACGGAGTTTAGTAAAGTAAAGGACAGATTTCTATACCTTCTTGTTCAATATCAGAGTCTGGACTTGATTCGTAACCTATGAGTCCTGCCAGTCCAAAACTTTTTGACGTGGTGCCACTATTATTCACAATAGCTGTCATTTCGTCTTCTTCTACGATTGTACTCTTCTGGGGGGCAAATGTGGCAATATCTGCATTAACAATTTCCTTGGTTTGGGATTTCAGAATTACAGATTGACGGCGAACAATCCCATCATCTTCATCATCAGTGATGTTGAACTCCTCATCAGCATTATGGTCGTCAGACTTGTCCTTGGTAAAACTCTCTTCATTACAATCATCATTATTCTTCAGACTTGTCCACGTTTCACGCATGGATCCCAAAAGCGTTCCATCATCTGATACAACCACATCAGTGTAAAAATTGTGAAGTTGAATTGCAGGACTTTTGTTCAAGTTCATGAATCTAATTGTTCCTGGCCGCATTTTCAACGGTAGCTCTTCATTTCCATCACTTTGATATCCTGCACCATATTGTCTGGATTTCCGTTCTTCTGGAACTATCTTGTGTCTGAATATTTCAATTCCAGGGAAATCTTCTTTTGCCGTAAGTATATCCCCTCGAGCCTTCCTCTCAGCAATTTCCGCTTTTTTCCTGAGAGTATTTTCAGGAGTAGGAAAGTTTTTCCTTCTCTCTTCTTTCCACTTTTCTACGCCTTCAGGAGTGTCGTATCCTTTAATTCTTTGAAATAAGTTGGTAGCATGTTGTAGTTCAATGTGTTTCATGACAAGCTTAACGTGAGCAGTATATTGACACCCATCTAGTCTGTGTGAGAAAAGTTAAGTTATTCAAAATTAAATCAGTTCGTAGTTCAATTTATGCATTTAGAAAATCTATTCATTTATCATACTTGCACGTGATATGTTCAGTCTTGTGTTCCTCTAACTGGTCTTGAGAAATAAATTCCTTTTCACAAGGGTCGCAATAAAACTCTGGCTTCGCAACCGTCCGCCGAAAAACTTGAGTGTACGAACTGTACTGACCGAATTGCGGGTTCTGTTTAAACCAATTAATTGACATTAAATCATCAACCCCACTTAGGAGTACTCAGCACTATATACATACGGTTCATCAATTCTACAATATTTTAACATATATCCGTACGTACCTGCTGGCGAAACAATATTTTGGCGTCATTCACAGCCATGTTAACTTCAAACCTAAATTAAAATATAACTTGTTTTAATATATTTGAGATGTTTAAGCAAAGTCTGGGATTTTCAATTGTAACTTTAACAAATTGATTGTCTTAATAAATTGAATTATATTAATTACCGTTTAATTTTGAAATTTCTGTGATTTTCTTCAGATCTGGTATCATTACAAACTTTCCACAACTCATCTTTCTCCTGTATTAGTTTCAAAAGCTCTGGTGTCATCCAAGGACTATCTTTTTCATCCTGGCTATTGGAATTATAGCATTTATTATCCTGTTGACCACGGAAGTTGTGCCAAGCATTTTTCGGTCGTGGCCCGGCGTGGTAGGGGTGCCCACGGCCACTTCTGGAAAAATTTGAAAATGGTTGGGATCGGGGGGAATATCCTAAAAGCATTATTAAAAGAATAAGTATTAGTATCATCGCCATGATAAGTATTGTATTTCATATTTATACTACTAGAGTTAATAGTTGTGTCTAACCACGGTGATTTGGTGGGTAAGGAGCAGGATTGTCCCAGTTGTTGCTGTTCCCTTGTGATTTTGGAGCAGCCTGTCTTCCACGATTGTTGTTACCACCTCTTCCCCTATTCGGGGGACGGTTGTGAATGTTACCTCGAGGAATTTCTGGGGGGTGATCGGAGCTGAAATCTTGTAGCCTTGCTGCAGCTATTGTCGGTGGTTGTTCAAGCTTTGCGTCAGGCGCAAATGGGTTGGCGTACCGAGGTGCTGCGTACATGTTTTTCTATTATAACGTCTATACACTAAACAAAACAAAATAGAAAACAAATCATTCTTAGAAAATGTATCCATCGCTAATATACAAGATAAAGTACGACCTATATAGTCTACATAATTATGAGTAATTTAAAAAACTTACCAAAATAAAAACCAAACTCTAAGAACAAAGGATAAAAAAGTTGATTTGGCTAAATTTCTTTGATTGATGAGAGATTTGTTTAGCACGCTACAGCCGTCGAGCACATGCTTTCTCATTCCCAGACTCCCATTATGGGAGTCCCATACCAAGATGAGACGCGCACCTGGTCCCCGTCATTTTCTGCCTTCATAATTTTGAACTTGGATTTTGGATTTTACATGACAGCATAATTAAGTAATCTCGATGACCACGACAGGAATGACCACTGACGGTTCGTTTATCTGACTGCATGACATGATAAGGGTTGGAGAGATGCAAATCGGATGGGGTCAGACTGCCCCGGAGGAAGATGACGAGCTACAGGGACTTTCCGAATCGGATAGTCGGATTCAACCTCGGACAAGGACAAAGGCAAGTCGTAGACAGACAGCAGGGCAGGTGATCGAATTTTATAAACACTGCAGAAAATCAACAATAGAAGCAATAATAATATAAGACTTTGGCCTTCTGCATTTAGAATTGGCCGATAATTTGTAACCAGTGACCGCTCTAGCTCGTGGACAATGTTTTAAAAGTAAGTTTCACAATAAATCAAAACATTGTTATTAGTATAGTATGTATCTAATTTCCTGATTATTAGAATATGCTTCTCTGTCGTAAGGACTGAAAATCATGTGAACATGGTTGTATTATTATGTTGCCAATACTTTTCAGATACTAATACGTCGCTGAAATCATATCGATTTTTTTCGAATCTGACGATTTTCAATAAAAATTAAGAATGTTCGAGAACGAGATGGACCAAGCTGGTTGTCCCGTTTTCGTCCAGCAGTATTCCATTGTAAAGGGGATTCTGGAAAAACTTACAATCCGCGATCTTCTCTCAATTTCCAAAGT
Source organism: Folsomia candida (assembly GCF_002217175.1). NCBI lineage: Eukaryota > Metazoa > Arthropoda > Collembola > Entomobryomorpha > Isotomidae > Folsomia > Folsomia candida. The sequence continues at coordinate 20,155,896 of NW_019091193.1, read as the reverse complement.
ATGTCGAACATGGTCCGAAGTTGCTCGTGTAGTTCGTCAGCAGAGAAAAAATGCAGCTCAGACATTTTTATGGCATCCATACGGGGATCATACATCGGAAGTATTCGAATACTACAATGGTTGCTCCATCTCCGATGAGTAAGCTGTCTTTCTAGTCTAACAGTTCATTTCAATTTTCTTATGTTTTACCGTATCAATTTAATTTAACAGATGTCAAAGGTTTATTGACACAGCCCCTGATTTTGGTTTCCCGTCAGTTCAAGAATTGACACAAGAACAGAGTTGGAGGTAAAAAATTATTTATTCATGTAGCAGCTTAGACCACTTTTATTTTAAGACTAATAATTATTTTTTGGGACAGCCCTCTCTTTCCTCAGTTGAGGTCGGCAATCATTAAAGATTTTAATGCTTCATTCTCTGAACCACAGCTAATGGTTGTAGTCGCAACTGCGGCGGTGGATGAGTATATGCCCTCAGGTAACTTAGTTAAGGGCTGGCTGCATTATTATATTTTGATTGTATACTAATTTATTTATTTTTATTGACCTTCTAGACGAAGACAATATCACCAAATTGAAAATAATCCTTTCCGAAATTCCTAGAGCTATTCCATGTTTGGTGACGATTAGGTGCATATCTATTATTATTTACACGAACATATTATGTATGCTTTCTGACTTGTTTTCTGCAACTCATATTGTATCAACGAGAACAACAAAGATTTTAATCGGGTAATGGATTTTGTGATGATTAGTTATGGCATTGTTGGATCCGTGAAGGATAAACCCATTTCATTGGAGATGGAAAATTGTGAAGGTACGGACATTGGATGTATTAATTGTGATCTATTAATTGAAACGTATGCATGACGTCCTTTTAATTTACACATTTCGTTTTAAAGTCCCGCTGGTAGCTGGGTTGAGGTAAGCAAAATTAAAAACTTGAAGTGAGTTTAGGCTGTAAACAAATGGTTCATTAATTTGTATGCTAATAGGATCCCTAAAGTTGCTGGATTATTTGTCAAGATGTTTACGGTTTGTTTTGCAAATTGGTGCGAATAATTCAGAAATATTGTAGATAACTAATCTCCTTTTCTACATTAGGTTACAAAGGAGACAAATAATAAGTACAAGGGCAAGGTGGGTGTGAAATTAGTCCTGTAAAACCAGATATCTATTTTTAAATTATCTAATCTAAACAGCTTCAATCTTGTTTTACAGGTGGACCAAGAAAACTGCCAAACTATTTTGAATATTCAACCAACAGACAATGTGAAAGCAATTGTTCTGTTTCATACGCAAGTTCAGAAGGCTGGGGCACTAAAGGATGCGGTGTTTCAGTATATAAAGTAATTTAAAATATCCCATAAATTATATCATTTGCTTTACGCATAATATTCCTAACCATTTTCTAAATATTTTGTTGTTAAAACTACTAGGGGACACCCGCATGTTGCACTGGGTGGTGGTGCACACTACAGAAATTTGGCCAGTGTTTGTCAAGGGGACTTTGTTCCCATTGGGGCTGGACTAATTATATGCGGAAACGACAACGTCAATGTAGCATCTGTCGGCTTATACGACACAAAAATTAGTAAACGGAACGAAGAAAAATTAATTGAAGTACGACCATATTAATTTGGTTTTGTAGGATGGAATTAGATTGTGACTTATTTTGTGATGTTGTTCCCACAGATGAAAGGTTGTGAATTTCCGGATGGAGATAGCTTTGCTTTCATGTTTGCTTGTAATGGCAGAGGCGCAAACATGCACGGTGGTAAATGTCATGTGGAATCGACGCTTTTCAGGAAGCATTTCCCAAACACAAGTAAGTATGCTGATAGATATGTAATCATAGTCGAACTATTTGAAATAATGGCGGCGGAAGCGGAGGACATTGTCCCCTCCCCCCCAGAAATTCAGCAAATTTTTTCAGCACGTTATTTTAATCAAATATCCATGCGGTTTGCGGGGATAATACTTGATTTTATTTAAAAGTTGTTGTTTTCAATCACTCACTGATCTTTATCAATTATTTCAGGCCTCATTGGCACCTTCACAGGCGGTGAATATTGTCACGAAGTCATTCCTTCTAGAGATGTTCCAGCACCCCCAAAGTTCGCTTCAAGCATTGAGTTCGCCTACACCACGGTATTTGTATTCGTTTCCTACAAGTACCCCACTAAACATTCAGTTAGATCATAATTTAGTTTAATTATTTACTTGTTGACCCCTCTCGTATGTACCTGTTTTAACGTGTTTCGATGTAGTGAATAGGTAATATGTAACTATGTTGAATGAATATTGTGACAAATCGTATTTTAAGTTTACCGATGTTCTCAGTATTTGTTCTTTAATTATGGTCCTGTTGAACAGATAATAGGCACGTTTGTCGACCAGAAAACTAAGTTGTGTTAATATTGCTCACTCGGCCAACCTCGTATATTTCATTGTTGTAAGCATTTAATATGGTGAAAAAAGACAAAACTATAATTCTTATCATGTACCCTCTTCGTAATAACCAATATCGATCATTAAGGTCTGTCTGTAATAAATTATGATGCGCAATGAACAACCAATCAATCTAATAAAAATGTATCGGTTTGTAAGACCGATGAGCGCTACGTTACATCACACATACAAAATTGTTCGTATTAATAAGCATTCAGAAATTAAATCGTATCAAGAGGAATTTTTTTTTATATGCCATCAAATTATAATGTCTCCATCGATCAGAAATCCGCTGAGTATGAAAGAGAAAATTCTGCATTCTGAAAATTCTGTATGATCTTAGTTATCTTTGCAAGATTCATAAAACAATCCCTCCAGGAATACACATTAGCAATCTTGTTAATACTTGTTAGAGGATTAAGCCTATCCATGCATAATACAAACTAAAATATTGAGTCAATAACGCCTTGTTTATATAAAGATTACCACTGTTCTCCAAATTACGATATTCTGTGAGCAATAATATTCCTTAAAATTAGAAAGATATCGTCTCCCTTAACCTTGTATGTATGTAAATATCTATAATGCTACATATGTATATAAATATGTATCATTCTTAATGATTCATTAACGCCAAAGAGTCGCATCATTATGGAAAAATCTTAGCTCCACCGAAATTTCGAAATCTGCCCTTTGCATTTTTGAGATTCACAAAAAAACCTCATAATAAATGTGCTCGGACATGGCAAGGCGGTTTACATGGAGGAACTTTGTGGTCCGATACAACAATAAATTCTCTAAACACCTTTCAACCGGAGTGGATGTTATTTTCATCGGTCGATGCCCATGAGCTTCTATGTCATGATTATAAGGAATGACACGTGGAGGTAAAAATTAATTTGTAATCAACTAGGTTTTGAAGGTCATGAAATTTCTGTGCTGGTGGTTGGTAGCTAATGGCTTGAGATCTCGAGTCTTCTCTCCACCCAAAGTTAATCTTATCGGGGCTTTTCTCTTTAATGGAAGCATGTTTATGGGACGAGCAAACTCAATTTTAGGACAGAAGTGCTTCAGAGTCCTTTGGGACGGTTGGCTGCAAAATTGACTCGCGTTCAGGTGGCAGGTATGGGCTCGCCCTTCTTAACCATGAGGGATGGACTTTCTTTTCATGAGCTTCGAGGTAAAAATAAAAATAATATGTATCACAGTGCCATCCTAAATTTTTAATAATACAATCTCCAAAATTGTACATGCGAAATGCAAATCTAAAGAATTGTCTCTCAGAATACAAGCCACATCCACAATGATTAATTCATGTTAACTGGATAATAGAATTTTTTAACAGTATACATGAAATATATGCGTAACTCTGCACAAGTGAATAATAAGACGATGATATATGTCGAGTTCATGTACAAGATTTCCCTATTTTTGCCATGACGGTCACGAAGTAAGCTGATAAGCTGACTCGCGTTGACGTTTGAGCGGATGGAGAAAGCGATGAGGGGGTGGAAATAGCCAGCGGCCAATGTCAGGAAGGCATGGAGGGAGTTGTGACATGTGACCTTTGTCGTCAAATTCGAAAGAATGTGACACTATTATTCCCAAATTGGAGGCGCACATATTTATTTACAAGTTCACCAAACTCATGAAACTATTTGGATGCTGTGATCAATTACGGGTAAAGTCTTCTTGTGTATCGTCCATGTCGTCCTTATACATGTACATAGTACATTAAAGGTATGTTTTGTAAGTACAGATATTTCGTGCATACTGTGGCATAAAATAAATCAAAAGCTTTTATCATCAACACTCGCTATTCTTCTTCTGCACGCTCCCAATCGCAATTTCAGCTTGGAAAATCTTTGGAAGAACCAAAATCATGTCATCGTGCAGTTCGTTTTGTTATAAAAATTGAAACGCTAAGCACGAACTTTCACTAGTGCATTGTGTTGAAGGAAGTAAGGTTCCTTCTTCTACCTGTTCCGACCCAATTACTTTAATGGTAGTTCAGGTAGTTTAAAACTTACCACGACGACGAGACCTCTGCTTACATTCGGTTTGAAGTTTTCGCACCTTTCTCCTCTTAGGACTAACAGAAATTGTAGTTTTGAATGATTACTACAGTCAAGGGTAAAAGTTTACCCTTTCATTGACAAGTTTCTAAATTGTTAAACTTCGAAATGTTTAATAAAAGAAGAAATTCTGACAGAAGTGTACTCAGTGTACAACCTTTATGTACATACAAATATATCAATACTGCATCTGTGCATATAAATATGTATGCTATAAAAAATAATATCCCCTTTGACCGAATTAATGGATTATGGACAACTATCTACCATTGGTATTCTGTAATAACTAAGGAAGTTCCGTAGTTCACAAAGCATGTATATTTATTTATTACCAAAGTGAGGCCAATTTGAGAAAAAATATATGTACAGGAAACGATTGGTAGGAGAAAGCCATTGAGAAGGTTTCTGGAAATTGCACACTAGAGGAACTTTTATAAAGTCTAATAAACCGTACGGTACGATTTAGTGCAATCAGCCAGGTAAGCTCATTACGAGTCTCTTCAAACTCCACTTACTTATGTTGGACCTGCTCTTTTATTAACACTACTGCTGATGAACATAAAAGTAATTTGTTGTTCGGGGAGCCTACTAACCTAAATAAATACCAACGAGCTCCTAAACACCTCAGATTTAAGCTCAACTTTCCCAAGCTCCTTGTTAACCTCCAATATAAACGTGCCTGCATATTATTAGCGGTATATGAACATAGCGTAAATTTTTACTGTATGTATGCACCTCTTGTAGCACCATGTTTTCTCTGAAAATTTGAATACATCTAAACCGAACCTGTTTCAAGTTGAAAGTCGTCATGACTGTATATTTAATCTCCTGATATTCATCCCAATTTTTTGCATACATATTAACATCCGTACAAGGACATTTTAACGCTACACAAAAATAGTATGCAGAGTACTGTTGAGCATTACAAATCTCGAATATCAAAAGCGAATAATAGGTTTCAACACAATGGAGTGAGTGAAAGTCTTTTTTTTCCTCTCTGGTAATAAAGTATTCGAACTGAAGGTGACTGAACATCATGTGCTCAGCCCTGGTGAAGTATTTTTTGAACATCAAGTCCCTGGTGGCCGTGGATGAGGCGGAGAGTGGCAACAGGTCACAGCTCATCTTGAAAAGATTGGAAATGGGGCACCTGCCTCCAAAACTGGTTCAAATGAATCCAGTCTTTCACAAGAGTTTGACAAAGCTCTTCCTTCAGCACAACTCTTTGGAATCTCTGCCAACCGACTTTGGTGAATTACTGCCCAATATCCAAATACTCTGCTTGGATTACAACAACTTGAGGTGATTGATAAGAGGAACGACTAATAATGCTCCAAGAAATGATTGGAAATGCCATTTTCCATGATAATCATATAAATATATCATTTTAATAATATTCTAGCAACCTCCCACAAAGTTTGGAAAAGATGAAGGAACTAAGAAAACTAAATATTTCGTACAATCAACTGCTTGGAGGTCTACCAGAAGTTGTATATTCGCTCTTGAATTTAAACGAACTCTGGGCAAATTCTATTGGAATGACATGTACTGATAAAATACTCCCGGAAATCTGCTGCCTTTCAAAATTGCACACTTTTGGCCTGCGAAACAACAGGTTCGCAGTAATGAAATGAAATTCTACAATTCAGCATTACTCAATTTTCAACTTTGGATAAAATACCTGACTAAATTACAGGCTTGACAGTTTACCTTCTAACTTTGGCGAACTCAAATCGCTAGTTAGACTTTCTCTGAGTGGCAATATTTTCCAGTCCATTCCACTTTCACTCTTCCGTAATAAGTTTTAAAGCTACATATTTTTATTATTCCATTCCATTTATGACACCTAATTTTCACAAAATCCTACAATTTTCTCAGATTTGCCCACCCTTGTGCACCTCAACCTGGATAATAACCAAGTGGAAGAGTTACCACCTGAAGAAAGCTTTGTGAAAGCTCAGGTCAGAATTTGAAATGTCCAACGTAACTCAAAATAAGCAGTTGTCACAAAACTTTATTTTTTACAGAGAAACTTTAAGGCCAGTAGCTAAAAAACTTGCTGTCTTTCCAGGAACTTCGTTACTTTCGGCTTTGTAGCAATTTGATCACAGTGACACAAGAAGTGTGTGCTAAATTACGCAAGCTCCCCAACCTCAAGTGGTGCCTGCTGGACGGTAACTTAATGAAGGATGAGCAGGGAAACACTTCCCAAACATTTAAGGCACATTAATTTCCACTGATGGACAATCCAATTTTATGAAGACCCTTGACGAATAAGTCCATTTATTGATTACAGGGATTCTTCAAACCTGTGCGAGGTGTAGCTGATGCATATTCCTCCAACAATTCCGAAGAAAACTGCGAGGACAAAGGAGGTAATGTGAGGATGAGGACGATGTGGGGGGAGAATGAGAACCCTGCATCGGCACATGTCTCGCCTACTATCGCTACAACTTTCTCCAATTTAGATGCTAATTCATGTTACTCAAAATCTCAAAATATGCGAGGTCGAGTTGAAGATCAAAATGATGAAAGTATAAAACATTCTTCTTCGAACAACCAGGATCACAAAATACGAACACCAGCTGCAGCTTTGCCTTACAACGAGGACTTGAAAGAGGAAGTAGATGCTGATGGTAAGTTATTACATGAAGGAATGGAATTCAAATAGGGCGAACCCGATCCAATGCATGAATATATTTTGAGACACGCCAGAAGGGTGCGTGATCATAATGTTATCTTACAATTTTGGTTCGAGATGATTTATATACATAAAGAAACATGATGGATGGATTTCATTTTTCATTCAATTCCAGTCTCGACTCTCCTGTTTTATTATGCACATTTTCTTTGAAAACTTGCACGTTTGTTGCAAATATTTATTACCGCTTGAGTGACACTTCGGCAATGTATTGCCATTTAATCTACACCTACGGGTGCATGTACATTCATATACATATTTATACATATAGGGTACCGGTTGTTTTTTTGTTACTACTGGTACTATTATTAGCTTGCAATGACACGACCTAAGCTATTTTATTCATTGCGTCTCACTTTTCCCATTTATTACTTTCCCTCCAGAAATCAGGATGCCTTGGACTCCGAGACGACGACAGAGCAGTAGCACGGAAGCAAAAACCGAAAGCGATTGTTCACAATCTCAAATCAATAATATTCCCATCAGAATTATTGACATTGATGAATCATCCACCTGTCAAATCCACCTAAACCATGACAAGTGGGAACAAGTAAACTTTCCCCGATCCTCCGCTCGAAAATCCTCAAATCTTTCTTTCGAGGCTTGCATCGCTGACGATGAAACGGGCGGAAGAGATGATGGCTCAACTTTTAGGTCTTCGAATACACTTACTATTGACAAAGTATGTATCAATGGAAATGATATGAGAGAGCTCAACGTGCTACCAGACAACAAACGTCAAACTAGGTCCAAACTACCCACTCATTCATTAGAAGGAAGAACCGATGACGCTCATAGTACCACTTCCCATCAAACCTTGTACCATTCAGTCCCATTGAGCCACGAGGAAGAACAAAGTAGGATTAGTCAGCCTCACCCAACGGCTCGTGGACTTTGGGACAGACAACGAGGATTGGGCCAACAATCGTGGTTGGGAGAATTTTCAAATGAAATAACACGACGACGCGACGGCGACGACTTTCAAATAGTCTCACACACAGCAGTCGGGAATTTCCCACCACCCCAATTACAACAGGCACAAGAGCACGAGTTGACTGAAATAATTAGTACTTGGTTCGTTAGAGTTATGGGAGAGGCTGCAGATAAGGCCTTGAACTCGCCTACGGAAACATCAGGTGGGTCAAAAACACCCAATACACCTGCTTGTTTAAACAATTACTAGTCATTCATCTCGTAATCCCATATTCTCACACAACATGGGAAGCAACAACTACATACATGTGTACGAAGCTTTTATTATCACTTCCTACTAGATAAAATGTCTGCTCTGCTTTCACGAGAAACTACGTCTGGCGTTGGCTGTCATTCACTCTTTGACACCAAAAATGAAGAACATCAACAGAGTGTAGAAAATCCTTTTTTGATAAGCCCAATTTCTGGAACGAGGAAGGATGCTGTCGAGTTCCTGAGAAGTGATGTTGATGGTGAAAGCAAAAACCAACAGGCTAACAAGCGTGGCGTGGAAAGAAAATCAAGTTGTGACGAAAATCTCAATTTATCAGTTCAACAAGAACGAGCAGAATGGAATTGGCGTTGTTGTCCGATGCAACGAGTGCAGGATTGGATCAGATCGACGACGACGTCAACTAGTGACAAAATGTTTCTGGAGTCTAGAAATCATTCCATCCAAGCACAAGTACGTGCAGCTGAAAATACAGGTATGAGTCTGAAAAACAACTTTTGTTAGTGGTTTATTTACAGAGTTGGATGAACTGCTCATTCATGACAATAATAGAGAAACGCGAGTTGCGATTCAAGGGGTTTGAATATGTAAAATTGTGGTAGCCCAAATTCTGGTTGCCTATTGACATTGCAGGGCTAACGTACGTACGTACTTACATAAATACGTGACACTTGCTCACGATCCATTATTTCCTCAATTGGAGAACCATTCACAGAGAGGGGAAAGTTTCTACATACATACATATGTAAATATATGTAGACTTACATGTCAAAATTCAGGACGAGACAAATGAAACTTTCAAGGGCACTTGAAAGTTTTATGAATTGAGAATTGAGATACTTGCATTTCAAAATCATTAGTTTATCCAATAAAAACCTGGTGAACGTTGAATTTGAAGTATGTATGTATGCACGAGGGCACGAGTATATGCACTTAACCTTCTTGACGACCTGGTTCTGTTCATAAATATACAAGTACAGTTTTCGTAATTTGTTTTGAAATTATCTGCAGGCACTTTCGTATTATATAGAATCCTCATCGTCTCCTCTCGGTCAAGTCAATGACAGCCATTTATATATTTCAGAGAAAAGTGAATTTTCGGCAAAGGAGGAAACTTCAATGGATACTTCCAAGAAATTTAGTAAGCAAAATGTAACGTACCCAAAACCAGCATAATCTTGAAAACTCAAATGAAATCACGCATCTGCAGGAAATGCAGTCCACTGCTCCAAGGACCAGATACGTCGTGAACAAATTCATTTTTTGAAAAGAAATTCAGATTTTGGGTAAGTGCATATCAAAATGCAATAGAATTGTTGAATCCACATCAGAAACTGAATAATGTTTTTAAGTCAGAGTAGGCCTCATGCACTTGTCGTGTTTGTTTGTCCGGTTTGCGATATCTCTTGCAAAACCTGTCCGATTGACTTCAATCCTGGTACACGTATTCTAGTATTGGGCGAATGAGTAGTAAATTTCAAAGATGAGCAAAATCTGTCAAGTGGTTGACAGGTGGGGGTCATATAGGTTGGGATCGTTGGTGTAGACTATTCGGAAAGGTCGTAGCGGTAAATGTTTGGGGGATTGGTCATGTCCCAAATCTTCCAAAATTCCATGAGCACACTAGGAATAAATTATTGGAGATACCCAGTTATCTGCGTGACGTCCACGGATGTTTGAAAATTCGGAAAAACCTCAAGTTTGGCATGAAGGTGAAAGTCAGAGGATATCTACGAAGTAACCTTCTCGAAATTGTCCACTAAGGTGATCCGTACTGGTTTTACAAATCAGTCGGGGAAAGCCCGAATTTTGGCATGCTGCATATACAGGAAAATTGACGCATAATAACGATGACACTTTTAAAATATTGGTCAGGGGGTCTCGAAAATGGTAATCTCACTAGCTTTAGAAATTAAGTAACGAAACGAATGACTGACTGACTCGGGCTATTTGAGACTGCACTGTTATCATCGTATTCATTTCATATTCCATTCCCCGAAATCTCTATGGACTTGTATGCTCTTCTTCGACTGAGGCAGAGTTGGAGAGCAAGTTAGAATTAGAGAAAATTATCAGTAGGGTGCAGTTGTAAAGGTGACATCGAAGAAAGGCAATCAACGTCAGTAATCATGTCTTGTTTTTGTAGACTTGTCATTTCAACGTTCTTTGTTCTCATTTGTATGAACTTTGTATTATGATTATTAGACATACGCCTTGTAGCTTGACTTCTTACCCGGGTTGTTAGTTTTAGGAGTGAAATGGCTCAATATTTACTAGAAGTCAGAGAAGCGTGCATGCCTGCTGTGCTTTCCTGCAACTCTTGAGAGTAGCCTGACCAACTAATAGGCATTAAATTACGAAACGGCTGTCAAAATACGAGGAAAGCGACTTGGATAATCCATGCAGGGTGGATTAACTTGTTTTATTCTCATTATTTCCAAAGCCTCCAGCTACAAGGTGTATCGACTACACAATGCGCGAGCTCTCGCCGTAATTCTTCGTCTTCAACAACTGAATCTCATCACTCCGTCGAAACGTCTACCACAAACCAATTTCGTGCTTCTTCCCACAACGACATATTAGCTCCTGTCAGCAACAATTACAATAATACTAGCTCCAGAGGAGCGGATTTGGAGTATTCCCCATCTGCCATGTCGCTGCTTCAAAATTTGTTTGACCCCGACGACTCTGGTGACGAAAATCCATTTTTGAGAGACACTGCTCTCGAGTTGGACTGCTCGGAGCTGGAGTACTCACCACGATCGAGTGACATTGACGACGATGATTTTGACTCAATTTTCTGGGAGGGCTTCATCCACGCAGAAGACTTTAATATCATTTTGAAGCCTTCAATTTGATTTCATACCAATCCTAATGAACTTGGAAACGAAACGAACATTGGAACCATTATCATGCACGAAACCGTGCCGTGATGCGAGGAATTTGCGCTGATTGATTGCCATACCGTGCATATTTATTTATCCGAATTTATTGTGTGGTATTTGTAATAAAAATCACTGGTACCCTTGTAAATGGCGACCACGTACATGCAAAACCTTAAAAGTGAATCAAACAAATAAAAAACCAGTATCAATCTAAACTAAATTCTTTCGTTGATATTGATAAGTGTCCAAGAATGTCTTACTCAGCTAGTCGAAGCTTAGTGATTATTTCGGATGTAGGCATTCGTGCAAATATAAAATTCATGTCCCGACTGAATCTCATTTTTTTCATGTATGATGCTTATTTCTACATATAACGTTCATACATACTTACGTTCATCTCCGTCTGATGAGATAACCTAATCTATGATCAAAATTGAATATGATTCCTTTCGAACTTTATATTATCATTACTTTTACCATAAATTGTACACTTGCAAAATCTCCCATTTTTTCAAGGCTAGTTGCGTACAAAAGTCAAGTCGCTACCTTTCCCAACAACTACATAAATAGTCTTAACATGACAATCAGCTATCTGGTGAGGCGAGACTTGAGTCGCACTATTTATTTCTCAAGGTTAAAGAAGCGTTCTATACATGTTTTCGGCTGGAACCAAGTGGACGACTGTCCCAATTTCCAATGTACATAATTAGGCGAGAAAGTGTTGAAAGCAACAAAAAGTTAGTGAATGGGGACAATGAAAGTAAGTAAATTTTATTCAACAAAACAACATGTTAATAAAGCAAAAGACATGCTTATATACGTGTATACAGACAATGAAAGCGTTATTTCCACGTATAAACAAATGCATGAAACTATCATTCACACCATAGTCATCATTTACGCCTTCTGTCATAAACGCGGATAGAGCTGTATACATAAAACTTTGGGAACATGAATGAGTATTTTATATATATCAATTTTATTATTATTCGAAAATTGATGGATTGCTTTGTTCATTTCGGCATTGATTCTGGCTTTGTACTTTATTTAACCTTGGGAGAAAGTTTAATATCTCAATTATTGAGCTTCCAAGGTTGTGGTTACAAAAGTTGTTTGCGTTGGTGGGTTTTTACCATGCTCCCAGATACGTGCTATTGACTGAAACATTGAATAATGTTGACTAAAATTAATCGAAATGTGTGTTGATTTTGATTACGCAACTGCTTCGTAATAACCCAAACATCATTTCCAAAGATTCCCTTCAACTTAAAGTCTATTGGTTCACGTCGATCCGACACGAAAGACTCGCAGAGTTAAATTATGTACATATTTATATACGGAATTATTATCTAAAATATGACTAATTATAAATAACGGGTGGTCTACCTGATCAAGGACTAATCCTAATTTTATTTCGACTTAATAGTCGAATTGTATCATTTCTCTGTATTCAGCATAAATAGTACGTCCATGCATAAATAAATTGTACACCTCGGAAGTCAACATTTTTGGTGGACGCTAGAAACTGTTGGAAGCTGCAAGTATGCATTTGCACATAGAGCAGAGTTGAGTGTTCTTGAAGGCTTATTGAGCAAAAAATAATTACATGTCGTGTATTACATAATGTCATTCATGAACTGGAGACAGTAATAATTATGCCAAAGTCTTTATCCTCCAACCAGTTTGGCTTTAGAGTTTGAATAAAGTTGATGTAGCTTGAGTGTGTTTGCTTTTAATTATCCGCCTCTCCTCGCAATCCTGTAATAGTTCGGGGTGTACCTTACATATACGTCATCAACATTTGTGTAAATATAGGCCTTGTTTCCAGGTTGTCGAGTTTAAACCTTTGCTCTGTTCTCATTCGGTGAATGCAGCGTAAATTTTACATTTCATATCAAAATAAACCCTCGAAACACAGGCAACCAAAGAGTGAAACTTTAATGATTATCACATTAGTTCAAAATCTGTCAAAATTGACACGTCTAATGTGTTTCAACATATGTAACGTTTGACTTCGTCCACATGGTCACTGGGGTATAAAATTCCTGTTCAACGTTCAAATCTCACGGTCACCGGGTCACCGCAGGTCAAAATGACATATTCCGTTGGATAGGTGTTTGGAAATATAATCGAGTCCTCACATAATGCTGCTCTAATTTTAAAAAAATCACGATCTGTGACCTGGCGCCGTGACCTTGTGACTTATTGTACCATTTTTGAAGCTCGCCCTGTGTCTTGACGTTAGGAGTATATATTAAAAGTTTTAAGTTTATCTGTCTTTTCGTTCATGAGTTATCGGACGGATGGACGGACAGACATAACGGTCTTATAAGGGCAAGTTTGACTCTCATTCTCAGGTTGATGAGCTGGTTCTTGGACTGGACATGGAATTCACATTTAGTTCAACTTAAGTATTCATCCTTTTGACGAAAGTGAAAGTGCGTATTCGAAATTTACTTAGTTCCTGGATGATTCTGTTTTGTGTTTCATTATGAAATTCAGCTCATTGTGTAACTCACAACATGCTCGGTAACATTTTTTTCTACTTCATTTCTGAATTAATCTGAAATTCATTCACTGTCACTGTGTTGCTCGTGATATCACAAAAAATGGAGGATGGATTCACACAATCTCAGAAAAGTCACTTTCCGAGAAAAACTGAGAGACTGGCTGAGTTGAGGTAATCGCGCAAATCACAGTGCTCAGCAACAAATTCCATCAAATTGACTTAGAAACTAGTTCAGTGATTCATTAGTGGATGGTCCAGTCCACAATTCTCAACTTTCTCCAAACTTTAATGCAAGACTAGACAAGTCATTTGATCCCACTCGATTAAATAATCCTCCTGTTCTAAAATACAGTGCTTAGCAGCCCGTAAATGAGCGTATTATTACTAACGAACATTACTTCTACTGTGGATTCCACGAAACTTCGACACATGCCGATTCTTCATGCACTTGTTCCTAGTTTAGTAAATATGATTGGATGATGAGTTAAGTCGTAATTTCAAGTCCTACGTAAAATTTCCTCGATTTCCCATAATGGGGGCGAAAGTCAATGCGATGCTCGACCTGCTAACGTATGTGTGCAACTAATCATAAATAATGGCAGTTTAGTTCATGTTATAATATTTGTATAGTATTTAAGTACTTGTAAAATGTGTAAGCACATCTTTCTCTTCTTCAGCACCTTAACTTGTAGATGTACCAAGAACCCATCCCATAACTTATTATTTCTTGACTACTGCTTCACATTTATCAAGAATTATATGTGTGTGTGTCATTTTTCGTTGAGCTGACTTGTTGCTTGTTTTTTCACCAGGACTTACATATTATATAAATATATGGATATAAGCACTTTTGGAATAAAATGTGCTACAATTTAATCTTCTTGCTATAATAAGATCACAGAATTAGTCAGTTATCCTACATATTTATAGTGCTGCTCACTATATGGATGATACAGGAAGTGATTAAACTTGAGAATGAAATCGAATATAAACTGTGTATTTACAAAGAGTTCAAAGATTACGGACCCTGTAAATATCTTTCTTCAATCGTTCGTCGCTGGCATGAATGGTTGAGTGGCTGCAGTGGTGGTGGTCGTGGGTACGACTGAAATGACCATAGACCAAGATTGGCTAAGTTGTATGGGTGGTGAAAGCAGTCGGAGAAAGGGAATCACTTCCACCATGTTGCTCGTATCTGCAGAGAGAAGAACGTGCTTTTCTGTGTGCAAACTTGATCAAGTATTTAAGCTATAGTTGGTTTCTGTGTATGATGCTTCGTCGTCGTCTTCTTCTTTTCATCTCGATCTCCTAGACTGCTTTTTGACCCGGTTTAATTCTATACTCTCGACTTGAATTTGTGTCGCTCGAACCAACACGTATTGCTTCAGCGTACATAAGCATATCCCACTATTTAGAAGAGATTAATTTAACAAAGTCACCTTTGCAATACTCGAATGGATTAGATTCAAAGCATTTCATCGGAGCTGGTTGAGTGAAGAGTGAAAGCCACCCTCTTTAAATTGCATTTCCCAATTTGGATCAAAGAAAGGATCACTAATCCCGAGATAATGAAACTTTTCCTCGTCAGCTGGAAAACATTGATAACATTTTGTTTAACAGGCATTTTGAAAAGAAAAATTACTTGCTGACAGCTTTCCTATCCGCGAATTAACTCAAATTCCGGATGGATTTTTTAGATCTTTCAATGAAATCAGAATGGGCAGTAAAAATTTTGGGGTTTTATGCCTGTCGCATTATGATTGTCGTAATGCTGAAACTGAACTTGAAGAAATTCCTCATTCCGTAGTAAAACCGCATCATAAAAAAGATTCTCATGTCGTCAGTCAGGGTAAAAGAGAAATCACAAAAAACCACTTAGCGATATTCGTGTAATGATATTCTATTAAATCTTAACAACTTTTCTAAAAGTATGAACCGCTCTCTTTATTTATATGAAACGAATCAAATGCATACAACAAATCAATAAATTATTGAAGCCGTAAAAGGCAGCAGGTTAAGCGAATAAGTTAACTCCAGTCTGGAAGCAGCCCAAGGATATGCAAAGATTGGTGCTTCTGAGACAGTCTTAGATTTGATGAAGTCGGGAAACATCTTTCGCTAATGTAAACAAGTCGCCGGTATTGCCCGGTGTGGATCAAAACATGAATGAATTTGTTTATTTACTTTACTTTTTGGCATGAATTCGTTTTACAGGTACATAAAGTTGTGCTATACACGTAACACCATACAGATACTTAGATACGACTAGGTACAGGAAACATGAACATCAATCAGACATCCTAACCACATATACATAACAAGAGAGAGAGTTTTGGTGGGATTGAACCGAAATGTTCCTCGTTAATCGGTTCATTTTATGACGTAATAAAAATATTTTTAGATGTTAGCAATAACGCTGCCCATACTGAGCATCCATCGGAAACGAAACTATCATAAAACGATCATCACAGACCAACTACCCGACTTAAAATAACATGACTATAGTGTACAAACTAGGAGCATTTTGTTGGTGGTTTCTTTGTGAAAGTGTAATTTATTTAGTTAACTCGAAAACCTCACTCACTCATTGAAATGTGTGGTTCCTGCTTGTGTAGTATATAAATTTATTTTGTTACAAAATGGGATCAAACATGTATCTAATTACACTAAAAGCTGAGTAGGGGTACAAATTAGTAAATGGACCAGAATCTGGTCCATGATCGAGTCGAACCTATACGTGTCTACACACTTGGAACCTCTCTGGCTCACTCCAGATTCCGCGTTGAGTAATTAAATATTAATACGTTGGGTTACTCCAAGCAGCCCAGTATTTATGGAAGGAAGAGTGTCATTTGAACCTGTCAAAATAAGTCATGTATTTAATCAAGGTGTATAACCTCTAGCTAAGGATGATTAATTCGGCCAGATAGATATGCCACACACACATTACCCTCCATTCACTGCCCACTGCTTCTGCACGTGCCTTAGAGTTATGACCCTAGTAAATAGACTTATCGCTAGACCAGGTGTGTAGGACATAGGTACGAAGACGGGCAATTCTGAGGATAAACTTTGATAATTGTGTCGTTTTGATATCGTATAACTACTAAACACGTATAATTTTATGCTGTTATTTTTGCAAATGGCAAAGCAGCATGAAACCATTCACTTGTAAATTGATTAATTAATGAAATGTCTGACAGAGATTTAGACTCAAGGTCTAATTCAAACCAAGGAATCGCCCAGAGTACACATTACGAAGCCATCAATTCTCTTTCAAACACGCAAGGCCAATTCAAATTGAATTGTTGTGTACATAGTCTCAATCGTTGGTGGGTTCGTTAGGTAGGAGATGAGGGTATCATCATTGGTACATATCCAGTCGTATGGGGGAAAACTAGATGAAATTTTCAACGCTAGCTCTATATCACATATTCCCACCACCTCCTTCCAAATCCAAGTCAAACTGCAGGCTATTGTTGAGATGGTGATTTTTTTCCATGGGTGAAGAAATTGTTACGAGCTGAATGTTGCTTACACTTGCATCACCCAGAGTATTATTTCGGGTAAATCGGGGAGTGGGCGTGCAAAGGGCAGAGCTGTCTTCCTCCTCCGGATCGAAACTACTAATATTTCTTCTTGGCTTAATATTCGCACCCCTGCCGGCACCCAGAGTGAAGGACGTGGTGTTTGTCGGGCTGGTGGAATTCAAATGGTTATTGTTGACAACCATGAGACCATTCTGAACTTTGAGACCATCTTGAGTATGGGGGACGTGTCGATTGAACTCCCTGGATGTAAGTGGCACCAGACTTGTTGTTTTCGTTCGACGTTGGCTCCCATACAGATTGTCAACTGCAGTGGATCTTGTCCCACGCCGATGTCTGTGACCTTGATTGTTGTGGTTTTGATTTCTATTAACCATGGGAATGTGACCCGGAGGAAGCTTCGAGTTATCACTGCTGGATCCTGAAGCTACAGAGCAGAGACAATCACGGGGCTTCCAGCGAACTCGAACTCCGTACGGGGGCCTATCAAGCCAACAATAAAGAGATGGTTACTTTTAAATTGAGGCAATTACAGGAATGTGTGCTCTCATTACTTTACTCTATTTTTATTCAAGGGAGGAGAGAAAGATTTAGAGGCGTAGTTGAGTTCACAAACAGGGTGCAGCATTGTGGTTTCATGGTGGTGGAGACATGCAGTGCGGTGAAAGTGCGGTGAAAGTCACGATTTGCCAGTAATTGTGCATTTCGGAGAAAGATACCAAAAGGGGTGAGGTGAGATTTTGTGTTAAATCATCCTTATCTTATTCATCGCTGGGGAAAGTCGTTTTATAATTGCGGAGAAATGTAGTGAGAGTGAAAGTTCTAAAATATCATATCACCCGACGAATGCTTGTTCAAATCATGCTAGTTTGTTTGCATGGGGTAACGAAACCTTCTGGGTCTACGTAGATGAATAAAGCTCATAGTTGATTTTCCAGTCGTACAAAAGCTAATGTATGATGAGTGTAACCCAATTAAATTAAGTGCAGACGTACACAGTGTGACTTGACTGTGTAACTTGAATATTAATATGGATCAAATCGCAGACACGTGTCCTGCTGCATACAACTACAATGAGTCATTTTTGGGATTATTAAAATTGAACTTTCTCCAGAGCTTTACAAATGACTCCAATTATTCTCAAGTCGATCTGGCGACGTTTCCGAAATTGCCTAGATATCTTGCAACCTTGGAATTGGATTACTGTAATCCGCGAAAATTGTCGTGTAGCAAGAAAAATTCACAGGATTTTATAATGATATCCAATTACGTTGATTAAACATAACATGCAATTATCTAGAAAACCACGTGATGCTTCAAGGTCATCATTTAAATTATTTCGTACCTATAATGGAATGAATTTTCCGCGAAACTCTCACGCATCAAAAGTACAAGTATGCACAAGGAATGAGAGATGATTAAACCATACCATGTACAAAATATGCGTTGGTACAAGTGGAAGTCCCAAGGTTTGCAAAATAATAAGAAGTGAAAGTAAATCCTGATTTGATGGCGAGAAAAGAAAGTAAAATAAACAAAAGAAAACTAACCACTGAAAAATCCTAAAATGAAATCGGGAGGTTGCCTGAAGGGAGCGGATGCCAATTAACACCAACAACATCGTTGGTTGTCGCAAACTCATTTGATTTGAGTTTACGAGTATTACGATTATACTGGAACTGCTGCTGGAAGAGTTCCAAACCAACAACACCATCATCGCCCAAGAAATCTAACCTGTCGATTCGCTCCAGTCGACAATTGTTGGCGAGCAGAGTTTGTCGAATCCGCATTTCACTTTTCCGCCTTTGATGACTCCGGATGTGGAATAATCCATAAATCAGAGGATTCAAACACTAGAATTCCGAAATGCGGAAATAAAAAGATTTTGAAAATGCACAAGTTAAATATGCATTAGATTAAGTTAACTAACCGAGTTAGCGCAGGCAAATAGGAAAAGACCTTTGGAATTATTAAAATTATTAAAATTATATAATTATCGAATTAGGTAAGCAAATTATTTATAATAAAATACCTTTTTGAATTCGGTGATCCACCATTTTCGCACTTTCTCTATCGAACCAATACCTGAAATTGGAATTATTGTACTTCTTTAAACTTGCATGTATTACTGACATTGACTATATTTAAAATATTTCGTATAGAATAATGCAGACCGCAGGCCAAATATCGATAAAACTCTGTCTAAATTAATTTAATTAAATGATTAATATCAATCTAGACCGCGTTGATACTTTACTTGTTGATACTGAGAATAGATTATTTTGATCCTTTAATTAATTTTCCTAAACCTCATCTCATTACTATTTGCTGTCTGACCACGATTGGAGGAAATGATTGTGTCGATCAATCTGGGCAACGTTTGTGTCAAGGACCCATTTACATCAAAGGGTGAATCTTTGCAGTATGTACATATACATCTTTGTAGTGATAACTGCTGCACTACTGAATATACCCGATATAGTATTCTCAGCTTGCTATGTACATATTTGAAATTGTAAAAATGGCATTACTAAGTTGCTGGAGTATTAAAACTTATGTACGACTAATGACTGTAACATTGGAAGTATATACATATCCGACTACTATTTCCGCATTTTTTAACTATACATTGCAGTTTACTCTAGGTAAGCAAATATTCGGCCGGAATGTCGGAAACGGTCCGGGTTAAAAGCGATGTGAAATTTTATGAAATGGCATAAACATAGACAACAGTGCATTAATCACTCGACAGTAAATGAATCAGCGGTTCATACGCAATCTGCTTTCTTTCACCGCAGCCAATTACTGTTTGCATAGTTTTGGTTCATTCATCCCACATTTTACTGATCCTGCCTGTGAGCTTGACGATTTCCCTTATCCCTTATTACTGCATTCAACGGACTCATCATGCAATCAAATGTATTGGCTTGTGTATTAAACCAACAAAGGTTCACCGTTGTGCACGAGTCGTCCCAATGATGATTGTCCTAATTAGGTTGTCGTACAATTTATTTCCCAAGTTGCTACAGGATGTTCAGATTCTGTAAGTCTCTCATTTGTGGTCTCTTCTCTCTCAACAAATCTAACCCTCTTAATGTTGGTTTATTCTGTTGAAATACCTGTTACAGAGCCATCGTGTTTACTTTGATTCTCGGTTTCCTGACATACAGACATGTAGTCTAGATAGAATTCCCGGTATGTCACCTCATTTGCATAATATTTTGGTGCATTAGCGAGAGATAAAGAGAGAGACCTATCTTACTCAACATGGAAAGGCTGTATCGTCGAAAATGGGCATAGTGAGATTTATATAAATTAGGTGACCCGAACAATAATTTTAGTAGTGGAGATATTTTTGGCCAACGGTGGGTGGATAGACTATTTGCACTTATTTGATACAGCCCAACAAACAGAATGCATTAAAATTCCAAATTTAAAAATTCATGTGCTTCTAAGACGTCATTTTAGACGTATTTGCATACTACAATTAGTTGGACCTAGATTTTGACTAGCAGTACTACATTTTATAATCTACATTTTCTTACCACAATGACATGACGTTGTAAGGTGTCCAACAAAGGAAAAAAGTAGCAACGATCACGACAGTCATTTTCAAAGTTCTCACTTTGGCACGAGTTAAAGCCTCCATGGACTGAAATTAACATATTAGAAATTTAGTTTCATTAGTGACACCCAATTCTCAACTTTTTAGTGGAATAGAAAATAGTGGGCGAAAGTTCCAGGGTTATAAAAATATAAAGAGTTGAATTGATATTTGACAGGAGAATAAGGTAAATTTCATGTGGTTGAGTAATTTTGTACCAGAATAATTGAAATTCGTTAAAAAATAAAATAAATAGAGGAATACAATTACTATATAGACTATTGTTAAATATATTAAATGTCATTACAGGAATTTATTAGATTTACACTTACCGAACGTCGGAGCTCCTCGCCTGAAAAGTTAAAACGAATATACATATAAATCAAACTGTTTTAGGAACTTTTTTTCAATTTTCGAGGCAAGTCAATTAACAAAATCAGAATATAATGTGTCCCAGTAACACATGCCAAGTCAAATCTCTGTCACGATATCGTCATCATCGTTATGACTTCAATCGACATGAAATTCTCAAAGTGATTTGACTACATTTGACTTTTGCGGAGATAACCGGAGGCTATAGGACATTTCTTTGCTGACTAAACTTTGCAGTAGCAAAGAATTTATTTTAAATGAGGGCACTTTTATGCGTATGTACGTAGATGACATATAGTGATTCTCAAGTAAATATAATTTTCATGGAGGTTTTGGTTAAACACCAACGCTCCAGATTTTGTATCTGTACATTTTATGCACTCTCTGAACAAGTACATATCTAGAACCTGAGGCTAAATAAAAATGTCAATGTCAGAATTAGTACCAATATTTCTATTTTATTTTGGGGTTGTTGATCTGTCTACTTACTAAACAAGCATTTTCATGAACGAGATACTAAAGAACGTCTAAGAACACTGGGGTGCAAAATTACGAGGAATAATGTCCAATGCACCCGCGTCGTTTAATGCATAAAGCTCAGTTCCTTTTATTTTGATATGTAAACTGCTTTCTTCGTTCGCTTACCGTTTTTTCGAAGTGCATTCACTTTAAAAATCTCGCAGAGAATGGAAGCGTAGCTGAAGACGATGACCACCAACGGGAGCCCATACATCATCGTGAAGCCAAAAAAATTGTAGGCTAACTCCGCTCCTGGAGTGGAAAAGGTTCCGAGGGTGATACACTGAGAATACCATGTAAATTTGGGATGGTGCTCGAGGTGAAACACGTAAGACTGCAAATAATTCCCAATATGTCATAGCCGTGTCTCATCAAAGTTATTGTGCGTGGGCAAATCTTGGGGCGGACAACGTCTGAGTAATGAGCAAGACTTACTTGGGGAAGACTGCAAACAAAACTGCCTCCCCAGGCCAAGTACAGCATGAGCCGTCCTCTTTTGTTAGCTTCCGGTAATGCGAGAGGTCGAAGGACGGCGAAGTATCTGTCGAAGCTGATGCACATCACAATAAAACCGGAAAGGAAGAGCCCAAATGTGCGAAAAAATGACATGAATCGGCTGTGAAGAAATACAAGCTTATAAAATTACGTGGCAAGGAGAAAGAAAACCATTTTATAAATTGCACAAACCACATGAAATCGCCAGCCTTCCACGACACTGTAATGTTCCATCCGATCTGTAAAAAAGTTTAGCTTTTAAAGGAACTCTAGTGAATAATAGTGTCAAATTATATACTCCACATTTCAAGTGCAATTGGTACTTGTGCATAGTTTCCTTCTGGTTCAAATATTTGTTACAGTTGACAATGTACCTATTTATATTATGGTAGACGACACATCGTTCGTTTTTGTTATGCTTGAACAATCCCAAACATTCTCTTGCACAAAAAAGTTTAAAAACTTTCGTAAATATATTTTCATTTCACTAAACGCTTACGTGGAGTTAATACAGTTGTACCACGTTAATTAACACATCATCATTTTAAATTTGGCTAAATAAAGTAATGTCGGAGGGAGAAGAGAAAGTTCAGGTAACTCAAGATTCGAATCGACTATGTAGCAATACTTGGTGAAAATCCGTACATTACTACAGCTTACGTATGTGTTTTTGAACTATAGACAACTGCTCACATGGAGTAAGGAGATAAGTTTCTGTAAGTTGATCTTAGGCAATATTAAGTTAGATAAGATGTCGTCTGGAGAAAGTTCACTCTACAAGTTCATTCATACATACATTTGACCTCCCAAAGTTTCAGTCATATGTCAAAACCTATCAAGAACAACATGTTTTCACACTTCAGCCGTAAAAGTTTTGAATTTATATTTACCACTTTCGACCACCAACTTTCTAGACATGGACATTGTAAGAGCATCCCCGACGAAAAAATGTGGTTTTAATAAAGTTGCGAAAAGACAACTTTCTTTATTAAACATTCAAAAGCACAGGGTAGCGCGAAGTTGGTTATTTGGAAAACTTTATAAATTAGCGATTTCTTTCGACTCATTTGCATGCACATATTTTACAAAATAATGGAAAGAAAAACAAAAGAAAGGTGCAGAATCGTAACTTTTTCATCACATGAATACCGTACTTTTAGGTGTAAATTGGAGTAGCTATTGATTTCCTTCATCAACATTATTAAACGTCAAGCAAGTCTACACATGAATAAATTGGGAATCTTATTTAACAACAATTCTTCATAGAAGTCATATAAATAGTTTCCTACATATGTTTGATGCCAAAGGCGACGTTCTTTTAATCCTGATATGCTCTCAATCTCAAATTAAAATAGCATGTCAGTTCATTTGCATAAAGGTACGGAAGATTTATGTAACATGGGAAGCTCATAAAGCCGGAAATGGGCATTGTGAGATTTATGCAAATGAACTGACAGGCTGGTAGTTTAGGAGTATACATATGCACAAAATAGATGTGTCGTTTCCATCAGAAGTAAAAATTGCCTCCTACTTATTTCAAAATGTTCATATTTAGCGTATAATAAGTTTCCTGTCATTGTAAAAGTAGTTTTGTCATTATTATGTATCATGTAGGAATTACCTCCAACGGCATCATCAGGAATGTGACAAAGAGGTCGGCTATGGCCAAGTGCATGAGGAGGAGATTCACCCGGTTCAGTCTCGCCTTCATCCGAATTCTAGGGAGAAAGGTTGCAAACAAATATTAGAAAATTGTGACATTAGACGAACCTTCTTTCTAATTGGATACTTTTCAAAGTAGTCCGATCCTAAGTACTTAGTTTATATTTAAGTATCCATATTTAAGCATATTTCCATCTCCTAAACATTCATATCATTTGGCTCACTTTAGAGCAAAGAGGAGAAAAGGAAGAGTTCATGATTATGAATTCTGTTATTTTTTTGTTTCCTAAATACACCTGCTCTTCTTCAGGATATTAAGAAACTTCCTATTCGTCTATTTTTAATTAAATTTATGGGAGAAGCAACATCTTAGCCTTCTTTGCGAGTCAACCAAAAAGCAAAAAAGAACTAATGAGCTATATTCTTTTATTAAATTAACAAACTTTTATGACATTAGCCATTACTTGAGTTGTTACCAAACTGCTATGCTCATTAGCATAGCTGTATATTTATTATTACGCAATACAAAGAAAGCAAGAACCAGCCCATATTATTAGTAATAATTATTTCCCATACAAATTTTAGTTTGCAGTCACTTAATAAGTCAGAATTATGTGGGGTTTGCCATAAACCTTTAAAATTGTACATAAGTACATATTAAGTGTGTATTATGCATGTAATAGGCTTGTGTTATGTGTGCATGGTGGGCACTTGGAGATTTATTTGTCGTTTCCAAACTTTTCATAAACAAATTCCACGCAATTATTTACTTTTCTAATTTTTGACTTCTCAATATAATCAGAATGACGAAGTACTCCTGCAATAAAAAATTAACAAGTTCCTTAAGATGTCGTAATTTGAGAAAGAGTGGATTCACCGTATGTATCTAACTATGTTTCATAGGGATAAGGGCTACATAACGCAACGACAAGCAATATTTTGCTGTAAGTATGTATAAGAAATTCTAATTTTTCGTGGGTTAACTGCTTTAATTTGTTCCTCGGAGAAAACATTTCAAACGTTTGAATAATTATAAGGCATAGTCCGATTTGTCTGATCTCCTCTCAAAGTAGTCAGTAGAATTGGATCGTTCTGCACGCTGGTAATAACTCTGAAGTTCGTAGTAAAATACTTTAAGAAGAGCATGCATATTTTGCGGTTTACTCCCCAATGACCATGTTTAAAACACATTTGTATGTACAAATTCTAAATTCAGGCAACTTATGGCAATTGCTTGCGTGGGTAAGCTTGACGAATTTTATAGAATGACAAGTTAGTACATAACAAAGCCCACATCAGAGCCCACGAGCAAAGATCCACCAAGTGTTAACAAATTACTCGTGCAACGTGACAATAAATGGACTCCATTAATACTTAATAGCAGCTCAGAGGAAACATCCCACTTTGCAACATTATTTCTCGTAAAAGCAATAAAGCAGTTTGACATTGATTGAGGATGGGGTCTTGCTTTCTCTAGTCGTCAACCTATTAAATGTGTCGTGATGCGCATCTTACAGTGTTGGTACGTAGGTACAGTATGTAACTAAATTGTAGATGCAACGACATATTTTTTATTTCGATATGATCCCACAATTTCTAAAATTCCGAACTTCGGGAACAAATGTCAAAAGTATCAACGGACAATTTCCGTTTCGTCGATTTTTAATGTCACACACAGGTCAAAGGTCAGCATTTTTTTAAAGATTCAAAATGAGAGGCCAAAAATAAAACTCCATGGATAATTTTTTTGGACTTTCCAATATTTTTTATTGGATGCGGCAAGGCCTCACGAAAAAAATGAGCTATCGTATACCATATTGACATCGAATACATGCCTTTGTATATTTCAATTGTTTGAATTTCGCCACGGTCACGATTTTAGACCTCCAAACTGTCCTGGGCGAAAAATTCCTGTGGGCGTCAAAAAAATCGTACACGGTCATACGATAGCTCATTTTTTTCGTGAGGCCTTGCCGCAGCCAATAAAAAATATTGGAAAGTCCAAAAAAATTATCCATGGAGTTTTATTTTTGGCCTCTCATTTTGAATCTTTAAAAAAATGCTGACCTTTGACCTGTGTGTGACATTAAAAATCGACGAAACGGAAATTGTCCGTTGATACTTTTGACATTTGTTCCCGAAGTTCGGAATTTTAGAAATTGTGGGATCATATCGAAATAAAAAATATGTCGTTGCATCTACAATTTAGTTACATACTGTACGTAGCTAGCTTGGAGAAAGACAATAATATACATTTTGATGACCAATTGTGTGCCAAAACTACTCAACATCAACGATGATGTTTCCTGGATCAACAGTTGAGTGTTCAGAAAAACCAAGATTGAGGAATTAGCACACGACAATTATAATTTCCATCCTTAAATCCACTACGCATATCGATTTAATAGAAATACCATAGGTCCATAACCAGAAACTTATGTCAGATTCCGCATTTTTTTGCCCAAGCGTTTTATGACATTTCAAGACATTAATGCAACAATTTCAGCATACTTGACCCACACGTGTCTTTAAATTTTTAATGAGTTTAACTTTTGCATGACGAATGTAAAATGCATAAATGCATATGCAAGTTATGCAACTAACAATTTAACCAAAAATAACTTAAAACGAATAAAGTGAATGCGTTTATTCAATGTTCAAAAAGATAGTAAGGAAAGTGTCTTGAAATGTACACTCGTTTATGTATAGAACGAGTTATCGGCCTACGAAACTGGCTTGGAATAATAATAAATATACATAATAAATTGGTTATATGCTAAAAGTACGAATTATATTTGCCTGCAATGTACCTCGCCAAATTTGTAATTAAGATGTGCATCTACCAACAAAAGCATAAATAAATGGGAAACACACTAACACGTTTATACAAATCCTAACGAGACAAATCAAGTAATCATTAAACTGTCCAACTCATTATGTGATGTAAATATCCGAGTCCAATGTCAAATATTTGCGATAAAATTACTTGTATTCATTCGTAATTGTCGCCTAATTAGCAGTTACGACTTACTTGATCATACTGTTGAGAACGGACAAATTCCCAATGGCTGAGATGAACATGAGGATGGAGTAGACAATGACGGAAAGAAGATGACCGTCATTAAACTGCATATCGAGCGGCAACTCATTTTGGGTCGTCGAGTTTCCATTTGATGAAAACCCCGTATCATTACTGTTCGCAGCCAACTGTAGCCCAGAGCTAAGCAGGATTTCTGCGGCGGAGGTAGGCGAGGAGAAAGTAGTGGGGGTTGTGGTTGGCGAAAATGTTCTGTTATGTAAGATCATGGCTATGGTCGATGCAGATTGCGGCGAAAATGGTTGCGAAATTCTTGCTCCCAACATTTCAGAAGTTTACACACTAGAGTTAATGGTGGTGAACTAAATGGAGCTTATTGTTCAGTATAACTTGGTGGTTCACAAGAACATTGTCCTTTTTTAGGTAGGAGAAGGTAGATGACAAATCATTTGACAAACTAACGGACACTGACATAAAATGAGACTGGCATAAAATGGGATTTTATATCCGGTGACCAATGTGGTAAAGTCATGGGAATTGTGCAACGTGTTCATACATAAAGATTCAGCAGTATGGCATTTGAAAATGTTTCAGAAATGGAGTATCCTGATAAAATTCATCTATGTCACCCATACACAAAACTTGGTATGTTTCACTTTCATGGAAATTATACATACTTCAACTTCCCGTGGTCCTTACACAAGAGGTCTTTCACTCGCTCACTCTGTCCCATTCCTCACTTCCTCCTTCGATAAATGTAAGCGTGGGAGTTTTGGTATGATGCTGGATATTTCATTGTCACCAAATTAGTCTTCGTTTCCATTCGACCACAAGTTCACAAGGGTTGATTCCCACATATTTTCCCAAAACGGAATGGCGTTGGGGACATTTCCGAAATTAAATTGAGTCGTCTGTAAATGTTCTGTTGTTTCCGGAGGAGGAGGTTATTTGAGGGTTCGTCGTCTCACTCAAGGTCTTCCTTCATTTTGCGGTCGTGGAAGGAGAGAGCAGTTCTCAGGATGTTTCCAGGTTTCTCAGCGTTGGGCAACCACTCAGCAAAATTCTCACGGTTCCATTGGCATTCTGAAAAGACAAACCAGTTGGTAAAAATTCAAGAAAATCCTGTGCAACATCTGAAGTGGCCATGCAGTTAAATGAGACAGCGACATTGTCAATCTCTTTTTCGCTGCCATCAGGGTCCTTTAACTGTTTCCTTGGAGGATTTCTAGACAGGGTCATGTCAGTTCAAAAATTCTCCAAATTTTTTTTACATATTTTAAAGTTTGGGAATATGCGCTATTTTTGCTGGGAGAGTTTGGTTGTCAAGAAAAATTTAATATTCTATAAACCGTCGTAAAATGATAACGATTTAATTTAATTGCAAATTAAAATAATTATAAAATAATTGAACTAGGATCGGTATCAAAAACGGTACGTAAAAATTTTTCGCATGCATTTATGACGTTTTATAGAATATTTTATTTTTCTTGACAACCAAGTTCTCCCAGCAAAAATAGTCCATATTCTCAAACATTAAAATCTACAAAAAAAAATTTGGAGAATTTTTGAACTGACATGACCCTGTCTAGAAATCCTCCAAGGAAACAGTCAAAGGACCCTGGCTGCCATGCATGCATGTACCAACAGACTGGCACCAAAAAACGATTCACGTTTGCATCACGTCTTTGTGTAGGTGGATCGGTGGTGGTGTTATAGTCTTTCAACATTCTTTCTCACGAGGACGTGCCTTAAAAAGGGCGAATTTTTCTAGTCTCCATTTTCCACGTAAAATAATATCATCGCCCCGATAAAGAATATGTAAATAGTGATGCTTCATTTGAAACTTTATTCAATGAAAACGGAGACATTTACAATGGAGCTAATTGACTTACACCTCTAAGAAAGAAAGTTCTGTCTCTGCTTTAACAACATAAAAGAAAGGTTGAAAAGTTGTATGTTAATTTTGTTCACTTGACATAAAGAAATGAGAGCGAGAGAGAGAGCGATTGCCTTACTCTGTGTCGAGAGTAGTTATGTCAGGCTCACTGGATTTATTCAATTTGGTCAGATTCCTAGATTTAGACGCAGCAGTAGTGCGACACTTTAATTTCCGGTCCGTCAAGCATGTTACTCAAACAAACTTCAAATTTTGCTTCAAAAAGACAAGAGTAGCAAAGAAGTCACCTTTAATTTAATTGAAATGTAACAGCTTTTCGGAGCGCCGCTTTCTATCGAGAAAATGACTTGTCTCAAGCTCGAAAGGGCAATGTAATTAGTGTTGAAAATTAGCACCGCACATGGACGAAAGGATATTTTGAATTAAAGTGTTTATCACCAAAACAGTTATCCCCAAATCCCAGCTTTGGTTGAGAAGGTGTTAACTCGTCTATAATTAAATTAAATATGGATTTATTTAGATTGGAGGTGAGGATGGTTTATGTTGACTCTCATCTCATCATTGTGAGTCAGTTGATGTCGCGATAATCATAATCCTCCCGAGCTGATTAAATTAGTCAGCCAGGTAGGATTCAGCAAAGCAAACTGACATTTGATATACATTGACCATGGATCCGCTGGTCAGACTCTGCTTATTGTTACTTACATACATTCATATATGCCTGGCTGTTACGTTCGACTTTATATAAACATTTGTCGCACTATGTACTAACAATGCAATTCTGCTTGTGTTCACCTATATTAAATGGTTTAGCGTATATCTGCCTAATGTATTTGTTTGGTTTGACACAATTGATTCAAGAGCGACATGCATATGTGCATATGTGAGATTACCTCGTTATGTAAATGTCAATCACTTATTGAAAACCGGGGATGGAGGAAAATTGTGATTAATACAAAATCTCAGTTTCCTCCAGTCAACCCCGATGACCACGTCAAAGCAGATTTCAATTTGCAGGTAATTGGACGTTAATTTAGAGATGTAATTTGGTTATGTAACTCACAGTTGCACCGAGTTCAGTAAATTAATTAGTGGAGATTGGAGTGTGGCAAGGAGATAGTCGGGGTCGGCGGTGGTGGTGTTTTTATGGTCTTCATTTGATGTGATGTGCGTGAGCGTGGGAGGCACTCGAGCCCTCGTTCTCAAAGTGAATCAACTTTCTCCAACTGGCGACTCCTGCTCGACGACGACTGGCTCAAAGCGCCCCAAATCCCCTCGTTTTGTCCTCTGGTCGTTCTTGCTCCTGCTCTGTCTCACTGCGACGCTTGGAAGCCTGTTCTTCGCCCAGTTCCGAGACTTCTCTCCCTGCCATCCGAGAAATTAACTTGTGGAAATTGTGAAGCCGTGAGATCTTTGCAAAGCTACCCAGTGAAACTTTCAAGTAGCATTTACAATACCAAGAACTCTGAACTTTTGAACTAACTGGAATTTATGTACGTACTCTGGTGTTTTAAACGTTTATATAAAAAATGAAACCATATTGCGCTGGAATTTCTAGTGTACAAATTGAAATTTATTACATTTATCAATCGACTACCCACGTAAAGAATGATATTGAGTAGTAGATGCGTAGAGGTGGAGAAATAGGTTCGGTTGTAGTAATTATTGTGGGCATGTGTAATTAATTGACGTGTTTTTTCAAGATTTAAGAAATTTTAATGTTGTAAATAGAATTCGGTACATGAATAAATTTCTATACCTTCATATGTTTTTTTATGAAATGAGAATTTGTAAATATCTCAAATTTGACCATGACGTGATTTTTACTTGGACCAGATGAAGATTGATAGGATGAATCAATTCAATTCCTGATGTGACCTGACTGAGGACAACGAGGACGCCTGACGACGAGGAAACTTTGTTCGACAGTATCCAATTGTCAAGATTCGAAAACAAAGAAAGTGAGAAAGTGAAAGTTGAGTCCATCAATGACGAAAGAAATCTTTGTTTTTCAGAGATGCTGCTACTGTCCCACACAGTTTTCAGTAGTTTTGTTTGATCTCAAGTAAAGCAGTAAACTAAGGCGCAAAACACTTCTGGGAACCAAGTGGTAAGAGTAATAAGATGTTAACCTTACAAACTATATTCCGACGACTATAATCAAATAGCTGTGGAAATGCCAACAAATGGACAATGGACACATTCTCAAACTTTGAACTCTTTTTGTTGACTGGAATTGGATAGCAATTCTTTTTAAAATGGGTGTCACGTTGCGTGCATTAAGAATTGAAAATTGGGGACAACAATTGGACGTGGGAGGTAAGATTGGATTGTTACTGTCAAGGAGAAAGTTTTATTTTTAAATCAGGTAACTACATAACTAGTAAAGTTTAGAAAGTTTATTTTTAGCTCGAGAATGAAACTTCCTGACCAATAACTGGAGGTAAAAAATGGTGCAAAAAAATGAAAATGTCATGAACATATTTTTTAGGAAGTCGAACTTTCGTGCAAAAATTGTTCACTTGCAAATAATGTAACTGGGGTTCAATCATATTAGAATTTATATTAAAATTTTTGCCCAGAACTTTGAGAAGTGTGGATAACTAATGGGGCTGTGCTGTTATACGTACCTAAAAAACTGTACATTCATTCATATAGTATGAGACTTGCTTCTCCTTTTAAGCTGCTTGGAAAACTCGGAATAAGAGTTTAATTATTTTGTTAGGAGGAGACAGGCTAATCGTACGCACATATTCTTTGAAGAGACTTAAATGAAAATTCCTCATTGATCGTTGAAATTCCAAGTTATAATGCATACAGTAATGCTCCTGGGAAATAAATCTACTACGGCCTTCTTTTCAGAATTAGCAACAGTTTAAAAATTATGATTGAATTTCTTGTCATATAGTGAAAAATATATATGTCGACCGAGTTAGTTTGCGACTCGGGCTGTCTTTTGTGTATACGTATAAATTCATTTATTTCTGGAGGTCCCAATAATCTCTTACGCAAGAAACATGTATCTGTAATGCCTCGAAAAATATGTAATAACTATTATCTAAACTTTGGAATTCGTCTCCCAAAATTGCAAACGGTCGAAGATTGACGATGTGATGGGGAAAGAATACCAAGCTCCGCAAATATTGCGGGAGTCGTCCAGGTCAATGGATTTCACCATCAGCCCACCAAGATTTTCGTCCACGGCAAAATCAACCTGCATTTTAATATGAAAATTCGTCTACGAGCTATATTATTACCAGAGTCCGGCCGAATATGTTTTTATCAATCTCTACTCGTGTTGAGCCACCGTAAAAATATATCTGGCCAGACTCTGATTATTGCCACGTGCCAAAGATTATTGATTAGCAGTAAATTCTTATAACTATTTATACATACCTTTTCTTGAACGCTAACTTCATTTTCATAGCCAATGAAGATTAGTTCCTTGCTCAAGTATGGGATGCGATAGTCATAGTCGTATCTAAATAACCAGTTGTTCGGACTCTGTTTGATCATGGCGCATATCTGTAAAAAAAGAGCTTTAATTAATTAAATATCTTGGCTAGTGCACTTCTGCATTATTTAGTAACTAGCGTATAAGCCCGTCTCCCGCCGGGCGAGCGAAAATAAGAGCTGGAAATATCTGTCGGCAACGGATGTAAAAGATAAGTGGTGGAGTGACATTTCTGTGTGCTCGTGTCTGACCAACCCCAACAGGGCTAGTATATTATAAGTTAGCCCAGAAGGACAGACCTGCAGTCAAAATCTCCCGGAAAATTTCCGTCACCCTCCAGTCACTGTATTCCTTAGCGATAGTAGACTTTACATTGAGAGTCTCAAAGTGACTGGAGGGTGACGGAAATTTTCCGGGCTTGCAATCTTAATAACTATGAACATGGCAGCCTCCATATCTGTACATGCAGGTCTATCCGTCTGTGTCGAAGTATGTATACTATCCAAGTCAGTGTGTCTGACTCCCACTCCACTCCGAAGTGGAGTGACAAATTCCGAGTACTCCTGTCTCACTCCCACTCCACTCCGCAGTGGAGTGACAAACTCGTACAGAATTGTTGATTGTAGAAGTGACGAAACTCTGGATCAATGAACTCACTTCCACTTCACTTCCACAGAAGTGACGAAACTCTGGATCCATGAACTCACTTCCACTTCACTTCCACAGAAGTGACAAAACCCTGCGTCGCAGAGATGAACTCACTTCCACTTCACTTCCACTTCACTTCCACAGAAGTGATGAAACTCTGGATCCATGAACTCACTTCCACTTCACTTCCACTTCACTTCCACAGAAGTGACGAAACTCTGGATCCATGAACTCACTTCCACTTCACTTCCACAGAAGTGACGAAACTCTGAATCTGACTAATTTCCACTTCACTTCGCAGTGAAATAACCACCCAGCATAGCTACTATTAGACAACCACTCCCAGATAAGCACCGTCAGACAACCACTCCCAGATAAGCACCATCAGGCAACCACTCCTAGATAAGCACCATCAGACAACCACTCCCAGATAAGCACCATCAAACAGCCACTCCCAGATAAGCACCATCAGGCAACCACTCCCAGATAAGCACCATCAGACAACCACTCCTAGATAAGCACCATCAGGCAACCACTCCCAGATAAGCACCATCAGACAACCACTCCCAGATAAGCACCGTCAGACAACCACTCCCAGATAAGCACCATCAGACAACCACTCCCAGATGAGCACCGTCAGACAACCACTCCCAGATAAGCACCATCAGACAACCACTCCCAGATAAGCACCATCAGACAACAACTCCCAGATAAGCACCATCAGACAACCACTCCCAGATAAGCACGATCAAACATCCACTCCCAGATAAGCACCATCAGACAACCACTCCCAGATAAGCACCATCAGACAACAACTCCCAGATAAGCACCATCAGACAACCACTCCCAGATAAGCACGATCAAACATCCACTCCCAGATAAGCACCATCAGACAACAACTCCCAGATAAGCACCATCAGACAACCACTCTGATAATACCGTCAGACAACCCCCAAAGATAACTACCATCAGACATTTAATTTTTGAATTTAATTTATTTTGAAATTTCGCGCCATTCGAAACTTAACTTTCTCCACTTTCACTTCCGTCACGGAAAATTACTTTCACTTCCGTTGCAGAAAGACATTTCCAGCTTATAATATAGATATTAAGCATTAGATTATTTAAAGGAAATTTGGAAGACGATTAATGGCGACCTTGAATATTAAATAAATATGTAGACGAATGAAATGGAGTCAATGTGGTGTACCTCAAAGTACGCAAGAAATCCCTCTCGACCTGTAAACTCTCCTGCAGGCCCCGGTCCTGCGGCAACGTCGTAAAAGTTGTTTCTGGTGCTCGATGTCAGTTTGTACGTGTTCGCGTGAGCAGCAACTCCTTCAAATATTTCATCATGTGAACGAAAAGTGAGATGATAACGATACATACAAAGTTATAAAACCAAAAATGAGCACCAAATTAGTGCAGACAAATTCAAGCTAAACCATTCAAGTTCAATCAGACGAAATATATTAAAATTTACCAAGAACCAGCTTTTCCGGGGGGGCATTCAGCTGGAGAAAGTACTTGACTCCAAAAGCCTATTATACAATTTAACTAATTAACGAGGCGATTTCTACTTCTTGGAATTGACACCTTTGTGGGTTCGTGTGTTGCATAAACTAATTTGTTAATGAATGATTCCAATATGTGTCGATATTTGTGGAGTAGTTGACTCCTCATTAATATACATATTGAATTTGAAACCACTGAAAGTCAATTTCTGACAAAATGGCAGAAATTATCCGTAGCCGGGCCTTCCAATGATGTGAATAGCAAGAAAACTAGGTGGCTTCTTGTGACAAACTTGCAAATGGCTTCAGGAAATCATCCAACTAATTGTATTACTCAGCTCAATGGACAAAATAATTTATGTCCCCCACACAACACCGATCAAATCTCAACCAAGAAGTAGTGAAATTCACGATGAGATTTAACGAAGCAAGTGATATTTGAAGCAATTTCATTCTTTCTGTCCATGTACATACGTACGTATTTAAGTATGTACTTACCACCGTGAGCTGTTGATCCGAAGGAGACTCTGATTCTTTAAAGTGAAGTGAGCTGTGATGCCCAATCTTCATGGTAGATTCGGATTCATTGGAAAACATTTTAAAGTCAAAGCACAAGAGGTTGAAGTAATCCACATATCTGGACAAAGAGTGAAAAACAGTGTGACTAGATGCTGAGATTTCGAGATTCACCACGTATCGTATCAGTTGGAAATTTCTTGTGGCAAGGGGACATCAATAGCAAGCAAGCAGATTGTGTAACAATGCCAAACTCACAGCCAGCAAGTAATTGGGTAAAGTAAAATGAGATTAGCAAGGCACTCGTGGGGAAAGCAGGAAAAGGACGGCTTCCTTCCTACGGCTGTTTCTTGTGTAACTTAACTAAGTCGTCCTTGTTAAAGAGTCTTTCAACGTGCGTAGGTTCGTTGACTAAATCCCACTCTGATTCTACCTCTGATTGTCCATAATCGTTTAGAAATACAGCATAAGTAAATACGTTGGGAATTTCTGAGAATCACAAGTAATAGATCCAAAGCAAAATAGAGAAAGCAGTTATTGACAGCACGAGCAGTATTACATTGTTATCAAATTATCATTGTAAAGTTTTCGCGGCTCATTGAATGCATCTTCTGATAAGATTGTTGTGTAACTTATCCAATAAAACGAAAGTTATTTACCGAGCCAACTCCACCAGACTGTATCCGGTATCGATGATTTCCTTGGTGCACCCTAGGGCTGCCGTCAGAGTGTAATCTTTCCCAGTTGTGGAGGAAAGTGCATCGAGAGCTTCTTTCAATTCCTAATAAAACACGATTCAGGTCATTGTTGTTCATATCATGAGCGGACATACAGACGAGACGGGTTAGACCTTCGCACTTAAATATACGCTCAGATGCATATATAATCTTGATGTTAACGTATTAATTCAGAGCTATCAAAGTCTGGCCATATCCAAAATCAAGGGGGAATAATAAGTACGTATGAGTTTTTGAATTTAAATTAAGTCTTGGACAGTGAATTTCAATGAGTGAGTGAGAAGCTCTTTGCATACGAACCTTCATAATTTGAACAAAGTTTTGTTTGTCTGCCTCCACGGCAGGATAAAGCCAGTACAAATCCAAACCATCCAAATTGAACCGTGTAATGTACTCCACCGCGCTTTCAACAAATTGTCGTCGTCGTTCCGCATCTGCGGCCATGATTGAAAAACTTTGTTGGCTTTGTTGAGGACCGCCAACGGCCATTAAGATTTTGAGATCGGAATTTCCTTCGTCGCGTAGCCTTACAGTTTTTCTTAGCATGTCCAAATCCCCCTGATAGTTGACCTCGTCATCTGGATCTGGCTCTTCCTCACCCGGTGCCAGGTCAAGCCCTGGGTCACGACTGTAAATTCTACTGGTGGATTCCTTCATCCCAACGAAGGAATAAATAATGTGTGAACAAATGGACGGGTCAATGTCTCCAGCCTGAAAACGACCAGCACCTAAAATGATAATTCTCATTAAGGTTCATAAGTCAAGATTATTCGCTAACAAGTATTTTGAATGTTGTTTATTCGGTATTAAAATAGCACTCCTGTTGAAAACATGCTTGTATGCAATGTGCACATTGACAAGTTAATTTTTTCTGTGGAATGTGTGCCTGGAGAAAGTTTTTAAATTCTAGAATTCAGTCAAGTGGGAGAGGAAAATATGATTTAAGAACGTGGGCAGAAAATTTGATGAATAATTCGAATAAGTGCATATTTTTAAGTAGACTAATTTTGTAATTGGTTTACTTCATGGTGGAATTAGTATTGAATAGATTTATTTACTTACCTTGTCTCCAGTAAGCAGTTGCATCGTAGTAACAAATTACAACTTTTTTTGCTGCACCATCCTGTGACTTTGTGAGACCTTAATCATAACATATCATTATTTTGCTGGAATTCAGAGCTTAGTTAACTTTGTAAATAAACTCACAAACTAATAAGACCGCTCCAAAAGCTATCTGGAGAATATCACATAATCCGACGTATTTCTTATTATGAAACGCCATAACTCAACTTGCAATAATGATTTTCTTGTATTCAACGTAGCAGTTAATTGCATTCAACGAATTACTAAAAACGAATGAATATGCGTCAGTTACACTTTTGGATATGTGGAATCGATAGATCGATTACAATCAACGTGATAACTCTTTATCTCATTATTAGCGGAAAATGACGGTGAGTGAGATAAACCCATTCGAGAATGTTAGAGATGAACACATGTGTACGTATGTATGTATACATACCTCCTTTAATTCAAATTTTTTATGCCGATCGAGTGCATTATTCACAATATATTGCGTAAATATGTCGTTGTGTGTATGCATAAGTTTCCATTCGTACAGCGTTTTCCAGTAACTTAACTTCTCTCAAGTTGCACCTGCCAAATGGCAAGGAGCTAATCCTTCGCAAAAGTTGTCTAAATGATGCAGGT
This sequence comes from Folsomia candida, assembly GCF_002217175.1. Classification (NCBI taxonomy): domain Eukaryota; kingdom Metazoa; phylum Arthropoda; class Collembola; order Entomobryomorpha; family Isotomidae; genus Folsomia; species Folsomia candida. Next base: position 20,118,359 of record NW_019091193.1, on the reverse strand, counting down.
CTATAAAATGTATCACTGTTCCTCCCAGATTTATTGTCGTCATTTCATAGTCCATACCCTGAACATAGAGAACTTTTATTACTTTCTGTGTTGAGGAAATTTCCCTGGCCGAAATTTGACGGTGGTACATTGAGTCATTGCAAATGAAGGGGATCGCCCAAAGGACACTGGGTTGAGTTGTCTTTTTCAACTCGTCACAAATCTGAGAAAGGATGAGAGTCATAGATAATGATGTACGTACTTACTTATTCGTTTCATAACTCGATTTTATAATAATAAAAAAGTGATGATGTCTGGGAAAAAGAAAGGATTCCCTGCTGACGAGCGAAACTTCCTGCGGGTCCTAAACCCATGGCAGGTTGATAAAAAAGTCTGGGTATCCCAGTCCTTACATATGCACGTACATACGTTTGTACGTTAAGTGTGGGCACTGATCCCTATTTCGTTTAAAATATTTTATTGCACTTGCATGAAAAGCTTATATATTTTTGTTTTTCATAGGTGTATCTAAAACTAGTTTTCGAGATACAGTTGGAGAAAGTAGTTCACTCCAAAAGCCTGAAAAATAATGATCTCGGTCGTGAAAAAAACACATTTCGCACAGGCATATGTCCGTAATTCGATACACATGGTCACAATCTAGAAATATCGTCTTTTTAGTAGTTGTAAGCAAATTAGATACTACAGATAGAATCAAAATGACCATGAGCTTGAGACCAGAAAAAGAATGACTGCCCATATTATTAGTAGACGGATAGCAATATTCTTTCACCATTGTTAACTGCTCACCTGCAGTTACTTCTGCTTCATTATGAAGGAGATAGCTGTCCAATGTTCTCGATTTTGACTGAGAAGTAAAAGAAAAGTCGATAAACCATCATGTGAAGATGACATGGGTATCAGAGACAGAGAATGACAATTGAACCACAAATATTGCAGAATAGGCGTTTGACGGGCAAGAATGGTAAGTAAATGAAGAAATGGCAATGATTACACAACATAGAAGCTGAGTAGACATGTGGATTTTTTTAGATCATCCATCGTCCATACATCATCTTAGACGTGGAATAACTGACACCTCCATTTCCACAATTCAAAGTCCAAGAATACAATCGCAAGGAAGGGAAGCTTTTTCTGCCAAAGCAACGCATTACCGTCATATTCAGCATCAATCACATCCTGAATGCCTCCAAGCACCGTCGTCAAGTTGCACGTTCAACCGGTGAAAGTTGGTGAAGCCCTTACCCCGCATTGCATGTGCTATACATACCTGTATTATGAATACGCAATATAAGCAACTATGCAAAATATTATACTGCGTCTATTTGGTGATGAAATTTTCACTTTCATTTCACATGTAACATTTCATCTTATTTGATATTACAAGATTCGAAATTACAGGGTGGGCCATTTAATTGGAGAAGGATTCAAACGCTCGCGCGAAAAAACTGGAACAACTTGAACAAACCCGGTCTACATTATTTGATAGACATACCAACTAAGTAAAGCCCTGATTTTTTTCTACTCGAAATTCTGAAAAATGGCTCCGCCCTGACCATTTTCAGTGGAGGTACTGTGAAAGAGTTTTCCAGTCAAAATTTCACTGGAAATGTGATAAAAAAGGCATAATCCACGTGGACATGAAAGTTCTTTGGCCTTAATTTATAGAATACTAAGTATAGAAGGTGTTAGAACACAAGCACTTAATCCACGACTGTATCCTCCCCCTAAAAACCGCCCCCTACCAGAACGGTCGAATAAGTGAAAAACGAAGCTCAACCGTTTTATCAACCAGGAAATCCTAAAGCGCAGTATGGCGAAACTATTAAAATCTAATCCCACAACTATTCGAAGAGTCATTAGAAGATATTTTGACAAAATCAAACGAAATAAAACAAAACTGCATGCGTTGAACAAGAATCACATCGTTTATCGCAAGTTTTTACGCCAAAAAGCTGTACCAGAACCACCTTACTGGAGGTAGGGACGAATGTGTGGTCACAATCGACGAAGCCTAGTTAAGGGTAGATGACTGTAACGGGACAAAATCAATTTGCTATGGTTAGGTTCATTCATCGTGGAGAAAATGTAATAGTTAGATGCGACTTTACATGGACTTTGGAAAACTTTTAAGGACAAGTGGTTAAAAATAAGCCTTGAAAAGTGTCTGGAAATGTTTTCATCAAGGAAACAGCATTGCATACTTGTAGTTCAGAACAAGGGGCATCACATCGAGCAAGTTAATTGTCCGAAAAAAATTCATATGTAGGTATGAAAAATTGTTGAACTCTTCTCAAATTAAATGGCCCACCCTCTGTATTACTCAGGAAGGAAACATGTCAAAAGCATTGATCTGACACAAAGTCAAGAAATAATGAGGAGTTGGCGTAGCATGTCACCTTCATAATAACACCAAAGATCCCGAAAATATTCCATCATTCACTCCAATAAATTTCTAATACACATCAACTTCATCCAAATTGGAAAATTTACGTATATATTTCGCATTTTGAAAATTTTACATTTTGAACGAAGAGAGTTTGGTTGGAAACATCTATTTCAATTTGGTGACAAACTTGTCGAACTGTATTGTGCAGACCAATTGGGGCCAGGAAGCCAAGACTTTTAGAGATTTGAGTTGCCACCTCTCAAACAACCAGTTTTCGGGATGAATTCAAGGTCACCGACAGATTTTCAAGGTTATTGAGAAAAGCCGAGTTTCCCATGGACCTAAATGCTTGTTAAAAGTGATAATTCTTCCAGGACTTATTATGAGAGTATCTGTAGTGAGATGTAGGGCTGGATTTCTTGTTATGACTGTTTTCTCATTCCCACTAACGAGTAAATAATGGGCATGTTTAAACAATGAAGGATAAAGTTGCATTGGAAAGTTCAAAGGATAAATAGTCCTACATTATCTGAAGAAACTGACACTGGTTGTGGTGATGAGTAAACATCAAATAAACACTTATCTATCTTCCATGAAATATGATGTGATTTTGAAATTATGCTCAGATTAATTTATTGAATTAAATATGTCACAACTAACTCCAATTTCAATTATGGGCTTTCTTATCAAAGTACAATAGTCGATCTCTCATAGCATTAATAATCGGGAACTCTCTCCATCCTTGACAATAGTTAGCAAAGTCATCGAAATCAATGCTCCAGACCATCATTCCTGCAAGTATCCCAAGATTTATTGTAATTTTTATCTGACTTTCTTCTATCCATTTATTGTACCTGCAAGCCCGTTATTCATGGCATAATCCGTCTACATTGGTGCAAAACAAATTAGAGTAAAACTCATCGAAAACGGTTGCCTTGTGCTTGGGAGGGATACTACTAAATTATTATAGTAATAAGCTCAAAATCAAGTATGCATATTGTGTACGTACCTTCAATCGAGCGCTCAACGTGTCATCATATCCAATAAATTTTGTATCGGAATAGGCATATGGAATTTTATAATCATTGTCAAATCCCATTTCCCATTCTATTCTGGGATCTAATAGTTCCCTGCAAATCTAAAAAGTAGAAATCGTTTTTAAAGTATTTAAAAAAAACATGCGGCTCAAAAATTCCAAATTATTAATCTATTGGAAATCCAACTTATCGTTGTGATTCTACCTCAAACATGGCCGACGTTCCTGGTGCATCCGTAATTTCAGATTTAACACCGGGACCTTTTGCTAGGTCGTAAAAATTGTGTTCGACTCGACTGAATATCTCGTACGTCTTTCCGTACGCTCCTACCCCTGTGAGAAATTGTGTAAAATCGTCAAGTCTTTCGCTAATACGTTTCAAAAATAGTGCGAGTAAATTATTGAATGAATTGGTAGAATGCAGTAGTGCTAAATTGACACGACTGTGAAATTATCAAGAGGAGAAAGCAAAACTGTGAATGCATGCGAGTCACAGAGATACATTGTACACACGAATAAAAGGCAGAAATCGGGAATTCTCACCAAACACGAGCTTGTTCGCCGGTGCTCCTCTCTGAATAAAGCTTTCCACAGCAAAGCTCTATACCAAAAAGTTGCATAGAATTTTTTTAGCATAACCAAGTTTAACTAACAATGGGAACTCAAACCATGTTCAACTCGAATCTTTTTGTTAATACAGGTCGATAGACCAATTCTTCATGAATAATATTTATGAAGAGCTGGTCAAAAAGATCTGAGCTGAACGTGGTTTGAGCCCCAATTGAAAATCATTTTGTTACAGTAGTCATAGTCTTATTTCCTTCGTCCTCCCAATCCTTGCTGTAGAGTGGTGCATGATGTCCTATTAGATTAGAGCCGGGTTCCACTTCACCACTTCCATCGTCCTCCAAGTACATCTTGAAGTCGTACAACATCAAGTGAAAGTAATCCAAATACCTACAAACAGAAAAAGTCACTATTGAGGAAAAATCCTGAAAGGTGCTCTCAAGCAACCGTTCATCTGAAATATATCAGATTCCCGGAAATACAAAAATTCCAAAAAGGAAGGAAACTCAGGAGAGCTTGATTTAAAGGAATATTGAAATTCGCAGGTGGGGAACGAGTTCACAAAACTTTTGTCGAATAGATGTTCGCAGATGTGCATATACATAATTACAAAGTGAAAATTTTCACTTTGAGCGGGGTTATTATTGTTGCTTAATGTATGTGCGTATATACTTTTCAGAGAGTTATAGAAAGAGCAGAAATAAAAAATTGAACCTGTGAAAGGCAGATGAGGCGAAGATTTTACGGATGACAGGACAGACAAATCAAATATGCTGAATTTTAAGCAAGGAGCAAACTAACTTTGAAATTTCAGGAATGTCGTATGACACATCCAAGAACTTTTCATAGCATCCAAACGCTGATGTAAGCAAAAGTCTGCCTCGTCCTGTGTCGATCGTGTCCAAAGCAGCTCGAAACTCCTAAAAGTAGAATGCCAACTTTAAGATACACCTGTTCAAAATTGATCTAAGAACGCTCTAGTTTGGAAACTTTCATCAAGGTGTCCAACGTTCTATAAAGAATATTCTTATTGAGACGGAATATTCTCGTACGCTTGTGTAGCACCTAAGTGTGTACCCGTTTTTGGGCCGCTTTGTGCAAGTTTTCGACATATGTACAGCCCGCAAATTTACTACAATGGGCTATGTACTTACTTTCAGAAGCAGAACAAAGTTGGCCTTGTCTTCTGGAATTCCTCCCCGTCTATTTTGAATAATACAACTTTGTGTTACCTGACAAAATTCACAAGCAACACATGCTATATACATATCCATAGTAAGTACATATGTAGTTCAAGGCATAGGAAATGCATAATCTGCTCATTCAAGAATTCATGGAAGAAGAACCAAATTAAATTTTTATAGACCCACTCATGGATGACTGATGTAGCTTCGCTAGTAGACATTGGTATTTCATGAGACCCACTTACTTAATTGCGTAACCTATATGCTTGGATTATGTACATATATGCATATGTATCCTTAAGAAGACGTAATACCTTGCTGGATATTCCCAATCTGCGTCTACTCCTAAATATAAACGAAACTCATTGAAGATAGAATGAACCAACAAAAAAATCAAAGATAAAAAAATTAAATTACCGTCCAAATCATACTTTTGTATGATGTTCAGTGTACTTGAAATGAAGGAGGCTCGTGTAGCCTGAGTCCTTGCCATGATGGAGTAATTTACGGACCCTTCGTTCCATCCTCCTATTGCTAAAGTCACTTTTAAACTTGGATTTTGATTTCTGAGAGCAACCGTCTTGCGGAGCATGTCTGTAAAGAATTCGACATGACGTAATATACATAAGTGACAGTACGTAGTTCATTATTTAATTTGAGGTCAGGTCAACTACCAAGTCCTCCGTCAGGATGGTCTGCACTTGAGTAATCCAGCCATGGGTCCAGCGATTTAATTGTATTGGTATTATTATCAAGCCCGAAGAAACTGTAAACGATATTGGTACAGAGAGTTGGTGGAATTTTGTCAACAGAGAAGTTCCCGATCGCTGATAACATGCAAGAAAATTGACATAGTCTCTTATCAAGCATCTATGTCGAAAATGTACTATTGCACGTGCATGTGCCTTACGTGGACGATAGTGCGACCAGGTTCCCCAATAGCAGACCAGAACTTTGTTTTGCAGTTGACCTGGTACATTTCGGTAGAATTTTAGTGTAGATGCTTATGGAATCTTGAGGAGACTTTGTATAAGTATGTACATACCATATCCAACTCCAACAAAATACGCAATTATTGCAGCCCTAATTAGTTTAGTGAACTCCATATTGCTCAGATATGTAAACCCGAATGAGTAAATAAGTATGAGTTGTATGCACTGTAATGCGATGATAAATCTTTATCAAGCAGGATATCGGTTGATAAGTATGTCCATCCATATCATCCATTGACGTACTCGACTTCCCCATTTAACGTGTGCAAAAGTTAACAACAGTGAAAATAGCTGAAATTCGGATATATTATACATAATATATGTATTAATAACTTGTGGACGATGATCGTTATTTGTAGGAATATAAATGTTTTCCCAATTTACGAGATTTCTAAAATAACTTTTATTGTGCACTTCTCTATTTACTAATGCAAACTTCTAACTCAAATAAATCTAAAACCTGGTTCTACATCTTTTTCATATATGCAAAACTACATTGATTTTATTTAGGTCATGTGTATTTGGCTTACACATTGTTGTGTCAATCAAGAGATATATATAAGTAAATATGTAATAATGTGCAATAAGTATGGAAATTAGAATGCTATATAATCAAGATTTATTACATTATATAATTGCAACAAAAAGAAGTAGATGATAGATAAGAGGCAGAATTTACATTTGGATAAGTAATGAACGTTCACATTATTCTTTCTAACATCCGGGAACAAGTTCTGGATGTGTGCAAGCTTGGATGTCCTCATGGAAGGCGGTTCCTGGGGCGCAGGTTCTTGGATAAATCGTCCATCCACCACTCCCATTGCTTAAGCACCAGTAGAACGTAGTGGCACAAGGTCCAGCTTCAGGATCACGGTTGAATCCTTCAAACCTGCAAACACCATCGGGTGGGGGCGGGGCTGGTGTGGTGGTTGTGGTCGTCTGGACAAAAAACATGACACTCATTATGAATTAGTGACAACACGTCCTCTGAGAATTGTTAAGGCTTCCTTACGGATGCATTTGGATCAGGAGTGGTAGTTGTTGTTGGTGGGGGTGGTGGTGGAGTTGGGATGACTCCTCCATTAAGTGTGCGGGCAATGGTCTTGATAAGAATGAAGGGTTCGCCATAACAGTGTCCAGTAAAATCGTCCGTCTCCAAACTCCAGACCATACCTCCAGCCAAGCCCAGCTCTAAGGCAAATTCCGCCTGTGACAAGTATTTACAAAAGAATCAGCTAGGTTGACCTATTTTGAATTGTATATAATTTGCATATCCGAAAGAATATGACGTGCTTCGATTGTCTGACATACAAACATGTTAAAATACAACGAATTGTTAGTCCCTGTTGTTACATGAAATTGATTCAAGTTTGTGGACAAGGAAAACACAATTTTCGGTGTAAATAAGGGACTGTGCAAAAATCATGTGATCGATTTGAGCGGATAAGGGCCAAATCCTATTGGCTTCCTATTTTACCATGTAACATCGGGGCACACAGGTCACACCACGGAGTAGGGGTCAAAATTCTCCGGAAACCGATCACATGCTTTTATATGTATGACCACAAAGAGGGATTGAATGAAAAACCTTGTAAATTGAAAATAAATTGGATTTAAACCAGATTTGGCAGGCATACAGAAAGTTTCGTAAGCACGCTCTGACTCGTTGTGTGTTTTATATCAAAAACTGTATTTAGAGAAAGAGCAGTCCCTTTGCATGAAGCAAAAACGTGTTACATGGCATTCAGAAAGATTGTATTATTCTTTACAAACTAATGGAAGGTTGAGTTGAATGACACAGGACAATTGCAGAAAATATAAATTGCAGTCTGAAATCCGATTTTCTTTGTCTCATAAAATATAAGTATAGTCTTTACTGTCAAAGAAAGTAAACTAGATTCCCAAAATTGAGGGATGAAAAACCAGCTCACTTGCTTGACATGGAGTTATCTCTTTACTGTACATAGTACATATAGTCTGCGGGATGTCCATCCCAGTGAGGACAGGTATGTATTACGTGCACATCTCTAATGCACCTACGTACTAGGTGCTGCTAATAAATGACATTTATGGTATTTTCCTATTGATTCATACTTTCACTTTTTGCGAAATAACCCTAAGCGTATTTTTTTGTTTTATGGATTTAATAATTTAAAAAAACCTTTCCTACATTGGCATTCACTGAAACTTAAATCCTCCATTAAAAATATTTTACTTTTTTTTACTCGAAAGAACCAATTTGGGTAGTGACAAAGCAAGTTAACTTAATACATACAAATCGATGTACAATAGCTGACTAGTAAATCAAACGGTGCACGACAATATAAACAATAAATACGATATATATTTCCTATAAAAAAATAAGGTGTACACAGTTATCGCACTTACCTTTCTTTTCATGCTGTCTACATTATCATATCCAACCCAGTTACGGTCCTTGTATGCGTATGGTGCTTCGTAGTAGAGGTCTTGAACTACCGTCCACTGACCAGGTTCCGCAACGAATCGCTCACAAATCTGTGTTATACGGCTCCATTAACGTAAACTTCATCGGCAACGTTATCATAAAAATGGGTTAGATGAATATGATTTATTTTATGCAAGAATTATTTGGAGCGGTCAGAGGACCCCCAGACCAGCGACGATAGCACATTACAGGCTATAATTACCCACTTATGACATATGAGTCAAATGTCTCATTTAGCATCGAATTATGTGCGAATAGGCTATAAAATATTAACTAGACCTCATTAAAGCCCCAGGTCCCGGCTTCTCTCGTGTAGGGTCCGGCTGTGATTGGATTGCTGAAGTAACATTATGCTCAGTTTAAAGGAGTTGAGTGATTTCGATTTATATTTCCGCAAAAAACAGGGCTGATTTAAATACTTGCCTGGCTGGTGCGTAGAGTCCATTTACTGCTGAATTATCCAATGTGAACCCACGACCATAAGTACCCATTCCAAGGACCAGCTTATTTGCTGGGGCTCCTTGTTCCATCCAAAAGTTTACTGCATGCCTCTAATAGTTGCACTTTGTTATTGTATTTTTATTGTATCAATATGTCGAGCGATTACTAATCCACTCGGTACGGTATATTCATATGTACATATGCACATGCGTAGCATTTTCCACCAAATTAAAAATTCTTACCAAGTTAAGCAGAAGGTTGTCCTCGAAATCAATGTTAGGATTAGCTTTCAAAGGGGCGTGGTGACCGGTAAATGTTTCCCAGGCCCCGTGCATATCTAAATTCAACTTTACAATTACCTTCCATAGTTGTGATCGTAATACACATTTTCAAGATAGTATAGTGGAATGATATAGAGTATTATTGCCAATAATATTCTATATCATTCCATTGCAATATGTCAATTTACCCTTAGTTTTCAATACAAATTATTTCTTTCGTATATGTACACGTTAACCAGTTAGTGTACTTTATTATGTTATTAACCATTACTATTATTCTTACCGTAGGCCATGATGTTGATGAAATCGAAATCCCTATGAAAAAATTAATTAAAGATGGGGTTATTCTACATCAAATAGCTGTTTCACGTATAAAGTTCATACCTTGCCAAGGCTGGGATGTCATAAGCTGTGCGGATTGTAAATTCTCCGGCCGATACAGCAGCAGTTAAGAGATAACCATACTTGTCAAATTCCTGTCGCAATTCTCGCACCAAATGCACAAAGTTTTGCTGTTGAAGAAAGTGAACATGTGTCAGTGCATTAATTTCAGTCATATGAAGTATTACTTTGACATATCAAGACAAATTGATAGAGAAATAAGGAATTTCATACAATTCTAAAAATACCTAAATATTTCATAATGCACTATTTCTAGTGCGCCCTTTCTTTCGCAGAATATGGCTGATAATTTTTTGATACACATTTTGACTTGACTGACATTCTCGGGTTTCTTTCATGTCACTTGCTGACCAACATTATCATGACAATCTTTTATATCAGAAAGAAATCGCGAGAAAATAGTTACTGACGTAAAACAAATCCTCTTTCTTAAATTATTCTCATGTTACGTGGGCGTTAAAGTGCAATGTCCATAAGCAGTGGCCGCGGAAGCATGAGGACAGAGGGACAATGTCCCCACGGTTATTCGATGCCCCCATCATCCGCCCATGTTATATAATCCTTTCCCTCCCCCATCCCACAATGTTATTGTCCCCACAGCTTCCACGGCTACTGCCCAGAAGAACTAATCCTGAGCACACAGATGTAATTTATTTGCATATGTATGTGCATATGGACACTATTTATATGTCTACTCATACTTATTGGAATTCTCGTTTTGGGTGCATGAAATTTAGGGGCATAGATTAACGTATTAATTGATATTCTAGATAGATGGAGATAAGCTCTTAGCTCATAATTAGTCCTTAGTTTTGTATCTCTAAAAATATTGTAGGAAAATTCTTACTTTGTATAAGCTGATTATTAATACAGAATGGAAAAAGAATCTGATAAATAAACTCTCGGGCTGAGCTTGCATGAAGAATATCATAAAATAAAATTCACCTTATCATCCGGATGCGAGCCTTCTCTGTTTGCTGGATATTCCCTGTTGGAATGAGTGAGTTAACTATTTAACCTAATTAGACCATATTACTTTAAGAGTTGTATGCTACCAATCCAAGTCCAATCCATCGAAACCATGCTTTTGCAAAAAGGGAATTACGCTATTGATGAAAGTGCGTCGTTTTGCAGGGTCCATGGCCATCTTCACATAAGATTAGTAGTTTTATGCCTATTGAATAGATGATGAAAAATGCCATGCAATAGTTTTTTTTACCTTGGAGTATTTTTCTGATCCTTCGTTCCATCCTGTTCAATAGAAGAAATTCAGTAATTGCTACATTCGTACGTACAATGCCCTGTGTACGATGCTTGTTCTCAGCGTTGTACCGCATTCAAAATATACATGTAACGCATACCTCCAATCGCGACAAGGGCTTTGAGGCCTGGGTTTTGAGACTTGAGGTTCACGAACCGTTTCATTGCTCCTGTTGAGAGTTGAATGACATAAATTGTTACTCTCATAATGTATGCTGCAGTTGTATATTTGGATCATTCACGTGACATTCAGAACATGACTAATGTACAATTTACTAAATTTTTTCGTCATATCCGAATTAAACATTCATTTGATAAATGTGATAGTTAAACCAGAGAAAGTCTATCACTTATATTTTCATAAATATGTTTCCAATTCGCCCGGGCGTTGCAATTTCTAATATGGTGGTCGTTTTGCAAATCCCCTGGGCGAAATTCGCCACTTTTTAAAATGTTACATATTTTACGCATATTATCTCACAGCGCCCCAACCATGGGGGCGATTATCGCCACACCCCTTCAAAAATGTCATGTTCCCTAGTCATTAATAGCATTGTCTCAAATTCCTTTGGAATCTCTGTGCCAAATTTCAACGGTTTCGAGTACAAATTCTGAAAATCTGTGGGGGTCACCCTATTGGTTCCCCCGGTCAAAATGTTTTCAAGGTTTGCTATATATATATTCCGAATGTATACATCCATTCGGACCGCTGTGTAGTTTCAGCACCAAAACCCCTATCCCCCACTAGTATTATGACCCCCATCGGTCCCTATCTTGTTCTTGGTCGAACTCGTATCGATCATTGTGTTGCCCAGATACGTTTCTACCGGTCGAAATCAGGCAACGAGTTCTAGAGTCGCCCAAGACGGACAAACGGACGGACGGACATTACGATTCCATAAGCCCTGGTTCGGACTATTAAAAGTAAGAAAAAATGACTTTCCTCTGCCCCAATTCTCTTCCTCGTCGTTGTACGGATCCAGGACCAAGATTTCATTTGAGGGGGACAACCCAACAAATCCGTAGATCTGCACATAACCAACTATATAGTTATCATAATACAAAATAAGCATAATTTATTATAAGTATATGCTCACCAAATGGGTGCAAATTTGAGGGTCAATATTCTCGACGTCAAACTAATAAAACGAAAGCATAAGCATGTTTTATAAAAATTTAACATGAAAACAGTAAATCATTTACTTTTCCACGACCAGGTCGATATACTGCCCAGCTTCCGTAGTAGCATACCATGTACTTCGTATTACCTAAAATTTCAATGAAATTACGCATCTTCATAAATTTCATTATGTGTCTTCCAATTTGAATGCACCCGAATGGACAAAGGAAATATTATTGAAAAATAGCTTTTATTAATTTCAAAATGCACACATGTAGTGGAAACATGCATGCACATCTATCAAAAATATTAACACACCACGACATTATAAAAATGCACGAGTTTGGTATACATAAAAATATGGGTGAAATTCATAGCACTAACTGGACTGGAGACTGGTGGGACTAGCGTGCGTCGTAAATGCGGTGAAAGTGGTGAAAATCACCACAATCCATGCCACAAATCCTCTCAACTCCTGCATCTTCCTGCCTCTCGACCCACCGTCACTTCAATTTCACTTTCACTGATGCTCGATCAAACGCCACTTGCTTTCCACCAGCAAACGACACAGTTTGAAGCGTAACTACTTAATCAGCCCAAGGGACAGGAGTCTACTGAGGTCGAATGAACTAAGGCGATGACATTTATTGCTTCAAACAGTATCAACTTGTCTATGCATGCAATCTGTGCAAAGTTTACCGAGAGATTATGTAGAGCCTGAAGATCTACTTATATAACAGTCCGAGTTTCAAGTTTTTCACAGTGATTTTAATTCCAGTAGGCTAATCCTTATGTAATAAATGTATTAAGTATTGAACAAAGAGTGGTGGGAGGTTGGGTTAACGACAGTACCAGATTATATGTGGTGTTTATCTGTTCAAGCATATAATTTGCGTTGCAGGTAGAAGCGAGCTTATCAACAGGTTTAGAATAGATGATAGATATCGGGTCAGTGATGATGACATTGCTTATCGAATATTATGAATACATAAGCAAAAAAATTGGGAACATTTATACATCTTGCCAATTTTACTTGGTGTCAGAGGAAGACGTTTAGTAAACCATGCTGGACTATTATCAGGGGAAATTTGAGGATAATTGGCAGAGTATTAGTTTGGAAATGTTTTGTTTAAAATTTACGTCGTGGGAGCTGCGCAATCCTCACGTATGTATTTCGGGCGATGATTAATGATTACCTCAATATTTTGTCAATCCTTCTTCCTACCACTCCTCCAATTTGGCCTTGACAATTCACAACCTTGACAAAGACTAATTCATCGAATCCTGTTGATTGTTACAATAAGTAGAATTCATCGAATTTGTCCATCATATATCATGTACTTCTGTGGTATGTTCTGCTGTGAGTGAAAAGCCCATTGTCAAAAACCTAACTTAAAAATGCAAATGCTTATTATTTACGTCATATTAATTACAAATTGCTCTATTGGAAAATGGGTACTTTGATATTTTAGAATTAATCAAACTAGTAAAAACTTTAACTTCTGAAACATTTGGCCCGCAGTTCATTGTTTATCTTTCTTTTACTAATTTTCGAAATGCCTCGTGGCTTCGCATACCAGCTCATCTTTATGTTGATTGATACATGACATACATACATCTCATACATGTACATAACCTGCCCTTTGAGCCCTAATATCATAAGGGTTAACCTCTCCGCATAGGTCGGGGTAGGAAAATATTTAGACGTACGACATATTTCTTACGCAGGTCCCACGAACTCGTGTAGAATGTGTAGTCAAATCTTTCTCTGACTGAATGGGTCTGAAAGTTACGCACCGGAATCGCCTTATACATATACTAGCATATAAGCCCGTCTCCCGCCGGGCGAGAGTTAGTTTGATATTAAAAATCCCACCAATATTATTGCTTTCTCTACTTTCACTTCCGTCACGGAAAATTATTTTACTTCCGTTGCAGACAAACATTTCCAGCGTATCTTCTCTATATTATACGCTTTAGATAGATTTAGATTTATGCATGTATTGGACTATGATGGTTAGGAATTGTGGTCGCAAAATTTTTTATTGATGACAGTGGTTTGTCGGGTACAAATAATAATATCGATAATGTCTGCTTGCGTAATACAATTAAATTTAATGTCCATCATCATTGCATTCCTGTCACCTTATCGCATCCTTTGACAATTTTGGCAAATACGCTGACAATGACATCAGAAGATTCCATAACTTCCAGTAGCGATGATTACCATGACTTGAAATTATTTACATAGGCAATGACCAGTGCCACTTGGGCTGCAAAATCTCAACCGCATTCAGTCGTGGTATTTTCGGACCTGCGTAATTCTCCCTAGATTTGCGTAGGAGATGAAGTATGCATTGTGTCGTAGAATTATGTAGGTTTAATCAGTGGGCGATATATATACAATTGTACTAAGGGCATGAAATGCATTAAATGAACGTTGCACGTGGAGTACAAGATTAACAGAGATACTAAATTACTAAATACGTACTTAAATACATAATTGAAAACAATGTGAATGATTGATGGCATATTGGTGCTGATATAAAAAATGGGATGGTGATATATTTATGATGATGAATGTTTGCAATGTTGAAATATTCATCAAAAAAGAACAGGGTTGATGGCTTCAAGTTCATGGTTTGGTATTTTGTATTCTTTAAATAATCCAAGTATGCATAACTTATCCACAGTTTTCCTGTACAATCAACGTCATCGTAGCATGAAATGCAATGGAATAAATGATATTATTATTTTAATTCTTTTTTAGGTAAAATACTAGAAACCTCAAGTATGCTGTTTCAGCGTTTATTTTCTATTACTATTAAGATCAACATAATACGTATCTTGCAACAAACTCATAATTTTATTTTTAAAATGTTCAAGAGACATTGTACAAAACCCGCAAATAATTTTCACTTATATTTAGACTATATTATTTGGGTGAAAAATATTAAATAAATACTTTCTAAATACTACTATATATGTAATACTATAAATGAAATCTACGATGGTGTGATCCAAATTGAGCGTCAACGACTCTCCAGATCTTTGTTTTGTTAAATATATTTGCAATTACGAAAGAAAATTATTATAATAGCAATAACGTCAACAAAACGAACAATCAGAATAATATAAATGATTCTGCTGGTAAATTAAATTAACAATAGTAACAAACCATAAAATATAAGATTGTAACATATTAGCACTCAAAATTTTGATTGACAGGCAAAATACTATTCATAATGCAAACTATTTTTCAACTTTGAGAAAAAAAAATTAATGCCACATACTAAAATCAGTACATCAGCACATTTCAACTGTTCAGTCTACCGTTGTTGCAACATTAACAAACTGAGTAGTATCAATAGCAGGTAGAGTTGTTTTGTACGCAAGTTCAATAATTCTGGAGAAGAGTTTGACATCAAAGTCCACAAGTTCGCGCAATGTGTACCGATATTTGAACTGTCGCTTAGCAAGAGCACAACGACAAAGCGTTCGGAAATGGTCAGGGCAGCTTTGTTTCATATTGGGAGCTTGATTCGAACGACAACTGCATGAGATCATTGAGAAGAACATGGTTCTAGCACAAGAAAAACAGGTGCGGTCATCATCGTCTTCGATTTCTTCAAATATCACACGGCTTCGTGACTTTACACCCAATTTCTTCAAATCCGACTCTAGCGAGCCTTGTTCTCTTATGAATATGCTAAGTTGGAAGTAAATTTCTTTTGCTTCTTCTAATCCAAGCAAGGATGGATTGCTGCCCATCTTGAAAAGCAGTTCTTCATGAGAAAACACATGGTTTCGTTTAGCGTTCATGTAATGACCAATGCTTTCAAACCCAAACGGGATCCATTTAGATGTTGCAAAGTTGACAGCTTCGGCACAGTTGAAGCCTTGATTAAATCCACCATGATATGCTCTGGGAAAGGTTATGACAAATTCACCAGCACGCTGGTCAACTCGAGACACTTTTATTCCTACTTTTGTAAATTCGCTTGGATGTATCATCGTATTTAAGTTGTGGAGCACATCAGGAGTCAGTATGAATAATGCGGGTGCATACTCCCTAATGCGTTGATCAACATCCTCTGAGGAAAAAAAATCAAATATCTTTTTCGGTGACGAGGAATTGTTTTTGCTTATACAAATATTTTCAAACAACTTTATAAATCATGGTTTACCTGCTTGTGAACCAGGAATGCCGTACCAAGTTTTTGTTTCTCCAAAGTGCAAATAATTAATTGACGGAGTAAAATGGTCCTCTACATGCCAGCAAAACGCACTGAAAACCATTCCAACATAAATCCATGGCAGAATCATTCCAGAGACATTGTTGCCAATGTGCCTTAAAACTGACGAATTTGATATTGGAAGATTATTCAGGTTCCATCCACTTTCCTTGTATTCCGTCAATTCATCGCTTTGTTCATGTATGACTACTTTCCCTTTAGTGTTCAATTTCTTAACGGGGAAACCTGAGCCTACATTTTTGGAATGCAAGTCAGTACCATACAGCACGGACGCATACTCATGGTACCCAAGGACAAGCCTCCAAAATTCGTTCTCAGTCTTTCGTTCCGGAACTTCCGCTGGATTATCAACTCCAAAATACATTTTTTTGTATATATCAGCATAATCTAGGGGTATAAAAAAACATAAACTTTGAATGTAACATGTTCGCTTTATGCTAACAAATTTGAAATAGCAATAGCAACTATTATACCTCCAAAATCTGTCAAACTAAATTTTTTAAGGTAATCTTTGAATCCAAATGTGAGCAGAGGGTCATTATAGGCCTGATAACTACCACATCCTATAAATGAATAAAAAAAGTTTTATTGAATGCTGGATAAAATTATTGGTTAAATACAAGACAAGCATTCTTATAAGCGTACGTCATTTGGTGAAATCACAAATGCAGAAATGGAGTTCAGAGACCTTGTTGTGATATCAAATGAGGTCATAAAATATGTTTCTAAAATTTCAGCAACAAGATTTTTGAACTCCATGTCCATTCATACATTTGCGATTTCACTTAAAATGACACAGGCTTATAAACAAGCTCATCACAAAGTAAGACATTGGAAAATGAAATAATCGTGTGATTTTATCTAAATACGATTAATAAAAAATATTTTTTACCAGTGCAAGTAAAAGTGGGACTTGAACAGAGGAAACTGGTTGTGAATTGGTAGCTTTTCACACAGCTCGTATGAAAATTGGCTTTACAAACCATACATGCAATTATGTCGTCCCGTCCAGGGTATATTTTACATGTGCTGCAAAAATTATTATCCACAAAGGCAGTGGTTGTTTGGTAGAAATTGAAGTCTCCTGGATCACGATCTGAGCTTATTGTCGTATTATTCATTGTCTCTTTTGGGCTTTTTCGTGAACCAGCCATAGTCTTTCGCCTCCGTGGGGACGATTTGGAAAGTTTCTTTTGTGCTTGGACGTGTTTATTCACTTTTTCATTGATCCTTGCGGTAAAAGTATCCATTGGTAAGATCAATGTTTCATACAAATCCCTCAGATCATTAGCCAATTTCAAATCAAATTTTAGTTGAGTCGCCACACGCTTCCATTCATCTGTACTGATTTCTTTTAGGCTGCCAGCGACCATGGTTATCTCCATTCGTGCATAATTAAGTTCCGACAAATCCACCTGCATAGTAGTATTTATTAATACTTGTTTGTCATATTATTCTTAGTAGTAAAACAAAACTAAAAGAAATGTAACTACCTCCATATCTCCAATTGTTACTGGATATTTGATTTTTAATAAATACATTGACCAAAACTGGCGCAACTTATTGTGGAAAGTGTCCCAGAGACGTCTTCTGGCCTCGAGAAGGTAAAGTGGCTGAATTCTCGGGTAAAACTTTAATTTATCAGGGTCGATAGAAAAGGGTGGCCGCCAATTGCTTGGAGGAACGACTTTGCATATTCCAAATTTCTCAGCCCTTGCATAAATGCTTTCCAAATAAGTGAAGGGATCCTTAAACTCCTAAAAATATTCACAGATATTAGACACAGAGTTCAGATAGATAATTTGCTGCGAGACCCACCAACCCAAATTCCCACCCCAAAAAATGGAAAGGGGGTGTCTCCCATAAACCCCATGTTAAAGCATTAACATCTCATGGGTGACCCTACTGTGGGTGGTACGGTACCACTCCACTGTTACCCCTTCACGTTAAACCTGTCGATGTCAGGGAGTGCCTAGTACCCACTATGCACTAACTAGTAAGCCAAAAATAATCCACGTAGGAATGTAGGTTAAAACTATTTACAACTTACCATTTCTGTGGGATAGAACACTGGTGCATTTTTGACGTGTAGAGGAGGAGGAACTCTTGGTTTTAAATCGTTTGCGTTTTTCTCTTCCTTCCTTAATTTGGATATCTTGTCAACGTCGTGATCTAATTGCAAGATATTGTTGCTCGAACTTAATTTTGACTTTTTCGTCACCTCCTCTTTGGATTCAGTAGATACCCGTTTCATCTTGCATGCCTACAAAAAACACATAAAAAACAACGACCTGTATAATAATTTGTTGAATTAAATGGATTCATGAGCTAATAATACCCTGTAAAAGCATTATGCTTTTACAGGGTATTATTATTGTACATGCATATTATGCATGTACAAACACTAATCATTAAGATTTGATATGATTTCGATGAGTTGCATCACACTAAATTACACTTATCCAATCATATTGTATATAGTGTGTGTGCATGAGAAACTGTATGCACAATATGCATAATTGAGTTAGTCAATATTACTATAATACCTCTATCGTTTTGCATTTGTTAGGTATATACATAGAAGAGGAGGATGTGATAAAATAAACGGAAAGCTTGTCTCTCACAGGCCCAAAGATTGCACGTGTAAGAAACAACGGAAGTGTTTACCAAATGATGATGGCACCGTGAGTATGTGTATAATTATCCAATAAAACAGGTCAAATCAAACTTTAGGTCAGTAGTTTTAAATACGTTCGTAGCAATGCGTATGCATAACTATACAAATCTAGTCAATTTCTTATCGGACGTTAAACTTACTACAACAAAGGCAGTTCATGATAAGTCTGCCATATGCATATACCTTTTTGTAGTCCCCGCTATACGACTACAAGTATTTGAATAAATCGAATTGCCAGTGTTTATGTACGTTATAAATACACAATATTTGAACTAAATCATATTTTATTGTAAAGTAAAGTTTATGATTCCATAGGATAGCAGATGATAAGCGGAACTTACAACAATTGAGTACTATTTAGTTTACTCACTGCCAGTAATCTTAATTATATGCAATGTAATCCCAATAGACTAAAATGGAATTTATAGGAATTTTCGGTCAATTCGGTCTTGCGATTAGGACTTGTGGATTTAAACTCAAGACGTACTCGTTTCAGTAAAAGTTCAATGACCTTTGACCGAAGAACAAAAATAAAACCATTCCTTACAATCACCAGTATTTTAATCTACCATTGAGAAGTGGATGAAAACGACTCCCTGCTCATCCTCCTCGGTTCTGTTTTCCACTTCCCTGGACGAGTACGTGCTTTACTGCACGACACTACTGCCTGCACGTGTACAAAATGCACTGCCTTAGGTCTGCCAGGACGGAGCCTTCATAAATAAATCATTGTCAAATCCGTGCATCATGTGTATTGCTCTCTATTTCGAATTAATTAATATGCTTAATGTACATATTTAATATGAACACTTTGGTAATTTCATTACTGAATCACAAAGCGTATTATACAAAAACTTCGTCATCTATTCATTAGACTATCCAACACGTGGAAGGACAGGTTCGATGCACTTTGCCTAAAGACGGGCCCTACAGAACCCCGAAATCTTTCAACCTTTTATTTGAAAAGCGTGTTTATGAGAAAACCTATCCAGCGGAATCATGTTGCTTCGAGTGTCGTTCATACTCAAAAAAACTTCTACATTTTGGTGCAATAACATGCTCTTTTAACTGTAGCCTGTAGATATTCTAAAATACTTGTATAATACGTAATATTTTACATACCCAAGGACCGATAAGTAGCTCAAATCAATTACTTGTAATTTACGAATTTTCCAGAAAAACAACTCAATTTTTGGGAAGAGCCGATTCCCTTCCAGCCCGGAACTATGACACCGGCTTCCTCGGAGACAACCTGCAGACTGAGGACGAGAGAGAAAGAGAGTCACTCTCCTCTCTCTCTCTCTCCATCCTCAGCAAGACTCGGTAGAGCACCACCACAATCGTGTTTTTGCTAATATCCTTAAGGGCCCATAGCATGCCGGTTTTGAATTAAATTTTTGTGTCTCAATTTTCCCATCTTCCATGTCTTCAAAGGATTTTGAAAAAATGTTCATCTCCGTGTTTTTTTAATTTTTAATACATCTAAAAATCAATAATTTTTAGGTTTGCAAAGTTAGAAGGCTTAGAAGTTTGATTTTTTCTTCCATGAGAAAACATTTAATTTTTACGAGTTACTTTTTATCTATTTTATTTCGATTTTTAGGTCAAATCTTAAAACGCGCGGAGATGGAATCCATTTCAAAATCGCCATTTGAAGACATGGAAGATAAGGAAGTTGAGCTCGCCCCGTCTATAAGAAAAATCATACAAAAATAGTTTTTTAATTGCATTTCTACTTCTAATTGTTGTCAGAAAGGCTACATTTGTAAATTAATTGTCGCTTATGTTTACAATTACTTATTAACTTTTTCAGCAGTTTCCACCATGCGTCTTGTATTTTTACTGCATCCATTTTTGGTTGTCCTGTAGCTTTATCATAGAACAGCTATTCACAATAATTGTGAATACTATTGATTACTATGAGTTGATGACTATCCAGACTATCCTAACAAATAGTTTTGCTCTCCGGCAATGTCACATTTTTGTTGCAGATTTAAATACCAATTTATTGTGTGCAGCGTGTGACACTGCCCTAATTATTATTGGCAATGCAAACTCATTTTATTTTTATTATTATACTCAATTTGTAATGCAACTATAAAAATGTTGAAGTCATCCTTCTATTGTTCTTCTGCGATGATGATAAAAGTTCATGATTATTGGTTTAATCCGTATTATACTACATATGACATATGTATTACGATGCTCCCTTAACTTAAAACTTAAAATGTCAAGTTTTTGAGTATTTTAGATCAATATCGAAAAGTCAACAATGCTTCAAAACTTGGGCAACCTAAGGGCAAAAACAGCAAGTGAGGTATTTCAAACATAAAATTGCGTATTTTTGAGGAAATTGTTTCATACTTTTATTGATAAGATCTTCCCTTGCATAAGAGAAATTTATGTAGAGAAGCTTATACATTAAGTTTGCAGCTGGTCTAATTACTTAACCTGTAATATGTGCATATTTTAATGGGTTTAAACGTACATATGTATATTTACTAAACGTAATTCACTAAACTAACTAAACCTTTGCTGTTTTATGTCTAGATGAGTATCATGTGCCATGATATTATGTATTCGAATCTAGTGTAATAGTTCCCACGCTGCTTGCATCCTATTGTAAAGAAAATGTGTGTAATAATATGTGTTTGTAAATTTTATGACTTATTTCTCGTGAACGATTATGTCTTTCGTGTCAGTCAATTATTGAAAGGGCAAGTGTGTGGGCGTCGGGTGAAACTTTGGCGCAAGTTGCTTGTAAACCTCTACGACAGGATTATGGTTTCGGAAAAAAGTACAAGGAACTTGATAATTACTACAAACAAAGTTTAAACCAAAGCACAATATATCATATCCAATAAATATTTAAAATTTCGAGTCATGATGAACATCTTTATGGTAATTTTTATTTCACTTTTGAATCAAAAGTTAAACTTGGATTCTACATTGTAAAACAAGATTTATAATTTAGAGTTTGACAATAATTTTCCGAGTTTTTACAGACATCTCGAATCCTATTGTTGGTTGGCGTCACATTTGCAGGAGGAAGAGGTGGGGATGGGTGGGGCGGAAACAATAACAACAATGGTGGGGTAGACAGTGGGGGAGGTTGGAGGGGAGGAGGTGGCTCATCTGCAGTAGGCTGGACCAGAGGTGGTGGTGGTGGCTGGAGTAATCCCTCTGGGGATGAGGGGGCCTGGAACGACGAAATTGAGGTTGGAGGAGGAGGAGGATGGAATAGTGGTGGCGGTTCAGGTATTTTGGAGAATAACCCATTCGGACTTTTGTCCGAATGAAACTTATAATAATGAAAACTTATAATGAAAACTTATAATAATTAATAATACTTGTAATTAATAATATAAGGTGGGGGTGGATGGAGTGAAGGAGGGCGTGCCGTCCGAAACAGTGGTAAAAAGGGGGGTTCGAAGGGAGGATCGAATGGTGGAGGACGAGGATGGGGGAAAAGAGGCAGATCGCGACCTAAAGGAGGTGGATGGGGTCAAGGTGGGGGAGGGGGAGGAGCAAAGTTAGCAATACTGTCCTCCCTCTTGCAGAAGGTAGCAACCATCAAGGGGGTAATTGGATCTCTCAAGCAATCGATTGCTGGGTCCTTAGCTGGGGGGCTAGGAAAGGGCGGCTTTGGAACTGCAGATGATGATGACGACGGAAATGGATGGAGTAGTAGCAGTTCTAGTTCTAGTGGTGGGAACGAGTGGCGTGGGGTCAACAACGGTGGTATGCTTACATAAACAAACATTAATTTTCTCGCAAAAAAATATTGTTTGTAAAGACGGTCTAATCTTTTTCTATTGTTGCAGGGGGTGGCAATGGCTGGGGAATGAGCGTCCCTATTGGCTGGGGTTCAGGAGGTGGTAGTGGTAGTGGTACGCATAACTAGCAAACAATGAATTCTGAAAGCCAAACTCTTAATTAATTAAAAACTTAATTTATTAAATTTCAAAGGAGGTTGGGGAAATTCTGGGAGATATGCATCGGGTGGAAATTGGGGACAATCAATGTTTAACCAAAATCAAGGGGGTTGGGGTCAGTCCGCTCCGGATAACGGTGGAAGATATGGCGGTGGTTGGGATTCCGGCGGATCTTCCAACAATTATCAAGGGAGCAGTGGTGGTGGTTGGAATTCAGGCGGTAGCTCCAACAATTATCAAGGGAACAGTGGTGGTGGTTGGAGAGGCCAATTTAATCAAGGGTCATCAAATAATGATCAAGGATGGAATTCTAACAATCACAATAGTCAAAGCAATGGCGGTTGGAACCAGCAAACTCAGTCAGGAGGGGAAGGACCAAGAAATCAAGGAGGCTGGGGTTCAAACAGTAACCAACAAGGTGGGAATTGGGGTCAGACTAATTATAACCAAGGTTGGGGATCAAATAATTATAATAACATAGGTGGTGGGGGGTGGGGTAATTCAGGCCAGTCGCAGCCAAACAACCCTGGACATAATCAAGGAAATAATCAAGGCTGGGGTCAGAATAATCATAACCACCACCAAGGAAGTGGGGGACATCAAGGAAGTGGAGGGCATCAAGGCTGGGGCCAGCATAACAACAACAATCAGGGGACTGCCGCCACCAACAACGTTCCACAAAATTTACCCAGCAATAATCCCAGTGGGAATCCGAACAATCCGAACCTTTCTCAACAACCAAGTGGTATCAATCCCAACAACAATAACGCTCAACCGAATACTAATAACCCCCAGAATCAACAGAACAACCCTAATAATAATAATAATAGCAACGGTTCAAACAATATTACTAGTCAACTACAGCAACAGCTACCCTTTCAACAAAACGTACCTCAACAGGGTCAACAAGGTCAACAACAACAACAGCGACCCCAAGGCCAATTACAGCAAGGTGTCCAAATACAACAACAGCAACCACAAGCTCAGCATCAGCAGCAATTTCAGCAACCCCAAACACAAGGACAATTTCAGCAGCCCCAAGTACAAGGACAATTCCAGCCTTTTCAACAACCAGGGGCGAATTTCAACTTTGTCGCCAGAACTAAGAAATAACGGAAAGAAGACTTTTTGTTTGTTAAATTGATCTTACTATTATTAGACACGAGAATAATATTTGTAATGCAATAAGATAAGTTGAGTTGAGATGAATAAATATAGAATGTGTAGAAATATGTGAATGAAACGTGTACTATTTAATCATAAATAAATAGGTGACACACTATAGCTGTTCATCAACCAAATAAAGTAATTTGTCAAAGGTGATTTGATCCAGGTTCTGTCGTAGTAGGTGAAGCAGCACCCAGTCCGACGTGGTCAACTGCTTCACCACCGTCTTGTAAGAATCAACGCCAAGAGATTGACACCGAATTCTGGTCGAGAGCAACGTCATGCATCGATAAATCCATCCACCCAGCGAGACGAACGACACAGCAACGAACCTTTGGTCATGTCAAATATTTCATTTAATAGACATACCATGAATTCCATTTTATTCTAACTACATACCAAAACCAGAGAAATGTAAAGATTTTCTCATTTATGACATTTAACGGTAAAAGGCACCTAAAATAAGATAAATAAGTAAAATAAATAAACAAATCAAGCAAGCAAAGTTATAAAATAAAAGGTTACAATGCGTTAAATCGCTGAATGGATCCTAAATTATAAATGAAAAATTAATTGTACATTAATGTATAAATTGTAATGAAATATGTAACAAATTACCGCTCGGTCCATAAGTGCTTAAATCACATTTTGTGACCTACAACAGATCATAATGTTAGTCTTTATTATCGTTTGATCTGGGTATGTAATAATCGATTTTCAGTATTTTTTAGTACTCTCGGGAAGACATCGGCCATTGGATCTGATCTGTCCTCAGGGTCTCCTTGATAATTATATGAAATAAAGGCCGTTTTTATCAAACAATTTAGGAGTTACTTATGGGTCTATATGAGGCCTCAAAAATAATATCAGGAAACGTTTTGAATGTATGCGACTTGCATATTATTTATGAGACATGTCACCATTATTTAGGAGACGTGTTAATTGCATACCTTCCAAAAACTGCAGAACCTTAATTCCATACGTGGAGAACTCTTTACTTAAAAAGAGGTCCGTTAGAT
The DNA here is from genome assembly GCF_002217175.1 of Folsomia candida. Taxonomy (NCBI): domain Eukaryota; kingdom Metazoa; phylum Arthropoda; class Collembola; order Entomobryomorpha; family Isotomidae; genus Folsomia; species Folsomia candida. The sequence goes on along the minus strand of NW_019091193.1, from coordinate 20,093,166 downwards.
AGCAAAGGCCTCCAAGGATAAGCAAGTTTAAAAATTCACAAAACAGGAATGTCATTGCCCAAGCACTGCAACCGGAAAAAGAGCAAATTATTTACTCATATATTGTGTGCACATGTAGCTACTAAATTATTAATTGTTTTGTGATTTTTGTCCGACCCAGTGTATTTGACACCTACGTTACGTAAGTACTTAATAAGCACATGCTATTATAAAATTGAACTTACGAATGTGTCCCAGTTGATTTTACAATGTAGTCTGCTAACATTATAACTTGTTTGCTTTTCATGGACTTCCCCATAGGTAGTTCTGGTACCTGTATTTAATAATGCAAGTGATGTGTGTATATATGTACATTCGTGCATATACTTTCATACTTAAATAGGCTAACATTTAACTCTTGCACCAGATTCTTTAACTTGTTGTCATCCACAGCTTTCCAAATTACATGAGGAATTGCAAACAGCACGCCCATAAGGAATAGATAGACATTTACCTGTTGAAGATTCAGTTTTTTTGCAGGAACTACTAAATACATGAATACCACTGGAAGAGTAAAAAATTTGTAAGTAATCAATCACCCATTGGTAGTAGGCGTGGAAAACCTTTTCATTTCTTCCTTCAATGTAGCCAGGCCCTGGAAAAGTATTACCTTTGTATGGTTTATTTCTTAGGCATTAAAAATGGATCTACAATAAACTCCCCTTACCTCCAAGCATGGTTGAAGTCTTATAATCCATTTTCATAAGGCTGGTGGCTGAATTGTAAGGAACCTATTTAGCGAGCATAGTAATAGTCCATGAACGAACAATTGTCTATATTTCATGAAAATTTGTCCGCTTATATGCACAAACCGTGAATGTCGTCGTGATGAAACAGTAAGTTTCGAGCACTTTTTTAGGAATAATTGGATCCGTTCCTTCGTCCTCTTGCATGTGTACGCACTAGTTTTGGCCCAAAATATGTTGAATTGGAGTTTATTCGAAAAAGATGAGGAAAGCTCATCTTCTTCGTATAAACTCCAATGCCACCCACCAAAGTCAACATACCTTGATGTGGTCCCCAATATATTCCTAAGAGTTTAAGCCAAACAGGAAAAAATAAATTTAAAGGAAACAAATAACCTCTTAACCACTTACCTTCATGCAGACCAGGGCCGAGAAGAGGATGCAAAGGAGGGCGGTCAGTCTATAGTGAAGACGGAAGGTCCAGTCGTCAATTCTAGTAAATCATAATTATTCAATGGTTCACAAATATTCGTCGTGTTAAATTACTTGCATTTGATTGGATAATAGTTTTCATTTAACTTGTAGCGTTCACTTAAGTACCTTATTTTGGGTGCACCCTTCGACAACAGCAGTGGCTTGCTGAGGTTGTTCAAGGTCTCAAAAATTGACGACATTTTCAGAGGAAAGTTAGCCCAATTCGATCCAAATATACAATGTTCTCCGAGATCTGCCAAGTCAAGAATGAACACTCAGGATGATCTTCGAATGTAGAACAGCATTTCATATTAACAGCGTTTCTGTTAATGTTATTCAACACATTATCTTCATCATACATTTCAAGTGGTTAACAAAAATGAAGCTCAGAAATGGTATCATCTATTATGAAAATTATTATGCACATGCCTTAAATCCTGAAATCGCATTTCATCAAGCATGGGAGGACCTTAATACACGTATTTAGTAAAAGTTATACCACGAGATAATTATTTATAAATGTGTCCTGTCAATTCGCACATCCTTGACCACAGATTGTAGTAAGCATTACGTCTTATTTGTACAAGCGATCGCGATCAATGATTTAGAAATTCAAGAATACAGATGGTGGTCGAAATAGACATTGATTGTTTTTATTTGATTTAAAAGTTTCATCACATCAAACTTGTGGATACATTTTACATAAAGTCAAAAAATAGTTTTTTTTACATTCTTATCTTACATATTCAACTATTTAAAAGTTCGTTTAATAATTACTACCAGTCTTTTGAGTTATGTACGGATTACAATTATTATTTTTATACATATATTCAGTGTACTTATGTATGTACATATAATGTTTCAGTTACTTGTCAGGAAGGACCTTACACACCGAGTTGGTTTAACTTGTAATGTTCCCTTACAATAATATTATTTATAACTACTTTTTCCGAGTATATCATAAGTAAGGAAAGTTGAAACTTTGTACTTTGCTCAATCATCCAGAAATTGCCATTCGATTTTAATTTAGGGTAAATTGGAATCTTGAGAATAATTGCCATCTCGAGTAATTCCATGATGTATTTATAAACAAGGTAAATACATTAAATGGGGATCTACATACATACTTACTAGGACTTTTTGCTTGTAATTTGAAATTATCCTTTGATTAAACTTACATGCATGCAGGCAGTACTTGTAAAAAAGTAGTTTTTTAAATTATTTTAATTCTTGCAACTTTTGTCTTCAATTGCTAGCAAAATACAATTTTGTGAAGGATCTCACATAACAGAATTTATTTTCATATAAGAATCTTTCATTTCATACCTAAAAAAAGATGATCACCCAGTCAGTCCAACAGTTTTGTCAATGTGCATCACATACAAAAGTGCGTATATATACACTACAGTAAATATATTACAGCTAAATAAATTCGAAAATCCCGTGTGCTTCAATCTATGTAAATTAATACAACTTGTATTCATCTATTTTTATCTCATGCTCTGTTCTCATGCACGGTTAATTACATAAAATGTATTTAGAATATTTAGGTACAATACTTTGGACACACCTTGCAGTTCAATAATATTACCAAAACCAAGTAAGACATACAAAAAACAGTCAGTCCGTAACCCACAAAATTATTATTTCAAAGTTATCATCACAATAAGGACAAGCGTTGTTGGTAGATTATTATTTTTTAATTACATCATTTGTACATTTCTAAATTTCATTCCTACCAACACGACCCCTGTTTTTGTCAAGCTCTTTGTTGTGCTTTATCGTACAATAACAATAAATACCCATAACACCCACCACCATATTTTTTTTCTCGAAAGGACAATAAATGATTCATCATCAGGTTTGTGCAAGTTTACAACGCATTGTTTTGCTGTAAATCTGGGCTGTGAGGAGCGTTAGTTACCGCAGACTCCAGACGCTCCAGTTTAGACAACCGACGACCAATGAACCTGGAGAAATAAAAATAGTAAATATATGTACATCAATCAGTATACATATGTAAATGAAGTTCGGGTAACTGAGAGCTTCACAATTACCCACTGCCCCAGTAATGAGAATAAGGTCAAAGTTCAATAAATTATTGTTTATGCAAACAAATATCATCTCAAATCTCAAGTGTTTACATAATTTACAATTTGATAAAGACCCGAGAACTGGGTCAATCTTGAAAACCCTTTATTTTGACTAGAATGTGTCTGTGCAGTCTTTTTTAATACCTTTGTTGCGTCTCTAGACATAATTTGCCACATTAATTAAGGAGTCGAATGCAGTAAGATCAAACTGAACGACCTCCATCAACAAATGGACATATATATTTTTTATATCTATGCAAATGTATGTACATAGCATGTCTACAAAGAGCAATTATGTATGTCTCATAGAAATTGACAAAAATGCTAATTAATTAAAACAACGGGCTATGCAGCAGGGTTCAGTGGACGGTTAACAGAAGATCATCGCTTACCACATGATGAGAATAGGAACGATAAGTAGCACTGCGGCCAGAAGAAAGATGAAACCTTTCAAAATTGGTCTGGTCAAAGGGTACAAACTGTTCAAAGAATGAGACAATCAAAATACTGCGAATAAAGGTTAGCAATTTATGCATGTATGACAAACCTGTTGAAGAGAATTGACGCAGTCATAACTGTAAAATCTTCCATGATGGCGAAAAACGCGAATATTTTTCCTGAAATTAGAGAATTCGTATGTAAATTTCGCACACCTAAATATGATAATTACAAATGTTTGCATTTATCTGTACTGTTAAGAAATTAATATTTACATATGAATAAAGTGGAAGCGTATATGTTCCTCTAACAATGTAAGATGACAATTGTAAGATGACAATTTATTTTAAAACCAATTTTGCGGGCACCATGCACCTGTAAAAATTATTAGTGACAGCTTGTGACGATTTTTAAAACTGGGGGTAAATCTAAAGGAATGTCGGAATGATCTCATCTGATTTTTTTTCGTATCATAAGGTTTCTCCTCATGAGTTTCTTCTGCTTAATCTCAGTCTTTTGAGAGGTAGGGTGTCATTCATGTCAGTATGTACATGAACACAAGTAGCAGTGGCATGAGTCGAATATTGATGTCAGCAAGATTACATTTGGTTCTAGTATAAGTCGATTCTTTAATAATAAAAATATCCTGATCCTGACCCTTTCGCATAAATAGGTCCTTTCATTGTAATGTCTAAGCAGTTGTACTTATCCTCAATAAATCAAAATAGTAAATGTCAAAAGTGTATTTACATAGTGTATATTTTCGAGATCTAACTTGTTTCACAGCTTGAGTGTTAAATGCATGTGCAATCGAATACTAATTTCTATAAACCAGATTAGAAGAATAAAAATATATACTGCACATGTTCTTTGTTGATATTAATTGCACGTTTTAGGTACAAAGAATAAATTGCAAGCTATGTATGTTCTAGTCCACCATCAAAATTGCGCAGCAATTTCTCTTGTTTAACAATGAGCTCATTGCATTGTCAAAATTGCATTGCACTCTTCATTGCATGCCAAGTATGTACATACGGAGCTTGAGGTAGATTGAATTTTGGATTGGGAAATACATGTGGATGGCAACTTTTTGTCTTGTTCTTCACAGTGACGAAGGACATATTTGCATCTGCACCATGGCATCCTGGCCGAAAGACTTTCTCTGATTAGAAAATGAACGAATCGAGGTTGCTGCAACGGTGAACTAGATCCTATATCTCAATATTGCCCCTGCAGGCCTACAACCTATATCCATGTACATAATATGCAGCTACTCATTGTTGGGTGCACTTGACAGAATTTCCCTTTCATTTCAACAACCTACTTTTCATTCAATATGCCACTCGTACATAATTATTCATAGTAGAAAGGTTTTAATTAATTGATGACGATGCCTGCAAATAATCGTGAATGTTTAGAGTAAAATATGGTTTACTCTCAAAACAAACAAAAAACTCTTGCTATTTCCACATAGGAATTTCCACGCCGTACAAGAATTTGAAATTGCTCGCATATGTAGATACTTTTGTAGTGGACTCTTAATAGAGAGTGACAAATTAAAGAGTAAAAACTCACCTTGTTCATCACTTGAGACCAGTTTTGACAGGAGAGATCGTGTAGCAGGGATACTAAAAAAGCTGCAAATGGCCACAATTGGTACTGCAAATCAACAAAACAAAAAGCGTAAAAAATTATATTAATTATTTAGCTCGTACTTATTGACTAACGACAAAAGTTATACAGTTTGGCTTAAAGGGCTCATCAAGAATATGTGCAACTTTTATTAAAAAGTAAGTGTGAAGGGAACTGCATTTACGCAAGATGATTGATGCATTTTAAAAATTGCCAACGCTGCATAGCCAAGAAAATAGTTGAGATTAAAAGTAATGATTACCCATAAACGCCACGGTTGTATTGGGACTAAGGGCATAAAGTACTAGTCCAGCCATCCGAGAAATCAGACCAACTATACAGACCGTACTGTCTCTTATCTGAAAATGTTGAAAAAGCGGCATCCCCACAAGAAGCACAAGTGTTCCAAGCATGTATTTCAGTCCAAAGTAGTATGAAAACGTCTTATGGCTCCATTTCAACGGATCCCCTTTCGAAAACAAAAAAGCCACGTCCAACTCTCCTAAAAAGAGCAAGATTGTTATTTAATCCAATTTCTGGCATGGAATATTTGTAATAGTACATGTGCATAACACTACCACTGCCAATCCTGGCACGTGCCTCATTTCAAATATCTGAATGTATGTCATTTGTGCTTGAATTATTCGTGCAAAAAACACTTTGTTCAAAATTGATGCATATGTTTCTTGATTTTATATTTAGAATTATATTTAACAAAAAATTGTAAGTGTGTTTAGATTTTCTATGCATGTATTATGAGCGAAAATGTTGTGCTCACCTGCGGTTATCATCATTCCAATATATCCTGCCACCAGTGTCAAAATGAGATAAGCGCGTCGTCCTCCTTCCCTCTTTTTAATCACCGTTTTCAGGGCAGCAAAAAAATGCTCGGATCCGAAATACCTGGAAAAGCAGGAGACATCCTCGTGCGATTCATGCGGCGACTCTTTCGATCTCTTCAAAATGTTTCTTTGTCCATCTTCTGATGCAGAAGAAGAACCATCCTCAAAATTTGAATGGCTTTGGCCGCTACCCGAGCTGAGTGGTTGGTACGGTGAAGGATATGAATGGTCATGTTGTTGGTGGTCAAAATTATGACACGTGGTATCAACATACACGGATTGTGTTGCTGATCTTGCAACATCTGGTAAATTAAGGCCAAGACCCAAGTGTGGTGTGGGAGAAAGTAATTGTTCCACCTCCTCCTCCTCCTCGAGGTCTAGAAATTCTGTGTGCCTGTTTCCTTCAAGTGTTGAAGATTTGAGAGACGATGAAACGACTGAAGTTGATGATGCCGCAGAGTGCGGTCTAACCCCATCAATTTCCGGAATTGGGGCTCCATTTCCTCCACTCCTAATCGCATCGCCGTGCACTTCTTTCACGAAAAATATAGCGTAGAGAAATGCGAGAGCGTAGCAGATCAACATGAACACAAACGAAAACCCGTGTCCGATGTGCTCCTGCAAGATAGTTTGGATTGATACAACATTATAATTAAAAAGCATAATTAGAATTGCATCTAACAGATTTAAATACTTTACTAGAAATGTATAAGTTTACTAAAAAAAGCTAAAATGATTTATAAAGTGTGACGTACCAGAAGGGAGCCTGAAAGGAAGGGCCCTACGGTTCCACCCAGAAATATCATGGCTTCCAATCGAGATATTCTCACGGTCCTATTTTCTTCTGAACTAATTGATGACACATAACTCATGCAGCTCATGATGCACGACACGAAGCCCCCAAATAGACCTGAAAGGAAGGAGGCTGAAAATACCCACTGGATTGGGAGATGAGGTTGGAAAGCCAAAATGATGTACACCACACATGCCAAAACACCTAAAATAAATATAAATAAATTGTTAACACATATATGTACGCATTGTACTTGTGTATGTATAATGTACACTTTATACACTTGACGTGGTCAGACTACTCATTAAAAGAGGCAGCCATTCCAATAGCGGTAGCACATTCGATGCTAATGAAAATTAAATCGGCTAATTGCCGATTTAATACATATTTAATACATATTTGTTAAACAATGCAACTGTTTTTTTTAATTGGGCAACGTGATGGTGTCTAAACATAATTAATCATAGCAAAGAATCCAAATATATATTTTTTGATAAATGTTTCTCAAAAATTTTGTTTAGAACACCCAAAACATCGGATTTGAAATAAAAGTTTCAGTTTTGACCTGTTTTGAACCGAGAAAATGGAATTAGGGATGAAAATCCTTAACAAATGAAATTTGTTCGAAACATAATGTAGCAAATTCTGATCGATGATTTTCGAATTTTTCAAATGAATGGATAAAAAAGAATGAATAAATGTTGATTTATTACTAACCACCCAACGGAGGCAGCACGATTGGCCATTTCCGTCCAAACCTATCACTCCACGAGCTATCAAAATCAAAGTAATTCTTGTTAATTGCTTCCATTTTATTTGTATGCATACGCGGACGCATCAGTGATAACTAATGAATAAAATAATAGTTTTCTAGTAAATTAGTGTATTGCCTACCCAAGATACACGGCAATGAAAATTGACGGAAGTACAAGGGCTGAGGTGCAGACGAGGATGAGGTGGGATGACATGGCTTGAACTGCTTCAGCCTCTTTGGCGAATTCCGGCGATTGGAGTTTATCGCACGTGGAGACAGGGTACGATTGGAGACATGACCTCATGTAAACGAGGTCCTGAAACCGTAAACAAACCAGATCTTAAACGCGTGTCTTTCTGCATGCATACGAAATTACATGTAATTTCATGTAAGTGTAATTAAGTAAATGTTCTGAACCTACTTGGAATGATGCATACTGAGAAAATGTGGATAACATGTACAAGAAGACCACTGGCTGAATGGAGGAAAACACGGAGTATTATAATTCACTTGCATATAAACACGACATTTTGTTTATAGATTTACAAATATACCTCCACCGTTATCGACGAAAAGAACTGGGTAAAGACAGAGCAGCATCGCGATCCTAAATACAGTGATAAAATACTTACTGTCAGCGTGAAGTCATACCTTTGTTATGGTGCCAATGATGATTTGAAAGAAGAATGCCGTAGAAAGAGAAATTAGCCATTCACAATTACTGTGCAATATGTGTAACATGTACCAGAAATTGTCACCCCTCCTCTGTTTCCTTTCATTTGATGATCTGGTGAGTTTGTCTTGTTAAAGAGCGCAAACTGTGGTTGAGATCCAATTGTGCCCTTCAAGGGAGCGTTTGCATCTCCTTTCTCACCATAACTCACGTCAAATTCCGACTCTTTTCCAGAATCTACGTAGATTGATCCTGGAGAAAGCCAACGGAACCACTTGGATTTTAATTTGGGGCTCATTTATGTTGGTCACTGGTGTATGTAACTAACTTAAATCCACAAAACAGTTGTAGGTACATAGGTACGTATGCATAAATGCATATGTATATATTTGTTAGGGTGTAAAGTTATCTTGAAGACTTTCGATGTCGATTCGCATTTAATGATTTAAATATTGACACTTTGCACCGTCAAATCAATCCATTACAAAAACAATTATATTGGCACTTGCACTAACAGTGGTGTGTTTACAGCTCAATTAATGTTTATTTTGTATGGTCCAAAGACTTGATTTATTTCACAAAGTTTGCAGTCGGTGCTACGCATTGTCACAAATACACGTATTCAAATTCCAGCACGAGGAGGAACTATTACGTATTCTCGTAAAGTCGACCGTAATCAAATTTAAGACCTCGTTTTCAGGGTTGTTTATTTGGACTTGGTATGCGCACAATTTGTTTAATGGATATTATGATTTTTGCATTGTTTAAAGCTTTCTGTATCATCGTCATGTCCTATTATTATTTGATAATAAGTTATCTTTACTCCCCTCTGCCCACTGGGTTTGCTAATTTGGAATGTTTGTAAACGGCAGGGTGTAAAATGTTTTAGTCAAATTCCAAATTGAACATGTCATTTCTTCCTGCAAAAGAATAGAAGGAACAATCAAATTACATTAAAATTCTTGAGTGATTATTATTACCACAGTTTTTGCTGGCATTTATGTTTGCATAATATTAGCTGCGTTGCATTGGCATTGATACATACAAGGTATACGTACATGTGCCCAAGTCATATGTACATATGTACATATGCACATACATACATGCTATGATATGATTGGTACAACTTAAAATGTGCAATATATCAAAACGTACAGCGTATTATTGTATGCATAATGTAAAGTGTGGTTCACGTGGCGGAGAGCAAATATAAATTGCTTTTCGGAGAACAATTTTACGACTCTATAGTTTAGGGTCAAGAATCAGGAATGCAATAAAATGCATTCATCGCCTTTCTGCAGTCTGGCAGTGGAAAGAATTACTCGTCAATTATAATCATTTGAACGATTATTTGAAAAATACATACATGCTCATATTCAGTATGTTATCGGTGTTGGTTTGAGAGCAAATCAATTGCATAAGTGCAATGGCAAGCTCATATTGACGTTGATGAAATACTGGGTTGAACAGTAAAATTAGGGGACAGAGGACATATGTATATAGATAATATCTGCACTTGTCTTTGAAGAGTCTTTTATTGTACATAAAATGGCACTTGTACATATACTATGCATCTTGGATTTCCTGCTAAAGATACATAAGTTTTACACATATGCACTCAAGTCCATGCATAAACTGTTGGAAAATATAGTTTGGATTTAAATATATAACATTAAGCACAATTAGAATTTCATCCAAAAGTACTTTACTAGGAAAACTATAATGATTTATAAAGTGTGACACTCATGGAGTAATATCCAAGTATTTCGTACAGAGATATTTATCAATATGCATAAAGTACTACTCCCTCTCATACAATTCGTTTTCAAAATGCACTGACCTGCATGGAACCACTGACACAGTTGTGAAAGAGTGAGTTACGTGTATCTATTGGTGCAACTAACTAAGAGTTAATCGGAAAACTATTAACCCCCACTTTACGAAACACACTATTTGTCCAGTATGTTCACAAGATTTTTGACTTTGGACACGTTGCGTCCTTGGGAGAGTGCGTCTGGTCACTGTCTGCATACGTCGACTCGTACCAGCATTATGCACTCATGCAACCACCATTCTAGCTCTTCTCCACTTGTGAATGAAGAGAATTCAATCTGAACACTGTTGTCCTAAGCAGCTTTTTTGAGAGATGAGGTGATTGTGAGACAACACAAGAGTGGTGTTGAGAAACTGAGCTGGGATTAAAGTCACTTCTTCTGCCATCACTTGATGCACTGCTATTTATGCTCGAGCAAACCAACTTTTCCTTGTAACGTTGTCCTATCCCCGTCAAACAAACTCCACTAAAGTCACACCAATGACTGATAAGTCACCTCCACGACCTGATCTTTACTGTGTTTTATACGATGTATAAAGTAGCATGTGTGTATCAAGTAGTTCTTCAGGGATGAACTTTCTCATCATTGTGTCACAAGATTTCAGCTAAATGCACATGTTTAGCTCATGCATATAGATTGAAGTTCTTATGGAAATATTTACAGTATGCATCAACGACCCACCGAAAACGAATTATTGGAGATGTACATAAGCACATGCTAAAATAGGTTTTATTCCAACGTAATGCACAGTAATTCTTTGGACAAACTTAATTATTTGCAGGTGCTTGGTGAGAACGATTTCATAAACGTTTGTTTTAAGGAGCTTTTGCCAGGTGTTTAGTGCTGGAAGGCATGTAAGTATATGATGATGAGACATCATGCACATTGTCTGGAAATCGGCTACTTTAATCGTTTTCTTGACCAAAGACCATACCTTGTTGCGTCACTTAGACGCAATAATGGTGTTAAAAAATACCACAATCACGTCATCAAATAATTAATGAACGCAGTGCGTAGTGAATTTGTGATAATATTTAGAAAATGTTAGCCTACTAATTTAAAAATCTAGTTATCAAATTCTACGCGAGGTTTTAACTTTCTAAAAACTTTGCTTTAATTTGACTTTGCTATAACTTAAATACAGACTTAAGTACATGACAAGAATCGAAAATTATATATACATGGAATTTTTAAAACCAATTTATAGACCAGGTTTGGTCTCGTAATACCATTGAAAAATGCACAAAATTAAGCATATAGTCTCTCATCTCCAGGATTTTTTAGCCATCACATGCAAATTTTCAACATGCTTCTTGATTGTTTTGCAATTTTGTGTATTTTTGCAAATTAGTTTTTTAAGTGATTCTAACTCGTGGACTAATCAAACCGGTTTCAGATCTCAAGAAATATTACCCAAAGTGCTCAAAGCTAAAATATATATTTTTTGCGCTCGTCTCCCGTGGCTATCGTCTGGGCTCCGTCTCCTCAACATCTCAGTCAGTCATGTTTCAAGATTACCAATTTTGACTTTTAGACTCGGCGATCAGAAATTCAATCAGACTTCAAGCTTCTAACCTTAACCTAAAAGTTTTGACAAGATTTTAAAATAATGCGTTTAGCTTACTTTATGGTCAAAGTTGAGCTTTTGAAGATGAAAGTTTATGTCCAATGAAGAATTTTACGAGTTCTCCTGCCACAAAAATGTCAATCAAATCTGTAATTGGCAATCTCCAACTTTTGCAAAAAAGAAAAAACTAATATTTTTTTGTTGCACCACTGCACTCACTCAGTCATATATGTTATAGGACACAACTATCAGGCTGCTTTAGAGCTGTTCATCTCTTATCATAGCCATCATGCCAGTTTAAACTTGTACATGGTTGGAAATTGCTTTCTATAACGAACAACATGCTGATTTGGTGCATGGAAAATATTCATCCACTGCTTATTACGGATGACGACTAAATGAGGTGATGATACGATATGGATATCGGATCATTAATAGTAGATACGATTTCCCTCTTTCCATGCTTTCTGTTTGTTTAGTGATGAATGTAATAAAATATAATAAGTTGAATTGAAAATATAATCTGTGTGGAATAGAGACTCCAAAACATGGCTAATAAAAAGTGGCTGCTGGGTTAGCATGGTTCGTACGTTTAATTTAGCATTATGTCATTTGGTTTGAATGTCAATGATGTTGTGATAATTTTGTGTTTACTGAATTAAAACAATGGCAAACTGTATGCAATGGAGTGAGGTAAGATAGAGGAGAGATATGGAGATGAAACCTGCTCACATGCATGTGACAGTTATACACCAACAACGTATTCGTACAAAGAAACCCATAATGTGAAGATTTTTTTTCAGAAATTTATCCAAAATTTGTTTGCTTTTAAATTAAACTTAAAATCGCGTTTTTTGCAAGCAGTTTCATCTTTGTTATACTATGTTCAGAATCTCTAGACCACTATTCCGTGTTATGAATATGTTTGCATACAATTTAATAACAGATATCATTTATACATTTCTGCAGCTTAATCAAAAATGAGCCATGAGAGAATAGATCATATAGAGACCACGTTGGTGTAAAACCGTCGTAAGGCGACTCGTCGATATTATTCAAGCATTTAACATTGAAATTAGGTTGAATGTCAAAAAAGTCAAGTTCATGGAAAACAAGGAAAACATGAGCTCGTGGATTCTGTTTCTCATATTGACAAGATTGGCGATCTTGTTCTGTCGTACTGCATGTTGAGCTATAAATATACTAGACATTGAGTTAGTCCATAAAGAGCAGTATCGTTAGAGTGAGATAGGTAATCGTTGCATGGAGACTATGTACCTACTTAGACATAAATTTTGCTTGTCAACCGGTAGTGGTGTCAGGATTTTGAAATTCTTCTTTCAATATTGCGACTTTATGTTTCATAAAAATATGGCAACTCTTTTATATTCTAAAGTCCTTGTAAGATATTTACATACGCTGATTAATATTTTTTGATATTTTACGTTGACTAAAAAATAGGGCTTTAATAGGGTCATCTAGAATGACGTTGAAAAATTGGCTTGCATTAATAAATCAAAACTTTTATTACCTGCAAAACTTTTTCATGTATTTATCCCACTTACGATTTTCCACCAATCAAACAAAAAAATCACTTCCTCATTTTAGTTGTTCATGAAATCCTGATGATGATGAGCTTTTTGGATGCGGAGGACTAAATTAACCTAATAAACTGAACACCCAATGGCCGACCGGAGAATAAATGGGCATTAAAGCATAGCTCATTGTAAACTTTGGGGAGTTCCATTTTTTTCACCAACTTCTTTCACTTTAGGTTTATGATTTAGCAGCTACGAACCCATGAGAAAAAATACTCTGGTTATGCAAGTGTTGAAATCTTATAGGTATCGCTATCCATCATTTCACTCACGATTGCTTATTGTGTTATTTCACTCCATGCACCACATCCTCCACGCCAAGTTGTCTAGAGACCGAATCAAAATCGTCGACTAGATGAAAGGAGATGTGCTACCAGTTGATGCACTTTGGATTAAGGAAACAGCAGCCAGAGAGTACAGCACATTAAATGAATATATATTCCGTGTGAACCACGAGCTGATGCAGGGGTGCCAAAATAAAAATAAGTAAAACCTTGAATTTCCTTAGCACGAGTGGTCTTAAAAAAGAGAGGACAGACTAAGATGAGAGGATTAAAGTAAAAAATAAGGTGGAGGGATGATCTTCCTCCAGTTCTTCGGTCTGAGTGGAATCAAAATAAAACATAAAAAACTTGTGTAAGAAATTATAACCATCTTCTTCTACATACTCCTCCATCCAGTAACCTAGCCCAACCAGTCTACTCTAATTATTTACCAATCTTTCGTCCCTATCTCCAGTTTACATACGAGGAGCCCATAAAATACATTCATACATACGTGAATATACATACACACATGTATAGCATGATGTGACTGACTACCCTATTTATCTTATTATGCATCGACTGGAACAAGGGAGGGGAATATGTATCTTCATCAGCCAGCTCTTAAAAAATCTGGAATGAAGAAACCATCACGAAGCTGAGATCCACGATATATTTATCTAAAAATCGTTTATATGGCATTCTTCTTCACTCCCCAAACCATTACAAGTTTACTCGATTAATGAAATCATGAGAAATGGATGAGATGATATACGAGGCAACAAAATTTGACACCAGTTGGACATGAACTACAATAATGCATACATAATAACAAGCATTATCTCGTTGGTTCGGATCGATTGAATTTCAATCACAGGTTTCAATGGGCAAAGAAAGAGGGAAGGTCAAGTTCAAGTTTAAGGTCTTTTATAATCTGCATGCCATTTATTTAAATAACATTGGCTGAGTGGGTTTGATTGGCACAAACTAATAGCCATTACTCTTTACGTGACAAAATTATACGTTTGCTGTCATAAAAATCAACCTCTTAAAGACAGAAACCATGCATGCTTTGCTGACACAATAACAAGTTTAATCAGAATGAATGTGCAACATTCAGACGCTGGAATTTCATTCGTCTTAACGATGTGGGAGAATCTTGCACATTTCTAATTTTTGCAATAGGCCATACACCCGAACTGGAGTTTATGCCAACTTGCATGCATAATCTTCACGCAGTATTTTCTTGAAATCTCTTTCACTAAGAATGTTTCATATGCCATACTATTAAACTTGAACTTGGGTACAATGGTTCACTAGATTGTTTTGCAGAAGGGAACTTGGACTATTTTTTTGCTACACATTTTCAAGTTAGCTTCTACACAATTTTACGACATATTCATCCCTGGAGAAACAGTCATCCTCAGTACTTTGCAGTACTTCTGGTGATGTGTGATGCAGAATCTAGAGATGCATATTTTAGGTAGCATAAAATTTAATGAATGGGCTTACGTATGTAAAGACTTCACGATTCAGCAGAATTTCCCCTTCTCAAATAAGCAATAAAAAATATTTAGATGACATTAACAAACGAACTGAAGAAAGTCACGAACAAGTTATTTGCATTCATTCATAATTTCATGCTAGTGGCACATCTAATTAAATTACTGCATGGCATACCTATTAACATTGGACATAGTTTGTGAATTAATGTTTTCATGCTCACAATATTTATCTAATTGACAGTAATATGTGGAGATTAATATAAAAAATAGATTAAGATGATTATGTTGAAACACATTTTGCAGAAATATTTAAATGTCAATTAAAAACATTTTACATTTCTCTCTGTTCTTATACATAAGTAGTTGGTAATGTAAAAATTACAGAATTGTAGGTATGCTTACTTTATGGTATAACATGTAAATGAATGTTTAAGTACTAAAGAAGATGAACATTAATTGAGATGAAAGTTCGGTAAAAAGTTATAATGCATGTTTGCTGGTTAATTTGGAAATCAAGAAATCATTCACTGTCAACTGTTGCTTAAAATATTATTTCACATGCATAAACCAAGTCTTTTTCTACTCTGACTGCACCAATTTACGTAGATCCTACAGGTTGATTTGATAAGTTAACGACTTTTCTTGCTAAAAGTTATTTCAAGGTTTCTTAACTTTCGATTCATTTGAAATAATAATGAATTTGAATAAGTTTCCAGGAAAGAAATATTATTAGGACGAAAGTAAAAATTCTAGCTAACAAAAATGAAAGCAGTAATGATACCCTTCTCAATATATACCCATACAAGCATAGGAAAGGAGAGCTTCACTAATTGCCTCTCTCAGATTGGAATGCCCTTTCGATACATTGTAAATGCCTCTTGTCAATAAAGTTTTGTACGTAAATTACCAATTATAAAGATTCTCAAAAGAAGCAAGTTGTGATATAGTTTATACATACCTAAAAAACATAAGCACACATGTGTACGATTTTGCTTCTGAAAACTCCGAGTATCCACACTCAAACTAATTGCATAAGAGTTACATACACATCATAATAAATGTCAATTAGCAAGGAAATAATTATGCAATTTACTTTATTATCGTCTTCATAAACTTGATTTTAATTAATACGTAAGCATATTCAAAAGTGGTTCATAAACCAGGAATTGTTTCACCTAAACGAGATCACATAAAAGCACCAATTAAAACTCCGAAATCTGAGTTCCTATGATGAGAATTTGTTCCATTTCAACAAACACGGAATTCTGATAATTTCACTATTACAATAATGCAATAAACACTGCATGTTGTTTAATTTGAATATTACGAAGCATCATTTACTTATATATATATATATATGGTAATTTTTATACTCTAAATCCATATCATCTTATCATCGTCATCAGGAGCAGTATTATGGCATGTTATATCATTACAATTTAATCTCATTAAACCCTGTTAAATAGATACTTCACATCAGTTTGGACAAGTTTTCTGTGGAAATTGGTTAAAAATTTATTCATTACGTGAGAAATGGAGCAAATTTCCATTGCATAAACTTGTTCGAACTATCTGTACATGAGATTAGACTCAGGAATTTCATTTCAGGAAAGTCAGGACATTTATGTTTGATTCGAAACCATGCTATGTGATTTAAACTCTAAATGCACAACTCGTGTCTGCTCTGCAACTAAAATTAACGTGTACCAATAATATGTATTTGCATAGCAAATTGCCACTCCAGACGACCCATCATGAATGACCCACTAAATGCGCTAAAATACATTGCACCCATGAATTTTTATGCATGCATTTTTGTGCACCATAAATAATGATGATAGCAGATGATAATATGTGTCATCTGCTGTTACTAAATACAAACTTGTAGTAAAACTGTCATAATTTTTGTGCTTATAATCTTTTAGCAAATGCAACTTAAAGTATGTAATTGCAATGCTTTCATTTAGCTGAAACTGAAATAACTTGGATTAGATTAATTTTCAATTGAATAAATTAATTGTGCTATACCAATATGCCAATATTTATTCAATTAATTCTTGACACCTTGATAATTAAAATTTCGTGAACGGTAAAATTCGGCACAATTAAGAATATTTTTTTTTGCGGAGATATCAGGAAGTAATGCATGCATAGGTTATCTGTAATGGTTGACATTAGTTGTTAGTGGTAGATTGATACATAAAAATTATTCTAATAAGTTAAGTAATTTCAACTGTTTCCTTAATGAATTAGCAAATATTTTTGTGCGGAATGATTAAGATTCGCCGGCCCTTCATGTTGATAGTACATACGTTACCAGTTCAATGTCAACCTATCAACCGTGTCAGCGTTTCCAATAAGAACCCTAGACTGATTGTGAGATGAATGTAATAAATGCCCATGACTTCTATAAAAGTGCGCACTAACATTATAAATTACGTTCATATTCATATCTCAATATATTATCTGAATGAAAATGGATCAAAAGAATGTACCTTGTACAAAACCACATGAGACCATTACGGATGCAGACACGTTTATTACAATTTTTGTTAGCGAGGAAAATCAACAACATAATGATACATGCAGTATCCCAGCAATTCTCCAGGTCATATACTTGGAAAATTTGAAAATAATTGACCGCAAGAATAGTTTTTAAAAATGCAGTAGAAACAAAATAGCATTAGGGGAAATAAGATTGTTATTGGCTTACATTTTGCCCGAATAATTTCGCATAGACTTTCTTGTGGTCTCCAGTTCACAAACCCAAGCAGTGCGAGTAAAGAGTGTATATGTACGCATGTACTACGTATAATGCGAATAGAAAATTGTTCTACTTAATATGATGGCATAATTAAAAGATGTTCGTATGTAGTTTTATTTTATAACTTAAAGCTGACGAATGGAGGAGACTATTCACTTTCCAATGATATGTACCCACAAATAGTATTTACGACGTTATATAAGACAAGTATCGAAATTGAATGTCTCGAAAAAAAATTGATCTATCCGTCAACAAGTTCAAGATCACTCCAATAAACAAACTTGCTTTGATCGGCCCTGTACTACCCACGTGCTAGCATCAAGTGCGACTGGAGTGTTTTTGTTATTTTGCTCCATTTTAGAGACATATCACTTGCATGAGAGACTCGAGTGAAAGCAAATTGTTGTTTTTGAGCAGTGTCGAATGGTGGTAGAAAGAGGGAGAAAGCAAATTGTATAATGGATGTATTAACAAAGTTGAGCTGGGTGGTCTTGTTTCGCACTCTTTCTCTCTCTCAAGGTTTCGACGCCCCAATGGACTTTGCTCAAGGTTGAGCACAAGTTGGTCCAATTTCATTACATTCACTCGTGATTTCAAACTCTCAGGTGGATGGAATCACATCTCGCAAAACGTTCGATATCCCTGCTCTCAGTTTTCAGAGCAAGGTAATGGCTATGCCTATATGTACAGAACTATGGTCAAAGTTTGAGATAGTTTCAAAGAAATGTGGGTAAAAGTAAAACCTATTATTAATCTATGGATAAAACCATCAACATTTCATGGAATTTGAAACCCTTCAGATATGTTTATTACCAAACCCTTACTCATTTAATTAAATGAATACCTAAAGATTACACACCTCCTTTAGCAGATAATTGAATTTTGTTTCTGGAATTTTGCAGCAAAATTTGTCATGCAGTTTTTCCATCTTTCAGGCTGACTATCTTCAGCTTTCCCTTGAATTTTCTGAGCACATTAGGCTTATCTTGAAGCCACGAATATGCTAGTTTAGAAAATACCACAATTTTCAAGTATCACGAAGTTATACCACATTTAGTGAACTTTTAGTTGTATACTAATGCGTGCCAATAAAATTGAAATGTACGACCCGAATACAACTTTGCCTTCGCAACTAACTTCTTTGGGGTTGGAACTACGTATGTCATAAACTTATTTTCAGTTTTGAAATATTTGCGCAATCACTTGCAATGGATTCTTGTTCGTCAACTGAACGCAAATTGCAGGGTTTTAATTTGGCATCTTTGCGAAATTTTGACTTTGTGAAAAGCTACCCAGTCGATGATGTGGACTTCGGGTTCAAAAAATTTTGTGATCGTTTTTAACACTATAGCGATCCATAACTTATTTGAAGTGTGATATAGATTTTTGAAATTCTTGGACTTTTCAAGTAACTCGATCTCAAGATTATTTGACACTTTATCGCTGTATAAGGTTACGAGAAATGCCCGAGTTACAAAATGAATTTTCATTTTAAAATTGTCGTGGGTTACAATTTATTTTTTTAATATTTTGGCTGGAGAATTGGTTTTTCGTCCATGGGAGAAAAACCAATTTTAAAATAATTTTTAAAATGAATATTTTTTTTGCAACTCGACCATTTGTCGCAACCGTTAAGGGAGACGCGTTACCTAGATACTTAAGGTCAAGCAATCGTGACTCGATCTCTGTTTTGAATATCTTTTTTGTTAAAAAATTACTAGGCCATTTAAAATTCCCCTTTCCCATGTTTTTGTCAAATTCGATTACCAAACTTTCTGCGATGTATAATATGATAAACACATTGATCTCAAATTGAGAATTATTCTCAACGCCAAGTCACACTAGCAAAACTGTTATAATAATAGTGAGTAGTTACTACTAGTGACTATTATAATAATAATAATAACTACTAAAAAAAATAGTAGTTTAATAGTAGTTTAATAATAATAATAAACCCTCCAAACGAATGTAAATAAGTAGCGTCAGACCTATTCAAATTTCCTTTAACGTTTCCGTATATGACCTCGTCCTAACGGTCATGAGGTCAAAAATATTAACGTCCTAGAAATCGCTGTCAAATTTCCTTTAAAATGACACCCCATATGACAATTATGAATCTTTTGACCTTTGACCTCGTCCTTAACGTCATAAGGTCAAAAATATTAACGTCTTCGAATTTGCGGTGGAATTTCCTCTAAAATGACACCCCATATGAAAATTATGTGTTTTCTGACCTCTGACCTCGTCGTCAAGGTCATAAGGTCAAGAATATTGATGTCGTTGAATTCGTGGCCAAATTTCCTTTAAAATGATACCCCATATGAAAATTACTACCGAGAACTAAAAATTAGAAGCCCAATGGCGAAAACCGCTTTTTATTATGTTGAGGCATTCTAAAGATATCCTGCTTACGGACGGACGGACGGACGGACGGACAAAGTGATCACAATAAGTAGCTGACGCTACTTAATAACGCCAAAGGGTTTCGGTATCAACCAAGTATAAATCAATCCTAAGTCAGAAATCCTGAGATTTTTGGCTATCTAGACTCTGACTTACACAGATCCAGTAAATTAATTTTGAAATATTTCAAGTGACCATGAAACTTTTCTTGTTTTATTGTAACCTGCATTTATGCTACTTACTGGATTTGCATAGTATTACCCAAATATTTTCATATCTATCCAGACAGGAAAATAGACTTATGGTTTTTACGGACCTCACCGATGGAAAGTACGAAACACGTACAAATAATTTAATTTAAAAAAATTTGTGCACATATTTTTTTCTTGTACTCGCATTGATAAAATAAATACTACCTGTACTACTATATAAATATTCATGACATACAACATATGCATTTCTGCAAAAAAAATTGCAAATGCTTTTTTTAGCCTGAGTTTGCCCCGGTTGAGCGTAGATACTCAAAATCATTCTAGTGAACATTCACAAAGTTTACAAAATTCGAAGGACTTAATTGAAATTTTACACAAGGATTACAAATCCGGGTGTTGGCGATGGCTGCTCAACGAGCTGCAGTTCGACAAGGTCTTTTCGCCTTCAGAACATTGTACACTTCCCCAATGTAAGCGACTAATTTTCTACCTTTTAATCTAACAACTTGTGAGTATATTTGACTCCCAGTGTTTCGCAACTAAACTTTAAACTAAACTTTAGCTTAATCTTGTAATTCTAAGTCTAACCCATAATCTTAAATGTGTATATTTGCAGCCGACCCCTGAGTGCGAGCAGTGCTCCGAGACTGGCCTCCTCCTCCTTGGAAAAGACTCCGGCTGGAGGACCGAAGGGGAAGGCGTCGGACACGGTCCCAAAAGACCTCAAAGTCCTCCTCGCCTCCAAGGATGAGTTGGAACACAAGGAGAAGATGAAGGGCACCATCATGGTGGACGTGCCTGTAAGTTGTGCCTGCTCCAGCCCTTGATGATATATGAATAATAATGATTGATGTGTTATGTTAATTTGGAGTATATGAAATATGAAATGAATGTGTAACTTGACCGCAGTTGGACATTACATCAATTTCTGGAGTCCCTGAAGAACACACGAAGAGTAGACGGGTACGAATTTTTAAGCCTTGTAAAAACGCGATGCAGTCTGGAACAAGTAATACAAAGAAATGGAAGATTGAATTTGAAACGAGAGAACGATGGGAAAATGCGTTGATGGGATGGTCTTCTAGGTAATTGCTTAATTAATTTAGTGAAGACTTGAGTTGTGTCGGTTGTGTCCTATACAAGATGAATAATGATTAATGTGTATCATCTTCTAGCGGTGACCCCTTGTCCAACATGCAAATTGATTTTTCTGACAAGGATGAGGCTGTCGCATTCTGCGAGAAAAACGGATGGACATGGTTCGTAGAAGAACCTGTTGAGAAGCCAATGAAACCAAAGTCATATGGTGCTAATTTCTCGTGGAACAAGAGGACGCGAGTATCCACCAAGTAAATTTAAATCTAGATATTTAATCTATCAATTCTATTTGTATATATTAGAACCACTCGCAACGTCGCCATCAACTAATATGATCAAGTTAGAAATTCTGTATCATATAAATACTGAATTCAAAATTTACAGTCGTGATTATATCATGTAGAAATTGTAAAGTATGTGAAGAAATATAAAATGTAAGTTAAGTAACTGTGTAAAATAATTTCCTTCATTAGTCAATCAGACTGTATATAAAAATGTTACATTTCGGTTTATGCAAGCCATAATTGGTATTATGATATATCTCGTAATGACGTATGTGACCATTACCTTTCTTGCCGTCAGTGTAGCTTCAGTTATTCTGTGATTCATTTGAGAAACTACATAAAATATGCTTCTGCATATTAGGTGTGCTTCATCCTGGTTGACCCCATCATATGACATAATTTAATCAAGTAACTTGTCGATCTCATTAACTCGGTTAGTAGGTGCGCTTTGATTTCCTCAAAGAATGGAATCAGCGATTGTTGCCATTAAGGAATGAAGGCTCACGACCTTACTCCCATGTTCATTTACTTCCTATAACCAATCAATCGGGTATGTTAAAGTCACTCTGTGGGCCAAATATATACTGACATGTACATATTTACATACATTTGTCATAACTAAAGATGGCCTCCACGGTAGAGAGTGGATCAAAATTTATGGAGAGCGTCGTTAATTTCCCGGAGCGTGGGAGTTTCCTTCAACTCGAGGAGGAATGCCAACTGCTAATGGACAAAGTATGCAATATTTCAAAATGGGACATAGTAACAAGATGTGATAGTTGTGATATTTTCTGTATAATTGTACGGTCATTATTGCAAAAAGGCTTACAGCGTTTGAGCGTTGTTCAAAGAAATGAGGAAGGAATTTGGTAATTATGGTTATCTCAGTTATCTGTTAACGGCTGCTGTATCCGCTGGGGAATCGATTGGACTGTTGTGAGAGATTTGAGTATTATTTCTCCATGTGCCTATAATTCAAGGGTCGATACTGGGTTGGAGACATAATGACATGTGACGCATTCATTATAAGATTAATCGCGAAGCAAAAATAGCCTTCATCTTTCTTTTTTAATGAATTAGCACATAGAATTGTGTAGTCGAAAATTTCGACTCGAAATATATTGCTAACAATGATTTGGGAGGAGCTATAGTACGGTCGATAGAGATTTACTACTTTCAGGGTGTCTGTCACGTGGAAAGGTATTCGCTAATTAAAACCACATACCGCACGGTCATTGGAGCGCGTCCAAAGTACAATTGAGCCACAGCTACTTCGGAGCACGAGGTCGATGATTTGCGGATGTCCTCCCAGTCCGACACCCTGATCAGGTAGTTGAGTAGTTGATTAATTAATTACTTTTGAATATAATTAAATGCAATTTATTGCGGTTCATAATATGCAATGCACATGGGATAAAACCACCAACTCATCAATTCTGCAAGATGTCTGGACATGTTGCATACCCTGATCTGACTGGCAATTTCCAAAACTTTGTTCAGTATGCACTATTTTTGATAACATGGCTTGGACTGTGTACCATTTTTCTTGCGGTTGAGAGTATAAAATTATTTTATCAATGTAAATTTATTTATTATTGTAAAAACAAATTGAGTCGCACAAGAACATCAATATTTCATGTTATTAATTAAATAATCTCTTATTTTGGTGTATGAAGTGTGCAATGAATGGCGGCGACTTGGATCATATTCCATTTGGGTAGGACCTGACTATTTATTATAATAAAACTTTTGTTAATGCTCCTCAGGCTCCTTGAAAATTTTCTAGATAAGTATGTACTCTACAAATGAAATCATGTTAACAAGGACTTTGTTATGTTCCTGGCAGTTCCTGCAGGAAAACCCATGAAGTTCGATCCGCATAAGATTGATTTTCATGACATACGCTTTAAAACGAGTAGCAAAATCTAATTTCAAAGAGAATTTTCATACAATACTATCTTTACTGCAAAAAGTGACGGACAACATCCTTTATCAAGTTTACTATATTTTCATGAACTTTTGATTTTTTAAAATAAACCTTCTATACGTATAATATAATATCCTACTTGTGCTATGCAAATCTAATCTGGTTCAACACTTATGCGCCTGTATGTACGACTGGAATCCTAGTGTCAAATCAAAATGTAATATTTTTTGTCCCGAATCATCGATGTTGTAGAAATGTAGTGTTCTTGTCAGGTAAATCAGTACATGACTTTCATCTGAGATCAAATCCAAAACTCTACAGGTTTCCACTTGTGTACGCATTTTTCTCAGCATCTCATTCACTCTCGGGCATCTCCACCGAGAGAATCAGGGGACACGGGTCTCGAGTTTTGTTTGATTTTATCAGGGCCACCCATCGCCGTATCAGTCGAGCACAAATATTTCACTTGCAACTTTTGTCTGCTCGTCATCTAAATAAGCATCATACATCCATTATCAGCACTGTCAATTTCCAACCTTATTTTTCAATTGTTTAATATTGCATTGTTTGAAAATTATGAAAAATTACATTTTCCAGTTTAAGCTTTATGTTTTTATGTTTATTTTCTGTGGGTGCGACAATGGTGTTTTGGGAAAAGCAGAATCCAGTAATGGCATCACATTTGATAATTACGAACCTGCTAATACTGCACATCAAGAACTAATGAGCATTCTTCAACAATTCCTTAATACGTATGGAGAAAGTGTAGCAAGAGTAAAACGAGAGATAAAAAAACGCGTTTCTACAAACGGCCGAAACTGTACAAAGGAACATGGTGACGAAGTTGCTAAATGCATTCGAGGTTTGCTGCCTTCACTGAATTTTGGGATACCATCAAATCATCACGAAACGGAGACGGTGTGCACGTAAGAAACGCAACGATAAGTATCTACTATAAATCAATCTACGTATGCCTCCTTGCATAAAATTTACTAGCATCGCATGGAAAACACTTTCAATCTGAATCTTGTGGAAACTACTTACTTTGAAAATTAAAGATCGGAACAAAATGGCTAACCTGCCAAATTTTTACTTTGTGGAATGGCCTATATGAGCCGCATTTCTTTCATTATCTAGCATTTGACGTAATTCGTAATTACATAAAAGAGTCTAGATCGTACACATAAACATGTTTTCGTGTGAGTGGGTATCAAGCCGCTCACATCAGTTTCTCTGCATAATGACCAATTTAATTAAATACTTACAGATCGTTCAAAATTGCGATCAAGTGCATCGGCAAGTGGGCAGCCCATTGTTTAAACAAAACATCAGCCAACAAATTCAATGCACATGTGGCCCCGGCTGTGGAGTTCTTTGCATTTATATGCAAAAGTAATTTCAGTCGAGCCCAGTTCTACGAGCGTACGTTGTTCTGAAATTCGTAGTCTGTATTTCAACAAATAACAAATTTTGTGTCGTAGATGGTGACTGTTTCAGGAAAATCAGTCCAGGATATGATGCCTGTGTGGATAAAATGGGAGAAAAGCTAAATGCACCAAACGCGGAAAAACTTATGCTGCTAAAATGTTGGTAAGTTACAACTTTCACTATAAAACAATAACACTCAAACCGTAAATGTTGGTTTTCATTGTCTACATAACATACTTTCACTTGATGAACATCAGCATCTAAATAGTTACATTTATACATACATATATCTACTTAGTTCTATATTTACTTTGTTGTGCCAATTTCTCAACCAGGAAATCAGTCTTCAAATTTCGTATGATCAATATCCTGCTAAAAATTTGCAGTTGAGATAAATAGGGTCTTAGGTACTTATCAATATGCCCATGTTGCAATGATCTTCTGTTTAGAAACTACTTCACAAAGTGGGAATGATGCAATGAAAATAATTGCAACTACTAACTTAGGAGGGGAGCTTGCGAGGTTGATAATAACAGATCTTGATGCCCTTTGGATATGTGGTAGGGTCCCATGAGTGTACTAAAACCCTGAAGTGGTTTGACTCCATGGCCACATTTGCGCCCGCCACACCCACTCAAAAATGCCCAAAAAACGCTTTCACTCCAGTTTTCACTCACTCAAATCCACGTCAAAAATCCAATTTTACTCGGATTTTGAAATTTCTTTCATCATTACACTCCCAGATAGTTGCTTTCTTCAATCCAATATCAAACCCAATTTTTTAGAAATTTTTAGTATTTTTAAAATTTGAAATTCTGAATGAGGATTGTTGTAGTAATCAACAACTCAAATTACGCCTGCGAAATAATCATCAGCAAAATTGAGTTTGATATGGAATTGAAGAAAGCAACTATCTGGGAGCGTAATGGTGAAAGAAATTTCAAAATCCGAGTAAAATTGGATTTCTGGCGTGGATTTGAGTGAGTGAAAACTGGAGTGAAAGCGTTTTTTGGGCATTTTTGAGTGGGTGTGGCGGGCGCAAATGTGGCCATGGAGTCAAACCACTTCAGGGTTTTAGTACACTCATAGGACCCTATCACATATCCAAAGGGCATCGAGATCTGTTATTATCAACCTCGCAAGCTCCCCTCCTAAATATTAGTATGAATACAATAGGCTTGATGTAAAAAAAGTAAAGATGCTTCTCATATCTGTAAATATCCTATATACATATGTGTGTAAATAACTTGTAATATTATTGATTTACAATTTCTCAAAGTTTATGAAATTCACAACCTTTCTAAACATTTGCTTTCAATTTTGTTTTGATTTGGGGAAAGTGGTTATTTTGAGTATTTGCAGACCATTATTTTAAGGATTAAAAAAATAAAAAAGTCCACACACCAAATCGTACATATTTATGCGTGTCCACTGTAAAATAAGCAAAACAGTTGCATTAGCTTCATTTTTTACCTTTCCTGACTCCAACTGTGCCTTAAAGTACTTCACATAAACTTCCTTTCTAGAAATTTAAAATGTTCGAAATCATTTGGAGCATGATAATATTAATAATTATAGAAAATGTAGTTTGTCTTCAGGTGAGTCATGAGAGCAGTCTCATTTTGAACTTTCTCCTTGAGAAGGGTTGTGCCGTGCATATTGCCAATTTTATGTCATCGCCAGATTCAGGAATCCAAGCAGACAACAGTACATCCATTTTATCTTCTGACTTAATGAGAATTGGTTCAATGGAATCCTACGATCTTATCTTAGAATCTGTCAATGTCAACTACATTCATCATTCTTTTACTGACCCAAAACTGTGGAGCGATAAACACGCCTATCTCGACACTTTCCTTCCCAGTTTGCACTACAAAATATCCGGTTGTATCACATTTCTCATTATAAACCCAACTGTTAGCCAAATTACAGACTCCATTGAACATTCTGGATTTTTCTTGGAACCATCCACATTATTTTTGGTGTATGTATCACAAAATTGGTTCACAAAAGCGCAGTATCCTAGAGTACAAATTGGTCATGATGCTGGAATTAATGATGACGGGAACTCAATCTCATTCGCATGGTTTAACCCACGCATCTTGTTTTCTGATGTCACAATTGTCTTCCTAATTGGAGGGCCATCGGATCTGCCGACGGTGGAATTTGGACTTTTTTGTTACTTGTGCAAAGATAAATTATTCATGCTGGAGAAAGTTGCGGTAAATCAAGTGTGGACAGAGTTGTACAAAAAATACCGTGAATTGAACAATGACTTGCTCGGAGAAAATGTGGCTGTTGAAAATGCATGGTGGGTTGATAACGGAGTAAGGTGTGACCCTTTTCAGCATGGGAAGCGATGGAATGAATTTACGTGCTTCCCTCATGGAAGGATTATTCTGAACTTCTTGATAAGAAAGTTCAACTTTTCTGTTATTTTCCCCACCAGTGATGAAGTGTCTGCTTCACTTATCTATTCGCCGCCCTATTTTGGATCAAAGCATACCATGGTCATCCTACCAGGACCTTACAGTAGATCTTACCCCCACAACTACTCAAACTCTCTGTTTTACAATACGTCCACCGATAGACTTTTCTACTGCGCAAACATCCACGAATCGTCTCACGGAATCATGAATCTATTTGCAACGCTGACACAACCTTTCCAACCAACTGTGTGGATGTCTCTTGTGGGATCCACAGGCTTGATGGTGCTTGTTGTAAAGCCAAAGGATCCAATCAGGTTCTTATCGATAATTGTGGGACAAGGTTACTTAGCCTTGCTTCCAGGAAAAGGCAAAAGATTTCGGTACTGTCTTCTCATATTTTGGAGCCTCATCATTTCAACATCCATCAGCTTTTTATATGATGGACTTCTTACTGCTGACATGCTGGTGCCCGTTCCTGATAAGGTCATTGGGACATTTAAGGAGCTTGTCCTCAGAGGGTTTAAAATCGGATACATGCTAGATTATGATTTATCTGAAGCAAGAAAGTGGTATGAGGAGAATTTCAGAAGAAATGACATCATGGACAAGCTGAATGACGCTTTTGTCAATGTGAAATTCGACAATACTATTTACGAGTTGGTGGTCAATATGTCGGGAAAGTTGTCAATATTCAGAGAGGAAATAGAAATAGAGATTGCTCTCCCAAAAATCAGGGAGCAGGTGTGGAAATTTAAAAAACCCGTAAAGTGTAACATGGCAGGTGAACCTCTGTACCCATTAACCGGGATGGTCACATATTCATCAATTTTTATATTTCACATGTCCAGAGCATTCCAGAAAGCGATGACGCACATGGTGGAAGCAGGACTCTTAAATGAATTAACAAAAATTAGCATTTGGCAAAATAGTAAATTGCCAAAGATGCCGTGGGAGCGAGAGTTGAATAATAAAAATTTTTTTAAACCCGCAGGACTAACCGGCGATTCTAAAATTCCCGTAATTTTCCTCCTATTTGTTTTTGGCCTGTCATTTGCAGTTTTTACCATTTTAGGAGAACTCATAGTGAGGAAGTTGACAGAAGGAGAAAAACGACACTCAGACCCAGTCAAATCAATACCACAACGAATCGTGAACAATCATTCTGCAAGTGTTCAAGTTTGTGACATGATTTCTCTTTCTCGTCGGTGATTTGAAGATTTTGTGCGAATAATATGCATGGCTTGATAAACATATTTATAAAGTTAATTTGTAAGAATTATTTTGCCACAGGGCGACCTGCATTGGTTACGGTTTACAAATTAAGTAATTGGAACAAGTTGATTTTTTATGGTGAGTATATGGGAAAATTGATTCATTATATATTCATGATACAGATAACAAAGTTGAAAAATATTGGACGTGGTTTAATTTATTAGTTACGAAAGAGACAAAGAAAATTCTGACACGTGTCATATTTATCATGTACTTTACATACATATATACATACGTCTACACTATATAGTCACTTAAAATTAAAAGATGTATGTTTTATAAACAAGCTTGTCTTGAGAATTTGTTTTAGTCCAAGTATTAAAAATATAATTTGTGAATTGGATAGAAAGTTGCTAGAATTCTAAATTCATTATACAAGTTACACATACTTTAATTTACTGTGATCAAAATATTTAAATGTCGTTCTTATGCATACAAATTTTTATCGTAAGATAAATCTTGCGTATGTCTTGCCTTTATCCAACCCCATGCTTTCTCAAAGTTGAATTTGAGACGCTCCGTCAACCCCGTTGAAAACATAACAAGTGGCTTTTTTGGAATAATTCTTGTGAATTTCTTCCACAATTTTTGGGGCTTGAGAAGCCTTCACCTGCAATTGAAATGCACCAAGAGGATAAATTGTCATAAATTAGCAAAAAAACTGTTTATTATTTAGTTATGTACATAGTTTAATACGTACCAGCGCAACAATGCAACCACCGAATCCTCCTCCAGTCATCCTAGAACCGTAGACTCCTGGGGTTATCATAGTAATATCGACCAATTCATCCAACTCGGGACACGACACTTCGTAAAGATCCCTGCAAATTATGAAGCGAGATTTTAAAATAACAATTACGCTTACGATAAATTTAGTATCTTATCATTGCAGGTATGCAACGATAAGGTTGCCTTGGGCAAATCTTCACGAAGGCACATTGTGCAGTTCAAAAGATGAATAAAATGCCAAAATTATAGCACTATCAAGTACTATTAATTAAGTACCTCAGTGAAACGTGAGACTGGTACATTAATCTCCCCAGCTCTTCGAGTTGTCTCTCCTCAATGGCTTTGACTGCTTTTGTACACCTTTCGATCTCACTGACGACATGAAGTCCCCTTTTGTAAACTCTTTCTCCCAGCTCGTCTCTTTTGTCTTATTGATAAAATAATGCACGAATCTATTTTAGTAATCTGTTGAAGGGCTAGCTAATCAGTCACTTAGCATAAATGTACCTCTCAGAGCTGTCATATTTGCATCTCTCAAGCTCTTGACGCCAAGAAGTTCGGCAGCTTTAAAGCAATCGCCTCTCCTCTGAGGATATTCACTACCACTCAGTTGGTGTTTCACATTGGAATTGACGACAAGAAAGGCGACGCTATCATCCACATCTGATTTGCCACCTTCCAGTGTCACGGTTTTTGTTTCCAAGCTGCGACAGTCAATCAGAAGCGCTGAGTTGGCTTTACCCATGCACGAGATGAATTGGTCCATAATCCCACAAGGCATATTAGCAAATGTATGTTCTGCTTTCTGACACAGAAGAGCCTTGTCCGCCAGCCTACAGAGAAATATGGGGATTTGAGTAATATTCATGTACATACTTGTTATCATTCAAAGCGGAAACATTTTAACTTTAGTGTTGTTTAAGACGTAAAAAGGAACTTATTTATTACAGCAGTGATTTTCCTGTAAGAGCTTCAAGAAATGTGCATGTGACAACTTCGACGGAAGCACTGCTGGAGAGCCCACCGCCCAAAGGAACATTAGAAATTATGAACGCATCAAATCCAGAAATGTCATCTGCCACATGAAATGATTACAACACAAAACTTCTCATCCTGCTTCAAAACATGTTATTCTCTGCTTTTCGGGTTTGCTTTCTTTTCAGAATCATGTTGGTGGTGAACGTGACTCACGTGAAAAATGATGAAGCACCCCCTTCACGTAATTTGCCCATTTTGGTTCCCCTTGAGTTAGTGGATTTTCTTTTGAAGGAGTGTCAAACTCTACTCTTTTGGGGTTATCCACTTCTGCAGAAGTTGCTATCCTGATTTTAGAGGTGCCGTTGTACCTCCCAACCATCACAGAATAAAGTGGAATTGCCTGCAAGAAATTGACACATTTTCCTTTCTCAGAGTTTTCATTGAAACAATACGCTTCCCACTCGTGACAAAGCAAATACTTAAATAATCCATGGTCTGTTTGCACATGGATTCATGAAAGAATATGTATTTACTCTACAGAAGAGATGCTTGTGCAAAGATAAATCTGCCCATCATCAATGTTTGCCGACAAAAATCATACGTTTCTTCTGTAAGAGTGCTGTTTGGTTTAGCTAGTCGACGTAGTTTGTTATGAAAGTGAAAGCGAAAATGAGTCACAACGGTCACTCACAACTTTGTTGCTGTCTCAAGTTTACGCAGTTTACCAAGAGCATTGCATTCATTGTACCTACATTGTATTCATGGTTTTTGTTGCAAAACACAAGTATGTAGGTACTGAAATCTTTGTTCACCTATTTATATTTCTGGAAGTGCGATTACTTGCTTGGCTTGCGAAAGAATGAAATAGGGTGCTCCGGAATGATGCGAACTAAATATCTCCAAAGACAGATATACTAACCGATACGTCGGATGTGTTGGGGTTGTTGGATTCCATTAATTGGAAAAAAGTTACGGGTGTTTCCCACATAAAAATAGTATATGTTTTTGAAGTTAAATTTCCAATGTTTGATGTCTCTTTTAACTATGCGACTTATTTTTTCGCATTGAATTTGAGGGTAGTCGGTATCATTCCGGAGGACCCTCAAAAAGACCCTCATAAAGTCAAAACCGAACCAGAAAAGTATTTAAATATAGCTTACCATTGGAAAAACCTGGAGCGTATGAAAATAAATAACTAGAGTGATATTACATATATAATACTTTTTAGTCATAATATATTCTTTTGTAGAGATTTAAAAATTTTGAAACGGCTGCTTCTGCAGCACATATCGTTAATCACTCTAGGTATTTATTTTTACTAATTCATACATAGCCATCGTTATAGTCGGTGTGCTCTCCTATGATGTTAACCCTTCCCTATTTGGAAGAAAACAATGTACATATGTAATTAAGTTTTTGATTCATCAACCAAAAATGTATACTATGAATAATTTGATTATACCGGTGCTTTAGCCCCCACAATGGGATCGCACCCAAATTCCTTCGCAAATGCATTTTTGCACTTTAGCACCAAATCCGGTAAACTTTCTACGACTTCCATTCTTATGCTAGATCATTATTCAGAGTACTTACAAATCAAGACCGATATCAGGATATTTTACTAGTTAGTAAATTTATCGATTTATATGTACATACCAGTGTAACAACAATTTGTTCGGTTGTATAAATTCTGATTCTCACGAAGAATGAACTTCACCTTGGGATTTGACTAACTGTGTGGTCTGACAATTGAATTGTATGTAAAACACTAGCACATAACATGCCGCTTGGGCTCTGTGTAATAAATTAGTGCGATAACGTGGTGATATAATTTGCCACAATTTTTAGCGAGTAGAATTTATTAGATTACGTATCTGTATGTATATGATTTGATCTGATAACGGTGTGTTTGTGTTATGAGGACGTGTCAGATGGAATAATAAGGACACATTGGAAGAGTTGGAAGCTCATAATAAATCGGTTAAGTGGAGTGTTGTGTGCAATAATTGTGTTCATAACAGGATCAATACTGTACAATATATCGAAGAGGTTTGGCTATTCGGAATATATAATATGCTCTTGTGTGAAAGTAGACGAGAGGGGAATGATTGCGATTGGTATGAATAGGGGAGATGAACACAATGTATGAATATATACGAACGGCTGAAAAATTTCATGAAAATTTCACGAACTCTGCAAAAGCACATGTAGTAACTCATTCTCAGCCAACAATATGCCATATGACAGATGTCTGCAGTAAATAACAATGATAGTCAAAGATTTATTTAAATGTTTGTATTAACAAAAAAAACGCTCCTAATATTATTCGAGGTACGCACTCAAACACAAGCAACAACGACTCTTTGCAGTTCTGAAACTCTACTTGTCTCTAATTTTAACAACGAAAGTTTGTTGGGCTTGCTCTGAAGGTACAAATTTCTCTGGTGGACTGGATAGTATCTTTGACTGATATTTAGAATAGTCTGCACCTGCCGTCAGCATATTAAGACAACCCTTCACTTCCATCAGTTCTGTCATGTATTTTGTTTCTTTAGTCACTTCATCATGCAGCTTGAGGAACAATTGGTCTGTCGTAGGATCCTCACCAACCTTGTTGGCATATAAATCTATTCACAACACACATTATTAGAACATACTATACGTTTAAATGAAACAGATACACGACGTACCAACAACATTATCTGCAACATGCAGAAGTATTCTCATAAATCTTGGTCTTCCCAAATATTTTATCAAAAATCGTAAAACTCTAGTTAATGAGCGGCCAGATCTCCCTGCTAATGCTGTTTTTAACCCGTCACGTCTGCAAATAGTCACAATTCATTTGAATATATATTAAATGATGTACCGTTCAACGTAGTCTCCACTCAGTTAATCTGATAACATACCGTATCAATTCCTGGCAAACTGCAACCGTTACAGCTGGATTTCGTAGGTAGTAGTGGTCATTCATTACTTCGTCCAACGCTTTCGAATACCTAAACCTTCTTAGGTATGCGTCATATTTTTTATCCTCTGCAAATCACAAAAATTAATTATTGTATAAAATATATTTGTTGATCCATTTTGATATCATTTCGATTGAGTACTTTGAACCACATCTTCTTTAATTCCAAATTCAGTCTCGACAAAGGTAGAGTATGTTTTAGATTTTCGACGTTTCTCTTGAATAATTTTGGAGGAGTTTTCTTGTTCATCTTTAATTGATTCTTCTTCCTTCCTTGAAATAGCAATGATGCCATCCGCCATACCGACGATTAAGGTTTGATCACTTGGCTATAAGTCAAGCGTAATTTTAATAATTATAATGATTAGATCCTACCGATATTCATGCACAAACATGACTAACCGAAATTCCCAGGCTCAAAATTGGTGAGGAATAGTCGAATGTTCTAATCACTTCAAAGTTTGACATGTCATAAACTTTTACATGTCTGTCTAAGGAGGCTGACAGCAATCTCTTCCCACCAGAGGCAAACCTTAAAGAGGTTATGGTTTTATGATGTTGTGATATTTTGGAAAGAAGTCTTCCTCCAGCTAATAAATCCCATACACGAATCTCTGTAGAGCCTATCAAGAACATACAGTGTCAATCTCTTCTACTGATAAATATTTGAATTGGCCAAAGTTTGAGGGATTTCTATGAGACACACCTGCAGTAAGCAAAAGTGATCCGTTGTTTGTGACCAAAATCGATTCCACGGGCGATTGATGGTTAACATTGATAACGTCTACTTGTTCCCGTTTATCCCAAACTCTTACAGTGTGATCGTAAGAACCAGACACAAACAAATTTGGTGTTGATGGGATCGTGGCAGCACTTCGGACATAATCTGTATGACCCTCAAACTTGTGCAACATTGCTTCACTCGATATGTCCCATTGCATAATTGATTTATCGTCAGAAAAACTGAGAATCTGATGGTCGGTTGGTAAAAATTGACACCGGTGAACAGCACTAATAAAAACCACAATATAAACAACTGTAGATTTAAATTCATAGTATCTCACTTATGAGTCACAAATTGTAACTTAAGAATCATCTTTACCTCTGGTGTCCTTTAAACACTCTGAGTAAGTGTTTAGACGAAACATCAAACAATCGGACGGCTGCTTCATCACTCCCAGCCAACAAAAGTCGGCCATCGTTCCGAAACACAGCTCCATGTGCGGCTCCCTTAAATCTGTTATAGTTTTTATGCACCATCCGTGTAATGGGATGATACAACTGGACCTATCATTATTAAAAACCATTATACTACTCAACCACAATCAATATATTTAAAATCCTGTTAAAAAATAATATTCATACCCTTGCCGAACATGTTACAGCTACAAAGTTTGGCTCAATCGGACTGACGTCAATGTAATCAATGGAATTAATCTCTTTGAGGAGAATAGGTGCCTGCAATTTTTAATTTCCAAGAAATAAAAAATCAGTATATGGTCATAATAATAATGCAGTGATAGTTATGTACGTATGTATCCGAAGTCCTTACCGTGAACTGTTTCCAGTAAAGGGCATCCCCACTCAATGGAAGGGAGTGTCGGTCAAAGGGAGAAACGTAGGTTTTCTTAAATGACGACATGTTATTATTTGTTGTTATTAATCACTAATTATCGCGTTTCACTTTGTACTCCCAAATACTGTCACATTTTAAGTTATCTTTTAAAATAGATGTGTAAATCGTAATCAAATTATTGTTCGAGTATTCGCTTTTAACTCAAATTTCCACAACTTTGAAAAATTTTGATTCAAATGTGAAAATAGCCAAGAGGGAATCACCGCATGGAAGCATTGACCACGAGCCTGCCGCAAATTAAAACTGCTCAATGTCTTCCAACGAGGAATGAAAAAAGTGAGCCGTTCTCGCTTCACCCACAACACACCACATGGCCAAGTTTTCGTTTGTTGACTGTCACACGTGGTAAATTTTTCATTTGTCCGTCCTCAAAAGTAATTATGTGAGCAATTAATTATTATAATCAACAATTAGTGTCGAGATAAGTAATAAAATGGGTGATGATGCAGATGGCAAAGTCAAGAGACCGGTGGAACTAACTAAAAAACAAGAACTAAATAATCACGTAAGTAAAATTGCAAATCAAGTGAATCCTTTCTGATGTTTTTTTGTGATTTTGATTTATAAGTACTTGCAAGACTTTGATTCTATAATTTTAGATCGTATTGATGAGAAAAGTTGTTCGGACAGCACGGGTGCACATTATTAACAAGTTGACTAAGGATATAAAAAAATTAAAGGAACGGAAAGGGGACGAGAAAGCTCTGGAAAAGACGAAACGGAAGATTGAACGATTTCTTCAAGAAATTCAAGTCATTAAGGTTAGTCTTTTTGACAGACATTAACAAATATAAAATGTTAAATGACGAAGTTTGTACTTAAGTTTGTCATTTCTTATAAATTTATAACAGCACCTGCAGGAGGATAAGATTTCAATATTCTCCTTGCAAGACAAAACGAAATTGGAGCAAGTGCTTCAAAATCCTCAATCTTCAACTCAAGATAGAGCCTTGTCTCGTTTCAGTCACCATAAATTGATACAAACTGAAGTTTCAAAGTATAAAACTCATAATCCGTACTGGGAACTGCAAATTCCCGTACTTTTAGAAAGAAGTAAGGATAAACGCAGAAGGATTAACAAAAAGTTGACAGAACGAGAGGCAGAACGGGAAGCTGGGAAGAACAAAAATAAAAATCCGAATACGATTGGTGGTGAATCGTTGTCATCGAATAATGAAACTGACGAAGAGTCGGAAAGGAATCTAGATATTAACGATTCGGACAGTGAAGAAAGTGTGGATCAAGAAGAAAGCGAAAGAGAAGATAAGGCATCAAAGGTCAATATTAAGACTGAAAAAAAGTCATCAAAACCTAATCCTAGCAAGAAAACTAACCCCGTGTCAGCCACAGAGCACAACAAAGTAGTTAAAAATAATAAGAAGTCTACGAAATCTGTAGAAAAACCAAATAACAAAAAGCCTCCAGTGCCGGAACGTAACATTTCTAAATCTGTTGGAACGCTTAAAGTTCAGCATTTAAAGGACTTGACTGATCTCGAAAACTCTGAAACTTTCAAGCCTACAGAAGTTAAACTCACGGTAGACGATTTATCCCATGTTCCAAAATTACGGATAAAAAGCTCGTTTTTTGTTGGTGGAGTTGACGAAGCAGTTGAAGAACCACATGAACAACAAGACCTGGAAAAGAAACGGGGGTCATCTGATTTCCAGAAAAATAGACAACACAACTCCTCGTCAGAATTCAAACCTGTGTTCAAAAAAGGAAAATTGGTAAATAGGCCGGCTGCACAAGGTTTTAAGGGTGGTGCGAGAAACCCACCATCAGCCCGTGGTAAAAATACAAGATACTTTGACAGCAAAGGAAGAGGAGGTAGCGACGGTGGAGATAGTAATTTGACTCCACTAGGAAACCGATCAGATTTTAAGAAAAACGACCGTCTCCCACACGCTATTCTTAACCAGAAAGTAGCAACTGCAGAGCAATCCGAAAAACTGCATCCTTCGTGGGAAGCAAAAAAGAGACAACAGCCTATTTTGTCAGCATTCAAAGGAAAAAAGACAAAGTTTGACAACGACGACGAGTAAAAAAAAACTTTTCTGTAAAATCACTGGCATAAATTAACCAACAGGAAAATGAAGCAAGATCAACAATATGACCAAGACTTTCATGATAAAGTTGCCAAATTGGCTTGTGCCCATTTTAATAATTTGCCGAAGAAGGGAAAACCACTCACTAACCAGTGGACAACATTAGCAGCAATTGTTCAATCCTCCTCTTTGTCGTTACCATCATCATCTACAGTGATCCATGATGAAATTGTGGTTTCATGTGCTACAGGCACTAAATGTTTGGGACAACTCGAACTATCTCCAAATGGGGACTTGATAAGCGATTCTCACGCTGAAGTTCTATCCAGGCGTTCATTTCTACTATATTTATTTGACCAACTTCAGTTATGCGCATCCAAATCTCAAAATTCTATTTTCCATCAAATTTCAACAATTTGTTCAACATCGACACCATCGGCTTTGCTAACAAGTTTTCCACAGTACAAACTACGTAATGGAATTGAATTTCACTTGTTTGTAAGCCAAGTACCTTGTGGCGACGCTTCAATCATACTTGAAAAGGATGACAATGATTCATATACTTCACAAGAGTCAACAGCATCAGCAGAAACTTCCGATGATGATGGCGAATCTGAACCCAAGAAACTTAAACTAGAAATATCCAACCGAACCGGAGCAAAATTACAAGTTGGTCAATTGATTTATGAGGAAATCCAAACTATTGGGAAATGCCGTGTAAAACCTGGAAAAGGAAATCCTACACTATGCATGTCATGTTCTGATAAGATTGCGAAATGGCAAATTCTCGGACTTCAAGGCTGCCTTCTTTCAAATATTATTCCGATTCCGATTCGATTTTCTTCAATTACAATAGGTGCTTCTGTTCCATTCAAGATGACATCATTGGCACGTGCAGTTAACCAACGATTCATAGACCAACTACAAGACATCAAGGATGACGAGTTTAAACCTTTGTTAAATGGATATACTATCCCTATCATCGGTCAGTCAAACGTAAATTTTAGTAATTGCTTTGATCCGTCATTAGAGATTAGGCCAAATCCCAGCCCTTCTAGCATAATTTGGTATCTTGCTAGTAATAATTTAATAGACGATGCTACTGGCAGTGTGCAAGTTAGTGTCAACGGGAGGAAGCAAGGAGCTACTAAAAAACAATTCGGGACTCCATCGGCCATGGTTAATATCTGCAGAAGAAATATTTTTAAACGGTTCACTGACGATTACGTGAAATACCAAAGTCCCGATAAATTCTTGACATATTTGGAAGCAAAGCAACTCAATCAAATGTATCAAAAGTGTTGGTCCATAATCAAGTCTCATGTTTTGATAAATTGGACAAATAAGCCAGATAACATGCAGATTTTTAATTTAAAGTAATAATTAAATTGTATATCTACAATGATTACATTTCTATATTTCTAAAACTTATAAACTATCTATGTACATATTACATATGCATAAATGAAAATAAAAGTACTCGATATGACTTTGTATACTATGTAACTCTTAAAAAATGAACGTTAGTTGTTTATGTTAAGTTTCGGGTTGTTTATTAAAGTTTATGATAAGTTTGTTCACTTCCTTGTTTGTGGTGACCACATTATTCTTAAACTACTAAATCTTAATAAAATTAAATGTGTAACTATATTCTGATCTCAATATTATATACCAGCTTATTTAGATTTGAAGATGGGAAATCGTATATTAAATTTTATGTTTCACATATTCTTTTATTTTGTCCATTGTTTCCACATAAATCATACATCTGCAAATGAGCACGACTTATTTAGTAGCAGCATTGTTCCCATAAAACCATACGCACTTTCTTCAGTGTACTTATTAAAATTAGCAGAGAATGAAGAAATTATATACTCGTACATTGAGGGATATGTGAAAGTTTTGAAAATGAGACTGAAATTGGCTAAAACGTGAGAATTACAACAAAACAGCACTTGATTGATAACCTCAAAGATAGATTTCTTACAGATACATAAAAGAATACGAACAAGGTCGTTTGAAGGAGTTGGGTGGGTTGACCGCGATAGACGTGGCCGAAAACCCAATCGCCTCCATGAAAATGATTCGGCGCTTGGCACTATCGTTCAACTCTTTGATTTTGGATTTGAATGAATATCCAGAAGAACGTATACATAATTTCTACTACTGATAAATAACAAAATAACTATT
The DNA here is from genome assembly GCF_002217175.1 of Folsomia candida. Lineage (NCBI taxonomy): Eukaryota > Metazoa > Arthropoda > Collembola > Entomobryomorpha > Isotomidae > Folsomia > Folsomia candida. Next base: position 20,053,608 of record NW_019091193.1, on the reverse strand, counting down.
AACGCTCACTCATATCTAATATTATGAATAACAAGTGAAAATAATTTAGCGGTAAAACCGCAGGAAAACCTATTTTTTCATTTCCTGTTCCATGTCTAATTTCATTTCATTCAGTTTCACAGTATCAAAATTGAGAGGAAATGCGAGAAACAAGATTTTTTTTCAAATATCGGTACTACCCAAATTGGGTACTACCGATATTTGATGGTGGGGAAAAATAGGCGCAAATATTGACTCCGGAAACTACATTCTTAATTTTGTATTTTAACTAATTGCAATTGTGATGTTTCATGCAAAACTTTTCACTGGTTAAACATTTTTATTATGGCCTAACCTATTCTAATCTAACTTGACCTATATTCCTCAATCTCGACAAGTATGAATTATATGGTGCGATCCCGCCTCTAGTTGAATTTAAAGATTGTAGGACATTTGACATATCACTTAGACATTGAAAATTAAGGCCTGCACATTGAGTAACCGATCGACCATGACAATGGATATTGGGATGTTGATGAATTTCAGAGGTTAGGGGGGTTGATGAGATGGACCAAATGAGCCAATACATTTGCCAAAATTTGCGCCTATTTTTCCCCACCATCAAATATCGGTAGTACCCAATTTGGGTAGTACCGATATTTGAAAAAAAATCTTGTTTCTCGCATTTCCTCTCAATTTTGATACTGTGAAACTGAATGAAATGAAATTAGACATGGAACAGGAAATGAAAAATAGGTTTTCCTGCGGTTTTACCGCTAAATTATTTACCAATTTTTATCTACCTCATTGTTCACTTCGCTCAAGCTATTTATTTCAGATTAGCTAAATACATTTTGGCAATTGTTGTTTTGATTATATATTTAAAGTAAACAATATTAAAGAAGTTTATCCCTAAGCCTTCTCATTTCCGCTACCAGCTTTTGATTTAGTTCTTGGCACAACTTGGTATCGTCTTGCTGTAAAATAGCTACACCATCGAGTGTTCGGACACGACTAAGGGCAACATAAGCTTGTCCGTGAGCAAAGAGCTCCGGTCCAAGATATATTACGGCAGTGTCCACTGTTATCCCCTGTACCTTATGAACCGTGACTGCCCAGCAAAGCACTATCGGTAGCATTCGACGCCGTATTTCTTCACCCCCGCGTCCGTTGTTGTACACGACGTCTTCAGGTCGGAGATCGAAGATACCATCTGAATTTCCGCAGATCCTTGGGTCGTCAAACTTTACTTGTACGGTGGCGGGTAGGTCACCAGAACGGTGTTGTTCTCTTGCAAGCATATTCCAGGTGAACCCAACAACGGTCCCCATTGACCCATTGACCAGGTATCGCGTTGTCGTGGAATTTCGGATCACCATAATTCTAGATCCAGCAGCTAGTTGGATGGAAGCAGGAAATCCTCCGCATTTATTGCTGTCTCTAGAACTACGGGATAGAGGTGCTTGGCATCCAACATTTGGTCCAGAGTTGAAGGTGTCCCTTGCCCGAATGGTGTAGACATTTATACTTTTGTCATCGCGAAGTTGTCTAGTCCGCAGGCGATTGTAGCTTGCTACTTGGGCACGGGTTGCATAGATACGGATGGAATTCTTAAACTTCTCTTGCATGTCTTTCATCTTTGGCTCCAGAGGGTTGGCATCCTTTAACTCCCTGGTTCTTAAGATCTCAAGGTCTTCGCTTGTGAGATTTGCTTCACGTAGATGGTTACATATTCGAAGGAGGGGATCATTCACTTGACGCATGTTTACCGTTAATTCCCGAAACTCAAAAGCATGCCAAATGTTGGCTTCTCCTAGATAGAGACGCGGCGTTTCGTAGATGCAGTGTCCATTCACTGGTTCCAACTGGAAGAGATCCCCAACGCAGATAACGTTCTTTCCTCCAAACGGCATCTCAGAATCAAAACAATCGCACAGGCGATGATCAATCTGCCGGAATACCTAATTAAAAATAGTAATTCTTACTATTCATGGTACCGCTGGACCATCATTAATACGAAATATAATTAATGATACATTTGCCTCACCTCGTAGGAAATCATCGAAACTTCATCAAGGATGATCCACTCAACGTTCCTAAATTTTTCGCGCATACGCTGTAGCATTTGAGCTCCTAGTTTGGCGTAGTGTGGGACAGACCCTGCCTCTACGGCCAGATGAAATGTACGATGGAGGGTCTGACCGTTTATATTCAGAGCTGCAACTCCTGTTGGAGCAGCAAGCACTACGCCGTCCAGTCCAGGACCGCCTTCCTTTATCGGAATGAGGTTAGTCAGTAAAGAGATCAAAAACGACTTTCCAGTTCCCCCAGCACCAGTAATGAACAACTTAAGTTGGACTCGTCCTTGATCATCCAAACACTGCTGAATGAGATCGTAGATCTCCTTTTGATCAGGGTTCATTTTGGCCAATTCAGTTTCGAAGCTTTCTTCGTCCATGAAAGGGATTTGATATTCGTCCCCTGGTGCCATCAAAACGTTGCTTGCATTATCAACATCGGGGAAGTAAAGGAAATGGTCGTCCTCAGCAAGGTCATTTTGAAGTTGGGCATCTCGATCATGTGAAATTTTGTCTATAGCAGCCTCCAATGCTGTCGCCATCTCCGGACGGATGAGGTGAAAATCTTCATTTGTCCTCATATCGCTCTTCCGTCGTTCGTAAGTCTCCTGCACAGATTCGCCTGGAATTAGCAGCTCTACCTCCTCATTTCTGAATGGAATGTATAGGAGAATGTGCGCGTAGATAAAATTGGCTGCATCAGTGTCGCTATGGAAAGATGGGCTTTTGACTATGGAAAAGGTTTCTCTCTTTTTCCACATACCCATGCTTCTGTCTCTTAGGTAGAAAGCCCGAGAACCTCTTTGTCTTCGCAGAATTTCCTCCTCAAACCCTTCAACCAAATCCTCATCTGGTTGCACATAACTTCGACATGGTTGATATTTCGAAGCAAATTCAAAGAGGCAGATATTGCCAAGATCATCCGGGCGTTCACAATATTTGTCAATTATGTTACTAGAGTTAAAACAAAATTTAATTTTATGATTAGCATTAAAAGGCAAATATTTATGATTACAATATTGTCATTTACCTAGCAAATTTTACTTCGTCACCATTCAGAAATGCATCCTTTCGAAGCATTCTTATCCGATCCCAAGGACGGAAGGTGGGAACGAAGACGAAGCTACGCGACGAAAACCGCATTGGGATATTACACATTCTGGCAGCACACTCTTGAGACGATAAAGTCCGCCGATTCAAAAGAATTCGGGAAACTTTCTCCATCTGATAACGAATCGGATGATTACCTTCCCTCAAGGTTTGAATTGTGCGGCGAATATCTTCGCGGAAGGTTTCCGGTTCATTCTTACCAATATATTTAGCGATATACAGGGCTACTGCTGCAACCCCAAGAACGGGCTGTATATCCATATTACAACGGAGGAGCCAAAGGAGTTTCGGATGATAATTGTTAATCCACATCTCATCTTCATTTCTTCGTAAGATGATGCCTCGTCCTCGGGTCCTGCTGTCTTCGTCCAATGTTAAACTTGTCTCAGCCATTACAGGTCGAGGAAAGCCGAAGCGGCATGTGCTACCTTTCTTGAAGCATGTAGGTGTATTTTTGTGCGTTTGGTAACGTCTAACCAGGTCCCCAATTTCTGTTTCACCATGGAGACTGCATGAAACATTGGCGTCAATGAATTCGATACCTTCTGTGGTAGCAAAATCTGGTGGATTTTCTACCCAGATGAGGGAGTGTAGATGGGGACTCCCGCGGTCTTGAAATTCAACACGGAAGGTATAGTCGACCACCGGCTTTCCAAATATTGTTGGATCATTGGTCAGTAACTTTATCAGTTCCTGGGTCCTAAGGTTGAAATGACGTGCGGCTGCCACGGGATTGGAGTTTAATAGCTCCCGACGTTCGTCATACGGCAAATTCTGAATATTGGCTGGAACAGGTTCGTCACGCGATGCCCTCCACATTGCAGTGAGAATATCAGCGGAACCAATATCATCAGTAGACACTGTAAGGAAGAACGTAGGTGGACCAAGTCTTGTCACCATTGCCATGATATCTCCTGTGTATTTCTTCCAGTACGACTTGGAACCACGGATGGCGCTCATGTACAAATGAATATTTTCTGCCACCGGAGCATTCTCATTTTCCTGGTCTTGAAATTTCATGTTGGCGCAGACGGCAATTTTGGAATCCATGATAGATTGTTCCGACCTTGAAAGTGCATAGAAGAGATAGTCATTACGACGAAATCGACGATCGGCTGACATCACTCTGGTCGCAAAGTATGCGTGAGGCGTTAATTTAGCAGCGTGATCTTGGTCTCTATTTTCGTCCAAACCGTATTGTCCGTGGGGGAAACATTGAATGAAGCATTTCTCCTCCAAATGAATTTCGTAACGCACGTTAATTGGCGGAGCAGCCGTCCTATGAAGATTCACATTTTCTTGCAAGTTGCAAGAGCTAGTGCAAACGAGATCGGTCACATCTTCTTGCAATTGTTCTTCTCTACTCTGCCCAAATCTGTCCAACCGAGGCTCAAGGAAGTCAATATTGTGGATGAGGCAATCTTCTTGTGCCTCGTCGCCAAATGCAGCATGCATGTCATTGGGATTATCTATCTCTTCAACTTCCGATGGGCTATTTATGTCTTCACGAATTGTAATATTCAGAGGAGTTACGGTAAGAACAGCAGCATTTAGGCTTTGAACACAATTGTTGTTGACTATTTTGCAAAGATGATGGTAGCTTTCTTGACATTGGCGTAGCTTTAAAATTAAAGCCTGCTGAGTTGCTGCATTTGAAATCATGCCTTGTTGAGTCCTAGCGTGACTGTCAAAATAGTAGAGATGTCCATCGCTTTTGCTTAGGCCCATTGTGTATTGACCTACGGGATGGGATTATTTTAAATTTTTGTAATGGAAACATGTTGGCAGTATTTGTGATTATACGAACCACCAGTAATTAACGCGTAGTCTGAGTTGCTCGAGACGAAATCCTCAATGGCACTGGCTAGCGCCCTCTTCGCATAGTCTTCTACTTCTGCCATCCACCTTTCAAACGCAGCGTAGAAGACAATACCTCCGTCCACCAAGCTTATACTAACAGATTTTCCAAAAACATTTGCAATTTGTCCCTCGATCTCATCAGGGTTTAAATAGTCGTATGCAACAATCTGTGCGCGGCCTTCACCATTAGTTGCGTTCCTTTCTGTATGTAAACACGAAATTTACCACTCAATCACAATATCTCAGCACGAATATTCCACATACCTATAATCCTGTTGCGACATTTCTGGTAGTAGTAGTCACCAGCCGTCAACATCCGGTCTCCATCTTGTATTGTCCAAGTACCCGGAGATTTTACTGCAGCATACGCCACAGCGGCAGCAGACATTGCAGTGCATTGTTTTCCTCCAGTTCCTGCTTTTAGAAATCGCTTGGAGGTTTGACAGAAGCTCAGCCGCATTGCCATCATCCACGGTTTTCTTGGAATTGGAACATATCCACCCTCGATGCGTGGCCTTCCCTTCCTATCAGTCACATCTGGTGTTGGATAACTATCACCTTCGTTCTGTGCTACAACGGCATCTTCAAGCCGAATACCGTCCAGGTTGAACTCCTCCATTGTCACGTTTGAGTATCCGGGATTATTTATGAGCAACCACTCTAGAGCTTCACGAAGTACTAAAACCAATACAATTAACATTATGTACTAAGAAAATTGAGTAGTGATTTAAATTGCTCTACCTTGAGGCCTTATATCAAATATGGAGGAATGTGGAAAGTCTCCAACTGATTCCGTGACAATTATTGTGCCGTTTGATGTGTTCGGCCCGAGGCGTAACTGCTCCTGAACTTCCTCCACGCTTTGGGCAAAGTGGATGACCTGCCCTTGAAGAGCAACTTGTCCTCGTCCTCGACTCAATTTGTGGATTTTAAGAAAGGCCTTCGCACGACTGACCATCCTTGCCTCCACATCCGTCAAAATACTGATAACGTTGGGTGACTCTGGGACATACATGTGGTTGACCATTGCGGTTGCTGGAACTTTTCCTTTGTTCAGGTTGTCATGGCAACGATGGCAGCAATCTATTTGGTCTCCAGTAGTTGGAACGAGATGTTCCAAGGTATTACTGTCGTACCTATTTGCCACTGACCCCAGGACTCTTCGAATTCCTTCAGTTACTGACAAAACCCTGCAAAATTTAAAGTAAAAATAAATTTGGTGCCGATTAACATGATTCCTTTGTTTCATTATATTTTCTTTTACGCTAACCTGATGCCCTTATCGTACCAAAGACGATTGCAAATGAAACATGTCCGGTTTGCAACTTGGTTGATATTCCTGATGAAGAGTTGTTGGTGAGGTGACAGGGCCAGTTCAACCTCAGTGGGGTCTATTTCCATCTTTTCGACATCAATACTTTCTTCTTGTATGGTTTTTGTGTCCTTCTGAATTTTGCACTTGTTTGCTATATCGTGCTTGTACTTTCGTAACTTTCTTTGTCTAGATGGCATCGTTTGTGTTTATTGTGAACTTGACGTGTAATTAATCGCTTTTATTATGTTGAATTTAATTAAATACTTCGATAAATATAAAAACAATTATATTCTTCGCAATGACATGTGAAGCAACAGTCGTGCAGGTAAACACACCACTTTCCTTATACCGCGAATTCATGGGGTAAAGGGAGACTCACAACACATTCAAACGAAGACACCCATGATGAGAAAATATTATAATATCATTAATACTACATACATATGCATATATGTTAATAAATATTATAGAAAATATTATACATCAAAAATTGATAAAGGTTAACTTTGGAATTGAATATAATATGTAAGTATGAAATCTAATTGAAGTTCATTGGATACTAAAACTATTTGGGCTACAATATTATGGCCAGAATTTGCAAAACCCGAACAAAACTGAATGTAAACGTTTGGAACACGTGAGTTTGGCATTTTTTGCCCCATTGAGGGTGTGGGGGGATGGGGGCACCAATGGGGCCATGGAGTCAAACAAAGATTTTTGTACACTCATGGTGTACTACCATATATCCATAGTACATCGAAATGTGAGATGGACAATTAGGGAGGATCTCCTCCTCAATGACTAACCCTCTCACATCTTCACACCGCCATAACTTTTCACCTAAGTGCGATTTCGAAAAAAGTGGTCCTTTAAGGGCACCCCTAGGGACCCTCAGGAACACAATGAACATCTTTCCAGTTCAAAATATTAATCCCCCCAGTCTGTACCCCTGTCAGACTGAAGCCACCCAAAATTCAACATTTTGAATTTTCGCGCGTATAGGAGGCCCTATTTTAAAAAATGTTTCAAACATTTGTTGTAGCCCTAGGCCCTGTAGACAATATCCCGCAATCAGATTTTCATTCTCATTCACCCAGCCCATTTGAAAAAATATTTAGTGTCCCTAGTGCCCATTTACACTTGAAGGTGAAAAGATAAAAAAGTAATCAAAATTTCCAAAAACGGTTCGCGTACCCTATGCCTACATTTTTGAGCTTGTTCGAATGCCACTAACCGCATCCATCTAGCTTAAAAAGTCGGCCTATACGACCAAACAAAATTAACATTGCCCTTAAGTGATTGCATACTATATGTTTCACATATACTTCCATGAGTCATGCAAGTAAATGGGAAAAAATAGAAATATTAATATAATTAAAAAATATTAGTGTTTCTCTAAGAGCAGGACGAGATGGATCGGCAAGCGGCTTTCCCTGACGAAAGTACCTATCGAGACGCTTTACAGGCTTTGTTGCAGTTGCAGTATTTTTACGATCTTCGTCCACTCGATGTATGCAAAGAGCTTTCCCTGTTCTAAATTAGTTGAGTTTGGAATACATAATAATATGCATGATGATAGATAATAATTGCTCGTTTCAGCTAATCCGTGGGGTCATCGGAACTGAACACACTTCCATTGAAATTTCTAAGGTTGAAGCCCAAGAAATTGCCGAATTTTCCGTTAACAATGACTACTTTTGTATAGCAATGGAGTGGATAAAATTGCTTCAAAAATTTGAGTTTGGAAATAATGATACCAATTTAGATGGAATGGGGCAGAGAACTCCCACAGAATTACAAGTAGCTCTCATTGACAAAGTAGGCAACTAAAACATGTATCCATTTCGGTAAATTGGTTATTAAGTATTTATTATGTACTTATTTATTTGCAGCATGATTCCAATTTTGAGAAAAACTTGGGCCAAGGTCAAGCTTACATGTATACAGAAAAACTTGGAAGTCATATCGAAATACTTCCTTCTAGTCTAAAAATGACGCTTTCTGAGGAAAGTAGAAAAACTGGGAAAGAAATTATGGGGACGTTTGGAGGGGGGAGTTTCACATACAATCATTTAGCTCTTTGCAATGGCCAGCATTTCACGGTAATTCGAAAAATTCGAAAATTAGTAACACAAACCACAAATCGGTATTTCTTTTTTATTGTGATATCACAGAAAAATGAACCTCAACTCTACTGCTGGTTAGACAACAAGCGTCATCCATACTTTGCAATTGCACCGCTAAAAATGGAAATCCTTCATTATGAACCACTCCTTCTTCGCATTTACGACATTATCAATCAGGGTTGGATTAAAGAAATAAAGGAAGCGGCAACCCCACACTTGTCACAAGCTCCAGATCCTGGAACATCGGGAAACACCTTGCGGACAGCAATTTATGCATGTAATGCATTAATCGCGTCAATACCACTCGTGCAATTCTTGCTTGAGGCCCTTGACAAACTTATCTAACTTTTTTTCTTATTTTTTGTAAGGGCTCGCTGACGAAGAAATTCCAGGGACTCCCATCTCCAGGCTGATCGAGTTAATTTTTAATCTGAATGTGAGGGGTTCTAACGCTTCGGAATTGTTGCAAGTAGCATCCTACGCTCTGGGTTAGTGCATTTCAAAGGTTGTGCAGTACTGGGTTGTCGGATTGATTAAATAATTTTATTTAGGTGGCTCTGTCTCTCTGCACGTGGATTACTTGGGAGGAACAAAACTAGCAAATATAAACGTTGATATTCAAGACTTGGTGGGGGCTGAGAATAGTGACGACGAAAGTGATCCGGACGTGTTATTGCGAGGGGACAGAGTATCTACTTTCCTCTTTTATGTACTATTTAATGTGACAAAAACACAAATCCTGTTGCATATTTTCCATAAATGTACTTAATATTTAATTAACAGATGAACGATGTGAAACTGGGAGGGTACACAGTATTTCCAAAGCTCAATATATTTGTCCGGCCAATTAAAGGATCAGCAGTCTTTTGGTGCGGCAGTATTTATGTATATATAATCCTTCATACTCTTTTAACATTTAGTGTTAACTGTGATTTCAGGTACACATCGCTGAGGAATGGTAATGTAGATTCTAGAATGCTTCATGCGGCCTGTCCAATTATTTATGGCCACAAATTAATCGGAACTAAATGGGTTCATCAGTATGAAAATTTTCTCACGAGACCTTGTACAACTGACCCGTGGGCTTAGGTTACAAGTATTTATTAGACGGTAGACCTTATTGTAAACATAACAAAGTCAAAGTATAACAAACTTTTACCATTATCATATCATTTTATTTTATCGTCGTTGAAGGTGCATTATGCGCAAACCCATTTTTTGCTATTTCGTGCTTGCCAGATATTAGAGATATAGGAAATATGTACAACAAGAAATACCACAAGGAATGGGTTTGCGCATAATGCACCTTCAACGACGATATAAGTTTTAAACATACATATAATTGTAAGTAATTGGAGTGAACAAAACCAGTCAGAAATTTATAAAACAGTGATGTCAATAACATCAGCCAAACTAAAAAAAAAATATATACGTTCATGTTTGTTCCAAGTTCCGTATATCCCAGAATCGTTCCAGGAGAAATTAAAGTTCAAAACTGAACGCGATTCTATAAAAAGGTTTTTGAAACACTTGCGCGTTTCCCCAAAATGATTAAAATATTCCATGCACACTCATATTGTAGTAATAATGTCTGAAAACTTGCGGATTTAATGCATCGAGTAATACTCGACGAGTGCTACTGAGTCAATTGGTCATCATAATAATATGTATCATTGTTCAAAATGAAGACTGTTTTAACCTAACGCCTTGAATGTCCCCTATGTATAGCCCACTCATATCCCCAGCGCTCAAAATAAACCATTACTGCCGTAGGTACATTCCATAAGTGAACAGACAGATTTAGGACTTTTATGTCCAAAATATATCCGCATACTTGCATTTCTCTCCCCCAGAACAATTCCAGGATATACGGGCTTAGAATACAATAAAGACATTACTCGACAGGTAAACCAAAAAGCTTTAGAGACCCCGTATCCCTATCCCTCTCATATTTGTCTTTGTCATCGCAGGCATAAGCAAGGACGTCTCGCTTAGGATTCCAAGCTACGGTAAACGTAGGCGTTTCCACTGGGACTTCGAAGATCTGTAATTAATTATGCTCAATAAACCAGACATACTTTAGTAAGAATATGACTGTTCATGAAGCACCCACCTTTTCTCCCGTTTCCACATGTGAGATGTCAATATTCAAATCTTCGGACCCTGACGCGATAAGCTTACCATCCCAACTGAAACTGATGGCACGTACTGGCCAATCCAAATTAGTGAAAGTCCTGATACAGGCAAGTTCTTTGAGATCCCTACAGACACACATTGTTTAGTAAATAAAACATAAAATTAAGCATTATTCAGCAGACATACCACAAGGAGACTACAGCATCTGCAGCGCCGACAGCGAATTGGTGACCATTTGGGTGAAACTTGATGCAGATGCAGTTGGCAGGATGAGCTTGAATCACATGTTCCTCCTTCATGGAAGGAAATCTGGCGAAATAATTAATACAATTATTAACAATCACGTAAATGTCAAAATGTCTACACACTCTGTCCGGCAAAACAAACTTACTCCTGAATGCAAATGCACCCTTGTCCGTTAGTAATGAAAAATAGACTTCCTTCGGGACTCCATGCAATCTCATTTACCTCAAACTTGAATTGCTGTTCATGAAATATTTTTCCTGCCTAATAAGGTAAGATTTTTACAAAATAGATAAATAATAATGCTAAAATTATACAAGTAGTTGTATTGTTACTAGTAATTGTTGTGGACAAACCTTGAGATCAATAAATGTAAGCAAATCTTCCTTATTTCCGACAGCAACATTGTTCCCATCTGGGCTCCAAGTAATGTTAATGTTTTCACCTTTGGTCGAGAAAGTTTCAATGCATTTTTGACTCCGAGCTACAGAGTTACAAAATAACGTGATAAATCATCATTAAAATTAATTTCTGAAATTGCACTTGCGCCTAATTTACTTACCGTCCCAAATCCTTACACTTTTGTCACCACTAGCAGATCCAAGAAGATCGGGATGTTGAGGATGCCAACAAAGTTGGTCAACAGAGTCTGTGTGCCCTTTGAAAACGTGATCGGTTTTCTGTAACACATAAAATTAAATCCTAAAATTAATCTCGGTCAATTTATATTTCTTATGATACATTTATCGAATATCCAACATCTTTTTTTTCTTACCAATTTGTCCTTGTCAAGAGTGAACATTGCAACCGTTTTATCAAAGGAGCCTTGACAGGTAATAATAATAATTACATTAATATAGTGTTTGTGGGCTCGAGGTTTGAAGGCTACGTACTGATTCGATATATACCAATAATAAATACAGATTAACGTTTTTTTACCAGAAGCTAATTTTCGGCCCTCGCAATTCCATGCCACTGTGTGGATTTTAGACGAATGAACCGTGTACTCTCGAATTCTGTTGTTCTTTTTGAAATGGTCTTTAAATTCGTCCGTCTCAGACTCCTCAATCATTCCTGCAATAAAATTCAAACGTCAAATAAAATCTAAAATCATAATATGTAATTTAAAACAATTTTCTAAGTCATGTAGCTTCATGATTCATGAATCATTATAAAGTTTAAGTTATGAACCATCGTTAATTTACTACATACCTGTGGCCTCACCAATGAATGGAAACATTGTACTTGTTTGTTATCAAATATGTCTAAACTCTTGGTAAATTGTGATAGCACTCAACAGTAAAATATTATTAATAATTAATTGTTTATGAAACTGACTTGATTCGTCATTTTTCTTCCTACATACTCTAATGTCAAATGCTAAAAACCAAACTAGACAAGTTTTAAATTACGGCACCTGAAACGACTATCAGAATTTCATTGACGTTCAGTGCAAAGTTTTGAATAATACAAATTATCGAAAGAAAGAGAAAGAACGTTTGTTGCTCGTTTTCTCGAAAACAACACCGGTGACTAAATTGAGGGTTTCCCACGAAATGGCCGGACCAAGAGGAACGTGAGAACATTTCATTCCAGAATTTTTGTCTCACTTCTCCAAAATCCAAAACCCATGAATGTAAAATAATAATTCTTAAAATAAATTTGTAATCTAGTCGGATTTATTTTACCATAATAATAATGAGTTACAATAACGGGTTGGTAGCTATATATTATATGAGAGCAACATGTACGAAAATGGAGAAAATCGTGTTTGTATCATTCTGGAACTTTTGCGAGCATGCATTTATTGGTCAACGTTTTAATTGTGATGCTAATAAATATGCAATTAAAAATTTTAGTCGGATGAAATTGGTCGACACTCATTCATTCTGCTTCTTTTTTTAACCATTTTATTAATTGTTAAATAAATAATATGTGTCACTAAAAGTGTGGCTAATTTTAAAGATACTTTACTTATGTAATGCATACATACATTTATGCATGACATGTCCATGTTTGTATACTGACAGATATTATAACAATTAATTATAAATAAGTGAGTGGCTACATAGTAAGTCACACTCTTACACATTTAGATGCATATTTCGATAATTTATCAATATTGCTTACCTAAATTACTTTCTACTATCAGAAATTATTTAAATAGCTGCTTACATATCCTTTTGTAATTATTGTTCTCAATATTTCTCACATAATTATAATTATACATATACATACACACTATCAACTGTAAACTAAATCTATGATTAGTTCTTTATTATTTACCTGCGAGCGTAATGATGATGCATATACATGTACAACTTGTATAATTGTTAATGACAATTTGTCATGTAGCAATAACTTGTTAAAGTTTTAACCAGTTTGCCCTCCGCTGTGTCAGTTTATTCTTCCATCTCGGGATACCTTTTACATTTAAAATTTTAGCACACGTTTTAACAACCGACAATCTCAGAACCATAGCTAAATATGTTTCCGAGATCAAAATAACATTTCGTACATAAAGCCTTCTGTCTGTAAGCACACAAAATATCACGATAACTGAAACCCAGTACATGTTCAAGAGTATGTATACCTGAAATTTTAATATGAAAATCTTTTTATTTGTGACCCACAAATTCACCAAATCGTATGTTCAATTAGTTAAATCACTACCTCAGAGTAAATACTTAAATAAAAACAACAGTTTGACATATACATAAAAACAACAGATACAAATATGAGCCTTCGTTCAGTATTATCGCGACTTTATTCAATGTAAATATATATTTAATGTACTGAAACTTAGTTTGCAAGTTTACCTTCTGCAAACAGCTATATTTAACAGTAACTTTACGTCTGAAAAATTCAAACGTAATCTTCACACGTACAAATAAAACCCATGTATTAGATATGGTTGGTTTTTAATTAATTATATTCACTTTCACCCTCTGATTGATCGTCTGAGCACCAATATCATTTGCATCTAAATAGGTCAGCAATTAAAAATTTGTTTGCACAAACCACACGCCAAATTCATACAACGATATGCTTACACTATTTCACATACTTAGAATTAGAGTAGCATTTCACATATTGGAGAAAAAACATAAGAAAATAAGTTCCTGAACAAGATAGCAATTGCTGAAAACTGCTTTGGAACAATAAAATTTACTCTAAAATGTCATGTATACTGTTCATTCAAACTCAAATCTCAAAACAAAGCAGAAAATGTTTTCATCTAAATTCTGCACTCTTTGACCTCCTTCAGAAATTTATACAAATTTTACCACAACATCAAGATGCTATACTTCCACATTAAGTACGCAGTCAGGGTGAAGGAAGCCGACGAGAGGTTTGGAATGAGAGAAAGCGGAAGACAACATTTCGAGAGGTTCGCGAACCTCCAAACATTTCTAAACAATGTGTGAAGCTTATCCTCGGCGTTGTTGGTGGTGATGAGAGCGGTCGAGGAGGAGGTGGCCGCCCCAGGAAAGTCTGGCGAATTGTGCAGTCTCGTGTTGCTGATGGACCCCTCCTTCTGATTCCTTTTGCTGAGCCCAGTACCACCCCCAGCACCACCCACGCCGACAGCAGTGATGGCGTTGAGCGAGGCGAGGGATGTTGACGTGGTCAGTTGCTCAGCGTCCCCTTCCTGAAAATCATAATCCCGGTGATAGTGCTCCGACCTGTTCCGACCCTGTTTCCGCTTATCTAACATCGAAAACAAATTAAAATGTGATCTATGGATGCTGGAGCGATTTTCCTGAAAATATAGCATTGAAATCTAACCTTTGGAGTGTTTTATCGTATTTCCATCATTCCCATGTTTTCCATGTTTTCTCCAATCTGGTTGTGGGGTGGTTGTCGTTCGTGTTGTTACTGGAGGTAGCTCTATTATTGTTGAAAGAAGTAGATTCATTACCGTGCATAATCCCAAAGGTTATTCTCGGTTAAAAGAATGTTACCGTGCAGTTTAATTACGGCCGAGTCCCCTCCAAGAGAATTTTCAACTGAACAATTGTATCTAGAGTTTTTATCAATTTGCATGAACATTTTACAATTATACATTTAATTTAATTCTTAGGATTTTGTACATACTCTCCAAAATCCGAGGATTGAAGATTGGTAATCGTGAGTTTCATTTTGAGCGAGTATTCTTTCAACTGTTCTGTCTCCTGCCAAAGTTTCCCAACTTGGTTCAATATCAACTGATGTGTGGAATGACCTGTGATGATGAATAAATATTTCACAATAAGTTAGCTCCACTTTAATCATGGCATTTTGTTAAAATAAGCATATATTTATTTAATTGTTGTATCCAACTGCAATCATAAAATATTTTCGATCAGAGAGCTAACTTAAAAGCATTTATCATTAATAATTTCACAGTTTCAAAGTAAATTATGCAAGCTGCAACTCTTGCATAATTACATAATAAAATGCACATTTGAGTTTGAATATAGTAACTACAAACTGTGTGTGCATACATATGGACAGCTTGCATATCGTTGAGCCATGAACATCAATTTAAGCTTTACTGGACTTTCCACTCTCCGAATTCCGATATTTTGAAAATTCTAAATGAAATGGACTGAGGAACATTAGTAACATATGGTATGTCTAAAAGCTACAGAATATAACAAGAAGCATGGGTTAAGCTAAATCTTTTCCTTCCAGTGAAAGCTAAATCTGTGCCTGCCAAGTGAAAGTACTGCCTACTTCAAATTGGAGTATACTGAGGACTAGTGAACCGACCTCTCGTCTCGTCTTGGTCCACCACCCATCCAATATCATTAGAAAGCAGGGAGAAGATTAGACCAAACCATTACCGTGATTATGTATGATCCTCGTTGTCTAACTAAAGTCTAACCGCAAAATCACGGCAAGTGACTCATTTCAATCAATTTATTTAACTACTAAACTGTCCCTCATATCTATGTAGTGAATCAAGACCCACTTGGTATTTTGTTCCTGTATTTCCCAAAATACTTGATAGTCTAAAAACAGCTAACATCAACTAGCGAGACGAACAAGAGAGCATACTAAATTCATGCATGTTATGCAATCTAAATCAGCGTAGTTATACCCTTTTCCTTTTTGGCTTAGCTAACCGTGGCAGAAGGCAATGAATCTTGACAAGTGCTGGTAAGAAGTGCTTAAAAGATTAGCTCCATTTCCACTTCACACTTCCACCTCCTCCGTCATCAAGCACAGGACGATGCCGTCTACGCCACCGTCATAAGAATAATATTCCGACGGTGGTGGTGGTAGCAATGTATTTGGCAAGTAAGGCTAAAACGCCGACCAACTCCTCCCTGCATGGACGGCTATATTTGAGCTAATAATATTCATCTGTATTCATATTCATCCCTTTCACCGCTTCTCTTTCCCGACCGACGATTAGAATGGGAAATCTCGAGAATGAAGTGAAAGTGAGAATTAACATTGCTCATTTCCACAAGTACAACGCTCACACCTGCGTCCACATTTCCGAAGCAAATGTAAATGTTCCTTGGAAATGTGACGATTTCCTCTGAGCTCAAGATGATGCAAGCTTTCTCTTATTCACATTGCATAACTGCTGCTTTCTCAGACATGGGTTCAAGCTAACGCCATTCGTATAACCTCTCCCAACCCCAAGCCAGCAGATGCCTCTTTTTGAAACTTTTTGCTGCAATTTATATATGTGAGGGCATGAATATTAAAAATATTGCAGGTTTCACACGCTTTCCAGTGTTCAAAATATTCTATTTGTAGATATTCACTCTTGTACTGTACGCGCAGTGGATAAACTTTTATTAATATTGAATTAAGGACGTTATGGTATGCACAATATTCGATGGATTGAACCATGTATGCAAATATTCTGTATATCACTAAAAAATCAACGTTCCTTTAATTTGAAATCCTACATTTTGAATAAATGGGAAATAGAACCACTGCTACAAACTACAGAACGATGGAATTCAATGCGTACTTGTCGGGAGAGGTGAAAGCAGAATAAAAATCAATCATCCTGTCGTACTCTGTGTGCATGTATTTTTTGGACTGGAAGACAACGAGACTAGTTAAGTGAGTACATAAACCCATCTTAACTTCTCGTAGTATTTTCAAAACTTCGTAATAAATAAAGGTGACACGAAATATATTTTTTAGTTGGACTTTACATCAACCAAGTTTCAAGATATTTACTGCTAGCATCCATCTCAATCTAGTGCAAAGTTAGCTGTTCGGATGAGCCCATATTTATTAATATAAAGACTGAACATGAATGATGGCAATCCCAGAAAAAAAACTTCACGAAAATGTCTGGATCTTCAAATAATTTTCAAGATTTCCAACACTTTCACTTTCGCTTTGTGCATGCCATGCTTTCACAACGCAGACAAGGCCCTTAGTCTTTCCTGTATCGTTTCAATTTTAGTACATGTCCCGGAAGGGTTCCAAATTGTTGGATAATTTGATTCCGGTTTGGAACTTGGTTTTATAAAAATAATAAGTAGTAAAGCTCAATATGGGTGCATAACAGGTACGATATGTACAGGAGGATATCCCATTTCAACTGTGATGTGTTGACGCCAAATTTACTTTACTTTTCGATTATTGCTGTGACGGATAGTGTGTGAGTGACTAGTTTGTGTCAAGGGTGTAAATAAGCCCAAGGGATTTTCTCCAAAAATGATTTCTCCTCCGTGATGATCAGAATCCAGGAATTCTGAGTGGGAAATGGAGATACCGGGACGAAATTGAAATTGTATACTGTGAATTGTATACTGACACACCAACCTCACCAGCGACTCGTCCTATTCATGGAAGCTATTGGCAATTTGGCTCTCAAGAATTGGATCCAGATTGCTCCCTATAGTTGAACTGAATCGACATGATACTCGTGTCTGTGAACGTAGAAAGGAAATATTATGCCAAACCTTTACTCACAGCAACAATAACAAACAAAAATTTCCCATTTTCCATAACTTATGGGCGCAGAAATCAATTGTTTTCTACACGGTTGAATTTTGTCATAAAAGTATCTCGACATATGTACATACATGCATATCAGAGCAACACTAATTAAAATGTCACAAGTTGCAGGGTGGGTGTAGTAAATAAGTTGCAAGGATTGAAACTAAAGGTTTAGACACCAAATAAGATTCTTGACGCAACTATTTTTTCCGTCCCCCAAAATCAGTGAACTACGTAGTCGTAGCCTTATGTGTGTATGTATGTGCTTAAGTACGTAAAGGGCCACATAGGTCTGAGCAGCAGATGAACTCAGAATCCACTTAAAAATGCATCACCACACCCGACACAGGAAATTCTCATAACATTACATTCCTTACATTAGTAGCCTCATTCAATTTCTCCTCTCTTTATGAATGACTCCATTAGTCTCTCTTTCACGCTTTCTCCTCATCATTCCACTCCCCGAAAAAATCTCATTCTCGAAAACTCGCTGCTACACACCAACTCCCTTGCTTGACATCCACCAGAGACATTTGGCTCGCTATATGTGCAGTCTATTAGACCCACATTCGACGCAGCTCCTCAGTTGAACATTTCAGAGGGGAAAAGCCTTCTTGTATAAAAACAACAACAACGATCATAATAATTGATACTTTGAATTTATATACAGAGACTTGAGACGAAATTGTTTTTTTTGTGTTACTGCAGGCCACTTTGGATTCGTGATTTGAATAAATATTTGAATTTACCATCAAGGCTAAGCATTTTTAAGCTTTGGGACTAAACTAACTGTTATTTGGAGTAAAAAATAAATACATACAAGTTGTATTATACAACACAATTTCAATTTTATCAGTAATAAGTATGTTTTTTTCTATTTGTCAAGCTCATGTGAATATAGGGAGTAAAAGTGAGGACAAACCATCGCGTCGGTACCAACTGCAGACCGGACGAGGCACTGATTCCACATAGCATTCTTTGAAAAAGCAAATAATTATGTTGCTTTTACAGACGTATAAAATCCAGTTTGATTCCAAGAGCAAATAATAAATATCTTACCTAATGTCATATTAACTCCAGCAGGA
Source organism: Folsomia candida (assembly GCF_002217175.1). Lineage (NCBI taxonomy): Eukaryota > Metazoa > Arthropoda > Collembola > Entomobryomorpha > Isotomidae > Folsomia > Folsomia candida. The sequence goes on along the minus strand of NW_019091193.1, from coordinate 20,034,713 downwards.
GCAGCTACAAGTTGGTTCGACACTTTGATTAATGGATGAACTACAAATAGAAAAATCCACTTTTATTCACTCCCCGCATTTAATTGAATCCTGTATTCCCAGCCTGGCCCGAATCTCATGGGGTGGTACACACATATATCAAGTTCTATGGGGTGGGGTGTACACCGAGCGATGCACTGACCCTCCATCGTGTCATGTCATGCCAATCATGTCCAACGGCACAATGGAAAACAGAGCACAAGGTGGGAGGATGTGGAAATGGGAGTTTTTATATGGTCAAGAATCAGAAACACACATTTCACACTAATTCAAAAAATGTTCCTTAATAATTGAAGGCGTATTTAATTGGGAGATATCTCTCAAAATAAGAATCCTATATAAGTATGAATCTTACAAAATCAAATGTACAAATTTAGAGAATAAACATGAAAGATAACAGAATGCCGGTTACTTACAGTGCACTGACAGCGTGATCTTTTTCGAACGAACTGGCACAATCAAATAGATTCCGAGTAAGATAAAAGTTTGTAAATTAAATTAGGAAATGACTCACGAGGTGGGATGCTGTTATTAGCAATGCATAGCACCGCCCCAGTGTCGCTCCTTTGAAGTGGTCGTGTTTGCCAGGTTTCGGTTTCCACGCATAAACCTATATCGATACCGTTGCAGAAGGATGACGATGACGAACCAACTATAAAAAGATTGATAAATTTAGAAAGAAATCAATAATAAGAAATTATGACACCAAAAACTTAAAAACTACAACTTGATGCAAACTCCTTCATTCCGTTCATTGTACATTGCTCTACTCACCATATATTGCTCTACGTAGTGCATATGTATAGAGATTAAGATACAAAGTTGAAAAGCATAAAATATAACGGTTATGACATTATTCATAATTCTGATATGTTTAATTTGCCGCAGAGTATTGATATATTTAGAACACAATAAAATGAAATTGCTAAAATACCATAATTCTACCAGAAATGCATAGTTTCAGTTTAGCTTTCTTTGTCCCAAAATTAATGGACGTCGTTTGGAGGACTATTGGTGTTGTAACTACGCTTGATTCTTTCATTTTTAGGAAATAGACTGCACAAGAAATACCGGAAGGGTAAGAGAAAATGAAAATGGATTTTAGATAGGTCAGGGAAAGCATTGGGCGAAATTTCCATGAAAAACTGAAGGTATCTTTATCAGAAGTTAAGTAAGTAATTAACATTAGCCCATAATATTGAGAAACAAAGTTTCAAGTGTATTTTTGTGACCAAACTTTCTCTTTCCCAGGACCATGGTTGAAAAACAAAGGGATTAAATAGTTTCAGCCCACTTTTGCTTTCACTTTTGGTGTAATTTCCATTAGGTGATTACAATGCCATGTCTACGTAGACACATAGGAGCTACACAGTACAGTAACAAAGTTAAATTATTAGCGGTCTAACTAATTGTCCAAAAATTCCAAGGTTCTCATGTTCGTCAAAATCGTATCACATGTCGGCTCACTAGCAATCTGTGTAGCAAAACTTGCTACCATTAAGACCCGGCCTGCCCTTGAGTTGTTGAGGAATAGGAACAGGTGTGAAGAGGCAGGAAATAAAAGGAAATGTCCCGTACGAAGAAATCTGATCAGATTAGTTATCTCACTCACTCACGACGACTTTCTCCCCTGCGTGACTCCAGCAGTCGTGTCAACTCCACACACCACCGCCGTCCACCACATTCTTGGCCTCAACCAAGGAGTCCCTCGCCAAATATTTATGCTCATATTTTTGTGAATTATACGCTCTTCCTGGTTTACTTTCACATAAATACGCATGCAGTGTGTATGTGTAGTGGTTATGCATGCATGCCCCTCACTCCCCTCTTCAGAGACACCTCGGGGTATGAAGAGCCAGCCATTTAGATCATTTATATCATTGAAGTTAACAGTTCACATTCCGTCACTTTATTCTCTCTTCCTTATCCTGCCTGGTCCACAATGGGCGACGGAGGGAGGACGGGCGACATGCGGGTGGATGACGAGATGAGGTGCTTGTAACAACATTTCTTCCTTTCTCGTCCTTCACCTTCCACCCGGAGAGCAACTCACCCTTCTTCCTCCATAATAGGACGGCTAAGGTGCATTATTATTAGCCAGTTGACCCGGCTATACAACTACAACACTACTTTTCTGCTCCTCCGCTACGCCAACCTGACAAGGATAAATTGAACTTGAGATTAATTTTCTCTGTGCATTTCTCACGAGATTACTCTTCACTTCACCGGAGCCTGCCGATGCTTTCTCCTTGACTCGACCCGTCAGACTTTTACAACCATCAGATTTTCCTGATCCCCATTTCACCGTCTTTAAACCAACTTACTTATTACCACCACGGCTCCCGGAAAACACTCCGATCATCATCAATACTGCATCATCCCAAATAAAATGCTCAGATTTGCCTGTCAAAATCTATTGATGAAATAGTTACTGGAGCATAAAATCCTTTGTGGGCACTTTTGAACGGGTGCATGTTTATGGAATATGTTACTTACATCCCGGAAATAGAGGTTTTGCTAAAATACTAGAGGTTTGAGATATTTTTGTTAGCATGACCATTGCAGTTTTGGACTTTTTTTTCTGCATAGGTGAAAACTACCAATGATCATTACAACTGTGTACATATTACTAGTTGGGCATTTTTGTTGCACATATTGCTGGAAAAGTTTGTCCAACCCAAAAGAAAGTTGAAGCACACGGACGGCCAGTCTGATTCTTGGAGCGTATTGTTACAAAGTCATGATCAAATAAGTTTCGAAGACATCTGGTGGATATGTGGTCAGTAAAATTGATGCAGGATGAGTCGCACAAATAAGTTCGACGCTGACCGAACCAACTGTGTCCATTCTCTTTTTTGGGCATTTCTGGGTGGTAAGTACAGTTCTTGAAATGAAATAAAGTTAGAAACATCACGAGACAAAATGTTCAGTCCTTCTAACAGCTCGACCACCAGAGCAAAGAGGCCTTAATGACCTTGTATGGCAGACGAGGGAGGACAGTATATGCACAGAGGGGTGCACTACATAAATACCTCTACATACGTGGAGATAGTGGAGGCAGCAGGACGCTGCAGTCGTCGTGTCTCATAAAATTAATTTATAAACCCATTAATCCTTTCCCCTTCGATACTTCCTGATCTCAAACTTTGATCTCATCATCTTAAGAATTAGACGACAGAAACCCCAGTGACTGTGTGAAGCTATAAATATCCCCGTATAAATATCCACGAGTGTTATTAATGAAAATGCTCTATTCTGAAAATCATTTCATATGAAATTCTTAAAAATTAAAATTTCGAATCATACTTGTTTGTAAACTGCGAATGCGGATCATGTATCAAATCAAGTGTTGTGGAGTAGTAGGATCTGCGACGGATGGATGAATGAATGGGGCTTGTTAACCTCAATCTCACAAAAAAATGAGAGAAAACCTTCACAGTCCAGCGTTGACTTTGAGTTTCAAATCACGTCACGTCCTCCGTACGGAAATTAAACATAGGACGAGACGTGCAAAAATCTCTTAAACTTTCGCCCCACTACTTTTCTCTCCTCCGTTCTCCCTCGTCCTCCGCTTGGCCATCGCGTAGAGCTCCGCAGGCCGCCTCTTCTCACCCCTCACTCACTTTCTCCTCCACCTCCCTCACCAGCTCCGATTTCTCCACTTTTAATAAAAGTGCTCAACCTCCATCAATTTTCACTGAATTTTATGAAAGGAAAGTGCAATGCCATGCCACACCACCGCCGCTTATGTGCATATTCAACCATGTGCAACAAATACTTTAAAAGCAAAGTAAAATCCGGATTAAAATAAGAGCAGGGAGCATTTATACAACTTTAGTACGTAGTCAGGCTGCCAATGTATTATTAAGTATTATTTTTTTAATCTCAAGGTGTCCGCACATATTCAATATGCTGGTGGTCGCTGCATTGGAGGCCTGTAAAATGGGTTGAACTCATAGTTGATCAGGCCAGTTTTTGGACCATAAATACATACATATCATAAGCATCAACTTCAAACTAGGAAAGTTTAATAGCCAGGCCGCGTGGACCATATTCCGCAGCAAACTTGTAAATTGAATACATGGGAGAGGTTGAAATATAGGGTAAGTTTGGCGTCCCAAGTTGCCAGCGGGTGACAGCGGTGGAGACTTTGATGTAAAAGAAAGTAAGCAAAGCAAAGACGAAACGTCAAATGGTGATGAATGGATTCTATTTGAAAAATCCATCTGAATGGAAACCAGACGACTTGTACATACTCACTCAGCGCGTATACGTAGCCTTTGCAGAATACGGTGGAGTTACGATGCACTACGTACACACACAACAGGCCAAGCTATGAGGGGTTGGTGAAGGACATTTTGTAAAGACTGGACTTTAAAGGGACATTTAAGTGCAATGCCTTATTCTTGCGTAGTTTGTGGTTATTTGGAATGTTGGATTTTTAAGGAATACATGTAATACTGCTTATACGAGCATAATTACTATAAAGAGAAAGTTCTCGTGAATGTTTTCTCGTATGAACGTCATTATTCGGATATTTTTAACCTGACATTTGCACGCTCCATCGGTTTTCCTTAAGCATCTCGTGATGACAGTGAGCATTCAATAGTCAACACCTTCTTGAACAGTCAACAACAGCCATTTCACAGTTTAACAAAAGCCGCAGAGAGCAATTTAAGGGTAACTTTCTCCCATTTGACATGCACTTTTCTCTAAAGGCGTTCTTCTTTAGCCGGAGAGTTGGAGTCGACCAAAAAGTCTTTCTCCGACGGGAGGAGAAAGAGCACCTCGTCCCTTTTTACTAACGTCGTTCGTTCGTGACCTGCTTCCCCCTCTATTCATTACCTTCTCCTCTTTGGAAGCCAGCAAGGGAAAGTTCCCAGAAATCCAAAATCTTGAATGAGAATGGATGGATAGATTCTAAATTTTGTTTGGTGTCGGTGGATGATTTTGAATTTATTTGTGGTTTGGAAAGTTTACTTTCTCTCCTCTGATTTACATTATATCGCACCAACTTTCACCATCGCACCCGAAGTAAAGAACGAGTTTCATGTGTAAGTGAAACTTTTTAGGTTTAGGGAAAGGGATACCATGTATTTCCACAATTTTGAATGGATTAGTGGAGCCAACGAGAGTCTTAAGTGAACTGCCATTGAACAAGTTAATCCACAAGGAAGCGTAAGAGGGGATGGTTCGTTAATCGTCGTGTGGCGACAGTGATATAACGGCGAATAATTGCTAATGGGTTTCCTAATTTCATGATATGATTGTCAAAATTTTTATTTAAAGAAGACGTTACCTTTCTCTGTGGGATTGGCCAAAAGATCTTTGCTCAGCGGAAGAGGTCTTCTGTCCTGCCGAATCCACCGCACTTTGGGAACTGGAATGCCTCGTGCTTTACACTTCAGAATTGCAGATTGTCCTTAATTAGATAATTTGCAACTGTATAAGAATGAGTAGCATTCAATATGACCTGAATTTGAACCCTTCAAATACCTTCCAATACAACGACGTCATTTGATGTTTCTTCGTCAATGATGTCTGCGGGCACGACGACTTCCAGGGTCCCAGACTAAATAGAGATAGTTGTTATGTAATGGGTGGAACACTTTATTTGGGGGGGTGGAACACTTTATTTCTCAAAAACCCACCTGACTACGTTGCGGGTCGGTATTTATCTGACACCTAGATAGAAGAGTAACATGTTACATTTATTGATTGGAGAAACTAACAGAATTGCCAAAAATGACGAATGCCTACAAGTATTCCCCAGTGTCATTGGTCTGAACATGCCGGATGTTTAGGGTGAAAGAGCTATGCCCGTTGTGAGTGACGCTAAAGCGATGGTTGTTTGTTACCTGGAATATATGCTTATACTTACGCATTGGTTATATTAGTTATAATATGAGAGACCAGTGGATAGGCTCACCATGTGATTGTGCAAAGCTATTATTGCCTTGTCCTCCGCTCTTGAATATTAAAATAATTGTCATTTGAAACAAGGATAATTTTAATCATAAATGGAATGCAACAAAATATAACTACATTTAAAAGTTAGGAATCGTAGTTCACGTTAAATTCAGACCAACGATCAAATATTGCTGGACCAAATCCTCATTTCTCAAATGAAAGGTCCAATATTTATCTCTGCGTACCTTATCCAGGCCACCTGAAAAAAATCCATGAAAATATTAAGATTCATTCAAATAAGTCGACTGGCATTGAGACGGTCTGTAGACGCAGCATTACTATAAATTTCCGACATAAAGGACAAAGCTGCGTAGGTGGGTATCTGTCATAATTATTCACAATAACAAACATTCAGACATTTAAATTACATTTTGGACTGTCGTTGCAAGAGGCAGGAGGACGGGGAAGAAGGAGCAGAGAGAGATTATGAAGTCTCCATTGTAAAATCAAATGGTTTGAAGGATTATGGTGAAATGAAAAGGGATTTTAATGTAGCAAGACAGAAAGCCACTTCAACTTAAATGGTTCAGAAAATTCACAAAGTTCCTGGGAATAAATGCCACCACCCCCAGCAAAGCAACCACTGGGCTTTCCCACACCAGATATTTCTTCTAACCACACCATAATATACGAATCCCCCAGAGACAGAGAGAACAAAATGCCCATTACGAACGTACATACATATACGAATGCCTCGTCTTTTGGCATTTACAATAAGCAGAGAAAACCAGTGAGGAGTGAGGAAGTGAATCAGATCAAAAAGAAATCTCTAAAACTCGTGGAAAAAAGGAAAAATCTTTTTGTAACAAGAAAGAATGACCAAATTCAAGATAAACACATAAATATTTGAAAATTTAAAGAAAAAAATGCTTCTCCATGTTCACAGTTCTCTTAAATAGATGCTTGTCTTCATCATGGAATTTTATTTATTATTTTATTTAAAAATGTGCTTCACCGTCTTTGAATGTGCACATTTTAGTATTTTTTAGTTTCTGTGAAGCATTTTGTAAAAATTCCTCTATAAATAATTGGTTAAAACTTTTAATTAAATTAAATGATCCTTCAGAGAGATTCTTTTTGGAGGACAGGAAAACTATGGGATTGAACAAATTCTTAAAATTCCTTGCAATTCTCAAAACATTTAAAAGTAAATTGAAACACAAACCAGGCCACATTTCTTGCGAGATGAAATACATAGGTATGCACTTCTATACGTACACACTACATCACTGGGTGTGCATAAAAACATTAGCGTATAACTACACACTAACAAAGCACAGATTCTTGGGGAAATTTACTGCTTTGATCTTTATCATTTGTAATTTAGTATTGGCACGGACAATAATAATAATTCTACAGGGCTCTCATCTACGACATTACATGTCTCGTATCCTCGTTTCTGAACGTATCGTGTCTACAAAGTTTCAATCCCAGTCAACAGATGCATTTGCCATTCCTCAGATTAGCACTCTGATTGCATTAATCAGCATGTGCAATATTTAGAAGACAGACATACCTTGTACCCTCCAAGATGCTGCAGAATCGAAATGGATTAGTCAGATTAGAAATCAGAGTTGGCGATTTTCCGACAAAACAAATTCTCTATTACATCATCTCCTAACTAGCACGTTTTTGCGACGCAAAAAGTTACAGAACTATTTTGAATTGTGATAAAAACTGCAAATAGCTCTTTTTTGTTTGTGTAAATTCGTAGATTGTTATAACAAATGCCTTGAGTTTATTAGTAAGATATATATGTATGTCGACTATGTGTTCACTATGCTCATGCAAGAAGCTTAACAAACCAAACCTCCAACGTATGTAACAAAACGATAATCATGTAAGTGAGGAGACGATGAAAGAGAAATTTTAGGTGTCGTTAAATATCCAATTCTGATTTCTTTCTGGTAAATTTTGACCTTGACAATGCAAGTAAAGCTGGCATCGGATCCTAATTTTACTGTGAGCTTTGGTAATTCCACATCAAACTCGGGTTCACTGTGGGTTGATCCTGCAAATAATAGAGAAAAGGTATGTATAAGCCACATTAAAATGTAAATTTTAAAATGCATTTTATTTGATTCATCTCAAGACAGGTAAGTGGATCATGCATCTTGAAAAGTGCAGATTAATTTTTGCAACATAAAAAATGCTCACGCCGTTGTTGCATCTGAAAGTGCATAGTTTTATGAAGGTACGCATAAGCATAAAATATGAATTCACACGCTTGTCCCATTGTTCACCAGTTGATTTACTCTGTCTGGTGGCCGTGTTCACATCATGTGCTAAACTACTCGAGTGGTTTTTGTTGCAACCTATGCAGGAAGAGTCGGTTGGGTAATCTGATTTCCGGATCGGATCAGATTGCTCTCACTTTTGTTCCAGCCAGCAGCCAGGCTTGTTTGCCTTGTGGTATGTGCATTATGGTTTGCTTTCACTCTGCTGGTAAACCATTGTTTTGTTTTGTGGTTGCAGCCATGTGAATGGAGGAAGGAAGACGCTGCTTAGGCGCTTATCTGGTTTCTACTCCGCTCCCACTCTGACTTTATGAGACAAGGAGGAGCGATATTTATTTGGAAGTGAGACAAGGCTAAATACCACTGTATACCACTGTGGGGACTGAACACTTACTCATTGTCCCTGAAGGGCTATCCACCAACCGCAATCACGACACCAAATAAGAACCAAGGCCACACTACGTGCATTTACATACGTAAGGATCTCATGTGCAATACATAATTTGTACGAGATCACAAAAAACCAATGTCACGCAAGGTGAATATAAAGCATGGAAAATATGTAGTTTTCTAAATCAAGGTTGATGTCATCGGAAAAATTGCTCACATTTCACTGAGAGCAGACTTATTTTCTGAGTATTTGTCACCTCCACCAAATGGTAAGCAAAGAAAGGATGCCAATTTAGAGGAACGGGATGGGAGAAGACGCACACGTTCCACGCACCAACATAATGGGAAGGGGTGAAAGTGGTGCAGCCATTTCTTGGCCCGATGCAGAGAATGGATTGCATTCTACTTGTATCTAAATGGCAATTGAGCTAAATTGAGATTTGAGTCGATTGCGATCATGTGAGTGAAATCAGTTGGTTGGGGTTGTCCCATTCGGAGAGTGTGGGAATCTGCCTGCCTGCAACTCAATCCCATCGCCGGCGCTGAGGACACGGGAGCAGAGACGGGGACAACTGCAATTTATGACTTTGTGACTTTCTCCACCACTCCAGCAGCAGCCTCTACCAATGCTTCTGCTACAAATACCCTCGGCCTTCAGTGGCACACACAGTCCTGCCGAATACTTACTTCTCCTCTCTCAGGCTAAATAAAACTGTGGCAAAATTCCCCACTTCCGCAACTGAAGTGAAACAGGCTCTTGTGCTTACTGCAGCTTCAAATCGGATTAATGCTGAAAATTCACTACAAGTCAATGACTGCTGATGCCTTCTTCTGCGTCTGAAACGCTATTTGGTGGCAGATATTCACACGTCGGAGCAAAAAGTATTTAAAGTCAGAAATTTGTAGGAAATGCAACTCTAAAATTTGGTGAATTTGGGGAACGTTGAGACTTATGCTTTCACTTTTAAATAATATCCTAATTATTGAATAAACAAGTAAAATATCTACGCACTTTTACATGGCAAACAAATATACAATTTAAGAAAGAAGCATTTATTAACTTTTCCAGCTCAAGTTCTCTTTTGTCATTCTTCCCTTTTGTTTTACATTTGAGATGTTTTCTTCGGGCTTCGACAAATTCTGTTTGTTATTTTACTCACATTCACAACTTTGGAAGAATAGTTTCCGGTAGCCATTTCACTTCAAATTTTCATAAAGAAGTGCCATATTGTGGCTGAAGCAGGGACCTAATAAAAAATGAATGAATTTTTATGGGAAGAGTTCAACCTTGGGAGGAATGTGTGTGGAGTGAATTGTGGTTTTATTTTTGTCACTCCCGACTTTTACGAGCTTCATCCGAGATTTTTGATTTACGAGGCCTCTTGCCCCCTTTCACAGTGATTTAAACGTTTTTGTCTCATGTTATGCACGGAACCAATACTTTTGCGAGGTGAAGAATTTTTCAGAATACAACAAACACCACTTTACGCGAAACCGTGGATTTAATTTTGTCAGATTATGGGAAAAACAAAATGGGGAAATGATTTTAAATAAGATGTTGTGGGGAAAATGATTTCATGGTGAAATTAGATTTAAATAAGTTTATGCAGCCCAATTCCTTGGAGAGAGTCGGCATAAGGATTAATTCTCGTGCCAAGGACAAACAATTCCACCCCTAACAAATTTATGTTTCTTTTAAGAAAAGGATTAGGACAAGAAAGAACTCTGATGAAAACTAACAAATGAACGTAAATAGCGGAACAAACGAGATTTTTGTTTAAAATTTTAGTGGAATTATATTCCATGCGAGGATTTGTGGTTAAATAAACGTTTCATTTAGCAATATGGAAGAACTGCACGGCATTTTTCACGATGAACATATTCTTCAATAATTTTAAGATTTCTGTGGTTGATCAATATTTTGGCCAATTAGGGAGAAGTGGGATTATTACCTGAATGAGGGATTTGAGGTTTTATTATGTAAAATCGTGGGAGTAACTAGTTCTCTTTTGCCGGCTTAGTAAATAAAAGAGAAAGTCGCATTTTAGTTTCCATTCCTTAATTTGAAATTCTATACCTATATTCTATTCTATTCTATACCTATATTCATTCTATATTAAACCCATTCTATATTCAACCCTTTTTACACAATGCACATTTTATGGTCTGTCTGCACATTACCATCGCTTCTCCTGACACGCACTTCGCTATATGAAGGGCAACAAATCAAAGCAGAGTTCTGAAGGAGATGAGTGAATTCGATGCACTTAATTTAAATCACGACCATATACTTGCATACTTTAAATAGCAATACGCATTTCTTGCATTGTTGCTTTTTATAACACGCACGCACCAGTCGGTGGTATGCACATATCTCGGGATCGGTTTAGTCGGAGGTATAGTAATAGTTACTACATAAATTAGTAATAAATAAATTGATACCTCTGCATGTTAAATATTTAGTCGCAACTTATTATTTTGTAAAGTAAGCATTTTCTAAACTTACAGTAAATAGAGACGTGAAAATCAATATAATTATTTGTAGGCTTCAAAAACTTTTGTCAACGCATATCTTTTGATGCACTCTAGCCCCATTTTCCCCAGACCACCAAAGAAAGTACACTTTGGTTGAGATACGAGTGCATCATTTCGACCGTGGAGACGGGAGAACGTCATAATAATTGAAATCTCTAAAGGAAATTAGATTTTGATTTGTCCAAGATAGTAAATGCAGACCTTTATTTGATTGTTCTTTACATTCATTTCATACGAATTTCTTGTATATTTTTAACATATTTAGTATCGTGCCGAAAACTGTGGTTCAGTTTTTCTCATTTAAATCTTAAATTAAATAAAATGTAGATTGTAAGTATTTTTAATACCTTGTTTGATAAGGTTCTGTTCTGATGGGGTTGTTGTTCGTTTCTCTGTGCACAGCGGGAGCGGGGAGCGGAAATCCGACCGAAAGGGGTGAGAAAATGTGTAAATGTTTACACATTGTGGATGACATGACACAACCAAATTCCAAATATTTGCATTTAACCTATTCTTCCCTATTCACGTCATTTTCAGCAGACCATTTCTCCTCAAGTGTCTCAAAATCCCACAAGCAAGCAAGTCTCAACAACTCGTCTCCAGCACAAAAAGGACAAAACTGAAGACCACTCCACATCATTTATTTACGCATTTAGATCCCAACGCATTCAAATTTACATTTGACACCTCCACATCGCCTCCAGTGAGCCAGCACTCAGAGTTGAAATGCTCCCTGTTTATTATTATTTCAAGATCTAACACACGATTAGGTAATTCTTACAAGACTCTGTGACTTCTCTCGTGCAGCAGACAAATTTTAAGCTTTTTATTACTCCAAACAAAGTATTGGACTAAATATTATTAGCTGTGTTAAATAAACTACATATGTACTCATACATAGATATATTTATATGAATACGAGAAAATTCCCTTGTCTGTAAGTTAAGATCATCAAGTTAATCATGTTGATTCAGTTTCGCAAAATTCTTTGAAGATAATATTTTGGAAGTATGTTTGTACAAATATATTGAGTTTTCTCGGTCACACGTTCCTTGTGGATTTGATATTGTACGTAGGGTTTTGTAATGAATAGTTTGAGCTTTTTATAAGTAAATTCTTTATTTCTGCCGTTGTGTGGGAGAAACATTGCGAAAACCGGACAGATCTTTATTTCTTTGTAAATGTGGAGTGAAAAAGACATTTAATCTTAATTAATCTTTCAAAGCTTGTGTCTCACCACTCTCACATTCTTGTTTCCGCAACCAAACTCGCAAGCATGTTTTGTACTTGAAAGAGGAGACGGAGGAGGCAGCGGAGAGGAGAGCGTGTGGAGGACTGACTGTAATGAAACTAAATTGACCAACTCCATTCCAGACTTCTTCACATGACAAAGACACAATTCTTTTAAAAGGGGAATGATATCTCAAAGTTTTTATATAAACATTTCTACGCAAGTGAGAAACGGAAACAGAGGAAAATACATAAGTCGAGATTGAAGGAATGGCAAACACAGATAGAGAACAGCTGCGGATTTTCTTGGGAGAGACAATGACAAATTCATTCCTCTCGGAGGGAAAGATTACTCGCAGATTTACCCCTTTTCAAGTTTATATAAAGCCCTTTTGTAATTTTTTTATGAAATTGAAAGAAACCGAAAAGCATTATTACGGATTACGGTTTTATAGAATTTTAGTGCTCATTTTATGATAAAGTTGGTTAAAAAATTGCTAATACTTGTGTTTAATTAGCTTCCTTAATAATAAAACCGAGTCACATGGAATTATGTGTCCATGAAGGCACTCGGGTTGCGTACACATTACCGAGATACGTAAGTCACTAACGCTGTTTTCTTTGTCACAAATGGAACTTTCACGTGGGTACATTATAACTTTTATAAGAATTGAGATGTTTACGTCAAATGGAGGCAATGTGAACAAGAGAGGAAATTCCAATATCTAACCAAGCTAAAAAACGAGTCGGCATTTGCAGCCGTTCCTACGCATATAACTTTGCGTAATAAATTGACAGCACGATTCAACCTAGATTTAATTTTCTTCCCCTCCATCCACCCATCGCTCCTTTAATACACATGCTCAACCTGCATATTCTCCACTTTCACTTTTGCCATTTCCCCCCTATGCACATACGTAGGTAGGCATAAAAATTATAAAATTACAGATAAAACTCCATGCACACTGTTTTTGCCTCAACGCCCATTTTTTCAAAGCTGTTGAGCATCAAAGATGAAGCGATTGTGATACAATTATTATTTATTTTCTTCTCGAATAATAATCATTTTTCCACTCCAAGTTTCCCAACACAATTTTCCACTCGGTTGTGGTTGGTTTGGTTTGATGAATAAGGAAAAAGTGGAGGATGAGGTGGAGGAAGCCGGGACGAAGAGATATGATTTTGTGAGTGAATGAGTGACTTTGTTAAAAGAAGAAAGTTTTGGGTGCGAAGCTGAGTATTGAAAATTGAGGTTGCATAGCTCTGTTACCCGTTTGCCCAAGTTTCCATTTCCTCAGCAGCCGCAGCCTATTTATTACCCACCCAAGGAAAGGAACCGCATCAAGTAAGACGCTTGAACACTCGAATAAACTTTTGAAGATTTCAATTCACTTTATTTTCATTCAGGAAAGTGAAATCCTGAAATAAATTTATTTAGCTTTTCACCACTTGCAGAATATATGTGTGTGTGTGACATCCATGTGTGTGTGTCTATGTGCATTATACGCTGGGGATGTGCATACATAGTTTTACTTGTGTGTACATGTGCATATATGTATTATGCACTGTCTCTACTTAATATGGCAACTTGCTGCCATGATGAGAATTTCATTTAATTTTGAGGATTTTGAAAATCGGCAAGTCGAACTGCATATGGCACGTTTTTAACTTTGTATTCATTCCGTGTCACTTTATGTATGATGCTACCATCAATTTGTATCAGAGCAATTTTAGTTTATTGGTCTCAATATACGTAGATAGTTTAGTAGATTCCAAAAATTCTACAAAAGTCGGTGATTCTGGCAAATTCATGTAAACTTTAGTGAATCACAACACAGTTCAGCAAATGCCTGTTTAATTATGTGGATACTTGTATGTAGACCGCATAATTGCTTCCCGTGAAATAATTATAGTGTTTCTAAATAAGAACAGGGAAATCTGAGATGCTCAATTTGCTTGAAATTCCATTGTAGTTTATCGCAATTTTGAAATTTGCTTCACATTGAGACTTGTACATACATGTGTGTATATGGAATCAAACTGCACGTAGACAACTCAAACTATCTACATTCATCTATAAAAATGAGAGGAGAGTGGAGCTATATGAGGCCATTAATATTGCATCCCATTACACCTCACTTTCCGAAAAGGAGGCAAAATGTGTGTCAGAGTTTATCCCGAGCCATCGTTAAGGGAGGTGTTGGGCATTCCCAAATTCCCAGATTGACCCTAACCTCACATTTATAAACTCTTCTGCAGCCAAAGTGGAGGACACCATGAAGCAGGAGCCAACAAAGGTCAACATGCGTGTTGTTATCTCCGTCTATAATTGCAATCTAATTTTGGTGTAGTAAAAGTAATGGCATAAACAGGGGTATAAAATTCGTACTTGTGTAATTTGATATTTCTGCTGCTCTTCTAGGTTAAGTCATGCCGCAGCACACGTTACCCACGAAAATATCGGTATGGTTAACAGTACTTTCACTTCTGAGTCATATCATAAGTATGCATCGGACGATAAACTTTAGTCTTGCATTTCAGCAGGAACACAGATCAAAATCTATTGTATGGACATATATTTCAGTGCATATCTTCTGCACTTTGCTCACCCTCCTCCAACTTGTTATACAAAACAAAGTAGAAGTCGTGAAAACAATACCTTCCGTCCGTCAATATGTTCTTTTTTCGCTTAACCACAGGAACACTTGAACCACTTACTCTCGCTTATAAACTCTCTTTCTCATCCACCCAGAAATCCAAACCTTAATTCCGCAGATTTGGTTTCTTTCTGTTTCGGAATGGATTCTGGTTGTTCAACTACGGCCACCATGCAGCCTGACTTTTTCTCCCTCTGAGAGCCGAGATTACATTACATATATAGCGACTAACAACTTCAACATCTGATCACATTATCGATTTGACATCCCCCACGCCACTCCACTGGCCGGTGGTCATAGTGCCGAGAAAACCACACTACTCGTCGTGAATCTTGACTCTCAGTTAAACGAAACAAATTCTTTCTGCCCAACTTTCTCCATGAAATCTGAACCAAATCTGTGCGGTATGTGAGCGGAGGGAGAAAGTGGTTTTGCTTGTGCATTCTATGTTCATCTTAATATACTCGATACTGAATCGAGCATCGTGTAGGACAAGCCTTTTCCCGTTTTTTAATACAGACTCTCACGCCACCACCACAGGGGTGACAACATTAAGACTGGATGACACTCCCAGAAGAACTCGGCAAGTTAACTTTTATCTCTTAAGGAGAACGGACAGCATGTGTTGCATCAGATTTCGGCTGACACTGACTTTTTCTGGAGGTCGTGTGTATAGTCGAATGAAAGATGCCTCTCGCTCGCCCCAGGAGTGAATGAAGCATTAGGGAAATTTTATATGCGTGCGTGATGAATGGCGTCGTGTGCCGTTCTACTTTGATCTTCCTCTCTCGAATGGAAACAGCTATTCAGTACTTAGCTTCATAATACAGTATCAACTTCATTTCAGGAATTTTAAATGTTTCAGAATGATTTTTTTGGAAAAATTAGTGTGGTCTAAATTTCCATTTTTTAAATAATATAAATACTTATAAATGAAGTGATAATTATTGAAACCCGCTTTACATAACATGTACACTTGCATGAGAGGAAAAACACGTAAATAAACCTCACCTGGAGTCATTAGAATAAATAGAATCATCAGCCCATGAAACATTTTGCTCGTCATGTTGACAATCCCAAATATTTTCATTTTTAGGTCGGGTAGAAAATTCCAAAGGTTCTTCTGGAATCGGAGACGGCTTTTCTTTAGGGGCAAGGAAGCAAGTTCAGCCGCACTGGGTGATGGTGATTTGCTGTATGCTCTCGTCTGGCTGAGGAGTTTGTCGTTGGGTGAAGGAGGAGGAGGTAGTTGAAAGTTGGCTTAAATTCTTAACAGTCCAAGTTATCGTTGTTACTATCTTTCATCATCACGGTCGTCATCCACTTCTCTCCAAATTCCCTTCATTGCCAAATCCAGCCTTTCAAGCGCTCAATAATGATCCCAATTTGCCAATTGTCTGTAAAAGTCAAGTTGACGAGGACTACCTGGAAGGAAGGAAAGAAGCGTTTAAATGTTAAAAGTTTGTGTGGAAAGAGGACGAGGGCAGGACATGTTGATACTTAAAATGCTCATTAGTTGTGATTGGAGGTCTTGTGTCAATCTTTTAACTTCGTTAAAGTGACGATGATGATAATGGTGATGCCATGTGATGGGTTGGTGAGACAGCAAAAAGATCGGCAGGGAATTGGCGTTTGAAGATGCCATTGCATTGTGCCACTATCAGAAGGAGACATTTTTTTGCACCAGAGGAATTTTTGTCTGTATCTTGAAATCTGGAAGCATTTGTCATCTTAATTACTTCAAATCAAGATGTAAGAGTCGAATTGACTCGATTAATTTAGGATATTTATAAGTTGATTTTTGTGGTAAAACGTGAGATTTTTTAGAACGGAAATTTATTTATTTATTTCTGTGTTAGATTATAACTGGAAATAATATTCAAATATTCAATTCTAACGGTATCCCCATTCTATATATGCAAATATGCATGAAATCGTTGCACTTGTGTGAAAAATAAGGAAGAAGAGAAAGTGCACCATCACATATTATCACCGACATTTACTCTTTTCCGTGTACGATGGAAAAAGGAAGTGAAAATGTGACGACCAAGCGGAAAGGGAGCTGACAGATTGAAGATTATCATGGGTGACATGAAACCGATTGTAAACCATAATTCGACACTTTTGACATTTTCTTCCTGCTTTTGATAGGCTCGAGTGCGGTCGAATCTGTAAAGCTTAGGGCTTACGTAACGGATTTATCCAGGAAATCACCCCCGTTCAATCCAATCTAATCTTTGATGGCACGGATTTTTACCTTGTAATCTTTGCTCGGTTTTTAAATAATTTCAGTAATTTGCAATTTGTAGTATTGTATAAGTTAAAGTTTACCTTCATAAGTATAAAATTGTCGCAATGATGTTGCACATACGAAATTATTGTATTGCCAATAACCACATATTTACCTCTATCAGGGAGGATATCATTACATTGTTGTGCAACAGAAAGAAGACCTTGATGGCAAGCGGGCAAAGTGTGTGCAGCAACTTTGCTTAATGTTTAAGTATCTGGGAGAACAGTGTTCAATTCCTCTCTGAAGGGAAAGGATGATTAATAGTTTCCCAAGTATTTGAGGGTGATCAAATATGAGCTTGTTGGTTCTGCTGAGAAATATGTATCGGCAAACAATTTCCTTCCCTCTTTGATCAAAACAACTCCATTATGTTGGCTTATGCGTATATATATTCACCACATAATCCATCTGGATTGTGGGATATGGTTGATGGCAAAGTGCAATTTTCTCAAGCTACATAAATACACATGCACTAACTGCACCAGCTTTAATGAAAATGTTTGTAACCATCGCTAAAAAAATCAATCAGCATATTCGAAAATTTGAATTTACATACTCGAGTAATGAAAACAATTGGTAAAATGTGGCGAAATCACAAAATGGAAACTTACTGCGCACGATTGACTTAAAACTGTCAGCTTTGCAATAAGTATTACTTACGTCTAAATGTATTGTTTTGCTTATTAAATCTTTAAATGCTTATATTATAGTGTGCCAGAAACCAAGTCATGTGCGCATTTCCTCATCAAAACCAATCCACTAAATACTACCTGTGAAGGTGGAGAAAGGAAATTAATTCATTGTCTTCATTCATAGTAAAATATCACCGCAAAACACACCCGCCTTTCTCCAACCAGTGAAGTGAAGGGTGTTAAAGAAGCTTTCATTGTAAACTACCTACACAACAAGCGTCATTGGAGAAGCTTATTGCTGCCATTATGCATACATCTTTGGTGTGGTGTGGGCCCACTGTTTTGTCTTGAGACTAATAAGCCCCCTCACTCACTCCTCTCATTGTCGCAATAAATAGCAAACAAATACAAATGCGGACCTATTTATTTGAACGGAGGGCGAACGCATCGAAACGTAAAGCTGGTCCCATAATGTCCTGCGGACTGTATTAATGACAATAGGAGGAGAAAGTGGGAAAGAAGAAAGTTGTGGTGGACCCATGTGGAGGGAAAGAGATGAAATATGCTAATTTATTACGAGACTAATAGGACATGACAAATAACCACTAAGAACTAATTGTAGTGAAGAATCAAGAATATGGGAAGGAACAAAGTAGGCAGGCGAGAGATTAGTGCTTCGTCGAAACCAAAGTCAGGCCCAGAACTTGAAAGAAGAAGAAGCTGCAACTAAATACATACAACCAGACGACGAAATGGAGAACAGAACAGAAGCGAAACCAAACCAACCACCGAGAAAGTAAAACTAACCACAAGCAAGTCTGTGTCTCCTCCACTTGCAGACGATGGGAAGGTAATAAACTAGAATTCATTAAGCCAACAATTTCTTCCTATCTGTCAACTGCTTACTACAACCATTTCGTTTCTGTTCGGCCAATGACGCATTTTAATATGTAAGTATGTGCGTGGATACAAATACCAAGTACAAATTATTGGAAATTGAATAGCCAAAAATGCAAAAATGTTAAAAATTGAAAACAATATTTGTTCAAATGCGTGTAAAGATATTTGAGATTTCAGTTTAGCGCGTACATAAATAGACACAGAATCCGCTTTGGGCCGTCTTTAGCATCCTCCTTTGTAAGTAATTTCCTTGCGAAAGCTTTATTTCAGGTTGTGCTTGCTCATTCTTTGGGAACTACAAGCCCAAAAGTAAAACTATGACCAAGAAGTTTAGCTTGTCTTGTCTGATGCAATGGAGAGAGAGAGGGAGACGACGGGGTAAGTAGTAAACTGGAATTTGCTGAATGTTTTGTGAATTGTTATGCAGACTTTAGATCCAAAATGTAGGATTGAAATCTTGGGAATGCGTGGTTGGTTTGGTGGCAGAGATTTTCATTGTTTTGGTGAATTCTGAATTGTTAACCAGCAAACTCAAGTTTATATAAGCGCATGGTTTGCAGTGCACTGACAGTGAAAATGTTCAGACTGCATTCGCCCTAAAACATTTTAGTATTTTAGTTAAATTTGACAATTTTTGTAGCAACTAGTCGTCCAACTAAATCACACGTTGCTTTTGAATACAATACGTAAGAAACACGTACGTGTTCTTCTTCTCCTCGTTCCGGTGTAAGAAGTGGCAGTTGCATCGGCACAGCGGAATTACTCGGTTCATAGTTTTGTGAGGATGGAGAAATGAGAAGAAACAGAAGGGTGAAATCCCCACGGACTTGCTTCATATTAAAGTGTGTGCATTCCATCCGCTCACTTTCCTCCCCTGACTTATCGAAAAGTCCAACCGGGTTTTCGACGTTAAATCCGCTCTTGTTTTCCATCAATGAACAGAGAATGATGCGTAATGCTCAGTTTACTTACTATTTTGGTCTTTAACTCTGCTGCGCATTGCCATGTCGCTTTGACAATCACAATAGCGATCCCAGTGAAATTTACTGTCAGTCACATTAACTAGTTAGTTCTGCCTTGTTTTTTGAGACAGTAATTACAAGTTGGGTGACAGGTTGGGTTCTGTCTCGTTACCAAATCTTTATAATCTATTTTTTTCTAACGCATGTAATTTTTAACTATAAACTCTGCGAATATCTTTAGGTTCTAAACGTAAAATTATTAAATGTATAATATGTTAAAGCGTAAGGATGTATTTAAAAGTTATTTTTATAAGCATTAAAGACCTGATAAGGTTATATCGCATGTGACATAAATAATTCGTGATAATTGTGTTATCGTCATATGAAACATTGTGGTTTTTAAAAATTCAGTTATTGGTAACACCTTTAATGTAGATCAATAAAAATTTGGCTCTCAATGTCAGACGTTGAGAGCATTTGAGGGTGACTGAATGATGAAATTACAAGGAAACAGGTGCAAGTATTGGTACTTTTAAGACCTTAACGGGCCGTAAATGTTTTTATAGTATTATTTTGTCATTAAATCTTAAATTGCATCTACTTTCGTACTGCAGTAAGCATTTTATTGGTTCTCATCGCTTCCAAGATTCTCCAGTTCGCGTCGGACAAAAAAAACAGAACATCAGCAGCAAAAACAAAGAATTTTTTCAGAGATAAAAACGAGCGACGCGACTAAAGATATTGAATTAAGTGGAGGGATGATTGAGAAGATCAGGCCACAGTCTTGGTTTATTTCCCGAAATGCAGCAAAATAAGGCAAGTTGCCAACCGATTTGGGAAATAAAAGCCAGTCATATATCGATATTATTATTCACTGCATGCTTTTTTTCTGGTTGATCAGGTCACCAGCTTCAGTTTCAGTCAGTATGTCGGCTTGTAAACGAATGGGCAGTTTAGTTATCCAAAACAGATAACTAATAACAACCAAGAAATGACGATGGGGTCGTTTCATGTATACTTACAATAAGTATGTATTTTCTTCGTAGTGGGTGCATACATATAAAATAAAATTACTTGTCACAGTCTGAGTGCATATTGCACACTTTCATCTGCTCAATTTTCACAGATTTATATATGTATGTAAGTTCTGGTTAAGTTATTTGAACCACATTGAATGAATTATATGTGCACATCTTTAGAATTATGTAACACCATGCATCAAGTTTATGTCGTTTATGTGATTTAAAATATGGGAATTTAATCAGAATCCTTCATGTTCAACTTCTTCTAGCCAACTGACATCATTCTGGAGTAAACTTTTTTGCAAAATATACTGGATAAGATTAGAAATCCATCCTATGCAACAGCGCATCGTCTCATTTACATATGTACATATATACTCAACTGGAATCTTCAACACGTGAATTTCTCACTTTTAACCTCGTTTATTTATTCAAGTGCAATCTAATCAATCTCAATCGCCACTTGAGCTAAACAATCCTACCCACAAACAGTCAACTACTGTTTATTTTTTTATTTTCGGTGGCTCCTTCAGACTAGCTCGGAGGTCTATTACAGAAACGTGTCAAATGCGAATAGTACCAATGGCGAGAGTGTGCAAGTACACAACTTCATAATATTTAGAAGGATTAACAAATATCTTGACGCCATTTAACTTTCCCAAGTCATTATTCAGAAGATTATACATTTACACCAATGTTAGGTGGGCTAATGCCTATTAATTATTGTGTCAGGAGAGCAAGCATCCTTGGGACAAAAGGGAAAACATATATGTAGCATCACGAGTTTAACCTTTTCATACTAATCTCTGCATTCTAAAGATTTCATTACATCGACGTAATGAAAAATCATTTGGCGATTCCTTAACCCAATGCGGATCGATTTTACGAACTAACTACATGGAGATGATGGTTTGTTAGTTAAAGAGCTTGTGTAGATGTGCGTTGGCATTGTCACCCTTCATCTGCTCTCTGCACTGAAGACTGGAAACACGACGCCATGTGCATCTACGAAAGTCAAGGATGGCTGAAGCCAGTAGGAAAGATATGTCCGATGTCGAAGATTTTGATAACAAGTGACATACTGACTGCCACGAAGAAAATGTTAAGCCAACTAACAAACCTACCACGTTTTCTGCGGCCTAACAAATCTCATCCATTTGTTTTAAAGTTTTCCTGTGGTCTCACTTTCCTTCGCTGTTACATCCCAGTGTGTAGTACACATATTTACTTGCACAAGGTATTATGTATCTAACAGTATGCATGCATTTCATACCATTTATTCTCTTACCAAATTATTAGACGAAAGATTTGCGCGTCCTTTATTTCCTTCATTTTGCGACAGTAAATATCGTAGACTTGATAATATAGGAAATTAGCAAAAAGTTTGTGGTACTCAAATTATAAGACTTTGGGGGCTGCATTTGATTTTATTCAAACGGTGAACCTCAATACGGAGAAACCGGTTTTCTAATTTGCAAAGTTTGTTTAGCTTGCAGTAGATACTTTTAAGGCAAATTGTTACAAAGTCAGTTAGTCATTCTGCAATTGTCATATGAAGAGTCTAATTTATAGTATTTTGGAATATATATCCAATGCGATAGGTTATTGTGACCTATGATGACCTCGTGCCTATAGGGAAGAGGCCAAAGGTAAAAATATTGAACTTCTAGTTTGCAATTAAGAATTTTTATCACTTATAACTTCTGCTAGTTCATTATATCTGTTTCTGCAGTTTATCACAGATACGCAAATGTACATGCATACACAAACATATATATTGCTGATGCACATAGGCATACGCATGTGATTAGTAAGTGCTAAAAACTTTTGTGGAATAACCCTAGAACACAATGGAATAGGAGGATGCAGACAAATCAAGTCTTGCAAAATGTTGTATCGTATAGCATTGTGTAAAAACTTGCGTGAAAAGAAGACCACATACTCAAAATGCATTTTTATCAACCAAAAGTGTGTATGTCGAACTATGTACATGCACATTTTGTAGAAAACCGGTCGGCAGGTACATGAAATCTTGCTCTAGTGGTCATTTTGTCAAAATCATATCCTCGCAATTTAATTTTGCACGCAGGCCATGCTCTCCCTTTGCTTCTTAAAGCGTTGTGTATACACAGGGACCACGGAAGTTGCCCAAATCTGCAAGTCGTTTTCTGTTATATTCATCCTAATTCTACGATTTTTTAATGTTGTCTATCTGAACAACAATTCTGATCCCTATTGAAATCCAACCCCCAACAACTTTTGTATTCCGCAAGAACGGGGTTATGAGCTCAAAACCAATTCAGTTTTGACCAAGTTTTGACCAACCAATGTATTAGACAATTTTGTCAGTTTGAAATTATTACGCGTACATAGTTATTGGTGCAAAGGTGAAGAATCCTTACGCAAATTGGGATACATTTTTCCCATTGTGTAAAAATGCAGGCCCTTCGCTCAGTTCTCCCCGAAAGATTTCAAAAGTTTTTTCAACACCCCTCGTTTTGGCCTGGATTTGCCCACACTGAGGGAGACTACGGGTTTAATTTCCAGTTTAAGGCGGACAATGGTCAAGTAGTTCCATTTGAGACGACCCAATTAAATGTTACCGACAGCAAGGATGGGCTTGTGTTTGACTACACGTATGTAACCACAGAAGATCCACCGCAGTTTCAGTACTTTGATTTCGAAGTTTACGACTGGAAGGCATGGGGTGTTTATGGGACGACAAACTGGCATCTTCCAGTCGTGGTGGGGATCGTTTATGTGATTGCCATTTTCGGCATTGAGAGATGGATGAGGGACCGACCTGCTTATAAACTCAAGTGGCCACTTTTTCTATGGAACACAGCCCTGGGAATTTTCTCAATTATTGGATTCATCAGAACCGTTCCTGAGTTTGTTCACATTCTGATGGGCGAAAGTGGATTCTACAAAGCAATTTGCTACAGGTGTGCTGAAAATATGAGATTTTGGGCCAGTATTTTACTGATAAATATATGAAAAAGCACAACCGGAGCTAAATATACAGAATTGCCCTAGTTCCAAACCAGATTTTGCATAATTTAAGTTATGTTAGTGTCAACATGGTCCTTCATTATTCTAAAAATGAGTCTTAATTACGATACAATCTAACTGTGTAAATAAATAAGTGCACCAAGGCGTAAATATGTAGACATTGTATGTACTTTAGTTCATTAATCTTGTAATTAAAACTGGTTGAGTGCTCATCAAAGTCTGCACTATATAAATGCACAATGCAATTTTTTTGCTAAATTGTTCACCATTCGTGACATTTTTTAAAGTACTATTTATCTGTATTTTTAATTGTTTTTTGTGCTGTCTTTTTATTTCAGAAATGGAGGAAATTGGCCATTAGCGTACTGGTCGCTACTATTTGTCTTGTCAAAGTATGGGGAACTAGGTAAAAAAAGTGCTACAAGTTTAACCAAGTTGGTAAAGAAATCTTGAATGCATTGTACCATTGACACAGGTGATACCATTTTTATCGTGCTGAGAAAACGACCGTTGGTGTTTATTCAGTGGTACGAAAATAGATAAGCTATTGTTCATAGCCATCGATGTTATGATATCAATTTGGCACACATAATGACACCGATGAATTAAATATGATGTGTTATAATCAGGTACCATCATTTGGTGACGCTCGCGATGTCTTGGTTTACCGCACCGTATGTTGAAGCTATTTCGAGGTGGTACGTGGTCATGAACTATGGCGTTCACAGGTACATAGTTATCACCACATTGCAGCAAATGCACATAATTACAAAGGAAACTTTTCAAGTTTTGATGATTTCGATTTTTAGCATGATGTATCCCTACTTTGCTTTATCGGTAAGAGTGAAAGTTATTCTTAATTTTAGTGGAGTGCTACTGTATTACGTAACACTATACGTTCTTTTCATATTAGGTTCTCGGAATTAAAATACCTCGAAAGATTTCAGTGGCAGTGACTACTTGTCAATTGGCTCAAATGCTCATAGGACTTTGTGTCAACTTTACTTCAGCTTTCTTAATCCGTAAGTTGAATTATGAATGAAAAAATGAAAAGTTATTTATATTTTTATTAACTTGAAAAATTCAGGAATTGGGACTCCTTGCTATCGCCATCCCTTCAGTATAAAGATCAGTGCCATTGTGTACGGCAGCTTTACAATCCTGTTTGCAAAATTGTTTTGGGATGTCATCACAAACAACAAGGCTCGTGCTAAGAAGCAGAAACCAGAGTAATTTCTGTTTAAAAAATCTAGTACCAAAAATTGTTTAGAGACATTCCAAAGAGAAAACAGTAATAAAATGGATAATTAATCCAGCTTATATTTTATATGAGATTTGTGTAAACTGATTTTAGTCCTAAATAAGTAAAAACAAGATGCACGTATTTATATAAAAAGGGTTTGTGGCGTGATTAAAGGTAAGGAGGGATGAGACGGGGTGAAAAGTTGGTAAGAATTTTGCATATGTATCAGATTTTCTCCTACCCTTCTTCAGATTCTCTTCCATCAGAACTAACAAGTTTATCCTTCCGCCACCAACAGTTTTGGCTCAACATTCAACAAGTATGTAAAAGTCAAAACCTCGCCAAACCAAACCTTATATCCAGCACAGCACAAGTACAAAATGGAGAGAAAGAGCAGAGGTAGCAAACCGTTTCAAAGTGCAACACAACGCCATTATGCCAGCGAGGAAGGTTCATCAACCAAGTCAATTGGTCTCACAAATCTCTCACTGACACCAACAAGTACATTCATGGCAGAATTTCCCAAATTTCTAAAAATAGGCAAATTGGCTAAGGCCACAAAAGTGACCCGTAAGGTTCTTAATTGTGGTGCACTAAAATTGCCACCGATGTTGAGAGGAACGAACCTCATGCGCCAGCTCTCCCGTGATGTGAGCGATGTGCTTCAAATTTGGATTTGCTTGGGATGGATGGGTTGCTTTACTTTGCTTTCTCTTCCACTTTTCCACGCTTGGGTTAACTCCACTCCATGCTAACCCCACTTCATTCACTTACTCCGACCCACCACCACACAAACTCCCCAATGACACCAACCATCAAGCCCACCAAACACTACATATAATCTGAATGCGAACTTTTTAAAATAAAATAAAATAAGTACGAGAAATTCCTTCAAAACGTCAAGAGTTACAAATCCCACAAGTCAACAACCGAATTAACTCATTACACAGACGACCGTGAGAAAAATGATGTTGACTTGCTAGGAACCTGCACCAGTTGCTTTTCACTTTCTCCTCTGCCCTTCTTCTTGGAGTCGACTAATTAATTAGTCAAGCAGGGCAGAAGGGAAAGCATCATGTCTGCCTTGAAGAAGTAGGGGTGATATCATCCAGGGAACAATTAGCTTAATTAGGTAAATAGCTCTAAACGATTGCCACCAACAACTCACCTTCCTTTCGGACGCGATGTTTTGTTCTATGATCTTGTGGTATTAATGTACGGCGTTGGATAATTAAAACCACATCAGACTCTGATGTTCAGAGTCCAGTCGGATACGGAGAAAATTGAGACACGACACGCACGCACGAGCGAGATAAGCATATAGCTGGTTATGTATTGTTGGTAGTCTGTATACAAAGGTATGTATGGTGTACTAGTAATCTGCGATTTGAGTTACAGGAGTCTGACGTTATACATACATATGTAAATTCATTAGCTTGCTATTCGATTGGTCACAAGGAATTCTTTGGTGTCGCTGTCTATTAGTTGGACAACCTGGTTATCTTACAAACACCTGTAAAACACGCGATTCTTGTTTCAGTTGTAACGAACTTTAGCTAACTGCAAGACCGGAATAATTTATTGTGCTGTGTTTTGATACCAGATTAACTGGATATGTTTAAATATATCCTCCGCCTTTGTCCAATGTTTGATGTATTGCAAATTAATTATTGCATGTAGTCTGTGGACTCTTTAAGAACTTTGTAATAGTTTTTCGTTTTAATAACCTTTGTATTTCTGGCTGATACAATCAAAAAATAATCGCAAAGATATTCACATAGTTCACTCGAGTCTCAGTTCACCCATAAATCTTCCAATTCCAGATACACTCTGTCTAATACGTATGTAATGTGCTTCTTTCAGGGGTTGTTGTTGGGTTTTGGTTTGGATTCAGCTTCTGGTTGATGGCTCATCCTTTTGATGATAAAATTATTCTAAACTTCCAGCTCAGAATATTTGTCCAATCTGATTGAGTTTAAATCATTTGCTGTTTATCCAAAAGTGAGCTAAATTCCAATCAATGCGAAACCGAATCACACTGTTTCCAATTGATTGAGCTTGCGATAAGGGGGAAAGGGTTGAAGAAATCTCGACGGAATTGGGCAATACTTGGGCACAAGTGAACTGATCTCGTTTGTTTCTCTTTAATTTCCAGAAGAGACACTCGGCAGAGATTCTCAGTGCGTTGTTGTTCTGGTGGCAGATGAAACACAAAAGAGTGGTAGCAACGGGAGCTTTTCTCCGATTTACGTATGTATGTACAAGTATTTCGGGAATCGGAGGATTGGGTGAAGGAGTGAGATGAGACTGCGCTCGTCCCACAGAAAGCTTACCCCAAAAATTTCGAGTCCAAAATTCACCACCACCAAAGCAAAGAAAATGTTTGTTAGGGTTCCTCGAGCTTTGAGATAGATGTACAATTCTCCTACGAGTAGGAAATCTGGACGATTTTTCTTCCACATATTTTTGGGTCATTCTACGTGTTTTTCATGGACTATGTGGAATGGAGAGGTGACACTTTACAGTGTGCGCTGAGATTGATGTATACTAAGCAAGTTAGTAAGATGAAGTAGGAAAACAAAGTTTTTGCGAAGATATCGCAGTTTCTTAGTGAAGAATATACCTACAGGAAGATGAAAATTAATTGAGCATCTAAGATCCTAATTAGCTTATCATCACTTTAAAAAATGACTGGGCAGTCGTGGTTGCACTTTACTACTCGAATTCACCGTCAACCGTATACCTTTCAGATTCTTAGACTATGAACTCCAAAAGATTAGTTTTTTAATGCATCAATTTCATAAAATATTAAAGCGATTTCATAGATTAATAGGGGACTGGCAATATGACGTAAGCGACCATGCATGTAAGTATTATCATGTAGGTGTACGTAAGTGTTATAGTTTTCACTTTCCCCGTCCTTTGTTAAACAGCAAACTATTATTCCGAGCAACGCAGAATGGACAATCCAATAGAACTCAATACTACATACTAAACGACCCATTCGCACTCACTCGATTGCTCAATCTTGCATAAGATCTCAAAAAATCGGAATCCAACCGGATTCAAGTAACAATCAGTCCCAACTCTCTGATTACATTGTTACGACTTGTCATCCAACACGTAGACTTCTAATTTGATTCAATTTACAAGCGACAAATATTACTTTTATTATCTACGCCATGTTCACTGGAAGGGCTGGAAAGTGAGTTTTCTTGACTTGGCATACGCTGGATATTGATACCTTTGACTTTTCGAGTTTTATAGGACTATATATTACACGCTTTATCTTTATCGATGTGACGTGATTATTTCAAGCGACTTCACTAAAAAGTAACTGCTGCATGCTTGTCTTTTCATGAAAAATTAGGAAGGCTGGATCATACCCTCACCCCTCGATTTAACCGTGGAGACATTTGACAGGGCTGACGCGAAGATGGCTCATCATCTCTCTTCGTCATCCTTTCTTGGCTTGACAAAATGTAAAACAAGAGATGAGAGGGTTAAGTGAATGAAATGGGATGCTCTTTAGTAAAACTACAAATTAAGATACAATTTAGTTATGTATGCCATGAGGACGTGCGTTTTCTGCGTTGGATGACGAAATGATGTATTTTTCTTAGCCAAAGTAAGCAGCATATTGCTTTATCACGCCGGAAGTGTTGGATTATTTTTCCGATACTCGAAGCTGACTGTTGTATCTTTCTAACAATTTGTCACCATCGGATTCAAATTTTTTAACTGCGGACAAAATATTGAAACAAATGTTGACGTTTTGTTTGGTGGCAGGAAAGAAGTCGTTGTAGGATCAGCGACGACGACAACGGTGACGGTGTGTTGCGTCTTGCGTCAGCCAAATAAAATTCGATTTTTAAAACTTTTGACTCAATTCTAGTCTATTGGCTCAAAATGAGTTCTAAAGAATAAATAATTATTCTGTAACGTTTTAATCTTTGATTTTTTAAAATGAAAGGATGATGGAGTTATAGAGCTTAAATGACTGGGTAGAATTTATTTTCTATGCACACAGATTTGCATACAAACGTATATTTCAAAACCATGCGTAAGGTGTTATTAATCCCTTTACTTAATTGATTAATATGACCTTCGACAAAAAGTATTGCATCACATTGTTTCGTCTATTTATTGTCTTAAGAAATAATTATGGCTGTCTAAACTTCCGCTTCCTCCGTCATACATACATTTGTGACTGTATAAATATGTAGCAGCAGCTCGTTCATGCATGTACATATTTGCATTTGCTTTTATGTAGTTCAAGTCTCCAAACCGAGGGAAATGAATCTCAAATATCCGGAGTAAAAAGTATTATTATGGTTCATCTGTATCAAGTCCTTATTATTTTTCGAATTTATTGCCCTTAACTTATTGTTCCACCAAGTATTCTCTAATGACTTTTATTTCTTCAATAACTGTCAAAGTTTGACAGCCAACCTGATGGATTTTCTTCCGTAAAAAAAGCAATACAATTAAATCAAACAAAAACTAAAATACGACTCCGACAAGGAGGATGGAGGGCTTCTACCCAGGCGAGTGGGTTATGTTGGGAAGATGCTGTAATTATTTTTAACAAGTACCGGCGGTTCATCGGAGCGGATTTAGGAATTTCCCAACTCTTCCAATTATATTTCTGGAAGCTAATAAATTTAATTGGTTTATTCCTTCAGATTTGATTTGTGTAATGCTGGCAAAAAGAAGAAGGGTGTGTTGTTGGAAGTGTAGTTTTACCCCTTTGCTATGCACACTTTCTCCATTCGATTGGATAGTTGATCCAAGGTCTGAGGATTAGTGTGGCCCATAGAAGTACGTACATGCATAAATACAACCGTTGCTGCTAGCCAAACGAGGGGTTCAGGGAGAAAGGGGCAAGCTAAGTGGAGGAATTACTTCAAAGGGGTGGAAAATGTTTCAAAAGTGTAAGTTTTGAGTGAAGCCAAGGGAGAAGGTGGAATGATCGATCGACAGAGCTGGCGATTTTTACTTTCATTTCATCAACCTCTATTTTTTATTAATTGCAATGTATTTGTAGATACTTATATGCGTACATACTGTAGATACGGAGTTGTACATATTTAGTATTGCTCTATCATGTACATAAATATTACTTTCGTGAGTGTCAAAGTGTATGACCACTAATTTAAATACTACTTGAGATTTTGAGATATCAACGTACATTCATAAAACTTGCATAAAATCGTGTTCTTTTCAGTCCAGATGTGTTTAGTTGGTAACTACGTTCTTCAAATGCACGTCTATTTTTTACTATATATTTTCTGTATCTGTTATATAATTTCGATGAGCGGAAGTTTTGCAGATATTTTCCGTGTAATGAAGCAAACATCATCATCCTTCGAATCCGGCACATAGATAAGTAACCAAACGGTGGTGTTTTATTAGCATTTATTTTATGTTTCTTTCTTCCCAGCTAAACCTGCTACTCTTCTTTGATCCTTGTTCCACTTGCTTGGTTTGATCTTCCATCTCTCTTTCTCGCTTTGTTTAACTTTGACTTTGCCCCTTCACTCGATTCATTTTAATAAACATTCTGATGGAAGAAGAAGGTAAGAAGATTTTAATTTTAAGGAGGATGTGGTTTCTTTTGCCCTCCAGACCGTCGAGAGACTTGGTCTGATGCCTTGTGTAAACTATGAAGCAAATCAGGAAATTTTGAGTGAATTTAATTGGAAACCAGTTCAAGTACATGGAAAGTGAAAAAGGTCAGTCACAATCGCCATGTGTAAGTAGTTCTTGGTCAGCACCAGACTTCCTACAATTTAATGCGTTGCAAACTAAATGGGCTTTAAATTTATTAAATTAAGTCAGGATAAGTATGCACATATGTCAAACATGGGCAAACTAGGAATTTCCAAGTGTGAGGGTAATAGAATTCAAGACTGGAGTTGCCAAGTTAAATAATATGTCGCAGAGTTACCTGTTGGGCGTGTCAGTCCCGCCCCTCGTGAAAACTTTCTCCATAAATATCCCGTTCAATTAAGATTCAGCAGTGTACAAACAAGTCTCTGCGTATTTCTTAGCTTACAATTTAATTTAATAAGCTAAATTCACGACATGCCATTGTGCACGTCCATAAACATACACCATGGAACAACCCGCATGTCGGAGATTTACAATTTTGTCTCAAATAATGGTCAATTACTTTCAGCTTGTGGTGACTGGTTGGTTATTTAGCAATAAATGGAAATTAGATTGCTTCTGCTGGTACAGATTTTTAAGAAAAATGCAGTCAAGCAAATACATTTGTCTAAAAATATAAAAAAATCTGGCAATGTGCTCGAGAAACTTACATTTCCCTTTCTTGGGAGTTTTTTTTTCCTTTTCTCTCACTGAAATGAGGAATTTTGACGGAAGGAAGTTAAATATTGACGACATGTGTGACTGGGGTTCGATCCTATTAGTGCTTAATGTATGAGCAGTTTGTTTCCAGCCCGAAAATACTGAACTTATTTTCCGACGCTTTTTTTATTACGCGTGTCACCATTGTCTCCTCATTTATTTTGTGTTGATCAGTTATCTTTGTCTACTTGCATGTGCTAGGAGTTGCATATGTAAATACCTCGAAAACGAAATTGAAATTCATTTCGAAGCACACACGTCACTTACTTCACTATTATTTTCAACTAATATGTACATACATTTGTAGTTTGGTTTATAATTAAAAGCTGATGAGCATATTTGTTGTAAAATTGAAAACCGTGGCCCAAATGACAATCACGGTTGTTTTTGTGACGTAATAGTAATACCCAATTTCCACTCGGATGGGTTGGCTGGACCTGACAAATTTCCGGATGTATCTGCCTCGCTCACCCCTCCACGAGCAGAGGACGACCAGGCTCTGCTCGTACAGCTTCCCGCAGATTCGAAACATAAGACTCAGGTAGAGCAGACACATTATGGCTCCAACGGCCATGATGATTGCTCTCGATCCTGGGATTTTGATTGCTATTTAAAAGGAAAAGGAAATAATCTGCAAAGTTATTTAAATGCCGAATAACATTTCTGTTTGATTGAGTAAAGCGAACCTCCGTAAATCCCAATGATGGCGATGTTCATAATTACGATTTTATGTACAGGAAAGAACAAGAATTGGAAACATGCGTTGCACATCGTATGAAGGGTTTGCAGCCCGCGATATGTTTTTATAAAGTTTCGTAGATTACGTAATTTGCCCAAAGTTTCGACGCTTTTCAGATCCCGACTGTCATTTGAAGGTAGATTTTAGGTTAATTCAATTTTAAGAATTTTTAATTGACAAATTCTTTGTGCATACTTGAGTTGACGGAGAAGAAATAGAGCTGTGTAGTTGTACGGGAGGAGGAAGAAGCAGTAGTAGTAGAGGTGTGCCCACAAACTGCCCCACACCCACATTTGACACAGGATAAGGGGCAGCTTCTTTAAGAACGACGTTGCCTTTGGATTTTCGTGCAGGGATGTCAGAAAATAAGCCCTCTCGGGATTTTTCATAATGAGAATCGTGTTTATCATGGAAATTGTGGTACCGAGAAAAGCGATGGTTTTGAGTTTCTTCTCACACCCATTTTTCCAATTTGGGACTGGCTTGCACATATAATTTTCTACAAATGGGACAGCAAGACATTTATACAAAATATTTACTAACATAAACATATATGTAAATGTATAAAGTCATAATATTTCTACAGTTTTGATAATGATGTAAGTACCTCCAAATCGTTCAAAGAATTCTATTAGTGCATTAATAAAATTTGGAATGTCTTTCCAAAACATGAAATTGTTCACCATGACCAGCAATGGAAGTGAGTAGCTCAAAAGATTCCACACAATTTGCAATATTATGGACAAAGCGGCTTTGTCGTTGATTTGCTTCTGTGTGATCAAGGAGATTCCGAATCGGTACGTCATGAATGCATTGTAAAATACGAGAACAGCACAATGCAATGTGGTCACAAGTCTATATTTCTTCGAGTCTTTCAAAAACAGCCGATTTTGACCAGTCGCTGTGGTGCTCCATGTCAGGGGAACTGCTCCAGAGTAGTACATCATTCGCGTAGCGTTCTTTAAAATTTTCAGGGCTTCAGCACTGAACATTTTTGTGGCAAAATATGGACACGAACCAAGTGTTTGGAAACTTACCCTTGAACTGACAATTCTTCATATAAACTTTTTTCTCCAGCTCAGATGACATTCAAAATTCAATATGTGGTCAATATTTACATGAACTATTTTTATTTTTTACTGACAAGATAAAGGCGGACACTTGTCAACCACTTTGCATCATGATCACATTTTAGCCAAGCTTTGTCTGAAACTGTGCTCATAGACAAAATCTACAAGCATGTATGTATAAAGGAATATTGAAAAATAGTCAATTTTGCAGTCATTCATTGTTTACACAGATTTGACATTTTGAGAGAATGTGAGACATACACAATAACAAAACCGTCACCCAGTTGTTACCTATGAACGCATGGAGTTGACTAATACCAACAGTTGACAGTAACATACACAAGTTCTAACCTGAATAAACCTGTTAAATAAGTTCTATGTTTTATTTGCGGAGAATACCTATGTGCATTTCTGATGTTGTAATTTTTATTTTCTTGATATTATGATATTATCCTCTGGTTGTTGCTTATACAAGTATCCCATAATCTAACTGTACCATAAATTAAATAAATTCAGCACCCACTTCACGATGCATATGCATATTACATATATATAAAATTTGAAACCATCGTAATACCAACCCAGTAGATTATCTATGTGCTCAGGCAAGACTTGGGTGGCATAACTTGTCTACGCTTAAAGGGACCAATAGAAGCTATCAAAAACGAGGAAAGTCACTTGCAGAGTCCTGGACCAGTGGAACAGTTACAACGAACACTGGAAATGGTCCAGTCGTGCAAAAACAAAAAAACTTTCCAAGTCTGCTTGGTTTAGTCAACCACCCGATCAGAAATCCGATCAGAAATTTGTTGGTAACGGATGTCACCAGCAAACCAAAATGAAGCGGAATCAATCCAATCTTATTTCAATCCACACAACAGCATATTTATTAAACAAAGTAATTTCATTATGTGTAAGGTGAAGACGAGCGTATTTTCCAGGTTTCTTAAGAGCCTACTTCAGTGTAAAGCATAGTTACAGTAAGACGCAAAATAATCAAGTTTCATATCATTGCAGATCAAAACATTTGTTTGTAAAAAAAAATATGCCTACAAACCTCTAAAGTCTTACATAAGATGCCCTACCGAAGTGTTCTCATGCTCAGGAGGCAATCCAAACGATATAAGTATGGAAATTGCATGCTATGTGCAAGTACCCGAATCTAATATTCCGATATTACCACGTGTTCTTCTCACTCGTTCTCACGTTCCCTGTCTATTACCATCAATACAATGGCGAGTGATTGCAGATAAAAGGAAGTGGAACTCAATCATCTTGAATCAAGATCAATTTGTAAGCCAACATAAACTAGGACTATCTCTGCGGGTGAATTGGAAAAGTATCACGTATCTGGCAGAAATCCTCCAAAGAAAATCTTGATTGGACCAATCATAACCACTTCATGTTGGCCCTTGACATTTACATTTACTGAATTTCAAGTGGCTTTTCCTGTCCTTTAGAGTTTATTTGGCAAAGTGTGATGCAATCCTACAATTTAGTGAGTAAATATTGGGTGTAAAATAAATATGTGTATTGTCACATTTCATTACATTTAAATACTTACAATTTTCATGTAGAACAGTTTGGGCTAAAAATAAAAATGTCTAAAGTTACTAATACGGTACTTTTATTGCAGATGTGTATGTGTGAACACTGCTCTGGTAGAGAACTCCCTTAGAAATTGTGGAACCACTTGATTCACATTGTTGTATCTCATTTAATACCATCAAAGTGTATAA
This sequence comes from Folsomia candida, assembly GCF_002217175.1. Lineage (NCBI taxonomy): Eukaryota > Metazoa > Arthropoda > Collembola > Entomobryomorpha > Isotomidae > Folsomia > Folsomia candida. Next base: position 19,999,671 of record NW_019091193.1, on the reverse strand, counting down.
AATTAGGGTTTGGACCTTTTAAGATTGCCTTTTAGAATTACGAAAAAACTTTGAATACTTCGAATAAAACGGGAAATTTTTAGCCCATCAATTACAATATTAATTTTCTGTACAAAATTTGAGAATTCTCGATAATCTTTTTACTTTAGAATTATACGTTTCGTAATATATGTAGCTCTAATTTGCATATACATGTGCTTCAGGCAGAGTTCCGTGTGAATTGTGCTACAACAGCACGTGCAAGATACCTAGAGTTTAGCTTGGGAAAAACTTCTTTCAGTGATTCTATCTGGTCCAGCAAATTTTTATACAAAATCTATTCCTTGACTTTACAATTATAGTAACATTAATTAAGTCGTCTTAAAACGCCATACCAGGTTGCTTGTAGTTAAGCTTTTAATTTAATTTATAGCCCGAGTTGTACAACGTTAAATTATTACTTGTAGTAACGATTATTACTTGTTAACAATCGCGGAATCATGCCCAACGTAAAAGTGTTATTTATAAAAATTGTGTTAGCACATTTGTCGTGTTTTGGAGTTTTGTCACAAAATAACCAGAGCCAGAGCAGGTACACATTAACATACAAACTGCATAATAATATACAATCAGGTTTAGCTTACAAAACTTGGCACAAGAATAAGTTTGACATGTTTCATTTAATCTAATTGTCAATTATACAAAAATAAAGTTGTTTTGAGCAGTACAACCTACAAGTCATATCAGACATCCATCCACTGCACCCCATCGGAACCAATTCACTACCCTAAAAGTACGGAAGAAGTGGTCAACATTGTGAAGAGGGCAATCGGAGAAAATAAAACGGTCAAGGCGTTCGGTTCACGTCATTCCATCACGGATATTATTTGCACTGATGGATATCCAGTGTCCATGAAACACTTTGACCACGCCATCGATAACGAAGATGGCACGGCGACATTCGGAGCAGGGATAGAGTTGCAGGATGCGATGATATTTTTGGAAAAGAATGGACGCACTCTCATTTCTCTCCCAACGTTTGGTAAATTATAGATAATCATGCCATTGGTTATTTCAATCGTTTTTTGGGGGTATTTTCTAAGATTATTTACTTAATTATTATTTAGGAGGAATCACGTTAGGCGGTGCAATAGGGACTGGCGCACACGGGTCTTCTTTACTCCACCCAACTTCGATTTCTGATCAGGTCGTACGTCTCACTCTGGTAGACGGCAGAGGAAGCCTGCGTGACGTCAGTGATCCGAACGAGCTTAATGCACTCAGAGTGAACTTGGGATTGTTTGGCGTCATTATTGATGTCACCTTACAAACTGTCCCTTTGTTTAAAATGACGGTGCACAATCGGATCCATGCAGACCACATTCTGACGGACGGGCGAACGGCACTACGATGGGCAGCCCAGCATGATCTGTTTCAAATTTGGTGGTTTCCTTCCCAGGGAGATGTCGTTGTATCAAAAGGGATTTATCACGATGGAACGAACGAACTGGGAAACGACACAACTAATTTCATCCCTGACACTGACTTCATCACTCGAAATTTGGTTGGAACAAGTTTTGAAACCCTTCAAGAAACAAGAAATACGTATGCAATGTATTTATTGGAAGCATATACTAAGTTCTCATTAGTTGAAAGAGTGGTGGGACGAGCTCCTATTTTCGAAGAACATCGAAACAATGGATCTGCAGAAACCTGGAATAATTTTAAAAATCCTGCGACTGGTTTTTCATGGCGATTAATGTCAAACAGGTGTCAGAGAAGTTGCACGTGGAACACGGATTCCATCAGGCCAAAGTTTCTTATCGAGGAGTCTTCAATAGCATTTGACTTGGAGGAATTTTCATCTGTGATAAACATGATTCGCAAAGTTCTGAGACAATATCCTGCTGCATTTCCTTTGGTTGGACTGTTTATCCGGTTTTCGATTCCTTCCGATGGATTAATGGCAATCAGCAGTAACAGATCAACTTTTACGGTGGAGTGGACCACTCCGATGAGATGGAACAGATATGAGAAACCTAAAGATGGAATTGGGGCTTATCAGTGGATTCTTCAGGAAATGGTGAGATTTTACTCTGTAGATCATACCTGCGTGTAAATGTGCATTAGGTTTAATGCATTGTTAGACAGCGTTGACCATGATAAATCAATGATAATTGTAATTTGGACGAAATACGTTATAGGTTCAAAATTACAATGGGAGACCTCATTGGGGCAAAAACGGGTTGCACTATTTCAACCGAGACCTCATGGCGTCAGTGTGGAAAGACAAGAGAGAATTGTTTGTGGAAAGTATGACCAAGTATGATCCAGAGGGAATATTCTTAAACAAATTCGGAAGAAGGTTACTTGGGACGTCGGATCAAGTTGACAAAGACAGCAAAGTTTATCGATGTGCGCTTCAAGACTACTGCATTTGTCAAAAACATGATGACTGTGGCCTTCTTCAAAATTGTGTAAATAGGAATGGATTTAATATTTGTAAAGACTTGATTGATCTAAAACTCCCTATAATATCAATTGTTAATTAATTAATTAATATTGCATTGTGTTTTTAATTTATATATTTTTGAGAAGACTGCAAAAAACTGCGATTGATGATCTGAATAATTTTGTAACTGATAAACACATAGTATACCCTCGTACCATTCTCTGGTTTTCAATATATAATTTAAATCTCCAGAATACTAATATAAAATCAAATACAGATAAAAAATAAATGGAACTCTGAAATTGATCCAAACTTTTGGAAACAATGTATTGTGAATGATTTATCAAACTAATGAGCACGTAGATATATGTATAATGACGATGAAATACTTATCCAGATCCGTTTCACAAGACTCAAAACCGAACTTACGACTTTCAACGGCATCTTTCATTGATGGGAACTTTCAGTGCATCACGCTTATCGGGATTGGACTTCAATCCAACAAGCAATGGGACATACTTGACCAAATTTTTAAGAAACATGAAATCTTTGACACATTGTACATTTAGAAGCACGACGGATTAATACAAATTTCTTCGGACAAGAAATGCTTGAATTATCTGTATGCAATTGTACCGGATTTGTAAAAGAAATAAATATGTCATCCGGGACAAATACATAAAACCTGATCTGAATATGCTGAACTGGGCATGCACATTTTGTAAATCAACCCACTTGTCTAATAATTTAGAAATTCAAAAATAACTTTAATTATGAAGATTAGATTGGCTTCGATTTCCGTATGCATGCACTAAATAATCGCTTGGCTGAATGAAAATTAATATGAAATGATTTTACTTGGGGCATGTACATTAATAATATACATATGTATTATGCATTATGCTGCTAGGATGGAACGCTGCACTGCAAGTTCAGTACTAGTTTATTACACCAAACACATTTCTTGCAGTCACACTGAAAAAAGTAAAACTGTGGTTGATGTGATATCATTCCATCTGATATTGAATGCTACGTGCAGGGCTGAAAGAGCTGGAGATCAAAAATAATGAAAATGTGTTTCCATCAAAGACAAAAAACCAGAGTCGTGGTCATGCTCGTGATAACAATATGACAAGATTTGGTCTGAGAGTGTGTGTACAAGAACTACATATCTACGTATCTGTCTATGCAAGAGTAGCCAACCTATGCCCAACAAACAAAAAAGGGCGAACGTCAATATGAACTTGGATTCTCACGGTCCAACCAGAAAATTCCAGTCATTGCCAGGGTTCAGTTGTCATCTTTGTACAAGAAAATTATTCAGGAAATTATTAGACGAGCTGTTGAATACCGTAGAATTTTGTATCTTTGACAGTTTTCGAGAGATAAAAAACCTAGTCTTTGGAGGCTTTCTTGGCATCACTGGACTATGCACGACGCTTTGAAGAAACTCGAAATTCACATGAATGATTTTCTCAAAATCCTGAGAATATCAGGAATTGTACGAAACAACCCTGTGCACCGAGTACCCACATTTCTAACAAGTCGAACCTTATTTTTATTTCCATTGTTTCCTTCTGCCCCACTTATTCCCATCATTAAATATAGTATTAGCCAGCACTCACTCACCCACATCCAGGACCAGCGGTGCTCCGCTATATGTAAAGGAATATGGAGAGAAAACTACATATAATGCACGTAAGGAAACAACTTGCTCTCTATCCAAACGGATATCCAACATTGTGACGCCAACAACACAGCCCAAGTACACATAAATAAAACAGAAGGGAAAGTCGTGTCCTTTGCAGCACAAAAACGACGCGTTTGGAGAAAGTTAAGCACCAAACAATATGTTTCCTCTTTCCACCTAATTAGACAAACAAAAAGTAATGTTTGCTTCAGCTAAAGTTGTAAAGTAGCAGAGCACAATCTGTTCCTGATCGGGACTTATATAAAATTTCGGCTGCTTTACTTCACCTGAATTTTAAGTAGATGACCAAAGAAAGTTGATGAAACGTGGAAATAGATTTTATCATATAATATTTTGTGTAGAACAAGAACACTGAGAATGAGAAGCCATGAGAAAAATGGACTATTAAAGCATTTTATTTATTCTGGGGCTATGTAAGAATTTTAATCGTTTTACTTGAGAGAATTAACTCGAGAACCGGACATCGGTTTACTTTTGTTTCGTGCCATGATACGACAAATATTTTCTACTACTTGGTATCATATTTTCATGTCAAGAGGATAATGAATGATTTGATGATGTATATTTGCCAGACATGTAGACTTGTATTGCATTACAATTTTTATGGTCCCGAAATGCTTCAGTTTCAAAGTACAATTGTAATTAAATATCTATTTGATGAAGTCTAGAAATTTGTCGTGTCATGTTTCAGTGTTTACAAGGAACTATTAACTAACTTGTTTAATAACCGGCATCAGTAAAGTTGAATTCATCGAGTGACCAAGTATCGGAAATTGTTCGTTGTCGTTGGAGCAAGAGCCGGTCTCTACCGACTTTACACGGCATTATGAACCCGAATCAGATTTGAAACTCTGAATCTCGAACTGGAGGTTTCAGCACTGTTTCTCTTTTCAAAAGCTCACTACGCTAGGTTCTTAGCGAGCCCCCGAACTCTCCCACGTCGTTTTCGTTCAATGAAAATTGGAACATCACAACACGTTACATACGTCGAAATGTGAATGAATGAAATATAATCGAGCAGCAACAACAAGTAGGTGAGACATTGGTGAATATTATACTCATTATTTCGCTTCCAGGAATTAATAAACTCACAATTGAGCATTAACAAGTGCCAAGAAACTGCTACATCCCATCCTTGACACCAACTCAATGAAGACATGCAACAGCTTAAGAAAGGCAGGAATATGCATGTTCGCTGAAGTATTTACTATTTATTGTTGAAAGTAAACAAGGAAATGCGAGGGTACATGTTCCTAAGAACTCTAGTAGCCATGCATAACAAGAGGCAGACGCCACCCCACTACAACACACCTAACCGCTCACTAATTTCGGGACATGAGGCATTCTTACAATCTGGAGCCCTGATTTGCTCACGTTTTCAATTAAATATACAAATTCACACGCACCACAACAACATCGTCATCACCATGAGGTGTCCGTCAACTTGTGTGTCATGTACCCTTATCCTGCTGCTAGCATCACTGCGTAAGTTTTGTCAGCATTGCATGTTGCACACACAGACAATGTTGCTCATACGGCAACTATAATATTTTTGCAGATTTGAGCTCATCCACACCTGCCAAGGAAGGAAAGGTCGCACCCGCTGCATCAACCAAACCTGGAACATCAACTGCAAAATTGGAAAAAGCTCCTTCCTCGAGCGCAGATGGAACTTCTGCGTCGCAAGGCGTGGATGCAGGGGACCCAACTAAACGTGTGTCTCGAGGTTCTGACGAAAGTGACGATGAGGAGATTACACAAAGTGGCATTCCCGAGCTTATTCCAATTGCAGAAAGTAGAAAAGTTCGTGGAAATGGGGCTGACCTCGTCCCAGCAGCAGATTCGGAGAACGGGTCACCATCTTCTGCAGTGGAATTAGTCAATTCTATTATGGCTGGTGAGTCAACGTCTCCCATTTAGTTATCACTGGTCGATAAGAATTTTTTGGTGAAAATCATTAACAGATTTTGAGCGAGAAGCTCGAGAGGAAGGGTTTCTAGATCCTGAGGTCGAATTGGACTCAAATCTTAATGCTAGGTCGCAGGTACTAATTATTACTTGAATGAATATCCGATATCACGTACTACATGTCCTTACTATTTTTCGTGATTTGAACAGAAATGTGCAAACGACGGAGATAAATGTTTAGAAAACGTAGGTTGCTGCTCTCTATTTTGCTCTTGGACACGCAATTTCACATGCTACACTGTTGCAGGCTAAATACATAAAACCATTGTATTTATTGTTAACCTCGAATAATATTCGACATTCGTCATATAATTATCGATATTAACTAACTTACTGCGAACATCTATTTAAAGCATTAGTGTATAATTTTAATTTTATATGTCGCAAGGATATAAGCCGCGCCATTTTTTCCATTAAATATGTTCCAAACAACTTGTTCAATACTGCACGCCACAACTTTGAGATTTCATAACATGTAAAGTATAGTTTTAGTACGGGCATTTTATGATTATCTTAAAGTTACGTCATAAAACCATCCTATTTGTTGTATGTATTTACATAGTAGATATTTACTACATACACCTCTTTGGTTGCATAAGAGCCCCATTTTATCATTCTTTTTGCCCACTTTTTGAGCCTTGAATGTGGGCGAAAGCAAAGTTTGTAGCTCATAATGTAAAAAATCTCGCCAGTTAAATTCTCACTCGATGTAGATGCCAACAGTTTTCCTGCTCCAACTATGTCCTTGATGATTCCTGCTTAATTTTAAATTGAGAATGTGGATTAAAATTCTAATCTAACCAACCTGCATTATTCCTTCTTTGCTCACAACAACAAGCTCAGTAACCCAGCTCATTTTGGCTCTGAGGAAAATTAGCGAGATTGGTTCAACCCGTCGTTTTCTAAGACTAAGTGACCCCCCAAGGCATGGAGGAGCAAGAGGAAAAAGCAGCAGCAGGCACGGGGAACTTCAACATGGCAACGTAATAGGAGAGATCCTCTTAACTGTCCTCTCTACTCGGAGGGATGGATGGCCCAAAAAGTGAAAGCCCCTTCTCGAGCCAGTGCAAATTGCAATGGTATAGCGAATTTTTAATTACACTAAACTTTGATTTCTCCAGGGAAGGAGTGAGATAGCAGAATGGAATTACACCACCATGAAGACAAAGTAAAATCCTTTATGGGAACAGGAGTAGTGTGTGCATGTAATTTGTAGAAAGTTAGTGTTAAAATTGGACTGGTTCGTTGTTGGCTTCATTCATAGTGCAAGCAACGGGAGACAGGGTGACATTAATCTGACATTGACACAAAATGTTTACCTTCCAAACTTCTCAGCTTGAGATAAGAGCAAGTGTCAAATTTTGAGGGATCATGGATTACATGTGCGCAATCTAAATCTGGGTGCGAACAACGGACAGGTACTGCAAAATTCATCCGGTCAGGATTTCAATTATTGGTTGCTCTCATATACGTGTAATCATTCAACGTCAGATGGAAAGTGTTGCAACTATGAAATTTGGATGAAATTTTAGAATATTTGTATTTGGAAATTTTAATGAAAACGAAAGACAACTTTTACTCGACTAGAATATTGTATGAAAATTAAACTTGGAGTGAAGAACAAAAATGCTTGTGACTCCTACTCGACAAATCCATGTTATAGAGAAATTACAAATATTTTAAACATGGCGAAAGGTTTAAAGCGAGTAGAAAGTGGAAAGCAAGAATGACTCGCTTGTGTGTAATGGTGAATTTGTCTTTGAGTTTCTACCTTGTCATTGTATGTGATTGTGTCGTATTTATAAAATCATTTTCAAGTATATTTTTACGCACAATATGCACGAGCATACATATATTTATTTACATAAATCTGGATATAAATGCGCTAACTATGTTCTACAGCATGTTCTGTTTCTTGAATAAAAAAATTTTAACACAGGTCAGGGATATTTAAAAAATTAGCCATAAAACGGTATGTAAATATCAAAATTGTAAAAGTATTTTTTTTACAAAAAGTATAAAATTATGCAAATCATAAAAACAAATATACCTACAGCATGCATACATGAATATACTACGGGGAATTTGAGCACCTGTTTTGGTGATGAGGCAAAAGCCTACATACATACCTAAGATCTACATGCTTATGACCATAATATTAGTTTCTCAATGGATTTTTGCTATTTGGCATAAGTTTATAAAAGGCCCCTTCACATATCAATCAATAAATAAAATATCTTAAAAATATAATTGTATGCAGAAAAGCAATCAATCACGTTTGGATGACAAAAGCAATTCAAACATTTGTGTACTTTACATTGATTGATGCATGCACTCCTAGTCAGTGATGAAGTATATCGGAAGTCGATTTTAACCTGAACCGTTTTTCTTCGAAAAGGATTTGCACTAAAAAATGCAAAAAATGATATAAACTACATAAATACATGCTAATTAGCATTAGTAGGATAACATTCCTGGCAAGATATTAACGAATGCAGCCAACTTTGAAAGCTAGCCGTCGCTCCGCGAAACCAGAGCTTCAAGAGATAATGGAGTGCGAAGAGTACATTTAACGCTTGGTGGTTTTGTTTGGGTTGACGACATGACTTTTTCATTCGTTAGATTAGATGTCCGTGGAAATGAGGGAGCTGGTTTTCCGAGATTGATTGATACCTCTGTCACTGAACACTGTTAACACGTTTCACCTCGGTGATTTCTTCACAGCCCAGGACGGAAGTGGAAGCGAGAGGGTTTGTCATTAACTTATCACAATCCGACTCAAACCAAGCAAATAATACCAAGTTTAGTTCGATTTGGTAAAAAATATTGGACAATTCAGAACATGATACACAGGGCTTACGTATAAATACATACATATACTATACTATATCTGAAGCATTTTATCTTTCTCTTTAACAAATGTATCAACTTTCTCCTAACACGCCCAATTGCAGTGACCAGCACAACCAACCTTTCTAACAATTTGTTAACCTTGGTGTTATTCTACAAATTACTTATTACCTAAAATACGTATTATTATCTACTGTCAAAATATTAATGATCGCCTATCGCTAATCCATATTATAACATTTAGCAAAACAATTTGACATAATTATGTAGTTAGAAAATACGTAGTTATTTATGAAAGATTTCATGTATAATAAAAGAATGCCTCTGATAAAAATCAGAGGGCAGAGAAGTATCCAAGCACGAAGTAGCTGCGCCCTCGTCAGGCTGTTCTTCTGCGTACGTACATAATGCCAACAGGATTGGAAATAAGGGAGAAATTGGGAACAACGCCGTCTGAGCTCAAAACCACCCCCAAATCCTCCTGAACATCTTCTCTCACCACCAAGAGAGAGTCAGCCAACCTCCCGATCTTTCTCCCACTTGGTCCACACATTTCCCAGCAGCAGCATCTTCACCTAAAAGAACCCCATTTGTGCATAAAGTCGTTAGTTGTGAGAACGTCTCCCTTCCGAACAAGAGGAAAATCACTCCATTCTCTTCCTCCTTCTGAGTGAGACGGACAAAAAAAAAGATTCATCACGACGGTGTCCATTTCCGCAAATTCCTCACACTTTCACCTCCACCACGTTTTCCTTCTCAGCCGAGAAAATAATTTCAACTCTCCATATGCAAAACTATTAATGTGCAAAACATTAGACGTGGTTGGATTTTTTGAAAAGGCTGAAAGGCACTGAGTTGGTTTTAACTGTTCAATTACTCCAATAAAAACTATCATTCTATTGTGACGCGTGGTAATACAGAGCTATTGCTGGACGACATTCACATACTTTCCCTCTGGCCGGGATAATCTTTAAGGACAACTGGAGAGACACTTCCCTTCATTAAGGAGCATCAAGAGTTCATTGAGGACGACATAATTTAATCCTGAGAGACACCCAGCAAAGATTGAAGGATAGAAGGTTAGGAGTGAAAGCAAGAGAACAGCGAACCCACCACGGCTGCTAAATACCACCCGCGATCTCACCCTTGGCTCCTTAACCACCACTGCGACTCTTTCTCTGTCAGTGTCACTTCCAAGAGAGGAGAGGAAAAAAAGTGGAAAAGTGAGTGAAAGGAGGGTTAATTCAATTGGTGCAACCTCTTCTTCCCCTCCATCTCAATCAGGACGAGAAAGAGATCACTGCGTATCATGAGATGGACATTTTGGACGGATTTTCCTCCTTCAGCAAGAAAATAACAGCAATCACTTGTTGACTTGAGAACGACAGTCAGAATCCATCCATCCACGCACTAAGTCAACGTCAACTTCAAATTCAGTCGACTCGTGGTGGATATAACTTAGTTTCTGTACAATTACACTGCGAGATGATGATAATCCATTTAAATTATGTCAAATAATACGAACAAGGGTGTGAGCATCTTAACTCAATTTGCAGCATCTTTCACGAGGAAATTACGACAAGGTTAGTCAAAGTGTCAACATGCCCCAACTTGCTAACACTAGTAAAAGCCTGTTACAACAAGCAGTAGATGAGTAGCAATGAGACGGTCGACAGACACAATTTGCTGAAGAAAGCTGAACTAAAAATCCCGAATTTCTGCAACTGGTCTACATTTCGAGGTAAAGAAATTGAAATATCTGCTAAATTCTGTAAAGTTTGTTCATTACTCATTATCAAACTTTTCGCTTGAGGTTTGGAATTCGTTGCGTCACAAGAGTGGAAACAAACTCATAATGAGCGCATCTTCTGCTCATCGCATAAAGAAGGTTTTTATAGATGATGTAGAGATAGATTATTACCAATTACCAGGAAGCGCAAGTCTCTTTTCTCATCCAGCTATGAACATATCTTTGTTGCTGTCGTCCTTTCTTCGAGCTCTGCTTGTCGGTTACACTAGAAGAGCTGGAAAAGTTGAGTCTTAAACCTCGTAAAGTTTAGACTTGGTTCTTCTGGAAGACAAGGCAATTGGCAGTTTGGGCTAATTATACATCTGTCGAAGTGCAACTTTTGTAACTTGACCATGATTTGTATGGTTGTGTTTTTGAAGATTTTGATGAAGGAAGAAGGATGGTTCCTTGAAAATGCTTAAATTTCAAATGTTCCAGTGTTAGTATTTATTATTATTTACTATTCCTGAATTGTACGTACTTTGCATTTGTACATAGAAAATCGGCAGTATTGAGTATGTCTTAACCAAAGTTTGCTTATTTGGGGTGCCATCAAATAAAGATGCAAGGACAAAGTTGTTGTCGTCGTCTCCGTTCCGAACTCAAGTTCTCAACAAGAGATTTACATTTGTGTAAATAAAGCAACAAAGGGAAAGGTCACATTTAATTAATTCAGATAGAAATTCTATTTCCAAAGAAAGACTTGTATTGCGCATTGATTGCGTGGTTTTATGATCCAATGACATCATTATTATTAGCCAGTTCCATTTGGCGACAATTCTATACAAAATTTTTATTACGGAAGCGTCTGTAAAATGCTCGACACTTTTTGGTGTATTATTTTCTAACAAGTAACAATTAGAAAAGGGTAAAGGCGATTTATAGATTTGTAGTCACCAAAATTTATGTTTGGGTTTACCTTGTAGAAGCGGAAAGCAATGTGATAAAGAATCCTTTGAGGAAGCATTTCCTCTATTTCTGTCTTTTTCTCGAGGGGAATATGGGAATATTCTGGTAGTGGGTCAGCGAGGAGCATGTTCTCATCCTCGTCCAATGTTTGCCTTAGTTTTGGCATCGGAATTTGATTTAAATCTTAAGATTAAGATTAAAGTTGTTTGAGGAATGCGATATTAACTTAACAAATGACATAATGCAATTATCTGTCGGGGAGCGATTCTCTCTGTCTCTCTCCTACTTTACTACTACCCTTTCCGAGCTGGATTTTGTGAGCTGCATATTGTGCTCGCAGTATTAACTACCAATTGACAATAAGATTCTCATTCAAGGAATTTCTGAGAAATCTGTATACGTTGAATAGCCAACCAGACCTTCCCCTTCCAGTTTTCCAATGAGGTTAACTTTCTCGGCCCGCATCTTCCTATTCTCATTCACATTTTACCTTCGTTTGGATATCAAGATTAGCACGCTCGTGATGTGATATGCTTTTCAACGCGATATATTCAGCTGTATCATTCTGCCCCTCTCGTAGGAATGAGGATCAAGGCAATGCTATTGCGTACACGTTGTCTGGATTCCCCCCGCAGACAACTTTTGGTCGGTTTAGATTGCTTTTATTGGGAAACAAGAGTGACACCCATTGTCCTACAGGAGACAATTTAATTTGATTTCCATTCCAAAGTAAAACGAGTGTCACCTGAACTCTCGACGTGTTCTATCAACGTCTTTACCCCGCAACATGTTTGTCCTTTAAGTTCAAGTGTCACTGCACCAATGTCTCTCTTTTCACTGCAACAACATATCTAGTTTTCTTTAGGAAAATGCATAATAAATATTTTTGAGTGACTCCTGTAAGACAGATCATGATACGATGAAATGCAGTTTGACATTTTTTGTAAAGTTACTCACCCTTGATAAACATTAATAAGTACAAAGTGATACAACCAGATTTTAACCCTTACCAATTGTCATGTGTTCACACGTCAAAAAGGTACACTCGAATTTTTTTAAATTTGAAAGTATGTATCCTCAGAATGATGTTTCAATTTTTTCATAATTTTTCAATTGTCAGAACCTTCAAGAAACAATAGTATTGTAGGCAGATATAGGTATATAAGTATAGATAGGTATAGATATAGTATAATATGCAGATTTGTTTGTATATTTTAATTATACAGTTTATGTGTCCATTATCTTCCAATTTGTGTCAAAATATGTCGAGTTTCAGGGGTATGAACAAATTGAAATTGGTACAGTAAAAATCTAAGGGACTCGACTTCTCGTTACAAATAAAAGTAAAATTGTAAAAAAAGTATAATTCTAGTTATGTCCAGAAAGCAGATCACTCATTCAGATTGAAAATATAAAGTTATTTATTTGCATTGTTGAACTATGTCGTTTTGTGCAGTGGATGGGTTTGCATACCCTCATCATGCAGATATCTCGGAAAGAGTGAGATTTGAGAAAAGAAAGCAGTGTGATGTGAACGTGATACGGACTTTCTCCCCTAGTTTCGCCCTCCTTGGTTTCGCACTCGGCGTGGTATTGGTAAGGTGAGTGGTTGTTTGCTTTGGCAGGAAGAGTGGAGGAGGAAGGTATAGAGCATCCTGATAAACACTGCACTTTCACTCGTATTTATAATCCACCAGACCGATTTGAGTGGGCTATGTCGGCAGATCGGTACACTCACTCAGAGCATTATTACTGTGCTGCGGTAATTCGAGCTAGGATGTGTCCTCTTGCAATTTTTGAGTAAAATCTTGTAATAAAGGGTGGGAATAAATTGACGTTTTGGTTGTAAGGCTGGTACGCACCAAATAAGACTGTACTTGGCTAAACCTCTCTGGCAGTCCTATTCCGTAGATTCTTCACGCTAACGACCTTCCTAAAAGACCTAAAAGATTATCTGGAGAGAATGGGGGAAACAGAGCCAAAAATGCATTTTACGAAATGTTCATTTCTTTTGGCTCGATCCGGATTCGGAGATTGAAGAGTGATTTGAGATTTGAGACGGATCGAGGAGTGACTTGACTGAGAAAATTGAAGAATTGAACTGATTGGAGAAAAATGAGACTGACATTGCATTACCATCACTTTCTCCACCAATCACTTTTACGTTCCACGTGCATCCAAGTTTTAAGGGAGAAAGACACTGCAAAGAGAAATGCAAAGTAGTTCTCCTAAAATGGTGGCCATTATTAGCAGTGCTCAGGGAAGCTTGTTTGAACGGATATCGTGAAATGACCACAATTTTAACGCTTTTCTTGACATGTAAATCCAGTTTCATTCTTGCTAAAAAATATGGAAATAAAAACATCTGTAGACAAACAAGGTCAATTGTATATCCGGTAATACATATCATTGTACGTCTTTAACTATTTAAAATTTTATGTTTTATCGAAATTGTTTCGATTTTTTATATTCCTTGTAAATGACACATTTCTTAAACTGAAACTTTCGACAAAAACTTAGTTCTCTTTAAACTAGAGGAATAATTGTTTATCATGATTAAAGTTTAAGTACGCCTTCTTGTTTTAGCAAAATATAAGACACGAAGTAATTCAATATGAAAACATTGAAAGATCTTAGAATCTGAGGATCCATCATTTATACAAATTCTGCAGTAGCGCATATAAAGCATCCGCATATGCAGAGAGAATTTCGATTTGGGTTGCGTTGTATGATGAAATTCATTTTCTTTGCATGGAGGATGGGGTGAGAGGAGTTAAGTAAAAGTTAAGAGGATTTTTGTCTCTTTAATGGGAAACGAAGAGAAATGCAAATATCATGAGAGATCCATATCGATTGATGACTTTTCGGTGGAAGAACCACCAGTTCATTCCGACTCAACTCCACTTGAATATATGATATTTACAATATCTCAGTGACTTGGATCACTTTTATACCTATCTATATTTCGATTTAATTTGCACATTTTTGCAATGAGGAAATAACATCGGTTATGAAGGAATAGAAAATTAATTCCTCATTTTCTAAATTTTCATCTCAGTCACATTCCATAATATTAACAAGTTTTCCTTGTGTCCTAACTATGAATTATTGAAATTCCAACAAAGGATCTTATCTCTTATGACATCTATGTATGTAGCAGTTATCTTTTCTTCGTAGTCAAACTGAGTGCTCGAACGTCAACGTCTCAATATTCTGGATAAAATCCGAAATTCTTCATAATTCTAATCTTGTTGCTGCAGATGGTGACGCGATCATTACCATTTTCATTTCATATTGGTTCTTCACCAAAAGCAATCATTGATTATATAAAACTGCAAAAAAACTTAAGGGGGAGAAAATGGGGAAAGTAGAAAGATTCAAAACAATTTCTCGTTGTAATTCTCATTAAATGTTGAAGATTCACACTTTATCAAGTAATTATGACTTTAATCTATCAGCTTGTATCTATTATAAACTTCAGTCGATGCCCATGATACTTACCCCCATTTTTTAAGTAGTTTGACTAATTCAACTAGCTAATTAGACATTTCTAAATAATCATGCATTTCGTTTGTTATAGACTGGGCTAAATTTGAATATGGCCTTGAAAGATGTAAAATAAAATAACTTAAAACCTTTGCCTTCATGCAAAATCATACATTTATGGATACACATGTTAGTATTACTCTAATGCTGATTCAATTTCCAAGAATCCGACGTCTGCATAACAATATATTCTGCTGTCAATTCCTGAATTCCTTGCCAAACAAGATGATGATGATGATTACTATTATCCTTTGCTCGAGCTTGTGCATGTCCAGTTGTATTCTATTTCCAAACACGTACTGCGAAAGGACAAAAACGCATTCGACGTTTTCACAATCCTATTTTCTTTAGAAACGAAATGACGTCTAGATGATGGTAATATTAGCCTCGCTTAGCACCCTTCCTCCTCCATTCCGCCCGCACTGCAGCAAATCCCAAATAATGCAAGCAATGTCATAATGCAATCCCACCAGAGGACCAAACAAGCCCCACCAAAAGCTATACAAGGTCTCAGGCCACACAAACAAGCCCACGACGACGAAAGAATTATTTGAATATGAAATTTTTCTCGGAGGGTCGAAGAGCTTCCCATTCTCATCTCTGGCCATCCTCTTCGTCTGAGGTCGTTTTCTCCTCTCCTTCCGGCATCACTTTTTTCTCCACAGATTTCCGCTGCAGCCCAGACCGTCCTTGTCAAGGAAATTGGAAGCAAATGCAATGCTACTGAATAAAATGACTCTGGACAAAATAATAATTCCAAGAAATTAATAATGGAAATACTTATAATGAGGTCGTCTTGCTTTGTTACAAGGAAGGATTATTATTAGCAGGAAGAGCATTTAATTAAAAGGCTTGATTACTCTATTCAAGTCTAACTATTCAAAAATGAAGTGATGATAATCTCCACTTTGATAATTTCGGGAAATTATTTCCTAGAGAAAGTCGCCAAGCCCTAAAATAAAGGCTTAAAAATAAGTTGTAGATATGCGCCAATTGGCCAAATATATTTACTTGTGTACATATTATACTTTGGTTGGCTATCCTTCCAAGTACTGATGTTGGCCTCCTTTTTTGTGGATGGGTAAAGGAGCACGGCTGGATCTGCCCAGTTTTATTCAATTCATATTCAACTCATCATTTTCGCCAAGATCTGGAAAGAAAGGGAGGGAGAGAAAGGAGAGAAATCGTTTTTTTTATTTACATGCAGCATTCAGCAAATTCACTTTTCTTCTCAAATGTATTCACCAGGGACGGATTGAGTGAATTTGAATGGGTGTAATTCACAGGGGAGCAAGAACGGCAGCATGAAATAAATAAAGAAACTATGTAACAAAAATTGCTACCTTCTGTTTGAAATTTCATTAGAAAATATACTTTCGTATACAAATGACCAATTTTTAAATACAGTTATTACACTAATATATCGAGAGCCAATCATTTCTAAAATTCGGGTAAAAAAATGTGCTAAATATTTTTGTATTTTGTTTAGTTGAAAGACGACAAAACTATGAACATGCAGTATGCGTGCATGCCAAGGTTTCCCCTGCACATTGTGGTCGGGGTCGGTTTGTTGGATGATAAATACTTTATGACTTCCGTTTTTGTAGGGAGACAGTGAAGCCAAGGGAGACCAAACTACCGGACGTAGACAAGGACAAGACCTCGACATCTCACCCGTACAATCTCCTCTCTCCCCATTCTTCCCACTACAGACGGATGACAAAGGCCATTTCAACAACAAAAAATTGGAAAAAGTGTAGAGAACACCGAGATTCTTAAATTTCTGGCTGTTGGGAGTCGAAAAAGAGCGTACCACAAATCTTACTACTCGTATGACATGAACAAGAAGAAGATGGTCATGATGTGCTTGGTGGCACAATTTAACTTAACAAGTTAAATTGGAAGAAGCAGTGAAAATGTCCAATTTCCTCATCTTCACTTTTCTGGGCCTCTTGGCCATCGGACGCCATCCATCAGGTAAATAAACCTAAAAAAGTTTATGGTAGTTGTCGCCATTTAGCTAATGTGCACATATATCACTGTTTTCCACACTATTACTGAAAACACCAATTTTTTTACATATTTTTATTGTCCATGTAAGAAAAGATTTTCTTCAATTTAAAAATAGCTACTACAACTGAATGATGTGGTAATTAGAGTTCTCAGGAACAGTTATATTCGCAACGCTCATCAGTAGCGTCATCACGAGTGCATTGATGTTTATGATGCACATGACCAGGAAAGTGGTTGGTTGGTTGGTGAGGACTGGAGGAGCATGTGGTTGAGAGGAGGCAGGAATTAATTACATTTTAATTTCCGTGCCATTAAGCCAAAGTCACTGAATGAACGGATTGTGCCAACGTAAGAGTATCATCTCCTCCTCACCGTTTTCTCTGCTCCACATTTACGGCGACTCAGTGTTCATCGGAGTTGAGGGGGGAAACGAGGGAGATATTAGTCAGAAAGGAATGCACAACCCTTAATACGAACTTTTACCTCACTTCTTAAACGGGAAAGTTGGGACTTGGTTTCAATTTCGAAATTTATACGCATTTTCTTACATTAGAATGTATATGTTATCAATGCACATTAATATCACAAGATACGGATGCTTTTACGAGTGACTTATTACAGACCAGAAAATATTTATCCTCGCCTGACTTATAGTTTGTGTGCAAACCAAGTAAAAAGTGAAAATACGTAGTCCAACACTTATTGTGTCGAGAAATGAGGACAAACAGACCCGGGGACAGGAAGATCAGAATTATCTCTAATTACTGGCAATTTGGACTCGAACCAACTTTTCTGCTTTCTAACTCAACTTTTTTTTGCATGTACGTTTCCATTTGCAAAATTTGCATACAAAACGCTTTTGGCAGAGTGAGTTTTCCCATAGGGAAATAAACCACAAAACACTTCAAGAACATTCAGTGTGTTTTAAAAGGCATCAACCGAGGGGTCCAACTCGATTCTTCCTCTGACTTGTACTCCCTCACTCGTCCCATTATTATTAACTTTGTCTCGGGCCGAACTGCTGCTGGTCTGCTGTTCATTTCTTCAAATTTAATAGTTTTAAGGCGACGGGTCTTTGAAGGAGAACACGCGAAGAGTGAGTTCTCATGTCAGCCGAAGCGTGTGGATGATAAATAAAAGACAAAAGAGAATTAAACCGACTGCAATTAGTTGTGCTCGGCTACTTTTGGACAATAAGTGTAAGCCATCTTATTATTTTGGTCCCATTCCTAATTTGAATTTGTTTCATCTCTTGTTTTCATCCCTTGTGACGTGAAATTATCACAATAATGTCTTTCCTTTAATGCACCTCTTGTTACTTCCGTGCTGTCAGCCATCTTCGGGGGGAAAGTGTGGCTGCTTCGTCAAATTGCTGGCAAGAGGGTTGATGGATCGTTTCAGCCGGATTTACTCAACTGACAATGCAAATGTTTGGATAACATTTGCATTTAAATTTCTAAATTGGTGAATGGCAACAACTTTTATATTCCGCGTGTGATAAGTATTATTCTGTAGATGTTGTACAGCTTGGAAAATGTGTTTCATATGCATATCTCACTTTGATGAATGAGTCCATTAAACTAATGTTGGCTTCGTCACCCCTGGAATTGAACTTTGGCCAAAATTTGGCAATAGATAACGAGCATAATGGAATAAAGGAATCTGTTTTGTTGAAACACACAGCTAACTGTTTGCGCTCTGCTATCCTCGTATCTCTAAATACGTCGAAACGTGGTCAATCGATGTGGGTAAATAAATATATAGGCAAATGAATTCCGTGAAATAAATCTCTGTTGGTTTTCCATATAAATGCATCCACCCACCCAATCCTGCACCAAAGTCACGCCAACTAGGTCTTTCTGCAGAGTTGGATGGAAAGTTGGAACTGAAACGGATATTGTCCCAGGTGACCAATGATTTGTAAGTTTTGTCTTTCCCTTGCTCCCTCCAAAATTTTGGACCATTTCCTAATTTCCGTCATTTAAATGGTGATGAGGGGTGGGTCCGTTGCAATTAGAGACAGAAGCTACTCCATAATTACGACATTAGTCGGACGGAGAGGAGAAAGTGAAACCAAATCAAACCAGAAATTGTTCCTTTTCTATTCTTCTTGGGATCCTGCTGCATAACAGTTAGTTGCACTCTTGTGATTATTCGTGGTGACAGCATTCCATCCACCCATGCAAACCCAGTGTGACATTTTTCTTTTTGTTATTTTTTGTCTTGCTTGTTGTTCAACCACTTGCACAATGCTAATCTTAAGTCCAAAGCTTATACAAAAAACTAAGACTTTCACTAAAAAGAAATGAACCTTATATATACTCGATCGTCTCTTAATTCAGGTTCATTTGGTCCGATATTTAGACGTCGTAAACACACTTAAAGAAACACTTTGACACAGCAAATCCCAACTTTTCCCCAAGTTTATTTTACATTTGCATTTTAATTCACACATACAATCCAAAACTCGACTCTAACTTGGGGTGATGACGGGGAGAACAGGAGGCTACAATCATACTTACAATAAACCGTTAATGGAAATAGTACAATATGAATTCAAATACCTGATTGACAACAAACCGCATACGCCGAGAACCACATTCATTGCCTGTAATTCCCATGAATTTAAATGATAAAATGAAACGAGTTAAGGTTTCTTGAACGATTTTGGTAATATTACACAACTCAGAAACGCAAAAGAAAAAGGACAAATACTGTTTTAGAGCAACAACAATGTTTTCCTACAAGATCAATATGTAAGCATGCATATTTATCTTGTACATACTCTCTCAATTCCAAACGTACAAGGGTAAAAATAAGGAACGCTTAATATTTCATTTGCAACAAACGACTGGTGTATGTACATCTTTTGACGACATGCGACAAGAAAGTGAAATGAGACAAGACGTGACAGAGGTGAGAGACAACTTAATAGAATTTGTGGCCGCACATAAAATTCCACATTGTCCCAACTTGATCATTCATTTTCACTTTCATTTCGTGTGATGCTGGAAGTGGTTGACAGGTGTAGATATGCTTATTATTTAGGAGTGTCGAGAGAAAATAAATTGGTAAATAAATTGAGACTTTTTCCGTAAATGAGTTCACCTAGTTCTCCATGATTTGTGCACATATACAACAACGTGGCATTAATAGTTGGAAAATGAACAACTCAAGAGAAGGTTCATGTATATAATTTCAGGACAAATGGTTACCTTCGCGAATACTTTAGAATGTCAGATTTGAGTTTATTATAAGCTTTTTTCTCTGCACTTTGAAACAAGAAAAGTGACCGAGTGAAGTGAGCTCATCGTGGCGCAAGGTGGTCTCACCCTTGAAGATTGAGTTTATTCTTGCTCTTGGCTCGGAAGACAATTCCCGTTGTAGTGGTGCAACCGGGTTGTAAGCAACTGCCGGGTGAAATAAAGTCGCTCATCCATCCAATCGGATCAAATCCATTAGACTTTCAAATGAGGGCGTTATGCTTTTTTTCTACACCGGATTCTGATTGCATTTCTCTAATCCACCACCCACGACCGACCGACCGACTCAACCAGCTATGCATGTAGGAAAGAAATCGCTCCCTTCCATCTCAACCATCGATCTAAGCCACCACGGGGACGAGACAGCTGACGAACTTCATAACTTTCACCAACCACCTTGCTTTAAAGAGAAAAGTCTGAAGCATGTACATATCCGTATGATGTATGTTATCATCTAAAGAATACCACATTTTTTACAAAGGTCCCCCTCCCGAAATGGGGGCATTATTCTAGCCTAAAAATAAGAAACCTGTTCTTGAATTTTGCGATATGTACGTGTGCACTATGCACATCCTCTCCAACCTTTCCCCACTTGGCCCCTCGACCCGATGTCGTCCAGGAATAATCTGGATAAAATTTAAACTAAAAGTTTAAGGAGGAGGATGTGCCATTTCTCATGATGCCACCAGTCGCCTTTTAGGCTGCCAGGCTTACTTTTAAAGGGGCAACACAAGCCGGAAAGATTAATGTGTTCTGCTTGTAAAATTGTGGTTTAAATATGAACTGGCGAAACTGGGTCGAATGTTTGCAAGTTTTTTGACTTCTGTTGTCTTTAAATCAGGACCATGTAAGAAAGGTACATCTGCAATGCTGGTCGATGTGTCAATGTGCGTCTTCCTTTTTACAACCCCATCAAATTCCAGTAGAACGGCGCAGAGTTACGCTGCTCTTAAAATGAAGTTGTTACAAGTATCAACAACCCACAATAAAAGTAAACGGAGAATAATGGGATTGCATTTGACATTCGAGGATAATAGAGAAACTATGTAACCAGCCAGAAATTATACAACCATGAATGCTGCAAATATACTGTAAAATCTACACCAGTTGAACCCTATTAATATTTACTCGTCTTTCCAGATGATTATTTTTTCAGTCGAGGTGTGTTTCAGGTAGCCACATTTGCACCTTGCAAGCAGTGAAAGTAAGGTTCAGTAGGTGAGGAAAGGTTTCCAAGTGGGGAAGCTAACAGATTTGTAATTCGTCCACATTACTCCCACCCCATCATGTTGCTTGGACGGGGAAAGTGGCTGGGAGCCCATAAGACGCCAATATGTCTTGTTTATCCTCTTGAACTCCGAGACTCCCCAAAGACCCATTTTGCTCACTACTACAACAGCAGCAGCCCAAGTCCCAAATGCACCAGATACAAATAATGTAGCACCTTCCAGCAGCAGGAACAACACCATCTTCACCACGACTGCCAATTCAATGTTACGATACCGTCCGTGGTACGACCTTAGCAAGGTCTGCCACGTAATGCTTTCCTTCCGCTCCCTACAGTAATATCCCGCAGTGAAGGCGCTAAGTCCGCGTGGTGAGTTGTTGGATGTGACCATTCCCTCTCGCTCACACCAAAAACTGGGAAATCCACCACCCAGAGCAGATAAGATTAGGATAAGTGAGTAATGTAATGTAAAGTAATGCAGTTTAAGCCGTAAAAGTATACACATACGTATGTCATACGTATCCCAGGAATACCACGCAATACTTTTGTACATGTGTGATACACGTAATACGGTAAAATTTATGTCATCACCTCAAGTTTTCATGCGGGAGTTGTTTAAGGAGAAAATTATGGGCACAATTTTTACATGCTCATGAGGGTGGCAGAAAATTTGCAATGTGTAGATTTTTACCATGTTTATTCGAACGCAGTACCACAATGTGGATTGAAATGTTGATCCTTAATAGAATTGGCAACATTTCTTCTTTGCTGCGGATTTATTATAACTTTCACTTCTTAATATAACTTGGTTTCCATTTCGCTCGTCGCATGTTACATATAATAATAAACTTGAAAGGGTACCCATTCGTTGTGAAGGAATGAAAGTTTCTCTCTCGCAATTGCGAATAGTTTCAAACTACAAATTGCGAAGAGGAGAGATAACAACAGGAAGAAATGGGGTGGTTGTGTTTTGCCGATGTTTTTCTTTATCTTCTGCTTTATCGTGCTCCCCAGAGATTTCGTGGTGGGAAGGTGACTTCCTTCTTCAAGCTAATGCATAATACTGTAAATAACAAAGCAGCTAAGCATAACAATATACATGCCACATTGCATTATGTTACATCACATTAGAGTCGGTGGCATCATGCCGTCGTCATAATAACGGTGTCGGCCTATCATGCAGGATACATTCACGGTTGTATGAAAAATATTATTACAAATATTTCGATGATGCGTGCTCGACCAACGACATGCAAACAATTCTGTATTCACTTTCCTTACTTCATTTAATATTTGTACAACTTACTCACTTGTCGAATTGCGAATTATCTTAAGAAATATCTGCATGATTTAAATTGTAATTGTTCATCTTATCCAGTAACTGATTAACTAATTGTTTGTATTAAATATTGAGCTATGTATAAAACTAATTGTGCGCTTTGTGTATTGCAATTTTTAAAGCATATTTTGAGAAATTTGCTGTAGACGATTATTTTAGAAGGAATATAAGCATGGGTCGTAGAAGAGCAGGAGTGTAAGTGTTTTTTGTTCTAGTGCATTTTATCCATTAAATCATTAAATAAATCAAAACAGCTCAATGTGCTCCAAGGAAGCAGGTTTTGCTACAACTTTGAACAACGCCAACAAAAGGAAGTTGTAACATCGTTTCAGGGGAAAGAAAGAGACAAACCCGGGGTGCATCGTTTGGCTGAAGCTATAAAAATAAATCTGGGGAGAGACCCGACCACTGAAGCATCGCCAACCAAACAACCTGTTTTCTCCTTGCCCAAGACATCAAACATGTACGAGCACAGTTGCACCGTACATATTCACAACAGGACAACGGAGTCACAAAGCAGCACGGAAGGAGTTCAACCATAATTTTTGAATTGCAGCTGTGCTTGACGGCCATGAAGTTTATGGAGTCATCATCAGGCATATTTTTATTTAATAAATGTTGATGTCTCTGTTCCACTACACGGCGAAGGAGCACGGCAAATGATGAAAGTCGACAACCCAACTTGATTAATCGAAAGAGAAAGCAGATGCCGCGCCAAAAGCTGAGCGGAAAATATGCAACGTGACAAACCTGAACAATTCCATACTTCGTAAATAAATAAATAGTTAATAACTAAACTAATTAAATAAGTAACTGCTCCGATATACAGTTTTAAAAGCTGAATCATTAAAATTAAGGTATTAAAATATGGGATTTAATATTATTTAAGTGGAACATATACGTAGTTTTGCTTCCGGATTCTTTATTATTTTATATCGTATTGAAATTAGGACAGAAAGAAATCGTGATGTTAGCGAGTATAATATAAAGCAAGAATTAGACCATAGCCAAATACATGTACGTATGTACGCATATATTTCCTTGGTGTTGCTTCGAAAATTTTTACTTTCACCCACTCAGTTCCCACACTCCTGTCCCCAATTAACCCTCAATTAATTCTAATTCTTTTGCTCATAAAACTTTTCGTCGTCAGCCATGAGTACGCAGCAAAGTAGAAATTTTGGAATTTCACTTTGTTTTGTTTGCTGGTATGAATGAAGTGAAAGTGGGATTCTCACAGATGCACACGAGAGCAGAAGACAATTTCATCTCTTTTCCAACTTCCTTGAAGGTTCTCTGGTCGTGGTGGTGGTATTTATTTCTTAGTTAGCTCATCTTCTTAATAGAACGGGGAAAGTCTCTCCCTCCACTTTTTCCTTTCCTCTCTCACTCAATTGTATTGTGTTGCATTGTGGGGAAATAAAGAAGACGAGACATTCCACCAGAATAGGATTTTCTCCGTATGATTACATAAGAGAGAAGGAAAGAAAGAGACCAAGAGGAAATCGTGAGTAAGTGGTTGAGAGAGAGAAAGTTTGTTAAGTTTAGTTTAAGTTGGTGGCATGGGCATTTGGTCACGAAAGAGAAGGAGAATCAATCCCCCTAATGGAACGATACTAAATTATCCCCCTTCTTTATACAACTTAACTAAATGCTCCAACTAACGAAGAAACGACGAACGACACTTATACACTCCGCAGAGTCCACATGTACATGTCTGCCCAGCCCCCAATGTAATGGACGACACAAGGACGACTTTCTTTTCCAGACTCGTTCTGACAGAGGAGACGCTGCACTTCCCGATGTTCTTGAAGCACAAAGCAACACGGAAACAAAGTGGGTTTGAAGCCGTATGCAATAACTCTTTGCTTCCGCAGAAAACAAACGCACGTGGCTCTGTAACAGGTTTATTTACAAGGCTAATTTTAGATACAATGCATTACACAAATAGGTGTTCAGTGCTTAAGTAATCATTTCTACCGTCAAAATCTTTCAGGAAAGAATAAGAGAAATAAATCTTTAGAAATCTGCATAAATCTCCATCAGAATATTGTAGAGCTAAAAAGTCCTTTTGTACAATTGCACCCAGCATTATTGTAGTGCAATGCTTGACGGTATTATTAATATTTGGTGGTAGTGGGATGTGTAGGATTTTATACGTCTGTGCTCAAAACAGACTTAAGGAGCTTACATGTTTTATTGTATAGTAAACACAGCAAAGCGGATACCAAGAAAGCAAAACCAAAGCAAAGAAAGGGGCAACCGGGACACAAAGAAAGGCTAAGAAATGGGCTTAACTTTGGGCAGTTAGTAAATCTGTGCCAAATAATAAAAAAGGCTTTGAATTTTGTTTGCCTTGTCCTTTGTGTGGTATTGAAATACAGCCGGGTGGTGGTTGCGCAGAGTGGTATTTAGATCTGGAAGAGCAGTGGAAGAGTAAATTATAAAAGTTAAAGGCCACTTCACTTTATGAGAGTGCTCTTATCCTGGGCTCCTTTTGGTCCCATTGTCACCCGAATGGATAATACCCTCCCTCGTTTATCTCCCTCTTGAGCACGAATACGGCCACAACAGCCTCCAGCGACAGGTAGACAAATTGTGAGATAAAAAGAGATCCTCTCAGTTTGAAGTGGGGTCTATTTCAAAATTTACCAATTCACGACTTGATTTAAATATTGGGCTGAAATATTTTTACAAGTGTTTAATCTGAAAAATGGAGAAAGTGCGTTGGCCAAGGAGGAGGCCATGCTGTGTCGCTGTATGTGCGTATGAAGGGCCATCGTGGACATCGTTGCGGTCCAAGAAGTGTACTAAATTTGGGAGAGAGTCCAAATAATTCAAGTAAATGAAGTTGGGAAGAGGAAGCCGGAGTGTGAGGAGGGCGAGGAGCGAGCGAGGTGGTGGTGGACCACTTTCACTCAGCCAACTTCCTTCCGGTGGTCCCTCTCCTTTTGCTGCACTCTGATGAACGTCCATATCATGCACCATATTAGGGCTGCTGAGATGTCCACCATTTTCACAAAATAGCCAGCAATATGGTCAAGCGTGTATCTTGTGTTTTTCTATTTGCTTATTATAATCCTGATGGCCCAAACAAATCCAAGTTCAAATACACGTTCTCTTATTTTTAAGGCAAAATTTTCACATGAAGTGTCTGTTTCGCATAAAATTTTTAATTCAGAAATTCTTGACAGGGTTGAATCAGCAGTTTGAAAATGCCAAGAATGCCAACTTATTTTCAATATGGAATAAATAAAGTACATTCTATTCTTATCTACTGCATGATGAAGCATCTTCTGCCATACACGTGATGATATTGCAGTGAATGATGATGGACGAGTATTAAATTATGAGCCGGTTTACAATGTGCAAGGGTACAGAAAACTTTTCTCTATACATACGCACCGCATTCGACTCTGTTAATTCCTTCCGCCGCGTTATGCAAGTTGTCCGTTGTAGGAACCATTAGCAAATTTTCATTAATCTTTCAAGGTCCGCTGCATTTCAAGGAGCGGAAGAAATATGTTGAGTTTTGCTTCAGAGGTTCTTTTGTTTCAAATCATTCTGCTAAATGAACAAAAGTATCCCGCCAAGTTATGTTATTCTCGTCTAATTACTGCAACCCCGTCCTTGCAACCTTCTTAAACAATGTTGAAAGATAACGCAGCAAAATAATGTACATTTCAGATGGTGGTCAAGTTGCATCAGAGTTTCAGCCAGAATTTGCTGAGCCGTTGGAGAACTTAACCATCGCAATTGGACGAGATGCCACTTTCCTGTGCAGCGTTCGAGGTCTTGGTAAGTTTACTAACATTAATAAGCCTTCATATAGTTTAACAATTCACATGTATTGAATATTTTAGGAGGATATCGGGTAAGTCACCTCACGTATGTAATTTAACAAATTTGAGCGGACTTGAACTTCACGGACCTTTCCTCCAACACCATCGTCGGGTTGGTAATTGTTTGTGTTGCCATTTAAAAAACGTTTTGGTAAGTTATACACCTCAGGTTAGAAGACTGGTAGAGAGAAAAAATTTAGACTTTGCGACTGACACTCCAGATTATATTCCACCGAATCGAGATATAATATGACCAGTTTTGGTGGTTTTCAAGTGTCTGTGTGAACATGCAATGACATTCAAACTATTTATACTTCTTATGACAAGAAATGTACAGATATGTCGTTTAGTAAAAAAAAAAGATATCTTGCATAAAACTTTTTAAATCCTAAATTCCAACTGCGAGATCCAAACGAGGGTGAAAGGATGAATGATGGATTAATGGCTTTGGATGCTTAAAGCTTCTGTTGAAACGTATTCTTGTGATAAATTTACACGATATCATTAATACATTTGTAAGTGAGAATTATCTCGTGGCACTTGTCAGGTAAAATCTCCACTTATCGAAGAATGGAGTAATGTCCTTTCGTGAGGACCAGGTCCAACGAGGAGACAGGAGATTTTGTCGATTTTGTCTTTAAAATTAGAAGGTATATGCATATATATGCGCGCATATTATCCCACAATCGGATACGATTACTGCTGGCAGTAAAACTGGGGAAAACCTCTAACCAAACCCAAGGGATGATGGTGGAGAAACATCTGCTAAACTTGGCTTCACTTGTGAAAATAAATGATCCAAACTCTCGCAACTCGTTTGTCATGGCTCTTTAAAACCATTACCATAAACGTTCCGTTCAACTTGGGCAAAGACGAGAGAAAGTTTTTGAAGCTGTCGTTTAGCTTGTACAACGAAAACTTGAAAGGACGCCGCAACAGCTTAAAGAACAGTAAAAATTGGAATTTAAAAGGTTCCTTCACAAAGTTAAGTGACAACTAGTACAAGCTCGGCAAATGTTTAGAGGAAATTGATAATGTTGAAATTGTGATATTTCCATTTCTCCAGCACTCTTCTTTCTTATTGCAAAGCTTAATTATTTTCTCATCTCAACTTTGCTTTTGTGCATTATTTTTCACAGAAATGGGGTTCTGACATTTAATGTACAGTGGGATTTTCTACCTAATAAATAAATCCGAGTGTACGTATGTTGGCTCTAAAATAGGCTAATCTGTATTCAATATATGAAACTTCTGAGGAGGAGAGAACCATGAATTCCTGAACGTTTCCTTCCACCCAGAAAATATTTTCGGAAATGTTTTTAATTCAATTCGTTCAGAATAACTTGATTCTGCATCAAAACTTTCACCTTTCTTGCCTTAACGTGTCTCTCCCTACTCGTGCACATGGATATGCTTAATTAATTTGTAGACACGCACGAATATATGTTGTTTCTCACGAAGAAAAATTCCAACTGCTTATGACTTCGCTTTCACTGCAAGAATAAGATAATGAGCATTTGTGGAGGTTACGGAACGCATAGGAATAAGAGGAAGACCGACAATCTCGGTTTCAGAGTTTGAGAGTGTGTGCTCCTAATGAATGCAAATGATACAAATTTTACCCATAAAATCCCACACTTTCAATCTCCTTTAAACCAACTGCTTTCACTTTCTCCCGCTACAAATGACATTTTTATACAAAAAGTTTCTCCTGCTTTTAAATTCACAAACTGCACCCACTATCCGAATGACATTTGTACAAGAAAAATTACTAAATGCAAAAAGAAGGAAACCCGCTTATGGCTAGCACAACAAGTTTGAGGAGTTGGACTAAAAGTGGAATTTTCATTAGAAATTGCATATAAATTGCATACATACAAAAAATAAAAACACCGCTATTCACTTTATGGTTTCTCCTTGCTGGTCTAACTTGACATTGACTTTGGTCTGTTTGGATTAAAGGGTAAGGATGAATTACGCGAGGAAGAAATGCATCCGATCAAAAATAACTTAGTTGCACTTTGGTTGTTCAGTAACTAAACTTTCTCCGATTTGTTCAGTGAGGGAACCAATGCATTTGTGGGAAGTTGTATAAAAAGAAATCAAACCACTCTTCAGTTTGCCTACTGTGTTTGAGTTGTGGATCGAGTCGAGATGGCAGGAGACGTTAAAATTCAGTCCGAGTCCATAAAGTATGCTGTGCCTGAGTTGAAACATATTGCATCTCATCTAGAAAAGTAGGGAATTTTCTTGGAGAAAGTTGAGTGAAATCTAGTAAAACTGTTCGGATGCTTCAAGAATTCAGGACCAACTGTTGTCTCATCTCAATTCCGGGGTTGGCCCATGAGTTCACTATCCGCACACCCGACGAGTCAAGTTTCAAGAGGAAAGTCACGGCAAGTCAAACACTCCAGATCAAGCTGTAGGCACAAATACACTCCAGGCAAAACTGGAATGAGGGTGAAAATCTTATTCCTATTCATGTATGTCAGCAGCCTATAGCTAAGTTGCTACTTATCCGTAACACTAGCGGTCGCAATACAACAACCTTCTTCGACACCTGCTGCTGACTAGACTAGGGGTACGAAAATCAAATTTTCGGGACTTTTGTGACGTACGTAGCCAATAAAACTAAATAATTATTTGCACTCTCGCCATTCAGAAACCTTGAATCTTCAAATCTTTTGAGGTATTGCCAGCATTTGTTTATTCTGCGTAGACCAAGGGAATAAACTGCTATCGGAATGTGCATCCAAACACACTATGCATTTTTGCAATGACACGACGAGGGCCTTGGGACTGCATTTTCCTTTGCAAACAAATAGGTGCATACCACAATAAAATCCTGACATGCAGAGATTTTGAACCTTTTCGTACAGAGCAGTTTAGTTTTTGAAGTAAAAACAAATAGAATTTGCCATCTGCACATTTTGAAATAAAATGCATTACTCACCCAAAACTCTCTCCTTTTCTATGTGAGGAAGAGAAAGACGTATCCGACAAGGGGAACAAGTGGAATTGTATTGTACCATTTGGACGCATACGTGCTTCCTCGAGACAAATTGTGACAAGTGATATGTAATAAATTGTTGGAAGCTGGATGGAATTCGGGATGAACAAGATGAAACCATGTAGCTGAGCGGTAATATGTAGCAATAGTAGTAGTACAAGCAAGTCGTGTACACCATTCTCTCTCTGCTGGTCCTTATTGTCTCAGACGCCATTGTTCTTTGTCCGCTGTTGGCAACGCTATGCAATAATATACCTATTGCCCCTATAACTCGGAGACAGCACAATCCCAGCAAATTGAAAATGCTGAATTAAATGTCTTAGTTTAGAGACTACACGTTGCTAGGACTAAGGAGGTGGATGCATTTTTTAACAATATGTATTTACGCACGTATGCACTTGTATAAGGTGAAATGGATTAAAATATAATACATGAATCCAAAAAATCCTAATCCATGTTAGTCATGTGATCCCCACCTCTGGAATGATATCATTGAGCAGGGCACGCTTTTATTGTAACATTTGAAGAAATTGTGGTGTGTAATGTCGATCGTGACTTTTACCCCATTTATGTTGAACTACTTACGTAGCGTTGATCTTTGTTTGCCGAAATGTTTTTTCTTCGGACTAATGCTAATGTCCACCTCATCATCGAGGACGCAGCAGGTACAGGACGAAGCCTAATCTGCCACTTCTTAGAATTAATCAAATGCCCTAATATCATGTAATGCGAGTTGAAAATGCACGTATCTGTCCCAACTGATGCGAACCACTCTGGCCGTAAATTGCACCCGCATCGTCATTTCGATTGTAATGATCGAATTTGCTGCTCAAGTATTCAATCCACCTACAGGATGCCCATTTCACAACAAATTTCAAAAATTTGCATGCAACCCACACTCATACAAACAGTCGCCTTCTCATTCCCCAAAGAATTGAGGATAGTGTGTGCCGTGTTATTATTA
Source organism: Folsomia candida (assembly GCF_002217175.1). NCBI lineage: Eukaryota > Metazoa > Arthropoda > Collembola > Entomobryomorpha > Isotomidae > Folsomia > Folsomia candida. Next base: position 19,968,808 of record NW_019091193.1, on the reverse strand, counting down.
CTTATTGTAATTCCCGTGAGCTTTCTCAGTTTTCAATGCTTTGGTTCGTGCGGGTGACGATGCTGCTGGTACCATATGGTGCGACCACTTATTCCGCCTGGAGAAAAACTTGGGTCCGCATATGTACACATGTATAATACGTACGCAGTAGTACGGCGAATCTTGAGAGTTTTGCAGAAATCTTAACATAATAATAAAGAACTGCGTTAAAATAGTAGGAAAATTCTGTATTTTGTGAATGACAAAAAATATGCCATTGGTACTTATCCTTAGTCGGAAGGAATAATTTTGAGCACTTTTCATCTACTTCGGCCATCCTTTAAACTGCTAGGCTGCCAGTTCACTAATCCTGAGAAAATACACTCTCTGAAAAAATGTAGCGAAAGTCTACTACATATGTACATACCTAAATCGTTATACTCCCGAAGCAGCATGGCATGGCATCAACTATGCGAAACGACGAAGGGTCTAGTTGATTTATGCTCCACTCCCTGTTCTCATTGTTTTCTCATCTAAATATGAGAATGAGAAGTTCAGCAGAACTAACGTCTCGCTCATGCAAAGGCTTTCAAGATTTTGAGACGATCTAAGATGAAATTTTAATCGCAATAAATAACTACGAAGAATAAATCTTGATGGCATGTCTGCAGAAATCTGTTTGTCAGTAAGCTCCCAGCGCACGTACGTACGTATGTAGGTTGGAGGAGGTAATTAGTCACCAGCCATTAGATGCAGGACTGAAGAGGAAGAAACTATTTCATGACTTGAAGGGAAACTGCCAGATTAATATTCAATCGAAAAAAGCACGGGCGGATTTTTACGACTCAATTAGTCGTGTCAATAATGGCTCTGGTCCGCTTCTTCAAACAATACCATTATAATTTATTTAATTGAATGCAAATGACATTCATTGGTGTACAAATCGATGGAATTCGTACGCAGAGAAAGTTTGCTAAATTCTATTTTTATTCTTACATTTTGCAGGTTGGGTGGGTTCGTGCGGATACCAAAGGTGACTATCTAACTTAATTCTACGATACATGCGACGTTTACATACGTATTTCTTTAAAAATTTAAGAGCTTAAACATGCATTTTTACAGCAATCCAGGCCATACATAACCATGTAATAACCCATAATCCACGCGTCTCTGTTTCGGTAAAAGAAATAATTGATTTAAACCGAAATAAAGTAATTTATTGATCTAATTGTAAGACCAATTTGAATTATAGCATTCGGATCACACCATGTGGCACTTGCACATAAAAGGTAATATTATTTAGAATCGTACGTATGTCCTACTTGTCCTAAGTTAATGCGTCCATTAGGCTAATGTTGTAATAAAATCAAAGAGCAGATATACCCTCCACATATGTATGATCAATCAATTAGTGATTTGTAAATATTTTCTCGGCATTGTATATATTTACTCGATTAAGCGACTTGCCTACACGTCATTCAACTAATCATAGCTACATATACATAATAATAAATCATTATTCTGTTAAAGGTGTCAAGGAAGAAGATCGCGGTTCATATATGTAAGCAGGCACTACTTGCATACATATTATTTAATATCTAAGGTTAACACCGGCACAATACTGAATTGATTGGGTATGTTGGTTTTAAGGTGTCAAATAAACACGGATCCAATGACTTATCAAGTAACTTGTTCATTTGTAACCTATTTCAGTTAATATGCATAAAACACTGCCCCACAGAATCATACTTGCTTTGATATTTTCAGATTGCCTTCTTGGAAGTGGTCATCCCCCCAGACTTCATTCCTGGTAAGATATTTCGAATTGTTTTCAGGATACATAGAATTGTAAGTAGTAGTTTTACCTTAAGTGTGTCAGAAAGTAACAGGCACGTTTGTATACAAGGTTATAGATTGCCTTCATAGAGGTTAAAATCGAAATAAAATAATCATGCATTTAATGCATATACATACTTATAAAAGATGCAGAATATAAGTGAAAGCACTCAAAGTAAAAATTATACGCTGACGATGGTCAACAACGGTGTACCTCAAACCTTGTGTACGCCAGAAATATTAATTTGCAATGATTTCTTCAGAGGAAACCAGTTCTGACCTGATGGCACCTGAAGGAAGTACGGTACGTTGAACCTTATTGGTTGTGTATATCTATTGTCATAAATACTGGTTCTTTCTGTCCATAATTTTACATGAGTTTGTTGAGTAGTGATTGAATGTTTCACCAGTAGAGCTAAAAAAATTGACCGTTATATATTGGCATATGTACATACGTCCTCCACAGTAAGAAAAGTAGTTAATATTAAATTCTTCTAGGTCAAACTAATCTGCAATTCCCGTGGTCATCCGCAACCCACGATAACATTTCGAAGGTAGTAAAAAATGGTCCATTACGTTCGAAATAGGAACGATAAACTAATCCATAATTTTCTGATTCTAAAGGGAAGGGGGACAAAATATCACTCTCAAGAGTAACTCCGGATCAAAAAGCCAGGGTGAGAGTTTCTAACAATTCCTCCTTTTTTTCACCACCACATACCTCATGTCGACCTATTTACATACATATTTAGTTACTGGTTTTACCTATGCAGATTTTCATAGGTATGTACATACATAGTAAGAGATGCACATGCTGCTTATCATTTTTTCATAAGTCTGCAGGGAAAATGTATAAAGAGAGTTACACACATGCAAACACTAATGAAAATCCATTTCGGTATCTACAACGTCCAAATGAAGATTTCATCCCTCTCCATTCCGTGCATCCACGATAAACTCGGGTTTATGAGAATTCTTCAGAGTTGATTTTGAATTTGTGGACGGAGGGGACACGAGGAAAATGGGGTCATTAGATAATTATTGGAACTCATGGCAGACCTTGTGTGCTCACGATGATGATATAGAATTTTGTGTGATGGCTTTCAATCAAGAATTTAAGTAAGATAGAGCTCTACTTCATGACTTTCTCCTAAAACGTGGTATAAATCACACAGCCCCGGAGTCTGGTACAATCTCATTGCACTATGAAACCTGGGAACAACCGACGGTTATTGTGGGCACCCTGCCTGGATGTCATCGAACTCACATTGCATTGACGTTACGGTGCACCAACAATTACCGCATTCCATCATGAAAACTAATGACACCGATCCCCCAAGTTCCTCCAACCAAAAGTTTGACTTCATGATTTCAACCTCCACCTTGTTTTATTACGAGGCTATTTGGGTGTTTGGAGTCTGGGGTCTCTGTTGGGCACTTCATCGTAATTCCAACATCGGCTCGGCTTAGAATTGGGTTGGAAGTTATGGTGGCCAAGGAGAAAGTTGGACGGAAGTCCTTGTGGGCGGATGTATTCCCATAAAAATTCAATTTGAACATTGATTTTCAATGAAGTTTAGCCGCTGCTCCCAAACCACGTTGGGGGAAACAATGGAAGCGGAAATAGGAGAAAACAGGTTTTCATAAACTACAGGGGACTAAATATATGGGGTCGTTCTTAGGTCTTCTGTAAGTATTGCCATCTTCTAGTTTAGGCAACGTTACGTATGCGATGTCCGGGTTACGAGGGCATTATCATTCTCCCCGAAAGCGTGACTTTCTTCACATTTCTGCAGATCAGTCTCGAAATATTTACAAGTGCGTACATTTCGAATTATACGTGGCAAATTCTTATTGACTGCTGACCAAGTCCATTTTCACCGTCTGGGGTTGACCTGATTGACCCGGTTTATTTTACGCGTAAACAACAAGTAAGAACAAAAACACCTATATTCACTTCACACGTGTGTACTCGCGTGTATGACTGATCGTATGAAATATTTTATTTCGATCTTCTTTTACAATGTTCATTCCTTCTTTTACTTTCTATCGCTAATTCAATTTCGTTTCGTTTCAAAATCGAGCCAACTGAACTGGGGAAGCGAACAATAAAGTGAAAGTAAAGGAATCAAAATTGAAGGGGAAAGAAGTAAAAGTAAAAGAATTTCTGTATTATTAAGAAATATCTTACTCGCTTGAGTAGAAAGTGAGAGAGAGAAAGGGAAGACTTTTTTGGGGTGTATTGGGCGTAAAAATATATATAAACGGAACGAATACACATGGAGTCAGCTAGCTGGCACAAAAAATGTTGAATTTCGATTTAGTTCCATGCTTCATTAGACCCTAAATATTAACTCCGACTTGTGCTCCCTTTACTGTTTCAGGAAGTACTAAAATGTCCCAGTCGGCGAATTAGATAAAGGAGTAAAGAACTGACTGAAAATAGGCTTTATACTAATCAATTAAATGCAAATTTTTCTTTAAGTCAGGCCAATAATTTTCTCCCTTAATTGAATCAAATACACACTTTTTTTTATAAAAAATGAAGAACACATTATTCTGTCGTTTGAAATTTGAGGTCATGTGTATTTTTATTAGTGGAAAGTTTAACTTTTCCATTCCTTAATTTTGATCAATCATAGCTTTTAAAAAATATATATATTGTCAATCAAAATGATTTCCGCCAGCCTTCAGCAGCATATTTTTATAGTTAGTTATACATGGATAAATACATGGCGTTTAGATAGTTTCTTCGATACATAAGCTTACGTAAGTGAATCGAATGGGATTTGAGAGCTGCAGCACGACGGCTGAAGCCCAATTGGGTTGGTTGGTGGTTGTGGATATTTGGAGAGTGAAAGAGGAAATGGAGCCAAATGAAGTTGAACGTGCATCCAGAGCACCATTTAATAATGAACTACTCTCACTTTCTCCTCTCCTCAGTTGTTGGCAGTGGTGGTGGTGTTGGTGGAATTCCCTTCGGCCTGTTTATTGTATAAATAAACAAAGAGACCGATGAGTCTGATTAAAGGCTACCATAAACCAGGCTCTAAATCACGAGAAAACGACCTTACAGACAGGGTTAAAACTGCTCAGATTAAATTGAAATCTATCCTTAAACCCTTCTTTCAAGAAGATGCTCCTTGACTTTTCAGCCTCTTAAAACTTAACTACATCCTCTAGAAAGTCGTCTCTTGGAGTGATAAGTGGGTGTCATTCGACATAACGCATTATGTTTTAATTCTTACTTCCAAACAAATAAAATACAACCAAAATCGATTGGTTTATTTGGTTAGCCTTTAAAACTATTTCTTGTTGTTTTTTTTCCCCATTTCCCATTTTTATCACTTTAAAACTTGACCCCAGTACTTAAAAACTTCCACTATAAAACTTGACGCCACAAGCATGACATGGTTTTACAAAAATTATTACTAATTTTTGAAAATATCTTTGCGATAATTTTTTTAATCTTTTTCTGCGTATGTCTGGGAAATAAATTGCAAATATTCTAAATATTGACAAATAAAGTAAAACTTTTCCTCATTTTCCACTCAAACTTGCCTGTGCGAAGAACTTCTTTATACATTAACATTGCATTCCTGGAATTCTGAAAATTGAGCTTCTTATTAGAACTGACTGAGCATGCATTTCGGACTTGCTCGATTTCAAATGTAAGATTATGTGCTGATTCAATGAGAGATATGTATGACAGTTGTTTTTACTTTGCAAATGTAATATTTCACCTATGTTGTGGCTTCTGGGAAGAGATAAATTCGATATTTATGTAAGTGTACACTAGTAATCAATCCGCCACAGGCTTTGACAGCTCCCCACTCCTACTTCAAGTAGGTACCTCTCTTCTATGAAATTCAGATTTAAGGTTTGCAGAGGAGAAACTTTATAATTTATATTTGTAGCCCTTATTAGGACAGTAAATTGTGTATACTAAAATCGGAAAGGATGACGTAAAGCAGTGGCAGACAACTCAACTAAAAATAAATTGTATTCAAGGTTATGTGTAGGAGAAAGTTGTACAACTTATTTATACGTTACAAATAACAGTAAGGTTCCTCATATTCATCAAATATTTTGTAAAAATATGTAACAAGTTCAAGTCAGACAAAAACCGACGACGTCAAAGGACGTAAACAACGCAGTGGGAGAGTATGATACAAATGCGACTTATTGGATTTGGAAAATACCTTTCGTTGTCTCTCTCAGAGAGATTTTGAGCACTCCTGGGACACATGTGCATTTATGTAGCGTTGGTGGAATATGGAATAGTGCTCCTTCGCGTCATCATTCTAATAAGAAGCATCCAAAGTCATCAAATTCAATACAAAATAAGTTCTTCAATCCTCATCTCCTTATTCCCATTGGACCCAGACGGCCGTATTTTTAGCTTATGGGTTTCATTTCCAATTTTCATCACTATGCCTCAGTGATCAGTTCATTGTGTTATGTCACTGTCATTTCCAATTTGAACTTTTATTTGTAACAAAAACCTTCCAAACATGACTTTTAATAAGTTCGCATACGAGTAAAATAAGATCCGCAAATATACGGGCAAGGACCTTGGCTATTTTATGCATATTTGCAGTTACAATCTAACTTGTAATATTTCCAGCCTGGGTTATTTATACTTTATACTTTTCATAAGTACATACATGTATGCAATTCACGTAGAATGTCGTTGATGTGATGAACGTAATATCGAATGACTAATCACTGAAGTGGGAGAAGGCTGAATAAATACGCGATTCTCTTTGTGGATTTACAGTGTCCGTATTTGAGGGCAATGTGCTTAGACTGGTGAAGATCTCCAGAGCTGATATGGGTTAGTACCATAACTTTTATAGTCTTTTACGACTTTATTTAAAACAATGCAATCATTATGTAATAGAGTCTTATCTCTCGCTTATTTTTAATCAATTACAGGTCCCTATTTGTGCATAGGTAAGTGTGCAAAAAATAAAATTAAAGGAAAAAAATGAACTTTTAACAAATATTTAGCATCAAACGGAGTACCACCGTCGATCTCCAAGGTTCGCTGAATACACACATCCGTTTATTACTCAATTTCCATCCCCCAACTGTCACCAAGCTCTGAAATTAGCCATATTCACCTTCGCATAAGCTGCCCCAAAAACGACTGTATTATAATTACACATTGCTTAGGGATTGGGTGGCCAAGTTTGAATTACGATAAGATACCTTTTGCCAATTCTAGTAAAGCAAGTAATTTAATACATAAATATTTCCCTGAATTTCGATTGAGATTAAGAGAAAGTACGCTCGTTAGTTTCTTGGGACACATTTGCCAAGGTGAATTCGGCATTTGTGAGGAGGATGGTGAAAGCGTGTGGCAGTTGGAGGATGGCAATTGACATTGAATTATTTGCAGAGGATAACGGTCTCAGTTCACTGTAAGCAAATTAAACCAACTTGACCATTTAAAAAACTATATGTAGCACAGCTTTAAAAACAGTTTTTGGTATATGTAGATATGCATTATTTAATTAAGCACGTTACCATTAAAGTATTTTTTGGTTGTGCCTTTCTCTCAATTGGGCATTATGTAGTTGTATTTATAACTCTAATGGATGAAAACCCTGCTGCCAACAAAAAATGTAGGAGGGTCCTTAATTTAATAAACTTTTGCATTTTGTGCATGTTTTTGATACTCCATAAAAATGAAAAATGACACTGCAACCCCAATCCACCCACTAATGGGTTATCGAGTTAGAGAATTGTAGAGTATTCAAGCAAGGGCAAGGTTGGTCTGGTCCTCTTAATGTTGTGATTTGAATCTAAGCAAAGTAATCATAGCCATCTTCTCCCCCCTTCCGCCACGACTAGGATGGTTCCCAATCTTGGGATTGAAGAGTAAATTTAGCATAATGCACAACCTGGGTGCGCACAACAACTCGGGATGGGAACTAAAATGTCCTAAATCCTTCAACAAATTTGCTTCACCTCGTCGTGCGACCTGCAACTTGCTGAATTTTACTCTTTTCCTCTTGTCCCCAGTTTTCTTAGTCATCTTGTTTGAATACTTGACGATTTTGGAATTCAGAAATTACTTTGAGCGGATAAGCAGGAGAGTCTCAACGGAGTGACGAGTGGGTTGAGTGAGAGGGTAGGAGAGAATAAAGCAGTGTTTTATTTTGGCTGCGTTGAGGATGAAGATGTTGTTCTTTGAGGAAGGTAGTTAGTTAGGCAAGGATTAAATGATTCGAGAGAGAGAGAGGGTGAGGGACGAAGAAAATCTCGTTGTCCCGAAGGCGGAGAGGAGCCAAATGACTCGTTAAATCGCATTTTCTTCAAAATTACTTTCTTCCGCTGCCTCCGACTCTGACTTGTAATCCTGAACTGCAACCACTGCAAATTTTGGGAATATTCAATTACTTTGTGGTGGTCAGAACATGCATGATAATTATTTTGCTAGCTCGTCTTCAACAATTTCGGTTCACTAATTTTCTACTCTGATAGTTGGTTTATAAATTGTTAACTGATTTGTTTTTAAAATGGTTTTCACACAATTGCGTTAGGTTCATAATTTGAGGTGAAAATATTGAGAAATAATGGATTTTTAAACGAATCACGTTGAATATTTCCTTCATATATGTATGGATAAAACCACCACAATGTGGGTGCACTTTCTTTTGTGTGGACGACGTGTAAAAACAAGTAGGATGGATTTCAAATTCAGTGTTTGGGTAACGTCAACATTCCAAAGATTGTATTCGGGAGGAATGATTTAATCCAAAAATACACTCCGAAAGGCTTTAACAATTTGAGTTGCAAATTCATTATCCCTATTCCATAAACTTTTTCCATGTTTTCATTTCTCAACTTATGTGTGTAGTCCTTTGCAAGATTTGTAGATTGTCCTTATTTCCAAGTGAAATGTAAACATTCGCAGTAAACTTTTTTTAATGGCGTAAACTATATTGAGATATTAGTAGATATTAAAATTGAATAATTTTCTGGTAGAAATAAAGTTGCTTGTTTGTCTCAACTGTGCATATGTATTTCTTAAGCAAACTCTCAGATGCTGTTTCAGATTGTTTGTGTGAATAAATAAATAGTCAAAATGCAACACCGTGTGTTACCCTTCACGAAGTTTGGAAATTCGCCAAAATCAGACCAAATGCTAAACTATATTTGAATAAGAGAAACATTAATTTATGTAAAAAGCAGTTTAGCGAAAACATATTGTGAATATTCACGTTTGATGAGTTATTCCGCTCATTTGTGGTTTTAGAAGTTGACCTCAATTTGAAGTTATGAACTTCGTCCGGTTTCATCAACTTCACAATGTTTACACTTGTCTGTATGACTTTTCCTTCTCGACTTTCTCTCACAAAACTGAAATAAGATACAGTTGGAGTTGATTTTGCATGCCACATTTTTTCCTTTTGGTTGCCCACTCGTACTTATAACTTACGTTGTACTTTCTCTCAATGTTGGCCTTGATTTTTATACATACATATTCTTCATGGTAATGCAATTACATTTCTCTTGGTATTTCCAGTTCATCCGGTCATACAAGTTCCTAATCAGTTGATTGGTTCACCAATCAACACTGATGTTCAACTGGAATGCAACGTGGAGGCGTTTCCGTAAGTATTCTAATTTTGCGGTTTACAGTTATGTAGGGCATAAGCAAAGTACACACAACATTGTCTTTGTATAATTGTAGGAAGAGTATTCATTTCTGGACGAAGGACAATGGTCAGTACTTATTCGTATTACAAAGAATAATAGAAATACATAATAATATAGTGGTTTTCGCGAAATGTGTGTAGAGTAAATTCTGAAAAAGGAGAAAGTTTTACAGCTCGTTCCCATTTAAGGATCTTCCCACAAAAGGATATTATTGCATTTCATTCCGTTTATTTGTGCTCCCATGACATGATCTAGTTCTGAGACGCTTCATTTTGCCCACTCACTCACTTGCACTTGCTTTCATCGTCTTGGTTTGTCATTGTCGGCTGGCTTCACTGTGAGTGAAAGGCGCTGAGAAATCGGTTGAAATTATTTCCGGCAAAATAACTAGAGATGATTTAATGTAAAATGTACAAGAGAGTAAAAGAACATCCCATCTCATCGCATCGCATCATCTTGTCCTCCTGTCCTTGTCAGCCACATCCAAACCAACAGACAAGACAAAAAATTGGTTCTTCTTTCCTTCACCCAAACAGAGAAGGACTGGGAGAAAACAATTCAAGTAGTTTTTAGTCCAGTCCAGCTGCAAAAAGGCGTTATTTCATTCTCATGCTCACATTTTATCATATCTCATTCACTCCCGCATCCGACGACAACATCGCCAAGAACAACCAAAACCAACCAACCCACCAACTCTTCGTCAACTTCAACTTTAGTATCACGACAAAGTGTCATTAAAATTGGGAAAGTCTGGACAAGATGGAGGAGGAAAAACATTTTGCACACTTTTATGTATGACGAGTAAATATAAACAGAGTAAATATGACGCTATGCAGGCAATTGTTTGCAATTGTGCTACCAGAAGAAAGCTCAGCTTGTGCATATGTGCACGTTGAAATTAGTAATATTGGTGCAGTACCGAAGTTAAAAACATTATTGTAGAGGAAAGTTTCTATACACACTAACATGTTTCTGCATTAACAGGTTGTATATTTGTAGCCATAGCCAGTGCCATGTTGATATTCTGTCTGTCTGTGACACGATATCCGTGGAACAGCTTATCCGATCGACTTGAAATTTGTCTAGTAGTACACATAAGCTAAATTATGAATTGAAGGTGTCCAGAGGTTTTGTCATTTAAGTGGTATAAGGACCTAGCATGGTGACGTATAAACACTTCAATACTATTATTAAACTCAGTTTCGAAATTAAGGGGAAGAAACAAAGAATATTTCTGGCTCGAGTCTGCATTGTAGGTTTGTAATATTTGAGAATCGAAAGAAATATCTAAATGAGATAGAACAGAAAGGACAAAATCTTCCAAAAATGCTAATGTAATTTTCAAGTTCAATGTTTAACCTGTCTCAAGAGAGCTGTAGATTATTCGTCGTTAAGCTAAACTGTCTGATTTGTATTGTGCAAGATGCATTACAAAAGCGGGTACTGGGGAGTTGCATAATTCTTATTTTTGCCTTTTGAACTGAAATAGAAATAATATGTATAGTAGGCCTTTGATAAGCACTCTCTTTGAGACGAGTCAGCCAACTGACAACTAAGGAACTGCCGAGTAGATGCTTTATGAGCTTGAAATGCTAAAACTAACTGGTTACTTTGTTCAGCAGGGGCGATGATAATTTCTGGAGACCGATACGATGTACAAGACATAGTCAAGTCAATGTTCGAAGTGAAGATGGTCCTCACCATCAGAAAGTTTAGAAAAGTGGATGCTGGTAAGCTTTGCAGGATTTACTTGAGTTTGTATAAATATTTGTATTTGTTTTGACGATGATCACAAAATGAAGTATTATTAATAACATGAACTAATCTAACTACATATGGCATACGCATCTCTCTATAACTTCAAAACATTTGTAGATAATATTGGAAATTTTTGCATAGGTTTCTACAAATGTACCGCAAAAAATTCTCTCGGAGACGTGGAATCAGTTGTGAAAGGTATGCAATTGTTGATTAGTAAGGTTATTTCATTCATGAAAAAATATGGGTGAAAATTGTGCAGTGCTGGCCGTGAATTCTGAAGCCGAAGCTTCGTCAAAGTCTAAGAACGAGCTGCCCCTGCTCTCGTATGATGACGACTACTACGACACCCCCGACGTTGCAAACCCAGTAGGAAGCTCCAACTCTCGAACATCAGGTTCTGATGGCAACAAGGATGGGAAAAATCATCGACAAGACCATCAAACAAGAATTAGCAACAACTTCACACCGGGTGGCAACGGAGCTGGTGGTGCTGGCGGTGGTGGAAGTGGGGATAACAACAACAATAGACTTGCCTCGAACTCGAATAACAATATCAATAATGGGCGACACAGTCGAAAGTCGTATTCTAGCAGTAGTGGGAATAGTAATAATAATCTGGGCAGCGGTAAAAACCGGGATCGGGATACTAATAATCCTAATGATAATGATAATACCCCCTTCCAGAAAACGGTTGTGGTCTCTTTAAGCCCCAACGGACTTCCGGGCAAGGGGACTACCAACCACAAATACCAACATGGGATGCATAAACTCTTCTTTGCAATCTCCTTTTTGTGGCATTTGCATTTTCTTCTCCTGTAGTGCATAATTAGTACTTACGCAAGTTAAGAACACTTGGTTTAACAAACAGGGCAAATATATTTGGGAAGAATGACACTGATCTCACACTTGGCATGGGTAACAGAATAGCGACAAACTGGACAGACCATGGCGTACTTCATATGATGCTAAACGCATGTAATTGTATGTATTCATGTATGTATGAACTGCATGGTATACATTTTCAGCTCCCAAGTTTAAAAATTACTTCAATTTATGTCGGCACTTCGTATAATTAACAAATCTGTACACTTGGATTTACTTCAAAATTGTATGTATACATGCGATGCACAGTGCGCAACCAAGATAAAACATTTGGGTTTAAACAATAAATGGGCATAATCTAAATATGATGATCCCAATAAATGGTTCGCATTCTATTTATTCATTCTGAGTTTTGATTAAATTAAAGCCAAGATTTATGGATGGTTGTCGTGTACGAAAGGTTAGTGTGTATCAATAAGAAGTTTCAAGTGTATGTATGCATACGTACATACATACGCCCATAAATATATGCTATCAGTGTATTACCTAAGGTACTAATATATTACGATATTGAACAAAACAAAACAAAAGTAAGCTATGGGTTCTATTCATGCATTCAGATAATACATTTACATAGTACTGGACGATCATCCTTGCAGATGTTGGATTAATATTTATAAATGTGACGTTAAGAGTTTTCGTCCTAGTATTGTGTGTAGTTATTTTGTAACGTATATGTAAGTACATCAGATCAGCACATATTCAATTAATGTACGTCATACAGTGTCGGCACACCGTCTTTACACCCTTCAAAAACTGTTCGCACACTCGTCGAGATAAAAATTTGAAAATTTGAAGAAATATTGTGATGGACACCGTTACTTCTTTTGAAGGTCAAAAAGGCCAAAGGGCATGATTTTTAAAAAAAACTTACTTTTCGACTTCCACAGTGATCTTTTTTTCTTTGTGGCTTTATTTTGGATAGAATTTTTTTAAATGGGACACTTTGTGCCGACACTATGTGTATACGCATGTATATATGTTTATCTTAAGTCAAGATTCTTAACTGTCCGAATGCTTGCGTGTAATAAGGATAGTTAACCAAATAACTAAAAAGCTGTAATCATGAGAAAAATCAGAAATAAAAATCATTATGAATTTATACAATTACAAGAATTTATTAATCAGTACGTGTTGTCGTTGCATAATAATGTTTGTCCAGATTTTGCCACAAGAGGATTGGCAGGATAAAGCCAAGTACGCGTACTATATTGGCTAAATACGTACGTCCTTGCTCTTTCCTCAAGTAAAAGTGAAATCTTTTTGAATGTCTGAGTCAATAAAAATGCGGATGAGAATGAGAGAAAAATCTGGAGAGAGTGCTAGATGAGATTTCTTTTATATTTTTTGCATCTTCTTGCCTTCAGACGAATGATGTTACTTTTGAATGGGAACGTACATTTAATACGGGAGTGCATTTTCAACGGATGCTTCGACGCTTTCCGTACCTCTCGTCGTGTGTGCGTGTGTTTGCAGGCAGATTGTGAGTGAGTAAAGTCGGCGAAGAGGAACAATTGGATGAAATACCCGAGGGGCACGAATTAATCCTAGCATTTAATTTCGTCGTCGACTCTTCTGACTTTTTCTTCGCCCGACCAACAAATTTTCCAGCCCTGTGTTGTAAGTAGCAGTCAAAGTCCAAAAGTTGATTCCCATAAAAGAAAAACTGCATCTCCAGTTTGTCGAGATTGGTTGGCTGCAGCTTAGTCAAACAACTTGATACTTCATTTCGTTCCTACATATGTATGTATATCGTATGTAGTTTAGATAAATATGTACAACACACAAAATACAACCACCACGTAAATTTTAAGATAAGGAAACCTTGGATAACCAACCACATCACTTTCACATTGAGACTCCGTCTCACTTTCTCTCTTGATAGATGTAAATTAGGTATGAAGATCTGAAATATTTCGAATCTCACTTTAATACTTTAGTTTGAGACTATTTTGAGATAACTGAAAATTAGTTTCTCCGCTTATCAAGAAATATAATGCCTTTAGCCAAATAAAAAGAAAATGAACCCATCATAAATACATATCCGTCTCATTGATTCGAAAAACCCACACGACGTGCTTGATCGAAATAATGCAATTACGTCGAGACGAGGAGAGTCCTCAGTCAGCACAAACAGTTGAGTTCAGCAGGCATTATAGATTTTATTGTTCTTGATTGTCACCCTCCACTCGCCCCCTCATATATTTCGAGAGTTGTGAAGTAATGCAGTCCATGACAACAAAAGAGGAATGTGCGACAGAGTGAATTGAGGATGTCAGTTTGTGGATCTGGAAGGAGAGAAAAAAGACTTAAAGAGATCATCATGTTTGTCACGTATATCATCATTGTCATCGTCATCATCTTACACACAAACCTTCCACATTTCGTAAATTCATTCGACAACTGGCTAACCAACCATCCCATTAGCAACTACATGTGTACCTTCTCTTTATATGAACACGGTAATCAACCAATAAAATTATCTTCCCGAGTATCAATATGCGGAAGATGAGCAGTATAACAAATACACAACACGAGCATGTAAAGGACTCGTTACGATGCGAGCTCTAAAGTGTAAGTACCTACACCAGCTTATTTTGTTTCAGATTTAACGTCCTTAGTCATACATTGTCAAAGGAATAGTAAAATCGTATAATGAATCATGTGTACGTCGATTCACGTCGTAATAAATATTGATGACATCCTGAACATTATTAGAGAAATAAAACAGAAAAACTTTTTACATGCTTTGTACTGGGGACTGGATCTCTCATGCAAGAGAGTGAATGAGAGAGAAAGGAGCTGCGGTAAACCACCGAGACAAGAGACGTGATATCGAAATCCGATCCGGATGCATTGGACCAGAAGTGGAAACATATAAAATAAAAATATTATCTTCTCTTCCTCTGTCTCATTTTCGTTCTCGCAACTCCAGTCATTAATTCTTTTTCCGTAGCAGAATTTTCTCCAAATACCTCTTGTGCATGACCTACAGCAGTGCTCTACGGCACAAGAATTAATTTAAATGGTGATAACGGCATCGCAGTAGGAAATCACAAGATTGAGATATTTTCAAACCAATTTATTCTATCACGTAATATAGCTAAGGACTTACAAATATGCATTTGTATGTACACACATAAAGCCTTTAATTTGGTTCTTACATGTTGAAAAGAAGTGGTTTTTGTCCCCTTTCCCCACGTCTCTCTCGAGATAGATAGACGGAGAAGCGGATAGATTACCAGGATATTTGATGCCCTTTTCTTCCCATTCCTCTGTCTCCTCTGCGTTGCTGCCTATAATTCCTACAAGATTGGACAGCTTCGTCTGTCTGTCCTGTCCCCGACATGTGGAAGATGAGATGTGAGAATTCGTAGAGAGCGTTGAGATTAATTGTAGCACAAAGTTGGTGAAAGTTGAGGAGCGCAGGGTGTGGGTCATCTCCTGAGATGTTTATTATGAGGAAGACTCTACAAATTAATTTCTCTCATTTTTTGCCCCCATCTTCTGGTGGCTAATGTTCCAGAAAGATAATTGTTTCCTTACGTCATCTCATCTCTTGGTCATTTTGTTCGTCAATTGACTGCTTGCCAACAAATCCGGTGTCCTTTCTTACTTGCTTGCTAAATAGGCTGGTCTTATACGTAAATACAAGAAGTTGGTTGTGTTTTAAATAAATACACGCATTGCTACAATATTTTTTGTACGTACTCCGTACTGCATAAATTGCACTGGCTGCCTGTATATGTATTTTAAATATTTATTAGTTTACATTAGTGCAATGTGATGGTACATTACATTGCATTTTATGCACACCAATCGATACTTATAATTGCGTCAAGAATAAAAATCTGCCAATAGCACTTTATGTGTTTAAAATTTACTCACCATGCAAGATGGTTGGGAGTTTTATCTGATGGAAAGTACATTAAGTCATATTATGGGGTAATCTGAGAATCAGAACGTTTGTTTTATCTACCTTAAATTTGTGTACCGTCCAACCCCTAAGCAGCGTCAACCCAAGAAATGACAGATGAAGATCAAGATTATAAGTTGTTTGCAAGAATGAAATATTCCTCCTCTCATTTATTTATCCCACCATAATACCAAACGTCACTTTCTCCAATCCCAATTTTGCATACTTTAAGCATGCATAAATACGTCGAAGGAAGGCACGAAGGAAGCCCAATATTTATACTGCTCGGGAAGAGTGTGAGTGACATTGTGGCATGGGATATGACAAGTCGGAATTTGGTCCATCTCTGGCAGGTCAAGGAGCAGTCAGGGAGGGAAGAGGAGGAGATGTCAGGTGTCACTTGGTGGGAGCAGGGAGGGATTATCGCGAGGGTGAGAAATATGAGAGCACTTTCACCTTCCATCCAACCAGTGATAAATTCATAATGTAGTGAAGTGGATGGGCTGCCCATGCATAATTCCACACAAACCATGAGACCAGTCACACTGCTCAGCATGAAAATGCTTTCACTTCATGAGAACAACTCGCTTTAAGCAGGTTGCATAAAGTTACGTTTCATGCACTATCCAACCAGCAGCAGCGTCAGTAAAAGATTATTTTGGATCGGGGTTAAATGAAAATGAAAATCTGAGCTGACTAGAGTAGTCATATTCTCTTAAAGAATTCATTCTGTGGTGACGAATAGTAGACGGATTTAAAGGTTAAATAAGAGGTTAATCACGCAAAACGGGTTAGTGCGTAATGCTTTCTTCACTGTACTACTGAGGATTAGCAGTTTTAGTTGGACTGGATTTTATGAGTAGAAAGGGAGGTGGCATGATGTGATGGATGCATGCAGTATTTAGCAGACTTTCCCACTAATTTCTGGGATTCCGTTGAGGTTGAGGTTTCAAATTTCACTCTTGACATAAAATCAACCAAATGGGCTCAAGACATTCCTATGTTTAGCCATTTCTTGTTCTTATTTGGTGCTGTTGTGGGTTCTTCAAGAACTGTTCTTGGCTCATGAATCATTTCCATAATTAGATTTATCTGTTCCGCTCAATTATACATACAGCTCGGCTAATGAGCTTTGCAAAATGGTTGTAAATTGTATCACGCCAAGTGACTTACGGCTTACCTAATTGTTCAATTTCTGGTACTCTATTACTACTTTGGACCATTTTAGGTCAGAAAATGTAAAATACGTATGAAAGAATATATGCATCCGATATAGCAGATCTAAAAATACTAATAGTAGTATGAAAAAATGTGTACCATTTCTTCCACCTATAATTATACTGGATTTATGTATAATGATATATGGATATCTCTCTGATTTTTCAGTGCATCTGTGGAATTGGATGCATGTGTGTGGCACTGACTCCCCGAAACTCTTCCTTTTGTATTGAGTTTTAATTTGATCTCAAATTAATCGTAATCGCATGAGTGGTTCCTTCCTTCCTTGGTGAAAAGGCCAAAACCTCATTGTTTTATTGTTTCCACAAGTCGCTCCTCCTCCCCTGTCCCTGACTCAGATGCTGTTTGATGGTTTCACAATGGGAGTAATTAATGAACTTCACGACGGCCAATCCCAAAATCTCTCTCCACTGTGTAAAACAAAACTTTATTTCAAAACTATAGGAAAGCAATTTCCAGGCATACGTACATATCTCTGAAATTCACGTTCCATGCTGCACACTGTTAGTGTGTGCACAAATTCTTATGAGAATGGTTCGCATTTGAAGATATGACAATACCAGTGAAATGACATGATAGATAATTTCACGCCAACAAGATCTGACACAATATGAGTTCTGGGTGGAAAGGAAGATCGAGAGAGAGAGAGAGGTAGGAAACCAGAGAGATTTTATATTACTCAATTTGTGAGGGTGCACGAGGAAAGTTTTCAAGTTTGCACCTCAATTTTCCTTTGAGCTTAAATTGAATTCGTCAGAATTGGTGAATGTTCCACAAGTTCCCCAGGGCACTTGATCCAAACTTTGATCTCTTGATCCCCACAGTAAACCACCTTTAGCTTGCTTGGCAATTAGAACAAAACTTGCACAAGTTTCATCCCTCTATCCATCAACCATTGCCTTGAAAATCTTCACCGACGTGTTAAAGAAGCTGATACAATTATTTATGGGATGCCTAATTATTATTTCATAGTTAGATATAGTAGTAATTAAGTGCATTATGTTTGTGAACAAGAATGCATTATTTATTATTGGAATATATTAATTAAAACATATATACGTAACAGTTTTTGCTGTAAAGATAAATAAGGAAAATAACTTGCTTATTATTTACTTTATCTTGTTTTTCTTATGACTAGCAAGCCCTGCGACGTTAGCGTGACTCTGAGGACCTGCATAAGTTTTCTGAGCAATTCTTTGAACGTAGTACACCGCCACCATTGAAAACAGGAAACTGTGAAATGACAAAAAAAGTTGATTTGACAAATTAAAATTGTAAGATATTCAACAAGGCGCATACATACCAAGTAGTAACGCACACACCGTGGATCCTAGCAGCTGCCGCCATTGATAACCCCAAACACAGAAAGACTGAAAACATGTCGAATTAATACATTTACAAAAATATGAATGTATAATTTAATGCTACACGGCGCTTCATTTGGGTTAATTACGTACCTTCAGGAAACGCAGAAGTTTGAAATCCCTTCCCAAATACAACTAATTCTAAGTTTCCAACCGCCTATATATATATACTCAAACTTTATAACTTACTTTATGGGTACAGTACAAAATATAAAGGACTTACTGTTAAAATTAGCACAAACAAAACAGATGAAAGTGATCCTCCAAAAATGGTTAATGGTCCTGAAGACGCTAATTGTTGCCTATAGACCTGAATTCCAGCGAATAATCCGACCGACAGGATGGAAGCTATCACTGCCGACATTCCGTTTGATAACGCTGAAATATTGAATTGAAAATTAACATAAATTTCGTCCGTCATTCGTCCATGTAAATAGTATTTTGAATAACCGAAAGCAGAATACTTACCCATTGTAATTATCGTCACAAAATTGCTCTCTACCTCTCTTTCACCAGTCTCTCCCTTCAACAGATTATCTGCGAGTTAATAACAAACAACGTTAACAAAAATTCACTCCGTGTCAACAAATGTACGGACTGACATATGGGAGAACTAGTTAACCGGTGGAGAAGGCACGATTTCGCTGTTCCCTCCGTTCTGTCATCTGGTAGCAGTGGAAGAATCGTCCGTATGAAAAAGCGTCTCCAGTGCCCATGCAGGCGTCGGCGAATCCTGGCAGCCTCCAACGTTACTTACTCCTACACGAAAAAAATTATATTTCTTATTAATTACAATCTGTATTGAACTATAATTTTAAAGCAAGAAGGAATTAGGAAATCGGGTCAACCGGAGTATCTTTGGATTGAAGGAATGTGGTCAAGTCTTTGATTTTTTTTATATCAATAGCACTGGGCCCACTATTTTTTAGTAATAAATTATTAACTATGTGTGACGCTTGACCCTTGTGCCCTCCCATGACATAGAAAAATATATAAACGTCGATTTTTCGTGTCTGACACCAAACATCGGACGCTTACAAAATTTGCCATGCCACAGTTCAATATGACAATACTTACGTGAAGTTACTCATTATTGAAATTTTTGTTAATATTGAGCTATTTTGCGCATATATTGCATAAAAATACTATCAAATTTCATTTTGATTTAATGGATGAAAATGTTATCCATGAAATTACGATGAAATGGAAAGTGCATTGCCTACTAGGCTAATGACGACTTGAGGACGACGTTGAGTGAGACGTCTGTGAACGTTCCTGAGGAGGCGAGTGGCGGTCTCTCTGTTTCCAGGAGCAGATTCCTTTCTCTGGCTGATTGACCATCATCATCATCATCTCTCTTCATTACACACTCTTTCCCTCGCAACACGTGAGATTTGTTGTTGTTCTCGACCCTTTCGATAAGTCATTAGTCGATCGTTCTGTGATTGTTATCATCATCAGTTCCACTATGGAAGACACAAAAACCACGGACAAGAGAAAAGCTCCAGACAAAAACACCTCGTCAGACCTGGACGACAGTTTGTCGATTGAGCAGCAACCTTTAAAAAGGCCTCGGATGGATGATCCCACGGTTTTCGAAGAGGATTTCGAAATCTTGGAACAAACTGGGGTCGAGGCCGTGTCTGGAGAAGGCGAGGTCAACCGCGTTGATACAGCTATTTCTACCTCTGATGGGGATTCAAACCAAGTGATTTCTCAACCCGATGATGAAGGGCTCGTCGTTAGTACTCCAGCTGGGCTTAATGATACAGCCATTGCATTGGACATTAGTGAGGTATTTCTTAATTCATTACAAATAATTGATGATTAAAATGTCAAGTTGTAATTTTTGTCACAAGTTTGAAACTTATTTATTGGTTTCACTTGCAATGTCGTTTTTCAATCTTTCAGTCAATGTCAATAGAACCGTCAAGCCTTGCTTTAGAGGATGGAAGCAAAATTGGTGATAAAGAACAGTTATTGGAACATATCGACAAAGGCTATGCCAATGAAGTAGAAATTGCCGACGAAGCTGATGGTGATGGTGACAAAGACGACGACGACGATAACAACAATGGGGTCCCAGAGGCACGTGATATTCTTAAATTTACTAGCAACGACCTTGGAATGGAGGGAGAAAACCTCATCCCATCTGAAACCAATGGAGGTCATGAGGCCCACAAGGAGGGCGGAAAAAAGGAAAAGACTTCACCAAAGATGACAAGTAGTCCTTTATCAGCGGACAGTGCCAAGGTTAATTAGTAAACCTATCTACTACCACTTAATTAATCAATTATTGGCTAAGCCAAACTAAATTTTGTATAATGTGCATCTTTTTTTGTTAGGTTGATCTACCATCTCGTGAAATTAATATCTGTTTGAAAGCATTCGACCCCAAAACCGGGAAATTAGTCTTTGAGGAACCTTGCATACGATCTGATTATATTAAGCTGGAAGTGTTTCTTAACCAACATAACCTTGGTTTGACCAATTCTAGTTTTAATAGCGGTTATGTTGGCGATGTAGAGTCGGAGGACATTTTTTCATTTCCCGGTAATAGCTACAAAAATAGAAAAAGTCGTTACACCTCGTCGACATTAGGTTCTTCGATTCCAAGAGCAAGCATTAAGACAGTATTCTCTAATAGTCCTAACGATAACGATAGTCCCAAAGAAGATGATGAAGAAGGCAAGTTTCCTTTTAATAATAGCTACTTTTTATTCATTATTGTTTTATTATTTGCGTCAGTTCATGTACAGACAGTTGTAATTAGTAATTAGATTATTATATATGAATTCTGTTGTTCCTACAATAGAACCACCTAAATCGAAAAAGCGGGGTAAAAACGAGCCAAAAATGACATCAACCCGATTAAGTGACATAACTGACGAGTATAAATTTTCGGCTGGAAAGAAAGAAAAACATGAAAAACTTGACAAGTTATTATCGTTATCAAACGGCACAACTACTTCAAACGGATTTGAAACTCCAAATTCCAACACCAAAGCCACAAAGCGAGGGTTAATTTCTACATCAAAATCTCCTTCCATAAAATCTTCAACTGTTGTCTCTCCGTCTACCGGTGATAAATCTAAGAAAAAAACAACCAAAGCAACCCCAAAACAACTGCAGGGAAAGGAACTGGAACGTATTTCAAATTCATCGCATACAGTGGAGCCATCACCCTGTAGAGCAGTTGCAATTGTTGAGGGGACAGCCGCCAGACCATTAACAAAATTTGAACAAGATGTCAATAATGAACCTGTAGATGAGAAACTTTTAAAACATTCAAAAACGCTTTGGGGTTCTGTAGCTAAATGTGAACCAGGTATGTTTAATGTCTGATATTTAAATTGGAAAATATTTAATATTATGTCATCGACGACAAGCGGAGTAAGAACATTCGCGTGGTTGCTCTACACTCGTTTCGTTGTAACTATTTAAATTTTTAGTTTTTGCACGATGGAGCGACAAAAATTACTACTCTGGCTGCATTCGAGAAAAAGGAATGAATGACACCTGGATCATAGATTTCGATGATGCTACCACATATCCAGCTTCCGAAGGTCAGATTATCTATAAAATTGTATAAAAATATACTTCATAAGTATTTTATTTTATAAAATTCTAAACAACAATTGGTGATTTTCCAATTTTTGATTTATTGTTTTTATATGATATATTAAATACGTATTTCAGGTCATATTATTCCTATCAAGATATGTAAGTTCTACGAATCTATTTTAGTTTGTATTATTGTACTCATGATGTTGATATTACTTTTTTACTCTCAGTGGTAAACTAAAATGTTGAATAATGAATGATATTCAGTAATCTATAAAATATAACGTTTCAGTGGGAGTAGGAATCAAGGGCGTGTATTGTCCGGATACGGGTTATCATCCAGCCGATGCTGTTATTTTGGGCCAGAAGTTGTAAGAATAATCCTATTTATACAGTTTTCTATTGAATCATGGCGGAGAAGACAACCAAATCTACATCGAGTTGAATTACTCTTTGCTTATTTTTTTAAAGCGGAACTGATCCTGAGATTGGTGAGACGGTAAAATATGCCATTAAGATAACTAAAGGAGAGGATGTAGGCAAGCTTCTGTGGTGTTCTCGAAGAATGTTGTCCATCAAAGAAAATGATGCACGAGGATTACGACAAGAATTTCAACCAACTCCAAAAGTACTCAAGGCAGCAGAAGTCAGTTTAGGTATACACAACTGTTACATGATATTAAAGAATAAATAACTTATGTTCCGATACAAAATTTGCAAGGATTGTAAGTACCCTCAATATACATCATGTTTTATTTACAGAGAATATCATTCCTCAGTCAAGCAGACGACGTGTAACTGTTAGTTCGATAAAATCATCTTTGACGCCACAGTCAACAAAAAAACGGGTTGTGGGTGGTGCATTCGATGCTAGGTATATATTATTACTATTTTATTATATAAAACTTTTTGTCTAACGTATTGCCACTTTTTAATCTTACCACTCTTGTTATCTATAATTAGCATCACGGGTGATGAATCAAAGCATACTCCTCAACGCAAGACGCCCAAAATTAAACCAAAGAAGAAGATAATTGAAACTACTTCAAGTTTAAGTGGGAACAGCAAATCGTTTAGTCGAAGTAATTCATTGGCATTAAGTTCTACAAACTTATCATCTAGTAGTACCGAAAAATCATTAAAGGGTATGTGCTGTTAACGATGTTATCAAAATGCAAATTTTCACAACATTTTATGATTATGTACATAGAGTCACCAAAAAAGACTAAACTAAAGGACAAGTCACCAGAACACTTGGTGTTTGCTGGGTGTCAGTTTTTCTTGACTGCTAGTGGTGGTGGTGATCCTGCTAGTTTAGGTAATTATTAAATTGTCAATTATTATTTAAACATGTTAATGATAAGTTCATGTATGGTATTGATTTATTTTACTATACAAATTAGGTTCAAATCTCGGTTCGCAAGTACCATACGATAAGGATGAATACCGTGATCTTATTGAAAAGAAGGGTGGAAAAATAGTAGATGTGGTTGGAGCAGAGAACGATACAGAAAGCATCTTCCTAGTTTCTGATAATTTTGCACGAACCGTCAAATACATTTACAGTTTGGCTGCCTCGATCCCATGCGTCTCGCACAAGTGGGTTCAAGAATGTATTAGTCAAGTAAGTTAGGATTTAATTAAAATGACATACACCCCTAACTTATTTCTGATCTGTGAAAAAGCATCTCTAGTATGATATACATTATGATTATGCATATTTCAGGGCAAAATCGTACCATGGGAGTCGTATGAACTCAATGCTGGATGGGTACGTTAGATGTAGCCAGTTTTCGTTGTTATATTATATATTATGCTACAATTAAGAAACTACAGAGATACAAACACGGTTTTTATCGTGTCATAGGATTTTGTTAAACGAGTGATATTTGATATTTAATTAATTTACTGATTTTAAATTCTTCAGAGTTTGGAATCCAACAAAGTTATACCGCCACATAAGAAGAAACCACTCAAAGGCTTTGAAATTTATATTACTGCTGGATCAAACGATCTTTACGATTATTGGAAGCCGGTTTTAACTGCAGCTCATGCAACTCTGTTGAAACCCAAGAAAGGAAAGGGTAAAGCTGCTGGAAGCATTCCGAAGGATGCCCAAGTTCTTGTAACTGACGCCACCTGCTCTTCGGAAATACTGGCCGAAGCACATGACAGAATGATTCCTGTTGTTAAGCCAGAATGGTTAGTATATTAATATATTTTTTCACCTATACATAATATAAAAAGTGCATGGATTTGTATGCTACGTATAAATTTTTTGCCTAGCCAAGCTTTTATATTTTAAATTTTATGAAAAAAGTTCTTATTTTATATATGCATATTACCCCTTCAGGCTGGTACAATCAATTATTGCTGGCGAACGGGCAGATTTTTTTAATCACGAGAAATACCGAGTTGAAGTGCTTACTGAAGAAACGGAAGATTCTTACGACGATGAGGATGATGACGAAGATGAAAATGAACAATCCTGAGTCCAGCAACGCTGTGTTGCTTGTCAATGCGATCGGGTTACACCATATTATTCCGACTAGAAATATAAAAAGGTGATATTTGTCTAATCACCACCTTATAAGTACTTTGTAGCTGTCTCTCATATTTGTTAAATATTTTTTTCAATATTACATTGAATCTCTTCGTAATTCTGTTAACAGACATAAATTGTTGTCACTATGAGTGAGTTGTCGTCTAACAATGGAAACATTGTGTTTAATGTTATAATCTCGATCAGATTTTCCAAAGGGAAAATCCAACTACAGGGAAAGAAACTTTGAAAGTAAAGTTGCATAATACGCCACGTCTTATTTACCTCTTACAGATTGTCATTTTCATGTTTAGATTAAAATATATGTCGTTATCAAGTACGTATGTGTTATACGTTTTATGTAAAAACGACCCATTTAGTGTACTATTGTGATTAAAAAATTAAAACGGAGAGTTGTTCTCACTACGGAACAGACATAAGCCACGTACCTAATTGTGTGATGTTTAAAATGGTCCACATTTCGAAATTGTACTAATTTAATACTACTATATAGTATTGATATTTATAGTACATCAGTAGTTAGCTTATTTTAGTATAAGTATGGTGATGTGTTAAATGCGAAAAATTAACAATTGTTCCGCCTTCGCAAACCTAATATTATTTATTACACATTATTGACAAGGATATGATTACCTTGTGGACAAATTTACCTAAACTAAAAGAACTATATCTAAAGGCCAATATATATTTATATCTCTGTCCAGAGCAAGTTTGATCTGTTTTAGACACTGTTATAAATTAACAATACTTTTGTTATTTATTGTCTGTAAAATGATAACATGACTTTAATTATTTCTTATTAGACTGATTAATAAGCATTTATTATATAATTTACTCTTGTTGTTTGTAACATTCTCATTATTTAACGAAATCATAATACTGCATAAAAACGACCAATTATACGTTGTTGTTTAACCAACTTGTTATTATTGTATCGAATATTTTGTACAATGGTGTTTGATTTGCGACAAGACATTATGGTAGCAGAGGTTGGTTTTGAAGTGCAACAACATCTTCTTGTCCTTTTACTCTTAATACTGTGGGGGAGACTACCTCGGGATTCCGAACAATGTCGCCTGGTGGTTGGTTGACTGTGTCTTGACAACTTTAACTTGGGGTTTGTTGAGTTGTGTCAGATTCATTTATTGCAACAACGACTTCTATTGTGTCATTTTCCTGACGACGAGACGACTGCTGATCCACTTCTACTACTGGAGAAGGTGACAATGTGGAAGTATTGTCGGTGGTAGAAAGCGTACTTGGACTGCTAGGTATTGTACTTGATGAGGGCGTGGTGGTTGATGGAGGACATCTCTGTACAGAAGATGTCATATCATTGAAGTCCAAAAGGTTGAGATTGGCTACAGAGTTGGTAACTTGGACGCATCTACCTCTGCAATATTCGTGCTCACAAAGAAGAAAGCACGAGTTGTCTTCGAAATTTTGGACTGAAGAGAAAAAATCGTTGAGCTTCCCACGGATATTGACGCAAGTTTCTTGTCCATTAAGTTGGTATTCTGTTCTGACTCCTGAAAATTGAATAGCGTTAAAATAAATAGCTTGCACAAAACTAATCTAAGTCGTCATGAATTTTAAAAATTCACCTCTGAAATGAGAATCTTCAAAGAGAATCAGTGGAGCTGCATTTGTGACTAGGCCAAGATATGAGATCAGTCCCAATACGGTCGTGAAGAATGTTTTTCTGTGCAAGTGACTCATGCTAACAACGAAACAATTTTGTATATTGCTTCCCGTAGGCCGGTGTAGGAATACGGAAAGCTCTGGCCTTCCGCCAAAGGATCTAAATGCTTATTTTTCAATTTAGTCTTTGAAATCCAAAAAAAGTTGCGTAGCGACTTCTCACTTTTGAATCGTAAGTCTGAGTTATCTTTCCAGACATGTAGACAGTTGAGCTGTCCGTGTGTTTACTTGGGGGTGGGTTCAAGTGATTGATTGATGGAGAACATCCGATCCTCTTTATATGCATCGTAATCATCAATTAAATTCCGTATCGATTTGGTGACCGCAATGTACGGTGGCTACACGTTTCCTCCTCGCTGCGGTTGCTTGGGGCGGCTGTGTTTACGATAATGAATTGATAAGGCGACTACTACAAAAGTGGAGATAAGGGTCCCGTCAGCAACGCTTAATTAATGCGTCAAGGATGCATACTACTCATTGAGTAGTATTCCAAAAGTCAATCAATGAGAGGTTGACCAAAACCACAAAATTACTACTACCGGAAAAAATCTGAACCGATAACCGTCCAGCGAAATACGTCATCAATTTCGGACTAGTGTGGTTAAATACTAAGTGGTGTTTATGCTTCACGTCATCGTCACGTCCTCCTTCAAATCCGATTTTTTGATTGGCTGAACGAAATTATCACTACGACAATTAAAAATTTTAACCAATCAAAAAATCGGATTTGGAGGAGGACGTGACGGTGACGTGAAGCATAAACGCACCTCTAGTTGTGGCTTGATCTTGTCCTCCTCGCCACAAAGGTTGACCCTTACTCGCCTTTTGTGGAATAGAGTTGAGCCTTCACTGCATGTACATTTAGGATTAGTACAACGCTAATCTCCGTTTACGCGATCAAAACTTTATGTAATTTCCTGTTGTGTCTTACAATCGTCATAACTTGGTGAAAAAAAGTCAACAAGAAAATCATGTGGACTGAAAGTTAATCAGAATTTGCCTAATTTCGTACCATGACATTACTAAATTTTTATAATTTCGGTGCTAGTTTATAGTTTACGCATGCCAAGTGCATCATGAGCTTAATTGGTTCGGTTTTTGCATATAAAACGAGACGTGCAGGTATTCATTGAGTAGTAAATTTGACCATGCAGCAGTTAGCATGTTATGTACATACGACATATGCCATTCACTTACTCATCCATCGGATATTTAATTAATTTCATCATTTAATTTTGACATATTTGTTAAAAAATACATTACAAAATCTTATTTTCTGTTCTTTGATAAAAATTACAACGCCTGATTACTTATGAAGTTTGTTGGATATCACACTCAACATCAATCCAGGAAGAACCGCAGTAGTAATAATAATAATAATAACTAATTATAACAAGTAATTATTTTCCTATTTGCTGCTCTTGACCATCCTTTCGCACTCATTATTGCATACAATGTCATGTTTGATAATATACAGATAGTTCTCCCATGCAATTACATAAATACATATGTACATAATTATCACCAAGTCTGCTAGATTGTACAACAATAAGTATATGCAATTGCTCATTCGTTATCTTTATGTTATATTTTTCGTATCATGCCATTGCAGTGTCCGGAACTTTTACTTACTTGCTCATCAGGCATTATTTGCATATCCAATAATGACCCATAATCTGTATTTATACTAAACTGACAAATAAAAATAATAATCAATAAAAAATCTACAGTGCATATGTACATACAGACGTATGTAAATGATGGCTCCATAAGCCGAGACTAAAAACTACATACATAGGTATGCAACAGATAGTAAATAACTTGGCAGTCCAGTTTGCCCCCTTTTTCAGTTGCAAAACATTTAGGCAATAGTCCCATCGTAATGAAAATCTTTGTCTTGAAAACAATGAAGAGTTCAAGTACTTACATAAATTACATATGCATGCATTCATATTAACTGAAATTCCTCCACTCGTATGGAATTTAAGCTGTTTATGAGACTAATTTTCCTCTCAAACATCATCAAGTGGAACAAATCACCTTATTCACGCTTGGTTTAGTTTGGATTCATCATTTGCTATGCTAGAAAGAAATGTGTGAATTGGCGATGAAAGGTGCAACTTTTGGTATATCGTGGTATTGTCTACTACAAAAATGTGGGGTTGGTTATCTACTAATTTTAACAATGCAGTGGAATCTTCTCAAAAATGTGAAAAAATTGCTACGCATTCCACATTTCAGTCAAGGCCGTCTTTGTTCAATGCATGAGAATCTGAGAATATCCATTTTCACCTGCGTTTTATTAGTCCCAATTAGGATGCAATCTCAAGTACTAAAATAATTCCACTAATGAGTAATTTTGATTACAACTGGGTCATGAAACCGAATATTTATTTTTCAATTTTGAACACAATAATAAGTTTTGAATTTACAATTTTCGAAATATCTGAGCATATACAAAACTGTATAAAAATACTATGTTTTTTTCAATTATGTTGTGGACTAACCGAAAGTAAAGAATCACAGATGAAAATACATGAATAATTTAAGAACTAGCGATTTTGGCTGAACAAATTCTTATCCGAGAGTGTTGTAATAAGCTGGGGCAGAGTACCCGTAAGCTCCATATCCGTTGTAGGCAAGTGGGGCAGCGTTGTAACCATAGGCGTGGACGGCTGGGCTTCTGTATCCGGTCACGACTGGGGCTCCAGCAGAGTAAGTGACTCCAACGGGGGAGGTGACATGTTGGACGATTGGGGTGTGGGCAGCATAGGCGTGGCTCTCAGCAACCGAATATGCAAAGTTTCCTCCAAGTCGGTCGCTCTTGATGACCGCAGAATCGAAAGCTGGGGCTCGGGTCAGATAAGTTCCGGCAGAGTAGGCAACTGGAGACGAAACGAGTCCGGCGGAAGCGACGGCGACAAGGGCCAAGAAAACGAGAGCAGACTGCAATACAGAAATTTCGTTTAAACAAATGCTTACAACATTTAGGGACCTTTAATGAAGTCACTATCAGTCCAATGGAAACTATTCTATTTACCTGCATGATGATGATGAGGATTTGAGTTGAAGCTTTGGACTTTGAAGTTAGGAATGAGGTTGCAAATGTGATCTGATGTCTGGAACTCAAACTTTTAGTCTTTATATACGCGATTCGGTCCGCTAGCTTGAATTAGATAGTGCAAATATGATGATACACTAAATAATAGCATCAGGTCGTAAGATTAAGGATGTAAAATACGAGCATCATTTACATCGAGACCATGAACAACCTCCGGTTTTTTGTCTCATCCAGGATTCTTTTACAACCTACACACGAGAACTTGAGGGAGGGATGATGATGACGATATTTATGTGACGTAGAAAAAGGCATTTGGCCCTCCATTACATCTTGGTGTATTAACAAGAGCAGGTGAAATATTTTGATCGACATTAAATTTCTTGAGTACTGCATACGCGTAATTGAGGTCTTATTGATGCAAAAAATGAATATATGTAGTTGTAACGGTGTGGATAAATCTAGAGCAGAGCGTGGAATATTAAAGCATGATTGAGGCAACTAGATCCGCAACTAAAGAGCATTCCTGATGCATGAGTAAAGGTGAGTATATAGTAAATTAGACTTGAATGAAACTGATGCTTCATTAGCGTTGCACATATTTAATTCCACTATTCTCTCGTCTTTGTGAATTATTGATGACACAGAATACTTAATAAATCAAAGCAATACTAAAAGCCAAAACCAAACTCTCTTACATTTGGTGGATTGAGTTACAAAATGTTTGGTAACTCTGCACAAAGTAAATAAATATGTATGCCTAGCGTTGAGAAGAACCAACCACGCCCTTGCAAGCCTTTTATCGTGCTTGGATCATATTCTGTAGCACTCGTCCATTGCTGTAATTGTACGTCACATTATAGGGCGTCTCAATTTTAATCAGCGTTTTTAGCTCAACATGAGAACTATGTTACTAACTATACTTATTACACACAATGTATGCCTACCAAATGTTGATCTCGATCAATCTCAACTTCTTAAACTTTGTCCGTTCCACGCATAAACATGTCGGAAATAAACTCTTTGATCCTCATCGTGATTCGGGAGTCAATAATCCATTTTGGACTACACCTCATTTAATTACTTGACAACAATTACATTTCACTCTGGAATCTGCCTCCTTTCTTATCAGCATTTCTGCCAGAAGCTTTGCTTGAAGTAATTTATCAATTATGTAGTTCTTGCATATTTCCATAATCTTGCATATTTGTATGTAGAACCTCGAATTGCTAAACTGATTTATTATGCTGTGAATGATAATTCATTTACTGCCGCCTTTATACTTTTTTTCCAAAATTAATCAAGTTTGGATGATGTAAAGAGCACAGATCGCACGTTACAAAGTCATAGGACATATAATTTCGCTGATAATTTGGAATATGCATGTTTTATTTAATATCCAGAAGTACCATCAGATTCATAGCTATTTTAAACAAAGCTTCACAGTAAATAATCGTTAATAATTAAGGCTTTGTGGGAGTATGGTACAACATGCAAATAACTAATATC
Source organism: Folsomia candida (assembly GCF_002217175.1). Classification (NCBI taxonomy): domain Eukaryota; kingdom Metazoa; phylum Arthropoda; class Collembola; order Entomobryomorpha; family Isotomidae; genus Folsomia; species Folsomia candida. Next base: position 19,937,765 of record NW_019091193.1, on the reverse strand, counting down.
ATCAAAATTCACGTGCAAGCAATAGCTTGAAAGTACGAAATATGCATGCATACGAACGCCTAATTTGTGGCTTGCAATTATTTGTATGTGGCCGATTTTCCCATGAATAGTGCTGGAGCGATTGCAACAATCAGTTATTCGAATACTATTTGCAGTATTTAAAAAATAATATTCAAGTTTACTTAAAATTATAGAAACTCTTCTTCATCCGCTCTACCTCATACGTAATGTCTGAAAAATGTCACATGTAAAATATTAAATTATTCACAAAAATATTTCGAATGAAAGCTATAATGCATCGGTGAATTGATAATAAGAGACATCCGGCTTCTAAATTTTCCCGAACTACGATGGCACATGTAGTGATGTCGCAATATGTATGTATGTACAAATGCATATATAATTGGATATAATTAGAATAATTACATCAGTATTATTTCATGTAATCATGCTTCTCGAATAACAATTTACAACAACGCTACTATACAAATGACCACGCGATCGAAGTAATAAAAAATCTGATTCAGGATTTGGTCTGCATTCTGCCTGTCATTTTATGAGATGATCTTACAAGTGTTTAAATTGTAATTGATTATCTATTGTCAGTTCTTAATATCATTTATTAAGCCACACAGAAAGTCAACCTTCCCAACATGCATTATCATATGTGATTTTTCATCCTTAATTATAATCAGATCAAGATAGTAAAGTCAATCATTTCCTTGAACTTGAAATTCTGACACAAATAGATGACGTTGAAGATTCGTCTCGTATTTAGTCGTAAAGAGCAGAGCACAATAATTATAATAGTTTGTATAATTCAAAATGCAGTACAAACTTAAATAATGAGGGATTTCACGTCAAGTTCGTAACCTACGTAACTGCGTTAGGTTTGTAAGTTTACACACTCTTGACGTGAGTTGACTTTGTAAACATTTTCGTAAACTTTTTTTAGTAAAAAAATATCGTATATAAAACGTCATCAAAATGTTGCTAGCCAACTTTATCCTAGCTTACACCAAATGAAATGTAATTCTTTTTGACTTTTTTGCTTAAAATATCAGTTTTTCAGGAATTACACAGCCATTTCTTATGTCACAAAGTTCTATAATATACCAAAATGATCGTATGATCAAGACCGATTGATTGACACCCTGGATGAAGTGTGTCAATTTAGCCCGGATTTGACATTTGGGGGCTGGTCGGATAGCGACCAATATTTTCGGCTGGCAGCAATCTTTTGTTGAATAATTAAATTAATTTGCACGAGATCACAAAAAATTTACAATAGACAGTGACAATTATTTGTCTCTAAGACAATTTCAACCGAAAATGCAAGTATCAAACCTCGAATTATTTACGAACTTTTATTTACGAACCAAAAACATGCTTTTGAAGTGCGTAAGTTTCGTAAAAGTTCGTAAGTCAATTTTCCTTAGAAATGTGTGTAAAAGTTCGTAAAAGTTTGTAAGCTTACAATCTTACGCAGTTACGAAGGTTACAAACGTTGACGTGAGTTCCCTCAATGTACTTAATTAATTTTATTCCATGTCATGCCACACGCAGAATTTTGGTAAGACGACGCCATAAATACAAGCCGACATTTATTTATATTTGCACGAAAGTAATTGAAGCGTAGTAAATAGAGGAAAATTCCATCCAGCTCAAGAAAACGGGTGTATGTAGAGATGAATGATGAATTTATGCACGGATTTATTTTTCCAAATTGGTGGGAAAATAGTCTTAGAAAACAATATTTTTACTAGTATTCCTATAAATTCAGTCAGGCAGACAGGTATTCACGAACCAGTGTGAAGTAAATTACAAGAGTCATTAAAGCCACGCATAGTTGATAGTGGGGGCTCCATATATAAGAATTCTATGCTAGCATTTGAACGTTACTTTCATTTAAGAAGTCGTTGATCTATTTTAATAAAACTGGGTGGTAAATTTTACATTTTCAGAAAACTGTGTACTCTGCAACAATGCATCAGAATCAGACTCGCAATGGTTATGTACAGGTAAAACAACATTTCCCATTTTAAACCCCAAGACTTTCTACAAATAATAATTGTTACAGAAATTCGTGACGTGTGCTGGAAACAGACCACCCCTATTTGAACTTCAATCAGATTTAGAAGATGTCAACAACCTCTGTGCGATCCAAATGAAAAATATAGTTCAAGCTGGCCTTCTATTAATTATTTTAATTCTGACCCATTTGCCAATCTAAAGTACAAAGAAATTAAAATACAATAAAAAGTATACTCATAATATCTACTACTCGTCCATCGCATCGCCGTCACCATCATCTTCGCGAATGTATAACACGTTATTACAACGGATCAAAACTTCGCCCAGCAAACCAGTCGACTCTCCATTTACATATTCCTCCGTCTGCGCCATCTGAAAATAGCGATTCGTCAAATTAAATATTATGTGATGCCGGGTTAGTATATTTTATATTTAGATATCAGATCATATAGCACCAATTACCTGAACATTCATGTATCCATCAACCGAGACAAGGTATCCTTTGTACTCCGGTCCCCACTTTAACTTAACAATCACCGATTTGCCAGTGAGAGAATTAAGAAATGGTTTTGGATTCACGGGCATCGCCATCTAAAAAATCCAAAAAATGAATACTGATTAGCAATTTCCCTCTTCAGAAATAAATGACGATAAAAAATATTTTATTTAATAGGTCGGTTTTATTATGTATCAAAACTTGGACAAATTAATCAACACTGACTATTAACTAACCTTGAAGAATTGGAAGGTTCTCAACTTTTATAGAAAGAACGTTGAAATTTGTTTTTAAATAATTGTAATTAAATTATTTACTGTTCTCGAGAAATAATATTTCGATTTTGAGTGAGTGGTTTTTAGATCACACAAGAAGACGCGAACGAAAGAGCGACCGGCTTACGAAGCAAGGCGGTCGAAGGCTCCGTATGCCCCAAACAGCAATGAAATAGTCGGCTATGCATGCACAAAGTGAAAGCAGATTTTCTCAAATTTCAGCATCACATGACCGTTTGACCATAAATTTGGATGGTTTTATTGCACTACTTGTAGTTTCATACTTAAAAAACATTGGTTCCTAATTTTATCATATTTTATTCACAATAAATTATTGTATTGTACTGTAAGACTGATAGAAAGGAAACTTGAGACATACTACGAAATTATATGATGGGCAAATTGAGATATTGAGACATTTCCACATTAGTTTCTCATATTTAGAGAAATTGTCTCATTTGTAGAAATTGACGCCGCACGTGAAATGTTTAGTTTTATTGCGCTATTTACTGGAGAACACGAAGAAGGAGGGATTTAAGGAGGCGAGATTCGTAGGTCACGGTGTTCTTGCCGAGGTGGAGAGGCGAGTCCTCCAATGGCGACTCTATCAACGTTTTCACATTTCTGCCAAACGCTGCATTAAAATATTTGTTCTTTAAACAGAGAAAAATGGGATGATAATTAATTTCATGCCTCATTACATTCGCAATGTTGCAAAAACTGGATACAGTCTTGATAAACGTTGTCTCGTACATTTGTGGTGTGCTTGGCCCCCTTCTCCAACATAGACAGAAAACAACGCTTGGCATAAAACCTAATTTAATTTTTAAGAAGCAGATAAAGCACAACTGTTATCATGATTAAGAAATAATTGTTAAATCCTGTGTACCAAGTGTCAGTTCCAAGTTTTTTGCTGTATGGTTCTAAACTTTTGATAATTCTAGAAATTCCAAAGTCGTAGTTCCCCTATTCAAAACAAATTCATTGTATTAAGTGTATTAATTCATAGTTAATACGTAGTTCAATAAATTAATCATCAAATTAAAATCTTAATTAGATTAATTATAATGCTAAATTAAAATCCTTACCTTGGCACAGTACAGGGTCCCGATAACCATGTTAACTATGCACAAGTGGAACAGTTTCTGCTCCGGATTATCAAACGCAACTTGTTCTTCCTCTCTCTCAATTTTTCTCATTAGTTCTTCAGCCTCTTCGTTTTGGCCCGTCATGATGTAAGATACGCACAGGTTTGCAAGGACAATGGCACTTACATCAAGGACCTAAAAAAGTCGCACAAGTGTTTTAACTAAATAATTCCCTGTAATTGACTTATTCTCAATTAATAAGACTTTAATAAGACGTTATGTGAATTGTATTTATTTACGTGAGCATAACTCTTCTTTACGATTGCTTCATAGAAACTTGCAGCTTCTCGAAACTTATTCTCTTGCATAAAAATGACATGTGCAACGTTGAGTTTCCACACATCCACCTCATTACAAAATTCGACGGATTTTCTAAAGATTTTTTCCACCTGAAACAAGTCCTTGCGTGTATTTGCATATTATCACAAGATCGGAGTACATGGCATGGGGATTTTATTGTAAATACCTGCGCATAGTTTTCCTTATCCCAAAATATTTTTGCTTGCGACATCAACACCGGAATGTATTTGCTATTTCAATTAAAATTTAAAGAAATGCTCCTTCTGTAGAATATTCGGGAGTAAAAATATTAAAATTTATACCTTGCTAGCATTTCATCATATTCTGTACAAAGCTTGCTTGCAACAGCATCTTGACCAACTCCCTTTGACTCGGTCACCTGCTTGGTCAGTTTTCGTAACGCTTCCGCCGTTTTATTGGATAATTCGTCCAACTTTCTGTATCCTTCTTCTGGTGAAGTTTGTTGAGTAATCATTGCATCAAACAAGTCGTACATGAACTAAAATTTTAAACATGAAATAGCTTAATTTTTATCATTTATTATACACAAAAATTAATTTGCTCAATTACATATGTATGTATTTACCCACCGGTGTTAAATACTTGTACGTAAGATGAGCATAATCCGCCAATACGTCTGCTGCTAGATCATAGCATTCATATTTGCAGTAGAGTAGTAAAAGGTTTTGGAATGTTTCCGGTGGAAATGGATTTTGTGATAAAAGAAACTGCAGTTTTTCAAATCCTTCCGTTGGATTATTTTCCATGTTTAGAATTGCTTGATTGTGCAATGTAATTGCATCCAGTTCGTCCTCATTTCTGGGCGGCATGTCTGTCAAAGCTTCACGAGCTCCTTTCGCTAAAATACCATTGTGATTTTAGTTCGTTTTTCTTATTTTTTTATTCTGATGTCGATTACGGTATTACGATTTTGAATGTCGAACTCGAAGGCGGCCTTCAAGTTGAAAGCTTCAATGAATGCAGTGTCGTGTAGAGTCAAAGTGTTGCCAACGCTCGGGAGCTCAATTCCTTCTGTCATGACTCCCACTCCCATTTCCGGATGTTGACTCACCTCATTTTGAATTATGTCGGCTGTGGGAATTTATTTTTTAAATGCGTATTAAAAGTTGCAGATACACATTCACATTCCACTTATGTATTATGGATATATAACATACCAATATGTTTTGCAGCCATCGGAATATTCTGGAGTCGATAATGCGTCAGTGCCATGTTGTATGAACAGTGCGGGTCATAACCAATCACTTGAGAAGCCGCATTAAATCTTTGTAGAGCTTCGTCATATCGACCTTCCTTGTATAAAAGACAGCCTCTGTTGATCTCTGTGTCAGGGTCGTCCTTTGGACACTTATCGACCAAGGTCTTGGCATCTGCTAGCTCGTCTGCTCCGTTCTTAATTGCTGCCTGGAGCTTTAATATCTGTGTTGAAATATATAAATTATTGTTTGTCGCGATTAGAATATTAAATTTGAACAATAAAAACTGAAATTTATACCTTTCCCTGGAATTCTGCATTTTCTATTTGACACGTCGCATCCATCGCTTCATTGTAGAGACACGCATGATACAGAGACTGGGCGTAATAAAGTCGATATTCTTCAGCTTTGGGAAACAAGTACAAAAGTCGCTCGTATGCCAGGGTTGCATTTGTAAAATCTTGGCAGTAAAAGTAGCAATAGCCAAGTAACGATAATGCTGCACGACTCTAAAATCAATTAGGATTTTTAACATATTAAGTCAAACATGAAATTGATGATTTTGGAGCATTTTGTTAATTCTGAAAATACATTGGGATGAAATTCTAACTGGTCCTCCAAAACGAGTATGGCGTCCTTAAATTGCTGCTCTTTGATCTATCAAATAATTAAACACGTTATTATTCGTGCATGTGTACATAACCTCGATAAAGTTTATGTGACTCACCAAAGAATAAATAGCTTTGGTGTAGTCTCCTTCCCGAATTTCAGCACTTGAAGGTGGAGCCATTTAATGTTTTTAGTGACTAATTTTAAGTGAGATTTTGGTTATTTTGGTATTTAAAATTTGTCTTTACGTATCAGAATTGGTAATGCGACAGTGGAATTCATATGCGGGTCGGGGTAGGAGTATGGATGGATGGCGATGCAGGTATGTGTTGTGAGCACGGTTGCTTAGAAATGCCTCATATGCATGCATTACAGACAGACTATAGGTACGAGTTTTTATTACGTAGCCAATTTATTAAGAGCACTTTATTTTTTAAATGTGAACTTAATGCTGAATATTGGAATTTGGAATCATGAAACGATGTACATGTATCGATTTTTTAACTGTTGTCATTTTTGATTTTGCTGATATACAAAAAATACAAATATTTTATACTAAAATTACCAGGATCGAACGACTCCACCGAAGGCGAGTGGGGCAGCATAGGCGTGAATGGCTGGGGCGCTGTATCCGGTCACGACTGGGGCTCCAGCGGCGTAGGTGACTCCAACGGGGGAGGTGACGTGTTGGACGATTGGGGTGTGGGCAGCATAGGCGTGGTTCTCAGCAACCGAATAAGCAAAGTTTCCTCCAAGTCGGTCGCTCTTGATGACGGCAGAATCGAAAGCTGGGGCTCTGGAGATGACGGTGGGGGCAGAGTATGCGATTGGAGTAGAAACGAGTCCGGCGGAAGCGACGGCGGCGAAAGCCAGGATGATAGCGACGACCTAAAAGTAATTTAAGAACAGGCATTAGAGTTCGCTCAAGTATTTGCACATATCGAAAATTAGTTTCTCTGATTAAAGTTTGAATTTCTTTTGCTACCTGCATGTTGATGAGGTTTTGGGAGGTTGATAATTCACAAAGTGAAAGAAAGTGTGCTGATTGCAACTGAAAGTGATCTGGTATCGATTCCAGGGACGAAGGTGCTTTTATATTGCACACTTTTTTCGCTGGAGAGGTTGCTGCTAGTGCATAACCACACCCTGCAGCCTATTTCACCCTGTAAAATACAGGCCTGCTGGTCCCGTCTTGGTGACGGAGTTGGGATGGACTTCATTAAGACGCGTTGTACGCCAGACAATTGTGTAATTTCACCACAAAATTCATTCCACATCAATAAGTAATCCGTAGGTACAAGTAGGCAGTGAATATGTAAATGCTAAGCATATGTAAATATCCCTCGTTGTACTTGTGGTAGGTTTCACAAATTATGATTTGGTAAATTATCAAGACATGATAATAAGAGAATGAATTGGTTATGCTTATGTAGGTATTGTTGAACGACGATGATTTTTTAATCTGAACTGTGTCCCTCCCCTTTGCCAACAGTTTCTGCGCTTCCTTAATCATCCAGCCAAATAGGTACGTAACCCAACCAAGCCCAATCTCTTGGGTTGAAGTACGACATATCATGCATATGAAGTAATATGAACGAACAGTGCAAATACAGGAGCTCAATAGACGTTTTTATCATGGATACCCATCGCGTGCACATAAATACACATGCATTCACTAATCCTAAGGGCAAGATTCCCTTCTCACTTTGCTATCTCAAATCTCATCAATCACAATTAATTTCATTTAGTGATCTGGTTATGGACAAATACACAAAAACTACATCCTAATGTGGGATTAATCAGTACGAATCTGATCAAGTATGTATATACGACGTATTTGAATTTTACGACAAATATATAAAACTATTTGGATGAAAATTAAATAATTTTATTTAATTAAAATATACATAAAGCCGATGTCAAACTTTTAAAAATCATTCAACGAAATTGCTGCAAAAGAACAATATAATTTACTAATTTTGCTTGCTGCACATAATCAGCTCAAATGGTGACGAGATTACGAGACAGCGATTAAAGAAAGTGAGACAGTTAAAGGAACGACCTTGAAGCCTACAGGAATTAGAACAGATGCCAAAGTTACAAAAAAACGAGTCAAAGAATTTCTTGCTGGGCAATCAGTAATGCATTTGTCAAATGTATTGATTGTGCACATATTCCCATCAGCAACATTAACATGGGAGTGGTCATCTTTGTTTTTAATCCAGTCCAACCGGATTTCAATACACTACAGACTTGTTACGATGCGACATAATTTTTTGGCAAAACTGAGATTACACAGGATCATGATTCAGAGCTGCGACAGGAGACAGGATCTATTTTGTCTTTCCATTTGCATCGTAAGATTATTACCTTAAAACGCTGGTTCTTAAACCATAAGCCTTTATCCTCCATTGTCATGAAGTATTTAATACAAAATTAGATCAATTTTAAGATTTTGAGGTGCGGTTCCTCATTTGTTTCACTTATTTCATGTTTCACTCCTCGTTCGAGAGTTGAGTGGCGTGCTGCGTGCTGTTGAAACATTAACTACGGTGAACCAATTTCGTCAAGTTTAATAATGAGCCATTATGATGACAGGACAGCATCACTATCACTAGTACATCATTACCAAATAAATATTTTCTTGTACCAGAAGCAATGAAAAAAGTATTTCAGGTAGAATTAACAGATCGTATGGATGACATCTTGAAGTGATTTATTCACAAGCTTACAGGGTTCAACTGTCCCCTTCTTCAGGTGTAAACGTGTACAAGATGAAATTATTTATCCTCTAAAAAAGTATTTATTTTAAACGAAGAATATGGACCAATTTTAAAAATCACGACATATGTAACCGAAGTTTGAAATTTTGCTCGGAGTATATTTTATAATAAATAATGAATGTTTGTGTGCACTGGGTATTTCATAATTTTGTATCAATGCTTTGACAATTGATGTATAGAATTCACTTCAGAAAAAAATCCTCATAATTGGTGCAGCTATCCTGTACAAACGCATGTGTGTGTCTGTGCTTGCAATATGAATATTTGTTAATAAGGGGTGGAACAGGTCGAGGATTTGACAAGTATGAATTATAAAATTGCATCTCAAATAATGCATGCAAATATGTATCACTACTACAACTAGCGTTACTGTATTTAAATAAGACATTTTTTTAGAAAATTGTTGACTTTTCTTTTCACAGAGTTACCTTAAACACAATTGTCATCTCGGCTGTCATGTCCTAATGTGATTGCATGTTACAATTATTAATGTTCTATATTATATGATGTAACCAGGAGGTAATAAACGAATTTCTAGAAAATGTGATCAAGCACGTTAGCTTGATACCGAAAAAATTATTATTACAACTAAAAATGATGATTACCCACGTACATGAGATTGCTATCAAACTAATTGTACATAAAAATAACTGACCTCAGATAGATTTATTGTATTGTCACCATTCCCTCTGTCAAATAAAACGTTGTTTTAAAAATGCCTAATTGTTTAGTAAGAAACCTTCGTCTCCTGCGTACTAATCAGTACTGTAGTATGATGTACAAATGAATACAACTTAACATGGTTGGCTATTGAATCTATAAGATATTTGACCTAATAGATATCAAAAATAGGGTCGTAAGGTACATAAGTTATATGCATACGAAATGCACGATAATAATTAATTAAGTGGGCTTAAAAATCTTGTTTTTTAAATGTATACGCCACCTCTGTAGGTAGCGTACGTTTACGTGCATATAGTGTACGCATTATTTATATGCACCCTTATTTTCAGTTATAAAATGAAATATGTAGTAACCAAATAATAGATAGGTTGGAAACAGGTTGAGATCAGATAGACTACTGCATATGCACTTAGATACTACTGAACCCTGCACAATCAAAATTTCACTGATCGTGATTAACCAGCATCATGTTATAGTCACGTTTGGATATGTGGACGCCACCAATACTGATTCATAAATAAAAGTGCAAGTTGTGTTTATAGCCAACTCAACACATTTTAGTTGTCAAATATGACACAATTACAAGTTGTGCCGAGATACATTACACAACATCTTCAAAACTATAATGAAAATGAACTGATTTGCTTATTTCAGTTTCTCATCGGCCACCGACCGCATGAAATACAGACGCATCACCACCACCACCAACGTTGTTAATAAATAATAAATCCCCCACTAATTGACCCATTGTGACTTTTGAAGTGCTTCATTTCAAATTATTATCAAGTTTTTAAAGAAAGCCTGGATAAATAAGAAAATGAATCAACCGCATAAAAATATAGTGATATTTTTTGTGCTATGTGTATCTCTTCGTATTCCAAGTCCAAGCTACGGGCGCACCATCATAAAAAGGAGTCCACAACTGAGTCTTACAGTGATTGATGATGGAGAGCCCGATTCGACACCTCGGGGACATCCTCCATCCATCGAAGACCTGGAGGCTAGAAGGTAAACGTTCTTCTTTTGGAGTAAATTTTGCATTTCTAGACAATCCACAATGTTTACAATACTCTGCAGACAAGCGTTGGTAGCACTGATTCCTGGTGGTGGTGAGGGTGGAGGGGGAGGTCAGTTGCAAATGCTCACCGACTTAGGCTTAGACCTTGTTGGGGGTTCTGTGAGGAATGCGGGCGAGTTGTTTGCCCCCCTCAGAAATGCGACGAGAAAGGCGACAGAGAACTTTCCAAGATTGGGGGATGTGCTGAATCGGGCGGTTGACGGTAATATAAGCGTTCGCTATTCATCCTGATATTTATTTTATGGTTTTAGACGCCATGTCAGGCCACATTTCATGTCATGTCTAATTTCATGGTTGACTGCGTTGCAGAGTTTAGAGTGTATCGGAAACAAGCGAGCGGGGCGTTGAGAGAAACGGCTTCCTCCAAAGTGAATAACGGTATTCGGATCTTCACCACTGCGACTGCCAGGGGCACCGAGGTCCTTGGGGGCGTTTTTAAGCTCCTACGCAGTCTCTTCGACAACTTCACTCTCGCCATTCAGAACTTGGTGCAAACCTTGTCTCGTGGATTAGCTCGCTTTGCAGAAACAAAGACCAAATTCTTGTCCAGAAACTTTCAACGCGTTCGAAACCTTGTGACAAATCAAAGGTTGTTCCAACCGGCAAGAGATGCTGCAGAGTTGGGTGGTAATTTGGTGCGTGGTTTGGCTGCGGATTTTACAAACATTCAACCACTGGTAAAAAATGCATTATTTTCATTAGGGGTTTTCAAGACCCATGTGGACATATTTTTGCATGCAGTCACTTTCAATACGATCATTTTTTAATTTTCAGGTGAGTGATGGAATCAAAACGAAGCTCACTGTTGGAACTCGTCTCATTCCTCGTGTCAGACTTAGCACAATTCTTGCGCCATTGGGTGATCCCGAACATAAGCCGTGTGCGGAGGATGGAACCGTTGTGGACATTATGTCAGAAGGAGAAAGTGACGGTGGGTACAGCAAAAAGCGCGATGAAACGTCTTCTTCAGACGAAGTTCCTAAAGACATTCTTGACCTTCTTGGTTCCTCAAAATCCGAGAACAAGGTGAAAGCAGAAGGAACAAAAGACGACGCGCCCACATCAACAACCTCCTCCTCAAAAGCGGAGGATGTTGAGAGCAATGAGGTCTTGACAAAAGCCAGCAGTAGTAGTAACCCCACAACGACGACGACACCCGCCCCGTCAACGACCACCGACGGAGAAAGCAAATCCACCACATCCAAACCATCCAAAGAGGGGGAGAAAGCCGGCTCCATAGAAGACTTGTTTGGTATATCCGACTCCAAATCCACGTGAGAGTTACATGCCGGTAAAATAGCTAAAGTGTGATCTGGTCGGTTTAAAAGATTAGGCTAGTTCTAAAAATATGAAAAGTATAAGGAGAATGCCTGAAGGCCAATTTTCGTGCTTACTTCAAGTACGCTCATAGGATTGAAGAATTACAGAGGGTGACTCCTACTCTTACAAAATTGTGATACTGTGATGATATGTAAATATCGAGTACTGGTCAATATGATGAAATTAAGTACTACGTACTTACCAACAGTTGTTCAATAACGACACAAAGTGAAGGTGAATATATTTTTTTACAAGTGAAATACATTTTTATATACTTTTATACAACCGGTTGCCTGCTATTAATGTTGTCATTATTTCTGCGGCCAATTTCGCAAAACCAAAAAAATGGTCAACATTTGTTTACATAAATTGACACTTTTTCATCGTCATCTGGTCATCTTGATATTTGTGGCTTGTGATTTTCCAGACTATTGTAACTTTCACAAATGTTAAAACCTCAATTCAACACAAGATTATAATAATCCTCGATTTTCCACTGTCGTATTTTATGTTACAGGAATGAGTATGCACATACTTGTACCCCATAATCAAGCAAGATATTGGTTAGAAATTTTCAGAGGCGTTTAATTCACAAATAGTCGTGAATGTACATGCAACGTGTCTCGCAGGCTAATTGAACAATATTTTTAGTCAGCATCAAGCCCCACAAAAATGCGACGACTGCAATTAATGTTGAAGAACTTGTTCACCCATTTTCTTTTCATCTCCTGCAAAAAATGTCCCATTTCATTTTCAAATGTGCATCTTTCTCAACCAACGTGCGAAGTGAATTGTAAACATTCAGAGGAAGCATCAGCCAAAAAGTGTGGTGGAGTTGGATAATTGGCAAATAAGACTTGCACACATAGAAGATAGGACAAGTAATTTTGTGTAATTTTTCATCTGCCCCCTCGCCATTGAATTAAAAGCATAGACACAAAAACACTATGGTTGACCTGTCAGTACTAGAGAGACACACGACTTCACTTCTTGCTACTTCCTTCCACATTGCTTATGTCATATGTGGACCAGGCCAAAACAACTCATTTGCTTGTCGTTCAATTTCAAAGCATAAAACAAGTCTTCATCCTAAGACAGCATGATTTTTTTGTACATTTTTTTTAGTTAAGGGAAATAATCCCTAGAAAAATTATCACACGGCTTGTAGAAGCATTTTGCTAGTTTTTTTTTGCATATATGAGTGATTGATTACTGATTTTCATGCCTACAAATTTAGTATGCGAATAATGTATGATAAATGCATTTGCATGTAAGGGATTGGATTTTATCTGTGTACATCTCATGTACATACCTAAATATATATGTACATGTGTACATGCCATTAATATTCCTTCCAATTTAGAAGTCATCATAAAGTTGTACGTACTGCAGTGAATCTGAACTAGTTTTTGATTACTTCAAATTAAATTAACAACGAAATGCAATACATTAAAAGTTGAAATGTTGTTTGCATGTGACGCGCAGTTTAATTTACAATTTTAAAACTTGACAAATTATGTTTCGTTTTGTAGTAATAGCACGCGTAAAATTGAGTCATGTGCTAAGAAGTACAAAGCAACAAAAGACGAATTGACAAGAAAATTAAAAATATTATTTTATGCAATATATATTCTTTATTGCTCTATTTTTTCACAATCAGGAATAGCCACATATATTTTTATTAATATTAAGAAATTACTTATCCTACCTTCAATTAAGCACCTAACTTTTCATGGCTTTAACCTTCTCAGTCATTTCTGGAACCTGTCACATTTACATAAGCAACAAGGGATGAGAATATGAGACAACTGCATGAACGGACTCGATTTAATATGAATTATTATGATATTACTTACTGCTTTAAATAAATCAGCAACCAGACCCAAGTCTGCGACGGCGAAAATTGGAGCCTCAGGGTCTTTATTTATCGCAACAATAGTCTTGGAGTCCTTCATTCCGGCTAAATGTTGAATAGCGCCAGAAATGCCGACCGCAATGTAGAGCTCCTAAACAAATTTAGAAAACATAAACAAAAACATACACAGATATATAAATTCATTCAAATTGTCACCAAAACTTACAGGTGCGACAATTTTTCCAGTCTGTCCTACTTGTAAATCATTGGAAACAAATCCTGCATCCACTGCCGCCCTAGATGCACCCACTCCAGCTCCGAGGAGATCAGCGAGTTCATATAAAAGTTTAAAGTTGTCTCCATTCTTCATTCCTCTGCCTCCACTGATTACAGTTTTGGCACTGGTCAATTCGGGTCGGTCGCTTTTAGCCAATTCTTGCTTAACGAATGAAGACAAATCATTTTTATATTCCCCGTCAGCAGCTTTTTCTAAGGCACCCGAGCCACCACCAACTTTTGCTGCTTCGAAGGATGTTCCCCGGACACTCAAAACTTTTATCGCGTCTGTGACCTTTAGCGTCATCACAGCATTACCTAATTCATGCATAAATATACAACGTACGGAATTCAATTTTTTTAATCCCCAAGGGCTAGTGTATTGATTCGTCATAATCAAAAGCAATACGATTCACAGGCATACCCGCATAAATTGTACGAGTAAATGTTTCCTCGTCCTTTATTCCAATGACGTCTGATACCGGAGATACATCTAGCTTTGCAGCCACTCGTGGTAGCAGGCCCTTTCCGAAGGCGGACGCTCCAGCAATGATATGGGTGAAATTAAACTGTTTATGCGATGCCAAGATCAACGGGGTTAACCTTTCTGGCAAAAAGCCTTCAAATGCTGCATTATCTGCAACTAGGACTTTTTTAACTCCTTCAACCTTTGTCAACTGATCGGCAGCCTAATGTTTTCATAAAAATGAAATACAATTTGAGTTAATAATTTATTTTGCATGTTAATTGATGTATACTTTTTTATGGCCATACTTTTGAACAATTGCTTCCAATTACAAGGCATGTAACTTCATGCCCGATTTTATTTGCTGCTCCGATGGCATTCAATGTTATAGATTTCAAACTGGCATTATCATGTTCAGCAATTACTAGAGTGCTCTTCAGCCTTCGTAGTACCTGGAATAAAATACAAAACAATCAAATCTGCAGACATATTTTCTATTAAAAAAAATTATTGATCTGCATAAAATTTTGGGATATCTGATATTCATTTGGTCCATCAACAGGAAATATGATAAAGTAAACGATCGATTCAGTTTGTACATAACAAAACCTTGAGACAATTCCAAGTATTTGTACACGCAAACGGAAGCAATTATGAAAATCGTAATCGATAATCAATGCATGTATTGCCCATGGAAGGTACACATGAGACGAGAACATGAGACAAGTCGGGTTGGTTTTTGAGTGCGAAATCTTATGATGTGACTTACTCGGGAGAAACAGATGACGGAGAAGCGGAATAGGAAAGATAAACGCAACACTAAATAACTACTGCTAAAATTTCATATAAGTCCTGAGTAAATATTTGTCCCAACGGCTCGTGTTTATTGTAGCTTAATACAGACGACAATGATTACAATTAGAATTACTTATCATCACGTTGTTATCAGTTGCGCATGAACTGAACTTCAAACTTGAACCTGATTTAAAGGTAATTGCCTTGTCAATTTGAGTCTCAATTTGACACCCACAAATTACTCACAATTAGCCAGTTCAGGTTCAGTCATTATTCATTAATTTTTGTCATCAGCCGTTGATCCACATCCAACAAATCTCAAACCAAACAATAATATTTGACGGTTGTTGACCACTCGTTTTTTAGAACAATTGACAATTATAGGTGTTCTTTTGAGCTACAGGTAAAGTCAATAGACAAAGACAATGGTGTGATAATTGATAATTATTATAGTTGTGACCATTTTTATTCATGTGACTACCGCAGGTTTGCAGCAAGTCCCGAGTTATAAAAGCATACATTTCACTTTTCTGCGATCAGTGATCAACAAGAAAATAAACTGGCTGCAGCTGGACAAGTCCTCAAGTCGACAAAGATGTTTGTTGCTACATTCGTTCGACAGTAAGTTTTATTCTGCTTGTCCTGCTAATACAATTTTATGCAAAGTTACATTTAACAAATCTATTTTTTGAAGTGGGGAAACCAAACTTAATGCAGCTAAAATTATCCAATCTCGAACTCATGGAGAGCTGTCAGAGAAGGGAATATTAATGGTGCGTGCGTGCGTTTTAAATATAAACTAATTAGCTAATTAATATATAAACTTTGCTCTTTTCATATAGGCTGAGCATTTGGGTCGTCATCTGACCCATGAACGCTTCACACGTGTATACACTAGTGACCTGCAACGATGTCATGACACAACTCTCAATATATTGAAACATTCCAGTCACCCTCACCCTGAACTTGTATTGGAGAAAAATCTGCGAGAAAGGGTAATTTTGACACGTGAAAAGATTGCAAACTTTAGGTGACACTGTATATTTTATTTGTATCCTGAAATTTACAGGACTACGGAGATTTAGAATTTAAACCAACACAAGCTATCTACGATATTTGTAGTGAAACTGGGCTAGATACCCATGCCGTACCTCTCCCTGGCGGAGAACCTTATGAAGAAACAAAGAAACGAACCGCAAAATTCTTAAATGTATGTAGTTATGCATACATGTCTAAACTTACTGACGCACTGTTCAGTTGTGAATTTAAAAAATAATCGGTTTCAGATGCTCGGCAAACTCGCTGATGCTTCCAGTGAACCTGAACACGCTCTGGTTGTTACCCATGGAGCGTGGCTAATGTGTATGATGGACTATTTAGCAGATAGCAGAAACACCCATTACGATATTGAAGAATTTCAGGATAAGTGGCTTAAAAATGGTCCCCCCAACACAGCGACCACGCGGTTTCTCATTCATCCATTCAAGAATGGGAATGCAAATGAAAAATCAAAACGAAAACTGCAAATCGTCCACGTATATGACACCACGCATCTTCCAGAGCATTTCAAGAATTAGTACAAGGCAATAACTTCTAACAAAGTACCAAAATCTAGTCAGTTAGATAACAACCTAAATCTGAACTGAACTTTAATATTTATCCAAACCTTGAAATTTTGTCGTAACGAAAGAACGTATGCAGATCGTAATTTGTTTTCAATAATATGCACTTTTATCTTAGCTGATAATTATCAACATTTTGATTTTTGCTTATTAATGTATGCATCATGTATTACTTAAAATTAAATGGGAAAATGAAATAAAAACTTTGATAACCACAATCAAACTTCGTCAATTCAGTAGAGTCTACTTTTAAAACTTTTAATCCCAGCCGTGCATAATAGTGTTGTATAAATACCAACATCAAACAATTACCTGTTGTAGGTGACGATTACTTGACGCAGAAGTTCGGCAGAACATTATCACGGTCCGGGGTGATATCGTCCTATCCTAGTCAACTTTGGTGAGTACCTAAATAAGGCAAACGCTACAATTTTATTAACATCCTATACAGTAATTTACAAAAACTCAAAGTTGCTCAATTGAAATTTGAATAATCCAATTTCGATTATTCATGCATAACAGAGGAATTCATTTTAACAAATTGTTATAAGAACTTGAATCATTCAAGTTGAATGACAAATGAACAGAAACAAAACCCACCTTGCAGACGACAACTCGAGGGTTCGCCAAATTTCGCCAATATAAAACGTCTTGTATATATTTCTATTTCTCCTTGTGATATGATGAGTGAACTTTGGCCGGAGGTGACGTCGAGTGGAAGTGTCCAATGGAAACAGGCGAGAATGGGAAATTGGAGATTTTTAAACAGCGGGCACACAATCTCCTCAGTCAGTTTGGCCAAATCAACAACCAACACTTGCAAATATCATAATAGGCGTTGAACGAGAGTGAATGTCTCTGAATGAGTCACAAAACTTTTCAACAACTGTCATTCGCAAAATATCTACACAAATCATCAACGGATCACTCAAGGAGACACGGTTCTTGAAATTGTAAGTGTCCTTAGACTGCCCTGTTGGAAACTTTCTTCATCTATTTGAGACTGGAATTTTTTTAACGGATTTCTTGAATCCACGCTTTCACCTTGTTTTGGAATAAACTTTACCATTTGTTCAGCTTTTATGGTGACTAATATTGTGTATTATTTTAGAAACAGGTATATTTCCTAAATCATTAAAAGAATGGCTGACACGGACTCAACCCCCATTGACCCGTCAAAATTACGCAACCTCAAGATCAAAACGGGTGTTGTAAAGCGGTACACAAAGGAAAAGTTAAGCTATGAAAAAGAGGTCACGATGCAACAGGACAAGATTAAGAAATTTGAGGAGGAAGGAAAGGACGAGTATTTCATGAAACAACAGGTCAACTCACTTCGAGAATCGGAGCTCATGGTAAGGCATCTTATTTCGAGATTGTTATAAACTGAGGGTATACTAAACTTGAGATAACTCACCCAAGGAGACACATCCTATTTATTTCTCAATTAGTAAAAGATAGTTTGAAACATAATTAGTATGATGTTTGTTCAGGACATAACATTATCGATACACAGCAATTTCATGAAAACAGAAAAGTGTTTATACTTATAAATATTTTGCAATTTTCAGTGTGAAGGGTTGATCTACGTGCCAATTTTTTAAACTTTCTAATAGGGCCCAATGGTTAACTAAAGTCACTTCGTTTTCATTGACAGAAACTAAGTTGAATTCAATTTGGGATAGTTTTATATAGATTATATTCTTGTTTCAGGTTCCAGACACCCAGAGGAGGTTGGCCGTAAGTACAATAAAAAACTAATGATGCCGTATAATAACAAGTTTTCTATTCAAATATACCAACCTCTAATAATGTCATTACACAGCAAGCCCACAAGGAGTTGATGGAAATGACATCGGATGAAGGCGAATGGGGTACAACCGAGGAGTATAAATCTGCTATTGAAGTCTTGAAGGAAGCTGAGCCTCATCTTCCATCAACTTCCATTCCATGAAAAACTTTCTTTTTCGAAATATGCTCTAAAACACTTGCATAATTTATTAATATATGTAACTACAACTCCGTCCAAACTATCGCAACTGCGTGGCTAAGACTAACTAAACTAAATTGGTATGCCAGTAAATTGATCAATTTTTACCAAATCATTCGCAAAGAAAGACTCGTCTAGCCTACAAACACTTTCTCTTAAACAAAGTTGTGTTTGTGACTAAATATGCTTGATAATTCAACAATGTCTTGATGATTAATAGAAGAGTGCTTGAGTGAGGTGATTATTAAGAAAATAGTAATCCGCTAAACCTTGTTTATTGCCTAATAATAATTAAACTTCCAGGTAAATGATTGTACCTATTGCCATAATATTTAATTGGTGAAGAGGATGGATTTTGATATGTGAATGAAATAAATGATTTTGCATGTAACTAAAATAAAAAATTAAAACAGAAACTCGACCACTCAAAATTCCGTTTTTTAACTGGTATATACATACATACCTAACAGTGCCACTTCTATAAGCTTCGAAATAGATTAAAGAAATACGAAACTAAAATGGCGAGCTATGAGTTTGTGGAAGAATTTGACAGTGACGAGGAAGTGACTTCTTTGAGTAGTGCTAGCATAAACAATGTTAATGTTACTTCACCCTACATTCGACAAGATGCATTGGGTCAAAATTCCGAACAATTTCAAACGTATGCCCAAAGTGATGGACATTTCATGAACGATAATCCATGTTTCTCTGGAAGGTTACCGTTGTCGTCGGAAGAATCCTTCATACCCAATCTTTGGCCGACTTCACCTCAATATCCATTTTCCAATTATGTCAGTGCTGAGAGTGCAAGTGTCTCCGAATTTCTAGTGCAATCACCAATTTTTTTAGTACCACCACCTCCTCCAAATAGTTTTACTCATGCAAATGTAAATGAGCAGCAAGTCCCCAAGCGTAAAAAGAAGAGGAAGCGTATCAAGGTATTTTAATGAATGAATAATTTTGTACTCGTAGTGCTATTTTTTTACATGTAAATTAGATTTGTATTAGGTTATTTTTTACACGAACTATAGTCAGTTTTCGAATTGGTTTTTCAATTCAATTATCAAATCTTATGTCGATTTCTTGCTCAAGTATTACTTAAGAAATCCTCTTGCATAATAGCACTTTCATTTCATTGTATGTGTTGATTCCTCATAGCTCGCAGACTTTCCCATCCCCCTAAGAACCCAAGCTTGGGAAAAGTTTCAAGTGCTTTCCCAAAAGTTGGATGAGTTGACAGCCAGTGGCAAAGAAGATGAAGAAGAAACTCATCATCACCAACGGATGAAAACCATTCAGACCATCGCATCAATCAAGAAGGTGAGTAAATATAAATATCCATTCATGCGTCCAAATGTGTTTAGCAAATACAAAGTTATATATTATACCAAGTTTCTTCATTTCATCTTCAAAATTGCCGAAAGGTTGCAAGATCTGTGGTATTTGAACTCAATGGATTTCAATTTCAAAATGAAATGACAATAGTGATTTTACTTTATTGTTCTTTTGCATACATAAATACAAAGCAAAGCGTAACATCTACAAAAACACAACCAGTAGTAGAATCACTATCTTGCACTAGCTCAGCACATTATTGAAACAGAGTGTTTTTCCATCGCCTTTGTCAATTTCAATCTCATTTGTGCGTCTTTAGGAGTGGGAGGATACAGTACACGAAGTATACACACATACTCGTATAGTGTAACTATCTTCTAACATCAGCGTTATATTTGCATAAGAATATCGGTGATTGATGTTTGCTTTCACCAACTCTAGATAAACTCATTTCTATTGTGTTTGTTTATGTATACATGCAAAATATTTACTCACTCTTCATTTATTTTACCTTTTGTAGAACATGTTTCAACACGGTTCAATGCCAGTCTCTTGCCAAGATGACTCAAATATCAGGAAGCTAATCAATAAATTCAAATCACAGCGTGCAAAAAGGACTCGGGAAAAGAGGGCAAAATTGGAGATAAAGTCAACTAGAATAAAAAAGACAGAGGAAATTGATAAGTGGCAAAGGGAACAAAGGAATATTTATGATAAGCAACGTGATTATGAACTGTTGGTGGACCAAAGCAAAAAGTCCTTGGTCCACATTCGACAAAAGAAGAAGCTTCTCCAAGAAAAGGCCAAACTGCTTTCTTCTCTGGAGAAATTGAAAGAAGTGCGAAGCAAACAGTTGACTAACGTGAAAGCAGGATTCTCCTCTGGTGAAAGTGCAAAATCAAGAGGGAATTTCCTGGACGGAATATCTTGTCTAAAAAAGCAGGTGGAAATGGGATTGGAAAACTTGACCAGAGAAGAAATTGGCGTGATGGAAGATGCACAAAGTTCTAGAAAAATAACAGTTGAGTCGCAACAAGAAAAAGCAAAAAATGAGATGAGACGAGAGAGAAAGTGGCAAAAGTATTTATGGAAAAAGAGATTTGCTCAAGTGTAATGTTGTTTGGTGTCCAGTTTTCATCATAGATATTTAAATATAGGGACATTATATTATGTAGATTTATTGCATATTTTTTGTGGCGCTGTCTCATTAACATAAAATTACAGTTTATTTTTTGCCTGCTCCCATGATGGACAGAACATTTTTGGCTTGCTTTTCATCAGCCAAGGTGAGCGTTTTGGGCCCGGTGACAGACTCGGGGTCCCTCACGAGTGACAAGAGTTTGGTCATTTTGTTGATTTCAAATGTGACTCTGGGTTCTCCATCCACAATGTGGCCTTTGGGGTCCCTCTGTAACGAGAATAAAACAACTTTATCCATATTTAATCGTATTGTTAACGCGGAGTGCTTTCACTCCTACACTTATGTGCATTTGTCTGTATATTGTGTTATATTATACTGGATTATATATTATATTTCGTTTTCTATATAAATTTATTTGATCCTTAATAAATAAACATCATGTAACATTGCCCGTTATTTTTCTTACCGGTAAATTCCTCAGATTGGGGGAAAGTTTCAACGTTGTTAACTGACCTCTTTAATGTTTGAAGAAAACAAATATTTACAATTTACACACATGCACAGAGTTATGTTGAAAGTACAAACCGATCATCTCCAACAACGATGAGTGGGTAGTAGGGATTAAACGCAATGCGATTAGGACGAACTTTCTTCTTTGTGACAACTTGCTGGCAGCAGATTGGTTTCTCCTTATTCACATTCAAGTCGTATACCAGGGTCTGAGAAAATTCCAAGTACAATTCATATCAAGTTGCTCCCACCTGCATTTGCACAAATTCTGTCACTTCCATAAAATAACACAAGTTGGTTACCTTTCCCTCTTCGGTTACAGCAGCAAAGACAGTGGACGAGTAGGGGGCCCAAGCACAATCCAAAATGGCAACGCCGATTTCAAACACATACATCGGTTCCCTGTAAACAAAGTTAAGGACAGTCGTCAATTAAGAAATGGAACAACTCTGAAAACATCGTTCGTAGGATTATTTATTTGTCAGTCTTGTTAATTTAAATCGAAGCATCGAAACAAAAAAAGGGATCTCACGAGTCATTCCGGTCCCAAACCTTGATGGTCCAGTCTTCCGAGCATGAAAGAAATACGTCGGGGTGAAAGTAGTTCCATTCGAGCGCAGCTACCGGGAGGAAATGTGCATTGTAGATCTGTGACGCAAATAATGTCAAGTATTAAATAAATACTCCTCTTGTGCATACATCCCGTCTGCATTTTCTTATTAGCATGGTCAAATTATATGTCTGGATATTTGAGAAAAGCCTCCATGAGTGAGCTCGCTCTGGCAAGTGATGCAAAATGAAATGTCAAAATACTCGAAATACTGAAAGCTGTAAAAGAGGCTTCTGTTTACATGCATATTATGAGATTCGCTGTCATTCGTTCGTTCTCCATTATATGGAGCAGAAAGGACCAATTTGCAAAATGAGGACTCGCACCGCACGCTCTCTCTACTCAACGAAATTGCACATGGATGAAGAAATAGGTTAATATGCAGCTATGCAGCATAGATGTATTCAGTATACGAGTCCAGTGATGACTTGTCAAGTTTGCCATTGCATTCTATGCTTTGTCTCAATAATCCTCTCAAGAAGATGAGTGTCTCTCTCTCTCTCTTTTCAAAGCGTGCAACACAATCCGCTGACAGCTTATGTAACAGGAAATGACTTGAGGTCTTTTGTTTCGGGGAGCTTTTAGCGACTGAGAATTATTAGAGAGGCAAATAAGCAAATTCGTTTTACATAAATTGTTCCCTTCCTTCTACTCGAATAATGATAATGGAATTGAGTTTGAAGATGATTTAAATTGTCTCCACTTCTAATGCGATTGCATAAATTGCACAGCGTGTGTCGGTTAAATGTATCGACATATATGTGCATACCTGCTGGAATCTGGACCCGTAAAGCATTGAACATTGGAAAATGTTTCCTTCGGCCGTCCCCACCAGAAAAGTGCTGCGCTCCTTCGGATGAATAGCCATGGCTCGGGCACAGCCTGCATGATTATTAGTTGACGTTGTTAATTTTGTCATCACAATCCCATCAAGATCAATGCTTAGCTTAAGTGACTCACCAAAGAGGTTGTAGTTCGTGCCATCAGGTCCTTGAACGGGTGGGACGGGAAGGTGAAGTGTAGCGATGGGGGTGCCTGACAACCCTCCGCCACCGCCGGACGCTGAAGGATCGATAACCCAATGGATAACCTGTCCATCCATCCCGCACGAGTAAAAGTTGGGATTGTTATCCATGTCGTTGTCCGCCCATCGTACGGACCAAATGGGAGAGCGATGTTTCATCACGATGCTGTAAAATAATCCCAACTTAGATAATGGATAATGATAATACAATAATTTCTTATTTTCGAATTTGCAAAATTAGGCCATTTCGACAACAATATTCGGGAACTGTCGAATTATGTAGAAATAAATGTGTGCCTCTTGTCTCAGTAAATATACAAATTCCAACAAACCGAGAGGATTACATACACATCTGCTCGTTCACGGTTTACAATTTGCTGATCACAAAACAAAGATGCTCAGAAGTTCTGTGTCAAAAGGAACAAAGGACACTTAACTTGAGCGCAAGCGAATGTGACGTCAAGCAAGATAGCGGAATGAACTGGTTTCACATACACAACATGAAGGTGAAAATCAGGATTTTTACGGTGGGCAAATGTGCTCTTGTACAAAAAGATGGTGACTTATATAATACACACAGGTTTATGTGATAAGTGTCATTGGAATTTCAATTTCAAACTGTCTGTCTCTCATATGAATTACTTACTTTATAGGATTTATCATTTTACTTACTGACAGTTCTTGAGTATAACGGATCGATTGGAGTTTTCTTCATTTTCACGGAGCTGGAGCAGCGCAACGTTCCCGTCATAAAGACCCACGGCTACGAGACAGTCTTGCCTGAGGAAGACGAGAAAGACGTTAACAGTAAATATACATTAGACGGCGAAGGAAAGAGATCTCCGTAACGTGGATGAAAATTCAGGCAAAAAAATGGGGTCGGGGTAAATTGACAAGAACTGCACTTGACCATTTGAGTGATTAATTGACCTATACGAGTGGTCGGATGGGACATGTCGATAATCGTGAGAGTAATGTTGCCGGCAAAGAAAGGCAGAGAAAGCATCTTTCTGAAGCTCAAGCACTGCTGAAGAGTGAAATAAAGGTATCATAGAAAGCGGACATATCTACATGCTTACAGCGGATGGATTGCACAAGACATTGCACCCTTCGGAGCCATCCAAATATGTTCTGGAAATGCAGTATTTCTCAAACTCCAAATCAACACCATTCCGTCCAGAATTGGGTGCATGAAATTAACTGAAATTCACCATATAATTTTCATATAAACATGCACAAATTTTTCCAAAGTGCAAAATATGTATGTAGATAAATTTACTCACATGAACCATAGCTGACGGCAAACATGTCCGGTTCACTTTGTGCCCTACGAATAAAATACTTTATACACATATTCGTATATACATAATTCAAATATGCTCTCACCAACTGATCGAGGTCACATGATGTTTCTTTGCTCTGTCGTATGCAAACTTCCACAAGGGCAGAATTGTCCCTTCTCCTGTTTCTCGGAACTCATCAGAAGCATCTTCATAGTACTTGAAGTCTGCGAAACATATGGAATCATTTTACGCATTTTACGATGTGACACTTAAACTTTTTTTAACTTTTCTTAATACCGTGAAGAACATCGTTAAAAACATTTTGCATAACAAGTCGCTCCAAGATTTTGAGTCCTTCGGCAGATTTTGCCAGGGCTGCTTCTTGAGCTGCGGTTCCTTCCAAAATGGACGCTTTTCTTACTCGAACTTTCTCTTTTGCAGCAACTCTGGAAATGTTTATATATTTTTCAATTAAAAAATCTGTAAACAATTCGAACAAAGACAATGAATGTGAACACACTTTCCCTCCCTTTCCTTGTCCTTCTTTGTGTCCTTTGCCTTGTCCTTTTTCTCTTCGCCTTCTGCCCCCTCTTTCTTCTCCCCTTCTTCGCCCTCTTCGCCTTCCCCCCCTCCGCCACCAGCAGCAACTTTTTTGGTCGCTTTGGGACGGTTGGCCGTATCGGATTCATACAGGTCGTATATTATCCAAGCATTGCAGTAATCTTTGTATGAGGACCTGGGTGGAGGCACGGTCTGAGCCGAGTGTTCCTAATTGTGTGAAAAATGTGAGACGACAAAAATGTGCATAAATTGTGAAATGGGGAAAATCGCACGAGCGCTGGCATATGCGACATGTAAGTACATCTGTAATAGTCAACATTTCAATTTATCATACTCGAATGGGATTGTTGAGGGTTTGTGAGGCACGTTCACAAAAGTTAAATTGGTTGAGTAGTTTGGTCGGCTTTTCTTCCTTGGCTTGAGCTATCTCCTCTACACATATGCAAAATCCACATGTTACTGAAATATTTCTCGAGTAGTTTACAGTTTGGAGAGTAACAACCTTTTTCATCCGCATCTTCCGCTTCCTCGGTTGCTTTCTGCTCATCGGAAATGCCGTCATTGGAAGAAGAAGGATCAGCAGAGGCTGGAGGTGGTGATTTCTTTTCTACAAATTCTGGATCCTCAACTTCCTCCGAGAGACTGAACGGATATTCCTTGATCTCTTCCTGAGAATCCTTAAAAATCAGCTCCGAGTCCAAGTGAAACATGTGAATTGTTTGCTCCTCATCTTGGGCCAAAATAAACCCTCTAAAAATGTGGTGGAGATAAAAGTTGAGATTTATAAAGGTTTATTGTACGTGATCGAGTCGTCCATCACTCACTTTTCATTGGCATCCCACACAACTCTGTTCTTCATCTTGGCTGGGTCCACACATGAAAGATTTCTGACGAGTTCTTCTTTCAGTTGCTGCGAGTGAGACCGTAAACCGTAATACGCGTTATGACAAACTTGCCTGCATCAGGGAAAGCAGTTAAAAGTTTAAAGCAGTACCGTTTCAGTTAGCTTTTCCTGATCTGGTGGTTTAGCCAAGTTTTGGTCTCGTCGACTGTAACCGTAGTCATCCTCAAAGTTTCCTCGCCGTCCTTTTCCACGCTTCTTCCCTTTCGAAGCCCCACCCTCCTGAGGCGCCTTCCCTTGGTCTTGCTGTTGGGGTTTTCCTGGAGCCATAGCCAAAAACTAAATGTGACTTGAGGAGGATTTGATTTTAAAATGTTTCCTGTAGCATGTGGTGCAAAAATGAAAGTTACAAAGTAAATGAACTGTATTTCGCTTCCATCAAAATGTGGATTTGTTTGGTCGATTCGATATAGAGTTTCCATAGGGGAATAAATATTGGAGTGAAAGTCACGTTGAAAGCATAAGAAAAAAAACTCTAGACATGTGTCACGCGTCTGCAATATGTATGTAATTGCAAAGAGTAACAGCGTCTCATCTTGCCTCAAAAACTGGAAATTTTGCCAAGTGTAGAGTTCTAGGATGAGAATAGATTTTAAGGAATAATTAATAACATCAAATGTAAACTTTCCATTATGAAATTATGAAATTATTTCCATTATGAAAATAATTTATGCATATATTAACATGTGCATATGTATGTGTGTAGCTGAAGAATATCTCATTTATAAATATAACGATCTGTACATACGTACATGCATCATGGAATTGCCACGTTAATCTTATCACCCTTTTTAGTTATATAATCAATAATTCAACTGTATTACAAAATTTCTGATACTGTCACTCATCCATCAGTGCTCCCATTGTTTGATACAGAGCAAACTGATGTCGTACATAAATCCAGAGCGTCACCAATCTAAAGATTAAAATCATTATACAACGACCATTGATGGTGTAGGCAGGAGAGTACAATAAATTTCTGTATTTCACCAAGAATTAGTCGTCTTGCGTAAAAATGAAGACGTTTAGCAATGTTTTGATTTTATGCGTTTTCGTTTCGGCGTCTCTGTCGATCCTTTTGACGACAAGCGCTCAACAAACCCCCACTGACATCCCGACAGCCACCAACAACTACAATCTGAGCTATTCAATTGACACACAAACCCTTTCAGTTACCTTTGAAATCACCGGACGGACGACGGGCTACATTGCTTTCGGATTTACGAATATTTCAGGAATGGTTCAGGCTGATATTTTCATGGGAGGCGTGTATCAAAACGGAACTTCATACTTTGGTGTAAGAACATATCTAAAGACTTATAAAATCCAATATAGTCTGAGAAACGCATATGCATCGAGATTTGACAATTTTGCAAGTTAAACTTAAAATGTGTATCTATTTGCAGGATTATACTTCATATGACGCTTCAACTCCAAGACTTGACGCACAACAAGATTGGAATCTTTTGAATGCCACGGAAGCTGATGGGATAACTTATGTAAAGTTTAGTAGACGCTTGTCTACTGGTGATCCTGTAGACATTGAGATTAGGGTATTGTTGTTTAACATACAAAATAATTAGATGGCCAAATAATTATTTGATTAACTTGAACAATGTTCTTACGCAGGATGCCTTGATGAATATTATTTGGAGTTTGGGCCCTGCAAATGATGCGTTTCTCTACCACGGTTTCTCCCGTTCGACACTGAAGTTCAACTTGGCTAGTGGTACGAACGGTGGAGAAGAACCAATTCCCCCTCCAGGATTTTAATTGCATATGTAATACTTGAAAATGTATTTGAGTTCAGAATTTTCAAAAAATAATCTAAATGTGATTTGATTTAATTATAAATAATCATAATCATAAATATTGGGATAAAAGAATCTGTTGAATTAAATTGCAATCTAATGCACCTCATTCATGCATAATATTTATCATGTAGTACATCAAGATTATGAAGAATTTGTTCAGTATTTTAGTTAAATAATTGTGTATCGTTGTGTGAGACGGCAGGCTTGTTGGTAGAAACATGGGAGAAAATCCTCATCATTCAATCCAATCCCCATCATTGCATGCCACTCATTGGAGAAAGCACCGGAGGAGGAAGGAAAGCACCAAACTTCGGATTTGGTCGACATCCCCAGTACCCGGGTCGGTAGTTGTGCAAGTGAAAATAAATTTAATTCATAGTCGTAACATCTGGGCGAAAACTTACCAATATCCATCTACGTTACTTCATGCAGAAAGAAGACAATTTGCATGTCCTAGTTGCGTATTGTGGTGGAATTAGAATTGCAGTCCAAACTGAAATTCAAAATTGCGTACAATCGTTTTTATCCTGTACTTACGGTTCTAGTTACAGAATAGTTCTCTGGTGCTGCCTTTTGTTTAATGGGCACTGTTAATGGTATTGATACAAAATATGGACTTTGAAAATTGTGGAATTGACAGTGGTTCAAGGAATCTATTGGACGTGGATCAGCATAAAAATGTAAGTAAATTTAATACAAGAGTATATTTTAAGGTATGCTTATTGTAGTAGATGCCAAAAATATTTGGCAAATAAGTACTATGAAATCCAATTACAATTTGTGCAATTTATGAATTTATTCTAAACAGTATTTGTTAATTACGCACTGTTATGTGTTTAGACAGAGCGAAATGATATTACATGAGACTATATTTCAACGCTACGTAATATAGATTAAGCTTATTGTTAGAATTTACGGGTGATGCGTAGATTTAGAAATGCAAAAATGTATTTTAACTAGTTTCAAAACTAGTATATTAAAATATAGTTTTTTTGTTTCTTGTTTTTTTAGAACGAGTCAATAATCACCTTTAGTCCAGACCGCACCCGCTTCGGCACAGTCGCCGCAGGTCAGAATCACAAATCCCGAAACGCATCTATCCCGTCGGATTTCGATCTTCAAGTGACCTATTCAGCGACGGATATCAAAGTCAATCAATTTGAGAATCAACCACCATCCACGTCCTTCACAGACTTGTTATCCTCGTCACCATCACCTCTCCACCATCCATTACCACTTTCACAATTGAACCTCTCCAGTTCTGGGAGAGGAGATGTCGACATTATTAACAAGTTGAGCTTAGATTTGAAGCAAGATCTCAACCTGAGTGTGTCACATAATCAAAGTCAGCAGTGTGTACGTAATGGAAACATTGGTGGCAGTAGCGGTTCATCAATGTCAACGTCAACATTGACGACAACGACGACAACTCCAACACCAACTGGAAAGGGCATAACAGGAATAATGTCCACCTCTCAATGTAATGGGACAGGACAAGGGAAGGAAACCACAACTTCAATTTCTCCTAACTCCAGCAGCACCTCACTCGTCACGAGTACGGTACAGCTGCAAAAAAAGTTGGAAAGGAAAATTGCACAAGCTTCGGCTATTGCAGGTTAGAAACAAAGAATTTCTATTATTACACATGTCTTATGCGAGGTGAAAATAAATATGACGCGATGCACAATGTAAAATCAAGCAAATATCTAAGCAAACATCGGTTAAAAGTTATGGATGCATAATAATTTTGTTGTTGTCGCATATTTGTAAATTATAGCCGCAATGAACTCAATGTCCCCGAAAGATGAGTCTGAATTTGGCGAGTGGAACATAGGGACTCGGGAAATTCCAGCCAATTCGAATTCAAGTCCCACTTTGAAATCAAATTCATCCGAACAGATAATAACCAATTCTTCTTCCACTTCTACCGATCCATCATCAGCCAGTAAAAGCTTATCAAAATCCAAGTCCTCGAAAACTAAAAACACCGTCAAAACCCGATATTCCTCTGCAGAGGACAGGAAGCCTGCGTGTGTAAAGTTTCAAGAGGATGAAGTAGAGATAATTTCAAAATCGTCCCGTAGCAAAGTGGTCGGAGGACTTATACCTCCGGAGCGACTTGCAGTGCCAAACAAAAGCCTTCCAACAATGAACAATATGAACAACAATAGGAGACACCCATCGACGAGTGGTAGTGGAGGGGGAAGTAGTGCCAGATCAGGTTTGAAAACCAGGGACGAACAGGAACATAGTTCTCATAAAATCAAATTAGATGAAGGTGAAACTCCAAACACGGGAACCACTTCGGAAGTTAAACCGTTGGTAGAATGGGACTCGGATGATAGGTCAGTCGCCTTGTCTTGTTTGATTTGTCCAATGCATAATGCATACCATTTGCACGTTCGTAACCGGTAAATTTCCTAAACCATGTAATTTCAGTGAAGAGGAGCTTTCCTTCTTCCCCACCGGAAAACCAAAAGCCAAGCTGACAGATAACCTGAGTATTGACAACTTGAGTTTGTCTGGGGAGGAAGATGACCTCCATCTGTCTCCCCCACGACACATGAGCCACCAGAAATGTCCCTGTGACCCCAGGAAGTGGATCAGTGACCACGTCACAAAACTCCCAAAATCAAGCAACTCATTTCCGGGGCAAGATGGACAGTGTAAGATAACTTAATTAGATCATGGAACACATGGTACAATACATCATATATCACAACACAATTCTCACTATGCGGAAATCAATATGAATTTTACAACTATGTATTTGAATACGAAATTCGCAAAATTTGGTGAGCTTTGTCCGTTCCAAGAAAATAATGTGACGCGTTTAGATTTTCGTCAAAGTTTTAGTTTTGTTGATTTGTCTATCTAGTAAGTCTTGTGTTTAAATATGAAAATTGACACATCAAGATGTGTGGTGCCAAACTTGGTTATGTTTGTAAGTTTATTGAGACAATCATTTATTAATTTTTGTTGGAGTACTTGACTTAAAACTATAACCTGCGTCACTGAACATGAGAAACGAAACAAGAATACATAATTGTTTTTAGATAATCCTCAAATCTTTGTGTACACTTGACTTTAATATTTCACTATCCCTTATTGAAGCCTAATTTTTTTACTTGTGCAAATGAACTGAATGTTTGCACGATGTACTGAAATGAATTAAATGAGAATAAATGATGATTCAAAATTTACAATAATTGGCTGAGGAAGAGGAACGCATATTTATTTCGACGAACTTGGGGCTGGGTGATCATAATAATTGTTAAAATAAGTAAATCAGATACAAATAGTAATTATGCAAATGATCAAATAGTGTTTTATTTAAGCCTTTTCGGCGTCTTTCCATACGCACAACAATATCAAATGCATTCATAGTGGATCGAGCGTCATATTATTCCTCTGAATTAGAATTATGCAACAATACTTGAAAGGACCAAAAAAATTACTCCAACTTTACAGCTACTGAATCAATCATCATTTCGACTACCTTTCCCATTCACAAGCATTTTTGGTGATTGATATCATGTGAAGTACATTTACATACTTGCATAATATGTATATATGCATGTACGACCAGTATGCACTACTAGCGGTGACATGTAAATTCGTAGTTTCCATTCATTTCATAACTTACATCTTACAAAGTTCTTGGGTGATTCAAGGAGCGATGGGTGATCACAGTTGAATTTGGTTCTCATCTTCAAAATCAATAATATTGGCATTGCTCGGAGATATGTATGTTGAATATACCTCCACATACATTGACAAACTGACAAAGATCTCATGTAACATGATAAACATCACAAACATCACAAACATCCCATGAAAGAAGCACCTCCATAAATAACTACATGCATAAGTAGGGCAGTAAGGTTTAGTATAATTCTATATTAGTGGTTGAATTTTCTTTATAATTTCGGATTGTTCAATTAGTTAAATTGTAAACTTACGTCAACTAGAAGATCGATATAGAAAAAGTTGGTTAGTTAGTTAGATCTAGAAGAAGTTGGTTAATTATCTTTAATACGAACAATTTAACATTCATTTGTAAAAAAACACCTTATAAATAAGTGGAGGTGAGATCAAACAATAATTTTCCAGGTTGTTTCTCACTTTATGTACCTCAAATTGATTATCATCACATCACCAACACAAATTTGAAACTGTGAAGTTAAATGCTTTGAATTTATGTAGGCTCCGTTGGAAGAGGAAAGTTTTGAATAATGAAACGAAATATCTATTAGTTTTGCTTGGTTCTTATTTACTTTTCTGATTAAATGCAATATCTGCATTTCTTACCCCGTTAATTAATTCCAGCAATGAATGGGGTACTCTTTGATGAAAATGCTTCAAACACTGAATGCTGAACCTGCTGCGGTCTGTAATTCTGTAATGAGCCAAGCAAGCCACGTATATACGTGCATAATGATAGATTTGCTGATATTATATTTAGTGCTCGATACAACAGAGGAATAGAAGAAAGGAGTTTTGGTCCCAGCAGACCAATTAGCTCTGCACTTCGGAGGAAACAAACAGTTGTAACTTCAAAGCCTTAATAATCTCCTCTGATTTCATGGTGAGGTGACTCAGATTGTGATCCAGAGGTACATCTACTACTACTTATAGGTCCACGAGCTGTTTGCAATTTCCCTTTGTGCACAAGTTTTACCAGTGTTTCACTGTTCCTCCAAAAGTTGACGAGGTTTGCGATAAAGTAAACGAGATACGATTGAAGAAACTTCTAAAAATTTTGAGAGCATAAAAGTCATCAAATTTGCCAGGATTTTAGAGTGAGTCGTATATCATTTTTGGTAAGAAAATAATTGAGACGTCGCAAAAAGAGGAGTCGACGACAATCTGTATAGTTACTGGAATTGTTGGGTGTGAAATTGCTAGCACATGTTCCACTAGTACAATCCTCTCAACTTCCAAGTCCAACTCAGGATCCAATTATTAAATATTACAAAATATATAATTTCCTATTGAGACTTTGGAAATATCCAATAACATCCAACTTAAGTATACTTCTTACTGATTGTTAAACTATATAAATCCGTTTCTTTGATACTTTATTTTCTGAGAATTTTTCAACTGCTGCTGGAAATGTTTCGCAGAATGTGCCTCCAGGTACTTTTGCTTCGTTTGTTCTTTAGCAATGTGGATGTAGGACAAAGGGCTGCGAGACACTATACTTGGATTTTACGCTCTTAAAAAAATCTTCAACCATTCAAACATCTTTTTTAATGCTTTTATCAGCGTATCGGGTTCGAGGCGTATCTCTTCCGATATCACTATACGTGAAAACATTTCATTGGAAAATAGGTCAATATCGAATAACTCAGCAAAAGAGAGATTTCATGAAACTTCAAACCAAGTCACCACAAATACTCGAGAACATTTTCAGCAAATTCCAATGACTTTCAAGCAATGTCCTATAAACTATAAACCAATACACGGTACGTACGAACGTATGTAGGCTGGTGAAAGCATGCTTAAGCAAACTCATCAGTCCTCATCCAACTTCTCCTTCGGTCGCTCTCCCCCATTTATGAAGAAGAAACGGAGAAAGTGAAACGCTACTTGGAAAATCCTTCACTGTCTCATTTTTTCCCAAGCAGGGGAAATGTCTGTCGTTGTGTGTTGTTGTGTGTCGCAATATGTAAGTAATGGGAATTGAATATACTGCAGATAATAAATAACTCGGCTTCTGCCTTATTTTGGTTTGCAGGTTGTCGAAATACTAACTGGGCCGGGAATTTAAATGGATGAAGAATCCATACATGCATAGGTATCAAGGTGGAGTGCAGTCTTGAAGGATTGTTGATCGTGATGGACAGGTTTGAAGTTGGGAAAGTCTGAGTGAGACTAAAAAAATATATGCAAAGGCTTTTCAGATTTGGATTTTGTAGTCAACTTTTCGTTATTATTTTGAAATCTGAGGTTACGGGTGAGACGCATTATGCAATTTCAAATAAATACAAGTCAAAGAAGAGTGGTCTTAAAAAGTCCAAATCGACGATTTGGGGTTAACCTTACCCGGATTATGTACTGCCGGATTGTGTAAAAGCGGAGTATTTGTACATGTGGTAGTCCCAAATGTCAGAGTTAGAGATGATTGAATTTATCCATCCATCTTTGCTTATCCCTAGTTTGATGTGTGCATATGCTTGCGAGACCTGCGTCTGATTTTATGGTCAAAGTCCGCCTCATTGTAAAGTTTCTTTTGTCATTTTGACTTTACAGGTTAAAAAATTCCCAACTAAAAATTGATGTCACCTATCTGTTACTTCTAGGTCAATTGTACCAATATGTATTTACATACACTACAGCTACAACCAACGTCTATGACTATGCCATGTATTTATAATTGTATCGCCTCTAACCCCCTGATACATGACTAAACAAATATCTCGATATCTCTGCCTCTGACGTCAATAATTTGTTAGTAATATTGGGAGCGTTTTATTAATAATACTAGTCAATTTATAACGCCCGTCTTCTCAAATTTCTCAAATTGTAGCGTCCAAACTAATTTTACTCAAACTCATTAAACATGGGCAAAACACTCAAGCTCTTGGAAATGTATATACGTGTGGCAAGTAAAAGAAACTCCAAAAGCAATAATTTATTTTCCTCGTCATAATTATTTCCGATACATGCAGGCTTTGTTTGTAGGTTCTGAGATCCAGATGGACCATCACTTTTTAGTTCTTGTTGAACTTTTGTTGTCACCACGCATTCACCAGCAGACCAATTATCTATAAAAGTTGGACAGACGCAATGTACGTACGAAAGCCACACATGAAGGGTTCAGAAAACGGGTTTGATGTTATCTTGCAGAAGTGACTGAGTCAGTCGTTTTGTGGGTGAGCCAAGTATTTAGCACAGCTCCCCACCGGTCTCCGGGCTCAGAGCGAGACGAACAAGCCACGGAGAACAGAGCACAGCAAGCAGTACGACTGGAGCAGCGTCGTCTCTGAACCTGGAGAAAGCAAATGGGAGCTGAAGTTGTCTCCCACCAACTTTCACTTCCTTCCTGTCTCCCAGACATGCTCGAATACACCGAGTCATTAAGGCAAATAAACCCACTCGCATTTTCTACATTCTGCAATTGGAGGTGGCGTCAGAGCGAACGAGCACACATTGGACCAGCAAAATAATTAGATATCCACACACACACACGACGCCATTGGTGACCATCAGCGCGAAAACCGTGATCCTGGTTGATGCCAACCTTGTTTAAAAGATTAACTACTTCTTGCGGAATACTCGTTCCACGAAATTCAATAGGATTCGCGAAATTGAATCGTGGTGTGATGTGAACAAACAATAGTCATGCAGAATAATGAACAGTGTGTCGGCTTTGTGTGGAAAGTGGAAGCAGTGGATTGACTTCTTCACAAGCAATCATGTAAGTAATTCATGCCGAATACGGAGTGTTGTCCAACTCTGATAAGATTGTCTATAGAGATTAAGATTGAGAATGGGGCAATGGATGCCCGGATTGGATAATGGCGGTGTTTCGTTGATAGAATATTTTCATTCTTCATTCTCCAAATACAAGAACAGGCTCTCAGGATGCTTGCTCAGGATCTCTTATTTGAGATTTGATTGATTATCCTTCTGTATGTTTGAGGAGCTACATATAACCAAAAGAGGGGAAAAATCAAAGGAAATTTTTCGCCGAGAGGCACAAGAAAGCAAATATTTTTATTACAAACGTAGAAGAATTTTGAGTTTTCTTGTTTGTTAACTTTAGATTCACCTCGCAGCCATATTTGATAAAATATCTTGCATACTCACATTTGAGTTGTTTTTCAATTTTCTGTGATAAAATATAGTTTTTCTTTGGATTATATACTATACTATACATATCGTTCTAGAGCAATATGATATAATATGCTGACGTTGAATGAGACATGTTTTTTATGCCGTGCATAGTATTTAGTTATTACTGCAATAGTTCCATCACGTAGTCATTGATAGCGAGTTGTGAGAAAGTATTTTGGTACTACGGCCTACCTAAATTGCATTAATAATAAATTGCTCAACTAGCGAATGACATGGAACTGAAATTGGCTGACTTTGCTAAAGGAGGACTTATTATCCAAGTTTGTGCGTATTCTACATCGGATATTCCTAACAATGCATCCAACCAAACTCGTCTTTTTCCTACTCTCAGACTACGGTTTGAGGGGAACTGCTTTCACCAAGTAGTTACAGAGCAGCAAATCAACAAGCTCATGAAACCAAGCCAAAACTTAGTCTCCATTACTTCAATTAATTCAAAAGCAAATGTGTGTATACCAAAGTTATTCTTAGTAAAATTTCATTTACAAGTCATACTTGAGGCAAGTAGTTCTGGCTCTGGCTACTAATCATCGTTTTCGCTCGGTAATCCTTCAAGATAAGTATGCAGCCCCATGGCTCGGTTTGTTCTCATAATTTATGTACTATCCTTCTTCAGGTATCAGGTCGGGTTCTCAACAATTTATGTGCAATTTTATTAAGCCAAATTGTATTAACTACAGCGCATTTGTTCAATGAAAGCGTCAACGGTGCTTGTAGATTCTGTGGAACCAACCAACCACGAACGGCTCCAGAACAATAAGCTCATTTTTGCTCATCTGGGTTCTTCATCTCAATCTAATTTCGATCGACGACGGTGCTATATTGTCGCGTAGCAGCCCCGGAGAAATAAATTACTTCGTAAGACTAATACCTTCACAGTCGTGTCTGGATGAGTTGAGTCAGAAAGGCATTTCCATCAAGATGGCAAACCTGCGCACATGCTGAGCATTATGGTTGAAAGAATTCTCGACAATTATTTGATAATAAAGCGATGTATGTAGGCAAAATATGGCAAAATAATATACAATTATCGTTAATTTAAACCGACACGCAATAAAAATAGCTAATCATGAATATGGCTAATTTTTAGTCATACCTCAATTTTGTTCAATTTATGTTTATTGACAACATATATCTTGTCCTACAACATTTTCTGGAGTGTCAATGATATTCTAAATTTCATTTAAAAAATCTGATGTTTTTTTCTAGCATTGGACTGTAAAAACTGTAAATGCATCCATAGATTTATTTCATATCAAATAAGGTGACACTGCTGGCGACAGCACAAAGGTTAGGGTATGGCTCTCAAAGCAGCATCTAATAAAGTTGACAGGAGCTGAAAGTATTAATTTTCTTATTTGTGTGTCAGTGAAACCATCAATTATTGATAACATTGCATTGTGGTCGCATAAAATTAAGTATTTCTTAGCATAAACTGATTTTCAACTTCAATTACTTCTTTGAAAATTTTTCAATTGCAAGTGAATACATTTTTATAGATTTTTGGCCACTTCTTCTGACGGATGATATGAGAAAATCTACGTTCTCTGAATGGCAAACATTCGGAGATCAGCCAACTAATTCGAGGATGGGAGCAGTTGGGTGCTCATTAGTGGGTGTAAAATAACAAACATAAAGAAACAAAAGCAAAATCCCTGTTGCCTGCATACTTGCCGACTCAATTTTCCTTGAGGATGATATGCAAATCCACACGACTTAGTTTTACTTATTTCCAGTTAGTTCACTGCAATAGTGTATGAAAACCAGACCTTCAAACTTTAATTTACTCAATTCGTTACAAGTCTGAAGCAGCACCAATAATAAACAAAGAGAATACTAAGAATTGTGCAAAATGTCAGTAGCAGATTCTCTAATTGTAATTTCCTCGCCCTCATCGTTGGTTCAATCTCTGCATCAAAACTTGTTTTACTTGCTAATCACTTCGTCCCAACTGTCACAAGTAAAATATGACGAACGTTTCTGGCATTTCAATAGTTGTCAAGTGTCATAACGGAACGATACACATGTTGAAACAATACATTTGCATAGAATTAGAAAAATATTAAGACAATAATTATTATGTAAAATAGTAAAATTACAGGAAAATTAGACTATGTATCTAAAATTATTATTGATAAAAGGTAGAATTGCAATAATTATTCGGGTTCGGGTTTCAATAATTTTGCAAATAAATAATCATTAATTAACGTAATTTGTTTTCTACAACAATATTGTAGCACGGCTGATTTTAAATATATTTCCATCCGATACTTCTCTTTCATGTAGAGAAATGACATGTAGCATAAAATCTAAATCTTTATACTTTCACTTTTGATGTCATATTCGCATCTTGCTAAAGTGTTTTGCTGTTAATGGATCAAACGGATGGGTTTACTTGTCTAAACCAAAGCTCATCCTCCTGTTTTCAGTCGAGAAGGAAGTGGTTCAATTTCCTCTCTTGAGAAGGGATATGCATGGAGGAGGAGGACATATAGAGTGAGGTGAGACGAGAAAAGACAAGTGAGGAGAAAGCTAGTTTGCTTGTTCGTAGAGGAATTCTCTGTAAGTGCCACTAAAGAGAAGAAAAGTTGAGTTATTGGAGCACAAGTTTAGTTGAGCTCTCGTCTTTGCTCCAAAGTGTCCCAAATATGTAAGGACGAGAGTCGGGAAGAGACAACATGCAGAGAAGAAGAAGGAGATTGACGCCAGGTTTTTAAAATAATAGCTCGACATAGTCCAGAAACTGTAAATTCATGCCAAGCACTTATACACGTACATATATTGCTAACACCCCCTGTCAACCACTTCTACGAATCACTCGAAGATTTCAAAATGATGTTCGTTTTTGAAGTGCACGGATAAATTGACTGGGTCTCTCGATGAAATTATTTTGCAAGTATGTACCTGACAGCCCCAAATCACAAAATTTATTTCTCATCTCTTCCCAAATTCTTAAAGTTTTCTTAACTTTACTTCTTGAATGTGACAGTGTGAAATGAAAGTGGAGGAAAGAGGTAAATGTGATGTCACTAAATTCTGTTTGGTTGAGGTACACGTGCAGATAGAACAGAATCAAATGACTCGTCCGAATCTCCACATGGTTGCCAATTTGCCTCGGGAAAGGAAAATGTCATCCCAAAACTTGTTTTTCTGAGAAAGCAAAAAAATATATTCGCACCCTAATAATATTCGAGTTGGAAATGTACATAGGTTGGTTTAGATGGTATAGAATCAGTTTTTTTATAGATGAACATTAAAAAAACTTTTTCCCTGCGTTCTGAACATCCAGCTATTCGAGGAATACCCACTGCGAACAAGGAAGTGCATACCTACAGACCAATAATTCGGATTAGGATATTCTAAACCGACTAACCAAGTACTTTAGGAATAAGTTGGTGCACAATTCTCAGAAATTCAAATGTCGGGTAAAGGTTTTGATTTACAACTCTAATTTGCATTGTTGTTCTGAGAAGACGGTGCTTTCTACATCATTTTGTATTGTTTAAACTTGAATTGAGATTCAAAGTTAACTTTTAGTTTGGTTGGTGCTCAATACTCTCAAGGAATATACTTCCATTAAATAACGAGCGTTTTACATGGGTATGAAGTCCCTCTGAGACAACGGCCAACGGTCAAAATTTGACATTGTTCGAGACATCTCGATCGTAACACTGTGACACAAAATTCAAACGAAAATTTTGTGAATTTCATCTTTTGATGTGGATTATATTACAACGACAAGCGTGTTTTATTTGAAATTCGAGGTTCAAAGGACATAATATTTAGTTTGGATCTAGCGATATGTATTTAGGGATCACGATTTCACAATTTGATAGAGTTTGATTGACCGCTAAACTCGCAATGAACTATTCAATCCCTGAGGAGTCGACCAATATAAGATAATACAAACGCCCTGACTGACTGACCACACACTTTTTGGAGATAAATAGTGCTACACACTTCCGAACCACCTCCAGTTTTATACGTACGTGGTAATCCTTAATGACAACAAAAGCTTCCAATTTCTACAAAACAGTGCAGTTTCATCCAAAATTTATCATGCAAAAGAAACAACGATAGGCTAACAGAAACAGCGCGTAGACTTTCCTTGCGTAGCAGAATAATAATTCACAAATTTCCAAACTTAGTCTTTTAGTTGGATCGTCTACATAATGGAATGCTCAGCGAAGAGCTCATACACTACACATGTAGCAACGATATTCCCAGGAAAGACTCATTTTGAAGAAGACAATATTTAGGACACGTTTGCTTTTAGCCAACGCGGAAAGTTAAACTGTGTACACAGAAGAGTTTCCCATGGAAGCCTTTGTTTAAATCCGGCTGCTTTCGGTTCTTGAACAACGGATGTATCCTGTCAAAATTTTATAGTTATCCCTTCAAGATAGATCCTATATTGATACCCGTCAAAACCTGCAACAAAATTGGCCTAGTATTAATTCATTTTCCATATAAGTACATGGGACAAGAGCTAGGGGTTTGATATTCGAGCTGGATTGCAAGTTTCAGAGTTTCACATGCATATTTTTTGAGCCAATGAATTGGAAAAAATTTAGTTAACCGTCGGTCTCCGATAGGGTTAAGTGATACGTCATTATGTTCAGTTCGTCGAGCTGAACAAGAATATCGAAACCCGAATGCGCGGAAACGCTCCGTTCAAAAGTTATGGCGGGTCAAAGTTTGAAATTTTTATTGCATTTTTGGACGTTTCAGAGAATTCTACGACTTTGTCTCACTTTGCCCCAAAGCGGGAAATTTTTTGGGGTATATTGAGATTTTGGGGGGTAAGGTGAGATTTTTAGTTTTTATTCCAGAATATTGAATTACAATCATTTTACGGCACGGCGGGAGGGGTTTCGGGGTACTTTGAGACTTTTGGGGTTATTTCCTATCCAATTCCCCAATTCTAGGCAGCACGTCTAGGTAGCACTTCTAGATAGCTATCCCAGGTAGCACTTCTAGGTAGCTCTTCTAGGTAGCACTTCTAGGTAGCTCTTCTAGGTAGCTCTTCTAGGTAGCACTTTTATGTAGCTCTTCTATGTAGCACTTCTAGGTAGCTCTTCTAGGTAGCACTTTTATGTAGCTCTTCTAGGTAGCACTTCTAGGTAGCTCTTCTAGGTAGCACTTCTAGGTAGCTCTTCTAGGTAGCTCTTCTAGGTAGCTCTTCTAGGTAGCACTGCTAGGTAGCTCTTCTAGGTAGCACTTTTATGTAGCTCTTCTAGGTAGCACTTCTAGGTAGCACTTCTAGGTAGCTCTTCTAGGTAGCACTGCTAGGTAGCACTTCTAGGTAGCTCTTCTAGGTAGCTCTTCTAGGTAACACTTTTAGGTAGCTCTCCTAGGTAGCACTTTCCGCGTATTCAATCTAACCTAACCTGCTCGCTTCGCTCGCTAAAATACGAACAATACCCCAATATTCGACATAATTACTACCAGTGCGGGGCTCCCGCTTTCGCATTTTCCAGGTTCGCTTCGCTCGCGATCGCCATGTGAGGGCCCCCGTTTTGCCAAGTGCGAAGGGCCCTGCACAGAATCTGTGGTGTTCACAGTGTCTAGCTTCGCTCGGATTTGATGCATTTTACATTTAATAAATAACATCCAAATACCACCTTACCCCAAAATCTCAATATACCCCAAAAAATTTCCCGCTTTGGGGCAAAGTGAGACAAAGTCGTAGAATTCTCTGAAACGTCCAAAAATGCAATAAAAATTTCAAACTTTGTCCCGCCATAACTTTTGAACGGGACATTTCCGCGCCTTCTGGCTTCGATATTCTTGTTCAGCTCGCCGAGACGAACAAAATGACGTATCACTTAACCCTATCGGAGACCGACGGTTAACTAAAGTCTAGCCTGGATTGCAAGTTTCAGAGTTTCACATGCATATTTTTTGAGCCAATGAATTTATTACACATCCAACAAAACAAATTTAGCATGTGTATTTGTGCAGCATTTGTACAAGCATACTGATAATTTAGTCATGCAAAAGTTACAAGAGCTTTGCCGTCAATGGATAGTTAACTTTAGCCGTTTTCGGGTGGTGAATAAATAAGTAATAGGTGAGATATATCCAATAACCAAAGAGTTGCACTTTCAGCCCGAACCAGGGCTCATGGAATCGTCATGTTCGTGTGTCCGTCTGTGGCCCGCTTTCGACCTCCTTTAACCAATGTTGTCTTACATAAGATGCTTATCTTAGCAATGCCGTACGTAAATTTGAAGATGAGCATGATCGGTACATTAGCTGACTGGTAGTGGTCATTTACATTGTGGGGGTAAACTTTTATAATTTTAAATAATACAAATCTAAAATTTCCTCGTGATATGTGTCTGTATCTGGTCTAATCGTAAGTATGACGTAAATTTCACTACTGGTTTAGAATCGCTAGGAAAAGGCTTAAATTGTGGATGCTGGGCATATGGGGAAATTGATACGCAAAAGAGATTCCACTTTTAC
The DNA here is from genome assembly GCF_002217175.1 of Folsomia candida. NCBI lineage: Eukaryota > Metazoa > Arthropoda > Collembola > Entomobryomorpha > Isotomidae > Folsomia > Folsomia candida. The sequence continues at coordinate 19,895,304 of NW_019091193.1, read as the reverse complement.
ACTGTACAAATAAAATGACCACATACTCGGGCTATGTCAAATCTGTACTCGAGATTTGTGGTTCACTTTTAAGCTTTGTGTTGGCAAGTTATGAAACCTTTATGCGAGTGATCGTGTAAATAATTCCTTTTATGACTTTTACCTTTTGAACACTGATTGCTAGCATAAGGGTTCAAATCTAGAGTTCAGTAAGCGACGCCATAACCGAGCCCTCATTGAACGACTTACCTACGTGCTTTACATATTTAGGTCCATGATGACTACATCCACTTTCTCTAATCGGCGAAATTATCATTTTGTGATCGAACTTGTCTGGTTTATGCTAAAACGCTGACGTGCTCGCTGTTCGGTGCACTTTCTTTTTGTGGCCGTGTCTACCACAGGAATTGGAAGTGTACTACTCATGAATATTGAGAGGAAAAGCTCATGTCCTATCTATTATCATTATTATAAATCAACACAAAAAACGCTACCACGCTTAACTATGTAATGATCAACATAAAAGTAAACGAGAAAGCGGCAAGGGTGGTTTGATTGCTTACATTGTTAATAAAATTAAAATCCAATTGTAGGATCCTGAACTGGACAATGAAAATACTTCAACCGAATAGAGCTCGACGTGAGATAATACTCACAACACAAAATAATGCGATAATTTTGTGTCTCAGATGTGACGTCTTCTTCCCCGTTCAAACGTCACGAATTTCGATGAGAGGGTTGGATGAGGTATTTCAAGATCATGGGAATTTACTGTACATTAGATTTGAGTGCACCTCAAGGAGAACGTGCCAATGAGAAAGATTTTGGGATTTAAAGTCCTAAGTTGTCCACACATTCTCATACTAGTCATCAATTAGGAAGGAATCGACAATCACATTACATCGGTGATTGTCATATGTAGCTTCCCAATATGCTAAATATTATTATGTGTTATGACTTGGTTAGTTTTTACTGAAAATGTGAGAATCATAATTGTAAATTACTTTTAAATAACAGAATCTTTATTGAATCGGCCGCAGAAATTCTGGTGAATCCATCTCCAAGCTGGCGGACAACATGAGTAGCCTCAAACCCCCGAGGTCAGCATCCGTACGATGGACGCAGAGAGATTACCCCTTCGAGCCAATTAGTCATCAACGGACGTGTTCGCTCTACGTGAGGAGGTGAGTTCAATCCTCTCATTTCCGTTAATGTTACTAGGTCTCGTCTCAAGTTAGCACAATGTATCCCCACAAAGGCAGAGTTGACAAAGAATATGTGCGCATGGGAGGTTGCGTGCTTTCTTTTTTGTACACTGTTCAGTTGAATGAACAAGCAATTAACCTCGCATATCAAAAACTTTTACTGAACGGGTGGGATAATCGTACAGCCTGATGGAACACTACTGGAGACTTATACATTACTTGTATTTATGTATGTATCTATGTACGTGAGGAATACACACATCACACCCACGGTTATGAAGGCAACAACGTCATAAGACCATAACAATATACTTCAGTAGTTACCTGCATAAATACATAAGTAGTTTATGAGTGCTCATGGCGCTTACGTACATTTGCCTAAAGTTGTGCAATTCTTGCAATAATCTAAAATTTCGCAAGTTGTTGAACAATTTATTCGAGGACGAAAATTCAAATTTATATACCATTTTAGTATGATCAAAACTTGATATGTATGTATCAAACAGATCCAATTTACGATCCAAGGACTCGTCACACTCTGTTTTTATCTCCTCACTTTGTTTCGATTCCTTGGATGAAAGGAGGATAATTGGAGATATATCCACAAAAGAAAGTTTTCCACTTCACAAATTGACATGACCACGTTTCCTTAACGCTTTTTGAATTAGTGGTCCATGCAGGTGGGTTTTCATACGGATTTGCAGTGAAACTACTCAAGGGCACTCATGATACAAGACTTTTACAAATATGCACATTATCCTTAGGACGAATGTTCACCTACCTACGTCAAATGTTTCCCATAAAATTCTATTAAAAGTGCTAATAATAAAATGTGGATCATTAACCTATTGATTTCAATGACAATGCTTGTAATGATCTAGAGTATTAAATAAATAAGGAGTCCTTCCATATTTTTCACCTCGGGCTATTTTTCAGTAATCTACATCTATTTACACACTTTCCCCAATCTATTTTCCATACGAGCATGAACTACGTATGTACAAACATAGAAAATTTAACGAACTCACGAGAATCCGTAGAGAAGAAAAGCCAGATTAGAGCTCGGTTGGAAAGACGATTTGGACTAAGCAGCAGTTGAATCATGACATTGGCCTCTATAAAAGGAAAGAAACTGGCAAAGTTGCTACCCTATTTTATTTTATTTATTGGCCATCGTCTCTATACAGATAATCGTATAAGTCATAAGTAAAAGTATGAGACGAACTCTTATGTATCTTCTCTGAATGTACGAAGGGGTTTGAGTTTGTGGCTGATAAATAAGCTGCTCATTTTGGCAAAGCTGAAATCGAACGTCATCGCTTTTGTCTCCAAGTTTATCTTTCACTTTGGGATAATCGCATAGTGAAGAAAGCGGAATTAATTTTAATGTATTTGCGTAAAACCAGGATAAATCTCTTTGGCACGGTTGTGCACATGACACATTTGTTGTGGTTTTGAAATATGGCTAAAATATAGGAAATTCTGCCCGATTTAAATCTTACAACCTGCAAGCACTGCTGGATTTAACACAAAATTATTGTCATACTGTTTTACATGTACTTTAAGTTGTATTTGAACATATATTGTGCACGTTTCGTTGGGTGCATATGTATTTAGAAATTCAAAATTAGCCATTTTCAAGCTAATTCTTCGTTTAGTAAAAAATTACGAAACCACTCGCAATTTTCTTCACCCTTAAGCAACTTTGGCGAAATAAGCTGCTAAGCATGTTAGATGGGGAACTAATAAGTTCATGACTTCAATATAACAAACTGAATAAAAATGCCATTTACTCATCTCTCAAACCAACGGAAGGATCTTCATTCTGCTTTCACTCGACTACAGCATGCACGTTATCAGCTCAAATTTAGTACGTTTCCGTTGCGCAACTTGATGCCTATCTCATCTGTGATAAACGAATCATAATTTGGGCACGTGGAAGCTTTCACCAAAATTGCCTTAATTTCATAAAATTGCTCTCTTTTTATCCAACAGTGTGGTTTGAGAGACGCAGAAAATCCATCATAAGGATCGAGTCGGAATCCTTAATCATCCAATTTATGAAAATACGTTCCTCCACATGCCGATATAACGATCTGATGGATAAAGAATTGCACGGCATTCAAAGCCAGGGAAAAAACAATTCTTTGTCTTAGGTGCATATGCAAATACGCCGTGAAAGATTTTTTTAGCACATGTACTGTACTTGTATTAAAAAATACTTGTTGGTATGACGTGCATTTCTGAATGCACGTCAATATTCTGTACGCTAGAGTTGTAGTTTGTCATCCATTTCACACAATTTCAATAGATTGATCATAGCATAAAATCTATGCAAACTTTTATACCTAGTCTTCTTAAATCTAAAACATTTCCCTTGCTGTTTTTGCGTATGCATTTAAGCTGTACAAGCATGCATAACGTTTCGCATTAAAGACTTCCCCATCACTTTTTCGCTACAGTAAGGAAACTAAATTGAAAGTAAAAGTTTTATTAAGGAGGGACAGCTCAGCTATTCCCAAAAGTGGTGGGGTTGTCAAACTGCACACACAATATTAAACCAGACGCAACCACAACGTTGTCTGCTGGGTTTGCTAAAGCTTCCACCCGCGGACTTTTTTTTAGCTGAGTGATTGTGTGGTTTCAAAACAGAGAGCAAATTTGAGGCAGATGAAGCAGGAGCAGTAGAGCCGGAAACGCATTTTATATTCATCTCCTTCACTCCGTCTCTCTTGTTCTTGGTCGTGCATGAAGAGGAAGAAAGTCAGTCAGAGTCGAGTAAGTGAAAAAAGTAGTAAACGCTCAATTCAGTGAGTTTTGATTGCCACAACAGCGATGCTCTCAGTCCTCCCAAGGTGAAATTTATACCGAAACGCCCGTGTTCCAACATTCTCCAAACAATCAGTGAAAACTGTGGATTCGACTGTGGGCACAACTGCCATGGAACGAGCAACGGGGTGCGTAAGTAAGCGGTGAAAGTCGTGAGCAGGGTATGCAAAATGTGTGCTGGTGGTTTGTAGTGGCTAGCGCATTAGAGGAGAGAATTGGGCTTTTTGCTGTCACGCGAGTGATTTGTGACGGGGTGACGGACACGTGGAAGTCCATACCGATGAACGGCGGTCGGGATGTCGTACTCGGCACAAAGGCGAGCCGTCTCACGTTCCCCCTTCCGCGTAGGTTGCAACACCGAGGGTGTCGTCCATGCAGTGCGGCATTTAGTCGGACAGAGCTATTTCGTATCAAGGGTTTTTAAGTAAAATGTTCCTGAAATAAAATGAGGATAAATAAGTTTGTCCCCAAATTAGGTGAACGGTAAGCACAATTTCAACGCTGGCTGATAAGAAGGGTTTGAGTGGGGAAGCGTTTATGGGAGTTCGAATGCCCGTTGAATGCACCAGAAAGCGGCTCATTTTAGCCGGTTTCAGTTGGTTCTTCTCTTCTGCTCAATCCGTCTTCAGCCAGCCCGTCCTAGCAGCAGGCCCACTTGCATGAAACGCGTTCCATGGAACTGGGGGATGCAAAATGAGTGTTATGAATATTATTATTTCTTTACTGACGAAATAGCTCTTTTTAGTATTTTTGGTTAAGATGATGCTGGAAATATGCACAAATTGCAATCAAAATATTTGTGCTCATGTAATCTTTCATGATTTACCTTATCGCTGCGAGAAATGAAATGGCCCAACGATACGTATAAATATATAAACATTGTGTAATAATTGCAGGATGTTTCCAATATGGAATGGAATTATATAACTCACAGAGTGAGTTATTCTCACGTCCTTCAGCATATGAAATCTGTGCATTCGAATATCATGCTCACTGACTGCTTTGTGTAATGGTGCCATACTGACTTCAATCTAAATCCGAACAATTCAATCATTCAATCTCCTTCAACTGAATCCTCATTTCAGTTCACCTCACTTTTCTGGGGTTAATTTGGCCCGAACGAGAATTACATTTTAGTGTTTCAGAAAACAATTAATTTTATTTGCGCCAAATTTCACAGTCGGTGATTCGTGTATAACACCCAACTACGAATTTTCAAACGAGTAATTCCACTCACCTTTGGGGATTGCTTACTTATATTCCAAGAAACCCTTCCAGAATGTCGTGGAATTCGTACGAGATATATTCCAATCCAACTACTAAAAAGGAACGCATTTAATATTTTCTGACGTGCTGGGGGGTCGGAAAGTTGCCAGGAAAATATGGATTGTGGGGAGCATACTTTCTCAGTATGACATTCCAGACGAGACTATTTCTTGGAAGATGAAATATTCAACTGGAGGTTTTTGCGACCACCTTAGCAGGCATAGCATATATATTAAAACTAATAAATAACGGCATACGTATAATTTAGACCGTTACAAAGGATAAGTATGTCTAATATGCATTAAAATTACTTAACGTTCTAATAAAACATAATTGTCAATTGCTTCTATGTACATGCATTCAGTTAATTAAGCCTTTTGAAAATTCATTTGTACATTGTTGAGCCACTTGACGTTGTTGGAAATTACACATTGTAACAACAACGTAGAACTGTGTTTGAACAAGTCTACACACAAATATGATTTTTCAAATTTGCAGAGATGGATGTGTCAATTAGGTTGTTGTGACTAGTGAGTGTAAAGCCAAGGTAATATACTCTGAGAGGGTGTCATCCTTAACCGCCTATGTCCATTATATACGATGATATGTACTGCCAATGAAAGTGGAATGACAAGGGCTTGTCTCCGAAACATGATGAATTGCTTGTGTGCTTTGTTAGAACACTCCAGTCTCAATGCTCAAATTCTGTATTAGTACTTATAATTTACCAATATTTCGATTTTAAGCCTAAAGAAAACTTTGTCATTAGATACGCGTATTTTGGACCGAGGAAGAGCCAATGCACTCAGGATACATCAACACAGGAAAAGCGTCATGGGTTAGGGTTCAAAGGTTTCATGGGTTAGGAAGAGTCCGTGGCCTAGATATTCGTATAATGTGTTTTCCGCACATGCTGAGGTTGTGCTCCAATACTTACTCAATCACTTGTTACGAGACTTGTTTACTCCATGCTGCACCCGTAATATCTTGAAAACTCGGACCAGCAGCGTTCACAAATGCTCATTGACTGCTTACCATAATGGGAAACACTTCAAAGTCTCAATCAAGGAATCAGTCTCTGTGTTGCTGGGTCTATATATCCTACTGTGCAAAATGTGTTGCCTGTCGTGTTGTGTAATGCATCATGCTTGAAACCCCTGTGGGAAGAAAGCGAAGAAAGCCTCAAATGGAGTGCGAATTGATTAGAAATCTTAAGATGGATAAGAGCACGTGATTTGATAACAACATTTTTTGCTTCATGGTTTACGAGTACGTACGATCTCGCTTCGACATTTGATATTTTATCAATTCATGCAAGTTCCTCCTTCGTAAACAATATGGGAAAATACTTAAAATAAAAGTTTGGAATGGATTATTGGAATGCTACAGACTTCAAATAATACTACGTGCCAATTTTGGTCTTCTATCTCGAGTCGGCAGCAAAACACTGCTCCAGCAGATGAAAAGCAGGGGATGATGTGAGAAAAGTTTACTTGAGTCATGAGTGATAACTTAATAAGACTGGATGATGGATCCCAAGAATTCTAAGTATTAATGCACCTCGAGGAAATGTCAGCCGAAATTTACATCACATCGCACGATGAAAATAGTTCTCAAAGTGGGAAATACGTGGTAGAGGCTTTTAGTTGATGCAATTACCGTTTTTGACACAAGAGTAGTAGACAATTTCTGTTCTGTGGATCTGTACTAACAGGTAAATACATAAGTAACGACCATGCATTCGAAGTGTTTCCACGTGACAATGTCTGGGCCTTTGCCAATAATACAAATACTTTTATGGTTTCAGCCTTACATTCAATATTCTTAAGAGTTCAGTTGTGTGCGTTGAGAAAGATTTTGTATGGCAACGTGAAAAAGTGAGTAGGAGGAGGAGGAAGAGATTCAAACTGGAACTCGAGAGTCGCCTCTCCAGACTTTCTACACCGAAGCAAGGATTTCTCAGGAATCATTCGAAATCCTGGCACTAGGCAGCGACTCGGACAAGTCTTGTCACTTGGTCGGAAGTCTGGTTTTCGGGGAAAATGTGTGTCGTCTTTTCGGGAGAGCACATGAGTAGCGAGAGCAAAGTGAAAGTGAATAGCACGTCGGCGTCACCTCCATCTTTCCTCAGCGTCTCAGATTTGACTTGATCTCGCCTAAGGAAAATAAAGTATGAAAAATGAGATTCTCTCTCCAAATCCATTTTTCACTTTATTCTAATATATATTTTTCGCTCAACTTTCGTTCGTTATGTGCGCCAAAACCTTGCTATCAAAACAAATAATATGGCAACTTTTTAAACCTCACGTTAAATTTTGTTTTAAATACTTAATTTCCTAACAATGATTATAACATTGATTATAAAAGGAGCTAACAACGGGGCAATGAAAAAATTGATACTCAAGAATCCACGCACTAAAAAAATCGCCTGCCGACCCCAGAATTGAATAATCCGAGCTGGATTTTTGCGTCATTTCACCTTTTTTTGTTGGATAATGGACGTTTGATAAAGGAGACGATTCACATTCTTCGGACAATTTTGCTCGAATAAGTGGAATGAGTTAAGCTGAAAGAGACATTAAATGATTCAACACAGGCCCATCCGATCTTCTCACTCCGATTCAGACTAGAAATGGACGTGCTGCAAAGTTGTATGTGTGCGTAATATGGAGAATGACCCAGAAAATATCCTAAGGATAAATTGAATGTGCTTACTAATAGCACCATCGCAGTTGGATATGCTATTAAATCCAGAGGTGTTCGCAGTCTAAAATCGGCTCTCTGAAGCTTCTCGGAAAGAGATGGATGCAAATCCTAAATGCACATTTAAACTCTGAGTCTCGTTCTTGCTTCTTATCGTAATCGAATCTGGATTTACCTTTGCTTAATTTCTGCTACGTTATTATTTCTGCTTTAAGTTCTGTCTGGAATTAGAGGAGCATTTCATTCACTAAATTTTACCGCGTTTATTCTTAGAGGATTTTCCATACATAGCTTGGCACGCAATATAAAACAATGGTGGTACTCACGTCAATGTCTAAATCGCGATGTGTAACTATACCAGAGAGCAAGATACAAAATAGAAAAATTATTCGAAGTAAGCTGTTTAATTAATGACGATATAAACATTCTCCTTCGCTTTATTTGCAATCGTGGCTAAAGGTAGGTTCAAGGATGTCATCTTTATTAGATAAAGTAGGAAAGAGTTACTACGTGTCTACTACGTTGACATTCAGCAAACTTGCACTTTTATTTATCGAGAAGGTAAAACTTTTAACAAGAGCTGGCGTTTTCAGAACGAGCACATATTTCGTCTTGTTTTATCATCTTCGAAATAACATTCGAAAAATTGCGTTTCCCTCAATTTTAGCCCCCACCCAGGGCTTGTGGGCCATATTATGTTTCTATCAGTCTGTCCGTCATTTCGATAACTCTCTTGAAATTTGTCAGATCGAGTTGAAATTTTTCACAAATACGAATAATACGATATGGATCAAAGTAGTAATATATTAAGTATATTCGAAGATGAGTCAAATTGGTCTGTCGGAGGACCGGTGGGGGTCATTATACTATGTGTGAGAACTTTGTTGCATCTATAGTGCAACTCTACACAGTAGGGATTATAAATATGATTTATTAACGAAACGTGCATATTTCATTCACTTGTGTATATTTTCCAGTCTCTCGTATGTTTTTCAATCACTTTATTATTGGATCAAAATTCACCAATGTGCCAATTAATCCTGATGTAACTGGATGCAAGAATTCACTTGCTATCAGTCTTGGATATAATTCCGGTTAATTATCTGATAAAAAACATCCGAAACAATAGCATGATATGATAATAAAGTTTTACTTATCTTTAATAATGTTATGCATTTACCTTAAATAATAAAACAAAAAAAATCCTTAACTTTCACCTATGTAATTCATACAACCCATTACAAGATTGGTTCATAACGTATTGGTTGTTTCCACTAATGAAGTGCAAAGTGGCAAAAAAATAAAACAGGTTGCGTAAGGAATAAATACATGTAATTATTGACCCACAAGCACCCCACTTTCACTTGTTTTCCGTGTTAAATGGGGAATGAAACGCTCGACAGAACTGGGTCAGCGGAGCATATTTACTTTAAACTGTGTCGAACAGCAATAAATGGCGATAAATGTTAAGATTAAGAGTGAGCAGAGAGTAGCAATTCCCATTTTTCTTTGGGTAATGAGCACAGATAACAAGACGAGGATGCAGCTTCCGCTCCTTTCACTCACATTCCACCAACAATGCTGCACAGAGATGTGCATGTTCTCGTCTGCATGTATTTAGGCTTTCAAGCCGAGTTCTCCACGTGAGTAATAAAACCTTCCTTTATTTGAACCATTACGGACTTTCTCTTTGTGCTGCTGTACAAATGGGGTGCTGCTCCTGATGCTGCACGATGCCCATTTCATCCGTGTACACGTTATTCACCTTATTTGTGAAATATCAGTTTTTCGGCTCCACGGGAAAAGAGACTTTGTGAGCCCCATGTCTGGCCTGGTCACTCAGTTTCTCACTGGTTGTTCAGTTTGTGGCGAGTTTTTATGTCGCTTAATGGGTTTGTTTGTCCTTAATGGTTCCTGTGGTGGGTGGCATGCTCCGTATTTGATCTATAGTGCAGTTGAATGTGTTTTCTTCTTTCAGCACAGATTTTTATTTGATTAAAAGCAGCTTTAAGATCAGTCCATCATTGGTTCACGTCTTAGGATTTCCTTGATCGACCAAGTCGCATACTTATTCGTATTTATAGTGACAATTAAATATAATAATAACGATGGAGCGATGGAGGAAGAATTTTGGTGAACACTTGACTGTAAATTTAACAAGCTGCCTTAAAATTTTGGTCCAAGGACGAAAAAAACTAAGTATGTACCTATGTGGTGCAAGTAAGTGAAAGCAATTTAATGATGCTAACACATATTTGATTGCATCCAGCTCTTTCATTTTATTGAGTTTACTTTGCCCAATTCCTTATCCCAGTCAGTTTCTCGACTTGTGTGTATGGCGTAAAAACTTGCTCAATAAATTTTGACTGTTGGTCAGGTTGAGGTTACACAAAAGTAAACGTCCTTTGGGCTTTCAACTTTATTTTTTCGTATGGAACACAAGATGCTCAGCTCGCGTTCATTGCGCTCTTTCGTGGAATATGATCCTCTTGGGTCTTTTGATCAACATATTGGTTTCCAGTAAATTGAGGTTTAAGAAGGCATACAAATATCGGTGACCGTAATTTGACATGCTCTTTATTAATCAGAAAAAAGAATCCGGAAGTAGAACTATGTCAAGGAATATGTAGGTTTGAATTATTAACAATTCCTCTGAAATCCATTTCAACTTTCATACCGTTGTGACATACTTTCTCCCTCTCGTAAGGATGCGAATCGTGGTCCATCAAATCAGCGACTTTCCTTCTCTTAACAGAATTGTGTGTGATGAAATACATTCTGTTAGCTCGTACTTTCTCTTCACTTTCTCCTCTTTCTTTTATCGAAATCTAGTAGTCTATCGGATCGATGTTATACCCGCAGCGCTAGAAGTTTTTCACTTCTTTCTCGTCAGTTTTTCTAGTTTTAGTCTTTATTTCAATAATGAATCTCCACTCAATAATGTAATTAATAAGGTTCTTGAAGCAACCAATTATGACCATTGTAATCGGTAGTGATTATTGATTGCTATGTAATAAATCCATTGAAGGTTGTTGATGATATAAAAAAGAATGTTTTCAGCACAGCCCTTTTAAAATATCAAGAACATGATATTTAGCAGCATCCAGGCATGCAGTCTTGATGGACAATCCATGATCTCAATTGTTCGCCAGTCGTGTTTTAACTTTGTCTAAATTAACTGAGGAAGAAGTTGGAAGCACCAAAAGTAATTTAATCTAAAACTAAGCAAGTAAAAGCAAGCAATGCCATTACTAATGGCAAACTTAACTGGAGTCTAATGGTCCATTAGACTCCAGTTAAATTGCTCTGTAATTGGTTGATCAAAATATTTATTCAATCGTGACACATTTTGCCTTCTATTAAAAAATATTTGCAAACGGAAGAAAAAGTATTTGGTGTCAGTTTCTCCAAATAAACTGCTCCTAAATGGGTAAAAATGTAGTGGCACTGAAGTTTTATTGGAGAAAACTCTCTCTCTTTTTCTCAAGTGTTCCTACAATAGAAATGAAACCACTTTCATTTCCAAAAGACTAAAAAAGCCTGTGGAGGCTTCCCTATACGTTTTGAATGTACATAGTCAACAGGGATGATATGCAGTGGATATTTATGCAGTAGTTCATAGTATATACATATACGCATGGATGGACAAATACATTCTGTGACTGCGATAAGAATTGAGCGACAGTGAGACGGATAGGAACATCAGAATGGAGAAATGGATGGTGGGATGTCGGATTTGTGATATCCTTCTCGATTCTAAATTCGAATAGATTAAAGTTTTGCTGGTTAGTGCTGTACGGGTTTCTCGATGTGGATATTGAAATGTGTTTGATCTCTGTTAAAGCAATCACAGGGTTCATCCATGAGAGTGAAGAGCTCACGAAAAAATCATGAGTTACCCCCGAGTCTGTAATAAATTGAGATACTTAGAGCCTGGCATAGGCACTGGTCTGCCAGACACGTAATACAATCATCGCCACCTATTGTACTAAATGTTTGTAATTAAATTATACATTTAAATATGAAGTGCATGAACTGTCCTTTTCAGAAAAAGGAATATCCGAGGAATGAATGGCAACTGTCTGTTGCTTCTTCTTCTTCGTCCTCTTCTTTGGGTATGCAGCCCGCCTGGCGAGCTAGGTTTATTCCATGGACTAGTCAGGGGCAAAGTATCACTAATGCAAGCACTTTCTCCAGTGATCTCACTCTGCTCTTTGGGATGGGGTACGCTGTGTACAAACTGGTTGGCTGAGGATTCCCATGAATTCTGTCATTACGTGAACGACTCGGATAACATAAAATTCAATCTATTCGCAAACATAAAATGCACTGATCAAAAAATGTATCACGATCTATCGATTTTGCTGAAATTTGGGTTATCAGTTCCACGACGGATCCTGTACACGGAGCACTTGGTCGTCACCACGGATGGTTTCTATCTTTGTCCTCTACACACCACAGCTATTTAAAGCTGGGATGTATGTAGCATTGTGAGAGCGAGTGTCCCACGCAAGGCATCGTTCTTTCGAAAACCCAACCAAAGCAAAGTAGCCTCCGCCAGCCAGCACATCCAACTTTCTCCCCACGAGAGGATGAGGAACGTGAATGGAACTGTTGGCTGTGCGGCGGAGTGTGTTCAATCTGAGAAAGTGAGTGCGAGGTGGCTGGCTTGGCTCAAAGTAGTTCAGACTTTCACCCAGAGCACACACACGCATACCACACAAGGCTTGTGGTGGTTCGTCCTCTGCTTCTCTCGTCCCTTATTTTCTACATCTTCCCATTTGCGAAATCCTTCTCTGCTCTCTTCCACCTCTCACTGTGTCTGGATCACGTCCTGATTTCCACCTCAAACCCAAATATTGTCGTCTGGAAGTCGCTTTAATAAAATCATAAACATTCATATTCAGTCCACAAGCAAAGTCACCTTCCATTTCTTCATTATCGCCACAAGAGGGGAAGTCTCAGAGTAAAAATTCCACCTGAAAATATTGATTCATTTAAACATAAACTGAGTCGTCATCATCTGCAGTCGACGAAGGAGAAGAGGGAAAGTATTGCCATTAAACTTTTAGTGAGGTTGTACGAGAACTGGATCTCAACGTCAGGAAAAGTAGATAATAAAATAAGATATCCGACTTTTTAAGATTAAGCAAAGCGTGGGAACGTGCCGTTTGTTCGGAACATAACATGACTCTAAAGTGCATGACTGCTTCGGGCTGTTCACCACGACTTCATGGACCTTGCATCCGTGAAAAAATTCCATAAATTTGTCCTCATTCCTTCTGCCAGTCGGTGTGTGTGTGTGGACCGGGGAAGAAATTCAAGGGAGCTCAACAGCCTGTCACACGAGTGCGGCTATGTCGATGTTGTAGCATAATTTGCAAGAGGAAGAAATGAAGACGTCAGTTGTAACTTGCCCTTTGGTCTTGAGGAACATGTGACAAGTGTTGTTTGGGTCAACTATATAACTAACTAACTAACCAACTAGCTAGTGCATACTAGAACACGCAGCACGAGTTGTGTAGCTCAGAGACAGCGAGAAGGAAGAAAATGCCTTTCTTCACGTCTGCAGACAGCCTCTGCTACTAGTTTGAGTCAGTTACTTTCTACGAACGGGTATCCATACGCAGAAGAGAAAGAGGAAAGAAGATTCAACGGGAAATCTTCAAGTATGAATGTGGGTAACTAAGCGGTGCTTGATTGGTGGATGTTTCAGTCATCAGTGAAAGTTGGATGAAAGGATTTGAGGACGACGACATAATTCCATTAACGAAAATTGCACAAATTTTTACCATTCTGAAATAGAAATTAATATTCGGCAAGCACATCACATTTATTATCATTTGAGAAAATCTTCTTGCATAATATGCACATCTACATACGTTCGCTGAAAACCTGGTATTAATCTCCCAGCGAGTGTTAGAAATGTAGGGTAAAAAGGATATTGAGAAATCACGTGAGACTGGTGAGAGACTTGGAGAAGATGAAACGGAGTAAATCTCAATTGTGGTGGTTTTAGACAGAACCTCGAGCTGTAATTTCGTATTTGTATTGTACTTTGTCTTTTTTTAATTATCAGCCAAACCAACCGTAACTGAAGTCGACCTTTATTAATTTATGGCGTCAGCAGTATTCTCATTTCGCCTGATATTCACAATACATTTGTTTCCGTAGAAGACTGAGTAAATTTTTAATTAGGTCGGGCCAGCTGCGACCAGCATTATCCTGTAATTGGTTGTTTTCCATGTAGTATATGCCACAATTCTGTAACAGCAACAACTACTTTGTCACTGAAGCCTGCAGAGTTGATAGAAATAGTTTATTAGGTCAGTTCTAACAGACATGTCAGTCCACATTGCACAAAACCCAATAGTTCCGAATTCGATAAGTCTATTTACGTGTGCTCGCTGCTGCTAAACCACGGCTACACTGGCTACATATTTAATAAATAAACGTGTCACCAAACTCGGAAGGATGCATTGGCACTAATTCTAGGTGATGAGTATCGTAGCACAAACCTGGGAATCAATATTTTTCTTTAAATTACACACAGTGAAATAGTCGAGTATTATTTAATAATCAAGCACTTGCCCTCCTGTCCCTGTCATTTGCCGTCACTCAAAATCTTTCTCAGCTTTGTCAACTCGATAAACTAGGATTGGTGTCACGATGATGACATTTAGTTTGGCTGGAAAGTGTCAAACAGATGCTACTGCAATATACAAAAAAGTTCGTGGGTGGGGACCCGAATGTCAAATTATTGTTGCATTAGGACAAAAGGTCTTTAAGAAGAAACCAGGAAAGCAGATTTACAAACGTCTCAAACGAAAATGCACCAGCATACACCGACAAACAGGATTCATTACCTCGTCAGTGCGCAAAATAGGATGCGAACTCACACAATTGTAATTTCAAACGTGAAAATTTTGAATGGAAGCGCACGATGTTAAAATGCGTTAAAAATAAGACGTGAGTTTGATAAGTTTGTTCCTGCTCACACTAAAAAACCACCAATGGGATCAGTTTATACAAGGAATAACACCGTTGCAAGTACAATCAACTGGTTTTCTACATGTTATATTGTCTGCATGATGCAACCACTCAAGAGACTTTGAAACGGTTGCTTTCACGTTGAACAGTTTTGATTTTCATTTAAAGTTAAGTTTTGAGCCTGTAATTTGGAAAGCAACAAAGGAGCGTGAGGAGGAGGCCAGTGAGTGAGCTGAGAGTGAATGCACAAGGGACAGGCGAATTTATTCCTCAAGTTTGCACGGAGAAAGTAAAAGCTCTAAAGCAATAAAATCCCATTTTATGAGCAGGTTGCCATTATTATCCAGTTTGGATTTTGCTCGTGGGTTGTGATGTGGCACAGGAAAGTTCTTGCAGAATGAAATAGAAAGTTGGTCAAGTCTGAGTGACACGGAATTAAGGAGGAGCTACCGGTGCTGGGATGCAGACTGATAAAACAACTATTTGTTCAAGTCTAAATTTAAAACAATGTTTCCTCAAGTTTTTAAAGTATTTCCTGAAAACTTGGTTTTCTTCGCAGCACGCGGAAAGCGTGGTAATTCACAAAGGATGTATTTTTAACACAACTAACAAAGTTTATTTCAACATGCTTTATTTGCTTTATTTTACATAAGTTTACAACACAAAAATCATAGCACTAAGGAGTCCGTAGAAGTGAATTGATATGGCGGTGCAGACTAATCAACCCCACGTCGTTATTGACGTAACTTTTATCCAGTGCTGGTGACGACAATTGGAGCTCAACAGTGTGCGGAAGGTGGATAATGTCGGAGGCACACAGGAAACGACGCCTCAATTTACAAAGATGGGCTTCTGCGTGAGTTCATTTAATTAGTTTCATGCTGCCAATCTCATCCTTGAGCTATGTACACGAATAGTATTTAGGTCGTGGTGACAAAGACCACGAGACGTATGTATTATTCTGCATGAAAATATAGCCAGTGCGGTTTGAATGATGCGTGGAAAGGGTCAAATTGAATGTAACAAATTTCAATGGAACACACACAACATGCAAAATAGTTTAAAACTTACCCTTATTTGCATAAGGTTACAGTTTCAACAATTAATAAAAACAGTCCAAATCCGAAAATGCTTTTAGATTTTACTTTCATCCGCAGTAATTCTCCACGTATAAATAAACGAGTGACATCAATAGCATAACAAATTAAGCTACGTCAATGACATCGCCGCTCTTCTGTTCATGTCCTCGCATATAGATTGGTATTCATATTGGTCTAAAAAAAATTAATCACAGTGTCGCTCTAAACTTTGACTTTTCATATTCACCCTTCACATTGTCAGGAGAGAAAGCTGGAGAACTTTATGCAAATTATTTCAGCATGGACTCCTACGTTCAATACGTACAGGCGACGGACTGCTAATCTGGAGAATTATGGAAGGGTGATGAATTATAGTCGATGACGGAGTGCAAAATATTGTTGTTTCTGATCCGGACTAATTTGTTTATAAACTTGCCTTCATTTTCACCCTCTCATTTTGAAAGTGACGCTGTTCGATGGAGAGTGTAAATAAACCAAGTAATAAATTAACTCGAGAAGTTTTGCTGATTTGGAAATAAGTTAATTAGGAAGCATTGAGGCTTGAGATAACTTTAAATCCCAAAGTTTTGATAACAGAGATGGAGACTTTGCGTACTAATTTGTAAGTAAATATGTGCGTGTGTCTCTATATTATTTTCACATGTGTTCCTCACGTCTTGATGCATTACGTTTGTTATTTTAATAACGGTTATATGTAGATAATTACCGTATACTGGCAATTATTCTTTCTATAAAATCAGAAAAGCTAATAATAACTCAAGTGCTAGAAGAGCGACGTATACTTTGGTCATTGGTAATATGTACTTAGTAAGTAAAATGTTTTTGTCAAAGGACAAAATACATAACTGGTTTTATTTACGCAAAACTAAGAGTTGTAGAAAGCTATATTTTAGGGTTAAAAAGTAAATGCTAATCGAGACATGCATTGAGATTGCAATTCCACGACTGGTGATGAAAAGTTTATCAAATTAAGGTGCTGAGGACATGGACGTATTTTGTGTGCAAATTGGACATTTATTTATGTTCCTTTGGATGGGATGCGAAAAATAGATGTTCAAAGTCTTTGTAATAGTTCATTTCATTCATATATCATCAGGAGTAAAGGTGAAAGAAATAGTGTCTACAATAAAATATAATTTATTCTCTATAAATATACACATAAATAATAAAATGTTTTCACCCTTTTGAAAGAGAAAGCAAAGTTTGGCGTGTCCTTATCTTTCTCGTTGAGATCAAAGAGACAAATGAGCTCCATAAGCTTGTTTAAAGTTATATTTCACTTGAATTTCAAGTTGTTCTATCGTGTTTGAAGAGTTGCTTTATTATCACTACAAAACAATACAATGTAATAAACAAGAATGTGTTCAATCACTATTAAATGCTAGTTCTAAATTTCTGTGGAAAATGAAAAGTATGATATTTGTCAATTTCTCAGTTTCAAACCCCAAATTTTGACAATGTGCTAATATGTTATTACCATCAACTAGTAGGTGAATGGTCTAGCAAAATCGTTGCTACACATCTCGTTAATCATAGTTATATAATTAATTATAAAATTTAATTCTGTGACCCAAAAGAATAATATATTTATTGTATAAAAAGTACGATGTTGAAGTACCGAACTTACATACATAAGTTAAACTGTGTTCCGAGATCTTATGACAACTGGATTGTTGCACAAGATTTTCTAACGAACATATTTCGCACGTGTTAATGCAACTTAATTTAAACTAATTTAAAGCCTGATCATCTTAATCCATGTATTTTGTTTTGCTGGGAAAATTCTTGGGGAGATTTTATACTGATCCACATTTAATTCTTTCTTTACTCTATTGTGATTTTAAACAGATATTCAATAATTTTTGTATTGAAAATTCAATCCTTGCTGTGGTGAACAAGCGTTTTGCACTCTTCTTGCTTCCGCAAAGTTGGAAAGCAAAAAGGTTGGCATCTCTCCAAATGTCTTTACTAAAGATAAGAAAATTTGACATCTACATAAGTGCGTCCACTAAATAGCTCATCTTCGCGGTTTGCTGGTTTACTTGACAATGACGTTAGCCAAATAGAAATGTTTAGCTTAGAAAGGAAGTACATAAAAACCTCTAGCATCGAAGCTGGATTCGTAAGCCCGAGCCAGATATTTTATATTTCTTTAACGAATCCGATTAGTTTGCTCCAAATCTGTATTAGCAAAAATTGTGTATGCAAAATATTAGCTTGACAGGACAAGGCGTATTTGGTCTCAAATGATCCTACTTTCTAACACTTCCCCACTGTTACAGAAATGGCTTAAAAGCCATTAGTAAAATTTAATGTCACAATTTACGAACAAGTCAGAAACACAAGTACAGAAATTTTAACTAAATTTTCTCATCGTCGAACTTGGCGAGTCTTCTGGCTCATATTTAATATGACAAAAATTACAACTCAATCTGAAAAGTTTAAAGGGATTACATACGTATATGCTGCTGTAACGCAAGGACAAACTGACATGAAGACGCAATAAGCTCTTGTTCAAGGGGCCAATCTCATACAAATCTCATAATTTATTGTTATGATCATTCGAATATGAATTACTTTGGTGGTGAGGGTAACTTTTCTCACATCTGATAAATGTGTATGCACCCTGTAACTTTTGTCATCATTTAATTTCACTGAACATCTTATTTTCTATCTTTTTTGTCGTTTCCCTTGTGAATTATTTTTATAAAATCATTTTTCATATAACATGAAACAGAACTACTTTAAATATAATCAAATGTCTAAAGTTGGGAAGTTTCGATATTCGAATCCGATATTCGGATTTTAGAGAAATTTTGTCGGAATACTCACTATTTCTACATATGTATCCACAATACATAATAATACCATAATTTGTGTGCACTTGCATTAACTTACATAGGTACAACATTACTAAAATCCGTTTGGCAACCATTGCTTGCAGATGTGAGGTATCCGAAGTTGGGCTTTAATTCAATATGTGGCCATGCAAGAATGAAATACTGAATTAATTTAAACTGACTTATGAATAGGGCATGACTGGAATTGTCCAGAGTGTGGTCTGGTCTACCCTGTAAGTGAAATTTGCTCTGTTGAATGATGGAGTGCGCTCTCTCTCTCTACCTTAATCCAGAATTTCTCCTTGACATCATATTTCACCAGTTTAGGCCTAGTTCAATATTGGGAAGATAAATAATTAAATAAATCACGAGTGCTACCTATAACGAACAATGAGCTCCCTCCACATTAGCAGGTCAAAATTGCAATTATATTTATGCGTGATATCCACAAAGCTCAGGGAAGACAGGGAATGATTATTTGACAAATTGAAGAATCAACTGAAGTTCTGTATGAAATTTAATGTGCGCATTATTTATAAAAGGCCATAAATCATGCTGCCGGTTGAATGGTTGGTGAGCGGAGAGTGAGAAGTGGGCGATCTCCTCATCTACCTGGAGGGTGAGAAAAGAAAGCCGGAGAAAGTGGGTCCATTTTGTGAGCTGCAGATGGTGCTCAACATTTCGAAATGGGAAACTCGCTCCCAGTTATCCCTTTCACCCACCTTCGTTGGTTTGTCTCCCTCCGAGCTGGGATTAGCACGTGGTTTCCTTCAGCACACTCTCCCATCGTGGTGTTTCCCCACCGAAGACCGACCGACCCAGATTCTGATCATCCCAAATCCGATACATCAATAAGTCCACCGACGGCTCGCTATCTTTCTCCTTCTTTGCGAACAGAAAGTGAGGAGCTGGGGAATTTCGTTTAATGTCGCAAAAATACAGTTTTTAGGTTTTCTTGATGTTCGGCATTTTATCTCGAGTTGGTTATCGGCTTTTACAGATCGTATTTCTAGGTTTCTGAGTGTAATAATTTGCTCACAGGGTTTTAGTAGAACCATGAACAATACATGCATCTATCTATTTTTATCAAGTAAAAAATATCTGTTTATAGATAAATTTTCTCGTGAAAGTGACGTCGATCTATTAAAAGGTGCGAGGGGCATTGTGAGACTAGGTCACGAGCCTCATAAGCTATTTTATGCTTTAAAGTGATGTTTCCATATACTTATCAAAAAAATATTTGCGTGTACGTGTAGGAGTAGGAAGGCCAGCTAATAACAGGTGCATGCGTTGCTCCGTGGCCCCTTGATCGCTTATAGGACGGTTCAAAAATATTGTCTAAAGCTTAGCGAAAGTGGAGACGAAAAGTTTGTCATTTTTATAATGTTTGGCTGGTGAACTGAACTAATGCGTACTTGGAGCGACAAAGTTGAAATGCCACACGGCCGCACGACGATGTGGAGCCTACGGTGAAAGTTTTCGGGTAGAATTATCATTTTCACATTCTTCTCCTCATGGATGTCTATATATCCTCCGTGAACTAGCAGAATGGCTCCAAAGCCACGCTTGTAAAACTTTAGTTTCTTTTGAAACATGAGCGAAAGGGACAACCCATTATTACACTATCGACAAAATCCACCAATCTTAATCTGGTGGCTGGCAGGAGTGAGGAGAAAGGTCACCAATTGTGTTGCGACGACTAGAAAATTTATCACATTTTCTGACTTGACGAATAACATTAAATAAAGTATCTCGAAGGATAGCTATGTGCCCCCAAATCATTCTGCTCCATCAATAACGTCCAATTTTATTCTTTTTCATTTCCCACCTTCACAGAGAGAGCCATACGTGACTTTGAAGATGTTGTATTCCGCTGTTGTATATATGTAACTTGTAGGGCTGCTCAAAATCTCCAGCTCGACCGAAACTGCAGAAACACCCAACAAAAGCATTTTCTCCATTCCATAATATTTCGGAGATTGTGTTGTGTGGATGCATGCCCAATCTTTTCGAGAGGAAGAAGGACACATACGTATGTGTTAGTACAACCGTCACCATGTGGTTTGTGTTCATGAAAGTACGGGTGATCCGGGACCAACTCTTTTCCACCGGAACCATTAATCGATCTTCTCTCTTGATTTTATCTTACATTTCAGCAAACCCTCTGAATTTCTTTTAAAAAATCATATTTTCCTTCTCAACGTAGGACTCTTTTTTTGTGTCAGCTTTCATAAGACTCGATGAATGGAAATAAAGATATATCCAATCTCTTCCAATTTCGAAATTTCTAGAGTTTCTCAAAAACGTCCAAGATTCAGGGAAGAAAATCGACACACTTTTACTACATCACGTACGTCATAGCAAGTCGCAATAAACGTAGCTGAACCACAAGCACATAAGGTGTTTAGGGTGTCACAAAGAATGTTTTCGCAATTACATTAAACTGGTGATGGGGGAACTACTCATGGTGCGCGGTCTTAAACACACACTTTGTACATACATGGTCGTAAAGTACTGCCTCCCAATTATTAAGTGGAGCGAACATAGTAATATCCTGCGGTCGTCTTTGTGTTCCACTGCAGCAGCAGGAGAAAGTCCGCAAACTGAGGAAACACTTTATGTTCTCATCATTAAAATAGAGCAAAGCACGGAACTACATGGAGTCAGGCTAGCAGAGTTACGCTGATCAGTTGGAAGAGTGTTCTCGTCTAATGAAACTAATCATTGTTCCTTCTTTGTCGTAGCTCGTTAAGAAACGGTTAAGTGATTGATTAGAGGTCGGTAAAAAATTTAAATTAAATGCAGACAGAAAGCCCAAGCACTTGTACACCTTGAAAGTATTTATAAAGAAACAGTTAACGTATTTCTGTTTATACCTACATACGTATAATTCTATAGAAAGGAAACGTAAGGATGTTGTATAATGTAAGAAATAAATCAAAAAGATCAAGAGAAGTTGATAAAAACCATTTGATCATAAAAACTTTAATCTTGAAGATTATGTCAAAATACTAAAAGACTAATGTGGTTTGGTTTGATAGAATATTCGACTTGTAATGCAGCACTGAAAATACAATATATTCAGTTGATTCCTTACATCAACTCATGCATGGTCACTAATTCACAGTATTCTAATTTTTAAGTTACTATTTGGCCTAATTCAACTTGACTTTCTCTTCATGAGATTATGGAGGAGAAAGTTTCGTTTTTTAGTTAGGTTAAACATTATCGCTCGAGACTGGGCAGACAAAAATATATGCAATGCTATGTATTTAGATTATTATTAGATTATCAGTATCACTAGAAAGATTGAGAATCATTAATCAGTATAAAGTACACGAGGGATATATGTAAGTACCTTTCTCGGTTCAGATCAATGTAAAAAGTTTAATATTTGATTTAGTTAACAAGTCAAATACGTTTTTATACAGGGTTTCAATACGAGTATCCATAATAAGGATTAGACGACTGGTAGATTTGCTGAGAACGGAGAGTCGTATATAATGTTCCGAGAAAGTAGAAAATTGCATCAGCAGGCGAGATGAAACTTGCTTTTCATCATCCCATCCCGACCCTATCGTTTTCAGCAAAGATTTTCAAGACTGTCAATCGCGCCCGGCAAATCGAAAATCAATTGTCTCCTTCTTTCTGTCTAGACGGATAGAAGGGCAGCAAATAAGCTCCTCATAGGCTGATTTTCTGTTTTTATGCTATGGCTGCTAGAAATAATTTATTTCATACTGCTCAATTAGACAGGAAGGTAAAAAAAGCTTCAATCGAAATAAAATCGTTATAGAGAAATGCAATACTTATTCGCACTTTGTTTTCCTTAAAGTCCAGCTTCTCCTTGTGTAGTTATGCAATTACTTAAGATTAGCCACTCATGCGACTGATGCCAAATTATTTAGGTGAACTTGGTTGACTTATCTCCTCCACGTCCTAAGAAGGAACATAGTTTCTATGCCAATCTGCACATTGGATTGCACATCAAAGCATACCGAATTATCCAAAGGGATTATCCCATTCGGGTGGAGCATCCTTTATCAGTGCTGGTCAGCAACGTCGTCTGAGACTCGTTATTAGATTCTAGTCGTTATAATCTTATAACTGCACATTCTTATATTTGATTTCATCTACGCCCAGCTAAAAATCCGACAAAGATAGAAATATCAATTTTGTTTGTCTGTGTGGGATAGAAAGTAATGACTTCACTTCAAAAGCAGAATTAAGTGCAGGGAAACGAACGAAATAGAGTTGGACCGCAACATGGCCAAACCCATTGAACCGAATCTTCCATTCCTTGGACTGACCTTAATGGTGGCCAGTTTATGTGATTTATTATGTGAAGGTTTGTCATGAAAATAAAATTTATGTCGAGCTCAGTGATATATTTGGTGTGATATTTTCTCACTCTAAACAGTTTCATAATAATAAAGGGCTTTATGAGTCAAGCAGTGAAATAAAATACCATCATCTACATACGTATACTCGTATATGAGCAGTTTATGCATAAACCGATTAATATGGCTGAGCATATACTTTATTTTCTTTACATGAACTCGGAGGAGCTATCAGAGTGTCCATTTCAAGACATGATTACGTGCACCGCACATACTCACACGTCTTCTTATCATTCAGTAACATTAGGATTTTTATTAGAGTCATGCGTCATTAATGGATTTACTGTTTGTTTAATCGACAAAGTTACAACGAACGATGCTTCACTAGTTTCCAAAACCAACGCCTCTCAACCATTAAACTTTACACTGCTCAATTCTGAAAAACTAAATTCAATCGAGGAATGGGACGGTTTGTGATCAATTTCCATGTGCTAGACAAGAATCAAAGTCAGAAAGTCAAAAAGTGGCAATCAATCACGCCCTGTCACTATCAGATCAGAGATTCGCCTGACTTGAGCTGAAAAATGGAAAAGCTGAGTTGCGTTATGTTCTTGAATAACGATGACAGTCGGTTGGTCGGTGGCCATTTTGTCCGACGGACAGTGTGGGATAATAGCACAGCAAAAGTGTAACTTCTTCTGAACAAGTACATTTTAAAGTGGATCCATCCATTTTCTCTTTGATTAAACGGAGATGAATTATGGGGTCGCAGCCTGGAAGAGAGAGAGACCAAATTGAACTTGGGCGAGGAGAAAGCGAGGTAAAGAATGCAGGATGACGACTTGGGTTCACCATTCTGCATGCTTGGGCCGAGTGGATATTGTCGGATATCCTGTCCCATTAAAACCCTTTGTAGTGATGTCAAGAAGAAGTGACACTTTGATTAGGACTACCAGCTGGGCCTTCCTCTTCCAGTTCTTTTCTTCCACTTTCCACCCTGACGAAAAATGGACGTGCCTAAATCCATGATCAAGGATCGAACAGTGATGATCTGGGTTAAAAGTTGATGTCAATTGTTCACGAGATTTATCAAATAACGCCTTCTTCAAGACTCAACTATTTACATTTCAAAAGACAAACTCCACCTTTTTACACTACACATGGAACGATTACTAATCAAAGGCGACATTTCTCTCTGAATGAAATAAGTTTAGTTAGCAAGATGCACAGTATAAACATTCTTCTTTGGATGTTTTAGCCAATGTTGAGCATTTAATTTAAACTTGATGCTCTGAAAGGCCAAAATCCAAAGTTGTTTAAATGGAAAGGAAAAACTTTTCTGATTTTGTTTCAGTTTAATTTGTCCATCGAACCAAGATAATTTTGATTTATAATTAAATAAAGACCGATGAAACAGGATAGGGTTTGATTTATGTATGGGCGTAGGGTAGTTGGTTGGAGAGCAAATAGCGTAGCGTGTGCATATAAAAATGCAATAATTCAAACTGGAAACTAGAAATATGAGGTTTTCGTCAGAATTAAGTAAGATTTTCTGGTTCTTACATAGTTGACAAATGTGTGCGTCACTACGTCACATGCAGAGAGAAATATTACGTACCTGAAGAGTTTGGAAGTATTTCCAATAAAGTGAATTTGTATTTTATACATCTGTTTGAGCAAGTTTGATGGGCAGGAAAAATTAAGATGACAAAATCAAGCCGACTTTTTAGGAGCCTTGTCATGTGGTTGGTGGTAGAATTACGTCTGTTTAAGAAGGTTTGTCAGACGAATTTCCAAATAAAACGATTTAATAAGTTGAAGACCACAGCATATTATAGTTCTGTCAGCGCCATAACAAGTACCCCACCTGGAACTGGCAATTTTGATTTAATGCGACCTCTTGTCGTATTAATTAATTTCTAAAATTAAAATTGGTACTAACTTTTCTGGATTTGACTCATAATATCTTGAATCTTGATTGCAGATCTACACACTTACTACCACACAAAACTTAGCGTGTGCCTAGTTTGATTTGTTTGTAGGTTATATTATCTTATTGACAATTGTAACTATAATTGCTACTAATTTGATACGAAAATACAAGATTCTCATATATGCAACTATTACGAATTTATGTAGTAACTACGTTATAGGTATGTAGTTCAACATTGTGATTGAAGTGTGAGGCTGTGACTGAAGGTTTTTTGTGTCTGGCGGATTTTAAATTGATTTTTTTAGATTGTCACATTTGTCGTCGCATGTCGAAAACACACCACCTTCTCCACCTAAAAATCCGATTATCTTTTGGAGACCATAGAGGTGCACAAGGAAAATAATGTGAAAATAGAATTTGGCATACTGTATTTCTCTAGAAATGCACCTTCGCCAATGCTGTACAAAATGCAAATGTTGGAACCACGTATTATGTATTTAGGAAACCTCAAAACTGTGCTTTGTATCATTAGTCGTATTTAATCGGTGAGAATTAGTAATAAAATTAAGGTGAGACATTCTTTATTGGTTCAATTATTGGGACAATTTAACCGCAGGAACAGGATATACATACCTTGACCCATTTAACCCATTCACCCAGTTCATACGGGTGAATTAGCTCTAAAAGTGAGTACGTGGTGCGAGTAAGCGCGGGTCATGTGTGGCTGCTGGTTGACTTGGAAGGAAGAAAGTTGGAGAAAGCAAAGAAAGTTAATAATAAATGAGGCATGCATAGTTGATTAGGAGTGTTCAAATCAAGAAAGCGACGAGCATACACACAACACAGTGATATCTGTACTAGGTCCATGTCGGCCAGTTATATAAGTTCCAGCACAATGTGAATAAATGTAGACAGGAAGAGAGCTCATTCGGGCCAAAATATGTGTCGGCCTTGTACTTTTCACTCCCTTTTTCTCTCGCACTAAATTCCTACTAAATCCGGTGAAGATAAAATAGAGTAACACCTGGATTTGCTTCACAATTTCCACTAAAGAAAGGTGAGGATACAAAAAAGTATTCCATTCTTGCTTCTAAACTGGAGAAGAAGAGATACAAATCTAATTCTAATTTGATGAGGTGGGTAGTCCAAGATTTATGTGGGCAGGACATTTTTTGTTGACACATGAAACTTGCTCCACTACAGGTTTAGAAAATTATTTATTTTAAATACTTGGGATTGAGATATGTGTAAGTCATGAGAATGCACATAACTGATAGTGAGCTATTCCGATCTTATATCCTAAAGACTATCAGCTAAAAATTTATATGAATTCTAAAGAAATGTTAATTTTTCACATTCTTTGGACATTTGTGTCATAAAAGATCACACATTGATGGAAATGGCGAAAATGAATGACAAAAATATCGCATTCCTGGGACATCTCTGCGCCATCCGTGTCCAGGACCTCGACCTTTCTCTAAGTAGCTTCGAATATAAAAGAAAGCTGGCTGGCACTATCGTCTGACTTGTCAGAACCGAGCGTGCAACTCATTCCATTAGTATTTGTGCAACCTACCAGAAAAGCACTGCATAATATTTCTTTACAGCCAGAATTTGATGTAGCATTTACTTTCAGCCTGACCAAGTAGTGTCACCGAAAATTTCGCGTGCAGAAAAACGTATAAAGTAAATTTTGGCTGGGTGTGTTTGGGCCACTTCGTGATTCAGACGAGTAAGTGAAGAGCAGTTCTTCTATCTACTTGAGCTGAGCAAATAAGTAAAGCAATAAAGCATGACACGACAGCACGGCGTAAACGATGTCGAAGCAGTATAACGCTCTGGTCATAAAATGGCTACCTACAAAAATCAGCTATGTAGGTATGCACGTAGGTAGTGCTTACGACTATTCAAGCCCAAAGTGTGACTATTTTCATCGAGGGCGAGAGATAGTAGGTGTAGTTGCCTCGTGTATATCAGTATCCGATCTGCTCCACGCAGAAATACCTTTCCTCGACCAAACTAAGCATGGCAACTAAATACATTGGAAGTCGGTCTCAACAAACAACCCCTCGATCCACCGACCGGATGAAGGCATATTTACTCAACGATTTCCCATACATGCACAAGGAAGGTTTTTTACCGGGCTTATCCTGCTGTGTGAAGAAAGAAAAATGCTCAAATTTGCTCAAAACTTTGGCTACTTGTAAAGTGAAAGAAGTAGAAGGTGAGGTGAACAGAAAGGGTAAATATTGGGTATTTTTAGAATATTTGAGAAGCAAGATTGGCGCTGTTTTCGGTATTTTGCTCAACATAATGGTTGACTAGTGTTCGTTCATGGGGTCAGTCAACATGTCTCTCGCCGTTTGCAGCGTAACT
Source organism: Folsomia candida (assembly GCF_002217175.1). Lineage (NCBI taxonomy): Eukaryota > Metazoa > Arthropoda > Collembola > Entomobryomorpha > Isotomidae > Folsomia > Folsomia candida. The sequence goes on along the minus strand of NW_019091193.1, from coordinate 19,867,743 downwards.
TATACCATGCAAAAAAAACTTGTTATGCAATACTGATTTTCCCCCCGGTAATAATTTCAAATTCCGTTCACTTGTCAATAACATTCGGCGTAGCAGGAAATCTGATAAATATTGAGAATAGGATGGACGGAAAGTATGGGTGCATTCCCACATGGATGAATTTTGGAGCTATCTTGGCAACTACGGTATTGAACCAACTTCACATCTTGAATGTTGAATGGGGCAAATGGGGCAAGGAAAGCAATAATTCCACCTTTTCTTCCTCCAAGCTGCCAACGTGGAGCATACCTGGTTGGCTCCTCTCTCTGAGCTACTCCGGTTTTCTCACATCACAGCTAAACCTTGCCATCTTTTACAAATACCAAGTTTGCAGTATAATCTTGACTCCATAATCCTCTACCACTCGGACTGCATGTACTTACACTGTCTTTCGTATGACTTCCTGTTTCACGAAATGTAATTTGCACTCTCCTGTCTCAATTTAAGCTACATGCACACGATCACACTAAACTTTGGTATATGAAATGATACAAGGCTAGGAAAAGTGAATTGGTGAAGTTATGGAATGCATATAAAATAAGTAAATTTTAAAATATCTTCACGTTGATGTCACAAGTAACTTTTGAATCACATTTTAATTTAAATCACATTTTATCATATAGTGCATAATTTCTCCACCCAAGCATAGTCCATCAATAATAATTAATACAAAATACATGACTTTCTACTCCATATGTAAATTATAATTAATTGACCTATATAACTGTCACTGTAATATAAATTCAGCCTTTGTAAAAATATTTTCATAGCGACACGGTGGACGATGAGAGGTGGGTGAAAGCATGACAGATGGGAATATATATTGTGTAGAAATGTATGTGAGTCGCATCCAATGTGACCGAGTTAAACAAAAAAACGTATCAAAAGCATTTGCACCCGCACTCACACAACGTACGTCACATGCTTTTACTCTGGATATTTAGTTTTTGAAAGGGCAGTCCGGTAGCAAAAGTCAGTCAGGCAATATACAGATATTCAGGATGTGGTGTAACTATGAAGTATAATCCATACAATATAGTACACATGAATATAAGCAGTATATGCATCGCCCAATTGTAATACGCTTTACTAAGCCCAAAATCCATCAAAGCGCAAAACACGTAAACTACAAGGAGGAAATTGCAAACCGATTGCATTTCATCTTCAAAGCAACATGAAAGCGTATGTAAATTGTTAGTTTCATTCATGAAATCATTCGTCAGTCCTTGTTTGCGAAACTTTGAACTTTGTATAAACATTGAGGCATTGTTTTATTGAAAATATAAACTAACTTTCAATTGAAATTTTAAAAGATTTTTAAAAGATTTGATCAAATATCAATGTAATTAAATCAAGAGGACTTTCTCTTACTGAAATGTATGTACGTGTATAGAAAATTGTACGAGTTTCGCAAATTCCCATGCTTCATTTTTCAACACTGAAATTCTTGTCAGTACTTGTCATTCGAACACACTTGTACAAAATCAGTTAGTATAAATTGGATTTTGATTTATGCTTGAATTGCCACACATAAAAATAAATTTTAAAATTGAAATTTACCCAAATTTCAACTGGTCTACTTTTTATGCACGTCCTAGTATTCAACATCTTGTTTGCAATATTGTTTGTATCTGCATATACTGTGATTCCATTGAATAAAATAAAACTACTCTTTTGTGTTGGCACACGTTCAATATAGGATTGATGCAAATAAATCATCATTAATAGTGAGTGATTGAATGCGGAGACAGAATTTTCGACGAAATTGTGATTTTTGTGAATATGATTGTACATGCGTGTGATATCGATACTCGTGTGATTTTTTGTCCACCTACATATGTACCTACACATGTATACATACGTTCATACAAACGGAAATGACTCTCCTTTGTTCACTCCTTTTATTCAAAACACGGCATATTTATATGTGTATGGGCATGGGCATGACTTATCACACACGTTTGTACAATGCAGAAGCTTATGTACTCACAACCAGCGGCAGGATAGTAAAGTTTTTTTTCTTCAAACAATTCTTGTGAGAATGTGATAGCGACGACTGCATGAAGGAAGCCTTTCTCTTTCTCCTATTCTCGAAGATCTTGCGGAGAAAGTTAGTTTGCACTCCATAAGTTATTGAAGTCATTCTAGTAATTTCGTCCATTTTTTGGTTGCATGCGCAAATGTTTTTATTGATGGATCGTTACTTTCTCCTGGCACATAGCTCACACGTTCCTTCTCACACGTTGGCTTTGGCTCGGCTGCTGTTTGCAAAAAGTATTCTACATTCCCTTCATTATTCTCCTACGAATCATGACAAACACGTTCGATTTATGCCAAGTCATTCGTATATTGATATGCTTCTCTGCAAATAAATAGCGTGTGCATGTGACCAAAAAGATGGGAAATACTTAGCAAAGTTTTTGATACGTTGATTTTTTTCATGTGTTTGTTCCTAAAGTTTGAAATATTTAAGTATCCTCAATGTGAAATATAAATTTTCACCCCGTAATTTTGAGTGAATGCATGCACATAAGGCCCACAAGTCTATAAATTGATATTGATGTAATGCGAGGACCAAGGAGAAAATCGGAATGCATATCATGCTCGCAAAGTTCTGAGGAAAAGCTGAACCAAGACAAGAAAAGATTTTCGAGCGAATGTAAAAGGTATTGAGCGAGGTAGGCGATTGCGGTGTTGGTGCGATGATGGGGTTGGCATTGGTTGGATACGTATAAAACATTCTTCGCCTTGGTTATCAACCGTGTTCCGTATACTTTTTGGAAGCACGGCAGAGTTCCAACTACTGCAAAGTAGGTATTTCTCCTGGACAAAGTAAGACAACTGGTACGGCCTGTATGGCATCCACCATGTCCCACGTCATGGATTTTTTGTGATCAATCCCAAACCTAGCTCAATTGAAAGACATCTCCATGTGGCACCAAAGTTTAAAAATTCCCCGACTCGGATCCTTTAGGCTCTTGACATTTATTCGTAATTGTGCTAAATCCCATTAGTCGCCGCTTCCATGTAAGTGGACCATGCATGAATGTATGGCGTTGGTGGCAAGTGGGCTGCCTGCTTCCTTTACTGCTGGCTGCCCTACATGAATGAATGTCTTGCTCATAAGAGACTCTGGTGGATTTCACATTTTGTAGTCCCGAAGAGCCGAACCACCAGATATCTCCCGGGTGGTGGTGGCAAGCTCAGGCCAACCCCGGTCTGTTAGTCAAGCCACGACGACCGACCAAGTCTGCCTCACCAGCAGTCCTCCTTGGTCTCGCTTCCTCCAGTTCAAGTGAAAGTCCCAATTTCTCTCCTCTAAGTCCAACTCTTTTCCGCTCTCTCTCTCGCTCTGAATGGTGCACAAACATACAAACAATAACAATACCGAACCGCATTACGAAGACCAAGTGTCCATGATGTGCTCGTTCCTCCCCAGTCTCTGCAAGACTCAACTTGGTATAAGACTTTCACTCTCTGGAGAAACCTGATGTGGGACTAAACTTTCTTTGCGTCTTCTCAGGCAGTGGAAATGAAATAGACAATCCTCTAAATCCAGGACGTAATAATAAAGCAACATAAAATAGAGTTAGAAGAGTGAAGTCCGTTGTCTGCATTCGCCCCAACACGTCACATCATTGCAGTGGATACATAGGTCATCAGTCCTCCAAAATTGGTGGCTCCTCGTGCGACAAGAACTCTGGTTGGTCGATGCACTGATAGGTTTTTGGAAACGTGGTGAAGTGAGACGCGACGGAAGAGGTGGGTGCATTCTTATTATGTATTTCCTGCCTGGACTAGAAGTGAGGATGACCCGATCGAACGCTTTCACTGCAAGGGTGGACTCATTTCTCGGCTGTAATTAAAAGTGGCCGGAAGGAAATAATTGCAATATCATCAGCGAGAGGGAAAAGAAAACTTATAAAAAACCAGTCAAATGATTGTTTTCTTGTTTCTGTTGCCCTGCAGCGTTCTTTTTTGATTAGAATGAAGACAAAACCAAATATTCGATTTTCTAAGGAACCGCCGGTAGCAGAAAGCAGAATGGAATAAAATGTACTTTCAAGTACAATTGAAACATGAATGGAGAAAACAAATAAATGCGATGAGACAAAGTTGAGGCCAACACAACAATCAACAACAATAACGGGAGATATTTTATTCCCTTTCTTTGTTTATTTCAAGTTTTATGGTGCAGTGAGAACCAACGCTACTATTCCTTGGAAAGTGCTGTTTTGTGAATAGTTTCCTGCCCTACTTTCTAGTACAAATAAGAGATTTGAGCATTTTGAATTCCGGGGAAGACTGTCATAATTATTTCGGTGATTAATACTTACATTCATTGTTTGCAATTAGACTGTGCTACCCGGTTAGTCGGACTAACTCTGTTAGTGAATACCACCTTGCTACATAATACATCCATCAGTAATGAATTAATGATGTAGACAAATGAATAATAAAGTTACGACAAGCTGATAAATAAAGTGATAGAAAGGACAGAATCATCAACAAGTCACTTTTCATCATCTAATAGTTTTCTAAAGGTACAAAATATTATTGAAAACATTTATGCCTTTTACAGCTATGCACATTTTGGTTTGGTATGAGAGATAATCGATACAAGTCGGTATTTTTTTTTATAAAAGTCCAGCTGTTTTTATTCAATTTGTTTATTTATTCATTCTCTGATTTCTCCATGATATGCAAGCCAACCTACTATAATCCGAAGTCAAAATGGGTTTCATTGTGCATGCTCTGTTTTGGGTGCAACATCATAAATAAGGAGGTGCACAGACCATTGATTTGTGGGATGAGAAGGAAATTATGCATTTGTGCTGCGATGTCCACGCTGTTTTTAGGAAATAATGATGGGAAAGCAGCGCTGCACTGCAGTCTCAGTAAGTAATTGAGTCACCTGCTTTTAATGAGCGAGTTTGGTCGGATCAACACAAACGAGGTTTCCAAATAAGTACGTACCATGAAGTGGTCTCCGTTCGCAACTAACGATGATACCATGTCCGGCATTAATATTGACACGACTAGTTTGCATTTTGGAGTTTATACTCAACCAGGCAGCATTCATATTACAGACGTTTTGTGCTGGTTGGTGACGTTTATTAAGACCTTCGGTCAACAGAATGCTCGCAATAAGTTGTGAAAATGCTGACTTCACTCTTCGTTCTTCAATATTCATTAGTGTAAAAGCGTTGGCTTATCATAGAATCCACTGCTCAAATTACTCTTGTGCTTGAAATATTTTTGAATGTTCATTTCGCAATCTTAAAAGCTTTCTGTTTGACTGATTTTCTTAAAAGTTGATTTTTAAATGTAACTTCAAAAGCTTCTTGAATCACCAAATCATATGCAAATAGATATTATATGGATGAGCATGTAAATGAGTTATTTCTGACGCAGTTGTGTAATAGAAGTGGGATAGTTTCAGGCAAAAAGCAAATAGTTCTATTCTGAGTCACAATTTGTGACCACTTTTGCCTAATGCGAGGCTAGTGACACGAAAGGAAGAGGAGAAAACCTACACTTTTGTGTCGAAACGAACGAAATAAAATAATGAGAACCACTGTTCGTTCACTATTGTTCTTTCTTCGTAACAAAATTGATTTTCCCTTCTCCGACTGTACGACCAGGCTATTTCAGCAGGTGATTTGGCATTTAAACTGGTTTAACTGTGGCGAATTTGGACAACACACTGGCGCTATACTGCCGACTTACATTAGTGTCCAGTTGAATTCTAAATACAAATTGAGTGACGGAATTGGGTCAGCAGGCATAAAATTTGATCCACACAATGAGCATCATTGTGCAGTCCCAAACTTTCATTGTAGAACGTTGTAGAGATAAAATGTGCTAATTTTTGTAATCCTGAATCTTTAACTGTATAGAATGCCTACGTACTAATACGTACTCCATGAGCACGCTAAATACCTAAGCTCCATAAGGCTACGTACCTTAGAAAGTAAAATTTATTGGGTCTTTGTTATTAGGTATATTTTAGCATGCATGCACATTTGGCATTTCTGCAAGCCTTTATCTAGCGGAAAATGTATTTTTTGACTTTTGCTCAGTTTGCAACTTTCACCAAGCCAGCCAAGGAAGAGCATTAATGCTATCGTAACGTGGTGCATAGCTGCTGCCGCGCATAAAACATTATACTTTATTTCATTTATGCGTTCGTATCACACTCGTCGTCATTCTCAATGTGGTTTCCTTTGTTCCAGAGGAAAATGGAATTATCACGGGTGACAAAATCTCCTGCTGCTAAATAGCTAAAGGGTGTTCCACTCACACTTGGTACATTGTGGGAAATGAGAGTTCAAAATGTCGCAAATCTTCCTTATCAATTTTTTTCCGATTTTTGCCAATGGTCTCCAACACCTAAATTAGTTTTACTTATTACTCTGCTGATTGTATTAAACTTTGTAATATCCTGACCGGAAGTTGAAATGATCGATTAAGACAGGCGAGATTTTTACCTCAAACACTTTAACCGCTACACGCAACAGAAATACCTTGAACAAATTGGATTATCAAATTAGCATACTTTGGTCTTAATGAAAATTTTGTAATGAAAGGTTAATTAGTGAAATTAATGGAAGGTCTCCGTCTTAATGAAAATAATTTTAACTATAATTAAGTTACGTACATAAGTACAGTCATTAAAAGGTTTGTAATTTTTCATGGATTCGCCTAAGCCAACATATAAATGTACAGTTTGTGGTGCAGAATGAACCACCCTTTATTATAGAAAGTCACATTACATTTCTTGAGCAGCAGCATATCCTGCATACCCATTATTAGATAGATAGGCAGGCTCTGCAGACATGGCAGAGAGTCAAAATGAATAAAGTTTGCTCCCTCGTATCGTATCGTACCCCGTTGTCATATTACTTTTGTCATTACACCATTATGTTATTGTAAATATTATCATTAGACTTTTATCTTGTGATTATCATTCATTCCAGAACACTACACTTGTACATTTGTAGAAAGCTACAAACCATTTGGTCTCAGCAGCGGAGAACCGTTCACATATCCGTAATATCACATCCTATCGCATTATTTCACATTTCCATTGTAATAACCGTTTTTGAATACTTTATCACTTTAATAACTTTATGCAGTAACAATGGCAAACCAGACTAGGTGGAAATCTACATAATTGTATTTGCATCCTGCTCTGGTATGCTGCCATTTTCTTTTAGTAACAACTTTTAATTTCATAATGCTACATATTTGTTTGTGCTGTTCTTCAGCTAATTGATATAAGAACGGGTGAAAGAAAAATAGCAAAGGCCTATGTGCATAAATATGTGTGTGTATACGGATGTTAGATGTGTGCACACGTGTGTCGTGCATTCCCTTTGAAATGCTTCATACATATTTCTCTCTGAATTTTTGGCATTATTAAATATTGTCTAATTGAGCCAACACGCAACCGTAGTTTGCCCGATCAAGTATTCATTTCTTATTTACATATTCAGGGATAGGTAAATATGCAAAGAAAAGTAACCAAACATCCTCCTTTGTAAAATGTTTACATGAAATTTTACGAGGAGCTGGTGGAATGGAAACACACCGTTATGAATTGATTTATTCATGAGGATTAGTCAAGTGCAAAAAGATGTGTGCATTTTGAGTAAGCAAACTAAACAGCATTGCTCCAAAAAGCCTTTACTGTCCAAAGTTTTAGCCGAACAGTAATTGCAGAGGATCATGAGTTCATCACTATTCTGACTAAATATATGTTAAATATTGCAAAATGAATGACTCGAGGACGACGGAATTCTAAAGTGTTCAAGTAACACCCAACTAAACTTCTTCATGGCATAAGCTCCTTCACAAATATAAACAAGAAGTTCTGAGCCTTGTGTGTATATTTGCCTACGTGTGTGTGTGTCTGTCGGTGTGTTCCTTATGCAAATGTGGGGGGAGAGTTCGTTGCTTATGGGAAACAGATGAGAGGTTGATTGTAGGTGTCAAGTGAGAGTTTGCAAGATTACTGTATCAATTAATGGCTTGAATTCTGCTCAACAGCCATCATACACAAAACCTTCATGACAATCGTTCCATTGAAACACTAGGATTTCTAATCAAAGAAATCTTGCTGAACTCAGAATACCCCAAATACAACAGATTTCAGTGTTCACTTTGTATCTGTGGACTTGGAAGGATTTTATTAGTTCCCAGAAGCGCCATGTGTCTGCATTGATGTGTATCGAAGTAGAATTAATTTCCTATTAGCTTAATGTGAAAACGTTTCCTGAAAATGTGCAGACTGAATGGCAAAGGGTGGTGCACGTACATAGATCAGTATTCCCATTTTCAATAAACTAGAGCCCAGATAAACTCATTTTCTTATTGAATCGCATTGAATTACAAAACTGGAAAGTATATACACCTTTCAGAAATGAGAAGAAGAGACTCCTTAATGACAACAGACATGGCTCAAAATTCGATCCTGGGCTCTATTCTCCGTTCGTACATCACTTTATCCATAGATCGAGGAAGAGGCCAGGCGCTGTCTTGTCTCAATTTTAATGAAATCCCACCTGGGTCTGTCTCGTATAAATTTGGTGTGCACAGCCAACAACAGCCACATTTGATCACAAAGTGATATACAATGAGAAATAGGAATGAACTAAGTAAAAGTCGGCACACATATTTCAAGCTCATGCAAGAAGGAGAAACGAGACGCCGACCCAACTTTCCCTCCTTGAATGAAAATGTGAAGTTGGAAAAATGAGGAAAGAAATACTGAGGCAAGTTTGGCCTGGTTATAGATACTTCGTAAGCACATACATACATACACACGTATAGGTTCCCCTTCAGGAGCTCCTCACTCTAAAACTCGCTCACTCTACGTGGAGAGTCTGTAATATCGAGTTTTCACCGTCCTCTCGTCTGCCTGCCTTGATAAGATAGAGAAGGTTGGATTATTATGAGGAGCAAAGTGGATGAGGATGGTTTATATGAAACTTTAGAAAAATTCACATCACTCCGTCTGCCATATTTTGATATTCGATTCGGCACTTGAAGTCTAAGGGGATGGGCATCCTGGGAGCATTAAAAATCTAACCATGTTCTGTAACACTATGCGTGCCAAAAAGAAACAGAAAGAGGCAAGACTTGCAACCCGAGAAAATTAGTTTCAGTGTAAATGAACCTAAAGCATATGGGTGGTTGCTGGCATTAAATATTTCTTCTAGTGTCTTGTAGATTGTAATTACGCCCCATTTGTAAAGCTACTTTTAATTGGGTGTAAATGAGCATGCAAATAAATAAAACAAAGAAATATCTGCTGAAACGCTGAGAAAAAGTAGATATTAAAATAACTTTCTACAACCGGCCAGCACACTGTGCCGATGAAATTGAATCTCAAAATAGATGATGATATGGAATCGATGGGAAAACCGGAGAGAAATTTTACAATTCAATTCCTCAGAATAAAGGGATCAGCGTTAGGCGGCTGCTGATTCCATTCCATGACATGAAACCAGAGACAGTACTTTCTCATTTCGGCCGCTGCTTTCCCTCAGCTAGCCATTGTTACACCATTCGTGCATATGTACGGACGTACGTACACCGTGGGTTTTGTCGGCGAATCTGGGATACCAAATTGATTTATGCTTTATATTATTTGTGTGTATTCTCCTCGCAATCATCCGTTATTCCCATTATTCCACAAACCTTAATTTTCCCCATTTTCCTTCACTTTGAGGAATACGGAGCAGTGGGTATAATAATATGAGTGCCATTTCACTATTGTCACACCATAGTGATTCTTGTTTCGCATTATTCTTCGCTGTCCGTCTGTCAAATTCGTGTCATTGTCTTGCACTCAGCAGCAGTTTGAAGGATGAAATGAAGTGGTGGAGAAAGGTGACGATTCGCTCTTGTTCCCAGAAGAATTTCACGAAACATTGTTCTTTGTCATTGTCATATCATTCATGAGAATGGGACAGGTGGTGGAACGTCTAAATAAATAATGGGATTATGTCAATACTCGGAAATTTTTTATACGTACGCCGCCGTCCTTCGTCTTCTTCTTTTCTTTCCTGGTTTGCGGGTGTCAGTCTCGCAAATTATAGTTCCTAATGTGTGTAGCAGGCTGAAGTTTTGTTTGCAAGTGGCAATTCCTGATGTTGGGGTGAAGTGTGTAAATTTTGTGAATCTCGCGAGTGAGCATTCCATCGCAAATGGAGAGGAGCGAGAGAGAGAGAGACAGGGAGATAAGAAGAAGAGGAGAAAGTGTTCCTGGTGGTTGGCTCTGGGTGAGTATTGAGTTTTCACTTTGGTCCACATTCCAAGGTTTTCTCGGTCGCTGGTGGTGTCGGATCGAAACCGGACCGAGTCTACTGGCAGCCTTTTTGCATGGAGCAGCAGACGAGGAAAGAAGTGTGACTTGACTTGACTCCGCTCTCTCCTCCTCGCCCACCACCACCACCACCAAAAGTTGGACTCTCTGAGGCAGCGAGTGGAGTCAGCCGAGTTAGTGGAGCTGAGAGCGTGGCCAGGCAAAGGCGTTTCATCCCACCACGAAGACGAGGGAAAGCACTGGGGAGAAAGTCTGCATGGTGTGTGGGAGCAGTTAGTCATAAAGAACGCTAATAGTGATCACAATAATAATAGCACCACTCGTTCTGACCAACTTGAGAACGTCGATCCAGTTTTCCTTGTAAACTCAGCATTGTGAGCGAAATTACGTTAATCCGGATTCTTGTCTCGAGTTTATGACCACGTTTTGTGCATACATGTACATTGTGAATTCATTGTGAGACGAGAAAATAAGTTGCAGGCGAAATTTCCTTCATGGTTTAATTTACATACGTATGTGCATACGTGCCTAATTCTTGTGTTCTTAACAGCGATACGAAATCAGTGCCATATTTTACACCGTTTGTTTGGACGATTTCTTGGTAAATTATCTTATTAATCCGAGCCTGTAAGATGCATTCAAGTAGAGCAGAAGTTATATAATCGGGACTCAATGTTGATGGATTGGGTGGAATTTGTATACATGGGCAAACAGACAGAGTTATACATATGTATGTAAGAATGCAGCATATCCTTGCAATTTCTTAAGGTGGATGTTGTCCTTAATGGTGGTGGGTAATAAGTTGGGGGAGAAACTCGATCCACGGAATTAAAGTGGCACAAACATCCTGTGCCATGGCATTGACTAGCGTGTAATAAAAGTGAATCCATTCTTATATAATATTCCATCCGCGTTCATCTCATCTCCAGCGGTTGCAGGAGGTGTCTAAATGGGCCCCATCCCCACTGCTTGTCTGAGTCTATAAGATATTATTTCGTCCCAGGGAACATTTCCTTTACCAGAAATATCTCATTTTATATATTTTATTGTCATTATAAAAGGTTATAGATATACATACGTGCACGTCAGCAGCGGGTTTATGTGTAAAGCAAGGAGACGAGCGGATACCATTAGGTCTACCAGACCTCTGGAATAGCAATACTTCTGTCATTCAACATTATGACATGCTTTACATATTTACACGAAAGCCTCGTGGTTTGTGGGGGTGGTTGGGAGACTGACTTCTTCCAAGAAATGAACACGTTTATAGATAGGAACATGTGACTTGCACATCTTTTACTGAACGCTAAAGTGTTGACTCCTTCCTATTCTTGGTATTTTAAATTACAATTCAAGCGGAATGCTATAGCGAAACTCAAGACTGATTGCATACATATGCATTTGTAAGCAAGCTATCTTCACTCACGCTCTCAGTCACTTATTTAAGAAATCGGAAACCAAAGCCAGATTTTTCCAGCTTTGACTTCGTTGATAAAGTTTCACGACTTTCTCTCAAATAACTTGACATGTTCATACACACGCTGTTTATATACACGTGTGTCGATATACAGTGGTACATACATATGTACGTCCACAACGATGAACACGTACTTCCCACGCTTCCCAACTTGCAGTTCTGTGAGTCATAACTGCCAACCAACTTTTCCATTAGAAGTTAGTTTAGCAGAAGAAACCAGATTTAAGATAACAATTTGCAAATTTATTACCTTCACCAATATCACTTTTTTTCATTTTCTTTGTGAATCAGCAATATTGCTTTCCTTCGGACAGATATGGATATGTCCTGCATGTGAGTATTTACCAGAGATTTTTCATAATTTAAAACAAGGTCTAGTTCTCCTCTGGTTTGCATTACATAAGAACTTTTTCATATAATATTTTAATTCCGCAAAGTGGAAAAATATTAGCATGATGACTAAATTCTAAAACTGGAAATTGTGCTTGAATGTCAAAGAAGCCGAAGAAAGTACAAAGTTGCGACAAAGTTGGGAAAGAGTAAACTCCTCAGTTTTTGTGCAAGTTGGGATCGAACCGAGTAAGGATATCACCGGCTTGAAGAATGTGTTATTAGGCACTTGAGTGGACGGTGCAAATGTCTGGTGAAAGTTCAGATAGGCAGAATAATTCTCCATGGCCTCCATGCGGTTTAAAAAAAATTGGTAGTACATGTATGCATATGTACGTACGTAAGTATGGAGATTAGCACTGAGCAAATTATCTACGTTGATTTCGCCCTGTTTGGTTTTGTCACGCTGTGGTGTGAGTATTTAATTCATAAGGAGAAGCATAAATTGGCCGAGTCGTATAATGTATGTACCTTTGGAAGTACAGCCGGTGGAGTTTCATTGAGAATGAACGTGCTGATTCCCTATCCTTCCAAGTTTGTGTTGCTTTGTCCAATTTTGCTATAGGTTTGTCATGTGGCATGCTTTCTCCTATCTATTTCTGTCGGGCTTATGACGTTAGTTCCTCCTCAGCAGTTATGTCATGCAGTTAGCTTGAATAATTCTCAAACTTCTTCCTTCCTCCCAATATCGGTATTCTGGTTAGTCGTCCACTTGCTAGTCCACTATTCTACGCACCACGAGAAGGAAGGACTGGGCATAGATAATGGAGTCGCCGATCGTTACTTTTGGTTGAAATAGAATATATTGAGTGGTGAATAAAATAAGAGGCTTTAGTTCTGTTCTGCCGCTGGCGGAGAAAGTATATGAAGAGAGGAATGTGTCCGTTTTCGGGATTGGCGATATCCTACATTAGTTGACTACGAAATGCCTTCCACCAATCCCAATGGTTCTGGCAGGTATCGTAGCGGCAGCGGGTGTGGTTGCCGATGTGCACTGCTCGCCGTCAACCCCACTACACTCAAGTGCCGACTGTCCCTTCCAATTCCAGACTTGATTACGAGGTTAATTATGTAAAATCGTAGGTGTACATGTTGTGGTAGCCAAACAGCATTCTTCTGAGTACAGATTATAAATGAAATTCATGAAAATCTTTGAAATAATTTGTAAACCATTTCTAATTTTTAGAGAGGAACGCGAGCGAGGTGGCGACGGCCGGAGATGGCAAAGGTAAAACCATGCTTACTTAATTTTCCGTCCTTCCTTTGTTAAAATAAGAAGCGGCGGAAGTACATGTAAGAGCTGTGGATATGTAAATTAATCGAGATGACCTAATCTTCACCTTAGGGCACCATCCCTCCGCCTAGCGAACGGGAGATTGCGCGGTGGTCCTTACTCGTCGGTGCCGGGGTGCGTGACCGGACCCTACTCTTACTCCCACCCGACCTCTCCCACCATCGTGTCTGACCGTCATGTGGGTCTACACGGTTTCGGACTGGGTCACCATCGACCGAGTCATCATCACGGTTCCACCACAGTCGTCATTGGCGACCGTGTCAGCTACCACCCTTCCGACTCACTGCTAACTGTGGACGACGACGATCTACTCGTCGACGACTACATTACCCCTGAAATGAACTACCCAAGAGAACCACCCTCCGGGTAAGTGGCTTCCAAAATCCACTCCCAAAAAACGACACCGTTAAAAGGTTAACAGGACGGATGTCGGGCAGCACAGTTGTCCGTTCACCCAGACAAAATTCAGTTAAGACAAATGGGATTTGATTTGTACAGTTGAGTTGATAAATCAAATGAGTAGGGATTAAGTGTACCGTGTGATATCATTTGCCGACTCTCTCTCCTTCCTCCACTTCGTGCATAAACCATTGCTCAGGTACATATATGCATATCCGCTTGTGAAATTCTGAAGCTATGCAAGAGAGACTCGTGCAAATCCCGCTTATGCAAATTTTTAGGGATAAAAAAGACAAGTAGACTTCTCCGTTATTGGCAAGTACATCTCTGTCACGAAAAAGTCTTTGATAGAACCGGATTTAAATTTAAAATTCAAGGATTTTCTCAGTTTGTTTATGTCAAGGATTACAATATGTTCAGGCCAACTATAAATAGTGCAAGTTGCTTCAATTTTAATGGTAAGTCTAATTTCAGCAATGGGAATTGTTTTTGTGGTGATGCAGGATTTCTAAATATAGGTAAAATATCATGTCACGAAAGGATTAAATGTAAAATTCCCAAATACGGAATCTTTTATTCGCGTCTCTGCAAGACGTCAGTTGGTGTGATGCTAAGCAAATACATAAATCTCTGAACGAAATCTCTGTCTATGGGAAACTTTTAGACAACTTTCTTTTGGAAAGATTACTTTAGTTCTTTTAGTTGACTCGTTAGTGGCAGCGGGGCATAAGAAGAACAAAAAGTAGGATGACTTTGACGAAAGATTTATTAGACAATGCTTTCTCCTCTATCTTTTTACTCTTCATTTATTCTTTTTCATCCTGAGCGTGGAAAAAGATGGTGACTTTTGCACTTTTCACTCTTCGACCAATCTTATATTAACTGAATCAAGTTTCATTCCATCCAGGATGATGGGAGCCAGCTTTCAATTAAAAAGATACTGTCCTCCATCCATCTTTACTTTCTTCGGTGAAGGAGTTAGAATTCAAAGTCGCAAAACCACTCTTGCAGAATATTTTTGTAAAAAAGGCAGAAAATGTTTTTATAGACTTTTATGCACCACCAGAAACACCTTGCACCAATCACGTTGCTTCATACAAAAACAGGAACAAAAAACAGAAATGCCAGGAGATTCACACCAAACGTAATTAGCCAATCAACCTGTAACAGATTGTATCAAATATTTATTTCATTATCATCAACCCTTTTGCTAAGTAGTAGTTTAATCTAATGTACGTACAGCTATATTGTTATGTTGAGTTTGATTGAGATTAACCAATATTTAAAGTGAGATTCTATTCAGATGTAAATTTAGAACAGTAGCCAAATTATAATTAGCAGGAATTGCAAAGAATATCTCAAAAATATGTGTGGTACGGATTGCCTGAACTGTTTTGCTTGAACTTTCTTCCAAAATTTGAAAACGTCGAAAAGGGAAAAAAACACAAGGTCAGCAATGCTAACGAACAGAATGATTTATATATAAGTAAGTACTTAAATACTTATACTGCTCTTTTGTATGATGACCGACTAAATATCCAATTTGGGACATTTCATATGGTTAGTGGGACATTTAATGGGACCCGGCTTGCTCTACTTTTTCGAATTTATTGATCCCCCTTCTTCATTCCTTTCTACGTATGTATGCACATTACTCTCCGGCTCTGCTGACACGTCTTCTGTCTGCCCACATCTCCTGTGCATCGTCGTCGTAGGTGTAGGAGCCTTTTATTTCGTTGGGAAACAAGGAATGTCTCTGTCTGAAATGGATTCCTCCGAATGTCTCCCAAATAAAATGTGTAGACAACAAGAAAGAGTCGCTCATATAATCCACACAAAATGGTTAAATTATTGATAAAAGCGATAAAAATGCGGTAAAACAAGGCATTAGATTAGAAACCAAACTTTTATTTAGCGGGGAAAGGCCTCAGCGGCAGTTGGCTGGAATGTTGTTGGATGAGCAGTCTCTACGACTATCAAATTCTTCGACGTGTCACATGTTATGTTCCTCATTTGTTTGGATTACCCGACATGAAACATCTCCGAACAGTGTTTGAAAGACATGTGTGCTTTGTTTTTCTATTAGATCTGGTGGACCCGGAGGGATGAGTGGCTCGAAAGTGCATTTCTCTGGGGACGATGTGAGCCTGTATGGCACGCCCAAGGACGAGGTAATTATTAGTTTTAAGCATGTACTACTTGACGTATTTTGTAATTCGCCAATATCCTCATTACAACAATATGGTAAGTTATCTAGGCATTATTAGAAGCCTTGACGTAATTTGTAGGACTAATCATACCGCCTACTTATTTACCATTACAATAAATTACATTATTTCCGTATACCACATAATTCTTATTGAGCTAATAATTAAACCAACATTTGCAAAGAGCTTTTCATTCTGCATTACTCAAATTCTGTACTTCGTTTCGAACACTCTAATTTGGTCATAGCGAGACACACATGAAAGTCAAGGTCAGTATCCTCAGTTTGCCCCGTCTTTTGCATTGACAAAACAGACTATAAAACTCGGGATACTAATCGAAGCTCTTGATATTTCAATATGCCTCGTTACGCAAATTAATTTTAACATGCAACTTGAAAGTATGAGAACCAGTTCGACTTGACCAAGTAACACTGTTGTCTCTGAACCAACTTTCTCTTGAAAATGTGCCTTGTGTATTGCAGCCATTGACTCCCAGCATGACAAATCTGGACAAGAGCGGAGGCCACTCTGGCTCTTCTGCGGGAGTGGGTGGGGACTCCAAGCCCTCCTTCATCCGCAACCAGCTTCAAGCCCTTTTCCAACCCACGGGTACGTTCAAGTATTTGCATTCGACAACTTTTCTT
Organism: Folsomia candida; assembly: GCF_002217175.1. Classification (NCBI taxonomy): domain Eukaryota; kingdom Metazoa; phylum Arthropoda; class Collembola; order Entomobryomorpha; family Isotomidae; genus Folsomia; species Folsomia candida. The sequence goes on along the minus strand of NW_019091193.1, from coordinate 19,850,960 downwards.
CTCTGTACTCCAAAGTCTACATGAATACTTTCTTATTTCTTTTCAGACAACAAGTTAGGCAAGTGTGCAGCTATTTACTTATTAGCATTATTTTGGGCCACTGTGCTATCCCATCTGCTCGGTGAACTCGTGCTGTGATTTTAAACCCATTTCCTGATAAGAATATGTCACTATGTGCTACTGTGTCTTTTCAGCCATGAAGTTGTTTGGTTCGAAAAAAGCCCTGATGAAAGAGAGAATTAGACAAAAGAATGCGGGACATTGGATTATTCACCCTTGCTCTAACTTTAGGTATGTAAATTCAATTTATGAACTCTCCACGCTTGCATTTAATATGTGTCTAGCTTTCGTGCTGCAACAAAGAGCTTTCTCTTCTTGTGAAATTATATTGATGGTGAAGCACAACACCTACATATGCATACGTGCATATATTTTGTTATGCATATTGTTGGAAAGGACGTCAAATTCACATTTTAAATGTCACATAGTTATGAATGCCGAATCATCATCGAAAGGAGTGGAGTTACATATCTGTACTCATTTGGATCATCGATTTGCATGAGTTATCGACGATCTGCCGCATTCAAAATACGTAGCAAAAGACTTTCACCAGATACACGAATGTACACACACAACCTTCATTTATGGTCCTCTAAGATTGGACTAAGTTTAATTCTGTATGCAAAGGAAATGAAGCAGGACGAACAAAAGGGCACTTAGTCAGCCTTGTTGTGGGTGGGTGGATGGATGGGAGAGTAATTTGGGTGGTTTTCATCTTCAGGATAACGTCTATATCAACAATAGACGACGAGGAATAAGGTTACATTGCACAAAGGTCCTCCAATAATCCAAAGTGATTCCGTCGGAAGAGAAACTTTGTGTGTTTTTTTGCCCCTAAAATATTGCCCCCACTCCTCTTGTGTCTGCAACTTTCCAACTATTCTTTCCACCCAACAACTCCACTTATGTAGTAGTTTCTCTCCTAACTTTGTTTCTTATGGGCGCTCCTTCCCCCACTGCAAATCTTGTCATGAATATATACCTCAAACGATGCGAATCAATTTCTCAGCAGCAGATGGAAAAATAGGCCGACGAGATTAAATTGTTGAGTTTTTGAAAGTTTGGTCGGCCCCAGGTTTTCAAATCTGTTCCATTTGCAGTTAAATTCGACTTTAGCTTGAAATACAAATACTCAATCCTTCTATTTGAAGTGATGTGAAGAACGAGATTCTTAGATAAGTGTGTGCCAGCGATGATGGAACCGTTGTTTCGAGTAATGTTTTTCAAAAGTTTTTTTGCCTCAAGCTAGTCAAACTCCTTCGGGGTTCGGGATGAATCTAGGGAGGAAGTGGAAATACATACATACATAAATCCACCTGGTTGAAAAACCACTTCTGTACAATGTACGTCTTGCATGCAGTGTAATTGAAATCATCCTGATCCAGGAAGCGATTTCTCTTAAAGTGAAAAACACTTGTTCCTGTAAGTAGTTGTTTCTATTAATAGTGTGTGTTTTATTAACAGGTTGAGAGCTTACTTCAAAGTTTTCAACCTTGGAATGATACATATGAGTACATGAAGCACGAGCAAATATCGCATGAGTATATTTATATTCGCTTCAGCTTTTTATTATTTGGTCCAAAGGTTTGGATCGCATTTTAAATATTCTAACATAGGGCTTCTGTCATGTATCTCATCCAATCGTTTTCGTGATATTAGCCAAAACTGAAGATATTATGCAGCTACAGATGAGCGAAATATTTGCTTATGAAATTAACAAATGAATCAGTAGACTACATTCTCAAAAATTGTACTAATCTAGTACATGATAAAATTTTAAACTACAAAGGGTTTCTAAATTATAGAAAACTTGATTGAATGTGACTTATTTAAGGACCACGAAGCTTGACCATGAGCCATGAAGCTTGCTCAAAGCGTCGAGTAAAATATTGTAACGGATAATTAATTAACAACATTTTCTATTTCTCATCAAATGGTATTACTCCGGTGGTCTGTAACGATTTGATCGATAAATTGCCATACGCTGCGTCTCGGACTACGTACATATTTAGTTAACGTTCACAGTGTAAGTTTTGATTCTAACCTAAATTAGACGGAATATATAGATCGGATAAATGTCGTTAGTTTCTTGCGCAGTGCTTCCGAAATTGTTTGTACAAGTTGAATTCATGATCGTCACCAACACAATTTCCTTTCTTATTAGTATTTAGACGGACGCTGGATGAAATTGGGCAATAATTCCCTAAAGAGATTACGATTTCACAGAATGAGGATGGGGTAACTCCTTTTGATTAAAATACAGATTACGTTACGACGAAGAGATTGGGTTGCTATTTCAAGTTTCGAACTAGTTTGTCAAGGAATAATTGAGTGTTGAAGCGAGAGAAGGAGAGATGTACACAAAGTAAGTACATACGGGATGGGAAGGCTTAGTTGATGTTTAACTAAAACTTGTCCACCAATACGGACGTTAAATCTGCAAGTAAAGTGAGATGAAGATTCAAAGCCAAGTCTGGTGATAAACTCCCACGGTGGGATCCGAATTGTTTAATTTCCATTAGCAATTTTGATCGAATTACTGGAACGAATGTACAGAATAGCAGTGTTCGATATGACGGAAACCAGATTGCAAGAAATGCATTTATTTGAGTGCCTGATAATACAAGATAATCACTAATTCTCAGCTCCGTATTCTTTATTTTCTCCTCAAATTTAATTAATTTGTAATATGACTAGTGTCATTTTAATACTCGTAATGTATTCCGTATTACATTAAACACTGCTTGATATTTGACAGCAATTCAAGTACACTTTTCTTGGCTTAAAGTTTAAGCCTTAAACCCTTCATCATAATCAATATGATTAAACCATTTTGGGGCCATACATAAACCACGTGATCGGTTTCGTATTTACTTTACAAGGGTAGCATTATATTTTTAAGACATCTGTGTAGGTTTGGTCCATATCACTTCGTTCAAATAATTTGTCACTTCAACGTCCCTTAATAACAGACACATTACTGAAGTTGGAAAAATAAAATGTTATTTGATGAAATACGAACACCCCAAGCGAAACGAACAAATTAAGTTCTATAGAATTGAATTTTCGTCCAAATCGATGACATCAAGCGGAGGTGATATTTTGGAGTCTGGGGAGGAAGCACCAAGCTGCACTGGTTACCTCGTTGAATCCTTAGGAAATTGAGTTGTAAATCCAATTATTATTCGATTAGCAAACTCGGCGTTTATTTATTTTGCGAGAACATACAAACGGTCGTTGGCGAGGTGTACTATTTGAGACAGAAATATAATCGTAGTACGATTATCGTACTGTCCTCGAGCTTCCTCTAATGGGTGGAAGTTAGTCCAATGTCAATGCGTTGTATCTCCTCGATGGATTATTACAGGTAAAATTTATTTAAACAGGTTCAAAACTTTAACGTCTTTAACGTCCAAAGTTGCATTGCAACCACGTTTACTTTCTCAGAAATAAATAGCTGGGTTATGTAATCAAGAAAAGTGGTCAACCTGTCGATTATTACGTATATAAAGTCGTACCAACTGCACATAAATATTTAGCAGATGCTGCTCGTTTCAAAATTGGGATTTGGCAAGGTCAAAGGTTAATTGAATGGTTATTACTGTTTTTTTCCTTCCCTTTTTCCATTTAATTCAGCTACCTTGTGAAAAAATTACAACCTTTCCAGTGTATGTACACATTTTTCGCTCTTACAATACCTCAGGTTGTATCCTTGAGTGAAAGTAACGTAAATGGACATACACGAAGGGAGGCGAGTGGAGTAGACACAAGAGGAAGCAATATTTTATACCTACAATTTGTCAGAAGATATTTCTCCTTGGAAGTTGCTTGAGTAATTCATTACATTTTGGCATGCATGTTATCATGTACGTAGCCACAAAAAATAACGTGGGAGAGTCTTACATTCATTTATACAAGGAGTTCCTACACCCTCCTCAATATTTTGATGCTCAAGTTATTTCCTCCACCACATTTAGGGCAATAAGCAGATAACATTGCGATAACAATGGACCATTAATGTATTACACAAAAAAGGAGAGGTTTTCATAGAATGGACCAGGAGGGCTTTACTAATATATTGCATCTGTTATGCAATGCTGTTTCTTCATCCCAAATTCACGAAGAATGACTGAGAGAGAGACCCTGGGGATCAATTTGTGGAAAAGTTTATAAAGATAATGATGCGCGGCGTTCCTTTAAATGTGTGGATATTTACAGGATCGATCTCATTATCCTTCTGGATGGCGTGTGCATATATTCTTTCAAGTTTGTGAAATCAGAATATATGTACATATAATTTTGAATCTCAACGATATCGTCGGGCAAATATAGACTCAGAGGTTCTCCTTTTTTGAAAGTCCTTTGTATTTAATTAAAATTTTATATGATTGATGAAAAATAATGACAGTACTTTTGTGTATATTCCAACCAGTAAATCTTCGGAGTTCCATTAATTTTTTTCTGAGCTTATGTAATCATCATGACCGTCTGTGGCACGCTAGCGGTCGAACTACTGAACCGATTTTTATTAATTTAGTCTTAAAATGCGTATTTCGACAAGGTCTTACGTATGTAGATGGACATGATTGGCTGAGAAATGAGAATAAGAGAGAAAAAATAACTGACTCGGGCTATATCAAGTTGAACTGTAGGGTTTTAGTTTAAAATTGAAGAGCATTCTGCTTGGAGTTGCTGAATGGAAGACGTAGGAGATGAAATGAATAGCATTTATGGCTGAGTTCTGTGAGAGAGCTCAAGAGCTTCATGATGATGACGATAATGATGATCGGGTGAAAGTAGGACGACCAGCAGTAGAATGACTTGCATGTTGAATGGAGTTGAACGCATTTATGAAATAAGTTGCTCGTCATAATTTTTAAAAATTTGAGGAGGAATTGAGTTTGACATTTCCATCGATTGCATCGTATCCACTTACACGTACTGACTTGATCCTTTTGTGCTCATTTTTTATTCCGCGATGGCTTCTATGAAGCAGTTGGATTGATTGCTCTAGAATTTTCTTTCTCGAAATGCAAATGAGGAACTTAAAATTTTCCCTTTGATTCGACGCCCACTCAAGTCCTCCAGGTGCAGGACCTAAATATTCACAACTTGTCTCTAGCTTTCAAATTTTAAATTAAATGAGCTTGGCATATTTACATACATAGTAAATGAACATACTGCTGCTTATATATTTCTCTCACTGCTCCCTTGTTTGTACAGCATTAGACTGCGAGGAATATTTGTTAATGTCTTAAAATAAATTGCTGGAATATGTAAGATTACGAAATCGCTCTAGATAATTGTGCTGCGCAGCTGCGAATAATTTGACCCTTTGAGCTTCAGTAATGAAGTCGAGGTAGTGAACAACATACAAATTCATGACGATGCTTGCTCGTTTAGAAACACACTTGTTAGTTGTCGGGCTGACTTCATTAAATCATCTTGAGTTGAAGTAGTAATAAACGAGCGTGTGAGAAATGATGATGATGGGGTGCTTTAAATCGTTGATAAACGAGGTGTTGACTTAGTCGTTGCCTCCCACAATGCGCCAATAGCTTACCCGACCAAGAAGGATGCGACTTAATACAGGTTGGAACAGAACGGTAATAATTCAAGGACTTCAACCTTGGTTATTTCCAACTTCTTATCAAATTGGTACCACTATTTCGTAAGGTGAGTTTGGCTATACAATGGCACTGCTGTTTTTAAAACAGGGGAAAAATGCAAATACATATACGTGTCCACAACGTGAATTATTGTCTTATTCAATGTGTACATAGAGTGTTGAAATGTCAAGTGTTGTATGCTTTCTCCTCATGCCAGCACACAGAGTTGGCTTATCTCAGCCCAATATTTGTCTTCCTTCCTGCTGTTAATCTGACACCTGGGCGGATCACCTCCTCCCATGAAAGAGCTCGAGGGCAGAACCACTTCTTCGTATCTTACCTAAAGTCACGATTGCGAAATGTTTATCGGAATTTGCTCGCTTGATTGATATGCTTGCGAAGTATAAATATAACTGTAGATGATGAGTACATGTTTCTCATTGATCATTTGTAAATAAACGTGGACATACGCATAATAAATTTGTTTAATTTCAGGTTCTATTGGGATTTGTGCATGTTGCTGCTGCTGGTGGCCAACTTGGTGAGAAGTATTTTTTTTCGTATGTAACACATCTCAAGCAAATCTCACATGTGCACTTTTTTATCCGAATACAACAAATATTCGGGAATGAACATTTTTGTTTTGTACATAAACCTGTCTCAATTATGGAAAATTAAGGTGTGTAATTCTCATTCCAGATAATTCTTCCCGTGGCCATTTCCTTCTTCAGAGATGATCTCAGTATCCGCTGGATTGCTTTTAATTGCCTTTCTGACACTATCTTCCTTATTGACATTGCTGTTAATTTTCGAACTGGTAAGTGCAAATGTAAACAGTTAACTGGAACTAACAATAAAACCTACATCCTACCAATTCTACGTAGAATTGTATATCAACTGACAAGTTCCATAGTTTGCTGCAGGTTCGTCCTGTTCATAGAGAAGAGTGGCATTTGGTCAAAGGATATCATAGATTTTTGAAGTTTTTGAAGTACAAGCCTGAGTGAATAAATACTTCAGTAGCGTTGCGCGAGTAAATATGGCTCTAACATTAAAGCAAATTAGTAACAAGTCAAAGGAAATATGCATATTGCAATTTTTTCCTAATTGTCTATAAAAATATACTAAAGTGATTGATGTACCGCTCCATAATGCTCCTTTTTGATCTCGCTCAGGAGCATTTATTTAATTGCACAAAGTCCTTTCAGTATTCGTGACACAATTGATTGCGAATTAAATTAGCCTAAATATGATATCACATTTATACGACACGTATGTTTCTAGTTTACCATGATAACTGTCAATAAATAGGCCATCTGGAATCAGGGCATTCCAGTGCATAGTAAAATATGCATTCATATGTAGACACATATGCATCCATTGAACTGCTGCAACATGCAAGGACAAAGCAAGTAATAAATTGTAATTCATCCAGCACATGACCATGTCGTCAGTCGGCTTGGGAAACGCAATAAAATAGATAAGTCTAGACCACACGATATGTAAACGGAGAGAGGAAGCCGGGGATAAGGCTGGTTGACGTGCCGTTTACAAGTGGTGTACGTGAAGGAGGATGAGCAATAAAGCATTCGAATCCCACAGGGCACAACTTTCTCCAAAGTAAATTCCCCAAAGTGCACTTTTCTGGTTGAAGTATGACTTTCCTATTTCGCATCCCATTATGAGCACCCATACATTTAACATCCACTCTCCGTGTGCACAGAAAAAAAGACAAATTGAGGTTGGAACAATTGAAAAGTCCCCTTGCGCAAAACAGGTGCGTTTTAAATTAATACTTGCCAATATTCCTTCTTATGGCAATCGAAACTTAATAAATGCGAGTTTCTACATACATACAGACTGATATTGGAGATTTATATGGGTTTATTTGAACTGTGTATGTACTTATATGCACCTTGACAAAAATGAATTGAGACGTCGAGTCACCGTTGATTGAACCAGATCTCTCTCCTTTCTCTCTTATTTTATTTTATTTTGGTTAGGAAACGAGGTGTGCACCTTCATTCTTGGAATTCGTTCAGATTTCCCTTGAATAGTTTGAATATGTTGTATGACCACTTGATTCGTCATATAAAAAATAAATTGAATTGGAGAATAGAAAGTAATGAGGAATTCACTTGATATTCAGGAATCGTAGAATCGATGAAAAGGAACATTTTATAGCCGGTAATAAAATTAAATGACAAGGGAATCATCATCATCCATTGTCATCGTCCAAAAAGAGACGCGCTTTCATTCACACACAACATAAAGACATCGACTATTGCTGCTGGAAAGATCCTTCCTGCTTGATTTTAGCCAGAGACTCGGGATGTGTACAGTGGTCCATGGGTGTTATTATTGAGGATAAACTCTGCCGTGTTCCTGGCAGGTGTGTAAATTGAGTGCCTCTGTCCACCTTGGCCAACGTCTTGCTTTATCTCTGCCTCCAGAATGCTGCCTTCTTTGGGCAGAGCTGGGTGTAAAGTGGAGGGTTGGTTGATGATATCATTTACTGAACTTTAGCTCAGGGTGAACTTTAGCTCAGCGAAATCCTCGTGTTTCACTGACTCTCCTCAGTCAGACTGCTGCTCCGGATTAGCTCCTCGCACTGGTTGGAGTAGGTAGGAAACAAGTGAAATTTAGATGAAAGGATTCACACCCACATTTCCACTTTGAGCGGTGCCACCTACATGGATTCCACTTTGTTACTGTCGCTTTGGTGAAAGGTTTAACTTTTTGGCTTTCTCTTAACGACCTTTTAGTTCACGTTGGAGTGTGCAGATTTGAATGGTGATTCGAATCCAAGTCGAAGGCCGAAACCTATACAAATTTTCGAACGTACATATTTATAAATAACTTAACGATATGTTGTTATATGTACTAAATGCATGACATATTGCATACCAGAGCTGCCTAACTGACAGTAACAAAGAAATATTCTAAGAGCCAAATTCACTGCTCTTTTCTCCAAGAAAAGGAGAAGTTGTTGGACTTTCTAAATTGTGAAAGTTCATTAGACTCTGCTCTATGTAGCCAAGACGTTAAGTGTGCTTAACGGAAGTAGAAAGTAATAGGAGTCGCAGTGGACAGCACATAAACTTGGTAAACGACAACCTTTTATGATGTTTTTATGTATGTAATCACCTGTACTCGCCTTCAGAAACTTATTCTCAAATTTTGATTCTTGGGCATGAAGACGAGAAAGAAAAATGCGTGGCTGAGGAAGCTAATGAGTTCTATCACTCTGCCAAATTTTGGGGTGTAGCGTGCGTGGCCCTTGCACAATTCATCAGAGTTGAAAGAGAAAGCGGGATGGATGAGCCACTCGTGACGTGGTGGAATTCGGGATTCAAACTGCAGCCAAGGCATGGATGGCGTGGTGGGGCTGACGTAGAAAAAGCCGCATCATCATAAATCATTCGGAGAGAAATGTCGGGATTGTCGTGGTTCGCTGAGCTGGTTGGACGAAGGTTCTCTTCATTATGGGAAGAATAATGTAGGTGGTGCGAGACCAGGGAGAGAAAGAGCCTTCGTCGAGCTGAAGTGTGTAGAAGGTTAAGTTGAGCTCTGATTTCGACAGTAGACCTCGTTGGCATCATTTGGCTTAAAATTTGAATAAAGTCCCAAAAACTGCTTACCTATGTGTGTAGGTGGTGGTGGATGAGTATTCTGAAGGGCTTACTGAAATTCCCAAAGCACTTATGCATGCTTCTCCCTAACGTTTAGTTAGGTTACATGAGAAGAGTTTACGTAACATAATTGAATCCTTTAATCTGAAACTTAATTATTATACATAAATTGATAAGCGTATTCTCAATGTGTACAAATGTCAACAATTGGTGAGCTTCTATTAGTTTGCGATTTTATCTATATTCTGCATGCCTTTTCTATTGCTCAAATGTTTGTTTCAGTTCGGAGATCCTCTTTTTAGAGTAAAATGTTTTAGGTTTTTTACCTGGACTTTTGTATGCATATGAGAAGTACCTATACCTTGCTACCACATGATACCCAGTAATTCCATCTTTGCAAATTGGCCCAAAGTAGGAAACCATGTCTGAAATGACGTAGATTGGTGGTGTGAAATAATGAAACCCGAATAGAAGCATAGTGTGCATTACGTAATTCCTTGAAATTATTTTTATCTACACTAAAACTGGGGAACAAGTGAAAGTAATTCAATTTTATAGCAGACTTGGATTGAATCAAATTACAGAGAAACCCTATCGTACTCGGGACGCAGCGGTAGTCAGAATGTGAGATTTTGCGCCATGCAATTTGTTAATCGTCATTATTTAATGGATGCGACATTTCGATTTCAATTCGCCGGGGTTAAATAAACTGGTATGACCTCGAATAGAGAGACAGCTAGGTATTTAGAAGCTAGGTGAGTTGAAAACTTGCAAACAGTGTGATTGAAATTGGCCAAGGTCACGCCATATGCAGCCGAGCAGCATGTAGTTTTGCCAATATTATTGGCTAAGCACATTCTAATTTTACCTGACTCGACCATCCATGAGTCAGTATTTCGATTGCAGTGAAATACTTTTTTTGCTTGGATCCCCTCCTGCCCTGCATTTGCCATTAGGGAATGAGTGAAATTACTACCTCCTACAGGAGCAGCACGGCAGCAGCAGCGGGTGTGCAGCCATAGGAATGCACACTCGGAGTCTAAATGAAATTACAACAGCTAATTTTAGAAGTTTTGCTCGTGTAATCCTTCAATCTGATTCCGATATTGTTTGTTTATGCAATAAATGGGAAAATTGGAGCTGATTTTACTTGCAAATGTAACACTCATCGCTGTGTTGGTGTTCTTGTGTAAAATCTGAGGCTGATGTGTATACAACGTGTTCTGACTGTGGTGGGTGTGGTACCACCATCATCAGCCATTATTCCAACTTGGTTATTGTGCTCTCCACATTGTTTGCTATTTGCACCAGGTTGAATGGAATGGAGATATTCATTTGAGTGGAATGCATGTAAAGCTAGCTCGAGCTACACACCTCCAACCAGCGATATTGAGTTATTTCCATTCACTTGGGAAAATTGCAATCATTTTATTCCCAGTTTGCTGGGTTACTCGCACGCTGACTTGCAAACCACAACATACATTGGATGGAACACTACCATTTATTTATCCCTGCGCCCATGTAGTCGCGACTACGAACGGTACTTTGTGATGTGATGCGATACACTTTCTCCACCACCACTTATTATTATACTTGGCCTTTACTGGAGTCTTGGCTCACATTTATTCTGGCCAGGGATAGCTGGTTGATGGTTACTCCAAACAAACGGGCTGTCCACTTGTGCTACATAAATCTCATTACATTCCCTCGAATGACCACGCCAGCAGCCATGCAATATCTCCCACCACCGCATGCGTTTCCTCGTCCTCCCCCCCCCTCTTGCTCAGAACAGAAGAATGTGGGTGGGTTTTCGTGCGGTTGGCTCTGGGCTGTGCGACTGATTTATTCCCAAACTCTCCAATATTTATAGGTTGATGGGAAACTAAAATCAAACCAGGGCTTGAAAATCTAACTAAATAAGTGCCTAGCGAACTGCATCTGCTTTCTTTTGACCAACCTCCGATGGATGCTATCAATACTTGCAAAATTTCGAAAGCGAGAAAAAAGTTTGACAATATATTTATTGAAACATGTTTTAGAAATAAAATGAACTGTTTTTATGGAAAATAGATAGATACAAATAAATTGTTGGTGGTCCATTTGGGGGCGATTCATGATGATGGTCGTTTGCTTGTGGATTATGAAGATGACCTTTACAAATATGCCCGTGTAGTCAGTCGCATCCTTTCTCTAAAGAAAAATAGCACAACCTAACTCTTGCACCTATTTATAAACTTTGATCAGTTTGATATATTTAGCTCGCTGTGTAAAGGTTTTTACATATATAAATCCACATATAAATGTGCATATAATTTATTATTTATTTATACATATTTATTCACATAGTTAGTTTTATATTTTTATCCATTGGATAAGTGAGAGTGTAATGACGGTTGTAATTCTTTAGTTCTCGAAATCATATACATGTACCACTCGCAGACTTCATAATCCCAATATATGCAGATATTTATCACCAATAAACGAGATCCGACGAGCGGTCCTTACGTTCAATCATTATGTTATGCACTTTGATGTTGAATATTATATTCCCGTGACACTATACTGTTCCTGGTCAAAGATGACATTTAAGGACTTAAGGTCAGTCATGCGGACGACGTACAAAATTACACAGCACCCGGCATGTGTAATTCTTTAGGTCCTGCACATTGTCCATCAATACTGTGCTGAAACTCGCAATTGTTTTTTATAAGCGACAATAAACTTTTACATAACATCATAAGTGATGCAGACACTTCTGGTGCAGTAAGTGTTACAATTATGGTTATGTACCTTCCTCCAGCTACAAATATGGTGTACATATACATACGTGGACATTGATTGAGCTTAATTCATTTCGGAAAGTTGAAAAGTCACACAGCACGAAAGTGGACTAAAGTTGCAGAGATTTCTGTAACTTCCTTCCGAAATCCTTTGAAATCAATACTTTCATTTCATTCACCCAACCGTGCACTTGTCGTACATTGCAGCATAATGTAAAATGTTTCTAAATTTCCTTGCTGCCTAAAGTTTGTTTCCTACTACCGCAGCACGCCAAGGAATGTGGTTTTCATCTTAGTTAACGAATAGAAGAGAATTTACAATGCATTCAATCTACCCACAGCGACTCAAGTTTTAGCATTAACATTTCAAGTTTGAACATTTGGGGAAAGTTCTCGTAAAATGGTCATAATTCGCAAGTGTCTGTCTCGAAATTACCTACATAAGTTTCACCCACGTTCGTTCGTTCGACCCACTATGCTACCCCACAATACTCACGAATTTAGAATCAGGTTCAGTTTTCAAGCGAAACTCACTTAACTCTTGACGTGAATGATGAAAGAGCATGGCCACAGCCACAACGAAAACTGTGTCAAACTTGTCGTTGAGGGAAGGTGGAATCAAGCTCAAAGCTTTACACACGCTGACAAGAAAGCAATAATAATGTCAGATGCGAATGAGTAGTGGATACACGATTGCTCAAATTCTTGAGGTGAAAGCAACCTTCAAACAGCCATCACGATGAAGGACTTGTCCATAATTAATAATTCATAATTAGCAGTGCTAGTTTAGCACTAGAAAATGCATTTTAAAAAATGAGAGGTAAGAACATGCTGTGAAAGATTTGCAATGCATATCTGTACGTGTGTGGAAGGCAATTCTGTTGATAAAGAAATAGCTGGTGAGAATGGCTTCGACGGGATGTGAATGGCTTTATGTCCTTTGCTCAACAACTCGTCAGAAATGAATTTAGAAAAATTAGAGTGTAATTGAACCTCATAAATGGAAATTAGGGTCGTTTCGTGGCTAGATCAGGAATTCAGAGGCAACACAAATCCATGTTTTGATGGTGAACATGTCGAGTGTAATGGAGCCAAGATTGTTGAGTTGAACAACATCACGTCTGCACCACCTTAATCAAATGGCTCTGTAAATGCTGGATTAAGGGTCACGCGCTCTTATCATGGAGTAATGTAGTGTAATACACTGTGTTACCAAGTATTATGGTATTATGGTGTTCTGTTTAGGTTTATTTCCTGGAAGGAGGCCTTAAAATAGTGCTATTTGTTATTCTTTTTACAAGAATTTCATACGATATCTGACATCTTATGCCTTTCGAAGATTCCAATAGACAAAATTTATAATTTTATGCATTAAATTCCCCACAATGAAGAATATAAAGTTGTACACTTTTCGGTATTTTGTCCTTTTAACTTTCGACTTACATCGTGGATACGAAGAAACACGCTTCTATATACGTCGGTTATGGCGAAAAGCTTACACAATATTTGCGCTCTCCTTAATCCACCTATTTGTCATGTGAGCTGAAGGATGACAAGCTCAACAGTCCCTCTTATTAACTCATCCACTAAATAAAAAATTTTAATTCCTAAAGTCAAATCACTTGTGACCTTTTCTAGTTACGAACACGCGCGTTTAGTACGAAGTCAACTTGAGCAAGGATGGGACAATAGCTATTAAACAATAGAGTACTCTTGTACCTTGCGCTAAACCTGACAATGGGGATTTACACTTGAAACTGCTACCCACATTTTAATCTAAAACTTTAATTAAGGGTTTTAATTAATTAGAAATGTTCATATAATAATTAAGTTATTTCATACGGAGGAGAAAATGAATATACGTCTAGATACAGCCAAAGTAGCATGAGATGTGTTTTAATTTTAATTTTAATTAAATTAAGTACGCACATTTTCTTGTTTTTTAGGTATAATGCTGAAGGACAATGCGGAGCAAGTGATTTTAGACCCAGGTAATTTAGTCATTCATAATAGCATTGAGTTTACTTACTTAGAAAACTTATTAAATATTTACATAAGTAACACAAAGCCACTTATGTAAAAGTACTACGTATTATAAAAATTAATTAGCAATGATCCCACAAGCTAAAAATCTACGTAATATTTCATTTCATATATTTTATTCTAGTGTTGATAGCAAAACATTACTTAAAAACTTGGTTTGCTCTGGACTTGATATCATCCATTCCATGTGAGTTATTTCCATTCATTTTATATGAAGTACGCAAATATTCGCACAACTAAAATTTTTTTATTGTCTCTTTTCAGTGGACTATATCGTGCTCATCGTTTGTTATCTGGAGTACTGCGTAAGAACACTAAATTTGTATACAACTGCAGTCAAATTTCTATGTACATTCCGCCAAAAATGACAATACTGGTTTAATAAATGCGGTATCCATGTTGTACATTTAGGATTTCAGCGACAGTGTGCACAGTTTCCAATTTATACACGCGGGTCGTGCGCTCAAAATTTTGCGAATGGTCAAACTGCTCAGCTTGGTTCGTCTTCTTCGGCTATCGAGACTTGTTCGATACGTGTCGCAATGGGAAGAAGTTTATGTAAGTGGTTCCCAGTTTCTCATCCATTTCCATAACTTTAGTCGTGCAAATCTCAAAGAAAAAGGCAATCTTAATGAGAAAATGGTTTGCATTTCCCTTAAATAATTCACGGATGTGATTTTATTCTGCATATAATTCATAAATAACCCACATAAATGTGTAACCTTTTTATGTAAGTATGCTTTCTTGCTGTTCATAGCTTACTGTTATTCTTTGCTTTCTACAAAGTCGAGCTTGTGTTTAGCATAGTTGTCGACAACACTTGATGCTCAATGCTCCACAACTTTCACCCAATCAAATAATAATATTAATATTACTAACATTCGTTTTTATGTATGTGCTAAAATTATGGGCTCTGTTTGCTCCAAATCTATATTATAGAGTTCTACATATATATGTGCACGTAAGAGCAGTCTCAAATTTCTGAGAGGATGCTACGGGTCATGTTTCTTTCGAACCGATGATTTTGTGATGATGAAGTTCCCTTCAGTTGAGCTTCCGACATTTTGCAAATCATGTAAGAACTTTAGATTATGTACGTGAAAAGAAGAAGAAAAGATGGAAAATTGATGCTTTCCAACTAATTTCAACGTAGACTTTTCATTATATTTCAACCCAAAAATGTGAGTCGCTTGAGACGACTTCCCCTTCAGGGTTCTTTTTGTGGTTAGGTGGAGAGCGTCTACATAGGGCTACCATTATCGATATGCATGCAGGGCGGTGGAAGGAAGAAGTCAGATGGGATTATTAAACACATTAACTCCTTCCTAGAGCTGAGTAGTCTTGAACACGTACCATGTATGCGTCAGCCCCTTTGATCAAAAGCAGAATGAGGGCGGAGGTAATTTGAATACTGGAAAATCCTTAAGGGCCCAATTATCCTCATTTGCTCCACATCAAAAACCAAAATTGCTGCTCTGGTTTGGTTTGTACAACTCACCAGAGAAAGCCAAACAAACTAAAGACCAACCAATGCAAGTAAATATGCATACGCTTTCACCCGCAAATGCATAAAATTCTCCTTCAGAAAAACACACTCCTCCCTCGTAATAATACATAAGCGGTTGGGAATGGAAAAACCGCGAGTATATTTTGGCAGGCTGAGCAAGAATAAGGAGAAAGCATCGTTGTAAGCGAACCCACTGCACGTCTTGAAGTTGATGATTACTGAATATTTATATGCGCATGTTATATAAAAATGTTTATTTAAGTACCACGCAGTCACAATAATAAGATTAAGAGGCTCTCCAAATATATCTTAAAAGTAATATATGAATTGTAAGGATTTTTCGTACGAGAAATAGCTGAATTTACATATTTTACTCATTTATCATCCAAAAACCCAAGCCCTTCTCAAGACGCAAAGAAAGGAGCAACACTCCCCCTGCTGTCATATGCACAATGCCATCAACATGCTAAAGTGTCTTTCGAATGTTTTTTTCACGAATTTTCTAAAGGTAGCTGAAAAGGCTTCTTTTTAACTGGCATGCCAAAAGGTGGAAGATTATTAATTCACGACTAAACCAAGCACAACTTTACTTTGTGTGTGTGTGTTTACGAGTCGCTGGTTATTTAAGATTCCAATGAACTTTTTTCTTCCTCGTCTTGCTTTCTTGCCTACGTGAGGATTTAGTGGAGAGCAATGCCGTTTGAACCATCCTTAAATTTATCTACTTTACATATGCAGCTATGGTGGAGACTATATGGACGAGCTGCCTTTTTATTCCCCTCGTCCGCCTATGTGCGTTTCTCCAGAATTGCATCCAATAGATCTTTCGTGACATAACTTTCTCCGTAATGGGTCTCACAGCTTCATCAATTTTGTCATAAAACGGGATAATGGATGAATTTAGTGCGCTAACAATGGAGGATTAAACTTTTTAACATTATCTCTCACCAACTTTCTTAATTGTATTAAGATGATATTTCACTCAAGCGCGGACTCATTATTTAGTCCCATATTCTTGCAATTTTATTGTGCCTTTATGATTCTCAAAATCTTGCTGAAACGTAACTATTCTTGTTCTGCGTTTTTATTTTGAAAATGATGCCAAAGTAAAGTTCCAATCGTCGGGTTTGGTTGGAGAGATCACAGTTCTTCCTTGTTCTTCCGACAAGAACATCAATCATCTTTCTTTCTCTCCTTACTGCTCGTTGAGACCAGAGAGGAGAAAGTTGAGTTTCTGGATGGTGCAGTAAACGACATATCGCATCATCACGATCATTCACATCAAACCCAACCAGAACACATTGTATGTAAGAAACAAGTAACATCGTTCCTGAAGGAAAATTAATGTTGGACTGAATGTTTTCTCAGAAACATGCGGCAGAGTAAAAATATCTAAAACGATTCATTCATAATATTTGAATCAAACGTAAGGAAACAATGATGGTTGTTCAACTAGTGAAAGAAATATTTCAAGATCGAGTAAAGTTTTCTCGTTGATGTTTGCCAAATATTTTATATATGTAACAGTGAAATATATATAAATATTTCCTAATAACGTAGTTTCGCCATGTACGTAAATATGTATGTACATATTACGTGTGTAACAGTTTTATTCGTTTGTGTTTGCCACGCTTTTTGCTTCCATGCTTGACTGCACAATTTACTGGCGTAATAATTACGTGAAAGTCAAATTAGATTAACTATATGTACTAATAGCTAAGAATATAAAGCCCACTAATAATAATGTTTCTAAATTTAAGAACTTTACCCCACATCACCGTCAACTTTTTGCAAAAACTATTTTACTTGGTTTAGTTACTACAAGGATGGATTGTCAGAGTTATACATGAACATATGAAAATGAACGTGTTGAATTGCATTTGTTTTTTATTTGTCCGCATTGTTGTTCCGCTCTGTGTCTATATACCATGACTATTAATTCACACAGCTACGTCAAAGCCTGCACCAAAAAAGAACTCGAGAGCGACGAGACTCAACTTCTTTCGGGAAGGAGGCTTTTTCTGGAAAAAATCTTATTCTACAGGTATTTTATATTATTATGTGTATTTCGGAGTTTCCGAAAAAAATCCTGGAAATTTTGCCCACCTCACACACCCGCACCCACCCAACAACCAACCCACCCACCCACCCACTTCACACAGCATGCAACCTCATTTTAAAAGTAATGCTGTGACTCATTAAATAATCACTACATGAAGATGAGAAGTTTGTCTTTTTTTACTTACCTGCATCCAACTAATGTAGTCTCGAGCAGTCAAGTGATCCACTGGTTTGACGTTTCTCTATTCCTCCGTTGTAGTGCCCTGTACTCTGAAATCGCATGCCGCATGGATTGCTTATTAATTGTCATAACTTATGACTTATGATGTATCATATTGGCACATGTAGTGCAGCTTATTGCTTTCCTGGTCTCCAGCCACATACCATTTTTACTACACTTTTGTGGGCTTGTCGTAGCGATGTGTTCGCTATTTTTTATTTTGTTGAAAAGATACGATTTCCACTAATATGAAAAAGTTTCGTGTCGGCTGTTACTGAGTGGAAATGTGAATTAATTATATACTTCAACGTGAAATTTTTGTGAAACTTTTGCATTTTTGTATAACTGTATCCTTAAAAACTAAATGTAATTGACTTGACTTGTTTTGAATTTATGTGAATGTGATTTGAAATGGATTTTTAGTACTGGCGACCTTCTTTAGCCATCAACCTGACCAACCAAACTAAAACTATCAACCTTATCATCCACACTTTTCCTATATTTTCTACATTTTCCCAGATAACTTTGCCTTTTGATAATCAGTTGTTCCTTTCCCGGAAGAAGAAGTCGCGTGGGGTCTCGATATTTGGACATTTATCTCGATAACTACAGTTCCAAATTTTACAAAGGAGATGATGCACATGTAATATTTTTGGGAAATATGTATCACTTCTTAAGGTCTACGTATTAATTACAAGCCATAAGTTAATTAAACAAAATATTGCATGATGGGCAGGTTGGCAATGTAGAAAGCTCTTCGATGAAGGTTGCTTGCGTGGCAATGCTCAAGCAAAGCTTTACGTTCAATTCAATAATTTGCAGTAATAATTTTAAATTATTTTTAAATTGTACGCAAATTCAGGAATGTATTACTCTTTTTTTTTAATTATTGGCATTATTTATTTAATTGTAATTGCAATTCTATTCAGTTGTTACAAATTATACTAACCCAACACGCACATCTGAATTACAATAACTCTATCCCTCCAGACAAATTCGTAAAATTTATACGCAATTTCTTTCTAAATACTCGTATAAGTAAATATCAAAATACCATCATCATGAAGACCAAAGAGTTGTTGTTTGTTCTAGTACGAAGGAATTGTCAACTGAATTAACTTGTTTCGTGTTGTATTTTCTCCAGTTCCTGAATATGGCGTCGGTATTCATGCGCATATTTAATCTGATATGTATGATGCTACTGATTGGACACTGGTCTGGGTGAGTCAGCTTCTTCTGTCATTAAAACGTTCGTTGGGGATGCAATAGAATTGAAAATCATGAATAATTGAATTACATATTTATGCACGCCATCTTATTCTAAAGCCATTGATATATTCTGGTCCACACAGGTGCCTACAATTCCTCGTGCCTATGCTCCAAGGGTTCCCTTCCAACTCGTGGGTCGCTATAAATGAGCTCCAGGTATGCCGTTGAAAATTTATTTTGTAAAATTATAACCTTGAGTCACGTGCTAATTTTTGTCTGTGAGAAACAAGGTAGCAACAGCCAGAGAAATAATTTGGTAAATGTAGAAATTACTTTGAGTTTGTATATACGCTTGTGCCAAAAGTTGAGAAAAGCAAAGTGTGCCCAGCAATATGAGACAAGCTAGTTTGTGAAGACTTGTCGTATTCATGCCTCAAGTTCACTTGACAGGACCATGAAACAATTGGTTTATTTTTTAAGGAAAAAATCTGGTAGAAAGTGGATTAATTTTCTCTAGTTGTTTATTCAAAGAGAATCCTACATGTTACTTTTTGAGGGCCAATGTACATAGTAGAAGTTGGGTGGATGTGCACAGCCAGGAAGTTTTGGCAAAAGTAAGTAGGTCAGAAAGGTGAGCCAGTTTTCCCGAATTAAGTTGAATTATTGAATGTTTATTCCTGAACGGGAGGAGTCGGTCCATTTTAGTAAATAAATCTCCATTCCGCGTCAATTTGGGAGTTTATTCAAACGAATTGTATACTTTATCAGAAAATTCACATTTTAACGAATTTGAATCATTCCAATCTTGTATTATCGAGTGAGAAAATGAGAATTAAAGAAAAAGTAAGTATAAAAATTAAAACTCTATTTGTAAAGAAATGGTTCGTTGTATAAAAGTGGAGAATTTTGTAATACTTAAGACAAACCAGTGTGTAAAACTTTCGAGTTATAAAGAAAAGTGAGTCGTCCATACGTATGAAATAAAATACTTATTGCATCATGTGCAAAATGTGTCCCGTTCGGTTCAACTTTGAACTTGAGGAGACAAATTTTTATTATTTTTGCTGTTATGAGTATCATAAATCTTCATTCAAAACTTTTCCGAGCTCTCAAGTGCGTCATTTTCTCTTGCTCCGTCCTTTCTCCCTTTATGCACTACATAGTACGTACCATACTCAATACTGTGTATGTGTGCCTCTTTGCATTCAACAACAACTAACGATGCACTACCATTGGAGCAGAACAGGGGTGATTTAGGTGACTGAGACAAGGTTTATAGGAGCTTATCTCTAGAAGAAAATGGAATGCTTTGTTTAAAGTTCGGAAAATTTCCACGTGCAAAAAGCTATTAAATAACCTGCCGTTCGACACATGAAATATACGGACATAACATCGGGAGCGTTTAAGTTAATAATAACCAAGTCACAGATCAATAACTCATCTCAGATACCTTACATAAATATATTTTTCAATTTTATGGACATTCACAAAAATAAATTTTTCGCATTTAAAACTTATAATGTATAAGAAGAAGACCACTAAGGAGGGGAGGTTGTGTACTATCAACTCTCCGATCTCGATGCCCTTTGGATATGTGGTAGTGTCCCATGAATGAACAAGAACCCTGAAGTGGTTTAATGCCATGGCCACATTTGCGCCCGCCACACCCACTTAAAGGTGCCCAAAAATCGCTTTCACTCTAGCTTTCACTCATTCAAAATAACGCCAAAAATCCAATTTTACTCCGATTTTTAAATTTATTTCACCATTATACTCCCAGATAGTTGATCTCTTATATACAGCATCAAACTCAACTTTTTTGATGATTATCTCGCAGAAATAATTTGTTTTGTTGATTTCCACAACAATGCTCATTCAGAATTTTAAATTTTAAAAATACTAAGAATTCCAAAAAGTTGAATTTGATGCTGTATATAAGAGAGCAACTATCTGGGAGTATAATGGTGAAATAAATTTGAAAATCGGAGTAAAATTGGATTTTTGGCGTTATTTTGAATGAGTGAAAGCTAGAGTGAAAGCGATTTTTGGGCACCTTTAAGTGGGTGTGGCGGGCGCAAATGTGGCCATGGCATTAAACCACTTCAGGGTTCTTGTTCATTCATGGGACACTACCACATATCCAAAGGGCATCGAGATCCGGGAGTTGATAGTACACAACCTCCCCTCCTAAGATTTTTAGACGAGAAAAGTATTTTTGTTTATTCGCAAGAAATATTCGTGGTTATGTTTAAACTCATTGAAATTTAACAATGATCTAATTAACCATTTTGCTAATTTACAATAATTGGCTACTTTGAATATCTCATTTAGTAGTGTTAGCGATCACTTATTCGTTGATTATTCCCTGTCTGTATGTACATACCTCCGTATGTGTGGTACCCAGCACGGTATCCAAGTAAGAATGAAAACCTTGTTTGGTTCACCTACATACATCGTTTCCTGCAGATCTGATGTACATAAATCCTTATAGACGAGACCTCCATAGTCCATACATGTAAAATTATAGACATATACGTTCCTTGGTTGGTTGGACCCATCAATCAAACTGAAAAGCGGCCCATTAGAGCATCAAAGCCCCGATTCAGGAGACGGAAAAGCGGAGAAAGACATGTCGCCCAAACAAATCGGCAGCTCAAATCTACATTCATTTTAACTAACCCCAATGCCAACTACAGTGTCATCGTTTCCTAAACACGGCGTGCTCTCCGGTGGCACGACGACATCCACTTTGGTGGTCGTGAGCTCTGTTTTATATTTTATAATTTTCTATAGCAAACCCCAAGGATTTTCAACCAAACTTATCGCAGGCAGACAGTGTCAAGAATTTTAGGAAAGGAAGTCAGGCAGGGAGATGAGAAATCCTGGTAGTGTCTTTTAGATACTTGAGCATGGCGAGGTCAACGCTGTGCAGATACCTGATTGGCATTAAGCTGACCTCTTTCTCTCTCCCTCTAATGAAGGAAGGAAGGAAGCACAACAAATGGCAGTGGCAGAGTGACAGCTTACGATAAGGGGACCGCCGTGGAGATTACCGAGGGAAAGGAGAAATGATCGGCTTGTTTTTGGTCTCGTTTGATGTCGTCTCAAGTCTCAAGGTTGAGCCGTTTCAGAATTTCATCATCCTCGTGGGCTGAGGTTTACATGGCTAAAGAAATGGCTCTCGACTCCCTCGATCCTCCTTGATTTGCTTTCACCATAAATTGTCAACATGTTAGAAAGTAGCAAGTGTGCCGAGTGAGCAAGCTTTTGTTTCATCTCTTTGTCAAGTGAGAGGAGGAGGAAGGAGACAACGACGCGATGGGATGGGAGGCAAATATTAAAATTAGATTATGTAGCCTCTTGAGAAATAATGAGGTAAAGAGAGAGAGAGCGAGAGTTTTGTATGAAAACACGTGTTGGTGATTTCATTTCCTGGATACGTTGCTACCTTTAAATTTCAATGTATTTCCCATTAAATACCACTCAACCATGTAGTCGTGCTTGTCTTTCAATTGTGTAACATGTTAATTTTATTTTCCAGGACGCCTTTTGGCTGGAGCAGTATAGCTGGGCGTTATTCAAAGCAATGTCGCATATGTTGTGTATAGGTAATTTTGTACGCATACTAAACATACACGGAGAATTAAGTGGGACTACAAAATTTAATGCTGGTTTTACTATACTCATTAATATGCATTTATTGAACTAATTAGGTTACGGACGCTTCCCCCCTCAAAGTCTGACAGACATGTGGCTAACCATGTAAGTTGTAATTACATTTCATTTCACTCTTATAATTGCATGTACATAAATCAGACAGAAGCATAGTCATTGCTACTTTAGATATGTACATGCACATATGTAAGAAAGATAAAAATGGCAACGATTTTTCGTCTTTTTCTAAACACGTCTTGATAATAAATAACAGATAGCGTTCGAAATATTGACAAAATAAAAAGTTTCCTCATTTTCCACTAAAACTTCCGTGTAATCCAAGTTAAGATCAAAATGCACGTATATACATTGTATGTGACAGTATGAAATTTTACATCAAAATGGTTCTAAGTTCATAAGTTATTAAGCATGAACAAATGCACGTGTCAATATTAATTAACAAATTACAATAAAAAATATATTTCAACATTTGCAATTACTTTTATTTTTATTTTTCAGGTTATCCATGATTTCTGGTGCCACGTGCTACGCACTTTTTCTTGGTCACGCCACCAACCTTATTCAGAGCCTGGATTCTTCAAGAAGACAATACCGAGAAAAGGTGAGAAATTTTAAAGCCTTCAAAGTTATGTGTGTGTACGGCGCTAATATTTGTAGGCAAGAACGCAAGTCGTACGTAATTACACTCTCACCAAATCTGTGCACATTTGCTGTCCATCATCGGCACATGCTTATTTTCTTACTCAAGACTATAATATATAAGATAGCCTAGACACTTGACACTCAATGGCATTAAATTCTGTCCACAATTTTCTAGAACTGCAAAATCTTTAAAAGTACATTTATATATTTGCTAGAAGCATTTTTTAACGATCGAAAAGTATTTTATGTTGAGTCAGGTGGTATTCTTTATACGTACATAAAAGCTACATGGGGGCAGTGTGCAGTGCAAGGATACATCTTAAGCGAAAAATAAAGCTCTCCAGATTTCTGGGTATAGCCAGCTCGATTCTTTTTATTCAATTTTACTCACATAATGTACTTGTCTCACTCTCACCGACTGGGTGGTTGGTGCTTTGTGTTATTTTTATTGGGCATTTTACCTTAGACATAAGTCGGACACTTCCTTCGGGCAATTCCTTCCTATTCTTTACAGAATTTCCGCATTGTGCAACCTCAGCTTTATTCAAGCAGCAGTGGCACACATCCAGAAGAGTGGTGAAAACAAGAGGAAGGCGTGCTCCGGATTATTTTCATTCTTTCCTCCGAGACTACCCAGACGAGATTTTAGAGCGAATAGTAGACATTTGTTAAGTTACATTTGCAACGACTTTCATCCGCAAGCATCTCAAAGTACAACAAAAACTTGAACGTAGAAGGTGAATAATACAAGGAAATGCTTTATTTGAGTTTGAGTTGGGTGTACATAAGTATTTTTCAAATATTGTTGTTAATTCCATCTAAACCTCTCGTCAGACTTTGACTAAATAATTTCTAGTTCCCCATTTTGCTACTAAATGGGACGAGCTTTTCGGTGCATGCATGCAAAACTTACGAAATATGGAGAACGAGAAAAATCATTCATGTGCTTACTACGAGCAAAATGATGTGAAAACAAGCGCTTAAAGTTATGTGCTTGAGTAGGAAATGATTGTGATCCACAAATGGATCAAATCGGATTTGCTGGTATGTAGTGACGTATGTATTTGTTCGCATATTGCTGATATTTCTCGAAACACAAATTCCTAGCCAAATTTAATCAAAATCAAGTGAAAGCTTCTCCAACATATTCATGGGCGGTGGATGAATATAAATACATACGTATATATGTACATGCCTGCATGTATATTTACATTTCTTGACTGATACATATATGGTTTGATTGTCTAGTTGAAACAAGTGGAGGAGTACATGGCATACAGGAAACTTCCAAGGAATATGCGAGGTAAGTATTTCTTGTGCGGCATTAGGAACGATTGGGATCGCTTACGGATAACAAATAATTCTTATTTTAATTTTCAGCCCGCATTTCTGAATATTTCGAGCACAGATATCAAGGCAAGCAAGTTATTCCTAAAAAAATTTAGTGATATCGTTTAAGACGAAAATGACACTTAAATTACCCTATGTTTTCTTGAGATATACTTATTAAATTTTTTTAAATAATTTGATAAACAGGAAAATTCTTTGATGAGGACGCCATACTTGGAGAACTGTCTGAAAAGCTGAGAGAGGTAAGAAAAGTGACTGTAATCTACTGCAAGTTATATTTCCTTGTATGTCATAAAAGATGATAGTGATCATTGCAAACAAATTATACAAATAAAGGAAATAAATCTTTGGTTCATGCATATATCAAAATTTACTAATCGTTTGATTTTTAACCATATTTTAGGATGTAATAAACTACAACTGCCGTTCACTGGTAGCTTCGGTTCCATTTTTTGCTAATGCAGACCCTGATTTTGTCTCTGAAGTGAGTATAAATATTTGATGACTTATTTAATAATTCAATATAATAAGATTAAGATTATAACTGGTGGTAGTGATTCAGTCTTTTATCACACTTTCTATGCTTATCGTGTAGCAATTTAAAAAATGTTTTATGTACAAATTAACTCACCCACGAGGCTGGGGATTTGTTTTATTAAAATCCTTCGGAGCGCGTACAAAACACATGAATCATCAAACATATTTACAGAAATTTATATTTTTTTCAGGTGGTCACTAAACTCCAGTAAGTGCATAGAATTACTATTAATTTTATATGATAAAGACTTTGAGTGTGTTAATTCATATGTGTGAATTTGCAGATACGAGGTCTTCCAACCCGGTAAGATTCATCTCCATTATGATTTCCTTACTTGTGACGCGTCCAATAGAACGAGTTGGTTTTGCAGGTGATATAATAATAAAGGAGGGGACGATAGGAACGAAAATGTATTTTATTCAAGAGGGCATTGTCGACATTGGTAAGTACTTGTTCTTTTATTTTACCTGGTGTTCCTAGAAGTAGAAAATTCATGTATATCAATTTTTTAGTATGATCTAACACACCGCTTTACACATTTGCAGTGATGGCCAATGGCGAAGTTGCAACATCTTTATCAGATGGGTCCTACTTTGGGGAAATATGTCTCCTCACAAACGCAAGGTAACACGATTCTTATTGGAGATCTCTTGTAAGGTCGTTGTAGGTAGAAATTTTAACCATAACTTTCTCCAAATACACGTTACAATCATCTCAAATGATTTACTCTCACACTTTCTTCCCACCTTTCCCATTAGAAGACAACAATAATTACAGTTCCGACTTTTAGATACTACTGCAACAGCATTTTCATCACCAACACTGATATTCTGTCTGACAAACACATTTGCATTTACATTAGAATTAGACAGCTTGTTGGGAAATGACAGAACTTAATTTACTTCTGCTGGTGGGGGTTCCTTTTCACGTTTGCTGTTTCTCTCTCCTCTTTCCCACAAGGTTCATTAAGAAATACCGCATTTTCCTTGAACATTCTAACAGTCCAAGATTTCCTTCGCCATTCGGGTAATTCAGTGTCCGCGAGTTGTGTCTCTCCTTCTCCTAGTCAACTCTTCTTCCGTCTCAATTCCTTCCTCTCCTTCACCAGAACAAAGCCGAGGTGAAAGCTACGTCATTCAAAATACGCCGGTTTGCATTGCCAGATACTGTTAATTTATTGTCCTTTAATTCCAGTAATTTACGATGACGACTCTGTACCACATTGTAGCAAATACCATCCACTCTGTTACGAAATTGTTAGATATTATGCAACTTCTTCTTCCCAACCAACTTAGGCACACATGTATCAAGAGACCACGTTTCATCCATGTGCATACGAGTTTGTTTTATTGCAGGAGAGTGGCCAGCGTAAGGGCGGAAACATACTGCAACCTCTTCTCCCTGAGTGTGGAACATTTCAACGCAGGTAAAATTGAGACGCTCCCTTCGTTCCTTTTCTCTCTCTCGTGGCTACAGAGTTGTGGTGAAAGTTACGCAAACGGAGTGAATTTCTTATCAAGACAAACAAAAGGACTTTAAAGATATAAAATAAACCGTTACAACGCATGTAACCAAGGGGTGAAAGGAGTGTCATACGTCAATGTGAATATCAAATTGTTCGAAAATTTGTTAAGATTGACACTTCTGACGTGTTTTCGACTTTTGTGTCTTATTTGTGTCAAATTTAACAGTTGATAACCCTTATGTGACCTTTATATGACCTCTGAGGTCAAAATGGAGGTCACCATTGAATTCGGGGTTAAATTTCAGTTGAAATTGAAATAGATATGTCCTATGACCTTTACATGACCTCTGAGGTCAAAATGGAGGTCACCATTGAATTTGACATTGAAAAATAGTTAAAAATGACGTGTCACATGTCAAAACTGACAAGTGACACTTTTTCGTCACTTTTCGTCACCGTGACGATGTCATCGTCACAGGTCACGTCCAAACACAAAATGACATGAATTTTCGAATTCCTCATTGAAAAATAGTTAAAAATGATGTGTCACATGTCAAAACTAACAAGTGACACTTTTTCGTCACTTTTCGTCACTGTGACGATGTCATCGTCACAGGTGACGTCCAACCGCAAAATGACATGAATTTTCGAATTCCTCATTGAAAAATAGTTAAAAATGATGTGTCACATGTCAAAACTGACAAGTGACACTTTTTCGTCACTTTTCGTCACTGTGACGACGTCATCGTCACAGGTGACGATGTCACAGTGCCCATCTTCGAACTCGTCCTCTCTATTGACGTTAGGAGTTTACGTTCAAAATTTCAAGTGTCTATGTCTTTTCGTTCAAAAGTTATCGGAGCTACGGACAGACAGACGGACGGACGGACGGACGGACGGACGGACAGACAGACGGACATAACGATCTTATAAAGGGCTTTCACCCCTTAATAAAACCCTGTGATCAAGAAATAGCAAGAAATAGAAAAGTTTTCCTGTAAATTTTTTTATTGAATTCTACACTTTTTCAATGAAGTAATCGCAAATGAAATGAATGATGAAGACAGATTTAGACATTGATTTTTTATAGACTTTCGACTGAAGACTTATCCCTTGATTTTTATAATCACTGCTTTACCTACTAATTTGTATCATAAAGTATAACGTGCAATGCACCTTTATGAAGTACTTTCATCCTTCGTAGTAAAAAAAAACAAATAAAAACACCATTT
The DNA here is from genome assembly GCF_002217175.1 of Folsomia candida. Taxonomy (NCBI): domain Eukaryota; kingdom Metazoa; phylum Arthropoda; class Collembola; order Entomobryomorpha; family Isotomidae; genus Folsomia; species Folsomia candida. The sequence goes on along the minus strand of NW_019091193.1, from coordinate 19,822,937 downwards.
TTTAATCCCTTGCATATTTTTTCCAACAGTTCTTGACCAATATCCTTTGATGCGAAGGACCATGGAGTCTGTCGCAGCAGAGAGGTAATTGCACCATTATTTGAGAAGATACCTACAAATAAACTAGATAAAAGTGCTCTTGTCACCAACCAACCGAGCAGTCCATGCTCCATCGTGATTGCTAGTTTTGTATTTACTAATTCACTCCAAGTTGCAGAGAGGCTTGCGTCTGAAGCAATTAGTCTTGTATAGTTTGGCGTAAAAGTTTTACTTGTGAAGCACAAGACTTTTTATCTCAAAACTTTGGATATTACTTGACGCTGCATGCTCCATCCACACCGTTCATGGAATGAGAGTGATTAATGAAAAGTGGGACACCCTCCCTCTGACTATAAGTTTATATAGAATATTCGTTTGTTAGGACTTTATAGGCATCCAAAGGAAGCATCACAATATTCTTCTTTCCTACATAACACGAAACAATATATTTATTGCAATTCTATTCGTGTTCTTTTCCCATAAGCTTCCAAACTTACTTGTTTGCTCAAGTTTGATTTGATTTTTGCCCTTCAAGAATAAAAGTCACAAGCTCTAATAAGAGAGAGAGAGAGCATGGAAGGTACACAAAATTAATTTGAGAGATACAAAGGGAGAGATGGAGAACAGAAAACCAGAATGAAAGGAACAGCGACAAAAAACGACAGGAATAATAAATTTCGTATCCTATATTTCAAGCCAGTTTAGTCCGGATTTGTAGCACGGTTGACGGTGAACGTCGTCGTGAAATGGCAGGACAAGTACAAATACCTTAAGCATACAAATGATTACATTTGTTTATTCAATCAGAAGATTCGAACCTTTTGAGATTTACTGAATGGAGCCCAAATGTAGAGATATTTGTATCTGTCGTGGAGAAATAAAACGAATCCTTTGGATCGTGGACAAATACGTACGAAAGCACACCCAACATGGACAGCGATATTGTCTTGTATCCTCCGTAAGAAGGAGGGACGGGTGGTGGAGAAAGCACAGACTTTGAGCTTTGTTGAGGTCGGCGTGACTCACTGCTTTCCTGACGTATAATGATTCTACTTGACTTTATACTTTACTAACTTTTTCGAATATCTCTCATCGTTCGTCGGCTCATCATCAGTAGTTTCTCATTAGTTTCTCGGTGGTGGTTTAATTAATTCGGATGTCATTTCAACAAAGGGTATTCTCAACGTTAGGAAAACGATAGGAAATAGCACTTTGCCAAAGTTTTGTTTTGGGTCTGCTTCAACCCTGATTAGGAGGCGTAAGTTAAATAAGGTTCAGTAAAGAAGCCCTAAAATATTGTAATTTTGACTGATTCACGGGCAAATTAGAACTGCGAGGGTAAAAATAGATTTCAATTAAAACACTGGCAACCGCAACACGAACACTTTTATTAACTCCAATAAAACAACGGCAAATGTGACTTTGTTGCAGATTTTGTAATTCTGGGTTACTGAACTTTTACTCAACAATATTTTGATATTTAGATAAGATGAGCATGATATTTCTGAGCAGCGTGGATGATCAGGCATTCTATCAGATAGCGTTGGATCATTCCCATAAATCGTTGACTAAATCGTGTTCTGAATAAAAGGATGCATATAAAATGGGCTTTGTTGTAAATATTACACACATTCATTCAAGCAATAAGCCCTGGTTCGGGTTAAAAAATAATGAGTGTGAGGTGACCTACCATTTCATTTATTAATATTGAAATGTACGTACGTATCCTTGAGAAGTAAAAGTAGAGCTTTCTTATCTTTTAAGGAACATTACAAATAATGCAATAATTGTGTAATTTCAGACTGAACAAAATTGGAAAGAACCCGAACCTAGTAGCGACACGAGAGGTATCAAATTATTTGCATGCATAAACTAAAAAAAACATATATTTTAAATTCCAATTATGTAATATTTCCAGGACCAATCGGTGTCTGCCATTGTGACTGCTCTCTCAGGTAAGGTCCTAAACACACACGAACAAAATAAGTAATAAGTACACACTTCATCATGCAACCATTAATAATTCTTCATGACTCCAGAACAAGCGGCGCACGAAGACGAAGAAGTGGATCTGCAGCCGACCCCACCTCCAAGCAATAAATCCAAAGACAAGGACAAATGTGACATGAGAGAGTTGGTTAGTTGAAAGTTTTATTTAAAAATAAACTACGTGCATCAGAAAGCTTAATCCAGACACGTTATTGTGACCGAGATCTTTGTTGAATAAAAAATGTGCGACATACATATTTATACAACTTTTGCAACAGCAGAAGTTATGGAATTTGTACTGATAGTACTAGCAAATAGAATAATATATTATAAATTAAAGTTTGAGGAACTTGAGGGAAGACAACTTTCCCTCAAGTTGATGATGAAATATTATTGGGCTGAAATGTTATATTAATTTATTACAGACAAAAGCTTTAGCCAAAGTTAATCTGGTAAGTTTGGGAATATTTATGCACATTATTCTTCACTGGGAAATTGCTGATGTTTATATCTTATTCTTACTTAATTCAGCCTCGTCCGAAATCTGAAAATTGTTTTCTCGCCTCACTCGAAACGTTAAATAATACCGTGCCCACCACCACACCCGGACCCATCAGTTCATCTGCCGTCACGTCAATGTCGTCCAAGCTCCTCGTCGCCGCGGTCACTGCCCCACTTCTCACTACCATGGGTCACCCACAACTAATGAGCCACATGGCGGGGACTAGTCAACCATCGGGCGCTGCTCACTCATCGACTAATGCTGATGTCATTGTCAAAACGGCGTCGGCCCCAGTAACACCGATCCCCGGAGGTAAAGCAGGAGTTGAGAAACCACCTTCATATTCGCAGGTGACGGGCACAATTGGCCCAGCAACTACTACGACGACTACATCGCAAGTTCATGTTATCGGGCAGCCATTGGTTGTGGTGCCCATTACCATTACCACTTCGGCAGCCGTGTCTGCACCTCCTGCTTCTTCAACAACTAGTCAACAGACTCCTAAACCGACTTTCTTTGTGGGACCGGCTACTCCACCAACCCCCACCACGACAGGGGGCAGCCCCACATCGGCCATAACTCAGTCCATGACCACTTCCTCTATGCCTTCAAGTTCAACTAAACAACCCACGACGACTTCGTCTATCTCTTCAAAACCAGTGAGTTCCCCTTCAGTAACTGTTACAAGACCTTCCCCTGCTGGCTCCAGCTCTAGCGTGCAGCAGGCTTCCCCAGTCTCGAGGGCGAAGGGACCCCAAACCACACCAAGTTCTGTTCCCGCATCTTCAAAGCCTTTATCTATAACCAAATCTGCGACTACCACTGCTGCTCCTCCAGTCGCCGCTGCTGCTCCAGCACCGGTGCCGAGTCGAATGACCCAAGCGACAAAGCCAGGAGTTGCAAAACCCACGCCGTCTCCACCTTCAAGTATAAAGATTTCAGGAAAAGACAAGGGTAGCACCAGTAGTTTTTCAGAAGCGATGAGTAGCCGACCTTCACCAACCCCTCCAGTTACCACCACCTCATCACAATCAACCGTCATAAATATGCCACCTCAGCAAACATCCAGCTCATCAAATAGCAGTAGAACTACGCCCAAGACGACCGACAGTGGGTCTGGAGGAGCAAGTACTCATTACCGTTAAAATACTTGAACTCATAGGCCAATTTTATATCCCCGTCTCCCGTGATTATATTGTCATAAACAATACATATGCCATTGCTTAAATTAAGTGCAATCCCAATAATACGAATAAAGACTATTAACCATTACATACTTGAGTATAGGGGATGAGACAAACCAAATACTTTTAAATATGTAGATGAGTACATATGTATGGACACGTACGTATGTACATGCGTACTTACAAGTTGTATCATTTCCCTTGAATAACCTAGCGAAATAAAACTGAGATGCGATACAGCCTTTCCTAAAAGCAATAGTTTTATAGAAATGAACGAATTGACCGTTTCAGGATAATTTTAATAATTTATATAACCGAAAGAAGTATGAAACTATAGAGTACGACATTTTTACGCTAAGAGGTAAACATGCCCAAAAAGATATTTACATAGACATGAAATATTGTTACATATATTCAAAAGATATAGTGATGTGCAAAACTACCGATAGTGTAACTCTAAGAATAATCAAGTCCATCTCTGCGAAATTGGACGTAGAAAACGTAATTTTGTATGCATTTAAAAGTTAAGTAGGTGCACTGAGCCCCCATGTCGTTAAATCCCCGTGCACCACATATATTTAGTTGTAAATAATAAATCCATCCAAATGAAACCATCAACCCCACCCACCTGTAACATGAATATATCAACAGAGAGTCTCAAAATCCGTACCCAATCTCATCCTCTGAGTCACGGTAGTAAAACTAAGAATTAGGAACAGACACATATTTTGTAGAGGCAATCAATCAATCATTCGATCAAGTCGAGTCAATGTCAATAAAATCACAAAACGTCAATCTATTAGCTTGTAACATGGAAAGAAAATAATATTGTACACTTTTTTTTGATGCGCCTTATGTTTTCCTTTCACCCACTGAAATGGTTGGTCGTCGTCATGTTCACCTGTGATCAGAGAGTAGTAGTTTCATTACAGATGAAATTTTTAGATCAAATTCATAAAACAGTCCTTATATCTAAAAACGACATTTGTACAAGTATTACTAGGTCTTACACTAAAGTGTACTATGTAAAATATGGTGCAAAAATAGCAGGAAGAATAAAGATTGCTTCACACATGGAGGAGAGTCAATGTATGGCAATGCATTGTCATCATTATGGGATTCAAATGGAAAATTAGTGAACCTGCTAAATAAATATATGTACTTTTAGTACCGAATCACCGATTTATCTCACTCAGGCATTTCTTTTCAAGATTTTATCCCAGCAACGCCATTTCCAACTTTTATCTACTGCTCCATTTATTATTCTTGCTGTACTATCAAAGGTATTCAGTATTAGAATCAGCTACAGTTACACATGTATTGATACCCAAGTAAAAGCAAACCGAAAGTATTCTCGAAGTAAATATATTTAATATAATGATATTTAATAATAAGTGGATAAATAAATATAACAGCTTCCGTTTGTTACATTCTTTTGTATTTTACCGAAGGTGCGAATGCTGGTGCTCAACCTTGTTATTAAATTATGTAATTATTAAACTTTAATAAGGCAAGAAATCCTCACAAGGAATTTAGTATTGGTTTCAATATATAAATGAATAAAAAACGGAGAAGATTTTAAAAGGTAGAAATGTGATCACCTCAGCCTAATCTTAATGGAATATTAATACTTAAAAATATATATGTATAACAATACAACCCTGGCCCAATGAGTATCTATCTATTAAAAAATGACATACACAACATCTTTTAGTTATTTATTTATACAACTTTCTGTACATTTGTTACCGTTCAGATTCACCACTTTGTTATTAATTGTTACTATATTATCCTTTCCCAAAAGCTCAGTCATATCAACTAAATACTTACACAAAAGTATTAAACTATTGAATTATTGTTTAAAAATCATCACGATACTCCCACTAATATCCTTAATGTAGTGGGTAATTAATTAATAAAATTATGTGTCATGCAAGGTAATTTATAGATTTTTTTTCATTTTTAGCTTCGTCCTAGTTTGATCTGAATCGTAAATCAAATGCACAACATATTTGAATTTGTGATTCTACTCGTAGCTCTAATTAATTGAAATTAATTAGCTACCTTGTAGTCAGTAAATTAATTAATTGTTATTATTAATTAAATATTATTATTGTAATGACAAAACTGATGCAACTCATTTGAATGAAATTAGTTAGATTCTTGCAGGGAAGCTGAACCTTAAAAATTATTAATTATTACTTAATAATGCAACTCATAGTGCCTCTGTAGCCTTTAGAATGGTAGTGTCAACAACAAACCAAGAAAAAAACTTGATAAACTTCCTGCGATTTGAAGTATAGTAACAACGAGGGTGAGGATTCCGAAAAAATTACAAAGTCAATTTACGTTAAATTTTAAAAGAAATAATTATTTACATATAATTTAATTATTTACAAATATTTAGAAATATGTAGAGTAAGAAAATTTCAAGTGCTTTTTTGACTTCCATAATTTGTTTGTTCATTTGAGAATATTTCTGTAAACTCAGCCCCATTTTATTCGAAAGTCCCAATGATAAGTTGTGTATGCAGATTTTACTCCGGAGACAATGTCAACAGTTGAAAGTATAAGCTTGAATTGAAATTAATAAATTTACAGCGAACAACAAAGGAAATTAAATGTATGATTTCAATTTATTCGCATCAATAACATGAAACATTACATTTTCATCAATATGACTTGATTGTGTTATTTTCGCTTATATTAAGTGCAAATGTGTAGATGATGCATAATGAAAAATTCATAAGTCTTGGAATAAAGCGGAGATTAGCAAAAGAAAAGTAATCTTGGAGAAAAATGAAGTAGATTAATATACCTGAACTTTAACTTCCATCAAAATTTGATTCCCGCGTTCGTATCCCTACCATACTAATAGCATGGGAAGGATACGAGCGCGGGATGATGGAAGTTAAAGTTCAGGAGTATTACAACTGACAACAGCGACGTGCTATAATTATAAAATCATCATAATTAAAAGGAAAAGAGAAATGCATTAAAGTCACACAGCCAGTTCATGTAAATACACAGATATACGTATTAATAACTGTAGACATGATGTTTGAGAATGAAAGTGAAATTAACATGTTTGTAAACATTTACGACGAATCCTGGATATAATGATTTGGAAAAAGGTATTTTTAATAAATGCAGAACGCTTTAACTTCAGAGTAAGTATGTAAATACACATTTGAAATTATTTTCTACTGCTTGTGTTGCATTGCATGCATTTACAGTTACACAAATTCTGCAATATTAAAACATGATCACCAATGAAAGTTCTTCCTATGGAATTAAGAACATATCAGTACTATTAATTTGGAGAGTAAAGTGTACTTAGGTCCTTAGCCATTTTATGCATTTTTGTATAAACCGTCATTATTTATTAAGTAGCTTCAGCTACTTTATGTGAAGACTTTGTCTGTCTGTCTGTCTGTCTGTCTGTCTGTCTGTCTGTCTGTCTGTCTGTCCGTAGCTCCGATAACTTTTGAACGAAAAGACATAGACACTTGAAATTTTGAACGTAAACTCCTAACGTCAATAGAGAGGACGAGTTCGAAGATGGGCACTGTGACATCGTCACCTGTGACAATGACGTCGTCACAGTGACGAAAAGTGACGAAAAAGTGTCACTTGTCAGTTTTGACATGTGACACCATGACGGACGTGACGCCAAACTATACAAGACTAATTGCTTCAGACGCAAGCCTCTCTGCAACTTGGAGTGAATTAGTAAATACAAAACTAGCAATCACGATGGAGCATGGACTGCTCGGTTGGTTGGTGACAAGAGCACTTTTATCTAGTTTATTTGTAGGTATCTTCTCAAATAATGGTGCAATTACCTCTCTGCTGCGACAGACTCCATGGTCCTTCGCATCAAAGGATATTGGTCAAGAACTGTTGGAAAAATATGCAAGGGATTAAAAAATGGTGTTTTTATTTGTTTTTTTTTACTACGAAGGATGAAAGTACTTCATAAAGGTGCATTGCACGTTATACTTTATGATACAAATTAGTAGGTAAAGCAGTGATTATAAAAATCAAGGGATAAGTCTTCAGTCGAAAGTCTATAAAAAATCAATGTCTAAATCTGTCTTCATCATTCATTTCATTTGCGATTACTTCATTGAAAAAGTGTAGAATTCAATAAAAAAATTTACAGGAAAACTTTTCTATTTCTTGCTATTTCTTGATCACAGGGTTTTATTAAGGGGTGAAAGCCCTTTATAAGATCGTTATGTCCGTCTGTCTGTCCGTCCGTCCGTCCGTCCGTCCGTCCGTCTGTCTGTCAGCAGGATAACGGGAGAACGGATAAAGATAATCGAAATCGGTTTTCGCCATCATACATAATACCCCAGGGGGAGGATCCTATCAACTTTTGGGTGCAACCGGACCACACCCCCGGTCGCCAGGGGGTGTGGTCGGGGCAAAATGAGATTTTTAGTGCAATTGAATCTATGGATGAAATGGAGTGAAATTTTGAGTTCCCCCGTTGTGCCACACCCCCCGGGCGCCAGGGGGTGTGGTCGGGGCAAAATGAGATTTTTAGTGCAATTGAATCTATGGATGAAATGGAGTGAAATTTTGAGTTCCCCCGTTGTGCCACACCCCCGGGCGCCAGGGGGTGTGGTCGGGGCAAAATGAGATTTTTGAAAAAATTGAATGCATAGATAAAATACAGTAGAATAAAGTGCTCCCGAGTTGTGCCACACCCCCTCGTCACTAGGGGGTGTGGTCGGGGCAAAATGAGATTTTTGAAAAAATTGAATGTATAGATGAAATACAGTAAAATCAAGTGTTCCCGCGATGTCGTGGGAGTGCTTGGAGTGAAGTAGTCTGAAGCTACTTCCGTATGCGCGTTTGCGACGGTTTATTCATTTTTGCAATCGATATCGACTAAAAATTGAAAATGGATTAAATTAAATTGGACAAAATATAAGTATGGATTGTAATAATGCATTTCCTAAAAATAAAAGTTATATTAACCAGGGTTGGCCAAGATACTTTGTTTCAAAGATACAAGATACAAGATACAAAATATTTGAACGAAACCTTAAGATACAAGATACTAAATACAAATAATTAGAGTTACACAAGATACAAGATACAAGATAGATTTTATCTACTGTGATCCCAGATACAAGATAAAAGATATTTATTTGAAATAATTTTTTCAAGATACAAGATAAATTATTCGGAGCTTGCAAAAAAACATGAAATAACGAAGCACCACTTGACTTTTTTGTATTGTAGCCGAGTAACTTGTTAATAATGATAGAACAGACTCATAACTTGCATTGTCATTTATAATGCAAGTCCTCACCCTCTGTTTACAATTTATAAACAGATATGAGGATTTCATCATTGGTGACCCATACTGATTTTTTTAAATTATTCAATGGAGCTGAAATTATTATTACCAGTATATTCAGTTGAAATTTGGAATAATTGCTCTAATGGTGGTACAAATTAAGAATATAATGCAAATTACAAAATTTGCCAACGTGCGAGGGTTTATTTACTGTGGATAAATAAATATAACGACGTTATTATACAACAGAACCTTGCATCCGGCTCGGCAAAGCTGTACACTTAGGTTTTTAAATCTTCATAATTCCAAGTTTTAATACTACTAAATATGCAAGTTTCCCGGTTTTTCACTAAAAATTTATCTTGTATCTTGACTAGTATTTCAAATAAAATTTGATTGAAATAAATTCTCCAGATATAAGATACACGATACAAAATACTGTTTGAGAAACGTTCAGATACAAGATAAAAGATAAGATAAACTCCGTTACACAAGATACAAGATACAAGATATATCTTGTATCTGATATCTTGTATCTTGTTAAATTATCTTGGCCAACCCTGATATTAACGATGATGAATAACGTTTCAAATTCGGCAGATTATCAGTTCAAAGAGTACTATTGAACCAACGCTCAGTGATAATCCCGTTATTGGCGATTAGTGGGAAAGAAATAGATGAAATATGTGCCGAAAATGTGTTCTGAGAAAGATTAAATACCTATTTTCATATATAGATATTATGCATAATAATATGTCACAATCTAACAAATTTATTGAGTAAAAAACATCCTCATTTATGATTATTGAAGCAGTTGGTAATCCTACATTTGGTATTACGGAGGATTCATATCAGCAGCGGTCTCATTGCCTATCTTATCGAAATATTCCAGCCCAGGGAACTTCTTATCGTTGCGTTGACACAATTACATGGGCACGTTACGTACATCATAGACGTATGTAAATTCATACAATTTTTATGATTCATCCGATTTCATCCTCTTCACTGCATTACATTCTTCATCCGGGAACGAAGGGAAACTTGACTCTTTTCTCAGCCGCGAGCAGTCGTGACAGAATTCTGCAATTCTCCTCGCAGGTGATTTTTGCATGAGGTCGTGTTTTAATTTTGACCTCGTCGTCGCCTCATGCTGTTGGTTGGAACCTGTGCCCGCTGGCTGTGCGGTGGCCAGTGACCTAATCAAATGGTTATCATCAACCGGTCATAATTGCCGTGTTGTCGTAAACAGGTAAACCTCGTTTTGTTATTCAATCAATAATAGTTTCAATTTGAGACTTTCTAATTTAAGTGGTATAGTATTTAGCGGAACGCTAGCGAGGTAGACGTTTAGACGTAGACGTCACATTTAAAATGGTTTTTATTGCAATCACATATGTGAATTGACCGATTGAATAAGAATTAATATTGGTAAGACGAATGAATATCAGGGAACGGAAAATATGAAGAATGAATTTCGATATTTTCAACTCCAATTCTATTGTATTGTAAATTGTAAATGTCGTATTATGCGATGACATGGATGGATCTATGTAAATCTTAAGTGTAGCAAAATGTTCCAATCCATTGACAGATTTAATCGAATTGTTTTTTATGACGTGTAATCGGTGTGATGTGAATATGACGTCTGTCTGTGTATAAATTGTAACCTGATTTTTATAGTTTTATCTGTGCTGTGGGCAATTTTGGGTTAATGGTAAGTAGACAATGTTATTTTAAAGGAAAATAGGCTGAAATCACGTCGCTTTACCATAATACTCAGTTAGTCTTTGCTCTAGTTGCGATGTACTTGTAAAACAACGCCTCAGACGATTGATCAGATTTGTGCATGTGGTACTCCAGTTGAATAAATAGAAAAACGGCTAATACAAATTAACTAGGTTTAAAGTTTAAGCTGGATGTGTAGTGAGATTTTTAATGTTCAGGAAAATATAACGGTTATTAGCCGTTTAATTTAGATTTTTAGCATAAGTTGGTCGTTTGGGCTGAATAGTACATTAACTTGTTCTGTTAGAGAAATTACTTCTGCAGGCTCCATTACGTTATACCTAAAACATAATAATTGTCAATTCTGTAGAGGTGACACGGCATAATAATATCCCATATTAAAATAATTAGATTGATTTAAAAATTCTAACGACGTATTGAATTCAAATTACATAACATTCCCATATTGTTTGTAAATTGTTTTGATTTAAATGTGACATTGTTTATTTCCAGGCTACTTGAATTGAGATAGGTGGAAAGCTTTAACTTGAAATAAACTGCAACGGTGACACTGGTCACATTCACGTCATACCAATTTTTGGTGAGTCCTCTTTAGTCTAATTTAATTCTGGGTGATTTATCTGAGGGAATATAAATTTAACTGAACAATTTTGTAGAAAACGTTAAAAAAATCAGTTAAATATGATGGGATATACTCTACCGGTGGAGATTCAGTTAACTTGCATCCCACTGGTAATTGCGGCGTATGTTCTGTATTTGAACGGCCAGAAAGCAGCATCGGACAATGTACAAAATCGCGAGTTTTTAACCTTTCAAAAAGTCTACTTTCTGCCATATTTCATGGCCCTATTCTCAGGTGAGTCTTAAGTTCTGACTTCAGATATGAGTATTTATTTTTGTATTTATTTCCAGATTGGTTGCAAGGACCATATGTCTACAAACTGTATAGTTATTATGGATTTCCACAACGTGAAATTGCAAGTAAGTGATTTTAAAAATCTAAATTTAGAGTATTATTCCAATTTTTGTTCATGAGCCTATCAAACCATTTTTCTTACATATATAGTCCTCTACGTCGTTGGATTTGCAGCTAGCGTAACCTTTGGTACTGCAACAGGACCCCTCGCTGATAAGTAAGTAAATTGAGTTTTTCATAAAATTGTCTAAAAACAAATAACAGATGTACGAGTTTGATTTATTTTATTACTTTACTTCAATTGATTCACTTCGTTTTACAGATTTGGCCGGAAGAAAATGAGTGTAATTTTTTGTCTCGTCTACGCATTCTGTTGTTTGACCAAGCTATCATCTAGTTTCAACATTTTGTTGATTGGGCGAATACTCGGGGGCATTTCAACATCCATTTTATTTTCCGTTTTCGAGTCCTGGTACGTACATCAACACACAATTACTTGGAAATATCCCATCGACTGGATGTCTCTCACCTTCTCCAAAGCGACGTTTTTCAATGGACTACTTGCAATAATTGCTGGAATCGTTGCTCAGGCTGGCTCAGATTGGCTGGCGTTCGGTCCTGTCGCCCCTTTCATGATCGCTGTTCCATTTCTAATCATTGGAGCCCTTTTAATAGTCAAGAATTGGGAAGAAAACTATGGAGAACGAACAATGAACTGGGCTGGTTCATGTTCAGAAGGGCTCAGTACAATAATGAAAAACTCAAACATCCTCTCTCTCGGTTTAGTGCAATCATTGTTTGAGTCCAATATGTATATATTTGTCTTCCTGTGGACTCCGGTGCTGGATGAAGGACATCCGCCCTTGGGCTTAACGTTTTCCAGCTTCATGCTTGCCATTATGATTGGATCCTCGATTTACTCCATACTGTTGAATCGGGGTGAAAGGCCGGAACAAATACTTCAGTACTGTTTAATTGTTATGGGATCTTCGTTCCTTGTCTGTGCAATTAGCACCAATCCGGGCTTTCCCTCAGACTATATGTATCTCTCTTATCTGGCTTTTATCACGCTCGAGATATCCGTTGGTAAGTAAAGTCAGCTACAATGTATTCGTGTGTGGAATACACGAATTACCCACAAGTGTGTATTTATGTATTACACGAATACATAGAAAATTCGAATTTTCTAGGACTCTATTTTCCTTGCATTGGACGTTTACGAGGGGAAACTATTCCAGATAATTTAAGGGCAAATATTATGAATTGGTTCCGAGTCCCGATGAACGTAATCACGTAAGTATTTGCAGTACAGTTTCGCGATAATCGTGATTGCATAGTGATTATCTACGAGATTTATTGGTAAAATTGTTTCAATATATTTTTTTTCAGATGTGGAGGCCTCATTGGAATGCATCACTTTGATCATCCACAGGCGAGCCAAATGATGTTCTTGCTGTGTGGGTTATCTTCTATTGTAGGATATTTGATTGCCCGAGCTTTTGCTAAGATGCCAAAACAAACAACAGGCGAGGAAGACATCTTGAAAACCGAAAATAACGTTTAAAAAAATTCAAATCAATCTCCAGAGGAGCTAGATAAACATGCATATGTATATGTAAATACAATTAGATATTCAAAATTATTTATTATAAACGTGATCCATGTCATTTAGCTTATTGTGAACCCACGTGTTCATAATATTTTTATATGAAAAATCATACGAAACCAATATTAGTCAATATACAGGCAGGTCCGTACCGTCTCTCTCTCTCTCTCTCTGTTACATAATGATGCTTATTATATATGTAATGTGATCCTAATGCATTCCAAACCTTGTTATAAATGAAATATTATTTTCATATTTAGTATATATCTATACTCGTAAACGGTGCTTCAGTAAATTAAACATATTATGCTAATAATAAATAAATAAATATTCGAGTGTGTGCTTAGAAAAGAATAGAAGGTTTTTTAGCTATTGTTGGAATGATTGTAATTTATATTATTAGTCGTATGTAATAAATGTGGAGGAAATTTTAACTGCCTTGTATTTATTTCACTATTTTGAGCAGACATTGAACAATTTGGCATGTTTTTACCCCACTTCCATCTCCTTAAACTTGACTAAATAGTTGGTCTAAAAGCCAGAATGTGTGTCTGGGGAGGAGTTCGATTGGAGTTCATTTACATTTAGACAGGGATGGCCACGTCTATTTCTCATTTCATCTTATGTACATTTGTATAAGATTATTGGTTTCGGTGATCTCAAACACTCCCGGAACCGGATGCGCTGTATTTCCTCTCTCGGGTTGGTTGTCCAACTTTTTGTTAGATTGGCAACTGATCGATGCCGAAAATGTGATATCATAAAGAAATTGCTAACCACACAGAAAGCACATAAAATAGAAGTTGACAGAACAAAACCTAATTGTTTTAACATGATTGAACACGATTTAATAAGTACATGAGTAGTTCATACGCCTACATAATATGCATTTTCATGTCATACACGATAATCTATGGCTGTGCATGCCCCTTTCGAAATGGTCACTATCTTTTAATTGCTTCTCACATACATAGATCAGAGTTTGAGACTTGGTTTTTTATTGCTCTTTGTTCACCCACAAACAAAGCCAGGACCTAGGACGACTTTGCGTGCAACATCTGCTGCCTACATATACGAGATAAATATGTGGATGTTGATGCACTTGTGTGACTCAGAATTCGCAATTAAATTGAAACTATGGTAAAAGATATGCGACTCGGCTCGCACACACACAAGACGCAACTGTTCTATAAAGTAAGAATTTGCACGTGGGCGTTATTGGCAAATTCTCACTTTACAGACTACAAGTTGGGTAGGTTTTGACGGTTCAAGTGTTGGCAAATGTTAACGTTCTGCAATACAGTGTAATTCTGTACTCCACTCCGGATGCTAAAACTTTTAGCAACTCTTTCTGTATCATACGTATTATATTAGGCACTATGCGTCAGGTATGTATACCCAAGTCAGTTAGTTCAGTGGGTAATTGTACTCTCGAGTTAAGATATATTAATATAAAAACAGAGGGAACATAAGTAATATGCATTTGATTTTTAGTAAATTTTGGTTGCAGGCACTACTGCAACAGTTGCATACAGAACATCAAGAGTCAACAACTTGTACACCGTGCTTAGCTCAGTCAGTACATACATCTGTACTCGGTCATTCTTTTATGCATATCACATACATATCAGTATACAGATAGTCGGTCCATTTGTTTTATTGCTTCGAAATTAGCTGTCCACGCAGATCTCAAATAAGGAACGTACCGTGAGAAGTGATCGATATTAATCAAAAATGATGGCCATATTTCCATATTACATTATATTGTTTCCCCAGCTTGGAGACATTGTGTGTCATGTGCAACTTGCATTCTGTAAAAGTTCGCCCAACTGAAAAGTGGTCAGTGGTCACCACCACCGCTTTTGTCATTTAAATATTGCTTGTATGGGAAGCAAAAGTATATTCCTTTAGTGGACAAAATGAACAAAAAATAATTAAATAATATTAACGCACTTGGTGGTTTGTGTTACCAAGAAGTGTACTTGATCTCGAAATTTTGTCAATCTCATGCAGTATTTTAAATAAAAATGTGCATAACATTACCGTGCGGGTATTCGTCACAAACGTTGGCCAAAGTCATTGCCTACAGTGAAATTGTAAGTCTGTCTCAAAATATTATTACACACTCCATTACATTGTACATACCTATGTATTTAGTGCAAATAACATTCACAATTTTGGTCTGTAAACCACCATAACGTGTACTTCTAGATATGCATGTAAAAAGTTTACCTACATACGTCGATATCCACACGCATCAAGTTTCTCTTTGTCAATCAGTTATTTGAGCGTTGGTGGTATGCAAAATTGTATTTAGGCTGAACGTTACAATTGCAACCTTCACAATCCATATGAGTTGTACTTTAGAATCGTCCTGTTTATGAAAATGGTAACAAGAATACAAGAAATGAAACATCATGCAGGGCAAATTGCATCTCTTTTGTCACACATAATAATATAATAATAAGACAGTCTTATAATAATAATCTAGTGCACTTATTCCAGGCAATTAACTTTGTTGCAATCACACTGTGCATGGTGTTTGCCACAATCCTAGAAGCCAGACCTGATTTGCTGAGTCAAGTAGCAAATGAGAAGCCCACAGAAAATCAGGAAATCATTGTGCTACTGGAACTACCTCGTAAGTTTTTTTTTAACTTTATCTAGCACAACGGTAAGAAATAATTGTTGAAACCGCATCAAATGACTCCGTTCCGTTCCGTTCTAGATGTGGCACAAATATGCCTCACTTTATGGATATTTATGAACCTCGTCACGAGTTTGGTTCTGAGCATCGTGCTGCTTCGTGGAGCTCAAGAGGTTTACTCAACTTGCATTATAAATTTTTTTGAAATTTTTTAATTCACAAAGTATTATGTTGCAGCGTAATTTGGGGAAAGTGCGCGTATGGTTCATCTTTACGATCATTAGCCATATTGTGTGGCTCCCTATCTTAATTTTCTGGACGACCCATTCTTCGGAACCCGTGAACGCCATATTTACAACGTTGATGAGCTATATTTTTGGGGGTTTATCATTGTGTGTTATTTACTCCTTCATGGAAGAACTTAAGATTGAGAACATTAGTCATCGTCCAGGATATAAAAATCACCACGTCGCATTCAATAAAATATGACACGGCTCTAAGACCTAAATTGCATACATTTAACGTGTAACGCGACTATATTTTCAGCACGGTCACAAATAAACATTTAGATTTTTAGTACAAATGTAAATGCTATAGAATGCAACAGATGAACATCGTTTTTTGTAGTTAACAATCACTCCTTAGTTTTTAAGCTATTTTATGTATTTATTTATGTATTAATTTATGTATCTGTAACATCAACTTGTACAACACTTTTTCAGCCTATAAATATATTTAAGCTTTTTATTTGATATCTGTGGAAAGGAAAGACTGCACTGCAACAAGCAAGTACGCATGAGCTTATTGATTTTATTTATTAATTTTTGCTCGTGTCTTTTGGAAATAAATGTTGATTTGCTACTAAGATTATGGCTGTTTACTTATTTCAGACAAGTTTTCATTTGGTGAGCAAAAAATAATTTAAAATTTCTAAATGTGATTGAAATGATGATATTCATAACAAACCCAGTTCATACAATGATATATATATAAATCCAATTTTGCATGCATAAGTACTGCCACCGTTACTGTTGGCTATGTCTGGAGATATTTTCTCATTTGTGCATGTCTCAAATATTCGTGTAATATTTTGTATTCTATTTTCACATTTTTCACCTCTACATATGAACTATAAATTTTTATCTGGATTGTAACCAGATTCCAACCAGACTTGATAATAAAATAACGAAACGCTGAGAAGGTGTTAGGTTTCTTTTATATATAAATACATAAAAGAGATGAGCTACTTTCCTGGTTTCAAATTTAGTCTTAACTGCTTATTTAATTATATGTACCCTGTCTGTGAAACTAACACTTCCATGAGAATTATGTAAGGACAATTTAGATTGTGAAGACGCAGTTCAATTTGCTGTGCATGTATTTCATAAAAATCCGTAATTACGGTTTATACGATACTTATGTATATATACGTATGTACATAAGATAAATAGCACACAGATTATATTGCATGCAATATCATAATGAATAGCAAACAAAAAATATAAGCCAAAACAAAGGCCGACCAAAAAATGGGCATACAAGTCTTGGGAATTCACCAACCATATGCCATTACTTTATTAAATATACCATGCAAGCCATGTAAGATCTTGTAACGAGATGTGGCGTATAGGAAAATCATTCATGATTTTGATATGCAGTCTGCAATATGTAATACAGCATATCCAACAACATAAGAAGAGAGACAGGATCTAACGAATCACACGATTGTACCGTGTTCTTGGATGCAATTTAATCGATTCATTCCAAAATCTGCTAAACTCGTCCTATCCAGTCAATAGGCATACGCTCTTCAGTTAGTTTGCCCTCCACCACATGAGTTAACTTTAACAGTTTTCTAGATATTTGGTTTAACAACTCAAAAAATTCTAAACGCATCTTCATGATTTACATATCTAAAGTCGAAAAGTGTTTGTGTATATTGTCAGGTTTTCTCTACATCCCAATTAAAAACGTTTGAGTTTTCGATGCTGCGAGACTTATATTGACAATTTTGTACCAAGGAAGATTATTTACATTTATTACACGTTTATTCCTAGTATTAGGCCGCGTTTAAGTTTGGACTCATACTTAATAATATCATTCTTGTTCAAATACATGCAAGTCCTAAGCATACGTGAACAAATAATCTCTTTTGGAGTGAATCATAACATGAGACAAAAATACACAGAGACTCACGCAGCAAAGTGTATCCAGGCCGAGTGGTCTTGAGAATTCTTCCAACAATTTTATAAGGCTGTGAAATTTTATATTCAGAAATAAATGTCCAATTGTATAAGTGAACACATCAAGTTTTCTGCATTGCTTATCTGTGTCGAGATTTAACTTTTCTGTTCTGAACATAATCTAAGGAATTCTACACAATGTCATGCTATCAGACCCAAGCTAAAGTGATTGCCGTTATCGAAATGGTAATATCTGCTTATTTATGTAATAAAAGTAGTCGTTTTTATTTTATTCAGCAGAATGGAGTAATTTTGTTTGTTTTTGATTTTTCCATCTCAGGTAATTTCCAGTTTGTTCATACTTCTCTTTGGTTTTATTGGCATTGTGATTACGGGCAAGAAGGACGCGTTGTTGGAGGCCATCAACAATTACCCGGACGAAAATGATCATCCGCATTTAAGAAAGTTATTGGAAGCCTCAAGTATGCAAATTATAGAATTGATTTTTGTTTCTGACTTTTTAAATAAACAAAAAAAATCATGACTTGATAGCCGTAGAGCAACTGAGCATATTTGTTGTCCCGATTTTCTACTTTGTGGGAGAACTGTGTCTTGGAATTTTACTGTTTCGTAGTGTGGACAAGGTATTATTTAAATATTTGCAAGCAAATAACACATTACATGTGTGCATATTTACTGATGCACATGTTCTGCATAATCTGACCTGCTATGAACTTTGTCTTCAGTTAAATCATAAACGTCTCCGATTGTGGTTTATCATCACTGGCACACTTATGACCGTGGGACTGATCTTCTTCTTCGCGGAGGTCCTTCGACACGAGGATTTTTGGGATGTCATTATCATAACCGCTGTCAACACCATTTTCACTCTATATTCAATGTGGGTGGTCTATGTCTTGATACGAGAAATCAAGTCTGGAGGAGCTCGTCACCCTGTGCCTTATCACAATGGGTTCTATAAACTCTAAATGTCATTTACACATTTACGCCAAATTATGCATTTCACTTTTATTTTATATTTTGTAACAATGTTTTAAATTTTAATGCTTGCTTATTGCACTTTTGTGTATGTACTTATTTATTATCAACGTTAATTAGTTCTATGTAATAAAGGGTAATATTTGCCCAGAAAAAACTCATACAATGAATGATTGAATAATTAGATTGTTCAACTAAAATAATCCGAAGTAGAGTACAAATATGTGCAGACATTTGTACACAATAAGTATTTCTTTATTATTATTCGATGGGGCTAGAATCTGTGCACACGTAAGACAAATTAGTATATTATTCTGAGAGTCATTTGCATACAACAATTGTCCAGGCTCATGTTGTATGTCACGGTACTGGGGCCCCAGTACCGTGTTATTCATCTTGATCACGAACAATAAGTACGTATGTCAGCAGGTGCATTTTATTAAACAATCTACAAAAAGCTATAACTTAATAGATGCTACCATTTGAAGATTTTTATTTATTCATTTGCTTGTACTTATCAAAGAGTTTAATTCGTAAATAATATCCAGTGCTCAGACTCTAGCTTCGTATTTACAAGTTACAATGAAAATTTTGCTATATTTACTAGTTATACTTTTATTTGCACTTCCATCGTTTTCTACAAAAGTCAAACAAGGAGCTAAATTACGTAAGAAAGTTAAAATCGGTGTCAAACATAAACATTTGAAACATCATACGTACAGAGATTCCATTTGAAATAGATGAGACGGATGAATCTCAACATGGGAAGACGGAAACTTCGAAGTATTTGCGCAATATCATTGAATATTACAATGATACTACAATAATATTGAATAGGGTATGAATTTGATGCACTTTATAAACTTTGAATTCCATCAAAATAAATATCTACTATGCATTTTTCTCTGTACATAATGCATACCTAATGGTTACGTACATATGCATGTACTTAAATACGTAGGTTGAAGGACTTCTGAGCTACGAGCCTTTTAACGTTCTCCACGATGAAGTAGTTATTCATATTTCTGGACTGGAAACGATAATCACAAAATTGGAAGACTATTTGCACAAGCTGAAAAACGGGAGATCTGACGTTGACATTGACGCGCAAGAACATTATTCGTTCATGAAATCCATTGATGATGATATTAGTAAATTGAACGGTGAATCTAAAAGTATTTCGTCTAAATTAGGGCAGGTATGTACGTACGAATGTGCATGCGTGCATATGCATGGCAAAGTTGTTGCATTATTCCAACAACAATTTATTAGATGTGTACTTTGCACAGTTGCCAATTCAAGATCAAATTACAGAAGAACGAGAAAACTTAATCAAGTTATTATCAGTGAGCCATGAGAAGGTGAAGAATTTCGATCTCAGCATACGCGCCTTATCAGATGAGCATGAAATCAATCTCCGATATCCATTGCACGATGACCCTCCCCCACCCGAGAAATTTAATGTCTCAATTCTTACAGAACTAATGAATATCTACAAAATTATAGAGCTGCAACAATCAATTGTATGTAGACACTTCTCAGATTTTTCTGCAATTCACGGCTGTAATTAAATGCTAATCATTGGGCGGAATATTTTTGTTCGCCTTCATAGGTCGCCAACTACGAGTTGGGCCAAGATAAACTAAAAGGAGACAGAGAGCTAGCGTCCGTGGAATTGGAAAAAGCAAAACTTACTGCGAAACGCCATATTAAAAAGTATGAAGCCGATTTGAGACAATTTGGCCTAGTACTTGGCGAAAGAAAGAAAAAGGTCATCACTCTGATACCCGAGGCAGATAAGATAGTAAGTACAAACTGATTAATAAGTGATCTAATTATAAGAATGTAACGTATTCAAATATCTTCCAGCACGCCACGCAGATCGAGAAAGCTCTCACAAAGGCGCTCAGTGCTGTAGAAATCAACAGAAAAATGACGAATCTTTTAAGTGAAGTGAAAGGTGTTTGGGAGAAATTAAACAGCGCTGAAAATCATGATG
This sequence comes from Folsomia candida, assembly GCF_002217175.1. NCBI lineage: Eukaryota > Metazoa > Arthropoda > Collembola > Entomobryomorpha > Isotomidae > Folsomia > Folsomia candida. The sequence goes on along the minus strand of NW_019091193.1, from coordinate 19,801,813 downwards.
AACTATGATAGTTGTACTGAAATACATAATGCTCCAATAATTATGGGTGGAAATATTTATGATTACTTAAAATTGTTGATGATAAAGTAAGTATGATGTAAAATGAGTAATGAATATGTACATATAGTTGAAAAGACTACATATGTACCTATTTCGAATTTTATAATGTGAGACAAGGCAACATGAACGGCATGCACACTTACACCGTGTAGTAGAACTATGTACATACTAGATTTGTGGTATCACCTATGACAAGTTTATACGTAGGAAGACTTTCACTTTTCACTCGTATGAACTGCATGGCAGAGACATATCGTAACTTATCTGCCTACTGGTTAATAGATATTTAATTCGATGCAGGTATACGTAATGCGCTATATTGCAGGTGAATACATACATGTATACCTACATATATCCAATATACATATAAATTCAAACATAATGGAAAACTAGGTCACTCTCTCGTCTACATACCTTGTGTACATAAGTCACATTAGTGAATTGGAATCGCATTTCATCTTGTTTCCATCAGTTGGATGTGTCTCAATTTTACAATAGTTGACCATATTTATTAATAATCCTCGCATCTTGCAAGAATTAATTTTGTCTCATATTGCATAAATACAAGTCAGTTTCATAAACAAACCAAACTAAAAAAAACTATGCCAGTTACAAAGTTAATTGAATTAAACTCGGGTCACACAATGCCCGTGGTAGGGCTTGGAACGGGAAAGGTAATATTTGTCTATTTATTAAAAGTTTCGGTCTTGATTCAAGACTCTTGAATAATAATGTAAAACTTTAGATTATAGAATCTCAAGAAATCCACAACACGATTGGCATCGCCGTGAAGAATGGCTACAGGCATTTTGATACTGCATTTTCATACAAGAATGAAATTGGCATTGGAGAAGCTCTCAAGTATCAAATAGATGCTGGGAATGTGACGAGACATGAAATTTTCATTGCTACAAAAGTATACAATTTGAAATGATAAAACAAGTTTTATTAAGTGAATACGCATAAAAAGAAAATTTAACTACATAATTATGTACTACAGCTACCACTTATCGGAATGAGTCGCAGTCGTGTTTCTCAATTTGTAAATTTGTCTTTGAAAAATTTGCAACTTGACTACATCGATCTCTATCTCATTCATTGGCCTGTGGGACTGACGTATGTTTCTGAACATGAATTAATGCCACGAGACGAAAATGGACAACTTCAACTGGACATGACAACTAACTTGGTAGAAATTTGGAAAGCGATGGAGGATCAAGTTGATCAAGGAAGAGTAAAGGCTATCGGATTATCCAACTGCACACAACAGCAAATTCAACGAATCTTGAACATTTGCCGAATTAAACCTGCCAGCTTACAGGTCTATCTTTCATTTTTAATGGTTGTTACAATTTATTTGGGCTAATGTGACAATTACTTATCGAGTTACCAACTAGATTGAAGTTCACCTCTACTTTCAACAAAATGAATTGAGAATGTTTTGCAAGAAAAATGACATTTCTGTCACTGCATACTCTCCGCTCGGATCCCAAGGGCGTTCAAATTATATAAATGCCCACAAACTGTTAGCATTTTGAATTATCTATATCAAAAATTTAAGCACTAATAAGATTAGATTTACTTATGTATTTATACTTAATTATATACAGGAAAGTCCCAAAACTGTTTCAAGATCCAGTTGTAAAAAAGATTGCTGCTTCACATGAAAAAACTCCAGCTCAGATTCTTCTTAGGTTCTTGGTTCAAGGATTAAATGTTCAAGTGATTCCAAAAACAGTGGACTCTACCAGATTGCATGAAAATATCGAGGTGACAAGCTACAATACTACTGCTATTTATATAACGTAACTTATGTAATAACTCCAAATACTTTATATATCAAATACAAGATATTTGACTTTGAATTATCAACGGAAGAGATTGAACGATTGATGGAACTTGACGAAGGCGAGTTTGGACGATGCTGTCGATCCTTTGAAGGGTATTTAAATTAAACTAAATAATAATAATAAACCATTTAAATGAATTTCATTGTAATCAATCCAGGGCAATTTTACATCCAGAGTGTCCATTCGATTAATTAGATACATATTTATACTAATGGGGGGTTCAAGTGGAAACATCAAACATGCAAGTTTATAATTGTTTGTAAAATTTTTTAACGCATAATATATATTTTAATAAAAAAACTTATTCTGTACAGTCAATATTATAAAATGGTTTTTAAAATCAGGGCCGAAAGAAAAATTGTTTACTAAAAATAAAATCTCTAATTTCCGGCAGCTGGGGTTTTTGCATAGCGCTTTCATCTGGAGAATATAGAATCTTGGCTACCTATAAGAAAAATATAATTTCATGAACAACAGATGACAGTTGGCAGACAGAAAAATAAGTATTTAGAAAGACATACCAAGTAAAATAATTTCTTGATTTCCATATTATGGGCTTTTCTCATTAGAACATATGCTACCGAACGCATGAAATGAGTTCCGATTGCACCATTTCTAAATGTCTGGAATCCAGGACTGGTTGCAATAAATACAAGGAAATCTGGATGATTTGGACTTGAAATTGGGTTGGAGAAAGGAACTATGTGTTCCCGAGATGCAAAACCTTGGCATGCATTGACCAGCACAATTTTTGGGCGGCCACGAAATTCTTTAAAATTTGTGTCGTCGAACTGATAAATTAGATCAGTCCAAATATTAACAAGTGTATTATCTGCCAGCTGGATGTTATTACTAAGCCCGTGTCCACTAATGCAGAGCACAAATGATTCCAGTTTCTTATCAACTAGCTCTTTCCTACATTCATTGATTTGATGTTGCAGCTCCTACACATAAAAATAAATAAAACTACAAGTTACCAGACATCCATAAATACTCACGTACTTAAGAAATAGTTAATAGTCATACATACGTACATCTGACTTTACGTCTACGACGGTGATCACGATGTAGTTAAGCTGTTGAAATAATTCTTCAAACATTCTTTTGTCTATGTCAGAACCATCGCGCCCTTTGGAAGTATAAATGTGGAGGGCAATACCCTGAGGCTTTTTGGTTTGAATATACTGATCCTAGGGGGCAACGAATACGATGAGATTAAAATCATGATAAGTATTAAGTGAATAATAAAAAACGATGTATGTACTTCATCATTTTGAGGTAATTGAGAATTTCCACAACGAACAACAGATATTTCAAACGGGATTCGACGTGCTAGGAACGTACGGATATCAAATTCGTCAGTAGTATCAGTAATTTCTAGATGCATAAAATATACAAACATACATTAATCACATATCTTTCCTCAGGGTACTTTTTATAAGTTTTGGTAAAGAGTTTACCAGACGCTAACGGAGCTGACGAGGACGATCCATCACGTGGAGCGTCAGAATCTTCGAATACCGAAATTTTGTTAACCGTTAGCGTCCACCGGTTTTTAAGCTCGGGCTATTTCATTTCAAAGCCATGTTGTAATGCTTACAATTAGTAAACACATGATTTTGATTTGTGTTTCAGTACCCCAGTGCATCCACGAGTAGCTTTAATGGCAACATTGAGCAGCCTGTCTTTGATAAGGGATGTGAAGCTATCCAATGCCAAAGAATCAGATTCAAAGTCGTCCGCATCCTTATTGAGAAATTCTTGAACGGTTGAATTATAAGCGATCAAATTGTCCACGAAGTGGTTATCCTTGTCTTTGATTTCCAAGTTCTGTGGGTGAAATTGAGCGGATTAGAGTTTATAATAATTTTATTACGTATTTAGATTATTTAATTTTACTTTCAATAGATAAAATGACTTGCGTTGGGCTGGATCGTTTCGATAATTTTTTACATTCGAGGGAGATTTTCTGCAACAATTTTTTCCATAACAGACGTAACTTCCATTTTCGACCAGCAACTACACAGTCGATAAAACTCAATGAATTGTGACCCCAGCAAAGAGAAATAATTTGTATATGGTAATCAGCAATCATTTTCACAGTTCTTACCGACTTTGAGCATTTTACACATCCTAAATATCGACGAAGAACGAAGTTAGGAGATAAATGAACAGCATTAATTTCAATGTCCAAATCAGTCCTACGTTTTCCTTTGAGCAAGGATTCCACTATGTTAAGGTATAAAATATAAACATGTTGTACAATTAAAATTACCATCATACTACTAACTAACCAAGGATGAATGTATATTAATTATTTCACGTACAGTCACTAATGCTGCAGCAGGTAATAGGGGGTCTGGAACTTTGTCTAGGGCTGGAAGTCGATGGCTTTAATACGCTTGAAGATGCAGTTCCATTTTCTAGTTTCGGGATTTTTGTTGGCGTAACCTGACATTCTTCTTCAATACTGCAATCCAACTCAGGACCCTCACCACCTAATCTTGGCTGATCGTTCATTCCATTCATGGCATGATTTTCAGCCTCTAGGTCAATATTTTCTGTACTTGGTTCGTGGCGTGACTCGCTGCTCCTTCTGCTATGTCCCATTTTGATTAGAGAATCTTTATGCTGACGTTGTTCGTCGCTCAAAATCCAATCCCACTCTGTAGCTGTAACCTGTTGTTGCGGCGTAGCATATAATTTCACATTTACTGACATAATGTTTTTAGGGTTAACTTACCACAAACGCTGCAGAAGTGTTGTTAACGTGAATGACTAAATCATTTGCATCTGATCCTATGTATGCATTGAAAATGGCAAGTATTTGTCCCTTACGTCGAATAAGCTTGCGATGATCTCCCTTTAAATGACATCTCAATGCTTGTTTTTTCTACAAATTAAGTTACAAAAGTTTATCAATTAACTAGCTCAAAATGTATAAATATTTATTTTAAAAAGGTCGAACATTGTACCCCAACAGATTCGTCCACCAGTAAAATCTTCTTAAGTGGAATTCCATCTAGTCCGTTTTCCTCTGGCCCTTGCCACTGCACTTTGGCAAATGTATCTAATATAGGAATGTCAAACTTATAAGCATGTATAATATATTCAAAGTTTTAGGATATTAAAGCGCACCAAAAGAAACTCCCTTGGCCAGTTTACTCAAATCGGTGAAATTAAAATTGAGCGAGGATAATGCAAGGTGACCCGGATCCATTGGAACTTTGTCTTTAGCTATTTTGTCCTGATCGCGCACCCAAAGTTCCATACCGCTGGGGTGGACATATAGATGTTTATACAAAGAATTCACGGCTTTTGAAAAACAACCTCCAGCCATAATTGTATAACATTGGTTAACCTGAAAAATGCATATATTTCGTGTCATTTATAGTAAACTTTTGCAATTCAAAGAACTTTATAAAAACATAAAAATCACACACCTTTAAAAAATCATAACTTTTTTCGTCTTTCGACGAAACGAGCAATGTGATAAGTCCAGTGTCATCAGCTATTACACATTTTACTGGCTGTTGCTTCTCCTTAGCTGGCTGTTTTGGGAACTTGTATATTACATTGAAAGTAATCGGTTTCCTAAAAAGTATCCAAAGATTAAACAACTCTCAGACTCCATTTTTTTACTGAGTAAAAAGCCTATTGTATGTTGGTTGAGTTCACTGCAGATTTCGTCACATGACTGTCAGGGATGCAGTGCCGTAAGTGTTAATTACCGGGCCCGAACGGGGAAAATCAAAATTTGGCGGGAAAAATCAAAATTTATAGCAATTCGAATGGTAACCAACTATATTTCATGGTGACATATTTCGACACACATTATGCAAACAAACAAACATTCAATTTTCAGGTTTCAGTATGGGCCCGTAAATTCATAGCTTCGGCACTGCATCCCTGGCAGTCATGTGACGAAATCTGCAGTGAACTCAACCAACATACAATAGGCTTGTTTTACTCTATAAAAAGGATATACTTTAAAATTCTTTGGGCGTACCAGATTTTTTCTTTAGTGATCGAACCGATTTTCTGATGGTTTCCAGTTCCAGCCATGCCTGAACAACTTGATTAAAAATGTGTTATAAATTTTTAAATTCAAACAGTATAATTTTCTATAAAACGTTTGCATGAAAGGGAATTGTTTAAATGTTTATGCTCGACTCGAACTCGTTCACTACAAACAGATCGGCGCCTTACGTTTTTGTACCTTGCACAAGTCGCACTATTCCATGAGAATAATGTCAATGGTATGAAAATTAAACTTCTTAGATATCTGCATGAAATTGACTGAGATTAAGGAAATACATATCCAACCTATAAATACAATGAGTAATTTACTTAATTCATGTAAGTAAATTATATGCGTTATGTAATAATTGAATATCACATAACTTATTGTAGCTTGTACGATTTGTATCAAGGGAGACGAGGTGAGTTGAGACTTCAAAGAAAGCCAAAGTCTAGAAATATATTTAAGCCTTATACATAAATAAAATTTATTTAATAAATGCAAAAACTACTCAAGATATAACAGTGTAAATAGATCTGAGAAATTAAAAACATCATACATTGCTGTTTCAGATTTGACTCGAAGCATAAGCCATAAGCGTTTTGCGTGTGCATTTATTTTGTTTAGTTGATTTACATATCCAGAAATAAATAAAAAACATGAGATTGTTTCATAGACTTGGATATACTTGCATTACATTGTAAAAATAATGGGAGTTGTTAAAAGCTCTTTCATTTAAATTCTCCTCACTAATTAATACGAATCAAACTTTCCAGCTAGAGCAGTATTTCCAGGAAAGAATATATCCTAGGCTTCATAGAGTTGGATATAACACCAATGGTATACAATAAGCATACAACAAACCATCACCCTCCTGCTCATTGTAACGCACAACCTTGAAGATCATTCTTCAACCCTTTTCCAGTCAGACAGGCCGGTGATTTTGCATTGAATTTAAAATGTCATTTTCGAATGAACTGATGGCATATGCCATACTTATTGGATTCGCCACCTACGTGATCATCTCCGCTGATCCCGGAAGTTCGCCTTTCTCTTGGCACCCAACCTTCATGGTTCTTGCTGTAAGTATCGATAACTAACTAAATACTAAATCCGACCACCTGTTGATCATTTATGCAGACTAGCTCATTCATAGATTTTGCTGTATGGTTTATAGTGGGTTCTTTTGACTGTCGGGGTGATTTTCTTCCGAAAACCTCGTCCTGGATGGACAAGAATTGGACTTCACTGGGCACTTCAGGCTTCCGGTTTAACTTTGGCTATATTCGGTTTTTTAGCAATTTATCGAAATAAGGAAAGCTCTGGAAAACCTCATTTCGTGTCGTGGCATGGGCTAATCGGAATCATTACTATCACATTTCTCGTGCTTACAGCATTTGGAGGCAACTTTGCAAACTTTTCCGTTGCCATTTCAAGGAAAGTTCCCTCGATTCAGCCCAAGTTGGTCAAGCGGGGTCACCGTCTTTCAGGGGCCGTGTCCTTGACTGGGCTCACCCTGACCGTGTTCCTCGCCTTGTTCTCCGTCTGGTTCCAAGCCGTGACAAACGTTACTTTGTGGTACATGCTGGCCACCGTGGTTGGCTATCCGTTGGTTTACACTTTGAAGACTACTTTCTTCTAAAAATATTAAAATTTGACTATTGATTGGCTCTCTATAATATCTAGTATTATTATTACTAGTGCTCGCCTTCATGATCAGACTTATATGCTAATAGAAAAATTTAATCAGTGTTCACCGTTTTTATATATTTCACATGAGGTTGACCTATCAAGACAAATAAATAAATACTATAAAATCAAGCAAAATGAATTTCAACTTTATCAAATCGAAAATTCTATCATCATCTTGCACTTACCCCACCAAATTTATTTGGACATTAATCAGTGAAGGCAATGGTGCCCACCTAGTAAAGCGAACGACGCTTGCTAAAAATTTTAGTGCTCTTTCATCATCAAGATGTCCAAACCAATTCGTCCATCAATCAAATGCAATACAAAATGTGAAAGTTTTTCGCCAGATAATAACCAATGATAATAGTAGAAGACGATGGTTCAAAACATCTGCATCCCGAGAAGCTATTCCTCCCATTATTTTGGTCGTACTGTCGCGAGTCGGGAAACTCGGAGCAATGTTCCTGGGTCGTACTTTTAGAATTTGGTGGCGTAAACTCCCACCAGAAGAGAGGTCCAAATATACTCAGAAAGTTGGAAAAAATCGTTACTTATTGTCCAGTAATAAATTCTAACGTGTTCATATTTTCATGTAGCGTAGTACTAATTGCATAGGTGCGTCGAGTACAAGAATTGTTTTTTTTAATTGCAGGCATTCTTGGTGCTTTAGCGTTTGGGTCATTCGTTTACTACGAGAGTCATGTTTATGAAACTCCCTTCACGAAAAGGAAACGCTTTCTCGCCTTTAACGACGAACAATTTAATGAAATGTCGAAATATGAGCTTGAACTTGTAAGGGAAATTTGTTACAACTGCTGCATAATCGAAATGGACAGAGTGAAAATCTAACTTTCTCTACAGATGCTTCAGCTATACAAAGACAAGGTCGTGCCAGCTACCTTGAAGCTTGCGTCATATCGAAGAGTAGTTCAAGTCGCCCAAAGATTACTTAAAGCCAACCAAGATCTGCCTCAGATACGAGACAAAGAATGGAGCATAACGGTCGTGGATGAAGATCATCAAGCAAACGCCTTTGTTTTACCTGTAGTTCATTATTCAAAACTTGAACAAAAATAATCTATGTACATAATATTGTTCATTCAATTTATTTTAATAATTGCAGTGCGGAAGTATATTTGTATTTACTGGCCTTTTAAAATTATGCGAATCTGACGATGAACTTGGAATTATACTAGGTCATGAAATGGCTCACGCCGTAATGGGTCATGGGGTAAGGCGAAGACTAAGTTAATTAGAAATTCAAGACATGCATAGCGGTCTAACCTTGTAATTTTTATAAAGGCAGAGAAAGCGAGTTTTCTTCATTTCCTGGATATGCTTATGGTTATCCCTCTTGCTGCTTTGTGGGCACTCCTGCCAACAGATTTTATTGCTGGCTTTAGCCACTTTATAACTTCCACAGTCACAACACTGGTCATGGAACTACCACACAGCCGATTTATTGAACATGAAGCAGACCAAGTGGGACTTATTCTCGCTGCAAAGGTATTTTTATATACCGACACCGAGTCACGGACAGAAATTATATCAGTTGTTGGTCGACAGAAGACATTAAATACATGTGGAATGTACAATTACTCCTTAATTCTTGCAGGCGTGTTTCGATGTCCGTCATTGTCTAATGTTGTGGGAGAAAATGTCGCTAATTGGGACGATTCATGGGCATGGCATGGAAGAACTTCAACTAGAATGGTTATCCACCCATCCAAGTCATGATAAGAGACAAGCTCAACTGGAAGAATTGCTCCCATCAGCTCTAGGGGTCCGGGAAAAGTGCTCTGTATGTGTACTATGCTATGGTCTTTTTATACAATTCTCCAAACTGAGGAAGAAAAATGTGCATTTGTCTAATTTTTATAGTGCCCAAGATTGCCGTTCTACGACCCAAAATCAGAAATACTAAGATATGAACAGAAACTCAAGGAACACAAAAAACATCCACATGAAGGGCTATTGATGCCTGTAAAAATTCATTAATCATCCAAAGAAATCTACATTTATAAATTAGTGTTTAAAGCTTTAATAAAAGCAAGATACTTATATTAATACGTATAATAAAATGATTATAAATATTTCAAATTATTAGCAGGTAAACTTTTAATAATTATATATATTTACTTATCATGTTTTCAAATAGTTTTATGGGAGACCATTTTCTAATTCCATATCAATCTCATCCTTGTCCCTGGGTGGTGCTCTTGAATATTTCCGATCGTGTGGGTGATCAGATTCCTTGGCAGTCTAAGAACAATAATGATGCACAAGTATTAAGTACCCTGGACTTGAGATTTAATGATACATTACAGATTGTGGTTTTATTTACCTCAAGTTTAGTTTTAGTGTGATAGTAAATGAAGTGAATAGGAATCATTAGCATTGAGGAGAGTGCTAAAGCCCAGCCAAATACTTGTGCATAAACCGGGTATTCGTACTTCTTATTGTAGGCCAAGGGTTCATATTGTATTATGGAGTAAAGAAGGATTGCCTGTTTTTAAATTCAATTTTTAAGTAAAAAGATTAACAGGCCAAGAGGGATCTTCATAAAATATGTACCATTGTGAGGATCGGTGTCAAATATGACCATGAAATTGCAAGGAAAATGTTGGGTCTGAATCCCACCATGGATTTTATATTTGTCGAAAACCTTCCCACGTCGTAGAACCACGCTACAGCAATACACTCGCAGAAACACACCCATAATAGCGTCATGCCGCTAGCAGAGTAGTAGTCGAATATTTGAAATACATACATTCCTCCCTGCAATTCATAACCAAATTGTAATGCTGTGTCTATTGGAAATTTAATTAAAAATCATAGCATTAAAGTGACAGTACGTTGGTGACCATGCTCAACCCAATAAGGAACGAAATAGAGGAAACCCCAGCTATGAAAACTTCCCTTCGCTTCCCCACTCTCAGAATGTGTGGAACAACGTCAACGACCGCCGTGACGAATCCTTCGACCCCGACAAACTGGGAGTTGAGACCGAGGAGGATAATCATGAAGAAAAATAAGACTGACCACAAGGGCGCCCAAGGCATTTGCGCTAACGCTATCAAGTACATTTTTTAAATGTCAAATAAATCTGCACTGTCCAATCTACAGTAATTAAAATTTAATGTTAGCACCTTTCGGATAAGCGATAAACACCAAGCCTGGACCACTCTCGGCCACTTTAGAAATGTCCGTGTTTTGCTGGTTGGCTGCAAATAAATAAATGATGACCACGAAGGCATGATCATCATTTCTCATACGCCGCTTATGGGTTATGCATTCAAGGATAAAGCTTACCCATGAAACCAAGTACCGAGAACACCTATAATATATAATTTTTACCGGTGTAAAATGCATTATGTATTTTTTCACTACTTTTAATATTCAAATAATATACCACGAATCCAGAAAAGAAGCTTGTCCCAGAATTCACACAAGCTACAAACGTGCAATCCTATTGAAATAATTTCAAGTACATAACATGATATTAATATAAAACATGTACATATATATGTATTTAGATAGATGCCCACCTTAATGAAATTATGATTAAACTTGTTGTACGATCCAAGAGCAGTCATGCATCCTATAAAATTCAATTTTTTTGCATATCAGGAAATAAAGGATGGGAACAAAGAAAGATAATTTGGGGTACACACCCAATGCCACAGCATAACTGAAGAAGATCTGTGTGCCCGCATCGATCCATACCTTTTTTTGCAAAAAAAAATTTTTCACACAAATATTTTGCGCAATTTTCTTTGTTACCAGTTACTGGCAAATCTTAATTGAATAAGAAAAAGAGGGAAGCTGGAAAAGTTATTGAGAACGGTGAGACAAGTACAACTTTCTCTTGTGTTTGGCAAGAACAGCGAAGTTCAAACTCTTGTCGTTGGTCCAGGTTTGCTGTGCAACCAGCACAACACTACATTTTGCAACAGTTGGGACGAAAATAAAAGCAGAAAGTTTTAGTTATCAAAATGCCACCTAAAATTAAAAAAGTGTCCGACCCAAAGAGTTATGCATGGACACGAAATCATCGGTTAAAGGATGATGAATTTGAACTAAGGTGGGCCCAGTTTTGTAGCTCCTCTGAGCATTCAGTAGCCCAAACTCAATTTAGGAACAACAAGAATAATGTTCAGTTTCAAAGACGTTGGGAGCATTGGTTGGAGAACAAACTTGCGAGTATTGAAAGGTAAAGTCCATATTTGCACGTTACAAGTTTTTTTATAACTAATATCTGCAAAATATTCAACTTTTGTAGTGAAGCAAAACGTGCGCGTAAAGCTATGTTGTCTTCCACACCCAGTAAGCCTCCTGATGTGATAAGTCCATGGGGACATACTGGTAATTCTTCAGTTCAACAGCACCAACAGACGCCTCAAGTCCAAAAGCAATGGGGTGCCGCTCAGCCAACCCAGACCCCGTGGGAGTATAGGGAACAAATGGCGAAATTGGTAAGAACTAAAAAAAATTGTTTTAAATTGTTCAAAATTGGTATTAAGTGGATTGTTGAGTTTGATTTGTATTCCCACAATTGCAGCAAGAATTACGTCGTCGAAAAGAGGAGGACGAAACGGAGCGCAAAAGACTCGAGGAGGAAGAGCGTAAACAGTTAGAAGATAAACAGAGGATCGAGCATGAACGTAAACGCCTTGAAAACCAGCAACGAATGGAGGAAGAGAAACAACGGAAAATTCGCGAGGTATTACCAACACACATTATGAATGATTTGAGTGCTTATTTATTGATCAAGAATTTTAATAAGGTATTAAATTGTTTCGTTAATTTGTAGGAACAGTATTTACTCCAGAAGCAGCAACAAGAAATAATGCGGAACCAACAAGAGGAAGCAGAATTTCAACAAAAAGAATTACCTCCTCTTGCTGGTACTGGGGGTAGTAGCAGCAGTGGGGGTGGTGCCAAGAAAGTGAATGGTAATTTTTTTTTGTAATTGATTGTGTACAATAATAATCATCAGGATACATAAATATTTGTGTGACACGTGTTCTTAGGTGGAGTATGGGATGACTATGGCCTCGATGGCGTCGAAACTGAAAGGAAGCAATAATCCTCTCCCCTCTTCTGCCCGTTCCTCTTCTTCTTCAAGCAATAACAACAATCGTGGACCAGCCGTCGGAAAAAGACCAAAGAAATTTCGGATGACTCATTTATGAAGCTATTTCCTGTTCAACAAGACGGCACCGCTACGAATCAGAAAGGTGGAGGCAACAGACCAAAGATGACACAGCAGGCCGCTGATGAGTTTACTCGCTGGTGCTCGGATAGAATTCAGGCCATTTCTTTCGGTTCCGTGGACATCCCCACATTCGTGTCCTTCCTCAAAGAGGTTGAATCTCCCTACGAGGTGGGAGACTATGTTCGCTCGTATCTTGGCGATGGGAAGGAAGCAAAGGAGTTTTCGAGAGAGTTCTTAGAACGGAGATCCCGTTGGATGAATGCACGCAAGGGGGACGGATCAACTTCCTCCATGGAGGATAATTTGTGCCGACCTGCATCTGGTAACACAACCGCTCCAGATCGTTTAGCCTTGAAAACGGTACCCAACAACCACCCCATCACCCCGTTGTCAAGTACACAAACTGCAGCTTGCGAAGACGATACAAAAGTTCGTGGACGACAAGAGTTTATGAATTGGTTGGGTCTAAATGTGCAAGACTACCCTACTCTTCAAAACTACATGCGACAACACTCTCCGGGTTTTAAGACTGAAATATTCTTCGCCCTAGACTTAGGGTACCACATCCTGGATGCACAAGGAAGAACACGTCTATCAGTCCGGCTAAGAAGTATGCGCAAGTATAATGAGTCTGACAAGAAGAAGGCTGCAGATCGTGTCAATGAGTCTAAACCGGAAAGAAAGTTACGAATGTCAATTAACCATCGTTCATTTTATGAAACTGCACGTGCTAAAGGAGGAATTCCCATTCTCTATTAAGCAGGCGTTTTCCAGACTACGGCTGACATTTCGTCGTATCAAAAAGGACTTTTGCCGTGGTCAGACCTATTAAGGACAATAAAAACACTCCGACTTTATCCAGGGAAGTGGCTCTCGTTCTCTGAATTCTCCATGCGATGCTCCCACTTCTCGAAAGATAGCCAAATTTTTTGGTACCTTCATCAATCATTAAGTTACTGTCTCGAAATGTTGCCGATACTTTGCGACGATATGAGTACTGCGGAAACGGGAGAGGGATTCATTATGGTAATAAACATGTATATACATATCAAATAGAGTAACAAGATTGATGAATGGCATGATGAAACTTTATTATGTTACTTTGATACAGCATTACTGCACGTTCAGCAACACCAAGAAAGGCACTCAGCACCTAGTCGGACCGTGTACAACTCCTCCCCCACACCTACGACGAAAAGCCGAACAGTATGTTAGGGACAAAATCCCTCTGTTCGTGTTGGTGCCAGATAGCGTGGATCAATTTCCTCCACATCGTGCCACACTAGAAGAAGTGACCACACTCCCCTATAAGATCCCAGAGTCCGCCCTAAAAGAACGCTGGCTGCCCAACAGAGGGAGACCCCACAATAAATGGCGAACCATTAAGAATGTTGAAATTGAACTACCACGGAAGGAACCAGAAACCACTTATTAATCGACGACTAATTAGCACACGTCCTAAAAATATGTGAATCGTTATGTTATGAATTTTAAAAAAAAAACGGAAAACTGTGACAATTACTTATGTTGCTTACAATAATAAATTCGTTTGTTTCAACTCCATGACATCCGCAAGCCTCATGAACCAAACTATGTGTTCAATCGTCCATTGTAAGTTATGTGGATAATAATAATTATATAATATATAATTACTTAAGTATCCACATAATTTGACAATTTAAAAATAAACTTTAGTTATTTTGTACAAATGATGTTTAAAAGCTTGAATACTGACTTGACCCTTCCACAAAACGGAAAAATCAGGTGTGAGATAATACTGTATTCCGGTGAAAGCCCCAGGTAAGGTAATTCCACGAAAAAACCTCAAGTTAAAACATAACCTTCATGATTTTATGCACCAAGTTATCAATCATTATTACAATTTCTACTTACAAAATTGTCATCATCACATAGGGAAACGTAGCTAGTGCATGATAATAACAATAATACATGCATAAATAATTTTGCTTTTTCGCAATCAAATAAGACTAATTTACCTGTAAAGTAAACGACTTTTCCCGTGGATTCTTTTACTCCTTTCCAAATGCAGAAATAAACCAATATCCACGCCAAGAGGAGACATCCTGCTAGCTCCCATCGAATTGACCCTACTTCATCAATTCCTGAACTGATGCCAAGGACTCGGTGTCTGAAATATTTAAAAAAAAGTGTCATTTTGACAAAAAGGTTGAAACTTGATTTAAACGGTTGAATTCTTGAGATTTCCTCACTCCCAATATTCGACGCTGGCATCTTTGATCGATCCGGCTGTTCCACCAATTAAACTTTCAGATCCATTTTCATGGATTTTGGACATGTCAAAACAGGCTGGAGTGTTCCATTCGTGGTTGCACGATGCCCACGGAAGGTCCTCCAGTCAAAATATAATTATTCGTGCTTTATTACACCAGCCCATTAATCATCATTATTATGCGTCCAACAATAGACATACGGTGGTGAATGATGCAAAAAAGAAGTGGACAGCCCATGCCAAGATCACAATGTAGTACACATTGAGAAGGAAGCAAATTATTGTTGTCGCGTAGCCAATTCCTACATATGAATATATTTCATGTGAAACCCGTATGCAAATTACTCCAAACGCCATAAATATATTTTTACAGACCGGTGAATAGTGGTGAAATTTTAGGCCAGACAGAGATGCCTCCTTCACTTGTAAATTGACCTAGTGCCACCTCAAGGAAAAACATGGGGATTCCTCCAATAACCACACAAATCACGTATGGAATTAAAAAAGCCCCTGCAGATCAATAAGCTGCATTTCAATTTGTGATTTGTGATTTGTGATTTGTTTCATTTCAAATAATTTAATCGAATGCATGGGCAACGTACCTCCTCCATTTTTGTAGCACAGATATGGAACTAAGAATATGTATGGAATAATAATATGGATTCGTTAATTTTTATTTTTAAATTAAAGTATGTTAATAGATAAGTAATTTTTGTTATACATCGCCACACCTGTTGAACATAAAGTTTTACAATTTTATAGCAAGATTTCATAGAAATATGTATGATTTGCAATTTATCCAAAATTACGTTTCCTAATCCCACAGCAAATCCAATTGTGGATAAAATGAATTCGATCTTTTTATCCCACTTCTCACGCTCACGATACTTCGCTGGACGGTTACCGGTAGTTTGATTTAGATCCGACGCCATGTCTGCCATTTTTTGAGTACAAAAGTAGTAGATCGTATTTTAATATTTACTACGAACTTGAAATGTCACAACAAGTTGTAATGCGATGTTTTTTTTGGGACTGAACATCCGAATTTGAGAAACGTTGTGTGAGACTAATGAGCAACACGTAGATACATATATTAAGATTGCGATCTTTATTTAAACAACTTGGTCTGTCTGCAGAAGTGGTCAATTGGCTCAAATGAATTTAATTGAATGAATGCATTAATTTAACCAGTAGCAGGGTGCACATGTGTGAATTTGGTGTAATGTAAGAACCAAGTATGTTTATATATATGTATATATACTTAATGATGAACCTATTTATGCTGATGCAAATTGTGAAAGACGTGATGGTGGGTGCATCATTTTTTTCTCTCAACGACTTGCCAGCTTTTACAGTGGAACTGGGTTTAAAACCTTAAAACAAATGGGAATTGAATAGGGCTGGGCTGAAAAAAATCATAAAAATGGAGCCAACGAATTAGGTTAGATTACACTAGATTTCATGTTTCAATTGTCTTTGTCTCGGTGAATAATTAAACCATTTTTAACCTTGCATTATGCAAAATACTTGAATGTACAGACAGGAAGACGAGAACAAAAAGCTTCCAGCAAGCATAGATTTATTGGCCAGATTTCGATTACTGAATGGTCGTTGTTTGTTGGGAAGGACGATGGTTATGATTTCGAGCGTGATGAAATCCTTGCATTGTTTTTATCAATCCTCAAATTTAATATGGGTCATTTTAAATTTTCTATTTAGTAGATTGGTTGTGCGTAACTGTGTTCTCCGGACAAATGTCATAAAAGTTCAGTTAGGATTGGATTTGGGATAATTTCTTCGTATTACATATATTTTGTGCATACACAACATTTAAAATGTTGACTCAGCAAACTCAGTAAAGTTTGGTAAACCTTAGCACGCACAGAAAAGGCATAAACTAATCGTCGTTGAAGCTTCCATAGGGGCCATCTCCGATTCCTAAAAACATTAGATTAGGCCCTTCTCGAAGCTTCAAGGACTTAATCAAGTATGACCAGAAGAGAAATCATAAATTGTGTTCTCGAGTCGTAAAACTAATTGTACAAACTACTGCGTGGGATTAAAAGATAAACACCAGCTCCAACTACTCGAGTTTCTCACACATTGGGAATTTCTAAAAATTTTAAAGCCAGAATAAATCAACCAAATCTAATGTATTCCCCTTTACTCTGCTGCCCTTTTATTTCTCATGCGTTTCCAACCATCACCACGTATTTCTTTGCTTGCCGATCCCACATGATGACATGATATTGATAATCCTTGTTCTTTATCTTAAGTTGCATTTTCCTAGAAAATGTAAAGTAAACTAGGGTTGAGGAGAGCATTATACAAGATTATTTAGTTAAAAAAATATTCCGAGTGACAATCCTTGTTATGCAAGGGTGCAAATAAGTATTATGTACAGAATTTTGTGTGTATGCATCTGTATGTAGCAAAGGCGATTTAAAAAATTGCATTGATTCGAAGAACAGAAATGTTTTGAACTGGAGAGAAGTTGAGGTAAATTGAGACTCACTGTCTCCATGCTCCATTTGAGAAAGTCTCAAAATTGTCTAACTGCTCTCGGTGTAAGTCGGTAGTGTGACTGACTGCGTATTTACATACTTCGCTCTTTATCTGGAGAATCTGTGTGTTTTACGAACATGTATGTACATAGTCTTACCATAAGAAGTGATAGTAGAGCGTAGTTTTTTAACCGGTCAACATAAAATTAAAAGGTCAATTGCGGTTTGTGCATACATTCAGTGCCTATCATTGGTGTTGACCGCTTTTACTTGACATCACTAGGTCAAAAGTATGAGAAGCTTAGCTACACGCGCGCGGCAATAATTTTTCACCTTTTGCACGAGAAAAAAATGCACAATGTTTGATGAAGTGTAGCAACCCAAGTACAACTACGATCTGGTTGCCCAAACTATTAAAGTAATCCCAGAGACAGTGTCTATCTATGACATAAAAGTTCCGGTTGTCCAAGGTCATGGAGGACTTTAGTGATGTCCGAAGCTTTAAACACCAGAATAGCATAAAATCTCTGTCCGACGCCGGAGACTTTGGCCAAACAAATGACCTTTCAACTTTAGAGATCAGATTAGCACTGAAAAGTGACCCTAAGATGATGGTCTTTTGGATTAGAAAGCGTCACATGCTACAAATTTCCCAGGCCAAAGCAAGGGTACAAAAATCGACCTCCCTCCCCAAACGGTACGGTAAAAAAACAAAAAAACTAACCCGTTTACCGATGATAATTTCTTTACGACCGAAACATATTTCAGCAAAAAAACTAATACGTTTTATGCCAAATATTCTAAGGGTTAGCTTATGACAAAATAGAGGTCAAAATGTCATATTATCAAACTCCGTTCATGGTTTTGGCAGGAATCGGCGGAATTGAGCAAAAACAGCCCAATTTCCTTGATTAAGGAGAGGAGAGAGTTTAAAAAAATATTTGATAAACGTCCTGGTGAAGATGGAACACCCCCACAACTAGTCCATATTGGGTGAAAAGCCACCGACCTTTGTTAAGGGGTCCACAGTAACATTTACATCGAAACTCGTGAAAAACTGGATTAAAATCCATATTTCTGATTTCATTTGCACTTTAGGTTTGACCCTGGCATTTTCGAACCGCAGACAACTTTACCACCAAATATTGATTAAAATTGAGGAGAAGGTCTGTTCTGAGCCCCATATTTGCGTCTGGGTCACAAAAAAATTTCTGACCCGGGAATGATACACTTTGTCCATTAATTCTATGCGTATTTTTGATGGAGCTTTCTCTTTCGTGACCAATTAGTCATGGTCACAGGAGGAATATATTTTCAAGTTTAATACATGTTTTCTACGTGAAATTTAACTGGCTTTTCAATGGAATAAAAATAATTTTGAAATTCCTTAAAACTAACCTAATATGGTCGTCTACTCTACTATCACTTTTTAAGTTGAGACTATGTACATAATGTTATACGTAGATTTTTACCAAAGTGCAACCCAACACCGGCACATAATTCAACCCTCTTTTTGAGCACGAAATGTCTCAACTTGGTCACCATCATTTACTTTAGGATTATTTCTTGCTTGCATGTTTAAACGAAGCGTGAAATGATCGTAAATATTAAGTAGTTGCCTTAGCTTATCGACAGCCACAAGGACCTATGCACACTTTGTGAGTCATAAACTTCTCGATGGTGTACATAAGCCTTCGATGTTCTAATTTCTTGTACGATCTTTAATGAATCATCCGAAATAATAGTTTAAAGTCCTACATACTGAATTTTAGTTTCGTCCTATCCTTTGTACCTTACTGTACCACCAATACTGGGAGTAAATCAGACAGTATTGCGTTTGGGCGAGTGGCTCGTCGTGTATAAAATGCGGAAATTTAGCATTTCTTTCACAACTTCAACTTGTTCTCTTGTGGTTTCCTTTTCCTTCGTCAGGATGAAGATATCGAATCTCTTGGGCAATGTGATGTACCCTTGTGATGGACTTTCACAAAGTTCATTCATTGGTACACCATTTTGGTCGAAGAGACAAATTCATCATTAACCAAGACCAACTAAAATGTTGATGAAATTTTAAGTGTATGATTTTTTAGGAACTCGAGTAGTTTAGGCAAATGAAAAATTGAGACTATGGCGTACAAAAAAGATATCCGAGCATATCCGACCCTCCGATGTTTTGAAAACTAAGCATGCACCACAAGCTTTTAAATTTTTATCAGACTGATGAAATTGGTGTGCGGAGTTTATCATAACACCAAATTATGTAAAACGTGGCGGCTGGACGTCTTCTAAGTAGTAGTGGATAAAAGCTGAAGCTGAATATTATAATTCTATATCATTTGTAGTCACATTTAAACCTCTCGTTTATTTGACAAGTGTATTATAATAATAATTTTCTGACAGTGATAAAAATTCTACTGGAATTTCAAAAATCCCAAATAACACAATTAATATTAGATAGAGTTTTAAATTATGATGTTCTTTAATTTTTCCTTTTACTACTTTTGAGATCGATTAGCATTCTGAAAGTAACAATAAAATAGAGACCGTAAGATATTTTTAGATATAATTAGTTTAAATTGAAAACGAGTAATATATTAACTGCACCTTTGCTCGCCGCCACAATACATAATCAATTAGACTCGATAGTTTGCTTTTGTTGACAGAAAGATCCGGACGAACACTACACATAATGCAATAGTTGTTAGTTATCAATTCCCACAAGAGCTGTTTTACATCATGTAAATTACATGCATAAAAAAATGAAATATAAAAAACTGATTACTTTTGGAATGAATTATGGAAATAGGCAAGCATTTCGTCTGGAACTTCCACGTCCTTCTCATTCACGACATTTATTAGCCACAATGCTAAACAATCGAGCATGGCCGGATAGACTTCTTCTCTGTAGTATTCATTCATATGGGACTGAAAAGAGAAAAAATTATTATTACAATTATTATTGTCATACAGATATAGAGTGGAAAAAATAACCATACAATAGAAATTCCGAGGTGAACCAAAAGTGCGGAGGCAAACTCATTTGTGCCACCGCTTGCAAAATTTACAGCCTCATTAAGCAGTTTGCTAAAAATTACTTGACATTCTTTAGGGACAGTGCCAGATTTTTTTCCATAGTATTCGATCATGCCTACGGCACCCTGAATGCATATTTCGTGTGAAGGAATGTCGAGGTACTGTAAACAAACAAATAAACAAAGGTTTTAAGTATTAATGGCGCAATCACAGAATAAAAATTAAGAACAAACCTCCAAATCATACACGTACTCGGACAATCCTCCTGGAATTGCACGATAATTTTCTAGAGATGGTTCTTGGAGGAATCGCATCACATTTTCTACCTAATGAAGAATAAACATATTATTAATTTATCTGTTACCCATAAAATAGTTAGTTTCCACTAACTAAATATTGTAATTCATATTTGTTATTACGGGATCCTCTTCCTCTTCGTAATCATCGTCACCGTAGTCTTCATAATTTTCATCATCGTCACCACCGTGAATAACTTCGCCTTCTCCAATGTCTTCTTTCGACTCGTTGTCACCTGCACCTTCTTCATCGTCATCCTCTTCCTCGTCAGCTTCCTCCTCTTCATGTACTTCTTCTTCCTCATATTCACTGTCCTCTGGGTCACTAAACAGACAGTTGCAAAATTGTAATAAAAAATTATTAGTTTACATTAATTACTAACAAATAGTTCATTTGACACATACTCAACTTCGACAGTGTCACAGTGTTGGCGTAACATGCCCTCAATTACTACAGCCCCAGTAATTCCAAAAGGATTTGAATTTAGACTCAAGTGTCGCAGACTTTTACTGGTACGAAGTATTTCAGCTATTTGAACTCCAGTTGGTTTGGTAATCTCATTTCCATCCAAAACTAGTTTTCTCAAGTTTTGATGAGTTTTTATTGTATTAACAATAAACAAAGCACCGCTGCTTCGTAAAAGACAATCTCCCAAATTTAGATCTTCAAGATGAACAAGTTGCTGAAAAGCTTCTGCTAATTTCCTTGTTCCCTTTCCAATAATTGTGTTGTCATTCAAGTTGAGAACTCGAAGGTTCGGATTAGCAGCAAAAGCTTCAGCCAAAGAAACCTGTCCTTGCCAGTACACACTGTTTTCAGGCATATGAATTTCTTCAAGTGTCGTACATTCCTATCCACCAAAAAAAGATAATGTACATATTTATATTGTTTCTTTGCACTATTTAAATGACAAAAGTAAACACTTTATAAGCACCTTGATAAACTTGGAAATCGCGACAGCCCCCTTATTTTGCATTCGATTTCTCCCGCAAACAAAGGTTTTCAAATTGAAAATTTGTCCTCCTTGAGTCAAACTAGAATGTTTGCAGTTTATGAGTGCTTTTGAAAATTCCTAAATGAAATAAATCATTTGGTATTTAACTAACAAATCCTTAGGAACTGTGAACAAGCCGATAGAAACAGTACTAAATATTTACCTCAGCCCCCTGGGGACCCAGTCCATTATTATTGCAAATAAGGACTTTCAAGGAGAAACTGCTTTGGCTTTTGAAAAATGGTGCAAGCCCTGTCATGCCCAGCGGTCCAATGGCATTGTCACTAAGATCCAAATATTGTAATCGTGCACCCGCAAGATCCACTCCAGCAAATAGGAATTTCTGTAAAAATCAAAATAATTCCATTTCAAAGCAGTGGACTGCACCGTATTTAACTCTCATCTTATTAACAAATGCATATAACAAATTACAGTGAAAAATTCATTACCATCGCTTGAGGAATTTCGTTTTTCAATCGACTCGTAAATAAGTCACGCCACAAAGCTGCTTCAAACTCTGGTTTTGACTCCAACGCTTTCCCGATTGCTTTTGCTGCGTCTACTCCTAAAGTATTCCCCTCCAGTTCTAAATACTTTAAGTTCTCACAGCTGCGGATTTTAGATACGACGTTTTTCACTGGAATTAAATTGTAATAATTATACTACAGCAATTATATACCCTGAGGAGAAGGATGCCACTTGTGACTTGTCACTGGACCTATGTCAACGTCATTTCTCATTCAAATGATCAACTTGAAGTGCAACGTTTGTCGCATCGGTTATGAGGGCTAATCCCAGTCAACAAGGATTTTATATTTTTTATGATGGGTCAATTTATTTACAAAAAAATCTTGTAAGGGGCGAATGATGATCTCGGACGCCTATTCAAGTAGAGGTTTCCCCAACCCACCAACATTGGATTTTTCTAACTCAGGATAAGTGTATTTTATGAATGTGTTTATGAATATGTACGCATACTTTTGTTAAAAAATATATTCCCTGATAATATATATATATATTATATTAATATGTTGTATTTTGATTCAAAACTTTTGAATCAACAATCATTTTTTGTGTTTAATATATCCTGAGAAATAAACGTACTAAAAAGTAAGTATTACTAACCATCTTCTTCCGTGTCCCACTTGGCTCCGAGGCCTTTAAATGACACTCCGAGTCCATTTTCAATGTAACCCTGGACCAAATTTTCCGTCACCAATTGACCAATAATTGGGGTGCACATCTTTGCAGAAGAGTTTTTCCTTACTCTCCGAAGTAATCAATATAAAAAGTGCAAGATTTTGTGAAGACTTTTTAAAATTTCGAAGCAGTCGAAAGTAATATTTGAATTTGCACAGATAGCGAAGGAGTGTAAAAAAAACTCGGAAATCGGAGAAAATAAGAATACTTGTTTGGTGGAATAATTCACATTGTTGTTGGCATGATGATCAACCGACACTGCACGACACGCGATACCGGGTCGTCCGCTCTGCTTCCTTCGCGCTGGGGCCAAACGAGAGAATTGGATTTCTTTAAATTTTAATGTCATTTCATAAAAAAACTAGAATAACCTAATTTAAATATTGGCTTCGATTTATAGTGGTTTTGGTTTGCAGGGTATTTAATATTCTTATGGAAGTTCATTGGTGCAGAATACATGTATTTGTATATGTATGACATGGTTCCTCAGGCCAGATTATTTAATTAGGAATTGAATACAAATTAACTTCAAAGAGCTTTATTTATATTTTTATTTATTCCAATTAGTTGCATGAATAGTTATTGCTATTCTATTTCAGCTCGAGATTATTTTTCAAATTTTCCGTTATACTGAAAACTTGAGTAATACTAAGTTTCCTGTCCACTCCATTTCCATTTTTCATATTCCTCTCATGCACTACGTTTTTCGCATCGTCTGGCGTTGACCACAATTTAAACCCTAAAAAAACGGACAAACATTGGTTGCATTGCACTAAGGATAAATAAAGTCTGTAAATAAATACTTACTTGATAAAATTGGAAATTCCTTTTGCAAATGATGCATCGTGGTTTTATTGCACACAAAAATGAGGAAAATTGCAATTGCTTGGAAAATATTTACAAAGTCAAAAAACATCCAGTACCACGGAGTTGCTGAATTACTTGGTGTTGTGGCCCATGAAATTACATCAAAAATCCAAGTGACTCCAGCCACTAGGAATAACATGCCGAAAAATCGAAGTCTATGCAAAAGTAGTACAAGGGGATAGTTATCGTCAAGTGACTTAATTTAAAGTATCATTAAACTATTACAACTTAAAAATAACTTACTTGTCGCTCAAAATTTTTGTCTTCATTCCATTCAATCGCAGAACTTTTTGGTGTTTAAATACGTAATAGAGCGTAATAAATAAAAACACAAGGTTTGATCCCAGAAGAAATGAAATTGGTCCAAAAAGATACGGAAACTCTGCAGATGTTCCAAGGCCGCATCGCAATTTTCCATACTCTGGGACGATTACTTCACTGAATTGATCACTCCTAATATCATATCATACGTTTACAAGATGTAGTTGAATTAAGGACCGAAAAAGTAAATATTTTTATAACATTTTAAATATTATTAATTAATTACCCATAAATCCGTTCCAAAATTAGTCCTAGGGTGACAATGCAAATCGGGATAGTGGTGGCAAACGTTGCGTATAACATAAACATTTTTAGCTGGTCCTTTTTTGTGGTGCATGGATTCATTGTTCTGCCAAATAAATTACACAAACCCAATTATTAGTTTGGACTGAAATTCGTCAATTTGTCCTGCACGAGTTACTACCGAAAGTTCCACCAAATTTTTGAAATTTCGAAATTCATGGTTGTCAGCCAGCTGAATGTAGCCAGTGCAGTAAAATGAGTCCCGATCGCAGCCATTGTGCATATGACGCCACTTGAAGTGGTCACTCTTGCCAAAATCAGGAAGGCAAATTCTAGGGCAAGAAAGGTAACGTAACCCATCAAAGCCCAACCACGAATTGTTTGTCGTCTCCACAAAACAATGTGCGCCACCAGGGTTAGAACGAGAAAAAATATAGCAATTAATAAAGCTATGACGTAAATTGCGACGAACTTTTCCTATATATACAACACAGACAAAAACGTACATTTGCATATTTGCTTAGTAATCTTAACAGTGTGTTATGGCAAAAATTATTGTTTCGTACATGTCGTTCGTTTCTCCCTTCAAACATGAAGGACCTGCAGTCAATCACCACAGTGGCCTTTTCATCACCAGCAAATTGACCGGAAGTGGAAACTTTATCACCATCATCAGAGAATGGAAGATTTTGTGCTCCATCCACACACATTGCATCCCCTGGAACTGGAAGCCAGGCGTTTCTTCCCATTTTCTCTATAACAGAACCATCTTCCAAAATCCGAAATCTAAAATTTACACGAGACAAAACTTTAAAAAACGCACGCTATGATGGGAAGACATACTTATCGCATCACATAAAAAATGTTTCGTACGGAGAGATATCCTGTGAAGCAAATGGCATCAAACTTAGTAACGTTGCATCCCCGTTGCAGAAAGACTTTGGGTTTTGGGATATGAAATTCATTTTGACGACACTATTAGTTTTTGTGTAGGCATCTTTGTACAATTGAGGCGACCACATTGTTGAGTTATTACTCATCCTTTTGCACATGAGTTTTCCCTGGGAAGCAAATTGAGAAAGGTCAAGTACTTGATCCATGTCGCAGCATTTCCTAATGCAAGGAGATTGAGGCGAACAGATTTTCCTTGGAAGGCAAATTTTGAATTTCAGAGTAGATGCTGATTTTCTGTATTGGTGAATATGCACAGTGAATGAGAAGAACTATGTTATGAAAATACACAATTTTAGTGCTTGTGTACCTTTCCAAACAAAAATCTTCTGGAGGAAGAAAGTTGGTCTGGTTATATATTGCGTATCCATTTGAAAGGAACAATAATTTTGACTGGGAAGTATTTTCCTGGTGGTCCAATATAATTTCCAGGTTTAGTGTTTCGAGACATTCAAGAACCTGCAGCTTGTTAGTAATTAATCTACGTTGATTTTGAAAAAATGAAATATTTTATATCTACACTGAAAAAAATGTTTTATAATTATTATGTTCTGCGAATATGTACACATGTTTGTGCTTGAAAATAAACCTTACCCAACAATAATTTCATCAGTCGAGTTTCTAGTTTTTTGTTTCAGTAAGTTTTGTGGAAGTGAAATTATGTCCTCTGCAATTGACGATGAGTAGCACTTGATAATTTTTAAGGCTTTTGTAGGTTCAGGTTCTATCGGAGACTGAGCTCGACTAATGCATATAACAACACTTATTAAAAGAGATAACAAAGATTTTTTAAACATTCTGTTTTTATGTACTAATCTAAATGTCCAGAAAACTATGTTCTTTTCAATTATTAAAAAATAGACTTATGTTATGTAAAACTTTAATGCTTTTTAAAATAATTAAAGTTTAAATGCAGCAAATTGCATGCACAGTTCAGAATCGATGTATGTATATATGTAAGTATCGATGATTCAACTGATGTCCCACACATTGACCAGAGGCATATATGTATGAATATATTGAATAACACGATTATATAAAAATACCAAGTTGTGACGACGACGGAATATGTATACAAGTAAGTAAAATGGCATTCAGCTCCAACATAGGCCAACCATGAAAAGTTGCTAATTAATAAAAAATAAACATATTATTATGCCATATTAAAGTTTCTTATGGCTAAAGTAAGCTTGACGCATGTAGGAAAATGAATACCGACCATGGCTCGTGACTTGACCAACTATTTAACTTTTGTGCTATCTTAATCCTAATAATAAGTGAAGAAGTTACAACCGACAATAGTTCCTTAACGGAGTCATATAAATCAATAGGATAGGAATTTAGTAAAATAACACAATGGATGAATGACAAACTTTAAATTAACATGTTCTACGTTAACTGTTTATCATTAATACCGCATGTTAAAAATTAATATTTAATGTTAAATGATTTAAACAAGTCTACGTCGATATATTTTTCTAAGAAATTACATAACGTCACTTGATAATACTCAGAACACGTAAAATCATTCACCAGTCAAATACTTATAATCATAGAATTTCATGACTAATAAGTTACAAATATTGCATTTTTACATGGCTCGCCAGTACTGACAAACAAATCCTTGATTCATTTAGCTGACCTTAAAGAAGTTGGATTAAGATTGCAATTGTGATACGATTTATGTAAATATATCGTAAAATATGACTGCACTGATCTTATGACTCTCCTGTATTTCATAGACTTTGTAGTAGTTGACTTTATCCTACAAGCATATTAATATGTAAAAAAAAAAGTGTCTCCAGCATCCAGAAAAAAACAATCAAAGGCACCAAGACAATGAATCATGTTCTGCCTATTAAGAAATCTACGTGAGAGATTTCTAGAATTTAAACAATGAAACATTTTCAGCAAAGTAAATTCATGCATAATAACCTCACAAAATGTGACGAGGTTAAACTGATGTTACGTGTTATATGTTCATATTGGATAGTATGAATCTCCAGTAGCTGGTAACTGGTACTAAAAGTAAGCATATGTTTATTGAAGAATTTCAATTAATTATGCATGAGTAGACCACATCCTGTATCAAAGCGACTATTCCGACGTCGGTTCCAGTTATATGCATTTAGCTTACCTCGTATTTATTGCTTTAAAACATGCTCAGCCAAATCGACAGAATATGCATTGGGAAATAAATGTTCTTCGAAATTTTCTTTGGGATGAATACAGACTAAAATTACTGCCACAATTAATCATGGAAGATTTTTGTAGACTCAAGCTAATAAATGACTTCGAAATAAAAATATTAATCGTTTCCAAAATTTTATTTTTTGGATGTGCAACTGCACATTGTGTAGTACGCAATGTAAGATTCACCTTAGTATGTAATCACTAGTTGATGGGATTTTCTAAGAATTAGTATATCTCCATAAATTATCAATAAAGGTAAAATTCTTCAACAAGATTTATTACTTTGTCCCATAATCCCTCATTTTACAATCTCAAACTAAATAATTTCAAAAGGTAAAGAAAATATTATTGAATTTATGTGTTGCTGATGTTACAATCTATAATTGAGCTGTATCAAGCGAAGGACTATATTTAGCCCAATTATGTAGTATTTATTAGTAGTAAATGTGTACCGCAACTATATTAATTAAGTTTTGTTTATTAAATATTGTCATACAACCCACAACGCTGCTGTTACCGTTTAAAGATATGTTTGTGTTTTCAATACTGAAATTTTTGTTTGGTTCTTGATTTATCACCTTCTGGTCCATCCCTCATACATATTTTTTGTACATGATAAAAATCTAGTTTTTTTAATGAAAAGTAAATAAGTATGTACAACATGTAGAAAGTTATTTAAATTAAATGCTAAAACAAATGAAAATTAGAAGTTGGAGTAATTTGTCCTCAGCCCAGAGTACTCTCATGCACTCAACAACAATATGTATGTCCTAGTAAAAACACTGATATTTTGGTTTAATTACTAATTAAACTAAAGAATGGTTCTAATCAAAGATTTGTAAGCTAGAATTACTCTGGAGCTGTTTCAAGAGTAGAAGGTAAGGACCGAGGTTTGGTTTCCACGAAGGAGGAGGAATGGAGGCATGTCCCTTGTTAGCATTTCCAGCCACGCCATGTACAACGGGGCTGACACGGTGCCCTTCCGTGGCATGGGCAGTGTCCTGCAGAAATTCATAAAATTGTTCGGTTTACACATTATTTCAATTCATATCCATATCATTTCGTGACGAGAAAATTCAACTTACATGACGACAAAGGTGGAATCTTTGGAGTGCAATTGAAGTAACTCTCTCAGCCTCAAATGTCTGTTGGTCTTTTCTCTGTGGCTCATTAGTTCCGACTCGGTAATGGAAGTTCCGTCTTGATTGTCGTCGGATTTGAATTCTGCAATGACGGACTCAAATTCCCTCTTGGTCTTGTCCTCTGCCTTTTTGGTAATGTCTGGAATGACGATGACGTCACTGTAGTCAATTCGAAATTTGGACAACAGGGCAGCCATGTTCCTCTGTTCTCTCCCCAACTCGTCCTTTCTGCTGGTGAGACTGAATATCCTTAACGTGCAGCCCGCATATTGCTTTCTCGTCGTCAGAAGGTATGGGAGAAGAATACTGAGACCACCGTCGTCATACAACCACCAAACATCAATCGTCCCTTTCTTTTGCTTCCGTTGAAATTGAGTGATGTTGGAGAGGACATGACTACGAAAGATAACGATAGAAAACGATTATTAAGTGAGGAAGTTTTAATTTTTCATGTTTAGGTCTCTTGATTATGCATAAACCCCAAGTTACGCTAACTATTTTTTTATAATCCAGGCAATTTCAAAATATTTATCATAAACCTGAAGTGAAAGCTGCTGTATGAAAATGTGCCTCTGCAGGAAACTACCTATGAATGTCGTCTATTTAGTAATTACCGTGGGAGAATGGCTCCTCCTGGCCCTTTGTACATCGCACTCAAGGAGTGCTTCCTCGACTTTTTATTGGAACTGAAGCCGACAAGTTGATTGTTGACGACTTGGTCTGGAAGCGTTTTCCGCTCCACTTTCGGAGACCCGGGAGGACTGCTGCTTTCACTGCTTGTCCCATCTGCAAAATGTATACTTTGTAGCTTTACTTTGAACTATTTTTTGGATCACCGTCCATCATGGACAAAAACCTTTCAAGTAAATCTATTGAGTGGGTTTATTTCTTGTATTGTATTCATAAGTGTAGTAAAAAAAATCGCCACACCAAACTCACACGCTTTGGTTACATTATCATGCTTCTAAGCCACGCAAGACACACGATAAACTCACCAACTTGAACAGAGTAAGGCGAAATATATTGCAATACTGCTGATCTTAAACTTCTGGAATCGGCTAACAATAACGAATGTGAGATTATAACACTTGGCGAATTGTAAAAATACTGTAATAACTGAGTTCTACGGACGTAAATTGGTATAAAAATGACACAATGATTTATTTACCTTGTGACAATTGGCTCTCGGATTGATTTCTAGGAATTTCCTTCTCCTTCTTTATTTCTTGCAGTTGTTGTGGTGTGAGTTGACCCTCTTCTTCGATGACATTAGAATAATCAAGACCTTCGGGAGCTCGGAGGATACCAACTGCCAAGTGCATGTCCAATGCCTCACTATAATACAAATAATTGATTTTCATGATTTTCATACTTAAATGTATTATGAGTTCAATGTGTATAAAAATGCATGCAAAAACAATCTTTGAACTCACTGAATGACGTTAAAATATTCCTTCAAATCTTGGCGATTGCCTTTCACCCAGTCTGCTTTATATCCCATGAGCACCTACAATTGATAATTAGCATTAGCGGTAGTATTTAAATTCCGAAGACTTTAAAGCATATTTCAGAGTTAATTCACCATATTGGGTCGTAATTTTCCAAGTCCACAGATTTGCATGATGGATTTGGCACCATGTTCGAAACTCTCATCTTCTACCAATGTGTAAAATCCCTTTTTCTTATGTCTCAACAACCAACTGTAAGTTTAGTAGTTATGTTTACTGATCAAGTTAAGATTATTCTCATTTTTATGTAAGCTTACCTGTACGCTTGCCGTGCCAAAGCTGCCTTCACTTTTTGGCTATAGTGTCCCTGCCCAAGGTAAGCACAATAAAATTAACGCTTGTCCCTTTGTAGATTGATAAAGTGTCAAACGATGATATTTCCGCCTATTACCTTCACAACGTGTCCACAAACCATTAAGGACAAATTTTTTACTATCAAATAAGCAAAATCAATCAGCGGGGGTCGGTTTCCTGGCATTCCAGTCATCACGAGAATTTGTGGTCTGTAATTTTTGACGTGTTCTTCTACATAATTTAGATCTTGGATTGACTTGAGGGCAGAATTAAAGCTCTGTGCTTGAGTGGAAGAGCCCCAGTTGACCTCTAAAATGATCAACAATCATGTGAACTATTAACTTGCATACAAATTTACACCGTTGATTATTTATCCATACCCGGTTTACGATACGATACGTAAAGGTAAAGGCTCAATACGCAGGCAACTGTGGCCAAAGCCGTGGGCCAGTTCAAAAGAAACTATGACAAAAGTAATTCAGAGGGAGGTGTATTATTGATCCCAAGTGTATTATATATTTTATCATTGTGTTTAATATTGTTTAAGCAAGTCAATGAAATTAAGAACAATTCAGAGGAAAATTCAGACTTGTCATATTGGATACTAGCATAAATTAACACATTTGCTAATTAAAGATAAAAATGTATACTAACCATTACAGCAATACACAGAACGCATCCGAGCAGACTGACCCAGGCATTATAATATTTGAAAGCTGGTCTCCACCCAGGACTGTGACTAATTGATGCATCTACAAGGTTTTTTTATTTTTTAATTATAAAAAAAATATCACGAAATGACATGTATACTTACGGAACACTGAGAAATTGATTAGCGTATATGCCATAAGGAAAAAGTTGGAGAGCAGTGGGCTATAATGCAAAATATAGCATAAA
The DNA here is from genome assembly GCF_002217175.1 of Folsomia candida. NCBI lineage: Eukaryota > Metazoa > Arthropoda > Collembola > Entomobryomorpha > Isotomidae > Folsomia > Folsomia candida. The sequence goes on along the minus strand of NW_019091193.1, from coordinate 19,770,277 downwards.
CATTCAGATCCTATTGTCCATAATTATGATTACTTACGCAATTGCATTCAGTTCAGCTAAATAAATAGAAATATATTTTTAGTGAAATTCTCATTGTTTGAACCTTGCTGTGAAAATCTAACCGTAAATAAACTTACCAATAAGCAGACATCCCAATGAAATCACAAACACAAGACAGTATCCACGGACCTAATCACAAAAGAATAATTAGATCATAATGACATAATCCTTTAACACGATTTGCGAAAAATGACTCTATCGTAATAAAGAAAATAAGATAACGTACCGGGTCATTGTTTGCTCCATATCTTCAATAAGCACAAAGTAATGAATTAAGACTGCCATAATGTAATAATTAACATGTGAAAAATAAAGTAGTTACATACCCCTTAGCAAAAAAGTGAATGACGGGATACAGCTTATCCTTGCACAGGGCCTTGTTGTGAATAGTAAAATTCAAGTAAGTTGCATGCACCGATAATTACAATTAAAAAAACTGTCAAACTCAATTTAAGGACTAACCTGGAACACCCGAGGGGCTCCCACTAAACTGGCAATAGCTGAGGACAACGTTGCCGCAAAACAACCGGCGTAGATCTGAATTTGATATAAGATATAAATCTTGGGATACAATATTATTATAAAGCTAAATGTATGGTAACTCTGGTGCATACCAGTCCTCCAAAAGATGAGATCAATTCCATGACCTGCAATATACAGAGGTTACGTTATGAGTGGCAATGGGACCACCACAAGCCATCCAGATCCAGCGACCCACACAGTTTAATAGACTAACTCATCCTCAGTGCGCTACTTGGACCAATATTATTAATATTACGTCCAAGTGTCTATTGATCTATCAAACTGCGTGGGTCATAATAAGGTCTGAATGGTTTGTGCTCTCCTTGTTAGTCATAAATTGATAAGTGCGTAGTTTAGAAAGCCCACCTGGGCACTGTTGTAAAGCCCATATTCGCAATCTCGGTTCGTGCAGTTATCATACGCAATGAAGGTCTCGTCCTGCAGCACGGTCATCTCACTGTACACGGTCAAATTGTACTCTGTCAGGTTTCCACTCGCCTCTCGCATGGCACATCCTCCCATCATGACGGCATATCCAATGTAGGACAGGTACGTGATCGTGATGGCTAGCAGCGTCCCCTTTGAACATCATAAGTTCAAAGTTAGTTATTAAAATACTGTTATTGTTGTATTAAATATTAGAAAAGTCCAGTACTTTGGGAATCGCGCTGGCTGGGTCTTTAAGATCACCGGATAAATTGGCACCTATAACGACATTAATTTTAACGAAATTGTGTGAGAACCTTTACTTGATTTGTAACGATATTTATTAGCGTACCAGCAACGATGCCAGTTACAGCAGGAAAAAAGACGCCAAACACCGTCCTGATAATAGGTTTTTAATTGGCTACAGTTTATTTTATATTTTACATGCGTTTTGTATTTTACCAAAAATCTTGTTTTGTGGTATCCTCTCCGTATGCCGTTCTATAATCGGACCAAAAGTTTGTGACGAAAGTCTCAGCTAGAAAGTGAGATTTATCATGGTGAAAGCAGCTCTTATATTATTTAAGTTGTACATACGTAATCTGCATTTTTGTGGAGACTGGGCTAAGCTCTTACCATTATATCCGGGAAAACCTTTGGCTTTTTCTAGGTCATCTACTGGCCTATTGATGGAATAAAAATGTACTTAATTTATTGAAAATTATGCTTCTTGTAATGCAATACCTACCCAATAAAACTTCCAATTATAAAATTGACCTTTATATAAACAAAATAAGGATTAATCTAACGTTTTATTCAATTTACTTTGAGAAAATATTTAAATGTACCAACCTGGGCTGCGACATCCATTCGAGTTGTTGTTCATGTGTGAGAAAATTTTGTAAAATTAATAATATTGTACAGCACATTGTCATCCATTAAAACCTAAATTTTACAATATGAGACATGCTGAGATGAGACTTGAGCCATTTCACATAAAACGAATGCTGCAGCATATCCAGCAAGTGAGACGTGTAGCAAAGCAGAGTACAATCCGACCGGATTATTTAATTCAATTGTTGTTTTAAAATCAATTTCACGAAATCTATTGTTTGAAATTATATCCCGTTTAAAAATGAGTTTATCGAAGGTGTGTTCTCCGGTCCGGAAAATTTATGTTTTTTAGATACAGAAGGTGATATCAAAATCAAGGAGTATAAAGCATAATATTGCATAATTTAAGTTAATTGAATGTGGTTGGTTAATTACCGGCAATCAGTACGACCAAAAGAAACATTTGTGTCTGTTAAAAAATGCATAAACTTTTAGAGTATGATACCTTTATTGCATATTAATAATTATCATCTTACTCTGGTGACCCAGTCCATTCCGACAAAAGCCAGTACCAAGATTGCGACGAGCACGCCCACGCCTATGACCCGAATATCGTTGGATCCACCGTCGATCAGTTGTCCCCAATTATTTGCCTATTATTTACAATAAGTTGTATATAATATTAGTACGCTATAAATACGTATAAAGTACGCTAAATGCTATACGGGTAAGTACTTTCAGCAAGTCGTTAAGTGATTCGCAGAATCCGACAATGTACAACGACACAGCAATAGAATTTGCAATGGTGAACATAAGACCAATAGCTGCAACGGTTATCATACGAGGTTTAATGTATAGTAAATATATACGTATTTATTAGGCATGCAATTTTATATAATAAATGGGTAACATACCTGCTCCGAATTCTGGACTATAAGTATAAAAAAGTGCATATCAAAAATAATTTAATTTTTTTGATAAATTCATTTCAATTTGAGATAGCCTACGAGAAATATTTGTAAATCTTACCCTAAACTCCGCGAAATCATGTAGTAGATACCTGTCAGGATACTATAATTAGCATAATGTAATATAATATAATCTCATGCAAATGTACATACATACTTAATGCAATAAAATCATTCATTTCAAGCTGGGTGCATATGCACGTATTATTAAGCACAACCATTTTCTTGTTACATACCTCCTCCTTTGATTTGTCCATTCGTTGAAACAGCGGACATCGAAAATGCAGTTATAAACGTGACCTATTGGAAATACAGATGAATATGCGAAATTTGGAATACAAACTATCACATATTGATTTACCAAATTAGCGAGTGAAATTAACAAGAATCCTTCCAAAATCCCTGCCTGCCCAACGCACCTGTAATTAATGTTCAACTAATTAATAACATCGTACTTGCAATATCACATATAAATATATTTCAATAACACAAATGCAACAAACATTTATCATTCTGAATAATGTGGATGCAAATATGTGCATTTACAAGTCTCTTAATTAATCTGAGGGGATAGAAATGCAATTTAATATCGGTCTCTATTAGTAGGAAAACAAAAAGTGCAAAGAACAATAAATTTTTTTTCTTTATAAATGTAAATATGCTGCATATCATTGTTTTCATGTATTGAGCATCTTTGTTGCATTTATGCATGTAATCTTTATTTCAGTTCAAGGAATATGTACCATGACAGTCGCAGGAACAGCATAACCCCCCTGCAAATTATCAACAATCAAAAATAAATTAATCATTAATCACGTAAAAAGCCAATAACTCATTTTCAAAATTAGCGTTAACTTGCCAAATGTTGAGCATGCATCGCATGAGCACGCCTTCCAACCAGCCAAATTTGATGACCTTGCCTTTCAAAACTTCTCCAGTTTCTTCGTCCATTGCTTTTGTCTGAAAGGACCAAATGACTTTTAGTTATGTTGAAGATCCCATTAACATTAAATTCTTTCAGCGTCACCACATTTTTTACATGAACATGAACATTTGTATATTATCCGCATGCCTTATTTAAACCATGTCCAGCAACACTTGACAGCAATTCTCCACTTTATTCCATGTATTATATCCACTCGTCTTACGATTAGCAAAAAATGTTGTGTCAGCACTACCAAAATCGTTGATTGAAGCCGTCTTTTTTACGTGTTAAGAAGGAGCACTAATAATTAAAATATATTGATGCCCCCTCTGTGTGTTCTTTCCATTGTTGCGTACTTTTCCTATCGATAATCTAGCTCTGTCTAGTTCTTAAATTTTTTAGTTTCGGTTTCATCCGGATAGCATCTTTTTTGTTCGCGATACTTGACTGGACTTTGAGTTCGTCCTGTTAAATGCGGTATCAATCATGCTATGTGAGTATGGTAATGTTTTAAATTTAACGTTGGAGTTCACTGGACCAGGTGTTCAAATCTATGTACATAAGATGACACGATCAATCATTATTGTTTAGAAAGAGGAATGTCAATGCCAATATTGCCACAAACAAGTAGGATCACGTATGCAAAAATGAACAAAATATTTCCAATGCTTTTTAGATTGCGTGTGAATTTTTTAAGGATGACATTTAATTCTATTACAATCAATGCAAATCTACTCCAGATCACACTGCTTTTCCCAATATTCATAATTCAAATCACAACATGCAATAAACATTCCAAAGCTTCGATTCTGCAAATGGAACTATTTATGATGCACACTAGTTTAATAAACGGTTGTCGATTTACAGTGATTCCTCATAAACTTTGGTGGTCGTTTCATAAAATCAATTGCCACCACGATATAATTTAATGACCATCCAGTGAGATTTTAATGGCAACAATGTCCCGAGGATGAAACAGCCACTGCATGCTGACTTACAACATGTATCCTTACCAAATATAGCAGCATTTGCAGTGATGCATGCAAAATCGTGTAATGCTTCATGACCTTACCCGCTTCTTTTTTTATACATATCGTCTAAACACGGGGCAAACTTCTTTGTGCACCAAATTTTCCGTCCAACTCATCCCATTGAATCATAAAGTGTCATAAGACGAGTGAGTTCACATGCATATTACTAGCTTCATATGCCTCGTCACCAGACCAGACAGACAAGAACGGGCATTTTTTATCGTCGTTCATCCCCTACAGTGCAGATCCAAGTGAATACAAGCTTCTTCTTCCGAATTGAATGTGATTCATTCTTCCTGTGAAGAATAAGCATGCAGACTTTCATAACTGCAAAACTGCTTCTTCATAGTTTACTGCTGCCGTGCGAATATATGTATCTGTGTAATCCGCATGTTGAGCAGTATTGCAAATAAAAGAATCAAAAGATAGGAATTTCGCCAGGATGACAAATGCTTCTTTATAAGCTAAATCAAGTGGTGGAAAAGTACCATGGCATTACACAAGTCTGAGGAGACTGAGAGCTCTTTCCGCGTATCGCCCATGAAATAAGTACAGGGAGGCATTCAGTGTGTGCATGAACGAGTACAAATTTGATGCACATTGTCCACACTTCTCGAGTCAGTCGTTGCCACAAAAATACCTACATCAGAGTCATCATTAAACAAGCACGACTCCGGAAATGGCTTGACTGGTGCTGGAAGTTAAACGACTAGGATTATTCTAGAATTCCAGCCTAATTAATATGCTTTGATTCAGGATTCCTCAGTGCAAATCCAGGCTATATTTCTTGCTGGCCAATGCACCCACATAAATTTGTATAGCATTTTTGTTGTCTGATTTGATGTGCTATTCAGTACACATAAAACACCAAGACAGGTGTAAAATAACATGCAGACGAATAGGAGCCACTCATCTAGTATTGGCAGTTATATAACGAAATAGGATGGTGAAGCTTATCTGTATCATGCACTTCCAATCCTGCAATTAATGCATTCCACTTCACCTCATTGACATGGCCATGCTGTGATATGGATGCGTTGGAACAGATTGCAATCCTCATGTATGCAGTATGTAGAGGAATGCACTTTCGATTAAATTACTGCCAGTCCCATCACCTGGCCCGTCCTAACATTCAGCACAAAACATCTATTGACCAGTAATTCTGCCTAAACAAATGTCAATGAACACTTGCACTTGCATCGTGTTCGCATTGTCTTTCCATCCTACATTTACATACACTTGCATTTGTATTCCTACTTATTAGCTTCCGTATTGTTTGCATAACGAGCTTGTGTAGATTAAACACTTGCGTATTTATAACTCACGACTAAAAAAGGGATCCTAATTTTCTTTAGGAAAAACACATTTAATTTGAGCTTTGCTGTTTCAACCAATAGCTGACCAAAACTTAAGTCTTTCGGATTTCGAAACAAGCTCTAAACAAATAATATCAGAGGTGAAAGCCTGCATCAACTAGTCGTGTCATGCATGACAAAATACAAATGCAATAATTATTACTTTTCCTATGCCAGTAGTAAGGCAGATTTTCATTTAAAAATTTGTAGGGCTCAAAATTTATACCTAACTAATAATCATAAAAATCTATAAAAGGCTTTAAAATATATTATGGGTGTAACGGTTTGGTTACATCTCATTCTTCAATCCTTAAACAAGCAATTTGCCATAAATTAAAAAGATGTAAGACAAAAATAAAAGTCGTCCTCATGCTGAAGTGCATAGTTGTTAGAAGTTTGCTTAGGTACAGTGATAAAATAATTTCTGAGATGGTAAAATTAGCTACGTCTAGTCGGTTATAGTAATAAAAAATTGTAATTAATTTGTAAGATACGACAGCACACACTGTAAAATATGTCGTATAAACATCAATGTCATTAATCCGGGTACTTTCAACTTTACAATATAAGTATTTAGTTGTTTTAATCAACAACGCCCCACAGAGACAGGCACAAACACACCTTTTAAAACAATGACTCAAGAGATGAGATTTGTTGTCATTAATATGGAATTCTTGTTGGCTAATCTCAACCAAGTGACGAAAACAGGAAAAATATATATGTATATGATATGAATGTATGTACATATTTAACAATTATATTTATTTTTTGATTGATTAAAAACCCAATCAATCAATCAATCAAAAAATAAATATAATTGTTAAATATGTACATGCATATATATCAGAAAAATATGCACAGAAAACATATCCGGCTGGCATGGACTATCCTATCGTTTACTTAATTCCTAATCATACACAATTATAAACACTTGTAATCACAAACAATTGGGGTGCATCTATTTATGTGGTTTCATAAAAGTAATATGAACCTGTTTATATTAAACAATAATTTGCATAATCTGCTTTTCCTGTTGGAATATTTAATAACGTCACTTCCATCGCCAGAAATTTGACGATTATTCTCGACAGTTTCGATCGAGTAATACTACACGTTCCAGAATTAATATAGGTACTTAAATGCATATGTACTTATTTTTCCCCTTACGCACAATGCAAATGCATGCATAAATCAACTGAATATATATCTTCCAACTACACATTATTATTACAACATTCTTCTTTTGTCCAACATTTGTTGACATTATTATCAGATAACACGACCTGGCGACACACCTAAATCCCAAAATGTACAGGATATCGGCAATGGCACATTTAGATCACCTTCATTGAATTTTCTATCAAATCATATAATGGGAAGCTACGTAATATGACATTAACTAAATATGTACATTACATGCAAATGTACATGAAACAACCGAATGTAAGTTCGTTTTTATTAAGTAATTAACAACAAAAGGTTATATAATTTCGTCGAGACAATTGACATCCTCATACGTCGACAATTACTTTGCTTTTTGATAAATAAATGCTACGATCTTTTAGAACATTACACATCTAAATCAAGGTTGCAACTAATTAACATAGCGGAAATATGTGATATCTACCATTTTTGAAACCGAAGAATATATGTCCCCATTTTATCCATGTATTGTCCTTTGTCGTGCTCTCTTTTGTGGGTAAGAACACTGGACAAATAGCTAACTAATGATGAAGATAAATTGTCCAATAACGATTCATACAAATAAATACATAGATTCACTAACACATAATACGTACACGAGTCGAGAGTCCTTGTTAAAATAGAGAAGAGAGAATCCATTAAAACTGCAACGAATCTAAACTGCTAATTTTGTGTCTGTACTGGACACATGTTCGTTTGTGGGGAGATAGAACATTTATAAGAGTGCAGAGGAAATGAACACCGTCAAACCATTTGAATTGGACAGTCATACAAAACCACAAAGTGTCACAAGAGCAGTGTCATCGTTTGGGTTCTTTACAAATGAAATTGAGCGTGTATGAAATCCGACTATATGTAACAAACCCTGATATAAGTTTACATAAGACTTTACACAAGGTTTGTAATTTGTAAGCGGATGATAAAAGTGCGTGATTCTTCCAACCATTGCATAAACTCTACAGTTTAATTAACAACTTATTACGAATTTAAATGGTCACTCGCTACAACGAACTATATCCGACTCAATCAAATTAACAAACGGACTAATTGGGTGGATGAAATAGAATAAAGGGTCTTTATGCAATCTTTATATAATATTGGACATGTCAACAGTGAGCAGATCACAATGGTTGATGTGCATAATATTACGTAAAATTACGTAAAATTACAATGATTTAAAATCATCAATTCTGAAGTTATTCGTAATTTTTATACTTCCAAGTACATAGTTCCAATTATGTTATTTTTTGCTGTAAAAGGTAAATGTTTCCCCTACAGTAAACCAAGGCCTGGAGGTCATTACTGGACGTAAAAGTTCTGAAGAATACGTTAAGAGTCTTATGCAGCCAAATTTTTGTATTTATTTCCAACTTGAATTCTGAATATTTTGTGAATAATTTAGGGATTAGAAAAATATGCAGGCCCAACCAAGATCCCAAATACACGTCAGTCCAGAAGTAAAAACTAGTTTGGACTTTACAGTGACCAAAACAAGTATATTCCCAGTAAAATTCTCGTCGTATTCAGCATTTTTTACAAATTGTTGGGATGCAGATGCAATTAATCTATCACGACTTTATCCGACCTTTAACATCCAGATTTTTCTAGTAATAATGGGAAAATACTGGAGGTATAAAATTCTAATGAGACGATAAAAACAAGGCAAAAGTGAGAAGACGACAATCATGTTTTCCAACTCTGTGTGCAACGAGCATGTCATAGAACTCTGTTAACTTGTTGTTCGTCTGACCTCATGGCCCATTCAGAATAAAAATGTAATAAAATCTTCAATATTTGTCACTATAAATTCTGAAAATCTCATTGCCTATCGTGCGAGCTGGTGAGCTGTATCTGGTTTGGTTTCCTAAAAATCTATGTGCGTCACAAACTCGAAGTCGACAAATGTGCCATTTTTGGGAAATAAACAACTAGTTGGCACCAAAACGATGCAATGAAAGTGAACTGAAACACTAATTGGGAATGAAATATTGTCAATATCAGTAAGAACAGTGTCTAGTGCTCAATGTCGGAATCCAATTATGACGTTGACTTTATGGCCAAGGGAATTTCTTTGACTCCAATTTGCAATCCGCACAAATATTTTACATAAATGGCGTAAAATACGGAACTACATACATGCATATAAAACGACCTGTTGCTCTTGGCCGGTAATACTTATGCTAATCGTCTGTCTTTCTTTAACCAGTCATCTTTCACTGTAAGCCTCTTGTCGTGGAGTCGAAAATCGATTGGCATACATAAAATCATTCCGGCTCGTCAAGTACTGAAGTCTTTGGGACATCAAATAAATTTCCTTTCATAACAACATTGGTGTACGAAATACGAATCATGAGTTCCAGCAGAATTAACCACCCAAAACAAAAATGTATCAAAAATCTCTGCATTTTTTCTCAACCATTCTGGTGTATCAATAGTCAACAAAAGGTGGGAGGAGGACATGGTTTGTTGTTTGCAGTATATGCAATATACATGTGTATTTATGTACCTGCGTACACAGTATAACCATGAAATTCTATGGTCTGAAATGGTGTAGCAAGCTTTTCACCACGATTCTTTGTGTGTAACTAAAAGACTTTTCGACGTGGAAACGTAAATGAATCCGCGAAGAATATGATAAATAGAGATTCCCATTGCGTTCCGTGTAAAATATAACCTTTTCAAACCGTATTATGCTTCTACGGTAGAAGTTCTACCTGGTTGCTTTACTAGCGACTATTATTAACTCAATCTTCGGTCTTCAGCTTGTTTCTTCCTATTCAGTAAATCTTTCAATGAGTTTTTCAAGAGTTAAAACAGAGATCATATCACCTCCAAACTTTTTGAACAGGTAATCATTGCATTAATGTGAACCGCACCTAAACTTCGGGCCTATAGACTAGTGCCTAGAATGTACTAAAAAATTAAAATTTACGATCGTATGGGTTTTATTACTTGGGGTTTTCCCACTAGAGTTCCTGCTTATTTTATTTAAATTTGTGGCTCCCAAAATAAAATTGCTTGTCACATTACCGGCAAATAATAATATTTGTGTTTCTATATTTCGTTCTGACATTACTATACTTTTTGAATGACCTCCTAGGTACACACCGATCCGTAAAACTGACAATGGAGGTCTCCCAACGTATGCTCACAGATTTGGACCAAATTAGCGTCAATCGATCACAAATATAATTAGTATGAAATTTGCAAATGAAACTATCTGCCAATGCGCAGGTTTGGCGGAGATATTTGCAGTCAAAGCAGAGAAAATGCGCAGGAAATTTGGAAAATGAAAAATATGCCAGCCTTTTGGTGCGTTTTCTCCTCTTTTTATGCAAATATCTCCGCCAAACCTGCGCATTGGCAGATAGTTCCATTTGCAAATTTCATACTAATTATATTTGTGATCGATTGACACTAATTTCGTCCAAATCTGTGAGCATACGTTGGGAGACCTCCATTGTGAGTACATGTTTAACTAGTTTTGTCGTAAGGTTCTCGTGTGTGCTACTAGATATTACCATCTTCTGCTTTCATGGGCCTATTTCCTTTCTGCATTGGTTTTGCATGCCATGTGTACAGTTGAGTTGATGAGGATGAGGAAGTAGGCATGCAATTTAATATCAAGCCGAAAACTAAGAGGTCTAACCAGTTTATATTTTTTGTCAATGGCTGGTTTGGTCAGCCAGTACGGCATAAAAGATTACGTGTATACTGCCTGCATTCTTGAATGCAATATCTCAATTGCACATATGTATGTACATACAGTAACCATCCATGAAGAGATTTGGGTGCCTAGAGTCTCGTCTTGTCGTATGTAAAGTTATGACGAGAAACATGCAACAGAAGCATGATTGTGTCTTCTGCTGGCATGAGCATGAATCGTTTGAGATATTTATGAGGTAAGAATGCACATAAACGAGGCAGTGTGAGACAAGTGCCTTCCAACAAGAATGCAATTGCAAAAAACACGTTGCATACCTTCTCAGTGTAAGTAGCATTATGGAGTTCGTCCAGCGTGGGCCTGGGGGCGGCATGAACGCTCAAAAGGTCTCTGTAATTGTCAAGGGCTGGCAAGGCTTCACGCGTCAGTTGTCCCAAGCTCTTGTGGTAGCGGGTGTCGTAGACGTAGGTGTACTGGTTGGGGGACAGCCCATCGTGAGGGGACGTGGCCTCCGGTGGGGGTGACAGCGTGTCCTCCGATTCTAGCGTCCCTACCCGATTTACCTGAAAACGGCTGTTCCCATCGTTCATCTCCGCTCCAGACGCCTTGCTGATGCTCAACTTCCCCGTGTGTGGCATCTTCAACATTTGGCTCTCAAACAATCGACGAATCTACACCTTAAGTCTTTGTGTAAGCCCCCTTAATCGTGTTGAAGGCTTAGGTATGGTTTTTCTTGCGGCCACTCTGCTATACGCCCACAAGTTTCCGTGGATGTTGGTGACACAGGAGTAAGTCTATTTCACTCTGAGGAGTGTCAATCCTCCGGCAACAGAGAATATGTATGTACGAAACTCTTAAGTAAATACTTGAGTTGAAAGTAGTTTGCTGCTAAAAATTCAGACAAATCAAAAAACACTTTTAGACTTGATCTGTCGATGTTAACTCGAAGTTGCCTAAAGTTCTGGAGACTGGTTTGTTGATATTGGAGGATATTTCTGGTTGGTTTCTGTATCCGAGTTTCCGAGTAGAAACACCAACTACTAGTTTTTTAGCAGGAAGGAGGAAGCCGGGTATTAAGAAGAACCGGATAGAGGGGAGTCGTGGTGGGTAAGAGCTTTCGCCAATGCCAAACTAAAAGCAAACTCTTCGTCTGCTCGCTAAAAGTGTAAATATGAACTAACCAGTTGAACGGAAAGGGCCACTCGTTTTATACTTACGCAAGTTTTTGGTTGGATAAAACGAATGCTGGTGGTGGGGTGGGAGTTAGACAAGCAGAAGCAATTCAGCAGCATCAAGCAGCAATACGCTTTTTCTGATGATGGTATTCGCATTGTACTCATTTCATTATTACAATGAAGGATGAAGATGAGACGAGGGAGATTATTGAGACTTTGGTGGATGGGCTGACTGAGTTGATGATGATTAGTTTCAGCCGCATCTCAAAATTGTTAACCTGCTCTTGCGACCAGTACCCTGGTGCTGGTGATGCAGATAAGAAACTGATTGATGGGTGGATGGAATGGTACATTATTATTGTAAATCAATCCAGCAAGACAGTGACTACCTACGTACACATGTACGTACTTGTGTATGCACAATATTAACACAAATCAAACGTTAGAAATACAAGTCACTTTTGAGCTTTCTACATATGCACAGACTTGTAATTATGAATTTACTTGAGAAAGAAAAGTTGGATAAACTAGTCGTACGATGGGTGGCGAGTATTCCTTGTGAGGGGAGAGGGTCACTAATTAGAAATGTAATCGTACATATTTCCACAGACACTTATTTTTTTACTTGACGGTTCAGCCCTCCATCTTTTCATACCTTTTATTACTCCCTATTTACAAGTTCAAGTACAAGCATTGGCAAATGCTAAGTTTTTCGCTTGCAATTTTCAAGGATGGAAGTACCTCTCCCTCACGCTCTTACATAAGTGGAATGGAACAAAGACTTCCCCTCCGCAACTGCTATGCATTGTTACACATGTGTGAATCATATATGCAACCATGAGGTTAGTGGTACTGCTCTTACACATCAATACGTCTACTTCTTTATTCTCCACATTTCCGAATGATGTATCGTACATGCTGAAAAGGGGACATGCTGGATATTGCCCTCACAAAATTGTGCAAAAAATGAACCATTTGAAGTTGCAGTCCCAATTGAATTTATTTTTGTACTTCAGTAGTGCAAACATACAGCTCAAAGATGTATTTATTTTAAGAACATTGAAACATACATCCGCAGATGTGTAGCTATTTATCCTGTCCCTTAATTTTGCAATTCTGCTGTATTAAAAAGTTTAAAAATAGCAACCTCAAGGCGTAATATGAAAATAACTCACGCTCTACAACGCGATCAATACATACTGAGTTTCCAATTCTGTTGAGGGCAGAAAGTCCTAATATTTACGTCAGACGTGGAAGTACGTATGTATGTAATTCGTACAATTCTTGCCAACCCGGACAAAATTTGAAGAAGTGGTGCCTAAAAGTTGATGTCAGCTTAATGTAATTTAACGATAACGACAATGTATAAACAATTTCCAATTTTCCCAATCATGCATAATCGATGTCTCACATAATCTAATCTGTTAAGCATGTAAATCCAGTAGTGTCCACATGTCAACATTATAAATCTCTACCACTCTCGCATGACACTATAATATGTCCTGAATCGATTGTCTCATTGATCGATACACATATCTTGCCAATCAGTTTTTGTAGTAAAATTCCAGTAAACTGTCAATCAAACTTCAATACCTAAATCCTCCCCTCTTTTGAACCCACTTGATAACAACAACAATTCCGTGACCATATTGGCGAGCGTCGTTGATATAACCCTAATTCCATGCTTTGACATATTGCATTCCTATACATTCAACATTCATTCATGGCATGGACTTTATGACTCAAGCGACCAGCATTATTATTTTTTACAATGATATGGAGCCATGTAATTGTTTTCCTAATACAAATGTACATATGTACATGTTTGTGACAGTGTGTAATATCATTGAGTGGAAATTCCAGCAGAAAATGTCAAAATGTTTCGGATTTTGTTCGATACTCATACATCACAAAGTATACGATTGTTCGCTAAGTCATATCGCAATATTCGCAATGCGCAGTCGATTATACATACGCAGATACATGTGTACCTGCACAAATCAATCTGAATCACTTAATTTATAAAATATTTATATTTTGTTGTTGTATAACTTTCCTGAATTTTTACTCTTAAGTAGCAATTTTATATAATTTGGAGTATATTTGTAAACCACTTTTGCATGAAAACTTTTGAAGTTCAAATACATACTGTAGTGCATGATAGTAGTAGGATAGTTGTGTGTATCCGATGGGTAGTATCTTAGCATTGGTAAATACAAAATGCATAAAAGATAGTATTAGTGAGGGCTCTAGCGACGAATAATTAACCACCACGATATAAAAGATACAGAAAGAGATGTTCCACGTCACTCACAGATGGAGTAGGAGTTAACTCTGCGAGTTTGCCATTTAGTTTAACATTGAGGGCTTCTGGCGACCTCTCGTATGTGACGTGGAGAGTCATCCCCCTTACTTGCTTAACAAAGAGCAGAGTGCTTCTTCTAATTCTTTCTATTCTATGTGTGTATCTAATAATGTTGTTTCAATTTATGTCTGTTTGGTACCATTTGACGACATAATTTGTGTCGGGTATTATCGGGTATGCCGTATTTACCTTTAGGAATACAACATAATATGTAAATACACGGGTTGGGGAAATTGAGATAAATTTTATTTCCACTATTTACTGAAGCCGTCATCTCAATGTATGGTTTATCACCCTAAATGTCATTCCATAAATTATATAAACGCAACATTCTTTTGCGACACCAAAGTTCCCAAGTTGGTTTCCTTCATTCATTTGATTCTGAAAACGGAAGGAGTTCAAGAAGCGCGTGTGACGGCAAATGTCAAATTTCATGCTTCGGAGCGTGCACTTAAAACAAACAGCGATGTACACGGACGACGACGTCTTACTCCTTCCGTCGTCATTCTTTCGCCCACCAACCTCTAAACTAGAGCAAATATTATCATTTATCATTGAATAGCTTCTCACGAGGACGGGGAAAGTAAGGAATATGGAGCGACTTACTTTATATATAGCTCTCACATAAGATATGTTTATACAGTGTCTGGATGACTACCTCTTCTGCACTTTTTCCCGTTATCAACATAAAATACTCTCTGCATGCACACAATTACTACCCATCTCTACTTCCTTTCCTTTTCGGGAGACTGGTTTTCAAAATATCGTGAGAGAGAAGAAATACATAGACACAAAGCCGAACGGATCCGAATTCAGTTCCACTTTTTTCAGGGAAGAGAAGAAGTGTTGTTTCCATTTGCTACATTTTAACAGCCACATCACAGAAGAACGAAATGGGAACTACTACTGGAGTCCCTTCAATTTCGAGGCTCTAATATTTGTAATTATGTACATGCGAATCCCTATGAAAATATCATCTTTAATCAAACTTGGTCCTGCCACTATATGCAGGATTGCGAAAATTGCATAGCTATGAGAGGAACGGAGTGTTGATTTGGTCGTTTCTCCTCCCCCTCGTCGTCGTCGTCTGGTGATAATGGGGAGATTGGGAGATACAATCCTTGAGGTGGGAGGACGTGGGACACAGGTTCCGGTTCTTCTTCTTGTGATGTCTGCTTGTCTGGGTGACGAGATTGTAGAGGGAAGTGAGAGAGGTGGAGATAGAAAGAAGAAAGTGAGTCCGGGCAACAATCCGAGACCGACCCATCATCATCCGAATCCACCACCACCACTTTCACCTGTTATCCGCTCCTCGCCCTCAGAACTAGAACGTCCTCAGCCTCGACAACAACTTTATCTCTCACCACCGTCGTCCTCCCTTCACTTCCAGGCCAAGTAGCCCAATATTAGCCATCAACGCGCGGTCCACCCCCATCCAGCCCATCCTTCTCTACTCTAAAACCTTCGGAAAAGTCTGACCTGGAACGGTTGTTTGGTGATCAAAAGCTCCAAACTCTGCTTTGTTTCACGCGTCAATTTAATTTCTGCAGGAATCACACATTTTCTGAAACGGGGGAGAGGAATGTGGAGAAAGGAAATTGACGAAAGTAGTGGATAAGTAAGTAAGGAGAGAAAGTCGTCTTTGTGGTGCATAGAGTGCGAGAGACACAACGAGTAAACTCATACTTGGTCCAGAGGGAAATTAGAAGCACACCGGTGAAAATACTATTCTCTATGCGTTATAAAACTTGTAAATTGTTTTTCGAATGATCTGAAAGTGAAGGAAGAACGATCATTATTCAAATCAAGTCCCTTGTACTGGCAGTGCTGCATCTAGTGTTAAACAATAACAAAATAGACTATAAAACAGGTGAGCCTAAATTTTTGGAATCATCATAACCTAATGTTGTTGCTAACTTGTTAACAACTTTATACCGGTGTTGCCTGGATTGGGCATCCATTGCCAACTACAATAATATTGTCACTCTTTGACCTTTATTACTTGATACTACATGCTTATTATTACTGTAATTTTTATTACTACGTCATTTCATTATCATGTAAATAATTTATCCAATGATGTCCAAGCTCATGAACAAACAGGTTATAAATGAGTGAGGTCAGTGTTAGTAATTACATATTACAATTATTGCAATATTACAATCGGTCAGTGGCTTCAGAGGTCAGAAATATTATTAAATATTAATAATAACAGTGACGAGATTAAAGAGGAGTGCACACAGACAATATTCCTGTTTGGTTTTAGGAAGGTCGTCGTTATTTTTAAGTTATTTATGGAAATATTTATATGACATTTTAACTGATAATGGAATATGTCGTAGGCATATAATGAAGTTTGAGATTTATATAATTCTTGCATGCAATAGTAGAAGAAAAGCACCAAGACACAAGAATGAGTCAGACTTATAATAACCTATGCATATGTTTTCAGAAATGACAAGTACTTCAAAATAGCATGAAATTACTACAAGAAGTATCTCACCAAATAAGAACAAAGATCGTTCATCCGTTGAGTAACTGCTTAAACCTGAGTCTGCGAAAGAAACAGAAAGAAATATCAAAGGTAGTTCAACAGGAATGTCAAGTTCTGCAGCCAAAATATACAACAAAAGCAGGAGCATCATCGCCAACATCAACAGATTTCTTCTACTGCAGCCCAACCCATTCTCTCTGTGGTAGTCGAAGAAATTCTAAATCTAACACACATTTTGCTGTACAACAACCAATAACTTTTAATAACTGCCAAAGGAATTCATCTACGACACCAACACCAACTGCATCACCTCTCCCTTTGTTGTCCACCCTGGCTTCTCTCAACGTCAACAAATCTACCACGACTACTGCCAGCAACACTGCCCCAAGTTCGAGTGGAACGTCCGCACCAAGTGGTTCGAGAACAATGGCATCAACTCCTGTCGGAAATGACGAAGCCCTCTTAGCAAGTGCCCGGGCATTTATTCCATCCTTAACTAACGCCATGCACAAGGGCCAGGCAGGCCGAATTATGGTCATTGGGGGCAATGAAGAGTATACGGGCGCCCCTTATTTCTCTGGAATTTCCGCATTAAAAGTAGGAGCGGATTTAGCTCATATTGTTTGTGTCAAAAATGCTTCACCTGTGATCAAGTCATACAGTCCCGAACTTATAGTTCATCCCATTCTGGATAGTGATAACGCCGTAGAGCAGATAATGAATTGGGTTCCACGAATGCACTGCATCGTAATTGGTCCCGGGATGGGTCGAGATCCCAAAATTCTCAATGTCGTAGCTCAAGTAATTGAAAAGCTGAAGGAGCTGGATAAACCCATGATCATTGATGCTGATGGACTTTTCCTCGTGACAAGCAATGTTGAACTTATTAGAAATTATTCAAAGGTTATATTGACCCCGAATTCCATGGAGTTTTCACGCCTTATCAGTGCCGTCCTGGGGGAAGAGGTAAAACCAGCTCCCTCTGCTTCAGCTGAAAAAGTTAAAGAACTTGCAAAAGAGCTAGGATATGTGACAATTCTACATAAAGGAGCAACCGATGTGGCGTCAAATGGAAGGTATTGTTGTTAAAGTATTTATTGCGTGCAATATGCCAATCGATTCCTAATTTTCACTCGTAAGAGCGTCACACATTCCCATTATATACATATATATATCTTAAAATCCGATTTCAGACTCGTAGTCTGCTGTGCTGGTGGAGGTTCTAACAGAAGATGTGGAGGTCAAGGGGATCTTCTTGCTGGAGCCTTGTCCGTCTTATTCCATTGGGCGATTGCATTTGGCGACAGAGGGGATGCTCCTGCTCCACCCGAACTTTTGGCTGCATATGGTGCTTGTCGACTCACGCGAGAATGCGCCCGCCTCGCTTACTCCCAGAATGGGAGGTCCACCACCACGTCAGACTTGGTTCGACTTATCCATCAAGCCTTTTCATTCCTATTTGGCCCCTGACCTATCTCCACTTCCACGCCTGCTTTACCCCATCATCATCAAATGTTGATGCGAAGACGCCAGCAGCACACCAAACACTAATAAAAGTATGATTTAATTCCAATTTTAATTAATAAAACAAGATACAAGTTATGGACGGATACACATCAATTATTCAAATTCACAGTGCCATCACATGGACAGACTTATGCATTCATTAATTCCTTCCGATTGTGTTTACTTATCCTTAGTTTACCTACTCATACATACTTACATATAACTTTACATTCAGACAAGACTCATGGGTGTAAAGTAAAACGTTCTTAAAGGTGCCTTTAATTTCCCAAAGGAATTTCAAAATAAAGTTAGTTTAGTTTAAACCTATATGTTTCCTCTTTGGAGAAATTGCATTAGAATTGCACTAATTGTGTTTGATAAAGTCAAAGTTAAGCTTATTTATGGCAAGTTGGCAACCTTAGCTAAAAACGTCTCGTCCTTTCTGTATTATGCACTGCGCTCTCTTTATAATTAGAAAATACTATTCCCAGAGGACCCGAATTAGAATAAGAATTTTTGGGAGAACTATTCAGAGTAAATTATAATTAATACGTAACATGAAAACCAAGGTCTTTCTTCATGTCAGTCAAAAGTTTTAATCTTCTTAATTTTTTTCTTTTGATTGGAGCAACATAAACTCTCGCTTGGATGAATGTGGTAGACCTGCTACGATTTTTAACATAACTTTGTTAAACATATGAATATTCACTGGTTTGAGACATACCAGTTCCGCATGAATTTTAATGTTGATCTCTGCATGTATTCTCTCCGTTTATCTGAATAATCTGCCTCAAACAACTTTAATCGGGTTTCTATATGTTTCTATATATTACCAGAGAAGAAGGGTTGCAAATCAAATCAGAGCAGAATTAATAAAATTCTATCACAACGGCACAATGAGGGAAATGCTACCAATCAAATCGCCTATTATTGAAGGCCTCTACTCGATAAATTTATAATAGAAATGGTTGAATTATATATTTGCATTCACAGTAAGGAAAGTCTTTTCATTGCAACTTTAAGTTGTTGAAAATCCTAAATAGCAAGAAAAAGAAGTGTCGAAAAAGAAGTTGAGAGGCTTGTCATCAGGTTAAGAGGAGAAAGCCAAGTTATATATTTTATACTTTTCAAGGCAACATTTATAATAACGCCAATGTTGACAGGTTTAAAATTCAGGTGTACATACATATTGCAAATTCTTTACCTTCGATCCACAAAATGTACTGCAAAGTACAAGTGAAAAAATATGAATTGAGTGAACATTTTTATTTTCTCTTGAATAAATTGTGTGTTCGTGACACATAGAATGTCTAGTCATATTTTTGGTCTCTCATACATTTAGACAATTACATTGTGTCAACTTTTTTAGCAAGCTTTAATTATCGCTACTTTCACTCAAACGAGTAGCAAGCAAAATAATTATATACGAGCTGCCTAATAGGAGAACTTGACTCTATTTCAAAGTTTAAGTTTGAGCAGGGTTTTATTTCAGGAACAAGCAGAGGAGTGATTATTGTTGCATTGGAGGAACTATCTCTCAAAATTTGGGAACTTTTAGGGTGCATAAAGTTCTAGGCTTCTTCTGTCACGAACTATGTATTGCACGTCTCCATATTACACGTCGACTGGATGGACTAAAATCGAAATGAAGCTAATTTCAATTTAAACCGAATGATTGAAACCAACCAAGGCAGAGTACGGAGCGTGAAGTTACGACCAATGTTATAATAAAATGTCAGTCACATAGCAAAATATAGTTGTACTAAAGGCTCTCGTCGACAGGTTTATATATGCGAGTCACTCAGTCGGTGGAGGCAGATATCCACCGGTGGATTTAGGCGATTTATTCCATTAGCAAAAACTAAAACTGAGGAGGGGAGCTTTCTAGGTTGATAATAACAGATCTTCTTGCCCTTTGGATACGCGGTACTCTCCGATGCTATAACCTAAAGGGGTACCCTGAAGTGGTTTGATTCCATGGCCACATTTGCGCCTACCACACCCACTCAAAGGTGCCCAAAAATCGCTTTCACTCCAGCTTTCACTCACTCAAATCCACACCAAAAATCCAATTTTACTCTTATTTTGAAATTTCTTTCACTATTATACTCCCAGATAGTTGTTTTGTTAGATCCAATATCAAACAATTTTTTGATGATTATTTTGCAGGCATAATTTACGTTGTTGATTACTACAACAATGCTCATTCAGAATTTTAAATTTTTAAAATACTAAAAATTTCAAAAAGTTGATCCTGGATATAAGAAAGCAACTATCTGGGAATATAATGGTGAAAGAAATTTCAAACTAAGAGTAAAATTGGATTTTTGGCGTGGATTTTAGCGAGCGAAAGCTGGAGTGAAAGCGTATTTTGGACACCTTTGAGTGGGTGTGGCGGGCGCAAATGTGGCCATGGAGTCAACCCACTTTAGGGTTTTAGTACACTCATGGGACACCACCACATATCCAAAGGGCATCAAGATTTGTTATTATCAACCTCGGAAGCTCCCCTCCTGAGTGGAAATGCTATACGTACGTACATATGATATTTTCCTTCCTTCCTTCGTCCAATGCATAATGTGTTGTTGAACGGCAAGAGACAGCAAGGACAAGTCAATTATAGCAGATAAATGGGATTTAGTCCTGCGATGTATGCGCTGATCGAAAATCGAATTAGGCAATTGTGCGTCATTTGATTTAGCTCTTTTATCTCACCGTTGAATAACTTTCAAAGTGCAAAGAAAGGTAAAACGGGGTTTTAATTAAGGCTACTTACACTTACTTTCACCCATTTGATGAATATATGGGAGGTGTGTATAGATTTTCCTTCTCTTCACTCACTTGCATGCCTGCTCAACTGAATGTGGGGAATTTTCATGAGGATTGAGCACAATTTGAGAGTAATGGATTTTGAAGCCTATATAACATCCTTGCTTTGTTGAGGAAATGGGTATTTAGATATGTATTGCACCAAGTTTGTTAGCAATAGGCTTTCAAGGAGGATTAGAATTATTATTACATGTTCTCAGAACATTTCATCAGTTCGATATTCTTTACGGGTTTTTCCGACTTTCACCAGGTCTCGAAGACGTCTATTATCACTTTCAAACCTTATTTTGCTTCATTCTACTTATTAATGTGTAACAAAGGCACAGCATTTCTAGTATGCTTTTAAACACGTGATTGCATTATCAAATTTTTTCTGGAAATGCTGACAGGTGATATTAATTGATGAAAGGTATTAAGTTTCAATAAAGTGAAATATTTACATGCATAAATACGTCTATACCTATCGGATGTACACATGTGATCCTACATAAGTATCCTGCTTAAATTGTATTGCGTACATACTTGTATAAAATAATGAAAATAATTTAGCGATTTTTTCGAATATCTAGACTTTCGAACATCAACCGCTCCCACCGTTATGCATTATCCACTTAATGCTTCAGCTCGCACGCGATGGAAGGAAGCTCATTTTATTTCCGGAGGAGACATTGGAGAGGATTGGAAACTCCAGGAATTGGTTACACACTTTGCCTCACAGCTAAAAGGTGTCATGTAGTCGTCACTTTAGTCCACTTAACTTAATACATGCAACTAATTTCACCACCTATACAAAATGCTACTATATTAATTAACTATAGAGTTCAAGTTAGACTTATTAATGAATTTCTATTGTGTGCTTCTACATGAATTCTAATCCATTCCGTGAAAAAAACGTCTCATTATTACATGTGTTGACGTCAACCCATGGTTTCTAAATAGTTCAACATGATTTGTTACATACAATCTTTATTAACTTCCACAAAGCCTTCCTTCATTATTATTAATTCATGATGTGTGACTACGGAGAAAGAAGTAAAAAGACTAAAATTGCTTCATAATGGTAATTAGTCTAAAACGCCGAAGTGGTTAACTGGCTAATAGCAGAAAATTAAGATGTAAGTAAACTTATGTGATAACTCTTATCGTATCAAATACATATGCCAAGATATATGCGCATAAAACCCTTGCTTTATTTCTGCACTTGTGATTCTGAAAATTACAACATTTGCAACTTTAAAAATACAATAATTCTCGTACTTGTATTTGTTGTGCACTCATAAATCGAAACTGTACCGATGGCACGTCATAATGAACACATTTGTACATACTTGATTTACCTCACTGGTCGAACGAATGTTTATGCATGTAATTATGCAGGATCACATATGTACGTATGTATGTACCATCTTGTTTATGATCATTTCAGTTTCAACATAAAATGTGGAAAATTATGCACACAAAACTAATATTTCAATACGTCGTGATATTACCTAGACGTCGATAACATATGTAAGGGTCATTTACGCAAGGGAAATGAAATAGATAGCCATACAGATTTGTATCGCTGGTCCATAGTTTCACAGCACATTTTTCAAGTAGGTTCACTAATAGACTACTATATACTTTAGAATACTTCTAAACTTTTACTTTTACTTCATACATGTTAGATGCAAGTTTCCTATAAACCGTATTGCTTTACATGGGAAACGTAAACCCATGAAAATTTATTGACCCAAAAATCAAAATTTGTACAGCCGTCCGAAAAATTAATTGGTTTTTATTTACGACAGTTCTGCCTAGATATTGCAACCTTCTCTTTGTCCAAAGATAATCAAATTTTGTGAGTGGGTGTAAGCCACGATTATTTAGATTGGCAATAAAATCCCAGTTGACACACTAAAAACCAATATCAAGGAGGTCTCTTCACCTTTCTGCCACCCACAAACCCCACCCTCACCTCAGCACGAGGCAAATTGGAGTGAAAGTCAAGCAAATTCAAATTTCATTTGATGGTCTCTCTATCATGCTCTCTCTCTCTCAGGATGAGCTGTCGGTTGTAATAAGCCGTCATCTCTTTCATCTCCTTGTTACACTCTTGTCAAAACTGTGAGCAGGGTGATAGGTAATAAAGCATAAAGTTCAGCTCCGGAGTTATTATTTTCCATTTTCTCGTTGATTCTGATTAATGTTGAGCCATGGTTCGTTGTATACTGCATGAAATAACAATATTCGCTTTCTCTGATGATTTCTGACACAACAAAGGCACATTGATAAATTATCAAGTAAATACAAACTCATGGTTAATTTTTATATCCGTCCTGAATCAATCATATAAAAAATAAGAATTGAGGAGGAAAAAACGACCGAGGTTGAAAGAAATGGCGATATTGTCTAATACTGATGACTTGTGTTATCGTCATAATTGACTGAATACAGTTATGATGAAGGCCCAATGACAAATAATCTGTTCATTTCTGCGGATACTAAATTATGAGGATAGACTCGTGATGGATCGTCGTTCAGTTTGTACAAATAAAGAATAGTAAATGGAACTATTTAAGCGTCTGTGGGTGAAATATCAATCAATATCGTTTTAATAATGAAATGATGAATTGGCAATTGTGTTTGTTTGCTGTCTATTATTTCCCTTTCATGGAATTATTATATCGTTAAACTATTTCGTACATGTATGTATCATGGGTAAAGTGAGATACAAGATACCAGCGATATGCATCCGTATTTAATCATCTTTATGGTATTGCTGTTTGCCAATCTCGACCGAATATTGTGCAATTATAGTAAGTTTTATCCTGAGGTCGCTCAGGTTCTCATGTGCCTCGATAAAATAATGTCAGGCAGGAAGTCACAACGTTTATCTCGGTTAGGGAAAAGAAGCCAATGTAAATATTACAATGTAAATATTATCATTACTTTCTTTCTTTTCAGCATCCCGAGGTGCATGAATACCACATTCGGAATGTTTCTCATTTTCAAACCTAATGTCCCCATCCCCTCCCATGCTTTGAGTTTAGACAGGTCGAGAGATATTTACATACATATTTACATAAAATAACTTTCTCCCTGATTTTGGGGAATCGTTTATGACTTTACTACAAGTCAAGTCCTGAGAGGAGTAACCTACACCAGGGTTACGCCTACATGAGATATGAGACAAAATATTTCTTGGGCTTCACATTATAACGTGTATTTTATTCCTCTGTATATTTTCTGCTGCAGATAATGCACACAACGCGAGTAATATGTAACAATATCGTGGTTATGTCATATAAATAATATACTTTGAGGATGGGAGTTTCAGTCTCAATTTTTAGTTTGTGTCAGGGATTATTTATTTGCCTTCGTTGTTGTAAACTTTTCCTAACGAAATAGCTAAGGACGAGAAAAGTTTTCCTCTTTAATACAAGTGACAAGTATATAAAATTTGGGGTATGTGGATATAAAAGAAAATTAATTCTTTAAATGTCATTTCTTCAGGAAGAAGTGATTGGAAGATCTCCAAGCAAAGTTGGACAGGCATATAAATACTTCTGTATTGTATAGTCTCGCTCATTATTCTAAATTAGAGGAAGCGGTATTAAGATTATATCTGGACGCATCCCCAAAATAAGCACTGCACATTATAAATGAGTTGGAACTTTGGAGTGGAATATAACAGGAGGAGGTCGGAATTATTGGACGGAACCGCTTTGTCATCCGTCAATCTTGTCTTAACGAAAGTGGCCATGACGACCAAAAAGGAGACATCAAATAAATATTGATTCATCCAACTCTTGTGTTTCTCCTGTGTGACAAAATGATGAAAATGGAAACCACGTCATAACTTATTCACCTACTTCTAGTTTCGAGCTCAGCCCTATTCACTAATAGGGTTAACCTGTGCCCACATCATTTCCAATTGAATGCTCCCAATTCCCATCGAGTTGAGCCATCGTGGTTCTTCTCCCAGCCAACTCTAGCTCGTGGGAGAGACAAGAGAAGTAAGAGTATCAGAGGTGAAAGGTGGGGTGGCAGGTTATGTGGTCAGTTGGTCTTGGGAGTGGAGTATGACAGTCATAATAATAGAGATTCCTTCATGCCAAACTATACACAACTTGAAATCTATAATGGGTCACACTCCTTTCTCCTTGACTTTCACTTGACAGCCATAAATTCCTAACGTCCTGTCTTTTCCCCAGACTCGACCCTCGCGTCATACTCTGGTCTTGTGATTAGTCCATCCTTGCAGGACAACACCGCTGGCACCATCACATCCATAAAGCCCTACCCAAAGTTTTGCTGGTCATTCCATTAGCTCTTTTCGGCTCAGTTGGAACCCAATTTTACCCGTACGGGTACGGAAATGCTATCCAGAAACCACAACCCTGTAATTTATTAGTCTGTCGGTGGTTCCTGTTGTCGTGTGATCATTGGTTCCATGTCGTTTGGAAGGCTGCAAAAAGGATTGTTTATGCTAAAATACGATTTACCACAATTAATTTGCATAACAGCACGCCATATTTTCATTTCTCAACACTACGAATCTGTGCTATGTAGTGGTAATATCAGCCAAATTTCTTGTGTGACACATCACACGTGTGGTTCTCAATGTAATATATTTTTGTTTGCATTGTTCTTGTTCTGCTTTTGCATATGTCACATTTAACTTACAACGCATGTTTTACAAGATTCTGAGATATTTCCGTTAATATGTATGTCATTTCTGGTTGGTGACACAATTTCTTGACACATCGCAAGATTTCAGATTTTGAAAAATATTGCAATTTAATTTCCTGACAAACAAAAATATGGGAGATTGAGATAGAATAGTAATTACGATATGAGGAGAGGAAGAAATGCAATTTATGTATAAATGTATATTAGGCCTAGATTTCTTATCTCCATTTTAAGACTGGGTTTATGGCTATCTTATTTATTTCTGGAACAGTGTGTGTAGTACAATGTAATTTAACGTAATGTAATTTGCGACGTTTGGTGCAATTTTCTCATTCCTTGAAATCCTTCATCCGCGTTTTGGATTTCCCTTTCCATTCTTTCTCCCCTCATCATCCATTCCCTGGAAGACTAATAGCAGCAAGACTTGGCCGAATTAGTGACACGTAAATCATTTAGAATGGAATGCAAATTTCGAGGTTTTACTGTCAGGTCTGGCTTATCACTTTCACAGCCGAGCGAATAGAACCGTCGCCCATGTCATAATTACCTTATTTCTCTTATTAATTTAATCTCAAATCCAGTTTTATACACAGCAAGCATTTCATAGCATTTCATAGCATGTATCCCGTATTGTGTGAAATTTAATAATAATATTTAAATTGGCATAAATATGTACGTATCGTTTACCTCATCTCTTGGCAATATTTTAAGTACATTATTTTCCTTCGTTGGAATTGCAATTTGAAATATTGATCATTATTATTAAAATTATTTGCGTTTTTTGTGACTATAGTAGAAAAACCTTATTCAGGGCTAGACATCAATGAAATATCCTGCAAAGCAAATGTGTATCAGCAAAGTAATCTACCATATATGCATACATAAATATGTACATGCATACATACGTACATGCAAAAGCTTGATTCACGGTTACACAAATATGATAATCAAAATTACAAAAAATAATTTAAGGAATCATATAAATTAAGATTGAACAGTTTGAAGGTTTGGGAAAATTTGCGCTAATTCACCGTCCAATCCGAATCCAGTATTTATCGATAGCTCGTATTGAACTCAATTGAATTCGTTCACACATGCAAACTAAAACTGTGTAACGTAAAAAGTATGACGTGTTTCCTGATTGGATAGAATTTTAGACAAAGGTTAGACAAATCTAAAAAGTGTCATAAAATTAGATTAAGTTTCCTGAGTATTGTATTCTTCGAAGAACTTTTTATGGCTGACGGTTCTCTTTGTGGTAGAGTTTTTATTGTATGTTCATATAAATGTACATATATTAGCGTGTATTAAATATTAAATAGTAATTAGCAATTACATTTGTATGGTGAACTCTGAGAGTTTTGTGTCCGTAATAAAACACATATGATCAGTTTTAGGGGCAAATGAACAAACGTTATAAATTATTAGTATTAAAAATAATACTATGTGTCCGGGTGGTTTGAATGATGGGGAAAATTTTATAAGTATGTAGCTAATGTGAAATATATGATTCCATGATTGAAACCATATATGATTGAAATATATGAGTATATGATATATGAAATATATATATATAGGAATGTTACGTATTCAATAAAGAAATAAATCTGCAAAATAATCAAATGATTCATGGAACTCGTATGTACCAAATGCAACAGTTTTGAATTTAGCATCAAAAAATTGCATACATGTCATTATATTATGATCACCTATTATTTTCTCAAATATCATACTCGCTGCATACGTAAGTACTCGTCCGATTCGTAATAACGGCGTCACAAGCACGACATGAGTTCAATTACGGTCTTTTAATTGAACTCTCGTTTGTTTTATCACCACACCTTGATTCATTTATTTATACATAAGCTTAAAACAATTTCACTAATAACGTCATGAAAATACGTTTCTACCAGTATATACCCATCCACATATGTAATTGAAATTCAAATATTCATGTAATACTCAATTACCAATTTTCGCATGGATAACCTACTGGTTCACATCATTGGTTCTTCCGATAGGCGTTGTTTGTAGTGGCATTGCATATGTCCAGACATGCACACGCTCCTGCTTGCGTGAGGTTGCATTTTGCAACAAAAATGAATATTCAGAGCTGCCACAATATTTGACACAATTTTGAGAAATATGTGTGGCGTTCTCAAAAAAATTTCTAATCCACAAATTATGCACAATTTAAAAGCCGCACACATTAATTTGATCTTTACACTTTTTTTGTATCCTGAGCAAATTTTTTTATTATACGTAAGAGTTTTTCTTAATATAATTACCTTGAACTAATATTTAGCATGTAATTTACTTTGGATAGGTACACTTCTCAAGAGGAGATTATGATTAAAATATTGATGGTCAGGTTTGACATTTACCACACGCATATATTTAAATCATTCATCAACTAAATTGAACAAAGAAAGGAAAACGATGCACGCAATTTAAACTTAAAATTAATCTTATATTAAATTCCAAACATGAATGATTAGCAATAAAAATTATTAAGGTACTAACACAGGGATATTATTAAGTGTGGGATTAAGTAGACTTTTGACTGGCCTTTTAACAATACAACACAATTTTTATATCAATTTAAAAAATGTTGCAAGAGTTTTCACCACTCTTGTCAAAAAAATAGCGGAATAATGAGTGGGGACGAAGTACTTTGGGTGGAGCAAGACGAAGAAACGTGCTTCTTAAGAATAGAAAGTAAGGACGGAAGCTTGGTTTCCTCTGACGAGGAGAAACGGAGGCATGTCCCTTGTTAGCATTTCCAACCACGCCATGTACAATGGGGCCGAGACGTTTCCTTTGCGTGGTATCGGCAGTGTCCTATTCGGTCAAATAAAGACAAAAGCTTATTATTTCACGATCCTAGACTTAATAATTGTGTGGAAAAGTAGTGATCACGGGAAAATTCTGCGGAATGTAATAATTTGATAATACATTCCACAAAATTAGTTTTGAAAACTGCAAGGTTGATGTTTATTTTTAGGTTTGTGGATGCCTTGTCAGCAGAAGAGGTTTTGAATTAGTCCATTACTCTACTCGTGCTGCCGAAGGAAATCCTCTTAGGGTTCAAATATTGAGGAAGATTTGTTCCAGAATCATCGCAGACACAGGTTTTTGATCAGCAGAGAAGGAAGACTTTCACCTCGTCATACAATACACGACGACACGAGGAGAAGATTACGCATTTCCATTCAATTTCTTAGCTCGGTATTTTGGGACTTATTGAGCTTATTTATGCCAAATGTGACACATATCTAACCAAATCCAATTTTGTCTGACATTTGACATAGAATGTGCCATCGTCTGCCTCTTCTTCGTGGAGTCTGAACAATTTTGAACGTAAATACTGCTCATTTTCCTAATGGCTGCTCCTTCGTCTTTCAACATTGGTTTCGACAAAATAATGGTCTCATGTTCAATTCAAGAAACCGTGAGTTTCCTAAGCTCTTTAATATCTAAAACCCAATTTGGAGCAAAATAAATTGTTTGTGGAGCTTGATACAGCAGCAAAAGATCGTCTGGTCCAATGCACTCGTATAAAAGTCTTTATAAGCTTTTTTAGTCTTCCTGGAGCTGACTGGTGATCTCGATTCAATTTTTTGATGCATTGTTATTGTATCATTATCATGCGTCCAAAAGTAAGATTGAACGAAGGACTAATGAAAGCAACAATTCAACAAATGAGACTAACATTTTAACAAGTTAGTTACTACAACACATTTACATATTGTCGTCGTCTAAAATCCCATAGCGTGGTGTGAGTTGATTATGGGTGGGGTTGCGAAGAGATGACAATCAGTAGAGAAAGCTCGAGAAAATTGGAATGAAAATAAAACATGACAAATTCTTACATGACGATGAGATTGGAGTTTTGTGAATGTTCCAACAAAAGTTCTCTCAGCCGAAGATGTCGGTTCGTTTTTTCCTTCATGGAGAATAATTCGGACTCTCCTATCACTGTCTCTGGATTATCTGAAAAGAGCAATAGAAAAACATGTCAGTTCTCCAACATCAAAAGAAATACTCTTCCGCCAGAGACCAAAAAGAAAGTCAACAAGCATTTGGTGATATTGGTTGGTTATGTATGTATCACGTACTCGTATGTCGTCATATACCAAAAGAAACTAATACCACAAGCTTGCCTTTTCCATGTTCTTCTTCAAGTTATAGCTATCCCATAGATCAGATGAAGGTGTATTTCTTCAAAAGTGTCTCCTCGAAAAACTTTGCTAGCGAATTCTCACATTTCGGCCCGTTAGTTTGGAATGGAATTGAATGGGGCTTGCATGTATGCCAACTTTCTAAAGATCATGTAGTCGTATTTACTTGAAGCTTTTTAATTACAAAAACTTTAGCATTTGTGTTATGCATAGATTTATGGTTTCCAAGAAACCAACCAAGAATTGATAGAAACCAACAGATGAGTGGGAAGTTCTTGGGAATGGGATTCTGCAGTCTTGCTGCAATTTCTGAGAATCCTGATCGACATGCTTTCACATTCCCAAAACCTTAGCAGATTGATCATTGGGTCCAATATATACCTACTTTCGTTCGCTTACATACACATTATGTATGTATTATTACAACATATTTATATATGTATACATATGAACAGTAGAAATTCTAAAAGTATTGTGTGGGCGGTTTTCATTTCGTTTGTTGGTTATATAATGAAATAAACAAAAGCAACCACTCGCCGTATATTGGTCGAGAGAGTCAATAATATGGGAACCTACATACATAAGCATATTTGTTGCTATCCCTGTTTGGAAACAAATAGATTTCTTGGTGTTTTCCCTGGAACCGTATAAAGAGGGGAAAGCCAAACTAAGCAAACAAATAAACGACCAACAAATCATTCAAGTGGAAACCTTTGTGAAACAGGATTCCTGGTCCAACTAAAGGCTTCTCTCCGGTCCACCCTTTCCCATCAAACACCGAGAGACACATGATTAAGGCTGCACCCCAAGAGAAAGAGATGCTAAAGGAGAATCTATTTTCAATTTGTTGATTGCCCCGACCGATTATCTGCTATAAATAAAGGAAACTTTAACCAAACTATGGAAAAGGAGGAGTTTCTTCTTTCCCCAAAGTGCTTGGTGGAGAAAGAGATATGTATGCGTGTTACGTGATCAAATGCCGTTACTTAAAACTTGCTCAGATTAAGATTAAGGTCTATCCACATGGTAGAGTTGCTTCGGACTACTTTCTCTCTCCCTCGAGATAAGCAGCTCTCTCGCCAGCTAACTCATTGCAACTTATACTGCATTTTTGTAGTCATGTAAGACAAGCCCAATTCCACAATACACTTTACATTTCGCGTTAATGCAGATTCCTATTCAATAGGAAAATAACAAAGTCTGTGAAATATCTCATGATTTACAGATACGCAAAAGATTTGTATCTGCTTTTATGACTTTGCTCGAGTAGTGAATATTTACAACTGAAAACCAAAATTAGCGAGTGTGAGAGGTTGGAAAACGGCTTTTCTAAAGTAATTATGGTCGTGGACACGGAGATAAAGGAGTGTCAATAAAATCGAGGTCATACATATACAGACGTAGCACGGGTGGACTCTGGTGGAGAGACCAAAGTGTTTGAAAAGCGTTTGAAAAAGGAACGTCATAAATCAAGGGTTCAAATCGTGTCAAGCAATCTACTCACTCGCATCACAGAGTTATCTCACATGTCGATGGAGGGTATACACTTATTGGTCCAATGCCATCCATAACAGTATCAAAGAACTATTTCTACGAATCCCATTCTCTTTTTTTTACTGACATGAAAGGAAGCCAATAGTTAGTTGGCAATAAGTTGGCATACAAAGAATCCAATAACTTCGGACTTTCTGATTTTTTCCCCAACTTTCACTATATGGTACATACATATGTACTTCTTACCTATCAAAGATGCTCAATGTGGGGTGAAAAATAAGTTTTATAGCAAACTTTCACTCTCACAAAATGTATTTCTAGACGGCACACTTTCTAAATTCAGCCGTCATTGCGTTAAAATAATTTTAGCAAGAGGCGAATTCAGTCAAAATCTCACCACTATCATCTGGATCTCCTCGAAAGTCTTTAATCAGCGAGTCAAATAGGACTCTACCAGGTGCATTCGTGTCTGTTCGCCTTGTAATGTCGGGAATTACTAGAAAATTGGAAATTTAAACCCGTAAATTGTTGGTTTCATAATCATTCATAGACCATAAATTGTCAGTTCTTACCTGTCAGATCCGAATAGTCAATACGGAACTTTGCCAGTAAAATGGCCATGCTAAAAATCAAAATAGTTTTAATTAAACGTCGATCATCCTCCTGAGCTAATTTCTTCGTCTCCCTCACACCACCATCACTTTAATTTCGTTAAGCTAACACGTCAATGGGCAACTTCATTTTCAAATTGAGGGAAAGTTATGGGAAGACCCATCCAAGCATTAACTTAATTAATTTAAAAATAAGAATCCTCCTCCATGTGTCATCAAAGCGGAATTCTTGTTTGTTGTTCCAACACAAAATGGAAGGGACTCACAAAACGGAACTGTTTATAATCACGTAAAGAGACTGGAAAACTTTGGCTCTCTAAAGCGACTTTTACTTTTGTTTTACTTTTGTTCCTTTTAGTTGTTCGTGTCAAGTTGCCAGACGAGATCAGACGTCCAGCAGACTCGTTTTAAAGTTTGAGCAGTGTTATTCCAGAACTTTAGAGTGCCATGCCATTTCACACTCTACACTAATTGACAACGATTTTCAAGAGTCTTGTACTGTAGTCCCATTTCATTCAAAGCAACAATTAAGATACTAACAATGCGAAAGGAAGCACTACACACATTGCATGATTTAAGTTACATGTATTAAATTAATATACTAATTTCACTTACGATTTCATTTCTTGTTCCATTTGCTCCTTTTTATTTGCCAAGGCAAACACGCGAAGTTTGCACTGCTGCCAGTTCTTCCTCTGATTTACGATGTACGGGAGAAGGAGAGTGAGACCTACATAATTTGTGAAAATGATATATTACATTCATTTGGTTTATTTCAGCTTGAACGGAGTAAAAGATTAAATTATGACCATAAATAAGTGTGTCTCTCAACAAAAATTAAAGAAGCCATTAAACGCTAAGAAGAAAAAACGGCCAGGCAATAATGTCTTCATTGCAATGCAAATTAAAAAATTAAGGAACGTCCTCAGCATAAATTGGAGACGGCGACGACGAGGGGGACAGACAATGATTTATGAATGCGCCTCAGGTTTGGTCGCAAGCTAGGCCACGTTGTGCATTGGTTGGTTCGAGACCTATCTATTCAAAGCACGTAGGGACGAATACATACATGTGTACAGAGAAGGAGGTATTTGGAAGTGGCCACAGTAAACGTGACACGACCACTCCATCAGAGAAAGTGACAAAAACCGGAAAATATTACATAGCCCCCTTGATTCTTCTTTGTCAGATTTACACCAATTTAAAAAACTACAAGATAAGTAATACAAGTAACCGAAAACCCTTAAGGGATTATGAAATTGGAAGAACTTGGAGCTCACTCTTTCGGTGTGTGTAAGTCTATTACTCACGTAATGAACTTTAAATCCAAGAAAGTTTAAAACGACATTAAATTAAGTTGAGAAATCTTGAAAGTTTCCGATTTTCATTAACTCTTTGCCCAACATTAAACCAAACCTTTCCAGAGGATGGATAAATTGGTCTCAAGTGGATTTGTCCAAGTTTTTCTGGAGAAAGTTTTAGCTCCGAGTCAAAGTGAAAGTGAGAAAATCTCAAATAACTAATTCAACTCTGTCAGAGTTCAATTAAACTTTTGCTGGAGGTTAATCTCGCACCAATTTGCAGGTTTTTGCTTCATGTACACAGCTTAATGGCTTTACTTTTATCCAGAAATTGGTGGTCGGTGTTAAATAGTTTTAGTCCTACACAAGAAATTCGCCAGAAGTAGTTAAATAGTACCGTACGAAGGCGTACAGACCAACTTCGTATTATGCATGTGGGTTAGGTTCTAAAAATATTGGTTTTCTAGCATTTCGTCATTTTTTTATCATGGTTATCAGAATCGACTTTGGCATTAAAAATGGCATTAAAAAGTTCACTTGCCTCCATCATCATACAACCACCAGACATCAATGGTGCCTTTGCTCTGTTTTGTCAGGAACAAGGACAAATTTTCCACAATGTCCTTTGGAACTTCGGTGCCATCTGGTCCGCTGTGTGACATATTTTTTTGTAATGGAATTAAAAAGCAATTTTATTTTTTAAAATGTGGAAAACTACGTTAGAGATTATTTGCATGATATCTGTGTGCGGTTTGGAGACTATAAATTAAAGACTATAAATTAAAGAATATTCTGGCAGGTCTCTTACTAATTTGTATATACAAATGCATTTGCTAACTACATTTTTAGGCCTTTTAAGATGGCCTTATAGATTTACCAAGATGTCTGTCTGTCCGTCCGTCTGTGCGTCCGTCTGTGCGCACGATAACTCTCTTTAACCTTTAGGATCCCAGTCCACGAATGTCATGGAATTTATTAAATTTCCACTTAAATCCCATGTACACGAGTGTCATGGAATTTTGAAATTTGACCGTGTGTCCCAGATACATGAATATCATGGATACACGACAAAATCCGTTGAATCCCGTATACACAAATACGTGTATTTCCAAAAAATTACAAATTTGGCGACCGTGGAAACATTGCATGAAATTGAAGGGTTTTGATATGGTGCTCGATTTTTTGCCCGAGTTAGGGCTTATGGAATCGTGATGGTTGTCCGTCTGTCTGTCTGTCCGTGAACAGGATAGAGCCAAAACGACTTACCCGATTCACATGAAATTTTTAGTGTATGCAAATTTGACAAAGTTAGAGAACGAGTTCGCAGATGGGCGAAATTGGTCAAGTGGTTGACCGGTGGGGGTCGTCTGAGTGATGGGGTACTATACACTAAAATTTCAAAATTGTCATAAAAAGCTGAAATTTGGTATAGAGCTTGCTAATGGCTTCTATTGAAAGAATATGAAGTAAAATTGCAAAATCTTACAACTGAGGGGACCCTATGGGGGACCCATACCGGTTTTGAAAGTATATGAAGTTCAAAGTGGTCAATGTGTAACCTTAGTGACCCTAGAGGGTGACCCATACTGGTTTTTAAAAGTTGCTATTTTCAGGTGGAATTTAGGATAATGACTTCCGAATAGCAAATAAAACTTTGGAAGATTTGAAAGAAGCAAGTCACAGTGGTCCTGGTAGTCAAGGAAGGATTTGTAAATACTCCACAAAATAACAAATATTCTGCACACATTCGACCATTCCCAACACGGGGTGTGGTAATCGCAGTCCGGTCAATTCGGACAAAAATTTAGGAGCGGTCCGTCCTTGACTAAGGACATTGTATAATTGCAGACAATGTAGGTTTGTGGCTATTTTTGAAAATCGGTATGGGTCATCTCCCTCCTCCACCCCATATTGTCCCTCTGGTTAAATATTTTTAAATTTCCCCTCCGAGTCTTTCATTACACGCCATTAGCACTCAATGTGCTGAATTTCAGCTTTCTAGCGATATTTTCAAGTTTGGTGTCGATTCCACCCACCTATCTATATGACCTCACTCGACAGATTTGGCTCACTTGCGAACTCGATTATTTTTGGCACCTGCAAAATTTGAAGGCAAACCGTTTTGGGTGTATGGTATCGGTGGACCGAAAGACAGACATGGCAAATACATAAGGCCTCACTGGGATAAAAATTTCTGGTTCGGGCTATGCGAAGCTGTACTAATAGGTTTTTCACCACGGTAATAGTATATGTATATGGGAAGTAGTTTTTGTGGATTATCATTGCATGTGATAATACAAATATATTCCGTTGGTTTTTTCTTGAAAATAAAATTCGGGTCAGTGTGGTCGAAAAAGATTCAGCAGCTTGGGTGCGTGAGGACAGATAGCTGACAATTATTTGGGCCTTAAAGGGCATTTAATTGAAGATTAATTAGGGACTTAGTGATACGATTTTTCGTGACAACAATTTTGAAATGGGATCCTAAAGGTTAAACACAAGCTATCGACTTGAAATTTTGCACATTTCATCTTCGGGTCAAAAGTAAGGATGAGTTCGGAGATGGGCATGATCGGCCAAGTAGTTGGCCAGTGGGGGTCTTTTCACCCAAATGTGTTGCCATTAACTACCAAGATGGTGTTAATGCCATCTTAAAAGGCCCCGCAAAGTTGCTTAAAGTAGGTTTTAAATCGTATTTCATTAGTAGAATGTTACAAGGGCATGGCAAGGGCTTAGAAAATGAGTGCTAACGGCATTGTATTTAGTACTAACCGATATACTCCAAGAACACCATCTGCAGACTTGTTTCCTTTTTTCCCAAACATATTCTCGTGCTGAATTTCTTCTTCCTTATGATTTTGAGGTGATCCGGATTCGTTGGGATCTGTTGCATCCAGCTCCATCCCGTTGTTCACGTAGCCACCCAGGCTCCCCTGGGAATCGTTCTTTATCATCCCGTCCGGGGATAATGAGCCCACCAAGTGAGAACAATCCAAGCCTTCCTTCACTCGCAAGATCGCCATCGACATGTGGTTGTCGAAACACTCGTGAATGGTTGTGAAGAAGTCTCTGAGCTCATCTTTGGGACAAGTCTGCCAATTACTCTTATATCCGAGGAGGACAATATTTGGAGCAAGCTTGCCAATCCCTGTGGCCTGTAGTAGGGCTTGAGTACCCTCGTCAAAGGTCACGTTATCAACCAGCACGTAGAATGCTTTGATACGTCGCTCGTGCAGCCAGTCATAACCTCTTTTGATCATGGCCTTTCGCACCCTTGTAGACTGCCTCTCTTTGACGATGTGACCGCAGATTAGCAACGACTGCTTCTTCGTTATGAGGTTGGCAAAGTCCACCAGAGCAGGTCTGGAGGAAGGAAAGCCTACAAGACAGGGGGAGAAACAAACATAAATATTATTCAAGTTTCCAAACTTGACAACAAGAATATTTCCGGGCGGCACGAGCATTTGTATTTGAACACAAATATGTGTGCATTCCTTGGAGCATGAATTCAGGGAAGTAGTTTTGTACAGAGTAAAAGTAATGATGGTGCTGGCGTCGATAAGATCTATGTCACGTACCAGACAAGCAAAGAATCTGTGGACGATAATTCTTAACGTGGTCTTGCTGGTCGGTAAGCGTTTGCAAAGCACTCAGGGCATCAGAATAAGTCTGGGCTTGGGTCGATGTGCCCCAATTAAGTTCTGCTCACGGAAGTAATAAAACGAAAATATGTACATCGATATGAAAAATCGATAATTAAAAATCAGAAATACAGCACTATTGGGCACTGCCTCTTACATACGCATGTACCTGGTTTCCTATATATGACTCCACAGTAGAGAGCTATCGCACAGCCCAATGAGAGTAAAGCGTATGCCCATGACATCATAAACTTTGGAGAATATTAAATATTATTCATGTACCAACGTACCAATGTCCATATTGTGGATAATTATTGTATAATTGGATAAGTACCATAACCACGACGCAAAGAATGGCTCCAATCAAACATATCCACGTGTTGTAGTACTGAAATCGATATAAACTTTTGTACTGATAACTGTGTTAAGTTGAAGTAATTGGTAACTCACTCTGAAAGTTGGTCTCCAGCTTGGGGGACGAACGAGGGACGCGTGGAACGCCGAAAAATTAAGTAGGGCATACACGGTCATGAACATGTTGGATATTAGAGCGGCGAGTGCATTAAGGTCGGCTATTTTTCGGAAAAGTCAAAGGCATCAAAGGCATGAAAAATTAAGCACAGAATATGTAATTAATACTACATAATCATGTTCATAAATATGTCCACCATCAACTTTTGATAAGACGTCAATTTTTGTATATATTACGAAATGCAACCTACAGTAAGACATTTTCATACTTATTTACCTACTGATTGTAATACCAATCTCTCTATTTGATAAATGAAATGCTAGCTTTTCGAAACCCATACATTTTTCTTCTTGACATTTAGTACTCATCGCTCCTTCTTTCTCGCATAAAATACATTTATCCTAATCAAACCTTGGGAACTGAACCCTTTCTCTTCATCTGCGAGGTCATTTAGTGTAATGATATCCACTTTGCAAAAGGAGACGACTATCTACGATGCAGCAGTCGATCAGATTCAGTGGTGGTATCACGCATACGCTTATACATAAGTGCACATATGTAGGCGTCGGTTTTGCTCTAGTATATGCACACCTTGGGAAATTAATTTTCAGTCCCCATCTCGGATAATGTCACATATTGTTTACGGCATATCACTTTCAAATTTTTGCACATCCGAAAATCGTTCATCAATTCTAGACTCTGTGCGATGAAAGGCAAAGGAGCTTTTCTATAGGAAAATTATAGGGAAAGAACGTGTCATGCACATGAAATGAATATCTGGATAGCAGTAAAGCGTGCATTTCTTCTTACATATCTATATTCTTACGTACGTACGTTCAGCCAGAGGAAACTTGTCCATTTTTCTGTCGTCTGTCCTCATTTCTACTAACAATTTTAGGTACGATATCACAGTGCAGTATCAATTTGATTGTAGTTCACCTAGGTATCTCTGTCTCTCTCCATACCTCATCAACATAAAATCTATCTTGATCCGAATTCAATGACACTTTAGACAAGCCTTTTCCAATACTCAATTTTATGAGCCAAACTTTTCCCTAAAATGCAAATCTAACCAAATCACATCTTCTAAATTGAGACATTATCCAATCGCAATGATTGTGCTAAAGCCACATTTATTACCAAATTTTTATCATGGTGGCGGAAAATTACTCTATTTCTTCAAATCCTATTATTTATCCTCAAAACTTTGGCAATTTAGTTTGACGATATTTAAATTGCACGTTTGTTAGAGGAGGAAGTTGGGTAAAGTAATAAAATAAAGCTCACCGATAAGAATAAAGATAACGGCAATGAGGAATCCCACTGCGTACGACCAGTATGGATCGTCCGTTTTTCCGTAGCCAATTCCAAATTTGGTCAAGTAAGGATACACCTTGTCCTTACCTAGAATTTCAAGGTATTAGATTCATATAGTTAGAATTACTATTCCCTTACACCTTATCCTTACATAAGGCTTGCATGGTTTTAGCTCCGGAAACCATGCAGGAAAGGGCAGAGGAGAGTGTAGCAGCAAAACATCCTGCATAATAAATACATAATGAGGTAGTTGATCATAACAGCAAAAAAATATGGGTAAAATTGGCAAAAATTGTCTACCCTACCTGCGTATATTACTGGGCCAAATGCAGAAACAAGCTGCATTACCTATGAATCAAGCAGGACCCAATTTTTACACTGGGAAACTTTTCAATGAATCTGTCTTATCTTAATTGAATTATTAACCTGGTAATCATTATACAATCCCCATTGACATTGTCGTCCGGTGCAGTTCGTGAAAGTTCCATTGCCAACTTCGTCTACGATTCCTGAAGCTTCCCGAAGAACGCCAGTTCCAGCGAGAAGAGAAAACGCAGCATAAGAACCGGATGTGATAAAGATTGCGAGGAGCGTTCCTTTGGGAATTGCCTCAGCTGAAACATCCCAGAAATCGTATAAAAAATTAAATTCTGTTAAAAATCTTCAATATTTATCATTATTATATTCTCATTAAATGTTTAAATATTTTATAGTAGAGAGGGTAAGGATATGGCAATGTCGCCAATCCAGGATTTATTTTTGTAACTGATTGCCTCACCTGGATTCTAAAAAAATTCAAAGGAGTTCGTTAGTCGAAAATAAAATTACCGATTTGAACAAAGAATTATGTATGTATGTGCATACCTTTAAATCCCCGGAAATACTAGCTCCTAAAATTTTACAGAATATGAGTCATATTGTCCAGCACAAGATATGTACAATGTACACACGTAAATATGTAATTGTATTTTTTACCTGCTTGAATACCAGCAACAGCAGGGAAAAATATACTGCATGAAAAATTCGAAAGTCATAAAAGGCAAAGAGAGTGAGATAAAATGAAGTATTACCGCACCTAAATATGGAGAAAAAGTCTTGCTGAATTCCATCACTCAATTTATACCCCGGACCGAAATTTTCTAAAAACAAGGGACCTAAGGAACGAGATTCACAATGTCAATTAATGTGAACTACAGTTGGAAATAATACCGCAAAAATTAGGAGGTCCGTCTAACCACTGAGTCCAACCCATCCTTTTGCAACCTCTTCAGTTCCTTTAGGCCCCATGAACGCACCCACCACAAAGTCAATCATCGCTACGAGGAGAATAACAAGTAATCCCATTTGCGCCTACGTTAAAAATGTGCATTTATTTAGTACTTCGTATTAAAATTCATAAAATCATCCTTGAATTTTGTAGATTTAGGATTTCCGATTGCAATTTACATTTTAATAATTTCTTAACAAGTTCAAGTTTAGCTAAAAACGCTGAACAAACGATATGACGATAAAACCGGCTTCTTATAACCACTAAATTATTCGAGTTCGAGTCTCATAAACTATTGAATATTGAATAATGAGTTGTAAAGATAATAATTATTATTAAATCAGTTTAGCCTGGTTTTAAAAGTGAAATGAATCGTTAAACAAATTCAATTAGCAACCGTTGAGTTTGGAATAAATTCTCACTTTAGCTTCCCACTCCATCCTGAAATATTAAATAAACTCCATCAGATTCATTACACCAAGACATTTGTACTCTTCAGCGGACACAAGTTTTTTATTCCATACCCGATCACGATGATGGATTGAAGAATAATAATGGTCAAACAGCTAATGATTCGGTTGTCGTTCTGCGCTCCGTCCACAATTTTGACTCCGTGAGTTTGCAGTAAGGAGATGAAGGACTCGGAAAAACCGACGGTATTCAAGGCCGCCATTCCAAAATTACTAAAAGAAAATATAATCCCCACTGCTCCTCCCCATTCCGGGCCTATGGTTCGCGCTATCCTAGATTAAAAAATTTAGTATGTAAATATTTATTATAATTTATAATTATAATTTATTGTGTTGATGTTATGTTGTTTAGATGTTAATGTAACATTACATGAAATATATTCCCCCTCCTTTGATTTCGCCATTAGTCGAAACTGCCGACATGGACAAGGTCGTGATAGTGGTGACTACGGTGGAAATCACAATGATGATCATCGAATGAGCGATTCCAGCATGAGCCGTCATCCAAGAAAGTCGGAGGAAAAGCATGACCCCCCAAATATTTAGCAAACACCTGACCAAGCACCCTTCTATCCAACCGAATTTTACTACGTTGGTTGCTGGAGCATCTTCAGGATGGGCCATGGACTAGAAATAATAATTGATGTCATACCATTGAAATTTTTAACACATTTGTACAATTATGCATGTATTTAGGCGTCTCACTTTTCTTCGAAAGTATTCTTCATGCAACTCGTCGATCGTTGGTCGTTGAGCCGCATTAAAGTCCAAGATGTCACGATAGTTTTCCATTTTGGGGAGAGCATCATGAGTGTATTTATTCAGACTTTTTCCGTACAACGCTGTAGTATTATTAGTCGTGTGAAAATCATCCAGCTCTGGCAGGTTTGAGCTCTTTTTTCGGCCAAGAATTCCGGCCAAGGAAAACTTCCTTTGAGGAGGAGGATGGTTCTGATCCATGGTAGCTGAGATTGGGATTCCAACC
Source organism: Folsomia candida (assembly GCF_002217175.1). NCBI lineage: Eukaryota > Metazoa > Arthropoda > Collembola > Entomobryomorpha > Isotomidae > Folsomia > Folsomia candida. The sequence continues at coordinate 19,728,507 of NW_019091193.1, read as the reverse complement.
TAAAACAATCAGATGGTTTTCATAATTCAAATCATATAGACAGATGGTTGTAAATTTAGATCAACAAAGTGGTGAATCTAACCTCTGACAAATTTTGTTTGTTGGAAAATCTCCTCACAGCAAAGTTGATTGGATTACTGAAAAACCCACTTCCGGTGGGACTAGATATGAGATCGACCGTATCTCCAGAAGAAGATGGGGAAGGTGGCTCGTATTTGTGTAACGGGTACGAAGTAATGTACGGCAAATTATCACGATTATCACTTGTTGGGTTGCTCCCACTCGTAGTGCTAGTTTTAGATTCACGAACTGTCGCACGGTGACATCCGACGTCTCTGGAATTGACACGATCAACACGAAATCGGATGATTTCAGGACTGATGGCTGGATTTTCACTCTTGTGTCTTGTTGATCCTCCGGCAGCAGAACCACTGGCCATCTAAAATTAGTATAGCTTCCATTTTTGTATATTTTTTGGACAATTGTCCGACTTGGTAATGAATGAACAATCCTTTCACTAATTCTTGTAGAGCAATAGCTGTTAATTTTTACGCTTGCTGACTCTGTGTCTTGTACCATAGTGGCAAAAACTAATTTATCCGGGGTAAGTTATATATTAAATATTTCACGGAATATCTCGGGTAAGGACGCTCTCGTATAAATATGTAGGAAGTGGTAGCTGCAACGTTGGCATAATACAAATCATGACACAATCGAACGCATACATGTGTAGGTATATGTATCCCCTGTTCAAATTGGTAGAATTAGCTTAATTAATATTTATTCATGCTACATACACTTTAGGCTGAAGCTCAAAGATAATTGACACGACACCGGTAATATTTGGTTTATCGTAATGTGAGGTAAGTCCTCATTCTTCGCAAGAAGAATCACTCACGTCATCCCCAACCTCAAAAACTTTTCCAGCCGCATGGAATAATTGTATCGTGGTAATGTATTGGAAAGCAGATTCGAGCAATTTTGTGTATGAATCAAATCTAAATTACAATGACGGCTTCTTGTTTTCTTTCAGACTTTCAAAAGAGATCGGCGTAATTGTGATTAAAATTTATGGAAATTCTTAATGAAATGGGCAAACATTCTGATCCATTGTTATACAGATATTACACAGGTTGATATTTAGTGCTCCATAGACTTATGATTTGTCTGCATTCAAGCAAAAAAAATTATTGACAAATTAATTAGCAGACTATTACTAATTGCAATCAAATCCAGAACATTACACGTGAGCCCACAGAAAATATGAAATACATTGAGATACAACTTCTTTGGATAGAAACATGCATACGATTATCCAGTTATGTACATATTACGCCGTCTACAAAAGATGGTCACAACAATACCTTGATAATATTTTCAATGCCAATAAAACTATTCAAAAAAATTTGCCAGATTTTGAATCATCAATAATTCATTGTCAATGCGTCCAACAACAACCTTTTACATAAAAATTAGTCTACAATTGAATATCCAGACTTGCATTATTGATTAGTAAAAAAGTTACGATATTGAGCATCGAGATGAAGCGTGCCATGAAACGAATTACTCCATTTCTTACATTCAACGCAGTTGCCAAACAATCAATTTAACCGATTTAAACTGCTAAAGGTTGAGTGTGTCACCAACTACGTAATATTATTCTGCATTATTTATGTAAATAGGAATCCCCTCTGCACGGAACTCTCAACTATCTAGTTTGTATCCGGACGATTTTGGTGAAAACGAAAATCCTTTAAACATACCTTTTGCGTTAATGACGATGAAGCTTGCAGAATTAACCACTTTAGTTTTGAAAATCTTTACGTGTTTAATTTATAAAAAAACTTATATTATTTAAAAGGAGTTTGTTAAAATTAGCAGGGTTCACCTAAAGGATGAATCATGTGCTAAATGTTAAATATTAGAGTGAGGTTTACTGCCGTTGGTTTCTCGAAATGTTATTAAGTGCTTTGGGCTTATTTTAATCTTGAGCAAACTAATTGGACCCAAATCTTCTAGGAACGATGATTACCATTTAGTCATTCGATTATGCTTTTCTCAACTATACACATTATGTACCTATTTAGCCACATTGTTAGCGTGTGTGTGAAGATGAGGTGAGTAATATCGATAATGTTATCGGTCACGTTGTGAACTAATCTTTGTCAGCACATTTGCATGGGAAGTTGTTGTGTTTTCCTAAATCTAATTATCCTTTCTATTCAAATTTCTTTGTTTCGGTGTACTAAATGAACTCAAAGGCAGCATTTTGTAATACTCTCCTTGCAAGTCTGAATAAGTATGTACGCTTAATATACTGTAACTATTTAAACTGTTTAATAACACAAGAATAACTGTTTAATTTATTTTTGTCGCTCACTAGATTACTAACAATGGGAGTGCAAACCATGTAACAAATATTTTTGTAAGCCACGCAGTTTGATAGCCAAGTTTTCATGAACATTCGGTACCTGCAATGCAATTCAGAGACTTGTGGGCGCCACAAGTTTGCGAAAACGCTTCACTGCTTATTAGTTAAAAAATTCGCCAATAGTCGGTTTTACAATACCGACCGACTGACAAATTTTTCAGGCTAATCTTACATAAAATTTGATTGTACAAATGGAAACTTACCAAGATTATTTGACTGGACGAAATTAATCTGGACCATTTTTAATAATTTTTCTCACCAAATAAAATCACAGTACTGTAATACATAAATAATGATTCGTTGAGGTGGAGCCTTCATTAACTTGAATGCTTGATTAAAACTAAGCCCTGACTTTTTATGCCACAAGCATTTGAAGATTCGAGTTAATTGTCTTAAAATGCTAAGCAGGGTATTAATTTTACGACTGTGCCAGGTCAATTCCAAGTACCAAATAAATATTAATTAATTGGTGTTAATTTTGGAACGTACTTTGCTGTGGGTGTAATATTTTTGCAATATTTATTTTTTTAATATTCATTTTTGTCAAATACAAAAGCCTTTTTTACAGCATAAAATTGTATTTTAATTTAAATGCTCATTTACCCTTGATCGTGCTTAATTTTTAATCGTTACGAATGACGTTAATTAAGTATTTTGACGTTACTACAGACCGAGTGATCTTGATGAAAATTCAAACCAGCTACTTATTGACCAGCCGTAATTTGTATAAAAGTAGCCTTCAGCGCATGTTATTAAAATTAGTATGAACGTTATATTTGTGCAAGGTCCCAAGTTGCGATAAAAGTAAATTTCTCTGTATTTCAAGAGCCGAAGTACATAAGTGACCGACATTGAAAAATATGTGGAGATGTACATTTCCATGATCTATTAGGAAAAAGGTTTTATGAAGGTTTTACCAGAAAATAAATGTACTGATAATCATATACACATATATGTTATATGTATATATTCATATACGCACACTAGTTATTTATAAAATTGGCGTAAAATCAAGTCATTAATAAAACCCTGAAATAAATAATCGCAGCATTTATTCAACCTGAAATTTATTTGCATAACAAAAAATTTTTAAATTTCAATTTAAAACGTGTCAATTCGTTAATTTTTATTTTTTTCTATATACGTACAGGAATATATGGTAAAAGATATGCATACGGATTTAAGGCATTTAATGCACACAATATATTAATTGTGGAGTTTCATGAAAGCACTATAATTACCTATATACCAAAAATTAAAGTAATTATTGCATACGATTAATAAACACGCACCCGCTGCTGGCAACATTAGGATTTGAAATTTGGCCATCTTGAATTCAATTTTTGATCTTCATCAAACGACACGCGAAAGTTCTAATTTTTAAGATAAGAGTAAAATATTTAACTCGTATATATTTTTCTTTCACAACACATTGTGCCGAGTAATGCTAACTAGTATTATGCTTATTTATGTGGTAGCAAGTATGATTTAAGAAGATGCATTTAAATAGCATTGTAATGAACAGCAATAAACTTGTTAAATTATTTAAATAATTAGCGTACTACCTCAGACGACGTTGTAAAGTCAATGGAGTATTTGCATTATAATCAATAGGAAACTGAAATTACGTAAAGTTCTGTACTCTATTGTTATTCAAATTATTAAATATTTCCCAAATACTGCTTAACCTTGTAGCGATTACTACATATTCATTCACTGTATTAGTGTTTGCATGTGAACATCGTACTTTTCATATCTTACAACTTCTAGGTCCAAACCTGTCGGTTTGAATAGAAAATTGCATGAAATAAATGGTTTTCGCTCTATTCGTTATGGTTTCTATGAATAGTAAGTGAGGACGGAAGACTGATTTCCTCTAACGAGGAGGAATGGAGGCATATCTCTTGTGAGGCATTCCAGCCACGCCATGTACAATGGGGCAGAAATTCCACTTTTTCTGAAAAAGAGAAAGAAAAGAGTGAGCGAGTCATAGACCAGGAGCGAGCGCTCAGTTCAATTCAACCTCGGACTGCTTCATGATCATTAGTCGTTTTTTGTGTAGATATTTTTTAACGTAAGTACTTATCATACAAATATTATTAATTCACTAACATTTCTTAATACGTGTGTGACACACTTTCTAATTTAATCGTGTATCTTATTATTATGTAGGTAAGCCATGAGTGATCACTCTAACGACGATGATGACGATTTCGTCAATCGTCCCTCTTTCTCAAAAGCAAATACTCCTGAAACGCCATCCACTTCCTCCAAACGGAAATTAGCCACTCCCACAAGTAGCAAAGCAAAAGCGCCAAAGAAGAAGAAGGTTGATGACGACGACGACGAGGATGATGCAAAGGAGGAAGAATTGCCAACTTTCAAGTAATTTTTCAATTAATGAATATCATGCTTAAATATTTCAACATTCATTTTGATAATTTCAACAGATATCTCAAACTGGACTCGGATGATGAGGACGATGAAGAAGAGCTGGTTTCGAAAAATGAGTGGCGAATGGTGGAGGGAGCAACGAGATATTTAAGAGGCCAACCCACCAGTCTCCCCGAACGAGGTTATGTGAATAGGAAGATTGATCTGCGTGAGGATAAGACAGACATTGTGTGGTGGCAAATTAGTAAGGCTATGAACACCAATAAGAAGATGTCGGATAAGTCTGAAGGCAAGAAAAATTACTTAGAATTTCATAGTATTATGAAGTCTACTATTTATGACATGGTATGTTCTTGTTTTTAGATGAAGGAGATAATAAAATGCGAGAGTTTTTCTGCAAATTGGCAAGAGAGGTTGATCAGGATGAGGAAATGGGGTCACAACAGTCGACCACTTCCAACCTCACTCCTCTTACCCCTCCAATTATTACAGGGAAATATCCCCCTCTTACTGCTGCAGAGAGATTGATTGCAGAGACCAAAATAAGACAAGCGGGGCCAAACGGATTGGAGATTCCGGGGTCAACGACGAGAGTAGCGTTTTCACCACCAAATCAAAACAGGGAATATGGGTTGTTCGTTCGTATCACTACAACTACAAAGAGTAGGTTTCTTTGTTCCGCGATCCCCAGTGAGTTATTTATATATATATATATATATATATATTACGAAATATGTATCAATGTCAAACATGACATGTTTGCAGATTGCGTACGAACAGCTTCCACCATTATGGAGCCGACTCCAAAGTGTAACCTCCATAAAGGAGAACAAATTGGTTACGTTTTGGCTCAGTTTACGGATGGGGCCAATAAGAAGAACGACGTCATCCTCCATGTCATTGTCTCTTTTACATACACATATGGGGATGATGAGGGAAAATCACAAAACGCAACACGGGCAATCATGGGGGAAAATCTACGCAAATCCAATTCGCCGTGGAAATCATACTCTAAAGAGCGTGAAGCAGCCAAAAAACCAGCCGCAGAATTAGTTGAGCTAGAGGATCGTCGCCTATACTTTGATGACGAAGACGAACTGATGAAAGTTTACGCAGCACGCCAGGTACAAGCAATAATAATGCTGTGAAATATGTAACCCTCACTGTTATAATGAATTGTCCCATCACTTTTAGACCACCACACTCTTTCAACTACTTTTATGGCCGGATACAACAATCAAAATAATATGTCTCAACCTAGATATTAATCTTCCAAATGGTGCGTATAAGGAGTTGGTGGAGGAGATGAATCATTTCCGTCTGGAGTTGAAGATTCACGATAAATTGTCACCATCAGCAGCAACAGCAATTAAGTTGGAGGAGGGTGCGAGGATTCCATTTCTTCTACATGCAGAAAAGGATGAAAGTATCGGGGCATTGTTGACGAGAGGAAGAAAGGAGAAGAAAGAAAAGGTCGCTGCATTATACTTTGCTTCCGATCCATACATCATTTATGCTGGACAAGCACTGAAAAGTGGGGTGCATAAATCGAATAACTCTTATGCAGACCCTATACTTTTTTACAAAACTAACAAGCCCACCACCCACCCTGATTACAAGATTGTTCCAGTAGGACTTGTTGGTGAGGAGGAGCGATACAAATGGGAATGTCATCTCCACATTTGTGCCTTAATAGCATCTCTTCTAAAACTAAAAAATTGTATAAATCCAGACGATTTTTCTGCCCAGTCTCACCCTCTCTGCATAAATAAGAAGATAAATTCAAGTTATGTAGATAAAAAGTCATGGGGAATTGTTCATGGAATTATGAAGAAGAAGTTTTTAGTTGATGTGTACTTAGGACCCAAGACGTCCGTCTAGTAGTAATGTTCATAATAAATACCAATTTGTAAACCAGTTTCAATTGAATTGTTTGTCAGGTCTTTGTCAACGAGATATTTAAGTGTAAATAAATGAATTTAATTGTTTTTACCTGGGAATTGGCAACGTCATAACGATCAAATTGGCCTGTCTCGAGTGATCCTGAAGAAGTTCCCTTAGTCTCAGGTGCCGATTGGTCTAATACAAAAGATGCATGAAATTTCCCATAAACACAGCTACATGATTATCCCAAATTCTACCTTCTCTCTCATTGCCTTCAATTCAGAGTTATCCAGTTTCATTTCTGTAATGACAATTTCACCAAAAATTAGACATTCACTTTTCTGTGTGACGCATATATATTCTGGGCTGCTTTCTTTTATTTATTCGTTTAGGTATGGTATGAAGATTTATGCGGATAAACTTTTAGGGCTGGGAAAGCATTTGAAAAAATAGCAACAAGATGACACTGATACAAATCTGTGATACCCTGACGAGTGCATGATATGGTGTATTACATGGAAATATGTATAAATCCATCTAATTTTTACAGTTACTTGCATTGGGAGGGTTTCCATTTTTCAAAAAAGCAAGCTCTTACCATCGTCCATGATATCCTCGCTATTTTTTCTGTACTCCTTCAATAGTCCATCGAAGAATTCTCGCGTAGTATCCTTAGCTTTTGTCATCACATCAGTAATCACAACCTGAGCAAAATATCGTCAACTACTCGTGTGTATTTGTAAAAGCATAAACATAATAAAACTTGTACTATACCAGGTCAGAATACTCTATACGAAATTTTGCTAGTAAACTTGCTAGCCTAAAAACAGTATTACGATGATTTTAGCTAAAGATCCGAAACTTAATAAAGAAAATAAATTAATAAATTAGAAATTTACCCAGCCTCCTCAACCTCCAAATCATTCTGTTTGTTTGCAATTGTAAATACACGCAACTTGCAACCTTGGAAAATGCTTCTGGTACTGATAATGTATGGGATCAACATGGTCAACCCCCCGTCGTCATACAACCACCAGATGTCAATTGTTCCTTTCCTCTGTTTCCTCTGGAACTGTGTGAGATTGTTCACAACCGCTTTTGGCAATGGTGTACCCCCAATTCCCCTAAAATAGCATAGTTTAATTTAAAATTTAAATTTTGCAATATTTAAGAATAAATCTGATCTATTTTTTGATCACTTTAAATCTGCTCCTATCTCCTTCATTTTCTTTTTGCTCTTCTTGCTCTCTACCACAACTTCTGGTTCTACCGAGAAGGACTCGTTGGTGTAAGTGATTTTCGGGATGCCCGTGGCTGACCTGGAGCTGTCAGAGTCCATTCCACCTGTTTAACAAGGTTTGTTTATTTATTTAGCAGATGAGCAAAGGAAAATGGGAACAATAAATCCATCATGTTCCGTGTTATGCACAATTATACAACTAATACAGATATAATTTGGTGAGTTGGGTAGCTCACTTTGCGAATCGGTTCTGGTCAAACTCAAAACGGTTTCTTCGCTGTCTTCTTCGATGATGTTGGAGTAGTCGAACCCCTCACGCAATCTGGCAATTATAAACCCAAGATGGTTGTCCAGAGCGTCGCTGTAATTGACAAAAATCACTTTCACCTCAGATTTTTGCTAAAAAGTTTAGGAATCACCCAACTTGCATGTGCTCATTCGAATATAATAGTACACCGGTTTATCCGGGCACTTACTGAATCACTCGGAAATATGCCTTGAAGTCTTCGACATCGCAAGAAAGCCAGTCTGACTTATAGCCCATGAGAACACTATTTATACACATACATTATATTTACTTATGTATATTCGTACATTGATATTCATACTGCATAAATATGTAGTACTATTTGTGCATACATATTCGGTTTTAGCTTTCCTACTCCACTGGCTTGCATCAGACAACGTGCTGTTGATCAAAATGAAAAATATATGTATCCACATAACATTGGACTTCGGTAGCAATATAATATCGAAGTCTGTTGGAATCATTTAATTCAATAGTTGCTCAATTCAACTTAATTTGTTGTCCCGGTGTGCTCGGTTCTTAGGAGGGGAGCTTTCTATGTTAATAATAACAGATCTTAATGCCTTTTGAATACGTGGTAGTGTCCGATGAGTGTACTATAACCCTGAAGTGGTTTGACTCCATGGCCACATTTGTGCCCGCCACACCCAAAAAAAGCTTTCACTCCAGCTTTCACTCACTCAAATCCACGCCAAAAATCCAATTTTACTCTTATTTCGAAATTTCTTTCACCATTATACTCCCAGATAGTTGTTTTCTTATATCCAACTTCAAACTTAACTTTTTAATGATTATTTCGCAGGAATAATTTGTGTTGTTGATTACTACAACAATGCTCATTCATAATTTTAAATTTTAAAAATACTAAGAATTTCAAAAAATTGAGTTTGATGTTGGATATAAGAAAGCAACTATCTGGGGGTATAATGGTGAAAGAAATTTCAAAATAAGAGTAAAATTGGATTTTTGGCGTGGATTTGAGTGAGTGAAAGCTGGAGTGAAAGCGTATTTTGGGCACCTGTGAGTGGGCGTGGCGGGCGCAAATGTGGCCATAGCATCAAACCACTTCAGGGTTTTAGTACACTCATGGGACACCACCACGTTTCCAAAGGGCATCAAGATCTGTTATTGTCAACCTCGGAAGCTCCCCTCCTTAGTGCCACAATATGGACTTTCCATAATTATTAAGAAGTGAAAGCTAGCCATCTCCATTTGTGCGAGAGAGGAATTTTGCGATTTTTCCTTACATATTTACTTTCACGCTGCGACAACTTTAGCAAATCAACGGATGTATGTACAACTGTATCAAAGCCATAAAAATCGAACTGAAACATAGCAAATTTTATGCGCGCAACTTAAAATTTAATAAGTGTGCTCATTCATTATCGCCACTTTCTTTGTTCTTTGGACTTACATACGTACATAGAATACCTTAATATAAATGTAGCTAATTACGCAATAAGACGGTGTTAACCGATTGTAGCGTAAATCTTACCTCCCTCTTCAAAATCCACATCATCAACTAAATTGTAAAATGCTTTCACTTTATGCTTCGTCAGCCAGGTTAGTGCCTTCTCCTGCAAGTATTCTCGAACTTTGTAGGGTTGGCGTTCCTAAAACATATACAATAATTTACACTAAATTTCATATATCCTTCTCTCTCCAAAATATTGTACAACACCAAAAAATAATCTTTTAATCCATTTATATTAGAATTTCTACATTAGTAGTGCAATTGTAACGTAATTGGACAAATTGCAAGTTGTCGACAATTATTAAGTAACGATAATTACAACTATTCATTTACTCTTCATTTGACATTAATGTAAAATCACCTGGATAATGTGTCCAGAAATAAGCATAGAAATGTTTTTGGTGATGAGGTATGAGAAGTCAATGAGGGTCGGCCTATTGGAAGGTCGACCGCTCAAGACCAAGATGTGGGGCCGATAATTCTAATGAACACAAAATAAAGTTGGATGTAATTTAAATTGACTTGTTTGTTTTTTAGCTTCGTATTTTTATACGTATTACGCATTATGCATGTACCTTCACATGGTCTAGGGTTGTGTTCAACGATTGAACTGAATTTATGGCCGATTTAAAATTTTGTGCTTGCGCAGTGGAACCCCAATTTACCTCTAAATAAAATTATTGAACAAGAGACAATCAATCAATTTCATCAAATTATTATAAACTTGATTTAATTATTTCGATATTTCCTCCCTCCTTCCGTCTCAACATACTTAACTCCATATGTACATAACTCTCAATAATTATGATGAAAACGTATGGAAATGGAACTACATATTAAGTATGTAGCAATAACGAACGATTGGCAAAGCTGTGTACATGCGATATTAAATGTGGTTTAATAAATTAAATGGAATGGAAATGTGTTGGCCTGTGTGAGGGCTGAGTTCGTATCTAAGCATTTATCAAGGAGAAAGTAAGTTTCGACATTGTCTGAAAGTGCATGTCAAGCATTTAATTTAAAGAAACCAATCCAGATAAAAGCCCAGTCTTTAATGTTCATTGATTCACTTGACTTTCGTCCTAATCAAGAAAACCGAAAGTCGAATATTCGTGATGTAGAATGCCTTCTGCAGTTATCCATATTTTATGTGAATTGTTTATAAATATCTATTTTTGTTCATACGAATTTCATTAAATGGAATAGTACATATATAGCCATAATTATTAAGGAGTGAAAGTTAGCCATTCCCCATGTGTATGTATGAGAGAGGAATTTGAGACTTTTCTTAGGATTAGTGACGTACTTACACGTTGAGACAAATTTTTAGAGTGAGAGTGTTGTTGACCAGTAAAAAAGTTGTTAGTGAATAAGCAAGATGTGGACATAGATTAAAATGCCATGCGTGCTGTCCATATGAAGAAATAAAACCAAGATTATCAATATTAATCTAATTACCTGGCTTAATGTAAACCAGTCCAAAAAAGAGACAAGCCTATGTGAGTAAAAATATATAAATATTTATGTGCTTGATACTTTCATAAATACCAATTAAATGAATTGGGATCAAAAATACATAAATGAGTATATCGTTACCAATATCCCGAAAGTGACTAGTGCGGTGATCTGTAATGATAATATTATGGGTGACTGGGTGAGTATGTCGTACGTATTTGTATGCACATATGGAATTCTTATCAATAAACTTACGTATGACATCAAAAACATAATTGCGATGCATAATACAAATCCCACAAAACTGGAGTAAACGCTGTAATACTAACAAAAGAAGGATACTTAATTATTGATGAGGCGATTGATCAGAGACAACAGATGTTGGTGCACAATGTATGGTTAGCAAGTTGAACAAGAGCTAATTAGTTTGGCAAGATCAGTAGTGTCGTCAATATCATTGACACGGATATTAACATATTTAGCAGTTATTCATACCAAACACATTGTCGTAGTACAATAAATGGCACAAAAAAGTATACCGTTGTTGTGCGTATGTATTAAACGTGACCTACCTTAAAATCTGGTCGCCAGCCCAGTGGTTTCACGAGGGATGCGTGGAAAGTGCAAAAATTGACCATAGCTATGCGAAAATTGGTTAATACAAAATAATACAAAATTACCGAATATTAAACAAATATTAAAAACTTACCGTATGCGGCCATCTTTAAAAAAGAGCATGAAATTAGTTATAGTATTTAGGAAGGGAGCTTTCTATGTTGATAATAACAGATCTTGATGCCCTTTGGATATGAAGCAGTGCCCCATGCAAACCCTGAAGTGGTTTGACTCCTTGGCCACATTTACGCCCGCCACACCCACTCAAAGGGCCCAAAAAACGCTTTCACTCCAGCTTTCACTCACTCAAATCCACGCCAAAAATCCAGTTTTACTCGGATTTTGAAATTTCTTTCACCATTATACTCCTAGATAGTTGCTTTCTTATATCCAACATCAAACTCAAGTTTTTTGAAATTTTTGGTATTTTTAAAGTTAAAAATTCTGAATGAGCATTGTTGTAGTAATCAACAACGCAAATTATGCCTGCGAAATAATCATCAAAAAAGTTGAGTTTGATGTTGGATATAAGAGAGCAACTATCTGGGAGTATAATGGTGAAAGAAATTTCAAAATCCGAATAAAATTGGATTTTTGACGTGGATTTGAGTGAGTGAAAACTGGAGTGAAAGCGTATTTTGGGCACCTTTGAGTGGGTGTAGCGGGCGCAAATGTGGTCATGGAGTCAAACCACTTCAGGGTTTTAGTACACACTCATGGGGCACTACCACATATCCAAAGGGCATTAAGATTTTCAACCTCGGAAGCTCCCTCCTTAGTCGTAGATATTTGAACATTGTTATTTTCTTACATAAAAGTTGCTTATCAAAGGAGCAATGGCATTTAGTTCCGCAATTAGAATGAATGCCAGAGCAATAACGAATGCCGCTCCGTATGCAAAAAATGGATCATTATTTCTACGAAAGCCTTTTGCAAATATCTTAATTCCTGGATAGAGCTCGTCTTTAGCTAAGGCTTGGAATATCTAAACACGGATCAAGTATTTTCAATTCTTGTAACAAGCTAATATATGAAATGCATACCTTAGGGGCTGACACCAAGCAGGCTAACGCACTACTCAAGGTTGCTGTAAATAAACAAGCACACATAATTACAATGTCCTGAAAGAATATTTATAGGAAGAACGGAAGGAATAGAACTGAGATCCGATGAAGCTTTGAAAACTTATTCACATGGCCAAAAACTTGACCCAAATCAGAAATGTGCGTCAAAGTTGGGTAAAAATTGGTACATTACACTCCCAACTTTTGTAAAACTGCAGTTCTCCACCCACTATGAAACACAACGCAGTAAAGGGTGCACAATATGTATTAATACCTACCAGCAAAACACCCTGCATAGATGACTGGACCAAAAATACTCATAAGTTCCATAATCTGTTCGAAAGATTAGTTTTTGTTAGAAATACCTCACTTTTCTACCTCTATTATTTTCACCTGAAAACTATTGTGACTTCCCCAGACACATTTTGTAACACCTCCAGTGCAATTATTTGCAAATTCCCAGTTTTCTCGTATTACGGAGGTGGCATTTAGATCGTCAAACACAGGTCCGGTTGCATCACGGATCTAACATAATGAGATTCATATCGCACATTTTGCAATACATAGTCTCACAAGGGAACTCTAAGTACTGTCACATCTCAATTTCCTTTCGGATGGTCTTAATTGATAGATAATTTAGTGTAACCAAAACCTTGTCATAGAACATTTGGTGCAAAATCACGTTTTTCCGAAATATTTGGCAATACGTGCAATTTTTCCAATGCTTTTAACATATATAATAGTCTGTGGAATATGTAATGAAATGAAGCTTATAAATTGTATATCTGTCCGCAATTTCATGCTGATCACCAATATGCAAAAAAGCATGCAAACATTGGCCAGTTTATTTCAAATTGCGAAAATCTACAAAATTTTCTAAATTTGAATTTCGTCGTTTTTTGAAATTTTACCTAAATTTAAATATTAAACTTCTTTTATGTAAGCATTGCAAAAAAAATTCAAAAAATAATTTTACTCTATTGCAACAAAATGGGCGAAAATTTCCTAAAATTGAAACTCACAATTTTTCATGAAAAAAGATATACTGACCAATGCTAGTGTATTTTACGTATTTTTCCAAATTGTTGGATATATTTATTTTTGGAAGCTGCACAAAATTTTGGAAATTTATATCGCCAGCTTTAGCATGTTCAACAAAATAACTTTTCCACATTTCGTTCAAGGTTTTAAGCTTTTTGGAAAACTGGAAAAAATTTCATCTGCGGGAGGGACCCCGCAGGGTCCCTCCACTATGGTATGTATATAGATCTATATATAGGACGTCCTATATATAGATCTATATATTGAGATCATACTTCAAAGGATCATATATGTTAAAAGCATTGGAAAAATTGCACGTTTTGGTACAGATTTTGCCAAATATTTCGGAAAAACGTGATTTTGCACCAAATGTTCTATGACAAGGTTTTGGTTACACTAAATTATCTATCAATTAAGACCATCCGAAAGGAAATTGAGATGTGACAGTACTTGTCCTTAAAGTTTCCTTGTCAGTTTCGATTGTAGTGTGAAATCTTAGGATTGGTGTGTCATACCGTGGTAGCGCCAGCCAACAGTGCGAACACCTACATATATTAAATTGATATTTTATTTATAGCGGATAACAATGTAAAAAGCTTTACTCATTGTTAATGAATGGCTTACAATATAGGACGTCGTCGTTGTTAGAATTGCCAACAAGGTTCCCTTTGAGTGAAACAATATTTTAGACGTACTGTCAAATATTTTAAAACATAATGAAATAGGAATATAAATTTCATACGATGGGTATCGCCTGACCAGGATTCTAAAAAAAATAATTCGAGTTTTATTAATCTTGTTTACTAGCAGAATATAAAACTGATTGTGAGTAAAAGTAATGCATCTCTCACCTTAAGGTCTCCAGAAATATTGGCACCAGCTACGCAATAGAAACAGTTATCAACTGAATGTATAAATTACTCGCATGCATTGCAATGACTTGTGAGACTTATGTACCTGTTATTCCGGTGGCAGCAGGAAAGAAGCTACACATAGAAATCATTAAATCAATGCATGAAGAAACGGATAAATAGATAAAACGCATACATGCATTTACATATGTACATACATAGCGAAAATAGTAAAGAACCCGTGCTTGGTCCCTTCAGTTTCACGGTAGTTCGGCACAAAATTTGTCGCAAACACGGTAGCTAAATCACAAGAGATATGAGTGAAATTTGCGGTGGATAATTGTGTTTTTACTCATAACCATACCATTAAATCCCACATATCCACGTGTGAACTCATCATCGTCCAACGGACCTTTTCAAATTCATTCGTACCCATTTATACATGCAAATGTCTATACGCACAAATGGACTTTTTCAGACAAAATAATAAATGGAATACCTATAAATGCTCCGATGAGAAAGTCAGCAATGGCCACTAGCAGGATTATTAAGAGTACGACTTGGGCCTAAAAAAGTGGGTATGGTATGATTAAAAAGAAATATGTTCAGGTGGCTACAGTACGTTTTGCATTGCAGCAATAATTCTATCAGTGTGATTATGTAGATGTGGAAATCAAAATAGTCAAAGTACCTTTGACTCCCATTCAGTTCCGATTATGATAATGGACTGCATCACAATCAGAGCAATAGTGCCAACGATACGAATGTCATTCTGGGCGTTGTCCACTATTTTCACCTGCGAGTAATCACATTTATCTGGACAATTCTTAAAACTCATGACGATTCATAATCGTGTGAAGGGTCACGCAAGCCACGCATTCATTAATAGTCGATTCATTCCATTTGATTGAGATGGATTATGACAGAGGGATTTCATTTCAGTAATATAATAATAAATCAAACCAATTAACTCAACTCGTACAGAGCGAAATATTTCGTCAAGTCATACTTAATAAAAATAATTCCTAAATCCAGAAAATTCTCGCAGCATTACAGTAAAATACTTCAAATGCGAAATTTTAACTGCTGTCTATTATTTCGTCTCCTCTTTACAACCAAGCGTGGAATGTGTACAATTCTGATCGTTCAACCGCAACTGCCGACGACTGTTGTGTAGAAACCCATGCAAGGAACAAAAGTGCTAATGATTTTTGACTTGAAAATTATTTTTTACACTTTTTCACCTCTGAATATAGTAACTGGTTTTGCAAACGCGACCTTCGTCACAAAGCAATTCTGCATGCGTCATTTTTATTCCAGGTTTACTCAGCCCATTTACTCTGGTAAAATCTGGTTCAATTCGGCTTGCAACGGAAACTAAAACTCTTCACTTTATATGTGTACGAACCTGCAGAGTTTTTAAAAGGTCGTTCAAAGATTCCGCAAAACCCACGGTGTGCATCGCCACTACATTTTAATTATACATATTATGTTGTTTAATTAAATCTGTTTCTTATGAATATAAGTACGTTTTATCAGAAATTACCTGCAGTAGCATTCGCAAAACTGAAAATGGCTATTGTGCAAAAAAATTGTTAACAATTATGATTAAAATATGATGGATCATAGATTAACGATTGTAAATTTGTAGGTATACGTGTACATAAATTTATAAATTACCTCCAACAGCACCACCAAATTCAGGGCCTGCAGAAATCAAATAAAAACAAAATGAAAGCCATGAGGGAAAATTTATTTCACATGTTTTCATGAAGATTTGTCCAGATACTGACCTAAGGATCTCGAAATCATATAATAGATACCACCTCCACTGATCTGTCCGTTGGTACTAATGGCCGACATGGATAGTGCCGTGAGCGTCGTTACCGTTGCAGAAAGACATATTATTACAATCGCCAAGCCTGAAAATGATAAATTTTCAAGAAAATTTCAAATCCTAATTATACTTTTTCACGAATTATTATATGCACCTATTCCTGCTTGCGCCACTACCCAAGAAAGTCGAAGGAAGAGCATGACCCCCCAAATATTTAGCAAACAACGCACAAGCACTCCCTCAATCCAACCAAATTTGACACTTTGGCTCACAGCTTCAGGAATTATCTCAGTTTTCTAATATTTTCGAAATATGCAATTACTATTAAGCCTCAATTATTTGCTCATATTCTTCTGGAATTTCTTTCACCTTTGTATACATGGCTTCACTACGAAGCTCCTCCAAAGTGGGTCTGCTCATGTTCCCCCCACCCAAGATATTTTTATAGTTTTCCTAGTTGTGAATTTTGGCAAAATGATTACAAATTGGTAACATGGTATCATATTCATATCGTAATCGTACAAAGTGTGGAAGGGCTTCTCTCGTGTAGTAGGCAAAGTTTTTCCCATAAACAGTTCCATCGTTTTCTGCCAAGTAATCAAAGTCCTTTGGTAGCGTGACACTCTTTTTCCTTCCACCTCCAAGCCCTTGAGCCAATGACGACCTAAGATTTTAATAGCAATTGCATAGCATGAATTAATTTTTTAGAAGTACGGAAGCCATTGAGGATTATTTACCTTCTGGGTCGCATGTGCTGATTCGGATAGCCATCACCCCCCTCGTTGTTCCCATCACTGTTGTTCGCCATCGGAACTGATCCACCCACATTTATGGTTATCGGCAGGTCCTCAGGAATTGAAGTACTAATAAAGGTGCCCACAACGGACGGGGTGTTTTGCAACTGGGAAGACTGAATTCGATTCACTCTGAATCGCGAAGGCTCGTCGCCTGCATGGGGCTCTGACATGTCGTCGCTATTATTACTCTCGTATATTGGGGATGAATTTAGATTTTCGATGTACAATGGATTGTCCACAGAGGTTATCACAGAGGATGAAATTTGCGATGTCGCAGTCGCAATAGGCCTGGGCAATGATTATATTTGTGAGCACGAGTGTCAGGGGCAAATTAAGATACAATCGGTTTAGGTTACCTGGACAGAGGATGTTGTGAACTTTCTTCGTGACCTATGCCACTATTTGCATGAACAATGGGTGACGATCTGGCGTTGGTTTGGGAGGGAGGAGGAGGTGGAGGTGTGTTGGGAAACGTGAAGCTTCCCTTGTTGAACCACGGAATTTTGAAGGATTTGTAATCCGAACAGCTCGGATTGACACTACTTCAAGTAAATCTTGTCGAAATGAGAGACTAATAAGTATTGTTATACAGAGACTTAAATGGGCTAATTGATGGTAAAAAGTTGGACCCCTATTTGAGCTTTTACTATGCTAAAATCTATTATCCGTTCCGACTCACTGATTTATAGTCTGCTTAGCGTATGCTGCCAAATAGTGTTGTGGATGATTTGTTATCACATCAACGGGGAGCAATGGATATAAAATATCACTAACCTTTGACAAATTTTTAAAAACCTATAAAAAAAGAATAATAAATACTTTATAGAGCTGTGAGGAAAGTGACAAACGAGGATGAAACATTAGAAATTTGAGATGCTGTTCAATAATTATGCCAACGGAAATGGTTTCGGCATATTTTCAGCAGGTCATTACTAACTAACTACCTACTTAACAAACTTCCAAACTGTTCTGCAAGTGACACGACGAGAGTGACAATAAGTGACGGAAGGATTAAGTGGAAGCATTAATTAGTAAAAAGTACTTTTGTTTTGTTACTGCTGAAAAATATTTTGTTGTACTAATAAAAATGAGATGCACGTGTTTCAAAATCTTGTCACGCTTTTGGAGGTGACATCAGTTAATGAATATGTGCAGTTTTAGACATTTGACTCAAATTAAAATTCCTATTGTTGATATTCTTCTCGTTGTATTTTTTTGCATTACAAGTTTTGCATGTCATTAAGGTTTACAAAATTCACTCTTAATTTGTCATTAGGAATCTCAAGGTACTATATACTTTCTTGGTATTCAGTGTAGACAGGGGTTGGCTAAAGTATGGGTTTAATGATTCGTGTGCATTCTGATAACACATTTATTACATTGAGTGTTAAGGTTTGAGTGTCAATTACCACCAAATTTATGGAGAATGAGTTATATTAGCACTATCAATCACTTGAAGTCATGCTCGTTGAATGGATGGATTCACTCGGGTGAAGATTTTAAGCTCCGATTTTGCATGTTCTTTGTCTTCTTCTGCAGTAATTTGAATAACAAAAGAATTTTTTAACCTGTGCTTCAATTGCTGATTTGAATTTAAGAGAATGAAGAAGAGCACTCGGCTATTGTTCCGACTAAATGAAGCACGTCTAATTTAGAACTAAACGGCAATGACAAATTTACCTGAGCATTTAAACAGTCCATAAAGAAGAACGAATAATAATAATAATTGGGTCCGTGTCATGCCCCCCATTTATTGAGTGGCACGGTCTAACCAACTAAGGTACACATAATACACGTACATATATCATTTGAATCTGCATGGTCGCTCTGTCTGTGGTACTAGATATGTATTCATGTTCCGTCGGTGTCTGCTGGTTTGTCAACCCATACCGTCGTGATGGGATAGTAAAGAAGGTGGCAAAATTTCAGGTAGTGTGGCATTTGCTGAAAATGATGGTTATGTGGTTATGCGGCCCATCGTTTGAACGGGAGGACATGTACATTTGACGTATTATGTATGTACGATGAGATGAATGAATTGGAGTATTGGTATTCACACGGTGACACTAATTAGGATGAGCATGCAGAGTATTTGTAGAGCATTTTGTACAACTGACTATAACAAGGAAATTAAAAACTGAGAAGTTATTTTTATTTTACTACATACAAATTTTTTGGGTGAAAGTTTCGAGTGATATTATTTTGAATGAAACGTCATAAACAAGTTATTAAATAATATATTTATGTATCTACTTCTTAATCATACAATGAGAAAATAGTGGTCCAGTTTTCAGCCGAATTGAAAAAAAAGAATGTCAGATTCTCCAGTACGACAAAATAATTGGGAAACTATTATGCCGCGGTGCAAGTCTACGACTGCATCATCACTGGAATTAATTATTCTGTTTATCGACTAATTTGAATTCTGCACCGTATCGAGTGTCACACTGACTACTGTGTGACATCAACCATCCCAGAAAAAGGGTTATGCACCTACATGCATCGAATTTGCGAAATATGTTAAAATGCTCACTTATTTCTAACGGTTGTGAGCCAAGCTCCTCATGATAATCTCTGATTCATTTTTTCTGCTTAGTTTTCTCTGACCGTACTATGCACCGATTTTTCTCGGGTACAATTCGTCAAGATGACGTTGGACATGGTGAGTGACTTGGTTTATGGAGTTCATGAATATGGAATGAGATCCTGTGACAAATTCAATATCAATGCACACGCATGAATTATATGTCTCTGCTAATTAGTGAAGCACATCTGAAATTATATAATGTATGTATTTGACTTGCGAATCAGGCTGAGGGTTGTGAGACCATGACACACTGGGACTGTTTGCATTACTTTCGAATTCTGTTCGGATCGTGCAAATGGGAACAAGAGAGAACTGGATTGAATCTTGATCAACCACACGGTCCTAACCACTTTATCCCTGAATTATAACACATGCAGGATCCTAATTTACATTCGCTAAACCTAACGCATGTATATATTGAGCATGTGACTCCATTTTTATTTTTAGTCAATTCTTGGTTGGATCCTGATATAGATTACGATTACAATTATAAATTATCAGGCTTACAATATTACAATATTACAATTGTTAGAAGTATTTGAGAATAATGCAACTGTGATTTGGATGCAGTTCTGTATTTGGTTTGAATTGAGGAATGAATTTCATAAGAGAAATTTTACAATTTTACGGTATGCATGACCGTCAAAGGTGTTTCTATTCTATTAATAAAGACCCTCAGAACGTACATAATAAATAAGTGATAATGAAATGTTTTTACCACTTTTCACATTCCACTCTGCGAATGCACCACTCATTTACTGCTCAATAGCAGCAGTCAGATAAATAGAGTAGTCACACACAAGATACCATGATGTAATACGAACAATTAGATCTGGTGATAAATTTTGTTCGTGGATATGTCCGGCAAAATTCTAAAGTAATTGAAATATTTACGATGGTTGTATATTTTTACATGCTAAATCATAAGCGGCCTTCTGAAGTACGCATTTTTGGGTTTGGGTTACGCGTTTACAACCAGAAATATATCACGCTTTGGATGAATGAAAATTTTATAAAGTCTTGCGATGAATTAATGTTGGACCCCCTACTCCGAAATCTTAATTCCCCATTGACTACTTTCGACTTGCCAATAATCAAATTAAAATGAAAATTATGCTCAGAATTTAATCGTCGCATTAAATTATAAATTACTTGGCAGTCATCAATACATAATGAAGTTGTTGAATTAGCTACTAGACTATAAATGGGTTGAAATGTTAATCAACGCAAGTGTGAAATTTAACGAATTATAAGCGCTGCAAGTCCGCGAAAATGCTTGATTTCTCGGGCAGAAACTGCGTTATTCAATTCACAAAGTGACAACAAATAACAATTAATTACAACGGGAGCAAATGAAGTAAATATTTAGGATGTATTTTTGGTATAAGTTTATTAGCAAGACATCAACTACTGTCATCATGATTTTAATTTTCTGTTTTAACGGACAATAAAAATATGGTAGCTATTTTTGTTACTGTGTGTGCCTGACTTTTATTTTCTTCATTTACTTTTTCTCTTCTCCTCATCTTCGTCCCGACTTAGACGCCCTGCTTTGCTCCAAACTCCTGTCAAAGGAATTTCCGCATCGTCATCCGCTGGTGGTTTACTTCTTCGACTGGGCTTATCTGACTTTTCAACGGGGCCACCACCACTCTGCCTCTTCTCCGTCTCAGCAGACGTGCCTGGGAGTGGAAAAACTTGCCTAGAGAAAGTTATTGCTTCAGTGTCGGCGTCCATGATGGTCACCCCCTCTTCTTGCGTGTAATTATGGTGGGCGGGTGCGTTCAGGAAAACACTTCCCCTCATCGCAGCCCCGGTCGTTGTGGCCGCATCGACCTGAGAAATTCTGGAGCTGGGCATTGGGTCAGACTCCATGCAAAACCAGGCGTCCTCGTACATCTTTTCTAGAGGCATCCTCTTCTCGGCAACCGGTTCTAAAAGTTTGTACATGAACGATTTGACCTCCAGCGTGAGTTTGTCCTTCACCTATCGGATTATTTGGGTTTATTCATATTTTATAATCCTGCTCACTCCCACCACACAATGTGTATAAGTCACCTTAGCTCTAAATTTCCATGACCTTGTCATTTGATTCTCGTACAGCTTTCTCAAACTCCCATCATCAAATGGCATCCCCTTATTAAGCATGATGAAGAGAATGACGGCTACCGACCAAATATCTGAAAGTCTTGGGTCATATGGGACACCTCGAATAATTTCAGGCGCCGCGTAGGAGACCGATCCGCAAAATGTTTCTGACTTTGGATCTTTCTCTTGATGGTAATACCTCGCGAATCCAAAATCAGACAGTTTAATGTTGTAGGACGAGGTGAGGAGCACATTTTCGCACTTAAGGTCTCGATGAACAATGTCTCTGTCGTGAAGGTATTTGAGCCCCCTAATGAGTTGAGAGAACCACTGCTATAGCAGAAAATATAGTCACCGTGAGACTTGAGTCAAATGGGACTTAATAAGTTATTGGTTTAATTTGCATTGAAATAAAGGGGTTTGTGCATCTCAAAAACATAAACAACGAAAAAGGCGTCACATATAAATATACAATGTACCCGACTTTGCTTCTCGTCAATGGCGCCGTTGGTCCTGATAAAGTCCAACAGGTCTCCATTCTCGCAGAATTGCATAAAGAGAAAGTACTTGTTTTTTCTTTGGAGAATGCTGTGCACTCGGATCAGATAAGGATGGTTCACCCGACTCATAATTTCCACTTCTCTGGGGAAAAACTTTTTGAGAAAGTCCTTCGGAGCTGCAGCGCCATTGATAAGTTTGCATGCAAGCTTTTGAGTTCTTCCTGATTTGCTGTCCTTGAATTCCGACAGATAAACCTGTGTCAAAGCCAAGAAAAAGCTGGAGAGGCGATAAAAAATGATATTTTTTTACTGTCACAAACTTTTGCATATGAACCCTCTCCTAACAATTTATCCAGTGTATATCCCCGTTTGCCCAGGATTACTTCCTCCGAAGTTACTCTACCCAAGGGTGGCCCTGACATTATTAATTACTTATTGTGCTCCTTGATGACGTTGATTGAAGGTTGAGGTGGCATGAATAGATTACATTTCGTTACATTATTCGTTTAAAATTACAGAAAGATTTTAAAAACATTTAAAAATAATTTTTGATGCCATGTTAGTCTGAATATAGTTTGTAACCAACAACAATAATCTATAACCACACGAAATAACGTAAGTGGGCGTTTAGCCAACATTGTACAGGACAAACTGACTTTACAGAAACAAACAAACCTTATGGGTAAATCAAGAAACCTTAAATTAAAGAAAAGTCAATTAATTTCGTGGATGACTAATTAATAATTAACTGAATTACGCCAGCTTTACAAATTGTGTAATATAACAATGATTTACAAAATAACAAGTACCGACTTATTTATGTTATGAATGGTTATAAATACTGATTATAAATATGCATGTAAAATATTTTTTTTTCCTTTTCGAAATTAGTTTTTGAGATTTTAAAACCTGAATTAATAAATACGTTCATAAGCATTCATCTGACAATGCGTGATTTGACTTTATTTACTGTTTGTTCAGGAATGCAATTTTAAGATATGTGAAAGCAGTTTTAGAAATGTCTAATGATCCTGGAGCTTTCACGACATGAATTTTTTCTTCTTCTTCCTCTTCGCCATCTTCCATTTCTTCGTCGTCGTCGCCTTCTTCCTCGCCTTCCTCTTCCTCCTCGTCATCTTCCTCTTCCTCCTCACTCGACCACTCAGGTTCCGAAAGGTCTTTTCCCCTCAATATTCCACTTTCTGTCTCGTTGGGATAAGTGTCATCTCTTTCTACTAATGAGTACTGGTTAAGAATTCGGTTCCGATTTTTCCGGAGATGAGTGCCCACGTCATACTCAAAGTCTAAGAAATAAATCTTGATTAATCTTCATTCGTATTTCTAAGAGATTCTAATAAATTTTTACCTAGACCAATGTTGGCCAATCGTACGTCAACACGAAGGATATTCGTATTTGCACGAATTCCGAGGGCGACATGTTCACCACCTGCACAAACAAAGAGGAAATTAGATGATACTCGTTATAAACTTACGTTGACACGGTTTACCCTTTTTGCCCAAGTCATTCGCAGAGAGGTCCAATTCTTTCAACGTGGTGTTGTGAAAGAGCATCTTATTGATGACAAAAGCGGTGTCCTCGGTTAATCTGTTGGCAGCGAGGAGGAGGACCAGCAAACTACTGTTTTTGGCAAGGGCGTGCCCAAAGTCTCTTCCGGCAGGATCGCCCATTCGATTAAGCCGAAGGTCCAAATGTGTCAAGTGGCGATTTTTTGTGAGTGCCCAGGCCAAGGCTTTTCCACCTCTGTTGTGAATCTTGTTCCTGGCCAGCATGACCGTGTGGATGGTGTGGATTGCACGCGACGTCTCGTCCGTCAAAAGACGAGATACCGCTCTTGCTCCGGCATCGCTTATTCTATTGTAGGAAAAATTAATCTTCCGCAAATGTGGCATTTTGATCAAGCCTTCTCGAATAAGCGTTTTGCATTGTTCGTCATTCAAATGACTACGAAGGAGCTCAAATGTTTCGATTGAGGGGGTTTGTGCTAGTGCTGAAAATTAAATTCTCATGTTATCAATTTTGTAGTTAACCTCATAGAGTTGTGGACACTCATTTTCAGTATTATTAAGGACTCTGTCTCTCCCCGTTTATTACCATTTGCTAAATTTATGCAGTCGACGTCAGTGAATACGAAAAGTCTCGGCTCCCAATCCAACCCTGTTTCTTGCAATTCATAAACTAAACTGAGGACTTTCAGACTTGTGAATTTTGACAAAATTAATCCAAAGTCGAAATGATCTGAAGAAGTGCGATCTGGTTCAATCGTAGGAAGCACTTCTTCAGGAGCAATTCCAGCCTCGAGGTTCAATTTCTCTTTAGCCTTTCGATGCTCCTCTTTCAGCTTTTGTTTCTCAAGCTGCTTTAATTCCCGTTCCTTTTCTTTTGCCAATTGTTTCATTTCCTCCTCATCTTCGTCTCCATCTCCATATCTAAAATTATAAATAAATAATTGCGTTTATAAATTAAAAGTGCATGGGTTAAATATGCAAGGCCTAAACAATATTTGATAAGCATAAATCAACAATCACCTACCCCTGATCTTCTTCCACGCCAGCGGGTGTAAAGTCCCTTGAATTAGAATCACAAATTAGCTTAAATGCTCAAATAAATATGTACCACATCCTGATATATAGATATTAAATATTAATTTTTGTAACGAATCCTACGCGTCGGGAATTTTGTCCTCAATTGGCTTCCTCGGAGTACCAAAACAGTTTGGAATCAAGTTGTTGAGCTTAATTTGAGTGATCTCAGTTGCGACAATGTCGACTAATTTCTGCAGTTCCTCTAAGTCTGACTCAACCGGATGGAAGCTTTCAATCGCTTCCCATATTGACCTCTCCAAATATAAGCGTCTCCATTTCTTATCGTGGTCATCCGCATCAAAGATGTACTAATTTTAAACAAAACCCGTCATATTGTATTAATTGCATATATATGTGCATGTAACATAGTTGATGAGTAAGGTTTTATTGAAAATTGCCAACTGACATCCCATTTTTCATTGCTAGCCCGTTCCCAATAGTAGTCATCAGGAATAGTTTGTACGGCTATATCGAAAGGAACGTAATCCAAGTCCAATTCTTCAACAGTTTGAATTCTATCCTCATCCCACATTTGGTCGAGAACGTCGCTATTTTTAACAAAATCAGGAAAGAAATCCGGGACTTCCACAGGCTCCCGGAAAGCCTTTTTTCCGGTTGGTTTGTCTTCTTCGTCCAAATCATCATCATCTGCATCATTAGGATCGTCTCCTATTAGCAGCCTGCGTGCAATAGATTCCTCTTGCTCAAGCTTCTTCTTCTCGAAACTGGCTTTCCTTTCCAAATAATTTGCCAAATCCTTCTGCCACTTCTCCTTCCGACGCTCATGGTCCTCGAGCTTTTGTTTGTTTAACTCTTCCACTAGCTTGACATAAAATACGTACTCTTCGATGACACGGTCCAGACAAGCGTCTCGCAGGGAAGGTGGGCGGTTGGTGTCCCATGTCGAATCCTCGGATCGGAGAAGACGACCTTCATACGACTTTTGGAGTTCTTCGTCATTCAATTTACGACTGTAGGCTCTGTAGGTATTCAGTAATATAATCCGATAAGGACATTTTTTAACCATTTGTAAAAATGTGTATATGCAATATAGCTTTCCTTAGAACTACTTTGGGAATGGTGTGAGGAATTCGCATGGTAGATTTCAGTGAGATTATGATTTTTTATTACACATAAAATTTTAATGATATTCTTCGGGTTGGAATACGTGATAATTTAGAATTGTATGAAAGTTCCGAATGAGATACAAATGATGAATCCGAATTTATTGGGGTGTATTTTGTTAAATCGATGAGGCTCCGGTGATTTCCAACTCTGAATGTATAGATAAAGTTTCCCATGGAAGTACAGAAATATTTATGCAACACAACAAGACCAACCATATTTTGACTTTTTCATGAATTTTTAGCCCGAGTCAGGGCTTATGGAACCGTCATGTCCGTCCGTCTGTCTGTCTGTCTGTCTGTCCGGCACGATAGAGCCAAAACGGCTGAACCGATTGACTTGAAATTTTTACCATATGCATATTGGACAAAGTTAGGAAACGAGTTCGAAGATGGGCGAAATCGGTCCAGTGGTTGACCGGTGGGGGTCATCGGAGTGGTGGGGTCTTATGCACCAAAATTTCAAAATTGTTGTAGAGAGCTGAAATTTGGTACAGAGGTTGCTAATGGCTCCTAATAGAAAAAAATAACTTCAGGTTGGAAAAATTTTCATCATGAGTGACCCTATGGGGTGACCCATACCGATTTTTCAAAACCATCATATCGAACTGAAATTTGGTGGAGAGGTTGCTTATGGGTCTTAATAAAAGAATATGATATGATATTGGTAAAATTTTTATCTGGAACGCCCCTATGGGGTGACCCATACCGATTTTTAGAAATTGTTTTAAAAAGATGAAATCCGGCACAATGATACTTAATGACTGCTAATTAAAGAATATGAAGTTAAAAGTGAACAAAGTGCAACCAGACCAAAGTGACCAGAGTGCAATCAGTATGGGGTGACCCATACTGATTTTTAAAAATCGTTATATCGAGCTGAAATTTGATTTGGAGGCTGAATAGCACATACATACAGCTTAGAACTTCAGGATGTTAAAGAAGCCACTGGTCATGGTGGTCAAGGCACATGATTTGTAACTAATTCAAAAATTTGGTACCAAATAATAGAAACTATCTAACAAACTTTTAACCATCCACAACACGGAAGTTGGTGATCTTATGTCGGTCAGTTCGGAAAAGAATTTAGAAGCGGGCTCTGACTTATTGAGTCAGGGACTATGTCCCTGACTCGGGCTATATGGAGTCTGCACTGTAGGTTTTTTAATTTCTAAAAGTTTTTAATGTTTTTAATTTTCGACTCTTTTGTAGTAAGCTTTTCCGGCATCTTTATTTATGGTCATGCAGACCGTGCTGTATATTCATACAAACTCTGTGATATGCCCAGTGGGCATTGCCCACATGTATATCAAGTGCAACAAATAAAATATAACCAAGAATAAAGTGTCGTTTATTTGTTCATATGTTGTTTTGTTGAATAAATTTACCATGCATGTATAACAATCAGTCAAAAAATACTAATGATTTTAGTTTTTAATTGAATAAAGCTTTACAATTAAATAATATTCATTAACTTACAAATGCATGTATGTATTTCTGTATTTTTTATGCTACATAGTTGTTATTTTAATACTTATTATTGCAAAACATGTACAACCATAAAAAATTAATTGACAAATATGTATGTGATATACATTCGACAATATACGTGGTGCCAGAGATTATCTTATCAAAATAATCCACCAAATCTTTGAAGCAAATATACTTCCAATACACGTAAGTTCATAAATTCTAATGTGAAAAGATACAGCGTGCTCAAAATTTTTATATTCACTGATTTTAATACTGTCTACATCATTAAACACCTTCCAGATCCACAGCATCGATGTCTTGGTTTTAAACGTATATTGAGAGCTTGTTTGACTTTTGTAATAAGTACTTGGAAGTATTAAAATTTTTTTTTCTTCTTACAGGTTAGTCATTACTACTATTATCGGCTAGTCGTGCTAGTCGTTATCACCTAAATCAAAGAAACAAGTTTCCAGCTCCAAGAAATGACGTGTGTCTACTTATTGTCAATGCATTTCTAGCCATGAGAAAACTAAATGAAATGTTTCAAGATGTATGTCCATTTAAGCTGACCCTACTGTACGCTTGGTTAATTGTTAAAAGTAGGTGCATATACTGGGAAAATTATTGCCTTGCTATTGTTGAGAATGGATATTCAGCTCTTATAATTAAAATGTGATACCACTTAAATAGGCTAGCAGTTTGGCTGTAATAATAAAACAAAATTAAAAAATATGCTGGATATATTTTCCTAATTCGACGACTTTCATTCGTATTACACGCACTTGAAGAAGAAAAAAAACAGTAAACTCCTTCTTAGTAATTACACACGGATGCTTATTATGGAGCAATGCAGACGAGTCATTGTATGTAAGTCGTCGTCGCCAATTAAACTATTACGTACGCCATGCCAATTTTTATGATTTGAGGGTCAATTAGTCCATGCAATGGTCTTCAACTAGACATACTATAGTAAGATATAGAAGTTCATTTGTTCCAATACAGGACAAATTTTGCAGGACTGCAATTGTGTTGCTTCTTTAAAGTATTATTACTAATTGCTCACTACATACATTGCTCATATTTACCTGTAGTTAAATCAGTAGATAATATTATTTATATTTCGTGAATATAAAAATTATTTAGCCAAGAAAGATAACAATAAAAAATGCGAAGAGTTGCATTGTGTAAAATATTTCTTGCAGGGTTTGCATTAACAGTATTAATGTATAAAGTAACGCCTGCACAATGTAAGGAGGACTTGACCCTAACTTTGTCAGAGAAATTGAAATTAGATCAAGTGCGTCCAAGTTTTTGATGTACCTTTCTCTAGTCGCATTACTCTTTAAAAAAATCTACAAAACCTTGCATCAAATGACCAGCAAGCATTTTTTTTCCAGTTCCGAGAGAGGGTCGAAGCTAATCTCCCCCACGCTTACATGAAGCAGGAAATTTATCTCATCCGATGGCTCCGGGGTATTTATTATTGTTCAAAAAGTATTAATTACCCGAAGAATGATAAGTTATTTTGATAACCGCAGCTAGGAATTTCAATGTCGATGCAGCTGTGCAAATGTTGAATACAGTAAAATTTTAATTACAGATAAATTAAATAAAAACTGGTTGTTAAAAATGATGAATGCTAGCCTTGTATTGCACTAGAATTTGAAATGGCGACAAACTCAGCGAATGGACAAAATATCGGAGGAGGACTGGTCCGAATTTAATCAGAGGTACAGATATCACGATCACGGATTTGACAAGCACGGTCGACCTGGTATGCATTCTCACCAAATGAACAGTTCAATTACAAAAAGTGAAGAATTTTTGGATTATTTGTAGTGGCTGTTTTGGGGCTTGGGAGCTGGGACGTTAGACGGGCAGCGATCACGGGCGAGAGTGAGAAGCTGAGTCGTTACCTCGATTTTGCCACTGACAGCGTTTGCAACAAACCGAGACACCTCCGGAACCAGAACTCGACCTCAACCGTTACGCAGGTGGACTTCATAGTTGACCTCTCTGGATTCAGTTTGACCCAGCAGGGCTGCCTTCCTTGTATATAATGATACAATTTTGTAATGGTAAAACATGAGTACGGATTTTTGTGTCTATGGTTCTAGGTGTCCCATTCTATATAGGATTTGTTGCAAACTATGAAAATTATCATCCTAATTGTGCTGACAAGATCCTTCTTTTGAACAGTAATTTCATTTTACATACACTGTATTGATTATATTTATTCATGCATTATGTTGTTACAGCTCCTGCAGCATTCGAAATCATCCTCTCAGCCGTGCGCCCATTCTTTAGTCAGCAGACAAGAGACTCGTTGGAGGTCTATGGAACGAATAAAAATAGGTGGCAGCCAATTTTGTTGAGTTACATAGACAAATCTCAGCTTCCATTCGAGTTGGGTGGAACAGATTTCAGATACGATCAAGATGACTGACCACAAATCCACTACGTTTATTTACATGGTAAAAATTTTGAGGAGTATGAATGTATCTGTGTTAATATTTTATTAGTACGTAAACTTTTTTGTTAAAAAACAATATTTTGAGATTCAGAAAAATTCCAGTATCCGTGTTCATTATTCAGAACTAGTAGAACAGACTCCCTTTCAGTTAATATACAACTCTGTACTGTCAGTACATGCTTCTAAATAAGTAAGGTACGGTTTCAGTCTCTAAAATATGTAGACCTCACACAGTTACTCAAAGTCGTACGGTTGTATGGTCAGTTTCATAATACACTACGGCCATACGGCAATGCTTACAATTTAATTTGTAAATAGTTCCACTAAGAATCAACAAATAAAAAGTTACATATATAATTCATCACCGGGAATATGTAGAAAGATCACAAAGAAAATACAAGCACAAATTGACAATAATAATTGATCTTAGGTCTTGCTTATACATTTGGAGAGTAACAAGGATGCAATTTGTAAGCTAAAGATGCATATATAGGTAAAACATTAAGCATTTTCTCACAACAGTAATTATATAATACATTCCACTAAAATCTAAAATGGGGTAAAAAGAACATTTAAGAGTAGAAGGTGAGGACCGATGTCTGATTTCCTCTAACTAAAAGAAATGGAGGCATATCACGGGTCAATATGTCAATCCACGACATAAAAAGTGGGGCTGGAATTACTCCTTTTCTTGGCATCGGTAGCGTCCTGAGAAATAATGACACATAATTTGTTGAGATACATGTAAATGTAGTGTAATATAGAAATATATGCCTTACATTACAACCAAATCGGAACACCGAGACGTTTCTTGCAACAAATCACGTAATCGCATGTATCTGTGTAATAAACATATTCGTCCAAATTAAATCAATAAATAATTAAATAAATATATATTAAAATAAATAAATAATTCTAAACATCAGCAAATCGAATGTACCTGTTGCATTTATCTTTTGACGTGATTAAATCAGTGTCAGTTATGATACAACCTGTAAGACCGATCAAACTTTGTGAGATTAGTTTATTCTTACGAACAAGTATTTGATGAATTTATTAAATAGCTTTGCACTGACCATCATCTTCACCAGGTAGTTTTTCTTTTCTTCGATATGGGGCAATAATACTCTCAAATAACGCTCGAGTGGTATCGTGAGGTTTCTTTGCATAGTCGGTCACAATTTTCAGATCAGAATAGTCTATGCGGAATTTCGCGAGTAATCCTGCCATGCTGTGCAATTTTAAAGATAAATGAGAACTTGTTAGATGTCGAGGTTATTACAACACTACCTTTAAGCGTGTTTTATATATTATGAATGTGCTCGCGTTCATATGCGTTTAATAATTTAATACGATGCAAGAATAAATGCATTACCTTATTGAATATGAATGTGTTTAAATAAAATCTAAATCCGTATATATAATAGGCTGAGTAGATAAAAAAAATATTACCTTCTTTGTTCCGCATCAAACTCGTCTTTTTTATTCGCAAGTGCAAACACTCGAAGTTTGCATGATGCAAAATTTGGTCTTGTGTTGATTATGTATGGAAGAAGGAGAGTAAGACCACCGTCATCGTATAACCACCAAACATCAATGACACCGTCTTTCCGTTTTTTCTGAAACCTGGTTATACTTTCCATGATGTCTCGAGGAATTTCACCCCCATGTACACTCCTAGAAATAAAGAGTAATCCGAAACATAAAGAATGACCTGCAGCACTTGACCTACTTACCGGTAGACATTTTTCGGAGAAAGTTTTGCGTCCTTATTTTCTGTTTTTGCTAGGGTACGTGTGGCTTCACAACTTCCAAGCTCGCCACTGCTTGCTGTAATATTCGTTATATGGTTAGACAATGTCACATGTTTGTTTTATAATCAATTATTCTAATTACATAAAAGTATTTAATAATATGAATAAATATAAATTATAAGTATTAGCCAACCAAACGTTTAGATAAATTTTGCAGAACCAGTTAACGAATTGAAACAAAGTCAACTCACTCACCCCGCATTAAATTCCAAACCCCAATAGTTAGATATCTTCCTAACTCTTCTTAGGGTTTTGGATCGAGAAAATAGGCAGCGTAAAAAAGAAATTGCAAGCTTGCATATAATTTGATGCCGGAGTTGTAATTTATTATAATGCTGAAGTAATAATTAGCCAAAATAGTAGAGAAATGTGTTCATACCATGTGACATTTGGGACAATGACTGGTTGCGAGGCAGACACTCATCCAAGGATTCGCTTTTATTGTCCGGTTGTAAGGTTGAAGCTGGAATGTCTTCGCCGAAAATGACGCTCTTGCTAAAGTCCATCCCATTACCGACTCGTAGAATGGTCACAGCCAAGTGCATGTCCATCGCCTTGCTGTAAATTAAAACCATCTATTACGGTAAAGGATGAGAGATAAAATGTTATTTTAATGTCAAGTGTTGTCATACTGAATAGTTCCGAAATATTCATTCAATTCCTCAAAGTTGCAAGTATTCCAATTATTTTTGAAGCCCATTAATAACACGTTTGGGCGCAATTTACCGACGCCTGACGCTTGAAGCAATGCTTTTGAACCTTCTTGAAAGCTCATGTCATCCACCAAGTTGAAGAACCCTTTCAATTTATTCGAGGTAAACCAATCTTGCGCCTTGTCGATTAGGGCTTTTCTTTGTCGATTATTTAACGGCCTCTGCAACATCGTGTAAACTCAGTAATGAATGTGGCATTATGTGAAAATAATTACCAGTACGATAGATACCTTCACTATTTGACCACACACTAGCAATGAAATTTGCTTTGTAATCAAGTAACCAAAGTCCACCAGACTTGGTCTGAAACTTGGATGCCCAGAGAGAACAAGAATTTGTGGTCTGTAATTTTTCACATGTTCTTGGACATTGTTCAATTGGTGAACTGAAGATAACGCCGTCTTATATGTTTGTGCTTGTGTGGAAGAACCCCAGTTGACCTCTAGAACAATTAAATACTTATGTTATTTATCACAACAGTCTTAGCGATTAATATGTACATACACATGTCACATGTAGATGTATGTATGTACATATATTTTAGGTGGTTGAGGGTGAAATTTTGTAGCGTTGTCATTTATTCGTACCTGGTTTACGGTAAACGACGATCAAATAAAGGAACGCCACAGCTCCAATAGTCAATATTGCGGTCTGTTTTTTTAAAATGTAATAATGAAGATATTTAGAAACATCCAATAAATAAAACTTTGGTTATATTTTTACCTGCCACGAAATTAAAAACATCACTGCAACGCACAATAATCCTCCGACTAAACTTAGCCACAAGTTGTAATACTTAAAAGTAGGTCTCCACCCTACGGGCTTGATTAAGGAGGCTACGGGATACGGTGTTGAGATAAGTAAAAATTATTGATATGATTAGTACTGATAAGTTGTGCCTTACACACCGTGGAAAGTCGAAAAATTGACTAATGCGTAGGCTAAAATCCCCTCATCAAAATTTAATAGATCATTTAATAGCTGCGTAATGAACGATATAGTTATATAGCAGAAGTTAGGACAAACGAACCAGCAAGGAAGAAGTTTGAGATCAACGGTGCTATTTCAAATTACAAAATAACAAGTACTTATTATCCCACTTTAAAATATGTTGATTAAAAGTTCATGCACACGAATTGACAAACTGACCTATAACATTCAGCTGAGCGATCAAGATAAATGCGAGGGCAACGACAAATGTAAGAACGTATCCTGCATTGGCAATTATATTTACATATATTTTAATATACTTATGGTTATATAGATATGTACATGGTATTTTATGACCTCTTATTGGCTCATTCGATTTTCCCTGTCCTTTCCCAAAAAATTCAAGGTACGGATAAAGCCTAGAATTTCCTTGAATAATGAATTATGAATAATGAATAATTTTCTTGAACCACTTACTTATCGTTGCATAATGCCTGGAAATTACAAATATATGTTATATTATGTTATACTATGTAATAATTTCAAAAAACATGTATGTATCCTGCACCTGAAAGACCTTCGGAGCAGAAACCAAGCTTGCCAAGGCAGAACTGAGGGTAGCAGCAAAGCAACCTTTAAACATCGTTAGTATTACTTTTATTGAGGAGTACGAATTGAATTTCAGGGATATTGACTTTCCCAAGAAGAATATATATGTAATTGATCATGGGGTAAATCATGTAGTGGTAAATATTTCTTGCCTGCATAGATTAATCCTCCCGATATACTGACCAACTCCATGACCTAAAGATGGAACAATGGTATTGTACATATGTATGTATGCATCTATCAGTGCAAGAGCCGCTATAATACATGTCGCTGTCTGATTTTAGGCCAGCGATATGCCATAATAATATACATAATAATATGTAGTAATCTAAGAAAATATATTCACCTGAAAGCTATTCAACAAACCCCATTGACATTCTGCGTCCGTGGCGTTACCCACATAAATAGTACCATTAAATTTATTTGTCTGGCACAGGTTAAATCCCGAGGAAATGTAAGACCAACGATCTTCTCTTGACCCATTAACAAGGTACTCAGGAACTGTAAAGTTGCCTGTCGCTTCACGCAAAACACATGCCCCGGATATCAAGGCAAAGGCAAGGTATGATATCGTGGTCACAAGAATAGCCAAGAGCGTTCCAAGAGGTATACTGTATTGTGGATCTGCCAAATCTCCCGAGATATTTGCTCCAGCTAAAATCCAACAAATTATAGGATAATATTGTTAAATTAAATTTTATTGACTAAATTCTGTTAAACCTAAGATCCCAGTAGCCGCAGGAAAAAATATCGAAAATACAGAAAAAAAGGTTTGCTGGCCTTCCTTGGTGAGTCTGTAATCAGGGGCCAAGTTCTCCAAGAATAGTGAACCTGAAAATAATTGATAAATTCACAACCAAAAATTGTCGTAGCAAAACGAAGATGGACGCAAACCACATTTACAAAAAAATCAACTTACCATTATATCCAACGAACCCCTTGCTGAATTCTTCGTCTGGCCGCACAAAGGAAAAATATTAATAAAGAATAAACTAGGAAAAATTAAAATAAGACTCCTATTAATAAAAAGTCCTGGTCTACCAGATATTGGTCCAATGAAGCTGCCCAGAAAATACATCAACTGTACAATTAAGACAACCATGTAAAATATAAACAATGTTAGAAACCACACCTTCCTATCACAAAGTCTACCATCGCTGCTAACAGAATGATTAGCAACCCAACTTGTGCTGTAGCCTCCCACTCCATTCCAACAACCACCACACAAGTTAACACCACGATTGCCACGCTTCCGATGATTCGCACACTGTTTGTGTCATCCAGGACTACGTATGTTCCCAAGCTCTTAAGAAGATCGACCATCGACTCGGCGAAACCAACAACGTACCTGCGCCATATCATGATTGATTATGATCTTTAATTGGATTATCAAAATCCAATTAAAGATTTTAGACAAAACGACTAAAAATTTAATACGTACATGGCAGCCGCGACCGCATTTGCCACCTATTGGATTCGGTATTGAGATAATCAAAGATTATTGTTACATAGTATTGATGATAAGTTAAGAAATAAAATAGTTGAGTATAAAAACGCAAACAAACCGCAAAGATAAATCCGATGCTAGCTCCCTACAAAATTTATTTAAAACAAGTTACGGTATCCGAGAAATGTAGTTCTGATAATTTGTAGCAAAAGGTACAAACTTACAAACTCGGGCCCCAATGATCGCGAAATCCTTACATATCATATTATTATGAATATATTATTTCATATTATTATAAATGTATGATAATATATTTCATAACCATTACATGTAGTATGTGCCACCTGGTTCAAAATAAACGATTGTAAGTAAATTGTCTATGCATAATTTTGGCTCAAGGAAGCATTTTAGCATGGAATTATTGTGTGGCGTGGGAGTGATTAAAATAAAAGAAAAAGCAACAATAGACGAGGAGGCACAAGAAACAAAAAAAAACTAACCAGCTTTAACTTCACCGTTGGTCGATATTGACGACAGTGATAACGCTGTGAATCAGGCTGTTTTACTTCACTAAATCCTTATCCTTGGATGACGAGAGAGCCGGAACAGGTAAGAAATGACGTGCGGTGACCTCGCGAAGTTTCGTCATTTTTTACCTGTTCCGGCTATCCCAGGATAAGGATTAGAGATTAGAGGATTATAAAGATAAGATATGACTTCTACCTGTGATGAACGTGATTAATGATGTAGATGTGATGATCAGAAATGTTTGACCTGATTGTAAACACAAAACATTTAAACGTCACAACTACTGCTGTAAAAGTTAGTTATACATTTCAGTTAAATTAATACTTATTATTTGTTAAAATGCATACTACGGCCATAGTCATAGGTTATTCGCATTTAGGAATTAAAATTATGCACATTTTTCAATGCTTTACTTATGCAGAAATGTGCTTAATTATAATGCCTCGATCATAAAGAAATTATTGGTAAACTAACGTAATCTAGTAATGTAGCCATCAAAGCGAGAAAGTCACAATCTTGATACCAAATTAAAGGTCATGTATGTAAATACTTAGCTGTCAACCATTTACTGTCATCCTCATTATCGATATATAAATCGTACAATTCAAACTCGAGTGGGCCATTCTGTGAAAAAAATAAGCTACCGAGATGGGAGGATTCCACAATTTGTTCATGAGCACAAGATGAGACAGAATACACAAATAAATACATATAAATATGGGTCTAGATTTCTTAGACAAGTATACGAGTTCATCCTCCAGTTCACCGGAAATGTAAGAAATGCATTGGGACCAAAATCTAAGACCCATTCAGTCTACATTCTAATTTATTCTTTTGTGCGACATTGAGAGAGAACTACGCCATAATGCTGACTATAGTACAAGAAATATTGTGAATCACTATTTAGCTACCGAAGCCTCTAGAGCCCAATTGTGTAATCGAACCCCAAGTACCCGTGGCACAAGGCATACACATCTATATGTACAACAAGCAAATCTTACACTTTATTTCTATATTAATGTGAACTATGTAGAACTGGACAGTACCAAAGGGAGGAAAGGTGGGACATGAATGGCCTGGATTTTGGAAAGCTCTGAAGGGATGATGCTTCCTAAATAAGTAAGTAGCGAGAACGTAAAGACGCGGACAAAATTCGACATTGTACACATATGCAAAATAACAAGCATCATGATGCTGTCGTCAATATCACAAAAACAAATTTGACATGCTAACTTCGACACTAGATATCTAAACAGGAAGGATTGTATAGCAAGCTATGGCAATGAAGAAATTGCACCAATTCGACTTTTGTCCATACCTCCCTTAATTTGCCCATTTGTGCTAAAGGAAGACAGAAAGACAGGAAGATTGAGAAACTGTTATCAGGCATCAATAATTCTCGCAAAAATTTCACAAGCAAGTCAATCCTCCGCGCAAATCTTCACCAATAACATCTACAGTATTACTCTGTAGATATACTTAAAGTACATAATACAGTACGAGATTTGCTGGAAAAAGACTTGCAAGTTCAAAGAGGCGAATATTTAATATTTAATTGACAACCTGATGGCCGACATAGAAAGACCAGTGACCTGTGACAACACATATGGGCATGAAGATAACAGTTGGATTGACAAATTTTTGATAGGTGAAAAAGGTACCCACCCCTGTGACCGCACAAGCTAGTCCAATAATGACCCAGGCTTGAACTGATTTGCAAAATTAATTAATGAATAGACATTAATTATAAACATTTTTTACGCATATCCATCCAACGTTGAAATTGTATCTTATTTATTGGCAAACATGAGCAAGACGTGTGCCATGGTCTCGCATATTTTAAGTACATATATTCCACCTAATTGAAATTATCTACTAATTTACACTTGATTACACTTGATTACGCTTCAGATGTCAATCAAAGTAGCTCATCATGTGTACTGCTTTATTACCCTTCATTAATTTGTAATGTAATGCAGTGCAAAAATATGAGGTATTGAGAGAGACCTTTCTTTCTAGATCAAAAAATAATATTAACATTAGGTTACACTAAAATTTAGATATGCGTAAGAGGTGAGAAACTTTGAGGTAAATGGCGATCAAATATTAACCCTGATTATATAATTCCAGGATAACTGCATAAATAAATATTCAATGAAATATTGAGAAGGGGCCTGCCGAATTAAATTTCATACTTGCAAGTTCAACATTCCTTGTATACATTATCAGAAAGATTGACAACGTATGTATATTCTGATTTAGCTTCAATTATGATGTCTCAGTTTTACCAACCCAGCTCAGAAAACTGGAACAAATTTTTACGGCAAGTGTAAACATTTTTCACACTTTCTGTAATTATAAACTATATATGTACAACTACTTATCTATGTACATATGTATTTCTACTAATACTTTATGGTGAATTCCTAAAGATTCAATTCTCAAACACAATTCCTCAGACGACCCCCCTATATTTTCTCCACAATAGATCGGTATGTATGATGTATACTTTAGTAATAAGGATTGACTGAAGAGGAGCTCATGCTACTCTTTTATCTTTGAAATAACAAAAATCCATTCATACCGATTCCAGCTTGGCCCGTCACCTATGGCATAAGTACTCCTTAGCATTTAAAACGCACAAGAGTTGGAAACCTAAAGGTATAACATACCCAAGACAGCCGAAGAAAAAGCATGACTCCCCAGATATTTAGCAAACACCGTACAAACACACCTAACATTATATAAATTAGAAAAATCTAACATAGTATGTTATACAGTTTGGCATAACAAACATAACAAATCGAACCTTTCACCCAACCGAATTTTACGGCGGATTCAGGAGCATCCCCCTTCGTGGCTCCTTCTTGGGGTTGATCCTAAAAAGTTGAGATTGTAATAATATACTCAAACATTGTGAGAAATAAATGTATAAGGGCAAAGGGATCGCTAAATATGTACTTATTTTCCCATCTCTTTGTCTGTTCATGTAGTGCATCATTATAGGGTTGCACAACATTACCGCACATACGTATGTATGTCCGTGTAGCACTAGAAGTTATACCAGCAAGTATGTAATCAGCTTTCATTCAGACAAAGAAAGGCTAGCTAAACAAGCATTAATTATACGATTCGTTAATTCTAGCAGTGAATTAAAAAGGATATTCTGGAACATAAAGATGTATATGTGTGTTGTAGATTTCTTCCTGCTGTTCATCGACAGTAATATTTCTAACACTTATGATTCCAAAATGTGAACCAAAAAAATGAAGAAAATTGTGGAAATGGATGGGGAAGGAAAGTTTTGAAATAACCAAAAATGATCTTTAAGTATAATCTTATATATACCTTTCCATGCAAAGTCAAATCATGTAGCTCATCCAACGTAGGACGGTAAGCAGCCTGAATGGACATCATGTTTCGATAGTTGTCCTTCAAAACGTACATAAATAAACATTAGTAATTAAATTTTGGTCAAATAAAATCATAACTTTTATCTAAATAATAAGAGCACACACAAGTGATGGGAGGGCTTCTCTCGTAAAGTGACGAAAACTTTTAGCATATTTCGTGTCATAGTTGCCACTGAGTGTGAAGTGGGCCTGGTCAGCGACAGAGTGGCGATGATGCGTCGGGGAAATGAGCATCGCTGGGGAAGCACAACTTCCATCCGATGGGGACAATCTTCCATTTCCATCTGCTGTATCAAAAATTTAAAAAATCACTACTTTGTCAATGTATGCAGTAAAGTGAAATTGGGTTGACATTTACGTATATACATATATAAATGCATATCTGTATATGTACATGTGCAAGAGAAAAGTGTCATTAGTATCACAAGTTTTAAAAAGAACTTGTATGTAAGTACCATCAACAGCAGGAGTGTAGCCAACTAAAGTCGCCTCTCCAGCAGCACCACCCACACGACTTGGCACAGGCGAGTGACCATTGGAGTTGACCGTAGAGTCGACTCGATTCACTTGAAAACGATTCCTCTTATCACGCAAGTCGATATCCATCGTTGCGTTAATGGGTTCAATTTCAATTCGTTGCAATCTAATTGAAATAAGAAAACATTTAACTTAATTTAATAGCCCGAGACTTCCTCGCAGGAGAAAAATATTATGTCGACTGCTTGAATCAGCTTAGTAAAAAACTTTGACTTTTAGTTAGCGCAATGAGAACAATGAAGAACAATAGATGGATGCATTGAGTTGTAATTTGTTATTAAGTTAAACAATTGCAGTGTTAAAAACATACAGTGTGCAGTACTCTTACGTGCATAGAGCACGAGTCAAAATTGATTTAAGCCGTGATTCATAATCAACTATTTATATTGATTTCGCCCATCTACATATATGCATATACCACAAAAATTTCAAATCGACCGGATAAGTTCCAGTTATCGTCCATAAGGCAGACAAACCAAGCGAACGGACGTGGTTCTAAATTGCACCCATTCATGACTTCAGAGTATGAAATATATTTAATCAAATAATTTTCTGAAGATTTTCATTGAAATTTACATTATACCGATATAAGTACGTATGATGCACATATATTTCCAGCACTTTGTAAGTTAATAGTCTAATTCATATTGTCTGATCCTGACAACCGTGACAAAATATGCTACTATAAGATATCAAATTATATTATTATGAGCAACAACTGTCATGTTGAAATATAATGCAATGTCTTCCATAACTTTTATCTAAAATCTTCAATAATCTTGGACAATTATATAACACTAATGCATACTCATACATATGTGCAGTAAGTAAATTGCAACTTACATATGCAAATCTTACATAATAAGTTATTCTATATTAAATATATACATATGAGCAATATATATAATCGCTGATCCTTTATATATAAATATAATTATTAGGTACATTATGATAAGTTATTAATAATAACAATCTTCCCCTTCCAAACTAAAAAAATCAACATCATCACAAAGTTTTACATATGATTATGCTTCTCTGACAAAAACATCATACTTTCAACTTTGAGTCCTGCAGACAGAGCTCTTAATAATTTTAACCGTCATATTGTATATAGGATTCAAAGGAGAAAAATTTTGAAACGCTACGATAATACACTGTCATCTATATTTGGATGCAATATGTGCCAATATGCATACATAATATGTACATATGCGTTCAAGTTCAGTCAATGACTTACCATTGTATCCTCTTTTTGTCCTCCATTGATGCAGAAGCTATATGGATTTCCAATGCTAGTCTAGCGTGATTACGTATTTTTGAAAAACTATGAACTCAATAAGAACAACTTCAGCTTCAATTAAATAAGCTTTAGTAAAACGCACAAATTCATTTGTATTTATCTGGTGATTCATACGGAAACTATTTTCTCCAAAATGTTAAACGTCATTTTTCCATCAACCCGAATGTCACAAAAAAATAACTGTCCAGTCAACATGGTATCGTGTGATCTAGAGACAGCTATAGATTCCCAATACATGGCTCACAAATGCACATCATGCATATACAATATTTAAGCATACTTGTATCAAAGAATCGATTAGATACACACATAATGTAATGTTCCTGGTGCTCTTTTATCTGAGAGTTGAGTGCATGTATTAAACACTTGATTGTTTGAAGGGGAATAGGAAGTGATGTTTTCCTATGCAGTTGTTAGAAATAATGGAGACATCACATTTCCTGATGTTTGTCCCGAAAATGAAGAAATTGCATGAACTCACTAGATCGTGATTCGTGTATTTTTACAAGTGGCATTACAGCCATAAGCTATGAATTCTAAAATTGTGACAATTATAATGCATGCACATACATACATATAAAAAAATCTCATAAATCTATGTATGTATGCCTGCCAGTTTGGAACATTTTTGGCTGTAAAATATATAACAAGTCGCAATAAGAGTTTCTTGTTTTATTTTAATCGTGCAAACCATTGCATTCTATGAAATTGTAAAATATTAATTGCCCATTTTCTATTGTATTTTATGTAGCTACCGAAGTATAGCTTTGTCTTATTAGCTTGAACCAGTGCTTATAGAACCATCGTGTCTGTGTCTGTCAGTCATCTTGATAACTCTTGTTAAATTAGCCGATCGAGTTGAAATTTTGACAAATGCAGAATAGGTCAAAGTAAGAATCAGATTCTAAGATGGGTCAAATCGGTCGTTATCATGTACTTAGTTCATATACTCTAAGTAACCCCTGAAAAGCTGAAATTTTTTATAATATATTATCGACTAATGGATTAGAAACTACCTTATTTCCTTATTTGTGTCTCCCTTCGTAAATTGAGGTGGCTGGAACAGAGAAAATTGGTTGTGGTGCGTGGGTGAAAGCGAGAAACAGAGTTGAAAAAGATGTACGGAGAAATTTTCTGCACTTGGGCTGCAGAAAAAAATGAGATAAAACGGTGCTCCTCTACTCACTCTCCTCTTTCAGACTGGCCAGATTTTTGTCCGATCCCCTCGTTTTATGCACTCAAGGACCAGCACCACCTCGGCCACAATTCTCCACGTATTTTTTTCACTCGTCTAAAACACTCATCAGTTTGACCTGGTTTGCCTTTACGGTTCTGTAGACATGATTCAATTAAAGCTTGTTTCATTGTAAGATGATTGAGACTTTCTCCAAAAGGTGGGGGCATTCCGGGACACGCTTTTGGACCTCAACACTGAAAGATGGTTATCTCATACATAATGCATGTCTCGCCAGTACGATAATAAGTCTGGTTCATCCAAATGCATGGAGGTATGGCTGTCTCAACTAACAAGGGAACATACCAAGTCAACGTATAGGTGTAAAACGTCAAAGTATAAAACGAGTAAAGGTCGACCCCTATACCAAAATGCACAATGCACAATTTTTTCAACAAAGAAAAAGAATTTCCGTGTAAAATTTCGTCAAGTTGTGAAGAGCGTATGACCATGGATCGAATTTAGTTTCAAGCGTGGGGGGACTCTCGGGACCACAGGCTTATCTACATACTCCTCCTCCTCCTCGCTTATTTAATGTATACATACGAGTACCTGCTGGCTACATCCATTTCTGCGAATCATTCACATTTTTCATTCCTTTCTAGTTCAGCCAAATTGCGACAGAAATGATTTATTAAATAGCCAAGCCATTGCAATTATTAAAGTAATGATGATATATAAGTATATGTAAATATGTTCAAATATATATGATCTATGCAATGACTTAGTTAGTTTGCACAACTGAAAATTTTGGGGATGAAAAATGCTGGCATAATTCTGAAAGAAAGTACCCCCACGGTCGAAATCTAAACCATTCTAGAGGCTGAGGACCCTTCTTGAACAAAGAGTACGCATAAGTTGGGAAGGAAAAGTAGATTATTTGTATAATACGGATGCATCTCCGCCACTTGTTGTTCTTGGATGAATCATATATTTTATATTTATACCATTTCACATTTCACTTTCTAACCATGCTTATGCGTTCTTCTTTTTATCCTTCTACTCATTAATTTAAAATTGAATATATTCTGATTCTAGTACCAAATCGTGATTATAATAGCACACAGTTTACAAATGTGAGATTCTCATTTTGTTCTGATCACTTGATCTGTTCGTCTACTGTCACGGTCATGAGAGAGCATAGAAAACTTTTCAGCGCGAGATGCATTTGACTTATCCCGACTTATTTTTACTTGAAGTATTGTTGTGTTCCGATTTTTTTGCAAAATAAAGTAATTACATTGGTTTATATCTTGCACTTCATAAAACTGAATAGTGTGTCATATAATAATCGATGAGAGAAGGTTTGAGTCAGTTGTTATAAAATCGGGGGTGGATAACTTGAGATATGGCTATCACACTCTGGAACCTGTTCGAAGCCACTTTACTCTGTCTCAATGCCGTCTGTGTTTTAAATGAAGAGAGATTCCTGGTGAAATGTACTTTGATTGTTTTCTTATTTTTTTGCGTATTTGTTGTATAATCTACGATAAAAGTATAAATCTTTTCACCAATATTAATTGATCATTGATTTACAGTTGGGTGGGGACTTAAAAACACAGGCACGATGGAAGGATTTGGAGAAAATCCATACGTGTCGCCGACTAAGCAACAAATTCTTCATTTAATTAGATCCATACGGACCGTCATGAAATGTAAGTGATTTTTTTAAGACTACACACTAAGTACTTACCAGGCTCTTTATAATACTACTTAATGATTTTCTAGTTCCACTTATATTCCTGAACATTTTGGTCATCATCTTTAAGCTCATTGTTGGATAGATTTGTCGACTACAATTTATTGACCAATAATTATATCTTTGTAATAGTTAAGCTAACGACTTCTAAACCCCTTGG
The DNA here is from genome assembly GCF_002217175.1 of Folsomia candida. Classification (NCBI taxonomy): domain Eukaryota; kingdom Metazoa; phylum Arthropoda; class Collembola; order Entomobryomorpha; family Isotomidae; genus Folsomia; species Folsomia candida. The sequence continues at coordinate 19,683,884 of NW_019091193.1, read as the reverse complement.
ATTGCAAACCAACTGGTACTACTAGCATAATACTACTATAATGATAATTAATACAAAAAAATATTGTGATTCATAAATTTTGAATAAACTCGGGAAATGTAAATGAATGGAGTAAGGGTCATCCATAACTTATGTGAAGGGGGAAGGCAATTTCTTCGATATTAAATATAAGCATAATATGCATGTGTGTAAGGCGTAACAAACGTGGTTTAAAGAAAGATGGAATTTTGCCACGTCACATACATTATACATACTAACATACTAAGGTCCTGAATTTTACTTAGTTACGTGTCTATATAGACGATTAACTGACATCGTTTCTATGGGGTGGTGCCCCATACGGTTGCGACAAATGGATTATTTTTTAGAAAATTTTCATTTTTTAAATCGTTGGGGCAAAAGTCCTTTGGTTTGCCCCAACGACTTTAACCTTGAATAACTTTTGAATAGGCAGACAAAGAGACTTAATTCCTGAGGATGAAATCATCCTAATTTTTAGCTTGATTTTTTAAGCTAAAAATCTCGAGTGTACTATTTCGAAAATTAAAATGTTTATTTTGAAGAATATCTCCAAAATATAAGTTTTTCAGGAATTTCGAAGCCAATTCTTATCTCACAAAATTTTAGAATATACCAAACTGATCGTATTATCTAGACCGATCGATTGACACCCCACTGGAGGGTGTGAGATCACTTGGTCCGGATTTGACCTAGGGGGTCATCTTAATCCTCCAACTTAGCAACGGTCCACTCACACCATTTTGTCAGTACATAATAATTAAAATTTAATTTCTTCAAAAATGAAAATTTGTGTTGGAAACAATTCATTTGTCGCAACATGTATAGAATGATAAAGTGTCAAATAATATTGCTTGCTAACATACTATATATGTACATGTTACCTCTGGTAATGGATACAGTCATTGTTCACTCACTGCTTTTACATTTCAAATCTTTTGCATGAAAACCCAGGGCAACAAATTTCTGAAATATTTATGCTGAACTTTTATGAAAAATCATGATTAAAAATCATACTACCAAGTTCAGCTCGGAATTAAACAGGAGGAAATTATTTGCACATAGTCTTTTTACTCAGTCAAGACCATGGACAGGAGCAGTATGTATACGGGTTTGGGGGAAGCGGACGAAGGGACGGGCATCATTGATTTTGAGGACATGAATAACCAGAGACTGACAGATGCTGATGCCCAAATAGACCTTTCAGTGACCGAAAAAAGTAAATCCAACTCATTCTAATAATCGTCACTAATCTAAAGAAGTGGTTCTTAAACATTCAACTTTTAGGCAAGTCGTTTGAAGTACTTCCTGAGTCGGATGATCCCACTCGAAATCTTCAATTTCCTTTGATCTCCTCGTCTGAACCACCAACCAAAATTCCGAAGCACCACATAAAAGAAATGTGGTTTCAGGCTCCCTGGTACGTGAGAATACGGTGTAGATTCTTGGCTTCAGAATACCAACCTTTCCAGTGTGGAACAATTCAAGGGTTTTTAGGACTCTTCCATGAGCGAATGCGGCATTTCACCTCCTTCCCATACATGATTCACCCATACAGTGACTTTATTACCTATTGGAACTTTTTCCTTGGTTTCATACTGGCAGCTAACATCATCTACAGCCCCTACTTGATTGCTTTCAATGTCAACATGTTTGTCCGACAACCAATCCTTTCAATAAACTTGGCCATTACAACATTCCTATTGTTTGATGTGCTACTCAACTTTGTTACTGGAGTTCGCGACCAGTACTCTGGAAAAATTGTTTTCGACCCTCGAATTATCGTATGGCGATATTTGAAAGGATGGTTTCTGTTTGATCTCGTCTCACGAGTTCCGATTGATGCAATTCTAACTCTGCGGTTGACCGAAGATCAGAAGAACGTCAAAACCAATCTGGAAGTGATTCGAATTGTGGCTCTGATAACAAGGACTTTTAGATACAGAAAAGTGTACGAGATCCTGTCCAGAATTTCAGAGATTCTCGCATTCAGAAGCATAGTCTATCCTTGGCTGTTGAAGCTGGTGATTCTGGTTTTGTACTGCATTCACTGGATGGCTTGTTTCCACTGGCTCCTTCCAGACATTGTCAACGCTCGCTACCCCACGCCCAAACCGAAGAGCTGGGTAACCGCTTACAATTTGTGGCACAAATCAAACTTTCAAAAATATATCAACGCCTACTTGCGATCACTCTCAAATCTGCTTACGTTGGATGGGGGCAACTTTATTCCACGAGAAGTTGAAGAAATTATGTGCACCATAATTGGAATATTCTTAAACTTATCACTTTTCGGCTATTTCATCTCAAGCTTCACTACAATAATGGGTCAACTGAATGCGTCGACAGAAAAATTTGAGCACACGTTCGAAATGATTCATGATTATCTGACCTTCAAAAAGATACCCATGGTGCTTCAAGAAAAGGTTGTAACCTACTTTGAAAGAAAACACCGCGGTCACATGTTTTCCGACGGTACTATTAGTTTAAATATCTTATTATCAGATTTATGCAGCTACCAAGCATTAGAAAATGTCAATGTAATAACCGTGAATCAGAATTTAGTACTTATTTATTTATTTGCAGCTGCAATAATGTCAACCTTGTCTCCCTCCCTGAGAACTGAACTCGCATGTCACAACTGCAGAACTCTGATTGAGAAGGTGCCGATATTTCAAAAAATTCCGGCTGGGATAGTCGTAAACTTGGCACAGAAACTGGAATACGACGTGTACGTTCCTGGAGATGTTCTGGTAACAGCTGAAACTCAAGGGGATGCCATGTTTTTCATTCAAAATGGTGAAGTTCATGTCCTGGATATTTTCGGCACTAAAATAACCTCTTTGAGGGACGGGGAGTTTTTCGGAGAAATGTCCTTGATCACGAATGAAAGAACAAGGCAAAGTGTAGTTGCCAAGGTCCCATGCGAGATTTACAAGCTTTCCAAGGCAAATTTTCGAGAAACAGTGGAAACATCTCCGGAAGTTTTTGACCGAATTGCTGAAGTTGCTCGGGACAAGTTGGACGCAGAGAGAAGACTTGCAGAGGAAGAGTCACGAAGAGCGGACGAACTTAGAAATTGGAAAAATGCAAAGAAACAAATTGAAGAGAGCATCAAGAGAACCAACGAAATTGTGATTGACGAGAGTGGGATTGAGCTTATTGGTGGGGAAGAGGACCCAGAAAATCAGGACGAACAAACCCTAATAGCGTCTATTCCTACTGACTCTCCCGAGGAAGTTGTAATAATTGCACAGGAGCCAACTCAATTTTCAGCAGTACCGCAATCTGTTGGTCTAAACGAGAGAATTATTCAAATTACTGACCCCACAATTGTTGGAGCTGGTGAACCGACGACTGCAACCGCTGAAGAACCGGAAGAACAAGTATTGAACCAAGAATTGGAAATTGGGGAAGAAATCAGTAGTAGCAGTAGCAGCTCCGATGATTCCACTTCTGGGAGTACAGAATCTGAATCAGGCTCATCCGAAGATGACGACGACGACACCAACACTTCTAGAGCTCGAAACTAAAGATGGTATTTATTCCAATATTCCAATTTTTCATCAGATACATGTACCATATTCTATCCTTTTCCACTTTTTTGAAAAAACAAAATTACTAAAACGCGTAAAATTAAGAGTGATCATATTTTGGACGGCTAACAATTATTTCAGGGGAAATAAATGAATTGTATGTACATTAAGATGAGACCAATATTTAATCAGTTCTCTTATTCTCCCTACAAATTATTTTTAATTTTCTTTGGCTGTAGTGACGTTGAACTGTGTGAATTTATTGTGAGCCCTTTATTTAAATGAAAATTATAGCAAAAAATTACGAGTCCACAAATTCTAAAAGGCAAGTTGAGGAAGAGGAACGTATTGACATGTTTGATCATTTTGCCAAACAAAGGATTGAAGAAGATAAACGACGTAAAGAAGCCAAGGTTGGAATTACACAAAGTTATTGTTATTGATACTGCACAATGTAATTTATTGTGGTTCAAAATCTGGGGTATTGCTTTATTTTTCATAGGACTATTTTACAAAGACACCATTGACACCTCAAGTAGTACACCCAAATACTACTGCTGAGATTGATGCAGGGAAACTAAACCCTCCTTTCACGAGAAATCTATTTCCAAAAATGCCAGGAAATTGCTCCTCAGCGAATAATGACGTCGGTTCAGTTCCATTTATTCAGCCTATGGGATCCAGAGACTACTTACTTCAAACAAAATTTGTCCAATGCATGAAGTCTAAATGGGAAGAGAAAATGCGATCGTTAAATCCACCACTTCCCCCCCTTCACAAATGCGTACCACGCTTTTTTCATCATCAAACCAGTCCCACCCAGGATGAGAAAAGGTCTAATTTGTTTTCACAACGTCAGGAAACAGAGGAAGAAAACTTAAAGTCACATTCACATTTTAAGTCAATTGAAACTCAGACATCCCAAATCTTAGCTCATGAAATACCTTACTCTGAAAATGTCAAGAATTGCACAGAAATCAACGAAGCTGCCAAAAAATGTGCGCTGCATGTCATAACCAATTTTGAGTTACTGGATGATAGTTCCACTGATCATCCTCATATTAATTCCAATACGCAGCATGGTCCATATCAAAAGAAAGATAGAAAAAGTCTCGTACCACTTGAGAAATCCATTGAAGGGCTTTTACCAGTTGTGCAGCACAATCCACAAGTTCTACCACAACCTCCATTACCTTTTGAGAGTTATGTGGATGGTAGCGAATATGAGAAAAGTGAAATGCTCGAGAGGAGAAATATGGACCAGGCAATGAGTGAGCATGATTTTGAAACGGGGTCGTATGTAACAAGGATAAATTCGGAAACAAGCAAAGCACAGGAATCTTCAGAAAATCACAATAATTCTCAAATAATTCAAGAACAATATCATGAGATTAAGAAGAGTGAACTTGGAGATACGTATTCTGTAGTGTCCAGCGAAAAACAATTATTCAACAACAGCGACGAGCATCTTTTCATGAACAAGCGTAAATTAAGTTTAAACGCTCGACGTCATAGCTCTGTTGATAATGAAGGCGACGACGATGATAAAAGTTCAATTGCATTGGAAATTGATGGACGGTTTCCTCGACGTGCCACGATCAACGACAATGATCACATTATTCTTGAGTCCCTTAATCAAGATTTCAACGACACAGTGTTGCAACATGACGTTGAAACCAAGTCGGACCAAGTTTTCAAATCTAAATCTGAACTTAACACGACGAGTAATGTCAACAATAATACTAAAAATATTGAGAACATTTTGAGAAACCTGTCAGAAGAAAGCACGTATTACACTGCCACTTCTGCCATCCCAGGTAGCAGTAAAGTGAGCGACGGGAAAGAAGAATCACTCCATAAATCTTTAGAAATTTTGAAAACTCGGAGCTATGAGGTTTGTCATAAATGCAGAAAATTAGTTAAACCTGGAGAAGCGATTTTCCAAATCAATAATGGACATGAGAACCTAAATGTTTGGCATCGTTGGGGTTGTTTTGTGTGTCACGAGTGTCAAGTCCAACTTGGAGAAATGGATCATCTCTTTTTTGAAGGCGAACCTTATTGCTACCAACATTACGTCCTAGTGGCTCATGTGCCAAAGTGTCACGCCTGCGGAGAGTACATTTTCGACCTCAGCTATACTTCTGCAGCAGGATATTTTTGGCATAAGGACCATTTTGTGTGTAAATCGTGTCGTGTCCCTTTGGTGGACACAAAGTACGTCGGCGTTCACGGTAACGTGTTCTGCTTCAAATGCTATGATAAAGGGTTTGTAAAGGTTAGTTTATACCGTTTTGAAAGCAGTACAGATATGTAAATATGAGTATAATGCACACACAACGCATGATTGATATCTGCATTGATTTAATCACTTATTAAAATCTTTTGGTTTTAGATTTGTGAGACTTGCAAAGAAAAAATACTTCCACGCGAGGCTTATATTCAGAGCGGACACTATTTTTGGCATTCCAACGACAACTGCCTCCACTGTGGAACTTGCCACAAAAGTCTGGTCGGTCATAGCCTGTTTTTCAGGAGGGACAAGAAATTGTTTTGCAATCGCTACTGTGCTCTAAGACGTGACGACCCCATTTAAGTGAAAAGAAGTTCAGCTTCAACCCCACAATTTGTTGTTCATATTTTAGTGTACATTCAAAATTCAATTAATGTAATCCAAAATAAATATGTAGCATTTAAAATTTATTTTTTAAATCTTTCGATAAAATATCAATACTGCTAGCTAATTAATCCCATGTTTATGCTATTACTCTTGAAATCGTTTGTTCGTTGGCAAACATATCCTCGTACATTATTAGCTTTATTAACTTTCAAACTTTTTAATGAGAATTTTAGACACATGGAATGCACTGATTTGCGTGACGAGATTTACATATAATAAAGTATTTTTAGCTATTGGATTTGAAGAAAACTGTTTACTGAATAAAATCCCGGATATTCATGGCGTTCATATTTAATGATAATAATTTTGAACGGTAGGATTTTTTTCAAATATATTATTGCTTATCTATATCATGCAATAGTTTTGTTAATTTCATCCAGTATTATATGATTGATAAATCATTAAATCAATATAAGGTGTTTCATAAAATAGCTTAATAATTTTAACAGCAGAAGTAGAATTGGTAATATAATCATTCCACTAAAATATTATGTAATGGACTTAGTATTTCCAAATATTAATATAGGTACATATATGCGTATATATTACGTATATGTGGATTTGGCGTTGTGAACTCCCTGTGGCATAAAACAAGTTAAATCGGGCTTCCTCGTCTTGCTTTCTATTTACTATTGGTAATATATAATATTACATTGTCGAGACGAGGGTATTATATGATTATTCTAAAGCATTTTATATTTGTAAATGTACGATATGCTTGGAAAATGAATAATTACTTAATGCATTCGATGCACTAATGATTGCAGGTGAGTGAGAATAATTCTGTTGTGATTAAAATCTTATTGCATTATAATCCTTAGATACATTTAGGACTACGAACATACAATGTGTGTTGTCAGATCTTTCTTGTGACAATAAAAAATGCATCACAGACCGATTTATGGTTCTTATGTACAACGATCGTCTAATTTGTGCAGAATGGTTAGCCTAAAAACTCAGACTGATTCACAATTTAATATACTAACGCATGTAATGGACTTCAAGGTAATATGATTGATTAATAAACAATACGCATGCATCATAAAATTCTCAATACATCTTTCTTCTAAAAAATGCGTGTTTAGTAACTAAATATTTCATTTTTTGACGCTCATTTTGTGAATTCGTCCAAATCACGGGAATATTTTCCACGCTGTTATGATGTCATTGAGGACTCCAAATATTTAATTAACATTTCTCATGAATGTTTCAGAATTGCAAATACAGATATTGTGCGTTCTGATACTGGTGCAGCCAATTAATTTTACACAATCAATTTTGTGAAATGACTAACTCACAAAAGAAGAGTGGTACGTGTGAGCTTCATTATTACGTGAATTGACTAGCGTTATGACTTCTGTCATTAGTTTTTACTCCAACATGCTGACGCGCACTCCTCATGCTACGCGTTTTAAGCAAAGCCATAAAAAATCTAACCATCCTTAAGACCAATATAATAATGAGTCCTTAGTTCACTAGAATAAATCCATCTTGGAGCATGTCTAAATGGCAATGAACATGAAATAAACTGTTATATACACACATTTCTCAAGTAATAAATATATAATTTCATTCCGAATTTTATTTATTCCATTAATTAACCTTCGCTCTTCAGTATGTGAGCATGTAGTTCTGGGACATAAATGAGTTATTAGTGTTTCTATTCGTCTGGAAAACTTACAACAGTTGCAGTTGGCTTCACATTTTGTAACCGCACATTTTGTAATGTGCATGACAAATAAGCCGTATGTGGTACCGACGTAGATAGATCTGTGTGGAAATGAAAGTGCAACAAAGGGCGATTACAAAAAGTTGAACTTTGTTAATTTTATACCAAAATCGTAGTAAATGAACCAAATATATTCATGGACAGGTTGTCAGTTTTTGTGTGTGTAGGTTCATCTTCTTGTGGTGCTGTAGATATGTATAATACGTTGTATCCAGTACTTCACACCTCAACTTACGAGGAAATAGAGCCGCTCGATAATTGATTTTGCTCAGTAATAACTCATATTTATTCTACAAAATTATACACAAACAGTGCATATGTAGATTAAGTTATAAAAAAATAAGGATAAATCCACGGGTAATGTTTACCATCTTAAAAGTTAATGATCTGTATTGGAATTTTGTTGAGAGTGAAATGTTAAGTGCCAAGTGATTGGCTTGCGGATCGTCCTAATGAGCAAAGTTGTTGCGAGACAATTGCGATTTTAGTTATGCCTGCTTCTGAGTTTAGCTTAGAACGTTATTACGAAATACAAAATATCTACAATCTCGTGTTTCAACTTGCTCAACCATAGTTGAGAACTATTTAACTGCAAGCAACCTTCGTCAGTTTGTCTTAAGTTAGATGAAGACACCGTTTGCTTAGTTTTCAACTTATTATTGTTCTGATTCTATAATGGATTAGAAGATAAGTATCAGAAAAATTTTCTCATCCTCCTATGCAAAAATATAATCTTTTATTGCAGATTGTATTTTTAGCAACACTCATTTTCTTAACAAATTAGGCAAGACCATAAAGATGGGATTATTTCAAATGCCAAAATAAAATTTCTTAACCCATCCAGAATCATAGCAGAGTATTTTGAGATTCAAGATTATTTGGAGATACTAGCATACTTCATTGTCCAGGAATTTGGAAGTGATAATAATTGTCTAACAGAATCTGCATTGAATGTATATGAGGTTGTGCTGGAAGACTTTACACATGCACACACATGGCTAAAACTCGACTCGAAAAACTAGTGCTAAAAATATACATTTGTAGACATAAAATTAAAAATTTGTGACGTTACCCATGATGTGATGCGAGCTAGGGCAGACATTAACTACCAGAGAATCGATCATATTTAGTTGCACGACTATGAAGAGGTGCTACTGTCCAGGACTTTATACAATCATCTTGTGATACAATAATATAAAATAGAGACCAAGTGTTAATTTCTGTCTTTCTTTCTTGTGTGAATTACTGGCACTCTTTTAATGATATGCAAACTATTCACGCCAACTACGGTGTTATAAATGATGCCTGGAAGAGTTATATTTGAGACGACGGAGGTCAGGATAAATTGCAATACAATCACATGTATAAAAAAGTGCTAAATGTTAGAATAATCTAGCAATAAACATTTCACAAGTATGTATATATGTATGTTGAGTTATGTTTGTGAGACTGGATGTGGAGTGATCTGGTTTCAATAAGTGTAGTCATTTTGATTATCACATCAGTCGGAGGAGTGGCAGGAAAGTTTCAGATAACCGTAATTATTTGCTACAATTTATGTTAGTGAAATCAGCCAAGTCTGATCAAAAACGGTTTGTCTCCGAGTTATTAATCGACGCCCGGTACTGTTTTTGATTGAGTCACGAGAAGAGTCACGTTTCAACAAGTGACTCGTGTGCTCCCACTAGATCATCCTCCATAAAGATTTGCAATCGCAACGGTGACGTGATGTTTGTGTCGACTTATCACCAACTGATAACTCAATTTGTGTCAAAATCTCCGGATGTTTAACAAAAATATGTCTATTATATGTGGATTTATATAGCATTGTGAGGACTACACACACGTTAAATCCCTATGCGTATTATGCGAGACGACTTTTGAGGTTATCAACTCCCGGCGTGGTTTTCTTATCACTCAAAATTGAGTTTGAACTGACGAACGCTCGCGTAACCATTATATGTACCAAATGGGGAACAATGAAGATGATCCAGAAGATTGGCACAATCCCAACGCAGAGGGATACATACTGGAACCTGGACAGAAAAGAGTACGATTCAGCTTCTCAGAACCTGTGTTTCATATTCCAAGTGTCAATGAAGGATACGAAGACGACGTAAGTTGACGCGATTTCAATTGTATTGATAAGTGCTTATCTGTATAAGTTTGTTGGGGACTGATTCTCATATGCTTATTTATATGTCTAGTTTGCATATCGTTTAATTGAACCTTTTATTTGTGGTCAATATGATTTTTAACTAAAGTCTAATGTAACGTGTACAGTTTCAACTACCCCGAAATCCATTTCTGCAGTGATTCTCAATAACAAGTCTTGTTTCTATTATTGCCAACATTTCAGCCACTGACATGCATTTTAATGGCAGGATTTTATCTTGTTTTGTTCTTCTTCTTGTTAATAAAAAATCTGCAACAGACAAATAACTGACTCAAAGTAAATATTATCGCCTATCACATCTAACTTGACAATTATGAAACGTGTTTTCTCATTAATGGGCTGTTTCTTTAATTTTAATTTTTCACGTTAACCAGTTTATGGCACATAAAAAGTATAAAAAGCACACATTTCTTACAAAGAATTGTAGTCTTGCTCTGGGTAACATATTGGATTGTAACAAAGTGACCATTTCGTTCGATCACTAAAAGTTGGAAACAATAACATTTTGAGCGTGTCATCCTACTACATGTGTAGCTTATTCTTTTTGCAAAGATTTACATAAATTGATATATTTCTGCTTTGTCATACCTATGTACCTGTGCATACATTAAAGAAATAGTTCTATATATAACTACTCGTTATGGAATGGACAAATGACCTTCAAAAATATCCTCATTCCATAAAAATCGTGTGAAACTTAAATTATATACACTGACGACCATTATCCCAGGAGAGAGAAATTGTGTGTAAGAGAATTATTACATCTTCATTTTCATTCATGGTATCATTTAGTGCGTACGAATGGTGGTTGTGATGTAAAATGCATTTATGCACGTACTCGTATATACATATGTATGTACGTATTTAGGTACATTCATACATACATACCTACTTACCTGATATGTAGTGCGGCACTTGTAATGATCAATGAAATATCATGTTAAGCTGCTTTAAGAGTCATTTAAAACGCTAACAAGGTGCTTAGTCATCCATAATTAAATGGTTTTTAGACGGATTAAACGGAAATTAATCATGTTGCTCTTACTGAAAATCAGGAATATATCTTTTGTCGCAAAAATCTGCTTTAATTAATCGGCTTTTTTGCATGATTTCCGCTTGACTTTGCTGTTCTTTATCGTGAATTTTATAATTGAACACTTTCGGCATTGATTTATGGTACATAGTTTCTTATCGATTTCAACCTGAACATTATCGGCAATAGTGCCGTCACATGTTGTATGCAATCGTTTAAAAGTGCTATGCCCAACAAGTTTCAATGCAGTCAATCTCATGAGTGCGTACCTCTTTTGATTGTGTTCTTTGTTGCTTGCAGGGTTATTGGTAATGTTCGCCATTATTTTTTAGGCAACGTGTTTTAGTCTGAAACACATTATATTTAAATTAAATTAAACTTTGTGCAGGAACTTTCTGACGATTCTCCAGAGCCAACAGAAGAAGAAATCTCAAGATTTAAACAGGTCCGAGCTCGTAGAAGAGACAGCATTTATCCAACCACGATGGATAACGAGAAGCACATAATGATTAATCCTGAGGATCTGGGCGTCGTCGCTCAAAAAGGTCAGATTGAGCCAATGGCCTCTGCGGATCCTTTTGATGACATTGACCTCGAAGAGGAACCCAGCACTCCGTGGGCAGACCTCTCGCGAAAGGAAAAGGCATTCCGAGTGGGGTCGGCCGTGGGGAGGTCGGTGGCTCTAATCACCCTCCTTTATTTTTTTGTCTGCTCCTTGGACCTCCTCTCCAAAGGTTTTCGACTGGTGGGGGGCAGGACAGCCGGGGAAATTTTCCAGCAAAGTGAAATCCTTCAAAATCCCGTCGTAGGAGTGATGATAGGGATTTTGACAACTGTCTTGGTCCAATCCTCGTCGACATCTACATCCATCATTGTTGGAATGGTTGCTGCTGGATGTAATAGAAATTTGCTAAACAATACAGATATACATGCCGCATTGCATAAGAAGATATTTTCTAATGTTGATAAATATTTCATTGGATGTTATTTACAGTTATGGATGTAAAGTTGGCCATTCCTTTAATTATGGGCAGTAATATTGGGACTAGCATTACGAACACAATCGTATCATTTATGCAAGCTGGTGACAAGGAACAGTTTCGAAGAGCTTTCGCTGGAGCTACAATTCTTGACATAGTAAATTAAAACTGAAATTTAAACACTTGCCCAGCGGACTAGCTTTATTATTTCCATCTCTTGTTGTGTTTAGCTACTTTGTCGTTGTAATTTTATATGATTTTGTATAGTTCAATTGGATAACGGTGATAGTTCTGTTGATTGTCGAAGTCTTAACTGGTACGTAACTCTGCATTTCATCTCTATATTAATAATATAATCATATGAAAATATGTACATAGATATGTCTAATGCTATAATTTCTAGGGTACTTGTATCGTGTATCAAAAGCTATTGTAGACGGATTGGTACCCGACCCTGAGGCCATGGGAGAGGTAAAACTCCTTTCCGCCCTCACTGAACCCTTTGTAAACTTGATTGTGCAACTCGACGAATCAGTTCTGGACTGTTGGTCGAATCCCAACTGCACGGATAGAATCAATGACTCCCTGATCAAACAAAAATGTTCTACGACGACGGCGACATTTGATGTGTCCGAGCGAATATTCGATGCTCAGGGCAAACTCGTGTCATCCAGTAGAGACCTGTCCGTTCATTCCACAGATCGTCCATGTAATTAATACTTGATAATTAATTAATGGTATAAAATACCTAAAATATTAATTATCAGCTTAACGATTTGATTTGAAATATTTTTCAGGTTCAAATGAATTTATATTTGCGGGTACAAGCATGAGCGATGCAATTGTTGGAGTGATTGTCCTTGTTGGCTCCCTAATCGTGCTCTGCACCTGTCTTATCCTCATTGTTAAAGTTCTCAGCTCAGTATTACGAGGTGTTTGATTAATTTTTACGATGCCCTAAAATTTGTCTATGAAAACTAACCTTGAAAATTCATTGCTCATCAATAACAGGTCATGTGTCTGTTGTAATTAAGAAGATACTTAACGCAAACATTCCTTATGTGCCTTGGATTACTGGTATGTGAATATGTCTTAAATCTATATTTATCTTATATACTGGTACATAGAGCATAGTAAGCGTATTTATTTTTTCATTTTCAAGGTTATATTGCCATATTTCTGGGGGCAGTAATGACATTTTTGGTTCAATCAAGCTCGGTGTTTACGTCAGCTTTAACCCCCCTCGTAAGCCTGGATTTATTTTACTGGCTATATCAACATTAAGTATAGCTGATTTAGGATATGCATATTTATGTAATCATTTTCATTTACACAGGTCGGGTTGGGAGTAATAAGTTTGAAACGGGTCTACCCCTTGACGCTTGGGGCGAATGTGGGGACTACTACGACCGGTATTTAACACTCTTAAATATATTTTACTAAATACCTTGTTTTAACTCTATTGCTACAACTCATGCCGTATGTTTTAGCCGTATTGGCCTCTTTCGCCGTGGAGCCGAAATCTTTTGCTCCCTCCATGCAGGTGAGCTGAATACAGCATTTTCAAGCATTACATAGATAATTATACCTGACAAAGACTTTGAAGTATTGTTTTCTTTTTTAGATCGCACTTTGCCATTTACTTTTTAATGTAACTGGAATAATTTTATTTTACCCCATCCCGTACTTTCGATTTCCCATCCAAATGGCAAAATTCTTAGGGAACTGTACTGCCGAGTATCGATGGTTTGCAATTTTCTACATGGTGTCGATGTTCGCTATAGTTCCTGCAATATTCATAGGACTGTCATTCGCCGGTCCGATCTATGTCATAATTCTAGTCTCAGTCATAGGCGTCATGCTCGCAATCATCGGAGTCATGAAAGTGCTACAAAAGAAGTGCCCACAAATTTTACCCCCTGTTCTTCGGGATTGGAAATGGCTCCCACTTCCTCTCAGAAGTCTGAAACCGTACGACGACCTCTTTTCAAAGCTCGCATGTTGTGCCAAATGCAGACCTTCCACTGCTGACGATGAGTTAACAGAGGTCGAAGGGAACTCATCGGGGCTCATTCGAGGCGTCGAGAATGGGAAGAATCATTTAGTTTATTATCCAGATTCAACGGAAACAGAGCTCAACAAGAGAAATTCTAAAACTTCAACAGGAGCAAACAATCTCAACAGTAACAATATCATCAACAATAGCAATAAGGATGCTGGAGAGGAAATTGCCAATTATGGTAATAATGACAGACATGAGGGTAATAGTCAATCTGGCAACGGTTATGGCCACAATAATTACAAAGTTGGAGGGACGCCGGACATAAATGGGGAGATTGGCAGTGATAATGAAGGTTATCGAGGTTCTGCTGATTCTCTAAACAACATTTAAATAGCTCCTGTTTTCATTTGAGATTTTTACAAACTAAAATAATTCAAGTAATTTAGTATAAACCATACATATTTATATTTAATGTGTCGGAATGAGATTTTACGTAGAGATTGTTATATTGTTTACGTACTTAGAATGTTGAAATTGTTGAAATTTGAAATATCTGCTTAAACCTTACTAGTCAATTTTCATTTTGCTTTATGTATTTGTTACTGTTGTACAAAGGCTCGCATGAAAATATGCCACTCTGGCCAAAATACGTAATTTATAATACGATAAATATCAAAACTTTCGAGTTTTTGAAAACAAAATTGAAGTATTTAAATGTATTGTGTCAATAAAAAACATAAAAGTAGAGTTAGAACTAGCCGAAACTTGGAAGGAGGAGGTTTGAGCTGGTAAAAGGATCAAGATTACATTCGTTCTTAATTTGTAATCTTTTAATTGTTGTACGGTCCATGTTAATCTGAACTAACACTCATGTCCATAGGTTTTATTTTGAAACAATGCGATTTCTTGTACAACATGAAAACTGGTGTATAATAAAGTATTGTTGTAACACGGAGTTACGTTTTACGGAGCCTTATTGTATACTTAATAATGATCCTCGGACCAAAAACAATACTCATATTCTACTTATTTATGTATAATGTAAAAAAACACGATTTAAAGCATACTTATTGTTAGTTTATACTTCGTGAGTGTTCATAACGAGGGTAAATAGATTATAATCTTATTCCTGGAATTAATTTTAACCACGAAAATTAAAGCAATGCGTACTCATATGTATTGTTTTATAAAATATTTAGATGCCGTATCTCTGAATATCCGATGAAATCATAAATTTTTTAAAATCAATTTCCGCCGATCTAGCCGGATGTATGCAAGTATTTTGAGTAGTCTGACGTAATATAAATAAAGGAATACCACAAAGTCAACCCGTATTCCAAATAAGTTGAAAATTACCAACACCTATGATATGCATTTTTTCAGAACTCAGGTGCTCGTGGATATGTAGATGTCTGTGGTCATTGTCATTTAACTATTTCAACAAGATCAATTCGTTCATCATTCCATCATTCAATTGCGGTCGACGAAAACAAGTGTCACAACGAGTATTCAGAATATAAATATAATTTTATTACGATATGGAATATTTTTGGCATTTTTAAATTTAAATGCATCAATTTAAAAATGGTATTGGTTTTTTTCGTCCACGAATGATTTGCATATCAATGCTTTGAGCTATTAATAATATTATATGCTAATGTATCAGATATTAAATATTAATATTTTTAATACAAGTTTATTGCCACGCCACGCTACACAGGTGCAACATGTGCGTCCCCTTTATTAACCAAACCAATTTTTATAATAAATGAATAAAACATTTTTATTTTTGTGCCTTTAAATTAACTAACGTAAATTTTAGACATTTAATTCTTCTGACAGACCAAGGACAGAGAACAACAAACGACAAAAGCAGTCCACAATAAAAATTATTATTAAGTCATCAATGAGTATAATATTTATCAAAAGTATTGACACTATTTGACACTATAAATAACGGTAATTTAATTTTTTAAATATTTTTTATTATAAACTGGAAATTATTTAGCTTAATTTTTTCAGTCGTTTTCTACTAACTGTGTCTACACCCTCAAATACTCGAACAATTGAAAAATGGGCTGCCTAAAAATCATTGGAACAATTATGGCAATCATGATTGTCATCGTGTGTATTCCTCAAGCAAAATGCCAACCTCCTCCCACATATAATCCTGGACTGGCATTTTACAACGCCCTGAGCTGCTCCGTCGCCTGTTCAGGCTGGCGACTTTGTCAGGCCACAAAAAATGTGGTGATATTCATGGAATGCTCCGACGCCCAACCCTTCGACTGCAAGTGCAACTAAAGGAATATTTTACTTGTAATGCAAAATTGATTTGCTAACTGGGCAGATGACCACCTCGAGTCAATGACACAATTACATACGTGCATATTACACAGTCTAGAGACGAGATATATATAATATTATGTATGTATTATTTACTATGCTTTAAAGAACGCTTTTTCAATGTGACAATCACGACAGAAATAAGTATTATGTAATTATTGAATTACTTAAGCATCAATATTTAAAGTGATACTGTAAAAGCATCCACGCTTGAAATAAATGATTATAGAGACATTTAAAAATATAGAAATAACGGATGTCACTAATATTATGAATTATTGTACTTATTTTCGATGGAAAGCAGGTAAAGGATAAAGATCGCCTCAATCCGTAGACATTGCATACATGCATCATCTCTCATGATGAATTTATGTAGATAAAGCACAATTATTGCATGACACACCGGAACTGGGTGGAGAGGTTTCTATTAATTTGGTCAGTCAATTTCCTAAGATATAATTTTTTGGGGATTTTCATGTCCACTACGCGCTCGCCATAATTTTATGACGACGAGTTGCATATAATTATATAGTCATGCAAGAACAGATGACCTTTCTATTTCCAAAGGTTTTATATAAATCCTAAACAACCTTTGCTTCAGCTGTATTCCGGAGTTGATGCGTCCTCTGATAACATAGACTTGAAACCTGCATCAAATACAGCCAATAGTCTACCAAAATGAAGACAATTAGCATAGCAATTTTTGCAGCATCACTGATCTCGGTAAGCTATCAAATACGAGAAAAAGTTTGTAAATAATAGATAATCAAGGATAGCAATATTTGTGTGTGATGTTCTTTGCAAGGTGTCGTGGGGTCAGGAGGAGACAAAATGCGCAGGCGAAGAAGTGACCTTAACAGACCAGCAAAAGACTCAAATCACAGAGTGTTTAAACGAAGCCAAAATCAAGACGGTCTGGAAAATTCCAGCAGATAAGCTATCCTGCTTTGGTGTATGTATTTTGGATAAGAAAGGAATGGTAAAAGTTGCACTAATTTTGAACTAGAGTGATAAAACGACTTCAATAAGTTAATCAAATCCGTTTCCTCCTCTAATTATCTTAGTTGACTCCTGAAGGTAAAATAAATCACGAGAAGGCATTCAAGTACATTGAGATGACCATGCCAAGCAAAGTTAGGAAACCACTCATTGAAGGGATCGATAAGTGTATCAAAGAACATGGGCAAGATGTCAAAGTTAAGGATGATCCAGGATGTGTAAGTTGTTAACAAATTAATTTACATATCCAAAATCCCCCGTTGAACTTGATAATGCAATTTTGTAGATGTCATTCCTCCATGTCGGAAATTGTGGTAAGTTCGTTGATGAAATTTCATGACATGCATCAAATAATGTTTTAAATTTATATTACAGTGCATGACGTATTTCTCGATGTAAGTGTGTTAAACCTCCAAAGATACGTATGTGTGCGCAATAGGTTGGATGCAATATGAGTATCGAAGGCCCATATATTAAACTTTTAGATTTAATTATTAATCAAAAATTATTTAATAAGTTTTATTATCGTTCGTTTTCACCTCTTTCAGATCTGCATTGAATGAAATGAATAAGGCCAACAAGGAATGTGGAAAAATATCACTTGAACTGACTGCTTATACAATTACTTTGTTGTTTTGTAACTCAAAATTCGGAAATAAATAAATTGCCCTATTCTAAAATCATAACACTCGACAAAGTCTTTACCGATTGAAAAATTAATAAATTATGACTTACATGGTAAATAAGTTTATACATAAACGAATGTATGTGTACTATTCCTACATGAAATTTATTACGATTTATTATATAAAATTATGTCATACATATATCAACATGCAATTTAATTGAAAACAAATATATATTTAAAATACTTAGTGAATGTACAAGGATAATTTTGATTTGTTATATTCCTTACGAAAATAATATACGTTTATACAAACTCCGCAGTTGTCGTGTACCTTTTGGATTTTGTCGGTGTTGGGATTTGTGTCCTCGGTTTAGGTACGGGTGCCTTCTTTGAAGGAGTTGATGACTCCTCAACTGAGGGTGGGGGCTCTCCAGTATATTCCTCCACAATCGCCACCAGTTCCCCCAATTCTTCACCCATCTGTCTTTTGTAAGTATGACTAGCAGCACGGCAAACATTCCCCAGCATAAAATTAAGATCGTTATCAATCAACTCTAAGGTTTTGCTGCTATTTATTTTCTTGCGGGCTTTGTCCAAATGCCTTAGTTCGGCAAGAATTACTTCACACATAGCAGTTTCTATCAAGGTTTGCCAGTCAGGTGCCACAAGCTGCATAACATCTTGACAAAAATGAAGCCATGACTTTGCAAAGGAAATGGTATTTGTTCCAATTCGAAGAGAGGTTTCAGCTGTAGATTCAAATTAACGTCATTTAAAATTGCTACAACTTTGTTCGAATATGAGTTAAAACGGAATGAAGAGATTAGCTTACCAAAAATGTAATCCTTCAACCCAATTACTCCCAACTCTCCCATTTCTACGATGGTCTTATTCAGCGATCCCTTATCCGGAAACTTCATAATCACCCCAATTTCATCTTGTGATCGATATCTATGTCTAACTGCCTCAATAAGTTTATCTTTAGCGTCAACTATAGTCCTTTCAACGTGGGGCAATAGTAACGAATCTACAGTAGCGATTATATCCATTCCCATGTCGGATAACTACAGAAATAGTTGGAAAAATAATTGAATATTTATAAATGCTCAAAATTGCTTTAGGGTTATCAATTTGTTTAAACCAACCTGCTTGCTTTCACCTCGTAATTTAGCGACGGAATTTGATACAGCCGATAAATGAGCTTGAGTACCAAATAATTGTCTACAGAATGTATTTAGGAACGTTCCAACTTCGGAATTAATCCAAACAACAAGTCCTGTAGATGAGTGTAGCATAAATAAATAAGCACATCAATATTCAATATGTAACCATTCATGATGTGCAAAGGCTGTTGGCTATGATGCAATAAATCAATTATTATTAAATAAGCACATCAATTGCCATTATTTTAGTTTTATAACGTTGGGCTTCCTACCTGATACTGAGCTAGTCTTAGTAGAAAACGATTTCGTGTACTCTTTCATTGTGTCAATAATGTTGGAGAAGAATATCACCACCATATTGTCCAAGTACAGTTGACTTCGCCCTTCGGTTTTGAGCCGTTTCAGTCTACATAAATTATGCGTCACAGTTATTGCAAACAAAACTTGAAATATACATTAATTCAGATTAATTTTCTTATATACCGTTGCTTAATGTATGCTGATCTATGTTGTAGAAATAATCGAGTCGCTTGACTTTCCCGACCCAGTCTAACTAATAAATCCACAGATTTCCGAATTGAACGAGGACCTCCTTGCAAAATTTTTTCAGGCGTCATTACTTGAAGATCACTAACAAGAATTTCTATAAGTGACTTTATTCGAGCATCCACCTTTGACCTGAAATTCGTAAATTATTGGTTACGAACATTATGTTTTGCTTTTGCTTTCATATTATTTCAATATTATTTTTATACAGATTTGTTAATTTGAATTCATACTTGACATCTTTTAGGTTACTAGATAATGGTTGTTCTTCCAAGAATTCTTGAAAACTTTCATAATGATTTACTGCTTCTAGAAAGTTTCTTTGTGCGATCCATACATCCAAATCATCATTCAAATCTAATATCCAATCAGGGAGTGGTGGTTGCAATGAGATTACCAACGAATCTTCAGGACTTTTGGCTCTGTCTGTTGTTTCTGTTTCCGGAAATCCTGTCGGAGCATATTCACTTATGGGACTTTTTCCGATTTTTGCTGGATTTCGCATAATTTTTTGTTGGCTCTCTATTTCGTTCACCCAGGAATCCTGTACATAGAACGAGACATTAAATTTTCATAACTATTAATACATGATTTGTTATGTGCCCACGCCTTTATTATGCTGATACCTTGTCCGGCTGACTTGGACATTGAAGGAGGTGTACATTTGGAAATATCAAGAGCTTGAAAGTACATTTTGGACATTCTGGATCTCGAATATTTACCACCAGTCCAATAGCTGCTAGTTCATAAAATGCTTCAAATTTGTACCTTTGAGGTCCTCTCCTGTAACCAGCAGAATATGAGAATGTGCAAAAACTATAATATTATTTCATCTCCTTCAGAAATGAATTATAAGCTATATAATATCAATAATGCTAAATGTATCTTTTACCTATTGGTAACCCAAGATGCCAGCATAACTCCATCATTGAATAGATATCCTCTCTTCCTCTGAACCGCAGAGTAATTATCTGGATTAATTTCGAGCAAATCCCCTTCGAATATCAAATTCCTTTGTTCATTCTCCACAATTTCCTGCATCATACATATGAACAATTCACCAATGAGTAAATTAACTTTTTGATTCATTCCGGTATTAAATACATTACTCTACAGCAAAAATTAAAAAAAAATATTACAGCTGCTCCTTCAACTTTTTCCAGTACTGTTAACAATTTCTTTTTCGCCTCATCAGAGCCTTTTAAGTGGTGAATTGGCTTCGATTCTACATCGGTAGGAGTTTCCACCATCGTCGAAGGTTTTTTACCCAGCACAGAAAAGTCTACAAGGCTCTGGATAAGGTTTTTTTGATCTCGCAACATTTGAGAAATCTGACACATTTCGCCAGCCAAATCTAGAAATGTGATAAAAAGAACATAGTCAGACACTCAACGATTACGAAGTATTGCAATTGCGAATTTGCAAAATGATGAGTTACCGTACATGAAATATCCTTCGCCGTGTCGATAAACTGCCCATAATGCTGAAACACGTTCTTTTTCAGAACGACATGGGTTTCATCCGATAAGTTTTGAAGTTTGGCCTTTTGAGCCGCCAGCTCTGTCCCACCCACACATTTTGATCCGATTTCACTAACATCTACAATTAAAAATCCATTAAACCAGTAAGATAAATGCTATACTATTTACTCGGTGTAAATTACGCCCACATTACAGATAATTACAAAAGTTCAGTGTGTTGAGTTGAGACGAATAAACGGCCAGAACTTACACTTTTCCGGATCAAAATCCTTGGAGGCGAAAATATCAGCAAGACTCATGATAACAGCAATGCTTCAAATCACAGAAAAATAGGCACTGATGATGTCTCCATAATTCACCAAACTCTGCGAAACTGGTTGTTATTTTACACACGATGAGATATGTTGCTTTGTTAATATACCCTGGTCCTGTGGTTATTTTTTGGTTTATTATTCGTTGTGAGTGAGTGAGTGCAGCTGAGCCGAAAGATGACTTCCTGTGAAAGTGGCATATGTACACAATGTGTAGTACGCATACAAATATGTACATAGCTTGCACATAATATTACGTCCATAAGTTACTAATATGCATTTTCTTCGGTTAAACCATGTAAAATTGAATAGCTTTATGCAAGAAAATATCTTCAATTCAAACTTTACTCAAGTTCCTTATGGTGTTTCACGAAACTCGTAAAATTCTTCAAAACATGCATGCAATCGATGTACAATGCGACTGACTGATCCGAAACGAGTGCAATGAATCATTGCCAATGATGAAAGTGGATAAAATTGAGACTGCTGCTAGAAAGCTGACAATTTAATAGAGATTATAGTAGTAGTCTACATTTTATTGTAATAGTTAAAACAACTATGCGGACGCAAAAATTATATATGTTACATGAATCATGTAACATGATATCAATGCAAGTTTCCCCCAGTCTTCGGTTGTGCCAAAGTGAAATTATTTTATCACGTTCTTTCACTCTGAAAAGAAAAGTTGTGATGATGAGACATTTCAAGATTGAGACAATGTTGAATAGCAAATAAAGTAAAATTTCAGGTCCATACTACCCCCCAGAAAGAGTACCATGCCTTGCTGTAGAAATTATGTGCTATAAAGTGGTAAACTAATACATTACATTGTGAAATTTCTGAAACATTCTCCGTGACTTCAGACAATTGAGTTCCTGATGCATCGTGCCAATGTCCGAAAGTTGTACAAAACCATCCTTCGCCTCCATCGAGGTAAGAATAAATGGCAGTGATTAGATTTTACGGTCAAACAATCAAGGATCTACCTACTCCATGAAGCTAGTTTCTGTATTTTAATAATGATATTTGATAATAATTATCTCAGGCCTTCCGGACGGAATGAGAGAGTTGGGAGACCAGTATGTCAAGGACGAGTTTCGTCGACACAGGACCATTGGGAAGGAATTCGTAGCCCCCTTCATGGTCGAGTGGTCGGTAATATCAGCCCAACAAATATTATCAAAATTTACAAAAAAATCGTAAAATTAGACAAAATATGTGTTGGAATATAATATGGTTGAAAATTTCTAGGAGTATGCTGCGACTCTGGCAAAACAGCTTGGGCTCAAAGGTCCCAGGTCCGCATCAGGTCACATTGGGCGACCCCTTCCTGAAGAGAAGCTGGATGATTTCGAAGGTCAGCAGATTTACCAGTTGTACGAGTTGAAAAAAAGTATTGCTCCAATTCCTGGAGAAGACGATGGTATGAGTACGCCCAATAGTCGTGGCAATGATGACGCAGTAAAGAACGTGGATCGGTCAGGAAAGAGATGATAATCTGCATATTAGTACCTCATTTGTTAAATATAAATGTTGCTACCCTCTCTCTAGTCAATGTTTAACTATTCATTCTTGAATTGTGTATGTTATATGAATAATTACGAAAAACATCAGCAGGCTAAAGACATTTTTTATTGCAATGCGAGTTTATTGCGAACAGTGTAAATTTATAATCAACAATAAATTGTGTTGCAATACTGGAAAGTTCATTATTATTTTGAATACAATATGATTTTAGAGAAAGCAAGTTTCTTGACATATTTATTTGTACATCAGCTCTCTACAACACCCTATAAATATTTTACTTATTCTGGTTGCCTTTATAGTTTACATGATATGAGAGAATTGGTACTACACAATGTTTGTATAGCCTAGGAATTTGTGCAACTGATTTTTTTGGTTCTGATTTAAGGTCGTATGAATGTCTATAAATATATTTCAAAAAATTACATCACAGATAATACCTCTTACGATAATAGTTTTTTTGGCCTGTGCAAAACTGTCTTCTATGTAGACTACCAACATTTGTTTCTGTCTTTGTGATTCTCTGTGATAGGCATTTAGTGGCTGAAATGGGTGGAATATATTGACAATTTTTAAATACATTAACTCCATCCACATTACACACACATTTAGTGTATTTAGCAATGTGCACATAAATTGTTAAAATATGGATATATAATGATTATATATATTGCTTTCACGTTTGTTGTTGAATCATTTCATGTCAAATACAATTCAAAAACAACGTCGGTTTTCCTACACACAGCACATGTGTATAAGATTTTTTTGCGTTCATTCTCCGTTAAGTTGGGTTGAGTGGTGTCAACTTGAATGAAAGACTATTCAGCATTCAGACGTTGAGATAGAAATTCCGATATTCGATTTTGTAATTCAAAGTTTGGTGTGAGCGTCATGATGTGCAACTCGATATTGGTAAGGGGACTGGTCGTCTTTCCAGTCAGAAACCATTCGGTGATAGCTTGTCTCTCATATGTATGAGAGTCTATGGACAAGAAAATAAAAACTATAAGAGTGGTACGATTATAGCTTCCTCGTCGTCCACTAAATGTCTCGACTTCGATTGGACGCGCTTGGAGGTTAAAATTTTCGGTGGACGCCGGACCGAAAATTTTTCAGGAGGCATTCATAAATAAAACTTACCACAGGTTGTTACGGGCTCGATCATTATATCGTGAGTGATTGGACAGAAAAATTCAACAGGTGCAGCTATTGTCATTGATTTGGACAGTCTTGTTTTTGATGAACTAATGCCCAATGACTTTAGCCACTTGATTTCTGTCATAATTTTCTTTCGCAGGCTTTCATCATCTGCAATAATCGTAATTCGTCAATTACCAAACTGTCAATAGAGATAATCATCATCAAAATCGTCACGCTATTTCTCGTTACCGATGGAAAGATCAGTTAATAGTATCTTGTCCGTTATCGTTGCTAATTTTTCTCCGCTGATTTCATTAGACTCGAAAATATGCCCAAGGTCACCCAGTCCAATTTCAGCAAGCCAGTTAACAACTTCATCACAACTCCATTTGGAAATTAGATTTTCTATAGCCATGTGTTCCACACTGACAGTTTCATAGGCGAGAGAACCTTGTAGCTGCCATACTTTTACAGTGTGATCGCTTGAACCTTAAAAATACATTTAAAACAAATAAATATTTAAAGTATTTGGAATATGTATGTATACGCAAACTTACATGTTGCCAACATAGAGCTGCCAATAGCAAATGCACAAGATGTGACGTAACGATCATGTCCTGTAATTTAATAAAATTTACAATTTGTAATATTATGAAAAAAAAAAACAAAAGAAAGATTGGTTAAAATAAACCTAACCTTCTACCACGTGAAGGCAGGCACCAGATATCTACATGGTATACACATACACAAATATAATGTTACAACGAGTGATTAAAATCAAATTATCAAATTATATATACTTACCACATCCCACAATCGGACGGTCTTGTCACCAGCGGCACTAGCAAGTAGTTTGCCAGACGGTGCAAAAGCAACACTACAATTCAGAGTACAACTTTTTAATATTTAATTATAATATAAAAAAGAATCGTTCTACGTATAATTACCACATAACGCTTGCAGTTCCATGATCCGTCAGGGTGTGACATAATGTAAACGCAGCCCACTTATTTGGCCTGACATCCACGTACCAAATCTTAATTAAGGAATCGTTTCCTCCAGTGGCCAACAGAAATCTATGCTGTCCATGGGTTCCATCCAGGCCTACAGGCGAAAATTCACAAGAGGTTACGCCAAGCTCATGGCCTTCTTGACTAATTATTGGGTTTGTAGAATCATCCGTGCAATCCCACAGTTTGATGTAACCTGTAAGAACAATGCTGTGTATTGTAAAATGTCTTCATTTTAATTGAAAACCTCAATTGCTACAATTTTTAAACCCTATATCACTATTACAAAACCTTTACACAAGAGACCACTTATAAATTACGTAACGCAAGACGAGGGAAGGGATGTATGTTCCTTCAAAGGATATCGTGTTAATATTGTTACGCATGTTAAAGGGGAATAAAGGGCTTAAAAATCCAGAATTTTGCGTTAGGTAATTTATGTACTGCCATAAATTAGTACCACTGGAATTTGCACAACAGGTCACAAGGAATTGACCATCCGGTGAGAAAGCAGCTCCATTTATTGCATCAATATCTGCCAATTGCCTTAAAAGAAACATGTCAATTATCGCGTGTCGTTGAAACAAACCCGCATAAATTAGTAATTAGGTAAATACTTTATCAATGATACGTCTTTCATCCTCCACAATGACGCCTTCCCATCATCACCAGCTGCCACCAGCAAAGATCCATCGAAAGAAAATTTGCATACGCGCAAAGCACCACCGCTTGGATGATAAATCCCACCAGCTTTTTTCTGCAAAGAATAAAACCAACAACCAAATTGTTAAATTACAAAAATTCTTGCCTTTTACATAAATACGAGTGTTTAAAATTGTGTAGTTGCTTTTTTTTTACTTTTAAACCAAAAACTCACTTCAGTATTAAACAGGTTAATTGTTCCATCCGTGCTTGCTGAGGCAATAAGATTTGCTGATGGTGAATATGCAACACTATTGACTGCATATTTATGGGAGCATATTTGAGCAATGTCGATTTCCACGCCGGTGTCAAGGTTCCAGGCAAACACACACTTTGAACTGCTGTTCCATCGAAAGAATCAAGACAAACAAGAATACCGAGTTCAAGCAACATGCACCCAATGCAGAATAGCAAATAGTATTACAGATCTATTAGTTGACATTATCTATAAGACGACGTTTTCAAGAACCAAGCTTGGATCGGAAGCTGTTTTCCATCATTTAAATATTCAAGGGCTGACTGAACATACTTACTGCACGAACGTTAAAGTCATAAAGCTAGTTTATAAATGCATGTTAGTTTTTTTTACTAAATTATTTAACTAATTGCATACCCCAGAAATACGCATTATAGAAATATAGCAGTCATAGGCAGTCGCATTAAGTAGCATTAATTAGCATAATAAGAATTTGATTTCAAAAATAATCATCGCACCTGGCCCCAGCTACGACCAAAGTTGTTCCGACAAACACACATGAGTTAAAATCTACTTTGTGTACTTCGTACGATGCTTTGAGCACAACGCCATTTTCTTCCTGCAACATCCTTGATCGACACAGCTTTTCATATTGAGGCCACATTTCCCCACTTGAAAGGCTGAATTCTACTCCCAGAGAAGACTGAAGCTCTTCATCCGTGTTGATGGTTCCAGCCAAATCCCAAATTATTACTTGCTTATCGTTCGATCCTGAATTACGCATATACATATTATACATGTTAGTTGTTCTTTTTCCCATTCCTTCACCACCACTATTGGTGGTGAAGGAATACTTCTGCCGGTACATATTTCAACTTGTCTAACCTGACGTTAAGAGCTTTCCATCTGCAGAAAATCCACATGAAGTGACAAATCGATTGTGTCCTTCGAGGACTTTGATACATTTTCCACTGAGCTGAAACGTTGAAAAAACAATTTAAATATCCGGTTTGATGTCAAAGGTGCAGGAATAGTAATGAGAACAAACCTCCCACAATCGGACAGTTTTATCTCCCGAGGTGCTAGCAATCAATCCACCTACGGAGCTAACCCGGACACACATAACAGATTCTGAATGCCCTTGGAGGACACGAAGTGGACGAATGCTTGACTTTAAACCCCCCAGGGTGACGTTCCACAGTTTTACACAAT
This sequence comes from Folsomia candida, assembly GCF_002217175.1. Classification (NCBI taxonomy): domain Eukaryota; kingdom Metazoa; phylum Arthropoda; class Collembola; order Entomobryomorpha; family Isotomidae; genus Folsomia; species Folsomia candida. The sequence goes on along the minus strand of NW_019091193.1, from coordinate 19,656,472 downwards.
GGTCATGTCCCCCCGTGACCATCAAACAAAGTTTCCCGATACCACCCTCCGCTGAAAGTCATTAAACATACAAGTGATATTTAATTATTTGGTTTGAAACAAATCAAAAGCAACGAGACGAAAAATTGATCAAAATTAGCTCAAGTAAGTACATAACGGACGCTTTAGAGACAGCATAAATTATAACCAGTGTGCGTCTTATTACTTTGCGTATTTATTCCTTGGAGAGTCAAGAAAATGATTCTTACTAATAAATAAATAATTTATTCATAAATATCTTGGACTTATGCTATGAGAAATGAAAATCAATGCATCATGAATAAGTAAGAGCCACAATATGTAGCTTAGTTCCCATATTTCATTCTCCAATTTCATTTCTACGCCGTGCACCACAGCTCAACCAAACCGATACGATCAATACTTTCAAACTTTAATTTAAAACTGCCTTCTTCAACTACTCGCTCCGTCGAAATATGTACTGGAATGTACAATGAGAAAGTCACTTGTAGCGGAAAAAATAATACTAGATGGCTACGTACCAGTAATAAGCGCTGGTGCGAAACATATGCTTGTGACTCCTAGGTCATGAGCGTTTTCCACAGTTGTCAATGGTTTATTGGCGTCAGAGTCTCCGCAGTCCCATAAATGAAGTAAGCCAGCACTACATCCGCTTACTGCGTAACTGTCATCTGCCGTCCAGCTTCCGGCATAAACTGATTCTTCATGTGCTTGCAGGGTTCTTAAACAAAAGTTATTCATGGCTAATTTAGAAGCGCAACGTTGTTTTTATTTAAACAAAACTCTTGGCATACCGTTTCAATGTCCTTGTGGAAATGTCCCAGATATGTACAGAACCACAATCCCCTGCAGTTAGGAGTAAAGTTGATCGAGGTGAAAACTGGCATACTCTCACAGCGCTGTTCCCTGGTTGGATGAAACTAGTCAATTTATCTCCGTTCTGAAAAACAAGGATATATTACATATGTAATAATAACTGGCATGAAAATAACGATTATTGCGCTAAAACACGCACTGGCATAACAGACATAATTAAATTAACAAAACAAAAAGTAGCATGTATAAAAGTTCACGCACCGTTGCGTCCCATAAAATTGTTGTCCCGTCTACTGACGCCGTCGCCAAAATGGTCCCATATGGTGAAAAGTCGACACAGGATACCTAGACACATGAACATAATAAAGATGATGATAACATGGTTAGCAGGCTGCTTCATAATATTCTTAATGACCAGATAATCGTTAATTAAGTTAGCAGTAATTAATTTAGTAATTTACTATGAACGTTTACATTTCACAATATCTTGAAATTTTCCAAAAATGTTGTAAATTCTAACGACAAGAAAAAAATAGCATGAAATGTAGAGAAAACATGGTGGCCGAATGCCGGAATTTTTTACGCTCTTTAGACATGTGAAATACAATTAGATGCTAATGGTCTAAATACATTTGTGCGTATTAAATAAACATTTTTGGGGAATAAATACATATATAAGTTATATAACCGGTCACATATATATTTATATATTAAATATATTTTTGTAATCCTGAAGTACCGTGTATTTATGTTCCTTTAACGGCGAAAATTCCACCCTTGCGAAACCTTCTCCCTTTTTCCATTTACAGATTTCTACTCGCTTGTCCCTGAAAATGTGCGAGTTTATTAATTCCATCATACACCTCACAGTTACACATCGATCAAAAAAAAGTGAATATGCCATGCTCATTAATTTTTGTCTTCTTCTTACCCAGATCCTGTGGCCAGGATGAAGTTCCTCCCAAAAGCGACGCTGTTGACATCTCCGTGGCTGAGTGACAACGTCTGCAGCAGTTTTGCATTCGAGAGATCCCAGACGCCCATTTCGCCTTCGAAACCTGCCATGGCGAGAGTCCTCCAATTAGTATTCCAACCCTCAACAACACCCCCCTCTGCACCTTCGCCTTGGACCACCAAAACTTCACGCCCGTCGTCCTCCTCGTCAACCTCTACACTAAATTCTAAACCAACTTCTACCTGGTACAGCTGCTTATCCAAAAACTTTTCAAAATTCCGCTTTCTTCGAAAGTTGTTAAAGTGCTGGGCCAAGTTAAAAGAACTAAGGATAGTGTTGCGCAAAGTGTCCCCTCGACTAGTGAGGCTGCTAAGGCTAGGTCTATGAATTAGACGGGCATATCGTCCCATTACTCAGAGAACAAACTAGTCATGAAGTAAATGTTTTTACAAGTTAAACATTTCGCTATAAACTAATCACAAGATCGTATCCTCGACCAGTTAATTTTTAACTGCTAAGCAAAGCAAGTCACAGACCTACCAAACCCAAATGTGTTAAATGGCGTAGTTAACTTGTCCAGAAACTCACGTAAGTATGTACGTAGAGCGTATTATTTATTCTGATGCTGTTTTTGAGGCTAGTTGTTTATTTACATTTTTCCTATGTTCAATGTGATGCTAGCACATGATGAGTTCAAATCAGATCGAGTGATCCTGTTTCATATGAAGACAGTATGCACAGATGCCCTCTCACATTTCAGAGCGAGGCGAGATGAGAATTTGTGAGTGAAAGTGCGTAGATTCTTCACCTCGCAGGATTCTTATGGAAAATGCTACCAACCAGTAATGCACGAATTATGGACACCTCTTTCTACGAGCTGGCCTTCTTGAAATATTATAGTAACGTGATTATCGAAATGGAACAATAATTTAAACAATAAATAACTGAGCTCCAGAGTCACGATCGGTTTGAGATTTAGCCTTTCGTACAATTGCCTGATGAAGTTCACTACCGCTTTAATACCGAACTAATATGTATGTTTGAATGGGTCGGTCCCCAGGCTAACACTGTGACTTCCATAGTGAAAGCGGAGCAAGGGAAAATATGTAACAATGCCAGTCACCGCTAACAAGGAAGGACCATCTATAATGGCTGGTGGACAGACACTAATAACCCGACCGACGACGACGACGGAACAATTCCACAATCAGGGGAATCGAATTGAGCTTAGGTTTTGAAAATTAACCATTTGTTCTCATATTACGTGACTGGCTGCCTTACTTTCCCTTGATATATGCGTTGGTTACGTCTTCTCTCTCCCATTTAGTCGAGCCTCCTGTAGCTCAAATGCTGAATCTAACCAACGGCAACCTATCGACATGACGGTATTTAATAGCTGGCTATAATTTTGCCAAGAGGGAATCGAAACAAGATAATGTATTGACCGTTGTCAGAATATGAAAGTTAATGCAAAGCCCATTCTATTTCTGCATTCTTAAACTCACAAAATAATTCTTAACCCATGCCAAACTTTCACCAGCACAGAGCAGTGCAACAGATATCAGCTAATCTACGAAACTTTGTACATAATTACATCAAAGAGGATGTGAAATAATGTGATTTTTATTCCAATTTTAACCCTTTGTACCGTTTTAGTAATTAGCAAAGTGATTCAAGTGGAATTACTTATTTTGTCATTGGGGCTTCACGTTGTATTAAGTTTCGAATATACATTATTTGCTGTATTTAGTTGGAGGAGGCATGAAGTATGCATGAGCTTGGTAATTATTATTGGATCGAAGTGTATCTAATTTGGTAATGTTGTAATTTTCTATTCCACTGGAGGCCACAAAAGTATAAAATGATTATGCATATTTCTACAGAAGCTATAGTATTGGAACCTTTAATTGTCAAGCCAAACAACTGTCAAATTCATATTACTAACTCTATATTTCCCTTTTTAGCCCGAACCAGGGCTTATGTAATTGTCATGTCCGTCTGTCTTTCGATAACTCTCGAACGAGTTGACCGATTGACTTGAAATTTTTACCATATGCATATTTGACAAAGTTAGGAAACGAGTTCGAAGATGGGTGACACTGGTCCAGTGGTTGACCGGTGGGGGTCATCGGAGTGGGTGGGGTATTATGCACCAAAATTTCAAAATCGTCATGGAAAGCTCAAATTTGGTATAAAGGTTGCTAATGGCCCCTAATGAAAGAATATGAAGTGAAATTGGAAAATTTGTCAACCGGAGGTACCCGAGGGGGTGACCCACACCGATTTTCAAAATCATCCAATCGAGCTGAAATTTGGTATAGAGGCTGCTAATGGCTCCTAATGGAAAAATATGAAGTGAGATTGGTAAAATTTTCATCTAGAGGGACCCTATGAGGTGACCCCCACCGATTTTCAGAAATTAACATAGAAAGCTGAAATTTGGACCAGAGATCCATACTGCTTTTTCACGAAATAACATGAAGTTAAATATGAACAAAAATTAATCTGGGGGCTATAGAGACGACCTCCACTAGGAAGTAGTCAAAGGAAGGGATAGTAAATATTTTTAGAATTTGGAGCCTAGTAATACGAAGGATTGATGGAAGAATTAGTGCAAAATAGTAGCACATAATTTCATAGAAAACTACTGACAAACATGGGTTTACTAATCATTCCTGGTTCGGGCTAAGCAAAGCTGTACTGATAGGTTTTCGTTTAACCTTATTAATGATTGCTCCAAAAGTCATACATCCATAATATGTATGCATACATACGGATATGCATATATGGACGAAATCTAACTAATTCGATGGATTTAAGTAAAGTCAAATAAAAGCGAATTATTTAAGGGGGATGTGGGACGAATTCGAGTTGTATGTATATGCCTTCAATTGCCTTCATACATATTATGCATTTCATATCATCACGCTCATAAGAAACAATTGACAAATGTTGAAGTCTGTGGTAAAAGGAAATCCAAAGCGTACTATGTATACATACATAAATACGTAGATTGAATTTGAGACCTAGAAAAGCTATAGCTAACCATTTATAGCTACCCATTTTCTGTTACAGCTCATAGCATGAACTGTAATTAAGCATGTACATTAATCAATATTTGTAAACGCCATCGTGGCCATATTTTCAATAAAATGAACGCTTTCAGTCTATAAACGGTGAACTTAAATAAAACCTAGAGTCCAGTGTTGATCTAGCCCGAGTCAAGGTCAGAGTCCGCTTCTAAGTTTTTGTCAGGTGGCCCAAATACTAGTATCAACTATTTGTCTACTATTTGTAAGCGTCAAAAATGTTCCCATAATCCAACAAGAAAAATTGCAGCTTGTTCGACCAGTTTAAAAACCAGTATGGGTCACCCCGTTGTATTCCTCTCATAAAAATGTCCATAAGTAAATTTGACTTTATATTCTTTAGTCTGATGTTCCATTATCTTGATAATAACCGAATTTCAGTCTTCTACACAGATTTGGAGTATACTTACTTGGTCTTCTACGACCATTTTAGAAAATCAGTGGGGTTACTCTACTGTGGGTCCTTCTAAATAATAATTTGGTCCTTATGACATTGTCTTTTTAGCACACAACTATTACCAACACCTCGAATATCAGCATTCTATGATCATTGTCTGAATATTCTGCATCCACAACCCCACCCAAATTTTATTTTATGACCCCCCCCCAGGTCAGCCACTTGACCGATTTTGCTCATCTTCGAACCTAACTCTTCACCCCATACTGCATGTGCACCATTCATGCACCATTCGCGAGACCGAAAGACGGACATGATGGTTTCATAAGCCCTGCCTCGGGCTAAAATGCATAACATAACCATCATTATTCTCAAGAATAATTTGTTGTAATTCCTGGTCTTTTTACATTTCTTGTATTTATTTAATAATAAGTTGCATGCCATTGTTTATCATATATTAAACGCTCCATGATGTCGAACTACGAAGAATATAATTGACATGTTAGGCCGGAAGCTTGTCAACCATCATTAAAACTTTCAATTGGTAAAGTTTAGAAAATAGAGAAAATAAATGCCACACAAACTTTAAACTAATAATTTGTTTTCTTCTATTTGTTGTTGAAGTTTTGGTATTTCGTAAAACAGCCTTGGGTCTTTGAAATACAACTAATATTTGGTATTTCAAAATCGTCAATAAATATGACAAAACTTGTGTAACTTTTCTTTACCCAGTCATCAAAACCTCAAGAAATATTTGCCAAATGCAAATTCTGCTAAATTAATGTAGCTCAGCAATAGCACCCACGGTCATTATTTATCATTTTAATTACAAATCTTGACGAAATAATTCATGAGCTTGGACGTCGTATGTATGTATAATATATATGTATATATACGTATTATGTATATAGCAGTCAAGGGTTCTTGTTTTCGCAATCATCAATGCCATGTAGAAATTTTGAAGGTATGAAACAAAAACAACGACAAAGGTTCAATACTTCTCTGGATTCATCCATATATGCCATAAAATATTAAGATCAAGTGAAATTAACGCAAACCTCTTGCTCAAAACACAATTAACAACCTCTCATTATTTTACTGGTATCAGTAAATCACTATAAATGCCATATTTTGCGAAATTGCCGTATTAAATTGCCCACTCTTAAAGGCAGTCATGCAGTGACGCATTTGACTTGATTGCATACATAAGTATGTACCTACCGGGGCTTCTTCACTGTATTATTTCTGGTTGGAAAGAACAATTAAAGCGGAGCAAAGGTGAAAGTCACACTCATCTATTCGTAATATCCAATCACACACCACGACCACGTACCCCCAACGTGAAATTATTTACCAACCATCCTCGATCGAATAATATTTGCCATCAACTACACAGCCACGAGACATACATACATGTATATTCGTACGTAAATACGTACCTATTGTTTGCAATGCACAATAGGAAAGCATTAAAGTAAAAGTCATCAAGCAACAAGGATGAGCACCTTATTACTTACTCGTTCGCTGTCTAAATAGGTTGCACCTCGGCCTACCTGCCGAAAGGGCCGACCCCAGTAATAAATATAAATAATATGGATCGAGGATGGGACCAAATCCAATACATGGAGTAAAAAGCAAGAGATATCCATGATAATTTTTGTTTCTAGCCGGACACGACTATCCAAATCCCATAATCAAATATTCATAGCAGACTTGAATTAATTATTCAAAGAAATGCTTCTAAACAAATAATGTGATTTGGATTAGCTTCCATCCATTATTCCCCCCATTTCGACACGCGTTGTATGATATGAAGTGAGTCTTACCTCCTTATGGTTGATTACGCAAGGTCTTCAGTACCGTTGTTGTTGGAAAGGAGTAGGAAAGCAGTAATGAATTGTGATTGTGACACCTATGCGACACATGCAGTCAAAATTCGCAGCAACTGGATACACATAGGCGTCTTTACATAACGAAATTTAAAATCCTTGACTAAGGTGCGCAAAATTTCACTTTGGAAATTCAAGAAATTATTGACGACGTAATGAAAAAACTAGGATACACAACGGGGAGCTATAATGACACAATGTTGGCTCTAAAGAAAATATTGCACACTGACAAACTAATAGAGACGTGTGTACATAACACGAGGGTATTATGTCTTAAATAATACAGAAATAAGGTGTGCTGGTGGTAAGGAGAGGAGAGAAAGAAGGGGAGACCTAGAAACGTGAAAACAATGATACACTTCTTTTTTTATTTACAATTGGCTGCTTTCACAAACTCGGTTTTGGGAGTTATCGGATTTGTCATTATTACTGTTTAGAGCATGGAACGTATTAAGGAAGACACAATATGTGCATGGCAAGATAGGGTAGTTTAACGATCAGGGGAAAATCAATACTTTTTGGACTAACCTACTTCAATTTGTGATGGTGTTTGGCTCAAATGAACCAAATAGATACATACATAATAACGCTATAACAGCGTTTTCATCCGGTGAACCAAATCCTAAAAGTAGTGTTGCATAAGTTATAGGTTCAGCATAGCTTCTGTCATCCTACATAAACAAACCCTTGCTTTTGAAATACATTCTACAAACTTGTACACGTACACATTTCACTTTTCAGTAAATGATGACAATTCAGAATGCCATATTTCTTAAAACTCAATGAGTTCGATAAAAAAGATTATTTGCAGCAGGTTTTTCATAGTATATTGTGATGTATTGTGGTTTTGCGTACTAAATACATACAGCAATAAAGCTACACAAATGACAGTACATAAAAAGAACATTTTAAACCCTATCAGCTATAGATACATATGTAAGTATAAGGACATGAGAATGCGCAAAGTACACATGATTAATATTCTTACGGTTTCTCAATGTAAAATACGATTACAATTTTGCATTAAACATATTACTACATTAAGCCTGGACTTTGACAAAATAACTGACTTTATTTTTTGGAAATATCTTTTGCTTGTCATCATGTAATATATGCGAAAAAGGTACTTTCAGTTTAGAGAAAATATCACACAAATTTTCAGCCTTGAAAAGTAGTCGAAAAGAAGAAAAAACTAAAATTACATATATTTGTAAAGTATAACTAATTACATGAACTGAGTAACGCCAAGCTCATATTGATTTTCTAAAGCTTCCACATCAGGGCTGGTAGAAAGGTTGGAGTTTTCATTCGGGACTGATAAATTGCTGCCTCCTGGTTCAGGACAAGGAGAAGGTGAAGTCGATTTTCTCTGCCGAGGCGATGCAGAAGGTCCTTGAACAACTTCTAAATTGTCGAGAGCTGGTTCTTCGATCTCCGGTAATCCAATAATTGTTCTAATTGCATTTGGTAGTTTTGCCTCGACAGCCATAACCTGACGGTATAATGCTTCTGCAAGGGCCAATGTTTTTTCCAAATCGATCCTCATCGACAAGTCGTTCACGTGCTGAACAATAATAATAATGTTTCACTTGTAGTTTATTTAAAATATTAGATTTCTTACCCGCAAGATTTCGCTAAGGCCAAATTTATTCTCCATCACGGTTGATCGATTTTGAATCAAAATCGAAAGACCTAGCATAATTAACCAAATAGGGGGTAATTAACAAATAATAGATATGAAATATAAGTCTCATAGTATTCAGTCTTAAAATTTTTCCAATGTATTTTACCAACAAAGAGGGGATAATTTACCCCAGGCAGACCAGTCCACAAAGATTCCCATAAGATCAATACGTCAGAATATGTGAACTCCCTCTGTAATGACAGTAAAATAATGTAAGCAATTGTCACTCTAGATTCCCGAACCAGGATTTACTAATACTAATTTAAGATATAAAATAGTTACGCAAGGATACTTATCATCAAAATCATATTATATTCGTACCTTAAACCAAATCAACAACCACCGAAAGCCAAAATACATGTTAGATGCATCACCTGGGGATAAAATAATAGAAATTGGTAAATTTAAAGAAAATCTCTAGGCGTTTAAGCTTATAACTTACAGGCGTCCAAATATGCTCCAAGGCGTGGGTCCTGTTAACAAATCCCATTTTAAGACAATAAAACAGAATCCTAACATTTATCCACGCTACTTCCTTACCACAATTTGCAGCAGCATATAACTATCCTTAAGTTGTTTTTGCATCGACTCCTGGCTGAGCTCAAAATTTGGGTGCTGTCAAATTCAAATAATTATTATTTACGCCTAATTACAATGAATATAGTGAGTTCTAGTAAAATTCCTTGGTTTTTATCTTACAATTCTGTCCATGAACTTTGCAAATAACCAAAAAGTCATAATTTCATCTTGAATTTCCATTAGTATTGGGGCAAGAATATCGCTCATGCCCTGTACGTAACCGAGGTTAAAGTGATACATCATATAAGTCATTAAAATATTCCGTAATGTGTCAGTTCCTTTGCTATTATCTCCTTTAAAAAAATCTAATGTCCTGTCAGTGCGAGAGACATCTTTCTCTGCAAGAATATAAAAAAATAAAGCAATGTCAGCATTATGCAAATACTAAAATCACTGAAAACATATAAGTAAAAATGCTTATAAATTTAAGTCACCTATCAATGATTTGAAATCTCTGAAGGCATGAAACCTTTCTTCTTGGTCCTCAGTAATTGTTGCCCTAAAATTCAAGTCAATAACAAACAATCAAACACACAGTTTCGTTTGAATATGTAAGTGTATAAGTTTGAAAATAGATATATCATTCTGACCAGTCAGACATTCATGACGCTTACATAAGCCCTAACCCAGGTTAAAAAGCTGTACTAAGATTAGAACTTAACCTTACCATTGATGTTTCATCCTATTATAAGAGCATGTTTTTTCAATAAAATTATGTCGCCGCTCTTCGTAAGTACTATTATTGTCATAAACTCCAAGGAGCAAAGGCCAAACGTGCGGCCGTATTGATGCCTCGACACCCTGTTGAATAACAAATTAAGATTGGGGGTTATTTTTTATTAGTAATAATCCACACTTTTCACTTAGTTTTGTGTATGCAAGTAAATTGAAACATACCCCTTGAAAAATAATTCTTTTAATTTCTTCAAAATTTAAAATCCTTCCGTCATTGTCCAAATAGTTCAACCACTGTTCTAAGGATAAAGAGAAAGAAAGAAATTTTATGTACACTTTGCTTGAACTAAAAAAATGATAAAAGTTATATTCATCAATGTGATATTTTTTTGTCCCTTCCAAATTGCAATAGCGGGAAATCTTTCTTGTTGAGTCAGTCAATCACCATTGTTTAAACATTTTTCTCCAACAATTTCAGCCACTAAATCCTTAATTAAACGTAAGTACTTACCATGTCATAAATTATAAGTTTTATTATTACTTCATTGAGATATTTTTCGTTCGTAGGTCTTTACTTTAATCGTATAAATTTAATTGATGTGTAGGTAAATCATGGGTGATTATTCCGACGATGACGATGACGCTTTTGTTAACTCTCCCTCTTTTCCAAATACTCAAAAACCAGCACCGTCATCATCGTCTTCCAAACGGAAAGCAGCCACTCCCACCAGCAGCAAAGCTGAAACGTCCAAGAAGAAGAAGGGAGACGACGATGACGCAGAGGAGGAAGAATTGCCAAGTATCAGGTATTTTTCAAATTAATGAAAATCATGTTTAGATATGAGATGACTTTTTTTATGCATGATTCCAACAGGTTTCTTACATTGGACTCGGATGATGATGAGGACGAACTGGTTTCGAAAAATGAGTGGCGAATGGTGGAGGGGAGAACGAGATACATGAGAGATCCGCCCACCAGTCCCCCCGAACGAGGTTATGCAAATAGAAAAATTGATCTGCGAGAGGACAAAGGTGGCATTGTTTGGTGGCCAATAACCAAAGTCCTGAATACGAATAAGAAGATGTCTGATAAGTCTGAAGGCAGGCAAAATTATTTTTAATTTCATATTATTATGGAATGTACTATTTATGACATGTTTTGTTCTTGTTTTTAGATGAAGGGGATAATAAACTACGAGAGTTTTTCTGCGAGTTGGCTCGAGAGGTCAATGAGGATCAGGAAATGGGATCACAACAATCGACTACTTCTGATCTCACCCCTCTTACTCCTCCAATAATTACGGGAAAATATCCCCCTCTTACTGCTGCAGAGAGATTAATTGCAGAAACTAAAATTAGGCAAGCGGGGAAAGAAGGATTGGAGGTTCCGGGGACAAAGTCGAGGGTTGCGTTCTCACCACCAAATATTAACCGGGCATACGGGTTATTCGTTCTCGTAGCGCCAAATACGAAATGGAACTATATTTGTTCCGGGATTTCTAGTAAGTAATTTTCTGTAGATATGATGAATTATGTAGTATGCTCTGATTCCACGCATGACATGTTTCCAGATTGTGTGAGAACAAGGTCAACTACTGTGGAACCGATCCCAAAATGTCACCTGCACAAAGGAGAACAAATTGGTTTTGTATTGGCTCAGTTTACAGATGGGACCAATAAGAAAAACGACGTCGTTCTGCATGTCATTGCCTCTTTCAAATATATTTATGGGGATGATGAGGGAAAATCTCATAACGCAACACGGGCCATCATGCTTCAGCATATAAACAAGCCAACTATGGCTTTTAAATTATACTCCAAAGAACGTGAGGCTGCTAAAAAACCACCCGCACAAGCAGTTGAACTTGTGGAGCGTCGCCTATACTTTGATGACGAAGATAAACTCCTGAAAGTTTATTCAGCACGACAGGTACTAATAATGCTGCGAAATATGTATGTAACTCTCACTCTTACAATGAATTGTCCAACCACTTTTAGACTGTGACACTCCTTAAACTACTCTTATGGCCCGATACTACAATCAAAGTAATCTCCCTGAATGTACATATTAACCTTCCAAATGGTGCTTATAAGGAATTGTTGGAGGAAATGGATCTGTATGGTTTGGAATTGAAGATTCATGACAAGCTATCATTAGCAGCAGCAACAGCAATTAACTTGGAGGAGGGTGCGGACATTCCATTCCTCCTACATGCAGAGAAGGGTGAAAGTCTTGGGGCATTTTTGAAGAGAGGAAGACAGGAGAGAAAAGGAAAGGTCGCTGCATTATACTTTGCCTCAAATCCCTATATTATTTATGCTGGACAAGCACGTAATAGTAGCGTGCATAAAAAGGAGTCTAACGCAGACCCTGTCCTCGCCTACATAAACAACAAGCCCTCCACCCACCCTGAACCCAAGATTGTCCCAGTCGGACTTGTACTTGAAGAGGTACAAGTGGGAATGTCACCTCCACCTTTCTGCCCTAATAGCATCTCTTCTAAAACTAAAAAATTGTATAAATCCGGACGATTTTTCTGCCCAGTCTCACCCTCTTTGTATCAATTAGAAGATCTTTGAATCAATTAAAGATTAATGCAAGTTTTATAGATAAAAAGTCCTGGAGAATTGTTCATGGAATTTTGATTAAAAAGTTTTTAGTTGATGTGTACCTAGGACCCATGTCGTCCGACTAGTAGTGCTGTTTATGCTAAATGACAATTTTTATATGAGTTTAAGTTGAATTGTTGTTCTGCTGGTCTTTGCTAATGAGATGTTGAAGTATGATTAAATGAATTAAATTGTTTTTCTTAGGTGATTACTTTAAGATACCATAATGTCTCTGCCCCTTTCATTTTCTTACCTTGACTAAGAGGTTGTCCTCTGAATGTCTCGGGCCTTGGTGGCAACTCGAAATTGGGTCTTTCAGGTTTAAATATGACCTCATAACCCTCTTCATTGGTCGTGTAATCAGCATCCATGCCATCTGAATGAAAACTTTGATTGTGAGACTCTCCATTATTGCGACTTGGACTCGACTCTTTGGAATCTTCAAATGGCCGTGGAACATTAAAAATGTGCCCACCGGGAAGTTCTCCATTCGCTGAGAAGAGTAGTAATTAAACAGTAAATTAGCAAACATATATTGATTTTTCAACATGCTTGCATACTTGCTAAATGTCCAATTTTTGCAGCAACCGTGCAGGCACCAGCATAAGGATCGTTCCTGAATTCTTTTACAAATCCCCATATGTTATTAAACTGATTTACTTGATCTGGAAATAATTCTGCCACAACACTTTTAATGTCAGAGTTGTCGTTAAGTGCCCCGGAATTCTTTTTCGAACCGAACATGAACAAGTTCTTTGTGTGCTTGGACCTATTACAGGGATGGGAAAACAATAATCATCATTGATTAATATCGCAAGAAAATTGGGACAACTAGAAGAAACACAAACTTTGTTATTCCGATACAGCGTTCCAAAGCTGAAATAAAATTTTCTGGTGGGCTTCTTTCAAAGACAAACGGATTTAGGGTCGTTCCATCCGAATGGATAAAGATTAGTTCATGCTTCCCCACCATCATGTATGACCTGAGTTCTGACAATTCTATCTTAATTGGCCTGTTTGGGAATCGAACAAGACAACATTCGTAAGGGGTGTTTTTTTAGCATTTGATAAAGAAGGTTATAACATACCGACGATATTCCGCCATTCGTGGGTCAGGAATGAATTCTACGGTTTCGTCTAAAATTGGACAGATAATAGCAAACAATCGAGTGATACATTAAGAATTGACCTTAGGACGATTATAAACATGGGTTAAAAATTAATTGAAATATTACTTAAATGTGACGTACCATTGTCTTTTCGAAATCCAATTCCAGCAGCGGGATTTGAGCCATGTAATTCTGGAATATTTGGTACATATGGACTAGTAGATCGTGATCGTGGCGAAGGATTTTCTACAGGTTTCCATTCCAGATATTCTCCAAAACGCTACATGCATAATAAGCATAACTTGCATTTTTAACTTTTGAGATAATTTACAATAGTGTTTGATTCCTAATTTCTTACGTTTTCTGTGATATAAAGCTTCCCTGGAACAAGGTGTGACTGATTTCTTCGCTTTCCATTAACTGCAAACTTTTGCGAAACTCCTCCTTGTTCAAATTTCAACTGGACAAGAAGTTGTTAGAACAATTAAGGTAAACTATTATGCAATTGTATCATAGTGGCCAGTATTAAAGCAATACCTCCGTTGTTGTTTCGAAGTCGTCTGTATGAGAATGAGTGGACTGGTCCATCTTCCCTTCGTTGTGGTTTGATTTTCTGATGAATGAGGAATCCTCGGGGGACAACTAGATACTGCAAAAAAATAATTACATTTAGAATCCGTACAAGCTCCGTTTGTCTCAGTTTCTGCAGATTGACTAAGCAAAACAAAACTCAATTGAGCCACAGAGACACCAATACTATACAGGGTATAGTATACACCCAATTAATTGTACTATTGACTATTTGTACCCGTCCGACGAGTCAATCTGCAGAAACTGAGACAAACGGAGCTTGTACGTACTCTATTTCATAATCATTAATCAAGTTAATTATTTGAAAGCTTTCGGATTATGTACTTTATAATTCTGTAAAGTGTACACTTTCTTTACTCTATACATATATTGAGATTTTCTGCATGGGCAGTCAACCACTTTAAAATATTTTAATTGACTATATGTAAAACTACAATAAAAATAAGAAAGCAAGCTACTTACACTTGACAAGTTAAATCAGTCCTCTCTCAACTCGAATCAATTGCATAAATTGAGTTTTTGTTGGGTGGTGGATGGAATTTACTTCGGAATTACATTCGAATGTAATTGGTGGTCATGATTCCACACTTCCCTACCGCCATGATCGGTTACTCAAAGTCCACCAATTAATAAAAATTATGTTATAAATATTACACGTCAATACCAAACTTGATAACTTGAATTATGATAGTATGAAATATGTCCATTAATTAGTAAACTTTATATGATCACAAAGTAAAACTTGTATTATAACTGAAAAACACGGACAAACAATGAAGAGTAAGAGAAACAAACAGATGACGATGACTAATTCTCAACAGTTAAATATGACGTCATGCACAATCAGCTGCGTGCACCAATCCAATCACACAGACAAGTCATTTACACGTGTGATAAAGTTGACCAGAAAAATTACTGTGAGACGACCAAATTGGTTAAATACTATTTTTGCTTGTTTCTATTCCATGTTTTGAGCGATCAGGAAATAAATAGTGTTGGCTAGTTTATAGTAAACGAATGCTGAGTAATGCATGTTGTGTTAGTAAACTTGTTTATTGCGAAAATCGAGTGAGTCGAATGTAAACATGAGAAAAATTGCGATTCTAACTTTCTCCAAAATTTGGCGGAAAAGGTTTGGTTAACTGATTGACTGCAGATGGCGGTGAGTGGACGTAGTGCAAATATTTATAAAACACCTCGTCTCAATAGTGTCTCACAACATGGTTTTTTTCATCCTGGTTAAAGGGGAATATTCTCACATTATTAGTTAAACTATTGTAAGGTCTATGGGAGGATTATTTTTAAAACTTTGCAGCATCCAAGCTTTTCACAATTCAGTAATTATGTCTTCATGATGGTAATGCATTTTTCACAAAAGCTTTTGATACAGGTCAAATGTAGCAACCCAACAGATATTTTTGTAAGCACTGTTTGACTATGATACGTGGATATATATGCGTGTGCATTTTATTATTCATCTTGTGTGGAGAGAGAGAGGAGAGCTATTAAACAAGGTCGATGTCTGCTGATATGCATTATTCTTGATAAAGCGGGTTATTGACTAATTTTCGAGTTCTTATCGGTCACTGGAAAAATTACGTCCGCCGCAGTCGTGTTCCCTTATCGTTCATATTATCGAGACTTGCTGGTCGAAGTATTGACATTGTTGCAGAGTTCAATATTTTGTGACTTTTTCATAAATTCCATCTCAATTTGCACACAAATGTAGAAAACATATGCAAAGTCAATAAACGCAAAATGATTTTTTTACCCAATGGAGGAATACGTATACAGGAATGGAAATTGCGGACCAAATTGTCAAACCTTTTTATTGCATTGTTATGAATAAATAGAATTAGGCATGACCTTTTCTTCTAATCTTATTTTGGGGATATGTAAAATGCTATTCGTTATCAGTCAACCTTTTTTTATTTTAGATTTATTTTTTGTTTTTTTTATAAAGTAAGTTTAAAACAAGACTTCTAGGTTTAGGTTGAGGTTAGTACATATGCACATATGCACGTTGGGTCCATCATTATGAAGTCCATGCTGATTCTTATCATTTGAATATTTACAAGTTGTAAATTAGCTCCTCTCCTGTAGGTTTAAAAATGTGGCAATTTGTAGTCCACGTTGATGGGGGAAACGTAGGAAGGAGCAGAGACAGGGCAATGACAGATAAAAAGACCAATTTAGAGGTTTCCAATTTAGAATTTAATATCATCACAGATATTCATGTGGTATTGATCCAGTTGGAAGCTAAAAACTCAGCTTAAAAAAGTAGAGTCCGGCCGATCCATCCAAACTATTTAATGAATACGATCACCCGTAATTCGACCGAAATACATACGTACTTATAGTGCCATACTGCAGTATGTAATGAAGTTTAATTCATAGGCAAGGATTATCCATTATAAAACTTTCCTACTTAAGAATATGCCTTAATACGGAATAATACGGATATAATATGAGAACACGACGTTTTATGGGTTTTAGGGTTCCAAAACACAGTCTGTGTAAGAACTGGGACACGTTTTACAAGTTGACATGATTTTAGGTGGTAGGTTTCACCTTAACACTGCCAGAACAAATTTTTGTGTCCCAACTGTAACTAGACTAGACTGTGATATGGAGTGTTAAATGTATCAAGGAAACTTAAATGACGGTGAAAGACGGGACATCATCATCATCGTCACAACGGGAATGACCTCCTTTAAATACCCAACTACGACATTGTTTAGGAGAGTAACTATACTTTCGAGCAAGTGCCGCGACCAGACTTGGATGATATATGTACATGTGTGTTTGTGTGTATATGAAGTAATACCACCACAGCCTGCACTCGCTTATTTCTACCAGACCACCCGAATCCGAAAGGGCAATCACCCGGGTATCGGATAGATGCTGAACTCGGGCAGTATTTTACGTTACGGGAGATTTCAAGGAGACTCTGGCTTCCTGGCCCCACATCATCACCATCAGATGAACGCTGCTGCTGAGGAGGAGACCAAGAAAAGAATACCACCAACCAGGGAACCAGGTTAAACTTCGTCTTTTCTGCTGAGTCCAAAAACTCCCGATTTTCAAAACCAAATCATCAACCCACTCACGTAGCCGAGAAATAATGCCTCAAAGCTGTGCTCAATGGGTTTATGCCCTCCATTCCCGATGGCCGATCCGTACTTCACCTTTTTTCTCCCATTAAATAAAAAGAAATTCATCGAATATCTAATAACCGGATGGGAAAGTGGTCTTGGTGGATTAGTGGATAAGACATTTCTGTTTGGAAAGTGTCGAATAATAATCTGTAATGTTTTAAGTCCTTGTAATATTTGCTTGCCTGGTGCCCGAAGAAATGATGTACTATATCTGATGCCCTTATGATACGTCCGCATGCATTATAAAGAAAATGCTGGATTGACAAATCGCATTAAAAAACCCAGTGAAACCCGGGGTCATTTACTTACCACTGGTACGACATTCCCTGTCTTGTGCAAACTGCGAAGATGACATAATGTGATGAAAACCTTACATAAGTCATAATGAGCATTTGCTATATATATTTAGCAGTACTGTGGTAAATAGAATGCAACATTAGATTACTTACTGGTCAGAGATAGTATCAAATCGGGCAAATAGTAATGATGAGGAAAAGTTGGTAGGGAGATGGACGAAACTTTAAAGTGGTATTGGTCTTACGGAAGAAGAGAGAAAGTCATAGAGACGAGGAGAAAGCACGTAGATTCGTGACTACATATTATCGAAAAGCAGCGTGGTCGCCAAAATCAATCAATACTTGATAATTACATAACTCATCCAACCTTATTGGTCACAACTTACTCCGTATTCAGTGGTGGTTCATTTCAGTTCAGCGTATTATGCATATGAACTGGGGAATTATATATTTCTGTAACATGCTAATACATGCATTGTATGCTTTGGTCGGACAAATGCACGCATTAAAATTTTTCCTTCAGTTTAGCTTGCTCCATTATCTGACATAAGCCACCACTTGTAGGCAAAAGAGTGCATTGGTCTTTCTCAAAAGTAAAGTCATGCTAATAATTTTGCACAAATTAAAATAAAATGTTATGTGATTTGTATCTCGTTCGTATGCAGGCTGGTCTTGATCACAATGGGGAGAGAACAAGGCTATCCAGACGACGGTGGTGGTGGTTTTTGTGGAGTTGAGCAGAGTTCAGCGAGGAAATGATCCAGTCTCACTCGAGTGCTAGATTTGGTCGGACGTGTCTCTCGCTTAGTGTCTCGCTCCTGCATCACTTCTTTTCAATCAACTACTTCCAACTACTCTCTCTCCCCCAGCACGCAAGCAAATATATCCCCCAGCCAGTCTCTTTTGGGGATATGGACCACGGAGGGTTGCAGTATCATACCCCCTCATCTGCCAATACGAGCTGCTCTTCAGGAATGGGGGGTGGGTCACTCATCGATGAGGATCAGAGGGCACTTCTCGCGTCAGCTTGTAAAAGACGTGTTGACCCACAAGATTCATACATTGAGCTGCAGCTGGCCCTTGAGCTCTCCATGCTCGGACTCTCTGAAGGAGGATCTCTGAGTTCGCTCCATCAACTGGCTGCGTCCATGGGAAACGATCACAATGCGGGTCACAATGTGCATAGTTTGATGCATCATCATCAACAACAGCAACATCACCACCAACAACAACAGCATCATAATATGCATCACAATCAACTCCAGAATTCAAATTCGGATGACATATACTCCATGGCGAATGGGTGTGGGGGGGATATGCTCCCCAAGAAGAGTCAAAACATGACTGAGTGTGTTCCTGTCCCGTAAGTCCCATACCGTTTTACCGCAATCCTTAATCGTTTGTCCGATTCGAGTATTAACATTACCGTACAATTATGTTTCTGCTTACAGGAGTTCGGAACATGTGGCTGAGATCGTTGGCCGACAAGGTAAGACTCATTCCTTTATCTGGCATGAATATTTTTCCCACGTTGGTTTGAGATAGGATGTTCATAAGGTACATATGTGCATGTACATGCATATATAAAGCAAGAGAACGAACAACTTGCACCAACCTCAATCAAACTCAACTTTTTTGAAATTTTGAATTTTTTTCAAGGTATACCCTTGGTCAGGAAATTTTCGAAATGTATATTTTTTTAATTCTACCCTAATCTATTACTACAACATATCCGAAGGGCTTAAAAATCTAGCATTGAAAGGGTCGTGTGTTCTCCTCCTAAGGGGCTAAGTAAGGTAAAGGTACAGATTTGCATTGAACGATATTGGAACTCGGACAAAATAATAGCAAAAGAGGGTGCAAGGTATGCACATAGGTGTAAAGATATTCTTCGAAAACTGGTCTCCAGACGATTTTTTGTCCCTTCGTTTCGTTGTTGGATTTAGCAACCGCACACACATAGACACGAAATGTGAGGAGGGTTGGTTAGCTGGATTGCTTTAGAAAGGTCACAGCAGCAGTGAAGAAGGAAAAGGGGAGTTGAATAATATTCGTTTTTTCGTCCATTCTTGGTTAAACTCCGAGTCTCACTTGGTCTAAATATCTAAACTGTGTATGCCATAGTGCATGTGGATGGGTTTTTGTAAGTAATATGTATTTAGCCATCCTACACGGACAACATATACCCTCCAGCAACCGGCACACACGAGTTTATGCAACTTCCGCCCGTCTTTAGCTCACTCTCTCGGTTCAATTTAAGTGGCGTGGCATAGCAGACATATATTATTCAATGTTGTAGGACGTAGGATGTGTGTTGGCAGTGAAGGATAAAGGACAATTTCAATGTTGGACATTTAGTAGAAGTAGCCCCGCTAATAGCATCATCTTATACAAAGGATGCATACGTAGGTCAACGGTTTAGCTTGACGACGACTGACGATCCTAAATGTCCTTGAGCTTGTAGGTACTCCCAAGACGGCTGGATGACTTTAATAGTTTGATTAGTCATAAAAAGAGCTGTGCAAAATCTAATATCCACCTTGCTTGTGCAGCTTTTTTTAACTTGTTCTTGTTTACTGGTTGCTGGTATGGTTGATCAGATAACTTCCGCTTTTCTCCGTTTTCATGATTTCAAGACGTTTCTGCGAACCATCAATTGCACACGAAGAACTTTTCCTTTGTCAAACTACTTTTTCTTTTCTCATCACATCACTACTGGCACTGAGTTGCTCCTGGTTAGATTAAGATTCCAGTATGCAGTAGTGGCAGGGATGGATCGATGCACACAGTGGTGTTGAATTAGTCCTAGTGAGTGAGTTTCGCCGTTCAACTTTCATGAATACTAAATTGGAGCATATCAGCATTACAGAATTTTGTGAGGAATGAAGTGAGTCGGTCTGTCTGTCCTTTCTTCGTTCCTTCACCTTTCTTTCTTCCTTGGCAAAAGACGTTCGTCTTCTTACCTCCGGTCTTTCCTTCACATCACAACACAGGGTTTGTGTATAGGTGATGCTAGTCTTCTATATATAACACCCTTGAGATTTAAATTAAACTCGTCTACTGTTCGGGTTTGACTTGTTAGAAGAGCAGCAATTCTAATCTTCTTATATAAAGTCCTCCATCGCAAGTGAAAGAAAGTGGTAAAAGACGCATGCGAAGGGGAAGGAGATTTCAACTCTGAACTATTGTAAAGTCGGAGTACCAGCCAGCCAGCAATCCTAGAAATTGCTCTAGCTTACAAAGACCGACCAGGTTCAGGATTAAATCGTAGGAACAAACATGAGGGCACTACTTGAATAGTTGAAAACTTTGTTGATTGGTTAGTTAGTAGTGCATACATACAGGAAAGTTTATGTATTTGTTCAATCGGTAAATTAATATCTGTCTTTTGTGGGTGGATTGAAGAAGACTTTCACTTCTCTCCAGAGCTATGCATGTACATATTATGCATATACGCTGTACTATTGTGCATATGTAGATCGTCATCCCCCATAAATCTCATGTCTCGTTATTAATATGCTGACCAAATCAAAATTATCATGTGTATTTCTGCAAGAATTGAAAATTGTCATCTACTACGATATGATCTCTGCTCTCATTTGGGGATTCGAGAATGGCGTATCCACGGAATAGCCATCTGTTTCATTGGTTCGACTGCTGCATGTTCCATGATCTTCCTTCCTTCATGTTTTTTGTCATTTTGCTGCATGTGCAGCTGCTATGCTCGTCCTTTGGCAGTCTGGATGGTATTAATAATATGGTTCATGGTACGGATGAGCATGGTTCATCGTAGCATAAGCATTAATATAGTTCGTGTCCAATTCAATTCAATACTACGTTTTAAACTATTCACTCCCACTGAGCTGTGTTAACTGCTTTTTATTGCAAGGCGTATGACTCGTACACATAAATTGGTGGCTGTTTGTTCTGTTCACATGTAGACATATTACGTATGTACTCTGCTTTCGTTTCATAAACTGACTCCAACACCATTCGATTCCTGTACAGGAAATAATTTTGAAGATTGCCATTCGCTTATACGAACTAATTATCTTGCTTGCTGATGGTGGTCAGTCACTGTTTCGGTTAGACACGGTATATATTTACAAATAATATGCAAAATACACATGTATGGACACACGTCGTTGTGGATGGACGGATGTCGTATTATTTCACCACACTTTAGAGTATCCTTTTGAGTAGTGGTTTTCAAATCGATACATTTCGTACGGTCGGGGAATTTTATCGTCTCTTATGGCATCAGAGGGGCTATCCAAAGTATAGGTCAGCGCAGATAGGTTAGAATAATAATTTTTAATTACTTGGAGAACTTATTTTAACCACGTAACCTCCAATTATATAGTTAGGCAAGTAAGCACATTAGATGATGATCACTATCATGAATGGTACAGGAATTTGCGCCAACGTTTTCGACAGTTTAGATGGACTTAATACAATGTACGGATTCATCAAATGTGATTGTGGTGTGGTCCATATTTCAAATAAAACAAATGGTCTCCTTTGCCTACCTACATCAAGTCTAGACATATATCTGATTGTTTGGGTAGACTGCTGAGAGGGATACGATCTTGGAATTCATGTATCCATAATCCATATTATGGAAGATGTCGTATTGGCTATAAAAAGTTTGATGTGGAAATTTCTTGTTCTGGGCTCGAATTTATCTCTTCTCTTTTCACGATGTAATATGCATTATAGCTGATATTATTTGCATATGAGTAAGGTCGGTGTACGAGACTCCTATCAATATAGGAGCGTTATTAAAGTACGTACCTCCCGGCAGTTATGGCTTATCCAACGACACAATCTAACCATCCCATCACAATTTGACGCAAAATGCATTAAGCTACCACTTGCACTAACTAATAGTTATTAAAACTAGATATTTGTACATTTATACTTCTTATGTTATTATGTATGCATACTGATGTCATGTTTTGTACATAACCTTAGTTTTGTACAAAGCTTATATACCTAAAACCAAAGCATTCTGAGGTATTTGTTGACGACGATGTTCATGTTAGGAGATGTTTATTCAACTAAAATTGTGAAGTCGTACACATGAACGGAATATGCATAACTTGTCAGATTTTGGGAGCTGAGGCATAAAATCGCTCCGAGATATTCACGATTTTGATTCTCTCCTGATTTGATTACACAAAGGTTTAAACTAGCTTATTGTAGACTATGGGTATATTCTGGATGCATTTAACCTGCGGTTGAAAAGATGAGATGATTTGCTTCGTTTGGTGTGTCGGGAGTTCAAGGGCTCGATGCCAGTTCATGTCTCATGAAGGAATGGAACACCTTGAAGAAGCATCGAACTCTATCCAAACTGAACATAAGAAAAGAATTCAAACCACGGTTACTTCACTCTGTGCGATGCCGGTCTATTAAGCTGCGTCGCGTTATAGGTAGTTACTATTTACTGTAGGCATATGTACATACATTTATCCTCTGCATTTGCCTCTTGGTCGTCCTCTTTGCTACAAAGCGTGAAAGAACGAATTTCATTTCTTCTGCGTGTGATGTCCTGTCCATGTTTCATAGATGAAAGACTGGAAAATATGTATATACGACTTGTACAAGTGTGTTTTTCTCATCATCTTGCTGTTGGAGGTGAAATTTCGGATTGGTGCTGGAATCCTGGGCTACGTTCGTTCGCTACATGCTGCATTATCCAGAAATAATTCCCTTATAAGAAAGAAAGGAACTCACTCGCTCGCTCACCTTTACCAAAAGCAACTCCTCACTTTGTCTTCTCATATACATGGATACCAAGCCCGACGTTTAGTCCAGCCCAAGCAAGCCTATTATTATAATCTACCTTGAACCCACTTGGTTCATCGAAACATCGCATCGTCGGTCGACATTCAGTCACTTACTGGTTAGTCACTCCTCGTCGTCCTCGCATTACTCGCATATAATGATGTCGTAATATCATCCACCCAACAAAGGATGAGATGGACGGCACGCTATGCAATATATCCTGGGCAAAAAATGAAGAAAGATGCTCTCGTTACTTTTGAAGGTACTGCAGCATATGTATATTATATCAAACACTACTTTTTAGCTTCTTTTCCATTGTTGTAAACTGTTGAGGAAAATGATGTAGACTCAAAATCGCTCCTTTCGCTTGGCATCCATGTGTGTGCATGTAACAATTTTGTGGAATAACTTTAGACTAAAATGAAGTGTCAAAAATTGTTCTCAAGAACTGTAAAGTCATCATCTTTTTCCAAATGATTTGTCTTTTGTTACAATTATTTCCATTGTGGAATCTAACTTTAGCATGACTCGAAGTACATAAGTTCAGGTTTTTGATATCTCGGGGGACCTCTGGTACGAAAAGACGATGGATGCATTGGGCCGTATGCTAGAGAATAATTATTTCTCTGGAATTATATGACTAATTGTTAAAATTAGGTGTAAACTCCTGGTCGACCTGGCTGCGGATCAATTCAAGGAAACTTGGTTGGCACACTGCATATTATATTTATAAAGGGAAAAAGGAGCAATGTATTTGTCACTTGATAATTCATACGTATCGTTGCATGCGTTCTTAGAAAAAATGGCATAAAAACGCAACTTGCAAAAGCAAGAAAGTTCGTACCTTTGTGCTTCGTCTACCTTAAGACAACCCAGTCGATGATTATTTTTTGCAATTTCCAAGTATTTTGCCATAAATAAAACCAAGTACCTTCCTCACCCTCCCCACGTTCCCTGCAAAACGATCGTAATGGTCGTGTGCAAAAAAATTAGTCACAAGGTCCATCCTCAATGTGTACATGTTGCATAGGGATAACACTCCACAGGCAACAAAATGAACAAATGAATACCATCTGGCCTGGTGTGGTCTCCTATTTTCCTTGTCCTTGACTCGTTTGGTTGTTAACTTTCAAGAAACCAAATGCAGCACACTGACAATGCATAATGTTGGATAATAAGACTTGATAGGACACTCGTCGCTTTTCCTGCCGAGTTAAGAAAGCAACCGAGAGTCTAAAGTAAATTCTCCAAATCCTGCTCATATCCTACTGTTTTAAATTCTTGCTTTTTTAGACGAATGCATATAAAACTACTTTCCCCTCATATGTATCAAGGCTGCTCGCACGCCGTTAGATATCTAAGCTGAATTATTCGGAAAGAAATTCCTCAAGAGTCGAGACAGTTACTGAAAAATCCAAAAGAGTCGACGTAACCACTCGAGTATCTGGAATTAGAATTTGGAATCTTAAAATCTAGCATCTCATTCTCATCCCCGTTCTTCGAGGCAGGTTGAATAGCAGAGAGAAAGAAAACAAGTAATTTTTCTCTGTATCTGCTACCACACTCAGAATGTGTGTCCATATACATGGATAGATATACATATTATGTATGCATGTGTCTTCTTTCAAATAAGGAACACTCTGCCACATGCCAGCAACTCCACCATGCATGCCACACGTTTTCATCCTAATGTAGAAACTTGTTACGAGATGCATAATGTAATTCCTATGTCTCGTTTTACGACTAAACTTAAATTCCCTCCTGATTATTATACCTCTCCTTCTGGCTCATACTTTTTTGAGTGTATATGTAAGTATATGTCACAAAGTACAGTAAAAGTAAAGCCGAGCAAGTTTGTGAAATGTGGAAATATGAATATTTTAGTGCAACACCAAGTTCAAACTTACTATGAATAATTGTACATCCAGTAGAGACTTAGAGGGCTGAGGAATGTACATACACACCCACCAGGCAGGCAGGCAGGCAAGAAGTGTGAATCAAGGAGGGCTTCGTTAAGTGTTGGCTGACTGTAAAAATGAAACATGTGGGTTAAGCCCAAAAAAGTTTTCCAGAAAGATCGAAGTATGTACATATGTATTTATGTATTACTACTGGCTGGGCTGACTGACCTAAAATTACGCGATTCTTGCATGAATGTAATGCATATTCCATTTCATTGAATTATATACTTTGCAGAGAAATCAATTTGTGATTGATTATCGGCATTTGGGATGTGCTTGACCCGTTCAAAGATCAAATCACTGTATGCATATTATTTTGGATTGTATAACAATGTGATGTATATATATGTAATTTATTTACCTACATATTAGTGGTTTGCATTTTTACTAAACATGTTTTACAATTCTTGGCTTGACGTTGGCTGTTGGTGCTCTTGTAAGTGAAGACTGCACTGCGGTATTAACCCGACACCGAATCGAAGGAGAGAATCGACCGGGTGGATGGCGTTGTTGCACCGTGGCGTTCAGTTGGGTTCGAGGTTATTAGGCTGTCTAGATTTGCGTTGGTTCAAACTCCGTCTGGGCGAAAGTTGCATTCCCTACTTGACTTGAAACACAACTTGTTACGCATCCCTTCTTCGCGTTGGCTGTTGAAATGTCAAAATGGTTAAAAATTACTTTCTGCAGGCTCAAATTAGAGTTTGATGATCTAAGATTTCTTATAATCCTTGGAAATGTTGGCGTTATTATTGCACGTTGTGACTTGTAAAATACTAAAGCAAAACAAGGTATGTAATGAAATGCGGGATTTCTTTTACTTTAAACTTGCTTGGTTGTAATAATGCAGCATAAGCGTGCTTAAAGGAATTGGAAAGATGGTATGCATTATGCATGTGAAATATAAAGAAGTAGGAGCAAAAGCAGTGGAGTGCAGCAGCTCATCGATCGGTTCGGGTTTTCCGTTCAACCAGTGCATTGCAATCAAGAAGGAAATGAAATGCCTGCAAAGGGGGAAAGTGGTAGCAGGGGGACAAGTTACACAAAAAATTATTCTTGGATGTCAGGAGGATGTGATGTGTGAGAACGTGCTTCCATGCTTCAGAGTCTTGTAAATTCTAAATCTCGGTGTATAAAGCATTTATAAACTCGTACTACTCGAGAACAAAAGTATGTTTAGTTTTGATATGGGCGTAAGTGAATGGTTCATCTGTAGTGGATAATGGATGGATACATATTCCGCTGTTCTATCCTAAGAACTTGCAGTGCTCGAAAACCACAGCTGGGTTCCTTATGGACATGTATGTACGTTGAATTAAAGGGCTGAACTATATGAGAAACGGAATGGAAGACATGAAACCGAATTCAGTGGCTCCGGCTGGCTAAATGTCGGGTTAAACGCTGATGTTGTTGAGCAGCTTTAGTTGCTGCAGATATACAAATATCATCGTGTAAAACCATAGAAAATTGGTAGTACGTAGGTATTGGTAGGTATTGCCCACATGCCACATCCTGCGCTAAATGGCTTAAAAAGGGGGGTTACACATATATTGTAGGAGGATGGATGCATTGGGAATACTACTATTAATAGCACCCGCACATAAAAAGATGTCTGTCCAAGGGGAAGGGAAGGAGCTAAGGAAGGCACAAAGAACAATGTGGCCTGGATGGTGCTGGAATCCAGCAGCACTAATCTCAAACATTCTACAACAACCAAGTTACGAATTTTAGAATCCTTCTTCGTTTGATGTGGTGGTTCAGCTGAAGTTTCTTGCTTCTTTAGACTATTCATACAGCTTAACAAGAAAATTGGGTGAATGAGGGTCGTCTGAAGGAAGTTTAAAGACGACAACAGACATTGCTTGCAGGTAAAAAAGGCTCTCCTTGTATCGACGGTGTTTTCCTTATTTTACAAACCACCACCACCACTCACTCACCCGGCTTTCTAGACCATTCATCCCATGTGATGAAAAGGTAATAATTGTTTAAGGGACCTTGCGCCGTTTTTGAGCCATCTATCATACAGACCTTTTTATTATGGTCCATTATGATGTAAGATAGTTTTATACAGCCGGATGGTTTTATGGCAAGAACATTGTACTTCTCAGAATGGAAGTGAACTTTGGAGTCTTCTTATACCAGGTAGATTCGTGCTAACGACTTTATAAATTTGGGAACCCAGTTACAGGGTGAGTGGTATAACGGAGAATAAAGAAACCACCTTTTTTGCTTTTTTTGAGAGAGGGCTACATAACTGGTAAATAGGTTAAGTGCTGGAGCATAGTTGGATGGACTGGAGGAGTCGATTTTATTCAAGTTCCAACATCAAAGAAAAGCAGAATGTACATATATCTATACGCATTCGATACATAACCAAGTTTACACGTGGCCACAAAGAATGATCAAGGGATCAGTTTCTTTATCCTCATCGTGAGCTTGTTTTGCTACGTACAATTCCTTGCTCACATTTGAAAAGGCGATAT
Source organism: Folsomia candida (assembly GCF_002217175.1). NCBI lineage: Eukaryota > Metazoa > Arthropoda > Collembola > Entomobryomorpha > Isotomidae > Folsomia > Folsomia candida. The sequence goes on along the minus strand of NW_019091193.1, from coordinate 19,628,375 downwards.
TGCCTTGAATTACTTTACTATGAAAGTGTGCATTCCAAACTCAGAAATACATTGCAACAAATGCTATCCGGTCGTTGTGCTATAAGGTTACCAACAGATTTCTCTTCCAAATTTCGATTCATTTGGAGTCTAAAAACTGGATAACTACACAATTCCTACTTTTGATCTTGGATTGCATTCCGATATCCTTAAAAGGAAGCCCTTAAGTAGCAGTAGCTCGGTATATGCTGGAGCCAGAACCTGGATGAAGGGAAACTCTGGCTTTAAACCTGCTTGTAAAACGTTACTGCCCATTTGTGCAGAGAAAATGGCCGAGTTGTATCTTCGGGTAGTTGGATCATCATGAGAATATTTAATAATATTAATTTAATAACAAAACATGGACCAAAGAGTAACACTGATTTCATGAGGTTCCTCTTTGGTTGTGCTGAACTCACAAAATTCATCTTCTGACCATTCATTGAGCCACTGACTTATCCTTAGTTAATCAACAACCACCAGTTAGTTTTTATGCTACATTCAAGTAAAAAAAAATCGATTTCTTGTGTACACTGGGTTTCCAAGTATTGATCACAACAAATCCAGATTGTAAATATATCCAACAACAATGCTTAAACTATTTTTAGTACTAAAAAATCTTGCACAAGCATTTCCTTCAATCCCTTCCTTTGATTCAACTTACACCAGTGCTGAATGAATAAGCATATAAAATTTATATGTACATTGTATTTTATAAGCATCCAAAAACACTGAAAGAAGCTTCCAAAACACTACAAAACTCGCTGTATTTTGGCACATAATTGTCTAGTTATTAACATTACTTGAAGTTTGTTGCTCATTTTGTGTGAACGGAAGACGTTCAATGAAAACCCATGCGTGTTGAATTGTAGTTAGATTTACGTGTATGTGAGTGAATGTTAACGCATTGGGATTTAATATGTAAGGACAAGCTGTTAATCTAATTAACAATCTTTTCTTATGCAGGCAAATGTAGAGTTACTGAATGGTGACCCCTAACCATTAATGTGATATGTAATTCATCATCATAAGTTGAGCATGGTATAGATGAACAGAGCGCGGCATTGCATTGTTTTGGGCTGGAATTTGATTTCCTGTCTAAATAATTGCTTACATATATTAGTAGGTCAAGGAATGGTATTCTGTTTGTCGCTTCATTTTCTTCTTTGGTTCAATCAGTAGAATGTTAGGCAATTAGTCTTATCATGGATGGGATAAGCGTATGCACCCCAACCTGATGCTGTCCACGACTGACTAGCTGCAAAATATTTACGACATTAAAATGTCGTATGCTTGAGTTATGTTTAACTGCAGTTTAGATAATTTTAGTGTGCTTATTTTGTGTTACATAAGTAATATGGCGATTTAAGGATGCTATTACGAATTAAGAGCGGTTCATCATTCTAGTGTCTCGAGTTTTGCATTTACCTATGCACAGATGTAGTTATTCTTTGTTGTGTGTTTTATCCATCCTTCCTCCTGTGTTATATCCGGTGTGAGAAGGTTATCTTGACATTAAATAAATGAAATGCTTTGTCCCCTATGATGTAAGTAGTGTCATGTCTGAGTATGTACAAGCAATAACCGTGCGAAATATTACATGTCAATTACTGACGTAATTACACTATGAGACTCACAAGAATGATCACTACTCTTCATTTACTATTGTCATTTGTTCGTCGGATGTCACCCCCTTCCTTCGTACTTGTCAATTTATGTTGCCAGCTAGCACAATGTCTACGAAATGCAAAGAAAATGTTGCCATTTCGTTACGTTCGTACACCTGGCCTGATTTTTTTCAAGTGGTAAATGTTTGCCGATCAGGGGATCAGCCAACCAACAAAGCGACAAACGCCAACAATAAGGAATGAGAGTGAAATGATATTTCGCTGGTTTCATGATGATGATGATTCAACTCCTGGTTACCACACCAAATCAAAACATAATACGATGCAAAATCTGCTAGAACAAGTAGAGGACGATAGTACGTTAACATCAATCCGTGAGTTGTTGCTTTTTTACTGCAACTTTTGTGGAACTAGACTTGAGTTGAGCGAGTTCATTATCCACCGAGGAGTTGGCAAGGTCAAAGTAATTGTGAAGGTAAAGGATACGAGAATCATAAAAAGTACTTCCCTTGCCTTGTGAATATTGGTCTTGAATTTGAATTGCATTACGTTCTCATCATCCCAGTGCATGCCCCTCATCCCATTCAACCAGTATTTTTCAGGATTGGGTTTACTATCCTCGTTTTCAAACTTTGGCTGTGGGTACATGTGCAGTCGCAACTTATTTATTTCCCAAAATATTCTAAGCTGTAGCTTGTATTTGTGGTCGCGAGATCGAGATGGAATGTTTTTTTTCCATAATGGTAATATTGTAGCTCATTTATATTAAATAGCAATCCTAACAATGACCGTGGGCGAAAGTATTTACAACAATTTATTCTACATTTATGATAAAAGTTTTTGAGTTTATCAAGACGATAAATGTTTTAGCAACAACCTATGAAACGGTCATAATGCGAGAGCGTGATCTTGTTTTAGAGATTATATCATTGAATCTTTAGTTTGTGGTTGCTCCGTATAAATTGTTCGTCTAAACGCTATCATCACACACACCGAAGTTTGCAACGTTTCTCAAATTTTGATTGAATTTCAAGTGAATATTTTTCATGATTACAATCAACAAACGGTAAAAAAGACAACCAATTTCTGGCGAAATTTGGATCGGATATATGTAAGACCACCACCACACTGATATTGCTTTAGCTGGAAATTAGCTAATAATGGAATCATTATGTGTGTATGTACGTGCCACAAAAGAAGCACGAATATGTAGAAGAATAATTACACATCGCCAATTTGCAGGGAGGTGGGCAGTGGACGTGGACAGGTGTAATAAGATGAACATATGTGGAAGATGTGTCGTATAGCATGATGAATAAAAGCTAACGTCCATGCGTGGATGCCACAGGAAACAACTGTGGTTTAAGTTTAATGGTCTTCACATAATTGGCAAACTTTGCTTACTTGGCTCTGGAACTTTGAATTGAAGAAGAAAGAAGCTCAACGAGTTTTATGCGCACAATACTCACCTAAACATTTGCGATTTTTCGAGATTTTTTGTAAGCAGTGAAATCATCAAGATGATACAAATCAAGAATTAAGTTTACCAAAGTGCAATATCCGACCTGAACGAGGGAGAGCTTATGATTGGAAAACTTGACCTTCTCAGGTGAATTAGAGGTGACTGATAGGTTTGCTGCACAAAATTGTGCAGGTATTACATAAACCAACCCAAACCAATTGTAGTGTCCAAGGATAGTGAAACAAACAAGAACTCCTGCAACCTATGCATTCTGGTCAACTTGGGCAAAGGGTCGCTTATTCTGGTGTTAGTTGTTCGTGACATTATTATCGCATTAAGTAAAGTTTAGGTCATTAGTCTTTCGTTTATTTCGTAACTTAAAATTCCTAAAACTTCATATATGTACATATGCTTGAGGAGACTACAAGGAGCCGAAGCTAAATTAGCAATGCCCTCATCTTATCATCGTCGTATAGTTTGCTCCAAATGATGAGTCAAATAATTCATTTCGCAAATATATAAATTTTATATGTATATCCAAAGAAGTTAAGTAACTGACCAATCTGGTCCATACTACTAAGTGTTGTTGCCTGGTTTGTTTTCAAGTTGTTCTGTAGAAACATTTTGGTCAGTAGTTGAGTCTAATTGAATTGATGGACAACTTTGTCGCATGCATTCTCTTGCTGCATATTTATGTAGATGAATAACTAACTTTGTTGAACTAAAGCCTCGTGTAATCAATCAATAAGTTGATGGCAATGGTACAAGTTGATGCACTGTTCGAAGGCAAGTAATTTTCAGGTTTTCTACTTGTTGAAATGCAAGTGAATTGCTGTTGTTAACTTCAACCCGACCATTAAATTTATTAAGAAGTGGTAGTAAGCGTTCTGATGAAAGGGAAATTGCACACTCCGCATCAAAGTAATCTTGGTTATCCTCTCATAATACGAAAAATATACGTGTTTTCTTTCTTAGCTTCACAATCCCGGTTTTTACCATTTGCATCTTGTATAATACCTTTGCTGATAATATATGATGTGGGATTGTGTATGTATAGCTGGGTAGCTCACAGCGTCTTTCGTCCACCTCCTCTGTTTTGTATTGTAAGAAAAGTTGGGAAGGTTTTTTACCTCAGAATCAAATGGTGTATATTTTAATTTGGTATATGTTTTAACGTGTGACGCTATAGTTATACAACATTTTTGACGTACTACCACAGTACCCCACCATGCTTTCCGTTTAACTTGCACATAATATTGCATGGAAATATTTCTTATTTGCACTGCGTAAATAGCATAAACATCAAATTTTGTTGTTTGCACGAGTTATGCATAGTTCAAGATCGGTGAATGTCAATAAGTTTTGCGAGTTATATAAAAGCTTTAAAATGTAGCCAGTGGTGCAAGGACCTAGTGGTAAATTCAGACCATCGAACGACGAGCTCATTTGTATGAATGTACTTAGCTTTGGATTTGGCTGCTTTTTCTCAGCTCAACTTCAACACTCAAACAAATCTAGAGTTGTGCATCAAGTGAGCTTGGGGCATTAACATTTGGAGATGAATATGGATGTGACTCAAGTGGGTATGGTTTCTCGTCATGATGGAGAAGTTGGTGTACTCGAGGAATACTTGCTTTAGATTATCAGGCCGGATAAAGAGATGCTTTTCACAGGCATCACATGGTAAAAACAAGCTGGGTTGCAACTTGCAAAATTGGGGTTATTTGCATTTATTAGCAGTGAGTCGTAGTTTGGGTAATTCATGTTGTGCAGCAGTGCGTTGTATGCTTACGTGAAGAGCTACACAATCCTCGAAGGAGATCGGATGAGATGAGATCACCAGAGTCCGGGTTCATTAGTATTATTATATTATCCCATGTTCGGCTATAGAGTGGGTGTGGCGGGCGCAAATGTGGCCATGGCATTAAACCACTTCGGGGTTCTTGTTCATTCATGGGACACTACAAAATATCCAAAGGGCATCTAGATCCGAGAGTTGGTAGTACACAACCTCCCCTCCTGAGTTGCATAATTTGCTGTCGTTTCCCTTGTTTCATGTCAATTCAGTCCAGCATTTTTAGTTACTCTTATTTAGTTCTCGAGTCATTTGAATGAGTTTAAAAAAATATTTTCATCCTGACATTAATCAAGACTGAGCTAATTGTCATTCACGTGTCGTATTAGAAATGTGCATGAAATTTCGTCTCTAAAGTGATAATTTCCAACTACGTCATCCCCATCATGTAACGAGACGAAAACTGTTTTGAATTTATTTATGAAAACAACCGAAAGCCACAATCCGGAATTTTGGAGTCTGCAAGTCCATTAAAGAAAAAAATGTAATGTATTAGTTGCGTACTTTTAGTTTGTCGCTATTGGTGTTGACAGGTGTAGTTTTCAACTACCTATAGTTAGCAATTGAGGATAAATACTCATTTCGACGAGTACTGTGCATGACGATGGGTATGTATGAATAAGTAATATTAACAAGTACATAGGAAAACTTGAGATTTTGGTGGGTGGATGAATGGGAGACGCTCTATTCCTATCATATCGCGTACATACATACCTATTTAAGTACATGCATATGCACCGAAATACACAATAATCCAAAACCATGCGAAAGGATGTTGGTGTCGACAGCAACATCATCCACAGCGTATTAAATTGAATCCAAGTGCAATCACCTGGCTCAGTGTCCATGAATTTGCTGTCGGATTTGAATTGAACATTTTTGGACATTTGGTTGGACGTTGAATGACTTGCACTGACAGTCGTGCTATTAAATAGGTGCTGCTGCTATATGCGCCTCAGCGCTATTTGTCGATGGATGGATGCAAGTTATGCATTGTTGTAGTTAAAAGCCAACTCACTTCTGCGAAACCAACTGCGAATTTACTCTACCCTAAAAGCAAACCAACGCAAATGCTGTGAAATTCCATGCTGTGCCATAAGCTGAGTTTGCTCACATTTCTTGAACACGTAACATCATCGTGCATCTAACCTGAATCTGCTGTGAAAAGACGGAGCCAATTGTAAGCTTTGTTAGTCAAGCTATTATTGTACGTATCTAATTTAAGGAAAACGAACTTGTCTTGGTTGAGTTAAGCGAGCAGGATATCTGTCCGTACGATAAGGTTTGTTAGAATTGCCGGTTTTTGCAACTTTTTTTTACTCTCAGTTTCTTTGGTGGAAATCAGGTTTTGTAATTTGCACTTGCATGTGCGCACTAGTTTAGATACGTACATAGGTAAAGCAAAAAGAGGATGGGTGTTGACAGGAAAGGCAGATATCATTCTGAAAATATATCCTCCTTGTATGCTTAATGTTATATAGCTGTGATTTTTTAGTGAATAGTCATGTAATTTATTATGATGTTTCGATCTATTATTTTGGCATTGCATCGACAATTACGTAGTTATATGCAATACGATATAGTCAATTTTTATTTTAGTTGTGAATACACATTTATTCCCATTTATTTTTCTTGTGAAAATATATTTTAGTCATTACAAACAATATCCACGTTTGTCACTTTAACGAAAGTCCGTATCCTGATAAATTTGCAGCTTGTTTCTGCAGAAGCTGTGGCTGAGGCTGGAATCCGGTCGTACAATATGTAACGTTGGATAACACATGATAAATACTGCGTGATTATTTTGCACATGTTTGATTATTAAATCGCTGAATCATTCAACCCTGGTATACATACATCGTGTGACTCATATACGTAGCTCATCCCTTGCCGATAATTGATGCTATTTCTGGATTACCAATAAATGCGCATAACGTATGCACAAGGCATTTTGTTTGTTTCACTCATTTTTTGCAGTTATAGCTTATCTTAGATTTACTACGTGTAATCATAATCAATGCATCTAAATATTAATCGCTGTAAACAAACTCAAGATTGATAAATCATGCGTTCAGAGATAGTCGCAGCTTCTGTCGCTTAAGACGTTGTAGAAAAAAAAGTGTCCAATCTGAGTTTGACAGACCCTGACGGGTGACCTAACTTATGTGACCTGATGAAGGTAAATATGTATGCATGGCCGTTACCTCAAATGCAACAAATTATGCTGATCAAAAATTATATTAAAACGAGGTTATGAACTCCAAATCATCATCAATATCATGTGGTTATTGCATACTTTGTGCAAAAATGAATGGACTATGCACAGTAGTAAATAATCATGGTGTCGAGGCGCTGCCTGCCCATGAGCCCTACATGAAACCATCTACTTGACATTTGACAAAGAGTTTTTATTTAACTTTAATTTGAAATTTCTTGCACTTTGAATGAAGCAGTTTTTGTGCATGTGTGGGAGATAGCTGTGATCTTGAGCAGAGGGAATGAAGCTCTTGTTCCAACTGAATATCACGTCCTGATGGTGTGGGTGCTTTGCCCAGAATCTCATCATCTGTTTTATTATTTCGATCTCGACCATTTGCCAGTTATTTACTTGTCCTCGTTCGTTCCTCCAGCTAAAAACATCAGGCGACTGCCGTCTGGAAGTAAGAGTGAGAACAAAGTCTGTTAATTGATGATAAAAATGAGAGGATTTTTTTTATCTACGTACTTGCACATATATATTACAGTAAGCTGAATGCTGCACTAGAAGCTAATCATTGTATAACCACGATTCATGTGGCATAGCAAAACGATTCGGTTTGTTGGATATCTGCTGTCTAATTCTCCGCCCTTCCGTGTTCCTGACTTGGGCTTTGATAAGCCATGCAAATACAGATGCGGAGTTCATTAATACGGTGGTGGTGTAAAATTGTATGTTGAACGCATTGGGTAAATCGTGTTAATATGTATTAGCATACCGTATTGGTACCGTTCTTAGGATTATTGGTTCCCTACTACGTAATAAGCACCAGCTCTTCTGGAAAATATATCACAAACTTAATGCGGATGTACTCAAAATAGCAATCAACATTTATAGCAGGGAGATATATTTCCTGGCATGATAATCGATTTGTTACAACGTTATTGAATTTTTGTCAGGATGTTCTTATTCCCCCAACAATGTATCGACACACGTACGTGCATAACTTGATAAGCTTGTACGCAGGCAAAGTGCATTCGTCTGACAATGAGTCTGGTCGATAAAGAAACGGTACTTATTTGCTCCGAAATTAGATTAATTGCTCATAAAATCAATTAGAAAGACTGCCAATATGTCTGCTTGTCCATGCGATGTGATTCTTAAATTACATAATTTTCTGCAATTGTGATTTATTACCCTATAATTTATGAAAACGACCTGCGACCTCACATTTTTATGGTTGAGGTCATCGTCACGTTCACATTTGTTGATGATTTCTCGTCGCTATAATAGTTATTGATGAATTGACTATATCATGTCCTCTCGAATTGAATAAATGGTCTGCTTGTATGTAGTTGGTGCTGGCTAAGTAAAAATTAAGGACATTCACCAACAACCCCGCAGTTGTTAGGTTTTGTAGTCTCTGGTTTATGTTGCTCATGTTGTGCAGTTGGATAATCATAATTTAACTCTTGTATGTATCAAGTTATATTGATATCCTTCAGCTAAAATGAGTTCAACTAAACGCCCATTATGATTTGGACAGTAATTTGTTTGTATTGAGGAAATACGAAGCTCAAGTTTTTCGAGTATACATCAATACATGTGTACTAAAGTTGGAAAATGAGTTCATGGATCATTTGATATTTCTGCAAATATTCATGCATAATGAAGTGACGAGAGAGAATATGTGACTTCTTTATATTTTAGTGTATGAATATTTCTTGGTGAGATATTGTTGAAACGTCAATCCATCGAATATGAATACTGGCAGTGTAAGTATGTAGTCGACTGGTATTTTGTGACTGGACATTTGGGTCGTCTCATTTTTGTAGGACTCATCTTCTGGCTGCGAATGACCATGAGCACTGAGAAGGGAAGAGAGGGTGGTGTTGTTTTTAGAATGATTGCAATTTATTTTTCAATTGTACTCCCTTTTGATCTGATGAAAGGGCGGAATTAGATTTTGGTTCGATCAGTTTATATATTTCGTAACAGATTACATCAGCGTTGGGTCAACTAAATGCTATTGTTGTGTTGGAGGCGGTGGTCTGGTTTTCGATGTATGCTTGATGTATGCGTCGATGTGCATATGGTGTGTGTTATGGTCCGAGTCAACATTATCGCCACTCGCATCGTGTGGCGGAGGTCATAGTCATCAAACTTTATTTATGTGGGATGGAATGCAATCCACGCTCCGATCTAACAACAATCTTGAGATTTTCTGTTTCTCGTAAATAAACAACTCAGGTTAATAATTATTGGATGAAAATTTTAGAATTGTGAATAATTTCCCATATCGTTCCTCATTAACTGGAAAGTCCTAAATGTGTTCTAGCTGATTCAGTTGGGCACGAAATATATTGTATTTTTGTGGTGTGTGGGGGTTTATTGTCGAGCTGATTTCAGTTGCAGGCATACATGTATTGCTAAACAATAAACGATAGATTTTTTATTGGAATAAAACACACGTTATACTGCATGCATATGTAAATGAAAGGTTGGAAACGTTTTCTACTTGAACACGTTAAAACGATGCTATGCCATATTTTGTATTTACTATTGCATAATTCGACAAACACCGTATCGTGCGAAATTTAACAGGTCAAAGCCCGGTTGCATTACAAATATTGGCGTCACCGGTGCACAGTCACATGTACAATGAACATATGTGAACTCCATTATTACGGTGTAGGATGAAGGAAGAGGGGATAATTGGAGTGAATATAATTTAAATTGGACTGTAGAATTTGCATGACACTTTTTGGGCGGATGCACATTTCCAAAACTAAATTCCAGACATATGTACATGATATGGCTAGAGTGCAATAATAAGTTATTTTATATATTCATTTATTATTTTCATTGGCGGAAGTGAATCTTTGGTACGCGTGTATATTTTGACTATTTGTGAATGATACCCTAAATAAATTACTGCTTAATCAGTTTGCCTGGCTCCTCCTTTGTTCGTTCTGAATAGTGAATTTTAATCTTAACTATTAGTTTAGTATCCGAAGTACAAAGCAAAATATTTGTGGTTCCGTTAAAGTTCGTGTTTGTGTTTAGGCTGTAAAGGTTAAACACAAGGAGAAGGTTTCATGATTTCCGTCCGCAAGTCGTCGTGATGTCGAGTTTCGTGTGCACATCTTTGAACACGAGGGAATATAAAATTTATTAATCATGGTTTGGTGGTTGGTTAGTTTTCTCAATTATTTGTTAATGACTGCCACTCTTGATAATTAGTTGAGAATTCTGCTGAAGGGTATTTATGTTCTTCTGTGCCATCCAAACCATGTTCAGTGGTTTATGTTACTCAGTCGAGGTAACGAGTCGAGGTTTTGTACCTTGTTTTGTACAATGTTTTCTTGAGAAAATTGACAATTTTATATTTCTTATTACACAACAATTCATCGCCAGTATTATGCATAACACAGGACCAAGATATTAGAAGGTCACCAGTTATTTGTGAGCTGAGTTAATCCTCGTCTAATATGCATGCATACTATTTGGAATTTCCTTCCACTTGTGCAAGCGGCGGAAATACTTTCGGCGACCAAGAAAATAATACCAACAAAAAATATATAGTTGAGAGGATGCGGTTGAGGGTAACATATTTCAGTCTAACGAGAAATGTATATGAGAAGCTGTTGACGATTCATTAATAAAAGGCTAAATTCCTGATATGGCTGTGGGTTGTCTCCAACATTCATTTGACTACGCAGTGTTTGTGACAATCATTTGCATTTATAGCTTAGAATTTGTTTGAGGAATTTGAATTTTAGAACTGCAGCAGAAAACTCCAAGTTTTGTGCAAGTTATTTTCCAAAGTTTTGAAATCTGTTCGTCAGGAAGCAGCAGCAGACATGAGCACTCATAATATGCAGTCACTAACCTCTCATTCACTTGTGAAAATGAAAATGAGAGTCATTTGGCTCGACGGCCTGTGTTGCATTATGCCAAAGAATTTGCTATTTGGGAATTAGCATAAGCCATACCACGGACAGAAATAAGTCATCACCAGGTTTATGTTAACGCCGTCCATGTATTCAGTTCCCTGCTTATGTGGTGAGCATAATTCGTTGCTCTCCTAAATTGCAGTGTAGCTTCTGCTCAAGTTTGCACTATGACTCTAAGAAAATTATCATGCATTTAGTAGCTTGGCAGTTGGGAGCAGTTTAGAATAATTCATGATTGTGTCAGTTAGGTTACAAAATATATTTAGTTCATGGATATTGATTTCAAATATAAATGAGCTTAACTTTGTTTCTGACGACATTGGTGTTAAAAAAATTTCTGCCGAGTTTGTGATGTAACATTCCTTACCATACCTGTATACACAAGTTAGAAGAGGCATAAAACTTGCAATGCGAAGGTGTGAAGTGATCATCTCAGATATTGACTGAACCAATTTTAATTTGTTAAGCACAACATTGGGTTTTTCATACTGCCCACGGTTTGGCCTGTGATTGAATTTAAATAATAAGCTGAAAAATAATTTTTTAAGCGGTGTAATTTTTCAAAGTCTGCACGATTCAAAAAAATTAAAGTACATATGTAATTGAACATGCACATTGGTTCGATAAAAATCAGAGATGATCACTTCCGACCGAAGCCTTAGGTGTTAATATACCTGGCAATCCTTTTCTCAGCTGCAATGGGAATTGTTGTGCATACATAATGTTTGAGTAATTGTTTCTACAATTTGTCTTACAAATAGGTACATCATATTATTACTGCACTGCTAATAAATTACAAATAATGATGGGATGAATAGTTTTCTCATGTTGCGCACATATGCATCTCGGACCCAGACTATGACATCAATGGTGTTTGCGTGGTCACTTGGCGTGGGACGGCAAATCCACATTGGTTGATCATCATCATCATCATGAAGGCAAACTTAATTTTATTATCTTCTTAACTAATAGTTAAATTATCTTTCAACTGTACTTTACTTCAGGACGATGATGCTGACAGATATTAGTGAGTGCACGCCCTTGCCTTGCGATGTCATAATTTAACGTGACCCTTCAAACCTGAGCCCCCTTAAAGTTTAATGGAATCCTTAGTTTCGTTATTTTTTAGCTAATGAACCTCAAAATGTCATGAGCATTGATGGGAACGCTGTGTCTACTGATTGACTAATTGCTTCTTTTATTAAAACTTGGACGGTTGGGTTGTGTCATGTGTAAAAAGACGCCTCAAGTCTTACTTTATTTGGAGAGTGGTCATTGATAAGTAATTGGTTATTATTAGTTTGCGAACCTTGTGCAGCTTGGCTGTTGAATTTATTTAATAAAAGTGTCACGAGCCGCATGCGACTCTAAGTGTGGTTGGTTATGATTATCAGTAAACAATTGCAGTAGCGTGTCGTTAATTATTATCACATCATAAGATTGTGGTCATTAATTCCTATCAAAAATTACTGGATGTGATGCAAGAACAATTTGTGAAAAAATTCAATATTTCGTTGTACACTGCAGGTTGATGATGACGATAGTTCTGTTAGAGTAGATATTTATATACTCAAATACATACATGGGAAACTTCTGTTTTTGACGTTTCCGTGTTTCAAGACCAATAGTTCAGCTTCTGATGAGGTCAAGGTCGTGCATTATTCAATCAGAATTATATTATGACAATTGCACGAAAGTTCAAAACGTGTTGTTTGAAAGAATTTAGTTGTTTCGCATGCGAGCTACAGATTGTATGAGTTAAAATACTTGCTATTCTGATTTTGTCATTGGTAATCGTTCCCAGATTTTGAAAGACTAACACGTTTTATTGCTTGTTGCTTACCGTGCGCCAACCTTGTTTTCGTAGGTGGGTGGTTTTGCTGATAGTATTCGTGATTTTTTTTACCATATTTTCTTCAATGTCAAAACGATGGCAAATCAGAATATGAAAAATAATGTGCTGATCATCAATTTGATGCCTTTGCGTTTGTAAGATTCAGTTAAAAATGGTGTTGCAAGATATTAGGTTGGTGTCAAGACATCAGCGGATCCATAATTTTAAAACAACTCATCGTGGTGTAATATCTAGCAAATAACTCAGAGGAAGTATTAAATTGAATGTGTGCATGTATCATGTTTTGATTTGGGTTTATGTTTAAGCTCGTTTTAGAAATTATGCGAGGCGAAAAGCAGGTGTTTTAGGGATCTGACGATTATGATAATGTCAGTATGACGAGGAAAATTGATCAAAAGTCTTTGTACTTTTAAGCACCAAAGTAGGAATGAGTCGCTGATGAAGTCATTCCTTTGAGAGAGAGAGAGAGACAGCAGCAGAGTAGGAGTAAATATCATTTTTCATCGTAAAAGTTGTTATTCATGTAAATACATAAATAAACCCCTATGATAATATGTACACTATGGTATCAATGGCATGTATACTTCGGATGAGAATGACATTCGCATTTTCAGTTGAATCAGTTCTGTCATAATTATTTTGATTGCATGTTGTGGGGATGATTCTAGTATTAAGGAACTCGTCTATCCTTACTTCACCTTGATATTATTATATGGCAGCACCTTGCGAAAAACGAGAGTGAGTGAACTGATCATCCTCCTGGTCCTGCTCTGTCGTGGATGATGCCAAATGCCATGAAGCAGCCCACACAGTCTGGTTTGCAGTAATAATAATACTGATTTCATGAGAGGATGATGAGATAAGAGATTGTTGCTGGGCTGATTTTTTGCATAAAAACAAGTAATGTGTGCTAGTGCGGCTGCATTCGTTCGTTTCATGTATCGTTAACAGTGTGGACTTTTATGTGTATGAACTTTGAGTAAGGTGAGTAAGCATGTGCGGCTCAAGAGCTGTGCATAGCTGAAGGCATATCGCTGGTTTATTAGGATTGTAATGCGATTTTCGTCTTGTTAATAAGCAGGGGTTGGTTATATCACAAAGGCATTGTGGACATGAGGTGCTTTGGAGTGCATAGACCAAGCAAAAAATGATTTAGCGCAGTAAGTGTGATTATTGGCTGACGTCGTCTTATTGATCCTGCCTGGCTGGACTTGATGTGAAATCGGCCGACTACCTTAGTTTGGTTCACCGGCCTCGTGTTCTTCTCCCAATGTCATCCAACCCGTCTTAATAATGTTGAGCTATCTTTTTCCAGCTCTTCTCTGCTGTTACATCAAATGTGAGAATTGTAATAGAGAGTCAACGTTCAAAAGCATGGATGCATACATACTTACGAAGCTAACTGACTCACTCACTGACTTACCAATTAGAAATTGCGATGGGAAAGCATATTATACACATAGGTATGCGTGATGTATGTATCAGGTTATTTTTGTTGCTGTTGCTAACACTTATCGTCAGTGGGTTTTTTAATGAAGAATGGAGATGTGATGGTGGATTTGCGTGGTGGAATGAGCGTCGAAATGGTGCAAAAACAAAATAATTTCATTTCAAGTTGGGCTATTCCATTACCACGGAAAGATGTTCGAAAGGAACAATTTGTGTATATGTGGATTTGCTATGTCTGCTATGTCTGCGTGCATGTACGTACTTCGTACTCGACAACGGGCGAAGGTTTCATTAACTGCAATGGAACTTGACTCAAACTGATGCAATGCATATGCACACTTGCTTATTCTTTTTGGACTGCTCGGGAAGAAATCGAGTGGTGAAGTGAAATAAATGCTCGAGCGAGGCATGGTTGTAAACCAAACCATCTAATTTTAGGTAGATATTTTTGGCAATCCACCGACTCCGGGATTCGAACAAAAAGTTGTTGCTTCTATGCACCCTCCTGACATTGTCCCATGTTAATGCTAACTAAATGACGATGAGTTTGGTAGTTTTTTATACGGGAAATTTCCAACATCATGGATAGTAATAATAACCAGGAACAAATATGAAATAATCTCAGAAGTTGTGAAACTGTCGTTGTTCTAACCCGTTGTGCATGAACAATAATACAGAGAGATTTGGGTTTGTGGATTTCGAAATGACTATGTAAATGCGTCGATTTGACGCCAAAACTACAAAAGTTGTTGGAATAGAATGATTACGAATCGTGAAAGGAATTCTCGGAATTCAAGGTTGATTTGATTTTGTTGTTTCTAATACGAATTGGGATTGGATGGAACATGATTTTGTCAGGTTCATGAGAGCAAAAGCAGGCTCTGTGGTATGAATAAGTATTCTTGGAATAGTATGAGACTAGAAATGCAAAATATATATATAAAATAAATAGATCATGACTCATTGCATACTTTGAACTAAATTACTTTTGTGTTTTATATTATCAGCCTTATTAACAAAAATTTATTTTTTTGACTTACAGGATGCAAAATCAAGGCGCTCCGAGCTAAGACCAACACCTACATAAAAACTCCAGTTCGAGGTGAATAAAAATTATTAGTATTCTCTTATTAGTACTCTCCATCACAAACGTAGCTAATAATTGTGATGCTAAATTAAAGGGGAGGAGCCGGTGTTCGTTGTTACTGGGCGAAAGGAGGATGTGGCAGCAGCCAAACGTGAAATTCTGTCTGCTGCGGATCACTTTTCACAAATTCGGGCGTCTCGTAAAAGCGGTGCAGGGAGCGGTCCAGCTGCCCCTGCTCCTGTTCCAGGTCAAATCACACTCCAGGTTGCGGTTCCCTATCGCGTTGTGGGACTTGTGGTTGGGCCCAAAGGAGCAACTATTAAACGAATCCAGCAACAAACTCACACATACATTGTGACCCCATCCAGAGAAAAGGATCCCGTTTTTGAGGTCACCGGACTTCCAGACAATGTGCAAGTTGCGAAGCGAGAAATTGAAGGTAATTGTTTTGTTTTGTATTTTAGGCATATTACTTCTACTCGGCGACAAACAGATTTATCCAATCTCCCAAAAAACTGTTTTGTTTGTTTAATATTTAGTTTGAATATTGTGCAAAAAATGCCAAGATAATTTTTTTAATACACATATGTATTTTTGGCATATATTTAGCTCATATAGCGATCAGGACTGGAAGCTTCCCAATGGATCAAAACCCAATGTTGGATAGCGATCTCTCTCCGGTGGATATTCTTGCCAATCTGTACAAGAATGGAATTGGTTCCCTGGGGAACTTGGGACTGGAAGGATTAGGACTTGTAAGTCAGTTGGGTGCTATCAACTCACTCTCCAGCAGCTTGTCCTCCGTTACCGGAAATGGACATGGAGTTGGTGCTGCATTGGCTCAGAACGGAAACTCTGTTGGGTCAATTGGAAGCTCCAGCAGTGGGGGTGGCAGTCTCTCCTCTCTCAACAGCTTGAATGGTGGATTTTCTACCAAGGTAGGCATCGGAAATCATGGACAATCTGCTGATAATGGGTTTTTCGCCCATCAAGCACTATCCGACTTGACCTTCTCTCTTATGGATAATTCCTCGTCCACCGTCGTTGCAAATAATCAGACGAATGGATTTATGAGCTCAAGTCGCTCTGAGGACTCGTATTTGTTTGGCGGAAGCGGTCCCAACAGTATTGAAGAAGGGTCAAACTCTCAGACCAAGATCACGGATCACATGTATGCTCCAACAAACAACAGCGTGGGAAGTTCTCTGTGGGGAAGTTTCGACAGGTTCGTATTTATTTCCTGATTTACGCATACACGCATTTTGTAGTTTTCTACTGTGAAACTGTGAATAGCACCAATGAAACACATAAATAATTTCCAAGTCTATGGATTACAAATTTTGAAAAATTTGAAATCTGAACGGGTTGTAAAACTACTTATGGTTAGGGTCATAGTACAAACATTCCATTTATACTGACGTAACCTGTAAAACCTATGATCGTGGGGTCGACAACTTATTGATCTTATTGATCAATAGTTTTCTGCATATAAACTTAATCCGTGCCGTTTTTTCGTTTCCGCGTCAATTGGTCTTATGTGATTTTTTTCCTTTCCAGTGAGTTCCAGCACTCTTCACGAGACGAAGGACTCGGGGACTCGCCCACTCTGGAAACTGCGCTTGCCGCATCCAATCTAATTTCTCTACAATAGAATTTCAATTGAACTTACCTCACTAAATAGCACTGAAAAATGTATTCCCTCTTTTCAGCAGGTTGCGATCCCCATTTTTAAAACTTGAGAATGCATATATTTCTAGATTTCTTCATATTATTTTGCATTTACTTATATACTGTAATCCGATTCCGATATCCGATATTATTACGTAAGCATCTGGAACCAGAGATTAAGATTTTACGCTATGCATACAAACTCTGAGAGGATTTAACCAACTAGATACATAGGTTTAACTGACTAGCATAGTAATCATAGGAATAACTCTCTTCGCGTCTAATTATTATGTATTACATATACCCGGTAAACAAAGACTAGGTATTTATTCTATTCTTCGTAAGCAACGGAACAGCACAAGAAAGATAAAATGAATTTCATGATTATTAATTTTTTAACATTTGATGCATTATTACATTTTAATACCTAACAAATATACCTTAAAGGATAAGGCTAGATTTTTGATCATTATACAAATTATTTTTGAACCTATTACAAAACAGAACTGACTTCGTACATAAACTTAGATAATGAAATGACTTTGGGTATTTCAAATCATGAGAGGAGGATATATTTTTCATTTTTTGGGAATACGTTGAATTAAACTGAACAAGAAGTAGCGTAATATATCCCCCACAGCCCCAGGAATAAATAAATGGTAGACCAAATTATCTTGTGACATTTTGCATTTCCTCCTCCATTTGATTGAGACACAGAGGCCCAGTTCTTACTTTTGGGCAGCGAATTATATACACCACAAAGCGAGTGGGCATATTATTACCGAAATTATTATGAACTATTAAAATTATATTATATATTCAGAGCAGAAAATTATTTATGATAATATTTGTATTATGTTTATATTCTTAACAGTACCATTTTTACTTTGATTGCTTCGACGGAAAGAAGCGAAGAAGCATTATTTGCAATTTTACAACAAGATATATTATTTGTATTTCGTATGAAATGACTGTCTTATTTTTAGCTGGACTTTTGTTTAGTTACATATATTAAAACTTGAGCAGAATTAATGAACTTTCGGTATATAAGTTTTAATAGTATTATTCGTAGATCGTAAAAATCGAAATGGAACAACCACACCACTCAGAGGGGTTATTTTAATTAAGATGATGAATTTATTTTCTTAGCACTAAGTCTATTTATGATTTATAATTTTATTCAAATGTGAAATTGAGTACAGTAGATCCGAGAATGGGTTAGCGTTTATTTAATGAACTATCTATTATGAATTATTAATCAATTTGTAGCGATCAGCTCAGAAATATTAGAATTATACTTTCGACTGATGTTTAGATAACCTATCTACTTTCACCATTCAACTCAACCTCACCAATCAGGTGCGTACGAAAAATAATTGTAGTTTTAAGCTTTTTGTAGACTTGAGTAATTTGCGTAACAATGATTTCTTACCCTGCAATATATTGCTTCATTGGTTGTCTTGCGTTTATTTATTTGCTGGATCAAATCGTTAAATTGCCTTCTTCATTTCATCTGCATTTTCCATGCATTTACAGTCAATGGCTCCTCGTGCATCGTTCACCTGTGTAAAATGGACGTGGTATACACACTCCCCAAAAATAATTCATTGGTTTCCGACAACCTTGACATTAAAAAAATCATCGCATAATCCCACTGCATTTCTCCATGTCACATCATCAAGTTGTTTATTCATGTCGCACGTGTTGCATATTTATTACGTTGTATTTCCCAACTGACTACTACTGCTGCTAAAAGTTGGTGTAGTACACTTCCTCCAAGGTAACATAACTCGTAATGAGTGACGAACGAAAACGACCCATGCTCACCTCACTATAATAAACTCATCATCCCAACCCATTATTATACCCTAGTATTTTCAAAAACAAGACATGACATCATGACACATGAGTAATCTCATCAATAAAAATTATAATCAATAATCGTGGCACGTAATTTCTTCGCCGACCCCGGATCAATCAGGCAATTATGCAATGGAAATAAATTTGATCGTGACACTAGGTGGACACTACTTCTAAGGACAATATACCAATTCACAATAATTGCAAATTACTAAAAGACAATTAACCTGTTCTCATAATGAAGTGTTAATATTTTTTATCTGCATTGCAACACAACGCCGTGCATAAATTATACCGGGTGTACTTGTCTACGTACATATCGTTATCTTGTGAACAGTAGCAAAAAGGGAATTACTCACACTTTTTAGTTTCCTCAGACTTTGTAGGAACTCTGAGAAATGTGTCGGCAGGGAAGAGTACATAGAAAACCTCGTCTTCTTCATTCTTGTTTTATGGTGAAGGTGAGGTTTCTGGTGGATCTTGAGATAAATAAGCAACAACAATTATAGATTCTGGCCACTTGGCTAAGGGTCTCAAGTGAGCTCTGAAATCGATGCAAGCAAAATGAGACAGGCACATACATACGAAGCACACTTGCATTGGAGATGACTTATGTACATACACCTAATTGAAACAGCCATTTTATACGTAAACCTTGTAAATTCAATCCTTGATAGTTGGCAGTCTAGCTATACATATGAGGACCAATAAGAACATACCAGATCCACGAAAGTTTGAAAATCAGTGTGAATTTATCCTACCAAATATTAGTAAATTGCACTTGGCGAACTGCTACAACATGTTAAAACCGAAATGCCGTTGTCTGTCAAATCTTAATGCATGTAAGCACATGTTCGCTTGCTTTCAAAATTAATAATTTGTAATTGCAACTGCCTTCTAATTTTATGCTTAATCTGTTCACAACGACCTTAAAATTGTCGCATTCAGTTCTTTGGTATAAATTTGGTCCCTAAACAAATACAATAATTGGATCTCAAAAACTGATCAAAAATATATAGTACAGCTGAGCCAGTTAATTTTTCTGTTCTAAGATTTTCACCTTTTAACCTCATGATTTATGTATAAGTAGGACTGAGATTCGTATAATTTAAGTAATGAGTGATTGGTGGAGAAAATGCAACTAGTTTAAGTATCACACCACAAATACAACTAATAGACTGCTGAGTTTTTCCTATATAATTTTTGACCTCGTCTCAACCATTTGAAGAAAGGGCTTATACCCAACTGATAGTATTATTAATTTTAACCCATCCGTTTTTACGCAAGTGAGATACTTTAACCAAAGCAATCGTTTTTACTTTCTTGTGATTTTAATGAAATCCAGATAAATACAAACGTAGTTTAGGGGGATAATTACACATTTTAAGGATTTATGTTAAGTTTTGTTGACTAAACTTGTATCATAATATCAAGACTTGACGAGCAATTAACCAGACCTACTCATCTATGCATCACACCTCAAGCTCCAACTCCTGCAGTCCAGGCTTGACGTAAATAAACCAAGTAAATTTAAATAGTGAGAGTGACTTATCATACGAATTTGTAGGATGCCCCATTCATTAGAATTGAAAGTGTTTTAAAAATAAGCCAACATTTGTGCGCCAAGAATTTATATGCTCTACCGTACAAAAAAATACTTTATTCAATAAATCTGGCCGGTTTATACGATACCGAACTTATATGCAAATAGAGACTCTTCAATCCGAGCACTAAAAACGGCAAGCTTTTTCGAAGCCAACCACAAAGATAAAGAATGCAATAATATATATGTTGACCACGGCAGGTTTTCCCCAAAAAATTGCACCTACTCTTTCTGACTTTATAGAGTAATGCATAATACATAAACATATTAAGTATATCAGACGAGTGTAGACGATAAGGACACAAATTACAAGATGTACAGAGTTTTTTGAAAATTGTAGGCTAATTTGACGCGACTCACAACTACGGTTTATAAATACATAGTCTGGTTGGTGTTTTCACCTAATAAGGGTAAGAACATTTCAAATAAAGTTACATAAATACATATTTATTAGGCATACCGAATAGAAAGAATTTATAAATTGAACAAATTTTTTATTCCTATAGATTTGTATTTATTTTTTCACCATTTTTAAGTCCTAAACTCAATATACACATATGATACAGAGTAAAAGTCATTTAAAACATTGCTATTGTGTATCCAGATCGAAACTTTTACATAATGAAATTTTTAATTATCAGAGAAAGTTTCCAAAATCAGTGACGTAACAAATCTAATCAAGCGAGTAACATAAAAAAATGCAGCGATGGTGAAAGTTTAAAATTTGTCATCCACATTTCAATATAAATTATTATGCAAACTAAAAAATATGCTTCCACTTTTGTCTGTGTAGTAGTAAGTAAAAGTGAATAACAACCTAGTAAGTGATATCAATACTAACGTTAATACCATTAACTAACTAATCATCAACGCTGTGCAGTCACCATTTTACAAGTATTATTAATTAATACAAATACTATATGTTAGAGTTGGAATGGACCGATGCGGCTGATATTTCATTATTCACAATATTGATAATTATTAATTATTGATTAATTGGAAGTGGAGGTACTAACAAAGGATGTTTTCCGTGCTTTCGATTAATACTAGTATAATGGTGATTGAAAATTTAACCCAATTACTTAAACAGTTCTGACGACTTCAACAAGGAAATATTTATGGTCATACGCAACCAGTATTCCTTGCAACCAACAGACAAGCAACACAATTATAGTTGATTGATTTGATCAGTGACTATGTGCATATGTACTGAACTCTATTTATTATATTGTAGAGTTCAGTCGTGTGAGACAGCGTTGACTTTTGAGAAATCTTATACTCCAAATATTTACATTACTCTACTGGGAAATAAAAATATATGCAAGTTATTTTATTGGTAGACTCAATTCGAAGTATTTTAGGTAAAAAGTTTTAACATTTTGAAATATTTAACAGGGCTAAAAACACGGTGGAAAATACATAATAACTCGATTATTATATTTACATTACATCACAGCATTCAAATAGTGAAATAGATATTTTTGAACTTTCTACAAAGTTTAAATATTTAAAAAATGAGTATATTAGTGTGGGCGAAAGAAAGATATATTATTAATGGCGTGACATAATATAATGTTATCCCGACGAGAGAGCGAGAAAATTAATAGCATAATTTATGATCATCTACTTTATATTTATCGTATGTAGTTCTTATTTAGCTTTGTTACGTATATTAGATATTTTGGTTCCTCTCAGAGAATCTTAATTAATATGAAGGCAAACTTTATTTCTTGAAATCCGTTTATTTCTTCAGGGCGATAATTAAACAAAGACATTTAGTTAAATTACTGCAGGTTGACATATAGTCGAAACCACCGCATTATTGCTTACATTACCTAACATTGCATAATTGAAAGTTTGGAAGCGTCGGAGAATAAACTATGTATGCTAATTTGTTACTTTATTATGGTGGCGTGGCGTGGCGTGTTAGTGGCGTTGGTCATATTAATAACAATGATAAATTATATAGGTTGATATTTTATGTATTTTGGTCCAGAATTTTAAAATTTTTACAGCATCATACGGAATGAACATATAGTGCTATACGTTACTTAATTGTGATTTGTTGAATTTTTAATATTACTAAAAAATCCCGTAAAAACGTTTTTATCTACATTCATTATTATTGTTTTTGTTCGTAGTATTACATAAATATATTATTTTATAATTTGTAGCTCATTAATATTTTTGTTTTAATCTGTTTTTGTTGATTTACAATTAATCTGAATTAATAAAAGTGTGAAACTTTATTTTTTCTTTGTTTTGATTTGGTGTACATATTAATTTTTTTAACTTTACATTTTTTTGGTTTTAGGTTTGCATACATGAAGAAAGTTTGACAGTGCAAATAGCGTATGAATTGTAGACGTGGTACGTGGTCCGTAGTATTATGTAATTTACATAGAGTACTAAAAACGGGTGACATATGCATCTTGCAATTGCACTTTGAGCAAGGGAAATACAGGTACACTGTAGATTTCACGTGTTTAAAATAACTATACAATTCAATGGTTGAGAAGGATATATAAATATATAAAAATATCTATATCTTTATGTGCGTGGTAATTATACGTGTTCGTTTGTGGGTTATTAGGGTTGAATTCTCATCTCACTTGAATAATAATACTTGTAATCGTGTTTTTTTTTCACCTATAAAACAATCAGACTTTGATGATCTCCACTGGAGAAATATGCGATATACTTGTTGTTGGAATTTTCTGCAACATGGATGTGAGTTGAAAAGTTTAAATTAGCTTGATAGAATTGAAAACTAAATACCAAACACAGAATTTAATACGATCGTTTGTTTCAAGAATTTAACCCAGAGAAAATTTATAAAACAAACTAAAAATACCTGGTCTTTATTCCATACATAAATAGATGTGATAGAACTGATCCCTTGTAGAGTGGGATTTATTTGCAGCTTTAACCAAAGATTTATCTCGTTGTTTCTTACGTTTGTGCTACTACTTGAGATGACAGTGAGTGCGTGGGCGTGATTCTCTACTGTTGTAAATTTGTGCTATCGTTAAATTTTCAGATCGATATTTTGCATGAATATAATAATAACAGTATCGATGGATGATTGGTAAATCATATACACAGTAGTTTCATTACTATTAATTAAAAATAACTACATACGTCATAGATGAATTGCTGAATGTGTGCGTGTCTGTTTGAAAATTTAAAAAACGAGATTTGGCGAAATGATGAGTGATTTCAAAATACGTAATATGTAGAATTCATATCAGAGTCAAGAAAAATTGAAAACGTTTCGTAACAAACCCAGTGAAAGAAACATGAACAACTGGTCGAGCTAAATTTTCGATTTTTAAAAGAGACAGCAATCCAAATTTTGAAATCATTTTTACTGCGAATATACACAAAAACTATAGTGCGTCCCACAACAAAGCTTTAATTAATTAGGGAAAAACAGAGTGTTTCCAGCTTTATATATTTCTTAGATTAGTCAAGTCCATTTGGAGTTGATTCCAGGTATGCAAATGTCATTTGTCTTGTTGTTGCGTACTATTTAAATGGTCGTTTTTTGACACTGACCGTGGAATTGCATTGTGAAGCTTAAAGTTCAAATTACCCTCAAAGAATTTTGCTCCTATTAAATATCCAGCAAATTAAATAAATTTTAGCATAGTTTTCTAATAATAATTATTTCAAAGCAAAATTTACCGGTTGTACAATACCAAAAAAAATTATTTTTAAATCCATCAGTTATTGAAACATTTATTTATTTCGCACGACACGTTTGCTGACATTGATGTCAGTTTGTATTTACACAGAGACGGAAACTTGTAAGCCATTAAGTAGCCGCTGAATGCAGTTATTCCTATATTGTTGGTACTCTGAGGTACCAACAAGTAGTGTGCAGGCATAACAGAGATAAGGGCCTAATCTGAAATTTTGAAATCTTGCCATTTTTATCAAGCCATATTTTGAATTTGGACTCTTTTTATATTCATCGTCGACATAATTTTTGTAAATACATTCTTGTATCCCTGATACATGAGAACTTGATAAAACTGATTCAATTTGCTCAAACCAAATTCAAAATCAACAAATCTAATTATCCAAAAGAGCACCCTCGTAAATAATTTTCAACTTCACTTTCACATTTATCATTACATTCGACTGCTTTAAACTGATCATTGCTACCCCATCCAATATAGACACGCTCCTTGTCTAGTACTGACTTTTGGTAGCACAAGAAAATAAATATTCCATATGAAATGGCATCTTTACAGATTACGGTGACAAAAATGTAATATAATTTAATACTCGTACCAAGCAATTTGTCCAATTTCAGAATTTTAAACCTTGTCGATTCTGTAATTTTGAGAAGTTCAGTCTGATTTCTTCACCTTCAAAAAATGACAAATCTTTTGATTATCAAACTTTCCAACTTTATGTTAGTGTTTTAAAGCAGTGAAATGTTACAAAAAATCAACGAAGCTTATATAATTGTATTTAAGTTAAATAATTATGCACTAAGGTTTTGTGTGGCATTTCCACGTTGGTTATTGATTCTGAAGGAAAGAAGGCCAGAGATTTATGCAAATTTTCAACTATAATACCAAAACTATAATACCAACTAAACAGCAATCATGGATAATTTAAGATTTATTAATGGTTAATAATAATAAACCCTATTTACTGTTCCAATGGTTTAGAAAGAAGTAGCAAAATATTTAAAAACGAAGCTTGTCATTTTGAAACCTTTGACCCTTCATTGTCTCGAAAAATAATCATCAAATGAAATAATAAATGAAATAACAATAAAAATTGATATAGCTGAATTAAGTTTTGAACATTGCATGTCTTGTTTGTATTGTATATTTATATAGATGCAGATTAAGTATTTAATCGTGTAATAAAACCGTCATTCAAATCAATAGCAGTGGCTTATGTGTAATTCAATTAATCTCTGCACCCTCATCTCTATGTACCAATTAACTTCTGAAAAACCGTTCAAACGATTGTTGAAACCACATACGCATTGGCAAATGACTTCCTGTGGCTTATTAATGATAATTCATAACCCTTTCTAATTATATGTGCAAACAACAGTATATTTTGTGCATCTTCATTGCGATGAGTGATCGATGATACATTGTCATCAATATCGTCTTCATTGTCGCATGTTTAATACATACAAACCATTCTCCTAAAGCCACCATGCATAGCATATAAATTCATAACTCATATTTTTGAAATTTTCTAACCAAGCATTTTTGGCGATAAAATCCTATTCTCATCGTGAAATCCATGGATGAAATCTAATGCTTGGATCTACATATTTAAAACGGTAAGTATATTCTTAAGTAGATAGTAGTATTCGTAGCATTATGAGCAATTTAGGATGCATTCTATATGTCGACGCGTGCAAGGTCGTGTTTAATGATTCAAGAGTCAGTTATTGTAGCTTGCATAAATTGTTTCGAATTGCACAACATTTTCGCAATTATAAATGTACGAACACAGTGCACAACAATGACCCAGTGACGCACTCACACGGCGACGTTAAATTATTGCTAGGACTAGCAAATAATTCGCAAATACGAGGTAAGCAGACTGCTGGAGTGAGAAAGAAAGGCCTTTGTGGGCAACTTTCTCTTTGCCCCGAAACAAGCACATGCCACACATGTAAAATAACTGCAGAGGACCACGCAATGCAGCCGTAACAAAGTCACGTCTAGAAAATTCATGTGACTGCATTTCCCCACCAAACATATTGCAGAGGAGGCGAAAAAGTATCTCGCAGTGCAGGTAAGTTTGGAATTACAGACCCACTGTTTGCATTATTAATTGCATAAAGGAATATGTCTGCGAAGACTTTACTCTTCTCAAGCGAATTCAAACGGGAATAAGTACATTCAAATTATATGGTTTTATTTTTTGATTTCGTAACTCGAAAACTTTTAGAGCTCATGCAATCGCACAATTCTGCAAAATAATTATATGTGCATTGTGGAGTTAAAGAAATGTCATACACTTGGGTGAAATAATCACCTTCCACATTAACCACTGCAATGTCATATTTATGTATCTGTCATGTAAATACGACTTTCCTAAATATGTACAAGCATATATAGGAACTGCTGGGCTCTCACTTTTACACAAAGCATGACATAACAGCACAGACACGTATTAGATGCAAAATGTCTGTGCAAATACCATATTTTGATGATCATTAACAAACAGAGGTCAATCACTGTGCTTAAGATGTTTCTTGCTGCATGTTAATTTAAATGTCCCACAAATTACATAAATGCATGGCACCTATGCACGAAAGATTTTCTCACAAGCTAATAATAGTGGTAACGAGCTTAGGCTTTACATATCTATTTACTCGCAAACAATGTTAATTGGTTTAAATATATGGCGTGCTAGTCGGTATTCAGTCGATTAGCTATGGCTTCGCTAAACGTTGCGACCTTGCATATTTCACCAGTAAATAATTTACAAATACCAAAATAATAATACCAAATAGATCACTGAAAAATATATATTTATATTTGACGCTTTTTTGTGTACCCTTGACTTTTCAGCTATCAAACCACAGAATTCGTTTGTTTGATAACTTTACAAAATTCGTGGCACGAAAATTAACATTGATCGGATCGGTTGTTTTCTCTCTTTACGCGAACTTTGTATCTTTCATGCCATTTTAATGCCATGCTCCGTCTCGCGGCATGGTTTGTTATGAAATTAAATCGTTATTGAATGATCATCAAAATCAAAGTAAGACTGTCAGACTGCGGAAATTCTTTCTCTTTTCAAGTCGAGTCTTGCGGTATTGTTGTGTAAGAACTGCATTGATCGAGATAATTGCATAATTTCGTCTATGGGCACAATACTCTGGGAAAGCATTGTATTGAAGATATGCTCAAGTCATGACGCGATGAATAAATTGGTATTACATTTCCGATCGATTACGGATCGGAAAATATCAGGTTTAGTACACATTATATATCTGTAGCATTTTGCATATAGTTCTCAAATATATTCTCTCGCATTACTTGTTTCATTTACATAAATTTGTTGTTGTATGCAAATCAAATTACAAAATAACTCGATGTCTAATAATCTTTTTTTCTAGATTGGATTTTTTCTAGTCCATAAAAAACTGATGATTTGTCATAACGTCTCACCAGACGACGTTGGCTAATCTAAAATTCATTTGGGAATAGTTTTACATGCGTATTCTCGCCTACAAGGAAATATAATCAAGTGAATCAATGGTCAACCCAAGAGTGGTAAAACCGTCACGTAGGATGAAATACGAAAGGATTGACGGACAATTCCACCATGGTCAAAACCACTGTGAGTACCGATCTACCTCAGGTTTAAGAGGAACAAAAGATATGTATCAGTGAATCTATACGTTGAAATTTTCTCAAGAAATGAACTGCATTAAATTGATCATGAACTCGACATTCTTTGTAGCAGCTCATTTATCTTCATCACCATCATCGTCATTTTCTTTAAAATCACCTCGTTTTTCCGTCATTCAACTTTGCAAAAATGATGACCTTTCTTTAGTTGTTGGAATTCTGTAACGGAACATGAATTGGAATGGTTTGTGCGATCAAATGTTACCGTTTGTTTATTTACTAGAATCAATCTTTAGATTATTAGTGTACAGTAAGAGTCTTCCTAATAAAATATTATTGTCAAATAATATTATTCGCCTCCTTTTACGATTAAATAGAGAGTATTTATTTATATGAGATACAACAGTTATTCTTGTACCACGTAATCGTCTATAATGGATTTCTAATTAATTCCTAAGTAGGTATTCATATTTATACCTGATATTTCAGTTCGGATGGTTACATATGTTTAGTTTCAAAGTTTAGAGTTAGCCTAATAAACCATTTACTTCCTTGCCCTAAGATACATATACAAACACATTTATACACACCTCTCTTATATAAATCATTATACCATGTAAATATGTACATACATATGCACGATTTAATTGTCACGTGCAATATATGCATGTCATTTATTTCTATATTTTAAGGGATCAGCGCAGAAGAAATAATAATTACGAAGCATTTCCCGACACATACGGCGAAATTATCAGTGGTGAAAATAATTTGTTTGTGACACATGCCACACCCAGAAAGACACGACGGACACATACCGCAATGTACTCTAGAGACATTTTACTCCCAAAGTGAAACAAGTCGAGCTGATGATGATGTGGATCTAAATTATGTGAAAGTGGCAGCGAGTGAACCTCTGGTGGTATTCCGAAGTGGCATTTCCCACACTGAAAGGTATCTACGAGAAATTGATAAAATTATATTTTTGTTCTGGAAATTTTGCTGTCGATGTTAGCATGATTGACATGAAGCCCGAGTTAGGGCTTATGTAACCGTCGTGTCTGTCTGTCCGAGACACAATAGACATTACAATAAAACCATTTAGAAAGGCTGTTCAATGTTGAAAGTTCAATATTTGAAAGAAGTGAGCCCCACTGGTTCCTGGAAGTAGTCAAAGGGAAGGTAAGACTGGTAAGTACTTCAAAAATTTGGTGCCAAATTAAAGAATATTTAACATCCATTCGACCATCCTCACCACTGCGGTGGTAATATTTGTAGTCCGGTCAATTCGGGCAACACTTTAGAAGCGGACTCCATCCCTGACTCGGGCTATGTGAAATCTTCACTGTTCGTTTTAAAATGGGAAATAGGTACCAGGTACCACTATTGTGTAATAAGTTAACATGTACCAATTGTCTCTCAGAGGATATTTCCCCGTCTAAACTCGTAACCTGTTGTAACATGGTGAAATTGGTTGCCTTCGTCAAATCCACCAAAAGTTACATAATGGTGAAAATTGTACATTCACCTTATTTCATTTGCACAGGAGGAGGATAAATAAGGCATCTCTCATTTCACGTCCATGTCAAAATTGTCGGTTTGTGGGATATGAAGTAGGAAAAAGTAATGCTGCATTGCGATGAAATAAATTTTCCTTTAGTTGAGTTGCGGTTCTATGACGTATTGATCTGCTCTGTCGTCCAACCAACCCTGCTACGCCATATACGTAACTTCTGCTGCTACACAATGTCTAAAACTGAATGGTTGTCTGCAACATAAGTGAAAGTAAAAAGTTTATTTGCATTGGTTGGTTATAATGTATATTCGAATACCGCGAAAATTTAAATAATATATAAATTTATGCCTGGACGGGACAAAGACCGCAACTACCGAATAAACCCCGAGACTAATAGTATGTTACGTCTCTTCCGCCCTGCACGTTAGAGCTGAAAATCTGCAGAACAGACCTGTCTAATGTGGCATCCTTGTTTATGCTACGGCATACTGCACCAAATTAAAATTAAATTCTCAGGACTACAGTTTCCTGATCCCCGGTATCGTTTGTTTAGATAATATTCTCTGTATAGGATTCTCACATTTCGTTAAGTTTAGAGCAATAGGGGGACGAGAAGAAACTTATTATTCTTGGACACTTTCACCCAGAAACCAGTTATATGGCAAGACGTCAATAATCATAAATTAAAATTCTGATCTCAATTCGAGCCATTTCTACTTGGTAGTAATTCTGGCAGGATTTGGCGACCGGGCAAAATGTGTGAAGAAGTGGCACTTGGAAAATAGGGTGATTTCATAAGAAGTAAAAGTGCTGGTGTGTGTGATGCTGAGGGCATAAAGTTTCAAGTGGGAGAGTGGAGTGAAAGTGGCAGGCCGGCGAACCGGCGAACCGGCGAACCGGCGAATTTATGTCTCTCGGCTTAGTTATTTCATAATTATTAAACCAAAATTTTGTCAAACTCCCACACTAAAATTAACGACTGAAAATCTGTACTTAGGAAATGCTAGAGATTGAGCTGGAAAACTTGATAATTAAGGAATTTGCTATACATAAGTTTTGTTTAGTTGAAAAGTTTTATTTATCACGTACATAGTTATTTACATAAATGCACATATCTCTTTATATGTAACATATATAAGATACATAACATACACACCAAACGCTTACGATATTTAAAATTATCTCAATCGTTCTCTAGAGTCTGTGGAACCCACGTTGAGCAAAATTGTGTTATGTAACGTCGAAAATCAATAGTAAAAACCTGGACGGAAGCTTTTATTGGGCTGAGATAAATTCACTGAAAAAGTGAATCTGTCCAACCTGAAAGCAACATCTACGTTTAAAATAAGTCCTTGATGAGATAAAGTGGACTTCGTACAAGCACAAGGTAAAATACGTGTGTAAAGTACCAAGCCGTTCCAAGAAGAAAATTTCCACATAATTCTAAAATTTTCGAATTGAGGATAGCTCTAACAGATATGCCTTCAGCTTCAGCCGACGATCTGTAGTGCGGTATGTCAGATTTCCTTGGCTATGATTGTGAGGAAAACCTTCGATTTATAAATATACGCACATGAAATATTAGCAGATCCTTCGACAGAGAATATTTTTCAAGGATTTCGTATTGAATAAAAATAATATCTACTCATGGGTTTTATTTAAATAAATAAGTAATTGCCAGAATTTGCTACTTTAATCATTACACGAAATAAATTATATGATACCGAATACTTATGTACAAGTATTGCGTACATCCTATAATACAAAATCCAAGAACGTACCCCTCATTAATTTGTACTTATTCTGTGAAGGTTACATATTCATAGAGTTTCAATTGACATCTCGACTCTAGTATTAAATCAATCACCAAAAATACAGACCTCGATCATTAATTTTTCTCATTATTAGATTTACAACATTCCTTTTAGGATTAGTGAAAGTGAAAGCAGAATAGCTCGTGTGCTGTGCTCGGCTTGAACAAGGAAAAAGAGAGAGAGACCAATTTAGTTAGTTTTCTTGCATATTTTTTCCTATATATTTAACGTAGGAAATAAACTGTATACTCCACTACCCGAACCTCCGAGTTTGAATCAACTTATTTTGTTATCATGCAAACGTGAGGTATGTACGTATGCACGTATCCGTGTATGCACACGTGGAACTGGGCTTGGTTGGAAGAACGGATCATCGAAGGCGATTGAATTATGGAGAGTAGGCAATAAAAAGGGAAATTATTTTCTCAAAAGGATTTCCATCGAGCGACGACATGGAGGAAAATAAATGGAGGTAGACCGTGTCCGATGGATGAGGAACGACGCCGCCGTTCTTTCTTCTGCCGTTGGTCCATACACACATAGTCGACTAGATCATCTCGTCCTCCTAGTTTAATGGACGAGTTTAATGGCCTCGTGTATTGAACCGATATGAAGACAATATGATAAAGCTCTCCTGAAGGAAAGCAATCGCCTCAACCCTCATGCATGAAAGAAATTCATTTAAAATGATATGCATTTCTATGTGAAGCATGTAACAATCCGAAAGTGCCAGGTTATAGATCTATGTATGTAACTTTTAAAGTGAAAGTAGAAGAGCATAATTTTTAATTGAAATTTGATAACGATTTAATAGATACTTTGTAATTTATAATTCAATTTATATTTTAAATTACTTAAGGACCGGTACTAAAAGTTTCGAGCAAGGGGTAAATTCGGCGATTGTGATGTGCAGCATAGGCTACTTTTACTTTGAGTCGCACGTCATTAAAGAATTTGACAATTAAGGATTCCTAGGTTTCTTCTCGCTCAGCGCATCTCTCACTTGTTTCTTACGAGGTTTGAGGACAGGTTTCGTGCCGCGGTTGGTTGTCCTCTCCTTCGTCGTTTAGTGGTGGCAAAATCCATTAAAGACAAATCTCATCCCACAATCCAATACTCAAGGAGACTGCTGGGCCCAACGAGGTAGACTTTTCCTCGACTTTCACTCCAGTTAGTCGCGAGTTTATTCCACTCAGAAAGTGCACTATGGTGAAAGCCGTAGATATTCAACCACTATTCTCACAAGTCTTATCGTGGAGACTCCAACAAAGACGTCATTTATATTTATGAAACTCTCCGTTTTACATTGCATAAAATTATAAAGTTTACTTCAAGATTTGTCAGGAAAATAATAATACATATCAGACTGCGATTATTTAAATGGGTAATCTAAAATCCGCTGCTGAAATTGAAATTCTAGTTATATTTACTTATTTGCTACTAATCCCAAGTGTTCATATACAAGTTTAAGACATTTAAATGTTCTAAATTTATAAATAGCAGTACCATTAAATATCCTCCCTTCATAATTCTATTCAAACTGTAATCAAAATATGGTAAACAGCGTTTGTCTTAATTTTGTCAGAGTGGCAACTGGGATGCATTTTTTCTACTCAGAATACACCTTATATAGTTCTTGGGGTATTTTAGAAATACTATTAAATTTGTGTGCACACCTTAGTTGCATAATAAGAGCACAGCTAAAATAAAGCGAGAGGCAGAGTGAAATTTCGCAGAATTTACTTTTTGTGCGTCACACAATAGCCTGGTTTTCTCCTCAGTATTCCTGCTGCAACCACTTTCATCATACTTCATGGCATGAATTAAATGGCTGGCGAGCTGCCTGAGTGAATAGCGTGACATAAAAGAGAAAATAATATTGGATGAGAAATGACGGGAAGAGTTAGACTATTATTTTCCCGGAATCATTATGACCTAATCAATTGTTTTGGGTAAAATTGCATATCTAGAAATAAAAAATTATGTGCAATGTACGTATCTACATAAACAATAAACTATTTACGCCTGCTTAAATTATATAAATATCACTTCAATGATCCATCGAGATTTTCTGTTATCTTAGCTTTGGGATTACCTTGTCCGCGCTGACCATTAATTGTCAATATGCAGGGGTTAAAGAGTAGAAGAGCATAAAGCTTCGATGATGGTGTGTGTCAGACTGGATAATTCCATCCTACGACGTAATAGTATAAATATTGTATCGTCTCTCGTTTGTTGCCTGGTGGATTTTGGAGGAGCAGGCCATGCAGGAATGGACAAGGTAAGAGGAGGAGAGGGGGGAGAGGCTCCACGTGCCGGGATTTCAGCCCTTCTCTCTCCTCCGCCTGATCGATAGCGAGAGGGGATGCATGTCGACTGCCTCCTCTCTGACTTTCTTTTTTTCACCCGCATTTTGGCAACTTCCCCGTCGCCTGCCTCCAACCAACCACACCGAAAAACGGGCTTCGACTTTATCCACGAATGGATAACTGCCACTTCAGGTCATTTCTGCCTCACTGCGAATCTGGACCAATGCTGGGAATCTAAAGGACTTTATTTTCCAGTAATTTACATCCAAGTGCAATTTCAAGCATCAGAAGGGCTTATGCTACATACATATGCACACAACTTGGAGTCGATATTGTGAGTATTTTAGATTGTTGCGTTTAAATAATAACTGATAGACTAGTAAACGCACTAGAATGGTTTTGATGAGAGTGAGTGGTACAGTCTTTTGGTGGGCGATATTATATTGCATTTTTGATTGGAAAATGTCCCTGCCAAAGTAAAGACGACGATCAAAAACCGCACCGACATGGCTGGTTCTTTCATTCTGGATTAAACTCACTCTATTCTGGGATTCCTTTTGTTAGACAGACAAAATCCCCCTTTTTTGCTCTGGCAAGCAAACTAATATTATACCAGGATCGAACTTACTTGATACACGTGTCTCAGCTACATCCAACGTCGGTATGTTGCTGATGGGATGGCTTCAACTTCAACCCTTGGATGCTTCGTTGCGTTTGATATTCTTGGTTAAGTTTTGAATTGTATCGCAGTTGCTGGTCTGCCCGTGCATTGAATTGAAAAGGAATGAAGAAGTCAGAAATGGAGACGGGTGTTAGTTTAAGAGGGGAAAGTGGCGTAAAAGTAAGAGAATTCATATCTTCCACAAAACCCATGTATTCTATTTAATAATTTCCTAACGTATTTAATTGATTCTGGTGCGATTCTTGTTATGCACCAAAACACCGATGAATGAGTTAAATATAAAACAATGCACGTTTCATCATCTACACTTCTTTAGAATGAGCATGATGCAAAAGTATGGCTCCTTCCTGCATATTTTTGTTGAAGACATTTAGGATTGGAAGACGGTGTGAGCCAGACAGGGCGGATGGATAGCAACAGGAAACTGAGCTGGGGGCAATTATTCTCCATCCTCAGCCAGTGGAGGGGAAAGTCGGCATCGATTCTAAGAAATAAAGTTTCCTCGCATCACTATATTCCATAAAACCCAAAATACCGATACTTATATAAAACTGAAACGCAGTTCCGATTTTCAACATTACACACTTTTAGAACTTTACGAACAACTTTTCGAAATGAAACATATGAATAAATTCTTGAAGGATGCTAGTTTGAAACTAAGAAAAATAATTTAATAAGTAAATATATTTTTATTTTCAATAAAGTCATATTAGTGTTAATTAATGAATAAAATTGACTCATGTTTCCTTTTTGTCAAAATTCCGTCAATAAAGTTTTGCCAATTTATTTGCTGTAATGAGAAATAAATCCAATCTCTTATGCCTTAGCAATTTATAGAGATTACACATTAAATATTTCAATGCAAACTTTTAGTTAGATATTTAATATAATAAGCCTTAAATTTTGATTATGAAGTATGGCTGACAGCCCCGGAACCTCGCTCTGGTCTTCACCAGACCTTCATCTATGTCATATGTAGCTACATATTTCTACTTTCTTTGTTCGTTTCTCCACTACGTGAATTTGTGTGCCGTCAATTAATAAGTTGTACGTGACCCAGCAAAAATACTATTATTTTAATTTAAGCAACAATCATATGTTCCATTTAGCATCAACAAGCTTTCACTTTCTCCAGCCACCGCTATAAATGGTTTAACCTTTCTGAATAATTTATGTGAAAGGAAAATAACTCGATTAATTCAATTAATCTTTGTATTGCAATTTGAAATCAGCGTGTGTCCTAAAATATCAAGTTTTATATGCTTTTATTCCAGATTTGAGAACTTTCACTCCACACACTCCACACAAAATAAACAGCGACACAGCAAAGTGCAAATTCCGAGTAATCCTTTAATTCTTCCAATCCCGTGTTGAGTGAGTTGACACTCAGAGACTACGCTCGTAATGAGTTGACACATCGTAATAAGCGACATTATGTTGGGTCAAAGTCAGTTTCACTCTGTCTCACTACTTACTCGTGACTTGTGTGTGGAAGGAATAACAATAAATATTCAACTTACCGACTTTGCTCAGGGCTACGTATCCGCTGAATTAAGTTGAAATAAGCATCAAGAATGAATGCAAACCCCAGTCATACACTTTTCAAACTCCACCAAACTTATGAAAGAGAGGAGTTAGGATGACAATGAGTGACGACATAATGTGA
Source organism: Folsomia candida (assembly GCF_002217175.1). NCBI lineage: Eukaryota > Metazoa > Arthropoda > Collembola > Entomobryomorpha > Isotomidae > Folsomia > Folsomia candida. Next base: position 19,592,404 of record NW_019091193.1, on the reverse strand, counting down.
GTTGACAAATGACCAGCGTGGACTGGCAAAAACACTCCATTAGCGTTTGGACGTGGGAACGGTGGACGAAACTTTTCAGGGCTGCATGCACACGTTTTCATGATAGAAGCCATTGCACGTTTGCAAAAGATGTTTAGTAATTCTCAATGACAAGGAGTATTCATATGCATTTATAGTTCACAATTAATAAATATTGACTTTGCTCGGGATCGTTACACTATTATTAAACTCATTCCATAACTATGATTTACATGTTATAGACTTGGTTGACTAACAGCATGCTGTCCTGTGATGGTAAATAGTTTAAATAATGACTAGGGAGCTGTGAAAAGTGGCGAAACAAGTAATGACTATCATGGTGACGGCAATAATTGACGGATGGATTAAATTACAAAATTAGTGGATGTGGGAATGAAAGTAAGTAATTGGCTGGGGGTTGTTTGGCAGAATTGAAAGATAAGTAAGAAAAATGACAAGTGGGATCGGGGTCATAGGACCTTGGCTGCTCGCTAATCCGTCCAATATCCTGACAGACAGTTGGCAGCAAGTTGTTAGAACAGAAACAAAGTGAAAGCCAGCCACATCCCAGCAGCAGAAGCGCAGAGTTTCTTTTTGTTCGACCAACTACCGGCACCAGTTATCATGTCTCCGTAAGATAACTGGCTTTGTCCGGTTGATTTCCCTTGTACAGGAATATGCTTGCATCTACGTCTGCTTGGCTGAGAATCCAACTTTCACCACGTCCATACTTCGATATTTATTTATAACCACATATGCCCACCTACTGGTTATACAACCATTGATTGTTATCATTAACAATGAAGCAAACTTCTCTGATCTCTCATATTCAACATATAATTGCCCTTTACTCGTCGTGTTACGTATGACACAGTTATTGCAATAAAGGAAATCTAGCAACCTGCGTTTACATAACTAAACTAATTAATAACCTTTCACTCAGCTCAGTGCTAGCGAACACGCGCCGTTCCTTCCTACATTCTATTACGGAACGGAGTTGAGCACACAGCCTGTTATATAAACGTTAATAACATTTTTGATCAGCAGTTGCCTTGAGGAGTCGCTGGAAATGAGTACTGGAGAGAAAGCTGATTATTTCGTCGAATACGTATGGACTGCAGATACATAAATATGAATGCATTTGTTGTTCTCAGTTAGCCATTGTTCACGAAGCAAGGGTTGATTTTAATCAGAAAAATCATTTTGTGATGCATCCTTCAGAATATTCATTATTGTGGATATACATATACCTTTTCTAGGAAATCTACATCATTATGTGGAAACATAAATAATTTGATAAAGCGAATTAATGTATAAATTTGAAATGTAGAAATGTTACTAAATATTAAAAAATGCATATGACCCACTAATTTCTGTACCTGTATGTAAATATTTTTTGCATGACATTCAGAAGGAGGAAATTTGGCAATAACAAATACCTATGTAACACGTTGCATGCTATTTGTTTGTCTAGAAAAGTAACTGAAGATGCACAATGCTGCTTCTAGGTTTGAGTCAATTATACAAATAATAACGAATTGTGTTTTTCTGGTGAATACAAAATAGCATATGTTACTAGAATACTTAAAACTGTAGTTTGAACTGTAGGTGCAGTGTATGATGTCATTTATCCGACTCCGAAACTGGATGTTGCCAGGCACGTCATATGTATGTAACTGCAGGACTGTTAAATATTCTGTTCGGCTTTCTATGTATTACGATATGCGATAGGTGAAAGCTGGCTATACGAACGCTTGTATTTATACAACCGTATGGCCTGAAAATTGCTTTCATCCCGTCCTGCTGCATTATTAATAAGCACGTAAAGAGCGGCCTTACTTACTTCCAGAGTTGGGTGCTGGAGTCAAGAGGGAACTCGGAAAGAGGTGAAACAAAAATGAGAATTACACGCCGGGGAGAAAGTAGATTGAACGGAACATTGAATTTCCAGCTATACTGCTACAAACTGCTCCTCCACACAAGAAGGAAAATGAGCACGTGAAACTAGAGCTTGTGTCACCTGGTGTAAAATGTATTTAATTGAAGGACATACACAATGAATGCTAAGCTATTCTGCTACTACTCGACCTAAGCAATTTCCTCCTTACCACTTTTATTCACAGACGGGCCGCCTGGATAGTTTACTATCTGTTTCAGGTGTGCCATGGGTGTGTCTTATGATGCTTTGGGTTCATTCTCCATAACACTGCATGAATCTCATTTTGGAGGACAACTTGCATTTTATATTCAATCCCATTTCACAAACACACCTTTTCTCTTTCCCCGTTGCCGTGTCTCTTTCGTGTTATATTTGTGATTACAATTTGTACTTGGTGTCTACAGAACTGTGAATGGAGTGAATGGATGGGTAGGCAATTGTCTACTCTGGGACAAAAAATTAAATATCATTCAGTGACATAAATATAGCAGACGCAATAAGATTTAAGTTTCTTTGTAGCGTGCGATGAGATTGAAACCCAGCAAGTGGAAATTTCTTCAACAGGAATGTGATCTTTTCTCTCTACATTTCAATTTTACGAATCCCTGGCTTTATATTATGCATGCAAATAGTGGCTGGCTCAATACACAAACAGACATTCCCTTCACGAGTTGGGAGAAAGTAAGTGTATGGCTTTGTGGACAGTAAAAAGGTGAATAGAACCAAGAATGTGCCCAGTTTTGAAAATGAATTTCAATTGCATTTCAGTTTTAAGTACATAGTTCGATCAAGGTAATGGACACTATATAATCAACTAAGTATTTAAACTGCGTCCAAAAAGTTGACGCGTCACATTATCACGAAGATATAAACTTTTACAAATTTTCTTGGACCAACTTGATTTCTCAGAATTGAATATTTTTAAAATTCACGTGAAACTCCAGCTATCCAACAAGCAGTTACTACTATCTAATATGCATCGCTGAACCATTGTCCCTTAGATTTTGAAAGTGCTGAAGAGAAAACTCAAAAAATCTTGTTATATATGAATCCGCGTAGATGCTCATTGTATAACATGACAACACTTATTTGCATGTATCAATCTTTTTTTCTCGTACAGTGTCCCATTTGGCGATATTGTAGTGGGACATACACAGTTAAGTCGCATTGGGTGTACTTGCTTTTGCTTGGCTTGGCATCTGCATCGGAGCACACAGATTCTCGGTTGGAAGGGAAGCAACGTGACTACAGCAGCGGAATTAGACTTTCGCTTTTCTCGATTTACTTCTCTCGTCCTTTCTTTGCTCGGGACTTTTATCGAATTTTCTTTGCTATTGCAGCTAAAAGAGAAGGAGGCAAGGAAGAGCCAAGAAAAGAGAAATTCGAGGTGAAGGAGAAACTGGAGACTGGTTCGGATTTCGCTTCCAGGAACTTGTTAACTTTCTCCCTCTCCAAAAAGCTCTTTTACTTTGACTTGGTGAGTGTGAATTAGTTTCTGCCGAATGTTACGTTCTCTGCAGTAGAGTTTTTACACCCCGTCTGCCATTGGTATACAGTTGAACATCAAAAAAACCCAGCTAATGCAACATGATTAAAACATTATTGAAGCATATGAGCGGATTACAATTTTTGTGGTAGATTTAGGTGTTGTAATCGCGTTATTTTAACTGACTCAATTTGCTTTGACGCTTAAAATAACGATTCCAATATTTAGCTTCAATCTATGTTACGTTTTCGTATCTTGTTAACTAAGCTTAGAAACTTAGCTAAAACGTTTATTTTTATTTTTTACATAAATATAAAGTATGTTCAACGCATGTGTATGTATATGCTCCGTATTGGTCAACCACCATTGAAATATTTTCCAATACATGAAATGATAGAAATATATAAACCCTTTACACGTATGGACAGCTAAATATAATCACTCACCGGATACATCCAAACTTTCTTTTCCAAACGAGCATCCCTCATCCCGTCAAACCTTTTGTAATTTAAACGTCAAAGTCTAGACTTGGAAGGGATGTTAAAGTCTGTGGAGGCAAACATCACGTAACTTGAGTTGAGACAGGTAAGTAAATAGTTGGATAGGCAGGCAGGAAAGAAAGGACGACTAAGCACAGGATGGAAATCTTTCTCCCTATTTTTTCAGTGTGCTGAGGCAAGTGCAATCAGTGGTTGGTAACGAATTGCACTTCTCTTCACACGAAGAAGTAGATACGTACTTGAGGTAGATGTGCAGATAAGTACACGTGATGAGAAATGAGTATTTCTCACAGACCACTTTTTCCTCATTCAACGAGAATGAAAAAAAACTATGTACAAGACGAGAAAAAGGTAATTCCAATTTCAAAAAGTTGGACAGGATTCTGACTGGCTAATGAAGGCAAACTTGTAGTTTCTCTCCTGTAGAAGTTCAAGAAATTTTCTAATTTTTAACCTAACGAGAGCTCCCTAAACCACATACACATTGAAATAAATCCCTTAAATTTGGTCAAATGTCATTCTAATTCAAAACTCTAACCCATTCTATGTAATCAACAGCCGGAAGGTGGTTGATCAGCTACGGAATGAAATGCATCTCATAAGCTTGAGTTTCTTGCATTTCCATAGGAGATTTAACAATCAATCACTGGAATTTTGAACACCATATAAAATAATCGAACTTCCGTTTCCATTCCTATCCATTGTTTTGTATCGTTATATATATTATCCCCATAAAATCGCAATGAATTTCGTCTTAAATCAAAATTTACTCACTATTCTACTAACTGCAATCCAAATGATAAATTTTGTACCACACTGCACGTGCCAAACACCAGTACCAAGCAATTCGAGTATACAAACAAGTCCAACGTCATTTCAAATAATTCCAATTCCACTTAAATACGGAGATCCATGTGTTTACAAAGCTTACGAGAAATTTGTCGCAGAAACTCAAATTAAAAATATTAGTCACGTCCTCAATTTTGTATATTACGAAAACTCGCTCCCATATTTTAGCTACCTGAGCGACATTTGTATCGAGGTATCTGACGATTTGGTAATTGACGCCCACAAATTCGACTGTGTAAAGCAGGGAGACAAAGAGGTTTGCACGTGTGGCTATAACATGTACAAAGTGGATCCATTGCTGAGCCCTTCGATTATCATTGAGAGTGGACACCAATATCGGACTTATCGTGCAGTTGTAAGTGTTGGCAGTTTTGTTCCCATTTATCTATCGATGAATGAAACCGATGATAAGCCATTCCTCATTTAGTTTGTAATGATTGAGGTCAATGTGTTTACATGCAGCACGGCCTGGATCGACGACTGGTCCAGGAGAGCGACAAGTGCAAATCTGGCACCCATGGACACTGCACCCTCGAAAATGATGTACCGAGCCGGAAAAATCAGGGCGAAGGAATGGTTTTGGAGTGTCGAGAGAAACATGAATGTCGCAAAACTTCAAGAAGCATGACCAACAGGAATACCAGCGACGAATATGGGACGTGCGAAAAAAATGACGTTAATGTAGAAAAATTTGCCAGGGGCTTTGCAGTCTCTAATATTTTGTCTAAAGTGCTGTGGTTGCTGACATTGATGACGCTTGTTGCATTACACACTCATGAATTTTGAATAGACTCGTCAGAACTAAAATTGAAATGCGTGCAATTGAGCGATTATTAGCGTTCCAAAGAATTATCCCCCTGTGTTGTGGCGAGTTTATACATACAAGAATCGTTTACATATGTGTGCATCTACTGAACTGAATGACATTCATCCCTTTTGCTTTTACCATAATTTATTCCCCGTGCACATGAAAACTCACGGCAAATTGTCATTCATCTAAACTCACTTCCTGCTCGAGGTTTCCGTACAAAAACTGTTATTCCTCCGTTCCGAAAAAACCCATAATATGTATCAGTTGGTTGGATGCGAATGGGATTTTGAGTGCACTAAAAGAGGTGCACGTTTAATCCTATGACTATAAAGTAAAAGCATTTGCATGATCATGCGCCATGATGCAAATAATACGATGATTCCGTAACATCTCTAAAAGTTTTATGTTGCATTGGGGAAAATTATTATTTCATGTCGCTTCCATGCCTCTGGCGGCTTTGGTGGTCTGCACCGTCATATTCCTGGAGAAAGAACATATTTTGTGGCTTACTTGGCATCGAAATACGTAAAATTATGAACGTCATGCATGTCATACAAATAACAACTATTAGCTAATGTCATTCACTTTTTGATTAGTAATTAAGTCATATTATTAATACATTATGTGATCACGATTCGGTGAAATATCATTAACTTTTGCGTGCTGAGCGACTGTTGGATAAATTATAATAGTTCGGCTTGATCAGGAAAAATGGTTTCATGTGTTGACAATTAGACATATCTACGTATACTTATGTGTATACTTATTTGACAAATATAGCAACACATACGCCGCTGTATGGGGACAAACCAGAACCACGCCCACATAAATATATACACATTATACACATCTATCTAGTTAAATTGCATCGGAAACATCAGTTTTGGTACAAAATAACTGAAAGAAAATATGTGGTCATGTCATTTTTGTAGTTACATTGACTGCAAATTAAGTAGAGACATTTAAATTTAAACTTTATTTGATGTTATTGGTGTTTGTCCAATTTTGGTATGTGTATGACATTTGCACATGAAAGCAAATCAAGTACACATAAACTTGAGATCTGTGTGATCCTAATATGATCAAACGCTCATGCCTTTCTTTTGCTAGTTATATTTATCTTAATAAAAGTTTCTGCTCTTCTAGTTTTAATGTTTTTGAAATTTTGAAACTGGATCTCTTGAACTGGTTTCACCTTACCGTTAAGCTTATGCGTAGAAAATAAAACAAAGGACCATGAACGATGTACATACTTCAAAGTTTAAGGGCTTGAGTTTTGCTGCTGGTGCAAATCTCCAAACGGTTCTTCCAGCACACATTTGCACAAAGCTCTTGGTTGGACGTCAGTCATCCACAAACATAATCCAGGCGAAATGGAAATCCTTTAACCCAACAAGGATTTGTTTGTACCTTTGCTTTACCATCCGCGTGATCTATCTCTCTTCCAATTTTCCTCAAACCCTCGTATGTGAGTAAGTAGTCAATTATGCAGGTTGGAGCATTTCTTCAATTTGCAAAAACTACTTAGGAAACCAGACAGACAGTTTTCAGTCAAGTTTTGTTTACTGCCGTTGGCAAATACGCGGAGTTAAGTTAAAGTTATGTATGTATCCGTACATAAAAGTTCTTAAAACTAGCTGCTCTGGAAAATGCTCACTAAACTTATGAATATATCTGAACGCCTTGACCTTTTGCAATACTTGTCCAAAATTGTAAATGCGACTTAATTTATTTCATTATCAGATATTATATATGTGTAGGTACTTATACAATAATGCATAATAACTAATGTGCCAATAAAAATAAATCCATTGGAAATATCAAGTTATATGTATCTAATATATACATCTAGATATGTTCATTTAGAGCAGTCCTAAAATAATTCTCACAAAAAAATGTATATACATATGTAAAATTTATTATTGTTCTTTCCATGTTCATTTTACATACATTTATTTCGAAAAAAATAGTTTGCACATATGTACAACCAAATGTCAGTTTGCAAATCACAGTTTACAGATCACAGTTTTAAGCGATGAAATAAGCAAGAGAAAGGTGAAGTTCTCGGATTTAGTTAGTTTTCGAGTGTTATGCAAAATGTTTTGAAAGACTTGATATACTAATATTTTTCTTGGACTTGTTATTCGTTAAGCTTCCTAGAATTTCTTTGGAATTGCAACTCTAACATCGAGTACTTACAATCGTCAATATCAATGCTACGCCACGTGCGTATTCGTTCGTCTGTCTGTGTATGTATATATATCAAAGGATACATAAGTACATAATATGACGGTTGAATGTACATATGTAGGGAAAGCTCTCAAGATCAGTTCTTTGTCGATTTCTGAGTAATGCTAAGATTATTATTAACAGTGTAACAACAACTTGCTTAAACGAAAACATCTTGCATAAAACAACTTTTTACGCTGTTGTTAGTTTTCCAACTATATGACTACAGGAAGTTCCTTACATTAAAATGTATACAATTTTCACTTTTATATTGAAATGGAAAGTTGTATTTTGCGTTCTAAGTAAATTTCTGCAATTCTACATCAATAATATTAAAGTGAAACCATTAACAAGTCTACTCATTAAAAAGTATGCATAAATATATAAGCACGAGATACTGTTGGGGCAGCGTATAACTGGACAAAATTCGAATGCTTTTGATGAGAAAACAATTAACGGAACTATTTATCCGCGGCTGCTTGTTAACATTCGAAGACCAGTTTTCTGGTGAGATAAATATAAAGTGTCTTAAATTGAGAAATCTCACAAAATTGTGCCAAACAAAAAATTTATCATGTAATGCAAATCTTTCCTTCTTAACCTTATAAGAACATAATGCTAAATAATATGTAGTTTGCAATTTGAGTTGCTTCCATCCTCTCATGGTTATGGCTATATTAAATAATAGCCATGCTGAGTGTTCGTTGATCTTTCCGAGAAATGGTGAAAACGAACTTTATGTCATCGGTTTAGCTTTAACTTTGCGTTACGTCGCAAATTCCATGTTTGAACCATTCATGTTGGATGAGCTAAAAAGATTTCAGACGCTGATATCCGACACACTTGGTTTGAGCTGAACACGGTGCAGCAAGAAGCAAATTTATACGTACACCTGTCCGGAGGGCACTCTTTCCCTTTCATGGAGTACAAGCAGAAAGAAGCGTGGACCAACATCAAAAGTTGCCTTTTAGTTCAGACTGATTTGGTTTCAACAATCCCATCGCAGACTAGAAGCCAAGCGACCGAGGAGAAAGGAGAAGAAAGGACTGCGCATTATTGAAGACAGCTAACAACGTTTATTTTATAACACGACTTGGCCCCGTCGCTCGGATAATGTCCACATAACGGCACATCGGGGGACACGAGGCAAAAGTTGGGAGCTTGACAAAATAAAAATGTTTCGAAATTACTGTCCTCGTCGCCCCTAGTAAAATAGACGTGAATGAGTCGCACTGTGTTGCTGTTATCCGTGGATAAGTCTTTACTTATTTGCATATGAATGTGCAATGTAGACACCATGTACGTACTTCGTTCTTTTTCTATTTATAGACACTTAAAATTTTAAAAGAATACAAGTCTGACAAATTTAGATGTTAATAAAATTTGTTGCTTTGGTTCGATCTCGTATGAAACCTGGATTCTACTTTGAATAAGATCGTATTGAACCAGCGCTGACTTTCTATTATAAACAATACCAATAGATATGTACATGCATTCGTTATCAGAAATCGATGCGAATTGATGCAAGCATATTATGGATCAAATCCATTTACGTGTTCATCCAGTGATGTGGGAAGTCGAGAAAGAGAGAGAGAGTGAAAGTGAAAGGATCGTTCCTATCAATTGTCACCACCCATGCATCAAATGATTGTGTACCATTTCTTTTGAATTTGGGAAACTCTAGTGTATCAGGTGAGATTTTGGTCATCCTCCTTCATCCAACTAGGGCCAAACTCCTTCATTAATAATGTTATTATAACGTTGCTTACTGCTCAAACTAGAAACCAATTGTGTCACAAAAGGTGGCCATCAGTTAAATCCTAATTTTACTGTACGATTCAGTGAATACATACATATATACATATAAATGGATATATATCTATATCGGCCCCTAGTGTCACCAGGCCAGCCAGAACGGTCCGCTGAATTTTTGGCTCAGATGGGAATTGGAATTTGGAAGTCTTATTGCCACTGCTATCAGATAGTTCTTGCAACATTTTCTTGACATGAATCTATTTTTATAGTAAAAATCAATATTTAGCTGCTTGCCGCATTGCCACCACGAAGGGTGTACGCTGTGCAGAATACTGCAGAATTGTACCATAGTGGCAAAATCAATTTATTTATTTGAAGTTTCGTCAACATTTTATTTAGAATGATTTCTGTTCTTCATGGTTTAGTTTGTGTATTTACATAACCAATACCATGCTTGTACAACTTTCCTTCCTCAGTTCTTCACCAACAAAACAAACAACAAAGTCTAGACTTATCTGTCCAAAACTAACTGGAGTTGAAGAGCAAAGAATGAAAGAAGATTTAAGAAATACAAATGGCTACAAAATCAAACTATCGCTTGCTTCGTTGGTACAACCCATAGTTCAGAAAAATTATGTCTCTTGTCCTCATCATGCATTTCGTTTTCCTTGTCTCACATCTAAATTTTCGTGTCCCTGTCGATTTACGGTGGGTGGCTCACGTTCACATTCATCATTCATTTTCTTTCATGAAAATCATGAAAACGGGTTATTGGCATGCACCTTAGCTTGCTCAAGTGAAGAGTCCTCATAATTATGCCATTTTTTTGGGCCTACAGATATGCATAATATAATTCAGATTTAACTTAATGAAACATTTAATTTCTTAGTGAGAATAAAGAGGTTCCCCAGTTTTACAAATTTTGAATGTTCCGAATACATTCCCGATATATTGGGAATAGATGAAATATATTGCTAGAAGTGAAAGGCGAATATCCGGTGCATATCATCTTTCCAAGTTTTCATCCCCATACCTAAACATACATACATGGTGGTTGGTCTGGTGGTTGTAAATACATATATATTCCACCCAACACATACCTGCATATATCATGTGAATTTCTAAGCGAACGTACACATGTATCAGTACCCTAGTCACAGAAGAAAAGTTCACTTTCACCAAAAGCATAAGTTCACGTCTGTGGTAGTCACATACGAATAATACCATTTTACAAACATAAATTTCTTTGAGATTGAGCAAGTCTACAAAAAAGTGAGGTTTCTCGTGTAGAATAAAAGTTTTGAATTGGTGGGAATCCCAATTCAAAATTATTTTGATATTATTAGAAAGTAAGTGCACTTGGTTATGGGATGACATGTTTCTGGTTGGTACATTATGGGTTTATTTTCACACGACGACGACAGGATAAAACCCATCCACTCCACCATCTCCCCAGCTTCTGATGTCTGCCTACGTTGCGTTTCCACGAATTCGTTTTGGGGGAAGGAAGGATGAACAATATTGGAGCCTGAGAGTTCAGAGGATAATATTAATTCAGCAGCACGAGCAGCCTGAGAAGACGGAGAAAGAGAGCACAAAGCAAAACCAGTGAAAGGATGTACACGCTTTCTCCAGGTTTCGCTCCTCACCGAATGCACCACACCAAATCCTGAATAGGAGACGTGCAGCACTAATATCTGCAGTCCAAGAGGTTCGTTCGGAGGGGTGGAAGTGTTGGGAAAAGTTTCATACTTTTTCTACAACTTTGCAACAGAATTTGTATTATCGGCTGTGTTGTGCCTACAAGAGAAAGTACGTATGAAACGTGCTCAAAGTTGAGTTTGTACGATTTCTAAATTATAAATCAAACGGCATGTGGCATTTTTACAGCTGAAAATGTAATTGTAATCAATTGATCGTAGTGTATAGTAAACCGAGACGTTCAGTCTCACAAAATAACGCAAATTCCTCATACGCACATAAAGACAAGAGTGATAAGCTGTGAAAAATAAATGCATATATGTACATACTTATTATAAAGCAGTAGTAACGAGATGCGAATTTTTATTTAGCAACGACCCTGCTGATGCATGTAAGAAATGGCGTGAAACACCATCACGCTCAGGAGATAGAGTTGGTTCATTTGTATTTTTTCGTGGAGCTCATAGGAGACTTAGTTAGTCGGTGCTCATCAATCTGTTGGCTGGGGTGGAGAGGACGTGTGGTGGCAGTGGAGAAAGTTTAATAACGACGACGACGACTGAACCGCCCGGCTGGCAACTCCTCAACCCCACAAACAAGCCTCGCTCACAGGCACACGATGAGGAAGAAAGTTACGAAACCTTGTTTTCTCCTCTCCATCCATCCATCCACTCCCCCTATTCAATCGCTCTCTCCGTCCGTACACCACCCTTGCCTCCAAAGTGGAGGTTATATAACGAACAACCCGACGTATGTATTAGGAGCACACTTTATTGTTAGGTTTGTGCCCGTACTACGCCAGCGAGCCAGATATACCGCCGGAGAAGCTACCCTACAACCCGAGTTGGAACCCGGGTTGAATGACCTCGACGACTGCACACTTCCACTTTGGAGAAAAGCTCCAATATCTGCCAGTGCTGGTGGTGGAGGGACCGTGTCTGCCGCAGTTTCGGTCGATAAGACTCTCACTTGTCTGCAACGCTCTGGTACAACAGGAGAAGGATAGACACAAAGGCAGGCAGCAGGCAGTGTAGTTTCCGAGGAGGGTGGGAAAGTAGGAAGAAAGCTGTCACTGGATTACCGAGTCAGATGCGGAAGAACTAACTAAGAAGGTCGGTTTAGTTGGTACACAGTTTAAATCCTCTCTCTCCTCGGTCCATGGGCCCCAATCTAAAATAATACCGGTCGCGAATCGATTGAGATGTGTGTTGTGTTGTCATATAAGTTTGTACGTATGCATCCAGTGTGTAATATGAGAATAATGCGTGTAATATCTGTATGTGATTACTGATTCCGATATAAATAATGATGCGACGTTGATTACTTGTTAGGCATTTACATTTAATATAATACATAAGTAAATAAGTAAGGCCGGGTGTCCCTTCTCTAACTTGTGACGAAGTGGTTTTTTAATTGCAATATTTGTTTGAGACAAACACTTGAGAATTTGGCTAAACTGCATTGGGTTGGGAGCTAAACATATTAAAAGCATGAAGAACCTCAACCTTCAATAGGTTCTTCTCCTTAATCGAGAGATTTTTCAACCTATTCAGTTTAAAACCAACTAAGGACAAATTAATTTTTTAAATAAATAATCTCTGACACTAGCAGGTTACACAATAGTGTACAATTTTGTAAGTTAGAAATTATGTGCAAGGGTCTTTTTATCTGCTTCATATTTTACATCTCACCATCTGCATCCTAAAGTTGCGTGTCATTTCTTTGGCTAATGCTTCATTTCGTATGCACAATTCCATCAGGCTGAAAATTTATTCACGTGCACCGAAGTGAATTGCCCATGGACTGAGCTAATTTATCTGATCGCATGATACATTATTCTTATTACTGGAGTGGGTCGGTGGGTAAATGGTAATGAGAATTTGCAACTTATTGCTATTGAACAGCACACACTTGGACATGCATGCACGCATATGCATACGTTTCACCGTCACCAATCACCCGTTGATAAAGAAGGTGACCGTAATATATTTAACTACGGGTGGACTTCGCTCTCTTTTTCGAAGCATGTTGAAAGAGATCACCGGAATGGAAAAGTCTTTAATCTATTTCAACTACATGAGCACATTTATGGTTCATCGTCCATGGTCGTAGAAGTGGATGTGGAAGGGAGCGTTCGGATTGAGTGGGACCAAGGCAAGGCTACATATTAATCGACCCAGCACCGCAGCAGTCGAGAGGGAGAGAAAGTTCAACCACCTCGCCTCTCAAAATCCGAATCCAGTTTTGACTGCTGACTGGGAGATGGTGACGACAAATGCATGAGAAAGAATGGGAGCACCATCATCGACACATTGGGTGAAACTGTACAAAACAATGGACAGAAGTAAAGGATATGCAGGAAAGTAATTCCATGGGGCATGATCAAATTGCCATTAACGGCCGTTTTAAAATAATGGCGTTGTATTTCTAATCGGGAGAAAGTTCGGTGGTAAAGGAAGCGTGGTCAAGTTTTTCTTAAATTTAACTGGAAATTATACTCGAAATTGGGTACTCATTCGTATGTTAGATGATTATTTACGAGCGTGTATGAGAGTTCATGATTTCCCATTTTTGATCTCTTTCGATAACAATTGACATAACTTCAAATATTTAATAAAGAGGTTGATTACCGATATCAGAACTGTGAGGGTACGAAGACACGGTTAACTTTGTCTCTAAAACATTTTACTGGTGACTTGGGGAGTATTTGTACACCAAGCTTTTCCTTAGCCTGGAAGTACATACATTTCGTGAGTCCTATGGATGCATGGACTTGGACTTAGACATGAGAGAGGTTGGAGTTAACTCTGGTTCGTTAAATTCTATCCTTCATCCATTATTCTGAGCTATTTATCAGTGGTAGAAATGCAAAATAAATCAGTATTCTCCATGTGGCGCATGAAGTTTAATCTAATTTTATGTAAATCCGAAATCATGGTTTTACTTGTATATCAAGCTGATTCGCTTCTTCTTCCTCCACCGTGGTTAATTTTACCGTTGATAACGAAATGCAGCTGTATGCTGTGTCTTGAGATATGATGGATGAACTATTTAGTTTGATTTAGTTTTCCATTTTAGAGATCTGTAGTGCAAAGTTTTGTGCACAAATTAGATTACATTCGTATATTAAATTAATGCAAATCACATTTTACAGATATTTGCGCATATGCATACTTTTACGACTTTCAATTGTGGAGGATTGCGATTAGGACGCGAAGGGTGTGCGACCATGGTGGGATGACATCCTGCAGAATACCTTGGAATCATCAAGACGAGTGCACCGACCGACCCGGTTTCCAACTTTTGACTGCACAAGCCGGGCGAGCTTATCCCACTGCAGTCGTCGCATGAACACACGTTGTTCCTGTTCATGACCAGAGGTGACCTTGGCATACTGCAGATCTTTCTCTGAATTTCACTCTGCCTCGTAAATACATATAAGCACTCTGAGCTGAAGGATGAACACTTTATTTCCTTGACCATTAACTATGCCATTAACCCACATAAACATGTTCAGCTCACAAATACATAGTTGGAGTATGCATAAGTTTGGAATTTATGCAGCCCGTAAGTAAAGCTATTCTCAATTCTGAGGGGAATACGACAGAAACGAGGATATGTATGTACATGTAATTTAATCAAAAAGTTCAGTGCACAAAAACCCGCATTATGCTATAATTATGACGTGGCTTGGGAAAGTGCTAATAAAAAATTAAACTCTATACAGCGACATAGGTTATGGTTATACAAAGATACAATTTTATTTCAATAAATTTTGAACTGAGAATATTAACAGTTAAATTATTTGTTTGCAATGGGGACAATGAATGACAATATTCCGATCCGAGTTACATTCTTACCTTTCTTTATGGGGCTCATTACTTTTTAGGAGGCGACAACATAGAAGACTTTTGAAATAGTGTGTTGCCATTTTCAAAAGCGTAATTCAGCAACAAAACTCCGAATCCGGTTGCACGATCGCTTTCATTTTTCTTGGGCCCTGCCATATCGACGTGAACCCAGATACCATCCCAGTCAAACCCAATGTGTGAAAAAATAAACAATCCAGCACAACTTGCAGAGGCATTACCACCGTCCTAAATTTATGGAACAGTAACAGTATGAAGTTAATTAATATACCATTCCAGTATAGAAATAATGATGACGTACAGCAACAGAATTTTTCATATCAGCCACTTCACTTTTGAATTCTGAAAAGTGTAATTCTGGAGCAAACGGCAATGGAAAAGTTAGATCTCCACTAAATTTGCCAGCTTTCATGAACAAGCCTTCGTATTCTTCATTGTTCGTAACAACGGCTGCATGATATTTTCCAGTAGCGATTTTTTGAGCCCCTAATTATATAGACAGGTAAACTATAATTATACTATAATTATTTAGTGACCTTAGTCCAAATAAATGCAGTAAGGATTTTTCTGTACCCGTTAATGTTGCAACGTCCACAATGATTTCAGACTTTAAGTCTTTTTTGGCGTAAGCAACACCGTCCCCAAGGACAAGACGCCCTTCAGCATCAGTATTGTTCACTTCTACAGTTCTATTTAGAAAAGAACAAGAAAATTATATTTTACTAACTGCTTAATGACAGTACACTACAAATGCGGTACATATGTGATTATTTAGATTCTTACTTTCCAGAATATAAACGAATTACATCGTCTACCCGCATGGCATTCATTGACACAGAATTTTCTGCAAGACACAGTACAGCTGACAAATTGCATTTGATTCCTAATTTCACAGCCAAATAGAAGGCGTACAGAACCCCAGCCGCTCCCCCACAGTCCATTTTCATAGTGCACATTCCGGCCTGAAAGTGTAACGACAGATAAACTCAAACACTGCTCATATTTAGGGTGGTTATGTAGGTACTTGACTTTATCATCATAAACTTACCCTTCCTTTGATGGTCAATCCACCAGTGTCAAAAACAATTCTACATAGATATATATGTTACTCCAAATTTATGAAAAATGCAATATACATTGCATGCAAATACTTTAGTATTATTTATCTTACCCTTTTCCAACCCATGCCACATTCTGCGCCTTATCGTTTTTGCAGTCATACTTCAAAACCACAAGGGCCGGCTGTCGGTCTGGACTAGCCCCTTTTCCGACATTGTAAATCCCACCGAAGCCTAGTTTGATTAACTCTTCGCCACGAATTGTCTCCATTACTACTTGGTGCGACGGGGACAGTTTCTTTACGACGGAATCACATTCCTATCATATCAATCATTATTAACAAATAAGTAACTTTACTGATTAACAAAATTAATTACTGAAATTGAAACAAACCTCGACAAATTCCCCCACTCCCAACTCATTGCAAGGCATATCCACAATTCTGGCCGAATGCCTTATTGAATACGCAACGGTTTCCAACGTTGTAATCTCTTCATCTCCAAGTTCCGCATCTGTAACAACATATTCGACGTTGAGCACATGTTTCGACTCTGGATCCTTGGTCTTGCGACTATACAACGGGAATGCTCGTGCCAGGGCTGCAGTCAGTGGAATTAGATGTGAATAGGGCGCAATGATCTAAACGAAAATGAAGATTAATAATTATTCTTGTTTCAATTATTAGAATCATGTTCTGAAATGCACCCACCACAAGGCCCTCCTCGTCCGCACAACTCAAGCCAGACTTGACCGCTTTGGCAAAACAATGAGGCCTACTTGGAGCATTGTGTCGACTCCCAGCCGTGGGAATAGCGACGATATTCGCGTAGTTTAGGTAAAGACTAACGCTGTCGGTGGGCGATGGTGACAATGTCGAAAGAGCGCGGTTGTACAGCTACCAAGATAAACCATAATTAACAATAAGACATAGAATTATACAATACTGGAATTATTGGAATAGGAATAAAACCTTACTTCTTCGCTAACCCTATCCCCAAATTTGACCTTGACCTTGTCGTAACCCAACGTCTTGAGGTGTTCGAGCTGGCCCACGATGGTGATGGGGTGGGTGTGTGGATCGGTAGCCTGAAGGCCCCCCCTTTGAAATTTCAGCTGTGTCGCCATTCTTCGCTGCCTGCTGCTGCTGAGACCCGAGAAGAAGACGCGAAATTTCTGTGGAGAGAAGTTGTACCTGATTTTGCCGATCATCATAATGGCCACTTCACAAGTACTACCACCACGTCCACCAATGGAAACCAACCCGCATTCTCATTGTTCACCTTCCCAGAAGCTTCATGAATGAAACTCATCCTCAGTTTTGCATGCAATTCTAAATAGCATGCCGATGTGAGGATGACTTCGGGTATCTCATTTTCTGTCCCCCACGTCCTTGGGAGCTATTCAAATTACAAGGGAAACTGTATTTCAATTGATACATTTATGTTTTATGTTGTAAATGCAAGGTGCTATGGCTCTGGTTGAAATTTCTAACCGTTTATTTTGTTATTATTATTATATTTTTCATTTACCAAGTAGTTTAGTTTGCCGTATGAAAAAATTGTATTGCATCAATGTCTATGTACAAATTAAAATTCGTATTGGGTTTGATAAGGTTGCATCAAAAATGCATCGTATAATTGAAAACGGGGTAGAAAAAAAAGTTTCTTTCGATACGTGGCAAACGCACACCAATATTCACTACGAAGATGATCACAATACTGCTGGTGGCTCAAATAAAGATGGTTCCAACAGTGGTAATAAAATTTGTTATGCTGGATAGAATCTTAGGAAATCTATTACCAAAAGATCTTCCAAATAATTTAGTGCGGGCACCCTCAACGAGAAATGCCACCAAGTTTCATCCCACGAATCCTCGAAAGGGAAATAAGTCGCCGATTCACTCGCCCTTGGCCAAAGGTAAGTCGAAGCTGTCCCACACGTCTTTCGTGGAGAAGGATGGCGGGGGGAGTGGAATTAGTGGGGTCAGCACTCGGCCGACTGGTGGGAGCAATTCTAGGAAAAGATCATCAAACACAAAACCTGTCTTAAACATTGATCCGAAACATTTTGTTATCGGATCGAGTCCCAAAAGAGACATCATTGGTGGGAGTCACTACTCGAGGGCTCTGCTGGTTAATGGTACATATGGATAACATTAATTCCTAGTGAAATATACCTTTCCATGTCAATGTTATCTATATCTGTATGTGTATTCAGCTCATCTTCTAACAAGAGGACCCGCTCCAGACAATTTGCATTTTCTTGAAAATGTGGATCATCTCTTCTTCAAGTTATGCAAAAAGTTCCCCCCTGGTGATATAAATACTTGGAATATACATAATTCCGGCAAATTTTAACTATAAGCCTGCTTATTATTTCGACCTACAGAGATCAAGGACTTTAATCCCAGAGAGAAAAGGGGAATTTGGAACTCGGGTGGACGATGTGTATACTATGTGGGGCTGACAAGCTACTTTTGCTTCAAAAACTTCCAGTCTGGTTTTACATACGAGGTTGTAGATTACTTGGGAAGACTTGTACTGACGTCGACAGGGAGTCAATGGACTTTTGGATTCAAAGGGGTAAGTTCATCAATTTCATACCATTGATGCCTACTAATTTTTATGCACATATGCATATGCATTTGCGTACATAGAAGGTTTCAGTGAAGCTGGGGAACGGATTCCTGTTGGGGACAATGGAACAAGAGTTATTCAGCTCGATTTACAACATCAAGGATGGCCAGGGTCGCATCGTATACACGATCCAAGCTCCCTGCTACGGCCCCGCTGTCCCCTGCGTCGTCTGGTGTTTCGAAGAGGAATTCGAGGTGTGCATGGACGACGGGATATCAGAAATTGGTAATTGCTTATATAATTTCCGATGCTTTCCTACGTACACTGATCAATCTTTACTTCTCCCAGGGCGGATCACTCGAGGATGGGGCGACGACTTCCCAGACTTTGATGGTGACCTGGGATTAGAATTTGAAACCTCGGACGACAATCGCGTCAAGGCCTTGTTGCTCGGAGTCTTCTTCCTCATTGAATTTCAATATTTTAAGTATGGTGGGAATGGGGTTGCCTACTTTTTCTTCATGCTTGTCTTTATCTTGGTCATTTCTTTCGTGCTTTCCAATGGGTTTGGATTTTTTCCACAGTTTAATAGTCCGATAATTCCAGACGAGACTACCGAAACATAATAATTTGCTTTAGTTTAGATTTTTGATTGTTATTTCTTTAAATAATGCATGTAAAAAGTAGCAGTTAAGCTGGAAAATTGAGTCACATTTCTTAAAGGTTTAGTTATAAAAAATATTATAAAAGACCCATTGGATATACTCTATTTAAACATTCCAACGGAATTACCACAAATCTACATGTTACAAATTGATTAAGTAGTAATATACTAATAATTCACTATTTGTACTATACAAGATTCTGTAAAAGACTATAGTTTCCAAAGAGAAACTAGACTTTCGGCAGAGGAAAGCAATTAAAAATAATAAATGTTTTGCTGTACTGTTTCGAAATGCAAATTTTGTATAAAAGCAAACGGAACTTATTTGTACGAGCCTTGGTCGAATCCTGAATCATAATCACATTCCGGACCTAAAGAGATTGGCAAGTGGATCGCTTCATTTCAATTCGTCTGGAAGGTATCACAGAACAAATAAGAATTTATTTTCTATTGCTGCTAGTCAATATTATCCTTTATCAGCAGGAAAACTTGAACGGTGAGTGTCAACAGATAACTAGAAGTCTTAGAATCGACCAACGAGAGTGTGTCTTTAGTCTTTGCGTTTGTTTTGTTGGCTGGCTGATGGACTAATTCACATTCCCCTCTCTTCCCACGTTTCTGATAGATTTTCTCGTGAAATTTAGCAACAATTTATATAGTCCCCTTCCTAAGCAATAGAGGGGTTTTCTCAATGTTCCTTTCACTAGAAACTAGGTAACTGTGTAATGTAATTAAACGTTAACCGCGGTTAACGGGTCAGTTAGATGTTTTACAAGCGGCAAAAGTTTAGCAGGGAGTAGGTAAAAGATTTGCTCGAAACCTAATCTATTCCACAATTGATTTTCTAGTCATTTTAACTCAATAACATGGGTACTTTGTTACTTCGATATGTGCCCTTGCCAATAATTCTAAATAAGAGAATTCCAATTAATAACAAAATCCAAAACAATTATACCCGGGTTTTGATTCCTTTTTTATTTTAGAATCCTGTACAAAAAGCCAGGTCAAATCAAATCCATAATGACTGCACCCCTTAAAACTCCAACAACTGCCAGTTCGTGCATGAAGCAGTGGGAAGGTTACACCCATTAATATTTATTTGATAGTTAGTGTATCAAATTGATGATGTTTGTTTTGTTTCGCCAGATCCCATCCATTTAACAAACTACTATAAAACCGAAGCATGCAAGAAATTTGCCAGCAGGTCTTTATGTGATTATACTCATTGTCCCTTTTATCACGGGAAGAAGGAACGCCGAAGATCTTTTGATATTTATTCGTACACTTCACAAGCATGCGAACACGTGAAGCTTGGTGAAGAATGGTGAGGGAATAGTAATTGCTGTCACTAGCCAAACCATTTTATGCTGTTGAATAATTTGATTTCTCTTCTTCACAATGAAGGAAGGATTCTACCAACTGTCCGAATAAAGACGAATGTACTAAATGCCATACAAGAATGGAGCAACAATTTCATCCAGAAGTAAGTTACGTAGTTGGTTTAATCAACTCAGAATCACCAATTTAGTTAGCTGATATTTAACAACGTAGGTTTACAAGAAAATGCAGTGCAAAGACCTTCAAACCGGTGCCTGCCCTCGAGGAACATTCTGTGCATTTGCTCACAACGACTTCGAAATTCAAGGGAAACGTAGTCCTGAGTGGAAATTTGATTGGGGAAAGATTCTTCCGGCCGGAGTTCAAGCGCAGTACAATTATACAAAAAGAGGGGGAAAAAAGAGCTTGGGAAGTGAAAACAATGAAGGAGGAGGAGGGATTGCTTCCAACATTGTACCAAAACCGATTCCAAGTGTCAAGAATGTAAATTCTACTACAATCCCCAAGTTATCATCAGCTGGAAGCAGTCCTTGTTCCGCGGATAAAACCAAGACAGAATTTGAAGTGATTTATATCGAGTGTCCGAAAATTGTTGAACCACTTCAATATACTTTTGCAGCCATACTTTCCGGAAATAAAGACATTGTTAATCACGAAGACGATGTTGGTCGCGAAGCAGAACGTATTACGATCGATGAGAATAACTTTGGGAATCTAGAAGAATCTGTAGAAAATGAGATGTCCATGGAGGTTGGATCAACCACGTATCCTGCCGATACCAATCCTAACAATAGTTTTGCTGCCACGCCTGCCACTTTTGCCGATATTCTTTCTGGGGTCAAGTCAAGATCAGAACCTTTGCCGAATCGTTTGGGAGCTTGTAATTCTCTATGCAAAAAACCAAGTATGGAACTAGAGACCTCGTTTACCCAGCTTCCACTGCCAAATGTTATCAGTACATCTAATTTGTCAGTTATAGATAATGGTATAGATCAACCCCTCCAATCTGGTAATTTTGAAATAAGAAAGTATGTCAGTCCAAATATAATGGTAGTAATGATTCATCTATTCTAGAATGTCACTCTCAACAATCGGATGTTTTTGATGACGATTATCTTATACTACAGAGCAAGCAACAAAGTATGGAACTTCCGTTACCGAATATCAGCAGTACACCAGCCACATCTAACTTTTCAGATGATGATATGAATGAAACTATCCAATCTGGTAATGAACTTGAAATAGCTGAGTGTGTCAATCTAAATATATAATAATGATAATAATCTTTTCTAGAATGTCACTCTCAACAATCGGATGTTTTTGATGAAGACTCTTTTGGACTAACATCGTGTAATGATAATTCGAGCGTCACTGTTGAACCACCTCCACGTCATGATAACCTGGAGTTATCCTGTTCCTCTGTAGATGAGAATCAAGTGTCCACATGTAAACGAGAACGTACACTTACAGAAGATTACGAAGATATTTCCAGCCCCTTTGATGACTTTGAAGATCAATTTCCCTACACTCATTCTGATAATTTAGCGTTCAATCAAAATTGGTGTTGTGAAGAGTTAGGAAATATCGGACCTCCACCAGGTTTTCAACCTGAGGCCATGAACTATCAACTATTCCTCATGTTCATGAATTCAAATTTGTGGATTCCTCTATGTCAGTATGCAGCTCGTTACAGACTCAGTCGGGAAGACCTATTTTCAATAATAAGAAATGTCGAGCGTGAGGAAGCGATGGAGAGTTTTCTAGGGAACGAGCAGTACCAACCCTTACACGAGGTTTCTTATTTTTAAAATCTTTCAAAAAGCTTGCCATGAATACAAAAATTTAATGTATGTGTACGTCCTATGAGTATTTTGCCTGTGCATGTAAACAGCACCTGCAGAAAGTAATAGCATTCGTATCGTAACTCGTTTTTGACAAAATACGATACAACAAAAGTCCTTAGCTTTAGCCACATCAGGTCTATATAGCATAAAACTTGCAGTTAAAGTTATCACAAAGTGATAAATCTACTAGAACAACCTTTTTGTACCTTTTTTACCTTTAAATACTTTGATAAGTTTTTTGAGTTGTGTCTTATTTTTTTCGTAATTTGATTTCAGTATTGGTTTGATTTTAATTAGATACATGCAACCCCTGAGATTGATGCCCGAGAAATGGTTTTCTTTCAATCATCAAGAATGGTGCTAAGTAGTGGAAACAGCTACTCAAGTACTGGAGAGTCGAGCCAAAATAATTTGCGGAGGATAAATTTCAAGGAAACTATTTTGAATTTGGTACTTTATTGCTATTGTATGGGCAGACATATTATTATATTTTGGTTATTTTATTTTATAAAGCTCTCATTTTACATTTTAGCCGAGACTACCAAGTTCAGTATATTATGTGTCTCAACAAACACAAGGGTCCTACCAGCAGTACACACAACAAACTGTTGAGCAGAATCAGTTCTGCAATAATAATAATAATAATAGCTGGTCTTCAGGTATAACAATTCAACGCTGGGAACCATCATACAACAATCCATATAATGTTAAATTTATAGCTAGTCGAACAGGCTGTGTGAATGGAGAATTGGACCAAAACCAGGATGCATATCTGCCATTACGATACTCGATGAATATGCAGTGTCCTAATCGAGACCCTTCAGAAATTTTTTTTGATAATGAGAAACCTTATGCTGTAAATAGATATGAAAGGTTCCCCTATGTATAACAGTGTGACAAGACCCTAATGTAATTTGAACTGTGCAGTATGGTGTCAATTGCTGTTCAAGTCCAACTCATCCTAACCCGTGGTTGACAGATGATGTTGAAAAGGACAGCCAAGTAATTTATCTAACTGATTGTAGGATGTTTGTAAAGAAATGTACTACTAAAAGTACTTTTATTATAATTGTCTACTTTTATATTCAAGACAAATGATGCTGCCACTGCCACTACTCCGGATGCAAGTAGTGCATGGTCATCCAGGGACAAGTATAATTTCGATATATGGGCCCCAGATCATGAATAACTCATAAATCATGTACAGGATAATTAAGGTTAATATGCATGCCGTGCAATAACGTTGTAATTTAGAATATATGATTTGTAATGATAAAATACTTTATCATCAAATTATAAAAATATTGTTAAACTTTGTAGCAAATCTTTACCTAGTATAATTTTATTTAATTTGACTTTTTAGACTATATTTATAAGCTGACCCTACACTCTCTGATTATGATTATATACTATTATATTAAGTCGCAAGTTGCAAAGATTGTGAGTACTCACAATGAGATTACTTACTCGCATTCATAGTGTGTATCATGATAATAATGTGCATTTTTTCTGTATCTATGAATTTTTATTTTAGGAATGTGTAGAAATCGTCACAATCTTTATAACCTTATTTCCGAATGTCAGTATTAATTTTTATAAAACTAACTTGTTATTACATGTAGTGTAAGATATGTACTTGTGTATGCAATACATTATGGACGTCATATTTTTTCATTTTCAAGTAAATAACAAAACGACTTAAAATTGAGCTTGCATATAACATTTGCGTTTCCTCTCTTCATGTATTTGTTTCATAGCAAATTTTGCTGCTGCATTCTTTGCACTTTTTTTTGTCAATCCGCATCCATAAAATTTTTTGCGTCGAGCAATGTTCAGCTCAACAACAAATTTTGGTGCGGTAGTATCTTCTGAAACAACACTGGAACAAAACAGAAGGCAACAAATCAACTTTTAATTTGTAACTGACAAATGACAGTAATAAAACAAATTATATGCAAATTTTACGTAAACTCAATTCCTCTAGGAAATTCTTCATGGAGTTGTCTAATGGGCTGACGAGGAATCTTGTTAGAAAATATATCTGAAAACGGATACGATTTTTAAAAAAAGTTCATATTTGTATGTGTGTAATGTTTAGTAAAGTTGTACCAATTTCATTTTTCATGAGTCGATAGAAAACTTTCCACACGGTATCCAAGCTCATTCCAGAGTCTATAAATACTGCACCGGCCAATGACTCAAAGATGTCCCCAAGTGGCTTTGGAACGTCAATGTCTTCGGCCATCACACAATCGTTGTCTGTCAGTAGTTCAAACTACATCACAAAATAATAATAATAATAGTATTATAATTACTTATTTTGAGCTCATGTATTTTTAAGCGGTCTCTAACATACACTAATAGCTCATAATACTAATAATAAATATATATTTACGTTCAGTTATTTATATATCTTGACTTACAGAACCTGAAACCACATGATTGTTCCTCTCTTGAAAATTTACAAATTTATCAATACTCTCTTGCAGTCTAGGAGAGAATTGGAGCAGCAACTTGTGAAAGCCATAACGCACTGCTTGAGACCCAAACGTAACATTGTTTACTAGGGCCGATCGCAGATCAGTCAACGAACCCGCAGTTACTTTATTTTGGGTATTGTATATATGATGTGTCACGAGGAAATCTGAACAAAAAGTATTCAACTTATACAAAAATACATACATTACTTTGATTAAAATAAGTAGGCAAGAAAGCTTTGTACCTAACACAGCATCTCCCAAGAATTCCAAGCGTTGATATGCATTTGTTGAGCCATTATGCGTGTAAGAAGGATGTGTAAAAGCTTCCACAATGATCCATTTATTTTTGAACCTGATCATATAAATGACAATGTGAAACTTTTAAACTTTGTTATTCAAAAACCTTTAGTTTGTGTAATGTATTCATACGCACCTGTACTCCAGCATTAGTTCCAAGTGATCCACCAAAGGGCTATAAATCAAATTTTGCGATTCCTTGGGGTACACATTATTAAGACGAGGCAAATCTTTGATATTTTGATACATAATTTTGTTCACAGGTTTTTCGTTGGTTGGAGCTCGAAGTCCAATCCAATTCATCAGGTTCAAAGCACCAGAGATCCCACCGGACAAGTAATACGCACCAATAAGAGCTTCAACACAGTCTGCGATACTCTTGTCTCCAAGTCGTGAGTGGGTGTACGAAGTGTGGGTGGGTCCCAGCTCTTGGATCTCTCTTTTGCAGTTCTCTGCCCGATCTTTCACAATCTCACTTAACTCCTCATCCGTAATTGTGGAAATGAACGAGTGGTCATCCATCACTTTACTAGTATTGCGGTTGGCAAGTCGAAAGATGTTGTAATTTACCTCGTTCTTAACAGCCATTTTTATCAGCTTAGGAGGAATAGTTTTCCCAGGCGGAAGCCAAGTACTTTCAGGTTCGAATAACCCACCAGCCAAGAATTCTCCAAGATTTTTCTTGCTTCCAATGGAGTAGAGATGCTTATTGCTGATGAGTTTAGTTCGGAGACCTGTCAATTGACCCTCGTGAAACTGATAAAAATGAGTAAAGATATGGAGAGTCACTACTAGTTTGAGGACAGAGTCCCCAATCAATTCCAATTTTTCCAGATCTTGAAGATCTCGCCCATTTGCTAACGTTATTGCCTATATGTATAATAGTGAACCCGTTAAAAGTCAAAATAAACAACTCGTGATGCAATATTTACGTGAACAACCACTAATTACCTCCATAATCGAAGTTAGCAGAGGTTGCTCTGGAGCATCATTATATGCATCAAAATTTGTTAAAGGAACTTGACTGGTTGGAATTAATTCTGGGAATACATATACAGTGTAGAATATTATTAATAACACTGCAACTGCAAATGATAATGGCAGTCTTATAATCTTATGTACTTACCTATGCCAGTTCTAGTAGAAAGGGAATCTGCTGGATGACCGAAAATCTCAGTCATTTCTTCATCATCATCATCGCTTGGATATGGATCCTCTAAATCAGTGCGTTTTATATTTTTGGGATGAATATATTCGATCTCAACCCAGAGTAATTTTCTTTTCAAAGAATACAGTGTCATTTCGTCTTGAGGGAATTTAGATTTATCTGAGTTTTGTTTGATTACATTTTCATCACATGATTTAACAAGGTCGGGTATCATTTTCTCAAGATTCATTGAGGAAATCGCTCTCTCCTTGGTAGTCTGGTTTAAATTTTGCAACTCTAGACGAAAAAATAGGGCTAAGGTGTAGGTAAAATCATCGTATTATACTTAATTATTGATATTAAATATGGGCTTAACGTTTTCATACCTTCCTCGTGTCGTTGCTTGTTGAAGAGCGTCAAATCGTCGTCGCGCATTTGAAGAAAATTCTTCACCGAGGATTGAATGTCGTGAGCAAGGAGGAGTCTAAAGATGCGATGCATGCAAGAGGGAAGCAGCTTTGATTGGACGAATAAGGTCGCAGGCAAAGGATGAGTTCTCATCAATTCCGCAATTAGAAACACAATAGATGACGAATGTTTCCCATCTCGCCTTTCTTCCGCAGTCATCTGAATGAAAACAAAATATTAACTATTCTTATCTCAAATACACTAATTGTTTGTGGTGTGTTCAGCTTATGCATATAATACGTACCTTCCAAGAATCGTATTTTGCTACTAAGTAATTCAATTGTTTGGAAATTGGCTTCGCTTTTAATAATGGGTCATCTTTGTTAACGATGACAATCCCATGTTTTTCTTTATAATATGTTACAAAACTATCAAACTTTGGAGAGTCGAATGCAGACTTTGAACTACGGAAAGGATCCAAAGACAGCATACAATACTTCTATAGAATGTAAAATTCGATATGGCTTCAAAAAGTATACTGTTCAGACCTCATACACATCTATATATATTTATTAAATAGTAATACCTGCCGCTCATGATGACTTGGAGAATAACTGGGAATGACTAATGCATTAGTAAAGTTTTCTGGTACAAATAATTTTTCCCTGCGGTCGGCCATAGATATTTCTTCCCTGTAGTTGACACTTTGTCCGTTTTCCATACGGGTAATAATACGTAACGCCAATTCCATATTGTCTCGTTCTGCAAGAATAATGATTTATTCATTCTAAAATGGAAGAATAAAAACAACCAATCAAATCTAAAATAACAAACCGTTTCTCTGAAGCGGAGCAATATAATACGGATTCTCAACAGCATCAGAAAAAACAAGATTGGTAAAATGTAATAATTCTGGATCATCGCAAAACAATAAGTTTTGGAATATTTTAACTTTTTCAAGCTTATCGCCTGAAATGTTCATAGCAATTCCGCCCTCATAAATTTCAATTTTTCTAAGATGCACGCGGAAGTTTCCATCTCTAGAAAACAAGAGAAAGTCTGGTACCTGTTGTGGAGAATATTTAATATTACTGGAGAAAAATTATTAGCTACTCAAATAACAACTCTTATAAGCTGTACTCTTACTTTACTCAAATCCGCTGCCGTGATAATTCCGAAAAAGAAATGCTGATTATCAAAAATATAGAGTGACTGAATATCCTCATCCGTCGTGTAATGTTCTTCCACTCTGATGTCGATAAGATAAACAGAAAGGTCCTTTTTTTCCGACTTTAGAAATTCCTGAGGAATCTAAAAATACGAAACGAGACAAATAATCATTCCAGAATGCAATAAATATTGTTCGATTCACAGTAAACATCATACTAGTGGTCATAAAGAATTTCACTTTACCATTTTATTGTACCACTTGGTACTATTTTTCGACCCAATTTTCTTTCCTTCTTTGGGCACCTCCAATGTGTCCTCCAAGTTGTCAATAAAGTCGCACAAATGTGTGGGAACAAATCGCGGAATTGGAAGTAACGTGTCCGGATGCAGTGCTCCAGCATAATAGAGTTTTTTGCAGACTTCTAAAAATGCTGCTTTTTTCGCGATCGATTTATTGGGGTACCAATCACTCTACAAAACAATCATGTTATGTTTTTGTTTCACTAAATTTGTGCAAATATAGTAAATATTTGTACTGACCTCTGCGAACTTAACACACGAGCTTGGAGGCAGTTGAACATTAACTTTGAACTCCCCCTTATCATTTCTAATCCATTTGGCGTATGGAGTCAGCGTTGAAAGTTTGTCAGTACATAAATCCTCGCAATATCTGATTAAAAATGAAAATCCAAAGACAAGTTTTATTTGATGCATCATTTCATTATTGTAATAATTTTTAAGATTGATTATTAGTAAATTACCTGTAGACTATTTGAGTTGACGAACCTGCAGTAATCATCTGTGGTCCATTGGAAGGGACAAATGGTGGAATTATCTGGTTTAATTCTGCATTATCTTCAGGTTCATAATATTTCTCTGGTAGTTCCGCCTGGTTTATCAGGACTTTGCTTAATGAATCGCTGACCCTGGCGTACTGTTCCAATTTATTCACTTCTTCCTTTGCTGAAGTTTTTGGCACAAGGGTGAAAAAATCGGCCCCTCGTTGTCTAGCTGAAATTTTGAGGTAAATAAGGCAAAACGATCGATCATATCATATTTAATTAATGAGTGATATAATGCTAACTCGGAAATGCTTTTAAGTCAAGAACGGAAAAGCATTACTAGAAGAAACTAGTGAATGATATACAGAGAACGTGGATGATGTAAGATACAAGAGAAAATTATTGGAATTTTTAACTCGTCGTTTCCTGACCGTTCGTAACTTCGAAACAAAATGGGAGCTTACCACGGCCCATTGATTGAACATACGACGGATAGGTCAGAATTGGGTCATAGCGACAAATGAAGTTACAGCTTGGCACGTCCAATCCCTCCTCTAAAACCTTAGTCGCTGCTAGAATGTTGATCCGCTTTTGATGAAAACTGAAAGTTGATCATCGACATGTATCTCATCTCATCATATTATGGTTGCCTATTAATGTAGTAAGAATAATGCTAATAGTAATAAAATCTCACTTTTCTAAAACCTCTGTCTGCTTTCGTAATGCCACTGACTGAATGATTCCATTATTACTTCCGGAAGTTCCCAGAGTAAACGAACAATTGAGGAAGCCATATTGAGCAGGGCAGTATTTGCTAAGATCCTAAAACACCATGTCATATATTTGGTATAAGATCATGTATATAAATAAATACATCTGGATTTTGTCTCTGCATGAAATCTTTACCTGTAAAAAGTAACACAACATTTGCGTTGTAATTCGCTTCTGACAAAACACGATGCCACAAAAATCCTTGGTTTCAGCTACATCTGGCCTATTATATATGCACGTTGCATAAAACGTTTAGTTGACATAGTAAAATTATTACGAACTATTCGACCTGTAAAAACAAGAATAAACTTACCTTTTTGTCCTTAATACTTCGATAAGCTGTTTGAGCTTTGGTGAAATGAAATTGACAACATGAAAGCTTTCATCGGCATTCGTAGGAGACGCGTAAAACATGAAGTGTTTTAGCTGCCGTGCAACATACTCAAGCTGCGGTTCCAGCCATTGCAATACGATTTTTTGACCCGAAGTTTTATCGAAACCAGAAGTTTTCGGTCTTCGCTTTTCTTTGTATGCAAGGTAGCGTATATATGCTATTTTGTATAGTACAGCATTTTCCGCACAAAATGGACCTATCAAAAAAAAGTAGCCAAAATTGTATTATTAATATAGATGAATAATTGTACTCTACATTAACCGCTCTGTCGGTGTTCTGGTAATATATACATACCCATTTCTAAAAGTACGTCTTCGATATCTTTAATATGTCCCACAAAATCTTTTATTGGGCTTTCCGGCTTCCAAAAGTTGGTATACCCTTCCTGATCAATACAATTTTTTGGTATGGCTGGTTTCTGGATAAGAAACTCTTCCATCATCTCGAGTTGTTGCATTATATCCTTTAAAAGGTCTGACAGTGTTATCGTAATATCCATGTCACATATCTTCCACTCAGGCATGGGGGTGTAGTAAAGATGCGTGACATTTGCTTGGGTGCCACATCTACATATATATATAAACGTAAAATTCTCTTTGGTAGTAGATGAAACACATCTTGTTCCCATTATTTAATTATTACCTCAAAACTGCTTTATAATCGTGATATGTGATGGCCTTAGAGCATAGCTTGCTCTCTATTTCAGAAATGTCATCTGAAATTTTATCTACTTCATATCTATTTCCAACCACAATCGTTGCGGATAAGCCAATCACTCGAGGTAAGTCAGTTCCAGGCCGTTTTCCATTGTTGTATTCCTTTTTATAAAACCCCATTAGGGACGCCATGGGATGATTTTTGGTCGCGTTGTGGCACTCGTCCAGAACGAGAAGCGACACTTTCTCCCATCTAACATGTCCCCGCTCCACAGCTTGTCGAAGGATTTGATCCGTCATGGCAAACACCTGAACAGAGTTGCAAATTGCAATCTTTACTTTACCATCTTCATATTTACCATCGCATTAAATATATATCTGCATGCATACAAAAACTAATATAAACATACAATGTGCTCGGATAATATTTGTTTCCATTTGCTACCATCCCAGTCTTCTGGTCTCATATTACCAGTAACAATTCCAACAATTTCGTTCGACGTTGAGTGTGCATTTCCAACGTGTTCTCTCAAGTATCGTCCTTGTTGTTGCACAAGAGGCACAGTGTTTGCGACAAACATGATCTTCTTGCCGTTACTCCTTACATGAAGCATAAAAATAAATAAATACCAATACCGTAGTTGTTAAAAAAATGAAATTGCTTATATAAGCATTTACTTATTTGCCTCTTTCAGATAATGCGAGATTGCCTGAACAGCAATGAATGTTTTCCCACATCCCGTGGGGAGACAAATTATAACGTTTTTCCGTAGCGCACATTCATACAGATAGGTCTGCAATAAATTAAACACAAAATTGTCAAAACTAAACACGAGTGAGTAGTGGACATTTGCGTATATATCTAGTTAATTGCATTGCATATTTAATATACCTGATACTCTCGTTCCTCATATTTAATTCTACGTTGTTCTTCAGTGGGTGGGGCTAGTGCGGCCAAAACTTCTGAACATGCAAAAAATTCAACTTCAACTTCAAAATTGAAGCTTGAACCGATAGAGATAAATAATGTATAATATGTAATACCTTGCTCTTGCACGTCAGTTATGTCCATTGTACAGTTCAATGCGGCTTCGCTCTTATGTTCTTTCAAATTGCAATCGAGAAGATGCTAGGAAGGAGGAAGTTGGGTACTCTGTGCTCGACAATCACAACTCAACCTGGGAGACACAATTGAGACATAATTGCTTCTGGAAACGTTTTGCTTATTATTTTAATATCAAGAATGATGGAGTTGCGCAAGTTAAAAACAATATGCACACCTTTCCTTAACACATATTTGCAGGAAACGTTTGCAGTAAAAAACACCACGTAGTTGTATCAGCAGCATTTGCGGAGTTGTTATCCGGTCTGGTCGCAGCAGCAAGCGAATCGGGAGATATGCTGTATCCATGGAGATATCTATTCTATCGGAATTTGCATATGATAAGAGATTTTGACAGTCGGAGTCAGCACCAACCAAGCCGAATGGCAAATGTGCAGATGTCCAAAGTGAATTCGCACCAATGGATGTGTTGAGATTGTGGGGCATCTTGTCAAACGAACCAACTTTCACCGAGAGAAAATTTCCCACCTTCTTTCCGCATATTAACATCAGAATAATTGTGAATTATACTGAATTAAAGTTTAACAAGGATGGGTTGAAAAGTTTCGAACGTTGGTGTGCTCATAAACTCATATTCACGTACTTCATTCAATATATGTGATGTCAGGTGTGAATTATTGAATCAAAAATTCACAACAAACGATTTGTCATGTGAGCCAGAGTGCATAGAGAGATTGATACCATCATCAGCAGGTCAGAGATTATATTGTGGGAGTATGCATAAAATGCATTGCATTCGTATTGCATGTTGTGATACAAGTCAGTTTAAACTTTTCAACTATAATGAGTAATAAGTAATTTGTTATCGTCCACTCCAGCAATGTAAACAGCCTTGTAGAAGCTGGAAAATTAGTACATTACAATTAGTACGTAATAGTAATAACCACACACGGAGATTTTAAGGCAGTAGTCAAATAAAGTGGTGGTTGTGGTGTGGTATACTTTCTATTGATTACGATTAAAGTAAAGTATTGCTCTTATTGTATAAATACTTTTAAAGATTTATAACTGAAAAATTTTGGTATTTTTATATAGAGATTTTTGTATCGAGAAGCAAAGCAGAGGGATTAGTTACATATATAAATTAATAAAAGAAGAATGGAAAACCTCTTGGATAGATCTTAAACATCAAGCCTCAAGGATTCAAAAGTGAATATACTACATAATCTATTATTATTACATAATAAGGTATAGATATTTATGTATGTAACTAGATATTTCGACTCATAAACTTGAATTCCCTGTCCTTCATGTTTGCAGTAATAATATGAACTGGTTATTTCCAACTTTTAGATTTTCATTCGACTGAATGGATATGCAGAAGAATCTTCAGAATAACCTTGGTCTGATTGAAATTCATCAATTAATCTAAAATGACAACAGGAGGATTTCAAATGTCTTGGACGACGATCTGTGCGCTTATTTTCTGCGCGTTTCTACCTTTCGTGACACCAAAAACTCGCATCGAAGTCACTTCAGACCAACCTGTGCTTTTGGGTTCCAATGTGACCTTCAGACTAAAGTTATACAACGTCGATCAAGAATCTTACGACGTTTCTTGGGTAGAGTTAGGGGACGCATTGTATCGCCATAAAGTTGAAGTTCTCAACAAAACAAATGGTTATACATCAAACTGGACGCTATGGTACTTGGACGAAAAACCTAAAGAGGTCACAGATGATGCACCATATTTAAATCCAGGCACATACACTGTAGGTTAATTTATGTAATATTAAGTTGGTTTATACACTTAACTAAACATAAAACTTCAAAATTAAGGTAACTGCTGCCGTCTCCTATACTACAATTTTTTACTTTGTCAAAAACGTGGGCACTGCGGTCACATATTTTGATGTGATTCAAGAATTTGCTGGAACTTTGGAACCTCAGCAGCCGGGGGTAGTTGTGGTAAAAACAGACCCAAATTTCGTTAGCACCTCCAACGAGACCACTCTCGTTACCAAATTACACGACCCCTACAACTACTTGGCAAAGGGGGCTAACGTGACATGGAGCTGGTTCAATTCAACATCTTTTATTATGAACACCACCACGCCAAGTTTGAAGCAGAATATAACAAAAGAAGGAACGTTCTACTATAATGTGACAGTTTCTGGGGAATTCGACAGTTCACTAAATCCCAACAAGACTTTGATAAGACGGGGCAGTTTTGAGACTAACGTTGTTGCGAAAGGTGCGTATTATTATACTACTTCCATCCATTTAATTAAGCTCGATTTCAATTATGCCCTTCCCTGCAGTGCCCATTTCCAATTTTACCGTGGCCGGAGAAAAATGGTTTCCTCATGGTCGTTTACTCAATCTTCACGTTCAGTGTGATGGGTCCAAACCGTATACATATTGCATTCAGATGCAGCCTGGAGCATATAACATGACTGGAAACGAAACATGCATTTCTCCAGGTAGCGTTTAACTTAAAATTCAATTGTACCCTTTCCACCTAACAGACTATCTACCCTCTTGATTCGGGCTAAATACTCGTTAACTAATCATAAAGTCATTAACCATTCATACTCCATGAATTTATTTAAATCTTTGTCCATATGTTCATCCTCCTTTTGTATCATTTAATTTCTGCCAAATTGTTAATACAAACAAGTTGTATTATACAACAACGGATAATATAACGCATGCACAATCTTATCCAACCTAGCAAGTTTGGATGTTTAGTATGCAATTAATACTAAGAATTATCGTATGGGTTTAATAATTAGTAATAATTAATTATCGTACGTCGTTTGCGTACATAGTTCCAAAAATAATAATTTCCTCGCTTTCTCATATATAGAAGTGACGACCGTTTGCGATATTCCATATGTTTGGTACTTTGGGGAACCTGGACTTCATTCATTGGTGATCATCATGGAAAACGATATCTCAAGAATTATGAATCGCACACTTGTGAATGTACGTCGGTGACTTAACTTGCAATGTTTACCCATGTGCTTTTAATTGTAGTTTACTTTGTATTTTTCCACAATTTTTCTAGGTGTACAAAGTTAGCAAACAGCAGCCGCTGTCAATTATTATTGTCCCCCTCACATGCACGCTCATCGCTCTTGTAATGATAATATTTGGGATTGCCTTTTTCTGGGAAAATCGAGCCAGATATTCTGTTGAGGTTGCCGACTTTGATTTTGGACAACATGAAGAATTTCCTTACAAAACATTTGTACAGCGATTAAAGGATGCGCTCACGGCTTCCTCGTCATCTTCCCGACAAAGGCTATACAATTCTACAGACGATGACGCCATATTGGGTGGAAGAAGGGCTTCGCAGTTTTGTCACACTGATGATTGATCTATTGATTAAACCAAACGAAAATTCTTATGTTAATTTAAAGTTAC
Organism: Folsomia candida; assembly: GCF_002217175.1. Classification (NCBI taxonomy): domain Eukaryota; kingdom Metazoa; phylum Arthropoda; class Collembola; order Entomobryomorpha; family Isotomidae; genus Folsomia; species Folsomia candida. Next base: position 19,557,169 of record NW_019091193.1, on the reverse strand, counting down.
TAATTTATTAAACGAATAGTTTACGGAAGTATAATTAGTTGTACACATTAAAGACAAGTTATTTTGCGGAATTCCAAATAATATGTAATAACAAAAACTCCAAACTCTCTAAAACATTTAAGAGTCATCCATCTTTACATTAGTCAATGATTTTGTTAATGACGTTTCCGCAATTATATCGTCCCTGCATTTTGAATTCATTAGTTCTCGTCTAATTTCTGGAGTAATTTGCTGGTGAGAGTGAGATCTTAATAGGACCAAAAGTGCCTCTTTTTGTTCTGAACTCATATACTCTTTGTATCGTTGGGTAAAGACGAGCATGGCCTGGTGCCACAACACTGGGAGAAGTCGTTTGTCCTTTTCGAATCTGTAAAATTATAATAATATAATCAAACCGCTAGTAAGTAATACCAACTTTCCGTAAATGATTTTAATATGTGTCGTACTTTAGAAAATGGAAAACTACAGCGTCAATAACACGGTATGGTAGGGCATACTTCTTGTCCAAAAATATTCTCAAAAAAATAGAATTTGATCCAGAATAGTCCATTTCCGCAATTTTTAACATGGCTGCAGCTGAATGTAGCAAGGGGACTGAATTCTTGGCTAACACTGATCCGATAATTATAGCCTCTCGGAGTGTACACGTCCCGCTCTGTATATATAACAAATAAACTTAATAATTTCGCTTTGGCGATAAACTTAAAAACATCCGCAAATCTCATTTGAATTAGAAGGAACTCAAGACGCTATGAAAATAAAACACTTACTTCGCACAGTGGAATAAGAATTCCTTTCATGAATGCTCCAGGTTTAAACAATGCTTTACGCAAAGCTTGATACAAATGAAAGTTTAATTTTTTATATTCTGAGATATCATCGCGCACACGAGGAAGCAAAACCAAGTTGAAGAACCGCTGAGCCATCTTTTCTTTTAGGTTGGAGGTGAATATTCGTGTTGCCTGATACATTGCTGCGGCAGACCATCCATTTGGATCTGAAAGCGAAAATATATAAGTATATTATATAATTAATACTTACAGTGTAACGCTCCCTATTCTTTTATGGGATTGCGTGTCCTGATTCACACCCACTTTCGCGGATGCCCCTTTTCTTTGTGATGTTGTGCAATAAATTTGTAGTAGAAACCAATCGAGGCGAGATACATATGAAAACTAAATCTATGTATTTTGAATCCCTTGACCTTTGAAATGCTGATGTCACATTTGCATCAGCGTTCCAAAGGTTGCAACAGAAATTATAAGCTAGATAAACGACAAATTAATAATGCTTACCTGTAATATACAAAATTTGCTCCCAATTTGTCAGACGTGGGATTAATTTGAAGGCCTTTGGTAGCTTTCCGTTTCTATACTTGGTAAGAACATCTCTAACACCTTCATACATTGCTTCAACTCTGGGATCCAGTTTTTGCATAACAAGTCCTGTGCAAATTAAATTATCAGTTATTTACAAAATAATATAGTAAGCTAGACAGAAGCCTAACAAAAATATATTCACCGGCATCAGACAATTGTGTCTCAATTTCTGTCCTTTTTTCTGTCAATTTCTCCATTAAAATTTCGCCTAGTTTTCGTGCAGGTTCAGGATTTTTGTTCATGAAACGCTCCAATGCAAACTCATCGTCTGGATCGATTTGCTATAATTACAAAATTCTATGAATTGTATATCAAAATTCTTAATTATCCGCCGTAGCTTGTACGTGTATCTTACAATTTCTTGTGCAAAATTTCCTTCGTCAGCTTCATCATCATCAGAAGCTGCCAACTCATCTTCATCCTCTTCAGAGTCTTGGACTTTGGGTCCTCCTCCCAGATTGAACTTTGCTTTCGATGTTCTGCTAGATTTTCCCCCAGCAGTGGAGCGACCCCCATCATGACCTTCTTCCACTTCCGCTAGCTCATCCTCCAACTGTTGCTGCTGTACGCGAGCCTGTTTCAACAACTTCTTGGTCGTTTTGCTATCCACGAACTGCTATAAATACAAAGGCAATAAGGTAAACAAAATTAAAATATGCACATTACGCCAAATTCGCTGTAAATTCATTATAAATTTAATCATTGTTGCAGTTCTTTGTTACTTCTGGCTCTTCATCAATTCCTACAAGTTGGCTAGATTTCGATGTTGGAGCTCCATTGACGTATCTATCAGAGTGGATCTGATCACCAAGCGAAATTCTTGATGACGACGACGCCCCACCACCCGATTGGGCGATTGGGTTGTCTCTCAAAGCTTTGCCCACCTTGTCCCGCTTGTGCTTTCCCATGTCTACCAAACACTATATTATGTTGTTTCAAAAGAAATGTATATTTTTAAAATCCGACTGTAGACTTAAAAAAATAAATGTGATGATGATGAGGAATAGGATGAGACGGAGAGGCGATATGTTGTTGCTGCAGCACGTGTTGAATCATTTGAATCTAGCTTCCCACAAGTCACATACTCGATGTGCCCATTGCTCAGATGGACTCATCTGAGCCACCGAGTCTCAATTTCCTCAAAGTTCAACAAGTCGTTAGTCGATGCAACGATTATTCCAAGTATTCCAATGATTCGAAAATGCCAAAAATGAGGAAGGTAACAAACTGTGAACCACATTCACGCCACGCACAAAAATATTTTGTAACAATAGTTCTTTATTTTAATTTTTATCTATGATGCAAGAATATTGATGTGTATTGATTTAGAGGGTACACAAGATTAACAAGCAGTTTTGTATGAGCAGTATATTATATATATAACTTGCAATACAGCATTACCTGATTTTATTTAGATAAATTACATGAATGTTATGGTTGAACCTTACATCACATTTTGTTTAAATCGTCCAACTAATTCGCGAGATATAATATGTTTCTGGATCTCGGTTGTTCCCTCATAAATCTTGAAAATCTTGGCGTCACGCATCAACTTCTCAACAGGGTATTCCGTATTGAAACCATTTCCACCAAATATCTAAAGGAAGCCAAAATATGTTGAATTTTTCACTTTATTCATTACTAACTGTTGATGTAAGTTGTTTACCTGAACAGCGTCTGCGGCTGCCTTGTTTGCTGTCTCCGCAGCGATGGCTTTCGCGATTGACGCATAATACGTGTTTCTTCGGCCTTGATCTAACTCCCATGCGCCTCTCATAACCATTAAACGAGAAACTTCGACACCTATTGCCATATCCGCAAGCATATGAGCCACTGCCTGGAAACCAAGAAAGGAAAGAGAATGGATATGTTATTAACCCATCTGATCATTATTAATTAGCTCAATAATTGACAATAATACCTGATGATTGATAATTTCAGTTCCAAAAGCCTTTCTTTCCAATGCATATTTTGTGGCTTCGTCTAGTGCTGTAATCAAATAAAAACTTAGTATAGAGTGCTAATAGAAAACTGCAAAAGATGCATATCAAAATTGACTCCTCATTTCACCCATGCTACATGTAAAAAATTTCAACTTGATCATGTAAGTTTGAATCAAACAGACAAACGAGCCATGATTCGAGATAAAAGGACACATTTACAAACTAGTGTATTGTTGGCGTACCTCTTTGTGCGAGACCGACGGCTCCTGCTGCAACCTTCGTAGAATAAAATTAAGATACTCATATTGCCACGAACTCCGGATCTTAAAAACCATTAAAAAGCGCACTTACTGGAGGTCTGGTTCTATCGAAAGCACCCATCGCTATCTTAAAACCTTGGCCCTCACCTTAAAGAAACATACAGCTTTCATTATTCACCTTACAAGTCGATATGTATGCATATATGTAAAGGAACGCTGGCTACAAGTTTCATTTTATTTTACTTACCCATGAGTACATTTTCTTTCGGAACTCGCACATCTTCAAAAGTAATTCCCCTGGTATCACTGCATCTCTGCCCCATATTAATCTCCTAAGCATACAAATAAAAACAATTACATTACTTGTCCAATTTTCGATTTACGTTTGCTCCGTCATTTTTCATTTGGATTATTTACTTTTCTGCCCTTTGTGATTCCAGGAGAATCACCCTCAACAATGAACCCAGTAAATGCCTTTCCAGCTGGGGCCTTAGGGTCAGAATTAGTCCGAGCTAAGACAAAGTACCACGACGCATGACCTCCGCCAGTAATCCACATCTTCTGACCATTTAAAATATATTCGTCTCCTTTCTTTTCGGCCTGTAATGCAATGAGCATTTTAGTAATGGAATGAGTATATACTTCTTTACTCTCATTGCTCAGCATTGAGACAACACGACAATATAATAAAGCTACTTTCTACTGATACTTATAATAATTATTATACGTTACAATTTAAGAAGCTATGCTGAGGAAGTGGAAAATAGTATGACCTTTGTCTTAAGTCCTGAAACATCAGATCCTGCACCAGGTTCCGTTACGCAGTAAGCCTATATCACATAAAAAATAACCACATCATGCATTTAAGTTAGTATTTAATGATTGGTGATAACATTTAATTAAAATACAAATAATTAACCTACGGCAATTAGAGGCTGTTCAATTAGCCGACCGAGGAACTTTTTCTTCTGTGCGTCAGAACCACCGAAGAACAACGGAGATGACTAATAGAAACAACAAATTTATTACAACAAACAACAATAAATTTATTGATAAATTGTATTTTACAATGAAACCTTTAGAGCGCGGAACTGTTACTTACCGCTAAAGAATTTCCAAACGCTGAAATAAATAATAATATTGTTACACAATAAGGTCATGACCCTAATTCATTGTTTGCAATAATACATCATAAATAAGTTACCAGCAGTCAAAATTCCACTGCATCCATATGCAATTTCTTCAACCATGAGACAACTATCAAGGCAGCCCAGCCCAGGACCACCTGCAAAGTAACATTTCTAATGCATAACCATCATTTTGTGGGCATTTAATTACTAGGCATACCATATGCTTCAGGAACCATAGGGTTAAGAATCCCTAAATATGAATTAACAATTTTATTACGCAAAACAAGATAATAAAATTAAAAGATATTAAAAATACCTAGTTCCCATATCTGAAACAAGTTTAACATGGTTGGTTTTTAGCATTTTATTCATCTCAATTGATAAATTAAGTATCACTTAAGTTTTATATTAAGTATCACATCACCTTCTTAATAATTTCCCAGGGGAACTCCATTGTACGGTCAAATTCCGCTGCGCGTGGGAGAACTTCCTCTCTTCCAATTTTTCTGGCCAGCTGTTGAAGCTCCTTTTGTGTATCACTAAGTTCTGCGTGTTCACATTTTTAAATAATTTTAAGAAATAAATTTTCCTAAAAATATTAAACCATTTAATATTCAAAGCATATTGCATATGTACCGTACCAAAGTTGAAGCCAAGATCGGCAGCAGGACTCGTACTGGAGGCTCTGCATGCTGCTAGTCGCAGCATGGATTGGACATTTTTCACCGACGATTTTGCTAAATTCATCATCTGTGCAACAATACAAAACAACAATACAACAAACTAAGTATTGATTGAATATAAAATGGTAAATAATCAGAAACGAAAAGTTTCATTACTACAAACCTTTATGATTTAGTTAGCTAGATCAGCCTCTTGGAATATAAAGTAAACCCACCTTCACGTTATATAATTACTAAAGTAATTAAAATAATTTATCTAACTGTTGCACTGGATGGACTGCTTTTCTGATGTTTTTATTTTTGTGTTTTGGACTTTGACATTGGACTTTGGTTGAGCCGCAGGGGCACCGTGACTCCTTTCCTCCTTCAGCGCCGACCAAACAGAATGACAAATATGCAGCTTTTCAAGTTGTGAATCAATCACAACAAAACACGAAAACCATTATGAATCATTTCGTAAATTGACACTTTTCAATTGTGAATTGTGAGTAACGTCGAGCGAGATTAATTAAATACGATTTTGCTGCAAGCTAGATTGATTTCGAGGCTATATTTACACAGTAGAATCAAATTCCAAGAGAGTAAAACTATGGCTGATCGCCTCACTCAATTACAAGATGCAGTTAATGCGGTAAGTATTGTTTCGTATTTTATATTTACTACTAGTTTGTAAAGAATTCCAATGATTACTGCACTTCTTGCAAATATTCCGTAGGTGGATACAATAAGGTTAAAATTATGGTTTTGGTCGATGAATATCATTTTGTTTCTTTTTCATATTCCAGCAAGCAGATAATTTTTGCAATAGTATTGGGGTTCTGCAGCAAATAGCTACTCAAACCAAATTTCCGGATCGTGGGAGCAGTAATCAATCAGCGCCTCAGACATCCCAGGAAGGTATGACAAATAAAATGAATAATACCACCCATTATTTTTAACTCATGCTATATTGCATATTAATTATGTTACAGATTTTACTCTAACGTTTGCATCCTTGATTGCAAGATGCGCCAAGGATATAGATTTTCTAATCGAATCTCTGCCCAGCGAGGAATCTTCGACCGAATTACAGGTTCATCTAAAGTTTAAAATACGGTTGGTTAATATACAGCAGTATAATTGATTCATTTTGCTGATATTTTTCATCCACAGCTTGCAAGCTTACGTCGACTTGAACAAGAAAATAGTGATGCCGCAACGAAATTAAAGGAGGTCATTGGACGAGGTGAAGCACTGTTACACCGTGTGCAATCTGCTCTTACAGATATTTCTCAATCGCAAATAGAAATGCAAAAATTAGAAAATGATCCCAATTCTGTTCCTGATGTCCTTTGATTCTAACTTTGTTGCTTCTGTTTGTTTATACTGTGACTTTGGTTATAGAAGTAAATAGCATATAATATGTACTAAATAATGATAATTTAATTTGATGTTTTGTAAAATACGATAAGTTGATAGGTGTAAGTGCCGTCCAGTTATTTGGTATAAACAAACAATGTCATTGTTTGTCATTGTTACAATGAAGTGCATTATTATGTTGCTGATAGTATTCAACCTTGATAAAATACTTCCAATTACTGTAATCTTCCAAACGACGTTATCTCTATTTTCTTAACACCTTAAACCATATCAGTTTTCATAAGAACTATATTATTGCATACACATATATTCGCATTCCAAATAGTTCCACATTAATTATAAAAATTAAGAAATTGACATGTCGAATATTTTCAAGGTAGCCGCTAACCGAAACTATGAGAATTCTTCAAAATTCAATCATGTATTTTATTTGATGTCTTTCACCTTATCTAATTTATGTATCGATATTTATTTAATATAGTTTATACAAACCTAAATAACGTTGAAGGTTCCAGGAATCGATTTATACTTGATACAATTAAATTCAAGTTACTAACAAATCAGTGAATCAGCATTGTCTATAATACACTGTATGGATATCGTATTAGCCAAAGTAAAAAATACAACGGGAGAATTAATTTTCATTTAAATAACTTAGACCCACGAAGTCCTTTTTTGATAGTTTTCTTTGCAGGAGTCCTTTCGCTGTTAAGACCTTCACGCGAGTCTGCGATTATATCATCAGCATCCACTGGATTGACTTTTACCGTTTTCTTCAAATTAGCGATCTACAATTAAAATTAATATGTACAATGTGATTCTCATTGTCAGTAATAATAGTACTAAAATAATTTTAAAGGATTGGGGTTTAACTAACGTCTTGTTCAAGTTGTTCCTTTCTATGCATTCGATTAACTCTTTCTGAGCTGGCACGATCCATTTGGGTCTGCAGAGACCCCAAAACATTGTCACAGGCATCGCACCAGGCCTCCAAAGTACTTATTATGGTGGGAACATCTTCTTGGCGAATATCTCTTCCAATAGTATTATCAACTTCCAATAGTGCACTACGTTGGTCCAGTTTTCCCTGGATTATTTCTAATGAATCATTTTAGAGAAAGATTAGCACATTATTAAATTAAAATGGAGGGGTACTAATTATGATTAATGGCTGTATAATATGAAGTGAAATGCTATTTAAATACCTGCATAGATTGCTTCGATGATGAGATCCTCCAACTCTCTGATATCCTCAATGCTCAACTCTTCCTGAAGAACTTTGTACGGAATACATTTATCCTTTTCCGACAAAGTCACGATGGTCAGATATTTGAGCTTTTTTGCTTGGGTAGCACTAAGTTCAGGTAAATTCTTTGTCACCTTCTCGTTCACGTAGTCTTTGAAAGTACCATACGCAAAAATATTGAGCAGGTCCCAACAGTTTCTGAAATCACTGGTTTGCAACTGAAAATAACAATTTTTAACAAAATATAATTATTCATAATTCTTTCTAATCGTCTTTCGACAAACTACCACACTTGTAGCTTTGTGAATCGAAAAACTCGAGCACACTTGTAAGTTGAGTTTGCCGTACCGAACCGAACCGAACCAGTAAAATTGAAAAAACTTGTCGTACCGAACCGTACCGAACCAGTAATTTTTTTGAGAAAATGCCGTACCGAACCGTACCGAACCAGTAATTTTTTTGAGAAAATGCCGTACCGAACCGTACCGAACCAGCAATTTTTTTTAAAGAATGCCGTACCGAACCGTACCGAACCAGTAAAAATTATAAAAGTTGCCGTACCGAACCGTACCGAACCAATTTACAAAAATGTCCGTACCGAACCGTACCAAAGCCGTACCGAACCACTTAGATTTAAACATTTTCTCTTACAAAATGTACTCAATTGAAAAGTTGATGTATAAATATCTCAAAAGACCCCATACCGTACCGAACCGAACCGAACCATTAACATTTAAAAAATTTTCCGTACCGAACCGTACCGAACCAATAAAAATTAAAAGTTCGCCCGTACCGAACCGTATCGAACCAGTAAAAATTGAAAAGTTCACCCGTACCGAACCGTACCGAACCAGTAAAAATTAAAAAGTTCGACCGTACCGAACCCGTACCGAACCTGGTTCGGTTCGGTACGTATATTTTCCGTACCAACTGGTTCGCCGTACCACCAACTTACAAGTGTGAACTCGAGCCGATCGGATCGGGATCAGCTCACGATATTTTCGAACCAAGTAGCTTGTAGATCGACTCACGAAGCAAGTAAAAGTTACAAGTGTAGTGTACAAAACTAGAGACAGGACAGAACAGACACATCATTTTGCATTTACGACTTAAAATTTGACAGGCATACCTCCTTTATATTGGGAATGTCCATTAGCTCACTAAAAACGTATACAGCCGGAGCTTCCAATGCTTGTTTTACCAACTCTGCAGCTGCTAACCCCTTGGCTCCCTTGGCGAGAAGAACAAATTGTTCCATCGGATTGGATCCAGATTGATGCTTCGTTTCCACCGTCATCTACTTTATTCAGTAATTCAGTAGCAAACTTAAATGAACAACTAACGTAATAGCATGATTCAAGATTTGTGATATAGTACAACAACTTACTTTATCTGCTATTTTTAAAATGTTGCTAATTTCAAATTTTAGCTACAAAATGTGAAATGTTCACTGAATGCCGAAGTAAACGAGTTGCATTTTGTTGTTGATTTCATAACTCCCTCCCTCCTTTGCTAGTCTTTGTTTGCTCGAGACTCTCATGCAAAAAAATCATAGCCCACAAAATTACATTTCCCGTTATCATCATTAAACATCATCATCGCTAATTTCACTAACTAACTTGACAACTCATTTTCCATGCATGTGGGTCATTCTTCAGACACTCAAAGTGCAAAATTATTTAGATTTGTTTCGGTAAGAAAAACTCTCCTCTTCTAGTTCTTATAAATCTTTCGGTGATTCCTTTGAGTTTTCCTTTCAGCTTTGAATAAGATGTCTGTCGGGTCAAGTTTCCTTATTTAACTTAATTCAATTCCGTGGTTTTGTAAAAAAAAACAAAGCACGTTTTTCCGTTTAGATGAAAATGAAAGTTCATTTTCAAGTTTTCAAGCATTTGTTTGCTTTGCTAACGATTTTGATCCAGATCGGTGAAGGGATCATGGTAAAACACAATAATTACGAAGATTCTTGGTTAACAAAATTAATAAAAGATTTGCCAGTACAAAAGCAGATAAGGTACGCAAGCATAATTTAGTACTATTAACTAACCATTCGTGTGAATCAAGAAGCATTATATTGTCCAGATGGAGGCAAACGGAGAAGTGCAAATGCGGACTCACTCACAAAACAAACCACAGCGAGCGAATTGTCGGAGGTTTTGTGAGTAAAAACGGTGCTTGGCCATGGATGGGAGCTATCGTATACGTATGATGAACATATATTATTTCAATATATGCTTCTATTATATTTACTTCCAGTGGCTTTTGTATCTGATTATTTATTCAGATGAGAGATTCCACCCCAAAAATTGTGTGTGGAACATCAATAATAAATCGCCGTTATTTGATAAGTGCGGCCCACTGTGGAGAGTACCTCAAAACGCAGGGAATGGACAAATTTCAAGTCTTTTTGGGAACAAATGACTTAAATGATAAGGATGCCGTCGTTCCGGAATTAGAGGCCATCATTATGCATCCAAAGTAATATTACATAAGATACTATAAGCATCTATATGGACGTACATATATATGTTACCTCTGTCCAGATATGACACGAAAACGAAAGTATACGACGTTGCTCTCCTAAAATTGAAAACTCCACTGAAATATTCGGCCAGAGTTTCTCCTATTTGCATTTCCCCACAGTCAGGAGCACCGTATAAGGACAAGGAAGCCATCGTCGTTGGATGGGGCTCGCTAATGTTTGGTGGGGTTGCAACAACAATGCAAATGCAGACAATGGTACATGTAATAAATGTTATTTTTTGAATATGAAATTGCATATGTGACCGTTATGTCAGGTAAACGTAACCTCGAACAAAATTTGTGCTGAGAAATATTTAAAGTCCGAAGAACCTGTGCAGATAACTCCCATGATGATGTGTGCCTCGGCTCCAGGCTCAGACTCCTGTCAAGGTACGTACACACATACCTTGGCGTCGTCCTCCCTACTCAACAGTCAAATAATGTATTTTGATTATGAAAATCATGGTGCAATTTAGGGGACTCTGGTTCTCCATTGTTTCTGAAAAGGAAGGGAAAATCATCAGCCATTTTTGAACAAGTTGGTTCCATTTCCTATCGTTCTTTTATTAAACGGACTTTCTGGACACCAAACCATGAATGTTACTGATTATTGCAGATTGGTATTGTTTCATTTGGCTCTGGCTGTGCAGACCAGAGATATCCAGGAGTTTATGTTCGCTTGGGCAAAGTACTGAGCTGGATAAGAACAGTGACTAACGATGCCGTGTATTGTAACATGAAGTGAAATAATATGTTTATGAAATTAACTGGCTGCATTTATATTTGCATTCACTAGACAATTCATTATTTAACATTTTTTTCAAATTCGTGTTCGATAAAACTGTTGAGAAAAATTAATTTTTAGTCGTTCATTATACATAAAACCGACGAAATTAAACAAGTTAATTAGCCAGCCATTCTTTAGTCATGGTTCCCCCAAAATTGCTAAAAACTTATCCCCACATGGCAGGTATATATTCTACCAATGTACTGGTACATATATTAAAAGTTTCAGTACGAGTAGTTGGGTGCATATGTTGTACATAATTTGTAGCCCCATACGCACAACTTAACAAGTTCAATAGCATCGTTAATAGTTATTATCATTCACATGTGATATCCACTTATCCTCCGATTTTACCCACGAATTCTCAGAACAGAACTACACACAAGTGTATACATATCTATACGTTCCCCTTCTCACTTTCACTAGAATCTTCCTTATCCTTAGTTTTACAATCTAATCAACATTGGATAATATGAAAATTCATGTTAAACCTAATGGTGATGTGAATCCGGATGCATATTACTTTGATTAAACATAATTTTATGTCCGTAATATTCACAAAACCATTCAAAATAGCAATCATCACTGATTATTTGAGAAAGTTTTCATATGTTGTGTGTCTCATTCGTGAAAACAACTGGATAACATTAAGAGTTACACTTTTTTTAACATTTGTTCACACTACACGTAGAATTATCTTAACTATGCAAGTAAACTAATTTAATTTAAACTTAGCAAAAGATTACGCGTATCCTGAGGGTACTATAAATTATTAGTAGGTATAAATTATAATAACAAAGTATTTCTTCGCGTGAGAAATTTTCCTAAATTAAAAAAACTAAGTATTCGTAATACTCTACAAATTTACAAAGTGATTAGTGCTTGCATGAAATGTAATTCTCGGATGCGTGCAAGTACAAAATGTGTACATATGCACGATTTCAATTCATTCTCACAGCATACATATGATGAGCACTGAAGTTTTCAGATAGTGAAATCCATTGGAAAGTAAACGTTGGTTTGCCTCCAATTTGCAAACTGTCTTGACTTTTATTCAATTAGTTACTCGCTCCATAGTGAAAAGGGAATTAAGTAGCCAACAAAACAATAGCGGGATTAAGCTTGTGTAGGTGTTACGCGTTAAATTACGAATTATAATTAATTTGTTCAACGGCATTTTATAATGATGTTTAAAATACTTAGTTGTTGAGACGATAGAGATGAGAGGAAAGAAGCAGCAGGGTTCAAAAGACTGGCCCAGATCGAGGTCATAATGTCATTTCTTGCTTCAGTAATTACGCATATCATACACAAAATCTCAACTCTGTGGTAATCATAACTTGCAACAAAATGAAAGCAAAAGTAACGAGACAGCAGATAACATGAAAATCATAGGAATTATGTACATGAAGGACTATGTAGTTGGATTCTTTTTCACTACAAGTATCTATGTAATTAACAGTGAAGGTATTCATTCCGTAAACTGTCAATTATCACAGTGTAAATATGCACGTGGTTTAAACTTCAGAAAGGATAACGTATTTTTGTGTAAAATAAATCGAATTTATTGATGAATACTTGCTAAGACGGAATATTAAATCTTTTATGCATAAGGATACGCAGATCGTTGTATGATTAACCTGTCACAGTCATTTCCACGAAATTATGCAGATGGACCCAAATATGTGTGAACTAAAGCAAAAAAACTATCGTGGGGCTTTATACATGAATTTATGTGTTACGGTCCGAACAGCCGAACCAGCCACTTTCTCAGTGTAGGTCACTATGTTGTTTCCCATTTACTAATCTGTTTTACGAAAGTGGCATCAATATTCTGCATAAATCATTTAACATGTCAAATTTTAGCTTTCCCGATCAATTTGAAACACCAGACCAGTGCTAGTGTGGGTCACCTTGTTGAGTCCCCTGACAAAAATATTCAGTTAAAACGTGCATGGACTTCATGTTCTTTCATTGCATTACTTTAGAGCTAGCGTAATATACCTAGTTTAATATGCAATTCCTTGCCAAATTTCTTGTTTCTTTATAAAATTTGTTGGTGTCAACTATTCAAATGACACAACCATGGAACGGATCTCGCTGATTTATCTTCGAACTATCCTAAAATGTCAAGTTGATCAACGTAGGTTAAGTGGTAAATCTGCCAGTATGTCCCAGAAATACGAACCGACATAGTGGTCCCACAACCTACAACGATGACAAATCCAGTCGAACGTTTTTAAAATTACTGGATAATTACAGCATCTGATCGAACTTCGGTTTTATCGAAATCCAAGTACCCTAGCAAAATCTCCCGTCCAATATTCTCAAATATATGCGTCTCATATGATGGCTATGTACATATACATAGTGATATATGTGAGTATATAAATAACTTTCCGGTACTTTGCGGGCTTAGAAGTGTCGAAGAGAAGATTTCGATCATCAATGTCAAACTTTAACTTTACTTTAATGATAACTCTTTTAACCTTTGAGGGTCTGGCTAGTCGCTGTAACTTTCCAGCGTTTTTCGACTGCGAGATTTATACCACAATTTATATTAACTTATAGTACTCCAACCGACCCACCGAATTACCAAACTACACCCCATGGGCTAAAAAGTCATTACTGCCCAATCTGCCACCTGGTCGTACGACGTCCTAAAGTCGTCCTTAGGGTCTCCCAATGTCCGCCGAAAAGTCGTCTTTAGGATGTTCCCCTATCTTAATAGCATTGGGAACATCCTAAAGACGACTTTTCGGCGGACATTGGGAGATCCTAAGGATGACTTTAGGACGTCGTACGACCAGGTGGCAGATTGGGTGATACTGAACTTGTAATGCAACAGAAGTACTGAGACTTTTCAAAATAACGAAACCTGTGAAATGTGAAATTTATACTTTGTCATCTCCGTCGAAATCTCTTGTTTTACCAAACGAAATATTTTTTTATCAAAAATCAGAAAAGTTACACGCAAGCTTTGTTTTTAATTTCTAAAACTTCAATGTAAAGCGATATCCAAATATGCACCCATCCTTAATTTCTTAATCGTGCAGTGCGAGTTGAACATACGTATAACTTTTTTAGTGGTGGAGATATATTAAGCGATTATGTATCATTACACCAATTTCTCGCAAGGGTACGGATAGAAATCAAACTTGTCTCATCCTTGTTTTTTTCCTGTCGGAGGTGTGCAATAATAATATATCGTAATCCTTACCGTAATGACACACAACTTTACACGAGTTGCATGGATTTGCACTTTTTCTACAATATTTTCTAACATAAAAATACGTACTTTGCAACACATCATGGGAGTATTTGTGGCCGAGGTCGCACCAAATGCTATTTTAAATCATACACTCCATTAGCATTAGATTATTAGGTGATGATTTTGAACTTATGCTTATTAAATTAATTGACCCATTGCTGTGCATACCGGTCTCGTATTCTCACAGATAAATATTTTTGAAATAATAAGTTTCGCTATTTTCAGTTTCACATGCAGTCTCGAATAGTTAACTGAATTAAAAAGTTTACTCTCATACATTTGTCAATGAACTTGGTCACAAAAATAAATTGTAATATTTCAACAAGTGTCTTTGAAGTGTCTCCATTCCCAAAGTGCTGTCGATCCGATCATCATTTATTTTATTGTACTCGTCATTGTTAAGTTTTTATAAAACTGAAACAGTTGCAGAAAACATTATCGGGCAGATATTTGTAGTGTCGTGGTGTAGTTACAAATTAGCAAATGCAGAAGAATCGTCTTAACGAGTTTTAAAATATCCCTAAAAACAGCAACAACAAGAAGTAAATTTGTGTTCCGTAAATATCTAAGCCAGCCCAGAGGTTGAAGTTTTGCCTTGAAAGAGGAATTTGATGCACTAGCGTCATATTCAGTATCATCTTACATTTCATCAGTAGCTGATGGTTGTTGTTACTGATGACGAAAACAAGAAGAACGGCGTGACAGTAACCAACCGCACGTCGTATCGTTGCAAAAAATAAAAGTAAGTAACCCATGCAGCAACAAATCCTCTCAAAATTTGCAAAAATGCATAATGGGTGCATTCTCAAGAAATTTGGAAACCAAAGCTAAAGCCCAAGTTTGCCATTCACAAACTTTAACTTGATTATTTGTCGTTACTACTGTGCACTGGATTTGGTTTAAGGCAATCATGAATATGCTGATGTAGCTTTGTTCATTTTCTATTCTGTGAATTGGCAAGTTTCACTAATTTCGTCGCAGAAATCTTGTGCACATCACCACACTTGAAACCATTTTAAATGTTAAATAGTGGCTGCTTGGTGACTTATTTACTTCCTTACCATTTACCTGGCAAAAAGGAAATATAATTATGTCTGGTGTAAATGCGTAGGCAATTGACTTTTGTAAAATCGTTTTCAATTGCTTGGAAAAGGCAATTGATAAAAATAATCGCAATTTGTTAAGCATGAACATGAATGGTTCAGTTTGGCGGAAGCTGTAGCGTAATGTGCATTCTTTTTGACATTTTCTATTATATTTACTATAGTCGCCAAATTTTTTGTAAAGGAGTAATAAGTCTCGCCTAGTGTTTCTGAAAACTTGGAGCTCATAAACTTAACTGAGGTCGATAGTATCATGATAATTACTTGCACAGATTCTTAATTATTAGCGAATAGATAATCTGCATATGCATAATTAATTTATCTAATACGATATCGCGGTCCTCCTAAATTGCAAGATGCAAGTAAAAATGGAACTGTCTTTGCGCTTGCTGGTGGTAATCCTCTCTCACCTCTATGCAGAGCAGAGAGTGAAACAAGCAATTCATTTATGGTCATGCCAATTGGCGATTGATTGTGATGATGGGGTGGCGCAGGGGGTACAGCGTGGCAAATGAACAAATTCGACCCAGTCATTCAGCAGAACATGGCAATCATGCTTGAGAGAGCGGATGTGAAACGTACAGAGATGAGATTCGCCGTAATTATGAGAAAAGTCTTCTCTTCTTGTGCGACTCCTACTTACTTATGTACGACTTATTATTTATCATCCTGAGCAAACGTGCGGTCAGTTGGTTGCAACAACCTGCAGTAGTTTTATGTAAGACCAAGCGTTAATTCTTGACCAATTTCACATTTGGGCGTTTTTACAAGTTTGAAAGATGAGATAAGCAAAAGAAATTCGAAGATGGTTACTGTTACAAATGATGGCGGAGGATGAACGTAGCAAATCAGATTAAATCCTTTTGATTGATGAATGAGAGAGAGAAGCGTGGATTCGGCCGAGTGGTTTTGTTTTATAAGCACAATCGAATCTACAAAAAATTTTCTAATGATCATGATGTGGTTGTTTGATGCACATTTTATATAATACGCATACAAGTTTGTGTGGAAATTTCTACAGATATGTGCTCTATTTTACTTATCATAAATAATGCTCTTAATATTTTTATGCCGTGGGGTGTAGTTTATCGACTTGTTATAATCCAGGTGTAAATATGTGTCTGACTGGAACTGGTAAATAAAATTACACGGAACGTGTTCAAATGGTATCATTTTTACGCGTTCCTACAACATAATGCATCTTCTAGTGATCTATTCTAGAGTTCTGTTATAAATGCACACTAAATATTTACTGTATTATGTGTAACCTTCACCTGTTACAAGACAGTGTCAGCAGGGAACAGGAAACAATTTAAAGATTGAGAGAGAAACACTACAACCTTGTCATAAATAATGCGGCCCCCTGTCCATAGATTTCACAAAATTTAGCAATGTTTATACTCTGTAACATTATCATTATTGTGTCGCAATTGTCCTTCCAAATTGTTCCCAATTAATTATTCAAAAACGATGGATTCGGTTCACCTCTATTTTCTGACAACTTTATAAAAAACAAGGGCAAGGTCGATGAAGTGCAAATATTGACGCTATATATGACATTTCTACTATTATTACACGCTATTTCACTACTATTTGCGCAATATAATGTGCATACAGATCATAGAAACTTAATATTACAGATTACAGATACAGATTTATATACTTTGGGAGTACTTGTCATGAGTTTCAAGTTTTGTAATGAAAAAACTTCTTACATAGAACCAAACTTTGCAAATTATCACGAGTGAAATCCCAGAAAACTCTCAGAATATTTGAAACAATATTTTTGACATAAAAAAATATATTATCTATGTTAATACAAATTTAAGTTATGTTGAGTATGAAGTAAGTAAACCTTATGTTGCGACATGGTAAGCAAAGTTAAAAATCTTGCAGCCAGCACAGCCAACCGCAGTTGTTTTACTGGTTATATATTTACTAACATAATAAATGACAAAATAAGCGTCCTTTTTGTAATATTAGGAGCTGGGTTCTCATCCTCAATTCCATTCTGTGTGTAAAGAAAGACATTTAAACCACTCATCATCGAAATGCACCAAAGCGAAAAAGTGGCAAATTCCTCTACAAGCTACCTTTTTGTTCAGAAATATGTCGCAACACACATACATTCATATTCACCAAGCACCAGTTGTATGTATTTATTTATGCGATGTTGACTGACTACAACACCCTGCAGTACATTTGTCTGAATGTGGATAATTGTACACAATTTCATTGTAAATATCATATAATTGTGAGCCCTGTTTAAATAGGAATTGCCACAATTAAGTGCAACTTAACAATGCATAATTTACGAGTATTTAAATATCATAAGTGGGGATGCACCCATTACCACGAGCTCACTTGCGCCACATCACTCTGTGTACGACGCAAGTATTTCACAAAGACGATGACGTACAATTAATCCGCATCCACACCTCAATTAAAAAGTGTAAAATGCATGCACATTGCGTCCATTTGAAAATAGCGACGCATTGAATTGTTTGTATTTGATTTGCACAGATTGGCTGGTGGTGTGAGATTTAGATGATGATGACAACAATCATATGCACAACAATGCATGTTCAGAATCATGGTTTTGGTTACTGCTACTTGTTCATATTGCGTACATCAAAGGAAAATACTTATCTTACTCTGAATGTTTGAAGCCGAGTTATAAAATTGCTTTGTTGATTGTTTGGGGGATTTGTTGTACATGTAATTGGGGTGAACTGCCAAAAGTGAAATCTTTATCATAAATCCATGTCTGTCACAATGATTTGCATAATATTGACTTATTTATTTGCAGGGTAAATCAGAAAACAGCAGAGCAGCAGCAGTGCGAAATGTCATACAAGTCAAAAAAGTTAAGCCAACTTCTTTTTCGGCGATCGAGCAGTCATGACGCAATGAATAATAAGCCTGCAAGGAACCAGATTTGCTATCAATATGAGAACCAAAACCTTTACGAGAATTTGGACCCCGGACCCACTGCTTCGGTAGGCCGTGGTTATGGAAAGGTTCGGCTAATTTGTATTTATTTCATTGCAAGCCTTCGTAATTTCTCTAAACGATACTCGACGGTTACTCGTCGTCATGCATAATAGTAAAAATAGCCATTGCCTGTGCATACATAATCGTCATGAATTTCACACCGGGTACACTGAGAAGTACAAATATTGACTTTCTGCGGTTATAGCTTCGGCAAACTGATTCCTAGATTGAGAATTTAAAATGATTTTAAGAATGTGCTGAGCGGCTTCTTTGTGTAAATTAATAGCCATAATGCCACAATGAGTTGATTGATGGCGTTACTTCTTGGGCTGTAGAATCTTGGTGACTTGGTTAGTTCATAAGACGGTCCATACTGAAGGCTAGAAAAAGGTATTAAATATGTTTTATGCATTCTGTTTATGAAACATAAAAGATTTTTTGAAGTCAAAAATGGTGGAAGATAGTCATTGGATATGAGTGCATTTTTTGCGAACCAAATAATGGTCATGCTACTGCTAGCACATAATTTGCAAATTGTTACCTCTTAAATTACAAATCATAAATTCAATTCTGCACGAAAAGGGACCAACAATGCTTATCATCCTGTCAGCAAACATCAGTATATTTTACCATATCACCACCATCCAAACCAGTACATACACATTCGAAGTAAAGACTGACCACCAGAACATTTTTTAGCTAATTCAAAAAGTAAAATCAAAATAATTCATATTTGCCCAACGGGCAACGATAATTCAAGCAAAATTATGAATCTGAACAAATCCATCCTTGTGTTTCCACTAAAGCCAATCTCACAGGTAATTGGTAACTTGGCGTAGATTTATTCAATTGCCAAGCGTTATTTGACAAGTATCGTCCAAGCTGAGCGTTAGCATAGCTTCTTAAACACTAGCACTAATTTTCGAAAAGCAAAAGTCAATTTTATTTTTAACAGAGAGCTTTCTCTTGCTCGTGTTTGTCATGCTATTTGTCACATGTTTGAATTAGAGGAATGGTCGTAAATAATCGCGTCACATTCTTTTTCTACTGTTCCATGTTTCATTTCTCTTTATTTCATTCACACTGATAATTGGGTGCTAATTGAGCTTTTTACGAGTTGTTATTGCAATACGGCAGTGCATGCATATTAGGAAACCAGAGAATATACGCATATGCTAGATATATGTACCTATTTACATACGTAGATACATATGTACATACAAATGCAGGTTTTACCTTTATACGTAACCGTAATCATGTTGTTTATTCATGTAATAGGAAGAAGACTCAGATGACGAAAGTACTCCTTTGATTCCAATTGCCATCCCTCAATTAGTGGAGAACAAGAGGAGAGATAACTCGCGGCCTGCATTTGGTCGTGTGGTTATCTTTGCTGATAAAGCAAATAAGAATCAAATACAGCGTGCAAGGAGTTGCAGTCCGACTGCACAATCGAGAAATAACATGATTGATGGTAGACCTCAAGGAATTTTAAAAACCTCCAAATCCAGTCATTCGACATTTCATTATGAACCCACCACGACTACTCGCATTCAAACTACTGAAGGGACATTAAATGAAAGGATGGACACCAGAAACATTGGGAATTTTACAGGAAAATCAACTCTGCAAAGAACAAAGTCAAATCCTGCCCCATCCAGTCTGAAAAGAATGGACATGAATAAGTCCATACCTGTTCGCATACCGAGTCCTCCAAAATTGGAAAATTGTCCTTCCGTTAAGCTATCTCGGTCTAATCCCCTTTTAAATGTTTCTTGGAACTGCCCTACTTTAGAGAAACGTAAGGAAATTATCCTCAACTATTTCAAGAATTTCAGTAACAGAAAAGACAAGCACCACGAAACTACTGAACCGATCTACGAAGAAATTAGAGAAAAATCCAAAGTCTTTGAAGGTGCAGATGATACCGACATGGATTCCCTTTTGAAACCGAAACTTTCCCCAAAGAAAGTTCGACTTAATTTACTTCCAACCTATAACGTAGGCGAGAACGTGTACCAGCTACCAGTTAACAGAGAATTGAATCGATCCACCTCATTCTCTAATGCACCACAAAACAATCGAGTTGAATATGCAGATTTTTCTCCAAATTCGAATAGAGATGGTAAAGATTACTACTTTGCTAATAAACAGCAAGCAACAAAAAATTATGATTCTGCTTCAAAAAATTTGGATCATGTAAAAATTTCAAATCAATGGATAATACCGGAAATTGTAATTGACGACAACAACAATAACAACATCGAAAGTAATAAAGCCAACAACAATATCAGACTTGGTATGGCTAATTTTGCAGCTCAGGTTGCACAGCAAGCAAAGGCTAATCTTTCTAAAAAGATCGTCGTAGGTGGTCGAAGCCAAAGTTTTAGCTTTGGGGAGTTGAGCAACAACTCGGCCTGCAGTTTGAACAATCTTGACTTTGATGATGTAAACATAAACTCCGACGACTTAATATCCAAAGTGGACGACATATATCTTCGACTTGACAAACGAGGCAAAAAGTCTGGAACCCCAACTACAAGGCTGCTAAAACGGAATCAGAGCCAAAATATCGAGAATAGATCGTTGAGAACAAGACGAGAATCTGATGACAACGCTCACATTAATGCTTCCACAAATATTGTCTCATCTTTGCAATCTTTTCTCGCTACCAAAAATTTTGTGTCACAAGTTGACTTATCCCTAACAAAGGAAAAATCCAAGCACTGCTCAATTTATGCAAATGCCAACATAGGGCTTAATTCTCCCTCGAATAGTGGGAGTTCCGATGTTGATATGAACAGTGATAAGGACGACAAAGAGGTGATGAGTAACGGAAATAATGCAGAGTTGTCTGCAAAATCTGAAGATTCTGAGACGGAGAGTGGATTTAGCATGGATTCAACTTGTGAGGAGGTTATTATTTTTGCCAAGGAGGACACCGTAACTACTAACCCTGTTACTTCTAATAATAAGAAGAAGCCCATTTCTGCATCAGAAGATTCTTGCTACTCTTGTACCAATTCTTCCAACTCTTCTTCTTCATCTTCTGAGGAGGAAAGTGAGAGTCGACGGCAGCAGCAGCAGAGATTCATTTCAACGGCAGCCCAACAAAATCCACCTTGCAGACCTCCTCGAGCCACCTCCAAGGCAAAACCTGCGAAGAAAATTACTCTGTCCTACGCGTCTCAAAGTCTTGACACCCAAGACACGAACGTGAACAGTAGCAGTGTCGTCGTCGAGGAAAAGGAGCAAGTTAGCAACAACTTTATTACGAACGTGAGCGTGGATAAAGATCAAACCGAAGGAGATATATCTCGAAATCAGAAAGAGTTCATCAATTTGACGGATTTCCCACATATTGATTTGCAGACCAGAAAAAAATCAATTCTCACAATCAGTGTCATTGATTCCACCCAATCTACCCCAACCTCGTATCCGGTCCTGATTGACGAGAAAGAGCAAGAAGGTTCACACATTGCGGAGAATCTCAGCAGTACTCAAAGCACCACAAATCCTGATGAGCCTTCTTCTCATCTCGGTTGCTTGAACTGGGCAGATTGGTACCGGTCTCTGAAAAAGGGAACTGTGCATTTGGATGACAGCAGTGTTCTTGTTACTCACCACACTCCCAAAGACAAAGGGAAACCGAGAAACGACGCTTTGTCTTCATCAGCGTCTGCACAAAAGAGCGGAACTGATTGTTATTGCTGCTCTGCCACTAGCTTTGATTTGGAAAATTTTGATAGCAAGTTGACTATTGGGAGTAGTGGTGGGAGGCCGTGTGAGAAAAGCTCGATAATCGAGAAGCCGCAAGGGAAACATTGTCATTTCTCTGAAGAGGACAACGTTAAGCAACAAAGCAGCACAATAAAAATGTCGGCTACCAGCTTAATGACACCCACCGCATCGATTCAAGGTATGAAACAAATACATAAGTTGAGGTGAAATTTGCTTTTGATTTAATATTCTTGTGCCCAAATATTTGCACAAAGATGGGTTGAATGCATATGCATGAGAATGAATTGTCATCTTCTTTTGATGAAGGATTGCATTTTTTGTGAGCTTACTTGTGCTTTCTACAATTTTCAATTTGTAGTGGTGGAATATTTTATAATGCAATGGGAATAAGATTTAGTAAAATCCACAAACAAACACATTTAATAATTTCACGAATATTTAAATCTTGGTGCCGTTGTGTGAATTTCCTTTGAATCCCTACAAAAGTACGCAAGCATAGTATTATAAAATAAATTAGATAGCTTTGACATCATCCCAAGAATCTTATAAAGTGAAGTCACAAAAACCAAAATGCATAGACGTAAAAATTCGCATAACGAATACGCGTAACGTTGAAAATTTTTCAACCAATTATTTCTCCGCCTGTTGACAGATGTAGAACATCTCCGAAATGTACTATTTTATGATTTCTGATTTTGTGCCACTAGTATTTAGAAATGATGACAATAATTAAATTTGTCTTATTTTTACACGAACAGGAAAAAGAGCCGGTGGCTTTTTGTTACGTAGTATCTTATTTCGGCGTTTGTGGTCAAGAACAATGAACATTTATATGAAATTGTTGCTATAAAAATATGCCTGATTTCCTAGTGGTGCTTGATTCTACCAATTAAATTATGGATTCTTGTGGCATGTATACTCATGTGCGATATATTTAAATATGTATGTAACCATTTTACACCAACATGCATGATTAACGGTTAGAACTATATTCCGAAAAAAATGTTTCCTTCATTAGTGAAGGTAGAAAGATATTAATTAAATCGTTAGGCTGTGAAGGCTCAACAATAAGATAAAATAGTTCATTAGAACATTCCTTAAGATTTGAACCAAAATCTGTTAAATTAAGCTTCAAAAATATTACAGAATCACAGATACAAACGTCAAGCTGAGAAATTTCAGAAAATTAATAGATAACTTCTTAGTATTATTTGTGCATGTACTGTAGAAAATATTCTTATCCTACTGACCGAGTGAATAATGTGTGCTACCCTTGATATCTCCAAAAATTGATTAGCTAGTGAGCCTCCCGGTAGAAATTGTTTGCCTTGATTTTTTTTTAATTTCTGTTCTTTTTTGCAATTAGTTTAATTGTCATACTCTTTTTGAAATTAATTTTTAATTGGCGGATATGTATGCATTTGTCAATGGGTGTACCAGAATTACTATTTAATGGTCCCACCGCCGTAGTTAATTCACTCACTTTTTGAATATACAAAAAGCACATTAGAAATATACTAACAATATGGCGAAAGACTCGCAGGTCTAAGAAAATTGATTTTTTCATTAATAAAAGATTTGACGATTTTCAACATTTTCATTATTGACGTATAACAGACTTGTGAGATTTTCTGTACTGCAGAAAGCTGTTCAAAACTACAGCTCAATTCCATTTGCAGGCTTCTATTGAAGATTCTTGTCTTGCAATGAGTATGCATATGATGATGGATAAAATTTATTTAGTAAGAAATAAATTGTTCCCAATGGACATTGAGGGGAATATCTATTTATTAATAACTTGAAATTACTGATTGCGTAATACGGATCAGTGTTATTTGAAATAAATGGAGTCCAAGTAAAGAAACAGTTTTAAATTCTTGTCAATGTTCTATATAATGTTTTTTATCTCAGGCATCAGATCAGATACACGGCACGTTGGGTAAATAATCGCAACGTGACACAAAAATCATAAGTCACCGATTTATGCTTCATGTTCTTATTGCTTGTACCAAATCTTGATTTGATTAGCAGACCGAACCCAAATAATAAATATAATAGTAGTGCATTCTTAAAGACGTGCGTTGTAACATAAATTGTGAGCATCCTTTCAAATGATCTATCTTGACACAACGTGACATAAAATTAGACTTACTGCTGCACATTTGTCACCGAGACCTGACACCATAATAGACACCATGGGCTACAGGAGCAACAATAAGGGCCAAACAGTATGGAATTGCTTTGTCGTGCCGTTTAATATCAATTAAACTTTGAAAGAGAAAATAATAATTTATGCGACATTTCATCGAAAATTATTTCAACCAATGGAATTTAAAATCAACGATAAGAATTTGGGTTTATTCAAGCAAATGCTGTTTTACATGTGATAAAATATTGAGGTCATATGGACTTGCAAAATTTTAATGGCATGTTCCAAGCCTCTGAAGAAAATGTTAGCAAAAATCGGGCATTGATCAACGAAAATTGATTGTCGTCAAAGTATATGTACATACTTTGTGTTAATATGTATGTAAACTAAAACTCCGACCAATGCATGCTGATACCATCAAAAATTAAGAGTGGAGCATAATGACGCCAACAACACTTAGGAAATTAGTAGAACGTGATAATAGCCAATTATAAGGTTACATACAATTTCTTGAGTTATATTAATGCCAAACTTATTTTCTCATGTATAATAATAGTCAAGTTAGAATTGCACAAAGGATAAGTGCATATGTAAATATATCATACGTAGCACTAATTACACGGTGTTTAACTGAAAGTGACAATTGTAAATAGAATAAAACTAGCACTCTATACATATGCACAAAATGTATGCATATATCGTACCCATGTCAATTTGGTGACATGACATATCATTGCTGAATTCCTCAAGTTTTGATGGTGACAATTTTAAAATTCAAGCTGGACGAAAATTGTAAACAACTTTAACACGGCATTATAATTCATATTATCTGAACACAAACGAAATAATATAAAGTGATCAATTAATTGACAGGAAGCAAGCCCCACCAAATCTGATGTAATTTAGAAAAGCATTCTAAGGTTGTTTCTCTCCTTGAAAATGTCGGTCAAACATAAGTTTATATGTATGCACATTGTATATTGCTGTTGGTATTGAGAATTTATCAAATTGCTAGTTTAAATTGATTTTCACGGTGACTGGATGAATAACAAAATGCAAAACAGCGCAGATATACACGAGGGCATGTATGCATATAAATCTAGCTGTTAAGATGAACTTTTGCATGGGATTCATTAAGATTACATCTTATTCAACACTTCATGCTGCACTGCATCCAAATTCAAGTTGACAACTTCTTGGTCAAATTTCACGCACCTTATTATTCCATGAAGTGTGATCCGATCTGATGAGTGGATGTGGAAATGTCAGCCATGCTATGTATACCCAGGCCATAAAATAGCTCAGCAATGCTGGTGGGAAGTGGGAATGTACAGAACAGCACGGACGGATTGCTGTAGTACAATTGCTGGTAAAGTGATTGGGGTGTGACGAATCTGTCAATAGAAATATTTTGCTGATGGACAGGTAGGTAGGTCGTCGGGAGAATCGAGATGGAAGTAGAATTTAGATCTAGGATACAACTTAAAATTCTTCACCTGGCAAAAGATAATCTCAAGATTAAAGTTGTTTAAAATTAAGGTTGATAGTCAATTTTAAGTGAACGAATGAAATGTGCTTGCGTGGGATTTTTGCAAATTAATTCAGCATCAAACTTTTGTCCTCTCGTGTAAGCATAACAATAAGTATGATGGTGGTTACCCAGCATATTCATTCCTTCATGAAAGCTACCTGAGTGGAATATTGATACCGTTACACCAAAATTTTGCTCATAAAAACATGTGCTCTGCATTTCTTGTCATCAAATTCTGAGTTTTTGCGTATAAAACTAATTTTCTACCAAGTTGGTACTTTTGATAAGTATGTGTTCCAACATTAATATCCACTGCACGACTCTTGATGCTCAGAGCCGATAATAATTTCCATGATACTGATATGTAATTTGTGGTGTCTAATGCCAATTCAAAGCATAAGTTCCACAAAAAGATTTGCAGAAAAACTTGAAGTGTTTTTTGTTAAGTTTTGTTATTTTATCTTATGAGACACTGACAATTTCAGAATTTATTACTTGATCGTCGTGTATCAAGTTTACCAATGCCATAATTAAACATTTTCAAGTTGGAGCAAACGAAAAGAACTCGATTTATGCTATTCACGTTTTATGTATGACACAATTGAGCATGGAAATTGCAGCCAGCCACACCTCACAGGTTCAAAGACCAACTTGACAAAAGTATGTCATATTTTTACAATTACTGTGTCCATGTCTAATTCGAAGAAATGGTTTAGTCAAACTTTAATTGAATTCAAATAGTTCAAGTTGTACACCACGCTGTGTCATTTAACTTTGCAATGCTCGTTTTTAGTCATTGCAGTTCGAGGGGGGCAGACAATGCCCCGAAATTACATAACTCTGTTGGAAATTATTATCGTACCATCTAAAAAATTATAATGGATGAAACCTTTTAAAGATACATATTCTTCAAGTAAACAAAGTGACATTGTCCTCAACCCTCTGCTTAATAAATGCTTATGAATCATGTCATTGTCACCGCGCAGTTCTGCAAAAATCACTTTTTCATCCATCTCCTTATCTCACGCTATGATTATAAAGGAAGGAATTTAAATAACGACGACCAGACTCTGCTGAGTGGGAGAGAAGCGTCGACCGGACTATAAAATCTTCAACTAGTGAATATGCACTCCCTGTAATTTCTCGACACATTTTTTGTCAAACCTTCAATGCAAATATCTGTTCAGTTTGGTCTAGATTTTAATGAAAATCGAATAAAATCAAAGATATAGCTGTCCGTATTCCCTGTGGCGTTGGCGTTGTGGTGTGGTTCGCCTAGTTGGTGCTAAAATGATAAAGTGTTATTAGAAAAGCACACACCGGTTCGAACATACGCGTCTTGCAGACAATATGTACAAATAAAAAATATTTATTGCTACCGAAATAACGGTTGTAATCACGTGCCCTTAAAACGGAAAAGACAGTAGTACAATGGAGTATAATGGTGTTTACTTTGATAGAATTTCTTTAAAAAAGTTAATAATTTCGGACACAGCTAGCACGACGTAAACTCACGATTTAACATCCAAATGTCAGTCATCTCAAAATCTTGAGTTGCAATTTTTTAATTAAGAACGAGCAGAAGACTATGAACATCTTTATCCTAATTCACTCGTTTGGTTAAGAAAGCCAGTAATATGCATTGTACATACAAAACGGTAGTTATGATTTATGGACCTTGATGGATTTTTCATTTTATAAACAACGAAGGTTCTCTGGTCTGTTACCACTGACTGACCGGCAAAGTCGTAGGTGGAAGCCGCACAAATTACCTATATGCCATTCTGCAGAGCTTCTGGTAGCTGTTGCGTAATGCTATTGTTTAACTATTGGCCGTAATTATGAATTGATAATTGCTCAGTTCTTATGGGACAACGGGTAGATGATTGACATTAAAGGCTACAAAACAAGAAATCATTCAAAAATATTATAAGTTAGAATAAAAAGTTATCACTCGTTGGTTAATTAATTAAATCTTCCGTTTAATTATCGCAATTATATATTTAATGGATTGCGATTCATTCATGGATACCTTCAATCATATAGAAACATGATTGAAAATTAGGGACACACTAATATCTTCTGATTACCGACTACTGGAACGACGTTTCTTTCTGCAGTGTCATTCATGGACAGGGAAGAAACCAACTGTGAATCTATTTGAAGACAAGTCTCGCAAACATGTTAGTGTACACTGACGTCTTGCAAATTGGCTTTTCTTTAGTTAGCTATCTTCATGAGGAAACTATAAATTAAAATATTTGAATATAATTAGATTCCGGATATAACGTAAACTTGACTTTTCTTTCAGCCGTTGTTGGTTGAGCCGTCTTATTAATTTATGAATAAGAAAATGACAGGAAATTAGATTCTGTCTACATACGCACTACAGACACAAGCCAACCAAGTTGTTTCAAAGTCGCAGGATGGATGAATGGGTATATGCATGTAGTGCATGTACGAGGATACAGGGGCCATGGAACCTGGGGACATTGTCCCTACAGAAATACTAGTCTTGCTTAACCTTCCAATGTTATTAAACCCCTCTTACATATTTCGCAATTATGAATACAGTCCTCAAACTGTGCTCATGGTTCCGCGGCCCTTGCAAGTAGCTGAACATAATCATTAAGGCATTTTAATATTAAAAATAACGTTAAATAAAATTGCACGTCCTAGTTTTCTTCTACTTGGGCTTGAAGAAAGACATTTCTGTTTTTAATTTTTTAATGAGATTGTACTTGACTTGCAAGGTAAATGTTTGCTGAGACTATAGATTGTTGCGTATTTTTATAAATTGAATATTCTGCATATATGAGACTAACTGAGCAGTTTTGGGCTTTGAACTTGCATTGGTTTTTAAGATGGGTAAATCTTACTTGTTAATAATATATACAGTCACCCATCAATACATAAAGGCAAGAAAATCTGAATGATGTTGCTAATTATAAGCATTGTCAGTTTTCAAGATGAGTGTAGACGAGTGTGCGAACGACAGGTTTGCATTATCATACCAATTAAAATACAAGGAATTGACGTGTACTAAATTCAAAATAGGTTTACCTCTATCGGGCTTTCGAGACTTTTAACGTGGATTGGATTGATTAAATTTTTGACAGGACACGAATTAAATTACTTGTCAATTGTTGTCAAATTAGTCTAAATTTGAATTTAAATTTGTACTTTTGAATAAAGTAAAAAATAAGTCTTTACTATGAAAGCAAAAATTCAGCATTTTCCAAGTACTTGTTATTTCGGCAGGCATTTTTACTATGTGCGGAGGGAAGATGTATGTTTGTGATTGTACTTAAGGATACCGATTTCAGTTTGCTGCATAGTTTGGTAGAGATTTGAAAGTTTTGGGAGACCCAGATCTATTTGTTTAGGTTCGAGCAAATGTCACGAGTCACGACTTCTATTTATTATCAGTTGTGTATAAAATTAGAGTAAAGTCGTAGAAATTGACAGTTTTCATGAGATGGGGAATTTTCGCTGAGCATTGTACAAGAAAGGAAAGTGTAGGGTGTGAGGATGAGAATGTTGATCCACCCTTAAATATGTGCATATATCCGTATGTTGTGACATATATGTAGCATCCTACTAACAAATAGTTCAAGAATTCATTCGTTGGGTCATATCATCATCGGGAAATACATTTTCCTTATTTTTACTTTACTTCATGCTACCAAATAATGAGTAAGTTTCGTAGAATTCTTAGGAGGCTGAGGCGAAATGGGAAAAACGAGAAAACACTGATTTAAGTAAGTACTTCACTAAACTAAACCAGAGACGAACCCACAACCGATTGTTGGGTATTCATCTTAAAAATGTCTCAAATAATTAGTTACCTGATTCATTTCTGAGATGTGTAATACTTTTAACTGGAAATTACGGCACCTGTTTATGTGCATAATTAGTATGCATTTGCTGGGTAAACATATAAGCAAGCATTGCTACGATATGTCATATCATAACAAGTGCACCTCATACGTGATACATATAAAGATTGCATCTTCAGTGTTGGGAAGTAAAGATCCTCTCAATCTTGCTTGTCTTTCCATATTCACCTGCAAATTCGTAGTGAACGAAAGAACTGCTCACATCCCATCAAACTAATCCCAAGTAAATATGAGGGTTACGTACATTGCTGCCCATTGTTGTCAGTATAGTGATGAACCTTTGCAAGAGAGGTATAATGGCTTTAACGCCCCTCCTAAGCATTCACTATGAAGAAAATTTACCTGGCTGCTGCTGTGAGATTTCCTTGTTCCTTCCGAGTGTGGTTTAGTCTTAAAACCTGTAAGGCACAGAAGACATCATTCTGCAGCACGGCATGGCTCGTTCAATTCAACGCTTTGTGCATTGTTCAACTGTTAACACATTTTCAAATCAAGGTGTGTGTAAGGTTTACGTAACTAGTTAATCTGAAGCAGTGGGATAATCCTCCAACAAAAATGCGGTGGAAATTATAGACAGATTCCTGCTTAATTATTGTCCCCAAACAGAAGCGTTTATCAAATTGTGAGGTTTGTACCTTGGGTTTTCTACACGTGGAATATTCATTCATCTCCACCTACGCTATTCGCATTTGTGATGGATAAAAAGTAAGTGCTTTCGTGGAATGATTTAACTTGAACTTGTTCATATAATGATGCAGCAGCAGCCGACGATCGTTTATTCAGACAGATATCCTGCATAATTTACTTTTATGGACACATATCTGTAGTACATACCTGCAACAGCAGCTAAATTCGTGCATTAATTTCTAAAAAAAAATAACCTTATCCTTGTATATATTCAAAATGCGGAAGGTTTATAATTGAGACAAACAATAACAATATGGTGTTTCGCCAGCAATTTTGCTATGCCTTTACGTATAACAAACCAGGGCTTGCATATTAGGGGTCACAAGAGCACTTAATCGTGGCATTGTATTTTGGGTATCTTCCAATTTTGCATGAAGTACATTTTTAATTAATAAGATGCCGGATGCAACGCAGAAGGATTGCAGAAATGAGTTAGGTAATAAGCATGTTGGCACAAAATTCTTGGGTTCGATGATGAGGATAACCCCAAAGGCAACCACTTTGATTCCAATCACTTTGAAATCATACCTCATCATTATTACTGTCTCACCAAATTAAGCCAAGCAGAATAGGCGTGAAGCTGCATATGTATGTATTGCCTGATGGCTTATACGTATTTACGTCTGTATCCTTTGTGCTTCGTGTGATATTTACAAGCACGAGCACCATCAACGAGACTAAAATTGATTCCATCCTTCTTAAGTATGATGGATGAACTTATCTGAGAATAAGAAGTTCAATTGAAAATGAAAATTATTCATATTTGCCAATATCAATCTACTTAAATACGTGCGAATAAATGTGAAAGCTTTATATTTATTGTTATCGGGAAGTGGGCTCTTAATAGTAATCACTTCAATTTCATATTGACCATCAGTACATACTTACATCAGTACAATCACGCACTGCGTATAACACCACCACCTTGCCCCAAATTTAAAAGTGTTAATATGTAAACTGGACTTTCTTCAAAATTATTCCTATAAGCTCTCTGACTGAATGAGGAGAAATCAATCATAATCTTGATCAAAAGCACCACATATTCAACTACAGAAAAGTATAACGAATTGCCGACCAAGTCCATTATGTGGCACTCGACAACTGCATAACAAGGCGCATGGTAAAGCAATGGTTGGCTAAGGATAAGATGCGAACTTTTTAATTTGAGGTTTTATTTTGAAGTTTCCCTTCAAATTCAATTCAATGCAGCAATAATAATCAAATATCGTGCAATTTGCTTTGAAACCAGCCTTTCTCATTTCCGTTTGGTCAGCCACACACTCCATCGGCTCAATCTCAGATCATCTATTCTTGACTACAGAGAAATAGATAATGCCACTTGCTACGTTTGGTTGGATTGGTTTCACTAAACAGCATCTCACCACCAGAGAGTAGTATCGAGTGTGATCATATTTTGAATTCAGCATGAGTTACAGCAGTACCATAACAAGATTTAAATGCACCTTGTTATGAAAAGCGTGAAATGGAGATGAAAAATGAAAAGTGAGTTTTCATGTTGCATTAGTTCTGCAATCCCTTAATGCGATTATCGCTTTTTTATAATTAGTCGTGGTCTGCCCAGCTTGGTTTGTAACCAGCTCTTTACACAAGATATGAACATAACATCGTATGATGGTGTGAAATCAAGAATAAAAAATCTCAACCAAATAGAAAATATAGTATTATTTTTTAATAATGCAAATCTGGGAGACAGAAATATGCACTTGGACTCACAAAGGTACATCCGTACACTTTATCTATTAAACTAACATATAGACAAAATTACTTGACTGTCTTCAAACACAAATCGATTTTGTAATTTTTGGAAATATTTTTCAATATATAAACTGAATCGTCTGCTTTGATCGTCTGATGACTTTCAACGCAGAGCTAATGCGCCATGCGTGTTCGATTAACAAGTCATCAATTCGTTAATCTTTCCATTTTTATTGTTCATGAAAATCTCTTTTAACTATTGTGCTTAATTGCTTCAAAATATAAAAAGAGCAAATGTCAGGGATTACACACCTGGCCTAGAAGTGTGGTGTGGTTTATTGGTTATTATATTTGCACCGCAGACGTCCATTATTGTTTTATTCTACTCTGTAAACATAAACTCGTTTACAATTTGCTTGCGGTTTGAGATTTATCAGGAAAGAAAGCTAGGTCATGCCAGGTCACAGTGTATTAAACTCCCACCAAAGATAAACACTGCTTCATACCTTTTGACATATTAATTATTTTTATCATCCACACGTTATTCAATATTTCCGAAGTGTGATCAATATACAAACACCGGTATATACTATACATACACATGAATATGTACAATACTTAGGGTTTACCTAAGTTTCTGGTCATGTTGGTGATGTGTTTTATGTCCAAAATAGGAATTACACATGATGACTCATATTTATGTAGCGTATGTAGATAAACATTATAATATTGAATGATTCAGTCCATGGAATATTGATTTAGGTCAAGCTTCGCCCGTTGATGGACAATTATGACTGGTCCAGCAATTTTGCAGTCCAAATATAGTCGTCATAATATAGGCTGGTCAAATTGAATCAAGGGTTTGGATTATATCTATGCATACAGCATTATGCGCATGAATCACGGCTATACGTGAGTAGTTTCCACGATTATTGATTGCAGATCTGTGTTTCAAAACTGTTCCATAACGTTGTAGACACATTAATCATCTCCTGATAAAATAATAATAAGCCTGCCTGCGTTCTGTGAATATGGATGAATGGATACATACATGCATAGCTTTTAATAAAATCTCGATATCACCACAACTTATCACCTCCAACCTCTCTACCATCTGCTCTAGCGTTGTCGACTGAGCGTCAGGTTAATTGTGCGATGACTGACATTGTCAATTGTTCTTCCCCCCACACAGAGTCGTCAAATGATAGTGAGAGCCTACATGAGCAAATAAATAATATGTGTGAGACCAGTCGCTACGTTGTATCATTTTTATGGAAATGGTTGCGAATATCAGTAATGGGCTGATAAAGCGCAACGAACAAATCCCCGTATATAAATTCCACGCATTTATACACATACTTTGGTCAGGAAATTCAAGGTGAGCAGTTAGATTAGGAAGCTGTGAAGTGTAGTTCTGTATCAATGATTCGTACTCATTAGGAATTTGTTCAGTGAGTGAAAACTATTTCGTGCGACAGTCGCAATTGGTGTAAACTCTACCAGTGATTTGTAAGTTTTTTTTCATTTTCTAAGCTTGTTAAAATATGGAGGCGTTTTAGAGCTAATTACACACGTTGATCTCTCTCTACGTAATGCATAGCGTTTAAATAATAAAAAAAGACTGAAACTTTTCTTGGGCACCACGGGTGCCCCATTTTCATACTATTTGTTCATACAATTACTAACACAAGCTATTGAAGCGCATGTGAAATTTGTTTGATCGCGTTCTCTAAAAAAAGTGCGAAACAGCACGAGTAGAATTTTAATTAACTACATATGTATATTTAACTCGATTACAAAAAATTCCACTTGGAGGAATTTTCACTATCACATAGATTGTAATAGTTTCAGCTTTATTGTATTGCATCCTCAAATGCAGTATTATATGCAACTTTTTTAAAAGAAAACTCGAGAATGAGTGAACGACTGAGCTAAATTGGGATATATATGTAGGAACCGTTCCACCCTAATAAATGAAACGCAGCCAGTAAAAAAAGAATGCATCGTAGAAAAAAAGACATAAAATTGAAACTTGAACAGATAATGCTCATTGCATTTACTAGGCTCGAATGCAGTCATCTATGTACATAAACCATCATGAATCCATTGATTGATCAGTTCAATCATTCAAACAATTAAGCGCTTTCATGTTCATTAGTTGATTAGATGAAAAATGAAAGAAAAATGCCGTTGCTGGTTATCCAATTGTCTCAAATGAACCACAACTTTAATACATCATCCACCTTTTACGGGATTGTCCTGAATTCTTGGTAGGGGTTGAGATATTGAGATGATTCACTTTGTGTGATTCTGATTTTAAGCTGTATTGATTTAGTCGTCGAATAAAATGTGTAACTCGATAAAACGATAAAGTCATTCGGTCGACTTTCTCATTCATGAAATAATAGTATCGAACATCCCAGAGCATCCCAGCTACAGAGATGTTGACTGGTGTTGAATCCATTCTTTCATAAAAGTCCAATCCTCGTCACCTCAAAAGAGGAAATTGAGACGGCACGCATTTGAGACATGTCCAAATGCAGCTATCTCACCATAACGGAAATAAATTGTGAGGCTCAGATTTGCCTTATGAATAAGGTCTTGTTTGCGTATAATCTTGATAAAAGTCTAAACAATGAGTTGGATACTTAGTGTAAAATGATAAGAATATTTTCTTTGTATTTTGTCAGGTGATAAATTATCCCCGTCAAGTGGACTTTTGATTGAAACTCAGAATTTGTGGGACACTTCTTTGTCACCAACCTCACCCAATTCCCACTCGTCATCCGACCCAGACTTGCCAGCTTCCTCCTCATCTTCCACAACGAGTGATATATCAGAAACATCAGTCCAACTTGCCACCATCATGACCGACGCTGAAACAAGAAATCAGTTCATTCGGCAGGATTCTAAATATTATGATGATGCTGACATTGACGCTGAAGAGGACGGAGGGTTTGAAAGCTTCCAAGTTTTGGATGCTGATGGCGAAAGATATGAAGATGAGGACGACGGAAATTCCAACAGCGACGAAGGTCAATTCCTTGGAATCAGTGAAAGCACGGCTTCTCGCCAACTAACTTTTTCCCAACTCTCCCAAAATATTCCGGAAAAAGAGTTGAAACAAAAGGCATCTACAGTGCTAGATTTGATCAACGCCGAAATTTCGGATCTGCACACAAGAGAGTTGGAGTTGAAGAAGAAGAACCGGACTGCGGACGGGAAGGGAGACTACGAGGGGGAAAGTGAGGACTTTGTGGAGGAAGGGTCCTCTCAGGCGGACTCTGACGACTACTCGGACTCTGCTGTCGACATGGTGGAAACCTTCTCTCGCACCTCAAACTCTTCGGGAAATGTGACCCCAGCGGACAGCAACGGGAGGGACAAGAGTGAGGAGCGAGAGAGGAGCTCAGGGTCACCGCCTCGAACCGGTGGGTCCTTCAACCCAGCGGAAGTGGGGGATAACAAGGTGGTGGTGGTGCAAGATCAGATCATCACTTCCTCATCGTTGATGACGGCGGGTAGTTTCACGGATGAGGATGAAGCCCCCTCGAGTGGAACCACCTCGGGCAAGGTTGGAGTTAAGGTCCGACCCATTGTTGAGGAAGAAGTTAAATCCATTGAACTCAGGTAAATATTTTCTGCCTTTCTAAAACATGTACCGTCAGTCAAGTAGCGGAACTTTGCCCTGGGAAACAGAACTTTGGTCTCCCCAGCACTAATCCTAAGTTAGGGGGAATCCTACCCACTGTTGCAGGATTTTCCAGGTCCTCATTCCCTTGAACTTTTAGCTCTGTTTTTTCCTGCGTAGTTATTCTTTCCAAAGCAGCATACGTTGTACATATATTTTATGGGTTAAATAATTATAACGCCTGGAAATTAATTTTTGGGTACCGGTTCCTCCAAACTTTTTTGCTTTCTCGCAGAGCCAAACTTAAATAAATCATTCATTTTCGGAACCTTCAGACCTGTACAAAATTGGAAAGTTTTTATAAAATCTTTGCGTCTTGAGGTTACTTTTGGGAAAACTAGAATTTCCTACCAAATTTTTCTTAATTTTATGAAATCAAAATTTGTGGTTCGAGGGAAATCTAAACTATTTAAAAGTGCTGGGGAAACCGAATATCGGGTTTGCCAGGCAGAAGTTCCGCTTCCCCGTCACTGGTACCTCACTGACCGTTGCATGATGCTCATTATTACATACAGCATTATACTTAAGTATTTAGAAGGCTGCACATACATGCACAATTAACCATGTATGAAATATAACAACATACGTATATCCACCTACATTGTTTTAAATTTGGTATTAGTTTTATTAGATATATGTACATGTACATTCATATGCATGTACATACGTATCTCATGTAGGGTTTACTGTTACCCATCTTCTTTTTTGATCTTGTGAGTGACAAACATATTATTGAGGCAAATTGATACACACTTTTCTCAACTTTCTGTTCACGTGGACCATGGAAGTATGTGATTAAAGCTTGTAAATGGGAGAATACTAATGACCCTCTTTAAGCGTAATGTGTAGCTTAATAAAAGAGTAATAAGTCATGCATTGAAGTGCCCAACATTTGATAACACATTTGATAATATGGAATTAGTTTCGAAGCTGAGGTTGGCGAAGCACAACAAAAAACGAAAGCGTTTTCATTTGAATTCTTTTGAAATTGAACTGTTGTCATTTCGAACTCGTGTTCAAATGCTGACCACACTGCTCAATCGTACATATGGGTATGCACATGCATATGCACATATATATGTACGTATGCTTGCGTATTTGTAACGAGCTGATGTACTTTTGTATTTGTATTTGAAAAGACATTGAGGTGAAGCACATAAATAAGTTCCAATGCGATAACAACTGAAGCTAATTTTTGTGAGAGGGAGAGGTTTAGGGAGAGGAAATATTTAACAGCCGTATAAATGTGGCACCACGACCACCACCCATGAAATGAAATAGCTGGCACTCTTATTACCGTCAGTGGCATTTACAACCGTCTCAGAATGAATGTTTTTATATATTTTTTGAGCTCGATCTTATGGAACCGTCGTGTCGGGTATACGATAACGCTCCTTAAACTCATTGCATCGACTTGAAATTTGATATACATGTAAAGTGCGTCAAATGGGATGAAGAATATTCAAAATGGTCGTAGAAAGCTGACATTCAGGAAATTGGTCGTATTTTAGTTGTAAGACGATCAATTGTTATTCAGAAGGACCGGGTTGGGTGACTTTCACCTGATTATCGAAAGCTGAAATTATGGAGTACATCAGATTCCCAAATATGGAGTAAATTTTTTTGCCGGTAGGATTGAACTGGGTGACCCATACTGATTTTTAAATTGGTTGAAAAGCTGAAATATTTGATTATGGCATTTTTGACTATACGAATAGTAGTTGGGTCTTCTGACAAAAATTTAGAAGCGGACTCTGACCCTGACTCGGGCTAAATCACACTGTCAACTGTAGGCTTTTAAAGAAATTATTTTCCTACGCCTCATAAACAGTTTTGCTTGGACCCAATATTTCAAATCTTCAGACGTGATTTTCATCTTACTTCTTCAATTTAACAATTTTCTAATTTCATGGTGGATTAAAGGAGAAGCATTACTATCAAGTATCGGCGACACAAGACAGAATATTTCATAGTTGGTTGATTCTTTTGCATGTATATCGAATCAAATATATAATAATTTTTACGTATAATCGTAAATTACTTAATTAATTCATTATGCTTTATTTATGCAAAAAAATCAATCGATTCATGGGAAACATGAAATCGATGCAAATTATTATGAGGACTTAAACATGATAATGTTATGTCAATCTACAAATTTCGACCGCTTGTTCATGACCATTGTTCGATAAATTTTAAATGACTTTTAAATGATTAGCGTGGAGAAGGAGACACCAATCGAGCGAGAAATTCGGTAAGTGTGAAGTTTTAAGTTCAATAATAACTTTATTGACGAAATATAAATCTAACTTGTACAGACTTGTACGTGAGCGTGAAACTGAATTCCGTCGTCAAAGAATTGCCACCACTGGGACGTCGGCAGATTCGGATGAACAATCGTTTCCAACATCCCCGACCAACAATAAGGCGGCGATCGTTAATCATCACGAAGAAGCGTCAAAGAAAATTACAACCAGCGGTAAAGCCAGCAATGTTATTGCCAATGTCAAGTCCATTTTCGGGACCGATGGCATTTCTGCCGGAGGATCGTCAGGTCAAAAGGATCTCCAGTACGAAATGGCAACCGCTAGACTCAAACGCGAGATGGAGGAAAACTTGATGCGTGAAAGGGAACTTTTCCAAGAAGGGAGATTAAAGTCATTGAGTGCCCCGGAACCTGCTGAGGTAACACCTTCTTGCTGCAATCCTTATGACTGAAATTCAGTCACTGAATGGATAAGCATGTGAATGAAAATTTAAAATTGTCAAAATATAGGTCGCCGCTTCAGACGAGGCATCAAATGTGACAGAGTCTGAAAGCGCTACGCCAAACAACGAGGACGATGCTGACGATGCTTTCCAGGATGGGTCAGACCCAGAGGAGAAAGTGGACGAGTCACAATTTACGATTGGTGCACGTCGAGCAGTGGTACGATTGCCATCCGAACCTGTCAGCAGCCAACTTAGTGCCGGCCCTCAACCAAATTTCCAAACCTCTTCCGTCGCCCCACATTCCGCACCGGCGGTTAATAACATGCGGTTCTTTGCCCCTGCTGGATTTTCCCCTCAGTCGCACCACTCCTTGCAAAGGGGGTCGTCCTTCTCCTCCACCCAAACCCAGTCCCTCCCATTCTCCAAGGCACAGTTTACTTCCATTGAGCGAATGATTTTGAAGGGGAGCTTTGCCTTCAACAAGAACACCATTACGATAGAGGAGCCACAGAGGATGCAGGAGGAGATGAGGATGAACAAGATAGCTCTGATGCCAGACCCCCTCCAAATTGTCCACAGGGTGGAGTCCATTGACGAGACTGAGGAAGGGGGTGAAGTTGAGCAAGAGGAGGTCAAACCGAGGAGAAAGTATGTTCCGGCACAGGATAAGATTCAGAAGGAGCTACAGGAACAGAGCAAGCGTGAGAAAGGTGCGTACAGTAATTTCATATTTTCGCATAATTATAAATTAATGCGAATTACATGTTATTTGATGTCATATTTTTAGTGCAGGTATTATTGTTTTAAACTTAAAAAAAACAAATCAACAAATTGTAACAAGGAATGCAATTTCATGGTTCCAGTGTGTTGGAATGCATATGAGACTTGTATTTATATTGATGTATTATTTTTATCGTAATCAAACATGTTCATGGACACATGTCAATTGTTTAAAAATCATGCAGATTAGTTGATAAGTATTCAGTATAGTTTTGATAAACAAATATCCGCGAAAAGATGGCCTTGTCCCAAACTAAATATGACGATGACCATGAATTATTCAAATAGTTGAATCAAGTTGGATTTCATTCTAACAACTATGTTAACGTTCTTTTTGTTTCTCAACAGAACTATCACAATTGCGAGCCAAGTGGAAATCCACCCCAGACCTGTCCAAGTCAGATGATAAGATTGAAGGGGAGGCTATTGGCGTAGATCGCGACGTAGAGGGGGAAGGATTAACAAAACCTAGTGCACTTCGGAGGCAGATGAGCTCTTCCACACAAAAGCTCACAATTATCGACGATGTCACCACAACAGACGTCCTCAGAATAAATAAGCCCACTGTTCGGAGACGACAGTCTGCTCTGATCAACCAATGGGAAGAAATGATAAAGCAACAACAACAGAAAAATAATAAAAATTAAACATAATTATAGCTGCATGACTTATAACTAATCCTGCACGCTATGTATATTTAAATACATGTATGTCGTATGTATAAC
Organism: Folsomia candida; assembly: GCF_002217175.1. Lineage (NCBI taxonomy): Eukaryota > Metazoa > Arthropoda > Collembola > Entomobryomorpha > Isotomidae > Folsomia > Folsomia candida. Next base: position 19,516,860 of record NW_019091193.1, on the reverse strand, counting down.
TGAAATTAATATCCTGCATTGAGTAGGTTTAGTCAATCCGTGGATAACAGCAACGGTGGATATAGATTACCATTTAATAATTTACTAATCATACCAATAGAGCTAGATTTTAAATAATTATTTTCAAGTACAGAAAGATTCGAATTATTATTGACATTATATTATTGACATTTACTTCAAATTCCACATTATAATTATTTTATGAATACCATTATGTACATTGCACAGAGTCACTATAAGCTTTCATGTATCCTTCTTGTTTTAATGTACCCAAAGAATTAACAGAATTGAAATTATGTATGTGGGAGTGAACCGATGTCATCACTGCACTGATATGACTTATGATGTATTATACATGAACATTAGCAATTAAACAACTTTATATTATATAATCACACATGCCTCGCATAAAGTGAGGAGATTGATTCTGCGTTTTATTAAAAATTCAAACTGCTGAATACAAAGCACAGGTAGCATGCCAATTATAAATATAATTAATTATATAATTATTATGCATATCACATTGATGTGTATATGTATATGAATATAAAATATATTGAATCACAAAAACAAAAACATTATTATAAGATAAAAATTATTCTTACTATTATATAAATTCTCGTCGCCACCAATAATTAATCGTCATCTGAAGAAATATTATCAATTTCAGAATCATTCCCACCTGAAACTGATTTCCAAAATGAAATAGCAACTTTTTCTGCATACGCCTTCCTCTGACTTGGAGACAGACTTTCTGCTTTGCTTTTCATTTCATTTAAATTATTAAACAACTCTTCGAAAGATTCCTCTGGCATCGATTCCATGGCTTGAAAAATTGCATCTAAAAATAATTTTTAAGAAATAAATGCGGTACGGTGATGATGAATGTTAAATAGTAATTAACTAACCAAGCCGAGTATCCCTGACTGGGGAAGGTCTGCTATCTGCTTCACCTGAGAGATTGAAAGAATTGCCTTCGCCACTCGAAGTCGAAGGACCAGTAGCTCCATTACTTCCAACAGTATCACCGTAATTAGGAGAGGTCATTTGTGTTGGATTTACAATAGCAACATTACTTTGCACAATAGGCTCCCTTGGAATAGGTTTTACTTCTGCAATTAACTTTGTTCGGTTTGGAGTTGTGGAATGATTGCAAGAATCCCCATTAACTTTTACTTCCAACAAACTGGAATTTGTCGACGTTCCCGGTAATCCATTTAGAACCTGTAAACCTGCTAACGGAATGGGCTGATGTCCATTACCTGCCACATAATTTTGCTTATTACAACAATTTCAGCACTATAGTACTACGTAGTAGTATTTATAGAGTCTTAATAAACCTTTCATTACGAGGTTAGACCAAACATGGGCATGAAGAGATTGGATAACACGCTTGATGCTCGTACTTTCAGGAAAATCATCTTCAAGATCAGATTCATCCGTAATAGCGACCGGGTTCAATTCGACCAGTTCAAACCCATTTTTAACACACCAAGTTTGAGCTAAAAGAAATAAAGTCTGTCAATAAGTGCATTTAACACCGTCTTATATAAACCGAGCTAATGGAGCGACACTTGTCCTTGACATTAATCACATGATGCGATACAACATAAATTTACCATCAAGTTTGCTAACTGCTGTTGCTAGATTCACTTCGTCGGTACAATAGTTACAAAGTAGGATTTTGATCTCAGGGTCCAGCTCTTCAATGAACGTCAACCATTGCTCAGCAACTTTTAAGCCATCACCCTAAAGGGAAAAAATTGACCGTAATTGGATGTTTATTATTCCGTATATTTTAAATTGAAGACTGTTATAAAATCTGTCACAACACAACTTACCAGCTTGCTATCAAATGGTAAAATGAAGGCGTTCACGGCTTCTGCAAATTCCTCCGTTCCAATCGACTTTCTGTCGAGGGAACACACCTGGATATCTGCTTCATAGTATTTCGTGTTGATATGCCACGAATATCCACGAACTTCTGGAAGAATAAGCAACGGTTCTGGAAGCACATCCTCCTCAAGAATACCTTGCAACAACAAAATGTCAAAACATAATGCCCATTTTCATGAGTTAATTATCAAAACTCAAATCATTCATCAAATTGAGCAATCTTGGTCTTGGTACACTACTGGAGTGAAACCCCCAATTTCAAAATCTTACCTTTTATAACTTCTTCCGGTTGAATCTCGCTACTAGAATTAGATATTACGACACACGGAGTCATCTCAATTTTTTAGCGTATTCAAATAATTACGAAATGCTAACTTGACATCTTATATTTACGCCCAAGTAAATTTTACGTATTTTATTATGCTATATTTGATTATTTGATAGTATGTTCTGCTGTCTAATATGATTAAAGTTAGTAAACCCAAACTCGCAGCTGCTACAATGTGATGTGATGAGAAAGTTGAGATTTTCAGCATCATGTTGAGGCTCTTGCCTGATCTCACCTCGGAATATATAAATCGACAGCCGGTTACGGATTATTTTGTCAATTCATTTCTGTAATTCGTGAGACGCCTCTAACCATAAGCCTAAGGGCAGATAATTTGATTATTCACAAAAGGACAAAAAACACCCAAAATTACCTGCAGAGCAAAATGTAAGTAGAAAATATTAATGATGAGTGAATAACTTTTTCATAGATTACTGATATTATGACATTATTGACATTTCATTTTTTTAGATCTACGCAAACAAGAGGTTTTGCAGTCCAAATTGGATTGTACTTCTAGACTAATTTTTCTGTAAATTATTTCCTGCAAAGTGCTAAACACTGGCAACCTCGGTATCAACAATTATTCCTCTGGTAATTCCTTTTGTACATGTACAGACAATTGTTTAAAACAATCTGTTTTCCCAGAGCGTTTCTAAATGTTATTTAATTGTACATTTTTATTTTGTCTTAAAGACCATCCGTGCAATGGCGCAGTCCTTGGCGTCAGTTGAATCAGCCCTAAACTGGTGGTTAAAGCCTAAAGTATTTGGTGAAAGCTGGGACAATATTGGTCTTCTAGTCGGTTCTGGAAAGTTTACCAAAGATGAAAAAATCATAACAGGTATATTGGTATGCAACGATCTTAAACCCGCTGTCGTGGAAGAAGCTATTGCCAACAATGCCAATTTAGTGATATCATATCATCCTCCAATATTTTCTGGCATGAAAAGTATTGCCTACGGGTCATGGAAGGTAGTTTACATATTATATCTAATTGTCGGGAATATTGTGAAAAACTATAAAGTATTATTGTATATCGTGCATTGTGCTAGGAACAAATAATTGCAAAGTGCTTGGCCTACGACATTTCTGTCTATTCGCCTCATACAACTTTGGACGCAGTAGGTGGAGGAATTAACGACGCAGTTATTCAGGCGTTAGGTTGGTACTCTATCTATACATTTGTTTACTGAATCAATAAATAGTTATAATACTTGCTTATTATAGCGGAATTTGGGTCTTCAGACGCACCGTTAAACTCGAAAGCTATTATCCCTTCGCCTATTTTGGACACACCAAAAACAGGGCTTTTATACACCTCTACCTTTGATAATGTGTCAACTCTATGCCGCCTACTATCAGCAAATTCGTATCCGGATGTTGCAATTTCAATTGATACAAATTCCAGCAAAGGAACTGCTAGCGTCAAATTTTATTCTAAATTGGAATCATCTTTAGGAATGTCTGAGATTAAGAAGATTGCTTCAGCTACAGAAATATCTGATTTCAGGTTTGTTTTATTAGCGGATATTCGTGAATAAATGAAACTATGAAACACAGCATACATATATTGCTGATTTTTTTGTGTAGCAACCCTAACGAAGCACCTCCTCTCGCTTTCGGTGCTGGACGATTTGTATCCTTTGCCAAACCGATTGATTTCGATAGAGTGGTTAAAGCCATTAAACTTGGATTGCAATTGGACTATGTGCAAGTAGCTTTTGCCGGAAGTAAGTGAAACTTTCGTATAAAAATGGCATTTCGGATACAAGAGAATTAATTAATTGTGTGTAGAGTCTGAGGTCAACACAGTTGCAGTGTGTGTTGGATCGGGAGGTTCATTGTTAAAAGATGTTGCTGCCGATATGTTTATCACTGGAGAAATGAGCCATCATGCCATAGTAAGCTACTTTCACCACTACTTTTATGTAGAACCCGTAAACTGACTGACTTGGATATTGTTTTGTTTTACATATTGTTATAGTTAAAGCTTTAGTACAACTATTTCTAAAATAATTTACAGCTGGATTCTACCTTCGGAGGAACATCTGTAATTTTGTGTAATCATTGCACTTCTGAAAGGCATTATTTACCACAGTTGGCATCCATTGTTAAACTGTTGACGAACATCGACCACGTTATCGTTTCACGACAAGACAGCAGCCCTCTTTCACTTTCCAACTAAATTATGTATTCCACAGGCTGACATCAGTAATAAGTTTTAACTTTGCATTAATTTATCTTGAAGTTTCTCAATTTTCATTTGAATTATAATGTTGAATTATATACCTATTGTACCCTGTGGTTATCTGCCTTGTGTGTGCAGTTGTGATAATTTTTTTTCGTATATCGACATGTATAATTTTTTTGAATGTCAAATCAGAATATTTTAATCGAATCAACTTAATTTCTGTTTTGCCTTGATTTTGATCTTCATGCTAATTGGTGCAAGATGGTGCAACGATATAATTATTCGATTAACAATATGAATTCAAATCACGGTCTGCCATCTGTATCGCATTTCATACGAAAAGAATAAATTTTCCATGATGCAAAGATTTCTAGCCCTATTTTTGTTAACCACATTGTCATCAATGACAAAATTGATCAATTGGGCAGTCATTATCAAGCGTCATCATATACATATATCTATATATACCGAGTTAAATAATTCGATAATTCAATCAAATAACCTGAGTTCAAGATGCAGCGCTTTTTCATAGCGAGCATTTTAGTTATCGGAGTTTTGGTCGGAGGTGTGGTCTCAAAGCCGCACCACGAGCAGGAGGAGGTTAGGTTTCACAAATATGCTTTCATAATGCATTTTTCCTGTATTAAGTATACGACCTTCGTTTTCAGACTGATGAACAAGTCCCAAGCGAAATTTCCTTTACTGGATACGATGTAGCTGGCGACCCCAACAGCAAATTTTTCTTTCGTAAGAGAAATATTTAAATGCCAATGATGCACGCATATACGTATGTCTTTGATTTTTACGAGTCAAAGATATACAAGTCTGTGCAATCAAATTATTTTGCAGCTTTTCGACCATTCTGGATTCCACTTCCTTGGTTGGATAATAGTTTTGGAAACAACAATGGCGGTGGTGGAAGTGGGGGTGGGGGTGGGAGCGGTGGTGGGGGTGGGAGCGGTGGCGGTGGTGGAAGTGGGGGTGGTAATGGTGCAGGAGGTGGTGGGGGTGACGATACTGCTGGGGGCGACGATACTGCTGGGGGTGACGATACTGCTGGGGGCGACGATACTGCTGGGGGTGACGATACTGCTGGGGGTGACGATACTGCTGGAGGTGACGATACCGCTGGGGGCGACGATACCGCTGGGGGCGACGAACCACCTCCAGACGAATAAAATATTTTTCGAATAATTGTGAAGGACTTTCACTGAAAGTATTAATAAAGCACAGAATATAAAATACTCTTATCTCAACTTGCCTCACTAATACCCGGACTTACTTTGCACAGCATTCTTGCTCAAGACGTTGTTTCAAAAATCATAATATTATGATTCTGATTCTATCAGAATTAATGTCATTAAATTATATAATTGATTTTCAACTATTAATTGTTCTGTTTGACTATTTCAAAATTAAGCCAACTTGGCGTTCATATTTAGAGTCGAAATGAATTGTTCGTGTTATACGAAGGAGAGAAAAAGTAAGTTGTAAGGAGTAAAGAGTAAATTCATGCAGATTTTTCGTAATTTCCAATTATTGGCGAAATTATAAATTTTCGACAGTAAATAAAATTATATTTTTCCGCAGTGAGCAAACAAATGTAGTATCGTCTAATAAATACAGCGATAGGTGAGTTTCACAAGAAAATGCATCTCAAAAATCGAAAATTAATCTTTAGAAAATTTATTGTGCATAATGTATTTGAATTTAATTCTAGAAAATAATTGATCATTGACTGCCAGAAATTTTCAAAAAACAGAATACTGGAGAAAGTCTGGTTGGAACAATGGAGAGCGCCCGTACTCTGGATAATTTAATTTCAAGTCCTAATTCTTTCAAAGACGTCACAAGTAGAATAACCGAGTCGATTCATATAAGTCATCTACAATTGGTTAACAGAGATGGAATATCGTCGAATAACCTTGAAGAATCGGACGTCAAGCTAAACGAGTTGATCTCAGTAAAACAAGAACTGGACGTTGTAGACTTTCCAGGTATAAATTGAATTATTTAAATAAAACACGAATAACATAGGTCATGGCCTATTAGCCAGAGATCCTGATGAATATTTTACAAGTGACATTAATACTTTGTATTTTGCATCACTTCTTCCATATATATAATTAGTATGTACAATTTAAGATATCTAATGTGCTCATTCACCGAAGCACCTTTATTCAGCGTTTTTTGATCAACCATTCAACAATTCAAGTCAACGGTCTAGTTTTACGCGAGTTATAACAATACCAATGCATGCCGGTTCCATAAGCTATAGCTTGGGCTAAAAATAGAATTGTACCAACGGTAACTTTGTACGTTTATTTGTAGACGAAATGGATGACGACAATTTTATCGGTGGCGAAATATATCCCGATACGGATGGAGAAAGTATCGTTCGGCGTGAGCAACCCGGTATGGAAAAACTTACTAGAATGGACACCTTGCGTTGCGCAAACTGTGATTTATTGCTAAAAATTGAAGAATTGGGCAACTGCAACAACTTCCATCAAATAATCTCACTGGAGAGTAATGTTGAAGATGAAAGTTTAGTGGACATTGAATTAATTGATGCGATATCAGATATTTTTAATATTAGACGGTCATGCGATTCATATAAGGAAATATACAAACGAGATGATCTTTACTTATGTGCCGAGTGTTCAACAATACTAGTTAAACTATATCAACTTTACCACGATTTTAAGTTGTTAGCTGTGAAATCGAATGCTTTTCTGATAACACTTATTTCGAACGATAAATATGAATGTTCAATTAGCCAAAAAAATGTAAATGTGAAACCCAACTGTGATTCATTCAGTTCTGCCGAACAACGCATTCGCAAAAGTGGAAGAACAAAGAACTCGTTACAAAAGTTACAGCGTTCATCATCATCCGAAAAAGAAGTAGAAACAACGGACAATGAAGTCAATGATTTCGATGAGTTGCCAGAATTGTCATATTCTCATAATCCAATGCAGGAAAGAAGCAAAATGCGTGACTCGAGTGAATCTAAATCTAAAATGCCACAAAATGCAAAGAAAAATAATTATAAGAAGCTACTTCCAAGATGTGATGACTGCAACATTTCATTTAAATTTTCCATCCAGTTGGTTAACCATTTAAGATCACACGCTCACAAGTCTTCTTTGAACCAAGGTATGTAGTTCCTACATACATTTAAACAGTTAATATTTGAACTGTTATTATTTGGCCGTTTAATAATCGCATTTACGATTTACTTACTATCGTTAACAATAATAGCATCCGAGTCTGGAAACATGACCTCCACTGTCACATCAGAACAACTTAAAAAACAACCCTTCTGTTGCCCGCAGCCAGATTGTAAAAAAAGTTTCGCCCAAAGAAAATCCTTGCAATGTCACATGAAAAGTCATTGGGATGACTCAGCTGGAGAATGTGACCGGTGTGGAAAGAAATTCAAAACTTTGGGTGGACTAAAAATTCATTGTGAGTTCAGTAGTAAATATTATTGCATACATGCGTCAATGGAGAGAGTAAATGGGAGTATTATATATTTATTCCTGTTGATTTTATTCTTGATTTCAGTTGCTTCACATGTAAGAGATGATCAAAAGAAAAGTTGTAAAATGTGTGGGAAGAAGTTTCGAAAACAAGAAGCATTGGAAATGCATATAAAAATTGACCATGCTGGATATAAACCACATCGCTGTCCCCACCCAACTTGCGAGAAAACGTTTCGATTAAAAGACAAACTAAAGTTACACCTCATGGTAATGCATGAGAAAAAGCGTCCACATCCTTGTGCCAAATGTGAAAAATCATACAGAACGAAATACCATTTAAAAATCCATGATGTATCCCAACACCAACAACAAGGCGGAGATGCATCAATAGGATGTAGTCAGTGTAAACGTAAATTTTTTACCAGGCAAGCTTTAGAGAAACACGTTCTAATTCACGATCAAGAAAAGCCGTATATTTGTGACGCGTGTGGGAAAGGTAAGAGCTTGATACGTTTGTTATGATGTCTTCATATGTTCAATCTATATAGACCTACATATATAAAAGCACTTATTACTTATATACATATTGTGTAATATTTTATATATAATGATACCCAGACACAATTTATGTTATAGGATTTCAAACTGCTGCCAGACTCAGACTTCATGAGAAAAGTCACCAAAAAGTGCCCTCCTGTTTGTGTTCAGTATGTGGTAGGTCGTATAAACACATTCGCGATTTACGACTTCACGAGGTTATTCATCAAGATGAGAGCACGTATCGGTTCGGATGTGGAGACTGTTCCCGAAGATTTTATCGTATTGATCTGCTTCGGGTTCATCAATCAAATGAGAAACATTTTTCTACTGAAACCGTTGGGCCGACAATGTCTAAAGTACTGACCAACAAGGAACCCGACGTTGTAGCAGTACATGACTCTGTGATGGATGATGACGATGACGACGATGATGAAAATGAAACTGATACTGAAACAGCACCACCTCTACCTCCACCCAATCGAAAGAAAAAATTGAAACCTATAAAGGGAGACAAAGCTATGCATTTTCTATCCCCCCGTACGAAAAACATGACGCTCGCTCAACCAAATCACACCACTACTACAGTTATATATCACCCATCAAGAAGCGTGGTACAGTTACAACTAGAGCAGCCAAATGTCTCGAGCGCATCCGGATTAAAGAACAATGGTGCAACATTTCTATCGTCGTCATCTCTACCTTACATTTCACATTGCCAACCACAACATCACACTAACGAAGTATTAGCATCAACCAGCTATCTTATTGCACAAAGGGACCAGCAAAATATTCTTCACCATCCGGCCATTCAGATTCAAGCATCACAAATTCAGTTTGGAAATCAAACTGTATATGCATCCCAGCCTGTCAATATACCAAACATTACTACTGAATCGGCAGGGTTTGACTTTATCAATTCTTTCAATCTAGGATGAATGATCTTAATAATTAGAATAACATAGAAATATTTTTCTACAAGTTCTGTTTTTACTCACTTCTATGTTCAGAAAGACCAATTTGTTTATTAAAAACCCAAAGGGAAAATGCTTTTAAAACGTAAAATAAAAATGTTTGGGTAAAATGTGATAATCGTGTAAAATGTAAAATGTTTTGCAATATACCAATAAATATTTTTCATTTTCATTGTAAAATAAAGTGTCCAATTTGATTCTTGATAACATGCAATAAGTGCATGCCACAATCGATTCATTCTGTTCTTCCAGTCAAGAAATTGTATTTTGTTCATACAACTCGAGTGAAATGAATCAAATTATCTTTCACCTTCCATAGACTTTTGTGCTGGACATACAGCTCTGTATACACATATCTATAGGATACTGGACCAGGTTTCATTCATTACAGGAATAAATAGAATTAGGATGGATGAATATATTTTCTGCATAAGGTTGACAACTATTGCCAAAAGACATTGCTTTTCATGCAGTCCTCATGTGTTACATGATATGTATTTTGTTCCCCGTTGGAAAAAGGCCACTAGTTTTAGGTTAACATAAAATTGATGAGTCAGTAACTTTTCAGCGACCAATGCTTAATAAAATTAACACAAAGACTGAAGGACGTCTAATTACCAATCTTAAGACCTGACTGTGTAACTTGAAGCTTTGTCTGGCTTATAAGAATTCTGGACCTAATTATTCCAAGTATGCTAAATTGATCTATTCATGGATAAATGATTATGTGCACAGCTCACAATAAACTAGAAATTATTGCTTCAAACGAATTTTCTGAGTTGTCATACGCTGTACAATTCGTCCTCGTCATATTTACATAGTCTTTCAACTTGAAGTACTAGATATAAATAAATTCCAGCAACTCACAGAAACGAAGTTCATTGAGATGCGATATCCGAAAGAATTTAAAAGCATTGATTCGTTCGAAAGTTATCGTGCTGACAGACGGACACATCGATCGCAATAACATACGCTTCACTTCCTCCCGCTAGTTAGTAAATAAATAAATACTGTCACAATTCAAATTACTTCGAAGTTGAGAGAAAGCTTTTCGAGTGGGAGTGAATATCAAATCAGTGGATATCAAATTAAGTACGCATCGATTTTAAAGATTAGCATATTCCCATTTCATCTGCTTGCATACAATAGGATTTTCTCGCAATGTAACCACAAAAGTTGTAGATCTACAACTTTTGCATCTATGCAAATTGTTCGAAGTTGATTGCACAAAAACAATGATTATCTAGGCTCATTGTGCAGACAACTTTAAAATGAAGCCTTTATTGGTGACAATGTACATAAGCCTTCTGGCCGAAAAGGCATTCGAATTACTATTAAATATTATACGAGGCTGCTTTCACTTTAAATCGATGTCTGGTTCAGATGTTACTATACGGCCAACAAAAATGGCGACAAAGCCATACCACATTATCAACTGAGCATATTTTAAGAGACATCTAAGTACGTTATAAACTCAAACTGCATAAATCTTCTTGAAACATTATGTCAAGCTACCGTGGGCGGTGGGACACTGAGATTGTATCGGACGAGGAAATTATAATTGAGTTATCAGTAATTCTCTACATATTTATATTAGAGTTACTAACCACGGTTAACTGAAACCCTTTCTATAGCGCGGCGCTCATAACGAACAGCCAAGTTAAAATTAATTGAAACAATTTTTTTTAAATTGAATCAATTAATTTGTCGCAGCGTGTTCAATTCTATTCAATTCTACCAATGCAATGATAAATTGTCAAGCATGTTTAGAATGATAAAGTGTCAAATAATATTGGTTATTAACGACACTTATCGTGCGTGTAATCAAATCATTTGCGGGACCAAATTCAAGGCTACCAGTATATAGTTTAGCCTAAACTCACTGGTAACAAGTGATTAAGCATATTACACGTATGCATGCAAAGTAATGGAAGAGAATACTGTCAAAAAGTTGAAAAGGTATCCGTATTCTAGAAATTATTGGGTTCTGCACTTATAAAAATATTTATTTATATTGTGTCCAGCAGAATGGACTTGGAGGCTGAAGCCTTGATAGCCCAACAGGGTTCGATTGCTGCCGGCGATTTTGTCCGACAAAACGTAGCCAACAATTCAAGCCGACCCCAGTACAAAGACCTACCTGACATTGACGAGGACGCGGAATATTGGAAGTACATCATGCGCCGAGAGATGCAAGAGGTCATCCCAGGCCTCTATTTGGGTCCTTATGCTGCGGCGTCTAAATCGAAATTGTCTCATTTGAAGGAATGCGGAATAACGCATATTGTTTGCATTCGACATTTGGTTGAACGCAATGTGATTCGTCCGATGCACGATGGACACTTTGTCTACTTGGTTCTGGAAATGGGGGAAGACAGCAACGTCTCCCTAATTCCCTACTGCAACCGTGTAATCAAATTCATTGACGGGTACATAAATATGTCAGTTACGCTGTTGCAATATTATATTTTACACAACATTAAATTTTGTCCACTATTTCGATTTCCAGTTGCTTTGAAGCTGGAGGAAAGATTTTGATTCACTCAAACTCAGGTATAAATAGGTCGGCAGCTTTGGTTGCGGGGTATATTATGGCCACGTACGGCGTTAGTGTCCGAAAAGCCCTCGCATTTGTACAGAAGAAGCGATTTGCGGCGAATCCCAACGGCTGGTTCATTGAGCAATTGAAGGTATTTTGCATTTTTGTATTTTTACTGATTTACGATATACAACATGTGGGTTTTATCATCCCTTGCGTATTTTGGATATTGTCAATCAGTGAACTTGGTGACTATATTTGTCTTCCTCAGGAGTATGAAGCAGTTTGTCAAGCTATGCATGTGGAACACCCACTTCCTCAAGATGGTGAAACGTCAAGACCACCAGCACGAAAGCGAAAAATGGTTGATATTTCTGACGACAATGTCAAATTTGATGACAATGGAAACGTCGACATGAATTAGTAACGAGTATTTGTATCACGGTCAACTATTGTTACAAATCATTAACATATCCTAAATTATTTTACATTGAAAATTTCTACCTTGTCAAACCTGTCTCCAAAATAAAATAGTCCTCAGTACATTGTAATTAATTGTCAATGTGGATTCTAATTTCATTTTTCTCTACTAAGAAATGTGCCCGCCTTATCTTTTCAGGCCATTGTCATGTGTGACTAATTACTGATGATACAATAGTCATTTCTTAAATTTCTTTAAATTCAGGTTTTGATTTAGAATGCATGTAACACACAATTATTTATAAAGCATTTTCTCTTGTAACGTATAGTAAATATAACTATTATCGGTATGACATCGCCATACATATATACATGCATATGATTGAAAAGGGTTTGTCAATTTTCGGAAATATTAAAGGGTTCAAAAAAGCCTCGAGATCTGAAAATCATGTTCTGGATGGTGCACGCATGGTTGTAATTGCTGAATGCGAATCATTATGAAGTGAGACGACGAGTTTTCAACCATCAAGTGACCATTATTTCGAAAACGAGAAAAAGTAAAGAAATCCCGAGGTTCTGCCTAAATTCCCCGCATGACGACATATTTACGATATACGATCCTTTATAACGAGGAGCTTATTTTTCCAGCTTTTCAACTGCAAACATGTAAAGCTTCCTTGCCGTCTAACTTTTTTACAGGTTTACTTCTGGGATCAAGTTCTTTTAAATTAAAATCTCAAGCCGGCTCGACTTCCATTTTAGCTGTCAGACTTTTCAGGTCCTCTTTTGTTCGTTTTCCTATATAATCTGCTAGAGTTTCCGGCATCCGGAGGAGCTTGTGGCGTGGCATTAGTGAGATTCTTAACCTTTAGGATCCCATTTCAAAATTGTTGTCACGAAAAATCGTATCACTAAGTCCCTAATTAATCTTCAATTAAATGCCCTTTAAGGCCCAAATAATTGTCAGCTATCTGTCCTCACGCACCCAAGCTGCTGAATCTTTTTCGACCACACTGACCCGAATTTTATTTTCAAGAAAAAACCAACGGAATATATTTGTATTATCACATGCAATGATAATCCACAAAAACTACTTCCCATATACATATACTATTACCGTGGTGAAAAACCTATTAGTACAGCTTCGCATAGCCCGAACCAGAAATTTTTATCCCAGTGAGGCCTTATGTATTTGCCATGTCTGTCTTTCGGTCCACCGATACCATACACCCAAAACGGTTTGCCTTCAAATTTTGCAGGTGCCAAAAATAATCGAGTTCGCAAGTGAGCCAAATCTGTCGAGTGAGGTCATATAGATAGGTGGGTGGAATCGACACCAAACTTGAAAATATCGCTAGAAAGCTGAAATTCAGCACATTGAGTGCTAATGGCGTGTAATGAAAGACTCGGAGGGGAAATTTAAAAATATTTAACCAGAGGGACAATATGGGGTGGAGGAGGGAGATGACCCATACCGATTTTCAAAAATAGCCACAAACCTACATTGTCTGCAATTATACAATGTCCTTAGTCAAGGACGGACCGCTCCTAAATTTTTGTCCGAATTGACCGGACTGCGATTACCACACCCCGTGTTGGGAATGGTCGAATGTGTGCAGAATATTTGTTATTTTGTGGAGTATTTACAAATCCTTCCTTGACTACCAGGACCACTGTGACTTGCTTCTTTCAAATCTTCCAAAGTTTTATTTGCTATTCAGAAGTCATTTTTAGCCCCTATCCCAAATTCCAGCTGAAAATAGCAACTTTTAAAAACCAGTATGGGTCACCCTCTAGAGTCACTAAGGTTACACATTGACCACTTTGAACTTCATATACTTTCATGAGAACCCATTCAGTATCCCTATGCCGATTTTTATATTTTTACGACAATGTCTTAAAACCGGCATGGGTCACCCATAGGGTCCCCTCGGTAAGATTTTGCAATTTTACTTCATATTCTTTCAATAGAAGCCATTAGCAAGCTCTATACCAAATTTCAGCTTTCTATGACAATTTTGAAATTTTAGTGTATAGTACCCCATCCACTCAGACGACCCCCACCGGTCAACCACTTGACCAATTTCCCCCATCTGCGAACTCGTTTCTAACTTTGTCCAATTTGCATATACTAAAAATTTCATGTGAATCGGGTCAGTCGTTTTGGCTCTAGCCTGTTCACGGACAGACAGACAGACGGACAACCATCACGATTCCATAAGCCCTAACTCGGGCGCCATATCAAAACCCTTCAATTTCATGCAATGTTTCCACGGTCGCCAAATTTGTAATTTTTTGAAAATACACGTATTTGTGTATACGGGATTCAACGCATTTTGTCGCGTATTCATGATATTCATGTATCTGGGACACAGGGTCAAATTTCAAAATTCCATGACATTCGTGGACTTGGGATTTGTGGGATGTTTTACAAATTCCATGACACTCGTGTACATGGGATTTAAGTGCAAATTTAATAAATTCCATGACATTCGTGGACTGGGATCCTAAAGGTTAATGGTCTATTCTTCTGTTAGAGGCTTCTACAGCACCATTTTGCAGTTTCCCTTTCATTTTAATAACGAGGGACGGAGTTAACTTGGTCGTTTTGGTTCATCAGATCATTTCATATCTAATGATGATATTATTTGTTTGGACATGTCAGTATGAAATGTGAAATCACTTCACTCTTAAGGACTTCCAGCTACTAACTTTCGATAAGAATAATTATTAGAGTCGAGTCGATTATGTATGTAGATTATTAGTAGGATTTTGTAGCAGTGACCTATTGGCACATTTGCTAGGGACTCGTTGTGGTTGTATTTTATTATACATCATATATACTTATATCATCTGAATTCATAGTTTACACGAATTATCATAAAGTATTAAACCAATGAAAATGTAAATGTTGTTTTTCAGAGATGCCAGTTTTCAATTACTCATTTTAATTTGTATGATGAAATTGAATATAAATACAGATTATACAGTTTATGATGCTATTTTGCCTGTGTATTTGATTGGGTAATGAAAACCATGCCGTGCTATTTCACATTAAACAATACACACGTGGGTGCTTACTCATTAGATAATTACCTCTAGTAATAAATGCATGTGAAATGCTAATCAATAATGTCCATGTCACAATTAGTCGAAACCTCCCAAGTTCCTGCATCCATGTACATATTTCCTGCCGCAATTAATTAATTGAATGTCGTGTTTTTTGGTTAGTATGTTGTTCTATTAATACTTATGCCTACCTCCCAAAGTAACAAATAAAAATAATGAAAAACAAAAATATATAATTCAACGTATAATTCAAGAGAATATTACATTTCTAGCTTTCCTACTTTTCTTGAAGTGCGATTACAAATTGTAATTTACAATGCATGCAATCAAGTTATCATCAGGATAGTAATCAGATAGGATAATACATAAACAAATTCAGGCACGGTAGCATATCAACCTGTGGCAAGCGTTAGCTTTTAGGAACTCAGAACTTCACCCACAAACATCTCTCAAAGCTTGATGTTCCGTTGGGAATGTGAGACGTTTCCAAAACTGTGGTGTTGGTCGTGGTGAGAAACGGATGAAGTTGGGTTTGTTCGTGGTCGCTCATATAAAGGGGCACATAAAAACCCGGAAATCTTCAGTGAGTTTCCGTGCTCAGAAGGAAGAGAAAGTGCAACGCATTCGAGTCTCATTTTCCAATTAAATACAATGACAGAGTTTACATCATCACACAGCGTCATCCGTCAAATATTTACATCACAAACTCGAACAAGTTCCATCCCAAATATTTGAAATAGGATTTAATGAACGGCTCAAGATTTTCATTTGTGTCCAAATGTAGACAATATTAAGTAATTTTATAATATCTACTTAACATGTAAAACCAGTGTAAGTAGTAGAATAGAAGTTACAACATTACAAAGGTAAGGAGCACGGAAATTCACAAAAGATCGGCAAGTAAGGAAACTGTTTTCTGTGGTCGCTTGTAAATAAGAACATATTACCCTGTTACCCTACAATAAATATCCTTATGAATGCATATAAAGCAAGTTCATCATTTTGGGGCGAAATGTCATTTCGCTTTTAGACATTTAATCCTAGTTCAGAACAGCCCTAACAAACTAGACAAGCTCAACTTACTGATTATAATTATATTAGATATATTTTTTTCTGGTCCTGATCAATCGTAGTGTTTGGACATTATGACAACATTCACTGCATTCACTTTCGTCGTCTTCTTGTCTCATTTCCATTGATATCATTAATACTCATCTTGCGTAACTCTTTATGTATTATGTATATCCAACTCCATGAGCGCCGTGGTGTGCACTCAATATTGAAATGGAATCTTGAGTTTGAGATCAAAGATATGTAGATTACGGATGTGAGTAAATTACTTATTTCATAAAAAGCGAATCGTTCTTGGATATTAAAATGTAAGTTTGATTAACAACATTTCAAACGAGTGTTGGATAAATTATGGATGTGCACCATGTCTTTGAGACTTTCAGTTTGTCACATTGCAAAAAAATGAGAGTATCTCAATCACTAGCATTCCAACTAATCTAATTTCTGATAATATTAGGAAGTCTTGATCAATCAGTATTGCTGCATAGCATAATATGCTATTATGCATAGCCAGTGTCACCAGCTAAGCAAGGAAGGAGATCTACTAGATATAGGAATTTTGTATATTTATTGTGTATGGTAGGTAAATATGTTCAATAATAAAATAAATGTAAAATTCAATTTATATATTATTTTATGAAATCTTGAAAAACTTTTAAACAACATGTACCATCTTATTCTGCGCAAATTGAACAAAGTCGGATCTGCTTCTGGAATATTAATTCAGGTCATTTATCAATCATGACCGACGGCG
This sequence comes from Folsomia candida, assembly GCF_002217175.1. Taxonomy (NCBI): domain Eukaryota; kingdom Metazoa; phylum Arthropoda; class Collembola; order Entomobryomorpha; family Isotomidae; genus Folsomia; species Folsomia candida. Next base: position 19,499,590 of record NW_019091193.1, on the reverse strand, counting down.
GGCTTTAATTATAATAAATCAAATTGAAATAATTTGTCAAGAACAGAACGCGAGTTTGTATGCATGAAAATGAAAAGAGAAAGACTGAATTTAGTTCTCCTATCTGTGACCACCACAGAGCTGTATAATATAGAATATATTATACTCTATATCATACATGGTGACCACAGTGAAAATTTAAATGGATAAAACCAGTGTCGGTGAGCATATTCATAAAGCTGCGAATTAACTTGGGTGGTGCACACATGTTTCCTTCGTAAGTGCTCTATATCCTGTTCAGATGCAAAATGAGATTATGATAAGCTGCGGGTAGTGTCATCTGCTTGCATTGTGTAACTGATGGGTCAGAATTTTGTTTCATAAATTGGAGGAAACGAGGGTTGGCACGAACAGCGTGTCAAAGATGGTGGATCGCAATGAGACTTCAAGGATTATTCCCATAAAGGATTGAGCTTAATCATGCATAAATCCCAAGCCTACATTATTCTTCTTTCGTTTGCCGAAAATGTGTCAGGGATCAGCTTAAATACTAAATTGCCGACCATTCGGCAATACTCATTGGTCGTGTAATATCTCTACCTTTTCCTCCTCTTTGAATACAGACGTATCAAGATTGAGAATTTCGTGAAGTTGTTACTGTTCGGCAAATACTCATAAATTCCGTCGGGATTGTTTTTTTCTGGTCCAAGTGTGAGGGCCTGAAAATGTAACAGCTTTGAAAGCAATTTATACTCGAAACAGCTCTTCACTCTGCTGCTGTACTATGGAAGAATATGTACTTACATACATACTGAGGGCTACGACATACATATTCGGTACGAATTTTAGGTTTCTGAAAGTGGTTTCACCCTTGCAGTGTGATATGGTAAATATTACACTATCTTCGAATGCGCCATTTGTAGTGCATAAACCCTGACGGGTTTGATGGGGTCGTCGGAATACTGAGCAAGCAAGTGTATGTACTTGACAAATAATGTCAAACAGTTTGGTTGGTCTAGTGTTGTGATTGTGGCTTTCACTTTTTTGCGTCATAGGTGTGCCCAGAAAACATTTATTTATGTGCCCAAAGTTATTTTATCATTCAAACTGGACATAACGCGATAAAATGTTCATGAGTTAATTTTATATAAATAAATATTTGTATGTAGGTACGATCTGCTTTGAAAATTTTATGGTATTGTGCATTGACTCTCACCACTTTTAATTATAGAATAGAAGAGTGCGAGTTCCGGAGCTAAAGATAAACCTATTTTACCACGTATGATCCTGTCTATAACCACAATTAATTACATAGTTTAATTAATTTAACATTGCTCTTAACAATCCACAACCGTCAATCAGTGCAACCTCATGATCCTCTCATCAACCCCCTGCAATTTTCAATTTCAAGTCTCAGTATCGGTCACAAATTAATCAGAATTTGAGTAACCCTTGAAACTAATTATGTACCGTATAACATTCTAGTGAAATATAGCGTATATATTTACGTAAGTGTTTTTAGCCACTAATAAAACGAGCAATAGCGACCTCAATGATTGATTTGTAAAATTATCTGGGTATGCAGAACTAGCTTACAAATTTTTTATCTCACAACGAATTTTGAAAACTGGAGTAAAAGGATAAGGCTAATTTTCAAACAATGTATATGAATCGTGAAGACAAATTTGATCGAATTGGAGGAGAAATTAACCTGACAGAGAACAATGCCTCGCCAAATTGGTCATAACAAAGCCTTTGTGCGAGTAACCAGTGTTATTACTAAAATTAGTGTAAAAGCAAACGAGCAAATAATGAATAGAATTTTGTAACTGACAGTTTGATGGAGATTGTGGAGTTAATTCATTTTTCGCTCACACGTAGATGATTACTTTTTATCTTAAAATAAGAGAGTGTTCCATTCGGTAATTCTCAATTTTTACTGAAGTTAATATCTCAAGTCTCATTTCCATAATTGACAAGGTTTCGTGTCACCATTAACTATCAAAGTCGGAGGAGCATTGCATGGTCCGACATTTTTTTGGTATGCACGTGGGAATGTCCGTTTGCAAGAATATTCAATATTTGCCTCCGTTAAATGTTTCGAAACACTCAATTCAATTCTGCAGTTGTACTCTGTAGTCAGACGCCTTGCAAGTTAAGCAACATGAAAAACCGTTGCCAGATTATCATTACGGTGTTTGCTTATCTATCCAGCTCGGCTTAACCAACATCTGTCACAGACGACGGTTACAAAACCATTCAATTATGAACTACCCACTGGATGATAGACAACACAATCCTAGACCTCTCTTACGGCTTCCCTCATTCGAATCCCTTTGTTCTTTAGAATGAGCCAACTTTAATTACTGTGGGGTATACTATTCATAGCTGATACATAATTGAACCCTTCTCCGTTGGCTGCAAAGTCCTCTCCAACATGATGATGGACAACAAGTATAAATCATGTCGTCCCCTTAATCTCTCTTGTGTGGATTAAAGTGCCAATTATACCCATCCGTGGAGTGTTGCCTTATTTACTACTATTCCAAGCGACTAAGTTTATACCCAGAATATGTGCACATCGAAAGAAAGTGGGCTGCTCAACTGCAATCAGGCTCTTTGCTCTGTGTAAATAGGGAGGACAAATAAAATGTAATGTGACAATCGAGAATTTCAAATAATCCCATCATCACCATTGGGTTAATTTATTTCTAGGAAATTGGAAATTGGAAACTCGCTCGAACCCTTCGAAAAACATGCAAATCTCATTTCGCAATGCATACGATACACGGTTTGGTAAAGCCGAATTAGACAGATTTACAACATTATTTCATAGCCTAAGCTTCACATGAACCTTTGCGAAATAGATATGAGGCCCTGTGTACAGTACACGATGATGTGAACTATCTACGTAGGAACACATTTACGTACATACACTGAACATTTAATGACCATACGTACATATATTTATCATTTTATGAATGACTTCATTTTCTTGTGACAAGAACAGGCATTTAATTTTTACACTAAATATTTTATTTGTTCTTTCTTTGGACTGAATTAGATTTTATAGCAAAATTCAGGCTATAATCCTGGTTATGAGATTCTTGTTCACAAACAAAAATTGCTTTCTTTAGACTGCTCTGCTTCTTTCTCTTTTTCCTTAGGTAGCTGAACATGAACTACTTGACCCTCAAAACGAGCATGTTTAGTTAGGAAACCCAGAATTATATTGTACGGTTAGTGTGTCCTTGATCTTCCGTATATCAATTGTGGCATGTATATCTGCGTCAATATGAACTGATTTCAATTATTTTGCCATTTCGTGTCTAGATCTTTGAAATAAGCACTAATCAGGCCTAGATATAAGTTTAATACGTGTGTATGCCAAATGCTGCACATTTATCATTGTTTTTATTTTTTCCTGTCATCATCTCCAGCTAAGGATGAGAATAAGTATGCGGAGGGATTACAGCCTGGCAATGGAAAGGTACAGACGCATCAAAAATTAATATCTGTGTGACGACTCAGCGATGGACATGGTGACATCTCAGAACCACTCTACTTCTCGTGTCAAAAATCACTTCAGTGGACAGAGAGACCAAGTGTCAACTTGTTCCCAAACTTATACGATCATCAGAGTTTATGTCCTCTCTCCAATTCTACTTGGTTTCGTTGAGGTTGCTTGTATCTTGTGTGGAGATATAACATAACATAAAATTTCCTTCAACCACGGATACACACAAGCCGGCAGTGCGGAAGTGTAGGGATAAAAGGGAAACTGAAATGCGTTAGTAAATGTAATGGAATAAGTTGGTCAAATACTTGAACTTGTGTCGTTGGATGGACCCTGAGTAGTTTAGTAAAAAAGAAAAAAAGTTATCGTGATGTTTCATCTCAAGTTTTACAGTGAGAAAGAACAACAAACGCAACAATAAATTTTTCTTTAAGGCCAAGTCGTGAATGTGCTATGAGAGATACCAGCAGCAGGTTCACCAGAATCTATTCACATCCAACAGCAGACAATGTTTCCAACAACAATGGTTTGTGAATCTTGTTTCTGGAGAGATAAAAGTGAGAAGCTGTGGGCAGCAGAGTAGGGAAAAGTCTCAACTTTTCCCCGAGAAGAAGACAAATGGTTTCACTCTGGACGATATTGATGGCACTCTTTGGGTCGATGCTAAATGCGAGGTGAGCTGAAATGAAAAGAAGAATTAACAACAATATCTTTTAGGAAGAAAACCTCTTGGCTTCCTCTCAAAATGATATCATGATCAATGATGACTGCTGCTGTGTTGCAGGGTAACAAATGGCAGGCCGGGGCAATGGGAAGATTTGGAGAATCGTGCCTCTGAGGTCATGCGGATTAATGGTCCATTGGGGCGGATTAGCGGCCGTGGAAATGCCAACAACCTTTCCAGTGATTTGATGCAAGTTAACACGACGACCCCAGAGGAGGAGGAGCAGCAGGGTGAGATGGACAGTGGCGAGTGCAAACTTTCTGAGACTGTGGGCAGAATTAATGCTCTGGAGAGGTCCACGGTTCATGTAAAGTGCACTGAGGTGGTTAATTTGACTATCAGCCTTGAACAGATCCCTCAAAGTCTCGTAAGTTGTTGCGTATACATATTTTCTGTGTGCGGATGCATGAAGAAATGCTAAGCGAATGCTTGGTACATACATATTTATCACTTTCATCACTTTCATCCTCTCAATATTACGTATATTGTGCTCTATTCTACTTTGTTCTGCTATGGATGTTATAATGAATAGAAAATTTGTCCAATTCAAAGAGCAAGTGCGTTGATTAAATCTCATGCTTTGTCTGTCTTTGATTTACTACTTTACTCATTTTAGATGACGAAAATAACTTCAATATCTGTGACCAAGAGCATTGTGAACACGGTTAACTTGACTCAATTTCACAAATTCCCAGCACTAAGAAATCTATCAGTAACAAAATCCAACGTCTCCTTTGTTGTTGGCAGTGTCCCTTTCTCTCTTAGAAGTCTAAACTTATCTCACAATAATATACGATCCGTGGACACATCCTGGTTCTCACACACACGAGATGCAACCAAACTGTACAAATTGCAAAAAAGCACTCCTACTCAACCACTGCAAAGCAATTTGGATCCGGAGCAAAGCCATGTCACCGCAACTTCTGATTACTTGTCTCCCAAACCAAGAACAAAATTTCCTCATAACAATAATTACAACTCAAACAACAATAAGGGAAGAAAAAGTTGGACCCGGTTACCCAAAGACATTGCGACTCTTTCAAGTGGTGAAAGCGGTGTGGATCATTTAGATGACGACTGGGATGCTCCTTTCGACGCAGGTGGTGGTAGCAGTCCCATTCCCATTCGCGATACAAATTACTTTGAGACAACCTCACGACTCCAAGTAATTGATGTATCTCACAACAAGATTACGCAGTTGCCAAAGTCAATTTTTTATCTCAGAAGACTGGAATCTCTTCATCTCTCCGGTAAGTGAATAAATGGGATTGCATTTCGTGCTTGGTTATCACTGTTAGTTTGGAGCTGAAGCGGACGATATATATCTTCAGCTCCTATTTCTACAAAGAACTCTACTCTATTTGCATACGTATGTATTTTGTATAGCTTAAGGAATCCAGATCAGATTTATTTCGCACTTTCGCCATGCTGCAGACATTATCTGTCATCATGTCCAATCCAAGTCTGCTGCCAATTCCCAGTTCACCTATTTATTTCTAATGCTGGTCGAGATGCGCAGGGATTTGCCTGTCAGCCACTGTATTGCTGTTTCATAAGACGGATGCTTCGCTGTGAGACTTCCGTTTTGGGGAGGGTAATTTGTTCCTGGCTAATCTGGTCATCAACGATTTCCATCTCTTTGTCATCCCCTCGTCCCAACAGGCCCCATATGTAATCTGGGCGAATGATTGATTGATTGATTGATTGATTTATTTCAATGAGGCACCCCATTGCATGGGACTTTACACCTCAAGGATAAAAGAAAGTCATACATTATACAATTTTCATTTTGCTTGTACATACATATAAAACAATGATGATTACATCATAGAAAAACAATCTTGATATTCAAACGAGTCGAATAATTCGAATAATTCCATAACTCTTTTTGTATTCTGGACATTTAAAAAGTACTTCTTCACCTCTTTTTTGAACCTAGTTAGACTCATCTTTTCATGCTCATTTCTTAAATTTAATGGTAGATTAGACCAAGACAGTGCTGCCCTATATTTGAAGGACTTTTTGGCAATATTATTACTAATTGACATATAAGGCTTGTAGTAAGTATTATTACGAGTATTTCTACATATAACCGTATTTATTGGTACATAATTGGCAAAATATTTGGGGCAGCTCCCATTTAGCATTTTAAACACATGTTTACACAACTCAGCCTGCACGATATTTTCCGATTCTAACCATTCCAAGACGACTGATAAGTCATCAGATATAGGGTCATACTTCCCTTTATTAAATACATATCTTGCACATTTTCTGATTACCTTATTTACACACTTTAAATTATTCTTACCAAACAGCCATACAGGGGATGCGTATAACAGACTAGAGAATACCAATGCATGTATTAATAGTACCTTGTTCTTGCGTTCCACGACATTTTTAAGGGGACCAATTGACCAAAGAGAGCTGTTACAACCCTTTATCACCTTATCACATTGATTATTGAACTTTAGATCTTCATCCAATAATACCCCCAATAATTTTGTACAAGTAACCCTTCGGATAGGTGTGTCATTAATTTTTATAACAATATCTGATACAGCAGATTTTAATTTACGGGGGGCAAATACAATAAATTCACATTTATTTACATTCAGTTCTTGCCTGTTTGCTTCTATCCAACGCATACTCCTATCCAGATCATTATTCAGATTATTTACAACTTGTTCTATATGATCAATATCACCAGAAATTAACACACCACTGTCATCGGCAAACATAACACATAAACTGTTTTTTAAATGGTACGGCAGGTCGTTCATCATTATCAAGAACAGAATACAACTAATACATAACCCTTGAGAAAAGCCTAGATTAGTAGGACGCGTGCTAGACTTTTTAGTACAATTATTGCAGGAGATACATACGAATTGTTGCCTATTTTCTAGAAATGACCTCACAAGTTTAGAATCAACTCCATACCATTTTAGTTTGTGTAGTAGAACCTCTTTGCAGGCCTTATCGTAGGCCTTCGCAACATCCAGCGCCACCATAATACATACATGATCATTCTCCCATGCTTTGTATACAAAATCAGTGACCGCTATTAAGGCATGCGTGGTGGAATGGAACTTGCGGAAGCCGAACTGGAATTCTGACAATAAATTATTAGATTCAAGATAAGTAGAGAGTTGGTTGAATATACATTTACCAAATAGTTTAGTTAGTATAGGTTGGATTGCTATCGGTCTAAGCTCATTTGGCGATACTGGGTTTTTTACCTTTGGTATTGGAATCACCTTAGCTAATTTCAACATACTCGGTACACTTTCCTCATTAATATACATGTTAAATAATTTCATGAATAATAAATGGAGAAATAATAATAATGATGATTAAATAATAATGAATGAACCTGACTTAATAAGCCTGTTCCTGTATATGACTCATGACTTTCAGACTCTTCAAATCCCCTTAGACTTTTATTCCTTCTTTTGCAATCTCGTATTTTTCTCTTATTTTTCTTAAACAAGAAATATGCACATGTACACAATGATAATACTTTGCTTCCTTCAAATTGAATATACAAGCAAAATTGTTTATTAATTTAGGGAATCATTTGAAGTGTGAATTTGTGTGGGAGAGGCTGTGGAAATGGACGGAAATGCGGATCAGGTCCAAATCAGTACTATCTGATGCCGAAACCACGTTTTGTGGAGTTGACGACGCTCGGGTATTTCAGTACAGCATTCAAGGAGTACTTCAAGCACGGAAGGTATCACAAAAACATGAACCCAATCCAATAATCCACTTCAAGTTGAGAAAATCTAAACTCAAAAATATACTTAATTACGTTGTGGACGGTAGACCTGACCAAGTAACACAAAGCTTTGGCAAGATTTCAATCTGTATGGTTAGATAGGAATCAACCAAGTACTTAAACCACATCATTGCAGTGTCAGACACTGCAATTTTTCGAAAGTTTGGACCCTGTGTACAGTGGCTTTAATTTTATGGTTCAACGTTGCAACACTTTCTGCCAAATCCAGTTCATTTTCTAGCCGTCGAGTTTTTTTTATTCCCAAATAAGTTCTTAAATTTAATGTTCAGTTAAAGAAACAGACAGCCCGAGAACCCGCATTTATCTGACTTCATTCTTGATCATTAGTTTGGCTTCAAATAAAATAAAGAATGATGGAATGAGATTTACTTGGTTTACTTGTAACCTTGCAGGCTTTTGAGAAAACTTGTGCCACGGTGAACAAATCCATGTGTTCCTCTTGTAGCTTGTACGCCTTGCAAAAAAAGGAAGGCCATCATCATACCTCAGACGATTCTAAAGGAATTGAAAAAAATTCACATGATGTTGGGAAAACTTGGTCATCTCAACAAGAGAATAGTGCAGGAATCTCGATCTCATTAAAGCTGGATTGTTCTTCCAAAAATTTGACAGAAGTTCCTCCAGTTCCACCACAAACTTGGCAGCTCAACATTTCCAACAATCGAATAAAGTATTTATTAAATAGATTATTATTCTGAAAAAATGAGGTCTGGTCAATACAGAATTAATTTCTTACTTTCTTGCTTTTAGAGATTTGAGCCCCTTGAAACTTGCCATGTATTCGAATCTCCTCATTTTAGATGGGGCCAGTAATCAAGTCAACTTAGAAACATTGGCAGGAACCCCCTTTATCGATAAGTACAATTATCTTAATCTAAAAAACAATGGATTCAGCACAGTGAGTTAACTTTCATGATTTTAATGTGCATTTAATTTAATTTGGAATCAGCGATTTCAATCTTAATCTCATTTTCCCCATTCGCCCTTTTTCGCCAGATCCCGACATACATACTCACGTCCCTCAATACTATACGAGGCCAAGGAGTCACCTTCTTTGGTGGAAACTATATCGAATGTGATTGTAACTCTGTAAAGGAGATAAAAGTAAGACGATCCTAAATATGTAGCTAAAGTTAGAGTAAGACTTTCACCGGGCAAGATGAGACTTAATTGGAAATTAAAACTTGTCTCATTTTAGCCACTACTTATTGAAAACTCAAAACGAATTCGAGATATGAAGGATATTTTCTGTAAGGACATTAACGTCTCTGATGGGAGTAGAAACACAGTATGTTGCTCTACAAGATACATTTACATGCAAAAACGTGTCTACAAATTTTTTTTTCGTTCAGAGAGTCAAGGATTTGCAATATTCTGATGTTTGTCACATGGATTCTTCAGACTCTGAGTTCACGTCAGAGCTCTATCTGTACGTCATAATTTTTGTGGAAGCTGTTCTCATAATTCTTATCATAGCAAAGGTGTGGATAGACGGAAAGTCATACCGGCAAACTGGGATTCTTCCCTGGTAAAGCATTCCACAATGCATAAATATGTACGCAAGTTTTGTTCAATGTAAATTTGCTGTGAGCGTTGCAGGTGCAGCGCCAAGATGCCGCGACTCCCCTGCGACGCAATGCTCGAGTCTGTCAAGGAGCCTCCGAACCTTGGTCGACAGGGCGGCGGGAGTGCCACCAGCTCCAACGCGAACGTCATTAACACTGCTGGCTCCTCCCAGCATTCTGCTCCTGGGATTCAGCTCAAGGACTTTCGATCCTCTCGAGGGAGAAGTGATGATGGGGGTGCGGCTTCCGTCTGCTCAAACAGGTCCTCGAGGAATTCCATCCAGCAGCCCCATTCATCTTCCAGGAATTTCTCCGTCTAGCATCAGATTACTAACCTGACCTAACCTACATTATACCTACGTTTAGATATGTTTACAGTCCTCAACTCTATGATTTTTTGAGTACGCCTTTGTAACGTACACAAAGAGGCTGAATAAAACTTGGTGCAAGGTTAGAAATACACTTGAGATCCATCCAGATAGAAATTTTAATTTTAAACGCATACACTCAAATACACTGGATCACAATACATTATTCTACAAAATTACATGTAAAAATATATTCTAACGTTTCATCTCCATACAGTAATTGTACAGATGATAGTTTATCCCATAGCTTGATTGATCTCGCTTGTTTAGTGGTTAACGAATCAAATAACATACGTACAAAATTCAAGAGAAGGCGAAACGACCTGGTCTCTCAATCGCTAGTCAATCATCAGTATTCAACAGATTCGTGGTATAATTAATGTACTGTAATTTGCAAGTCTTCTATAAAATCTACATACAATATGGTATGCTGATTCGGTGCTAAACGTTGATTGTACGATTGTAATTGTACATGTAGCTCTATGATTACGATATAGCATTTGAAGCACAAAATCAACACTGGATTGAGAGCTGAGGAAAGAGTTTTTCGGAATATAGGAAACTGTTTCAGTTATCAAAATGAGACAACATACGTTTGTTATTGACTTGACTTGCCCTTAGTCAAAAATTTTGATTCCAAAATCTAGACTTGTTTATATTTATTTAATTATGTTTACTGATATAATAATGTCAACGATTGCTAAATATCTTCTGAAAATAAATACTTTGCAAGGACTGTGCAACGGAATTTATTTACAAGTTTTTTTTTTTGAAAATTTAATCGGTGTACATTTAAAACCTACACATATTTATACATACACATACATGCATATTATTCTCATTTATTTTATTGTAGTAGATCATGAAGAATAAATATGATTGCTAAATTTGGATTGCAAGTTGCATCATTTTATAATGTTAGGCAGGGCTGCTATAATTTTGACATGGCATTGCTTTTCTTTCTCTGAACATGGTCAAGAGTTATGTCGTGAACATCAGCAACCCCTGCATCACAAACCAACATATTGCACTATTTTATATTCCTACTTGTGAAAATTTTTAGTACCAGATAAAGCCATAGTCAAGTCAAGCTCCTCTCGCAGAATCTCTAAAACTCGTTTCGCACCATTTTCACCGCACACAGCGATTCCCCAAATTGTCGGTCTTCCAACAAACACCTTTATATAATTTGCATAATAAGATACATACACAAATGAGGACACATCTCAAACTGCACAACTAGTAAAATTTAATAAAATTAAAATTGCCATCCAATTATGTATGTAAATACCATGTCCGCCCCCAATGCCAGAGCTTTAAAGACATCGGAACCTCGTCTGATCCCACTATCCACATACACCTCACACTTTCCTCCTACTGCTTGTACTACGTCAGGAAGAGCGTCAATCTGTTTCGGATTAACCGAAAGCTTAGAATACTCGAAGTGCAAAATTAATAAATTCACTGTTTACGGAAGGGATTGCAGTATCAATCTGTCGACCGCCATGATTTGACACCCAAACGCCAGCAACATTGTGTTGTACTGCAAGTGCAGCATCCTGTGGGTTTAGAATTCCCTTCAGGATGACGGGCAGATTTGTGTTACTAAATGAAACAAGGCCAGCGTAATTGTGTTGATAAAAATTTTCCAAGTTCAAATCTTGTTAGGAACCTTCGAATCCAAGAAATTGTGTCCCATGTCATATCTTGAGCCAGGGTTGAATGCACAAATTCTCCAATGTCTTCAGCAGATTTATCGCTAGTTTGATACTTTTCAAAATTTGCCATTCTAAAAAACCAGGAAAAAGTAATTTTATGTTGTTTTCGTTTTCACTGTTTTGAGTTTTATACGAGAGTTTAAAACTAATAACTGTTATCTACTTCAGATTTTCTGGAAGTTTAAATGGCTCTCTCATGATATCTCTCTTTTTTCCAAAGTTCTGTGCATCTAGTGTGATCACAATTGCTTCAAATCCAGCGTTTTCAGCTCGTGTGATCAAATCTAAGGTTATCTTTCTAAAATTAATGCAGCACATTACATAAACCAGTCAGATTGAAATATGCACATGTGTATACACTGATGCATACTTTTCTGTATTTGGAAATAGTTGAAACCATTTTCGACCTCCAGGAGCTGCATTTCCAACATCTTCAATACTCCAGTTGGAGAAAGTGCTCAGGACAAATATCGTCCCCGTAGAGGCTGCAGCCTTTGCACTTTCAATTTCAGCTGTAGGGTGCACTAAACTTTGAAAAGCTGTCGGTGCCACTCCCACAGGAAATTGTATACTCTTTCCCAAAATGTTTTTCTTCAGTTTTCTGGTTGACACATCCCTCAGCATACGAGGACGAATTAGTAACCTGAAGGAGCCAAGTTTTTTAGAAACTTAATCACATGTGTCTTAACTTCAAAGCTACATACCTTGAAAACGCTTCACCATTTTTTCGAACCGTGAGTTCATCATCAGCTCCGCTTTTAAAATAGTTTCTCGCATTTTTGTTTAATACATCGAAAGCCTCAGCTTCAAAATCTTTAACACACACTAAGGACTTCATTATTTTCGCTTATTTATCAATTAACCTTTTTTGTAAACCAAGCTGCATTCGTTTACCCTCTTAATGTAGTTGGACCTGCAGCAGTCGGGCAGATACTAACTACCAGTTGACGGTGAAGATAATGTCTTGAGAGAGTCGTCATGTATTAAATACATTCATCATGATTAAATCCTTGAACTTATGCATAGCACGTCACTTATCATTTCAACCTTGAATAAAGTTTTATTACTTGTCCCATTCTGAGAATCTTACTACTACACATTACTCTCTGAGGACTTTGTGAAACTCATATCACTTTATACAATCATGTAATTTCGGAATTCGGCCACATTTAAGTTTATTTCTACAAACTGCAAAAAAACTTTACGCTATTTTAACAATAATAATATGCATCGTCCCACATTGAAAGGAAATTTGAGATAGAATGCAATTACATTTTTGGGGTACTTTTAAAGAAAAAATACAATTAAATAGACAAAATAAAACTAAATTGTACATCGGCATTACTTACTATATTAAATTAACCTTATTGTAATTCATACATTTTACAATTACTTGTACATCATAACAGAACCACTAATTTTTTTCTTATGTTCGTCCTCATCCTTCCACTTATTTCCCAATGCTTCCAATAATTCGCCATAAAAAGCGCAATGGATTACGTTCTTTAACGTGAATAGTAGCAACCAGTCTCCATACGTAGACCGTTTGCAAACAGCTTGGAGGGCAGTAGGTGAAGATCCAAAGTTTTGAATACGCAACAGTAAGTACCGAACGTGAGGGACGTAAATGGTTAGAATGCGATAAATTAATCCAATAATAGAGACAATGGCAAGCATCATAAACCAAAACCTGGAAAGTACAATATATGGGTAAATAGTAGTTTAGTGAAATAGAACAATATAACAAAGAACAAAAGCTTACCAAAGGAAAACAAATATCTTTTCAAACAAACTGTTCAACGGAAGCACACAAATTCCTTCTATTAGCTGTTCATTTCCACTGGGGCCGATCAAGTTGAGAAGACAAGCTGTAACCTTTGGGAAAATTCTTGACATGGGATCTATTCTTGATTCCTGGCTGGCACGGAGGAAACTTATCACTTCAAGTCCATACGTGCTGAATCCTCCGTTAAGTAAATAGTCCGTAAACGTCATTTGTCCAAGAACGTGGAGCAAGTTGAAGATTTCGCAAAAAATATAACGAACTGCCAAACTCGTATGAATAGGAGTGTTGATTTGAGCACAAAAGTAAGCCAGTACTCGATCCTTCTTCAAATTAACCTTATCCGGATCGTCGACAACAATGACGTCCAATTCTTCCATGAAGACCTTGATACGATTTCCGCCCCAATGCTTGTTCCACATCCACCACGGGAGTCTGAAAAGAACGATAGTCAAAGCTAGCCAAGGGTAGATCCAGATGTAGTACGAATGCTGAATGATGTCGTCTTGGCTCGTGATTTGCCCAATTCCAGGATATGGCACCTCTTTACCTATCCAGAGACACCAATAACTATTGAAACCTGCAAATACAAACCCAAATGAAACCCTTGACCGATAGCGTGACTCACCCACAGTTTTGTTAAGATGTCGGACAACGGTGTGTGTCCCTTGAATCCAACAGTATGTGCTGAGAAACTTGTCATCGCAGCCGCACTCTCCGCCTCGATAACATTTCATCGATCCAAAATCACATGATTGGAAACAAACGATAAAAAAAATCAGCAATTTTATGATGTACACTGTAGCTCTTCGATACAAGAAGAAGACAACATTGGAATCCGGATTGTATCGCTTCTTGATCACGAGTACGGTCACACCGGGCTCCAGCCCACCATCCATATTGAACTAACAAAATAGAATTATTATACTAAACCTAAACAGTTAATTACCAAATGGCAAGAAAAAAGCTGTATTCCATTACCTTTTGGTTTGTCCAATAATAAACTCAAGACTCTTGAGTCAAGAGTAGTAAATACAATAACTTATTTGTTAGTTATAGTTATTACACAACTTGATGAAGTATGCAATAACACGACTGCTTTATTGGGATGCCACGTGCTTCAGATAAGTCTAGAGAAACAATAAAATCAAACAACAATATTAATTAAACTCAATCAAGAATAATTAAATTTACAACAATCCTACCAAAAAGAAACAACAACAACGGGTGGAGACAAAATTATTGCTGCCAGCGCCAAATACTACGCCCGCTCAGCAGAGATTGCAACAAACTTCGTAAAGTCGGATTGTAAAGTCGTGTCGAATTATTTTCATTAAATGTAATTAAAGCACATAGACAACGATAATTCGATTCATCCCAAGCACTAAAAAGCTTACACGTGGTTTGGCCTGTTCTTTTCGTTCGCTATGCACATAACGCTATTCTTAGCGGTCTCAACTCGCCTCCTACCAACTCCTGTGTCTGACCCTTGCATCGCAATTGGGCTTCAATGGCATTCCGTTATTCCGGATTTATCTAATTTTTAAAAATTAACACCGACAGATTGATAAATTATTCCGTTATGTTGTCTATATTTTTATATTAATAATTAATACCCATCCATTTTTTTCAAACTTACCAAAAACCTCCTTAGTTGTTAGTGTCACACCAAAACAAAACGATTCAATCTTGTTTTGTTGTTCAATTCTATCTTATTTTGTATTTAATTATTGTATTAATAATCAGTCTGTTCCTTTTTTGTATGAATTTATAATAATTGTTAGACATAAAATTGCATACAATTTTGTTAGAATAAAAATCTTTCTATCAATCGGATTATTTTGAAATCATTTATTTTTACAAACCCATGGAAAACGGGAGATTCGATCTCTGGCAATAATAATATTGATAAAAGAGGAGACAGCCTTCGAATTATTTGATCCCAGTTTACACGTATTTTTGCAAAAATACTAATTTCAAAAAATGTCACGCCCAACAATTTTATTTTGTGGGGTGGTTTTGCTTGGTCTTGTTCCGCTCGTTGTCAGCGTGGGATCCAATGAGCAAGTTTCATCGATTCACTTTTACTCTCATTTTTCATTTTTAGTAATTTCTTGCATGTATAATTCTAATTTAATTGCGTCTTTCAGTATAGAGCAAGGTCTTAGCAAGAACAAGCCCACCACCCACAAGTTTATCAACTATTGCTACAAGGGCTGCAACGAGTCTCTGGACGATGACAGTGAGGAGAAATTATATTTTCAGTAATATTCATCGCTCGTAGTATTTCACAGGTAATGGAATTTAAAATTTATTCTACATCCACAGAGCAATATAATGAGGTAGATTGGGACAAGTACCAGGATTCACATTGTAGTGACAACAATCAGAGCCCTATAAATATTATACCGGCGCAAGTGTGGAACAACGCCAAAATAGAATGGAGGTTATCGCACCATTATTCCGCGTATCACGACAGAGTCGAAGTCATGAATGATGGAATATTGTGTAAGTGAAAAAGGCAACCAATAAACATTTAGCAACTTAATTAGAGAAACATCGTATAATAATTAGCCATGCTTATAAATTTTGATTCATGCGGAGTATCATTTTTTTTAAGTTGTAATCAGAACATCTACTTTGAACGAGGCTATTGTATTCTCTGTGCATTATGGAGAACAGGAAGAAGACGTTGCGGTTTATCTTCTGAACAATGTACATTTTCATGTAAGTGCCAAGTACTTAATAGCTCAGTGATTAAGTCCATATTTGCCAAACTTGGAAGGAACTAAAGTACTTATTTTGATAGTGGGGAGATAACGCATTGACGGGTTCTGAACACGCAATTGACGGAAAAAAGTAAAATGTGATACATTCAATTGTATTAGCGTGCTAATAATTTCATATTTCACTGGTCAAAGATACGCTGCAGAAATTCACTTGGTCCACACTCTAGAAGGAACGACGGACAAAGATTACAAGAATAAGAACAAGGCAGAGAAATTTGACACCATTTTTGCAATCGCAATTTTAGTCGAGGTATACAACTTTGTGCCCATCATTTTCCCAACATTTTTCATAATGCAAGTATTTTCAATTTATTTTACGTATTTTTTTCTGTTCGCAATTATGTAGGAAGGAGAAAGGGATGAAAGCTTTTCTCCAATCGAGGGTATGTTGAATAATAACTTGGATCCTTCATCAGCCACACTTTCCGAGTCTTTCAGTATTTACGCACTGATAAGCAAGCTCTTGAACCAGGGAGACAAAAACGTGTACTACAGCTACCACGGATCTTTATCCGCTCCCTCCTGTGATGAAATAGTGACCTGGGCTGTATTCAAACACCCAATCCAATTATCAAGAAGACAGGTATCTACCTCTTTTTAGCACTTCCAATGTATTAAAAAACGATTGAGATATGCAGACTTTAGCAATTAGTTACCAAAATATTTATAACTTGTTAACAGTTGAATGGATTAAGAACGAAAGTGACGACCAAGTTTAACTCGCCCATGGTCAACAACTTTCGTGGATTGCAAAGTACGAACTCAAGAAATATCACTGCTTACTCCCCAAAAATTGTGATCATTGGTCCTGGAATGCCTGAAGGTGCATCCACACGAGAGATGATGTCGCTGAACTACTACGCCGTCATGTCCATCGTACTTATGCTCATCATATCAAACTTTATTTAGTTGGGGACCCACTAAACCGAAACATGTTTCATGTCTTAATTCATTGTGTATCGATCGATGTGGGCAAGTTATAACCTACTATATATTAAAATTTAACTTTTCTCTGTTGTTGAATGATACCTCTCCATTTGCTCACTTATTTATTTTAATCACAGTATTTTTTACTCTATCTAGTATCTTATTCTCCGGGTACCCTTCCTATAGGAAGCGAGAATTTTTATATTTATGATTTCACATGTATCATTGCATCATTTCATTACACAGTATCTTTGGCAATAGCATGACCTAATTCTAATTAATATGTTCAATCTCACGATTGCTTGACATTTAGTATCTAGGTAACTCTTGTGTCTTTTAACGGTTGCGACAAATGGTGGAGTTACAAATAAAATAATTATTTTTTAAATCGTTGGTACACGTCCCATGGTCGTGTGTACCAACGACTTTGACCTTTAATAACTTTTGAATGGGCAGACATAGAGATTTAATTCGTTAAGATGAAATCATCGTAATTTTTAGCTTGATTTTTTAAGATCAAAATCTCGAGGGTACTATTTCGAAAATTAAATTTGAAATCCCAGTGTGCAGCGTTTGTTTAGCCCGAGTCAGGGTCAGTGTCAGCTTCTAAACTTTAGTCAGACGACCTGCACCAACTACTATTCGTAATCGGCAAAAATGTTCCCACAATCCAGCATGCAAAATTTCAGCTCCTTGACCAATTTTAAAACCAGTACGGGTCTCAGTCTTCTGGGCTGGGCCCACAAAAATATTCATATTCGATGAATATGAACATTATTCATATTCTTTAGTCTGATGTGCCCTTACCCATGATACCGAATTTTATTTTTATTCTACCAATATAAAAAGCAGCGTGGGTCACCTTGTTAAATCTCTGTGGAAAAAATCTTAATATTTAGTTCATATTTTTCAATCTGGTCTACCCCCACGGGGTCGTGCCAAATTTCAGTCTTCTACGAGTGTCTAATTTCATCTTTTTAATACAATTTTTGAAAATCGATATGGGTCACCCCCTTAAAGGTCCCTCCACATAAAAATGGTACCAATTTCAATTCATATTCTTCAGTTAGACACCATTAGCAATCTCAATGCCAGTTTACAGCTTTCAACGAGGATTTTGAAATACTCCACCCACCCAGATGACCACCACAGGTCAACCACTTAATTGATTTCGCCCATCTTCAAACTTAACTCCTCATTTGTCACATACTACATGTATACCAAATTTAAAGTCGCTAGGCCGAGTTTAACGAAAGTTATCGTAAAATGATCGGACGGACAGACAGACGGACATGACGGTTACAAAATTACATTTCCAAAACTGTAACCAATGGCATATTTTCAACAATTTTTAGTTTTCTAAAAATGAAAATTTATTTTGTAACTCGGCCATTTGTCGTAACCTTATAGATTGATAAAGTGTCAAATAATCTTGGTTCAATCTGGTGTCCATGTACATACTGGTGCTGAAACTCATATGAAACTATTAATAAGAGCCTATCAATAAATCAGTAGTGTTATAATTAACACCGGAAATATTATGTAATGAAGGTGTCGATTATAATGGATCTTCCTCTTAACTTTGTCGCCACCCTCATTCTGGGTCTCCTTGTAGTGTACCCTGACGCAACATCAGGTCTAGACATGGAGTCGCGTGAATCTTTACCAACTGAAAGTTGGATAAGCAGTTACATAACTTGGATGAAGACTGATTCCATTCCCCACCATCCAATAACAGCAAAACATTGGAAGATTCATTCTCGATTACGCCGAGCACCCAACGTTGTCGCATCGTCATCCCCACAGCACCCGATCGAAACTGATGGTGGTGGGGTCAGCACCGATATGCAATTTAAACACTCTACGGAATACTTTCCACTTCCTATAACTTCGCCTACTGAAAATCGCCTCGTCGAAAAGTCTACGCTTAAAAACATGCAAGTAACACATACAAATATGTCGTCGACGGGATCTTCAGGCTATTCGGAACTTCCTACGAGTTCTATTCCTAGTCATACCTTAGAACCACAGCAATCAACGCACTTTACATCGATGTCAACACAGGAATCATCATCTGAGCAACAAGAAGAATCACAAACCGAACTTGATAGTTTTACACCCGAATCCGAATCTACCGATGATGCGGAAACGGAGGACATTGAAACCACGCTAACTGACTCTTCTTCTGATACGAATTTAGAAAATTTTGTAAAAAAACTAATGTCAAATCCCAAAGCTGCCGACTTAGATTTGAAATCAACGGATACCAAAGAAATTTTACGGCTTTTAATGAAAAAGCGCCTGCTAGCACAAAAAATGCACGATTATGCCAAAAACATGGATGAAGGTAATGCTCATACCACGCTTATTATTGTGATCCTGATGCCAACCAATTATTCGTCATCAAAATTTTGCCAACATTTCTCCAATAGCGGTTATCGAGAGCTGGGATACTGACAGCTGTCTGATCAATGAGACAAAATTTCCTACTCTGAATTTGATCTCCGACAATGCCGACTTCTTCAGCATGACTTCTGGCCCCACAAATGGTTCACGTGACATCAGAATAAACAAGTTTTATGGCGTGAAAAGAGATCGATTCTATGTTCGAAATAACGGGAATGGAGGTAATATACCTAAACTACTTACAGTAACATATATATGTACCTCTCTCTACTAATAATATACGTAAATGGAGAAATGTGTATGCAAACGTACATATTTATATCCCTGTAATATTTTGTATTTGCATAAAAATTGTAATGGTTCCGTATTAAGCTGATGTTCTTGCAAATTAGTGCTCTCCTTCAAATTCGAGCCTGACGAATTGACCTCTCAAGCTACAATTCGTGGTCCAGGATGGAAGGAGGAGTATATCCTCGCCAAGGGGGACATTTATTGGTAAGTGGTTAGACATTTACTGAGAGAAAGATTATTTAAGTAAGATAAGCATTGGTTTAAGCATATGACAAGGCGTAGAATGGAATGCTCATGATGATCTGAATTTGAGTTATGTGCATAGAATGTTGAAACTAAGCAGTATTTGTATTAGATAAACTATGTACAGAGAAAAAGATCCGGCTTTATTAAAAAATATCAAGAAACAAGCATTACTAAATAGCTCATATAAAAGCCCCTGTAGGAAAAAACAATACACACTATTTATAATAATAATATACATAATGTGTTAAATATTTGTATACCTGGTTAAAATCAATTTTCTATACGTATATACGTGACAATTTTTAGAAATTTGTGGAAAGTATCGATCTGCTCTGAGCTCCTTCTTAACTCTGGAAAAATGAATGAGACGCAAACTACGGGCAAATATAGCCAAAGCTAAATTTAGGATTAGTGGTATGTATTTACCCGAGGCTTGATCATTCGGGTTGTGCATGTTTGCGATAAGATTTGCCTATAAAATCTGTAAACGCGTTTCTACCATGTATGCGTTTCATTTTTCTTTATGTAAATCCCAAAATATAAATATTTATTATAGGTCACTCGATGATAAGCATGGAGCACAACACGCTCTAAACGGCAAAGCTTTTGCATTAGAAATGCAACTGGTTCATTATTTAAAGACTTTGGGGTCACTCGAAAAAGCATCCAAGAACGCAGAGGGAGTTCTAGTGACGAGTATTCTTTTTGAGGCAACTGGAAGACCAAGCCCTCAAATGGAACCACTCGCAAGATCTGCAATGTCGGTCGGATTCCCAAACAAGAGATGGAAACAAGTTCATGGACCGATAGATCTCAAAATGATTTACCCCGTAGACATGTCATACCTCACATACAACGGACCTTATATTCACGAACCTTGTACAAAAAATGCTCTTTGGTTCGTGTTTAAAACACCACTGCCAGTCTCATTCTCACAGGTACAATTATGCATGGAATATTAAAGTGTATTCGTTCAACCTGTTCAGCGTAGTATAAATAATCAAACGAATTTCACAGCTTCAACGATTTCGAGAATTAAGAAAGCACAACTCCCAACGGTGTTCAGGGGTCTTCATACCACTCTCCCGTTCCACAGATAAAAGCAGTGATCGAGCTGTGAAGACTTCCAATGGGCGCGTATACCTAAGCATTGTGCCTCAAGAAACACTGACTAATGGTGGACGTACCAGAATTCCTAACAGCGTAATAAAAATATGCATTGCGGTGATTGTGGTCTTACAGTTTATTTGTATGCAAATCACTTGATGGCTTATCATGTAGGTAACTATACTGAAATGTATTTACGTAAGACGAGTGAATAAATCATGATGTAATCTCATCTCAAGTCACAAATGGTGCATCAATTAATAAGTGTTGAATTGAGTAATAATTGTGCATATAATTTTATTAGAAACAAGAAACAGCAAGGTAAACAGAGTTCAACAGTCAATTGTTTTGTCAAAGTGCAAAAACATTTTGCAGTGAAAGTGCATTATGTTGCATGTGCCATATGTGGTTAACGATTACCAATTATTAATAGGGAACGGGCCTAGTACCCAAACCACCGGCATCCTGTACGCTTTGATAGAAGATCCACTTGCAAGGGTTGACAGGATCGTTTCTCATGAACCATGAGAAATGGTAAGGGGACACTTTCTCAGGGCACGCATAGTAGTATCCTGTGTAAACTCGTTCTCGAAGGGCCCGTTCGTCAACGTATGGTTTTGGAGCTTGGACAGTCACGGCGTTGTAAACATACCAGCGTGGTGGGACATCGAGCTCCGAAGGGAAAGGTGTTCCAGGGTAGTTGCGCACCCAGGCTTCGGGGTCGAAAAGGACGAGTTCTCGATTGCGGTGTCTGTCCATAACTCGGTAGCTGTCCTGCAAGTTTCAAACAATGCCTCGTAGTAAACTTATTATTTTTAGTCAAACACGCATATTTGTACATACGTATGCACATATGCATAAAAATATTAATGCTAATATTCAATTGATTGGTTACCGCTTGGAAATAAATTGTGGGTCTAACTGGAGCAGGAATTTTAGGCGTGGGTTGTTGCTCTGGTTGAACAGCAGGGTTAGCGGTCCTGTAAATTGGTTTACAACAAGGTGGCGGTGCATCAGACGCCGGAACGAATGAGGCTGATTGGTCGTCAGTTCGGAGCCCAAAATTCATCCTGAACCGATCTTCTGGACTTTCAATTTCCTACAAAATGCACTTACATTTAACAATTTTGAGAAAAGGCAAAATCTCAAAATTAGTGAATTACTGGTTGCGGATTTCCATTAAAGCGTTTTCTAAACGCCCCCAATGAGTCAGCGTTGCTTAACCCAACAACAAGGATTCCCACTAATAGAAGATATGTCTTCATTTTTTGAGAGTTATTGGACGAACAGAGATGTGAAGTTATTCCTGATTCTTGGAGAACTGATCTAGAAACTGAAAATCCTGCACCTTTTCATATCGGATAGTTCCTTACATGTTGGGCGACACAAAGTCGTAGAGTCTGCAGGCATGGGAGAAAATTAAGGACATGGAAGAAGATACAATCGCTTCGTAGTTTTCAAATGCAGCAATACTGTAGTTTATCTAAGAATTTAAAGTAAGCAGCTTTCACAAACGGGGAAGAACCTGCAACAAAGGTGAAGTTCAAGGACGCAATGCAATGAAAAGGAAATCAGTCCTACCTTCCATCGTCTATTTATCTTTGTCTGCATCTAGGGCAGTTGCGTAGAATAAGATTCGGATTGAAAAAGGTTGTAATGTACAAGGTCATCCAAGACATATTTACATTCAGAGGCACTTTTCTACCTGAACTATATTTGCATAATCTTTAATTGTAAACTTCTCTGTAAAAAAACATAAAAATCATTTATCTAGTACTTAATTTGCTCGCCCAAAATTTAATGTTTGTTGAATTTACAGGTTGTTCTTCAACGTCACCATCTGTCAATATAGAATTGGAGCCATTATGTTATCCATATCCTCTAATTCCTCAGCCTACACAGGACCCTAAAATCTACGAAACTTTTTAAAGAAAGACATGATAATATGCAGATGAAGAACAACTGAATAGCATATAGATATCTCATCTTGGTCTTGGTGAAGAAATTGTCACAAATTAATTTTATTGCCACACCATAAAACAATCAGATATACATTTTATGTAGTAAACCTATGTGATTATTACCATTAAGATATTTGACCCCGATAAAAAAATCATACATTATTATTATTTGACAGTTGTGACGATCTCGGACGCCTATACGGAACAAGTAGAACATTTATAAAACATAAAGTACAGTTAGTTGATATACTTATGTTTAGAGTAAAAGACACTTGACTTAATATCTAAAGTAACGAAAGGCTCCCTTATTAAGAATTGTGTAGCTTGTTACACGTGGTAATTTGTAAATGACGTTATTACATTTTTACATCGGTCAGAGCGATAGTAGGTGAAAAAATGATGAAAACATAAACAATTGCATTAAATATGTTCTGCATAGGGGTCAGCGTCAGCCATCATCATCTTTTTATGAAAATCAAAATATGATTCCTCATTGGATCATTCGAAGCATAGAAATACGCTGGTCTGGGAGTTCTCATTCATAAATTCTTGACATTTCACCTATGTCCACCATCAAAACAGAAATAAATAGCTTATCTTGTACTGTTGTCTCAGCAGCTTGTCAATTCAAAGATAATATCAAAGTGGTTATCTATACTATAGCTTTGGTGTTAACTAACATAAAGCCTTCCGTCGGTGGGGTTCACATACATTTTTGAAACAATCCTTACTGACATGTATTTTGTTTAAAAAGTGAGTTCAAATTCACACTCACACACCCAGTCTGCAAATTACAGACTGCAATCTACACCGTCTACCTTTATAAATATATCTCAATTTAATTCAAATGTCATACCTCATTAATAACTGGAAATACTGAAATTGTGTTACTTCAGAATAAGGCCATTCATTCTCCCTCTCCCAACAGCAAACAAGTAATAACGTAACACAGGACATCCAAGTCAAAAGCTACAGTTAATCTTTAATCTAATGAATACTTAACAATATGTAATACAACTAACTCTCCCAAATTACTTCGATTATTGTTGTGATGTCATGTCGGTTAATTTTGATCAAAGGAGGTTTGCTTTTACTAAAATTACTAAACATTCATTATTACTAATCAATGCCATCAAATTACATGGCATTAAAAGATTTTTTACGGATTTCAACCTATTAAATTTTTGGATCTTTGTTTGTACAGGTGGCGTTTGCTGGGAAAACGTACATTCCAAATGATAGTATTTTTGTGATTTATTTTGGAATTTTGATAAATGAGGTCAGCAGTGAGCGTAATCCTATCTGGATCGGCGCCTGATCAAAATATGTCCTACCCAGACTATGACCAAACGCCTCATGATCATTCTGCCCTCCTTGTCGTCGTTCGGCACATAGGTACGATTTTGCGTTGCTAATTATATATTATTGCGATTGTATATTATATAAATTTTGTTTGTCAATGTTTTACTTTGTAATTTTGCTTGGCACTATTATTGGTTACAGGGCGTCAACTAAGGACAAAACAGTTTAATAGGGCATTCGAACGTATTTCTCGTGTAAATCAAATTAAATTAAACGATTCTCAAGGAAATCCTCGTCAAATTTGGGTACGATACTTGCGTGGTTATCCTGGAGGTATTATTAACAATTTATTATAATTTATAATGTAGTGTAGTTTCGCCAAAACTATGAATAATTGAGCAGATGCAAAAACATTAGTTTATTTCTTTGGGCAATACTATACGATACTTACATTTCATTCAACAAGTACTATTAAAATAATAATGACAAATAAATACGGCTAGAAATCTAAATAATGAAAAGTTCTTCAACGGATTATAGATATAGATTTGCACATATATCTCGATATTTATACATACATATATATTTATTTATGTATTTATATGATACTTATACTTATTTATTTTTGAAAAAAACAAAAAGAGCAAAATGATTGGAGTGATTTCCAAACTCATCGAAAAGCACTGGGCCTTATATCAGTTGGACAATGCAATTCTCAAGACGAATTTAACGAATTGTGCCGAATTCACGAGCAGGGTAAGTAAACAGTTCAAAAATTCTAATGAAATCTAAATTATTTTCTCCCTTTTGAAATTTGCATTCCTTTTTCATTCAGCCAAAGTGGGATATGCTTTTACTTTATATGATTCGAGATGTATTTTACTTGGGCTAAATCCGGATGGAACACTATACGAAGGTAACCATATTCCGTCTCATTCGTATTGTTAATTTTTCGAGTGCAATCTTTGATATGAAATGGAGGACATGAGAGTTTCAGTGCAAGGACAGAAAATGTGATGTAAACGGTGATCAGAGTGCAAAGCTAGGGAATCAACATCTTGCATTTAGACGAATATTGTATAATTTATGCACTGTAAAACATAAAGAGAACTACACGTTAACGCTAAAGCTATTTTTTACCACTTTTCCTTACGAAGGTTCCCACTCGTCGGACGTTAGTCCTTGTGTTGATGGTGAAGACGATAGAGTTCATCACTCTGTTTCAGTTTTTAACAACAAATCCAAAATTGAAGGATCTGATTCGAACTTTAACGATCCAGCGAGAAACTGTAGCTCTGGCATAGCTTCATCATCCGAAGGGATCGGCACTGGTGCAGAGTCTCTTCCATCAGAAGATAATGCTTCAATGTCTTCCTCCCTGTCCCTGCCCAGTGCCGTAAGCAAATTATTTACATGTTTTACCAGTTAATATTACAAGTATACAAGTTCTGGCTGTGCGTGTATGTTGTTAGGTATGCGGTGACGATACCCGGAAAAGTCCTAGCTCGGATTCTCTTCAGAATTATCTAGCATCCGGTTCAGTTGAAGAAAGTGAGGCAACAGATTCCACCAGTGAAGAAACAACATCCAAAGAGTCCACTAATTCAATTGGGACAGGCATCCCTTACTCCTCAATGAGAGAATCAGAAAATCCAATATTGGGCTTGTCCACGGACCCTGACTCTAGGTCACAGAGTTCAGAAGGAAGAAATTCTTTAATCGCACCTTCAAATTTTAAGGCACGAACATTATTTTACCCAACAATGGACCAGAGTCAAAATCTGGAGACAGACATTCTAGAATTCATTTCCAGTTTATTTTGGGTACTAGAATCCAAAAGGTTGGACAAATTAGCGTAAGTGTTCATACATATTTAGATGGCTTTCAAGTATTATTTGCATCGTTTAATCTGATATGAACTAGAGGAGGCATATGAATTTTTACAAAATGTTTTTTTACTAGGGTCAGAAAAGCGGATAGAACACTTCTCTTGTCATCACTTTGTGCCCCATTTGAGAAAAAAGATTTCGTTGGATTAGATTTGGAATCGTAAGCCATTTACTAAACATTCATTTTGTAGAAATATTGCAAACAGTTAATATTTCCACTCAAGTTATGCAATTAACAACCTACCTTTAGTGTGAATATTGCCCTTCTCAGTGTTTTTTATCTTGTTGCAGACGTTGGAATAAACGAAGAGCTGACGGCAGACTTAAGAAACAACTGGGTGACTTGAGCTTGCAAGCCGGATTGGCGTCAGAATCGATAACTCATTATCAAGCTGCAATTGAAATTCTCAAGTCTGTGAATGACTGGCTTTGGTTGGCTGGTACGCAGTTATCTATTTACTCTGATATCATTACTTTATATACGTTTGTAAATATTTTGAATTTTTAGGTGCATTAGAGGGACTATGTTCAGTATCTGTATGTTGCATGTATCCGCAATTGCGAAAAGCTCTACCTCTTCAGCGCAATTCATCTCTGCAAGGGGCGGATATGGTCAAATATAAAAATCTATCAGGATCATCCTCATCCAGCTCTTTGCCCCCAGGATTAGAACCAGAAAGCCTAAGTGGAATGAGACCTCCGATAAAAAATTGCTTAAGCCCTCAAGATTTGCTAGATAAGTACAGAGAAGCTGTTACGCACTATGGGAAGGTATAGAGAGATCTGCTTAAACATATTCAAATACTTTGAATAATCCAAATGAAATTATTGAATTCTTATTGCAATGATTTTATTAATACTTGTTGATATGTTTATCTAGTATCGTCAAGCTGGAGTTATCGAGACGGAGGCATCAATTAAAGCGTCACTGGTTCTTATTGAACAACGACAAACACTTGCAGGTAAGACTTCACTTGAGAAAAAACACTCATTCATGATTATTTAAAGTAGCAGTATCAGACAACGAGCAGTTAAAATACTTGACATATTTATTTATACATATTTTGCCTCCCGATCTTCTTCCTCAGCAGCGATGATAATAATCTTATATTTATTATTGTCAGGGACTATTGTATAACTACTTCATAGACGCAATTATTATACATAAAATTATAAATAATAACATTGATTTGCACACTTGTTTCCTGGTTCATTTCATTTAATTCTCCCTGACTCTTTATTAATTTTAGCTGCAGAATTTCTACAGGTATTTCACGTCAAATTTCTAAATCAACTAAATTCTAAATTTCTAAATGCTATTCCTAACTGTTATTTATAAGTGAATCAATAAAATTTCAGAATGCAGTTTTTATTAGTCTGCAGCTCACAGAGGATGAAAAGGTATGCATGTATATTTATATACAGCTTAGGTATGTATGCATGTATGTAGACCTCTAATTGGTATTTATTGTTATTAATATTTATAGATGCATCGATTTAATGCACTTGCGGAACTCTATACAAGACTGGGATTTCATAGAAAAGCCGCCTTTTTTAAACGGGTCGCAGCAATGCGATGTGTATCACCTCATAATCCTCATCCGAACTGGGCTCTTTGCCATTCTTTACTACTTCAACAAGGTACTATGTTTTCCACAATTTAATAAAATGGAATTACTGTAGATAATCGATCTACTAATATATTGATTAATCGTTAATTTTGATGGGTATACGGCTTTTGTGTCCTGTGGCGATGACTATAATCAAATGTATTGTTGCAATATTTCATTAAAGTGCGTATATCTCTTTGTATATTTCAGAAGGGTACAAAATTTCTTTAAATCCCAGTGAAAACTCCATTTTTGGGTTTTATGGATGGCCACGGCTACAAATGCAAGTTATGCAAGAGCTGGTTGGCACAGCCAAGCGCAAAGGAAATAGTGCCTTGGCTACTAAGCATATGACTTTACTGGTTCACACGATGCTTCCACATGTAAGTACTATGCATAGTCTTTTATAAAATGGAATCAAAATGACGAAAATGACAAATTGATGACTTTTCACAACACTAGATGACAAGAGATGAAAGACGGGATTTTTCACAGCAGCTGGAAATACTTTCGAAAGAGGCGGAAGGACTCCCAGTGCCACTTGCAATAGAAAATGGAGTGATAATTCCACCTGTGAATCTCACCCTTATACCCTACGTTAAGTAAGAGATTAAATTTGTATATTAAATATTCATTCATTAATCACCTGAAGGTGGTGGAAAATTAATTATAATACACTAATATTGGTAGACTTTTCAAACTAATTGCTCCAACACCTCACTTGAAGCCTCAAAAAATTGTGGAAAGGAAGCCCACGGATGAAATCAGTCCATTCGTGTACACTCCATTCAATCGTGACAAAACTGTCAAAGATATTACAAAAGCTGGTAATAGAAGTTATGCATATGTACTATGGTTTGAGTGAAAATCGTATATAAGCAACGAGAAATAACAGAATTGGTATGCCTAAATTTATAGATTTCAACTGGGTCGAAGGTGAATTATGTGAAGTTAATGTGATTCTTGAGAATCCTCTACCGGTGGAGTTGAAAGTTTCGTCAATGGTAAGTAAATTACGGCTCCACGACCAATCCGTTGTTGGCGAAAGCATTATAATAAATTTAAATCCAACTATTGCTATGTTGCTTGAGTAGACCGAACTTATAATAAATATTTATGTAATGTTTGGTTATCCTTGTAGTGCTTAATAACCGAGGGGGTAAAATTTCATGTAAATTCTAATGTAATCTCTGTTCCTGCGGAATCTTCAATGTTCCCTGCAACTCTTACTGGGAAGCCTTTGGAACCGGGGATTTTAAGGATAATTGGTAAATAAATAAGTACGAAAATAAATAAATTGTTCAGTCATTATAATTACTCTCAACTAAATTATAGGCTATTCAACCTATACTCTTGGTGTTAAGTCAAATATTCGACTCAAAAGTTTACAGAATATGCCATTCCCATATGTTGACATAGAAGTAGATCCTGCACTTCCAGCGATTGAGGTATGTAATAATTCGTTAAATACGTTTCTGTGTTATTCTATTTCGGGTGTATTCTAAGTGACTAAATATATATATAATTTTCATAGATTCAAACATCCAAGGCGAAGTCAGATTGCTTCAGCTCTTTATCAGATTCCATTGTTACTAGTGCTAGTATTTCTATGCTCATGGGCGAAAACCAAGAATGTACCGTGACGATAGCCAATGTTGGGAAAGTACCAATCGAATTGCTTGAGTTGACACTGGACGTGCAGGGAGACAAACGGGCATTTGAAATCTTCAAGTGGAGTGACGAAAACATTGTCTCTCAACTACCCATACAACCTGGTGCGAATGCAAGCTTTACAATTTACGTCTATGGAGCGGGCGAATTTATTGGACAACCAGACTGTCATTCCGGAGACAGCAGTAGTGTTTCCTCACTTCCAATGACAAGTAATGCCTCAGATGGACCTAGTTCCCTGCCTTCTAGACTTGGTGCTATTTCTGATCGTTTAAGGTCGAAGAGGACGGAATCCTCGGCATCTAATAGGTAATAATATTATAAGAGGAGCATTATTCTTTTGTTTACCATATTTTTAAACGAATTTGTAATTCATAATTTTGGTTCATTGGATTAGATCCAGTGTCAAAAGTTTTATGAGCAGTAATATCTCGGTGGCGTCAAATAAAAATCCTAAGTTGCCCATTTCTTCTCAAACAAAGGTGAGAAAATAATTTGATAAACATTTAAATCAGCCATCGTCAGTGATATTCTATCTAAACATATTTGCATATTTTCAAGAATTACGAAGCGGTGTTAAAACTAAAATATTCTGGAGGACCTGGCCATCAAACCGGACATTTTAGAACTTGTGGGATTGCACTAAATGTGGAAGTATCCCCTGCTGTTTTTATTACAAAATGGGATACTTTGCCTGGAGATTCGTAAGTCTATCCTTATTTCAAATTATTTGCATGTTGTTTTTGTATTGCATTTTCTAATTATTGTAATAATAATTTCCGACCTATGTAGGCCCTCACAATTCTATCTTGTTCTTGACGTGTGTAATGTTACTCAACATGAAATGGAGATTCACTATGCTAAAACAAAGCAAATTCTTGTCGAAAAAGGAGATACTTGCAGAATTCCCGTACCATTGGATAGATGTTCATTAACTAATGTAGAAAAGGGTACTTATTGTGGGACACAGAACTATTTACTTGAACTATATATTTCAAAATAGACATAAAACATTGTATGGTTCTAGGTAAAGAGGAGTTTGCTTGCTGCGAACACATTGTCACAAACGTGGACTTAAAGTGGATACTTCCTGAGTCCTCAGGAAAGGCAACACTGCATGGAATCACTCTTACCCAGGCGATGGTCCAACTTGTAACCGTGTCTCCTATTCAATGGGGTATTTGAACTACCAATGAATGATGGAAAATAAACTGCCTTCCTAAATAGTCTCTTTGTACACTTTTTTAAACAGAAATAACCGTTAATGGTGAAAGCGTTAAACCAGAAGAAATGAGGTTTGAAGCTGGAGAGATGATTAATGTCAACGTCTGGTTGCGAAATCATTTAAAAGAATCCCTTGAAGACTTGAACCTGTCTCTAGATTGCTTCCAAGATTATCAAAATGGCAGAATTAATAATCGTCTTGACTCTAGATTTGCCGTGATTGGAAACGATTCCGTGCTAATACCAAAGGTGATGTGTAACTATTTTCAATTTCTAGTTATTTATTAAACAACTATTCAAATGTCAATATTTAATTTTTTTTAGATTGGGCCGGGAAGTTCTTTTCAACATTCATTATCTTTAATATTTTTTGTGGGTGGGATGTACAAGATTGACTTTAAATGCAACAAAAAAGACCTCGAGGATCTAGAGTATAAATATAATCCTCCATTAGATTTAATGATTCAATGATTTATTATTATTAATTATATGTGCGGTTAAGTAACAATCATCATGTTTTTACGATTGGTGAAGAGAACAGAGGGAAGCAAACAGTAACGTTGACGCATACATGTCACAAATAAAGAAGCAATTTGTTTAAATTAACAAATAAACCTCTTATCCGAAAGAATTATTCAACTCTTTATTCCTGAGAATGTATTTTCATGCAGAATGGCAGCACTTCTCTTTGTCTCCACGATTTGGAAATGCCCCAAAGCATGATGGGAAGATGGGATCTACCCGGGATGGGGAACATCCCGCGTTTTCATGCCACTGCTGCCTGCCTGCTTGCCTGCAGCTCATCCAAGTTGTTTTTTGACATCCATAGTTCGGAAATTAATTATTGAAGAAAAATAATTGTAAATTTGGTAAAACGCCTGTGTCAGATTGCAGGTAATGGGTATTCTTTAGCATATAAAGACACGAGAAGGCAAATGCGAAGGGTAAAAGTTTTTAGTTGAAATTTAAATGCCCAGTGTTATTAGTAGTGACTGGGCTGCCTACTTGTTTGCTCGTAAATGGTTTCATTTTTTTATCTTTGCGCATTACAGGTGGTCGACGCCATACAGTTTGGTGCTCTGGTAGTTAACTGCAGACTAAAGATAAGACTGAAAACGACTTCACTTCTTTTGTTTATTTCACTTGCGGATTGGAGTGATTGTTGTTCATATCAAAGAAAGAAGGTAAGTATGTAAAATCACAATGTGCTATAATAGATCGGTTAGTTAATTGTGTTTGATAATTATATTGCGTGGTGGTTTTAAGTGGTGGTTTTCTATCCCACTAGATCTGCCACTGCCACAAAATAATCAAAACAGAAACCACAATACAACGCGCAGGTCGAAATGAAGAAGAAACACTACATTGTCATAATCTTAGATGTCAACTCCATTCCTCGCGAGTCCCCAAGGTACGAAAACAATGATATTGAGACTGAACACGACGGAAGAGTGGATGACGATGACGATCAGGTCCCCACCACTCCTGGGAGAGAATTCAATAAGTCTTCTGCCATTCCGTACAAATATGGGATGATCAAGTCTATAAAGGATACGGTTCTTACACTTTTGGCTAAGGAGGCGCTGCAATACCATACTGAAACATTCGACTTTTCTCAAGTCTTCTGGTCCATCAAGTTGTACAATTCTTCCTACGAAATCAACTCCAAGACTGGGAGATCTTTCCAACCCCTTGGAATGGAATCTATTGAGGCATTCGAGAAACAACTTGAAAGCTTCCTCGATATGGGGTCACAGTCAGCAAAAAAGTCAAATCCAGACATCAATCAGATTCAGTTCTTGTCTACTTCACTGAAAAGTGTTTTGGGGGACTTGCCTTGGCCTGAGCCAAGTTCTGGCCTTGATGGAAGAACTGGTTAGAATTTTTTTCTTTTATAAAATAATGATTCATTAAATAATCGTAATAAATTAATACTACATTATATATATAATCTAAAGGGTAGTATTTTGCTAATAGGAAGTGAAAATCGTAACGTAATTCACGCCATGTTTCGAGTCCCAAAAGGCGAGATAGAGGTTCAGCATTTCGTCCCCAACTGGACCCCTGCGGCCGGCTCAAAAAGCATTATGAATGAACTTCTCCCGAAAGCTTTCTGTAGGAAGATGAAGGAACATCAAATACAATTGCATTTTTTGGATCTTGAACCAGCATTTCAATCTGGTGACGTCAGCGGAGCAAACTTCCAGGATTCCGAAAATTCTAAACCCATGGTCAAAATCGCCACCTTCCTTGGGGGAACAGTTGCACAATTTACAGAAATTAGTCGAGGAGTTCCGATAGGAATGCCGTCCTACGCTGATTTACTCAAACTCTTGATTGCTGAAAACACACATCACTCTGCTTCAGATGGTTTGAATATTTCAAGAACAAGGACGCTACAGGATGAGGCTCAAAAGACCATTCGAAAACTACAAGGTAGTATGAATGGAAGTGTGGTCAATAGGGTTTCTCCTGTTACAGCAGACGATGCGGATGGCGACTCGGTGACTCGGTCTCATGGAATACGAATTCCTACTCCATCCTATGCTCTAGCTAATCATCTCAGACGCAGTTTTCCTGATATGCTAATCCAACATAGAATACCAACTAACGCTGATGATCGTCGCTGGATCGAACATACAAGAGTTAGTAATGTTCGAAGATTTTCTGATGAAAGGGATCAGTTGAGTAGTCGAACTAACAATAGGATGTCAGTACCCCTCCTTCATGACCAAATTCCGAAAAAACGCAAATACGAATTTGAAGAAGACATGGAATCAGAAGAAGGTTATTCTCCACTTGACATTGAAAATTGGTGTATGGGAAAGGCAGCTGTTGAGAAAGAGAAACATCAACCATTACGAAGGCCCATTAATAAAGACATTAGAGGCCCAAGCTCAAGTTTCAATCAGAAACGCTTGAAGCATCCTGTTGTTACGAAATACAGGTCACCGAAAATTACTCAACCACAAAAAAGAATTCGAAGAGAACGAACGGAGCAACAAGAAATCATGGCACCTCCAATTAGACACTACCGTCACATGACTAACAATAGCGCCATCGCTTCAGCCAAACAGCATCGATATTCCGATCCTACGTCTACAACTTCGTACACGTCTAGAATCGTCGAACACAATGATTCGTCGACGTTCCTCCGAACTCGAGGTCATGCCATGGTTGATGAGGGACTGAAGAAGAAATTATCCACTACCAAATCCAAACAGAAAGCTGTGCCTGATGAAGACACTAGTTTCAGTCCCAAAATTAACTTTTGGCAAGAAAATGAGAGGATTTTAAGTTCTTATAAAAATCGCTTTCAAATGCTGATGCAACAGCAGCGAGTCAATGCTCGTGATGAGGATCCAATTGAGGATTTGGCCGTGAAAGTGAAATGGTGTGTGGAAATGGTGATTGGAGAAGAAGATTGTTGTCTACCCTCGCTCGCTCAAGTTGTCGTTACCACAGTTGGTGCCAAACTTGTGGAACTCAAAGTTAGAGACTTGAGGGACCTTATGGAAAAAATTCTATTTGTACCATATACCGAGTTGAATTTGGAAGTTATCAGGCACATGCATACGGACAATGAAGACGCTGTATTTCGAAAATGTTTCCTTCAAGTATTTATCAATTTTGAGATGGTTTGGACAGTGCCTACGAAAAATATGGCAACACTTGAAGAGCAGTTTATTGAGGACGTGTCAAAAATTTTGGGTTTGGTCCGAGTGTATAGGAACAATCCTCCAATTGAAAAATTCGTAAATGATGTGCTCGTACCATTGTATGTGGTCTATTTTTTCCATTATCATCACTTTCGTATTTATTTTTTAGTATCACTTTAGTGAATTATTTATTTGAACTTTCTAGATATCGACCCACTCATGGTCGCCTCCTGCGCGAAATCACATCGGCGTTGAACATTCGACAGTCAAATATGTTGAATACCTCTTTCGATTCCCCCAGATCTGGTGGATCTGGTTGCCGAGATGACGTCAGCGTTTCTTCATTCAGTTCTTCAATGTGTGGACCTGATGATTCAACATCGCAGCATCCAAACGATACCTCATTCAGTCAGCAATCACATTCTCAACATATGAATCAAAGTCAGCATTCTATAAGGTAATTAATCTGATTCGTCGCAAATTTTTTATGTAATTTAATACCTGATAGTAGGAGTACTTATTATACGGATTAATTAATTGTGTTAAATTTTAGAACTTCTCTTCGAAGCGCTAGTTTCCACGCGAATAACCCTAAACGGGCACTCATGTTACCCATTGCAAAACTACCTGCTAAACCAAAAAATTTTCAAAAATCTCAAAGTCAGTCAACCCAATCAGGTTAAAGGCTTATTTATGTATTATTATAGATGAAACAATGCGGCACGTGTATACTTTTTTTTATATCTTACTAATGTATACTTATGTATATATCTCATTCAATCTTAGGCTCTTTGAGACCTACGACAAGAAGTCCAAAACCAAAAAAAGTGCGGAGGAACCTGTTTGATGTACAAGCAAGTCGAGATCCAAAAGACATGAAAATGTTGTTAAATCTGGCAACCAGCAATACTTCTTCGTTTTCACGGTCGCCTTCTCTATTTAAGTCGCCAATGTCGAAACATACTTCATGTTCTCCACGTTCACCGGGTCGTCCCTCTCCGTTTTTCGCTGCAGCTAGGGCGAGGGCAGCGAAAGGAAAGGGTCGCAGTAGCCGTCGACGACTCATAATGGATCCTGAGGATGATGAGGAACATCCCACTAACCTTTTTGGTACAATGTCAAACTCTCCAAGTAACTCCTTAATTGCTAAATATTATTTTCAATTCTCAACAATTGTCACTTATTTGTTAATGATTGTAGATGAAAGCATGCTTTGCCCTGAGAGTCCATTCACACCCAAATCGCATTCTGTTGCTGCGCCAGAGCGGAAACCAAACTCTATAAAATCTGTGGTGCGTGAGTCTCCAGAAGTTGCCAAGTCAGGTATCTAATAGTGTTTACACAGCTCCTTACATAAAGGAGACAATTTCTATTTCTGCATATGATTTAGTGATGCTATTAAATGCTTACATTTCAGCAACCCGAACTGTTACAACCACGTCTCGTTCTTTAGGAAGTCGTCGGATTGACTCTGTGTCTTTCTACTCCAGTGGCAACGAGTCGTTAAAAGCACGAGCATGGGAAAGATCCGGCGCTAAATTGATGGCAGCAAGAATCCGAGATTCTGTGGACTTGTCACAATCCTTGTCCGTGAACGATCTCGAACTTGACAGCAATGGGACTGATGGGACTGACAAACAAGATGAGAATAAAATTGCTGATGGATCTCCTGTTCCATGTTCTAGTAAAAGTTTGATGAACTTCCTCCCGTGTCTGGATTCTAGAGTTTTAGCCGTTGAAAATAACGAGAGCTCTTCCATTCAAGCTCTCATTCATGGAGAAATGAAGTCCTCGCCCAACGATATTTTATTAAATTCAACAGGTGTCAATTTACCACTAGCACCAAAATCTCCTGGTTTAGATACTCCTTCCAAAAGGGTGAAATTTAGTTTGGAATTGGTTCAGACACCCTCCCCCACAACTCCAGCTCGCTCCAATTATGGAACACCTGTAACTCCGAAGAGTATTTTGAAAGATGCTGCAAGCACCCCCACCCCAAATGTGGCTATTTAAGTGAATTCTTACTATGATATTCTCTCAACGAGTACGTGATGACTTTATATTTATTATTAGTAATTATATATTGGTCAATATGTAGATAAGACAATGGAAGGTAGAAATGTTGTTGTTCCCTTGTAAAGCATGAGCATCTTGTGTATGTACTAATAATAGCAACTTATTTATTAATTGCAACGATGTATGTGATAGATAATGAGAGTTTACAATTTTTTAACATTTAATGGTAAAAGGTTTACAATTTCGCACCACAATTGATTCAATAATATTATAAATATTGTAAAATAATCAAAGCAATTATAGTATTGTTGTAAATCAATAAACATGACGTCATCATTGTTTGGACATTTTGGGCTTCATGTTATGTATATCACGCTGCAAAAACTACAAAAATCATTTATAATAATGACGCATCTGATTTAGATTTGAAATTTCCTTAGGTTTGTTCCCCTACGCTGGTTTACAGTTTCTAACCCACACATAAGCACAATTGTATATCTATAGATTTACAATAAAGCCAGATAAAAACAAATGTAGAGCACAAAGTAGAGGAGGAAAGCCACCCTGTCGAAAAGATGTGCCAGCCAGGCCCAGTCTTCTTGATATGGATTTGTGGTTGCTACCAATTTTCCAGTATCCGTCGTTCCTCCGGACTCCCCACCGCCAGCTCCTCTCGCATCATTGTTGCTGTTTTCATGCGACGAACTTTGGGTTGGTCGAGGATCCAAGCACAATATCTTGGCCGGAATGCTGGATAGGAAGGTCTGAATAAAACCAGGAAGTGGTACTGGCGACGTTCGTCTCGATGCGGCCAAGTAGCGGAGGCAGACCGTCCAAATCAATGCGACAGACACCATCATAAGAGAGTCTCGATAGAAGAGCACTATAGATTTATAGCAATAACACATCAATTAATTATAATTAATTACAAAGTCCACTAGTGGACATCCTAGTTAGAAAGATGCTTTAGGACTAGAAGTCGTGTGACCGCCTCATTATTATCAACTTCGTGTCAACAGCCCAGAGATTACGAATGCAATTTTTATGAATGAAAAATGCTGTTATACACGAAAAGTAAATAATTTAATCAGTATGTCATTATTGGTGGTGAAGGGAAAAGGCAAAAAAAGCTTACAAACTAGTGGAACATTGTCCCCATTGTTAGGAAGTGATCTGTAGATGTAGCTGAGATACATCGTGTTGTTAATGACACACGCAAGCAAAAGGACAATTCTTTCCGTAGCACTGGGTCGCATCCAAAATGCGATCAAACATCCCATCGCGATTGCTAAAAATGTGACCAAAACAAGAATAAAACATGTCGTTAGTATGAAGAGACCCAAAGTGACAATTCGTTTAACTCTTGCAATTGAGAAAATTAAAACAGCATCTAATAAATGTATGTTAAATACCTAAACCTGGAACAACAATGGCGGCTTTGTGTGTCGCACTTTCTCGCGCAAGAACAAATGTCAATAAAATGTCTGGAAACGGGACTCCTGGGCAGCATCTAAGAAAGAATGCGTCGAAAGTTTTGACCGTAAGACAAGGGTTATAACTTATACTGTTCTGTGTATGTCTGGAATATGCTTACTCAAAATAATGATCTCTCTTCGTCATTCCGTTACCAATCAATTTCCATTCCCTATTTTTCAGCAAATCGGATGTGTCCATCTATTAAAAGCCAAAAGTTTCAAAATTGAACAAAGAAGTGTGCAGTCAAAGCTTTCATAAGTACCAAAGTCTGATTCACAGGCAGTCTAAGATTCAGCATGGAACCATCGTGGGCCCAACTTCCAATAACAACGAAACATGTTGCATAGTCCACCCTAAAAATTAGTTCATCAGAAAGTTTTAAACATTTTTAAAGATGCTCGTAGTTTGGCATAAATTAGTGTCGTACGGCCAATTTCGAAGGTCGTTTGTGCATCCGACTTGAAATTTGGTTGGTGGGACCCAGACAAGTGTCGATGTGCTATACGCTATAATCCTCGTGTTCCCGAAGTGATCAATCTCGCTCTTGTCCAAACTACTCACAAGAAAAGCCAACCTTTTAATTACTTCGCATTTTGTATTTTATGCAACACAGAAAAAACAAGTAAAACGACACGTGCAAAATATTAGTTGCATTCACATTTACATAAGCTAACCAAATAAGAATAGGAGTTGGTCTTATTAAATACATAAATATATGAAAAACGTGGAACCGAGTAACATACGTACGCTGAAATGTTTTTTTGTAACTCATATTCCAAATCAGGGAATACTTAATAATTGTGTTTGCTAATCGTGTTATCTATCCAGTCACTAGA
Organism: Folsomia candida; assembly: GCF_002217175.1. Classification (NCBI taxonomy): domain Eukaryota; kingdom Metazoa; phylum Arthropoda; class Collembola; order Entomobryomorpha; family Isotomidae; genus Folsomia; species Folsomia candida. The sequence continues at coordinate 19,460,724 of NW_019091193.1, read as the reverse complement.
ATCATTCATTCATTGTTATGCGTTCGTTTACATAAAGAAATTTTAAGATCCAATGGTAAGTAAAAACAAGCCCAGTAGCACAATCACACTTATCAAATATGTTGATTTGTATATTTGATGGATGAATGCATAACTGTTAAATTGGATTGAACACAAAATATGTACATACTCGTGCCAATGTGCATTGTTAATAAATACTTGTTATGAATGAAGCAGAATGTTACATGGATGGGCGTATTCTGAATGAATGAAATTTGATCCATTTGACTGGATAAAAAATATTAATGACTGAATAATATGATTTAGTATTCAATGAAAATCATTTTAGTGGGATACAAAAAATACGCTTCAGTAAATGCAAGCTTACTTGTTGAAGACGGATAAATCAGGAAGCCATAATTCGTGGGCAGCGAAATGAAGACGACTTAAATTCCCATATAATTTAGGGTCCCATTTTATATGCTCGTCTTTCCATGTCTGCAGAGAAATTAGTTTAAAATCACAAAAATGGCAAAAACTTGCGAATTTAAGTCTGTCTGACCATGCAAAAGTTACTCACCAAAACTGACCAGGCATATAATGTGAAGGTTGATCGTTGTTCGTTCTAATAATAAGTAATAGAAACAAGCATTATAATTCATATTGTAACTGGGATATTCTATTCAACAGTTCTAAATTACAGCATAACTGCTAGGAATTAAGTAATACAAATTAAAAATCGCATTAAATATGTGTATGTGCATTATCGAAAATTGCATCGAAACTAGAAAAAAAGTATCGAAATTTGTCAGATTCCAAGATAAGCTTAGTTTAGTCAATTGGCTAAAATTATAGACTGCGAGTTTTTTCGATTAAAAATGGATAGTACTGCAATATCGTATTTATATATTTTACTACGTTAAGAAAAAGAGAAAGAATTATGTGCATGCAAACCTATAACTCAAATAGTTGCACATCATTTGGCAAGAATGACGAAGCTGGTATTCATTAGACAAGGAAGTGCAAGTGTAATAACGAGTTCAAGGTTGAAGCTCAATAAAACCATATCTTACAAAATCAAATCCTTTCAGGTAAATGTTAAACTTGACATTGGTAACATTGTTATGATTTTGAGCCGGTCGAGCGTTTTTGTCGTAACCATTCAGCAAGTCCTTTCGCAATCGGGTTGTATCTGGAACAAATTTAAGCTGCTTATTTTGTTTCGTCACTTCCAAAACTGCATTTCATGAAACGTGGAGCAAAACATGGGCCTGCAGTGATGTAAGAACCAGCGATTGTTTCTGCATTATCAGATCTGCTTCTCCCCTTCTGACATAATTATAATTTGGGCAAAAAGTGGTACCATTTCGTGATATGCTTATTTGGCTAAGGGTTTAAAAAAAGGATGACATGTGATTGCATCAACGTATAACTACATATGTACGTATATTTTTAAATATGAAAGCCTGGTGCAAGTCAAACAAAGGATTTAGTGAGACTTACATGCTTTTCATGTAAATTTTTGTACACAGGCCCAATAGTTTAGCTACTTCTGCAGAGTACTTACATATTTACTTGTAATCGTAATAAAATTTAACCTGTGACATCCGCGGCATCACAAGCACTCCTTTGAAACACAAGAATGAGGAATGTCAGTAAGAAATTGTATAGGAAAATTATACTTTGGCTCCTGTAGCGATTCTTGGTATTCGATGAGAATGACTGATATTTTTTCAAGTTCAACGATTGAAAAATCCATTTTGCATCATCCACGTGTCCGCACTTATCCTTATTATTCTCATCGAAAAGCTTGCTTGCGACAGGTTCAGCACAATCTTCAACCATTCTGCAAATTACTTTATTATTAGTTGTGGACATGAGCACATTAGTTTGTGCCTATTATAACAATCTAGTCAAATCACCTTGATTATTATGCCTAACACTTGCAATGATTGTCACAAGAAAGAGTGTAAATGGGACCGGTTTGTATTTGGATTTAATTAGTTGGAAAGAAATTAATACTTTTTTTAAAATATTCAAGTAAATACTTGTAGGTGTGTTTGCTACGTGTGAAAAAACTGTCGAGATTCGGTTACAATATTGAAGGCACAAAAAAGCTGGGGCGATAATAAAAGCACCGGATTCCGGTCGACGTCGACTAAGGAATGGTGTAGTTTATACTCCCATTTTTTTCCTCTGGTTCTAGACCCACATGTCGCTGCATGGGAGGAACGTTAGCATATTTTATTGAAATTCAGTAACTGAGAAACTTGAAGCATTTTGTAATCAATTCTATTTTAAATAGAACAGTATGGAATGTTATAAACGCCCACTGGCAACAATTCGATGCGAAATCGATTATAGGCTTTTTATGTGATTCAATCATGTTCCATTGATGAAGAAACTCGATCCATTTCGGCTTTTTCATGTCAAATAAACTGATATGATTTGGCCGTGATGCGATACCCTTAACAAAACCAATAACTTAGTGTTTATATAACACTACTTAAATTATAACTTGTGCAAGTTGAAAAGAAGTTTTGACAGGGCCAATGGATAAATATAAATGGCAAATATATAAACTGACATTGTCGGTGGTTGAGTATGTCTGCATGGGATCAAATTCATCGTTTTGGTGTCACGTTCAAAAAAATGGATGGAAACATTGGAAAGATATGCAGAATGAAAATTGGGTTCGTTTTATAAATATCACGTACCCAGTCTAACAATAGGTCAAAATATTTTTTTACAAATCAATGTTGTATCTATGCAGGTACGAATTTGAAGCCAAGTTTTACCTCCACTTTTGCTTTATACTTACCTAGGAGGATTATCCGAATATTTTGCATTTTAAAAAGAGAATAGGAATTCTGCAATCGCATCATATGCATGCAATAATAAATGATTAACTGCTATGTGAAATATCCTTTAATGTTTACTTTAAAAATATTTGAGATCACTGCTATTGCAACCATATTAAAAGAAAGGAAGCAGCTCGTTAATTATAAAGCCTTTACTTATATGAATAAATGCAAGATGTAGGTAAATTATACCAAATTGTACTGTAATACTTAATAATGCTGCTATGCATACAACTTCGCTACCACCGAATGCATGCATCAATGCAATAGTCAAGTTTATGTATGACGTACATTGTTGAGTTATAGCCAGGACTGACAATCAGTATATTTTATGATCTTATTACTGTTCATTTAATTGTTGTCCAAAGATAATTAAAATTGTTAAAAAATGTAATGTACATAAATGTCACGTGAGCAAATAATAGGATTTCATGCATACCTAAAAGTATAAAAACTACATATGTAGGAAAATGAAGTGCTAAACACACTAATTGCTATTTTAAATCGAAACCAAATTATTTCAGATAATGAATTACCAGGTCATGGATTGATCAATTATATTGAACTGATTCGAATAATTAGCACAAATAATTTGTTCTTAGTAAAATGTCATGTATGACTAATTTTCTTGCATTTATTGTCACCAATTTCGGATACAAATGTAATAAAGAACAAAAGCACAAATACATCATTAAATCAATGACAGCATTTTCTAATTAAATCTCACAGGAATACAAGAATATGTGGAAGGGTCTTCTTGATAATTACGAACATAGATTATTATTACATAAAGTCTTCAAATTGGTAAAGTCTTGATATTGAGGAATACGTACCTCAATCTTCGATAGTTGAGGATGAAACTAGTTTATTGGTTTTGTAAGTATGTATATACGGCCATATTTCAGATGGCGTAATACAAGTGTGGAACATGCATTTCTCAAGTAGTAGAATTTTTAACGTTCACATGCCGTTTGCAAATACAGATTGAATAGAGTGGATTATAGATAGTTTATAGATAAGGTTTAAGCAGATTAAAGATTAACAAAAAGAAAATTGTATATAATGTAAATATGTATATGACAAAAACAACTGATTTTTGTAATAAGTACAACTAAATTTCCGACAACATATATTCTACACCTTAACTCTTAATACACCGAATTTCCGAACTAAACACGTTAGAAAATCGGTTTGAGTACATATTGATGTATGTATTCCATAAAAATATTACATTAATGGTAAACTGGGGTACAGACTAATTTCTACAGAATATTTACAAGTTAAGAAATATACAGGTCTATGCATGTCTACTTTCGAGCTCTTATTAATTTTTCTGATTTTCTTGTGTGAAACCCAAAAACTAAATTAAGCTGAAATTAAACATGACATATGTAACTTACAGAATTCTACTCTACTCCAGGATCTTCGAGTGACTATTTAGTTATCATTGTAAGTAGATTGATTTTTTTCGCTGTTTTTGTCATGATTTGAAAGGTTGTGACCTCGACTTTAAAATATATTTTTCAATTAATCCAATTAAATCAATTCATACATAATCGACGCGATTAATTTACAAAACAATTTCGTGCATTTTAATTTCTTGACATTTTTATGATCACGAACGAATGAGATTTTCTTTTTCTTACTATTATTATAGTAAAATAGGTAACGATATAACAATGACGATAAACATGATGTTTTGTTAGGAGACGACTAAACGGAGCCGAAGTAGCGTTGCCCTTTGGTATAAATCATGCTCAGAGCTACAAGCACGCCAATGAAGGTTGCCAAGAAGAAAAAGATTCCAAACACTCGACAGGCACATCTACGCTTTTTTGCAATATCTAACTTCTTCCTTTGATGTTCCAGACGATGACCTTCCATCGTGAAGTCGGGAGATTTCTGTATAAAAAACAAATATAAAAGCCATGATTGTCTTATCTCAGAATGATTCATTTAGCAGTAAGAAGTCGTCAACGCACAAAAAACATAAAAAGAACGTACGCACGAAGAAGTGAGTTATGTATTGCGATACACATTTTTACGCACATATTGCATCCGCAACGCGGATGTCATGTATGCATCATAAAGAAAACATCCTTTAGTAAGGAATTCAATTAACCTCAAATAAATTCAGTAGATTTGACCATCAGCAGTTTGTTTACGCCCATTCTTGTTTAGACCAAATGGCACAATATTGTATGCTGTCTAAATAGATAAATTTTGCGACTTGATTTACGTCATGCTGTTAATAAGCTATGCATTTAAAACTTTTAACACGGGAGTTGAATTACGTAGCTCACACCGGTCAGTCACATATTTATAATCTCCATTACAAGTTAACTCATGTACATACATGCATTTGAAGACGTTTACCCACTGGGTAATACCCAGTATCAAAATGATGATAGGTTAGCTTGCAGGGTAAGTTATGGAACTCCTTACAGATTTTCCTACTGAAAACCTAAATTGATTAAATTCCATAAATGCAGATGTCACCTAGCTATTAAATAAGCTGAACAATAAGCATGTACATAAATATGTTGTATACATTTACACGCACGTCAACTAGAAAATTAAAATTAATTTCATTGGACTGAAATAGTGTGCAATTTCAGTGAAGGTTTATTTGATATTGGCATCAAGATCGTTGTCCTTATTTATGTCATGAAATTGCGAATTAATCATCTCTCTCTCGAGTATAATGTGAAATAACTTCTTGTCTCCTCCACCACTTTACAAAAAAGAAGGCAATGTTTCAAAATGCACGACTCACATCGAGTGATGAGCGAGATATGTAATGACAAAAGAATAAAAAAAATCTCAGTAATAATGTAGAAAAATGATTAACCGACCTCGGCAATTTTTTATACAATCGCAAAGTTTGATGGGATTGAAATCAAAATATCATACAACACGGATCTCTTTAGTCTGGCTATTGTCAAGCATTTTTGGATTTGCGTCGATTCAAAATTCAAGTTCAAGGCTATTTTGTTCTTATTTTTCTTTCATTACACGTAAACTTAACACCCTATGATATTTATAAAATGTTGACCAAGATTTCGTTTTGATCGGGGAACGATAGGTATTTATGAGGCAATATTAAATAACCCTTTTAATTGTTGTTTTGATAACGCTAATCTGGACAATTTGAAAGAATGTTTTTCATTCTTATGTCATCTAAATACACATATATGTGCTTCTTACTTATATACAGCTATTCTTATATGAATGTTAAGCACTATAAAAAGTACTTTCGGTCCATGATATCGTGTTTTATGAGATCACGATTTTCCAGGACAGGTCACAACACCGGTTTGTATGTCACTGAAAACCGAATTAAAAACCTGTTTTTTTTAAATATTTCTATTGAATAAATTATCTGAATCAATAAAATGTCCAAAATATAAAGTATTTACGGATCACTATCTTTTCATTTTTGCAAGTCTGAAGAAAAATTGGACAATTGTATTACGTGGCGATACAGACTACATGGTCCTCTAATTCTGTGGTGACGATTAGCAACGTGTCTCATCCATTTTACTGATCTTCTCACGTGAATCATGATTATAATGATCCTGATGGCTGGCATTCGCTTGAGCTGTGAATTCTTGGCCACTATACAACTTATTATTTTGCATTTACCTAAACCTAAATGCGATTCTGGAGGAGGACTACCTTTGACTCTGTGTTCGACTTGATTGTAAACGAACATGTTGGTGGACACAAGTTGTTTACTAGTTATTATGGGTGACATGAATGCCATTAAGTCGAGCCAAGTCAACCTGCAAGATTTCACTAAAATACTGTAATTATGGGTCTATCCTTGGTGCAAGGGTGCACAAGGCAGAATTATCTCAGCAACGCAATTTTCTGCATTTTTGGCACAGTTTTTGGCGATATGTACATATTTAATGTGATTTGAATTCATGCTATGAGCTCAAATGTGCTGGGTTGGTTCATGAAACAATTGATCAATGTATGCAATTCAAACCAGATGAGGGAAAACTAACGAAACAAATAGCACCTCAATTTCCGAATCGTATTTTATCAGTCTCCAGTTTCCTTAAATGTTTATCCTAAACATGTCATTGTTAAACGTGGCAATTAGAAGAAAGTGTGCGACAAAAATAACGCGGCATTTTTTTATTGTCGTTTGAAGCGTATAAATATTATGCTTACATGCAAAAATACCTCATAAAGCACATTTAATTGTCACTTGTGTAGATGCATGTATATATATAGTTGTGATGTACTGGTATTCATGTGTTGACTGACAATTATGTAGGTAGGGACATGCACACATCATAATGAATGATATCATGATGATTAGATGCGACTCTGTGGTATGCAGAAAAGACAAAAGACGCTAGGTTTGGCGTGTGCTGACCAAAACTGCTTAATTCTTGTGTGGGGTGTAACAGTGACAGCTCCATCAAGAACCATCAATGATTGACAACACTGACATTGGCCTTCCATCCACGATGGAACACTTGATGAAATACACGCAAATATTTAAATAAATTCCACGAAAACTTGCACAGTTTTTTGTACTGATACATAGTTTTTCATTGCCAATTAACTAATTAATTCTGCATGTATTCAATGGTGAAGTGATTCTCTTGGCTAATTTCAATGCCGATTAGTATTTTTAAAAACAGGAGATTTAAGCATGTGTTTTTAAAATGCATGATGACTTTATGGAACAATTTTATAAATTCAGTACATCACTTGAAACTGTATAATCTTGAAACTGTATATATTTTCATTTTGTCCAAACTATCTAATTTGCCAATAGGCTATTCAAACCACGTTTAAATCGTAGTACTAAATACGGAAGCTTCAGAGATACTGATCTACTCCTTCATAGGTAGCAAAAGCCAGACAAAGATTAACGAAGATGTGACAAAAGATAACTAAGGATTTATTAAATAGAATATTCCTCCTCGTAAACTTTTCTGTCATGTTCAAACAAATAATTGAATAAATACTAGTTTGTAATTAATCAAGACTGATTAAGTAGTCACAACATTTTTAGTAAATTAACTGATGGGTTATGAGATCTATCTTTAAACTGCCTTGATAATGAAATCATTGAACGGGATACAAATCAATATGTCCAAGAACAGCAAGCTTAACTATTTAGGATGGAGATGCCCATTGCCCATCCTAAACAGCTACAAGTACGAAGCGTGTGATTTTAATTGATGAACTTTTATTTGGCTGTCATCCTATATTCTAAAGCTCGTCTTGCATTTTTGTTCTCCACAATGATTTACAATTAAACAGCAGGATTATCCGGGTACACATTTGCATAGAACTGCAGGTGCCGCAGTTATTTTGTTAATATTGGATGACAGTGCGGTTGACATTGTCGATAATGCATACATAAGCGTCTGCATAAGGATTGCAAGATTTGCATTCATTCATCAATTCATCATAAACTGTAAATGATTGGCAGTCACTAAAAAACCGCAAAGATTCGTGAGGGCGAGTTATTAGATGGACATGCGAAAATTTGAACATGAGAGTCCATACATATATAATTTGCACGTGTCTGCTTATGTACCGTGTCTCATTTATTCCGTTAGAATATAATGTTTTATAAATTAATCGTTTAACCGTTTACTGGAACTTTATGCCATTATTTACACAAAATTCTCATCAGTTGGACAGTAAAAAAAATACGACAAAGGGGAGCAGAAATGAGAGTATAATTTCTGGGTTTGGGAGGATTGCATGTTTTGTTAAACAAATACCTCAAAGCTTCAGGTTTCAAGCTCTGGAGAGTGAAAAAGTGACATGGCTTTTCAATAAAAAGTGTAATCATATCATAATACTCTTCCGGGTTCAGTCACTAAACTATTACGTGTTAACGCGAATATGTAAGTATGCACATTTGAGAAGGTATAACAGCTCGCGAGGTATGTATGTATGAATGTCAGCCTCGGCTACTCAATAAAAACCAGTCTAGTTTGGTCTCAAATATGGCTCGATTCTGTTCTGTGTTGTAACTGGAAATGTGATCCTTAACAGAAACAACAGCATTATATAATTCGTACTCGTAAAAAGCTCATCAAATTAAAACTATGATCATTGTTTCAGTCTCATCTTCACTTGCACACTAGCTGACAGTCTCATGTTATGGCATGTGGTAGAAAAAGACAATTAATCAATCAATTTCACCCAACACGAGACTATTACATTATATACATACATACATACCGTCACATACCTTCAATACCAAACTGTGCATTTACAAGTTAAAACTAAATAACTCCTTAACAATCTCGTTTTCTTTCTGCCCATCCATATCGTTCCAAATAATTTCAGCTAAATGGGAGACCATGAAACTTGGAATTTGAACATAAAATACTAAATTAAAATACTGCTGGAACTAGTTTATACTGGGCAAGTCTGGGCATAAAATAAGTATGTGTACCCCAACTGTGTAAAACACCTGACGTAATTCGCACAACTCGCGAGAATTTTTGGAAAATAAAATGACAAAGGCATTAAAATAAAAGCAATAGAGTGAAAGACAAAAAAATGTCTGATGCAATATAGTTCAGTTAAGTCTTAAGTCAAGGTATTAGATTTGTATTGGGTCGTCACAACAATGGTTGGTACTGGTGTATCAAAAAATGAAGCCAAGAATTGGCCACATCATTGTCATTGTCTATCCGTTACTGAATGCAAGACGACGAATTAGCGCAAGGATGTGGCGTTGCATAATATGTAATGACAATGACAATGAGATAAGCTACATACTTTTAACCCTGCTAATAAATTGTAAAATTGTCTTGATTGGAAGGTAAATTAAACAAGATTTGGTAATGATCCGAACGACTGCCAAAATTTTAGTCAAAACAAACAAAATTGAGACAAGTTATGAGTACCAATTCTACGTATGTATGTATATACAGTCATATATAGTTAGGTCCAGCGAAGAATAGCTATGCATTATAGATATAATATTTACTTTATTTTATACGCCTAAATCTGTCCAGAAAAGTACAACCTTTGTCAGTGCAATTTTTGTTTGTATTATATTTTCAGTTTATAAAGCCAGATCTCAGGAAATTTAAACTATGTATCTGTATATATATAGTTGCACAACTGTTTACTTGAAAGGTATGATTTTAACCAAGCTACATTACAAGCGGCCAAAATTACATGACTCGTCAGTCCCAAATTGCGTAACGGCTTCTTGTGCTACTACGGAATACTTATCACTCTGCAGGGATTAATGTTATGTATGTCTCATCCTATTGTCATTGCTATTATGTCCTAAAGTTCCGTGGTAGTCGAATCACCCAAAGTGCTAATATCGTCCCATTGTGTACTTATTTATGTCGTGTTTCGTTTCCTCCCTTCTTTTCATGATTTCCTGAACCTTGATCTTGAACTTAAGCTGGAATTTCCAGCACAAGGATAAACTCGTGCTTACGGATTAATATGGATTACTTAGGTTGAGAATTACTTCATTTTTTGAATAATAAACCCTAACGTTTAAATCCTTCCTTATTTCATGACCTTCTAATTGTTACTACATAAAGTCGTGTTGATGTGCAGAGAATTACAGCGTATCACTGATGGGACAATATTTAAGACCAGGTTGGAGTAGCTTCTGGTATGATGATCAGCAAAAAAAATTACGTAAAGAACTATGAATTCTTGGAATTATTTTGCCGATGAATATTCATTTATGCATGTGTGTACCTATTTATAACTTGAGAACAAGTCAAACTCAAACACAAGCTTGAATGCAGACAGAATACTCCTCGCCTGCTACGTACTGCTTTCCAAAATTACGCGTATTTACAATAAGAACGTAATTCATACAAGATACAACTCTAATTATTCTTGCAAAAACTGGATTTGTATTATTTTATGGCGAGTCCAGAAATCAGGATTGTAGTAGTTTATGTCGATATCTTAAACGCCGAAATACAACGCGAAGAAAAACATGTTCACATTAAATTCTCCAGTCACAATGACATTTTATATTTTTTATTTTTACTGGCTTTCCAGAATCCAGTAGAGCAACAGGGAAAGAGAAGCTTGCTTAATGCACTGTTTCTGATCATTTTTACCAGAGACACATACTAAATCTCAAGTTTATGACTGGCGTTACAACGTAAAAAATGAGACAAACAATTGATTGGACTTACATAAACGTCCTGATTCGGGTGAAATGGAAGGACTGTAGTAATTCGCTTCTTCTTCCCGTTCTCGCCTTCGATCAAAGTTTGTTGAACACTTTGTTGCATCATATCCCAGACTCGCGTCTTGTTCTTTGAGGTGAAATTGGAAGGGTTGAAAATGTGGTCATAGAGCTCCCCCCTCTCCAACTGGCTGACATTTATGTTGACGGAAGTGGAAGGAATCGTGGGAATGACTTTAATTTCATTTTCAGCCTCTGTCTGAGAAGTGCTTAAAGGACTCTTCTTTTTATGATCAGTTGATTTTGCACCAGTGCTCGGCGGTCGGTAAGGTGGGGTTGGAGATGATGGGTTTGCATTGATTGAAGGGCTGCTGTTGTTGTTTGGTAGAGATATAATCGTGTAGCCTCCTTTTTTAGCGGAAGAAGCTGTCAGTCCATCGGGTAAGGTAATTAATGCGGTTCCTTTGAAAGAGTCCAAGCATATTTTATTTTTTATTAGTGTTTATGCTTAAATACGAATACTGTTCAGTAAAAAAATCTAAGGATGTTACCAGAAATAATCGCTTCGCGCAAATCCTGAGGAACCTAGTAAAATATAATAAAATGTGTCAACGCTAGTATTATGAATATTGTGTATCAATAATATAATAATTATAATAAATTGGACAGATACGCTTATCTATGAATATATGCACAACATAATCAAATTGTCTGGCACTTACTCCACTCAGATCTACGACCATATTTTGACTATCTCCAGTGACTATCATCACTTTATCCATGTGGGATAACTCGCCGCCCAAAGTGCCCTCATCTGATGGACGACTACTTGGATCTGGTGCTTTGACCGGAATTTTGGAACGTGATATTGTAGTCCGTCGGTCATGGACAAGTACAGGTCTGCTACCTTTGGAATTCTGATTAAATATTAAAGTATTTATTAGCGCATAAAAATTTGTTAGTTATTTTAGTCAATATCAAGCACATGAAGCCTCATCCTTCAAAGTAATATCTCTGCATAAAATGTATTTTGCTAATAGATATGTACTTACCCGGTCGGTTGAGTTTCCAGAGTCTGATGACGCGTCATCATCTCCTTCATTGTGAGAGGATGCTCCTTCGCTGGAAAGACCATCTCCGCCGTAAATGGAACTCTACAAAGAAAATGCATAATAAATATATTAACGTCGTAATGTATGGAAATGCATTTAAAAATAGCGTGCACAATAGATGAAAAAGATGAGTGATAGAATTAAGACAAAAAGTAGTAATTGTACAGGAGAACTTGTGGAGTTGGAGGACGAATTGTTCTTTTTGCTGGAAGATAATTTTGGAGAACAATTTTCCTCTTCGCCGGCCGACGACTCCGCATCGCCTTCTCCTCCGGCGGAAGAGCAACTTTCTCCATCAACATCTACTCCGGAGCTGGTCGAGTGTTCGGAGCACTGATCACTTTGTCTCCGATAAAAAAGGTCATCCTCCTCCTCCCCTCCATTGGTCGCATGGTGGCTGTTGTGGTGGTGATCAGGATGGTGGTGGTGAAGATGAAAGGCTTTTTCTCTCTTGAGGGCAGTGTGATTGTTGTGGTAGTGGAAGTCACGAGTCTTCTCGCTATTCATCTGCATGAATGGGCGTCCTACACTCCAGAGCTATCTGAAACTGACCGGTTCGAAGCCGAGCAGCTACAGAAAAATCTCTGCCCAACGACTTTTTCACTAAAGTGACCAGAAACTAATCTGGCCTTTCGAACTGTTAGTATTTCTGCTAGCACTCCCAGGTCTGTCAGAGTTCAATTCCGTTTCCTCCGGCGCATTAGAAACACGGGGTTTCAAAAATGTGCTAGTGCTTGAACTTAACAGAAAAGTGTCATTTGGACAAAACTACTGCTTGTTTTTTGTAAATTTCATGCACGGTTCTTTCTTTTCCCTTCAATTAAAAAAATGCTTGAGAAAAGTCGACGCCGCCAGCAGATGAGTGTGTGGAAACCTTTTTGACTTGATTCACATGCGACCACGATACAAACTTCCTCGCGCAGACAAATATCTCACTTTCTCACTTTTATTGTACTACTACTGATTTTGATTATTGGACTATTTTAGCCTCAATCATATTTATTACATGTCGAAATGAATTTTGTAGGATGTAATTGACTGCTAAAAAACTTCCAATGTCTTTAGACCTCTGTTTTAAATCTTCACACTTTGCATATGCGAGGATGATGTTAAGAAGAGCTGCGCTGATCAGATATTCTACCACCACGACTGCCCATGGAGAACTGATGATCTGTTCAGTTAGTGATCACTTTGCATTAAAAATAGTTGGAACCATGTCGACGCTGTCCATGACTAGACTAGTCATGAGCACGTTGGAGACATGCAGAATTCCATCATATTTACTTGGGCACCATGCACATGGGTGAATTGCTGTGATGATTCTTACGATTAGCGCAAAGAAAGACGCTAACCTACATAGAGAGCTATGCATAAGGTAAGGATAACGTGTAACCAAACACTCCACTGTCATCATATCAACAGAAGAGGCACACGTAGTAAAACATTCCGTGAGGGAGTAATTGCAAAAAATGCAACCCAACTCACCAGCACAGGGCCAAACACCACATGGAGAAACACATTTCGTTCATCAGTTACTTCCTTTAATCGTCGCAAGCCATCCCAAAATTCACGATAAATACATTTTGCACATCATAGCAGCACCACATCTAATGCATACGGACTCATGCAAATGCATATTTGTCAAACAGCAGGGTGAGTAAACAGTAAATGGAAAAATGAAACATTTTAGCATTATTGTTGGCACTACACTACACATCGTGTCCGTATAGTAACATTCAACTTGTGCAGCCAAGAAATACATGTCCTTACCTTCAAATGTTGTTTACTTGACGATGGTGATGGTTGTGGATGCGAGTGAATGGAAGCAGCGTTGCTCGTAGTCGTCGTACCATTGACGATCGTGTCCTTTTTGTTCGAATGAACTTGCCCTTGTTGAATTATTGACATCACTCGTTGACCCGCAAATCGGAAACGATCCCCATCCTCCTGAGACGAGGCTGAGGAGAGGGCCGAAGAGGAGGACGGTGGCTCAACCTCCTTCCAAGACCGTCCCTTCAAGTACACTTGTTGCACCCGGACAGACTCCCACTCCTCAATGGCGTCGTTGGACACGGGATAATTGCCGTGGCGTTGAGGAGAAGAAGCTTCTTGGGCGTGGCCAAACTGCTGTTGTTGGGCATAAAAAGATCCGCTTTTGTGGAATTCTGCCGCTGCTGCTGCTTTCCGCACGGCCGTGTGAAATGCTAATGCTTCGCGTCCTCGCCCCGAAAGAAGGTCGCGGACAATACCTTTTATTGTGTGAATAAATAGACCAATTTACTTTCCATTGTGAGAAACAACAAATTACGTAAATATAAATAGTATGCATCTGACACTGCAATTTGACTGCAAATTATGGTAAATATCCAAATATATTATTATCACTATGCATGTGACACAATCTGCCACATCACTTGGCAGGAGCAGGCAATCACGACTAAGGACGGACTCCAAGTGGAGTCATTTCTCCGTATTTTGAGTAATAAACGTCACAGTATATTTTCATGCGAGTCGAATAAGTTGTGCGCTATGACCTTCCGAAAATGATCTTGAAAATTCCCATAAAATTATATAATTAATAATATATGTAATGTGGGTTTACGAATCCTCTCAAAATGACAAAGACTGATTCAAACGTAAAAGGTATTTATGCGTCTACTTCTGAGCTATCTCGTAACTTCGTGAATAGAGCCATGATATGACTTCAACTAGTTCAATGTCAATGTCAAATTCAAATGGTGACAGCATGCTAAAACTATGTATGCCTCATAATGCAATCATAACAGAATATGCAACCGCTCAAAAAGGTGATGTCGATGAATAGCTTTCGTATAATTGTGCATACTTACTTTTCTTTGAACTTGTTTTTGCAGACCCGTTTGAATATGACTCAATCTCTTTGGCAATTTCTTTGGCAGCTGCATAATGATCAGCAATTCCGCCAAATGGTGACTTGGGACAGGATCCTCGTGGCAGGCATTGGCGTTTCCCATCGTCATCCCGATCATCATCATCGCTCCTGCGTTTATGTGAAGCTGATGACCCAGCCTCGCTGTACGTGGAGTCCTGATCATCACTATTGTCACATCCTTTCTTGTGTTTAGTGTGACGGTTATTGTGATGGTCAACGTATTCATTTGACGAGTAGTGGTCCGCGGCTTGATTAATTTCGAGAGACTTTCCGCTATTTGATAAAATATGTTTCACAGGATGGTTTTTGCAAATAGAGCTGGAGAAGTCTTCAAGGTCCTTTGCCCTTTGATTCCTTTGAACCAAGCCACCACTGCCATCACCACTGCTGATACCGCTTGAGGAGCAAGAGGAACTCGAAGACTTCCGCTCTCCTGACTTTGATGACTTTGATGAATGATGGTTCACTAGTCTATTTGCATTGTTGCTGCTGTTGTTCCCATTCCCTTTATTCAGCTCCAGAGGTTTACTACTTGTAAGCAGCAGTAAGGACTCTGTCACAATGGAGTCTTGTTCTGCGGACGGCTTCCTATAAGGTGGGGGCTGCCTTTGTTTGATTAATACTTTGTCATTTGTCTCCTTTGGTGCCACGAGCTCAACCATTTCTGAAAATGTAACGGATGGTTTTTTGCTCAGTGGTGGAAGCAGTGCAAGCGGTGGGGGTACTGGTGTTTGCGACAATCTTGTCACTGACGACAATGTTGCAGACTTTCCTCCTTCCGGGGATGGTGCTCCTATCACGATAGATTGCACATAGCGATTTTCCTTATGTACTATTTTGGCCACGCCGATATTGTCCTCCGCCTTTGTTTGATTATTTCTCGTGGGGACAGGATGAACACTGACTTTTGTGGAATTTGAATTATGCTTTGGGAAAATGGCATCTGTGAGGTGGTAGCTACTTTTAACGTTGGGGTGCAAGTTAGTTTCATCAATCGGACTGAGGGGCCTTCCTCCTCCCACGGACACTGCAATGCTGTGAACAAAGTCAGGATTTTGTTCCACAATGTGAAGAACAGGTCGTCCGTTTGCTGAGAGAATGGCAGCTTGGGAGTGAACCACAGGGTCATCCTCGTCTCGGAATAATTGACCATGTTTGGCTGGTGCCCTACTTAAAACTGAGAAGCTAGACGTGGACGACGTAGAGGATAAAGCATCCGTTCTTTGTCGGTGGGGGCTTTTCAATTCATCGTCATCACTGTGGGTTTGACTGCCAGAATCGTATCCAGAACTCCCTGATTGGTTTCCCCCACCAAGTACAACTTTGGGAACTTCTTCCTCTTCGAATAGTGGGTTGACTCTAAAATTTCCAATGATTAAAAAAATACTTATTATGTAGAAACTTTAACTGGTCCCGAAAAGAAGATTAATTCATGTATTTGTGATGAATATGAATCATAAATAAAAAGAAGGTAAAAAATTTACAAGAGAGTCAAATCAGTTTTTGTGTATACGTTTTGTACGCAAGTAGATATATCATGATACATATTTACATATCTCAGGACAATCCTCAGTATAATCTATTTATATATGTGCATCTAATCCTTAGAGGAGGATGTCACAGAGCCTTCGTAAAACTTATATCAATCGGCTTGCATCTACGGATCGAGGTCAATTTAGTAAATGAAAGAGTTTGATCAAACGAGGAAAAAATGAACGTGTGGCAAGTCATGTCAATTTACAAAGTTAGTACTCTACAACAAGGAATGCCAGCGAAACACATACACAGGTAGATATTTATTACATCTTGTATTGAATCTAGACTCACCTGCTCACGGCATAGATCTCTTCAGATTTATTTTTTGACTTTTTCTGCTGAGGATTAACTTGAATGGTGGCCAAAGGGTCTGTAGGTTCCAAGTTAAGGAAGTTACTCATAATTAATTCTCAAAATAGCTCATCAAAATATACGAATTTTTATGGTTTACATGACTTTTCACCATTTCATTGTCTTAAAGGAGCTTACCATCCGTAATTATTTTGTTCTGACCAACCTCGTGAGAGCCATCATTATTATTGCTAATTCCACCACGAAGAATGTGATTAGTCGGCTGCTTCTGTTTCAACCAAACAAATAAATATGAGACTGCGAGGAAATTTGACACCATGTCGTTTGGTTGAATTGGTAGTCATTTAGTCATGTGTTGTTTTTTTATCATAGAAATTTTGTTGATTTAATAATATTTAGAAATTGTTTTGTCCGATATGATCATACCAAACATACAATGACTGATTATAAAATCAATTAAATAAATTCAGCTCACCTTCAACCATTTCAGCATTTTCTAGTTTTGGTCGTGGAATCTCCCACGAAACATGACATTTGAATAATGTATCGCACAAAATTAGTAACAAAAAATGTTCTGGAAAAATTGTACAGTTAATTTTCAATGTATTTCAAGTTATGCATCAGTATCCATCCAACTCTTTGTGGAGGATTGTTTTTTTCGGCAACAAGCCTTTCTTGACATTGTTCCAAAGACGACGACGGCATCTTTTTTAGTGTCCTGAGATTTCCGACGCTGTCCTTTAGATTAATGTAGAATTATGTAGGTCCATCCATGTGAAACCCTGACAAAATCAGATAATTATGGTTCTCATTAATGACTTGCAGCAAGACACATGTGCATAAAGAGAAACAGAGAGTGAGAGAGAGATGACCAATACTGTGCTCACATGAGATTTTAACATTGCTTAATTTGCGATTTTAAATTTGTGAAGGCGAAGGTAAATGAGAGATTAATCTTGAGCCAATAAAAATGATTGTGTGTACAATGATCTCGCATTACATAACGTTATGAAAAATGTCCTAAAGAGAAGGAAATTATCTAGTTACGTGCGGCCATAAGCAGTAATGACATGGGGAACCTCGATCCTTGTTAAAATTGCTATTTATGATCACCATAATTACTGATTGGATTACGAGCTTCGTCTTTTCATAGTTGGTAGTGGTGCTCATGCACGATATGCATCATGCAGTTTATGATCCTATACTTCTGGAATTTGAAGGAAGGAAGAAGTAAACGTGAAACGAATGCCTGCTGCTTTACATTTATTGTTTAATCTGGCGGCGATCCTTTAACAAGGAGCTGAAAGACTTTATTTTCGTGCTCAGACCATTTTTCACACCTTACACCATTATTTGCTGTGGTAATTCACGCAGAGTTTAATTTCACGCCTATAATTCAAAATATTTCATATTCAATTTTAGCATTGCCATCTCTATAACGTGTCAGGTTTTGCAGGGTCAGTCCAGTTTATATTAGTGCATGTGCAGTTAGCGTCAACAAAGATGAAGGTAAAAGCTTAACCAAATCAAATACGGGGAACAATTAATGTTTTACGCCGGGACAACCCTGTCCAGACTAATATGCTATGCCTGCTATGCTGCTACATATGCTCCCGACGAAAGATCAAGTTAAAAACGTTCGAGCAATGATCATGAAAAAATATTATCACTCTTGACATTATCCATTTCAACTTAAACATGAAATTGATGCAATAACTCTGCAAAATAGATATGAACGTGTGCATGAGGTCAGCTTTCGGCAATAGACTTGTCAAGCTTACACCAAGTTTCGTTGTATATTATGAACAAATCACATTTTCGTCGTTACATCGTACTTAATTGATTCCATTCATGGTCAGCTGACGATGATGACATTAGCTTCTTCATGGAATTTATGTGTGGTGCATTCTGATTGAACTTTCAAGATTTCCACAAAACAGTCATCAATTTTGAGTTGCATAGTTAACGGAATGGGACCTAACACGAAAGCCGAGACACATCTTGGAAATGTGGATGCACTATAAAATCTGCAGAAACATAATGAAGTTACATACAATAATCTCTTTACGTACCCTAGAATCAAAATGCATGCGATCTAGACATAATTTTGTAAGATATCTTATTTTATGAGTTTTTAGGCAACTATTTAAATAGAATTAAAGGCATTGCATGATAATGATCATCATCTTGTTTTGCAAAATGACTAAATCACAATTTATTGAATTTATATTTTGCGAAAATGCAGGAAATAAGCAAGGGCAAGCCCAGCCAAAGCCTACTAAATTAATTAAATCTCATGTCTGCGTTTATTACAGACAATAATTAAATAGTGCTGGACAAATGTAGGAAGTTTATTTATGTATTAAATAAGCGAGGAATATTCATGTCTACCTCCTCATTGCTAAGCCATTAGTGCACGACAATCACGACGACATGAAGTCATAAAGGAACTAACTGCTATTAATTAAGCCGTTGCTATTATAATCCTGGATACAAATTTCGATGGGATACTCATGTCCACCCAAGATCAGTCGTGGTTGGTTAGTTGCTTCTTACTTGGACCCATCCTTTTGTTAAATTTGTCTTAAGTTTTCATACGTACTGGTGGTCCTCAAACTCTTAATTAATTATTTTTCAATGCAGTAAGAATACCTGGGAATAAATCAAGTCTGAGATGGTAACCCACTGCTGAACCACACTGCTGCCATAAAACCAAACAATCAGCGTTATCCTTATTTGCATTCGACCAATTTATTTTTTCCAGTTGCAGTTACCAGATGCATAATAAGTATTTACGAGTTTACGACTGCTTCTGAAAGGAAAGGGGTGTTTCTTTCCACAGTGAGTTCCTAAATGATGAATGGTTCGCATAAAGTGCTACAATATGCATCCTAGCACAATAAATAATATCCAGAAAAAATGCAACTTTGTAATTCGTAGTTCGCAACAAACTTGGTTTATTATCTCGTAATTTATTTTCATATTTCTATTCTATCTGATGAATGAGTTTGTGAATGGGATTTTTGAGCATGCGTGGAAATGGGAAACCACAACTTGTCATTTTTCACAATTTTGATGTTGAAAAGAGAACCATAACCAACGGTGCAACTAGAGCATACACAAAACTAATATATTTAAATACAGATGTGAAGTAGCTGCGACCAACACTTTTTGTTTTGTTCAGGAACGTTTGGCTGTGAAGTAAGAATGTTACCAAAGAATTTGTGCAAGAAGCTACCTTGCCAGAAACGATGTTGAAGTTTACTCATGTAAACCAAGTTTGAAAGAGCAAATAATATTTGATTAATTCTTAACAAAGCTAAGTCATGGACGTTATTGGTGGTGTACTCCAATCCAATCTATTGTAAGTATGTACATATACTAATCCTAAGTACTGCTATCAACAATGCAGTGCTGTGTGACGAGGATGGTATGGAACAAAGAGAGTTGAGATACGAATAAAATTCAGAAATTCTATGGTTGATGGGTTCGATTTCGATTTCATTCCAATATAAATATGTACAAGTATGAAGCATTTTCTTAAACTTTGAGTACTTTTAATTGCTTTGCCAAAATCATCCTGTGTTATTCTAAAATTGAAATTACACAGTCATTCATTAAAGAAAAGTAAATCAATTTTATTTTACAAGATTAAAAAAAGTATTACAAATAGATACACTAGACAATGTTTTCTGAGTATTTTCTTCTTCCCACACATGTGCTTTTATAATTAGTCAAATTGAG
The DNA here is from genome assembly GCF_002217175.1 of Folsomia candida. NCBI lineage: Eukaryota > Metazoa > Arthropoda > Collembola > Entomobryomorpha > Isotomidae > Folsomia > Folsomia candida. The sequence goes on along the minus strand of NW_019091193.1, from coordinate 19,440,102 downwards.
TCGATTTCAGAAACAATTTTCATAACCCAAAGTCAAACAAAACGTTAGAAAACATAAAAAAATTGTGATCTCAGCATTAGGTAGCAGCCATTAATCGTTAGTTAATGTAGAAGGGGAATAATATGCATTTAGCAGGGCTCTGTTTGTCAATTTCCTCTTTGAAAGTCTTTAAGCTAAAGATAAGTATGTCGTCCTGAAGTGAGGTTGAGACCATTTTTTCACTACTGCATCTTCTCCAACGAGGCAACGGCTCCACGGTGGATGAAAAATCGACATCACGCATGATTTTGATTTTATATTGGCAGGCTTTACATGCTTCAGACAGTCTAGGGCCTTCATGGGAATTTATGCATTTGGGTTTGATTCTAATGATTAAATTTTCAAGAAAACTTGAACCTTGTCATTCACAGCCGCCAATATATTTGCATAACGTGCTTGCAAAAAGTCTGTCAATACTTCAAGTAACGGATACACAGAAAAGCCACTGCAAGGTAATGTTACAAAATAGCTACAAGGAGTAATTTCATCGACACATATCCGGTGCCCTTTGCTTAAATGGAATTGCAAACTTGGTCCAATATTTACCCAAAATTAAATAACCTTAAATTCCAAAACTAAGCCAGACCACACCACACGTCTGGTACAAGAATGTGGGATGACTATACAAAGTGAGGGATTAATACAAGTTGGCATTCAGGAAGGTCAGTCGTCGGTGAATTAAATGTGAGCAAAAGTTCTATCGAATTAAAATACCATAAATCACTTGTCTTAAAAGTAGCCAAGTAAAACAACCTGCACAAAATGACAAAAACCATGTGTGTGACTTTGCAAATAAGTTAAAGGTCTCACAAGTACGACGCCATAATAATGGATGCATTATTGAATTACATGCGCATTAATAGCTCAATATCCGCTTTATCTTTGCATTTTTAATCAAGAATGTGGCAATTATTAATTTACTGATATTAAATTTTCTGAAAATGTGTACCAAAAATATAACACACGAACTGTCAGCTCAAAATTGTCATCCAATTTTGATTTGTTAATTGAAATAAATCTGTTAAGACCATTAAATCCTTTGAATTTAATTGGAGGTTATTTATCTCCTACTAATTAGTTACTGAACCTAACATAGCATGAAACTTGTACAATGTTGCACTTAAGCAAACACGCTGTTTACAATGTAATCCTAAAGGTTACCACATAGAATGAATGTCATCAGTCTCATAAAAATCCGCCTATTATTTTAATTACTCGGAAGGACAAGTTTGTTATTTGTGTCTGGTGTACAGTAATGCCAAAATATTTAGAAGATTTGGGTGTTTTTTCACCAACATTACAAAAAACAAATAACATTCATTTGTCTGCTGGTGAACAACTGTAAAATGTAATTTTAAAGTATGCATGTAACACGCCTGCTGCAGTATCAGTATCATATAACATTCCAGTCGTGGAGTCCTTATAGCCTTACCAACTTTGATTTTATATGTGGCAGTGGTTGTCGTAAAATGTATTGAATAGTTGCATACATAAATGTACATAAATATAAAAACTATTAATACAAACAAGGCATCTATTCGGATACGAATGCAAAATATATGTATGAAGACTAAATTATTGGGGCAAAACCGCAGTAAATTGAAATGTCGCAGCAAAGTGCAAATTCGCCCACAATCATTCCCAACCTGATTATTCATCAACGAACCAACCACCTGAACAAATTATTACAAGGAGATACTTTGGAACTCATACGTACGTACACAGTTCCTGGTTGATTTCCAAACCTTCATGCACACAACATTGTTGTTTGTACTTAAAACAAATTGGTGCAAGTGTCAGGAGATTAAACAAAATGCTTGGAATGTGCATAAGGAGCAAAGCAAATAAATTGAGCAAGTGTCGTTTTCTTGAGAACATGACGTATTTGCTTGTGCATGTATCACTAACCATGATAATGTGCACCATGAATAAAAAGAAGACAAGTTCCAAATTTTCAAAGCTAGACAAGAAATTGACAGTGAATTTGGACAATTGACGTGGGGGCTGCCTGTTTCGCTCGGCTGTTATGAGCTCATTGGACACAACGAAAACAAAAGCATTCATCGTCGTCAATCAGTTGTTGACACGAAGTAGGAAGGAGTTTTAGAAAGCATGCATTTTGCGAGCAAACCATTCATTTCTGTAAAACGTCAAACAAAAAGGCTTTGACCTTCTTGCCTTTTTAATACAATTCAAATTAACCTTAAATTACACGGGATTGCTCGCGTAAATTGGAATCTGAGCATGCAATTATGTATGCAAAGCCAGGGTGCATAAACTTTTTTGTTGTCCGTGGTTTCTCCTAAGGGGGTGGTGCCAGGATGAAAATTTGTATTAAAAAATTAAAAGTTGGGGAATTGCATGCAATTTTGCCATGACAACCACCCAAATCCCTTGCAAAATTGCATACAATTCCCCAACTTTTAATTTTTTAATAAAAATTTTCATCCTGGCACCACCCCCAGGAGAAACCACGGACAACAAAGAAGTTTATGCACCCTGATGCAAAGCAGACGTAACGAAGTCATGGCTGCCGGTAATCGTACTTCCAGCAGCACAGTTGACATTTTCACCTGCTGATGGAATTCTTGGATAACTCGTCTTAACTAGACACATATGAAATTGTGTTTGCTGCTCTTGTTTTAATAACTAATAGAGCATTCTGAAATTATCATGGACAAAATATTTATTTGTTGTTTAACAAAAAAATTTGAAGTCTTTACAAAACCGGTGTAAGTACGAAAACATTTTAGAACATTATCTTTATCTATTGTTTCAAATTTTACATATTTGGTTACATAAGAAATCCATGTTTAAATATTGATTATTTTTAATAGGATCCTAATACTAAAGTGATACACACTCACAAATTAAAACACGTACACTTTGTCATAAATCAGATAAATGGAAAATTAGAAAATCCGATCAGAAAGATGCCGATTTTTACTCTGTAGACGTGCAAATGCAGTATAAATAAATATCCATTTACATTCATATTTTCAGCAATCGTTTTGACAAGACGTCTCACCTAATCTAATTCTTCGTAGCCATCACTTTTTATACAAATAGCCCTCACAATCGTTCACCAAAATGCAAACAATAGAACAGCATTTTAAGGAAGAACGATCCCTTTATGTCTGCAACATCGAATGCTGCACTTCAATTATATTAGTAACAAGACGATCTTGGACCAACCCGTACAAATTGCAATCATAAAGTTATAAAGTTTTTTTAGATTTTGTAAGCCGGGAAAAAAATTGTAATTAATTGTCATGATTCAATGATTTGCCAGTTTGAGGTACTTAAAAGATATTAAATAGAAAACAATCATAGATTAGAGACCTGAGTCTGCAATAATGAAGGAATTGTACTGCATCATCTGACGTCATCCGCACTCGCGATGCGATATCTACGATTTATTTATTTATGTAAGCGTCAACTGACGAACAACCGGCTCTTTGTTAAATCGACAAAGTGGGAATAGGGAGGAAAGACAATTTTTAATTTAAAAAAATTATAAATCTTGCCTATTCAGCACAGGAAAAAGCAAACCCCACTTCATTTACTTATCTTTAGAACTATGGGTAAAGTTGCCTCGAGTGATCTGGATTTTTATGGTGTGATGTATTTTGAGTTGACATAATTTTTTGTCTAAAGACATTTCTACAGAAAGGTTAACTTGGTCTTGGAAAATACTATTTCTGGAGAATCATTTGAATAATCGTGATTTGTCAAGAACGATGGATGACAGGTCGGATACATCAGAGGAGGGATTTCCGAAGCTAATCGTGAGATCGTGATTCCAGTTCGCATAACTATTTTTAGACATGAATAATCTCAGCACAATTTTAACTTTGTCATTAATTGTTTCGAACTGGACAGTAAGCTTTAACCTGACGACCAACTGTATGTATTTATTTATCGTTGGTAATACACCTATACTAACAAGTAAGTATATCATCAGGGTATTTGTAGAACCTCCTGTTTTGAATATCACATTGTAACGAAGCACATTCACAAATGTATGTAAAAGTGTTTTTATAAACCTTCGATGCAACATATTTGTTTTTTATTCATTTCTAGTTTATTAATTCTATCCAGCATATGATTCATGAGTAAAACGTGTTTAAAGAAGTGAAACAAATTGCATAAAAAACTTATTTTTAACTATTATTTATTTACATATGCTACATAAATAAATAAACGAAGCAACTTACGAGTGATAGCACATAAAAAAAATTCGGATCAAAGATTATTTTAGTACCTTTTAATGTGATTTACTAAACTTTACTTTCATTGTCATCGTAAAAATGTTACGTAAAATTAAATATGAGTAAATTTGCCCGAAGTTGAGATTAGGTACAGAGATATGCATTTGCATACTTTTAGGGTTACACAGATAGTTATGCAAGTATTATGCTTGTTAATTCCGCACGTTTGGCAACTAGACTAATAATAATGTCTCGAATGAATTTTTACCATGATTTTACAGATTTTCCTGATTGTTTAATTAACTTCCTTTAGAAAAACATGATCTTGTTCTGCTCACTGCATTTTGCATTTAGAAATGACACTTTATGCGTCACCCACCATATTCCTGAACACTATTTATTAGTAAATAAGGCCTAGTTCATGACAGAAAAAAATACACAAAAGAGTCAATTTGCATAATGACTTTTACATAATGACTCGTTAGTCTCTACCATTCACAGTGTCAAGAAATGGAAATCAATCAATGAAATTTTTTGTAAAATTTACTTTGGAACATGATAGACCAAATAGTAAAGTAAATATGTATCGTATTGCCGTTTAATTATTTACTTATTACCATGTCCCATTATTACATTTTATGTCGTGATTCTTATTTTTTACTTGCAAAAAATTTCCAGATGTATAAAAACTAAACATAAAGCAATGACTTAAAATCTTAATGGCTTTTGACTAAAGAATTAGATCATTGTATAGATTTACTGAAATATGTAATTGACAGTGAGTCTATAAGGAAAAGCATTTATATGAAGGCTGATCGAAGTTTAAATATCGGATAAGTCAATAAGTAGATGCTCAGCACTGTGCAAATGTGTGTCAACTTTGCAAAACACTTTTGCATATGCCAGATTGCAAGATGAATTCCTCGCAGATGGCGATTAATCAGATTTCAAACTCCTGTTTTTGTTCTTCCTGTCCAAAGCTCATGCTGACAGGAACTCATCTTTGCAATAATGAGTGAAACACGACGCATAAATTATTCCTTGTATATATCTTCAAAAAAGAATGGAAGAATGTAAATGTTATCCTCCCACCAGACCAACTATTGCCTAATTGAGCTTGAAGTGTAAAGACTGACAATTGTTACACAGAGGTGTAGAAAGAAATCTCCCCAATACAACAGCATTGTAAACACAGATGAATTCGATTCGATCAGCCGCAATCGGAATCCAGCAAAGTTAGAAAAAAGTCACAGTTCTGTAAACTTATGGTAAGCTGGCTTCTGAACAATAACGCCACTAATATGCGACACAATGCATTACTGATTTGTTAGAGGATCAACTAAGTAGTTTTAAAACACAATGCATTCATGTATGAAAATAAAATGTCTTACAGTTCGAACACACGATTACGGGCTCTTAATATATTTGTAGATATTTAATTGTGAACTCATCAATGATCCTTATATCATATTACGTTTTACTGCTATGCTACTTAGGAGTAGAAGGTCACTACTTGTCGGGCCCCGATTTCGATCTCCTTTGGATATGTTGTAGTACTACATGAGTGTAGAAAAAGTGAAGGAGGGTTAGACTCCATGAGCCCATTTACGCCCGCCACACCCCCTCAAAGGCGCCCAAACCCCCAGAGTTGCCGCACTAAAATCATCGCCAAAAATCGAGTTTTGGTCAGATTTTCAAAAAATTTACATTTTTGTGATCCCAGATAGTTGCTTTATCATATCCAATAGCAAACTCAACTTTTTTGAAATTTCGAATTTTTTCAATACATACCCTTGGTCAGAAAATCTTCGAAAATATTGAAAATTTCAAAAAAGTTGAGTTTGCTATTGGATATGATAGAGCAACTATCTGGGATCACAAAAATGTAAATTTCTTGAAAATCTGACCAAAACTCGATTTTTGGCGATGATTTTAGTGCGGCAACTCTGGGGGTTTGGGCGCCTTTGAGGGGTGTGGCGGGCGTAAATGGGCTCATAGAGTCTAACCCTCCTTCACTTTTTCTACACTCATGTAGTACTACAACATATCCAAAGGAGATCGAAATCGGGGCCCGACAAGTAGTGACCTTCTACTCCTTAGGTGACGATGACTCCACTTGCCTTGTACCATACATAGTTTCGCATTATAGAAAGTGAATATGGCTAATTGGAGTGTGAAGGCATGCGGTCATTCATGGACCACGATGGATGAAAGATGGATGATAAAACAAATTTTTGCCAAGGAGGGGAACAGACAACCTAACGTATCAGTACCATTGCTATTGCTATTTGCTAAATAGTGTTATAAGTACTTTTACGTGTGGTCGTATTAATTGCTTTTTACTTTCTGTAATACAAGTGAGTAAATTAAATTACTCTATAGCAGTCTGCGCAAGTTGTTTTTAATGAGGAATCCCGTAACATTGAATGTATGGCTTAACTTTTACAAGTTTTAGGTACTTTCAAATATGTGTAAGCCTCACATCTACTTATTATGAACCTACATCAGTTTCCCTTTCAAATGGGAAATCATGCAGCTTTGAATCAAAAATTATATTATACTAGCGTATAGCCCGGCCAAGGCCGGGTTCTAGACTTCCAGTGGGGGGTGTGCCCAAAGCGAAAAATCCGTCATACTATACTTTAAATAATTCCCAGTGGAGACTTTGTCATACCACATACATACATCAGAGTGAGGGTTTGCCCAAGTCATACTGCATTTTAATTAATCTGGTCACAGTACAATTTGATTTCCCTCTGTGGGAGTAGTTGAATAGCTAATTACTTAAATTCCCGTCGCGTGGGAGTAACTGCATAGCTAACTATTTAAATTCCCACGCTCCCGTTAAGTTCCATAGACCCCGTTAACTTCTACAATTAACGCCAAGCTATTGACGGATTCGGATTCAGCGTCAAAAATACATTCGAATTGATGTGCGACATCACTAATAAGCCATATTTGGACACCACGGTCACGGCAAGGTCACGGGGGTCTCGCAGGTTGAAACCATTGGCGTTGGATTCACCGTCAAAAATACATTCGAATTGATATGCCACTCGCTGTGGGTGGAGTTTCTCAAACTAAAATAATTAATTAATAGTGTTTATCACGATCACTTATCATGATAACCACCATTGATGAGTGATGTATGTTTGTGGGGTAGCAGTATGTACATGTTCATGCATGCATTCATTCATGCAGTATAGTGCATGCATGCAGTGGTCCGCTTCCTTCTTTGTCTCCTCTATGGGGCAACTTGCATTACGAAGACGGACCCAGGGACCCAGGGATCATACTAACACTTTATTAGAGTTGATTTTATATTATATTATATTATATTTTTTTTATTATATTATATTATATTATATTATTTAATAAATAGTAAATTGAAATCGGTTTTCCATTTTTACTAAGTACGTAAATATAATTAGACGCGAGCGTCTATTGTTAACTTCTTTTAATCAAATTTCTTAAAGCAACAGAACGACAGTGACGAGATATGAATAGCTTTGTCGTTTACCAAAAATATGACAGGACTGTCGAAAAACCCAACAGTCCTGTCATATTTTTGGTTATTCTTAAAGCTTCCTATTGTAAAATTTTAAAAAATCATGACAAATTAGTGCTTCTGCAAAGTTTCACCTTTTTTGAGAGTTCGTCAACATATAGAGTCGTGGACATGTTATGGACATGGAGCAAGACAGAGGAAGAAGTGAAAATCTTTAAGCTGAATGCCTTACGTGAGCCCAAACAAAACAAAAGGTTATTAATAAATTGATAAGAGAGTGGATTTACAAAGCATCTCATAAAGTTAAGGGCGACACGCTCCACATGATTCTAATGCATTTTTTGGCTGTTTGCTCACATATAGAATATTTTTACTGAATTTTGGTGGTTTCGCCAATAACACAAATTAATACCTTTCAACCACAAACTAGCGTTGAAATTGAAATCTGACTAACTCTTCCAAGCTGAATTGTTGATTCGTTACGAACTCGCCACTTTCATTTTACTCATTAGCGGTAAATTGACGATATTTATTTACTCTTATTATAAAGAAACGTCCAACATTTGTTCGTTTACTGGGTTCATTAACTTATCACACAAATAGGTAATGGCTACTTATTAATAAGTGCAATTAATATTTATAATTTTTTCACATTTGTTTTTAAATGTTTAGCCGTAGTTAGGTATGAAAATAGAAAAACGAATGCATAATTGGTTGCATATATATAGAATATATTTACGCATACATATGTACTTAAGCAGGGAACGCATCAATTATACATGATGTGCATACATATATTTGTATATATATTTATGTCTGATACACCATGTGAACCCGGTTTGTGGTACGTTTATGAACGAGTGCCCTATCAATGGGAAATTGTAATCAATGTTCATGTTCATGTTCTACAATGTTCATCAAAAATATTGCACAATGTGTTATATGTGACACTAAATACATATCGCACAAATGCCATATTCTAATATTTAACTCATTCACAATCTAGTCAGTTGCTTGTTAGTCATCTTAATCTGGTGTGAACTTGTGGGAAATCTTCTGTCGCCCAGTATAAAGTTAAGTATTACTTTCGTCTAAAAAATTATTATCATAACAAATAACTCAATCTGAAGCTGTGAAAATGAATTAACGAATTTATTTTCACACAATTAAGGTCGTTTTTGTTCATGATTTGATTTCATTAAATGTCAAGTGTATAATCACGTTACGAATACATACAACCTGCGACCGGGATCATAAACGATCAAAACCTGACATTGACAATGAGCGTCAATCCCAATCACCATCTTGCAATCTATATACTTGCAAAGTAAATGAATATACAAGAATATTAATATTTTTAGTGCTTATGTATGTAGGTAGGTAGGATTAGGGTGAAAGATGTCTCAGTACTCGTATGCATGCATCAGCGTTTGATTCGTACAATGCCTTCAAAGATTGAAAGTAATTATCAAAACAAATGAGCACATCACATTGGAACTTTGTCTGCCCATGCAATTCTATAAAAACTTCAAGTTCACAGTTCCTACAATTATTCATATTCATTCATATTCGTGGAAATTCGCCTATAGTCTCATCCATCCATTTTGTGTACGCGTTACTGCTGATTGATAATATGTGATGAATATGTGAAGAATTTTGTGACGAGTACGTATCGCTAGTGTGAATTTTATGCTGGGTGTCTCATGTTCGGAAGGCAGACATTGTCACCTGTCGTCTAGTTTGCATAGAATTGAAAGGTCACTGCCTTCATGAATATATTAATGATGACAATATGATTAAAAGAGGAAAATGCAATTTACTTTGTTTTTCACACGTAATTCACCGAATGACGCTGGAAGTAAATCCTTTGTCTCGAGTTGCACTCCAGCAGAATAATCACTTTTTAAACACTTTCGTGTATGGGAACGTGGATTGTGTAGGCATTTAATGCACACAGACTTGGAAAGATGAATACGTCACTATTATGTCACACTCTGTATTATTCTAAGTAATTGTCACCGCTAATTGTCACACGCTTTAAATGTTGAGGGCTCTAGTGCCTAGAATTGGAATCTTCGAAAAACACAAAAACACAGCTTCGATTTTCTTTTGATTTTCACACCTTATCAAAACGTGAATTTAGACTCCAACTCAAAACACTCAACTCCATCAGCACTCGCACATTGCGAATTCACAACCCACCAGATTGAACTCAAGCTGACAATTGAATAATACTGAAACAAAGTTTATGAAAAAGATAACCTGATATCCTGCACTGCATTACGTTGCAATTTACTCTGTCTTGTAAGCTCAGGTATTGAATCTGCAGACGCCACATAAAGGCCAGGCAAGCCACTTGGCTAAATAAATGGCAAAGCCATAGTTTGGTCTTAAGCATGGTTGGATTCAAGAGTCAAGAAGCAAGCCAAGCACAAGCCATTTCGCATAATGCGGTTGCTGGTAAATCCCATCCTACATAATTGCTTGAGAGAACTCAGCAGCCCCAACAAATAAACATAAATGGTACAATTCACTTTCATCACTAAAATTCACTTTTTATTTCTTACTACTCATTGTGGCCCATTGTTAAATCGTATCTGCTTTATTCGCATTATTGTGTGTACTTGGTGGCAGAAGGTGTGGGTGGATTGGATGCTTGTTAAATACTTACAGTGGCATTCCATTGTTATTCCCATTTCAAGGGATCCATGAAGCCGTTTTGTTGGCTAAAAACAAAGAAGCAGCCAACAGACAAGTTCAACTGCTAAATGCTTTCAAGTTTGGATTTTGTATTGCTTCGTTCAAGTAAACCTTTCTCAAATTTTCATAAAAAAACCAGCAGTGAATTACTATCAGTGATGCATAAAATGAATGAATGTTCATTCCTCTTGTACAAGTAAATGGTTTTAACTGATTTGTCCGTTGAAATTGAAATCTGTTTCAAGAAATAATGTTTTGTGAATCAAAGATGAAACACATTCGTGTGACACAGTTTCACAAATGCAAATCTCAAGTTCACCTGAGGAGTTTAAACTCGTGTTTAATATTTAGGCTGAAATTTAAGATGTTCATATTCTCATTACTTAATCAACGGAATTGATTATTGGCATCACATATACTGATTAAAGTTGATACTTTTACTCGATTCCAGTAGATGTGTATATGATCCTAAATTCATACTGTCGTGGGGCAGTGTCTTATAATCCACTAAAAATAAACAAGCAAGTCTGTCAGCATCATGAAATAAGCTCTTGCTGGCAAGCTAAAAAAAAAACAGAAATTCAAATCATGGAAGTTTGAAGATAAACAAGTCGACAAGAGAAGATAGTCTGCACTTGAAACAAGATAATACTTATACAATGGTCTAAGAAATTGCATATTGTTGTAAACGTCTCATCCATAATAATTAACAATATAATTTCTCTTTCAACATTATACATAACTCATCCGCTCTTAAATTCATAATCTACTTTTCGCGTAAACAACACCTTTTGCATATAAAGTACGTTTGATTAAAATCAAATTTGATATTCGATTTGAGTTTGTAATAAAAGCAAATAAAATATTCAAGTTGAGCGTCGAGCCCAGTGGTCAGGGCGATCACGAGTTTTGTATGAATATTTTGATCCATGAACCAATTAAATAAGTAGCAGTTCCGCTTTTTAATTATAGCAAGTGATGAAATGGATTGACCTCTAACAAAAAGTGCCCAAAAGTGAGAGTGTGCCACTAGACGGGAAAATTATAGAACGTGTGCCAACGAATCATGGACTCCAGGCAAATTCTAAATTTTGTTATTGACCATCCGGGATAAACGTATGTAACCTGATTACTAAGCTCAAGCTACATACATATTTGGCTGATCTCTTATCCTATAATGTTGAAAACACCTTTCGTGTCTGTTTTCTTTTGTGAAAAGATGAATTTGTTGAGAAGGTCTGGCTTGCGTGGTGTTTTGTAGGTTAAACGCATGACCTACCACCACACATATCCCTGCAACTCTTCAATTGCACCTGCTCAGACCAAAGACGACGACCACATCATGCTTGAGTTGACCCACCAAAATCTTCAAGATTTTGTCTTCAGGTCTTTGGAAATAGTTTTCCACGTCACGTCATACAAAAATGTGCAGCGGCAGCAAATGAGTATGACCACCACGCATTGCTTCACTATTATGATACTTCCAAAGATTTTTCATTAGAAACGCTGATGAAAAATCTGAGGCTCTATGAAAAAAAGTTTCCTATAGGCTTCCAAGGAGCAAGAGAAACCCAATTTCTAGTTGGACAATGAATGAAACGGAAGATTTGTTAAATCATCACTTTAGTAAAATAACGCATCAATGGATAGAGTGGTTTTATTAGCCGGCTGACGTGGGTCATCAATCAATCTGCATGGTCAGCAAGTCCATAGAAAATATACAAAGTTGCTATCCATCATCAGACAGAAGAAGATGTTTTATCTAAATTGCATAAATTAAGTAAATCTATAGGTATGCACATGCGTTTCGCACTCTGAATTTTTTAAACATGTGATGAGATTTTATGGGAATATTTTCTCGTCTACTAGAACACAGAATTCACAATTATTATCAAATGGGAGTGAGACAAATGATTTTATACGAAAATCATCAAATGATATTAAAATGAAATATTTTGACAGTTAACGACTTTATTCGTCATGCAGATTTTAATGAATAAGTTTGTGCTTCTAGGCTAAGGTAGCCATCCAATCATAGAATTAGCCAGATTACTTAATTTATGGTGTGACTGTCGGCCAACGATGACGATGGCATTTAGAGTTGACAACTGGTCAACCACTTCACATGTCTGGTGGCCTTCGCGTTTTAAACTTTGTTTACCTCATAATTTATCTTATTTTTAAGGTAGTCATTTAGCCTAAAAATCATGACTCGTAGAAGTTCACACTTCTACGAGTGTAGTTTTACATTTTTCAAACCCCTTAAAAAATGGGACCTTATATGGTACTGTAATGAGTATAATGTCATCATTGTAATTGACATTTGTATGTTTTGATACCCATAAATTGAAACCAATAATTAATTAAGTATTTCACTGAAAAGCTACGTTGCACAAATTACTCATCGTCAGTTGATAGCTTGATGTGAACAATGTGAACAATGTCTCTAAATTAATTAATTTTTTGAAGACCAGAAATAAGCGATTCTACCAGCAGGGATTTATATGTGCGAATAAAGGTGCCACGAATTATGTACACGCAAAAAGCAAGGTTTACTTATAAAAACTGTGAGTCAAATTCTTGAGAAAACTGAACTCTACTGGACAGGAATGTGGACCAGTGGACGGTTAAACTGGCAAAATCTCTGTGTATTAGTGTACAATTAGTTATGGTCGCTTGATTCTATTTACTAGAAATGAAGCCACAGTTTATAAAATTGAAGACCATTCAGGTTGATACCCGTTCGATCTGGTTACTGCAATTCTTTGTCCAACCAACCCCTCAACACTTCCTTAGGATTACAAAACGATTACACTTTTTGTTCCACAATGTCAGAATGATGTGAGGATGACAATATGTTGTGCGGTCGGTGGAATTCCACAAAAGTCATACAACTGACGCATGTAATCAGTTGACTAATATTTCATCGTTTTTTAGTACCATTCGCGTTTGTGCTTGACTGAATGTACATAATTCTTTTGACACTGCCTTCTTCCTTTCTACTGCCCCTGCTTAAGAAATATGAAGATGAGTTTTATTGTGAAACTCAAATTCGTCTCAAGCAATTACAGAGTTTCATATCTCCAAAATGTAATGAGAGCCTTGTCATGAAACGTATTGCATGATACACATTGTAAAATGAACTTAAACAAAAACTTGAATTGAAATATGTTTGATCATTTGTTTTATTTTCAACATTATCATCAGTTGCATAAAATATCTGGGATTCACAAAAATATGGAAGCTACACATAATATTAATGGACAGTGCAAAAGTACAAAATTAAATTTCTTGTGTGTAAATTATGTTATAAATTTTACAATTTTTAAGATTATTAAGCATTATTCTAGCATTCTATGATTATTTATTAGTACCTTTGCAACCAATTGCCCAGTCATTTATAAATAAATTAGGTAGATAGAGAAACTCCAAATTAGGCTTTTATTTCCAGTATTCTTAAAGCTTTGAAGAGTTAAAACCTTGATTTAGGCAGTACATCGTCACATTTTCAGTATCTAAATGATGAGAACATGGACAGTATGTTCTTGTCCACAATATAGCAATAGTAAAGATTAACATTCGTGCGAGTATTCATTTGTTATGGTTGTCGTATATGATTTTGATATGATTGTTGACACGAGTATATGTAATTGAGGGTTACCTCCCAGTTAAGTATTATTATGACATGATAATATTATTGATATTCAGTAAGAAGGACAATTGCATGAACTTAAGAGCCTAGTTCAATTTGACACACCCCGATGATAGTGTACAATTTACTGTTTTTGCCTATAATAATAACTTGGTGACGTAACGTATGTATGAGATGTAAATTGAAGGAAGCAGAACATTGAGACCGGATACATCTATATAATATATATAAAGATACTCTAGGGCCCTATGTGTTCTGCACACATATACACATTTGTACATGCATTTTAGCAAAACAAACATCTTAAAAGAAATGATGAGATCTTGAACTCGTGTAAAAAGTAAATGAGTAACAAATAATAATAATAATTCCCTCATTCTCCTATCTTTTCCTACGATGGAATGACTAAAAATATGTAAGGAACACAATTTTTCTCTTCATGCATTTTACCACTATGAATCTCACTGACTCTGCTTCAGTTTGCTACTGCTGACTGCATGCATGATTGATTGAAGAGTACTTAGAATTTAAAAGTAACTAGAATTCTCTGAATGTCATACAAGCACACCTGCAACTATGGAACCATCGTAAGCGTCCGAGTTGTCGTCGTCCTCGTCCTCCCCGTGGGGATGGGGTGGTGGAGCTGGCGTAGAAGAGTGGGGGCGATCACCCTCCACCCTGTAGCTCCCTTCCTCGTTGGAAGACAAGGGTGGCACAACTTGGACACTGGGATGGCGTGGGTAGTCGTACAGGTAGTGCTGCTGTTGCTGGTGTGAGGACAAATTTTGGGTATGACTACTACTACTTGGTTGGTGATGTCGGTATGCTTGGTGGTACTGAGGACTGGAATCTTCGTCTTCGTCACCACTCATAGTATCCATTTCCAGTCCACGATTCACTTGACCGCCGCCGTGAAGTTCGTCAGTGTTAATCCTATTAAGTTTACGTACATATTTAGAATTTGAAGATGAGTATACGTAAATACATTGATTATTTAGCAATGCATGTATGATCAAAAGACTGTATATCAAGGTGAAATTCTAATGTAGAAAGCAGACACATAAATATGTTACCTCGTCATAGTATGGAATTCTGCAAAGATCCAGTAAGCAAAAAGGAGTAAGATAAGATCAAGAATATCAGTGAGAGAGTATACAAAATACACAAAATTTTTCTTGGAAAACATTTTGAATTAAGTACTTGGAAAAAACTAGGAAATATAAATACGTTAAGATAAAGCGGAAGAACAGCGAGTACGTATAAATAACATTATCGTATTTGCGTTTTATGAGTGGTTTAGCTAATTAATAATTTAAGAGCGTACTCATCGTCGGTTGGATGAAACGAGGAGAGGTGTTGAGGATGAGGAGGACGCTCTTGAAGTGGGGATGACTCTGCTAAAGGCCTTCCGGGTCCACTGACCATTCCATATGACGAGCCCCACCTCTCAGCCGGGGAAGAGATGCGTCCAAAGGTACTCAGGCTGGGGGATGCTGTCCCACTCAGATCATTCACAGTCTCGAACCCTGAGTTTACACAAACCAAATTATAGACCCTGACATTTTGAATGACTTGGTTTAGCACAAAAATGTATAAAGTCTTTTAGCCAAAAATAAATATTTGAATGTCTCAGTTATGTGACAAAAAGAACTAGGCGTCTCTGTCAACGAGCAAAAGCCTCAGTGAGATAATTTGGCAGGAAGGATATGTCATGTTTATATTACATTACTGAATCACTCAATTGCTGCATTATGTATGTATGAAATGTCTTTTACGCTGCCTTTATGCACCACTGATTAGAAATGGATGCACTTACCTTGAGGTACAAAAGATGCAGATTTTCCCTGCTCCTGTCCATGGCCATGACCCAAATTCTGAGAATTAAGCTCTTTTTGTTGCTGGGCGTACATCGGGTGATAAGACGAGGACTGATTGGGCTGACCCTGGTGGGAATGTTGAGACGAATGGTCGTCTCCTTCTTCTTCGGCTGCTGAATATTTGTAAATATTGACAGAGTTTTCATTATCTGAACCCGAACTGGGGGCTGCTGCGCCGTTAATCATTGACCCACCACCACAACCTTTAAAATCTATACGTGAAAAATTAAAAGAGAAGAGCAATTAACCACCAAAAAAGCCCACGGATACCGAAACAAAGTGCTAACTAACCAAGTATATAAACTACATAAATACTACTCAATGTCAGTACGTTAGAAAAAGTGAGACTTGTAAATTGAAGAGGAAACGCAAGTGCGTTTATTCTGCACTGATCGATTAGTGGTTATCAAAAAGGGTTTGTAAGAGAAAGTGAGAAAGAGAGTGCTAACTGGAAGACAGTTCCCGGTACGTCGGAGTGGTGATGATGTTGGGCGTCCAGTGGGTGGAGTAGAGACGGGGCAGGGCTGGAGGTCGTTGGGTTGCGGGAACGTGCAGCGTTGAGAGGGACGCCGAGACCAGTTTGTGGCGACCAGTGTTGGGTGAGTGGGGGCAGCCGTTGAGACCTCCGTTGGGCACGAGGCGGTAGTGCGGATAGCGATGCCCGTTCATTCCTGTGAGGAGAAAAGGGTAGCAAGAACAAGCCCGTGTCCCAAATGTTAGTTTTATAAAAAATTATACCAGTGAAAATTAGTTTCATTAGTTATCAATTACAAACACTAAAATTCCCTTTTTTCCCGTGATTAGAGAATGTATTGTGAATCCCAAGCAATGAAATGGTCGAATGGGTATGCAAACTAGCGACCGGGAAGTTGTAGATACGTGTTATGCATGTATTAAAAAAAATACCTAATGTCGCTGATCGCACAGGCCCATGAACTGTGGTCGCTTCGTCTTCATCTGAAGAGTGTGACGAAGCCAATTCCAGCGTTCTTTCACCATCGGAACTTCCATCGTCATCAGAATTTGAGCGCTTACGTCGTTTGCCATGATGTTTTCTGTCAACTTCATCCCCATATTTTACTGCAAACAATTATCAACAATTTGCAAATGACACCACAGATTATTTAAGGTAATTATCATCGCCAATTCCGTATATGAGTAGAGGTGACCACCATTCATCTTCCTGCTTTAAAGTGGCAAATCATGAAACTCTAATTATTTTTGTGTGTATGTATGGCTTCAAAAATAAATACAAAATATGTCCTCATCCATTCAGGAATAGGAAATTAGCAATTTATGTGCAAATAAAACAAAGGGGAAATGCACACAATAAAATATTAATGTTATAAAAATGACTTGCAAGTTTTTCAAGCTTTCCCTCATTTTTCAAACTCATATTTTCCGCAAGGAAATTTATCTTGAGCTGAATAAAAACATTTTTGATAATTTGAGAAGCACGCTAATTTTCATTGTAAGCGACCATTATGCTTCCAATGATAGTATTACCAATAAACGAAATGTGACAATGAAGTGATGAGACTGTGACTGACTCACGTTGCTCAAACACTTGAGAAGCGAAAAAAATTATCGTAGTCGTGCAATAAGCCAATTGTACATACGTACGTAGGTACATAGATACCTACGCAAGCCACACGGTAATATGTTTGATCGTCACCATTAGAGAGTTGGAGATTTTTTGTACTTTTACTTGTACTGTACTGTGACTACAGTACAATACAAAAATTAGTACAAAAATCAAAAGACCTGGAGAATTTCATTATTTTGTACTCTGAAAAAATTGTATTGTAAAACTCCGCGAAATAGATGAGTCAAAAATTGAGACAAATCAACTCATGATATACAAAATGAGAATCCCTCCAACATGTGCGTTTAAAACGATCAAACCAAAAAGTCGAAATTTTTTACCCTTGACCTCGATTAAAACGGTCACCAGGCTGATATAAGCCGAAATGATAGTAATTTCTGAACTCCTCGCTTCAAAGTGAACTACGTCTGCAACGGTTGAAATAAAATATTAACATTTTTGACCTTTGACCTCGTGAACATGGTCACGGGGTCTTCATACGTTAAAGCTATGCAGATTTCTTAAATTCTCGCCTTAATACACGTCTAAAACAGTCGACACTTAAATTGCGACCTTTGACCTCGTCCTTTCGGTCATTGGTTGGTCGTAGGTCAAAAGTATTGACGACTATAAATTCTTGGTGAAATTTCCTTTAAAATGATACCGCATATGAAAATTAAGGTATAATTTTGCGTTTACTTCACGCCAGGGTGACCTTGACCTTGACCACAGGGAGCCCATCTTCGAACTCGACCTAGGGTCAAAAATTAGAAGCAAAATGGCGAAAACGGCGTCTGATTACATTGAGGCGTTCTATCCTAGATATCCTAGTTGCCAACCCTTGATTTTTCCACAGTAGTACAAATTGAGCCCGTGTTTCAATTTGTCTACTGTAGACTGTAGAATTAGTACAAAAAGCTGATGACGTCATCATCTAGAGTCCACAGTACAGTCTACAGTCAGAGTACAAGGAATCTCCAACTCTCTATTATCTCAGCTTTATTGTAACCACCACCACCACAGGATTATTAACATCTAGTCAAGGAAGCCACTGTTCCGTGAGATGGATTTAAAGGAGACTCTAATTTGACTGTTTAAACTACGTAACTATTTATTTAATCATAATCATAATCTACATTTCTGCATAAAAGAGCGCATGCAAACTGACTCTTAAAGTTTACAAATGTGAATATTTTTTCTTGGTTTGTTGTCATATGCGAAAATGTGATGCTATATAGTGATTAATTTTTCATTGACAAAGAAAACAATAGTTGAGTAACGCATGTAGATCCTCTTTATGAAAAAGTGTGCGAAACTATTCGTGGCGTGGTTATCTTTATAATTTGGGTAAATGGAAATAGATCTGAGCTTACCTCGGTAGTGTGGCAAAGTAGCTCCATAACCATAAGGGCTGCTGGATGTCTTCGTCGTGGAGCGGCTTGTTGTCGATGCAGTTGATACGCCAGATCGTATATTTCTGAACATGTCCTTTTTCCTGGGATCATCCCTACCTGCGACTCCCAAATCTGTCCTGTACACCAATGCCGATCTCTACAAAGACAACGACCAAATAAATGTACAAATTATTTCTCAAATAAATATGCAAATATCCGACTTCTAAGTTATTCTTATCACAGGTATAAATTCTTACGGAGGCATTTTGCTGAGCGATTGGATCCCTTGAGCGGAACAGAGCTCCTGAAAACAATAATTACGACATTTTTTAACATTTGACAATTGATTGAAGTCCTGAATGAATAAAATGTATAACTTTCATTACATGTGAACTTGATTAATAATTAGTTTTTAAAAATTCGCCGTGCTCATGACACATGAAACAAAAGGACTTGACTTGCATTCCATCGTTACTTTAGTCTTAACATAATACGTATTTGTGTCATTTTGAAATGTGAATTATAATAAATAGTACTTACCAGAGTTCCGATCTCTTCTGTCAGTTTCATGTCTCCACTCATGCACCCCCAGTCTTTGCATAAAACTGTCTTTGACCCTTTTGTTTAAAATGCAGTACCCCAATGCCACATAAATGCTAAGTATTGCCACTGCTACGGCAATTGCAAACTGCCACACGGCACTCCGTTCATTAGCCCCCAGTAAACACAAGGCCCACACCATTCCGCAAACTACAAATAAAAAAGTAGTAAAAATTACGACATTAATCCAAACTAGCTAAATAAGTACATAGTCGAATGCTAGAAAACTTACTGGGCAGAAGGGTTAAATCCATCCATAGTAAGGTCCTGTGACACAAAGAACAAATTAGCCATCCATAACAAAATATACTTTCCACACATTTCCAACATGAACAGCAACGGATTTCTTCAGATTTAGACTTATCGTTATTGTCATAAAAATTATTCTTAAATAATTTAGACTCACGTTAAACATAATTTGCATCTATTTATATGTGCCACAGATGGACAAATATCAGATTATGTTATGAGCGACAAGTTGACTACAAGAATTTGCAAAGTAAAAGAATCAAATTTTTACGAAATTATGACACGCAACACTATTCAGTCTGGTGCGAAATGTCAAACATGCACATAAAGTGGAAATATTTAAACTAAATATGGACATTTTTGCTATATTTCCAGTAAATTAGATCCACTTGTTGCATTTACATATAGGAGGTAACATGTGTGAAATTATAAGTGTTATGGGGTTCGCTTGAGATAAGAAAAAATTTCTGTTGGCAAATATACATATGACGACATCTTGTACGTACCTCATGTTTCCAGAATCGACAACCTGGTCTTTAAGAGTGAAGGCTGCCCTTACAGCAAGTAAAAAGATGAAAAGAGTGGCGAGCACACACACCAAAATGGGGCCAACCATCCCCCAAACTATGCCTTCATATAAGGATAACCAGCAGCTGTAAGATAACAAGTTGCGCAATATTAATTTTTGAATCTCATTTAAAATCCTTTACAGTGCTTAACTAGCACAAGATTTTTAAAATCAGCAAGACTCACAAAAATCGATTTCCATAATGGTGAGCCCTGACTCCCAAGCTGAGAGCCACGCACAGGAGCGGAAATGCGTAGCCCAGGGCGAAGTAGAAAAGTGATGACCCGTGATTTACATCTCTTACTTCGGTAAACATTCTAAAAATAAATCATGATTTGTTTTGGTCATGTTTGGTCATTATGTGTGCGAATAATAAATATGTATGATGCCTATAATTTCACCTTCGAAGATGAATAGCAGATCCAAATAGCCATGAAAATGTGGCAAGCCAAGTGGCATGAAGACCTGAGAATATGTTTAAGAGTATTATTTTTTGCGGTGCTAGAGATAGTCTCTAGATAAAAAAAAACTCACCAATAGCTAACGCCCGACAAAGATTATCATTTGCGACTAATATCAATCTTAATTTGAGAGCGATGAGATAGAAAAGGAGAGCAGAGAAGATTGAGAGTAATAAATGCTTGTGGATCGTGTTGGTGATGGTTGAAGGCACAGGACCTTGCAGGATGCCGAGTCCAATCAGTGCTCCGAAAATAAGTGTTAGTGCCACCACAAATGAGACATACGTGACTATGTCTTCGATTTGTCCTGCTCTGGGTATATCCTGTCAAAGCATCAAAACAAGAGTTAGAAATAACTAGAAACAAATGAGACAATAGTTTGACCAGAAGGCGATTATCTCAAATTTATTTACTGGCTGGTGCCAGTTAAGTAGTTGAGGCGTTGGGATATTGTTTGGTATCCAACTAATAGGAATAGGAATTTATATCAAATTTTTAGATCTTTACCTGAGTATCATTGTTTTCAATAAGAACAGCAAATGTGGATAGATGCCAACATGTACAATTGACAGTCATCATGTTTCCAACAGACCTAGGAAAAAATTTCTCTCTTTATTACATATGAATACATATATATAGTGCACATTTGTAAGTAAATCAACCCTTCTTTGAACAGGTGCAAAGACTAAAATTGATCTTACTCAATAAAACTGTAAATACTTTGGACTAAAAATTTGCTTAGTCACTCGGACGAAAAACATGACTTAAATCAATTAAATCTCACTTGGAAATGTACTGCTCCTCCACTTGAGTCTGGCAGGGCCTTGATGTCCACCCCCCATCATCCGATGAAGAGTCATCCAGAATTGTAGGGAAACCAGTAAAAGGTTGTTTCAAACCCGTGGGTTCCTGCCACACTACGCATTGTGGATTTGAAGAATCTATGTATCGTCCAAAAATTTCATAAATGAGGCGAACTGGAGTAGTTTGCCGTCCGGAAACTAATCCTTGTCGTGATGCCAAAATTGCAAGGGATACGACAGGTGGAGAAGCCACTAGTTCAGAATTGAATCTTCGATCCACGTCATTCATAAACTTTTTCGGTAAAACATCCCACAAAGAATAATACTCTGTGAATCCAACAACCGCATTCCCGGCCATGTCTATAATAACAATATCACATCAAAAAACCTCTCTAACCAGGTAAAGTATGTATGTAAGAGTAAATTTGTAATCGCAATTTTTCACCTTTCTCATCCTGAAGCCCCAAAATATCTAAAGGAATGATAATTTTCAAGCCTTTTGGATATCGTCTAGGATCCATCACGATGTTGTCGTATTTTGGGAAACGAACAGCCCTTTTTGTAGTTGACGTGACTTCGTACAAGTCATAATTTGATTCAACAACTAGGTCCTCAAAATTTTTTCTCCCTTCATTTTCCCATGTTAGTTCAACCGTATCCAGTCCCATAACTTGACATAAACATAAATAATATACATACTCATCGGTATTTATAACTGTATTATGAATTGAATGTGAAAAGTTACTCATATTGTTTGAAAGGATTTCAAATGGCTTGGTGAAAGTGTCTTCCTGATTCAGGACAAGATGTGCCAAATATTTCTCCATTAAAGCCAGCAACGAATCGGAACCGCTGCCATATGTCCGTCGCAGTCGATTCCACTCATGAACGTACTCCTTGGAGGTCACTTTCCCAACAGAAGTTATAATGTTCTATAAGAAATAGTACAAATACCACCTCATGTTCATACCATCATGTACTAATTAATAATTTTAGTCCGCATTGTGCATAATCGTAAAATACGTACCTTAATAAAATTTTTGTCTTGTCGATGACTTAGATTCAATCCTGACTGTTTGGTTTCATGTACAATAAGATGCGTCAGCATTCTTAGTGAAATCCACAAATCATTTCCATAAAGTTTGTGAGATATATTCAAAGCTTTCGTGAGATCTGCAGCCAGTTTGGTTGAGAGGAGTGGTGCCAACGGCAAGTCCTTAGAATCCAATTGGGAAACAGTGTTCACGATGGAGATGAAGGAATTTGAAGTACAATTAAAGAGATCAGGGGAATTCCATCCTTCAGAAGAACAACTAAGCAAAATTTTCAATTAGATAGTGTACAGGATGAAAGTGTTACGTATATTGTCGATAGTAAATACCTTCTAGTTGCAAGCCCAACGGCGCCGTTTGGACAATCATGTACAGAAACCAAATTGAACTTTGTTCGTGGCCACCATACTTCAGAAGAAAAGGCTCGCGGACAGCCATCTCGGACAACTGAAAAAAGTTGAGGGGATTTTTTTTTTACTTTAAGCTACTCGAACCTGAAATGGCTATGAAGCACCAGTTAAAACGTTAACTAACCTTCACAGCCTTTCGTAGTAACCTCAGCAAAAGAATTGAGACAACTGTCGCACCTAAATATTTTCACATGCCCAATAAAAATATGTTCCACTCAAACTCTATCAATAAATAAATCCGTACTTTGTCCCAACCACGCCAGCTCTACATTGACATTTTCCAGTGTCAGGATCACAATTTTTGCTCACTGACCCCGTACCATAACACAAACAGTCTTTGCAAACGCCATCCTTCTCATAGTGATATTCCTGAAAATGCAACAAACACAATCATTTAAGTATGAATTTTGTTGTCAAGTATTGGGCGTACATATCGTAGAGTCTTTTCTGACCTTGCATCTACATTGCCCAGTCTTTTTGTTACAGTCTGGACTAAAGTTCTTATCAGCTGGACACGAACAAGGTCCTATGTGCCAGATGTTATTTTGGATCAAATCATTGTTTCAAAAATAAGTCATTATAAAGTTGTAAAGGAAATCAATGTACCACAAATAGGCCAGCCCCACCAAGTCGAAGGACATGAGAGTTCCATTTGTTTTTCACAATAATCTCCGAGGAACAACCTGTCGTCGCACTGGCATCGATAACCTCGCTCTGTTGTTAAATCCATAATGCAGGTCCCGTTATTCTTACACATTTTAAGAGAACAAATGGGAACACATTTATCTCCTGCAATCATATTAAGTATCTCAGTCATTAAAACATGCAAAACCTTAAAATTCATTTATGCAAATGTGTACGTATGTTTTTTGCACTCACCCACATATCCAGGATCACATTGACATTTATGTCGTCCACCTTCCTCAACACAAGTTGACCTCTGTGGACAGATTGCACCGACGCACGCAGCTGCTAAACTGCACCCTTCGTTTACACCCTTCTCGCTTTCCGTCTTCCTCAAGTAGTTCTTGGCACTCCCAACCCGAACATCTTGAACACATCCTGCCATGGAAGATTCTGGCAGAGATCCTCCTGCCGAACTTCCGATCACCACTGTGGTCACATGCAGATTTTGCATCTTTGCTTCAAAAGGTACCGTGACTTCAAATTGTCCATAGTCCAGCGAAAACCATATTTCTGCTGTCATCCACTTTGCTTCAATATTGTGCCACTGGGAAAAATATTTAAATGTGAAATTTATTGCCCTGGTCAGTACCTTCTACATACCTTCATTAATGTGCAATTTTGAAACTTACATGACCATCATTTATTTTTGGTAGGGTAACAGGGATGGATTGTTCATTGTAGTAGTAGTGGACCAGTCCGTCGTCCAAGGTGATGGAAAGACTCTCATTGTTGCTCAACTTGATTGCCATTAATTTTCCTGATTTCTTGAGTGTTCTAAGTGAAATCGAGTTGTACCAGGGGAACTGAATTTGACGGAGTTGAGGGGTGAATGAAATGTGGCTGCTATCATCTCGGAGATTCCACACAGGTTTCGCGTCTGAGTAGAATTAATTTTTGGTCAATAAATTCAAAGGACTAGAATAATTATGTGTATGATGAGACTGTTGCTACCTTCTGAACAATCTTTCTGACCCCACCCGTCATTACATTGACAAGCATACGTAGTCCAGCCATCGATACATTTCCCTCCATTTTTGCACGGATAAGATGCACAAAAATTATTTTTCTCCGGACAGCCGTTGTTCGTCCCCATTTCCATTATGTAACTTTCGTGGTGAAATTAAAATGAATAACAATCATAAATTTCCGACTCCTCAACAACTTACAAAATTCCATATACAGGTAAATGTCTTACTTATTCATGTCCACAAATTTATAATTGATGAATACATTCTTGACACATCCTACAAAATCATGGGTTTGAATTGTGTTAGGAGAGTTGCTAGTTGGCAATCCTCCAATGTAAAGTGGTCCAGTCAGGTCCAGAAAACGCTGGCAGGACTCCGTCAATGAGGAGCATCGGTCTTCTAAAATACCCGAATAATACCCATATTTGAGTGAAAAATGTAAGTATTAAATGTCATTACTTATATTAATTCAGACCCAGGTCCCCTTCACATTAATTATATTTATTTCGTAAAATCATACCTAGGATGTGTAACCCTCTGCCTGCACAAGACTTTGCTGGTGGAAATTCATCGGGGTTCTCCAGAGTCACAATCACGTCGCAATTGTCCAAGCTTAACGTTGCCGTCTAAAAAGAATTATTTAATACCCAATTATTTAATACACAATTATTTAATACCCAACTTATCAACACATGTACATATGCACATAGTTATGAACACAAGTTGAAGAGTGCTTAAAAACGCACTATTGCTGGTAGAAAATTAGTCGTATGTACCTTATTGAAGTATTCTACTCGAACAGTGTGCCAAAGTCCGTCCGAGACAGGACTTCCCGTTTCCACCACTGGTGAATGTTAAATCAATTTCATTATATTCACTTGCTTATGAAATTAACTAATTTAACTATGATACGAATTTGATGAGATGATGAGTAAAGCAGGATGAGTTTAAAATAAACCATAAAGAGGGTACTAAAAATAAGTACTGTCACCTGTCACATTGTTGGAGCCCAGTGAAAAGCTGAACCTGACCACCGAATTCACAATTTCTGCAACAATGATAATTAGATTGGATTTTAGCTGCATCAATTTATTAAGCAAATTCTGTAGTCTTATACCATTAAAATTTAAGAATCTCATAATTCAAACGTTAAAAAAGTGAACTCACCCAATGCAATAAAGTCATATCGCTCTTGAAACCGCCCGTTGTACATTAGAAGCCCGTTTTTCTGTTGACTTGCAAATGAAATCTCCAAGTGCAAGCGAACTCTGTCCTTCAGTCCTGGGAAAATAAGAAAGCTTCCACGAGAAAATGAACGAGCAGTTAGTTCGCATAAGGAATTAACATATTCCCCTCGAGTGCAATTCTGGCAAAGGAATCCCCCTCGAAGTCGTGGCGTACAACTGCTTCCACTACTACAAATGTTGGGCTGACATGTATCCAACTCCAACTGAATTTGACCTGGAATGACAACAAATGTTATGCACCATATTTCTAATTGTATTCTTCTTCAATTTGATACACACTCGGTTATTGTAAAATAATATTTGATAATTATTATTTTTTAATGTTCTTACATTGTTTGCCCGTAGTCTGAAAAGTAAAATTGTAAAATTTATAAATATGTGTATATGCATGTATAATTATACATATGAAGCCATGAGTTTCAATGCAACTGCCAATGCAATTATATCAGACTAATAATTTGTCTCGACTTGTCCCTGCTCATATGAATGTTATACAATTATAGGTTCGAAATTAAATAAACCATTTGGATCAATTTACAAATGACGCAAATTTCTGAAACAATGACATTCGAATAAATGTGCTATTGGAACTGTGACTCTCACATGCAAATACTAATAAAGGCGATAAACATGGAACGCATACGCCAAGGACAAAAGGGGAAGTTTTTCAAATAAACTTACTCCAGGGGGACACACGCATGAATATCCACCTTCTCTTTGGTAGCAAGTTCCCCCATTGGTACAAGGAGATGAAAAACAGAGGTTGATCTCCGCGTCGCACAGGTAGTGTTCTCTCAATCCAGTGAAACCGACTCCACATCGACATGAAAAGGCTAAAACGAAACAGAAAATTGGGAATATCAATATATTTATTTAAACAATTAGGAATTGATTTCTTCAAGGGAAACATAAAACAAGTGGGAATACTACTCCGGGATAGCTTACTTTGCCAAGGATGAACAGACCGGAAAAGCATGGACTCGGTCGCTACAAAGTTTGAGACATTGCGGAATTTGAGAACTACCAGACATTCTTCAAAATTTAGACAAGGTTCTTGAAGGCACAGGTCGTCGCTGAAGGGAAGAACCTGAAAATATAAAATGTACGAAACCCATCAATATATGTAGTACATAAAACACAGCAAAGTTATTTGGGTTTCACAATGTTTCAGAAGGTGTGAGCTAGGTCTGGAAATAAATACATAAAGAAATTACATTCCCATCACCATCACCGGCCTTATCTTTGGTGGCTGTAGTCACCCATTCATAAATAAATATGAGACGATAAAAGCATATCATCAGCCTCGTGAAAAACAAATGCAATCAGGTTAATTGCCTTTTATTGATTTCCAATATTTCCACGATACGAACACGTATCCAGTCAGTAGTAGTATGTACTTACGAAGCGTAATAACTTCCTAATTTTGGTCAAAGATCCTACTCTGCAGACCAAATGCAAGCCTGTAACTGGCTCGAACGCCCTTCATTACTCTGTCATCACATTCTCCCAACATTAAAAATAAATGCGAGAAAAGCTCTAATTTACAAAAGTTTATATCCTCGTTATGTATTTATTAGCAGCAAGGATGTTGTGAGAGGATGGGTGAAAGTGGTGAGAGTTCAAGATCTAATTTCTCACGTATATTTCTATATGTATGTGTTTGGATGCGTGTCACTATAGCTGTACGCCAAGCAGCAACACTCGCTTTGCCGTTAAAGATCGAAGAACCTTTCCGTAATTTCAGCCATACCGCAAGGCACGTGGTACAATGGGATAATTATTACTGAATTTACGGTAACTGGATTTTCCTCGTCTCAACTTGTCCCACCGAGCAGGGAAGAACATGAATGGGATCAAAGCATGGATAGGTGGAATTGAGAGAGCAATGCGTGCGTATTATTTTTGAAGGAAGGAGAGGGTGACGAACATGGGTGTGAGAAGCCCAAGTTTTTACGACGAGTCATAAAGGAGGAGAAAGTGAGGGGCTAATAAAAAGTGGGAGAAAATGAACTCGGCCGCCGTTGCCACTTACATCAACTCCGATGGCAAGTTTGCTGAGGGTGAGGCGATTGAGAAAGACGCGTTCCTTGATGTAGTCCGGACTGAAGTATTCCTCGGAGGAGGTGGATGAGGAGGGTCTTCGGGCTGACAGGCTCACGTTCAAGGTCCCACGAGTCCCTTCTATTTCCTCCTACAAAGCAAATTACATTCAGACAAATTTGTAGGTACGCTATTTATTTCTTCCTGACACATGACGAACACAAAAGTTGATCATCAGTGCTGACTTAGCTTGTCACCAATATGTGTTATAAATACGTTGATGCTTTCACCATCGGGTATGCCCCACTCCATGCTACACAGGAGTGCTTACTTAAGAGTGATCTTCTAAAAAGGGGCACAATGCGACATTTATGATATTTCATACAAAAACTATGCTAGCCTTGGATGATTTCATAGCATTCTTCTATGATCACTATTAATTTCCATCTTGCAAGACAGCAAGCTTTTCCATGTATGAGTTTACCATCAGAATTTGACGTGGACGAGTTAGTTTCAAATAAATACGTACCTGGACGCTGAAGATGACAATGTTTTCTTTTGGAACATTGAGGATAACGGCGACTGCTTGAAGGAAATGATTGAATAAAGGAGACAAGAACGCTTCGGTCGTCATATCGGCCAATTGGATCGTCACCGAATTGAAGAGCAGCTCATCCGTTATCATTCGGGTCTGAAGGGGAAGTATTTATCATTAAATTTTAGGAATAAGTTATTAGAACCGATTCAAATTTTAAATCTAATTGATTTACTACATACATTATGTTATAAATTACGAAATAAATCATCTTACCGAAATAATCATTTCGGATCGTACTTCATTTAGACCATCTGAGAAGAATTACAAAATCATTAATAATTTCGTAGATTTAATTTAAAGTAATCTCCAGCTGTGTTCGCCCAACCGCACACTGGTGACTCGCTGTCGAGATTTACAAACGTTCGAGTTTATTGCCACCGTGAAGTGACAATGAGCAAGCGATTGGTAGCAATAACTCCATTAAGGAAGACGACGGAGCATTGTGTTTGTAATACTAGATTTATTTTTCCCTCTAAAATTTTCACCCTTATTACATGAAATTTGCTACTCAAAAACTCATCAAATATTACTACAACTCTTTCACAAAGCTTTGGAGTTACAGTTTCTGTTTTCTGAATTGAAAAATTAATCCTGTTCGCAGATGACAAAATTCTGAATATAATAGAGAATAATGTAAAGTCATCTAGTTCTGATGAGATTTTAATACCCATGAAATGTTTGCATCATGAACCGACTCTAAACTGTGCATACAACCGGATCGAGAATGCAATGATAGACATATTTAATTTAAAAACATGACATTTCAAATATTTGCTGACCTGAGACGACAATCTCCATTTTTGCATGTAGTGGAACATTCGAGTCCAGAAATGGCGAGAGAGTAATCATTCCATTAGGGTCCAGATAAACGAGGTTAGCTTTATTTCCACTCACAATTGTGTAGTGCAACTGGGTGAGGCACAAGAACTAGTTAGTTTCATCATGTTACTGCATAGAAATGTCACTATTTAGCTTAGAAAGCAAGAGAAAGGTGCTGGATAACAGATGCATTAATGTTATCAGGCACGAGATGGTTTCAGAATAGATTTTCAAGCAAATGGGGAGACGCAGATTAGGGCAGTCAGCGGGGGAAGAACAAGGAAGGAAGGCAAACAATGCAACAATGGAATCAATTTGAATAACTAAACTACTTCCGCTTCGAATGACTTATTTTGTTTGAACCAAAAAGGGAAGGGTAAGGTTTGCTTGAGTTCATAAGCTGGGCTACGTACTAATTTGTTTTCTGAAGTAATAGTTTTGAATGAATGGAGACGGCGAATATAATCACAAATTTAGTTTCGATTCATCTGGCATTTTGAGTAAATGTTCAAGAATGAGTGGAAAGCGCAAGGTTTATAGTTAAATTAGTTATGCATGCAAGGCGTATGCAAATAGCCTCATCGACATAAGCTCAAATTTCTGACTCATTCACCTTATCGCTGATATCCGCATCGACAGCCGGCACTTGTCCAATTGCACCAACCGGGAATTGGTCCTTGTAGTTGTTGAGAATAATGTGGAACTGGTTCTTGATCATAGGAGCCTGTTGGCGTTATGTAAATAAGGAAATGTCAGCTTTGATTATTTTTCCGCAAACACTAAAAATATTATACTAACATTATCATTCGTGTCAACCAAGTGAATTTCCACGTGGACGTCATTTCTTAGGGGAGGTGATGCCGCACGAACGATAATGTCAAATCTGAAATGAATTATCATAATTCAATTATGATAATTTTCATCCAAGAGTTAGCATGTTGTCATTAAAGTTAAGCTTTTGGAATGTTTGGAATGGAATATGTACTTTTTTCTCGGGGACTCGTAATCCAATTCAATCCTTGTAAGAATGTCGGCAGAAGCAGTGGCTGCTGTGCCTTCAGACCCATCCCCACCAATGCCTCCACCAGTTGGTTGTGGGTGAGAGTTGAGGGTGAAAGAATTCGCTATGATTGGAGAAAGGGGACTTAGGCAAATACAACTATGTGACGACATATCATGTGCATAATTAAGTGATACCTACCATCAACTCCTCCCACGATGGAGAAGATAATCTGAGCATTTTGTCCTTCGTCTGTGGAAAAATACACGAGTTATTGTTATTTGGTGACTTTCTGAATAGGGCTGGGTTTTATTTATGAAGAACTTTATCCATATTATGGTGTGTATATGCATTTATGATACATTTACGTAGCTATTATGTCTGAGCTGATTTGCCAATACCATTACTTTAGAAGACTTTTGTGTACCTTGATCTGATGCTTTCAATGTCCCCACTACGGAACCGATGGGGGAGTTTTCTTGAATAAACAGTCTTATTCTATCTGACTCAAATTGGGGAGGGCTATCATTCTTGTCTGAAAAAGTTGAAAATTAGCAAATATAGATAAACTAATTTAGCAGAAATTTGCATAAAATGATTTTATTTTGTAAAAAAAATTCAAAAATGTATATGGCAAAAACTGATACCTTGAACTGCGATGGTCACATTGGTTTTCCCGGACAGCGGGGGAGTACCTTGGTCAGTGGCTAGTACCATTAAGTCGTACCTTCGGAATTCAATTCATTGTAAGATAAGATGCACGATATATGATAACCCAACCTAATCTTCCTACATACCTTCCCACGGCTTCCCGATCAAGCGGTTTTATGGTCCGGATTATTCCAGAGGCTGGGTCAACGCTGAAGGTCTAAAGTAGGATGAACATACATAAATGGTAGATTTGTATGGGTGAAATTGAAGTTTAGGTCGGTTTTGAACTATATTTAAAGAAAACTATAGATGAACTTACCCCATCACCGTCCGAAAACGTGGAGAAGCTAAATCTAATGATACTGTTTTTTCCTACGTCGCCATCCTGACATGCACATACACAAGACATTATGTCATTGGGATACGAAAATACTCACAATTATGCTATTTACAAAAAATCGTACCGACGCTGCAACTTGCATAATTGAACTTCCTACTGGAACATCTTCATCAATCTTTGCATGATAGTACTCCCTCTCAAATGTGGGCTGGAGATCGTTAACATCTATGCGCAATTATGGAATAAAATTTAGTTGCATTACAAAGGCTGAACGGTCGAAAAAAAGACCACTTGAATATGACTCTAAAATCTGTACATTATGGTATCGTGATCTTCAAAAGATGGGAGAGTATAAAATTATTGTTAGGCTTACCGTTCAGCACAATTTCCACGTCCGTGGTATCGGATAGTGGGGGAATGCCTCGGTCTCGAGCATTCACGGTCAGAATATAGCCAGGCACCTTTTCTCGATCCTAAAAGAAAACATCGCATGATTTGATGCTCGTGATAACATTGGCATAATTACAAATATTTCAACACACACTTACCAACAACTGACTCGTCGTAATCTGTTAAGAGACATAAAAATATTTAGTTCTTGCAGTCTTATACAGGAGACCCAGTAATATCAAGCAATTGAAAATATCAGAGACTTTCGAGTAGATACATTAAATAATCACTTAATTATTGACAAAATAATTAAGCGCAACCAAGCTTGATTTGCTTAGCTGAAAGTATAATCTGAGAAAGCTGGAGGCTGGTTGTATCAAAAATCCCCAGCCTCCCCGAGAAAGTACTTATATTCCGAAATATACTTTCACCCAAGCAAAGATCCCTGTAATGCATGGTGAGCGACTAAAATTCTGAGCGAACGTATAAGATTTTTGCGTTTAAGATCAACAAAAACTTACTGCTCCAGTCGTTGAGTCAATCATAAAATTATCCACATCGTTATCGCCGCCGTCATTCACAAATGTGTAAATTATCTGTGCATTTAGTCCAGAGTCCTGAAAAGACAAAAAATAAGCACGTCTCACTTTTACCGTCAAGTCTCAAATTCCCATTAGAAGTCTCAATATTAACACGTAATGAGCAGAATAGAAATTCACATGTTCCTACCTGGTCAGTGGCGAGCACATTGAGAACTGTAGTGCCGATGGGAACATCTTCGAATATTTTCACAGAGTAGGGTGTGTTCTGGAACTGAGGCGGATTTGTGTTGGCATCGCTAAAGGTTATTACAAATACAGCTTTGGGATTGAAATTACAAATTAAATTCAACCCAACATTGCCAAACATGAAAAACGCATGGACAATAATGGACATGATGAAATCACTGAGGAGGGAAAGTTTAATGGTGAAAGCAGCATTTTGTTCTTTACTTTCTGCACTCAGACTCGTGAAACCAGGTTTCATTACTTTCACTGGTCACACATGGTCACACAGTGTATAGACTGGATAATAGTGGTGGGGTCTTACCTCACTTCCACATAAACTGTGGCCAGATCAGACTTTCCTCCGGAATCGGTAACACGAATTGTGAGGACATATTTTCTTTCAGACTTGAAATCCAGTGGTTGAGCGATGGTGATGATCCCTTCTCCGTTTTGAGTTGTGATTGAAAACCTGGAACGAACATTGCCTTCGGCTATTTCATAAGTTAGCCTCGAGTTCTCATCCGGATCGGTAGCTTTCACCGTTACAACGGGAGTCCTAAAAGTAAAAGTAAACTGGTGACTAATTCTGCAGGGCTTGGAAAGACCGTCACCGGATAAGGCGGCTTCGTAAATAAATTGGCTACAGCCCTGATGCATAACTTACCCAGGTGCATCCAACTCAGATACTTGATTTTCATACAGTTTAGGGTCGAACGTGGGATTGTTATCATTGGAGTCCAAAACTAAAATCACTACACTTGCTGTCGCACTCAACGGTACATTTCCGGAATCTGCAGCAATCACTTCAAAATCGTAACGAAATTGTTCTTCCCTGTCTAACTCACGGTTCGTTTTAATCCATCCCGAATCGGGCTCAATGTCGAAAGGAAATTTCTCTGTACTTTCTCTGTACGAGAGACGATAATAGATTTTGGCATTGTCGCCATCATCAGGATCAAATGCCTGGATTCTCAACACTGAACTTTGAAGGGGCAAGTTTTCTAGGACTGTCTCTTGGAATATTTGAGAGTAAAACCTAGAAATCATTAACAGAAGCAATCAGCATATTATTATAACGAAATGTATATGCACGTAGATACATATGCAATATGAATATGCACATAATGTAAATGCCAACGAACTTTTGGTTTCGTTAAAGAACTTTAACTCTGGCAAAATAATAAAGAAATATGTAGGTACAGCTAATTTGCATATTAATGGCAGAACACAGAGTTATAAAACGGAGGACAAACATGCAATGCCATAAATATATACATTCATACAAATTCCAAAGATTATGCATAAATCGCAACATACCGAGGGGGAGAATCATTCTGGTCTTCGACCATCACTGCCAGTATAGTATTGTTTGACCGAGTTGGGTTTCCAGCGTCTAAAAAATGCAACAACGATATGCATGTAATCGGTAGAATAGCAAACAACATGAGACAAGTACAATTACACACGTTTTAAGAATTTAATTGAAACATGTAAACGTAAACAATCAAAAATTTGCAAGCAGTGTGCAGTAATGTAGTGAGTAATTTCATGATAGAAATTCTCAAAGTATATTCTTTAACCAAAGCGTTTTCTCTTACCAATGGCACGGACATTAAGACGATAACTTCGGGTAGATTCATAATCCAAGCTTTAAGAATAACAAATATTATCATCCATAATTTATAACGTAGAAGTAATTTATAATTTTTCTCTATTAGAAATCATCATTACCTTTTTGTTAGACTGATTTCGCCAGTAAGACTGTCAATTGAGAAAATATTCTGGGTGTTGCCACCAATAATAGAATATCTCAGGGCCGAATTTACACCCTCATCCGCGTCAGTAGCACTGTTTTATACCCATGTTTTAAAAATAACTTAAAAGAATGAGACATTATTATAGCTGAACTGCACAGTAATTACCTAACACGTGCGATAACGGGGTAGTTCGAAACATCCACATTTTCTGGAATACTGACATTATAGAGTCGTTGCGTCCATTGTGGCCTGTTGGAAAACACACGTGCAAATTGTTCAAAATTGTACACTCCTCGGCTCATGTCGTGAACTTTAATGTGAACTTGATGAACAAGGGGAGCGGAATTTAATCGTCGTCATATTATCAAACCCCCGTTACTGTGTTGGTAAAGAAATTCCTCCAAGCGCAAACTGTTATCAGAGCTTCAAATGTGCGTGAAAATATGTTAAAAGCCATTTTCTCGCCCGCCTTGAGCGAGAACTTTTTGAATAAAATGGTCATAATATTATTACGACACTTGAGGAGAGCACAGCTTATTACACATGCATATCACATACATATGCACATGCCATGCGTAGATACTATCCAACCGGGTTACATATGCACATATGTATGTACTTGAAAATAAGACACTTGAATTTCGTATTCGGATGAAGATAAGTGCGTACTTGCCGTTTCATTTTTCACAAGAGACTTTTTCAACGAGCTAGATAACATGTTGCAATTATCTCAATAGCCAAATTCCGGAAGTTTTAAAGTGGAGTTGGATGGATAATATTTGGGTATGTACATTTGTATGTACATTTGTATGTACATAAGTACGAGTGTGGACAAAATTGAGACGACTGTGGAGTGGACACAGAATATTTGTTAATCTAACCGTGGTTGGCTAAATAAATATGTATGACTTTTATGTTAATCAATGAACTTAATTGAAAGCTAGTAAAATTCCAAGACGTATCATAATTTTGACAAATACTACTTATTATTAGAAGACTTATTATGAGTTTACGATTCAAAAGCATTTTCTCTCACCAATTGTCATTATCGTCCAAGATTTCCACCCGAACTGTAATTATTTATTGATAATTTACTACCGTATTAATTTAATATTACTAATAATTTGATTGCACCTGTGGCCGTTGCAGATTTCCTGTCCACCTGGTTTGGTGCTAAATCCGATGCCTGGATTATGAGAGTGTACTCATCCCTCTTTTCTCTGTCGAGGGCCAGTTTTGTGGTAATAACACCCGAGTTGGGATCGATGCGAAAAGTGTCGTCAATATCATGTGGGTTGAGAATTGAGTAGTGAATGTCGCCATTTTTATCAGTGTCTTGATCTGTGGCTGTAGAAGAGAGACAAATGTCATGTAATGGGGCACTTGACATCTTGAGATGCCGGAAACTACCACGTGGGAGGGACTTACCTCGAACACTAAGCACTGTGTCCCCTACGGATAACCCTTCTCGCACAGACACCGAGTAGGCAGCGTGCTCAAATAACGGCCCCCAATCGTTATAGTCGGATACCAAAATCTGAGAATAAGCAGGAACACGTAAGCATACAAACAGAACTTTTATGGTATTAGATATTATCAGTAGAACCACAATTAATTCACATTTTTCAGGTAAATAAATGTCATAAAAATTCCAAAGATTGCGACTAACGAGTATTCACATAATGCCGACATGTATGTGAATCTCTCGAATATGCAGATCGCATGAAAATCTTAATGATAAGTGTTTAATGATCATCCGGATTGAAGGAGGAATGCTTTACTAGCTCAAGAATTTTGATGAACTTGAAATGAACCAGACAGACATATTATATAAAATAAAATATTTGTGCAGGATATATTGTAGCGACAACTTTGACTTGTAATCAAAGAAAGTGATACTAAATATGAAGAGTTCAAACCACAACTAACAAATACTGATGCAGTTGCATGTTCATTTTGTAATTAAGAAGATGGAATGAAGTTGAAGATTATTATGCCGTCGGGATTCTATCTGTCAAAAAAGTTTAGAACAATTTTCGGCGAAAGTCGTGGTAATATTTAGTAAATTTTAGTGCTGCATGTGCAAAGCAAAAATGGAAGAATGGCCAACCTGTAGAGTTCCAGTCCCAGTTCGAGGTGGAATGCCGGAATCAGTAGCAACAATGCGAAAATAATGAACATCCATCCGTTCTCTATCCAGCTTTTCCACCGTGGTCACGATCCCGGATTTTGGGTCAAGCGCAAAAAATTGCTGAGATCTTGCGTCCAATAAAGATGTCATTGAATACGAAAGAGGGGAATTCTCTGGATCAGATGCAGTTATAGTGGTCACTGTAATGCCGGGTGGTTGCTCTTCCGGGACTGAAGCAATGTACAGTGGTTGATCAAAGAACTGAAAGTCATATTAACCATGAATTATTACTACAAAATTTCCGTATTATTTTTTTTAATAATCATGAAATTCGTACCGGGGATTGATTTTGCATCTCCCTCCTTATCCGATGTATTGGATGGAAGTCCATCAACGAACCACCCCCTCCTCCACTGTGCAGTATAAGATGAACCATTTGGTCCCAGGACATTACACTTTCAGGAAGCAGACTTCCATCTGTGGAACAGTTGAGATGAAGCACTAATTGAATAGTGTGGTATCCTGGTTCAAATAAACACCAGTCCCGTCTTAACACAATGTCATTAGTGGACGCTTGAACGCCCCAAGTATGCTCGTCACCCGAAACACTAGCTTTCACCCCACACTGCGCTTTTACACTGGAAGGAAGAAAGTCGTAAACATTGCCAATCTTCTCAGAAGAGT
Organism: Folsomia candida; assembly: GCF_002217175.1. NCBI lineage: Eukaryota > Metazoa > Arthropoda > Collembola > Entomobryomorpha > Isotomidae > Folsomia > Folsomia candida. The sequence continues at coordinate 19,402,914 of NW_019091193.1, read as the reverse complement.
GAAAACAACGATCATCCCAGTTTATAGGGAGCGCAACATAAATATCATCCACCGTCCGGGAAATGGAAGTCAGTTCATTTCCACTTTCTCCTGTAGAAGTTGAAGCTCCTTCTTTACTTAGGGTTCCCACCGGTGAGTTTTGATTGCATTCATTAGACTCCTTCAAGATGACCGTGATGGGGAAGGAGATGCAGTCATAAAATTGTCTGGCCAGCTCATTCTTTAATTGTGCTGGGCTTTTTCCAAACTGAAGACTGTCCTCCTCGTGCTCGCCTGCTTGTTTTTGCCCAAGTGCAGATTTTGCGACGATGTCGACATAGACAATGAAAGTAGATGGGAAGATGTGTGATAGTTGACATTTGTGGGCATAATTTCGTCGAAACATAAGTTGTCCATCAGAATCGAGGCGGAGGAGTCGATGCACCCAGGGTTGTGTTTTGTGGTAAGAGATTCGATACTGGTAGTGCCATTGGGTGGTGTTATAGGAACTGCCCCCCGCATCAGGGGGAGGAGGAGGTAGTTGGATTTGGGAGTCGAATAAAATCCAGCCTTCGACTCTATTTTGATCCGCGACAACGACAAATCCCTCGCCAGACTTTAAAGATATCACAATTAAGAAGGGGATTGCCAATTTCCAGGGGCTTGTTGTTAGCCCCATGTTTAATTTTCAACTTTATCTTCCTTTAAAAACTACTTCATTAATATGGTTAGCGTTTTAATTCTATCCGAATCGATGCGTCGGATCCATTTCCCGGTGTTGTAAATTGCTTACACACTAAAACCCACACGGGGGTCGTCCCCACACTAAAATTACTTGCAAAATTATTACAAGTGGTTTATTTTTTTACTACTACATTTTCACTGCATTCCAAACCTCACGATGTTTCCCAGAGGTTCACAAAGTTCACTTTGTGCCTTTGAATGAACTAAATTCACACGGCATTTTATAATATAAATTCACATCACGGTTTCACATTAGTTGAATAAACTTGATAATTCTTCTTTGATGACTTTGGATTTATTGTTCAAAATTTTTAGCAAATCTCTGCTAATTCGTGAAGACTGAGAATGCCGTCGTCGTATCTTACTAAACACAGGCTGAACAAGTTCACGGTTTTGTTGATTATGCTAATTTGATGAAAAGTGTCAATAATTATGTTTTATGTTTTCGCACGAGATTACAAGATTGTCGACCAATTTACAGTAATTGCAAATATTATGAAGAGTTGATGACACCTGTCAGCCAACGTTCATTTGAAATACGATGAATCTGAAGTGGTAGTAATGGTTGTCGTAGGAAAAACTTGGAATTTGTTGTATTCACATTTTATGTATAAGAAACCACTAACGACGATGCCACCACCACACGATGCACCACCGGAAAGTTCATTTAAACGGAAGAGTAAAAAGTGCAAATTGATTCACATACATTCAAATACTTCCTGGGACACTAGCGAGCAAATCTTATTCATGTGTATTTTTCCTGCTTAGGGGGATGACACTGCTGCTGCAAATCTTTCCCGTTCAAAAAGCCATGGGTCGGGCTTGCAGATCGGGTGAAGATCGGTGTGTGAAAAAGAAAACTGCAATCAACAACGACCACGAATTTCGCTCATCCAAACTTTATGAAGATGAGATGCGATTTCAGGCAATGCTTTGCAATTCCTCCTCCTTCTCTCGTAGATCTTGTCAATGTCTTGGAACTCCGTTTTGTTTGGGGTACACACAACTTGATAGCTCTAGTTCGGTAGTGTAGTCGTGGCGGTGGTTGACTTGTTTCAACTGACGACGACGACGTCTTCAAGCATCCAAGCAGAGCTAGAAACAACAACCAACTGGTCAATAAACCGTGGGAATGATCCCTCTGGCGAAATTCGGGGGAGCAAAAAATCCTTTGCTTTCCATTATCATGGAGAGTTCACATTTGGTAGTACCGAAGGGTAGCAACTCGGCTGGCATAACACTATGGAGGAATACCTGTCTGCATGAGCTAGCTGTGGTCGCATTTAATAGTGGAGAAGTTTGCCGTCGGCCTCATATATGTGTGTAGTAGGAAGAAAAGCTATGTATGTATGTACATACGTAATAATACTATTACGTAAAGTCAAGTCCAAAGCGTGGATGGAGTAACACAACATCGCCAAGCATTATTTGTCAGTCGGGTTTTCAGGTAAAAACTTTTCATGATTCATCCCTCGACGCAATGACGCTTTGAACCCTCTCATCCACAACCAAACCGCATGTTACCACATTTCTCATTGACTCGGGAGGTACAAACACAATTCGTAAGGAAAAGGACCAAGCAACAATATTTTGGGAAGGTGTACTGCTCTCCATCATCATCATCTCTCGCACTATTATTACGTATCATGATATGACATAAGGTTGGTCGGTCGGTTTTCTTGAAGAACTTCCAAAAACTACATTAGCTGGTTGACTCCCTTCTGTTGGCGGAGAAAAGCATAGATGTGTAGATAATAAATTGGTTTTTTAGGAAGCATCTCTACATAACATCTTTCTTTAATAAAGGTCCCATTTTGACTTTTTGTCTCATCATCCCCATTATGTGTGCATGTAAATACACTTACACAATACATATACATATGTAAGTATGACGGATCGTTAATATTTATCCGTGTAGCTGAGATTATTAGAAAAGTCAACAAACGAAAAATAACGTATTAATACTTTTCACAAAGGAAGAAGCTTGATGATGTGATCCTTCTTCAAGTTCTATTAATGATGTTACGATTAGATGCCAAATTTTTTTGTAAAGAAGCAATGAAAACACCTTAATTTTATATCGCTGCTAATTTATTTTCTGTTATTTTTTGCATCTGTAATTATGTATTCAAGTACCGAATATTCATTGCAGTTGCAATGGAATGGAACAGAGTTGAAACTCTGTACAATTCTGGGTCTTTTTGTACGAATTACTCTCTCAACTTGTTTGTAAATCAAATGTACTAAAATGTCTAGAGTAATTGGGTTCAAAATATTAAACCTGGACGTAAAAGTACAATTTTGTCGAAATACGGAAAGCCTCATAAACCTTTGTCAATAAAACAGAATAGGAGCAACAAACATGCATAAAAAAACGCATACAACGAAATTTGCACCATATGAACAAACAGATCTAAAAATCCAGAACCTTCGCAACCGGTTCCATCACACACAACTTATGACACTGTGCATTCGCTTCCAATTTAATTTGCTCTCATAAACACGCTCTAGTTTGCCTAACAAGAAAAGTACAAAAGTTGAGCCCACGTATGCCCGTACATATGTCTCGTATGTTGTAGGAAAGAATTCATCCGAGGGAGTAAAAGTTGCAAAACCAGCCAAGCTGAATTTTACAGTTTACATACTTATAAAATGTAGTTGGACATGGCATGGAATGGAGAAATGTATGACTCTATTACAAAGACACTGACACCTTAACCAGACTGGTTTTAATTTTCCTTCATACTTGCCTATCCCATGCACAATCTTGCAGTTAAACAAAGCCAGTAGCTTAATGTTAAACGTGGCCTGTTATAATGAAGTCGAAACTTTAATAATTTGAACCTGCTTTGCTTTTGATGACAATTTTGTGACATTTGCCATACCTTCAACCTATGCGGCCATGTACACTTCAGCATGTATAACTTGTATGCGGACATTTGTAATGCAGACAACAGTTAGACAGCAATTTAACTTATATATTCGCAATACTTGTCTGATAAGTATTGCTCGTGGAATTCCTCCACCATCTCACCTTTTGATCTATACGACTTGTGATTATAAAATTCAACGACTTTATGAGCATTGAATTGTAAATACTTATCGCAAAAGAATTATAAGTGAATTGATTTGGATCTCATATAAGTACCTCATTTATTTTATAGACACAGAAAATATAGAAGAACACTTACTTCTTTTACAAGTTTTCACTGCATGAAAGTTCTCAGACAATTTTTCTTAATTCCAAGTTCCAGAAAAAATCCATTTCCTCTCTTTTATTGTTGTGAACAAGTAATGACACAGCAATCTCTTCGCCCAACAAACATAACGCTTTAGGCAGGTAAGGAAAGGATTAGCATTGCGTGGAGCAATCTTGAGTAATTTAAAGGACAATCACAAACAAAACAACAGCCACACTAATCCACCCTCTGTTTGCAGCATTTTTTGCTTATCCGCCTCGTTTATTCTTTCTCGTTCGCTTCGTTAAGTTCAACACGTCAACCTTTTATCAGGTGGCATTTCATAAGAAAAGTGAGTTCATCTGTCCATAGAATTACTGTAACGATAAGTAAAGCATATCTAAAAATGACACCATGATGAAATCATTAAAGTAAATCTAGCGTAGTACAAAAACATCCATATTAATTTTGAACGCCAACTTTTTGGCGTCACATCATGGAAACAACATCAGTGCATCCTAAGGCAAGAGTGTGTAAAGAAAAAGTTTGAATTTAGGATTTTTAATTCCAGACGTATCTTATTGATTTCGATAGTTCAAGTGGGTGATGATTTTAATGCGTAAAATTTCTTAACTCTGTTAACGTGTTCAAATCCTAAACGTGGCAAAATGGTACGGTCAAACCTTCTCGAGGAGGGTGAAGAAGGGCTGCCCTCAAGGTGGGGTCCTCTCGCCTCTCCTTTGGAATCTGGCCGTTGACGAATTGTTAACCGAACTTATGGGGAAGTTTCCTGGTATCTACACTCAGGGCTATGCTGATGACGTGGCGCTGTTCTCTTCTGGGTTTGATCTAAGCATTGTTCGTGATTTGGCACAGCAGGCTCTGTCTTTTGCAGGTCGCTGGAGTCGCGGAGTGGGCTTGTCACTCAATGACAAGTCCTCGGTGGTCCTTTTTACGAACAAGCGCAAATTCAGACTGAAACCTCTCACCTTGGAGGGGAAAAAACTAGAATACAGTGGCTCCTGTACCTATCTGGGGGTCACTTTGGATTCAAAACTGAACTGGAGACTGCATTGCGATACGAAGGCGCGGAAAGCCACCGTGTCTCTAATGCAATGCAGACGGGTGGTTGCTCTACCCCTACCTGGGGTCTTGGTCCAAAAGGAAGTCTCTGGATTTACAAGGCGGTGGTTCGGCCGGCCATGGAGTATGCTGCGATGGTCTGGCTGCCCGCGACCAATAAAAAATTCTGCGGCCGGCTTCGGAGGGTACAGGGGCTTGCACTCCGCATGGTCACTGGTGCTCTTCCGACTACTCCGACTGCGGCCTTAGAAACCCTACTTGGTGTCCTTCCAATTCAGCTAAGACTTCAGGAAGTGGCTCTTCAATCTTATTTAAGATTAAGGGTCCGTGGTCAATGGTTGAACTGGGTTGGATACGGTCGTGGTTTGAAGAAAATCACTCACATTGAGATGTGCTCTAGCCTGGCTCAGAATATTCCTGAGTTGGGCTTTCCTTATGACTATAAATCTGTTAAACCTCCCGAGGCTCGTAATTTTAAAATACGGGTCGCTACTCGGGAGGAATGGCTAGATATGTACGACAACTACTTGGATCTACCTGGGCTCCTCTGTTTTACGGATGGGTCTAGGGGTAAGGGGGGATCCGGTGCAGCCTTCATAATTGGTGAAGGTGGTAACTTCATGGATGGGGCTAGTGGCGTTACACCTCTGGGTAATTATGCTACGGTCTTCCAGGCTGAACTGATTGGGGTTCTTTCGGCGTGCAACTACATGTCAGAAAATCCAAGTCTACACAAGGAAGTGAATATCTTTGTTGACAATCGCAGTGTCCTTGATTCTCTTCTTAGTGAGCGGCTGGTTTCCTCCCTCACGGTTGAGCTTCATAGGGCGCTGCAGCAATTGAGCATTCACAAAGACATTACCTTACATTGGATCCCTTCCCATTGGGGTTTATGGGGTAATGAAGACGTGGATAAGCTGGCTAAAGAGGCTGCTAGTATAACAACATGCGGTCCAGAGCCAGTTATCCCTGTCAACTCAGCAATTGGAAAATTTGCAATAAAACAATGGGCTCAGAATGATCATCGGGTCTATTGGTCCAACTTACTTAATTGTAAGTTCTCAAAGTTGGCCCTACCAATACCTTACGAGGGTCTAAGTGGGAAATCACTTGGGCCCACGAGGGATGGTATGAGGCTAACAACTTTTGCCATCACAGGACACTGTAATTTGAATGGGCATCTGTATAAGATGGGTCTAGTTGAATCTCCCATCTGCGAGGAATGCGGGGAAGGGGACGAGACAATGGCTCATATACTCACAGACTGTCCCGCTTACAGTGCCCTGAGATTTAGGACCTTCCTTCGTTCTACCTTAAGGGTGGAGGAAGTATGGGAGTATCCTCTCAAAGACGTGCTGGCCTTTTTAAGGTCTGGCAGATTCGCCAGCTTTGTAGCTGGGGAATCGAGAGAGGCTCCGACACAATAATCGCATGCGAGTGCATTGAGGTGTCTGCAATAGGTCCAACTGGTGACCTGCGCAGCTGGATGTCTACCCCTATGGGTAGGAATCCTCCTCACATAATACATACATAGCGTAGTACAAAAACATCCATATTAATTTTGAACGCCAACTTTTTGGCGTCACATCATGGAAACAACATCAGTGCATCCTAAGGCAAGAGTGTGTAAAGAAAAAGTTTGAATTTAGGATTTTTAATTCCAGACGTATCTTATTGATTTCGATAGTTCAAGTGGGTGATGATTTTAATGCGTAAAATTTCTTAACTCTGTTAACGTGTTCAAATCCTAAACGTGGCAAAATGATTTAATTTAATGTGTTCGTATTCATTTAAAGGGATGATTTGAGAAGTAGTAATGCTCCAAGAAAAATTTTGGAAGTATGAGTTTAGTGATAGCGAGGAGAGGATCGATTTGTCCAATTTAATTTCAACTCCCCCCAATTTAATTTATATACGAGTATGAGAAGGCAAAGACGGGGTACATATCGCGTATCTGAGGATAAGAGATACTGGAGTAACAACTCCAGTATCATGTTGTGAAACAACACATCATTAGTCCTGGTTACTTCTACTCCAGTAGAAGTACGTAAAGAAATATTACGGAAGCGGTGGTGGGTGAAAGATGACGAGGGGTACCGTAAACCGTGTAGCTTCCTCTATCTTCTGGTTACAACAAGTGAAGGTTAAGGAAAGAGAATCAGAAAACTAGGAAAAATCAAGGTCAAGTTGGTCGGATGGATTTATTAAATAATCGGTGCAGCAACTGTTGCAAAGAAAAGCTCAAATCTACCGTTCAACTGTGGAAAATATGAAATAGAAACTTTTTTTTGAGTATTTCCTCGGTCATTATTTTTATCCTGGTGCAAGGATCATAGTGAAACACAATGAGCAGTAATATGCCTTATTAACCAAGGACCAGTGGCTTCAGTTTGTGACTTCAAATCTTATTCGTATCTGTCAAAAACTTTCAAAAAGTAAAATCACATAAAACTACTAGAGAAGAATGTGTATGTACGTAGCTCGCACGCGTACTACAGGTTGGGAATTTAGAATTCGAGTCTTTTTCAAAATCCGAGGAGAAATCACCCTCTCTAAATCCAATATAGAAGAGAATAAGCGTCGAGCACTTCATATTTCTCTCATCCTTCGCAATCCCTAGCTTCACCCCCTGCAGAAGAACACGCAAAGTGCACCCTTGGAAGAAGAAGCAGCTCTTCCTTCTCTGCTCCCCACTTTGCTGGTGGTTGCACTGCAATTCATTCAACTAAGCCGGAAAGGTACTAATAACTTATCCGGACGACTGATGTATGTGTTATGGTTTAGTTGGCTACCCATTACCCGTCGCATTACATGGACAAATTGAAGAATATGGTGCTCACTACATGATTCGAATCCGAATCGGAGTGCATCACCGGACACAATAACATGCTCCCACAATTACCACCCTCTTTTTCTTCCTTCATATCCAAGTGGATTTTCTTCATCCCAATTGTAATGGAAAACTCGTATAAAAGAATCTTGTTGCTTGCTCGTGCTTGGGTTCCCTTACCGTTGTGTGCTGACTCCCAATTTTCTAAGACTTCCAAACCTCTTGAAGCTCAACGGCAAGGGTGTTAAAATCACCACTTCACATAGGGGCCTGATACAGCAGCCTTTCCATGGAAGGGAACGTAGCTTTTGTATTTTATATTCAGAATATATAAATGCTACAATTATCAGATAAAGAGTACTTCTCTTGTCCCGTATTTTCAATATAACGGTAAAAAAATACGAAATAATAAGTCAGTTCCCGTATGGTTCCCGTATTGAAATAACGAGAGACGAGTGATAAGCTTAATTTGGAAGAGAAGAGTACTTGAAAGTTGAAGTCATAAGCACTACTTATTAAGTAGCAGTGCAAGGTGTTGAGTTTTTCATTTAGTTTTGTTTAAAATGCATTTTCCAGAACGAGATTAACAAAAAACTATAATGCGCAATTTGCATGCTTGAGACATTCGTAAGATTTTTCTTTGCAATCTTCCCAAGAAGAAGAAACCAGCTTGAGATTCTGAGAAGAAAAATGCTTACGATTGTCTTGTGTAATATATTCTGTGGGAGCGAGGGTTGAGTGAAAATTCCAAGGGTGGAATAAAGGGAAAGTGAAATAAATGCATTAGATAACAAAAACGCCGTTATTGCATCGTGTTTTGCCTTGAGCCCCAAGGTTTCGAGTGATTTGGGGGTAAAAATTCAACCTTATATTTCTATTATATCTTGTGAGCAGACTCGCAAGAATTTTATTTGAGATGTGAATTTGGGATGAGGTGGATTTATTTCTCACGTTTGGGGTTTGTCATATCGGATAAGAATTCAACTAACACACTTCGTACAAAAGTATTTTAAATAAGTACTTGAAGAGCAAGTCAGGCATTGAGAAATTAAGCCTTCAAAAAGTGTCTGTGTCACAACGAAGCTATTGAGTCTGTAGCTGACATTTTAACAAAACCCTTTACAGACGCTCGAGAATGCGGGAACAACCTTTCTCCCCACCCCAATTAAAAATATAATGGCATATCGCACAACACAAACAACCCGAAAAACATAATCCTGAGATTTGTCACCGCCATCATAACAATATCCAACATGAAGTTCTATCCTCCTTTTTCACTGCAGGAGTGCGGACCATTTCCACTCTGGAAGACATACATGCATTAAAATTCAAATATGTGATTCTGTACATACAAAAAATAGTTTATATTGTGCTCCTTTTCATCTTTGAAATTAAAATGCATCTACATACACGTGGCTATGTATATGAGGACGTATTTATAATGTTTTCTTTAGTTGTAGTGTTACATATATGTAATAACACAAGGAAGGGACAAAGACTGAGATGAGTCGAATCGTCCTTACAAAAAATATGACGACGGCATGTTATTGTTACCCCTTTGACTTTGTCCCTGTTGAATAAATAGTAGAATAGAAGTATGTAAAGAGTGACCTGATAGGTTCGGTCTCAGCATGAAAACAATTCAAGGATCAGATTCTTCGAGGATCAGCAGCATATAAATTGAGGATTAGAGGAAAACCAACAAAAGACCTCTGGGTGAGAAGGGCAGTTGGTTCAGCTTGTGAGTGAGCAACAGCTTTTAGGCATTATCTCATATAATGCACAAATCAGATAATCCCCCATCAGCCACAACAGACGCAGAAAGTAATCACACTTTGTAATTATTTTCCACGCCCGAAACCGGAGGGAGACTTCGAGCATTTTGTTTAATAAATACATTTCAAAAATAGGATGGTATTTAATGCATACGTCATTCAATTCCAGCAAATATGTATTACTAATTTCTCGGACATTAAGCAGGTAAGCTATACGTATCAACTAATCCTTACAAAAAGTGAAAGCAATAATATAAAAAACCGTACCAACTTACACTCACATATTATTATATGCTTGCATACAAATACGTAGAAAGTCAGCTTTCATTTATTTTTGCACTCGTTGAATTAGACTAATGGAAATTCAACACTTTATTTATCTTCTTCCATCTTGCAACTCCATTTAAAAATATAAACTTTTTCCACATCAATTTGTACTGGAGCTCACATTGCCAGACGATATGGACAATCGTTGCTTAACTTCAAATTTGCACAAAATGCACTGTCGTTCAAATAGTGTACAAAGTTTAAGCAAACAGTTGGAAATCTTTTAAGTGATTTGTCTCCTTATTTGATTGAAAGTATGTGAGACTCCAAATTCAGAACTTTATTTTACGTCTCACTTTGTTGAACTTTGAGACAGATGGACGACACTTCTGGGTTGCCACTTAACAAATCTTTGTTCAGTCTTTTTCGGAAGTTGTGATGCTTCCTTCCTTTGTAAATAAAATCAGGCAGCAAACTCAACAGTTGCTGTCACAGGGACAAATCCAGTGCGGCGACAAGATGAGATGAAAGCCCCGTTCAGAAAGAGGCTCGCAGGAAAACTGCCGACTTTGGATCCAACAACCACCACTCTGCGTGTGGTTGACGAGGACTCATCCGAGAAAAATGAGAGACGAGGAGGGGAAGGGAGAGGCAGAGAGAGAAAACTGCTTTCTGCCAGTTCGGAATTTCGGATCCCTCTCCGCACATGTAATGCTCAGAGGAAAGAAGAAAGTGCTGCGTTGTTGTATTCTCTCCCTCAGACTCTCTCTCTCAATGTTGGTTTTGGGTTTGAGACGAGAACTCGCACGGGAGAGGACAACAGGGTGAGGACTGAGGAGGGAAGAACGATGCATTTATATTTACGAAGCGAGAGTATGAAATGAAAGTATGAATGAATGAGCAAACTTTTACAAGTTAAGCCCCAGAGATGAGCACGAGATGAAAGGAAAGGGATGAAATTGGCAGAGATGGTGGTTCCTTGGTTAGTCGCCATCAAACCCTTATACATGAAATCCGTTTTCGGTGTGGGGGGGTGAAAGACGGATGTTTTGGTATCTCTCCGACCGATGCTGAACTTCTATCGCCTCACATTCACCTTCACACTGTCCTCTCCAAAGCGAAACAAAGCACACTGAGAGTAATGTGTTTAGTCTGAGTGGGTAGAGTACAAAATAGCAGCAACAGACCAGAAAGTATAATTTGGTGTGCAACGTTTTAATGGTTGATGAAATTCCTGCTAGAAAGATAACATCAAAACAAATCACAGGGCTTTCCCCACCAATCAAAAACTGACTGTATGATTGGGTTGGAATCGATTATTATTAAAGGCGTTACTGGTGCGACGAACTGCCCGGTATTGACTGGGATTGAAATTGAATGTGTTTCGGCGTTAAAGTTAGCCCTGGTTGGTGGTGGTGGTCGTGGAAAGAGCGAAGGTCGGGGCTGAGGAGAAAGCAATGAACTGCATAACTCTTGTGCTAGTTCAACCCATCCAATTTTACGTAATGTGAATCATGTGAATATAGTTTACTTGTGCTTTATGTGTATGCGTGCTTGGCCTGACCATTTGTTTCGTTTCTTCTAAGCGAGCTATTATGCAAGGTAGTGGTACATATGCATACATGAGCCTATGTACCAGGTAGTCGGCAAGTAACAACTTTTCCCCGTATCGATCTTACAGTACCACAAACCATGTAATCCCCTTTAGTACCTGTAAAACTAAAATTGTCAAATAGTTTCGTGTGAGCTGGGTCGTTGGAACGGACGACACATACTTTTAAAAGTATGCTATTGCGGAGGTATATCTCCGGATTACTTAGTCTACATTCAGGTAAGTCTGTGTACATTGTGCTTAACGTCGTGGTATGCGATAGTGCTGGATGTTAGTAATGCATAATATTGTTCCACTCAGGAGGGTGCATGTTTCTGTGTGGCGTGGGGGGATTTGCTGTTCGAATATTACGGCAAAGGTGATTTTCTTTCTCCTCGAAACCAGATTGAAGTGCAACCAGTGATGACGATGACTCATCGGACCGGTGTGAGTGCAGGTCTTCAGTCATTCATGGGCCTGGCTCTGACTTGTGCCCATGTACAGAGGCCCACCACAAGAGAGTTTTCCCAGAACCGACAGCGAAACAGCAATTGCTATTCTTGGGGGGTCATACATGCAGTCTTGATTGAGTAAGTTAGGCACGGTGCGGTTGAGGCCGAGATGATGAGAAACTCGCGGCCTCCTTCACTCTATGGTCTGGATGGAGGTAAAAGTTTCTAACTCATCCCCACCATGCATAACTTACTCAATCCGGCTTATGAGAAAGGTCAACCACTAATTTCAAAATATTTCAAAATTTTGATTTACACATCAAAAATGTATAAATAATTAGGGGGAATACAGGTCAATGCTTTACGCCACATAAAATTAATGTTTTGCCACAAAAAACACATTTACTTCCCCTTTTTTGAACTTTAGCGGCTAAAAATTTGATTTTAAAAACTTTTTTTCAATTGGCAGTTGTTTCTCTCCCCTTGAGTGATTTTATAAAAATACTTTCACTTTTTGATCAAGATTGCATGCATGACCCCCCAAGAATAGCAATTGCTGTTTCGCTGTCGGTTCTGGGAAAACTCTCTTGTGGTGGGCCTCTGTACCTGTAATAAGGTATAAAATGTCAAGTTTGGTGATATCGCGTATAGCATGTTATATTTAATTGTGAATTGTAAGAAGAAAACAGCAAAATATTTCTATACTTGTTTAAAATGTCATGCTTATTTTCAGGAAAAGAGAGGTACACTATTAAATCCAGAAGATTGAGAGGAAATATTCTCCGTCTCCAGTTTCTTATGTATTTCGTACTCAAATTTGTCCTTATAAAATGAGACCATACATTTCCCCTCGTCGTGAGGGGAGGGTGAAAGTGAGAGGGCGAGTGAACTGAAATATCAAATTCGAAACAGGGCAGCTCCTTCCTTCCACACGCAGCATTCACCTTTCTTGTGGTATTTTCTCTCCCTCGTGATCGTGATAACTGCGTCCAATCCAAAGCGTATTGTGAAAGTTGCATCCCGTCGTTCTGGGTGTATTGTAATATTTGTGAGTAATTTGAACACAAGGGTAATTTTTTGCTTAATCTTTTCGTATGCCTAATAATATGGACAAGTTATAGGACAAAATATTTCACCTTACACGACAAACCAGGTTTCTCACAATTCCGGATGTTGCACCACTATACACATGACAATGGCTTATATCTCACAAGATGGATTGATTTATGGTTGGCTTGAAATTTGATGGAAAATTTATGCTCCGTTTTGGCTTATCTAAAATTGAAATTAATGGTGGGTGACTGGGGAGGGGAAATTAAACCTAATAAAACATTCCTGCAGGTTGTGGTTTGTTCTTGCAAATATAACAATATTATGAATTTTCTACTAACAGTTTGACATATAAAATGAATTTGCATCCAAGTTGAAATGAAGCCAATCAATCAAATATGTGACAAAAATGAAACTTTGAGTATTTTCACTTCATTGCATTCATTGCACGATGGCTATGATTGTTTAATAAACATCATATTAGGATCTGTTTGATGAAAAACTAAAAGGTTAATTTGACATTGATTAGAAAAAATAATAATAATTTACCACGGGACAATCATCATTATACACTAGGGAATTTATGCTTACTTGCATATTTTAAAATAGTGGAGATATCATGACGCGAGTGAACAAAGTGGTCTTTGTTCATGTTAAATCCAGGTTACACCATCTGCCAACAGTTCTCGTGAGTGTTGTGGATTTGGAACTCGTAGATGGCCTCGGTCGATCACTTTACGTTTTTGGACCTCTAAATCCATACTGAAAGTGAATTTGAGAATATCAATGGTTGTTGAGAATTTTGCTATACACCATCATTGGCAAACCCTTCTCTGCATTTGCATGCAATGCAAAAAATTGCATCGCAACAACATATCCCATTTTTAGACACTCTTAAAAGTAAAAACAATGTAATATGCAATAATGCGATGAGACATTGCATACTAAAAGTTGTATCTCTGTGATGCAAATTTGTTTTGGCATTAATAAATCAAAGTATTGAATCCGCATTGATACATTATTTATTTTTCTTATTCTATGTAGCTCGAAATGAAAGATTTTTCATTTCTTGACTTCGGGGAAAAACCTTGAGACACGGCAAACAAGGAGACAGTGAACTTAAGCAAACGTATGGAGCATGAGATTTATTGTCATTAGGTTTAATTCCTCGAGTACTCGAGTATCTTTTTGTACTTTTTGTAAGGCTGTGCTTGATATACAGCTGATACGTAGAAAAGTGAAGTAATGACACCATATCATCAACAACATCATGCAATGCAACCACAAATTTACAGACAACCTTCGCCACTGCAAACATGCACTGTTTAGCCATAAGGGGACACATTAATCCCGTCATCGCATTCCAATATCCAAATTTTGGTCAATCTAAAAGGGTCAAAATTTCTGAGAAAAATAGGAAACCTCATTTCAAAGTATTTTCACCTTCAAAGAGATGGACTCTCCCCAACCAAAGCACTTGCAGCTTACAATCTGCACACACTCTCCTTCTCAAAGCAAAGCATATAGTCAGTCACCACCACACAACAGCAGCAGCCAGCCAGCAGCAAGCAGCGAATTGAGATTAGAGAGCACATTCGACTTTCCACTTCCTCCTCAAACAACACGATCACAGGACAACGACGACGACACAACTTACGTATCACTGAAGATTACCAGTCGATAATTTCCTTCCCACTTATCCAAGAAGCGATACTACGCAGATAAGAAGGCGAGGCCAGTTCACAGCTGAGAGGAGAACAGGACCCTTAATTCACCCTTAGGAGGAGGGACTCAAGCAGCTGGTGGTGTGCACAAGGAACGAGGTGGAGGTCAAGAACTCAATTAAAGTAAGGTAATTAATTGAATTCATCAGTATTAATAGTGTCCAAATAATGTGTAATGGTTTGGTCAATTGCTCAGCGAAAGTATAATATAATATATATATACGTAATTTGTAAGCTATCATAACATTGCACAAACATTCGTTTGATTACTTTATGTACATTGACAGTTTGCACTGTTGGTGTTTGTTTACAATTATTAAAAAAAGCTACCTCAAATTTATCTCCGATATTCGTTAAACAAAGATTTAACTGTGATTGTCAGTGTTCATAAAACAATATTTTTCTGTAGCTTTTGAATACGTTAATTTTTGGATTAGTTAGTAAACATAAGTGTGTCTACGTATTGATTTGTTGTTTTGTTTTATTCTAGACCACGACGTTGTCAGAAGATGATGCGAATTTAGAACTGCCCGTTTGTTTAGACGTGATATTCAGCCTATAGTTTAAACGCTTTATGAAGTATGAAAAATTGCTCAGCAGCATTATCTGAAGGTAATATAATGATTTTGGTAATCATATATGTTTGCGTAAGTATGTAAACAAACAAATCTTGATAACGTCGAGTGGTTCATTTAATTTGCTTCTTCGATCAGTTCAAACTCAAATATAGTATCATCGTCATATTTTCCAAGTATAGTCTTATGAATATGTATAATGCTGGTTGCTAGACAATGCAAATCCTCTAGTTGATTAGTAGTTGGTAGTAGTTTCCTTTGGTGTAATTTTACCTATATTGATTTATTAGAGTACAATTCAAAGAACAAAATGATGATTGAATTAGGTAAGCAGAAAACTGGCAACTAAAAGCAAATTATATCTTAAGACTCGATTAACATTTTCAAATTTAAGAGTTAAAATTAGACTTAAATATCACTTAAATTTAAATACTGAAAGTTTTACAAATTTTGCACAGTGACTCGAACGTACTAATGTTACTAAAATACTTTTAGGTCTCCCGTCTCGTTAATTGGACCAACTTTTGCACAGTTTTCGGACTAGCTAGCAAGTAGATTTCAAGAAATTCAAATAGCAGTAGTGAGTCTAGCAAGCAATCCCCTTGTCCTATCAAAAACGACTACAAAATGAGTGGTGGACATTCAAGTGGCGCTGGGACGAGTGCTGTGAGAGCTCTGGCGATGGAGTACAAGAACGTCGTTGAAGAACCCGTGGAAGGTAATTTTTGTCTAATAATAATAATATCTAGATAATATATTATTTACTGACGGTTTATTACTTTTTTTATCCCTGGAAGGTTTCCGTGTTCGTCTTTTGAATGACGACAACCTTTTCGATTGGGAGGTAGCTATTTTTGGACCACCTGACACCTTGTACATGGGAGGTTACTTTAAGGTATGTAGCATAAACAATGAGCAATGATAAAAGACATATAGTCAAATTTTATTATGAAAGAAATTATGGCGAGTATGTAACGCTGACTTTCTTGTTTTTATGTACAGGCTCATATGCGTTTCCCACAGGATTACCCATATTCTCCCCCAACGCTGCGATTTCAGTCGAGAGTATGGCATCCAAATGTTTATGAGGTACGCATTTTAAGATGCATTGTTCTTACTAGTGTTTATATTATTATGAATATTATTATTATTGATGGCTGATTTTCCACTTTTGACCCAGCAGAACGGGGATTTGTGCATTTCAATTTTGCATCCCCCAGTTGATGATCCCCAGAGTGGAGAGTTACCTTGTGAACGTTGGAACCCAACTCAGAATGTGCGGACCATTCTTCTATCAGTGGTTTCATTGCTAAATGAGCCAAATACATCAAGTCCTGGTAAGCCGTTTGAGATTGTATAGACAAATGCATTTTTAGTGTAATATTAATAATTTCAAAAATACTGGTCACTTTTTGACGAGACGACATGGCATAAATAAAATTACACTGAATCACACCACACGTCATTTGGTAACTTCAATTCTTATATGATTTCCTTTGTAGCAAATGTGGACGCATCTGTTATGTATCGGCGATGGAAGGAGTCAAAAGGAAAGGACAAAGAATACGAAAACATCATAAAGTACGACGAGTATCTTTGTTAATACGTCGTTGATTTTTTAACATGATAAAACCCGTCTAATTGTATACCGTGTGTGCGTGTGTTTAGGAAACAAGTCGGGTTGTCCAAAGCTGAAGCCGAAAAGGACGGAGTAGTTGTTCCGTTAACATTAGAAGACTACATCGTCAAGACCAAACCTCCAGAAAATAATTTGGAACTAACAGATTTCTACGATGATGATTATGATCTTGACAACGACGATGACGATGGTGATGAGGAGGACGAAAACACACCAGGAAACTATGATGACGATTCTGGTAACGGAGACGAGTCATAATGACTCATCATAGAGTTAGTTTCTCAGAAATGTTCGTCATTTTTCACGGAACGACACACCAGACCCTAAGCAATCTTAAAAACTGCGTTCCCATTTAAATTAATTAATCTATTATCTGCCCATGTAATTTGTGTCGAGGGAGAGTCTTAAATATCAGTAAATTAAAATAGAATCAGGTCACAGATCAAGTTTAATAATCCCAAATTTCTGTATCCAAAATTTTTTATTAATGTAACTTCCAAATTATTTATTTTTCAAATACAATCCCAACAATAATAATCAGATTAATTACATTGTGGCTTTTCTGCATGTGCAAAATAAAACAAGTCAAAATTTTGTCAATTAATTATTAATTTTCCTATCATATGCTATTTTATTATCCTAAACAGTCCAATCAAGTGCAGTGTAAAGTTGGGGTGTCTGGTGATTGCCTTTCTAGGAGCGAATAATAGACGAGTAGATTATGATATCCGTCTTGATTATTATTATCGTTGTGTGTACATATACATGTTGCTCGTCCTCCTGGTTTATTAGTCAGTTGTTTGATAATTTTGATCCACGTCTCATTGTAACTCGTATAGAAGATTTGAAGTAGGAAGGTAGAAGGTCAACAACTTTTTTGTTTTTGTATAACTTGAACCATTTTCAATTTTAATAACTGTTTTAGAGTAAAGTACTTGGAACTTTTTTCGATAGAAAAGGGGTGATACTACATGTATTTAATGTGCGGCTTGATTGGAAAGAAACTTTGCACCAAGTAAATATATATAATCCACTATGTATGTAGTACCATCGCAGCATAATACCTGTATAGTAGTCATTCCCCGGAATTTGGACATACTCGCTTAACAAAATTCTAGATAATTAATTAAAGATGTATTAGTTTAATGAACAAGGTAATGTATGTACAATAACTGGCTATAAAAAATTCCGTTAAGAGGTGTATTTATAAGCGAATAGGTATCTGAAACGATAGGTTGTAAGCGCATTATAAGTGTATACATGGTGGGTATTGAAAGTGCTGCTAATTATCTACTATGTGTGTGCATGCAGAGTATTTTTGCGACTCGTAAATACTTGAATAAAGTTGGATATTAGATTGTGTGCAATGCTTATGATATGGTGTGTTAAGAACAGAGTTAGATTGGAACTACCCGCATGTTGAAGTAAATGATAAATTCTGTAAAAAAAACATTTTTGAAGTGATACTCTGAATGATCCACGTGCGTAGTAACTAGCAATTAGTTTATTTGTATTGTATTATTGACTATCAAATAGCTGTAACTTGTTAGAGTAACATGATATCAGTTGCAAGCTTTGCTAAAATGGTGAAATAAAGATTTTAACAAAATGAACTAATAGTAAAGTAATTTGCATAGACTTTGATTCAAGTATACACTTACATTTATACAGTACATGCATATGTGTATTTGAATTGTTGCTGTTAGAGCGTAATTCGCATCTTTTGTTAAAAAAATTCTGCTCATGTTCAATACAAATTAGATAAAATCATCAGTCACATGTGTAATTTGCTAATTTAGTTCTAATTTTTACAACGGTAAATAATAACATCCAGACAATGACCATGAAGGAAAAAGTCCCACTTTGGCTGGTATCATTGAGTTGAATGGATTTTTTTAGGCGCAATACGATACCCCAGTTGTTTACTGTGAAAGCTGATCTCACATAATTTTCCTCTATTATTTACATAATTGAGTATTTACAGTGAGTTGACCCCTTGCTTTATGATTTCTATTATAAGGACACTTTAGTTTGCCATCACAGGATACTATTCACAAAGATTCACAAATATTGAGGGCTGAATTAGACCAGGGATAATGGTAATTCATCACATGAACTATTATTATGTCCTCCAGTTAGTTTAATTCATCATTGCTCTTGATGTAGGTAGAGTTCACAAATGATAAATACGTATGCTGTCATTTTGATGTTCCCGATTTCCCATTATTTAGATATCCTGACTGGAAACGAAGACTACGGATTCATTTATATTTTTTGGTAACAAGATTTCGTCCTTATCTTTGGTGTAATGGATCTGGAGGAGCTTAAAAGTGTGATACGAACCGTGCAAGATCAGCACACAACAATACAGCTTTTACAATCCGAAATTCATTTCCAGAAGGAACGAATTGATAAGCAAGATCGAGTTATTGACCAGTTATCCACCAAGGTTTGTGAGATTTATATAAAATAGCAACATGCGTTATAAATTTTGTGCCTGATATCAAAATATTCACTAAATATTGCCTTATCTGCACAGATTGAACAACTGGCGGAACAGCTTTCACTACAAACCAACAGCACCGAAAAACGTAATGACGAAAGCCCGAGTAGTATCTGGAAGGACACTGAAAATCTGTCAATTGCGGAAGCCGTTAAAGAAACTGCAGAGAAAGTTCTTATGAATAATTTGGGTTTTGTATTTGACCTCAACACAAAACTGTACTGCAATTATTCAACAGGATATTATTATGATCCGGTATGTATGAAGTATTATTTTTTGTTGTAATTAGCACCAAAAATTGTCATTATTATACACGTGAAGTTCATTACTCCTTCATCCTTTGATAGGGTCAGGAACTGTTTTACAATGGTCACACGGGAGTTTACTACACTTATGACGCTGACAATCAAAAATACCTGTTCCATTCACAAGTTCAACTCGACCAAAATGTTGAAACAGTGAGAAAAAAGACTAGAAAGATAATTAGAAAAGGTGGAAATGAAAAATCAGTTGCAAAACAGCCCTCACCAACCTCAAATAATTCTACTAGTTGCTCTCAAATTGGTCAATGTGTTGAAAAAAGAAACATTCATAAATCCAAGTCGAAAGTGAAGAAATCTGAAGGATTAATAGACGCAAACTTAAAGGAATCTGTGATTGGTGAAGACATGGAAGAAGGCGAACTGAGTGGTTCTTCTGGCTGCGAAAGCAGCACTTCAGATGCCTCAGAAGAAGAAATTTTAACTTCAAAAGACCACTATAACTCAAGTACTGATGACGAAGAGCAAGAATATCCCCCTTGTATCCGAGCGATCGTGTTGGAGTCTATTTCTAGTACAATTAGGAAAGGATCTCTATTTCTAATCACGTGTATGGGGGGAACAATTGGTAGCGAAGGGCTACATCACACCATCATGCTGCCAGATCCTTCAGTTGAGAAGGTTTATTATATACAATGTAGTTAATCAACCACTTGTTTTCTATTTTGTGTTCTTGTTGCTAGTCTATCCATGTGTGCCTTATGCAACATCTTTATTTTGATGATTTATATGTTGCACAATACGTACCTTGCTTGATATTATTTTTGGTTTTGAATAGCATCATGCAACCATTGTTTATTCGTCAACTGTGGACGATAATGGCGATGATAAGAACTTAAAGAACTACTTCATAAGTGATCATGGAAGTTCCACAGGAACGTTTTTAAATGGTATTCGATTGTCGGAGTCCCAGCAGTGCAGTGAAAAGCATGCAATAGTCCATGGAAGTATAGTTAAGGTATCTATCTGTATCTCGACATGTTACTTTGAATCAAAAACCGTCGCTTGCCCTTATAAATAATTATCAATTTCAGATTGGTGGGTTTTCAATTTTAATGCATATTCATCCTGGCTCTTTCACTTGTGGTCACTGTGAGCCAGGTTTGCTCATGGGAAGTGCTGAAAGCATCGAATCACAAAGTAAATTAAGAAACAGTAGCAAGAGATATGTATATTAAAGTATGCAGGTGATAATCATTTTTCTATCTTCAGTAGGGCCATCTTACCACGCGGAGATACCAAAGACTAGAAATGCACTAATGAAGCAAATTAAAAAAAAGTACGGAATAGAGAAGCACATTTCCTTGCCTGATGCTGATTCTTATAAAGATAGATCACATGAAAGGAGGTTCGTTTCGACATGATTAATGATAACTAAACTAAAATAATAATGCATACAGGCTGTTATTAATATTATAACTGCAGATAAATTTAAAATTTCTTGTGTTTTGTAGAACAGTCAAGGGGTCTGATAATCCATATGAGAAAACTCAAGTCGTAAATGCAGAAGAGTAAGTTTAGTACACCATTTGACTCGTTACTTATTATCCATTATTTTCTATCTTATTAGTGATAATATTTTCTATCATTACTAAACCTGTGTTTAAATTGCAAATTCATAATGCATGTGAATCATATTTTTAAAGATCCATCTCCAAAAATAACAAAGGGTTCAAAATGCTATCAAAAATGGGTTGGAATGAAGGTTCGTCGTTGGGAAATATGGGCAATGACGGCCTCCTTGAACCAGTAAGTAGAGAATTTTTCATATTATGTAAGATTAACAGCAATATTATATTTAGATTATTATGCAGCTTGTACTTTTACTAATAAGTCGTGTGTACGTGTACCTGTCAATGACTGCAATTATGTAGGATGCAACTATTGTATGCAGCAAAAGGCATCCTAAAGGCTCATAGACATATCGTAAATATTAACCATATCGCATCTTCTAATTTTTGTGTTATCATGATTTGGACAGTATGAGTCAACAATTTCCGAGTTTGAATTCCACTTATTAATACCTAAACTAGGGAACGAATTTTCTCATCGTGACTCATAGCAATCTGGATTCCCATGACTTGATTCTAATAAGTTAATCAAATTACAATGTGTGCATTGAATAATGTACCTGCGTACATACATATTATTAATCGAGTCTAATTTAATTACACGTTTTCATATATCTATTAAAATTGTAAACTTGAATATTTTAAAATCTGGTTTGGAGTACCTACATCTGCATGATGTCATGCTTAACGACCCAGTCTTGTTAAGGATTACAAAAATCAGCATAGGTTCCGGGATTCTCAGCCGTTCAAGAAAGTTCCTTGCCTTGAAAAGGATGAAAACAAATATTACGTGTAATAATGGGAGTTTATAAAAGTTTTATTTCGCTATTTTGTTTAAAGAAATCCAAACGATACGACAGTTTTCTTTGGTCATTCCATGCTATTGTTGGCTTATCTGCATAATATCACGTTCCAAAAATAAAATCGCATGTCTAAGTCTCATTCGAAATATAAAAGACGCATGAGAATTTGTGAGCAAATCGCACGAACCTCTCGATCCACGACACACATCTTTCATACATACATACAAACAATCTAAATATTATGTATTTACACAGTACAATGTGTTGTTTAACGCAAGCCCTGGCGTTTTTTGCACAAAGATATCGACAATATTGTTTCTCATTCTAGTGACTTTGCCCGTTTAATTCTAGATTATTACATACATGATACAAAAATAAATGCGAAGTTGCAAATAATTCATTTGTTTACAGTTTGGTCAGCAAATAGCTAAGATTTGCGGTTCGTTGATCTCCATTTCGCAAATTTAAAATTTAGACTTTTGTATTGCCCACATTGCTCAGTAATGATAAAAATTATTAGCCTTTGAATGAAAAATTGTCGGGATGTATGTAATACAAGCATAGGACTATCTCAATCAACAAGTGTGACTGACTATACTAAAAAATTGTTAGAATCGATTCATGGATATTATCATATTATAGACTACGTTAGACAAATGTTTCCACGTATGAAGTAGAATAGTACATATGAAATATAGCTCCCATGTATTTTCACTGTGTTAATTATTGTGCCTGCTTTTGTTATGCAGGTGAGACTGGAGATGAGATGCGATCGGTCTGGCCTGGGGATGGAATCTTCTTCTCTTCAGAATGACTTCAAGAAATCGCCCAGCACTTCCCGAAGCCGGGTGGACCAGCTGGCCATCACGATGAAGCGATTTAAAGAAGCTGCTGGAGCAACGGAGATTAAAATGGAAGTTGATGCCAACGTGGTGGGTGATGGAAACCTGTCCACGTCGTGAAGAAAAAAATTTCAAATTCAGATTGTGTCTTCAATTTTAATTAACAGGTTTGTGAGTGGAGTGGAGTAGATTGGAAAATTAATTACGGTGGAGTTTTTACATATATATCATTATTTCTGTCTGGTTCTTAGTTTGGCTGACTCTTGGGTTTTCTGTTCATGGCAGTTTTATTAAAATTCATAATTTATCATTCACATGGCTCGTTGGAATAATAATGATTGCATCACCATCACATCATTTCATCAAATCATCGATATCAATACTAATGAAATTACGCCATCCTAAACACCTGATAGCGCGGCCACCTGTACACATTGCTAAATTCAATTTATCTCATACTGGATTTCTTGCCATCATGTTAGATTATCTGGATCAGATCAAAGCTCTTCGTAAAATGGCACTTAAACTTCGGGAACCATACACACAAATATATAACAAAAGTTTATCATCCATGTATATATTACTGCGTATGTATATGTTGCAGTATCTGACAGATGGATACACCTTTTATCTAGATACTTGCTTCTTTTCCGAATCTGGTTCTGCATACATATTTAGTTCGTTCTGCTGGTGTACGTGGATAATCGTTGTCTTAGATCATCCTTCAGTTATAGGTACTTAAATATGTTCGACGATGCGCCACCGACCCGATTAGCCCGACTTATTAGAACTTGATTGAACAAAACCCCCTGGGCAAGGACTCTCACTACTTCATTCTCTTTCAATCTCTCTAATCCAGTTGTAAAATTGTAGTACAGAATCTGCACTCAGATAGTCCTATGCATACATCTACCTACGGCATGGAGACGATGCCAACCACTTTATTAAGAGCCGGATTATTAGAAATCCTTTTTGGCTCTCTTTCAACAAGATTTTAAAGTTGAAGTTGAAAGAATGCGGTTTGGATTCGCTGAAATTCTTTTGCATTCTATACTTGGGCCGGTAAGTTGCATGCATGAATTATAAGTTTGCAATGGTTGGTATAATACTTGTCTTAATCATCATACACACACACCTTTATGGTCTTAATCCCACACAAACCTTGTGCTTTTTAATGGGTCCTTCCAACGGATATATTCAGTTTATACAGAAATGCACTTTATACTTTTATAATTTCTCAGCCTACCCACATGCGGAAGGTCCCTTGATTGAGTATGCTAGTTATAGTTATAATATGCATGTACCCTCCAAACTCCGCTGTTGTTGTTCAATTTGTTTGTGCAATCCAACTATCTAATCTCTGGTCACTCAGTTCTCTCGTAATTTTTCCTGTCGTCAACCTCGAGAAGAAGTTATTATGACCAAACCACTGCCAAGTCAGTCCGCATTCCTTTTACTGGTTACTACTGCACGTATATGTAGTAAAATTCATCCAAGCATGCTGCAAAATTCTTATTAAATGCATTCCGTTGGTCTCTTTCTTTCTACTTGCTCGTATATACGTGTTTGCTCCAAAAAGCTCATAAATCCAATGCCCTAAACAACCCATAAATGCAATTGTGAAATTATAAATTGCCTCCTACTTATTTCCCCATTCATCCATCGTTTAAGTCGCTTAATTGTATTTGCATTGGTTGTTTTTGTACATGGGATAAACATTGAAACACTATCAGACGTGTTTCATGGAATCTTAAATTGACACGGGAAAATGTGAATTTTGTTGATCCTCGTTCTGATTTGAACTTTATTCATATTTTTTGTATCCACACTGATGATTGATAATTCATAAATTACTGTATATTCACCGTAGCCCAATGTCACTGTTACCAGCAAGAGTGCAAGATCATGTCAGCAAGGAGATGGTGGATGATAGGAGCCACCATCATTCATCAATAATTGATTTAAATTCTTTCATTTATTTACCAACATTTGTGTGATATGCTTGTGGCCAGGCCACACTGTCAGAGAATGCTGAATGAGTGTGATTGAGACGGATTCAATATGCAATCTTTTGACTTCTTGACATCATCTTTATGTCATTAGCAAAGACAAGTGAGGCATTTTATTAGAATCTAATCTTCGTTTATTCCTTTGATGTTCAACTCAAATTTGGTTGTGAATGGTCCGGTTCTATTACATAAAGTTGCTTACTTGTTATGAAAGATAAATTTGCGTAGGTCAGCGAAGCACCTCCTAATGACTGATGTTTAAAATCCATGCTTTTGCCGACCATGGCTGGATGAGCAGTTGTGAGAAGTAGGATAAGTAAAATCATGTTGAGCAGTTTTGATCTTTGGGTGTGACGTTAATATGACGTTCACTGATGTTCAGTCAGTTATCTGATACCATTTTACGGCTTCCTGTAAGACTAGTGGTAAGCAGTTTGATTTAAATTTGTCAGTGTAATGGTGGGCGACTTTTACATATGTACTTATAAAGTATGTGCATACACTGGTTTATTTTGAGAGTAGCCATCCGAAATTTTACTCGTCAAATTCTAAGAAAATGGATAATATAAAGCTAAAAATTGACCTTTCTAGTCGTACAACTTTTGTAGCGACTTGTTTGATAATTGTTTAGTTGCAAGCAAATCTGTTTTCAATTGCTGATTAACATCCATCTCTACACACATTCTAGGACTTTTTGTCATTATGTTATTAAATTGTATAAAGTTGAAATTCTCAATTATTAGGATTAAATTTATAATATGAAGTTTACTTTATGGCATTGGTTCTCTAACAAAGCAGATTGTTAGAGTTAGCACTGTTGGGTTTGTGATTCAAAATTGTCTCTTCCTGGATCACGTTCTAATATAAAACGCGCATTTCCAGGCAAGTTATAAAGTGAAGTTGTGATAAATGAGATCCAAAATCTCTTCTCATTCCTGAGCCAAACTGACTACTCATTTATTACATCGCCCACTTATGAACTGCGAACGAGCTAACAACTAATAATACTAAGTATACAGAACAAATGGCTCACACATTCTTAGCAAATAAACGCAACAGCCAAAACTAACATATATTTACTGCTACATAAAATGAGAACGAAATACACCAGCAGTAAAGTACACCTTCTATGTCATGCAGTTTTGGGAGAAGGACATGACGAACGCCTCTTTGGTTATTCTTCTTCTCTTTTGATTCTCAAAGCTGCACTGTTTTTTTGTGCTCTGCAGCTCTGTCTCAAGTCGTCACAACTCACTCACCCGAATCTCAAATAACTCAAATCTCATCCATACCACACGCCACACTCTTCGTCGATCACCTCTCAAACTCTTATTTACTGCTGATTGAGCTACATACACGTTAGTTCAAGACAGAATAATTCAGCCTATGGTATTTAACATTAAGTAGTACAGATATCAGCTATATATTGGCAGAGACTTTTGCACGACAAAGATATATTTGTAAAGGGGCTAAGCTACCCTGCAGCACGTCTCATCTATCCCAGCTATCGTTTCAGGTTTAATCAAGTGTTTAGTCTAAGCAATTTCAATGACGTTCAAATAAATCACATAAATGATTTAAATTACACTTGCACATATTAAGCACAAACTTAAAACTACTGTACACACATGCTTAAATGCGTATAATCAAGATAGAAAAGAATATGCACGGTTGACAGTTCACCTTACCCTTGTATTGACTCAATCGTGTATGTGATAACTTTGTAGTGCATAAGTTACTTATACTTGTGTTTTCGCAAACGTACAAAAAATATAAAAGAGTGAAGCGTGAGCTGGTTTCGTGGTAAATCGGAATGGTTTTAGTAATGACATGTAGTTTGAAAAGTAATGTATCGTTTGTGAAGTGGGTGATCAGTTGGTCCTTAATTTTTGGGTTTACATACATATGAGCGTGTGGGATTCTAACGATAGTGCAACCGCAATCTGGACAAAGGACGCCTGATTGCAATTTCTTGCACGTTTGCTTTGCAGGTGAATGAATTGAGAGAATCGCACATACTTAGTTTTCATAACCCAGGTCATTCATGTGGGCGTTCGTATTTTTATTTCGTATTTTTAGAAATAAATGCCTGACCTCCGTAAATTGAGATACAAATTTGATCATCCCCAGTTGTGTATTATAAAAGTTGGATTTTTCTTTCAGCATTAATTGATGCGTAGGCGTGCCAAGTCTCACAAGGGCCATTTGTCCATTGATCCAAGTAATGCTCTCAAGTGACGTACAAAAATACTAGGCTTGCGAGCGGAAGTTGTGCAATGCCAATAATAATACATGCATGTTTTAGCTTGAGCGTTCTCCAGTCGTTTCAAGTGCGGTAGTTTTTTTGCTTGGTTGCGAGCCAGGGATTATTATGAAACCATTCTGCTCGTCAGTTTGCCTGACCGTTTATCTGGATAACGCTCACCATCCCATTGGCTTCAAAGTTATTGTATTGGGTTAATTGAGGTTAGGTGACGGGCATTACACGCCACAGATAGCGATATCAAGTAAAAGTTTAGAACAAGGGACCCATTAAACGAGTACTATCCTCACGATTTTCAGAAATTATTTAAGGTAAAATTAGGCAAATAGTTAAAGGTAGTTATGAAGGTCTCCAATTATACGTACCTGCATCAATTGGGATGCAATAAGAACCCAAAATCTGCACTTACTTATTGAGGTATTTTTATAAAGGCAAGGAACACGCGATTAAGAACATATCTTTGCGTAAGTATTCTTTTGCAACAGCCATTGACTGGATTTTACTACACTCGAACTCATTCATTCAACTAAGAATATATTTTTATGGCTTCGCTCGATGCTAGACTAGACGGACTGGCTTGTGTTTAAGAATTCATGCGAACTTGTTGTTGAGCTCGTGGGTGTGCTGGACTTTGGTTACGCTTTAACTTCACATTCACACCACTTATGTGTGTATTCTGTACTTCTGAGACAGACACCTCGTCCTGAGCGACTACAAGAACTTTCTCCTTTGGCGATTCCAGTCCAGTTTTCTGCCTCTGCTCGCTCGCACCTCACTCTCTCACCAAACAAACCATTCATTCATAAGCGTGCATCATGCAAATGCCATGCTATTTTATTTCTCACGGATCCGTTATCACCCAGCCTATGCTAAATCTCTTGTGATTTCGCACAATCCCGTTACAGCAATAAGTAATCAATTATTTAGGATAGTATGAATTTTGACACTCTTGACCATTTTTTTAAAAATATGTCTACTATTGCAGGTCTCAAGTCACCAGTTTCTACTCGAACGGGATAATATTTATTATATAGTTGGAGTGATACTGTTGTGTTTGTGGAGTGGACAAGTGGCATTAGTACGTACATATTTATTGATATTATGCAAGACTTGAGTTTAATCACCCCATATCTAAAAAATAGTGAGGTGTACTGGATAATGAATTAATAGCAAATTGTAACTCAAACTGGATCATATTTACGAATTCAGCCGCCTACGTATTTTATCGCAGAATAAATTATCTTACAATAAACCTGACAACGTACATATAAGCTTTTATTCGTGTTACAAGTGCTGACTGCCGGTGGTGTGAGACACTTTATTGTTAACTGGTTGTGCTCTGCTGTTATCATTATTATTTACCATCCCGTTTACTAAACTGCAAACAAATTATTTTTCTTCCCTTGGTCAAGATATATTCAAGTTGTTTGCACTACGAGGTTCTAGCAGTTTGATATGTATACACACATGCTGATGAAGTTGTGGTTATTCAACTTTGTCTTGTCCCCAATTCATTAAGTAGATACAACTTGTCACTCTGTCATTGTCAAGGACGTTGTGCCACAGAGCATAATTGATACCTCAGCCCATTGTCAACATTTTTTATCACGTGTCACGATGGATTAAAAACAATCGCTGCTAATTTGTGATCCGAGTAATTACATTTACACCGCCGTCAAGTAAAAAATTGACTCGTCTCCAAACAATTCTCCACATAAAAAAATGTTCACTGCCCGACAACAAATCAGAATGGTTCGTCGTACCCAGATATTAAGGAGCCACATCATGTTCGCTTTGATTCTGGGGCTTCTTTCCGAAACTCATTGGGTTCTAGGTAAGAATTTCTATAGAACAATGTTTCATTTTCAATCAATCATTGAAGAATACATATTTTGTATAAAATCTAAAACATATCGAGCCCATATATTTAGATGAGGTACATGCATTCATATGGCCAATTTGGTTAGTAACACAGGTGTGTTTAATATAGATACGTATAATAAAGTTAGGTTAGTTCGTCGATAGGTTTGATAAACACTCGTCAGTGTTCATGGTGCCGAGTTGTCTGGATTTATGGAGTTTGCTTGCAAAGGATGAATCAGTATCTCGTAGTGTATCCTCAGATAAATGATTGGAACTGATGTATTATGCATCAAATCAAACTAATCATTGGGTCGGTGTTTTAATGTGAATATTTTAGGGTATTATAATAACTATATGCTGCAGGCACGTAGTTGATAACCTTGACTTTGTTGTGTTTGTCTGAAGTTCTTAATCCTTATTGGTGAGACCAGCAGACTGCCCGTGCTTTGTCTCACCTCACCATCACTGAGGCACACGGATACATTGCAAATTTCCAATCCTACTACATATTGAATTAGACGACAATAAATTTGTAAGCGAATTTGAATTTCACATTCCTCTCTATTGGAACATAAAAAATCTACCAGCAGAGAATGTATATAGCCGATTAAAATACAAGTATGCATTACAATTTACTGCTCATTTTGCAGTTTAATTTATTACATGCATATTTATCTAATGTGAGAAAATATACTTAAATTCTCTGACTGGGTGAATTCTATATTCACCCAGTAGATATAGTTCCTTGTCTATATTATACATAGCTAAAGTTCTCTGCTTTCCGTTAGACCCATGCATTAAGATGACATACATACGATTTTAAAGAAAATATCTATAAAACACGTACTATACGTCCATTAGGTCAAAATAAATTTTAAAGTGCACAAATAAATACAAACGTGTCCGATACACCATATAAATTTTATAATTGAATTTTGTGTTCCAAACCTAATAACAATATGGCTTAAATTAGCGTTATATTATTTCTATATATTTGTGCCTGCTCACAATAGGCAGACAAACTGGGTTTACGACTTCTTGTTAAAAGTAGCTTGTGAAGTATTAATTTCATTTACTATTTTATTTACCATAATGAGTGGATCCAAGGGCTTGTAAGGTAGAAGCTTGTTAAATAAGTAACGCTTCCTGATAAGGAAGGTATGAAATCATGTTAATGTTAACATCTTACGCATATCTTAATTGGCGTGATTTCATATTCGGTTTAACGGGAAAGCTTTCTCTCCGACAAAACCAATTTGTGTATGATTGAGTTATGTTTGTGTGTGCATTTAAAAGTTAATAGTTTTATGCAATCCTACATTTGTATGTATATTAGTTGGCATTGTGTTGACTATGTAAGTACAACATTCATATTTTTAAGATCCCAAACTTAGCCACACTACCATCTGAGTAAGCCATTCAGAATTCAATTAGTGGGCTGAAAAGCAGGTAGTTCGCAAATGCAAATTGCACATTAAAAATTGCAATTGAGCACAAATATTTATTTATAGTACAACCAAACATTTTTGGTAGTTTCATGAACTCACCATTATTATCCACTACTATTATTTGTGGAAGAGAATTGGTTGCCTGCTGAATACATTTGCAAGGGAGGTGAAATGATGGGGTTGTTAACCACTACAATAATAACCACCGGTAGTCGAGGCTGTTGTCACAAGAATAGAAGAACGGAGCAAAGATAACTTATATTTATGTAAGACCATGGATCCCCTGAAGATTGCAGTAAGGCATTATTTTATCGAAAATGTCTGTACTGACGACTCGTCAGGCTTATTTTGAAAAATCAGTAATAATCACTCTGGTTGCACTTTGCTCACTTTTAACTTCATATTCTTTAATGAGAAGCCATTAAGTATCATTGTGCCGGATTTCATCTTTTTAAACAATTTCTAAAAATCGGTATGGGTCACCCCATCGGGTCACTCCAGATAAAAATTTTGACCCCCACTGGTCAACCACTTGACCGATTTCGCCCATATTCGAATTCGTTTCCGAACTTTTCCCATTATGCATATGGTAAAAATTTCAAGTCAATCGGTTCAGCCGTTTTGGCTCTATCGTGCCGGACAGACAGACGGACGGACGGACGGACGGACATGACGGTTCCATAAGCCTTGACTCGGGCTAAATAATTTTCAAAAACGGTATTTAAATGTAACTAGGTTGAATTTTACAAAAAATTGTCGCGAAGGCTGTTTTACATCCGAGAGTTTCAATTGTCCTCCCCGGTTTTGTTCTTTCCAAATCTTGATATTAATAATATCAAGATTTCTGTCGCTCTCTTTGATGCAGTATTTATAAATATGCCAACAGTCTCAAAGTTCAAAGGCATCCAACTGTGAGTGCGAATTGAAAGAGAGATTGTTGCAACTACCTACATACAACTTGCTAACTCCATCCATGTCACCAACGACGACGACGACGACGAAGGGTTTAAGGATGTACAGAAATTTTTGTCGTCTAAATAATTTAGTCAAACCAAAATCATCTATTTTATGTGTTGTTTTATGGTTTTCTGTTTGATAAGCGATGCACAGATGAATGGAGTTCCTATCTATTTGCACATTTCTTTCTTAATGACAGAGCACGGGATGCAGTCGTTGCATATGATATGAACATTAAAGAAATTTTTGTCGTCGGATTATTAGTATCGGCATTTTGGCCTCAAAAAATGAGGAGGAGGTGATTTTTACATGCAGTGCAGAATTTAATGCACTTTTCAGTAAAGTGACTCGGTTAAATCGTTAACCAAGACTTGTTAGATTGACGTTGACATGGATGGATTTATGGTCGAGGCATTAAAATTAAAGACATTTTTTACATAAGCAATGCATGTAAAAATGCCCTTAATTACAATACCTCGACCATAGCTATGTGTAAGTAGTTGCAGCAATTTTTATTTTTGCATAAACATACAATCAAGCTTCAAGATCATCATAGCCCACATTACATACAGCTGCGATCAATGTTCCAGTTCGATTTGCAAGCATACCTTTTACCTTAACGGAAAAAAATTCAAATTCATTACACAAAATGATTTTTCTATCATGCCCGTCACAGTTAAATTTTAGGCTTATGAATCAGGTTCATATGACAAGGTTCGTTTAGGTATTTATGTATGTACGTAGTTTCATATTACAACTATAGTAGTTAGTGGACACTTGTTTTCTTTTCAATCCTATGGACATTTTTTTGTGTGAGAAATTGTACCAATAATTGTACGTGAGCAGACTTTTCTATACAAACAACGCATACCTAAGTGCATATTTGTATGCACATGAAGACAGCGTATGTAGAATGACAATTTATCGATGACATAATTTGTTTTTATTTGTTGAACAGGAGGTAAAAAACGAAGGCAACAATTTCTACGATCTCTTATTATGTTTTTTGACCGTCGTATAATATGCATATGGGGAATGGATGAGCACATTATTGCAGATTTGATAGAGAGCACATGCAGTGCCACGAGATCGCCTTCGAAGGAATGACCTTTATCACCACGAACGGTCATCGCCTCCTCACCCCACGCCCCACCACGGCACGTTTTGTGATTGATAGTGATCCATCCATGTGTGTTTGCACCCGCTCTCTGTAGGCAACCAAAGTCAGCCGACGGATCTCTTAGTATTCGCACGATCGGCTTTTTTTGAGTCATTAGTCGAATTCCTTCACATAAATTATTACATTTCAATGAGTTCCATTGAACATTATAACACGTAGTTAACATTCTTAATGCTGATTTAACCTAACTTTTATTTAATCACGATATGTGTGGCATAACAATTTGAAACATGTGCACCTTTCTAACAAAAAATAAACAAGTATCTGTATTGGAATAGTGCACTTACATACAACTTATACCTTTGAAGATTAAATGAAAGCATTAGAAATAGAGAGGATTCATATCCAATTATATAGGTTGAACATTATTGGGCAATGCTTTATAATATGGTCAAAATATTGCTCCGGAAGGCAAGTCATTGACGACTTTTCTGTCCATCCTATTGGGGTCACCTGCGCACTTACGTGGGGAACCTATATATTTACGATGCCAATATAAATATGTAACAATACTAAGAGTAGAATTCTCGGAAGACATGGTTGTTGGTATGTAAAGCAATTTATTACAAGCTTTCGATGCCACACTTGCATCATCATCAGGCAACTTTTTTAACCTTTTAAAAACGGATTCCACCAATAAGGTGGAGGGCGATTTCGATCTCTTGGCGACGGACTACACCAATAAGGTGTAGGCTAACTTTTTCTCGTTGGCGACGGATTCCACCAATAAGGTGTATGGTTACAGAATTCCGTTGAGACCGGGCTACATCAATAAGGTGTAGGAAAAAATAAAAATAAAATGACCGAGAAAATTTTCTCAGTTCCATTCTTTCCTCCTTATTTGTCGTTGGTTTTTCTTCAAGCCTGAACTAATTTTTTTAGAGTTTAGAGTTGTAGTTGTAGTGGGGGGAGGAACTCGGAGGAAGTGCATCAGAGGTCACGCCGCGCCCCCGAAAAATTATCCAACATTGGCGCTGCTAATAAATTGGTCGGCGTTGACCTCTGACCTGTATCATTTTGTAAATATGATACAGTTCATATTTTTTTAAAATTATCACAACGTTCTCTTTAGCTAATATATTCGCAATAGTGTCACCACCGATCGGAACAAGTCACAGAACACTGAAGGACAAAATTATAGCTAATAACTTGTTTAAAATATAAAATGCATCCCAAAATCAGTGTCATCAAATTGATGACATGAATGATGACGATTTATTCGTTTAGTTTATTTTTGTAGTACTATCAAAATCAAATCCGATCTTTTTATCAAAATTAATATCGTGTGTTCATTTGGTTCAGTTGCAATTTCATGTTAAAAATGTATTATGTTCTAATTTTTGTTGTCGAATCAGTTCCAGGTCTCTAATAAATCATAACTGCATCAGTAGAATATTCAAAATCGGTTTGCATTAATTCAGTCCCCAACTAATTTTATCACCGCCCCACAAGTCGGTCTCAATGGTATTCTGCCCCCCAGTAAATCCGCCCCCAAATGCAATAGAAACCATTTTTAATTCCGTTTTTAAATGGTATCCAGGTCAAAATTAATTAGTTTTTATAAGGTTAAAAATAATATTTTGGAGATTGACATTTAAAATCAAGGATGAATAATAATGTTAGTGAGTTGTCATTGGTTATTGAGTAAGGGTACCATGAGTGAAGACCAAATGGGATTTATATTCATTCCATTGTCTTGATTTAAAGTGTTGGTCGTTTTCTTTATGTAAAGGCTTTCCAAAAATTTTCGATGAAAATTTCGTCGTTCCGGGATAATAAGACTTGCTGAGTCGGTATTGATGATATGGTTTGGATTTTCCAGTATATGTAACGCCACTGCTGACTTAATGTTTTTCTTTTTGATATCATTGAGATGTTCTTTCACTCTTTTCTCGAGTGGTCGACGCGTCTCTCCTATATATTTTGATCTGCATGAACATTTGATCTGGTAAACCCCTATTTTTTCTGGTGGTGGTTTTCCTTTGTAGGAGCAGATGATTTGCTTAATTTTCTTTCCCGTGAGGTATCCAAATTGACACTGGAGTTTTCTCCGTAGGTAACCCGTCAAACGATGGGTGAGAAGACCCATGTAGGGAAAAATGATGCGAGGTGCGTCATTATTTTGGATTTGGTGTTGGTCATTTGTAAATTTTAGTTTCATTCTTGATATTCTTTTGTCGATTAGGTGTTTTGGATAGCAATTTGTTGTCAAAAATTTCAAAAAATTTACATGTTGTCAAAAAATGTAACAATAGTAATGGCTGATTAATTTGAAGACCTCCAGCATTATGAGGACCAGTCTTGGGGTTGAACTTTCTATCTTGTATCTGGAGTTTTTCAGTTTTATCAAAATACCGGTTCAATGCCGCTGTTCTTATTGCATCATCGTTGGTCTTGAAATATTCAACCCGTTCACATTCATGTCCTTATGGCGCACTGAGATATGAGCTTCTATGAGCGCACGACCGTGCCTAGCGCAAGTTCAATCGCTATACGGATCCTGCAAATACTTTGACCTAACATGGCTTTTTGGTCACTGTACCCCATAAATGGGGTATCACTGGAAAGGTCTCGGCAAGGGGAGTCAGAATATACATACTTTGTGCGATCTAGGACCACCCACTCATCATTCACAGTGAATGATGACGAACGGGCTGAATTGCGAACAGCGACGCTGAACATTCATAGAGAATTCAGGTAGCATCATACGTACAGACTCATGGAATATGTATGTGTATGTATGTATGTATATAATGGAGTTGGAAGTTTGAGGCCTTTTTGCAATTTCATTGTTGCAGCTCTTTTTGTAGGTTGAACATGAGGTTAGGAGCTGTCCTGATGCTTGTTCATTTGATTTGAGTGATAATGAATTGACGTCGTCGTCGTCAAAAAGAGCTTGGTGATAAATAACCTCCGAAAGTACATAGTGACTATGGTGCAAATATTATGTTGCAAATATTCAATCCCTCCTGAGTTTTCACGAGGTAAAATTTTTGCATTGAATTTGAGGTAGCAACAAAGGTTTCTCATCATTTCTGCAGATTGCACTGCTGCAGTAAAATTTTAGCACAGGTGAGGTATCTTCGAGCAAACATCATTGTGTGCTCTTCTTACAATACCAACGATTACAATGACAGCAGTGATAAAATTAATAGTGCAGAGTTTGTTTTGTGACTAGCAAAGTGATTGTATTTATGTGTACAGGAGACGTGAGGCAGGTGTATCTCATTATAATTTACCCAATGGAATGGATGATGGATACTACAATAATAATAAAATGCAAGGTTGCCTGAGATGTAGATTACCTGCATGGATGGATGGATAATAATGATGATGAGGGTTTGTCGTAATTTGCTTTCGAGAAACAGTCTGACTGTGTTCGGTACCATTTTTACCAGCACCATCACAAGAAGAAGAACTCCCAACCACAGAATGTTTGGTGTGCATGCTTAAATAGGAACTCGTGACGAAACGAGCAAACGAGAATTTGGCAAATTCGATGAAATTGACAAATGTTTATGTATAATAAAATAAATGAAACCTCTCCATGTGGTCTCATTGATTGATTAACAATGTTCTCTGAAATGCAATTAAATCACCGCACGAATATATCCTCCTTGAGATGATTGAGCTAATCGGGACACGGAACCTTCGAGGAAAAACGGGACGTGGTCTACGTAGTTTTATTGACGTCTACTTATTGCAACTTGTAGTGCACAGCATAATATTTACCTACTTGTTGGTTCAGATTTCCAGAGAGCATGTTCATATGTATTTGATAAAATATCCTGAAATATTTCAGGTGGGAACTGTTGGCTGAACGTCAACAAGAACGGGCGATGTACTGCACTGGTGAAAACAGGATCGACTAAGGAGGACTGCTGCAACTCTGGGCCCCTCGCCGCCACGGCCAGCGTGGCCTGGAATGAGGACGAGCTGACCCCCAGCTACCTATTTTACATGCATGTCCAGGGCGGAGTGGGATGCACCCGGTGCAAAGGTGAGAACCAATTCTATGGCACATTTTGAAATTCTACATAAACCAGTTAGATAAAACTATTTGTTCAACCAGACTGAAAAATAATTCACTTATTAATGAACTTATGTTTTTGTTAAAGACTCGTGTGATGGGATCAAATGCCAGGAAAATCAAAAATGTGTAGTCCGGAATGGAGTTCCAAAGTGCATTTGTTCTCCAAATTGTAGCTCGCTGAGGTTGCAAAATGGAACTAAAAAAGGTCGAGTTCGCGGACCGGTGTGTGGGTACGTTTCATGAAAATTGAAGGCCACAATTTGTTGTTGAACTGTTTAATTAAACATGTTATTGTGATTTAATAGTTCCGATGGCCGGACATACAAAACACCTTGCAGACTTCTCAAGCGGTCGTGTAGAAGAAGGGTTGCGATTTCCATCAGCTACTATGGATCTTGTCGAAGTACATACATACATACTTCAAGTTGCATGCTTATACTTATTATATGCATATTTAACAAGAGTATGTTTTGATTTTCTAATAAATACATCTATATAATTTTTGTGCCCACAGTGACATGTTCCAAGTTGACATGTCCTGGAAAAAAACAGTGCTTACTGGATCAGAATTCAATCCCGCACTGTGTGAATTGTACTACCCGTCACTGTCCAGTGGCTAATGGAAAATCAGTTTGTGGTAAAAAAAATATAAATATAAATAT
This sequence comes from Folsomia candida, assembly GCF_002217175.1. Taxonomy (NCBI): domain Eukaryota; kingdom Metazoa; phylum Arthropoda; class Collembola; order Entomobryomorpha; family Isotomidae; genus Folsomia; species Folsomia candida. The sequence continues at coordinate 19,365,572 of NW_019091193.1, read as the reverse complement.
AAATATGGGCTGAATATTTATAATAAAAATAAAAAGGAGTAAACGGAGTGACATACCCAAACGTGTGCCAACTGAGACAAACGGCTTGTCAGAAGGGGAAAGCAATTCAAGTTGCTTACAAGGGCCCTTGTAAAAGTAAGTTTTTTTCGAAAGTAGTTATCTAAATAGCCAGTGAAAACAAGATGGTCATAATACATGGGGGTGGTCCTACATCAGCTTTGTGACTAGCTTCATTAACATTCCAAGAAAGGGCAGTTAGTGTAAATAGTCAAATTTTAAAATGCGTTTAAACTTATTAAGGTACATTCGCATGAATATTACATAGTTTAGAATTCGTATAGGTATGCATTTATTTGGTTCCAGTTTTCGTACCATTATTATTTATTTAATTACTATTTACCAAATTTAAATTAATTAAATTAGGCAGTTCAATTAACTCAATTCAATTTGATGAGATTAAGATATCATCATGCATACACAATGAATTAAAGAATTTATTCATTGGACGATGAAACCATTAGAACAAATAGGACAAGTTTTGTCTCATTATTGAGCTCGTATTTTCAGTCTTGATTGTTATTTATGTTATGCACTAACATTATACCTCAACTGTACATGTTATTATGCATGAGATAATACTGTTGCACTCGTTACCAAAGTATAATAAAATAACCCATAACACCTTTAAGCACCTCATCAGAAAGACTTTTCACTCTTTGATTGCATTTTTAATCGGCTACAATAAATACATAGACTGAGTAAATGGTCACTCGACAACAAAAATTTAAAGTTCGGTTTTTTTATTGTCTATCCTACACACTGTTTCCATTTACTGAAGATTTATTGATGCAACTTAGAATCCATTCCATTTTATATATTAACCTTTTGTCCCGTTTGATTTTTAATCATTACAGAACGTGCGAGTTGTGCAAATGTCAAGTGCTCTGATGGTCAATCATGTTTGGTGGATCGAGCCGATAAGCCAAGGTGCGTTACTTGCGGACCCCGACCAAAGTGGTGCAGGGCTTCGAAACGCGATGGGAGCATAAAAGGTCCGATTTGTGCAACAAATGGAAAAACTTATGGAAATTGGTGTGACATGGTGGAAGATTCCTGCAGCAGCGGCATTGCCCTCGATACCAACCATTTTGGAAAATGCGGAACCTCGACAACAACTATGTCAACTTTCTCTAACAACACTTTGTATTAACTGGATTCATACTGGATTACACGAAAACAAAAACAAAAAAACCACAATTACACAACAACATGAAACCAGATTTTACATGATTATGACTATTCTAATCATTTCCTCAAGGATATTTACTCTAGTTACTTTATGGATGTAAAGGTATGATTTTTAGGAACCCCAAGTAATTTAGAAATTTTGACACTACAAATATTTGTATATGTCAGTATCAAATGCATGATGTTACTTGTACTGATTCTATAATAAATAATTTTCTCAGCCAACTCGTACCTTGATAGTTTTACACGTAGACAAATTACAGATTTAAATGTATAAAGGTTCAATTTATCTTCAACGGGTGTTCATATTATATGCGACATTTATATATGTATGTAATTTAAATCCTGAGAAGGTATGAGACTGACATTTAGGAGTAAATGTTCAAGTAGATATTGTGAAAAGCGAAAGTGTAATGAAAAATATATGTATGTAGTATGTGCATAGGTTCTATAGAATAGATATTCATCTGCATATTCAACAATGTGCAATGAACTATTAAACCTTCAACCGTTGACTTAATGTTACATGTTTACTTTAGATTAGTTTAGATCCTTCAAGACGAGTCAGTTTAATCTCAATTTTGAATCATGCATGCAACTACTTATAAAAGGAACATAAAATGCACAGAATGTAGTTAATCAAACACAAACTAATTTTTATTTCTTGTATACAAGTATACATACATATGTTCATTATTGGTATAAGTATGCACGTTGCAAATATCAAAGTTAATATTATTATTGCACTTTTTAATTTTGTACACACAATATTTTATCCTTTAAACCTATAATACAATTTTAATAAATACGTTTGTCAAAAGTATATGCATAAAGGATTTATTTCGTGTTGCTAATCTATATTACACTATTATCAATTGGTTACAATCAACCTCGATTATTTTATGTTTTTAATAAATACCGAAAAATATTTTGAATTTTTTTTTATAAACCCATTTTTAGGGCTGATGTCTAACTAGTTAAAGCTCTTCAGTTACATTCTATTAGTATTTCCATAAAATTAATATTTTCAGTAAATTAAACCATAAACTTTTACTAAAGACATTGGACAACGGATCACTACCACGACTGAAGAACCACTCGCTCCACAGCTTTTCTCCTCCAGCGACTCCCTCCGACCACGAAAAACGTTTAACGAAATTTATTACACTTAAAACTTCCATGCATTTTAAATGATATTGTTAACAAATTACGGTGAATAAAACATTAAATATATAACCATAAAACATTAAAAACATTTAAACCATATACTTAATTTCCGGAAAGAAATGTCGAGTAAGTTACAAAAGTCAGATTTTTAAAAATTCTGTTTAAATGGAATAATAAGTAAAATTTTTATTCATCTTTGTGATCATTTGAGTCAAAAAATTTGACAATGCAAATTTATTAAAACTTTAAAATTGCGAGAAATAACAATGTAACTGGAATTTTCTAGTAACAAATATTTGAATACACAGTATCGAAATGCTGATGCAAATATTTTATTTACTAAAATCCCAAAATATTGAAAACAAATTTTTGATAGTGTGATCAATACACGTATTTCGTAAAGGTCTTTGAGAAGGTTGAACAGTGTCGGTTTCAAATTTAAAGAGTCGTCAATAAATATATACTTTGACGATCATGCGCCATATATTATATACATGATGTACAAACAGTGGGACGCTAAATTTTACATCACTATTATCAATTCGTTGGCTCTGCGCCTGGATAAATTAACTCATGCTAAATGTGGTTCATTTCGCGTGACATTAAATTACGGGCATTAACTTTCTAAAATTTCAGCTAATGTTGTACAATCCCTGGGTCAGACTAAAACAGCTAGTACAATGATAAGGAAAACCATTATCTAATAACTGAGAAGTTATGTAAAGGAAGAGCTGTGAGGATTTCGAAATTCTACGTTGCTTCCTTCAATTTCTACAGTCTCGTATATCCATTTTCTGCTTACCCTGAAAAATTCACATGTACACTCCCATCCAATGATCATCTCTCATTGTCAGTCAGAAATCATCTAAAATGACCGTTTACGTACCTACACTCACTTCCACACCTAGTGTCATTGCACGAGGGGCAGGGCATATGACAGCCTACACAATTAGGTCTCAGACAATCACAATCATCAAAATCGTCTGCATACTGTACTAATCTGCCATCATTGTGGTGATATCTTTTCCTGAAAAACATCAATTTTACAATAAGAAATAACTACTTAAATGTCATCATTTTTATTTCGACATTACTTTTTCTTTTGTTGATTACGACTGGATTTTTGAGGGTCAAAATCTTGCATAAACTGTAAATATTCAGCTGTACCCGCTTTTATCTGAAATAGCCGCATATGCATAATTATGTATTGGGACCATATTAACTGAAAGAAACAACTATAATTCATTGTGACATGAACCTTTGAAGACGATGGGCCTCTTCCCATGCTTTGGATGAATTCAGCCTCAGGATCATTTTTACAAACATTGGATTTTGATTCGCCATCGCTATTCGGGCCTGAGCTAGGTTTGTCGCATGAGTTGCTCGAATCATCAAGCAGTATAATTTCCTCCGGCACGATTTCATGCTAAGAAAATAATCCAATTTTATTTTTTGAAAGAGAATGCATGGATTCTAATTTTTATTGCTGGTACCATTTCGACATCAGGAATTGAGCTGGAAAGCAGGGGTGGGCAAGATACTTTGGTCGTAAGATACAAGATACAAGATAAGATACTCTCTAAGACAAGATATAAGATACAAGATAAAAGATACATCTTGTTTAAGTACACAAGATACAAGATACAAGATACTTTTCTAAAAATTGAGTAGTCAAGATACAAGATACAAGATATGTATCTTAAGATACTTTTATACTAGATAAGATACTTTCTTTTTTAGCTTGGTATTCATGCCCAATTAGTCATGTTTAATCATTTAACCGAAAAAATCTAGTAAGTACAAAATTTAAAATCATTCTAGAATCATTTTACAAATTTTGTTGCCAGTGCTTATACATCGAAAAAGGTCTAAATTTCGAAAAACTAGAACTCTACCTAACATACGTATATTCTTAAGAAGCTGGTATTATTTTTACAATATTCCCTGCTTATTCAAACTAAACCCTATAAGATCTATACATTAGTTCAGCGTAGATGTAATGTGCAACGTATGTATCAGTATGTATGTACGAGTACACATGTACATATATATATATATATGTGCATATATGTACAAGTTTGTTACGAATTGGCAAAACATAAACTAAAAATTCACCAAATTCTGGTTACGACAAATTCATGGTCAAATTGACTGACTTTAGTAAGAAATTGACGTAATTTGACGGAATTTTGAGAAAAAGTATCTTGTATCTTGTCAAAAGTATCTTAAGATACTTTTCTGCCATGCATATCTAGATAAGATACTTACACAAGATACTTTCGACTTTCTAAAAGATAGAAGATAGAAGATACAAGATACTTCTCTGATCAGGCGACGAAGATACAAGATAAAGATACTATCTTGTATCTTTTATCTTGTATCTTGACCAAGTATCTTGCCCACCCCTGCTGGAAAGTTCTTCTGGTGCATCTGCATCATCCATGTTTAGCGATATCTGTTTTCACTTTTATTGTATGTTTATAAATTCAATTCAATTATTAGAAGGGAAGGTTACAATTTCCTACTTTACACTTCACAGTATACTCATCCGTGGATTAACAAGCAGATTAGATAACGTAGCTAAAAAATGCATATCCACTGAAAATATTTGCAAATTCGAGACTGAAATTTGCTTCCGATTGTTGTTGAAACGAAACTCGGTAGGTTCAAATGCAGAGAAATACACAGTTGCTCAAGGTGCCCCTGGTCCATTCGTTGGACGTTGGTTTATGTACGCTTCTCACAACAGATTTGTTTCCTCTACTCAAATCACCTTCACTCGTCTACTCTCCAGAAGAGAAATTAAAAAGTGTCCCCCATTTTAGTTTGCTTCCTCCTTCCAAATTAATCAACTTATCTAAAGCACCCTCATCATCATCAATTTCAAAAATGTCAGCCGAAGGTGAAGACGTTGTCGTCGGAGAAGAAAAAAAGGAAGAAGCAGAAGAAACTGCAGTGACTGAAATCAACCCTCACGTAAGAAAGTTCCAAGATTTTAAAAAGATAATTAAATTGAATCAATGATATGGATTCTATATGATCAACTAGTGTTATCTCTGCTCATAAGTGATTGTCCTTATCAGCATACGTGCAGTATTTTATTTTTATTTTTCATCGTCTTATCTGAAAATATTTTATTGCAGGATATTGAGAAGCAGGAGGAAGATAAGTTAAAAATCAAATACCCAGCAGGTAATCCAACAGTTTTGTTGAAACTATTGACATTCAAAAAATCATTCGAAATTTGTACGTTTTTGTTATTAAAAGTCATCATAATGTAAAAAAAATGCACTTTTTGTTTGTACTTCTGGTGCAGCGGCCAAACCCATGGCTGGACACTCTGCCTTCTTGCAGAAAAGGTTAGCCAAGGGTCAAAAGTACTTTGACTCTGGGGATTATCAGATGGCCAAACAAACAGGAAAGGTTTGAACAACATTTACTTGTTTATCTTTAAGATATTTGTCGTACATCTCTTTTTCCTGCGAATTACATGTGTGTAACGCGTATTGTAAATACTTTTCTTAGGGCAAAGTTAACAGACCGATGCCACCAATTTTGTCAGTAGCACCAGAAATACCCACGGCTGAAAATGTCACGACCAGAAAGACGAGCGTGGTACAACCATCAAAGTTGGCGAGTACTTGAGCATGCAAATCCATTCCACAATAATTCAGTCCAATTAATTGTAAATATACGTATATGAGAATAATAATAATAATAATAATAAATACAGCTTACTCATCTCAGTGAAGCTATTCCTCTCACATTTGTTTTACGCGTATACATGTATGTATGACGTTGCTATAATGCAATTGATATACACATATGGACGATTATTATTAATTATTATGAATGAAAACGATTTTTAACAAGTTTAGTTTTTCACTTTTTATTATGAAATTATTAATAACTCAGACTCATGGAAGAAATATACGTAAGCAATAAGAACAGGGTGGCACTCAAATCCCAAATTATATTGATCATTATAATTAACATTAACCCCCAACCCAACGTAACGTAGGACAAATAGAATCACATGAAGAATGTTGTTGTTGTTTGTTGTAGAACTGAATAATTGACTTTTCACTGGTCTGGTTCATAAATTTTGCTACGAAAATACCCATTTTAATTATTATCCCTATCAGTACTTCAAATAGAAATGTCTTGCGAATTATAGTTTGAGTCGAGATATTACTGATGTATGATTTCTTTAAGGATGGTAATATTTCAAAATTTTCTTTGAATGCGGCGAGAATTACAATTCAGTTTTGCTCTCCTTTGGGTTTCCAGATCTATCGTAGCCCTTGAGTTCTTCCGTAGCCTCCTTAGCAATATACTTGATAAAGTCTTGCAATTCGCGTCCACTTTCATATTTTACGGGCTTCTTGCTCCCCTTGGGCAACCAAAATAGTGTGGGGAAGCCCCTGACTTCAAAGAGCTCTGGAACATCATTAGCGGTAGCATCCATTTTTATAATGGCAACATCTTCATCCTTCAGCTATATATTCAGAAAATAATAACAATAAATTAATTTCGGCATCCATATTTGCAGTTTATCATACTCGTAGATACTATATAACTTCATTTGTACCTTTTCTCCGAGTTCATCATAAATGGGAGTCAATTTTTTGCAATGTCCACACCTGGATTAACAGAGGTTCAAACATTAGATTCTGGGTTAGATTATTTCTAATATTTCTGCTTTTCAGTACATATATTTATACGACAACACTTACCACGGAGCGTAGAACTCGATCAAAGCGTCTTTGCCGCTGTTGAAGACAACGTCATCAAAGTTCTTGCCAACCGCAATAGTTACTCCTCCCTCATTCATGTCTGGGATTGGTTCAGATTTTAAGAACTGCAAGACAAATGATAAAAATAATCAAATAAAGAGAATTTTCAACGAATATAAAAATGAAGGTGGTTTACACCCAAAATATAAGCAAGAATTGTACTTTAAAGTCGTGTTTTTGGTGCCAAAGGGAGAAGCCCTTTTATCATTAATTTTACAGATACTCCGTCTTTTACTAATTTATGCAACTCGCCGCTATCAAATTCGGTCTTTATCTCTTGGTCAATCGTCTCTTGGAATCCAGGTTTTATTCCATACGTGTAAGTGTTTTTCCGGCCAGATGGGAGAGGCTGAAGTGGTCGGTTGATCCAGACCAGCCAGTCAACCTCCATGGGGGGACAAGCTTCTTTGTTTGATGAATTTACACGTTGTCTCATGGCTGAAAACATCGATTTAGTGATGGTATTCATCTTAAAATAAGCGTTAGCAAAGTTCGTAATTTCCGCAGTAGTGGCAGAATGGGGTGGTGTTGAATTTGGGTGGTTGAGGAGGGCGAGTGACAGTAGGACCCTTGGCTCCATCACTGGTTTACTGAAAATGCAATAGATTGGTATATGTATTGAGTATATTTAACAGCATTACAATTAATTGTGTGAATAGGATCAAACACTTACGCCGATACTGATCCTCCGTGAGCCGATGGCTTCTTCCAAGCATACATCTCATCACCTTCTTTGTCAACTTTTGCCACCTTTGGTGGAGGAGGGGGGCTGTTTTCTTCAAGTCTTGCTTGTCGGTCGTTGAAACCAAAATAACCTCTTGTCCCGAATCGTTCCATCATTTCATTCTCATATGCTTGTCTTGCGGTGGGACCTCCCTTCACCTCTTTTATAGGCACGAATCGAAAGTATTGCAACGGGCAACTGTCACCATGTTCAATGAAATGACGATGCATTCGTTTCACATTTTTGTTGTCAACTCCGATGATATGTTTTTTGTGATCACGGCACCTTGAATGGATATCTTTACTCTCTCCAAAATACACCACTCCTGTATACTTACAACCTGGCTTAACACATAATATTGCATAACACCCCTCCTTGAAACTGTCGCACTTTAAAGTGTCCTCCGATTTCCACGTTTCGGAAAAAACGAAGGGATCATGTGGATTTCTCCTATTTGGAATTATGCTCCCTCTGAATAAAAAACTATGTCCATTGTCCCCTTCGCATGTATCACAGTAAGAACAAAGATGACAATCACTCCTATGACGAACGCTACCACACGCTTGTACGCAAAGTCCACCCCTCTCATTCAATTGTTGCTGCACTAATGCCTTCTCTTTAAACTTGGCTTCCTCTCTTGACTTAACCACTTCATCTGCGTAGCTTTTGTATTTTTCAAGACCTGCCATTTTTACAATTGTTCAGAATCCTACTTTTCTTGTAAACAATTAATGAATGAAATGACTTGAATTATTGGACTAGATACTGAGTCACAACACAGCACAAAATCCGAGTGCATACTTCTGTTTAGCAGTCGTGTTCATGTAAATACCGCGCAATCACCTTCAAACCTGTCTAATACGTACCGGTTCTAATTCTCCAGCAACCATCTTCTTCAGGAATGATTCAAAGTTTTCCATACTAAAAAAACATGACAAGAATTACAATTATCCATCACAAAAGGAATATCATATCGTATATCGTATCGATTGCATAGTATTATTATTCATTTATGCATAACTGTTCTTACGAGAATTCGTCTTCCATTTTGAATTTCTGTCCCTTAGAGTTCTTGGCAGTGACAATTGGTTTGTCTGAAGGAGTGAATTCGACACCGTATTCGTTCAATTCATGTTGGAATTCATCCTTGTTGCTCACAGCGAACGCAAGTTCTCCTTTGTATGCTTGTGCAACCTTTAGAATTCGGTTCCTACAAAAAATCACCAAATCAATAGTAATGGCAAAACATTTTAAAAGTATCTTTCAAGTATTAAAGTAATGTACGGTGTACGAACCTCCAGTAGTTGGTACCTGAAAATTAAATACCAAATTAAATACCAAATTTAATACCAAAATCAAAATATTTTAAAAATATTATTAAATTTTACATACCTTTGACATTCTTCTTGTAGTCAACATTGCTGGAATATACATAAAAGTTTATATGAAGGACTGTAAACGCATGATTTTGCGAGATTTTTAATTATATTTTTGAAATTATGATGATGATAAGGAGATGCCAGAAACCGAAATTAAATATTCAACGTTATAAAATGCTTGTCGCCTGACCTGAATATATACATACTACTGCTATGCAATTAACTTGTGTGCTCTACTTACTAGTATGCGATGACGAGAGGTTGAACAAAATCCTTTGAGCTGTCTTGAGTTCGGACTCCAACCAATCCATGACTAAAATAGAACAATATTAACATAAATGCAAAATTATAGCAGATGTTGACCTGTTAGTTCAACTTACTAGTTATCTTTTACCCATTTCTGGATATCAGCACTATCAAAAGCGCCATCGTATACCAAAGTATCAGGCTCAAACTTATTCGAAAGTTGTTTTGGGCGGTAGAGAACCAAAGTGTCAGCCTTTTGAGCAGCCTTCTTGACTACAGCTCCGTTATTCGAGTGACCAAATCGAGCTTTTTCTCTCAGAACGTCCGACACTTTTTGGAATGTCTTTTCCAATTTAGAGTCCTTCTCGGCCAGGAAAGCTATTATATATTTAATACATTAAACTTTTATCATTTATAATATATTATAAATTATATACCAATTATTGCGACGTCATCCTTTGCAATAAAGCTCTCAAAATCAGATGCAGACTTCAATTCCTTCGATGCGGGACCAACTTGGCTGCGCATGTATTTGACAATTCCGTCTAAACCACACAACATTATGTTAAATATTTGTCCACGTGAGTATTCCAAATAGTTCATCATTCAAAAAGGTTTTTATTAGAGCTCACTGGCTTCTCTAGGTCCATTGTAGTCGGATGATAGCTCGCCATTCTTAAAGATTTTCAAGGTAGGATATCCTTGAAACAAACAAATATCAACAGTTAATATTAAATAGTACATATACATATAGATGTACAGATTAGATGTATAGATGTATTTAATATACTAACCTGAAACTGAAAATTTGCTGCAAGTTTCTTTTCCAGCTTCGGTACAATCAACCTGCGCGATAAAAAGCATGCAACTTTTAGACATTTTATTATACATTTAGCTTTTTGTTACAAGAACAAGAAAAGTTGTGAAATATTTTCCTGATAACTTGTGAAGGAAATTTTGGATGCATTATTCTGTTTCTTTATTTTGCTTTAATACCTACTAATTTTATTCCAGACTGGTATGGCTCAATTTGATTCACTGATATGGGTGAATATATGCATTATGAGAGTATGCAGCGCAGACTCTTCAAAAAGCTCCATGACATACATAATTTGAAATTTCAATTTTATATACTGAATAACTAGCCTAACAAACCCTCATTGAGGGTATTCATTAGGACTTCGCATGTTCGCATCGCAACATAACTTTTTCGAAATTGCGAATTTTGCGAAGCAACAAAGTGAACACGAAAAATTTGCGAAAATTTGGTATACAAATGTCTCGAATTTTGCAATGGGAAAAATGTTAATTTCCATTAGTTACCGAAGTTTTGCGTCTGAAATTTACCAAATAAGAAATTTCAAAAATTCCAAACCCCAAACTTCCGTAACCAATAGAGATTTATGGAGTTTTCCTATTGCAAAATTTGTGAAAAATATTTTGCGAACTAAATACTAGCCTTGGAGATGCGCAAGTTCGCAAGTCAATTTTCAAGCCAATAATTTTTGCGAACTTGCGAACTTTATTGTTTTGCGAACGTTGCTAACGATGCGAAGTCAAAATGAATACCCTCAATGTGTAAAAAATATTCATATTCAGGAATGATCATGAAGTCTTCATGAATTCACGCCAAACCATCCTATTTGCACACCAAAGAAACGCAGAACTACATACATACAACACAAAAACCCGTATTATAATCCTTCCATTTCGTACATCTGCATTCAAATTGAATGCAGATGTACTGAATGATTCAATGTAAAATAATATTTTCTTTATAATTTATGTGTACATTGGTACACTACCTTGCTACCGGAAGGTATTATTGTACACAAATTTCCTTCCATGTAAGTTATATGAACTTCCACAATTATGCTAGTATTTGCGAACTAATGAATACTGCGTAGCAAGGAATCTGACGATGATTGTCATGTTGTATATAGTGGATTTTCAAGAAATCTGCTATAAGCTGGGCGAATTCAAGTATAAATACTCCTTGTATATAACTAGCACACAATTGACACATTAATGATCAATCAAAACCATACCTTGGCTAGGAAAACTGGTGGATCGTCATCTTTCATCATCTCAGCAGCCTGTGCGAATTCTGGCTTAAGTTTTTTGCAATGTCCACACCTAATAGGTCAGAACAAGATAAAAAATACATATTTTTGAATTATTTAAACTGCTGCCCCCCCCCTCAAGTTCAAGTGTACCACTTACCATGGGGCATAGAACATGACGAGAACATTCTCCATCGACGCAAGCTTTGAATCGAAATCAGCATCCCCCAAGTCCACCTCGGCTGAGGCACTAATTTCGGCAACGAAGGATAACGCGACCACGGCCGCTAGCGCAAGGGACAGTCTCATATTTGCTAATGGAGGTACTCAAAAGTACTCAAAAGGTACTCAAAAGCAGAATTTTTCTGGAAACGACCAGGTTTTCAGCAGTAGAGCAGCTAAATGACCGGCGACTAGGGAACAAGTGACAACGACACGAGTATGTGTGTGCATATGCGATGGTTGGTTGACTTGACAGCAGGATTAGGATTTTCTGTGAGACGTGTCCTCAGTCAAATCGTGGTACAATCACCCTGCGCTGGCTTTTTCTGATTTGCTGGCCACCTCAGCCCTCCGCCCCATTCTAGCCGGCTGGAAGGACGAGAGCATTACGTGAAATGGATGAGATGATATTATACCTTAATTTATCATGAAAACCGAAACGATATGCCAAATTATTGCATCTTTCATAAGAATGATGACAACAAAATGTACATGGTTAATAAATTTATAATTGATCATATAGGATTTAATTAAGAATTAGGATTAGCAGTTTTAGCAGTAGTATCGCAGTAGCCGGATACTCCTCAATTTTCTACAAGCAGAGTCATCGAGTTTTGACTTTTCAGGTTTCAATGTGCTCAATTACTGTGTGATTTTGAAATACAGTTTCTCACTTTCCCCACGTCGACTTTGTATTTCCCCCACATTGAAGCGTTGTTTCAAGATTACGTCTCTGCGAAATGCATCATCAAACGGTTGGTCACAAAGGCGTCTTTTGTCAAAGGTCATGCAAAGTAAAAGCATGTTAAGTTGTGCACAAGTTTAATAAAAATTTAAATATTCAGATAAAATACATTGTTACCATTCATTTTAGAGCCTTCAGTTTTGTCAATTCGTTCGTTAACAAGGAAGTTGTGCAAATATGTACCATTCATCAATGAATCATCATGCAGATTTATTTACTTCTAATCTTTATCTATACACTCCTCTTTCCAGATGATTTCTCCAGACTTTCACTTTCACGCTCCGTCGTCTTCTCAAGCTTGGAAATGGAACAATATAAAACAGTAATTATGGTATTTCGAGTCCCGATGTTACATGTTTTTTTGCCGTGGCCAAAGACGTGGCAACGTTGCGCCGAGGAGAGTGAGACAAGAGAAGGGATACCCCAGACTCGAGGACTCACAAGACCATTCTCAATCTCAACGCTGAGCTGGATTGGGTAACAAAATCACAACAAACCTTGCTCGTGCTGCTGGGCGAGTTGCAAATACCAAATACAAATTGAACACATAAACATAAACACGAGGCCAGTTATCTTCACAATCAGACAATTAATCGTATTTTGTGTTTTATTGGTTCTCTGTATGCCAGTTCCAATTATAAAAAGTATACGGTCGCTGGACACAGTTATCTGTTTTATTTTACAAAATAACTGACAACTCTTGATAAACTTTTGTTGATTTTACGAAAAAATTGTGTTACTGTACAAATTACTTGCGTTCCACGAGAACGAACAGTGTACCATTTTTCTAGGTGGGTGAAACTCAGAAGGCGTGAATTACTGCCGAAAAGATTATAGTTTTTGGTGACTGTTCAATTTGATTTGTTTGTATTATTTTAGGCATTTTAATTATATTTATCATAACTTGCTAACAAAGTTTAAGATACTTTAATTAAATATTAAGACATTAGACAGCACATCACGAAAAAAGTATGTTGTAGTATAAACGTGATAAAACATAACGACAAGCCTTTATTACTCACTTCAACACATTCAACATTAAATATTACAATGCAAGTTTCAACAGTTTTTAAGAATTGTGTGCATTTCCCTACAATATAATGCATTTAAAGGAGCCATAAAAAATAAATGTGAACACATAATTTGTGACTTGAGAAGCTAGTAATAATTAAAACAAAACCGTCAATCATCAAAATCGTGGTTTATTGAGTTTACAGTCATTCATCATTGACATAATTATTGATTCAATTCCTTGGTGAATTTTAATTTATGGTACAGCAGTACGTGCTCAATATACAATAACATAAATATGATACCAAAAACTTTGATGGCATATCGTTCCACAAGATCGTGAATTGATACGGAAATATCTTGGAGAGATTATCGGTTTTTGCATTCCATCTATTAAACGCCAAGGCGAAGGACTGGATATGAAGTGGTCATCATCATCATCATTGGTGCTCATTCCTTGCATTCTGGTATGGGGACAGTCCTTCTTGGGGTTGGTTGCCGCTGGGGGGTGGCAAGACGACGTCCCACCCAAAGTGATATTGGACAAAGGTCAGTCTCTTGCTTCTGTTCTTGAATTGAATTTATGCATATTTGTACAATTGTATACACTCAAGTCCACAAAGGATTTGTACACAAACACGGGCTATTTCGATCGCTGTCTGTCAATTATGATCTGTATGCCAGGAACTCGAGCGTGACGCAGTAGTACATTCGTCTCAACACGATTTTACACACATAAGTTTCATAAGGATTTATTCTATAAAATATCTCGTTTGGACAAAACTGTTTTATAATTTTAGTATGCTTTATAATAGTATAGTCTTCATAATCTTATCGTCCAGTATTACCAATTGCACGTCGAATACGTGTACGTTTACAAACAAAATAATTCAAAAAAATACTTAATCGCTCTGACGCTCTACATATGTGGACTAATCCGAAGTTATATCGTGTGTGTGTGAATATATGTTCAAAACATATTTAGGATTTTCACATGAACTTATTTTAAGCGTGTGATTGACAGCCTCCTGCAAGTGACTTGCACAAGCAAACAAAGCAATTCGCTAATAATAAGTTCTAAAAACTTCAAATTTCAATACTTGTTGGTGTGTAAATAGAGTGCATCATATAATCATACACAGTAAACCCCTTTTTATATTTCAGTGCTATTTTACAAAAATAGCTCAACCTTTCCTGTAATCGATTAATCGATATTTGATTATTCTTTAATCGGATGTTATACTTGCTCGTCTTACCAACAAATCCTAACCATGAAACATATGTTTTACTAATCGCATTTTAATTTATTATACAAGTAGAACAAACATCTGTTTTCCTTAATTTTCTTAAAAAAGTATTTGAGCATAACCATTACACGCAGAGATAAGATATAAGTACAATGCAAAGAGAAAGTTGCATGGTTTCGTGTGTTTTTTTTGCAGCGAGGAATCCAACGTGTAATGAAGTTTAGTTTTTTGTCATATAAAAATAAGCCCTACTACTATTAACTAGGGCTCGACGATCTGAATGATTGTGCATATCTCCTCTGCTTACCTATACAGAGTTCGGAGGAAATTCATGCTTTCTCCGTTATGTTTTATTTTTGGTATTCGGAATTCAGCGTTCAGAGGGAGGACACGAACAATTTGATTTATTACCGTGGAAGAAAGGATTCTTATTGCTGGAATCAGGGCTACTTAAGCACACTTTCCAATCTTGCAATCTTCTGATTTCTCCACTTTTCTTATTCTCCAATTCTCCTCGGCACACAGCTGCCGTCGTCGTGTTAAGCTGCGTCATTACTACATAACGTTGCCCATATAATTCTGCAATGGTGGCCTATTGGCTTGATTGCAATTTCAATTTGCCTTTCTCAGATTAGGAAAAGTTGGTTAGCTGGCTGTGGTTGTTGTGTTGTAAGTGGACTTGTTTTCATTTTCTGCATGCATGCAACAATAAAGTGGAATTAATGCTGCTCATTCGCTAGCTCTACTTCCAATATTGCATGTCGTAGCACACAAGGAGGAAACATTACACAGCAGACCAGTATTTATCCCTAAGGTTGAGTCTACCTTTGATTGAATGAGGGTCTCCTGACCTTAGGACCATGGACCGGATGTTAAGTGATTGTACGACAACCAGACGTGATTAATTTGAGGAGAAAGTTGGATAAATCAGTTTTCACTTTCTAAAAATATTTTTAAAACTCTTTTTGAATTTCTTACTTAGATCTACTTTGATAACAGGCAAGAAGGTATTTTTTGCGATTATAAAAGAATATGTGATTAGAGGTTGCTTATATGTCGTATGTGAGAAATCATCATACTTGGAAAAGTATTCTACAAGATATTATTCTGTCGTGTGCTCTTGTGTGCTTTTATCTCTGTTATCTCGATGGTTGGCAGATCGAGGTGTAGCTTAGAAAGTTGGCATGAGGTCGTCTCGCATCACAGCAAGCGGTGGTGGTGGTGGTATCGGGGAGGTGAAGTAGCGGTAATGATGATGACGATAATGGAGAAAGTATTAAACTCTCTTTGAAACTATGTACCACACATTACATCCACTGCTGCATTCTATTTACGTACTTTGGTGCTGAGCAATTTCTTGGGGGCTCCAAGTGTGTGGTTGGGTGACCTTCCATATTATGTCGTGTGTGTTCTTTCTCCTCCTCGTCTACTGCTCCTTTCCCAAAGTCCCTGCCTCCATGTGTGGTAGTTGGATGCAGAAGGGCACCATTATTACGGGACGGCGGCGAGAGAAAGTTAACCTCCATCAAGACGACCCATTAGCGTCGCCCATAAATTGATTTAGAGACGGGTTGTCCCATTTTCTTTGAATAAAAGACAACTTTTATGTGTATTAAGTACACTCGCCGATATTTCTTTAGAATTTTACAAGGAGGATTCTCATAAAACTTTTACCTTTCCTTTTACCCATGCACTTATCGTGTTCTTTCTGACAGCATTCCTTTTCTAAAACACCACCTTGTTCATTCATTTTATTTTTTACATCATAATATCTACCTTGCTAAGTCTATCGCAAAACATCTATATGCTTAATCAAATACGACCGAAGAGAGCTTTAATTCGGATTTGATTTTGAAAGCTGTTGGCATTTATTCGTTGGCCCGAATAAATAACTATTAGAGGCGATATTGCTGGTGAATTGTACAAATTGGTCAACTGAAGAGCCAATATCACTACTATCATCACTGTTGTCAGAAAAATTGAACGCTTTGTTTGCGCTGCGCACTCATTCGCATTTGGCAGAATCAAATTATTCAAACGCTTAAATAATTGTCACTGTGCTGCAGTCAATTTGTTGAAATGTATGGTGTTAAACTTGTTATATCGATTTCCCGAAAAATAAGCTAACGATTTTGACAATCTACTCGTGAGCATCTAAATACATTTGGGTGATTGGGTATGGGCTACTGCAGTCATGTGTATCTACACACGTAAAATATTAAGTATTTTAAGTGTTTGTCGCTGAAAAGATCGTATTCCACAAGAGAAATTAACTGTAAAAAGTGCAGAGGCTATAGCTTGTACCGAAAAAGGTAACGGAATTTATTGGTCCTAATTTTAAATACGAGAATTTATAGTAGAAAAATGTATGAATAATCATCAATCACTAGTTGATGTGACCCGTGATGTGCAATATGTATAAAGATCTATGATGCGACCAATCACTTACAACTAGGAAATACCAACAACAATAAAGTAGGTAGGAAATAGTTTTGTAAAGCATGCAGAATTATTTATCGCTTTTAATACTTTCATGACTCATTGGGTGCTGCTAAATAAATCCACAAAGTATTCAGTATTTATAGCAAATTTAAATGGCCAAGTCTCTGACACTGAAATGTACGTGATTGCCAACAAAGTGTATCCGAATCTATTGGTTGTTCTAAACTGTGCAACAGTCATTAAATTAAAGCAGAGACCATGGAGGAGGAAGAGGAATGTGTAAAGGTTGACATTATCCACTTCCGTCTCTCCAGCCAAGCTCTGTGTCGACAAAGAAGTAAAATAAAATCCATTTAATTTGGCACACTCTATCCAGAACTAAATCCATTTCATTCAAACTAACCAACTCACCAGCCAATAGCAGTATCCATGTACATACAGTGCATATAGCGACGAATTGAGTGGATCCGATCCACTTCCAGTTCCGTCGTCGTCGTTTTTTTTTATTTCATTGGTGACGACGATTAATTCTACGAGAGAATAAGCAACATGAAAGACTAACTTTTTTTCGTTTTTTTGAATCTCCTCTGTAAATCTGAACTAATTCATGTCCGTAATTTATTCGAGTTCCGGATTAAGTTGCTGCCACTGGTGCACTAGCAATAATACGCAATGTAATCTATTACTCGCTCGAGTCAAGTCGATCCATTCATTTTCTTTCTTTGATATCATTCACTCCCCTCCAATGTAAATTTGGCAATTTCGTGGATCCTATCCTGTAGTTGGCTTGGAGGAAGGAGATTTTCCGAGTCCCTGTTCAAGGGTAGCAGACAAAAAGTTCATCTTTCTTCACTCTTAAGCAGTGTGGAGAAGAGGAGTGAATTGCACTCGAGTCCATTATTGTATTTAAATTCGTGAGGCTAATTCCATACCGAATTGTTGACTGGGACTTAATCGGATTTGGATGGAATGATAGGAAAAGCTTTTTATCTTTTGTCTTCTTCTTTCTAATTTTAATTCTCAACTATACAGTGACGCAATTTCGGGAAACAGATTATCTGCTTACTCTTTATCTGGCAATGAAGTGCATGTGAGAAGATTTAGACACAGCAGCTCTCAAGTATTCTCAAGATATACTACACTCTTGATCCAATCTCTGGAAAAAAATTAAAACATGGCAAATAAATTCAGGCGAGCTCGTATGTCTGTCTGTCTTATTAAAAAACTGAGTGATGGAACCAGAAGGAGCGACAGTTGACAATAATATTGTTATTTGGACTGGAATTCTAAAAGAACTGGAAGGAGTATGGAAAAGGGTTCTCAGAAAGTAGGGTGTGCGATATTTGATATGAATTTGTTATGAAATTGGATACCAGTATTGCTTTCTATACTTTCTAGCCAGTCAACTATGTGGCAAGGGGACGAGTACAAATGCAAAAGCTGCTTTTGTTTATTTAACATCTTGCATCATGCATATGAAAGTTCAGCCGCTTCTTCTTCTTCTTATTCTAAGGAACAGTTTAACTTCTACTGGGTTCCATTTAGGGTTTGCTATCCTACTTTCATGGATATTAAAAATTAAGGAGATGAGAAAGTTTAAAGAATGGAATTGTGCCACCGCCTTACCTTCTACCTACATTCCCATTCTCGAAGCAGCTTATTCATTCCAATATCCATTTGTTTCAAGTGCATATTATTTTCTCCGGAGCTCAAGATCGAAAAAATAAGAAAAACCTACTGTTACAGCTAAATATGTGTAGCCCGAACCAGGATTTGGTTGTTTTATACTACATAATATTTGTCATTTATGGTTTACTGCACTCCTCGAGTGCATGAATACTATTTTGTGGTTAAAATACTCGTGAAAATTTGTAAAAAATTTCAAATTATTTGACAGCAAATTTTCAAGCCTAAATTAGCATTTTGTTATTTCTTCATATTTGCTAATTATCAAAATTTTCAGCTCAATTTAACCACTTTAAAAAATTGGTATAGCTCACACTTATCAATATACCACAAGCTGAAAATGTTTCTAATTTGGCTTTACTTCGACACATAGAAGTCTTGGCAATCACCATCTCAAGTTTCTGTTTATGGCAGATAGGACCCGTCTCACTCGTCATGAATTCCAACTTTGAAATATATGTATTTGTATTTTTGATGTACATGTTTCTACAAAATTCATCGTTATTGTGTTATCGAAAGACAGACAGACGATCACAACGACACACTAGCACCACTTCGGGTAAGAAGGTAAATTGAATTCTATATTCAAGCCAGAGCACAGTACCAACCAACCAAGAACGGGAGATTTATGCTTTACTTTCTTCGTTCATTGTATTGTTCAGTGTATTATGAAACCAGAGTTGCACAATATGGATACACAATTGGATTGGATATCCAATTTGTTGTTGGTCTTTCATACACCCATGCGTTGTACTTACGCCTCCTTATGCAAGTTTCTGATTTATTGATGTGGATTCAGAACTCAAACTGCATATCATCTACATATTCATATTTCATGGAATGATATGAAACCTATACTGCGATGCTAACTACAAATATTGTACTAAATATTTTTGCGTTCCAACTGATAAATATTTTGGCACTTCTTCAGCTTGTATTGTCATTTATGTGTTTACATCATTTACCAATAGTATTACTATAAACTACATACTTAAGATAAGTAGTCTATCTGCGGCTGTTGGGTAAACTAACAATGCTGAGTTTCCACTCTCCAAGAATGACTTTACATAAGTGCATCACAAAAGAAAAGAACATCAAGAACATCAACTTAAAGTTGTCATCCATTCGCCACTTTACTTCTCCGCTCAGCACCGAAATCTAGTGTGTCTCTTCATGTCAAACACATTACTCATGCATACATTATGACACGTGCTATGCGCGTCAATATTTGGAGATGAGATGCCTTTTCATTAAATCCTTTCTTTCGTTCATTCCCAAGCTGGAGTGTTTTTTCATTGTACAGGAAAAGCAAAATAATCCCAAAAATTGTGTTATAGAAATCTGGCGAGAATGCTCATATTGACACTAAATGAATAGCCTTCTGTCTTAGTACCGACGTTCGATTTCATCTGTGGGAAAATGCGTGACGAATTCGAAGGAAACGCGATATGCGAATCGATCAGTGAAATATGTATGGATTAGTAAAGGATTTACGTAAGTAATCAGTTATTGTCAATCTGTTGAGTTACAGAAGCCTTCTTTTGCATGAGAAGACAAATTATTTACTTGCATTGAAAAGCAAAATAACCAAAATTGTTGTTGCTGAAGACAATTCAATGTCAATTTGATGTCTACTTAAATATTTTAAAAGTAACAGAAGCTCTCAATTCTATAAATTCTTGTCTACTTTTGATATTTCGAGTCCATCAACTGCTGCCTGCTGTGATTTTAGATTTATAAAGAAATGTCAACAAATTTCAAAACACTTGGAGCAACGAATTCTGCGAAAAGGAAGTTATTGTTCCTGGTAAGAACACATCCGATTCGGAGGCTACTGCTTACTTATTGTTATTTCCATCTTACTTGACGCAAGAATCACCCTTCAGGACACCTCGTAGTATATGTTTATGTTGCGTATGACTCTTCTTTGCTGGAAGTTGGCTGCATGACCAGCGTACCAAAAGAGAAAGTTGGGAGTTCTCAGTTTGTTGTTTGTTTGATTTCCTTGTCAATCTCATCATTTTGCGCTTCGAGCTATGTCACATTTCGAATGACATTGCGGTATTGTTGTTCGGCTCAGATTTCTGGGAATGGTTGAATGATCTGGATCTAATCGTTGTCTCGCCTTTCGTTGATATTTTATGCCTTTGTTTTTGTCTGTGAATTGCAAAACCCCATGAAAGGAAATGTACATATAGGGTTTCATCTTCAAAATACTTCAAAGACCAACAAAATAGAATTCGAAAATTGTGAAAGCTGGAAAAACTAAACTAATTAAACATTCTTCACTTCAGTCTTAATAAAACTTTTCCCCGTCAGTTTTGAGATATGTATTTTATAAAAGCCTGAGGAATTTTTATGCGGATTTTCTCCACAATCCCGAAGGTCAGCCCTAGCACAAAGTAATAAAAGTTTTGAATGGGTTGGGTCTATGTTGGTTGGTCTGGCTGACTTGCTTATTTGGACGACAATATTCAGATGGAAAGGCATTCAATGTTTTCTCTCCGTCTTGCGAAGGTTCTTCTCTTTCTATTGTGTCGTGGATGGATTTGTTGAGCGTTCATCTTTGTCGTCGTCGTTTGTTCCACCCTTGGTTTCGTTTGATATATAGTCCTCGAGCGAGGAGTCGTGGTGGTGGCGGCGGAGAAAGTGGGCTGAGATTTGACACTGAGAAACAGGGAGATGACAGTTCCGTTTCACTTGGACTTGTCGTAGATTCTACTTTACTTTTATAAAATATATTATAAAAGTAAATGATGATATTGAAATATTGTGATGACACACTTTCATCTCAACAGGATGAAATGACGCCTGTGAGCAAAAACTTGGCTATTTTCATTTCCATTTCGTTTATCTTGTGCCAAAGTATTCGAGACACGGTGGAGATTCTGCACATTCTTCTCTCCATCTCGTCGAGACGACTCAAGGGATTAGTTGCGAGGGAGAGAGTTTACATGATGCTCTGTTGATGTTGTGCATTGTCCTGTTGTTCTTTCCAACAACACTGCGGATGTAGTGATGTATTATTTTGTTGTAGTAGTTGCCTGGTTGAGACGAAGGAAGCGTCGGTAGCAGAACTCCTACGTACGTACGAGTTCTGCAGTCTTGGATCGGGCGGGGTAGCGGATAAAGATAAGATATTTATCTTTATACTTGCTTAAAGACTCGCTTCACATTTATGTACATTACTTATTCCATTATTATTGCGGATGTTGGAACTTTCTCTGATTTTGATAAATTGCATTAATTTGGAGTGCTGGCTCTCAATCTCAATATTTTTATGAGCCTTTTATCATAGACAACCCACTAAGGTTAATGACCGTCTGCCCAGAAAAATAGAACAGAGGAAACATGATCCGGTAACTCTAACCAAACTAAAATATTAAATTACCTTCGCATCTTATTTACTTCCGCACCAAGCCCTCATCACTTGCTCCTGGATGATGTTCAGCTTATATTTTAACAATGAAAAAACATATCCTGGCAATATGCGGGTTGGTATTTTGGTAGATTTTCGATGTAAGACAGAGGTTGAATGTTTCTATGTGCGTAGCTGTGTCGTTGGTTGTTATATTTATGTACATACATACATTCCTTTATCTCTGCAGTTCATCTTTCACTCCAACTTTTCCATGTTCCGGGTGCAGTTGTTTCGGAGAACATGGATAATTCATGGCATTGTCATTGTCTGTCCAAAAAATAGAAAGATTTTTGAAGGGAAAGCACTTGGTAAATTCTGATGTGCTGACAGAACAAGGATTACATTGGTTTTTGTTTATTATTTATTTTTAGTCTGCACTAGTCTGCAATGAGTGCATCTACCTACTTATGCAGCACAAGTACTCACCTACTGATCCGCATTTTTGTTGCGATTAAAAATGAAATGTAATTCTACAAAAATTTTGTAAGTACTTCAGACTAAAGATGTACTAACTACATATGTGCGAGAACAATCAATTATGCAATCTATCTCTTTCTAAGTGGGCTTACTTGATTGCTGTTTAAGCTTAACAAGCTTAATTAAATATTCCGAGCAAGTAAGAATTCTTAAGTGTATTGAACATTTTTATCATTTTGTCAATAGGGCCGGAGAAAGTTGATGCGTTTTAAATATGTGAGACACAACTCACGAGTTGAAATTTTCTTGTTTTAATGCTTAGGAATATATAGCGGAATCCAAATATTCTAAATACATAAAGTGCTAGTTGAGACACGGGAGAAATCAGCATTTCTAATGTCCATTCCATATATTCAGTAATATTTTGTACAAGCTCGTTTCAAACTTATTATGGCACGAGTCAACAATTACAAACATCATCGTGAGAAATTCCATAAAGACAATAATTTAAGATTTTTTCCTTGGTGCATGAAGAGCTGCAAAATGAGAGCTCTTCTACTCTTTTTTAATAACAAGAGAGATAACGAGAAAATACCCATAGATGTAAAAACAGGAAAAGTTTTCACAAGACAAACCCTTCTCCTACTCATCATCGTTTTTATCATTAAATGGAAAGTTTTCTTTGTTCGTTTGTACACTGCACAGTAGCATCATATGTACATACTTCTGTAGCAACTCTTGTACACAGAGCAATATTGCTGCTGCCTCTTCCTAATTATACACGAATGACAATGGAGCAGGAAGGAGATGAGTAGGGTTGGACGACGACGACGATGTTGTCGGGTTTGTGAGAACATGCGGAGGGAGAAGAAGTAATTTATGCGGTGCAGAATAATAATTGTTGGAATGGAAAAGAAGATTGTGGTTAGTCCTCTCGCATTCAAAGTTTGTGCTCTTAATAAGAATTGAAAATTAGAATGCAGATGCACCCGACTCTGGAAGTGCAATGGCAATACATCTAGTCGCGTGTCAATGTCATTAAAATATCGTGGTCGCGGGAGGGGGTTGATTTAGCTCCTGCTGCTGCCTTGGTACACGCATGCCGAGGAAAAAGTGTTGGCGAGGGAGGATTTTGTGTTACTTCTTTTAATTTCATACGGGTTGATGACGGTGGGAAAAATGCCTATTGCCATTAGAAAAAAAGGAACGAATCTCGGAATTAAATTTATCAGACTCACATTCGTACTTGTTCAGGGGGATTTTCTCGCAAAAGAAATGAAAAACTGGACACATTAATACTAGAAACAAGTAAACGCTCTGGGTGGATGTTCAAGTCTACATTCATGTGTTTGTAGATAAATCTTGGTATGAAGAGAGTAACTTTTAATCCGAGGAGGGATGGTCTTCTACATACATCTCGCCGTCCTTTTGGCTTTGACTCTGGAGCAGCTTTGCTTTTACTTGGGTATCTGCTGCAAATGTTAAATAAAAGTTTCCATTTTTCACTCCCAAGATTAATTATAAAGACGAGTTAAAACCGAGGACGACAGCTATCAGAACAAATCCTTTGGTCTTTTTCTTGGTGGGAAGACACATGAGATTTTTTCCTCCTACTAAAGAAAAGAAAGGCGGATTTTCTTAAGAGTCAGAAGATAAAGAACGTGCAAGCCGAGAACATTGCACTGAAGGAAGAAAAGTTTTGGCTTTGGTTCTTCCCTTCTTGCTTTTCCTTTTGTTAAATAGTTGGGCAAGAATACACAGTGTTTAATTTTATGGGTTATTATATTTTACGTACATACTTAGGCCTATTCTAACCAGCCATGTAAGTAGTTACAGATTGTAATGCACCCATGATGCAATAGTCATTAATTAAAGTGTAATCGATTTCCTTTGATCTCTATGCACAGCAAAATAATGTTGGGAACGTGATCTTGTCTCATCAACCAAGTAATTCTGACTCGAATCAGCACTTTTTTATTCCTCGGGCGACTGGTGAAAGTTGCAGTGAAATTCTACTCGTATGACGCAAGCCGATGAGATCCAGTCGGCGGATTCATCTTTGTCAGGTGGAGGGTGAGAGAAGGAGAAAGAAATCGTGATGGAGGTAGACTTGGTTGGTTGGTGCTCCTGTGTGTGCAGGGGGATCGTCAGAAATTGGTTCTTGGCAAGGTAGAGCAAATATCTGTACTGTCTCTGTCCTGGCTGGTGGTTGGAGTAACAAAGTGTCCAATCGAATGTCGGTAATGTGGACGATGGTCCCTTATCATCATTATAATTGGAAGAGGAGGACGGGAAGCGAATGATGTGGATGTGCTGGTATTATTTATAGTAAGCTGCTGGGTAAGATAGATTGGCTCCGAACATTGGGAGACACTCTGCCATAATAAATTGTGAGCTTTTCCTTTCCCCGGCACCAACACCCTCCGTCCTGCCGATATTCCCACCCAAGAGAGCAATGCATCGGAAGGAAGCTTGTCTGCCTGCTTTGGGGAATCACTGTGTAGGTATTATTGAACTAGTTAGTCCCCTGCTCCCAGATGTACCAAGTAATTACGTACGAGTGTTGGGTTTCATTGTCTAACCTGTAGTCCCCAAAATATGCCGGCTATCCTTCTCCGTCGTGTTCCTATAGGCTCGTGCTCCCAGAGATATTTTGAAACGCGTTTCCAAATTTCATCTTGGAATTTCATCACCAGCCTTCCGCTGCATTAAGCTCGTGGTTTCATGTTTAAATGTCACTTTCCCCACAAAATCAGTGCATTTCCCCTTTTGAATTTAGCTCATCAGAATCATCACCAAGTGCGGGAGAGGAGGGTTTCTAGTTAATCATGTATATGCACAGAGATCACTTCCCTTCCTTTGCTCCGGGCGTGTAGAAGTTCAATTATAGCAAATGAAATAATAATATTTGTGAGGTGGCATCACCAACACGTCGCAGATAAGACAAAGGTTAAGGTTGGGGAGTCCACTGTCGGGAATTTCCACCAACTATACGGCCACCAACTTGTGTATATATTGAGCAAACCACTATGAATCTTGCCTCCTCATGCTTCTCCTCTTTATTTATTTCTCTCCATCTCCAGCCACCCTCAAATATATTTAATAACAAAAGAGAAAGTTTCACTTGATCCAGATCTGATTTTGCTCGCTCATTATAAATTTGGAGTTCTGAAGCAAGCACAAAACTTGGAGTGTGGGTGAGGCGAGATTGTGAAATGTGCAAATCACTAAACGATTGTTGCCAGCTCTTTCCTTAATTTGTTCTTGGAATCTCTGAACTTTGACGCAATTAGATTCTGCAGAATTTATCCAGCTCCTATGTACTGCGCTAAATACATACTGCATCTTGGCTGCTCCATCTGGGGCGCAGAATATCTGTTCAAATTTATTACAAGGTGTTTGCCCAGTTTCAGATATGCCCTACAAAAATGTCCTTCTTCAAACAAAGTTGTCACATAACTGGGCCAATTTGAATTTGTAATTTGAGAA
Organism: Folsomia candida; assembly: GCF_002217175.1. Taxonomy (NCBI): domain Eukaryota; kingdom Metazoa; phylum Arthropoda; class Collembola; order Entomobryomorpha; family Isotomidae; genus Folsomia; species Folsomia candida. Next base: position 19,339,269 of record NW_019091193.1, on the reverse strand, counting down.
AGTTTGATTTTATGCAAATACATTATCGGCAGTTCGGTTTTGCTAAAGTTACGACATACGCCAATATTTAAATTGAAACCCAGTAACTCAAACCATCCGCAGATGACGATAACAAAGGAAAAAAATCCTTGCTGATAATGCGTTATGAGTTTTAGAAGTTAGTAGCAGCCTGGTCAGAATTCATGCAATTTTAAACGTGCATATTTTGCATTGCGTAAATATGTATCGCTCCTAACTCGTCCTCGCGTGGTGTGATTTACTCTGGTTGGATTGGCAAGCCGAAATTTGTTGCGGTCCGTTTGGTTCACCGTTCGTTTTCCAAAATAAATCTGAGGCTGGCGAGTGAGTGAATGAAGAGAGGAATGAGCCTTCCGTTTTCTGCCTCCCTTTTATATTTCACGTTTGAGTTAGAGTATAACTTTCACCACAGCGAAGATGAGGAGATGGTAAAGTGTCTCTGCAGTACACACGCCGTGGTGGAGTTGAGTGAATGAAAAGAGTGGCGAGGAAAGATGAAATGGAAGCTATATTTAGCCGGAATAGGTTGAGTTGTCTACAGGGGCTGGTCGGAGAATGGGTATAATATTAGTTTGTCACAAATGGAGGTCTGTCAACCATGCTCAATATCATCTTTTAACCAAATCCCATATTATTACTTTGCTGAATTGGTTCTGTTGAGGTTTGGTCTAGGTGACTGCATGGATGCCTTGGTGAGATTTTGGTTTGTCTTGAGCTGACGTTCAGCCCGTCCCATCCCGTGCTACACAAATCATTCTTTCTCCCGCTCCTTCTGCCTCAAAACATTCCCCTTTTTGCAAAATCATGAATTCCTCTCCTCCCGTGGAAAACATCTTTCCTTGCTTCGACTGACTTGAAACAAAATGAAATTTCTCCTTCATTTAAACGCTTACACGTAAACCTCACTAAATTGAAATTCTTGGCTTCGTTTTTATGCTAAGACATCATCATGCCTCTGCACGCTCCAAATTCTTGAATGGATTGACGGAAAATAACCTTGAGTTTTTAGTGGGGGTACAACAATGCACCAAACCAAAGTGAAAGTTTCCATCTAATCCGTCAATCCCAAGTTAAACCGTTCGTTCTACAAATAATATAAAAAACCTTGCTTGGAAGGAAGGAAACTCGGGAAGAAAAAAAAAACTTTGTTTAGTTTGAGTTTGTTGGCATTCGATTCGATTCTTCTCAACTTTAACACGGGCGAAGGAAGGATCATTATTACCTCCCTGGAGTGGAGAGAAGGAGGAAAGGACAGGAGCAGCAGAGCTGTTTGTTTAGGAGCTGCGGTGTGCCATTCATTCGGAAAGTTCAATGGAATTCAAAAAAGTGCCCGATTGAACGCAAAAAGGGTTTCGTGCGCATATATCGTATCTTATCTCAAAACATTTATGCTGACTTTTCAATCCTCGTCAGACCAAGAAGATCACCACAAAACGAAGCCAGGAACTCGCTTGCTCTCCTATGAATTTCTATTTCAGAGTTGCTGTTGTTGTTTTTGTTTATGGTGGTGACCTGGGGCATTGCATAGGATTAGGCAAGGACGTTTCGCGTGGGTGGATGGGCAGGAGTTTCCACGACGTACCTTTTGTTTAGGTTATTAAAAAGTCGAGAAGGAGAAAATGTGTTCAACTGTTAACTTGAACCGCACCTTGTGTTTTGCATGCAGTTAAGCAACGTCTCTGTATATTCTTCCGAATTTTAAATTCGTTGTCTTTTGTAAAAGGATATGCGAGTAGTAGGGAATCACGCACATTTTGAGCCATATATTCGGTTGTCCAACAACTCCTCAGCCTACTGATTTCACAACTTTACTCCCGTTTAGTATAATACTAAATTAGCGTGCAGGAATAAATCTTTGGCTTTTCAGCGTTTGACTTTTCAGCATTGGGCTCAGGTGAGATGGAGTCGTTCCCGCAATGGAAAACTGGATAATATTTAGTTTAACTTTGCATTCTAGTACAACTATTGACGATGACACATGCATGCATGAAGTATTTTCCATAAATTGTTCTAGTAAAAGTATCGCAATGCTCTAACCATATTAAATTGAAGCAATATATTTATAGCTAAGTGGCAGTGTCATGCACCCTTTGCTGAAGTGGGAAGCACACTCAGGTGATGATTTAAAAGTGCTTTTAGATTATTAAAAATTGTTGGCATTGTTGAGATTTTTTGTGCGCATAAGTAGAAAGTCATAAAATGATACTGGCAAGAGAGTCTTTTCCAGAAAATGGAATAGATACTGAGGAATTATGAGATGAAGTGAGATTTGTGAAAGATGAATCCCATTATGAATAAGTTCACTGAACATGCAGTCGTCTTCAAGATGTCGTAAGTCTGTAATATATTTAGTCTTTGACGACTTTGGTTGCTCGGTTCACGTCGACATGTAAAGATCTATGCTGCTAAGCTCTATGTGTAGGTAAGAAGTTTCCTCTTCTTCAAATAAGAAGACTGGTGAGATGAGAATAGGAAGCTCATATTACCCTTTCCCATCTACTTTCCTCTGATGACGGTGCCTGCCAGGCTACAAAAAACTATGGTGTGTCCATATCAGCACAAAAAGCTATGGAAAAACGATTAGTTTTTGAGAGGAAAGGAAATGTTCATCATCATTATCGTGCGAGTAGAATATGAAATATAGCATATCAACGTCTTCCTCTTGACATTTGATATATTTTATATAAGAAAGGAAATTTTGTTCTCTCAGAGCTATTCCCCAACCGACTTTAATGGTTACATCATTTAGGAGCTCTGAGGAACTTTCTCTGTGCTCTGTCTCAGTTTTTTTAAAGAATAAGAAGTCAAACTAGTTCAACGTCTGATTCATTTCTGGTTTTAGTTTACGGTCAGGCTCAGTTCTAGCAGGTACAATACACACGCATAATGGGCCCTTTGAATCCGGAGCTAAACTACCAAATGCCATCATTGTCCTTTCTCTTGTTGATGTTCATTGTTCCACGTGCTGGTTAACTCAAATCTGTATTTTAAGCAGACAGCAGCGGTTGCAGGATGATGATAGGGCTACTTTGGTAATCACCCTATGCATCATGCTATAATACAATGCCAATACTTTCACCAAAGGAACATCCTTTAGTTGCAAAGTTTGTATCTAAGGCCACTTCATCATTAACTTTCCATCACAATGGGGGCTGACTGACTACTTGGGTATGACCTGGTTGTGTAATTGCATCGCATAATGTTGTCTTGTGCACAGTGTGGTCTGGACTGGAGTGAAGAGCAAGTCAAATCTGCTCCATCATACAAAGGGCTGACCATGCTGGAGAAAGCTTTCAGTGATATTTGTGCTTGAAAGGGCGTACTAAATTATGCAGTGTGTACACAGCCGGTTCGTTACACTTCCACTGGTGAAATGGAAGGTCATCATCATCCCGAGCTTGGGCATGGCACGGCAGAGAAAGTATTGACTCAATTCTACCGGTTGGTTGACTGCAGTCGTGAAATAAACGACTCTCATCATTTCCATTTCCCAACTTGGATAGACATGTCCCGCATTACATGTCGGAAACATGCAAATGAATGAACCAGACTATGAGCCTCGCACTTGTTTCTCTACTCGTTTGCTAATTCTGTAAAGTTAATGTACTGCCCGCTTACAAAGGTAATGAGTTCTAAAAGACTCCCAGGCAAGGTAGATCAAAGCTTCAAAGGCTAAATTATTAGTAGGAAAGAAGAAGCTCATAATGTCCTCTGATTCTGGCGGTGCAAACTACATAGCCAGGAGGAGGAGTGGTGGTGGAAAGAAATAAGATACCGACCGATAATGTGCCCATGTAAATAGGTTATTATGAAGGTTTACAGACGTTGATAAGTGGATAAATTTAAATTCAGGTTATTTTGTGAAGGAGGTAAGAACTGGATGTGTGTCTCTCTTCTGTCTAATTGAGATTGGAAGTCATAAAATATTTTAGCCCTTGACGACAACGATGACGACGAATTTGCTCTAATCCTCTGACTGAATTTGTGAGCTGTGCAACAAAGTGTGAATTGCCATCCTTTTTCATCTGATCCCCAGGCAATATTCCTATTATGATAATATGCGCAAGGTTAGGTTTATATCACATAACATCTTCAACACTCTCCTCCTCCTGGAAGGAAACGTCGAGTAAAACGAAGTTAAAGCTTGTCTTTAGGGACTTTTCATCATAATCATCATCATCATCACCGACGACGGATTACGTAATCAACCAGGGTGTGTAAAACTAAATTATGTACATGGTTGGTGCAAATAAATGCAAGAAACGTGTGATTTTTTGTAATAATTCGACCTGATTAGATGTTTTAAGATATTCAAGGTTATTTTGTTTTAATATAAGGGGAACCCCTCGTTGATTGAGACGCATAAATACTTTCCCCTTGGAAAGAAAGTTGGCGAACTGTTGTATGTATTTCGGCTGGTAATGAACGAGGCGAAACGGCAGCGACGATCTGTTTTTGAAGTACCATGGTCCTAATTAGGATTTAATTTTTCTTTGACCAATCCTTATTAACCCTCGTCCTCACCACTTTCTCTCTTCAGCTGCTTAATTTCTTTGGTTCATAAACTTCGTTGGGAAAGAAGTTTGTTAAAGGTCGACTTTCTCAACTTGAGCTCAACTCAAAATCTAGAATTGAGATTAAATCCCTGAAAACGGGGCGAGTGAAAGGAAAGCTGCGTACCAGGACCATCAATCAACTCATTTGGTTTCGGTTTGTTCATACACAGGAAATTATTGCCTTATACATGTGGCGCAGAATAAATGCATTAAAATCTTGTTATCCGACTTTTGCTCTCTTGGTCGTCATGCTGAGTCAGACTTTATGCAGATCTATCACGCTTCTGAAAATCAAGTCTTAATGGCTTCAGGACTTTGCTTTCGATTGGGCAATGGGTAGAACCACCTTATCTTAACGGAAGGATTAGTTCTGTGACAGGTTAGGCGGTGCCACGGACTGCTGTGACTTGGAGGAGAGGTTCGAAGGAAGGTTGAATAAATGCATTCATAGAGAGAGGTTGGCGATTAGGATTTAATGTGACGCCTTAATAACAAAATTTACTTGAGGCTCCACAACTAAATCCGGTGAAAGTGTTTGAGAGAAATGTCACTCATGTCAATGGCTGCGAAGAATTATTCCGACCGGAAATGAAATTGCGGGCTCTACCAAATGGTGAGTGTCCCCAGTAAATTTCAACGTTTCAACAACTGATGTTCAATCAAGACGAAATTTGCGAACACACGAACAATGCAACCCGCATGCATAGATTTATGCATGTAATCTCCCTCCAACCAACAGCGTAGTGCATGTGCATGTATTTACATAGGTCTTACTAACCGTACTACACACAGGCTCTGGTGTGTGCTCCAAGTCCAGTATTCCATAGGCCATGTGGCACTGCAGTGCTGCTTGTTAGTTGGCATTGGTGATGGTGTTGGTCTCACGGGCGGATTTGGCCTCAGGAGAACGAGTGAAAGTCACACATGGGGACTCCATCCCCTTTGATTTATGAAGATTGATTGCTTCCTTCTACCGACGTAGGTTGCTTAAGCTTTGAATTATGCAAAAGCAGTTTTTGTTTCTTCTCCATCTCAACAAACTGACTGGGTGGGGAGTCTCCCTACCATATGCACACCTACGAAGCAGTAAATTTGCTCACCTCTGGTCCAATTTACATGCTAGTTTATAACTTGAGTTACCTTATCGGTCTCGTAGAAAAGCTTGTAAAGAATTCATGTTTTGTTGCGGTTGATTCCTTGGTTTGTTGTTTGGGTGAAAGTACGGTATGCACAATATGGCTGTCTCATTTACATGCTGACAAGTCGCTCCGCCACCCGGGCTTGACTGCGACTTTACTTGTGATCAAACGCGTTTGCAATATGAAGAGAACATGTGTCATCCTGCCATTCTCTTTACTCTCAAGACTTGACCAATCATGATAAAATTTCAGATATATAAATAACAAACAGTAAACAAATTTAGCTTAGGCTGTAAAAGTGTGTATCCAAATACATCAAAAAAGTTTTCCCTTCAAGTGTCGGACGGTTTATCGGCAGGTTTGGCAACAAATCCTACTTGATGCAATGAAAAAACTAAATGAAACCATGAGCCCTCTGCATATTTCCCTAAACAAGTATACTACGAAAGTAGGAAAACCGAGCCCATAACATTTTTGCTGGTTGGGAAGCGTGGATGGGTGTGGGTGGGCTCTATTCTAAATATGTACGGTTTCGTGTTTACAGTCAATAATTTTGAACTAGTGTAGACAGACATCAACAGCATCAATGACTAATATTAATGTATTTTGTTTCATTTCATTTTCCTTTCGGCGTGGAATCAAAGAGGAATTTTGATGGAACCGGAGCAGCAACATTAGACGGGTTTTTATTCCGTGCAGTTTGAAAGATGGTGACGGCGGTTTGAATTTGAGATGAAATATATTGACGTGTCACCAGGGATTGTGTTCCTTGAACATATTTAGAAGAGGTATGCATGTAGAAAGGTGGAGGTACGGTGTAATCTCGTGTCCTCCCTTTTGTACGCACACACTTGCCTGCTTTCACTCTTGCTGCACTACGGAGGATGATGAGTTGCAAGCGCAACGCCTCCTCTGCTGCTGGAACATGTGTATGTTGTTGTGTGGATGGATTGAGTAGTGTGGTTTTATAGTTTGGTTAGGTGGGAGAGTTGTTTTATGCCTGATATGCCCATAAACTGGAGTATAATTACACCCAGCAGGGTAGGAAATCGATGGTAAGTTTTCTACTAAAATATTAATGATGTCGAATGGTTAATGGTCTCTCTTTATCGGAAAGAGCTTAGATTTCATTCATCTACCCAGCACGAACTCCAACAATGAATTCTACCACTACTATGTCTGTCAGACGTAAAAAAACGGCTTAATTACAACCACCATCATTTCCCCATCGAACCCAAGCACTCTATTTTTCTCCACAAGCTGCAACATCGCTTCTTTAAAGATCTGGTGAAAGTTTGATGAGAGAGGAAGCAAGTAGGTGGCCTACTACCAAGGTTTAATTACTCTTTCCGTTGAAGTGAACCGCCAGTAAAAAAAATAGGATAAATGTTGATGAATTGGAACAAATTATTTGGTCCCCTTCCATGATTACGAATTGATGATCGCGATGTCGAGCAAGTTATTCACAAGGCAAACCAAAATGCTCAATTCTAATGTAACTTTAATTTATTTAGCTGCATTTTTTGCTCATGCAAATAAAGAAGTCGGTTCCACAAAACTTGTGAGTAAATATATAAATGGTTAATTGTATTTTAATGGTGGTAATAATGCCATATCGTTGATCAATAGCAATTTATTCCTTTGTGCGTATACATAGGTTTAAACCTAATGAAAGTGGGAATAAAATGATCAACCTTTAATAACCGATCAATGAACCGAAATTGAGGTTGTCAAGCCTGTCATTACAGCTGCTGATGTCTTATTGTATTCATCATTAACCTTTAGGCAGGGTTAGAAAAAGACTATTTAAATTTCTTACCCTCCATACTTTCCTACTCACAGTGAGGACGGCCCTCAGGTTTCGAGCATGAAAATTAAACCACTCATAACCCCTCAGCCCCCACATGGTAAATGGTACACAAGGAGAACGACCTCCCCGTACTTTCACTCTGGTACTGAATACTTGAGAAGTAATAAATGCCGACTGACAGTATAAGTGGACGTGTGGAGCAGCCACATATAGTTACATATTTAGTGTATTTATGTATGTGTGTAGCTGGCCCGCACCCTTTGTATCATGTTACACACACATTCACCACCGAGGCCAGCCACTAGCATGTTTGGACTCACTGTCCTAATGGTGCCCATGTGCTAAGGTAATATTGCTGCGATATTGATGTTATGGTACGGTTATTGTTATGCTATCAGCCATCAACATCAAGTATACAATTGTGATTGTTTAGTTTGGCATTAGCCGGACTGGCAAGGAACTTCTTTTCTTGAGTAGAAATCTTCCTCTTCAGCTTTCACTCAGAATAATGGAGTTTGACATTCCACATCCTGAGTTTGGCTGGATGACATAGGATAGTCTGCAGTGATGGGACTTTGTGTTGGATGAATGAACGAGTGAGCATGCACCCTACAAAAATCCATAATATCCATGTATTTTCTATTATGCTTGCATTATCATTTTGTTTTGTGAGAGTTCAGTATCCGTTACATATTGCGTGCTCTCTGTCCACGATGTTCTTCGTCTTTGTGGAATTCCATCATTCTTTCTTCCCGACAAACGTGGGTTAAGTCGTGTTGCTGCGGTTGCTGGTCGTTTCTTCGCAAGCTTTTGATGTGAAATGCGACATTCATGATCAATCAGCGTGGTCAACTCTTGTCTAGCATCCAGCCATGTATTATTATTATCATTATTACTACGAAAGTTCCTTGTGCCTTTATTTCCTCTCATTTGTCATATCTATATATCGAATTTTCCCCTCTATCTCCAGATATATGCACAGGCTGGTCTTGCTTTGATTATGCTTAAACTAGCTCGATCACGAGATCACGGCCAACATTAAAGATATTTTTCTCCGGTCAGACTACATAATATTATGTCATCCTTGGCGTACCAAGTTAGTTTAGTTAGCTAAGGAGTTGAGTGACTCAAGCGAATGAGTTTCTTTGAAGTCAGAATACTCATTTCCGCTTTCTCTTTTGCTTTGGATGTGTGTACGACTTGAATTAGTTGCTGAGGGTTGTTATTGTGCGGCAGTGTGTTGTATCTGGATACATAAATGTATACATACAGCAGAACACACGCATATACATATATAGGCGGATTTATTGACTTTGGGTGGTTGGCAGGCACGCGACACGAACATTATTTCGCTGGAGACCTGCATGACTGCACTCTCATGTAATCATTGGTGCACCTCTACGGACGTCCTTGTGCTGTGCCGGCAGTTGGAATTTCTCTCTCCTGTTCTCCCTTGAAGTGGGTGGAGTCCGTCGTGAGTGTTGTAGTTGAACATGGGTTTCGTTTGAAACTGGATATTGATACTTGAACTCAAATGAGTGTGATGATGATGCGAGTTGTACTTCTGTACGAGCATATCGTAGCGAGTGTGTGGTGGGGTGGGGATCTCACATGAATGCACTTCAGAGATTTTCGTGTTAAATTTGTGTTATTATTAAGGTTGCACATGCACTTTTGGAGTTCGTGGCTCTTCTGAATCCGGAAAAGTTTGTAAAAGTATGTATGAAGAATTTTCCTGGAGCATGGTTCATTGGAGTATTTGTTTGACTGCGGTTACATCAAGCGCATTCTCGGTGCTTCACAATGTCGTTGAAATGATGGGTTTCTTTCCACTACAACTGAGTTTGTAATGGCGTGAACTACAGGAAACTCAGATATTCAAAATATGATAGGAAACAAATTATAGTTGTGTTGAATTCATGAACCTGGTTTAGTTTGTTGTATATTAACCGGACAAACCGAAAGGGTAACGCACACAGTTGATTCATACCTTTATATGTAGCTTACGGTAGTGTCAAAAAGCAAAGGATTACTTGATTACTTTCCCAATGAAACAAAATATTCATTCATTCAGGATTTTGGCCAACTAATGATAGTATTCGCCTGGATAAATTTGTTGCCTCCGTGCTTTGTTGGTGTTGCTCTTATTCCTTACAAATTCTTTAATGTTGTGCATGTTTTATTCAGGATTGTGATTGTATAATTTCACGCTTATCATGCTCAGCCGTAGGACTGAGAATTTTAATGCTCGTTCCAATATCAATTGAGCGAAACAGAAATAAAACTGAGCTCATTAGTACCTTGCATGAAATTAATTGAGTGCATTTGTCGATTAATGGAGTCTTATCACTACACGCCCAGCAGTTTAGGTAGCAGCAGCGAAGGTAAAATTAAAATGCAAATGGCAAAGTTAGTTGTCAAGCTTGTCCCGACGTTGTTGCAAGACTCCATTTACGACGTATGCATTGTGAATTGGCTTTGACAACCGATTGAACGAAACTTGTTTTGCACCACTGCTGCTCTGTCCATCGAATTTTCACACAGTAATGACTCTGCATATGAAAGCTGCAAGTGTTATTTATGCATACTTGTATTGCGCGTGTATGTATGTCGCTCTGGACAGCATATTATATGTACATATGCATGTAGGAATCGGTTTACACGTAGGATTGACTTTTCCGTCATATATTCCATTATTTTTTATACAATGGAAAATTCGGAAAATTCTGCTGCTTTCTCTTCCTTATAAATTGTAACATGCGAATTAGGTAAAGCTAAATGAGAGAAAAGCCTGCGGGCAATAACAATGCAAACAAATGCAAAACCAGCAAGCGTCACGGCTTTCCCTTTAACAACGTATTTATGGTACCGTTTCACTTTGTTTTGTTGTTTTGTTCATTTCTTCTTGATTTCTGGTTCCCAACTGGCGAATGTGAAGTGAATGGTGAATTAGGGCGTAATAAACATAACGTACCACACATTAAAGAATTCGGCGGTGTACGTATACGGTCCTTCGTGGGGACTGGGACAGAAGAGCTGTATTGTTCCTTGATGTGTAAGTCAGTGGTGAACAGGCGTTTTGTTTAAAAGGAAATTTCTGTCGTGATCATGATCGTGTATGTTTATTCCGGAGAATGTTTCGTTTCTTTTTGTCAGGAGTGAAATAGAAATACTTTTACTGCTAATGCCCTGCACGAGTACTTTGGGCATTGTTAGCCGCCTAATGCACCACATTTATATTCACAGGCACAACATCCCTAAAACGTAATGGTTACGCGGTTTGTAAAATGAAAGTAACAGTGTTTATTATATATTGTGCAGAATTTTGGATTTATTCCAACGTACAAAACCATCAACCGTAAAAAATACACGCGTGGATATGGACATTTGTGTGTTTGTATATCACAATTGAACGAAATTATTTACTTCTTACACTTCTTACCAAATCAAACTCATTGTTACTGCATTGATTTAACTATTGTATTTGTGAATGCTGATTCTTTGGCTAACGATTGCAATAACTTACTGGCTCCATGCAAATAACTAGCCCAGCATTGTGGTTTTCTGATAAATCAGAGTCAAGTCGATGCAGAGAAACGGGAGTGATTTTCTTGATCCTAGAAAGAAATGGATTGGAGAAAGTCATGAAATAAATTCCCTGGGAAATGGAACACATTTAGTTCCTTGTGTATTTCTTCTAGTACGTGGATCGATTGAAGGGAACGTTATTGTTATCCTTAGCTTTAGTTACCTATACCCTTGTTATCTTCGTCGCAAGTGTGATTATGATGGCGAAAGTTTTAGCTTTCACCAGTTGATTAAAACCATTTCTTTGGTTGCCTCTGTGCCACTGAGGGATTCTACAAAATTGGGGGTGCGAGTGAGTGGAATACGTGTAAGAATTTAGAGTAGAAAAGAAAGTAGCACATGTTGGGAGCGATGACAAATTTTCATCATTTGTCTCAGACTGCTCTTTGTGCCAACAAAACGCAAAGTGCTGTATTTCTTGGAAGCAAAGTTAATATTCAAAATTGAAGAGCGTTGAATTGATTTCAACAGAACGGCTGCAATTTATTTGTCCTGAACCAGGAAACGTGCTTTATACATACATACATACATATACTCACACACAAACGTGTGAAATTTCTCACTTTAATCCATTAGTATATTTTACTAAAAATAATGTTTTTTTTTATTGCAGGTAAGAATCGTCCGTCCTTATATGTCTCCATTCGTAATCCTGAATGTCTGTTTGTTGCTGAAGGTCCACATGTAAAGTATTGTATTGCACACATATTGCATATATTAGTTTTACTAAACTCATATTGCAGTAAGGATGACAAAGAGTCGAGTAAGTTCATGAGTAGAAATTTAATTGACCATGCTGTGAATGGAGTTATATCCATCCATGATGATAGACATACGTATGTTAAGTCAACAAAAGAAGGCATTTTAGCATTTTGGCCGTCGTCGGGTGGATAAAGAAAAAAAAATTCTGCGTTGCCTTTGCGTTTGTATTCATATGAAGTCTTCCGTACTTGGAAGATTTACTCATTTTTATTCCACGAGAAGAAGTGAAAGTCACGCCAAGTAAGTCGTATTCAAATGTGTCGTGTGCGTGTGCTGGTGGTGTGATATTCTCCCCTCAGTCTCCTGTCTATCCCTTTTTGAAAATTTGATACTTCCAAGTCGTACATATTTATATGTGAAACTGCGTGCAGTGCATGTGTGCGCCTCCGGGTTCTATCATCGAATGTCGATATATCGTCCAGCCCCGTATCAAGGAATGTCGATGTCACCTCCGAGTTAGTCAGACTGCTAACCGTGCTAAAACAAAGTTAAATGGTGGATACTCGTCTGCGTCGTGCACTTACTTACTTCACACTTCACACGACCAAATTCTACTTGTTAGTTTAGTTTTAGAGACTGGGAGTGAATACATTTGTTTGGCTTGAGTGAAGTACAGAAAATCCCAGAGGTCCCATTTCAAATGGTCGTCCTTTCTTGGCTGTCCCAGATGTCCAATAGAAAAATACGTATTGCTCTCCACTACGGCTAGCTAAACTCAATTCAAAGGGAAGAGGAAAAGCTGTGGATAGCACATATGTGGGTGGATCGTCAGGAAGTGGTTGTTGGAATGACTTGGCATTTCCCATCCACTGCTTGCCTGCCGTTCAGTATAGCGCCACGACTGGTGGTAGATCTTATAAGTCCATCTCACGCCACACCACACACGAGATCTTTCTGACATTTTATGAATGTCTTTGCACTCCATGCTTTAGGGCGAAAGTTGCAGACCTAACCAAATAACTGCACACAGCAACCAAAAGTCAAATGGAGTCAGCATTGCATCTTATCATCAAATGGTTCACTCGCACCCCCCTCGCCGTCGTTTCTCTCTCCTTCCTTCTGCCAGAGGAGCAGGAGGGTCACATTCGATTCGGACAAATTGTTATACTTTCTCAGACAGAAGAGGAACACAGCCAAAAAGTTTTTAGACGAGCACATGGCACCCAATCGAGTAATAATGCAGTGGTAGTTGGAGTTGTCGTAGTAGTGAATAGTTTGTACTCGAAATTGGTGTTGGGGTTTGTTCAAGAAAAATAGCAGAATGTCACTCAGGTAAATTGCGTCTTAAAGGGAAACTGATATCCCCTCCGCTCTGCTATGCACGGACACAGTTACGAATAAGTCAGAAAGGGGCTTGATTCGCCCAGACTTTGGATTTGGAGGACTTGGTAAATATATTATACGATGAAGGAATGAACAAAGGCGGTAGGCTTTAGGTGCACGTCGCTAGTCGCTTCTCACATATTTCTTATTTACCCCTGCACCCATGCAATAATAAGGAGTACAAGAAATGTCTGGGAGCATAAAGGAAATGAAATGTAGAAATTGTGGAGGAATGTTTTGCAGTGTGGGGAGAAAAGGGAAATAAAGAACGGATCACAAGAGAGAGAGAGAGCCACAGCTTTAGAGTCAATAGTCTGTGAGGAGATGCCGGCTTAGGAAAAATCGGAAAAATTGAGTTTCCATGTTTGTTGAAATGGATTATAAAATTCAGCCAGGCACTCCACTAGCCTGTTTGATACTACGTTATATACTCGTATCTGGTGGCAGTCGGGTACAAGACACACCAGCCAACCTTGTGTGTTTTTTGTTGAAATACCATGAATTTACTTTCTCCGCAGGAAATTCGAGCATGTGACAGTACGAAATCTAAAAACTTTTGCCAGAATCTAAAACTAGTGGAAAGTTACAGAATATGTTTTTGTGGATGGGCTTGCAGTGGTACACACAAGGCTGTTATGCAGGTAGGTGGCTTCTTATTGTGAGCCCACCGTCATCTTGCAAGGGAATAAATGAACTTCTGCTTGGACTGAATAGAGTCATGAAATAATACTACGTTTATTTATACTCTAACTGCTTAAAAAATAGAGATATAGTTTTCTACTTTTACTCGGGCCGTTGGATTAGTTTCATTCAACTTAGAAAAATAAAATAGCCAGATGTTATTCTAAACAGATTTTAATTTGTACAATTTTGATCCACAACGCTTACAAGCTTTGAACGTATTTACCAGTGTAGCTTTAATGAGTTTTAAAAATATTTGTCATGTTAAATCCCACGCACATCATGAATACAATTTTAGTTTATGTTAATAAAATGAGGAGGACGAATGCAAAAGTAATTTTCAAACTAATAACTGTATGGTGGCAGAAGTCCTTTAGATAGCACATGCGGCATAATGTTATATAATGTTGAGATTCTCGCTTGAAGGAACTGTGCCTAGACATTTTTGAGCTAAACTTGGATGACAGGATGGAGAAGAACGTCAAAGTTTTCCAATACTGGGAGTGAGTGAAGTGGGAAGAAGAGAGATTTCCCATTTTTGAATGGATGACCCCCAGTAGACCAAACTTGCTTCCTCAAACATGTTCCAAAACTCAAAAGGTGTCAACTCAACTCACTCATTCAGTGGACCCAAAGAAGAGGGCTGCTGCTCGACCTAATCCGTATATTGCAAATTGCAATGTTCAGAAATATACAGACAAACACATATGCAGGATATTGTTGAATACTTACTGTAACTATATTTGCAAAACTTTATTCGTACAATTTGTACATTGTAACATAACATTGTTTATCCAGAGCACCCCATTGCAAGGGTTTACTTCGAACTATAGTTGTATGTACGTGTCGTTCAGTATTCATACGCCATCGCTAACATTTCCGCACAGATGACAGGTCATCATGTCTAAATTAGTATTGATGTAAAATGAGTCACGACCACGTTCCAACATACACGACCTAAACTAAACATTTCTCTCCGTGCCGTGGAACAAATTATGTCCAGCACTATTCTTTGCGGGCTTACAGAGTTTTATTGTTTAGTAGGTACATATATATGTATAAGGTGATTGGGTAGTCGATGCTGATGGATTTAATAACTGCATAACTAGTGTTACGTATTCTAATAGGAGAAGACTGGGGGCGATAGGTATCTCACTCGTCATCAACTACACGCAGTTCGACTGATTGATATTCTTCTCCTCATTGATTCATAAAGCATGAACGAACAAATTTATAAAACTCGTGCACGAGACCGTACAACTAATTGACTTTGATATAGAAGAATTATTGGACTAATTTTACGAACTATCATTTCCAGTCGTTTACATCCGGCGATGCTTCCTCCCCCATGTAATGACCGTTAACGATGTCCTTAATGAGATGAGTTGGTGGATTAAGTTTTGTAGTTTTGTGCGCTCCTCTCCCCACGGATTGTATGCTCGTGGTTACGTTTAGTGGAAATATGAATCATGGACGGATGAGAATAATTAAATATAATTCACCAAGAAACATTAAACTGTGACTACCAGAAAATGGGTGCTATGTAAAAGTAATTGCGAATATGATGGCTTCATGTCGTTATTCAGAGGATTTTACAATTTCTTTAAAATAACCAATATCATAATAGATAAAATTTATCCGAGTTTCATATGCATTCATCTTGAACTATTTAAATAAATTATAAATGCACTGCCGCTAAACATGGCTTGGTAAGAACTCCTATTTTGCATAAAAAATAAAATATGGTAATGAGTGTACAATTTGTTTCAAAATCCTCAATCCAATTCGATCATCCGGATCTCAAGTGTCGTGCGTCAGTCTAGCTCATCACTGACTGAGTTTCTACTGAAAGTTAGCCCCAGTAATAAGTTAACTGGTGTAATTTTACTTTGCAGCGTTCCGCGTTTTCCTTGTACTTGTCGAAGTTGAAGGTTCATCTGCCTTGACTGACTCAGCCCGGCTGTGGTTGCGTTGAAAGCGTGGAGGTTTTGGAAGGCGAATTTTGTTCAGCTTGGTTAGTTGAGTAGTTGGGATTGGAGAAGTTGAGAGTTGTGACTGGAATAAATAATTATGATGTGATGTGTGTAATGTTGAGTTGAATTGTGTCCTCATCGTCGTCCTCACCCACTTGAACACGCTCTTTTGTCCGGGTCCTCGTTCTCTCTCTCTCTGATTTCTCGTAATGATCCAATCTTGCTTCACTTCCTTGAACCTACCAACTCGTGTTCACACACAAACCAACAACAATTTATTGCGGGATGATGGAATTTCTAAAATCAAATACTGCGTTATTGTTACATTGCAAGTACTAGATTTATAGCAACCCTGCTGCATTTTCTACCACATCAGCATCATTCATTTACCCTGCTTCTTTCTCCTAGCTCTGATATCCAATTTGTCTTCTGTAATAAACCAAAGCATATTTTGTAACATGAAGTAGCACAATTTTGCAAGGATTTGAGACTGAATTGAATTGCTCAATACTATGCTCTCAGCAGTACATTCGAGAATTTTGAGAATTTGAGTTAATACATTTCTGTAGAATTTCAAGTCCTTTCCAAAGTGACAAGTCGACATGGTGTACACGTGACGAGTTTGAAGTTGGAATCTCTCTCTCTTCAGTTGTTTGTGGTTTGTTTCTGAAAGATTTGAATTGCATTTCACTTCTCGAATTCTATCCATACGAAGAATCTCTACGCTGTTCACGAAAGAGAAAAAGTGCTTTTTCTGCTGTGCTTGTTAAAGATTTGGCTTTGGGTTTGAACACGACTATTATTGGATGTTCAAGATTTGAAGATGTTGGTGAAGTATTGACTGACTGACTGACTGAGCCACCAACGCCAGCGTACACAACTCGCCAGCCATATCACCTCCTCATCCCCCCTTTGTCTCCGTGTGCAGGAGAAACAGCATCTCCGAGTCCTGCAGTAGTATTTTCTCAAGAGCTCTCGAGATTTTATCCCGATTTTTTCTAATTCTCCCCTGTATTGTAGGCCTTGTTAGGCTATAGAGCAATATCAGAATGAGAGGAATACTTGGTGGGATTGTGTGTAATATATGTGAAGGCTTTTCGTCATAGGTCTTCTGTATCCGCTCAAGTTCAATTCTCTTGTCAGCAGATCACACTGAAAACGTCACAATTTAATTTTTCCAATGAATCATTAAATCTGACAGAGTATTATTTAAGCTTGATTAAACAAAAAATAATACATCGAAGAGATTTCCTTAATGCCTCGAGCAAGTTATAAATTCGAAATATGTTTGATTTAAAATGGTCCGCATATGCATTTTTGGTCTTACAATGATTATTCATATGATAAACAAAAAATATCAGGCAGTTTCTTGCTGTTATACAGTTTTGATGTAGAACTTACAAAAATTTATGTATTTCGATCTACAATTTAGATGACGAGTCCCCTTTGTTGGCGAACCACTTAATGAAGCAACTCTATTGATCATACAAGCGAGCTTCTACATAATTTTGTTGTATTATTCCATTTTATGTGGTGGTCGTCTATTAATATTCATAGCGAGATGCATTAAGACCAAAGTTGTTAAGCTGAAGGCAGAAGGGCAGTTGTAAATTTGATGAAATTCAAATTTGTAACGTGAAGTGGAAATGGAATTCGGGCTGGGTCCTGTCAGTGGCTTTTGGCTTGCGACTTTATTTTATTAAACACTTAAGGCGAAACGTGTTACAGTCTGAGTTCAAACTATTGACTTTTGGGGATTAATGGTTAAACCTCCGTCCGTGTACTCCTACTTGAGCATGTGATACAACAACAGCAACCTTCTTTACTACTCATTGGAAATTACGACATGCATATGCAGCAGCAAAATATGAAATATTGCTGTTTGGAGGATTTGGAGGACCAGCACATAGATTACATTACTCGTGCACAAAATAAAGAAAAATGCACCATTCCGTATATGCCTTATTTTTTTCTCTTGTTACTTGGTTGGTGTGTATAATGTGGGCAGGGTCCTTGTGCTATTTTGTATTTGCATGTCTTGTCGGTCGGTCGGTCGGTTGGTCGGCATGGCCTGTCTGCATTTTTTACACTAGATTTTTTTTCTTTTATTCCTCCAGCTATAAATCTCATGACAAGGATACACATTTCCATGTTTTCTTCTGCATTTAAAGTTACACGCCTCCAACGACCCTTCTGCGTAAAGGGTACACAATATCGATTAAAACACTAAAAGTTTTCACTTTTATTAACTTGATTTATATTTTGGTTAATATAAAGTACCACCACCAGCACATTTTAATTTCGAAATTTAAGCCATTTCTTCCCTGCATTTTCTCCATGGGGCACACGAGAAATAAATGAGTCAATTGTAAAAACGGGATAGAAACATGTATGCAGTGCAGAGTAGGAGTAGGGCGGAGGGGGGAAAGCAGTCTACACCTTTCTGTGGAAAAATGAAAGTGAGAAGAAGACTGTGTATGGATACCCTCCTCCGATGCAATCAAACCCGTGAGTTGAGTTTTAGAGAAATTTGGAACATTTATTTGTGAAGGGGAATAAAATAATGTTGCGTTGGTGGCGTACGGGTAAAAATAATGGGTTCGGGTGTGGAAATTGGTTTAATTTTGAGATGATGAAAAGCACCATGCCACCCGTCGTAAGATTAAAGCCTTTTGTGGCTGCATGTTGGTAGCGGCGGTGGTTGGTTTGAGGACGCTGTTGAGGTTGGCAATTAAGTTGCTTTTGTGAGACCCTGGTATGATATGATACATACGCAATAAAGCATATTAGGTGAAAATATATCACCCCAAACGTTCTCACCCTGGAGGTTGAAAAAGGAGTAAAAATGTGCTGATATCACTCTCTTTCTCCGCAAACTACTCTATCCTTGTACGTACATGAAAATTGTGCACAAACATCTTTCGTGGGTCTGCAGCCTATGACGTATGTATAATCGACCTGCATAAATGTTAAATATTGATCGAGCCAGTTGGCATGATCCTTAAATTCAAACTTTACGCTTTGCAGAAAATATGTATTACTAGTTACAATGGATGGTGGCGTGTATGTTACAGTATTGATAAGTATTTGGCCCTTGTAGTAAATTCAGTTCCACTTTGAAAATATGTATGACAAAGGACATTATGATTTTCGAAAATAAGAGAAAGAACCGCAAAATCTGTATTTAATTTTTCTCTCTCGCTTCTAAATTAAAAAAACCTTATCGCATATAAGTCATCCTTGCCTTCCTACCTGCTTGCTTGTTTTCTTCCGTTGGTGGAGGAGCAAGCTTTCTCATGGAAATGCCTCGCAGGCGGTGTGTGGAAGCCATCCATTACTTTCACAACAGAAGAGATAGCTTTTTACATTGTGTTCGACTCACATTTGCCTTTCTCGGTCCACATTTTTTTGGGTCTGCATTTTTTACTTTTTGTTAGTCAAGTCGTCGTCTCTATCTTGTTGGACCTGAATGGAACATATGATATGCATGGTGAGGTGAACAGGAGGAGGAGGAGTACTTTTCGGTGGGTCGTGAGTGTTCTTTCTGCAGATAGAAAGGGGATGATAAAGAAGTTGGGGGAGTGAGACAAGGAGTAGCCAGAGGAGAGAAGTCGAATCACTTTTGCGAGTTGGAGGTAAAATATATTCTAAAAATTTGACTGATTTGACTGGTATGTATTTGGGAGACCTCCGCCGTCGTCTCATCGTTTACGCCGATATTGCTATTGGAAAATGAGAGATACAAATTATAACTATTTTCTCTATTGAGAACCATGAAAAAGAATGAATTTAAGAAGATGTTACTCACATTCCAGAGCTAAGAAACCTTGTGTCGGGATCCAATCCGAGATACTCTAACAACTTTTGGCTTGGCGCATCTCTAAAAGAGAAATAATAATTATTATTACAATCCTTGTTTTACCAATTATGATTTATTTGATGGTTTCACTCACCCTGGACGCAGTATTCCGAGTTTGCCAAATTTCTCGTCAAATTCAGTCTTGTGCTGATAAATACGACGCAGTAGAGCTGGCACCCATGGCGTTAATGGATTGGTCTTAAGATGTCGTGATCTCTGTTTGGCCAGTCGATTATATTCTCTATAAAAATACAGACGTCAAATTAATTGTTAACAATCTCCAATCTCTTGAGAGAATTTATTATAATAATGCAACATACCTCAACTGCACGTCATCCAACTCGGCTTTCAACCCAGAGAAGCAGGACAGAAGGGATGGATGGATTCCTGTGCCATCGTCCTTCTTGAACTTAGGTTCCAAAACAGGAACCCATGGGGTAGATGGGCTGACCTTAATATGTTTGGATCTCTGATGGGCCAATCGATTGTATTCCCTACAAAAATAAATGAATAAAATAAATTATTAACAATCTCTTGAGAGAACATAGAATAATGCCAATACTTTATCTCATCCTTATCAAGACCCGTGTATGTCTTTCCCGGGAAGCAAGATATGACGCCCGGATGCACTACCTTTGCCCCTGCTCTTAAAGAATCAACCGTGAGGGTAGGCGTAGTGATGGAGGACGACGATGACGCAGTTGACGGGACAAACCTCTGTCTAGCCTTCAAAAACGGCCTGCAATATTTATAAAAAAACATTTCTCTAATGAGATAAAACTACAATTATTATTTATAAAAAATCATACATACTTTTCCACCATCATCACTGGCTCAGCTGCTGCAGGAAGAGCGTCCAGAATTTGCACTTCTTCATCAGAACTACCGAAATATAATTATATAATTAATTACACCACTAAATTCTCTCAATAGATAGTAATCATAAAAATTTCCTTCAATGAAACTTACTCGACATAACTCGCACCCGAATCGTCAAAAAAACCAGACGACGACGATTCATCACGTCCCCTATCACGAGACTTCTCCCTAAATAAATCAAGAAAAGAAGCAATTAATTTCTCTGCTGAGATAAAAGTTAATATATTCATCAACGACAACAAATTACTTTAATGATTCATCAGGTGTTTCTGGTGGAGGCGCCGCAGCTTCAATTCTCTCCGGAGATGATTCACTAGAACAGAAATAAACAATAAATTATTATGTAGTTTCAATGTAAATGACAATACTTTTTCTGTCAAGAGAGATAGGGTAAGGAAAATAATAATTACTTCTCGGAAGATGATGACAATCTTCTGGCTTTTTGATGGCGGCGACGAAATGCCGAAGTCGATGGAGCTTCATCGTCCGACACATCCAACACCTGCTGCTCGTCTGCAACTTCGTCCGAAGACCTAAATAAATAAAGATTAACAATTGTTGTAATATTATTCACCAAAATTTCTCTCAAGAGATTGACACACACTTGAAAATGACAAATAATAATTACTTACTCTGAAGTAGTGACTACTCTTCTTCGCCGTGGCATATTTAGATTGAATAATTGTTAATTTCAGTTAATTAATTATAAATATTAATCAGACGAGAAAACAGTTTTAATAATTTGCTCCGTGCCTGAGACAGGTTCCGTGTTAGGGTGAGAGTAGCTGATTGCTGGAACGTTTTATCTTACCTTGTGAGATGAACGAAAATGTCTTGTCGAAACTTGTCTCGCTCCCATCTCATGTTGCCTCTCTTCAGAGAATTTCAAAGTTCCAAGTTCAAGATATGATCTCATTTGTGCCCTTCCTGCCCTCAAACCTCAGGATAAGTTCCACTACGACTACTACGCTGGTTCTATTGACCAACGTGAAACTGAATCCTCGCCTTCAATTTTCTTCCTGGGAATTGAATTCATAATCTTATTTTAATCTGGGATGTGCAGCCATGAGCCAACCACAGGCACAATTGGGAATGCAAATGAAAAGGAGGAATCATCTTTATACAGATACAGATATTAAAATGGTTTTGGTACAAACTATGACGTACTAACTTATCACTGGTTGGATGTACTTGCAAATTTCTTCATTTTACTTTTTCTTAGACGGTCTCAATATTTTGGATTTCTTTTCTTATTTTAAAGTAGTTAAAATTAGTTTTAGTGTATCGTTATCGTTTCGTGTATAATATTGAAATTTTGCAGGCAGGCACATAAATAGTGATTACATGTCTATGCATTGTTGCGAGTGAAAGTTAACTTTACGCGTTGAGTGTGCAGTTACTTTTTCAGTCCTTTAACTTTTTACATTTTAGTTCTCCTCGAATTACGAATACAAGTTCTCGCCACGAAATTTAACATTTATAAATTCCATGCAATTCTACCGTGCATTTTGTGTAGAGTAGCAGGAAAGTGGAAAGTTTATCATTTTTCTCACATTTGTCAATTTGGAAAATTTAGTTGCAGATGGAGAAGGGAATTTAGCATTCCGGAACATGACGGGATAATGGAAGTGAGAAGAGAAATGCAAATGGATCAAACCAATTTAAAGAGTGCCAAAAAGTTTCCCCTTATTTTATTTTACTCCTCCTTTCCGACTAAATGCAAGCAATAAGAGCTTCAAAAAGGGGGAAAGCAACGGCCGCCGATGAAGAAATTTTGTCTGTCCTACAATCTCATGAGCACAAGATATGTATATGTCTGTGAGAAATATACGAAATATACGTAGTAAATGCGCGACTTTATTCGTCTCATCTCCTCCCATGTCGTATATTACAGAGATATGCCAGCGCATTTATTTGCGTAGCAAGAAAGCCTGTGAATATTCCCTTTTGGTATCCAGATCGTCTATGGGCAAACACGATTCTATGCATGCACTACGTATTCTTTATCTTGCACTTGTTTCCAAATATTTAAAAAAAAAAGAAAGTCAGCTCTCTATTTTGACACCAGTTTATACACATGTGCATGCGGTTTGGGTGACCCTTTACACCTTAGATTGCATATTTACTACATTTTTTGTGTGGTTTATGCGATGACAGTTTTGAACCTCGTTGTACAAAATGCAAGTTGTTTCTTTCACAGAAATCTCACGGAAGCATTTTTCACGGACGAGTTTATCCTTTCGCCAGCCGTGCCAATGGGCCTTTCAAAATTTCCACTTCACCCTCGTTCCCATTTGAAGGTGGCAAAAGTTCAATACGGTTTAGTGAATAGGTGAACGGTTTGAAGTGATGAAAATGGTCTACTCACTTGTACAAAGTGCTGCTACTTTCCCTCCTTCCCTTTCGTCATATAAGTTGCTTATTTGTAGTTGGAGTAGAGCCATTCAATCCATCCAGGAGAGTTGAAATGCAGAGGCAGTTGGCTTTTACTTACTATTAGTAGTTTAAGCAACGCTGAACAATGTGGCCGCTCGGCAATGTAGTTAAATCAGAGGGGAAATGGTGCAGATAGAGTAAAGTGTTGCATTATGTTCTGTTATGGTGCTTTTTTTATTTTATAACTCTGTTCCCTAACTCAACCAACTCTTTCCCTCATAAATATAAGGTGTGATGTAGTCGGGCACGTAAATATACATATACTTTCAGCAGAGTTCTTCATATTTCAGGAAATCTTTGCTCTTTTTCTTGGTGAAAGTTTGGTCAGTAATTGATCCCAATAAGTATAAAGTTTGCACTGAGTGCAGCGTGGTGGCAAATTTAGTATCTTAAAGCGAAACTATTTTAGATTTTTTGGGTTTGGGCGGATAATGGATGTGACGACCATCCCCGTGAGACCCGGACCTCACTGGCGACGGGCGCTTGGGCGACCATTTATGAGCGTCTTAATAATATCGCCTTGCTTCAAATTGGGTTGAAACAGACATTTATGTGCGCCTAAGCTATTTATGAGAAGGCTTGACATCCTTAAAAACTATAAAAGTGATACATGTGTGATGAGTTTGGAAGAAATAAGCGGTACAACTTGAACGTTTATTCATACGATGATGTGAAATATGCTTCCCTCACGTTGTCCTAGACAAAACATTACAATTTAAGCAAGGAGGCTCTGTATTATTTTATTTAAAAAATGCCGTGAACAACCTGCGGAGCTTGGTTTCTGATACTAAATTACACTTTAGGGTTGTTTCAAAATTTCAATTTCAAATAATTTATCCCTTTCTCGCCAGACCAGTCCGTTTTGTTAGATGCAAAATGGATAATAAATTTGTGTCTGTTTATGCAGCAGCGAAACCACATTAGACCCATTCATGGTGATATACCATAAAATGTCGAGATGACCATGTCTCCGTGAAGGAAAGGCTGGACCGGATCGAAATTTATTGATCCAGCCGACTCATTCATCCTTCTTCCTTCTTACACAGAAGAAGGAAGGAGAACCCACTCTGTGGTTTCTTTGTAGGAAAAACTCTGGCGATTTCGAACCAAGTGTTACATAAGTCGTCGCCTTGCTGCCTTAGAAGGAAAGTGTAAGAAAAAGGATTCGCTTCGCAGTGTTTCTTTCTGCTGTACACTCAGTGTCCGTCCAGCAGCATGGCCAACGACGATGTATGTATGTAGCTCGTGACTACATAAAGGAAGAATTGTAGATGTGCTCGAAATGGCTTGGTCAGTTGGGTGAAGAAGATTTAAGTTGGGTTGTTCAAAGCCATGGGCCAAGAGGAGGCTTAACCATTTGAAGACAGATATAAATGTATGGGATTGGCCTTTGGTGTAGTTTGGCCCATATGGGGCTCCACTTGAAACGCTGGTTATTGCTGTAGAATTTGCTATACTTTTGCATCTATGCATTTGCTCCAACGTAGTATATATACAGATATGCGAACGTTGGTCACCACCACTACTGCCCATCATCATCGCAGTAATCGCCACCAGCAGCAGCAGTCCAACCACAGGAAGGAAACGCAGAAACAGCAGCAGCTTTTCCCATTCTCGACTTGAATCTGGAGTCGAGTGAAAGCAAACGCAGATGCGGAAATGGTTGTTGAAATGAAAAAAACGGGGAAAGGGGAATATACTTTGTTGAGGGGGGAATTGAGTTTGTATTATATTATCCCAGGTTCCCTGTAAAATATATTGACACCTAATATTATGGACTGTCATAATGTGATACTTTATTGGGTCTCTCTGTACAGGGAACCAACCAACGAACGGAGGAGGAACGAATAAAGTACGGCAATGGGATTCCCCCTGCTCGAGTTTTTTTTAAAATATAGACGCAACTGTTCCATTTTATAGGCGAGATATGCAGTTATTGAAGCTTATACTTATTTATCCGTTTAGAGACCATATCACAGTCATGCATTGCTGCCTCAGTTGAGGCACGAGTAAAATATGTCATTTTTATGTTGCTCCCAAGAATGAGACATCAAACAATTTAAAATTGTAGCTCCATTTTCACAATCAAAACAGCTTTCAGGCAAAAGTAGTTGCTTTCACTCGTGTAAACTTGTATTTTCCATGGAGCATGTACCCCACCGCTGGGACCTGAGAAAGCGAGCGAGGTGGATGAAATCGTTTTTTGAGAATGATTTCCTTGACTTTCCCTTCAAATAAAAAGTGAAGGCTTTAATGAACCTCTTTTTCTCCCTATTATGCCTTCTCTATTATATGTGCGCTGCATGGCGTATCAAAGAGAGAGGGGCAAAATAAATGCACAAAAGAATTTATTAAGGAGAAAGAGACTCACTAATTTAGTTTGGTATCCAATGATGCTGCTTATAATGCTAATGCCTTTAACGCCCTCTACGTGAAAGTGAAAAAAGAATTCGTAATCAAGATAATGTAGGCTTCTATAGCTCAGGTTTAAAATGTATCTATCTGACGACGAGTGCATTTACATAGTTAGTGGCTTGAACGTTCTTTGAGTTTAGCAAGGCATTGTGAATAATATCCGCAACGCACATGCGTATCAGATCAAAGGTTGCTGGATAAATCATCAGGGCAAATGCGTTAGATGATCTAACTTAGATCAATGAAATTCCAGATGTATGAAAAAAGTAAAAAGTTAAATTGAATTCTTAACTTAAACTAGAATAAATTTGATAAAATGGATTTGGAAGTAGCAACATTCATCCGTCCCCTACGTACTATGGGATAGGTCAAGAAATTATTTTCTAAATTTGAATTCTATTTAACACTGAGATAGTTGAGAACGGGTATGAAAAGCAAAACGGGACGCGAGGTGGTTTGTTTGATCCTATTCACACCAACCGAAATTGCATGAATTTGATTCCCAGTCGAATTCGCTGTACATCATTGTCTTTATATTCCATTGTGGCGTAGTGATAGGAAAATGGAATTGGTTATTCATTTATGTTGGTTACATGGTTGCTACATCTATGCATGGCATCTCAGTGGAGATTCTCCACTGTCATAACTCCTGAGTGGCAATTTCATCTGAGCTGATTTACGCAAGCTGTGTGTACGAGATTGAGTCCGGTGTAACTAAGCCATCCATAAATGAGTAATGGTAGCAAACTTTGGTAATTGGTTATTAGTTACACTAACTACTTTGGATTCTATACTTTCAAATTAGCTACTTCATCTGTATTTAGATCAACTCGGGCAACATCAATTCGGAGACCATTTCGAAATTGGAGTTGGTTGGTCAATATTGTAATTTCGTTAGAGCACTAACTGTCAGTATATGTGCATAGGTACATAGGAAGCAAGAAATCTTCCATCTTTCTCTTGGCTTTAGATGAAAACGACATAGGTCAATTAAGAGAGTGGTAGCAGCACGAAGGGATGTTCAGTCTGGAGTATTTTAAATGACGAAGAGATACTTGTTTACTTATTCGCAACTCTAGATTTATACGCCTGCAGAAGCTGATAGAATTTGAAATTTAAGTTTGATTTATTCATTTGCTGGCGAAAAGATTACAAGCAAAAGGAAGCTTGCAACGCCTCGATCAGGCAATCACCATTAGCCAACATCATCAACATGGCTGGCCCAGCCAAGGAAGGAAGGGTTGAATTGGTTTCGTGGAGACCCTTTTGCTTCATTAACATGCTGCACTGACTGCAGAGCAGATAGATAATAGATGATGGCGATAAAATAAATGTGCGGGATACACTACGCTGCTGCCCTCATCGGTAAAGACGTACGTGTTAATTTGCATAGTTGGGAGTTGGATTTGAATTAGAATTACAAGGTGGTGGAAGGTGACTGTTCGTATATCCAGATACAAACCCAGGAATGACATTGTGAATGAAACTCGAGAATAGATTTCGTGAGAGTCGTCTAGGAACTGTGTAAGCACGTAAACAGAGAAACAATGTCTCGCCTTTGCACCACCACTACCTTGGCGAAAAGGAGACAAGAGACAAGTTTTTGGTTTTAGGAGGGACATGCATTTCTCCCCAGTTTCTATTAGACCTATATGGCAAAAGAGAGAGAGAGAGATTGATAAAGAGCTGCCTCCCGCTGTGGACGAAACAATGCGTGTATTATTTCCGTAATGGATTTGCATTTAAGACTAATCGAGAATCTAGCATCGAGCAAGATTTAAGACCAGACTCGAACGAGACGACGACAACAAGGACGAGTATAAGTAACACCCTATTCATTCTTATTCATCCCTTTTGTCATTAGTGTGTGTCTGCACTCTGCCACTTATGCATTTACCAGTGGTCTTTGTTTCCATTGTTCTGTTTGATTTTATTTCGTCATGAATCTTATTCAAAGAAGCATGAATTGATGGGATGTGGTAATTCATGCCAATTAGTTGAAAAAAGTGTGGAGTCGTAACTGTGTAAGATTATCATACACAAAATCATAAAATATTCGTTAATGGTGAGTGAGTGGATGTGACGTGAATGGATGCACGCACTCCAGTCAGTAATATTGCTCAAGCCGTTCAGGTTGCAGTATTATTCCTCATATTTCCTCATTCTCAAGTCGAGTTGGATTTTCGATTGGATTGAAATTAGATTTGACAAGGAATGAATAATAATTTCTTCAATGTTTCCATGAAATGACTGACTCCGAAAGGTGGGTTGTGTCGGAGGATGAAATGGGATTACCGGATTGAATGTAATGAAAAGACGAGATATATAGACAGTCGTAAGGGTTGTAGGAGGCACTCATTCGTGGACGTTTTCTGGTGATAATCTTACTGCAAAATTTGTTCCAAGGATTGAATATGAGGATAGGGTGCGGAACCCAGTTTTCACTAGTATCATTCGATAGCAATATGCATTTCTCTCCCTGAGATACAAATCAGCACAAATCTAATGAACTTTCTGAGATGGAATAGAACATTATCTGTGATCTCGTTTCAGAGTTTACTAACGAAAATCCTACTCGACTTTCTTCAAAATATGTAAAATATGTACTTTTTCTATTTTCTATATTTCACGTTATGCACGTTTTATTTTATATTTCTTGTGAACATAAAAACTGGACATGGGCTGGGTGGGGTGGTTTCATGATCATTGGGGGAAGATGAATGAAGATGGTGGGTCGAAGTTGATAATCAGATGTAAACATGGGTGGATGAGCACATGACAAATTCTCCGTCAGAGACCTTTTTGTGTTACATGTGTACCAGAAATGTGAATGAATCACCTTCTGAAAGTTCTGGATCAGACATTTGACTACATGTGTATGTCGCCTTGAGTATTCCGTGTATGTCAATACTTGGGGTTCCCTTTTCCCAAGTTATCACTCAATTTTGAGTTTACTTTAATTTTGCTGACAAACAGATTTTGTGATGATTTTGGAAGATTGGATTTGAAATTGAGGGTTGAATGAGTTGGAGAGGGTCCATTTCTGGACTTGAGATACGGTTAGTCGTACATGGAGGAAATTGGTAGTTATTCCCTTCCTGGCTTGACTCTGATGGGCCATTACACGAAGTAAAAGCTCAGGTTGGACAAGTGGAAAAGATCTTTTAATGATATTTGAACAGTTGGCTGACCATGGCAATTATTATGGGGTTTCCGCTAGCTTTCTCCTGCTTGATCTTGATTTGTGCCCTGGAACCAGTTCCAGCATTATCTCCTCCTCTTGTCTTTATACTTGCCACCCCACACACGTCACTAACTACATATGTTAAACATACTGCCTATATAGTAGTTTTTTTCGTCTGGTTGGTTCTAAATAGACTATACCCTGGAGAAAGTTGTGAACTCTGTAGAAATGTAATAAAATTCTCACCTATGTATGTAGCTCTTTTGCCTTAAGTGCATTATTATTTGTGGTAAAGGGATAATTTAAGTCCGTGGCGTTATGTATATGCATGTACAATATGCGTGTCTTCTGTGTATGACAAGGAGAAAGTTTGTCGGGGTTGAAAATTTTGTCGAGACCTTCCTTTGCTTTTGCTGTCGTGGTGTAGTGCATGTCGGTTGAGGAAAGTTCAGTCTCAGTAAGAACAATTAGTTCCGAGTTTTGGAGCCTGCGAGACAATATATTGTTCGAACTGTCCGCCTTCCTCCTCATTTTATTTGTTTCATTTTCTGAGAAAATGGACTGTGTCTAATGTTAATGGGACTTGTGTTCATGTATGTGTGCATGTTAAATGGTTTCTCAGGGAGTGCATACAGTTTCAGTGAAGGAAGCATTTCACCGTGTTAACTATGATACACAACACAGCTTGGAAGATTGGCTACCCACTTTCTTTCCAGCACAACAACTCCAATAATCTCTTTTCGACCACCTCCAGCATTTTCTTCTTTCATGTTTTCTTTTCCGTGTTCCAAAGAGCTGGTTGCACTGCGTCATGAAGAACGTTGAAAAGTGAGTGAGTGCGGGCGGGTGGGGTGTGCACGTTGTGGAAGTATTTCACCAAAACAACTTTCCTCGAGAGTCCTCCTTCTTGTTTAAGGGCAACAAGCAGAAAAAAACGGGAGAAAAGTGTCTAATTTATTTGAATATGTTGTCTCTTTTTCACTGCTCCCTCCTTAACGGTCTGGTTTTGAAGTCAGAGTGCTTTTTGTTCTCCAACTTGCATACTTATGTATTTCTTCTGGGCTTCCCTTCGCTTTCATGTTTTCTTCTTAATTTATTGGCGTTTCTATTCTTTTACATTCTCCGAAAGCTGGCAAGGAAAATGTATTTATCGTTGGTAATTAATGCAGGCGTACTACACAGTATGCGGTATATGTAGCTCCTACATATACATGCGTACTCATTGCTACACGTACTATTTACTATGACGCATGTGTGACATTTCGTGCTCGTTTGTATTATTCTTTGGGACGACAACGGAAATTGAATTTTGTAGTTTTTAATGTGTTATTTTATTTATGGTATGAAAATAAATATGGTTTCAACATGCGACTTGTCTCAGGACTTTCCTAGCATGTACTGTAAACTTTAAAATTAATTGTTCTCAAAATGTGCTCCAGGTTATGAAATATAATAAGTAATGCATAACACTATGTACACCCGCGAGAGGAGCCAATCTAATTTGCTTAATGCACGGCATGTACAATATGCCAATTTAACTTTCAGAGGAAATTAGAAAACTCCATCATGTGGAAGATGGATTAATTTCGCACAAGCGTGTCACACATTGCAATAGTCGTGGCAGATGCGGGGTTGACAATTAAAACATGTGCAGCGGTTCGCACTAAATATGCGATACACATGTCGTTGTTTCTTTCAGAGACCCGCTTTTGTAGCAAGAGTTACTTGTTCAATTCCATGATTTACCTGCTTTACAAAACATTATTCACGTAACTGTAATGTTCAAATGTTCTGAAACTTTGCAGTTCTGCCCTACATACAGAACACATCTGCTTTTGACGAATGTGTTTCGACTCTTCTCGGAATGGGAATAAAAGAGGGACAACATTGTCGCAAGATTGAAATCCAGCAATCTATGGATTCAATTTAGATTGAATTTTGACTCTGCAATCGAATTTTGTCGGAATGCTAGATCTTGATCGGAACCCGCAGCAATTCATAGTAATATGTTTTTCTGAATAAATTCCGCTTTGCTTGCGGTTGCTGTACTTGTGGGATTCAGATGTTGGTTGCTGTTGTGGTGGAACAAGGAAGATAAATGAGGCCGAATATATGTACATGCATGTAAACCGAGAGGATGGATAAAGCTGGGATGGAAAGTCAAATTGTTAATGCAATAAGGCAGCATTATTCGCTCTGTCCTCTTGAATTTTTTCCCGTCTTATTTGTTCCGTATTTGTTCATGGCACGAGAAAGGAATTCAAGAGGACAAGAGGAAGATTCAGATTTAGATAAATGATAAGGAGTCTTCAATAGTTGGAGACGCTGCACAAATGTGCCGCGCAGTACAGCAGATAACCATAATGCTGATCTATTATTAAATTTGTCAGATTTGATTTGCTCAATCCTGATTTCAAATTCCAAATTTCACTACCTCACGGCTCTCGTTGTGCGTAGTACTTCCTCGTTTCATGAAATATTAAAGTTGGGAGACAGAGGGCAATTACGATTGAAGGCTGCATGTTTCGTTCATGAATTATAGATCGTAATAAGCAACAAGGAGGGAACAAAGGAATAGGGAGGCGAATGTTCATTGTGGGTCTTGGCATGCAAGCAAGAGAGACTGCAATGAAATGCATCTGCACTTGCTCCTTGGAACGAGGCTAGCGAGGATCCGATACAGTATTGAATTGCATCCCGTTCCCTGGATTGTTGCAGTGCATTGCACCACCATTAAATTATAAAACATTGAATTTTGTCCATGCATCCTATCCGACCCAGTCCAGAGGGGAATCATCAATCCGCGACCCCTACTCACCAAATCCTCTATGCGATAATATTTAATTTAAATGGGATAACAGCAAATTCATCTTGTTTATTTAACTTTGGCTTGTGATGTTGGTCTTCTACTTGGTAGAAAGCTGCTTTTCATTACTTTCCATGTTTCATGGAACACGAAAGGCGAATGAGAGAACAGAGGAAACGAGGAAATTGGATAAAAAAAACTCGAAACATTGCTCCGAAAAGAATGGGAACAGCTAGAGTGCGGAAGGGAGAACTCTTTATTAAGTAGCTTCAGCTACTTTATGTGAAGACTTTGTCTGTCTGTCTGTCTGTCTGTCTGTCTGTCTGTCTGTCTGTCTGTCTGTCTGTCTGTCCGTCTGTCTGTCAGCAGGATAACGGGAGAACGGATAAAGATAATCGAAATCGGTTTTCGCCATCATACATAATACCCCAGGGGGAGGATCCTATCAACTTTTGGGTGCAACCGGACCACACCCACGGTCGCCAGGGGGTGTGGTCGGGGCAAAATGAGATTTTTAGTGCAATTGAATCTATGGATGAAATGGAGTGAAATTTTGAGTTCCCCCGTTGTGCCACACCCCCCGGCCGCCAGGGGGTGTGGTCGGGGCAAAATGAGATTTTTGAAAAAATTGAATGCATAGATGAAATACAGTAGAATAAAGTGCTCCCGAGTTGTGCCACACCCCCTTATCACTAGGGGGTGTGGTCGGGGCAAAATGAGATTTTTGAAAAAATTGAATGTATAGATGAAATACAGTAAAATCAAGTGTTCCCGCGATGTCGTGGGAGTGCTTGGAGTGAAGTAGTCTGAAGCTACTTCCGTATGCGCGTTTGCGACGGTTTATTAAGGGGTGAAAGCCCTTTATAAGATCGTTATGTCCGTCTGTCTGTCCGTCCGTCCGTCCGTCCGTCCGTCTGTCTGTCCGTAGCTCCGATAACTTTTGAACGATAAGACATAGACACTTGAAATTTTGAACGTAAACTCCTAACGTCAATAGAGAGGACGAGTTCGAAGATGGGCACTGTAGGTCACACCCATCAAGGTCAAAAGGTCATGAAATGTCATTTAAAGGTCAAATTGCATACATGCATCAATTTGAATTGAAATACGGATAACACACTTCTTTCACCCCTTGGTTACATTCGTTGTGACGGTTTATTTAAAGATGCGAGTGTTTAGTGTAGACAGATTTTGTCATGTTTGTGTATATTGGTAAAAAGTGGATGAGATGGGATGAGCAGTCGACTCCTCTCGCTGTCTGGAATCAAATATTAGTGCAATGTGAAAAGTGCAGCAAACGCAAGAGTAACAATCTTTTTTTTTGTGTTCTGCTGGAAGGGTGTATTTTTCCAAGTAAGGAAATGTGTAGGGAAATGTATAGGGTTGCTCTTGTTTGTTTTATGGGTTTGGTTTTTCTCTTTACTCTGGTAGACAGTACTTTTGTAATGTTTTCAAGCTGCATAATAGGGATGCAATTGTGCCATTTAGTCATTTATCTAGTTACCTATGTTTGAAAAGATTCAAATAAAAAAATTCAAATTTCACTGTACTCAATCCCATCCTTTTTCGGAACTGGGGCTGTGATCAGAAATGAAATCGTGCCTTAATAAAAATTTAGTAATAAAATTTAGCAAAGCGTGCCAAAAAAAGGCCAGAGAAGAAATAATAAAGTGATATATTGTGTGATAAGTAAGCGGCGTTGGAAAATTGTTCATATTTATTGGCAACGGTCCGTCCTTTCATTTCATGACATGTAATACATCCAATTACAACAAAAAAGAGGGGGTTTTTAGGGGTCGTATTTAGTATACGTACGTGTGTATAGTAGTAGTAAACGAAACCATTGGAAAATTGTAACAACATGCAATTTCGCTATTACTTTCACTATTGCTTTACTTTTCCACTACTTATACATACGTACATGCAAGTACACTGGATACACACATTGACTGGATCGAATTGCATCCCATTTCCATTACGCTGATTATACGCACCCGTTCCTACTTCCCGTTTTCCACATTATGAAAGAATGTGGATGCTATGCTTGTTTTTTTATGAAAAAGAAGAAAACGACCCAAAACAAACACATAGGTTTGAGTTGACTGACAATTCGACGAGTGTAAAACGCACACAAGGCTGTCTGTCTGGTTGGGAGTAAGCCAAATCAGAATATTGAGTGATGTAATTTGATGCAGATGCAACTGTTCACTCTTGGATTGGCAATTCGATTGAAATTGGAAAGGAATGCGTTTTGATCGACAACTTTGCTTTGAATCACTAGTCTTCACAGACTTGGATCATATACTTTTCTACTAGCCTTTGGCTGAGGACGGAGGGTGTACTAAACTATTTGAAGATTCAATTGCATAATGGCAGCTCACACACACACGCTCTTACGAATACACGGTAACCTCGACGTAGTGTGATGTGCTGTCGGTTTGGCTGGGTAGGTTTTGGATTTTAGTATTTCCGGCTACAAAATTCAAATGGCAACTTGGAAGGTTATAAATATAAATCTTTTATTTATTTGATGAACAAATTGGATGTTACAACAACTCAGGGTTCAGGTAAAGTATCGCAGTATCTTCCTAGACTGACTGACATTACAGATTGTACGTTTCTGAATTTTTTGAACAAGTTGCAGAGTTCCGACGTGGCGGTTGTTTGTTACCACTGCGAGTAGCTCGTGGTAGTACTAAAACTTGTGACATTTACGTTATATTTATTATCCCACCATTTGATTTCGAATCACCTTTTGAATAGACCTCACTTCCGCACTCGTACCAGCTTTGGACAGTCGTGTTTCCTCACTTTCTCCATTCTCGAATGGCCTGACGCTTCTCAGGTAGTCGAGTCACATCTCAACGCCCCGTCGTTTGTGTGGCATGATGACGAATATTGCTAGTGTGCTAATAGGGTGGGTTCGAATATGCCTTGTCCAGTGTATAGTGCTCGAACTTACCGTGGACAATTTTATTTTTATTCTATTGTTAGGCCAGCAAGGTTTTGTTTTAGGTGATAAGTCCAGCAGCGAGATATCCACCACTATCATGTTGTAGCATAAAAAATTTGGTGATGGGAGCTCACCTCATAATGTATGGCTTGTGAGTAGACGTGCTTTTGACTGCAACAAGATCTGCACAAGACAGAAGAACGAATAGGAAACTGCGTCCCTGGAGGATTGTGGGTTGAGTTGAAGTTGTAGTCTGGCTTTGCATGAGATGTGTGTGTGTGTGTGTGTGTGCATGAGGATATGTTCCACTTTCTTTCAAATTTGATATCCCTCAAGATAGCAAGTAGAACTATCCGCTGGAACGTAAAAGTTGCTGCTTGTGTTGCAAAGCCAACATGCGTATGTAAAGAAAGAAAGGAAGAAAGCGAACGGACTCGCTGCCACTTTTTGCGTCTATCGTTTCATTTGCTGCTGCACTTTGGTAATGGGAATGGAAGGGACGAGGTTGAGTTTCCTGGCCTTGTTTTATACCTCAGTCAGAGCCAATTCTCATTGCGGTGGAAATGCACTCGGGAAGGAGGCAGAGGCGAATTGGTTGTTAGGAGTGCACCACGATTTGGAAGGAGTCAGAAGGTTTGTGTCTGCTGGAGCCGTGCACGGTTGACTGAAGCTTTCACTCAGTCTTATCAGAGGGAAAATGATATTGACATGGAGAATTGAAATTTTTATGAGTTTGAAACTTTCTCAAGGGATTTTCTCAAGAGTTTGTCCTGTAGGCATCCAGGGTGGTATTCATTTTATCATTCAATCTTTGTCCATTCTATATATTCTCTGCAAAAGCGTTAGTATTATTAGTCGACTTTTGGTGAGATTGGAAGCTGCTGCTGGTTCTGGAAGCGAGCAATGAGATTTGAACATCGTTTATGGGGAAATGGGGCTCATTTCGTATTCTAATGGGGCTTTACCTCGTTTATTACGAAGGAGAATCTTGAGTCCCGTGGTTGACTAGTCGGTTGTTTGGTTGGATGGTTGATTCCCGATAGGCAGAGCTTCCCATCTTATGACTTGATCTTCTATTTTGCATGTTCGGAAAAGGGTGCATGTTAATAGTGTGGTTTGCCTTGGCAGAGACGACCCAACGGAAGGGAGTTGAATTCTTGATTTTAAATTTTCCGTTCCTTGTCTCTCGTTTCGCCTTCCTCGCGTTATGCCCTTCCAAGAATTTATCTGACTGATACCAGACCAATCGTTAGGCGTGCATTCAAATTAATACATAAATATATCATGATTATCTGTTGAAATAAACATACATAGTTTTGGCACGACTTTTTAGTTGGCTGGTAGCTTATTCCTTCGATGTGTATATGTTGTACGTACTGTCCAAGTGGAGCTTGCCAAATTGGAGAAAGTGATGAGTTGGCATATACGTAGGGAGGAGAAGGGAGAAAGGGTGTAAAGTGAATTGATGAGATCTTGGAGTCATTCCCTTCTCCCGTGGTTTGCTCATTTTCCTTTCCCTTGTCTTCCTCAGGGTGGAAGGTGTGAGAGGAGTAGATGGAGACTTAGATTGTTATGTTGTTGCTGGCCATGAGTGAGAGGCAGAGTCGTCCTGGTGGTGTCGTGGATGTGGAGAAAACTGCTCCAACACTACTGGATGGGATGATAGTCGTATAAGTTTCTTTGATGGGCAAGTTGTAAAGATATTATTGGGGTTATAAATCATGAGCCCCATCACGCCACGCCATGTCTGGACATGTTTCCCTCTTATTTCTTTCTTGTTCTACACTACACACACAAACTCGTAGGGATTGGCACGGGGAGTATAACGAGCCTAATGAAAGTGCATGTGAAAGTGTCCGTCGTCCCTCCTGCCAATCACCTACTGCAAAACTTACCAGGAAATTTACTATGGAATAAACTTAATGAGAATTGTGAGCAGAGAATGCAGTAGTTTTTTTGGCAACTTGCTCAATACTAATTCATAAAGTGCTAGGGAATAATAAATAAAAGGGTGCGCGACCTTTTTGGTTGTGACCGTAAAAGTGGAACTGCAGACTGGACAACAAACAAATTGTTCCTAATCTTTATCCAACGAAGCGATCCTCGTTCGATATCCACCTCCTTTGTACGGATCCCTCATAAATAAATAAGTTTGTGGAGATTAGACAGCACACGATGAGGTGGTGTGGCACACAAATAGTTGTCTGCAGGCTTGCTCAAGGTTCCCCCTTGTCCAAAATTGCTGATATCACCCGTTCTCACAAGAAGAGATTCGAGATTTCACCATTTGTAACAAATTGGCGAAATTGAAAGAAAGCAAATTGATTTCTGTTTCCTTTCTCGCTTGATCTTCACCAACAAACAGCACTACTCACCCGGAGATTCAAAAGAAATTCCGAACCCCAGGAAGAATGAAATAGTAAAGAGCTGTTATTATTATGTGCGTGTGATTGCTTTGTGTACAAGAACATTTTCTCTTTGGACTACATATTTATTTCCTCTCCCGGATTTTATCAGATGGATCACATCTGGATTTTTGGGATACAGGAAATAGGTTGCTTGTCGAAACCTTATTCTTGCTTCATTTATCGTAGGTTCGCACAAACGTATTTCTTCCTGATTTCTAGTCATAGCACTGAATTTTTCGATTGCTTTCTCTCACAATTTTCGTGTTTTACAAATTCTTAGACATTTCAAATGATGATTTTAAAGAATTATGTAGTTGCTTTGTCCATTCTACTACCCAACTGAAGTAAAATTTACTAAATCTATTAATAGTATCTATATCTATATCTGCTACGGGACTATGAGTGAGTACAAAATTTGCTATGTGATGCTCTTTTTTTATTTCTAGAAGCGTTACATATACTCTTTATGATAGGCAGTATCACAGATATTGTTAGCAAAGGCCGTTTAAAATTATCCGAAATACTTCTATCCGACTAACTGACTCACCCAGCAGTACGTTGTTATTATTCTTGGTGAGTAATGTGCGACTGAGTGGGACTGTGAAGGAATATGAGTGGAGGAGAAAGTTTCCAGCTTTGAGCTTTGTCACCCTCTCTGCTGACTTGTCGATGATTTATGATGCTTTGGTGTAATTGATTTGGATTTGTAGATAATCCATCCACTGTCTTCATGCCAGCTCTGGCTCCGACCACGAGGCAGAGAGGACGACGGTGCAGACGACCTATCCACTTGCCATTTCTCACTCGTCCGCTACTCCTCTCCCTGCGTCCTCCCTGTCTGGGCTACTGCAGAGAC
The DNA here is from genome assembly GCF_002217175.1 of Folsomia candida. Lineage (NCBI taxonomy): Eukaryota > Metazoa > Arthropoda > Collembola > Entomobryomorpha > Isotomidae > Folsomia > Folsomia candida. The sequence continues at coordinate 19,301,623 of NW_019091193.1, read as the reverse complement.
CAAATCCCAAACAAATCCCACCCTTCCTTTTACTGACTTTCTCCCTGATGCTGGAGTATCCCGATGGCCAGTAATCGTACTCCGCTATTCGTCTTTTGCATTTTGTTCTCAAGTAGCAAAATAGTTTCATTTTGTACTTTTCCACCACCAGTAATCTGAAATTCCACCATGCCAAAATTTCTCCGGCGGAGCTCTTCAAATCCATCAGGCAGAGAAAGGAGAGTTGGAGTGCTAATCTTTTCGTACAATCTCGTGTCTTCTATACTCGGAAACTGCTGCACTCTACTCAAATTTGTAGTTTAGCTTAATTTTGTTGCCAAGCTCATCCTCTTCTCAAACTTAAATATAGCTATCTATCTGTCCACGTAATATACAAACTTACGTATGTACATTTCTGTATACAGGTCGTGCTGTTCGTTCTACTTCTCAAGTTTCTTTTACTTTCCGCCCCTCGTTATTCCACTCTAAATCCAACTTTTAAGCCAGATTTGCGGGTTTTTCTCAACTTTTGTTTATTCTTTGTTTCAATCATGGAAAATCCGGTCTACTTTGCCATTTTGAGTTGCTGTCCAAGATAGGCAAGTTATTTGGATGAAACACGAGTTGAAGAAAATGAGAACGCACGAAAACCTACAAATGTACTACATTGAGCAACTTTTCACGATTATTTCACATTTCGGAATATGTCGTGCGCTGTATCTTGTTGTTTCGAAATGACATAGTGGGCGGTGCAAGGCCATGAAGAAACAATGAAGAAAAAGTAGAGGACAGCAGGACATAAGCACGCTGAGGCGAGATGGAGAAAACCCAAATGATATTCGCAAACGGCATTCTTTATTCATTTTATTACTCGGCAAATTAATATCCTGCGAGGCTCTGCAAAATGTACAGTCAACAAAGGAATCTGACTAACGTGAAAACAAAACAAGTTGTAGCGACTTTCATTTTCTAAAGTATGAGAGAAGAAAAAAACGCCAGCGGGTTTATGGGTAAATGTATGGCGTACGTGTATAGTGGCTTCCCATTTAGAGAAAGTACAACCCCTAGTTGAAATAAAACCCTTGCATTTTTTATATGAAATAATACTAACAATAAGGATAAAACCTAACTGCTTGTAACATCGGCTCTCATAAAACACATTGCGTATTCATACATATACGAAAATGTATTCATAAAAATAAAACTGTTAAACTGCAAAAGATGGCACGCATGCACAAGAAAATCCTTGTTTTTTGGCCGTGCTAATTTGTGCTTATTATGGTTTTGTTCCATGCTCTGTGCATTCTTCCGGCAGTCATTTGTAAAATTATTGGATAACTGACGCGTTAATGTGGCAATTCAATATCTACGAGTTCCGATTGCTCTGTTCTAAGGTAGTTGATGATGCATGGGCATGCATTTGTAATGCTGTATTGATTTTAAACACATTGGCTTCAGCAGCATATCAAGTACATACAGGAGAGCGCATCGTGGGTTTATGCCAATTCTAGGTTTAGCCTGGCTCAGCCACTGTCAGAGAATGTGTCAGTTGGCGGTAACTGACTTTCTCCTAGTGAAAGCTGATGACGCTACATACGTTCCAAGGAAGAACCAGGACTGCGGCAAAGGAATAGTGGGAGCAGCAGCAGTAGTGGTATCATCAAATCTGCAGATCCTGTTCGAAAAGAACACACTTTAGTATTACGAACAACTAGGACTCACCACCAACCTTGAGCAGAAAGTTTGTGAGTCGTAAAAAAAATTCGGATAGAAACGGAAAGTGCTAGACAGAGTAGAAAGTACAGAATAAAACGAAAGAAAGGCAACGTGCACGAAAGAAAATGAAACAAATACAGTAGAAAATCTCATTCGGCAATCCTACTCTATGTTTGAGTGGATATGTAACCTTACACTAGGGGTTGCAAATCCGGATTTCGAATTATCCGCTCAGCGCGAATTCAAATTATTATCGGATTCAAATCCATTTTTGAAATTATTTAAATCCTTTCAAAGTTTTTCAATTTGACTAAATTGTTTTATTCATAAAATGATCCATTGGTTCCACTAAGTGTGAGCAATAGGTAAAATTGGCACAGAATAATAATTTGTACCTCTCACATTAAAATTTTGATTTACTTCGGATGTGTGGTAAATATTAGGCTTAGTGCCCCAGTGTAAACCCCCAAATAGTTTGGTTCCATCAAAAGGGTTAAACATTACAAACCAAGTTTTGACACATAACATATCCAAAGGGCTTCAAAGTCTGAAATTTGAACCAAGAAATACTTTATCGGACAAAGGTTATCATTCAATCGAGGTCGAATTTTGTTACTAAAGTATTTGTTACAGAAGTATTTATTGGCGGAAGGAAAAGTGCATTCTGGGACAGAACTCATCCTCAGAAGCACATCTCATCTCATATGCTGACATTTTATTTTTTTGATACTCTAAAATCTGGATTTTGTTTCTGATTCGGAGATATCCGAATTTGCAATCCCTACCTCACACCATCTACAAAACAATCCTTTGAATCACTATTGTTGTGAATTGCATTCCATCAACCAACATTCCCACTTCAGACTGTCGTGAGAAGACTGCTCTAGTTTCTCAAACAGGACATTTCGAATTTCTTTACTAGAAAACTTTAACAGTAAAAACCATATGTATGTACATATTTGTTTTTCCACCAACTTATTAAAGTAGATACCTGAAATTTTGTATTTAACACCTGTTTCTATTTTTATTTTAGCATGGTTTAAATTGGATTAAGTAAAGGTTCCTTTAAAATAATTTCATAAAAAGAGGTAGCACTCCCATTTGTTGTGGGTCTTGTTTAAATGGGTTGCGATTAAAACAATGAGCCGTGGACCTGACGATGTGTACCCAGTTCTGTAGAGAGAGAGGATATGGTGCCTAACAGAAGACCCATTTCAGCTCCCTAAATCAAACGGTATCATTCTACTTACTTGGCATTATTGCGAAATATATCACGATCGCAATTTTTCTCTCCTCGAGTAAGACAGGAACGAGTTTATTACTTTGGGGAAGGAACATCTGAGCCAAGTCCTGCATTTTTAGAGGAAGAGAAAGAACTAACAACGTCTGCTAAAATTGTGTTTCGCCTAGTGAAATGTGTATATAGAATGATCTAAAATGGTGATGGTGGGAAATTTTTCACAACTGATTCTGAATTTTGGCTTGGTTTGGCACGTCGAGAGGAAATATTGTCATGATCAAGAAGTTGGTGTTAGCTAGCTTGGGCATTTGGTTGGAGGGGTATTATTATGAGACATTAAATATTTTATTTGCCATAAAAATGATAAAGTGTTACTAGGCTGGTTACCAGCAAGGCGGTGAAGAAGCATGCCTAAAGAAGGTGTGCCCATAAATACAATAACTGTACACCGACTTGGTTATCAGTTAGTTTGGACAAGTCATGCGACTTTGACGTAAGCACAAAGTTAGTTTTTACATTTCTGAAGGAGTGCTGAAGTCCAGCCAACGCAGGTGACATTTAACACTGCCATTTGGTGACGATGACGGTGGCAGTGGAACGCAGTAAAAATGAGTACGTCAAGAACTGATGATCAATGGTGATACAAAAACTCTGGAATAATTCAGTGATGACAATTTTGATCTATCCGTTGTCAGCTTGGACAAACGAGGTCATTGGAAAGCATGAATAAAAAACCGGTGCTGGAAACCCTCGGCTGATGTGATGCATCGAGAAAGAAGGTGAAGAAAGGACTTTGTCGGATGGATGAATAGGCATATATGTAGGTTTGCAAAGTTTGTGAATACTTTGCATCCCATTTGTTTCGTCCTGGCGTGGATGGGATGGGATGTCAGGAGATGGGTGGGAAGTGCTCCTGACGTAGCCAGATATTTCGAATTACGTTTATTCCCGTTTCCTTTCTCTCTCGGTGGGCAGAGGGCATAGGAAGGAGAGCAGAAGTGAGTGCGTGAGTGAATGGATGGTTTTATTTTATACATGAGCTTTGCAAAGAGGAAATGGCGTTGAGTCGATCCGATCTGAGGATTAAATTAGTCAAATAAATTGCATCCCATTGAATTTACTATTGTGAGCTTTGATTATGCGCAAACTTGATAAATCTTAGATTTAGTTTTTAATACTTGGGATGAATGATAAAAATAATAACTAGTGATACTACTAGTAACTACTACTAACTAGTAGTAACACAATTGCATTAATATTTTAAAACTAAGATGTAATATGTTAAATCCTCAAAAGGTACACATATTCAGAGGAATATGGTTTGCCCAAACAAAAGTCAACTTCACGAAGCATAATATTTATATTAAAATTGAACGCCGATATACATTTGATTCCAGTTGAGATGGTTCCTGTTAGGTATCATCTCCCACAAATTACGCTGTTCTCTGATTGCCTTATATGCTTGATCAGACTCTGTTGCAGTCAAGAAGGATTTTTTGTTGCATTTACCAACGGTAACTTGATTTAAAACTTCAATATACATCCTGGTTGTGGAAGGGGAAATAACCGTCTGATGGAACGCCATGTTTACCCACTTCAGTTGCTCATTTATAACCATCTGCACACTTTCTCCGAAAGGTCTACCGTTGAAAACGATAGTCTGCAAAGACGTGCGCATATTTAGATAATAAACATATTTTGTTAAATATGTTAATTGAAGTTGGCAAACTCACAGACGAATATACTTTGTAACCTGCTCGGGCACGTTTGAAAACTGGACTGCTTTCACGTGACCCTATGGCAGTGTGGTAGATACAGGGGGCACGTCTATAAAGAATAGTTTAAGTACATAAAGTCAAGCCTAAATTTTTTACATGCTCTTACATGTAGGCTGAGTCTGCAAATATAAATCCTCGGAACTCAGGATTTAATTTATTTCTTTCAAACATTTCCTTTGGACCTCTGTCTGGTGAACCAACAGGTAATAAATACCCAACAATATAAGTCAAGTGATAAGCTCTATTATCATTCGCATTTTCTAATGTGATCGTATTTCTCCTGTTTAGGTTGATATCACGAATGGCAATCATATGAACGTCATTTGGATCGACACTTTCTCCTTCAACGAGAGGTGGTAGTCTTCTATTTGCATCCCCAGCCATCCAGGTTATCCAGTGAGTTACGATCGATCCTCCAAGTCTGAGGTCGATGTGCCTATCGTCTTCATCTTCTTCGAGTTGGTATATTTCGTCCTCATTAAAATCATTAACACCTTGTTCCGTATCAAATTCGTCAAACTTATACAGAGGTTTCCAGTTAGCTGTGTTAGGGACCAACTCCCACAGATTTCTTTCTTCTCTGATCGTTCTATATGCTTCATCTGATTGCGCATCCGTCAATATAGATTTTTTGTTAAATTTACTAACAATAAGTTGATTAGCAATACGAATAAACATTTTCCCCGGTGCAGGGTTAACAACGGTCTGATGTGACGCCATGTTTACCCACTTCAGTTGCTCATTTATAACCATCTGCACACTTTCTCCGAAAGGTCTACCGTTGAAAACGATAGTCTGCAAAGACGTGCGCATATTTAGATAATAAACATATTTTGTTAAATATGTTAATTGAAGTTGGCAAACTCACAGACGAATATACTTTGTAACCTGCTCGGGCATGTTTGAAAACTGGACTGCGTTCACGTGACCTTACGTCAGTGTGGTAGGTACAAGCTCTCGGTCTGCAACAGGTCATACGAAGGATATTAAAAGTAGAAAGTATTATTTAAGTATTATTTAACTATATACATCACTGCCGAGTCCACAAATATAAATCCTCGGAACTCAGGATTTAATTTATTTCTTTCAAACATTTCCTTTGGACCTCTGTCTGGTGAACCAACAGGTAATAAATACCCAACAATATAAGTCAAGTGATAAGCTCTATTATCATTCGCATTTTCTAATGTGATCGTATTTCTCCTGTTTAGGTTGATATCACGAATGGCAATCATATGAACGTCATTTGGATCGACACTTTCTCCTTCAACGAGAGGTGGTAGTCTTCTATTTGCATCCCCAACCATCCAGGTTATCCAGTGAGTTAGGACTGACTCATTCTCGCGTTGTTTCTTCCTTCGTTCTGTTTGTTGTTGATTTTGGATTATCAACCTTTAAATACAATAAATACGTACATCGAAAATTTGTATGGTTTCATGTTTTCTATATATTTTAGCTTACTGTTCCTGCGACAAATAATGGGAGCGACGCAAATGAGATTTAAACGTGTTTATATTGTCTGTTTCATCTAAGTCGTTGAATGGGCAAATATAGAAAATTCCTAAAAACATAGCCAAATTAATTGAGCTAAAAGTTAACTTGTACTAAATTTTACATAAGACAATTACGATTATCAGGTTGTCGTTTTCCATAAACTTCATCAATTGTAGGGCTTCATGTATAACAGTAGAATATTTTAATACCAAGTCTACATAATAGTATCAAATAATACAAAAAATTTGACCAACTAACAGTGGCCCATGGACCCTCGATTTATGTTGAGCCAACGCATCATATGATATGGATGAGAAGTCATGTATTTCTCCTGTTTCTGGGATAACACGATCACACCACCACCGGATATCTTAATATGATATCCACATTAACATAAAAATTGGAACATTTGTTAATTTAGGCTATATATCTCACCATTGTTGATCGGATTTCTCCTACAGTATCTTGAGTATCTCAATGAATTTCTGGGATCGGGCGCAGCACATGATGCTGTGTATGTATAAGTGTATTCTTCCTTGTGTGGTTGATGTGGTGCTTGACGAGCAACTCTATTAGTCTTTGTTTTGTTCTTATGTACTGTCTTTATACTTCCGACGTAATTCTCCAAATCTGAAATTGCATATAATCAAAATTTATGTGAAATAAAATAATAGCCAGCTCTAAAATGACAACTACTTTAACTCCCATACAGCTTAATAACTCAGTTTCGATTTACGTATACGAAAACGCATAAACTAACCACATGTGCAAAAAAAGAATTTAGAATTATATTGATATTATAAACATACAGAATGGAAATTTCCGCTCTCCTTCTCTTCCAATGGGATATTCTTGTTGGATCACAAACTTCTCCTTCGTTCCATTCTTATTAAGTTGTTGAATAATTAATGGAAATCCGAGGATTAATTGTATAGCAAGGCAAACAATCAAGACCTTATGGAACATTGTTGCTGTAATAACAAAGGTTTAAGTTATTAAAAGGAAATAGTGTCGTGATAATTATGGAGGCAATTACAACAAAGGAACACGAATCAAATATGTGAGAAATGCTTATCAGTCATTTTTCATCCCTCTGGCTTTTTTTCCTCGCCATTTTTTTATATGCCAAACTATGTGGTCATTAATTGTACTTGTGCTAACCAAACTTCCCGAGATAATGAGGTAATGAGTCGAATATAAAAACAAAAGGGGGGTTAGGTGGTGTTTACTGGAAAGGTTAGAAAACCATTAAAATGAAACTAACATGTTTTTAACGATGCATTCTTATTTTATTGTCACACGCAGTTGGAAAGATAGATCGTTATATGTAGTAGGTGAGGTCTAGCCTTTAAACCACAGTGGGATCAGGATCACCATCACACGCTATGAAAGGAGGACATTGGACTAATAAATAAAGTTAACAAAGAGCACCATTTTGTTTAAACTCAATAATCCAATCTTTTAATAATATGGATACCTCCGTTATCGTATGTTATCTCTCTATTACCAGAAAATATTTTTATTAATTGGCTTTATAAAACTTACAAAATTTCGAGGTAGTTAAGCCCAATATGTGGCACAGTCGTCTTCTTTACGACGCAGAATCTATGATTTTGAAAATACACTGGATTAGTTTGTGTATAAGCGAATTTTGAACGATGACGTGTTTTGGGTCAGGAGGTAATCCCGACTGGAGTAGAAGAAGCAAACGGAGGTGCTTATGTTGCCGTTTAAGTGGGGGGTTCAAGAGAAGGTTTTAAGGCTAATGACCTCAGCACGCACTTCTGCTATCTGGATATCCAGCACAAGCAATTCCTTTTTAGATTAGCTCTCACTCTGTATTTACCAAAAACAGTCATGTCTGCTTGTTTGTAATCCTTTATTTATGCGTCAGTAGTTATCAGTTAGTACAAACTGGTTTCGTAAACATGTCAATCCATACTCAGGAGGTTATTCTAAGACAAAAAAAAAGCGCGTAGCAAGATTGAAGAAGACGACGAGTAAAGTATTACATGTGGAATATTATTATACTATACATTCTTTTATTGAAAGTATGTTGGCTGCCAAAGTCAAAGAGGAGAAGATTTTATATTTTGGGGCACAGCAGCTAAAAAGTGCGTAGAGTGCATTTGGTATATATGAGCAATTTCATCCCAACGTCTGTCGCTGTCGAAATCCTTGGATAATTCCAACTAATTCCAAAGTTCTTTCCTCCACCCGCACGTGGAGTCCCAGACTTCATCACCCTGGTAGACGCTTACTTGGCATTCATTCACTCTGCTGCTGGTTCTGCTTCTTCGAGTACATGGAGATTCAACACAACAATTCATCCCTTCCAGCACCATTCAAATACATTTTATCTTGACAATTCATCCTGGAATAATAATATTCGATGCATGAAAACGAATGTACATGCATACACGCGGCTCAATCAAGCATTTCTCAATCCAGTTCTTTAATGCATGGCTTCAGCTAAAGATAGAAAAAGTCAACTTATCGTCCATGGAACGAACCAAAGAAACAAATTCCCACTTATTGGTTCACATAGTTATCTAATTGAGAAACACCGAACTTTATCAATATTTTCTAACCGTATATATGTAAAGAATGAGGTATCGTTCTATAAATTTATAACATTTTCTTTCTGGCGGAGACACATGATCAGCATTTTTTAGCGAAAAATATTTAAAAAGACTATTTCATAAGCTTCCTTTTGAACCACGCCCTTCAGTGATAATCGTTAAAGCTTTTGCTTCTGTTGATTTACTCGAAATCATTTGGAAAGAGTGGGGTACGGAGTCTAAATGTAATACTTGAGGTTTCCACATGAATAAAGCGTGTGCATAATACCCAAGGTATTAATGGCTTGAATATTTAAGGGACAACAATGCGATATGAACAATGAGGAATGATTTATGCTTCTGTCGGACATTTTCATTCTAATTGAACTACTGAATGTGCTTAAAAAGATATCTATCTACTCGATTATGCAATTTTCTTGTTTGATGTATTTAAAATTATTAAAGTTAGCTCGTCAACATAATAAATTGAAGTTGTTTATGAAATAGTATTCCATGTCAGCCCTTGTCATGAAAATAATATATGATTACATAACTAAACCGTGCTTAACAGTCGTAAATTGTTCAAATTACAACAAAGTTGTATACATCGCGTCTAACCATTTTTACATTTAGCACCTCCACCAATTACTCCAATATTAATGATGTTGTAACAGATTTGAAAAATTGTTTGATAATATTATAATAAATTGTTAAAACATAACTTACAGATATACAAATAAACAATTTTATTTATTTCTTAACTTTAATAATGAACAATTTTATAAAACTTCGAAATAACATTAAATGTCACAAACAAATATCACAAATTTATTTGTTTATCAGTCTCATCAACAACACTGGAGACAACTTATCCATTTAAGGAGTAGTGAATCGTCTAGGAGCTGTTTGTTTTTGGATGCAGTAGAATGCAGCTGAACCCAAACCCATCATCTCAACTCCAGATGTAAGGACAGCACCTTCATAAATAGCTAAAGCTGGAAATATTTATAGAAATTAATTAATTACATTACATTTAGTCCTGAATGCATAAATATTTTCTTAGTAGGTGCATGTACAAACTCGTTGTTACGAAAAACCTTAAAATTCTTACCTACGAAGAAGAGGATGACCTCCAAAAAACCAACTCTTCTTCCGCCAGCATCGTCCCCTCCACCCAATCCCTCTCCGGAAAGAAACCCCCTAGCTGCAAGGACAGCTCTTCGCCATCTTCCGGAGACACTTCCCACCCATGCCGACAAAAAACCTAAAAAAGATGAGATGATTAATAAAACGGTATTTTTTATAAAACATAAGAAATGTCTTACCACAAAAAAACCAGGCTAGCAGACCCCAAGCAATCTTGTCAATGGCGGACGACAAAACACTCAAAACATCATCTACAGCCTCCTTCGCGGGACCTGTGGAAGTCTCCACACCAATCTTCTCTGTTGTATCCTATTTATAATTGTAATAATAAATATAATAGTTGAATATTGGAGCAGTTTGCGAAAAAGATGAGTCATGATATACATATAAATAACCAAAAGTTTGAAAATGAATTTTAAAACTAAATCTTACCTTATTTACCTTCATCATCGTCGAACAACAACAACGATGACGACGACAATGACAAGACGAGGAGGACGACGATGACAAGACAAGGAGGACGACGACGATGACAAGACAAGGTGGACGTCGACGATGACAAGACGAAGAGGACGACGACAATGACAAGACGAGGAGGAGGACGACGACGATGACAAGACAAGGTGGACGTCGACAATGACAAGACGAGGAGGACGACGACGACAATGACAAGACAAGGAGGACGACGACGACGATGACAAGACGAGGAGGACGTCGACGATGACAAGACAAGGTGGACGATAACGACGACAAGACGAAGAGGACGACGACGATGACAAGACAAGGTGGACGATAACGACGACAAGACGAAGAGGACGACGACGATGACAAGACAAGGAGGACGACGACGACGATGACAAGACGAGGAGGACGTCGACGATGACAAGACAAGGTGGACGACGACAAGACAAGGTGGACGTCGACGATGACAAGACGAGGAGGACGACGACAATGACAAGACGAGGAGGAGGACGACGACGATGACAAGACAAGGTGGACGTCGACAATGACAAGACGAGGAGGACGACGACGACAATGACAAGACAAGGAGGACGACGACGACGATGACAAGACGAGGAGGACGTCGACGATGACAAGACAAGGTGGACGATAACGACGACAAGACGAAGAGGACGACGACGATGACAAGACAAGGAGGACGATGATGATAAAATGACGAGGAGGACGATGATGATAAAATGACGAGGAGGAAGGCGATGACAAACTTAGAAGGACAACGACGAGGACGATGATGATGATAAAACGGCGAGGACGACGATAATGGCAAGACGATTAGTTATCAAGGTATCCAGCAGACAAGGATATCAAGCAGACGATTATATCCAGCAGACAAGGATATCCAGCAGACAAGGGTAGCAAGCCGACTAGGATATCAGCCGAGGAATTGTTAAATGCACTGTGTTTCCGATGTTACTGAGGGAAGAAACATGACTTAGATATTAGGCGGAATGCTACTTGATGAGGTGAACGCAGGTGGTTTTCATCTTATTGACTGGAGGATGGTGAACATTTTTGATCAACTTGGAATCGTCCTCCTTCGCCATACATTCCCAACCATGCCGCTCATGGTAGGGATGTAGATGGGCAAAGATATCGGCAAGCTTGCTAGTCTGAGATGCCTTTTTAGGGTGGCCACAGCGGCCATAGGTGTTGTTCCGTTATTAAACTCATGATGTCGTGACGATTCGTTGAGGATGGAAGGGTCGTCCTCCACCTATTGAGAAAATGCTCATAAAATAAACATAAATGTGTGTCTAATCAAGTCATAATTTGCTTATTAAGAGGATTGACGAGATTATATGGCAAATTATGACATAATAAAAGGTGAAAGGTCAAGATTTAGAAGCTAGTGTCATCATATTAAGAAGTCGTCAATCTTAAATGACTTTTGTCAGACTTGCTTTGTCTTCTCCCTACTCGACCAAACTATAATGGCGTATCCTTGCAGTCACCAATATTGCGACAGTTGGAACGAATAGTTAAATATCAATTGTTATTCGTATGAGTCATAAAATTCTTTTGGAACAAAGAAAACAGGAATCCAATATCTTCGTCAAAAAAGTTTATCTGGCAACCACCTGACGCTGATTCTGTGAACAGCTGTTTAGGACGTAAACAGATGTAACAGCATATATACGTTACCATACAAGTTCCGGCTGCCAAATTATGACTTTACAACATTCGATCTTGTCCTCGCAAAAATGATCGTGTATCCAATGGCGAATGGTCCGTGAGCAGTGAGGTAAACATTATATAACTAAAATGTCTTTAATATTGTAATTGTTCTAACCCTCACCAAGATTTTCCATTTTTTTGGAACCTTTCTTATTTAATACTTGTAATTGAGTTATGTATATAACAACCCAAAACAAAATCAAACAAAAGAAATCAGTATCTATTGATGTGTCTCTTTCATTTTCTGTTACTTAATTTTTTTAGAATTTACTGGTGTCGCATTTAAGTCGGCATTAATTCTGTACCATTACACAATTTCTATTTAATTTTTTAGCCCGAGTCAGGGCTTATAGAACCACAAGGAGCATTCCTGGCATTACACGGCAGTTTGAGCACACCAGCTTTTGGCCCTCTTCTCGCCCTCCGAACTCCACCACCACTCTCTTATTCCTCCTCCAATTCTCTCTCCATCCATCCATAATATTCCATGTCTAATGTAAAGTAAGGCAGATGAGATCCGTCCGAGTCGTTGTACGTGAAATTTATCCATGCTCATCCTCCGCATACAGTGGGAACTGGGAGCGACCCTCATAAATGTACGTGGACGACTTCTTATTCATCGCTTCGTTAGTCCTCCTCCTCTGCTGCCTGCTGAGAGTGTATCCACGAGCCTACTACCCAGTGCCAACAAAGTGGCACAAGCCGGGAAAGTGGAGATATCATAGTTTATATCACCGTTAGAAGGAGGAGGAGGATGGGATATGAAACCTTATCATATCATTATTATGATTATTATTGCGAGTATAGTGGAAGGGAAAGAAGTCTGCTGCTGCCCGGTGGGACTTGGCCCAGTCGTTTTTTCACGAAAAGGGCAGACAACTGAGAAATAGAGGAGAGAACGGGACTCGCATGCAAGGCAAGGCTATGACGACGGAGAAGATGATGATGATCACTACCTTGAAGGAATTTGGACCCGGTGGGGAATTTGCAAGTGGAGTGAAGGAGGCATCGCTGAAGCTACGGTGGGAATTTTTCCCGATTCCTTGTCCTCCTCTCTCAATATGATCTGGATCTCATTCATGCTTTCTCCCTCCCATTCTCCAGCAAAGCATGAGAGCGGCTCAAGTTGGTCGGTGGTGGTGTGCGAGGAGGAGAGAGAGATTTATTCAGATCGCATCTTTCCGCGTTACTCCACGACCGACCTGGAGGACGAAAAAGTTGAGTTTCTTCCGTGATACTCCATTTTTATTCAGGTAGTACAACAAATGATTCTGTGGATGACGCAGTAAAAAATGCAACTTTGCAATTCTTTTCCAATTACGAGACCCGAAGCTGGTCATAATTCTTAAACTCTAAGAGTCCTAGTTTTAAATTACGATAATATTAGATGGATGACACCTTTTTTACCCATTCATCTTTGACGCCGTTGTTTTCATCTTCAGGAGAGAACCATTTTTTTTATCTAAATCTTTAATATTTTAGTGTCTCTCTGTTACTACAAACTGCTCACGGCTTCTTTTTATTCCTCACACACTTGTCTATGGCGAGTGAAAGCATTGTATGAATTACAAAGTAGTTGGCCCGGCACGTATGTACATATGTATGTATGTAGCTACATGCAAGTGTAAGTATGCTACACGAATGTTAAAGCTGAATTGTGTAAACATTATCAGAATCAAGAACATCAGATTGTTTTGACACCACAAAAACCTTGCAATTGAGAGTTCAAATTATTCAAAGTTATTTTAATCTATCTAACATCTAATGAGAATATGTACAATTCATAAATATGGATGGAGTACTTTGGCTGAAGAATTAAATAAGCACGAACTTACGATCCACATGCACACATTAACATACATGCAATAAATAAGAACTCTTCTAATTCTGCAGGTTTTGTCCAATTTCTTAGTTACAAAATCTGTTGGTTATCACAATCACCAAATCACATTTAGTTTAGCCTATAAATTCTGGATTGGTGGTGGATGGGGTGGAAACTGGAAAGCGAGAATTTGTTCAAGGTCTTGGCGATTGGGAAAAGGGGAGACTAAGCATTGAGAAATTTTGAATTGGACTGATAATGCCTGAGGGAGAGGTTTGGTTGAAAGTGGGGATTGCCCTCGCTTTCTTTTTGCTTAAAAAAATAAGTATGTAAGATGCAGCCATTCTCCAAATATGTCCATATTATTATATCCTCCTTCCTCCTCTGCATCTAATCCGAGTGCAGTCATTGGAATTTAAACGCAATTCACTTTTTCTTCCCACCCTGCTTGCATTATTGCATTGTCAGTGTCATTGCCATGCTCAGTCAGTTGGATGTGAAAGTCATTGTTGTTGAGTGAACTGTGAGGAGGAGAGGAGGACGACAAGGAGAGGAAATAAAGAAGGAGACAACGCCTTCTTCACGCTTATTACGTCGCTTCCGATCTGATGCCGGTAGAAAATCGGAGTGCATCAACAACAAAATCGACATGCTTATCCTTGAAGGATTTTCTGCCTTCAACCAACTCGGCATTGCCCCTGTTTAGATTGCCCAAGAAGAACTTTTCCCTTAAATTTTATTCATGTAGAATCTTCTTTTTTTCCTCCTCTATCCATTTCCTGCCTTCTTCCTTTCACCATCCATTCATCTCCAGTTCGCCTGCAATATTTGTATTGAGTGAGACCAATTGGATGCCAATATTCTATTTGTATTGATGTTGGTGTCGGGAAAGAGAGAGAGTCCGCATAACTCTTTCTTTCTTTCTTTCTTTCTTCTTGGAGAGGGAATAGTGAGAGGGGAGGAGGTATTCATTTGCTACTTGTGCCGTGGAATTGCGTGGATATGGGGAAGAGGATATTGAGTGAGAGAATTTATTGCGACGGAGAATTGAATAGATTAGTATTGAATCTGGCTGTGTGCACATCCACCAGCCACCCCTGCAGTGTAGCGTCGACTTGTGAATAACGTGGAGAAAGCTCTGGTTGCATGTCTTCCCCGTGTTACTCGCACCGCTGTGGGAAAGGATTTATTTATTTATATTAATTTCAAATTTGAATTCCATCCGACAGAAACAGGTTGATCTTATCTGGAGCTCATTCATTTAAGTTCATTTAAGTTAAGAAAGTATTGTGTGTGGGCATTAAGGACTGCCATAATGGTGCACAGCCTGGAATTCAATTTGTTTCCGCGAAAAGAGAATATCTCTCGAAACGTTAACATTTGGTCTCCAGGTTGTTTCTCTCTGCTCTTCTGCTTGTGGAGAGTTGGAATGAATGGATTGGATTTGGATAAAGACTCGTCTCATTCATTAGTTATTATGGCCGGAAGGATTTATGAGTATTCCCCTCATTACATTGTTCACCCGGCAAGAGTGAGATATTACATTCTGCACTTTATTTGCTTTGCTCTATGAGTTAGGACCAAGTTCTTGGTCTCTATTTGGATTTTAGATTAAAGAAATAAAACTTTCTCCTCGTCTGCATTTGCGGAGGCAAGTGTGACTGCGTGGGGTTGGAGAAGAAGTGTCGTTCCATGTTTCATTTCATCATCGTTTAAATTTTAAGTTGGTGAGGAGGAAGAGCAACTGTCCTCATATATTACAAACTCCCACGTCCACAGCTAAGCCTCGGTGACTCTCCTGATTAAAGAAAAACTTGAAGTAAGTAGAGGGCAGATGTAGATTTATTTGTTTATTCTGTCGACTCTGTAATTTCAAATGTGCAGCAGGAATACGTACTCAGAGACGTATAGTAAATCTGACTCAGCCACTTCTGATAACTGCATGGTCTGGCTTGTGAAAGTTTTAAGTCCTCCTCTTGTTGAGCGATCTAGTCAAGATGATTAGCAAGCCCCCGTCCTCTCTCTCTCTCTCTCTCTCTCTCTCCTGTCATGAATGGGGTGCATGAATGAGTAATGGCGAGAGAGAAATAACATCATTCTGACCGGACAAACTTAACGAGGAGGGCCAACCAACTAACCAATGCATGCATGGTAGAGATGGGAATACAAGGGAACAAAATTATGGATGGGTTTTGTGGTAACGGCTCCAGCATTCGCTCAGTCAGTAATACGTAAGAGGCAGCAGGAGCCAGTATTCTGAATGAATTGAGAGGCATAATTTGGTCCAGGATTTATTGTGTGTGAGGCTGAATCAGTCAATCCGATCCCTGTTAAGCTAGAAGAGAGCAGCTGAGTGGTACAGCAGCGCAATAATTCTATAATCTTTCTAGTCTAGAAAGAGACCTTTCTTTTGTCCCGAGATTACGATTCCATCCCAGCTCCATTTTTGCTCTGGTATACGAAATGCCACCCAGAGACGAGTTGAGCAAGCAAAGTGAACCGCTATGCATGCTCACAGGCTACCTTGTGAACTTTGCCATTAGGAGGAGGAAGAGACGGGTGGATGGAAAGGGTTCAATTCTTTTATTTTGCCGGATGGATGATGGGAACTTTTGGTGTGCATTTGCTACTTTATTCATTGTGCTTGCAACCTCGGCAGTGGTGGATACGGAAGCAACTCGAACCATGCTCGTTATGGGTCTATGACATACCAAGTGATGCAATTTAATGTTATGTCAGCATCTTTTCCATCTGATGGAGCGTTTCTCACTAAATTCTCCAAATCCGTTTTCTCTTTCACGCCAATTTATAGCTGAAGGGAAACTGCTTTGTACTGAAGAAATGGAATGAATCTCGATATTATGGTCATGAGAATAAGGCGGAAGGAGAAACTTCTTTTATCTTTCTCCCACCATTACTTTCTCCGCGTGGTAGTACATGCACATAGAACTGATTCTGGCCCACTCATCTCTGACGTCCGACAATTGGTAAATTTTACAAACGATCATGTCACCATTAGATAAATTTGGGAAGTCGATTTGTGTTTACAAAACAATTGAGAGAATACAATATATATTATAGAGGGCTAACTGCAATTCATGCATACATGCACTAATGCTTTCACAAATACAGATTTTGGTAGATGTTAACCCAATTCTCACAGAAAATATCTATCGTGTATATCGTGTATAATCTAGTGTACAAGAAAAAATATTGTGGCCATTTTATTATTTATGTCACATGCATGTTCTGTCTGTAATTTAATCCGAATCCGAGAACAGCATGCTGAATGGCATCTATCGACGCCAAAAAGATATCGACATGTCCAGGCTGAAAACTTGGCTCGGCTCAGATTTCTTGGGCGAACCCGTGACACGACAACTCGGCTGACACTGTTTGGACAGAGTGATTCTGACTGCCCTTTCCCCGACTTACATTGCATTACTTTCTGTACACCATGGGCGACAGATCGTGGTTCATGGTGTGTGTTGGAGAAGAGAGAGAAGGGACAGGAGTTCTTCGTCCATGTGTACAAGTTACTTATTCTGCCTCGATCTTCCATGGTGAAAGTCCAAGTTTTTTGGAATTTGTCCATATGCCTGGACTTTTTGGGCAGTCCATCAACATTTTTCTCCTGGCACTCTATTACCCATCTCGATTGGTCGGTGCGTGGCATTAGGTTGGCTGCGACGACGTCGTCTGGAATTTGATAGTTCTTTCGACGTCCGTTCCGTGAATGGATTGGATATCAACTGTTTTTCACTTCCTCCTTTTCATTGCCCTGCTCTAACTTGTGTGAGGATTTTGAATTATACCAAAAAAACCTGCCTCCTGAGTATGCAGTGAAAGATGTCTGTCTGTCATGTCCCCATTATATTTTGTACCCATCCTCGTAACAGAGTAAGCTGAACTGTCAATCATGAGAGGACTTTTGACTTTCCTTCTGTTCTTTTACTTATGCTTTTAACTTTTTCTTCTCTACACCATGAGTTGAAACTGTCTGCCGCTATAAATACAAAGGACGCGAGAGTTGCAACCATATCAGCTTTCTCGGAGTCCTCATCCCCACCACATCCACACACCTCGGGTGAATGGGAAATGGAGGAAGTTCCAACAGTGAAATTCCGAGATAATGCGTTTTTGTTTCTGCTGGAAAAGAACGAGTAGCCCAAGTTATCTCCCAAAGAAAAATTTGACTCACTTCTTAATGCGAGCTGTGGATGAAAAAGCATGAACATATCCACCCAGCAGCAGCAGAAGCGAAGAAACCGTGCCTACAACTGGCTGGCATGGGCATGGTGACTTCTTCAGTTATCGGTGTGTAGCAGAGGGCTGTGTATAGAATGTGGTATGGTCGTGATGGGGGATCGATATATGGAAAGAGGGGAAGGCGGAAGAACGGAAAAGTCATTAGAGTCTCGCTCTCACTCTCTGTACATTCTACAATCTAAAAGCTCAGCAGAGAAAAAGCAGGCATATCTTTGCTATCAGTGGTTGTGACTAAAAGAGAAAGAGAACACTCGTCGTGTAGTAGATGCTATCCACGGCTTGCTGCTAAATACATATGTATTTTCCACTCCGATTTTCATTCGTCTGCAACTTTCCCCCTGCTCCAACCACAACTAGCGAAAAAGAACACAGGATGATGTGCCAAGAAATGAAAATCAACACTGTTAAACTCTACTGCGTTTTGAAACAGTTATTTATTCAGTACGGGGATAGCAATTTTATTGTAAATGAAAGGGTTGACGAATTTAAAAGTTAAATTTTGATTGTCGTATAATTATAATTTTATTTTCAAGCAAATTTTCTTCTGTGAGATTGCTCTGTCTCTCTTGATTTCACAGTCCACAAGCAAATAAATCTTCGTTTAGTCCTTCTCTGTCCTACTCTGAAATATTGGATGGAAAGAATTAAGCCTGATCATAGTTACAAAATGAAATGCTTGTTATTACATAAATGTACGTAGTTGATGCAATAAATAGTCTTCCTTTTCGGTATTTCTTGTTGTACTTTCCCCAAGAACGATATGTAGATGTACAGAGTAAGTAAATGTATCAAGTCGTAGTTGTCACCCTTCATCGTGGGCCACAGGGTTGCTGCTGCTGCGTGCGGTGTGTGGTTCTGTAATAATCCGTGAACTTTTATTTTATCACAAAGACAATCAGCCAACTTGCTTTTCTCACCAGCAGCAGCAGTTTGACGACATTGAGAGTGTGAGTCATCGTCATCGTACTGCTGCTCACGAAAATATGGGACCATAATATTCCCACTTTACTTTGCGATTAAAAGTCCATTACACAAATAATAATTTAGGATCCAAGTTGGTTGGTTGAGCAGGCATGACAATGTCATCATAATGTAATATTCAGGAGATAAAGACCTTCCCTTAAATATCCGTTCCAGATTATTACTTTTCTTGGGTAATTTGGAACAGAGTTTCAGTTTTATGTTGTTGGCCTACTATTTACAACAGCTTCAACATCCTTCATTTCATTTCCGTCTGCCTTTCTCTTGGGAAAGCCAGCATTCAAAAATTTCTAAATGACGAGTTGGGGCGTCACATCGTTCATTTTGGGGAGAGAGGAAATTTTAGAGGTCTTCTGACTAGCATGGTAATAATAATGCGTGTGCAGCACTCACTGGTCTACAACTCTGGTGATGGTTTATATGCACAAATAGGACGTTTGAACGTTATAGTCAGGAAGAGTTTTAATTACGAGATTATAACGTTAATTTGAAGAGGGAGTAGCAATGAAATTTTCAGAACAATGATTAATTGATGGTCTACGTTCTTTTGATTAACGGAAAAAGCTGGAAGAGTTTTCACCACTCATTTATTTTGTCCGTGTAGCAGTGTGGATTTAACTTGCGACTGTTTCCATATTCTTGGCTGACATGAGAACTGAATCAACTATAAATAATTTTCATGGATCACGTGCAGATAATTTTTGATGGAATTCTATTTCTATTAAAGCAAACAAACGTTTAAAGATTTGTGACTTAAGATGGTAGAATATGGGCACGTGGGAAATAAATAACGGGTAAATAAATGGATCACGGTTGGAGCAATGAATGAGTTCATTTACTGCCATTCGACCATTTTGCTAAAATCAAATGCTGGAACAATGATGTGGCACAAGTAATATTATATTGGGATATAATGACATTGGTTTCCCATTCCCATCATCGTCGACATCATGAAAAAACTCTGTAGTAACTAGAAACTGTAGCGGTGGCACTTTGCTTGTTCGTAAAATTTCGGTGATGAGAATTGCCTTTTGCCTTCATTTTCCCATATGGAACCCCTGCGAACCCATCCAATCCGGTCCGTTCTCTTGCTTCCGTTTTCATCATTAGGCAGCACGTGGCCAAAATCTCAAGTAGGCGCAGGGAATGAACTCATGCCCGTGGAAAAGGTAGCTTGAAGTAAGCTACACTTACCACCCGTTTTTTATAGCAGCTACACACTCACCAACTCGTTCACCATTTTCTAAGAGACTTCTGATCTGAACCGAATAATGCAGCAACATTCAATTGGGCAAAAGGGTTGCAGTCGTCTTCATCAAAATTTTTATAAGAATCAACCCCTGTCATCCACTACCAGAGCCCCTCATCTCTGCCCAAAAAGAAACTTCACAGGATTCCACGAGAGAAGTCTGACATCACATCCTTGAATTGGCAAGCTTCTAAAGCCATCAGGATATTTGGATTGAGGAATTAGCAAAAGTATAAATGCACTTCTGCATCACTGACGCCCCATTATTCCGATGCCTTCTTTTTCTTTGTGCCTCCCGTACTTTCTTATTCACCAAGATCATGAGGATTCAGAGGAGGATTACGGAGTGGGAGAAACTCGGCGGAAAATGAAACTTTAGGAATTTTTAATGACTAAATTATTGTAATCGACATCGACTATGGCGGAATACTTATGCCGACCCTTCCTCCCACCCAGCCGGAGTGAGTGCCAACTAAGGATGTATATATACGACAGGAGCAAACGAAGAAATTACAAAGAGAGGATTTGAATGTCTAAATGAAATGAAACCACGAAGGAATTTATTTAATGCACTGGGATGAGCAGTCCTAGTGGGGCATCATCGACTGAATTGAAATTAAATTCAAGGAATTCTTGCTCAATTCAAATTTCGCCTAGTCAGCAGTTCACCAGGAAGCATCTTATGCCTTCCTGAAGTGTGATAAGCTTGAGCATAAGTAGGAAAATTCCCACCAACTTTGCAAGTATAGTGGAACCAAGAAAAAGAGAGAAGGCGACATGCACGAAGCTTTAGTATGCAAAACTTTGTTCTCGTGGGCTTGAAGGCGAAGCTGGCAGAGTTTAAATAATTTTGAATGGAAAAGCAAAGAATTTTGGATTTAATGATTGTGCAATAGTCGTTTATTGGTATTTTTCTTCGAAGCATTTGGTCTTATGTAAGATGGGGAAAGGTGAGGTGCGATTGGTGCGGGTGTCAACAATAAAGGAGACGGATGGGTGTTGGACCTTAGTTAATTTTTTATAAGCCTATTTCCAACTAGAATGAGACAATTGCTTTGTTTTCTGGATCGTAAAATGCAGTGAGGTGACGGCAGCTCACGTGCAAGTAGTTTTTCTAATGACATGCGACGGTGTGAAGAATATTGTATGCCAACACTTAATGGTACAGACACCATAATGGTGGGGTCAAGTCAGGTCATGGTTATTTATTGCGTAGCACATGCATTATATTTAACAATTGGGGCCAACAATTCTTACATCTTTTTGCAAATTATTTATTTCCTCAAAATTTTCGTACTTTTCATTCTTGACACATTATATCCTTCGTTGTTTAAAAACATCATCTTGGCTGAAATAAATAGAGCCATTTTTAGTTTGCAAGTTCACTCGTAAACTGTCGTTCTCCTTTCGAAAGTACCGTGTTTTATACATGTACCCTATCAATGCATGTTGCGTAAGTTTGGTTCGTTGTGGTGTGGTTACGTGGTGGAAGGTTTGGCTGTGCCCAAGAAACAACCCATAAAAAATTTGTAAGGAGATAGTTTGTGAAGAGAGGGACGAAGAAAAACAGTAAATGTGGCCATTTAGGAAGGCCACAATTTATAATCAATGCCTTGGACACTTCCTCTCCCTCCTCCGTCTTCCCTACCTACACACAAACGAACAAGTGCAAACAAACTGTGGAGAAAGTCTTTCTTCCTCTATTATTAGTGCGGTGGTGGTGGTCGTCGACGACTCCAATGTGTGGAAGCACAGCCACCGCAAACGGAACTAGAGTTTTCCTATTGACCATATCTAATCGAGATAACATGTCTTATGGAGCTGCACAAGAAGAGAAACTAATGTTGTATTTTGTCTTTGCCAACAAATTAAACAGACTCGTGTTGGAGGAGCTCAGAGAAAAAGTTTTTGGTACAGCAAAGGTTTTTACCTGTTGTCGCGTCCTTGTTAATTAAGTCGGTAATAATTAATTTGTAGAACTCCATTCTATTTTAATAGTTCTTTCCATGTTATGGTTGTTGGTAAATATGTGTAAATAGTTGCTCATTTGAAATGAGTCATTTCTTCCTTTTGTTTCACATTGAGCTTTCACTTTGTGTGTGATGTAAACCCCATATTACGAGATTGCAAAGTAAAATGGGTGCCTGGATAATTAAAGCTGTAAACCTCGAAATTTATCTAGCAGGGAAATGTCCTTTGGTGAGAACGCTGAGCAGAGAAAGAACCGACTTGTGCAACCAAGCTGAATAAACGATGGATACGGTTTTGGGTTTCGTTGTATGTCTTAATTGTCTGCAGATTCGTTGGTCTGCTGCCCATCTTCAGCTAGGTATGCATTAGGAGGAAAGGGCGAAGGAAAGCAGATAGATAATATTTCACAAATTGCAAGTTAATGTGTTGCCCAAACGTGACTACCATCCCACCTTAGGTTCTGAAGTCAGAGGGCATTGATGTAGGTAATAAGAATGGTTTCCCATATAATTATTTTTACAGCTTAAAAACTAATGGAAATTTATAAGAGAACGCTTTTCTGGTTTCCTGCAGTACATGTAGTACGTTATTATCTTTGTGGTTGGTTTCCTCAACCGGAAGTTTGCACCTACTTTGAGTATCTTACGTTCCGGTACCCGGTGACTGGTTTCACGGTATATATTAATTTCACTTCTACACCTCGTTCGTCCTAAATACGTGCTCAATGTATACAATACGTCTCTTGTAAATGGTTTATCTCTTCGGCTGCTGGTGAAAGCCGTCACATTTCCAATGTTTATTCCGTTATTATGAATAAATAATTACTTACTTGTAGACCGATTTTCTATATGGTGCACGTAATTATCACCGGGTAGAAAAACGTGCGGCTATAGATTCTTCGCCGGGTGTGTTGCATTTTTAGATATTTGATTCTAGTAGAGGAATACGTGTTGAAATTGAATAACTCTCATTAGTCAAATTACACCAGCAGGGTTATAAACGATATGTTGCATATCTAGTTGGCTAAGGGCAATAAAATAAAATTGGGTTAGCATGAGATGGGCTATTCACAGCACAATGTTAAGTTGGGATGACTTTGTGCTATTTGTGCACAGTCATTCAACAACTTTTACGACCTTAGCATTGGAAAACCCATCTGATAAGTGGGCCAAGTTAAGGTGGAAATTGAATCCGTGAACCATTAGTATTACCACGTATTTTATGGCTTTTTGCTTTCTCCGAAATGGCGAGAATATATTGAATCTAAAGGGAATCAAATGCCATGTATACGACTACTGGGTGCCTATGATTTCATTATATTTTGCATAATTCTCACTTTAAAAAAAGTTTAGCTGAAGTGTTTTCGAAACTTGTGTACTTTATGCATATATCCATTTAGAGTATTTAGTAGGTACACATGTCTATGTGTAGGTGAAAGCTACGATAATTGAAAAGGAAAGAGTTGCTGTCTAGATATAAGTACTTAATAAAAAATCACCACATTCGCCTATTTGTAATTTGTTGGGTTATGTACATACGTATAAATATAGGCCAAAGGATATTGAAAGATGAGCAGGTCGGTCGGTGACATATGTATGTAGCTGTGTATGAGGGCAACAAGGCAGCCAACAGACAATACAATACCTAAAATAATGTTGTTTTGTTATTCTAAAAGTCAATTAGCTAAATAATGTTTATTTTAATTTGTGCAGAACCAGACGACACGATAACTTTCTCCGGAAATGGATCATTTACTGACTTCTTCAAGATTGTCGTTCAGGACGGCAAAAACATTTTGGTTGGAGCAAGGTAAGTTTGACGAGTTTTTCTTGATATTTTGTGCTTAATTCTTATGAAATTTTATTAGAAAATTTTATTACCAAATCACGCCTTAACAAAAAATTATTCTGTGTTCAAATAATTATTGGCGTGTGGACCAGACATATGTATGCTTCACACATGTACAGGATACACGGGTTTTCGCGTGTAGTAAGATTGGTGTGGATTCTAATTTCCTCGTCCAACGGAGTTTTATTTGATTTGCAAAGTATTGACTTGCTCTGCCTTATTGTGTCTGATTTGCTTTGGTTCCGATCTTTGTCGATGTCTATCAGCAAATTGGACCCTGAGCAGATCAGAGTCCAATTCGAACCTGGAGCGAAGGAAAGCTTTATTTAAGCCCTGTGTTGATTTTGTATTGAATTGCTGGTTTTGGTTGCCCGACTTTCATTCATTCCATTAGTCTTTGTTGGTGATGGTACTCTTGGTTAATAGCTTTGGTTGATGTGATATTGGATGTATGTGCTTTGTTGGTTTGGCAGTGGCAAATAAATCGAGGTAATCCATTATGTCTTTTCTTTCAGGAACGCTGTCTACAACTTGACTCAGGCCGGCCTTAAACTCAACCATGTAAGTATCCGCAGCAATTTCATTCTGGTGCTGAACAGTACTATTTATTACCATATGCATCACCTTTCTCTGGAACTTTTGAAAAAACTAGTCTGGTTACATGCATGTGTAATATCCTCTCTGCTAATCCTAAGTATGATGAAAATGCAAATGTTTTGCACAATAATATGTACATATGGCAAATTGAGGTACAATTGCAAATGTTAAAATATGTATTTAGGGATGAGATTAACAATGAGCTAAAATCACGATAAAATGCTCATTTTGGATTAGTGTAGGATATTCCTGATAGTCCAAGAAGTTTTTAAAAGACAATGGAAATAATTAATTCTAGATGTACATACTTTGGCTGTTCTTGATGGCATAGTGGTCAATTGGTGCTGAGGAGTTTTGGTCGTTCGTCTTCCTAATGAAAAAACTAACTTTATCGGTTCTTCATTTTGTTATTTCGATCACGACTCGATCCTCAACAGTGTAGTGGTTCGTTTCAGTGCAAGAAGGATACGAAGGCAAGAGAGTGACTTTCTCTCCACACCAAACACATCTCAACTAGGCAGCTATCCAGTCAGAACCTATTCCTTGTGAAGTATGAGGAGTTTGCTAAATGTTGAATTGTAGTCGGGCTCTAGATTTTTTATTTCGTTAGTTCAACCCACGAAAGTCTAGATTTCCTCTCGAATCGAATTCAAGTGGGACAGCATGAGGAAATTGGAGCTTGGTTGTGCGTCACTGCTCATTGTCATCTATTCTACGCCTAATGCGTTAGTAGAAAAAAATATATCTCAAATTTTACACGACTTTATATTTTATGAATATATGGGTTGTATTTACATATGGATTGTAATGTAACATTTCTTCTTGTGTGAGCTACACATATTATTTGAGGTACTATAGAATCATACACATAAGATAGGAATACTTATTGGAACTCGTGTATGTACATGTAACTAAAAATACGTAAACGGTAAATATTAATATCTTGATGTTTGCCAAAATTAGTTTGCCCAACTAGCATCCCAATATACCAAGCAGTATTTCCTCAATCCCCATGCTGTTGCCCTCAACGGTCTTTGTCTTGGTTTGATTTGTCCTTCTCTGTGGTTGAGACGTTTTTTTCTCAGACGAGGGATGAAAAGTTAGGTTTTCTACGAGTTAGGCTACTACAGCTACGTGAGCTTACTCGAGGAAAGTAGAAGGCTTGTCATCTCATCGAGGACATCGCACGAAGAGATGGGAGACTGAAACCGCAATGGAAGTCCTGTCCAGCCAGCCCTGGATTGACCAGCAGGGGAAATGCAATTTGTCAAGTGGACGCACAAGGAAATGTGAAAGACGAATGGTCACGGGCAGCTCTTTCCCCATTCGTGTTAACATCAGAATCAAATTCTACTTTATATGTCCATCCACCTGCCTAGCTAACTGGGGCCGAAGGGTAAATCGTACTTTCGCTCATGTGTCTGGGCGAATGCTCCAGTTTCTGGTTCCGTTCTCTGACGTAATCTGAATCTTTCGAGCGATTTAGGAGGAGAAAGTGAAATTTGAGAAGGCCTACGAAACTGTGGTTTCTGAAGTTTGTTCATATTTATTTGTTCCATCAGATAAGCTTGACTCTAAACGACCAAAGTCTTCCTTAGTTTTGTGGAAAAAAATTTATTATTCAAATCACACGGTTACGGTTGAAGTTTGATTGACGATGCAATTCCTCTTTGAGAATTTTAAACTATTTCAGCACTTGCTGCTACTTGGAGTAGATTCTCAAGGGAAATGAAGCCACGCTTATCACATATCAAATATGTGATAAGCATGGTTTAAACCAAGTTCCATTCAACATTTATTTCTACAAAGTTAGTATGAGTCACAGACTATGACTGAGGCAAGACAAACTAATCTGTAAAATAGCGATGTTGATGGAAATGCGAATAAGTAAGAACTGATTCGCCTAATTAGTAATTACAGACCATGTCGATTATTATCAAGTTGCACATGAAGTCTGTTGGGAAACATATAGAGCTAAATGTTCAATAATTTTACTTATTAGTAATGCACGTGAACTTCTGTATAATATGTTATTGAGGATATTTTCCAAAATTGATATCATTGATTCCTATATAGTAATAGTAATTTCCTAATTTCAGAAACTGGAGTGGTATTCTGAAGAAGACGACATTCAAATGTGCTTAACCAAAGGAAAAGAGCCTGTAAGAATGAATTTCTTGGATTATTAATTAGTAGTAGTAGTGATTAAAAATTAAAAATTTAATGATTTGAATTATTGAACTATTTTAATGATTTGAATCCTGATTATTAAGATTGAAATTCTCAGCCACCTTGGATGGACTCTAATAATTAACTGTGAAATTTGCAGGAAAATTGTCAAAATTACATCAGAGTATTGAGCGTGACAGGGCCTGGAAAAATTTTGGTTTGTGGGACTAATGCCTATAAACCTAGATGCCGTTATTATCATCTAAGTGCCAATGGCCATTACACCCAACTTGGAGCGGAGAAGACTGGTCAAGGGATTTGTCCTTACGATCCCAGACACAACAGCACCTCTGCCTATGTTGGTAAGTATTCAGCAGTAGAAGTAGTGGAACATAATATAAACGAAGTTGTAGTCGTTCCTCGGGAGGTAGGGAAATATCATGAATGGTGTACAATTACAATAATACCTTTGGCCTTTCACTTGTCTCTGCATTGTGTAATGCAGTAGATCAAAGTGAGAGGGTGGACGACTTAAGTGATCATTATATCTAACCCAGACTTTCCTTTTCATGTCAGAAGACTCACAAAATAGAAAGATTAAGTCATCTCATTTGATTCATCCCTCTCCTGAATTAAGTTTCAGTTTAATTTGATGTCTAATAGTCTTCTCGACTTTGGAATTTTCTTCAGCTTATCCTTAAACCAGAGACAAACCGAGTCAAGGGAGAAACCCTTTTGAAACGAGAGACAAAAAGAGAGAAAGTGATGAGTTTATACCGTAAGATCTAGAAATAACTTTCCAACCGCCTTTTAAATCGTCAAAATTGATGTGAGCGAGGAATATCATTTAGTTTTGCGGTTGATGTTGTCCTACATACATTAAAGTTTCTGGTTGCGGGGCGACATTCAGAGTTGAAATTTGATGAGCGGTGTCCTGTGGTCCCCTTATACGCACAAAGTGCAGTAATAAATGATTATGTTGATATCCCACCACCCAGGGTGTCCTTCTACAGTACCGACCGACCATCAACTAGTAGATACGCATTGTGTTATGGTAGCCGAGACGACGCGACTTTACTTCCCCCCTTCTTTTGGGATGATTATGGTGATGATTTCATTCACATTTCAAATGTTTAGATGGCGAAGTGTATGCTGGAACGGTTGCAGATTTTACAGAGGTTGATCCCTTAATTCATCGCTGGGATTCTCTACGGACGACGCAGTACGACCTCAAATATCTCAATTGTGAGTACAAAACTACTTGCTTTTATTATATTTAAATCTACGGGTTTGAAAAAGAGCTCGAGACATGACAAAAAATGCAGTCAACCAAGTGGTATATAAAAGTTTTCTTTGCTTTGATTATTCTCTGGAGGAAAATTTCATGATAACTGAACACGTAGTATTGTGGATGAGAAGAATGGCGATGGCAAGGATAGCGAAGGATTATTTTACCGTAAATGAGGCTTGTTGTGATTGCTTCACAAAAGAAAATGGCTAAAATTTGAGCACAATTTCACTTGTGATGGTGTACCAGTTACATATTAGATAATAGTTTAATCTCTTGAAAGTATTTGAAAACATGTCTGGCACACATATTTTGCATTGGTATCAAAATTGCGAGATAAACGTCATGTTCTGAATGGGATTTGGTTACCTATTATACTAAGCAAACATTTCCTTCTTTGCCAAGGAAAGATCTACTGCCATTCGTTCCCATAATGAATTATTGTTGCTGTTTGCTCCATTTCTTGCCTTCCTTAGATACACACTGCTTTTGAAAGAAAGTACACTCTTAGAACCTCTGTAGCTCATAAGTATTAGCCACAAAAAAAGAGTTCATTCGAGGTGAAAGACAATGACTAAACCCATCAGCGCCCCAGCAAACTTTCTCTCATTTACGAAATGATGCTGATAGGTTGACTTTTCTTGAGCCCAGAAGGAAACTGTTGATTGCTGAATTGATGGCAAGCGATCAACTCAGCCTCAAACTGGCTTGATGATGATATGAGATCTCATTTCATTTTGTCTCTTCTAGCTCCCAATTTCGTCGGCTCTATGCAATACGAGGACTTTGTCTTCTTCTATTTTCGAGAAACGAGTCAAGAGTCTACCAATTGTGGCAAGGTAAGTTTACTCGTTGCTTGCAAACAATAAAGCTCTGCTGATGCTGTCATATCTTTTGATTTGACTCTCATGCTGTCTGTGTATTAAGGCCCTTTCATTCATTATGCCCAAAGTTGTAAAGAATAAAGACGGAGCTTTTCCTGTCAATTACAATGTGCTTAAAATAGAAAGACAAATCGGAAGGAATCAAAATATCAGTATATTTTGTTGAACATGTTGGCACAATATATTGTTTTTTTAATAAGCACGGTTCAATACATTCAATTAAAGGTTGATTGAAAAATAAAATGAGGAACTGTGGATAATTAATCGATAATCTCAAATTTCTGCCATAGTCTATCTGTACGTGGTTGTTCTTTCTCCTGACCCGAGGTGCATGTGCATTTGCTACTAAATTTTAAGGTTTAATGAGTATCAGGATTTCGAATGAAGGTACATATGTCTACTCTTGAAATGCACAAACTCGAATGATGAAAGGCCTGAATGAAACGGTTGGCGATAGTATACTTTTATGTCATCATGATGGTTTGAAAACATTTTTGGGTACATTTTTAATAATTTTGCCTTATGTTCATTCACAGGCTGTATTTTCTCGGGTCGGACGTGTTTGTAAAGGGGATAGAGGGTTTCCACGTAAGTAGAAAATGTTGCATCTTTGTAATCAGACCCTATTCGAGCATTTTCCTCGGAAATCATAATTCATAAGTTACTGACGAGCGACTGTTTCTTTTATTTTTTAGGTGCCCGTGGGAGTGCGAAGAACCGGTGGACCACATTTTTCAAAGCGAGACTCAATTGTTCCGTAAAAATAAAATAAAAATATAATACAAGGTTAATGGATGGCGGTGGTTGAATGATATCTAATTAATGATGGCATTCCTCTTGTTTAGATCCCTGGGGAATTTCCTTTCTACTTTGATGAAATACGTATGTGGCTGTTTGCAACTAAAGATCTACTATAAAAGTTCCCTCCTATTTTGCTTGTCCAAACATCAAAAAGTTGTCCATTAATGAATGAAACACCAAACAAGAAAATGGCATAATGACTAACTTTACTTTCTCAAAAAGTAAAAGTAGCCACTTTTACTTTTTTGTTGCAAGAGCAACCTTTCAAATTCCCAATGTCGGCTTGTTCCTCTTTTTCGTATCCCACATGTCAACTTACTGAATTTACTTCCCCTCGGTGTTACTCATTCATTGTAAAATTTGCATACCTTTAATTATTTTTTTTCAGCGTAATATATAAGTTTTTGTTTATAAGCATTGGGAAATTTTTTAACCGATTTTTGAACTTGTTTGTTACCCAGAATCGACATCATCCTTGCTGCCCTCTTCACAGCTAGGGAATGAAGTGGTCTATGCAGTTTTTACGACGGGTGTGAACAGCATCACGGGTAAGTGAAACTATTTTCTGGTCATTCAGAAAATAGTTAATGTAGATGAAATAATTTTTTGCGCATATCTATTCAAATGATGTAATAGACTTCAAATAAGTAAGTATGCAATTTTTGACTCGGTGGCTACGATTATCTAGGTTCAGCAGTATGCGCGTTCAAGATGAGGGATCTCCTGGACGTTTTCGATGGACGAGTAAGCTATTTATTTCATTATTGGATGCGTACAAGTAAACTAAATGAAAACTACTTTCTTTCGTTTACCAATAGTTTAAAGCCCAAGAAAAACCAAACATGCACTGGCTTCCTGTAGAACAAGAGAAGGTTAGTCCGCCATTGTTTTTGTCGCCCATTTCTTTTTTATAACATAATCCACATGTGCAAGATAAGAAAATTACATCAAATTCTTGGAATTCCTACCAGAATGAAATGTTGATTGATGGTGCAATCGATTTAAGTGAATTCTTGATGTGAAATGGTCACTTTTGATAGATATTTTGTGCCTCGCTTTAATCTTTAATGTCGGCAGTACAGCACATTAATGTTGTATGCTATATGACGTATATAAGCCTTATACGTACTATAAGGGTAGTTGATGTTACTCTCGATCCGACGAATGAAACAAGTGATGAGTGATGGATCCCTTTTCGGCTCAAACATCCATCGCACATAGTGACCATTCTCCCTTATATTTAAAGGTACCGGAGCCACGGCCAGGCCTCTGTGTTAATGATTCTACGACACTTCCTGACCAATATTACCTCTTCGTCTCTGCCCACACGTTGATGGATGAGGTTAGTATGCTTTGTTTTTGTCGTCCATTTCTTTGTTATACACTGGAGAGCAAATGTGAACGCCCAAAACCACAAGCACAATTTAAATCATAGTTTCTCAGTAAGTACGGGGAATTTTTGAAAGGTCGTTATCTCATTTTGAAGACAAATTAGTACACAAACATTCACCAAAGAAAATTTGTTGTAAGATTTTTTTTCACTCCGTACGGACCCATAGCGTGAAGTTAAGAAATGAGCACCGGTGCAAAAGTCATCGCCACAAACAATTAAAATGATAGCACTTTTAAAATTACTAAAGTAGGATAACAACTTTTTTAATTTTTAAGTACACCTACTATTGATGTATATATAAAATAATTCCACTTCAATTAAAAAAATATATCCCAGAAGAAAATGCCCAATAATGAAACAACAGTCGCTATTCAAGATTTGGTCATTCATCACTACGAAAATGGGGGGAAGACGCAACAAGAAATTGCTGAGTTGGTCAAAAAATCTCGTCAACTGTCCGTGACATGATTTCACGTTACAAATTAACGGGATCAATTGAAAATAGGCGACGAGCAGGACGTCCACCAAGTTTCATCACAGGCGAGTAGAAAATATTTGCTCGAAAAGTGACCAATAATCCAAAACTTTCGTCTCCCAAAATTTCTGGTGAAGTAGAAAATGATGTTAGGAAAGTATCAAGTGGTTGGGCAAGCTGGGGAATATCGAAACTCAGTGCTCAAAAAAATTATAGAGCCAGGAGGAAGCCTACATATCAAAAACGCACCAATAGAAAATATTAAAATTTGCAAGGCAACACACAAATAAAGATTAAAATTTTTGCGAATCACTCTCCTGTGTGTTTAGAGTAAATTTAGTGTTTTATGGTCGGATGGAAGGGTTTGAGTATGGAGAGAAGTCGGAGAATCTGTCAAACTAAAAAATCTCAACACCATCTTAAATTATGGCGGAGGACGCGTCATGATATCTGAGTGTTCAGATTCGCGGGGGCTGGTACGCACGAATTCATCAATTCTACCAAGCACCAAATTTTGTACCAGAATCTACTAAAGAGAAATGTTTAACAATCAGCAGCAAAACTTCCCTTTGCAGGGTGCTACACCTTTCAGCAGGAGCGCGAACATAAACGGACGGCCAAGTCCACCTGTGAATTCTTGTGACCAACAAGATTAATGTTCTCGAATCGCATCAGGAAAGACTGAATCTCAATCCTACTGAGCAGAGGTGGGGAGCACATATATTTAGACATCCGAAAACGCTCAATTTCGAGCATAGCTGACGTGAAAGCAGAAATCTAAGCCCCCTTGAGTGACGTCGACCCTGATATCCCTCAGACATTGGTTGCGTCCATGTAACGTCGCTGATAGGCTGTCATATTTTCAAATAGAGGTCCAACAACGTACTAAGTGTTAATGCTTTCATTTAAAACTTAAAATTGTAGAAATATTAAATGTTTTATTCGTTTTGGCGATCACTTTTGCACCTGCCGTTTTTACTTTTTATCTAATCTACTCACGTGTGATGAAAACTATAAACTTTTAAGAAGACTCTTTGATACTTAGTTATTGGATATTAAATTGTCTACAAAACGCAGAAAAAAATTCTGGAAAATCTGTTATTTTCAAAAAGTTATGAGAAATCAAACGGCAAACTTTCTCTTGGGCGATGACATCTGCTCTCCAATGTAGGTATGTTATATGTTATACGTTTGTTATAGCCTGTTCAGCCTCTGCTCGGGAGACCAGTGTTGACTCGAGCGTTTGAACCAAGTCGATTGACTACCATCGCAGGTAAAATCAATCTCGTGCTTTTATAAGAATAAATACGTAAATAATGTTATTTGTGCATAACATGTCATTTTAATAGATATTTAATAAATATTTATTTTTTTATGTACCATCGCAGTTCATACGAACGCCACGACTCCCGATGGACAGGCTTATGATGTCCTTTTTATTGGAACTGGTGGGTTAATTATATGTCATCTTCGCTTTCCCTGATAAGTGGTATCCAGTCGATAAGTTTGCGGATCTTATAGCGAGAGAAATTATGTCCTTTCATATTACATATATTATTAGATTTCCTACATATATTTGATAGTGAGAAATATATCCTATATTTACTGATAGGATATATTTCATAGGTTAGATTAGAAATTTGCAGCGACTTTACTTTGCTTTAACCCTTTAGCACTACAGAGAGGAACCTAATGCACATAATGCAAAAGGGAATGAAAGTAACTTTGCTAACCAAATGTATGGCTTGTGGTTGACTCCTAGATGATGGAAAGATCCTGACCGTGATAAATGTGGGCCGAGGAGAGGGACAGGAACCCGTCCGGACGGTCATGATTCAAGAAATGCAGGTATGTATTTCATTTAGATTACAAATCAATAATATGTAGCTCAAATACTTGATTACAAGTATAACAAGTACATGTTTACATATTATGCATTAGTTATGATAACCCATGTAATGGATTCACCCGTGTCTATAATTCCAGATATTTAAGACACCCGTGAGGGAAATGTTGTTTCTTGGAGGTAGCCCCCCGAAACTTTTGGTACGTTTCTCAATCTATATTTTGTCAGCTCGTTCTCGTACTTTACTGACATAATATACTTCAAAACTTTCACCATATTACTAGTGAAGTTATTCACTTGTACAAATGACTTCTGAATGAATGACCCAATATACTTGTTTTTAGGCATCTTCGGATCATAACCTGAAACTTATCAACGTGCGTCAGTGTTTCACTTCCAAAATCAAGTCTTGCAGGTAAATGAAAGAGTCGTAGAGACAACCCAATCTCTGCGGATTCAATGAAGAAGTTCCATGCCACCCTATAAGTCCTTTTCATTAGTTTAATGGGCATGACCTATAACTCACAAGCCTCACTTTGCCATGCGGTTTGGTTTGTCAAAATGTTTGGTTTCGATCGATCCTGCCTCCCACCAAGACGAGTATTTATATACAAACCAGATTTGTCCTCGTTGCATACTGTTGATAAACATTCTCAGTTTGAGCCCTTGGCCCAATTTATGTAGCCCAACAATATTTATTTTACTCCATTTCTGTAAACTCTGCACGAATGAACTACATAAGATGCAAATGATGAAAATAAATTTGATGCAGAGCATTTTATTTTTGTCGTCGTAAATATTTAATTTTTAAAATGGTACGAGTTGTTTAGTTTTTAGGTAATAATCATTAAAATCATTATTTATTCTAGCGACTGTGTTTCTCTGCAAAGTCCGTATTGTGCCTGGGTAAGTGGAACTCTTGTTATATATTAAGCTCGCCTTAATTCATAACAATTTTATTACCGTGTCTAGCACAAGAGGGAATCCAAATGTGTAACGATCCCTCTGGATCGACCCATTTCAAGAAGAGATTACATTCAAAACGTGTTGTCCACTGGAAATCATTCTGATTGTCCAAAGTTTAGCAGCATGAGCAGCAACGCAATTCCATCAGAGCAGCTCCACAAAAGCACTTCTAAATCCCTGGACTCATCCGGTAGTCAAACTATCACTATTCTGTCAGACGACGGACAGCAAACTAAGGAGGTGATTCATCTTATTGCTCACCGTTATCATTCAGTTGTGTCACATCACCAGGAGGAGTCTCATGCATATCTTATAACCAATGTGGAACAAAGTGTTTCAAGCCATAAACGTTAACATTCTGCAACTGTTTAATCATTCTTATAATTACATAGATATTCTATGTTTGCATGTAGAATTACGATGTAAAAATTCGGCCAGTCATAACAAATGGAGACATTTTCTTTGCTCAGGACCAGGACACGCGGTGCACAATGTACCTCGTGTCCTGTTGCTGTTCAGTTTGTTCAAAGCAACACAAGAAAATGACTGCAGACGTCAATATGATGTTTAATGCATGAACGTCTAATTCGTTTTCCAGGTTGTCAATGAAGGGCCCGTCGTTATCGGTCCAAGAAGAGAATCCTACACTGCAGAGACGTTATCCATCGCGGTCGGAGTTGGCTGCATTGTAGCAATCTTGCTCGGTTTCTTGGCCGGATGGGGTGAGTTAGAATAGCCAAATTACTTATAATTAGCTGACCATTTATGTATGCCCACTCCCTACACTATCGGGTTTTTGGGTTCTATCCAGGGTAATATTCAGAATGGGTGTTAAGCAATGATCAGAAAAACTTGGAATCAAATCTCGAAAACATTTTATCATATCATAATTGACTTGTGTGCATCTTACCCCTAATTAATCAATTAATCTATATCCTATTATTATACCGTGCATAATAATCCACAGGTTGTGCAAAACGTTGCCGCAAAGAAGACAACATACCTTATCCAGACACGGATTATGAGTACTTTGAACAACGGCATAATCTGAATATCAACACGTAAGTTTTTAATTTCCTGAATATGTGGGTATCTATTTATGCCGATCAGTAACCAAAATACCATCCACCAAAATATACTCCGTCTAAGAGGATGTAAGTACAATATCATGGAATTGGATTGATGGTTGTTGGTGTACTGATGTTTGTGCTGGACTGTTGGTTGTTGATGCTAATGTTACTCTTTTAAATGTTTCAACGACAGGAGATTAGTAGGGGAGGGGAAGGAAGAAGCAACGTATGCAGAACCTGTCCTGGATGGTAAAAACAATTCGAACTTAAACAACATGATGCCCCAGGTCAATCACCATCAACCAGATCACCAAGAGACAACCACCATGTTTCATTTTGCGCAACCATACGCCAGGGATTTGTACAGGTACGGAAAGTAGTAGAGAGTTGCTTTAGGGATTTCCAGTTTCTCACAAGATTATGGAAATGTCGACAACAACTTATTCCTTCTAAATAATTTTGTCAGGTTCGAAGGCGATTTGAATTCTAGAGGAAGACCGGACCCGTTCGGCAGCCTAAGACCAGGGGGAATGCATTTGGATGGGGGATATGGCACACATCGACAACCAAATAACTTAGGCCCGAAACCCAACATCCCTGACGGATACGGTACTGCGAGGTGAATATTCCTTAACAAAATTAATATATACATATAATTTGCAAATATGTTGTTTTCCTCCTTCTTCTACCACCTCGCTTCGATTAACTAAGCTCTGATAAAAACTAAACACCCATCATCAATGTTTAAATGTTGAGGCAAGTTGGAACTTCCATCAGCTTATATTAAAATGAATGATGGGCAATTGGTATTAAATGAATTGTGGGAGAATGAAGTGCCCGGACATCGTCCAATCACAGGACCTCAGGGATCCTGTAAACTTTTAAACCAAGCATCTCCACCAAACATTTCTTGGTAGGAAATGCGGCCATTGTTCGATTAAAAAGCACGCCACGAAATAAACAAAACGTTTTTCATTTGTGCATACACAACGCAACCCTGAGTTTTCCTTTTCCGCTAGCAAACAAACGACCCTCTAATGTATGTTTTCTTTCGGTTTGCAGATCTGTCAAGAAAGTTTACCTTTGATTCTAAGTCGTCGACAGCAATGCGTGTCTTCATCTCATCATATACGAAGAAGAAGATATAAAAGCACATGACCCAAAGTCCATTTTACTCCCCTCAACCATCTATCTATCCATCTCTCTCTCCCTCTTCATTCATCATTCATTCATGATGTATCGATTCGTCGTTTGGAGGATTACTGTCACTATACTACTCAACCAACCGTGTGTGAAATGAATAAGGAAAATGAAAGTTTGTTGAATTTGAATTTCAAGTCGAGTTGGCCATCCACGTGTTTGATATTCCTGCAGCTCGTTTATATAAGACTGAATACATTTGAAATTGGGATTTTGAAGTGGAATGAGATTGAACTTTGGTATGTATCATTAACATAAGACGTAACACTATCCATGCACGCAGTGTAACTATTTTATTCAATTATTTTGTCCATATTTACAAGATAAGTTTTTCATATACAGGGTGGTTAAAATGTCACGCAACAATGGAAAATTTTTCGATGGGAAAAATTTGTAAATTTCCATTAGTTACCGAAATTTTGTCTCTAAAATGCAACATTTTAAGAATTTTGTCATCAGTTTTGATAATAATTTATAAAAATCTCAATCCGAAATCTTGTAACTAATGGAGATTTAGGGACTTTTCCCATTGAAAAATTTTCCATTGTGGCGTGACATTTTAACCACCCTGTACATGTGTATCATGAGAATCCTTGCACAAAAAAGTCAAAGTTCAAACTCATTTCATGAATGCAGAGATACAGCAAGTCACCTGAAAGGTGTTTGCCGTTTGTTAGCGTACATGAAAATTTTGTTGAAACCCTTCATGCAACACATGAAAACACAAACACATGAAATTCTCATATGAATATCCCGAGACACTTTAAGCAAAACAAGGTGCAATTTGGCCAGACGTTCTTCGTCTCGCTCCGACGATAATATTATGTTTTAATTTACACATATTCATGACACTTGTAACTTAAGACTTTTGGATTCGTATGAATCTCTCCATGCAAATACGCCGAGCAGCACAGAAACAGACGTACATATATCTTGTACGATAGACGTAAAGTGTTTGAATTTCTGATATTTTCTAATCTTGCCCTTCTATGTAAACTCTAAAACGCAATCGAGTCCAGTGTAAAAGTCTTATTTAAAATATTTCAATTCCTTTGACATCCTCTAGATCTTAGACTAGACGCTACTTACACATCCGCATCCTTGACTTTTAAGCACACCCTTATCTGTTGTGACTCCCAACAAAAAAAAATTAACTCGGATATCGTATTTTTAAACCTACATGTAACCTCGCTAGTGATCCATTTTATAATTAAATTATAGTCGACTATAATGCAACTTATTTCACTGATGATGACGTAGAGAGTACCTAGTTGCAGAAATTGCCTTACAGTCTCGTGTTGTTTAATTTAACATTTTCCGAAACGAATAAGTCGCCATGAATGACACAAGAAAGATAAACATAGACGCGTTGAATAGTATTGTTAAATATTGTTTCTCATCGTCAGTCATCGTTCCATTCTAGTTTTCTAGTCTCGTGTACCACAATGTACTCTCCAGAATATAAGATTGAATAACCTATAAACAAAGATGTTCATTGATGTCATAGGATTTTGTAATCGTTTTTGTATGTTTATGTTACTCACTTTTGTAATTTTTATTAATTTTGTGACATGCATATTATTGTGGCAGCTTTATTAGACTGGACGATGATATATACTTTCATACGCTGCATTTTTCGATTGCATTTTGATCGTACATTATAGTCATTTTGGTTAAGTAGTTAGTTAATGATATGTTAATTTAATTTATTACCTTCGATAGTTAATCGCCGAGAATTTATTTTGAGTCCGCTGTGATAAATCATAACTAAGGAGGAGGTGAGTGAATTATTGGTTTGCAAAAATATGAACGGAAAACTCCAGGCAGGCAGGCAGAGAGATACTGCTTTCACTTTTTCGGTCAGTATACAAGATTAGGTGTTAAGGATAGATTATTCACACACAACGATGCAATTAAGCCAGCTTGGTTGTTCAACAGAGCATATCCAGTAACTGAAGAAGTTGATGCCATTATTTATTTATTATTACATGTAATTAGCTAGTACCACAATGCAATGCCCACCGGGCAGAAATGCCATGATAATTGTAGAAATGCATATTAGTGTATGTATCTAGATTCTTCAACTACATGTTATTATTATTATTATCATGATAATACTCAATACACTTTAATAGCACTCGTTTTTGTCTCCTTCGTGAAGAGTGAGTATGTGTATAAAGGAAGAATAATGATAGACACGAGCATAATAAAACGGCCTTTACCTTTCTCCTTACATGCATGTATGTAAACGTATAAAAAACACTGAAAATTATTTATGCATGGCTTATTTACCACTAATTTGAACACTTTTTTCAATGAGCGATAAAGAAAATTAAAGCATTTTCATAGCAGGAAGAAGAAGATGCGAATTGCTAGGCAGTCAATTATGCATTCATTCAATCTCATCAAAAACTGTCAATCTAATAAAATACGTAAAAAGACCTACATCTAATACCTATATAATGTAAGAGAAAGTATTGTTGTCTAATAATTTACGACCTGTGTGGTAGAATAAATTACATGAGCGGTTAACAAATAATTAGGATATTAATTGACTCGATTTAAATTATTGAGAACGATTCGTCTCTGGTAGTTCACAAGAAAGCCCTAATAAATAACTGAGACGGGGATGTTACTTCCATGTAAAAGTGGTACGTGTCACCCTCTCATGCATTAACCAAATAAATTATATAAAGCAATTTGTAAACATACATCTAACGTAAATGTTTGGCGGAATCAAGGAGTAATAAAAAGTCCCTTCAATGTCAACCAATATGCAAAACTATCATACGTTATCATCCTCAGCTTCAGTGACAAGTTGACAACTGCTGAATACATAACGCGGTTGCTTACATATTTAGATTGGAAATTAGAAATGTAAAAAGTCTGTCTGTATGTTGAAGAGTTGAAGTCATTTTTGGGTAGAATTATTAATAAATAGTTTATCCAATCGAATAATATTACTAGATGATTTTAATAAATTACGGTTTAGATCGAGCTATTATAATTGTACAAATTACGACGACGATGTATAATCACGCTGATATGTACGTACTATGACATATAGTTGATAAACCCAAATAAAGAATCTGATGTTTTATGAAATATTAAATGTATCCCTTAATATTGTACTTCATTTATTTGCATGATTTTTCCACTACACATCAAAAGAACATTAATATTAAATCATTGTAATCATTAAGTTTTGGCGAATGCTTTTTCTATCGTACACAAATTAACGGCAACCGGAATTACCATACAACACATAAAAAGTGTCACACTTTTAATACATAAATTAGACGCTGCTGATGACTTTTAGATTGACTTTAAATGACTTTGGGATTTATAGTCTTTTAAAATAACGAGGTAAAAGAAATCCGTTCAAACGAATTATTAGACCCCTACACGAGTACACACACACGCACGCCTACTAGCGTTGAATTTCCGCTGGAAGAAAGTGATTGACCATATTAATGATCCAAGTAGGATCTTTGCACCCAACAGTAAAATCTCTAAAAAATCGGTAGTTCAAAACCATAACACGATATTTGTTTTCTTCATCTTTTGTAAAATCTATAACGCTGAATGTGTCCTTGGATGTTCTTTGAACTTCTGCCATCCCCCGAAGGACATGAAGGACCACGGTGATTTCTACATGACGAGTTTGTGGAGGGAGCGGCTTCTGGTCAAATTCAACGTGTGTGACTATATACATAAAAAAAGTCTTTGATGAGAATCGTCATGCAATTTCATCTAACAAGCACTGAACACTCAAAATACCTGCGACGGGGGAGTCAGGAATAATGACTCCGACTTGATACGGGAAAGAAAAAAATATATCTTCCGTGGCCACACGTAGCAAATCTTGCTGTGAAACGCTATAATTAGATATCCGTTGTTTCAACTCATGTAGCACTGACGGCTCCACGAGACCCTCCAAATCATCAAACTCCCCTGCTGACAATTTTGAAGACACGTGTGATACAGCCTGCATAAGAAAAAAAGCGTAATAAATTTACGTTTGAGCCTGTCTTCCAATATAAATACAGGATAAGTGTATCGCACCTCATGAGCACCTTCCATAAATTCCTGCATAGAAAAGTCTTTATCGAAATAGGGTTTTATGACGAAATACGTAAAGAACCAGTTTCTTATTGAGTTTGTGAACTTTGGCCAAATAATGACAGGAAGCAGCGGGGTCAAGGGAGGGAGCCTTTTATTGAGCTGAGTTTGATTTTCTTGCTCGTCATGGCCTGATGAGTGAACACGCCGATGCTGACTATACATGAAATATGATACTGAGCTGCTAGGAGTACTGGAGATGATCAATTCATTTTGCACAGGCGAGTAGCTTCCGTTGGGTGTGGACAAAAAAGTGCCTCCTTTCATCAGGTGAGAAAGATAGCGTTCCCCAGTGCTGGATAATAATAGTCCTGATTTTCCTGAACTAGTGGCTGCAATAGTGGATGAAAATGATACTCAAATAAACTAAATCATTTGAAAATAAATCCAAGGAAGGAAAGAAAGATAAACATGAGACGGTTACCACTTTTGAATAGGTTCGCAGGATTGACAGCGTAATAATAATATCCTTTCCGAAGGTTCAGCAATCTTGATGACACCTTGAACGTCATCTCCCTGATCTGACTTAAATGGGACAACCTGCTCCTTGTTGCCCTTGGGATCCTCAACTAAAGAAATTTTATATATAGTTTCT
This sequence comes from Folsomia candida, assembly GCF_002217175.1. Lineage (NCBI taxonomy): Eukaryota > Metazoa > Arthropoda > Collembola > Entomobryomorpha > Isotomidae > Folsomia > Folsomia candida. The sequence goes on along the minus strand of NW_019091193.1, from coordinate 19,259,967 downwards.
TTCATGAATTATTCTTGTAAATATTATCGATTATTATTTATGATGATCCACATAAACACAACAAATTCAGACTTTGCTTACATTTTCTACATATTCCAAATGTTAATCCAAATAAGACCGATATCCCGCGCCTCCCCAGACGAGAACAAGTTGAGGAACGTAGTTGTTCCTGCGAACGTTGGGAGTTGCAAATAATCTGGAGCCATCGACAAGATGTCGCGGCGGCGCTGGTGTTGTGGTGAATGAATTGTTCGGAGGAAAAATCTTCTAACTGCTGCTGTTGCTGGACAAAGCACCACCACCAGTCAACTGCTAATGCTGTTGCACATCGAGTAGATGTGGAATTTCTGGGGTCACCCAAAATGATACCCTAAAAGCATGGAATATGAAATAAACTAGGGGAAGAATCTCATTCTGAATCTCATCTTAGAATCTCATTTTCCCTGCCCTAAAAGGGGACAACGACTTTCTGCAGAAATCGGTGGCGAACCCTGCACCTCTTTGTCAGAATGATGCACAAATATGCAGAAGCTTTCCTATAGGTAACAGTGTGAAGCCTCTTTCTTGAGATATACGCTGACCGCAGTGTGAAAAGAAGTCTGAAGCAATGTACCCTTAAGGGTTCCTGAAGGGCCACGTCGTCTCCGAGCGTGGTCGTGGGACGACGAGGACGGGGATGGTGAGTGTGTCCCGTGGTGGTGGTGGCTGGATGTTGGTTGGAGAGACGACGAAGCGAGTATTAGAGAAACACGGAGAGAATAGACGGAGAACGAGCGAATAATAAGAGAGGCAGAGAGTGGCAGGAGAGAGCTTAGTTTATCTGCTGCGAGCTGCTCCTCATCACATCATGATTCGCACACTGATCCCCCCCAGAAGGACGAGGACGACCCACTCCACTTGAGCCCCACATCCGCGCCCCCTCCTCCCAACCGTCGCCAACATCGCCATCGCTCCAAGTCACAACCTCCCTTCATCAACAACCCCAACGATTCTTGTTACCAATCAGCACAACACCAAGGCAGAGTTTCTGGAAAAATTGTCCACGTAGTAGTAAGGCAAGTGCTTAATATTCACCAAATTTCCCTCCCTTTTGCATTTACTTGCGTATTATTTAACTGGACATTTTCCCTGATTTTAAAAATTTTATTTTTGAGACAAAAATCGACCACTTTGGTCAATGTTCATTTGTTCCTGAGTAAATTAAAGCTAACTAAATGTAAATAACAAGAATGAAAGGGTAATTAATCTACTTACCAATATATTAACCCGAAATCTAAATTACATGTTCATTGCAGGCAGGAGTTGTTCAGTCGTCCGTGATTTTGAATATCTATAGCGGATAACGTTTCTGCCTTTGGTCAACAATCAACGATTATTGAAGATATCAGGCATATTGACAACTTATGAAATGAGGAAAAACATTCAACACAAGAGATCGAGATAGGACATCATCTAACATTTTGATACTTCAGAACAAAAGTGTGTAGTACATAGTACCCATTTGTGCGTAAAAGTGTTTGAAAAATTTTTTGGTCATTTTTTGATTCGACTATCGGGATGAGCTTTGAGTTAAATACGAGTTCGATACAACTAGGTGACATGTGTACTGATTGGTCATCAGAAGTGTGTGTTGGAACTTTATTTTGACATAGCTACTGTGTGGTGGGGATGGAAATATGTCACAGAAACAAATGTAAATTAGTTTAGCTGATTAGTCCTGTTCTCGACAACCCAGTGCAATATTATTAATCACTATAAGAAATAAGAAGACGTTCGTATGAACCGTTGATTCGTTAAATGATAGGTTCACCCTGTGCGTAAAGTATACAGACTATTGTAAATCACACACAATCTCTGGGAGGGACAGGGAATCATTATTGTCCACTCTCTTCAGTCGAGCCACATTTTGCAATTTCAACAGTGCCAACCAATTATTCACAATTCTTCAAAATGGCTGGAAATCCTAGGAAATTTAGCGAAAAGATTGCTCTCCATACTCAAAAACAGGCTGAAGAAACGGCCGCTTTTGAACAAATAATGAAGGAAGTTACCGAAGTAGCTACCCGGGTAATTAAAACATTATTGTACTCTTTATGTACATGTACATGCTCTTCAACCTTACACTTTTGAATTTATTACTTTTCTCCAGACGTCAGGCGGTGGACCACCAACAACACCGAAAGCAATTAAGCAACCACAACAAAATCTTTTACCAATAACAAGCAATATGAACTGTAGGAGTTTACCAAATGTACATGCCATGTCATCACACCATGATAAGGTATACTTAACATGACTTTTTTCATTTTTTAAAAGTATAATGAATGCTGAAAAGAAAATGCAAATTTCAAAGCATGCGTAGGATAATATAAAATTTATTTTCGTCAATCAAAATTACCAGAAATCAATTTTACCGTAATTTGCTACAATTTAGTAACACAAAAGTCGTAGATTCTTTATTGGTGCAATTTATTTAGTGCGAAACTAATCATTCCTATATTTTATTAATATGTAGGATCCAGCGATTAAAGTGTAAAATTGGAGGTAGTAATTGTGTAAAGTTTTTAAAGAACGACGGATCACGTATCTTCAGAGGTTTCATTGACACGCTGCTGCCACATACACTTCCTCATGATGAGTCATTTTGATTTGCGTTTATTATTGGTTTGTTTTGATTGAGCATAAGTAATTATTGGAGAGTGGCAGTTGAGGTGAGGACTTGGCTTTCCCATAATCTTGATTGCAAGTCGCGTCACAAAAGTCAATGCCACAATAGACTTGTGATGTGGGACAACTTTTCTTGCTCTGATCAGGATGAAGATTGTGATAATAGTTTATAAAATGCAAACAATTAAATCAACTCGTACGTCATCGCGAAATCCTGAAATGCAAAAAGCTACTTAATTATTTTGATAAAACCTTAAGCATATTTATTAACTTCAGTTCAAATTCTATATCATTAATTGATTCCAATTTTTGCATAATGAAACAAGTTGGGATATTTGTGTATGAGTCGCCCTTGTTTGTTAGTACTTGAATTGCTATATAGCTTTATGTAAGATGATGACACCAAAGAGAAAAAAACTGGAGTGAAGAAGCTGAATATCTCAAAGATATGTATCTATAGGTAGACATGGACTTTAATTCCGTCACTAACTATCAATTGTTGTATGTATGTAGTTATGTGGATGGGTGCCATTATTAAGCGCAAAGTGTTATGTACGACAATACACATTGTCGTATGCGGTATGCATGTACACGAGTGTGTTACCATTTCTACTACCTTCTCTGGCTTAGTTTTTTAGCGTTTCATGGAATCAGAATCGTTTCGTTTGCTTGGTTGTTCCACTATGTAATACCACTCTGGCTATTCATTCTACCATTATGCTTTCTTATATCATTTTTTGTCCACTCGCACCATTCACAATCTTATTGGCCACGTTAGAAGTGTTGTACTGCAAGTTAGAAAGTTGTTAAATAGCTTTAATACTGGATGAGTTTGATGCTCAAGGTCTTCAACTTTAGGTACTAATTTATATGTACGAGGTTGGTATTTGGCTGGCGTATCTTTGCCAGAAGAATTAAGGAAACTGTCGGTTTTTTAACAAGAGTTAAGGTGCCAAGTGTGTAGAATTTTTTATTGGGAAGTATACCACACGTATTTATTCTATCAAGTCACAAATTTGAATGGTTGCAGATTTGAATGGCTGCAGTTGCTGGATATTTCTTGTGCATGTTTCATTTCTTTATCATGACATAACGATGACGAAGCAGCTTTCATAAATATACATATTTTGCATAGTTGTGAAGCTGATGAAAATGAAATTAACGGGCGATATATAGGCAACATACTGATAATATTTTTTAGATAGACGTGACAAACATTAAATAGTATTTATTTATCCTTGTTGGTCCGGTCCTCTCAAAACTGATTCAAATACCATGAATGATACGAGTGGATAATATTGTAAAACATTGGTAGACAACGGAATCGGTACTCTATATAAAAATATTCATATCCAGGTGAAATTAGCAAATTTTCATGCGACCACAACAGACGGTCTGTCTTCTGCAATGCAGATGTTCCAACCAGAGGTCATTCATTTTCTTCCTGTGCTCAAGGGGCCGTAGTTTCGAGATTAAATATAATTTTACAGACAGGAACAATGTATTACAAAATATACAATTTGTACTCCGATTCAGGAAATAGGAGATCTGCTACTGGTTTTTAAACCCAAATGAATAATAAATATGTAATGACCTGCCTCAACATGCTTTGCTCGTCTTGTAAATTATAAGTTGTAAATTACAACTTATAATCTTCCTCATGCTCTCATACAAGAAAAACCGCACTAAAGATTCCATAGAATAGTAAACAAGAACCTAACCCTAGTCACTGGTCAAGGACAGAGTCTGAATTTTCGTCAGAATTGGCCGGACCTTTACGACCCCGCGTGCAGTCTGTTAAATATTTCCTATTATCTAGCACCAATTTTTGAAGTACTAGTAGTTACAAATCCTTCCCTTTGACTACCACGACCAGTGGGGCTCGCTTCTTTTACCTTTTGAATTTTCGAAGTTTTATTTGCTGATGAGTATCTTGGATGCGTATCTCATTCAATTATTGTTCGTCCGCTAGCATGTCTCCGACACCAGACCAGACTTGCTGGTTCCATCCTTAGCATTTGAATCCTACAACTAACTAAATAAATAGGCATCAAGGGAGGACGGGAGGAGTTGGCGATTTGTCTGGTAGCATTACATTAATTCTTTACAAGGGTTTTGCTCCTATTCTTCGGGAAAACATTTAAAGTAAGCCAGGCTCAGACAGAATCTCAAGTTTTCAATTTTGGCTTTTCTATGTAATGATGGTAATACACGGTAATGCTGACGTCTCTTTTTGCAATATGATAATGCCGTCGAGATGCCCGTGACTGCACTGTGAACAGTGTGCGTGTATATCTGGAAAATCCAAATTGTAATTTTAGATTGTGCCAGGCACTTCCGTCATGGCAGAAGTCCCACGTCACGTATTAAGTAATGATAAGATACTGCGTTTTTTGTATCTTATCATATCCAATAATAAAACTCACCTCATATAATTCATTGATCCGTTTCAATTTGAAGAGTTTGCTTACGCATAAGAAATTCAGTGTATGTAGACGACACACATGTAATCCACAGGTTATCAGACATTTGTCTACGTAGTAATACTCGCTGCATCCGAGATAAAAACAATCCGTAAAATATGATGGTAAAAATTTAGAAATGATTGCGGACTGTTGATTTGACACTACTGAGAGGGAGAGAGACAAGGTCAGTCGCAATCAAGAACCACTGATATATTTCTTGATGACGATTAACAGGGACAACAAGGAGGACATTTCAATCCTAAAATGGGATCACCTCGCGCCTCTCGTGGTAACTCCATAGGACCCGTCAAGAACCATCCACGATCTCGTACGGATCACTCACCTTACGCCTCTCCACCCAGTGCAACGATGTTGACTGGTTCTATGACGGGGGGAAATTCTTCTGGCTCCAATCTATATTCATCCATGATGTATCAGAATTCGCCATCTTATCTTATCCCTCCATCCGATGGTCCATGGTACGTCTAATTCGACAGTCTCCAACTAAGATTCCGAGCTAAGGAGATGGCGAAAATCAATTGATATACTTTTGAATGTTTTTTTAGGAGAAGAGCCAATTCAGGTAAAAAAAATCAGTCTACTTTGTTTTAAAACTATCCTCTGGTTAATGTCGTAAGCCGCTTAAGCGAAAGGTAAAGGTCTGCACGAGCACTGGTATTAGCCATGGAGTAAGGATGATAATTAATACGTGTTACGAGTGATACTCGTAAAAAAATATAGTTAATTAATATAAATTATTAAGTTGCAACTATAAGGTAGGAACTACTGAAATCTGTAGACTGTAATGAAATGCAATGCAAAGATGTTCAATTCTTTGGACTAATAAACGAGAAAACATAATTAAAAGTGGTAGAAAAGTGAAATCCCAACCTGAAGTTGAAGACCCCAATTTAATCATTCTTTTATTTCAGACTCTGCCCTTCACTCTTTAATTATTCCTTCCGTGGTCCCTGGTACGATATTGCGATACATTTATATCAATCATATTTATGTTGAATTTTGTTAGGGATTTACAATTTGTATGTACTCGGGTGATTCCATGCTGATGACCTAATCTGAGTCTTTGAACCAATCTAGACTCCTCAGAAGAATCTTCAAATAATTCCAATGACCCCCGAGACAATTATGGATATGGAGGACTGTTGGGACATTCTCCAAAGCACAATGATTCTTCTTCAGTGATACCAAATACGGTGGGTGATGGACCTTCATTGTTGGAAATTTCATCTTCCGTTCCTTCCGGATCTTTGCCTGACCTTACTAGTTTTCAGTTTACGCCACCACTTCAGCAGCCTATTGATCCTGAAGATTCTCAATTAACAAACTCCCCGTACTCAACCGTATGTGGCTTTTTTAGATTTCCATTATTATCTATGTTCACGAGTATTTTTTATATATGCTATTGTACTCTAATATTTCCTCTGTATGGTATGTCATTTATGTGTTGCGTTTCAGAGTCCTTTATCCTTGACATACTCGCCTGGTGGCTCGCCCAACCCGCCTCCTCATTCCAATAATTCCCAGCAACAAGGTATAAATAATCAGCGATCTCCACATGGTCATCCACATCATCAGCAACAACAACAATCTCAACAACAGCAATCCCCACATAACCAACAAAATAATCAATCGCAGCAACAGAATATCTTAGACAATTCAATTAATTCTGCATTCCAATTCACATCAGCTGAAAATAATGTAAGTTGATAAGGTCCTATATAAATTCTGAATAATCATAATGAATAGTGAGGAGGAATGATGAGTGACTATTTAAAAAAAGATAATAGTGACACTCGTTGAAACCTTCTCTATTTATAGTATAATGCTTATATTTTATTATCATAAAGTTGTTGTAAAGCTAAATTATAGTTTATTACTCTATTATCTATTAAATTTTGTTTTGTTCATCCAAACCATTATCAGATACTATATTTTGCTTATGATTTCTTTGATTTTTTTTTATAAATTGTTATTATGATTTGACTGATGCAGATGCTGACCGCATATCGATGCCCTCCAAGACCTAGTCCTCAAAACTCTCCTTCGCCAGTAATCCTTTGTTTTTTTACAAAAAATATTTACTTTATATTTACATTTGTTTTATGAAAGAAGGATGATGATCACATTTTTATTATTATTCCGATAAATGTTGGTCAAACCCTATTATGCTTTGTGTAGTTCCGGAGTCAAAGTCCACTGGACGGTCAGTTATCTGGACCATCAAGTCCTGCAGCTCAACCCCAAATGCAGAATTCAGCAGAATCTTTCTACCTCAGTCAGCAGGCAAATGCGTTACAACAACATTTTGAGCAAATCTCAATGGTATGTAAGCTTTTAGTTGTATCCCTTGTGGAATTTTTGTCGTGTCGACTTCCACGTCGCTGCAGAGTTGGCGTCCATCAATCCTTTTTACATTTATTGCATGAAAAGTTTTTATTATTACTATTATTATATACCTTCTTGTTCTCCTCCTCCGGAATGAAAAAAAATCTTGTTTGATGTAGTTGCAAGTATCAAGTAATATGTATTCTGCGCATTTTGGACTTTGGTTGAGTTAAATTTTTCCGTTTTAGGGGTCGCCAGCGCCACCCAGAACTAGTAGCAATTGGCAGGTTAATTGAAATTTATTTTATCATACACTTATGTTGCTGCTTAATGACTGCTTGTTGCTTCTTTCCCTCCTTCAATAAGTAGAATTTTTTATTCTACATAGTGTGTTTGCTGTGTTCCTTGTTTTTAATGCCCGTCGTAGGTATGCATGCTCCCATTCCCCTTACTATGGAGAATGGATTGCCAGTATTCTCCCTCTTTGTTCATCAATAATCAAACTGATAAAAATATATGTAATCTTATAACTTTTGCAAGCCTGCTGCCCAACACATTAATTCTTTGCTATTTAACACATGGAAATGATGACGAAATGCAATTTAAACTTCTTCAATCCGTTTAAATTTTTAACCCTATCTAATGTACATTGTGTTCTAAAAATCTAATGTAGGGAGGCGGAATGGTTAATAACTCTCCTTATTACTACAATACTGGACAAGCACAAATTCAGACCGGAGCAACTGCAGGAATTACAGCACAACAATCCCCCCAGCATCACCAACCACAAACGCCACAAACACCTTCTAGCATACCAGATATTATCTTTACCGGTAACTTGAGCTCTCAGCGAAACTTTTATAGCACTCAACTTTCTGATCATATAACGTTAAGAATAGAATTTTTGGGTACAGATTTCGATGTCCGATCTTCGGAGCCTTTCGACGACTTACTGGTAACTTTAGTTTGAATCATGTCATAAATAATGAAAGATGTGAGGAATATAAAAGCTACATCAATCTTATATGCTTTTCAGGCAACGGAAGCTGCTGCGGCGCAGGCGTTGAGGGAAGGCCTTGGTTCGTTAGATATGGATGGATTTAATATGCTTGCTGACCCAGACCTCGTTCCACTTGATCCTTCCGCCGAAGACTCCTTCCGCCTGGATCGCCTGTGAAATTTCGTGCCCCATTCCCAGGGTTCTTTGTCTCCTCTGTTGGACGAATCCTAATAAGAAATGTTAATTAGTGATAGTTCTGATTCTGGTGGTATTCTCTCCTCAACCTCAACAACGCATCATGATTATATGATGACTTACTGGGTTGCGTGTTACAAGTTTTGTAGTTTACATATAATCCATAGTCGCGAGACTACATTTTATAAGTTCTACATGATGATGATGATATTCATGATACTATTCTAGACCGTAATAATACGACTATTTACAAAATTCTATTATTATGACAGTTTAATAGTCATCAGGTCACACCTTTTCGTTGTGTGACAATACAAAAACGGCACGGTTCTGCACATCGTTGTAAATTTTTTATCAATAACTTTTTCACTACTAACCAATGCGTAATGATATGTTTTTGTCAAACAAATAATAATGGTTTCGCACAGTTATTATATACGAGCACAAAGTAGCGTGTAACCCCAAATGGTGTTTCAAAAATTAACTTGTTAACCGTAAAATGTGCATAATTACCTGCGCTATTGAAAGGATGGATTTTGAGAGGCAATGAGCGGAGGAAATGTGTTCATTCTAGAAATCGGATTATTTTATTTCACTTCCATTTTCCACTATATAGGTCATAAACTTGAAATGATGGAAAGATGAATTTTTGTTTGTTTTATTATTAATTAAAAATGCAGTCCAATTTCAACCGAGTAGTGTTTCATACGAAAACATATTTCAATTAATCACCAAACACAATTCTGTGCTCATGTTGTTAATTCAACTTTTTTGAATTTTGTGTAGCTTTATGCTTTCTTCAACCAACCTGTCAAAAATATTTGATGAATTGATAACATTGTTTTCCTGTTTGATTCAAAGTTAGTTAAAGGAAAACATACTAAGCAACCCAAAAATTTCAGTTTATGCATGTTATCCAACTGATGTTCGATGAATAGATATATAGATTGCGACTAGGCATGTTTTTCTATATGGACTACAAACAAAGATTTCGGTGATAGGTAATTAAAGGGGGTACAAGTAATCCAATGTAATTGTTCTTTGACGCTATACGTGGTGTAACTCTCGGTGCTCTGAAATAGTCAATCCACCAAAATTAACCAGTTTGATTTCAAATTTTTCTCTCATCAAAGTTTAGCTAGTAGTAATTACAAATTATGGAGTATGTGCTACGACATTTAAATTTTATTACATTACAACATATTTTTCTCTATTAGTTAAATTCATTTATGTACAGCACGTTGCAGCTCAATTTTTTAGAAGTTGATTAGGTTTTCGTTAAGTTGATAACTTTATTTGATTTATGTATTTACTCATTTACTTCAGATTTATGTATTCGAGATTATTTTCGTAATATACGGTATTATAGGAAATGCAGAGTAATGTGTCCTTATTTTAAGTACTCAGTGTTTCACCAACTTGATGATTCCTTTGTGATGTGGAGCTTGCACATTTATATATATTCATGTAATATATAGACAGATAGACAGACTTTGGATTTCCTCTCAATTCCTTTGAAGTTTTTTCTCGAGAAAATCTGCAAGTACAACCCTTTCGTTAATGAGTACAAAAGACGAAAATTAATCAATTTTACATAATAATAGTAATAATAATGCATTACAGCTTGAATGTAATTGCCCTCCTTTTACACATAAATATTCCGAATCGAACGGACTATTAAGAAGAGTTATTTCGTATTTCGTTCAAGTATTTGTAGTCCGCATATTCGAAAAAATCCTGCATAATAAATATGTATTGCGTTTGACATTGACCAAATTAACCGAGTCGAGTGTTGTAAAATAATCAAATTGATTATGACCAGTGGGATTTGCAATTACACAGAAATTACACTAAAAAAGCGATATACTAGGTGCATGTTTTACTCTAAAAGAACTTTTGGTAATTAATATACAATTAGTTAAAATGGGCCCTTGTACATATTTACTGAAAAGTGCATATTAATGAGTAGTTGTTGATGAGATGTTAAGTTGGGCTTATAGTAAGTGTACAATCAATTGTATTTTATAAATTTTATTTCGATATGAGAAGATATTGATATTATTGTTATTGCGATTTCTCAATCTATGAATAAGATTTTAATAAACGGTGACTTATATCTAATCTAATGTGCGTCTCTTCTGAAGGTTTATTTCATTTAAGTTCAATAGCAATGCGTTATGTATAACGTAACAATATTACATTACAAATAGCCATGCATAGGGTTAATAAACCGTTGCAAACGAAATGTAGCAAAGGGCTGAAGCGACACGGTCATGGACGGTCAAAACTACGTCGATTTTTGAAATCCCCGCCCAAAAATACGTCTAAAACGATCACGACAAAAAATTCCACATTGTCGACTTTGGCGTCGTCTACACGGTAAAAATCATGTCGATTTTTGAAATCCCCGACTAAAAATACGTCTAACTAGTAAGACGGTCAAAATAAAAAATTCGACATCTTTGACCGTTTATCTCATTACCGTGGCGCTATGACCTTCTGACCTACAATCCGTACTACTTCAAAAATTAGAAACACGTTGGCGAAAACCGCATTCACCTATTTACTTGCAAATCATAATTATCATGATGTGAGACTGGGGAAATTGAGACCAAGTTGAATAGCAAGCGGCCAATTTGCAAACTGATGCACAAGCCGCCATAGGCAATGAACTGACGTTGCCTTCCGAAATTTATGTCCTTTCGGCTTTCCTCCCATTACTTTTAAAAATATGACTTCTAGCCCTAAAGCAGGTCCATCTTTCGCTGTCGAAACTACAGTTAAAGCCGAGCCATCAGAAGAACCCACCGCTGGTAGCAGCAATATTGGTCACAATAACGATGTAGCCTGCTTTGCCTGTCACTGGGAACATCTGAGATCTGAAAAGGTGGACTGTGGGTGCAAATCATGTCCAACAAGTTTTCATAAAAAGTGCACCAATCGGAGAGGGTATCCTGAAGCTTGTTTCAGTGAAATCAAGGGAATCCTAAACCTTGAAAAATGCCAGGAATGTGTTGCATCATCTTCAACGTAAGGATTTTACGTAAAATTTTTACTGAAAGACAGAATAAGTGCGATAAAATAATGATCCTATTTTTGATTGATCCTAACTAGGAGCCTGGAGCGTTGGAAATATGTGAGCCGTTGTGAACTGAGCACCATTCTGAAAACCGTGTGCGATCGTTGGATCAAGTGGCTTAAGGTCAAAGCAGACGTAAGCATATCAAGTCAATCATAAATCTATATCATTAAACACACAGTAGTATTATTAGGTATATGTAATTACATTTCTGATTTTTATCCAACAGAAGGTGGATCCTCACTATTCTATTATCTTGAATGCATCCAACTACGGGCATAGAGTATACCAGGACTTCAGAAGCTGTCGGCCTCAAGTAGTCGACATGAAAACTTTGGAGAACCTCGTGGTTCAAGAGCGATTTCAAACTGTTGAAGGCTTCATCACCCAGCTCAAATGGTTGCTTCACAATTCGATTGTATTTAATGGGAGTAAGTATTAATTTTGCAGCCTTTTCACATTTGAATTTGTTACAAGCTTAGCTTAACTTAATTGTATTATGTATGTATTTATGAAGGAACTGCCCGCGTTACAGCACTTACATCAGAGTTTCTGACAATGGCCTTCACGGATCTCAATAATGTTGTCTGGACCTGCGTGGATTGCCAGTTGCAGATAAACGTTACACCCCAGGATCGGAGCCACGATTTTTTTCTTCTTCCGTGCAGAGTAAATCAATAAAGCTTTCCAAAATATAAATATATAATGATGATGATAATTAATCGAGAACATTTATGGCTATTTGCAGACGCCCCATCCTGTTATTTGGGTTAAACTAGACGGCTACCCATGGTGGCCAGCCAAATTAATTGGTACAAAGAATTTTGACGAAGATACTGTTCAAGTATTTTTCTTTGGAGATTACACAAAAGCTTATATGAAAGTGAAAAAATGTAAGTCGTACTCTCGGCAAAAAATCGACTCCACGAAAAAATTTAAGAATATGGGCACTAAATTGAATAAAGCAATAAAGGTATGATAATTAGCATTAATATCGAAAAAATAATACTTTAGTATAATCTGAAACTCTAATCTTCATAACTACATAGGAAGCAGACGCCTATATTGCTGCATTGGCTCAAAACAAACACTTTGGGCTTCAAGTGGTTAACGAGACGGCGTCCGCACTGCCAAACATAACGACGGATTTTATGAAGACATTGTTCCCAACCGTATGTACTTCCATTTATGAAAATAAATAACAAACCAAGTTAAGTTGGATTAAAGTGTGTGTGCATACGTTTTACAGATGGAGGAGGAAGTTTTGAAGGATATGGTTAACCCATTCACCCCTCTCTTCCAAGTTGGAATATGAATGATGGAAAAAATTTCGGAATTTTTAGTTTTAGAATTTTCTCTCATATAATATGTTTAATAGATTTGTCTCAGCCGACCATAAGCTATTTTAAATACTGAAGTTTGAAACTCAGCCATTGGTACTAATCATACGAATAGTATTTCTGCAATTGGTTATAGTCGAGTGTGCTAAAAATAAGGAGTTGTATAACAATAAAAAAAGTCAATATAATCGAGATATTTAATAATGGGCCACACGTACTCACACGGAACTATTATTAATGCAAGATGACACAGGATCGAATAATGAATAATGATAATTTAACCAAGGGATCAACCAATACGAGTTTATTTCACCTCAAACAAGAGTTTCATAAAAATGTTGACACTTCATATACTATGTTCTTATCTTAGCGGCGCCCTTGATAACCGCCAGCAGGCCCAGTAGCGGTCACTTGGGTAAGTTGAAGATTGCTAAGATTTTGAAAATCGATCATTTTCAGCATATCTTTAGTTTGGGCGTCAATCTCGATGATGTCCCTGTCCAACGCAGATTCCTCTGGGACGTAGTTATCCCTTCTCTCTCGTTCCTCCTCTTGCAACTTAATTGAAATTCCCCTCACTTGGCTGTTTTGTAATCGTCTCATCAAATGGGTCACAAACCTATAAATCAAAACAAATTGCACGCATTATTACATACACTCTGTATTAACAATATTAATAGTACAAATCCATAATCGTGAATACATTATGCATTTATTCATTTGGGTTAAAAGCTAGAAGATCATTTATTTACCCAGCAATTTTGTTGCGCAGAGGTTTCGAGGGAATGATCGCAATCTCTTCACAGATCCTCTTATTCGTGTGAAAATCGAGGGTCAGTCGTGTGTAATACTTCTCGATGATGACTCGAGAAGCCTTTTTAACCGTTTTTGTTCTTACGCGACCCTGCAAGATTCATAAATGACAGTATATGTTATCAAATTCATATTAATTCATTTAACTAAAAACTAGATGCGGTTTTGAATCCTTTCCCTCTTAATCGATGACAAATCTGTAAACACTACCAAGTAATTATCGCCTAAATTACCCGAACCTTCCCTACAAGTTACAACCCATTCATCCTATATACAAAAATTGTCGATCCCTCAATTTCTAAAAAACAACTTTATATTCCCCCTTTTCCAGCAAGCTAACTCAACCACGAGGGATAAGCAATAAGGAATGTCAAATTAAAAATCATAAAAACCCTCAAAATTCTCCCCAATCTATCGGACCCCATGCAACCCCCACTCTAATGCTGCCCCTGGGAAGAAGTAAAGTGGGTGTGGTTAATAGTGTGGGACTTACCATGTTTCCGGCGAATTTCTACGCAGAGCTGATTTTCAAAAGTGTGGCGATTGAACAGCAGAAGCAGATTTCCTCTCTACGAGCATGTGAGAGTGAGTGAGGAAGAGCCGGCATGAGGGCGCCACCACCGCGGCCGAGGGCGAAATCTGCAGGCGGTAGACATGGGTTCTGTCCAGCCTGGTTTTCCTCGGCAGGTTCGTTGGCTCGTGCCTCGGGATTCGCAGAGGGAGAACACAGAGCGAGATTCAATTCAAAATTTTGGCAGCCGAGTAAATAAAGTGTTTCTTTTCAGGAATTTAAAATTCAAAAAGTTTTTTATAAATAAATAAATTATTGTCTGCGTTGTATTTTAAGTTGAAACAGTTTGAATGTCAATTTGAATCCTTAGCTGGAATATCTATATTACAATGGTAAAGGATATACATACAGCTTTTGGAATTAGATATTAACAAATTATGCATTTGCATAAATTAGTTTGATGATTTTAAGTTTCCTGTTACTGCTGCTTCACAAAAATGATGGTTTGTTTTGTTCCAGTTGTCCATTCCAGATATCCATCACTCGATCGTGCAGCACAATACATGGCAATGGTAAAATCTGACTTTCAGTGATTTATGACATGATTTATGATTGATAACATTTGCCGGAAAAAATACTTAAAATAACACTTAATCTGTTTTTTGTGCAAATATTCAGGTTGGAGCTGAAGAATGGCAAGACGTACGACGGTCATGCGCAAAATTGGAAGGAGGGATGAATGAATGATGAGATGAATCTTTGTCTTAAATTTGACTGATTTGCAGTACCCATTCTCGCCTCCCTGAACTGGCCTTCCACCAGGTGCAGTAGTTGATAAATCAAAAGACGTCAAAAGAAAATGGCTAGAGTGTAGACTTCATTTAGCTTTAGCCCTGGTCAAGGTCAGATTCGCTAGTGATTTTTTGTTCAGATTCATCCATGATGAAACTACTATTACCTAATTGTGCAAAATTCAATAATTCATTATCAATTTTTCCATATATAAAGCATGCGAAATCTCAGCTCTTTTGGACCACTTTGGTAAAATGGTGTGAGTCACCCTGTTCAGTCCCTCTTGTACAAAATTCCTAGAAATTTAGTTCATTCGTAAATCTGAGACGCACTGGCACCCTGTCAAATTTTAGCTATTTCTAACCAATTTTGACAACCAGTGTGGATCGCAATGTTGCGTCTTGCGTCTCTCTAGAAAAATTTTATTTATTTATTTGACTTCAATTTTTGATCTAATCTGCATCTCCAGCATGCCAAATTTCAGGTTCCTACGACTTATAAATTTGATGATATTTACCCTCACCGGTCAACCACTCTACCGATCTTGCCCATCTTTCAACTTGACCAAGCCCTTGAAGAGATATCCATTTGAAGACTAAGTAACTAAGTTGGTCGTAATCGGTTCAGGGGTTCGTCCGCGTCGTGTCACAGACAAACAAACGTGACGATCGCATAAGCCCTCACTCAGGCTAAAATTATAAAATGCTTCTGGACTGATTCCTCGTCCCAATGGGTATTGAAACAAGGAGGCAGGCAGGACCTGCCACTTATCAAATAAATCGGATCGGTATAAGGATAACGTATCTCACAGATGAGAAAACTTCAGAGGAGGAGTATTGCAGGCAAATGAGAATAGCATCAAGCTTTGGGTCTCGTCCAAGTAGGAGGTTTTTATATGATAAGTTTCAATTATAAATGATTCGATTGTTAACATTTATAACTTTTCATTGAATAATAATAACTCGTTGGTTCACGTTTAATATGTAACATGGATTGAAAATTTTATGAGCAATTCTATCATGTAGAGGCAAAATTATTTGACACTTTATCAGTCTATAAGGTTACGACAAATGGCCGAGTTACAAAATAAATTTTCATTTTTATTAGCCCGAGGCAGGGCTTATGGAACCGTCATGTCCGTCCGTCCGTCATCTCTAACGAGCTGACCGATTGACTTGAAATTTTTACCATGTATGTACATATTGGACAAGTTAGAAAACGAGTTCCAAGATGGGCGAAATCGGTCAAGTGGTTGACCGGTGGGGGACATGTCAGTAGGTGGGATAAAATTTCGAAATTTAAAATTGTCGTAGAAAGCTGAAATTTAGTACAGAGGTAGCTAATGACGTTTAATAGAAAAAAATGAATTTAAGTTGGGAAATTTTTTATCTTGAGGGGCGCTATGGGGTGACCCATACTGGTTTTTCAAAATGGTCATATCGAGCTGAAATTTGGCAGAGAGGTTGCTTATGGGGCCTAATGGAAGAATATGAAATGACATTGGCAGAATTTTTAGTTTGAGGGACCCTATGGGGTCACCCATATCGATTAGAAATTGCTTTAAAAACATGAAATTCGGCACGGTGATACTTAATGGCTTCTCATTAAGGAATATGAAGTTAAAATGCCAAATAGTAGAAAATATCTAACAAACGTTTAGCCATCCCCACCTCGGAGGTTGGTAATATTATTATGTCGGTGAATTCGAAAAAAATAGAAGTGAGTTCGGACTCACCGAGTCAGGAACAGAATCCCTGACTCGGAGTCGGACCAAATGGAGTCTGCACTGTTGATTTCAAAAAATAAAAGTTGCTAAAAATGCATGTAATACATGGGTTATATTACAATGGGAAATCTAATTTTTAGACCTTTTCAGATGGGCTTATAGATTTTCAAGATGCCTATCTGTGAGCACGATAACTCTCTTTAAGCACAAGCTAGCGCCCTGGAATTTTGCGAAGTTCATCTTTGGGTCAAAAGTAAGGATGAGATGGGTTAGGTCGGTGGGGGTTTTAAGTGGTGAGAGGTTGACTGAAAAAATATTAAACGCCATAGAAAAGTCCCAAATTTGTCGAACGAAGTTGAAATTTTGACAACGGGTGAGACCATAGGGACTAATCCATACAGATTTTCCAAAAATATGTCACTCCACCAGTTAATGGTCGTTTTGACCGACAACCGCAACGCCTGACTCGGGCTAAATAAAGGCTGCACATTGGAAATTTCAAGTTTACTATTAGACATAATACCCTCGAGATTTTTAGCTTAAAAAATCAATCTAAAAATTACGATGATTTCATCTTTCAGAATGAAGTCTCTATGTCTGCCCATTCAAAAGTTATTAAAGGTCAAAATAGTTGGTGTCTGTGCGATGGACTTCAGACACCAATGATTTTAAAAATAATTATTTTATTTGTAACTCGACCATTTGTCGCAACCGTTAAGGGAGACGCGTTACCTAGATACTTAAGGTCAAGCAATCGTGATGTAGAGGGAGTGAGATATCAAGAAACTTGCTTAGGCGTGCATGGCGACCTAAAAAATATCCAACATTCTCATCTATTACCAAGATAGGACGAAAAATAGGTTTTTAAATTTTACTAATCGGTTGACTTTTTAAAAAGTTGTGCCAATGGTTATGGCACCTTGACTAGACATGACAGCTTCGTAACTACATATATCTCCACTCCTGAATGACGAATAAATATTATAATGACAGGCAACATGGATTTCAAAAAGTTGAGATCAGACAAACAGTTTGGGGTTTAGTGTGGCTATAGAAAATATACAATGTAGTTTTGTGTTAAAATAATGGTTCTCGTTCTATTTGCCAACATGGTAGTTAATGAGTTACACTGAATTAGCCACGTGTTTAGTGCATGATTTGAGCCTGATGCTTTTATTGTGCAATCATTATTGTCACTTAGGTCACTCTCCCTCGTGCAGCATATCTCTGACAGAATATCTGTACTGCAGATTCTGTAGTATCCAGCAAAGCTATGTAAAAATATAAATATTACGCTAAATGAAAGATGTATGTATTCCCACGTTTATCTAATCAAGTACTTATGTAATTTTAAATCCATGTAAAATATATGCGACGAGATTCCTAGAGTGCCGTGTACACATTTCTTACAAATACGAAATATGCTTGCACATTTGATATTACAATTGATAAGGAAAGCATGGCCCAAGTAAGGTAGAGTGGTACACAGAGCTGTGTACGGGTTCAACCATAAGAGAATATCACGCTCGCAGTTCTTATTATGATCCAATTGATTAAAAAGTTCTTACTTATTGCAAAACTCTGCAACACTTCATGAAATGTATGCATGTGTGCTAAACCAGCTACCTCGACTTCAACTTGATGTCTTGAAGCAGTTTTTCCTGTGTACGTATAAATGACACGTTGGTACTCATGGGGTTCAATCTTTGCATATAGCGGTTCATCATAACTGTTTCTCCATAACATTTATTGCTATTTTATATATTTCGCATAATTAACTTTGTCATCATCATCCTAATATCCCCAGTCTCTTGCTTGTATTTACTGTAATGTATGAATATATGTATGAGACTGACAAAGTAAAAACACGAAAATTCTGTGTGATCATCACTTTTGCATCGTCGCACGCATGGATAGATCTATAGTCGGATTTGCGAATCATCATTTGATCGAGTGGTTTATGTTTATGGCAGATGTGCATTTGTTGAAAAGTCATATCAGTATTTTTGAAAAGCCGTGTGCAGATTTGTGTGGGGATTGACCTCACTCACGTAATGAGAATTGCATATTTTGTTGCAGAAGGTAGGAGATAAGCGACACGGAAATTGAGACAAGTGGTGTTTACAACCGGGGTGAATTGGACTCGAATTATTATTGTTGTGAGTGAGTGGAGCTCTCCAATCTCGTCGTCACACAACTCTCCGAACTGCGAAGAAGAATGCTCAAAAATAAAACCAAAACAAGTTCAAGCTGCTGCACGTATACAGAAGAGGAGAGATAGTAATCATCTCGATCACATCATTTGCTTTTACTCACACACAAGCAGCAGCAGCAGCAAATGTACGTTGAAAGATTTCAATAATTGTTGGCTCATCATCCATTGTTCTCTCCAGGCAAGGAAAATTCATTAATATCAACAAAAAATTGCCCTCCTTCCCTTCTAAAACAACAATACAGCTTTTAAACCCAATTTTGATCTTTGTTCCTTGATAGGTTGGAAATAAGTTTGATTTGAATAATATTTCGACTGGGATTTGTTCATAGTATTATTCAATAAACGAGAGAGCCTGATTTACTAAAGTTTATAAAACAGTTTACCGAATAAACTTTTTGGACATTTCATAATCGTAAACAACTATATTTGAAAAGGAAACTATATATTTCTTAAAATATCGTAATTATGAACAGAACCTTGAAACTTTGAACCTAGACTTTGAAATGTCACTCGCACTCAAACATACCACGAAAGTAACTCAAAATTGTGAAATAAAACCCATTATAAATACTCGAGTAGATAACGATTTAAAATAATTGCTCTGAGCAACAGCAATTGATCTCAAAATATTTGAACCGTGAAAAAAATACCAACCATATTTTACAAATCAGCCTAAATTGATAAAACTAAAATAATGTCCACTTTAGTTTACTAACATATAACTCATTTTCAGTATATTTTTTGTCATTTTCAGAAAGACAACAGTTTTTGTACGTATAGTCAGCGTAGACACCCAGATAAAAAATTTGAATTTATTTACGTTGAGCAAAAACCTAACTACTGACCCTTCAACCATTCAAAAACTGTATCCTGACCTATCGTCTCTACTAAGAAGCAAAATCACACACTCTGCCGTGTAATATAGTTCAAGTTAAATGATGACATCACGGCGAATCC
Organism: Folsomia candida; assembly: GCF_002217175.1. Lineage (NCBI taxonomy): Eukaryota > Metazoa > Arthropoda > Collembola > Entomobryomorpha > Isotomidae > Folsomia > Folsomia candida. Next base: position 19,239,861 of record NW_019091193.1, on the reverse strand, counting down.
TGAAATGTAGAAGTCTTGGGGGAATACGTTTCAGTTCTAGTCAGCGTTTGACATCGCTTCTGCGTCCTAACAGGCCTACTCTACCCTTAAAATCGGTTTCGATATACTCGCTGCCAGAGGCATCTGAGGGTATTTTTTCCGGCGGTCTTGCTTGGTTTCCTGTTCGACATATTTGCTCTGCTGGGAATCAAATTGATGGTAAAAAATAATCGATTTAATCAATAATAATTTAAGACGTTTGAATGATATACTTAAGTTACTTAATGTACGTGACATTTATTTGTAGACTTTTCGCAACAATCAAGTGCTAGAAACCCTCCTGGTGGATCTGGATCGACTCCACCTCCTCCACAGGAAGGGAAATCTCAAGATATTAAAAGATCAAGTGGTGGACCTGGTTCTGGAAGAGGAGGAGGCTCGACATCCGGTCGGGATGGGTTAACCTGCCCAAAATGCGGCGACCCTTGTGTCCATGTGGAGACGTTTGTCTGTAATTATCCATATATCTTATACTAAAGTCTTACAATATTATGAGTAATATAATAATTTTTTTTTTTTCACAGCATCCACAAGATTTGTAAAATGTGATAAATGCCAACATTTTTTTGTGGTATTGTCCGACTATGATGGCCGTAAAACGGTTCGAGAAACTTTGAGGCCGGATGCAACAGAACAGATTCCCAATAACGGCGGTCGTTATGCTTACCCTAACGTCAACCTCAAGAAGCAACCTCCGCCTCCCAAGAAGATTTTTGAGTAAATAATTTATTTGCTTTATTATTGCGATTGATAATGCCAATACTCGCGAAATTTGAGTATACTTTTTGTATTTCACTATACAACAATTACATATCCATAATTTGTCAGGTACCTGGACCGTCATGTAGTGGGACAAGAGCAAGCGAAAAAGGTGTTATCGGTGGCTGTCTACAATCATTATAAGCGGCTCAGCGTAAACCTGCAAACACCTACAACAAAGTCGTCAACGGAGCCCGCTTCCGCTCGGAACTTAGATGGTTTTACCGACCTCTCCAATACTTTTTCACACCGTATATAAATTACCACCTTGCGTGTTGTTGCAAGGAGAAGTTTCAATTTATTAATGGTCAAATATGTATTTATTATTTAGATCTCTTGCATTTGGGTGGCTTGGGAGGACACAATTCATTGGGGGCATTTCCGCAGGGACAACAACAACACACGCATCCCAATCACTTAGGTCCAAGTTGGGCTAATTCTGATACCTATTACGAAGGTCGACCGGGACAGAGACAACCTTCGTACGTTGGTATGGGGCCTGTTTATGGACAACCACCATCGTCCCCTCCACAACAACCACCACCCCCAGGTGGAGGAAGTAGTTCTGTTACCGGGAGTGATATACTTGATGCTGGAAACCAAGAACCAAAATTAGACAAGTCCAATATCCTCCTGCTAGGCAAGTGTACTGAAAACAAGTGTTATGCAGATTTTTTGTTAATTATTTTGTTAATATCACAGCGCGATTACTTCAAAATTTAACGAGAATTTCTGCTGTAACAAAATAGGTCCAACTGGGTGTGGGAAAACATTATTGGCTCAAACTATTGCATTGTGCTTGGACGTGCCTTTTGCAATTTGTGACTGTACAACTTTAACTCAAGCAGGTTACGTTGGTGAGGATATCGAGTCTGTAATTGCTAAATTGCTTCAAGATGCCAACTATAATGTGGAAAGGGCACAATCAGGCGAGTAAACAATTTATGTTTTCATTTTATATCATCTTATTTCATTTTCATCTTCATTTTATTGTAATTTTGTGTGTCTTTGTTTGGGTGTCAACAGGAATTGTGTTTTTGGATGAAGTAGACAAGATTGGAGCTGTTCCGGGTATTCATCAACTTAGAGATGTTGGAGGGGAAGGCGTTCAGCAGGGGATGTTAAAGGTAGCCGTAAAATTGCATTATTATACATTATAATAAGTAACGCTAGATTTTTTCGTTCGGCGGTCTTAGCTCAATAACATGTATGCGATGGGGTAATTGTTCCAATCTGTTCCATCCAACCGTGTTATTATGTTACACTGCTACCAAAGGCGAAAATTTGTATACATACATATATAAATCGGGCGTGACCTATTAACAATATCAGATAGTCGATGCTTTAGAACCAAATTTTTAATTAATTTTGCAATCATGTAGATGTTGGAAGGCACTATTGTCAATGTACCTGAGCGAAATGCCCCAAGAAAACTAAGAGGCGAATCCGTTCAAGTGGATACTACCAACATTTTATTTGTTGGTAAGTAATCCAGTATATTCCTAATTTTACTCGTTGCATTGGAATAATTATACGCTTTTTAGCTTCCGGAGCGTTCAACGGAGTCGATCGCATCGTATCACGAAGAAAAAATGAAAAGGTATAATTTTAATGCAATCTATATTACGTATTTTTAAAATATCTTTTAATCTTGTTCAGTTTGTTATCTTTGAAATTGTTCGTAATTAATCACTCCATGTATGTCATTACTTCATTTGCACAGTACCTTGGTTTTGGTGTCCCTACCTCAGGATCAGAAGGACGACGAGCAGCCTCTCAGGCTGGAGTTGCACATATGACAGGCGTGGGAATTGGAAGTGCTGCTGCTGACTTTGCAGAAATGGACGCCCTGCTGAGACAAGTTGAAGCCAGAGACTTGATTGAGTTCGGAATGATACCGGTATGCATGGCTATTGTCGGTCGAAAATGTGAAAATTTTAAATCTTAATTTAGTCCGTCTGTCTATCTGTACAAACTCGAGTTTCTTAATTTTTGTATAGGAATTTGTAGGTCGCTTTCCAGTTCTAGTTCCATTCCATTCACTCAATGAAGATTTGTTGGTTAGTCTGAGTCATTAAAATAATTATATTGCTATTGTTAATTGTTAATTTTGCAACTATTATTAACTATTTCTAATGTGTGCAACTATTTCTACCTCAATAGGTTAGAATACTTACGGAGCCAAGGAACGCAATGGTGCCTCAGTTTCAAAGATTGTTGGGAATGGATAATGTATGTAATTCTATTATACGACGTTACCGTCTTAACCACTTTACCTACTGGTATGTATATGTTATTATACGCAATAAATTTATAATATAGGTTGACTTGTCATTTACATCGGATGCATTACGAGGAATTTCACGACTAGCCTTGGAAAGGAAAACAGGAGCCCGTGGGTTGAGAGCAATTTTAGAAGGGATTTTGCTTGAACCCATGTTTGAAATTCCGGGATCAGATGTCACTGCAGTACATATAAACGAAGACGTCGTGGTAGGACGTCATGCTCCAATTTACACGAGAAACTTGGCCATGGACAAGGAACCTACATCGAACCCTAGCGATAACTCGAGCGTCCAGGACGAAGTTATGCTTGAAGTGAAAAGACGAGTTTGAAAAATTATTGATGTGTACCATTTTCTACAACCTGACGAACGCTTAATGCAAAGTGTAATTTAAATTTGTCGTAAATAAAAAATTGTAATGCCTTCCACAAGTATGGAGAATATGGCCAAATGGATTACGAATCAAGCAGAATAGATAAGATAGATAAGCAGACATGAAGTAAATCCGTGACAATTAAGGTTACAGAGTAAAAAATAATAATAACAATCTCACTAATCCACGCCTAAAAATAGTAAAGTTTATAATTCACTCATGTGTTGTAATAGAAAAAATGTCCCTTGGGAAATGTGTATAAAACAGAGCATGATTCTATTGCGTACATTTTATCGGACTGATGTGAACTATTTAACGATTTGTCCAGTTTGTTAGCTTGTTTAGAAAGAAATGTTACTAATGTTAGTAGAAGGTGCGGACTGCAGACATTGTTTGGCGTTATATATGTTCAAAAACAGTGCTATATTCATACCTCAAGTAGATAGCGCAGTATTTTAAAATACACACCAATATACTACTGCTCGTTCAAAAAAAGTATGCACAAAACCTCTGGACTCCGATTTAAGTATCTCCATAACCTCGCCCACTGGGATAGGAGAGATTTATACTTGTTTACTTATTTTAGTAAGTCACTGCATATTAATTTAGAATGAACAGTAGTTATTAGTGCATGACCTTCCTCGATCGTGTATAAGTTTTACTTGATTGAATTTTATAATGAATTATATATGTAAGTAATGTATGATATGTACGAAGAAATAAACCTGTGAACGATTGATTAGCTAGCTATCGTTATGTTGTTGTAATGTAAATATTTTAGACTAAATTCTTATACGTAAACTTTACTCGATAGTAATTTGATTCAACACTATTTGGAATATTTCTTATTGGGAATCAATTTTATTGTAACTGATCGATAATAATTTACGATGGTATGTACATAATAATGTGTGCGAATGCAATCTTATGAAATCCCTTTATATTGTTTAAAAATTAAAAAAAAAACGATTATGAATACAAAAGACTTGTTATAAATTAGCGGAAAACAAAATGTATGCGTTTACATTATTTAAAAATCATTTTATTTCAAATCTTTACATTGCGACCTATTTAGCAATTTAAGACAGCAGAATGGCAATTTATTGAGAAACAATTATTAATATTATTGTACATTTATTAATTTCTCGTTCATTAGTTTCATCGGAATTCTTGTACGTAAGTTCATAGTACCCATAGTTTAACATTACGATTATTTTTTCGTTTCATGTTTCTTTTTTATAACAACAACCTCTAGCGCATTTACGAATTTTTTTCTATTCGAGTCGGTATATAAACACTTGCACACGGTTAACATATAATGGATTAGGAAAAAGTCAATTTGTCGGAACTAAATTAAAATTATTAATTAACAAGAAAACGTATACTAAGATTCAAAGTCAAAATCAGGGAGCTAAATAAATAATCCGTTGGCAAAGTCCTCAGCTATAATATAAAATCTATAATAAGTAACCAATTACTTGCATGTTTTAGTTTGTTATGGCTGTTGAGATGATTAGAACTTTTTTGTAGTCTTTTTTCTTCCCTTTATTAGCAATCCAGACATGTCTACTTTGTCTTCAGAAAAGAAATTCGGTACTCTTTTATGTAGGCAAGACAAAGTACTTTCCAGCCGATCCGCTTGTTTTGTTCTCTACAAATAAATAGAACATGTGTATTACGAGGAAGTATTACTCAAGTATACGAAATCGTACGAAAATATCAAACTTGCAATGAAACATACCATTTTTCTTAATCTGAGACGCTCCAAAGTATTAAGTGAGCGTTTTCCTTTTTTCCCTTCTGACTTTTTAGATTGACCTTTGTCCCGATCTACGGTGGCCTGAGTAATGATGGGTTTTTGTCGAAAATCTGGACTTGGTGGACCATGTGGCTACACAAAAATAAAATTTGCAAATTCAGATGATAAAGATATAATCTTATCTGAAATGCATCTGCGTAACTTACATGAACATTCCTCTGTATTTTTACTCTTGTCTCAAAAAATCTAAACGCAAACGGTTGTATGTTGGTGTGTTGAGCTCTCCCAATTTTGTTAAAAATCCTAGCAGTCTTATCAACCCTAAACTCGCAAATGTATAAGTGCTCCTCAAGGCAATCTACACATAGAGTACAACTTTTACTTATGGAACACAGTATATTTAATAGCATTAAACCAAATGTAAAATTAAAGAAGCACATACCAATTGGTCTCCCTTTGCAATAAGTTGCAGGGTCTACAACCCAACACCGACCGTGGATGAGCTCAATGGGAACATATTCCGTTACAGGTGATCTCAAAATCTCATTAGGATAAAACCGTCGTGTTGGCTCGTGAAAGGTTTCCTTTGGTCGCAAATAGTGACAGCCGACCACAAAAGCTCCGCTACATGACAAGCAATAAGAAAATGTAAATAGGATTTTTAAAACACAATTGGGAAATAATGATATAAATAGACATGTTAACTGTTGTGCAGTAAAATTAAGAATGGCATTGTTTGTATACCTTGCTTGCTTCCAAAGTTGTTCAACTTTAACAATATCACATTGTTCAGGATCCTAATTTTTGATAATAATTGATTGTGACTATTAATGTTTCTTTTCTTATAATTAATTATTACACTATATAATTGAAACATGCATTATAATGTGATATAAATGTATATATGAATTACCAGGGGTGGAGCAGTTAAGTAGGTTAGTCTAGTCTTTTCCTTCCCATCCGGACCAATCTTTTGATCAGGTGGATAATCTCTGAGCACGTAGACATGGTCTCCTTTTCGAATTACAAAGTTGTCTTCTCGCACCAAGGTTTTGAAATACGTCTTATCCGGTTCTTTGTCATACGTTAACAAGGGAATCTCGAAATTTACTTCTCGTGGCTGACACTGCTCACAAAAGTAGGGCTGCTCAGAAGGTTCAGCGGCAGTAGATTCCTGGTCTTCATCACCACCACCATTGTGAATAACTGGAAGAGGTTCGCAAACAGCCAATTCGTCTAAATCAATCCGTTGAGTTTCCATCTCTGAAATATCAATTTCTTCATCACATGAGATGTCGCACAGCTTATTATTTGAATTTGAGTCATCCTCGTCGTGGACAGGTAACTCTTCATTCACGTTGATAACAATGTTGTCGATTACAACATCCTCCTCTGAAATATATGAATGATTCAAGATATTCCTTGAACTCATTGGCACTAATGTTCCTTGTGGTCTAGGTGGTTGAAATTTGTGGGGAGAGTTTTTAAACGCATTTTTCCTTCTGCTTTTGTAATTTTGTGTCGTCCGTCTGTTAGCCAGTGGTACTCGCATACAATCGCAATGTTGCCAAACATTACATCTATCGCATTGAATCATTGTCCCTTCATCGTCAATACATCCACAGATGCATCTAATCACTCCATCGTCTCCTGAGTGGTCTGCATCCAACAACGCAGGTAAGTTAATCATTGATCCCTGCCTCCCTGTGGTGGTGCTGGTGACGGTGATAAAAGGATCCAGCTCAGTCACTGCTTTCGATTTGAACTCTTTATACTTGTTTTTCACTTTCTCTGCTGCTTTCGACAATGGTTTGTCTTTATCAGTTCCAGTAGTTGCACTTAGAATTATTCCAAGGTGAGCCTCCAGGGCTTGTAAATTTTTGTATTCACCTCGGAGAATCTTTCTTCCAAGGGTAGTAAGATCAAATGCTTCGACCTTATTTTCAGCCGGTGTTGTTGAAAACGATCCTTTTCGTTGTTGAGGGAGCCCCATAAACTCCTTACAAATTAAGTTGCCGTCCATATCTATAAAAAACACAAAAAATTGTGATACAGATATTTAAATTATGCTTGATTGTGTTTAACGACGACAGAATACCCATTATAAACAAGCATCATGCAGTTTTCATCCATATTATAATGCAACATGTAAATCATACCTTTGAACGTCGTTAACTTCAAGTAAAGCTCGTACAAAATCTGGCAAATCCTAACTTGATCTACCAACTCCTTGTCGCAATCAGTTACCGAAGGAGATTTGTTCTTATTTGACCCACATCTATATCGATTCGCCCAACTCGTCATAATTTTCTCCAATTTGCTCTTCGTTTTACTTTCTCTTCCTGAACCCGATCTGATGCGTCGCATCTAAAATGGAGCAATTATGTAAGTAATTTAAATCACTCACTAAATTAATAATCCAGCAAGAATTATTCATAGTATCTACATACCGTTTCATAATTTCGTAAGAGAAAACATCGGTGATCCTTTGTTGAAAAAAATAATATGTAAACATTTGGATTGTTAGTGTGAAATTATTAACAGCTGCAATAATTATAAATTCTGTTTGTAAAATATTGTGACAAAGTTGAACTTACCCGAACATACATCTTTTCTCTCCTTAACAGAGGTTTCATTTTACTTGGATCAATTTGAGACAGATTTATAGCGTTGAGAATATTCCACCTTTTCTCGGCGGATTTCTTGTGGACCGCTTTTGAAGCATCATGTCTGCCAGGCTTGGACTTGACGCCAATTATTCCTCGGCAATCAACGCTACCGCAATGACATGGCTAGGAGAGATAATTACAGTAGTATTAGTATTAACAACATAACGATGTATTTAATTCCGTAAAATAGTAGTTGGAAAGCATATAAAATTACTCACCTGTCCCTCTGAAGGATTGAAAAGGGAGAAATTATAGTCATAGGAGAGTTCCTCTCCAGGATGAATGTCTCGGTGAGCAAAAAGCGCCATCCTTGACAGACCATTGACAGACCATTTTTGCATCTCACAGTTTGGAGAACAAGAATGATTTACAAAACGACCTTCACCACCTGCCCGATGACCGTCAATCACCAACCCCCCGTCAAGATGTAAGCAGTAATGATGTGTGTCATTAATGTATATTGTGTGCATCCTTTCTTTGAACACTGCTTCCGATACGACTTCTCCAACATATTCAAGAATGAACTCGCCCTTGCGGATTTCCTCCTTCGTTTTCACTCCATATCCTTTCTCGTGAGTTAGAAATCTTTTAATCCCATGAGCCCAGTCATGTTTTTGTATTCGTCTGTTCAAACAATTATCACCGCACGCAGGTGGACATTCTGTATACATTAACCGATTTAAGCAGTCTTCTGTCCCACATTTTACATCCCCATCAGGACAGGTGCATAGTTGATCCACTTCTGCTTCTGACTGAGGTTTATTCACTCCATAATATGCATCTGCAAAAAGTCACGTGAGGTTCATTAAAAATGATTCCAAGTTTAATAATATGGCAACGAAATGACAAAATGAATAATTAATAAACTTGCTTTGTCGAATCTTTTTAAACGTCCAGGATGGCGGAAGTTCAGTCGGCATTTTAGCTTTCTTTGGCTTAGCATCACTTCCAACAACAACCTGTGGTTTTCGCTTCGTGACAGCAAGGGCAGCTGCAGCTGCTTCTGTTTCGATCTGTAATTTTGCCTTCCATTCTTCATGCTTCCTATTTGCGTTAATAACCCCCAAGCACCACATATCGTACGGAAGTAGATAATCAATTCTGGTGGTCCGTGCGACATTTCCTGATTCAGCATCACGAGGCGGAGGAAAAATAGTCTCTTGTTGAGTTGGTCGCTCCAAAGTAGAGTCCAAAACTTTAAAGTAATTTGACAGTAGTCCAGCCGGCAAGTAGTTGGTTTTCACGGGCACAATGATTGGAGGGTCTGATATATTAAGCAAAGCTGGAGAAACTCCAGGCACAATATTTGGAGATTTCTCGGTAACGGGACTTTCAAGAGACAGACGCCTTCTAGTCTTAACTCGTTCTGTCAACGTGGGAGTAAAGTCGGTAGGTAGGATTACAGACCGTGATGAAGAAGTTACATTTGACAGTCTTTTAATTTTGTCCAACGGTTGTTTCTTCATTTTATTCTTTGTTGTTGGAGTATTGTCTCCGATGACGAGAGGTGGGGACGGTTCCTCCTGTTTTATTTTAAGCGACGGAATCACCGGGTCATCCATCCCATTTGAATTGTGAAATTGGTGCAAATATATTGAGGACCTCTTTTTCTTTCGTACACTAGGAAACCCAGTTCGGTTGACCTTTCTCCGTTTTTTGGGACCTTGTTGTGTTTGGTTTGTTAAGGGTGATGAGGTAGGAGAGATTTTAGACACTCGGGCAATAGATGCGATGTCGTCCAATAATTGCAAAGCATCCGTAGCATTTTTCTGCTCCTTAATTATGTTTGCTGACTTGTTATTCTTAGACGAAGAAATAATCTTCTGCTTTTTGACAATTACGGCGGCGAGATCTCCAATATCAGGGCTTTGTTCTCGCTCTCGTTTTACCCGGACCGGTGACAACCGTGGTGATGATGGGGTAACCTTTTCTGTCCGTGTACTAATACTAGTAGTGGGTTCTTCATTATTACTTGCAGCAACAGAAATGGTCTGGAATTGTACAATTTTCTTTTTTGGCGATCGACCAGAGGGAGAAGACACAAGGAAGGAGCTCGTGACCTGTTTGGAATTATCAGATAAAACTGTTGACTCAATGTCCAATTTTTTTGGCTTCCTCATACGAACTGAGCGCCGGCTTGCTTCCGTGATATCTGGAGATAAGTTGAGTTGAGGCTTCGTTCTGTTGCCTGCTGCCTGCTCCCAACTTACTTTATCCTTATTCTCTCCTAGTTTTTGAAAGGTTTCGTTCATCTTCTTAGGGGAGCAGGTGGAGGTTGTAAGAAATCCAGTCCCGCAAATCATGCCTTTTTCTCCAAAACTGTGACGCACAGGTTTGATTCCTTGACTCATGGAAGGTGTGGCGTTATGATGACGCTTTTTAAGAGGAAGATGGCTGGAAGTTTCGCTCTTATCAGATGTATTTCTTTTGTGGTTACTGGATTGTAAAATTTCAGGATGGGCTGCTTTCCTTTGTTTTCGTCCTGACGCAGTAGTTGCAGGTAGCTGTTGTTGAATTCTTACAGGCTTTCCTGATCTTGCCGGACCAAATAATGCAGTATTGTTCGTCATTTTAAAAATTGTTTTTTTGAACGTGGCTGGTCGGGTGGGCTTTGGGCCCTTTCTGGATGATTTGGAGCCGATTCTGATAGCCAATAGCTTTTCACAAAAGCTTATTATTTCCGGCTGCAAGAGTCCCAACCGCTTCTTTCTCTTCTTTTTTTCCTTAGTTTGTTGTTTCTTTGATTTTTTCTTAATCGTCTTGACCAGCACAGGCGGCGTTATTTTGTCATCATTTTTTAGTAATAACTTTTTGCTTGTTTTGTTACTTTTACTCTGAGAAGGAGCAGACATGACTAGTTCAGATTCTTCTGGGATATATTTTTTTGCAGCTTTAGTCTTGACAGGCATCGCTGATGGAACGGCGGCGTAAAATTCACTAACAACACCGTTGGTATTATTATTATTCGCCGCAGTGGTGCTGGCCTTTTTTCTTCCTTTGAGTCCATTCATTGGTGGCATTTTTACTTCCCCGTTATATGACGAATGTAAAACTTTGGCAGCGGATGAGGAATGACGACCAGCTACTTCATATGCAGAGGATTGGAAGGTTTTGTTTACATCACCATTGAATTTTGCCTTATTCTTCGGACTAAGTGAGGTCACAAGGCAAGTCAATTTAGTCTTTTTCGGTTTTGCTGTAATATCTGCGAGTTTAGCAATATTATGGTTAATGTTGGGGTGTTGGTGATTGTGTTGCTTTTCATCTACAATACCAGACTTGGAAGAAGGGACTGTTGATTTAGTTCTATTTGACATACGTTTTTTTGGAGTACAATGTTGCATCTTGGGTGCATTAGTGGGAGTTGTCATCATAACTTGTTGAACCACTTTTTCTCGATGCGCAATTTGTCTTGAAATAAGAGGAGGAGGAGGAGATGAAGAAGCAGAAGGCAAAACGACAGCTGCAGTAGACTTATTAGACTTTTCTAATGTGGAGTCTAAAGGTCCGCTGATTCTCTTAACCGAAAGGTCACCAACCGTTGGCGACACAGACGATTTCAATACTTCAAGCAGTGAATTATGCGAGTTTTTCTTAGATCTACAGTTTAAATAAGATTTCTCTGGTGGATCCATTTCCATTGAATCGATAGTATGAATTGCCTTCATCACTGCATCATTGGTATCTGTGTTATTTTCCCAACCATCAAAGTCGTCAGATTGCTCTGTGGATCTTCGCTGAGCTGATAGTCGTTTCGAAGACCTAACTGACGACGTGGTGGAAGAGATGTTTTGAGCAGAGCCCTGGGTTGTCATAATCGAATAATCTGGAGTGCCGTTGCTCGTTTTTGTACATAGTGAAGACATTGACTGTTGGGCGGACTGAGGATTTATTGGGAAAATAGACAAATCAGCATTTCTGTGAAGGGATAGTACACGGAGTACAGGATCCATTTGCTGATCACCAGGAGATCCAGCGTTGAAAAGAGTCGGCGAATATGACCCGACGGCAGATGGACATTGATACCTCTCCCTTTCTCTCGCAGGAATACTACTACTACCACCACTGTTGCTGCTGCTAAACGTCGTTACAGTCACATTGTTGTTGTTTAAATTCGGTATCACAGGTGTTGACGGGGTTAAATTTGAACACAAAACACTAGTAGATGTACGAGGAGACAAACTACTTGGACTTGTTCGACTTGTCCCTGAATTTCTCATACCAGAAGAACTGGAACTGCTTGGAACTACTGCAGATCGTTGCAATTTCGCAATTTCACGATCCGGAGCCACTGATGAATCACACGGTTTGCCAACAATCTGTTCAGATGCCTGTTGATTGATGGTATGTCTGGAACTAATTGATGGTGAATTTTCTCTTGAGGATGAACTATTTGTATCCAATTTTTGTCGACGATCAGGAACGCGTAATGCCGCAATTTTCAGTTTTAGACTTCCAGGCTCATAATTAACAGAAAAGGACTTTTTACTCTTTCTGGTTCTACTACTTGTACTTGAACTACTCTCAGAATGGTCCTTGTATTTGTGATCTTTGGTTGGCACCAGTGGCAAGGGCTTATTGGATAAAGTGACGTTAGTGTTTCCTCTTTTTTGAGAAAGAGATACCCCACGCGTTGAAGTTGACGTACAGGAAGAGGACTGATTGCTTTCAGAATCTGAATCACAGGAAGATGAGTTGGAGCTGCAAGAAGAATTAGATGAGGAAGATCCTGAACTGCTGCTAGAATCCGAATCCTATTGGATTTTTTATAGAAATTAGGTAATCTTCATACACGCACATAGTCTTTATTCAAATCTATTGTATATTCAAAGTGTGTACTCTACTCACCGAGTTGTCACCAGAAGTAGAGTCTGGAGAGTCTTCTTGAGATTCTTCGGAATTGCATGTAATATCTAAACGATTGGGAACCCCATTATTATCCTTTTTGGGGACCTCGGAAACTTTCACCCTTGCTCTGGGCATACATGATGTACTCCGCCATGTTCGCATCATTAATTGGTCATTTATTGGTTCCTAGAGAAAATAGAAAATGGTCGTACACTCATAGTTAAAATCGAAAAATGTAAATTGAGGACAACTGTGAAAAGTCAAAGTGTAGAGAGAAAACCTACTCTACACGATAGTTAGTAATAATCATTTAAATAAAATTAATAATTGTAGTGATGATTATGATTGACTAACAATCAAGGCGGCAATGTCAACGGTGGAAGGGAGGTCATCAGAGCTGCTGTCATCGTCCACGTCGACGGCTGGGAGGACGGGGACCGCTTCTGGAAGGAGGAGGGCTCGTGGGTCGTTCTCAGTCCTCAAAAGGGAATCCATCTGTCAACTTGTTCACCCTTTTACATATGTTTTGAAGATGCCACACTGGTCGAGATTTAGTAATTGTGTCCACGCACACCACAAGTTCTGTTAAAAATCAAACCAAACCAAACATTATTGTATTAAATTAATAACCACAGGAATATCAATAGCACTTACTAGCAATTAGCTATTAGAATCGCTGTTTTAGAAATTTATAAAATACCATTTACTAGATTAAACTCTTAGCAGTCAACGGAAAACTCTGGTATCACGATTACTTGACATTTAATATCTATCGGCTGTATGGGAAATACTTCCACTACGCATTCGTGATACAGTCCTTAAATACTAAATGTCAAGAAATCGTGGTTTTGTACACTTACATTTTAGGTGAAGTGTTTTTAACTTGGTTTTCTTATCAATCAGCCATTCTTTCTATTTCTGGGTCCATTCGGTTGGTTTTACATGTATAATTTATATTACAAGTCCAAATCAGTCTGTCAGATCACGGTTATTCCAAATAATTCCAATAATAATTTCACGGCATATTTAATATTTAACAACACCTCCACTCAACCGACCAATAACTATTTTTAAAATATTAGAAATATTTAAGTATGAAATTAAGAAATAGTTGATAGTGAACCAGCTTATTTTAGTTTATTGTTCTGTCTCTGAATCATCTCGTCGACGAAGACCAATGGAACATGAACGTCACCAGAAATCAAACTAATAAGGAAAATCTATTCGAAACTGAGAGTCACACATCAGCACAAGCAAGCAGAACACAGAAGAAGCAATTGATTTAGTTGTTGGTGGCCATTCTCTCAAAGTTCCCTCGTTCCTAGTCCACTGTATTTCTGGCTGGTTCCTCAAGGGGCCCAAAGTTCCCTCTCCTAAGGAAAGTCATTGTTGCTCAGTCCTTGTGTTTGTTGTGGGCATGGGAAAAAGGGATCTTGTTTCACCGTGGCTCGAGCCAAAATTCTCCACCACAAGCAGTAGCAGCAGCAAAGGCTACTTACTACAGTACGGCTCTAAAATACACACCGTGGTGCAGCATAGAGCGATGGACTGGACTGTCAGCTTGTTATATTACTTGGGAGAGGGAAGCTTGTGTCGCACCAAATGGGGCAGTTGTGGAAATCTCAAATTACATCGTTGTACTGTACATTGTAGTAATTCATCAATTAACAAGCACCGTAATTATGTCATCGTAACATTAATGTTAACAGCAAAAATGGCGTTGGATGAATATAAATTGTATGACAAATATTCCAAAGTGTTACGAAATTGCACTATGCTATACTACACGGGAGAAAGTGAATTCCATTAATTAGATGAATTGCATGACCCCACATTTCCCCCTGGAACTGCTTCTTAAAGATGGGATATAGGATAATCTATGATGTTCAAATTATACTTGCTAAAAATTATGCCCATTAAAAGTTTACTGAGAAAATTTGAAACTTTTATTTCGATTAATATTGAAGGCATTTCATGATGATGACGATGACCCCGGCTTGGATTTGATCCATCCAGCCACCGTAGCCAAAGATGGTTCTAGCCCTTCTGGCTCGTCTCCATTGTTGTGAATGACAAGGTCCCAGTCCGTAACATCATCGAGGTCACACTCAGATGGTCCATCGTCCACTCCCTCCGTGTAATTCCACCCGCGTCCAACCCTGACTTCCTGATCTGCTGTGATCCTTACTCGCTTGATGCGGTCAGCGTAGTTCTCCAAGAACCAAAAGTAATCTCGTTTGTGACGGATGTCGACGCAAATCCAGATAGGTTTTCCAATACCTGCAAATTTTGAATTTGATGACATGAAATAAATTAAAAGTCAATAACGTGGCTACTGGAAATTACCGTCTGCCATGTGAATCGCTGTGACGTTAAAATATCCTTTATTTTTCGACCTCACCTCAATGCTCCATTCTACCATTTTCAACCGATGATGCTCTTTGTAGGCACTTGTGCCCAACAATTTGTTAAAATCTAACTGATGTTTTTGGGCCCAGTAATATTTTATGGGTTCGGCTATTCTCATCACAGCAACGTCCTTTTGATCCAATCTACAAAAGAAAATTGAATTTCAATTCCGTTCTGTAAATGGCTTGTATTTTTTTTAATACGCACATAGATGTTCTATGTATGATAAATGACCACTCGAAATCTCAATAATTTGGCCGATTCTTTGTTACCGTTTTAGAAGTAGTTCTGTGAAATGGTCTTTGCCACACTTTCTTTTCCCACTGACCAGTAGTAATATTTCAGGTTTAAAGTCAGGAGGTGTATAATCTCGGTCTTCAGGGTCTTCCATTCTTCCGGCAAAACTCATAATTTACGTAATTTCTGATATGAATAGCACAATTTTTTTTAATGTTGTGTCTGTTTTCGGTTTGTTAAAAATGTAGTTTAGTTTAACCCTAATACAGACTGAACTGAAGGAACTCTATGAAATATACTTCTGTATAGTACAAATTGTACTGTACAATACACATGTGAACTTTCCGGTATTTCGCAATTATTAAGCAATACAAAATATTGCGACACCATACGAGTAGATCAAACAGTTTTCATGCTACCTGGTATGAAAACGCTGTGTGGCGTGGGATAAAAACCTAGAAATCGTTAGATCAAATCAGATTGGCTGTTATGTTAACCTTATAAAAACTAATTAATTTTGACCTGGATACCATTTAAAAACGGAATTAAAAATGGTTTCTATTGCATTTGGGGGCGGATTTACTGGGGGGCAGAATACCATTGAGACCGACTTGTGGGGCGGTGATAAAATCAGTTGGGGACTGAATTAATGCAAACCGATTTTGAATATTCTACTGATGCAGTTATGATTTATTAGAGACCTGGAACTGATTCGACAACAAAAATTAGAACATAATACATTTTTAACATGAAATTGCAACTGAACCAAATGAACACACGATATTAATTTTGATAAAAAGATCGGATTTGATTTTGATAGTACTACAAAAATAAACTAAACGAATAAATCGTCATCATTCATGTCATCAATTTGATGACACTGATTTTGGGATGCATTTTATATTTTAAACAAGTTATTAGCTATAATTTTGTCCTTCAGTGTTCTGTGACTTGTTCCGATCGGTGGTGACACTATTGCGAATATATTAGCTAAAGAGAACGTTGTGATAATTTAAAAAAAATATGAACTGTATCATATTTACAAAATGATACAGGTCAGAGGTCAACGCCGACCAATTTATTAGCAGCGCCAATGTTGGATAATTTTTCGGGGGCGCGGCGTGACCTCTGATGCACTTCCTCCGAGTTCCTCCCCCCACTACAACTACAACTCTAAACTCTAAAAAAATTAGTTCAGGCTTGAAGAAAAACCAACGACAAATAAGGAGGAAAGAATGGAACTGAGAAAATTTTCTCGGTCATTTTATTTTTATTTTTTCCTACACCTTATTGATGTAGCCCGGTCTCAACGGAATTCTGTAACCATACACCTTATTGGTGGAATCCGTCGCCAACGAGAAAAAGTTGCCCTACACCTTATTGGTGTAGTCCGTCGCCAAGAGATCGAAATCGCCCTCCACCTTATTGGTGGAATCCGTTTTTAAAAGGTTAAGGTGTATATGTAATATTCCAGCACTTTGTTACTGTGGTGTAGATAACACGAAAGTTGCTAACTATGTAAGCTGCTGTATAAAAGCACTTTACAAATCACAAACAGCAGTGCACTGCTAATACGAGATAATTTATCTGTATGTATATACAAATATTGTATGTCAAGTTGAGCAAGATTTATTTTTTGTCATCCAAATGACAAAAAATCGCAGTGAGTTTACACCATGCAAAAATTTTTATGATGATTTCAGAATTTCCAGATGCATTTTTTTAAAAGTGAAACTGACAAATCTTAGGTGCATATGAATTTCTTTCCCTCATAAAACGTTGGAAGACTTCGGAATTACTCGGATTACACATTTAACATCCAATGCAAATTCCATATTTAGTTATACTGGGCACGCTCTGTAGTTTGGAAATGATTGTGCATTCTGCACTTCACGGGGGCATAAAATATAAATTATATCATTTATTCGAATAACATTTGTTCATTCAAGAATTACTCATGCATGCAGTAAAAATAAGCCATGTCAAACAGGCTATGTTGTAAAACTGGACTCCAAATTTTTAAATTTTTTATCCTGCTCAGCTTTCACAGTTGACGAAACATTTTTTAATGCTCTGGCCACATCTTGCGAGTCAATAATTAGTTTCCCTAACAGAAGAATACGACATTATGAAATTAAACTGTCAAAATTTTCAGGTATACTTACTTAATTTACTCTTGTCTTGAAATGTTTCGCGAAATTTTAAGACGACCGCTTCCTTTACGACATGCTGCAGATCCGACCCGGAATAGCCGACCGTTGCCTGCGTTTGATTAGCAGATATAATTTGCCGATTTCTTTAAAATATCTTTTTTTACACATATAACTTTTGAATACAAATATGCTTAAGAACCACGGAACATGCATCTGATGATGTACATACATTTGCAACTGCTTCAAAGTCGAGATTGCAGACAATGGAATTTTTCCCCTTACTATTTCGGGCAACCCCTTGAGCCGTTTTGGCAAAATGATGTTTCAAAATTCCAGCCCTTTCCTGCGTGTTAGGAACAGGGATGTACACTCTTTTTTCCAATCGACGAACCACAGCAGGGTCCAACTCCCTGAAAATTGAAGTTTCAAAAAATTTGACTCATAAATATGTACAATTACAGTCCATTT
Organism: Folsomia candida; assembly: GCF_002217175.1. Lineage (NCBI taxonomy): Eukaryota > Metazoa > Arthropoda > Collembola > Entomobryomorpha > Isotomidae > Folsomia > Folsomia candida. Next base: position 19,221,862 of record NW_019091193.1, on the reverse strand, counting down.
ATTTACCATACGACCCTCGACGTCACCACTGCAATGCTATTGGTAATGAGAGCGATGACGTCGAGGATCGTATGGTAAATAAAACAAGAGTATGTGTGCATATTAGTGTGACTATATAGTTTCGTAAATTATTATCAACGAACCAAGGCAGGTTCGTAGCAGCCAGAATGAACACTGGAGGCTGAGATTCACAATTTGTCAGTAGCCCATCCATTTGTTGTAAGAGTTCGCTTTTGAGGCGTCGAGACGCATCAGATTCACTGGACGTGTCACGATTGGAGGCTAGAGCATCAAACTCGTCAAAAAATATGGTGGAAGGTGCGTGATATCGAGCCAAGTCGAATAAAACCTTTTACAAAGTAATGAAAATGATTGGGGACTTGACATTTTGAATGGCTTTATTTGATGATCACCTTCATCATCTTTTCCGAATCACCTCTCCATTTGCTGACCAAACAAGCGGTAGAAATGTTAAAAAATGTTGTTCCACATTCCGAAGCAACTGCTCTTGCTAACATTGTCTTTCCTGTTTAGAAAAAAAACATTGTAACATCAGTCAAGAGTGAAAGTGTTTTGCAACAACCTGTTCCCACTGGTCCGTAAAGCAGTAGCCCTTTCCAAGGTGGAAGTGCATCACCAAAGAATTCTGTAAATTCATTTCGGTAAACCATCGACTCCATTAAAATCATTTTCGCGTTTTCAAGTCCAATGATGTCATCCCACTTGGTCTCCAAATCTTGTACAACAATTTCCTGTGTACAAACACATTATGAAATACATTTTAGTTTTTATCCATCAATATAAATATGCACACATAAATATGACACTAATTGTAGTATTAACATACTCGTTGAATAATGTCTGCGAAATATCGCATTTCATCATTTCCAAACTCTAGGCCTGAAATGGGCTTGAGTAGTTTCTCATTGTTACAACAACGGGGATTGACATTGTTCGAAATATTCAATTCTAGGGGTTCAGACGAGTTGGCCGATAATAAATCTCCATCAGCCATTGGCCCACCTCGCCGCAATCGACTGGATCCAGTATTATTACGACCACCATTTTTTTTGGACAACTTCATGAGTAAACTTTCACCCACAGTTGCTCCTCCTGCCGATATCTTCCTAACATCGTGCAGATCATTGTTAATTTATCAATTAAATGTTATATTAAAAATGTTATGCTGGCTCATCACTTAAAGTATTGGGGGTAACGCTGAAATCGCATGTTGTAGTATGCTTCAAAATCAATGAAAATCGAGTTCAAGTCAATATTTTCACAAATTGTGTACTGATCCAAGCTGAGTGAAAATTCTGATGCGAGTGAAGCTGCAGTGTCAACATATCTGTAAGATTTGTGTAGCTATTTATAACAATTAAAAGTGTTAATTTAAGACTACAGGAAAAGATATTCCTCGTTTTGGTAATTGGCAGTAATTACCCCTTGTCCAGAAGTAGTTGGAAAGTGAACAGCAACATTGCTTTCTCTCGATTGTCAACGCGCTTTTCTTCCTATACGAATTTACAGAAGGAAACATGCAATCAGATACCTCATATAAGTTACATGATCATTTTGTAATTGCAGTACCGTGTCTTTTGCAATTGACATTGCTCGAATATTTGCCAGGCCATGGGTTGTCATTCCAACTCTGACTTTCACTTTGTCAGTATTTACGGTTCGTCGTATTTACGGCCTTGGCCAGATTAACGTTTTTTAATACTGTGGAGTTATAACTAATTATAATTCTAATATTTACTAGTAGATGAAGATGAGATATATAGCCTGAAAAAGTTGCCATGAGAAACATTTCTACATGGAGATATAAAGAGAAAGTGAGAAAGTGAGTTCTTTCTCCATATATCGACAAAACAATGCACAGGATTTATTCAATGGAGTATAAAAATGTATTCGCAGAGAAAAATTTATCTATTTATATGTATGTATGAATGATGCAGTATGAATAAGAAACGGTATCGCATTTGTTATTAGCACCACTAATATTTATTATTTGCAATTGTACATACATGTAACAAGGATACGCCAAGATAAGTGTGTAATAAATTGTCCTTTGCAAAATCTGCCTCGCGTTCTGCATGCTATAGTTATGTACATAAGTATGTATTACTTACTACAGATAAATTTTTTGGTTTTATGGAGGAAGAGTTGGTTGTCTGTTTGTTTTTAATTATAGCTCAATTTTAATAATATTTTGTCATCTCATCGTGAGTACCATTCATTCATGAGTTGTTAATTCATAGCACGTATTTACGAAGTACATGTCTAGCACATGCATAAATAGTTGATCATTTGTTCGAATTCTTTTTGTTGAACCACAAGGTGGAGAATCGACTGCCCTTCCCATCCCTCGGCTCCCTCTGAGACTGAGAGACGGACATTGACTTTGATCGACCCAACTTGGAGTTCCCCTTCTTCTTCAGGAGGGCTTCATCCGGCGTTTGTCGCAAAAGTGACTCCACGGAGGAAGACGACACGGGTTGTTTACGTTCCCCCCTGTCACCACCTCTGCCCAAAGGGAGCGGAGGCTTTGGTCTGCTGCTGAACGACTTTGACGGACTGCGACTGGATTTTTCAATCGAACTTGTCGGCGTTTGCCTCACAGAGTTAATCCCAAGGCTGCCACTTGGACTAGAAAAACATTTAGACGAGTGAATTAATTAATTAAAGATCAATAACTTCATACATACAATTTATGTCATAAACTCCGGGACAATAATTTTATTGTCTCGGAATTTATATTACATTCGCGCCTGTGAAATTTATGTATAATATCCAATACTGCGAATACATACCTTCTGGAGGGAGGGCGTGGTGGGAGAAGGGTGTTGCTGCGACTGTAGTCAATCTCGTTGTGAATGAACCGAGGTCCCCAAGGGTGGGCCATTGACATTGAACGGGACAGTTGCTTTGCTTCCTTTCTGGATCCAGACTGTAAAAATGTACACAGAATACTTCTTATTGCATGTCTGTCAAGTACCTTATATCATTTCACCTCGAGATTATTGAATTTCTAGAATTTTATTCTCTCACATTGAAGTAAAAATTAGACAATACGTGTGACTACGTTTTAGTACATGCTCAAATATGCATAGCAATATTCTCATTCCATTGTCAACCTTGCTTTCGTATAGTCTCATCACTACGATTTTGGCATTTCCTAATATTTGCATATTATTGACATCTCCTTAATTTCAAGAGTCTGACAGAGAGCATCAATTAAAGGACACATGTCCAAATTGTCAAGCACTCGACATTTTCATACATTCTGATTGGTCTAATAAGTGACGAAATCGTAGCACAGGCCACTTGAACAGAAATACGTTAAGAAATAAGGCTCACATAATTGGAGATCTCGTCCTTGGATAAAGTTCTCCTCCCACTCAGTCCACTGAGGCTGGCCCCACCACCACCGCTGTTGGCGAGCGTTCGTGGCAATGGCATCTCAGGGATGACGGCTGGCTCGTGGAGGTACACTGAGCGAGACGTGTTGTTACTTTCACTTCCTGAACTGTTGGGCTGTCCTACAAATCCGCCGCCCACGTAGCCTGAAGTAGATAAGAAAATTATATTCGATTGCCTCCACTGCTTTATACAGCATGTTTCCCAACCACGTTCTCCCTCCAATTATGCAGTGCTTGGGAAATTAGGAAACCAGAAAATAAACAAACATGGACTGTGGACGATGATAACGTGAGGGGAATAACTTAGATATGCGACAACTCCTCCAACTTGCAAGTGAAAATTATCCCGAATTAAAGATTATTTGGATCATTACAAACTTATTTCATGCAAAAAAGCTATTTTGTGATACCTTTAGACAGTTTTTCTCGTTTGGGCATGGTGCTATTGGCGTATCCATCATACTCGTCATATTTTTGCGGACTGTAGCTGATTTTTTCTGGAGAGTATCGAGTATCCAGCGTCGTGTACTTTCCACTTGTATTGGACGATATTGCTCCAGGGACCTTCAGAAAACGGTCGTCTTCTGCGATGTTGCTGTTATTATTTCGCTTCAACAACGTGGGATCATAACTCCCTTCTCGTTCCTGGGCGAAATTTCTTCTGCGATCTATTGAACTGCTGTTGTTTATTGCAGAGGTGGAGGTGTAGCCATGTTTCCGTCCAAGGGTGCGGCTGGTCAAGTCCTCTTCTTCTCTAATGATGCTGCTTGGCTTAGAAGGCTCTCGCATTGTCCATCGTCTCTTGACCTGATGGAAAAACACGCACCAAAGATGATTAGTTGCTACACTGTCCATTTAATGGCAAATGAATGGCTCATCGGTATTAGTGAGAACGTCGTATGCAGTTGTAAACTGAAATATTCGCCGCACACGCACCTTGGTCATGTCATTGCCGTACGACTTTTTCCAAATATCGCTTCCGTGCGCAGAGGTGTCCTCAGTGTCAATGTTACTCTCTCCATAATAGGGCTTGAAAGTGGGAGGAGGGGGATCCGAGTAATCAATCACTGACAACGAAGGAGGATCCGATGGCCAGTTTCCAAAAGACTGGAAATCACACAATTTCTACCATCACATTTTTCGCATGATTTTTTTAGATTTTCATTTGAGTTTATTATCTGAATGATCGTTATGTGAGGATATTATATGCACATGCATACAAGCCTTTATTATATGCACCTGTTTACACGCATTTACATAAGTAAATAATAAATCTGCTTTGTGATGATGATTATTATCTATTCATCAATTCCTTTTCAATTACTTTTTATTTTCATTGATACTTCAAACAGTTAAAATGAACCTGTATAATTGTGCTAATCATGCATTTTAGATTGCTTTTCAAATCAATGCAAGATGAGCTAACTGGCCAAGGAGCATGCATTAAAGTGAATGAAATATTTAAATATGGTGAATATTATCGGAATTTAATAGATTGAGTTTCATTACACTTCGACTTCAAAAAGGAGCCATGATTCCTTATATGCCCACACATGTCATTAATATGGGTGGACTCTGTAAGCAAGCACTTTTAAAGAGAGAGAGATTGGTCAAGGTGCTCCATTGCTACAATATCGCATAAAATATTCGCAATTGTTCTTCTCGTCCAGCCCACTTTATGCCCCAATGTTGAAATGATCAAGAATATACTAATCATAAAGTTATGCATGTGGCATTTTTTGTGATTTTTAAACCGCCTGTGCATCTCATTAATTTGCTTATCTCAATGGGTTCTAATTTCAACAAAACTGTTGAAAAACCATGCATATTAAACTGTCGATTAAAACCAGATTATATGTATCAGGGCACACATAGCATAAACCAAAAAAGTAACTAGATCAATTTAAGCCCACACCAAATTCGAACCGACTTTGCTACATGACCTATCATCATAAAATTTGTCTGACACCCGACAACTTTTAACCAACCAACAACCACATGAAAGCCAGTTTTGTACTGATGCACCATAATCTACAACGTATGAGCATATTTATGTATGCATGATCCTGCATGAGACGAAAATGGACATAAAATGGTTTAAATGGATTAAGCCTCACTTTCAAATTTAAATGTCGATGGATGCAAAGCCAACGTAATTCAAATCTGCTAAAAGATATTTATTGGTATCGTTTATATTAGAGCCCAGATTCTCATGTCCGAGACATTGATACGGCCTTTGGGAATGAGCACAGGTTTTGGGGGTGGTACATCTTGCTGAAACAGAGATAATCAAATGCGTAGGATTTAAATACCTGATACGTATTCGGCTGTGGAACTCCCTGCGATTGACCTTTCTTCAAATCTGCATTCTGCAAGTTTTGTTGTTTTTTATTTCGCTTCTTTTCCAAAAACGACGTAAAGAAATTAGAATGTTGACCAGATTTCTTTTCAAGTGGTTTCGTGGTCGTCTTGTTATGACTATTAATATTTGTATTAGCAGATGAAATGTTCAAGTTGGACGTCGACTTTGATTGAGTAGTATTTTTTGCCTCTGCTTTCTTATTGTTTCTCCTTAAAAGTGTGGAGAAAATGTTGCTTGACCCACTCGACTTGTCTTTAAATTTGCCTGCGGTAGTTGTGTTATTGGACGAATATATTTTTGAATTTTGGGCGTTGTTCCGACTATTTTCTAAATCGTAAGATGTGGTCAGGTCTGAATACGGGTCAAACACATCACCACGCTCTCGTCGATTCTGTTCCTTCAGCATCAATGACCTTTCCCTTAAACTCGAAATGCGGTTATCCAAGGTTTTGCTACGATTTATGAAATCTTCTGTCCGATTTCGGGAAGCAATGAAACTGCTATCACGCTCCAACGTTTTGGACTTTCTGTCCGCAAACTTGTGTGACGTTCTTGTGTCGTACTCATCTTCCTCGTCAATTCTGTAACTAGCTCTTGCTTTGTTGTAGCCATAACCATCAATGACGTTTGTGCTAGCGCTTTTTCCGCCATAATTGATGGGCTGGTACGAATAAAAGTCGTCAGAGTTATCCGTGTCCCTGCCCCCACCTCCGTACGAGGATGAGAGGAAACCAGGGGAGCGTTTCAGCTTATTGTCCCCCATCTCGTACTTTCCTCTGAATTTGTAGTCGTTGTAGTCATCCTCGTCACTCTGCCTATTGAGGTAATCGGAGGAGTGTCTTTGGTAATGGTTTTCATATCTGGACCTGTTCCTATTATTTGTGTGACCATTTTGCAGATGCTGTTTCACAATCCCAGGGGATTTTGGGTAATAATCGTCATTGCTGGCGAGGAGGGGAGAACTGCTGCTCCGATATCGGGAGTCGTGACTAAAGCCTCCAATTCTTTCCTCCATGTTGAGCGAGCTTGGTAAGTCATCGCTGCTGCTGTTGAGCAGAACCGTGGTCACATTTTTCCCCATGACCTGAGACGCCCTGACGGCGGTGTTGGTGCGTGGCGATGCGTGCGGTTTTGTCTGGTTGAATAATGAAGTACGAGTTGTATTGCTACTGGTCGTATTGGTGGGTTGGGTTGTGTTTGGGTTGTTGTAATTATTATTGTTATACGAACGGTGAACAGTTCTTTTATTTCTCTGCTTATTTTTTCGGTCTTCGGGATCAACTACTACCTGTGCGTAAATCACTTCTCTTCCAGTCTTATTGACACCATTTGTGTGATGATGATTGGGTAAAGTCCTAGTGGTAGAGGTTGATGGGTGACTTGATTTTGGATAAGCACTGATATTCACAGCACTTGCACCAGCACTGGTCTTTTGTGATGTTGGACTTCGTAGGTACGTGAAAGGCTCGTTGTTGTTGTGGGTGAGGACAGAGTTGTCCTTCAGCACTCGAGAGGTACTTAGTCGTTTAATCCTCTCGGAGAGACTGAGCACTTTTTTCTCATCTTCCCCGTCCGTTGCGTCTCTTTCGACGGATGGTCTGAGACGAGTGATATGGCTGCTGCTGGGTCGATGGGGTCTTCGAGGGGCTGAGTAATTGTTGGCACTGTCGTCTTGATGGCGATTATTGTACAAATTGGTTGTGTTCACTTTGTATTTTCCAGTGGAAGTCATATTCATTCTTGGCATGCACATGAACAAATATTAGAATGGGTGTGTGGGTGGTGGTGGAGGAGGTTAGTCAAGTGCAATCTTTCAATCACATATTACAATGCATGCATCATAATATGCAAATCCAACAAGATGATATTGTTCCGTGTGGTAAGAAACGACGATGTGTTGAGAAGTATCCAAAAGACAATTTTTTGCGTATTAGAAAATCACTTGTCATACAGCAACCACATTCGCAAGTGAAAACACTGCACTGAATACGGTAGAATTTCAAGTATACACATATACAAAGTTCAATAATTTCGAAATCTAAAACCCATGTATACATGTGCTGTAAGACATTCTGGATGACACCAAATTTTTCGTGCACGAGAAAAGTGATGATAAGCTAAGATAAATCCGAGTTACTTTTTTTGTGGACAACTTTTTTTGGTCAAATTGAAAATGTCAACGTCATGTTCTTCTTGTCTACTGATGGAACTCAACTGAAGGAAAAAGTGATCCGTTAACTAAATGAAAGTCACAATATTAACAACGTGCTTCGTATTAAAATGGCTATGACGATGACGATGATGATGATGATTATGATCGATGAAAATAAATTATAGTCTTCTCTCTTCAAATCTTGACCACAAGCAAGTGCAATAATCCTGCGATGTGGGCAAGCACATCACTGCTTGTATATGTAGATTACTGGTTAATAATTGTACTCTTGTTTAGTGCTGGGTAACTCTTAACTCGTCTTTTGGACTTTTTGCAAATTTCGATTAACAAATTCAGCCAAGACAAGACCATTGAGTGTGCTAGGTTGGATCTCAGGTTAGTCACGAACCGTCCAGATTATTAACATATGCGCTTGTCAAGCTGATATGGCACGGTAAATGGGCAGATAATAATAATGATGAGAAAAGTTGGACGAGACAATATGTACGGCACACAACAATATATAATGAAATGAATTTAAAAGGATTTCATAGCGTTTTGACACAGCCAAGAACAGCACCATCACACCATACGTATGCATACGCTCTTCTGTTAATGGTCAGAAAGATCGAGACAAGTGCAGTACTTGATACTCTTGAATAGAAGGAGCGTGAGTTGTATTTGCATGTAAATTCGCAATACATAACAGATTATGCCAACCAAAGCTAAAAGTCAACATTAGCAACACAGCCCCCGCAAGACAAAAATTTTGCTAACGCTCTTTTGGCCGACACCAAATGCATGTATAGTCCTCTCAAATTGCATATGTGTGTAATACGTAATAAACAATGGTACCCAAGACTGCTGCTTACACGTATTTTCAATGGAATAAGTTTCCCAGAAATTTTAATTTCTCGTCAAATGTCTCATATGCTTTAAAAGCTTTCGAGGTTCGGAACCCATCGTGGCGAAAGAGTCAGTGGGACAAGGATGGTTGGGCTGGAGAAGTCGAGAAAATGTAGCAGGTGGCGGACCTGCCTGTCATTGCGGAAGATTGCGTCATTAGCAATTTTACTTTCGATTATAAACTGTATCCTTTTTTGTGGTGGCATGATTGCTGATTATGAGTTGGTGTTATGTGCTTGTGTTGTTTCTGTGTTGGATGGTGGGTGATGGAATTGTTTGGCGATGTGTTGGCCTGGTCTGACTGTATATTTGCTAGTTTTACTACTTTTGGCTTGAGGTGAATGAGTAGGCTGGATTCGAGTGTCAAATAGTCAAAGAAAGGTCGTTTATAAACTTGTAGCCCAACCGTCCAACACAGGAGAGCAAAGTAGGATACGTATAATAATAATAACAATATTAATGTATGTAATTTAATCTTCAGACATTCTGATTCTCAAAAAACGACGACGACGACGAGATGACGAACGAACGAAGACGGGGGTTTGTTTGTTATACCTGTAAGTAGGCCTGTGAAACTGGCATATGATGTTTTACTTGGGTTATGCATATGCATCTAAATAGGTATGCATATGTCCATATAGTGCACATTATAGCTGCCAACAATGGTCGGCTTAATAGAGCAAAAGTTTTTGTCTTTACTCATTTTAAAATGGAGTCTAAATCTAAAAAATGGAAACGGCAGTATATGCAACGCCCTCATCTACGACTCATCTCAATTGCGAACCTTAGTATCATCATTTTGGAGAAACAGTGTTCAATTAAAATTCGACACAATAATTTTCCACGCATCCTGTAAAACAGAGTTTACATCTCGACATGTGCATTTTTACACCACTCATTACGTACAAGGCCATATTTCATTTAAGGTTTATGCAAATTCAAATGCAAGGCTAAATAATCTCCAGGTGAACTAACTGAAGATGACAATTTTTTAATGCACTTTTGAGCTACATACAAATTATGCCAATCAGGAATGTAACTGACGGTTCCCTACGGCATTTTACTGCTTATTTATATACTTGCATATTGTTATTCCTCAAAAATCCACTCTCACAGAAAATGTACTCTGAGCAGTGATGGCATATACGTACCACGCATTTATGTCCTTAATAAAAAACATCATAGATCGGGTAGAATAATATTAATACGAATTTTCAAGTGCTGACTCAATTGAATTTAAAACACTCAAACGTGCAAAGTTTACTTATGTGTGAGTAATGTAATGCGCATACCGTAAACAATTACAAGACATTTTACACTCTTTAATTGTATACAATGATCTCAAGTTGCCATTGTTGAATCATTTGTATGCATAAATCACATCACAGAATCCAGTGAAAATTACGAACGTGCCTCAGGGCGAGAAAAAAACATACGTAGATAAATAATTTAATGTCATGTAGAAAGGTTAAACTGTTGAATATCTAACTATACATCTGTCCAAGTACATATTTATGTATAACTAGATACAAATAATAATTAACTTGCATTTTTTTTCTAACCATCATCAGACTTCATATATTAACCTACAACATGTAATTATTTGGCGTAATTTACTATTGCTGATGTATTTAATTGAACCTGATTTAGTGCTTCTTCTCGATGCGATCTCATAAAAATATTCGTAATACTCCTGCTAATCTATCTGTACATACACATACATATGGATACTAAAAACGAATGCATAGTGCGAGCTACACCAATTTTCCAGGATAACTTTTATTTTCGGAAGCCACCGGAAGAAATAATTATAATTTGGATATCAAGGTTTCATGCGGGTTTTTGACAAAAGTCGAAATTGTTTATTTTCCTCGCTTATTCTGCACCATTGATGTGAAGAGGTCGCCAAATATATGTCGAACTATTGTGACGATTTTGTCCATTTCCTCCATTGGTGTGTAGTGGTAAAAAGGTACATGTAACAAGATAATGTATCTATTTTCCCCCGCATTACAAGGGGCGAGCTGTTTGTAACGTTACAATGATTTATTTTTTACTAAAGTTTGTGTCTCATTGTCAGATTAGGCCCTGTGAAGAGAGACGTGTATGTACTTTAGATACAACACCGTTGACCAGAGCGGCACCCTGAGTCCCAGAAAACCCTTCGCCAGCCAGAAGGGCAAGATCCCCAGACGCAGATGGCCCCTCGAGAATTTCCTTGATCTCGGCACGATAGGGCGTCTACAAGATAATTAGATTTAAAACAATAAATGGCATGCTTAACACCTCTATTAGAAGTTTTTATACCTGCAACAACCGCCAGCAACGCCATAGTCAAACAGGCCAAAATCAAAATTCGAACCTTACACATTGTCTGAAAAATTTACAGGAATACTTTTCCCTCACTATTCAATAAATGTAAGTAAGAATATTGGAAATCAGTGTAATATTGCTGATCTTCACCTCTCTTCGTCATTTATTTTATACCCATTTAAACTATTCAGGATTTACCTACCAACATCTGGTTGGGTATTCACATAGAGTTATATTAATATAAGCAGAGGGAGTACCATTGCTCTTTGTTCAGCGAGAATGCAAGCCACGTGATGTTTTGATTTGGTTGAGAACATAAACACTACGTCATCACTCATCACCACCATCACTAGAATGTTATATACAACACATACAAGGCATGTATTGTATGTATAAAATTCTGTGAGGTTGTTGAGACTCAGTTTCAACGTCAGGTACAGGTACCATGTTACCAAACTTGTTACCAAATTACGATAACCTTCAACTTCTCAGTATTTCTTCATGACAAATATTTTCGAAATAATTTTTAAGTAATTCTTAACTAATGTTTCTGACCACGGTCAATAAACCAACTTAGATACACATTGTGGTTGGATGGACCCCACTCCAATCTGCTTGTTTTCCCCAACATGAGAGCCATCATACAAGAAGTAAATCGTCATTTTAGTCTGTTTAGTTGTGGTTTAGTTTGAGGACTGTCGGTATGGTGGCTCGTTCGCATGCAATTTTAGATCACCCAATCAATTAACCTGCTCCTGTCAGGCCTTGGGTATTCATGTGTGTCTGTCATTCAAATTCAGCGAAATATTGCTTATTTGTAAATTCACAGTCGAGTTCGTTTGCACACGTATTTTTATAATTTTACTGAATTTCATGTAGACTTGCCTCCAGTAGTTATTGGTCTCGCAATAAATAATTCATGTATATTAGCTGTCAGTATACGGTACGTATCTATGTAGTTGATACGGGCTTACAAAAACAAATTTGACTTAACTGGTTCATAAGATTCGTGGATTTTTTATTTGTTTCTATCTTCATCTTCATATAAAAAGTTATTTTGCATGTATGTATTTATTTGTGCACAAGCATTATATGTATGCATGCATGACTAAAAGATTAATCCGTGTTCTATGATCGAAATGGCTGGTTTAGGTACTTATACACTGACATGAATCGTAAATTACAGCAATAGAGCAAAAATATGTATGTATTTATAATGTAAATGTAATGTAAAATGCCATATTTTTCTCATGATTTCTCATATTTTCTCATATTTTTCTCATGAGCCATCTCACGTGATCTCTTTGCTGTTGTGGGGGAGGAAAGAATATGCAAGCCCAATTGACAAACGGGTAACAACGAGCAATCCATGTATTTGTTCAATGAATTGAAATTAAATGCAAATCAATGTTTGGAATTCGAACTGTGCTTGATATAACATTCAATATATTTGATTAAAACGCTACGTGTCATTGACATTTTTTAATGGACGACAAATATATATTTACTACTGCTAATGCTACACGAAGTATAGGAATTAAAAATGTGTTAACTACAAATAAATTAGTCCGAGTCGAGCTCGTCATGAAATCGCTGATAGCGTTCGGGTTCCATTGGTTGAATAATGTGTTCGAACGATCTAGCTCGAAAATGTCTGGAAAATGACAGGTACTGCCCACCACAATTGCCCTGGTCCCGGCTTCGATCTGAAGATGGTTCGGAGTGTGCCAACAAAATAATCACCGGGCAGAAAAGCAAATTAACGAAGCCAATCATTCGCATTAAATCTGGAAATCCAATAATCGGCACAAGTTCGCCTCCTAAAAGTGGCCCTGCAAATGCATTATTTGCTCCATCAATCTAATCTTTCACCCTCGCAACGTTTTATAATTGTTCGTTATTTTCTTACCAATAGAATATGCCAATGCAACCGACGTTTGCGCTAGGGCGTAAACCACTCCATATCCCGCTTGATGGTATTCGTCCGCAAGACAGGCAAGCATAGGCATCAACGAGGCGTCCACGATTCCCAAAGATAGTCCCAGAGCTGGTCATATGCAGATTAAAATTAGGACGGCAATAATAACTTTAAAATAAAATGCTCATAAATAATAAATAAAAACTACCGAAATGTGGAAGAGTCAGTTGCCACACAAGTTTGGCCAAAGGAATCTGTAGTAATGATTCAAATTATTATAAGATCTAGTACCTGATTTTGATTTTATAAGTTCTTATGTTGACCTCATTTTATGTTGACCTTACCATAAAACAAGAAATTCCAATCGTAGCCATTGACACCATCGACATTTTCCATCGTCCAAGTCGAAGGGAAATTTGTCCGAAGCAATTGGTTCCAATGAAATATCCCAAGCTGTCGGGTACGAATACCACACCAAGCTGCCATTTCTGTAGGTAAAATTAATCTCGCATAAATTGTCAAGAAACGAGGCGCGTCTCGCTTTCACTTATAAACTCAGATAAAGAGCTTACTGCAGGGTCCATATTTTCCATCAGCCATACCGGAAGTGTCTAGATAACAGAGAACGAAATAATCATGATAATAAATTCGCGTATTTCTTGGAAGAACGCTCAGAAAATGAAATGATTTTTATTGTGTAGGAAGATCAGTGAATGATAAGACTTCCCAGTCGTGCTCGTGCCGCAAATATGCATAGCGTAAGTAAATATAGATTACATAAATATGGATTTTGAGCTAATCTAAATATTATACATTTATTTTCTCTCTGATTTCCGAGTTGTTTGTTATCAAATTAGAACTAAATATCCTTGTTCTTCCTTAATGAATGAAAGCACGTAGTGATGATTAAGTAAACTTTGAATGTATGCCGAACATAACTGGTGATTTTTTGTAAAGTAGTCTAATTTGTTTGCAAAAATGATGCTGCAAATAATTTCCTTACAAATATGACCAATGAAAACTGAAATACACTATGTTATGTACGAGTACATATATCTATGTAAATAAATATGTACATGTATGTATGCTTGTTAAGCCCGTCAAAAATGAGTCGCAAAATAAATACCTAGTAAAATTCCTACCACTGATTAAAATTCTTCTTACCGGTTCTAAAACAGCCATCGCAGTCGTCGTTAACTAGGTAGGGATAATATGTGTAAAAAATGTCTAAGAAAGTTAAAATGTAAATTAAAAGTTAAATTTTATTATTACTTACCCAAACAGCAATCACAATCACCAAAATTGATCTGTCGCGGAGGAGCGTCAGCAATGAGGTGGAGACGACGCCAACAACAACTCCAGGCTTAATTAACGCCAGCTCTGTCATTTCCGTCATATCGGTCGTAGAAAGCTTGGATTTTCGTATTTCAAACCCCATTCTTGCCAATTGTATAGCTATAGCATAATTTTCAAGTAAAATGTACAATACATGACGAACCAACTAATGTTGCTCGATTATGTACAATTCCAAAAATTTAACAATTCCCTGGTAAGGAACACAATTTGAGGTTACGTAGTGTTTGTTCAAAAAATGTGCACACAAATTTTTTAAACTCCCACTGAAATAGGAGAAATTTATAATTTTTTTTAACTTCAGGCAAATTAGATGGACAGCACTGTGAATATTAATTTCGAACGCACACTATGTACATAGGTACGAAAAGTCAAGCAATCTTATACGTTATACGTATACCTACATATGTACATATTTTTATGGGTAAACTTTCTTACCAACGCTGCAAGCAGCTAGAGCAGCAATGCACAAAAATGGCATGGATTTTCCAAAAATTGCAAACGAAATTCCTCCAAATGGATAACCTAACAAAACCCCAAGTGCTGCGGCACCCATTACCCTCCCAAGAAATTTGGTTCGATTTTGTTCATCATCCTGATAATATTCTGCAACAATGGCCATTCCGGAAATAGAAATGAGAGCAGATGCCAATCCATGACAGCTTCGACCAACGGTGTACAATGGAATGGAGTCCGCAAATCCGAAAACTAATTACAAAGAACTTTATTAATCTTCGGTAGAACTATCCATTAACTAAATTCAAATTCTGAATTTTATAACCGAATAATACTATTTTAATTTCACAAATCAATTAAAAATTCTGAATTTAAAGATGTATGCAATCTTAACTTTTATAATTGGATGATGATTGACGATTATGAATTTTACAGTGGTATGAAAAAAAACTGTAAATACATACTTACCTAGGGAGCAGAGCAACAAAACAAAGTTTCCAACACATAACGGAATTTTGTAGCCAATTTTGACAGTTAATTTGCCTACGAGCGGATTGCAAATTAGTTGGACGAATGCCTAAAATACATTTAGCAATATATTGCTAACAATTCATACAAATACAAATTTGATGTGATAATTCGCCAGGGTATTTTTCTACCTTTGTCGAGTACAATAGTCCAAGTTGTGTGTTTTCTTGGAGGAGATGTAAATGAAATAACTCTCTGAGACAACTTGAACTGTGACCACTCGCTTGTTCAGCAGTATCGTGAGTATCCGCATCTAACGTCTTGGTTGAATTTACTCTTGAAAGGTTGCCAGTGGGATCGACACCATGATGTCTCAATAGCTCAGGAAGAATGGGAACTACGATTTAAAGCATATGTAGAACCAGTAATATAAAAAATCCCTCCGTCATTGCAATATGAAAATATATATGAATACTTACCCACAACAGTAAGGAGCAAATTATCGCAAAGAACGCTTAAAAAAACAGGAAATGTTTTACAGGCGTAAGGAAGTTGGAAATTGAACACCATGTTTAGCAAATTGCATAATTGTACAGCTAGATTTCGAAATTTTCGGACAACTATTCTGCTCGACTCGAAAGAGCCCTGTGAACTTAATGTAGCAAAGTTCAGTCGTAAAGGCATCCAGAAAGCTCGAAATTGGACTCGAAATTCTTGTAAACTAGAATAATCCAAGTTGTCCAGTGTGCATACTATACTCGTAGCTTTTGGCCATAGCAAATTTTCCATCCTGTTGAGCATCCGACTAATAAATTGTGTGCGTGGGCTGGAGGATAGGGGTGAAGTCTGGTTGAAGCTGATAAATAGAATTTTCGGCATCAAATTGGAATTTTCTGCTTGGTTAGATTTCTATTTCGCCAAGTCATAAGTACATATATTTTGTCACTTCTAAGGGGCTCGGTCTAACTAAAAAGTTTTGGGTACCACGACTCTATTCTATACATATTCTGTACTTGCCAGTGGGTCTTCATACCAATCTCATTCTCATGTCTCAAGTTTGCTATGCTTCTTTTAGCTCCATTCTGTTCAACAAAATTCGACAATAATTTAGTATCAGGCTAAAAAATGATTGCAGTAAAATTGTACTAATATTGACTATTTTCAAAAGAAAACATTACTTTAGTCTTGCCAGTTGCGTATTTATACTTGCCTTGAATTGCAGACTCACATAATGCTTACAAACGATTTGCATACAAAAATTGAATAATATCTATATTACAGAAAATTAATTATTGGGTTAACATATTTCTTGCTCTGTAGGACACGTTCAAGTGAACGTTCCTTTTCAAACAACTTTAAACATCCTAAATTCAATTTGTGGATAGACGTAATTTAATCAAAATGGATTTCAACCTACTGACTGATTGGTTAGCAAGCATAAAGTAACAAATTAAAAGAGGCAGCATGAACAACTAACGCTGATACAATAGACAATAACAGCATATGTATAGTCAATATGTAACACTGACTTATAACCAAATATAATTTTTGCCTTGTAACTAAAATGTATTTAGTTCTTAGCCAAGTAAGGGCTTATGGAATTCCGATGTCTGTCCGTCCGTCCGAGATACGATACAGCCAAAACGCCTGAATCGATTGAGTTCAAGTTTTGCACACATAGTAGACAAAGTTAGGAGTTCGAAGATGAGCAAAATGGGTCATGTGGGCGTGGGGGTCATATAGGCAAGACTTTAACGAGGCGAGCTCCACTGGTCCTGGTAGTCAAGAGGAAGTATCTGTAAATACTTCAACAATTTGGTAAAAAATAATAGAAAATATTTTTTTTAAACATTGGACCATGCATCCCCATCACGGGGTGAATTCCCATTTATAATAACATTAACAGCAATGCTCAACGTTATAATTCCTTCAGGAGCTGAAGCTAAACGTGCATAAGTGTTTAGTAAAACGTGCTAGCTTATTGTCAAAATAGGCTGCCTATGTTCAATTTTTGACGTTTTCTTCTTTTAGCACAAACTCAGCATTTCCAAAAGACGACAGGTTAAATAATTGCATTGGTCAATGCTAAAGTCAGGGAAATATTATTTCTCGATCCTCCCCCAACCGCAAACAAAGAAGGGATTAGATTATTGGATACAGGGATTGTTGTGTCAAATATAACCAAGCTAAATAATAAATAAACTTCTTAACCATCACAAGAATAACCTGTTGTCTATTGTTGCAGATGAGTAAGAATGCATGAACTTCATTGTCATCAGTACAACAATGCCTATAAAATACGATGCAGCCTCTGGTTATCAATATACCTGAATAATACTAGTTTTATCTTCTCTGCGTATCTTTCTGCTTGCTCTGGTGTTGTCAGATTGGATTTTTTCAATGCATACAATACCTTCGGCTTATCTCAGATTTTGTATCTTGTGCAGAAATCCAATGCAACAATGTGTGTCTATGAAACAATGCTGTAATGACTTACTACGTGATAAATCTCAACACACATCGCAGCAGGCCACTTCCCTCCTTATGGCTTGATGCTGTAATTTTTGCATAAATGAACTAGCTTGAGCCAGGGGAGAAGAAGCAACAGCATGTATTACCAGTCTGCATTCGATTAATACATGAATATTTTTTTCACTGTATACCTTGTGGATTCGAATTGTCGGGGTGAACACACTCGACAAAATCTTGATTTTTCAATACGGATAGTTCAGCGAAGTTGACTTTTAAACTCTGTGGAGAGCAAAGCTTGATCCCATCAGAAACAACGGGCTTTTTTATTCCTTTATGCATGCAGTAGTGCAGAAGTACGGTACCCAGTTTTTATTGACGACCATTCTTCAGTTCGCTTCAAGTGCTTCGCGAATGTGACGTTCCGTTATTGTGTGTACAAAAATTATATCCCAGTGCCAATCCAATTATACCCGATCGGGTTTATATGATAAAATGAAATCCAGGATGGGACCATTGCTAGTATTTTTTGCCGGATTTACAATTTGCCATGCACAACTCGTCTCAGATTTTGGAGGACTGTTCCCATCTTCCAAAAAGAGAGTTCAGGACACTGTAAGTTGGCATTCTTTAGAACTAGCACTCATTAGAAGGACTAAGGACTCAACTCTCCTAAGCTACGCATGTGAAATTTGTCCTATATGTCATGCGTTTTTACTGGATGTGACAGGTGAATGATCCATCCGGCACTTCTATCAGTCATCCCAGAAGAACCACAATAATCGATGTTCTGAAGGAACTTCGGGCCACCACATTTTTACAGCTCATTCAGCAAACCCAACTGGGGGAGGCACTGCAAGGGTCGGGCCCTTACACCGTCTTTGCCCCAACGGACGATGCCATCGACAGGTTACCCAAGTGGGCACAGAGAAAACTCCTCCAGGACTCTGAAACTTTGGCTCAAATGCTCGTGTACCATATTACCGTTGGAAGTAAGGTTTAAGAAATAATGCGTCGTGTACGATTGTATTATTATTACATGTGCCCTTTCTTTTGACATACAGAGATTACATCCAAGGATATGAAGAACGAACTGAGAATCCCTACGCTCTATCACGGCAGGCCTGTAGCCGTTCGAGTCTACGCCGACCGGGTAGGTTACTATTATTGAATGGAAATTTCGTAAACTTTTGTACAATTAACGCAAAATAATAATGTACAAATTACTACACGGATAACCAAAACCATTAAGTTTAGTAATCCTATACAACTAAATTTGTATTGTAGAAACCATCGATAAATCACGTGACAGTGACTGTTCCTGATGCAATGTAAGAACTAACATATATATGACATATGCATACACTTTCTGGCTGTAATTAAGAATAACCTACTGCTGGTGTCATTTTAGTGCATCCAACGGCGTGGTTCATGTTATTGGAGATGTCTTATTCCCTGTCCCAGTCGGCAACGTATTCGACGTGTTGGATAATTGTACTTCTTTCTCCAAATTCAAAAACTACATTGTCAAAGCAGGTCTTCAGGATGAGCTGAAAAATGCTGGTGAGCGTCAGTGTCGATTGACCACAAGCGAATAATGATTCAGCTACAGCACATAGTTGAAAATATACATGGATATTATTATACTTGTTATTTAATGATTACAGCAAATCCGATCACACTCTTTGCACCGACCAATGACGCTTTTGACTTTTTGCCATCCAGGATAAAGGATATTCTGGAAAGTGCTCGTAAGTATTTAAAATGTATTTAGTATAAAAATAGTCAATGTCATCAGTCTTTAGTTAAAGCATGAAAAATGTGTAGTATGCGTCCACCAATGTATTTACATACATGGCGTTCAATGAGTAACTGGGGTAATGAGGGAAGTGAGACGAGGCATATTGAGAATTATTTTATTGCCCCACCCCAATATGGAATAAGCAATAATAAGACTATGATTTCTTATGTCTAGACGTAAATTGCATATCACGTTCTAAATCGAAATGTGTTGTAAATAATTTTCAGGAAATGACAGCAGCAGCCCATCATTGAAAAACTCGCAAGCCATGATTCTCCACCATGTTTTGTTGGGAACGTTTTTCAGTCCAGCCTTCAAAGATGGACAGGAGCTTTCCACAGCAGCAGAAAGGGAAATCGTTGTCGATGTCCGACATGGTATGTTGTCACTTTTTCAACAAGTTATTTTGACTAGTCAGTTTGAAACGTGATGATAAGCTTATAAATTAATTTGATAAAATGCAGATCGGCTTAAGGAAGTTGGATTAGGTAAGCAAAGGATCTAATTATTAATATAAATATTTATGCTTAAATTGTGTTCTCTCCCCAGCTCGTGTTCTCCGATCAGACATTCCTGCCACCAATGGAGTTGTGCATGTCATAGATAAGTTTCTAGTTAATGAAGACATTTGTATATAGCTATAACTCCACGTGTTGATTTTTATAATGCCATTGAAATTAATAATTCAGCAAACATTTACATCACTTTCATATTGACTATTCGACAGCGAAGAAATTCGATTTTTATGGGTGATTGGATAATTTATTTTACTACCTGATTGAAAACTGCGAATAGAAACTTTATTTATTTTCGGTAATAAATTGATGAAGTTAAAAGCGTTGAATATTTTCTGTCGTTTGTATAGCGTTGCATACATGTACACATATAAATACAAATATGCATGTCATTTTTTGAAATTTATTGTGTAGCCTCCTGCATCGGTTGGTTGAAGTTGGAAATTATTAGTTGAAAGACCAAATGGCCGAAGAACCAGATTTCCTAAGTCCTTAAGTTTTCCTGAGATGCAAAAATTGCAGATATACACATTATCAAAATAATATGCGACGGCTTCATAAACCTAAAAAAATTACCCATCATTTCCTCTTTCAGCTTTTCATTTCTCTCATTAATTAGAGGTGGTAATCTCTGTATGTCAAAGGAAAAGGAACATGTAATAATATAATCGTAAGCGGCACATTATTTATTCAACCTTACTTGAGTTGCCGTATATGCTATTCGGTTAGAAGAGTCCATCTCGAAAATTTTCTTATAATCTATTAAAGCTTCGTCCAATTTATCCATTTCTTCATACAATGCTGCTCGTCTAATGAGAACCTTCATATAATCATTCTTCAGCTCTAATGACTTGGTGCAGTCCATGACTGCGCTTTCTTTTGCACCCTGAAATAGAAACACACATTTTATACTAGTTTGTTGCAATATGTCATGTATTGTTTATTTTTTTTAATCACCAATTTAATTTTTGCAGCCCCTCTATTTCCATATAGGATTGCTCGGTACTCATTTTCATTCAAAGGACACAGTTGAAGCGCCTTTGTGTAACTTTTAATCGAGTCTTCCAGCCTTTCCTCTTGATACTGTGTGTTTCCCTGCTCTTTAAACTCTTTAGCACTTTGAAATCTTTTCTGAATTAGATCAAAACAAGTTATTACCTTGTAATATAACTTGGTAAAATGGACAAGAATTTAAAAAATCTCTACCTCTAATTGGTCCAAGGTCAACAATGACTCCTCTTCTTTTAAAAAGTTCTCATCCACAAAATCGTCCAACATGGGGTCTAGATCTTCTTTTTCTACATCCTCGAATTTGTCATCTTCGCTTGCGGGGTTAGTATTGTTATTACATATTGTTGGACTTTCTTCTCTTAGCACGGTATCGGAGTCCTCAATCCTGAGTTCTGTTTCTACATTTCGAGCTAATACGGTATCCACCTCATCAGTTTCGCAATCGTGGAATTCGTCATCGCTTGGATGGAGGTCACCCTTCGGTATCTCAGGCATCCCTAATAATTTGTGATTCGCAGCATCCCCTTTTCCCTCGGTTGGACAACCTTCCATCGTCGCTGTAGAATTTCCTAAGTTAAAAATATAATATTCAATTTTGAATTATTTCGCTCAAAATGAATTAAATAACATAAATAGCATTATTTTATACACCTTTAAAAAACTATTTACTGTTTTGATATCTGTAAAGGATAAGTGAATTAGTGAATATAATGAGTTTTGTAATTGTATGGTCTTAAAACTCTAAATTAATATAATAACAAAAACTTCAGCTGGAATTAATGAAATAAAAATGCTAGTTGTCACTTATTATTACTTACGGGTTGACTGACTGGCTGATCCGATTGAATATGATGTCAAATTTCAAAAAATATAGGACAAACAGTGAACGTCAATAATTTTAAGGAATTCTAAATTAACGGAAAATTTTGAAACAAATGCAAAATGATGAGAATTCGATTCATGTGTCATGCGATGATTTAGCACGAACTGGAGCAACGTGAGCCAACTCAGACTTTGAGTCTTCCGCGATTCTCCACCACCATCACCAGTAACAGTACATCATCCACTGCAATCGAATCACACGTAAGTTCCGCTCCCAGAAATTTATTTCTTTTTCATAATTTCCGAACTTTTCAAATCCCAAATTGATATGGAATTGAAGTCCGGCCTCCCCTTCTGCCGAGGCAGTAAAAATTTTTGAGTATTCGTGCTGTTTTTGGTAGAAATTGGAGAATTTTGAAAGAGTACCTCGTGGCCAAGCCGGCAGCATGGCGGCCATATAGTTAACATGGGAATGCAATTGATAGCTTGGTTTTGGGATTTTAAGTTTCAAATTTGATATTTACAAGTTTCTTTCTTGTATTACCACTATAGAATGGCGGACGCAGCACCAGCCGGTGGTCGAGGTGGATTTCGTGGAGGATTTGGTGACCGTGGTGGACGCGGACGTGGTCGAGGTCGGTTAATACATTATAATATAAATATAATACAATACCATTTAGAGGTGGATAATTTGACATTTTTGTTTCAACACCAGGTCGTGGACGAGGTCGTGGTCGTGGTCAAGGAGGAAAGGATGGGGAAAAAGAATGGGTTCCCGTAACCAAGTTGGGTCGCTTGGTTCGAGATGGAAAGATTCGATCTTTGGAGGAAATCTATCTTTTCTCCCTCCCCATTAAGGAGTTTGAAATCATCGACCATTTCCTAGGGACTGCTTTGAAGGACGAGGTTCTTAAGATCATGCCTGTCCAAAAACAGACTCGTGCCGGTCAACGTACTCGCTTTAAGGCATTCGTTGGTAAGAAAAAGTTGCAAGATTTATTGTCCAGTGCCAGTCTACCTCATGTGATGTAGACTTTCTTTCATTAATGAGTTATTGTTTGCAGCCATTGGCGATTTCAATGGGCATATTGGACTTGGTGTAAAGTGTTCCAAGGAAGTAGCAACCGCTATCCGTGGTGCCATCATTTTGGCTAAGCTCTCCGTTGTCCCAGTTCGTCGCGGTTATTGGGGAAATAAGATTGGAAAGCCTCATACGGTCCCTTGCAAGGTAAACATAGATAATTTATTTCTGAAAACTAATCACTTGTACAAAAAATTTAATTTGTTCTTGCTTTCTTCCAAGGTGACTGGAAAGTGTGGTTCAGTCCTTGTGAGACTCATCCCAGCACCCAGAGGAACTGGCATTGTTTCTGCCCCTGTTCCCAAGAAGCTCCTCAAGATGGCTGGTATCGAGGATTGCTACACGTGTGCCACTGGCAGCACTGGGACTCTTGGCAACTTTGGTAAGATTTTATCACGAATTTCTATTAACTTTTATACGTTATTGATTGATGAGCAAGCCATAAATTAATCTTGAACTATATTTATCTGTCTACCTACAGCTAAAGCAACATACCGAGCTATTGCCAAGACCTACGCCTACTTGACGCCAGACTTGTGGAAGGAGACTACACTCACCAAGTCACCAATCCAAGAACATACCGACTGGTTGGCTAAGAACCATCGCCCTGTTGTCGGTGCACGAGCTGCGGTTTAAATTCCAAACATTTTGTCAATGGTCTAAATGCCAAATACAGAATAAAAATTGATTATAAAATATACACCCGTCTAATTTAGCATTTTTCATATTCGTCAATTGGTCATGATTGTTTTAAAAAAATTCCCCTTCTACCAGTGGTAATGTCATGAAATCATAAATATCATGTTATATTGTATTACGTAATGTGTACGTGTCCTTGAAACAACCTTTATCAATTTCTAAAAAATTTGCAAGACAAAGCTAGATTTGATTTGAACCTTGGGCGAAATTTGATTCTTTCTCTGATTGCCACTGCTTTTCCTTTTCTTTGAAAAGGGCTGTAAAGTTGGAGAGAGAGAGATCAAATCCATGAAGTATTGTACAAGTGCCAGACATCCACTGACTGCATCAACTTATCTCCCTTGATGTTCACGTGATATGCCACGGACCATCCCATTTCGCAAGTAAGTGGGTGTTACAGACTTGGAGTTGTAGTGGGAACGGTGAGATTCGAATTTCAGGAGAGAGAATTTAATAGTCTTTGAGTTCTTGTCGAAGAAACTTAGATTACACGTGTGCCAGTAAAGCAGCCGGTCCTAGTTTCGTACGTTCTCCTCGGTCGTCTCATCCCACTGATCCTGAGCTCTCGGACGAGTTGAGTGC
Organism: Folsomia candida; assembly: GCF_002217175.1. Taxonomy (NCBI): domain Eukaryota; kingdom Metazoa; phylum Arthropoda; class Collembola; order Entomobryomorpha; family Isotomidae; genus Folsomia; species Folsomia candida. Next base: position 19,197,532 of record NW_019091193.1, on the reverse strand, counting down.
TCTCTTTGATAATGGGAGCGATAGGGGAGGAGAAATCAGAGGATTGAGTGAAAGCGAGTCTAAAGAAGGATGGGATGCAAAGAAGAGTTGTTATTTTTGTTCATGCTACTCGTGCCAGCGGTGGTTGGTTTCTGCCACTTCGGAGCTCGTATACCACTGCTCATTTCCGAAATCAACGAGATCAGAGAAAATTAGAAATCCATCAATGGCAAAGTTTTTCGCGAAACATAATGAAGAACAGGGAATAAGAACAGAACTTTTTTATACACGGAAATGTCACGAGATGCTCTTCGATCTTGAGTAGCTCGCTTTGATTCTCTTTATGATATGATTTTTACATTCTTTTGTCACTTATTATTTTCCTCTCAGCTAGTAAAACATCCTTCTCATTCACACGTGTATGCAAAATGTAGCATGTTTGACACGTATTTTACCCTCCAATACAACCCCAAGCGTAAATTACATGCAGTGCAACTTCACTCTCAAAAAACAAATGTTTATCCTCTGTCAATCCAGTAGTAAGCCCAATTTAATGTTCGAGTTAATTCAGAGATTGAGTTCTGACGAGAGTGTCTGAAGTGGAAGCAATTGCAGGAGGTCGTAATGCATATCGTAGCATTTGATGGGCGAGAATCACCTTCACCGAGAGAAAGCTGGTGTGAGAATAAAGGTGAATTGAGTGAGATTGAACTCAATTTAATTTGAACCATTGTGATTGAAGTTGAACACAGAAAAGTGCGTGTGAAGATTGATCAAGAAGTTTGGTGGGCTTTCTTCCTGTATGTGCAGCCAGACTCTGGTTGAATAACTTTCACTCTGTATGAAGTAAGCACCGTTCTGCAGTCTCCACAGTGTGGACCGTGGTTGAACAAAAATAGAAGAACGGTTTTCTCGTCTTGTCCAGAGTTGGTTTGTGATCTTTTACTTTTTGTGTGACTTTTACTCTTCTACTTGTTGGGAAATTATAAAAGTCCAGTACTTTTTATGAACTTTAAACATTCCTTTACCTTCGTACATAGGATTATGAAATTGTTTCATTCAACAACTGCCATACTTACGGCCAGCTGCCATATTGGTAAATTTCTAAAGTCAGTTGTAGCATGACGAGCTGAATTTGCATACATTATGACAGGCGACAGACAGAACAATTTAATGCGATAGTGCCGAGGCCGACAGTCATCAGCAACTCCAAATTAAACTCAATTGTCAGTTATGAAACAGACTTGTGTCATATTGAATATTTGATTCGTCAGCCAACTTGCTGGACTATTCAATGTTGTATGCAATGCCTAAGTAAATAAATATTTAAGCTGAGTGAAAGCTAACAATGTTTGTCAGAATGGTTGTATAGACGTATCTATATATATACAGACTAGGAGAGAGATTCTCTTGCAATCGGAACTGTAAAAACTAGCGGATTGTTTAATAGGCTTCACGTGAACTGTATAGTTTGCTACGCTGGATGAGGTATCGTCGTTCATATCAAAGATCTGCAGATCTACAGCGCTGCACATTTTACTGCAATCTATTTGACCTGACTTGGTTTCGTTCCGAATATCTTAATTCGATCTGCACTTCTTACATATTTACAAAGTATACTCGATTGAGAGCACTATCACACAAATTCTCAGCGTTTAAGGCTTGCTAACTTTTCACATTTCAACTTTGAACATTTCGAAAAACGCTGGCAGGTGAAAGTTGAACTGCACATGGGAGGTGTAATAAGTAGGAAAAGAATAATGACTTTCTCATGTGTTGTCATGCATTAATAGTTACCGTCCAATGGCCTGGGATTTGACCTCGTCTTGTAAGTGAGAGCTATGAACATAAATTTTAATTGGTCTGCTCCGATCTGATCTGATCTCAAGTGTTTATGAATTGTTTTTGCAAGAGAAAGTCTCGACTCAATTATTATTACAGGAGAAAGTTCCATCCCGTCTCACCACTTTTTTGCCAATTCATATTTATTATTTAATTCCTTCGTCTTTCTTCAAGTCTGCTCAGTCGCTGTAAAATCTTGGGAATAGATAATGTTTCACCAGCCGAGTTGGTGTACATATTTAGGGATCGTATGCAAATAAGGACGGATGAAGCTTGTGAAGTTATCCAATCTTGGTGAAGCAAGGTGCTGTACTTTATGTGGTATATTTTTTAGAGCAGCAGAATTTACTACCACTCACCCATTAATATTTGAATTGCATACAACCAGTAAGTGGATCAGTATAGAAAATTAAATAGGTCTTCACTGCTCTTCGTCGTTCTGTCTTCTGCAGACAGATTATCCTTGGTATTTGCTAGGGAAGAATTTACGGCGAAAGTTGGACCGTAAAGAACTGATCTTCTGGTTTTGGCTCTGACTCCAGGAAAGTTTTGCGTGATTGGGTGAAGCAAGGTATTATTATTCATGAAATGGAGGATCATGTGAGCAACTTTTGTTGCCGGAATTGGGTTTATAATTTCAAAAATTTGGGTGTGTTATTTCATAAAATTCTTGTCCGTGTTACAAAATGTACAATTAAAAATCAAATTCCTCTTACCCTCATTTATTTTTATTTATGTGGAAAAATATACTCTGAGTAATGCAATGCGTTAAGTACTTGAATCTTGTTTTAAATTGTTCCAAGTTTAGTTATACTTATAAATATATTTATTTTGCTCCCTGTCTTTTATCGGTTCCATTATTTCAGAGACAAAGTTGGAGACAAAATCTAAATTGACGTCCCAATTACAGAGTTGTAAAACCCTCTTAGATAACCCTAATACTTATTATACGAACGTGTGGAAGACATGAACCTTCCACACGGCGGCGGATATATGTACGACACGACTTGGTTACTTCATCAATATTTGAAAACCGTGTGGTAACACGAACTTTGCGTTTTCACTTGCTTCCCAGCAGTGTTCCCCAGACACATGGATACATAAGTATCTAGATGCACAAACCTCGCAACATTAGCTTTTATATAAAGGAACGCGTGAAGGAATTGTGTTTGGTCTTTTGAACAATTTTCTGTGATTCGAATGCCAATTTCAGAAACAAAGTAATATTAACGTAACGTCATATAGCCCGGGTCATGCCTTCTTTTGCATAGTTACATACACAAACATTACTATTGTCGATTATGACCCCACTTTCATCTGACTAATGTTGCCCACCTATCTTATAATGTAGCTTTTATATTTGCATTCAATAATGTGTGAAAAATTTCAAGTCGGTCGATTCAGTAGTTACATACATATGTACAGAACGGGTTAACAAGCCCTGACTCGTGCTAAAGAAATCTATCACATACAAAAATAGGTTTTATTTATTTATTTGCTAAGCTGAGAGTTGTATATTATTTTACATATTGCATAACCATACACACTATTGGATTATTTCTCCTCTCTAATATATATATATATGTATAACGTATCGTATGAAGGTATAGACAGCATGAGCATGATAGCAGCAATTTTTTCATGATTAAATTTCGGGGGCACTGACCCGAAAGAAATAATCAGATAATTACAAAGACTCTTTAATCTCTGGCAAAAGTGTCTTCCCGTTTAAATTTACTTTACTTGCTTAAATTTATTAATGGGAATGAATTTGAACCCTAGTGTTCACCAACCGAGATAAAGCACATGCACCACCACGGGACCACAAAGTGCAGATATTTTCGTTAAACATAGCTAAAATACCAAAATAGGGCACTGTGTACGTGCCTCTGCATTGTTGGATAAAATCCCGTGTATAATTCAGTTTATGTGGACTCAAATTCAGTCAATCTAAAGAAGCAATCTTTTCAAAGAATGCTAGAAAAATAGAGATTCATACATAATTCCGTATGCTTTCCAGGTTTGTGTTTCATATTTTCTTCTCGGAGCTGAGCAGTTTCGTATATATATGAAACCAAAACACAGATTTGCTTTTTTTGAATTTGTAATCTAGGACCTTTATTAATAATACTCAACAACTAAAAAGTTGGTCTTGTGTATAATAATCAGATTTTTGATGACATAATAGTTGCGAGAAATATGATGAAAAAAGTTCCAGGAGTGTATATAATAATAATGAGAGTTGAGACCATGCAGCCTCCATAATTTTATTTTTATCTTAATCTCCATTGTAAACAATGAGCGTTATATATATATTTGTCTAATCCTGCTGGGCTTATTCCTGGTTGGCACCATCATGTGGAATTTTATAACAAAATTGCTTTCTCCCAAAGGATGCTGGGTTCGTGGATGCTGTTGTTCCAAGGAAAGCAAAGTTATAGCAAAGTAACTAATCTGACTACTTTCTTGGACTCATGTCTCCCGAAACCAAGTTCGCAGTACGTTCGCTTGAGTACGTGCTGCTATATGAAATTGCATAGATTTAAGAATTTTGAAAGTCAAGAAATAGCGACGATGAAATTCTTTAGCTCTCTCTCACTACTGCTCTATTCTTGTGCGGATTAGTTAGTGGTGCCTTTGGGCATTCTCACTGACTTGCTAATGAATGAACTCTCTGGATTTTAAGTAATAATAAGCACCACCATCCCACCACCGCCACCAACATAACAAAGTGAGGATAACTCGGATGGTTAAGAGCTTCCTCCATTTTATTTCTTCCTTCACTTTGTGTCTTGTGTTGGCTGAAATGGAGAAAGGCTTGCCAGGGAAAAGAGAGCGAGTTAATATTCTAGTCGCCCACTTACCCTAAATTGTGAAACTTTTGAGCATCTTTAAGCTCAAAGTGGAAAAGAAGGACGGGTGCTTGGGTCCTCTCAGGTTTTGTCACCACGTTATCCTTGATAACGAGTGAGTTGGACGTCTTTATGGTATAAATAGATATAAGGTGAGATAAGATACGTCATTCGCGGGGAACAATGGATTCGTAATTAATAATTCAAGTCGATGAGCTATGCCCAGCAGTTCCAGACTACATTATTACAACTGCAGACGGTCCTTAGCTGATGGAATGCATGCATCCAGAAAAGCATAAATAAATACTAAATATCTATGTACTTAGCTCACAGGTTGAAAAAAGTATCATGACGATTTCTCAGTTTTAAGCTCCAACAATAATAGCGTAGATTGGACAAGTTTCAATTTTGAGGGGTTTGGTGAACAAATTTTGGAAACCCTAAAGTCAAAGCACGTTTTAGCTTCACAGAAGATAAACTAAACACACAAAGTGCTAAGGGTTGTTTAGGAACCTCCGTCCGCACAACTTTTAAAGACAAACTCACCGAACTAAACTAAACATTTTCATAACATCACAAAATATGATAACTCGATCACGGCACACAGTTTGGACTTTCTCCCTGGGTGAAAGTTATAGAACGACTCACACTTTTATGATCTTGTTTGCTCTCGATCAACGAAAAATTCTAAATCGAAAACCCGCAAAGGAGTAAAAGTGAGACAAGTAAGACAGCGAGTTACATACATATTTTCCACAAATGCACATTTCCGAAGACCATTTTCAGTCAGTGTTCTTGTGATGAGAAAGTACGAGAGAAACATGCGTATTTCTAACTAAAACTTATAAGAAATTAAGTGCATATTTGATAACAACTCACCAATTCGGTTTCAAAGATTATTCATATACAAATCTCGAGAAAGTGGATTCACTTTTCCAACAAGGATATTCGTCTTACAAATTAATTTCGGGCTTTAAAATGTATGAAACTATGTTACTTCTACACAATCAAGTATTTTCGCTGTGCAATTACTGGCACATGAGAAAACATATAAATGATCATCATTTATTTGCATTATTCCTGAACTTGCGAATGTCATTTATCTGTATTTTCTTGCTGCTAATTTTAGGCTATATCTACAGATGCCCAACGTCTTCAAGTAATTACTGACATGCAATTCATTCGAAATTTGAGCACAATCATCCAAGTTGTGCACACCTACTTTAGTACAACAACATACTTACTAGGTACAAAATTGACTTATTTTCTGCTCGTAATATTATATTCCTATCTTATTTTGCCATTCATATGGTGTCTTAAGGTTGGGGATTTCTTGCTTCGTGTTCAGAAATCGAAGACCGAAGAAATTTTAGCTTTTCGTTGTTAAAGAAGAGTTGAGTGTTTGTACTGTGAGCTCAAGTTTAGATTCCTTATACGATCGCAGATTGGGGAGCAGGAAGAGAAATATTGAAATCTCTTCAAGACATGAGAAAAGTGTGCAAATGAATTTCCATCCTGTTTTCTTTGTATGAAAGTTTCTTGTTGAATTTTCTGCAAAATCAAATTTACTCTGTCGCGAAAGTGTGCACTTGAAATACGAGCATGCGAGTATTCTTCCCGTAGTACACACATTCTTCCCTTATTGAATATTCTTCCCTTATTCCTCATCCTTTTTTAGGCAGGACAGGGTGCCGAAAAATGTCCTTTCTTCTGATCTCACAGTCACATTCACAGTCTGGCAACCATCCTGTCCAGCCATCGTTCAATTTTAAAATACAACTACAACGTCATTTGTTATCTATGGTTAGACATCAGTACTTTTTATGATTTATTTAAATGCAAAATGATCAGCACATATTTATACATCGAGGTTTCACATGACTCTCCCGTCACTTGAGATATATTCGTCCCTTGCTATATACTCTGATTTTCGTTCTGATGATACAATAATAGCTCTTACGTCCACTTTGCTATAAAACGATATAAAAAGTTTCCTAGAAAGCCATCCAAGAAAGTTAAGGTTTCCATGTCTTGTCACTCACGTTTAGTAAAAGACCAGAGGAATTCTTAAAAAAACTCAACCAAGTTACCCACTTTCTTACACAACTAAATAGTTAGGAAAAGAAAGTGAAAGTAGAAATAGATTTAAGTTTAACAGGCAGCGTCACCGTACAAAGTTATAAGTATCACCATACCAAGTAAAAGAGAGTAAAAAAATGGTTGCCATATTCTCCGTAAACCATTTGAGCGTGCTGTCCCTTACTGAGAAGAGCTAGGCATAAACTTACTAATTTTGAATAAAGGATTTTTATCCCTTATTATGTCAAGTATCCAATTGAACTTTAAAAAAAACTTTTCAAGTGGGCATTTATGTTTGGCATTTTTAAAGATTTCCCGTTTGTTAAATATTCTTGCTTTATTTTAGGTTCTCTTTGACATTTTAAAGTGAAATTTACGTTTGCGTGGAGCACATGTCTTGGTATTTGTTAGATAATTCTAGCAAATCGCGTGGATAATACCGAGAATTTTTTTCGCAAACTGATTTATTTATAAGATATGGCAGGTAGAATAATTTTTACGCCGTATTTTCAATTACATCGTCCTCCCAGAATTTTCCTACTTCTAGACACTTCTAGACATGATAGCTTTAATATTTATTTTGGAAAAGTTTTTAGTTGGCTTATATAAACAGTCAATGGTTACATAAGGATCTTGTTACAACTAATTGTGCAAGTTTTAGTCCGCTTTAACATAAAACAACAATTTTTTGAATATTCTCGATTTAAGGCGATATGAACTTCCGTACTTTACAAACTGTTATATAAAATAAACTACCTCATGTAATACAAACACAGCTGTATTGTAAATCTGAGGAATAATTACACTGTGGGCCAATGCAAATATGGATGGATATTTATAAGGAATATGTCACGACAAAAGATAAAATCTCGGGGCAGAATTTATCTGGGTCCTACTAGTGCTAAATTGTGACGTAGTAATTCTTTGAAAAACGAGACGCACAGAAATCCGCATGAATGATTCCTTCAACTCGATTCAGCTTCTAATTTCGTTACATCTTTTTCCTTGTATAAAATTGTATGCAGGCATTCACCCGACAAATGTGTTTCTTTTGTTCCTTCTCCTCTTTCCTCTCAACTATCCACCACAAAGTTTTAGACTGACGGAACAAAATGAAAAAAATTCTAGCAGTTCAATCCACTCAGTTATTGTTATCGTGAGCTTTCTCTCCAATTGCTCTAGATTTTTTTCAGCAAATCAAAATAACTTGATTGAATTACTAATTTATGAAAATGCTAAGATCGGTAATGGCCACATTACTCTAGGCATAATCTTAATTTGCAGGCTTTTTCATTTTCCCCATGCCAGCCTTATTTTGAAATTTGGCACTTAAAATGCTTATGTAAAAGTCTGCTGATGCTATAATGTGAAATAGGAAACTCAAAGTCTAACATTCCCATAACGTGTCGATCTGTCGTATGCCAGTTCTAGCATAGATTGAGCTTGAGTGCGTGAAAGTTGAGATCGTAATACGCACACACAAACACATTGTACATATGCACCCAGGAAATAAGAGACAGGAAACGATTCACTTAAAAATGTAGAATGTGACAAGGACAACGCACCAAATTATACAACAAACCCCACCACGACCAGCCATCGAACTGTCTCTTGACTCGAATACAAAAGAAAACTTAATAAGCAGCCTCGTCGTTTCAGACGATTTCTAAACTCTCTACACGTTTGTTCTCCGGACTTTCTCACGCGGACACATTTCTGGTTAAAAAGTATGGATTTAGCCAGCGGACGGAGTTTGCAAGAAATTTCAGAGTCTCCACACTTGCCAACTTTATTTTATCGGGTATCGGGTCACAAGTAATAAAGTAAGTTGTATGTGAAACAGAGCTAACCGCAATGTACATACCGTTCAATACATGAGTTTGCTTATTCCTTATACACACTTTTTTAACGTTCTGCTCGTTCTACTTGTCCTTATCAAAGTATGACCAATACGGCCTCGCCTCGTTCGAAACCCCTCATCAGGAATCAAGAAAATATTATTCTGGGCGATATTTCAACCAAACTGATTTGTACATTTTGTTAGGAAGGAGGCGTCGTTTCTGTGAAATACAAGCTAAACTTATTTTTACGTATGTAGATGGGAATATTTTGTGCACAATGTTGGTAAGGGTGCTCTACATACGTGTAGTGTGTCCATGGGCTGTAATCAGAAACGGGAGATTGTGTAGGTATGCAGGCGATGAGGGAAAGTCGGAGCAGGGAAAGGGTGGGGAAATGAGGAATTCCACTCAAGTTTCAGGTATACGAGACCAAAAGATCTTTCCTTTGATATTTAAACCCGAGTCACGCATTAATTTCAATTTGGCCTTTTAACCCAACTCTAATTGAAATTAAGCGAGCGCAATTAACGATTCCTTTTTCTTCATTCTGCGTAAACGAGCAAAATGTACTCAAAGACTCAAAAAGGTTTTATATGATGCTTCCCTGATTGTACAATAAAACGATACCCCGAATGTTGAAACAGATGGAGTGCGTTCTATACTGAATAATTACAGTGCATTTCGTCCAATTTGGAAAGTATTGAGTTTGAAGGAACCTAATCTACTACACATATACGCTCTTGGGTGAGGATGAAGGATATTTTGCAATACGAAACAATTTAAAGTACGTGTGCAACTCCTCTCTCTCTTTCCCTTCATAAATATTATTTACACTCTTCAACACTTGGAGTACCCGACGATCTCTGAAATGAATATGAAATCCTCATCGAACAAACATTTATAAATATGTAATGCAACCATCCACTCTAATTTGATGTTTAGCCAGATGTTGGCAGTGTTTTCCTTTTTACATGGCTGTCTCATCATACTAAAAACAGGATTGAAGAATATTACAGAAAATGAGATTGGGTAATCTACTATTATTCCGTCGAATGAAATTATCTACAATTCATCTACATATTAACTTGATCGACTTGCAACAACTCCAGCAACCACTCTAATCAAGTATGAAAGACGGTTAGAATTTCCAGGTATGACGCTGCAGTGCACTGGCTACTCTACGTGATCGGTCGGACGTTGTCATCATCAGTGACAGGCCGATGAAGTTAGCACGGGTCGAGTGTCAAGATATCCCCTCGCTGACGGGGGTGTTACGAAAATAACAGGATTTTAATATTAGATGATGATGAGAAGAAAGAGAAGACATTTTGGGGCTCTAATTGTCTCAGACTTTGCAACTGCAGCAATTAACACAAAAGTGGAATTTTAGGAGGGGGAACAAAATGAAGAATGAAGGCTAACATAGATGCAACGCCGCTGCATTAATGGTTTTTCGAGAGGCAAGAATTGTACATTTCTGAAATTATGTAACTTTCAAGTAGTTTCAAGTACTTCGCTTAAGCGAAGTGTTTAATGGAGTCGGAGATTATACGTTGACCTTCTCGACAGTGCATTTGTGGTTACATGCATATGCTGAGAGTCGTAGAAAAGAAGTCGTAAAAATATTTTATCCAAGTGCAATCAGTGCAACGGTCAAATTTTTAACTCGACATTGGTCCATTATGTATTACTCTGATGTGCACTATAAGTACAGATATTATTACGTGACCCCTACTGGTTATACAATAGTGTCCACAAAGCAAATGTCGCGAAACCATAGTCTAACAATCATAAATAATTTCGTACATACTTATTGGTAACGCTGGTACTTTCATCGAGGTCTGAGTAGTAAGTACAGTACGTTCCTAATGACGAGGTATGTAGGTATATTACATAAAAGAAATGGCCGGTGAACTTTTGAGTAAGGACGTCATTCATCAATCAAGTGGAACAAAAGGATTGCATGTCCAAATTAAAAAGTCTTTTGTCCACCTCATTCTCTACTTTTCCTCTCTGCGACGACCATTTCTTTCCCCAGGCTCGAGTCCGGTTCACTCGAGATTCCATCTATGGGAAGAAATCTACTTTCCGATCTACTTGGGAGCTGGCTTTCACGAATGAAAAACTGTCTTTCAATTATTTTCCTCGGTACAATTTAGCCATGCATCGATTGCAGAAGTATTCTTTAAAATATTTAGTTCGTAATTTTCCCATGGCCAACAAAGCGAAACTTTCCCCGTACATGCGTCGCACGAAATCTCAATTTTGTCCAACTGTTCTTGTTTACTAAAAGTAAGTTGCAGAAAATATACGAATCGAGCCGATTTTGTATTACGTATATGGTTACACAATAAAATTGCGTTTAATTTTATTAGTGTCCTAAACATCATAATTAAAACATTTGTATAATCATATAATAAATCTTGTAGACTAAGCAAAAATTAAATTAAATCTGACATTTGTATGTGGCTTGCCTTTATTAGAATTATGTTGGATAGAGCAAGTTGTAGTTACAATGCAGCTCTCTCTATAATCTTTCATTCCGTATGCATACTTCCATTCTGGAACACTAAATAAAGCTGACAAACTGTGTTTTGTTTTGAGTCTTGCTTTGAGACTGACCGGTCACTGACTCTGCCTGCATTTATACAACTTTGAACAGTTCAAACTTATTAAGTTGTACGTAGATATGTATGTGTACAATCTGCCTCGATGTGAGTTTTGAACTGCAGTGGAGTAGCTAAAATATATGGGACCCGTATGTTCCATGCACATGCTTCTTGGCTTCTTGAAATGCATCGCTTTTGATAAATTGCTTTATTTATCTGATTACTCCATTCGTTTGCTATTCGTAGATAAGCTCAACCACGAAAACCTTAATTAATTTTGGACAAAATTTCCTTTTCAGTTTCAGTCATTCCAACCACTAAATACAAATCCTCACTACTCAAATGCTACTTGCCTCTCACATTCCAGCTCGGCCAATGAGAAATGTGTGGTTAGCAATGTCCACGCAAATGTGTATGCGTAGTAATACTTAATAGTGCATACAGTTTCCAACTTGAACTTGGAATATACAGTCATAAATTCAGTTCTCATAAGTGCAGAGTTGGTGAAAGTCAGCAGGAAGGATGTTGAACAGTACAGGACGTAAATATTTATTTTGGAAGCACCAATTGCTGAATGTGCATTAGTGCCTACTTAAGTAGATGCTTGCACTGAGATTCCAAATTAGTATTACTCGAAATGACCGTGAGTTGTTGTAAAAAAGTGTAGTCTTGTTGTTTATGTGGGAATTCTCACTGTCCATATACCTTACATAGATATGAATGCGATGAACTTAACTGTCAAGACTCTGATCATCATGAACCATGATGATCACACTGGAATTCTATTCAGGTTTTCCGCCAAATAGGGAAATATATTTCGATAAGTATCTCCAAACTGAGGATTTCCGGTATTGTGGAATTTGAGCCAAGCCATACATACGCGAAAGGATTTCTACATATGCAAGTCCATACATTGAGCATCAAATCTTTCTAAATATAATTGAGACCTTATACCCTTAATCTCTCTCCCCCTTCCCAGGAAGATGTATAAATACGTCTACTCGGCTGTATTTGCATATACGGTAACTTACACAGCAGGGTTGCTTGCTTCGTTAGCTAGTTCACTGCGGTTTGGAATCCCGTATATAAAATAAAATCTGTCCATGAGTTTGTGAAAATCCATATTTCAGTTGTCGGGAGGTAATAAAATGGTGAAATATGAAGTTGTACATGGTCATGTGTAAAACCTACATGCTGATTCTGCTCCAGATTTGGAATACCAAAATCAAGATCCGGTTCCAGACGTACAAAACTGAAGAACAGCCGGTGGTGCAGGAATCAGGGGATGATCCATCCAGTAGCAGAGTGGATTTCTCTAGAATTCTATTTAATTGAAACAACGTACACGACAATAAGTACTTAACATGCTCCTGAAGAGAAATGCATTTTTTGGAATGCATTGTAGTGGCAGTGGGGGATGCATTTTTAAAGGAGCGTTAGTGTAAGCTACTTGTATCCCAAAACGCTTGAATCGTCCCAAAATGGTATCAGCATACATACCGATGACCAAATTATTTATTAGAGGAAGAGAAAAGCTTATCATCAACGCAACCTTCTCCGTCCTGCTCCTGAAATCCTTACTTTACATCATAAGCATTACATATTTCCTATAATTCTTGCCGACTTTGGTAAATGGTACACGAGAGTCATAAACCAAAACCGCATTACAAGTATGCCACACATGGAATGGAGAGGACTACATAATAATCCTCATTTCCATCACCTACACCCAGCCCACCATTAAACCAGTAGAAATTCTACCTCTGTATGCATTCCCAGTTCCAGACCTTTCGGAGTAAGATGAGATACCTCGAACTCAGATGAGCTTCCTGCTACCCCCACCACACTCACCCTTTCCTAAATCTGATTCTAGCCCAGAACTGGGAAGAAAATAATTAAAATCCTCATATTTCACGAGTCCCACGTGTTATTCATAAGGTGCTGAGTTCTTCTTGACAAGAGGAACAGATGAAATGTGACGTGATGTCGCCATACTATAAACTTCCCGTAGAGTCGGCAAGTGCTAACCTGACTTCCTTCCTGTCCCCTCGCTCTCATCTCTCCGTCCTCATATCAAGATATGTCTGCATATCTTTATCCCGAAAAGTGTCCTCAACGCGTACAACTTGTGCGAATTCGTGCTCATCAAAATTCTCCTGTGACTCAAAATCTTCATCACAATGCATAAAATGTATGTAAAGCGTAAGCGTGAAATGAGTAGCTTTTCAGTTTATGGAAGAAAGGATAGAGAAGCATTTTAACTAAAAACGCAGAGAAAACGGATCCTGTGGGATTTTGGTGCTTGTCATTCTTCCTTATTTCAAACTCCAAGCTCCTCCATTACTAAAATAAATGTCATCAAATCGCTCAGTCTTCGTTTACCTTTTGAAGCCGGCGACCTCAGGCAAGTGGAGGAATATTTAGATTTATAGGGCTCACATGACTGGAAAAGTGCTCCTGATCCATATTAACCAAATATATTTCGCTACAATATTTTTGCATGCACGTAAAACATTCTCGTTTAGAATTTAACGAATGAGTGTTTTTTGTTCGTGTTATTTCTCCCTCTTTCAAATCGTTATCCTCTCTGTAAAAAAAATACTGCCACGCTCCTAGATGCATACACTGCTTCTCTGGAAAGTTTGTTGTTGACACGATGGTGGTTCTCGTTGAAGGTCTTGTTCTGAAACTCGTGTCTTGTCGTTGGTTTGCAATAAATCTCAATATCGTGATCCTTCTCCTGGCTGGCACTACTCTGCGTTAGGAAGAAAGAACGAGGAATGAAAATGGGGTGACACCACCTCTTCCATCATCTCTTTAATATCTTCTCACCATCCAGAACCAACAACAGTAGCAGCAGCAGATAGCGCCCAACGTACGTATACGCAGCAGAGAGAGAGAGAGGAGAGATGAAAGCCGATCCGAGATTTCAGGGCTTTGGTCGGAACAGGAAAAGGCCACAGAAAGTGTCATCTCCTCATTTGTAGCAGACAAGAACAAGTCAGTCGTGTCAGTCACGGCAGGATCAACAAGAGTTTCACAACTCGTAGAAAAACTTGTCTTTCACTTTTGCAATCAATGTATGAGTGAGTAAGGCCCAGGGATTGGTGCTCCTAATCTATCACCGTGTTTCCAATCATTGCAAATTGCACAATTCGTCCACCATGCCCTGCAGACACTCGCACCACTGACCTCAATTTAATTGATGTATCAATTGTCGTTTTATTATCACTATTTCTAAATCCCTATGCAATTACACATCTAAACATGAAACGTTATAGTATTTTTTGAGGATGAGAACACTAATCCGGTTAAAAATTGAGTAAATCTTTAATATAAATAAAAATCGTTCAACTCCAAATGTGAATCGCCATCCGCTCAAGGACGAATTTATGATTCATGAGCCTGAATCATAAGACCTGCATCATTTATGAAGTCGAGAAATTAAATTGTGGAATTAATTCCAACGGATGAATTTCGATATATTTTGTAAAATTGGCGATGCTTGAAGTGATGTGGGCTCAACAGCAGCGCGTATGCATATGTACACATGTATGCACACATAGTGAGCTCAATTTAATCTGCCGACTTTCTCGAATGATTAATATATTCATTTAATTCCAACGGGAAGAATTGAGCCATTGATTAAACCTCGCAAAAGCCACTTTACTACTACGCTCCGGTTCTTTGAGAAGATTTGTCACTTTTCCCAGTGCCTACAAAAAATGAGCCCCATGCATTCCTCACCAAAAGGAACATTTAGTTGAAGATTAAGTTATTTTCCAGTTCTAATGATGAAACTGGCGCAGGAAGGATGAAGACTTATTGTCGAGTTCAGGATGATAAGAAGCCACGTCATTTTTTAACATTTCTCAGGATTACATTTTAAGTCAGTCTCTCTCTCAGTCAGTGCTTCCTTTTCGGGAAATTCTTCCTCCTTCCTCTTCGTCTGCACGGTTTGAACGGTTATGAATGCTAATCAGTCAGGGATTTGAGGGGCGGTGAATGTATAAGCTCTGCTGAGAAGTAGACTGGAAGAGATTTGAGTATTAAATGTGGTATCCGTTTCTAAAAAAAAGTTTTGCATTCTCATAACGAACACAAGAAAAGAAAAATCATTTGATGGTGAGTTTCATCTCTCTTTAGAATTTTGTATTGAACTGCATACGATTACACATCATGTACATATGTACATGTATGCAGGCATATGTGAGATCAAAACTCCTTCCGACACCTGAAATGTAAAATACAGTACCATGCACTACAATTTATATGTATTAGCTTCGTTGCTAAACAAAATAAACTGTTTGTCTTTGCCCAGCATAGAATGTGTTGTCATCTACACGGTTCAAGCAAACTTTTACTCCCCTTGGACTTATGATAGAAAGTTAGATGCGAGTCCGATCTGAAACCATGAATGTTGGCTATTGCATATCATTGTGAAATGTGATAGAAGAACCTTGATGAAAGTGCTAACTTTAAACGAAACGTATCGTATACGTACATGCACACGTACATACATAAGCTTATACATATACGGTGAACAGCAGTAGAAACATGGAAATATCAAATCCCCGAGAATGTCTTCCATTCGCTTACGGAATGTGACCCAACCTGACCGTAGCGTAAAAAAATTCTGAATGCAGCCTCCGAATCATGGACGAAAATCTCCTGAAGGCCAGATTTACACTCAAAGAAGATTCGAAGATACATAAACCCTTGAGATCAATGATGGCATAGACTTGTGCTCTCGATTTCAGGAGTATTATGCGAAGTTCAACCTCTGTGCACTACTACAACTGAACTTCATTTCACGAAATTGACGTTATTCGACCTGGCGACCACCACCCCACCGACTGAAATGTATCTCAGGTTGGATGCAGCAAGGAAATAGGGCCGTTTAATAAGTTCATTTGGGGCAGGATCACAAGTGGTTATTGAAATGTCTGAATCTTTTTATAAACTGGGTCAGGACTTTTCAGAGAAAGTTGATCGGTATACCAATCCATAGATGCATGCCCACGGTACATACGCGGGGAATGGGGTGAACTCTTGTAGCTGCATGTTATGCGATCGGGTGGTGTGAGGTTATGTTAGGTTGTGCACACGAAAATGTCTATGAACATCCGTGCCCGAAACAAAATTGTTTGAACCTTGTGGTAAATTGGTTTGCTCCAATATCAAATATTGACAATAATATATTCTTTTCACCAGGCGATGAGGCCTTCATATTTCTTCATGCTTCGTGTGAACTAAGTGTGCAATTTATTTTCCAATCATTCCATCGGTTGAGTAGAAGCGGTTTGAAGCTTTGTGACAAAAATGAACGACTCGAAAGTGTTTATACGTTTGAATTTGAATCACACAACTGAAGATGTCTTTTAGATTAAAATAGCACATACAATTCAGATCAATCTTATTCCTTCGTTTCCGCTCTGTTTGGCACATTTGTGCGAGGATGCTGACCACACCATTCCACCCATGACACGGCCACCGCCACCGTACATTCGTCCTGGCTACTAACAAGCCCAAAGCTACATACGTACATACGTACGTTCAGTAGATTTGGTCATAGGATTCTTGTCTTTTTACTTTCTCCTCCGGCGGACGGAGGACTGGATCTACGAGGCAGAGCATCAGTCGGACTTTCTCTACACCCTTTTTCTCTCAACTCAACCATTTATTCAGAAACCCGTTCAACCAAATTTTGGCAAAGCGAAAAGCTGTCATTCCTCATAAAAGTTGTAGTCGATTATTATTTGCCACGGGACATGGTTTCCATCGGATTGGATATGTGCAGCCATCATCTCAATCGGAAGAAACCTGACCAAACTACAGATACTCGGATGGAAATAACAGCACCAAGTATAAATAATTTTGATAAAAAACAGAAAATTTGGAAACCTATCCCCTTTCAGTAGTTGGTACATACATATGTACCTAGCGGTACTACAAATGTGCATATCTATCCGTAATGCGTCAGTTGAGTACTTACAGAACGTTTGGCTAGATCTGGCTTGAAATGGAGAAACTTGTTTACTTAAAAATAAAGTTTATGACCAACTTTCCCAAGAGTAAATGTTTGTAAAACAACATCTTTGAAGCACTTATGTATAAGACCTGAAGCCAGCATCCATCAATCTCTCTCTGTGTAACCGGTAAATTCGTCCAAACGAGGAGACTGGGTAGAGGATGTAGATGGCTAACTGGTTCAAAATTTTGGATTATCTTTCGTCACTAGTTTCTACCTGATGACCAAGTAAAGGGAGGAAATGTGCAGCAGATGGATGGATTTCTCTAGTTGGCTGGCACTATCACTGGCCTTAACACGACACCCTTATTTCCTTAAAATAAGTCCATTTTCTCCCAGCTCATCTCCTCACCCGGTTGGTTGGTTGCTGGGACGAGATGCAGTTAAGTGGATTTGAGATGGATTGATGGAAAAGAGGAAAATGATATTTACAGAAACTTTTTCTCCGCTTTCTTTAAGGACTGAAACTAAATTCATGTCAAAAAGTGTGAGTTTGAGTTTGACCCGATCCGACCGAGTTTAAGGAAAAAAGGACCAAGTTGTTCAAGAAATAGGAAAACCAAGGAAGGAACACTTTGTGTTGATTTAGTGCGTCAGTCCCTATCGATCTCTCCCAGCCTTCCCCCGTCGCACATACATAGCTCTCACAATAGCCCTTTGCCCACCACGAGCTCATCGTGTAGTCGTTCTCCGGTTCTCTCGGTGGAAACAGCTCTCCGATCCACACTCATTCGCATTCTCACAAAATCTCACCGTTTCCCGACTAAGATTTCGAATTCAAACCGTTCCTTCAGACCTTCCCTCATTTTTTCCTCCTTTGCTCGAAAGCCTCTCACACCCACCAGTGTCAAGGATAAGACGGGGAAAGAAGTCAGCAGCATCCTTTGAACACCAAACACCACCAAAAAAGCCAAAGAAAAAATCTCGGCTTTGTTCTTCCCACTTGAAAGTGTGTGTATCTGATAAAAAAACAGGCTTGTTCAAATTTCAAATATCTGGTTCACACTCTGGGCGAATTCCGATCTGCTCCCTTCCTACCCGGTGCAATGTGTGGTGGTGGTGTGTGACTATGTAGCTCTTTGAGTCGTTTGTAATCATTGCAAGAATTTTTAAGCCGATTTGTCTCAACTCACTCAACTTGAAAGAAGAGAGACGCCTGGAAAAAAGAGATTCTTCTTGGATTCTATTCTTGCTCCGGCGGCTGCAGAAACTTAACACAACGTTATCCGGTTGCCATTTTTATCTGATTCTGTGTTCCTTGTGAAAAGTTTAACTTTTAACTGTTCAAAGATCTAAAGGACGTGAACGAAGGAAGGGAGGAAGCCACTCACTTCTTTTTTGGTAGTTGATAGTACCAAGTAAGTTTGACTGGTGGTGTGATGTTGTGACATAATCTCTTGTTCCTTCACGTTGGTTGTGCTCTCGGCTTTTCATCCATCCAGTCAGAATTATTTAGCTCATTTGTCAACCAACTCAACCTTATTGGGCTGATGGAAAGTTGCATCAAGGAATTTGGTGGTGCAAAAAGGGACAAGTCCGTACCTATTAAATTTACGAGTACAATGTCATATGATAATTGCGTGAGGGAAAAAATTCTCCAATCCAATCTTGGAAAATGAGCGAGGGTTAAGGTTGGTTTGTAAGTAATCCGTCTCATACAGGAAAAAAGTGATGACATCATAAGATTAGATAGATTCAGAGACTTATTTCTTCCCATTTTTCTCGCATCGACCCGAAATCATCGTTTCATGTGAAAATTACTTTCCTTTATCAACCCCATCCTTATGATACGATACGACACACATCCAGCGCACACCTTCCAGTGAAGTGAAAGCACGACAACATTGACACAGCCAAAAAGTTTTGATGTAAGGAACAAGCTACGGACGAAGTGCTTTTATCCCTTGAAATTGGAAAATTCGACTTTGGAGAAAGTGACACGACTTGAAATTGTGTAGAAGAAGAAAGAAACAGAAAATCCCTCAAATGTGAAATTTCTGTTTGCACATAAGATTCTCCTCGACTGGAAAATTGTATGTGTGAATGAATCCACACAACTTTAGTGATGTTGCGTGCAATTTGACAACGTTTCCTTCGCAGCAGTGCATTAACTTGGAAGGAGTTTCCACTTTACGGATAAAATAGAACAATTGGGAAAGGCGACACAAATTTTGTCTGTGTAATAACTCCCTGCATACAAGAATAACTAGAATAATTGGCTACCGTTATAGCGTATTAAATATTGAACTTGATTGCATGTAGTGATAAATACGTTCAAATAATCAGTCAGAATCACCAAGATACTTTATCAGAAAACCTATCTGCGTGGTGCAGACGTCGTCTCGAGAATTCATGCAAGTGGGACAAATCGATCTGCAAAATCCAGCAGAGTTTCAAATCAAGAGTTCATGAATCTTTAAACTTTTCAAGTTTCTGACTTCAATCAGCCGTGTCAAGTAGATTGTTGTTCATAGTTTGTTTGTTGTCTTGTCGGCTGATGGGTGACAACCAGACGAAGAAATGGAGACGAACAGCAAGATAAACGTGACTGCATTGTAAACGAAGCACAGCGGAGGCATTGTGGCTACAGCATTTTCGATTGTTTGTACCTACATAGATTCGTGCACATTATTGGGTGCAAAATGTAACTACATGTCATTTTCCATCAGTGGAGAACGGCTTTGCGGACATAGGACACAGTTCATTTAATGAATCAATTGATTAAATTTCCCATCGTGCCCAATAATTTAATAATACTAATACAGATCCATTAAACCCACAGCGGACAACGTATAATCGTACATTTACCTCAAATAACGACCGTCAAATCAATTTCAACTTTTTATTGTTTTTCTGAATTTTATACCCACGAACCGTCAATTGGAGCGAATTATTTATTTTGTGCATGGGCGTATATTCTCTGTCAGTTGCCCATTACAGCAAAAAACGGAGCCTAATGGCATCCAACAGTTGTACTGTCATAAAATGATAGGAAATTTGTAGGCTAGTGTGTGGTGTCTTGAAAATTAACTTGATTCAATAATTCATTCTGGACTAGTGGGGATTTACTGCTCTAGTTCTTCACATGAAGATTATTAAGAATTAAGTGGAGTGGAGTAATTAGATAATTGTCACAAGACAGACATACACACGCGAGGTGACGGAGAAAGAGAAAATGACGCAAATGTGCTACAAGGCTCAGTGCTGTAGGAACTTGATGGAGGTCCTCAAAAGTCTCAGGTGGATTTTTCTCCTCATCGTCCTCACCGACAGTGGTAAGTCTCTTTTTTTCTGTAAATACATCCACTGATTAACTTTAAAATGCACGCGTGTTTTTGGACACACATTATAATTTGTTGCAACTTTGGCGAACATCAGTGAGATTAAGAGGACAAAATAAAATACTAAAGTACACGAGAGCTATATACTTCATCATCATCATTTTTTATACATACGCAAAGTTTTCAGTGCATCCGGAAATGAAGGTATTGCGTTAGCCCTCATTTACAAATGCTATAGTATTGCAGTGGTATATAGCAGTGGTATATTTATGTACATGGTTTGGAAGCCAGTGTTAAAAATAGACGCCCGGCAGCCTGTTATGCATAACTCGTACTCGATAAAAAATTAAAAAGTGTCACAACAGATGAAAATTGTTCAAAGAGAGTTCTCCTCGTGCAACATACCCCACAATCACTCATTCATGTACAGATATCCAACTCGTGAATGTAGGGTCACATTCGCGTGCGCTTCGGAAACGTGCCTTTTTTAGACGTCGTCTGCTGTCTCGTCACCACTTTGCTCATTATGTCCACTTATTTAAAAAGTGTCTCATTAAAACTAACAATTGAACTGAAAGGCGCTATTTACTCGACCCATCTTATCGCATTCTCTGTCAGCTCGGCAGTCATCATTACCATAAAGCTGATAACAACAAGCAGACGTTAACGTTGTCTTTCACTGTAACCATTAGTGCACTCTCGCTCGCACCAACTACTCTTTACTTAACATGATATGAAAACTCATCCCATCAAATCGTGCGATGCAATGATGCGACTCGAAAGGAATTTAAAAATCTAGATTGAGTGAAATGTAGCATGGATTGAAAAAGTCAGAGCATAAAGTCCTCCTATAAAACTTTTCCCTTTTCCTTGTGTCAGGATGATGATGATGATGGTGATGGTGATTGCAAAAATGGAGAGCATGTTGCAACAACAGATTTTTCTTGTAATGTCAACCCTGCTGATAGCGAGCAAATAGCATGCATTGAACTTTGCCCATCAAATGAAATAAAGCAAGAGTACACAAATTACGGACTCGACTCCATTACATGTACCCATTTGTTTAGTAGAGAGATCCGGAGATAAGTTCCAACATGTTGTAGAAGACGAAAAGGAGTATAAATACGCTGCAAACATTCTGCACTCATTTCACTTGACGATTCACAACGAGTTACTTAAATTGAGATATTTGTGTGTTGATGGTGTTCCTTACTTTTGCTCCAAGAAATGCTGATACTGACATGAGTGAAGTGTTTTCCTTCATATCCCACACTCACTGCTGCACTCGTCTTGCGTCTTCGTGAATTTGAATCTCCGAACCTCAACTCACAGTGTTGTTTTTCCTCTCAAGAAAAACAGTGCATCTCATTTCAAACGAGACGTAATCGAGAAAGGATTTGTATTTTTTAAGATACTTATTTTCCATAAATGCATCCGTTTATTTATTTTCCTTGTGTCGAATTGATCTGTTACTAGTGAATGAAGTGCTATGCAAATGTTGACAATCTCAGTGGATATGGCCACGATTAGTATCACGATAAGATCATTCTGCAAACTACCGATGTATTTATCTATGTGTATGGCGATCCGTATACATTGGCATGGACCATTGAGACCAGTTAATGTCGTCTTTTTTGTTCATTTTTTGAAACGTACCCTTCGTATAAATCACTAGAATTGCATACATTTATAGAAATCAAGTGCAGTAAAATAATCAAACTTTATGGGTACAGCAAGTACTACTTTTAGAGGAAAGATTAATTAAAACACTATTTGCAATTTCCTGTTGGTAATCTAAATAGTTTTGTTGTGTAAAATTTCCGGGAAAGTCTTAACGTCTTCCTTTAATCGTGTATTAGTCACTTGAAAGAAGACAATGCTATGTATTTGGAATCCAAATTTTGGATATCGACTTTCTATTGTTTAAAGTTTCGAGAAGTGCAGAATTCAATTTATTTCTCTTGGTACGCGGAAACTCCCGATGTTCTAATTTGATAAAGAGAACTTCTTCTTGCCTTGTTTTGTTATCATCGGAATAATATCGACACAAGATACACATCAACATTTCATTCTCATTCCCCTATATTTGCCCTAACCCCAAATATCTAGCATGTCAATAGTGCACACACGCATCAAACTCGACGTTGACAACATTGGTATATTTGACATCGCCCATAAAAATAATATTGAACAATCCATCGATATATATCCACAATCTGCTTCGATAGTTCCCAAATAAAAATATTATTGACTACCCTCCAACTTACCATATCTTTTGAGGAGCATTTCCACCACTGTACTCCGAAGAGCAGTGGTCGTCTTGACCTCAAAATTCGTTCTAACCAAAAGCACTCCATCATCATATCGCTCGTTTCTTGGCTACTTCTTTTTATTTCCACATACTATTTGAATTGTTCTCCTCTTGGTCACTGCGGGAGCGCTTGAATGCACATGGAAATATCCAGGACTGGAAATACATCACCGACTCATACGATGTTAAACTAGCTAAACTTCTCCGGACGAGAACCAATAACCCATAGGACGAATTTAATATTCATGTTCATACATATAAATATATGTAGGTTCTCAATAGTATAATAGGATCACTGGAACATGCTCAGCAAAATTTTCAGACATAAATCAGTACATTCTGTGCCATTGAACTTTTTATTCCCCTCGTACGTACGTATATGGAGTATGCTGGTTGGTTGGTGTACCCGCCACCATGGTCTTCTTTTCAGCAGGAAGAAAGGGTTGTGAAAGTCCAGCATGTATGATAAATATTGCTACTCACCTTTTCGTATCCACCTCGTTATTATACTTTTATATCAGGCGAAATTGTAAATAGAATCCTTCCACGAAACCCTTTTTCAGCATGTTGACATATATATCCACGTCGTTGAGAGAAGAACAAACCACGAAGAAGAAGAGCAGGAACCACTCTTGTGATCTTTCCTTCTTCTCATTCTCATTCAACAAATGTTTACCTTTCATTTCTTCACCACAGCTTTTGAAGGACGCGGAGATAGATCCACTTCTCGCAAGAATAAGGGTTTAACCATTGCATTATAATATCAAGGAAGAAGAGAAATAAAAGTCTTTTCAGTTTTTTGCCGTTGAGCTTGGGTTGAAGTTTGAGCGAGTAAAAGTGTCGGAATGAGACTGGAAACAGTTGCATTTATGATGATGATGACGATGTCGGACTCTTTCACAAAGTGAGGGAGACATTCAAATAATGCATTTCCAGCGTTTTTTCTCTCATGGAAATCTACATACTTTAACACAGTTTTACCCCAGGCTTGCTCAATTTGTTGTGCACGTTTTCTTGTGAAGATTACATCGAAATAATTGTTGCGTACCAAGGACGACCTAATTTTTCGGTAAAGCTGGGTATGTTGGAGTAAAATTGTGGGTTTGGATAACGAGCTGAGAGGTAATACAACTTATATAACCTAATTCTGTCGTGAGGTAAATAAAATATAAAAAGATGAGGCGAAAGCACCAAACCATTGGACGGTACCTTAACGCGCTCAAGTTCTTAGGTATCATAAGAAGGCATAAATGTGTAATGCAACTAGCGAACCAAGTCAACCTGGGAGAAAGTGATCACGGAACTTGGAGCCGAGGAGGCAGGGAGAGAAAGCAGGCGAGTGGAGTGAGAGGGTGGTGGTGGTGGCTTCCTCTTTAAGTTCAAGATGCCCAGATCTTTTTGCATGCATTATGGATACGAAGGGATTCTGGTCACGTTGGGAAGGGCATTATTGGATGGGATTGTTGAAGGTCCCTATTATTCCATGTCTTCATCTTCCATTATCCAATTTTCTTCTTTGGAGAAGAGTGAAGAGGAATATCCTGTTTAGTTTTCAAAGAGGAGTGAGAGTGGTCGTCCGTGGATATACACGTGTATTATTATTAGCGTACATATATCCTGCTATCCTCTCTCCAGGCCTGCCTGCTGGTGTCGTCGTCGTGCTTCTGCATACCCTTCTGCTTTCATATGCTCGGGGGTTTCAACTTTGGGAATTGGAGGGCAACCAAGGAGGAACAAAAGAAGACCTGTGAAATGCATTTTTTTTACTTTTGGCAAAACATTCATTCATTCACCAACTTGTAAACCTGCAATAAAATGTGGGTCAATGTTCGACCTTTCAACTCAACAGTGAAAGTTTTTGGGGCAATGTATTTATAATGCATTCTCCTACAATTTCTTTGAAAAAATACAGTAATTTGTTGATACAAGTACACTAGGTTTGATTTCTCCTTGCGTGTCTACTCGAGTATAATTCCAGTCATATTTTGCATAAATATTTCAATGCAAATTATAAAAATTCACGCAAAATAATGCCTCCTCATTAAAAGCTAACATTTTAGGACGGCGCAAAAATAAGTTTCTAATGTCGCACTGACAGAAGTTGTTGAAGAGTTTGCTTCTTACACTTAAAACCTCCAAGGGCAAAGAATACGTGCGATTTGGAGAAAAGTTGAAAGTGCATGCCATGTGCAAATTCTAAATCAGCGATCTGCTGATATCAGCCATCGTAATTCGCCATCCTGGACCGTGTCGAGTCGTCTGGGTGTTGGGCTTAAATCCAAAGTATGAGAATATGTTGAGTAATAAAGAATTTCTTGGGTTTTTGTTACACACTGTTATTATGAACTCAACGGAGTGTGCGATGATGGTGGGGGCAGTTATTGCACAAACTCTCCACACACACAAACACTCGTCGCCTACTAACATGGATCGAAACCTCGAAAAGAAATTTTGATCTCGCGTGATTTTTTTATTGCTTTCGCAACCCATGCCCTTCTCCATTCTGCACGAACGAGCAAATTCCTCGAGTTTATTTTGCTCATAAGCAAGCTCCAGGGTTTGTGGACAATTGGATTTTTATCCAATTTATACAAATTAGTTTGCTATCCTATATTCTCGAAATATTATGCGCCACTCTTACCCAGAGTGTCGGTTCGGAGCTGTATTAACAATTTCCTTTCACCAAGAATTATTTTATTCACATATCCACGAAATCGACGAACCCTATTTCAACAAGGCGATATTTCTTAATTCGTATGCATACATACGTGCAATTCCTATGCATATAGCGTACGTACTTTGGAGTGAGTTACGTCATGTGAGTATTGTTTTAGCAAATGTGTAGTATGTATCCATAGGTAATGGCAAATGTAAGTTTGGTTCATTTCCATCCACGACCCAGTTCTCCACATTTTTATTTTGTTGTGCACAATTTTTATTACAACAGCGCACATTTCTTGCTAACTTATTTTCCACAACGTTTGCTCACTAACGGTGGAATCTCAGCTATGCTAATATTTTGACATGCACATCTGTTTTGCCCGTTGTTGGAAGGGCACAGCAGAATAAGTGAGTATATGTATGTACATATGTACATACATATAATGTGGTTGGTTGATTGTAGTAAATTAACCAGAAATAAGCGTCACGAGGGCCTTTATCTCAACTCGGCACTAAAACGATATTGCTTTCACCTTTGCCTACTTTCTGACATTAGAAATACATATGAATTGTTTCTCCTTTTTTACAAAACATTAATTTTTATGAGGGAGCGTTTTATTATAGTTTGGCAGAGTAGGATGATTGCGAGAAAAGAGCGAGATTTTAGTTTAGCAATGCATAAAGAAAACCACATCGTGACATGTGTAATAATCCGACGACAGTAGTATTGACTTAAAGCAAATAAGACAGACACACAGGTTAATGGTAAAATGTATTTGTTATGCACTTAAATGTATAAATATAATAAATGATCCGTACAACAATTAAGTATTGACGTAGCAGGAGACCTACATAACTCGCACTGAGAACTTGGTCGGTCAAATGAAAGGTGAAATGTCATACCATATTTGTGTACTTTATAGGTATTTATGTGCATAACATAGAGCCAGTCTACATAATTAGGTATATACAGAATTTAGGTAATTTAGCTACCAACTTTTTCATAATTTATAGCATAATTCAGTCTAACCTTTGACTGGCAATTTGAATTACAAAATAAATTCAACAACAATTGTGAAATTTTCAAATCATAATACTCTTCTAATCTCTACAACGAACGAAGGACATGGTTCTAATTCAATTCTTCTGAAGGTTTTGCAAACACATTCCTTAATAACTCTGCAAAATGTGCACGAAATTACTAAACAATATACATCCGTAGCTATTATTTGAATAACTTTACTTGCGTAACAACTTTTTCAAATGGTCGATACGATTTTTTTTATTCATGGGAATTTCCCAAAGATAAGTTGAAACGCCAGACTGATACACATGCTCTCATTTAATCCTCCCTGAGGGAATAATTATTTTAATGGATATGAAAAACTGAATGTATAATGCGTACATATGTGCCAGTTCTATTTTTGCGCATTTTTGCTCAATCTCTGCAATGATTTTTATTTCATTTTCTAAAAGTAAGAACTCGCGAGAATCATCATTGATGAACTTTACTGATTGAGTTGAAAAGAAAGCGACGACACATTTCCTTTCGCAAGTTGGTTCTGTCTGTGTGGCATGGGCGAAGCTAGCCTGAGTCCAGCGAAGCAGTGGCTTCAGTGCCATGTGTGGCACTTTCCCACTAATAGAAGTGAGTGAGTGAAGTGAAAGGCGAAGTTGGGCCAGCAAGGAGCGAGAGAGAAAGAAAGAAAGTAATGGAAGATAATATACGGGTTTTATTACGAGGAAAGTTCGGCAGAAGCGGATGTTGGAAAGTGTGACGAAGAACATGTACGACCATCCAATTAGTCAAGCCGGTTTACTTTCTCTCCACTTTTTTTCGCCTAAGCCGCAGAGCTGGAGGCAAATACTATCCATATATTTATACACTCGCTTTTCTGTGTACGGTGAGAAAAAGAACGAGCCTATGCGTAAGCCGGCAGTACTGCCAGGGGAACGATTTTTAGTGTTAAATAAAGCAGGAATCCCTCACACCTCTTGATTACTTGAAAGAAAGAAGAAAGGATAAACTTTTCTAACCGCTAACCACTAACAATGCTTTCGATGTGGTGGAAAGTGTTGGACTGGGTCGGATACCCTACATGCATGATCGACTTGGTCGATGGTTGTTCAACTTCATTTGATGTAGTGGAAGGTGTGCACTTCTCCTCCACGACCTCTATACAAATGTACATGGGTACTGTACATGTAATATATACCAATGTGTATAATGTATGGACTACAGCCTAAAGAAAGGGCTTTCTTGGCGTGCAGGAATTATCTGAGCTATGCGCTTTTGAATGAAGCACGCTTTCTTATAATAACGAGACACAGGAAAAAAGGGTTTTGGATATTGATCGCTTCTTTTGTTCCACAAATTGTTTTAAGCCGAACTGAGGAGTGTGATCTCAAATCTCTTGGTAGGACTTGGAGGACTCTTTGTTAACTACGGATTTGAAATGCTTTCTTTTGCATTTGCCATTCACTTTAAATGTACATATCTTGAGATTTTGCAAGGATTTCAATTCTGGAGCACGACATGCATGCTGGTTTAATCTTTATTTTTTTCACCCATTCATCTTGATGTTTAATCAGTGAAATGAAGAGATGTTTCGCCCCCTCATGCAGCGCGGGGCCCATCTCATTATCACCATCAACATTTTGAATAAAGTGATAAATCTTGGTCTCCAGTGTGGCGTGTTCACATTAAGCACAAATTCCATTTATATACATTCATACACATCAAATATTATGTACATTCGGAAAGACTGACGCAAAGTCTACCTGGTATTCAGGCTTAATTTAATTATGCAGCAACTGAACTTCACAACTTCATGGAGCAAAAAATGAAAGACTAAAAAGTAATGAAATAAAATCTCCTTTTCATATTTTTTTAGATTAATTTTCAATTTTAGCATGTTGTAAATAGTCTTTGAAAATAAATTGAAGTAAAACTTGGACCCAGCAGGTTTGTTTTCTTTATGCACACAATTCGTTAATTATTTTCTTTCCGGGTGAAGGAGGGTGCAACAATATTTTATCAAGCATTCATTTTTAAGACTTGTCGACTATGGCTTCGAGTAAATAAAATAGGACATGGTTTTCCACAGGTTTTGCTGTGATTGTACCGCAAACATATAATTAAGTGCTAAATTCGTCTTTAGTCTAAATCCGATTTAACTTCAGCTTCTAGCTCAACCTGTTTAAATACAAGTTGTCGGAAAAGCGAAGGCAGTAATTAGCTTCAAAATTGATTTGAATCAACATGACATTTTCTTGCGCTTGTTGGTAATGTTCCTCGCATTACAGACCGAAAAGCCCATGTAAGTACATACACACACATAAATGTGTCCATACTTTCAATGCAACACATGCACAAACTTACGTACTAAAGGAAGATCCGCGTTCTGGTCACCCTCTTCCTTGGGTTTCATTAAGTGTGCCATTTTGCTCGCCCACCCGGTTTAACTATCAATAAACTAGACCAGTGTGGTAGTAGAGATATGTGTCATGTTTTTACTCGGAGAAAGTAAAGTCAACAATAAATCGCAATTGAAATTCAAATTGACTTTACTGTTTCCTCCGTAGTAATGAATATTAGATGTCAATGTTCACTGTTCACGTCTGGAACTGTGCGATGTTGTTCGATCAATATGGCTACGAGCAAATTGCACATGAATAAAATTTACAGATTTACTGGAACACGACGCTTCGCTATGGGCAGCAACCCCACGCCTACATATGTGGCGAGCTACGAGCTACCATACATTCTGTACATAAGTACGCACTGACCCACGACAGTTTATAGCCAAATTATGTATACACCGCCAAACAGATTCCATTTTTATCAATGACCTTTAGAACTTATTCCATAAATTTGGGTCAGCATGTACAAATTTCGGCTGGGTGAATCTAATAATTCAATATTATTATGCCGGACGTGTGCAAAATATGCATCTACTGCACTCAGCCATGATAAATAAATAACGCCGTGCCACCAACTACGATCGTTACAAAAGCGTTCCCCTCATATTTCCTTGGTAGAATTAAATGAGGTGAAATTTGAGACACATTCACCGAATATCAGCAACACAGAAATAGAGAATGTCATTATCTTACGTCATGTTGTGAATGTTCTAGACTTGAGAATCTCAATTGCATCTCGGATGTATCTTCAGTTTGATTCATGGGGAACACAAGCGGTGCAAGATATGGAGTTCGTCTCTTTTCCGAACATTTGGTCAAATTGTCATAATGTTACAGTAGACCTGGTTTATTGCAACTTTGGACCTTTTTTCTGTTGACATATCCTGCACAAGATACACACATATATATTTGTACAACATGAATTTGATTAGAGTCGGAGAGTCCTAACCTTCATGGATATTTATGTTTATGTATATATTTTTACACGTCATGCTTTCATTGGCACTGATTCGAGGAGTTTGCTTACATATGTACAAATACACTTGCGTGGGAAGTAAGGCGTATGTATGTTATTATGCATCCCAGGAGATAAGGAAGAAAGCAAGCTCGACCAGGATTGCAGCCGACAGTTCACAAAAAAATACCACCCACCATCAAGCTCCGCACTTTCGATCCCGTCCCTCGTATCATATCAACATCATTAAACACGGATCGAACTGATGATGCCGAGTGAAGGAAGAAAATGATTGTAACAACATTTGCCATTGCAAAAAGATGCTCTGCCCATTCTCATAAATCGTTCTTTCGTTTTTGCCCTATACCCAATAAGGCACGTTGCACAGAGTGTGCTCTCTTCAGTTTTGTGTGGTACGAACGTCGTGCAAACAAATGGCTCCTTAAAATGTTTCAAGCTTCTGAAAAACTTCAAAGCCTCAAATGCTCGAAAAAAATAAAGTTTATTGGGGAGGATGAGATGAGGGCGAAAACACACTGTGTACCAAACAAATAGGATATTTGATTACCATCTTCAGAGTGGGTGGTTACTATTTATAAAGAAATGAGTAAATTAAATCGTCAAATATTTGAAATGGAGCACGTTGTAGACGAGCGAAAGACGTAAGCAGCGCACATATGTAACGTGATTAAAATTATGCTCGTGGCTTATCCAACCGTTCTCCCATGAATCTCCCACTCCTTTTATTCTTGAGACGTTTGCGAGTAATATTTCTATATTGGGCTACTTCTACAAGTCGAGATATCATGTTAAATTACTAATTGAATGATTAATTCTAAGGAGTTGAAGGGAGTTCTTCTTTCTTAGTTTCAAAGGTAATAACTAACTACTTTGTTGAATAATCTCAGCGTGAACTACTGAGTTAATGACTTCTCACATCATTTTCTTACGCAATTGTTAACAAGTTGAATGTTGACTATGTGCTATGCTTATGAGGTTCTCTATTTGAAATGTCTCAAACCAGTTGTAAATATTCGATGCAAGTACTTACTTTCAGTTGGTTATTTAAAATAAATTTAATGGGGAACATCATTGAAATCATTAGTGTTCTCCTTTACACGTGCACATATCGCATAAATAAAGTTTGTAAAGTTGTTTCGGTAATGATAGGAAAACTTGTGTACGAACACCTCGAAAACATGCATATGGCGAACTATTTGTATACGTCCCACTCTACCATAAATCCGTCGTCTTGGGTTCAGAACAGCCCTTGGATTCGCTGTTCTCGATCGGCAAACACTCACTCGCGATTCTTGATTCATTCTCAGTGTCTGACATTCCATTTCGAAACTGTCAATATCCATCTCGACACGTAAAGGGAGAGAGAAAGCGACCACGACCAAACGAAACTAAAGTAGGTTTAACCAACCCGGCTTGTCTCGCTATATCGCAACGTCAACATCCATTTAAAATCAGTCGTTGCGTTGCTTTTCGTACACGCTCTCAAATCACATCTTTTCATTTGGTGTGTATTTCTGCGGTATTACACAACTTTCTTCATTTCAAAGTCTTTCTGCCAAACTGTAGTGTACGTACGCGCTCTCTCTTGGCACTCGCATTGGAGTCTCTGCATAGTTTGTGGCTTTCGTGTGTAATACTACACTTTTGCTTTGCTGTCACAAATTCCAATATTTTTTGTCACTTTTGCTTTCGTCTCATTCTTCACGACTTTCCTCGACTTCTTTTGGGCTACGCCATGCTCAAGTCGGCCAGATATGCGCCACGAGATGGATAGATAGATACACAAACCAATTAAATTATAGGACTATGACCAAATAAAATTTGGAATGTTTCATTTTAACTAGCTGGGATGTGCATGCATATGTAGATAGATATGTATGTATGTGCATGTGCTTGAAAAGTCGCGCGAAATGAAATCACAAAAAAAGTCTTCTTTGCATTAAGTGTTTGTCTTACTTTGGAATCTCGTATCAGATGTGTGCCCTTAAAACAAGAAAGTTGTGGGAATAAACAGCCTTTGAGACGTGGAAGAAGATGAAAGAGTGGGTTGAATGGTGTAATAACATGTCAAAATGTGGGTCGATGGCATGGGATGTGGTCGTTTGTTCAAAGTTATTTCTCTGCACCACAAACCACTTGAGCAATAGAATGTAGAAGAAGTGGAATTTGCAAACTTGTTAAAGGAGCAAGTATCTCACAGATTCGCCTCGCACTTTGCAGATAGCGTAAAAACAACTGGCTCAAATCTCTATGCAATCTGGCTGGAGAATGACAATGTTACTTTATTTTATGGTGGGCATGCTATTCGTAGTATGTCATACTCGTCTGCTATCACTTTATCTACATTCTGTCTAGTTTTCTGAGGAATTACACCACAATACAGCGTAAATACATCACACATTGGATTCATAAGCACCTATACATTTACTCGACTCGGTCAGTATTCAAACATTTTTTTAATCAGTGTGCAAGACCAGAAAATTATACGTAGCTTTCTCTAGTTTGTTATTGCATAAGTTCTTTTCGCTATAATTTTAGATTTATGAGTGAAAATTGCTATTTCCGTTGGCCCAGATGAGGAATTTTGGTGGTCGTGTTAATAATGGGGAAATTATTTCATTAGAGAAAGTATTAAACACATGTAAATTAAGGAATAGCTTATTTTGGGGGGAACGGTTGTCATTGGACCAGTTGCTTTCTTGCTTTATTGAAGAACTTTCTCAGCCAATTTTTATTTTATTTTTCAACCACGAACCCACATGCGTACAAACCAGGGGTAATATTAGTGAGTAAATGCTCATATCCATTCTGCTGCTACCACTTTCCCAAAAAATATTATTGCAAAAGTTGGAGTGAAAACTGGAAAGAAAATCCATAGAACTGGTTATATAACTTTTTGCATATGTACAATGTGTGTATTCGCGGAAGGGAGGATATGAGAATCTTGGACAACCGCAAAATAGGAGTGAAAGCAAGCAAGCGAAAGCTGCAGTTTTGAAAAGAATCGTTTTATTTTATTCCATCCATTCTTTCCCTCCATTGTTTGTCCGAAATCGACCATTGCGGCGTGGACTGGCCGACGACTAGTGAACCTGCTTTATGGAATGGACTCGTTTTTTTTACCCACTCTCACTCTCCTTACCGGATTGCCCCACAATGAACACTGCCATTCCATTACTTTACATTAGATTGCATCACTTGCTGGGAATCCTTTTGGTCCTCGTCCCTTCGCACTCCAACCCACCCTTGGACCGTCGTAACCCACCAAATGTATGCCATTCCTGGTGGGTTAGTTGTGCACACTCATCGCAACCAAAGCAAATGACATGAGTTCATTTCATTATGTGAAAACATCACAAATCAGAATCAATGTCTTGGCTTCAATTTGGATTGTTGGTTTTACTGATCACGGATTTGGGGAGCATCTCAACCTTCTCATTTATGATGGGGTGTGGCGCAGAGGGAATAAGTGGCTGCAGGAAAAACAGAGTAGCCTCTCCTTAAGATCGGTCTTCTGCCATGCATTCACTTGTGCAGAGAGAACGGTTTTTCTACTTTGGCTTAAATCGATTCACTCGCTAATCGATTATTCAAACACTTGGTGTATATGGGACGATCTGCTAAAAGAAAGGAGAGTAGTTTCCCCGAGAACCTGCTTTCCGGCTTCATAATACGAAAGTTAAGCTATATTGGCAAAGAATTGTGCCTCGCAGGATTTGAATGGAGAAATCTCAAAAGGAAATCAACGGGATGTGTTATTTTGGTGAAAGACGTGCAACCACTAACAAACAATGGACGGGAAAATTTGTTTGTTGGTATCGGCTTATGTTATGCCTGTCAAAATAAGCATTAATATTCATCCCGTCTTCTTGTGTAACCCGGTGAAGTTGCATGCAACGTGGTTGTTGGTGCCAGTGCTTAGTAATTTTAATAAAGGACGAAACTGTCAGGAAGGAGATGACAAGAAATGAGAGTTTGGCTTGCTTCTTCTTTTTTGAAAAAAAACTATGTAATCTCATGGCACAGAATGAAAGATGCATTTTCCTGATATTATTATGGACGTCGGAAGCCAGGGCTTTTTGTCTGTCTCGCCTCCTGTGTACCTAAATTGGGTCAATCTCATGTCCTATCCTACTTTTTATGGTGTTTATGGCACTGACATTGTTCTGCGAAGATTTAGAATTTCAATGATGTCGCGTCCATCCATGTTCTGTTTTGTCCCTTTTTCATCCCCTTCCACGTCAGCTTATCTGATGTGTCCTTTCTTTATGTAGTGAGTGAGATCAAGCTCTGATACAAATGAAATTTGTGAGTCAGAAACGGTCTCCAGGAGAATGGCGACAAATTCGCAAAGTCTTGATCAGCAGAAACAAAGGGTCCTTGTGCCTCAAGGGCATTTTAAGCTTTATAGAATTGACAAATTCTGGACTCACACCTCCACCCGGATTCTATTATCAATCTATCCATGTATATCTCCTTGCGTGCCTCTTAGAGCATAAAACGCTTATATGTATTTCATACGTATACGTGATTACGACTCTGTCCAGTAAGCCTGGATCAAAGCTGACCTTCAAAATAACGGCATAGTGTACGATGTTCTGCCCAACTTGCTCTTTTATCATATTCCGAACTGGGCGCATATATATTTGGTGGCCTGAAAACCGTCAAAGGCCAAATTGTGCCGCATTCTTCTCGAGATAATTTCCGCTTAAGAAAAATAGTGATGCACACTTTCTTCCTTTTTCCATGACAAGTACACGAAGTATTTGGTATTATTAAGACCATCCTGTACAATTTAGGAGCTGACCTTTGCAAGAAGTTTTGAAATTTGGAACAGGATGGAGACTAAACTTAATGTTGCTGAATCAATTTTTGTGGTCATGCAAAACCTTTCTACATATGTATTGACTCACATTGCAATTTCTCGCCTGTGCACAACCCAGCTAGAACCTTTGGATGATACTTTAACGTGTCGCTTGGCCACTTTTTTACGTTGAAGTCACGTTGAAATAAGGTTAACCACGTGGTTTTAACGTAACTTCAACGAAATTGTACGACGTTAAAATTACGTTAGCATTTAACGTTGAGGCAACGTAAAAACACCTAGTTATAACGCTACACCAGCGTTATTCCAACCTGAAAAAAGCGGACAAGCCATACGTTGAATTAACGACACTTTTAGGCCATAAGACGTTAATATTGGCATCGTTGATTTAACGTTTCGGTTCTACTTGGGAACGTATTTACAGTGTTTACTGCAAGCAATCAACTACTTGCTGACAACATGACACACTTTTTAATTATGGCTTAAAAACGATTAAAAGCAGTCCTTCATATTTTTGCATTTCTGGGATAAAAATAATGAGCTTATTGAAATCATATATTTTGTATTTAACCGACATCCCTGACAGTTATTTATTGTATTTAGTTTAAGTACACATTTCGTTGACAATGTTGGCAATGAAATATGCAAATAAGTAATAATTTTGGATTCAATCGGGTTCCACGTTTTATGCCTCTAAAATGTGATTTGGGGATACGAGGGCCTGACTGTGATCAGACGCTTGCATTGCAAATAACCCTTCCCGCAAACCAGTTGACAGACGTTTGGCGAACGCCTTGTTCACTGTCGCTCACTCATCTAACCACATTTGCTATGCATGAGTTTTTGAATCCTGCCACAGTTCCGTCGTTACATCACATTATTATTATAATGAACTGAGCCCGTAGGAAGTTCAATTGGAACTGTGGAGCTAAGCAGAATAGAAAGTATCTGATTTGGATTTCGACAAATGTTTGCCAACCGAATCCTCTGGCGGAAGTAAGTGCCTCCGTCCGACTAATGTATATTATATTCGAGGGCTTAGCGTCGTCTGAGTCTGAGAAGAAAAGTGATTTAAAGTCCGTGACAGCGATAATTCCGCTGCTCGGTTACAAGAGTCGTGGTCAGTGTGCCAGGAGCTGGAGTGGACGAGTCAACTCCTCCCAGTCCATGTTCTGGCCTCTTGTTCTTCTGTGCTGGACACACATCGCGACCTCGACCAACTCGAAATCAACTAAACAAATTACACAATTGGAGTATTTAATAAAAGACAGAATGCCTAATGCGACTTTGCCCAACCACCACTTTAATTAAATGCTCCTATAGACTTAATTTGATTGAATAATGCTTGTTTAAAAAAATAATAACATTATTATCTTGTGTGCCTTCCAGATTATGACACAATGTCAAAACTATATATTTATATAGGTTAAATGAGGATTGTTTATTTATATTCATATATGCTTACAACAAGTAAACTACAAGTTGTGCGTAGTGATGATAGATTTTCATTTGCCATTTAATTCCAATTGGTTGGTTTGAATAAATAAAACCAATTCTGCTATCACAAACTTTAACCTCATTCCATCTGAATGTGGATTTAAATGAATTCGAGAAGAATGGAAAAGTGAGATTTATCTCGACTGGAATCGCAAAAATGCGGGTCTTGCCTTTTCTGATGCGCGATTTGGGTGAAGAGTAAAATTTGTTGCAATTTTATTCATGTATTTATAGACGCTCCCCAACCAACCATTCATATCATGCGAGTAATAAAAGACTGTTTGCTATGAATATCATTAACGTCTTGTAAGTAATAAAGTAGTGAAAGATAAGTTATACGACACAGGCGGACAATGGTTTGCCGTTCTCCCCACACCGATAAAATTCAGAAATGGATGTGAAGCATGTGGTGGCATTACATATGGAATCAATACGTACACGAATCCTTCAGAGAGAGAGAGAGAGATAGGAGTGAGAGAGATTCATCCCTTCATCGCTCATAAGATTGGATTAGGTTTGCATTCAACATTTTGCATGGAACTATAAAACCCTTTGTGGAGGACGGGTGTGTGCCGTGGTATGTAATCATTCAAATGGGTTTAGTTTGGCTGGATGGGACTTTCTCCGTCGCACCAGAAACCAAGAGAGCGAGAGGAAAGACAATGCAGCTCCCAATTCGAGTCGAAAACCGTGAAACGATCGAAGGTTTTGGTTTGATGGCTCAAGCCTCTCTGCCTCCCATTATTTCTCAGATTATAGATTTTGCTCTCTTCACTACCGCTTCTCGAATTGATTCAGCTGTGCTCTTCTTCCATGCTGAATGCTTTCCAAAACCGGAAAGGAAAAGTTACATAACGTTAGAAATCACGTGATTGAGTGTTTGTCGAAGAAAAAACTTTCCAAATCCAAAATTTCCGGAAACAAATTCCTGCAACAAAGTTTATTCAGGTTTTGTGGCCTACACAGTAACCACGGAATATATTAAGTTATATCTCCCAGTGCTGTGGGCTCTATCGTCAAGTTAAATCGTCCGTTCATTATGGTGATGGATGTACGCAGGGCGATAAATGTTAAAAATTGGTAATGCTCTACTTCTGCTCATTTTTTGTCGCTTCCTAAGCTCGCTCTTAAGTATATTTGATAAATCGAACGGCATTGTCGCAATCAACAATCATACCCACGCTGCATAATCTATGCTATTCTACACCCGACTAGTCACAGGATTACAGCCACATTTGTTTTTATTCATAGAGTAAATTTCTGTGTTGACAGAGTCCCAATATATCGTATGTCAAGGTGTAAAAATACGGGAAATAATCGTAGAGTCGAACGCTTCTAAGCTTCGGTTGATTGCAAGACCCAAGTCTGCATATGTATGTATGTACATACGTAATACGAGTACGCATGCATATTGGACGGAATCCCATCAAAAGTTTTCTTATCAGATAAATTCACGTACATATGCATTCTCACCCTCACCACAAACCACACTAATTTATTGAAGTCTGACACTCTGGCCTGAGAACAATGTCAAAGTGGAGGAGTAGTAATTTATAAGGAATGAAATATTTGAACGTCCATGCAAGAAAGGGGGCTATATGGATTTGTAATGTATTTCCCCATTCGTAATAGGACTTTCTCCTCAAAACAGTGGGAGATAGGCAAATTGAACCAAATTCATCCAAGCATTCCAAACCAATAAGCCGATGGCAGCAGCAGTTCAGCCAAGGAAATCGGCTTCTTCAATGAATGCCGATGTCGAACCAGTTGACGATGTGGTCCTCGGATAAACTGTGCTGGGAATTTGTAACTCTGATTCATTTACAGTCCGCACACAACCCCGTTGTTCCTGCTTGGCTAAAGACAAAGACGAAGGGATTTACACTAAGAGTGAAAAATCGATCATGTATAAATTTTGCACAGATTTCCACCCAGAAGAAACAACTTCTTCGCATTATCGGTGCTTACACTAATACCATCACCACCAGCGCAAACTAACTGGACCTCTTCTGCCTCAACTTAGTCAACCTCGAGTTTTTTGGTCGAGTTTTATATAGCAAAATAACGAAATCAGAGCGACATTTTAGCTCGTTTCCCTCCGATGGGAATAGATAACTCCCTTAGATGGGTTTAGTTTTGGATTGCTAGTTTGCTTGTGGTGTGGTATTAACCAGCTTATTGTCTCCCATCCATAGATTTTATATATTCGAGTCGCGTTCACAGCACAAATTGTTGGTTGAAACTCATCTCTAAGCAAAACCACGAACCAACCTCCAAATCCTGACGCAAACTTTGAAACACCTTTAATCTTTGAATCGATTGTAATGAGCAAAGAGTAGGTGATTGGCTTTGAAGTAGATTTTGTGATGGATGGGGGTAAAGAATTAAATTTAATATCGACGCAGCAGAATGGGATGGAAAATGCCGTAACAATCAACGTTATTATGTATGTCTGCTCACTCCTGCTCCTTTGTCTACCAATATTATGTGTATGGATAATGTCGTGAAAGGAGATTATTGTATAAGCAAAGGAACTCCAAGTCATTGTCAGACCTAGTTTCACGTGTAATAGGCTAAGGGTTGATCTTGCAAAATTTCCTTTTAAACAATCAACCACATTTGTCCTCATGAATACATTTGCATTCATTCTCATTTTTAACTTCCAAATCACGTTTCTTTGAAACATTCCTGGGGTTTCGCTATCCGCTTGTTCCGTGACTACGACGTCATAAGACTTTATTCTCGTCTATGCATGTATCGATTCCTTCTGGAATTCAAAGTATTTATGTACATATGTGCGTTGTGTACTGGGATATCCTTAAATTTGCTTTATAATTTTCCGTAATAAGTACAAGTCTTATTCTGTATTTTACAACTGACATTGGAGTCAGTTTGAGGGAAGGTGTCTGAATATTATCAGGGAAAATATGCTGTGTGAAGCATGATAAATATAGAAATATTTAGACGATTAGTGACATATTTTTGCTTCTCTTGATTTAAAATTCAATAGAGTATTTTGCACTATTAGTTTTTTTGTGAAGCAATCCATGCATGTTTGCATGTACACATTTACCAATTGACCCTGTTTCACTTGAGTTCTGCACAAACCAGTCTCGTGTTTCATTGCATGCAAGCAGGATTACAGTGTAAAGTTGGCGAAACTATCGATTCTTGAGAAATGTTGACATGAGACATCGATTTTTATCATAAAGTCAATTGATTGGAATTTGAAGCATGCACTGTGACTGAAATTAAACGTCGTAGTAGAAACTGATTGCGAGTCTCAAAAGTAAGAAATTAAATTAGTGCGTAAATATTTAAATCCTTGTTTGTC
The DNA here is from genome assembly GCF_002217175.1 of Folsomia candida. Lineage (NCBI taxonomy): Eukaryota > Metazoa > Arthropoda > Collembola > Entomobryomorpha > Isotomidae > Folsomia > Folsomia candida. The sequence goes on along the minus strand of NW_019091193.1, from coordinate 19,157,991 downwards.
GTATTAGCAGAGTAATCTATTTATTTATTTTTAACCTCACTGGCGAACATACACAGAAATTAAACAATTTTTTTGGAAACTAATTTTACCTCGCATTCGGAGTTGCTTATTTTCATGATATTTTGAAATACAGCGAGAATAATGGTCAACACGAGTAAACGTTACGTGTTGTGCAAATGATAAAGGCTATAAGTGCATATCTATACTTAGGATTAGGCGAACTATGCGCCTTCTTCCCCGGGAGGGAGAACAGTTTATTATTAATTTATCCTTTTCCTCAGCCCTCACAGCGTAACATGAGCATGAATGTAATGAAATTAGCATCAAAAGACGGCAAGAAGCTTAGCAAAGGTTGGAATATATGAGAATTATGTATCATTTTGAATACTATGGTTCACTTGTTATGTAATTCGTGACATGCTAAAGTAACAGATGGCGTGCCTCATCTAAAATTGACGGTGGTAAGGGGGAAGTGTAAATATGGGCAAGGGTCTTGAGGATGTGTGTGCACTATTTGCTGTCCCCAGGTAGCAAGTGCTGTTGTTGAATTTGCCGAAACTCGTTAGTGACAATACATGTAATTTTCACAATTTAGGATAAACATTTTTGAAGCAAATAATTGGATATTTCGTCGTCAAACACGAGCAAACACCACAAATTGGGTGAAAGCATTAGCATTCAATATCCTCAAATTACAATATCCACAACTGGAATTTTGTTTAGGGGAAAGCATGCACACATAACAAAGTCACCTTCATCCAAGGTTATTTGTACTAGATATTTCCTCCCAAATAGAAAATTGTTAATAAACCCAACGCCTAAGTAAGATTTGAATTAAACTAAATTAAACGGGAACGTTATAATACAAATTATATTTTCCAGGTAGAAAAATAGAGAGCAAAAACAGAGTAAAGAGAAAGTTTTGCACAAAAACACAAGAGATGACAAGAAACGATGGCAAACTTTGAATCTTCGATCCACGGAGCTTTCTCTCCAAACTGATTTACTTCTATCCTTTAAGAAATTATACTCATTTCCTAAATCTGATAAGTTCACTTCGTTGACATGAATTGACGAGTGCGAAGTATATTTGGCCTGACCACGTCTGCACAATTTACTGAAATCTTGCCCTATATCTTCACTCTTCTTCACTGAGGGAGCATATATGTAGAATATAACTAAAAGTTGTCTACCAGGTTAAAAGTGTGAACATGTTTGTCAAATAGATATTTAGTTATCTAAGGTAGTCAATCAACCTTTAGCAGAAACATCAAGCTAATTGAAAATTGGGAGTAGCAATCCCTTTAATGAATTTACGCTGGCCTACGTAAAATCAAAAACCGTGGCAGAAGTCATCAAGCTATAAATTGTTTGCAAACAGCGAGTTACTTACAAGGGAGCTTTTTCCTACAAAGCACCAAGTCTACTAGCGAAACGTGGAGACCGAGATAAGTCCCAGCCAACTTTCCGAGCACATTCCCACAAACCAACCAACAAATAAACCAACAACGTTGCAATAATCTGACGGTATGCTACACGCCACGACGAAGGGAAAACTTTACTTCTGATCTATCTGACACTCATTTCCTCCACAATGAGCATCAGCATCAGACTTCTTAGCCAATTCAGCCAAATTGTGCATCCTGCCGGGCTTTCTCTCTTCTCCTCAAGTCTCGGAAAGTCCTTGTCTAATCTGTCGCCCAGCCAGTCTCTCCCAAAATTTCATTACAGAATACCACCAAAGGAGGCATACATACGCCAGCTTCAGCAGCATCAAGAAACTTTCATGATGTTGTTCACATTTCACGTCCATTCTCAGCAGTATAAAATCCTTCTGGAATACAGGCTGGATGCCGTATATGTCGTAACACTAGGATATTTTGCGAGCTTAGGATTAGTCCAGCAGTTTTGTTGCGGGTCACCTGTAACTGGCTCTCTATTTTACGTACATATTCTGCAGCCTCACCACCAAGTCGTACCTTTGTGCTTTCTCCAACTGAAAATTTAATGAAAGTACTAAATTTAGTTTGGTTATGCGAGGCTGGAGGAGCTTGTCGACAGTGAAGTCACTCCAAACGTCAGAGAGATTGCCATGCAAGAATTAATAAGAGAACTCTGAACTCAAAATCAAAGCACGTGTCCATGCTAATAAAAATTTCATAGTCTTTTTCACCTGATAAGTAGCTCTTGCTGCACATTCAATTACGATAAAATAATCAATACGAAATAGGATAGATTATGTACAAGTGAAGGTAAACATAATACATAATGTCTTAAAAATCTGCAGACACTACACCATATTTAATGTTTGTTTTTTGCAAATTCAATTTATCATCCATTCTAACATTCACTCTGGTTGGTGGGTTAGTGCGAGATAGTGCTACAACGGGGTTACGGAAAGCGTAATGCACATAGCTTTTGCACACATAGAACGTAGGTATACAAGCTACGTAAATGTGAATTTAGGGCGACGGGAGATAAGATGAAAAGATATGTATCCCATCGGACTCGGCAGGAGCTTCCGCACCTGTGCCGTCTTCCACTACTCTTAAAATGATGAATTTCTCCTTGAGGGACAACGAACCTGGGTGAAAAATGATGTTTCGCACTTTGGTAATTCCAAACGGCCCAAAAACCTTGCTCCCAGAGTAACGGGAGATGTATGTGAGTAGGTGACAGAGTGAAGCAGTTTGCCTGCAGTACATTTCAACTTGCAGATAAGAATCAGCAAAGTGAGTGAAGAAACTGGCAGGTGTTTTGCAATGTGAAAGTGTGCATAGCACAAGTTTTTAGTCGCTGGGTATCCCTGCATCTTAAGTACGTCGAGGGAAGTAAGTAATCTTATCTTGAACACAGCCTTGTTCATTAAAAGACAACTTTTTTGCAAGAGATGCGTGTGTCGATGTTACAAAAAAAGAGTAATAGTGACAAAGTAAAATGGAGCATGTAAGGAATGAAGAAAGTCAATAATAATAATGAGCATTTCTGAAAGTGAAAGTTTTGACGTTATGCACGATCACTTTGCATCCCGATCCTGTTTCTACAGTTTGGAAGGATTGACAAAAGATGTGTTTTAACATGTCCTTTACATTCTGCATATCAATACGTATACTTGCTATTTCTTTATTCATTTAGTAACATCCAGTGATTTTGAGTTAACTAACGTTAAAATAAACTTATATATTGCTCAATTTTTATCAATTAATTTGTCATTTCTCCACTGTCTTGCTCCAATTCAGTCCATTTCTTATGGCTCAACCAGACGCAACATATGCTCGTAACCCCTAACACGGGGGCGCAATTAATTACATTTTTCTTCATTTTCCCTTCTTCTGTCCACCGTCTTGCTTGCCGGTCTCACTATGCTTGATGACGGCCAGTCAAAAAACTTGGCTGAGATATGCAGGTGCACATGCAGGGTGTCATTAATTTCCTTTAAGTTAAGAGCTTTTGTCAATCGGCTCTTGTTAGTCAAACGAGAATTGCTTTTTGTAATAATCCTGGAAACTTTGATAAAGATTTATAAAATGAGATAAGCTATCAAATAAGGTGCCGGTCTAAGGAAAACCAGCAACTTGTACGTTGCAATCTATTCCAAAGGGAGTAATCATTTAATTTCCTTGTAATTACGTGCCAATGGTACAAAAACGCATACAAGTAACAATTGATTGAGTACATTATGTGCTATAAAACCAAAAACAGTCTCTTCTCTACATAAATACATGAACCTTGATTTCTCATTGCTCTCTGCACATATAGTAAAAACATAGTAAAAACCATCTCTGTCTTAATTTAGAGTAGTGATACTGAATTGTAATACATTCTTGAACTGAGTCAAAACCTGCACAATTCTCAATGTATTTCAATTCGGAGATCTGGAGATTAGATAATGCCGGCGACGTAATTGATGGATGCCTCAACCTCGTCTCTAATCACATCCAAGCCGAGTTCAACCTTATTGCTCAGCCAGGACTAACTATCCAGGTTACGCAATCCAGGTTGAAATTCTGGCTGCAGCAGAGAGATAGAAAATTCATCCCTGTTGTTTCATCGTTCAGAGCTGAATCTGAATTTTTATTTCTTCTCCTTTCTCCAAGACTCTAATCCAATCCAAGTCATTACCCTCGATGGATACAAATGAAGTTGGAGAAAGCGGGACGATTTCCCCTCCGCTTTCTTGAAGGAATTGAAGGGAGTCTTCGATGCTAAAAACTGCTTGTGCCGACTGCTGCCAGCCTTAAACAAGGATTTCTCGGTTACTTTGAATAATGCATAAACGGCACCCTGAAGCACCGTTAGTTGTAAAAAGTAAAAGGAAACTAACGATCGAGATATACGTTATATGGATGGATGATGTTTCGAAATACATGCTTCAACTAACTTTTAAGGCAACATTTCTTGCATTTCTATTTTCTAGGCTTTTGTGAGCAAGAGGTAAATAGTTGGCATTTGACTATTTGTGAATGTTGTATGTATTGTTCTAGTTGGATTCATGACGCCACAAAAATAGTGACCTCCACTTTCACTCTTTTTATTGCTCAGAGAGAGAAAAGTTTAGAAATATTTATTGTCTGCGCCCGACCAGTAATCCAAAGATTTATAATGTTCAGATTCACTTGCTTAGAACTTGAAAGTATTTGTCGAATAAAAAGGTCTGACAATAACAATGGCGTGGAATACACTAATTTCTTTTTGGGTCTATATCAGTAAGAACACGTCGTGTGTCGTAATGTGTGTGTGTGGTAATATGTGGCACTCGTTTGTTGCAGTGGTAAGCCTAGAAGGAAGCGAAAATACCCCATAATCTTGTTTTCATTCTCACTTTACGCAGAGTCGGATCAAGTATTTATTTACAATTGCGGCTTTTGCAGGAACTTTAGAAAATACTTATCTCCTCGTGGTCCGTGCATAGCTGCGCTCACTTCCTATTTGGAAAAACAACTTTTGGGCTGCTCTGAAACCCGTTCTCAGCTTCGGATGTGACAGAATAATTTTATATGTGGATTAGAGGAGAAAAGGTTGATAGAAAATGGGAAAAGTAATCCGGTATGCACGACAACTTTTCTCATGAAATTACGTTATAAGTGTATAACGACTTTCTTCCTCTCTCCTTCTCCCTCGTCAGCAACTGCAGAGAGCAAGCACAGAAATGGAGGATCAGGATGTATTTTGTACAACTTGCTGCAGAGCTCTAGTGTAGTTGCATTGCAAAGCTATGCATCTGTGTACAGGACCACATTTATTTCGTGGAAGAGAAAGTGATTTATGGATAACATGCCGACTTTTACCACAAATTTCGATAGTCGTCGAGTGTCTTGAGTTTTTATTAAATAAAATAATCTTGATAGTATCTTGACGGATTCTTGATTATGACCGTAGCAAAGTCCAGGGAATGTGAGACCATACTCACGTAAAGAGAGAATGTAATACTACGTAATGATTAAAATCATAATGAAGAGAAGTCTAGACCGGATTACTCAGGGGAACATTTGCCTATGTAGTTTTACTTCTTTTCGTTCGAATTAATATGCATGGTGTCCCCCCTGATTTTTTCAAAGGTCAAAAAGTGTAAATTTTGCCTATTTCAGTGGTTATGAAGATGTCAGATAACCAATTTTGTGCAAATTGCTTTAACTGCCAGCTATGTTATTCCCTTGCATTGTTAATGACGGATTGAGCATTCCACATGGCTTTTGTCTCCATACATGCTGAGGCTGAAGTCTATGATTCATTGAAATGCAGACAATGTTGATTCACGTTACGCTCTTCATAGTTCAAATACAGTTATTGCTATTCAAAGTCAGACAGATTCATTTGTCAACTCAAAGGTGTCGTCCGAACGGTTTATTAAATGTATTGTACGTTTTAATATGCAAATACAACGAACTGTGAATTACAAATTCGTCTTTCCAGTCATTTCCGTTATTTCTAGTCAAACTTTCATTCCTTCGCAGATTACTTTGCCCAAATGATTATTGTAATTCTTGTGAGTCAGAAGAGCTTAGTATTTATTTTTATTTAAATTAAATTGCAGTGTATAAATTGCATATTTTAAATATGGATCGTGTGTTATTTTATGGGTTGACTTTACATTTCTGGCATTTTTTATTATTATGATATGAAACCTTTGCTGAAGAGATTGCCTGATTCCCTACCTCAGGAACAGGGAAAGTGTCTACACATGTTAATAAAGGGAAATGCCATTAAACTTGTGCATCGCATCACAATTCATGATATTTACCAACTTGCCGTGAAGTCTGAAGGCTGCGAAGGTGGTGAAAGTGAAGTGAGGACATAAAACGAAGTCATAATTCAGGATTGGGAATATAAAAGTTCATCGATGTACAGATGAGATTGCTCTAATGCAGACGGATAGCTTGTATGCTTCCCTTCCGCCCCTCCCTTCGCAGAAAGATGGATATGAAGCCACTTTCGTTCTCTCCTTTCTCTCCTGGCTTCAAATGGAGACAGCGATAACCATCCCGTGGTTCTCCTGCTCCTATTTTTAAGAAACTCCACCAAGTAAATTGGGAAATCTACTTATACGTAATCTTCAGTCAATCGAATTAATCTGACAAAGAATGTTTGATTGTTGTTTGATTATTTTGTAATAGTAGTTAATCCTAAGTTAAAATATGCGATGTTCACCAAAATACTTTTATGGAATTATAATTATTTGTGAAAATCAAATCCAAATCCAATTGGTCGTTATCCCATTTTGCATTTTTGGTAATCTCAATTGTCCCAGCAATTCAAAGGTTTGCTGATTGAGTTTCAATTCCTCGTAGTTTGTCTTTCTGCGTTTGTTTTCTATTCTAATATTTAATTGTTCATTAAATTATAATGTGTCTACTCTTCTGCGTCTTAGACGGGATATTTTTATCCTGCAAGTAATTAGAGACAGATTTCAACACGTAGCTGACATAGCTAGAAAGCATATTATGATACCTACAAGGTCGATATAATCGACGCATTTATTTAATGCTTATTAAACCCAAATAGTGACAATTGAATCATTTACTTCACGAGACAGGTATAGACATACCAATATCGACAACATCAATTAATGAGTTACGTAATTCCGTTCGATATTACAGAATCAATCAATCAATTTGGTGACAGTCATGATGCACATAAGTAAATTTCTCCTGTGACAGAATTTTCGCATGAGTTTTATTACGTTATTACTCCATACAGAGTTATTAGCACATCCTTTTCCTTGTAAGGGAATAAATAAGGCTGCTAACCAGAACTTTATTCGTTTTCTTATGTAAGTTTGGTTGACTTGACTGAATGAGTGACATGGCAGTTCTCCACGCTTTCTCTCGCCACCACCAGCATCCAGTTCAATGGACAATAAGGTAGTGGGGCCAAGTATCAAAGGAAGTGTTTGTTGACCCATTGTGTAACTCGACGAGTAACAAAGATAAGCCAAGTCAAGTGAATAATAGGAAATACAAGCAATCTTCTGTCTTTTGATTAGGGATGAGGTTGCCAAAATACATGCTTTCTACCTTTTCCAACGTGCAAAAGGTTCCGTTTGATCCTAACAACCTGAACTCCTGTGCGGTTAGGTGCGCCCTATACCACGTAGTTCTTGGTATTGACTGCAGCAGTCAATACCAAGAACCAACCATTGTGTGTGCGTATGTATGGGATGGATCTCTTGAAACTTTCATTAGTGGAGTGTCTTGTGTGTAAGGACTAAATCATCCTTTCTCCCGATTACTTATTTATCTTATCAACTCATCACATTCTCCTTTTGTTTGGCAGAAGTAATAATTACTCGGTGTTATGGCATTGCTGTTGTAGTGTACTTCATTATTGTACAAAAATAATTTAATAATAGATTTTATGCAATTTCCGATTTCTGCTTTTCTAGAGCTTTATGTCCAGATTTATTTATTGACAAGGCTATTGACCTTTTCTTTTGATAGTTTGTGGGAGTTTCTTTACTATTTATCTGGGATGAGATGAGCAAGCTTTTTACAACATGCATACATATTTGGAGGATGGCTGCGTTGAAGATGAAAGGTTAACTTGTCCTACATATTTGGTGTGGAGAGGAGTGAAGCAAGAGCAGGAGACTTTGGTTAGTAAAGTTAAACTGAATTTAATTTTGTCAGCTCCTGCTGCATGTAATAAAGTGGAGAGAGAAGAGAGATTTTGATTATTCTCCTGGAGAAGACCTCGTTCTGGTCTAGTTGGTTGTTTGATGACCGTTTTCTGTCCTTCACTTTGTTTGTCACTACTCAAGAAATGATGGGAGGACAAGATGAAACGCTCCACACGGAGGAACGGGATTGTTCTACAGTCGGGCTGTCAGTTCTTCTTTTATCAATAGTTTACATAGTCTCGGAAAGTTGCCAACAAAAGCCATCTCATGTTCCACGACGACGAGGAATAATCAATAATCTTGGTTAGGTCTTGTTTGCGTAAAATATTTGTATTAAATCCTTAAGTTACACTTGGGATCAATTGGAGTGAAAAAATGGGGTCATTTCTTGTATGTAGGTGTCGTTAATGGATTAAATTATGAAACCTGGGATGAGTGAATTACATATCTCGCCATGAGAGCGGTGCACTCAGTGTTTTACTTTCCTGACTTCCGAGCTACGTAGATAACATGAACACATGAAATGAAAACAAAGTGATGAACAGTCGAGATTTTCAGTCTCTCTCGTGTCTTAGCATTGATTGCAGCTTTATTCAATTATAAACCGAAAATATTTTTGCCGAAATTCCACACCGACGTAGTTATTTGGTTGTAGTTTAATGTTAGACGTCAACGCCCGTTTCAACATTTCAATCATGAACTCCAAATATTGCGTCCTTACGTGTGAATCATTTCGAGGAAGGGTGATATAAGTATTTTGTGTTTATTTTGGGATAATTGAACGGAATAAATAGGTATATCACTGAATTTTGTTTTCATTTCACCACTCACTCACATGACCCGATAAATGCTTTCTTCATTCCATCACGACGACTGCTTCCCGGAAGAATGGCTGATACATAAGTACGGAAATTCTTCTTATAGGATTACATAGCACAGGCACGTATAGCCTTTGTACATCCCTTCTTCCTCCGAGCTTGAGTCCGTAAATGTGGAGGAGCTTGACTTGAAGCGCACTTTACTTCCCTCAACCTAAAACCTTCAAGTCCCTCTTGTTCTCGTTAGACAGGACAAATGGTAAAAGTGAACTGCACATTTACTCCGACTTACACTTGCTCCACTTCACTTACTCCTTGGCTGGCCGCGTACCAAAACTCGCCCAGTCATGTCCTAATATTAGGTGGTGTAGCATATCTGTCCAAAGTGCAATGTATTTCGTAGACGTTGTCTTATCTGGTGAAAGCAGAAGTCTCTCTTCAGAAACACTTTCGAGTGGAAACTGGAGATGAGTGTGTATCTTCTCAAAGATGGACGAGGGAAGGAAGGCCAGTGGTCTTCGTTAGCCTGCTGAATACATGGATTTGGCAAATGCACAGCTGGCATGAAATGAGCAATAAAAAATAATCAATTTTGAAGAGCATAAATATATACAAAGATTTAGATTACGATTTTTTTGTCCTAGTACATGTACAATTATTACATCCATAACATTGTCTTCACCTTAATTAATTCGTATTTGCTAAATGACATTTTTAAGCAGTAAAAAAGTCAACGTTGTCAATTTAGCAAAGTTGCAGAACGAGGTAAAAGTTTTGGAGAAAACGGTGGCCCGTGTAACAATGTGTGTATGTAGTGAAAGTGGGAAGCAGCACTTCATAACACAACCAACACCATTTCTCCAGTAACACACTTATGTACGTGCATACATATCAGTAGCACATAGGCTCGCACTAACTGACACGCCATAACTTAGGTGGTTAGCCGCGTTCAATACATGGTGTGCTTATGGCTTTCTTATCCAGTGTGGGTTAAGATGGCTATAAATATCGAAAGCAATATGGCAACGAGCTGGAGCTAAGAACATAAATGTGAGTAATGTTGAGTAAAAGCTAATCAGCCTTCGGTATCCCCATGTACACACGTCGTCCTCCCTCCACTCTTGTCTTTCTCCTCGCGTGGTTGGTGTGGACTTTGCCGAGTGGTAGTTATCGGATCGAGTTATGATTGTATCGCTTTCGTTATAAAGGACGTAAAGTTAACGGTACATTAGTTTAAGGGGTGCTTAAGCAGATCGTAAAACCAGTTGGAGAAAGGTATGCGTGTATTTATGAATGTACATTTGTAGCCCTGGCCTGGATCACTGAAATTTGCAGAGCTGAGTTCATTAATATCCTGCAGAGACATAGTCACAACCAACTTTCATTTCAGACATGGTCATAACACGTATGTATCTCCTCATCGTGTGCGATATTATTTTCTATGGCATTTTTTTGCGAACGAAAATGTGGGTCCTTTAAGTAATTTAAAAACTGAAATGCTAACTATATGAATTTTCCTTAATTTGCAGTGATAGGGCACGTCTCGGACGGATCCAATCCTCTGACCAAGAAAGACGCCGGGATCACGTCGATAGCCAAGAGTGATGTCTATTCTAAATCCGTCCCTCCAAATACGAGCACATCATCTTCAGCCACCACTCCCATCGAGCTGAGGGACTCACAGTTCACAAAGCTCGTCCCTTTCAACAACAATGGCAGCCATCTCTCAGCCAACAGCACCTTCAACGTGGACCCCGAAGTGGAAGAAGCTGCCAAAATCCTAGAATTGCAGAGACAGGTGGGTTCAATTACAAATCTCATTTTCAGTGGTAGTTCAATGTCTTTAAAAACATGCATTAAAATTATGAGAAACTGTTGTTCAGTTTCGCGTGAATCGTCAATTGTTAAAAGAACATCAAATCCGTAATCCTAAATAATTCCTTTTCGGAGTAAACCACAAAAAATTAAGGCCGACACGAAATGAAAATATTCTTAAATTTTCAGGGGCTTCCTTGGATTGACAAGGCTGCTTCGCCTAATGTGACTGCCCTTTTAGGGAAAACGGCTTATCTTAATTGCAGAGTTAAGAACCTGGCTGATAAGACTGTAAGTAAAAGATATTTTTCTAGGATTTATTCGGTTTATGACATAATATTTGACAACTTTTGAAGTACTATTAATGTCTACCCTATCTCAATCATCACAAAATCATCAAACTAAAAAAATTCTACAAAAGAAGCAGTTACTACCATGTAGTAGACATTCAGCATAATTATACTCTAACGAAGAGTAGAATGTCTCGTAATTAGACTGTAGAGTAAAAAGTAAAGTTTTTGTTAGTTAATAACTCATGTACGTAACGCAGTGCTGTAGGCAGTAGTGAAAGTTGTTATATAAACAGCCAATTTGGTCGGTTGGTCGGTTGGGTAGTGTAGTGGGGCTGATTTGTGACGAGAAGAATCGAAGAGTTTTCATCTTGTTTCACATCGTTGATTTTCCCAGAAGATATTTGTTGTTCCCATTTTTCCAAACACATAAACTTTATGTTTATCCAGCAAAGAGAAAGCAGAATTTGCAACAGATATTACAATCATGCTGCTCCAATATTTCATCACCCTTAATTTCTCATTTCTCTGTGGATGATACACAAGTATAACTATGATTTGCCTAATTAGTACCTGAAGAAATAATAATAACTCGAGTATAGCTAAACACACAAACGATAGAAACAAGTATTTGGAAAAATTGTGAAATTATGTAAAACCATTATATTTACAAATAAGGGCTAAGCCCACAGGAGAGTGGGACCCAAAAGTAAATTTTCTTATTAATGGGAACTTTGCATGCCACAATGCCATTGACATTTGAAATCAGTTGTTAAGTTGGATTGAGAGGTTTGTCGTGTATGTAATTGATATTTTTGAAATTGTTTTTGTCCACTTTTGCTCACCAAATTATCACTGCAGTGGCAACTATCAATGGTTACCAACTTTTGGGTCAACTATTTGCCATTCGCGTATGTACAATTACTTGAAAAGCACCAACACTATTATTAATTTTGAATCAGGGAGGAACTCATGTAAAACAAGTTTTAACTTTGAAGCTAATAAATAGTTGGGCAGGGATTGGTTAACCAAGCATGACTGCTGCTCACCCACATCATGTTGCAGCCTCTCCCGTAATGCTTTGATCTTCTCATCCGTCTACTTTACCTCTGCAATCAGGCACTGCTCAGTTCATCTTCTCCTTCCTGATTTTAATCTTACACAACCTAAACTTTTCTCTCGGTCAAAAATAAGGAGGTAAATTAATGTGTATTCCATAACCTGGATGTGTATGAAACTCAATCAATGTCAAAAGTCAAGGAAGAAAATCAATTTTGCTCATTCTCTCCTCATACTTGGTTCGTTTTGTTTGTTTGCCGAGTTTTTGTATCAGTTTGCTACATTTAATAAATTAGAAAGACATGCATCGACGAAGCCCAAGGAAGCTGGGCTTGCGGAGTTTTGCGAAGTGAAGAAGGAGAGCGAAATGGAGCATCTCTCTGGAGACCACTTTTGGATGGGTTGGTTAGATGGATGATGTTTATGATAATAATCCATTCTAATGTATTATGCAATACCTGAATCCCTTTATTGTGCTCATGTTTGTGTGTGCTATATTGTGTTACAGCACGATGAAACTAGAAGCACAGGCAAAGTTATTTATTTTTCCACAGGTTTCTACATATCTGTCAGCGTACAGGTATCCGTTCTTTAAATTGCAAATATTTGACTTTCTCCCAAAAACATATTACGTCAAGTTAAGACGCATGTATAATCTAAACATGAGTTATCCCCAAAATTATTCACTATACATATAGTCCATCACCTGTGTGCTGTGCAGTATAAAATAAAAAGTTGTCCACAACGACGACATTAAAATTATTACTCATTCGACGTGAATGTTTAAATGTTTGAATTGTCGTCTTATTAGAGTCAAAGTTGGTGAAGCGAGAGTCAAACTCATGTTTATGGAAATCAGAGGCAGGAGCAGTGGGGGTGGTGCCAGTTCGTTACGTATGCGTTGGCATGAGTTCTCAAAAATGCTGAGTGAGCCTTACGCCATCCGCGACTTCTTTGTCTCATCTCGCTATGTGCCTGCCTATGCAATAAGCTTCTGGTTGGGTGAACTGGTTGATCCCACCGCTGCCCATCTGACAAGACCTTAACCGACTGCGACTATGCAGCATTCAAGGCGAGTTACTGTCAACTGTCTCTCTGATTAAAATGAACTTTTACTTCTCGTACTGCAGGCCCAGATGCCACGTGCGTGTCACTTCTCTCTCTCTCAAGTGTCAACATCCTCGAGTTAATCAACATTTGCACGCAGAATTTATGTGCATCCTTCCATCTCGTTTCTGGAAATGCTTCATTTAAAATATAATTATATACTTTCAATGATCAGAGATATGATTTTTAAGTAACGATGATCTTCAATATATGTACTTAATCATAACTGAGAAGTAAACTTGTCCCTTTGAAACTCATTCCAATAATAGTTAGATATACTTGAAAAAGTTGCTTTCACTGCCTGTAAAATTAAATTAAAGAGTAGGCATACTGAGAAAAATTGGAAGTGTTATTTCTTAAAAAACAGTTCCTCGGCTGCCTCTATGAACTTAAGCCCACCACAGAAAATGTTAATTTGTTGTAACGAAGGCAGGGAAGGCAATGGGAAAGGGAGGGTGGAATTATGGGAGGTCTGACATTTTGAAAATAAACGTCTACAAAGTGTGCCAAGAAATCCCATTCTTTTCCTATGCAACCAGTTTATGGGTTTCCAAATGATGTAAAGTTCAATGTCTATCTTGTACGTGCATGGCTCCGCAATTCTTGATGATGAAGTTGATAAGAACGAGTCTTCAATGTCAATGAACAAATTCGTTTCAAGTTTGCCTTCTTTCATCCAAGTTGAGTGAAGACATTCATCGTTTGCTTTGCTCTGCTCCACTTTATTGGACGTGATACTTGATACTTTCTCCTTAATCGATCTCATTACAGTGAGTCAGCATTTGTTGGACTCAAAATCTTCCTCGAGTTCCCCTTCGACAGAAACTGGAGAGGAATTAGAGTTTCCAGCCCAACACGACTCAGGAACTACAATCCATTCCTGCACACATCCAGTGTATGACTACAAAGAAGAATTACAAAATTAAGCCTAATTTCGGATAAGTCTGAATCGACCACTCCCTTTCTCCAAGCTCATTTGGGATTGTGATTTCGCATCGCATTAATTTTGTCCTTTTAATTTGTCTTTTAATTTATCTTGGTCCTTGTCTCCTCGCTAACATGGAACATGGAAGCGACGTTCCGTTCAAAAAGCCAGATTCTTCCACCCATAATAGCTGGAGAAAGTTCCCTATTTGAGAAGACAGCTCAGTAATCTAGTCAGAGGTTGATACGCTAAGCTCAATGCAGAAAACTTATTAGCAACGTAACACGTGTTTAGATTTTGTCAAAAGATTCTTATTCCGGTCTATTTATTACATGTTCAGTTCCATTGGATTTTCAGACACGTCAACCAACATTAAGATTTTGCATGCACAAAATATTTATAAGCAGTAAGGTATCTATCTATCTACGTGCAGACTACTAAATATATAAATAAATAGTCATTGCCAAAGTCCACGTCGGTTGCAGTGGGCCAAGAAGAAAGGCTGATGCCGAATATAAAAAACACGTGTCAAAGTAATTTATCAGCCGTCTCACAGAACTAATTTCTTGGTAATGAGTCAGTCAAGCGTGGGGAAGGAAATTGCTCTTTATTTGCTGCACAGAGCTGGGACTCGCCTTCCTAAGATAAATTAGTAATTAGTACACGACTCATTACTTTGGATAAATAATCATTTAACCATATTACTTGCCTGCTGTTTGTCCTGCTTTGATCCACGTCTCGATTTAGTTTAGACGAAACATTGCAGAATTTCTTACAGCACAATGCTCCTCACTTTCTCCAGCTTTCTCCTGCCCTTCAATTTTGCTAAGAACTAGCTCAAGTATAAACATTTATGAAAGGAGCTACATACATCCTTGTGAAATAGAAATATTGAACTGTTTTGGACTGCTTTTAAGGGAAGAAGAAACCGAGCATATTTTATAATTAATTATAATATAGATATTAATTACTGGGTGAACACTTTGTGCTGTACAACTCAACCACGCATTGTTGGAGAAGCCCTTCATTTCATCACTCGATCAACTTCAATCATGAGACTCATAATTGATAATGCCTTATTCCATATGTGCCATGTCATGCCAACTTAATGGATTCTCTTCCGAATAATGACGCTTAACAGGCGATACAACACAGAATAACCTATGCGCGTCTACCCAATCAGGATAAGGTTTCCTTGCAGGAAGTTATAATGCGCTTATACAAGTCTGATCCTAGTTCTGAGTTTGGTTCTGGATTGTAATTGATGGATACTTGACATGCGGTGAAAGCAAATAACAAACATGAATCAGAGAAAATAGATAAACCCATTACGAACAAAGACGAGCGGAAATTGAGAGAGGGAAATGAATACTTTTTCTGCCACGGAAGAGAAAAAATAATATGACATCTTGGAATAATAATAGCACAAATACTTGATGGATGGATTGTTGTTGTTGTCGTGGCTGTCGTCATTTCCAGGATGAAACCATTGACCCTCTGGCAGTTCTGCAAACATGTTGTTGGTTTAGTGAAAACCAATGTTTGACTTTTAGATCACGACTTCATGCTTGTTCAACGTGGATTGGTCGAACATTTTGTTGGTCTGTAAAAATAGTGGGGTTTGGTATGAAATAAATGACCTAGATTGGATTTCGCAGATAAGGGCATAGATTGGGGCTCGTCAGAATGGTTAAATAAGTTGACTATTCTGCTGTGCCCTTTGTTGTCGTGTGAAAGAAGGAAGTTTGTTTAGCGGAGGTGTCGTGCATGCATATATCCTCGTGAGCAGAGTCGTGCTTTGTTGTCGTGGTGGTGGTGGTTTGGGTGAAAGTCGGAGCCAATTGATTTGGATTGGCCACAAGAGGAGGAGGAAGTGTGAAAGGGTAGAATGCATGTGTGTGGCATGGCCTATATGCTCCTGCTGCCTGCTGTGTCGCCTTCTTTTCCTCAGACGAAATCGATCTCCTTGAACTACTGATTGATTGAAAGATCCGGATTCCAGAATTCCTCAAGTTCAGTTGAAAGAGAAAATTGGGACAGCGAAAGTCAACAGTGGGAAAGTAAGTTGATGATGGAAATTCTTCTTAGGTCCTTAGAGCATCAATATATTAACCGTATTGTTAGATTCACACTCTATACACTTACTACACACACTCCATTCACAAGGTAACACCAATTTCCTTCCCTTCATGGACAATATGTAGGTATGTATAGTCATTTCTTATTTGCTGATTTTTTTCATACATTAATTTCTCGCGTGAATGGATTTTTGCTTTCTCTTTGAATAAGTAACATCCGATACACCAGTATTCATGTGTTACAAATTATCAATGTCATGAAATATTCAAGCACGAAGATGCTACCCCTTCATCATTTTCTCCTTCTTTGCTGATTATCTGCAGACGACAAATTCGCTCGCGGTAGAAAGCGACTGACACATCGGTGAATCATTCCGTTCCAAATGGTGTACACAAACACAGCGTATGTATCTACACGATAACTACTTGATTAAGTTGGTACTAATAATCATCCATAAAACTGAGCATCATTCCGCAGTTTTACTCCCCGTAACCCCGCAACCTTTGCTCAGTTATATAACACTTTTTTTGCAACAAAATACAGTTATCCTCTGCACGAGGCGAGCAGCGTGCTTCCTTCAACTTGACTAAATCCTGGAGGTTTTTCACGTCCTGCGAAATACCTCCTCTTCCTCCTCCATTGAATTACAATTGGATTGGATTGGTTTGGGGTTGCGCGTCCTTCTTTCACTCGTGGCGAGAGCGGAACGGCTGGAGTGTGATTTGATGTTTTCTCACACTTCTCCGGAAAACCTACACAGTTTCATGCATCCGCCACCACACGTACCTCGGAAGAAGGAATACAACACCAGCATCACAACGCCAGCACGGGACCTCATCTTTCCGCAAAAGGCTGTTTGATCCTAAGGAATAGAGAAAGCCCGGCCGAGTGGACAGTTCAAACCCACACATGGACAGCCTGGCTAATAGAATTTGATTGCATGGTCTCTCCTTCATCAGCCCAACTCAGCAGAATTACTTCTTGCCCGGCTGATATCCATCATGACATTTTATTTTCAACGTAACACTTGGCCTGTGTATACGTAGGCGCATTAGGTGGCTGTGTATCTAGTTTGGTTGGAGCCTGTGCTGATATTCGATGTATACCTGCGCCCATTACGGCTCCCATCTCAGCAATGAACATTACGTACAGTGTGAAATGGGAATGATAAATTCAATTGTAGTTTTTGCCAACAAATCTTCTTTTCTCGCATCCGCTGTATCGGCCGAGTTATTGGTTGGCTGGATCCAATGAAATAGATTGCGAGAAATATTGCCAAGATCTGAAATGCGATTGGAAAGAATATTTGAAGCAGATGCAATGCAGATATGATTTTCCATTTTATTTCTGACGAGAGGACTGAGATCCAGAGTGTGCGGTTCCATGGTGGAGAGAATTACAAAATGCCCATGAATTGCGGCTCATTGTTAGGTAGAGGCGGAGGAGGAGGAATGAAATGGTTTCCCTGCAGATAAGCCGCACTTTGTCGAAATGGAGTATTCGATGGATAATTCGATTACCATCTTTCTCTTTTGGTTGTCTACCTTGCCTCATGTATCACTGCATGTGACAAGTCTTGCTTTTGGCTGGCTGGCTGCTGGTTACATTACCGTGTTGCTCGAGTGCTCGGTGGGCCAAAGTGAATGTAAAACAGGGATTTGTTTCTGTACTGACAGCTTTATGCACGTATTTATATTGGCATAATTTGCTTAAAAGGCCGTCAATATTTATTCAGATTGAAATAATATAAAGTTTAAAGTGGGAGTACAACCAAATTTTCCATGAGTCCATGCACAGGAAAAGGACTCGATCTGACGTGAGGAGAGCGTGGGAAGAGGAAAGTGGAGGAAGTTATCAGTTTTGTGAACAAGTTTGATTTAACATTGGACTTTTCAGTCGGAGGTTAGAACTCCCAAAGGTTGCAAGAACCAAAAACTTTGGCAATATCGATTTAACACTTGTCTTTCCTAGCCGCAAAAGTTTGCTCAAATCAAAAATTCAAATTTGAGCAGCGTTCACTTTCAGCCGTTACAAAGTTTACGCTTTTTTCCACATGAACTACACTCATATGATGACCGGGGAGGCGAAAGTAAAACTTTTTGTATCGTTAAAAGCGTAATTATCATTTTATTTTCATTGGGGAGATGAAATTTTGAAAAATTATTCATTATAAATATTCCAGTGCTTATTTTTTGCCCTAAATTTGGATAAGGAGAAGAAAATTTAATTATTTTTGTTAAAAGTTCAAATTAGTGTTTTTCAATTAATTTATTGCATGAAATGTTTAATTCAACAGAGTTAAGTATGACTTGTCTTTCCATTATTTTCGCATGTAATATGTATGTATTGTGAAATTTGTCCATAATTCACACTGTTGAGACTGACAGTGCAACTCTTAAAAGCAGGGTATTCCGACCTGGGTTTTAATGGGTTGGGTTTTATTGGGTTTTAATGGGTTTTAATGGGTTGTAAATGAATAAAACCCACTGGGTTTTACCATGTTAAGTGGGTTTTATTTGGGTTTTAATGGGTTTTATTGGGTTTTAATTGAGTTTTACCTTAAAACTAAATTCTAAAAGTTAAATACATCTCCTATACGTTAGAAGACGTTATCTCAATTCATTCTAAAGCAGTTTATTTCATTACTATTCTAGTATATTATAATTCGGAACAAATCAACAATTGACTCCATCCTTTAGCATCACAGAATTCAAGTGTTATAAAACAAAAATAATTTGAGAATAGATACAAATTCCGAATTATTTTTGTTAAGTTATTACTTAAAACTAATAAAACCCATTAAAACCCAAATAAAACCCAATTAACATGGTAAAACCCATTAAAACCCATGGGTTTTATAATTCTTGATTAAAACCCTGGGTTTTTCCGAACCCTGCTTAAAAGGTCAGCTCATGAAGTATACGATGTTTTTGGCTGCAGGGAACCAGCTATGCACTTCAATGGCTGTCATAAATGTGGCAAATGAGTATTTTATTTGACAGACAAGGGTCAAAAGATGTCGAGAGTCTGACTGTCTCCTTCGACCCACCCGGAGATTCTTTCTCCCCGATCCAACTCATTAAATCGACCTGCATGTCCTCCTCTCCAGCCGTGATAAGCTGACGTGACATGGCGTAACAAGACGCACGGTGGGCGAAAGACAATAGGAATTTGTAACTAGGATGACGATCGTGCAGCGTTCCCCTAACGACTAAAAGACCAGTCCACGAAATTTTTCAGCAATGCTGAGATCGGGGATTCGGAATTGCTAAACAATTTTAGCAATCTGACTCGGCAACCGCAACGACGATATAAGCGAGAACTGATATAATGCGACAGTGCACATAAATCCTCAAACTTATTGGAAACGAGCTGCCATTCACAGATAACGCATTATTGTACCTTCCATACATTGTCCTAACATTAATCTTCAATTACGTAAAGTTGATTAGCTCCTAGTAAGTAAGATTAGTGCCATGAGTTACGTATGGAAATGGCGCTTACATACGTATGGATGAGCTTAAATTAAATCTCGGAGCAGAGCCTTCAATACATTTTGTATGTTGAATACTCTAGAATTGTCGAGGAAAGGTGAATAAGTAGGTTTTAAAACTGGGAAAGGAATAAAACTGTGTTGGAATGGAAACGCTGGTTATTTTCCTCGTGGGAATGTTTATTACATGAAAGTCAGTGACAAAGGAGAGTTTTATAATCACGTCTAAAACTTTTAGTATTTCGTAAAAATTACGACCGTGTGTTACAAATTACGCATTTCATTCACTTTCTCGCCCCTGGTGGACTGTGCAATATAACTTCAACGTTGATCATAATAATCTCCCTACGACACGCGTCAGCCTGGTCTTGGTTTCACTTTGTCTATTCTGGTGGAGAAAGTTATGAAGCCCAATAGGACGTTGTCCTCCACTACAAACCGGCAGTTCGTGACGTTCATAATTTTGAATGCACTTCATGTGCACAAATATCTTACAGAAGCTTTCCATTATCTATTTTAACTAAACTCATTAATCTCTTCGTCATCCCTGCATGTCGCACACACATCTTGTGTTGATACGGTGTGGAGCCTTGTCGTGGGAGAGCCTACCCGCAGGAGTGAGGAGTGCGTCGCCGTTCATGATATGCGAGCATGGGCAGCCATCCATGGAGGGAATGACACCAACTCCCTGAAATTAACGAGTTTTGCTTTAATTATTAGTACAACGAACCACTTGGCTTGGTATCTTCTTGTGGATGCTTGATTCAGCTTTTCCCTGGATCATCACAGAGCTGATGTTGGTGGGCTTGTAATTTTATGAATTTCATGCAAACACTAATTCAAACTTGTGCTCATCTCATCACTTCTCGCAATGCCATCTGATGCTCGGAGAAAGGCTGTGGGAAAGAGTGCCAGGCAGGCAGCTAGCCAGCCAGCAGCGATGAATGCAATGCACCACTTCTGCCTGAGAAAGTTTGCAGCGTGCCTCCATGTTTTATGTATGACGAAATGAAGTTTTGTATGAATAGTGAGATTCGTTGTCTCTGTTGTGCTCTCACTTTTAATAATATGAGAGCACAAGCAGCGGAACTGGAATCTCTCAAGTTGAGGGTGGGTGGGATCATGGCATGTAGCCGTATGTGCATGTAAGCACAATGTTATGTACATATGTACGATGGTAGCTTCTCCGCTCCACCATACATAGAACAGAATGTGTCCACTATTCGGAATGATGTTGATGTTGATGATGACTTCACTTTACCGATTACATGCATCGTTTGTTTCGTAACTTCCATCCATTACCCACCCTCCCAGAGAGGAGTTGTTCAAGCCAAAATTCCAGTTGCATTCGATCCTACCCTTTCCACAGAGAAAGTGAATGCTCTGAGCATTTTTTTGAATGGATCAATGTCACAAACGAGTATGTAGCTGTTCAGGCTGCGGCATGCATACCTCATTCGTGAAATGAAACCAGGCAGAAATTGCTGGCTTAGAATAATTATGACCTGAAGTGATTTTTTTTTACAAAGTATTACTTTTCAAAGCAAATTTTTTCACTCTGTATGTATCTTTATATCTTTAACTTTGCGACTACAGTAATGCATACATTAATATGCTAAGTGGCATATATTTTTCTGATTAAATCCAAGAAACTGTATGGGAACTGTAGTTACGTGAGTTAGAGTACTTACAACTCAAAATTGGTTAAGATGAGAGAGAGAGGAAACTATATATGAGTTTCGTAACTAAATGGGTCTACGAAACAATGCTACCGTTATGAAAGAATGGCACAGATATTTGTAGAGAGAATCGCCGAGTATATCTTCTCAAATGCCTTGAAAATCAGCTTTATTTGTGTAACAGCGATGGAAATGGAAAGAATCACATTTAATGCATCGTAATTTAATATTTAAACAATGTGACTACGGT
Organism: Folsomia candida; assembly: GCF_002217175.1. Lineage (NCBI taxonomy): Eukaryota > Metazoa > Arthropoda > Collembola > Entomobryomorpha > Isotomidae > Folsomia > Folsomia candida. Next base: position 19,136,360 of record NW_019091193.1, on the reverse strand, counting down.
AACTGTTCTGTTGAGGCGTTTGTGTCAATTATTTCTCATATACTTTTCAGCAAGAAGACCTGGAAATGACTCAATGTTGATTGTATGGTTCTCATGTTACTACATTCTCATGTATGGTTTACATCGGTTCGATAGTCGCCCTTTCCTTCCTGTGACTGCATTTCTTGTATCTTTTCTGTAAAATGGGAAGAGCCAGCCCACGCAGGTCTTGTTAAATTTTGGTCAAGACCTTTCTGCTCAACTTTTTCCGGATGGCCTATGTATATGTATATGGCATCTTTTTGGCCCGTTTCTTGCCATTCCCATTCCACAATTTGCTCATTCGATGTCGTAATTCAAGGTGCTCATTTGATTGGAAAATTGGGAATGGGATACGTTTCATGAATTCAAAGTGGTTGATTTCGCACTAAACTGTTTCACTTGTTTCTTCTTGAAACCAGACCATCTACACATTCAGTATTTATTGAATCTCTGAGTTTACCCAAACCCAACGGACAAGTCGGTGTGCGTATTTGGAGCCACAACTTTTTCCAAGAAATAAAGGGAGGCTATTAAAGTCGTAAATAGAATTGTAGTTTATGATAAAAACAGCCAGAATGCTGCGAATAAGCATTTTATAAGGGATTTAAACATTTCCCGCGTTAATCTGTATTTCTAATTCAACTACTTACGATTAGTTTATTCAACTTCCGCTATCAATATTTATTTATGTAGTTTAGGTAAACTATGTACAAGCATTCTTCGTGCTAAGTAATTGTATTCTGTGTAATTTACTTATACTGCTAAGTTTTCTGACCTAATAATTATGAGATTATAACGCTGGATACAGTTCACAATAGTGTTTCACTTTCTTGTAGTTTATCACTAACTAAAAAACTAATAAAACATGATAATGTAGATTCACTGTACATGTGAATATAGGAATGTGCATATTTCCTTACTTGGGATGAACGTACATGTAACCTCATTTCATATTCAAGGGGAAAGGTGTAGTTAACTTTGTACGTGTTTTGTTTATCTCGAAATGTTTCTTATTCGTAGTTTTGAAGCTAAAATGAAAAGGGGAGAAATATCATACTTCATGCAATGCTAGGTTGTAAAATAAAGTCATATAAAAAAAGTATGGGTATCGATCTGTACATCCAAGTATTACTAAATTTAGCTTCACCATGAAACTTTCGTAGGAGTGATGGGATCTTAAGATAAGAAATCATCGAATGTATGCATGTCATGATAAATTGTAGTATGCTAAAAAAACGAATATATAGGTCATGCATATCAAGATTATGCAAGTATCGTAACAAAATTTGTCTTGTAACTTGCAGTTGTCGTGGGTGCGTCATAGAGATATCCACTTGCTTACAGTTGGTGAGTTATTTCACAATTTTCTTATATTTTCTAAACCACTCATACCGCTCGGAGGAAATAGCCATGGTCAAAGTCGATGTTTTTTTATGAATGCTTAATTTGTTGGTACCAAATTCAATTTATAAATCACAAAATGAATTCCAATGTCTTCACCGGATGTTAAAATCATCTTGCTTCCAATTGTAGTATACAATTTGCTTTTACATAATATTGGACACGCTAAAATGAAGTTTCCTTCATAGGACGTTACACTTACACTACGGACCAACGATTTCGTTCCATTCACACGCCGCACACCGATGAATGGACATTACAAATTAGATATCCCCAGGTAAGTCAATACAGAAATATATCAAGAATAAATCAAATCAGTTGGTATATGAAGGCTCTGCATTGAAGCCCTGTTAAAAGCTATGTAAATTTGTTAGTAAATAAGTACATAAACTGAAGAATAATGTGTTTTTTCCTCATCTAGCTACGGGACAAAGGGATTTACGAATGTCAGGTATAATTAATTTTATTATCTTTCATGAAATTATCACTTTTCCAAAACAGAAACTGTTAAGACTTTTTAGCGTGTTTCTTTAATTAAGTATGTTCGTTTTACACATTGCGTACTAATTTTCGCATCAATAAAAATGCGCTTTCACTATGCTAACTATAACGCGATTCTTAAAATTGGTTGTAAGTTTTAAAATTCTCATTCTTTGTTGACTTGTTGCTTGACAGCAAAGATGTATGATGGAATTTTTATTTACAAAAATTCTTTCATATTGAGAACCAATTTTTTTATTGGTGCAAAAATTAGGGACAACCAAACTCTAATGATGGTCAAATTAAATTCTGAAGTCTCTTTTTTTCGATATTTCGTATAGTTTGAGCAAAACTTTTATATATTTTCAAGTGTAAGTGTAAAATTTTGTATTATGTATGTGATAATTTGTTTTCATTGCCAAGGTATCTGCAACGCCTACCCAGAGACATTTTATTCACCTCACTGTTGTCGGTAAGTCTTGCATTTATTTTTACTTCATCCAAGTCTTAAAATCGAGCATATAAGTTTTGTTTCTCAATACGTGACGCAAACTAGCACTTATAAGTTTATAAAAGAATACGTACTTTCTAAAACGCTTACTAAAAATGAGTTGCATAAGCAGTGCATTTGTTCATATGAAGAGGTTGGGTTGGGTTCAATCCAGTGCAACACAATACAAACTTTCGGTACATTTTTCATTCAATCTGAGAAATATGCTGTTCATAAAATCCTATGCTTCTGAATGAGTTGATAACATGAGGATAATTTCATATACCTATCGAGCGAAACAAAAAATGGCCCTTTATTTAGTTAAATCCATTCATTGTGGGAAACTTGAATAGCTCAAAACTGCTACACAGTTGCAATTATTGCTTTGTTGAGAGAACAGACTTGTGCCATAGTGGTTGCATTACACCATTCAAAGCATCAAGCACAACAGTGTCTGTCACTTGTTCCGATTACATTATGTATAACGACATGGTTGTCTAACTGATGTGAATGTGTCATGAATGGAGCTAAATACATACATAAACATTAAATCAACGCATTGGATTGGATTTATGGCCAAATAAACACCCAACTAAACCTAATGCACCAAACGGAATCTGCTTTCCTACTAGTTACACAATAGGAGCGCACCAATCTCTTGTACCGTGTAGCTAAACGTATTGTACAGATTTTGTATAATCACACAAATCCAAAGTATTTCATTACACCAGAAATGTATGTTTGTTACTAAATTTCCAACATACTTAATTTCAAGATTTTATGGTCGATGGCAAATCAATAGCTAAAATTACTATCTTTATATTCTCAAACATTCTCAGTTTTGGAAGTTGTATGTCGTCTGGAAATTGAGATTACCTACTTGTTTTATGCATATGTAAAAGAGCAAATGTGAGAATTTCCACTCTGCGAAAACAGTGGAACCATGAGAGGCAGTGAAAGTGTGTCAAAGTCAAACCTGCCTGTAACTCACCAAAGTAAGAGTACCCCGGTCATTTTTGTCCAAACAAGTTTGTAACTGTAAGGAAAATACCAAGGACCTTAAATATAACATGGCAGCTCTCTGGTATAAATATCTACTTATACACGTACATGGTTCCTTTCTTCATTCACTAATCGCGGCCTCCTAATTCTGGAGAAACTCCAGGGCTTCACTTCTGAAGGGTAGAAAGCCCATGTTTTTTTTGGTACATACATCGCGTGACAAAGTTCAATTATCATAATTTTCTCACAGAGGTGGTCTCCTCACTCGAAAACGGCAGCAAATTCACGCAATGCCACACCAGAATGCTGCAGTTGAAATGAAACTATGTGGTGTTGTGGTATGTTAGCATTCTCTGAATATATATCGAAATTGATTTGTCCGTTGATTTTTATTGTCTGTCTGTTTTATTCCAATTTGTTCTCGGCGAGAAATAATCTCCGCGCTGTCATCACGATGGATTAGCCTGACTCGCTTTCTCCATGGCATGACTCGCTTTCACTCTTTATCTTTCCTTTAAAAATAACTCAGTCGAAATATTTATTTATTTCAACCCAAACCGTTTGTGCTGCTGAATTACATATTCATTTGAGTGTATTAATTTATGTACATATGTCAACATACATTTATACTTTCTCTCATGATCCACAGATGAAAAATAACAGATGTATAAAGTGCAAAATAAAAGTGCTCGTATAAACGATTACTACTAAATATTAGGCTACAGGGCATAATTCTTACAATCACTAAAGTTTGGCAGTCAAGGTCAACGGATAATAAATAACGGAGTCAAGTTTTACTCGAGTGGAAGTGAAATGTTGTTGTGGAGCGTGGTTTATTTATGCGAATAGTATGAAACAGAGTCAGGTATGCAGATGGGGAGATGGGCATTAAGAGCACTACATGGTTCAATAGGGATTACTTGTAAAATATTCACGGCACTACCCAATTCATAACTGAATGTGGTGGCATCCCCACCACCGCCACCACCACACCACGTGTGCCTCTCATATCTCCTGCTCATCATCAGAATGATTCCCACGTTCGGCATAATTCTTTGCTTTCACCCAGTTTCTTCTCCTGCCGGCTCCTGCTCACCGATGGATGATGGCTCATGAAGGAAGTCATCCGCGTCCCTGCAATTTGTTTACTGCTCCTCGTGGTTTACAAGAGTGACAAGAAACCAAGAAGTGAGTAAATTTGAGGAGAGAAGTTAAGCTGTAAACCCCATCCATGTATAAATAAAGTAAAGATGGATCTCCAGAGAGGAAAGAGGCTTAGACACGGAATTAGAATAAACTTGTTTCGGAAGACAAGACAGACAAGTTATTTACGGATGGATGGTTGTGCACTAAACCAAACCGTGCTTGGTTTAAGGGGAGAAAAGGCAGCAGCAGCACAGTAGGACCTCACTGCTTACGACGACTACTTACTGCTCGGGTTGAGCTGCGAGTGCTACTGGATGTAAATGTGGATCATAAAGTAGTCAAAAGGGAGGATGTATTAAGCCATGAATCGTAGGAAAACATAACACAACATTCACTCCCTCCATAATATTCCAGACCAACAACAACAAAATTTAATGCAGTGGTGGAGCAGCAATTTGGTTGTTTTCACAAAGGTCAATTGTGTAATGTCAAATGAAGAACATAAATCTTAAACCGCATCTTTTTTCACCCCTTTTTTATCGGAGATCATTTCTTGCCTAATTCTGCAGCTAAATTTCCTGGTGCAATTCAAGTGGAACAGGATACTTATTTCAACGTTTAAAAGTTTTCTCTTTTTCCTTGGAATTATGAGCATCGAAAAGAAAGTTGATCAAATCGCAAGTATTCTTTGTATCATGTTTCAGATTATTTTTTCAGGGATACCTTTATTTAATATTTGACAAAGACTAAATTCATTTTGAATAATCCTTCAACAGTCCGTGCACTTTTTTTTACCTTTATTAGTATTAGAATTGCGTAAAGTTACGCTTTGCTCATGGATCTGGGTAATAATCAGGCCGTTGATATATTTACGTCGTTCACGACCATGTCATGCTGTGGTGATCCGCTGACGAGAAATGACATGACGAGGATTGACAAACACAGGAGATTAAATGAAAAATCCGGAAGTAAGGTTTCCTGCATGAGGAGAGAGACAGAGTTAGTTCCATTCAAAGCATGCTCCCGGTTTAATCTTCCTGACTCTTTCTGCCGGATTCAGTTATTTTCAATTTGACAGGAAATTCCGCCTTATAGGCCGTGATATGGATATGCATTCAGTTTTCATTGGCTTTGCCACATTTACGATATGTGTATGTACGGAAACATACATATATGCAACATCATTGTACATCAAATTATTTTCTTGTGGGGATTGATCAACCCGCGCATGCAGAAAGCATGTTCATTGTTTCATTACATTAGGAACATACAATTAGCCGGAATGGGCAATGTTTTACTTTCTCTTTTAGAACAAACTGCCAAGGGCTTTTTTGCGAATCAGTTTTAATTGTCAGTAATCCCTGAATCAGACGAGTCCGAATCACTGAATTTCCTCCTCATCTTTATTCTTGCCATTCCACTTTAATTGGCAATAAAGCTTGTGTAAATAGTGCAGAAACAAATGAGAAAGGACTCGGAATAACTAGGTGCAGATGAGTGTGTGCGATCCGTCCTTTCATTAATTGGGGAAGAGAGTGCGAGTAAGATTGGGCTTGATTCCCATTAAATTTTACAACGTCATGTAGTTCTGATGGAAGCGAGAGAGTGAGTGTTAAATAAACTGTCGTCTCGCTGACATGTCTTCCACCAGATTGGAGCCGGATAAATTGGATTGCGTATGATGCAACATAAATAAAATAATGTCATTACTTGTAGTGACTTTCTCCCGTTATGCAGCCTCTCCTCACTCCACTTGCGCATTGTCTCCAATGAGGTGTTGGTCTATATTACAGCACAAGTCAGTGGCCCAAAACCCAGCGCTAATGCCATGTCTGGCCTGCTTGTTTGTACTACGACTACATTTGCTGTATTCATCCGAAATACAGCACTACTCCTGATTTGTGTCATGTCATCATAATTCCAACCAGTGGATATATAACTCGGCGAGTAATCCAAATCCCTACCTCTTGGCCAACTTTCTATTGCTGAGTTGCATATATTTGCATGTGTTTGAATATTCAATATTGGATTAAATTGAGAAAGCCTACTTCAGAGTCACTCTCAGGATTAAATATTGAATCGGCTCGTCAATATTATTAATTCCACGACAGCGAATTTACAGGTGTTTTCACCTGATACGACAAAACCTCCTAAGATATTTGAGAGTTATTACTTAAGCTATACTTGCAGTTAGAGCTACATTACTTAATGTCTGTGTAAATGGGATGAGCTACCCGTTGAGTTCTGAATGAGAGGGGATTTATCACTAGGCACAAAGGTCAAAGTTCTGCAGTTTCCCAAACGAGGAGAGGGAGAGTTGTTCTGAATTATTAAAGATGCGACGTGTTGGGGCTTTTTATTGTGTAGTTGAGGAGAGGTGTTGTCTCATTCATTCCATCCATCATGGGACTGCTTGACATTGTAACGTACCTCCAGTTTTGTATAAATATGCACGTCAACGCCACGGAACACTGTGTGTATGTAGCCATTCTCATGATTTGACTCATCATCACCTTCTCTCTTGCTGACAGAATAAGGATAAGTTACGTGTGTACGGTACGTGGAAGCACTTTGCTGGAGCCAGAGGGCTTGAGACGACTGGATGGAAATTGGCACACATTTATATAATTCTGCTTCATCGCCATTTTCACTCTTCAGCAAATTTGCCAGTATCATGTCCTGAAGGCGTGGAAAGGGGCTCAACATTTTACTTAAGTAATTTCAGCTCGTTTACCATTTCTCATTCAGTCAAATCTTGTCATAAACAACTTAGTGCGATAATGATATTTGATCCTTCTGTTCCACTCAGAATGCCATTCTCTCAACTCAACAACAATCCTGAGCAACTATAAACGGCTCAAATCTTGTCGAAATTTCAAAATTAAGTAAATTATATATAGTTCGTTCGCACTTGACAAGACGGCCCAGCGTCTGAAGTGCCATTTAGAATAATGTAATTAACATTAAGCACTTATACCTGTATCTGAGGCCATTGCGATCACTTCCAAAGAATTAATGTGCACATTACATAATGAGTCTGGAAAATTTGGATATTATTCCGAGCATTATTACAACAATATCGAATGACAAGATAAAAGGCGGACTGCATTGAGTGAGATTGTTGGATTATTCTGCTATACGCACGTATAAATATATGTATGCTTTGGTACATAGAGTTTTGCACTTTGGTTTTACTGCGAACCTTTCTTTCCCCTGAACCCATTTTCCTAAAGGAGTTTCAGGTGTAGGTGAGTTGAAAGCTTCAAGTCCACGGGTTGTGGACATCCATTTCTCGAATGGATTTTTATCCCGAGCTGTCCTCCCGCAGAGGAAAGTCATCCTTCTTAATGTCCTTTTTTCAATCTGATGTGATGGGATTCTTCTGTTCCTGTCCCAAACTTGAGCTCACTCCTTTGAGTAGTGGAAAATCAGACCACATGGACAAGTCTGGGAGTTTGAAAAGGGAGGACAGATAAACGTAAAGACAAGAACACAGCCAGAATAATCATCGAATTCGAAACGAAACCAATTTTATTTAAGTCGGGTTAAAATATTAAACCTGCTTCGACTTGCCTTAAGCAAACTCTGCCTATAATTCGCATTTGCAGTACGCAAGAGAGGTGACTTGTTCCAATCCTACTACTGCGATATCCCCCGTTTCGCATAGCCCCGATATCGCAACTCGTCTAACTGCCTCCGACAGAAGAGTGAGCAAAGTAAGTAAGTGAAATCGAAATTGGCCCGATTGAATTTTGTTCAGTTCAAGGTGTCTCTTAACCTAGAGAACCGCAGGGTCTGCAGCAGAAACAGGGCAGAAAATGTATTAGGTAACCAGATTGATAGCTTATCGTTAACTTTATTGCGTTCCTCAGAAAAAGATGAACATGATATTTTTCAAACGGGTTTTCAGATCAATTGTTGTGTGAGCTAGTAATAGGCGTGCTGGGTGGAGGTTCATATTGAGGTTTAATAAATTCAGGCTACATGTCTGTAATAGGTCACCACAGAAATAATGCAATGACGCTGCGACATACTTTGTTAATATGCACACAGATCCACGTATCGATTGGAGGAGAATTACATTTTTCCAGCCCTCTCGTTTTACCTCTGACTGTTCGCGATATATGCAAACACATCTCATTGTGGGTTGGAATTGGTTATTTTTAAGGAAATGAAGTGGAAGTTGTGTGTAAAGAAGAACAGTCATAATTCAAGTCGCGTTGGTTCACATGCATGCAGCACAACGGAAGGAAGACTGGGAAAAATATACAAAAATGAAGCTGATTGCTACATATTCGTTCTTTGACAATGTAAAATGGAACGAGCTGCTTTCCATCGAGTGGAAAGTAAAATGCTATTTCGAGTCGGGCTGTGGTGTTGGCATTGAGAATTTGTTGAGTGTATTCGGTGGTGAGGAAGTGGTCCGAGGGTGATGTGGAGCATATGCCGTTTTCTCATAATAAAAATATTGATGTGGAAGTAATGTGATTCAATTTAGCTGACTCTCGTTTCCTCCCACTGGAAAAAATTTCACTTTTTCATATTGCAATCCAATCCAAATTTTTTCTTACATGCAATGTTCTCTTACTAAGCAAGCACACATTTGATTATATAGTTTAAATAATATTAAATCTACAGCACATGCAGGTCTGCAATATTGCAATGTTGAAGCAGTCTGTCCAGTTAACAACTGTACTCTTCAAACTAATTGAAAGTTTTAGATTTTCAAAATCGCCTGATTATTTTGAGCAGCGTTAGCCATTGATGGCCAAAGATGAATGATATCTTACAATTAGTGAAGTTATGTTATACAAAACCTCACGATGACTGACTACGGCCAAATTTCTACTGGAAAGTATACGCAACTTCATATGTATCAAGATTTTTAATTTCAGCTGCAATTTACAAGTCACATCTTCCAGTGAGAAAATGGTTTAACTGTCTGGTGCTCAACCATAGTCAACACATACATAAAGTCACATACATAAAGCTGTACTGTCTCACAAAAGACATTTTATATGAAAAGTTTCAAAATTCCATAAAAAAGATTCCGCGTGTCACATATTTATTTTCTTTGAACATCTTTCCATGTACATGACGAGCCCCATTTGGACAAAATGGGTGGAAGCAACCTGAAAAGCATGCCATCTCAAGCTGTTCATTTCCATCTTAATCATTTAAATAGTTTTCTAACCACGTTACACTCACTGGTTAAGCACAGCATTTCGAATGTTGACTGGAAGATGATACTCTCTCCTCCGTACTCCGTCGGTTGGCGGAGGAGACGGAAAAGGCACAGAAGCAACTTATTTATCCTTAACTAAGGAGAGACACTTAACTGTCTGAGGAAGGGGAACACAGTGCACAAAGAAGTTCCATCTGGGCTTCGCTGTCCTTTAAGTAATTTATTGGAGATAGCGATGGCATGCGAGAGGAGATGTAAAATTGGAGAAGGACGCTCTTGTCTCAAGTCTCCATCTCGACCTGCTTGAAGGGGAAAGAACAGATTCGCTATGTGCCCGTTGTTTGTTGTTGTGTAAGCGAACTCTGCGTCGCTCTTATCTCGTCTTCATAAAGGGAATGTGTGCACAACAAGGACGCATATTTGTTTGCAACACTATGGACATCTGCCACCACCGCTCACTGATTACGCCGAGCCTGGGTTAAGAAATGTCATTTCGCTCATCATTTATCCTTGCGAGGCTAATTTGTGACATGTATTTGAATTTGTGCATTATTTGTAGCGTGGTTTCGACCAAGGAAGGCGGCGTAAAGAGAGGAATTCGTCCAGCCAGAAGCACGCACGTTGTATAAGTATGATTTAGTTTAATTAGAAGGACAGGAGTCAAGTCTAATTAAGCGTCCTTTCCTCTCGGTCTGCTTCTTTCTCTGTCTCGGAATTCGGAGGAGTCGCTTCTTCACGACGCCGGAGTAGAGAAATCTTGCTACCTTGCACTCCATAGTTTACACTTCACGCTTGTCCCACCCAGTCCCAGCTCCCTTTATTTATGTTTACGTGCATAATAACTTGCTATTCTCCAGCAACACGGAATGAATCAGTTACGACCCGTGGTGGCCTTGGAACTGGACGTCTTAGTTTCCTACATGTACCTCGCAGCCTGTTGGTCTACTTGATAGTGAAGAGGAATAAAAGTTATTCATGCTTCTCCACAATTTCTTTGATTAAATCGTAAACTCGCCCAGAAAGAGGCGACGGAGAAAGTGCAAAGAAAGTGAAATTCCACGTCGTTGTCTTTGCTTCTCGGCAGGTTTACTTTTCAATTTAAATTTATAAGACGGAAATAAATTAGCAGAGACGAAGGGAGATGTTGAGTAAGCAGGTGGTCAGCTAGCGGAGAATTGTGTAATGCGTTATGTGGCCTCGACCGAATGATGCCGCAATGCCCCTGCAGTTTCATAATGCAAGTTGAAGACAAATGAATACAATCACGGGAGCTAGAATAATTTTAATTTCGAGTTGCAGCGTAGTTTTTCAATTACCGTTTTGTCTCCACTTTCAGATCAATTGTTTTCTGTAGCTGTTATAAAATTTCATTTCTTCCCTCATAAGTTTATGTTATGGGTTATTATTTATTATTGTCCTTCTTTCCAACGCATTTTCGTTTCAAAACGCCTCCTGCGGTCAACCTTTTTTGTGTTAAATTGAATTTCGAGATATGTGTTAAATTTATTTATACGGTTGACATTTGCAGACCACGCCCAGTGTAGATTTTGCCCGACTAACCGTTGACCTCGCCTCCCACCTAGGCACCCACCCACCCCACTGCAGAATTTTTATTTGATGCTGCTCCGCACTTGGCTATTTAATGTCCACAAACAAAAATGTAGGTTGCCCTGACCATCACATCAGCGTAACTCATGATTTTGCCAGGCATTCTTTTTTTGCACCTCTTCTGGCGAAAAGTTCCCCAAAGGAGATGAAAGATTTCCAGGTTGGACGTCAGACAGTAAAAAACTGCAGGGAAAAAGCCAACTCGATGTAATATTTCATAAAGCAGAACAAGAATTCGATGAAATGAAAGGATGGCAAAACTATTCAGACCGACTTTTTCATTTGACTTTTGCTTGACCGAAAAATACCATCTCAACACCAAATGACTTTTGGCTCCTTCCTCTTTTCTCCCTATGGAAGAAATCAAAGAGCTGTTTATTGCAAGATGACGATGACTGGTTGGTTGTGTTGGACTGCAGATGCGATGATGTCGATTCTGTTCCGTCGTCTTATTTCTGTCCTTGGCTGCCTTTCACCACTTTCCTCACTTCCCGTGAGATCAAGCACATCCACGAAGCAAAAGTGTGGAAGCTCGGCTGGACGTTACTTATTATGTACTCGCACTCAGTCTGTATTGGATGCTTAGTGGTCTTTTGAGGAGGATTGAGTATGGTCCCAAAAGTCTCTCGAGTTATTAACTTTCCTTCGCCTATCTGTAAACGAGAGGGAGGAAATTGTGTTGGAAATGGGAAAGGACATATATACGTATTTATTTGGTGATCTCGTATCTGGCATTGCATGGCAATATAGCTCGTGTATGGGAAGAATTATCGAGAAATATGAGTTTATCCATTCATTTTGAATTTTGAATAGCTTAAATTCTACAATAACAAGAATTCTAATTAATTTTAGTTTTCAGACTTTCCTCTCCAGGTAGATATTTGCAAAAACAACTTGATTGAAATGTCACCTTCGCCCACTGAAATCAAAGTTTAATTGACTCCTGTACCAATATCCCAATCCCTTTGTTTTCCAACTGCAATTTCACCCAAATCGGATGAGTGAGTTCAAAGGAGAAAGTGGGCCTCTACGTGGAGAATGAAATGAGCCATCATCCGCTGATTGACGTTTTCCAAATAAGCTAACTACAATGCTATGGTGACCTTATTTACATACATACATATGCATAATACGCATGTACATATACATACACATGCATGTACATATGCAGAGAATTCATATACTAAACTAATTTCAAAGTTAGTCAAAATTGAACATCATGTAGTATAACCAAGGCGATATAACCATCTTTGCGGACAGGTATTTTGAAAATGTCGATATGAATTAGGAGAATGTATTTCTTAGGCACAAAGAGAAGACTCTCATGTCACATTATGCCGAACTTTGAAGCCGAACTTGTACAAGCTTTAAAGTGATTGTTTTGCACTCATTCTACATATGTGCCCAGTGAAAGGAAACTGGTTATACTAATCGTAAATCCAAACACACGAATTGTGCAACACGTTAAGATTTTTTAATGCAAGTTTATTTTGCTCTCGTTCGTGACAGGTATTTCAAGTGCATTACCACGTGTATATCGACAAAAAGGTTCCCAATTCATTGAATCTTGTGTTGAATCCACACTGACGAAAATAATATTTCTTTTTTACTTTTCGCTAACACTCAACTTTCCTTTGTTCAGAATAACACGTAATATTTTGTATTTTCAACTTTGGAAGTGTTCATATGTAAGTTGTCATTGCCGTTCAATGTGGACAAATTTGGTGCTTTTGTAAATCTCATTGCATTGGATAGGAACTAAACATCAAAAATTTGTAAACGGCAACATTTTCATATACGCTACAGGAGCCTAAAAAAATTTTGTTTACCCGCCAAGATATTTAATACGACATCTTGCAGGATATCTGCTACCGAGCAGTATCGTGCTACAACACTACAGTTAGAGCTGTAGTGCCTGGATTGGTAGAAATTTTCCCCCGCAGTTTCTTATGCTCACGGTTTCGAGTTGTTGCTAGTTCCATGATTTCTTGGTTCAGTTGGCAGATTGGATGTCATGTTCGGACATGTTTTGTGATTTTCTATTCTGCTTCGCCAGCCAGCGCAAGGTGTTGTGCTGTTCTTCTCTTTTCACAAATTGTGGATGTTGATGTTTTGTCCGCGTTGGAGCAAAGGACCAGAACTCTCTTCTCTCACATAACAAATGAATTGAGAAGCCATAAAGTTTTTACAACCGAGCCGGTGAAATGGACAATTTTCCACTTTCTCCCCTTATCCTCCTTTCTCTTTACAACTTTTGCTCACGCCGCTCCCTAATTTTTCTGGGAGCGACGTTCTGTATTCTCCGTGCGAAATGTATGGCCTTAAAGTTTTAAAAATATATTGAGCAAAGTCATGAATGTAAATATATATGTTGCTGGATCTGCTTTTATTATTTGTTGTTGAGACTTGACACACTCGAATAATCTGGAATTGGGAATGAATAAATTGTGGGAGAATGGTCAAGTTCCTTTGCACACTACTGCTTTCTATCGCAGGCAAAATTCCTTCATAAAGGATTTTTTGTGTATGAAAAATGACGTACGAAATGTACACGGATTTAACTGATTAAACAGAATTTGAATAGCGCTGCTAAACACGTTGTTCTTTAAGAAATTTCGTTTTGCATCGTATTTTCTGTTCCTTTTTCATAAAATTGAAAATCAATAATATCTATCATTAATCTAATCCTAAGTATATCTATATATTATTTGTATACGCATTTTATTTAGAATTAAGTAAAGAGCAAATCTAATTTGAGCTACAAAAATGAATCTGGCAGATGAAAAACATCATTTCCATGATTAAATCCGTGATTTATTTATGCGTCACGATTTGTGACGCATAAATAAAATAACCTATAGTAGATATTTATACAACGTTGATTTAGCCCGAGTCAGGGTCAGAGTCCGCTTTTAAATTTTTGCCAGATTTCTGTCTGCAGCCAAGCACTAGTAATGTGAGGCAAGTGGAATGTGTATATTTACAAGGAGATTATGTTCTCTCAAGTACACATGACTTCATGAAGTGAGAGGGTCAAGAGTGGAAGAGAAAGCAACGATCGCAAATATTTTACTTTTTTTTGGAATTTCAGAATTCTTTAGTTCAGGTATTAATATATGAAGTATTTTCATACAACTTAACTAATAGTTAACTGTCGGCACTGCATATGAATGTCCAACAACTCCCACCGTCTGAGAAGCCCTGGGTGGAAGGTGTGCGTATTAAAAGGCATGCGTACATATCTGGGATGAATTTGTGCTAGGCTGGGAAAGACGAAGAAACTTGTAATTCTTTTGCCCTTCAGCATTCGACAGTCCCTTTTCCTCTTGGGAGAGAGAAAAGAAAAGAAAATGAGAAGAGACTTTTCATTTTTTCCTGCCTTGAACCTAGCGGTGACGACATGTGTGGTATGAATGTCGTTTCTCAACTCAAGAATATGACACAAAGCCGACGTACGAACGAGTACTTCTGAATTGAAGGGAATCACACATGGCATTTTACCGTCTCTTCTACTACTCTTCGACACAGGTCGTCTGAAAATTCACCCACCGAGATTCATCACTTTGTCCTCTCGTTCCATTTTGGAGTATGTAATATTCAACTCACTTACAACATTTTCAGCCAAAACTGTTCTGTTTTGCACTGAGGAGAGTAGAAAACTAGAAGGGACAACTTTACGTGAGGCTGGAGGCAACCTAATATTAAGTCAAATAAGACGAGGCGAAGGAGGAGAAAGTCTTGAGCAAGTTTGTTTGAGATTCTAGTGATTTAAGGGTGCAGTTTGTAGGAGACTTTGCCCAAAATTGCCTTCCACTTGGTGGCATTATTGCATGTATTGTATCTATTGCATCGGTTAAGGGGTAAGTATGAGTTATCAAACAGTGCTTATCATTCATGCATACAAATAATAAATAGATAGAACGACACGTGTCGTGAGAAGTTGATAAGAAAAAAACCCCCACGCACATGAGCACGTTACAAGATCGGATTGAATTTTGAGCCG
This sequence comes from Folsomia candida, assembly GCF_002217175.1. Taxonomy (NCBI): domain Eukaryota; kingdom Metazoa; phylum Arthropoda; class Collembola; order Entomobryomorpha; family Isotomidae; genus Folsomia; species Folsomia candida. The sequence goes on along the minus strand of NW_019091193.1, from coordinate 19,121,024 downwards.
AGCGTGGACGTTGTCATGTTTTATTTCACCGGAAGGGAAAGTTCCTTTGCTTCTCTCGACTGCTACATCGAAGCACACGAACTGGAGTTGATTTGCCTCATGTAATTCAGGGCGGCTGCAGTTCTCTGAGCATATTTGTAAAAGACGTTCCCAAAAGTGAGTTTCATAAGTACGAACAGTAAGTAGGCCTACACACATAGCAGTGCAAAACACAATGGCATATCGAGTTAAAGTACGACCTCTTGCTTGCACCAACAACCCTTATTTCGGAAACTCCATGGTGGCAAGTCAGTCAATCTTGTGTATTATTTGCTATGGAAAAGAAGACTGCTCGTGTCGCATCTCATCACGAAATGCTGGGGGCAATCTTACTGAAATTCTGCTTATTTTCATACGTATCCTCCTCTCCTTGGCATTGTGGGGTCTCCTCCTGTTGGCCCCGTGTCAATCCACTTCATTTTATATGAATAAACCTTTATAAATTGTCAAGTTCAGAGACCATCACTGAGTTATCTACTAGAATTTGCCAGAATAACACAAGACTCTCTTCCCTCAACGTATTTGTAATATAAATATCTGTATATGCACTTGTGGCGTAGTAGGGATGCCCATTTCCATAGTTTGTGGTACTGAACGGTTACTACAAGTGTACTTCCGCTGGGCTAAGTTTCATGCTCAAATTCCATTAAGTCTTTCTCTGCTCAAGATTTGTATTACCTTTTCCATGTTTGTGTTATGTTTCAAGTTCGTAGACAAACCAATTTTAGTTCACCACCCTAAAAAGAAATGTCACAATCAACATTTCAGGCAGAGCCATTTATCTCCAAGTATTTATGTCTTGGAGATGGACTCCAGTTACAACGGGCGACCATCTTCCCCTTTCCGTAATTCAGCATCACAGTTGAAATGAAGATATATGTAGCTACGAGCCGGAAGTTGAGAATGGAGAAATAAAAAACCAACCAAACGAATGAAATGTATTAAGTAGTTGCAATAATAACGATCAAGTTCAAGTCTACGTCAGCCCCTTTTAAGCTTACCCCTGAACGGATGCGAGTCAAACGAGTCAAACCGACGTCGAGAAGAGTTCTGGATGGAACATGAGGAAAATATTGACTTGGAGACGTACAGAAGAAGTCACAAGGTTAAATATCGTAATTGTGACAGCATAAGTAATATGATATGCACTGTTACACTCGCATAAACTTTCCAATTTATCAAGAAAAAATCACTTTATACCCAAAACCTTTATTGGAAACAGTTTCAATGAGATTTCTGTAGCTTCAAAAAAATAACGCCAAACAATGAAAATAATTAATACTTTTCAACAACGAATGCCCAATTATTAAGCATGCACACTACGACACTACCCGTATTTTAGGAGATTATTGAACTATTTTTATTTTATCAGTTTTTCTGATGAACTTAGCGAAATTAGACATGGAGTGCTTATTTAGCTCAATAGTTGATTTAAATTGTCCTCCGACACATCATAAGTAAATAAATATGCTCGAAATATCAGATTGGCTGACAGATCCGTTTTTATTGACTTCATTTCAAGATTGTTTGATCTTGTGTAATTTTAATGTTTGAATTGAGACATATGTACATAGCCTACGCCAATTGAAAAACAATTCTGCTGCTGAATTAAATTGCGATTTAATCTCAACTAACATTTTTAGAACTCAATCATCAAAGAGAATTTCTGCTAACCGTTCAAAGCCAATTCAAAGTTTAATATCAATTTCACTTTCGCTTCAGAAATGACACTGAGTTTGTTTAACCTTCGTTATCTGACATTTCAATTTCTATTACTTGAGCTCAAGTTTGTCAATTATTTATTTAATCTCATAGAACGGAAAAACTGGATGCCATTTATTCCAGTGGAGACCATTATTTATTTATTTTACTCGCTCTTACTGTCTCTGCCAATATTCCTTCCATTTGACAAGTATTCATGTGGAATCGTTATTATGGCTGATATTATTTATGTCATCTATTCTTTCCTATTTTGGCAACAGTTTTAGCAAAAATTTTATAACCCTTCCAATACAACAGGCGAAAAATTTGTTAAATCATTTCGACGTGTGCTAAATATGGGGATCGACAAACGAGAGTTGACATATTTGACGTCAAAGATAATGCAAACGGTAAATGGGAAATGGGGAGTTGAAAATGGAGCCTGTGAAACTCGTACAATTTTCCTTTTAACAGAAACTGCGAATTGAATCAAGTCATAACATGATGTCAAATGCAGAGGGGCCACACATGTCGTGGGCCCATGAATGTATGTACCGAAATTGGGTCAGATATTAGTAGACTAACTTTCCAAGTGGGTGGGAGCCGTAGTTATCGAAAAGAGATTTGGTTCATCCCACTCACAATATTGGATAATATTCCTCAGCTAACTACTTGCGCCATTAAGGCACAAGTATTGAATGACCAATTTCAATTCAATTTCCATCCTATTCTCATTCGAATCCAATCTAACCTTAAGTTACATGGATTTGAAATGCATTAGGTGGGCGGTGTTCAGAGTAAGTATAGTGGGTGGATAAACCCTCGTTTCCACGCTGGAAAATATTTTTACTTGGCCTGCTCACAAATGTCCTGTTTGTCACCAACAAATTATGTATCTCGCACAAATTAGTATAAAAAATGCTAACCAGTTTCTAATTTGAAAAGCACTTTGAAGTGAGTTCCCCAAACAAATCAGTCACAGAATTTGCAAAATATATAAAAACGAGTACATTGCCCATGATTAATTCAAAAGATACGCACTGTAAGGTACTGGCATTCCTGCATTTATATGCTAATGATTAAAAGAAGAGAAAAAAATACATTACTGTAATCAACTTAACAAATTATGTATGTATACGGAATATGTTTGAGTCACATTTTGCATGAATTATTGCTATCATAAAATTCTTACCTAATCATCAGTAAAAAAAAAATAATAACAACATACGAACGGAAATGAATGTCGAATTTTATGGAAAGTAAAATGTGAATACAAATTAGAAATATATATTTTGCATACAAAGGGTAAAATATTGTTTACTGATGGTGAAAAGTAAGAGCGGTAAGCATATGGTACCACTGAAACACGGAACTGTAATAAAAAAAATTCCAGAACAACCAACAAAAAATAGTTGCACATGCACCACCAACGGTGCAATATTTTAGTTATTCATCCTTCATGACTCAAATTAAATGACGTGTTAGTTTTGAGCTGCACTCCGATGCTATCAAAGATCTACACCCATATTTCTGCATGAGGGGAACTGCAGCGAGTAAACTGTTGAGATCGAATATGGAAATGCGAGTTTATGTAGTTTATTGTCCTTGCTATGCCTCCCGACCACGAAAATATGCACATGTACACACTTCACCTTTCTCCTCGTGCGTTGGCCAACCACGGTAAATTATTTCGCCGAGTGAGATGTTAATTAGAGTGGTCAGGAGGAATTTATTTATTCGTGCAACATTCTAAAAATGCTCCCTATTCAGTGGTTCGGTTCAAGACTGGCTTTCATAATAAATATGGAATGGTGGCCTCACATTAATAAAAGCAGCTATCGAACGGAATACCACAACCGACTCTTTAGAGGCGGCTGGAATAAATTTTGCACATTTTCGGAGAACTTTTGACCTCTTCGTCGCTCTTTATCAGGAAGGCAAAGCAATTGGTAGTCATTATACTTTGACTTTTGCTTCACAAAAATATTTCTTGGTGCTAAATGTGGCTGGCGAAGGAAAGAAGTGGTTTTATGGATGGAAAGCACGCTAGCTAGGTGCACCAATCTTTGGAGCACGCCTAGCTCCAAGTAAGAGACCCCCTGATAATGTGTGCATATCGAATTTCCCTCCGTGTGCCCTGTACTCTTACTGATATGAACTCAGCTCTGCCAGAGACTTTACCTTTTTACGGCACATGATTTGGCGAATTACTCAACGTCCAATGTTTACTTCCTTAGATTTCCATATTTTGATAAGAAACTTGGGAGAGAGGAGAAAGGACGTAATTGTGGCAGGGGGCGGTATCTCGCTTCACTTCTTTCTTTGTGTGTTGTGCTTTAGCAAACTTTGTTTGGACATTACTTCTCCCAACGCACGGCTTTCACCAGATAGGAACTCCACGTCTCCTTGATTAAGCCGTAATTTTCTGAAATTTGCGGAAATCCATTGCTTAAAGTAGCTGGGCCCATTACTGTATAGAGTTACGTACAGTGTCACCATGCGGGAAAATCTTTGGCTACTCCTACACAAATAAATATGCATGTGCCTTAGATATTGCACAATTCATAACCGCCTTAATTTAATTTAATTTATAATATAATTAATTTGTCTCGGTGTATCTCGTACGTTAGCAGTACAAATATATTACTAGCGTTGAAATTCGTATGTATGCATTCCAACGGCTAACTGTCAAAGTGAAGAAATAAGAAACAAGGACAACGGCAATATGTAGGTATTGCACACAAGCTAAGAAGCTAAAGGGCTGGTATAATTAAATTCGGATGTACACAGATTAATTTAAGAGTTCTTTTGATGTGACTTCTCCATTTGATATTACAGTTTGATTCGCAATCCTGATATGTTCTCACTCACGCTTGTTGAGAATGGTTTGATCACTTGATAGCTAGTCAAATAGAGCTGATTAAATTTGAATGACATCAAAAAGACATTTGTCTTGAAATACTGCAGGAGTATTCTCTTTCAATTCGTGTTCGCTTAAATGATTATTTTGTCGTTTGAACTTTGAAGATTTGATAAAGTTGAATCATCAATTTCGAATTTCGGATGTGGTCAACATCCACACAATTTCTGACCATAGTTGGCTGGAGTCTGATTTATTTTCTGTGCACTCAGAAGGAGCATCTCCGTAATAAGTTGGGCACGTCTTCGAACCATGGTGCACCGGGTGAGTGGGCGCAAAGGGAAATGGCATCTCTCCAAGGAAGTGATAATGGTTGTGGAACTGTGTTCCGAGGTGAAAGTTTTAGCGTGTTTGTGAAAGACCGAAATTCAAATTAGGAGGTCCGGACTCGGAATCGGACCATTCTTCATTCAACAATAGGCCTAAGCCCAAGTGGTCCAAATATATTACACCGTTTCCTCTCTGATCTCTCGCGAAATCTTATCTTTTCTTCAATTCAACATTCATGGAACCTTTCTTTGTTGTTCGGTGAACTAGTTTCATTCACTATTGTCGAAAACAAGGCTAAATTTATTTCTTAACAATGGAAGGAAAATGAAGACAACCAAGTTCTTCAAATGCGAGTTTGTGCCTTAAATGACCACCAGATATGTCTCCCTTGTACTTGGAACACATTTGAAGTGTTTGCAGGACTAAACTTGAAAGTTTTTATGAAGGACAGTTCAATCTCCAGCTGCCCATTTGAAAACTCAAACTTTTTGATTGTATCCGGACAATACATTGCATAACATTCTAATAATATCGTATATATGTATACTATGAGTGCTATAGAACAGTTGGGTTCCATGATCTAAACTGCAAAAAATATCAATTTGATGTCGTTATGCAAATAGTGCACTCTTTAAAAACCAAGACACAAAGTGTGAAGTAGTTTTTTTGATGACATTGTTTCTTCCCTTAATCTAATCCTAGTGAAAAGTACTGCTTGGGCTTAGGATTAGTCGGCACCCGTAGTTAAGTAAATGTACTATTTAATAAATTTTAACACATTATCTGTTTGCATAACTCCCGTTACCAGAATTTGGGTTGACCTTGTTGCTGAAAAACCTACATATTTGTTGTAGAGGGTCAAATGACCTCTTGTCATGATAGGAATTCGTGATGATGTAGAAATCAGGTCTTTTGCATTCCAGTTGCCAGGGACTAGCTTTCCAAATGTGTACATACACAGTTTACTAAACTCTCGCTCGAACCAGCCTCGTCCTGCCCTGTTTGGTGGAGACGACAAAACTGGAAATGCCACATTTTTCGGATTTCACCTATAACAATAAGTGAAACTGCCCAGTATTTGAAAGGGTTGATATTTAATAGCATTTGGAATATCAGCATAGTTACCACATAAGAAATACGAGATCATCGTTATCAATATGGCATCCTTTGTTATTCTGGAAATATAATTGTGCGTCTCAAATATTGCTAATATTATTCGAGTTTGTGAAAGTTTGTTGACTACGTCGCATGAGGAGTGAATAAGCAAAGTGTGTAAAGTATCATGTTTACACACAACAAAATAACGTAATGGAGATTTATGTTATGTGGAAGCATAATAATAATGATGAATTTTATGAGACATACCATATTACTTCCTGGCATTGGACCGTTTGAGGTTTCTTTGAAGAAAACAGAGAGAGAGAAATGCGTCTCTCTCTTCTTCTCGCTTTTACCACTTTATTACTGTAACTCAACAAGAATGAAATGTTGCCACTAAACTGGGAATGCATTTGGAAATTAAATGGGCCATAGGGCATTCACTATTTATTACTAGTTACGAACGTTATCATGCTGCCTGTTGTGATTTACATTTTATGACTCAGAAAATAAGTTTGCTGAGTTAAAAAGTGTTGCAAAATGTAAAAATTCTTGAGAAATGGTTGCGTCAATATTTGTGGAAATGACAGGTTCTATAGTAGATAGAAATATGGAATTCAGAAAATATGCCAAAGATTTCATGTTCGCTATTGGTAGGAGACGCCTGAAATCTATATTTACTTATGTACGTAGATCAAAAGCCTCGGGTCTCCTCTATATATTTAACCACATGTAAAAATGATTTTTTTTTGGATTTAACTATATTATTTTGTTTGCTAATTTCAGAGCCGGTAACGGAAGTTGCAGGAGGTAAGATTTCATCTCTTTTGTATATAGTAATAAAATTTCATACATTTCGGATTTTATAGTCACACTAAATATCTATTTATGTACATATGTAATATGCACAAATGTATCTATATTGGAAGTTTCTAAATGCTGCATGCTTTTTCAGTCCAAAAAAGAATGAACATATATTGGTTAAGTCTATCAAGTTATTTTTGATTGAAAGAAACTTGGTTGCAAACCAATTATTCGATTTTTATTGATTAGTTCAGACTTGTGCAAGTTTTCTATTCCTCTTCATATTATTATAATACTTACGGATGAGCATACATGTAAATATGTGTTTTGTGGATTCTTTAAAGACCCAGAAGACGTCTGTACACGGCATTTTGAAATTCAATAAATGAGATCAAACGATTGTGTATATTCCAGGTCCAGATCTGTATATCGACCGTGGGAGCACAATCAATTTAACGTGTACGGTTAAATACTCGCCCGAGCCACCTCACTATATCATTTGGAATCACAACAATGCTGTAAGTCGTCTTGCCATCCTACTCTTCAAAAATTATTACAAAACTAAAAATTATGGATTGGATTATACTGAAATGACCAAACGTAAATATTTGCAAAGATGACGAAACTCTCAGCTATTCACTTACGATGCATATACTTATATACATATGTATGTATATTGAAATGTGTATACTACATATAATATAAGTTGTGCAACAATATGCGCGCTTCGGCTAATTACTCATGTCAGATTTTAATTGGTTGTCATCGCTCAACTTGACAAGCAGGTCACGATTATACATATTTAATATGAAACACTCGTCGCCATATTGCTGACATTAGGATTGTTATCACTCATAAAATAAAATAAGCCTCGTATACAATCCTGTGTAAAAATCCATGTAAACTTGGAAATTAAATTAACATGTACACAAAAGGCGTTTACGGTATTATGCACAAGATTCTTCTCACACATTTGCCTAGATTAAATAAGTAAGTCAGTTGTTGAGGCAGGAAAAATACCGTTATATAAATTGCGTTACTTTTGATTCAAAGTGAGCTCAGTTTTGCTGGAAGCTTGGCATAAAGCAAAATGAGCAAATTCTGGTTTATTTGTTCTGAGGCTACCCGTGCCTGCATTGCGCCACCGTCTCCAGAGTAGCCCGCTTTTACCCATAACCTTGTTTCATTATTCGATTCCTAGTGTCCCAACCTCTAGCAATCTGCAGGAGTACATGTGAGACTACAAAAACTGTGCCATTAAATTTTGCATCAAAAATTGCTCTTCTTCTTGTACAATCTGATTTTTTACTCTCCCCTCACTTCGTCTGGTTGGCTGTAATAAAAACCATGTGCTATCAACTCTTGGCCAAGAAACATTCATGATCATAGCATCCAGTCTTTGTCGTCAACCGTCTCACTCTGGGGCGGTATGCATGTGAACTGGAGCATTTAATAGCAGCTGACTTCTCGAGAATGACCACTGTGCGACACTGCTCCTTCCGGTTCGACTAAGCACGCTGTCGTGTCAGTTGGATTGGACAATCGAACATTTCGACATGCATGATTTTATATGTTTAGTTGTACGTTCAGCAGGGGCAGCAAGCGACTCCTTCTACTTTTTCTACCAAATGGCAGAGAAAATAGATATTTTGTAATAAATATGACAGAAATTTATATTTTGCTAATTTTTTTATTGTCGTTTGTTAAAAACCTACAGTGCTGACTTGCTTAGACCGAGTCAGTCATTTCATTCGTCTCTTTCTTAATCGAAAAGAACCGGTCACCCTCTCTGGGCCCCTTGACTAATATTCCTTTCCAAAAGTGGCACCAATTTCCCAATACATGCATTGACCATGCAAAATTTTATGTTTTTTTCAAGCACTTTCAAAAACCAGTGTATGTAACTCTTTTGTGTCATAGATTTCAAACCAGGGTTGTAAACTGATATCTATCAACACTTGAATAAAGGTTGAAATGAAAATGAAATGGATGGTCACAGAGACTAAAACTATTTTTAGTGCTGATGCAAAACTTGTGTTGGCTTTCATCACTTTCACGTAATTTCACGTTTCTGGGACAATTTCTAAAATTTTGTGCTGTTTATCCCAATCACCTAAATGCCCTCACATTTCATGTCATTTAATATCTAGTTGGTCAAAATCGATTCAGGGGCTCGTCCGCTAGTATGTCCCAGACACACCCACATACAGACAAACCGGTTCCATTAGCCCGGACTCGGGGTAAAACAGAATTTATGTGGTCAATGTATATTTGTCTTTTGAATTGTGCCAAATCAAAATTGGCTACACAACCATTTTGAATCGCTTTTTCCCATGTTCATGCCTATGGTGACTTATGACCTGTCCTTTGTAACTAATCTTGAGACGTATCGTTGCTCAGAGTTTCAGATGTAGGAGCTGATTCAAAGGCACACACTCGTGGAAATAAGTCGATCGTTGACAAATGGACTTAGTCCATTTGTTCCGATGGACTTGTTCCGATTTATTTGCACTTAGGCTCAGAGGAGACTGAGACATTAAGCTAAAGCACATGTTGGCGTTTACATGCATCGTCATCTATCTCGTGGACACAGACATTGCCAACGAGCGAACTTTTTTCTTTGGCATTTCCTTATGAGCATGGATACATGTAACAACAGTACAATTAATTATGCCCGCATGTTCATCTCTAAACAATCGTCCAAAAAACTGCAGATTTTCTACTTGCCAATCATCAGAGAAAGACCATAGCCGTATTTATGTAGAGAGCTACAATGATCATGCAGGAACATGTTGATGTAACTATTTAATAAACACATATCACTACGAACACTGAATTATGAGTACTTAGTTTATAAATAAACACATATTTACGTATTTACCAAGTGACATCAGAAGGGAGCTTCTTATGTTGCATACATATATTTTGTAGTTTTAGTAAAAATAATAAGTTACATAACCAACTATAATTAGTTCAAATTTTTATTTTTATTTAACGCAATAAAGAACATAAAGTCATTGAAGGTGAATTTGGGCGTAGCTGCTGTAAACATATGGATTGCACGGTTCTCAGACTCACACATTTGTTTTCAAACGCATGAAAAAAATCAAGCAAATTTAAACAAACTTTGAAGCATACAATCCTTTTGATGTGTTGCCTGCTTGGATTGCAAAAGATAAAACGTGTAAGGACACAACGGTTGTGCCGTACATTCGACTCTCCGCCATGCATCTTTTCTCTGACAGTTTGATATATACTGAGAATAAATGAGGAAGCATGCCTTCCGATGCTCATGCAAATACACCATCGCTTCACTATGAACAAAACTACAACCATTTTCACGAAATTATTACAGTGTCCAATTTTTGTAGACATTTTAGCAAATGCCGTGACAAGTTTTTTTTCAGCCAGACGAGTGAAAGTGAAACATGATCTCCCGAAAAACGTGCCGATTCCTGAACAGTCTGAAAGGAAGGGTGAACGTATAGGATACATTTGGAGGGACCTGGATGATGAATGTCCGTGCATGAGCAAGATTCAAAAATCTCGAGTACCCAGACCCTGGGCGGGAAGTGGGAGATCATGGAGTGGCAGTATATCTATTTGGGAGGAGGGGGAGGAGGATTGAGTCGAGTGTCGGATGAAGTGTATGTGTGAGGAGTTGGAGCAAAAGCCTGTTCGCAGCTATGCATGAGAAATGCGAGTTGCTGAGCTGGATGAAATTGGACCATTCATTCTCATATTATTGTCCCAGAGAACTCTTGTGAAACTCTGGGCAAGTTGACAGGCAAGGCTATCATCACTTTGTAGTTTGTGCAGTAAGTGAAAGTAGAGGCAGGACATGCTTTCGCTTGGCTGGGGGTGTGCAGAAATCCAGAGAAATTAAATCCATCTCAGACTTTCAACTTTTACTTCATAAAATGCAAATTCGAAACTTTCACTGAATCCATTTCAAAAAATTATTACTAAAAAGTTCGAGTGCAACATGCACAACTTTTTTGCAGCGAGAAAAATTTCAAACTTTTCAAACTGGTCCGGTTTCATTATGCTGTATTGTACATGCTCACCCTCTGATTTCGTCTAGGCTTATTTTTACATAGTACGTACTATGCAACGATAGTGAAGGAGGGAGAGAGCATGCAAACTTCCAGGCAGTCATATCCGCCAGCCTGCCAGCATCCAACAACTGGGCCAAACCAACAGGATTTCATTTCACGGCAGGCTTGGTCGATGTGGTATGGCATGATATGACACAAAGCCCATTCATTCTTCTTTTGTTTCGCATATAAATAAATTTGAGTGGATAGTGTCAGCCTCCAACAAGGAACGAGGGGGATGAGCTGGGTGCATGGTTTGTTGGCAGAACTGGGTTTATTTGTTTGTAGTCACCAGGAACCAGGATGATGATGATCATGAATAAAGTGAGGTCGCATTTCAAATAGAATATTATACGGTCTCGGCTTACGAAAAACAAAATCGTGTGCCATTTCATTTCTCCGCCGTGCTGACTGGCATGCAAGTGAAACCAGTATTTCTGGCTGTCGAGTTGCGAACCCCACTTTCATTATTTATTTGGGAGAAAGTGTGCAAAACAGAACGTAATTTGAACCCTTGTTGTTTGAATAATGTGAATTTTATGAAGCAAGTAATTTATTCTCCAATTGAAACTGAAGTAGGTGGCACGAAAGCCGTTATTGTGTTTTTCAGACTTTTTATTCCAGCAACAAATCGCTTAAACACTGATTGTCTCCAGCAAGGTTTTCAACAGGCTTTTCATCAGTTTTCCATTAAAGCACGTATGACGGTTTCGTTTAACTTTTTACAAATTGAAATTTTGTACAGCAAATCAATCTTAATGTCTCATGAAGGGTTCCAGATTGTCTCGTTAAATTTTCAAAAGCTGTCATTTGAAAAGAAAATCAGCAGACAGCTCTTTTTATACGCACGGTTTATGTGCGATAAAAAATGCAACCTCTTCAAAGTGACCGATCATCGCGATGATGGTGCTGATGTTACGTGCTTTACTTTCCCGAAGCACGGGAGAAGAATTGAGCCAAACAGAAAGTTGTGAGTTACAGTGTGACAAGAGACATTCAAAATATCCTGGACACACTTTTATGAAAGCATGATATTCCTAGTCGTCGCATTCTTCCTGAAAACTCTAACTAGAGTTCGTCCACAATCCACTTTCGCATTTTTGAATCTAGACAACGCGTGCTTTGTTAAAACTAGCATTCAATTCTTGTTGTCTTATAATGAGGTTTATTTTACAGAAGGTGAGCGTGCTTTCTTGCACAAAAAAAACATTGAAATGAATGTGCCATGCAGGGTAGAAGTTCACACAAATTATTTTTTAGTCCCAAAGCCATTCTAAATTTATTCCTGTCTGTTCATCACTTTTTTTATTGTTGAGAACAAAATTTGTAAAAGTAGGTGGTTTTATGGCACATATGACCCCTTGTAAACAGTTCATGAGGGTCAATTCATCAACAACTGGTGAAATGGTTCACGAACTTTCCAATCAAACTCAAGTCAATTTCCGATTTATTTTCCGGTGGGATTTATATTACTATTTTGGTGTGTGCCTGAAAATCTGCTGCTGACACTTGAAAAACTCGCAAAATTCACCACATTCATTAATATCTGTCACTGTCTGGATCAGTACGAATGACAAGGTTTTCCAGGATGGCGACTGGGAGAGGAGGAACGACATGGGTGTGGATTAGGCTGTTCGTTTTCCTTGTTCGTGATCTCTGCTAAGTTCCAATCTTTGAGTGACGGCAAAGGTGAACAATAGCACCACACTTGCACTTTCTTCCGCAACACCACCTCCGCCAATACAATGGCCCTGTCCACAAATCCTGCTCGTGTATCTACTTGCATCCGAAAATGGTGTCCGCACAACTCAATCATTTTCTCTCGTGCTAAATTTCATTAAATGCAGAAGACGTATATACAACATACTAACCTCAGTTTCCAAGGGTTCCAAGATTCTATAGTGGGTGACCCCGTACTTTCCCAACGTTTGGTTACCTACCACCGCTAAGAGCACTTACTTACTCATTCACTTTCACTTTCTTCCCAAACTCGCTAGGCTTCTAACCTTCATCATAAGTTACGGCCCCTTTTGTATCTTAACTCATGTCGAGACAAGGTTGCGAGAAACGAGGAGGGGTGGGCGTACGACGTTACTCTCTCACTTATTTCTTTCTGCTGCTATAACTAACAATAAGTACAAGCAGGAAGACCGTTAATCGTAAGGTTTCACAATTAGGATTTCAAAATAAATATTCTCCGAGGTGATGAATTTGACGGAAAAACTATACTCGGTCAATAAGCCTTGAAATAGTTTCTTAAAATAATAATTCGTATTACCCTATAAACGAAACTATCTGTACATGGTTTAGATTTGTTTCTGCGAGTGACGAAGGCTTGGAGAATGAAATTGTTACAATAGAGAAATTCTGTTTGATTACTCTGGTTGCATTGTATTCAGATCGTTTCCTGTTTCGTAAAAGTGCTAGGACGGGATCGGGTATTTTCTAATCCGTTGGATAACAGTGAATGAGTGGCAACAGGAACCATGTACATAGATGAACTGGCCTTAAATCAATAAAGACGAAGTTTAGAAAACCGTCAAGAGTTTAAGATGACTTCTATTGTCTGGTGAAAGCAGCACTGGTTTGTCTCTAGTTTTGAGGCATTCTGCTTCAAAGATGTTTTACTTCCATTGATCAGTCAGTACTTAGAACAATGAGAAAATAGCGAAATGTAACAATTAACTTGTATTTGCTTGAAGTTGAAATAATTGTTCTAGAACGTAATATAAAAGCATAAAAAATTTGCCAAGAAAAATATTCGTCTAAAATAAAAACTGTTGAGGTAATAATGTTTCGTTTTGCCTTGGCCTTTAAAAAATGTTTCGATTCAGACAAGCATAAAGTGATTTTTTTTACAGAAAATATCTTTATTTGTTTCTAGTACATAGCAGAATGCAAGCTGAGTATCCGTCTGTATGGCTGGGTGAAGCTTTCTCTGGTAGTGCAGTGCATATCCCAAAAATATCCTCCGTAGAAGTAACAACATTGATTGAGCATTAGCAACATCAGCCGCAACACATCCCTAGAAAGTTGTTACATACTTGACTACACTCAGCGAAAAGCGAGGAAGACGAAGAGGGTGGAAACTTTCTAGAAAAATGGGTTTCAAATGTGTTTCTCAAGATTTGTTTGTTTTCCTGTGTCTGCCTCATTTTCCTTTCCTCGACTACAGCAAAGTACACGGCGAGCATGCCTAGAAATACATCGGAAGTTCAAACTTTACCAAGGAGCAAAGTGAAAGTCTAGTTTAGTTTCTCCCTGATTCGCATTGAAAAAAAACTTGAGATGAAGAACCCAATCTACAATCACATCACAATTCAATTCTGATTTCCTCCACTGCGAATTTATAGCTTTTCCGTTTTCACAGGGAAAGTTTACAAGTAGGCAAACGGGAACGAGAACACGTTCAAAAATCAGGTCATAAATTTGCAAAACAAAGTTTAGCCCTTCTTCCCCAGTTCTGCATATGTATAAAAATGTAGTTGAACCCTGCACTTTGCAATTAAAGCTATTTTAAAGATTTTAAGTGAAAGCATATGTACCACCGCAATGTTAAAAGCGTAACAAAGTTTGGCAATAACAACTCTTTCTCTCTCCGTTCAATATGCCACGTGCTGATTTTAACATTTTGACACAACAACTTGTATAATCTGCGCTGGAGCAGTCGGTCACTGCTGGAACATTGGCAGACTTTTTCCAAGACTTTCAATTCCATTAATTCCAGAGTCTCTAAATTGGTCTAATTAAGTCACAAGTTAAAATCACTACAGTCACAAAGAAGCATCTTTTGAACTGCTTTCATTTCATGGAACCACATCAACAGACCAACAACCCTGTGGTGCACTCAGTCGCTACTGGTTGAATTTATGTCGAGTTTGGCTGTTTATTAGTTTTTCTCTTCCGAGATGATGAGAAAGTACAAATAGAATGAGGAAGAAGGAAGAGAATCGTATTTTCGAACTGCGGGCGTTCTTTCTTTCAGTCTTCACTCATGTTTTGTTTTCTGTTTGTTGGACTTCAAATGCATAAAATTGCTGCTGCTGCTACATTTCGTCGCTTGAATTCAGCTTGTGCTTCTGGTAAATACAAATATGAAAATCTAATTTAAAGTAAATTCACCCAATACGACTTGCGCGTTGAACTAAAGATGCGTAAAACTCAATATCTTATGTACATACTTAAGTCTACGTATTTATTTATTTACATGTCTTGGCATAGAGAAATAATAATTTCCTCATTTTAAAAATACATAAATATGAAAAGCAGGATAATACTTTTCAAACTTTGAGTGCTTTTGGGTCAATGCTTAAATCTTTAGTGTACTACATTTGACAATATAAGAAGAATCACATTATTTCAAATTCACAGAATATTGTTTTCCATCAACTTTTTAAGTAGATTTACGTGACTTTGTTGTTTGTTCTTAGCATTTCATTGCTTTCAAAGCAGTTGAGTAGCCTACATCTGTCATTTCACCCATTTTATTATACGCATTTAAATTAGAATAAATCTTGAGCTGCTGAATCTAGTAAACTACTCGGACATATATTTGTACGTCCACATTTCATTATTCTGTAGTAAAAGTAGTAAAAAGAATGAGGAAGGCAATTTCGGACACCAGTGAAAGTCTACTACTTATTCCTACTGTATTAAATGTGACATGTTGTGTTCCAACTCTGGCTACGTACTCACTACAGTTCTAAGTTTTTGTTTACCAAGTCTTACTTTTGGCTTCCTATTTATTCTCTGAGATTTATAATCTTTCGTCCTTCGGGAACAGACGCGGAACAGAAAAATAAATAAAATAAAATGTCTAATTTTATGGACGTCCGCAGAAGCTTTTCTTTTAGAACAAACTCTGATTTTATTATCACTCACAATTTACTTGGATCCCGATTACATGAAAACAATGTTGAATAATGAGACGACAATTACAAAGGCCGTTTCATTCGATAATGAAATGTCCTGCTTGATCATGTTGATTTTCTATACTGATTAAGGCCTTTTCATCGTTTGAAATATACAAATTCTGAAGAATTTTTGTCTTCTTTAATATTGCTCACCCTATTTAATTGCACCATGAGAGGTTCTGCAGGAATGAAATTAATTCTGTCACGAGGAATGCGATCGAGATATTGATGTTATGGTTAGTTTATGACAAATCTCAGGAAGAAATACTCAAAGGAGTCCTTTTTTGATATTTATTATTATTTTAAACTAATTTCCAAGTTGAGATGAATTATATTTGTGAATATCAACAGTTTTCTAAATTCCTTCACTTTTGAGGTTTACCCCGCTCGCTTGTACGTCGACAAAGCATGGATACGCACAATGCACAAGATGACGGACCTCATAATTTGGGCAACCATTACATTTAGTGCTTGGAAAGATGGGACCCTTCTGCCCAAATATAAAACAACTTTTAATGCCAAAACCAGTTGGACTCTCAACTTATCAACTAAATAAAGTATTTTACTCACCCTTTTGCTTTACGACGCAGCAAAGTTGCAGAGACAAGTTTATGCCTGCTGTTTGTCTCCTACATTCACCACATCTTATCTTTCGGCTAACCAAGTTCATCCCACTTTTCTCTCATTTGCTTCTCCATTTCTCTTTTTTCCTGCCAGCTTTCTTGCTCGTTTCCCTTTTCCTCTGCGGAATACGATGTGAGCAACTAAATTGTTTGAAGATTTGGGTGGTGAGAAAAGCCGCTCCAAATTATGACCACTTGCGAATTTCACTTGGAGTAATAACAGGCACAGATAACCAGGTCAAAATTACTTTGTTTTCTGGAGAAAGCATTGCATTTCTTGAAAGAGGAGGAGAAAGTGAGAATGCGAGGGAAAGTTGAGGTTACTCTTCGGCATGCTCCGTGCAGTAAAAATGTTCCCACACGGTACATGCATACATGGTACATGGTGCCTACGTAGTCGTGGGACGATGATGAGATATATGGTATGTCGCGACCAATCCCTAAATTATTTCATTTGGCTCCCTCTTGGAACTGCTCCACATTCTTCGTCTTTATTAGCGAAAACAATTCGAGTAAACAAGAAAACAAAATAGAATGACAGGGACAGATAGCGAGCGATTACAAAAGTGAGAAAGTTGGTCAAATAACTACTCGATGTCGGTTGGATACAGATATTATTCTGGTGAAGGCGTATACCACTTCACCAGCCAGATAATAGGTTCGTGGTGGTAGTAGTGGCGGCTGTGGAAGTGGTTGCATTGTACGCAGCATAGTTTTCTTCTCTGGATTTCTCTCGGTTTTTCTCTAACTAGTCGAGCAACAAAGATGAGACCAAGATTTCCCAGGAGAAAGTCTATGTATTTTTATAATTAATTCGGTAATCAAGGATCGAGAAGAGGAGAGAGTGGTGGGGGGTGGTGGTCTGCTTCGTGGTGTGCAGACGAAGACGAGCCAGTTATGCTGTGTTCTTAATTTCGAGTATTAATCATACTTATATCTATTTAGCTAGCTAGCTGGTTGGGCTGCTGTCAAGTGTATAAGCAGAGTTTATTCAGTGTCTGAGCTCAGCCCTGCCACAGGCTGTTTGTATAATTAGTCTTATTTAGTGAGTCTTATTCATTATGCCTACCTCCCATTTCCCCAGCACACGGAAGGTATCTCGTCCTTTCGGTAACACCATCAAGGCGAGAAATGAAGATTTAGAAGCTATTAGGAGCCTTTCCCTGCAAACGTCACCAGCAAAAATATACAAGATCAATTTCTGATAAAGTGCATTTTTGGTCATCGTTCAGGTTTGTTTTTCATTCAGAGCTGAAAAAGCAATACGATTAATTATTTGCCACACAAGAATGGAGAAAAAAGGGTTGGCAATCCAGAGCTTAATTGTCCGTATACCGTTTTTGTAGTTCTAATGAAAGGGAGCACTGACAAGCAAAATGGGGGTGGGACGAGTTGGCGTGAGACGGATATGAGTCAAATGTTGGTGAAACATTGTTCTATTTTTTCCGTGACGTTGTCTGAGAAATTGGACAGGATTCATGCTTTCAGAGCAGAAAATAAGTTTGTTTTTGCAATTCTGCAAAAGTGGTGCATATATAAATACATACGAGGACAACAATAGCAGCAAAAAGCAGCGTTGCAGACAGACACAAAATGAAGAAAAATTGTACTATCCAATTTGCAGCAAACTTGGAAAAAAATATTCATGGCTATACGTATACCAAGACTAACATGCAGTCAACAGTGAATATTTGGGTCAGTAGACTTAAACTAAACACCATGCACATCGCTTACAGTGGCGATGAAAAACTCGCTGCTTTCTCCTCCAAATTCATTCAAGTTCTAACAATGTTTCACCTACATTCTCGTCAATCGTTGGCTCTAGACGTCAAGACCTTTGTTGGCTGGATTACTGCCCACACTGTAAATAAATATTCATTTCGAGGGAGTATTCACTGAAATTTTCAACTATCTGTAGAACGAGGATCAACTTTCTTTCGCACCATAAATTATACGGCATGACCCAATTTTATCTTTTGCCTTGCCTTGTCTAGATTTAAGTAGTCGGCATCACAGCATCCTCGGCGTTCAGGTACGTATTTACGAGGAGCGAAAATTCAACAATTGCATTATGCACCTAGATAGGCAGAGAGGTTGGGAGAGGGTGATGGACATAATGAGCCGCCTTTTACACAAGATGAGGCAAGTTTCTTTTTGGGTTTATTGGTACGTCATTCATAAAAGTCAACGTCAAAGTAAACGAGTTTAGCCCAACCTGTGTTTTACTTACATTGGAGCCCCACAAACTCATTCTCTGGTCGAAAGTCAATTTCACTCAATCTGTGAATAAGAGAAAGAGAAAGCAGCGGAGAATGAAGGAGCACAACGGAAGTTGGCTTAATTACGCTACATGGTGCTCTGAAGGTGGTAAACTTTTCGGCATCATTAACGTTTCTTTATGGAAGTTGTTGATTGTTTCTCCTTTCCAAACCGGGAGAAACGTGTTGGTTAATTACTCGAGGAAAACGATTGCGCAGATATGCCGTGTTTCGAACTTTTATGTCATATAATAATGATTATGAGGACTTAGTGTACAACTTTCTCGTCTTTCCAACCATTTTTCGCCATACATATTACGTAATATCATTATTGTTAGACGATTTTGTATGAATATAACAAGTTGCGAGCATGAGGAATGCACCCTTTAATCCAAGGAAATGTGGTGATTATGACTTCCCATAAGCCCTTTACATAATCACACCTTCGTAATATTATACAGGGGATCAATCGGCTCATGCAATTTATTAGCACCGTGTATTACTGCACAATGTGTTCTTTACACAACCATCGTAAAACCTGAAAATTTTGATGCAGCAATGCGAATCTAAATATTATAAATTTCTACCAAGCATCATATTTAATATGATATGAAACGCTTTGCAGTGAGGATATGGTTGGATAAAATGGAAGGAGAGGGGCTCACTATGTAGGGCCAAGATTATGCATTTTGTACCATGTTTAGTATGCCAAACAGAACCAATGGATGACAACTGAAATATACATGTGCGACCATAATATGTGGATGACGATTTAATATAGCATAGGCTTATTTAGCGTGTTCACTAGGTGAGGATGGAGGCATCTGGAAGCCGTCAGTGCTTTGTTCGTGCATAGCAATCTTTTTGTGGTTGCATGTATCCCATTGTTTTGGGTTATCTGCTAATGACTTGAGGGCAGTTCTAAAATTTTCTGTTGCGTGAGTATGATTGAGTTAATGATACTGGACTTTTGAGCTGCTCGCCATCATACACACTAAAATGTCGAGCTCGTACAAAACTAAATCGATTTACGTGCCAAACCAAACTAATAAACTAGTACTAAACAAAGCAAAATCATGTTAAGGCGGGTTGTATAACTGAAATTTACATATCTAAGAAGTTTGAAACCAAACATGTAATAAAAGATCCATTGAAACCCCATACTAAATGTTACGAGTGTTACATGCGACTCAATTCCGACTCCACGGCAATAACAATACGAAAGTAATAGATTAAAACAATAATATCTACCTCAAATCCGAACGATGATTATAAAATTGCCGCCATTACCAATGCAGAATTTTCACTATACAACGAACTACCAAAGAAATAAACATTTTCCTCCATAAATACAATCATATACATAAAAGTATTTCATCCAAACGCTGCAAATTTGGTTGCTCGTTGTCCCACTTTGTCAGTAGTCGATATGAGCATGTGAAACCATTGAACCCCGCTGAACGTGACCAGTTGACATAATATCGCTCTATCCATGAGTTTTAAGCAAGGAAACTATGATTTTCAAAGCCGCCGAATGGGTCTTACACGGGATCAAAGGGCAGACAGCCGAGACCACGAGCACCAACACCACGCGCCTTTGATCAGTGGTCAACAGAGAAAGAGTTATGATCACATTGAAAAAGAATGAAAATAAAAATAGAAAACAGTTTCCGAGAAACGATGCAGCTGGTGTAAACTTGATATCGCACAATCACACACACTTTTTCGCCCTACTTGTACCCACTGACATGAATTTATTGATGATGAGATGTATATATAGAACAAGTGTGTATAGTATAAGTTGGTATAAAGGAAGATGCGAATGTTACTTGCTTTCTCCTCAGAGGACAATGAAAAATGACATAATTTTTGCTTATCTATTTTCAGATAATAAGTTACAGTTCACCTCGCGGCGGAGTCAGCGTCGTTACGGAGAAGGTAAGTTCTGTGCTATTTTGTTCTAAATTCAATTTTATTTCGTGTACTTCGATAAATTTTTTAATGATTAATCCTAGTAAATAAAAATACATCATTGTCTGGACATTGGAAAAGAGTAGATTTAAACGCATTTGTCTGATTATCTTCTTAGGGTGAGACGACCGTGAGCCATCTTCTGATTTTGATGGCTAAAAATGCGGATTCAGGTAGATATTCGTGTTCACCGAGTAATGCTGCGCCCCACGGAGTCAATGTGCACGTGCTGTCAGGTAAGTATGGTGACCCACGCCACAATACCCCTTGAATATATATTTTATAAATTCCAAAACTTCCAAGCTTCGTATTTTAACCAGATAATGTCTAATTTTACCTGCTTTTTATTCTAAATTTTGAAACCATTTTTGAAAGAATATTTTTTTCGAATTTTAGGTGAAAAGCCTGAAGCAATGCAAACCGGTGGACAGATGCCACAGCAAATCCCAGTCAGTTTGTGTCTCTTGTCTACTGCCATTCTGCTCATGATATATTAACCGACTGGGACAGCGACCCTCTTACTTTACATACTTTTTTGATACAACTAAATTACTAAACAATTAATAATGCGGAAGAAGACTTCATATCGTTCAACTCAAAGTTTACGTTAAGGATGCTCCACAGAGGTTAGTAAACAAGCTGACTTCTTTTTAATAAGGATTTTCAAGTCAACCAATTTTCACGATTATCTACATAGATACGTACCAGGGTGCATAAACTTTTTTGTTGTCCGTGGTTTCTCCTAAGGGGGTGATGCAAGGATGAATTTTTTTCAGAAAAATTAAAAGTTCGGGAATTACATGTGATTTTGCTTTGAATTTGGGTGGTTTCCATGCCAAATTCGCATGCAATTCCCGAACTTTTAATTTTTCTGAAAAAAATTCATCCTTGCATCACCCCCTTAGGAGAAACCACGGACAACAAAAAAGTTTATGCACCCTGGATACGTACATACTTAATTCGGTGCTGTTGTAAATTAAAAATAATCTCAAGTTTATTTGTGTAGAATTATAATCAAACATAATGGTTACCTTGAAAACAATAATTCATATTTTTTTCATCGAACAAAGTGTGTATGTAGCCATCAAGATTGATAAAAATAGATAATTAGCTCGGGCTCTGCCAGGCTAGATTTATTATACGTTTTTGGAAGAGAGATATTTTCGGAAACACTAGTCATTAGTGTTTCATAACATAACGTAAGTATAAGAGTGAGTAAGATGGTGAGATTCCTGATAGAAAGGCTGAGGAGAAATAGAAAAAGTGTATTTTTGTCCAATTAATGAAAAGGTCACGCCCATAATGAAAGGACGTTATTATTAGTGCAGGATATCAGTTATGATTGGAGAAATGAGACCAGTTAAATAAATAAAAATACGTATGTGTCAATTCTACCGAACCAGACAGTTGTGCTGATGATTTCAACTGCCACACCCCTCAAACAGCCATCAACTTTCCTTTATATTATTTAGCAGGCATGTCACTATAGAGAGATAAAAAGGTAAGGGTTACCTGAAGTCCAACAACTGCAAACAGTGGAGTGATACTTATATCGTTGCGAATGAATTGGAATTCACGTCATATTCTACTCAGATATTATCTTATCCTCCTTCCAAATGCATGTTGCATGCATTTGTACACGTCATTTTGTACCCGAGGACTCGTGATGGTGCAGTTATAAGTGAAAGTAGATAATGACCTCGAAAAAGGCTAATAAGGGAGTCGCGGATTTAAAAAATGCTATTTTTGTGTCGAAATTGCTTCCCATAAAAGAATTAAGTCTGATTCTCATCATAATTGGCGTAGGATTAGCATCAGCTTACCCCGTCTGTCAATCAGAGTCCAGTTGAAAATATTTCAAATAATTTGTTCAAAAACATTTTCATTGCAATTCATCATTTCCGTGATTGATCCAATTTCTTTGTTGCAAAATGTATTTCATAGATCCAAACTGAAGTAAATTCGTTATGCAAGGGTTCAATTCAACAAAATTGGTAGTAACTGCATATACATTTTTACGTTGTACGTAACAACTTGTACACATTATTATGAACTTATGCATGATATGATAATGTATGTTATAGGTATGTTATAGCATGGATGATTAGGCAATTGTTCTAAATTTAAAAAAGCTCATCTTATAGCAGGGAAAACACTGAGCAAACATAAGGTGATTGGAACGAATAAGTATGTGCATAGACAATTATAGAGTTTCACTTTTCCATTATTTACTTGGACCGTTATGATTTTTGCTGCTAACAATATGAACATTCATCAATGCTGGATTCTTAGCACAAGGTCTTTCTTGATGATTACAATGATTATGAGAGTACACGGAAAGTGCGTGTTTATGCATTGTACTTTACTTTGATGATGATGATTATGACTGGGTCGGGATAAAACGAGAAGAAACTGCAATCACGAATCGAGGCAGAGAAAGAAAGCTACCTCGAGTTTTAGTCAGTCATGAAATTCAAATTGAATATGAGCCTGCAAATTGCATACCTATTCCACGGCCCTGATGTAATATATGTAACCAAGAATAGAATAAATTTTTATCCCGGTATAATTGAAATTAAAATATTGCGGTAAAACTACGCAATAGTTCAACTTGTGAGAATGTACTCTAAGAGATTTCTTCAGATTTTCGGATTTTTGCACCATTTTCCCCTTGCTCCAATAAGGTCGGGCATGTCGGTTCGTCTATTTTGAATTACTTGGCAGATATTGATTAGTTTCATGTCCGCCTTTTTACCACCAATTTATTTCTAAAGGGTTCACTTTGATGGCTTCTTCAACCATTTAGTCGAGTCAAGTGAAGCAAGACATTTTCTTTTCAACCTCTTTATCCAGCAGTTTCTCGACGCCACTTTCTTAGAATAAAGATTTTCCAAGTTTTCCTTGAGTAAACTCATCTTCTTTCTACTCGTGAAGGAAGCATTCATAAACTAAGCCAGGTTCTAAGTTGTTGTGCACTTTTGTTTGGTCAGATTTTTGTGTTTGATTTTGATTCTTGGCTTAATACATAAAGCATTCAGAGTAAATATTGCAAAAATAAACCAAAAGTAGGACGAATAAAGTAAGCAAAAAGTCAACTGAGGCAACTTATTTGCTCACTTTATTAAACCATTAGCTAGAACTTCATAATGTTGTACAAAGTTTTAAAGAACAAATAACTTTAGCTTTTAAGCTCTGCATATTTAGTGTTATTTTTCAATTGACACGAGGACAATATTTAAACTGTAACTTAGATTCACTCCACGAGAGATAACTACTCAGATGACAGTTTATTCCAGTGTAATCATTCCTTTATTAATAATTTAGATCACTTTCTTATTATTTATAACTTGAAAAATTGCTTCAACGTTTTAACCATAAATTAATATAAGGAATTTAATTCCACAAATGTGCTAGAAATCCGCGATAAAAGCAAAGGCAAGCATCATCGTTAAAGGATATTGAAAGGCACCCGTTAGATTTTTTGCATTATTTCACCAAAATGGAAAATTCCATTCGTTTACTTCACTTTAGTTCTTATTTATAACCAGCGTCAGAATAAGAGCTTTGGGTGATCTTTTTTCTACTTCTTCGAGTGATTTATTGGCTTACAGGGCAAAGAAATGTATTATAAGGAAACCAAACCAATGTTGGTTGCTAGGGCATCACCGCAAATACATACAAATGAATGCTTGCATCCCTCGACTTGGTCCAAATTCTCATAAACCGATTTTCTCTTTTATATGTACAAACATAGGACGAATTGTCGCTTAATTTCGTTTTAACTCACATAATCCTTACTGCAACACGAATGAATGAAGGTGGTCTCAATACAACTCATACGCAATCAGTGCAATTTAAGACGAAGCGAAAGTAATAATCATTTATAGTGTATGAATGGATAACCTCATTGTCATTATTATATGCACGAAGCTTTGAGTTTATTATGTCCAGCAGAGGTTTCTCTCAACTGATCGCAAGAAAGGCAGTGTGACCAGGCCGAATAAAGTTGGACAAGTTCCAATGAATAAGAACACTTTGGGTGATTAGGCAGAACTGGAGAGAAAGTAAAACATGAGGAGACATGATGGCACTGGGTTTCACCAACCATTTTTCATTGCCACCTATACTTACATACGTACGTAGACCCCATCAAAGTAGTCGTGCAGTATGGAAGGAATAAGTATTCTTCCAGTTTTACTTTGCTAACGAAACCCGACCTACTTTCTCCTCATCCAAACCACCCAAAATTCGTGCCTCGACTTTTTCTTCGAGCTCGGAGCCTGTTTTCTTCCATTCGTTTCTGGTGGCATGTTAAATAATTTAGCCATGTTTTAAAAACACAGTGTATGCTTAATGTTGATGGTTTATGAGATGGAAGGACATTGTAAACTTCCAAATTAAAAAAAATAATGCGCCGAAATATCTATAACAAAATTTCGAATATATGAACGAAGAGATAATGTTTTCTTTGTGTACTTTTAGGTGGAACGCCAGGAGCCGTAAGTAAGCAAGTCATCCCACTCGGTTTGTGTCAACTATATCAGTCATCGTCCTTTCATAATATAATTTCGTGCTGCAAACACATACAAAACTTGACGGCGTGCGTCTACATAATTTTTATATCCAAACAAGCTATTATACAATAACGTCAGTTTGAAGGCTACATATTAAACATACTTTCGTTATGTCCTGTCCAATCATAGAAAAAATGGACAACGACAACTATCACAATGTACGTATTGTTTTATAAAATACCTAAAATTGATATGATCATCAGAAAAATAACTTCTGACATCAAATCCATTACCGAGGCCATTACCGCACAATGGAAAGCATTACCTGCAATGTATGTACACAACAACACCAAGAGTTGTCACCAAGACATCACGCCATTGTCGTCTGAGATCATTCTAACAATGGACACCCGACAAAATAGTGTTCCAAATTACCCAAATCTGCTGGATTCTTATGTTTCTACATAATAATTATTTATAACGAAAGACAATGATAATCCATATTATTTCATATTAAACCGTATCACTGTTGGAGAGCCATATCTCCTCCGATATTAAAGTTCAGAAATACACAAACTATTTAAAACGGCAAAGTAAAGGACGATGTCAACTGACAAAATTTTGCTGATTGACACGTGCTGCTGCTCTTACAGAATTTCAAATCTTGTGTTAAGACACTAACATTGCGAAGGGATAAGTTCAACGACTCAATATTGTCATTGTTTGTGTATTGTTCTTACTACTGGAGTGACAATCTGGAACAAAAAGGTTTCAACAAAACATGTAGAATGTGACATTTTGAATCATCGCACATATTTCTTGAAAACGGATGGATGAGGCCCTCCTACCTGAAATGAACTCGTAGGGAAGAAGACGATGACAAGGAGCATTCTACTCGTAATACTTATCATGACATCTTCAGCCGGTGCGTACATCAATTTGACGTCTGAAGAGAACATGGCATTTGTAATAATATATACGAAGTGTCGGCAAGAATTGACAGTTTGGAAAGCTGGTAGACTTTCTTTCTCTCATCCGCTTCTGGGGAGAAATATTTCCATTATTTGCAGTTTTACTTTGAAGTTCTTAATTCTGATAAGCGCATTCTTGATATTTTTAGCAGCAATGTCATCAATTCGAATGGATTTTTTTATTTCACACTAAAACCGGTGTGTGGTGCTAAATGTTTATCAAGAAAGAATCAGAACTTGAACTATCTATGCATAAGTAGCTTTAGTTCTACGTACTTAACACAGGAAAATTAAGGTAGCAAATAGTCTCAGCACATTATGCGATAACCAACAAACAAAATTGTTGACGCTTGCTGATTCAAGGCTCAAGTTCAAGGTGAATAATGTGAAAGTGCTGATAAGGGAAATATATAAGCAGACGCAGTGGAGCTACAAGAACGTGTCCTGATTTGGTTCATCTCACGCAAATAATTCACTAACTATGTGGCGAAACCTCATTAAATTAGAGGAACTAGCAAAACTGGGGAAGAAGCACTCCAATGAACTTTATAAACACATACACCAAAAACCAATTAAATCAGTGAACCATAAAAATAAGTAATAATAGTAATCTGTAATTTTCGTGACTTTAA
This sequence comes from Folsomia candida, assembly GCF_002217175.1. NCBI lineage: Eukaryota > Metazoa > Arthropoda > Collembola > Entomobryomorpha > Isotomidae > Folsomia > Folsomia candida. The sequence goes on along the minus strand of NW_019091193.1, from coordinate 19,094,213 downwards.
ATCCGTTTCTACACCCTGCAAATAATACTATGCACCATCGATCTATCTATCAGTTTAAATTGACAATTTGTGAACATCAGGTGCTAATTTGAAGGCAAATTATTTTATAAAGTGCTATTTACTACATAAAGAAGATGTACAAAAATATTTACAAGCTTAAAGATAAATGTAGTTAAATACGAATCCAAATAAAATATATGTAGATACGAAAAGTTATGTAGTGATAAATTTAGCTAAAATTCAAGATCTGTGAAACCTAGTCTCAATAATTGAACGTTTGTATAAATCTGAAACCCTCAATCAGGGAAAAAAATTCAACGCATATACATAGTTTTAAATTTAATTATGTTATGCTTTAGGTATGACCATGATTTTCTGTAATCAGTAGCAGGCTAGATAAATTCACGGAATCGCCACATGAACACATTAATTTCTACATTCAATACCTGCCTATGCAGATATATTGGGGATAATTTTACCATAATTGTCCGTGTCGTGTTCAATGGTCTCCGGAGGGAAGAAATTAGTGTCACACCAACCGAAACCAAAGTAAAGCTAATCACTTCTGCCCAAATAAACTATATGTACGCTTCTAGATAGAAGTTTGCGTGTGCTGCGTTTTGCCATTTAGTTTGTCATCCTATCGTCGTGGTTGGGTGAGTTCGGTGAATAATTTATGCACAAATCAGTAATGAGACAATGTTTTAATCATGTTTTAATCATGTCAGTTATCATTAACCAGTGTCTGTTAATTAGAGAGAGATTTCAAACCAAACCTGATTGATTTTGTCCCAAATTAAAGCTATCAAATTGTTAATTAGATGAACGAACGGACACTGGATGTACCATTAATTTCTACACATTCAAAATATCTCTGCAACACATCCGTCAACATATTGGCAACACGTCAATTAATCGTAAAAATGTGTAATAATACAGTGGCAGCCACTACCTAGTAAATAATTTAAAATCGGAATCTGGTTAATTAGGTAATTATGAATGGGGGCGTGATTGTTTGTACAATTTCGAATGAGATTATTTCAGTGATAAAAATTAACGTCGATGTTGAAAACCTTAATGTACGATGATATACTTTTATTTATTTACATATTTACATATGATAAATATGTAATTCTAAAGAGTAAGTTCATGACGGGTAATGTAACAAACACTAATCCTAGCTAGTTTGCGTCAAAAATTAATACTTGTATTTAATCTACCTCTCTACTTGACCCTTATGCTATATGGGGATTATGTAAACATAAATTTACATGTATCTATCGTTACATAGCTATATATGTAACATAATCTTAAACCGAACCTTAATTCAGACTCATCCAATCACACAAATTCTGTGAAAAAACTCCATGAGAACATCAGCGCTGCTGCAGAGAACGTTCAAAAGCAGGACTGCTCCAAGGTTTGACAAGTGACAAGGCAGCATCGAGGGAGCCTACACTTGAAGCAACGAAGAGAAGGAACGAAGCCACTTTCAAGAAGAATTTCACCTCAACGGGACCATGAAAGGTAAATTTCTAATGATTTATCCGAAAAATTCTGACACGTATGATACGATACCACAATTTTTCAAATAATAGTTCTACTATACGCAAAAACACATCTGCATACAAACACACATGCCTAGGTCTACATAGAAATTCTAACATATATACGTAAATCTTATCGTGTTTTAAAATTAGATTGATTTGTTTTGCTGTAGAACGTTGATGGTTATATCTGATGGCGTAATTTGACATTTTTGTGGCATATTAAGCATGTTAACCTGCCCCGTCTCCAACTTTACTTTCTTCCTGAGGTCTCTACTCCAACATATTTCGGCTTTACAAGTTAATAAAAGAGGACAAAACTTCAAAGGCAGAGAAAAAGTCATATGTTTTCACAAATATCCGCAGCCGTTGGGTTGGACCTTCCTCCGCCATTCTTAACTCACGTTCTGTTTGCTGTTTTATTTCCGTTTTTGGAGTTTTGACACTGACACTTTGACACCTATTGCTTCTGAACCAGTTCTGCAAAACTTTCCACATAGTTGTACCCTCAAATTTGTACACGAGGTACACACATGCCTAGGATAAAGTTGGTTAGTACTCAATTCAATACCAAACTCGCTCAACTTGCTGCTCAGTGTTCATTTAAAGTGTTGACTATTACTTAATTTAGACCACGACATACTCACGACAAATTCTGCTTTGAAATGTCCAACAATAAGAACGGTCTGAATTCCAAGAAGTTATTACTAGGATAGAGCAGAGCATTCCTGTAGCGCCTAGCATGCATACGTACATATTTATACGTTTATATATATGAAATAGATGTGTACATGCCTACATAAATATGTATGCATGTGATAAACTCGTTCGTAAATCTCAAATTGTAGGTTGTTGGCTGGTTATTTTCACCCAAACTCGGAACTTTGGTGATGGTATGGACTTTATTTTATGACATTTGCTGTTTGGTGGAGAGTGGTATGATCCGAGAGTGAGGAGGTGTGAAAGTGTGAGTGAAATCCGTCCCTTCAATTCCATTCTGTTTAATAATGAATACTTTCCCAATCAACTGGTTCCTTTTTCCATGCTTTTTCCTCTCTCTCTCTCGCCGTTGGTGGTTAGTTGGGTGGTTCTGCTGTATTTGATTTGGCCATGTGCGCGTTTACCTTTCTTTCTTTCTCGCTGTGACTGGATGGCAAAGTGGTTTACTCGCAAACCAACTCTAGCCGACAAACTGTGTGGATGGAAACGTACATACTTTGGCCTTTCATCCATCTCACCCAGAAGGGCTGCACTTGGCATCTTCGTGAAAGCCCTTTTATTGAAAAATGAACCAAAGACCCAGAGTAGGAATAAAAGAAGTCCATTTTGCTCCGGGAGTAAATTTAATGTAAGGTTAGGATTGGGGGACTTCAAAAGTTGTAAAACTTTTCTCCTTCGATGGTCCCATTTGATGGGTTCGACATTTTCCCAGTGGCTGGCATTATTATATTAGTGGAGAAGCCCTTCTCCCTGGATATGTGCATGCCTGACAAATCAAGAAGAGGCTGCGGAGCCATAGCCTTGGGACAACCGATGTAATATTAATAAGGCTAGGATTTCAATTCCGCAAAACTTTTGGTGTAACTCTGGTTGATATTCTCGGCATTAAATTTAATATATTCAACCACAAATGCGGTGGGATTGAGATGGATGAAAAATATATGTATATATTTTTACTAAACTGAGATATAAAAATAGTTCTGCATTCATTCATTAGGAAATGAATAGCTTAAAAATAACTCCGCGATCTGACGATAGAAGCAGCAACAGAAACTTTCCTATCGTTGTTAGTTGTTGGGTATACAAATGCTTTCATTAAATATTTATAAATGAGATAAGATAATTATAGTTATTCAACTATAGCGTTATGATTATTTGAAAACTCCAGGAAGGCCCCAACAAAATTATAGAAAGCGTTTCAAAGGAAAACTCACTCTTAGTTGCAAATTGCCAGTTTGAGCTATCAATTATTATTTCTCCAGGCACAAATTTAAATCAACTTTAGTGTCGTGGCGACACTAAATCCTCCTGTCTATCTCTACAATAAAATTATAAACCTGTCCATGCGCATGAGATGATTCTAATGTCAAAATCATGGTTTTTAACAATAGTTCATTGTCCTTTTTATTGACGTTGTTTTTCTGAATAAAAGAAGAATAAATAAAAACTTATCATTTGTAACAAGAAAAGACGGTGGTACAAGAAGAGTAACTCTAATTTAGCTAGAAAAAACTGAGATGTATTACAACTTTCACTCCAGTAGAACTCAAATTTAAATTTTATTATTTGTTTTGCTATTTATATTATGACTTTATAAGGAGGAAATTTTAGATTGCAACGTAAACATATTTACTGTCTGAAAATAGGATTACGCAAAGTACTCATCTTAACAAAAGCAATCAGCGCAACGCTAAATACTAATGCAAAACGATCTTTATCTGTAATCCCGCAATTCGCCAAAGTGAAAGTCGCCTAGTCCAAGTAGAGTTAAAAAGTTGCAACTTTCCTCGCCAAACTATGTCACCAGTGAACTAAGTAGGCTTAAGGTCAAAGCAATAATAAAGTTAATTTAAAGATGGGCTAAATTGCCACTGAGCAAATATTGGAATTTCTCCTTTTTCGATAAAGTTTTTCCCAAAGTAAACTTTTATCATTTACCTTCAACTGAGCGGAAGATTATAACGAGACATCTCCATCCTATCAATTTCTTACCATTTACACTATGCGTGTTTCCATGTCCTCAAACCATAATTTGCATGTCGAAGAAACTTGCTGAAATCTAAATAAAGCCGTCGTGAGTCCCAGCTAAACTAGTGAAGAATAGACGAAGAATATTTACCTAGTCACGCCTTGAAAAGTCGTCGTTGTCGTCGTCGTCGTCATCCTTGTATGCGCCATAATCTAGCATCGGTGTTAAGATCGGTTGCGCATTAAGGTGAAAAGTGAAGATGCACGATGGTGACTCTTTGTCTTCTCATCCTTTCATTAATATGTGAATGTTTCCCTTTGCAATCCCATTAAGAAAGTGAGTGAGTGAGCTAAGCTAACAACCCCAGCCAGCCAACTTTCTCTGTTCCAGACTTTTCTCAATCCGGCCGACACGGCGCAATCTATATGCTCTGCAGCTACAACAGCGAGTAGGCTACTCACAGACACCCGCAGGAATGTGGCATCGAATAGGCAGCTTTCTTGCTATCTCGTTTAAAATCATGGAGGTAAATAGGAGTGGAGATGGCAAAATGAAGAAAGTTAGCATAGTGTTTGGTAGGTTACCATGGCTGAGTGATGCTGTTAAGCCAGCTCAATATCTTAACATCACGTTCAACATTGAAAATTGGAGCATCCATGAAAAACTCTGCGACAAAAACCTCATGTGGAAGTGAACGTTTTGCATGTTCACGGTTGGGGAAAATCATATGCTGTAAACTTTGCATTGTTTCTACATTAGTGAGTACTACGCGACTGGGATGAGACTTTGAATAGGAAAACCCCCTCCGAGTTTAAATAATACCTTAACTGCTTCAGCTGCGGGTTAGGTACGTGCACATTAGAAAGTTTAATACTCTCTCGAAATGGCGAATGCTGATAAAAGATCGGAAAATATAATCATTTCATTTTACGTCTGTTCTCAACTTCATCCTCTTCCTTGGCCCAGACCGAGGTCCAAAACTTCCGTGTAATTCCGTTGCTGCTGCTGTGGAAAGAACGCTTAAATTACACAACTCTTTTTTACTCGCAAGTTACATTATCTTGATTGAATTTTTCCCCGTGTTCTTCTCTGCCATAGTTCAATTGGTCCCTCTGTGCTTTCTCTTCTCCAACTTTCTCCGTTATACGCGCATGCATACCTAGTTGTTATTTTTAGGGCCCTGCTTCAAAATCTAACTCTATGGTGCGGCCAGTTCACCAAACTTTGAATACATTTATGTATGTACATATTTTGGACTGCGTATAGTGCAAAAGTCGTGACTCTCTTGCATTCGGCTTGAAAATTGATTAATAGAAATATTTGGTTGTCCCTGTAATTGCATTGCATTTGCATATGCATATTTTACGGGGACATTATCATTCGCATTAGAGTTCTACTGAAATAATCTGTACAGCCATCAAGTTACTTCTTGCTTCATGGAGAGAAATTTTATATTATTTTTTGCAAGGTTAGTCCAGAAATTTCTAATACATTCGATCCCTTACAATAAAGGATAATTGTGCGAAACGTCAATCTGCAAGATCTGCATTGCTAAACTTCAACAGTTAAAAACCCTCTCTATTTTTTAAACCGGGGACTTAAATAGAAATCTAACATTATGTTTATACATCGTCCAAGGTTAGTCAGGTAAAAATGGTGTAACATAAAAAAAGTTATGCTTCCATGTTGCGCTACTGACTGAGAAATTGTGTATCGATAAAATTTTGACAGGTGTTTCCCAAGATGAGTATTCATCTTTGCATAAGCTCCAAGGCAACCTCCTACCCAATAAGTAAACATTCGAGTGTTTTCAATAGAGCCTCGTTTCTATTTTAAATTTTTATTCGAATCTTGTCACATTTAGTATGCACACAATTAAATATTTTCCTAAGTTTATCATATATGTATGTAGTTTGTTTATTATTAAATAAAACTACTTGGGGAGCTTGTTACGTTTGACAAGTTGTAGTTTGTAGCTGTGTTTGCTAGCCATTGTCAGACTATCTGTATCTGCGCATAAACTGTGCTTAGAATCCACATCCAATCGACAGAATGTGCGTTGGCTGATCTCCTAGATATGTATCTATATTGCTTTTGAGCTACGTCATTTTCCTTGACTTTACGGTTGGATGTGGCTGCATGAATATTCGATGGGTAGAAAAATTCCCTCTTCATTTGCCATCCTATAAGTAGGCGATTCCATCTGAATTCCCTTCCGATGACGACGATGATGGTGCGTGGAGTCTCTGCTCACGTCAAGAAGTCAAGTCAACTGTCCCAGGACACCCATTCTCCGAGACGTTGATATCTACGTTTACATGGAGAATACCCAATAGTACAATTATCTTTAATGCCATGCACTGTCCAATGCAAATCAACCATCATCGTATGTCAATGTCAACTAGTAATGTAAACTATTAATAAAAATGGAGCAAGTGGTGCAGTTTTCCTAAGCACAACTTTGGAGATGAGACACGATTGTTACTACAACTTGAAATTGTTGGAAAGCATGTGACTTTATATCAAACATATGTAGGTACATATCTATATTATCATTTTGTGAATGTTGCGTTTCATCAGCCCGAGATAAGTCTGCATGCCATATTCTCACTTGTATTACAATATCACTATTTTCACTTAATTTACTTGATTGCTAAAATATACGGTACGAGGAGCGAGGCGTAAGTAAAGCTTATGATGAGAAGGAGCATCAAGGTATAAAAGTGCAGTTTGTTTCTCACACGCAAGACAAGCGAAATGTTATGTTTTGAAGAATGAGAAAATATGTGAAGTCATTATCATTACATAAAGTAAATTGCCACTGTGGCTGGAAGCATGTATACGTCCATGTCAACGGGTGGTGCTTTCACCTTCCCCCAGCCACCAAAAATAACTTACTCTCAACTAACGAGGATCACCATAATATGAGAAAACTTATCAAGTATTCTCGGCACAATCTCCTTGAGCCTAAACTACAGTACAAAATATTGCGTAAGTAAAGGAACACGAGGAGAGGAGAAACTGCATTAAGCTAGTCACATACACACGTGCAGGATGGATTCGAATGATGCGATCATGAGGAATATGAAAAATAAACCGCAATGAAAAGCCTCCATAGAATTCGTACGTTCAACTGCTTAACCTTTTCCTTTTCTTCCTTCACACCACATCCATGCCCGAATCTAATATCTTTTCGTTGCAAGTTTTAGCAATGCATCATCAAACACGGTTCTTAGCTGCAGCCCAAGAAAGTGGAGAAAGTATGTGATCCTGGATTTAGCATATTTGCTTAATTCATCAAGTGTGACTTTAAGTATGCTCCTACCATCAATTAAAAAAATAAGGTAATCCTACTTACAGAAGAAGGGTTGGTTTTTTGTGGGTAGCTCGGCTGGGACGCCTGAATGAATGTAGATTATGGTGAATTCATGTCCAGAGAGAATTGACTGCAAAAGATGTAGGTTGCGATATGAAAGAAAATCTCGTTTTCGCAAATCTTTGCATCATTCGATTTAGTTTGCAAACTTTTTGTGCAATTCTGTTGAGGATTTGTGTTTGATCTGAGTGAGACCTGCTCTCCTTTTTTCCAACACAAGCAGATCGAGAGCAGAGGGTTAGGAAGGAATACCATGCGTGGGAGCACACAGTAGTGCGAGCGACGGGAGCGAGAGAGCTGGGTGCGATTGTATGCAAATATCTGTTTTGGCAAGCAAGCAAGGAAGCAAGTAGAGTGAAGGAAAGGAAGGCAGCAAGTGTTGACTCTGCTTTCTCATTCTTGAGCTGAAGTGGCTACGTAAAATCCAGAATGCGATGCTTGCAGCCCACTTTGACCCTTTGCATAAACAGGTTTTTCCCGTAGTCGCTTCCCCCACCGCGACACATACAGACATTGCATTACATTTGATTTGGATTTGTTTGGCAGAGCTTTCTCTCTCGGCGAATGTGAGTCTCGTAGTCTGTGCGGACAAAAGATTACGCGTTACTTTGTGCTAACCCATATCACGCCATAGCACGTATTGTATTGGCCTGATTGTATTCAACCGATACACACATCCAATGTTCTCATAAAAATAAGGTTGCAACGAGCACGGGACATCCGCGGTTGCGAATTTTCCCAGAATCTTTGCCAACTTTCTCTTCCTACTCGAGTTCTTGCCTTTGATCATGAACTGAGATTTTGTATACGTGAATGCACTACTGTGACGTTTTTCATGTTTGCCAAAAAATCTCGATCTGCTTTGGAGCCAGACTGTCCAGACTCCTATACTTACTTGAAAATAGTAATGGAATGATAAAAAATAGTGCACAATCTAATCATGGACAATATCTTAGAAATTATCATTTTTTCTACTGAATGAATCTCTTGTTAAACTACAGAACGTTTGAACGCATTGCGAATTTTTATTGACGCTTTATGTGAATTGAAGTTCAAATGTGAGATTCGTAGTTTTGAGGACAATATGAAAACGTAAATAGGTTTGTGTTCGAATGGGAACGAAGTTACATAAGGAAACATTTATTACATTGCCAATTTGTACGACACGTATCATAATTACTTAAGTAGGTTGGCTGGCTCTGGACTTAAATCTTCATCTCTCTCTCTCCCTGCCTCTTGGTCTGACATGAGGAAGGTTGGCCCAGTAAGTTATCCCTCCAACAAAGTTTACTCGTCTAATCTCCATAAGAATGCAGGCTTGTCGCCACACAGTGACAGCGGAATTCCTCCGAACAAAGTCAAAGGGGCGGACGTCTCACCATCTGAGAAAGCTAAGCTAGCAAGAAAGCCAACGGGGCTGGCATACAAGTTTGGTAACGAGGAAGGAGTAGATTGAGATGGATCCAAAATCTGGGAAAGCCATCATTTCTTGGGTTGGGTTGGGAAAGTGGGGTAGGAGGGAAAACAACCCCGTGTGTCCCAGAGGTGTCCTTATCTCCAACTTCTTCCAGATTAAACCAAACCCGTCCCTCGGATTCTCCAACAACTTTCGTCTTTTCCCAGGATTCTGTGGATCCCTCCTTTTCTCAGACTAGACTTATTTTCGGAAAAGTAGGTGAAGACAAGATGAGAAGTAACAAATATTTGCACAGCCTTAATCATCATTATAGAAAGTCTAAGGGTATGCAAAACATGAAATAAGCTGTTGTGACATTACAGCCAATTCTATTTTGCACGCTATACATTAAAGGTATGAAAATTCTCATTGGTTTAACAATTGCCATTTTAATCATATAAAACCACTTTATAAAGTCGATTGTTTGATTACAGCCTTAGTATCATGATTACTTGATATTTAGCATTTAGGTAACTCTTCTCCATTCAATGATAAAGTGTTAATAATCTTGCATTAGTATAGAGGTTTAAAAAATATTATAAGGCAAACCAACTGTTCTAAATTCAAAACCATGCATACACACGTTTGAAGTTGGAAGAAACAAGCCAAAATCTTGGTATGAAATCTGAAAACTTTCAGTATTTAATAGCAATGGAATCAAGCTATGGAATGAGAGTTGGTTTCTGTGCTGATAAGAAAGAAGCTTCGAATAATTTATGTATACCTTCTTCTCAAACTCGGTCCGTTCTCAAGTCATTGACATTTTTGTCAATGTTGTCAAAGTTACAAATTTTCGAACATAAGAAAAGAGACACATGGTCATAAAGGCAGGAGATAATCTAATGTAATTGTGAGCACAGTTTGGCTGGTAACCACTTATCATCGTAGCCTAACTGGTGTCGTACAGGGTTGAGGAAGAGCTGAAGAAAAATGTTCTGCCATTTTCATTGTCTTATCTTCTAGTAAATAAATGAGGACTCTGTAAAAATTGTTGGGTTGACTTCATGTCGAGTCAGCTTTGGACGTCCTTCTTTTTGAAAATTGCTGTAAACGATAAGAATTATGTTGGAGTAATTACATTTGTCATATTTTAAAAATTGTTTAATATTTTCTCGTGAAAGTATTCACAGTTTATCACTAATCATCCTGCGTACTACCATGTTAGATAGTGTTAAATAATGTCAACGTATGTATTTCCGTGTACTGATCTCCTCATTCATTTTATTTTATTAATTAAAGGCAGAAATAATGAAAACAAGGCCCTTAAAATTCCACATCTTCGTGAACAATGCACACTAGAGGCATATATGTAACACGTACAATAGCAAAAACTGCAATAATACTGTGTATCTGTATTACTGGTCACGTTTTGTCGCACTTTTTGTTGCCTTTTCATGCGCATTATTCTATTTTGCTTTCCTCTAGTAGCGATAAATATTCGTTTAATTTCGCCATGTTTTATTTGTGCGAGTGAACCTGTAAACTTTCATATTTTAATAGGAATCCCGATTCCTTTGAAACTGTCTGTTTGAACTGAAGCCAAGACCTTATTTGAGGGACTTTATTATGCGAGCAGTTCCCCTTGGAAGGAGAATATCCTATTATAAAATATTATGTCGCTTGCCTCTATTAACGTTTGAGTAGCAACATGGGATTAAATGGGGCCGAGGAGGAAATAGCTCCACTAAAAACTAAAACTGCAGAGTGGATCTGGTAAATTTTAAGGGTGGCCATTAGCCTGGATGATATTGGTCGTTGCTTCAAAATGTTCAGATGTCGAAGTGAATAAACTTACAAGGTTGACAATATTACGATATTGTTGGCTGTCTTCCGCATCTCATCTCATTTTGGATAGCCCAACGATGTGGGGTTGGGAGAGAGGGGAATTCTGCTGCTGTGCAACTGCAGGAATTTACGACCTCCGGCCAGGAGGCCCCTGTGTCCCAAGTCGTCAGTCGTCGGAGGAAAAGATATTCACTCTTGACTCGTAATACCGTAAGCGCAGCGTATTTTGGGAGTACGTAGGCACACATTTTCATTCAGAGATGAGTGTGCATTACCCTCTTGTTCCCCAACATCGTCAAATTGCTCGCAGCAGAGCGAGACAGCAGCAACCAACAATTTAGTAGCATCGCATTGCGTCAAAGATCCCAAAGAATATTGTCCCAAGCTGTCGAAATATTGACTTTGGCAATGACAATGGATAAGCTATTTATAAGGGAAACTAAATACATAAATGTTCTATCAACAATGCACAATAGAATAGCTGCGAATGTCATATACATACACATAAATGCAATGATATTACACATATTTGTGCACATATTTGCACGCAATACTCTAAAAACAGACACTACATATATGTTTTCAATAAAACATTTTAATAATGTACAGTTTTTCAGTAATTTATTTTTTCATTTTTTCTAGTGGATGACTACCCAAAACCCAAACTGATGAATTGAGGAGAAAGTGTCATCGTCAGTTTGACCATTTCCCACAAAGAAGAAGTATCTCTCGGACTGTCGGAAACCCCAAATTATAAAAAGCCCTTCCAGTCCACAAAGTTGTGTCTCCACCATGCGAGCCACTTCTTTCTCCCAAAAGTGAATAAAATTTCGACTCCCTAGATAACATCGCACAGCTTCACCAACCTCATTACCAGGGAGCCCAATGAATTTAAATATTTCCATGTCCTCCCCTCCTCATGCTCGATGATGGTGCGTGGTGGTTTGCAATGCATTGCCCACCGAGGAGACCAGTGGAATAAAATAAAATAAAATTACAACTCTTCTTCTCATCCCACCCAAAATTTGGTGCAGAAAAGAAGTGCGGAAAAGTGTGTGTGTGGAAGAAAGTTGTCTCGGTCTTCGTATTTAAAAGTAGGTCCCAAGTCGCGGACAAGGAAGAAAGAAGAAATCGGCTCAGTCTCCAGTGGAGTTGAGGCAGGAAAAGAGCTTGGGCTCTGGGTAATAAAATCGAATGGAATAGGGCTCTTAAATCATTATGTAATTGATGTTTACAATTTATCATGGAAACTGAGGCAGGTAAAGGGTAAATGTATACACAAAGTCTATATTAATATGATGTATTGCGTCAATAAGTTAACTCATTTCATTCATAGTGTCCTCTCTATGTACATAAGTGTAAATATTAAATATCTAACTACATGTTCCACTAAAGGAAAAAAGAGGAGGAGGTCGTCTATGTAGCTTTATAGAAACCACTATCTTAACGCTAGAGAATTATGCTTGGTTGGTAGACGGAGGATCGAGCACTAAAGATACCAAAAATTACTGCAGCCACATTTGTCTGAACTATGGATATAAGTAAATACATTATATATACAAATATAGCGATCATATAAGCTACGACTAATAATAAATAGGCTACTGATTATGATAAGATAATGCGTATGTGTGATCATGATAGCTTACACGTTATAAATTACTTATACCCAGAGTTAACTTTGCAGAAGAACACTCCACGTCTACCCTGCATACCTACATAAGTAAGTACATATGTATTCCTCTACATCTAGCTATACAATGCCAAGCGGAACCGTTACATGTATGTAATAATAGAAAACTATTACACTGTATGAAATAAATAATTTATTATTACGTGTACCTCCTCCGCTGTATGCATTTCATTGTTCTTTTTTGGCTCGTGTCTCTGTCTTGTCATCTTGATATAAGAATAAAAGAAGATAAGATGTAAAGTATGGAGTCTCTCGGTTGAATTGAATAAAAGCCAAAGTGATGATCATTCTAAGAGAAAATTTCCGCTTTCATTCTGCATTCTTCCATGTTCTCGGTGTCATCAGCCCTTTCTCAGGTCACATTTCATTTGAAGTATTAATAATTTTAATTTAATAATAGGGAGCAGAATAATTGGAATAATAAATTATCAAAATTATGTAGGTCACACTAATTGTGGGACACAGTGTAAGTTTTTTTGGGCTTTCGGGTAACTTTGCCACTTTCAATAACAGTTATTAATGTACACCCATAAAGAAAATTTACACATATGTTCATACGTGCAACATATATAAATAGTAAACATACAGTAAAATTCATATTTTTTTGCACAGTCATAATTAGGTAAGCAAGATCAGTATGCAAGGAGAGTCAGTCAGTTGGCCTCACTTTACAAGGACTTTTTCAAGTCTTTCTGTTTTGCACCAATGGCGGAGGTGGAGAAAGTAAGAGGAGAGAAAGCGAAAGGGCTGTGTTTACCAGGTACGCTGTTTTTCCTTCGTAAAACTGCGTTGGACACTTTGCATTCATTTAAACGCACACTATGTGCGCCTGGAGGTGTGTAGTTTCTTGCTTCATTTATGATAAAAGTAAAGGAAATTGTGCCAAAATAACCGAGAGAGAAAGTAGAAATAAGGAGCGTCTTCTCGCGCCGGGACGTCATCCCGTCATTCTCCACAATGCACACGAATTTTAGTCTGGAAGACAAGAAAGAGAAGACATTCAATTTCAGGCTCAAGGACTCCCATAATGCTTCTTGTACCCTCATCTATTTTCATTTAATTTTAATAACAGAACCTCCTTTTCATCTGAGAACACAAAGGACATTTTTTGAGAATGTCCGTATTCACTAAAATGAAAACCACATATATGCGGAAGACTACTGCCACTCGTATTTGTACATCGTGTTTGCGATTATGTCTAACTTGTGCCTTTCATTGTTGAAATAAGTTTCCCTAGTGGTACTGGAAAGCAATGCAGGAGGTATCCGCGTAAGTAATAAAAATATTTGTACGACGATGTCAACAGCCCTCAATTTACCAAAACTCAAACACAAAACTATTTCTCAAAGACGTGTTTATTTTATCATTGAATTTGGTTTGTATTTGTACAAAGACTTTGACGGAAATGATAAACATATAAAATTACTATAAGAAGCGATTCAGATTTTGAATTTCAGTAACATTTTGAATAACGAATGAGTACTTAGTTATAGTCAGTATAGATATACATCGTATAGTAATTTGCATGCACGGATGGTGATTTGACTATGATCACACCTAGTGAACCCACATAAGTGAATATCTAGATAACGACCTCGTGTGGTTTCACTAACACACAGTAAACACCGTTGATGGAAATTATGTGTTAATCCGTAAGACTGTAAAAGAACGATGTATTTATCTCTAAGGTGCATACATATTTCTTACGAGCATGCACAATCACCTTTTCTGGCCTCCCGTACCTCTTTTCCGCGACACTTGCCATTTCTTTCTCCGCCAAGTTTTAATTGTGTTTTGGGGACCACCTGGTGTGTGATATACTGTGAAAATTCGGGAAATGTATGTAGGGAGGAACGCCGAAGGAAAAACTAAGCCCTTCTTCTCTCTTCCTTATTTCGTGTGTGTATTGGGAAAGTGGTTTGAGAGAGTCCCGTGAGAAAGACAACAACTGACGAGGACAAATACAATTATTAGTTTGGTCCCTCTTCCAGCCATAAAAGTGGAGAAATAGGGCTGATATTTCACCAACTTTCACCCGTTCAGTCCCTTTGACTGAATGGTGAATTGACCGGACGAGAATTCCCAAATTTTCTAACTCGCTCTGAAATTCTTTGAGCATCGGCGGAAGTTCTTTTCTCGAAAGCATTGTTCATATTTATTTTAGTGGTGGTGGTGAGCAAAGAAATGGAGAAAGCGAGTATCACCAACCAGCCAACCACACCAATTCTGCAACCCACATTTCTGATGCTCCCATTTATACGTGCGTCGTGCTATCTGCCACGAGGACTTCCTACGAGGAAACGATGGGTTGAATCTGGATGGGAATGTGTGGTGGTGTGGGTAACATGTAGGAGAGAGCACTTTCCACTACTTTCTCTCCATCCCGTCAAGCACGAAGCCAACAAGGTTGTTTAACACACACAACAACCCTTTCAAACTGAGAAACCATCTTTTGCTCTTAGCGAGTGAGTGAGTATTACCATCTCCGTTGCTGAGGGCACACATAACGTACTTGTTTGCGAATCTCGATACAAGTGCGAACCAGCTGACGCCAAACAGGAAAAGGGCCTTGTGCCACTTCCTCCTCTTCCTTCGTTGTTTAATCTTTTTGTTTGGTTTTGAGTTTGCACACTTTACAGTTTTGCTAATTTGTAATCCGTTAACTAAATTTGAACATGGCTATGAGATGCGTTGTTCATATGACAATGTCCTTTAACTCCCAATAGATAAACTGAGGAGTTGTTTTTACCAGCCTTAAATTTATTCGTGGAACAAGACTCGTATGTTTAGATATGGAGTATACATTGCATTGAAGTGGCAATGATAAATCTATTATAAACTATGAAAAGCAATAAATTAAAAATCTGCTCACGGCGGCCGAATATATATCAAGACTGCGAAGGATATTTACTTACATAAGCGATCTCCACCCAATCCTTCGCACACCCGTCACCTCGTATCTGTCGTCTGGCGACTACTGGAACAGCAACTCAAGAATATTAATCTAAAAAAAGGTGTACCTCAGTTCTCTACGTGAGCTGTAAATTTCATGATCCGTTAATACGAAGAGTCACATCGCCAGGCCTTACTTACGTAATATTCGAAAGAAATTGTGTCCACGTAAAGTTTATATTTGTGATTCAAGCCTGTTAGTCAACAATGGGTGTCCGCTGAACTATGCACTGAAAAGATTAAACGTGCAGCGGATTGTTTCATGGAGAAAGTTATGTACTTCTGGTGTAAAAATTCAGATGATAAAGTCCAAAGTCCAAAGAGTAATACAATTGCACATACATTGGCGAAGGTCTTGTGCCATTTGTACCACAAAAACACTTCAAAAATCTAATAAAAACAGGAGCATACTACTTGGAGTACAAAACAAGTAGTACTTCACATCAAAGTCTTCCAAGTTCCATGCCATATGCTCACTCACATGCTTTTTCGTACTTTACTAAGGATTTCAGATAATATCCAATGTGCTTCTATTTTAATATTTTCACATTTACTCAACGATAACAACCTGCGTAAACAATAGTCAGACAAAGACGTTCTATGAAAATTATTTAGGCTGAGCGAGATGAGACTGTCACTAATACATACATATATAAATACTTATTTTTTATGCTACCATAATTTCGAATTTCGTAGATAATGCTCGTAAGTAATTTTTTGACTCCCACTCCATACTAAATGTCAGTTGATTATATCAACTTTCAGAAATCGGTGTTGGTCACCTCACCACCCACGAGGGTAACTCTGGTTGCAGTTTGATCGCATTTAACTTCATATTATTTCATATTTAGAAACCATTTGGGATCTCTCTGCCATATTTTTGTTTTTCAAGTTAATTTCTGATAAACAAGGTCCCAAAAAATGGGAAATCTTAGTGAGGCAGTGCAATTTCAACTAAGAAATAAAATTAGATTGCAGAATTTTTGAATCACCGCTCTCGGAAATATATCCCATTAATTATGGTCCATTATGTTAGATCTTAGTTAATTTAGCACATTTCTATTTCACTAGTAAAAACGCAAGATTCTCAAATTAAGATTTTTTTTTAAAATTTTATTTTCGTTTATTAACATAAACATAAGATTGTAGATAAAATAAGATTGAAGAATCCATGCTTATGCAAAGTAAAATTTACAGTGCATCCAATGAAAATGATATTGAGAGCGGTGATGCAAAAATTTTGCAGTCTAATTTTATTTCTTAGTTGAAATTGCACTGCCTCACTAAGATTTCCCATTTTTTGGGACCTTGTTTATTTACAACTTGTAATTGGGTTGTCAACGACATTATTTCACTGCAGCACAGCCATTATATTTGCATCAAGAGTAATTTTACTAAATTTGTTGTTTTCAAAATTCAATAGCGTCGTGATTTCTTAACCGATTTCGGTCAACTTGGTCTTAAAATGATCCGAAGGAATCAACGTAACTTTTTCCAATAATTTAGAATACTGTGATGCTCCAAAATGGAACTGTGGATAGAAATGTGACTCGGAGTGCAAATTTTTGTCCCTTTTTGCCCATAACTTGAGTAAAACTCAAGATTTCTCTTAGTCGGATCAGAAATCGTTTTCACATCCCCTAACAATGATCTGTGCAAAATTTCATCGAAATCGGTTGAGAAATGGCCGAGAAATAGAATTATTTCACTTTTTTGGGGTGGGGTAAATGCATACTTAGTAATTTTTTTTCGTTGTTAGGTATTTGCCTCACTAAGAAAAATCGATCCCATTTTAAGAAAATTTTCAACTTTTACCATACGTATATTCCGAGTTTATACATTTGTGCCGTATTACAGCCTTCTACGACTGTTTCGAATATTCTGCATCAAACCCTCCATACCACTTATATGACCCCCACTGGTTCAACCCACTGGTTGAACTCGGTCGTAGTGACAACCAAATTTGATCAAAATCGGTCAAAGCGTTCTTGAGTGAGTTATCAAAAGAGAGACGAACGGACATGACGATTGCATAGCCATGGGTTAAAACCTAAGATTTTAAAAATCAACCAGTATCGATCGATCAACAATAAATAACCCAATGATTAACGCAAGAGAGAACAAATCAATTTTTTGTACCGAATTAGAATAAGTTTACACATTTATATAACCCCATCCATTCTACAAGTGTTTTGAATCAATTATGGAAAAAATTTATAATACACTAAAATTTTACTCAATGACCAAATCCCTAAATAAAACTGCTGTGTACGAGAGTAGAATGTTACGCATGTTAAGATGAAAATAGGTACAGGACCAATAGGACAATTTATATTTTATTCGATTTTCTTCTATTTTGAACAATTTTACCAACCAGCCATGGTGGAACCGACTAATGCACTATGTATCTTGTGGAAATATGCTATGTACAGATAGCGGTGAAGTTTGGGTTAGTTTTTTCCCATCCGAAGTTTATGAGACTGTTTGACTGGAATGCCCAGGTGAGTTGATGGTGTGAACGGAATTTTAATAGCACGTTTCCTCTCCGGGATTGGTGCTCGGAAAGGACAACTTTCTCCATGTGAAACCTGCCAGACGTCCACGAATGCGTAAGAAATAGCCTTGCGTGGAATTACAACTAAATACGTGCAGCCAAACTCAACAATTGTAGCTTCATACAATCTTTGAATATCAAAAATAGTCTTTATTTTAGGAAATATGTTGACCATTCGCGTGAGGTACTAAACTAAGGTTCATTTACTACCCAACATGTTACAACCTTTGTACACAAACACCGCAAACTTAGGAGGGGAGGTTGTGTACTATCAACTCTCGGATCTCGATGCCCTTTGGATATTTTGTAGTGTCCCATGAATGAACAAGAACCCTGAAGTGCTTTAATGCCATGACCACATTTGCGCCCGCCACACCCACTTAAAGGTTCCCAAAAATCGCTTTCACTCTAGCTTTCACTCATTCAAAATAACGCCAAAAATCCAATTTTACTCCGATTTTTAAATTTATTTCACCATTATACTCCCAGATAGTTGATCTCTTATATACAGCATCAAACTCAACTTTTCGAAATTTTTAGTATTTTTAAAATTTAAAATTCTGAATGAGCATTGTCGTAAAAATCAACAAAACAAATTATTTCTGCGAGATAATCATCAAAAAAGTTGAGTTTGATGCTGTATATAAGAGAGCAACTATCTGGGAGTATAATGGTGAAAGAAATTTGAAAATCGGAGTAAAATTGGATTTTTGGCGTTATTTTGAATGAGTGAAAGCTAGAGTGAAAGCGATTTTTGGGAACCTTTAAGTGGGTGTGGCGGGCGCAAATGTGGTCATGGCATTAAAGCACTTCAGGGTTCTTGTTCATTCATGGGACACTACAAAATATCCAAAGGGCATCGAGATCCGAGAGTTGATAGTACACAACCTCCCCTCCTTAGTAATGTACCTACATAGCTAATGTCAGTTATAGTTATAAGTACGATGGAACTTTACAACAATCGCAAGAAATTAACTTCGTCTCAAGTAGCATGGGGAGGTATCATATTAAAACTGACTCTTTATGCATAATCACATTTCCGCACTTCACGAATTACTTTATTACCGGCTAATTTTCCCACATAAATGGAAAGATTTAGAAGGAGAAAATCCATATTCTGCTTGAATTTGAAATATATGATAAACCTAAAAAACTCCTTCATTATAAAGATTTTGTTTACTTTGTCTTTCACCAACGATCTTGACCCAATTTGTTCGTGCAGCATTTTTTTCACTAACCCGCTTTCATCTGTAATTAATCAAGCTTCGTCGTCTTACTTAATTTAAATAAATGGCATAGTCTTTCTAACTTCTTATTTGGCACTATCAACTTTGTGTGTTGGGGAAAAGTTACAGGCTTTTAGCATATCGGGCCTTCATTTAATGACCAGCATAAAAAAACCATGCTAAAAAAACTGATTGACTGGCTACGGGACGAATCCTTTACCAACACGGAAGTATCCTGATCCGATTTTGATGTATTCTTTTACATTTATACTTAGAATATAATACGACAAAGCGTGTGCGTAGCTCGGGCGCTCTTTTTTATATCAAATTAATGTCTGCCGTTTCTCTTGATTCTGTACAAAACTTGACGAGTTTGCTCTCCAAACGAACAGAAGAGCGAGAGCGCTGCTGCTAATGGAATTCTTTTAGGATGTCATTTGATCCTCCAATTCATCACAACAATCCCCATTTTATGTCCTGTCTTCATGAGTGTGATGACAATTATGTGATGAGTTATGATCCAGCCAAACATCCAGCCAAACCAAACCCCGGAGGGATATTTGGTCGGCATTCTCCTAGAAATTCTACAAACCTGCACATTGTTCGGTTTCTTCTTTGGTGAAATGTTCTCTTCATATCCGCCGAATCTGCTGTGTATTTGATCTACTCATTGGGGTCCCAGCTCATCAATGATTAGGTCTCTCCAACAGTTCATTTATTATCTTGTTAGGGATCTAACCAACCCCTCAGCAACCCTCTTGGCTAGTAGTAAGTGCTTCGTTTTATGGGAGTGAGGCTATATGTACATTATACGTACTTATGTAACGTATATGTACATACATTCCAGCCCTGTAATTCGTTAAGTAATGTTTGTTTGACATAATCCAAATTTCGATAATTCGTACCTGTTTTTCATAGGATACGATCACTTGAAAATGTACTAAATAGATTTTGTAATCATCGATCTTAATTAAGTACATTGATGTTGAGAAATTTAAATAAATGCGTTATGCACTGCCTGCTGCCCCACTTTTCTGAATTTCCTATGAGAAGGAGAATATGGTGATACAAATTGTCTAGTAATATGATACACATAATCCATATATGTGTATCAAGTATCCGCCTTCGGAATTCAGAACTATACATCTGTTACAGCACATGTAGTTAGTGTTCACGCTGTAACCCTGTTATTACGGCTGATAAACTTTAGCGAATATGGAAAATACTAGTCATTCATCCTTTTGTTCGAATTATGAAAACATTTGCCTCTTTTTGCCAATTTACAACCTCACAACCTCTGCATTTATGAGACGGAGAAATCGGTTCTACAAGTCAACTATGGTTTACACAAATTTATGAGAAAAACCATTAGCTTAAAAGACTGAAAATAATGAACCATGAAATTTGAATTATGTGATCAGACTTTTAAAGCCCGACAAGTATGAAGAGCGAGTTGAAGGGGACAAAGACGAACTTTTCGATGGAGAGGCAACGGGGAGCGGGTGGAATATTGGACTCATCTCCTTTTGCATTGCAGTAGCTAAATTATCATCGAACCGGCCCACTCGTGCCCATTACGCTTTCCCCTCGTATAGATTTGCCATGAAATGAAATGAATGGCCAACGACAGACCACACAACCATAAAACTGAAAACATGGTCAGACGAGATATAGCCAACGAGGGGTTGATGGAGTACTTATACATCTTTGCCAAGGTGAAAGCAGAAGAGCATACCACAAATTCAAACAGGCTTCGGCACCACTATTGGTACTCATATTAGGCATGGCACGACATGCAAGTCTTCTTGACCAGGAACCGCATGCCACTTTTAATGATGCATGAAAAAGTATACTAATTTTGGAAGAGAGCTGGGTTTTATAATGCGAAGGGGCTTTTCAGGTTTTCTGCCAAGCCATAAATTTTTGCTGATTTTTTAAGTCGGTACAAAACCAACTGGTCTGTCGTAAGGATAATAAATTGTACCATTGACGACAGTCATCTCCCTCCTCCACCAGCATAGCTTAGCTAAAGTGCTTACTTATTCAACTAGAAACAAATTTACAAAGTCAATTTCGACAAATTGAAGAGAACCTCTTTCATTCTAGTAGAATAGACCCTTAATTTTTGAAACCTAAACTTTGGCAAAAATAATACAAAAATTTGCATGCAAACAAAAATACATTCGAAATTTTAGCAACTCTTACTTTAAAACTCACAACTTTCTTTTTCGGAATTGCAAATATTATTTACATGAACACAAGCATGATTTTAACTATGATTCTTTAAAAAATGTAGACCCGGCGCGGCGAAAAATATACATGACGGAAAATATTATTATACGTACATATATGCAGGCTTATCCTCTCCATAAGAGATAAGTACATGTACTCACGTGTCATAAATACTTCAGGCGAAGTTTCACCGTGTGTAAAGCACATAAGGTTTTTTCCTCCTCTCCCTGCACCCTGAAGGCTTATCCCACTTTGTGAAAGCTCTGTCCTAGGTACGAAGTATACATTATACATGTGTACACATACCATTGTAGTGCTTACAATCAATAGCACAAATATTTTAGCGTATATGATGAGTATATTTGAGCATTTTAATTGACACCATTAGATTGCATGAAATTGGACATAAATTGCGGACGTGCGACTTGTGCAGTAATGTGTCATTTTATGCACAATAATATATAATATTACATAGTTAGTAATTAATTTATGGAAGCAATGAATGAAGATCGACGGAAGTAAAGACAAATAAATAATTGCAAATAGTTATAATCGAAATGATGACCTTAATAATTAAATACAAAAAACAATTACATATGTACATATCTGTATGTATACGGATAGATGTGTGTATGTATGTGTTATGTAAGTGTTGTCGCTGTGGGTTATGGTTAATGTCAAGTGTAGCGATTGTGGTTACTTCATCCAATCCTAAGTAGTTCAACTCGTAGTCAGATCACTTTACTTGTGATGACTTGTAACTTGGTTGTTAATTTATGTGTATGGAGCTCCATATCATTATCTGCAGAAAACTGGACTCAAAATATCGGATAGTACGTACATATGTAGCAGGTTCTGGGTAGTTCGAACTTTAGTAAATGACTGGACAGACTTTAGATGACAGAGTGAATGTTCATCTCCTCTGAAAAGTTCTCAGCAGTTAGAGGATGACTTTATGAGAACATTGTCGCGAATTCAGGGGTTTCATGTAACTTTTTGCTCCAATGAGGATTTCCAGTGGACCATGATGATACTATTCAAAAAGTACAGTCTCTTATGCCACTTGTTCCGACCATCGTTGGCATCAACCGTCCTAAGGCTTTCACACCCCCATAACTTTCACGTTGCGTGGTCGGTTATGTGGGTTGGTTACCCGAGTCGAGGTAATTCCCTAAAGGGTTAATGCTGTCATTGACACGATTCTTACTCCTGGGTAATAAAGACCATCACTTCCACTCAGAATTTGGAGCTTCCATCTTCTTCAAGAGAATACAATAGGATAATATGAATCATGTGTCGCTTATACAACATGTCACCGCTGGACTGGAGCTTATCATACTATCCATTCAACGGTACGGGTAACAGAAATGCAATTATTGTGTACTAAATATGCATACTTGGAAAATAAACATTTATATGAACAATTGTTTATTTAACACACATATGTCTTGATCATATGAAAGTGAAAATTTCCAATTAAGTATACCAAGCAATCGAGCATCGTAATTATTAATGTAGTAAGTACTGGACTAACAAATATACTATCCAATGGATAGTATCCATCACTATCTCTACATATACAGTGATATTTATATGCGTGTAAGAGTGTGCTGATTGCCGATAGGGCAAAATTATTGTTTCCTTCCTATTTAACTTGGGATTGCTCTTTTCTACGTTTTCTGTACCTTCTTGCTCTTGCAACCTTGACCATAAGTAATAAAGGGGAGGGTGATGCACTCCCTCTCCTTCAAGTTTTGTATTCCCAGGCGAATCCTACAATTCATTATTGTCTCCTGCTAATACACCGCAAATGAACTTGAACAAGATGATCTGTATTCCTCACATGCAGACGTATGAAATAAGACGCATGGCTGCACGTAGGAAGAGAAAGCAGGAGGAAAGGTCGGTCGGATAGAGAAGTTTTTGGTGATGGGGCGGTGGGATGATATCTGCTCCTTTCTGAGAGTAAAATATGGTGAGAATCGGTGTTGGTGGGATGGGAAGGAAGGAAGTTGCTGGAAAGGTCCCTTCGTCTTCGTCTCTATCTCTTTGACATTGAGAAATGACCTCGACTCAACACTCAAATCCTTAAGACTGATTATACACTGCTGCCCTGTGGTGCCTCGTCCGTCCCTGATTCCCTTCGCCATCAAAATCTAAACCAATCTCATAAACCCCGTCAGGAAATCCACTCGCGTCACAAAACCACAACCAAACCCTTTGATCCTAACGTGAATCGAGTCAAAATGTGCACTTTTGTCAATTGAACGTCATAGACTATAGTCGCAGTATTTCACATGCATATTTGTTCACTTACTAGACACGTATCTTTATTTTATGATGCAATCAAGTACCTGCATGCTTAGTTTTCATCTTTACCAGTTTCAAAGACGTCATTCATGACCTCTACCAAGTCCATTATTGTTGAATCAGTTTATTGTTAACTAAGGACAAATTCTAAGAAGAAGCGATGTCATGGAATGAGAAGACTATCACCTGAGACACCTTTCATGTAAATGGTGATATTTACATCTAGATTACATACCTACTTATATGAAGATAGGAAAGAATAAAATTAGCTCATTTGAATCTTGCAATTTGAAATACCAATTGTGTAATTTGAGCTCATGCTTCATAGATCTGTCCATATATGTACATAGGCATGTGTAAGTTTAAAGTGCAGCACATGTAAGGCCCACAATTATCACCTTTTAACCGTTTTCTTCAGTTCCGTATTTATATTTATTTACCGAACCTAACGTTGGCATATATTTATGACCATATTAATTGTTAGTTTCTTACAGAATTTAGAGTCCAAGGGATGAGGGGTACAGCTTGCCTCTTAAGATTAGTATATGTATATAAGCAAATGCGATTGCATATATTCATTTAGTCACCAAGTTTATCCTTTTAGCTATGTATGTAAATACTCTACCCTTATGCAAAAGTAGTTATGTGAAGCTGTTCTTCGTGTCAGTGCTGACTTGTTCTAGGAAAGAAAGGGTTGCAATGGAGATTCAACAAAATGGGAATGATTGCCTTTCAAATCCTTGAACCTGACCTGAGAGGTCAACTTATTTCGTACTACAAAGTTCCTTGCGGAAATAAATTTCCTTCCTTATTGGATTGGATTGAGTATCCACTTAACTTGCAACCAATGATGATATTTATGCTAAGCTTGCCACTTAATCCTTTCTGAAAATGAGGGAGAATGTCATCTCCATCTTACATTTTAGGATGTCGCCTATGCTTTCCAGATTTGAGTAAGCACTATATAAATGGCTTTTCACTTTGGAGAATTTGATCAGTTTCAGTTAAACCATCAATTCGTCAATTTAGTATCAAATTAAAAGTCTTGACTCGTTATTACATAACTTCAGTGATATCCAATTACGAGTCATATTAAACTTTTCGAAATAGATTTTCACATTACTCGTTAGGGGATCTTTTAAAATTTTAGCAAAGGTAAAATACGTCAAATATGTAAAATATTATTAGGCTGAATTCTATTATCACGTCTGAAATATATAATATTTAGCGATCGATCAAAACAAAAATGTCTTCTTTCCATTTTTTTTCAAATCAATATTTTGCATGGTTGTAGGCAGTCACAAGTAATCCAAGTGGCTTCGGCGAATTTTAGTGCACAATTGGCCACAGCAGAAATCTTGCTGAAAAGATGGGCAAAACGGAAACAATCGTGCGACTTCTTTCAGCCTTCGCAATCCTTCAGCAGGTCCAACTTTCATTAACTTTGGCTCTGAACGAGGATGTGGCTTCCGCGAGTAATCATGGGACGACCACTGAAGATAAACTTGGAAAAGTAAGTTCATCCAAGTTGAACTTGTATATCTGTGGTGCTCATATATATTACATGGTCATACGTACATATGCGTATCACCCAGTCTTGAGCCAATTCCGGTCCAGTTAAAAGATGTTCGAAACAAGGTTGTATCCGCTGAAAGTATTGAAGTAGTTGGAAATGTCAGAGGGTATGCAAATTTAAGTACTTTAAGTACTGCAATGACTTGATAGATGGACTATTAGCAAAATGTACTTAAATGATTAAGTATAAATATAAGCCAATAAGATTACAACAATCATTGCTATTCTTTGATCGTGCATTTTTACTGACATTCAAATCAATAGGTGGTGAAAGATCCTGAACTTGGATCCGAACCCTCGGAGGAAGGCCGTCATTTTATAACTCGTCAGACCTTCTCAGACACAATGGAAAAAATAAAGGTTTAACTCATGCATAAATATATTAAATTGTATTTAAATATTAAACAACGAAATACTTTTACAGTGCACTTTTATCGACTGTCCTGCATCCCCCAATGAGGAATCATCGTCGCCATCACCTCCAACTCATGAAATTGATGAAACTCATAATTCAACTACTGTGAAAACTACGACTTCTCTTGTGACCAGTACCCCCCATCCTCAGAGTAATGGTTCAGAGGTTACTACTGCAAAACCCACAAATTAAATGCAATTTCAATGCTCTCATGTTCCGCACATCCCACATGCACAGAATACTGATACACATACATAAATAGTACACATGTATTTATGTATGGTTAGTAATAAACGTCATAAAGAAATAAACGTCTCAGGTCCGCTTATTATGCATAATTCACATAAAACGTGTGATTTAAATAATTACACAAAGAAAACTGTGTTCAATCGATGTTTTATGCACTTGTAAATAGCCAGTCGTGTAGCATCATGAACAAAGGTTTTGTCATCCACCATCACCTTGTGTACTAAACGAGGGAAAACTCTAATGCACACTGTAGTCGGTGGTGAAAGCACAATAAACCGACTTGTTCAATACTATCGAGTTGAAAAATAATAATTCTACTTTCTAGTTGATTCAATCGATAAAAATTTAGTGCTTACGTGTGTAACAGAACGCATCGATCCTCTCAAGTCGAATTATTCAGGCAAAGCTCTTGCTCCTGTTCTGGTACTTTCGCCATTAATTCTCACTTTATTAATTATGCTCATCTTTCTTTCTTCTTGTAAAAATAATACTGATAATCTAATTACAGCCTCTCAAATATCATACATTGTTCAAAATGCTAGATGATGATTTGGAAGAAGGGGAAATAAGTTCGGATGGAGACAAGGACGAGGTATTAAGAAGTTATTCACACACAACTGACCATATTAATAATAATATAATAAATTTTTATAAACGCTGGTTATTATCTGTAGCTGTCGGTTGATTATGAAGTGCTTCAACGACCTGTTAAGGGTGCGGAGTCAATACTAGGTACCCAAGTTGTTCATAATAAGTTGCCTGCTGGATCTTCACGGACCATGGGGATCGACCCCGTCTATCAAAGCGTTTCAAGGCCTATTCGGCCTGCACCAGTTCTTCAGAAACTTCCGGATGACGACGATGATGGACTGTATGACGACAAAAGCAGCTCCTCCTCCGAAGACAGCGATGATGAGTACGGACCTTCCGGAAGAAAATGTAGAAGAATGCCTATGCCTGTGGGTGGAGGGTCATCTTCTAGAATAATAACCGACCCTAATAATGTGGCGTCTTCTTCAGCTAATAGTTTACCGTTGTTGGCTGGGAATATTAGTTGTGACACACCAATGGATATCCCCAGCAGCAACGACGCCTTCAAAAATCATGCCGCAACATTTCAACAGAAACGCAAGCCAAACAATATCTGGTCCTCGGTGTTGCAAGAAGAAGAAGCCACCGGTAGGTTTTATTCAATGTATTTTAACACGAGCTTTCACAAAAAACAGAGATTAATGAATTAGATTTATTAGACATCTTGGGAAAGGTTAACGTGGAGGAGTATGATGACCAACATGTTCTTATTGATCGTGGACCGGAAACGTTTTCTGTCAAGTATAAAAATCGTCCCCCAGTTCGCCAAAGATCGGATAGTAGCAGTGTATCCAGTGGAGGTTTAACGGATGATGAATTGGAATACTTGCGAGGAACGTCGTTTAAGGAGCAAAAGGAATCTGTAGTAATGGATGAAGGGGTCGAAGATGATGGCGAAGGATTTGTCGAACAGTTTGGGCGCAGGCCGGTGAAACGGCGATATAATACCAAGGTTAACACTAATAATGCTATAATACCATCATTTTCTTTTTAAATTTTAACCACCTTTACTGTTAAATATTTTGTATAGCTTCGGCGTCAAAGGAAAAAGAGAAAGAACAAGTTGGTTAATAAAATGAAGAAAATGGGTCCTGCTGAACTGGGTTATTATATTGCTAAGAAATTAGATGAAGCGAAACATAATTTGATAAGTAAGATAAAAATTAATAATTGCAATGTCATGATTGTCGTTCATCATGCATCGTTGTATGTATTTATTTCAGTTAACTCGATTGAGCTAATTGGGAAGGAGGCAGTAATCGCTTTATTTCTTAAAACCACTAAGATAGAACGCCTTGGTGGTCTGATGGTTATGGTACGTATTATGGCAATACGTATATAAATTATTAGTAATTACTGTACAACAGTAATTTTAATTGATGGAACGATCCTTTCAGAATCAGCAACGAAGACGAACTGCCGGTGGAGTATTTTTTTACCTGCTTCGTGGTGATCCTAAATTTCCCAAAAAAATTGTTGATAAAATATTTGCTGTCGATGTACAAAACCAGCGAGTTGGTAAAAAACGGGCTCATAAAGAAAAACGCTTGAAGACAATGGAAAAGTTGGAAGAGAAGTTAGTTGAGGAGCATCAAAAATTAATAGAACAAGGTTTGTTGGTTGTCATTAAATCATACAAATTTTGCAATAAAAACTTACTATTCTTCAATAAGGTGTAAAAGAGTCAACCCACCAAAACCTAGTAGATGTCAACGAGTCCAGCCTATCGGAGGGTGAGGATGACGATGTGGATAGTGATGAATTTTTTGCTACAGATCAAGCACCAACATATCCTCCTTCTGCTGCTGATATGCGTAGCACCATTGGGTATGATGATCAAGATTGTCTTGACATTCATTGTGATTCATCTGATCTTATGTAGCTCGACAAGGGTCCCAATTTCTTGTAGTAATTTTTTATATTCATCAGTTTATCATATATGTATAAGGTGCATTCAAAATATCTTAACTGGGAATAAATTTCCATATATTTTGTAGAAAAATCAACTTTATTGCGGTTATAGTTCATTCAACAAAGGAATGTGTTAATACTAATTCATAAACTGCAATTCTGAATTGCATTGATAATAATCATATCGATATTTACTCTTTTGATTATGATTGACAACACAAAATTCCAACTAGACTGGAACAGACTTAAAGCATAAAGGTATAATTAATAAACTGAGAAATAATAATAAGTTAATACACAAATAATGCTGACTAAATTTTACGCCTCCAATAAATATGTTTGGTAACATCACAGAACAATAAGATCAGATCAAATGCTTTAAACAATATAAAAATACGAGGACCTGAGAATGGCATGGACGCCACACTGGCGGTTTTTGACTCGACTATATAATCCACTAAATAATAATAATACGAAAATAATTTCATTTAATTGAACTTGTCCCTACGTACATCATCATTAATCTCAAAATTAAAGCATTATAAACTCATGTGGGTAATGTTGGAGACGCTGGAAATCGTATTATTTTTATCATACAGTTAAATCTAATGTGAAAAATTGTTACGCTAATATGCATTTTATTCTAATTGGTCTTCCAAGTTGTACCCTCCCGCATACACATGTGCTTTTTGTATGTATGTTTAATATCCATATTAAAAAATAACAATATTCTAATGGATTGTTGTTTGTCTGACACAACACATACGTAAAATTAAATCACAAAAAGAGCATACTACAAGTGCACATACAAAAAAAGGTGCAATTGGACATCAAATCTATAAACTATAACAATGACTGGTTGGTACCATCTCTGGCAACTTAAATACAGATAGTATCTATCGGTAAGTGACCTAATATAAATGGGTAAAATAAGCACACGACATACAAGTGTGGGAATGATGGTGATCTGAAACTCTGGATCTATTAGTTTAGTGTGTTTTTTATAGTTAGTTAGATAGAAGAGAGTTGGATGGGATTTTTCACAGACTAAGGAGGTCAAGAAGGGGGAGGGTAGGTCCCACCACAAACACATATCACATCACAATCTAACGGACACAGAGGAATCAGGTTCTTGCTGCGGACTGACCATTGTGATTCTAGGGGTTTTGGCAAGTGGAGGGAGAACGGCCGTAGTGGCACCGAAAGACGTCACACTGGACACAAGGCTTGCAACAGTGGACCCAGCAGTGTGATTATTGTTACTCTTGGCCTTAAAATTGTCAAACAAGCAGAATTGTTCACATAAATCAATCACAACATTTCACATAGGTATACGTATATGGAAATCTATAAGGGATAGATAATAGCACAGGCAGAAATAGCAAGCCGGTTTGGAGAACAAACTTATGCAACAGGCTTAATATGCAGATAGCTGAATCTACTCATCGGGGTTGTGGAAAGAGATGGGACCTTGCGCATAATTTTCCCAGACGTAATGAGAGGACCAAATCCTTCCTGGTGCGCAAAAGCGTAACTAGAACGGAGGGAACGTCTGCTTCTTCGAGCTGATGGGGTTCGAAATGCTTTGTCCTGTGCCTGGCGTGTTCTACAATAACCAATACGATGATGTAGTATATGAATTTTATTTTTTGGAAATGTTAAAAATCTTACTTGGCAGAAGAAACTCGTTGTTTTAGTCGAACCCGGTCAGATAATGTGGGATGAACATCATGAAAGTAGAATCGCCAAGCAAGAACTGGGATTATGAGAATCATTACTGTGAGTACTAGGGTAAACCAGAAACTTGCTTCTTGGAGAGCCTAAAACAATAAGAAATCAACGCTATAGAGAAGTTAAATGAAAGTTATGCTTTAACACATTTAACGAGTCCAATCAATACCTTTGTTAACGATCCCAAATATCTTCCTCGGATTGCAAAGTTGTAAATATAATGCAGTATAAAATAGAAAAGTATAGTTCCCCAAATGGCAATATGATTGAACACCGTCCAATAAGCAGTGTCTAAAGCCACCTATGTTAGATAATAAAACAAATTAGCAGAAATTTTAGCTAAATAAAAAACAAATAAACAACGTAAAATTGAAGTCGTCTAAATTTTGAGGACGATACTAACTGACGATATCCATTTGTGCATTAGAAATAATTTAAAATCGAATATAGCGGATAACCCAATGCCACAGTGAATTTAAAATTGATTCGTCTTGCGATTGACTTCCTTTTAATTATCTTTGATAATTTCTACGTAAACATGTTAGTTTTTAGAACAAATTAACTGTATCGCTACAATTTTTTAAAACTTACTTGTACTGTAGTAATCACGACTAGAATTGTGGAGACCGCACTCCCGAAAAGCCTGAAACAAAACCATAAGCACAATGTAATAAGTCCAACCCCGATTTCACTCGCTCCCACATCTTCCAAACTCTACGTTTTCATGACCTCAGTAATTTTTTGTCATAAATAAAACATGGATCGGTATGTAATTAAACTGAACCCCATCCCTTCTTTTGTCATGGGAAACAGCATCACCTACACTCCTCTGCCCTCACCTGCTGAACCATCCTTGAAATAAATCAAAGACTGATAAGGGCATCAGTTGAGTCAGGATCTAAAGCTCACTTCATCTTAAAACAAACGACCATGGAAAGCATTGACGCAAGAGACAGACACATCGTTTCCAAGAATATTCCTCCAAATTCACAGCGGAATAATTTATGCAAAAAAACGCTGGAGTTCGAGACGTTAGACCACAAAGCGGTTTCAGTAGCTCAAATGGTTTTAAACATTATAGCCGTCAATGGACTTTATTCCATCTAAATAATCAGTCATCAATCTAAATAGCTGAGAAGTCTAGCTATCTTGATAATGGATGGGATAGCATCATTTTTAATGACTTGTTTATGATGAGGAGCAAAACTGTTTTCGATAAAAAAACAACGGAATCTATATCTGTTCCAACTGACTGAGGTGGAATATATGGTGTCGATATGTAAGACTGTGGGGGTTGGAGAGAAGGAGAGACTAGCTTTGGATATTTATAAAATGAAAAAATTGGGCTTTCAGAAACAGATTTACGATAAACCTGTTATCTCTTGGGTCTAAAAATTTTCATCATAAAGTGGGATCAGATTTTGGCATTGTTGTATTTCTTTTAAAACTTACATGTGATCAGAAAGTCCTTGCCCATCAGCAGAGATCGCATGATGATAAGTACCTATGAAAAAAACACAATTTATAAACGTCTTATCCTTTATGTATATATCATATATACAATACATTAATTTTGTATTATAAAACAACCTATTATACAAATAACTTACCATAAGGAACCAAGAAAATGACACACGATGTGACGAATCCATGTAATGCAGATTTGAAGAACTCTTTTTTGTTAAACAATAAATTCAAGTGCCCTGAGAAATAAATAATCATGAATAATCATAATTATAAATAATAATATTGTGTTTACTATTACCAGGAGTATACAATTTTGGATATCTGATACAATAATCGTCATTACTACAAGAAAAAACACAGATACCCGGATCATACATACATATGCATAAGCTTGAGTAAATACATGGCAGAATGATGGGATATGAAAATTGTTAGTTACATAAACACTAATAAATAATAAATTTCATATAATACTGTCTCTTACCAGTCTTGGTCGAAAATGCCAATAGACAGCACCGGTAAAGACGTGTAAAATAGATTATAAACTGCTATGAACATCGGATCAAAGACTGTCTGCAAACAGCAAATGGACGTTTTAATTATATATGTATCTGTTTTGAATATTGCGTATAACCATATTACTATTAAACATCCCTTACCTGGGCACTGAATCCACAGAAAAAAGCAAACCAAAAATGCGTCAAAGTGAAAGCAAAATTTTTGTAGAAAAAATATCGTAAAAATTTGGCCATTCTGTAGTACGACCTGCAAAAATGAATTTCGGTTAAAATCAGACCTCAAAGTAATAAAAGTACAACAATTATTCATAATTCAATTTAGTCAAATCTTAGTTAGAATAATAAGTAAAGGTAAAACAACGACTTGCCATCTTCCATGGACCAAAAGCAATCTTTCTAGGTACCGGAATTGGGCAATAGAATAATCTGAAAGACAAGTCTACATAAGCAACACACGCTAGGTCTAAAATATAAGGACTATTTATAATACGTAAAATAACTCACCTGATGCCAACACTGCTTGGAGGCCCTCTTGTCCACTTATTCTGAAATAAGTAAATGTACGTTGATAATTCGATTGCACGGCATTATAGGACATGTTTGCAATTTTAAAATTATTCACTCTTGACAAACTTTCAGCACATAACCTTCTTCAGGTCACAAAGTAGCATCAAATTGTACAAGATAAATATATTCCATTTTGGAAAATAATTCTTATAATCCCTGCCTCTTACGGTTCTCAAATTAATTAAATTTCAAAATTTCAAAGATGCCTCCCCAACGAAGAAGCAAAATAC
This sequence comes from Folsomia candida, assembly GCF_002217175.1. Classification (NCBI taxonomy): domain Eukaryota; kingdom Metazoa; phylum Arthropoda; class Collembola; order Entomobryomorpha; family Isotomidae; genus Folsomia; species Folsomia candida. The sequence goes on along the minus strand of NW_019091193.1, from coordinate 19,061,139 downwards.
CAATTGTGGTTGTGAATAGAGTGCAAGGAAAATGGTACAGTCAAAGATTTGTGTCTCTCGAAAGTTTATGTAAAAAAATCAGTTGTCAAAACCAGACAAGCTGAGAAGAATATGACGACTGCTAATGCTCATCAGTTCTTGGTTTTCAAAAAAAGGTGTGAGTGGAGTTGGATCATCTCTTTACAATTGTTTTAATTTCCATTGTCAATTAGTCCCATTGGTTTTATATAAATATAAAATACTGATACAATATTAAACTCACCCAACTCCAATGTGTGCAGCTAAAAACAAATAAGATCTGCAGGTTACTATCTTTTTGAAAACACTATTATTTTCAAGAAATTCATATACTTTTAATCATTGAGACATCATTTGCCCCATCTCCTATTGCCAGTGTGACAGCCTTTTTATAATTTTTCACCAACTCTACAACCAAAGCTTTTTGCAAAGGAGTAACTCTGCAGCATATAACTGCCCGGCCTGTAAAAAAGGAAAAATGGAAATTTTCTATATTCAGAATTTTGTGACCAAATTTGTACAATGATTCCTTACATTGAGAGGCTAATTCAAGAAACAATTGCTCCAATTGAGGGTTAAGAGCACTGAAATAAACAGAGCATGTGAAATTATATGATATATTGAAAAAATCCCAATTGTAAACGTAAAATTATTGTAGACAAAATTAAAACTAAAATTTGAATACTTTACATATATTTATATCTTACTGAACTAATGAGTGTCCATTTATTACGACTGCATACCCCCCAGTATCTTGAGTTGGATCATCACCTGGATGTCCCATATCTGAAATATCGGTAAATAGTAACCCTTAATAAATGTGCTCCATGTTAAAAATCAAATTAATAAACTAACCTGAATCCCTGAATGTAACCATACTCACATCATTTGACTTTGTAACTGAATTGTCGAACATAGCACAGGAGCCTTTTTGAAGAGCATCGAGAAATTTGAGAAGCTGTCCTTTTACCTGAGTAGTATAGTCCAAGTAATAAGATAAAGCGAAAATACGAATAAAATAAAATTTCTTACATCATCGAATGAATACGCATCGACAATGAAGATGTCATTCATTTCATCCGTCAAAAGTTGACACGAGTAACCAATGTTTATTGCGGTTTCTAAAAATATCCACACAATAATCATAAGTAGTTACCAATGTATGAACAAGTAAAAATATTGGTGACTGGATTATACACAATTTATGTATGTGGTAGCTTTTTACCTTGCTTATCTCCAGTTAATACCCTGGAAAAGAAAGGAAAAGATTTAATAATGCATATCATTCTAATAATGAGCAAGTTTGGGAAATCTAAATTTGTTTCTTACCAAATCTTAATACCAGCTAAGGCTAAATTTGCAAAAAAACGTCAAATCGTAAAATCCATATGAATTAAGATAGTAAAATTAGTGTGATGTCAACACACGTGGATTTTTACCTAAATTTGCAATGGTTTGGGGTACACCATCTTGTAGTTTATCTTCAATTGCTGTGGCCCCGATTAAGTGCATTCCAGTCTCCATTTCTTCATATATTTCATCGAGTTTCTCATCACGGTTGGTGAGGGACATGGATGATTCATAATGTCTGGCTTTCCAATCTTCAAAATATGCTGGCGTCAACTCTTTTACAGCGAGAACTAAGACAACATTTGAATTATTCATTATCAGAAAAATGATAGCAAGATTACGCTTGATAAAAATCAACACAAAGACTCGTTTGAATGATATGTGTGAGTTGGCGTGGAAAAACTCCAAATGGGTCAAGCTATTAACCCACTTAAAAAAAAACTACATCCAGTTCTGTTGGATGGCATTTACGACTATGTCTTTAGAAAGATCCTGCGTCGACCTCATCATGTAATTCAAATCGATGTCACTGGAAGATCATAGTTTGATTTTTCCTCAGTTCAAACATACATTGATTCCAAAAATCCATAAGTTGGTTTTTTAATAAAGTATATATTGTTATTCGTTGTATCTTAAAATGTATATGAATGAACTTTATAAATAGTTTTCGTGTTAAATAAATAGATGCGTTTTATCCGATACATTATTCCCCTTTTAACTTCACTATAAATACAATCAGATAAATAGTAATTGAATTTTTGTACTTACCTAGTGTTCTAAGACCTTCTCCAGCAAATTTCTATACACAATAACAAACAAAAAATCATTCAAGTTGAGTCACTTAATTTCAATAGCGGACTGATTGTCCGTTTTGAGTTTTCTCACATTCAGATGTTCTTGGGTCTTTGCCCTCAAGTCTTCACTGGTTCTTCCCATCTCCAGTCTTTCAAAAATCACCTGCGAAAGAATAAAATCCAAGTGTAACGTGAAAGGTCAAGTTAATTTTTTATGAAACAACTCACCGAATCTGCCCCCTTGCATAGTAGCATGATTTTGCCTTCTCTTTGCACCACAACAGACATTCTTTTTCGCACATTGTTAAAATCGAGAATGCATAGCAAATCATAAACTTCCTCTTTGCCCATAACAGAAATTGTTATACTGCAAAAATGGAAACCATTGTGAAACTTTAAAGTATAATAGAAATAATAGAAAAATGAAGTTGGACGAACCTATCTGGACTTCGTTCTTTAAAAACAAACTCAAAATTTCTGGCTGCTGATACAAGTGCGTTTTCGTCCGGAGATTGAGCTTGGTACTCTAATACTCCTGCAACGTATTAAGCAATTCAAATGCAAAAACATTTGAGAGAAAATTAAGTGAACATAGAGCCAATGAGCAAATTAATACATATAAAACTGATGAGCTTTACCTGCTCTTTCGTCGGCCATAACCGTGTGACATAATGCCAAATGTCGGAAAAAGATAGATACATCCGGATTTCCTGCCAGTACAGCATCATAGAGAGATTGGTCATAAAAGCGAAACTTTTGCTCAAAATGAGGATTTCGCGAAAAATCTACTGGGGCCAAATTCTGCAATGTAAAAAATACAGGGGTACGATTATTATATAAATAATCAAAATAAATATAGACCGTGAAAGAGTTATTTGTTGTTTTTCTCAACACTACTAATGAATTCCATATAATTTCTTATTCAAAAATTTCCATACATGTTTAGTAACTTGTCGCAGAGCAATATCGGAGTGATTCAAGTGTTCTGATTCTGGGGTTGGAGTACCGACACGATCAGATCCACAAAACAAAGAAGATGGTTTAAATCGTGATGGCACATAGTCTTTGTATTTTACACCTGGTTCAGCCTCTTTGAAAATCTCTTCCGTCTTCGCAGGAATGGAAAAACCATGAAACGAAACAAAATGAACGAAATTCGTGCATATCATGCAATATTGTAAAAACAAAAATAGAGGAAACGGAATTAGTTCTAAAATTTGACAACCAGAATAATTACCCAATCAGACAAATTTAGAAGGTAGTTAAGTTGAGGCAAGAAATTATTACAACAATAGGATGAAGCACAGTAGACATGCAAACCTAATTAATAACTGGGGAAATACTTAATGAGACGAATGACGAAGGGAAGGGGAAATGATGTAGATATGATGCAGGATGGGCATCACTCGCAGAAGAGTTACAAAAAATACAACAAATATACTAATGGACAAGAATGCACCAGGATTATAATACAAGAGTTTGCCAATAAAGAATTACACCACCACTGATACTTTAACAGAAGAAAAATACAAGTGAAATCGATAAAGAGAAAGTAAGAAGATTATTATACCTCTCCATGCTCTATAACTTCACCGGTTCTCGGATCTATCACTTCCCCGTAAGACTTTCCTGCAAAGTATAAAGAAATTAGGACGTAGAAACGTTTGGAGAATGTGCAAAAATTGTTTGAGCATCATGATATGTGTAAAACCAATGACTTTACCTCCAATAGTACATTTATTGAACGTCATTATATTCTATGAAAAACAATGTAAACTAATTAGTCAAAATAAAATACAAATTATGTATAACAAATTGTTATACATGATCAACAATCAAATTCAAAACGAGTAAGAACAAACAAGAAGAATCACATCTTACTTGTGTCAGTGTTCCAGTTTTGTCTGTAAAAATATACTCAATCTGCCCAAGCTCTTCGTTTAGAGTAGTAGTTCTAGCTTTTGCTGAAATGAAATAGACAAGCTTCCTAAATACTGGCAATTTGAATTTCAATGGTGCGATTAAGGAATCAGCGTGGTTAATAATTTAGGAAGAGACAACGTACCTGGTGTACCGCTGGCCTCGTGATACATTTTCAAGTCCCAGTTAATTAACTAATAAACACACGAGTAAATAGTCATACATTGTATTGATTTTAAATATGTGTTGAAGTGAATGGCTTACCAAACTTTGCATTAAACGGATTACCTCAACACTAATAAAATTGTGAGACACAATTCGCAATTAAAAAAAACATAAGTGCATTCACACATTTTACGTTAAACATAGAAACTCACCTAACGTATAGTGATATTGGTACAACGGTATTTAGAATGATGGCGTATGAAAAGAACACCAAAAGTGAGATAATAATCGCACCTTCCACAGGCTGAAATGCGTAAGAATATAAAATGAGTACATACAAAATATAAATAATGCAAGACGGGACAACTTACCTCTTTCGGCACAAGTGAATCCCACGGAAGAAAGTTTATGAAGTATTGACCTAATCAAATTAAATACACCGAACTATCAATAGAGAGTACCTCACTACCTCAGTCAATCACCAGATATTACTCACCAATCATTGTTTCCCAAACGGCACATGCTGGGGTATTTAGGAATAATAAGGTTTGATTAAACTATTCGAATTTAAAGTGTATTATATGCATATTACCGATGGTACAGAACAGGCACATTGATAGGAGGAAAAACACGATCTGTAAATGAGATAAAAATAAAGAAAAATGTATGCATGTAATTTACATAAGAGGATCTAATTTCAAGTAATTTTCGATCACTAAATCTTCCATGATCCATAATATAACATTGCTTTAATAAAACTGAAAATATTATGCGATATGAAATTTATAAGATATTTTATTTTACAACTAAAGTATTTAAATTTTCAAGATATCAGTATTACATATCGTCGTCCTAATAATAAATCCGAAAAACTCTCCTGTTGGAGACATGCATCCTAATCCTAGCCAAGCATAAAATTTCCGGGAGTTGACAAGAGAGTTGTCCTGATTTATAATTAGGCCGACGATTTAGTTTAAAATAAGCACAAATTTTATCTCACCCCTAGAATTATAAAATTGAGCAAGCGATCAATACTAGTTCTCTTGAATTTCGATTTCCCACTATTTTGCATTAATTTTGTATCTCGTCCAGCAAATAATACAACACCATAGCCTGGAACAATAAGTCATGTAAAAACAGACAATGCATACAATTGCAGTGAAGTGCTTACACCATTGAGTGTTTCGAAGAATGCAACCACGAAGTAATACTTTATCGTTATCCAATGGGAATCTACAAAGAGAGAGAAAGTATGCGAGAGTTACATAACTATTGTGTGCATACATACATACTTATGTATACCCACCTCTTTCCTTTCCATTCTAACGCTCCTTCAAACTAGTCGAAACGATTAAAATACACAAGAAGAACAGTAGTTAGTTTTAGTAAAATTTCACGTATTTGACTTAATCAGACTGAATTTATTGTGATTTCACTATTATATTTCACTATGCTAAATGAGAATTTATACTTACCTTGTTCAAATGATTGTTTGGAGGCTCGCAAATAATTTCTCCGTTAAATGATCCTAGTTTTTCAGGTTCCTGCCCCATATCTGCAGTTTCGGTTAAACACTGTCTGCACTTGAGATTCGTTTCACTGTAACAGCATCATTCGAATATAAGATCATTTCCCTTTCTCCCCTCAATTGTCATAATCATCAAAGTCTCTGCTTCATTCATAAATTAGTTTAGATGTGCATGGATATGATCCTTGCACATACTTACATACCCGTCTAATTCTGCTGTTTCTATGTAACACAGTCCATTTGGCTCGGATGTGGAAAGTAAGAGCACGTCAGCGGCTATAAGTGCATGAATATAAAACAGATTAGAGAATTTGGCATTTAAATCAATGTCAGGAACAGAATGTAGATGCAGAAAGTCGTAATGACTGATGACTGTATAGCTGTCCTGAAAAAACTGTGCTAGTTAATGTGTGTAAGGAAATAATTCAATAGGAATTGCAGCTTTGAGTTAGTGCTATAGTGAAAAACGATTAATCCCATCTAATTTTTCAACATAAAGTATGCAGATTTTGAGGAAGAGGATTATATTTACATAGTGTGCATACAAATATTTATGTGATCACCCTCTGATTATTGTTTTCATCGATATCAATTCATTCGTTTTTTTACCCAGCAATAAGAGATTTCTGTGAATTTATACTTACCAACGAATTGGTCGTTCTCCATCCTAATAACGTCCCCAACGATTACCTAAAGTCATAAAGAAAAAAATGAGAGAAAGTAATAAACCATTGTACTCATTTTCTCGCTGACATTTGGGCTGAGAAATGTCAGGAATTCATTCACAATACAAAAGTAGATCACGCAGGCTGGCAGCATGGCTGACTATCCTAAGACATGTATAAGATTGGAGTACTAGCGATGCATTATGTGACGCACACGACATCAATGCTGGTGGCTTCAATTTCATCTCGAATGTAGTCTCTCTACTGTGACTCTCTGTTTTAGGTTTCATAGTTCAAACAAAACTCCCACCATTTCGTCGAAAAATGAGCGAGAGAGAAAGAGAGAGAGAGAGAGATAGAAAACATGAAAGTGAAAGCAGTAGCGTGCACAATATGTACAATGCGTATATAAATTGTTTTTCCTTACCTTGTGCCAACGCTCTTCTTTTAAAAGGCCTAAATAAAAGAAAACAGTTTGAGCAGATAACGAATAATAACTAAGTAGTTATCCTAAAACTCACACTTACCATTACGGAGAACAAGAGATTTTCTATTGTTAACTTGCGAATCATTTAAGTGTCGTTGCTAAAATGGAAAGAAATAATTAATTAATACTTAATATGCCAAGGTGGAATATAATGAATTTGGTGAAAGCACGTAATTTGTCCCATTTCATTCAACGATACATGGTTGGCTACATATGACTTGTCTACTAGATGCAATTACGCAGAGTAGTACATATCTAATGTAGTATCTATCCGTAATGTGCTTACTCAATATCGTCAACTATGAATTAGGACGAGAGACTATTCTAAATTTTTTGCTTACCCAATCATCATATGCATCTTTTGTAGCAGTTAAAGTTAAGACCAGGAGCAGTGGAAACACTGTTGTGTAAGGTGTAAGTGAAGATATCACAGGGATCATCTGCAAAATCCGGAAAATAGAGCACTCAAATCAATACACGATTACAACTAATGGTGGGTCAACACCAGCAAGAGATATTTACCTGAAGCACCAAGAGGCACAGGAAATAAAAGTTTGCTAGCCTTTGAAATTGCTAGGGAAGAAAAAACAATAAGGTTTTTATAAAATTTGGGTCCGTAATGGACATCGATTGAGGATGAGTCTTGTGTGGTTTGGTTGGTAAGGTTTGGGACGTTTCTGAGAGGTGAGTTTCGATTAGGAAGGACACGTTATTCCAAGTAAGTGGATTTCTTTATGGCTTTCCAAAATTTGCTGAACATGAGTTTCGAATAGGCACTTTTTGAGGGAATACTTTACTTTGGGAACAAAAGTATGGACGTTTCTGAAATGGTCGTTTAAGTTATGTGGGTCATGAAATCCTTTACCACATAAACGACAATTTACGCCTGTTGCCTTTTGTATTATTTTGTTGCTTAGATTTGTTGGTGCTGCAATAAGATGAAACATGATATTTTTATCATACACTTACCTCGAATAAGTTCAGGGGGAGGAACTGTAAAAATGAGGAGACATTCTCATTTCTATAAGAAACATTCATTTCGGAGCCATCGTACAGAACCCCAAAGCGGTTAATTACTTGCATTATTTTTAACTGATTACTTACCGTTATTACTGTATATTTGGTCGTTTTAATGTAGTTATTCTGTAGGACAAGAGATAGATTTCAGGTGACATTATATAATTGCTATGTTTGGGTACACTTACAGCATATGAAAATTTTGAGTTGAAGGCTGGGTCATTAGCTCGTATTCGTCGCTCTGTCTCTATGAAGAATTAAAAAAAGACAATGGTTGTGTATAAAGTGAAATTACGATTTGTGGTATTGTACCCTTTACTCTGACAAACTATAATTAACTGGCTGGATACATAGTTTCAGCTAATAATGAAGTATTTTCATATTGGAGTAGATTACAATTTAGGAACTCGCATAGATTGACTAAAGATATGTACAATAATGAGATGAGATGAGATAAGATATTAAATACCTTCACCACCACCGTGGCCTCTGTAAGGCGGCTCAAGGCCTAAGGCTCCGTCGATAATTCTCCAGTAAATTTTAGAAATAAATCCGAGGAGGCTAAGAATACGTGAAGGTAAATATGGGGTTAACCTCTCGCAGGGTCCCCTCCATCTTACAGACGCTCCAGAACTTAATGAAGTTTCCTGCCTATAACTCCTTCGGGGCTTATTATAAACCCTACAACATTTGTCAAAGGAGCACCACCGACAACAACCCGAACAAGTCCTCCCATCTAAATCAGAACCGTCCTCATCATCATGGTGTCCCGTTATTGGCGACTCATTGACATAATTAGCATGGTCCTCCTCATCCATCTCATCAATATCCGGCTCTCTAAGAATCACTCCTCTTGGGCGACTTTTGGCAAACTTTGTATCCTTTCGCTTATCTAATACAGCAACATGATCGGACCTTTCGTTGACATTGTCATGCAAACAGGATGCCACGTTAATGTTACTGCTTTCCAGATCGGTACCGTCAGTAGATTCCACTCGGTCCAGCTCTAGTAACTGCGTGGATGACTGAGATTTTATAATTTCTTCCATGGTGGTTACTTTCGTCGTGAGCTTTATGACGCTCTCAGTCTGAGTTGCAGGTGAATTTTGGCATGGGATGAAGGAAGAACAAGATGATGAAGATCCACTTGGACGAATGGGAGTTGACGAAGTGGTGGCCATTAAAAAGCTATCTGCTCCCCCAATATTTCCCCCACTACCAGATTCTTCTTCAAGAATGATGGCATTTCCATATTTTCTTCCTAGTTTGCTTCCCATAGGAGAGGAGCTGCTGCTGCTGAAGAAACCTTTTTCTTTTCCTGCTTTGCGGACTAATAATTTTGTCTTCACTCCTGGAATGGATGAGTCATTTGGGTGTGGATGGTGCGGTGGTACGTGACGAGTACCTTTCCCTGAGGAACCTTTTATTTGGAATACTTCAATCACATTTGATGTTTTGGGCATTCTGTTGTTACAAACCAACCTCCACAATTATTTTAATTGTGAGAATGGATGCAGTCAACAACCGGAGTGGATTTTTCTAATTATAATGTCGTCACAGAGTTACTTTAGTTTTTGTTTCCATTTTCCTCTTCTTTCACTTCCATCCATGAGTGCGTTTATGTACTCCATTTGGGCTTTGATCTACCTTTGACCACAGGTAAAATTTACCTTCATCAACTTTTCGAGTAATGAAATATTTCTAATATTCTATGAAACAACATTTTTCATACATGAAGTACGACACATCACCTAAATTGTCTGTGTATTTTAAAAACGATAAACGCAGACAAAATAAACAAGTAGGAAGACATATCAAGCTAAACATGTTGTAATATGGAAAAAAAGTCTTGAAATTAACCATCGCGTATGTAAGTAGAACGAAACGAATGTACAATTTATAGATTTCACGTCATATCGATCCGAAGAAAGTGATTCCAAGTAAGCACGTGTCCACAAACATGTCCTGCAATGTCTTGCAAGAGATTTCCTAGTGTCACTATAGGCAGTACAGTTGTACAGTGCTATGCGCGATTTCCTTAAAAAAGTTGAACGTACAGTATGTGTACACTGATTGCTACATTTTTAATGTTCACAATTATTTTCCCACAGTGTCATTATTTCGCACATTTGAATGCTCGAATCTTAATGCATGAAATGCTCGCCAGCACAGAACTCAATACTTGATACTCCACCGTTTCTGCCAGCTTTTGGCTTCCTTTTCTCATTAAATATGTATTCATTATTGCTCCAAGAGGACCACACTTTCACCAATCATGTTCCAACTGCTCCATATACGTAGCAACGTTCATCCTTTCTTCAAGCAGCCTGAGTTGTCAGCCAAGGAGTCATTATTAAACAAGATTAAATCCAATGACGGCAATTCCTGCAGTAGCACAACAAACCATTTTCGATGCGACTAACCTCTAGACATACATAAGTATGCGTAGAGTCAGTACATGTATATATGTATGTAGCAACAGAAAAGAGTCTTAATCCGTCTCAGTGAACAGACTTACAACACGACCAATTACGAAACAGTAACAGCATAAAGTGTAATACATTTGACTGACTGAAGTGTGACAAGGCAAGAAATGCATCCGGATAATGTGGAGAAAGCTCTGGTATTTTTATAGGTACAAAATTGATCGAAATGATTTGTTCCCGATTTTAATTTGATATTAAGTGAAAGGATTCAATATCAATATTGTATCACAGTGTAACTGTTGTGATAATCCATAGGTAGCCAAAGGACAGTCAGATTTTTTCCTCATAACTCTCTTGCTTTCACTTTTATAAAATAATTTGTACATTTTGCACTCCTGGATTTAACAGGCCCAGCCTGAGTAGTATATAACTAATAAATATCACTGCTATTTACTTTTATCAGGGTCACGTAATAGATCAAAATCCATAGTCACTTCGACAAAACACATAGCGAGATGCTTTCCCTCTCTCAAAACTACCCTCTTAAAAAATTTGTGAAGAAACCATGAAAATGTTCTTAATTGTTACGTGCACAAGACAATCGACCATGTGATTCCAGTCACACGTACAAGAAGACGTCTTTCTTCGTCCAAACTACTTTTTACAATGTCCATGTTTTGAGTAGAGAACCACTGAACGACTTGGATGACTTGACTGAAGTGCAAAACCCGGGTACATGCACCCAACGATGAGCTCACTCTGAGAAGCACAATTCTTGTCTTTCAACCGACTCTCTCCGAAACTTTGTAATTTTTAGGTTGTGGTTCTGCCCAGTGGTGTAAGTAACCCATATTGAATTCGTGCTGATGGTGTACAAATAGTGTTGATTTCTGCCATGCTACTGCATATTATGTCCTCCCTCATTCTTCGCCACACAAATATACTTTCTCTATTATAATAAACCCAATGTTAACATTAACCTACTCACTCAATCTCACCTCACCTCCCATCCAACGAGAATGGGCATTCTATACGTCCAGCTGAATCGATAACAGGGTTGCCAAAATAAAGCAAATCAAGGTAACGAGTTTCCAACATACAGCATCTAACAACAATCTTCTAGCCCACCCATTATAATAGTCCTAAAAGATGTAATGGATGTACAAATATAAGTTGAAAGCTGCCCTTTTACTCATTCGTTTTGTTGGATGGCAATCGGCAGTCTGAGGAAAACGAAAGTTTGCAAACTGCAACCAAACCACATCGTAATGCATTGATGAGGCATAATAAAGAATAAATCGGATCCGAATTGAAGCTAATACAAAACCAGCTAATTTAATCTTGATCTTTTTGAATATTCACAGTATGTTGTGAAATTATACGGTCATGTTCATCAATATCCAAGTAACAAACATAAAACGAACGTGTATTAATGCTAATGTGTACAACTGCTTACACAAATCCTAGCAATCGTTATAGCAAACTAACCAAAACCCTTAACGAACATGAAGTTACTGCATCAAACCCCCACATACACTTGTGTTAACAATTGGCATGAAATAATGCAAAGGACCTGCTGCTTCGAAAGTTGCTTGAGTTTTTTGTATACACATTTCTTTCTCATATGGCTGAAAAAACCTTCAAGGGCTGAACAGAAACCAGAGAAAATCATGATTCAAGAACTGATAAATATTACAAAAATGATAAAATCAAAAATGATAAAAAATGATAAATACACGCCTTCCGCTCGACGCTGTAATAATAACATACTCAAAAATAGGATGTTGAAAGTTTTAATTTTCCAGGTGAGGTGAATTTTGCAGATAAACCTTCTTAAGTCCAATTAACTTAATCTGGTTTGCTTCCTCGTATTGCTATAATTAGGTCCAGTTGTTTTTTGTCCAAGTGCTGAACTGAAACACTGTGTCTACTGTAAGTTGAGTTCAACACTTGGACAAGTTGTTTTTGCATAGTAGCGAATTAGAAAGTGAACACAAATTATATCCGCACATTTATAAATTCATGGAACAACTTTGTCATACTTTCCATATATTTAGAAAATGAATTGGATATGAACACGATGTGCCATATCCGAATTGCGGCCTTACAAATTATCAGTCGGTTGAATCTATTGGCACCAAAACTAGACTGCTAGAGTCCGAAATTTCTATGAGTGAAAGTTGTGTTTTCGTTCTGCCAGAGGTTCTCCGTGCACCATTCTCAAACTCGGGAACCTCGACTTTCTCCTTCAACCTTTTAGCTCCGTTTTTTCGTTCCACGAATATTACGAGAGTGAGACACACTGACGATGAGTGGATTTTACTTTTACTCGATGGGAGCTGAAACCTTTACTCCGTGTTCTCACTTGATACAAACTTACTTTCTTTGGGGTGAATTGATCTGATTTTTAGCAAATGCTCACTATTAGTCTCAGAATGGTTGTAATCAAACGTGTAGTCACTCAACCTCTAGTACAATCACTTGAAATTCTACTTAATGTCATTAAAATAAATTTCTATAATTGTGAATGACGAATTAACTATTTAATAGTGTATGATGTGACAGTGTATTGTTCGGGAGAAGGTTTTATACAACGACCATCATGTATCTAACTATGCACATATGTATTTGTGTTGTAAATGCATACGAGGCTAGTAACATATGAACCTCATTAAAGTTCGAAAACTTATTGCACACCGCAGCAAAAACGTGCGACATACATCGACCTAATAAAATCAATATCGTAAGTGGCTTTGTCTGAGTGTTTGATGGCGTCGATTGGATAAAATCGAACCAAGATTTGCAAAAAAAAGTTGGCAGCTGATACGCGTTATTTATGAACTGCCATTCTTGGGAAACGGTGGAATAATGAAAAGCCTATAGTATTATTATGTTATTGTTATTAGTATAGCTCCACAGTCGACAATTTAGCAATAACATTTAGCATTGAAAATTTGTATACATTAATACCAGCAAAGTTCACCATTTTAAGTTCTTACTAATCGTCAAAACACTTGCTCAAATTTAACAGTGTGAGCACACAAAAATGTAATTGGTGAATAGCTGGATGTATACAAACTGACAATCAATTGGATCCAATTAAAAATTAAAGATATCATTACGTTAATGCTTTGTGACATGCAATATCATCGATATCAAGGGGAGCAGTTCTCCCCTTTTACCTCACCTCGTATTCTCAACACGACAGAAGTGTTATCGAACATCAGCTTGAAATGTGAAAGTACTTTATGCGAAGTCGGATGAAGAAATAAATGAAATAAAGTTCGATAGAACTCACCTTACCACACGTCAAATTCAATAGTTACAATTATACTGCAAAAGTACAATTTATATGTATATGTATGTACATCTGTAGTTATCGGCATTGCTTAACTATATCCAGCCCAGTTAATAATTTTGCAGAAAAAGTAAAGACTTAAAAAAAGTATGTTAAAAGTACTTACCCCGTGATGGGGTCTGATCCACCACGGAATTGGAGTTGTTGAGTTTGGCCATAGTGTTATTGGTTCAAAACTATAGCTGGTCACTCCTGGGAATTTGTTGTAGAACCGTTGCCTTAAAAATGAACTTTCACCCACAACACAATTACATTTGAACGAAATATGGGCACATTTTACGACGGGTTCATTTGAATACTTGTTAAATGCCATTAGATTTCTCAAAAATATTTTGTTGCTGGTGTATATTCGGTTTACAAAGATTGTATTTTCTTCATTATCCTTGTCTGAACTAGCAGCTCATTTGGAAATTGTACATTAGGCGTCATCCTTCCGGGGTGACTCATTATTCCTGTATCTTATCCTTAGTGAAATCTCAGGAAATGTAGTAATCAGATAATTGTTTGCATATTTCACAATTGATTTGTGCTTATTTGGATGGACATCAAGTGAGTCACAGACAGAAGGCGTGAAAGACGGGAGACTCTATCCATAGGCAATCTTTGTATTCTGCAAATGAAAAACAAATGTCGTTACTTATTGTATTATATCGGAATATCTATAAGAATATGGACTGGTTTATTTTATTCACAGGACAATATTGAAATTTTGGTAATGCAGAATGTACATTATTGGCTCCTCAGATTAATTATGTAGGTCTGCAAGGTTATCTATGCACATATTTGGGATATACTTTACCACCTACTACATAAGTATGTAGTATATATGTACATGGTCAATGAAAAAAAAAGAAAAAAGAGTTACAAGAATTATCTAACAATATTCCCAAACCATAATTACATAAAAATAACAATGAATTATATATAGCAATTTGTAAATGTGTTTAGTAATTAAATAATCATATATACATAATGCAGAATGCTGGCAAACAAACAAATGATTAAACAATGTTTTTGCTATTTTTATGATCAGCGCAAGAAAGTAGAAATAACTTGTACTAGTTTAGTTGAGAATTGCGAGCATTGAACAACAGACAACAGACGGAGAACAAAACTAAAACCACAAGAATTATGGCCGATACCACAGGCACATATGATATGACACCTCCATTAAATAAAAACATATTCAAGAGAATACTTTACAAGTTTCCTTCCTGTGAAACATCCAGGAATGAGAATAGATGTATGTATGAATTTTATGGAGTCTCTATGTTTTATACAAAGTGGGGTTTTTGTATTTTTCTTACAAAAACATTGAAGACATGCATTTCTACGGATAATTACACGTAGATTCCAATAAAAAATATACCAAGTTCATAAAAAATTGCGATAACCTCTTTTTAAGCGTGAAATGTTGTAACCACAATTACTGGACCACTACGTATACCTCAGGCCTATGTACAAATTCCCTCACACTTCCTTCCTTTAGCATATAATCAGGGGATTTGATATATTCTCATCTCACTAAAACAAACTTAACGACAGGATCAAGTCGCCGTCATCATAACTCTGCCATCATATCGAAGTTTCTTGTCTTATTATTCTTATCCTCATTATTGTTCAACACGAACATCAGTTCCGAGAATATTTACGTCATCAACTCAGCACTCATGCTCCTTGCGTTTTGCGGACAATGCCAACTTTGAACTTACACATGAATGGTACCAATTTCATTATTATTCCAGATACCATAATCAGGTTTATACATACGTACATTCGCACAAAATAGAGAAATGTAAGGTAAGGGTAGCAAAAATTAGGCTATCAGCATTTATCATTATTGAGATTGAGATTGAGCGTAGTGAAGTGAACCAAGAAAAATGACTGAGCAACATAAAAAATTGTACGCAGAATAGTAGTAATAATTCTTTCTAAAAATGTAAAGCTTTCTAATTCTTTGCCCTTTTATAATTGTACGAAAGTTACAATGGCACTACAGCTATTTTATCGAATTCAACGTCATTCTGACGCCCTAAAATAATTTCCATCACCTTTCTCAAAACTACCAATGCCAGGGCGATGCTTGATAAAAAAACATGCATGGTTAAAAAGAGGGCCAAGAGCTTTCCAACACGACGAAGGTTGGGGTGAAAATTCTCTGACTGCCACATTTATTGGAATATGTACAAACATGCACACATGCGTTGAATGTGTCATTCCATGTTCTTTATATAATATGCTCGTATACCATACAATAGTTAAGTATAGTGTTGCTGGAGGAAAGCGCAAATTGTGTGGGCAGGCTAATCGATTACTGTTCTCATGATTACTTCAAGAATGCATCAGATTGGAGCTAAATATGCAAGCTACTATCAATGCAATAAATCAGGATCATCCAAAATTAATTGGTAATAAGTGGAACGTATGTATTCATTAGATTGAATATCGGAAGGCTTTACATAAGATAAGTCAAAAACAAAAAAGGTTATAACAATACGTAACTTCATCATCTTAAATTCAAAGTTTCATAACAGTCGAAAGTAAGAAGTCTTGCCGCATATAAATTACTAGTACAATTTTGGTTGCCTTATGGAAAGTGGAATCAGAAAAATGACTTACATAAAGACAACTTGCTACTTTTACAAGCAATGAACTGGTTTTCTGATTTCTTGACTTAAATTTTTAAAAAAAGTTCTTTTAACACACTGTTCTGTGTGTAATAAAACGAAGAAAGTTTTTCTCAATCCTTCGCATCCTGAGTAAGTAGGTGAGCAGCACTATTAGTATTAATAATACTAGTAGTTGTACATATGTAAGTGGCAGTGGTGGTAGAGAAGGGTGGAGAAAATTGGGCTGAGAAAGGAAACGGTGGTACAAACAATGGTGAGAAGTACAAAGTGAAAGGAGATCAATAAATCTAATAATGTATGTGCGATATATGTGAAAGAAAATGAGCAGATAGCGATGAACAGGTTGCTTTCCCTCGCGTTGAAGGATCTGGCTGGATAGTTTACGTATAACATATAGCATCGTCTAGTGGAAGTAGGTTGAGAGAGTGGACGAAGTGTGTGTTACAATATTTTCTAGAATGTGTGTCAAATGTAGCTCACCAATTTCTCACACGCATTCCGTATTCAACACATTAGACACAGAGCTAGAATAATTCGATAATTCGATTGTTCAGAGAATGTTACTTGGAAATGTTCATTTGTTATCCATGCAAATCGAATTCTTAAATGCATTTAAATCATTAAAGTTTTAATTCTTTATAAAAATTCAAGTCCATAAATTCCAGGTCTACTCCTAATAAATGATAATGCGAATTTAAAACAGCTAAACTATAATGAAGAAGAGAAAAATGTGTACATTTGAATGCTAGTAAATATTTCAGATGGAACTCGGACAATTTGTAGTTTGCATGAATATATAGGTACATATATGTACAAACATACGTGCATACTACATTAATAACATCGTCTTCCCTTTCAAGAGTGACACCTTCTCTAAATAATAAATGGTTGGTTATCACAAACACCTCAGAGCTCTGCGCAATTGCGTGGTCACGGTCAAATGTATTAACGAATAGTGTCAGGTCAGTCAACTAATATGAATCTAAAATATGTGATTGTACGTCCACATAAATTATCAATAGGACTTTCTGTGGGTGTGATTCGTGGTGTAAACGTTGAAACGGGTTTTCCGGGAAAGCGGGAGGCGAGACCCTTCTTTGGGGTCCGGTTTGTACGGGCCGTGGGAATTTTTTTCGACATTTCTTCCCCTGTTTTCCGAAAAAAGCATAGAACTCACGCTTTTCAGTTATTTGGTTAATTGTTAATACAATTACCAGGTAGCCTTTTTGATTCATTGATTATGATGCCATTCTTTCCTTAGATAGTCGATAAATTAGGAACGTTTGGGGAGGGATGGAAATCCTTGGTGGACTCACGTCATTTGCACCTTCCCTTCAATCCACTTGTTACAATGTGAACAAATACATACAGACAACTTATTTTGCAAAGCCCGTCGGAATAAACAAAAGGCATCCTTTTAGTGGAATACCAAACACGCAAACATTCATAAATTATTGTTTCTCCTCTTGCATTTCAAGTGAATGTTTCTAGCACGAATTTGTACCTATAATATTGTCAATTTGTTCGATAGGGCTCAACCAAAATTCTGACCAAATTAAGTGACAATAAGTATGCTAAGCTTGTTAATCCAATGATTCGAATGGATAGCTACATCCAACCGATCCACCTACAATGAACAAGAAAGGACCATGATTGCACAGATTATCAACTCCTTTGATCCTAAAATATCTATCTAAAATATGCCATTGATTTGATGTTGATTTTGTAAGGATGACATAAGTTATTTTAATTCAATGCCAATTTATATAATAATATTTCAGATTAGTTTTTAAAGTTGCATTTGCTTATAAAAAGTGTGCATGCATACAAATGCATAATAAATTCCTGTTAGACAGTATGTAATAACAAGCAGTAGCTAATTTAGCTATAAACTGTAGAATATACTGTATAAAATACCTTAAATTCTATTAGATTCAGAAAACCAAAGTAAAAACATTTTCCTTCTATTCTACAACAAAAGAGTGCCACTGTGCAAGAGAAAAAGACAAACAAGAGAAAATAAATCGAGTTGTTGCATGTGAAATACCAGTCCAGTCTCTCGTTCCAAAAAAAAGTTGTATTCTCGCGACACAACGAAATCCAATCCCTCCTATTACATATTGAACTCGACCAAATGATTATTGCTCATTCATCATGCAAAGGTATATAATCTCCGCAATTCGGAAATTCCATTCAGACGAGTGGCAATTACAGATTTGAAGTCGTGTTCCATGAAGTGTATATACAGATCTGTGCCTAATACTAAGGTCATTCAGTAAAAATGGTTCCGTTGACCTTAGTCATTTGTTGCATGGACGTCATGTACTAAGAAAAAACTAAACCAGTAAACGTTTGGATATAAAATCCGATATTTCAAGCGAGGAACGACCATTCGAAAAATTAGTAACTAGCATATTTCTACAACATCTCCAAAATCCATGGAATTGACATTTCAAAATGTAGATACTACTCATACATAACATTTACGAGCAGTCATTGATGACCTCGAGGTCAGTACCATGCAATTAATCTGTGTCAATAACTCATAATGAGTTACTCATTCCATTCATTCCTTCGTTCATTCACAAAAACAAAAATTCTTAATAACTAAAAGTAAACATTGATCATCACAAAGAACGCTGAGTACATAGCTGGTTATATTCTCACCTGTAAACCCCCTCTTTAAATTGTGACCAATTATATAGACCAAGATAATAAATAATCATATTCAGACATGAAAAAAGAGAAACTTTTCCCGTAATAAATTCAGGACACTTACAAGATAGGAGGATACACCCGATAACCCACTTGTTGAGAGAACAATGACAATATAATGACAAGGATAAAATGTATATAATTATTACATCTATTACATACTCTACCTACATATGTAGCAAAGTCCCCTCACTCATCCTCAGTCATGGATGAACTGAAGGTTTTTCAGAAATATGCTCGTTTCATGTTTCAGGCACACGATTAAAGCATGCAAATTTTGTCCTCAGCTTTTTGGTGTGTTCCACTTCAAAATTTGTGTAATTTTTATCTCTTAATAACCTATATCATGCTTCAAACCATTAATTTGAAGAAATTTATTTCGAATTGTATAGTATTCAATAAGTATGTTTATCCAAAATCAGAATTAAACCTTATGATTCTGTTGATACCAAACTTAATCAATAAATAAGTATTATCAAGCAACTTACCTTTGAAACAGATTTTGAAACAGCTGACGTTCACGATATGCGATAGCGACATTAACTTTTCAAATACCCTCTCTGCTGTTGGTGTCCATAAATTTACGAGAGAAAAATACACCCATCACTCATAGGACCACTTTATGTTAAATTCCGGACTAGGGTTTGAGAGCCTTATTAATTAACACCACAAAAAATGTAACAACTAACTGTGTACGATTAATATAGTAAACGACTCGACAAGAAGGTGACTAACTCGGTTATAATCTTGATGAAGTCATTTCCAAGCATTTCGAAGCAAACAAGAAAAACCCGAGTCGAATTATTGTTGAAGTGGGCAAACTTTTGCCACGAATGAGAACTGAGAAAAAGTAAGTCGGCAAGCGAAAACGGGTGAATATGCGAAAAATAATACACAGGTCGCAAACACCAGAAAACACGACTACATGCATCGCATCGCATCGACCGACCGACAACCAATTGATACGACGAGTACACAACAGTGTGTACATACACAATGGGGATTTGTTCGTTCAATATAATAATAATATGTATAGTCAGGTTCGTTTAGCTAGCTTCTCCTCGAGTGATAATATGTTTATGCACGCACACCGACCGAGCAATAAAGTGAGAAGTTTCGTATTCTTATTACACACGGTGCACTTATTTTGGCTAGGAGTTTCATTAGAAGAGTTTATTTGAGACACCATCTGATCCCCTCAAGCCACGACGGCACCATCTGCACTCATGTGAAGTGAGCTTGCTTGCAGGAGTGAAAGTAGTGAAGTGAAAGCTTCATCTTTTACTCCGTTTCCGTTTTTCAATAAACCCAACAATAAAAGTTTTCATTTTGTTAAACAAAATTTGTTTAAATAAATTTTTAAGCATCACGAGGTCCAATTATACAAGGGTATGTAATAAATAATAAATCAGTCATACATTAAAGATATATAGTTTTATTTTACCTTGTACTTAGGATTAGTTTAAAACAGAAAACAAATAAAAAATGGAATCTACTTTGGATGCCAAAAATGTCAAAATATCATCGACCAGTGGTAGTAGCACAAGTAGTGTATCCCACATCACTTATCCAGCTATGGCGTCCCAACTTACTGGCCAATCAAAGGAAATTGACGAAATGCACATTATGGAAGAAAAGAGGCTTTGGTTAGGAAATTTGGATCCGAAACTAACCGAGTAAGGGATTTGTATGCTTAATTATATAAATTTACATTTGAGAGAAAGTTATTTAACATAAAATAAATGTCTTTGTTCTCTACGGGTTTAACCTACTAAAACTGGTACAAAAATATGGACCGATTGAACAATTTGACTTCCTCTTTCACCGGTCTGGACCCCACATAGGACTTCCGAGAGGTTACGCATTCGTCGAGTATGAACATCGGGAATGTGCTGAAAAATGCATAGCCTCACTAAATGGAAAAAGGGTGATTGATCGTCACATAGCGATTAGATGGGCACACCAAGCCGTTAAAGACTATCCCGTAACTACTATTCGTTCAAATTCAGTACACATTGTATGCTTATTGGATAAATGCTAATAAGAACAATTTTAACTAATTTTCAAGGACGAACAAACAAAACTCAAGTCAAAGCTACCAGCACTAGGTGTCAAAGAGTCTGAATCCGCCGGACCCAAATTAAGTACGGATAAAGCCATCAATGCAATTGAAGCAAAATTACTAGCGATGGACAGAGAAAAAGGTCAACTGAATTTCTCTATTGCGTCCGGTGGAAAGGCGAGTGCCGGGAGCAGTAATTTTGCAAACCTGGGGAGTCGGAATCCGGGACACAAATTTTTTAACCAGATTCAGACAACAACTCATCAGCCTAATCGTTACAACTCGAAACCGATGGACCGCGACCGCAACAATAAGAAACCATATTCTAGATAAACGTTTCTCAATACACGTCCCAGCTCAGACTGACAAAGATGATCTCATTTGTGAATTGTAAATGCTATTATTACTTTCACCATTATTCTCGTTAATATTACTATTATTAACACGCTTATTGTTTGAAAAAAAATAGACTAACTGAATTTTAGAATATTAATTCCCAATTTTATTGTAGAAATTAAGAGTTTTCAGATTCCTTGAACCTGTAATGATATAATGACAAGCAAAATTTTATTAAAGAGTTTCTTCTTAATCATTAATTTGTTTGTAATTGAACATACTTGCAAGCTTGATTCATACAAGTGTAGAACACGGTTTGACCTTCATCCGCCGATCTGAGTTGAAGTGTAGCATAGCTCATTTGACCATGACCACATCGCCTGCACTCGCGATCAACAACAGGTCCTTCGGCCACCACATCTTCCTTATATTTTCCTGCGAATTATCACAAAATTAATATTCCATTATATTTATACAACAATTTATAGCAAGCACCACTGTACCTTTTCCTTTGGATTTCTTCTTCCGTCCTCCTGATGATTCGCCCCTCTCTTTGCTATACACGTCGGCATCATTGAAATGAACTATGTAGCTAACATTCGTGACATCTGAATTGAATGAAATAACACATACATTTATACTTAATTATCATTAATATTGATTATACTTAATTAGCTTTACGTTTCGTGTTAATAGATTCTTGACAAACGAAACATTGATGATCTGTGGCCGTGCCCGAAGGTACAGGAAGAATGGAACCACAATAAGAACAAAATTCTGGATCGGTCGAAAACACTTGTTCTATCTTTGATTTCCACATTATTTAAGAACTACAAAATTTTAGTATTTCAACTTTAATCCAATTTACAAATAACTTGAATAATAATCTTCACCTAAGCTTAGTAAATTTGACAAGAGTTTGAATTATGAATTTTGAGAACTTTTTACTCTCGTGTCTTGTGTGCCATGTGCGTGCAAAAACAAAACAAGAGTTGACAGTTTGTAATTCGCTCGCACTTCGTATATATGAATGTGTTGAAAATAATCAGCCGATGTAGCAAGAAATCACAACAAATAAAAATACTTTACATTGTAAGTTATTAGTATTATTAGTTGCAATTTGAAGGAATTTTACCAGATCTGGAGGATGGCCCAACCATCTGGTCAACGTCCCCTTCCACAGGGGAAGGAAGCTCTCCTTAAAGCATACAACAAAAGGCTGAAAGACAACGTCAAGTCAATGGTAGATAATTTCGGAGGTATATAAATTTAAATTACGTATATTTTCAATTTAACTGATTATGCATTAATGAACTTGATTGCCTTCTAGAAATAGTAAAGTTGGCAAAGATGGAAAATGAAGGTCAAGTTTCTCGAGCCACACAAGCCGATGAGGATCATTTTGAGATGACCGTTAGAGCCGCAAATATGGCAAGTTATTGATTGTGATAATATAATCAATGGGTTGACTGGAAAATGCTGATTTCTTAATAACGATAGGTACGAGCTGGAGAATCATTAATGAAATTGGTCACCGACATTAAACAATACTTGATATTGAATGATTTTCCATCTGTAAACGATGCAATTGTTCAGCAAAGTCACCTTTTTAAGCAGAAGCAGACTGAGTGTGATCGTAAATTAATGACGTTAAGGGACGACATTTCTGGAGACTTGTTTGACCTTGAAGAGGAATATTATTCCTCTGCATTCAAATAGATTCTTATTTTTTACATAATGAACATAAACAACTGCATCGATATTTAAAGTATTTATTAATTATTCTTGTCTGATGAAATACATTAAGGCCTTCCATAAATAATAATGACTATGTTTCGATTTATTTCAAATCAATAATATTGTAACTTGTTCGATTAAATAATACTTCACAGTCGATTTTAAAATAATTATGAATGGTCATATTTAACCTACAAATTGTATCGTCAAATTATGCTAATTTGCTATTCGTGGCAAAGACCACAGTTTGTATAAGTGCTGTAGGAAAGAGCGAGCGTAAGTAGCAGTCCAATAATGCTGTTTGCATTATCATAATTGGAATGAAAAACATTTGTTCCCGAACGTATATGTCTGTAATCGCCTGTAGAAAAACATCCTCATTCATAGATAAATACTACATTTTTATGTTTGCGTACACACATGTAAACTTTCTTAAGACACTAGGTATTGTTCTGTTCATAATAATTAATGGTATTTACTTATACTGTGCAAGGATTTTACAGACACTTTGCATTACTCAAGAATTTATCACGTAACTTATTGAGCCTTGGCCTTGAGTGAGTGGAATGAATATATTATAATGTAATACCTTTTGGTATATAAATTAATAAGTAAAACTTGGAAATAATTTTTATGCTCAAAATGGAAAGTATTGTCGATATTGAAGAGGCAAGATTTGAATCACTAACTAATCAGAGGGACACTGGACTAAGGCAGTTGCGAATTTCGACTCGAATTAGATTATAATACAAATAATAAATTAAAACAGGATATCTGCTGTTATTTCATTACTCCAAGTTGTGTCTTCAGAATCCGGTTTCAAATAATCCTCAATTAATTCTGTTTCACTTTTTTTAATTTCTGTCTTTTTCGGAGAAGGGGCGTCAAAATTTCCCAGTTGATAGTCATTATTCGCAAGTTTGGAAGTATAACTACTCAGTCCACCTTTGTAATAAAAATAAAACCAGGCATTTAGCTTATTGTTGTTAATAGCCATACATAGATAACACAGCAAATGTTGTATTAATCAAATTACTTCCAGAATTGTTGATAACGCTTGGGCCTTTATGACCCAGCATGTCTTTCTCATTGGAATCATCATCAACCAACAAGGACAACTCTGATGGGTATTCATACGTGGTTATTGCCTCCTCATTGAAAGAGATGTTCATCTATTAAAAACAAAAGTTAGTATTCTAACAGTATGTAGATACATATATATGTATTAAGCATGCATATGCATAGAATCAACTATTGTAACTAATTACAATGCATTAATTTACCTTTGTTGATTTCGGTCTCTTTTGAATTGAACTCTTTCCGTTGATTATCACATTTCCACCCACAACAAAAATCAGCTTGGCATCAAATTGGAAGTCAGTTGTTGAGTCAATGTCATCCGCCGATTCATCAGTAACTGTTCCAGACAAAGTTAGCCTTCCTTTGTGAAGTCCATCGTCTTCAATATAGTCAGGGACAGATGATCTGGTTGTAAAATTGAATACCATTGGCGAGTTTCCTCCTTGATTTGACTTTTGCTTTTGATGGACCCTAAGTTGGGATGCATTATTGGAATTAGATTCTTCAACAACTTTCCTTTGTGGTACAGGTGGCGGAGCAACCGGTGGGATATTATTATTTGCCTTTTGCTGTTGGTGGTGATGGTGAGGTTGAGGGGACGGTGATTTCTGTCTTTCATGACTCTTGACGTTCAAATTGCAAACTGGGGAAGGCTCATTCAACTTTGAAGGTAATGCAGCCTTTACATTTTTTGGTTCAGGTGGAGTGACAGTCGTTGGAGAAGTGGACCTGAATTTCGTACCATTCATGGATGACAAATTATTAGGACTAGATTTTTTAGATTTTGCAAGTGGAACAGATGCGGGTACGATTTCTTTTGCATTGGCGTCTATTGTAAAACTATTGGGAATGTGCTTCAATGGTTGTCTAAAGCTAGATGGCAGTTCCTTTTCCTTTTCTTTGCTTGATACCAGCAGGACTTTATCACCAACAGAATCCCTGGACGATGATGCTGATTCATCATTGCTCACCCTATTAATTGGTGAAAATGAAGAAATTTCAACATTCTTAGTGGGGACAGGGTGAGAGTTGGATGAGGATTGTTGCCGCATCATAGAATAACTTGCCGGCGACGGATGACTTGTAATAATTGGAGAAGTTGGGGATTCAACCACCTGTGGACTCTGAGGTGGTTTTGGAGAGGATGTGAAAAGAGGTTTTGGACTTAATGGAGGTTTAGATGAATGTTGTTGAAGAAATAGCTTGTAAGGTTGTTGAGTAGGACTCAGAATAGGGGACAGGATGTTATTATTTGATTTTGATTCACTGGTCCTATATAATGAACCTTGATCACCATTTATCGAGTGGCTGAGAGTGGGTTTGATTATCCCAATTTGTTTTAATAATGGTGGCTTTGCATTAGTAATGTTGTACCCAGAAGAAACGGGTATCTTATTCTCAGAAATACTTTGCACCCCCTGTGCCATGGTGGTGGTAGTAATGGAAGTAGAAGTAGGTACTTTTTGGGGCGGAGGGGTTGGAGAACTTGGGTTGGAGGAATTGATAGATGAGTGGGTCAATCTCAGGGCGTGACCAACTCGTTTGTTAGTTGTATTCTTTTCAAAAATCCTGGCAGTTTCCCGAACAATGTTCGAGGGTATCTCTGAAATAAACAAGTGCACATATAATTATGTACAAACAAACATGTTGAAATGGCATTAGCACATGAGCCTAAAATTCAATCCGATTAACACTCCATCGTGGGGGGTAAGCAGTAACGGAGGGAAACTAAACTCCCAACGTTATTTACTTTTCCAGTCGTCACTTCTTCTCCGTTCTCTCACTCTCTTATCAATGTAGTCGCTCTTAAATTTTAATTACTTGCAAAAAAAAAGACGATACGCAATATTAACTAGTCTTAGTTCAGTGTAGGTAGTTGATAGACGATAGATGAACAGTTTCTCCGGTGTAAGTTATCAAGTCAAGTTTAAAGTGCCGTGGTGATACAAATAGTGACAAGATGGATAACGCTTTAAAAAATAACAATCGTGCCGGAGGAGAACTGAAGTGCAGTTTGTGTGATAGAAAGTACAAATCGGTAGGGACATTAAAGGTTCATATGAGAAGAAGTCATGAGAATCGTGGAAAGTTTGTGTGCAATATGTGCAATAATAAGTTCGACTCTAAATTCGTATTAACGCAGCATATGAAAACAAACAAATGTGTCAGTAGTCAGCAAGAAAATTCAAAAGCTAAACGAAAAATTAAATGTAAGTTCTGTACTGCGACTTTTGAAAAACAGAATGCTCTAACTCTTCATTTGCGACGTGAACATTACGACGCCGTATATAAAATCAAATGTCCTGAATGTGACAAAAAATTCCCGAATCATGCTGGTTTAACAACACATAAAAATAACTATCATAGTGGGAGGGAAAATTTACATTGCCCATACTGTCCATTTGAAAGTTTAATCAAATCCAACCTTAAAAGACATGTTGACGAAACACATTCAGAGGATACAACCAAAAAAGCGGAAGTGAAGACGGCGCAACTTTCACCTGCAGAGATAAGTCTCGAAAACTACCGTCGGTATAAAGCAAATCCGGGTGACAAAGTTGTGCCAAGCGTCATAATAAAAAGTGAATACTATCTGAAGTTGACGAAACAACAGTTTCAAAAACTTGAACCTGATCGACTTAAGACGCCAGTCGTTTTCGATGAAGTGAATGGACCACGTCATAAGGCTGGGTGGGGCTACAAGTCTGAGGATAAGACCTCAGATATTTCATACGTTCCACTTACAGAAACTGAACAGGGTAAGTAATAATATTAATAATAATAAGATATCATGATTAAAACTAGTAATCTCTTAATTATGTTAAAATATGAAATTATATATACAAAATGATATGATGGAATGAACAAATTACTTATCTATGATAATTTGTTTTGTTTGTAGTGACTTCTAAGAAGATTTTTGGATACATATGGCGAGACGGGGTGACTTTCGAAATCGTGGAAGTGTATTTTGGGCTGAATGAGGAGGATTCCAAAATAGCAACAAAAAACAAATGGAAAATTCTTGTCCGCTACAAGAATAAGGGCTGTACAGATAGGTGGGTATAATATTAATTGTTGTATTGGTATTCTGCAGTTTCAAGTTTTATGTATATCAATTTAATAAATGCTGTTTTTATTCCACAGAATTCTATTCAAGAAGGGGTATTTCTTCGACTCAGAGGAGGCGTTTGAGGTGCCAGGAATGGTGGCAACATCAAAGTGGGCTGCAGGACAGCTCAAATCCTTTACGCGC
Organism: Folsomia candida; assembly: GCF_002217175.1. Lineage (NCBI taxonomy): Eukaryota > Metazoa > Arthropoda > Collembola > Entomobryomorpha > Isotomidae > Folsomia > Folsomia candida. Next base: position 19,033,595 of record NW_019091193.1, on the reverse strand, counting down.
AACGAAACTGGATCTATCTGTTCCATCAAACCTAAGGAATGTTACGTGTGGCTCTCGAAGTATTTGGAACAACTCCGAGCCGCCTTACGGTCAGTTAATGACCATTGGCTTGGACCAGTCGTAACTTTTCAGTTAGACGACAAGGAGGAGCTGATTTTGGCGAGACGAGATTTGGAGAAAGTTAGGGGCGAGATGTGTGAAATGGACATTGGGTTAGTAATTTTACAATTGTCATGATGATTGGAAATGCATAATTCAAATCAGTATGCTTATTTCATAAATACTTGTATTTTAGGTTTACTGATAAGCTTTCAATCCTTACGGCGGAGAACTCTAACCTGACGGTGGAGAACTCTAACCTGACGGAGGAGAACTGCAAATTACAACTGCGTTTGAAATCGTGGAAGAAGAAGCAACAAGACGCAAAAAATGCGAACCGATTACTTCTGGTGCAGAGAGGACGACAAAGGTATGCATACATTTTGATAATACATAATCTTTCAATATGTGATATATCAATGTGTAATCTAATTATGTATAATTTGCAGTTCAAATGAAGACGTTCCGTGCTTTTTTCCTGTGACGTTTAAGATGGAGGAAGACGGAAACTTGGATCAAGGAACTGAGCCCAACTTCGACATATTCAGGAAGGAATCAGTGCAAGATGAAGAGTCAAGTAGTGATGATGACGACGACGGCGTCGAGTATAACAGAGTCCCTACAGTGTCGGATCTCATCAAGGTTGTCACGAAAGTGCTTGACCGTTCTGAATCGTCAACCGAAACTAATCCTAATGGCGCTAATCCAAATCAAGAGACTGACCCGTGTGATGAAAAGACTGAACGTAACCGGAAAGTGTTCGTCGTAAAACTATGTGATTAATTGTTTGTCATTCTTATGTACGATATTTAATAGCTCACATATTATTATTAAATTAATTTCTTCGGTGCTATTATTATCTAACTATTAAAAATTTACGAACTTGTTGTCATGAATAAAAGCAAAAGCGCTAACCGAACAATATCATGAGCTATAATTAGAGGAACATAATATGAATTATTCTCATCAGTCACTCATAGATAAAACTTTTAGAATTTGTATCAACCATTTGCATTTTACTGGTATAAATGTTCAAATAAAATAAAATAAAAAACTTACGAGGTAACTCATGTTCAGGGGAAACAAAGCTTCTGGATCGTCGATGCTCACTTTCAGACGTTAATCCAGCAGCAGTTCGGTCTGGACTAATATAAAGCTGAGTTGGATAAGCTTTATCTCCAGCGGCAGTGGGCAGATAATATGCGTTATTCGACAATCCTCCTAATCCATTTAGATTGGCTCGTGGTCTAGAAACTTCAATAATCACAATTTCCTCTTTCGGTAAAACCTAAAAAAAAGACGAGAAAATTTTCAAGCACAAATCACGAAACCACAAAAACTCAATATTTCTATCACTAACCACAGCCTTAAATTTTTCCAAAATTTCCTCCTCGTGTTTAGTACGTTGCAGAGTATCCACAGAACGAGCTCGTCTCATGCGGTCCCTTCGCTCTGAAACGGCCGCCCGTCCCCTTGGTCCTGGGGGTTTCTTTTCATACATTTGACTATTGCTTCTATTTTCGAGGACAACCGTAGCTGACTTGGATTTGGTCATCTCGGCAGTAGATGTTCCACCTTCAGTATGGTGCTGATAATCATCACCACCATCCTTATCATCTCGCCCTTTGTTATCCGACGACGAGGTCTTTTTATTTGTGTAATTTTGGCTAAATGGAGTTGGGCTGGAAGAATCACGATGATTGCTAATAATCCCCTCCCCAGCAGATGTGTCAAGATCAATAATGTTTTCGAGACTGGTTGATCTCCGCAAACTAGGTCTGGTGCTGTACTGACGCAAAGCCAGGCTTTGATATCGCGACCGTAGTTTTCGTACAATTCCAGGCCCATACTCCAGAATGCTCTCCTCCTCCCCGTTTCTCAGGTATTGTCTCGACTTTGAATTATTCACATCGTCCATAAATCCGCCACCGTCCTCCCGAATTGGGCTCGACTTTTCTATTAACATAATCAAGGTTCACAAGATTAAACCACTCGTATTACAACCACACTGTCTTTAACCACCGACTTAGATGATATCACATCACACGCCACATATGTATTTTAGTTCTATTCGTATGCTATTTTCAGTATTATTTAACTTATTTAAACAGTACTTAGCAGCAAGTAGTTTTGGTTTATATCACTCGATCCTCTCTCTCTCTTATTACTCTAATAAACAAAACTTGTGTAAACACACCACTAATTCACTAATAATGTACTTTTAGTTTAGGTATAACGTTTGAATTTTTCTGTGAAAACTAAATGAGAGTGGGGGTGGGAAGTTATAAAGCGAAAAATAAACAAGATTTACATGGTCTCTTCATAATCTATAACTGTTGTTCCAAGAATTAAGAAAAAGTTTGCTTGCACAAATAAACAATCCACAATTTCACATTTCTATTTGGTGTAACATGCATGCAACAGTTGTTGTGCTGTTGAGTTGAAATGACTGACTGGTTTAGAATCACAAACAAAAACGACAGCGAATTAAAGACACGACGACGACGACAACGACACTACTTGTTAATAATACAGCTCACAGGAAAGGGGACAAGTAACCAGACCGAAGCTGAAAGGATCAACTCCCTCAACTCGTGGATACTTACATATACACATGAAACAGATTATTTCTTAAGAATCAAGAGCAGGATACGTTAAACAGAGTGGGAATGAGTGTGTATACATCATCTCATCACAGTAAAACCACTAGCAAAATTGATGCATGTATAAATCCTCAAGGGGAGAAAAACAGTTCGTTTTGGTAGTCAATAGTTTGACCCAACTAAAAAATCCAACTTATAAACTGCAAGAAATGTTGCATGATTCTCTCATGGTGATGGCAAAGGAAGACGCTTATAACTAAATAACTGCACTTGTTGTAGTACAACCCAATGCTCACTGGGCTCTCTACTTATTTTTCATGTAATGATGATGATGTGGGTATGCAATTGAATGAGAATCAATTCGGAATAAAGGTAAGTAATAACAACAACGAAGGCAATATCGAAATAAACTTTTTGGTGAGAGCCTATAAAGTAGATAGTAGAATGGAATGGAGAGAGGAAGCACTTGTCGTCGTCACTGTTGTCGCCATCATCCACTCCAACAACTGGGAGGATTTACTTGCTCAACCCTTCCAATCCCAACCTATACTACGAGCAGCATCGAATAAATAGTATGTAATGTAGTACCCTAATTACAGGTAAAAGGAGGGTTGTGAAGCCAATGTGTTGTGGGAAAGAAAATGGACAGGCACACTGTGAGACAGAGGAAATAATAATACGTATGCGATGGCTTCATGGAACTTTGTCAGTTTTTAGCAACTGCAATTTTCATCAAACATATTGGTTCGCCATAAAATAACACGTCCCTATTACCTGCCGTAAGAGATCTCAATAACCCATGATGGTTTTAGTATTGTTTTCTACCACAGTGTCGGCAAAACTTTTGGGTTTATGATCAAGAATAAAAAAAATCAACCAGCATACTGTCCTAAGCAATTGAGCTGATTCATGGGTTTTAAAAATCCATATAATTTGCAAATTGTGAGTGATACGTACTTTAGATGGATACATCTACGAATAAGAAAAAATATTGCTAAACCGTTATGCTAAGCTTACGTTATATCTGTGTAGTTCTACTTTACTCGTGATTTGATACTCATAATAATAATGATAATACTAGCAGCTAGCGGCAGACATTATTATCTTCCTATGGTCCACTGCGCGTAAAAATACAATACAACTTACCGGTGCTGGTTTTCCGTTTATTAGCAGCCTTCGTTTTGTGCATTTGTTCTTGAACCACGGCTGCCATCGTTGTTCTCCCACTTGTTGTGTGATGCTGTGTCACATTCATTCGGATGGATGTGGATTTTGGTTCAACAACCTGTTTTTTATGATTTCCTCCCGTTTTTGAAGTAGGCACTGACTCATTACCTTCAGCAGGGTGGACATCTTCCCCATCTGCCTCGTCCCCATTGAAATAAGAGTCGGACGAATGCCATATAATATTCCGGAGTATTTTATGATTCCGTGCTGCAAGTTCTGACATCCATGGGGGAGTAGCTGATGATCCCATTTTTGTCTCTTTGTCACGTGATTATTATCACAAAGGTTGTGCTGGTGGGGTGGTATGCACGTATATGTAGATGTACAGCGTGGTCAATGGTTGCAATTTATTATAGCTGAGTTTTTGCTTAGTCAGACTCTGTTATCTGTAATCTATTGTCACACACGCGTCTGTTCTTCGAACATTAGGTAGCAAACTCGGTACAATAATACTTGTTGCAGTTTTAAATTGATCACAGGGAAGAGTACTGGATGGACTTTACTACTATGCAAGTTCAACTCTTGAAAACTCCAAAAACGGTCAAGTATGTATGTATGCAGTCGTAGTAAGTCAGTAGTAGTAGCTCTTGCGACGAGACCTGTTGATGAACTGCATACATGGACACTGCAAATAACAAATTCAAATTCCTGTCATGTTGGTTGACGAGATTAATTCATATAAATTACTCTCAATTTGCCCAAATATACATTAAACTTGGTATATGATACTGTAAACCCTCCAACTTGCGTAATAATGTCCAGCCAGGCTATCTTTTGTATCACGACTCTGCTCTGCTTTATTTTAGACGCACACATCACCATTTATTTATTCATACTCTGCCCGTTAGTTAACGTTCCATGGATGCAGGGCAGGGCAGGGTGGTATATTGAATTTCACATCATGCTTCATGCATATCTTGCACAGCATATATTTGTGTACGTATGTATATATATAGATACGTACATGGAATAACTACAAGAAACTACTTGAAAGCTGCATGTTCAAACACTAATGAATTATCATGGCCCCGTTTATTGCCATTATCTTACTTATCTCAGTGTTCACCACTCCATTAATAAAATGGTATCATCATATTCATCATATCATGTTGCAAAAGAGCTAAAGTCAATATAATGATAAAGTCACAGACCTGGATAAAGTTGATGACGACCCACTACTAAAAACTAAATTACATGCTTTACGCTTAAACAAAATGAAAGTAGTGTAACCTAACCATAATGAGTATAGAGCAGGATGGACAACACAATTTGAAGTAAAGTGTGAATTATGACCTTTCATTGGTAGTAATCATATTATCGCATCGCAATATCATCTGAAAGGCATTATGTTGCATATACTCTTAAATTTTGGTCTAATATTGAATACATACAACATCCAACGCATCAAAATTTCAAAATGTCAATAGTTTACAGCTGAATAATTTAGTTTTAAATTCAAAATCATAGTTAAAACTTCCTAATTACAATGATTATTAATTGTAACATTAGCGGAAAACTTTCAGGAGTAGTTTTATTTATGCAAAACGGACACTGACTAATCACTATCACAAGGTAGGACAACGGCAGCTGATATCATGTTATCAACAATTTACGACATCAGAACCGATGACTGACAGATTAAATTACACCAATAATGACACCCGGATTCACGATAGACTTTTGTGTGGCATCGACGCACGAATTTGCTACAACCAAACAAGCGGTGATTCATTTTTACAACTCAGGTGGGTATGCACTGTGGTATGCACATAAGTATTCGGTATAACTGATACTTCATTTCGTTAACAATAATTTTAGCCCAGCGGATGTGTATGAATAGTAGCTTTAATTATAGTTGAACGACTTTTAAGTAATTATAATTAACCGGCATTAGTCAGCACGGCCGTCAAGATTAATTCCATCACGAGATTGACTCATTTGACTCAACCTCAATCAACATTATCTATCAACGGGCAGTTATTTGTTATAGCTTTTACTTGTATTCTAAACAATTAAAAACAATTAATTGCTGGCTACAAACAAATCAGTTGATTCGTTAAATTTAGGAATTAAGACTCAAAGCCAAATTAGGTTAAAAATAAAAATACATGCTGGAAAAAAATGGAACTTTTGAATTTACACCTATGCGATTAATAGCTCAGGTTTTAAAACACAAGGTTAGCTTTATTCCTGTAAAACCATATTACTAACTGTTTAATAATTTTCAAAATTAAAACGGGTTAGGAGTGGATGCCCAGAATTAAAAAAAACACAAGAAGATGTGAGATTCATTTATGCACCGAACCACATATACATAATTGCAAAAATTAGGAATTACTACTACTGCAGACAGGCTGATCTGTCTATATCCATGTTACTTCCTGATAAAGTAACTGGGGTATAAAGTTGAAAGGAAATAATAATAATAATAAAACTTTGCATTCCACTTCTTGCAGCTATTGCCTGCGTTCACTGAACGCCGTTCAGTGAGTTTTACAAGTTATTCAGTTACATTTGTGGTTAAATTTGATAGTGTTTAATATGCAGAAGAAAGTAGTACGCTATTCGTTGTCAGCCAATTCACTACTTGCTCAACATCAGTATGCATGAGACCTTTTTATTTATTTATTTACGTACTCACAATCCAACTATCAACAAATTATTTAGTATATCTCATTATTGTGGATAAACTCGACCCCAGACAATCAGACGCATTGGTGTCAAAATCAATAAGATTTGAAAATACAAGTTTAAAAATACGTGGTTTATTGACGTTAAACTGAAAAGCCGTTTTGAGCAAGGGTTATAGAGAGAATCGTTATGATTATTCGGATCAGATGAGGTCTTTTATCAGGACGTATGCTTACCGTTAATACCTTGTCCATTTTATGCAGGAAAATCGTAAAGCCGTTGTATGGCTAGTGTTCCATGTCCATTTTCATAAACGTAGAGTTAATGGAACTGAACCACAACTCTTCATAATTTTGAGTTTCGAGTTTTATTATGAAAGTAGCATTACGCAAACACTTTTTAAATCCTACTTTCAATGTAAGGATAGCAGGAATGATACAATAGAATCTAAAATAAAATTATTGCCCTAGTTCAATTGATGCATTTCCTGTTTATTCGTGGTGCCGTTCACTTGCACAAGTTTTAAAGAAAAACTCAACTGATCTTAACAATGATATGGTTTTTGCTAACTTGCAGTGATACAAAAATAATGAAGCAAATAGAACTACGCACAGGTGATATTTTAAAATCTAATTATAGCGTAATTAGTAATAAATAATACAAACATGCGAGTATTTAAAATATGTATCCTTGCATAATTTCTGTAAACCCTTTGAAATATAAAATTTCTCAAGTTGAATTGTCATATGATATGGAGAAAAGAGATGAGAAGAAAGGCAATTAAATGTGTGGAATAAAGTCCAACCCTTATCTTAAGATTTAAGATATTTTAAATCTAACAACCAAAGACGGTTGTAACAGTTGCACGGAAAACATTTTGAGCAAATTATGGATATTTACAATCACCGTATTAGTTATATTCGAAAGTGAGAACGAACATACTAAACAGTTTTAGTAGCAAACATCGATGACATATTATTATACTGATTTAGTTGGCTTTAAATGTAATGAAATAATTACATAATGTAATGAGTGTAAACTTGTGTATTTCAAAATTCAAATACGTTACAGATTACATCATATCTCCAAAAACTGAGTCCACGCTACAATTCTATTTCACAAAACTGATCAACTAAACAATACAAAGACATGTACAGAACTTCTGCCAACATTGCTTTATACCCATAAAAATACATAATGGGCATTGCTTTACGAAACGAAATGTGCATGCTTTTCCCAAATGGTATATATATTAAACTATATACTACATGTATGCATATTATGTAGGAGTTGCTCAAAATGGACATGCATCTATCTAAAGTACTCGACTCTCGAAATATATCTCTATATAAATAGTTAGATAATAATTCTACTTTTATTCAAAATAATGAACATTAATCGTGTTGCAGTGCAGAAACATCACATATTAAACATATTGAAGAACTGGCACAAGGGAGTATGTATGCATAGTAAGAACACACTTCTCATTGTCGGAATTATCGGAATTAGTTGCACCTCCGTCTGACCTTTTTGTCCTAAAAAATTCTAGAGACTATAAACTAAAGACACCCAATTCATTTCTCAAGTTAAAACTTTAGTGAGAAAATCTTATACAATGGATGCAATGGATAAAGTCAAATTGTAATGTCAAGCAAAATTGATTAATACAGGACTCGCAATTAGAGTTGCATACATATGTATTGAGGTTAAATTTAACTTTAATCTACAATAGAACGTTTTCATAAAGAATTTTAATATCAACAACCACATACGAAATCGTAATTTTGAGCCAACATGTAAAGTATAGTAAAGTAATAAGCAATAGTAAAAATGCAACGATCACAGGTACAACAATACTACGCTGACTGAGGTACAAATTAAGTGACGCTGAAAACAACAATTTCATTTACTTTCTATTAACCATAACCATTCCAAAATTCCAAACCCAGATCTGAAATATTATGTAAGAAAGGCCAAACTGTATCTAAACATATGTACGAAATACAAATATTCCACCTACAAAAGTACATATCTATATAAATCACTACTAGTGATTTTGGGCATTGTGGGAAGCTGAAAACAGAAACCCAAACCGCATAACCAAACAATCATATCATGCACCCGTAAAATCACAGTTTAATTGATTCAATGATCAACCAGCCTATTCACACAGAAATATTCCAACTTATCTTTTTTACCAGATAATGACAGTTAATTTCATGTCATCAAATTCTTTACGCTTAAACGAAACCAAGAACGGAATTTTACAACTGTGTGTGCTTTTAGCTAATAATGTAACAGAATTACAATAGATTGAGAGTATACATATGTACGTACGCACATAAGAATTGTTCAATGCATGGGATTAGTAAGATATGCTACTAGTACTGGATTAAGGAAACTTTAGTTGATTCATTCATGATTTGCTCAAGACTTAGTATTTCATCATGCGGTTCTAGCAACGATCATTTTTCATTTTGTACGGGTTCACTTATCCTTAGTGTTGCTCAATAGTCTCATATACAACAGAGTAATTTTATAAGACTTTCTGATTATATGTAAATTTACATTTATGTAAAGGGTGAACTTAAATTGGATTACAGATATCATATTTATGTATCTTTATTATTAGTATTAAATTAAATCAATCAAATTGATAGCAACTTATCGGTTCAAAAGTCTTGTATCCATTTATTATCTGACCTACTTAAATTGTCATTACTGCTTTGTTACCACAAAGTTTGTGAGCAGTAATCAGTAGGAAGTGGTGGTCTTTATTTTCTATATCTGCTGTACGTACAGTATGTACATTTTCAAATTCCATGCATTATGATACTACGATATATGCATCATTAGTACGCACATTCGGAGATGCCCAAACCCTGGATCTATAAAAAGTTTTGCATAAGTCAGTGATACCATAATTGAGGGTAGTTTGAGTTCAATAGTTCAAAATTCAATATTCTTGTGCATACTATAACTAACTATAAGCTTAAGACTGAGGCATAATGCAGCAGAAGTTGTGAGAAGTTGGGATGAGCTGCAATTTTTTAGAATAGCTTGGTAAACTTAACATATTTAAGCGTTTAATGAAGTTCATTAGTCCAGTTTAGTAGCCCAAGCTGATTCACATGGTCTTTAGCCACAGCCGTGACAAAAAATTTAAGAATCAGCACAAACCGAGTCATTCTGTGGGTATAGCACAAGCAAGTCAGGCTGGCATTGGTTTGCATTTTACGATGTGGAGTATGCATTCTGAGTGAGACGATCTTTTTTTCTTAGAAGAAGGGAAAGAAATGACGGTCAGCAAGTCTCGGTTGAAATATTTTGCATTTGGCTCAGAGAATTTAAATTTATGTTGCATGCTTTAATTTTAAAATGATGATACTTTACACGGTGGACGATTGATGCAGTTAATCTTGAGGGAATTTGGAACTAGGACTATTAAGATGTAACACACAGTTTATAAGGTACTATAAACTTGTGTGTGCATGTATGCATTATTTAGAACTGTCAACTGTGGAAAGATTGGTATTGCCCAAAATACATGGAACAACTAAAATTAAAATGAAGGATTAATAATTGTTTATAACACGTATACATATGTAATACATATCTATGCATACTTGTATACAAATATACATGTATATTTGATTTTTTGATGATCTGTATATTGGTAATTACCAATATACAAAATCAAACCCAAATTTATAAATAAGAAATAAAGTTGATTGATCGACTCTCTCCCAGACATCATTTGTGCAACAGGAAATAATAACCAAGTTTGAATTAGTCTTCTAACCCAAGGAATCAAAATAAAACAATTTAATAAAGCGACAAATACCGTTTCACTTGGTTTCATTAAACTGAAAGAGGACAAATGAGGTCTATGATTTAAATATAAGACTTGCTTTGAAACAAAACTCAAGTATTAAAGAGCTACAGAAAGTAGAATAGATATCTTAAAGACAATTAAGCTTTCACGACCATAAAAGTGATCATGTGAGGCATGTGTGTAGGTAAAAAGATATTTTCGCTTTTTTAGAGAAAAACTTTCCTTGCAAAATAAATGATTGGCAGAATACGCTACGAGCAATTTCCTACAATTGAATCGTGGCAAAGACGAAGACATACAAATAAATGTACAAATTCATTAAGTTAGAGGTAAATCTGTGATCACGAGAGAGTTGACTGGGATTCGTGCAATTCGTTAAATAGAAGGATGAGACTTTTCAAAGCAAATTGACGATTTTGAATGACTCACGTGTGTGTGTTGTGAGTGTGGGTAGATCGAATTGTACAAAGTTTTTGTTTCGTCTTAAATGAGGCGTTATCATTTGTAATATTATGGTAGTTTGTGTATAGTGTTTAGTGTATAGTGTATTTTAGTACCAGCTTTCCAAACTTATGCTTCCGAAATGTAATAATTAGGATACTTTAATATGCTCCAACTTGTGGCGTGCAGACACTTGATAAGAAATTCCTATTATGAATTTCGATAATGATTCATGATAGAATATGTGTGTATGAGTGACTTGATTTTAAATTAATAAATCAACCCAATTGTGGTGGCACAAAAATTATTAAGCTTTGAAAGAAGCCATGAGATTGCCATGTCATTAAGTTATCTCTTTATTAGGTATCATGATGTGGGTCCGCCAGAATGCTCATAAGTGAAAAGTAAGTGAATCATCTTTTGAATAAACAAATAATTCAGAAAACATACCTGCAACTTACATTATATAATTGAACTGTATTCAGAAAATTATTTTCAACAATATTCCTGATGATGATGACATGAGTTTTACTTTACATCGAAAGCTTGAATAAAATTTTTCGAAAATTATTCTACAAACTTCTTTTGATTTCTGGCATCTTATCATCATGGGTAGATAGTAATATGACATACGTAATTATGACTACGTCTAAACATGGCTTGACATCATTTGGACAACAGCAACGTGATCGGAGATAAGATATATAAAGTGTAAGGAAATCAGGGTGTAATTACAATTACCTCATCTCAACTAAACCAGCACGAATCCCTAAACCAGAAATACAATTTCCTCCTCAAAACGTATTCCTTCTAGCACCATATGAAGATACGCATATCGCAAGGAAAGGACATATCAAAGCTGTAATTGTCACAAATCCACCTAATTTGATCCACTGACTGAGGCAAGTTAAATATGTACATAGAGCTGTTGCAATCTATTTTTTGTACATCCGTTTTCTTAACCATTATCAACAATGCACAGGAAACGGGAAACACAGCAAACAAACGAGATTGACAATGAATTCAGTAGGCTACACAAAAATGCCCTTTGAACTTGAAATAGACAAGAGTGTGACTGAGACGGGATCATTCTTATTTATATATTTGACAACTCTATAAGAATACAAGTATACTAAAGTTTTATCAGTGCATACAAGAACGCATAGCTGCATGACTTTATGAGGAGAATATTTTGCATATTTAAGCAGCAGTAAATATTAGCTACTTTAAAAGTGACATAGACAAGCCGAAAGAGATGCATTAGAGCACTTCATTCATGAATAAGATCAGACTCAGTAAGTTATCAACTCAGTGCATGCTAAATATACAGAATAGATTAAACAGGTCGCCAACTAATTAGGACGTGGAGATATCAGTGTGACTCGTCTTTAGATTCTTCGCAGGGTTTAATTTGCACTTTAAATTCCAGTTGACGTGGGTTTGCACAAATATCTACAATCTTTAAAGTTAGAGAGAAATGAAAAACTAGTAGGGTTTGGAGGTGCTGAATCTATCAAGATAATTTGGTTGGAACCAAATAATAAAACTAATAAATTAATCTCTCGACCGAGCGTTTTGACGAACTCGCAGTGCAGATAAATTGCTGAATTTGCGCATCTGTGCATGTGCCGCACCAAATATTGTTTATAAAGAGGTCGGCTATCAACTCCACGAATCACAAAAATATCTGGATTAAACTTGGTGTGCGTTTTCCGTTTCCTATGTTAGCATTTTCAGACCAGCGGTGGTCTACGACTAATTACTGACAGTAAACTAAATAATATGTAGTTTAATATGCAGACCATTAAGCCTAGTGAAGCAAGAAAGCGAAAAATGCATACTATAATTGGTGATAGTAAAAACGGGACAAAAACAAATTCAATATGAATCTAGTCCATTCAAAATGACGATTGATTGAATTCACGTGTGGTTGACAAACAGCGTTATTATTATTCTTTATGATTTTATTAACTGCACTCTGCCTTTAATAAACTATAAGTCACTAATGACTATAGATAACATGTGTGGGTTGAGTGATAACAAAAATTATTCTCAGGGAATTTCTTATGAATTCTACGACCTCAAACTTCATGCAGCTCACACAGGAGAATATTGTAATTTTGGTGTTCACTTTTATGCATATGTACCAATGTATATTGCATGCGTGTGAAATGTGGGTTAAAATTTAATGTCGGTGTGTAGTGTAAGTAACATAGCATCCGACTCCGACCATACATATAAAATCCAACTTGGCTTGGTTGGTGGTGGTAGGTAGGAAAGTGTCCTACTTTGATTTAATTAAGCTTTCAAAACACCATGAAAATACTAAACTTTTTCTTCCCTTGCAATAATAAAATTGAAAGAAATGGTCATATGCATGCAAACCTAGAATCAAGTCAAGAGTTTCATCCATTTTAAATTCCTTATTGTTCAAGAGTAACAAGAAATGGGTGGACCAATTCGTCATAAATGTATATTTATCTCGGTAGTAAAAAAAACGCTATAACAAACCAACCTTCTATTTTTATGAATTTTGTAGAGAAAGTAGATTTACTTACTTTAAATTTTAAATGATGATGGCGACTAAATCCGTACCAGTGATTTGTGAAATGTCCTTGCCCTTGTTGAGATTCATGAGACAAAATAAAATACTGAGGTAAAACTATGTACAAGCCTTATTGGCCATTCGATGTATCGCTTTCGCTCACGAGAGAGTTATTCTAGAAAATTGTTTTCTTTGACGTCTGGATTTGAAAGGCTTGTATGGAGTTGGAAGGCAGCTTCAGTCTTGTATTATTGTCAATATGTAATTATTAATCCACATTCACCTCAAAATCCTAGTATGAAATTTTGTATCCGTAATGTTTCACAACTGTTTGGACTTTCACCACACTTCGGGTTTATTCGAGAGGCTGTTAAAAGATCAGAAATGTACATGCTTTATTACAGTGTATTGAATTCACTACAAACATTTAAAAGTAAAACCTTACCTACGTAAAGATGATTCTCAATTCATTAATAATAACAATTTGTAATCTGATACTCATTGCTCACTCAACAAAGTCAGTGCCCAACCAGCTATTCAGCCCAATAGTTAGCGGAATGCGTATGAATTCTTCGTAATTTAGTGAACACAGGTGAATGAATTTTTAGGTTGAGCGGAAGTGAACTTAAAAAGACAAAAGAGGAAGCAGGGATCAGTCAGTTAGTTGGTGGTTGGTTATTTTGTTTGTTTTTTTTAGGCGGCGCCGCACAACATCTGTCATTTTATGTGTTGGTCTCCAGCGCCCACGCCCAGGGTCTCCAGCGCCAAAGCGCCCAAGGTGGGTCTATAGCGCCCAAGGGTGTTTAGCGCCCATACGCACAGGGTCTACAGCGCCCAAGTGGTGGAGGGTCTCCAGCGCCCAGGGGTTTCGCGCCCAAGGTCTCCAACGCCCAAGGGTTTAGCGCGCAAGTGTCTCCAGCGCCCACCGTTATTAAAATTATTATTAGATCTCCTTGCATAACCCGACAACCATTGTTTCTCACCCGGCATTTATAATTCCACCCCCACCCCCACTCAAATCCACCCTCACAATTTTTATGGGGCAACGTGAGATTTTATTTCATATTGGGCTATCGTTCGTTTTTTAGCGAGCGAAGCGAGCAGGTTAGGTTAGATCTGATAGGTACGGGAAAAGTGTGAAATGCTTAACTAGCTAACCTAGCTAGTTAGCAGAGCTAGCTAGCCTTGCTACCTAGCCTAGCTACCTAGCCTTGCTACCTAGCCTAGCTACCTAGCAGAGCTATCTGGCCTAGCTACCTAGGTTAACTAGCTAGCTAGGTTGTATCTATCCTAGCTAGCTAGTTAACCTAGATAGCTACCTAGCTAGCTAGACCAGGTAGCTCTGCTAGGTAGCTAGGCTAGGTAGCAAGGCTAAGTAGCTCTGCTAGGTTGCTCTGCTAGCTAGCTAGCAAGGCTAGGTTGCTCTGCTAGGTTAGCCAGCTAATCATTTCACACTTTTCCCCTACCTAGCAGATCTAACCTAACCTGCTCGCTTCGCTCGCTAAAAAACGAACGATACCCCAATATAAAATAAAATCTCACGTTGCCCCAAGGTTACACACGTTGGGGTAGGACATGAAGTACATCATGTAAGAAGTTTGTGATAGAGACATATTCCCTTAATTATTTAAATAAACTAAAATTGAACAAAGTAGATTGAAATATTTTGTAGTGAATCGTTTCCCATTAAAATCGTATAAAAGAAAATATTTAATAATTTTAATAACGGTGGGCGCTGTAGACCTTTGGGCGCTAACACTGTGGGCGCTGGAGACACTTGCGCGCTAAACCCTTGGGCGTTGGAGACCTTGGGCGCGAAACTCTTGGGCGCTGGAGACCCTCCACCACTTGGGCGCTGGAGACCCTCCACCACTTGGGCGCTGTAGACCCTGTGCGTATGGGCGCTAAACACCCTTGGGCGCTATAGACCCACCTTGGGCGCTTTGGCGCTGGAGACCCTGGGCGTGGGCGCTGGAGACCAACACATTGTCATTTTTACCAGCAACAACACGACCATCTGTAGTGTAGATTCACACCTCTTCCTCCACGTTTCTACACCTGTGATTAAATAAGAATCACACAATGGACAGTGGAATGAATTGTGAATGAACTCAGGTTCTTGTCAATAAGTTACTGGTTTCTGCACTTGTTCATGCTTCATCAATCGTATCAATATGTAAACTTTAGGACTGACTAAATGGCAGAGGTGGCAAGTATTTACTAAATCAGCATGAGTGGTTAGTACATACTGGTTAATTGTATCGAAGTAATTTTCTGTGGTTAAAGTTTTGCATTCTAACTTTATTGTAATATTTATATGCAGTTATCTAGTTGGTCTGGAACTGTAAGCATTCAAAGAAGAACAATACAATTCGGACTGAGAGAAAGTAAAAGTAAAGATACGACAAAACCGGTGATCTGCTGCTGTTCTGCTTATATCCCCCTCACCTGACTGGTAGGTGATATTTTATTAGCTTATCATTATGCATTCTTCCAATAATTATTACAACTGATTATAGATTTAACTAGAAAATTGATGCATGTAGGTTTGTAGATATAGAGGAAACACTGTTTACAATAATCAGTGTTACGGTCAAATTGGAAATTAACATACATATTTCCAAGAATTTCTTTCTTATGTAGGTTGTAAGATACGAATTTGTACCTGGACAGGTGCTAAAAGCTTTGGATGACCACTTCATGAGAAATAGCTGCAAATTGGAATGATCACAACATGGGCGGCTCGTTAAGTTCTCCACATTATAGCACGTTGTATCTGCTATTTACTGTCATCTGCAGCATTTTACACTATACTGAACAAGGTAAAAATGATTTTCCTACAGATTGACGTGAAATTTTGCTATTTTTATTGAAACTGAGTACATGGCTTTGTCGTCAAATCTTTTTCAGGAGCCTTGTTTGGTAACGATGCAGCTCCACTATATGGGCCCGATGATCAAGTTTATATATTAAACTCTACAACGATTAAGGACCATATTTATGGCTCTAGCAGGGCGTGGGTAGTAGAGTTCTATTCTAGCTGGTGCGGTAAGTTGTCATTAGCTGATGGACGTTTGACGACGTCTTGATATTACTATCATTAACTGAATTTCGTTGTATAATTCATACTGTCACTGTACTGTAGGTCACTGCATTCATTTCGCCCCCAAATGGAGACAATTTGCTTTAGACCTTAGCCGTACGTCTAAAAATATATGCTAAATATTATCTAAGTAGGCAATCATTTAAGTTATGCAATTATTTACAGCATGGCAAAATATTCTGGTCATTGCTGGCATTGATTGTGCTGATGATAATAATGTAGCAATTTGCAGAGAGTATGAAGTCATGGGATATCCATCGATAAGGTTTTTTCCCCCTCACTCTCCAATGACCAAAGTATGTAATTATTCCAGTCATTTATAATTATACAAGTAAATGTTTATTTACATAAATAATTGCATGAATACAACTTATAGAAAATCACAAAGGAGAAGGAAATAGTTGACGACTTTTACCGTGGGAATCCAGTCGATCGATCAGAAAATGTTGCTGATTTGAAGAGAAGTATGATTGACATGACGATTCCTTATTTGCACAACTACTATCAAATGTCAGATTCCACCACACCATCCGTGTCGGATTCAACTTCTCTGTGGGAGTTTATTAAGACTAAAACCATATCTCCGACTGCTCTCCCTTCAATTGCAATTCTAGTTTTTGAACCGGAAGAATCATATGTTACGAAAGAAGTTGCAATGACGATGAGCAAGTTCCCTTCCGTTATAATATTCCGATTTACTAAGAAAAACGCTCTGTTCTCTGAACTCAAGTTGGAAGGGTGGCCTGCCGCTGGTTATGTCAAAAGCGATCATTCGTCGGGAAGTATGCCATTTCCAAAGAATAAAAATATCCCAAATTACTTGGTAAAAATGATGGCGGACATTGCGAACATTCCTATCGACCTGTAAGTGTGTCTTCAAATTTAAAAACAACGATAGAGCTAAATTGATATGTACTGAATGACAACGCCATGATACCT
The DNA here is from genome assembly GCF_002217175.1 of Folsomia candida. Taxonomy (NCBI): domain Eukaryota; kingdom Metazoa; phylum Arthropoda; class Collembola; order Entomobryomorpha; family Isotomidae; genus Folsomia; species Folsomia candida. Next base: position 19,016,172 of record NW_019091193.1, on the reverse strand, counting down.
ATGTACATATATCTATTAAATCTATTCAGATTTTCTTCCACCTCTAATATTCGTGACAATATTAAGTCAGAGGCAAAGGTGATGATCAACGAGGATGCAATGTCCAATAATCTTGAGGAGCCCAGCACTATAAGTGTGGTGAGCATTGAGGACCTTCTTCACGGAATGAGAAATTCATTAAGGAATGAAGTTGGTCTTTTCAAGCAACTTGCGGGAGATAAGCTTCAAGCTCTGAAAAATTATGTCCATACGCTTGCAGAGTTTTTTCCTGCAGATCGACGCGAAACTTTGCTATTTTTATTGAAGCTGAGCACATGGCTTGCACCCATGGAACAAATTGATGTAAGTGAACTATTACAGATATGATTGATCTATGCAATATTGCAATGTTATTATTCATTCATATGTACTACTAGGATACAACTTATATGGACAAATTAACCGAGTTGGAAGTTGAATTGCATCCATGGGACATCGACTTTAAGACTTGGAGCAACTGCAAGGGCTCCATACAAGGTAAAACACAATAATATATATATTATCTGTACTTTCATTTGTTAATTCAATTGCAGCAATTAACAACAATGTAATTTATTAATCAATAATTTAGGCAGAAGAGGTTATCCTTGCAGCATGTGGAGTTTATTTCATACACTCGCCGCAGTTGCATTTCAAAAAAATCAACAATTTCCAGTATTGGATGCCATACATGGATACGTGAAAGAATTCTTTGGTTGTAAAGAGTGTTCTGGTCATTTCACAAAATTAGTCGCTGATGATGGTGCATTAATGATTTCTTCGATACGAGATCAAGTCTTGTGGCTCTGGAAGGCTCATAATAAAGTTAATTTAAGGTACCATAAAGTTTTAAATTATTTCAAATGAGCAATTAATTACATATTTATCTTTCGGTTTACTTGCTACACTAGATTGAAGGGCACATTAAGTGAGGATCCTGTATACCCAAAAATTCAATATCCCAGTGAGACACAATGTCCAGAGTGTTACGGGAAGGAGACAATCTTTGATGAAGAAAAGGTGCTGCAGCATTTGCTCACGGTGTATTCGAAACCTGAAAGAACTTTACAGCCTATACAATCTTCTCCTGATCGACTATATGCAACGAACGATGGAGGGCACAAGTCGCCTGGATTTTTTAGTGGAACCGACTATTGGCTGTTTTGCATCGTCTATTTAAGCGTGGCCCTGTTGCTTATCTTTGGCTATGTTCATTTTAGAATGAGAAAAGGAGCCAGATTCGATATTTCATATTTTATGTGTAGGAAACTTAAACACCATTATACTGGAAAAAATAATGTATAATAATTCTTAATTCATTAACTAATTTAAAAATAACAAATTTAAAAGTCTATAAACATTGACATATCTGAACAATCGGCATTCTACTTCTACTAATATCATATAAATAGACTGAATCAGTAAGAATATATTACATTTTGTCGAGTAAGTATCAGTAAAAATTCAGGCAAGACTTTTATGGAGTGTGTTAGACTGCAAAACCAAATTCCAGTCAACGTAATGACATACATCATAAGGTTGTATGAGTTGTGTGACTATTTACATGAGGTACGTGTATATGAAATTCACTCATTTTTCAGGGAGTCTGATAAATTATGATATATAATATATCATTATTTTGCACTATTTTATTTTATGCAGAATCTGTGATATGGGTTGTTTAAGGAAGATTATATTCAAAGTATTTATGATAGATAGATATAACATTGCCAAATTATGCTTAACGTGACGACATATTTATATTGATTCCGTAGGAGTGGTAACTGATTTGATAGTCAAGAACAAAGAGAGTTATTTGTTTATAGCTAGACAAATCACGCGTATTGGATACCTCAATTTAAATAATTGTTCAATAAACCGCTTAAACACAAGTTAAATATTGACATGAAGCATGTTTATTCTTGTATAAACAGTTAAAAGCATAGAAAGCATAGCAAATTTATGTAGGTCATTATTATTTGATGTCTATGAATATGGAATGAATGGTCCGTATGTTATGTACACATTAACTTATAACACATTAACTATACTAAACTAATAACTAGTAAATAAGTAAGCACTAACTGTATATACAAAAAGTATGTATATTTTATCAATCAATCATCTCAACAATATTTTTCACACGTAAAACTAAAGGAGACTTGAAATATTAAGCAACTTTGAAATGATAAACGACATCATCAAGAACAATGTTTAGCATAAAAAATACCAGCAAGATCATTCGAATCATTTTAATTACTTTTTCATCGGCAGGAAAAAAATGCAGCATATTAGTATGGCGAAAACGGACTAGACTGTAACGTTTGCTTGGTCTTAAGCAGTTCTAGATGTCATAGTCTTGGTCACATCCACGCCAGTAATGGACTGCACTAGTTGTGGCATCCTCAAAACGGTTTCTAATACTTCGGTTACCAATCGGGAAGCACCTATTTCACCGCCGGTGCTCACCATCGAAATCTTGTTAACCTGAGTCAAACATAATATGATTACATTTACGTACGATTATTAGTGTGATTAACATAGAATGATACCTGAGTCAAAGGGGCGGCAACTTCGGCAGCAATCTGTATAAAAGAAAATTGTGATTTATTTTTAATTGATGACAATTGCTACACAAATTACCTTTGGCAATGCTTCCATCAGCATATCAACAATTGCCGCTTCTTTGTAAAATTTGTAGGCTTCTGCTTTTCGTGCAAGTTGCTCTGCCTCTGCTAAGCCTCGTGCATTTAGACTAAATGCCTCTGCTTCCCCCTTAATTTTAATTGCCTCTGCGTCTGCCTCAGCTTCTAATATCACCCGATTCCGGTGAGCTTCAGCGATTTTTTCCATCCTGTAATTGATAAATGATCAGTATGACCATTAATAAAATGGATTCATAATTTCTAAACTTTATTCCAAGCCTACCTGTACTTCTCAGCCTCCGCGGGCCTATATGTAAGGTATATCAATTATTTTCCATTATTATATTCTCACCACCCCTCTTATAATGGACAAGAACTTACCGGCGAATTGTTGCATCCAGTTCCTTTTGACGACGTTGAATTTCCTAATCATAAGTCACATGCATAATTAGTGATTTATTTCATACTCATATGAAAGATAAACAATATATAATTACCTGCTCCTGAATGGAAATCTCTTGCTGGCGTTCCACCACCTTAATTTGCATCTTTTCTTCTACGATCCTTTGCTTGGTTTTTGCAGCCTGTAGTGCGTAAGCCATCTCAGCCTCTGCTTTCTGAAATAATAATATCCAGAGTCAATTAAAGTAAAATGACCGATCATACGAAGCAATAATAAATTTCTCGACCTTAGTATTGACTTCTAAGTCGTAAGCAGCTTTTTTTAACTCGAAATCCCTCTTGGCTTTAGCAATCTCAGTGTCATTAACCTGTGATTAATTATTATTATTATTATAGCTTGATAATATAATTATAATTTAATAATATTATTGATATTCACATATTTTGCAGCCATTCTCTCTTCCTCTGCCAGCGCTTCCTTAATGGTGGCATCTCGCTGTGCTTCTGCTTCTCCAATACGTGCGTCACGTTTAACTTCTGCAGTTCTTGCCATACCAAGTGCTTGAAGATAGCCCTAAAACATGCAACATCATAAAATTAATCGAATTCCCATCACTTTAATAGCTGAGTAATAAATGTCAAATGGTACCTGGTCATCCCGAATATCTCTCAAAGTGTATGAAATCACTGTAACACATATTTACGTAATTCATATTTGCATGTATATTTATAATTACCTCCTGTTTCCATTACCTGTAATTCCCTACCGAAAAAAATTAAAAATGATATTTATTATGTTAACATTTGAACACATTTGGCGATAAGTGATAGTTTACCATATTCATGAGGTCAGCGGATGCCACTTCATACACATTTTTACTAAATTTCTTTCTGTCCTTGTAAATTTCCTTTTGAAGAAATAAAAATATAATTCATTTGCAAACTTCCAAAACAATATCAACAGCAACAGCATCAAAGAGAAATACGTATATAAAAATCGACTCTTTGTTTGCGACTTACTTCAACAGTCATGGACCCCATGATTGCTCTCTGGTGCCCTTCCAGCGTCTCCAAAGCCACTCTCTCGATCTCCTTAATGCTGCATTTTCCAACAAATTTATTATTAAAGTTTAATGTGTGATTATTATTTGATGATGAACATTGATAGTTAAGAGATTAAACCTTTTTCCAAGAAATTGTTCGCAGGCAGACATTAACATTTCTTCATTCTGGCCTGTGGTACATGTCAAACATTATTTAAACTTCGACTGCCACTTAAAAATTGTTACTCTGCCACCATATATATGTATATATATCGTATGCAAGTAACTTGATACTTTCGCTGTGCTGTAAATTGTACGTTTGCGCTGTAAAGTTGTTTAAATTAAAATTTGAAAATTCTCAATTCGATTCTATCCGAAAACTTAAAAAGACTATGCAGATTTTTTAACAAAATGACCAAATTTTTTACAGTTTGGCTTTCCTTTGCGTGGTAAGGTCACATGTAAATCTTGACAAGATTATCTTAGACTCCGGCTTTCTAGGCCGGAATCTTGTTTCAAATCAGGTCGATGTGTATCTCTTGGGTTTGATATATGTAAAACGCACCTTGTATCTTGACCTGTGCAATTCCGGTGACCGTAATTGGCACACCCTGACTGGTGTATACTTTGGCAGATTCAATTTGCAGGGTCATAGTTTTCAGTGGTAATTCCTGAACTTGCTGAATTACAGGCCACACAAAAGCCCGTCCTCCAGCGACAAGAGATGGCTTGCTGTGACAACATCCTGCAAATCGGGTATTACATAATTAATTATTTATGCAAATCTTTGATACTAATAATATTACGAAGTCATAGATTGGATTAGACTAGATTAGGTTAGGTTTTACCTGAGATGACAAGAGCTTGGTTTGGACCACAAGTGACGAACCCCCAGACCATAGTGTTATTTTGATGTCACGAAGGTTCTAAATAGTAATAGTAAATACTTCAGAATGAACCATTTTCGCATTTTATTGGGTTTTGTCTTATACCATAAAGAAATCACTGTCCAATCAACAATTATCAATTACCTGGATTAGATATAAAATGACTCCCTTTTTATTGTGCAATGCGAAAGTAGTAATTAATACTAAATCAGTGTCCCGAGTTTTGGGCGGTGTCGTATTTGTAGTTTGTGTAAAGTTAATCGTACGTTCGTAATTAATTTCAAATAGATAAAGTGAAGGATAATCCAATTATTTGCAAAACTCCAGCCCAGCCTGCCTATCCCTATTCCATCACCAAACATAAACACAGAGAAAACCTGCTGGATGGATGGGACAAGCGAAAGATTATTACTTTCTATGAGAACAGCTCACGCACACACGCCATTTGACGCCATCGCATAGTCATCCAGAAATTCAGGCTGATTGTACTGTACAATTTGTACATTAGGTTGTAATGCAAAAACGTACACTGCTTGGCAGTTGAACACAGCTTTCAACTTTACAGCTCCGGTGTGTTTATCCAATAAATTATCCTGCTGGATATTCTAGGGTATGCAAAACTATTATGAGTCCGTGCATACTACACATCAAGCGTATGCATGATGGGTTTGAGGAGTAAAAATTCTAAGAAATCGATCCCATGTATGCTTTGTATGTACAGTAAAAAATATTGTTCTATGGCATTTGGCTTGTATCGGAGAAAAGTTTGTTCGAGCCCAATCATTTTACTTTAACTAACATGCCAGTTTGTGCATAGACAATGTGAATAAAAACAGTTTCGACATGTGATGGACAGTACACGGGCTTTTTATGGTTGCATGGATGGTTTTAATAGATAACATGCATGTATTGAATTTACTATTTCAAAATATTGATTTAATGATTTCAGACGAACTAATTACACAATTAATACTGCGTGTTTATTGAAATCTCGTAAACTAATTTGAGTGAGAGGACACCGGATGAATACATGGTGTGTGTATGAATGACTTAGAATTTATTATAATGGGAGGATTCATTAGGTTCGATAACGTCGCTTCGCCCATAACTTGTGAAATTGTCCTCGTGAATGACCCAGTTTCAAATTGCTCGCAAACTCAGCATTCATATGATCTTTCTGTCGAATTTTAAAATCCGTATTTTTATTTCCAATGAATTTGAAATTATCGCTGTAAATAATCATAATGCGAAGTTTGCGCAACCTTGGAACTACGTAAGCTTCGTATAAAAAGTTCTATGCATTTTCTGGGCAAAAATTTGCATCGTTCACTAACTTATTTTGCGATGCGACGTTTGCAAAATATACGAAGTTCTCATGAATCCTCCTACTATTTAAAATGTAAAAGTAAACGGGGTTATTGTTACAAAACTAAAAAAGAACATCCAAAATTGTCCATCTCCTACTTCATTGCATTGCCATAAATAAATTAATTTGCTAATCTTGTGAAGCATTTGCCTCAATTTCTTCTTCACCACAATTTGTCATACTTTGGAACATTGAAAGTAGTTCAACACATCTGCTTTCAATCTGTGAACAAAAAAGACACATTAGTACTTATCCTGAGGAAGGTCATATAGCAAAGCAGGTAAAGTATAAATATCCTGATAGTACCTCTGTACGGTCTCTATTTGGTAACATTGATTCCAATTTTGAGAAAGCGCATTCATCAGATGACTCGGCTTTCCAGGTCGACATTATCAACTCATCTTCATCAAAACTCCAAGGTTTTAAGTTGACGAGAGTGGTAGTAGAGTTGGCATCAGTGCTAAGAACTGAATTGACACTAACGTCGGGCATTGAGATCATTACATCAGAACACGTCGTAGACGTTGATCCAAACTGATTAATATTATTGTTGTCACAATTTGGGGTTTCGTCGTTATGTAGAAGTTCTCCTTCTTCTTCAACATCTCGTTGTAACTCTAAACCAGGTGGTATGGATGACGTCTTTTTGTTTTGAGGTGCAATCTCCTCAGCCACAGACGGAACCCGCATTACTGATTTATCCGCCTTAATCTGAGGAATCGTCGTGGTATTCGAGTCCACCTTAAACGATGTTGTTTCATGCATCTCTGCTGCAAGTTTACGAGCACAAGAGGGTGACATCAGTTCAACATTTACAGGCCTTACAACGCGACCACTGTGGACAAAGACCTTTCCATCCTGAAACTAAACGAGTGAACATCTATTATCTATTCATTTTATTCATTAGGAAAAATAATATAGATTCATATGAATGTGATGTGATTAGTTACCTTTATACAACATTTGTTGCAATGTTTCACTCTAGAAGAGTAGGCATGATGTGTGGCAGTTTCATGACACATACACGGACAGGTTGTCGTTGCAGGAATCGTTTTTTCATCAGGCAGTGTTACGAGTTCTATATCAGATGCAGTATCTTGTGACGTAGCCTCGCTCTCCATGTCAAGTTCCTCAAAATCAACACGATCAGACCTGTAGGAAGACATACATGCAATTATCAACACATCAAACAATTGCGTGACAAAAGTAAAAAAAAAAGAGTTAACTTACACCGAGCCTGGCAGGTAAACGGATGGATTAAGAGCCTGAAAAGCATTCATCATCACTGGACTCCCTTGAAAGAATGGTGCCAATGCATCCGCCAGATCTTTCGAAGTGACATTTTCTTTTTCATTTAAAATTTTGAACTTATGGATTATTTTCGCTTTCAACTGTGGACTCTTTTCAGTGAATTTCTAACACAAGAATAAATAAATAAAGCATTAATTGCTATGTATTAAAATTTATAGCAAAACCTAGTGGGTGTAAGGAAAACTAACCTCCAAATGCCGCAAGAAATTGACCTGTGATTCCATTTCTTGAAATTCGCTGAAATCACTGACTTCGTCTTCTGGATTTTCTAGATTCCTTTGCATGAATGTGGAAAATTCCAATGCTAAAAGAGGGTAGTCCTTGAATAAAGTTCTGACTTTTAACAAAAGATTTTCTTCACTGATATTTATCTCGCCTGCTTCGGCAATGAGTTTAATAAACTCAGAGTGAATGTTTGGGTGATTTGATTCTGTTGTAATTTGTATTTTACGCAAAAAGGCTTTCATGAACGCATCACAAACTTCTTCATCCCGATCAGGATCATCCTCCAACATTGATTCGATTGGAACTCCCCCTTTTGCCATCCGTTTTTTCTTTGGAGGGGAAGTTGAAGAACTGCGTTTCGAAGAAGCTTTTCGCTTAGCAGGTTCGCCACCAACTCCAGCACCCCGTCTGGATGAGGATGACGACGGTTTAGAACTGCCTGTTGGAATCAGACTTGGTACAATTTCGTGTTCATGATCTTCCTCTGTGTCGTATTCTTTGTCCATTTCATCATCGACAGCATCTTCTGGCATTTCCTTCTTTCCATTATTTCGATTATCATCCCCTTCTTCGTCGCCATCGTTCTCTCCGTTGTTGCCACGATTTGAAGAATCCTGGCTTCCTTCAACAGAACGGGTGGTGGTGCTTGCAATCCCTTCGCTTGCTGCTGTGGAATTCTCTTTATTATTAGACGGCTTGCCCTGGTCGTTATTTTCGCTCGCGTCGATCGGCTCCACATGATCTGGTGATAATGATGCGTCAGCTCTTGTGACTCTTTCATCTTCATCTAAGGTAATCAGGAGGGTAGTTTCGCAATTATTATTAGATTCGCAGTCAGACTCGGAACTGCTACTTGAGTTAGTTTCGCTGCTACTGCTGTTGCTGCTACTACTGGAGTGGTCCATTGAACCTTGATCACTGCATACGCCATTGCTATATTTATTTAGAGAAATTATGGACATGGCATTGTCTTCATCCGCTGAAATATTTTTCGAACTACTAATTCTTGCAGATTGATTGTTTGCAAACGTTCGAGCACTGTGTATGTCTCTGTGATCTTCACTTTGTGATGCATTTTGGTGATAATTGTCTTTTAATTGAGCTAATTCAGCTGACTCTGAGACTTCAATCTGTTGCATTACTGCCATTTTCATTGGAGTGTTAAGGCAAGACAAATTTACAAAGTCGCTGTGTATCCCAGGCAAACTGATCGGGATTCCTACAGGCGTCACAGTAACAACAGATGAATGTTGGTCGGCTGTGTCCTGAGGGATCTTGTTGGTGTTTGTAGACGGTTTGTAAAAAGGCACGGGATGGTAAAATCGTCTACTTGCGCCAGTTTCGGTTCTGCCTGGCGATGAACTGGTCCCCGTGGTTGCAACTAATGCATAGTTGGGCACAAGCATGTACACTCCTGCATCTCCTTGGTCATTATTTAAAGGCATCGCTGTTAAGTCAGGATGAATATTAGCATGATGCTGAACCATACTAGTACCCACAGGGAATGTTGTTTTTATACAAGCGTCATTTGTTTTTTGTTTGCATAATTTTCTATTCGATGCCTTTCCAAGGCGTGCTGTTCCATTTTGTCGACCCCTTTTTAGATGGACTAAATCCTTCCCTCCTACATTCTGAGTAAAAATACAAATACACAAATTTGTAATCAAGTGTTGCATTTAGTATCCAATCGTTAAGCATAATTCGAGTGTTGTTTTTAAGTAATGATAGTCTCTTATTAATAAGTAAAATAAATATGTAAGTACCTCAGGCTCAGGGGCCAATAATAAGCTTGAAATAATCCTCCCCCACATGCCTGGTAAGGTGTCCCTTCCCTGCTTAATAGGAGAAACTGCCAAGCCAGGGTGCCATCCGGGAGGAGGTGGGGTAGCCCCTCTGGGAAGTCGACCAAGCTCAAAATAATCCTATATAGAAACAATTATGTATCTGGTACCCTGAGTATTACTCAAAAACTACTTTACTTCAAAAATGTATAAATGATGTTAATTTAAAAAACTTATTACCTTCATATCCTGGGACTGCACATTACTCACTTTCCTTTGATTTCTAATTCGATGGTAAACAGCTGCAGGTGTGCGAGACGCCAAAAGTGTGGCTGCAATTATTTCTGACTTCTCCCTGCATGAGAGTAGCTCATCTTTCAATTGGTCTAGAGCCAGTATTAGCAGTTTGTCTTCTGAAGAAACGAAGGGACACCTTTTCTCAGATTTTTGATTATATGTGGCCGGTAGAAGATGTGGAAACATGAAAGCATCGTTTTCTGCAATCGCTTTTGCAACAGGACGAGGAAAATAATTTGGAGTAAATTTTTTCCCCAAAGATTCTCCCCAATCAGGATTACATTCGTTCATATATTGTTCAACTAAAATCTTTTTCCTGTGAAAGAAAAATGTCATAGATCATGAAATTCGATTAATTCTAAGGTGTATTATAAAGTAGTATTTTAAAGCGCTTTCAGCCAGTAGTAGTACTAATAACAGTAATTTAAAAAGACTTACTTGATTGGGGATCTTGAACATGGCCGGACAGGCCAACTATTGACAAATTGCCAAGCCGCTTCACAATTATGAACCTTTGAAATTGTCGACGTTGCTCCATTTAATATTTTGATGTTCCGGATCTCGATCTAACAAAAAGAATAAATGCACTGTTTACTATTAACAAGCAAAAAATATTTTAGGAAAAAGTAAAACCACTCACAATCATCCGTTTTGAATTTTGTGCAAGGGCTTTCATATCAACATCGTCTCGGCTGGCTGTCAACGCATAAGTTTGAGCTAGTAACTGCACATGTTCTCGCAACTGGTGTTCCAGAATTGAGCGAGTAGTTTCGTTAAACAAATTAAATAATTGATTATCTGGGGGCTTATTATTTTGGGAGGACTGAGGTAAGACCATTGCAATAATTGGTTGTTTTGAGGGTGGCGAAGAAACTCCAGGTGAACACGGTGGAGGTGGTATTAAACATTGATTCGAAGACGATGCCACATCACAATCTGGCTCCAATTGCAACGACCCATTTGTCTTTTCCATACCAGATACTCGTCCAACAACTGTTAATGGCAAACTTGTATTTATTTTAATTGTATTCGTCACGGCTGCTGCTATATTTATTACTTCCTCGTCCTTCTCCGCAACAACCTATGAAAATAAACCACAATTAATTAGTATTTCAAAAGATCTATTTCACATTTTGTTGATGTACCAGTTGGAATTGTAGGATATCAATAAAAATGCATACCTCTTCTGCAGATTCATTAATTGCAATTCCTCTATTTTTTATTAATTTGTTGCTACTGTTGGTGTCGTTGTATCCTGTTGACAAATTCGGAATTGACATGTGAGACAACTGTGAGGCACAAAATGATGTAAAATCTGTCTCGTCAAGTTCATCTCCACTCGGAAAGTGTGACTCGTCCAACAGTTCAGCAAAAAGCTCACTGAGTTCTTTCTTTGAGACTTTTACGGCCCGATCCATTCGCAGCTCTTCCTTGTCTTGCACTTCTTCTTCTTCCATCACATTGTACTCTGGATCAGCCTCCTCGTCGTCACCTCCTTCATTGTTCGACGTCCCACATGGTCGGAGAAACTCGTTGACAAACCCCAAGTAGTCCTCGTTGTCAATTATTCCCCAGTCATACATATCTGTGGTTATGTCTGGTGGGATGAGCTGCATTTCCAAGTCTTCCAAAGGAGTGTCATTAAGTGGCAGTTTCGACCGTGTCCTTTGACCAATGGCACTATCTATTATTCTTCTAGCACATTTTGGTTTTATTGGAGGTGTTTTGAAGCAGGGGAACTGTTTGTTTTTCACAGGTGATAATAAATCCGACGACAATCCACATGACGACGAGGGCCGCTTTCTTGTTGCAGAAGCATAACTTCCAGGAGTAGAAAGTCGAGGAGACCCTGCATCGCTTGTTGCATCGTGTGACGCGACGCTACTGCTGAATTCGTCCTCTGAATGTGTCTCAGTATCACGTGGATTCGGAATATATTCTTCATCATCTCCACTAGAATCTTCCGGTAAATCGTTGTGTATGAGAACTTGAGTTTCACTGATGGGAGGGGAGCACGACTTGACAGGGGAAGATAGTGACCACAATGGTGGTGATGTGTTGCAATTTCCAAGCAGAAGTCTTGTCCTTGCTCTTGTTAATTTTGGTTCATAGCAACCTTCATCATCAGAACTGTCATCTGGATTCCGTCCCTTCCGAATAGCGGACGACATGACCATTTTCTGTACCATGTTGTTGGTTATAACATGTCGAATAATGCTTTTCACATTGGTTGCGGTGAGATTATTCTTCATAGCTTTATCCTCAAGAATTTTGTCAATCTCTGCGTCCAATGCAACTCCGTCTTCTTCTCTAACTACCGGAATTGGTTCGTGTTGAACCGTTGTGCTAGACGTTGTTGCTGCTGATGTGACCTTGCTAGCTCGATTGTTCCTCTGGGATTTGGTTCTGCGACGTCGATTCATTATTGTCTTTTGTTTGTCAAAAATATTTCGACGTCCAATAGTGGATCCTCCCCCGCTTCGGATTTTTTCTGTGTCGTACCTCCGTTTACGGTTTCGCAATGTTACTTCTTTTCCTGGAGTAATAATGTCAGGTAGTTTTCCAGGAGGCTTGACTGGGGTTGAAAATGAAGCTGCCAAATTTGGACTCGAGCACGAAACCTGCCGCCTGTTCACTTTTGGAGTTTCAGCCCCACTTTTCTGTCGAGAATTGCCCTTTTCTTGCTGCGGAGACAAACCATCTTCTTTATTGTAGCTAGTTTTATTCAAGGAATTTACCTTCTTTTTCTTGGCAGAGGAAACTTGTTTTGTTTCGCAAATTCGGAGACCACCTGGAGATGAAGATCTACTAGAGACGGTAGAAGAAGAAGATTCAAATTCGGACGTAAATGAAGGACTTGCGCCAGCATCGCTTTCAATTTCGGATTCTGATAATGCTTGTAGAATTCCTAAATCCTTGCGGCGAGTTTTTGATTTAAAATTGACTTCTTCTCCATCATCGTTCCGTGGGGCCGACTCAGCTTGGCGATTAATAACAGCTTGCACGTTATTCGATCTTGTAGGCGCCATAATCTGTAACTACAAATTATTATACTCCTAAAACAAATTGTTAGAACAATGATAATTTGATTACAGCAAGGACAAACAATTATTCCATATTTATCTGATTATTAAATTCGAAATATGAAATGCGTACGTTTATTTAGGAATTTTTACTGACCTATAAATAAAAATCTCTGGCCATTAAATATTGAGCACAACTAGCTAATCCCGGCCACGGTTTAAGATCAAAAATTAATTTTCAATTTGCATTTAAAACTTTTAATTAACCTATTTATTTCGTAGATCAGAACGAGAAAATGAATAAGACAATTGTCGATTTGTTTTGATGAGGGAAAAGTTAAATGGGATCCCGCCTGTGCTGATTTTAGTTGACGCGAGGTGACGCAGATGGCGCAGAAGTCTCTCCTGCCCAACGTGAACCACCGCTTTCAGACTTTCTCTCTCGCAGAATATTCATGAAAATTTATTTTTTTTAACAAAAGCTTCTTCCTCATTGAAATTATTAAAACTTTTCTTCAGCAACATTTTTTATTTACTCGGCTGTTATCTTTTTTTACTCAGCGATTAACTTTATAATTAATTAGGATGTCGTTCTCTTGTTCAAGGCGATGGTGGCGATGTCTTGGCATTTCTTGAGCTCTCTCTTCATGTACGTCTCCATGAACATAAAGTCCATCAGGATTTCTTGAACCATTTCAGTCATGAGTGAGGGCCAGGCTTTCTCCAAGCGGTCCAGCTTCTCTAAAATGTCCACCCCAGCGTCAACAATGTCGTGCAACGTGGTCGGCTTCTCATTGGAATGTTTTGCAAGGGGGTGATTTGCTTGCTGTCCGTTCTGGAGTATGAATTAGAGATTATTTTGCGTTTTTTATGAACTGTGTACACAATTTTATGGTTGGTCAATTTGTCGTGATCTGACAAAATGTTTGTGTATTATGCATATGTAAGCACACATGTATGTACATGCGTATATCCCATGTTAATAAAATTAATAATTAGCGAGTCTTATGTACATGTTGAGTTTTGTCCATTAAAATTCAGCAAACACAAAGTATGTAAACCCCTTCTGTGATGGAAGCTTTATGAATAAATAATAGTTCACTGTACGAACATCACCGTATCTACCATGTCATTTCCCTTTTTCCTGTCTGTCTGTCTGTCATATGCTATTTATTATAACATACAATTTATAATGGGAGCAGCAGAATTTGTTGAAGACACTTTACCAAATAATAATCGCTCTCATCATTCTCACGCCCTGATCTCCTGACCTGAAATTGCGTGTGTCACCTTCTGACACATTTTTAAACGAGATAAATGCTCAGTCCTGTTAATGCATGCCTGCCTCTCTCTTTTTCTCTCTCGTTCTCTCCTCATGTAAATAAATGAAGCCATTTCCATCCTTATCCATACACAGCGGAAGAATGATAACTCAGCGTCAGCAGTTCTTTCCTATCTCTCCTCTCATCGCCCCCATCCTCATCATATGGAAAGCAACTATATAAAAGTCATCTAGTTGTAAGTAGCACGAGAGTGAAGTTGAATGATACAAATTTAGAGATGAAATACACAGTCAAAACAATGGGCTGTCCAGGTCACCCGATCCATTATCATTAAGACTGGATGAACAACCAAGAACATTGTGCTTAATGAAGACATGCATACTTCATGCGAGTAAAATTAAAGAAAAGTGGGAAATAAGGACATGATGATAATGGGTCAAGTAAAGTAGTCATCTCAATTGGTTATAATTTAGTTGCATAATGCTCACAGTGGTGTTCGGTGCTGTGGAATGCTGTTGGGGACAATAGACCAAAGCCTCCTTTCCTATGACATCTAGCAGAACGGGGTCGTCATCCCAGGATGTGCAAATGGATGATGATGGCGGTGGCTGGTCGAAGGGTGGGAGTGGAGAACTCGTCCTTCCATTTCCGCCTGGTTTCCCAGTTTTTGTTTTCCCTTCAAAAAAGAAAGCAAAATCTGCAGTTTCTTTGTTGTTGTATGCATATTACTGCAATCTACCATCGTATTACTCGCATCATTTATTTTACATTACATACATGGAGGGTAATTATCTAATCTAAGCATACTTGCATTTAGTACCTGACTCGTCCGAAGAGGAGGATGGCGAACAACAGCAGAAACAATGAAGCATGTGAAGCCGTTTCGCCAACGGCGTCACTACAACAATAAATAAATAATATTTCATTGTCCTCGTATCATCGTGAATTTAGGTGACCATTATTTTACGTACAAGCCGTTTGTGGGAGGCAAGATAGTGCAAGAAAGCCCAATGACTCGAACTTGGAAGACGCCGTTTGCCCTCCCCGGTAGTCGGACGACACCTTAAGAAAAGCATTAAAACTTGTTGAGAATGGCGCAACTGCAAAAGTTTTCAGTTTCCAAAGTATAAGTAGCGCGTAACAGAAATGACCATATTTTGGTTGTGTAAGTAATGCTCAACTTTCTCCTTGTTCTTATTCCAGATCTAGCTGAAAGAACAGCAGATGCTGGGTGGACTGCTGGTTAGGTATGTGAGAGTAGTAAAAGTGTCAGAAGGAGAAAGTCAGACAGAAGAGCAGCCGCCACCACCACCAGCACGAGCACTAACAACATCGCCTCTTGCCAACTCCCAAATGCCTCTTTTTACGGTTTGGAAAGTAAAAGTGAAAGCCAGAGAAAGTTTGCAACTTTCAAAATATAAAATCAGCGAACGATACAAGAATGAAAAATTCTAAAGGATGAGTGTGAATGGGAGAGAAAGTAATAATGAATCGGAAAATTTATGCCGTTTTTTTTGGAAGCGAGAGAGGAGGATTAGCTGCGAACCTCCTTTTCTCCGTTGACGTTGAGAAGACCCCAGTGGGAAAGCCGGTAGGTTGCATAGCCAACCCAGGAGGTGTCCTGTGAAACCAAAGGGTTGCCTTCTTTAGCGATGTGCAGCGACGTCAACCCTTGAAGATCCGAGAGGGAATTCAGCTGGCTTAGTTTCTCTATGTTGTTGGCCCTAAGTTTCAAAATTTTTCAACAATTAAAATATTTCCAAACAAACTATTCCTATTAAAAACAGCACAAATTTTACAAGTACATAGATCATATATGTATGCATACTACATGGGTACTACTATCTTCTGCGTTTGAGCATGTAATTTGCAAAAGTGTTTTGTACTTATTAAATAACGGCTCATCTTGCTTACCGAAATTGGAAGTGTTCCAGTGATGGGTAAATTTGTCTTAGCTGTAACAGAGAATAAATAGGGGATCCGAAATCAGGAAAGGAAAGTGTCTATGTATGTAATGCCGTTGTTCTTGTCTCACCTTGCCAAAGAACGGAATGATGGTATCGTAGGAAATGTAGTGGAATTTGGCAGTTGTGACGGTACAAGTCACATTTCCAGAGAATCCCTGCAAATTAAACGAGTTTGAAATAGCAGGAGGAAGCTCAACGAAAGTCCAACATTTAGCAGAAATATATTCAACGTTACAAATATATGTACTTAATATCTGCAACCTGTTAATGTTACATTGAATATACAGTATAATATTGTTCAATCTAAATAAATTGATTCCTGGCCTTCTTCACACATCAAAGCAAGTAAAAAACATTGATTTCAACACTGATTACCTTTGTATGTATAATGCATAATCCTGACTAATCCTGACTATGTGATGCTTTCATCATCACACTGACAAAGATAAATTGCTCATGTACATTAACTGAAATGAAAGTGTCGGCAGTATTGTTGAATTGAAAAGCAGGTTCGAGTTTTGCTGATATAAAATGAGAGACACTGTTGTGACTGGGTTTCCTTTATTCGGTTGCGGTGCTGAGCAAAAAATTATTTACAAAAAAAAACACAAATAAGCAGTATCGACAAAAGTAGCCTGAATTTCTTTTCGATGCCCATCTGGATGAAAAGAGGACAGAAGAAAAAACACGCCTTGTTCACACACCCCCAAATGAAGCGAGGGGAAAGGGAATTCTGAGGAAAGATGATGATAAACTCGAAGGGGCATCAAAATCTACCAGGAAGCAAAGGTATGATTGAACGTAGTCTCGATTGAACGGTGTGAATGGATGATTTTGAGAGAGGAGGAGAAAACCAAAAATTTCTGCAAAACATTTTTTGCTCATCCCAAACAAATGGAAAGAAATGAAATAGGTCTTCTGTCAGTTTGGCAGACCATAAATGATGACCAGTCTTGTCAAAATTCAGGAATCCCAAAGGAACCATGCAACTTTCTCTTTTCTATACTCGTCATTCCTTACATAAATTTTTTTAACAGGGTTTGTTTGCTTGGTGTAACTGGTGTAAGGGTTTGTGGAATGCTTTTTGAGAAAAGTAGATGTGACGTAATGATAATATATGTGAAAAAGTGGCAAGTGTTTGGTAGGTTGAGAAATTGCTCACCGTCAACGTGTGTTTCATGGCTTGCCCATAAATACTCAAGATTTTCCCATCAATCTCTACGAGGTAGTCGGTCCCTTGCCTTTTCAAGGGAGTTGGTGAGAGATTACTAGCCCCGCTATTCTCCAAAGGGCATGTTCCCGTCAGCCCGGACCCCCCCACTGCTGACTCACATCTTCTCATCTGCCTGTTACCCCGCGTGTCACCACCCTGTCCAACGCGGCTGACCCCGCTGCTGCTCCCAACCGTCGTGCTGCTGATGGTTTGACTTGAAGAAGACAAAGTGCCCAGTGTCCCACTTTTTGCCCGAGGAGTCGTAGCGATGCAAGAGGAAGATTGGGCTCGAGACGGTCTATCCCGCAAAACCTGCGTACAAATAATTGTAACAATTTTATGGCCAAAATGACTACATAGTCATCTATAAAATTATAGCGTCCGGAAAAACGTAAATATTCGAACATGGATTCAATTAGTTCAATATATTACTTTTGTACTAAGCTCGGACTTTTGTACAGGTTGAGGTTGAACCAGTAATGTATAGAAATAAGACAAAATTATTTAGTCAAAATTTGCTATTGTATGTAGGACACGAGGAAATGAGTTATAGGGAGATGGGACATGTATTTCTACCAATGTTGGCAGTTTTAGTCTACACGAACAATGTGCATATACGTTTTCATAGCATTAGTATATTACTTTGAGTTTTTGAGAAGACCTGGTCCGTGGATTTAGCTGTTTCCGTGCAAATCCCAGTTTCATGTCAGAAGTGGTTGTCGCAATCGTCGTGGTAGATCCCGTCGTCGCAGTGGTATTGCTGCACGTGTCATCATCATCAACGTCGTAATGTTCGTCGTCATCCGACCCAGCTCCTCGACTCGATGATAGCAATCTCCCGTCAAAACTAGCACTCCTAAGTTTAAGTTTCCTCAGGTTTGGTTTGTTATCATTATGAGCATTTCCACTACAGTTATCTACGGCTGAATTTTGCGTAGATATATTTGCATTTGTGGAAGGGCTGCTGGTGGGCAAGGGGCTATCAGAAGGGACAGAAGGGAACTCCAAAATATTTGCAGATACTGAAAGTGACGACAAAGTTGATTCTTGTGTAGCACTAGTACCAGTCGGATTGTTATTTATTATGCAAGTTTCCTTCTCCTCATTGATTCTTTGTTGGTCTAAAGTCTCAAAAGTGAAAGTGGGACAAGTGGTTTCCTCTCTTGCACCACAATTTGAGAAGTTGGGAAGACATGTGGGGAAACTTTCACTCCTCGACATATTTCCCAGAGTGACATCCTCCTTTAGCAGAGTCCTGATCATAATTTCACTTTCATTGCTTCGGATTATCTTATCCTGATCGGATGCAGGAGAAATTAATGTGAGTTGATTTGACTGAAAAGTATTATATTGCAAATCTTTGACACTTGGGGAAAGAGGAGACTCAGGTGAAACGGCTTCATCGTTATTTGATAATTTACTATTATTGTCGTTATCATTATTGGCATAGGTAATTGTTACATCATCAATCGTGCGGTGGGGCACAAAAATTTCAGAAATCGCTTCTTTGTTGTTGAGCACCGAATTTATCGAGTCACCAAACATCATTGGTGTATTATTTGTGGGAAGGTATGCCCTCGGAGAAAGCACGTCTGGTAAACTGTTCATGGTCGTAAAATCATAGAATATTTGGTTAGAGGTAATAATTGTCTCGTCCACGGGACAAAGGTCGTCTCGTAGCAAAGGTCTTACCACCGCTATTCTATTACTATTACTGATTTCAGCATTTTCACTCCCCTTGTAGGTTTTGGGAATAGCTGCGACACTTGACTCTGACGCAATGGATTTTGAGCACAACTGCTGAGAAACGTTTTTTGTGAGTCTACTTGAATCATCGTCATCTTCAGCAGCACCTGTCAAACAGAAGATGAAGAGTGTCACAGAATCCGACTTTATCATTAACTACGCAGCAAACCCAACATACTCCATATACACACACTTAAGTATTTCTTTAATCATATAAAAAAGTGACCTCGATACTGCCACAGCATACCAAATGTTTGCGTTAGCGTCCTCTTCCTCTTCCGCGGATGATATCCGTCAAGTGGAGATTGAGCACTTTCCTCTTCTTTTATGATGTTTGTTGTTATTGAGGAATCCATTTGGGGGCTGTGATCATCGTCATCGTGGTCTGCTGCTTGTGATGATAATAATAACTGGGTCTCCTTCTGCTGACTCGTTTGACTGGCAACACCAATTTCTCCTCGATTTTCGACATGAAACCAATGTTGGTGGTAGTTGTCGGTATGGGATTCATGAAGGTCTACTTCCCATTGCTCCTGTTTCTGTACTTGTTTCGAGGAAACTAAGCTATTAGAATTGGAATTGGTATTGACATAATCCATCGGATTTGGTGGTGGTCTGAGGTCATTAATCATCGAAGGAACCGAAGGTGGACAAGAATCCTCTTCTGGCTGTGGCATCCGTTTTATATTTCTTCCTCCATGGCCGCCTTCTCCCGAGTTGACCGATATGGGTTGATGTTGATCTAAATCCGAATCCGACTGAGCAAAATTAAGCTTCACATCTCCAGCAGTACCACCACCAGCCGGGTACTCGAGAACCAACTGCTTCATCATGGATTTGGATTCTTTGGACGAGTTTCCTCTGGACAAAGTTTCTGATCTGGATTCCCATCTAAAGTGTGAGTTTAAGTCGTCGTCAATTTCAGACCTGACCGGGTCGCCAGTGCCAATTTTTCCCAAAGTTCCTTTTTCATTTGCCCCGGACAGGAATGGAGATGAAGGATTTGTTGGTTTGGAATTGGTGTTTTTCACAAAGTTTTTTCTTACTGATTCCCATCGCCTCCTTGCCTGGTAGATGGTTTGCTCCCTTGAGCCGACTTTGGGGGACGTTGTCGTAGGACAAAGTCTGGACGACGCTTCTCTCCGTCGGTCTTCCTCCTCAACCAACTTTCTCTTATACCACTGCCTTGCTTCGACTCGCATCGCTTCAGTCATCTCGACATGGTCCAGCGTGGTCAGCCAAGGGAGCATGGACAGAACTTGGTGCCTGCAGTCCGAGGTTGAACTTAATGGATTTGACTCTAGGAGAAGTTCTTGCAACAAGGATAATTTCCTCAGGGGAAGCAGGCTTGCGAAACTAAAGTTTGGAAATGGCATTTAAATATCATTATTATTATATTATCTAAATATTATCCGTAAGGCATTATCGCACACTTAAACTTACATTAACCTGTACTACGGAAAAATAACTATTTATGACAGATTAGAGTCCGAAGTCATCATTTTCAACTACAGCAGGAACAAAAAGTAATTTTTCCGCATTGTTGAATTTGATGTTTTTTTTTAGTTTAGGCAATACTAATATTCTCGAACATGTGCAAGCTACGCACATATAAAGTTTTTATGTTAAAGGAAAAAACAGGATAACAAATACATACGTATGTGTACATCTTGTGCATGCACGAACCTATATACACATGTCGAACAAAC
Organism: Folsomia candida; assembly: GCF_002217175.1. Taxonomy (NCBI): domain Eukaryota; kingdom Metazoa; phylum Arthropoda; class Collembola; order Entomobryomorpha; family Isotomidae; genus Folsomia; species Folsomia candida. The sequence continues at coordinate 18,995,256 of NW_019091193.1, read as the reverse complement.
TCGTTCCTATACTTATTAGCAAGCACATACTGCAGTAGACTTTCATGGGTCGAGTGAAAGTAAGTGAAATCGTTATTTTTGCTCTATTTCCTCCAGTCTTCATCCATTCATCCACGTAATATGATTTTGATTGCATCATGCGACCAAAATTGGGACAAATTGTCCATCAAAATCAAATATCAACTGTTTCTGCCAACCAACAAACCTCAAGGAAAGGCTCTTTGATCACCAAGAGAAAGCATATGCCGACTACCTACGTAACCACGAGTATAACATGGCGCACCGACAATCACCGCAAGATTTCAAGCAGAATTAAGTGAAAAAGTGTACGATTGTAGAGGTGACCACCACTCACCTTTGTAAATCGTTGTTGGCTAGTAGTAGTTTTTTAAGGTGTGGAGCTTTTACCAGCCCGTCCAAGTTCCGAATTCGGTTTCGTTTGAGGTTAAGCTCTGTGAGTGTGTTTATGCCATTCGGCCCAAGGTTGCGGATACTTCTGAGTATGTTCCCTGCCAGGTTGAGTACCTGCAGGACACGAGTTATAAAATTATAGTCAGGTTCAAATTCGAAGCTGCACAAACTGGCCAATAAAGTTACAATTACACGAAGGGAGGACAGGACACCCAAATTATCCACATAACGCAATTGATTCCCATGAAGGTCCAGGATTTCTAAACGAGAGCAAAACATTGAAGGAGAAAAACCGACAGTATTTTCATATCAATAGCGTTATTATTTTTAGCGCTACCAACAAACGGCACATGCATGCTTACCTAACCGTTTCAAGCCTTCAAGACCCTCAATGCGACGGATCCTGTTAAACAATCGCGTCAAAAGTATCACTGCCTTGCAAATTATGCTTCTGACTGCTTCCTTTATGCATCTGTCTCAATTAATGTTTCCAACTTGTCCTTATTGATTAATAGGAGTCTCATTTTACCCCAAGTTCATTGAAATACATAAAATCATCCATTTGTTTCGCATATTTTATGGACCAACTGTGAAAGGGGAAAACTCTTCCTCAGTTACACAAGCAAGTTCTTCAAATGACCCGTATCGACAAGGGTGTCAAGAATTCGTTCGTTAAATGATTAAGCATTAATTGATATACAAGGTCGAATAAAGCATCATCGACATATTTGAGACTGGAAAAGAGTTTTATAAGATTCGCAACGATGTGAACAACAAAGATTTATAGTACCACTATATACATAGAAATAAGATAAAAGCTATACAGACATGTATATGTTGACATATATGAGATATGATGGTTGCTTATGAAGATAAGAAATTTACTGCGTACGACGCTTTCACTTAAGTCAAGGGTATAAAGGAAGTGGCATATTTTATCGTTCCTTGGTCCATTGTAGAATGCAACTCTCAGCAAAAAAAACGACTCATCTTGTATTTTGCACGATGAAAATAAAGTGAACCTCCGATATATGCACGTGCGAACACGAGACGACAGCTACAGCAATAGAGAGAATGTGGCAAAGTCGCTGTTGAACGAACCTGTTCTTGCCGAGAAGGAGAACTCTCAATGAAGTGAATCCCAAGAGGCCAAGTGAGATTCTTTCGATGCGATTGTCATACAGGTCGAGGACGACCAGGTGGCTCAGGTGCGACGGGGTGTTCTCAAGATATTTGATGAGGTTGCGTTGCAATGACAAAAGTTTAAGGTTTGGCCCTTCGCCCCCTCCGATGGCTGGAAACACCTTCAACCCCAGCCCGTCCATTCGGATGGATTCTGGACTCTGTTCTCGCTCTTCCTTTGTTCGGATCACCTAAAAATCGCAGCATTTCGCATTTTATATGATACTGTATATGCATGTAGTTTGATGTAGTGCATATTTATGTACTTGTGTTTATATGCGCATATACATATTGTGGGTGCGGGGTTTTGGTTTTGCTAATTAAAAACCTTGCAGTATAACCAAATTAATGAGAATCGAAAGGAAAACGCAACTCATGCAATAGTAATGCTCAGCCTTTTTCACGGAACACTAACCTGAACCCTCTCATTCAATTTGGTGGATAAGGAAGCCATGGACTTTGTCAAGTTAACGGGGTCACTCAGCACTTTCCAATTTGACTGTCCAGTTCCAGACATGAGCCGTATTCCTGAAGAAGAAGACGTCGGAGGAGGGCCATTGAGGCCTGATTGTTGTTGTTGTTGTCCGTGTCCCTTCTCGGCCAGAAAAATATCTTCATTTTCTGTCTCGTTTCTTTGTGAATTCGTATTCGCAACCTTTCCTTTCGCAGTGGAGAGGAAAACCAATCCTCGTTTCGTTGTGATTGGTGTATTCGATATTGTGGAGTTGGTGTTGAGCCGCTTTCGAAATCCGGTTTCGGCTTTCGCAGTTTTATTTCGTTTTGGTTTATATTTCTTATTGTCAATATTATTAGATGAGGAGGAAGAGAACGGAGTAGTGGCAGCTGGCGAATTCCCTTCCCCTGTTGTAAACAAGATGGATTTAGATCTCTCTCCTGATGCATTTCGATGAGCTCTGTCTCAACTTATAAATTCTAAGCAAAGCCCTTTTCACGGAAGAGAAAGCGAATCCGATTTTGTCGACTTTCCTCCTTTGCCTACTCCTCCGATGCTCCTGCTTCTTGCCAGCACCGTCCTTCCACTTTCCTTCACTTTCCTTCCTCTGCTGGTTTTTGCAATATATTATCTCTCGCTCTTTCTCTCTACCCATGTAGATCTCAAATTATATTATGTTACAACAAGGGGCTCAGAGCCGGAATAATGGAAGGAGGCGCATTGTTTTGGAAGGAAAAGCTCTATGAAAATGGGGACAGCTTACACAGCTTATTCAAGATGTTGCACTTGGTTCCTTTAAAATGACCAAACACATGCCGCCGTCACTAAGCAGAATCTACATCATGGATTGAATTGCATGCATATTGCGGTCCTACATAATTTTCATACTTTGTAATGCATGCGTATTGTGAACACTTTATTTCGGATTCCACTTGTACATATGTGATGCTCGGCAATTGTTCCTTTTGAAATATTTTCTACTGCGCCAAATACATTGCAACAGTAAATAAACATACATTTGCAACAAAAGTTACTAAAAATGTGGTAGCTTGACGTGAAAATATGTACCTATTGCAGCATGACTGCTATGTGATGAATTTGCTGAGCTTGGAAGAATCAGGCTGCTCGAAGAATATGGTTTCCGCAACTTTTTAGCAATGTGACTTGGTTTGGGTACTTTGTACAGAGGAGCTTGTCGGTCGTGAAAATGTTCTTCTGAAGTAATCCATCCATCTCGGTCTCCGCCAGCAGAGTCAGACGACGGATATGTCGTTTTTGTGAGTACTATTTTAGGGTTGTTCCTTTCCATCCTTGTTGTTGCAAATTTCTCATCCTGAGTAAAAAAAATGCAAGATTTTCAGCAACATAATCGAATGGCAACATCTTATTTGGAAATTTATAACAGAGTGGGAGAAATGGTTTGAATTATACAATGGAGAAAGCATTAAAGCATTAAAATAAAGTGTCGTTAATGAAGTTTTAGGAGGAAAACAAAGGGTACATGTGTATCCTGCATCCAATGATGTTATCCATTTCCTCTGGTCTATTGTCTTGCTCCTTTTCGGGTCATAAAAGTGTTAATGAGGGAGAAGTTTGTAGTGGTGGTGGGGAGCATAAAAATTAGAGTGGTTTTGAAATTAGATGGAGCATAATAATATAGTTTATTGGCTAACAAGGTGGCTGTTTTGTGAGTCATCCATATGCCTCTGCGTCTGCCTGCCTTGAGGTGGACCTAAATACACGACTAGATATTTCTCATTCACTCACCCAAAGTAATTCCTTCCCAGTTGAAAAGCTTCCAAAAAGTTTATTGCCACCGTAGCTGGCATTGGGAGGAATAGTTGGCGTTACTACAACCTCATTATCACCATCATTATTGCCTCCGGTGAACGGAAAACTGATTAAAGTGAGCGGATGCTTGGGTCTTGGTTGCGAGTAGTGTGAAAATTGAGGTTTTGACAAAATATTGGAGATATTGCTGGATTCCAAGGTAGAAGAACGTTTCGGATTTATTATTTCTGAAAAGGATGTTTTTGTCGGAGCTAGAAGAGCAGTCCGGCTTGTGGCACTGCTGTCAAAGGAACCACTAATAATAACGATATTGTTTTGTGGCTGAGATGATGAGGAGACATCTTTATCAATATCAGACAAATTGGTGTTAGGGTTTCCTCTACTTATTTGTATAGCACTTCCTAATCTACTCCCTTTCATCCTACTTTCACCACCACTTTGTTCTCCAAATTGAATTAGTTGCACTAAACTAATCCAGTGAACAAGACGGAAGAAATCCGGAATGCCTTACAGAACTTCTCCTTCAGCTCAACCCTGTCTTTGTGCAACAACGAATGCATCTCTCATAGTCTGATATGTATGCTGGCTGGCTGTGTAAATATTTTACTTGGAAGTATGAAATGTTTTATGCAAGTTAAATACAATTAACACTGAGGAGACCGGTGGTCTGAATAATACTGATTCTTGGTCTGGGAGCAACTGATTATTATTATTCCCTTATGAGCCAAAAACCATGCCTGTCTTAGAGTTTAGTCAATAAATGTGTGCACTTTTGAGGCTGAAATAAGTGAGGTCGGGAAATGTACATAAGTTTGTTGGTTCAATGTACGGTCGGCGTCGGTGCTTTCAGTGAGAACGACAAGAAAGGAATTGTCACTTGCGTGTATGCATTGTAAAAGATGTGTGCGTAAATACGTACCTCGCTCGACTTGGTTCCGTTTTCTTTGACTCCCTTGGTGTTCTGTAGGACAGGTTATTCGATGGAACATAGATTCCATGGTTGGTGGGGGACGACTTTCACTTCTCAGACAGTCAATAAGCCTTTCCTTATAAAGTCATCAGCAATCTTTCTTCTGTGCAAAATAACAAGCAAGTACTTCCGATGCCCATAAGCTACAATATGAGTTAGTTGTTTTCATCTATTCAGCTCATTGCACATATTTATATTACAATATACGAGGATTTCCTTATGCTGGTACATATATAATGTTATAATGATGCTTGTTAGCATTATCGATGAAACAAATTAAAGATTAATTAAATTACAGACTGATCATTAATTAATAAATAGAGCATACATGTGTATGTAGTAGTATATGTTTAGCCTCTTGATCCAACTTAGGATACCTAACTTAATTTTTTATTATTTCGAGTATATGCAAGATTATTAGATTTGTGACAACGCAGCATTGTTGAAAAAATTATCCACGTACGTATGCAAATATGTTTGTACATATACAGACGTATATGTTGTTGCATTGTAAGAATATTGAGGGTGAGGTCGACTTGACAAATAAAAATCGGTAGTACTATCGTGATGAGACATATACATGTGAACAGTTCTGTTTGATGGAAGTTTTCAAACTATAAAATGAGCAGCGATTTCATCTTTACTGTTATTAAATTACTTTGTGATTTCGAGATTATAATTAATCACGATAAATAAATACATAAATTCAAAGGTCATACATTTTGGATGAGATACATATTCAAGTATTAATGTTTATTTAAATGTCTCGGTATTTCAATGAAGTGATACGTGAATCTCTCTTTACTTATTTATTTTAAACAACTGCACACATACATAAGTACTATAGTACATCGTACATATGTACTATGTAAAATTTAGTACATATGCAAAATAACACAATCTACTGTTAACTACGTGTAACATTAACTATGCAGAAAAACACGAGGGTATTAGTCTGCCATATTTTACACATATGTACAAGCAAAGTTGCAATTTCAACTCAAATTTCATAAGCTGGAAAGTCAAGGTCATTCAGCATATCATATGCACTTGACATTAACAACTTAAAAGGATGCATATAAGCAGCATGCAATATTGTAAGCAGTTCATTCATATATGTAATACATACGAGTAAGCAACAACTGTTGAAAGTTAACATTAGACACTTAAATATTTTCCAGGCTAATTTAATAATATAAATCAAAGTAAAATGTCCAAAAAGGTCTTAGGAATATTGATTTTTGATGAGGTTGAAGTTTTGGACTTTTGTGGACCCTTCGAAGTTTTTTCAATTACAGGAGTTTTAATTGAGGACTCATTTGAGGTAAGTCTACATGTGACGCTGATTGCACTTGCTTATAGCGCAAACCGATTAGTGACCTTAATGTATATATGCATGTGTACAATATCAGGTCGTAACACTAGCTCAGAAACCTCAAATCGTTGCAAGAAATGGGCTCACCGTCGTGCCAAAATATATTATCGGAACTGATGCAATTCCAAAATTGGACATTCTACTTGTTCCCGGAGGATTGGGGACTATTACAGAAGCAAAAAATGAATCGTGAGTAACAAAAATTGAGTCGTTAGGAATATTATGTGTGCTCATTGCTCATAAATTGTGAAATTCTATCCGACGCAGACTGATTTCGTGGATCAAGACGGTGGGTGAAAGTGCAGATTTTGTGCTCTCCGTGTGCACTGGAGTTGCATTGCTGGGAAAAGCTGGACTACTGTTGGAAGGAATGGTCGTCACTACACATCATCTAGCTTTCGACCGAGTCCGTCCAGCATGTCCCAACGTAAAATTCTGCAAATGTAGACGGTTCATTGATAATGGCAAAGTGCTCACCTCAGCAGGTTTGTCATCATGTTTATATGTTGCTAGAATCCTAATCGAAAGTCCGTGAAACACGTACACTTTCTACAGGAATTTCTGCCGGGATCGACCTGTCATTTTATTTTGTAAAGAAACGTCTTGGTCTTGAGGCAGCGAGGAAGGTTGCAAAGCACATGGAATACGATTGGAAAGACGAGGACATGGGAAACTGTTCTTGTCAGCTAGATTAACAAAAATACATAATATTTCATGCATAGCACGAACTAAATAAAATGTACTGTGCAATGAAATAATTATGCATGATGAGGGCCAAAGGATATGTTATTAAATAAAATTGATCGATTGAATTATTATGAATGAATCAATTGCATTACACTAACAAAATTCTCTTCACGTGACCAGAACAATAAATAAATTCATATTCGCGATTCATATGTACTTCACATTGAGCACCCCGTTGTATAATTTTGTACAATATCTACTGGTTCAAGTTCAAGTGAGTATTTTCTACTGATGCTTTTTGTCCTATGAAGTCCTAGCACCTAGTCCTAGTGTTTAATGCTTTTATGACATTGAGAATTTATGTAATTCTAAGAGAAATGCAAATGGTTTAATCATCTGTCGTAACTAGAAAGTAATTGTTGGAGACATGCTTATCACCAATAGAGTACCCGTAACCCGGCAATGAGCTATCCGAAGGGTTCATGGCTTATATTTACAGAGCGTTGCCAAGAAAATATTAATGTCTGGGGGATCGTCAGCGTAGGTATCTACCGTAAATAAATCAAATTTTACATTAACCTTATAGCACATCAGGAACTTTTGCTCTATTGGCATTTGGTGACAAATTGAAAATACAAAAGAACAATAAGTTCTCCAATGTCATAAATTACTTATTAGTCCACAACTGATACGATCATAAATAAACTCGGAAGGAATTTTTTGGAGGGAGAGCCAGGAGAAAATGTCTGCAGAAGAAAGTCTCCTCCAGTTACAGGTGCGTTGTAGTTTATTGTTGACGTGGTGGACGGCTTTGGGTGGCAGACACTTTTCCTAGCTTCGCTTTATCCCAACTCTCAGACGACTGGTTCAAGTCGAGAGAGAGGATAAAAGCTTTTGCACTCAGGCCAAGCATGAAATCACGACAATAAGCAGCTCCTTGAGCAAAAAATGTAGAAAGTACGACGAAAGGTTGAAAAAAATATTGAGAGAGGGTAACAGGTCCTGATTTACACGCTTAGCCCTTTTTCAATCTCCACCTTAAATTCTCTTCTTTTTGCAATGACACTGAGAAAAAGGAATGAGTTGGTTGGCGACACCTTCTTCGTACGTCTTTCGGGAGCCAAGTCAAGAACTGAAACTGGAGAGATTTCTATACCCTGAATCTTGGCATTAAGAAAATGCACACTTCCAATTTAAATCTGCCCAAGTGTATGTAGGATGGATTTAAAGCAAGAAGTTTCTTAGACTGAAAATGGTTCTGCTCCTGCCACGCTATGGATTGTGTACTGTTTGACTTCGTTTCCTAACCCGAATCACTTTAGAAGATTAGCTCTCTTCCCTGTCTGCCTGTTACAAAAGCTGTTAGCACTCTGACGTATAATGCAAGAATAATTTTAGACCTTCTCACAAAAAAAAATCATAATTTTGTGGTCGTCGCCAATTTTCATTTTCTTGATTTTCAAAGATTATGAAAGATTGCTTACTGTTTTTAAAAAAAATTACAAGATGGTGCGAATATTTCAGGGCTGGCTGGAATCTGACATTCCGCCTGCGACATCGGTTAGGGATTCGCTCTACTTGTTTGCAGACTGGGTAAAATTTGGTGGTCCTCCAGTTCGGCAGCAAATGTTAGAACAAGGAGCTTATGAAGCGGTCACAAAAGCCTGGTCATTAATCTGCTATTCTGGGATTGATGGCACCGTAACACTTTTCTCGTAAACATAATAACCCTTAAATCACTCCTACCTCGAAATCCCATTATTATGACAGAAAATCAGCTTGTAGTTTTTGCTCTGCAGCCCTGATGCCAATGGTGTGCGTGAGGCGAGCTTGGCAGCGTTGTACAGTTTGACCGCAGGATTTCCAGAAATCATAGATCAAGTTGGGTGGATTATGATTCAGCAGTCAGTGGAGTAAGTTGTATATTATTGTAATTTTCACTGTTATTGAAATGCTATTTAGCGGATATTGCACCAGTCGAATGGCAGATTGTGATTCTTATTGCATAATAATATAATATATTTGCTTGGTCTTTCAACTTTCACCCAGCACCAGAATGCCAGACACGACTCTCACTTTCGCTATGAAATTAATTCGTAACATATGCATCAAGTCGGAGAGCAACCGAGAGTACATTTCTTGGGAATTGGAGCTGATGGAACCTCTCGTCCTCCTGATCAGAAGAGACAAACCGTCACCAGAGTTTGTGAGAGAGGTGATTACTTTATTAATTTACTTGGTTTCCGATTCAACACTAACTTATCTCGAATAGATTCCGCTAATTATTTCTCACCCAAAGTTTCGCTAGTTACAGTTCCAAGAATAGTGGAAAATTAGTTTGAATTCAAAACTCAATTCTACGTCAACTAAATAGTAAGTTGTTGTTGAGAATATCATGGAGATTATTATCTGCCCAAATGAGACGTTGTACTTAAGTGCTTAACTTTAAAGAAAATTAGATAGAAAGCATATCGTACAGTAACATATATGCGGGCACCATGAAGACAAACCCAGGAAGAACAGATATAGTATTAACTCTGGGTTTTCTATGGGAGGCCTGTAAATAGGCTGGGAATTTATTTTAGTGGGTTAGCTACAAGATAAAATCCCGATATAATTTTGGGGAACCGCGTGATGGGATTTAGATGACATTTAACTGCGATAAACCAATAAGATTTCCCTAACATTTTACACGTCATATATTACGCCCTTATTATTTTTGGGAAAATCACTCAGTTATACAGAACAAAGGAAAAGCTCAATAATACTTCTGGGTAGACCCAGACCCTGGTTTGCTTTGCTATAAATTCGGTGGGTTTAGTCCGGGCTTGCCCAAGCGTCCATTCATATTTTTATATGGGGTTATTACTGGGAAACGCTTGCATATCCCCGAGTTTAAATCGAGGTGGACACTTTTCAGCGCAAATTCTTTTTGCCTCAATTCATCGTCAGTATCGTCAGTATCATATTTGGTGCCGTTCGAGATACATTCAGTCCTGTCCAGAGGCTTAAATGTTTTCTGTAATAAAATTTCCTGGTGTAAATTGTGCGGCGTAAATTATGAAGGGGACGAAGCCACCATCAACTCGATCATTGTATTACTGGGGAGTATGGCCACGACTGAGGATATGTGCATCTCAATTGAGACTGGAAATGTGTTCCCTGCCATTGTAAGGATTTTCAAGACGGTCTCCGATAATGAGGTTCTTCAATTTCCTTACTTTCCTCGTTCTAAATATGTCGTTATATGGAGATATTTTAATTTTCCTGGGGTGTGGACTCTGTTTGTTTATAAATATAAAATATATGCAAAAGTGCATATCGTACAAGATTTATGTACTTACTAAAGGGATTTCTTGACTTATTGTAAAACATGGGAAATACAACTTAACATGTTTATGCCCACATTACACCATGTTATAGTGAAATTGAGATGTTAATGTATTTTCAGATGCTTATCAAGAACACAATGTCCCTTCTCCGTTATTTGAATGTCTCTCAAACGGTTCGACTAAAATGCAATGCTTTTGGTCTTGTAAAGTGGGTCTTGCAAATCATGATGCAATATAAGGTATTTAAACGAAGTGCAATGTAAACATATTCAGTCCAATTTATGTTACTCCATCCTATTAGCTTATTTCTAACCTACATTTTTCTCTATTGAGTTCCTTGACAATTATTGAAGCAAGATTGCTTCTGTACGCAGATAAACGATTGAGTAAATACTTTTGCATTGCAGGCATCCGAGGGTATTCTGGAAGTTGGATGCTCATGTCTTGCTTTCATGACGTTGCGGAATGCATGTCACACTGCTCAACTCATCATGGCTGATGGAGTTTCAGTCCTATTGGAAATTATGGATTCGAACATGGAAACAATTCAAATTATGGTGCGTATCCTAACCTTTTTGTAATAATTTTTAAAATTTCTTGCTATACCCAACCCATTGCATTTTGAATACACAATTCAACTTACAACTCAAGGCACTTATCGATAAGCTACTTCAAGAATCTCAATTTTCCCATTCTTAACACTCATGTTATAATGATTTATGAAGCACCATGCAACAATTCGCCAAGTAATTCGAAATGTGATGTTTCCATATTCCAGAGGGCAAGGCAACGTTCCTCGTTTTCTTGAGGGGCACGCATGGGGAAAGTCGAAGTGAAGGAGCTATTAGTATTAAGAGAGCTCGTGGAATACAAATGGGGTGTGACTTGGAGAAAGTGGCTGGAATTTTCTCCCCTGATAACGCTCCTTGATTTCTTTTCTTCCTCTCTCCTGCCCTCCGTCATGTTATGCCACACCTCATCTCCATCTCATGCATCCCTCAATTCCCTTCTCCCTGTGACCACTCTGCTATACTGCATTAGCCGAACATAGTTGTAAAAAGTATAGCTTCTTACATATCGTCGTTGAAGATGCAAAGAGCCAACCGGAGTTTTTGTTCATTGCATGTCCCCCATGTTAAAGGTAAAGGAAATGTAACGGGCCAACAAAGATGCAAAAGGTTGGCCCTTTTGCATCTTCAACGACGATATATGTACGCCACGAGCATATTGCAGCAATGGGAATTTGGAAATGTTGTAAACTTTTGGTTGATTTGTAGAATTGATTTTGAAAACTTGTGTAAAATCCTTATGTTTCCTTCTGCAGAAAGGTGGTTGTCTAACCTTGAGAAATGTGGCTGCAAATGGAGGCAATACTGCTCGATCCAGCATTTTGGACAAGGGTGGAGAAGAACTTGTTCGAACAATTTGGGAGAAATTTCCAGATTTGAGGGAGAATTATGTGAAGCCTGTTCTCAGGGATTTGGGTGTTTTGAAGGAAGACGAAATTTTCAGCCAAAATGTAAAGACACAACAACAGCAGCAGCCAACGCTTCCTCTTGAAACGGAAGTGGATGCAGCTGGACAGCACACAGAAAAGGAAAACTGATTGGTTCTGCGACGGCGAGCTAATTAAATTATGAAACAGTTTATTGTATAAAACAATGGTGGTAACATGCGAAATAAATTGTATTAATTCCCCAGAATATAACATCATGGGGTGTCGTGTGGGTGGGTTGCGACAGATTTTAATTCGAACTGATTTTGTGAACTTAAAGGAAAGGGTACTGGACACTAGGTTCAGTATTGCTTTTATATAAATGCAACAATTGAACATTTACTTTATACTTTTTTTTTACTTTATATATTATATTAAATTACTTTCGCTTACAAAACCTATTTGTTGTCAATACTAAATAACTTATGACTTTTACTCTATTATCTGAGAATAAATACATATATAGCTTAAAATTTTTTAAGTTTCATTAATCGTAACGATCGCCTCATTGCAATTTTTCTCACTCTTATCCAGTAATAGTCCGTATCAGGATCTAGTTCTTCGAGTGACGGAGCTTTACCTACAAAGAGAAAACAAAGTGAAGCATAAACACCATGTAATTCCTCGAGACATTTTGGAATAATTTATGGGATAAAGAGGGAGAAAGCACAAAGGGAAGGACGGGTTTCAAAATAGTGCACTTGTCCCATAGAGCATCAGCAATTCTCTTTCTCTCCCTTTCTCCTATTCTTCCCAGAAAATTAAAGGGTGAAAGCCAGCACGAGGTGGTTGGTCTTACTCTGCTCATGTATGCATATAAATTCATCAATGTTGTACCATGATTTTACTTGGGAGAACCCATCAACTTCCCCCAAGAAGTGCGATTGCATAACTGCATTTCGAGGTAGGGGTGCCGTAACAAATGTGTCGAATGGTTGAAACGTACGTAGTACGTGACAATTAAAGCGAGTGCAAATTTCATGGAATTTAATGCAATGGTTTTAGAAGAAAGCAAGTAATGCGCACCAGCAAACCACTCAAGAGCGGTGGGTGGTTTATTCTTTAGTTTATAAATACATGTGTATATGTTTAAAATGTGAACGATTTATCGGATATGTGAATGTGTGCAGCAAATACTTTCTTTCCGTGTGGTTTCTAACTTTTCATATTGGATGGAATCTTTTAACGCATAATCGTGCTTATGTAATGGTAGTATTGTGTATTATTTACAAGTATGAGGTCCGCCAGAAGCTACTAATTTAATGCATGTTTCAATCTATACATACCTGTATTTAACGTCCACAACCATTCTGGATATTCTGAGTCATCTTTCAGCTTAACGTCCTCACCAGTTTTAGTTAGGCCTGTCCCACAAACATAATTTACTAATTTAGTGGTATCCGTCTCAACCGGTAGTTTCTTTTTCTCGATAGCTGGCCCCGTCCCCTTCATTTTTGAAGTTTTCTTTCCAAGCGAAGGGATTCCTGCAATCAAATATTATAATTTATTCTATGCGTTGAAACACAAGCAGCAAAAGCTAATTAAAAAGTCGTATGTACCACAATACAATCACAACTTTTGAAAAACTAATTTAAAAGAGTGAACTGAATTAAAAACTTACCAACATTTGCTTTGGCGTAATGCCTATTTTGACCTGAGCTAAGAAGAGCACTTATATTACTTGATGGTGGGCACGTCGCAGGGAGGGTGAGCTTTAAGCAGTTAACGCTGTGCCACGTAGATAAGATGAGTCGGTGAACTAACATTTCAAAATGAATAGTTAGGTCAGATCGAGAACACAAATTGTTTGTGTTGGTTGACGAGTGAAAGCAGCCGGTGAGAGAGTCAGATTTCCCACTTTCCACTCAACTGGGAGGAGGGAGACTCAAGACTCACAGCTGCTGCCTCAGTCCACCGGCAGACGGAGAAAGTTAACCAACCAACTCGTTTTCAAATCTTCAATCTCTTGTTTAGCACGTGTGTAAATTAAGTAAATTTACTAAAAACACAATTTAAAATATCCGGAGTAGTGAAACTTCGTAAAGAAGATTAGGCAACAACGTACAGGATACAAAAAACAGGTAATACTGATAAAACAACATTTAAGAGGACTACTGCATAGATATTTACTTTTACTTTTATTTAACCATTGCAATTTGTAAAATTATTTTGTGGTTACATAGTTGTTTTCAAATAATGTAGAATTAAACTATGATTGTGTGAGATAATTTGTAATTATATGATCTATATAGACTGGTCGCTTTACGGTTGGTATTTTTTACGTATTGCATATTGTATGTAGTTTCTAAATTCTAATATTATCATAGGCACTCCAAACTAACTTCTTATCACTTCCCACACATTCGACTTCCCTGCCAATTATAACTAATTAAGTTAAATCCAATGGTTTTTGACACCAAACTTAATTTTAGGCATTATTAGTACTGGTTAGGTTCGAGGTTATCGAAAATGCAACAATTGCGTGGTGTTGTGGGATAATTTAATGACGATAGAATAACATATCTTTAATTCCCGTTGAACTAATAATCTCATAACCTGAGTAGGAAAACTCATAGTTTAGTTATACTCATTTGCACGTCGACTAACAATGCAAAATTGGTAAATTTTCGTTAATAAACGCGTATTTTTTGTGCATAAATGGAGATAAAGTTGCAATTTATTTTTCCATGTTTTACAGCGTGGGTCGTTTGAAGGAGGACAAGGAGAAAGTCGCAGGGTGAGTGAGGAGAGCTTGCTTGTGGACCAGAGAAAGCAGAGGAGAAAGAAGGTGAAATATCGTCCAAGATGAGATTTACGACCAGGCTTTACTCTGCTACAGCTTGGAAAGGGACCATCACCGGTAAGCTGGGAGAGCTCACCAAACGCTACGCTAATTTACCAGAAGCCTACATCCAGCGGACGGCAGAACAGGTCATTTTTCACTTTTTATATTCCCTTGCTATAAATTGTTGCTCAAATTTGGATATGACTTTATACTACCACATCCTGAGCAAACAAAACCTCTTTGGTGTTCTGATTTTTATTTGTTTTGCTTTCTTCAATGTGCGGCTTGCGATAGTGTTTTACATGATAAGTACCTCGATCTATGGACTTTCTTTATGCGTGGAACTATTATGCATCAGTTGTTCAGTTGTGGCGTAGTGCATAAGTAGTTTGCTGACGGCAAGACGGGGGCATTCCATTTTAGAGAAATGACCAAATCCACGCAAATGGAGCTAAACTTGGATAACAACGTCTCGTTATTGCGTTAGATTTATTTATAGGAATAAGTTTATATCGTTGATTGAATCAAGTTTCACAACCTCTGAACTTGACGATTTTGTAGTATTCGTTCCAAAAACATTATTTGCGTAACAACTTTAAAATCGGTTTGAGGAAACTTGAAATTATTTGAAGTTCTTTTCTTATGGTCCCTCACCCCGCTGGTTACCTAAAAGATCACGAAAGAATGAAATGCAGTGAATTCCACGAACTGAATGTAAACTTGCTTGTCTATCTAATGGTCTCATTTTTTCTCGATTCAAGTCAAAATTTAGACTGCTTAAATATTTTTGCTTGAATTGGAACAAGTTTAGTTCTTTTGTATAAAAAAGTTTTTTTCTAGAGTTAAAAAGTTAGGACAGTGTAATTCGGTGGTAGTAGCGAATAGTCGAATAGAGGTTCGTCCAATGAGAACAGCATTAAGGAAGAGACGAGCGTGGCGAGCGAGTTGGTTCAGTTTGATGTTTTTGATTAGTAAACTTCGAAACTTCCTCTTTCCCATTTTTCGCGTTTGTGTTTGGTCTGGTTCCTCTGGTTGATATTATTTTTTTTATTGGATGACTGTTTCTGAAAGGTTGTCACATTCCGGCTTCATGAAAGTAGTTGTCTTTGAGTGGAATTAACCGAATTTATGGCAAGCTGTAATCTTTGATGACTGCATATAGTAGCGTGTACCATGTCTCTTATAAAATTAAATTTTGGTTTGCTAGGCTATTTTTAATGTACAGTATGTAACAAAAGTATAGCTACGATGACATATTTTTTATCTCGACATGATGCCGTAATATTTCAACTTTGAAACTCCGTACAAAAATGTCAAAACTATCTGCCGACAATTTCCTCGTCGCCGATTTTTAATGTCGCAGATAGGTCAAAGGTCAGGATTATTTTTCTAAAAAAATTTGAGGCGTCGAAAAAAAAACTTCGTGGATAATTTTTTTTAAACTTTGCAATATTTTTTACTGGATGCGGCATGCGTTTTGAAGAATAATGAGCTTTGGTCGGACCGTGTACGATTTTTTTGGCGCCCACAGGAATTTTTCGCCCAGGACAGGTTGGAGGTCTAAAATCGCCGCCTTGGCGAAAATTAAAAAACTGAAATATACGTTTGCATATCCGGACCCTCTATATGGGATTGGTGAAGGGATTGGTGAAGAAGCCATCCATTCGAGAATATTGGAGTACTGATGAGTTAATTCAGACTCCGTTCTTTCCAACCATGATGTCTCGAAATCGGTATGATGAAATGAGATACCATTGATATTTCACATACATAAATAAAATACATACATGCATAAATTCAACTTTACAGATTTCAAGGCATCCTTAGAGCTTTGCATTTTTCTAATAATGAGAATAACACTGGAAGAGATCGTTTTTGCAAACTGGGCACCTTCATGAAGGATATTTTGGCCAATTTCTCGAGTGCTGTAATACCAGGCAAAAATATTTGCATCGACGAAACTCTTCTCGCGTACAAAGGACGATTGTCATTCCGCCAGTATAATCCGAAAAAGCGAGGCCGGTTCGGGATCAAAATGTTCGTTTTATGTGATTGTGCCCTGAAGTTCGTCCTGAATATCTTGCCGTACCAAGGGAAATCTACTCCTCTTGCCGATCGTAGCTGGCTGAAGGACCTCGGTTTTGGTGGCGCAACAGTACTCACTCTACTGCAAGGTTATCTAAACAAAGCTTATCATGTCGTTGTGGACAATTGGTTTCTGGGACCGAAGTTGGCTAAAATAATGCTCGCCGAAAAGACCTATGTACTGGGGACAGTACAACGACGACGTAAAGGCATGCCAAAGATGAGAGGGAAACTACCCAAAGGACACGTCCAAACTTTTTGCGATGACGAAATTTTGGTTGAACGGTAAGCAAGAAGGTCATGCATTATCCAAGAATAATAATGACAAATAATTTTATGTAAATAGCTGGAGTGATCGGAGGGAGGTATGCATGTTGAATACATTTATGCCCCATTCCATGCGAATTGCTGAGTCGTCCAATCCGAAGAACACCAGGGAGAAACCAGCAACGGTGCTACTGTACAATTCGATAATGGGAGCTGTCGATAATGTTGACAAAACTATCAAGCCCTACCAGTCCGTTCGGAAATCGTACAAGTGGTATAAGAAGGTGGTGTTTAATATGATCGATGTAGCAACCTATAACAGTATGATACTGTATAACCACTTGCATGCTGACCAAAGAGCTGTCCCGTACAAGGAATTTGTCATGAAGATCGTTAGAGAAATTCAAGAAAAATATCCCACCCTCAAGAAACCAATTGGAAGACCTCCAATAGTACCACGAAATGAAAATCCAGCCTTGCCACTTCGTTTGAATCCTAGTCATCATATTGCGGTCAAACACTTGGATAAAAATGGCACACCAGCTTACTCTGACTGCATATACTGCAAACACCACGCCGAGTACTCTCCGAAACGCAAGACGACCCCTTTCAGCTGCGAGATTTGTAAGGTTCGACTTTGCATTCAAGGAGGGACATCTTGTTTCAAACGGTACCACTCTGATAAAAAACTAAAGGTAATTTCCATAATTGTATAATGGTAATGACGATAATACCAATAATAATTTTTGCTACATTGTAGAAAATCTCAATCACTCCACAAAATACTCAGAGTCAGCCCCACACTCAAATATCGCAACCACGACTTCCCGAAGACATTGATACACTCGGCCCAAATGCAGTTCAATTTATTTTAAGTCCCAATCATGAAATCGTAGTATTTGATGAAGATGGAAATCTGTTCACTGGTGCTCAATTTTCGGACGAATCATCCTTGCCACCCATTTAAATTAAATATTTTTCATAATTATATTTACTCATGAATCGTAGTAGTTTTTGTTGAATATTATTGCATGTGATAATATGAACATATTCCGTTGGGTTTTAGTTGAAAATAAAATTCGGGTCCGCGAGGTCGGAGAATATTCATCAGCTTGGGTGCGTGAGGACAATTTACTGACAATTATTCGGGCCTGAAGGATATTTAATTGGAAATTAATTAGGGACTTAGTGATACGATTTTTCTTGACAAAATTTTTTACATGGGATCCTAAACACGATTGCTTGACATTTAGTATCTAGGTAACTCTTGTGTCTTTTAACGGTTGCGACAAATGGTGGAGTTACAAATAAAATAATTATTTTTTAAATCGTTGGTACACGTCCCATGGTCGTGTGTACCAACGACTTTGACCTTTAATAACTTTTGAATGGGCAGACATAGAGATTTAATTCGTTAAGATGAAATCATCGTAATTTTTAGCTTGATTTTTTAAGATCAAAATCTCGAGGGTACTATTTCGAAAATTAAATTTGAAATCCCAGTGTGCAGCGTTTGTTTAGCCCGAGTCAGGGTCAGTGTCAGCTTCTAAACTTTAGTCAGACGACCTGCACCAACTACTATTCGTAATCGGCAAAAATGTTCCCACAATCCAGCATGCAAAATTTCAGCTCCTTGACCAATTTTAAAACCAGTACGGGTCTCAGTCTTCTGGGCTGGGCCCACAAAAATATTCATATTCGATGAATATGAACATTATTCATATTCTTTAGTCTGATGTGCCCTTACCCATGATACCGAATTTTATTTTTATTCTACCAATATAAAAAGCAGCGTGGGTCACCTTGTTAAATCTCTGTGGAAAAAATCTTAATATTTAGTTCATATTTTTCAATCTGGTCTACCCCCACGGGGTCGTGCCAAATTTCAGTCTTCTACGAGTGTCTAATTTCATCTTTTTAATACAATTTTTGAAAATCGATATGGGTCACCCCCTTAAAGGTCCCTCCACATAAAAATGGTACCAATTTCAATTCATATTCTTTCATCAGGGGCCATTAGCAATCTCTGCACTAATTTCAGCTCGATGGATAATTTTCAAAAATCGGTATGGTATCGGGTCCCTCCAGTCGGAAATTTTCCCAATTTAAATTCATATTCTTCAATTAGACACCATTAGCAATCTCAATGCCAGTTTACAGCTTTCAACGAGGATTTTGAAATACTCCACCCACCCAGATGACCACCACAGGTCAACCACTTAATTGATTTCGCCCATCTTCAAACTTAACTCCTCATTTGTCACATACTACATGTATACCAAATTTAAAGTCGCTAGGCCGAGTTTAACGAAAGTTATCGTAAAATGATCGGACGGACAGGCAGACGGACATGACGGTTACAAAATTACATTTCCAAAACTGTAACCAATGGCATATTTTCAACAATTTTTAGTTTTCTAAAAATGAAAATTTATTTTGTAACTCGGCCATTTGTCGTAACCTTATAGATTGATAAAGTGTCAAATAATCTTGGATCCTAAAGGTTAATGAATAAACTTAAACTATTGCCAGGTGTACATCAACCCTCTGAAGCATTATTTTTATGAATAGATGATCGAGCTCGTTACTTTCTTCGATATATTATTTGCCGATGTACGGGAAAAAAGATTTCTTGCCGAAAGTTTCCTACGTAGAAAGTCGTCTCGCGTATAATTTTTTTCTTGTAAAAAACACCTAATCTATGCACGTTCTTGCACATTATTGTGGAAGAAAAAGGTGGTTTGATCTTCAAATTAAGCAATTTATATAATAGAAATCTTTTGTGTTCTTCGCTCTTGCAAGGATTTTCTGTTACGACAAATAAGATGCTTTCTCGGCTTGCTGACACCTATTATTTTGATTTAATAGCCATTCATCCATCGAACTACATGTACTAGAAGTGTCATACATTTTACAATTTGTCGAAGTCTAAATATTTTAATTTCCCTAATGAAGGTGGAGTTTCAGACACCAAATCGTAGAGAGTATCAGAACAAAAAGTTGGAGCAGGGCGTCTACAGATTTACAGCGAACCGACCTTGGACGGATGAGTGGAAAAGACAAAATGACAAAGCGAGAAGACCCGTGGTTGTGGAGCCAATTAGAGATTGGAATTTCTTCCGAGGGGATCGAGTGGAAGTGCTGGTGGGCAGAGATCGGGGAAAGCATGGCATTGTGTCACAAGTAAGTTGCCATCAAATTACCTTCCAACCGTTTACATAAATTCACCTGGGGGTGGGAATTGCTCTTCTCAGCTCATTCAGCCTCAAAGTTAAAACGCTTTGACAATTTGAAATGGAACGGTTCCATTTGCTTTGCTCTCGTGATCCAAGGTGGCAAATTCGCTGTTGGCTAATATCATTTTGATAAATACCATTATCTACACCATTACAGTTGAATGTCTCAATGTACAATTTTGCCATTTCAACTTTCCAGGGACCGACTGCTTTTGTTGAACTGATGGTTCTCATTATATAATGGTTATGTATGCAGACAAAGAATGAACCATCCGATTTTGGGGTTCATTATGATCCCGATAATCCTTTTCTGGTTCTCTTGGTTGGTTGGTTGTGGTATAGTGATGGGTTTAACGCTCGAGGGGAAAGTACTATGTGTGTGCATAAACATAGTGCTATAGGTGTATAGCATAGCGTATATAGCATAGTGTCGCCTATTCCGTGTTGGACAGTTAACGAAAGAGCTCATTAACCGAGACATTTGTGGGAATCATTCTAGGTTATTCAAGAGCGAAACTGGATATTTGTCGCTGGTCTAAATACACATCTTCGTCGGGTCGGATCACGCCAGGAAGGGTCGGCTGGATTCTATGTGAAATCTGAAGCACCACTTTTAGTCACTAATCAAGTTGCCCTGGTTGATCCAAGTGATAAGTAAGTTAAATTATGACAAAAATTTGTTGTCGTCTAAAAAATGATGTACACGATAAATGATGCAGTACATACACATGTGCATATCAAAGTATCCTGATCATAATGTGTTGACCATTTTGTGCAAACAAAACGAGCGAGTCAGTCTCAGAGAATTGAACGGTGAGAAAACAAAGAGAAAAAGATGATTTGGGAGATATTTCATGATCGACATTTTTTATACTCAAGAGCAACGCACATGTTTTGCTCTGCTTGTTTTATGTTGGTTCAATTCTCTGAGACTGTGGCTCACTCAGTCCCAAACTCTTCTCATCCAAATTCAGTGGTTGTTCTGTTTATCTGTCAGTGTCTTCTTTTGGGCTCGTTTGTATCTTACATGATTTTCTTACGGTTGTAAAATTTTGAGAATTGCTTTATCTCTCTTACAGTAAAACAACCAAGGTGGAGTGGAGATTTACAGAAGACGGAGAACGAGTTCGGGTTTCTTTACGAACTGGAAGAATTATTCCTCTGCCTCCTTCTGGTTTTGAAACGTGGGATTATAAGACACCTGAGACTTATCTGGGTAAGTTGGACCAGGCTTTATATTACACATCTTACATCATCTGGTTCTCATCACCTTCGATGTTTTTCAAAATGAACCCTTTTCAAAATCCTGAAATGAAACATTTTAAAGAGATGATGAGTTGAAATTCGAACTGTCCCTGAAAATCCTGACTACAAATTTTCAAGGGATCAAGTTTATCATGCCATGTCATGATGATGAATTAATTTAAAGAGTGAAAATGGGGTTTATTCTCCCAAATAAATGGTTTGTGGATTGTGCCGTCAGCTTAATTCAGCTGTCTTCAATTCGTTTTTGCGATTGAAACTATAAATCCAAAATATCTTGATTGAAAAGTAAACAAATAAAATGGCAAAACGTAGACAGTGGCGATATTTTATTTTTAAAAGGTATAGGCGATGATCAAGTTTGTATAGGATTTTGGTACTTGCTGATGATGGAGGTTGTTATTAGTTTTGATCAGAAATGTAAAAAGTTGAAAGGAGAGATGAAAGTTGTGATTTCTTTCATCTCTGAGCTGACATCAGAATTACAACTTTGTGCTTTCCCCTCAACACATCCACTGAACTGAACTCACCCCACTTTCACTAGTACATATCTTCAATTTCTGGCAAGTGTGGAGTTCTTGTTCTATTTAAGTTGTCTCAGCATTTTATTAGATGACAAGGTGAATACATGCATACCACTCAGAATACTGTAAAATGTCTTCTCTTTTCAGTCATTCTGTCCCCTTCTTCCTTGAATTGTGAACGAAATTTTACTGATACACCATTGATTTTCTAATAAACAGATATTTAGAAAAATACAATGGCTTAAAATTTCTTGAATTTCTACCTTGAAAAATTGATACGGAATTTTGATTTTGTTGTCTTATATTGCAGAAGGAGACAAGGATACGAAGGCGGATGTCGTGAAAGCAGTAAATTTTCGTCCCACGTTAAAAACTTTTGAAATGGAAATTATGGAATCGATGGGAATTATTGAACACCGCGTGCCTAAAAAGTCGTACTGGTATTAAATTGAGATGATCATTTCTATAATAATATAATAAATGTCTTCTCGTAGCGAGTACTATTTATAGACCATTTTTTTACTTCTAGATTATTATTTGTTATCATTATGGTTTAGATATAGAGGGAAATAAAAAGATTGGGTCACTCGGTTGTCCCCTGTGGTAGCTTTTTTCCAAATCTGATTTTCATTATGAAACCCTTGTGTAGCTTGTATGTATTTGTATCAAATGTGAAATAAATGCTGGTTGGTGGACAGCTTGGTTGGTTTGGCTGTCCACCAGATTTTATGACCCAAAAGCGTAACAACTTTTGACTTTACATTTGATTGCATTGCATTGTTGGTCTGACATGGGGATGTGGCCCAGAAATGTTCCTTGGCTTGGCACGCACACAACGCAAGGTATATTGCATGAAATTGTGACTGATTCCCAGATCACAGCCACAAGGGGCTAGTTGCTCTTTTTATCCTGGAGAATGGGCAAAAAGTTGTCTCCTGTCTATTGACAGAGAGAAAATCCAAGCAATCCAAGCCGATTTATAACGCCAAAGTGAACACACGACAAAAGTTTCCCTTTTCTACTTTCTCCTGATGCGTTGTCGACTTGCGACTTGCTGTGTCTACCCTCGTACATACATATCTACTTCCATGGTCTACCCCTTGTCTACTTATAGTATTTTCTAGGTAGGTACTTCTGAACATACAAACGTAGTTGGCCAATCTTATTACACTGTTTTCAAGCACATGGTGATGTATGCAGTACGGTGTGTGTTCGCAATAATTTTTTATGTTAAAATTGTGTTGGATGATACTTATTGTGTACTTTCTTGCTACTAATATAATTTGGCAGTTGGTTAACCTTGTAATTTGATAAATTGTTAGGCACACAATGCACGTAAGATATTAAAATTGTGTTCAAAGCGTGAAGACGAAATGCATGCATTTCATTTAAATTTAATTGAGGTTGTCCGTGTTTGGAATAAAAATTGCCCTGTTTTTTTTGGAAATATTGCATTTGGCTAGACTTTTTTGAAATTTTGCAATGTCGAGATGGCTTTAATCAAACTCAAGACGTCGGTCGAGATTGGAATCATTCTTTCGGAACAAATGGGTTTAATTGCATCTCCCGGATCCTGAGTGAAACAATGAGGATCACTGAAAACTGATTTGTCCTTTATTTTTAGGATCATTTTGTAAATAATTTTTAAGTTGGTATTTTATTCCGTTTTGTATGAAGTATAACGTGTAATATAAATCGGATTCTAAACCGGATTATTCAGTTGAAAAACTTTTCTTTGCAAATGCACGTAACTATTTATTATTCCAATATACAAGTAAAGTTATCGTAAACGTGTTTTATTGTGTATGTATGTATACTCTTGAATAGACGACTCCAGATAAAGAAATCAGATAGAGATGTGTACACCTTGCACCTCTCAATATATGAGAAGGCAAGAACTGAGGAGAAAGTAGAAAACAGTAGTTGCAGTAGCGTGTGCATATTTGAGATGTGTTAAAAATACGACGTACGTGCGTTTCATGCGAAGTAGGAGCAGGACACGATTTCAATCCATCACACCCCTCTTTCTCTTCTTATTTTCCCCATTCTGGCTGCTGCCTCAACTGTTTTACAAAATCAAATGTGGACTTCAGCATAGTCAAGCCCACTTTAGTTTGTCCCATGCATTGCATTGCACTTTTTCCTCTCAGCCGAAAATCCTATAGTATTATGTATCTATTCACATAAATGCGACACTGGATCACACAAGAGGGGCATTAAAAACTTTATAGTTTTGAAAGAAAGTCTTGGCTAGATTGGCTTATTATCAATGCGCTTCTTATGTGGAGACATCGTAAGAGATCAAACTTTTGAAGATTTAAGCGCATCACATATATGATTAGGTTTCTCCGTATACTTTCACTAATCCTAAATTGGAGCGGCTCGAGTAAGAGCACAAGTCAAGTCTGAACCAGCAATGGAGTGAGTATTATCCGGCTTCAACTTTGGTAAGAAAATCGTTTTATTGCTTCAAGTCGGAGCTAAACTACCACATTAATGCTCCACACTCCGTTCCATGCCCCTGTTTTAAATAGATTCATAATGACATTTATGATCCAGCTATTTCCAGGCTGATTTAAGAACCACTTTCATCCCCGCAGCCTCTTTCTTTAGAAAGGAGTATGATTTCTACTGAGGAACATCCCTCTTGATTTTCCACATGACGAGAAGGCCTGATGAGACAAATGTTAGCTGATGTGTTCGCCATTCTGAAAGGAGTCGTCGTATTTATTGGTACTTCATAATTGAGGTAAACGAGTGTGCGTTTGATTATAATCGGGTTTCCGCCTGTCGTGAAATGTCGAATAAAAAGACACCCTATTTTTAAGGGACTTAAAACACACACCTTTTGCATAGCGACGATGAAGCATTAATGATATTATGAAATTACTACATACAAGCAACTCCCCTGTTTTGAGCTAATTTCATCCTATGTAAACAGTGTCACCCAATTGAACATCTGAATTTTGCGTGTACTTTCTCCTTATATGCACGTCCTTATGGACCACATACAAAATTTACTTGAACTTGACGTTTGCTTGATGTGACAGTGATACTTCATGTGCTTGCTTATCAAAGCCGGTCCAAGTAAATACATACATGATACATATACAAAAGTGTTATGACGAAGAAGCTATATGGCTTGGATTCTTGTATTCACAATAGATTGTTCAGTGCAGTGAAAGTCATTTCATTTAAACTTTGGATGATGCCATCCGTGCTTGCACAATTTTTTTCAGACCTCTACTTGTGGTCTTTTTTCAGGTTAGTTTGAAATTCGACTTAAGTACTTATCGTCAGTTACTTCGACTTGGTTAGAGTATCAACGCATTAGAAGAAATGCGAGTAAAAATTCTCATCGCAAGTCGCTACATGTCCTGCGGGCACCATATGTCTAAGTTCGTCTTTAAGTTAAAGGTCATTCCATTAGCACTCATGTTTATCCGGAGGCATGAGAAAAAATTGTAGCAAATACAATCGACATCTTCTCATAAGGAGTTTCAATTTGTTATCTTAAAAGTTGCAGGCATATCAGATCCATAAAATACGTTAAATAAACGACATTTTTTGCACTTGAGCTTGTGATGCGCTGAAATCCACTTTATGGTTACATATATTTGCATTTACCAACCTTCCTAGTAATATGACTGGTCAGTTTGTATTTATTTTTAGTCAGGTCAAATAAATTTTGAACAGAACTATTAATAGTATCGGTACTTCTTGTTTAACTCTTAAAAATAAATATTTTGTACTAAAATTGAAATTATTGCACCTATGTGTTACCGCTAATAAGTACGCAAACTGAAACGAATCATAAAACACTTAAAACGTCTGAGTAAAGAGAATGTAGCAAGTCTGATTTTGTCGAACTAAAAATTTTCACTTAACCTTAAAAACTCCAAATGATGTTAATAGTAGAATAGCTGAACTATTTAATACTAATTATTTACTGCCTCATCCTCATGCAACATCATACTGGTATTAAAGTAAGACGATAATGGCATTAAACAACATTAGCAATTTCACAAATTAGTTTAATTTACGATTAAATTTTAAAAAAATTAAATATAAATTCACCAGCACACCTCACCAATACTGGTATTACGTACATACTTGCAGCCTTTGTGCATGGACTGACTGCATAATATAAAACTTAGGTTACATAAATTGTACAGTATTTTGGTCTTTCCTGCTTCGCCTCATTGTTTCACCCTCACACGCGTTTGCATAGTTTTGTGAACATGGAAGAATTGATGTGAAGGTTTGCTTTTCCAGTAAAAGTACATAAGTTTTTCCACTCCATGCAAATAAATGAATGTTTCTTCCTTTCCGTGTTCTTGCCATGATATCACCAAGTGATGGAGTGCACATAGGAATTTATGGAGCACGTAGAGACAAAATTTTTAAAAATATATCCTCCACTTGTAGTGAAAAAGCTCGTGTCACACAAACATGGAATAGTAAAAATTCAACTTTATTGTGGAAAGGTATGAATGTAGAATTCTGAAGTGTTGGTAGTTATGATATGATGTTGAGTTGAGTACCAAAAATTCAAAAGTGAAGAACATGCTCGAGTTTGTTTCCTGTTCCGAAGTGAACTTCAATCCGCCCAACGCAACGTGACACTTTCTGGGTTTATATTTTGTATACCCACTGCGGCCATAATCCGTGTTCACTCATGGTTGTCTTCTCCTCCAGCCATGGAATGTGCACAAGGAAATAAAATGAACAAGAAAGAATAAGGACGTAGTAAAGTCCGGACTACATTATATGGTTCAAAATTTCAGAGATAACTATTCGTGCGTCCCAATTTTGTTCATTTGTTGTGGGGAACCAAACTATATACAATTCTTAGTACGAACTGGAATGTATTTGTATGTACTTGTGCACGTCGTGATATGCGAGTAGGTGGTTGGTTACGGCATAATTTTTGGCATCAAAACTTCAAAATTTTGCTCCCCAATTGTTAGAAATTGATGAATGCACATGATGTTTGCGAAATAAAGTATGAGATGCCCATGATACTTGTCAACCATTTGTGTTTGCTCTTCGGATTTTTATGAGATTTATGGGAATTCTTTCTGGGTCTTTTGTCCTCAATTTCATCTCTTCAACAATACTCAATGTGAACCGTTCCTTAAAAGTTTCAGTCATTTACTGTCAGCAACAGATACTACTTTTGCTGAATCCTTTGTGGGCTTTACGTGACAAAATAACCAACCTCCTCGTCGTGAATTGCAACTTTTCCAATTGTATGTGTCGAGCAGAATTGTTGGAATTCTTGTACAATGATATTTACATGTAATAGAGCAAATTCCATTGTCTGGAAATTCCATTAAATTCACTTTCCTAGATACTTATGTAGAATGTACATATCTGAATAATACAGGCATAATAATGTACGCAATAGCACAGAGACTTCAAGAGTTACAACTTCATATTACTCACGAGGCACCTCCAAGTTAGAATCGTATTCTAGCAAGATAACCAACCTCTGTCTCAGTACCTAAAAATATTAGAGTTTTATGAAACATGAATTAGTGAAAGTTGTGAAAGCACGTAAAAATAATAACGGAGTGATGGTTCATTTTTGTACATATGTTCATATGTAAATAGTTGCAGCTATAATACATAACTGTTTGGCAACTATATGGAGTGTTAACTTTTAAACACAATTTGCATACCACTCACTGACTAAAAAGTGAGGATATCAATACTATTGATAGTTTTCGAATTTACTAATGGGAACATATGTGCACCTACTAAAGATCACAGTGCAATCGGTAAAAACACGTAGGAGATACACTTTTATCTGTTTTGATCTCCAGACGAGACGACACTTTTTAGCCCGAGTCAGGGCTTATGGAACCGTCATGTCCGTCCGTCTGTCTGTCCGTCTGTCTGTCCGTCTGTCTGTCCGTCTGTCTGTCCGGCACGATAGAGCCAAAACGGCTGAACCGATTGACTTGAAATTTTTACCATATGCATATTGGACAAAGTTAGGAAACGAGTTCGAAGATAGGCGAAATCGGTCCAGTGGTTGACCGGTGGGGGTCATCGGAGTGGGTGGAGTATTATGCACCAAAATTTCAAAATTGTTGTAGAGAGCTGAAATTTGGTACAGAGGTTGCTAATGGCTCCCAATAGAAAAAAATAACTTCAGGGTGGAAAAATTTTCATCTTGAGAGACCCTAGAGGGTGACCCATACCGATTTTTCAAAATCGTCATAACAAGCTGAAATTTGGTAGAAAGGTTGCTAATGGGTCATAATGAAAGAATATGATATGATATTGGTAAAATTTTTATCTGGAGCGACCCTGTGGGGTGACCCATACCGATTTTTAGAAATTGCTTTAAAAAGATGAAATCCGGCACAATGATACTTAATGGCTTCTAATTAAAGAATATGAAGTTAAAAGTGAGCAAAGTGCGACCAGAGTGACCCTACGGGGTGACGCATACTGATTTTTCAAAATCGTTAAATCGAGCTGAAATTTGATATGGAGGCTGAAAACCACTGCTGAAAACCACTGCACATGCATACAGCTTAGAACTTCAGGATGCTAAAGAATTCCACTAGTCATTTGTTTGTAACTAATTAAAAAATTTGGTGCCAAATAATAGAAACTAATAGACTTTTAACTATCCACAACAAGGAGTTTGGTAATATTATGTCGGACAATTTGTAAAAAAATTAGAAGCGGGCTCTGGCTTATTGAGTCAGGGACTATGTCCCTGACTCGGGCTATATGGAGTCTGCACTGTAGGTTTTATGTTACGTGGGTGGTTACGACAATAAAAAAGAGTTCAACAATCCGAATCGGAATTTAGCATATGTTTAAAAGGCCTTATTTGAATTTTGCTTGGGTTTGATCTTTGTGAACATGAACACCAATCTTCATGAAATTGTGCGACATTGGCGTTTGATTTGTAAACCATGAAACTGGAATTTGGACAGTTCTTGGGACGCTTGACATCTTCTGTGATAGAGGAATTGTCCCTTTATTTCAGAAGCTATGTAGCTTGGAATGTAATTTGTAGCAGGGGAACATTTATGTTACGTCACAAGGCAGGTGGAGATAGAATTTCTTGTCATTTCACTTCGTACATGTGGATCCAAATGTCGTATTAAAATTTCTTGACATTGAGCACAACACTTCTTGAAGATGGGTCAGACTTTTCTAAGTTGGAATTCGCAATATATGTAAATATGAATTCAGTTGACCTCGTTATGCCCAGTTCAGTGCTCGTACATAGGTGGTAAAGATTCAATGGACGCACACATATAAAATGAGTTAAATAAGTTTCATAGTATACTTACTCCACGCGTTTTTGGGGCAATGTGAAATAGTAACTTAAAACAGAACAGATAAATAATAATAATTCTGACATGAAAGAAATCTAAGATATATATTCTACACAAACGAAAAATGTAATATTGTATTAAATTAATAGAAATTAAGAAGATATTCAGAACCCTCATCTTAACTAAAGGGTTGACGGGAAGTCAAATATAATTAAAATATAACTCATTAGTCCATAATGTTGCGGACATATTTATGCAGTATGGGTCATACAAGTAGATACTTGATATGCATTTTGGATCGCAATTTTACAGACCAGCCGAGCCAGCGGTTGAGTTAATACAAATTGGAGGATGTTAAAAAATGACGATCAATTAAACCAGCAATGCTTAAATGTTTGATTTATTATTTGCTCTTCACGATTAACATGCTATTATGTATATTTATTTACTCCAGTAGATCCTTATTTATAGATATTTCTTAACAACATGCGACATTACTACATGTGGTATTTGGGTATCACAAAAACATAATACAAGTAATCAAATAGGTATACTCACTTTTTGGAAACTCAGTACAATACAAGGTTATATTTCCAGTTACTTAATTTTAAAACCTAATTATGCATTATGGAGAATTATAATCAATTATCTGGTTGTCACGATATACAGACGCATACGACGATCTAAATGCATTCTTTCTACTAATCTTAAACGGAGTATGCACAATTTAATTAATGAGAGTTACATTAAACAGTATTTACTCATGTTACATTCTCATCACTCTGCGCTCCAGCAAGTTAACCTACAATATATTAAACTCACAATTAACAGAGCTTAAGATCTTGGGTGATGAATATTATTACAATTATAATTACATTAATTCGACCTTATATATAAATGTGTTGGCTCGTTAATAGATAGTCATTCTGATATATTTTGCTTTCTTTTAGTAATTACACTGCTATCGATTAAGAAAATACAGGGTTTCGAGGTTGATGCGTATCCTACACTTTTACGCAAAATTGTTCCTACTTGAAATTATTTCATTTCCTGCCAACCTTCATCATTTGTCTTTTCCTTGGCCTCGCCCGCAAATGCCACTTTGCCACAGCAAAACTACACATGCACACAAACACAATGTATGGTATTCAGTTTTTCTTTTTGGATCTAAAAAAAATTGGTGGAGCAACTTTGAAAATTCGCTTGACTCTCCGCTTCCCTTGAGGGCTATTTGCACCAGAAACTTTTCTGGAGCAATATGTCCCATTAGAAAAGTCTCCAGGAGAAAGTATGAACTTTTCCAAACTACGTATGAAGTTTGGATCCTAGTGTGTGGTCGGTGCTGGCAAACTTTCTTGTTGATGGTACATACAGGGCTGATGTAGCGATGGCGGTGGAGGATGATGTCCGCTCAATCATTTTCAAGTTAACTTTCTCTCCTTAACTTGAGATACGCCCTGCCCTTTAAGTATCACTTCAAATTTATATCAGCTCAGTCACCGGCTTTGCACATCAACATGCGACTTCCCCTCTGATTGGTTTCTCTTTCCGAGTACAAGGTGATGCTGAATCTCTGTAACAAAATAATTAAACAAGTATGGCACTGGTGCATACATAATCTCATACATTTTATGCGTAAGGAATAACAATGAAGCAACAGCCAACATGCCATCGTTAGGTCTTACCACATAATTAATATTTAAAGAATCAAGCTAGAAAATCTAAGACTAAAGAATCCTCAAGGTTGAAACGGTCGTATAATCAGTCGTAAATGTTTGTGAGAGAACTTACAAGGGTTTCTCAGAAGATTCCGGACCGAGTGGCCGAGCGAGATGACATGGAGACCACAATGAAGTTTGGACGCTGACAAAGAGGAGCAGGATCGTTAGACATCAAGTTCTTCCCATTCTGATCTTGACAACTTTCACCACATGTCTCATGTCATTTTTGTTATCCTTGGTGAATGACATTGTGCTAAAGGGGACGACCTTCATCCATCATTGAAAAAGGAGTGTCTCCAGAAAATAATATTTGAACGGAACAATTCGACAATGCGATGGAATAAAATTTCTCTGGGTGGCCATTCTCCAACTGTCACTACTTCTTATTCGGAATTGTGTGTGTGTGTGTGTCACTTATTAGAAAGATGGCGAATGTCACCTTGTTCTTGTAATATCACAATCTGGCCAGAATGTAGCAGTTGGCCTGTGGGTTGTGGTTGGCTACATAAATGAAGGGCTGGCGAGACTGTCTAGGAGAGAAAGTGGCGGTGATGCTGATGGTGAGATCCCATATGCAAAGCGGTTGGGCACAGTGTGGAAATCAATAGTGAAAGTGACGCTAAAATCCACACGAGGGGAGAAAGTTGGCTGCCTAACACCATCCGGGAATTTGCAGTAGATTCGTGTTGCAACTCGTACAACAGTTCGCCTGTCACAAAATCATGAGCATCAGCTAACATCATCAAAATCTGCAGAGTTATGTTCTCAAATATCATCTGCATTGTGATAATGTCTAAACGTCATGTTCCAGTTCACACATTTGGAATGCGTCTCCAAAAATCAATTTCTCCCTCGGCAGCTGAACTTCCTTAATCCATACATATTCGAAATAAATCAAAAACAGTTTTGAACTCTTACAAAAAATCCAATTCAACTTTTTGTGTTGATAAAGTACTTTCCTCAACTTTAATAAACCGAGAGAAGAAAAGTCAAAAGAAATTACATGAAGTCGGATTACACCAACCAACTATTTGCGACTAGAGCACTGGATGACGTTATGTTTCGGAATTGCAGACGGTGCTTCGTTTCGGTTATGTTCATCGTTATTTAAAAAATAAAAACGTTAAAGAAAATCTTCATACCGTTAAGCACATGAACAGAAATTGTGGAAGAAGCTCGGCCACTGACACAACTGTAATGTGATTACAATTATCAATTACAATTATTAATTATAACTAAATTAAAGTAATTGTAATACGTGTAATTCCCACTGTCCCCTTTCCGGACGGACAACACTGACAAATATCCAGTCGCCTCTCCGCTGCCCTGACTTTTCGACAATCTGTACAAAAACGAATTAAAATTCTTGACGCTTATTTCCAAAGTTCTCATACGTAACCATAAATGCTCAATGTCCGTCACATTGTCATTGGTCTGCATACGTAAGCATGGGCATATGTTCATTCAAACAAACTGTTCAGCATCCTGAGTTTGACCAGTACAAATTATTTCTGGTTGATTTAAATATTTTGTATGGAACTGACACTTTTCACTTTTGTGTGGAGCTGTTTTGCATAATTCTCTTGTTCATGGAGGCAGAAAGTAGACATTTTTCAGGAAGCTCACAAGAGTATGTGAGCCTCATAACGGCGTAGTGAAAGGGTTGAGCGTATCCGACTGAAAATGTAAATGGTTCGAGATTCGTCTCATTCTGCTGATTGGGGATGTTGGATATCACTTCCCAAGTAGTCAACCCTATAATCACTCAGCAAACTTGAATATCATTAGACTACGGAAGGAATCGCTAGCGGGACAGTGCACTCATGCAGAAGAATATTATGGACCCATTGTCTCCATTGTTTTAATTTATTTCACAAACAGGCAGATCCCTTCCTCCCTCCCATCCCACCAGAAACAGTTTGTTGTCAAGTTTGGGTTACAACAAGGCTGCTTGTTGGAATGAGACTAAAGTTATTCATCTGCATCAACATTACGCGAGATTGATGATGAGACCGAGGATGGACAGTGCAGCTTGAGCTATTGCAATTTAAATGGAAGGATTTTGTCACCAGATTTATTTCCAGCTCGACCTAAATGACTTGTGAGTTTTGATTTATTTTTCAGATAAAGAGTTTGCATGGTTTGCTACGGTTTGTTTGAATGTCATACGCACACATATTTATGGGTATGAAAAAACAATAGCATTGGAATGACTGAAATATGTCTGGACATTATTTTTAATATGTAATCAAGAAAACTTGAAATTAAAGTCGGCTTATGAATTATATTAAACATGAATCATCGGTTGTATGTAAGAGTCTTACTTGACTTTGATGCGACTATCACCTCCGGGCAAGGGATTTGCTCCTTTCAGCCAAAGAATGTTATCCACCGATTTAGCGATATCAACGTTGCTAGCCTTGCAAGTTAGGTGAAGTGATGAATCTACTTTATAATGACGTTCTGTGACGACATGTCCATTTTCATCTAATATTTGCACCGCTGGAGCTGGATGTACAAATAAGGAGAAAATCACATGAGCATTTGAAATGAGCAAAGATCTGTGTGTAATGCATAAACTGGAATTAGATGAGGGACATACGAGATAGAGGACAAACTTAACATTTTTTCGTACACGGCAAAATAATAATAATGAATATCTAGCCTTGGCTGAGGTTTACGACTCTACTTTCCGTCTCACCTACATGTGTACTATATTGTATGTAGAGCTGCCAGTCTAGTAGTTCGTCCCATTCAAACGGCACTACTTTTGGAATGCTTGTGGGAACATATGTATTTATAGTCATGAGGGAAAGCATGTTTCCTCTCATCCTTTCATTTGTTCATTTGTTTGATTGGACGATGAAAGGAAGGAAGAAAAGTTGAAATTTTGTTGAAAGTTGCGTGAGATGGAACAGAAGGAGCATTTCAACCTCAGTCACAAATTATTCCCCACTGATTCATCTCATTTCAACTGACTCACCCATAATATTCCACACTTTGGTGGAATATGACTCTTGGGGGACTCGTAATCTAACATTGCTCAAACAATGGCTAGCTCAGAAAAGCAAGTCGGATTGCCCAGTGAAAGTTTTGCAGTACACACATGGCTATACGAAAGTATCCAGCTCATACATCCCATCATCCTACTACTACATACTTAATATGCCTGGATATGCTACCCTTTCCTAGCTGACATTTCCTGAATGGACGATTATTTACACGAGTTATGGGACATTTAAAAGTAGCTGCAGCTAAACTCTGCGAGTATTTATGTGTACAAGAAAAATGCTAATGTTCGAAAATAAAGTAAACTAATGAACTATTTCTCAAAAAAGCAAACGAGTTCCAATTTATTGTAGAATATGTTTGGATATTAAAACAAGTTCATGTGTGCATACATACATTTTATTAGTCAGAGGCATGACATAACTTACCTATGACTTTCAGATGAAAAATCAAAGCCTTCGTAGGATGCGTCGATCTGTGTAAAACAAGTGAAAAGTTGAAGGACTTTCACCACGTAAAATACCTGTAATGTGGTTTAATTTAAACTCACAGCTGACAATGATATTCTCCTTCATCTTTTTTCTGAACCATGTCGATTCCTAATTGGATCATAGATCAAGTTAATCAAGATAAGTCATGCATAAGTAGTGACAAAATCTCTGCAACTTACCTAATCTCCAGTTATTTGGATATCTACAGGGAAAAATAAACAATGTACCTCATTGTTAAATGAAAACCATGAAAAATTCTACTGCCTCTGTTATGCATTGAATTTCATAGGTTCCTAATTATACATACGCATTTTCTTGCTCGCCTACGTATATCCATCATGCATCAAACTTTAATTTGCATGTATCGTACAGAAAATGATACTTTGCTTAAGGTTGTACTAAATGAGACTGCATTATTGAACAGACTACGGGGTCAAAAAGGACCCACAAAGATAAGAGATGACGCGTAATCCAGTTTATTACTGAAATCTTGTTATCAACTTTGGAGTAAGCTGAGAATTAGGGTCAAACAAGAAAATGATATGGCCAACCTGAAACGTAGCCCAACCCTGGAATCAGAATAGTACGTGGCGTTGCCTACAGTCAGGAGCTGCAAGTTGTCCTTCCTTCGTCTAAGCCAGGAAACCTGCATGAGAACAAAGAATTTCATCAAATTTTTGTTTTTCGTAACATAGCTGAGCTTCTGCAAATTCCAGAGAAATCCAACATCATATTTTGTTATTCTTGGTGTGTGGCCACTGCATGGTATGGGATAATACATGTATTCTCACTCATAGAAGTAGAATCTGTACTTAGAAAATGACTGGATTTCGGATATGATAATAAAATATCTCCGTTATTATTATACGCAAAAAATTGCATATTCCCACTCTCGATCCGTCGCTATTTTACATTTCAGTATAAAATAAAGGATTAAAAATAAACTCTTTTTTGCAAGAAAATAAAGGCCACGAGTTCCACAATGAGTGAGGAGGCGAGTTTTCTATGCACAGCATCACAGTAAAAGTTTATTTTCTTCAAAAGTTATTCAAAGATGAACCTCACAAAGCAAAAATGTTCCCAACCAGCAGCATGTTTAATGCCGTCTTAAAACTGACAAGCAATCACTTTTAAAACAAAAGAGATGAACAAACATGATGATGCCATGTCTGAGCCTTGCGAGAGATAGACACTGTAGAATTTAGACGTTCCTCCTCCTCCTTTCTCGTCTTGAGTGGATTCAGGATTGGATCTGAAATAATAGAACGAGTGTGGAAAAAAGAAGAAAAAGAGATGAAGGAAGTGAATGTGGATGGAAAGAGAGCATAAAATGTAATTACTTGCTCGCCCATTTCAGCCAGAGTTAGTTCTTGTTCTCATAAAATTCTGGTGAAGTAGTAGGAATCAAGGGGAAAGGGGACATTAACGCTCTGTCATAATCAGAGATATTGGGCAATTAGCCTTTTCAAACTTTTTCAAATTATCCGTCCACAACCACATCCCAGACAAACTAACTGGCGAAAAGGGGGGAATGTTGACGACTCACGCGTTTTCGATGAAGTGGCTCATTAATGGCTACAAAGGTGCGAGGAGAAAGTCAGCCCGGAGAGAAAAAATGGTACGGGGCAAGGTAAAGTAAACGATTTTAGAAAAAATTAGAATTTTGGCAGCTGCGAACATGCAACGTGAAATAAAAATGTGCCACGAACAGGAACACTTACTTTTGTCCCTCGAATTTGAATTACCGTCACAAAAAGTTAGGGGAGAGACAATGACTATTGACATGCAAAATGATGATGGAATTGACTTCCAAAATGGAGGAGAATAACACACATTGGAAATCTCCTTGGCAGAGGTACGCTGAATATGAGGCGAGTAGAATGAAAAGGAAGAATCCCTTCGACACTTCAATTTCCCTGTTAATGGCATTTACTCGCATGCAACTCAAACCAGTCAGTTCATCCCTTTATTTTTTGGAAAGGGGGTTTCAGGAGAATTGAAATTAGAATTGCAAAAAATACAATTTCCTAAGACATGCAGTTGGGCATGGACTATACCTCCATTAATTTACTTGCTCCGATCTACTGTCTCGCCCTAAGGTGAACCTTGTCCCAGTTACTTTCAGTTGATTGGACTTAATTAGTTTTTTTAACCAAAGAAACACCCTTCAGAAAAGATCAGACTTGAGAGGTGGGTAGAAACCACGGGAAAAAATTCACTCACCCAATGATTTGTAGAATTTGGTAGTGATATGCATGTGCTTGTTACTGTTCTACAGATAATCCATTTTTTAACTATAACTGACAACTTTGGGTTGATTTAACTATGGTCAGCTACATAATAAGATAACTTGTTTAAATAATTTAACTTGTTGGAGTAGTAAAATAAATTTTTCAGTAGCAACGTTTTCATCTATGAGTGTACAAAGTACTAGTTGGTAATGCTAAATATTTTAAATTAGTAAGTACACATGGTATGATTTCTACTAAAAACATTGCAAAATGATGCATCATTAAGTCGTACATAAGTAATTAAAGTCAGACCAAAGTCTCGAACTAAATATTTATCAGCCAATGTATAGAAATTGCATGTGTTTGCCTATGTAGTTCATAAAGTCAAAACACAACCATGCCGAATTACAAACAAAGTATTATAATCAAATTATCTCGAGAAATAATGGGAGATAAAATCCTTAACAAATCCTTATTACATAACAAGTGGGAGGTTCATTTGGAAACCTTAGTTGATAAGCACATACATTGCATGTAACTGTTTCGCCTGAACCTTAAACAGCTTGAGACTCGTCTGCTTTCCTCTTCTCATTCTGACCAACAAGATTACTTTTGCACATTCGCCACATTTAAGCCGACGGGAGAGACTTTCCGACTCAAACAAAACCAGCAGCAGCAGCGGCAACACATTACCATTTGCTATTTTGCTACCAACATTTCGCCGTAGCAAAAACTCGACAACATGTTATCCGTTCCATTCGAGGAGGGCAGCAGACACGGGGAGAAGGAGAAAGGGTCTCAATAAAAGTAAATAAATATGTGCCACCCTAATGACCAACACCCCATTTGCGTCTCGTGGTCTTAAATCTTTCTTCATTGCTAGTCAACTTAAACTCATCGGCTGCCTGGGATGTAATATGGAGCAATATGGGTCATTTGGACAGAGCCTGGACAAAAAAAGATATTTTCTTCTCTAGATATGTGGGTTACCATTGCATTAGAATTGTGTTACAAGGGGCCACCCGTGTGCATTAGTGCAAGTACTACTTTTGCAATATTACACCGCCCCATTGATTCTCTGCCATTATTGCCAAACTCCT
Source organism: Folsomia candida (assembly GCF_002217175.1). Taxonomy (NCBI): domain Eukaryota; kingdom Metazoa; phylum Arthropoda; class Collembola; order Entomobryomorpha; family Isotomidae; genus Folsomia; species Folsomia candida. The sequence goes on along the minus strand of NW_019091193.1, from coordinate 18,957,540 downwards.
TCCGCCCTTCACTAAAACAAATGGACTACATTTATCATTAACAGCGATAGGCAATAATTTGATCATTTTCACTCAAGACGAGAAAGTCGGTGTACCCGAGGATAAAGATTACTTTTTGAGGAATTGCGAATTTCATGAAGAAGACCAAGTCTGCTACGAATTCTATAATAAACAAGGCCCCAAAAAAGGGAAATCTTAGTGAGGCTTGGTGCGACTACAACTAATAAATAAAATTAGATTGCAGAATTTTTGCATCACCGCTCTCAGTACCATTCTTTATTGGAAACATTAAGTAATCATTGCAATAAATGACTCCCCTCAAACATGCTTGTAATTTCATGAGAATAAGAATTAATAGGATATCCAGATTATAGGATTATCCAGAAAATATTAACATTAAATATTTGCAACTTTTGTAGCATATTTGCAACTTAAAGATTCGTAGTTCACAATTGTTACCCATTAAATTTATTCCTAGGTAATTTACCAAACTTCTCATTCACTGGTAAAAACGTCTTCTTAAAAGCCAAATTAATTCAATAAATGTAAAAATGCATGTGTATGCGAAACAAAATTTATATTGGATCCAGTAAGAACGGTACAGAGAGCGGTGATGCAAAAATTCTGCAATCTAATTTTATTTATTAGTTGTAGTCGCACCAAGCCTCACTAAGATTTCCCTTTTTTGGGGCCTTGTTTATTTAATACTTGTAATTGAGTTCTTTATATATTTAATAATAAGCACCACACATTCCTTAAATCTAGAGTTGATTAGAAGATTTATTGTCAACAACATTAATTCTTTGCGTCGCTGCAAAAATTCGAAGGTTTTCTAAATTTAATAATATCCAGAGTTCTTAACAGATTTTGATCATCCGGATCAGTTTGAATGTCATTTGTAAATTTCATAAGAATAATCGGTGCAAAATGTCATCAAAATCGGTTGAGAAATGACTGAGATATTGAATTATTTCTGTTAGTTTTTGGGGTGGGGTCAATGCACACGTAATTTGTGTTGCCAGGTATAAAGGTCACTAAAAACTTGCAATTTTTAGATTTCAAATTTGAATAACTTTCTGAGTTCCTAACGGATTTGGATAATTTTGGACTTAAAATAACCGGAATGACTTTGTCTTCAATGTTTTCAATAAGGGAACATGTTTGGATGACCCATTAATGAGCTATGAAAAGAAATGTTCAGTAAGGGGCAAATTTTCGCGTATTTTTGCCAATAACTCTCTTAAAAAACAAAAATTCCAAAAGGCGACTCGCACGTCGTTTTGAAATTATCTAAGAATGATCGGTACAAAATTTCATCCAAATCGGTTGAGAAATGACTGAGATATCGTCGGTGGTCACTTTTTTGAGGAGGGTCAACTGCATGCTTAGTAATTTTTGTGTTGCTATGTATTTGCCTCACTAAGAAAAAATGGAAGAGCTGTAGGAGCAAGGTCATGAAAAGTGACTGAGGTCCAAAACAAATGGTTTTTGCACATTTCATCCGGAAATCTATGAGTTTCTTCCACTGGGACTTGTGTGCAACGCAGCGGGGTTATCCGAATGAAGGATTACGCCCTGAGGAGTCAGGCAGGAGAGCAACTTGCACCCGACGCAAATCCTGGTAAACCACCCGACCCACACTTTGCTACTTTACTTACTTTCTCTCTCTGGGTATTATGCTTGCAGAAATTTGTTTGTGTGTTTATTCCTCTTTTCGCTTGTTGAGTGGATCACAACTTTGCGCTACGAACATGTTGGTCAAACATGTTGACGTGACGGAAAATGAATTATTTCGTGGTACACGTCTTGACACTTGGGTGGGTTAGGTCGTAGGAATAGTTTGTAGAAATTCTATATATCAACACATACAATCTTTGATATACATAATGGTTTAAGTCCCTTATTTCCACGACATTTTGATTTGTTCACTAAGAAGCAGTTAAAAACCAGAAGCGGAAAGAAATTAATCAGATCTGGGCGATCTGTTTCATACATAAATACAAGATTAATCAATACAACTATCAGCCAGGAAAAGCGTATCTGGTCAGAATGTCTCAATTTTCCCAATGATGATTTATGAATCCTATCCTCCTCCCACACCGGACATTAACATCCGGGAACAAATGAAAGAAGAAAACTCAGTGGGTCGGAATTCGAAGTTTGTTGATTTAGTTCTGCAGAATTGGTGGATTTGCGCCCCGAAATCCAATAAAACCAAGGAAAACTTGGTTTACTTATCAAAGCAAGTTGGTATTTTTGTGAAATAATAGAAGAGATAGATGCTACACATAAACTACCAGCCAGACGCGTGAGTTAAGTTGTCCAACCTTTGGCAATGTTGGCCTAATGGAGACTCAGACTCTAGTATTTCCAATTTGTTCAGCAGATATGGAGCACAATGGAGTTTTGGAACTAATGTGAAGTTGATTAGAATCTCCATTTCATGCCTAGAATTCATACACAGCCCATCTTCCTCCTCCTCTTCTCCATTAGATGTACTTGTGTACTGCAATATATGTGTCGTGTGTGGAGGTGGGACGTACAGAAAACCATATAAATGCTACCAGCAAATCCAATATTGAGACTCAAATCGAATTTGGAATGTGTGTCAGATCTGACACTCGGTGATTAGCTGGGGAGAAAGGTCACGAGAGAGTTTTGCCCAGCACACAACGAAAGCGCACACCAACACGTTCAGTAGTAAACGGTTTTGTTTTGCTCGTGTCGGTGTACGCTAGCTGCTCTCGCTTGTAAATAATGCTACGTTTTCAGTAATGTCCCAATTTGTGCAACATATCAGTTGTGGGCATTAGTGAAAATTAATTGGCTCCAGTGTGTTATACGTATCGTGGCCAAGTTATAGTAAATATTTCACAAGTAGAATGCACAAGTAGTCTGAAGTTTATGAATCTAGGTACTTAGATACGCAATTACACATGTCAGTTGTTATAACTTTAGGTTTAATTAAATTATGTCAAGAGCTAACAATGAAATGCTTGACACGTGCATAATTATGGCACTAGTTTAGTGCGACAGAACAGCAAATTGGAACACTGAAATGTATTTAGATTCCAAGTCTCATGCTGATATAATTATGTGTCAGCAATTGGATGAGATGCCGTTCGTGCAGGTAATTGCGTTGTCCGTATAACAGCAATGTTGAAAATGCTACTATTTTGAAGGAGCAATTTATAAAGACTTTCCAGCCCAGCATCATGTTATGTTTTGTGAGTGGAGTAATTGACAACTAAACAATTAAACACACTTCATCGTTTCACTAACGTCAATAGGAATCTGTGTTGTGTGTCATTCCCCTTTGTTTGTACGCCTTTCGTGGTGTGTGGTAGCGCGTATAAAAATAATGCCTTGAATTAAACAGCATTTCATACCCCTGTGCCCAGCAGGAAGTCCACCTCTCCCTCTCAAAGTATTCTGGAGCCCAAAATCCGAAAACGGGGACTTTCCCCTACCTTAAGCATCTTAAAAGTCTTGATCCCTTCTAGTCTTAATATGATGCAATCCATATTTAATGCAGCAACACAGCTGAAACTTTATGGTCTGTCGATTTGGTCCAATGAGTCCAAAGTGCGTATTAAGCACAAGTGGGAGCATTATGCAGGGGGTCCTCGGATCGTCTCCTCCTCGCCCACATAACTTTCACCGTTCCATCAAATATTAAATGAAACCATTCACAAGTCAACCCCACTTCCTCCGCACCAGGTTCTCTCCCCATTAGAAGCGTTGTGAGGAAAAGTGCATCAGTGCAGCGTAGCTTATGAGTGATGATGGGATCTTGAAAATAGTTTCCCTATTCTGCCTTGTTCAGCTGAGGATCAAGGAATCAATGAATTCAATTCAAGGGCTTAAGATCGAAATAGCTTTTAGCCTCATGGCCGGATTCCAATCTATATGAGTTGTGAATAGGGAAAAGTATAACGATACTTTGGTCCTCTTGCGTCGCATTTCTTGGTATGCATTTCTTCGCATGGTGGTCGTTCTGAGGCTGTTTGAGAGCGAGAGGATTATTGGCGAGAGTATTTTTGTGGTTGTGACTAGCATCGAAGTGAACCCCAACCTCTTTTTGGCCTATTCAGTTTCTTCCTGCCCTTTATATTCCGCCCACATAAACCAGCAATACACAGTCTCATTGTGTCTCAAACAGAGTCCGCTTAGGGTTTAATAACATCGAGAAAGGTTCAAAATGCTCGAGATACAATTTACTTTCACTTCCTTCCTTTTATCCTAGGCTTATTCCAAATGAAAATGAACAAATCCAGCCTTGTTTACTCACTCACTCACTCGCTAATACTCCAGCCGGCTAAATACATTTCTCGTCTTCTCATTGGCATTGGAGGTAAAGTTGGTGGTCCAGAATTCGGAAGAGAAAGTGCCGGCCAATAATAAAAAGCCAACTCTTTCTTCACTCATTCATGGGAGAACAATGGCCTCCGTTTCGTCTTCGTATCCCTGCCCTTTCTGTTTTTGAGCTGCCTCATTCCGACTGACTCGGGGAACTTGATAAAAATGTTAACACGGACATATACTAAAAGCAACACGTGTTGTTGACCAAAACATTAACGATATCAGAGATGTATGTATGTACGACGCCAAAATGACCAAAACTGGGTTTTGGTTGTTTGAAATTAAATAGATTAGTATCAGCTAGACAAACCTGAATTCATCGCACTCGAGGAAAGTGCCACTTGCGACTATTGAAGTAATGTCCATTTCGCCAAAGGGATTTCGGTCACTCGAGACTTTGTTTGATTTCATTTTGTGAATGGAAGTTTTCAATCCGTGAGTAAGTGAGTGTTGAGATTTATTCTGTATCCCATTCAGTCGCACAGCTCAGTCAGTTTCAAAAGTCGATTGGTGTACTATTGGTGTAAGTTGTTGGTCATACTACTACCAGTGCCAATCTATACGTATATCTGTTGCCTTGAGTTTCTGATATTTTCCGGTATGAAATATATGAGAATCGGGTCGTCCTATAGAAAAGCTCTAACGCATATACAACTAAATCGATCTATAACTGAATGATGGGCGAATGTGATACTTTTAGCCTGATGAGCATCGTGGCCTGATTTCGTCACATCACATCGTCACTTCAATTCGGTATCTTTGAGTTGGTTTTTGGCTTTCACTTTCACTACTTGTGTGATGTGGGACCAGCGAAGACCAAATGTGCAGCATGTAGCAGTAAATTTATACATGTAGCAGTAGTGAGAGTCTGCAAGACTATGACTATGACCAAAACTAACAAATGACTTCCTCCAATCGACCGAACTAGTCAAGTGGCTAGCGAGATAAATAAATTGGAGTATTACATTACACTATTGTACGGTGGACTGCAGTCTAGGTTCGAGACTGGAGTGTTTGTACATGGACATGTATATACTCACAGATCTACCCACCACCAAACCAACCTAATACGAATGACCAGTGGCAGATGATACGCAACAACAAATTGCATGAGTGGGGGTGTTGAGGATAGTGTTTGGATTGGGAGCAGAGAGTGTTGTGAGATGACTGATGATGAAGGAGAGAAAGTGACCAAAATCAACATTGGTGGTGTGAAAGTCCACTAATAAAGTAATGGCTCGCGGCTCGTGGTGGTGGTTGCATTCGTGGAGAAAAGTAGAATAATGGAGTAGAGAAGGACTACTGCTCGGACAGTGTTTTAGCCTGGTTGAATTGAGGGTGGGATCGAGGAGATACTCGTTGTTGGCGAAGTTCACATGATACGGGGTGAACAATCAATCATACTCTTGTTGGACCATGCCAATCGTTGGACCACCACCACCACTGAACTAATTATTATTTTGTTTGGGACAACAAACAAGCGGGCGATACATATATCTAATTTATAAGTGTCGTACCGTTCTTCCTTGGAGTAGAATAACAGCGCAGTCTAGAAGAACAGTCTGTCCGGCTCGAGCTGTGAGATGGACCGTGGTTTTGTTGGACTCGAAGTAAGGTCCTGTAATCCTTGTGGAAGAACTTGCTAAACTCATTGGAGGAGGATTTGGAGATTCCAGTTGAAATTCAAACTCATCTGCTGACCTCTTTACCTCTATAATTGTTTCCCTTGAGCTGAAGGATTTTCTATCTCGGAGAAAGTTGTTGTTGGAAGATTCGATCGATTTACCACTGCCACTACTACTACCGCTGCTCCCGTGTAGCAGTTTATGGTGCTCATGATGATGGCTTGACGTTTTTTGCATGGCGCTTGGCGTTTTTGTCGGTATTGACCCAAATGGTGGCAGTGATAGAGCTGTTGGTGGGGATACTAATGACTCGTGGTCGGGTTTATGAATGTTGATTCTCGCCTTCGTCGTCGTCGCCGTCGTCGTAGTCGCGGTGGTGGTGGAGTGGGGGGAATTTGGCAAAGTTGACGACCACGTGGGAGCTGGACTGATGGAAATGCTGATAGGGTCAATTTTCCCATCTTCCAGCCAAGTTTTATTGTCCTTGAGATTGGCCATCGACACCATTGAAGGGGTGACATGTTGTCCAGAGTGTTCTGAAAAGTAAGGAAAATGTGAACAAAGAGTTGATTCAACAGCCTCCTGTGGTGAAGTAACGGCTTACTCCATCCAAGAACAAAGCACTCTCAACTATGTCCACATACAATGCCTCATGTCTGTTAATGCGATAAACAGAGAGACAAGGAAAAAGTGGACGACTAGATTCCGCTTCTGGCTCAGATGGTGAAATGCTATTGGGTGCTTTTATTGTTATTGTGCATTTTTGTACGAATATAGCTGTGCTCAATATGCTCTGAATATTTTATCCATTATTGCAAATGACGGGACATTAAAGCACTATCCAGGATTGGGCAGGATTTCGTAGTTGCCAAATTCGTATACAGATACGAATGCTTTTTGCTATCTTGGTGCCGTCAGCAAACAAAAAATGACATAATCTCACTGATTGTTCCACATTATTAAATCTTTGGTATTGTGAGGAGAGGCTTATTTACATTTGGAGGATTGGTTTAGCAGATATGATATTCCTCCCTATTTCGTTTTTAAGAAGAAAAATTTGAGACAAATGTATTCCACGGAAAACTTGGGAAAATTTGAAATAAACAGGTAATAACACCACCATAAATATGATATTGTGGTTTCATTCGGTCGTTTCACCAGAGATAAATGCCCAAGGCAATGCTTTCACTTTCTCTTCCGGAATCTCTTTTATTATCCAGCATTACATCCTCTCTTCCACATCCCCGCAAACTTGCTGGCTAAAGTCCAAAGTGTGCAGAATGATTTTTTGGGGGTAATGCAAATTAAAACAACATAAACTTCACTTGCAGTCAAAAATGTATTGAAGGATCATTATGATGTGGGTTTGTTGTTTAAATATACTTTCCGCTTTATCGAACAGCTTAATTTCCTTCTCTTCGGTTTGTAATACGTTTTTATCTCGAATCAGGGCGTATGGATCCATCGCGTCTGTCTATCTGTCATCTGGATAACTCTTTTTCAGCTTATCCGAGTTGAAAGTTTGAGCACATATCTGTAGTATGGGTCAAAGTAGGTCAAGTTCGAAAATGAGGCCTGAATTGGGGCTGGTGGAGGTCATTATTATATTGGTGGCAGAGACTTTATAGCATGCGAAATGGTCCTGGAAAGCTGAAATTCTGCGAATCCAGTTTCTCCGTGCATGAACTTGTGAAGGGGTAAAGAATCACTTTGTTAAGGAATGTTATAAATCCCAAATCTTAAGTACCAGGAGCCTATCTATGCATGTCCAAAAAGCGTTAGTGTGGACATGAAACGAATAATTATAACAATTTCAACTGGGAACTGCCTTTGCTAAATTTATTTTACTTTCAAGTCTGAAGCAACCCTAATTTTAGGCATTTCATTTCCTCAAAAGTAAAATGGCAGAGAAAATCTCACAGTTCAAACGAAAGTTGAACAAACGAGAAGGGCATTTTAATGAATTATTTAGCCTGGTTCTGTTCTGGATCTGAGTGGACTGGTCGAGATTTTCTTCTGTGGAGTGATGATTAGCCATTGGTTAGTGAAGAAGCATTTCAAATTTAAAACAATATCATCAGCCGCAGAATAGGATGGAATGTCCAAGAGAAAGATTTCCATTGAAGATTTTCTACTCGACTCACTCATACTCAAACTCTATTTACTTTGCTCACTAACTTATCGTTGCTCTTCAAAATTCAAGTGCTTTTTCCACCCTTCCTTCCTTTAGATTACCTAATATTTGAGGCAACCAAGCTCAACGAAGGAGATTATATTTGCACTCGTGCTTAGGGCGGATCCGTATAACTCTTGCATTTCTATTCCGCCACACGACGAGGCTCCGAGAGAACTACGCACGGAGAAGAACACTTTTTGATGGTGGTGTTCAAGACAAGAGGAAGGGAGGAAGGACAGATCGGATATTATCTTAAATTGGATGGAAAGGACCCGACTTTGTGTATGTGGGCCTTTGAATTCTTCCAGTCCTTATCTCTCGATAAGTCAGTTTTCAAGAAAATGGAGTACAAGTTTTCCTCGACAACTTCCTAGAATAATGATCAGAGAACCTAAAGTTCACTTTTCCACCCTACCCAACGTGTTGCTAGTCTAAAACACGTAACTTCCGATTACGCAAAGAAAAATACAAAAATGGCACTGTGTCAACACCGGGGGCAGTTGTAGACATTGTAATTGATGCAATGTTTAACCTGCCATTCGTTGGGTTGTCATTAACCTTGGAAGAAATATCCACTCCGACGGACGTCATTCTAAATAAAATCGTCATTTCCTTTGAGGTTACATACTTAATTTAGATTTAATTAAAAAAATCTATTTAGATGTAGCACAACGAAAGTAAAAATGTGCTCAAACTTTGTAGGGCACCGATTTAATTAAAAATTGACACATAGACACAGAAAATGAATACTGTCCGTGTCCCCAATCCCCCGAAGAACAAAATTCTGCAAAACTGAGCACGTCACATGTACTTGGGCCTTCTCCAACACCACTGGAGAAAGTTGGGTGGGGAAAAGTTGTGCTCCCCAAATGAATTTCGCTAGGCTGAAAAGAATATTAAAAAGTGGGCAGGAGGATGTGGCAGAGGTATTAATTCCGGTGGAGAAAGCGGAGAAAAATTATGTCATGAATGGGAATCACAACCAACGGAGCCTTGCGAATAGAGGAATTACACGTTGCCAAGCTGGTGCTTTTTTCTGTACATAACACATTGCCTACTTTTGGAACAAAGCAGGTTACTCGGGGTGGAAAAAATCTTGTCAACATTCTTCAGGTCAATTCACAGGTTCTAATTTTTTTTGCTAAATACATGGATTACATTCCACAATTTATTTTTTCCATCTAAAAAATTCACTAAATACGTGTTAAGCATCCTGCTTTGTTTACGAACATTACACATCAGTCTCAATAGTTGGACTACCCCTTCCAAAAAAAACCTCTAGAATTTTGCAAGTTTCATTTTTATTGCGAATTCCGCCATCACATGCAGCCTTACTTATACACTTTTAGTTTAGTTTCGCCCAAGTGTTGAGTTTGAGTAAGATGGTATTGTGATGCAGCATCACGGTTGGGTCCCTAATGCTCAATATATTTCATCCCAAGCGAAAGGAAAGAATATTATTAAGCACCCCCTTGTTATTTTCCTGTCGCACTTTTATTATTTATACATTTAGATATTCTATTTCGTTGTGGAGAAAAGAGGAGGAGTGCGGACGGAGGTATGAAGAAACTCGCAACAGCCTCCGCGTGCCTTCCGCGTCCGAAAGTTAGCGTAGTAAAAGAAAGCTGGAGCGAATATGATGATGATTCTGCTGCTGCGGCTCTGTCTCTCACTCTCTCCTCCGCATCGATGATTCCAAGATTCGACACTTACGAATACAAAAGTTCCCATCTTGGCTCGTTACTTCCCTTATGCAACCAAATATTATGAATATATCCCACGCATTCGTCCCAACTTATTGGATTTGGTACCGGATTTTTGTTATGGAAGGCATTAGCATGTTCCCAGCAAGTCGCTCATGTTTGACTATACATACGTACGTACACAAACTTTTCCCCATTTATTATCCCCCTCTTTGGCTTGCCATCCTCATCATCGGTCGGCCCGCCGAAGGTTTGCAATAGTTATTTTGATATGCAGTAAAAATTTCCTTCTTAGAAAGACAAGCACGGTTTATAAATTAAGGGAGAGCCTAAAATCAGGTCGCCTATTGTATTTATGAAGGAACCAGGATAAAGATTTCGACCACCAGCTTTGTTTTATGATGGCAACTTGGTGCACCCGCTGATAGTAATTACCATAAGTAGTCCAAGTGAAACGACTTTGTAATTTTAATGGCAGAAAAACTTTGGTATTCAAATTTTGACTTTGTGAATATTTTTGTAATTCTACTACAATGTGTATTGCTACGTATATATGCGGTGTATATACACGTGCTCACTATTTAAGTCCAGATAAATACGTACATACACATATACAATTTGTACTTTGGGTTGAAGACGCACTAAGGTTGGTATGTAGAAGTGGGATCATTTGGAAACTTTCGATCCAATAGATTGAAATCTAGACGACTGGGTTTGGAGAGGAGGCAGTTTTATCTGCGGGACACAACACGAGCCGGTTTGTAGATGTTAATGCATGGCGACGTTATGTTACGATAAGATCTGTGCCAATCTAATCAATAGAGTAGCAAAGTCAGCCAAGCCAAACCGTTATATTGCAAGTCCCTTCGTATACTCTCATTCAGCCGACTTCTTGTTTGGTTTTTGATACGTTTCGTCCAACAACCATCGTCTTTTATAGTTAGGGTCCATTACTAAAATAATATTAAGTAATGTGATGAAGGGAAAGTAGGCGGTCGAGCAGAGTGAGTTGATACCTAATTCTGTAATGCAATATTATGAAAGTTTATGGGAGATTCCATATGGTGGTTATAATACAACTTTGGTCGGTTGGTTATCGATTTATTTGGCAAATCGGCCAAGAGAATAAAGTGGAAAAGCTATCTGATGTACAGCCGCCTTGACTCTTTTTGTCCAAAATCTAAAATATGGATAAGGACTGACAGCTTAGTTCAGGAAGGAAACGGCATGATCATGAAGAAGGCTTTGGCACATCTCCAGCCCCGTTCCAGCAGCTCATTCTGGATGAAATGTTGACCACGCTCGTAATGAGCCACAAATTAAGGACGCCTGACAACGCTCCTCAGAAGTTTTAAATGCCGGTCTAATTTTTCCTGCTCCCAGTTCATATTTTATGCCTACCTAACCACATCAAAGTTAGTCGTGCTCACAAAAAATATAGAAATGCAAATGCTACGTAGATTTGTCCTAGTGCGACTCGTCTATGACTATTAGTTTGACAAAGCATATTCCCGTGTTCCATCCTTTGATAGCCAGCAGAAGAGCAGCCTCGAAAAGAAAGGAGGAAAACAAATCATATAAACCAGTCTAAAACTTTCACCTCCAGACGCATCTTCCAGCTACTCGTTTTTTAGCTAATTTATGAAAATCCTAATTCAACTTGGATTTGGGCCAGAGATTTGGGAGTAGACGAAGTGAAGCAGAGGTGAACTTAGCACAAACCTCTTTTACGTGGTTGAAAAAAAACTGGTTTGGGCAGCCAGATTCCCTTTGGAGAATAATATGCCGACTTTGAGAGGAGAAAGAAACACCTTCCTTCCGTAAAATATGTATGGCTCATTGAGCAGAATAGGTTTGATACGATCTAACGCCAACACACTTACCTTATTTTTGGTGTCGCAAAACTTTGTAAAAATGGTAATAGATATTTTCTATCGATTCGCCTTACCGAAACTCGAGTTAAATTTTTAGCCCGAGTCAGGGCTTATGGAACCGTCATGTCCGTCCGTCTGTCTGTCTGTCCGTCTGTCTGTCCGGCACGATAGAGCCAAAACGGCTGAACCGATTGACTTGAAATTTTTACTATGTCCATATTTGACAAAGTTAGGAAACGAGTTCGAAGATGGGCGAAATCGGTCAAGTGGTTGACCGGTGGGGGTCATCGGAGTAGGTGGGGTATTATGCACCAAAATTTCAAAATTGTCGTAGAAAGCTGAAATTTGGTACAGAGGTTGCTAATGGCTCCTAATAGAAAAAAATAACTTCAGGTTGGAAAAATTTTCATCTTGAGATACCCTAGGGGGTGACCCATACGGATTTTTCAAAATTTAAAATTCAAGCTGAAATTTGGTACACGGGTTGTGTGTAGGTCTTAATGGAAGAATATGAAATGAAATTGGTAAAATTTTTATCTGGAGCGACCCTATGGGGTGACCCATACCGATATAGAAAGTGGTTTAAAAAGATGAAATCCAACACGGTGATACCGTGTTGGCTTCGCATGAAATAATATGAAGTTCAAAGTTTGCAAAATGCAACCAGAGTGATCCTGGGGGATCCATACCGTTTTAAAAAGTTGTTATTTTCGTCTGAAATTTGGTATGAAGACCAAAAACCACTTCTGGACTATATGCAGCTTTAGTATGTAGGTCAATTGAGATAAGAATTTAGAAGAGGACTCGGACGTATCGAGTCACGGACTCTGTCCCTGACTCGGGCTATATGGAGTCTGCACTGTAGGTTTTTAAGAATTTTTCTATAACTGTTGGATCTATTAAGGAAAAAGACGCACGAATTATTTTCTCATTCGACACCCACTCGACCAAATCATAATCTTCTATGTACAGTCTATATTCTACATAAATATGTCGGATAACAGTATATGTACGTTTGTTATAGTATGTTTTTGGAAACAAGGTTTACTCGCACCTTGCATGCATACTCTTATCAAAGGTGCTTCCCTATTTTTTACGCTTAAAGCTCAGGAAAGTTGCACAATCTTGGAGGTGAATGTTGGAGAAAGGAGCAGACACATAAAATTGAGTTGAGTTGGCCTAAGCCCTCTCCTGTGGTTAGGTTGTCAATGGAACAAGTAATCAAGTTGTCCCATGTTATCCTCCTTCTACAAAATTATGGGTCCATGTATGTTCAGATGTCCACGCAATATGAAACTAAAGGTATATGTAAGGAAACACGATTTTTTTCACTACATTCCCAAAGTTTGGGTGTGTTTATCATCAAAATGTTTTGGGTCATATTTTCTGATAATTCAAATATATTAGCTGTGGTATATTTGTTGAACTCGGGTGAATTTAATTTTTGGCGTATATTTTTAAATTCTACCAGAAGAGGAGCAAATTATAGCAAAGTAAATGTCAACAGCACTGAAGATACGGGAGATTTCCAATCGTGAGCGGAGTGCATCAACTAATGTACACACTAATTTAAGAAGGCATGTCAGAGGAGAAAGCTGCAGAGAGTTGAGTACCAGACGTTTATTCTTTGGGCAATTGACGGACGGAAGATATGCGAGAGGTTTGTTGACGCGGATGGACCTCCCTGGCTGAAGATGATTGATGATATTTTTCCTTGCTTTCCCAGCCCATGCAGTTTGTGAAGGACAGGTCGCTCCTTATGCCATGCGGACGTCAATCTTTCTCAAATGAATGCAGGCTAAAGATGTGTCCTCAGCGGGATTCAGTACACTTCTTGCTTCGTATTTAGTTTAGTAGTCCACCGGTTTACGGCAAAGGGATTTCTTATCACATTATGACCGCGTTTAAAAATTCGCACCACCATCGGAAACCACAAATTATAGATATTTTCCCAAACCAAGGAAAATGTGATTTATATGAAATATAAAAATATGCCTAAAATTTTTGCAATTTGATTCAATTTTGCAAGGATAAAGACAACCTACTCACAACGTCAGTCATGGTTAATCAAACATGCATTTCAAACAAGTCGAACCCATTAAATTTGACACTGACGATTTAACTTCATGAAAAAAAGCTTCAAAAAAAGTTTAAATGCCGAAAAGTTTTGGTAATAATATTCAATTCAGACGTCAGAAAGTAGTATTAAAAGTCGAGTTATAAGGAAGGAGATTATTTGCAGAAAACATTTTGTCGTTTTCAAACTGGGCCTGTCAAATGAAATCTGTCCTCTCTGGAAGAAAGAATGCAAGTTTCTGTGTCGCCAAAAGAGAGGAAGTTGAAAGTTTGGTCAAATTCAATAACCCGGAGCCAAAAGTCCTACTTCTGTTTTAATCGAATGCACGACCTGGAGGAATAATGCAAAGTCAACATTGACTTTTGGATGAGGACAATGCTGAGCCGCCGCCTCCTCCTCGCATAGAGAAAAAGACAATGCGGAATTTTCTGCTAAATCGTATTTTTAGGAGGGATGAATAGAACCGGGTTTGAAAAATCTAGCGAAGGTCGGGCTGAGTCAGACAATGTTAATACAGTTGGACATTATTTTGTTATTTGCAAATCAAGGGCAAATTGCATTACATAACCTCCAACGTTTGGAGGTTATGCAATTCAATTTTATGCTAAATTTCAGCATCTCAACTGATTTAATATTTTTTTATTTAGATTGCAATTTGCAGTCGTGATACCGGAGTAAGTACACATATGTATTACTCCTGTATGTACGATAACAACAACAACAAATATTGATCACCTTTGTCCAGGATTCGAGATAGCAACATTCCCTTAGGAGACCAGTCTCTCTTGCAACTTTTTTTTACTATTTCTGCAACTCTGCAAAAGCCCAAGTTAGTTTGCTCTTATTGAGAAGTTTATTCTCAGATCATATCACACTGTAAAGTACATTGTTATATCATTTCCAAGAAAGACGATCCAAGATTTGGCTGTCTTGTGCCATTTAATGGTTATCAACCCAACCAAATAATGCTGGGTCTTGTCGACTACTTTTGCGGATGTCACTTCCACACAAACAACAAGCTACGTATAGTCATCTATGTACAAAGACATAGACACCAGCGAAAGGAACTCCAGGAGAATCAGAAAACCAAAAATCTTGTGTGCCAGCCAGCGTGTTATAGTATTTTTATATCCCGTCTGACAATTGCCCTTTTCATCCCTCGCTGTCTCTCTTGTGTTATTTTGCTCCAGTTTCAGTACGATCCGTTTATTTTTATTTTGACAACGTTTTCAGACACTTTCTTTTCCTCGGGGTTTTTCTACTTTTCCTCCTGCTTCTGAAAGGTCTTGGGAATTGTAAATGAGGCTTTTTTCGAATTGTTGCTTTTGCCATGAGAAATAAATAAATAAATTCTCAGAGAATCATACATGTACGCTCATAGATAAGAAAAAGACACGGAGGAACGAAGACCGTGAGATGAGGTGCCAGTCAGAAAGCACCTTTTCCTTCCCTTGCCCATCTCTGGTGGTTGCTCTTATCCCTGTCCCTCAGAAAAAGTGCGACGAATGCTGAGACTGCTTTCTTTAAATCTTTGTCAGTGCAGCGTTTAAACCGACCAGCCAGCAGTTTCTGCACACATGCATAATTCATTAGTCCATTGAGCTAGATTATTGGCGATGGTCATCACGGTATCTGTTGCCCATGCCATTGCATATATTGCATGTGTGCATACCCTATCTATTAGTCCCTTTACTTTTCATTGAAGGTGACATGGAGGTAATTTAATTGAATTGAAGAGACGATGTATCAGTTCAATGCAGTTTATAACCAGTGAACTTAATGTTTTATTTCAAGATAAATAATTGAGCAGGATTACTTAAGGTAAAGAACTCTACTCAACAGATAAAAAACCCACAAAAGACAGATTCTGTGGCCATGTGTGCTACTCAGGACGCACATTTTTCTGAATGCAGTTTTCTTGTCCAGAATCTTGTTCATTTGTCCTTTGAGCTTATTTGGGTAATGTTCAGGGATTCCCAGTATCCACCCGGGTTGAGATTGCACATATGAACATTTTGTTCCAACTCTCATGCTGCCGACATTCACATATTTTATGTTATAACGATGCTGCTCTCCTTCAATTTCCTGACAGGTTCGCATTTATTTTCCCTTCCACACAAAATTTCATCACTTTCTCTCTTCGAGCATATGCACGTATCCCAAACTAACGTTCAATCTCGTGCAACCAAACGAGTGAAAGGAACAAAATACAGTTATTTATTTGTACATGTACATATGTACGGAACACGAAATTTAAGATCTGATATGTATATCTAACAATGCACATATGAGTGTGTATGCATGTAATTTTTCTTGAATCAACTGACTTTATCATCATAAAGGTGCATTGACTCGAAAATACTTTTCATTGAAGCATAAACTATAAATATATCTGACTGTTAAGGAAAGGCGAGACTATGCAGATAAGAATTTTTTGAAGTATTTACAATGGAGAATTATCATTAATTTAAACGTATTAGCATAATGAAGCATAGTTCGTCAATTCTAAAAACACGACATATATTGTCAAGTTGTGCTACGTACTTTAACAAACTTATTATTAGTCAAATCTGTTTAAACAATTCACAAATCTGCGAACATTTTTCACCCCTTTAAGAAAACATAAAACTATAAATTCGAATTTTACTGTGGATAGTACACATTCTACGAAGCTTACAAATAATTAATTACGTTGTTAACTAACACGAATCATTAATGTATAGCAATATCAGAAGGTATAGCTTGTTGCATCTCATGTGTGAAATTTAAAAACAAATCGAGTTAGAATGACATTTAAAATGCACAAGCTTGGAATATCTTTCGGATTGCCACTAGTATAATATTCGTATTAAAATTAGAAAGTTTACTCTACTATTAAAATAAGCAATAGAAGGGGAACAAATGGCAGTCCTAATACGTATTTAGATTGCTTGAATGTAGTCGGTAACTAGAAGTGAAAAGCAGAAACGTGGTAAATTTTCCAACACCACACTAAACTCTTTTACGGTGCAAAAATTGTTTTTGAAATGGGTGAAGTGTAACTACCAAGCTACTCGCCTACAGTTGATGCGGTACAAAAAGTTAAAACTGAAACTATTTAGGAAGTTCGTTAATAGTTTAGCTCTGGCATAAATATTTCCAACGCCCCCTTTCTCCAGAAATTGGTGAAAACATTACAAAAGCTGGAGATGCTGGTTTGGAAAAATGTAAGTGCAGTTGTCGTAATCGTGAGCGTTATCCTTGGGTTAAATTTATTGGAACTTTTAACTACTGGCAGATGATTAATGAGGCAATCAAGGTTTAATGCAGTTGGAAAGTTTTATGGCTTGCTCAGAAACCTGACCTATCTTATGTATCCACATGGATAGCTGACAGGAAGTTATACATAGTAATAAATCCCGTCAGTAAAAGACATGGCAGTTTCAGAAATGAGCCCGAAACGACTTGAAAGGGTAGCCAATAGTTGACCATCAAGTAACTGCAGATTTCACGTTCACATTTCCACCTTCAACTGCTCACATCCCTAACACCGAAAGAAATGGATAAACTTTAAGCATGATTTAACCCAGCAGGAATTTAATAAGACAAAGACGAATGTTTCACTCAGACGCTTCTTCGTACTATAGTAAATTGTAATTGAACACACGGAATGGAACTAATAGGACTAACCCATCACCACAGAATGCAACTTAAACCTGGTCTACTTATGCAGTTATAACCTAAAACCGTGGATTTAAGCAATGCAACGGACGTTTCCACGATAGTTGGTCCGATCTCGTCTTCAGCCTTTCCGTTTCTCTGTTTTAAATACTATTAGCGAACTTATTACCCAAAGTGAGAGATTGCTTACTTGAAAATATTAGAGTGCAAGTTTTCCATAGTTTTTTTTCGGATATCAGTGTGACGCTGCAAGGTACTGCCTACATATTTATGTGCACTATTATTTTTATTATGTTCTGTTCCTAGCATCTACTAGAAGTTCTAGTCTAGAACTATTGCCAGTACATGCATAAATACATTATGTATTTACTCAATGCGTGTAATCTAAAAATATAACGACGAAACTGACGACAGACTTTTATATAAAATTGGCAAATTTTTGTAATAAAGTCTCTTTAATAGCTAAAAAGTTAGTTGCGCTTGTATGAATAGGTGTTCCCTTCTTTAAGAGAAATGCATACGGTATATGAATGAGCGCATATACGGCCAATAATGAATTTAAAGAGTACGAGCTCGGCTGGAGGGAGAGTATTACGGCCATTATGGAATTATGGTATAAGGAAGAATAGGTTGTACTTGAAACCGGTTTGAATATCACCTGGGGATTTGCCCATGAGCTGAACCATCCTCGAAAATTGGGCCATTCTTCCAGTGCGGAAGGGCGAGTGAGTTTCACTAAACTATCGAAAGAAAGTGAGGCAAGACTGGCAAAAATTCAAAGGTTTTTCTCCTTTCCCACCGTTCTTCCCTTCCTATTGAATCTGCATTTTTGAAAGGTTTTAGCATCCATGCTTATTCTAAGTGTGGATACATTTTGCAAATTGGCATTTATCTTTAACCCCTGGGCCTTCGCATTTGCATCCATCACTGCTTTCCTCGGCTCCGTCTTCATCCACGTTGCCTGACTGAGGAGCGCTTTTACTGCCCGATATAGATTTTATGCGCACACTTTCCTTACAGAATAACTGAATACGCAGTACAATTTTCTTTCCTTTGGCTCTCGAGCAGGTGAACTTGATTTTCAAAAAATCCAACCAAGAAATCCGAGTTGGAAAGTATTCCCTCTATAATAATTACTTACCAGGCACGATATGTATT
Source organism: Folsomia candida (assembly GCF_002217175.1). Classification (NCBI taxonomy): domain Eukaryota; kingdom Metazoa; phylum Arthropoda; class Collembola; order Entomobryomorpha; family Isotomidae; genus Folsomia; species Folsomia candida. Next base: position 18,938,905 of record NW_019091193.1, on the reverse strand, counting down.
TTAAATTTTTTATGAGTATCATGGGCGTAGTTCTCGCAGAGAAATATAAAATACACAAAATTCGTGTTTAATTTTGTTCGATCATGTCAGGCTGACCTACTGATATTCCAGCCATGCATGTACATACAGTATACGCACACATGTACCACATCATTTCTTGCAACGAATACTATAAAGATTTTGAGAAACAACTAGCACAAAAAATGTAATTTTATTACGTTTTCTTATGATAAGGAAGCGGCAAAGTATGAAGATCAGTATTTATTTACAAGAGGTTTACTAACCATCGTCATTCACTCCGCCGTGGAAACTCGTATCATTACCACAGCCGACCAAACGAGGTGGAACAAGGTGGTGCAACCAAAGTGATTTTCTACCTGGACAAACCCTTTCACTTCCACTTGAGAATCCAATAAGTATCCTCCTAGTTCCTCCCGAGGGACGCAACACTTTTTCACCCTCTGCCTACTTTCCACATAAAACTTTCACTCCCATCCACCAGGAAACCCCAACAACAGATTCTCATCCTTTGCTTGAGAAAAACAGTCTGGAGGAGCAGGACGGCAGAATAAGATGCATGCATACATGGTTCCGTCATTACATTCCACCATTCCGTACCCAGAAAGAAACTCAAGCAAAGATACATTCAATGCTACTTAGCACAAGTCGGAGGAAAAGTTTTGTTACATTTTAAGTTTACACAAAAGTAGTGGCTTCCTCCAAGTAAACCAAAAACCTGAGCAGAATAATGGGAAAACACAAAGAGGAAAAGATCATTTAGCAAACTTTGTGGTCGTTGTGCATTGTTGCCAGTTTTAATGAAAGGGTGGTGAGAATCCATAATAAATACCTAATTTTCTACAGCTCAGAATGCTTAATAAATCCAGCACCGAATTTGGCATAAATGAAATGGCCACTATAAGCATCCGTAGTTAAATAAATATGGATAAATAAATATGCATATGTACATATTTTTGTGCTTTTGCATGGTAATTTGCCAATTAAAATTATCATGGCGTATAGTTTTTACTTTTACTCACCTAAAGGACTGACATTGATGTTTGTGACGGCCAGGAGAAGGAAAAATCCGATTCCCGTGAAAGTGATGATGGTTCTCATCGTATTTTCAGGTTACACGGTTGTGTGCCTTCTGGTTTTCATCAATCATTAGAAAGGTTCGAGTTGGCAAATCTGGGACAAAAAATGGTCATTATATTATGATGACGATACATTATCAACTATTTATAATCGATATTTGTCTCAGTTTCTCAAGCTCTGCAAAGTTGTATGTAACCAATCAATACGAGTACACAATTCCAAATGTAGTTGTTCTGTTGACAATTTTTTTAGTCAATTATTCTTTCAATAAAGGTGTGAACAGGTCTTCATATTACCCAAAAATACTTCTAATTCCCCCCCCCCAAAAAAAAAGTACAGTCATTGTGCAGTCCTCTAAAAGTGAGCTGCTCGTGAGAGGATTATTATTTCTCTATTATTTTGTTGCATATATCTGCACGAAATGATGGTTGATTTTGAATATTACTTTGTGTGTGCGGTAACCCTGTAGTACAAAATAAACTCATCTGTAATTTTACTATACATACTTTATTACCATCATGATCATTGATCGCTGTTTGCAAAATAAATGTGTAATACTAAAAATGCCCACATCGAAATTTGATGACAAAATTGTGTAATCACATAATCATCCCCATTCAGGTAGTACGCAGATACATATTTCGTACAAATTGCATACGTTGATGGACTATTCGTTTGTGACATTCATTTGTGACAAGCCAAACAGCGGATTTGAAAATTGGACGAGGCAGAAAATGACATGAATTGATGGATGATTTGTGTGTCCAATTCAAACATATAAATTACGATATAATCATTGAGGCCAAAAGTGAAGGCTGAACTAAAAATTTGGTTGAGATGATGGCACATTTGTACCTATCAATCATTTAGTGTCATTCAATTTTCTTCGCTTTTTGAGACGGTGTGTCGCAACCTTGCCTTTCTTCGCAGAGATAGTAATCACACGCATAATAAGATACACTAGTATGAAAATTGAGTGGATTAAAATTTAACTTTCTCCAGCACCACTCACTCGTCCAAAGGTGCATCAGGGGGAGAGCACGCACAACAACCATGCCATAATCATGGCGTAAAGTGCAACGGGGGAAAATTTAATCATTCACATGGAAGAGCTATTAATCAATCAACAGTCTGACAGTCTCTTTTCCACCCAATCTCCCAACATTATTAGCCTCACGCGTTCTCATTTCCTCCTCAACTCCACCACTGCTAACTTCGTTAGAGGACTACACAGAAGGAGTTAATACACCTACATAATCGCATGCAAAAATGAAAAATTCTTTGGTGAAAGTGAGAGGGGAACGAGAAAAACCGTGTGTGCGTCCCTCGACCAACTTTTCACTCCCTCCGGCACATGGCTAACTTATTCAAATTCCATTTCCACTTGTTAAACTACAACTTTCCAGCTTATTTCATTCTCCGAGCTAAGAAGTTTAGGTGAACTCCAAGTCAAGTGTTAAAAGTCAGGTCAAAGATCTAATTGTTATTAATTATTTCCGCTCCGTTCTGCTAAAACTAACGGATTTATACAAAAAATTTCTACTCTACTTTCTGACTGATATTTCTGATGGTTTTTTCATTTACTTTCATTTACGCATGATTTAATCTTTGATTTAATTTTCTCCAGACCCAGATTTGGTGAACTCTTGCCATGTTATGACAATCCACGTGCACCAGAACTACCATTATACAAATATCTTGATTTTGTATACAAGAAATTTTGCACACGATATTCGTGAAATCATTTTTTCCTGAGGAACTGAAATTGCAGGCAAGTGAAAAATCAGAAGCGACAGGTATCGAAGACAATGTTTTTATGTTTCTCAAAATTTACAAACTCCAATGAATCACAATCATGAAATGAAAGCACTAACAAATATACAATTGCATAACTTAAATGCAAATGCACTGATAAGTTCGGTTACACCATGTTTCACGTTTCGAAGGATGTCACATGAGACAAAAAGAAAGACGAGGTTCCCGAGTATTCGGAAACACATTATTCACAGCACAAGAGGATATCGAATATTTATGAACTCATTACAACCATCTGATAGAAGTGCAGCATCTCTAAATTGCATGGGCGTCCCTTGTACACGGTCCGATCACGCATGGGGTACACACAGAAGTCGCCTGTGGTACATCCACGTTTGCTCTTGTGCGGTGGTGAAAGTCTGAGGGGAGAAGAATAGTTGTCTCCTGTCATCCATGGCTGGGCACTGGGAAAAAGGGAATGTGCTTTATGTCCTCGTTCCATTGATTTATTTCTACTTTCCGTTTCCGTCCACATAGAAATGGTTGCATACACCGTATTTGTCACATGCACGCGGAGGACGGTAGCAGAGGCATATGCATGAATGGGAGAAATACTTAGTAAGAAGCCGTAAAACTTCGCCAAGTTGTGTGCGGTCTTTCCACTTTGGTTACACAAATATTTCTATATCTGTCACTGACGCACAATAATGTTTCATAATGTTGTTTGTAATTCATTGTCATGATTTGTAATTCTGACGTTTAACAAGAAGGGGTTTCAGAAGATTTTAGAAAGTAGCAAAGACTTGCAGCCATAAACTATGGAAATCCGAGTTTATGATACAGTCGTCCCTCGTGACATATCTCCAAAATCCAATGAAGTTGGAGAAATTATAATTAACAAAGGATAACATCTGGTTGTACTTTATACATCCTTTATTGTTTTGATGCAGTTTTCAGGACTATTTAGCTTCCCATGTAATTTTTCTAGGCAATAGGTTATGCAAGTTGAAATCTCGAAAAATTAGGAAAAAATTAAATTTTAAAGTACGAAAATTTGCATGATTCTCATGAGCAAAATTTAAATAGCATAGACAGACGAGAGTTTGATGATTAGTAATTGTGATTTATAATTATTTTTTCTATTTTCCTATTTTTTCTATGAACTTGCATATATACTCTGTTACAGAAAAATTGCATGCTAAGTAAAATAAGCTCGATAGCTTTACGTTAATTATTTTAATTACAGGTAAAAAGAAAAACAAATCTATTCCGACGGAATTTTGAGAGTTTCGATTTAAAATTACGTCACAAAAGATTGCTGAGATGTTGCATAAAGAGATAAATTTAAATCGTGCAACACTTTAATCCTGTAGACTTACTTCATATATTTATACAGACATTTCTTATAAAGAAATTCCTATGATTTTTAATTATCTAAAAGAATTTGAAGCTAATAATGTTTTTCTTCTTTTAGTTAGATAAAGATCACGAAACCAAAAAATAACATCTTAACAAACCAAAGTTTATTGAGGCTTGTTGCTTATGTAACGTAATCTAAAATAAGTCAACCTCTAGTTGGCTTTTGCAGATAAACTTTTTAGCCTAGAAGTCACCTCAGTAGACATGAAACAGATCGAGGTCAATAGGTGAGTCCAGGACGAGAGTTGCACGGTCAACAGCAGCCGAGGCCAGACCGGATCAAAGAATTGTTTCCACGTCCAACTTTGGTGCCACTAAACTGCTATCCCAGAAAGGAAAGCCGTCGGCCAGGAGCGAAATACGATGATTGGAGGAGAAAGAGGAAGGGACAGGAAACATTTTGGGACGAAGAGTTTGAAAGTGAAAGAAATATTGAAGGCAGGTCCTATTCAGTAACCGCAGAAGAATAACTCGAGACTTGTCCTTTTCTCCTTCTTTCCAGAACAGGCAACTCACCATCGACTTTTCGAACATCGCACTTTCCATCTCTTTCATCACGCGAACAATCAAAACGAAAGAACTAAACTACAAAGAACAGTGATACCGGCGGACTTATCGGTTCATCAAATACTATACTTGCTTATTAAATGTATAAACTGGCTGTCGTGCGTCGTGCCATACTCTGCAACAATTAACTTTGACTAAATTATAGGTGTGTTTGGGTACAAATAAGACAGATCGACAGAACAGTAAATAAATAAAAAGTCCCATTGTTTATAAATATGTAAAAATGATTTGCATTGAGATTTGTCAGTGATAAATTTCTAAATTGTGACAGAATGCCAAGTTGCTAGCACTGCTCTTTCCCACTCGCTCTTAAATAGTATATGAGCATACGTAACTGGATTCAATTTCAAATAAAACGCCTTCGCAAAGATGTTTCCTCCACTTTTACGAGTTCTGTGCCTGTTAAGCAATTTTTGCTTACGTCATTAAACACAATTTTAAGTTAGTCAATGTCTCACACTCTTTGAGCATGAATGTTACTTTCATACTTATTGTTAACTACCTCACACTACTTTCCAGTTGGTGGAGAAAACTGGGTTATTTACAACGATTGTTATGCGTATCTCTAGTACATAATAAAGTGTCTGCCTCTTCCAATCGTAGTTAACGTGACGTCAAATCCAATCCCAGTCCCACATTGAACTGCAAAATCGAAAATGCACATTGCTGAATATAAAGGTATCAGTGATTCGAACGAAAAAAAATCATTCTCTCGATTTTTTTGTAGTAACGGCTGAAAAAACACTATTGTGGTCGGATATACAATGAAACACATTGTTTGTTCGTGGGATGGATATTCAACAAGGTTTTCGAAAGTGGTGGTGGCACAAATATCTTTTTTGAAATTGCAACATTTGAAACGAACTGGAGCTGGATGAATGAATGCATGAAGCTCTTTCTGACGATTACGAGGAGAGGAAATGAGGGAAAGAAAGGGCGGTTGGGAAGGAACTTTGAGGAGTGTGTGTGAGTGAGTGGGTTCCTAGTTTATGAGGAATTCTAGCATATCAGCCATAACACTCTATCTCATAGTCGTTTCACTTTTCACTTTCACGAATAACTTTTCGCACGAAGGGAAGGAGACCATTACACATATCTCTTCGCTAACTGACTCAAACTGTCTGCTCCATTTTCACGGGAGGTCCTCTCCTCAGACCAACTTTCGCTTTCACCTCAAAAACTATGGACAAAATGAGCTCACGCGGAATTGCAAAACGGAGGCCTTCCTCCGCAGTGAAACTAAAGAGCAGGCTGACCAATTTTAGTGAGATTGCCAATTTCCAATGACACTGCACAGTTAATCTCCGTTCAAAAAAAACAATGAGGTTGTGACGCTGAGAACGATTTGCGCCGAAGTGAAACGATATTTTGACAATGAAGCAAATATGATTTGATAATTCAAATTAACTGAGGAGTAAGTAGGTTGGTAGGGAACATTGTCAGACGATCGACAGAGTAAATAGTTGGCATAATTGCTATATTTGTGGTACGTTGGGGCAGGACACTCTGCTAATGACTATAATTAAGAGCAGTGCGAAGTGAACGAGGTGGAAAGTAATGACACTGTGTGTTGTAAAATGTTGGAGGGAATAAAGTGGCGGAGGTCGAGAAAGTTGGCGAGGGAAGGAAGGTGAAGGAAATACGTGGTGATGAGTGGTTTACCTCATCCTCGACTCCTTCTCTGTCATAAATTATGAATCTTCACCAATCTTCACGAGAATAAATATGGGCAATAATATAGTCTACACACTCACTACAATGACTTTGCATACAAGTACGTATTTAAAGAACAGCAAGAACTTATGATTTCAGAAACGACAATAAGAAGCAATTTAGCAGTCGCATACATGGAAAGTGGTTTAAAATGATATATGTACCTATTTATACCCGTAGCTAAAAATCATTCTATAGTAATTTGGAATGAGCTAGAAATTTCATTGTGCAATCCTTCAGTGAAATCTAATTACTACTCGCACACTACAAACACACACTCGCATTCTGCGTCACAGAACATTTTGCGCTTATATAAATATGTACGAGTTGGTTTGACGTGTAATAATTTATTATCTGGCCAATAATGTATCAAAATCCAATTTTGCTTTACATTATTGGAGAACACATGTGATTGATTAATGTGCAATATGCATCATTACATAGCAATATCAAATACCCTTGTCCAACATTCTTATACATTGAAGGCAATTATTCTCAACGTCCTTGCGAACTTTTGCAGTGATTTATGTGATGCTTATTCCAAGCAATTCTCTAAGACAATAGTCGAACGCTTAGATTTGATTCCAGTTCAAATCTTACTTAGGCAAAATGAGATAAATGAGAATTGTATTGCTTTGTTTTTGGCGAGAGGAAGTCGGTTTTGGTGTCAGTTTGGTTGTTTGTTGTTGTGGTGGATCGAAATAAAATATATCAAACGAGGATGAGGTTCAATGGTTCAATCTCTGCCATTAATTACACGAGAACCATCCAATCAAGCCGTAATCAAAGTGACATTTTGTTGCCTTGTCCAAATCTCTGGAAACTCTTTAAATAAGCCAAACGAACCAACAAATGATCACACAACGCAATTACCCATGTACCTATTTACAACTATATTCCTCCGACAAATCAGAAAATTCAGCTAGAAATATTGTTTGTTTGCTTCGCATATTGAGCTGGAAAACATGATTTGAAATGATGAAAATGTATCTATAAGAATGTTTCATAGTTATATTCGTATGTAGTTGTAGTAAGTATTCTCCAAATCTGTGGTAGTTGTGCATTCCACAGCCAAAATTAACAATTTAGGATTTCATTTACTAATACACGGACAAAACGACGTGAATTGTAAACAATTCCAGAAATAGAAAAGTAATCAATTATAACTAAAGAGCGCAAGTCGTTGCAGACCAGAAATGAGAAATCAGACTGGAAATAAGGAGCTCCTTTTCCCTCTCACATCACACCGAAAGCATCTTGTGTTTCCAATTCAGTAGAAAATGTAACTTTAAGCAATTCAAAATCAACAATACGCAGCAAAAGGGATACCACGACGTCAATTCCTCAAGAGTCAGTTACTTACTGTAGATAAAATATCCCAGAAATCAAAACCAAAGCCACCAAATCACTTTCTCCTCACTAGTTTCTCTTCCTTGAACTTTCTATTTAGTTCAGTCATCGGACCAGAGATAAAATGGGAGTTTGGTGGCACACAGAGACACCACAAGAGAAAGAACAAGATGGATCGCTCTCTGAACGTCTCACCAAGTATTTTATACAACAACATAAAATCCAACTCACAACAATTCGAACTTGAGGAGATCCGGAAGACAATATATTTCTCAACAGAGAATAAACCAACTTCAAGGAAAACGACAATTTTTGAATGTACTTTTATCGATTTTGCACACAAATCTATACACAGTTCTGGTCGTTTTTGAATTTAAAATCCGATGGAGAGTGGACACTGTAGCAGTTTTGTCAAGGACGGTGTTTCTATGCACTGGGACACATATTTTAGCTCAGGAAGGAAGCATGATGCGAGCATAAAAAGAGCACAAGACTTAAAGCATTAAGTGTAATCCTGTTGGACAACTGGGACAGGAGCACATTTGACATTGGATTTGGACAAAAACTTCGAAATCGGACAAAATAAATGGGATTCCTTAAGCCCAAAGTCGATAGGAGATTTATTTTGATTTAGGTTGGCCACTGGACCCTCATACTAGAGAGTCTTACCCGGCTTTGGGGGAGCCAAAAATAACAAGGGAATTTTATACATAGTTTATTCACAAGATGATAATTGGTCCAATAAAATAATTTACTTTAGTTGGTAGGAGTGGACTTGGCCTACTTTTCTTAATAAATTATGCACCATGCATCCATAAGCCAATTACTGTTGAGAACGTGCGTGGGTCGCAGCCAAATTGGAAAAATTATATTGACAAAGGACCGTTCATTATATAACTTTCTACTAGTTTTACATGGCTATTAGTGAATTTTTCAACTGACTGGACCAATTTACTTTACTTTTGAACTTATTTAGAAATGCCGTTAATACCAACTAAATTCTTCAATCCTAATTTTGAGTGGGTCATGTCTAGTTACATATTTAGATTATGCATTGATGATAAATATGCATATGTACATTTCAAAAATATAAACCGTGTAGACAAAAAAGGTTACGGTCACAACTTAAGTTAAGCATTTAAATATGCTTTCTTTCCTTGCACACTGATATTGTAATTTATCGGGCACTTCAAAGTTCACTAAAAAGGATGTTTATGAGATTCTATACGTAGTGATTCTGATAATTCTAATAATTTTTGCGTGTCAAATTAAGTGTACTACATAAACAGCACATTTTGGTGCTTCTGTCAGCAATCTAAGTAAATTTTGGGGGCAAAGTAACGTGTATGAAGTAGATAACCTTTATATCCCTTCTTTCTGGGTAACTAAATCTATCATTTTCGCACTTCTTCACAACTATGCGGAGCGTGAGATAAAAGAGCAAAAACTGACTGGTTCAGCACATTCTCACAGACAGGCTTTAATGTAAAGTCCAGGTCAATTTTCATTTTGGATGGTTTGTGGGTGGATAAAAATGATTTCCATTATTTCATTTCATTCCTTCTTTCGTGGCAGCGAGTAAAGTAATATTCGCTTTGATCTTTTTCCTCCAGAATTGCATAAGATATGGAAAACTACGGATTTCGGTGCTTGGCAAATTCCTTGCCAATATTATATTCCAAGCATGTTTTTTTGTTTACTTTTGCCTGATTTTACATACCTTAAAAGTTTGTGCGTGGGGCTGATTTGAAGTCTTCTTCTTGTTGAGTTGAGTGTCGGAGGTAATTATTTCCTTCACAATTCTTCCTCCTTCCTTCCCTTCCTTCCTCTCGTACAAAGTGTAGATTCTATTATTATGATTATTATATTCCGTCGCCCTTTCACTTCCTCAAAGTTTTTCGAGTCCAAAGTGCCAAAAACTTGCCAAAACCAAGTTCCACTTTCCTACGCTCGGTTTCACTCCAACAATTAAATCACTTACTTGGATATTATACATCTGAATACGTCCTTCCTCCCAGTTCTTTGTTAACTTCCTCTCCACGTCGTCGTCGTCGGCATCTTTATGAAGAAGGAGTTTCTGTGGTGTGCAATAAGTCGTAGGCAGAGTTGCATAAGTTAAACCAAAGTCTTGACTGGAGCAATTTCCCTCGTGTCTGTATCTATATTGTCTAACCAACCACGGAAGAAAGTAAATGTTTGAGTTTGGGAAGAGTTTTTGAGAAAGACAGAGCAAATCCGGCCTGATTAAAATTTCACATAAATTCAGTTACACACCAGACTGATCCACCAGTTTCTGGTGGGCACTCTCTGAATTTTTGGGAGACAAGATAACATCAAGACTAATGATTTAAGCTGACACTTGTCAGTAACAATTCCCTCACATTAAGGTTGATGTCCAATTTATCATCCTCAACAAATGTATTTACAGGTTGCTCACATTGAAATTAAAAGATGATGCCTATTTTCACTTGCTGGTGACTTTGACGATCCAGCCAGAAATCGGAATTGGGTCAATAAATATTTATAACAAGAACTACAATCTTTCAATCTCTTCCACCATTGGTTATTCCACTGCAAAGAATAAGGACCAGAAGAATTGCTTAGTACCAGATTACCAATGCTACTTCACTTTCTCTGCCAATCCGCTTTTCTCTACAAAACTAGACCACTTTTTATCCCCCTCCCCGCACTGGATGTACTCTTCATGTGAGAAATGTGGAGTGAATTCTTCCGTATTCAAATCTGCAGTGAAGGAGAGAGACAAGAAAATTATTGGGCCGAATGAGAAGAATTCGTACCCAAAAATGTTTTTTTTTGTTCCGCACAAGGAACGACAAGTAGCGGGATGTGTGAGGAAAGGAAGCTTATGGGAGAATGAGACGACTTTCGCCCAACGGAGAAGAGTTGGAGAGTTGGAAGCTGCTGCCTGGTCGTCGCATCTGAAACGGGTATTGGTGGTAGTTGTCAGTGGTGTGTGTGGTATGTTGGTAGGAGAAAGCCGGGTTCGGTTAGTTCTCGGATTTGCTGGGCTTTTGTAGGAATCTGTATTCAGGGAGTTTCCTCGCATTGCTCTGCTCTATTTTAGCAGACATTTTCCTCGTCTCCCTCCTGTTTCACAGAAATCTCTCCTTCCCGTTTGCCAGAATTGCAATTCCAATGACGTTTTCTATACTGCTGGCAAGGGATGATTCTCAGCATCTTGTCCCAGTTGGGTTGGGGCAGAGAGAGAACGAAAGCAAGAACGATGAAGGGTTATTGGTGAAAATGCAACTAAACTCCGTCCAAACCAAAAAACCAATTTTGCATTTAGAAAGTGTAGATTCTAAATAATTAGTTAAAGCTTATGTCTAGGATAAACGTGATATCAAAACCTTCAATGTGCATAAATGTAGATATGCATGAAATGAATGTGTCAGTTATAAGAGTCAAATCCAGGCTTTGCTTAACGCCGAAAGGAACAGCACCTTTTGCAAGACTGTTCATTCTTCATGTTTTTCTTTAATAATTTCAATTTTGAGTTTCTCAGAGTTCGACAGATTCAATAGAATCTGTTGGATTTGCAAATTTTGCTGTACGAGTGCTATGCAAATATTAAAATGAAGCTAGGCTGTCCTGATAAAGTTGGAGATGATTTCGAATAACTTTGCTTGTTGGCTGGAGATTTTCTGGACTTGTGTTTCTCTTTTAGCATGATTGGAACTAAACCAAAAACCTCAAACATGTCCAAATATCTGACGATCCGTCGATATCTGGTTTGGCATGGATTGAATATTCAACTAATTTGATGTTTGCTTTTCAAATAAGTATGTATCTTGCAAAATTGAATTTAGAACTGAAAGTTTCTGGGCACAGGTAGTTGAAACTCGTCTTCTGAATCAATAAGCAACAACCAAAATAGATAGATACGAATATATATAGAAAGGAGGAAACAATTTGGATTTTCATGTCACTTCACTGATACGAATACAGATGAACATAAATCATAAAAATTGAAAAGCAATAGTGAACCAACTTTTTGCTTGTACGTAAATAAGGTACGAGAGGAGTATGTAGAATGATTATAACAAATCCTGGCATATGTATGTATGTTGGGAATTGTCTTTTCACAAGTTCCTATTGAAATGTCTCAACTATTCCCATAATTCGAAATCAGTTCTCTACATATGTAATTTTCAATCAGGGTGAAGGATGATCTTCAAAATTTGCGTCGGTTACATCAAAATTCAACTAGAATAGTTCATTGGTTCGTAAGTAATAACTGTGGAGAATGCGTATATAAAATATGTATATAATTCTAAATGGCAGTTATAAATAATTCAAACTTTTATATTTAGATTTATATTCCGAATTATTACTACCATGAAAATATGCTTATCTTATTTTCCACATATGTAGTAAGTAATAGCATTCTTAGATTGCCAATTCAAAGTCTAGAATGGATCTAAAGGACTCAATTATTTTGGACCAGGACCTTTTTTATCACAGAAAAAATAAACAATTATCAAAATTCGCCTTAACAAATATTTATCAGGTGACTTATAAACGGTCAAGTAAAGAACGTCCGGGAATGAATGGGAATGCGCGCTCTAGCGAGTATATTGACAAATCAATAAACCCGCGAACTATAATAATTTAAATTTCTGAAAGCCCACTTCATTAGGGTCAATTTGGTATATCACTCTTAAATTTCAAAAATGGATAAGGGTAGAAGAAGCTTGTTTGAAAGGGAGCTGTTAGCAAAACGAGTGATGGAGTTCTACAACACGACAGCCAACCGAGACTCCAAGGTGACCTGGAACTTTTTTAAGCAGGAAGGAATTCCAAGTTCAAATGTGTATTCCTACATAAAAAAGTTCAAGGATTCCGAAAATGTGCAATTCAAGAAGCCAGCTGGTCGTCCGGCGAAGCTAGCGACCACTCGAGTGAAAAATAGAATTGAAAAAATTTTCAAAACCAAGCCATCAACGTCAGTAGCTGTAGCTGCCAGGAAAGTCAAAATTTCCAAAAGCTACCTGGGGGAAATTAAGGTCCATAAATTAGGAATCAAAGCAAGGACCAAAAAACCTGCACCAAATTACAAGCCCGTACAAGAAAGTCGGATCAAGGATTGCTGTCAAAAATTGTTGAAGAAAATGCGTGGAAAAGTAGTGATCCTGGATGACGAAACGTATGTTCCGGTTGACCCTTCAAATCTTCCAGGGCGTCATTTTTTTCATAGCTCGGATCCCTCTGAAGTGGCTTATGAAGAAAAAGTACGAAAAAAAGACAAATTTCCAAAGAAATATTGCATTTGGCAATGCATCTCCAGTCACGGACATGTATCAGACCCGGTAGTTCTCGAAGGGAATATCAATCAAGATATTTATCTGAAAAATTGCGTCAAGGCTGGATTGGAAGCATTTATTAATAGGTTTCACAAAAATGATAAAGTTTTGTTTTGGCCTGACCTCGCCACTTGTCACTATGCAAAGAAAGTGACCGAGTACCTCAGAAAGAAAAATATTGATTTCGTACCAAAAGATATCAACCCACCTAATGTACCCCAACTCCGCCCAATCGAAAAATTCTGGGCACGTTCTAAGTCAGTATACTCCCGGCTTCAAGATGTGCCTGACACCTTTCGAAAATTCAAAGGACGATGGAAGAAAATCACCTCGGAAGTGGCAAAAACTTCGGGAAAAAATTTAATGAAAAATCTTCGCAAGAAAATCGAACTAGTCGCCAACGGGGGTGTGGCGGCCTTAGCTATTAATTAAATTATGTAGGTACGTATTTGGTATTATACATATGCAAAAAGTTTAAAATTCCGATAACTCATTGTGATTTTATGACCACATTTTCAGACCATTCCCATTCATTCCCGGACGTTCTTTAGTACGTATACCAATATACGCATACGTATAAGACAGCTCTGTGTTTTGAACAAAACATAGAATGAAGCAACTAATCAGCATTGCTCATTCAGCAATGGGAATTACCTGTGTATTGTATGTGCATTGTCAATAATGCAACATGATATGAACGACAATCGCTTTTCATAAAATCAACATGTGCTGTTATCAACATTTGACTGTTTATTTTTTGGTCATACGATCAGCTAAGCTTGGAGTTATTATTTTTATTACTTAATTTTGCTAGATTTCGCATAAATCAACATTTAATCAGACTGACGCAAAAGAGTGCAAAATGTGCATCGCAATAAGAAGAGGATACATGAAATATTTGGTGAGCGACTACTAACGAGAACGTTCCAAATGGGATTTGTCCAACCAGACCAAGTAGATAGTAAAATTCGTTGAAATTCTTCTCTGGCCATTTTTTTCAACGAAACCAAGAACTAATGAAGATATGAATTATCAGCAATGTATGCTCAGGCGTCACATTCATTACTGAGTAATAACTTGATGATGGATTTCAATGTCATTCGAACTCCAATTCAGTCCACAAAGTCAGGGTGTATGTATTTATATAAATGTTCATTATGGACATATGTATAGTTTGAAAAAGTTCAGTATTAATACAACGAGTACGTATCATATGTATCATCATTAGGACAACTTTTTTGCGTTAGTTTTGCAATAACTTTTGTTATAAGTGATAATCCAAAGGACAGTGAAGGATTTGATAAAAGACCAGACTCATCATGCAGATCATGCAGCATACTAAATAACAATAAATGCCATAACTAACCAAATATACCCGGATATAAGAAAGATAAGTTTTAAAATGATAAGCTGTTTGTTACTACATATATCTTGACCTGGCGCAATAGTCCTGCGTTTAACATTGCAAATATACAAACATACATATACAAATACATATTTGTATATTGCAAATAAAATATTGTTCAAATAATGACATCCAAAAATTATTCTACAAACTAACACTGCATTTCGGATCGGCTGCTGCCTACACTCCTTGGTTGGTCCTCAAAGGCTTCACATCAATCTGATTAAGTTAGTGAAAACCCCCAACATGACCCAATGGGAGAAAATTGTTCAGTATCAGTTGGTGGAAAAGGCTTGGGTTTGTTATCAAGAACAAGATTTTCCCATCCAAGTTCGAATGTTGCAAACCAAGAGATTTTACCCAAAGTGGCTAGAAATTTCTATAAAGTGAGACAATACATTTTGCCTCAATTACTGCCGCATTTAATTGCAAGTGCTATTTTTCTATAATTTATTGCATTACAGTAATGTCTATGACACCGCTGCAAACATCGATTGCTCTTTTGAACCGCAAGTTGAGCAGTTCAAGACAAATTTCTTTCGGGAATTGAATGCTGCTATTGAGCAAAAGATTTCGAAAGCAAGGGCAACGCAAAATGCTCTTAGCATAGTACAAACTCTTGACCTCCAAACAAGAATTAAAGACCTTGAAGTATGTATACACACGCAATTTACTTACAAACATTTTCTAAATTCACGTCTTGTAAGAAATTTTACGTTTTGCAGCGGCGTTTTAGTAATAATGCCTCTGGATTTTTTATGGTGGTAAAAACGTGTTTGGAAGCCGAGAAAAATTTGATCAGTGGGATGGATAGAGAAATGTCGCTTGCAGTCCAGCCACAATTAATACCTGTTCAACCCCCAGTATTACCCTCGTTATTGCAACAAAGCAAATTCAGCGTGGAGGCGGAATTTTCCAGCCTAAGCACACTTCACCAGGAAATAGTCCATGATACGAACTATTTGCAATCCTTGGAATACTTCACATCATCGCAGAATCAAGATCCTCTGTCTTGTAAGATTCATGCATAACTATCGCATTTCTCCATTACGTGCATATGTATGGACCTACAGATAAATGCAAACTGGATTTATTGAATTTTTTTTGTTTCATGTACTTTCAAGCAATGGAGTCAATTATCAGACGGGATCAAGTGGTACTTTGTCTTGTTCAGTTATCTATTATAAAAAAACCTATATTTAATGAAATTTGAAATTTATCTCAAATTTATCTTTTATTCAACAATTTAGAACTCTAGGCTTAATCAAAATCTGCAAAATTTTGCAGCCCAGTCACAAATTATTTTCCAAAGGTTGTCGGTGCAGGTGAATGAAATTTCAAAATGGTTGAAATCATGGATGGTAGATCAGCGAAGAGTACTAAATGGTGACACTCCGAGAGTTGATTTGGAAGAACTCAGTCTGCTAGCTAATACTGTGACGAAAGGTCTTTTGAACTTGTACCAGATTATAAAATTATACAGCGCCAATGGAGCAATGAACGACAGATTGGCCGAGATACAAGTTTGGGTAAATCCATTCTACTAAAAAATTAGGAGGCATTAATCATTTTTAACAATTTCTTTTGTACTTACTTTTGCTGTAAGATTGGTCACTGCGTCCGTACTTTAATAACAGAAACATTTATTATACATGAACAACCCAAACAAATCCTTCTCATGAAGAGCATCCTTAACAAAAATAGCTCAAAGAAATCGGTGAAAGTGAGGTTGTTGGTCGGACCTGCCTTGCAAAATTTCGGAGTAACCCCGGTGGAAGCTTCACTCATTGAGAGACCCGAAGCCATCAATGCGTCGAAGGACTTAAATTATGTTCCCAAAATTGCCATGAAACTTCAAAATAATATCAGAGATATAGATCCTCACAAGTATATTGCAGATTTCAAGGAAATTAAAATGCCCAAAAAACGCGAAGATTCTTCAACGACTGCAGAAAAAGGGAGCAAGCAGAAAAATCCCACCGGAAACAAAGCGAAACAAGTCCCAACGCCGCAGAGAAAGTATTATTTTCATTTTCGGATAAAACTTTCCTGTTCTGATCTTGATATTCCTGACCTGAGCGTAAGTTGGATATTTAAATGAATATGAAATTTATTTTATTCTCAGTATTTGAATTACTCACCAATTTTCAGTGTTCCACAACATCTGTTCCTGTAATTGTTGATACGCACACAGAGAAGAAAAACGACAGTTGGGCCACCATACTTTGGGACAACATTTCTGCCGAGCTAGACCAAAACCCTTTCCCAGAAGACTTGAAAATTGATGGCAGTAAATTAATTGATGTTTTTAGCAAGATATTTCAAAAGGATACAGGCAGAGAATTATCTGTCAGAAATAAGGAATTTTTGCTGAAAAAGATTATGAGGTAAATTTATAGTCGTACATATATGCATTATTTCGGTCGGGATGACACATCAAAAGCGACCATGTTTTTTTCAAATTCAAATAGCTGTTCCGATGTTCCCACTGAAAAAGTGAGTTGGGAAATGTTTTTTCATCACCCGTTACAAAACTGCTTAAGACCAGAAAAATTGGTTGGGACGCAAAACGAGTCTCCAGACAATGACGACGAGTCTGACTTGGAATCAATCACGTCAAAGTCATCCAAACCTGTCAAGGTGAAACACGTAACGTTTCATTCTTGGATATATGAAATCAAGCAAATGTGCACGCCATGCACCCAAAATAAAACGGGGATTCCCAAATTTTGGAAGGATGGCATGATTGAAGGATTCATTGATAGAAATACCCTTCATGAGGAGCTACAGAAGAAAAAAGGTCGATTTGCTTTGTATTTTTCCGACGCGTTACTTGGAGGCCTGACAGTTGCTTGGTATAACTTGGAAATGAAAAGTAAGGAATTGGTTTTTATTCACTACTTTGTACTTTTAGCTATTATAACATTAAATTATGGAATTATGCCAACTATAAGTGTTTGAATGAATTGTATTGAAAAACCAGAATTGCAACGACTTTCTCCGTTCACGCCCAACACGTTCGTCGAAAATAACGAACTCGAACGTCGACTTCATGATCAGACGCAGCTACAAAACTTGTACCCTGGTGATCAACCGAAAAACATTGCATTTCCGTTTGATGCAGATCGTAAGCTTGATTTTAAAACAAATCATAATAGATGGACATAAAATACTCCTTAATTGTGTAGGAATGACTGTAATGCAAAGAAAATTGGCGAATGGTGGATATACTCCTCACTGTTCTAAACTGCAACAGATGAATCCATTGAGTTAATAAATTACAAATTTCCCTTGGTCGTCGTTACTTGCTATTATCAAAGGCTTCGTTTCGACTTGCTAAATGCTAACTATTCTATAATACCTGGTAATTCGATAATCTATTTCTACGTTACTACGAAAAAATAGGAGACCTGAGATTTATCTCCTGATGAAGAGAGAAGACTAGAACCGAAAGCTCCAGCAAAATATTGTTTGCACAATTGCTGCTTTGCTGTACTCCACTAAATTATTGCTAATTGTGTTATCTTTACTGAAGCATTTACATTGATTTAAGTTAAAAAGGTCATATAAACATCACTATACTTGCAATATGTAAAACCTACAGTGCAGACTTGATATAGCCCGAGTCAGGCTAAGTTGTGCTTATCCCCTAATCCGACTTTTATGCATAAAATTTTGTAAATATATATCAATAAATTTATAAATTTAAATGGATTTTTTTCAATTTAAATTCATGTTCTTCCATTAGTAACAATTACCATCCTCTGTAACAAACAGCTTGATCCGACGATTACAAAAAATTACTATGGGTTGCCCAGTAGGATCCCTCTATATAAAAATTGTTCCTATTTTAATTAATATTCTTCCATTATTAGGAGCCATTATCAACTTTTCTACCAAATTTCAGCTCGATTTGATGAATTTGAAAAATTAGTATGGGTCTGCCCAAGTAAATATGTGTCTAATTTCACTTCATACTCTTCCATTAGTAGTCATTAGCAATCCACCAAATTTCAGCTTGCTTGGATGAGTTTTAAAAATCGGTATGGGTCACCCCCTAGGGTCCCTCCAGATGAAAATTTTTGAAATTTTACTTTATATTCTTTCATTAGAGACCATTATCAACCTCTGTACCAAATTTCAGCTTTCCACGACGATTTCGAAATTTTGGTGCATAATACCCCACCCACCTATATGACCCCCACCGGTCAACGACTAGACCGATTTCGCTTATCTTCGAACTTAACTCCTCATTTGACCCATACTACATATGTGCAAAATTTCTAGTCGATCGGATTAGTTTTACGGCAGTTATCGTGAGACAGACAGACAGACAGACAGACGGACAGACGGACGTGACGGGTACATAAGCCCTGACTCGGGCTAAAACCCATGAATTACATCTTATGATTATTTTTTCATAGTTTGAAAGTAGGAAACTGTAATTGTAACAGGAAACATTTGTCGGTGAAAATTGCGTCTCAGAATCAATCTCCTTTTATGTGTTTTCATGTGTACCACACAATCGAATTTGCATGTACATATTGGTGTGTGCAGTCATTTTAGAAAATGTCACAAGGATGAATAAGAAAACTTGAATTCAAATATTTCCTGTTTTTCGAACAAATAAACTAATCTAAACCCAAGTTCGTTATTCTCATTAAATCCAGAATTTAATCGAAAGTTGGAAACGTAATTTAGTAAAGCTTGCAGTCGTCTCGTGTCTCCCTTACTATCTCCTTTTCGTGATTTCCTTCCTTTTGACAGAAACCAAATCAACTTAATCAGTCAAAGCCAATCTGCTCCAACTAATCTAAAGACGTCAAGAGGCTGAACTTTTCATTTTGCAAGTTTACTCCGTCTTTGTTTCATTGTCATTGCAATCGAAAACTTTGGACAGTCTTCTTGGACACGAATTCCGTAAATTCTACTTGCGTCAGAGGACAGAATGAAATGCCACCACACGACAACAATTCACCTGTTCATTCACCGCAACAAAGACTTACTTGCCCATCACGTAGCTTAATTTGTTCCCTTTCCATAACAATTCTGGATTCATCCAATTCAAAGCGGACGTACAAGTATGGAAATATGTTGATCTGCATGTTAGCGTTGAACCTTAACCAACTCTGAAACTGGTCGGTGTTGGCCTTGAGTCAAGTTTTTACATGTCGCTCCTGCATTCGAGGTGTGACTACTTGGAAAATTTGTCGATGACCGACGTATGTAAGTAAATAAATAGCATTTCTGCGAAAATATAATCAATTATACTTGTCAATTGACGGTGGGGAGAAGTATGTTCTGAAGAAGGGACAGAGACGACAAGTTGAGATGATCCCAAGTTCTAATTCAAAATACAATACACGACGGATTCGACACAGAAACTTACAAATTCTAGGGACACACTCTCGTAGTAAGTTGTAAAAGCTTAACAACACTTCTAAACCGCAACTCTGCAAACATCACGTAACCGAATTCTGTAGTCAACAAACAACTATAGCAAACTATGAGACAGCTATGAGGAACCCGTATCCTTCAGCCAAATCTAGTTTCATGGTGGAAGAACAGAGTCCCAGTTTATGTTAATCATTTCTTCATATCTTCTTGACCTAAGTTAATAACAGTAACTCGGCCGGGTATGGAATAAGATGAAATGCAAACTTGTTCGGTGTTGGGATAAAGTTGGCAAATCTTAATCTTGGTCACAATGAAACCCGTCCAAAGTTGGTGCGTAACTTGAGACAGTCCTAAGGATAAGTTTTGGGTGTGCATGAAACTATGTATATCTTGTTTGGGAATGAACTTTTGACATCAACGTCTAATCTTGAACTGATTATAACTGCGTTACTGATTATTTAATTGAACTTTTATTATTATGAACTAAATCTTTATATGAAACTAGAATTAAAATTTCGTATACATGTATGGACCAACTTAATGTACAAGGTCAGTATATGTATCATGATCGGTGAGATCATTCCTCCACAAATTCCATAATCGGCATTGGATTCTCTGGATGCTTCTCTAGCCTGTGAAAAACAAGCATTTATACCAATTTTGTATTGCATGGATTATTTAAGGATTCGTATGGATTTCGTACCCTTGAAATATTTTGAGGTAGTCAAATGAGCGTCCCTTTTCGCCCCGGTCTAAGGAATTCAGTTGAGCATGGTCTTCTGCTGTCATCTCAAAGTCAAATAACTATGGGAAAAGTGAGACTCTTAGGAAATTCAGGGTTATAAAGAACAATTTCTGGTATTAAGGTGAATAATATCTATGTACCTCTATATTTTCGTGTAATCTTACTGGAGATACGCTTTTTGGGAGCACAACAACCTTTTCATCTACCAGAAACCTCAACAGTATTTGGGCTGGAGATTTGCTGTAGCGTTGAGCAATGGCAGTTACTATTGGGTCAGCAAGGACTTGAGGGACTCCGTTTGGCCTAGAAATTTGAATAAGTCTTTGAGTACGCTTTCTTTAATTGATAAAAATCCTAGGTGTCAAATTACTTAAATGCTTCTCGCCTCCCAGGACTTCCAAGTGGGGCGTATGCCTCTACGACGATTCCGTTATTCTTACAAAAGTCTCGCAGTTCTTTTTGTTGGAAATAGGCATGCACCTCAATCTATCACAAGACTGGATTACTGTATTTCTTATTACTAGTTTTGTGTTATTATATTTAGTAGTTAATTACTTGTAAATTTGCTGGGGGTATTCTGCACTTTAAAATTTGTGAGATTTGTTTCACGTTGAAATTGGAAATACCGATTGCCTTCGTGCGGCCGGCAATGACCTGCTGCTCCATCGCCTTCCACAGGCTGACAAGGTCGGTATGAGAAAAGTCAAGTTGAATTATCCCATCCTTTTTTGGAAAGTAGTTGTCTTCGTTCTCATATTGAAATCCTACCGGAAAATGAATGAGGTACAAGTCGACGAAGGAAGTCTTCAAGTTTTCCAAGGATTTCTTGAGAAAATATTCAACTCGATCGGGGTGATTTCCAATCATTGGAAGCTGTTGATTTTTTAAATGTTAACCAATTGTCTTATTCATAATGAGTATGCATACAGATGTACACAAAGATATGCGCATACATATATCGTAGTTACAAACCTTTGTCGTTATAAACACATCTTCTCTGGAATATTCACCTTCGCTAAAGATTTTTTCAAAAGCTGTTCCGATCCAGGCTTCGTTCTATAATTTATCATTTCATGCAGTAAATATCAGTAATTTCTGGGCTCAAAAATCTCAAAAATCTACAAGCTACAAAGCAAACGTGTAAGATATTATGTATGCTCGATGTATGTATGTACTTACCCCGTAAAGCAAGGCACAATCAAAAAGCCGATATCCGGATTTAAGGGCGGTCCTAAGTGTATCTTCGATTTCATCTTCTTTAATCTTGACAATGTACAACGCATGCTTATGAATTTGTTTAATTCACAATTGGGATATTTTTAAAATCTTCATACCGCACCGCATCCAAGCCCAACACAAGGAATTTGAGCACCGTTGGACAAATTAAAGGTTTTCTCCATTGTACCGGATCCTTAGACAAGGCAAAACTAATGGGAAACGCAAGGAATTAAGGAAACAAATCCCAACACGACAATGTCCAAGTCGCACACCCCTTGATCTCTGCTGATGTATGCAAACTGGCTTCGAATGGTTCACTGTAATCGACCAGCCCAATATTAAAGTTGCATGCAGATTATGCAATGTGTTATCTCAATCTACTGCTCAGTCCTCAAGTGATCAAAATGAATAACAAGAATTATCAGTACGCATATATATTCAAGTTTTATCCACCTGTATTCAAGTATGTGTACTATATGAATGCATGTATATATGACTAATATTTTATTTATTGTTCAAGTTTGAATGGTAATTGAGCAGCTGAAGGTCACAGATAAATGCGAATACAACAGAGCTGTATTGAAGACCTTTAACAAGAATTAGTTTTTTTTATGAAAATAAAGTAAAAACTTGTATTTGATTAAATAATATCTCTGTAAGATCTTCTCATTGACATCGTCCAAACTCGAGTTGTATTGCAATGTGTGCATAAAAATAAACCGTCACATTGGGCTGGACGGTTCATGGTTAATAAGTATGTAAAATATGTGTTTAAGTACTTTGCATACATACATCAATTATTAGAAGATTAATCAGAGTCAAAAATAACGCGGAGCAAACTATTTTTTAAAATAAAATTTACGTATTTGAATTATTTGTGCAATACATATTGCTGATTTTATGATTATCAGTATTAAATTGTATTAATTATTGAAATTCTTGCCCTGTCACTCGTCATCGAAATGTTTTGCGTCGTGTGTGCATATTTGGTAATGAAACTGTCAATCAAATTTTGTGTCCTACATATATTTTTACGTCAACATTCACCTTTCCTATCAAATGAGATTTGTTACACTACAAACGAGTGAACTTTGCATTAATACTTCCTCGTCTTATAAATAATTTTGTCGTGAAGCAAAAAAATGGAGAAGTCAACATTACCTTGTTCCAAATGCATTTTAAAATTTCCTATCTGTACAAATGAGTAATTATGCAAACAATGTGGGACCTGCACTACTGTGCACTAAGCAGAAATTAAATACCTGTAATCTCTAAATATGTGTTTATGAACCATTCCTCTTGAATACTTGAGAGGACTTCTCCTCTTTTTATGGAATAATGTCCATTTAAAAAATGATGATGTACTTGCGAAATGATCCAACTGAATGGCATATAATTGATACAATTGACTTACATATAGTTTTTAGTATGGAGACTAATACAGGAGTAAAAATCTGTAATTTTGATTTCTAATGATTCTTGGAAAGCAATTTAATATGTCACATATTTTCAGTGATTACTCAATTACAGAACTTTTATATATAAGTTGTAAGCTTCCTTCCGTAACCTGAATCCCGTACAAATTCGGTTGACGTTAGCGAATGTAACGACAGAGAACGACATATGTAAGATTGTTATCTCTTTCTTTACAGCATGTCGTAAATAAATAAGGTACACTCCGGAAACAGTGGCACAAAGCTCGCGAACAGAAATTCTGGGTAAACGATAACAACTAAAACGAAAATATTATGTTTTTGAAACATTATATCAGTCTATTTTGGTATACTACTTTTAATCGTAGAAAAATTGTTCTGAACGGCAGAACTTTGAAACGTTTGTACAGGTATTTGACAAAAACTTGGAAGTCACTAATTTTAATTAGCCAAAAGATGTTCAAAACTGAGGCCTGCATATTTACGTCGAAAAGTTCAAGGATTTTAAAAATGATCATTTTAACAATCCATGTCGTCCTCCTGACAAGCTATGGAACGCCAAAGTCATTAAATTTCTTGAACCTTAATCTACTTGCTAAATACTGTATCTTTTTATAAAGTTAAAATTTCACAAAGGTGGATATGCCAAAATCGGAGTTCAATTGATGATCAAAAATTAAAATAAAGAATACATTCTCTCAAGAAATTATTTTCAAAAATTCGTGAAAATGTTGGCATTATGGAAATTGAGCTTAAATGGTGTAACACGTCGTGATATTTAAAATTTTGTCATTTTACAAGTTAGAATATGCGCGGCATCAAGATAAATCTAATATCTTTGGAAAATTTGATTGAAAATAAGATAAAATCAGGCTGTAAGGTGGTAAAACGGCAGGAAAAATTTGGGTGCAAAATCCCAGCAACAAAGTTGAATTGCCTTCTAAAGGGAATGCGAATCTTGGGCTATTAATTATGTTAAATATAGATGGGTTTTATAATATGCATGTGCAAAATGTTTCAATATTCATGAAATATTGGTTGTTATACTAGCATTTCGCCTTTTGGTGACACTGTGCCATTATTTCCTGGATGATCTTTAGCAAGTCTTCAAAGGCTGGGTCAACAAAATGCAGAGTGATTTTAGTAAGCTGCTGCTCCTCTCTTAATTAGTTTTGGATTTGAAATCATAAAATATGAAATTAGATTTTGGATGAGAAAAGGAGGTCCTAAATCTCAGACATTTTAACGGCTTCGCTGTTTCGAAGGCATACACGCGTATATTATATTGAATAATGTGTAGCTTATGTAAGGGTTTAATAAGTGTATTGAATGGATGCACCTTAAAGGCATCCTTCTGAAATACTGATCTCTTTATATCACACATGAAAAGATTTTCTTGTGAGGAGACGATGAGTACATCATATGCTCCTAGCATCGTATGTAACACCAAGGAATAAATATTTCCCAGATAAGATATCCAAGAAAAGTGAAGTTGACTGGACAAAGAAATAAAGTAATTGAGACAGGGATGAAGAAAATAAGAAGGAAAAAAGAGATTTCCGAATTGATTAGAAAAATGAAGGGCCACTGCATGACAAGAAGTGAAAAGTAACTCGGCATTAATATCCCTGTGCCATTTTATGTCAAACTTAACGAGCTCCTGGAATCTGATATCTTAGTTTCGGAGAAAACTTAGTTGGACTCATATTTATTTCTGTGTCTTCCCCCGGTCCAAAGTTTAAGTAACTTCTTTAAGTTGCGACTTGAGTTTCAGGCTGTCTGACCGTGTTTCCAGTTAGCATTGATGTGGTTGCGTGCTACGATCAAATTCTGCAAATATGTACGACATACATACATACATATGTACACACATACGAGTCAACTGAAATTGTGTGCTGAAAACAATGTGAAGAATCTGGCTATTCTATATCCAATTACAAGTTTCATTCGATTAGATCGAGTCGAAAGTGTATGTATTTAGGAAAGAAGTGAACCAATAGTTATGATTATTATGGGAATTATCGAAAACTACCAAACCTGACTTTTTTCTTTTCTTTTACTTTGGTCAAGCATAACGTTTATCCCCCATTTGTACAAGATAGTCAGGGGAAGGATAGATAAGGGAAATGTGAAGTCATTCGATAGATAAGTGCTGTCTGGAGATGCCGTTATACAGACGTTCGGCTATATGCATTCTTCTGATACCATATCAATACTATATTATATAGTATTGATATAGTCTATATAAATATTACATAGAAAAATGTTGCACCCATTTACTGAGCATATATACAGTTAATTAATCATCATCATCATTATTATTATTCTTAGAGTTGCGTCTTTCTCGTACGATTCATTAAACATTGGCAATTACATCTTTGGGAGATTTAGATAAAAAGAAGTAGCGGTTACACGCGCAAAATTTTCACAAAACGCACAATGCGTTGTGCGCATTTATCAATCAAGGGTGTGGGATTAAATTCTTCTTTGACCAAAGCTCTCAAACTGCGACTGATAAAATAGTGGTCACTTAATCAAAATATTAAATAAGTTTCAGTTAAATTCCAGAAATTTAAATTATTATTATTACAAATATTATAAGTACCCTTTTGCCTTGACAAGCAATGAATGATACATTTTCTCACTTGCAGTTGCTCTTTCCTTTGCGAAAGTTTCACTTTAGCTACAAGAAGCAAGACAGCAGAGATAAAGCAACACCAAGCTGCCAAGTTGTAAATTCAATATTTACGAGTATATACGCGTGGTATATGTATGAAGTAGGAATGTGTCTGGAAAACCGGAAGAGGCGAATAAGGTTAAGGCAGGAGCTGGGAGACATATAGCAAAGTTTTGCAAATTGTTTGTTTCGATTTGGACTTTGTCGTCGAGTTGGACGCAATATCATTTGTGAACATCTAGCAAATGACCCCATGGGTATCCAAGTGATGCTGTGTTTGAGCACTCGTTAGTGCGGAGACCTTTGGAAGAAACAAATGAGTCCCAGGAGATGTTCTGGCCATAGTTACCCATTGGTCCGTAAAACCCATCCAAAACCATTTAGTAGACATCCGGCCACTGCCAGCCAACAGCAGAGCCAAGTCGTGTATACTTTTACTTTCCCCCATCTCAATCTATCCTAATGTTCTCATTACTTGTTTATTTCGTATCTTGACGAGAATTTTGAATTTCCAAGTCCTGAATCACGTCACAAGGAAGAATGTTGTTGCAGGTTGAACCTGATCGGTTAGGGTTATACTTTTGCCACAGATTCGTTGGGTGTCTCATTTAATTCAATCTCGGGGAACTCTAATCTGCATTCGAATGAGTTGGCTTTGTCAGTGGATGGGACTCAGCTGATTCACATCTTTGTCGGAGATTTTACTACCTAATTCTGCTTTCCTTACTTAATCGCCGCTCTGGCAAATGACAATAATAATAGTAACTCGCACTGGTGGGAGGTTTAGTCGTAATAATAATGAAGGGATCCACGACGTGCACCAAGGCAGCTGCGTCCTGATTTGTAAGATTTAGATTTGGGTTCTTGCAAACACTGCGGCGTATACTTATATCCAACAACGGCTCCATATTACATGTAGATATGCATATATATTTCACTAACTTGGGAGCCAGTCTGAAATAATAGGAGAAAAGAAAAAACCTGTGAACTATCCTGTTATTGATTACGCCACGAAAACCAAAATCTTGAAATGGATGATTTTAATGTTAATGATGATGACTCGGATTTCTACTAAAACAAGCCAAATGCAAAATGTGTACATAATCCAGCCAAATTCTCAACATTTGTTAGGCTAAATATTGCAGAAGGAGATTCAAGGAGGGAGCGATTACCAATCAAAATGAAAATTAGGAAAGTGAGGAATTAGGCTGGATCGAGGACCGTCGAGAAATGGAACCAAACTATGTTGATTCGACAAAGTATGTGATAGTGGCCATTATGCGGAGAAATTAATATGGGAAATTAGCCTGAGTCGATGTAACGTTGATTATGCTTCCCCATTATTGGAACCGGTGTGGATTACTTTGTGGAAATCGGGAAATGAGCCTTGAGCAAAATCTTGTAACACATTTTCTACATCTCGCCTTCCACCACAACTGACAACGGTTCTCACTAGTGTCTTGTCTCAATTTCCCTGCACATCGAAAGTGCTATTGTAAATGCAGACTCTCACAAGGCTTATTTAGTTATCGAGACGTATTGAAACCTGTTATCGTACATTGTATAAAAAATCTACTTAAGCCCATTTTAACTATTGAAAAGCCCATACAGATAGACTAACCCTAATTTCTGTAATGATGTATTCTGTTTTATTTACTAACTATTACTAACTAAATACATCTCAAAAAGAATCTGCCTTACGAATATTACATAAACTTTTATCATAAAAGTTTTTTATGTATGTATACCATGCTGATTTATAATTAAATTTTTGCATTCCCGAGTGTGGGATGATTTCTTGTGTCAAAAATTAACAAACAAAAGAAATATAGACATTAGTATCAAATAGCATCCTCCTTCGTCTTAAACTTATCTATATGTGGTATCCCAATTCTACAAACTTGTAAGAACATCTGCAAATATGTACTACCAACTAATTGCTTCGTACGGGTTGTGCCAAATTATTCTTTTGGTTAGCTAGGTAAATGTTTCGTTCTAAAATTGAATTTATTAAAAATAAAATTTTATGTAATATACATCAGGATAAAATAATTTTCAAGTTCAAGGAACAATGCTTTCATTCACATTTGTCACACAGCAGCAATAAATTTATTTCCAGAGTCCAAAGTGTAAATGCGAACCATTTGTCTGACTTGCTCGGTTGTTATTGTGTGCGCCTTTTGTAGATTCCTCCGCCCTGTAGTTTGCAGAAAAATAGAAGTTGCATAGGAGAAGACATAATTTCTAAGCCTTTTTGATTTATCGCACGCATTTTGTTTTCTGTTGCGTTAATGTCTTTCACTACAGCGACCCAGAGTTTAGCATAAGTGTTGATATTAATGCTCTGAATACGACACCACCCTAGACTTTCACCACCCTAAAGTATCACCACCCTAAAAACAACTACCCGTTCCAGCCCTATAGTGCATTGAATTGATTAAAATTCCCAGTTGTTGTTGTCACCCGCAGACGAGGAGGAAATGCAAGTCGGTAATAAGAATTTTGTCATTTCCCGATGAGCACATCAAGATGTCTGGAAATTAATTATTGTTGCCCATGCGTTCCTTTGAAATTGAGAGCAGGATTAATTGTTGCTGAGGCTGGAGCCAAATTATCGCTCTCCACTCTTCTCAGTCAAGAAAAGGTAGGGTGCGGATGTTGGCGATAAATATTTTGTACATAGTTGTGTAAATTGACCCCATCTACTCCATTTCCATTTCCTAAATTCAGTTTCCTTCGCTGCTGCCATTCTATGTATGCTAGCTCTCCAGATCCCATCATTTAAGTCAGCGAGTGAATTTCTTGGCATGAAACTGGCCCGTGTAAAAGGACAAGTCACCTTTACGACCTTCCATAAAATTTCCTTTGCGCCAAATCGCACTCGAATAGCTAAAATTATGGCCTAAATTCGCATTTTATTCCTTCATAAGGGAGCCAACAACCAAAAGCAGAGCCCATCTGTCTTGAACATTTCATCTTGAAGGAGACAGATCCACAATTCCACCGCTCTTAATTCCTTCCCCACTTCCTGGCAAAAAGATAAACCAACAAATAAATAGTGTTGCCAGAAGTATGTATGTAGCAGCCCAGTGCAACCGCCAGCAGTACATACTTGCAGGACTCTCAGGTTTACACGTAGACTTTCCCTTTGTACCATTTTGCAGCATTTACTGCATATGTGACATGTCGATTAATTAATGTATGCACGACGGCGAAGTAAGTATTCCCGAAAAAACCGTCCAGAATTCTCTGACCACTATCTGCCTACGTACATCGACCACCGCAACAATCACCGCAATGATTGTAATATTCAAATAACCGTGGAATCCTGTGGGGTTTGAAACATTTCTTCTTTAGATAACCCCGTTTTAGCTTTGTTTTGCTAATATATCTACGTTATCAAGAAGAGACGTAGTTCATGCTGCCGATAATTCAGTTACATTTGTTGGGGTAAACTTGGAGAATTTTTGATGATATATTGCAGCGTTTTTACTTTCTCTTTCCCTCCATGTGGTGCTGGCTTCCTGCTTTTACTCTATCCAAAAAACAACATTGGTTCTCTTAGAGTTGCCGTTGCCTGTTGTGTCCAATTCCAGTTGGAGAAAGTAGGTAAAAGTTACTTTTTCCAACATTTTTTCAGGTTTCCTTTCTCTTTTTGCTTCTTTGGAAATCGCGACGGGAAGGATTCTACCAGGGTAAGAAACTATTTCTACACAATCAATTAGTTCAAACACCAGTGAGAACTGCACACATCATACATCACGATGCAATAAGTCATCAGTATGGAATGGACCAGAAGGCAAGAAATGTACATGTACGTACATACATATAGCTGTATATCTAATCCTAAGTATGTGTGTAAGTATTATATGTATTTAGTTGTTTGTTTTGGACTTTTGGTCTATCTACAAATAAGTATATCTGGAAGTACACATATATCTCTCTTCCTCGTGTCGAAAGCTTTCAACAATGCAATGTCTGCGCCAGAGAAGTCTGGCCTTTGCCCTTAATAAATTAAATCGTGAGTTTTCTGCAGATCGGGCACTGTATTGCACAGTCTCTTTTCCTTTTCCTTTGAGTCATTTTTTCAGTAGAAAATATCGCAATTTCAATTTTAATACGACTGAATTTGAAGTGAGTTTATTGTAAACATGCACCCGTGATTAATTTAAGCAAGCATTTTGCGGTATTCTATATAGGCAACACGTCTGTTGTACATATACATAAATGCATTGCGAAAGAAGAAGGAAATATAAATATTTATCATAAGGTTAACAAACGTCCATTTCAATTTATTAGACATTTGTACATATTTGGACACATTCTTGGCAAGACGACCCTTTCTTTGCTTTACTGCATTTGAGTGAGTACGACGAATAAGAATGAAATCGTTGAAGGATGAAACATTGCGTGCATAATTTGATTCATTATGACACATTAATCTTAATCAATCCGACTTCTGAGTTTGGTTAAGGCTCCGACTACAAGACTGAGATGTTCAACTCGACTCTGCTATTTTGCTCGGAATCTTTCATTTTCTGAAACTATATTCCATCCACCATCAAATGTGTCGGTTTGAGTTAGGCGTGCTTCACTAACCAAGTGTGTGTGGAGTGGAGTGTTGCCTTACAAATTGGATTACACGGATGGAGAGTCAACAAAATCATGGGAAACAATAACGAATGAATTTATGCTGGAGAGACGTGGAATTAATTGTTTCTTTCTTTATTCGCTTACTTTACTATTATAAACTTGGTCATCTCAATTTCCACGAAATGACAGTGTTGTTTCAACGACTGGTTTATTCAATACAAATTAAAAAAACCTACAGTGCAGACTCCATATAGCCCGAGTCAGGGACATAGTCCCTGACTCAATAAGTCAGAGCCCGCTTCTAAATTCTTTTCCGAACTGACCAACATAATATCACCAACTTCCGTGTTGTGGATGGTTAAAAGTCTGTTAGATAGTTTCTATTATTTGGTACCAAATTTTTGAATTTGTTACAAATCATGTGCCTTGACCACCATGACCAGTGGCTTCTTTAACATCCTGAAGTTCTAAGCTGTATGTATGTGCTATTCAGCCTCCAAATCAAATTTCAGCTCGATATAACGATTTTTAAAAATCAGTATGGGTCACCCCATACTGATTGCACTCTGTTCACTTTGGTCTGGTTGCACTTTGTTCACTTTTAACTTCATATTCTTTAATTAGCAGTCATTAAGTATCATTGTGCCGGATTTCATCTTTTTAAAGCAATTTCTAAAAATCGGTATGGGTCACCCCATAGGGGCGTTCCAGATAAAAATTTTACCAATATCATATCATATTCTTTCATTAAGACCCATAAGCAACCTCTCCACCAAATTTCAGTTCGATATGATGGTTTTGAAAAATCGCTATGGGTCACCCCATAGGGTCACTCATGATGAAAATTTTTCCAACCTGAAGTTATTTTTTTCTATTAGGAGCCATTAGCAACCTCTGTACCAAATTTCAGCTCTCTACAACAATTTTGAAATTTTAGTGCATAAGACCCCACCCACTCCGATGACCCCCACCGGTCAACCACTTGACCGATTTCGCCCATCTTCGAACTCGTTTCCTAACTTTGTCCAATATGCATATGGTAAAAATTTCAAGTCAATCGGTTCAGCCGTTTTGGCTCTATCGTGCCGGACAGACAGACGGACAGACAGACGGACGGACATGACGGTTCCATAAGCCCTGACTCGGGCTAAAAACATTAGTTACTAGTAATAATTAGCTGTACTTTTATTATTAAATAAAATTATCGTATGAAAGAAATGTTGACCATTTTCTAAAGAACTATCGGTAATTAAGCATAGAACATAAGTTAACTAGCAAGTTAACTAGTTAGGAAGATGTAAGTAACTGGCAAATTAAATTAACTTTTTAACATGGCATGGCGTGCTTATATATAATTGCTTTTTCTTCTATAACAATGTAAGAGGAGTGGAGATCAACACAACGCGATCAAGTTATCATGCATACGGCAACGGAGCTTTGGCGACACACGACAGAGTCAGTTTTGATAAGGCATCATCCTTACCTGGAGGGTTTGCTCGTCTTCTTCCATCCCACAACTGCCATACTTTCGTTTACTCAACAAATTGTGCTCCACTTTCTCCGCCACAAGGTGCTGTTCGGATGCAGGGTTTCCAGCTGAGAAGTTGGGTTATCTTCCTCATTAATTTTAAAGACGTCCACGAAATCAGAGGGAGTAATAAGAAAGGATTGGATCTGGGTAATATGCAACGTGTGACGGACTTGTAAGCCTATGCAGTTCAGTTGTCAAAAGTGTTATCTTACCATCGGAGTAGAATACCAATTAAAACTAAGTTTGTCCTTTTTAACTTTTAAGATTGAGTTGTTCAAAGAGTTAAAGAGAGGCGGTGGTGGTGATCATTTAGTACTAATCTAAAGTAAATAATTGTACGTGTGCCTATATTTATACTAGACGATAAATAGTCCTCGGTTCTTGATTATATGCTTGAGTGAAAGTAGAATTCAACCACATGGAACCAAGCAGATTTCATGAGATTAGAAGCGATTAGCCTTTTTGTTAGAAGGAAATGCTCTCAAATCTGAAAATTGTTGAGCTGATCTTGAGAATTTGGTTGGTTATATGGGAGAAGTTGGAGGGACGCGAACGTAGGACAGGATTATAGGTTTGTGCCAGATTGCTCAACAAACTTCTGAGAAAGTGGGATCTCCGGCATGTGTTCTTAATTATAAGTCTCTCAGTATAATGGCATAAAATATAAGTCTTTCTACATCCAGTCGTACGCAAATAGAGGTAAGTGCTCCTTTCAATTTCCATCCTCTGACAGCTTTCCCCGTGTGTACATATAGTTCAAATAAGCAAGAAAACCAGCAACCACAACGCAGGAAGGGACGACTCGTCATGACGCCATGCATATTTCACTCTTATGGATGTTTGACGAACGCATTAGTTGCGCAACATGTGTAACCTAACCTTCTAGGATGTTGGATATCTTGAAAGAAAATGGGAAATTTAAGTATTAGAATACTTACTTGATTCTCACATTTTCCATTTTCATCAAATGCTAGTCTTGGATTGGAACAGTCAGTATCATAACACCCGACAACAGGCAGACTGGATAATGTAAATTGTAAATACTATAAAATTTAAACTAAATTCGTACTCTGTCAAGATAGATTAGTAAATTTGTATACTTTCACTTGAATACATGTACATCTCACATTTAGAGTTTCTTCATTGCATACATAGTATTTCATACTGGGGAAAATTGAGATTTTATGTGTACTCCAACGTTTTGCTGTACATCAATTAAAGCTATCAAAACTTTGTTGATCTTTTCAGGTGGCTACTATAAGAGTCACCAAATTGTTTATATTAGCAAATACGAGTCATGTATTTATATATACACACTGTTTCTTGTCATAAGAATATTTTCACAAATCCAAGCTAGGAAAGTACAGGTAACTTGTAAAAGTAGCTAATGAAAGGTGAAAGCGCTGTGAAGGTGAAAAGAAGTGAAATCTTGCACACGAACGAATGAATATGCCACAAGTTTTCGGCCTTGTCTCCTTCCTCAGGAGGGGAGCTTGCGAGGTTGATAATAACAGATCTTGGTGCCCTTTGGATATGTGGTAGGGACCCATGAGTGTACTAAAACCCTGAAGTAGTTTGACTCCATGGCCACATTTGCGCCCGCCACACCCACTCAAAAATGCCCAAAAAACGCTTTCACTCGAGTTTTCACTCACTCAAATCCACGTCAAAAATCCAATTTTACTCGGATTTTGAAATTTCTTTCACCATTATACTCCCAGATAGTTGTTTTCTTCAATCCAATATCAAACTCAATTTTATTGATGATTATTTCGCAAACATAATTTGTTTTGTTGATGACTACAACAATGCTCATTCAGAATTTTAAATTTTAAAAATACTAAAAATTTCGAAAAAATTGAGTTTGATATTGGATTGAAGAAAGCAACTATCTGGGAGTATAATGGTGAAAGAAATTTCAAAATCCGAGTAAAATTGGATTTTTGACATGGATTTGAGTGAGTGAAAACTGGGGTGAAAGCGTTTTTTGGACATTTTTGAGTGGGTGTGGCGGGCGCAAATATGGCCATGGAGTCAAACTACTTCAGGGTTTTAGTACACTCATGGGTCCCTACCACATATCCAAAGGGCACCAATATCTGTTATTATCAACCTCGCAAGCTCCCCTCCTCAGTTAAACATGCATACGTTCTGCTCCCGTATTTAACACGATTCACACCCATTTATAAAAACCGCACAAAAATTTCCTTTCAAGTTGGGAAATGAATCATATGTCACCAGGTTTTCCCCCTGCTGTTGATGACATGCGGTGAAGGAACAAGCTATCAAATAAATTAGAGTGATAGAGAACGCCTGCTGATTCTGTCACTTAGATCAGACTTGCAAAAATTCTAATGCTGGGTTTCAAAGTATATACGAAAAATATGATGTCCAATCTACCCAAAAATGGTTTTTCATGTCTGAATTGTCAAATGGCATTGCCCGTGTTAATCTGCAAAAAACTATGCAAATTTTTATTTGCGTATTTGCGTATTTGGGCCTAATTTCATTTGCATCAAACGATGCGCATTGTAAATTTTATCATCTCTATATGATGTTAAACACTGGTCACATTTTCCCAATAAGGGCGCACAGTGTTCTCGACAGTTTTGACCTCGGTTCCACCCAGCAGATCTCCGAGAGTCCTTTGAATTTCAAAAACTTTTTTCTTTCTCTTCAACTCAACACAGGCAAAAGCCAACCACAACAACCGCGATAATATGCATTATAGCTGGTCCTAATGTGACCCAATCTGCTACATTACTCGTCATACGTCATAATTAAAACAGCCACATTATTTTGATTTTACAAAAACTTCAACTAAAATCAACTTTTGAGCTGTACGCGAAGGCAGAAGGTCATACATACCTTATTATCTCAACGATCTATATTTTTTTGAACTAGTTCAACCTGTACGGAACAGCAACCCTTCCACCCTCCAATTCATGCTTCATTTCACAAACCTACCACAACAGTGTGAAACTGGAAGGTTTCATGCTTTGTGGTAGGTGCATAACAATCGGGTGTGTGGGCGCATCTTCTCCTCAGAAGAGTTGAAAACAGGCCAAGTGACAAGACGGATGCGATGTTTGTCATCCGATTCACAGCAGGAGAAAGGGGAGGCAGACGGAGAAAGTGAAGAAGTACGAATAAGAATGGCTTAAGAATACGAAGACTGTCATCTCATCTTTGTGGTGACACTTGACTTCCTGCATTCGAAAGTGGGCTGGTCTGTTGGCGTCTCATATTTTATTCAAACACTCAACTCATCATCATTTGACTCGACTTCTTGACACTTGTCTCATCTTTTTGTCAAAGTTAAATCCAAAATTAGTATTCTGATGTGAGCAAATGGCCCCTCCAAGGGATTTGCTTCGTATTTATTTTGCATAATGCCATAAACGCCATTGCTTCTTAGCCTGAGAGGGAAAGAGTACCTATCGCATACATCAATTCTAAGTGCAAAAGTATGGTTCTACCAAGTTTTTTCGTGTCATCATCCTGAATTACTTTATAATACTTCAAAAATGCATTGTAATACTAGAAGAAATTGCTGTTATTTATCATAGTCATTAGCACTACCGTTGGGTTTCAAATTCAAATTTGAATGAAACTTTTTTTAAAATCATCAGAATTGCACAGAGTTTCCTACATATATAAGACATGTAAGTAAA
The DNA here is from genome assembly GCF_002217175.1 of Folsomia candida. Classification (NCBI taxonomy): domain Eukaryota; kingdom Metazoa; phylum Arthropoda; class Collembola; order Entomobryomorpha; family Isotomidae; genus Folsomia; species Folsomia candida. Next base: position 18,903,006 of record NW_019091193.1, on the reverse strand, counting down.
CGCATATTTAGTTTAATGAATTACATTAAAGTACTATTTAATAGCTAATTACATGACTCTTTTACTAATCCTAACGGCCGTATTCTGAATCATATTTTTGAGTGTGAGTGGGAGTGGCCACTCACATTTCGTATTCCCAATGAAAATTATCTCCACTCTCATGAGTTGAGATTTCGGAAAAGTGTGAGTGGCTCTTTGGGTGAAAAAGTGAGTGCCACTTTCGTGAGATTTCTGTTTGGTATTATGAATACAATTTGTTTTTCTCCACTCTCACAAAATTATGAACTTTCACTCACTTTCTCTAGTCACTCACGGAGTTACCTTTGGTTGGTCACTTTGCACTTTTGACGTCAAAATTTGCTAAATTTGTATTTATCTCAACATATTATTACTAGTTGAAGTAAAAATTAAGGGAAATTATTTTTTGGACGCTATAATTAATTGGAAAATCAGGTAATAATTACTTGAAATTGATTTGAATCAATTAGCATGTACTTTGCAGTTGTACAAATCGATAAGTACATATATCTAGTAGGTATTTGAAATGCAAGTTTACAGATAAATTGGTACACTTTTGAGGAAGAAATTGATGAAGACCATGAACAGGATACTGTCACCCCTCTAGAACTAGAATAGTTTTGTCCCATTTTTCGTAGAAGTTATACGACCTGGTCAAACATGGTTCCGTTATAAAAATCGCTTTATTTCTTTTGACTTTGCTCACATAACTTTCACAAATCTATCACATAACAGTTAAGGAAATGATTGCCAATTTTTTATTCAATTAAAAATATAATTGAATCATTATTAATTGAATTATTATTCATCCAGTAGGCGCGTGTGCCTATTATTTCAACATGCTGGACCATTTGATAATTTTGTTTTGCTAAAAAATTCATTCTGGCCACGTAATACTCCTTGTCCATTTTAATACGAGCTTCCTCCCGTAAAATCTGTAAATCCAATAATTTCATTTTTTTCTCGTGTGCCTGCTCCTCCATTTCAATAATCAGTTCTTGTCCGGCCAGAAGTCGTCGTTTGTGTAAACGTGGTGCAACTACTTTCTTCAAGCCGCCCGTGCAGAGTTCCTCTGGACCTTAAATTGACACAATTTAAATTAGGGAAAATGCCATAAAACCCGAAGAATTTATCAATGCATGCACTCACTAATCCGACCCGAGATGTTTGACACCTGCCCGATATCTGACCTATTGCCAGCCAGGATGGAGCTGATAACTTCACGCTCCAATGTCTTGCTCGACTCTAGTTTAACAAATTTTATTAAAATTAAACAACCTTTGCATTACGTATTAATTTACGAACCTTGAATGGACTTTCGTCCAGCTTCTTCTTCAGATGTGACAGCGTCGTTATCGTACGGGTTGCTTATAGAGGCAAGTTGGGCTGGTACTATTGACACTACTTTTGCCGAAACGGGTGAAATTTCGTATTTGTTTTTCCCACCGCCTGTTTTACCCCGACTTCTTTTAGTTTTCGAAACCTGAACAGAATACAAAAAGTTTGATGTTAAGAAAAACACAAATAAAAAGGTTATCATTTGGTTACCTGTTTTTTTGCTCGACTTTTCAAGTTTTCCCACGATTTCTTCAGTTTTGGGCCAGACCTTTTTGTCACATTCAATTGGGAGCAAAACTCCAAGCTGATCTTGGCCCAGGCTTCGTCCTTTTGGGCCGTCCAAATCGAATTAGTTGATTTATTTTCAACTATACACTTAAATTTAGGAATCGCTACTATTCCCAGTAGAATTTCCTTCTCGAGAGAGGTCATTACCGGAAGTTTGGCACGTACCGGCGTTCCCAACTCTTTTACGGTGGTGGTGGATTCGTCAGAAGAGGACATTTTTAATTATTAAATTAATTATTTACACAATGAAAAAGTGTAACTAAAGACAACAGTGGTCTTCACAGGAAAACTCCACTCTCAGCTGACACACTCACAAATTCTCTACTTTCGTGAGTGGAGACTCAATTTCATTGGGAATACTAACCGGGTTGAGTGGAGAATCGACACTCACACTCACACTCAGCAAAGTGTGAGTGTAAGTGGAGATTTTTTTGTGATTCGGAATGCGGCCGTAAGATTCCTATTGGTGTAGTAAAAATCTTGTTTTACCTGCATTAATTTGATTTATTCGTTTCATTGCACATTTTATACATATGCATGTACATACACAACTCTTATTCAAATAGGGTTGAATGTAACAGTTTATTCAAATATGAATTTATTATGATTATCTGATTTACACTGTGCAACTGTGTAAATTACATAGCAAGACAGCATACATACAGTGTAGTGTAAATCCTTTGTTAGAAGGTTGTTGTGTCTCATGCAATATTACATAGATTCAAAGTCAGTGCTCTACATGAAAATTATGGGATTTCGAGGATAGTGGCAAAAAATACTGAGATTTAATATGCACCTGCTTTCTTATGGGTTCTTATATACAGTATGTACAACTTTGCAGATGCAGATACTCAGACAACTCTCGGTCTACTCGGTCAGAGTTAGTTCAGTCGTTCTCGAAGCACTGTCGAATCTGTTGGTCGAATAAAACGCAAATAAATTTCGGGAACATGATGTATGGCTTTTGTAATGCGGGGTTGCTGGATTGGAAAAGTATTGGAGAAGGAGAGAAAGAAAGAAAGTGGAAACACTGGCAGCTGTCAAGTGCACATTTTCAATGCGAAATTCAATAATATGCACCAAACCAACTGAGAATGAATACACCGCACGAAGTCGGCGACTTTCAACTTGTGAAACGTTAGGATGTTGGTGAACGAACTTTGACTTATGTCTTGGATTTTGGTTGAATTGCACCGTCGAATATGTAGGAATCACTACAGGAAGTTGAATATGGAGTAGGGGCAAAATAAAACACTTTATGTATGTCTATATATTAGCTAATCTATGTATCCACGGTCTGAAATCTGTTAGCAATTGAAAATCCAGACACTTTTCATCCAGCCATTTTTGCCCATAGCGAACATAGATATGTATACATATGTTAAGGAGGTCATATTTACAAATTCCAAGTTTTAAGAATATTCACAGGTTCATTCGCTTTACGAATTACATTAAAGTTATCATAACTGTCTACTAAGCTTTCTAACCAATAAGAATGTTTATATATTTCTTTAAAAACCTTTTTCAGAAGCCAAGTCACTAGAGAAAACCAAAATTCGAGTTAATTCGAGAGTTTGAGACAATCATAGCAGAAATACGACGAGACATTCTAAGATTTGTGTCACGATGCCCGTCCACAAAATCGTTCTGGCTCATCCAACCACATCCCATTTCTTTTACTTATCTCCACTTTGTGTGTAATTTATCATTCGAGTACCATTAAATATCAAGTTGGATCAAAGATATACATACACATGAAAACGATGGAAGGTGCTATACGGGGCATTAAGGCTATTCAAGCTAAACAAGACAGAATACCACAGCCCCAACCCCGTCTCTCTGTTGTCGAAAATGATGTTGCTACTTTGGTCACGGTCATCATAATGTATTTTTGTTTTATTCGTCTTATCCAAGCCAATTTCTCGTGATGATAATGGTCACAGGGTTTTAATGTATCACACATTTTGTATCACACAAATGTGCACATCAGTGCACATTTTTGTTGGAGAAAGCATAAGGTAGTAGGGAAACGCACTCATTTCTAAATGAAGTGTCGCACTCGTATATTTGGTTGGGTTATTATTACACTTGGGTTGGATGGGGAGATAGAGAAGGGGCTATTATTCTTCCGTGTGACAATAAAATGAGATTTCGCAGGACTTTCTCTCCGTTCCTTTATATTGGAGATTCAATTTTTTGTCTCGACGTTCAGGTGGTTAGGTGCTGGCTGGCCAGAAATCACGAGGAGGAGGAGGTTATTGCTTAGGTTCTTCTTCCTTCTCCTAAAAATGTCTATGATTCAAGAGTCAGTCCTCGCAGAAGCGGAATTGAAAAGGCATTAAGCTTTCTTCTGATGGAGAAACAGGACGAAGGACCCCATGTAAACCACCTTTTCCTCTCTCTGCTCTAAAACTCGTCGTTTCACTCTTTTTGGAGAAATCGTTCAATGGAAAATATTGGGTTATAAATTAACTCACAATTGACTGCATTGACAAGTAAATGCCGATATAATGGGTCCCCCTCCAACAGAACAGAACTAACAAAAGCTTCAGACTGGAGGAGAAAGTATGTTGCTTATGACCACCCACCAAGACTTGTATGTATGCAGATCTATAGTATGAGCTATGGTTTGGTTATCCAATTTAAAGGACGTTCAAGGAGTTGGGCGTTAATAAGGTGCATAATGCCGACTTCATATTTGGGAACGTTTAACGTTTCTTCAGACAACGTATAAAAGGTAAGAAGAGAATTCTTGCAGCGGAGAGAGAGCGGCAAGTACTGAACTTCGCCGCTCAAGCCCCGTGCAGGTGGACGACTCCTCGTGTTTTCAACATTTTTTAATTCCCTGACCATTAGTGACCATTATCATTTTGGTTTGACTTATCAAAAAAAAAGTTTGTGTTAGCTACACAGGTTTCATCATCACTTTTAGAAACACCATCGACATGGCTCAATTTTGGGGTAGGTGGTTCATAAAAATTGTTACACCAAACAAAAAACTTTGCTAATTAAATTATTAATTATTTCTAAACAGGGCTCGTGTTGGGAAGTGGGAAGCGGTATGCCCAGAAAGTTGAAAATGGGTTCTGCATATCGATGGCAGTTCTTGAATCGGGTCCAAATGAATCTCAAGGTGGTGGGTATAATTAATAATTATGTATAAATTATATATAATCTTACGTGAACAACTTACTTGCAACTTAGTTTACATGTTTTCCATTCTTAATTAAGGTTCATCGGTGAAACTTGTCTTGGATCATGACAATAAACAGTTTATTCTTGCTATGTTGAGTCCCAAAACTCCACAATTGCCTTTGAATGTCAAATTCGCCAAGGGGGAAACAGTAGTCCTTTACTTTCAAGGAGGGACATCCTCTCAAAAGCTACATCTTACAGGATACATGCAAAGTTCCGGCGCTGCTGCAGTTCCATTCAAGGGTCAGAATCAGTCTATTCTCATAACAGAACAGAAATCTGCAGATAAAACTAATGGAAAGGAAAAAAAACGAGTTTCTATTAAGGAAAATGTTAAAGAAGCTTCATCCAGCGACGAAGATAGCGATATGGACTTGAACGATGATGATGTAGCCTTGATTAATAAATCCTCGAAACTCGATAGCAGCGACGATGATGATGATGATGACGACGACGACGACGACGAAAATGATAGTGATGAGAATGATGAAATCCAGCTTATTAGCAACTCGCGTGGTAAGAATAAAATATATAACAATAAACTTAGCATAATCAAATACACAATTGACGTTTTTGTAGCTGCGGAAGTCAAGAATAGTTTAAAACAATTGGCTGCCCAGGATGACTCCGATTCTGAGGAAGATGATGACGACGACGACGATGATGATGATGATGACGATGAAGAACTTGAAGATGGCGACGACCCAAATCTATCAAAGTTGTCGGGTAAAGGCAATAATGGTTTAAAGGCTGGAACGCAACTAAATGAGAAACAAAGGAAGAGTGAACCTGTTAACGTGATGAAAACACCAGAGAACCAGAACTTGAAATTAAAACAGCCCTCCAGTGCTGGACATACACCAATGAAAATGTTCACAAAGGGAGGAGTAATGTGCCAAGAATTGCGTATTGGAAGTGGACAACCTGCTAAACATGGACGAATGGTACTGTTTATCACATTTAATAATGATAAGTAAATGGTGGATAATAAATACATATATTGACTGTTGTAGGTGCACGTATATTATGTGGGAAGACTCAAATCTAATAACAAGAAGTTTGATTCGAACGAGAGTGGACAAGGGTTTAAATTTAAACTAGGCAAAGGTGAAGTCATTAAGGGGTGGGACTTGGGAGTTGAAGGCATGAAAGTTGGAGGCAAGTCCTAATTTACGAGTAGTTTTTATTAAAAAAAGGTCACCGGATTTTCTTATTCAATCGAACCATGTAAAAGACTTTTCTTACTAACTTCCAGGTAAACGACGACTTATTATTCCAGCCAATTTAGCGTAAGTTTATTTGCTTACAGAATAATATGCTAATTAACTACAGTGAATCCATCTAATTTAATTGGCTAATTACAGATACGGTAAACGAGGTGCACCGCCAGATATTCCCCCTCACTCTGTGTTAACGTTCGACGTTGAATTAAAAAATGTTAACTAATAAGTTTAGTTTAAATTTATCAACAATCTACTGACTGAGATTCATGTATATCAAACGTATTGTTTTTATAAATGTTTGATACTTATCTAAATTCTTTACAAGAGATTTTTTTGTACTTCTCACACTTTATTCTACGAAAGTCCGTTAAGGCTGTTAAATACCAACTAGTTTGAAAACAACTTGAAAGAGTAATAGCTCCGTGCTAAAAAAACAATACTATTTAAAATATTGCTAGTTTTGCAATTTTTTCATGTTATCGATGTCAATCTATATACAATTTAATATATGTATTTTATAAATATTTAATAATGACTGTTATTTAATTTAAAATTTTGTAAACGACGAGGTGAAATGTAAAATAAATTCAAGCGAACCTTACAAATAGTTATGTTTCTATTTAGCTTCGCATCATATGTTTTATGTTGTAAAGTTTCAGTTTATTGAACATTTGTAATTTTAAGACCGAAACTATTACAAGAGTATGATGAAATATTACATATTGTGTTGTAGGGGGGAGATTTTTAAATATGGCATTCCACATTGCCATGCATTATTGAAATATATATAATACAAGGTTGCACACGAATGATGAAATAGCACCTGCTAGCCTTAAAACTGTCACGCACTTCGGAGCTTAAAGACGCTCCAAAGTTTGTGAGCGGATGCGGAATGTAATATTTACATGTAGAATAGTGACATTTAAAAACTGTTAGTGTTATTCCATACTAAAATAGAGACTAGTAGCTACAAATTACTCCACTTTTGTGTGTTTTTGCTCGTTTTTGAGTTCATGGACATGTTCTTTCTTCGAGGTTTTTGAAGAGTCTGATGTTGCTTCTGATTCATCTTCGTCATCGTCGTCACTTTCTTCTGGTGCAGGATTTACTGCTCCCCAAGGGTTCCATATTCGAAGAAAAATTGGTTGCAAAAACTTGTGCCAAATGATAAGCAAAAGGGGAATCACGATACAAGGGATGCAAACCATTGCGACAAATCTTTAAACTTCTTTGTAACTGAAATAAATAAAAAAACATTAAGTGAAACAAATTCCAAAGTTTGTGTATCCGAGTCAGATAATCTGATTAATGCAAAAATTCAATCAGCTAAATCAACTTACACCACGTAATGTACACAAGTCGATACAAGTGTTGACTTGAATTGAAAATGCCAAAGGGTTCCAATGCTTAGTTAGTAGCTGGGATTAGAACATGTAGACTGGATGGAGGTTAACAATTAAAAGTAATTAATTATTATAGTGATGAATAAGGAAGGAAGAAGAGAATGAAATGCAAAAAACACTGTAAAACAATTCCATAGACTTTCCCGCAACTCGTTCTCATTTTGCGACAATGACTCCAGCCAATAAATAGTAAGACTAATAATTTTTTGTTGTATACATTTTTCGTAATTTTTAAACTTCATGGTTGTTAGTGAATTGGAATTTTTCCACAATCAGTAATTTATCAGAGGCTTTATTCAGTAATGATTCGTAAAATTGAACAAAGTGGATGACTGTATGTATGTATATTATATGAACTTCATTGCATAGATTTCACATATTTTGGACTAATTTATAATTTTACAGGCTACTTGTGTTATTATTGTGAATATATTCGACACTTTGTATCACTGCTGTTGTTACAAATGTACAGAATGAATACTCATGATATAAGAGTATCATACGATAATATATACCCTACAAATTTATTAGGCAAGTGAAAACATTCAGCAAACAAGACAAGGTACAAAATATAAAGCACGCAAAAAATAATGATAAAAAATGTATGTAAAAATCTAAATGCAACTTTGTGAACTGTTAAAATCATTGGTTGAGAGTTGCCAATTGAACTTTGAAAACTGAGCATTAGTCCACGCCACGTATTTCCTGCAATGGTTGCAATTGAGTGTGGTGCGCTCCTTTGAATTTTCTGCAACATTATCATCAGAAATGATCAAGCTGACGAATTTTTGTTCGTTGTACACCAAATCCTTAATTATGACGGAGTGACTGTTATTGCATTCGTCGGAACCATTGTCAGCAAGGTATTCCAGTAGCATTTTCATAACCGCTCGACGATGGCACCAGAGCGACTCGTGACCTTCGTATAATTCAATCTGCTTTGCATTTTGATCCAATTCTTTCTTCATCCTCGCGATAAACTTTTCATGATGAGTAGTAGAACTATTTTCGGGCACAGTCAATTGTAGCAAATGTAACAATTTATGTCTGTAGTGGTGTCCACAATAGTCTGATACTTGAGTATTCATCCAAGCGTCGGTACAGTTGACCTCACTTTCCAAGACTAGTAATTTCTGTTCTAATGGGATCCCTTGATCATATAGAATTTTCTGAAGAAGCCACATTCTGTAGCTCCAGGCGTGATAGTTGCTAAAATATTTGAGAATTGGAATTTCAATAGATTTGACCTCAATCGGGAACCATTCTCCGATGGTTTCTGGAAGCAGCAAATGATTTTTGAATGCTTGATTTATCAGCCACCTGCATATGCGAAATTACAAAAAAAAATTACAAAGTGTAAACCAAAGTGGAGTTGACTAGTTCTTAACTATATTGACCTCGTTACCTTCTGTAAACAAACCCTTCTGGGCATTTAGGCTTCCTTGTAGAAACGAGACTTACTAGCCTCAGCTCAGCTTCCAAAATTGCTGGCGAAACAATAGGAACAAAATCTCTTCGAAAATTCCAAGCCATCGTAATGTCCGGGTTGAGCAACACAAGCGTCCGGCTGAGCACCAAACCTCTATTGATTCGATCAGACTCTGAGAAATTTGAAGCTTTGAAACTGCCATACTTTGATGGGTTCGTTGACGAAATTAAGGATGATAAAGAACACTTTTGCTTCCTCCGCACAGCGAGGAAAGATTTATAGGAATGGGTAAACAGGTATGGAACACACCATGCTTCCAGGGCTAGCTTGTGCTCCGAAGCCACATGTAAAACGGGGGAGTGGTTAGCCTTGCTTTCCACAGGAACAATATCAAATTCGTCTCTGAAGTGGCAAAACCAAAACTGAATCAGTCAAATTAAAGTATCATGCAATCAATTTATAATTAGCTAGCAATTACATTAATTCATCCCGCTCGAATGCAGCATTGACGTCCTGAAAAACTTTTTCCGCCAGGTCTGCATATTCCGAGTTTTCAGAGAAATCCGTACATATTTTTGACTTCTTCTTTGAGCAGCGTCGTTCTTCAGCGTCCCCTTGGTTTAGGCCTTCAGTTAGACGGGGACTTCGGTTGGAAGCTTTTGCCAAAGCCATTTTGGATCAAGGCATTTTTTCTTACATTCTGTAATTCAACACAGTAAAATTAGGAGGATGGTCCGCAAAGTTGCTAATGTCAGTTCTTTATGCCTTTTGGATATGTGGTAGTACGACATGATAAAATCAAAAGTGTTACACCACTTTGAAGAGGTCCTAATGCTCAACTTGCCTGACTAAACCCATCATCAAAATTCCAATTTTACTCGGCTTTTTATAATTTTTGTATAATTGTGATCCCAGAAGTTAAATTTGTAAAATCAAGATTTCGGAAATTTGCAATATTTTCAGGTATTCCTGAGCAAGGCCTGGCTTGAAGAAATGCAAAATCTCAAAAAAGTTAAGATTGGTGCTGGATATGCACTCTGATGAAGCAAATATCTGGATCATAAATATGTAAAATTATGAAACTAAGGATAAGAGCAAAATTGGATTTTTGGTGATGGTCAAGCAAGTTTAGCATTGGGTGCCCTTTGCCATTTCAAAGGCCTGTGTCGGCGCAAGTGGGAGGGAACAGCTTGAGACTTTTGATTTTCTAACAGGGTGCCACATATCCAAAGACGTCAAGAATCTTGCTTGATTTAAGATATCTGGCATTATCAACTTGGCCGACCCTCCTTCTTGGTTTTCGTGCCCCTTACTAAACATGCTGAGGTAAGTGTGAAAAATTGTATTTACCCAATAAACTATAGGTTACAACTATACGACTATACTAATCCTACGATGCACCGTGCATCATGCACGACAGAGACTACCGTGACATGTAAGATTTTGCTTAATTGCAAATTGCAATTTGCAACTATGAACTAGTGTAACAAATCTACTACCACACCACTATTATGTGTTGTCTACGACACAAAGGGCCCTTAAATTAAAAGTGAGACCCAATTGCTCTGCTATGTTAAAGTTAAACGCTAGTTATAAAGGTCACTTTAATTATTGCAATAACTTCAACACCACTCGTCGTTGATTGACGTCCGAATTTGAATCCGCCCGACCTGGGGCAAAGTGGTGTGTTCCGCGTAAACAGCTCAATCAAATCATCGCAAGATTTCTGTTTTCATGTCAATCTCACAGCGCAAAACCAATTAAAAATTATCTTTGTAATTAAAAATGAAGGAGGAAAACTCTGACCAAATGTTGAGCGGTTTGGAGGCAAGGATAACCGCGTTAGAAAATCGGATTTTTGGGGATGAAATACGTTCTAAAACTCAGCAACAACGGAAGGTAAAATTAAATTTATGTGCATGTTCTTGTGTATTTATTTTCAATTTATGTTAGTCATTTAATTATTGAATTACATATGTAATTGTGAGATTATTGACGGGTTGCTTATTGCCTTATTGTTTTTTATTGTCGTAAGGTGGTAGAAGAACTTGTGCAAATTAATGGTCAACTGCAACGTGGAATTAGCAATCGTGAAACTGTCATATCTTTGATGAAAAAAAGTGAGTGTTTAACAATAATTTATTATTTTTATGGGGTTTTGTAGTCGTATTTTATAATTGATTGTCATAATTGTTTTTGTTTCAATTGCACAGTTGAAGAGATGATGGAGTATTTGGACTTGGAGGAAAGCAGTCAAATTTTAGGTGGAGAGGCCAAAGGAAATGCTGTACTTGTTGCAGAACCCATCATTCGTCAAATGCATAGTATTGTCAAAGGGATCAGTTTAGATCATGTTCATCAAGCAATAAATAGTGAACCTATTCGAAGTGAGTAGCCAATCATTCGAATTCCTAGTTCAAATGCATGCACTAACTTGATTCGGTCATTAAATAAAATTTGTCTCTTTGTTTTGTAGATGTAACTGCCTTGTCTGGCCAGCTTGCTCAGCTAAAAATTGTACAATTGGAACAAGAAGAAAGGTATCGGGACCTATGTACTAAAATTGATGAAGTAGAAGAAGTATTAAATATATTGGTAAGGGACAGTCATATTCATATTAATTTATGTAAGATTGTGGCCAGGAGGTTTTCATGATTTTGTTCTAATCTATAGGGACTAGCCATGGGAAGATGAGAAGAGTACCTATTGGACATATAGATTATTTAAGCATATTATGGTGTCAAAATTCTATGTACTTTTCTATAACGTTATTTTAAAGTTAAAGTTATAATTACTTGGGATTTTCCTAATTGTATCAAAACTATATTTACAGATTAAATCATGAAACTAGGCGGCTTTGTAATGACGCACTTGTTATCGGAAATTGTGCATCACATAGTGCACTCAACTTTAGTGGTTGCAATAAGTTTGAATATTATTATATCATCGTTAGCTGCAATGTGAGCGTGTGATGCTTTAGAAATTGAATCTGTCGTGGGTTTCCAACGTTAGTGAGAAAGGTTATGTACCTCCTGACTGGTATTGGCAATATTCCATATCATTTTCATATCGAAAGAATTCTTGACTTCTAGGAACCGACCGCATGAAGAGCCTAATAGCAGTTGTGAGTCGCAGTTATTTCAAATTGAGCCAGAACAACAACACACACTCCTCTATGATTTCAATATGCTAAAAATCAGAAACAAAAAAACACGGACCAAAGAGTGTTCATATTAGATTATTTTTTTAGACAAGCCGTTAGTTTATCTTTGCAGATGATTGATCCATGAATGATTGTTACAGGGGATACTATTTTAAGTACTTCAGATGAAAAAATGCAAGAACGTCTAGACGAACAAAAAATCTTGTACACCTCCAATAACTTCCGCTATGTTGTTCCTATATACCTTATCATGCATATCTTGGTTTAAGTAAAGGGTAAACGTGCTGCAGATGTTGTACTCGAGATTGTGAGTTTTTTGTGCATCAACTAGCAGATCAGTCTTAAAACGATGTTAAGAACTTTAAGTTTATTCCTTGGGATGAACTATTTTATCTCGTATGAGACGACGCATTGTCTGACGAGCACTCTGACTGAGAAAGTTCAGAAAACTCATTTATATCTTGGGTTTGTCACAGTCACTACCATGTTGCGGTGATTTTCTTAATTAGTGACTCCTCTTTAGTTTTTCTTCGGTTCCTAAAAAAATACAAACCATAAAAATGTCTTTCCATGAAAATTCGGATTGAAATACACAGACGTCAGTAAGCTTATCAAAATTCATGCCGAATGATGCATGACATTACGTCAACTTTGTAAATTAAGCAATGGTTATGTTCATGCCACGTTGATCATCAAAGCAATCATATTAGGAGTTCATGAGTCAGGAGCCGTTTACTGGATACGGTTTCGTCTGCCCGTTCGGATTACTCATGGTGAATGCATGCATATGAATCACTATATTTTTGGGCATTCGGCTCGACTTTGTGCATGTCTGTGAAATTGGATATTGATTTCTTCAACCATTTACGGTCTTGCAATTGCGACACATGAAATTAGTGCAAGTCAGGTTGCATCATCACAATACTACATACTATCGAGTGTTTATATGTATGACTTGGTTTCGTGCTAATGTTCTCATAAAGCAAACCAATTGGTCTTTCTATGAATGGTTCTACCAGAGTCGGGTTGCACGAGGAGAACCAAATTATATGGTCCTGTGACCCTGAACTTTAATATTCAGCAAGAAACGCCAAAGGCAGAACATTTCAGGACCCGGAAATCCACAAGAAAAACAAGTTCAATAAGGTTAATTGCGTTATGCATAATGTATGAATTTGGATCTAAGGAATTCGAACGTTGAACGATTAATCAAGTAATTTCATTTTATTCGATGAAATGGTTGAATAGAATGGTATTCCTAGCACCATGCAAAGTTAAGTGTGTCTGAAAATCTAAATTGATTGGTTCGGAGTCCGCTGCATGTTCTCAGAATACAACAAAGATAAGCGCTCGAGTGTTTTCATCGGAATAATATATGACAAGCTTGTTTTACTATCGCATTTCCTGTTGTCTTTGCAATTTGCGTAAGTATATATTGTGCACATGTATACATTTGAACTGACTTCTGACTGACTGGCTAGCCGTCGGCTAGTACATATTTAATTTTTTAATTGATTAATTCGAATACTAATGACGCCATATGTAAAATAAAATGAAATCCCACGGAACTTTTCTGCTCGGATAACTTCAGTGATGCGAAATAGTACTTTACAAGGTCAACTTACAATTAGTTAAACTATGGAATTTAACGTTAAATTATTTAGGATAACTGGCGATTGGGCACAGGACTATTTTGTCTGCAGTTACTTATTTGTAAGGTGTTATACAAGTTGCTTATTACATGTCACATTTCATATCTATGTCCCTGTCTGTAATGTCTGTGAACGATAACGATAAGGAAGTTTAATTTAGAAAATGAATGACATAGGATGATACACACAAGAATCTATGGTGCATGGACCGATCCATCCTAAGAAGATTATCAACTAGTTATATATATACCACAATGTACCAAGATGAAACAAATATGTTCTATAATAACATTTGCATAATAATGCATGATAACCCAGATTATACAGTTTCAGAATATAATTATACACGCGTACATATTTATGAGCAAAGATATGTTCATACGTACACAGATATGTACATATGCAAGTTAACCAAGTAAAAGTTTCGCAATACAGTAAAAAAAATTGCACAGTGCCCAGACCCATCGCCAGCAAATGTCTGGATCCTTGTTTTTAAATTCTGATAATAAACTTTAACTATTTTATGCGTTGTTAGATTTAAAGCTTTGATAAGTTTCATCCCCATTTTTTGCATAAAAAGTAAATCAATCAAACCAGAAGAAAAAATATATGAAATGTTGCTCTGGATGAGTACGAAGAAAGCATAGTAATGAATCAATGACCTTCTTAACTTAAATTGCGATATAATTATGATGCAAATGTTTACATTGATTTCTCAGAAGAGGAAAGTCTCCAGTTGTGCAGATTATCAATTTCAAGAGGGCACCAGACTTCTTACAGATACTTCCATACATATTGCATCTTGTCACATTTGTGTCCACTTGGTTTTGAGAGACGACAAAAATCTTGAGACTGACCTCAGTGACTTTATATTCATAATTCTTCGAAATTGAGTCGCAATTTACTTGGCTCGCATTTATTTATTTATACAAACAAAACCTTTTGGCCTAATTCAGCAATGATTAAAAAAATAAAATGTACACAAGATGCTCATATATTGATGTAGCTCATACTCAATTTCTGTAACTTTTCCATAATGTCCATAACCGAAGAAAATGCATAATATGCATAAGCATACGTGTGTATGATAACACAAATATTTATGTAATGACAATTAATAATTACAGCAGAATGTGGTATGATCTACGTGTGTAATATAGGTACAAACGACTGTCAACTGTGGATCGAAATTCTAATAAATACATATAAACCTATTTAGAATATTAGATCAGTTCAATCAGAATTGCATGTTCATGTTCGTCTACTAAAATAAAAAAAGTTATATTTCACCAGTATGATGCAGCATATCGGAAGGTCGGAAACATGCAATTCTATGAGCCAACATATTATTAATAAACATGATTGCCTGACTTTCTGCCTCTGGTTGAATGGTTGATAGATTACTAATCGGATTACATGAAAACATGACGACGTTTCTTATGCTTTTCCTTTCCATATAATCCGGCTAAGGACCTTGTACTATCACGTATAAATAAACTTCCTTTGTATGTAACCATTCGAAAATAATAACCAGTGGTTTGCTGGATAAAAAATATTAAGGATAAATTGTGTGTCTACTCTACACCAGTTTATCCAAGAACCTGGCAAGGTGAGATTCTTACTTGAAGGTAACTCTCCTTGTAATATTTGCTAAGTAAGACAATTCAATGGATGATATGGAACAGAACAATATCCAACCACACAACTTAAAATATTAACAATTCATCACGGAGAGAAAACCCAAAGCTGGTAAAAACGACTGAAGGAATGCATTGTAATACTTACTTACCTACACACGGGCACAAGACTTAAGAACGACAAAAACTAGGAACTCCAGTAAAATTGTAAAATTGTCTTCATTGTTAGCATTAGATTTTGGTTGATGTAAAATGAGGATATACAAGTTTCGTTAAAAGCGACGGTTAAGGAGAAGAAGGTCATTTATTTCATTTCTGCAGTTTTATTTTGGTGCATGTCAAGAAATATTGCCTACTACCACCACCTACTCTTGACTAAATAGCTTGATTTGCTTCAGTCCAACCTCTCTTCTTTCCTGCAACAATGACAATTGGCAAAAAGGAAGTGTTTGAGAACAAGAATGCTTCGACCTTCTAGTTCATTTTGCAATGGATGCCATATAATTTTGCATATGTTGTTTTTCCCGTCATTTTCTTTCCTTCGAGCAGTTCAAATGAGTTTCCTTCAAGCATTGTTGAGTTATTGCGCAAAATTGTGGTCTCATAATCACCACCTTTGTTGTTGTAAAATAAGGCAACACCTGGAATTCATTTACAGCGTTGTTGTCCCCTAATCTTGAAGATGAACAAGGAAGGAAGGAAGTAGAACAGTTTTTTTTTGTGGCATTCTGGACGTGTTTCATTACCAACTGGTCTGAAGACATATGCATTTATAATACATACATTAGTTGTGGTTCTTAATTCTTATGCAATATTAAATTTGTAACATATTATTGGTATATGCACATACGTGGATGATTCATGTTCTCTAAAAGTCCTCAGTCAAACCTCTTCTGTTCAATTAGCTATTAAAGGTGAACAATGTCAATCAAGTTTGGTTGGTCAAGTTCCTATTGTTTTTGGTTGATTATTCACTTGCAAAATCATTATCATCCCTCTCTGTCCGTTGTTGAATGAGCATAATAAAATGACGATTGATTATTTAGGTGAAGAGGAAGGAGGAAAGTAAAAAAAGAGTTTGACCCTCCAAGGTCAGACATTCAGCTTTGTTATTTGTTTTGTATTTGGATGCGAATCCTATGCAACGCAGGCTTATGTTTGTCATGTCAATAATGATTTATTCTATAGATGATTGCATAATTAGCAGTTTTATATGTTAAAAATTTGCAAAAACTAAATTACGCTGTCTGGAGAATATATTAAGGAAAACTTCCGTTTGAGAATCTCATTGCCATCGGAACTTCCTATGCATGCATACCTTCCATATTCTCCTAGCTTAATTGGACTAATAATATTTTTATGGAGGGTGCTGAGCTGAATTGAGAAACACATCTTCGAGGCCAGTCAACACACTTGTTCTCTTCTCGTAAAGGTTGATTAGCAGAGGAAGGGCTGCACTTGTGTGGCGAAGCTCCATGCATGCCAATCTTAATCTTTGATGGATAAGTCATTCATCATCTAATCAGAATCGATTCTCCAATCATGTATGAACGCAAGAAGTAGTGGAAGGAAGTTTAGATCACTTCTTGCACATGAAGTGGACGGATGGATGGATTTACTGGATGAATATCATAAGATACATATTAAGGTGTATGCGTGCAGCAGTGATGTGCCATTATTCTCACATCTCCACTCCTGAAGGTCAGTGAATGTTCTTGCCGAAGGCTTTTGCCAAAGAGAGTTGCCGTTGTTGTATGCCAAACGAATAAGACAGAGTCCTCATAATGCAAAATCCTACAACCACTGTAATGCATGTAAAGGGCGGAATAAGGCTTCATTGTGAGTGAAGTTCAATATCTTATGGGCAAAAGTAAGAGAGAGATGGTAGTGACACAACAAAGACAATAAAAGGTATTATCTAACATTGTGTAGTTCTTTGGAGTCGGCATGTCTCTCAAGCTTTTGCTGCATTATCTTGTGTTGGACTTTTCATGAGAATCGCTCCTTCGCGTTGGACGTGCATCCATATGGGTAGCAGTGCAAAAAAGTGTGTACATAACTTAATAGTCAATCAGGAACTTCCTACAGGGAAGCGAATGCGGAAGGACATGGAATGTGTATGGTAGAGCCTCAACTCAATTATTCCCTGTACATACCCATGAGTATCTATGTATCTATGTGCAGGTATTAAATGCTAAACTTGCTCAACTATTAATAAGTTCCTTCCTGTGTATGTATGTATCCACATAAACACTTGCTATGTATATGCATTGAAGATTATGGTTTAGTTTTACAATAAAATCTGGGATGACAGTTCAAAATTATTCACTGGTGATTAAGCAGAATCTATAATGGATGACATGAATTTTGATTGTGTTCACTTACGAATATCAAGTAGAAGGTTGTCCTGGTTCTATTAATAAACTTGATACCAAGATTTCAACTAATCATGCATATTATGTTCTTCTCGGCTCGGTTGGACATTCTTATTATTCTATGGGAAATGTTCAATAAAAGTTAATTGAACAGTTTTCGCAGCAACGAGATTATGTAGGTGCATTGGAAGCTTATTTACCTGTGGGTTTAAAACTTTGTACCTTATGCGTATCATTTACATAAGAACTGACTGGAACAACTTGTATGTACATATCTGCAAAACACTTAAAATGTGGACTTCATCCTCTGGAGAAATAATGCATATGTATTTATATACACACACGCAGTTGGTTTACTCATCTCAAGTGTCTGGTGGTGTTTGTTATGTATATTGATACTGTTGATATCAACTTAAATTCAGGAAATGGGGATCACAATGAAGTTATCTTTTATTTACATAATTTAATGGGTTTGAATTGATAATATAAATTTATTCGCAGTTATTGGGATTTACCAGTAAATTTTGTATTAATTTAATATTGACTTTTTCTTACCTTTCTGGAATTTTACATATGCACATACATGCATGCGTGATACAACTTTGCCAACCATCATCAGTATTTTTTAATAGTCGAAAAGGTCGAAAAGGTGCACGAAATTGTGCAACTGTGTACATATATTGGCAAAGAATGGAAAACTTATAATTTAGTTTATTGCGGATTATAACACTTGAAATAAGTTCGAGGTCAGAAATTTCAAGTACAGAGAGAAAATCTCACTTAGGGTAACCAATTTAGTGATAAGCGAAAAGTGGTATTTCAACTGCGTATTTCCCGGTAGATGATAGTATTATTATCTTTTACTTGCTAATGCGAAAGGAAACTAGTGAATAATCATTCGCAAACTCTTCGACACACAATTAAACAAGTTTGGTAGTAGAACCTATATGCAGTAGCTCTACATATGCACATTATATAATTATCTGGAGAAAAATGGTTCAACAACAATTTTTAAAACTAGCCCGTCATGAAAATCCGGCATATGGTTAAGAAGTGTATGTATACATGTTACATAAATGTTTACATTATTCGAGAGTATTAAATCATTATCAGATGCAAAAGTCTACATCAACATGATAAAAAAGACAATGCATTACCAACAGAACAGTAAAAAATAACAACAAAGCAGCACACATTCAGCAGTTTGTGAATGTAAATGTGGCACCACTACTTTGAGATTTCCTATGCATATTCTTTCGTCCCGTGATTATGATTGTCAACAAGATTTAGCCGAATCAACAGAGCTGATGGACATTTGATATTTTTAAAATGATGTTACAATCCAGAATATCCTAGAATTTTGGTCCATATTACATATGTATAAAATATGCATTCACCAAGGTGTGAAAATTGTGACTCTTTTTTCAAATAGCTTATTTCTCGTCATGTCTTGTGCGGATACAGATGCGCTTTCCTTCAAAAAAATGAAAACATTAGTATGCGATCCGTAAACTTTTCCGGCCTGATTACCAGGTAAATGAATAAATAGTGCTTTTATTATTTGAAGGAATAAATACGAATAGAAATCAAGGAACTCTAGCAGAGTAGCAAGAAACGAGACATGTTCCATTCCCAGTAATCAGTAATGTTCCGACGCCGGGTGATTAGCACTTTATAGTCGCGCTCAATGTTGATTTGAATAACAAAGGAAAAATGGAAATACCACGAATTGCCGATTAGCAAGTGTATGTATGTAGTAGAACATAACTCAATAATGCGAATATGCAGCTTTGTCTGCGAGAATTAAGCATACATATGTGTTAACTATTTTCGGAAGGTAGAATAATAAGAGTATAATTTCTGCATATTGCATGCACGAGCAGAGTGACTTTGTTAATGCAATCCAGTTTTTCCTTGATATCCAGCAGGATTAAGTATATTTTTAGACTTGCATGTTGTATATATCTGGATAAACTGCGCATTGGATCGTGAAATGGCAAAATATTTGTGATTGATCGTTCATCACTTGAACCATTGTAAACAACAGGTAAACCGGTCCCACGCGTCTAATAAAACCCTGACTCACCTTCTCTCCCTCATGACCGGCAATTAGTATTCGAGCCAACCTTATTAATCTACTAAATCAATTTGACGTGTAATATATTTAGCGTTGTTATTTATTATTTATTTACTGTCTGTTTATAACAATTTTTTGTCGGTTGTTTGCATAGTTCGGCATGGGTTTTGTGGCGGCATCATGCTTACGATTAGTAACTGGGCATGAGTCATTTAGAATTTAGAGGTGTGTTGCGCAATACGTAATTTGGAGTGTTTTTAACGAGTGGAGATTATATTATATTGCAATAATAGTAATAAAATGAGACTCATGTTGAAAGTTATTTTGCTTCACTTGGCAGCCATGGTCCAGGAGAGAGGTGCAAACTCAAGTGCAATGACCGTCAACCTCAATTTGCTTGATTTATCTTATTTATTGATTCAAATGCTAGATGTATGACTGCTGTTGAAATAGAGTGAAAAGTATTAGTTGCTGGAAACAAGAAGGCGAATGTGCCTGGGCTGAGGAGGACAACCCTTCACCGACAAAATCACAGATCTTGATGCCCTTTGAATATGTTGTAGCCCTAGGTGAGTCTAGCAAAAGTGAAGAAGGATTTCATTCCATGGCCCCATTTGCGCCCGCCACACCCACTCAAAGGTGCGAAAAACACGAAAAATTCCCTGTTTTCGTTCATTCAAAAAATCACCAAAAATCCAATTTTGATCGGATTTTCATAATTTAAGCGTTTTTGTGATCTTAGATAGTTGCTTTATCATATCCAATAGCAAACTCAATTTTTTTAAATTTTTTTAGTATTTTCGAAAATTTCCTGACCAGGGGTATGCCTTCGAAAAAATCAAAATTTCAGAAAAATTGAGTTAGCTATTGGATATGATAAAGCAACTATCTAAGATCACAAAAACGCTTAAATTATGAAAATCCGATCAAAATTGGATTTTTGGTGATTTTTTGAATGAACGAAAACAGGGTATTTTTCGTGTTTTTCGCACCTTTGAGTGGGTGTGGCGGGCGCAAATGGGGCCATTGAATGAAATCCTCCTTCACTTTTGCTAGACTCACCTAGGACTACAACATATCCAAAGGGCATCAAGATCTGTGATTCTGTCGGTGAAGGGTTGTCCTCCTGAGTCCTTTCATTTGCATACGGATGAAAATAAATTGAGACAGCAGCATTATGGGTTTGGCAAATCAATGATCTGTGTTTTCAATGGGTCCACTCACCAAAAATATAAACTAAAATCTTGACGTTATTATAATTTGAAACATATTTTGTAATTTAAAGTTAAAATATTATATAGTTAGCAGTTTTACTTTGGATTAAATTTATTTTAAATGTAACATCCAAGGATCATTTTCACCACCTGGCAAGACTTGATATTAATGGATACATAAATACAGATATTGCGACCCGAGAATGAGCGTGTCAAAAAGAACAGATATCTGTACCTGACGTTATTTGGATGACCTCAATTGCATTAAACCCCTCCATCCATACTTTCATAAAAACCCTTCCCATTGTATTTTTTTACACGAAGTTGCCTTCTGCTGGATGAAAAGCATACCCTCGTTTTGAAAATATCCTTGTCAGCATCTGCGTGTGCAGTTGATCAGGAAAAAAATGACGGTACTTTACTTAAATGTACTTTTATGTTTTTTTGCTGGTGTGGTCTGTTTCTGGTATTCCACTATTTCGTACCTATACATACGTACATACGAGTAGAAAACAGACAGAAACCAACTTGTGTAGCTTTTGTTCTGGAAAGAGTTACTTTGAATTAATTGAGTCTGGCATTCACGTCAAAGATATTCGAATTTCAGACAAAGAAATCGGGACATTGTCAAGAGGAAAGCAACTGCGTATGAGAAGCGGACCTTGTTGTTGGGTCAGTTTGATGAGACGTATTATTCTGTTGCTCAACAAATGTTGCTCAGAGCTTTCTCGGGGCTTATCAAACTTTATGTATTTATAACCTGGGATGACCCTGAACTGCAACTTATTCATTTATATTCTGTTCAACTTCAATGTTTCTTGAATACGTGTTTGTATGTGATACATGCATCTAAATATGCAGATACACGTACACACGTATACATTATTGTCGTAGTCCCAAATTTGAACCAGTTCCAAAAAACGAGAGATATCATAGTTATTTTCCTTCCTGATTTCATTCTCAATTCGAAAAACTCAGAATGAGTTCACGTCAAAGGAATCGTATCGAAGAACCTCTTCATTTCAGTGCCAAAATTAATTCAATAGAATTAATTGTGATCTAATGGATTCAACAGAAATATCACGAGTGCATTTCCTCACCAATATGACGTTCAATCTAATTCAAGCAGAGTCACATGTACAAATTTCTCTGAAAACAAGAATATATTAATGTTTAAGAAATACGTATCTACCCCTGTAAAACATGTCACATGAACTTATTTGCACTGCACTCTATAATCTCCACGGATCACATTTCCTTACACAATAAGCATTATTTTGATAGCTCAAACTTGTAGAGACTAGGGTAGGTTCTAGGTTACCGACATATGTAATCCAAATAAATCTTATGATGAAAGGATGAATTTGACCAAGTCAAATAGTTAAAACTTGGGGTTGCATTTGCATTTTACATAATACGTCGTCGTTCTTCACCAAGGAGTAGCCAAGTCCAAGGTGAGCTAACGCGTTAATAATAGTTAAAAAATACAGTTAAGATAATTGTCTTGCTTCTCCTCCTACTACAAAAGCTAACTGAGAATGGCCAACCTTACCTGCATATATGTATGCATGTATATTATCAATGTAAAAAGCAAGACTGACCAGAAATGTGCCACATGTACATGTAAAATGTCATTGATTCTCTAGTTTCGTGCATGATCTTTCCTTCAGCAGTAAGATATGTTGCTAAAATGGGTGATAATTTCAGACCGATTGTCACTAAATGATAATATTGAAAGGAAGTGGATGTGCAAAAAAGTGCTATGTGAATTTATGACAGAAGGTATTGAAAGTGTGCAATAATAAATACATAAGAAATGAATGGAGATTACTTATATACATGTGTTGCAGGATGATGCACAAAAGTTGGTTTGATCATCTTCTAGTATGTAGTGCACATTGATGGTAGATTGCTCGAAATGCGATCTAAAAATTTTATATTGCGATAAATATTATTAATTGAGATAAATATAGATTAGTTTGCGAATTACATAATTGCCATATATTCAGGTTACATTAGCTGAATCTTTGAGGTTTTCCGAAAAAATATGCACCATTACAGAAAGCATGATTGCATGTATGTACATATGGAAGAAGATAATAGATAATGCATGTTGCGTTGCAAGATTTTCGCCAAATTCTCAAAAATAAACTAATGTCAAACTACGACGCAAATCCTCATGCAAATGATGTCTATTTTTATCTCGGGTTTTCTGAACCATCGTAGAGCAAGTACAAAAGTTGCAACTTATAGCCTTACTTACTACGTATTGCTAACTTAACTTGGGATTAATACAATAAGCAGCAGGCGAATATCCGACGTGTGTATAATTTTGTACATATTCACTTCACTATACTTCTTACGTATGTATCTTACTTGTCTTGTGCTAACCAGGACTATGCATGAAGAAAGGTATTAAAGGAAGAGAGCAATGCTAAAGAACGAGTTGGGCAAAGTCCTAATAAAGTTTTACAGTGCATACACATACGAAAATTTTAAATTCTACAAAGTAAAAAATACGTTCATTCACGTATAGTATGCATACATATACGTTGGACAAGGCAGATTTGTTTCTCGACTTTTCACCATCTATATTTTTCCTCGTCTCCAGCAACTCGGTTGTGCACATTCCATTTATTTAGTACAGTGCAGTTTTTGTCCTTTTCGGTTAAAGAATAATGTGATTGCACTCCAAAAGTTGAAGACATACGTACGTATGCACATACACGAGTGAGAGCTGAAGAAGGGAGCACATTTTACTTACCAGGACATACTTATGTACACACCCAGGCTGAACATTGGATGGGCATTATATTTGGCGTCCACGAAAGAGTTTTGACTTTCATATTGAACAATGACAACTTTCTTCAGATTTAACGATTATTTAACGACTCATTCGTTCGCTATTATGAACCTTAAAAAATAACTTGACAGAGTAATAACCTCAAATTATTAATAGACTGAGTTTCTCATTTCTAAATTTTCTTTAATTTTTGGTTTCTTTTGTGGTTTACCATATCCAATTTTTGCCTTTGATTAGAAAATAGATAAACGAACGCGCAATATGGATTGAGTGGTTAAAATCTACATAGCTAATGCGATAAGATGACATGTTACGTATTATTACTAAGTTCACAAAAGTCATAGCACTCAAAAAAGGCGATATCGATGATATCCCCATCTTCCACTATCCAACCCATACTTGCTTCCACTGCGATAAACATATTACGCTTACAACTTCAAAAATAATATAATGCCATCATGTAAGGAGAGAGTTGGTTATAATCGGCGGTTATAGAGTTGTTTGACACTTGTTGCAGTTTACTTGCACATTCTTAGTTGCCAGTCACCGGTTGCCTCTTGGACTGGTTTTCATTAGTTTGGACTACAAAGTTATAAAAATGCTTTCTAATCCAAAACCACATTATATAATGAAGAATGCAGTTATGAGTAACCAAAGCGAATGCAACGATATATGTGCATATGAATTCTAATCTGCAACGCAATGTTTTCCTTCCCTTGCCATTGACCGTCACACAAACTTTTAGCCACTCGTCTTCTAGTCATTTTTGTTTCATTCCTCTTTTTTATAAAAAGCGACAGATCAACATTCTCTTTTCAGTGATTCATTGTTGTAAAGCAATTTTGAGTACATATATCGTAATTTTGGGTGAGATTATAAAAATTCAGTGCCCTAGACGATACATCACATTGATAGTTTCATTTCACATTCGGATGATGAGGAGAGAAGAGAAATTCTGTAACACAAGATGCACAGTTTTCTTTACTCTTTGGTCTAGTCAAAGGGAAGTCAAAATCAAATGCATATCGGAAAGTGTGATAACCTAGTTGCACTTGTTGCAACATCGAGACAGATTTTGTGAGACATGACATGATGATGTTATTATCAAGGGCAAGGCCCTTCCAACTAGTTCCAACACCCATTTACGTTTGTGTATGTATGTAGGTACGTACGCATACATGTAATATGACAGCTAAGTAAGAGGCAATTAGGGAAGAGAAGAAACGACAAACTGTCAACTGTAACGATTTTCAATGAAATAGCCAGACAGACCCAGTTGTAGTCGTTGAGATTGATTTCTTTCGTCTACATCAAGTCGTTTTTTAAGAAAAAACTGGAGAAAAGTAAAAAATTTGGTTTCTATAAACAAAGCTGAATAGCATTCTGGGTATTTTGAAAGGACCGAAAAGAACAACACAAACGATTTCCTAGAAATTAATTCAGCTGTAAATGTCACCTTTCTTAATTGCAAACATGAATTAAATATTAATGCATCCGCGTACAAAATATGCACAAGAATGGAGAGGAGAGTCGTTGTGTTAGTTGAACAAACACGGAATTTCACACCTTGTTATGGCAAACAAACTTCTGATTTGATCTATTATTTGAATATTATTTCATGAAGGTTATTTTATTTCATGGTATTTCCAGCCAGAGTCAATTGAAATTTATGTATGCATCTTGTGTACATTTCATAAACATCATTGGTGACTATTAAGGTCCCAGATTTAACCTCAGTTAGACCAGGATGTTCGTATTGTTGCAAAATTCAATATTTATGCTTGTGCAAAGGTTGTACACAATTTTTATTATGTGCAAATTTTTCTGTGATTGGCAACTCCAAATACAGATAGGCATTCTGCAACAAGTCGTGATGGACTGATGCGTGCATAATGCCGTGGAAATTCCAGGCTGGAATAAAACTATTCTTGATCAGGGAAACCGACACACTCAACAGATCCACCTATCATAATAAACTATTTGAAATTATAATTTAAATAAAAATTATATAAGAGTGGAAATATTTTCTGGGGATTTGTGTTTCAAATGTTAATCGATTAGTGCTAAAAGTGCTAAAAGGATTGTCAAGTAGGCGATTAATTATACAAAATTTCCTTTGAGAAAAAGAGGTTCCATCCAGATCATGAAAAACAAAAAAGGATAAGTAGCCAGCATAATGCCCGTTTGGCTGAGCTTAAGTGTTAAATTATGCTAAAAATATGGTATTTATTATTAGCCTCATGATGATGTGTTAAAACCATTTGCAGATCTTTTCAGCTCATGTGGTTTCAATGAAATAATATTACTTATTTATTTAAGTACAAAGAAATTGGGAGACTCCAGATCTTACTATTAGTCATGGGGAAAATCACATATGAGTAGAAAATAGGTTTTGTGATTAAATTCATCCAAACACAATTTACCGCAAAATTGTAAAGAGAACAATTAAACCATATGGCAAGATTGTGATAATCCTCTCTAAAATTTTCCATGAGTCATCGCGAAGCATCACCATCTAATTTAATCAGTTTGATCCAGCAGAATTTGTGGTTAGTTGATTGTCCGCATAAATTCTCTTTGTCACATTAACAACACCTCTCCCAGTAATTTCCTGGAATATGGCAGTATGTACAGTGTATCTGCATGCATTTGTGCCAGATTCGAATTTTCTGAAAATATAATTTAGCAATAAACGTTTATGGCGTTTCACTGAACAAGCCGAACGTGAAGAATTTACATGACAGGTCGTCTACGGGATTATTCAGTCTAAAGCATACAATAATCAGTATGCGAACTATGCATGCACGGAAACGATCGATTCAATAGAACTTGATATTGAATTAGCTGGTTATCAGACTATGTTTCCCTTATTGTACAATTTGAGTGCACACATTTCGTCTTTAACTTATTATGGTTATAAGTATATGATGCAGACATAAATAACCGGACTGACGACGTTTCATACATGCATGGTAACAACAGGAGCACAAAGTACGTTTTACCGGCTTTACATACATATATGCAATTCGAGGACTGGGAGGTTAACTAAAGGACCCTTAAAAATGTTAAAGGTAATAAATAGGTTTATGCACCATTCATCCATCCCTTGGGTGAAGCACTTCTGAAGAGCTGGAAAGGATGTTGGGTAAAAAAGAATAAGGATCATTTTTATCCTGATTGTTCGTGTGTTTGCAAGTTCTATTAAGTTACTAAGTTTAAGTGAGTGCACCCAATTCACTACTTTCTGAGAAGCAAAGGTCGATAATGTTATTCATTCCAACTCCAAAACGTTGGAGTGAACATTTTAAAGATACCTCTCAAGATAATGGATAATGGATGGATAGATATCCATAAAATGGATTTAAATTTTATAAAATCCCACAATTACTGTTATATATTCTAGTATGCAAACTAATAATGTTTCTCAAATCCATGCTTTCCATTCATTTCATGCGACAATCCGTCTTGAAGAATGAGTACAAATACGTTGTAATATAAATAATAATCTGCTTCGTCCACCTTAGTTTGTGATTAAATCATGTTATCTGTCTTTGAGTATCCGCCTCCCAAAAAGGTGAGCTCGATTTACATTGTTTTCATACAAACACGCTACGTGTTACACAGCCTGTGATGATATGATGTGGGGAAAAAATTGACATGAAAAAGCAATGCCTACTCTCTGTCCACCTGGAGGAATAACTTATTGAATTTGTTTACTCATTTTATTATGTTCGGAGGCGGATAAGGTTATCGTGATCGCGCTCACATGCATGTTGCTCTTCAACGACCATTTATAATTTTGCGTATTTAGAGAACAGACGAAATCCAGATTCATCCATCCTCCATGCTTTATGTGTGTTTAATAATGATTTGTATGACTAGAACCTGGCTGAATAATGTATCTATGTAGAATTCAATGGATGGACAAAT
This sequence comes from Folsomia candida, assembly GCF_002217175.1. Taxonomy (NCBI): domain Eukaryota; kingdom Metazoa; phylum Arthropoda; class Collembola; order Entomobryomorpha; family Isotomidae; genus Folsomia; species Folsomia candida. Next base: position 18,875,261 of record NW_019091193.1, on the reverse strand, counting down.
ATATTATGAGTCTGCTTTCCAACAACCCACCGAAAACCACATCTACGTTTTATCTCTATCCTGTCTACCTGGCTGAAATTTGTTTAATTTTATCAGCAGCTTATTTGCAAGTTGTGGGAAGAACAACGTACATTTCTTTCTGAGGAATATAACCATCCATCACGTCTCATTTCTCTACCAGCTCCAGGTGAATCAACAACAGGACTATCATCACTCCGATAACTTGCTCGTTTCTTCTCAAAATAAACCAAAAATCATTGATCTCAAGGAAGAAAAATTGGATTTATCAAAATAAACGACAGTTTGGGATTCTAGTCAACAGTTCATTTGGGTTACTTACTTGCATTTCCTGCCAAGAGGAAGACACGAGGCGCAATTACAAGGTAAATGTTTTTGATTAAGTATTAGTGCAGCTATAATTCGAACGGAAATTTATTTCTGGCCCGTCGCATATCATATCTCTGGCGATTGGCTTTATATAAGTAGATGACAACAAAAGGGATATAAATCCTCCTTCCAGTCATGACTCACTTTGAATGTTGCATATGAAATTGCATGAATGCATACGTGATGATTCGTTCGTTGGATTCGAAAAATATCTGATGGAGAGTTTTGTTATTGGAAGAGAGGAAGATGATCATCAACGAATGACGCAACTGAGACTCGATTTACGTACCAGTTTTTGCACGGGGATGATGATGATAGGAGGAGATGAACCGAAGTGGATTGTTGTGAATGGGACGACAAAGTTTTTTAGCGTCATTTAGCATGCATAGGAATGAGATGAGTTGACACTACTCCGTTTGAGTGTTTTTTACCACGTAGTCACACCAGATATACTTACTTATTTATGCATGTGCAGCCTTTTACGAAGTAAATAGTACGTACTTGGCTGCTCTGATTCGACATGTGAGTGAGTACAATTGATCTTATGTATAATGTGTGTTTCACAGGCAGGCGAAAGGATAATGGTGGTGGTGGATAACATGGGGATGGAGCAGGAGAATAAAACTTGGGCGATAGTCTACGCCAAGAGTCAGTCGCTCTGGTGCAGTCTGTTAGTGAACTTAGTGAACCTGCTTAGGCTTTGGCACTCATTTTGTCACCTTTGTTACCTACGCTGGGTCAGTGGTGGGGAAAAAGGAAATTGGAGTTTGATTGGCGAAACCGATATCAACGCCAGCACTTACACGAGTGATTGTTGTGCTCAACAACAACAAGAAGAGCAAGCAGACGACGTTACCACGTATTCTAAAAAGAAAATGACGATCCAAGTTTCCGCCATGGCTGATGCCATGGTCAGTCCTGACCAGGACCAGCACGTTCATGAACAAGTCCACAAGTTTTCGCTTCCCATTACCCTAAGACTGAATTCCGAGGAGTTGTTGGAGGGGTCATCAGATGGGGATGAAGATTTGCTCATTGACGAGTTCAACCGAAGAGGTTCTACACAAAAGACGGAGGATAGAGACAGTTGCAGTGGGTACTCTTCAGGAAGTGGGAGCTCTCTGCCAGGCTCACCTATCCCGAGCTCAAATTTAAAAGAGCTTGCCCACTTGTCCTCAGATGAACATGAAAACGACTGCTTGAATGGCGGAGAAGCTGTAGCCCTTGCTCCAAGACGAGACAGTGATTCCAGTACTGCGAGTGATGATGTAGATGTTGAAGTATCTCCGGAAGTCGCGGCACGAATCGTCTCCCAAGTCGAGTCTATGTTTTCAGATGATCATTTGGCTAAAGATGGATTTTTGCTCAAGCACGTTCGAAGGCGATCTGATGGCTTCGTGTCACTCAAATTGGTGGCCGGTCTGCGTAAAGTGAAGCAAATTTCGAGGGAGTTTCCCGTGGTACTGAATGCTCTCAAGTCTTCGGATAGCTTAGAGGTGAACACTGATGGAACCAAGATCCGAAGGAAAGAACCCCTAACCTCCGAACTCAAAGCGATGCCCATCAAACAAGCAAAGAAGGAAAAGACGGCACCGGGTGGCGATAAGGAGAAAAACCAGGCTGAGAAGGAGAATCAAAACTTGTCTGATGACCAGCAATTGGCTCGGTAAGCATTCAATTCGAAATATCATTTTTTCTTAGACTCGTGAGAAAATAACGAGACATGCATAAAAGTTGGTTGCATACTATTTTAGGCGATGATAGGAGAGTTAGTTTAGTTTCACATTTTTGCGTGAGTATGTTAAAAGAAACTCTCTCTCGCTCGCTCTTCCAATTAATTTGCATGCAGATGGTTGCAATGCAGTTGGTTCAAGTTATGCTTGTACATTATTATGTATGATGATGATGATATGATGGGACCAAAGCGGACTGTCTCACTCAGGAGGGGAGCTTGCGAGGTTGATAATAACAAATCCTGATGCCCTTTGGATATGTGGTAGGGTCCTATGAGTGTACTAAAACCCTGAAGTAGTTTGACTCCATGGCCACATTTGCGCCCGCCACACCCACTCAAAAATGCCCAAAAAACGCTTTCACTCCAGGTTTCACTCATTCAAATCCACGCCAAAAATCCAATTTTACTCGGATTTTGAAATTTCTTTCACCATTACACTCCCAGATAGTTTCTTTCTTCAATCCAATGTCAAACTCAATTTTGATGATGATTATTTCGCAGGCATAATTTGCGTTGTGGATTACTACAACAATGCTCATTCAGAATTTTAAATTTTAAAAATACTAATAATTTCGAAAATATTGAGTTTGATATCGAATTGAAGAAAGCAACTATCTGGGAGTGTAATGGTGAAAGAAATTTCAAAATCCGAGCAAAATTGGATTTTTGGCGTGGATTTGAGTGAGTGAAAACCGGAGTGAAAGCGGTTTTTGAGCATTTTTGAGTGGGTGTGGCGGGCGCAAATGTGGCCATGGAGTCAAACCACTTCAGGGTTTTAGTACACTCATAGGACCCTACCACATATCCAAAGGGCATCAGGATCTGTTATTATCAACCTCGCAAGCTCCCCTCCTCAGTCAGATCGTTTTTTTGTTACCTAAACTTTTCAATTTCATTTTTTTTCCTGTGGTGCATAATGCATACTAATTAATGGCGAGTTAAATAAGTTCAATGTTCAGTTTCAGCCCAAAGGCGATAGTATTTAAATTTGCACTCACTTGTTACACACGCCTAGAGAGAGATTATTGCGATGACTGCATTATCAACGCCCACATGCTCAAACCTCATGACTGACTCAACATGCTAACTTACAGTTTCCTCTCTCTCCTTACAGAAAACGACGCCAAAAGGGTGACAGGCTGAATGAACTTCACTATGATCGTGGGAACCAGCAGCAGAACCAATACTACAAGAACACTAATTCCGGACGATCTTCATTCTCTTCCACAACTGATGAATCGCCTCTTCGACGACGAGGAGGGTCCCTGCCAATTGCCGCACTCGCGCAACACCGTGGATCCACCGCTGGAAACTACCTGTATCCAAATGCCTCCCCACCGAACGCCGCCTCCGGGTTTCTGCGCCCAAAGTCAAACAGTTACTCTGAAGGGACGGACCCCTCGGCGGCCACCATGAGCTCATGGCTACAGAAAAGGAAGGCCTCCGCCGCTTCCACCCGACTCTCCAGCGGTGAAATTTCTCCCGCAGGTGTGATCCGCCAACCTCGAGGACCAGACGGGTCCAAAGGCTTTCACCCGGGTTATCGTACCCTCATCCTCGAGGAGCGACTTCAACGGGAAATGATGCAACAGTTGAGCGCTTTTTCTGCCTAAGTGCATCTTGTAGCAAATAGAATAAAAATGTGAAATACAAATTTATATTTATATGTAGAAAAAAAGTCAGATCATTATATTATGCTCTTTGTTACAAATGTTATAGTTTATGTTATGCCGTTACAGTTTTAGTTGTTAATTTATACACGAGTATTATATTGTGGAATAACTAGTAGGAATATTGGTACTGAATCTGCCATAGTATGTAGTATAAATATGTCCAATTCAATTTCAAGCGCATCAAGTGGTCTGCGTGCCATTTGCTACCAGATTTTGAGAGTTGAGACGATAATCATCTTGAAACATGTCTTAATTTACCAACATATTATTATTTATTTTATTGACTGTATATTATTATCGCAACATACATATCCTGTACGTATATTTGTTAGGGTTGTCAGTTGTCATTTTAATGGTACATTTAGTATCATAGTCTATTTCATGAAGCTCACATAACAAACTTCTTCTGAAGTTCTTTAGTTCTCTTCCCCCCATCTTTACAACAAAGTTACTTGGTGAATTCACCTGGTATTCATATTTATAGTAATTATGATGTCAAACAAATTTCTTAGTCATTTTGATGTCAAGAAGCAATAACATTTAATATACATTTTTGTTACAAACTCAACAAAACAATTTAAAATGTAAACCTGTGATAAAATTATTACATGCAGTTTATGCAGTCTCCTCGAAATAACTCGACTTTTCTGCTATTGGGTGACTTTATTAATCATATCGATATCATTATTAATCACACGTGTTTCATTAAATCTCATTCATATCATAATTAATATTTACTGAGTTTAGGTTAGGCCAATTGCGTACCATTTGCTCATTATGTGACATGCGGCATATGTACATATCTATCTGCGTCATCCGCATACTTTGCTGGTCTGTCAACCAATCGTACTTAAGTATTCGTCATGGGATTATTTCAATAATATTTTTATCGTTACATAATTTCCATTAAATATTAGTCAATCTATAACTTTTGATTTGTAAATTTTTCCACATCAAGCTAGCAGAGAAATACACAACAACAATTTAAATAATGCATATGGTCCAACTTTCTCTGCGATATGTCCTCCAGAGCACTTTCGCTATCGTCAATCGTATTTTATTTAAATTTTGCGAATTACGATTGCCCAATTCGAGTTTGTTTATAAGCTTTAGAAAGTAAGAAAAGTTTTGCATGTGTCATTTTTTATTTACGGTCGATCGTACGTATAACAAATGTTGCATCATCACTACGCATTGACTCAACTAAATTTCTATTTTCTAAACCGTCAGACTTTTCGGGGCCCTAAATCTTGATTGTTATACTGAAATACAGTTGCATATTATGTGTATGTACCTATAACTTTAAATTTAGTTATCAAATATAAACATGTTTTGATAGGAAAACGGCATTCCTAGTAAAATTAGGTCAGACTGATTTTTTTTGTTGAAAAGAGGACAAGTTTACGGTTTGGCGTCGCCAATGATGCACTACAATCTCCGAAAGCATAATACCAAACAGATGCAATTATGTGTATAATGCATTCAAACTGAATCAAACTGGCATTAAAACTATTACTCCTCTTTTATTACAGGTTATACAAGATTTTCACATGAATTAACTTTAATATTATGTGGGTAAATACTACTTCTAAAATTAATTGTTATCAAAATTAAAAAATTTGGTTAAATGAATTGTGCTCAGATCCAATATATTTTGTTTTAGAATTCCAAATATGTCGGCTAAATGCAACTGGTTAATCCCTGATTAGCGTTGCAAATCAACGGCACCTAGTAAAGCAACTGAATTAATTAAAAATCTTAATTTTATTACACTATGAATTTGATATGAATTGCCAAATTGATTCATTGCAAGTTGTTTAACTGATAAATACAACACCGACGGAATCATAATTTTTTTGTTGCAAATTCCCAGTGCCACTGACAAAGCAACGTCTCGAGTCTCACCGCATCACCAACCAGCCAGTTGGTAAAGGAGAAGGAATGTCGCATTTTCGCTGTAAAAAGGGCAAAGTAGGTCAGTCAAGCCCAACTATAAGCCGGAGACAAGCCCATGGGCAACGACGGCTGCTGTTTTTTTTACTGTTGTATTTTTTTGCGATCTGCCATTCTGCTCAGTTCATTCCGTCGATGTTACGACGTATTGCTTACATAAATGTTTGGGATGCTAACAACAAGACTTTTTGTATCATGAACAGAGTGGATTATCTGCGTCTTATACGTACGCATATGCAAGTAATACCGTGAATGTATGAAGTTGTGCCCACTGCCCATCAAATGTTCAATTCTCATTCCAGGAAAATTTATAATCGTCTTTCTTGTAGTTCTTTATGTCAAGAGAAAATTTGTACCAATTTGATGAAAATTATGTGAGGATAGTCGTATTACAAATAATGATTGACAAAACTATGTTGACTGTGGATTGAGACGATTGCAGATTCGCTTGTCAAGTCAACTTTTTATCTGGCTCGCGAAAAATACTTAGCAATATGCACCACCTATGTTTGTACATAGAGCAATAAAGTTCACTTGCAAAAAGAGGTTCAGCCAGTAGGCGAAAGATTGCAATTGTGATGCGAATTAAAATAATAACCTAAAACAACGTGCGTAATAATGTGCAAGTGGAGTTGTATGCAGCTTCAAAAAAAAGAGATTTGATTTATTAGCAATTTCATTGTAAGTCCGAGTCCGGGAGTCAATGCAATGCAGCTCATAAAATGTAAAATGTATAGACGAATCTCTCCCCCCCCCCCCCTCCCAAAAAATATATGCATGTGTTTACAACGATTTCTACTGCAAAAAAACTATATTTATAAGTATGCAAAAGTCTACATAAGAATGTACATTTATATTTGCGTACATATGTACAACAAATGAGAATAGTGAATTGATCTAATGGTGTCTCGGTATCGGTCGGTCGAATTAGCCTAATGAAATAATACACTTATTCTGTGGTAAATAATTCACTCAGTTATAAAACTGGTTTATCTGTTATGATTGCTATTTATTTCTTCGTTCAGCAAATCGACACAGCTTGAATTTAAATTATTGCATCACAAAAATCATGCCCTGTACTATAAGCAAGAAATGTTGATTGATGACACTTCACTGTGCATTCAGCCACCTATATGAGCAAAATAAATTAATGACAAAAATAAGTTGAATAAATTAAACAAGTAGCAAAGGTTCGACACCACTCCGAGTTAATATTTCGCAAAAACATGCTATTAATAAATAAAAGATATCCTATCACAAATGTACAATGTACTTGCATACATAAATCTTTATAAGATTAGGTTCTTAAATCTGTGAGATTTAACAAAGGTTAATTGTACAGCAATAAAAAAAATTACGCAAAACGATGGGACAGTCAAAAAGTACATACTCAATGTAACCTTTCTATTAGCAACTTAAATACTCTGATTATCAGAATGGAAGCAGGATATCTGTACTGTGCGTACGAGTGCATGCATATTAGGGCTTTCTCTTGAAGCTTTTTTTACCTGGTTTCAAGAGAATAACGAACGTGCAATAGGTTGCAATAAGTCATCTGCTGTCCATTTATTTTTTGAAATGCTTGCAATAAATTTACTGACTCATATCGTTGCCTGAACCGCAATAAGTAACCCGTCTCTAGATTCTTCTTGTGCATATTCTTTTGGGCCGTATCATACTACTGCATACTATCATACACGATCATCTTCATACGATTCCCGTCACGTCACCTTCACCTACAAACAAACTTGACTTGTTAATATTACGTTGAAAAACCTGTAGATTGGATTGAATTCCTTAAACCTTGGAGTTGAACTCTAACACGGATCATCCAAGTAGCAGTCATTTCCTTATCCCAGGCCGAATTCGCAGTACCACTTCGACATCTTGGGCGTCAAGACTTCTTCTCATTGGAGTTTGGGGGAAAGAGAAGCAATTTACCGTTCCATAAAACATTCGTGAGTGCAGAGTATTTAGGTGACAAAGAAAGTGATAGTGGTCAATAGAATTTTTTCATGGTGATATTTTCAGTACAAAAATACAAGTGAAAAAGAGTGAAAAGTGAGCAAAGCAGCAAATCTTGCTGGGATAAAAGAAGAAAAACATATAATGGATTAAGCTGAAGTTATAATTTATGAGAGGATTGCATAAATTTTAATGGTCATTATGGCACCTTCCAAGCAAAGGAGGGTAAGCGTCACTTTTTTCGCAAACATAATCAGATTAGTATTATTTATCTACGAAAAGAAAGTTTACAATTAGACTGGCGATGAATTTGGTGGTGAAAGGAAAAGGAAAAATGCATCTTTAATACTAATACTAGCATAATAAATACTTGAATTTTCAACCTTAGTTTAAGTTTCAAATTGCATGTTCTTAGAAACTGGCCATTTTAAATCAATAGTAAATCGTGGAATTACAAATCTCGAAGGCTTCCAAATATTATATAACTTAATATCATTATGCAAACGCTAGGGTGAATTAAGTGCAGTGCAATTTACAGAGATGAATTGACTACATGCGATCTTGCGCCTTTTGATACGTGTGATTCAGTGTATTTAAATCAATGATCAATGACCAAAAAAGGCAATGAGTTCGATTGTGGAGCAATGCCAATATCCAATTCGAACTTGGGCTGGATAATTATCAAATTTGAATAAAAAGCGTAATTTTGCAGACAACGTAATGTTTTGAATAGCAAAGTCACCCACTTTTGAAATGTTCCACTTGTTCCAACCGCAACTATTTCATCAGTTAAACAATACTATGACATAAATACGTAGCACCGAATTTGCAAAAAAGTGAACTCGTTAGAAATCAAAATGACCACTGAAAAAATAAAGTAACACACATCCGCCAAAGTAACGCAACAATTAGAGGTTTTCGTAATGAGGGATCACAGCGGATCAACAAGTCTTCAAGAATGAGAGCAGATTAAGTCATGAGGATGGAGTGCCGTGGTGGATGGGTTGCAATGCTTATTAAGTTACTCTAATGTTCATTCACAAATTCCAAAGGCAATCTTTTATCAAAGTCAATGACACAATCAAGCAAAACTACAAATCTGAGCTTTTTCAATCATCGACGTTTTAATCCATTTAATTGATGGGAAAGTAAAAATCACTAGTTTACGACGGTGTGCATTTTGTTGTTCATCTAAAAAATCTAATAGAATATGTATTTGGGTAAAATTAGACAAACATGTTAACTTAAAATTAATAGTTTTTCTCAATTAATATAAGATGAATTAAAGCACACATAAATGAACAGAAAATTAAATACCTCTTTTTAGGCAGTTTAATTTGCATATTTTTCATTTCTATTTGTGATTTTCCCTCAATGCATATCAATAGTTTGTTTATAGGATTGATGTATGTATTTAGTCCTGCAGGAGATGTTAGTGACATGATGAGTACAAGTGTGTTGCGTTGGTCTACTATACAATGCATACGTTGGGATTGGTAATTGAGAATTCAGAACGTCGAAAAACCAGTCTTGGAAATCTTGATTGTTGGCTTGACTTGAATCTGAGTGGGACTTGTAACGGGACTCCAATTTTCGCTTGTCCTGCCGTCTCGACTGTTCCCTTTTCCCAACCACCACCTTAGCACAAGGGAAGTTTTGTCAGATTTTTTGGCAGAATTCGACTCACTTACTACTCTTCTGGTAATAGTTGCCATCCACTTGACCTCTCTCGTCCTTACACAAAATTTCCAAAAAAACACCCCAGTCCAATTTGATGCGGTAATGGTGAAATGGAACGCATTTGGTTGGGCTGATCTATAAAACATGTTGCACGAATACCTTAACCTACTCCACTCTTGCAAATGATGCTGAAATAGGGTTTTACTTTCGTAGGAAAATACTAGTTCAAAACCATTGAAAGCTACGAAAATAAATCTGCCATTGACTAATCTCGATAAATGCGTAATCATACGTGGTTATTGTAGGTGACCTCACGTGAATGTTTGACTTAACATCTTGCGTTATCGACAGAAATACATATTAACATGAACGGGGAATAAGATTGAGATCAGTATTGTGGATGAGTTTTTATAACAGAACCAAGCTAAATTGGACTAGTTTTTTCATCTTGTTCTTGATTTAATTTGCTAAAGTGCATTTGCATGCTAATGTATCTTATTTTTGAAGCAGCCCAGTATCAATTAGGTATCGAAGCTTCGCAGGGATTTTGTCGCAACAATCTTCTTTTAAAACTGGATTGATAAAATAGGTGAAGAGCATCGTTGAATATAAATTTTTGTCCGAGTCAGGGCTTATGGAACCGTCGAACTACGCAACTTTGCAACTTGATTTCACTACATGTTGGAATCCAAGCAAAAGATTAATATCGTATTTTTAATGCAGCTTACGTTGTTTGCAAGACTATGAAATATGGATGTGCATATATATAGTGTATGACATGGTTGAAATCTTGTGATCTGGACGACAAATATCGTTCAAGTAATTAATAAAATAGTAAGCAAGTTATGTTAGCTAAGTCCAGTCTTGATGTCTATAAAAATTGCCCTTCAAGCATCATCAAAGACGCTTTCAGTATCCAGAGCTATGAAAATGTCCAAAGAAAGCAAAATGTGGTTTTAAATTTGTCCACTTTCCAGTTAAAAAAAATTACATTATTTATCAACGTATAGTCAACGTATCAACGTTAGTCCTTTATGGCGTAACTTTATTATGTGCATAAGACTGGCCAGCAAAAACACTTACCCTGCATACATAGATAAGCTTGCGTACAACTTTAATAAAGCCATGGTCCTACCTGTAACAAATGCTAATTAACGTTCATAACATGCATACATGTAATACCAAAGTTTTGACATCCATATGTACATGGTCGCATTTCATTTTGCGTGGTCAATTATTTATAAAGTGTAGATTCCTCACTTCTAATAACAATCTCATCCTCATCCCGTCTTTTTATATGTATTCAGTTATGCGTTTAGTTGGACGCCATAATTAATTTTATGCATAGTCGTAATTTAATTTTAAAAATATATATGTACAACTGCTTGAATTCCCCCTTTATGTAAGGGTTAGAAAGTTAAGGTTCCATTTCATAAGGTTGAAAGATCTCAAAAATTCTCCTCTTAAGTGTAAAAAAGACAGGTTAGGTTTACGATCAGAAGTCATCTTATTGGATTATAGTTTTTTCGACTGTACACTTCATGTACTTAGCACGTTCACATAAATATATTTCACAAAAAATACATTTAGCAATTACCATTAATTCATATGAACTTATTACGTCGATTCCATGTGGTCAGATAATCCAAAATTGGTAAAAGTGATACACATTTAGTAAAACCAAGGATTATGGAGGTCGGATAAAAGGAAACATCATAATTACAAATATTTATGTACATTCTTCGCATTACGCATTACATTTCATACATACATTGAATCTCCGGACATTTTAGCTTAACTAGGTCATTTTGTTAATGAACCGGTTTTTTATATTTTTTGTTTTATGTGATTTTGGTTTAAATCTCAGTTTTCATGTTAAACCAAGATCTCATTTCTTACAAAATCATTGTAAACTGCTCAATAACTATTAAAAGTAACCCAAAAATTACTATGCTGAAAAAAGGCCAACGTAATTACCTACATTGTATAATATATTAAGAATTGCAAGTGTGGAAATTGTGTATACGGTGACATAATTAATTATACAGATACATTTTGCCGATGTATGCATGCAAGGCCCGAATAAACCAAAATTCTTAGACCGATAGTGTAAAACCAGTTTTCGAAACAACCAGGGAATACTAATGTTGAACCTACCTTTGAAACCATTGACGTGTCGATCCACTTGACTTTATGTATCTTTTTGTTGGTCAAGGTGTGTTTCTCTCTGTTATACACCATTGAATCATTCGCGTACAAAAATTTAGATGACGGTAAGGATTTGGTGAAATATTTTAGGTGGTAATGTTCACATGCAGTTTTAGCCCTTCTGTCCCACTTTCAACTTTGATAAAGACTTCAGATCATATAACATTCATGTAAATGAAATTCTTTTGGCTTTAGTTGCCCATCTTTGTTTTGGTCACTTTTGATGCTGCACAGATTCAAAACTATGTAGGACAACTGATTAAATACGAGTCTCCACCCCAACCACCCAATAAGATGGCATGTCTGAGACATACATAATATTCAACATTACTTATCCATACCACACAACATGGCATGCATACAACCAATTTATGGCTTTGGGAAACTTAATCAATTTATGCAAGTAAAATTCCTGTCTTTCATGAAATTGTTTCTCATTTCCAGGACCCTTTGCCCAAACTTGTAGTCCAAGGTTTAGTGGTGTCCCTCCTCCTCGCTACGGCCAGTTCACAATGGCTCTCTTTCAAAACTTCCAGAAATCCCAAGAGCAGTTTATGGTTTCCGAATATGCCAACCTCTCCCAAAACTTTACAGCAACGGAGTAGCGTAGGAAGTTCGATAAGAGGGCTTGGGCCGAATAGTAGTAATTCGAATAGTGTTAATAATAATGCTGGTGTCAACAGCCGTGGAGATTCTCCAAACAGTTCAAATAACAATTTCCAAGAGTCAAATCGACATGCGGCGGGTGAGAGAGGGACCAGACCAATTGGACATCGGTCCGTTCCACAGCATCACATTGGTCAACCCACATACCAAACGGTCCATGGGGGAGTGATCAGCAGACATGAGTCACGACACGAGTCAGTTGGAAACTCACGAAATTCTGGCGGATATCCTTCTGCTTCTTCTCGGATGCAGCAACAACCTCAGCAACACGGAAGTGGTGGGCATAGTCAAAGGCAGCAAGGACAAGGGACATTTGCCCATCGCTCAGGACAGCCTCATCCCCCTCAACCATGGAATGCAAAACAGTCAACAAATCCTTCCCCCACAGTTGTCACGTCTAAACATTTGTCCATCAATTTGAACCAGCCTGGAAGGAACAACAACAATCATAATAACAATAATAGGCAACAGCAACAACAACAGGGCATGTGGTCACCTGCGTCCAACGGGGCTCAGACCCCCAACGGGTATGCAAGTAGTCGACGTCTTCTGGAAGTTGGACGACATGTCGACATTCCTACGAGACGGCCAATCACCCAAATTGCCGGAGCACTACAGGATTCATGGCCCAATTCTAATACGCATCACCACTTGAGCCCAGTTATCAAGAACCAAAGGCCAAATGCGCCGAATAGCCGGAACAACTATTATGAGGGAGAAAGTGGAGGTGCAACCTCAGTCCGGGTGTCCGACCACGCTATCGAAATTAAGGCCACGCCTAAACCTGGCAGTGCAGAACAAAAAGAGAATTCTGTGGACAGAAAACTTTCCGTTGGTGGCAGGGAGAAACTGGTCTCCAACACACTCAACACACTAGCCAAGCTTTCACCCAAGAAGCCGATTTTTGTGTACATGAGAGTAGAAGGAATTGCCGCAATCCAGGTGAGTACTATTTCAAAATATGCGGAGCAAAATTATGGCACATGAATGATGAAAATTGGTATTTTTTATTTCTAAAGGCAGGTGCAGAGGCAGGAGACGTCATAAAAAAATTGGCTGGAGGGTAAGTTCTTGATATTTATTCCGAGGACATTAGAAAGGATTACATTACGATAGTACATGCAGAGTCTTGGGATTAACGAAAATGGGATTAATGATTACGATTAGGGATTGATTTTTAAAAATTCGGGATTGAGGATTGAGATTAGGGATTAAATTAACTCGGGATTAAAATTAATTTGGGATTAAATCTCTCGAGGCATTCAATGGGATTAGGGATTAGGATTAATTTAGTCCAATTATAATCCCGGATTGGGATTAAAATCGTATTTATCGTCGACCACATTTGTATCTAGTTAATGTTTCTAATGTTTTAATTAAATTGTTTGATAAGCCCTAAATAGTGTGATTGGATATGAATCCTACAGTAACCTACTGACCGTATAAATAATGACCTAAAGTGCGAGTTGTCGCTTAAATGACAAGTCTCCATTTGATTATCATTGAGAGTATTTGAGAGTGAGTGGGCACCCCCACTGGCCACTATAGGTTATTATTATACGGCCATAAGAATATGTACTGTACACATTAGCCACATAAAATAAGTTTACTTATTAAGTCATCACTGAACTAAAATCAACTTGAACAGATAAAGTTTTATCAAATGTTTTTTAAATACATGAGCATTTGTTTTATAATATCGAATTGTTGTTTGTGAAATACAATGATGGAATTGCCGTAAATACATAGTTGATAGATATGGGAAACATATTTCTCATTGAAACAAAAAGAGAATTGGCAAGGTGTCCGAGAATTTTCAACAGGTGGAGCTGATTTAATCCCATTTTAATCCCATCTTGGATTAAAATTAATCAATGGCTTCCGGGATTAGGATTGAGGATTAATTATTTTTTGCAAACTACTTGGGATTGAGGATTAGGGATTAGAATTCAAAAATTACGGATTGAGGATTGGGATTAAGGATTAATTAATCCCCAATCCCAATCTCAATCCTCAATCCGTAATCCCGGATTAACCAGACTCTGAGTACATGCACATGGATTTTGTGGTAAATATGTAGTGAATATGCAATTAATAATTGACTCATGGATTACCAATGGATTTTGCACAAAATAGCGAACAATTTCTTAAGGGCACAACTTTATTTTTGTCATTGCTTATTTTAATTAATCGTATGGTTTATTTTTAGGAGTAAATTGCCATTTTACAACGGAACGAAATCACTTCCCAAAGAGAACGTGCCTCAAGTCTTCTTGGTATGTAAATAAGTTTCTGGTTCATCAAGAAATACAAAACTAATTACATTATTTTTCACAGGCTCCGGAGGATATGCCACCACCATCGAACTATGGGAAACTTCCAATTCCAAACCTGAGGACAAAGGAAACAACCACAATAAAGCCTACATTTACCAAAATTTTGCTTCCAGGTGGGTTATTAAGTACGTTATAAAATTGTAGATTAAAATTGGAATACTCCAATGACGAGGATAACTCAACCCTGAAAAATTGAGACCAATTACAACGCCATGTTATCTTCAGGATATATTCCTGCAGGATTATGCCTACAAGCATTTGCTAAATAAAAAATATGGATACATAAAAACACTAATCACACCTTTAAGACAAGAATGTGGATCTCGCCCCAAACTAATATCAACTAGTGAAATGTCAGTAGAAATGGGTACATTTGTATGTTTGTTTGATACATTTTCAGGGGGGACAAAAATGACCAGTGGATTGGCCAGTACGCCAAGGACGACCACAACGACAACAACGGCGCCGCCTCTACCTCAGCTTCCACAATTCGATTTTGTCCAGTCCACTGCTGCTTCATCTGCAATCAATCCATCATTTTTATCTTTCAATGAAAGTGGAAAAGCCGATCAACCACTTTCACTCGAACAAAGGATACAAATTCTGCAAATGTTCCAAAATCAAGTGGGATTGCAGCAACATCAGCGACTCCCTCCTTATCAACCAACTCATCAACCACAAATTCACCCAACGTACAATCCACAACCCCAACCAACTTATCAATCATATCCACAACCCCAACCAACTTATCAATCACAACCCCAACCAACTTATCAATCACATCCACAACCTCAGCCAACTTATCAATCACATCCACAACATCCTCCCCGCCCACAGCCTCCTCAACAACCTTCCCAACATCAACAGCAAATTTACCAGACGCCTCGTCCACAGGCTCAGCCACAGCCCACTTATCCGCCAGTGTCGCCACAATTACCATTACGCCCTCAATTACCTAATCCGTCACAACAGCCTCAGCAACAACTACCAACCCCAGCTCCAACGCCACTTCATGCGGACATCCTACGCGGGGTACTCCCCCAAGGAGCCATCTTAGAAAGCATCACTGCAATGGGTGGAAACTTACAAGAAGAGCTCAACCAATTCTCGCAAAATGTTGTGCAAGATCCGTCAAATTCCATCGACGGTTCTAAACTTCCAACTGCAAGTGACATGCTTCCCAACCTACAATTACAGCATCAACCTGGTCGAGTTGGCCAAGCTCAGTCTCGTGAAAATTTGCAACAACCTTATAATCATCATGGTCCGAGTCCAACACCATTTGCGCCACAGCAACAGCAGCACTTTAACCATGGCCCAACACAGGCACCCATGTTTACCAGTAATGGGCAGCAAATGACATGGATGCAACCCAAAATGGACAACAATGGGCAAAGACCACGACCACCTATGCCACCACAATCTGGTCCACCTTCACACAATAGAAACACACTCAAGAACGCCCTGTCGTTCCTTGGCATACAACAGTCAACACCACGACCTAATAATATTGGACCTACAACTCCACATCCTTTGCAATTTCATCAAAACCCAAGTTCTCCTGGACCTCTGATCTTTAACTCTAATAACAATCCAACCAGAATGCCATTTTACCCACAGGCTGCTAGGCGTGAAGATTTTGGTTCAGGGAGTTTCGAACAGTCTCATCCTCCAGCACAAGCCAATCGACGACCACCAGGACAGACATTGATTGTTCAAACTCCGGACGCTTCCAAGCCTCAAGGCCAAAAAAGTACATTTGTTATTTCCAACGGGGATGGAAACCTACCAGATTTGAATAAAATTATGAAAGTCCTCACAGAATTAAATGGTGATCAACAAGGAGGTCGAAATCCGAATGGTGGATCGCCCAATGCACAATTTGCTCCAACCAGACCCCCACCATTCCACCCAACACCATTTCCTCCTTTGCCCACTAGACGTCCTACTACTGGCTTTCCCTTCCTTTCCACAGGGCGACCTGCTCAACCCCAAGTGATGATTCGCCATCCATCTGGAACGCCTACGTCAGGTCCAATTATTGTCAGCACTGGACGACCGGATGGCCTTCCACTTCATCAAATTGTTTCTTCAACATTTTCTCCCAACATTGGTGGTCCAACGACTCAACGACCCGCATTTGTATCCAGCACAGCAGGACCAATTATGATGATGGGACCAAGTCCGTCCTCTTCGCCAATGCAGATCATTAAAGCTCTTTCTCATCCAGATTTCATTCAGCTCCCACCATCTCCATCTATTCGACCACCACAACCTGCTGGCCCATCTCCGACGATACAGACAATGCAACGCCAACAACCTCAACAACAACAACATCAACCACAACAACCACCACCACAACAACAACATCAACCACAAATTATCTTTTCAAACGCAAACTCAAACGGTCAAATCATCCAGCCCAGCGCGGATATTTTGAAATCAATCATGAACGCCATTCCAGGGGTCATGACCAACACGAACACTGGTCGACCATCTCAAGCAGCATCACAAGGTCCTACTCAAGCAATTCCGCTTCAACCTACCCCTCTCTTACCAGAAGGGATGGCTGCAGGAGGATCTACAGGAGGTAAGATAATCGAGGTTGACCCTAATCTTAGTCCAGAAGAGATGCAGAAAGCTATCATGGAAAGCATTATGAAGCACCAGCAAGAAACAAATGGAGGAATATCTAATGGTCCAATTGTCATCAATGCTGATCCTTCAATGGCTTCGGCCCTTGGTAATAGTCCACATTTTATGAATGTGCAACCATCTGGAGCTTCAGCAACAACTCCAACCAAACCTGGTTTCACTGTTCAACCCGCAATTGTCACACCAAGACCTTCGAGACCATCCGGCGTGGAGTTTGTCGGCAGTGGCAGTGGAAGCAGCAGTGTGGAGAGACAACAAGGATTATTAAATCAGTTTACTTCTTCCAGCAAAGAACACCATCACAGCAAAGAAGTAGTTGATAATGAGAAATCGACCAGAAAACAGTCCAAGAGTGGCGAGAGTTTGGAAAATAAGAGTCGAAAACAGGAGGTTCAAAGCTCGGATGAGAAAGTTATCGAGAAGGTAATTACAGAGGAGAAAATCGTATGGAACCCCGGAAAGGAGGGACAAATGATCCCAT
Source organism: Folsomia candida (assembly GCF_002217175.1). Taxonomy (NCBI): domain Eukaryota; kingdom Metazoa; phylum Arthropoda; class Collembola; order Entomobryomorpha; family Isotomidae; genus Folsomia; species Folsomia candida. The sequence continues at coordinate 18,857,522 of NW_019091193.1, read as the reverse complement.
CGAGAATTAAAACAGAGGAACGAATAATTATGACCCCGCACGACTCGTCCAAATCATTTGAAAAGAAATCGGGTGAGGAGGTTGGAACGAGCACGTCAGAAAAAACCTTCGGAGATTTTTTGACCAAAAGAAAGGATGGGAAATCTAACACTGATGAGGAGTCGTCCTCGTCTGGTGATAAGTCTGAAAATAGCAAATCATCAGTTTCAGTAGATTCATCCAATTTTGCGGGGCTGCTACGATCAAAATTGAAGTTTGAAAAAATGAAAGAAAAATTGTATCCAAAGAAGGTCGTCCCAGATTCTGCCGAAGTCGTAACAAATCCATTCTCGAGGTATTTGCACCCATCTTCCGTCGCCACACCCACTGATGCTTCCACTATTGGCACTTCTGAGTTCACGATACACGATGCTTCCCCCAGCAGTAGCTTGAGTCCTGTCGAACCTACGGTTAGTGCTATTCTGGATTCTGCTAACAGCAATAACCCAACGACGGTAGACAACGGTCGCTTCAAAATCCGTCCAGGCGATATTTCATCAAATAGCAAAGCAGGCGATAGTATGAATCAAGGACAAGTTTATGGCATTTCCCCATCGGGTCAACCAATTATAATGCAACCAACGTCACCAAGTTTCACGGTTTCACCGTCACCATCCGCATTTCCGCCTTCACCCACAAGACCACCCTCATTCCCATCAATTGGACCTCCTGCTTTTCCATCAAGTGGACCTTCCATGTTCCCACCATCTCCGTCATCATTGTTCAGTCCAAGTCCAGCCTCGTACATTGGACCATCGCCATCTTCATACCCGTTCCTTCAACAGGGATCCAATCCATCGCCAAGCAGCAGCAGCGGCATCATCTCAACAGTGACACCAGGAACCAAGGAGGAGAGACTAATTTTCATTCCAGCAGATTCAAACTCTGTTAACTCGGCAGTTTCCAATAATCAGGATCAAACGATAATATCTACAAAAAATAGTCAAAATAATACCGTTCTATTCACGACGATGAACAATCTTCCTGATTTGATGTCGCAACTTAGTGGAACCAAAACTGAAGTAAGAATGATTGACGACTTGAAATCATTTCAAGCCACATTGGCAAAAGTCCAAGCCACGCAGGCCTCGACAACACTTTCGTCACAATTCGGCCCACCACCAACTCCAACGGCGGATCGTCGAATAGACCTGGACGTAGATAAGCCAATTACTTGGAGACCAAATGGAACAATCCCGTTCCCAACACTAGAATCATTGAGACAACGATTTCCGTCCGGTTTTGGTGCCAACGTCCTTCACGCCGTATCTGCAGGTTTTGCTGCTAATGACCCAAATAAACCCAAATGGGGGCATACTGTTCAACAGCCTCAACTGATTTATACAATGCCCAACGGTGTTCCTCTAGCACTTAATTCAGTGGGAGGTTATCAGCCAATTCTGCTGCAGGGGACGAAGGAGCCCGTCCTTGCGTACTACGGTTACAACTGGAATAATCAAAATGCTGAAGCCAGCACTTTCAAACCGGTCGAAACTGTCGTCTCCGAGTTGGAACCAAAGTACACCAGCCGATTCCGAGGAAACCCTCCAACTACTCCATCAGAATCAACAATAGCGGAAACGACACCAGTTTTACCTCTAGATCAGAAAAATAACTCGAGCATCCGAAATTCAATTGACCCTGTTTTGAGCGAAGAGTATGAAGAACTCTCAAAGGAAAGCAACATCAATAACAAATCGGGAAAGTCAAACTCTAAAACCCAACCGGATGAGTATGACGATGAACCCCAAAAACATTCACGGCGACGACGACCAGGTGCTCTCAAGGAAGAATCGAGTGACGACTTCCTTTCACAGGAATCCACAAAAAATTCAAACAACAAGGTCCAATCCGTCACCCCAAATATTCTTTCCAAACGGATTGATGACGCTGACAGGACGGAAGAAGAGATTCTTGACAAGAGGGTGCATGTCCAGAAGGAGATATTTGTTCATTCTGGAGAAAAAAGTGATGACGATATGACTCCAACAGCCAAACTACCAATTCTTTTGGCACCTTCAATTATCAGTCGCAAATCCGTCGTGAGCAAGACTGGTTCAAGTTACACGGACAATAGACCAAAACCAACTGCTTCTGCATCTGTAGCCGAAACGACCCACACAGCGAAACAACTCACGTCGGCAGTGACCAAACTCATTGCCACGATTCCTCCAACCAAACCAACTTCACAACAGGAAAAGTCTGAGGATGAAGATTTAAGAGAAACTCAAGCAGAGCTAAAGAGCTTGTTGAAAAAGTTGCAAAAAAAGCTCAACTCACGAGACGAAGTGTACGAGTTGGGCGATGGGTTCTACGACTATTACGATGAGCTGCAACAAGTCCCTTCTACCAAGGCTTCCACCACTACGACTTCCACCAAGGGAACCAAGAAACCAGTAAAAAAGAAACCAAAAGCTAAAAAGAAGACCAACAGCAAAACCAAGTCAAAATCAAAGGATTCTAAAAAGAAGAAACAGTCAAATAAAAAGTCCAAAGATAAGTCTCAAACCAAAAAGAAGACTCCTGTTCCCCCCAAACTAACAACCACTAAGGAACCAGTGACCACCAGCAGCAGTACCACAACTACCACTACGACAACAACTAAAACTCCCAAACCTCTTGCCATAATGAACCATCATCGCCACCCAATTAGCAGTATGGAGACATTTACATCTCCACCCACTGTCGCTACTACAGCATATGCCCAACCCTATCAATCATCCTCAGAAACTACGGTGCAGAAAAAGCCAGAGTTGTTTGCAACAACCTCTTTGGCCGAACCGCAGCCAACATCTTCAGTAGCTTCACCGACCTTGAGCAGTCCATCCCAAACGGATGCTTCCAGCATTGCATTTGTATACCCACAAGGAGAAAACAAAGACTTGGCTGCTTCGAAAATCCACCATCGTCGTCGTCCCCTCTGGGTGAGGAGGAAGCCTGGCGTTGGGGGTCTTGGAGGAGGAGGAAGTGGAAGCATGGAAGGATCACTTGAACCAGTCGCACAACCGACTTCACAATCAGGGAAAGTTATTCGGTTGGTGAGGAGAAAGCGACCAGGACCACTACGAAGAAGGCCTGTTTTCGTTCAGCAAAGCATCGAAGTCGATCAAAATTCTGGCCAAGTTACAGCATCACCCACGGAGGCTACCTCATCTCCAACCCCCTCCACCACCACAACTATGCCCGTTGACATTCTTTTCGAAAATACGAACGATCTTTCAAAAAGAGTCGGATACCCAGGTGAGTTTCATATACCTCAAAACAAAGCAACACAATAAACCTGGTGCAACCAGAAATAGTAGTTACAAATGCGGAATAACAGTTTTTAAATTGATTCACACAACAACAGACTCTGTAGAAAAGTCAGCTCAGACAGCAACGCCACGGGCACAGGGTAAGCGAAAGTTGAAATTGGTTCGACTGAAGGGGCAAAGGGCTCAGTGGAGGTTGAAGATGAACGAAGAACAAGAGGAGGAATCTGCCCCACAGGCCGAGAAGCTAGTTTCACATCCAATCGACCAGAAACTTCCGACAGCGTCGCCCCCTTCTCTCTCCCCCCCTGAAACCAGTCAGAGTCAATTAATTCAGGCCGAACGACAGTCTCGACAGGAGTCTCCTTCATCACTAGAAGCGAAGGTGTGTATTATGGGGAAGTGCGAAATGATTTCAAAATAATTTACAATTTTGCCAGATATTCGTAGTTTACATTTCGGTATGCTTTTAATTTTCGGAATGTCTATTTCACGATACCAATTTTCAATGACTGAAAACTTTTTTTATACAAATGTATTTCGTTGGGAATACTTGGCAGTAAGTGATGTGTTTAGGGTCAATTAATTAGTGCAGTTTAATGCACTAATACAGTTGCAATGCAAATCACAAATTAATTGGAGAAAATAAAGAATTATTAATTACGCATATAATTATAGTTGTATATGTTACCCGAATGTTTTCTTATCATTAAAGAAAACACAATTGAAGGAATCTGAGCAATTACAAGACAGATTATGAGTTATTCAAATAAAAAACCGCAGTTTATATATTCAAGTGCAAAATTTAATTTAATTTTATACCAAAATAATGATGGGGATTTATGTTATACATGTAATAGTTATAAATATCGATTTGAAATGTGTGATTTATTGTAATTAATGAAATTGTACAGCATTCTATTTTAAAGCGTTATGTTGTGCTTGTTATAATTTCGAATAAGGTACAAGGTTTAATAAAATCAAAATAAAATAAATTGCACAAAAACAATTAATTTTAATCATACGAAAATATCATTTAATTTACAATTTTAATATCATCAAAGCGACAAAATCCTCGGGTCCATGGGCGTCTGGCATCACTGCTTTCCCATCCTCATCAAGAGCTTCACTCCAATGACACCGATCAATCTCAACAAATCCATTCCTCGTTGCACAGCGTCTGGAAAAAGGGCTGGTGAACATGCTAAAAGTCAACTTGACTTTTGTGCTTTGCAACAGGAGTATCATTCTGCGAGACAGTTCAGATGCAAGACCTTGACCACGATAACTCCGTCCAGTGGAAGCCACGAAATTCCAACCAATTTCTTCAACCTTATATGTGTCAAACAGTCCAAGTTGTGTCTTTTTCATTGGGGCATACATCGCATTCATAACTTTCCTCTGTCGAAAAATTGCTGCTGGTGGAGTTTCGCTGTCTGAGTTTAGTCGACCTGTGAGATGTGCTTTTTCCAATTCAGCGTCTTCTTTCTTCCAAATGAACATTAATTGGACGCCAGCAATGTCACGGGATTTTTGGTCAACTGCCATGAGGGACAGACCTTGGTGCTTGCTCAAAAGAAGCCCCATCTTCTCGTTAGTATGCTCTATGAATTCGTCATCCTGAGGAAGTTTTTGTCCAACAGGTTCATCCAAGTGGAAATTTGATGTCAGGTATGTCTTGATCCTTGGAATGTCAGACTCTTGGACAATCTTAATGGAAAAGCTTTTCCAGTCATTGCAAATTTCGTGGATTTCTGACATTGTTTCAAAATATCTCCTTGATGGTTTTATTTTTAACTAAACATATTAAACTAAAACTAAACAATTATGTTACTAATTATTATTTTTTACTGATAATTATACTTCTATATGGTGCAAATATCTTTATGTCAGTTCAGTTGCTGAATATTCAACTGTACAAAGGTTTGTATCGGTAATTGGTACGATACCGTAATCGGTCGGTTCTATATATGGTCACATTTTCACACTATGCAACAGATTTTGGAATTATCATTGATTAATATCGTTATCGCACAAATGAGTGTACAACGCACTTCAAGTGTTTCAAGTGCGTTGTTGGGTTGATTGTAATTTGTGAGATATATTTTCTAGGTGGCAACTAATCCGCAAGTTGCTAAGATACTAAAAGCCAATCAATTATGTACATGACTCATAAAATTATTTTGATGAATTACCCAATTTATCGCTAGAAATACACAAATACACAAAAAATTGAATAAAGACACTGGTAAGTAATGCTGTACATAAACTACACAATCTTCAAATATTAAAATATAGCAAATTAACTAATTATTGATTTTTTTGCGCAATATTGATTGTTAAATGAACGATAAATTTATCATGTATCATTTCTAAATAAAATTAAAAAATCGCAAATCTACAAACCCTTCCTAAAAGCGAACAAATGATTTCCTGTTAAATTGGTATACATACATATATTTTATGTGAGGATCAATTTCCGTGTCAAATGATGTCGAAAATGAATATTTGTACGATGGTTGGCCTACCCATACTTTTGGCACTCAGTTGGTTCATACATGAACTAATGATAACATTTAATTTGTTTATTGCAGATTAATTTAAATCCCTGCATTTGCATTCCTTCATTTGCAAATATTCTTCACTACAAGCACATGTCAGCCCCTACTTGTTGTACTGCTGCTGTTTCACTATGCACTGCTACTGAAGAGGAGGGACGGATTATTTATTTCCATAAAATTAATTTAGAACCATTTGCTAACGTGACTCATCTGTTGGTCTTGATCATTGTAGCAGCTTCGAATTACAAAAATGAAGAAACATCAATCTCAAAAAACGCAAGATTGTTTTTTAAGTAGTGGAGATCTCCAACCTGAAAATAATACGTTGGTGGTGGCTGCAGAGGGGAAGTTAGTAAACGTTAACAAGAAAATTACAGGAATGGACAACAAACCCAGAAAAAGGCCAAAGCACAACTTATCCAAGTTATCCCTCACGTTGGCAGACTTATCTTTAGACACCTCAGATCAAGATATACCGTCCCCACTTTTACCTGGAAAACAGGAGAGCCCTTTGTTGTCCATCACCCCGCCAAACGTATTCCACAAGCTTCAATTTCTCTCCACGACTCCCCCAACGGGACGGAAGCCGCTGACCCCCCTCATCCCCACCACCTCGTCAACATTCTTCACAAAGGACGCTAACGGCAACATAATTGAGGATGGAGAAGGAGGTGGGAAACGTCGCCACAGCCTCCCTGCCAGCCTCGAGGAGGGGAAACAAGGCATTCCCAAGATGACTCCACAATTGGACTACTTGTTTCAACAGTTCTTGAGTACTCAGGAAAATTGGGACCTCATTATGAGTGACATTTCCGAGTGTGAATTGGGTAAGTTGTGTAGTCCTCTTGAGGCGCGACAAGAAAGGAGCACGTGCTAATCATTCTTCAGCGTTATTAAAAATTTCAACTATTGGCTTGATTAGAATTCAATGCCAGTCTTCATAATACAAACAACCCACACTTTTAACAGGTCGAGGTCCCGCAAGATTCAAGAGTCTTCTACAAAAGGATAAGACCCATCAACGGCAACCACCACCACCGCCAGCATCATCTTCCCCATCACCATCAGTCAACACGGAGGTCATTAATGCAAATTTAAATGTGAACCTGGTTAATATACCCAAGAATCATACAACTTTCCCGTTAAAAGCGGAGCCAGTGCCCACAGCGGTAAGTATTTTTTTTACACTGCAGTTATTTACTTATTCTCCAAAAATACAAAAATAATGCATCTCTTCTTATTTATTCATAATTTGCAATGTTGGTGATCTTACTTTGTAAGGCAATTATAATTACCTTACAATAATTACCTATCACACCTATTATGAGAACTGTAAAAAGGTGTAAAATGAAATGAAGTGCTGACAAGTAACCAGCAATTAATTATCGTCAATTAGTTGGTCGATTAAACACCAAGGAATTTACGAATGACATTATGGATGAGGACTATGAAATAATAATGATAAAATTACAAAACACGTGCATACAACGTACATATACGTAATTGTCATAATAATTATGAAACAAAATGGCAACTGGTCTTTTTGATTATTTAAATTGGCGTTTGAGGACATGTTACTTGAGACACATAGAGATCCCGTACTATATAGTGGCGATGGAGAACTTTGACCTAAAAAAGGTCAAAAAATGATTCTAGAAATCCCAAATTTTGGTATGACATCGTAAATATCAGCTAAAGAATAGCCACTTGATGTGTATGTGTGTATCTGCTTTTTTGACTCCCGCAAGATTGGGGGCAAGTTAAGATTGGCCGACGGGCTTATAAAAGTGGTTCGCAGATGCGAGCTAAACTACTCGTATCTAATGATAGACATTCGCGAACAAAGAACACTGAAGTCCATTATTGTGCATCTCATATTTAACCTTTTTCGTCACGCCCGCCATTACTGCTTTTTCGGAAGACTTTGCAACTTAATGGGTAATTATCTCCAACCTGAATCAAAATTTTCTGAAAGTTTCGACTGTTTCACAATGCTGGGAGTATGTCTTCTTACAAATGGCCCAATTTTTTTATTGCGTGAAGATAAGGGTTGAATGTGAGGTTTTAATTTTTCAACTCCAAGCTGTCATTTTTGTCAATTTTTTCGTTAACAGTTATTTCGTAGTGGACGGTCGTAAGGTCGGGCCAAAAAATTACAGTCTATATTTTTTGATACTTCTTGATGAAAGGAATCCGACGGTCTATCACACATTTCCGAAAATAAACTTGTTTGCTCATGCAACCATCTTGAACTTAGGGGTCCGAAATATGCCCAAATTGGACTAGCGCCTGCCAGGACAGGAATTTCGCCAGAAATTTTAAACAACATTTTAATTTCTATTCGGTTTTCACTTGAGACATATATTTGCAATGTAAAAATTGCCTTCCCGGAGTTTCTGTTACGTTTTTGAAGACGTGAGGCTGGACTCTAATGACCAACTATTTTGGTGAAATTTTGTTGTAAAGCTTCGGAGGTCTTGCGTTCGCCATTTTTTCTTGACCTTCCGTATGCTTTGCTGCAGATTTCTTTGAATACGCTTTGACCCACAACTTATGAGCCTTCATATGATGCGTATGGTCTGGATTAATCTTCGACTTCATGGTCGCATTAGGCACAAACGTGGTGCGGTACTTTCCAAAAATAAATTTAATCGTTTTTCATTTTCAAGGGGTCAATATGATGGTTTTTTCTTGTGGTGCCTATTTGAAGTTGATATTTTCGGATTCGCCATACTTTTTTATGTATGTCGTAATTTTTGCACGGCCACATCTCTCTCCGTTGAAATTTAGTCAAGCCTTCTTTGAGTCTTTGTCGCTCAGATTTTGGTACTTATAAAAAACTCGTTTCACGACTTCCACGCTTTGAAGTTATGTACGAAATTTGTTTTTCAACGAAAACTTATGAAATTTTGAGGACACGTGGTCAGATATATTTGACATATTATACCAAAATTTTAGATTTCAAGAATCATTTTTTGACCATTTTTAGGTCAAAGTTCCCCATCGCCACTATATAGTACGGGATCTCTATTTCCTTACAAGCTTCATTCCTTCATCAGCCCAAAATCTTAAATCGTTTTCCAGCAATTGTGATAACGCTGAGACCGATAATAAAGGCCTATCAATCAGAATGCATAGGTACACAGAGATTATATTTGCACAAACAAAAATCAATTTCATTTTTGCTACTGCTGTCTGCAACGCTTTATGTGGCCAGAACTATATGATAATACTCTGTCCAACAAGCATTTTAGCTGGTGGCTGACGTGTTTGTTGTTGTAAAAACAAACAATAATGATGATGCCATATTTAATTCAAATCTCAGCATAATTTACGATCATCTAATGTTGAAAAATTTGACCTTGACATCCTCTGCAAGTTGAAGATTTTAGCTCTATTCTTTTACCGTTCTACTCTCATTGTCATCGCATTTTTTATCGATTAATCCGTCGTACCCAAATACTTTGCCATCATTAAAATTTATGGATATAGAAATTATTTATGAATGGTCTACATATTTGTAGCAGTCAAGAAACTCAGAGATTGGTAGACATTATTGTCTTTAAAATTGGCAGCTGTATTTTATTTCCACACGGCCTTTCTCTTGATCATCATTGAAAGTGTAGGTGTTGAAGAAGGTTTAAAATGCATGACAAAAGACTCGCCTACTTCAAGTTCAACCCAGTCGATGATTGGAAGGATAATACATTTGACATATGCACATTGTATTTATATGATCACTTGTTCTTCGTCCTTTTGGATCACAGACAACCATACGTAAGTTCTAAATAAGCAGCGTTATTTAAGTTTTCATGGCTGAGTTAGTTTGCGTGTGGTTAGTTGAATTCACGCCTCTCATTTCCATTCATGTGTACCCATAATCCATCCATACTAATTATGGTGGTGTGGGTTCTTCTTATTCATTATCATTGAGCTATGATTTTGTTTAGTTGGAGAATTTGCAATTCATTCCTTCGACATTATGTCATTCTTTTTTGCTTTACCTGCTATCTATGTGTGTATGTAATCACATGCATCTTGCTCGTAGGTTGTATATGTATTTATGTATATGAAGTTCAAGTCAAAAAGTGTTTATTAAATTAGGCATTCTGCCATTAATGGCGTCATCATCATAGTCACTATTAAATCTGTGAATTTGGATGGTTTTAGCGGTCGTCCCTCAATCAGTCTGCAAGTACAAGTGTAAAAAGAGTTAAAAACTATATTCCTAAAAGACATTAAGGTGCCGACACTCCAAAAAGAATTTGGTTTATATCTTAAATTAAATGTGATTGTTTTTGGGAGAAGGTTAGGCGAATTAGCTTTGCGTTGGCTGTGAGGACAAGTTATTTCGTTGAGGGAGATTTGCACTTGACTTGCGAAAAGGATTCGCAATGCGTGGGTTTTTGCTGTCTGGTTGATTGTGTGGTTGGTTGGATATATTGTTTCAGTCAACACTACTAATTTGGACTGCAAGACAAAACGGGATAAAGGGACGCTGAGCAAAGTGATCACGACCACATGGTCCTGTCTCTATATGTGCGCTAATATTCGTTCATCGTTCCATAATAATAGAAAATTTTGACTCTGACCTGGCTTGATTTTTGGTATATGATGAAAGAAGCGATGCTACACACTACTGCGCGTCACTCTCGTTCACATTCATCATTATAAGGTTTACATACTTTAACTCATGAGTACATATGCATTAGATGGAAGTTGTACATGCATAATATTACGTACGTATGTTTGGTAGGCGTATATCGCACTGACGGAGATTCTTCTTTCTGCTGAAGAAACTGCATTATAGTGATCACTTTTGTAAATACTCGACATCGACCATCAGCTCTCGAGTGTGCATGATAACTCTGCACATCCCGAAGAAGGTCCAAATTTGGACCGATTTTCATATCAATTCACCCAACATTGAAAAGTTCTCGTTCTCCAACTCGTTGCTGCTGCTGCGCTTACACTGTGCATGCATCTGTTAAATACTAGTTACATATATGCAGCGTGGGTGACCAAAAATAACTTTCCCTTTTCCACGACTCGGGACAGGACTAAAACTTGGAATCCAAAAGTCAGACCGTTGGATTTGTGCGGTGCGACTGTAGGACTAAAGTCAAAATCAACATTATATTCGTAGTCGACGTCCTTCCCGTGTTCAGAGTCTGGTCGTCTTTATACTTTCAGAGCAGTTCAACAAAGTGATTGGACCATAGATACATGTATGCATATGTACATATGCATATGCGTATATACATATGCTCTACATAACTCCACAAAATTACGATGTACTTTGAAATGGTATGTGCATCGCCAGCCGTGGCATTTTCCTCCGACCTGGGCGAATTGAATTCGGTTTGTTCGTCGGGTTTTAAATGAGTGTACAGTGTGGAAATTCAAGAAAAGACAGTGATATCTCGAGTTCTTCTTGCTTTTTTTGTGTACAGGATTTGTTCAACAAACAGGAGACAGTACGTAGATAAAGGGCAAAGAGGTTTACTTTGCTTCCGGTTGTGCACAGGATTTCGGATGTGAAAAGACGACACAAAAGAAATTAAATATTTGAAGGAATTCGGTTAGGACTGGTGTGCGCAATGAGTCTCATCTTTTCAACCCAAGTTTTCAGCCTGTGAATTTAGCTTTGCTGGAACATTATTGTGTGTGGAATATAATAGTGATACACTACTTAAGATTGGTGTAATAGTGCCCAGCATAATTTTTAAAAACATTCCAAAAAACTTGAGCGTAAAATTGGGACAAATTCTGTTATTGTGTGTCTTGCTATCCATACAAATCTTTGGTATACACATCGCAAGATAGATATAAAAATATATGATCATTGGCTAGTTTTTCTCTCAATTTATTCGGGAGTAGACCTTCTTCATTGTTGGTCTCATGTTCGCGTCCGTATGACAAAAGGAGTCAAGCCAAATTCTTGTATTTGGACTATAAGTTGTAATATATTATAATCATTCGAATGAATTATGATCATCTTCACGGCCACTCTTGACATTTACTTTGTTGTCCTGAACTTGACAGTAAGAAGCAGAGATTGTAGATTGGCTTAAATTGTAAATTGTGTGTGTTCCTAAAAAGGAGAAAGAATTCTGGAGAATTGAGCCAAGCAAGCTCCAAAAAATATCTCCCACAATAAAAAATATTATTTGGATTGGTGTAGCTGGTGTCCGTGTCAGGATCATGTCAGCACAACAAACTTTCGATTTAATAACACATCAAATTAAAGTATACAACATACTACGTAAGTAATTTACGGCAAAAAGCTGGAATAAAGAACAGTCGTGATTGAAGAATTATAGAAAAATCAGCTTTCGTCACTTGGACATCATGGAAGATTTAAATGGCCACAGTGATGTTTAACAATTTTCTAAACAAAGTGTCAGACTGACTTGATGAACCAGAGATTCAGCTCAGTTCACTCCGGATGAATTGATAGTCATACATAATTTGCTGAAGTAATAGTGTCTCATCTTTTCGGGCTCTTCGTTTCGACCAAGAAGAATCACAAGACAACAAGGACGAGTAACGAGACAGGAAGTAATAATAAGAATACGACGAAGCACATGAGAATCTGGATTTTGAAAACGATGCTGCATTGAATATTTCCTGTTGGACAATTTTAGTGTAGTTGTGAGTTGTGATACGTGTCTGTGTATGCCTCCTCAAACCTCCAACGCTATATTACATTGAGATTTAACTCTCTCCTCTTGTGAACGTTTTCCTCAGCCTAAAACAGTTAAAAATAACACGCGTTCAGCGTTGCAGATGGGATTCGGTTTTGTTGAATCGGATGGATCTGTGAGATTTCTGTGAGGAGTTAGTCGTGTTGGGTGTGTAATAATAATGAATGTCGGTGCAGCTTTAGTTGAACTGGAAAATGTGAAAGACACATTTTTGTGATGGTTTACATGCATGCATTTTATGGCCTGATTCATTATTGTTCGGAAAAAGAAGAGACCACAAAAATCTTTTAACTTTACATTTTTTACTACTTTTGGAATGAAACTGTGTGAAAGGGCTATTTGTCCTGCGTAGATAAGCCTCTGAAAATTTCTTCAACAAATTGGACCATTTATCATTTACAAATAGACTCCCTTCTTAATGTTATCATTGCCTCAAACCTTCTCACCACCACCATCGCCATCATCGTCGTCATCATCGTCATCTCGGAGCAATTCAGGCCTCAGAAACCAGAAACCAAAAGTATCAGTACCAAATTCTTCAGAGATGAGCTCTGAAGAGGTGGCAGAGTTAGCACAGGCAATTCACAACCATGCAGATGTTTTGTACGAGTCGTGGAGAAAAGGTCAAGAAGCGTTCAATATGAAGAGAATGGAGGACACTCTGGAACTTTTGGCAGGTCCGTTCCAGTTCCAGCAATCACTTCCAGTAGCTTGAAATTTGTGCATTCGTATTATTCGTATTACCCTTATCACAGTGATAAACGTCAAATTTCAAGCTACTGGAACTAAACAAATTTCAATATGGTGATTGTATTTTTATGAAATTATGTGTGTGCGATTACAGATCCAGGGCTCACGCCAAAACTCGAACATTTGGTATCCACCTTCGTCCGAAGGTACAAAATTTACATAACAACTAATCACACTCCAATTATTCTAATAAACCTTTGCAGTTAAAAATTATTATTAATTAATACTTCAGGGATAAAGCAAAACGCCAACAGTTCAACAGTCCGGAAGGTGCTGGTGGTAATGACAGTCAAAACCAAAGGAGAGAATCAAGTCCAATCGGAGGAGTCAACAACAATACACGGAAACCATTGCCCAAAAGCATACTTGCAGTCGTACAGAGGTTCGAACCTCAACAATCGTTATCCCCACCAGGCCCCAAGGGTCAAGAAATACCGGTATTAATCCACTCGTCCAGGGAAGCAAGTCCTGCAACCACCACTGGAGACAATAATCCTGCCCGAATTAATCTTCCTGGTGTTGGACCAGTCACCAAAAATGTTGTTTGGGCTGAAACAATTAACAAGCACAATACGACAACAGAGAGAATTGGAGATCGGGGAAGCAGCCCAATTCCTACTCCAATTAATATCAAAACATATCTTGATTCCTCGAATCAAGCAACAAATAATGGAATTACGAAAACTATAATTTCACCCACCACTGGAAAAATTGTTAGAGAAAGAACAATCCCAATAGAACGATCCAATGATACTAATGATTCAAGTTTCAATAATAAAAATAACGGCGTTAGCTTGCAATCAGCCAGCACTCGGGATAATAGATTTAGTCCAGGACGCGTTATATCCACTGCCGGTCCGACTATTTCACCAACCTACACCACTAACGCTTTGGAACAGGAAGAGGAAAAATTGTTGCGAGCGTTGCAAGTGAATCAAGTTGTTGTTGCCCCCAAGTACTCTTCAAATAAGATTGGAAGCAGCATACCTCCACGTGAAAAAGTTCTTTTTCAGACAAAAGTGGATTTTGCTAAAGAGAGGATTCGTCAAAGCCAAGAACACCCCTTGACCCAACAGAGACTCGAGCTCCAGAAGCGACTATCTCTCCCGAATGGGAATCTTGCAGCAGCCATTGCCCTGCAGCAAGGAAAATTAAAATTTCAGCCAAGTCGTAGTGCTCACTCTGCATTGGATGAAACGGACCTTCACGGTCATGGTCAGGTACACAATGGTGGTGGCAAGGAAATTACCAATGGCAAAAGTTTTGTCCGATTTGGACCTGGGGCCACGGTGGCGGATAGGGTGCAACTGTTTGAAAAATATCCTACGCATATTGGTCCCCCTTTGGTTGGTCATGGTCATGGGAGTAGGGCCCAGTCCCCCATTCGTACCCCCGGTCATGTCATTACACATCCCATTCACATTCAGCACTCCAGTGAACCTCATTCCCAGCTTCATCAACCCCCAAGTAGTGGTAGTGTTAGTAACGATAGCCAATTACCGTTTACATCTCAGCCAGTCCAAACGCAGAATAGTTGTTTAGCCAGTGCGAATAATGTTGTTGGTAACGTCAATTCCAATGCTCATGCTCCGTGGAGGATTTCTCCAGCACGGGATGTCCGATCCTTGATCATTTCGCAGGTTAGCTGATTCTCAATTTTGTCCTGAATACCTACTGTTCGTTCCCAGAAATATGTATACGTCTACGTACATCATGAAATATTTTTTTTCAAGACATTTGCAATTCTAGTTTTGCAAACTCTTTTTGCTAACTATTTTTATTTTCACCTATAGTCTGTTTGAATTTCACTTCAATTATTTAGTTTTAGTTTCTGAGTTTATGTATATGTTTGTAATCAGTTGTATCAGCTCGTTTTCGTTTTACTTACAACTGGCAAACATCCAAAAACTTTACGTTCTTTGGTTCTGTTCTTGCTGAATGGTTTAAACATTTGATCTTGCAAGAATCGTCAAGTTACATATGTACGTAGGCATCTTTAATGGCTGCATTCCACTGAGTGCGTTCTTCTAAAGCTTTGGATTAGATTTTAACAAGCGAAAATTGTGTACTTATGTATAATTCATGTATTTACTTTCAAATCCCAGTCGTGACTTGTAAACTACATATGAACAGCATTCGAGCTGAAAATGCACAATTGCGCCGTTTTATTTTCTTTGAAAATTCCAAAAACCGACACGGAAACATTGCAAATAATGAATTTATGTTCTGGGTCATGTTATATGTATCAGCTTACTATACAATATCCATTAGTATCTTGTTTTATTTTGACTTATTGCAGCCATCGGAGTCTACGGGAGTGGTCAGTCGAAAGTCCACAGACCCAATACCCACTACAGTAGTGTCACCAGTGCTGGTGTCATCACCTCCTCCTCCTGCTTTGACCAGCAAGAAGCACCCCAAAGATAAGGTACCTCGGGTTGGAACTTGTGGACCGCCAGTCTCAAAATCAGTCCCGAAATTTTTCTGGCCGGAAGGAAAACCCACCTCCAACACTGTCCTTCAGAATACTCTGACCAAAGCAGAATGCAAACTAAAAGAAGAGAATAACTGCGTAAACTATGATAAATTCGGAGAGGTACATACATATATTATGTATTACTGATACGGCATGTCATAATGTAATGTAACGCATATTTAGTCGCCTCTTGTCCAAAAAATGCCAATATTTGCATAATGCACAATTTTCTACATCTACAAAATGCACTCAAAACGATTTTATTAATTTGCAGCTTATGGTAGCCAGTGGACTTCCGCTGTATTGGAAGAAACCGTTTTGGATGGCATTGTGTTTATCTCCAGACGGAATTTGCACTTCCAAAATATTTATTCCATTTCTTCGTTACCTTCTTACAGACGTCCCAGATGATGCTGCTAAATTTGTCAGAATATTATCGTCCGCTTCTCGCAACTTCCCAGTTGGCTATGATAAGAACAATTATAATAACAATAATACGAACATGAATATTAAATACTATACCGATCATGGAAATTATTGTCAAGATCTGAAATTCGTCGAATTAACAATGACTGAATTTGTTCAAATGATTCAAGATATTATCGATACTCACCCAGGTGTGTTTGTCATTTTAAATGTCTCATGTTGTGGTAATATTATTTATAAAATTAAAATAAGCATGCTACTTATGTATTATAGGTCTTGGTTTTCTAAGAGATGCCCCAGAGTTTCACAGCCGATATATAACCACTGTTATATCTCGGATATTCTATAAGGTAAATTTAAAGCCATGATATTCGTTATTAATTTAGTTACTTCATCCCTCAAAAGGTGAAAAATGTAAATAAATACGTGTTTGAATTTATAAAAGCAAACATATTTTTTTAAATATAGGTTAACCGTTCATGGTCAGGAAGGTTGACACTGACGGAGATACGACGTTCCAATTTGCTCGGAATCATCAAGCGTTTAGAGGAAGAGACTGATATTAATACCATCACCGAATACTTTTCTTATGAACACTTTTATGTAGGTTGTACATACGATGAATAATTTTTTGATTCACACGCGTATCCTTACATACTTGTCTAAGATTAGAAAATTGAATAATTTGTTGATCTAAATTTTCTACATACAGGTAATTTACTGCAAATTCTGGGAATTAGGTAAGATATTCGCTGTTTCTATGTATTGAGAGAAGACAGGAAGTAGTTAATTTGCATTGTATGGACTTTTGTAGACAAAGACCACGATCTTCTGATTGATAAACATGATCTGGCAGCTCACGCTGAACATGGTAAGTGGCGGAATAATCTTTAAAGTTCCTTGCTCTCTTCCGACTTGGAAATTCGCCAATGTCGAACAGTCGACTGCTGTTCGACTCGTTAAATGTCGAATAAATGTGAAATTAATTATGTATCTACATGTCACGTAAACATACAGATATGCATGTACATACCTATGATAAATATATAAATACATATACATATATCCAATGTTGACATTACTTACTTTTCAATTTTCAGCCATGTCAAGCCGTATCATAGAGCGAATTTTCAGTGGAACAGTACTCCGTGGATGGGATGTCGCTAATCCACTAATGGCTGCTCATGATAAGATGACTTATAGTGATTTTGTATGGTTCCTCTTATCCGAGGAGGATAAAAAAACTCCGACTGCTATCGGTATGCTATTTATTTACATGCTTAATCATTTATCTCTTGTATTATTCATGTCGAAATAGAATGCTCCGTCCTCATCTTAATTCGTAACTTTAAATTATTATCAATGTATGCATTTGCAGAATATTGGTTTCGTTGTTTGGACGTGGATGGGGATGGCATCATCAGTCCATACGAGTTACAATACTTTTATTCGGTGAATATTATCATTTAAATTAGTAAAAACTTTGTCTAATGATTAATTAATTAAATTTTGTTCTATACCAGGAACAAGAAAACCGAATCGAAAGTCTTGGTATTGAACCACTTCATTTTTCTAATGTTTATTGTCAAATAGTTGATATGCTTCATTGCAGTTCTACAGGTACATCTTTGCACAAAACTAACGTGATTTGTTAGTGGAGTTCTTTGTAATAAGAGTACAAATAGTGTCCTTTGTATTTTGTTATAGGAATTCGCCTCAAAGATTTGAAAAATAATCCATACCTCGCAGCAAACGTTTTTAACACAGTATTCAACTTGGAAAAGTATTTGGAACATGAACAGAGAGATCCATTTGCAGCGTCTCCTGGAAATCAGGAGAATGGAGAAGGCGATTCTGATTGGGACAGATATGCTGCTACAGAGTATGAACTTTTAATTGCAGAAGAATCTCCCGGAGATCATTTGTGAGCCAAATCTTAAAAAATAAAATAATTATCTGAACTTATATTATTTATGAAAGTTTTAAATTGATAAATTAATTGGATTGTAGACATGATTCCGGTTTAGAAGAAATATTAATGACCCCGTGAAACTTAATCCTTAAAAAGTACTTTAGCAGTTAGTGTGATTCTATTATATTATATATAAATACACGCAAAAATAGTCATTAATTCATGCACTACTCGTAAAAAATGTTATAAAAACTAAGCAATATAAATCTTATATGCATAAAAATATGCCCACAATAGTCTATATTTATAGTTCTTAATATTATTATTTTAAATTCAGTTAGACGTATGTATAGTGCGCAGTTGGGTAAGTCATGTAAAAGACTGAATGTATCAAGTTTGTAAGCAATAATAAATATCAATATATTAAAAACATGTATTTTCTGACCAGTTCATTGAAAAGGCATGCAGAAACAACAAAGGTTACAACAATTTACCCCCAGGTACATAGTTATTATTGACATATTTTCCATATATTTGCATATTTTTAGAGAGACTATAAAAATTCATAAACATATACTAATCATGATACGACTGGTAAAAATATAGTGTACTAAAAACCTAAATTAGTAAAAAAAATCATATTTATGAATACGCACATTATCCATTGATTGAAATAACTATTATCGCTATTTTTATTATAAGACAAAGTAATATGACGCTGAACTTCATTTCAAACAACCGTAATAGTATCATACCATACGATAGTTTTATCGGTGTTTATATTTATAATAACCTTTTTCGGCCACCAATGCGTTTTGCCAAATCCAGGTCCCTTAACATAACGGTGACTCTCCTATCATGTATTGCACAAAGATTGCTGTCCTCAAACATATGCACTAGGAAACACTCTGAAGCTTCCTGTAAATAAACATATATAACATGTAATTACAAATACGCACAAATTAAAACTATCTAGGAATTTACCTGTAAGGCACCAAGAGCGGCTGCTTGAAATCGGAAATCGATCATGAAGTCTTGTGTTATCTCTCGCACAAGTCGCTGGAACGAAAGCTTTGGTATCAAGAGCTCAGTTGATTTCTGATACTTTTGTATCTCTTTTAATGCCAGAACACCCGGCCTATTAAGTGGGGAAAATATTATATTGATTAGTACACATTAACTCAAATTTGTATAATTTGAACATGATATGAATGTATACAAGTAACCTGTAACGTTCTTTACGCTTCTTTGGTTTTGGGACTCCTTTATTTTCACTTTTTCGAGCTCTGAGATTACCTGGTGACAAGTCTCCTGCCCTTGTCGTTTGTATTTGATCGCCTCGAACTCGAAGCCTTTGTCGTCGGTGAATTTCTGCTTGAGTTAATACTTCATAATCCGATTCAGATGACGTTTCAAGGACGTTTGACCTCTGGCTCATGTCCCGAAAGCTGGGAGATATCCGGCCAGAACCTGAAGCTGCATTCCTGTGTTGAAAGGCAGACGCTTGTGAGGCATTAGTTCTCTTTATCGCCACATTTCTGGATGGCTGCGACGTTCGAGTCATTGTGATATATCTATTAAATGAGAACCATTTACGATATTTCTAAATAATTTATCAGATATGCATAAGCTTACATTCACTGCGTGTTATTCCGTTCCGTTTATTAGAAAGTTAGGAGCCACGAATTTTTGCCGTCGTCGATATAATACGGTCCGTATTATATCGACGATGGTTTGCTGGACAAATCACGAATATCGTCTAATTAGACTCTAATAAATATGTCAGAAATACCTAAGTACTTATTTGTTAGTACTTAAAGATGGACATCTTATATCGCAATGCAATTAATGCAAACTAATTGGTATTTATTTTAATAATCGCTGTGATCAGAAAGTTTGACTACAATTGCAATTGGATAAATGATTTGATTATAAATGAATGTCCAGCTCCAGCATATATCAAAGCGATACTGGGATTCGACAAAATCTGCTTATAGTATTGTTGATTTTGACTATTCGATGGGACGTAGCAAAGTTCTATAACAAATAGCACCGCCAGAGATTCATTTTACTTTACATTAACTTATGGGAATTCCATAAATTTATTTAAACGAAGAGTGAAATGAAATGAAATGAGAACGCGAAGTGAACGTAGAAATAGTAAACAAAGACGAATTGGGTTTAAGTTATCCACTCTGCTCCAATCGTCAGAGGACAAAAGGAGATCAAGCTGTGCCAATCAAGCTGTGAGATCAATTTGGGTCTCTAAATATTTCAGTAGAATAAGAGTAAAGCAAAACTCAAATTATTATTATTAGTAGTCTTAACGTATTTTATATTTACGGTATCAGCTTATATGCTATTATTTTGTTCTTTTTT
The DNA here is from genome assembly GCF_002217175.1 of Folsomia candida. Taxonomy (NCBI): domain Eukaryota; kingdom Metazoa; phylum Arthropoda; class Collembola; order Entomobryomorpha; family Isotomidae; genus Folsomia; species Folsomia candida. The sequence goes on along the minus strand of NW_019091193.1, from coordinate 18,837,021 downwards.
GGCTGTAAAAATGTTGATTAATGAACAATTGATGAACAATTAGTTCATTCATCAATCAGCATACGCTCCTCTAGTCCTAAGTCAAATGAAATAAGTGGATTTTTGCTCAAAAGGATGAAATTATGAAATTAGTATTTATTTTGACTTCGTTGACTATTCAAAGTATTAGAGAATGAATTACAATGCTTGCATATTGAGCAGGAGGAAAAGGCACGTCGAAATGGACACTGCGGAGTTCTGAACTGTTGAATTTTGAGCCGTTGCTGTTTGTTGTCTTCTTGAGGACAGAGACCAGAGGACGACTGGGTGACGGGCAGGATACTGGGCAGGAGGATCGTCGAGACGAAGACCTCCTTCTCATTAGCAGCATCTCCAATGCTGAGCATTTCTTCTCCCAAAGGGGTTCGTCTAGTAGTGGGGTCAACCTGCGTCTCATCAGCAATCGCCGTGGAGAGCAAGCCTTCCAAATACTCTGCAGCGTTAAATGAAAGGGGGTTCTGTCGTTTTTCTTTGTTCTCGTTTGTGATTTCATGACCATGACCATCCGTGTTCCCAATCGTTATGGATGATGACGACGAGGATGAAAAAAGAATTAGATTTCTATCGTGTCCTTGAAATAATGATCCTTCTTCCCGAGAATTTTCATGCTGGTTGGGTTGACTTGAGGGTTGAGTATCTCTTTGTATTCCGCGAAGGTAATTAATGAGAGGGCTGTGGTATTCAGTCAGTGAGCACAATATGGTTCTATCCAAGAGTGGTTCTGGAATTGCATATTTTTGTTCCGCATGATTTGGATGGTGCTCGTCTGTAGGTGGCGTTGTGGGAATTCCAGATTGGAGTGACCTGGGGATCATTGGAGCCGGAGTTTTTGACTCATCTTCATCTTCAGCGTCATATGCAGTCTCATTTGGGGAAATTCGAGTGATAGCACTATTAGCCTTGTTATTATTGACATTTCGGATTGTGGAAAAACTTTGAGATGAAGACGTCCCAGAACTGAGATTTGATTCATCCAAGTCAGACAAGGCTGACACATTCCCTGATGAGTTGAATGCTTTGGATTTTGATTGTTGCAGGTTATGCCAGGCACGATTCGATACATTTTTATCTTCTCTCCTATGACCAGTATTACTCATGACAGTGTCTAGAGTTGTGTTGGATTCAGCAAATTCTGCTTCTGGAAACCATCGGAATTGATTCAAAGCTGGGCTCAAGTCGGATAAATGTTGAATTGTCGGTAAATCTGTTTCAGTGTCGTCGGTTAACCTTGAGGCATGCTCAACCTCTGATTGATTTTAAGCGGAATCACTATTATTGTTCTCATCCACCGTATTTGACATGGTTAATCGAACTTTATGAATGGTTTCCGGGCAATTTCCCTTTTTCAGGTCACCATCAAGATTAGGAATCGGCAGAGTCACCGGATTAGGCGATTTGTTGCTGTCAAGATTGTAACAACAGACATTGTGGCAGGGATTCATTTGGTTGTTGCAAGAAATACTGCTTCTGGTACTGTCGCATGACTCTGATTCTTGACACAGGTCATCTTCGTAACAATTACTTGAACACGAGGATACGGAAGAACAAACTGGAGACGCAATGTGACAATTACCAACAAGCCCCCTTTCAGCCTTTAATGGACATCGAGTGTTCCCTGGTGGTAGGAGGGGTGGCGCAAAACTCCTCAATCCTCGTTCTTCCGAGTTTACAAAAGCTTCAAATTCTGATCTGAGGTCATTTAGATCACATGAATTCTGCTGACAAGTGTTGTGGAATTCATGTGGAAATGGGTTTATGGAAATGGGATTATCATTTACATCTACTTGATTAGGAAACTGTGCGCGAATATTTTCCAAATATGTGTGATACCGTTCTTTATAGAGTGAGGATGGTGATGATCTTCTTACACAACTACTTTCTTTATAATTGGCACTCTTGGATCGGACATTTTCATTGGAGGTTTTTGACTTTCCATAAAAAATAAAATCAGAGAGGTTGTCATTTTCTGCATAAGACTGTGATCCTCCAGTATTGCTAGGTCTAAACTGCGGTCTCAGGGATCGATTTGACGACAAGCCACTCTCTTGTGCTGCAGCTGCTGCGATTACCATGGATTGGTAAAACAGTTGATCGTCCAATACGTTGGGATACTGGTGACGATTTGAACCGTTAACCGCTGACATACTCCTCGGAGGCAGGGAATATTTATTCGTATTTGGAAGTTTGTTGCTGGATGGGGTAGAAATCTTTATGTTTCTAGGTGTTATCGGACCCGAATTAGCATCACTTTGAGAGTTGTAGTGGGGAGTAGTTGCTGATGATGGAATGGGTCGAAAGTTGTCCTTGGGATGCTTTGTTTCGGATTGATAAGGAAGGCTGTAGTACTGAAACGGTGTACGAGGTGGTAGTTGAGAACCTCGCCCCGACTTGGACTCTGATGCGTTTGGGGAAGCATTTTCTGAAGGCAAAGAAGTAACAAATTGCTGATTCCTAATGGTTTTGACACTTTGGCTTTTTTTGAGTGACAAATCAACTCCTCCTCCTCTTCCTCCGAAACTTTTTTCATGAGATGTCGCTTGTCCCGTAGTATTGTTAGATTGAAATTTGTCTGGCATTTTAATATTACGACCTGAAAATTTTCCTCCAACGTTGGGTCCTTTTGCCTGATCCATGTTATTACTGCCAGCTTGATACCCTCTTGGTCTTTGCACATTGCTATCACTTCCTCCTGGTCCTGCGAATAAGTTCTTTATAGATTGTTGTCGTACAGTATTAGTGGAGTTTGCGATCGACTTTCTCGTTGCAACAGTGCGAGTCCCCAAAAACTGGTTTGTTGTATTGTTTGGCAGAGAAAGTTGAGCGACATTACTGTCATCGATATTGCCTGCTGGAGACGAAGGGAGGATGACATTATTTGTATTTCTGAATGCATTGTCCGAATCTGATTTTCCTTCATTTCCGTTTTTTCGCAATTCAGAACTCTGTCCTGCGCTTTTGCTCACAATCGAAGAAGTATGCAAAAAAACATTGCTGGACATTTCTCGACTTGGATATTTAGCTGATGAATTTGATAAATTTCCACGCGTAATCCCTCTTCCCGCAGGATTTGGAGACGCTTTTTTAACTTGTTCGTGTTTCGCTTTACTTTGTCCTAACGTCCGGCTGCTACCAATTGAAGTTTTCTTTTTCATACTAGGCTGACTTGCGGTAGAGTTCATACGAGGCCGGCCTGCGGAATAGGTTGCAGAGGGCTGACTTGTTGCGGCGGTCTTGGGAGGTTGGTCTGCCGCAATATTAAAAGAAGTCTCCCCTCCCGTCGTGAGTGGCTGACCTGCAATACTCTTCATTGTAGTCTGACCTGCTGTAGAGTTCACAGTTGGCTGACTGGCTGAAAAGGTCATGGAGGGCAGACCTTGTGTAGTGTTTTTATGAGGTTGCCCTGCCGTCGTGATCCTGGGTGCCTGAATTACAGCAGGGTTCATGGGAGGTTGACCTGTTGCAGAACTTACATTTGGCTGATCGGCCGATAAGATCATTGAAGGTTGACTTATTTCAGTGTTCATGGAAGGATGGCTTGATGTAGTGCTGGTGGGAGGTTGACCTGTTGCAGAGGTCACATTTGGCTGATTGGCTGACAAGGTCATTGAACGCTCATCTGCCGTAGTTTTCAAAGTAGCTTGACCTGCCGTCGCTATCATAGGTGGCTGACCTGTCGTCATAGTCGTTGGAGGCTGACCTGCCGTCATTGTCATGGGTGGCTGACCTGCCGTCATTGTAATGGGTGGCTGATCTGTCGTCATAGTCGTTGGAGGCTGACCTGCCGTCATTGTCATGGGTGGCTGACCTGCCGTCATTGTCATGGGTGGCTGACCTGCCGTCATTGTCATGGGTGGCTGATCTGTCATCATAGTCGTTGGAGGCTGACCTGTCGTCGTGATGATGGGTGGCTGACCTGTCGTTGTGATGATGGGTGGCTGACCTGTCGTTGTGATGATGGGTGGCTGACCTGTCGTTGTGATGACGCGTGGCTGACCTGTCGTCGTGGTCGTTGGAGGCTGACCTGTCGTCGTAGTCGTTGGACGCTGACCTGCCGTTGTGATGATGGTTGGCTGACCTGCCGTCATTGTCATTGGTGGCTGACCTGCCGTCATTGTCAAGGGTGGCTGACTTGCAGTCGTGATCATAGGTGGTTGACCTGCTGCAGTGGTCGTGGGTGGTGGACTTGCCGTCGCTAGCTTGGGTGCCTGAATTAATGCCGTGTTCGTCGAAACCTGACTTGCCGTCACGTTTGTGGGAGGCTGACCTGTCGTTGTAGTCGTTGGTGGCTGGCCCGTCGTCGTAGTCGTTGGAGGCTGACCTGTCGTCATTGTCGCTGGAGGCTGACCTGCCGTTGTGATGATGGATGGCTGACCTGTCGTCGTAGTGGTTGTAGGCTGACCTGCCATTGTGATGATGGGTGGCTGACCTGCCGTCATTGTCAAGGGTGGCTGACTTGCAGTCGTGATCATAGGTGGTTGACCTGCCGTCATTGTCAAGGGTGGCTGACCTGCCGTTGTGATGATGGGTGGCTGACCTGTCGTCGTAGTCGTTGTAGGCTGACCTGCCATTGTGATGATGGGTGGCTGACCTGCAGTCGCTAGCATGGGTGGCTGAATTAATGTCGTGTTCGTCGAAACCTGACTTGCTGTCACGTTTGTGAGAGGCTGACCTGTCGTCTTAGTCGTTGATGGCTGACCTGTCGTCGTAGTCGTTGGTGGCTGACCTGTCGTCGGGATGATGGGTGGCTGACCTGTCGTCGTGGTTGTGGGAGGCTGACCTGTCGTCTTAGTCGTTGATGGCTGACCTGTCGTCGGGATGATGGGTGGCTGACCTGTCGTCGTGGTTGTGGGAGGCTGACCTGTCGTCGTAGTCGTTGGAGGCTGGCCTGTCGTCGTAGTCGTTGGAGGCTGACCTGTCGTCGTAGGTGTGGAAGGCTGATCTGCTGTCGTGTTCGTGGGAGGTTGACCATTTGCAGAGTTCACATTAGGCTGATCGGCTGACAAGGTCATTGAATGTTCATCTGTCGTAGCGTTGAAGGTAGGCTGACCGTTTGAAAACGTCGTAGAGGGTTGACGTGTTGCAGAGTTAATTGAAGGCTGGCCTGCTAAATAGGTCGTACGTGGCTGACTTGCTCTGTTATTCAAGGGAGGCTGACCTGCTGCAGAATTCCTAATAGTTTTGACACTTTGTCTTTTTACAGGTGGGAGATCAATTCTTTCAATTTTAGCCTGACTGGTGTTATTACTACCAGTTGAATATCTTCCGGGTCTTTGCACATTGCTGTCACTGCCCAATGGTCCTGCGATTAAGTTCTTTAGTGATAGTTGTCGTTTACTGGAGTTTGTGTTCGACTTTCTGGGTGCAACATTCCCATAAAATTGGTTTGTCGTGTGCTGTGACTGAGTGGGTTGTGGGATGACATTACTATCATTTATAATTCTGAGTGCATTATCTGAATTTGATATTCCTACATTTTCTTTGGCACGACTTGGAAATTTCGCTGATGAATTTGATAGATTGACAAGCCCAATCCCTCTACCAGCAGAATTTGGAGATTCATTATTAGCTTGTCCATATTTCGACTTAATTTGTCGCGACGTTCGACTGCTTCCAGTCAAAGTTTTTCTGTTCATGGGAGGCTGACCCGTCGTAGTGGACATGTTAGGTTGACCTGCCGTAGAGTTCACAGGTGACGGACTTCCTCCAGAGTTCATGGGTGGCTGAGCTTCTGCAGAGTTCATAGGAGGCTGATCTGCAGTAGTGTTCTTTAAAGGCTGACTTGCGACGGCAGTGTTCATCAGAGGCTTGTCTGCTGATAAGATGATTGAGGGCTGACTTGCTGCAATGTTATTGGAAGGCTCACTTGTGTTCATGGGAGGTTGCCCTTCGTTATTTTCTATATCAGGTCGACCTGCGGAAAAGGTCATATGAGGCTGACTTTCTCCGGACCTCATGGGAGGTTGACCTTGTGTAGTTTCCATATGAGGCCGACCTGCGGAAAAGGTCATATGAGGCTGACTTTCTCCGGACCTCATGGGAGGTTGACCTTGTGTAGTTTCCATATGAGGCCGACCTGCGGAAAAGGTCATAGGAGGCTGACCTTCTCCGGAGCTCATGGGAGGTTGACTTTCTGTAGTTTCCATATGAGGCCGACCTGTGGAAAAGGTCATAGGAGGCTGACTTTCTCCGGAGCTCATGGGAGGTTGACCTTCGTTATTTTCCATATGAGGTCGACCTGCGGAAAAGGTCATAGGAGGCTGACTTTCTCCACAAGGGGTTCATGGGGGACTTACCTTCTGCAGAGTTCATAAGAGCCTGACTAGAGGTAGTGTTCACGGAGGGCAGGTCTGCTGAAAAGCTCATAGAAGGCTGACATTCCCCAGAATTCACTCGCTGACTTTCTCCAGAGCTCATGGGAGGTTCACCTGCTGCACTGTGTCCGAAACAGACCAATTCAGGAGCATATCCTCCCCAAGAGCATGTACCCCCGGTATTGAACCTCGAATCTCGAAACCTGGCCATCCGTCTGCTTAATATATTGTTATTACAATCGTATGCAAACCCAATCGTTTTGGTGCTGGGGGTTATCGAGTTGTCGCAAGTTGATGACTGGTTAACGTAAGCCCTCCTCGCTCTATAAGATGATAGATTATCACAGGGCGATGATTGTTGCTCATTGATGTCCTCCCCACTGTAGCGTAAAATATAAAAATCATGGCACACTCCCATTCATATGCAGATTCATTTACATATTAGTATCAAATTACGATCTGCAACATACGATATTTTGTAAAATCCAACGTGAGTATTCCCCATGATTTTAATTGTTTTCAAAGTCGAATATATTTCAAATTTTGCATAAAGATTTCGAATTTAGAGTACTCGCAATTTTGCTAACTTCAGGCATTAAACCCGGCATACAACACGTATAAAGTATTTTTAGTTTTCATTAGTGTATTGTTTTGGTAATACTTATGTCCAAAGTTGCTAGACAACCGTAAGGTTTAATGAGGTCTTACGATGAATAAGTGAGTGTCAAATTACACGTATCTACAGGCATGTTTAAGGTAGCGACAGAGCCATATGTATGTACATAACTACAATTACCTTGGTCTGACTACAGAGATATGTTGTAAAATTGGCTAATAAGTGGCTAACTAGCGTATATTAAACCCTATCATGCAGCTACATAAATATGTAGATGGATAATGCCTCGAAATATGATCCCCTCTTACCAATAATTGATAGTATCTTTTTGTCCTAAAATTTAAGTTGTATTTCTTAATTGTGCTCAAGTGTATGTTCATATACTCGCGTTTGGAATATGTAGAAATCATTGCAGAAAATGTCAATAAGGTTATATGCAAGTTTTGCAAGTCTACTTCAAATTTAATTACATACAAAAATGTAGGAAACTCATTCCAGTAGTACAATAAATTTTGCAAGCCATTTGAATTTGAAATGGAAGCATATTGCATATTACAATGTGCAATTTTTTCTTTCACAAAAGCTGAGCCATCAATTGGTCAACCTTATCGTCCGTTTCTCCTTCTTCGTCGTCATCGTAGTTGGCATTTATAATTTCTTGGCTGGGAGACTGCTTCAGATCTTCTGTCGCCAAGCAAGTTAGCCCCAGCGTGTCCATATCCACCGATTTCAGACTCCTAATTTGCTTTAATACCTTCGAGCGTGACAGACTCCGACTGCGACCACGCTGTCTGTAATTTACTTCATTCCGAAGAAATGTGACATTCTCCTTCTCCGTCATAGTTTCCTGTGAAGAAGAGTAAACAGAAATGTACTAAAACCAATTTTAAACTTTTGTGCAATTTAAATGGGGAGTTCATAGTTATTGCATTTTGTATAGAATGTACATATTCTTGTACTCACGGGCTGAAAGGTTGGAATGGAGTTATTTTTCACAAGATTTTGCAAGTTTTCGATAGGAATCTTCCCAAAATTTCTGACTTGGAATCTCTTTTCGGTTTGTTCCAACAGAGGGGAAGACAAGGAAATAAGGAAATCATAAGGTCTCTAAAGGCAATTCAAAAATGGAAAAATGAGTTATAATTTTTAACGCGGTAGTTTCTTTTAAATTCTCTGAAATGTCCTTGTATCGTCTGTTGGTCAACCTCAGGGGTCAGGGACTTGTCGACTTCATGCTGTTCGGCCGATCCTTCATCGAGCAGTTGACTCTCACCAGAGACAAACTCTTCGCTCTCGTCGATGATGAGGTAAAAGTTGTCCGGACTTATTTCAGACACGACGTCTACCAAATGAGGAAATGTCCCGTCACCAGCCTTTCTGTAAATTGGAGTTATTTTTGCAGGCACAAGTATTTATCCGATAGGCATTTAGATTGAAGGTTCCAAGCAAATTTAACAACTAAATTTTTTTTTAAAACAAATTACCTCCGAACGACAATGTTTAAATCAATGTAATCCTTGCCCACTGACGGTGTTTTTGGAATAATCAGGGCAATGTTTGAAAATTCAATATAGCTTTTTTGGTCCTGGTCGCACTTTTCTTGGGTGTTTGGAAGACCGTGTTCTGTTGGTGTGGACACCTCGTAACGAGTATTTCGCGCGGATGAAGTAGGTTTAATTCGGTAGGAGAGATCAATATGGTCTGCCTCTTGGGATGTGGTCACTTTCACCTTTTTTAGCTTTAGTTGACTTTGGGAAACGCTGGTGGAAAAGTACTTATCCTCCCAGGATTCAGATGCATGTGGTTTCAACTTTTCGTTCCTATCTGAGCTCGCAACATATTTCTCCACTGCATTCTTTATTCGTCGCGATTCTGGACGAACTTGAGCGGAAGTACTCCTTTGACCTTCGTCCGAGGATACTGAAATCTCTTTACTTTTAGGAACAAACATTTTCCCCTTCTTGGTTTTTTCTTGTTTGGAAACTTTCTTAAATGTCTGCGTTTCTACTTCAATCTTTGGTCTTTGAACCAAAGGGAGTAATCCCGACTTTGCTGACTGGATGATTTTTTTCTGTGTCTGTTCAACCGTACTATTAACATGACGCCTAAATTTTGTGGGTGTCAGCAGACGTTGTTGAACACTAGGCGTTTGTGTACCCATTATAGCACTTTTGCATTCAGGTCGATGATGCAGCTTGGGCTGAGACTTGGTGAAACTTTTTGTCGAGTAATTTGAGGCAGCAGAATTCGAGCGACTAAGATTAATTTCACTTGAGGCGTAAGCTGCGGTAACCCATTTTGGCTTAGCGAGACGCTCTGCAGCAGCCTGTTGAGAACCTAAAGATCTCCCCTTCTGTTTCTTCTCATATGACGATTTCCTTCTCTTTGGAGCAGTTGAATGTGGAACAAATTGGTTTCTCGAGTTCATATAGAATGGAGGAAGCTGTGTGGACATGTAGTTATCGTACTGGTAACGTTCCCATTCGGAAGATGACAACTCAGACTCTTGCATACTTGCTTCCGATGGGGTCTGAAGTGGACTTTCAATAGCAGTTCGTGGTCGAACTGTGGATGACGGTTTAGGCCAAGGAGTGAACAAATTAGGCGGGTCATTCTCGTACGGTGTCGAAGTGGGAGCAGCGGGAGACGTACGAGGACGGTCAGTGTTGGCATCCATCAGTGCGTGAGATAGAGCGACAGTATACGCCACCTCGAATTCTTTGCTAGAATGGAGATCATGTAAACGTACCAAAGAGTGAAGAAGTTGATTGACTTTTTTTTCGTGTTGCCCTTGTTTCTTTTTCTTCTTGGTTGGCTTAGGCTTGATTAGAGCCGGATTGATGTTCAAGGCTTGTTGCACTAAAATTGGTTGGGCGTCCGAAGATCTTGCACGAGGGTTCATTAAGTTATTGTTGTTTGCAATGGAGCCGGATTCAAACTGGGCGAAATTTCGAACAAATGCTTCAGCTCTTGAATGTAGTTGTTGTTGTCTGTGTTGTGATTGTGGTATTGGGTCTAATTCCAAGTCATTCTCATCGTCATCAGAATTATTAATTTGTGCCCCCTCCCATACGGAAACACCATCATGCAAATTGAAACCTTCCCCTTGAGGTGCTTTAGTTGTTTTAGTGTTTATGGATTTTCTGTGGGGTTCTCGCGCCTCGCCGAATAAAACATTTGGCTGGTCTCTGTCCCATCGATGCTGGTTCAAACATATGCTCACTTTCTCCAAAGAATTCTTGGAAATATTTTCAAGCGGTGGCCCCCCAAATTCCACTTTGGTTTCGATTTCGACTGGAGATTGGTTTAGTAGCGTCATTCCATTAGCTTCCAAAGCGTCAACAACCGTCTCAGTTGAGCTGGAGTACTCAAGTTCAGTGTCATTTCCAAAACTGGAACCCATGCTCCCTTCGCCTCCTTCGTAATCTGTTGAACTCCTTTGCTCTTGGTTTTGTGGTGGAGTGTTTTCAAGCATCAGCGAACTTAAAGGATGTCGTTCAGTAGTCTCAGATTCACAAGTTTCGAGTTTTTTGTTGACAGTCTGTATCTTTGACTTATTGCGTAGCAGTGTACAACTTGAAACCACTTGGTTGACATTAATGCAACAAGAACTACTTTTTGGTGAGATGGATTTGATCTGCACTTCAGATGGCAAAGTTTTAATTTCCGTCGCACTGATAATAGACGCGTTGTTGTTGGGCTTGTCCACGTCTGCCTTAGCAATTTCTATGTCTTCATTATCCTCGGATTGATAATGACAGATTCTAGGCTCCAAATTGAACGTTATGCTTTTATGTCTATAAATTGACAATTAGCAAAATTAACGACCACATAAAATGCATAGACGTCTTTACACAGTAATGTATGATTGTAATAATTTTTAGTATCTATACCCTGATTTTAGCTTCTCGACTGAAATAATATTCGACTCGACTTTCTCTGAACCACGTAAAAGATGAGGGGCGTTGTCAGCCGTTTCGGTTATGATGTTCATGGGCAGACTATCAACTTTTTCAGGAATTGTGATATTTTTCTGTTCCAAGTCTTTGACTGTGCGATTCTCGTCTACATTGGCATTGATATTGACATTAGTGGGCTCAAGAACCTTGTCCCCAGTGAAGAAGCAGCCGACCAGGTTGTTGAAAACTGTCGTGACCCCATGAATTACTGGAGTAATTACTCCAGTTACCTGAGTGTCTTGTGGGGCGGATGTATCGGTTACATTTATTGGAAAATTCGATGCGTTGTCCTTGTCGTTTGCGGTCACTGTCTCAGTTTCGTTGAGAGCTTCTCCATCCTCGTTAATTTCACGAATGACTAGTAGTGTACATAATGGAAACATATTTATATATTGGTCTTCATAGATATACGACGATGTATATAATAACCAATCTATATGAGAAATTAGTCAACAACTTACTTAGAGATTTGGGTCGTCCCAACTCCATTTCCGTGAAATCATCATCATCATCAGACAAAGATGTTTCAGACTCTGATCCAGTGGCATCGAGTTCATTGGGTTTGTTCGTTTGATTAAAGTAAATCACAGACACGCTGTTCTTCAAATCTGCACACTGGGATATTTTCTTTTCTGGCTCTTTATTTGTGACATCATATTTTCCATCGTCCCACGAAACAGGATTATCGCAGTTCAATCCTTGGCCCTTGTCCAATCTCAATCCCGTACTTTCTTCGTGAACAACCTGCGGTTCGCTATCCTCTTGCCAATGAAAGTCATAATGCTTTCCACAATTTTGCTCAGAGGTGTCTATTTTATGTTGCGCCTCATCAAATTGTTCTACCGAGGAGTTGGTTGTGGAAGTGGTGGCAGTCAGAAGTTCGTCCTTGTGTGGCCGAGAAGACTGAGTCCTATGGATATTGGCGAGTTTGGAATTTGGTTCATGTTCTACTGACCCTCCTTCTTTCTCGGCGGCTGTGTGCAAGGAGTCGGAGGAGGAAGGAAGGAATGGGAGGTCTCCAGGAGGGATTTTGTCAACGGATGAAGGAGTCACTTTATTATCTGGGCAGGAGAAACACCGACAACAACAGGAAGGGTAAAAAAGGTTATTCGGTTGGTCAGGAGGAATCGAGTTTGTGATCTGAGATTCAATCTCAACACGAAAACAACAGGTTTGCAAGGTTTGTAGAAGGTTCATTTTTGGAACACAGAGGTGATCACCACAATCACAATCACAGAAGGCTGCATCACATTTTAACAAGAAGCAGACCAGATATTCGCACCACACCACAACTAACTAATTAACTACATTATCTGTTCACCATATGTACAAAAACGTGTTATCAAACTGGGACTTATTTACCTGTTTGTCTAGAGTAGAGAGGGGGCGATTCCGGACCAAGACCGTGACCCATGTGCATGATGGGTGGCGTTGAACGATTAAGAGGTTCTCCCAGTAACGCGTCCGTTATACTTGTAGTGTGCAAAATTCCTGACGATGGAAGTGGCTGTTTTGGGAAGTCCATGAAAGAAAGAAAAGGAAATCACATACTGATGGTGAGAAGTTCATCGATTTTGTGGGACAATGGATAAAAAAATGAACATGAGCTGTCATTCGTCCCAGTGACCATAATAAAAGCTTATAGGGCTAGCCGTACTTTGTTGAGTGCTATTACATAATATTCCATATATTTAACTTTTAATGTAAAGTCGAGCCAAAATATAATTTTTATAAATTCTCAATATTTTGTGATAATTTCTAGATTTCGGAATTAATTAATAACAAGTCATAATGCACCGACTGATTGAGAAATTATTTTTTCTTGTGTTTTTAGAAAAATAAAAGTTCAGAATGAAATGGGATGAAATATGCATGTGAATGAATGCAAAGTTTAGCAATGATATGTGTTAAACTGGGTTTGATGATCCTAGCGCATTAAGCAAATATTGAATGAAACATGTAATTGATCACCTTGATGGGTGCACCATGAGGTCCATCAGTTTTGTACATGGTGTGTTGACTACGTCGCCACGTTGGACTGTAAGAATCGGTGGCAGTGGTACTGCCAGGGGTCTGGGCCACATTCATCACTGGAAGAATAAATGGCGATCGATTCGTGGTGGTATCGATCTGTGAACTTCTGCTATTGGTGTTATTGTGATTATCGTCCATTCCTGGCAGTGTTGGCGACGATGTAAAGTCAATCCGCGTTAGTGACATGTCATAGTGTCGGTACTCTGGATTTAGAACTCGTGGACGATCTAAGGTGACTGTCGTTGGTCTTTGTGTCGTGGTTCTTCAGAGAATGTAGAATTTGAAATTTTGCAAAAAGTAAGCAATGCTAATTTTTTGAGAGTTTTTTACCTGGGATAAATTATAAAGTTATTTTGGATTTTTGGTAGCGTGACCAAGTTATTTTTCAACGCGCTACTGGTTTCTATAGCGGATGTGTGAGGTTCTTGGCTTCTTGGTGACGTTTTCTTCTTCCGTCTCTTTCTTCCGTTTATTGGCTCGTTGTCCTTGATCTCGGTACGTCTCAGCTTTTGAAGGCACTGGGGTTCATGAATTATTATACTTTTTGAACCAAATTCACGACCACAAACAGAACATTCCACGAATGTTGGTGGCCTACTCATCTCTATTTTTGAACTAGTGGTATTTTGTGAAAGCTCTGATAATGTATCTATTAAATAAGGTTAATTATACAAAATATTACTTTGTACAATTGTTAACTTAAATGTAAAACAATAAAATTAAATAATTTAGTCATTATTCAAACTGTAATTAATGATATTTATATAAAAAATGAGTATTGCTACCACCACGCGTACAAAATGATAACTTTGCGACAAAAAGGCGACGTTACAACTGAGGACAAGTCTGTTTCCCTGCAAAACCTTGGGTTTCTTGTCTCACTCTCTTTCTCGATAATAATATAATAATAATGTGTCCGTTCCATCGAGCGTCAAATGCGCTTCCCATGCTTTTGCTAAAGCAGTTATCATATATCATGACACAGGACGACGGGTAGCTGATGGAATTTGTTATTGAGGTGAAAGCAGCAGTGGGAAAGAGTGAAAGCAATTTCTGCTCAACATTACTTTGGATTGAAATTCCTTTACTGCATATGACTACACTATCAGCCCTACAATGTATTTTGAGTAAATTGATGGTTCATTGGCTATTCGTATTTTGCGAGCCAACGAGCGAATGACGAGGAAATAAGCGCATATGCAAGTACATAATGTGTGTATATGTACATATGTATGTATGCAAAGGAAGAACTGTTATACGATCCAACTGCCCAAATACTGGATCGACTCATCCAAGATATACATATCGCCAACATTGAAATGCCTTCGTATTATTTGCTGAATTAGACAGTAGGAAACTTTTCCAGTGAAGTTTGAAAGTTTGATCGACAACCATGAGTATTGACCGTGAGCCACGCCACGAACCACTCTTGGAATGTAGAACTCGGCAAAAATAAGACACGACTTTCTCCAGGTATCAGTCAGTCAAGGACTCGTGCTCTTGTATTTCACAAAAAAAGGAATTCTCCCTAATTCCTCCATGTGAGAGAGGAAAAACTACGTTGAAATTCAACATTGTGAATGTGTCAAATGCATTTAAATATTAAAAGGGAGTACAGTGTCGGACAGATGTCTACGTCCACATAGTCGCGTCAATTTCATTTTCAAATTGTCACTGAACTACTGAACCAATTTTCATCATTGATATATCAAATTCTCACAAATTTAACGTAATTTCATAGCACATTATTAGTTTTCCGCTAAAAAATTTATTTTAGGCCAGAGATGTATTTTAATTCAAAATGAAAACAATTGGATGGACAAAAGTCAACGTCCAGTCAGAGAAAACATACAAAAAAAACTGTAATTTATAAGGAATGTTATAACAATTAATTTTTAATATTTGGTTGGGCCTCCGTTCGCTTTAAGGACGGCTTCAAGGCGTCGAGTCATTGAGTTTACCAAATTCTTGGTCACATCTTCAGAAATGGTTTCCCAAACTTCACGAATTCTGGATTTAAGGCCCGGAATTCCTGAAAAAGATTGTTTTCTTATTTCTCTTTCAATGTGGTCGCACAGATGCTCAATGGGATTCAAGTCTGGAGATTGGGGAGGCCATTCTAGCTTCGGAATTTTTTTTTCTTGAAGTATTCCATGGTGGACTTGGCAGAGTGTTTCGGATCGTTGTCTTGTTGGAAGGCAAATCGTCGTCCAAGTCCAAGTTTTCGAACAGATTCCTGGATATTACGGTCAAGTATTCCCTGGTACTTGTATTGGTCCATAATTCCGTCAATAAATTCCATTTTTCCTGCCCCACTTGAAGCCATGCATCCCCACACCATTACCGACCCGCCGCCGTGCTTAACTGTGGGGTTGAGATTTTTTGGATTCAAAGCTTCTTTTGGATATCTCCACACTCTACGACGCCCATCTGACCCAAAGACATTGAACTTTGACTCGTCAGTCCATAAAATATGTCCCAGAATGTTTGTGGCTTGGAAATGTGGTCTCTGGCAAACTTCACTCGTTTGGTTGCATTCCTCGGTACAATAAGAGGCTTCCGGACTGCTCTGTGGGATTTCAAATTTCCCTTATTCAGTGTTCTTTGGATGGTCATAGGACTAACCTGTTTGCCGAACATCTCCTTGATCTCGGTAGATAGCTTTGGAGCACTAAGCGAGGGTGTAACGTTGACTTTGTTGAGCACGTGGCGTACTTCTCGGTGAGCCAAAATGGGTTTTCGACCACTTCTGACCTTGTTTTGGACTGAACCATTAGCTTTAAAGTTCTTAATGATTGTCTGGATGGTTGTCCTTGCTAATTTATACTTGGTCCATATTTGTCTCTGCGACAGCCCCCTTTTTGTCCACCCTTCCAGTCCTGAATGACAAGATCTCGAATAGCGATAGGAATTTCCTTGCGTGTCGACGCCATCATATTTTTCTGGAAGAAAATTATTTAAAAATTAATGCGGCATATGTTATTGATAGATTTATTAAGTTACCTGATTTTATAAATTGGAGAGATTTTTGTTGTTGACAATTAAAGTGAAGTGGACGTAGACTTTTGTCCGCTCAAATTTCATCCTCTCTCGCTCTGCACTATGATTCTCAGTTTTCCCAGAATTTTCAGAAATAACTCATATGTTTTATGAAATTACGTTAAATTTGTGAGAATTTGATATATCAATGATGAAAATTGGTTCAGTAGTTCAGTGACAATTTGAAAATGAAATTGACGCGACTATGTGGACGTAGACATCTGTCCGACACTGTATGTACACAAGTATGTAAAAACATGGATGAAAATTCGTATCACCTCCGTTCGCAGAAAATATCTGCATTTTTATGCACATGCATATATAAAGTAAACAATAGGAAAATTATTGTAATGAGAAAACTTTATCTTGAAAAATGCAAATTGTTATTTATCGTTTTGTAAAATCAAGTAAAAATAAAAACACATGTAAAACTTATGGTAAAATAAGGGAATGATCCAATTCTGCCATGTTAAAGCAAATTCAATAAAATTCATGTGCTAAAATATATGGTGATATGCATATGTCAGATGATTATACGGGGAGGCATATCCACAAAATGATACAAAACTTGCTTTTGTGAATATTTTTTACAAAATAAGAGCAAATAAAAAACAGTACAAATTGGGTTTGCGAATGCCGGACTAGTTTATTGATTTTGTTGTATATTTTGTAAAATGAGTATTATAAAGTCATTTTACTGTACAAACTTACAAGATATTAAAACTGTATAAGATAATTGATTTTACAACCGAGTATTAACATCATTGGAATAATGACTTTTTATAACGTAATGTCAACTGTGTCACAGAATGTAATTCACATTTATACATAAGCATCGTAATAATTATAACGAGAGAAATTGTATATCGGTATTAATTTCACTGGTTTCGGGCTTGCGAAATGACTTCCAAAAACGAACGAGTAACATAACGTAATGGTTAAACTCCTCGAAATTCCTTCAATTTATGAACTTCAGACAAAGAATAATTGTCCATTGGCGATGGCGGTTGTAAAAGAATTGTGCGAAACAGAGAGTAACAGATTTTGACTGAATTTCTCATTATTTCCAGGTCCTCAGTGTGCTGGGCTTTCTTTTGTCTGTAATGCAGGAGATTACCATAACCAGAGTAAATTTACATTTAAATCAATCAATATTTTCTTATTATTTGCTAATCAGATATTCACGTTCGTTTGTGGACTTACTTGAGAAATATGGCACGATAAAACATCACGTATTCTGTTGCTATCTGAATGGCAAGCTCTGCTTTGTACGAGCTCTTGACGAAACTCAACTCATAACATTGTAAACTGCTCAGAATAATTGCATAGCTCATTTCCTTGATTATTCTGAAATGAAGTAAGAGCCGTTTAAATTATTAATAAAATGGAGAAATTCAAATTAATTCCATACCTTTCACTTTCAGCACAGGGAAATGAAATGCAACCACTGTTAAATGCGAGATCTACGAATAATTTTGGTGTTGTGGTGTTAACATGAAACCTGGAATCAGTATTTATAACATTCATAACATTCATTTTAAACTGTATTTACAGTTTACAATTTGCATAAAACAAAACGTAATATAATATGCATACATACTTTAGCTTTACTAAAATGTTTAGCTCCATCCACAAAACTTCAGACTTGGGATATTTAGTAAGGCTCTTGTATTTTTTCCAAATTGACGACAGCCGTGCGCGATTCTTTTCCTCCTTTAATGCAAATAATAATGCTAATTTAATATGAAAATTAAAAAAAAAACTAACTTATTTAAGATCTGCCTGTCTAACCATTTTCCCAGCCAAATGGAACACCGTGAGTCCTAGGAGGGACCAACACGTAGTTTTGATAGCTTGTCCATGCAGAAAGGCATCCATTAAGTGTACTGCAATGTACACGGTGTCGGTTGAGTATTTGAAATTGGAAGAGGCCCCAGAAATCCAATCAACTACTTTCCCCCTCATCACCGAGTTGATGGGATTCTAGTAAATGTACAAGAAAGTTAATTGTTAATTGCAGCTACTAACTGCAGCTATTATTTATTATTTCTAATTATTAGCCAGAGTCGCAATGCTGTTATATAACTCAGTAACCTTATTTTTAGTTGAAGGTGACAGTTGGTAGCGCTCTTCCTTCTTTAGTTCATTGTGAAGTAGGGAGGAATAATAAATCGATTCGCTATTGTTGGCAATATTAATATTTTGAGTCTCTCTCAGACATATTTGTTGCATGAAATAGCGGTGAACATTGTTCAAAATTCGGGATGTTTCATGAATCTTGCTTTCGATATTGATAAAGGTTGGAGATGTGCATCTCATCATTCGACCGGACTCTGGCAAAGGTTTCATCCAGTTTATGTGAGCCTTAAACTTTTGGGACTTGCAGCTTGGGAAGTTTGCCGTGGTGTCGTACGCAACCATCAAAGTTGAAAACCCAATCGTTTCTATCCTTGGCGAGAGATCGTCACAGGAGGTGTAGGCTGAGGAGGAGGATGAGGAAATGGGTGGAGATGAACCCATTTGTGAACTGGTCTCGAGACTATTCATGGATCCAAGGTGTTGGTCCTACAATTATTAAATTAATGAAAACTTTGATACATTTCAAACTAATATGCGACTTTATCTAAATAATTGGAGTTGTAAATACTGATGTATTCAGGACATTTATGCATTTATCACATCCCCTATTTGCCAGGTATCTAACTTTATTCCTTGGGCATTGTACAACTCTAGACTTAATGCAATGAGAACAACTTGATTGTGATAATTAAGGAATTATTGCTAGTCTTACTTGCGGGGTGTGGCGCTTTCGCCAAGTGGCGACAGGAATGCGACTAACACTCATTTCCAATTTATTATAGTGGTAAGTAAAACGTTGAAAAAAATAACAAGCAATAATTCGAACAAAGGAAAGGAAAAACGACGAATCGCATTCGGTGCGCTTAGCATGGATGCTTCTGCTGGACTGAAAATTTTAAGAAATTGAACACCGCCTGGACTATGAAAGTTTAGTCATTTACATGACATGAGTTCATACTGTGGCCTTGGATAATGTGTCCTGTCCGATATGCAGGTAATGTCTTGAACGGTGGGGATTTTAAAATTTGCATTAAATTGCAACCTGTATCTTGAATCCATTATTCAAATTAAAAATTTGCTTCTACACCAATGTGGCATGTGCAGAACTCGAGTTTACACACGCTTTATTGGGATGTGCATATTTTAAGCTTAACATGATAATGACCAAAAGGTAACAGGCAGCATGATCAGAGTGGTTGAGTGAGAGGAAGAATTAGGCAATGAATAGTCGACTCAGTCGTCGTCCTAAGTCCGGATAAGGATTGGATGAGATGAGAAAAGAGTTAAATACTTGTGTTTCGTTGGTTGAAAGGGCGTAGGCGTACATGAGATATGTCATGATTCACATGCATCAACAAAACCACCCCTGAGTCAAGAAGGCAAGTGGTCTATGAAAACTTCTACATTCTCGCCTTTTTGGCCAGTGCTTGGCTTGCTTTGCCCCACAAACAACGTCTCATCTCGATAACGACGACGAGAGTCAGGTTAGGCCAGCCTGTGATTCTAGGGTTAACAAAACCCTTAACTTTTCCTACCTGGTTCTCAGGGTTCATATTTGATTGACTAATTTTTGTGGAATTTGTTTAAAAAAGTTTGACCCGAGTGGCACAATTTCTCACTTTGCTTCCAGGTGCATGGATGACACGAAACTCTCGCAATCTGTTTCAGTTTTAGAATAGTTGTTTAACAAAGTACTGCATGAGGTCAACGAACATGTCAGTGCTACCTCTTCTTAAGCTAATTTTGGTGTTCATTCTCATCTGCTCGGTGGTGGGGTTTTCTCATGATCCAGGTATGTCGTTTACTTGCATAAGTTAAAAATGTTTGCGTAAAGGAAGGAACTAGATTTAGAAGGCACGTGTGGCCGATGTAACTTAATTACGGTTTGCCCAAATAGGAAGAGTGAAAGTAGATGTGATATGATCATTAGCTTTGCTAGATTGTTCCTTCACATTGTTCATTGATGGAAAGCTATGATAGCTTTCCATCAATGGAGTCCCTGCACGAGTCTCACAATAAACACAACGCATTATTTTCATGACTATCAAACAATGAGCGATTACCATTATAAAACTACAGCTAGGAAAATGGTCAAGAAAGGTGAATCTCAATTGACAATTGACAATGATGTCTCTTTTCCACAGATTTATCAAAGTCCATCCAACGTGCAATCGAGGATGATCGGTTTGTGATAGTTTTCGAAAACTTGTCACCACGGAGGAGGAGTCGAGGTGCAAATGTCGACATATTGCTCACGGTCGACTTTCCGCACTCCAAGCAACAAGTTGGATTTGCACTTGACCGTAAAAATCATCAAGGTGAGTTCCTTATTGCCTCACACAGAGTCTTCTCAAAGCTTAATAAATCTATAGATTAATCCGAAACGACCTAAGCATCCTACACATGCGCACGTTTTCAAAAATGGGATAATCATATTATTGAATATTCTGAGGATGCTTCATTTCAAGCTTCATTTCGCTAAGCGTTCTAGCATGATTTAATGGAACACCTAAATAAACTCTTCTGGTCATATGGACACGTCCCCCCAACAAACAAATTATTAAATATGTTGTTGCAGAATGTAACAAGGAACCCAGTGTTAAGCACATTATGTTGTAACCCCAGTATGGATTTTTCGGCCCTATAATTCTTGTAATTCTGTCAGACGTCGTTAATTTAATAATGCATTTAGCAGCAGGCAGGCAGTGTGGATCGTTTTGTGTGCATTTAGAGCTTTGGATTTCGAAATCCAAATATTCAAAAGCTGCGAGTAAGAGGATAACGTGAAGCGAGAAGGAGAGCAGGGGAGATCGCAGCGGGGGTGCACGTTGACAAGAAGGGTCAGATTTATTGGAAACATTTATCACTCTCCTTAAATGGATCGTCTGGCTGGATATATATCTTGCTCCGTCCATGCCCACAGTAATTTATTTGTACTTCGTGTGCCCATTTTAACTCGAAGCTAAAAAAATATGTATTTCAATTATTCAAATCTGGTGTATTTTACTAAATTTATGGCACAGCTACATATCGCCGTAAAGGAGTTGGAAAATGTTTGGAAAATACGTTCACTAATAAAAAATGTCCTATAATTTACGTGCAAGTGAGTGAATGACTATTTGTTATCCTGCAGTGATAATCGAGACGATTGAAGATGCAGCTAAGAAAACGCTCAACATCCCAACCACCTACTTGACGGAAACGAGTTCACACTCGAGCCTCGTCGTGGAAGTTACGCAGTCATGGACGGGCACGGCCAAGTTGTCACTTTTCCTAGATTGTTCACCTCTTGGACTTGTCACATTATCCAAAACAATGAGAGACATGATGGTCAAAGTTAAACCTGCCTTAGTCCGTGCGGTGAGTTTACAGTCATAAAATGTCGTTCAAAATTAAGGGTGTATCACAATATGTATGTAGAATCGATGTAGAATATGTAAATACATATCTAAATCAAGTACTCACCAGTGCATATATACATTCATGTATCTGTGTATGTACTTATGTACACACATACACTGGAGTTTTTGTGGAATGATGAAGTTCCTCTCTCGGTGTCTCATTTTTTCCAACTAATCTGAGATACTGGGGTTGCCCCATAAATATTATTATAATCTGTGTAAAAAGACCCATTTTTCCATAAACAACACATAGAAAATTGGATCTTCTTTTAATGCACCGACCATAAGATACTGTAATTTTAACGTTTATCGTGTGATTATATCTCAATCTCATTTTGCTAGAGCCGAGATCGTCGGATTAAGGTGTCAATCAAGCCTTCGCTGGACGCCAGGGAGGCGCTGGATGACCTTCAATGTCCATCTAGGGCAGAACAAGCCATCCAGCCATCCACAAATGAGGTCATCACATACAGAAGAGGTAACTCCTCAAACTGAATCCTGACTAACTTCATCTAATAACACCGAAATTAAACAAGAAAAGAATAAGTCGAGAGGGGCAATGTAGGTAGGCAGAAAAATATTCATATGCAAAAGGAATAAATGACTTCAATATACATTGCACATTTATATTTACGTTGATATACATAACATGAATTGAATGCCTTTGTATTTATTAAGTCTGCATTTAAACCATTAATTTACTACTAATCATATGTTCCAGTGTTGTTGATCACGTAATGCATTTCACACTGTATGCGTCCAGTTAACATCCTTTCACCAATTATGTTTACGGCGTGGTGGAGCCCAATTTGGTAATTTAAAATCAAATTATCCATTCAGCATAATAAACCACCCCCGACTAACATGTCTTCTATATTAGGTGAATCGTGGTTTGCCTAAAGTGATGATAATGCAAGTGTATTAGTGTTTGATAAATTGTTCATTAAAAAGACAAGGATCTAGGCCATGTTTTATAAGACCAGTTTTAATGAAAATCAAATTGCTGAATCATTTATACCTTCAATTTGCATAATCTAACTCATTCTCACCCTGCTTCTTGGCACTTTTAAGTCACAAGAAGAACAAAGAGTGTCGATACCGATGTACATACATATATAAATATGT
Source organism: Folsomia candida (assembly GCF_002217175.1). Classification (NCBI taxonomy): domain Eukaryota; kingdom Metazoa; phylum Arthropoda; class Collembola; order Entomobryomorpha; family Isotomidae; genus Folsomia; species Folsomia candida. The sequence goes on along the minus strand of NW_019091193.1, from coordinate 18,814,418 downwards.
ATGAGCAATGCGGCTCAATGCGTATATGACAGTTTACATTTATTGTACGCATCAATTACTAAACAGTTTATGATTGAATATAATGTGATTACCAACAAATATGTCATGTGCATATTCATGATTATATACTACTTGCATGCACGTACTTTTAATCTATAATTAATTAGCAAAGTACAAGAGGGAACGTGTCATCCCGCATCATGAAGAGGAGTGCAACTTAAAGTATAATGTTATGCAGCAGCAAGTTCACTTAAGTAATTACTGTTAATGAAGGCTAATCTGTCTCTTTGATTGATTTTAAAGTTGGGCTAGTTGGACAGGGGTGTGTTCCTTCCATGCTCCCCTGTCCGCTAATTCACCATAGGCCTATTAACCAAAGAGGTGAGATGAGATCACTCAAGCCCGTAACTTCTTTTCCTGTGCTTTCCAATTCGTTTCTCTTGCCCACTTTATCGTGTCATCAAGGGCTTAATTTATTATGATTTTGCCGTAATGCCTAATTTCATGCCAACTAAAATAAATATCATACACTAAAACCTCCCTGCATTTCCTCTCATTTCTTAACGTACACCATTATTATTAGCTGAAATATGCATACAATTTAACATGTTGTCTCCTAATGGGGATATAATACTGGTATTATTTGCAAAAACGAAGAACCTAGAGGTTAGGAATTAACTCGTAAGTTGTAGTATGTACATATGCATATCTATAAAAATGCGTAGGTCTGTAGACTAGACGCTCGTAACCATACATTTCTAGTTTAGCCGTACAAACTACATTTGACTTGTGTTTTCAATCCTAAGGTGATATCCCAATCTTGTCGCCGGATTTTGATGACCGAGGTAAAGTCACAACCTACTGACCTACTCATAGTATACAAGTATACGCGATATAGTAACAGTTGATCTTATCCTCTTTTTCACGTTTAGACTCGTTGTTGATAAAGACACTGCAAGAACTAATTCAGACCATAAAAAACCTTCAGATCGAAGTTGTGGGACAGGTATGAAATGTTGCCTTTTCTCACAATGGTCCACGCACTAGATGATGATTTGCATTGATTGCTGAGCAGCGTGACGACACTCGAAAACTGAGGGAGGCACTTGAAAACTGCGAGGCTTGCAAACCAGGCCCACCCCCAGAACCTGTTCGGACGGGTTGCAGAGCCCAACCCCCACCGTGCTTCCAAGGCGTCCCGTGCACGGATGGCCCGGATGGTCGTGTTCAATGCGGTGCCTGTCCACGCGGTTACATTGGAGATGGACGGAACTGTAAACCGGGAATCACGTGTAGGGAAAGACCCTGTTTCCAAGGGGTGCAGTGCTACGACACGGTCGACGGGTTCCAGTGCGGCCCTTGTCCATCAGGCTACCACGGGGACGGACAGCGGTGCGAACGCCGACGAGGATGTGACAGTAGCCCCTGCTACTCAGGTTACTCTTCAGACTCATCTTATTGACCTCCCCAAATTTGCATATTACATGATTCCACCACCACCCTGGAAATTACCCACTCATTACATTACATATTATTACTACTCTGCTGTTACTTATTTTCAGTCCAAAATTGAGAAACACTTTTCCTCCTCCCAACATATATGCCTCATGTATATGTTAACAAATATATTAAATATATCCAATTGACAAATTAACAGTCTGCACATTTCTCAAGTGTAATAATAGTCATTGGTCAAAACTGTTCACATTTGGCTTGAATTGCAACTTATTTTATGTTTAGTACTACTTTCTACTGGTTGGTTCAGAACTAAGGTACATTTAATATGTAGGGAGAGAAATAACAAACTATGAAGCGTGGAATGCGTGTTAGTACAAAAGAACAAACTTAATTTTACAATATTAATATTTCGAAAAAATAAACTTTTTATGAATGTTGCAAGTACATAAATACTGGCTGAGTTTTGAATGCTTCTCATGCATGTCATTGTAAGAAATCGCTGATATTTGTTTAATTGGTATGAAATCTCGATCTTCCAAATATGGAAAGTAGTGTCATAAAGAGGTCAAAGCTTTTCTATCAAAGTTAAAATGTCAAAGTTGTGTGGAAACCACTTTTTGGAACTTTGGTTTCGTGTTTAGGGGTTCAATGTCATGACACTGATGAGCCGCCGTCCTATTACCGATGTGGTGCTTGCGTTACTGGTCTCACTGGTAAGACTATAATTCAACGTCCATATTATACTCCACTTTTACGTACAAAGTAAACCCTCGCCTGTGGTTCCTCATCTTATTGAATATGATGCATATTTTTCAGGCAATGGCACCCACTGCTACGATTTGGACGAGGTTTGTTTAAAATAATTGACGAGGTTTATGCATTAATAATCTTTGAATGGTCATCGTTTGCTTCAATTTTAACAATTATGTGTGCATAATGTCAATTCTCACTCTCAGAATAGCAAACTTTGTTCATGCTTTACAATTCTTTTGCACTCTTAGTGCGATTTGGCGGAACCTTGCGATGTTCGGGTCCGCTGTATTAACATGGCCCCAGGATTTAGGTGTGATCCGTGTCCAGCAGGATTCACCGGAAGCACTGGCCTCCAAGGGCAGGGGCTCGAATTTGCGAGAAGGAATCGTCAAAGATGTCAAGATGTATGTTATTCATTTATTTATTTAAAGTAAAATGCTTTGATTTTGGCCTAAATCTGTAACCAGATTGATGAATGCGAGCGTGGAAATGGAGGATGTGCAGAAAATTCGAGATGTATCAACACTGATGGATCTTTCTACTGCGGGGAATGTATTCATGGTTTCTTTGGGAATCAAACATTCGGATGTCACAATCGAATAGCTGGAATGTGTCCTGATGGTTCATTCTGTGACGATAATTCCGACTGTGTCAGACTTCCAGGTCTTAACTACTACGTTTGCAGGGTAATTATTGAGTTAAAGACGTAAAAACATAGTTTATAATAATTGTTACACAAAATGGGTTTTCTAATAGTGTAAAATCGGATGGGCTGGTGATGGGAAATCCTGTGGGCCTGACAGAGATTTGGACGGATGGTAAAAACGATTGAATCCTATCCTTCCTCCAAATTCGTTTCAATTTCAGCTATGTACGAATATTACTTGTGTTAAGTTTCACTTTTTGTGGAATCCATCAGGCCCGACTATGATTTGGGATGCAGTGACAAAAAATGTAGAAAGGATAACTGTGTGGACACGCCCAATTCTGGACAAGAAGATGCGGACAATGATAATATTGGAGATGCATGGTGAGAGGTCCAAGCTTCAAAGTTATAGTTTGTGGGCATATGTAACAAGTATATTCTAGGTATCTACGAATCGTACTAAAGAAGTTTGATTTTTCAGTGACCCTGACGCAGATAATGATGGAATTCCAAACAGGTGAAGTTATAATGAGCAGAGTTGCGTTATTTAAATAAATTTATGTCGAATTTCAATTTTTACAGTCCTGACAACTGTCCTTTGGTCCATAACCCTGGTCAAGAGGATACTGATCCTGAAGGTGGAGATAAGCAAGGTAAGAAATAAAATATCAGAGTACTTACCAGATCGGTTAGTTGATTAAGGGTAAAAAATAGTCCATAGAAGTTAGACTAGCTTTACAACGAAATCCATTAAAAACACTGCAAACTGTTACTATTTAATTAGTATGTTGCTGCTTTTCATCCACCAGCTTGTGATTCAGAAGTTCATGAAAAACTACGTTGTTTAAAAACTAAAAATTCCTACGTTTAGGGGGAATAATAATCATCACTACTCACTCAGAATCAGAAAATACAAGTTTTATTTATAATTGTGTTTGTATGAGTAAGATCGGATTAGAATTGGTATAAAAGGACGGAATAAAGATAGGTGGCTAATATCTCCATCAGCTACTCAAAATGAAGATAATGAATGAAATTCCGATGCATCATACATACGTAGCTATGTGCATACAAATGTACATATTTAGGTAAATTTATTTATCTAAATAAATACTCCATACAGACTAATATGCATACCTGGGGCTAGAACTGCATCTATCGATCGATTCAAAAATGTGTGTCCATTTTCATATCGATTGGCATTAATTAATCTGAATGGTTTTCCAGGGGATGCTTGTGATAACTGTCCGACTGTGCCAAACCTTGATCAAGAAGATACTGACCGAGATGGAATTGGCGATCTCTGTGATCCTGATATTGACAATGACGGTACGGTGAGACGAACGTAATTCGTCGTTAGCATATTAGACTACTGTTCAAACAAATAATCACGTTTTGATATGAATTAAAATAGGGGTGCCCAATGAGCGAGATAACTGTCCTAAAACGCCCAACTCGAACCAACGTGATCAGGATCGGGATGGTCTTGGTGACGAGTGTGATAATTGTCCCAGAGTTCCAAATCCAGACCAAACTGATTCGGATAGGGACTTGGTTGGTGATGCTTGTGACTCAAATATTGATCGTGATAAAGATGGCATTCAGGACAACGTGGTAATTATTCATTTAAAACACCAATCATTTCTCCCAATTGAGTCAGTTTTACACACCTGATGTATTTATAGTTTGACTTTTTGTCCAGTCTTTTTGGACCAACAGTGTCATATTAGTAGTCAGACGTGATGGGCACAAATAGCTAAAAATTAATACGAAAAACATAATTGCAACATCGAATGTGTCAATTTATAGTTGCCAAAAACCTTTGTTTATGTATTTGTTCTTGTAGGATAACTGCCCTCACATTCCTAATGGTGAACAGAGGGATGCAGATAATGATGGCATCGGTAATAATTACTAGTCTACTCAAGGCGCCGTAAAATGAAAATGTTTTTGAAACGCTATTTCCTAATGCAAATATAATATGAAAAAAAGGTGACGACTGCGACCCTGACGCGGATAATGATGGGATCCCCAACGAGCGTGATAATTGCATGATTGTCTACAATCCAGACCAAACAGACAGTGACCGTATGCATTTAATTAGTGTTTTTATTGTAATTATGTTTCGGAGGGTGTAGCAAGTGCTTAAATATTTGGGTTACATGTTTGCATAGGTGACGGGCGAGGCGATGCATGCGAAGATGATTTTGACTTGGACAAAATTCCCGATTTCTTAGATAACTGTCCAAACAACTCTAAGGTAACTTCTATTAAATTTTCTAATAAAAGTTAATTAAGTAAATAAAATTTATTAATAAGAAGTTAATTTTATTCTTTTATTTTCCCAACTAAGATATTTACCACCGATTTCCGGTATTACATATACATATATTTATATGATTATATCATGCAATTCTCATAGCATGGAGATGAATTGGTACGTTGAAGGACATAATAAAAGTTAATTCACTTTATTTGCTTTTGTCTAGAACATATCAAACTGTGGTGTTGGACCCAGAAGGTAATTCATTATTCAATCAAAATTGGATAAATTGTCTAGTTTCTTTCAAACCTTTCTCAATTGGTGCATGTATTCAAAATTAGTCTTTCCTCATCAGAATAAGTAGATATTAATCTTTAATTGTTAGTCATGTCCACTTTGCTCTTCTTACCGTAGTCTTCAGTTCAGTTCAGTTTTACACGACACTGTCAACGTTGGGTAACGGTAGACACAAAAATTTGACCACATTTTTCTCAATATTACAGGAGAGTCCCAAATTGATCCAAACTGGGTCATTTACAACAAGGGAGCTGAAATTGTTCAGACTATGAACTCGGATCCTGGATTAGCTGTCGGTACGAACGACTATCACGGGCAGTGTTTGAGTAAGGCTGCTCTACGTTATATAATTTACTTGATTCTTGGCTTATTTTTCAGGGTTCCACAGTTTCGGCGGCGTCGATTTCGAAGGAACATTTTTCGTTGACACCGAATTGGACGATGACTACGTTGGATTCATTTTCAGGTATGCAAATTGAAAGTATCCGCAGAGCTCTTTCTTAACATGGACTGTTCTCCAAAAAATAGCTATCAAGATAACTCTCAGTTTTATACTGTAATGTGGAAGAAGAACACTCAAACTTATTGGCAAGCGACGCCATTCCGAGCTGGTAATATTACTATTTGACTTATATCAATGTAATCCTTAACGTATATGTTTCATAATGGTTCCGAGCAGTTGCGGAACCTGGTATTCAACTCAAGTTGGTACAGTCCAACACCGGACCAGGTAAATATATGCATTTACACTTTCAATTTATGAAACAATAGCTCGAAGACCTTCACTATTTTTTATGTGCATAACGTTTTTAGGTGAAATGTTGCGTAACTCTTTGTGGCATACGGGCGACACTGAAAGTCAAGTGAAATTGTTATGGAAGGACCCAAGAAATGTTGGATGTGAGTTTGACAATATTTTGCAAAATAACTTTTTGAGCAAAAAATCAAACTAATTTTATATTTTATCTGTCTCTCAGGGCGAGAGAAGGTGGCATATCGTTGGCTTCTTCTCCATCGGCCTAAAATTGGGCTCATCCGACTCCGAATCTTTGAAGGAGAAAATATGGTTGCCGAGTAAGTAAAATAATCATGAGTGTATGTAATTGATGTAAACTACATATACATACATGGCTTAAATGCCATGCCATGCCATAAATACGTACTTCTTAATCCAGTAACTCATTATCTTTATTCACATCCAGTTCAGGGAACATTTTCGACTCGACGCTCAAGGGTGGGAGACTTGGTGTATTTTGCTTCTCGCAGGAAATGATCATTTGGTCGGATCTCGTGTATCGTTGCAACGGTGAGTTGGGCTTCGCTGCAATTATTCCTGGAAGAGCACGTATAACAATGAACCTTAATTTCAACGCTTCTAATTGTAGACCACGTCCCAGAAGCCATTTATCGAGAACTTCCTCCAAGATTGCAGTCTGAGGTTGAAATCGATAGAAGCAAACCACCACCACCCTCCACATAAGATTGGTTATTGAACACCACCAATTGTTGGTTGGATTCTAAAAAATGTTAACTGTGTAACATTTTTTTTAAAAAATATTTGTTAATCTTATTTGTTTGTCAATTTCTAAGTTCCATGCTAAAATATTCATTCACTGCCTGCTCATCATCATCCTGTGTGGTATAGCTTCCGTTTTATTGGACTATAAAAATATATGTAACCATTCAAAAGGTTCATCATAGGATCACGATGGCGAGCGTCACACTATAACTAAAATACTAGCAAAAACACTCATGAATCTAGATTTTAAAACAATAATAATAAGCCGAACGGCAGAACAGCATTGTTGAATTGAAAGTCGTTTTTACATTTATTTCGTTAAAAGGGACGCCAGAAGTAGTTTTGATAAGATTAATGACAAAAGTTTAATTTCTCGACCCATTATATACTAATAAATTCCTGCAATATATCTGAGATTTTGTTTGAATCGTTATACAACTTTAAAATAACACAAGTTCATTATTAAAAGTATAAATGATTCCCTAAATTATTTGTATTTAAGCGTTTCATTATTAATTATTGGGTTCATATGTTTATTCTTGTACACTAACCAGTTTTATTTAGCCTATGGATTAGAACAAAATTTGCAGCAGAATTGTGGGTTTCTACTAGTGCTACTTCTGGCTCCCATTATTATTTTCCTGGTCGATAGGACGACGGAAGAGGAGAATGTGTGGTTCTAAAAGGTAATGACCAAATTCTCAAATATTTTCAAATATTTTATACTATATACCAAATAACTTAGCTTACCAGGATCATGAGTCATATAGTGAACCCACCCTTGGCTTTGCTGGACCCCCAAAGTCCTCCATTCTGTTTCAGACATTAGCTTGTGCTTTGGAACAGCTTTCGCAATTTCTTTAGGCAGGACCACATGCCTTTAATAATTTATTAAGAAAACATGGAATATGCACCAGTTTACTGTAATAAAAGTAAGTACTTATTTACCTGTATTCAAAAGCGTCGTCGCAGTATTTGTTGGAGTAGTAAATATCTTTGGCCGACATTATGGTAAAATTAAAGTTTGCAGTTGTGCTTCAGATCCAACCTCCAAAAACCGACTCTGAAAACAAAAAGTATTTTACATGTAAAATGCATAATTCATAGAATACATTAGAAAGATCTAGTAACGGACAAGTTATCAAAGTCCCACTTCCCACAACCTTGGTTATAATTTTTGGGTACCTCTTTGTTTACTCTATTTTATGACTCCAGATGAAAAACCGGCGATAAAGTTTCCTTTTCCGTATGCACTATCAAATTCAGAAGTAACTAGCTGATTTTTTCTTCAGCCAAATTGTGAATTGACAGATGAGAAGTAGAGAGTGATTGTTGTTGTTAGTGGTTGAAGTTGAAGACCGTAGTGTTATGCGCTACCTAAGAGCACAGAGAGTTGAGCAGGGACAAACTAAACTGCAAATAAACAAATTAATACTTAAAGGTCAGCAATACTCAACATCCAATCTTAAATAAATAAATATAAAACTACTTTAACAAATAATTATCTTGATCCATTATTTATCCACTCACCTGCTGAAAAAGTTGATCACTGAACAAAGGCACGTTTCGTTGAAGACAAGATTTTTCCTGTCTTCTTTATCCGAGGTTATTTTGTACTGCTTGCTGGTTGAAAATTGAGTGAGCGGCAAGTGAGTGAAGAAACGGGCAACATCCGGGCGGGGCGTCCATCCATCACACTCGCACAAAAACCGACCCACTCGCACCAAGACGGCTGATTAATTGGCTGCACCTCCAATTAATCGTGAGTGAGTTGACCTGTTTTCTGGAAGGCAGGGGGACGGAGGGGGCGCGGCGTGGGTGACATGAAGGCTCCACAAGGGCATTGTGTTTGAAGGGCAAAGAGCACGTTATTATGCGTTTGAAGAGGACAACACCGCCAAAGAGCTCTGATGCCGCCCCGTCCGCCAAACTCAAACCCACTTTTCGTTCTCTCACTGGCTTTCTGTGAAACACTTTTGCGACTGACAAAAATTAATTACAGAATGTTTGTTTTAAGGTATTTTGTTTTAAGTCTAGTTTAATCGTTTCAAGGTGCTAAGGCCTAGTATTTGACTGCTCTGGTCGGAAAAGGTATGTGTATTATTTATTGAATAAGAAAGTGAAAAGCGGAACCAATAATATTGGTCCAATATTATAAAATAATAAAGAATCGGTTATTAATTAATCATTAATTATATTTGTGTTGATTTTAGGGACAAAGATACAACTACACAGGGAGAGTGAAGGGTGCGTTTCGTTAGAATCTAACGGTTAGATAGATTCATTGAACGCATATGTTTTAGTTGATCAATTGGAACCTTTAATTTGACTTTTTCTATTTATAATTTATATAGAGTCACTTTCTCGTCATCTATTTTCCAATTTAACGCATAGTTTGACTGAGATAAGAATATGGGAAGACATCGATCCAGATCCAGATCGCGTACCCCGGTGGAAAGTCGACTTCTCAAGCTGGCTAACATGGATAGTCTTGCTGAAAAGATGCGACTAGAAAAAGCAAAAAAGAAAGATGAGAGAGAATGGGATAAGGACAAAAAGATGGTTTCAAGTACAAGACCAAGGTCAAGATCGACAAGTAGAGGAAGGAATAAGATGAAACAAGTACGTCCAGAGCGAGGAAATGGTAGTAGGAGACGGTCGAGATCAAGAAGCCGATCAAAAACCCCTCCTCGTAAAGGGAAGGACCAAGAGGGTAGAGCAGAGAGTAGAAGTAAAAGTTCTGATAAGCGACATAAGGATAAGAAGAACAAGGACAAAGGAAAGGATAAGGCTTCGTCCAATAATGGGAAACAACACAAAGAGAAAAAGTCTAAGAAATCTAAAAAGAAGAAGAGTAAAAGCAGGAAGAGACATTCGTCGTCAGAGTCAGATTCAGACTCGTCAGTTTCTTCTGCAGATTCATTGGTGTTACTTCAGGTAATATTCATAATAAAATTATCCACATACTACTATATAGTAATTATTGACTAACTCAATATTAGTTTGTAAGTCTAAAATAATTAATTATCCAACTTTTTACAAATGTTTGTAGAGATTGGAGGAAGAGCGCAAAAAGCAAAAGGCTGAAGAGAAGCGACGTAAAGAAGAAATGAAGGCACGCGAAACTCCAGAAGAGAAAAGGCAACGTCGTTTGGCTAAGAAGGAAGAAAAAGAACGAAAACGAAAAGAACGAATGGGTTGGGATCCGGAACATCTACATTATACAAATAGTGACAACCCATTTGGTGATCATGATCTCATGGGAACGTTTGTCTGGAAGAAAAAATTAGAAAAAGATGGAATGAAAGACATGAGTAAAGCAGATATCGAAAGGAGAAACCGATTATTAGCTGATGAAAATAAGCGAGAGTTGGAAAAGGTACGTAAAGTTAATGTTGTGTGTGTTTAATTATGCATATATCGAGTTACATATTAATATTTCTGATTTGTTGCTCATCAGGTGAAACAGCGGAGACTGGAGAAAGAGCGTGAGACACAGGCAAGAGAGGAGGAGCAACAGTTGTTACAAAGACAGAAAGAAGCAGAACAGTTTCAAGAATGGGGGAAGCAAGAAGATGTATTTCACCTGGAACAAGCTAGACTCCGTTCTAAGATCAGGATAACTGATGGGAGAGGTAATATTACTTACACTCAATTACAATTCAATCGATGAAGTGTATGCGAATTTTCGTTTTGATGCAATATTTATTTTATTTTTGTAGCAAAACCAATTGACCTTCTGGCTCAGTACGTCAGTGCTGAAGATGAAGTGGATGCCATTGAAATGCATGAACCATATACATATTTAAACGGTTTAACAATAGGAGATCTGGAGGATCTTTTGGAGGATATTGTGGTATGTTTTGTGGAAGTTAATTTATTTAATTTTTAAAATTGCTGTTGATAGCTAATATAGAAACTTTTTTGCATATCCGTACTTTTGCTGTATAGGTTTATAAAGAGCTTGAGAGAGGGAAGAATCTAAGTTATTGGAACGATATTACTGTGATTGTTGAGGACGAATTAAGAAAATTACGCAAGCTGGAACAAGATGATGACTATCGAATGGCTGTGGAAAGACGTGAAGGAATAAACTCTGCGGTTGCCTCAGACGTTGGTGAATTACTCAAAGGAAAAACTGCTGAAAAACTTGAAGAACTCAAAATAAGTATTCAGTCAAAACTAGACGGCTCAGTGCATGGATTGGATATTAGTTACTGGGAATCTTTGCTATCTCAACTAAAGGCGTACATTGCGAGAGCCCGACTTCGAGATCGACATCAAGACAACTTGAAAGCAAAGTTGCAAATGTTGAAAGCACAACAAGGAGTCAAGGTTGAAGCCGAGTCTGATGAAAGTGCCCACGGAGATTCCCAAATACCTTCGCAGTCTATGGACATTGATGAAACCAAACAAGAGCCCACCAGCAGTGCAACTTTGAAAGATCAAAAAGGAGAGGAATTGCCAGATGATGATGAGGAAGATGATGACGAAGAACAGACTGATATTGTTGAAGAAAGTATTCGCCGCTATGATGTTGGGGGCTACTCCCCAAAAATTATTAGTCTTGATGAAATCGAACCAGGGATTTTTGTCATTGGTGAGGATGAAGACAACGCTCGGCTGGAGCAAGCAAGATCTCAGGTGCTTAAGGTTGGCAAGAAGGTAGAGAATGTGTGGACAGCAGAAGAAAAAGCTTTAGAAAAGGAAGCCAAGAAGGGGATGACGGATGACGAGGCTGGATTTTCTGTGGAATCTCAAGTGAGCGATTTATATTTGTGGTCAGACAAATATCGGCCAAGAAAACCTAGATATTTCAACCGGTAAGATTAATATGTGCATCATTTGTGTATGTATGTCAGTTTGTAAAATAATAATAATACTAATTTTGTTAATTACTATATGTTGCAATAACTTTACAGAGTTCACACTGGTTTCGAATGGAACAAATACAATCAGACGCATTATGACATGGATAACCCGCCTCCAAAGATTGTTCAGGGATACAAGTTCAACATTTTTTATCCCGACCTGATTGACAAAACTTCTACTCCCCGTTATACTGTGGTGAGCAGAAGTTATATTAATCTCTAATCTCTTTGTAAATAAAATTAAATTTGAGTAATGTTAATTTGTACTAATTCGTGTTTTCCGTATGTTACAGACCGCTTGTGCTGACAACCCTGATTTTGCTATTTTACGATTTATCGCTGGACCACCGTATGAAGACATTGCATTCAAGGTGGTCAACAGGGAATGGGAGTATTCGTATAAACGTGGATTCCGCTGTCAATTTCAAAATAATATATTTCAGTGCTGGTATCATTTCAAACGGTATCGGTACAGGCGTTAAATTAATTGCTAAATATATGGGTTGTGCAAACAAACCTAGCTACCTAACTAAATTAATTATTTTTGACAAGAAATTAAAGATAAGTCACGGAACTGTATTAGTTCATGGTAGTTTAATCAACTAATTAAATATTTTTAATTTTACAAATAAATACTTGTCCAACCTTAAGGCGTATACATTATATTAAAAATTAATTAAAACTTTTGTACGTTTATCTTCTTGATTTGTTAAAACTCATTATTCATGTTGCAAAACTCTTTCGTGTTACACATGCGTAGGTACACCATCACAACAAAATATGTTATAGGATCACATAATATGCAATGAGTAATTAGGCGTTTAGATCCAAGACTGTATAAATTTTGCAACCATTTTGTTTAGCTTCACGGGTTCTTCGATCTGAACTAAATGTCCGGCAGAGTCGATCACTTCCAAGAATGATTTAGGAATGGTTCTCTCCATTTCACAAATTTCGACTAAATTCACTATCTGCAAATTATATTACAAGTTAAACTCTTGTTCAATCAAATTTTTTATAAGAAATTCATACTTTATCCTTCATTCCAAATACTAAAAGTGTTGGTACTGATATCCTTCTGTAAAAGGCAGAATCACCGTCGCTCCACATTTGACCATTGATTACGTGTTTATGAATCTGAGTAGGTAGGACGTGGCGAAGATCGGGATTGTCAAAACGTCCCGAGTTGGTATTTCTATTCACCAATTAAAATAGTGTCAACCACATAAATATAATTATTCCGTCGTACGGTCATACATAATTAACAAAATGTCGGTCTCACGTACTTGTGGAATAATTTGCAGTAGAATGGTACAAGTGATCCTCGGCAGCAAGATCGATTTACCAGCGGAGTAGGTCCACCTCCAGAAATTGAAACAAGTACACTGCAAGATTTTGGACGAACTCGACTTATCACTGCCGCCAGGCTTGCTCTAAAATTTAGAAAAATATGTAGTTACATAACAAAGCAAATGTTTATATCCTTAATCTATTATATTTAAATATAAACTAAATATTCAAGTAGAATATTTACCCATAGCCGTGTCCAATGATGACTACCTTCCTCTCTGCTTCCACAAAGTAATCGAAAACACCTAGCAAGTCTTGAGCAATGGACTGAAAAAAATAATTTTATCCCATTAGACCAATGGCTTGATTCTATTTTATACTCAAGCCAACAAAATAAACGCTCCTCAATTGATAAGTGAAGCGTCGGGCCAAGGTATTCATGAGTTTATGCTTTGTTCTGTTCTGCTCTTCTGGCAGAAAGGTCAGTCCTTTAATTTAGTCTCACAATTTTATAAAGTTTCATAAGCTGTTCCCCTCTCATCGTAAGGATTTCTATTTCCTCATGGATAACTCAGAATTCAAAGACGACGAGAGTGAAGAAATGGAGCAAGCCTCATTTAAAGGTATTTTAAGTCGCTTATTGAATGACTTTGAGTCTAATTTTTAAAATTTGGCTATAAATATTTGTATATAATAATTTAGACTCTGACGCGGAAGAATTTTCACTGATTTAAAATGTTGATCACGTGTTGACGAAAGGGAATAACTCAATTAAGTATTTCCTACCTAACCATGAATTTTTTAGCACCATCTTGTCATTGTAGATATTCACAGAATAGTTTTTAAAAAAGTACATAGAATTACCTCAAAATGGTAATACTTGGCAACGTTTGGAGTCGAACTGTAGCCGTGACCCAACAGATCGGGGGCAACAATTTCGTACCCGACATTATGAAAAAAATCAATTTGTGCTGTCCATATTTCACTGGATTCCGAAATTCCGTGTATAAAAAATAGTATTGGCGGCTTCTTCACATTCAGACCTGAATTCTGAATTTCATCAGTTTGCTGTACTTCATCGGAAATCGTGGCTGCCATCGCGTCCTTGGTGCCACTCTGACTCTTTCCCATGACTATTGTGCTTGAGCTGGACGGACTGCAATGTAAATATTTTGATTTGCTTGTATAGTCCGAATGTATAACCTCGACACTTATTAGTCAACAAAGGACTTGATGTGCATAATTGTTGTACAATAAATTAAACACGAACCTTGGACTAGGACCTCCACGCTTGAGACTGAGACTTTTAACAGGAGACACGAAATCGGGCGGACAATCCACAGCCATCTCATGAATGACCTCGACATCTTTCTCCATTTGGACATCATCTTCCACAAACCCGAAATTCGTAGATCCTGTGGAATTACTCCTACTTCTTGGCGTATTTGGCGGTGTATTATTAATACCACTACCATCACCAATTTCAGACTTATTGTTTCCGGACTTTGACCACTTTGTAGAAGATTCACAAATGCTGATGCTGTTGTATTCTTCTTCCTCGCTATTGTCAACCACTGTTGATTGCTGTACGACAGGCTCGCTGCTTCTATTATTATAAGCCCACGCCCTCCGTTTTGCAGCAGCCGCAGCTCGAGCAATTTCAAAATCTGTTAAAAAAATAAACTCAAAGTGACTGGAAAAATAAATTCCAAAGAATAAAATTACCTCGAGATACTGCACCCCCACCATTATTAGAACAAGAGTTATTGTTTTCTACACCCTCTTCTCCTCCACCAGTATCATCTGCATTGGTGTGTGCAGTATTGTTGGATTGAAAAATTGATCGAAATCTAGGTTTTCTCGTCCACTTGCTGAACCAATATTCGTCTTCTTCTTCCCCAGGAACAGACTTGCGAGTGGAAATACTTTCATGAGCTGTCGGAGAAAGGTGGACCACTTGAGGTGCCTCACATGATGATGAGCTTTCTTCCCCTGGCTTCAATTTGGGTTGCAAATGAACCACTCTAATTCTCCGATCTTTATCTATTTCAATAAATATGGAATGTTGCAAGTGATGGTTGGAAGACGAGTCGCCATCGGTGGTGATTATTATTGGTGTTTCCTGAGCGTGGTCAACCCCACTTTCTCCAGCAGCAGAAACAGTCACAATGTTTTCATCAGGAACAAAAAACTGGTTAACGACTCCGTACTGGATCTGTTCGCTTTTAGAGGGTTCCACTTGAATGGTTCTTGTTCCGGACAAGCCTTGATCTTTTCGACCATTGACGGAAACCACAGGAAATGGTTCAGAGGGTCCGACGCTTGAGACTCGTCTTCCATTGCATGTGCACAAGCACCAAAGGCATTGTGACCAACAAGTTGGAGGATTGGATGACATCGTATGAAAATAATTTTTCAGAAGCTAATTTTTAATAACTCCATGTTTTGTTGTAGCGTTGAGAATGTAAAGCTGACACTTGTTCTCCAAGTAATGAAATGAAGGGGATGGACATCAGGGACTAATTAATTTATTGAATATCTTGCTGTCCACAATACATGCACAAGTAATCTTCCAGGGAGGAACTAGCCTTGGCGTGGTGGTGATAATTAATGAAGTTGAAAATATTAATTAAAACCTTCCTGCAAAAGAACAATTCATATTATGTTAAGCAACCCGGTATGTTCTTGTTATATCTAAAAGTAGCTTTTGCGGCGAACGAATGCTTATACATACGTAAAGAGCAGAGCTATTGACACATGTATTATTAATGTTTTGCATTCATGTTACGAACTTGGCAGCTCAAACTTTGAAATTATAATTTTTTATTAACTCATTTTACTACTTACATTTAAAATGCCCATGTGTATTCTCCATTCCATATAAGCAAATATTGCAAGTAAGGAGTGGTCTTGCTAAAAGTCACTAATTGAAGCGACCTTACTGCATAAAACGTGGTTGGGCAATGTTCTTTCAGTTGAACATCGCTGGATGATGTGCTCTTTCACGTTTTGATGCGTTACATTATTGTAGTAGATTCAGCAACAAGTGGTTCTTCAAATTTTTTAGGGCCAGAATTATTTTGTAAACTAATAAACCTGCAGCCCTTAAAATTTCTTAAAATGATAATGAAATGACCTAAATTCACATGTACGTACACGCCTCAAGTTAATAAATATTTCACTGAAAATAAAGTCTCAGATATGCTACATATATTTGTAGCTGCATTTACACATTATTTTTTACACTTCAGTGTGTCGAGTCAATTCATTTTAATAATGTGCAATATTTCCTCTGCTAATTCCACAACTTTTTACTATTTTATTTAATAATCGTATTTCCTACTCGCTATTGTCAATTGCTTATGTACTGATGTTTATGTGCGTATAATAACAACAACATGTTTAGCAGACGTCTCAAAATCTATATTATTCTGTTTTCCTTGTACCGTTTAACATATTTATACACACAGTCGCCTAACATCAGTGTTTAAAATCGCCTAGGGCCACATCAACCAAACTGATGCAATGCAAAAGCTGGCTAGCTAAAGTCGATTTCTATTCGAGAGTGCATCGTAAGCATTGGTCTGTATTTTCACACGTTTGAACCTGTGTTGAGACTCGCCTCTGCAAAATTGGTCCCCTTCATTAACTATGCCAATGGTATTATTATTGATGTACTGCTAACGTTAATCCTGGCTTTTGTTAAACCATAGAGTTGGCTATAAGAATAAACTCCTGTTAAACTAACTGACAAGACAACTAGGAGTCTGACAAACCATATTCCCAACCTCGATTTATGTTTGTGACTACAGATTGAGATACATAGCTTTAAATTTCGAGAATAATACGAGAGAAGTAAATAGACTGGTATATGTACGCTGCCGAGTTATTTAAGTGAAATACATATACAGCTATATGCAGGATGGTTAGCAGGAGTTGATTTTCTAGTATTATCATATTTATGAGTTGACATTATTTCGTTTCATTGTGTCAAATATTTAAATTGGCATTTGAATTCAAAACATAGATATTCAGAACAGTAGATGATTATGCTTTTACAATATTAATTCAATACGCTCCTCTGCATTTATAAAAATTTATTGCGTGTCTGTAATACAGACTCTGTATATGCTGCTGCTTTGTTGGTACATGATTCGGAATTTAGCAGACCTTTAGCAGACTCACAATCAGTGCTGAACACTTTTTTCATAGCGAAAAATCCTTGGCACTGGTGATCATTCAGGTTTAGCAAGGTATTCATTTTTGTATTAGAAAGCTAACAAGAATGGATACAAGAATTTAGTAAAAATGAATAAAAGTGGATTATTTGCATTATCAAACTGGCCACGGTTTGGCATGAATTTACATATTGTGAAGTATATTTATGTATGTCTGACATTTCATATGACATATTATGCTATGCCACACGAATGACTTTGATGAGAAGAAATGACACCAGATATTATTCAACACTTAACATGCTTCATTTTCTTTGTTCTACTTTATTGATGTTTTGTTAGCATTCATATTTCATGACAGAGACAACTCGATAATTTCATGTACCAACTATACTGTTTACATAGATTAATACAATAATAAAGTGTGAATAATTCACATCGCGTATCGCTACGCATCATAAATAAAATTGACTCTGTGTAACGTGTGATTATTGCTCATTGTTAGATAAACAGGGTAACACCTGTCTGTAGATAAAATAGTTAAAGCTTTTTCTGTTTTGGTTTATGTAAACTTTTGCAGTTTTTATAAAATGTCTTTAAATTATGTATTTATCTAACGTCTGTGTGTTAAATCATCTCGCAAATATCAGTATTATTGACTTAACATTAATATGGCCATCTTGGTGTTTTTCCGGAAGTATTCCGGTGGAAGTTGAAGTACAAATCGCATGCATAACGTAAATATATGCGATTTTTATATCAATCTTAACAAATAATCTCTCCGTTATGCGATTAATAAGTCCGTCCATGGAACCATAGCTTATTAATACAAATGTACAGAGCAAGCAAGGAACTTGTCATTAACTAATTATTCTACATCAAATTAGAAGATTAATTGTTGTGTCGTGTTAATACTTTGCCCAAGCACCATATAAATCAAACATAAATGTCATTATTTGGTTATAACTACAAGTTACTGATTAGAATTGAATACTTATTAAGACTATTTCTATACGGCACTTCTTTACACATTCTTCACTAAAAAATATTATTCCATGTAGGTCGTGAATTACTTGTTATGGCGAAAATAGCTGCAAAATTAACATTATTTGAAACACTTGAAACTTAAAGTTTTTTCATACGACATTGACGGGTAAAAAAAGTGTGGACATTTAATTCATATTTTTTATGAATGTCTTATTCTTATGTGTGCTTCAAAATATTGCATTTCCTCTTGAGCAAAATATCCACATTCTTAAAAGCCTTAGTTAAGGAACTTTGTTGGAATTTTACATTTACAAATTGATTGATATCTCCACGTCCCACTTTCGACACTCCACAAAATACTGTAGTCCAAAAAATAAAGTCTGGACTATGGACTATGAAGATCGGACAAGCTCAGCATGTTTCGTAGATTGTATACGCCTTCTGGACAGAACGAAATAATAAATTATATTTAGATCTGTCATTTGATATTTCGTTCAACGCTTCCTCGCATAACTTTTATGAACATATCTATCATGGGGTCCGGATGTGTCAATAAGGACTAAACTAAAAATAGGGATTTGGTCAGCAAAAAGTGCATCTTGTGATTCGTCAACAATTATTGCACAGAAGGGTTTTCCATCCACATCATTTCGAAAACGGGTACATTCTTCAGTTGTCCATTGAGATCCGGCTGTTCCCACAACTATCCTCCAAAAAAGATTAAGACATGTACTAACAAATCGACTTTAATGTTCATCCAATTTATAATTCGATGAACATTTTTAGTACAAAACTAATATTTAGCACTTAATTAAATTTATAAGCACTCACAATGATGCAATTTGGCACGATATGCTTGAGACGGGAGTCTTTCGACATACATTCTCCTCAACGGACGCAAATTAGACGCTTCGAGCATAGCATACCTGGATAAACATAGTGCTATTACCTATTTAAATTTAAGAATATGGAATGACCTTGTAAAAACTTACGAGCCATGATCGAGCAGAAATACCATGATTTGAGGATTTTCGTAATTGAATGGCTTAACAACATGAACACTGAAAAAGTCACAGAATTCGCCATTTATTTGCTTATGTATTTATGTACTTCTGTACATTATAGGCTTCCACACAAATTGGAATTGCAATGTTTATTCTTACGCACCGAGCCCAATTTTCGTTGGCTTCCACCTTTGCAGCATAATACCCGTCAGGAATGACGTCTATGTGATCCAAAGGTAAGTTCATTTTGTCATATTCCGTATAAAACTCAGTCATTGATATTTCCAAGCGTCTCAAATTTTCAGATTGTCTGTAATCTTGAATCTGCAAGTATTAATTTTTGCTCCATGTGAGATTAACAGGCAATAATGCACATCAACATATGCACTCATTTGTTTAATTAACTAACAATGAAATTATGAGGTCCCACAGCATTTCGGACTATGACATCCACCAAGTTTGACTTGGACTTTGAGATACCGCTCCCTGATTTCGGGCCGAAAATGGGATCCATAAAGTCCTCTTTGATCAAGATCGGCAACTGTTTTGTCGTAACCACGTCTGTCATAATTTTAAAACAAATTCAGTCAATTTGCATACGAAAATAATCTTTCGATTAGAAACTAGTTTGACCACATTATTTATCACCAATGACTGAATTGATGATAAATAACTCTTGTTTCATACCAGAGTTCGAAGTGTCAGGAGTAGAAGCTGAGGTGAGATTGCTGGACTTTTTGACTCCATTGGTGTTATTACCATTGGCATCGACGGCTATTTCTATTTTGGCACTCCCGTTCATTTTTTATTGCCCTTGCAACCACTTGACGACGTTTCAATAGAAATTGCCAGTAGAGCGTGTGGGCTGAAGAGTCAAATATGTAACGCAGAGTCGTCTTTATAAGTGAGGGTGCAGCAGAATTCTCTGAAGTTTAATCACTCACCACCTACAGATTGAACACAAAAATGTCAAGAGCTTTACTACTTATTGGGCGGATGGATGTCTCCATACAATGCATAATATGCAAATACTGCCGATGAATCTAATCTGCATAGATTCACCGACCTATATCAAAAGGCTTATGGCATCCTGCATAACCAGGTAAACAATATTAGAGTACCCAACTTTAAACCTCCTCTTGGCTCGATGCAGCGTTATTATCGGTCTTATACTTCAAAATAAGGTAGGATTTTATTACATACACCTCTTGTTTGTGCAGGAGAAAAGTAGACTCTGTACTTTTAAATATTTAGAGGAGCAGGACAAAAATTAGCAACTACTCAAAGTAAAAGTGAGATAACTTCATTTTTTTGCTCTCCGCATAATTATCATAATAGCGACTGATATAAAGTCAATCAAAAACCAGAAATTTAACACTTGAGAGAGACTGACCTAAACACAGCCATCCTCAAAACGACACACGACTGATATACATCGATTGATTCAGGTTCAACTATATTTTTTCTGGCTGTAGTTCAAAATCTGCAGCAAAATATTCTTTGCATTACAACAAAGATCCAAGTGCAAATCCGAGTATTCCTGCTGAATGCTTTCCCCACTCGTATTCTGAGATGGTGGGGTTCAATCAAAATGCAGTTGGCCGAGCTGTGAAGATATCCTTCTCATTCGTCCTGTAAAGTCCTATAAACGAGGTATAGGCACAGGAGAATCAATGATCTGTTGAAGCACAAATTAGAAAATGTCACTGCCTTAATACATAATTAATTATGCTCAAATTAAATAAATAAATTCCGCAACTAACCTTCTGCAATTTGTTTAATTCGTTACAATGTGCATTGACCAACCCAGTCAGTCAACTCTAATCGACTGAGTCAGGTTAGAAAATTGTGAAGACTTGCCAGATCCTCGACCAAGTTGGTGCAACAACATGTAAAGGCAGCTGCAATATATAAATGTGCATAGCAAATGGGATCTGTAGGTTTATATGCAATACAAGCAAAGTATAATCCTACTATGTTTTATGCACCACGGTGAACATGCAATAATAACATGCCAAATCAAAACAATGGTCGGCTATGCTGTTAAACATAATAATAATGCATAGAGTCGGTTAGACCTTTGGTTATAATGTGTAAAAACTTTCCTTTAACTTGCATGCACTTGCTTGTACAAATAAGCATGGATTTGTATTTGTTTGTTAAGACTTGCCTGAGCCAGTGACTGCCTAGTGCCTATCTTACAAATATGTATGGGAGCAATGGGTTAAAGAAGACGGGGAAGTGATTTATCAAATCAATAAAGGCATTAAACCAGCGTTTTCATTATGTATGTAAATGCATATGCATTGGCGAAGGATGATCAGCTAACTACTATTTTGCTTTTTTGCTGACATAAATGTAAAGGTATTCATGAAAAATATCAGTAATGTTTATTCATCCTTGAATTTGAAGAATTGTCATTATGTTAATTCTATTGGAATCATTCTCGTTGGAACATTAGTATATGATTACCTACTCAGGAGGTAGACAAGTGAGGTATATATAAATATATATGCATGTGGACAAACTAGTTAACAATTCGGGCATAGGTAAACTGATTTATTATTATTTGAGATAAGGAATCGTAATTATACGTAAGAATGTAAGCCATAATATTCATGACGTATGTGTATGTAAGTATGCATGTGGCGTTGTTGAGAATCTGTCCATAATAAAAATCTCCCATGCTACATGAGGCTAACAATAAGTACAAGGGTTGTATAATAAATAAATAACGCTTAATAAACTACGAGATTAATTGATGGATTGATGATTACAATGAAGCACTCCAGATAACGGGTCGTTACGTTTCAATGACATACAAATAATAGGATCAAAATACGCAAACTTGAATAAATGTCTCAAAAGAAAATTCCACGGTAAAACCTATTTTCATTCGGATGTTGAGTTACAGGTTCAATTAAAGTTTTACCCCTGTGGCGAATATACAATTCTTTTGCAAACACGCAAATTGCGACAACAATTCCGCACGCTAGAATTAGGAATGAGCCACTCAAATGTTTCATGGTCAATACGTCGCTCACTCCAGACGTCGCATAACTATTATGCATCGTAGCATTCGATTTCCTCCTCCAAAATTTCCTTTCCGCTGATACAAATTCCTCGTCTAATTTCTTCCATTTGTTTAGCAGTCCTGAATCCATAGCTTGCATGATGTAGTTGCTAATCTCTACCCGATAAGTACTCTTCTTCCTCATGAGAATGCCTCCGAGAAGAAAATACGCGGCGGCAGGTGCTTTCACCAGCGGAGTCTGTCCATGTGAGTCACTCAGGTTCTTGTAAGATACGTAATCAACAATATTCGCCCATGAGATACACGCCGCCTTGGAATTAATTGCTTCCTCGAAGCATTTGACATCCGATTTCTCCGTCGTCATACGATTAAAAATTTTGACATATGTCGGGTTCGAAGATGTTTTGAATAACATGACTGCAGCACCAGTGTATTGAAGCACGATTTTAAAAGACGATTTTGACAGGGCGTCAAACGTGTCGGGAGGAACATCTACATTCGGAAATGCGAGGAAAGAGACCAACTTGGATTTGTATGCTGTTAGCAAGACAAGTACAAACAGAAGCCAAAACAGACTCAGCAGCTTCAGGGTCACTGATATTGATGGAGAAAATAGAATATTGTCTCCTTGTTCCACCAAGGAACGAAACATGAACTCCGCCACTAATTTTTTCTCCAGTTGTTTAGAGTTTGGTGGCTGATGCTTCAAAAATATTAGAAACCCTGCAGCCATGAAAATTCCGGACAAGAATAGCAAAATCCAAACTTGAATGGACAATGGTCGATAAACAGCTTTCCAGCTGTAGAAAGGCTTGGGCACTCCAGTGGTGAAAGTGAGCCATTCGTACGTTATGGGGAATGAATACTCGATAACTTCATTACGGGACAGAGTTTGTCCTGCCGCTTGTCCCAGGTCAGCATTTCGTGATAAAAGGTCACCAACTATGCCAATCCAAGTTCCATTCGGAAACCGGAATCCAGTTCCCCCTCCGCTCATCGATGGGAAAAATTCAAGGGTGAAGTTTAGCCTTTTCATTAGCTCTAAAATCACAAAATTATATATGCCCCGTTTGGGCACCCAAGATCCTTGTTCGAACCGAATTTCGGTGAGCCACTTGCACTCTGTTGGCGTACTCATGCGAAGCATTTTTCCTTGAAAATTGACCAAGTAATTAGGGAAAAGGTCTGATTTTTGCTTGGCAGCAGTTGACGGTGATTGCCGTTGTTGGAGTTGGGGCCCACCATTGAAGCAGTAGAAACATGCAGACACTATTTGCACAGGATTTTCTAGTGTGACGCCAATCTTATATTTGATTTCTTGGGATTCTTCTATAGAAATGAGATACGCTTTGAGTGCCTCAACACTCATATGAAACACAAAATAGTCTTTGTTAGTGCCTGCAATTCCACGTAATGTAGAAGTTATCTCAGAAACTTGGTGAACATTTAATGCGTCAATATTAACGATGGAGATCACAACAAGTGTACACTGATGTCTATTTTGATGCAAGTCATTCACACCTTTCATAATATCAGACTGATTTTTGACCTCTAACATAAAGGTCACATCATATAAGAAATGGTTGGCAGAAGTGGTGGCACGATTCAATTCCGTAAAGAAATTACTATTCAGCTTCTCTTGGTCGCTAACAATAACGGATGAACATTCTGCAAAAACGGTCGAAATTAAATTAATTAGGAACGCAGTATCCGATAATGAATCTTCATTTTGGAGCTTGGCATTTGTAAAAGTAACCAGGATTCCACTTTTGGTAAAAATTGTGAGAATCCCGATAAAACAGGTTAGTAGCGTCTTCATGATGTTATTATTCCGGCAGAATTATCCTAATTAGTAATTAATAACTAAATTGAAAGGGTAAAAAGTTGGGATTATTTTTTAAACTAATAATACGTACGCCTTTTTTAAGTGAAACAAAACAGAAAGCAACTTCGGTCACCTTACATAGCAAACTGAATTTGTGATATGCTACGATATGATAGATTTGATACCACAAACGCCTCTGGATAAAATGACCAATTTTCTTAATTGGTTTGAAACCCATCATGCCAGGCCATCACGCAACTGAGATAAAATCTTAGAGTTTTGAAGTCAAATATTTTACCATCATTGCCATCAAACTTTTGGTAGTTTTCTCTTATAATCAGATGAAATGATATAGAGGGATGTCTGGCTGGAGGCTTCTTGCGCCATTATAAGTATTAATTTGTGTGCACATAAAATTCATAAACTGGTTCAATATGAACTATAAAGTGTACAAAAATAGACAGCCATTGTCTTTTGGTGTTAGAATAAGTGAGTAATATTGCCAATTGTGTAAGGTGAACTCTAAATAGTGCAATGGTTTTACGACGAGTACCAAGTTATACACACATAAATATGTGAATAATTAGAAATTTAATTACGTAAAAAGTAGTATCTGAGACTGTTTAGAAGCTTAATAAATCTGCATTCTTATATAGAAAGTGAAAACAAAAACAAGGTCGTAAGAAGAAAATTGTCATTGTCAGTCTTAATAATGCATTGTCAACAGTAGTTCCATTACTGGAACCAAGAAGGTTTGAAGCCGATAAATTCAATTGATAATTCATACGTGTCGCTTGCCTATTTATTTCATTACTTCGCAAAGTACATACGTTATATAACCGTTCTCCTTTGGCGTCATTTAGAATTTCGAGAATTGGTCTCACCACAAGTGCAAGTTGACATTCATCTGTGCCTAGTTGTACATGTACCAGTGACTTGGTTATGTTAATGGTTTTTCTCGTTTAGTTAGTTCGAATTTGTATTTCATCAATTATAAGAATAGCAATGATAAGATCACATATGATGACATGTACAAACGGACTGACTAACCGAGCAATAAATATCTTTGATCTTCACACGCAGAAATACAAAATTCGGAGAAAGTTGCCTTGCAATGTGTCAAACAAATTGATTTCTTTCACCCAACTGCTTCACCCACATGCATAAAATAATATTTCCAACTTTACACATAACCGTGCCTTCGTACCTGAGCACGAGGGAAAAGACTGGAAAAGTAAAAAGCTTAACAACTTTCACCATAAAACCAAATCAGCTCATACAAAGAGCTTTAGAAGATAAAAACTGCTTTGAATTCGGCAAAAGAGCAATTCTCAGATGCAAATTTTCTACTTAAAATTTTGCAGTTCCGCTTTTCTTTAATTAGAGGGAAAAGGGAAGCCATAGCTTTTCGAGACAAAAGGGAATTTCAAGTGAGAATTTTATTCCTTCACACATTTTACCCTCGTAATTGCGACATCGCTTCCATCAAAGGGATAAAGATAGAATGGAATGAAAAATACTTATACAAGTGTAAAAATATGTCACAGTTATGAATATCTGGTCGTTCAGAAGGTCAAACGAGGTTCAAGATCTCAAAAAATTCTATAAAAAATTGTCAAATCTTATAGGTATACTTACATATTTGGTACTTGTACATTATACTCATTCACACATCATCTGGCTTGCATTTAATTTAAGGGAACTAGAATGTGGACTTTTGTAAACTATTTCCTCTGCCCTTTGTGCTGAATGTGGGGAATAATGGGGCGATGGGATGAGGTGGGTGAGTGAGTGAGGCGTGAATGAATGCTGCTGGCAGAGAAAGTGGTTCGAATGAGAACAAAGAGGTTAAATGAGGAAATTGCGGATCTTGGAGCAGTGTGGCTTCTCCGTGGTGTTGGACTAATGAAGGTTTTGGCACCGTCTAAGCCTTTGAGTCACCAAGTCGTCATCATACCGCACACATACCGTCGTCCTCTAGTCCATGCAGGATACTAACCTGAGTTCGCCCAGTTCCTCAGTACTTTAGATTAACTGCCACCGCCATCAGTTCCAGAGTAGTCAGACCAGATTTGCCTAGCTGTAGTCCTGACAATTTCATAAACTGTGTCACTTGGTCCCTCTTTCAAAAGTCCAAATATCATGCAGAGAAGTTTTACTTCAACATTTTTCTTTTTTGGAAGTATGTAATGTGTTGACCTCTAGAAAAGGGATGACTAAATGTGTCCCAGCCAACCTAGTTCGTGATGATATTCAGATGCATCACCGGATGCATGATTCGACCAAAATGTTGATATTCTGTCAGATCGTACCGACATAACACGAGTTGTCCGCGTTGAAGCAAGACTTTGACCGTTTGGCCCAGACTTGACAATTTAACGTTTTAACGCTACATGGATTTCTGTTCTTTAACTTTCTACTTTGCAGCTGAAATTACACCAGATTGGTTTGGTCCAGAATGGTGACCGCCGTAAAATTCAGAGAATTGCTGCAGAAGCTGGCATAATGAGACTGTTTTATGACCAAAGGACTATACATTACTTATCTGAAGGCCTTTCCTACTTATTCTCTTGCTATTGGTCTTCTGTTGGTTGAAATTTAAGAAATTTCTACATTCCCATGCTTGGCGATACTTTGGTCGCAATAGGAATTAAGCAACTCGACTCTGAAAACTGGCACTTCATCCCAGGAGCTTCGTTTGAATTACGAGAATGAGGTTTAATAATTTGAATTTGACATTCGGAAATTGTAAGACGAGACGAACACAAGTAGATATCTGTGGAGTCTGGTGCGTCCTCGCGGTAAGAAAATAAATTGGTTTTCAATGGTGAAATTTGCTGGCAGGATCGATTTGTAGTGAAAGTTGATGTAGGTGAAAGTTTATGGCTCGTAAAAGATGCTGACTACTTTTGGACACGGATTGTTTTCCAGTCTCGCTTTTCAATTCGCCCAGAGTTATGCAATTGTTTGGGATTTGCTTGTTTAGAATGAAATCAGGAGCCGCTTAGAAAAACTATCCCATGTAAATGTGCACCATTTGCTAATAAACACGTATAATATGTGGCGTGATATATTTCATGGTTCCATCAATTCCAGCTCAAGATTTATGTCTGGAGAGAATAATATGAAGCAATTATGTAGAAAATACTCACAATCAGTCAAAGGCTATAGGGCATAAAATAATATAAATGGATTCCTTTTAATGGGTAATTAACCAACACATTTACACTTTTTAATGTACATACACTGTATTAAACGTAATGCAATTCTTTGGACTCAAAGGATAAAATATATAGACACACGCGTATTGAAAATCGAATACTTTTAAAAGTTGCACACGGGTACAATTCAAAGAGTAGTACTTAGTACTTTACTGTTCTTGGTTTCATAAATCACAACGTTTAGGATTAAAATTAATTAGAACACAACAACCTAAGACCAAAATGACAATTAATTGGCACTTAAGTTATTATTACTTTTGTATGGCGAATATCATTGGCGTTAATTTTGAATATCGTTACATATGTATTTGTTTGGTTTTAGGACTTCCGTCCAGTGGTCTTTGGTAAAACTAGAGGGATACTGTTGCTTGGACTTCCGATTTGCGAGTTAAATTGAGTTTCCTCCTCTTCCGAGGTGGTGGTGTCCATGTCAGAATTTTCTGTGTCCCCTCCGATGGTCATGACGAAGAGGCTGGTCCTGGGCGATGGTGATCTGGATGGGCTTGGCGTTGGAGGGCGATCGTGTCCAAGCCACAACGGCAGTCGAGGAATCATATGTCCTTCGATAGACTTGTACTCTGTGAAGCAACTGTTTATACCTACAACAGTGGCGACGAATACGAACATCCCTGCTATCAAATATCCCACGAAGGTTTGAAGGGTAAAAAAAATCACGGCGAAAACCCAAAGGAGTGCAAATAGCACCCAGCGACAAAAGATCGGGCATGGGTAGGAGCCAAATCTGTCACGGCATCTTTCACGGAATCCGTCAATATGGTTTTTGATTCTATACCACAAGCCCATGGTTGATTCTCTCTGTAATAAAGTCAATATTTTTAGTACATGATGGGATTGATTGAAAAATGCCAAAAAGTTTTGCTAAAACCCTTACCTTAAATAAAAATCTTATGAATAGGGAGTAAAATTTCAGTGTTCAAACAGTACTTAATTTATGATTAAACTAGCTACACAAATCAAAATAAAATTGTAGTGCTCCCTGTTGTGCTTATCAACTTCACAACAATGAGAATCGTTCTCCTACTGGAAATTGAACAACGAAACAAAAAACATAATTACATACGTCTACATATATGTATGTACATATGGTCCACTGGCTTGAATTGGGAACCTTCAGAAATATTTGCATACATTTTTTCCGAATAAATGTAAATTTCATTTGCATTTCTGTAAAAGCCATGATTTGCACGCTGTATGTACAAACTCATCATCATTTGCATTGGATGCATTTTAAGGTTAAAGCTATGGACATGTACATACATATGTACATTCGTACATACACACATAGTATCACAACAAGTCAATGTACGGTGTTATGCATATCTCGTATAAAATTGAATGCGCCGTGTCATGTCATAAGTACCTCCATGTTAGAGGGATTTTCTTAGAGCTTAAGGTTGCAAATTGAGTCCAAACCAGTAAAAATAAATGTCAAATGCCAACACAACTATAAAACAAACACAGTTTGAGAAAAGCTGGACAAATTCCTCCAATGCAAATCAAATCAACAAAATAGGCAACACTTGGTAAACTCAACACAAATACTAACTTTTAACAGTCGTCATCCTCCTGACGTGATTTGGCCAACTCTCTAAATTGCATTCCCTTTATTACAATTGTAGTGGGCAAATGAGAATTTGCAAAGACTATGAACAGCATCATGTCGTGCCGGAGTAAATCCAGCGTAAAACCACGAGTATCGTTATTTTTGCGTAGGGAGCGTGCAAATGTTGTACCAATTGTTTGAATAGTATTATAAAATAAATGACACTTGTGAAGCGACTATTTATTTATAAAATACGGTTTTCAATCCATCCAAAAACAAGTTTCCAAACCGTGTGTAGTTGTGCATGCCATGGACAGGCTCCCTTGGATTTCTTTGATAGTGCAAGAATAATAATCCCATTTAGTTTGGTTCTGAAGCCCATTTCATCTCCATTCGCGAAATCTGACCTGCCTAAATGAGCCTGAGTTTGCTCTTTCTGCCTTTTTCTCTTATTGCCAAACACTACTGGGTGTATTACTTTGTGTTTCTTTTGTCTCTATTTCCATAAGATTTGATGCGAGTGTGAGATACAAATGAATTTAAGGGAAATCTTTTCTTTAACTCTGCCCAGCTTTCTTTTCTCGGACCAAATAATAAGAACGGACAACTGCTATCCAACTTCTTCTGAGCGAACGAATATACTTTTTTGGCCGGACTGAAAGCAGGTCTCGCAATTGACTTGCGAGTGTAGAGAATTTTGGAGAAATTTTCAGAGTCGTCCAATGACCATGTTCTTTAGGTACCTCGGTCAACCTGCATCTTGTTATCCAGTAGGTGTGACATGAATTTAAATGCTTCGCATATCTCTCACCAACATTGCATTGCGTATTGGAGCAATTAATAACACTGGGAAAGCACTATATGAATTGTCTCCAGGTTTGCAGACTCTACTCACGTAGTTCATCTTACATTCAAACATTACCATGTATTACTGTTACCAAAAGAATGCACCAAGAACAACAGTCCATTATTTGCACTCGTCCAGAGTATTCAACATTCGCGTTTCTTCTGCAAAGTCATATTTGAAATTTTGAGGATATATTTTAGGTACTAATAACACTTGAACGTTGTATGTCTATAAATGAGACCAAAAGAAGCATGGACTACATATGCATGACTCTAGGTTACATCTCAGAGGAAGAATATTGTCAATTTTTCATAGACGAGGAAAGCGTAGCCATCTGAAAAAGTATTTTTTGTCTCCGTTCAAACCCAGATGACCTCAACAATTTTATTATAATTGTCATTACCTAATTAAATCAGGAGGATCTAAATAATTTGTAGGATATACGAATGCAAATGTACGAATATACAGCTTAAATTGTATATAATTGAAAAAACACTACTCACATTGTACTACATATTTTCAAGTTGAATTAGTGAATTGTCAATGGCACATGTTGATGTACAAGATTGTAGTGGTTTTGCTGGGTTGATTACTTTCCCCATGAGTAAAACCGTCAAAACCTGAGAATCTTCTCTTCCTGACTGAGATTGACCCACTGCTCGACTCTCGTCAAGCAGCAAGCTGGACTAGGACGAGATGTAAAGGAAAAGAAGATTGAAGAGTGTAGTTTAACCCTGGCGTGAAAAAAGCGGAGAAAGTTTCGCAGAATCCCGGATTTCCTCAAAATATCTCACCCACCAACCGAAACCAAAGTCAAAACTCAAAACTGGCCCACTTTCCACGAGCAATCTCCACAATACCAACCCAGAGAGCGTGAAATGTGAAATTCCCCTTTCTCCACTTTTTGAGATATAGATAGGACTCTGTGTATCGCCACATCAAAACAAGTTGGACAACCTCAGTGAACCAAATAACCGAGTCAATAAAAACTCGCTTTGCTTGCGCCATGTTCCAACCATGCTGCAAACTTCGACATGAGGTAACTGGCTGGAAATGTTTTCTAATTAAACGCCGACAAATTATCAGTGATTGTGAAAGCAGGATTCACAAACTTTAATACAAGATCACTCGTAATCAGTCAGCGACTATCTACACTTTTCACGACTTTCTGTAGTCGCATTATTATATTTATAGTTTACAAGTCCGGAAATGAAAAATGCATTATATAAATTATTTGTTTTCTCATACATGAAAAATGGGTGAGAATAGATTTTTTTGCATTCAACATTTTTCAGCCCAGCAGACTCGCACGATACACACATGCAACAAAAGAAAGTTTAAACGTTGGAGTTCAACCGGCGGTATGCACATTACTCTTTTCTGACGGGCCTCCCCTTTTTGGCGATCGTCTCGGACGATTGAAATAGTGTTGCCCTGTTGTACATATAAGCAGGCACACATATTTCAAACCCATGCACGGAAAATAAATGTACTCGGTTGATTCGTGTCATCTCAACTTATGTGAAACTTGAATAAAAATATTTTCTACAAAAAATCGTCACGGCATTGTTGTTGTTCCTCATTTCCTAATTCACATGACTCCAAACGAACATAATATAGCAGGGCAAGAATTGAAAAAAATCCGTTCCGTTGGAACGAATTGTTCCATCTCTTTCCTGCCTTCACGTTCAAAACTCTTGCCAAAAATTTGACTGGGCCACCACCAGCGCAGACATTTGACAGTTTCATTGTGATAACCAGCAACTTTTCTCTCGTTTCTACGAACCATAACCTTACCAACTTTTGATGCACACAGTTTGAATAGAGACCCAACTCCAACTTATGGATTCTTTACGTAACACGATGCAAACAACTTGTTTGGCAAGTGAGACCTGGGTTGGATTGGTTTGGGCAAAACATCGTTAGAGCACTGTGTGTGAAGATTTCACGGCCTAAGGCCAGCAGTGTCGATGGGAGAAAGTGATGGCAGATTCGCACACAGAGTGAGAAGTAGGTTAGACGGAATTGGTGTGGAATAAAAGTGATCCAGCGGATAATGGGGCATCACTGAATGATATCTATGATCGAATAGCAAACAACACACTCATGCATGCACAAATTGAAGTAGGTTCACAAAATTGAGCTGAACTCTTGAACTATACGGAGCACGAGTGAGTGGGTGAGAGAGCAAGTCTGGTATATAAGCACCCCAATAAACCCATTCGCCCCATCAATAACATATTTCCGGCCTTTCTGCATATGAAGTAAAGCATATCATCGCCATTTGGGAATCACCTCGCTGCCCTTTCTCCCGTGAAAGAGGAACGCGGGGTGTCATAAATCGCAAACCGTTTCCTTTTCGAAAATAATACAGACACAATGTGAGTCGATAATGATCCAAGTGTTCACTTCAAAATAATCCAAACTGAAGGGTCTCTAATTTATGTTATTATTCTTAACGTAGTCCAACTATTCTCGGTTTTAAGTTTTGATAGAGTTTATAAGTTGGGATCGGATTGTGCGGGTCTTGTACCCGCGTGGATAGTCGACCACAAATAAAATAAAAGAGATTGTTCAACTCATTGTTCCATGCGGGTAGTAGCAGAAGAGAGCTAGAGGAGAACTAGAGGAGAGAGAGAAACTTGCCAAACTTACTTTCACTTTCACCACCATTTTTTCCTCTTGTTTGGTTTGCACACAAAACCTAAATTCCACTGATCTAGATCCCACCATGCCAAAGGACAAGGCTTGATACCGTTAGCAGTTAAAGTTAGCAGTATGGCCAATACGGGCGGCTTGTTCCTTCTCTGTTCAGTGGTGTCCTGCTGGATGACCTGGTCGACTATGTGGCGGTAGAGTTTGGAGAGAATGAAGAAGAGAGATAATAGAACATTTTGAAGAAATATAGGATTTTCTGGGTGTGAAGAAAGATTATCTGATACAAGAGCCAAAGAAACATCTCTTTCTATCTTTTTCCCTTCGCGGTGGTTCAAGCGACCATTCTTCGATCTACGAAGCGTTGTTGGATGTGCGGATTTAGCTTTGGATTCGGATGGAGGAGTCTTTCTCAAACGCCAGTTAGACCCGAAATGGTCGCGTAATGGATAAACCATAATAAAATATCGATTTACTATCTTCTTCCTTGGTCCAAAATAAGTTCTTAAACGCTCAGTGAAAGCATTCCTAAGCGTATTCACTAACTTATTCAATGGACAGTGTGAATGTTTTATACGTATACAGTTAGCATCCGAGCAGGTAGATTGATAATAAATATGGTATCAACAGACATGGCTTTGTAAGCTGAGTCGTGGACAAAATCGAACGGTCGTTGTGTGTATTTCATTCATCAGATTCAGTTCTTCCGTTGTCCATGTTTCAATAAAATCTGTCTTCCTCTTCAAGTACATACTTGAATTTCATACACCTGAATTTTCTAGATTCTGTGCACTAACATATGTACTATGTATCTGCTGCTGTTGTTGTTGCAACGTATATGGTGAAGACTGATGCCAACTGTCCAACAGACATTGTCCTCACCCTGGTGTTGTCCATTCCTGGAATTGCATTCAGTCACAAATCCAAACTAAACCACGTCTTGGAAACCCACTTTCTTTATCGAAAGTGGAAATCCGTGATAGAAACAACACACTGAATCGATTTGGGACACTTCCATCGAATTCAATGGCATATTATGGCATGTGCCTCGATTTCCTGTTTTCCTCTCAGAACAGAACCACTTTCACTTTTGTCAATGTTCCAGAAGGCGAAAAAAAGGAGATCAGAAGACCTCGTCAATCCGACGCTAACACGATGATAGAGACGAAACCCTCCACCAGATCAGCGTGAAGCTCCATGGCATTTTCAACTCATCCCAAGCGAAATCACGGTTCGATTTTGTAATTAATGTACGTTAATTATAAACCACGTTGGTTTAACTTTGATACAATTTATCTTGGGAGCTTGTAGGTATGTATGTGCATAAAAACAGAAATGACATTCCATTCTAAATATTCGATAAATAAGGGCACTTTGTCCGAATAACTGACTACGTATAATAATAAACATAATAAGGGTGTATTTAATCCAATTGGTTGATGCATGCTGACAGTCACATCAGGGGTATCTGGAATATAAGGCCAAATAAACACAAGGTCCTGAGTGAGTGAAGGATATGGAACGACGGTTTGGGAAAAGTCTTTTGTTTGTCTGTCATCCCGGTGACCAGCTTTAGGACATGTTTTAGAGGAAAAGCACAGAAATGGACGAGTCTCATGTCATCATGCACAGATACACAGATACTGTAATCAGGTCAAACTTTCATTACGTACAGTGTAGACAATGCAGCCCTCTTACTTGTGACCTTAGACTGAGTGACATGATTATATACAATGTAACTAATATTTAGTAAAAAAGGTGCAAGGTTGGGCTCTGACATTCATGAAAGGAAGATGCTACGTGCATCGATTTACTCCAATGTAATGCTGCGGTTGGTCTGTTTCTTTAGGACAGGAGAAAGTTGGGTTCAGTCCCAGATTCCCCCAGTCTCCATCCCGACCCTTTCCTTGCTGCTTCCCAACGTTAGTTGATTTTCTCCAACTCTACCATAAATACTATTTAAAGCTAAACACGCTGTAATAACAAATTAGTATTGAAGATGTGCGTTTAATATAATAATGCAAGCATGTTTGAATTGTACTAATGAGTCAGATGCAGAGCTCTGATGATTGATTGAGAATTATGCACTAAAGTATATGTAGAGAACAGGAACATTTTCATCATAGCCATAATAATAGCGGTTTTATTACACTTTCTATAATGATTACATATTACGTCACAATAAAACTGGTATCTTAACAAGATTATCTAAACAAGGTAAAAAATCCTCTCGCGTCTCTTGTGTACTCTGTCTCCACGACTTGTCTGCTACATACTTATTAGTATTTAGGTGAATCGAAGTCAACCGGATGGATTTGATTTGAAGTTGGGCCCGCATGAAGTGTTAATCAAGTGGGCACGTGATTTTGGCGCGTATAAATTCTGTCCGGTTGACTTTGATGCACCACAATAAAAACTACATTTTGTATACCGTTACAATTAGACGATTGCAATAACACTCTGGCTTCAGTAATTATATTAGATCACGAGGGTACACGAGTGGACTAGACATCGCAACGGGCAAATAACAAGTGATGACAGACTGTATAGTACGCGGTGGTATAGTATTTCGAATTTTGTTAAGTTTGATTTGATTTTAGTTGGGTTTGGTTGCTGGACAGACAGAACACAAGAGGTTTGGCACGCTACACGCAAAAATAAATAAATTACATCTCTGTCCTCCTTCATTACTGTACAGATGACAATTCACAAGCATTTTTTACTGGTAAAATATACGAGCAAACATAATGTGATGCAAGTATGTAGTATTTTTATAGATATTTATTTATATATGGTGGTTTTTGTAGGTATTTCTCGCGTCTAGCTTTCTTTTACACAAATTACTCCCACTCCTTGGAACTACAAGTAAAATACATGTTTCCTATGTTTATGTTTTGTAACGTGTGTGTGTGTGTGTGTGTGCAGACATGTCTTAAACATTTTAGTCTTGGTAAAGTATGACAGAACAGTCAATGATTACATAATAATATTCGTTTTACATAATAAGCGAAATATGTACATACATCTTTATATATATTTATTCTATATAGATCGGACTAAATCGTGTGATGATTTGTTTGGTGTCGCTGCAAGAAACTTACTTTGTTCGTGATAATAGTTCAAGTCAAGTTCATAAAATGTAAAGTGAATTCGACGGATCAAGTATATAGATTTGTTGAAAAAGCTAGAAACAGTCACATTAAAACATATGTACATACTTATGCATAGAGCATTTCTCGTTTACACGAAGTTGAGCATAAATTTAATGGTGTGTGCCTTCATATCTAATAATAAAGACAAAGATATAGATAGCAATATAAACCCACCGAGTATCTGTAAGTACGTAGGTGTGGTAATATAATATATTACGCTTAGAACTTATTTTTGTTAGGATCGATCCGGCAGTAGCCAAGACCGAAAATCCAGCAGTGAGAATTTTAGAAATACGTGAATCAAGAAGAGAAAAACATTGAAATGCTAGAAACTTATATAAGCATATATGCATTATATATACGTAGTAGTAGAGCATGCTGTACATAGTGGCAACATTGATAGAGGTGCAAGTGCAGTTGTATATATACAATATCCAATTCTACATTACTAGTGACTTGTGAGTGGCTTACATTATAAATAAATAAATAAAATATATTTAAACCATTGTAATATTCCTTCTCGCCTTGCTATTTACAGAGGTAAGGGATCCCTGAATGTTGGGATTATACTGCATGTGACTACTCGAATTAGACGAGTTGACTGCTGGGACCGCTGGATGAGATGCCGCCGAGCCCCTTGGAATGTTGTAGTTGTGGTGAGGGATCCCATTCACGAGTCGATACGGAGGAATCCCTGAGTAACTATCTATGGTCCGATAGTTCTCTTGGTCGCTTTCAATCGGAGTTTCATAATCCGTGGGACCACCCCCTTTGGCACTCCGAATAGTGGGATCTGATGAGCAGCTCTCATAGTCCACACTCGTCTTCCGTGCGTTATCACTAATTGATCTGAATGACCTCGTGGATGATCCTGGGCTCCCGTTGAAGTGACCAATTCCACCACCGACATGGTGATGGTGGACATTCTGACCATAGCTGCCTTGCTGAGACGCTGGAACGCCACCACTATGAGAACTTGGAGCGTATGTCATGCTTTGTCGTTTCTCATGTTCACTAAGTAATTGACTCGCAGACCTGAAATTAATTGTTAGCAAAATTGTATTGTGCTTTTTAACTGTCGTGTTTAAAGGCCTAGCCGTTTATGTTTAAATTCAATACCTACATAAGTACGCATCTACAAATGTATTGGTACTTTACTAATCTATGTAACTTACCAGTGAATGGGAGCTTTCGACGTGTCTGATATTGTGGATATATGGGTGTCCGTTGATCCCATGCCTTTGGAATTGCGTCGTCTACAGTAGACACAGACCACGATGATCACAGCAAGAAGAATGAAGAAAGCGATGACGCCCACAATTATCAAAGCAATGTCAGTCGAAGTTAGTTTTCCTTCAGAATTCTTCTTCGCCTCAATGTCAATCTGCGACTCTGAGCTACCGGTATTTGTCTCTGGTGGTGGAGGTTCCGCTTTCACCTGCACGGTGTTCGAGGACTTCCCTTTGACTTTGTACGGGTCAATCGCCACAATCGAGAGATAAAATATGCCATGGGATGGGAGACGGATTGTCATGTTGACTTAAAAAAGTAAAAAAAAAAATCATAAATGATTAGTTATGACCAACATCTTCCATTTAATTACATTACAAAGTACACGAAATAGTTCTGCGTCTACTTCTATTCGTTTTTACAATAAAATCAGTATAACAAAATTAGTAAATGTTACGACTTTAATTATCACCCGGCGTAGTGATTAACTTAAATCTTTATACAAATTGTCAATCTCATTGTCAGAAACATATTTATCGTGGGAAAACCTCCATTTCTATGTATTTTTGAAAATAGTGCACATAGAAGTGGCTTTCTCCAGGTATGTATGTATGTGTACAGATCTTTTTGAGGCTGTATCATGACTATAGAAAAATCTGTTCGTATGTCCACGTATCAACTTCCCACGTAACCACATTGCAAAAATTTACTGTTTTTGTAGATGGGCAAAATGCAATAATTCAATTTACTTGAATGGAAATAGACGCCAAAAATGCGACATAAATTTTGTAATACAGCAAAATGTTTGCTTAATACTTACCTTCAGAGCCGGCTGGGATATCTTGCGACAAGACTTGCTCCTTCAGTACGGCTGAAATTATAGATTATGCATATGTATAAACGGACAAACTAGCAATTATAATTAGACTATGCTTAAGATTAGTATTGGTGAGAGACCAAAAGTGTATTTTTGGTTTGTTTTGAATTTGGAACATACCTACAGAGTCGAAGGAACGTCTATAGAAAACTTGATACATGTCTACCGTCTTATGGTCATAGTCATCTCCGGGGGCTGTGAAGCTCAATGTGACTGTGGTGTCGTAAGAGTCAACCAAACGGAGATCTGGAATAATTTTTAATTTAGATTTAAAATTTTACAGTAAGACTTCAATAGAAATTAAACATATTGACATCCAAGTACGTTAACTAACCTCCAATTCTGCTTGGTGGATAGATTTCAGAATTTCGAGCATTTGAAACCTACACAATAGAGAAAAATTGCAAGTGACTCTTTATAGGCTGGCGAGTATGTATGGTATGAAGAACAGAATTAGTGAGCAAAAAGAGCACATTTTCGTTGGTTTATATTTTTTATGAATCATGACATTTGAAAACTAACCTTGACAGAGTAAAATGAGACTCGCTCGGTGTAAGCCATGGTTTTGAGTGCCGGTGAGTCCGACGAGATGAGTCGACTACCACAACAAGTTTCAACGGTTTGCTGTTTACGGCGGTAGGAAGTGTGACCTCCAATGGAATTGTCAGTACCAATGTATTTGGTTTTATATGGAGAACTTAATACTTTGACTGTTATTTCCAGAACCGAAGACTGCACGGAGGGAGGAGGAATAATATAACGTGAGTAAATTCCGTCATCCTTGGTAAGGTCTGGATCTAAACAGAACAATTCAAAGACATTCGTACATTGCTAGTTTGAACAAGAGTATAAGAAATATATTGCAATGCGTATTCATAAATGCGCAGTCTTCTTTTGTTTATCTATCCACAAAGAAGAAGACAGATGGACAAAGTTTTATGTAATTAGTTGGGAGGTAAGAAAAATTAGCATGCAAACAAGTTCATTATGGTTGGTCCAAGGAAAGAGGATTCTTCTCGCAAAATCTGGAGCATATTCATAAGGAAAATTGCAAATAAACCAGAGGCGAGAAGGACAGAACACGCAAAACCTCAACAAAATACGATGGAATTGCAAATTGCATGCGACATGGCGACATTCATTCCCAGTGGGGTGTGTGCAATAGGGAAAAATGAGGACATACACAAAGGCAAGCAAGTGAACAAGAAGGAGATAGGAGAAAGTCATGCAGAAAAGTAGTTCCTTTCTCTCCTCTCGAAGAGAAAGTTTCAATTGAAAAGAAGGACTTACCTCCATTCCCATTGTCCCAAAGTTTGATACTCCATTTATGGGTCC
Organism: Folsomia candida; assembly: GCF_002217175.1. NCBI lineage: Eukaryota > Metazoa > Arthropoda > Collembola > Entomobryomorpha > Isotomidae > Folsomia > Folsomia candida. The sequence continues at coordinate 18,775,412 of NW_019091193.1, read as the reverse complement.
CAGCAACAATCAGGCATTCCACCTCTGCATCAATAACTGGAGAAAGACCCCGTTTTACTGAGGCATACAGAATCAAGGGCATCTGGCTTAAATTCGCTCCTCGGGCTTCATCATCCACATTTGAAAACACTCGAACAGTCACTTCTTCATGTGCCATGTTTGTAGCCAATGTGTTTGTCACCACTTGCTGCAAAATATAGGACATACTTTTATGATTGATTGGGGCGAAATAAATAAAGTATAAATTTAATTGTAATGTCTTTAACTTCAATTATCTAAAAACATATAATAGTAAATAATTTACCACAAAGTGAGACTGGTGGCTGTCACCCAATCGTTCTATCCGGTATCGCCAAATTCCTGTATCATATTTTTAAAAAATACTATTAAAATATGTAACTAAAGATTAATTCCAAAATGTCAACTCCCAATTCCCTTTGTTGTTTTTACATGAAATGCGATTTATTTAAATTGTTTGCAAAATGAGTTAATTTGCAGATTGCTTACAAAATTTTACCAGATTATTAATCGCCTTACTAATGTGGTAAAATGTGTTGGTGACAAAACGCACAAAAAACAATTTAGCAAACCCAATGAACGCTTAACCCTGATCTACTGCTACTACTGAAACAATTTCATTTTGTTATCAATAGTGGTTCTCGTTCCCGAAGGGACAAGCTGGTGTAGGCTACACACACAGATAGATAATGGGAGCATTAATGTTTTATTAGTTGGCAGTTCCATTCTATACAAGTCTACTGATTCTATGTGTGTGTATTTATGTGCGTAGAGCTTGCTTTCACCAACCAACAACCAATTCCGAGTTCCACGCTCGGTGCGAGCTGTACATTAGATTAGATTAGGTCGAGAGATGAAGTCAGGAAATAAAAGAATTAGAGCGACTCGTGAATTACCAGGTTGATCGATAAGAACTCCCATCTTCATCACATTTATATCGTGTAAAGTTGATGTGTGATCCGAAAATTTCGTTCCTGCGGGACTAGTCAGCTCCACTCTATTGACTGAAAAAATTCCAATATAATAAATGAATTAACCTATGAACAACTACACAATGAGATATACAGCGATATATTGCCCTCCAAACAATGATGCCAGGTTTGTACATACATTATGTATACATACGTGTGTAATAAATTTATTAGGTATAAAGTAGATTTTCTGTCATGTATGTACCTTTTGGGTCTATAGAACTTGGAATGTAGACGTGGAATTCGGCAGGTACTTGCGCAGCGTCGAAATTAAATTGTGATTCCACGACGGATGGAGCATCACCTGTGGCAATTGTTATATTTTACTTACAATAAAATTCTTCATTACTTTATTATTATTGTGCTAAAAATTACTTACCTTTGAATTCTGCTTGGTGAATCTGAAATGAAAGAAATTAAATTATTTAGGTAGAAATTAAACATGAATTTTGGCTCAGGTAAAAACCTAAGTATACGACAGCTACAAATTCTATACTTTTCTGACATCAAACAAGTTTATGCTAATTCCAGCTGAGCCAATTTTAGTTCAGGCAATTCACAAGGATAAGTGGGAACACTCATCAAAGAGTTTGCAGGTAGGATTTCATGGCGTGAATATTTTTGGAGCAAAAATGGCATGTCGGAAGAGCCAATCTGTAACTGGGGGTAGAGTCCAACCACTGAAACCTTTCGGCATTATCTGGATTGCTTTGGCATCATGGAACACCTTCCATCTCGTTGATTATCATCAGTATTAAAGTCATCCCTCCATCTCCTCGTCCCTACTTTGAGACTTTGTTTACTTTGCCACTTATTATTAAATCCCAACTAAAACTTCTTCAAAACAGTCATGCATTACCATCACGTCGAGGAGAAAGTCAGAGAAAGTTGACGGAAAGCAGCGAATTAACTTTTGGACTTTGTAGTGCATTGATGAAGGATGGACGAGGTATGGCTGCTCTCTCTTTCTCTGCCTGCTCTTACCTTATCCATTAATTGATCCATATTCGCAAATGGAATCAAGGAGGGAAGGAAGGAAATGATTTCAGAGAACTTTTGGTGTGTCCAAAAGTAAAACCAGCCAACCACCATCGTGCCGTTACCGTTAGTTAAGAGCAAATCCAAATTGTCACGCTACTAATGAGGTCAAACTTGCCCCAAAGTTAAGCTTGCGAGTCTGAACTAATTTCATTTAATCTACCGAAATCTCTAATGAGCTTTTGAAGTTGGGACGAACCTCTTGGGCGATGGGCGAAATGTATATGCGCAATTCACAATTCAATTCACACTTTATAACAAATTATTCCTCTCTCTCTGGTCCTGGCCTGGCTGAAGCTTATCGTGTTCCACTCGTGTTCTTTGTATTTCACACAATTCTCCGTTGTGTGGTCGCATTATTATGAAAAGTGGATGCTCATTATCATTTGGTGGATGAAGTTGGAGGATGGCATGGCCAAGTCACACTTGACTAACTAAAGCTTTCTTGTTATATGTTCCATTGTAAAGTAACAAGGAACCACTAATCTATTTTGCCTTACATGATGATGTCATGTTTTGGTATCGTGATAAAAGTTGGGCAAAGTGAAAGTACGCCACAACGTAATGTAAACCTCAAAACTCTTGCTGCTGCTTTCGCCCTGGGCAGAGTTATCGAGTAGAGAAGGACAAGGTAGGCAGTACATAGGACCACACTCTCGGTGATTACTGCATAACAGAGGACAATGGTTGGTTGCTGCTGCTGCGGACTGGCTTGAGGATTTTGATAATACAAAAGTCCAATGCGAAATAGAAGAAGCTCTTCGGCCATAGTTATAATCTCCCTTGAGATTATTCGATGCACTACAATGTGCCTCAGTTCATGGTTGTTGCCAGTTAAAAATTCCATGCGAAGGGATTCACTAATGGGAAGTTTGAGACTGGAGCAAAATCGGACGTTAACCTAAAACCAAGTACAGCCAGCCTAGTTTTGCTAGCAGCATGGGAGGCTTGGTTGGATAGCACAAGAAAGAAAGACATAACATTGGATTGGAGTTGCAAGTTACGAAGCCAGTAAAACACCAGGAAACGACCCGAAATGTAATCTAGAAGCCAGTATAAAAGTGGAAAGTATCAGGACAAAGTACCAATGTGAAATGGAGCCGCCGACTATCCAACAATAAGTATTAGCACAGGAGGACCAAGTATCTACTCCAAGTTGCTTGTTCAAAAATGGCAAATTTTTATAGTTGAAATTCAAGTCAAACTCAAACAAATACATTTTGTTTAAAAAATACGATGTAGTTCATATTTAAATCTGCAAGTCCTCAGTACAGGTGCTACATATTTATGTACACGCATAAGGTGCAAGTAAAAGTATGTAATAAGTATGTACGTCACTTCGTCACTCCCTAGACAAGGGATATGTAATATTTACAATGCCAAGAATTTGAAAGGGCTGAAAATCTAGGTAGCCATGTACAATTTCGTACATTTCCTTATCCCACTCTCTGTCTCTGTTCCAGGAGATCTAAATAGTTGGGTTGCAGATTTTGCCAACTGCTGTAACTATTTCTTCAATTTATAACTTGGAAAAAACTTGAAAACTTGTAGAGATACTCGCAACCAGCCGACGATCCTCGTCCAAGTAGAGCTCATGGCCGTTGATACATACCTCCACTGTCCCTGCTCGGCATCAAAACGCTCTGCCACCCACAACGACTCGAGAACCAAACATGAGATGAAACTTTTGAATCCATATTTCAACAACAGCCAGCATTCACCATCTCTTAATGTCCCACAGGACTAATGCTCAAAGTTAAAAAGTCGTCAGCATCAGCAAAATGTTCCAAACTCGGGATAAAATTTTTAGAATTAAATAGAATGTGAATCCTCCATCGTCATCGTCTGTATGGACGCAGTTAGAGCACATCATGTCCACCAACTCCATTTCACTCAATGATCATTCATTCTCATAGTCAGACGCATAGCACCACCCATTATCTTGTTGTTACAGATAGTTTGACTCGGAGATTTAGAAGATGCAGTGCTGATTTTATGTATGTCCCAGGCACTTCCACAAGTAAGTTTGCAACTTAAAAAAACATCTCTCAAGTGCAGAGTAATAAATGAGAACCTGAAAAGATGCTCCAAATACAATGAGCGTATATAAGGTGTAACGTATATATATATATATGTAAGGTGGTTTCGCATTATAGCGAAATTACGGGTTGCGAAACCACCTACCTACTTACTATATGCAAATTTGTAGACTGTGCTGACAGAGTATAATAAATATGTTACACAGTGTAAGAATTTGATGCAATTTATGAGCTCATAAATTCCAGAATGATGAGAAAGTATCGACATTAAAATTAGTAGACTTTTGTGCTTGGTAAACCTGGAGGCTATGAGAACCATATTGGTGTCAGATATTTACATTATAAGCGCTATAATCCTAGTAAAAATAAATGCTTAAAAGATGAGTTATAACAAGCTTACCAAAACTCTCTTTTTTACTAAATTCCCACAATACAGATTTTGAATGGACATCAAAGAATTAACCAGTTGGATGTAGGTCGACCTGAAAAATAACCCGAAAAATATTTGTATGGTATTTACTTCCATTTAGTGTCGTATTTCCCATTTTAGAGAATGCGAGCATCACTTACATATGGCTAACCGTGCCCACGCCCGTCTCCCGTATTGCAAAGTGGGGGCTATTAGTAGCTTGAGACAAAGCTGAAATCTTGCCGTCCCCAATTGAAGGGTATTCTGGAAAATGCAAATATATAATTTATGAATGATTGGTGTTTTGAAAACTGATCAATTTTGGATTTATATATTACTACGAGTATAGAAAATATATTTAGAAGTCACACATATTGGTGTCAAACAGATAACTATGGAATGTACAGGAATAAGAGTACATATGGTTGTGGTGTTATTTGGACGGCAAATTTCGCAAAGACGTCAACACCTCGTGTTCGATGATTTCCCACCACTTTGGTCGACAAATCGCAAATATACTCATAGTATTTTTAATTTTCAATTGTAAGAATTTGAAAACAATTCGTGCACAAGCAAGAGCGATGTTGTTATCGTTATCGAGGAACAAGTGGAAGAAAGTGCAAAAGGGTAACTAACCAATTGTGGCAAGGGCAACGTCTTCCATTTTTAGAAGATGTACCGACGCTTCCAAGTCCAATGGGGAAATAGTGCCTTGACTGATGAGTATTATCACTGACCCTCCAACCCTCCCTCCATTCCATTTCAGCATCTGAAATAAAATTAGTACAAATTATTCCACAGTGTGCATTTTCGTCCTTGTTGCGGCTATGCAGTTATAAGGTTGTCTGAAACGAAAAGATTTTTTGGGGGTGAAAGCGAATGAGTGACGACGGTGCCAGTGTAATGTGGGCAACTCTAATTCCTGCGTAGTCAAACAGAGTAGTCCAGCTATAGGGCACTTTTATTAACCCCTGGTGGTCCTCCCATTAAATTTCCTCCAATTTGCTTTCTGGCACTACCACTGTAATACGTGCGTAGCTATGCCTTCTACTCTTGTCGACTAATTTCATATAGGCCGGATCTGAAACTATCACCCTATTTATGATTAAATCTGACTAACCGAGTCTGACTCATGTCACATTTCTGCACTAAATATACACAACTAATCAGATTGAACCGCATCCATGTACATGTGTAAGTACTAGGCAGCAAGCAACGGCACCAAATCTCGCAGGATTTGATAGTTAGCCCAATGTTACCTCATCTCTTTGTATATTAGAAGTACAAGAAGAGCCGTGCCATTGTACTTACATGCATGCATTTAGGTGATTATGGAATCGAATGACGACAACTCATGAGCAAATATATGTATGTCAGCCAAAATGTGTCCGAACCAATCAATTTCTTGCAATTCTGGCTCAAGTCCATACTAAATTTATTAACTAAACTAACCAACTCCCTTGCTCGTAGGACTAATTTGGTTTATTTATGTCATTGTCACGCTGGAACTACATTGATACCCTTGTGGGGAGGATAATGTGAGCTGACTTCTTCTCGGGACAAGCAAGCATGACGACATGATTAAAGGACGCCTTGGAGAATGTGGAGAGAAATATATACGATGTGAACAGATAGTCGCAAAGTCAGAACGCGACGACGTCGAGTAACAAAGCACGAAACATAACACGATTATTGCATTACTTACATTGATGCTCTGACTGATTCCTTTCCTAAGAGAAAGTGTTCCACTTCCACTCTCGATGTTGGGATAGTTGGGCAACTTCTCTGCGAGGATCTACAAATTTTCAAGTTTTTATTTATTTAATAACAACATCAAGTTATGTAAGAGTTGAATTAGATACACAATATCTGTTGCTACTGCTAAAAATGATTATGATTTTATATTTATCAACTGTGCCTCAGACTTACCGCTCTCACGTTATCATCAAGAACTGTCATGTTTGCAAGAATCCGAATATCTGAGCTGACCGTCATTAATCCAATTTGCGTCCCGGTCGGCAAATCATATTTGATTAACTTTCTCACGGCGAGTTTAAGAAAACGCCAAACGTCCTAAAATGTACAAATACAAATAATTATAAACACCATTTTCAATCATCAACATCATTCCACACATCCTGGTAAGAAAAAAAGCAAAACTCGTTTAGCACTGCGTCATTGGTTCGTCCGTGATGATGAGACACATATCAATAACTTTTATTTGTATACATAGATATACGTATACCGCTCGTATTCCTAAGTTAGCCACCGGTCCAAAAACCTCCAGTTTTTGCCTCTTAGATACATATCTGTATGTACGTGTGTGTCCCTTTGTCTCATCGACTCATCTTTTTTTTATTATTATTATTATGAAATACACACGGTCGACAAACAGAGTTGAGTCAAGTGACTGGTTCATTTGTTTCCACCACAAGTTTGAGTAGTTCTGCAGCAGAGTTCTTGTGTATATGTACAAAAGTAAAGTTTGCCAGGATGATCGAGTGAACCCGACCCAATGACAACAAATGAGAAACAAAAACTTTCTCCTCCGTGAGAGACTCACAAGTTTCCGTCTTCACTTTACTCTGTCAACGTTCTCTCAGTGTTCTCCTGCGCTGGAAAACTTTTTATCAGAAATCCTCAAGAACTCGTACATATGTAGGTGCGCGAAATAAACCATATAATGCTAAAAAATATTTCTCTTAAACAACTTTGGGAGAGAAAGCGACTACGCTTTTTGTGCCAAATACTATAGATTCACAGAAAGGTGTCATCGGTCATCATTATTTATGATTTGACGAAACGACTACTTGCACCAAAGGGGATAGGAATTGAGTGGACAGTAAATAATATGAAACCTATGATTCGTACAAAATTGGCAGGTTGATGTTGTAGTTTGGACAAATACATTTCCACCCCACCGAACAAAACTGGAGAATGTAGCTACGTGAATATCATAATAGGAAGGCAAATGGTGACACATGGTATAAATAAGTATTTTTTGTTCTTGGACGTGACCAACTTCACATTAAAATAAATCATCGAGTAATCAAATAACTTCAACATCAAGATGTAAATATTTATACATACTCAACATAATTCGCACTAACTAAAATAACAACATTGCATGACTTGTTTTCTAAATACTCTTTTGTATGGGCAAATATTTGCGAATACATAAAATACCAAACTTCACTCACCCTCAAATTCATGTTTCCAGTTTCCTCCACCATGAGCACGAACCGAGGTTGGGTGAGCTGCTTGATGACAAATTCCGGCGTGGCTCGGCCGCTCCTGTGGTGAATGCATTAGATTAAATTAAAGGGAGTTGACCATCAATTTAATTTTTATCATTAACATGACATGACACATTAGCATATATTCAAACTAACGACGTTATAGATTTCCATTCAATCTATTTTCATCAACCCGGGGGTACAATCAATAAATGTACACTGGTTGACTGAGGCCGCTTGGCAGAGGACAACAGCATGATGACCGATGAGCAAGTGACGGTAAACATAAGCATTTGTGCATTTGATATCGGTATAATCGAATATAATAAATGTTCTCTGCGGGAGGTGGTGCATGGCGAAATAAAAGTTTGCACATTCCTGAGAGAGAGTGAAAATCGTAGATGATGGAGGACGAGGTAGGCACTGGGTAGCTGGACAGTGCCCCTATAACTGTATAGCTAAACGGCAAATTGTTATAGTATCCCTCATTTGCGCTACCCTATAAAATCTATTCCGAATTAGATATTATCATCACGAACAAAACGAATTAAGAGTGAACAGTCCAGTCAGGAAGTAGTGAAAACGAAGCAAATCGAAAAACTCATTAGGTGAGCTCATTTATCAGATTTCTGACAAAATGCTCTCATTTAGGAAATGTTTACACAAGCAACGGCATCAGGGGATATGTGGGAACTAGCATATATATATGTATATGTATAGCCATACATATATAACTATGTATGTATATGTATGGGCGAGTGTGGAGCAAGAATTTCCGAATCTCAACCGGATTTGAAATAATTGAGGAGTGCACATGGTGTATAATATTTCATTACATGAAGCCATCGACAATGTGCGCATTTTCTACCCTATGCAGTTTACGTAGTGCAAGATGGGAACTAATTACTCTCATTAACTAATTTTTAAGTTAGAAACACACAGCAAACAAATCGCCTCTTCAACACTCTCCAAGTAACAAGTCATGATTTGGGGAGGAGGAAAACAAGAGAAATTCCAGATGAGGTAAAAATATAATGACTGGTGGAGCGTGAACATGCCATAACTCTAAAAATGACGGATTACACTTGATCGCCAATCCAATTAGCCCAAAGCTGTAAAATTAAAAGAATTCCAAAAACTCAGTTTTTTAAGATTATGCTACATACATAGTACGTGATAAGTACGTGACTTTGAATCTCCTCGAAAGGCTGAACAATTTTGCACTTTTTGTAAAAGTCCGTAAACTTGTGGATGCTATCCTCTTAATCATTTTAATATGGCAATTTTAAAGTGGCGTAAAAGATGTTTTGTATGCGAAACTCATCTTATTGCATCATAACATTTTTCTGCATCTGGCAAAACAAAACAATGAAATATTACCTGTTTCCTACCTACCCGACTCGAAAGCGGAAGTGCGCGTTTATTGCTTTGCTTAAATCGTTGCTGAAAATTATTCTATTTAGCACACAATTTATCTACATAAATTACGGTACTTTTGGGCTCTCGAGAAAGTACAAGTAATTTCACGTTTATGAAAATGACAGCGGAATGGTCCTGGCAAGCATTTCGATATACAAAGAAGTGCGAGTAAAAAAAGACGTAAAGTATCCGAGAAGAAGCAGGACAGGCAGAATGAATAAGCAGCCGAGCCAAGTAGTGGCGAGTGGATAAATTTGACGATATTTATCTCGGACAATAATCAAGAGGCTAGCTGTCAAAGAAGTTGCAAAATTTATGAGGCAAAGGATCCCTGAACGTGAGTGTGGTTTCAAGTAAATGCGTAAACAGGTCTTCTCGGTCATTTGTAAAAAGTAATTTCACAGGATGTGGACGAGCATTGTCCCTCCGTCCGTGTCTCCAATAGGAAGTGAGAGTAGTGCCCACAGAAAGAAGGTGCATGGTGGGGAGGAAGATCTTTGAGATTGGCTGAGTAGATGGCTCAAAGACTTAAGTGGACAAGGAGAAGGGCTGGTCTGGATCCTGTGGCGTTTCGTAAACATGTTTTGTCACTTCACTACTGACAAGAACAACAAAGGTAATACACACACACGGAGTTCTTCTACTACTACAAATACTTAAGCACTTGCTCCTCTCAAGCAACAAGGAGACCAGGAATGCGCTAATCTGCACATAAGGACAATGCCGTTCATGGAAGCATATTCTTTGAGTAATTCACGAAAGCACAGAAAAAATAGAAATTCATAATGCAACTTTTGCACTGTAAAAATAAATCTACCTAATAATAATTAGCATAATTTTTAATTATTTTTTTTTAAATAATTGAAATTCTTAGCAATCAAATTCGTATCATATGCTGTTTTTTCCTCATCACGGTCATCCTCTGTCCAAGCACCATTATACATTGTACGCATTTACTTACATAGAAGCCAGTTTTGTGTGTTTCTGCTTACCTGGGGAGGGAGATGTTATGAAAATCAGGATGAGAGTTGATAATTTCTGAGATGGACTTGTGGTCACAGAGGAAGTTTTGCTTCGTGGGGGCTTGACGATTATGATTTGTGGAGTCACAGAAGGTGGTCACGTGGGGCAGATGAGGGTTGGACATGATCGAAGAAGTAATGTTGTCGTTGCCGTTGAGGAATGGGACGAACGCGCAATTGGCCCCGGAAGGATTACAAGTTCCCGACCTGTAATAAGTCAACGACACAATCATCATAATCAGCAGTGACTGCAAGTCCACCGGACAAAGTAGCATACACATGAGTTATGTTATTTCATGTTGTGAGCCAACACACACGTCCACAAAATAATAAAATTATTCCTCTACAGCCATTCCGGGTTTATTGCCACTTTTAATTACATCTCTTTGCTTGCATTGGTGGTCCAAATGGAATAATAAAATTTGGGATGCGGTAGATGGGAAACTTTATTAAACCGCTGAGAAAAGAGAGGGGTCACATACTGCTCAGTAAAGCAATAAAATTAATTTAATCTTGGTAATACCTCAATAAAATCTTGAGCACGCATTGTACATGTACCTATTTATTACTAGTAGCATATACTCGCATGAGCTTGTGTGCATATAAATTTTTGCTCGACAGATTTCATACCAGCAATTCAGAAGCTCGCTGTCGTGGAGCTTGTCCAAAATTTAAAATGAATGTTAATGTGCCTTATTATGTTTATTACTTCTCGTTTGGACGGAAAGAGGTCACTGGGGAACGAGACGAGTTTTGACCTATTGATGATTGCGGCACATCATCGCCGTACATGAAATACGAATTATTAACTTAACCCTATGACCCAGTTCTGCATAAATAAATGTATACTCATTCTGAGCATAATATTATAAGTATTCCAGTATTTCAGTTCCGGTATGTTGCATGTGTGGTAGAGGAATGTTACGTATGTACAACGGTTGCCTAATTCAAACTCACGCTTCATTCATTACTTTTACTATTATTGTCCATCATCAGAACCACATTGCAAAGTTAAACTTGCTGCAATATGCTACTGCTAACTGTCATGTCATGGGCCTAATTTGCATCTCATTTCAGACACACGGAATATACCCCTATCATTCATTAAATTACTGCAAATTTGATGTAAATCCAAACATTGTACGTCGTATGCGTTTAAATAATTTTTCTTGTATACCCTTTTCCCCATCCTCAGGTAATATGGTCCTGTGATGGGTCTCGTCAAAATATATTGACATTTTTTATTAATCGTGTTCATTAGATCACGCGGCTGATGTACATAACCTTGTAATATTTGGACTATTTTGAATGGCAGCTTGCAAGTACTAAGTACGACAATGACCCTTTGGGTTAATGTTAAATTCACATAAACATGTGTGTGCTATAGTTATTTCAGCGAGAAATAAAGAACTTGAAGATTGTAAGAAATGTGTGTACCAGTTTCCAGTCAATGGGCGATTTGTGCAGGAAGTTGGCTTTCTCTCGTCCTTGCTTCCAGTTCCATGATAATAAGCAGTGGGGTAGATCTGGAAAACGATTGAGATTTTTACTTTATATCATAGTTGAGTAATCGGGGTACATTTTCAGGTTTTAAAGCTATGGACAAGTCCAAAGATTTGTATTCTACCCAAATCATTGTACCCCTCAATTAAATATAAGAAGTAAATATATAAATGAAAGAAAAATCGGAACCAAGTTTCTTACCGGGTCGTTTTCAAATCCGGTTTCTTCAAATACTCCGTAACGAAACTTCACAAATTCCTTGACAAAGGTACGCTCTAGAATTATAGAAATTATATTTAGTCACCTTATGCGCTTATTTTGTCACATTAGCGAGTGACATGGAATTTGCATGGAAAACCCGTGTCATAGTGAGATTTATGTAAACGAGATGATCCGCAACATTAATTTTAGAATATCTTTAGTCATCAATTGTCAGTTCGAAGACGGATATGTATTTTAAACATCAGGTCGAGCTTGGACTTGGTTGTACGGGATTTGGGAGTAGCAATTAAAAACTAATATGAAACTAGATATTTTGAAAGAATGAAATATGTGACGAAACTAGGCTCATACACATACATCAATGCTCATAAATGCTCATTCCCTAATTCTGCAAAGCAAAGAAAATAATACAAAATCCACCCAATAGTTCTAGGCGACAAATTTACTGCAAGAGTAAACGTTATCTTTTCGCCAAATCGGTTTAGTTAATGTGAGTTTCCTTACAAGGTGAAGAATATCACTGTCAAATGTGCCAAAAATGTAAAAAAAACTAAACTCGACATATCCAGATTCTCATCAGAGTTAGAACTTTAAAAACACTATGCACGTGCACAAATGAGAGTCGTCTCACAATGAGTGCTATGAAATATTCAAAAATTACCTCGGCTAGATTAAAGCAAATGCACTTTAGGAACACGAGCAGTTTATGTTAGTTTAGTGTAGTTTAGTATAGTTTAGTGAAGCATATGCAACGTGTTTCACGATAATGAAGACACTGAATTTCTAAACGAGGGAGGAATTTTGTTCCATATCGCATCCTTACTCATCCAGGTGAATGAAGTAAAAGGAAGGCGGAGAATTCCATTTACATTCTAATTTTCTTTTAAAGCTTCAACTAACAAGAAAGAAATGAGTGTTTCGCACGAAACACAAAACCAACAACTTAGAAATGTTGATTGCCATTGCCACAAGGACTCCCTGACCAAACAAATTTTACACAGCCAAATGTAATGGCACAGAAGTTCTCAAAACAATACCGAATTTGAAACAACTTTGGCCATTCAGTTCACCTCGCTTCCAATTTCGAGCTTCGTTTCATTCATTATAAACTTATCGTTTCCGCTTTCATGAAATGTCTATAAGCAAGGTGCTTGGTGTGCGGCTCGTCTCGCCAAGTAAAACTAACTGGTAATATAAGTACTAATTAAATACACAATTGTAATGGAATCTGGTCTTATAATCTGGAGTAATTCCACCTGCAGGTCTTGCGGGCTATCTTATAAAACAAGCGTCATATAAATAGTTTCCAGGTTTTCTACATATAAATTACTATATATAAACATATATAATATACATAGTTGATATTATCAGCTATTGCATAATGTTGATTATTACATGTTATGGATATTATTGTTTGCATAGGAGCTAAGTCCAAGTTTTGAAAACTAGTTACATAATCTTTATAATGAAAATTTGATAATTCTATTTATTTGCAGCAATTATTTTTTTTACTTCTATCAACGTTCCTCGGAATAATTTCAGTTGATTAGAGTTTTATTAATAGCCAGGGTCACAAGGACGGACCAAATTCAAAACGCAATATTTGCTACCGTCACTGATTTTTTTTACCATGTGAAAGGTAAAATTATTCCATGTCAATAATGCAATTATCTAATTTTCAATTTCATTTCATCCCTCCTGTGAAAAGGAAATCCTGTCAAAGTGAGTGGGATTATGACAGCTTGTGTGTGATTGTTGAAAGGGGTTTGATTAATAACAACATTTATATAATGTTTGTCGACGTTGATAAGTCATAGATATTAATTAGTAAGAGAATTCACACGACTTTGATCATCAGCATAGCAATATTTTGTGAATTTATGCTTATATGCACATATGTATAGTATCAAGCGACGGATTTATACCTGGAGTCGAATGTCCAGCCTCAGTGTCGTTGTACTGAAGAACGTACTGGAAACCAGCGGAAATCATGTCGCCCTGTTGCCCACATCCCTTGCTCTGCTGAGTCCAAGGGTTATGCCTGTTCAAAACAAGGTTTCGTTGCAAAAAGGCGATGATAATAGTGATGATAACTTCATATCACGTGAATTGCCTTATAATTTATTTATACTTACCCGAACACCGGATGTTCTCCTCCGATTCGGAATTGAGAGTCTCTGATACTGCTCGCACTCGTGTATGAATTGGGCAACATCTTGCCACAAGCTCCTATCAAACACAAACATTTTCTCTCAATGCATCACATTTGAGTTGTCTTTAACACATTATTCAGGCCATGTCAAATGTCATTCAGATGTGTATTCAGACACAAGTTGTTTGTATATATATAACTTACGGTAGTCCCAGGCAGCGGGGAGAATTATGTGCACTCGGTGGAAATAAGCCCGGCCTTTCGTAGCTGTGTTCAGGTACTCACTGGCAGATGTGAATATCAACTGGAAGAAAATACACAAAGGAAGAACTATTAGTTTGATTAATTTCAGGGCTTTACCTTCATCACATTCTTCACTCTTTACTTTCACTCAAACTTTCTCACACCGAAAATAGCAAAGTCCGTGGAGCATAGTGTGGGCAAGAAGTAGGTGTGTGCATATATACTTACGATATACATATATGACAGGAAAATGATAAGACGCACACGCACCAAAGCCCACAAATAAATAGATAAGAAGAAAGCATTTTAAAGCAAAGTGTGTGGTTTCATTTTATTCTAATAAAGCGTTTATCTTGTTAGAATGCGTATGACACACGCAACTTTCTTTTTATCTCTTCGCCATGAAATGTCTCTTATGATCAAATAGTAAAATCCATTTTATTTTGAAATCGTTTTCGCTGGCGTGAAGAAAGAGAATTGTTTGATTCAATTCGAGAGACAACTCTTTCTCAGTAACAAATGGTACGCTATAAGTAGATACGTAACGTGTGTATGTACGGTGGGTGGTGGTTTAGTTCAATTTTGTTGCAATGTTTGGGCTTGGATGGATAAGGTTGGTAAGTTGACTGATATTTGCGAGATGTGGCGATTTTGTGGTGCGTCCGTGATTCTCGTTCGTAAGATCTTTGGAATCGGCAAGATCACGGCAGACATAAATCAATTTCAGCATCCGAACCCATCAGTGCCAAACTGTTCCGAATAGAAATGTTACCCCATACGGATACCACCAATTTATGTCGATGGTAGCAGGAGCAGTGGTGGCGGAAAGACGGGAAATACGGAGAAAGAAGATGGCCTGGCCTATCTTGCTAGAGCCCGATCCAAATCCAGAAACCCAGGGTGGGAAAGAATATAGAAGGAACGGGAGCAGATGCAATTTGGTTTTGGATGCATTTGGTTGAGCTCTCAGCCCACTGATTCGCATCCATTCTTCAAGATTTAACACCTTTAACTGTCGAGAATGTCATAACCCCTGGAGAAATCTCTCAGCACATTTTTCCTCCTCGGAGATATTTCTCAACCCCAGAATTCCTCATCAAATTCTGTCATTTTTAATGAATCTTGTAAAACTGACAAGAAATTCACGAACGATGGCAGACTTGATGTTAGTAAACGTGTATGATGATGGATATCATGATTATATAACAAAGGTTCAGTTTTCAACGAGACCTATGGGTTTGCATAAATTCTCCTTATAACGTTTCAATTCGAGGATGAATGACATGATCATTTGTACAATGTCCCATCCATTCAGCATCCGCATAAAATTGTTTTCTTGGGTTGGGGAAAGGAAATTGGAATATGTCATTATTTTTGGTTAATTGGTGGAAATCTCATTGCCCACATTTGCAGAGAACGAATCAATTTTGTTTGTGCAATAATGAATCCAATTTGAAAGTTTGTGCTCCTAGCTCCATTATTTTAATCATTAATCATCAACATCTCCAATCAGAAAGTGTGCGAGGAGGAGGACAAATAAGTAATTTCAATTTAATCGCATTAATGATGTAATGATCTTTATGTGAAATTAGGCAAAGACTTGGATCCATTATTCGTCCTATTATTTAGATTGCTAGAAACTTTATAACTAGATCAAGATGTGCACATGCGATGATGGAACCGTGACCGTAATATAAACCTCTTAATCCATTTCCCTCTATAAGTGAAACAATGAACAGGAAGGTGAGTAAGTACTTATACGCAATGTACGTATGTGTTGGGGCCACCGCGAGTGACATTTTTGGGACCATGATTGAACAAAAAATGTGCGTGCAAAATCACAGTAGTGTTGAGTGAAAAGAAGCCTGTCTTGCATTGCACTTTTTAGTTCTCTTCACATCAAGTCAGTGGAAGAGAGAGAGCTGTCAATTCAAATCTTTTCGTTCCAATCGGAATCATCATTACTCATCCGGTCAGATGGCCTGTGGTGGCTTCCGAATTTATTCTGTCAAGGAAAATGGTTTACGAGTAATGCATACATGGCTATGACATACGTGATCTCAACCAGGATGAGTTTGATACCCATCAATGTGAACGAAAGCTCTGAATCTCGCATCTTTTCTGTGACATGCGACATATAGAGACATCTCACCTTCTTACGTATTGTGTGGAGAACAGTAATTGAATTTCTTGCTATCTGTTCAGTTCATTCATCTTTGTTGATTGGAGTTGTGGTTGATTTTATAAGATTAACATATGCACGTAGCGGCCCAGCCAGATTCGTTGTTAATTCACCTTGAAACCTCACTTGTTGTCAGTTGTCACCCACAAATAAAATTATTTATTTGGCTCGGTTAAGAATTTGTTCTTTGATTTGATTGGAATTGCATATCGGCATTTCTTGTCGTGCGGGCGAGAAATTTGACATGAAAACGTGGTCTGATCACAATTGCTGAAAACGCTATGTGATTGCTACGTGATTCAACGATTGCGCACTTTAAAAGACACAATACTTGTAATTTCTCATGATTTTCAAATATAACTCATTGGAAATATTGATTTTTTATGTATTATTTCAAGACTCCCTCCGGTCATTATTTCCACTCTCATTATAGAAATAAAGAACGGCAAGACAAAGGGAAGAAGAAAGCACGTTCAGCGATTCCATTCCATTTATTTCTAAAGACAGAAAATGTTGCGACAACCCCTACAAGGCCACGGAAATAAAAGAATAGAGCAACTGGAAGAAACCCTTTAATTATAAAATGGAACTCAAAGTTAATGCATCGACACAATTATCCCACACCACAAGAACCGATGACTAATGAGTTGGTTGATGGCGCATGTGGGCTGGGTTGCAGACCGTTTCAATAGAAAAAGAATTGCTAGAATTGAATTCAAAATCGAACACATTTAGATTAGTTCGAACAGTTTGAGTCCTCCCTCGTATCTTATCAATCTCGAATCTCGAAAATGACGGCATCAACTTGAAGACGACGAGGACACATGTTCCAAGCCTCGGGTACAAATTGCCGTAAGAAATGTATACAAAAAATGTAATGGATTGGTGGATGCATAAATGCACCTTCTGCTGGAGACTGGTCCAGAAAAACTGGGAAAGATTTTCAGAGTGATGGAGGCAATTAGTTAGGAATCTGTAACCCTTTTGACACATGCCTTTTATAATCCAACCAAGTAAAAGTTGTGGTGGTTGAATTATTTGAGAATGGTGCTATTTACACGATTGAATTTTATTTAAAACAAGAGACAAAAGTACTCCGAGTGACCAAAGAAGTCGACTCAAGACTCACATACATAAAAAGAAAGATGCATTGTAAATGTATTCTTTTTCTTTTCTTCTGCCACCAGAGACGTGAACTTCACTTCTGCTCTTGAGCTTAAGAAGAAGAAGAAAAAATGAAAATTCAAGTCCACGACGACGTTCCTTGAATGAAAGTGTAGCTGAGTGCTCTTGAGAAAGACTTTTCAAGAGGTAGTATCACTCACATTGCATAATAATAATACTCTAAAGATCCCAAGACTGCTCCAACTCGAGAAGGCAGCTCGTCGACCACTCCAGTCAACTGGATCGAGTTGTTGGTTGAGGAAAGAAATGCATCGCGATACGTACCTTCACCCACTCCATTCTCATTTTATGGGTACACAGACGGAGATGAGACAGTGGAGTGAGAAATGATGAGGGGAGACATCAAAACGGAATTTTGGGTGCCAGAAAAATTATTTGTGTATGCAGAATGCGACTTTCACCTAACAGTGTACCGACTCGAAAATAAAAGTTCTGTCGGTTTCCCTCGTATATGAAATTGAGATCAACGTTAAATTAACGTCAAATCAGTTTCGCTGAAGGGATGATTCCACTTTTAGCTCCTGCTCCTGTAAGGAAGACCGATTTGTTACTCGCTAAAGTTTTTTTTGGGAAAGATGAGTCTGGAGCAAGGCCTAACGTTAAACAGCGTACAAGTGTGTACATGTGTTTATTAGATGGAAGATCCTCAGCTTTGACTTGGTCTTAATAAGTTACGGTCACAGTTGTAATTTAATTCATTGCTGTGAGCAGATAATCCATCCCATATTTCATGGGTTTACGAGATCTCACTTTTTAAATCCATTTCCTCTCCTGCAACCAATGGCACACACGAACGAGCAGAGTTGCAAGTCGTGGAATTGAAGAAGGAAGAAAAAGTTGGTGCAAAGTCAGCCAGGTAGAGAACATTGAATTATCTATGTAGAGAGGGCCGAGAGCGAGGTGTGATCATAATAAGACTTCTTTCTTGTTCAAATCGCATTTCTCCAATACTTGGTCCATCCTCAATATGCTCATTACTGTAAATGCAATAGTTTTAGTTCACTCTGGTCGGATGACTTACGAGATGAAATATGTCTTGAAATTTTGGAATCGTTATATCCTCATTAGTTTTAGTTTGCTTCGTTGTGCAGTGTAAAGGAAGAAATAATGCGAGTAATCCAGTACACGAGATAATAATATAAAGCTTGCATACAGCTATCTACGCTGTACGCACTATACTGTTCGAAAAGCGACTGCTAGCAATAAAGGATGCAACAATGTCAGCTATACATCGTTGAATACATCATCCACGTTGTGATCTCTACGTGTACAGCAGCGGTTTAGGTACATACAACTCGAGATAAAATTATTATTTACAAGACCACAATTCCAAATCGTAAATCTATAATTTGTTCTCTCTCGGAAGACATAACAAGTCTTCCTCCTTGAACGCCGGATAATGAATGTAAAGGTTTGGTGCTGTCCATATGAAGAAAACTAAAACCACCAATCAAATAATTTTTTGAAGAAGGTTGTAAAACTCTTTCGAGTTTGAAGGGAGAGTACGAATTAAGTAAATTACATTAGTTTTCCCTCTTCTGCTCTGCTGATGCCGGAATAACGAATAGGACCTTCAGCATACATACATTTAGTATACATACTTTTTTGTTGGTCTACGAACTATTTTTTGTGGTAGTCTAACAAAACCTAATCCAGATATTTAAATATTTTTAAAATGCATCATTGCACTTGCTATTAGGTCAACGCAATTGCAACATGCTCGACATTTTACTGCAAAATTTGCTCAGTCAACGTGGGCATGATTTTCCCATAATTAGTGAGACAAAATTATTTGTTTCACAACTTTTCTAAGTGCGCAATAAGAAAGTAAGAAGAACTGATCTTGTGCACAAGTGTAATAAGAAAATATAATCAAATTCAATTTCATTTCTCAACCTCAAAAGGCTGAACTTTCAGAGAAAATTAAATCGCAACGCAACCTAAATTATTTTTAAGATTTCCAATTTCTAACCACAACAATCTTCAAGAAACCACCAATCACTCCAACTATTGCATTGCAGCTAGTACAGCATCCTTTCCATCAAGCTAACCAAATGGTTTTGTTTCGTTTTATTCTTGTTATTTATTATTTAAGTCAATTGCTCAGTTCGCCTCTAGGTTAGAACAATGCACCAGATTTTACTTCAAAATCGTACTCAAAGTATTTTTCTTGTGAGCCCTTCATTTCTTTGAAAGTGATCTGACACAACTCATTTATTCCAACATTTGGAAATTTGGAAATGTTATATCCTTTTTCATTAAACGTGGCCTTTCTCAATTTAATTTAAAATCCAACCCGCTCCCAAACCTTCCAACTTTGAAACTTTCCTAGCTTTATTGCCCACACGGTACAGGTAAAAAGGTATAAAAGTTCTGCTACCTACTCAACAGCTCATTCATAACCTGCCCTAACTTCTGGGGGAAAAAAGTTTCCTAAAATCTCAAAGTCAAATCTGTCCATTAGTTGAAGAAGTAACCAATTACCACTTGTTCATGTAGGAGATAAGAAATGGTGAGAGACCACTTGAAACACCACACTACCGCCCTTCTAAAGATTATTACCAAGTTAAGTGGCTCCGCAAGTCAGCCGAACGGACGGTTAAAAGCATTATACGCTGGACTGATGGCTAGTCCAGAACCAAAAGTCGATACATTAAAAAATGAAGCGAAATGGGAAATGAAACTCTTAATGTTGAGGGTGAACACAGCACTATACAATAAAACAAAAGTTAAGGGCTCTCCACTTCATCACGGTTAAAACACACACATACCGACACCACACAGATGTACATGACGACTGTAGAAAAACAGGTTCGAGAAATGTAGATTACTTCGTGAACTGCTGCATGGAACTCTAAACATGTAACTCTTTGGACCAATTTGCTTGAAGCACTTTGAAGCCAGTGTCACTTTTGTAATGCATTTCTTGGCTGACTGGACCATCTCCATAAAAAAGTATAGACGGATATTACAAGTCCACGAACATATATATTACTTGAAGAATTTCTTATTATTAGCGAAGCAGTTTCAAGACTGTTTATTTACGTGAAAGTTTTCTCATCAATAAAATGTAACGAACAAATGTTGCACAGTTGTTGTAAATAAGTAGGTGTCTTTACACAGAAACTGTGCGTACGTAATAATGAGTTTCACTGCCAGTTCATAATTTACAATAAATTTTGACATGCTTCCCACGAAAGGGTTGTGATACCACTGGCCATAATTGATCATGATTCACTCTGAACCATGTACGCTTCCTTCCGCTCCTCACATTATGCATAGATATCATTTCAAAATTGTATTAGATATGGAAATTTGTATCGACATCATTCCACCTCCAGGTTAAGAAAGGATTGCTCAACTAGAGGATTGATAATCGGCGTCACAAGTTGAGAGTGGTGTACCAATAAGAAAATATACACGAATTGGCACAAGCAATAAATGCAAGTCAGGGCTCAAGTGCCAATAAAAAGAAATAACGTCAATTCGATCCTTCAAATATTAAATAGTCTGAGGAGGGTGGATGATGATAACTTTTCTTCTTGAAGAAATCTTGAAAGTCCTCATGCCCATTCTAAACCCAGTAAACTCAGCCATAACAATCAATATTTTGTGATTGCTTGTGCTAATGCAAACGAATAAACCAAGGATATATTTAAGCATTGTTATTTTTTAGCTCATTATTTCTTGCAGCAGCCCCTTACATAATTTTATTTGATACATATTCCGCACCCAGTTCACCAAATGTAAACTTCACGCCATGTAAATAGTTCTCTCGAACTAGGGAAATAAATGCCAAAGCCATCCAATTAACCACAACCATGTGCGCAGAGTGAAGTAGCAAATCAAGTCGAATCTTACTACTACTCGCATGGTCATTACATTCCTTGTCATGTCATCCAATTCAAACCAAAGAAAAATAAACTAGTGTTGTCGTTAATCGTAAAAATAAAACAATGCGTGTGTTGGTTTTGGGAAGAAAGGAATGTGTTTGCTCCACCAAGTTTAACTGTCGATAATCTCAAACAAGGCTTCTCGTGAGTGAGTAGCTCTTGAGAAAATTTATAAGATGAGCCGAAAATGGGATGGTGGTGTGTTGTATCAGATTATGTGGATGTTGAACACGTGTTTTTCACTGGTGAAATTGCGTCGTGCTGTAATATCCGATTGTAAAGAAGTTTGATTGAGATTACAGTTGTACGAGTGTAGACCTTACCGCAAATCCGATTTTTTTAACTTGTCCATGTCGAAATCTGATTCATGATTGAGAAGACACAAGTCGTTAACCGTGGGGAAGAATTTCTTCTTCCTTCCTTATTAGATCCGAGTAAGGCCAGACTGCTCTTATTTACTCTAATCTTCTTGTTTAGTACCGAGTAAGTAATAAACATGCCGCTTTATATCATCAGATTGTGTTGACTTTTATTTCATTTTGCTTTTCACGTACAGCGACCATCCCATAACAAAAGTCCCTTGCAGAGGAAATTACGACTGCAGCGGAACTAGGAAGTGCGTACTTATTGTTCCAGGGAAATTGTACTGACTAAGAATTCACCCGTTACTAGCATCAAAAATCTTAAATGCGAGGAATTTAAGGAAATTTATTTGTTGGGGTTTTTGCTTTGACTAAATATGTGCTCCTGGAGATGTAAATATATAGAGAAGAGGTGGGTGGTAGTTACAGTTTGATCTATTATAGATCTGTGCATTGCTCGCATAAATTAAAATATTACCTACTGAGCCTATCTCTCTCATCACATGCATGGTTACCACACAAGACTAGTAGATTAGAATGGCATTATTGATCGAAAATTTCGAAACCACTCGGCACGTGCTTATTCGAAGCAAAAAATGAAAGTACATAGACAGATTTTAAGTTCTCTTGTAATTATGTAAATAATTTTCGAATTCGACCTTTTATTCATTCATTATATTTGACAATGTTCTTCACATTGGCTGACTAAATTGACAATGTGCTTGGTGTTTTAGCCTCCAGGGATGTGCATTTTCATCCCTTTCCTAACTTCCAAGCTCCGTCGGCTTTTCTAACTAACTAACTAACAAACCAAGAAGGATCACTTTATTCTTTTGTATAGCGTGTAAATGAGATGCGCTAACTAATCTTAATCTTTAAAACCAAAAATATTTCACATTATACTTCCATCACATCCTCCATCCAGGCTCGGGGCCTTCACGTCAATTTGAATTTTGACAATGCCCACTGTAAGGTACATGTAGTATGTACATACATTTATATGTGCATTTCCATATCCACGCACTTTCCATCCATCCTTTTATTAACGAGGATTCGTATTGTGCGCATAGATTGGTGTCTTGGATAACAATACGAAAGCATTATAAATTGATAATGATTTGCTAGATGAGCATCATAGCAGAACTAAATGAGCCGCACGTTAGAAATTTTACGTTCATCAGAATCAACAGTTACATATTGTGCCACCATGAAGAGATTTTAATTTTACATATTGTTTTTCGTCTCGTACACGGCTAGCTATATGTACCTTTGTTGGGTTGCCAAACTTGATTCAGTCATTCGTATAGACAGTGGTGAAGAGATAAATAACAGATATTAAGAAGAGCACACGAATGGCTGAGAGTAGCGCGTATGAAAAATTTACAGAATTTATTTTCGGAATTATAAAAAGTTGATTGAGAGTTATGGTTTTCCTAAAAGCTAAGTTGAAATTCCAGTGAAAGTGATTCGAAATTAAAATCATGAGTCATTAGTGCAATATAAGATGTAAATATCTTCAAAATATGAGACTGAAATTTTGATATCGCTTAAACGAACACCGCATTGGGGGACCACTCAAATGATGAAATTCAATTGATTTGACGACGATGAGGCTGAATCTTATTCGATTATCAAATTTAGCATCTACAAAAAGGCAATGGCCTTCATCATCGTGAAATTATGTACACAATTGTTATGCACTTTGTGCTATTGATTATTTCGGCCTATTTCCCGACTGCATCATCAATACATAGTTTGCGTTGTCTAGTAATTTGGCACAGCTGCTCACTTGTTTGTATACATAAACAAATATAATACATATAAGAGCAGCAATATGCAAATGGCACAATAACCGCATCACCGCATGCCCTCAGATAAGGATCAAATCAACGTTCAACAACCAATCATCAATTCCGAGTGAATATTCCGTTCAAAGAAAACCATGTCTTTTTGACGTCGACTTTCACGGAAGAGTCGCAATCAAATCAATGCAATCTGGACGGAACTTAATAACACGCGACACAACAAAGAAAAGTCCTCAATTAGAAAAGAACAAAAACCTTTTGCTCGTCGTGGGTATTCTGCCCTAAAATTGCCATCCCGCCCTATAGCATTAGGAACATGCACAAAAATAGCTCGTGGTGTTGCAGAGCGAAGAATAATTTACAAAGACAAAAGATTTTTCCTGTTGTGATTGAGATCTGATTTAGATTTCCTCTTATGCATTAAGAATTCTGATCCCTTCTTTAACATTTATTAATTTATTAAGAGAAATCATTTCATCATGAGTAGATCATAGATTGTGATCAGAAAAGTTTCCTTTCCAACGAATTGCGAGCTAACAACAAACAGACAATAACCTTTGAATCTGACTTTTTGACTTGGTTTATCTTCTGGGTTGATGCTCAATAAAGAGAGGTTTCGTGGAAAAATGATTCTAATCCTGAATTATGAAGTTGGATTTGCTGGGTTTTAAGTAATATAATAATAATTGAAATTATGGGTTGCATCGAATAGTATCCAGGTCTTCGCCATCCAGGCAGTCCAGATCTGTCTATAATCTGTAGGGAAGAAATCTTGAAACAAAATCCAAAACTTTGAAACCTACTTAAGGATCTAATCACGATCATTAAGTCCCTGCGGGTTGAGTTTGTGTGAGATTTTGGAATTTACAACGACTGAATTCTTATAGGTATCCTCCATGCATGAGAATTGTTTAAGTGCGTTGTTCGTGTGTCTGACTGGATGCGAGATTGTAGATCTCGTTCGAGTCTGGCTGGATTATTATGAGTTTGGTTATGAGGTCGATCTTTGGCTGCCTCCAGCACTAATCCTAAGTAAGGGATTTTGATTTCATCGACGTGGATTTAATTTTATTTTCGTCTGAAGGGAACGCAAGTTCTTGGTCCAAGGTTTAATCTATCAGTGCTGGAGTCAATTGTGGCCAAGTAAACGAGCTTTACCACCGATATATAATGATGGCTTATTGAGGGAGAAAATGGGTAACATTAAAGGTACACCCCACGAAATATTGAAATGCTTGCATCTTTATCAATAATGGGCAAAGTGTGTGCCTGGCGGATAGTAGAACCACACAACAAAATTATTACAACGGCATGCTATAGATTACAATGAGGAGAATATGATGAGCCCAGTCACCAATGTTTGTGCATTTGTCTATGTGCGGATTATTTATTAAGAACCAATCTATAATGTGCCATACGGCAGAACATGACAGGAGGTCTAAGCTCTCGAACGGTTCCCGCAAAACCAAAACCACTCAAATACCGAGCGACCCATGAACCAAATGTTGCGCCCTCCATGCATACATATATTTACTCTCGCAAGGAAAACAGTGATGGAATATATCCGCAAACGTAGCAAAGTTGTATGTTAATGGCGGAAGAAAGAATACTAACGAGCAACATTCATTCTCCAGACAACGACGACCTGGAGCACCATTGCACATCATCATCCCTTCCTCCCCACCACCACCGCAGTAATGCGTGCATATCTAAACTAAAGCAACGCCGCACCGATATAAATTATGAATTATGCCCTGCTTTGGTTTCGTCTGTGGAGATCTGGTTTGATGCAGTATTCGAATTGGGATGAGAGAGGTCCCTCCATTATGCATAAGTCCACACACATTCAAAAGCCAGAGAAGAAGAACATGGGCTTATAACTTTACAGGCCTTCTTGGTTGGCAAAGCCATGTCTAAATTACCTTCAAAATATTGTTACTGTTGACTGTAGACTGAAAAGAAAACACATTGGTTTTCACATAAAAAGGGGAAAACTCTGGTCCTTGGCTGATGCGAATGCACTTTTGTGGTTTCAAGTTTAAATTTTGATTTGATTAAAAGTAGGTTAAGCTGGACTAATCCATCATCTGCTGCACGCTAGCACATTTGTAATAAGCCCTCGACCAGGTCTTAATGTGCGACCAGTCGTACAGTTTTAGACTTGCGTCTTCTTAAGTAAATGTTCTTAGTTTAGAGGTGGAGCTGACTGAGTTGGTGGGTACTTAAGTGGTCTGGCCTGGTTTGGCCCGTCTTAATGACATGATGGAGCATGGTAATGGCACGTATGGGAAGTAAATCCCATGAAAATAGAGAAAATCTCTCAAGCAAAGTTGATCTCATCTCATCAGAGTCTTATATTTCACGCTCCCAAACAAACTGCTACAACCCCACGATCGGCCAGAGAAATTTTTGGATTCAGCTGGGTTAATAGGGATGGACTTTATCATGCAGGGGAATGATGATGAAGGTACATCAGTGCGGTGGTGGAGAAACACTAGCTTTATACCAAAAACTCATCAAAAGGTCAGATTCAGTGCTGGAGGGTCAGAAAGAAATTCTCAGCTCATTTGAACCAAGGGATATTCTACTCCGTTCAAATTTGTACCTGAAAAAATATTACCATCACATCCTTGTATATATTTTGTATGCCTTGAGCTGGGCCATAGTTGCGACCAGATTAACGATTACTAGAAATGTAGGTGGATGTCTCGAGTTTTATTTTTTATGTCAGTGGTTGAGGTAGAAATGCACCTTCGCTCATACATATGCGTGACTTTTGCCCAAATTAACAGAGATAAAAAATTTAAGAAAAAGGTTTGATGGATTTTAACTCGATTTTATCACTTTGCATTAAAACTTAACTGATGTCATTTTCAGGTATGCCATTCTCTTGTAGAGAAATGGCCGCTTTTGTTTTTCATTGCATATTGTTCCATATTATTGCAAATGAGTGTAGGTTGGAATCGAGTGACTCATTCTTTATATGTGACTAACTAACGAAAATAACGTTTTCTCAACATGAGGAGTGTTTACCAAAACATAATGTAAGTTGATAAATACAAGATGTTTTGATCTGAAGTCTGAACTTGGAAAATGTACAAACCATTTTTAAACTCACGAATGTACAAAGATGCAAAACCTGACATTTTCGACCTGACTTTTACTATCCATAGTTCAACCAGGCATACATAGTTATTTGAGTTTACATCAGAAAAAAACAAAAATGCAGCCTACTACTGGTAGTAGAAATCTCACAGAATACACCAACCAGATTATATAAAGTTAAGACCAAAGGAAATTGTATATTACTCCGACGACTGATTGCATTCCCTGCATTAGATGTGCATGCGACTTATGGGTTTTTATGACATTTATTTCATCAGATATGTTTGGATATGAAGTATGAAGTTGAATTGTTGAACAACAGTGATTTAGTCCCTCAACAATCCCCAGTTTTGTTGTGTTTCATAATAAAGACCTTCTGAAATCTAATTACCTTCTCAAGACCTTTCCACAGAAAGAATTGTAGTTATCAAACGAAAAAAAATCCATTTATTTCTGAGATTACTGTTTAAGAAAAACACGAGAATAACGTCAACGCAAAATATTATTGAACTTTGAAATATTTTAAAAACAGAAATAGTTAAGAACTTCCCATAAACCGCGTGTTTAGCATTTTATTCTTTCATTAGGTTTAGCATTGAATAAAATAAGCAGCACACTGTTTGATACAGATCAACTGCATGTGTGATACAATAACTCACGATCCAAGTATGCAAGAGTATTTTAAATTGTTGACTAGAACATTTATTTTCTAAAAGATCAAAAGTTAAGATGAAACAACGCCTCACTCCTCAGCCGAAGAAACGAATGAGTAAAACAATGACTAAGATTTACCCGAGGGCCAAAAGTCATTTGCTCATTTGAGCACAAGATGAATGTGCATGGAAGATGTTTCGTCGTCGGACCAACTCCACGTACGACGACCTAAGCAACAAAAGCAAGCAGATAGGCGAGTCGGTTTGAATGAGATTTATGTGTCTTCACTTTCAAATTTCAACCCAACCTCTCCATCCAACTCCATATACTCCACGTCCAGAAGAGCTGAACACGACAGACAAGTGTGAGAAATAAAGATTCACGTCCAGTGTCAATCCGAGATTTTTTTTACCCAGAAACGTGAAAACCAGTGACCAATAAGCTACAATCCAAACGCTGTGCATGTGCCAAAGATTCAGCAACTATGTAAAGTCATACCTTCAACTGTTTCCTTTTGCTTTTATGCAAAACTCATCACTTACAAGTTTCATGTTGTCCATTGGGTCCTCTAACTACTTGGCAAGCCACGTATGGTTTCATATATTGACATATGTTTAATTTCTTAAATACAAATATTGTTTAAAATGCGTGCATGTGTATGAAGGTAAGTGGAGATGTGTGTGGAGAACCCAACTTTCTACTAAAACTCATGTAAAGGTCAGATGCAGAGCTGGAGGGTCAGCCGGA
This sequence comes from Folsomia candida, assembly GCF_002217175.1. Lineage (NCBI taxonomy): Eukaryota > Metazoa > Arthropoda > Collembola > Entomobryomorpha > Isotomidae > Folsomia > Folsomia candida. Next base: position 18,747,207 of record NW_019091193.1, on the reverse strand, counting down.
AGAAGAATAGAGTCGAAATTTCATATTCTTGTGCATCTCATAATCTGCATTTTTGAACATATGCTTATATCTCACGTTCATCCAAAATTGTTCAGAAAAATTTTAGATCGTAATTCACGAATTTGTTCCTCGTTTTGGAAGAATTGAAGAAATCAATGTGTACAAGAGCCTGGCTGAGAATGGATAATAACAGTCAGTGTGATGTGAGCTAGCTGGTGGCTTGTTCTTGCGTCAACAACTCATGAGTTGATTTTGATGTGATGTTGACTTTTGGCTGTTTGATGCCCAAGGGTTCTTATCTTTATTGGTTTTGGGTTGGTCTCACCACCACACCATTCATTGTTGGGAAGAAACAAACTGGGAAAGAGCGACCACGGTAAGCAACCCAAAGGAAAGGTAAAGTACAGGCCCACCAACTTTACAAATTACGATACGATTAAAGCCCATAAAATTGCGGTGACTCTAGAATCTCAAATGCAAATTTCAAACTTTGTGTGCAGAAAAGCTCTGTAAATCAAGTTGATAAAGTTGAACGTACATATGCAGAAAACACGAGCCAAGTTTTTGGAGTCAGAACTTACTATATCGCAGCCATTATTATTATACTTGTAACATTACAATCAAATAAACGCTGAAAATTAAAAAGAACGTAGACACCTATTATCATCATAATCACACCTTATTTTGCCATATGTATTTGTAAATGTCAAATTGGTTCCTGCAAACGCAAAATGTTATCCTTATGCTCAAACAAATAATTCCCAATTTCATCTGTGTGCTAAAGACGCAAGTGTATTGCAGTAAAATTTTAAAATTCTGATAATGTGAATGGCACAAGTAAATGCACGAATCTAACGAAAACCAGGACTTAACAAACCGAGTCATAAACTGAAACTCCTTTTATGTTCAATATTCATTGTAGGATGGAAATTAGCTCTGAGAAGTTTTGAACGTTATCCTGCCTTGAGTCATACACATGCCGCAACATCACAAACTGCAATTACGTGAAACAACTTGAAGAAAGTGCGAGTGATATGATGGTGAGAGTAAGTAACCCATACTTTTAGCAGAATTTTACATAAAAAGCTGATGAATTTTACGTATTCGTACAATATGGATTCACACCAAAACAACTCACGTCTTTCCTATTTTATACTCGCGCTAATGCAATAAATATAGTTGCAAGATACCGGCTTCGAATGCTAATGGACCTTTCAAAATACAACTTTGACGACTTGACTGGCTCGTACGACCAAGAGCCATGTGTAATACTACTAATGTATGCATGACCTCTGAAGTGCACACATTTATGTAAGACAGCGACAAAAAATCACGTGTGACTCACAATGTGAAAATAAATAAAATTGCGTTAAGAACAATAATTAACAACTTGAGATACTTTTCCATTTAATATGAAACATTTTAGTCACAAAAGGTTAACTTTACCGAAACTTTCCGCACGACAATTCTTTCATGCATGTGGAAAAAATATAATTAATTTGTGTTCTAGGTAGAAGTAAGTTTATACACAATTTTATATGCTAAATATGTCAATTTAAGATCGTGATGTCGGAGTTACATTTATAAAGAACTCCATTATTAACGTCTCTAGGTATGACAAATGCTAGAATAATATCTCTTTAAGTCTTGACTTAAATTTAATTTTATCTGTGAGAACATTAATATAAATATCCTGATTTTTCATTGGCACAATTGTACAATAAAAATGACTCAAGTCACCAAAAACTTAAACGAAGAAATGTTATACAAATTTTGCATTGCTTTTTGTTGGGTTGCTCGCTCAGAATTAGCCAAGCTGAGCAGGCATACTTTTATTATTCACCAACAGTAATTTATTTCTGGCCGCATATTAATTCAGTTTCTTGCCATTCACTGCAGAGCAGCAGAGACTGCTAACCTTCCGTTTCTCACAATTACAATTATGAGAATCTTATTATATGCATTATTGTGAGTGGCTGGCTCATTCATTTTCTCATAAGAAAGGAATAATGTGATGGAAGAGATGGAGGTGTGAAGACATGAACGATTTTGAATGAGAGGAGCAGAACTAACTTTTTCTTTGTTGCATTAGATTATCCAACACCATTAATAAGAGGATAATGCAATAAAATAATGGTATAATATCAAGCCTGAGATAATCCGTTGACTAAATTCAAATCAAAACAGTGTTGGAAGCTCTTTGTTATTTATTCTTCCACTGCATCCGTTAGCTTTTGGTAACGTTTCTTGTGGCAGTAGGTTACCAGAGAATGGATTAATTGTAATTTTACTATTGTTGAATTATGAAAACTAGATACCTTCTATATGCATGGCATTCGAGATTAATTTGAATTTGACGATTGAGTAAAGCATGAATTCCGTTAAAGTAAACATGGTTCTTGAACGCAAGGTTCATACAAAAATTGCTTGGCTTCACAAATTGAGAAGATATCCTATCCCACCATGCCAGCTATTTAGTTATACTGCTTTTATATGTCAGTATTTGCATGAGATTGAACTCCTTGTCCGACTGAACTCAACCATTGCGTCTACATGGAAAAGCGTCAGAGCAGGAGGAATATTTTAAATTTTAACTGCAGGTGACAGGAGCGATGTGCTGCAAACACAATGGCAGGTTATCTTAAATCTGGAGTTGACGGACGCTATAAATACAAAATAAAAAAGTTTGAAAGGAAGTGCGTTGAAATAATGAATGCATGTGTATTATCATCGTGATTATCCCATTATCTGGTGTCGCTGAATCTGAACGGTCATAAATCCGTCTCTTACAAGCAAAGTCAGGTTCCCTCACTCACACTTGTTCTACGGTTTCGTTACTGAGCGTCATTATATAGGACCAAACTCATTCATCTCAGGAGGAGAGCTTCACCACCTGCCCTTCACAGATCTCGATGCCCTTTGGATATGTGGTAGGGTCCTATGAGTGTACTAAAACCCTGAAGTGGTTTGACTCCATGGCCACATTTGCGCCCGCCACACCCACTCAAAGGGATGAAAACCACAAAAGTTACCAACTTCAAAAATCCACCAAAAATCCAATTTTAGTCGGATTTTGATAAAATTTACATTTTTGTTATCCCAGATACTTGTTTGATCATATCCAGTAGCAACCTCAACTTTTTTGAAATTTTTGAAATTTTCGGGCATTTTTGGGCTGATGAATTATTCGAAAAAATTCAAAATTTCAAAAAAGTTGAGATTGCTACTGGATATGATCAAGCAAGTATCTGGGATTACAAAAATGTAAATTTTACCAAAATCCGAGCAAAATTGGATTTTTGGCGAGGGTTTGAACAAGTGAAAACAGGGCTTTTTTCGTGTTTTCGGCGCCTTTGAGTGGGTGTGGCGGGCGTAACTGTGGCCATGGAGTCAAACCACTTCAGGGGTTTAGTACACTCATGGGACCCTACCACATATCCAAAGGGCATCGAGATGTGAGAGGGGCAGGTGGTGAAGCTCCCCTCCTCAGTTCAAATGAAAGGACAAGGACAAGAGTAGCTAGCTGACCAGGGAAGGTGGGAGGATGACTGAGATGTTCTAACTATAGTACTCACTTTTGAATTGGTGAACAATGTTTGTGCTCCTCAAGGACAATTGAAATTATTTAATTATACGTAACTGTAATACATAAGTTAGTGATTGCCGAAAGGTCACCTCCAGATCAATCAATCTAAGCTTAAAAGCAATACCAATTTGTTGAATCTAACAAAACTCGGAATTATGTGGAACTTATTAATAATGGATTATTTTAATTTATTTAATGGATATTATTTATTATTGTAGATGTGAAATTAACATAATAACTTAATGCTCAGACCAGAGTGAAACTAGATTGGGCCGACGAATAGCACCAGCTTCCAACGAATCGCCAATGTACGCATATTTATTTCCCAATTGCACCTGCCCTAGTCACCTACAAACAGTTAATTATCGCATCTGTCTCTCAGGTGTAGGTAGGTAGTAGGCAACTCTGTGATGAACGACACCCGTGAGCGTCCCACCGCAATTTACCGTTTGATTGTGATAACACACAATAAAATAATGAGTTAATGATAAGCATCAGAAAACTTCATTCAACAACTACGAGATTCAAGCTGAGACTCGGCTCAGTTTCATTTTAATTTGGCATTATATTTTCACATTTTGATGTGCATCCCCCCACACCAAATGTCACCGGTCGCTCCTCTGCTGCGAACTGTATGGCCCGAGATGGTTTGATCTTGAGGAAGCACGACATGCGACAATGAATAAGATATGCTTACCAAGAAACCACAACTTCCAAACCGGCTCTCTTTTGTTAGCTTATATCTCGCGCATCACTGCGAATTTGTACACGCATTTGTGTAAACTGCAAAGCAATTTGTTAATGCACGTCTCAAACAACTTGCTTTGAGAAATATTTTGTATTTAATTGTGAAACGTCAATTCTGTCATGTCGTATGCAGGTATTCATACATAAGGCCGATCGTGAGAGTTTGTACAAAAATGTCGCATTCAAAATGTATCATGCATTCACATCAGTTATCAATTATCGCAAATTTATGTCATTGTAGTGAATAAATTAAGTGTGTGTGGTTGGATGAGCTGTGTGTAAGGATGGAGTGCCACAAATCAAAACTGATAAGGACACTGAAGACACGACAATTTATGACGCGTAAAGTCGTGTCCACCGTCCAATTGTCAAGAATATCTGTAATCTGCATCGTAAATAAACATTTGGCAAAGGCAGCTCACTCAACTCGAACAACATTTAAAATATCAAGAATCATAATTTGAAATAGCAGCGTGCAAAGTTGTCACTTATTTTGACGCTTGGGTGCATCAATTCAATTTTAAAGATTAAAGAGCCCTTCACTCACAACTATATGAACGCCAAAATATTTTGTCTACTTGTGTTGCTTATTCTTCTGTCAAATTATTGTAACAAAGGCCCATCAAATCTCGAGATTTGGAAAGCATGACCTGTTAATAAGTAAAATAAGTAAAAGTTCAACTCAAATTTAAGCGTATAACATCGTTTTGTCCTGCTTCAAATTAAAGGGAAGATACTACTTAGCACTAACTGATTGTCTAAATTGGGAGTGTTACTAATATCAATATATATTTAGTGATTAAATTCGCCGGACTGGTGTAGTACGCTAATTTTATGTGGCTACAAAGTTAGCAGAGCATTTGTTAGAGCCACATACAAAAGTACAAGAGTTGGACAGTTCGTTATTAGAGTTGGTTGGTCTTTGCCTTCCATGTTTATCAGTAGGCAATATCTAAATTTGCATGGGTTTGAATACTCGTTCTTATATTTACAAATGATGAAATGTAGGGAGAAAAGACAAAAGTTTTGAGTTGTGTGCCTATACATCCACGCATAAATAGGTACACAAGTTTGCAATCGTTCAATGTGCTTGATGAATGCAACATGATTAGGCATTGTTTCTTGCATTGTTTGTTTGTTCACCTGAGGAAGACGAGGGTGAACAATAAGAGAAGATGACCGATAGCAGCAGCAGCACAACCAACGTAACTGTGCTACAAAGTTCAGTCGAGTGAAACAAACGCTGAAAGAAACAACAGACACCACAACCAGCCTTTGCATAAGCAGAAGAGACTCTTGGAAAAGTTTTATAAATTTTCTTGTAAACTGCTGGAAACATCGTAGGCATGAAAGGGAATGCATAATACGAGAAAAGAGACACAAGACAGCGTGCGCTAGGGGGAGGGCCTGGGACGTTACACAAGCAAGTCGTAAAATTGTACGAGTAATCACCCTCACATCACGATTAATAAAACCTGATGATGATCGCCGTATCATGATCTTCAATGTGCGAAATAATACACACGACACTCGAATCTTAGGATTGTATGCAAATTGATCCAGTGCGTGGTGATTGCTGATTTTGAGATTTTATCAACGATTATTGATAATTCCCTGTTATTTTATTGTTCTCCTCCAACCAGTCCTTTTTGCTGACTTAAACTGATAAAGGTGAATTATTTGAACTGTGTACAATTTAAATTAACTGTTAATGTTAATTCCTTCTTAATAAAAGACGAGAGACATCACGAGTGAGGGTTGGCACATGGATTCAGCCTTTTAGACTTTCCTAATGACAATTAGCAGATAATATAATTTGACAAGCGGAATTTAATACTCGTCGAGGTAAACTCTGTCTGTATATACGGATGACATACAAAATGTACGCAAAACTCGACGTTTGTGTTATTACGTACACAACATTTCATATAGCGACAACCTAAACTTATTAAGTGAGTTTATTTAATGCATTCATGTTTATTAATTTATGTTCCTGGGAACAATGTGTGGAATCAATCTAGACACGAATTATTCCTCCTCCTCCTCATCCTTGAAATGTAAAGTTCAAACGTTGGTGCTTGATGGATGAGAATGTTGCATAAGTTCCACAACGGCATACACACACAGGTCGCTTTAGGATGAGAATTCCATCCAAGTTGACTTGTCACACTTTGTACTCGCACTTAAATTTTACTCCTCTCGAACAAAACTCTCTCGTCGAATGGCCATTTCGTACAGGCAGCCAGGCAAGAAAATGTTGCATGCAACGTGTGTCAAGAGACGTTAAGTTTTATTTAATTTCATGCGTACGAATCTTTCTCCTTTCTTGTGTAAGACACTCGAGTCGGAAATAAGATTTGGACTTAAACAGCGCAGGTAATCTAAGGTGCATGCAAGTTTGAATCAACTTTACAACCAACATTTATCGATCCAAAGTTAATTTCATTATTTCATTTAAATTTATACCATAAAAACTTACAAGTATAATTGCCCTCCTGCAAAAAAAACTATATTTTTCAAGCAACACCATTTATTTCAGGAAAGCTTTTAACAAGTTAAAAAAATAAATTTTTGAGCACGCCATGGTTTACTATTTTCTGTATAGTTAATAATATTTGCTCTTCAGAAACCTGTAGATAATCGATGCCTGATTCAATTTCCAAACTTCTTTTGAAGAAATATCAATTTAGCCATGCGAGTCCCGAAGCCTTGGATAAAACAACTCCCCACCGCCCACTCTCACAAAAATTCGAATTCATTTGACCGTGAAAACGAGAGAAAGAAAGAGACGAAGCTAATCGTTGGAGTTGATGATTGGAATTGCATTTGATGTTGTGTAGTTTCTTCGACGTCTGTTGTGAATTAGACAGCAATGCTGCGGAAGAACAAAGGGAAACACACATCGAAGGCCTCTAATAGTATATTTATATGCATCTAATGCAATATAATGGTTTTGATAGTCGCATTGAATGGTTGCGAGGAGGAAAGATCACTGTTGTGCGTTTACCATTCCAGGAAGAAAATCCGTGTCTAATTTGATTATTGCTGGAAATGGATTCCCATTGAATTGGAAAATGCGAGAATGTAAAGGAAGGCATCATGCCACCGGGTACGAACGAATACGTCTTGCAATAATGCTGCGTAAGCGTCGAATGAAAAATGTAGCAGTACTTTCACGCAGTGCGACTTGTTACATAAAATGTAACCTGTGTTTTTGTGAACGTAATTTAATAGTTGAATTATTATCGCCCAGCTCTGTTTACACCGAAGACCAGAAATCGATCGTTATTTTCATTAGTATCAAGCAATGTCAAAGTAGGTAGTACGGTAATATATTAGGGTGTCCCAACTTTAAAAAAAAAATCGCTTTTTCCGCTCACGATTTTTTCGCTCTTTTTGTAAACCGCACTGCGCATGCGATTCCGATCTTTTTTCCGCTTTTTCTGCTCAAAAATAAAATCTACTTTAAGATGATTTTTTCGCTCTTTTTACTACTTTGAGTGAAAAATCAGTCTCTCAGAGACATGTTTAAGGGGACATCGCCCGATTTTGATGCCCTATGGAATATATTGCAATATCAGGTGAGTGTATGAAAAGTGAGGGAGGATTTTATTCCATTGCCCCACCTGCGCCCGCCACACCCCCTGAAAAGCATTGCAACCACTAAAACTACCGCATTCAAACCTTTGCCAAAAATCCTATTTTCATCCCATTTTGGTAATTTTTGGATTTACATGATCTTAGATAGTTGTTTTATCATATCCAACATGAAGCAAATTTAAATTTTAAAAGAAACTCGAAAGTTTCCTAACCACGCATTCTCTGCTCCTGAGTATTCAAGCGATAAAAAATCGGGACAGTCAAGTATTGAGCGAAAAAAGCGGATTTCAGATTTTTTTAGCTTTTCGCTTTTTCAGATCTTTTTTACAAACTTGGGAGACCCTATTGTTCTACATGTTTGTACGGTTATAGCTTTCCCTCGTATTTGTCTATTACTCCGGCTACTCGGCGATATTGTGGGAATTCACTCAAGCAAATTATTGTTATTATTGCTTTTCCAGGAATTATTACATATCCTTGTGCCCTCCTCTCTAAGCAAGTCAAACTCCGTCGATAATAGGGTCTCCCAAGTTTGTAAAAAAGATCTAAAAAAGCGAAAAGCTAAAAAATCTGAAATCCGCTTTTTTCGCTCAATACTTGACTGTCCCGATTTTTTATCGCTTGAATACTCAGGAGCAGAGAATGGGTGGTCAGGAAACTTTCGAGTTTCTTTTAAAATTTAAATTTGCTCGATGTTGGATATGATGAAACAACTATCTAAGATCATGAAAATCCAAAAATTACCAAAATGGGATGAAAATAGGATTTTTGGCAAAGGTTTGAATGCGGTAGTTTTAGTGGTTGCAATGCTTTTCAGGGGGTGTGGCGGGCGCAGGTGGGGCCATGGAGTAAAATCCTCCTTCACTTTTCACACACTCACCTGCTATTGAAATATATTCCATAGGACATCAAAATCGGATGATGTCCCCTTAAACATGTCTCTGAGAGACTGATTTTTCACTCAAAGTAGTAAAAAGAGCGAAAAAATCATCTTAAAGTAGATTTTATTTTTGAGCAGAAAAAGCGGAAAAAAGATCGGAATCGCATGCGCAGTGCGGTTTACGAAAAGAGCGAAAAAATCGTGAGCGGAAAAAGCGATTTTTTTTACAAAGTTGGGACACCCTAATATGTGAAATCCCCGACGTTCGTGCTGATAGGAACGGCCACAATTTATTTTATTACAACACAGCCTTCAGCTTAAGTTTCATTTTTTCCATGCTCCGAAATATGCTGCCGGAATGGCTCACGAAAAACCAAAATGCGACCTCAGAAACAAGAACGGTTCACCAAGTTTTAATAACCGACCCTTGTTTGCTATAAGATATGGATGTAGACATGGGATTTTATTTATTCCGGTTCGTTTGGCTTTTATTTTTCAACACACAAAATGTTGATCTCAAACAGCAACTTTAATCTGTATCAAAACCTGGCGGAAAAATAAGGGTCCTCCGCTCGAGGTCCAATTCATGGTTCAAAAATCAAATTAATCTCAAGATCAGTCTTATTTGTTGCGTGATTTTTATTCTTGATCTGGTGTCGGACATGAACAATTTTTGTGTCGTTTTTTATACCAAGTACGACGCATTAGTATGTATTAGTATGCATGTACATATAAATAGATACTTATTCCCATTACCTGCAGTGATCAATCTCTTGTCTATGAACATGTATATTGAGGGGAATAGCGTCAAGAAATGGGGAACAGGTTGACTAAATGTGTATACGTAGAGTCAGAACTCGAGTCGCACCATTTACCATGTAGGAGTTGCTAACTAACAAAACGTAACGTGTCATATGTCATGTCACTCAAGTGAGGTAACCTTAACCTCGATGGAATTGCACGGCTGAATGGATGGATAAAATTGTAAAATGAAGACTTTGACTTGTTCGGAACATGGTTACATCCCCTTTCAACCCCAATCGGTAATAAATATCACGGTAACAAACCAACCTGACGCTAACAGGCTGTAAATTAGGGGACACGGTCTCTAAATAATTTAAGGGAAAAAATATTCCTGCATCACCCTCCTAGCTTCTCTCCTGTCAATTCTTTTGCTCCAGCCAAAGGACTTTTCAGGATTTTCTCCACTGACACCGAATGCAACGCAAGGGGTGAGATGAATCGAAACATTTTTTAACTAGAGTAATATAGCTGTACCATTATGCCATTCCACTACATCGCAACTCAATTTATTTCGTATTGAACCAAATCTTCTCGACGACAAATGCGCATCTGCCTCTCATTTACACCTTTCCCGTATAATGACCTTTCCATTGATACCCCTTATACCTAAGTCCAAATAAATATATTAATCCCCTGCTTACTGCCCGTACGTGGAGATGGCAAAGACATTTCTTTTTCTAGATGAGTAATGAGAAAATCCATTTACAACCGTGTTAAGTTAATCCTTCCTTTTCCTTGGATTTGTTGAGCCTCTAGAAATTACACTCCCAATCTCTGTAATCTAAGCTCAAACTCTTCCCCCTTGAAAAAATTCCTACATACGAAAATTGTGACTGTTGACGAGGAGCATGCTTAGATTTAGCTTTTTCTCGTTTATATAATGCAGTATATGTAGTAAAAATACTACTCTGTAGTTATCTAGGAAATAATAAAGTAGGGATGAATTTTGAGTTTATATTCCAAAGTTCTAGTTTTACGTAATGTGATCTCAGGAAGAGAAGAGATCCGCGAGTGTGATGCATTTTTCATTTCTACCAACAAGGAATGAGATTCTAAAGGGATTTTGGTTTCTCTGTCGAGTGCCTTTGTCTCATTAAAAGTTTTACATTTGGCCTGAAATGACTAAGCAAAGTCAAGTGTGAGTTAGTTGAGGACAGCACGTGTGTTCGCTCTTGAGTTCTGTAATTTGTTATTCTTCTTTCATTCTCCATCGCGTTTTGATGCAATAATACATCTCCATGCAAAATAAATTGTTTTCTTTCTGCTATTTGGGGTTGGAGCTCACTGCCAATTCTACGAAATGTTTGTAATCAGGTTGAGACGAGCCTGTTTATAATAAAAGTAATCAATCTGCGCACTATAAGCTCAACTAAAATTCAGGTTAGCTGCACAGAACAATGTCCAATGATCGCTTCTTGGAGTAAAATTTATTTTGTAACTTTTCCACGCTTTAGATCAAATTCACACTCTGCCTTCCAGAATTTTAAACTTTCACACTTTTAACGCTTTTCTAAGATACCGGATACTTTTGGACTGACTGGGCTGTCAAAACATTCTTGCATGCGCATTCACACACGTATCCTTAGTGTGGAAGGAGTCTGCAATCTTTACGTTCAAGTAAAACAATTTTTCATTTCCAACGGGATGCTCGATCACATTTATTTATTTGTAGCTTTGGGGAAAAAATAGAAATAAATTATGTGTATGATCGCGGGTGGGATTATACACATGCCAAGTCCATTGTCTCATTTACTAGTAGAACGACTAACCTTAACCACCTTATGCAGGGGAATGTGGAGTGGATGTGGGGCATGAATATAAAGCAGAACTGAAAGGCCGACTCTTCTATAACTTATTTTGAAGAATGGGAGGAAGAGATCTACATGCATAGGTATGAACATAAATAGGTAGCCATTGCATTGTGGTAATCGTGTCATTATCCGGATTAAACATTGAATCACAACCGAGTAGGAAGGCATTAGGCCGACAGGTAGTTTTATTAGTGTTTTGTGTGTGCGAGATGTGGTTACTTTTCTACTACATTAATACATTAACAGCAGAGCAGTGAGCAGTAAATGGTGTACACATGAGTGTTGTAAAATCATTTCTTAACTCTCCATTTTCTACAAAATCTCAAAGCTTGCGGTTTCACTTTTAAGCGAGGAAGAATAAATGTTACTTATTACATGAAGTAACATCTCGATTTCCAAACGCAAAGTTAAAAATCGTGACGTTCTGGTCACTTTTTGATACGCTTTTAGAATAATGCTAGATATGTGGAAGCGTAAGCTCAAGTCGATTCTGACTGTCATGCCAAAATTGGACCACGGTTTTTATGTAGATTTCGAGAGTTTAAGAAAGAAATACCCCAATTTATTTCAAATTCAAGGAGTAGAAGACAAAAATTAGTTGTATTTTGCATCCTGTAACCTAAATTGACACATTTTTCATCCCCCCGTCCGTCCTCCACTCATTTTTTATGATCCCGTTCTTAGGTCAAACATGCTATTTATTTATGAGTGGCTGAACTTTTTCTTAACTTGATTCACACTTGAATTGAATCGTTTGAATTCTTTTGGCTCCTCTTGTAACGGAGATGCTTATCTCGGCTATCGTGCATACTGGGGAAAAGGATAGGACGAGACACAGATCTCACTCGATTTTGTCTGTATGTCATCCCTTTCCCAACTAGTTCCTTCCTGCCAGTGCGCTCCAGAATTCTCAATTCTCAACTACTTGCCAACTCATAACTTTAGTCAGAAAAGTAAGTGTCTGAGATGAATTCGAAATTTCATAGGAGAAATGGTGAGTCCAGCACCCAGCCAGATCGACGGACACTCACTTTGCCAGCTCCACCCGGGCGCTGGGTGTATGTCGGAGACCAAGACTTCATGCGTTCACGGCATTATGCATGTTTTCCGTGCCAGCCAACAACTAGTCGAGTTGGAGATAATTTAGAGGTGTGAGTCAGGTTGCGGTGATGTATGAAAACATTTCGCATTCCGGTCTCCTCTTCAATGAGATAGCTTTATAACGTAAAATATGTGAAAACTCGAAAGGTTAGATGTCGGACAACCACTTTACTCTACCACTTGTTAGCTGCCAAACTTTAAACGGCTGAGCGCATGCATGGTATTTTCCTCGCTTATCGTTACAAGAGTTGAATGGGAGAAAGTTCGATTATACACTTCTTCTATTATGTATATAGGTATGTATGTATGCATAAGATACGTATGTACAATGTATGTCTGTAGCGTATACGGTAACGTTGCAAATTGGGTACACCGCTATATTTATATCGATACAATAATTTAGGAAAAAAAGTTACTAAAATTTGCAATTTTCTTTCTCTCTGCAGAGTAACAACAGGCAGAGGAAGCCTGTAAAAAGTATGCATTTGTGCTATAAAATGAACTAAACTCATCTCCAAGTTGAGTTGAGGGACCCATCGTGCCGCAAAAAGGGATGAGGTTAATGAGGTACTTGTGTCTTATTTTACGCGGTGCAATGTGCTCCCCAAACAGTTATTATAACTCTATTAATTTCTTCATCCACTTTTACATCCAACACACTTAGCAACTTTATTAATAAATATTTTATTAATACTGGCAAGAAAGCCTGCTCGAGAACAATAAAGCCGAAATCTTTGAATATAAGAACCAGTATCTAGCTAGGACGAGTCACTTTAAACGACCGTAATATGTGATGTGAATATGAAATATTAAGTGTTATGCGGTCAAATGCCGTATTTTCTAAGAGTAAACCATAAGAAGACAATTCCGGCAGGAAAATTGCGTCGGTACTGTAATGCAAATATAATGTTGCCTTACTTTATGCATATATGCATGTGTACAGCTTAAGAACTCGAGTTGAGATTTTAGACTTTCCAGACGCTGTTCTTATAAATCCGCGTTGAGTTGGCAAGAGAAAATATATGCGCGTAAGAGTAACAGCAGCAACTAGGATTTGAAGTATGCATATAGAGAAGAAAGGTAACCTTAACTTGTGGGGCTTACAAGTGTCCCTCTGGAATTATTTACTGGAGCCTCGCACAGGCATTAGGAATTTCGTAATGCCAAAAACAACCCCAAGTCTCATCCAGCAAGTACCAGCATCACTCCATGTACTGCTGACTACGACGACTGGGTATTAGGACATAACTACTCCAAGATTCGATGCTCTGTTTCACATTATTATATCCGTCCACGGTGCTTGAGGAAAGTGAGGCTATTGGGCTAACGCTAACTGATGGTAACGAGAGTAAAAGCAAAGTAAACCTCATCTAAATTCATGTGTAGATTCACTTCCCCACGAAAAGGAAACAACCCGCGAGAGAACCCTGCAATGTAATTCAAAGTAATTCAAGGCTGGGCGCAGAGCTATCGTACGCACGTGTCCGTATATGATGCAAATTTCATATTGGCTGCAAACCAAACGAATGTCTAATACTCTGTTGCTCCATCTTAAACAAACATACCATTCATGAGTAATAGTTGAAATCTGGAGCCACTTCAGCGGCAAGACATATCGCTTCCTCGTAACAGGCCGTTAAGAAATACAAAGAATTAATTTGATTTCCTTCTCGTGGGTCCGGAGATTGGCGTGATGTGATTTCAGGACTATAATTTATTTCAACCGAAATATCAGGAAAGCGAAGCGGGTGAGTGTATGTAAGCAAATAAATGTTCATATCTTGCATACGTATCGTATGTATCGCAATGTGCATTTTCGGCTAGTTCACTACTTTCCTTGGCTGTTTCACTAGATTTTTCGAGGCACACACCCATTTTTCATCACGTAACAAGCTCAAGTTCCATGTAGTGGGTATATAATGGTAGGTGTGGTTGGTGGTGGCATGGCGCAGAAGAAATCGGAGCTGTAACCTTTAAACTGAAGGAAGGAATGTCTCACATTTTCCAGCTTCATTTACCTAATAAGAGGGAGTGAGTGGCGTATCGTGATACGGATTTGACATTGCATGGTTTGCCTGGCAGCTAGGTCAACGAAACCCGGCCCTATTAATCTCCCCGCTTCCTGCACCACCAGGTATGCACCAAAACCAACCGTTTTTGGTGACTGCATGGTGGTCGTCTCGACACCCGACCATATATTTCTCTCGCAAATAACAAGTGCTACTTCTTCCAAGTGAAGAATTATAATTCCATCAACTCAATTGTTCAGAGTTTCTCAAATTAATTTCCTTTGCAGTTTGGTTACTTTGTGCAATGTTCTCTTTAAAGTCATCCTATCTGCGAAGGCATTGCGATATGGCTCCCCTCCTCTTGGCTGAACCCATTTCAAAAGCCCGTTTTCCTATTTAGATTTGATGGGCTTACACTTAGTGCTTTGGAGAAAGTAATTTGCAATGTTTGGATGACAGAGGCGGTGGTATGTGGATACCTGGAGCCAAGGCTTGATTTAGATTCGACTGCGCATTTGGCAAAGAATGAGCTGGTGTCTTGGACTCTTGTGCTGCTTGAATGTGATATCACTAACCGACGCTTTCAACTCTACAAAATAAATGAAAACTTGCCCATCATCCTCTCCTTTTCCTGCCTTTCTGAGTCTCGGAGCTCTGGTCCCGTACTTTTCTTTCTTCACAAAACCCACCTCACCCTCTTTCCGTAAAGTGAATCATGATATAAAACCTTCATTTGGAATTTCTTCCCTTTTCACCTGAATGAAATCACGTGGATGAATAAAATTCGAGAAAAACCTGCAAGTTCTCTCTGTGCACAAAAGGAAATATATTTTGCATTTACTTACACTTTGGGGATAAGTAAATAAAATGCGGCGTGTCTTAAACTTGAGTTCGTTTATATTGAGTAACATTACAATTTGTGTGTCGAAGTCGGCATGTTAAATTCCGTCGCATTTTCTCAGACACTTGTTTCTATTCATGCTCCGAGTGAATTACCTGCACTTTCAGAAAATTAAAATGTTTTCTATATATTATTTTCGAAGAAACTGTGAATTAATTCAAGTGCTGATACAGTGCTCACATATGTAGTCCACCTGTAAGGAGGAGCAAAATGCAAAATGCCTTTGACGTTGCAGTTGAGTGCTGGACTTGGAGAAAAGCAATTATTTTATCGGTATTCCAAACATTTTCTCAGGCTGTCTCTCTAAAGGGGCATAAAGTTGCAGTTGCACAACAGCGAGAGGTTGGAGAGTTGCCTGTTTGACTGCTACTTGGACGTTTGGAGTCGACAAAGGCCAACCCAAATCCATTTGAGATGATGAGACGATGTATCTTGAAGATGTAACGTAGCGAATGTAATGATATTACTATATTATGCGAGATAATATTCTATTTCGGAACACTGCCACAATACCAAGTGCAATGAGGACGCAGGATCTGCCTGGTTTTCTGTCTTGCCTGTTTAATTATTATGTCTCAATGTAGGAAGAGACATTGTATCATACTTGCGTAATTAACTAGAAATCAGTATGCATGCATGCAATAAAGCTAAAGTTCCACTTTGCATACAGAGAAAATCGAGAAAGCTACACGGATAAAGCAGAGTGGGAAACCAAATTGTTGTTGTTGTTACCTGCAGATTTTGGATGAGTTGTTGGCAAGCGATTGGAGGTACGTCATTTCCTATCGACACGACCAGGTCCTCATAACCCCCATGACTGTTAATCCTGAGTCCGTTTCCCGTCCCCAGCATCAGACTCGTACAAATAAAAAGGGTCAGGATAATCCTCCCTTTCGTTCCCCCTCCGCCTCTTCTGAAGGATGGTGACGATGACGAGTATGAATGTGACGCTGTTCTCTCCAGGTCGCTCTGACAATTAATCAGATCCTCCATGTCACTACCTTCGCTACTGCTTCTGCTGATAATCTTTACTGAATTACTAAACTTGGATTTCATCATTGTCATTCTTCTTCTTGTTCCTCTCCGACTCACAACTCGAGTGAGTTAAGCATTAAAGGAGTAACCTCTGAAGACTTGGCAATTAATTTGGTGTTAGTACAACTCTTGCTCAGACTACTCATTACACGGAGATTAATACTCTTGTTCCTTTGCCGACACAGAGAAGATCAAATGAGCTATACAGTCAGTTCAGTAGTCCAAATGGTGAGCAATAACGATCGGTTTAATGGACTTTTCACAGTTTAACGTCCAGAACAAGGAGTACCAGTAGCATTCAAATGCGAGGAGGCTTCTTTCGTATTATGTATCCCTTCTCTTTTTGTTGTTAGACTATATTGTTTATGTTTTGCACTCGTACTTACTGGCGAGGAAAATATAATGAGTCTTTGTGTACGGTCACGTTGAACTAATTTGAATAAGAGTTCCACTTCATAAATTTAAACATTCACTTTCCATTGGCACGCCACTTTAACGTTATTACCTCGAAACGGTGGTTTAGTTCGGCTGCTTGATTAGGATATTTAAATGTTGAACGCCTTCAAGGTGTAAATTAGTAACACAACTCAATCGCGGTTTTTGTGGTCAATAAAAACTTATTTTGTCGCCTCTAACCTGCGACGATTTTGCAGTTGTTGGGCAGACTGGTTGCTGGTTGGTTGGTGAGTTTATTGTTCTGAATTTCAATCCAATTTGAAATCAAATATTGAGATGTCCTCCATCCGTCGTGATGAGTTGTTGTTTACCTGCACGGTAGGAAATAAAATATTAAAATTTTATTACTCAACGCAATTTTGCAAAAGTTGGATTGATAGGAGAATATGTAAGGATAATGGAGTATGAATATTAATGAGCTAATACTTGGATTCCTTCCCTCTCGATTGTACTCAGAGTTTGGAATTTTGTCCGTTAAATAATGGATTGAAATGAGTATTGATAATATATTCGATATGAGTATTGCAACATACATGGCAAAACAATAATGTCAACCAGCCCGGCCAAATCCGCAAGCATGTACAAATACAGAAATTTGCAGTGTCAAATGACTTACTGGAACTACAGCACAGAAATCAATTGGAGTGGAGTTGTGGCATTGTGTTGCGTTTGTAGTGTCTAATATCTCACTGAACCATAACACGTAGTCAACAACTGATGACTGAATTATCAGGATTGATTCCATGATAAGTAATTAAAGTACTTCTCATATATCGTCCAATGTCCAACAACGGTTGGGTTGGCTAATACCAATAGTGATAAAGACACCATTGATGAGATAGTGCAAGACACTGAAGCTTCAACATTATAGAAAATTCGGAAGTGCCAGGCACGAAGAATTTCATTTGACCGTGATAATTAGGGATGCCGAATCAATGGAAGATACTTTATTGCCTTTATTGCCTCTGTATGAAAGATAAGCATGAAGGAATATTGTACGTATGTACCTCATACATACACACCTACATGTTTTTTTTACCATTGAACCATTTTTCACCGAGCCGCATGCACATATGGAGATATTTTCAAGCATTTGTAATCATTATCAAATTATTTGATAAGGTTAACACTGTAAACTGCTTGCACTTTAGTTTGTATTCATATCATCCGAAGTTCGCTTCAAAGAACAATCAGGCGTTTGTTCTATATGGAGATTACGACAAAAATGGAAAATTACGACACTACTCGATTAGAAATATCTCAGCAACGATATTGACATTTGCTGCATATTTGTATCACTTTATATTGACATTTGCTGCATATTTGTATCACTTTATCGACAAAATTGAGATATTGAGACATCAGGAATTAGTATTTAAGTACATATGCATGTGCTCCTTGGGTGTTATTTTTTCATTTTTTTTGTCTGTTCTCTATCATTGTGCATGGCACATATGTACATACGCATTTATGTAGGCGTTATACAAATAGCTACATATATATAATTTTAGTATCTGTAGTACATATATTACACGGATAATGACGCATTCGAGGAGTATCTTTTATTCCTTTAAAGCGAACCCTATTTTAGTATTTTCAAGTTCTTTCAAATTAAGATAAGTAAAAATTTTAAAATCAGATGAATGGAAACAAGTCCTGAATACTCGTGATTTGACATGGTATTGAGAATTGACGCTGTGGTGTCGATGTTAGGCAACCCAAATTTAAATGACAAACCAAACAATTTGAACAGGTGTGTATGGCTGAAACGAGTGCCACACGTCGCTCACTGAGAGCGTTGGTTAATATAACTTTTAATATAACTACAAGAGAATGCCAAGCTTGCAGTAAAATGTATAAAAGTTGCATGGTGCCAACAACATAGGGATAAGCCCAGCAGTGGTGCTGCTGATGCAAGGAAAGGCTTATTGCATTACAAAAACGAGAGGAAACGTTTCCGCTGCAGGTTGCTTCTCTTTAGATTAAGTGAGATTAGATTAATACCAAAATTATGTGGAAAGGTTCAACTCTACAGGAACTACTCGTCGCGCTTCCATGCGCTTAAAAAACTCTTAAAATCAGCAAAACCCCCATCACCCAACGTAACATTTTAGTTGTAATTGGGCAGACCTTCACCTAACCTCTCTCGTCATGTGCATATGTATTTATGCATATCTGCGCTGTACTTCTGCCCCCTCCCCAAGTATGAATCCACCATTTGCTTATTCCATATCCTGTGGATATTTTGTGGAGTAAAACACAAAAGTTTATTTAAATTGTATTGTAATATCAATGTTTATTCGTCAATTGTAAATTGGAATCTGATGCAATAGAAAATGGGACTCCAACCGGCTTAACCTCGGTCACATATCAATGATTCCTTCGTACGTGTTTTACAAACCTTGATTTTTCTCTTTCACTTTCAAATATTTTTTTATTAAAAATGTTGACGAGAAAAAAATCTATCAAGATAAAACATTCCTTCTATGCATACAAACTGGTATGATACATTTAAAGGTCTTCAATAGAGAGTACGTACGTATGCATGTGCACAATAATTATGTGAGCTGAGTAATTTCCTGCGTCTGACTCTCCATTACAATAAAAACGATGTGGTTTGGTTTATTAAATTGGGTTCAAACCACCCATTTTCCGGTTTTATTACACGGTTTTGTTATTTTGCACCTGACTTGTGCGAATTTGTCTGCTTCTACTTGCAAAAAACGCACCCTTCTCGCAAGTACTTATATATAAGTAGGTTCGGTAAGACTACTACATATAGCTCGTCTTGAACTTTGTGTGAACTTATCCGCACAGTTAAAGAATCTTACATATTTGGATTTTTCCACATTACGATAATAGTACCAGCACCATTATGTGTGCTTGAAACTTTGAAGACAAGAAGCTCCATGTTATTAAACCAATTAATTTACTCTCGTACGTAGCATGCTCTAGCAAATAATATGGATTATTCCTGAGTGAGTGAACTTTTGAGAACTGGTCGCCTTTCCTGCCATCCTAGAAATTACTTTAAAACGCACCAAGCCATATCTCAGGTACAATTACTAACGACATGAAAACTATACGTACACTTCTCAACAAATTACTTCTTTTCCAATTTCACAACCATTTTCCGTTTAAATCTACTGCACCAGAACTCCAAGGACGGACGGTACGGAGCTTGCGATTCTTGAAGCATTACAACAAATTCAAGTCTAAAATTAAAGAAATTGATGTAACAAGAGATTGCATTGAACTTCATTCCTGTGGCCAAAAACATTCAACTCTCATTGCATTAAATATTTGAGGAAGGTGGAATCAGCGATGGGTAAAATAAAATAAATAAAACTCTTCCCATCTCCTTTGGGTGCAATTCAGTGCAGCGAGCTGGCCATTTCAATCTTCCTCTGCACAAGTAGTGCGAGTTCACCTTTACCTGCCTCCTCCTCCCCAGAATGTGAGGCATAAAATATGAAAATCCATATTGAATGACTCATGGGCACTTCACTCAAAAGTGCACACAAAAAAGAAATAACATTTAAGGCATTGAAATGTTATTTGAATAACAGCGGACACAATTTTTACACTCTTATATGATACAACTTGATATTAATTTCAGGACAATTGCAATTTTACAGTGAGAATGAAAATATGCACATTCTGAACAAACACAATAAAGTCTTGCTCAGTTAAAAATAACAGTTATTAAGCACTACAGCCCATTACACATTTCACTCAAAAATGTAATAATAATTTTATGACAATCGAATATTTACGATTGTATTGTTCATCCGCTGAAATAATTCTCAGATCAGACACAAATGTGTCATTTGTAAAAATTAAATGAACACAGTAAAGCATGAAATAAGAAAAAATGCTGGAAAGCGATACCGTTCATTTATTCGAAGCATTTTAATACTTCTATTTCACTCAACACGAGTCTTTGTCAAATTACAGATATTCTGAAACGACAAAGACAGAATTGATACCTTTGATACCTTTTTGTTTTTGTAATAATTCCTTCAACAAGAAACAAAATCCAAGCAAGATGCAATAACAAAAGATGGAACACAAGTCCGATACTCTTGTCAGTATTGTACTTAATACTTAAATGCTTGAAGCAACGAAAGAAAAAATCCTGAAAATGTCTCTGGATTTTGTAATGAATAATGAATTAGTTATTCTTACATGAACCTTCAGTCATCATTAAAATAAATTATTTCAAACCTAGAAATTGCATAACAAAGGATAAAGTTGAGTCTCTCTTCAGACACAATTAGCGTCATAAGCACAACTACTTACGTTGTATTTGTAGTGCGTAGCAGGTTAAAGGGAAAAAATACTTTTGAAGATTCGTACGCCTATACCGTGAGAGATTATGCAGTGAGTGTACCAATCCGTTAGTGAGTACTGTTCCTGAAAGTTTTTTTATGCATGGAGGAAATAAGTTTCCTATTTAGGCAGATGATGATAATAATGATACTTGCAGACGGTACAGCTGGTTTTTAGCATAAGGTGGAACAACAAAAGTTGTATCTGGTGGACGAGAAGCATGTTGGTACAAAAACACTAATGCGATTGCAATGGTTAGCCGAAGTAAAGTATATAAAAATGCACATTTTCATGTGAGAAACATAACATACTTAGCTTCCACATAACAAACTTTAATTGCTAAGATTAAATTATGTTTTGGATAAAATTCTTTCTTTAGAATAATTACAGTTCTTTCATAAATATATGATTCCTTTGGACCGAAACTTAAATCTATGTAATTTTGCTCAAGGTGGATCAACAAATAAGTATGTTATGTAATAGGACCCATTTTGCATTTGTATCAATCAATTACAGGGCTAGTCCTCTATTACATCAGGAACTTCCTCAGTGTTTCTCCAAAGAAAGTCGCAAACCCAATTTATGTCAAACCAAAGGCAACAAAATGGTGGAAATGATGCTAATTTTTGCTCATTAAAGTTTAAGACGATCTGTTTGGCAAATTGATCTGCCAGTGTGTTTTATATCAATTCATTCAGAATTGGGTGACATGGATGTAATTTAGTTATTTCAATTATAGGTCGACTCTGCCATTACGGATTCTTAATGGCCAAGCTCAAAGGCAAGCAGGACATTTATTGGATTTTATTAGTGAGGATAAAGTGGAGCGGTTAAGGAGGATAATTACGACGCTCTCAGAAGGGAATGGATACTTTTTTATCCCTTTCCAAGACCATAAAAATATCAAGGTGAGATAAGTCTGATACTTTTGCAACTGTTGTACAAGCACCGAAAAAGTTTAGTTTAAAGGAATTTATTAACAGAAAGGGAGAAAGGCTGAGAAAGTAATCCTTGGTCACGGTGTGGACGTTGCCGAGTGGAGTGGACAGTCGGTGGACACAAATTCGTTAGTCGCATGAAAGTTTTCTCATGTCCTTCCGAATCTACATCGTCATCTAAATCTAACATCACACAAGATTTAAGACTTTTAGATTACTCTTAAATCTAACCGTGTTTACCCACCGAAACTACTTTGATACATTTTTTTTACCCACTCGGGCGGCCTTCTTCTCGTACATAAGCATTTCTGTTAGGAGGAGCAAACTCTTAAAGCTCAATGGAAAACTTCAAAGAGCAAAATAGATTGAGTGAGTGACTGAGGCAGTCCGCTCCATTTTGGTCAGATTTAAATTTAAGTTTACAGTTGGTCGTTGCATGAATTGCGAAAAGAACTAAGGGCTACAGAAACCTGTGCCTAACATAGTGACACCTTTTCTGAAAATTTAATCAGGAATGTTTGGAAGATACAAATAAAACATGGTCACCCCATCATGAGCCTGCAAGAAATCCAATGTTTCGCTTCAAGAAAGCAGAAAGTTTTCTTCGCTTTCACCAGAAAACATTGATTTATTTACCGATTTGTATTAAACTTTCAAGAACAATTTTGCCCATATTATACATTACTTCCTTTCCCAGGAAATAGAACTTTCTATTGTGATACCCATACGAGGCTAATTCCTTATTCTCTAGTTCAAAAGAGCTGAAAAAGCTAAATCTGAACCAAATTTTGTCGAATTTATTTCTCAATATTATAAGTTCCAAAGATTTTCGTGGGTGTCTGAATTATGTGTTGTACATATTTCTGTATGTCTCTAGCCTAATAATCCTAATAATACAATCCCGCAATGGTGCTCTTGCATTATTTGTGTATGGCGAGAGATGTTTCAGCCCGTGCATAACTTGGACGCGTCGGAGAGAAAGAGAGAGCTCAAGCGGTTGGCTGGTAACGGGCTGTTGTGGTTTCCTTTCAGTCGTGAATGTGGCCAAACATCCGCAACAGCTCAGAAGCTCTAAAGTTTGATCAATGTCCAATTCCAATCCAAGTTCCAACAACAATTCGAATTTGAGCATCCGACAAGGTTTCCTTTAGATTTGGGATTGGTTCTCACCACCGCCGCCACTACATCACACGCGCAAATACAGAACAAACACAAAATAAGGAGGGGAAGCGGGTGAAAGTACGATGAGAAAACACGACAAACATATAAATTTATTTGGCAGTGTGGTTATTCCCATCATCAGCCAGGAAGGTGCATAGGGTGTAGACTTTGGATTATATTAAGTGCGTGGAAACCTTCGTATTGTTTGTCTGACCATTTGCAAGTTTCTTGGCGTGTAAGATTTTTTGCTTAAGCAGGACAGCAATGTACAGTTCAATGCCAATGACATGAAGGAGTTGATTAGGAATAAATGTATAATATTTGATTCGAAAATTGCATTTTCATGAAATCGATCGGTGTAATCAATGAAAAAAGGAATACGCAATTAATGTTTACTATCATCCAATTCCAAAATCATTGGATCTTACAGCGTTGTTCACTACAAATTAATTAAAGAGAAAATCAAACTGCTAAAGGGCGTATTACATAACGTGTTAATACGGACACAGGGATGACCAGTAAAAAACCTCAGTGACAGGCTTTACTGAATTGTCCGAGAGGTGTTAAGGATGCAGTGTGGCGGAGCGGAAGTTATTCCTATTGAATTACTGTTGTCAATTTGGTCGCACGTCACATTTACTGAACGCTTAGCAAAACGGATAAAGCTTTCAAAAACTTCCTTCCGGGCGAATGACCAAATCGGTTTGGTTAAGCAGATGCACTAATGGCAGAGACATGATGTCATTATCTTTTCACATATGCAAATTAGTTTGTCAATATCAGATAATCCGAAGAAGGTTGGGTTCTGACACGTTGGCTTTATTCACACTACACTCTTCTCCGTCATGTATTTAGTCCTGCATATTTTGTGAAACACAACTTTGTCTCAGCATAGCATGTAAAGTCTGCGAGCACATACGTATAAATGCACGATTGCATTAGTCGTTTCGTTTTATTCAAAAATTGTGTATTCGGTCGGAGAAAATCCCTCATTACCAATTCCTATATGATTTCAAACAAATTGAAACACGTGGCTTATTTATTTTGAAAAGTATCCGAATGTGAATTTTGTCAGATGCAGCAATATGGTGTTGATTTTTTAATTGGAACTTGAAAATCAATTTTTGGACGCGATAATAATGCAGCTAGAATTTTAATAATAATCATGTACATTAACCTAGGAATGTTAGATTGCCTGGGCATATACGACACGTACACATTGGTATGTATGTTATTTACACGACGGTAGGTAGTTTTAGTAATAAAAAATTATAGTTGTAAGCAGTAAACTTTTACATGCATGCATATATTTGTAACTGAAACATGGTTTTAAGTCAAGTTCCTTGTTTGTATGTAGTCCTTTCATTGTCCATTCAACATGTGAAACGTAGAGGTAAACACGACAGTATGTTATGTACTCACAGTTCTTGTGAAATAACGTATGCATACTGAATTCAATTAAGCAGCACATTGTCGGGCTGCAGACTTTCTCGAGAAGTTGCTCTCTTACTTATTATGCCTCAAGGTGAGGATAGAGTCACAGTGCTCACATAATAAGCAGTTAAGATTGCAGACTTCTACAAACGAGCTAAATCCGTAAGTTGCTTTAATTCAGGGTGAAATTGAATAGAATATTTTAATTAGAATGAGGCTTTTGTCCTTTTTGTTGACTCTGACCAGATATTCTCATGCCGCAGCGCTCAGCAACCGGGTGTTGGTGAAAGGCAGGAGGGTTGCGTTGCGAGAAACCTTAAGCAAGAGTGATGTTGATTTATGGCAGAAAATTAAGCAACAAGAAAAGCTCGCCCCCAATTCCATGTCCGTGATAATGCTAATTCTTCTATCCTGAATACAGTTCTTCTTGAATACTCTCAGGAACTAATAAGCCTCCAGGTAAACGAGCAAAATTATTAAGGTCTCTCCTCTTTTATCTGCCATTTTATACATCTAATCACAAATTGCACAAAACCTAGAAATACACAAGTCTACCCGTCTCTACATAAGTAGTGAGAATAATTATTTGGTTCTTAGAAATTGTGAAAAGTTAAATCTAAACCACCCAACGTACGTTGTAGTACTTTTATACATTAGAATTAAATCCAGATATCAACATACTCTAGATTTTTTATTAGTAGTTTTATTTTCTGTTCTTTAATTAGTTCATGCGGGCTCGAATTACTTTTTATCTAGAGAATAGTTTATCTCTTTAGCCCGAACCAGGGCTTATGTAATCGGCATGTCTGTCTGTCTTTCGATAATTCTCCTACGGCCAATTTTAATAGAAAACATGTGCCTTGGCATACATGAGTATGCCAAGGCACATCTAGAAATGAGTCTAGAAAGACTCATGAATAGCAGATGCGTAGGTTGAAATTTCGAAATTTGTATAGGAGTCAATAGGAATGTTAATAAATACTTCGAAAAGTTCCAAATTAAGGAATAATTCACGCTAATTAACTTAAGATTTAGTGCAAAATATTCTAATAGTTAAAAAATCTGATAGCTAACAAAAATTTTAACTAATAAATCCCGGTTCGGGCTATGCAAAGCTGTCCTGAGAGGTTTTATTATTTCTTGTCTTGTCCAAAAACTAGTCAGTCAGTCCATTCTTATATTTCTATCCTCCTCGGATCTGTCGTCTCATTCTTCATTCGTTCGTGAGTATGTTTGTATGTACGACTCACTCAGTTAATACTTCAACTTTTGCAAGTGTTATGTCCGTCTCTTCAGAGTGAAATAAAAAGAGAAAGTCACAGAGAAAAATCTCTCATCCGTCCAACATCGTTCTTACATTAGTTTTACTTTTGCTTCAAGTCCAGCTCCAGATTCCACTCGGCCTTGCCCTTTTCCTAGCCTTGTTTTTTTATTGAAGGAAATCTGAAAATATATGTGCATCAAGTACGAGAGACGAACTTATAAATTTTCCAAGCTTTTGAACATTGACACAACTTCATTATTTTAAATTAATAATAATCAATGAAATCTGAGAAACACGCGTTGAACCTGAGTTTTGTGTTAATAAATTTTACTGAATAGAGATAAATTTTAGTCTAGAAGGAAGTACTCTAAAATCTCTGATTAAATTGAAACCATTGAGCATGAATCTGCTAATCAGAATGTATTCACATTAGTAGCACAGATAAAGCCTTATCAACAAATATAAGCTGACGTTGAATCAGGTTCTTTTGAAATCTTGTACATAGGAATAAAATAAAAATATCTGCAGATAAGAGAACCAAGGTTCTTGTTCATGGGAGATTGTAGAACTCTTCATTCCTTCATTTCTCGCAAACAAAGAGTAAGCCAGGAAGGAATACCTTGTGAAATGAGAACCTTTGGTTTCATTATATTCCTTGATAGAGGGAAACGAATTTTATTCTGTGCTTCATCAAGAAATCATGATAGTCATGATACATGTGTGAGTGGGGGCTGCGAGATATGAGAAATGTGAAGAAATTTTAGAATATAATCCAGCCAAAAGGCTCAGTGATCAAATCAAAATCCAGGACGATAGGGCTTTGTGACAGTCAGGCTTTTTCTAATATAATTGCACTGCTCCCGTTCCTATGTATGAAAACTCGATGAGAAGACATTCTAAATTTGAAACACACTTTTATATTTTTTGCCAATGGTGTATGCATTTTATAAGTTTTCTCGACATTTCTCCGAGGTGCTATTAACTAGAAAGTATTCAAATAATGGCTATGCATTACGAAAATCACTATATGTACACATACATAGACGGGAGAGATGCAGAGAGATTGAGAGATTTTTTTTTTCTTGAACGACTTCTTTCCCAATTCAATCCCACCGGTATAATCCTTTACATTGAATTCAAGGATGAATGAAGTTGGGAGGAAAGGGAGAAAAAAATCGCTTAATACGTCCACCGACCACCTCGATCAGTTTGATACGTTTTGAGTTACTCTACCCATTCATATTGATTAGCTCAGGACTCTTTCGTAGGCCATGCTCACACGGCCAAATCCTCCAGCCCGCCCAACAGATCTTAAGCAAAGGCCAGCCAAACATAAAGAATACTGGATCAAAGGGGGCTCGGAAACCAGACAGATTTTATCACTAGTTTCCAACTTTTGCAATAGTACAATTCAATTCTAACCTTCTGAAACCAAAGAAAGTCTTTGTATACTGGTTTAGATTATGTCCGTGTGCAAAGCTAACAATTTTTCTTTAGATTGTGAAGTGCAATCTTACAATAAGACTTGGTCCGCAATAAGCTAACTTGAGAATATCGCAAACACAGTTAATACTTAATACGAGAACTACGACCACAACGGGAGAAAGAATTTAATAAGTTACATCTACAGAACGTATCAATTTGTGATAACTCCGATATAGCAGCCAATCTACACTAATAATTTTACGTCTAGAAATTGATGACGGGTTGCAGCGTGTAAATGTGGTGGCCTTTATAAGTTTTGTGCATGATTCGTCTATGCATACCTTGCCTGCCTGTGGATGAAGATTGTCCAATTGGCTTGAAAACGTCATTTTATTTGACAGGAATGAATGAGGTTTAATTCCGTCGAGATCATTTCTCTTGGGCGGGTCACTACCCTCCAGTCCCATAAAGCTCACAACTACACATCTACATACTACTCAACCATGCAATCTCAAATACAACAGCATGCAACTCATCAATATGCAAATATAAATGTAGTAGCTTCTCAAAAGAACAACGCAATCCAAAATATCTATAACATTTTTTTATATAAAACGTTACTGGAACTTGAAAAAATCTTTATTCGTAGCAAGGCACATGAAATGCTTTCTCCCGCATGGCTGATCTAACTTCGTTACGCTTCGCTCGCCTTTTAGTTATATAATTTTGCATGAAAAGTAAATGATGAACTCATTGACTCATTAGGTAGGGAACAAATATGTACACTTACACAAAATATTTGTCCAATCAGCTACGCAGTTGTACGTTGTTGTACTATATCCGAGTAAAGCCTAAACTATTTAACCCACATCACGAAGCAAACTTCCAGAACACGAAATTAGTGTATACAGTCCAGCCCAGCGAAACTGCATGTGCAAAATATATATAATCCTGCTCCAGTCCACGCAAGAAGGAATGAATATTTAAACATGTCGGCAGCACCAACTTTATGTACGCGTAATGGATCGAATTCAATTGTTTATAAACAGTGGGACTTGGAGTGAAAAGTTAACTGATTCCTAAACGTTTTACTAAAAAAAGTGTTTAATTCTGACGTGGTTTCTAAGCTCGCCCATTCTTTAACAGCCGAATGTTTAATTCCTGGTAATACTGCTAACTACTGGTTATCGAGAGGAAGCTGCTTGTGAAAGCGATTACTCCTTATGCATTCTCCTTTAAGAAAACAACAATTACCGTTCAATCGATTGAGTTCCTGCATATTAAGCAACACCACTAATACATAAATCCCAGGGAGGGTAAATAAACAACATGACAATTTTCTGACAATCTTTCATATACGTCGAAGTCGTTAAAGAAAGTATGTAATTAATGCTAGTGCACAATAAATATGTAATTTCGCATGTTCTCATTTCTTTTTATACGTATTTCCAAGCTATCAATGCCATACAAAATTCGAGGGCCGTGGAATGATTTTGCGGTGAAAGCAAAAAAAACACCACTTCTTTCAACTTTTCCACTCAGACAAGTTCTCCAGACCAGACCAGACTGTGACTCTCTGTTGACATGGTGGACTGGCCTCTGGAGAAAATATTTGAAACGTCTTCAGGACGGCGGAATATATCTAAAGCGCAGCAGCCAGCAGTTGAATAATGTATGTATGGCAGAGAACCTACAGAACGTGGCAGACTTAGCGTAGGCCGCATTTATTCAATTTCGTCGTCGGATGAGGTGCAGGTGGAAGAAGAAAAGGAAGCGACTGCCACTGTGACAGTTGACATCCTTTCCAACCATTGATCTCCCTCCGTGTAATACGTAACGTAACATCGAGTAATCTAACATTGCCAATTTAAGTAAAATTGGGATTCTCCGATGCTCGTACTTTGAACTTATCTCTGCCCACCCAGACTCACTTATAGCATAAGAAAGTTCCTACTCCTCACTTGCCATCACTGCCTTTCCTCCACTCATACACATGTGAATCATGCACAATAGTTGACTTGAGACTGCAGCAACCTTTCTTCGTACTGCATGGCTTTCACCAGGCTCGCTTCCTGTTTAAATCTGCATCTCAATTCACCCAGCCAGACTTTTGGTAATGTCACATCATCATCCAACTTTCTCTTGGTTGAGGCTGCAGGACAAGTGGATAATAATATGGAGCACTGGAAGAACGTGTGGTCATGACATTCTGGGTGAGTAAACCCGATTGCAAATAAATCCTGTGAGTTATGACCTTCCACATCTATATCATACACTTTCTTCTACATTTGAATTTCAAGATTCAACTTCTCTCCTTGTAGGAAATACGACTTTTAGGAAACCAAACCACTGCTGCAACAACCAAACCAAACTAACCTTTCCACTAAAACCACTTCCTTTTGCCACCCCTTTTCCCTCTTAACGTTGACCCATTTCTCTCGCCCACTCTTTACACTCTCCTCTTCTTCCCGTCTCACTTTTACCACCAGCCATAGATTACTTTCTCCAAGAAGTATATGGAATACGTACGAATGTATCTGTTCATGTTCTGAGCGGTATGGTGCGGATGCAACTTTTTATTAGGGCAGTATTTGCGTTTGAGAATAAATCTTGGCGTTGGTTCATTCCTTCAAGTATTACACGAACCACCATGTTATTCTCAAACTGGACAAATCCTTCCTGCTGTACCATGTGCCGTACCAGGAGCGGAATTCTGGGATGAAATCTTATCTAGTTTATCATGAAAAGCAACTCCCACCTTTTCAAGAAATAGAAATATATACGGTGAAAAGTAAACTTGAACTTACTCTGCAAAAGTTTTCTCCAAATCCGAGTGTCGAGTTCCTTTTTCTCTGTTTCTCACTGTTCTCCAGTCTAATGCAATCACAAGTCCAATTTTTCTCTGAATAATTTAGTTTCGCACTGTTAACACTCAAATTTGAATTTATTCAATTCCCAATTGTTTTAGTGGAACGGAGCAAGACGATTATAAATTACGAATACGTCGTGGACGACTTTTGTAGCAGAAGAGCAATATCATACAAAGAACGGAAGAAGGAACGAGAGAGTCACACTTACTTAAACTTGTTCACTTCTCGAGTTACTTCTTCATCACACGCAGACAGACACTCTCTGCTCGTTCGTAGTGCGTTTTTGCTCAAGTTGAGACAGACAAGTGGTTCTACTGTATTTTTAAATATCGAAACTTCTCGGCACAAATTCCCACGTGGGTTCTGTGCTGTTTTCTTCTTATGAATAAATTGCACAACTGATTGCTGTGTACTCTTTTAAAATTTAAAATTCTCATGAAAATCAGAGATCAGGAAATCCTTGTTGTTGTTGCAGTCAGTCAGGTCAATGAATGAATCCAAGAGTAACACAGTGTTTCAAAACAAATCACGAATTTGAGACAAAAAGTATAAGGTTCACACACACCCAGTTTTTATAGCAGAATGTTTGCTCCTGATAAGCTGCAAAATAAAGACACTCGTACGTTTATTGACTTTTTCTTTCTGATTGTAGACTGTTAATTAATATAATGTGCACATCCTCAGTCCCCTTTATGACGAAAGTGGTGGTTAGAAATGTTTGAGTAATTAAGGAATTTATGAATTAACAACATTCGTGTCTCATGTACGTATGTACGACAGTTTATATTTGTATTCGGTCAATTCTTGTGCAGCCAACTTTTTAAGTCCAATAGTGGAGAATTTTGCGTGTGGAGCGACCTTTTACAGGTGTAATTCACTAATTCTTGTACAACACACAACCACGAGCATGTGGTATATAAAGTTAGCAAAGTCAATGAGCTCGTGATCGTTAAAATTTCTACGACTATCCAAGAATTTATTATACAGATGAAAAATTGACAACTTCCTCCTCCACTATATCATCCATCCGACATATAAGAGGAACGAATGCTTACTTGATTACTCAGGTTGATAATAATGATGATTGGTATCTTGCAAAGCTTAGAGACGTGTGGGAACCCGGGGTAGTTTGTTGGTTGATTAATAAGGGAAAAACGAAACGGCTGGTGGAATTTGCTTAGGTCAAGTAAAATTGGTGTGGGTAACTCGGATAAATGTGGAGCTGGTGATACGAATTGTAAGGGTTGGATATCTGACGAACGCCTAAATCGACCAAAGGTTTAGTGAAGAAACAAGACGATAGAATCGTGTTCTCTCCTCAGCGTCCTGATAGCAACTGAGCTGAAAAGCCTGAGCTCTCGCATTTTCTCATCCCTGCCCCCAGTACCAAATTGTGTGCTGCAGCCAGGCGTCCGCTCTGTGTGCAGGCACTGACGAGTTTGTTTTGTGTAACGGAAGGAAGCCAGGACACAAGGTTTGCTTTACTGACTTGAATTTGAGTAGTTGAAAATGAGTAGGAAAACATGAAATGCAGCATTGGCTGTAATGCGTAATAAGGGTAAAAACAGTGAGACTGTCGCATTCATCTGGTATTTGCATTTCGTACATGCTTTACAATTATGTAACCTGGTTAGGGTAGTTAAATATATATAATTCAATGAAACTCGAAGCAGGTTAAAATATTTAGAGATAATTTTATTAGCTTGGAACGTTGGAAAGATAATTGATTCCGTCCATAATTACGTGGGCATTATCATAGTTTACCAATGGTCATATTCTTGAAAATTATTGAGCCCAGGAGACCCGTAAAAACTATATATTGAAGGTTTTGAAAGTTTTAGCTTTCTGCCGGGTGGGTTGTCTGGGTCGCGCCTCCTTGTCGAATTGGTAATGATAACTCCAATATTCACTTAACTTGATGGATTCTGCATGAATCTACAAACTCTTCGATTTTGTTATGAAATGGGTATTTATAATATTTTTTAATGAATATTGTATTATAATGGCCAATTGGAACTATATAGTCGAAGTTGAACATTTTAAATTCAAAATTGAAGTTGAATTTCTTATCCAAAAAATGCGTATAAAATAAAACATATTAATCCATCATTAATTTAAATAATTTCATGTTTCGTGAAAGCCAAGACATTTTGCACGTTGTCCCTTTAAAGGTCACAATTTTATAGTCGCAGATGTGGCGACTTTACTCGCATGCATTTTCATTTCTGACAATATTTTGTATTAAAAATGTATTTAATTGATCGCGTTGGTTGATTTTGCTATTGCTTTGCCAGTCACGACAACTCCTGGAAACACAGTCGTTACACTTTTCCCAGTCAAACAACATTCATTACATCCGGTCTTTAAAACATAGTGCAAGTTTAACGGGCACTAAGCGTAGCTGAAGTCAACCATACCATTCACCTTCCTGTTCGTTTCCACCATTCAACCCCAACCAGCCAGTCAGGTAAAATTATTTAAATTCTAATCTAATTCAACCAACCCTTTCAGCCCTGCCCTTCCTTCCACCACACCATGCGGCCAGATGCATGTTGCCCACTGATAATTTTGATCGGTGTGCTCTAAAGAGTCCAGGGAATTATTATTTTGGCTCTTCCATTCATTCAAACCATTCACCAAGTCAATTGTGGGTATTAGATGCTCACGTACACTCTGCTATCCTGTATTATTGGCAGGCTTATAAATACATGGTACGTCCAGGAGGAGGGAGGTGATTACAAACGTACAAATTTGGCAACGATATGCATCGCATAACTAGCAAAAATTGGTAATAGAGGAAAAATATTAAAAATTATAAAATTTGCAATAGAGCATGGTAAACCAATTATCTATGTACATTTGCATGAACAAAATGCATTGAAAATAAATATACTGGCTCATTGAAAACAGGAACACTAACCTGCTCGTTTGCCGTTAAATGTTTTTACTACCTATCATGCATCGATATTTCAGCAAAATTATTATGTGTGTAATATACTAAACTAAACTACGACAAAGTATCAAGTAGAAGATAAAACAGGAACGTCTGCTTGTAATTAGCGTGTATTCTATCAAATAGCTTACCAAAAATTATGAGTTAAACGCAAAATTTAAAAAACTTGTGAGATTCTACTTTAGTTTTTTTATTATTTAAACACAGTCTATAGTCGTAGCAAGTTACAAATGCACGTCATAAAAATAAGTGTCCATTATTTGCAAATTCGCATTAAATTCTAATCTAACTATATGTCAAAGTTGGCAAACCTATGAGAGTAAACAATTTTAAGTCTGAAATGAATTTATTATGCACATTCCAATTAAAACTTGCGATTGCGTTAATTATTGCGACACAACACTACACATGCTTATATACGCCTATTGATACCTACAATATTGCTAGCAAACTAAGGATAAGCCATACCTCGATATTGAGGGTGCAGTTAGACAATGAGAACTAAAACAACAACAAACCTTCATGTTCTTGAGTATATATTGTTCAACGCAGTCTTTCTGAAGACATGTGTAATGAGAAATTTATTGCATCCAACTCCAATCTACTCAAATAACACAAGTTTCTGCAATACGACTCAACTTTAAAACATAAAATAGTAAAGTGATCGATTGGGGAGAACAAAAAAGACTACTTCAAAAGTGTACAATTCTGTTTTTCAGTGCAGTCTCAATGTTGGTGTTTGATACAAGAGGCTAGAATTGGGAAGAATGTCATGTTATGTAAATTGAAACAAGAGCTGACTGCCAACTCCACCAAAAGCGTTGGAAAATTTTGAAATAAAATTGGACTGGATCTGCCTTTCAGGGACCAAACTGCAAACAAGAAATCGAATCTGGGCTCAAATCTGTGTTGGAAAGTAGTGGCCATTCATAGGACGACGTCAACCAAGTCACAAACAACAATACGGTAGGATGCATCAGTTCCATCGTCTTTCCACAGCCTGGACATACACTTGACAAAATTGAGAGCAATGAGAACACGCACAAATAAATACAAAAATACAGAGAAGTCATTACGGGCACAGTGACGCAGCATTGTGGAACGAATAGACTCGTGTACGCATATTTGTATGTATGAAACAGAAATAGCGTAAACTGTCTAATAAACTACTTGTAGAAGTAGGAATGACTACGGAACAATTTCTTGGGAAGGTTTTTTTACAATATTTGTATGTTGGGATCAAGATCAAAGGAAATGAAGTTTGTTGTAGTGAATTGAAGCTTCTGTCTCGGCGTATGAGAGAATCGAGGAAAAGAAAGTCCAAACAGTGTTTGCATTGTGCTTGGTGTACGTATGTATGGACCAATCTTATGATACAATATTGCAATGACCTGTCAGCAGTTCTACGCACATTTTGCTGTTTACATGCCCACTTTCCCCGCAACACCGCACAGATGCATGCACGTACCACTCCTTAGTCGTTTTACTTCCGGGCGACAAGTTTTTTCTGGCCAAGTGACGTTTTCTTCATTCTAGCTCCATTCACTTCGTTGGGTAGACAGTTGGGAAGTGAAATGTTTCTGTTCAAATTACTGGTAAAATTTGGACCTACTTTTGTATTTATAATACCACTAACTTGTAATGAGAGTGTCGTCTAATCAAATTCATGAGTCATGCTTATTCTAGAAAAATGTTATTTATTTTCTTAGGATTATAACCGTTCACCTTTCAAGGCAAGGTGAGCATACTAGAAACAAATCTGGAACTAGAATTAGGTCAGCAAATGACTTTCTTTATTTCCCTGAATAGATAGTTACCTTGCACAGAGTGGAAAAATGTGGAGGAGGGGCGGAGAAGAGTGCGTTGGGCGACTTTTTCTCTGGCAATTTGCACATTTCATCTCTTTCGCGAAGGTAAAAGGAAAAAAAGAGTGAAAACAAAGGAGAGAAAACTACTCAGGGACAGAGTGAACCAAAGTCCACACCTACGTACTCCGCCCAGATGAAGACTTAAAATATGTTTAGGTCCGCATCTCGTAACTCCCAACGGAGAGGGCGACGAAAGGGAGAAAAACAATAAAATAATGTTCGCCCAGACTGAAATAAAGATTGGATTGAAATCTGGAACGCCTCTTCAATAATGCAGTGTCAACCGAGTCCTTCTCTACTTTATGCCAGGATTCTCCCCGTGCAAAAACTCTGTGGTGTCTACGATTGGCCATGAAAATACATTAAACCATGGAACATCAGACCATTGAAAAACAAATGTACTCGATAATTGAAAGTTACACAGCTCATTTTAAATGTTTATTACAGCTGCTTCTTTAACCTAGATTGAAAGTCACACTGTGTGAAACACAGTCATAAGTTAATGCATACATAAACATAGTAGGTTATGAAAAAGTAGTGTGGAATATTATAGTCCTTGTAATCACATGTCTGCCCAGTCTAACGTAAAATCTATATCTTTGAAATGTAAATCTGACTTAATCTATTTCGATATAATTTCGAGAGGAAGGAACAGCATCACTTTTCATATGTGTAGTTGTTCTCTCCAAACAAAACTGATCCTCGACGAGCAAACCCTTTTTCTTATTTTCATTTCGAACCATGAGTTTTAAGCTTTAACGCTCACCCTCAATCAAAATACAACCCTGTCCAACGAACCACTAGGAATTATTACAGGAAAATGTAATTGGCTGTGCAACATATCGTTTGAAGTTTGAAGTGCACATCAGTCATCTCCAGTCGTCCATCCAGTATTTCTCACCCTCCAGCTCAATTTCAAATCTCAATATCAATATTACACTTTCAAACTTCAGACCTTGTGAATAAAACATAAATGGAATCAACTCATGTAAATTGTGCAAGTTACATGCTTTTCAATATGACGAGTTTCACGGAGAACCTCGTTGTTGTATTTCCGAATAATTCTCTCAAATTGTAATCCGTCCGTCTGTCTCTTGATTTCTAATCTCCCTTTAGTAACAGACCACGAGAAAGCAATCATGCCATTTCATATTGGCCTAAGTAATTTCGTACCAAAATTATGTATCTACAACTTAACGTAAACGTCACTTTTTGTATTATTTGGGCCAAAGCGAAAGGAGTAACAAAACTAATCACGTAATATGTTAAAAAAACTAAAACTGATGTAATTCCACTTTGCATACTTTATAAGCGTACAAACTACCTCAGGACAAATGTTTACTTGCATCATGTAGCAGCAGATATCTGTTCAGTGACAGCGGCAGTTAACAAATATTAACAACGTGTATGTGCACAAATATTCGACAAACCTTATGTAAAGGGTAGTTTTATGTTAATAAAATTTGTATTTATTGCTTTGTTCAAGTGACGCATGCAAGATCCATCAACAAAATGAGTCACTTGCATTTCAAGAAACCACTTTGGCACAAGCAAATTACATTGAATTGTTGATAAGATCGTTCATCATCCAATCCAACCCACCTCCTCATTTCACTTTCATTACTGCTCTAAATCTGAAGAATTTGTTTGTTAGAGGTGATTTTCTTATCATTAGCATATTTTAGTTCAAGATGACGCATCATCGAGTGCACTCAAGGCAGATCAGCTACGCACATAGGTACTTTTGGTGTAAAAGTAATAAAACCATCTAAGGGTTCCGAAAATGTTTTACAATCTCAAAATGAATCAGGACCTGTTTGCTTCAACTTTTTGAGAACTCGACTGAACATATCACTCAAGATTCGGAAATGTTCACATGAAAATAAATATTTTTTTCTGGTTGGGTTGAAATTGTACGAAAAATGCAGAAAAAATCCATTAGTTTAATGGATGAATTGCCTCCGGGCGACTCAGGAGCAGAGAATGGTCGTCAAAGTATAGCGCACTATGCTTTATGTGGGATCTAGTACTAATTATCCTAATTTTGGAGACAGGTGAATAATACAAGTAATGAATCCGTGTCCTTATCCAATACAAATATAAATATTAATTTATAGCGATAAATACGGGTTTAAAATAGATTTCGCCCTTTTGATATATGTACAAGTCAATCTCAAGTAGGTACGATGTCTTGATCGAATCAAGTTTGTTCCAAGAAATCCTATTGATAATGAGTGATTTGGTGAATCCAAAAGAAAATATCAGAATTGTGATATATGTATGTATACATATACTACAATAGAGCAGCATGTGAAAGTTTGACATTATGCATGACAATTCTATTGTTATTTTTTGTCGTTTTTTAGTCGGACTTTATTGGAACGTACACACAAATACATATGTACAAACTTGACATTTACACTCGTGATACTCTTGAATTCTTGATGACAGTATCTGGATTTTCATCAATAATTAGTAATCATTTGAGCACTTACTTATGTCCATTAACATTCACGAATCATGATAGTGATCTCGGCCAGCAGTTTTAAGAGAATATTTATTGGTATACTTGTTAATATCGCAATAAAAACTGCTAACAATAGATATTTATGTATATGGGAATAATGGAACACTCGCGTCAGTCAGTTAAACTGGGATGAAATTACAATCCATTGTAAATAGTTGCTGTATTTATGCAGCAGAAAGTGAGCCACTCCACGCGAAAAGTTCCTTGTTGTGACGGCCTTACGCAGTTCCGGTTTTCCATATACTCGAAAAAAGTTGTTCTTTCCACCAATTCAATCAACGCTAATTTTTCTTGCGTTAGATTCGTTCAGCCGTTACAAGGAAAATGTGAGGTAATTGATTAGAAATGTTTCACTGCTGATTCACTCGCCATATAAAAACAGCCAAGGCAATTGCCCTTTATTAAAGTTGAGAAGGCTCATGGAATACATAGACTCATGAAACAGTTTGTATAGAATGTACGTAATCATACCGTTAGTTCAGCGTTTAATAAGAAGATCAGGATGGTGGTAGTGGAATGGTTTCTTGGTGGTCAATCCGGATAGCCGTTATATGTAGTCGTTTGATTTTGGATCGTGCTGAGACTACTTTTCGGATAGGTGGGAGGAAAGAAAGTTGTGTTTAGAACAGAAGCAGGATGGAGAAGAAGATGAGGAAGATCGTGATCATGTCTTGACTTTTAATGGATCTTGATGATCTTCAACACGCGCTGTGATCTATACTAATGTTTCATTTAGCAACTCCTGAAGATGACTTTATGATGGTGGGCATAGTGCAAATTATTTGTAATATGTGAAAATGGATATCACGCAATTACCTAGGTACATATAGGTGCGTGTATGATGTTCCAGTGTAACGGTGAAATGTATGGTTTTTTTCGAAATATTCAGCTGTATTTTAGTAAAAGGGGAATATGTATGTTGTAAATTTCTGGTTGACCATCGTGGTTTGTTCGCTTGAGAGAGTTGAGACCACTTAATAATTCGAAGTGTGTGATGTATTCTACCCACTTCGTAGCGCAGGCTATTACCGAACTGCCAGTCTTCCTTTTAGTAACCTGAATTTGTGAGGGTAAGTAAGCGATCTTTTATCTCCTTTCGGAATTTGACTGCTCCATTTCCAGGAGAAGAAGAACCGACACCATTTGATCTTGATGTGTATCCTCTCCTTCTATCGTGTATCCCATCTTTGAATCCATTTGGCCAAAATCAAAAACCAATCCATGTTCCAGTATTCTCTTTCCTTGCATTCCAATGAATCCACGACCAAATATTTCTCACGTCCCGGAAACTCTTCTGGAGGTCTGCAAGCGGTGGCAGTCAGCAGGCAAAATAGATACAAAGATACATTGCACAGATACAGAATCCCTACAGAAAGGGCTGTTGCTGCTCAAATGTAGAAAATTATCAAACTTTTGCGGAAAATTAACTGCGTGCGTGCCAATCGTAAATTCGAAATCTGAGTGCATCTGAGATGTGTGATACTAAATAAATATTTTGAATCTATATCTTTAATGCAAGTTATTATATAAGCTGCAAAAGAAACGGAATAGTAGAAAAGCTATTGAATTCAAGAACGGAATTGTATTCCTGTAAATAAAGCTCTGTAGCTTATTTATATACTCGCGAAAGTATGTGTAATGAGGATACGAATTTGCACCATCGGGGAGAAAGCAAAGATAACCCATTCAGAGGATGAAGATGAGACAAGATTAGATTCGGGTATTTGGGTTTGAGAGTTAAATGTTGTGCTCCGAAATCCTCACCGTCGCCTTGTCACTGCTGCTCCTGCTGGTTCAGAGGAACGGATTTCAAGGAAGGAAGGTGAAGGAGGGGTTCCGCTCGCTCTGTGGGGACGAGGCAAGATTTATGACCAAAGTCTCAGTAAGTAAGCTGTTGTCTTGAGTCCGGGGACTTGAAGTGCAATTTCTTCCTTATTATTTCCCAATTGTTATGCATGCAGCGACTCGGTGACACAGTTCCAAATCTCCAAATTGTATCCTCCTTGTTTTACTCGCTAACCCTTCCTCTCCCTAATCAACCCATGACCTTCAACCCAGCCAAGCTACTTAAATATGCATTTAACATACTATACAATTTATACTATACAGTTCATACTACAAAAATTCGATTCGGAAATAAATGCACTCTTTACTAGTAAGACCATATTTAAGACTAATAATTTTGTATAAGAATTCTAAGTTTTTCACCATCAATTCGAAATACCGGAAGGGAAGTGACACCATAACCTGCAATACTTTCTTAGGTGGCAATGAGAGAAAGTTTGTCTTGCCAACCTGGTTTCAGTGGCGCTGGTAATGGGAGTCTTTGGTGACGCTATTATGGTGTTGTGAGAGAGTGGTGAAGCAAAAGAATTGGTTATTGGCAAAAGACTTTGGCTGC
Organism: Folsomia candida; assembly: GCF_002217175.1. Classification (NCBI taxonomy): domain Eukaryota; kingdom Metazoa; phylum Arthropoda; class Collembola; order Entomobryomorpha; family Isotomidae; genus Folsomia; species Folsomia candida. The sequence goes on along the minus strand of NW_019091193.1, from coordinate 18,707,104 downwards.
TCCGGGCAGTATTGCAATCTGCGGAGCGTGAGAACTTTATCGGTTGAACCCAAAGTCTCCAAGGAATTTATTGGATTGAGCCAGCATCTGGAGACCGCAACCAAGACCACGAATTAGGTAACTGGAGCGTACCTTCAATGAAAATGTCTTCCAACCAGCTTCCAGCATCCTCAAGATACGCTCCTTTCTTCCGTCCTAATCAGAAAAGACGGAGGACCAATCCAAAAATGCGACCCATTGAATTGGATTAAGAGCTAAAAATTATTGTATATACTTATTTTTACGGAAACATAGAAAATTATTAGTACGAGAATGTTCAGTCTAAATTTTCCCCACAAGCTAACTTCACGACAGGTTTTCTGAAATTATGAGACTCTTTAAGGCTTGAGAAAGGAAAAAAGGACTGCTAACATGCTGCCTATTAAAAAATGCTAATGGTCCATAATGCTAACAAAACGTTTCATGTCCCTACAAGGCACCATCTCATCGTCGTGAATGTGTTGGGTTACTTTTGAAATATTTTGGAAACGGATGAAATAAAATGGAAAGATGATACTTTTTACATTTCTTCACATTTGTGCAGATGAGGTTGCTCGTTTTCCAGCACCACTCTTCCTCGGTTGATTTATTCTTGAAAAATTTATAAAAATTTGGATACACATATACGCAAGTGCTTAATAATGCTCAACCGAGTAAGATTTTATATGTATATTGCCCAGATTAACAAGGCGTCCGTCGGCGTGTTGGTATGAACTGTCACAGATGAAACTAAACGAGAAAGGAGGTATTAATCCAGCCTTGAATAGAAAAGATACAAATATCGACTAAACGTTGCAACTTTAACTCTTAAATTCAAAACATCGATTTTAAAAACACTTTGCATTGGCGTCATGAAGAAACCCAAACATTAGTTTTACCCACGACTTTAGTTCCCCAACTTAACCTCCGTCATCTTACACTGTTCTTTGTGGAAAGATGGATGTGCGACATTTGATACATTTCTGTCAGAGGAAGTGGAGACTGTGGAGAGTGGAAGCAAGTGCAACAACTTGAGCACTGTGTTGGAGGAATTTAAAAACTATGTGTTAATAATGATCGACGTTTAAAGGTGACAGATGTTTACACAGATTTCAGCTTTTCCCAACCGATTTTCAGACACAGTTAATGAGAGATCTCAGAGAGAGTAAAAAGTTTCATCTTGCATAACACAACATCTTCTTGCGCATACAGATCGCCGAAACCCATTTAACAATTTAGCCACCCATGTTTTCCTTCAAGAGACGAGAGATCTCCAATTTACAGTGGAAGAGCTATTTTCAACCACGAAGGGCTAGCCACTAATAATCTCGAGCTGTGGGAGACGTATGAAAAAACTTTGTCCTGGTTTTAGTTTTCGATGGCAAACTGGGCCATTAAATCTCCCTGAACTAATGCATAAGTTAAGACGTATACCATGTATTATGTGGAGAGAACATCCGCCACTGTCTGCTGCATAAGGAGTCAATACGAGAGTGTTAATGCAATGCGGATTAAGTTGAATATACATATTTCTAACTAACTCTGTTCCTTTTCGGCTTTGCTGGGAATATGTTGGGAGAAAGATAATCATAAGCACTGAGAATTGTATACATATTGAACTATAATATATCTTTTAATGGGTTTTCCTGCCTGCCTACATACACACCGCGAGTTTGCTCTTTAACTTAAGCAGCTAATACATAACGGATTCATGTATGTACGTCATTATTAAAGTTAATTCTAATAACAGAGAGTAATCTGTTCATCACCATGTGCAAGTTGAAAGGAGTCCCATTATGCCACCGTCATTATTCCGGCAACAGTCAACATCACATCGCAATCGAACCAAGCTCGACTTTTGCCATGAATAAAAAATATAAAAATATGGTACTAGTTCAAAGTACGGAAGGAAGCAGGAGAGGATTTGAGACCTCACACAAAAGAACATAATGAAGTCCAGAGTGCAAAGTAAAAGTAAAAGCTTAAGCAAACTACACAAATTGTTATCTGTTAAATAAGAGAATGGTAAAAGGATCGCCCAGAAGCAGACGTTACATATAAATGTTCGTATATCGACCAAACGCTAAAGAATGACGAGTCTCTCTCTGTTTCTAACCTAACGACTCGACCCTCGCTGTCAGTTGATACACCATTCATAAAAAATTAAAGCCTGCCGTACTCTGTCATCCCTTGGACAAGAACAAGAGACAAAGTAGAAAAAATTTGCACGCTGGACACAGAAGACAGACGACCTCCCTTCTTACCTCCCCTCGTATTGTCCGAAGCCTGATGCAGTGGAAACAAAGGTTAACAGTCAATAAAATACAATGCGGTTGAAAGTTGGGATGCAATGAGAGCAACAAAAGTAGAAAGAAATAGAATTGTAAACTAACGGACGACACAAATCGACTGACCACCAAGACCACCACATTGAGATTCTCAATTTGAGAATCAGCTTGAATCATGATCTAAATTTCAAACCTTCGGACACTCCAGTTTATGAAAATCGTTGTTTTTTTTCTGGAAGAGGTCAACAACTGGAAATTGAAGGAAATGAGTGTTCACTGATAAAATCAGGTTAGCTAGCACAACGAAGTCGTAGAAAGCATGAAATTTCCAAAGTGAACCACAAACTACTATGTCATACATATGTACGCAGAGCTAGCGTGTTTCTATTTAAAATAAAACGATCGAGGGTCTCATAGATTTATGTACAATGAAGCAAAATGCATTTGAATTCTTTCATGCTTAAGTGCCAGCCTGTGTTCCTTCCTGTTTTCCTCCTCCTTTTTGTCAGTGTTATGACCGAGATTGGTCGTCCTCTACAGGTAAACATCTAGTAATTGGGGTCCTGCAAATGTCATATAAACAAAATTAGTGCACCAAAACATGGTTTGAATTTTTAAGGATGTTTTTTTTTTTAATTCGCCGATTACATTAGGAAACATTATTTAATCATTCCAAACAGAGCTGGGAAAATAATTTAGTCAAATTCAGTCGCATTGCCTATGAACCTCTCCCTACATTAGTGAATATAGAAATCTTACATCCAAGATGTCCAGCTCTACCAAAAGAGGGGAACTGAAAGAATTATTGTCCATAAATCGCCATCAGTGATGGGTGAACAAAGCACAGTAGGGTTCAACAGCACACGAAGAAGAGACCACAAACAAAGGTGGGACTTTGGTTTCCAAAGTTTAAAATCTTTTCACATTTCGGATGAACCTCACACAGCGCAGAGCAAAGTGTCCCAAAACATGTCAACCTTGTCCGTCCAAACTCTCCTCCTCACAACAATTATTATTGCCATAAGTACAAATCCAAATTGGTTGCCTTCCACCCAGTCTCACCTTCAGAATCTCACTTTTCACACTTCTCATTATTCTTTGCAGTCGCTGAACCATTTCTTCTATTCAGCCAGACTCGGATCTTATTTCCATTCTCCGCAACCAATTCTTCTCCGATGCAATCCAATTTAATTTACCCAAAGCACACACTATAAGCCAGCCCATAAGAAAGAAAATAAGGGGTACGTTTGGTGGTGGTTTAATAGTTAGTTTTTGGTGGGATGAGAAAATGTCAAACGATCTAAAGCTGTTTTGAATTCGGTTGAAATTGAAAAAATTCAAAAGAGCACAATGCACTTATTCCGTGGTCTCTTATTCGGCAGGAGGGCGGTGTGGTGCGATATGAGAACTCACATAATAAGGTCGAAGGATTCAAAAGTGAACTAAATTGGATGGCAAGCAAAGGGCGGAATTAATAGAAATTCATGTCACAATTGTACATGCATCATATTTAAGTCTGCTAATGTGTTTGTGGTAAATACTTAGCATGACCTAGTATTTACATACATACATTTTCTATTGAGTTTATTTCTAGTTGAGATTGAGTTACTTACTCCAAATTAATTTATTGTAAAAGGTTCACCGGGGACATATATGACAGACACGTATAAGCTGAATCAATATGCTTTGCAGATTGTAAAATATAATTAAAACGTAATGCCAAAAAATTAGGACAAAGTTGATCTTACTGAAACATTATTTAATAAAAAATGGTTTAGTCGAGGTTCAGATTTAGTTTCCTGACAAAGTCAACTGGCAAATCCAAAGATTACCAAGAAATTTTCACATCAGAAAATGTTGACGTTGTCATGTTCCAGATGAGGGTTATAGGGGACCATTGGATGTGATACGAGGCACCTTTCTCAAAGGAGTCCACCTTAACACCTCAACAGAAGGAATAGACTCCTGAACCTGTGATAAGCTTATTTTGTTTTGGTCCTGGAGCAAAGTAAAAGTAGTAATAATCCCAAAGCCGAGACGGTTTGGTGGCTTGGTTTACTGTGTTGGTAGGTCTTGGTTATTAGTGAGAAAGAATGCGTATAAATCCGAGTTGACAGTTTTTCCTTGCAGACACCACAACCATCCACCACTGCCACCTTGACAATCTCAAATCCTCCAAATAAATTCCACAATGTTTGCTCACTAAGCTGAGGATGAAGCAAAGAAACTTAATGCAATCCTTTCCTGTCGTGTAACTTTTACTATTTTTTTAACCTGCAATGTCACGTCGAAAGTTTGCATGTTTTTAAACAATGTCATAGAACAGAAATAAAACGTTAGCAAATGTACAAAAGGCTGGAGCTTATGCTTCCTTCGCCATCATCGTAATAGGAGATATCATAATATTCGGAATATGTACCTACATATTCCGCTGGATTGCTGTGCTCTAGTTTCTAGGCTTATCTATGTCTGCTTTGCTTGGGAGGCTTCTTGTTGGCGTAACCTTAATTCTCTTCTGGGCAGAGAAATAGGCGAGCACTACCAGAAATGGAATTGTAGTCGTTTCTTCTTCAAACATTTATACAAGCACTGAACATTTTTATTTCATTCCTGTTATGCTCTGTTGTTTTGTCATATCTTTGTTTGCATTAGCAAGGATTTCCTTGGCAGAGGTGAGTGACAGATATAAAACCTTTCCCCTACTTACCTGTGGTCGCCTTTTAATATTAATGTGATGCATCGCTTGGTTGTGAGGATTTGACAGTCTGTTGTCCTCCGTCCCGTTTTCTCATACGGTCAAATAATACATTTAAATACATTTGCATATCTAGAAATATTTCAATTCCAAAGTCATTTAGATCTAAGTCAATTATATAATACACAAATAAATAAATGTGTAAACCAGTGGGATAAGATTTCAGATAGTAGAAATATATTTACAAAATGGATTGACAAAAATGGATAAAGTAAAAGTTGAATAAAATATTAAAGATATAATTAGCCACGATCTCTGATCGATTACAACAGTTGAAGGTGAAGAGAGGAAACGGATTTCCGATGACTCATAAATGTTAGTTTACTACCACACAATGCAAATGCATATGATAATGATGATAAAATGTGTTTATCTGAGATCATGTAGAATCTTTTATCGTGAAGTATTTAATAAAGCCAGCAAAATCTAAGTGGTTGGCTTGTGTAAAATTTAGCGTATCTTTGTATGGTTCGAAATTTGGGAACGACAAATACTTTCTATGATTGTACTCCATTGATCTTCGCTACTTCCTTCCTTCCTGCCTTATCTTTCCTGTGCATTTCAAGCTGGGAAGTCGTCAGAGTCAATCGATCATCTTTGCCTTCCCAAAGCTCATGTGGAACCAAATATGTACATAAAATCACAATATTGTACCCCGTTTGTGTTCAGACTGTGCATGTATGTAAAACATGGAGCCAGAAACGTCAAGGGTATTACGAGTAAGTACAATCTCTTGTCTTCAAAAACTGACACATTGATGGGCTCAAGAGGATAAAGAATCGTGGCAAGGTTCAGATTTTTTTGGAAAGCCTTTGTCATGATCGATCTACATCTTCATCATTTTTGAATTTTCTTCCATTAACATATGACAAGAAGGAAAAGGAAATCTGGAACACTGTGTTTTTCCGCAAATCCCTTTAATAATTTATGGACAAGCAAAGAGTATGCCACAAGAAGCTTTTCCATGAATTTATGTCGTTTGAACTTCGTATGATATGTGTATGAATAATACAAATACGATACGAATAATTATGCACATATAGGTTTGCATCGCTGAAAACTAATTAATACTAGTTTTTATTGTATAAACACTCAAATAATTAGATACGAACATGACTGTGTAATTTAATTATTATGAAATTATTCAAATATTTGCATTTCTGTTGCAGGATTTGAGAATCCGCATATGTGCAATTTTGTGCAACCGTTTGTTATATGACACTTTACTGCATAGTGCTATCTTGTAATTATTTTTTTATGAAAAATTGGTACAGAGTTGTGACATGGTCGAGAGTGACAAGAAACACCGGTAACCACTCCAGATTATGAATAAGAGTGATGGGCGATGACTTTCACCACAAAAACTCCACCGTCTGACATCCCATATCACTCTAGGTACATTGTGAAATGTTTCATACACACATTGACATTAGATCATCGACCTCGCCTTCATATTTGCTGATGAAAAGTGGTGTGAAATCCAAGGATTTGCAAAATTCATCACCATCATTATCATTTGCACTGCACATGGAAAGTCAATTTGCACTTTTTGAGGGTAATGAAGTTATATTTTTCATGTAATAGTTCTCATGCAAAATAGGTTTAAAGCATACGCTAGCACGCACGTAGAATGAAATGTATATTTTTCTATAAATTACATTTCTGTGTGGCCTTTGCTAACTTAAATTAGGAAAGTTTTTAAGGAAATTACGGATCGATATCTAGTCACACTTTCCGCATACCTCTCGTGATTTATCGCAAAAGGTAGTAACAGAAATGGTGAAGTTACATAAAAACTTGGACGTTTTTGCCCTAATTTTTAATCCACAGGGAATGGAAGCAAGTCCAAATTTTTTTTCTTCAGTTTTTGTGACATTTCTAGGAAAAATTTTCTTTTCTGTAAACTTTATCCTCGACATGACATTACTTAAGAGATAGGCTTCCTGCAGTTGCAGCTCCTTTTTTCACCTCATTTCTAAACTTACGACGGAGTTACATATTCCAATCCTGCTGTGTGATCTATGCATGTGGAAAAGCTGTACCATGGTATCAAATCTACTGATACCTCCCACACACGCTTTTATAACTGCAAAACAAAGCAGCTTAATTTTATGAATTTATTTCGTGACAATAAATATTCAAACGAAGAAAAAATGTTAACCTCAAACTGATTGCATGGCCTCCACACTTTTGTGGTGTTTAGAGCAGACTGTTGCCTTCAAGTTTTTCTTTAAAGCTGATGGAGGTTGGGGGATGCGTACTGACATTGTTGAGGGGAAAGATGTTCCTGTTGGTTACGGGTGTAACCATTTTTGACAATCTTTGCGTCATATTCAATTAGCAATGCGCAAATTTGACGTGAGTTGGTGAAATCGAAGGTGGGAATTAGCCCTCGTCGTTGTACAAGACAACGCAAAAACAGGTGTATATGTACATGAATGGATTGAAGTTATCTACCTCCAGGGAATACTATTGCGAACCTATAGTAGCAGCATTACAAATTCAGGATCAGTAACCACTGACTAATAATTTATACCCAATTATTGCAAATCCTATGACGTATTATTTTTATTAGATTTACGTATACGTAAAAAGAGATCTAATCAAAGATATTCCATATTAAAACTAAAAAAAAACAGTACAATATAATCGTATCGGCGACGACACTAACTAACTAACTACATGCACAAGGAAAAACCGAGGAATTAAGCATAAAGACTAAATTCACAAAAGAAGCCAATAAAAATTCAAGCTAGTTTGTTGTCTCTTGATGCAAACTCACAAGGAATTATGAGTAAACTAGATATAAGATACTCACAGTCTGCAACCTTGCTAATTTGTCACTCAACGCCTGCTGTAGTGCAGGGTAAATTTCGGTGATATGATAAAATTAAGGCACCAGCAAGAAGTCATCAAACCGCCGATAAGCTATGAATATTCAAAATTCAAACATGAAAATGAGGAAGTGATTAAGATTAAGGTGGCAACTGCGTATCGGAATATGCACCACATGATATGTCATTTTGAACCATGGCAGTTGATACTTTATACTTTTTATACACAAGGCGGATCGTCTAATTATAGTGACTGCGAGATTTTTAACTGTTGATTTATTCTTCATAAAGACACGTGTTATGATTTGCATTTCGTAGTTCGAAAGCGTCGTCCTCGTCGCCATTTCATTTAGATAACTGCTGCCATGCATTGGACTTTTTGGAAGCTGGTTCCCTGCATGCGTGAAGGTGTGCGTGTACATGATACGAACGTGAGACGAGAAAATTATCCAGAAATTGTTTTAGCCATGCTATGAAATATTGGAGTTGAGAGGAATGGTAACAACCAAATCCGGATCTGTGGTGTAGATGGTTATCACGGTTATTTTATGTATTTAATGGACTTTCGTTGGTGTATATTCGATACATACGCATGTCTTGACAAAAAAACAGTAATGACATTTCCATCCATTTCTTATTACTGACATTCATTACACTGCACTAGCGCTCGTGGAACTTTAAGATTGAAGTTTATGATATATGAAAATCCGGCAAGCAATCTCCCTGCAGTTCTGCCAAAAGTAAACTGCCGAATGAACTTTTGCTCAATATCTCCAAAAAAACACGCATAAAACGAAAGGGTTCGACATCACCCTATTTCAGGAGCGTGAATTGTTATTGCACAGTTTTGCATGGGTGGGTGGGTGACGTGATGATGAGGATCAAAGTCAGATGTAATGCCAAAGAAACTATGTAACTATTTTTCTTTGATACTTCTATTCCGGTTATAGAGAGATAACGATCGCCTATGTAACAAAAACAATGGCATCTCATTCAGCTGAGAAGCTCATTATAGATTATCCGTCCATGATGAGGGTTTCATGAAACCATGAAAAATTCGGCATTTTGAACTGAATCTCATTTTCAAATTCGCGTGTGTATCAAATATCCAAGTGATGAAAAAACCTCGTTTATAGATGTTTATATTTGGATTATTTTTTCATGAAATAATTAAGCTCATGAATAAAGTATTAGTATGGCGTTTAGTTGGTACGTATACGTGTGTATATGTCCACGCATGACATAAAGTCCAAATTGCTTGTTTAGCTAGGAAAGATAACGTATGTGTATGTGTCCATAAAATTCGTAATCTCAACTTTAAGGAACATTAAAACTATGCAGGTAAGTAAACAAAAGCAAACAAACAATTCAAACTATCCATCTCAAAAACTAACAGGATGAAATACCAGCATTTTACAAGTTTCATCTCATTCCTCTCAAAAGTTTTTCATAATTCTAAAACTTTGTATTTTATGGAGATATGAAGTTTCTTAACACTTTCGTTACCACCACACCCCACAATCACGTAGAGCACACTTGCGTTGAGCCAAGTCGAGATTAAAGACACTTCATACTTGCAACTTTATGGCTTTCTTGAATTTATTATGAAACTCCCAGCAGCACATTAACCACACACAAGCGAAAGTGCTCATATAATAATGATAACTGGTCTCCTTTGTTGCATTATTACGTGGATAGGCCAAATCAACCACATACATACATCGCTACATACGTACGTACGTGTGCATGCAGACAAGAAGCCCTGTGCGGTTTATTAATCATAAATGTTTAAAATCTGTTAAACTTTGAACAAATCTGACCAACTTTGATCTTTTTCTTTATTAGCTGTTGCTCAGTCAGAAATAATAATACTTATTTGACATTTATTTGCCAAATTGCACTCAGTTTCAAACTAAATGAGAGACAGGAAATCTTAGAGTTTGCTGAAATATTTATATTCAGCAGACAGAATATGGGCACACGCTTAGAGACATATAAGGTACTTATGCACACGAAATGTACGTAGAATATAATTTAAATTTCTTGTAATTTATGACGCTGTTGTAAACCCATAATAACCTCAAGCTTCCTATTTGAGATTAGGAATAACATTGTATTCTCTGAAGTCTGGATATGTTTGTGAGTAAAGCATGGTTTTGGGTTTAAGAATACGCATGTTTATACGTCAATTCAAAGTTAATCTAAATCCATCACGTTCACTAATTATAATTGCAGCTTATGTTTCCTTACTATTTAATAATGCATGCATGTACAATGCCTTGACAAATTTACGATGCAAACTTTAACCTCCTCTAACGACACCAAACCTTCATTGAAATTAGTCCAGAACATTAGTCACTCAGAAAATACACAGCGGACACACAGGTAGTAAATTAAATAAGTATACATAGTCTGGCTAAACTTTGGAAACTTTAAATTTTGTTTTTCCGTTATGCTTGACATAAGCATGATTCTAATTTGATAGCAAAATCCTGCTTGTCTGCATTGCCCATAATTCCAGAAAATGTCGTTTAAATTGGTCATACCTTCCGAATACAAATATGAAGCTAATGAGAAATGAGTATTTTAATTCTCCTAATCTTCGTCGTAAGATTCATATCAGAATTTTTGTAGTTTTACTCGCATGCAATTATTGCATTTAATATTTTAGTTTTTAGTCGTTATTTAGCCCACTTGGTTTGCTACTCGATATACCCTGAGCATACGTACATAGATAAGCATGCAAAGCTCACGGATACATGTAGCAAATACAAAGAGGCACTTTCATGCACTTTGCCCATTCGCTTCGTGTTGGTGCCGACATCAAATCAAGAATACACATGTCAATTTTCATGAAGGGGATTCAAGTTTGTGCATCTCATGTCAAAGTGACATTTGACCTCCACTGTTGCGTATGCCGCCTTCTTCTATGGACTGGCACAGCCCATTGTAATAAAGGTCCGTTTTAATTTCACCTCTGAAACCATTTACTTTGCCTGCTCCTTGGTTCACGGAGATTTATTTCCGAGACATTGATGGTGTGCGGTTTACGGGAGACGGAAATGGGTTGGAAGTCGAAATTACATGTCGTTGCTTGAAAAGAGCGAATAGCGAACATCGTATTCGTAAGCAAAAGGCTTTGCTTGCAATATTTTGATTCCTTCAATGGAATAAGAATTCTGGTCATGTTTGGGCTGTAGCATTTAAACTCTAGGATGTAGCTTTGTTGTGTTTTGGGTTTGTGGGCATTGGAAAATAGAAAGGATTCCATTTATTTGTCGTAACTTATAAAGTGTACTCGATATGTATTCATGCATCTGTTTTGACTAAATGTCAAAATGTTCCTGCTGCAAAATACTATTAGCTATTGTTGCCTATTCATTCTCACTCCATTCATAAATCGAACGTGTGTATTTTAATTTACTTATTTTTGGTTTACGTGAGCGGTTATCGAGAAAGGGGGTAGTTTTTAAAGTGAGAGATTTTGATGGAAATCTGTCGAAATCTGTCGAAAACTCTGATATGCAAGTTCTAGGTTTACGACCAACATTCCTTACATATCAAATCGTAAAGCTTTTTAAAATTATTTGTTTAAATTCGTGAATGCTTTTTTTGCATAACAGGACTAATTTCTTAACTCCAAGAACCAAATTCATAGTTGAATTGCAATGAACAACAAAAAAACTGAATGGTCGTCACCACAGGAATTCCGCATTTTACAGCAGTGAACTCCTGATGAGAGCTGCATTTACGAGAAACTCAAGTTATTTGAGACAAACATTGCATTCTATTATGGCTAAAAAAAACTTAGTGCATTTTACGACGAATTGAAGCTTTGTAAGCGTTTAGCGTGACATTTGAGCAATAAAGATATTTCATATTTCCAAGGTCAAGAGCAACTTTGTGTTACTCCTACAGTCCTACGTACATAATAAAAAGTGAGATGCAGAGAGCATACGACCTGAATTTTACTCGACTTTCACTATCGTAACAAACATATACCGTACTTTCTGAAGGGGTCGTTCGATTGAACAGAAGGCATATGCACATTTGTAGAGAAAATTAATTTTTATGTGAAGTGAAAGATTCAATCAGATTTGCGAAATGGGAAAAAGGCTTATGTTCTTACATATTACTCTGTTACACATTACAGTTTTCCATAAAATTGCGAGTATGCAAGTATTAATATTAATTTTACTTGAATTATGACGACTGTATATGTACGTACCTCGACAGTTGTGCAAGTTGGCTTCTTTTTGCGGGCTTGAAGGAAGGAGTTTGATTTTTAGACAAGTCATTTAATAAGATTTATTGCCAGGGGGTTGACATTTCAACAAAATAGAACAGCGGGGGCCTTTCTAGGCCAAAAAAATAGAGGAGAGTCGACGAGTCTTCTCATCCGATCCGGAGGAGCTTATACCCACCTTGCCATCTTATCATACTTTTGACGGTTACTTGGCTGCCTGGCATGATCCTGCTAAGATTTGAAATGTGCCTTCCTGGACTTTGTGATTTGATTGCCAACTAGTTTTTCAAACGTGTGTTCACATGTGCGGCCATACGTAGAATCTGGAATTACGCAGCAGCAGGGCTGGAAGGAGTCATATTATTCAAGGTTCTCAATCAATTACACTTTCAAAGGTATGGAAATCAAAAACCAGTGATAATGAAGTACAATTTTTTGACCTTTGTCAAAAAATAGGTAACTATTATTTAGTCTCCGGAATAAAACTATGTACAACTCTGGTCGGCTCGAAGAGCAGCAGTTTCACATTCGAAGAGCATAATCAGCAACCCTGGTCAACAAAGTTGTGGTACTTGACTCATCTCTTCCACTTATTTCCCGTGAGGCTCATCAAAATCAAAAAGTGTTCCAAGGGACCGGTTATCCTCCTTGTGCTGCTTGGTTGACTCATCTCCTGAATTTTATGCCGAGGAGGACGAGTTTCTCTTTGCAATGGCATAAGATGCATATACATAAATATGACGAAATCAAACCCGTATAAATTCTGTCAAGTGAAATATATTTTCCATTCTGCCTGCAAATCGCATACTTACATAACTGCTTCTGCATAATAATCCTAAGTACACAATGCTCATAATAAGCTATAACGTATTTCATAATTTTTTTAAGAAATTGACAAAAATAATGCGCATAATAAAATAATTTGTCTTTGAATTTATGAGTAGGTACTTAAATAAATCCATTTTTACAATATGGATTTTGGATTTGTACCCCGCTAATGCTTGTGCAGGTCACCTTTCAACGATTGTCATCGATATTCATGAGATCATGCTCCCTTTGGAGGAAATGTAAAAACGGCACAAAAGGTTTCCGTTTTCATTCATCCTTCAGCGTGATGGGAGCAATCGGCTTAAAACGACATAAACCAAAGTCAAGTGGGCCTTGACTTTGAATCCTTTCAAAATGAAGCCAAGTCCGTCAAGTGTTTGTGTGTATGGATGGAGAACCTGGATGGGTGAATTTACCGTGTGCTTTCCTGCAAATGACAAACTCCATTAGAAGACCGTCTAACAATCATTGAATGACCATTATGAGCACTTTGAGACTGAAATCATCTCAAATTCAAACTCAGCACTCAATTTGGCACTCATTTTCAGATAGTTGAGGAAAAACAGTCTCTGGGCTGAGGCTTCAACTGATAAAAACGTAAAATATACTGAAGATTCCGAGTAACTGAACTAATAGGTCCTCTCAAAGCTCTAAAAAAGATCAGATTTTTCTGCTCATCGCTCATTCTGATCTTTTTTGCTCGGCTGTGCGCATGCGATTTCGCTCAAAATCAGATTTTCTTGCTCAACAAAAAAATCGAGTTTTGGGTTGATTTTCTCTCTCATAATCCTGCTCATTCTGCTCCACATCAGCACATCAGCTGTTTGTTTACTTAAATTTTTCATTTAAAAATTAAGCAAAGTTTTCTAAAACATATTCTTTATCATTATGGGTCCCAAGACCAAGGTTTAGAGTACCAGTGTCGAAAAAGTTGCAAATCCTGTAATTTGTCGTAAAAAACGTAGCGTTGCAGAGATAGACGGCAAAGACTTTTCGCTGGACACCACATATAAAAATTGAAATGGCACAGTATGTGGTCGACAATTATACCGCGTTTAAGGTAAATGATGGTTTGTTATCAACATGTAATTTTGTATGACCATATCCTTAATACAGCAAAAAGTATTGAGAACTAATTTTATATTTTTATAGCTCGACCGGCAGTACGAACTAGATTTGAAAAGGTTCGAGATGGACAAAGAGCTGCGACTAAAAGAACTGGAATGCGCAAACAAAAATCTAGAGAAAGGACGAGAAAATTCAGCGAAGCTTAGCGAAGCCGAAAACAAAATACTGGAACTCAAAATTCAATTGGAAATTCTTAAATCTAAGTCCTGAATATGAGATTTATAAAACTGTTTATTGCTGCTGCATAAAATGAATTATTTGAGATAATGCCGTTCGTTTTAATTCTCCTGCAATATTTTCACAGACTGGCACAGTTTCATCATTGTTGTCCTCGTTATCAATAAAAACTTCATCTCCCTCCTGCACCCATGGATTGCGTGGTATCATTATATTATGTTAAGACCACATAATGATAAAAATTCTAATATCTCTTGACGTTCAGTTATTTTCGGCATTTTGTGTAATTATCAAACTGAATTTAGAACCATGAAAATGATAAACAAACAATTGAACTTCCCACAAATACAGATCACGATTCTCAAGAATTATGATCGATTAAAAAGTGGTACGTTCAAGGTTTGAGCAGAAAAATCTGATTTTTTATTTTTCTGCTCATTGCTCATTTCGCTCATTTTTTGAGCCTTGAGAGCTCCTAATGTAACCAAAAAGAACGATACTTGCTAGAGGTATTTCCAGTATAGTGCACACAGTGACGGTGACGTCGTCTCTTTTCTTTTGTGATGGAACATAAAACGAGAAATGATGTCTTTTGGAAGGTTCCCTCAACTTAAGTATAACAAAACAACATTGTACAACAGAAGGAAATGGAGATGGAATAAAAAGTAAAGAGGCGACGGAAGGACTGATCCTTCCGTATCTCAAATCTTTCGCCATTGAGTCCACTCAACATCAAAGTAATCGTGACATTACATTACAGTCCAAGGTGACTAAAAGTAAATGCCTAATAATGATCACGTAAATGTGATAAGTTTATGTGATGTGATGGGTGAATGATGATGTGGTAAATAATTTGGTACATTATGTAACATAATCGCTTCAATGATGTTGATGATGTCCTGCTTGAAACAAAGGCCTTACAGCTATAAGGTTCAAGTCAACTTCTCTTTGGTTGAGTTGAGCTAAAAATTCGGATCTACTGCATGGTCATCAATTTACAGAATGGATGACTGCATAAATAACCAACGTTATAATTTCTGTGATCTTTGAGATTATGGGAATGACATGCCCGTAAGTAGGAAGAGTTTTGACGACAAACTCATCTCCAGAGGTCTTGGTGACCATGCTATACATGATTTATACAAATTCATGTATGGATGAGGAAAAGTTAATGATGCATTCAAACAAAATACGTATTAGAGAAATGAGAATAGAAAAATTTGATATACGACAAAGCAAATGTCTAGATCAAATATAATATTGTGCAATGTATTATAAATAAATAATAAAAAAATATATGTATGCGTAATCATTAAAACAAAACTAGAGATCTGCTCTTTATGTAAAAGCTGTCAACTTGTGACTCAAAAAAGCAACGTTCTGCAGACCAACCAACACGACATGATCGTCACAATTTACATTTCCAGTGGAATTTATTTACCTGGGTGGACCGGTGAATACCCCAATTTTTATTCTGCATGGTGTGGTTATTTTATTTGCAAGTCTAAACAAATAAACAGCACTTAACTTTTGTATCGGTTTTTTGACACAGTTTAATATTTATGCATTTTAGGTACGGGTCATCGTATTTTTTATTAACGTTTTTTAACCGTTTAGATTTCATAGTTAAAAGTTAAAACCTACTACTATAGCTTAACCCGAACCAGGATTGATCTGTAAACCCATGTTTGTCGGTAGTTTTCAATGAAATTATTTGCTACTATTTACACTAATTCATGTTACATTCAATAATAAATTATAATTGATTAATTTTAGATTGGTTTACCTTTTTATAAATTTCACAAAAATTTCTACTATTTTTGTTAGTTTACTTATGTATAATCCTGAGTGTATTTTTATACTATACACTAGAAAGGGTAAAGGTGTACCATAATTCTACTATTGTTTCTGCATGAGGTTGTCAGTGCGTTACACTGCAATGACGAATTCAAACAAGTAGAGAGATGTGCATTTGTAAATATAGTACATACGTCCATGGGTCGACGAAGTAACGGCTATGAAATCAGGGCGAGACAACCGAGCATATTTTATTTTTTAGTTAGGTTTGGCAAGCCATCGTAAAAAGTTTTATGCGACCAAAATCTTAATAAACTTTCATTTTACGAGATATTAAAGGTGTTGGGTTTTAATGACTTGGTGTGTACTCATGCTGCGCTATTAAGTGATTAAATGGGTCATGCTTCTTCGAAGTACAGTTTCGTGAAAACATTTGAAGACATGGGTTTTAATGTTTTCCAGCATTTTTATTAGTATGTAATCTCCGAAAGTTTCTGGGATTTTATTTGCAATATTTTTGTAAAATTTAAATGGAAATTTTATGTTGCATTATGCATATATAGTATTTAGAGAACAAGACCAAGAGTTGTAATAACGAAAGATAACTCTTCCTAAATACAAGTTTCGTTTATACATATATATTAGTAAATCACACTTTTTTTTATGTATGTACTTAACTGCATTCAACGACAAACCATTCTTGCCAGAACAAGTGAAAAAAGCGATGTGCACTTATTATAGTATAAAATATATGTACTTATTAGATGTACATACGTAAATCTGTGTATGCAAATAAAATCTGACACTCTCATAAAACTTAGGTTATAATTTATACGAATTGCATAGTATATTCTTAACATAACAAAATGCCTTAGAGAAGAACATATGAAAGCATCCATGTACATATACATTTATAGTTTTATGCGAGGCATGATGTGTATTTAATTATGTTTCATTAACAAAGAATATACAAAGAGTGAGTAACCCACTCTGTCTGTAATGTGCATATGCACGCGACAAGTGGAGTAAGCCTGTGACATGGATGTCAATTATTTTCATCGGTGGGTTAATAATGGCCGATGATGGAAGGTTATATGCTGCACAATTTGACAATTTGCACGGTACAGTTAATGTTTCAAAAAGTTAATAACCTTATTTGCCTACAGGAAACCGTCTTATTAAACGGATAAAACTAAGAACGTAGACCGGATTCATCCAATTAATCATTTATGAATATTTATATTACACGATTCCAATGTTTGGAAATGTATGGAAAATTAAGACTACACGGAAGCAATAGATAAATATCTAACAGAAATCCAATATTTCGACCCTCCATATTCCAATTCCAATGAAAAACAGAGAATGTTGTTTACGAAGCACGAAATTGGACCAGCCTACAATATATTTTGCAATGTCTAACTGTATGTTTCAGCAACGGAGTGGTAAGTTGAGGCAGTTGACACCAGCAGACACTTGAAGGTCGAATCGAATCAAATTAAACCGAGGAAGCAGATAATTGAACAGTTGTAAATTTTTAAGCGTCAAGAAATTGTTGTTCAACGAAGTTGGCTACTCACAGCTTGAGCTACATAAAACTATAACTAATCGTTAGTCATTTCTCTATAAAAATATTGTAATTATCTTGCGTATATAATGTATATTTGATGTGACGTATGTAGCTGGCTTGTAATTTCTCAATTTTGTTTGGGGAAAAGTCATACTGGCAAGACAAATAATGACAAAGTGCAATTAGAATATGGCTTATGTGTCTTCTCCGTTCTCTGTATTTAATTTCCTTTCACCTGTATTGGATTGGAAAGCGACAGGTTGTAATAACAAACCACTTTCACACAAACAAAACTTGATTATAAACATCAAATAGAGAAAATTCAAATTCAGAAAGACAACAACTGGATCCAGGCATTTGATTTCAGCATAACTAACAATACGAAAGAGTTTTAGAGTAGCAATAATTATATCCAACTGTTTTGGAAAACAACCAATTTTGTTGTTTTTGTATTGTTTCCGCTACAGAGTAGTCAGATTAAAATATTAAAGTATTCATTAAACGACAATAAATAAATTCATTCATATGTTCGCTTTAGTTTAGTGCAAACATTCTCTTCGTCCAATTTATTTATCACCATTTACGAATGCAGGGAAATTGATTTTAGAGAGTTTATTCAAGACTTAATTGTATGTATTAGCCATTTATTGTTACGTACATATACATCCGGAGAGTAAATACGTGGGTGTTTTATTATTGATTTTCAAAAGGTATGTTCCGCACTGTTTCTGACCAAACTTTTGATGAAATAACAAACTTCAAATCCATGTAGGATGCTGTGATTTTTTTCAGTTCTGTAGGCTAACATTAACACTAGCAATAGCTCATCAAAATTTACCTCGAAAATATGCCAAAATTTACGACTTGATTTCATTATCATCAGAAAACCGTTTCCCCCTGATGTCTTTCTTGAAGTTTCGAAACGAATAATAATCACCAAGGGTCATGTCTGGACTGTACAGGAGGTGGTTTATCTAGGTGAAGCGATTTCCGTCTGCAGCAGCCCTCGCAAAATGCCAGGTATGCGGTGGGGCTTTGGCGTGCTAAAAATGCACCAACTCTTTTTTTTGACCCCACGTTTTTCTTCAACCACAGCACACAGCTCCTTCTGGATTCCTGCATAGGCTGCCCCATTTATCATAGTATTTTGACCAATAAATGTTATAAGGAGGGGACCTTTGGTATCCTTGAAAATGGGAATCATCAATTTTTTGGCAGGTTTTTGCACTTTTGCTTTCATGGGCTGGGGCGACCCCCCGTGCTTCCATTGTATGAATTATTATTTGGTCTCCGGGTCATAATAGTAAACCCAAGTATCATATCCAACTATTAAAATATGAATCAGGTTCCAGGTTTCATTTAATAGGTTAAAATTTGCATTGCAAAGGTCAACTCGATCTTGTTTTTGAGATGGCGGAAGCAATTTTTGTACCCAACGGGCGGAAGCCATGTTCATACCGAAGTCTTCAGTCAACATGGAACAAATTGTTGGTTTCGGAACACCCATCTCATCTGCTAAATAGGACAGTTTCAATCGCGGATCTCTCATTATTGGTTCCTCTAGTTTCCGGAGCCTTTCTGTGGGAGAAACAGATTTTGGGCGTTCTAGCAGCTTTTTGTCCGAGACCTCTTTTCGCCATCATTTGAAATTATTGACCCAATTGAATTTGTGTTTTGTGTTGAGCAGTTTTCGTCGTAAATTTTAAGCATTCGATCATAAATCTGCGACACGGATTGCTCCTCTAGCTTTAAAATTTAAATCACACTACGATATTTAATTTGCAAATCTGACATTTTTTCCGTCGAGGTAAAGTTTGCTGATTTATTGCTAGTGTTCATGTTAACCTACAGAACTGAAAAAAATCATAGCTTCCTAAATGTATTTGAAGTTTGTTATTTCATCATAAGTTTGGTCACAAATAGTGCGGAACATACCTTTTGAAAATCAATAATAAAACACCTACGTATTATGAAGATTACATTTCTCATGATTCATGCATTTCAATTGTCTGATTTGGCAAGTTGATGCGAATTGTGAGTGAAATAGAAGACGAGTGAGACAGTCTCAAGCTGCGATCAGTGTGGAAAATGACACAGTTTGCTTTGTTAAAGACAACAACTAAAAGTTAAACACGTTGAATGAACGTCGAATCTCAAATGATATTGAGATCATTGTCAACAAAAGCTGGGAAAAGACTGATGTATGACAGCCAACACAAACCACGCAAAAGAGACAATTGTTTCGAAGGTTGTATTTGTTGTTTAGAAGCACAGTATATGACATACGTATTTGCATTTGCTGGTTTTAGAAGGTAATAAGTTTAAGTAGACACGCTGTACGTGTATTTCGGAATGGTCCATGAGTGTACAACTATCTGTGCAGATAGTTGTACTATGTCTCTTTCGTGAAAGAATTTTGTGCAATGCGGCTTTCGCATACAAAATCATGTGCAATTAATTACTCCCGGTTGTGAAAAAGGTTAATGAATTACCTGTCAAACGGTAACTAAAAATTCGGATGTACCAATTCGCCAAAAACATGATCACATGCTATTTTAAAACCACAAGGATATAGGTTTCACCCGGACCCTAGTCATTTCGTGCCTGATAACCTCAAATACGTAATCAAAGGGTACAACTGCCCGGTGCATGCTTTTCTATTATATTAATACGATAACTCTGCACTAAATGGAGATTGAGGGACTGAATAAAGACCATAGAAGGCTACAATTCTTTGGAGTTAGAAGATCTTGAATCAGAGCGTTGCACAATAATTGTCATTTGTTGCTCCACTTTTTAGCGAGATCTTATGTACCAGCAAGGTCTATATGTCTATCTAAACTCATCCGATCGACTTGAATCTTAGTACTTGACATGCAATAATGAGAAAATGAGGAATCATGAGTTCGAAGAAGGGCAAGATCGGTCAGTATTTGACCGGTTGGGATCCGACCAGATATGTAGGTCAGATGGAGCCGTTGATGCAAAAGGCTCATATGCGCCAAAATGGTTGCAATGGAAGAACAAAATCGGATTATGGAGATAAAACGACTAAATTATTGCTAGACGGACCCAGCAAAGTGACTCCCTACTTTTCTAAAATTATTGAAAAAGCTGAAATTTTACACCAAAGCACAAGTGCAAGTTGGACCTAATTGTATGAGTGAGCGTTAAGTTTAGGAATTTACTGGGGTACTCAACAGGCATCAAATTACCCGGATCATGGTCAACTTTTGCAAACTAACTTAGAAATATTAAAATAATAAAAAATATTTGAATTATTGAGTTTTGTTCACTGAATGCATATTGGTCAAATTTGTAGTTTGGACATGCAATCATAAGAGAAATCAACATATTGATTGAGAAAAAATTATAAGCAGTAACCTAACCTAACTCGAGCTAAATAAAGCTACACAGTGATTTTTGTCGCTTATTTTCTACAGAGGAAATTTGGCGTTTAACCCTTAAAAAGGCAATGATGATAAGCATAACAGTTTTCCTTTGTTAAAGATCACTCACCTGCTATTCTATATGTATAATATTCTTCAGGTGATGAATAAAAATGAAATCAGGTTGACAGGAGATACGCACATCAAAGAGCATTTTATAGATGCTGAAGGTTTAAAAAAGATGATAAAAATTGTGACACATTTGTTTCATTTGTTTGATGCGAACGTTGTATGAAAAGAGATCCAACACATAATTGACGTTTATGGTCGTCGATTTGAATAAAAGTGGGTCAATTTATGGAAATCACCAGAAAAATACCAGTTTCAATTTCATAGCATCTCATCTCTTATTTATGTATATGCATATTTATATATTTAACTCTGCTGAGAACTTCAACATCAATTTCAAAAGAGTAAAAGTTACATGCAAACAATTTGGTTTCCTCATTTTGATTTCCCTCCTGCAATGCGTTTTATTTATTTTATTATTATAGCAAACAGTTATAGGCAAAGACTAATATTAAACTATGAAAAGCAAGTTATCAACATAGAATAATTACGTAAAAATGCAATAATAAAATTGTACCCCAGAATCGTCTCGTCTGATTCGACGACTTCCCTTGTTATGAAATATTCCATGATGCATGTTTCCCTTTCCCTTCTTCAGCCCTCCCATCTCAACAACGAGGAAGGAAGGGTCGCGAGTGTGTGGCAGGCATCGGTCGACCAAATTGTTGTCGTCTGGTCAGACACAACACGAAACAAAGTAGTAGATTTAACCCTCACTCGCTCCTGCAGTGCGTGGTGGCGACTACAAAAAATTGCGTAACCAACAATTGACCATTTGTCCAACAAAGTTGCTGTTGTTGCACAGTGGCGATTTTCTGACACTGACAAGTAACCCGAATTATCATGTGTATGCAAAGCAACACGACTAAATAAAAACGCAATGGCTATCAAAAAATCTTGTTGAATTGTAGTGGACCTGCATCCATTCTTGATTTATTTACGAGGGTAGCTGTGTGTAAGATGAAGGTTACGTGCATTTCTTTCACCGCTATTCAGCCTGGCTCTTCATCTAGGGATTCGGGTTTGGAGAAGAAAATATGAATGGTTTTTCCCCCAAAGTGCAGCAGGTTTCATGCAGCGAAGTAAACGGTGCATGTCTTTTCATGTTTCTCTATTAATATTTTTTTTACATTGATGTGTATTTTTCTACATACGGCTTAATCATAATTTCGTTGGACGAGATATAAATGTGATAAATGTGATAAAGGTTTCATTATGCATTCAGGGGTAAAATATTGGATTGTTGGGAGAAGTAATTTCTAATTGGGGTGAAATTAAGTGAAAGTAGACACATGATAGTCATGTTGCTAAATACTTTCAAAGAAAGGCTTCGGAGTCAATAACTGACATATCTCTGTAACTTATTTCTTGTGCCTGATCTGAGAAAAAATAAATATTGAAACCAGTCAAATGTCGCCAAGCTTCCGAGTAATTCTCAAAACCAACTCAACTCAGGTTTGACAAACCGGAAGTGCGTAACGTGCAGAATATAACCCCATGCAGGAAGTCAGAAGAGGAGGGGTTGTTGGTTTCACACAATAATCCATATGCACCTATTTCAGCAGTAAAACGATTTGATCACACTTGTTTTGAGTCTGCAAGTCTACAAATAAAACAGTCATCAACAGTATACGACGTTCACATGTAGCAACGTACACATGTTGAGGAAGCACGATTTCGTAGGTATTCCAACTTTGGGCGAGGACAACCATAGATTTTTGTTACTCGAAAACTTTACACGTTATTACTTGTTCCCATCGGTTCATGAGTCTATGGAAGCGCATCTTCTACTGCATGAGCTATTTACGAGGCTGCGAAAGTGTGATCCGAAGCCGCAGGGAATTTATTTCCAGCGTCGCACCGGCCATGAAGAGTGGACGTGAGATCAAGCCTCACCTGTCCGATGATGTAGACCGAGGGAGAGGTGGGTCGATTTTCTCATTCCCAATTTATTGGATCCCATGTGACATGTTAGTCTAGTGAAGTTTGAACTTGATTTGAAGTCACGAGAGTTACTCCCAAAAATAAAAACTGTTCTACAGCATCATGATTTCAGTGAACATGGTCCACTCGATATCGAAGTAATTGAGTAATGTACATTTCTCGAGTCAATGAAATTGCGTGCTTTGTTTGTGCAGTTGATGAAATTGTTGCAAAAAATTTTCAGTCTCAGACTAGGTTTGATCACGTGAAGGTACGATGGGCAACAGTTTGGTTCCGAGGAACCTTCCCACCACCCTTTCAGACAGATAGATTACTGCACTCGTATGAAAATGAGACCGCCCTACCTAACCAAGAAATCTAAGAATGTGTTCCCTAATGTGCCATCATTGACCGAAACCGGCAAGCATCGAACCCAGGTTGCTGTCCAAGTCCTCCACACGAGGACCGACTACTTAACCCCAGAGCTGTACGCGCTTCCTGAAAACAAGTGTGTCCAATCTTGTGCTTGAATGTGTCTCAAAATTTAAGATCTACTCAAGAAATCTTGTCACCACGTATGCTAATTGGCGAATTAGATAGTATCTATATGCAGGTTATATATATATATTTGTATGTAAATATGTAGAGCGACTTTAATCTACATTTTTCTTCAAGTTGTACTTTCATTCTTTGTTATATCTTATGTCTTTGTGTTATATCTTATGTTATGTATGATCTGCCTATTAGTGGATATGTAGTAGGCGAAATACACGGCTCTTAATTGCATTATGGGAAATCGACGCATGAATGAATCGTGTGGAATCAGGATATCACGCAATAATCCATTTATTGACTGTTGGATCTGGGGGATGAACAAAAATAAAATAATGTGTGCATTATAACCACGTAGAGCAGCCAGGTCAACCCTAAACCGAGAACTTTGTCCATGGAAAATCTGAGTTTATGTAAAACAAACGGACCAAAAGCATAATTTGATTATTGTTGTTGTGAAGGAGAATTAAATTAAAGGGCATGACTGTGGCTTGTTGCGAGACCATATGGCTCATCAATTCATGATTGAGCTAAGGATACCTTCACCTGTCCTCCAGTTGTATTGTCCTTATATTTATTGGATTATGCAATTAAAAGATTTGCCAAACTGAATTTCCAATGGGATATGAACTATGTGAATTGACACCTGCTGGCGTATGAATGGAATAAATTGGGCTCTGATATTTTTTGTTTGAATAAGCAATGATCCATAGTATTCGTGTGTACATGCTGGTCATAATTGTACACGTATGTATAACTGCATGAACTTCATCATACTATACTTATATTAATAAAACCCTATGTACTATACTCAACAATGAGTTCAGTTAACGGGGAATGTGTGTAAGCATAAGATTTCCTGCGTCCACAAAGTCGTAGCAGCAGCACTTCATTACTTTCCCATCTGTAATGTCCGATTGGATGAGTGGCAGTTCGGCGTCGTTTCTACTCAATGATTAAAGAATCCATTTTACTCCCTTATGCGATCCGATCGATCAATCACTGAGGGAGAGATCGTCAGAAGTGCATGTATATACATCCACTAAAACTACCCAATAATGTCTTGTGCGGATAAGGTCCACAGGTCCCATGGCTGGGTTTCTACTAGGAATTAATGTGGGCCCAGCCGACCGAAAAAGTAAACATGAAATAGACTTACAAAAGGCAAGGACAAGGAAATATATAACTCCGTATCAAAAAAAGTAACGCAACAAAAGTAAACGATCGCAGGGAACAGATAGAGTTTACTTTAGTTCACTTCACTTTCATTCTGCTCACATTATGTAAGTGAACTAAAAAACTATGAATTCTTAAGGAACCTGACTTTAGAAACTAAACAAGCGGCAAACCTTGTCGTTAGATCTTTTCAAATTTTGTAAAGACAATATGTGCTCGTACCCACTCTGAGTGACGACCCCATAAACGAAAGGAATATCGTGGCCCATCACCGAGGGATGTGGTGCAACCAACCACCCTGTGGAGAAATTGGTTTTGGAAAACATGAATTTCTTTCTCCATGTCACAGGGGACTTTTGCCCTCTCTTCGATCCATTACTTTCTCCCTCTCCCTGCCTCCCTAGCTGCTGGATACTACTTTACTCATGCCTCGCTCACCCACGACTTCTTGGAGAGGCAGAGAGGCTCCTTTATATTCCATTGTGCTTTATATACATAGGTTCACTTGTTTCCAAGTTAATCAGCCCCTTTGACGCTCTAGAATTCTATTTTTCCGAATTTTGAATGAATGCATGGCTTCCGACTCGACAGTATAAGCATATATTCCTCGTTTCTCTGTCTTTCATTTGTTTTTGAGGCGGAAGGAAGGAAGGATAAAGGAGGATATACATAGAAACGAGCAACTGCACGCGACAAGACTTGGGAGCAGTTGGTATCGTCACAAGTTTCGCTTACAATTTCCGGACTTTAGTGAAGAGAATGAAAATAATGAGATGAAGGCGAAGCTAAATAAGTGAAAATAATGTTGATTTCTGTTGTTGGTGGTAATTGAGTGTCATTATAAAACATAATTTGGTCTACAGAATAACGAGTAATAAAATTTCAGGTAGGGGAGGAAAGTGCCCATGCACTAGCGATACATACATACACACGACACGAAGTTCATTTTCAATAATGTTCAATAATGATCTTGTAAGCACAAGTCATGTAGTTGCTTATGCACATCATAATCTGAGAAATTTGATGGTACACGATATAAGTACATGCGCTTAAAAGAAGCTACTTGGAAAATTATCAATTTAATTACGTCAATAAACAAGAGTGATCGAAATTCTAAACAAATTTCAATTATTACAGATTTTCGTCAAAGATGGAACTCAGCCACAAATGCTTCGGCTTCACCTCGTTTTACACTCACGTTGCCGAATACTTTTGTAAATATACAATGTGAAGAAGATAGGTCCACTGTATTTTTTTTTGTATTTTTGTATTTTTATTTGGATCCTAAACCCTTCCAGGCCGAGGCCCATAGAGTTACATAATAATAATTTAAGTAATATAAATAAAATAAAATAATTAATATTTAATTAAAAATACTAATATTTTAAAGTGAGTTCTACTTTAACGATTTTGTTAAGTGAGTTCATAATTGCATGAGTAAGAAAATGATTGCATAATATAAGTTAGATAGGTCCACTGTTGCGGATCAATGTGTAATCAAAATCGGTATTCGAAAACCCTTTGAAGTTGAAATTGGCTTTGTATTCAGTTTATTTTCGACTTTCTTTTGCATTGTGCACACAAATTCATATACGGTGGTTATAAATATAAAATAAATGAATTTCGCGTTAGACCAAATAATCGAAAATGTGTTCTATTAAGTACGTAGTATTTATTTGGTTGATTTTTCAAAGTTTTTTACGGGTCCATTACTGTGCTGATCGCCATCGGCAGTATCTATTATCCAGTGCAATTGGCAATACGAGTAAAAATATTCATGAGCCAACATGTTATAGAATTGGAGGAGGAGGAATAACAAACAAAACAAGAAGGGTGGCCGTGGAACTGAACTAGTGAGACTTGACGGATGACTTTGATACTTGATTAGAAGTTTGATGGATGTAAACTCTAAACTGAATCATGTATTGTTGATTTAGGCCAAACAAAGCACCATTCACTTGAGACTCGAGTCGGAGCATATCACAAACTATTTCTACGTGATGCGCCATTTCATTGTAGTATAAATTTCGATTTCACAATGATCTCCCTCCTTTCGTATCGTACCTTTCGTTTGATACAAAATACGAGTTGAATGTAAATACTCTCAAATCAATACTCATTTGATGCACCCGTTCGTATCGAGCAAGGAAAGAATAAAAGTGAATGGAGGGAGGATAAGCTCATATTTCCCTCTGCATCACGGGAGAAAGTTGATTTGTTTTCGGAACATCGGACATTGATTGAATTCGTTAGGTACGAGGCTTCTAAATGGAACCCTCGACTTCAAAAACTGCGAAGGGCTAATCAGAATCATCAAAGTATCCAATTGGTTTGATTGACAATGAAAGTGTGCATGACGTGGGTGTGTGTGTGTGTGGGTGCATCATCATCAGCTCAATTCACTCGGAGGAAAGGTAATGATATCACCGTGCATCAAAAGCTTCACGTTCTTTCTTTGCACACATAGAGCTTTCAATCAAACTGAGAAATAATCCTAATCATTACCATGCCATCGTATTACAATTATTAGCGTCTATTTTGGGCTTCTCAAGCCGAAGCAACAAATCCAACCCCTACTCAACTATGTTATTATTTGCTGTGAACATACATATGTACATAAGGACCTGAGCGGCCTTCATATTACGGACATTAATCGCGTATCTCTTTGAGATCGTTGTCTATTTCATCAGGCAAATGAAGTCTTATGTATGCCAATGATGCGTATGGCGTATGTAATATGTTATGATTCTCGTAATACTAATCACCAGCATGACGGATAATATGTTTACAGTAAGAGCACTACCTGTGCTGGAAGACTGACAATTTATCATTTTTAGGCTAAAATTTGATTGAAGCTTTATAAGTGATATTAGATCGAAATATGCTTAAAAGCATCATACTATACTTATTTCTTATGCTATATTCTTAAGAAATTGCGTATGTATCAACGACGATATTACGTGGAAGTAAGAAATATTTCTGAAAAATGTCAAAATTTCTAATGAACCCTTTCTATCCAGAAATTGGCCTTGATGGCTGTCGCTCAAATTACTATTGATGATTTTGTACCCTAACTACTATACAATCGGGTTAAAAGTTAGACGTTGACATACTTTTTGTGATCATCATGTTATCGTTTCCCTTTTGAAGAAACTAGCAGTGCAGTAGTTACATACCTGCTACCAATAAAATAGTAATAACGAAGACGTTGAGTGAGGTGGAGTACTTTCTCTCCCTCTCGTTTGGGTGGACCTGGACAGGAACGTCGTGAAGCAGCAGCAGACTGGTAGGAGATGTAGTCGTGAGATAATTGAACCAAAAAGACAACTTATTGCCCTTCCCAGCTTGCCTGTCATCAGTCCAGTGTAATCAATTCAGTAGCGCAATGCCTCGATTTGATAATATAATCGATATTGACAATACTTTATACATAGCAAATTGGGTTTGTCGTCAAAGTCAATTACACAATAAATAAAGAATAAAGGTAAAGGAATGTAGTATATACAAATCTCA
This sequence comes from Folsomia candida, assembly GCF_002217175.1. Classification (NCBI taxonomy): domain Eukaryota; kingdom Metazoa; phylum Arthropoda; class Collembola; order Entomobryomorpha; family Isotomidae; genus Folsomia; species Folsomia candida. The sequence continues at coordinate 18,678,781 of NW_019091193.1, read as the reverse complement.
ATCATCACAAATCCCAGAGATAATGAAATACTTTGAGGACAGGATGGACTTACTAATGTAAAAATTAATACCAATCCCTGCTACCATACAGATATACTTAATAAAGGTAAGATCCAATCATGGGACCAACAGCGCTGTAATTCTGTATTAAGAGCAATCAGATTGAGAGAGAAAAGTAAATATTCTTAGGTGTATTTCTTAAAGATAAAAGTTTTACTTTCAATAGTTGGAAGTTACGATGCTGAAATCCGAATTTCATGTCTAACAACTCTGAGAGCAGCAGATATTGGAGATTACGGTGAAAAAACAGGGGAAAGGAGTAGGTAATAACCGAGACAAGATTGACCCTCCGTCGCCCTTCTTTATTGTTTGTTGGCTGTCTTGGGTCAAATCCAATTCAATCAAAACAACTTCCTTTCCACTACCCCCTTTGTCTCCCGAATCGGTTGCATTGCAGTGTATGTCCACGTATTTTAGTCTGGGATGAAATAAAGAGCAAGGGTCGAACTATGTCTATACGACGCACTTTGCAGCAGTGTCAATCTGGTTTCTTCACTAGTAATTATAAATCCATAGAACGGAATTGATTCAAGCATGAAATTACGGTGATTAAAGAATAATTTGGAGGATAATCTTGGTCAGCTTCCAGTTAATTAAATATTTGAACTATACACACACATCACTTCCAGTTTCTTCACTGGAGTGGATTACAAATTGAAAACGAATATGCTAAGTGTTGTAGTATTGAAATCAATTACAGGATAGTTTTACTCTTGTTGATGCCCTATAATTTAATAAGCGAATAATTTAAACAGTAAATGCTGCTTTTGTTTCCACCAAAGGGGCAGCTTGGGCCCAACTTTATCATATTCTTTAAAATAAAGTGCATACTTACACGAAGAAAACGATCTTGCAAGAACATTGGGCCAACTTTTAAAATGTGAAGTGGAGATTGAGATTGAGATGAGTCTCGAAGAAGAAAAAGGTTCCACGGTCTTCATGTTCCAATTATGAGTTCCATCCTTAATAAGACTTGGGAAGAACTGAAGATGTTGGGTGAAGGCATGCCATCCGTCTTTCTCTCGCCTACATCAGACCACTCCATCAAGTCTTTGAGACTGGAATGAATGATGAATAATGGGTTTAAGTAAACCAACAAAAACTGGAACTACTCTCTACCTCAGGAGGGGAGCTTGCGAGGTTGATAATAACAGATCTTGATGCCCTTTGGATATGTGGTAGGGTCCCATGAGTGAACTAAAACCCTGAAGTGGTTTGACTCCATGGCCCCATCTGCGCCCGCCACACCCACTCAAAAATGCTCAAAAACCGCTTTCACTCCGGTTTTCACTCATTCAAATCCACGCCAAAAATCCAATTTTACTCGGATTTTGAAATTTCTTTCACCATTACACTCCCAGATAGTTGCTTTCTTCAATCCAATATCAAACTCAATTTTGCTGATGACTATTTCGCAGGCATAATTTGCGTTGTTGATTACTACAACAATCCTCATTCCGAATTGCAATTTTTAAAAATACTAAAAATTTCGAAAAAATTGAGTTTGATATTGGATTGCAGAAAGCAACTATCTGGGAGTGTAATGGTGAAAGAAATTTCAAAATCCGAGTAAAATTGGATTTTTGGCGTGGATTTGAATGAGTGAAAACTGGAGTGAAAGCGTTTTTTGGACATTTTTGAGTGGGTGTGGCGGGCGCAAATGGGGCCATGGAGTCAAACCACTTCAGGGTTTTAGTTCACTCATGGGACCCTACCACATATCCAAAGGGCATCAAGATCTGTTATTATCAACCTCGCAAGCTCCCCTCCTCAGTGTTCTCAAAGTACCAAATCCATGTAAAAGTACTAAACCCATGTATTTCAAAATTTCACTCCTACATGTTTTACGACTCTACGTTATGCTCTTGTAGAAATGAATAATACTTCAACAGTTCCTTCCCAGGCATGGTCAAACGTACGATCACTAGATTTCATTTCATTTGGAAGTATGGTAAATTCCGATTTTAAACGTTGTCAACCATAATTTTATACTTATGATAGAAGAACTGTCTAGAACATTTACGTAACATGAATTGACATGGAAGTATTTCAAGCTTATACGTTTGTAAACACAACCAATCCCATTGATTTAAATAAATTAAGCTACATTTGTACATATTTATGTACATATGCAAGTTGAATAAATGTATAGATGGGCGAATTAAAATATAGCTAAATAATGATAAGAATTGGATTTAAATTTTCTGCATATTTCATATAGAGCAATATTAAACCTTTGAACAATTTCCTTGAAAATCAGTTGATGCCCACTCAAGGGAAAATAATAGCATGGAAGGAAATTCGGCATTACTTCTGCTATTGTGGGCAAACTGAAGCACTTTTACAATATTCTTAGCATGTACTCCCTGTACTCAGTTTGTGGAACCATTAAGTATTGTTAACCTTATTGGAAACTAAGAAATAATAGGATTTGTTCACCAAGCAAAGATTCACAAAGAAGGATTATTTGTTCTTCTGTACTTTTTATGGATGACGACAGTTGACAGTATACTCTTGGCTATAACGCTCACAATAAGACCAGCTAACAATATTTATTTTCTAGCTGAGCAATGTTTCTTTTTACGTCATAGTTGCAGTATGAACATCTTAATGCATATAGTAAAGAAAGTAAACCAATTCTCATTTTGTTGAACATTGAACTTCTGGTCTAATTTCCTGTATATAAAATGGGAGCTCTAATTAATCGGTTCATCGTTACATCCTTCCATAGGGTAACTGTTGGAATGAATAGAGTTTAAAATAATTTACAGATTTTCAACGACTTTATCTTAGAGATACACTTTCTCTGCCACATTCAAATACACATATGAAATTATTTATAAAGAGGATTTATTTTTCAGTCCATTACTTAGCATCATCTTTTCATTTTAAGCTTTTTATATGTATTTCACTTGAAGGAAAGGATCTTTCAATATTTCTTCATCCATTCATCCTGTGCTTTGTCCTTGGCCAAATAGTGTGATGCCCCCAGTGGTTTTGAATCTCTTAAGGTTTTCACCTGAAGGACTGTGAACGTCGTAAGAAAGATAAGTGCATCGCGTCACAATCCTAATCTGCTTTATTATGCACCTTTTACGGGTAAATTCATTGGAGTTGTGCGTGCATTCGTTGCGTAATAAAGTTCATAATGGATTTTCCACGGCCCTTTATTCTTTTCATGCTCCGGGTGCATTATTGTCCATTGTTGATGGTAATTCATTGAGTATTTAACCAGCCTGCCAGATACCTTCTGCTTCTTTACGAACTTATCCTTAGTTAGTGGTAGCTGTCATATTTCGCCGTTGGTGGGGTTTAAAGCAATGATATATTTATTATGATTATGTCATCTATGATTTTTCACCTGAAGCCAAAAAAAAACTAAGGCACAAGTACATATTCTGCTAACAAGTAAATATATTTGTTTGTATGTTGGCATGCTTGTATGTACATACCTACATACATACCTATGCACGTATTATAATGCTCTCATTTGCTAACTATTTACATTTATGCAAATGAAAATGTACAAACCCATGCAAATCATAAAAATATCAACCTTTATGTTTATCTAGGTAAACATGTAATGTATCTATGTAGTGCATATCTATTTACGATGGGATTTTAATAAATTTTGAAATACAAATACAAATTAGCAACTATATTTATATTCAAGTTTCTTGACACACAGCTTATCTTCGTTGGAATGGTATTTCTGATATACTCGGTTGTGTCCGTCCGTCCACCCTCTCGCACTCTAACTTTCGAAATTCGAACCGATCAACCTTTTTAATTTTCTTTTCCGATTTTATAAAGGGTCAGAACTGATCTAATTCGCTGGGGACCTTTTAGATCAAAATTTCACGGCGCCCGGTCAAAGATTATGACATTTTTAACAACAATGGTCACGTGGGGTGTCAAATTCATAGTATTTTCAAGGTCTGTCCATGCGATATTTTAATTTAACCTTCGATGTCCGTATGAGCTTGACGACGAGGTCGAAGGTCAAAAATGTAGAAATTTTAGTATTATTCTAAAGTTTTAGACTTTAGACTCTGTTACGTACTTTCACCCTTTCGTTATTTCCGTTTGATACGGTTTATTAGATTGAGCAAGTGAGTATAAGTACATTTCACTATTTTAACCTTGGAGTGAATTAAAGTATTTAAAAGCAAAGCATAAGGTTCACCTCTCAAAGAGTCATCTTAATAATCCAATTATAGAACCGCATGTCACCCATCAAATCTAAATCGAATATATCCCATAATATGTGATATGATATTAAATATGCATATAATTTTACCAACTTGCTACTGACAGTTTCGAGCTTTGCATAGTTTAAAAGCAAACAAATTAAGCTGCAGCCTGACAAGATTTTCCTAAAATTGCAATGTACGGCTTCATGCCAAACCAAAGTTCATTTCTAGTTTTCAGCCATTGCAACATAATATTAATGAGATCAAAATTTGCATTTGCACTGACATTGTGAGCAAAATATGGATACAGCTACTTGGCCGAATTTTAGTTTCTGGATTTCATGCATAACATTGGCCTATCTTGTACTCAGCTAATAACATCCTATTTTATGTATGCCTTCGTTATAAAATCAATTTCAAATATTGCGAACGTTGTAATGTAAATTAATCCGAGTACAAAATTGAGTATTACCGATATTTGGAAGCTGGAGATACAAATTATTCAATCAAATGAGTTATATGTCCACAGAAATTAGAGATTTAATTTGCGTCAAATAGATTAACCTAGTCCACACTGAAAATTGAGCGATGACAGCACATTACATAGTACGGGATAAAATAATCAATTATGATGAAACTCTTGTACATACCTCACTGACTTTATGCAAATAAGCAGACGTCATAAACTGCACGACATAGTTTATACATTCTGAAATAAAATATCAATGTTCGAAAGCCCTGTGCATGCAGTGCAATTGTTGTTGTTAATCCTTTATTCACGTGTCAACAGAGATCAATTCATTACAAATTGGTTTACACACCATGACACAAGTAGCATATATTTTTTATAAGCATCTAAAACTAATCTAATTAATTAAGTAGGGCAACTAAATAATTCATGAAAATCATATATATATCATTCATTTGTCCTTTGATTAATTATAAAGTCGCGACATAAAATAACAAATTGGGTGTAAGATACATTAAAATCCCATGATCGTGGCAGCGTATTCCATAATTTCTTAGCTCTATAGGCAATATTATTAAGAGCCAATGTCGTGCGAACCCTGGGCACTACAAGAAGTGGCCAAGAACGCTGACCTGAAGTTGAGCTTTGCAGATGCTTGAGGTTGCAGAAAGCATACTTAAATAGATACATATCTCGCCTCTCCTGCACCGTCAAAAGGTCACATTTGGTTAGTAACTCGTTGTAATTTAGGGCACTATAAACATTTTTGAATTTACAACGCTTATTCGACCTCCTTAATTTTTTTGTATAGCTAGGGAGAAAGTAACTTGTTAAGAGAGAGTATACCTTTTTCTGGATAGCGTCAAATTGCAGATTAGTTTTCACGCCCCATATATTGATACCATAATCAATTATGGAATGAATATAACACGATATAAATATACTAAGTAATTTATCAGTTAGATATCTCTTAACACTGAAAATACAGCCAAGATTGCTTGAGACCCGATTTAGTACAGATTGGTAATGAACATTAAACCCAAGAACTGAATCAATATGCACTCCTAAATATTTGAAGCATGTCACTTGTTCAATCTCCTGCCCCCCATTCAGGATTAAGGGGAGATTACAATATTTTGGAGGGAGGGGGTCTTTACACTTATGGAATATTTGGTATTTTGTCTTATCGAAATTAATTTTCATGTTGTTATCATCATACCATTTTATGATACTATCAATCTGAGCTAATAGCTTACATATCATATCATCTAGATTATCTCCAGCTAAGTACACACAAAGATCATCTGCATATAAAATGAACGATAAATAGATAATTTTGGCGATGTCGTCCTGATAAGCACTATATAATAATGGCATAACCGGGCCACCCTGTATAATACCGGTTGAGTTCACAAAGTACTCATCAGAACCCTTAAATTTAAATAAAGTATTAGTCATATAATTATATATCGTTTTTACATATCGAGGGTGTAATTGGTATTGCTCCATGAGCTTATTAATAAGTAGTGATCGATCTAAACTATTAAATGCGGACCGTGCGTCAAAGTAAATAGCGATAACCTTACCATTGGGCTTATCTAAGGCATCATAAATATAGTTAGTGAACTCAATTAAGGCAGTGTCACAAGATCTGTTTGTCCTGAACCCATGCTGATTATTACAGAGTTTCGATTCAATTCTGGTACGCAGTCTTTGGTATAGTACACGCTCAAACAATTTACAATACAAATTTAAACAACTTATTGGTCTGTAACTAGATGGGCATGTTCTTTTACCCTTACGTTTATAGATTGGGGTGATACAAGTTGTTTTGAACACCTGGGGTATAGAACAGAACTGAAGAATCATAGTAAACAATATCGCTAATTGAAATGATACAACATTACTACACCTCTTAAATATAGCGAGAGGTACATACAATTCTGAGAAACTGTCTTTTTTTGTATTAATTAGGGCTTTGGTAATTTCTGAAGGGGAAACTGGTGGTATTACATCATCGGGATTATCATTTAGGTATTCAGTTTCATAGTTTACAATCTTATTCTGTAATTGATAATTAGTTTCTCCTTTGAAAAGTCAGGCTTAATCTTAGGATTAATTGTTTCGCGTCACAATGGGATAACGCTCATGCTGGATGAGGTTGCAGTCGATTTTTTTCATTTTTATGTATTGTTGGCAAATAAAGGTTATCGAGTACTATTCAGGCAACTTAAACTAATATGCTTTAGGTCCGATTGAAACGTGTCGACTGGATAAAACTCACACAGCATGTTGTCTCCAAATTCTATTAAGTTGACTTTTGTTGCTGATTCTGACAGTATAGATGCACAAGTCTAATAATAATCCATCGAAGTGTAAAATCTACAATCAGTGCTCGAATTAGTATAAAAATTGTCATAAAAAACTGTCAAACCTCCTTCCCACAGATACGTACGTTGTTATTAGAAGTATAAAAAATTAAGCTGGGATCAGAGTCAGACTAAAATTGGGAGTCAGTGAGTTGCAATATGAAAAGGGAGATTTGTCGCGACTTCTGTTCTTATGGATTTAAAATGGAATAAAATAAATCTGAGCCTGTGGAAATGGGGTCAAAATGAATGAAACTATGTCGAAACTCTAGCTGAAATTTAAGATGTAGTGAAACCATGTAAAATACCATCTTTTCAGGTATTTTTACAACTGAAAACGTAAGTCATTTTACTTACGCTGCATGTAAATAAGTGCTTGGTGGTGCTGCGGTTATAACGCCCACCAACCAGGCACTTTAATTTTAATTAATTCATAAAATAATCTCATTGCATGTGGTTCAATAGTACGAAAGATATCAAATATGATAGGAATTTAGAAAATCCCATTCCCACTATTGTAGCTTCACAGAGCTTTTACAGGGGAAAATTAGCCGTTTCTTTAAAAAAGTGATTTGTGGGATATTTCTGTCTCATGAAATGATTTCTGTCCTTCGAGATAAAACGAGCGTTCATCTCACAATACTGTATCGTACATACGAGTGAATGTCATGGTGGCAGAGGGAGGAGGAGGAGGAGGAGGTGTATGCACATGCACTTTTCCTGAATTGACTCACCTTAACTGGGAGACCCACAACAGGGCAGAATATTTATTTGTATTATGTTCCTCAGCGTGGTGTAAACTGCAGCTCGCAGTCAGACGAGAACTTTTTATTGCCGTGCTGGGTTTATCTACTCATTGTCAATTGTTAGCGTTGTGTCTTCATTTCACTCCTGGCACAGTGACAGTTATTAACAGGCTGCAAGTGTGGTAGCATCCTGGCCAGTTGTGAAAGGTGTACAGTATAACTTGCCGTCTTGTTAGTATAAATATCTATTTACATACAACACAATACAACGGGAGCCACTTTTGGCCCAATTGGGATGAGAATTGTGCAAGCATTTCAAAAGTGATCATTTGTGAGAGTACTTGAATGTATTGTTGCAATCAATCTTTCAACTAATTTATTGTCTACAATCTTCAGCAATATTAGATTGTACACTAATTTCTTATTATTCTGCTATGTCAACTTTCAGTGTATATATTAAAATTTGATTCGGCTTTAAATAAATCCAATGAATGTGCAACTCTTCTTCTGGTAATAAATATTGGCATAAACAAGTACAATTTTGCGTTAGATTAGTTGCAGGTGTAATTAGAATTAGCGAGAGCAAATATTTGCCTTTTTAATGAAGTTTATTGAACACAGTTTTAAAATAGAATGCTACCAAGTCAGTCAATCCAGCTTAGGCTTGAGGTCCTCCTGATTTACATTGTTACCTATATCGTTACATCCATTACCACAATAAAGCTAGGAAGCTTGCCTTGAATTATCTGCATACCATATTTTAAGTTTATGCACTTCCACAGAAAGCCCTTAACGCATGTATTGCATCTTTATTATTCTTTAATGTCGAATTCATGGACAACAACGCATGTCAGCTTATACCTTTTCCATACAGAGTTCGATTATCTAAGCCTTGCGTCATATTCAAATTAGTTGAGGACATTTCTCAACCATTGAAAGGACTCTGTTGGGAAATTTCTATTAAAGGAACTCTTTGAAGATCACATACGCATAAGAAAAAAGTTAGAATACAGTTACGGTCATGAAAATGAGTAGATTGAGCTACGCATGTATTTTCGTGCGTATGAATCGCCTAAGAGTATCATAAAGAGAGGTATCCAATTGCATAAATGAAATACTGCCTCTTTACACCGATTTTGACAGATTCTTAATTAATATTTCTTAATTTCATTAAACATCCCTGCTAACTACTAATCCCCATTTTTTGCTTGCTTTCTTGTTGACAGCCGGTTTCCATCCAACAAAGAGAGGAACCCAGTTTAGAATAACCCAGGAATTTATTTTTCGTAGCAAACACATACTTTGAACTTTCGGTGAAAGGAATTTAATCGTTCCCTAACATGAGGCTTGCTTATCCCCTCGAGCACCTCTTCCATACTCTGTTCTTGGGTATGCTTTCTTGTTGAAAGGATTGCTCAGAAATCTCAAATGAAAAGAAATCTGGTCTGTCCGGATCTCTTTTAATTCATCGGGTCAAACATAAGGACCATTTTTCATCTGCGAAATACGTAAATGAAATGGAAGCGTAGTTTTGAAAGGGCTCGAATAATCCTCTCCATGAATTTTATTCACATTAAAATTTCAACACTGTAAGGTATATACACATACATACATATGTGCTCCAATAGAAAGCATGGGACCATAAAGACTCATTTAATCCTTGTTCCACATGTTAAAATATGAATTTCTTCTGCCAGATGCTATCATTAAAATTTACTTTCACATGATTTTAAATTATTTAATACATAACATAATGAGAGCAGCTAATATTAACCTAAATACATCTTTGAACTTGATGTGAGTAAAGAAATACATTTCGTTAGATCATAAATGCAAAAACAGAAAGAACGAGGTTAACCATTTATGCTTTCAATTATATCGAAAAGTTTAAAATTCGCTGAAATTATTAGCGGATAATTTTAGAGCCATTCTAAAAAAATATCACAACTATACAATGTAGACAAGTTGTGGCGTCCTTTTGTGGTGGACTAGAAAACCGAATTTAGGTATTTGTCAATTTAAGCCTTTCTCAGGTTTTAGTGTGCGTTCGTTGTGCATATGTATATGCATAATATGCATATGCACATTATGTACATGTGACACTTGGATATGTGCAGCAGTGCAGTATTGTTGATAGGATTAATAAGTAGATTATTTTGTGGCGAGGTGAGAAAAACCTCATTATTCATCTTAAAGCCTATTTATCATCTCCCCTTTGTTCCGAGCTCTTGTGAGTACTTATTATTTATTCGAAAGCTAGACAAATAATGATGCTTATTTTCCTATAAAAATATAATTCTGTTATTTGAAGGCTGGATCTTATTTCCATTTTATATATAAATACTTCAATAAATAAATATATCAACTCTACTGATCTAGTTTCCAAGAATTATTGAGCTAGAAATAGAAAGCTTAATTCCCACACATACTCGTACATGTATATGTGAACGTGATATATGCATGCATGTAAACCTTCAAATATTCATTAAATGCACTTAAGACACAAAATCTATAAAAATGTTGCGAGAATACGTGGTGAAATATCCTTAAAAGTTTCGAACAATTTCTGCAAATTTCTGAACAAAAATGCTATGAACATATATACAAAGTACAAAAATATCTATTTACGTACATGTCAATGGCGTTGGAGTGTTTGGTTGGTGGTAAAGTTGCGGTGTTTGTGTTCTCTCGAATAAAAGTATTTTGAAAGCAAAGTTGAATTTTGAATCCCTGCACGTCAACGTGTAAAAGATATTAGGAGCTCAGCAGGACGTTAGAGACTTGATAAAATATTATGACTAATCACTTTCTCAGATGGCTCGTTCCCTCTTGTGCTCATTTCATAAAAATTCAATTCATATTCTATTATCATTCACGTCTTGGATGAAGTTCTTCTTGCTACTTTTGCCATTGCATAGTTATCTCAATTGCCCATCTCTCTTTTTCACGTGGAGAAAGAACAAATTGTTGGTTCAAGTGTTGGACACAAAAGCACAAAACGAGAAAAAACTGCGTTTAGGCAAACAATTCAAATTTCTCGCAAACAAATGGACAAACACCCTTTTCTGGCGTTAACAACACCTCAAATGTCTTGGCCATGAGTCTGCTGAATCTTTTTTTTTTAAATCTCTCTCTCAGCATCAGATCAAAACTGTCTGAGCCACTTTCATGCCTCACAACGGCAAATGTTTTATTTGACTTTGCTCGCCCAGTTTAGAGTTTAACCGTGGAGTGAGAGAACATTAACTTTTATTTTATTGTTATGTTACGATTACGAGAACGCATGTTTACTTTGTTCAAAATCCCGTATGCGATTCGCAGGTGGGACTTCGTCTTATTACAATAAGAACGTATTTGTGCTTTATTACCCAAATTGCAGTTTTAATAATTATTATTGCACTCGCAGGTTTCATGATAATGATGGTGGTGGGGAATTTTGTATGGCTATCATGCTTTAGTTCATCCAGCACCATGTAATCACAGCCCTTTTTTTAGCAATAGGCATTGGACATTTCCCTCGATCAGGGTTTCACCAAATGATGAGTTTTGATGGAACTATCGATTAGATGGTAAGTTTTGAAGAGGAGGTTGTTTGTTTGAAGAGACTGTCATCAAAGGAAAATTATTCTCGGAATGTGACCAATTAGACAGAAAAGAGATTGAAAAGAAAGCACGACTTTTTTTAATTATATGGAGATCATGCTATGCACATTTATGTGCACATTTGCGGCGATGAGTTTCAGATCGACAATGGTCTCTTGGTCTAAACGGAGTTGAGAAGTCATCGTTAGCAGATTGAAAACGATGCAATCTAATAATAACTTTTAGGCAAAAAGGCATTGTGACACACTTGCTAAAAGTTTTAATCAGTGTCTCGTAATAAGATCGCAGATTACATATGTATATTTTAGTCTTAATTAAATTGAATTTCACAATACATCAGAGTCGTTGAAAGTAAATAATCCGAGAGAGATATGTATTGTGAACTGTGACTCAACTGTGGCCATCAAATCCACTCATTTCCATGATAATTTTAAAAGCTTACTTTACTCGAATAATCCAACTAGGGCTCGATATTTTCATTACTTGGGCTTATATAAGAAATAAATTTGTCCTAAAACTGTGCGCTAGGGCTGAGACTTTGAATCGCACCCACACTTTCATCGCGACTTCAACGTTATTGTATCAACATATTAAGTGGCAAAAAAGAGGATTTCAATTCGTTTTGGTAATATCCATAACCCAAAAGCCGCATAAAATCAGGCCAATTTCCACTTGAAAGGGTGGGCTACCCTGGTACTTGATAAAAGGGGATGAAAATCTAGTATTTATCTATTTTGTGCTACACCCTCCTCTCATCATGGAGCACAGCAAAAATCGACAGTAAAAAAATCTCCGTTTACCATCGAGTTCATGACTTTTTTCCAAAGTTTCCCATCCTCGGTTATGTTCAGTGTGTTCGCTATTTCCCAGTCCACTTACTTTATTATACGAAACTCGCGAACCAAAGAACAACTACCCCTTTCTTTTTTAACCTTATAAGCAATGCACATGTCCATATCTAACCTAGAGGACGGAACAGATACACAAAGTGCACATAGCTTCAGAGAGGACAACCAAGTCATTGATTGCGCCGTTAATGCCGATTCTGATATTATCCAGACGAAATTGAGCCCTTCACATGTTTTCGTCCCCTTACACCTATTCCCCAGTGATCTGACAGGAGAGTAGCGTGGCAGTCCCCAGTCTGGGAGGTTGGGAAGGGTCATATAATAAGCAAGAAAATGCTGCAATCGTAATCAGCAGAAGCAGAAGGATTGATACAAAGCTCGTCTCACATTTATTCCTCTTCATTCCCCTTCTTCTGCATCCATGTGGTGGGTTAGGTTAGGGTTCGTATGTATTCTTACTGCGTGTGAGGGAAACGGAAGAAGATGAATGTTGACTGAGTCAATTGGTTTGACTATATTCTGGTCTTTTATTGTACCAGTTAAGAGTTGACAATATTTTATGTTATTCTAATCCTCATAAATCACATAGTGGCGAAACTGACGAACTCGGTGGGGTATAAAGTTCACAAGTTTCGGTGGGAATTTTGAATTTTTTGCAAAAAACTGCAAATATCATCTGGCATTGTTTATGTTTTTAGTGGTTTCCAGTGGGAAGAGTATGTGTGGTGGTGGCTTCCCACCACGCATACTCAAATTACGCATATGACAAATTGAGACGAATCAGGAAAAAATGCAATTTTTTGAGCTTCTCAATCTTATACCGAGATTAAATGTGCACTCAAAAATGTGAAATTTGTTGAATTATAACTATTGATAGTTGGGCAACAAGGGAGCAGGCCCTTTAAGGAATTGATATGCTACTTTTATTTATATTAAATGACGAACTCGAGAGGAAACAAAATTTTGATGGAAATTGATATTCGGCATTTAATATAAATAAAAGTAGCATATCAATTCCTTAAAGGGCCTGCTCCCTTGTTGCCCAACTATCAATAGTTATAATTCAACAAATTTCACATTTTTGAGTGCACATTTAATCTCAGTATAAGATTGAGAAGCTCAAAAATCTGTGCAAAAAATTATGCATGTTGTAAACATACGGAGAAATATTGAGCGAGAGACTGTATTGGCTGATAGAGCGGCCAGAGCAAACTATCACGCCCCGTTAAAGTGATCTGCTGCCTCTGGATTTTTGACATAAAACAGTCCCCGTAGTGTTGTGCCGTAGTGTCAGAGAGCCGTTTTCATAATAATACAGCACATATCCACAGGAGAATCAGGGAATCACTCGTTTCGAATTATCATGTTGCCTTTTCGTATGACTCGTTACATTATGTATTGTGGCCCATGTGTGAGTGAGGGAGTGGGGGCAACGATTATTATTATAGAGGATGTGACACACAAGTGAAAAGATAACAAATATTGGAGTTAGTGATTGCAGTATATTTGGGGTGAAGCATCTCGAGCGAGAAACAAATATATCATTGTTCGCGTTGCATTTATTTGGCCTGGTCTTTTGCTGTTATATTTCATGATCTGATTTTATTGGACTTGGGAAAGATAGTAACTTTGTCACATAATATGTTTGCTGATATCAGTACATTTGGCAGTTGTACATATTTAGATGAGTTTTTGTAGGGTTGGTTGAGTTGAGATGTATTTAAAGATATTCCATTGGGTTCATCATCTGATTTATAAATCCATCCATTCCGTAGAGTATTCCCAGATTCATTTCTGTCTTTGTGCATTAAATCATTATTGTTTGTCATATTCTTCTAATCCCATTAATTACTTCATAGAGCATATATCGCTACCAGGAAGGGCGATTTTGTGGAAAATAAATAAATGAGTGATCGGAAATCCTGCAATTGTCAAAATCATTTCAATTTCATATATTTATTAAAGGATAGTGGTGCCTTTCAGCGGTTGATTAGTTGTCATTTTCACGCATTTCCAACGTATCTGGCTCAATGTTATCCGACATTTGCTTTATTCATTTAAAAATGTCTTGGAGCAGTAATTTCATTATTACAGCTGCATTTCATTATTACGGAAATCAAAATTATATTTTGCACCGTCATTCTGCATCGATCTGTCGATATCACAAGATTTAAGATGAGATTGGACCAGCAAAGATTCCTGTGGAGAGTGCATTAAAGCACGTCATCCCAAACACTTGCTCTGTTGAAACAAGTTTCCAATTGCAGGACACAAATGACCCTCTTCTATTCCAGAAAAGTCAATGTCAATAAAGGTGTTGCTGCAACCAAGGTTGAAGAAATCGAAGCAATCAGAAGGAAATGCCGAACACCAATAGTATGCATGTACTGAATCGACTCGTGGTGAGTATACCCGTCGGACCTAGAGGAACATCGGATGCCTATGCGATGGAGAAAAGAAGGAAACAATTGAGTCTGACAGATAAATAGTTTTCTTCAACTGTTACAACAAAGATAAGAAGAAGAAGACGAGAAAACAACGGGGACCTAATGGATTCTGTACAGGAGGGATTCGCTCAATAATGCATCACACTCGTACAATGCAGAAAAATGCACTAAATTCTTCACATTCGGCTACAATTCAACCAATTATTTTGATATCGATCTACACACTCAAGAAGTGGATGATGCCCTTCAGGACGACTGTCAAATAAGACATATTATTATAACGTATATTAACCACGCCAAACATAATATTGGCTGTTTAAATAAACCAAAAAGTAAATTCAACAGAGTGCGTACCGAAAGCAGATAACACCCTCAAAGACTAATCAATCAGCAGCTATACATGGTCCATATATATACGATAAGAACATGCATAGTCAATGCACTGTTTCTCTTTAAATAAAGCTTTGCTTGCAGATATAATTGGAAATTGGAAAATTGAAGGGACGTTAGTCATCACTGAGCAGAATACTTGAATGAGTGCATGCAAACAGAAAGTCAAAATCATGACGTGAATTACTGTGGCACAGCTTGTGAAGAAATGAAATGTAGACGCTTACACCAGGGATGTCTACTTTTTGATAGTTATTTGGTATTACTGAGGACTAGGAACGACGGTATCGTTTGGTAAAGGAGAAATGTCAAGAAATCACAAAAAGTAAATGCGACAAGGGGAAATGTGACGGGGGAAAGAAGTGTGTTTACAAATTTACTTAAAATCAGACAAAACCACTCAATTCAATACATGAAGTTATACATATATACGGGTACATCATTATACGATGCAACGAGAGAACGTATACATATGCATATAGTTCGTCACATGTGTAACCTTTCATTATACTGTCAGTGTCGAGTCGAGTGTTGATATCAAAAATTGGAGAGGGGAAGCTAAGTGCACCTGCGAAACTTTGAGAAACATAATGCTGGAGGAAGATAAAGTCGATCGGAATATACAGCACTTTCTCTTTATGCCTTCGTCAACAACGCAATTGAACAATAGGAGATGAGCACCAGCGGTACCTGCGATACAGTAAATATATATAATAAATAATATCGTATGTGTATCAATTCCATGCCTTCACCCGATTCCGAATACGTCGGATATGAAGCTAATCAAAATAGAACTATTGAGAATGCACTTATCTTAACCTGAGTTAGTCGTCGGCACAAGTTTTCCTGAATCTTGACCACAAAGTATCTCGGTCAAATTCGACAGGAAAAAATAGAACTTTTTAGACCACATATTCAATTCAAACTTGCATCTATAAAAAAAACCTGCGATGATTCACGGTGGGGGTTGAACACACCTGTTCCATGACAAAGAACACGGATGTCATATGGCTTTGGGGTGGATATGTCATGTCACCCAGCATTTTATTTTACTTTCACATCACAAGGTTCAATTTATAACAATTCAAAGGGGAGGAAAATGAGATTTTAGCGTTTCCGAGCAGAAACTAATTCACACGTAAAATGGAAATTGGCTTCATAGGCATAGCTCATTCTGAAAAAAGCATCAATCTGGCTATCAAATATAGCCTGGGGTGGGTTTATAATAATTTCCATTTGTCCAATGAATATGCATTAATATGTATGCTTGCTCAAATTGTTAATTAATTTGCAATTATAGAAATTTCTTTAGTGTTATTTTGAAGCCGAAATTGTAACTTGATTGAATTGCTGGAAAATTACTGGAATAAATATTGTACAAAGGCTGAATTAAAATGCA
The DNA here is from genome assembly GCF_002217175.1 of Folsomia candida. Classification (NCBI taxonomy): domain Eukaryota; kingdom Metazoa; phylum Arthropoda; class Collembola; order Entomobryomorpha; family Isotomidae; genus Folsomia; species Folsomia candida. The sequence goes on along the minus strand of NW_019091193.1, from coordinate 18,662,257 downwards.
TGCATGCATATGATTCATATACCCGTCGTTGTTATGTATTTCGTTATTCCTGTTCGTGACATTGTCGGCGTTGAAAGTGTTGCTTAAAGCTTACGACCTCACACTTACGACCCAGCCCATATTTCAGTATTATTTATGAGACTATTTAGGAAGTGAGGTGAAAGTTTGATTGAATGACAATGCAAGGGCAAGGGTCGCAAGCTGCGAGTTTGGTGCTCGTTTGATGGGTTGGATAAATGTGAAGGAATAAAGAGGACGACGCTTTATAGTTCAGTTAAACCCACCTGTATCAATTCGCCTTGTAACCATTCTCGGAATATAAATACATTGATTTCTTCGGAGAATATCGATAATTTGAACCTCTCTTTCCCTATACAAGTCATCTAATTACAAGTATTTCCTTTCTTTTTCATTTTTCACGCTTAAAATTTATGCGATTACTTTATTTTAATGAAAATTCGTTCACTGGCTCAGGCTCATCCTTTAACAACCCACCCTTCTGAAAGAAGCGACCTAAGCGTATGTTACACCAATGCGTAAGAAGAGCCAAGTTGGAAGAAAGCTTAGTCAAGGAAAAGTGTATCTGCCAATGACTAAACAAGACTAATCCTAAACAATAAGCTAATGAGTCATAACGCGATAATGCAGGGGGAAGGAAATGGGAAATCCACCCCCTCTCTCACAATCAGGAGACCAGACCTTGTCGGTCGTTTCCACGACGTGAAGCCACAATTGCATTAAGACCACTGGAGGCAGTAGAACCCCACCATGAAATTCCCACTAAAACAAAGTGGATACGAATGACAAAAATATAGTAATGAAACAGGAGAATAGGGAGGGCATGGGTGAAAATGATTTTGTGAGATGGATGAAGTTTATTTAATTTGGACAATATCCTGCTTCAGTTGGCTACACGTTCAATTTCTTCAAAACAGCATTAAAAAGACTGGAATAACTGCTTTGAATTTAATTGATTGAATTTAATGGTTTGGAGAACTCAAAACCGTGTTTTTTTAATAAGATAAAACATGACGTTACTTTCTTGAACTGTCCAAATCTGTAAGTGGATTATTAGGGATATGCTTTGTCTCGGAGGAGATTATGGTCCCCCAGATGAAGGGGTCACAGCCGGTGGTCATGTCAGTTGTGGATTTATGTGGCTTCCTTCTTCATGCCTACGATACTCCCGATGCGAATTCGACTAGAGGGACATTATTATGTGAATGACATCACGCGATAGGATTGCTTTACAGAAACAGAGATTCTTGCGATCGAGATAATAATGCGAATACGCGTTGACCCCCTAGATTATATGTGACAGATAGGGAGCCAATAAAGGACGGGCCATTCCGTTATCTAATGACAACAAATATCCTCACAAAAGCCATGATTTTGTGTGCATCTTGTGAATCATGTAATTGTGATCTAAAAATAATCAATTATTATACCTAGTCTAAACTTAAAAAGTGATAGTAGAGTAGATGACTATATTAGGTTAGTTTTAAGGAATTTCAAATTTCTTTTTATTCCATTGAAAAGCCAGTTAAATTTCACGTAGAAAACATGTATCAGACTTGAAAATATATTCCTCCTATGACCATGAAAAATTGGTTACCAGAGGAGAAGCCTCTATCAAAAACACGCACGAAATTTATTGAAAAAGTGTATCATTCCCGGGTCAGAAATTTTTTTGTGACCCTGACACTTCGATGGGGCTCAGAACAGACCTTTTCCTCAATTTTAATCATGATTTGGTGGTGAAATCAATTTCGGTTCGAAAATACCAAGGACAAACTTAAATCGGAAATGAAGTCAGAAATAGATTTCGTCAGCCAGGTTTTCACGAATTTCGCTGCATTTTTGCTGTGGGGCCCTTCACAAAGGTCGGTGGCTTTCCACCCAATATGGACTGGTCGAGGGTGTGTTCCATCTTCATTATGACGTCAATCAAATATTTTTTAAAACTATCTCCTCTCCATAATCGAGGAAATTGGGCGGTTTTTGCCCAATTCCGCCGATTCCCGCCAAAACAATGAATGCAGCCCGATAAGATAACATTCGACCTCCTTTTCGTAATCAACTAACCCTAAGAATATTCAGAATAAATTCTGCTTCTTTTTTTGTGGAAATATGGTTCCGTCTTAAATAAATTCCCATCGGTAAATGGAAAATTTTGTTTGCTTTTTTTACCGTACCGCTGGGAGAGGGAGGTCGATTTATTGACCTTAGCTTATGTCTAGGAAATCTGTAGCGCGTGATGCTTTCTACTATAAAAGGCCTCCATCTTAGGATCATTTTTCCGTGCTCATCTCATTTCTAAAGTTGAAAGGTCATTTGTATGGCCAAAGTCTTCGGCGTCAGACAGAGATTTTATGCTATTCTGGCGTTCAAAGCTTCGGACATCACTGTACTCCTCCTTGACCTTGGACAACCGGAACTTTTATGTCATAAATAGTCACAGTCCCTAGGGTTAATTTAATGGGTTGGGCAACCAGATCGTAGTTGTCCTTGAATTTCTACCCTATATCTAACATTGTGAATTTTTTGTCTCGCGTAAAAAGTGAAAACTTATTGTCGCGCGCGTGTGGTAAAGCTCCTCTAGCTTTTGACCTAGTGAAGTCAGGCAAATGAGGTTAACAACAATGATAGCCACTGAATGCAGGTACAAACTGCAACTTACATTTTAATTTTATGTTGACCGGGTCAAATACTACGCTCTACTATCACTTCTTATGGTTAGACTAAGTATTTGTAGTCGATGATTACTTATAATCGACCACGCATTACGGATCAATGGACAGGTTCGTTCATTCATATAAATATGCAATATTAGTTAAAAGGGGTTCGTCGTCGTTGAAAGGAAATCCTGCCATTGAATTTCCGGTTACATGCAAAAGCTAACTTCACGTATACGTGTAATTAATAAAAAAAAACCTTCCCCCATCACCACTTGCGGAAATGACGGAAATGGGTAACAACTGTGACCATACATAGTACAATAATTTTAAGGAAAGTACAGCGTCCGTCTGTACACTTATAGAAATGTAAGGTCTGCCAGAGTCTAGAAAATTCTTTAGCAAGTTAAAAAAAACCTACATCATCTTAATCATCTAAAATCGGACTGCATTTTGGTTTTATTTTGTGGACAAAAAAATAAACATGCATCATTTTAAATGGTACATTTTCAGTCAAATTTGTATTTAATTTGTATTTAATTTGTATTTAAATTTGTATTTAAATAAATTTAAGGATATACAGAGGCTGCGTCCATGTCGAGTGAGAGTCTCAAAACATCGTCCTCATTTAGCCCAAGGACTGGCGGGCATGCGGACATCAAAAACGGAGCAATTTCCTTTGTCATTCCAACAGTCCAAGCACTCATGCAGTTTTATTTAGTTTAGTTAGGAGACCGTAGTGTTTCTAGTATTTAAACGCCACGTTAATGTAAACAATGTTTGGAGAAAGGTCGTTTGAACTGGTAAAAGATGTAGAACGTCAAATGACTGGTTGTGTTACTGGTGTTCCAACATATGATGTACGCTGCATGGGTATTTTAGTGTTTTAAATATATACTTTGTGTAGAGTTTATTATTATTTTTGATTGTGTTAAATTAGGAGAACGGGGTCCGTCAAGTATTGGACGAGATGCAGTTGCTATTTGATCAAAACCAGAAAGATTATAATCGAATCGGACAGAAAGTAAATCAGAACGATGTGTGAGTAGAGTAGTGAAAAAGTATAGAAGGATTTATCAACTGCAAAAGAAGATAACCACTGATTTTTAAAAATTGTTTACTTGCTGATTAGGACTGAAAATCTGGACGTTACGATGAACTCTAGCACCTCGACCGGAGCGCAAGGTGAGGCAGCCGGTGTCTACTTGCGCCATACTGCTCTTGAGAGGAATAAAGACTGTCTACTCGCCTATATGTAAGCAGCATTTCAATAAAAGATCCCTTTCTCTCTCTTGATGTAATGTAGGTATCCCAATTTAATTCGCATTTAATCGCATAATTTGACCAGCTTGCTGGATTTTAAATTTCAGGTCAACCCGATTGGAAAGAATTAGAGATTTGAGATGGATTAAGGGCAGTGTTTTACCCGAAGCTGATCAAAATAATATGACAGAACAAGAACTGCAGTACTTTACGGATTACAACAAAATTTTGGCCAATTATATGCGTGATATCGGAGTAGACGGAGATTTTGACGGCTTGGATTTAACCGAACATATGGAACCTCCTAAATCTCATATGGTTTATGTAAGCTAAAAGCTTTACGATATAGTTACATATTAGTTTATGACCTGTGAGAAGATGTGTACATTTCTGACCAGGTAATAAACTTTATAATTTTGCAGTTCAAGGTCCTCAAGGAGTACGGAGAATTTGAGCCCGAGGATGGAAAGATAATTGTTTTAAGAAAAAATTGTGTCCACCATTTACCAAAATATCAATGTGAAACTTTAATTAGACAAGGTGTAATAGAAATTCTAACAGAGTAGATAAGTTTAGCCTATAGGTATGTATCTTAGATATATGTAACTGCTCATGTACCAAACGTACATTTTTAACCTGTCCAAGATAATTTTCATATCATGAATCCGATTCATTATTTCACGTTTTTTAATGCCGTAAAGTGTCAGAATCGTATTTAATGCATTCAGTAAGCTAGAATACAACAATTTTATTTAAAAAATTAAACTTTAAAAATTATAATGACTCGCATCTTTAAAATCACAATTCAGCAGATTTCTGGTCATAGGAACTCTTGATTGTAATTTCTTAGATTCCTTGAAACTGAAATATATATATTATGTGCATTATGTTCTATTTTCTTGTTTCCCTGCTGCAAGTCTTAACTGATGACACGAGGTCATTGATTCCGAGATTGTTAAAGTCTGCCACTGGATGCCTGACTTTTACGCATGGCCCTCGACAATAAACGTGCTCACATACTTCGATACAGTGGCCTTCGACGTTTACTGATGAGAAGTGATCATTTTGTTGTCCGTTGAGATTGGCGCATTGGTCACTGAGAATATACGTAGATCTTAGACCTACATATGCATAATGGATTGAAATAAATAAATAATTAAACAAATCCTTGTATTAGATTCTAATTGAAAATAGAAATTGAATATTAAGTCACAACAGACCTTTGAAATCTTTGTCACTGTAGAATACAACATGAACTTCAGGAAGAGGGTCGGCCCTACTGCACCTTCCTCCTACCATCACAAGTAATAGCACTAAAATAACTTTATTTTGCATTTTTTTCTTGTTGAGTTTGAGAAGGGCCGACAAATTACTGATTCCTATAAATTACTGAAAGGCGCAAACTTTGTGAGTGGTCTGTTGATTTTTCAAGACCAATGCTGATCTACAGCCTTTGTAAAAAGTATACAAAAAAATCATACAAATTAGGAACGTCATGCAATAAATAGGGAAAGTATGCTTCTTTTATACTGGAAGGAAGATGGACATGAAAGAAGGCCGACCAAATTAAACCACGATAAGCACTGACCGACAATTGATGGCAATAACTTAACGACATCGTAGCGTGTGTACCATGGGTGTTGATAGTTGTGGTTTCCTAGTATTAGCTTAAAAATTCATTAGCAGTCGGAACGGGTCAATTATGAATTAGTCTGTGCCATATCCCAACTCGATTACAGACCACCGGCCGGGTAATAGATAATTGGTAGCAATAACTCATGGAGTTCCGAAAAAGTTGAGATGGGATGCTGATACATAATAAGCTGATCACATGCATCAAAATATGCAACACTTCCTTAGATAAAATTTCAAAACGATTCAGTTTATTTACTGGCATTTCTCAAGATTCACAAGATTTAAGTGAGGACACAATGTCGTTCAAACCAAGTCTTGAAAGATCCGAAGTATAGTAATGGATTTCTTGACATCGTCCTCGACACATGGAATGTTCACAGAGGACCACACATCCCCCTTCCACATCCACAGAAGAAACGTCATCATTCATGGCACCAATAAGATTGGTACACGCTTGGGATTGCCTAAGAACAGTTTTGAACCCTGCCAAATAAAACATGGTACCCTCATGATTTTTTTTCTGTGCGAAGACGCATTTCAAATTGCAAAAGTATTTTAGAAAGGTATGTAGACGCGGACACGAGATATTATTATCACTGCTAACCACGTGCATTTTTATCTTTTTTTTTACGTAAATTACCTTTAAAGTTTGTATCACTATAAAGACTGACTGAGCTGTAGGGATTTACAGAGTTTATGTCAGAATTGCTGGACAATATTGCGATGGGGTTTGCATTTACGCCATCGTTAGAAAAGTTAATTAGGAGTACTAGCACTATTATTATCACATTCCAGTGTTTCACCAGCTTATTTGTATTGCAAGTGACGGAGAGGTTGGTTCGATTTCTTATGTAATGAGATGTTTGGAACATTGCTACTGTTTGCATGCTGATAACTATACAAGTTGTAAGTAATGCTGTATTGAGATACATAAAATAAATTGTCTGTCACTGTATGGCACTACTATACCGTTGGTACTATGATTGCCATCAATGTTGAAATTGCAATAGTTTTTATACTCTATCAATCATGTACAGTTCCGTCAATTCGATTTGAGCTCATGTCATAGTTTCGTCTCTAGGAAAATCTCATTAGTCCAATTAACAAGTTTCGCCTTAAAATGTCATCAATTTTGTGTTTGGGAAATTATCAACTTTTCTTAGAGCAGCTCTTCTAATGAAAAAGTAATACGCATTGTATATTGGTAGTAACTCTTGTCTCATAAAAAATTTCTGACAAATCTGAAAAGTCGTCACTTATGGTTTAAAAACCACTGGCCAACCCACAAAATCAAAAGGATAGGTTTAAGCATGACTTTTATGGAAAGAAAAGGTAGTTTTGTGGCTAACCACGTAAAAAGCCGGCAAAAATTTGCCACATTTCGCATATTTCAATATATGCACGTATGCAATACCAATAAGAAACTGAATTTGTGTAATATGATTTCTACACTGTACGCAAGGTCTGGAAATTTTAGATAATAAAGTGCTTTGCTTCTTGGTTGTCAGTATTGCGTCCAACGTGGTCGTCATCGTCAGTTTTCATACGCAGCGTATTGTGGAGAGTACAAATGACCCATACAAGTTGCCAATCAGTCCAATCGGTAAATTGGCTTCGAAGAATTTGAATTCATAATTCTATTAAGCTTTAATTTTTAGGACATGACCCGGAAATCCAAACCGGAACTATATATATATATATTCAATGTATAGTATAAGCACACGGAGGACATTGCTTAGAAATGAGGAAAATATATTCATGTATTTATTGCTGCAAAATACAAAAGTCAGAAAAATTACTCGTTATACCAATCCAAAAATAACAAAGAAAATGACATGACCAGAATAAAGAATAGCACCCAAACTCTAAAATCTGCATTTTTCTGAATAGCTTGCCTAATCTGTTCATTTCCACCTTTTATATTTTCGGTTGCTCCTACAACCACACTGCCAATAGTATCAATTTCTTTCTCCTGCTGCAGCACCTTTTCAGTAAATATCTCTTGAAGTTGTGCGATTTGAACCACGTTACTTTGAATCTGATCCACTTCCTGGGCTAGACTATTCAGTTCATTTAATAAGGCAGCATTTTCCTCTTCGAGGAGTTGAAGCTCTTCTGGAGGTATATCACCGTCGTCAAGAAAGTAGTCTGGTATTGTGGGGGACTTGACCCCGTCAATTTCTTCAACAGTCTGTGATCCAAGAGAATTTTGCTTCTTTGAGCGATGATTACTTACGTGTAGTTCGCTCTCTTTGTGAGATGATCTATTAATAAATGAATCTGTTCCCTTATTTGCACTACCCAAAGAACTTAACCTGGACATGTTTTGGTAGTCTACTGTTCTTTTTACTCTAACAGCCCTCATTTCTGAAAATACTGTAGTTACTTGCTTCAAGTAGGCGGTTAACGACTCTGAAATGCTTTCCAAGTGTGTTCGAACATGCACATTGTTCTTGATGGTGTCTGTCATTTCTATTAAACTTTCATACTCTAAAATCTTCTTTTGACAGTTATGGATAATTTTTTGAACGTCATTGTCCAACAGGTCTCGATCCATATCACTCATGGTAGGAGTTCTAGGTTTCTTCCCACTTCCTGGAGGAACAGTGAATACTGAAGAAGAGTTACTACTGTGTGCCTGGGAAGCTGCAATATTCAAATACGCATTTCGATTGTCGTAAAGGTAGTCTCGTAAACTGGTGATGGTCGCTGAAAGTTCCCGAGCTTTGGAAAAGTTTTCGGATTTCTTCCCAGGGAATATTTTTGGCTTTACGGTTCTAGAACTGGAATTGGAAGAATTGCTTTTGTCCAGTGGGCTGATACATGACAATTCCTTATTGGTCTGCCGAAGTGTTTCCAAACATGACTTAAATATCGCAGTAATGTCCATCTCGCTTAACTGGTCACTCTATATGCAAACAATTTTATAAAATATATTTACCTAGATATATCACATTTAATGATACATAACCAATAAATAATATGCAACAATCATAGACTTCATACATTTTCGCCCCGTTTATAATAAACGTTTCTGGGATTCGATTCTCTTTTGACGCAAATAAACTCCTTGAACACAAGCCGGGTTAATCTAAATCGTCAAAGTTTAAAATTTTAATTTAAAATTGTGCAAATTCATGAGTATTTTTCGAAAATTAGAAAATACATCAAAATAAAATTAATTAATTAATGACAATTTTTGCATTTCCAATACCCCTTTTACTGAACAACTTACCCAAGATGAGACGTTGATTTGATACGTTTGGTAGTTAAAAGTATAAAAATTAATATTATTATCAAAATTAAATAGTCCGTATTTTTATTTTTGCATGTGGATTGGCAAGAGTCAAGATTCCCACTTTTGGGTGCGGGAACCTGATTTGAACTCGATTCAATAAGGTGACGTGTTCTAAAATAAAAACCTGTCAATTTAGTCCACAATTTGTTGTAAATTGTAATTAAACAAATTTGTTATAAAATAGCAAATTGAGCAACATTCCGAGGGTAAGATGGCTCAATCTGATGTGGATGTCCTGATTGACGTCAAGAATTACTACTTTATTGGAAACTATCAGCAGTGCATTAACGAAGCTCAAAAATTGAAGGTACATAATTTTTAATATTTTAATGCTTGTAGAATACAATATGCTTTCTATTATGTATATGTAGAATAATTAAATGATTAAATTGCTTATGTGGATGCAGGGATTGGGTCCGGATGTGGGGGCAGTTCGGGACGTCTTCATGTATCGGGCGTACATTGCCTTCCGAAAGTTTACCGTCGTGCTCGACGAAGTGACGAATTCCTCGCCCAAATCCATCCAACCTATCCGACTCTTTGCAGAGTTCATATCTGCTCCCTTGTCGAGAAGGTAGGTGGCTTAACATCGCAATAATTGTTGTGATGAGATTATCCAACAACATTTGTGGATTAATGACGAAATGTAAATAAATACATAGACATAAGTTACGTTACTAAACATAAATATCTGTTTCAAAATTACAGGGATACTGTTGTAGAAAAACTGGATAAATTGGTGGCATCTGGATTTACTTCTGAAGATGTCACGCTCATCATTGTCGCAGGAATGATTTATCATCATGTGGGTAATTATGAGGGGGCATTGAGGGCACTGAATCAAGGAGACCATCTGGAGTGGTGAGTTATCAATACCTTTACTAGCAGACAGGTGGCACGATTATTATTAATATTACTATAATACTAATATTTTAAAATCTATTTATACAGCTCAGCTTTGACAATTCAAACATTGTTGGCTTATGATCGGCTCGATTTGGCAAAGAAGGAACTGAAAAATATGCAAGAAAAGGATGAAGATGCGACTTTAACACAGTTGGCAGCCGCGTGGGTGTCTCTTGCAACAGTAGGGCCTTTACTGTAGTTACCATAATTTATATTGGCTAATGGTACATATTAATGTAATTTCTTTTAATTTACAGGGAGGAGATAAGTATCAAGAAGCATTTTACATTGTACAAGAAATGATTGACAAATATGGAAGCACCTCTCTTCTGTTAAATATGTTGGCTGCTTGCCAAATAGGTAACAATTGAACCTAGTAGTTTTTAAAAATTGTCATAAAATATGCACTGGTCATATTTAAATGTTTATTCAGCCCAAGGAAAATATGCTGAGGCAGAATCATCCCTTCAGGAATCCCTCGACAAAGATCCAAATAGTGCTGATGCTTTAATAAATCTTTTCATGAACTCTCATTTTGTGGGGAAACCTCCAGAAGTATGTTAAGAAGTCACTCTAGTCTTGCACATACTCATAATTTATTAATTGTGCCAATTCCTCCTCAGGTTGCCAACCGTTTTTTATCCCAACTGAAGGATGCTAACCCTGATCATCCATTCGTTCAAGATCATTTCAAAAAAGAAGACGAATTTGAAAGAGTTGCGAAATTATTTACTGCAGCATAGGTAGCACACAACACTAACAAAAAATGTTGTGTGCAGGGTAAAGTATTCCCAAAATGTAAAGATTTATTGAAATGCATGTAATTTTGAATTTGAATATAATAATAATATTGATTTGTTCCACTCAACTCATGTATAACCTGTGTCATTGCAAATATATCTTACATCGGTATTGTATTCGCAGAGTATTAAATACTGATAATATGCATTATTATCATTTTGCATCATTATTCACCAATATATATATACCTATGTACATACGTATTGTATGCAAAGAACTATGTGCCTGCCCCGAAAACAATAATATATAAATTGAGATAACGAGCATCAATATCATGATGACCATTAATGACGATGACGAACCTTTGGACCCAGTTCATAACATGGACTTTGCTACATGAAACTAGCATTGCACAACTATTCGCTGTTGTGGAAAGCAACTTTGCCTTTTACACAATGAATGATTTGCTTACATATTTACATATGATGATATACATACTATGATGCAGAGGTGTTGATGTCAAATTAAACCTGCTGTTGTCAGTGCTGTCCAAAAATTATTTATCTTAAGCCTGAACTTTTTTCCAAATTGTTTGACTTGTTTCTCAAAATGTTGAAAGGGAAATCTGTTGTAAGCACACAGTTTTTTTTACTATAATAATAATAGTAACATTTTGTGATTATTGTGGGACACTAAACGATTATCATTTATTTATATAGCAGAACAATGGGAAATATGCTTGAAATTATATGCACAATTGTGCATATAATTTTCTATAACTTTGTCATTTAATTTGATTTTTGCTATAGTTGTTAAAATCAGCGCAACGACTCGTTTCCACCCAAGGCCCAGTTTTGAGCACGCCGTCTGCCCAAGCCGTACCGGCATCAGACCCTGGCCTTAACTACAGTAAATATATACGCCACGCAATATATTTTAAACGCGAAAATTTTGTAATTTTGTTTGCATAATATTTTCTCGTTCCGGTATACGCAGCATTCAATGAAACGCAACGAGAACTGCAGCAATTGCTTCGAAAGTTTACAAAGGATGAAATTATTCCGAAAGCGAGTGAATTCGATAAGACTATGGCCTTCCCCTGGGAAATTCTTAAGAAGGTGAGTCGATCTTTATCTTTATATGATCATTATAGGTATGATGCATAATTTCCTCAATACTCCAATATTTTACTTTATATTGAAGGCTTGGGGACTAGGTCTCACTACTACTTTTGTACCCGAGAAATACGGTAATTTATCATTGTTTTTACACAAATTGGTTGACTAATTATATTGGTTGACTTATATAACCAGTTATGTTACTATCACACAGGAGGACAAGGGTTTGGAACTGTAGAAGGTTGCATTGCTGCCGAAGAATTTTCGTATGGCTGTTCGGGAATATTGACAGTATTACCTAATTATTATATATATCCCACATATTTATTATATCATATTTGTACATAAACTTAGACCAATATGCTTTTGATTCTAGGCTATCACAGGATCGGGACTTGCCGTGAGTAAATAACACGACGTATATCGACGGAGTATGAATTTTATTTCGTTATCACGAAATATTTCACATAGTGTATTTATGTGCGTAGGCTGCTCCTGTTCTTCTGGGGGGAAACGAGGCGCAGAAGAAAAAGTTTGTTGGGCGACTTTGTGAAGAACCAATTGTTGCTGTAATATTAATATCAACAGATCTACAATCTGAATACACAGTAAATATTTAATTGTTAATTTTCCAGTCATACTGTGTAACTGAGCCAGGTGCGGGGTCAGACGTTGCAGGGCTGAAAACTAGAGCAGAGAAAAAAGGGGACGAGTGGATCCTTAATGGACAAAAAATGTGGATCACCGGCGCTGGTGCAATTATTTTTTAATTAATTTCATTTCTTTTGCCTTTCTTTCTTACATCAATACCCACAAAAGCTACAAAATTATTTTCTGAGACTAAGGGAGAGTGAGGAATAAGTTTAATTCTGAAACTGAATCTACGACTCATATCGAGTGAAGGGGAATGGAATGCAGCAAATTTTCCAAGAATTTAAAATTTTGGCATCATTTAATGCAAAAAATTAATTGCAGGGGTTGCGAGTTGGTACTTTGTCCTTGCCAGGACTAACTCAGACCCCAAGGTCCCCACAAACAGAGCCTTCACTGGCTTTTTGGTGGAAGCAGGTACTCCAGGTCTTACTGTTGGACGCAAGGTTTGTTTCTTATTGTTAATAATACTTACAATGCTGTAAATCGATCGTACATAATAGAATAGTGCTAAATATGTTTATGTGCCTTTAAATTTTCAGGAAATAAATATGGGCCAAAGATGCTCAGACACTAGGGGAGTCACATTTGAAGACGTTCGAGTGCCACAAGAAAATGTTCTAGGAGAGACTGGAGCTGGTAATTAATATTTATTAATATTTATATAAATATGCATACTAATGTATTTAATTATAATCAGGTTTTAAAATCGCGATGGGGGCGTTCGATAAAACCAGGCCCCCAGTGAGTTCATAAATATTTTACAAGGTAATAATATGCACGTTTCTATTTCTTTGATTTTATAAAATTAGGTTGCAGCCGGAGCTGTGGGTTTAGCACAAAGAGGTGAAAGATAAAATCTGTTTTGTCAATGCATATCTTAGATATTTAAAGTTATTGTCAAATACAGCACTGGATGAGGCTACAAAATACGCACTGGAACGGAAAACGTTTGGAACTGAAATTATAAACCATCAGGTACCTAAATTTGAATGGAAACATCATGTTTTTTTATTATATCAATCGCTATATTTCATAACCTACAGGCAGTAGCACATCTGCTCGCAGATATGGCAATTAACATTGAAGTTTCGCGATTGATGATGTATCGCTCAGCTTGGGAAATTGACCAAGGCAGACGAAATACCTATTTCGCATCTATCGCGAAAGCGATCGCTGGGGAAACTGCTAACAAGGCAGCGGCAGATGCTGTTCAGGTATTATCACAGAAGTACTTCTAACATGTAAGGAATGTTCAACAATTGCTTTGGGTTTTATTTAGATATTTGGTGGAAATGGTTTCAATACGGAATACCCTGTTGAGAAATTGATGCGTGATGCCAAGGTTGGTTGTTTATTCTTAAATGGAAAATATATAATTGAATTTTAAACCATCTAATTTGTCAAGCACACAATGTACAAAAATTATAGCACTCATAAAACTAGAAAGTGAACTAATTAATTATTATTCTGAAAATACTAGATCTTCCAAATATATGAAGGAACCACTCAAATTCAGAAACTTGTGATCGCTCGTGAATTGGTTGGACGTTTCAAGCAAAACATGTAATCCAAAATACACAATTTCAAATGTTAAAAAGCCACATATTTTTATTCACAAGTAATCAATAATATAAAAGTATAATCATTCCGTATCCTGAGATTGATGATATAAATTGAAGTTTTTATAATTTTATTGCTGTTCCAAACATACTTCGTCCGTTTTAAAATTTGGAATCATTACACTTTTTCGTGCCTGTGAGAATTTAGAAGACATGAGTGTGTCAATAATAAGTAAATATATGCAATCCTTGCATTTATTGCGATACCTCAGATTTCAATAGCTCCAACTTTTCCTTCTCTTGCCTCTTGAAAAACCCAACCTAAGCCACAAAATGCAATTTATTGGATCATTTTATACGACAGTATGCATATATATGTATGTAGTATGTGTGTGTGTATATATTATGACTGGTCAAAGATCAGTCACAAGATCTACGCGAATTAAAAGTCTCACCTTATGTAGTAAGAATCCAATGCAGAGCAATATCAAGAAGCCGACAATGATTGAAACTACATAGACCCAGGCACCAACGGGAGAAATTGCATGCTTGAAAAGGGTTTGAGCGGTGTCATTCACAAATTCAGCTTCAAAAACGGTCCTGGCATATCCATACGACACGACCAGAAGATCTTGCATCTGTTCCTCGCTGAGCATAAAATCTATAAAAATAATCGAGTCGTCCAAGAGCCCATGTACACAAAATATAGATTAACTTTGTTGCTAGTACCAGGGTCATTCTTCATCATGGTCAGCTCAAATCCCAGTTCAACTGAACTCTCTCCAAGTACAATAATGTCGCAATTTATTAGAAAGCAATCAAATGCAATATCTGGATGATTTTTGTTGCACTTTATCATCAAGGCATCATCATTTAATGCTTTAAAAGTTTTCGGAAATCCCAAAATTTTCATTTTTCCTTCTTGTATGCCAGAAGGCTTAATGTCATCCCCATTTACAGATCCACCTGCTTCCGATGATGGGAGCAGGTGGTCAACATGTGCAAACTCAATTTGCTGGTCATTTTCCTGATCCGATTTACAAAACGTGTTGTTCTACAGAATAATGTCAGGGGAATTAGTACCTCATATTCATATATCTTTACAATTTGTTAAAACCATATTGGTTAGACGCATACACTGGCAATTTTAGTCCGAATTATAACACTCGTTGAAGCATCAGAATTTTTTCTGGAATAAGGAAATGCAAGTTGGACATAAACTTTGACACCGCTAATTCCTTTAACGTGAACCTATCCAAACAAAATTACCAACAGCAGTAACTTATAAATTTATACAGGCTCATAATGTATAAAATAGTACAATATATTGTGTGCTCAATAAGTCTCACCCAATAAGTTTGTTTCCATTCAACAAGTTTTGTTTTTCCGGAAATTTCTCCATCTTCGGTTTGATTTCGTCCAGGCTACAGTGCAAATACTCAAATTTTTAAGGTTTCTATTCAGTATCAGTCGCCAGTTTGATAATTACTAAATTTTCACATATGCATAAAGGTCTTACTTTAGAAACCAGTCCCGTGACTTTCATCTTTGACCCAATCAACTCTATTTTAGAATTTGCTTTCAGTAGCAGCCAAGAACTTAAAGGAGGAGTTCTCTTATCCGCATCTTTCGGTCGCATAGAAAAATCAATAGTGAAGTTGAAGTTGTTTGACAATTGAGTTGCATAAGCATTCTTGAAACTCAGCGGAATCATTAGAGTCACCTTAAAATTTATTAAATTAAATTAAATTAAATTAAATTAAATTAAATTTTATAATTAGGTTAAGATAAAGGATGCCAATTTAAGCAATAAATGTATTATATTTATGCATAAGGAACCAAACCATGCGGTACTCACTGGCGCAGCTTGCGTGATATCGTTGGGAAAAATGCAGTTGTAAACTATTTTCGAGGCCAGATTGTTTTCTTTGCAACTGTCCGTTTGCAAGAACACAAATAAATTGTCAGATGCATCTTTTTCTTTGTTCGCCATTTGCTCATCATCAACGACAACTCCAATATTTCGTGGCCACTCTATAGAGTAGCTGGGTCTGATTGCAGTTTCATTAAAGTTGGATATCACAAGTTTGAACACTACTTTGGATATTGAACCCAAAATTATTGGGTTCGATTGATTAGAGTGCGAATCTAACGTCAGATTTTTTACAACATCAAACCATTCTGCTTTAAAACGTAGATCAGGTTTACATATTGTTTTTTGACAGTCATTCGGTGCAATGTCGGCAAAAAATGTTTGAGAAATTCGCTGGATGGGGTATGGTAAATTTGGTTGGAAATCTGCCAATTCTGTTAAGACATTAATTTCTGGTTGTAACAGAATTCTTTTGTGATATAGTTTCCAATAAATAAGGAACGAAATACCTGCTGTTCCCGATTTTGTTACTGTTCCCAAACTTGAAATTTTGTATTGTAAAATTGATATGTTTTCCATTTTATCTGATCGGCTCGGTAACATTGTGAAATTATACCAAATGGATTGGACTACTTCGTACGACTTGGAGATGTCAATGTCTGTCTAGAATTTAAAAAGAACCTTTTATTCCCAAATAAGTATTTTCAATACCCAATATTCTCATCATTCTCTAATTTAATATGGCAAAATGTATAAAAATAAACTTACACTGGGATTGATAACCACCTCCAAATTCCTAAAACATATTGTGTCGTCCTTTGAAATTTGGTCAATGTTTTCCCGATAAAGATATGTTTTGTCGTGCTGTTTGTGTAATCTTGGGACGGTCTTATTTATACTCAATCGTTGGTCAAACGTGAGAGTCACAAACAGGTCTAAAAGTTTAATAATATTAATCAATATCCATTACAGTTTTCTTGCCCATTATTTAATGTTGTTGCGTCTCACCAATGTCCTTTGGTTTCCCAACAACTTCCACAACTTTGATGCAAGAGTTTATAACAAAGGTTTTGGAAGTTTTAGATATTTTTCCGTCCTTCATTGAGCCACGGGACTTATCTTCAAACAGCACCTCCCCCTCTATGAAAACTGTAGGACGGGTTCTAATGACTACAACTTGGCTGCTTGGATAAGCCCCAACTGCAATATCTGTTTAGGTACACGGATTATGTAATTACGATCGTTCGTAGTATGTGGAGTGGAATAAAAATGTAACAAGGTTGACTGTGCATATTTGCATAAATGTATTTAAATCTGAATTGACCAGGAGTCTCGTTCAAGTCCACATCCCAAGGCAAGGAGATCGAGGAGCCAAACCCAAAGAGTTCGTGCGAAAGTTCCGAAGCTAATACTTTCTGGACAAGTTTAAAATTAGGGGACACAAAGGTGAAGATATAAATTGCCCCTCGACCACTGCTTTCATATGGGGCTCCGATTATGAGATCTGTTGTTACAAATGCATTTATTTCCCAATTGAGACGTGGTTAATTTGTGTGAGAGTAACTTGTGGAAGCCATCATATCTCAATTGCTTATGCATACTTACAAGTACGAGCCTTTAAAATATTTCTGACGGAACTGGTCCAAGTATTTGTATATGAAATTGAAGAACCAAATCGAGCCCCAGGAGCTTGTGTATTGGATTGAATAACATGAGGCTCTCCATTCTGTCGTGAATGTGAAATACGGTGCATTATTATTTGGAGGTGTTAATAAATGGCATCCAGATTCAAAGCATTAGTTTACAATGGACTTGTTTGCGTTGAAAAAGTAGACGAAAACGCATCCATGATCTCCTGACCATTCTTGTGGAGTCACGCCACGCTTGGATCGAGTTCGTGCAAAACCGAAATGTGGGGCACTAATCATGAGTTCGTCCCTGCCATCTCCATCCACATCCAAACTGAATAAAACTGATCCAAAATATGATCCAAATGTATCCATTGTTGGTGAAATGGTTAAAATGGGGTTAATTTGCCGTTTGTAGATTTCTTCATCCACATGTTCAGTACTGCTATTATATGTAAAGTCAAAGATCACGACGTCACCAAGTAGGTTTTTTCCTCTAGGAGCGCCTCCAGCGTAGTAAACCTTTTCTTCGTCAAAGTATTTACCGGATGATAATCCATACCCAAAATATTCGAACCAATGACCATCCTTTTGAGTTTTAAGCCCCCTGTGACCAGTTACAAACTCTGAAAAAATTGCACTTTTCAAGTCTCGATTTAGTCGGAAATTCGGTCCTGTTTCATTCGAGGAGTTATCTCTGTAGCGAACCACTGCTCCTGTTACATATACGAAAATTATTGTGTTATAGGACTTAAGAATATCCTTAAATATATAATGCCATGCAACAATTAAATTAAACTACTCACCTGACCACATTCTAGCTCCTGGAGCCCCCAATAAAACCTCTTGGACGTCATTTGCACTTATCTTCGGAACGATGTGGAGCGATGTGCCGACTTGGCCCATTCCCCATTCCGGACCACTCTCCAAATCTTCTTTGGGAGTCGTGAAATTAAAATTTTGCTCTTTGTCTAAAATTGAGCATACAAGTCTATTAATACATAAATATATATAAAAAAAACAGCAGCGAATAGTGCGTTCGACACATATCAGAAATTCAGTTACATATGAATTCAAAATTTGACATTTGCCAAGACGCAATGTCATGCTGCAATTTTGGGGTAGTACAGTACCGAATACCCAAGTATTAGCATTTAGCAAGAAGTGAAGAACGCTGAATTAAGGTTCATTTATTATTATTGTTGTTTACCATTAGTCCTTGGCGGCTCTGGAATGAAGAAAGGAAGCAGCCTGTGGGAGTGCCGCGTTGGTTGAGGTCCGTCTTGCTCTATATAAGACTCGCTTTTCAAGGAACTCGTCTCATTGAAGAAATAGCAAAGCCCATTCATGTAACTTTTGCCCCCACGAGTGTGACGATGACCGCAGGTGACGAGCCTCCCTTCCCTAATTTCCAAACTGCCTCCCGTCCACCTGCATGAAGAATAATCGGGAAAAATATATTTAATAGAATATTATAAAATAAGTTGTATGTATAAAAATGCATCACATGAAGTCGTGCTCCTCCAGAAATGGGGCTCCATTTCCATCACGGCGTGCTACATGTAAATTTGTGGACAAATATCGTAGTTTTAAGGATTTGGTGATTCAAAATATTAAGTATAATAAAACTGTCAATAAAACTATAAATCTACATTTGACGGCTGGATCAATGTTAACCATTTTGCAAATTTCGCTTCTGGCTGTGGAATCTTCATAGCCTCGCCCAATGCTACACCTCCACACTACACCTTCTGGTTGATTATTTCCACTTGAAGGAGAGTTTTTTGTAGGTGCTCCGATAAATATCCTAAAGATTACCGTGTTTATGCAATTGGCTAAATATCAGACTGATGTCAGTAAAGTTTGGCAGTTACCATGCAGAAGGCCTATCTTTGTCATACTCCGAAGGTCCGGGGGCAAAAGCCACAGTAGCACCAAAGTAAGTAAATTCTTCAGTTTTGCTGTAAGAAAATATTAAAGGATACCTTATGTCGAAAATATAGTTTTCGGTTTCTTGGGATAGAATTCTGCTGAAACCGAATAAACTGATCAACGAAACTACTGGAATGGTTAACATTTTGGAAAAGTTTTAAACTCATGTCATTCAAAGACGATAATTTGTATGTGCGCTTAATGTATAGGTTTGAATAAATTATGTGGTAAATAATCCGGAAATATGCGTCATTCGTCCATATTATCAACGTTTATACACATTACTATTAAGAATTCGTACCCGTTATAGAAAATTTTCCCTTAGCTCAAGATGAAGATATATGTATGTGGTTGCGGAAAGAAAGATAATAAGCAAAAGCAGCCAAGTCAACCACACCAATTACCAAATACCAACCCTCGTGCATACGAGTATTTAAGAGTATAATTCTTATGTACATATGCATAATAATAAGATTAATTAATTTTCATGAAAACTATGTAGTCGCTTATGCCAAATCTAAATTTTGGATATATGTACGTATGCATATGCACAGCCTTCCCTTTTTAATAATTTTCTGAGATTTGAATTTTATAGCTTTAATATAAAATGCCGGATGCAACTTTATAAAATTGATGTATTTATATGTTGAATGTTGACTGGTAAGTGCATATGTGGTACATATATATGATATGTAAATGATTTCGCTGTTTCTACTTGAAATAAAACAACTTATTTATGACACCATACATATTGATTTTAAATATCAATTTACTGTGTAACAAGTTCTGCGTCACACATAAGGGAAAATTCGAGAAATTAAAATTAAGCACAAGATTAGATAAGATGCTTTCAACTGCAATCGACCGCCCCCAGATCGATCAGACTTTTTCAAGCAGAAATGCTCATCTTTGTGAGTTTGCACAAACTTGCCCTTGTTGGGTCTGGAGCATTCCAGATATTTGTCTCCAGTCCGCTTATCATTGTCGCACTGCTCATGAGCTGCGGTATAATTCATCCTGAAAGTCTTGGGTCCCTTGACTAGAGTAATATTCAAGGGGTAGAACGGGTAGCAAACAGCATACTCAGGACTTAGGCACATCTTGTTTTTAATTTTCAAAGGATTGAAGTCTGCTCCCTTTCGGAAATAGACACATCTGCATTTTTTAGTCTTGATGTCACAGATCATGCGGTACTTGTGTGGATAAAACGTATGTTGACACTGGTCGTTTTCAATATTGGCATTGTATGTACATGAATCCCCAAGTGATAAATTCGTTTCGCTTTTCAGCAATTCAATTAAAATCTTCTCTGTATTTTCTCCCGTTGATGTTGATAACATTATCAATACGAAAGTCGCAACTGCAAATAGTCTGAGCGAATTATTTGATGAACCCATGCTATGATCTGTGAGTGGGTGGTCACCTGTAATATATTGCAGTTTTTTAGTGCGTGCCTTATTAGCGAAAAATTGTATATGCTTCATAACGTTATATGTACATACATAAATATAAATTAGAAATGTCCTGTTTTACATGCACTTAATCTATCGATCAATGGAATGAATTGGATCATTTGCAGTTTGAGTTTCATCAGTGTATAAATACATATCCTTTCGTGGTAAATACAGGGTGGTTTAAATGTCAGGTTACAATGGAAAATTTTTCAATGGGAAAAATTCGCAAATCTCCATTAGTTACCAAAATTTTGCCCCTGAAATCCAATATTTTAATAATTTTGTCATCAGTGTTCCATAAGTTTTGATAAAAATTAACCTTATAAAAACTAATTAATTTTGACCTGGATACCATTTAAAAACGGAATTTAAAATGGTTTCTATTGCTCTTGAGGGCGGACTTTCTGGGGTGCAAAATACCATTGAGACCGAGTTGTGGGGCGGTGATAAAATCAGTTGAGGACTGAATTAATGCAAACCGATTTTGAATATTCTGCTTATGCAGTTTTGATTTATTACGAACCAAGAACTGATTCGCGAACAATAATTAGAACATTATACACTTTTTGAACATGAAATTTCAATTATAAATCAACAATATAACTGAGCCAAATGGCACACACTATAAATTTTTGACATGACAGTGGGATTTGATTTTCATAGTAGTACAACAATTAACTAAACGAACAGTAAATCATCATCATTGATGACATTACTATCATGATTTTGGGATGCATTATATATTTCAAACAAGTTATTGTAATCGTAACGTGGTGAATTTTGTCCAGTGTTCTGTGACTCGTTGCGATCCGCTAGTGGCACTACTTGCTGCGATACCTGCTGCTGCGATAACTGCAACTATTTGTGAATACACTACATAAATTCTCAGCAAAGATAAACAGCATGTTCTCGACTTACCATTTCGTCATGATAAAATTTGAAACAGTTGAAGACGCTGCTACCAATGCACAAACGTTTCTCGCAAGCAAGGCACTTGAACTGCGTAATCGTCCTCTTCCCCAATTTTGTTTTGCAGTGGAAACAATCGGATTTGCTTGGGTAACCGTTTTCTTTCATAACTCGTTCTGGAATATGCATATTCGCTAAGGGTACTGAGACACGGCTTTGGGAAGGTCTTCCTCTTGGCTTCCGTGCTACGGGGAACTTCGTGAGAATGTTGTGGATTATTGATTTGACGAACGCTTCGTAATTAAGACGGCGGAATCCAACTTGATCGTTTTGGGTCGTATTGTACATAATCATTGAATTATATACCGAGAGCTCGACCAAATAAAATGCGACCTTTTTATACCACTTGTATGACTTGCGGAGACTTTGGTTGGGTTTTATCGTTTTGTCGACATTGTCCACCCCACCCATGGTCTTGTTGTAGAGTAAAACTGTATCTGGCTTCATTCGTTGGTTGTTGGGGTTGGTGGAGGGCCATTCCGTCATTCCATGGGGCATGAAAGTGTTGAGGATAAGCACTTCCCGCCTGTCCTGCCATCTTGTATGTACAAAGAGGTTCTAAATTTTTGAAAAAAAATAAATAGAAATATTTCACCAACCTTTCTATCAAAACGTCTCCATCACTAAAGGTTTCAACCTCTCCTTTTCTGAGTTTTCGAGTCATCCTTGCACCTCTTGGAATTCCTTTCCGTCTTTTTTGTACAGTCCCCAAAACATACGTGAGACGATCTTTCAACATCCTTGCTAATTTGAGGCTGTGGAACCAGTTATCGATTATGATGCGACGACCAGCATCTAAGTATGGCTGCAAAAGAGTCAGAACGGCGGCTCCCCCGAATCCAACAAGAGAAATCCACGAGCGGTCAGTTATCTGCGTGCTCTTGCCTTGATATGGAAGAACATCGAGAACAAATTGCATTGCGCTATCCACGACGAGGAACAACTTCACTCCAAATCTTGACCTTTTTTTCGGGTTATATTGTTTAAAGGATAACCTGCCTTTAAATGGAATTAAACTTTCGTCTATGCATAGAACTTTTCCGGCATGAATTGCGCGTTGAAAATTCATCAGCAGGTCGGTCATAAAACTTCCGAGTTTAATGAAGCGATCTTGGTTGGTTTGTGGCACGGTTTCATTATTTACGAAGTGGAGAGCTCTCAAAATGGATATAAATCTAGTACAGAATGAAAAATGTGTGATAAATGCATATATTGATATGTACATATTTATATAAGATTACCTATCTCGACTCATGACAGAAGGAAAAAATGTGGTCGAAACTAAGGGGTCTGTGGACCAGTATTCTTTATAAGATGATTTTTTAACAAGCGTCATGGCCAAAATAAGAGATAGAAAGCGCCAGATATCAGCAGCAGTGACTGGGGTCCAACCAATAAATGCACGGGGAGAGGTTCGCTTCACTTGCTCAGCGTATCTGTTCGACTCCACAGCTATCTTTTCGACCATGGAGTCATCAATGAATTTTCTGAGAATGTCTAGAGATGTTCCAAAGTGGTGGCGAAAATCATCCTTTATTTGATCATCTGGACCTTGGAAATTATGCACGGGTGGACGAAATTCTTCATCCCAGTTTATGGTTTCATCCTAACAAGTAGAGCAAGGTCATAATCCGAGGAATGGTCACAAACGAAAAGAATATTAAACCTCGTCAATATCGCTGTCAGACTCGTCCTCAGCTTCAAAATCATCTTCTGAAGCAGCGTCGTAGTAGAGGTCGTCGTCATCACCTTCCGATATTTGCATAGCCATGATTTCCGAAAGTTGAGAGTACCTGTTGAAACGTGAAATAAATTTGAGTCGATATTCGAGGAATATTTAACATTTATGCACATACATATTACAACAAAATATACAACACTTACTGGATATTTTCCTATCTTTTCTGGAATTTTGGCTGGCTGTATGTTCAGCACGATGCAATTACTCCCCCAATTACAGCTCTCCCCTCAAAAATTGCAGTTCAAGCGTGAAGAAAGTCCAACGATAAATAAGGAGGAAAGAATGGAGCAGCTGAGAAAATTTTCTTCGTCACTTTATTTTTATTTTTTTCCTACACCTTATTGATGTAGCCCGGTCTCAACGGAATTCTGTAACCATACACCTTATTGGTGGAATCCGTCGTCAACGAGAAAAAGTTGGCCTACACCTTATTGGTGTAGTCCGTCGCCAAGAGATCGAAATCGCCCTCCACCTTATTGGTGGAATCCGTTTTTAAAAGGTTAATAAAAATCTCAATCCCAAATCTGTAACTAATGGAAATTTACGAATTTTTCCCATTGAAAAATTTTCCATCGTAACCTGACATTTAAACCACCCTGTATAGGTAAATATAGGTAAACATAGGTGCCGTACGTAACTATAACAAAGCTAAGGCATCAGACTCAAGAATATGAAGTAAATTTTATGAATAATTTTGTGAGAACCATTTAGAAGCGAGCTCTGACCCTGACTCGGGCCATGAACACTGCACACCGTAGGCTGCACCTATATTTTATGATTAAGGAAGACCAATACGAAGTAAAACAATGTTAACATGTTCATTTCTGTGTAATTATTGAGTTTGAAAAATGAAAACTCCCAATATGTAGTAACTGTCATATTTAAATATTGTGAATATGAACCCTTCTGATGTTCTGACGTCGACGATCATTGACTGCAACAGATGAACTTGAAGCTGAACAAAGATTTAACTCGGGTTCGGTTTAACGAGAACATGTAACCCACCTCCGAGTATCCGCGACACACTTTATAATTTACAGAGCAAATCCCCATTCCTATGCATAAAACCGAAATGTGTTCATGACAGTTACAATACATATCCAAACTCTGTTCATTTTCATACATACACAACAAGTTGACCTTGTAATGTGCTGCTAAACCTGAACTTCGCTTCTTCTTCGCACACTTGAGTTACATAAAACTAAACCACTCTCCAGTTGAAGTTTGTTAATTGGCCATACTGTTAGCAACTTTGTCGGGACAATTTCAATTTCTTCATCGTCAATTTGCGGTACGTCAACATGTTTAAAAACGTCAAGTCTCTCGTCACACCAGTGGCGTCCGCAGTGAAGACATCAAAGGGAAGTTTTTCTGCCGTGGCGAAACCACAACCGAATCCCAATCCAGAGATCCAGTTTACCGGGGTATACCTTATTTATTTACTATCGTTTTTTTTACTTATCACTGCTCATAGTATTAAAACGGAGAAGAAATAAAGCTTTGTGTACTTTTCGCGATAAAAAACACATATTTACATTCATATATATTATGTATGTAGATGATATGAATAGGAATATTTGTATTCGGTATTTGGACGAAAAAATATATATGGATGGACACTGCACGTGAAGTTACTTGTCCTTGAAAGTGCAACTATGTATTTATGTAGATGTATCATATCTCTTACGAGTTTGATATTCCTTGTGGACGAGGTTCATATGGATTTTGCTCGTGTTCAAGGAGTTGATTTTCATTTGCAGTTTTTGCCTAAATAAGTCTGCCTATCTATAAAGTGTTATGCCGTTTTGCAGATCTTCATAAACAATGAGTGGAGAAAATCTTCTTCTGGAAAAACGTTCAAGACGCTGAACCCTGCTACCGGCGAATGTGTGGTCGAAGTACAAGAGGGAAATAAAGATGATGTGGACTTGGCCGTGAAAGCAGCCCAAAAGGCGTTCAAACTTGGTTCAGAATGGAGGTGCGTATTAATTAAAGAAAGAATTACACATAGAACAATAATATGAAGACAATTTCGCAGAACATTCTAACTTCAGGATTGCTAGAAAAGAGTATATAAAGAATATTTAACTCATATATAGAACCATGGACGCTTCCTACCGGGGAGTGCTTTTGCATAGACTGGCCGACTTAATGGAAAGGGATCGGCTCTACTTGGCTAATTTGGAAACTTTGGACAATGGAAAACCATTCAACGATTCTTTTAATTTGGATGTACCAATGTCCATTGATGTTCTCCGATATTACGCCGGATGGGCGGATAAGGTTTTTCTTTTATCCTAACATTATTATTAACAAAATATGATTTTTTAATTCATTGATTTATATTCTATTACTTTTACAGAATCATGGCAAAGTGATCCCAATGGTAAAATTATTTTGACAAATTGTTACAGTTGGTAGAGGTATAGATGAATAATTACGAGTAGAAAACCCGCAGTAAATTTTCGTACCCCGAGCCAGTAATTTTTCTCATTCCTTATTAAATTAAAAAAAATCACCTTCAAATATCAAGGTTTATCAAGGAACTTTTAAGATTTAGTGCTGTTTTCCCATCTAAATGACCCTCAATCATCAACCACAGGATGGATTGCGCACGTCTTATACTCGTTCAATGCCTCTTTCGGATATTTTAAGACCAAAAGGTGGTTAAAATAGGTCGAGTGATTTGTACCTTAGTGCGGCACAGACGGATAGGACGATTCCAGAAGCTCTAAGCTGATTAATCTACGAAAACTATATGAATACTTATAACTAAATATAAATGTATGCATTTGTTTCAGAATGGGCAACATTTTGCGTTTACCCGGCACGAACCGGTGGGGGTGTGCGGTCAGATAATACCTTGGAATTTTCCACTCTTGATGCTTTCGTGGAAGTTAGGGCCTTGCTTAAGTATGGGAAATGTTTCAATTATGAAGCCAGCTGAACAGGTAATTTTACTTTAATACAGACAAAACGTTTAATTTTTAGCCCGAGTCAGGGCTTATGGAACCGTCATGTCCGTCCGTCTGTCTGTCTGTCTGTCCGGCACGATAGAGCCAAAACGGCTAAACCGATTGACTTGAAATTTTTACCATATGCATATTGGACAAAGTTAGGAAACGAGTTCGAAGATGGGCGAAATCGGTCCAGTGGTTGACCGGTGGGGGTCATCGGAGTGGGTGGGGTCTTATGCACCAAAATTTCAAAATTGTTGTAGAGAGCTGAAATTTGGTACAGAGGTTGCTAATGGCTCCTAATAGAAAAAAATAACTTCAGGTTGGAAAAATTTTCATCATGAGTGACCCTATGGGGTGACCCATACCGATTTTTCAAAACCATCATATCGAACTGAAATTTGGTGGAGAGGTTGCTTATGGGTCTTAGGATTAATGAAAGAATATGATATGATATTGGTAAAATTTTTATCTGGAACGCCCCTATGGGGTGACCCATACCGATTTTTAGAAATTGCTTTAAAAAGATGAAATCCGGCACAATGATACTTAATGACTGCTAATTAAAGAATATGAAGTTAAAAGTGAACAAAGTGCAACCAGACCAAAGTGACCAGAGTGCAATCAGTATGGGGTGACCCATACTGATTTTTAAAAATCGTTATATCGAGCTGAAATTTGATTTGGAGGCTGAATAGCACATACATACAGCTTAGAACTTCAGGTTGTTAAAGAAGCCACTGGTCATGGTGGTCAAGGCACATGATTTGTAACTAATTCAAAAATTTGGTACCAAATAATAGAAACTATCTAACAAACTTTTAACCATCCACAACACGGAAGTTGGTGATATTATGTCGGTCAGTTCGGAAAAGAATTT
Organism: Folsomia candida; assembly: GCF_002217175.1. NCBI lineage: Eukaryota > Metazoa > Arthropoda > Collembola > Entomobryomorpha > Isotomidae > Folsomia > Folsomia candida. The sequence goes on along the minus strand of NW_019091193.1, from coordinate 18,634,974 downwards.
AGAAGCGGGCTCTGACTTATTGAGTCAGGGACTATGTCCCTGACTCGGGCTATATGGAGTCTGCACTGTAGGTTTTTAATTTTAGCGTAGGATCTCGAATGACAATAAATCTATACAAGTACTGCAAAATTGCAAATAGCAAACAGGGTCAAAGTCAATTACAGATTTTCTGCAAACTACGCAGATATGTCGTGTCCAAGATTTTTTGGATAGCGCACTGCCACTATTGCTCGTTATGGAATAAATGATCGCAGGATATTTTCGCGCTAGAATCACGTGCCCACTTGATTACATTGGGAGCGGGGTGAAATTCAATTTAAACCTGCGATCAGTTATTCCTTACTGTCCAATATCTTATATATGTTTACTAGAGTTGATTATTACTAATTGCTTATAAATACTTATAACCTGTCTAATGTTATAGACTCCGTTAACTGCCCTGTATGTTGCTGAGTTGATACGTGAGGCTGGTTAGTTTCATTTAATCATAAATTTAAATTATAATTCCATTTATAAACCTGTAAGGTTTTCCATGTTTTTTCAGGTTTTCCTGCTGGAGTTGTTAGCATGATTCCTGGTTATGGACCGGGGGCAGGTGAGTCTCCGCACGACAAATAAATATTTGTCATTCATGTATTCTACTTTTATTCTTTTGGTAACGATATATTTTCTAATAGGTCAACCAATCGTTGAACATCCAGGGGTCGACAAAATCGCTTTCACTGGATCTACTGAGGTATATTTAGATGAACAATGATACGATACCATGTTCATTGTTAGATTTTCAAAATGCATGTCAAACGCTATCATTTTAGGTTGGCAGAATTATTCAACAAACCGCTGCAAAAAATTTGAAGAGGGTCACACTAGAGTTGGTATGTGTTTTTAAAGGGTTAACAAACATTCATATACGCATATCATACCGCAAAATAAGTCATACGCACAATATGGATCACCCAAACCATATACAACTCCACAAATTCTAACTTCAGTTCCCCTACAATTTATTAGGGTGGAAAATCTCCAAATATCATATTCAAGGACACTGACCTGGATTATGCCGTTCAAATGGCACATTTTGGCCTTTTCTTCAATCAAGTAGGTTGTTTCAAAAATTTTAGGTATACAGTAGATCATGACCACGACGGTGGTACTAAAATCTCAATTTTTAAACAGGGACAGTGCTGCTGTGGTATGAATTAATAATACTCCTAAACCAAATAAATGAATGCTTAGTCTGTTTTGATATTTTTAGTCGCTTTATTTATGAAAGTAAACCACAATTTAAGCACAAGAAATTCTATTTGGCAGCTAGCTAATTTCTAAGATCGGATTTTATTACTACAAAAGTTAATATAAATAATCATCATCATCCACTACAATTTAATCTGTTTTTCAAACTCAGCCGGTTCTCGAGTATTTGTGGAAGATGCCATCTACGATGACTTCGTAGGTATGAGTTATCGAATATCGCCTTCGCGTACAGGGTCTTTCCTTCAGATACGATTTTTCTAAAGTGTTTCTACAAATATTAAGGAAAGAGTATTGAATTGGCCAAGGCAAAGATAGTGGGCAACCCTTACGACCCGAACACCACTCAAGGACCACAAATTGACGAGGAACAGATGAACAAAATCTTGCATTTGATTGACTCTGGGAAGAAGGAGGGGGCCAAGCTGGCCATTGGAGGGGGCCGTCACGGCGACAGAGGGTACTTCATTCAGCCCACCGTCTTCACCGATGTTCAGGACAACATGACTATTGCAAAGGAAGAAATCTTTGGACCAGGTTAGACGAAAATGCACTCACTTTATGGACTCAATCATATGCTATGCTGTTATCCATCCACCGTAATATTATACATGTATGTATACATATTTTTTGATCGATTCAGTCCAACAGATCCTCAAGTTCAAAAATGTCGACGAAATTATTGAACGTGCAAACAACACAATGTATGGCTTAGCCGCAGCTGTCTTTACTAAAGACTTGGACAAAGCCTTGCATATGGCGTCGGGACTTCGGGCTGGGACGGTTTGGGTGAACTGGTAAAAATTCACTCAAAAATTTATATATGAAATATACATATGTTACGAAATAATTTTATAATTTATGAATCTTTCTTTCCTTTAAGTTACGATTCATTCAGTCCACAAACGCCTTTTGGAGGATTTAAACAGGTACGACATTTACCCGATGTATAATAAAATAAAATTCTGCAGTAGAGATAAAGTGTGCAATTTTCAGTAAAGTTGGTTAGTTTCAGTGTGTAATTAATTAGTGAAATGTGTAATGTTTTCAGTCTGGCTTTGGCCGAGAACTTGGAGAATACGGACTGAACAACTACACTGAAGTGAAGCAGGTTACCATCAAGGTTCCACAAAAGAACAGTTAAACTATTGGATTTAAAATATCGCCCATCTGTTATTTGCCGGTTCAATTTCATCATATTATTTCATCCGAGCTTTAATTATTCTTTCGGCATTTTCTCTTGTTGAAAATGCACATTTTTGTCAAACATACTTGATATTAAGCTTGATAATAATAAACAAATCATTGAGTATATTAAGTAAGCCAAATAGTCCAACGTAAAATGTCATTGTGCAAATCCTAACGGCAAAGGAAAGGGCAATGATCTGCGAGTGGAAAAGATTGCCCTGCTCTCACAAATTGTGAACCACAATCCAATGACCCCGAGCGAGCAGAAAGCTGAACCATTCTTCCACATGCATATCATTATTCGACCTAATCCAGATTTATCAAGACAAACAATTTAATACCCCTTGGATTCGCAAATTCTAAAAAAAACAGGTAAGCCATTGAACGTTTTTTTGTGCAATTTTATATTTGCATTCACCAGGCGTGTAATATATAATTATTATTTAGCCTGCTTTATAGATGTTACTCAACAATACAGCAATAATAAAAACATTAAGGGCCTGGGGGAAGTTGCTTAGAAATCACGTCAACTTTGACGATAAAATTCAGCAATGCACAAGAGGGCAGATTTTTTAAATTATGTTTAATGCGTTAATCATATCTTTAGATTTTACTTGAGTTTTTTTTGACGATCTGCCCTCTTGTGCAGTGGAGATATTTGGTCGTAAAGTGAGGACAAATTGGCTTAGAATTGCCAAATTAATGGCAGGAATTGCATTTTGAGTATCCATGGAACAAAAGAAACAACTTTTTTCAAAAACTTGAGGGACTTGAGGGAAACTTTTTCAAAAGCAGTGACAAAACCAAAGCTTTTGAACGTGAGTGTCCCATAGAAACGGTGTCAATTAATTGTGGTCGTAACCTAACAGAGCGATAATAATCTTGGGGCCCTGGCAATTATTGTTGCTAACATAAAATCAAGTAAATCTTCCCCCGGGCCCTTAATAATTTAGTATTTTGACTTTCCGAAACTTTTAATTAACGAGAAACTAATGTGCTAATTTCTCTCCGCCCTCCCATCCACAGGATGAAACACCTAAGTACCGCAGAGAACCATGGACGTGAGGAGGCCTTGAGGTCGAAACCGCTCGCAACGACGAAATACACGATCCAGTGGAATCATCACAAGGGAGGAATATTCGACACGTTTGCAAAGTATTTGGATACGGGATTTATGTGCGATATTGCGCTTTCGTGCGCCACTGAGGAGATCTTTATTTCGTGCCATAAACTTATCCTCGCTGCTACTTCAGAATATTTTGAGAAAATAATTAGGAAAATGCCTAAAGAATATATGGGTGGTCCTGGTTGTCTTATCCTTAGTGGTGTCAAGTCTCGGTTAGATTTGGAATCAATTTTGGCCTTCATTTATAAGGGCAAAGTAGTGCTAGAAGAGAAACAAATTGCTGGATTTTTGAAAGCTGCAGAGTTATTGAGAATTAAAGGAATTGTTCTTCCAACAGAAATTCAACAATCTGTTGTAGAGGGTGCTACCGTTACTTGTATGGATGCACTTCAATCCACTGTAAATGTTGAAGATCAGGTTCGTTTTGGGAATCGAATTTTCGACGAGAGTACGACAATATGCGCAATGGATAATGTTGAAAAAGGCTCCAGGAACATATCGTGCGCTGAGAATCCTCAGGTTTGTTGGTCATTATGTTATGTGACACAATACATGGTCAACGTTACATATGTGCAGTCAGTGCAGCTAATTTATTTTTAACGCTCTTAAAGGTCACCCAAACTAAAGACCGAAAAATCCAATCTGGCGATAATAATAAAATCGCTAAAGGAAAAGGAAAAGGTATTTCAATAGTTATTTCATTTTTTGGATTTATTTGAGTAAGCAATCTGCTAAGTTATAAAGTAAATTAGCCGTTTGGTTGGCATTTTATTCAGGTAAAGAGTCAAAGTCAAAGAATTCTGAAAAATACAAGAAGTATTCCTACGATCAAATTTGCAATGCAATAAATGCAGTCCAGAGTGGAATGCGTCATTCTAATGCCGCTAAAAAATTTGGAGTTCCGATCCGCACCTTGTACGGCCGAACTAATCGTCAAAAGCAAGGTAATGCTTAAAATAGTGAAATAAGAACATAGTGATATAAAGGAACACTTTTTAATGCAAATATACATTTTTATTTGAAACAGATACTTTAAAGAAAAATGCAAATTCTCGTGAAGATATAGATAATTTTATTGAGCAGAACCAGGAGACCGATGAAATGCTCACGTCACGTCCTTCCAGCCCAGCAACTTCCCAAGCTACCACTGCATACTGCATGCAATGATGGTTAGCCGATCGTAATATCTAAAAGTTCGAAAGAATAGTCAGGATGCTCTTATGAACGTACGTATTTTGTGCATATTGTCAGAAGTGTGATGTTTCGTTATATAATGAATTATTAATGTACTCTGTCTGTTATTATGAGGAGCTTATTTGCTACTTTCCTTTTAAATAAATTTAAATTTAAAATTGTACCCCTACTATGTATGGTATAGGAATGTTACTTTGATGTAATTTAATGAAATTTGCTTTTGGTGGAATCAACAACATAAAAGACTAAATATTAACAATGTATGTATTTGTAAATAATTTTATTTTTATCGCTTCTTGGGCGTTATCCATCTTGCGCCTACGACAGCGATAGCCGAAGCAACTCCCCCAATGAAGCTTAGCAAATATGCGAGAGGTTTATACTGCGGAATATTGAATTTTGTGAAATGCTTCACAAAGGCCCCAATTATTTGCATGTGGCGGGTGGAATATGGTGGATAGCGGACAGAAGCCATGCTCTCTCCAGTTTTTGAAAAACTACGAATCAAGACACTCTTTTCATGAGAAAACGTATCGTACGAATAACGACCGTGATAACGACCCATCCCAGAGTCACCCACACCCCCAAAGGCCAGCCCGTCCCACGCATTCTGCACCACCTATAGATTCACAGATTCACGTTAAGGAGAGTCAGTCAGATCTGCTTAATTAGGATAACACTGTACCACGTCATTTACGCAGACCGCTCCTGCACTAGATCTGTCGATAAAGTAATCCATCGTGGCTGTGGACTTTGAGAACACATAAAGGGCCAGGGGTTTTGGTCTGCTTTTGATAAATTTCAAAGCCTCTTCTTTCGAGTTGACTGTGACGAATGGTAAAATAGGACCAAAAATTTCTTCCTGCATTAACATGTCCTCCTCATTGACGTCGACTAGAAATTGTTCCTCATATAAGATTACATACTATACGAAAAACTTGTTTTATAATACATACCAACGAGTGTTGGTGAAATGTAGAGGTCTTCCGAGTCTCTGTCTCCACCCAATGCAATATTTCCACTTGTTCCATCCAGCAACTTTGAGAGTCTCTTGAAATGATTTAAATTAATGATGCGGGGCAAATCCATGCTGGTTTTGGGATCATCGCCATACCACTCTTGCAAGTACTTCTTGGCATTTTCAATAAAAATGGTTTGTGCTTTCCTGGAGCAAAGAACGTAATCTGGAGCAATGCACGTCTACAAAAGCAAAAACTTGTATAGCTTTCACTTTTTGTCACACTTCACTTCGATTCGAACCATTCTCATAATCAGAACTCGATTTGCATACCTGACCAAGATTGATACATTTTCCCCACAAAATTCGCTTTGTTGTCATTTCTAGATCAGCGTCTTCATCAATGTAGACTGGACTCTTTCCTCCCAGTTCTAAAGTCACTGGTGTAAGAAAACGAGCTGCAGCTTGCATAATTGATTTGCCAATGCAAGTCGATGATGTCGCGAAAATATAGTCGAATTTCTGATCCAGGAGCTGGATCGTGTCTTGCACACCCCCCTGAGCAACTTTGTAGCATTCCTACAAACCACAATAAAAATAAGTAAATGATGACAGTGATCATAATAAATAAATGGGATTAACATGATAACTTTAGACTGATAATTATACGTAAGTAATTATTACCGGATCCAAGTATTTTGGAATAAGCTCTGCAATCTTGGCAGACACATGGGGCGAGTGCTCAGAAGGCTTGAGAATGCAACAATTTCCAGCTATCGGAATATTTGAAAATATGTATGAAATATAGATTTTTTATTAAAGCTAAATGTTAAATCTCTCCGAAAATATCTATTGTATTTTTAACAAATTATGCACAACACACCAGCGATAGCCCCCACAAGTGGTTGAAGTGGAAGAAGGAACGGGTAATTCCATGGTCCTTGATTAGAATTAATTAAATATGTATTCTTCTAATAAATCTCATTTTCAATCAAAATTTAATAAATTGCTACCCACGAACCAATTATAAGGACTAGACCGTACGGATCTCTCTTGATGCATGCTATAATTATTGACAAAAACATATATTTAGGTCAATATTTCGACAAATTAAACGGCAATGCTATGCGTTATCTCAATATATCAATATTGCATCATTTATGTGCATACCTGAATCGAAAGGCACCAATATATTAAATGGTAACCATTCCCTTTGTACCCAAGTTTTCAAGTTCTTCTTCATTTTTTTTGCCTCAATCTTGAGAATTTCAAGCTCATAACTGCCAGCTAAAAAGACGTTTGTATAAGTAATAAAAAATACTAGACAATTAAATGTTGCTAAATTCGACCGAACGGAAATGCACCAAGTTTCTACATGTCCATAAATTTTTCAAATTGCTTAACTACTAGCATTGATTCCTTACTACTCATAGATTACCTTCAAATTTTGTTTTCCTCATGTCTTTATTGCTCGCAGATAACATGTCATCAAAATTTTCATTGACCATGTCATAAAAACGATCCAGTTGACGTAGTCGGAAAGCAAGAGGCAGGGTCCGACCAGTCTCAAAAACTTTCCGCATCTCGGTCATCATCTTTACCACACAAATGACATTTTCAAGGGGCATTGTTTTCAATGTCAGTTTATGCTTATTTTCTTACTTTTGAGAACCCCTCATTATTACTAGCTCCACCATTCACTAATCCGGCGTCGGCTGCCATTTTTTTGTATGCGTTGTCCTGAGTTAATTACTTGAATAATTCTTAAGTCGAAGTCAAAGTGGTATAAAATATGTGAGCACCAGTATCAAACTGTATATTAAAAGATGTTACAATTAGGTTCGCCCACACTGCTTGCTGACAATCACAAGACTATCAAATCAATCACTATGCAAAAGATATTGGTATGATGAGAAATCAGAAGAATTTGCAATCAGCGACAATAATTACTGATGTTTTATCACTTATCTAAACTTGTCAGGAACAATGTACATGTCATGAATTTTGCAAATGTACAGATTGGAGTTCGCATATGAACATAATGTAATGTATTTATTTATGTATATGGGACAAATTTTGGTAGTACAGATCGATGGCCACTTGAACTTTACTTCGCGTTGTGCAAATACTGATAAAACACATTTGCTATATGTACATGCATACATACCAAAGTTCATTTATTATAGGTCTTATAAAGATATAACGTAAGTTTAAGAAGTCAGTTAAGTAATGGTCTTGACATTTTGACTCCTTCAGCCTGGCTGGAGGGATATGTCATTGATATGATATCTTAACATTGAGGAAATGAGTAAATGTGGAAGACTCAAAATAGAATTAATTTTATGTGTTACTTATGATGGTTGAAATATTACTTGGCATACGGAAAGGAGAATGGTTTTATACTACGTGCAGAAATTTTGCTCGAATTTGTATTTATTTAATGCCAACAGGCTCCTATGTAATCGATTACATGATTGTTATCCCCTGCCTACCCAATAACGTACCCACTATACGAACGAATATATTGATTAGCCATAACATGTGCCATGCAAAATGTCTAATCCTTGTTTCGGGTTAAGCTGAATTGTACTAATTTACTTTACATTGTTTTGGATCGTGAGAAGAGAACTTTAGCATAAACATTTTCCCACAACAAATAGGCATAGGATATGTTTATAATTATATGATGTGCAATACGCCGTAAGACAAGCCCTTAATGCATGCAACATATATTGCATGTCAGGAGTTTTCTGCATTACGTCTGAGCAGAAATCTTACAAATAAGTCTTTCTTATCTTTCTTATAAGGGCTCCCTCAATAAGTGAAGCATTTTTATTTCATCTGAATATCATACTGAATAAATATATTAAACAATGATAATATCAACCAATAGCTTATTGTGTGAGATACAAAACGACAAAAGTGGCAACAGTATCTTAAAAGTACTAAATAGATAGATAGGGGGTAGAGTAGAGAGGGATTAACATTTTAACAATACCTAATATGCGAACAAATTTTTATTGCAAAGTATATGATTCATGTCTTTTTTCATCCTCTCTTCAATCTCCCACACGCTAATAGTATGCTCGCCGGGGATTGTTCTATAGGTAAATCAATAACACGAATTATATAATTTTTAAATGGTTTATAATCAACAATTAATCATTTCACATTAACTTATTCATATTAAATAATATTGAATTACCAAAGGATTCGGTCGAAATCTGTAAGCTAGCATCATCCTTTTTCTGTAAGCAGTATATTCGTCATCCTCTTCATTCAAGTCCCCAGGTTTTTCTACGCCTAACCCCATCTTATCTGATGGCACTTTGCCCCTACGCAATATTTATTTATTTATACTTGGTCACTAAGCCATGGTTTGTCAATGATAATATATATGTGTTTGTACTTTACAAAAGCTATACACTCACTTGTCGATTGGAGCAAGAATGCCTTGGTTCTCAGCGCCCAGCCCTTCGCCAGAGGACCACCCCATCTTTTGTAACATTTTGAAACCGATATTATCTTGCTGAAGTTTGTACTCTTGGTACTCGCTCTCATCAAGCTGTTTGCCTTCTTTGACTGCTTTGTACTGCAATGTAAGTCATAAAATAAATTGTGGGCAATTCGATAGCCGGAATAATTACTTCAACATTATGCTAACCTTTTCCATGAATTTTGCTAGTTCATCTGGAGGAAGAAAATCGCCAATATGATGTTTTCCATGGGCACTTTGTGTTAGTTCTTGAGCCCAATCTCTCGTTTTCTCCATTTCCTTCATGCGAACCTTGAAATTATAACAGTGGAATATGAGTAACAATTTGACAACGATTTTTGAAAGAAGAGGATGATTTAATGAAAACCTTGTGCTCCCATGTTCCACCTTCTGTCTCCTCATCGCTATCGTATTCATGTCTACAAATACAACTTAAAATTGAATAATACTCATCTATACAGACAATGCGTCGCTGAAGAAATAAATGGAGACGATTTCTAGTATCCGAGTAGGATAAATGTGCTAGATCAGAAAGGGGCAAGTGAAAATCGTTTATCCTTGTGCAATTAGCAGTAGTCACACTTTACATTTGTGTCCATTTGCTTCGTTTGCTACAATAACTTGATAATGGAATTCCCACTCACTTGAATTTTCCAGCTCGAGCTAATTCTTCATCGTTTGCTTTCTTTCTGGCAATGTCTTGGAAAACCATGTTCATTTTGTATGCATCTGGGTATAAACCAATAGCATAATAAGTTTTTAAAATTAATAGTATTGTCGTGTCCGCCTCTCTAAGTCGATAACACAATTGATTAATTATGAATTTTACTCGTAAAGCAATAATTATTAGCAAATAGCAGATCTTTAAACAAAAATAATTAGTTAAATGCAATTAATACTAATAAACAATCTCAAGGTTTAATCTAAGGGCTATATATAATTAACTTTCTTCTATAATTTAATTTACAGGGTGTGAAATACTTGATTTTCTACATATGTATGTATATTTACATGCATGAGTCGTAGTTGGACTTAACGACACAAGTTAGGATTAGCATTTAATCTGATTTGTTTCTATCGACTTACCAATGCATTGTTTCCATTCATCGTCGTCCAAATCAATTCTTCCGTATCTTTAAACCAAAAATAATGTATTTAGTAAATTATTAAATAAAGGCACATATAAATAAACAAAAATCTCTCATGAACGTGAACACAATAATGTAAACGTGGTGCTAAAATTAAATTTTTGTGCTTAGCCTGAGAAATGTTGACTTATGAATCTATTGCGAATAATGGATTAATTAATGTGAAATAACTTGCTTACGCTTGACGAGCATATGCAAGAAGCTGTGGATTAGTTCTAGTTATCTTTGAGATGGAGGCTCCAGGTCCAGCTCCCATGGCAGATACAGGTAACAGCGGCATATTCATCAAATTCATTCCAATCTCTTCTGCAGACTCTCCTGATCCATCTTCAAGTATTAATCCATACAAATACAATCAGTTATCATATTTTAAAATAAATATCGATTATTATAATAGAATTTATGGCATGAAATTATGTCTCACAGGGGACCAGTGATAGCCCAGGAACTAATGGAATTGTTACAACGCCTGCGGGAGGTAAGTCAGCTTGAGATTGAGGTCCCCAGCGGCTTCTTCGTTTACGTTCCTTTCGTTCTTGTTCCGTTTCCTCACTGTCTGAACTGGGCGCTTCACGTTTAATTGCACCTGTGCAACTAACTGGTTCAGATTTAACAAAATTACTATAAGAAGTCGCTGCCGATGCCGAACTTGATGTTGGGCCTACTGTTGATTGCTCTGATTTGATGAAATTAAAGGCATCATAAGATGCTGCTTTTGTTGTTGTTGGTGGTGGTGGTGGCGTTGTACATGGATCTGATTTAACAAAGTTAGAATACGGAGATGGTATGGATTGTTGTAATGACCCGGAAGAAGGCTCTATTTTGATGAAATTATTGAAGCATGGTTGGACAGGCAAAGGAGAAAATGAAGGTTCTGCCTTAATTAAACCAGGTTCAGGTTTAATTGAAAATTCTTTAGTCACAATCGGTGGTGGTGGTGGAGGGGCTTGATTGTATCGCATGTGCGTCATAATGTCAGACTTTATTTCAGCCACCAAAGCCCTAAACGTTTTATATTCCGTCGAATCAGGCTTATTCAAGAACCTTAAATTTAATAATTAAGCATTAGGTTAAATCGCATGTCCAGATTAGATATTTACATTACTGTGTAACAAATCCAAAGGTCTCACCACATCAGCGGATCATGTTGTTTCATTCGCTGTTCATCCTCAATATAGTCTCCTTTCTCTGCGACAACTGCTGCCAATGCTTTGACTTGAGGTGAAGGAAATCCAAGCTGTTTCGGAGCAGTCACTAATTTTGCATAATAATATAAACAGTTATAAAACGTATTTATTATAACCATGAATAATATTATGTAGATATATATGAAGTATATCATAGTATTTAGTTTTCATAAGAATACCATGGATTGGGAGAGGAGGTGGAGGAGGAGGTGGTGGCGGCGGCGATGCTTTGTTATATTGATGATAATCCATGCCCATGTTGCTGGGTCTTTGATTGAAATATGGTTTGACGTTGTGGTGATGCTGATGATGCCCGGGGCGAGGAGGAGGAGGTGGTGGAGCATTATAATATTCTTGTTCTATGGAGGCATCAGGATCATATCTTCTATTGTTACTGTTACTATTGTTATTACTACCACCACTATGTCTAGCAACATTTTCTTGGCGCAGTATTTTAATTGCGGGATTATTTTTCACTGGATTTCCATAATCATCGTAATCCAAAGGTTCTTCCTTTATTTCGACTCCCGTTGCTGCTAACGCTGCTGCTTCCTCTTCTTTCTCTGAAGGCAGCAGGCAAAACAATTATTTAAAATTATGGTAAACTTGACTTGTTTTAAATCAAAAATTGAATAATTGGTAAAAAATGTATATAGTTTTACTTTTTTTCATAGTTTCTTCTTGCATCTTCTTAAACTGCTCCAAGAAACTTCCATCATTATTAAAGTTAAACTGGACGGCTGCAGGTTTTTTCCCCTCCACTTCTCTTTTGCATCTGGACATAATTAAACAATACAACTGTTAATCGAAAATTTATTCATTTCAAATTTATTTAAATAATATTATCCACAGAGATTCATATTCAAGAAGTATTTGAGGTCTTGTCCAACGTTGTTTCGATTTGAAAACCCTCATCACATCACCACCAGCCCGACACTTGAATATTTGTTTGTTGTACCTTTGTGAGGATGGCGAAGTTGATGCAGTAGAAGAACTCGCACCTGCGACTAGATTTCAAAACACTCAATCTCCACCCTATTCAATTACTCACTACAAACTATATATAGAGGGCCCTGTGCTGCTCAATGAATAGTTACGTTACATTACCTGAACATACTACCGTTATATGGCATGCAAACTTTGGGATGAATGTTAAACTTAACTAGTTGCACCCTAATCTAGCTATGCACTTATTAATGGCGAACACCACAGATTCATTTCTTACCGATCGAACTAGGAGACTTGACGTCAACTTCTGCATTATCTGTATCCCCCGCAGTTGCTTCACATTCTTGCAACTCTTTCTTGCGCTCAGCATCTAATCGCGCTTGAATTTCTCGTTTTTTCTGCTCAATTAACTGTTGTTGCTTCACCATTTGGTCATGTCGATCATTCCGACCAAAACCATGCCTATCGTTTCCTCCAGACTTGCCGTAAAACATTGTCGGAAAAAATATTGTTTCCAGATATTATTGACAAAGTCGCCTGAAATAATAATAAGTCAAAATTGAAATTACAACCAAAAATATTAAATGATGCATTCGCCATTGTTAATTGTTAATGTTAATACCGTCGTCAAATGTGTAGCACCGCAGAAGATAGATTATTTGAACATTCCATTAAAAAACTATTTTTAAAAACAATTTCTTGCAGTGTTTATTTAATTCGTATTTGTACTTCGCACTCCTCAGATGGAGACAATTGCGATGAGACAACTGAAATCCTCAGCGCGAAAGGAAAGGCGATGATATTTTCATCAACTCGTCATCTAAAAATCTAAATGATCTACTAAGTAATAGTACTTAGTAAGTACTACATACTCGTAATTAATTGATTGATCTATCTAATTGACAAGGCTCGTTCTTTCCTTCGGACTTGTTGTATGTCATAAATAAGGACAATTTAGAAAGGACAGACTGAAAAATGGCTGGCGAACAGCTCAAGGCTGCGGCTGGGATATTGATCTACCGTTTTCTGGGAGAGTTTCAATATCTCCTTCTTCAAGCGTCGTATCAAAATTTTCACTGGAGTCCACCAAAAGGTCCAACACCAAGCTATATGTAAATTGCTCCACAAGAATCACCAGTAATGAGGGTACGTTTATTTATAGGTCATGTAGACCCTGGTGAGGATAAAATGCAAACAGCACTTCGGGAGACGGAAGAAGAATCCGGGCTTGGCAAAGATCAATATGATATTGACACTAATTACCCTCCGTTTGTGTTGAAGGTGCTTTAATACACGAAACATGACGATTATTTCAGTTGATGGTGTGTCATATCTAGTAATCGTGTGAACGGCTTGATTTAATATCTAGTACATGGTCAAAGAAAAACCGAAAACTGTAGACTACTGGATTGCTAGACTGAAGAATCCTCAGGCTTCTATCAAGCTGTCGGACGAGCATAAGGATTATAAATGGGTGAACATGGAGACTGCCTTAACATTGACTCATCAGGATTTGGGAGATGCTATCAAAGCAGTTGATAAATATCTTAAAGAAAAGGAACATTTCAGCAGTTAATTGTCCATGCATGGATTAAAGTTTGAATGAAATAAATATTCAAAAGTTAAAAACTTAACCTTGTGCAATATATGAGTTTTCCTCTGCAAATGCATGATTCATTTTTTCTGAATTTTAATCCATGCACTTGCATGCGCACTCTAGTTACACCAAGATAGATATTTTGTAAAATAATTCATGTCTTATTTTCTATGAATCACGAATAATAATAATAACATTTAATATGGTAGGTTTACGTAAGATAACATGGCACTTGTATATTAACAATGTATGCCATCAATGGAGAAGTATGTACTAACACTAACAATGAAAGTAGATGAGGAAAGATAACAATATTTACAAATTCGAATATTTGTGGCTTCCCTACTTCAGATTAAAATACACTGGACGAATGAGAAAATTGTGAAAGAAATGTGAAGGTACAAATAGTGAGAGGCACCTACTATTGGTTTTCATTTCACGCATTTAAATTTTTTATAAGTACGTACTTGAGTTGAAATACATAATTCATAACATTTATATTATAACATGTGTTTTATGTATATAGAATTAACGATCATACGATATTTAACAGAATGACCTAACAATGCAAGAAATAATATTATCAAGGTGTTTTTGAGCTTCCCGTTGTGTTTGTATAGTTTAGTTCAATCACATCTCTTCCGGAATATACACGTACATTATAAATACTAATGTAGGTTATAACTTGTTGTTTTAAGTCCAAGATTGGTGTTATTGAGAATTTGATTTTGTTTAAAACAGTCGAAATGAAACAAAAATTAATTATTCTTTCGGAGCTCGTCTTGGGCTGAAAGTTGACACCACATCATTAGGATTTAAGAAATAAAAATTATATTATGCATTGCATATATACATACACATACCCTTGTTAACAAGGTTAGCAGCAGCATCAGTTGCTTTGCCCAAGAAATTGTCAACGTGTCCCTGGTGTTTTAAAAATAGTGGCCGCACAATTCGATTGTAGATAACATTTGTTCCATTGGTGGCAAGTGGGATGAAACACCAGATCAGGAAAACGCACTAGTTTCAAGGAAATAATAGCAATTAATTACTCACCAAGCACAAAATAAATAAAATGTACCTTCACAAGCCAGTACAATGGGAACCAATTGAGAAGGATGTCCGAAAAAAATTCGACAACGCTGAACAGAGCAAAGACCACCCAGTCTAAAAAGCAAAAAAAAATCAGAAAACCCTCGGTCAGTATTTGAGCCCGAGCTGAGCTAGTTTAATTATTCACTCCATTGTAAGTAGATATTTTTATTGGTAATTTTTAGTTCCTTTCTCCGACTTTATTTATTTATTTTTTTGAAAACTGGCTACCAAAGACGGTATGCAGTAATTGTATTTATGTCATTGACTTGGTAAGAAATACACATACTGTACAATTACTGCATACCGTGTTAATGAAAATTTTACTCATCTCATTAGTCGTTAACTCGTTACATAAACATCAGCCTTAGCTCGGGCTAATAATTTAATAGAAAAAATGCAAAGTTCTTACACATCAACCATTTAGTGTCATCGCCTGTAAAAAAATTTGTTAAATTTTTAAAAATTTTTTAAAAAGAAGTATAAGAATAATCTTAGCACCTTTTGGAGGAGACTCAATTGCTTTCACTGATGCATAAGCCGGATAAATAAATCCAATTGAATTGCATAGAAGCTGGGCTCCATATCCAAAAATCAACCACAATGACATGAAAGCAACTCCACCTGGAAGAAAAATAAACACCAAATGGTTATTTGTTTTTATTTTAGGTTAGGATATTATATTAATACCAAATATTCACACATTACTAACTCATTATTGTCAATATTCTCCCATATGGCAATAGCCTTTGTCTTAATACCACTAAAACTTAATTCTTCTGGTTTCGTCATTATTGCAGTAACTTGCGGTCGAATTTAAAGAAAATACAAACCAGACTAGAATTTAAAAGTGTAACACTAATGTTTGATATTGGCAAAAGCTCAATATGGATGGTGTATTACGGTAATACTATTACCCTGCCAAGCAATGCCAAGCATGCCATAGCTAGTTACTTAGTAGTAGTTAAAATGTGCAACAACCACCAATTGGATTGCGAATTCATGTATGTGTTATGCAATCTGGTGTAATGATTTCTTTATAACTTAATGCTTAATCCGAACTGCATATTCACTTGCCGTGCATTTGCAACAGAGATAGTCAATTCAACACTCAACCAACAGCCACAGTTGAACATGAAGTAGAAAAACTTATTGATTTTACTCTGATATCTTATCAGACAAAAATATGATAAAAACATGTTACTTGACAATTATTATGACCTCAAATCTATATATGTTATTATATCATATGCGTCATACTCAAATTAGGGCTGATGCATATTACCCATTTTAATTTAATAAAGAACTGGAAGATGTGCATTGTGATTTACTTCCTACTATATAATAACTTGCCAAACAAGTACAAGTCATTCAATTATGAAATGAGACTGTCGTAAACTAATAACATTAAATTATAATGCACTCGACATTTAGAGTTATTTCTAAATGTCTGTATTTTAGCCTCACCGGAAACAATGTAAAGCCGCTTGACACCGGTTTTTTGTTCCGCGAGAGCAATAACTTCGGTGAACTTATTCTTTTCGTGAAGAAGTTTCTCCACTTGTTCCAGATATCCTTGTATTTGTGCTGACATGATGATACGATTCTCAGCCAAAGTTTCTGGTCTTCTTTCTATAATAATTATAATATAAGTATTAGTGATGTAGCATAAAAATACACAATAATGAATAAGACGATTAATTTTACTCAGAAAAGTTCGCCAAACGTTAAAGCATCTGATAGAATGAACAAAAGTCAAAAATACAATTGCCAAATTAATTGTGATCAAAAACTTTGTTTTTTTAGTAAAATTGGTTCAATTGCCTTCTTTCTCTACTTTCTTTTACTTTTCTTACGTGTCTGTTAGAATACCTGTATTATTGAAATTTTATTACCTGGGTAGGAAAATCGAGCAGTATTTCACGAAGATGAAAAATTAGTTGGAAACTTGGATATTTTCCTCAGAAACACAAGAGCATAAGCTCAAAGGAAGGAGAATAAAGTAATATGGAGTCCAACCGAGTCCAACGACAAAATGAGCGGTGTGGTTGCTAGCACTAGCACGCCTCTGGAACATGTTTGGTTGATGGTGGTGGCTTTCATATCATACATATTTGCAAATATTATGTGCAAATTAGTTTGCAATGACTAGGATTATAATAATGACGGTGAGTGAGGTAGGTGCTTTCATGACTCACTAGGTATCTATCTAATACTGATATGCAAGCAATGTAACGAACTCGTCATAACGATTATGAGAATGAGACAGCATGAAAGCCAATGTCATTTGACTTCGGGTTTATGTACCCATCGTGTACGTATGTCTGACTTGCGAATCGCAAGTTGCGATAGCTCTCTTTAAACTCATTCTGTCGAAAGTCGGTCGGTAAGTGGTTGACCGGTGGTAGTCAAAAAAGTCGAGTGATATTCGGGACATTGGTCATAGTTGTGTGCTAAAGTGAAAGTGAAATGCAACATCATAACGACTAAATTACTATTTAGAAGACCCAAGTGACTCCATTGATATTTGAAAATGGTCACAGAAGCCTTAAATTTGTGCTGATCTTGCAGAGGTAGATCCGGTAGATCAGATTAACAAATATGAAATTTTGAAGGTTTTTTTTTGTCAGGGGGATCAACAGGGTGAACACTTGAAACTAGTCGAAAAAGCTGAAATTTTGCATACTGGATCATGGGAACATTTTTGACGATTACGAAAAGTAGTTGTAGCTGGATCATCTGACAAAAATTTAGAATGGACTTTGACTCGGGCTAGATTAACACTGCATTGTGAAGCACATGGATTTAATATTACGGTATGACATCACCGATACACCGCTACCCTAATTATTTTCAATGTCAAACTGCAAGGGTTTAGAGTTTCAGTCAAGGTCACTCGTTCACAAAAGAACAACAATATCGTCCTGTAAAATAAAGTGCCCAGTACTAAAAAGTTTACATCCCACAACAGTTTTGTTATTTGTTATATAATGGGTTTTCAAGCTGGTACTTTATGGATTTACATCGACGATAAAAAGATTTAGAATGGGTGTCATCGTTCCAGATGACGCTATTTTTTATGTCGTTTAAGTACCATCAATTATTTACGTTCATAACAACTGATCCAATTTTCATGAATGCGAGGATTGGGATGATTACTGTGAGTATAAAGACAGCTAATAATATATGTGCCTCGTCTTTTATTCTAGTTAAAAATGTTCATGTCTTAATTAGCTACTACGCTATGTGAAGCGCAAATATTGCTGGGTGGGTATTACGTATTACACTAACCTATTTTGTTCGCGGGGATAATATTTCGACAAAGCCTATTTCCAACAAGATTAAACTTTTTATTCATGTCATTCAGATAACATTACAATAGAATGAGCGATGTCAATGGCTGATTTGTTTTTAGTTAACAGTTTATTAGGCAAAGTTGCGTATTTCTGGAGTAGACGTAGATTTTATAACTGTTGTTGATTTGATTAATTTAAAAAGTAGTGTACAAAAAACTTAACGCGAAGAAAATGCGCAACTGCTAACTAAATTGTATATATTTTGTCAGATTAGTATGTTCCGGATAAAGAATTTGTTTATAAACCAACAATAGAAGTATTTAATACAACATAAATAATCAATGTACCAACCAGCTACATTATCATAACTTTCATATTTAAATTAGGTAGAATGTCTCAGAAAATTGCCAAAACAAACAAACACAATCCACTGTAGTTCTCTTCTTCACGTAGCTTACGATTTTTATTTTTTTTCCTGATATTAGATAGAATATCTCCTCTTTACATTTTATCGAGGTATGATGCAAGGTCAGGTAGACCTTCTTTCAGTCCCTTGCGTTTTCGGGTGTCCTAAAAAGTAAAAAAAATAAGTGAGTATTGATTGGAAAATATAGTTTGATCTAAACGTAAAAATAAATACGTACACATATTTAAACGCTTAATAATAAATATGACATCTTACTTGGACAACTTGGTAGGGTTTCGTTCCTGCTTCCAATGGATTCCCAGGGAAGACTTGCCAGTGGTCGAAAACGCATTGAGGGAAAGCTTGTCCTCCGGTGTTACTTCTCAAGTCAGCGGTGAAACCAAATGATTCGTTGACAGGCAAATGCGACTTGACAACGAACATCGGAGTACCAGCAACCTGCAAGACGTAAATTTTGTAGGACTTGTACTATATTACACTATTCTATAGTAATTAATGGAACATTGTTGGCTTTAAATACCTGCATTTCTTCAAAGACCACACCACGACGACGATTGAGCACACCGTAAATTCCTCCAACGGCTGAAAAATTAAAACCAAACAGTTAGTATTCAGTTGACGTGTATTGATATGCCCCATCACGCACTCCACACACCACTCAAACAAGAAAGGCACTGTTCGTAAACTTCCTATCTTGCTTTCACAGAATAGGGATCTACACCTTGTGTGTAGATCCCTTTTCTGTGTCTTGCTTTAACACAGCAAGATTTTTCCCCCTCATGGCCAGCGTCATGAAGTTTACGAACAGCGCCAAATACCGGGTTGTCTTTGTAACAAGTGGCTCAGTCAACTTTTTGTACGATTATTTGTATTATTAAAGAAAATAATACTTAAAATGGACCTATCCACCCCCACCTCCAGTAAAATTACCCATGTTGGGTCACCATCCCCCTCTCCACCAAGTAATAAGAGGATGAAATGGCAAAGTGAAAGTGAGGTAAACAATGGATGTACAATTCTTATGACAGGTATGTTTGTTATATTACTGATAAAATTTTGCAATATTATTATCGAATGGGGTTTAATAAGTTTGCAATTTTTGTATCTCTTAATAATCATGATTGTATGAACAGGTCTAGCGAAGTCGGGGAAGACCACGATTTCCAATGCCCTCACTAAAATGCTAAAATCCAACGGGATTTTAGTGAAACAAATAGACGGGAAGTCTTTGAGGGCCGGTCTCTGCAAAAATCTGAATTTTGACGAAGATAAGGATCGGTCGGCTTTTGTTCACTTGGCTAGTGAACACGCCAAAGGGATCACAGAAGAGGGGTTTGTGTCCATAATTTCCATTGTGGCTCCATTACATGAGGTGAGACATGAAAGAATGTAATATTGTATGCTTAGGTTGCTAATTCTGCGCACATTTATAGGATAGACAGAAAGCCAGGGATTCTCATGAGCAAGACGGACTGAAGTTTGTAGATGTCTTTGTGGATAGGTCAAGAGCGGAATGTGATGCAGAAACTGGCCTGAGAAGAAATGGTAAAACTTTTGATTATTCATAACAGTGGATTTTGACTCGTTTTGAGTTTATTTTGCTTGTGTAGTAATAAACCCTATTGATGCGGACTACGAACCACCCACAAATCCAGATGTTCATCTCAAACGGATTGGAAACAATGTGGATGAATTGACGAGACATCTTGTTTCGAGATTAGTTGGATATGTGAGTAAATAGTGATGGAATGCACAACTGAATGAACTATTATTAATCATTATCTGTTTATCGTTTAGAAAAATAATTCACCCGCTGTTCGCTCAACCTCAGTCGCCGTTTTCTCCATCCATTTCTTCACCCAGATCAACAGTTCCTTCTCCCTTTACAGCAACACCTTCGCCCTCCTCAACGACATATTCGTCTGATTCGGATTTGGGTGTTGGAGAGTTTGACGACGAAAGGGATAGCGTCACAAAATTCAAACTACCAAGAAAAAGTGATATCCGAACAATATTCGACTATGTAAAAAGTGTTCTTGTTCAAAGAGGTTTTGTTGGAAAGGATGAAGAAATTGACAAAGATCCATTATTTTTTGTGCTAATTGAGGAATGGACGACTCACTATAATACTCATAAAGCAGGAATGGAAAAGTTTTTCCCTGTCAAAATTCCTATATCAACTCGTGGTAAGACCCAAACCAAAGGTGCGAAAACCCCTCAAAAAAACGATGTCGGAGAAAACGAGTGGGGTGAATTCATTCCTTTATATTGGAATGGATCAACGCTGTGTTACGGCAGTATACACCAGGGCGTCCCTCACCTCAAAAAATGCAAGCAATGTTGGTCGAGGTCAACATCGGAGGGCTATTTGTGTAATAACCATTCAACAAACCGATATCAAAATTTCGCCGTTTTGCGTGATATTAATGAGAAGACCATTCATTATCATGCAGCGTTAAGCATTATGAGTGTGAAGAAAACAGAATGGACGACAAATATGGTTAAAAAATCTGCTTACAATATCAATCTAACACAAAAATATCTTGCTGCACACCCTAACGCACATTTCACCCCTATTTATGAAAAATCTATTCTGCTCTCCTCCCCGGAACGACTTCCAGCCATTCATTCCATGACAGTAAGTTACCCATGTACATAAGTGCTTAGAAAATTAATAATAATTGTATTTGTATTTGAAGTTGTCAGTCGCGCTCATCACACTGTTCAGAAACATGGAAAAAATTGACTCGGACGCCCCCATCAAACCACATTCGTTCCTTCATAAACAGTTATACATGGACAACGCTAATTTGGCAGCGGTGGAAAAGATTTTGGAAGAGAATGGAGTGACTTTCACCGTGGGAAATGATGATGATGATAGCAGTTCCTCGTTAATCAACAAAGATCGATATTGCTCAAAACTGCCTAGAATCTATTGTGGAGTGGAACCCAACAACAAAGTCAATGTTGGATTGAAAACGTCCAGGAGGAGGGAGGAGGAGGATCATTCTGTTTACACCCAGTTAGTTTACATACATGTATGTTTAAATTTTATCATACTAAAATTCTTGTTTCTTTAATGCAGTAGTGACCAATTCAAATCAGGACCCATCTACCAAACCCCCCTGTCGGATGAGCAGCTTGCGATTGCAAACACCATTGAGACATCTAATTCTTTTAAACAGTGGACGGATCAGCAGAGGGATCTATTCGATTTGGTGAAAGAAGATTGCACAAGGAAGGAGGGATTGGGTCATGCAGCTCTTGTTCTTGCAGAAATGAAGGGCCAATCCTACAATGGCATCCTCATTCAAAGGGACAATAAGAAATACGAGAATGTACATACTATTGAAAGAGGGGACAGAGTTTTTGTACAGGCAGCTTTTAAATTTTTAACGGGAAGGTCCCTTAGTATTTCAGTAGAGCATACTGATAATATGAATTTTACTGTTGATATATAAATAAAGGCATTGCATTTTTATGCTTTCATACGCCATTCAACCATGTGGTTACTTTCTTTGTTCTTATTTTCTATCCAATTCATTCAATTTCTTATGTACTAACCATTCTCAGGACACTGGATCTCACAGAGATACACAGGCTCCATCATTCGTGGAGAAGCAGTCAGTTGACAGGCATACAAACAACGACGAGCAGTTGGGATGATTTGACCACCACCACGATGAATAGCGTCAGCGTGTAGAGTGACGTCGTAGATGTTGAATCGAACACCTCGCATATTTTCTTCAGCCAGAGCTCCCTATTAGAAAATAAATAATATAAGCACATAGTTTAAATGTTGAATTCGTATTGAAAAGAGTTTGACTTTCGTAGATTTTGTATTCCATCTTAAACAATGAATCGAAAATTAGTCATATCGACTCACTAAGCAAATGGAAATTAATTTTCCTGACACCTTGCATTCACTACTACTGAGTTAACAAAGATAGGGAATGGGAGTGGGCACCAGGCACTTTAAGAATCGAATCGAACAACTCAACCTCAATATGATGGTTTACATTAATCTTTCAATTTATTAACTTGCTCATCATAAGTCAGTGTATTTATTTACCTCCTTGGAGGCCCACTGGAATCCAGCAACAACAGAATCCTTGATCTCGTTCAAGTATTGGACTCCCTTGGTGCAATCCATCAGGAGATTGGGGCCAGTTCCATCAGGACCGAAGCACCAGATTTTCCTAGCCTCGGTAATGTCATATTCGTACGTATCGGCCAAGTAGCGCCCTCGAATCTTGAAGTCATCACGAGGATTGACTTTTCCCTGAAACGGATATACAGGAATATAATTGTTTAGTATTTCGTGAACATTCTCGACGTGTATTTAATTGTCACTAATTCAAATTTAAACTCAGATGGCCGTTCTAGTGTCAGTCACGGTATATAAGAACAGGTCTGTGGAACAATCATCATAGAAAAAAAATATAAATTCGCCTTTGTCCTTCGCTTCGACGAATTTATGTACAAAAAATAATTCCGATGTGAATAAAATAAATACGAGGACAAAATTACTACATACGTTGTCAATGTCCTCAGGAAGGCCATCCGGCATGGGTACTGCCCTCATGAACAAACGATTGTGTTTGTTGGGTGACTTGGACAAACAAGTTTCGGTCGACTCATCTGATACGGTTTCTCGGTACGAGACAACAGGGTCCGACTTTTTGATCGGGATACAAGCATGATCTTCTTCCAAATCCTTAAGACAAATTTCCAAATGGAGTTCTCCAGCTCCAGCAATGATGTGCTCTCCAGATTCTTCAATGATACATTGGACCATAGGATCGGATTTGGCCAGACGCTTAAGACCTTCAACCAACTTGGGCAAGTCGGCAGGATTTTTTGGCTCCACGGCCACACGCACGACAGGCGACACGCTGAACTTCATGACCTTCAAATTATGGGCATCCTTGAATGTGGTGATAGTTCCAGTCTTCACCAAAAATTGATCAACACCAACAAGACCACAAATGTTACCACATGGAACTGAAATGTAACAAAACATATTATTTGGTTCTCCCACATATTATTAATAGGTACCCTCGACTCGGATTTTTAATTCTAGTTTTATAGGTCGCAAACAATCTGCATGAACACTCACCATCTTCAATGGCTTCAGTGTAACGACCCATCATCAAGATTGTACGCTGGATAGTCTTTTCAGCAACATCTTCCTTCTTGCCCGGGACGTAGTTGGGTCCCATGATACGAGCCTAAAGATTTAAGAACATATAAACCCTGTCATATATATATAACACCTAAATCTAAATCTACGCAAATTATTTTAAACTTTTCATATTACGTCGTACGAAGAATCAAGATCTTCACCAACAAAGTCAAATTTTTTCAATTTTGTATACCTTCATTCCTGTCGACACTTTTCCAGAGAAGACTCGGCCAAATGCATAGAAACGTCCCTTGTCGGAGGTGGGAACCATTTTGGAGACGTACATCATCAGAGGTCCTTCAGGGTTGCAAGTCTAGAATGAGAGTGATACAGAATATTTTAAAAGGCAATCAAACAAAATAATAATTGCTACTAAACTCAAAGTGTGTAGAACTAAATTAGGAGAATTAAAAGTTATATCTATGAAATAGACTCAGACAGCTTTAAAAAAATCCGCAATATCCATCGATTTCAGCACATTGGTGGGTTCAGCCCTTGCGGACTCCAAAGTGGAAACTCACACATGAACATTCAAGAGTTTCGAATTCAATGGAGCTTAGACATTTAAAGCGTTTTTCATCATCGACAATATTGAGGGAGGTATTATAATGCAAAGGCTACTATATTATTACCTTGATGCCAATAGCGGCTTCATCATCAAGAGGTCCTTCGTACAACATTTCCATACGATATTTCTGGGCCGTAACTGGCGATGGCAGATGAATTGCAATCATCTGAAGAAGAGTCTCCCCAGCTGGAAGCCAAGTTCGCATCACTACTTTCAACAATTGTTTTCCATCCTTGTCCTGATCTTCTGGGAGAAGCTTGACACCCAGCTTGGTGAGCAACTTGGTAATGTCTTCCTTCTTGTAGTTCATGATGGCATCAAAGACCTTGTAGATTGGGTCCAAAACATACATGTTGAATGCACGTTTGTTTTCGCCATCCTTCATCTTGGTCCATTTTTTGGTAGCAGGGTTGAAGAAAGATTCACCCCACAAGCGAGTCATCATCTTGTGCACGTCAACCTTGAACTTATCAGCGTACATCTCGGAAAACTGTTTCAGGGTGAAAGCCCAACCGTGAAGACCTGACCCAAATCCAACAGAGCCCTTGCTTGGGTCAACTCGGACCTCTCCCATGGGACCGCCATCGTCATTGTAAGTTGCAATAATGACGTTCACATTTTCAACAATACGTTGGAAAGTCTGGTAAAGATCCTCCTGTTCCAATTGCAACTCTAAAAGAGCTCGATCCATCTTGTTCATGAAGAGGACTGGCTTAATCCTGAATAAATTTACAACAATTTTATTATTGCTCGATGCGAAACGCAGCGTCGTTATATTTATCAGTTGATTAAATAATATTGTGTTGTGCTTTGGATCTTTTAAATCATTTGTAAATCAACTTAAAGTTTAACATTACCTCTCAGCAATGGCTTGACGCAAGACGGTCTCCGTCTGGACGCACACACCTGGGTTAAATTAAATCACCATATTATTAATTACTATTACTCGTTATTAATTGGAATCATATAATTCATTTAATTTGTTAAGAGCTAAGCTATGTCGGTGTGTTTACATAATTCGATACATCAGATGGCCGTTCTGATGTCAGTCATAACAAATATCAGACCAGTAAGAACATTCATCATTCGAAGTAAATAATAGCGGCAATGGATGGATGAAAAAATACTTTTGAAACATGTTGATTAATGTTCCGTCTTAAAATATTAAGTTGACGCGTAACTGATTTAATTTTATTTTTGGAAGACCAGGGAAAATTGCCACGGCCAGTAAAAAAAACGGACCCAAAAAGGGGTACCAAAACGGCAAAGGTCCCTCCCGCGCACTTTTTATTGGAGACGTTCTTTAATTATTTATTGGCTTCTTTTTTCGTTGCAATACAAATCCAACTAACTAAAATTTAGTGAAAATTAACCGAACTCACCAGAAACGCAATCGACGACGACCAAAGCTCCATCCGTGACCCGAAGAGCAGCCGTTACTTCAGACGAGAAGTCAACGTGTCCAGGAGAATCGATCAAGTTAATCAAGAATCCCTTGGATCCGGGATCACGCTGATCCGGTTGGTTGATGAAAATTAAATCACGCTCTTCCAACTCAAAGTACATAGTGATGGCACTATGTAAAAAATCATACAACGAACAATATCAAATATTTGACGTCATGTGTAGAATCGGATTAAATGAATAACTTACGTAGACTTGATAGTGATGCAACGTTCCTGTTCATCCTTACGGGTGTCCGTAAAACGAGCTTCTCCAGCCTTCGACCCTGCAATAATTCCAGCCTTGGACACGAGGGAATCGGTCAAAGTAGATTTTCCATGATCCACGTGAGCGATGACGGACATGTTTCGGATATTCCTCTTCTTGTCCATCATCCCGCGGATCTCGTCGACAGTAAAGTTCACCTATAAATGGGATGAAGCCATTAATACACTGATTGCAATGCATCAAGAAGAGGAGTCAGTTTCTGAGACTTTTAAATATATATTAACCCCTACTACTTCTCAACAAAACTTAAGAATGAACACATACTCTTATTAACAAAACAACATTTACATGTAATTTTCAGTAATTTACTCATTATTTGTATCCAAAAAGACTACTAGACAAAAATATCGTTCTAAATTCAACTGAAAAGAGCTTCATAAAACCGGAAACGGTTTTTGACCTTGATTTCTTTCCTTTCGCTCTTAACGGATCTCAAATATTGTACACACTACTACAACATACAAGTACAAGTAAGCATCTCCTAATTTACCTGAGCCAACCCCACCACCCACCCCACATGCAACAATTATTAATCCATCCATTTCTAAAAAAAACTTTCTCCCTTTCTGGCAGCATATGCCACAACGCACATGAAGTGACGGCATGTTGAGCAATGGCGAGAGCATGCCATGCCGCTCTCTCAACCACCACCACGAGCCAGGAATGTCAAATTACAAATTACCAAAAACCCCCAAAATTCTGTCTAATCTTTCGAACCCCACGCAACCCCCCACTCCAAGGGCCCTCTTGGGAAGAAAAGCAAAGTGGGTGTGGATAAAAATGTGGACTTACCATGTTTGCGAAGTATTTCTTGCGTGGAGAGCTTGTTCAAAAGTGGAGAGTGATAGGAGCAGAACCTCCGCTTCGTAGGAGAGTTGGAGTGGAAAGAACAACGTTGGAAAACGTTCCTTGCTCTGCTGCTGACAGAGAGAGCAAGAGCGAGGGAAAGCCGGCATGAGGGCGCCACCACCGCGCCCGACGTGCGGAATATGCATGCGGCAGACATGGATTCCATCCAGCCTGGTTTTTCTCGCTAGGCTGTTGGCTCGTGCCTCGGGATGCGCGGAGAACACAGAGCGAGATTCAATTCAAAATTTTGGCAGCCGAGTAAATAAAGTGTTTCAGGAATTTAAAATTTTAAAAGTTTTTGAAGTTGCTGTAAATTACATAAAATAAGTTATTCGTTGCATTGAAGTTTAAGTGAGGAAGGAAAAGTTGGCGTTGTTTGAGAGTTAGTTGGAATATCTAAATTGCAATGGTAAAGGATACACACTTATTTTTGCAATCAACATTTTATGATTTTAAATTAAATTTTAAATTTACAATTTTGAAGTTTCTTGTTAAAACAGTGTTTCACAAATAAATGTGACTTGTTTTGTTCCAGTTACCGTTATCACTCCTTCGTGCAGCACAATACATGCCAATGGTAAAATTTTGTAATGTTTTTTATGTATGACATGTGATGATTTCATTTGCCGGCTACTACATGATTCACAATTTTATTGTCAAAATAACTGATTTAATTTGTTATATACTTATGGGCTTCTGTTTTTGTAAAATTCTTTCATGTTCAGTTGGTGGAACTGAAGAATGGCGAGACATACAACGGTCATCTTCAAGCTTGTGATGGATGGATGAATATTTGTCTTAGGGATGTAATATGTACCTCAAGGGTAATTTAATTACTCTTTTGATGCAAATACCTTTAGGAATTATTATTCATGACTTGACATGCATTCTTCTATGGTAGGATGGAGATAAGTTCTGGAGGATGCCGGAATGTTATATTAGGGGAACGAATATTAAATACCTTCGTATTCCGGATGAGGTAATTGACATGGTGAAAGAAGACGAAAATTCTGGGGGTGGGGGTCGTGGAGGACGTGGTGGTATGAGGGGACGAGGTGGCGGTGGCGGGCGTGGACGGGGTGGTGGCCCCCGAGGTATATTTTTTTGTTACTAATGTGCCTATATTATAATACAAAGTGGTCCTTTTCTTGTCATTCTTATAGGTGGCCTCACTGGAAGACCAGGACTAGGTTCTCTTCCTTCCGGTGGTGGCGGTGGAGACCGTGGGGGTCGTGGTGGTGGCAGAGGAGGCGCAGGAAGGGGTGGAGGAGGGCCAAAATATCCCAGAAATAATTAGTTTATTATACAACTAAACTAAGCAGGCCTTATCTTAAGTTTTTTATTGATCTCGTTTTAATCTTACTTGCAGAGATCGTGGTAGATGTACAGAATAAAACTAATTTCCAACTTTAATTGAATCTAATTGCAATAATTATGTTTATTAAATTCTCTGTCACATGTAGGTTTTCACAAATATTATTAAAGTGTCACTTATTGATGATGGAGGCAAGGCAAATATCTGTAGTTTGACTACACGCGTATTAAAATTAGCATAATCTCATCATCCCGAATAGGAGTAATAAATTACAAAAAGGCAATACATTTAATAGCATATGTATAAATATTAGTTAACCCTTAATGATTAGGCGTGAGAAGCTTGTGGATTTCGAAAAGTTCTTCGTCGCTCACAATAACACATTGAGGTTTCTCTTTGCTCTTCTCCCATCCCGGAAACTTGATTGATCCAACTTTAATCAGTTCGTTTTCTGCATCCTACAAGATGAATTTTAAACCTTAGCAATGTAGTATCAATTGAAGAGAGTAATACTAAAATTATGGCATAACTTGCATACCTTGATCGATCTTTCAGATGGGAACGAGGCAAAATCTCCACGGATGATGTTAGGGCATTTTCTTTCAACTCGTATGGCATTTATTTTGTGTTGTAAAGCGCCCATCTTCTCTGCTAATTTAGACTTGCGAAGTTCGTTAATGTGAAGCAAGTATTCTTTCCGTGAGGCCGATAGGTTCGAGTCGAAGGAGATTTTAAATGAATCGCAAACGATGGATGTTATCTCCTATCCAAGTAAATTGAAAAAATTAGAAAATCAAGCACTGAAATCCGTTGGGTTTGTAATAGTACCATTTTGTGCTGGCTTAATTCTTTCTCCATCTGTTTAATAACATCATCAGATTTCTTTGGAAGCTGCCGATCAAAAAACGAAATTCATAAATTATAATCTCGTGAAATAAACAAATCATTAGTAGGAGCCACGTTAATACCTGGATAGGAGGAAGTTTTCTTAGATTCTCAATCAACTGTTGCGATTGAAGACGCCAATTCTGACGTTGCAGGTATCTTGTGTACTCAATTAAACTATCAGATGAAGCACCAATTGATCCACCACTTGAAAGCATTGGAGTTCCTGCAGACTGAACAGGAGTGTGACCAACACTTGGCGAGTGCATAGGAGATGACCCTGAAATTTAATTAACCATAAACAAATTAAAAACATATATTAATTAATTGTTTAAGACACATAGGTATGTATACTGCTTATGCTTAATACAACAGAGTCAGGATACCTGAAGGGATTCCAGAAACTAATTCTTTAAAGAAACGCTCCTTGGTCACTGATAAAAGTTTGTCCTTTAGTTCTCCTCGTTCCATTTGTAGAGATTCGATATCGGACTGGAAGTGCTCCAAAGTGGCTTCGGAATAAAAAATAAAAGTAAAAGTTAGTTTGGTGATGTCGAGTCTGTTTGTTATTTGAGCGTCGCTTCATGCATGCAACAGCAAAACTCATACCAGAACATAAACACAACAAAAAAAGCGCAGTCAAAAAGGTCATTGTACATTCTGATATTGTTTTAGCACACGTTGATATAGATTTCTTTTCTTTTTTGAAATTTTTAACAATTAATGAAGTTGCGTATGAAGGCGGAATTATTTTACACGATGGTGACAAATTAAAGGCAAATAAGTACATTGTGCACCATGGTGGCCTGGATCAGAAAAAATATGACAACGCTGCCACACCTCTTAATATCAGGGGATGTGGCTTTCTTGAAAGCACTACAAGCAATAACTTATTAATCAGTAAAGATTTTTCAATTTCTGCTTTCACCACTGGTACAATCAATTCAGACGCACAACCACGCCCCCTCTCACTCAGGGGGTGTGGTCGGGAAAAAATGAAATTTTTACTGAAATTGAATTTATGGATGAAATACAATGAAATTAATTGTTCCCGATTGGTGGACGAGCAAATATTCCAGGATGTTAAAGACATTTGGCAAAACTTTCTCGAGACAAAAAATTAGAAAGTAAAAACTAACTTCAAATTTGAAACCAACCTTCGAATTCTCTTTCTTTTCTTTGAAGGACAGATTGCAAATCTTCTAGTTTTCTCTGTACACACAAAAACAAAATTAATATAAATGTTATAAATATACACACAACATATGCAACATTTATTACTAATTAAATTATAGTGTATCTAGCTCATAGCTTATCATGAAGTTAACAGCATTCTTTTTATTATGTTTATAAACTTACTGTTAGCTTTTCAATCGTCATTTCACTGTCTTTAGTAGCGTTGGACAATCTCTTCTCTGCTAATTCCTTTCTAATTGAAGCTTCGCTCAGCTCTTCTTGTTTGGCTTTCAATATTTTATGTAACTCCTAAACACATTATTACGTATTACAATTCCAAGCCATGTATGCAACTATTTATTTATCTAGAGGTAAATCTATGAATGTATATATTAACCTTAATGGATGCTTCTTTGTCCTCTAGTTGAATTTTCAAGTTTCGAGTTTGGTCCATTTCAGTTTTAACTGCCTGTGCTAAATATTGACTATGCAATGTAGCTTCTTTGGCCTCAATTCGCCGAAGTTCCAACTCGGTTGCAGTAGTTTGTGCTTTGGTTTCAGCAAATACTTTCTATAAATTATGAAATAGAAATGATTTGATAATTTACAAAAAAATAATAGTAACCCTATAATAAAAATATATGTATCTTACTTTGAAAGCTAAATCCTCAACTAATCCGGGGATACTGCTCTTGGAGGATTCTTCCTCCAAATTTTGACGCAATAGTGTATTTTCATCTGTCATTTTTTGAACAACTTCTCGAAACTTGAGAATGGTAGAGTTCAAATCCGCAACTGTTTCCATCATGGCATCCCGCTCTCGAACAGTCTTCAAAATAGTAAGTATAATTGCATTCATTCATGTTTGTCATTGAGTCATGATATAAAAATAATAATACATTTTGGATTATCGTTTGAGACTGTTGCAAATCATCTCGCAATTCCATTTCCAGTTCTTTGGCAGATTCCTGAAGTTGGTCATTTACATCGTGTAGTGCCTCTAAATCAGCAACCGTCTCGGTCAATTGATTGACTTTTTCTTCCAAGTTCAGATTTTTTTCCGTAAGATTTTCAACCATTTCCTCCGCTCCAAGTGCAGCTTCCGTCTGATCTTGTAGATCCGCTACTTGCTCCTCTAATTCCAAAACTTGGATTTCGAAAGATTCCTTTGATCTAAGTGCTTCTTTTAGCTCAGTCTTGACAGTTTCCAAGTCTTTAATCGTTTTTTGATGAAGATGCTTATCATGAGCTGTAGCATCGCGAAACCTGTTTCAAATCGTGCAATTATGTAGTACCACACGTTGAACATTATAAAATCATTAGCATGCTAATAATATTTATATACTTTAACGATAATAGTGAATATAGACTTTGAAATTTGAAAGCCATAGTAAAACTTACTTTACTAAGGCTTCCTTTAGACGTGAATTTTCAGCTTGTAATTGTTTTACTTGAAATGAAGTAACGCCCGCTTCTCCTGATTCTATGTTTATTTTTCCACTCAGCTCATCTTTCATGGTTTTCAACTCGATGAAATATTGCTCGGCTTTCTCGTTAGCTTGATCTAGTTCTAATTGCAAGGTCTCAGCCTATAAAAACCCAATCGTGTGTTTATTGTTTAATTATGGTAATAACTGGAGAATTCAGATTCCCCCAAAAAAATTGACTAAAAATATATACGAACGAATACAGAAATATATTGGATTACCTTCTCTTCTGCCATTTCTTTATCAAGCGTCGCCATTTCGACAGCTTCGGACAAATCTGACATCTCCTCAGCATGGCGTTCTTTTGCTTCAATGGCTTCTCGTGTTTCATTCTTGGCCTGCGAAAGCATCAACAAGTGAATTTTTTAAACAAATAATTCTATAAACATTTGATCTAAACACATACCCTTTTTAACTCCTTTTGTAAGGCAGCTTGACTTTCCAACACTTTTGTACGGAATTCACTTAAAGTTTCCACTTCGAGGCGAAAACGATCTAGTTCGCGAAGTTTTTCTACATCATTTGCTCTTTTCGCTATATAAAATCAAACATGAAACAAAGTTGTTGCTTGTTTAATTTTGTATGTAAATTTATTTGTCAACCTTTCAAGGTGTCTAGTTTTTCGTTGAGATCTTTAACTTCAGCTCGTAAAGCGGCGTTATCATGAACTGCAGTAAATCTGTCTTCACTCTGCGTCATTGGAGTTGTAGGGGTGGCCATAACACTAGCAGGTGTTCCTGGAGTGTACTGCGGAACTATTTCCCGTTCTGACGGAGCGAAACCAGTCTAACAAATTCAGTAATCATCGTTTTTTATGCAGGCATGCTATTAATTTTTACCACAATAATTCTGACTAGGTACATTTGTTTGAATATGCATGTACTTACTTCAACAAAAGAGTTCCGTTTACTGGGGCCCGAACTGGGGTCCACTTTCGTGGACGGAGTAGATAAATTGCTTCGTGAGCCGGAAGGGGTAGACTGCAACGGTTTGACCTCTTTGGCCCCGGCCACGGGAAGCCTATAAATTAATAAGATCACATATATTGTCATTACTTTCCTATTTAAACAATATTGTAATAAAAAAAATGTAAGCATGCACATAAAAAATCTACTGACTAATAAGTGCAAGGTTATATATATATATATATTTGTATGGGTATATATAAATATATTTTGCACGATTTGGCTATATATTTTGCTTTGGTACTTACAAACATACAATTCGACCATTTGAGCTTATTTACATCGGAAAATTAGATCGCATTATCAAGAAATTGATCCGTGAAAAAGAAATAATAAAATAATAAAAAGTAAACCTATGAATTAAGCCGGACTTTACTGCTACAGGTGAGTTACGCGTAGCAATTTTGTGGTGCGCATAAGAAGAAGCAAACTTTCGAAACTTTGGCGAATAGCCAGTAGCATTTGCTGGTGAAACTATTGGAGATTTTGCATATGCTGCTGGTTGCTGAGCTAATGGAGAGTTTCCGCCGTTTGGGAAGGCTAAGCGAGTTCGACCATGATATTTTCGAAGTGTGAGGGTGTCAACAGCAATAGGAGATTCCAATCTTCTAGTTGTACCCACGCTGTCCGTTTGAGATTCTTTGCGTTTTGGTCCGAATTTGCAAGCTATTGAATATTTCAAAGTAAAATTAGACAACGAATCAAAATCATAAGAGCAAATAAAAATTTTAGAGTTTGTATTTTGATGTTATTACTATCATTATCATTACTAGTGACCGTGACTGTTTGATCAACTTCAGGCAGAGACCCAGTGGCTATGGTGGTGGTCGTCGACTTTATATTGCTCATTCGCGTCAAACTCGGCCTAGGGGGTTTCTTAGGAGTAAATGGAACCCCAGGTTCGATTGTATGTCGCCTCGATGGTGATACATTAGCATTATGAGATTCTTTTTGGTTCATAAGAGTTTTGCCGAGGTTTTCCATAAAAACCGTCGCAGGGACAAATTCTTCATTATTTGAAGTAGACGACACATTGGAACAAGTAGTAGCTTTGGAGCTTAGTAGTGAAGATTCGATGCTACTATTAGGATGTGAAGACAGGCAGGATGAGCTTAATGAGCCAGATTTTGACATTGTAAATTCAAAATGTTTAGATTCCGAATCAGAATAGGAAGCAAGATATTTATTTTGTGGCTGTCCTGCAGTCTGATTGGGCGAATGAGTGCTGGTCCTAGGTGCTGTCGTCGTTGGAAGTCTGGATGTTATGAACGATTTTGGAAGATTCAGGCTGAATTTTAATCCCGGGGAAATCCGTTTGGTGCTAGATCTATTTATTGGAGATGGCATCTGATTCTGATGAGTAGAAATAGGAGTGGTCGGAGTCTTTACACTTCTCACTTGAAAAGGGCCAGACGTTTTGGGAGAACATGAACCTGGAAGCAGTGTTGGTCTTACACTTCTAGGTTTTTTGAAGAGAGACACACCATCTTTTCCTGGTAGTTTAGTTGCGCCAATTGTACTTCGGCGATGAAATGGGTTGTAAGTATTGTACCATTTGTTTGGAGACTTTAAAAATTCATCAGATTTTGGTCCACCACCGATGTCGTAAGATGAACTCCGACAATCAACATTTCCTATGGCAGTTTCGCCAACATATCTCGATTTTGGAGACAAGAGGTTAAGACTAGTTGCAGCAGAAGCTACTTTCGCTGTGCCTTCAAATTGTCCAGAAATGGGAGTACTGGACTCAACTGTTGGTGATGGCACGATCGAAGTATGGAAAACAGGAAGTCTGCAAGACATGAAAGACGACTGACGATTGATTCGGTAAAGCTCGATAGATTAAAAATGTCGCATTTTCAAAAAATAAAAATGCACAATAATATACACCCTGCATGCTGAACATAGACAGACCGTATTTTCTAGCATTTGTTACAAGAATACAGCAAATGAACTATTCAACAGTGGTATAAATTAATATATGTAGCCATTTCAATAAATAATTTAAAATGTCCGTCGATAATACCGTTCAAACGACATTAAGTACAAATTAAGAGACACATTGCGCGATAAATTTCATTGCAAAATTACAAAATGCATACAAACTCGAGCCAATAACATAAAGACAGGACACAAGATACGCGTACAAATGACAAACATCACTCAAGGCAAAGATTCAAGACAAGACAGTACAGATATAGGAAAGAAGAAACGATTAATTACCCATCCAAGTTCAAATCAACTTTACGCAGCCTAATAAAAAGATAAAAGTTTATAAACATGGAATATTGGAAAACTTCTAAACATTATATTGACGATGGGAAAAAGTGATGGGGGCATAAAAAGTTTGGCATCGCATTTTTTTAAACACGGACGCAAGAGGTACACTGATAATGTAATAAAAAATGAACACTCAGAAAGTTCAAAATGCCTAATTAGAATTCGAAAAATGCTTGCTAGATCCATCTACTAAAACGACATAAATGCAGTTAATGCAAAAATCAAATTGCACGAAAAATTAAAACATTGAAGTATCAGTCATTGAAATTGTAATATATTTTAAATGAGCAATTAATGTGTGCAAGTATTACGCTCTATAGGAAACTAAATGCATTTTTTAGCTAATTATTATTATTACCGTGTCACTTGAGTCCTCCTTTGAACTTGAGATGAGGTATGCTTGCTTGAAGATTAAAAGTTCAGACTTAGTTAAGTTTTTAGATTCCAGTTTAGAACAAAGAATGTTTGCATTGCAAGCCCCAACTAGCAGTATGTCACATAAATAGTTAAGAAAGATTTGCAATTCTTCTTTAGATTATCCATGCGTATTAATTACCCCACATTACATCTCATCATTCTATAATATGGGGTGTCCATCAAAAAACATTAAATTTTCGCATAATCATCAGTCGACCATTACCATAAGGAAAGTTATTGTACAAGCCACCTCATGATTGAACCACTACATATCAGTTATCATTCAGATCATTCAAAAAATTTAACCTTAGCGACAATTCCCTTGATTACATGTTCCCCCTAAAACCCAGAATCCCCTCGAGACCAGAGAGGCAATAAAATAATTAGTGTAATAATGACTGATAATAATACCTGCTGCTTCCCTTCGCCTTCCCACCACCGGAACTTCCTCCAGACTTGACATCTTCTGGAGACAAGCTTGACACCGCCGGACTATTCAACCTATATACAGAGAGAGAGAGATGATCAACTTTACTGCATATTGCGACACACAGTAGATGAGCTACATATCAATAACCAAGGAAGATTCATATAGAAAACAGGGGTAGGTAACTTATCCATTAAACTAACTGATAACCATAACTATCTCGGCCTCGGCTGCTTACTTGGACTTGGTCCCCTCGTCGCCCACGAGCGTGATTTGAGCCATCCTGACGAAAATGCCGTG
This sequence comes from Folsomia candida, assembly GCF_002217175.1. NCBI lineage: Eukaryota > Metazoa > Arthropoda > Collembola > Entomobryomorpha > Isotomidae > Folsomia > Folsomia candida. Next base: position 18,598,481 of record NW_019091193.1, on the reverse strand, counting down.
GTTTGGTGGGCAGTCAAAGTAGGCCGTTCCGTTCACACTCCCATCGTTCTTGCCCTTTGCCTCGTCCAGTGCCACGCCCACCCACTTCCCACTCGCAAAGGTCGTGCTCCCCACAAAGGCCACCGTCCCCTGGGCTCCATCCCTCCCCACAATCTCCACGCGACTCCCCACAGTCGGCTCGCCCATTGCGCCCCTTTCCCAGCCACTGGTACCAACAAGTAGTAGTCGCCCCCTTGGCACTAGTTAAGGAACAATCAGATCCAAGTGTTATTCTGCTAGGTCACTCATGGTAAAGCTCAATTTTGTGCACAACTGCTGGTGAAATTTATTTAGGTTTATTGAGCAAGTAAATATAGACGATATTGAGTTTGCCGTACTTAATTCTCTATGGCCTTTCTCTTTCGTGTAAACGAAAACATTTTGAGATTTGAGACAATAATGAGGAAAATGAGACTTCAAAATCTGACGAGTTTTACATATAACAAAAACATATTCATATTCATTTTTCTATCCTTTATCTTTCGCACAGTAGCCGAGTAATATAGCTTAGAATTATCTTTACATAATTTCTATCACCATTTCCAGATTTCGGGATGAGCAGTAAATCGGTCAGGTCACATAAAAGCCGCTACTCATACTCAAAGTCCCAGACTCTCGACCTCGAAAGTAGCCCAAATTCGTCTGGACATGGGAACCCACCACCCCCACACTCCTTGGCCATGTCCAAATCCCAGTCACAAGCAAAGGTTGGAGATAGTCGAGTGGAACCCGTGCCCTCGTCCTCCTGCTGCACCGAGTTCCTTGATGACACCAACAGGAACGTGTTGCAATTCGCCACAAGCTCTTCCATGCTGGACTTTCTTTTCGAAACCAACAATTTGTGCAACAAGTCTGAGGATAGGTTGAGACGGGAGCGGGAGGAGGGTGGGTGGAGCTACATTGCAGATAAGGCAGTGCACGCTGTGGGAAGTGCCATTGACTTCCTCTGCGGAGAATCTGACCCCGAACGAAATTGTGACGAAGAGAGCTTGCCTGAAAGTCAAGAACTTTGTGGTAGGAACAAAACTAAATGCTTTACATATATTTCCAGGATTTAAGTGATGGGATGCAAATAACTGAGTAATAAATAAGGCACTTGAAGGTATATTAAATATTTTAAAGATAGTTCCGTGGAAGAAGAGTCAGATCTTTTATGCGATCCTTCGGATGAGGATAGTGACGCTAAAAGCATCAACCACGCAGGTCCACGAGTAGATAATAATCGGACGAGTGCATCAAATTTCTCAACAATCAGAATGGTTCATGAAAATGGTAAATATATATTATGTAATTTGGTAAAAAAATATATTAAGATTTATCTAGAATTACAGATGTGAATACTATTTATAATTTAGGCGAACTAGTGACAGACTCTCAGACTGACTTACTGCGGAGTAAGTTTAAGTGTCTTGTGTATTATTACCAATAAATTTACAATAAAATTAATGCTCACAAACTAAATGTAGGCATTGACCATCCTCTGACCCATGAAGAATGCTTGGCACGCTTAGACAAAATTTCAGAATTGTGCAAAATGCTACCAACTAATCCATTCCTTGATGAATGTTACAAAATTATGCAGAACGATGCTCATGCCCAAACGTACGATTCTCAAGATGATGAAACTAACCTTGTCGACCAAGTACAGTTGACAGAATCAACCAGTGGAAGGACAACAAATGGGATAACGATCAACCAAGAAAATCAGTCCTTTGAAATTGATCCATTGGAAAAGTTTGATTCTACAAAGCCGTCATCCCGCTCACTTAGTTCAGAACGAGGCAGATCGGTTCCTCCCTCAAGTTCGTCTGCCACCACACCAAGTCCTAGCGACGTCAAGGTCAACGGGGACACGCCTTCTTATACATTGATGCAAGGCTTGCTCAAGCCATACAGTCAGACGTCAGTCGCCCTACCAATCCCTCTAACAGGAGATTTAGAAACCGGAATTTTGACGGAGCTGGTACAATCAGATCAATCAGATTTTCCAAGTCAAACTCAATTATTACGAGACACACTGAGTACAGTTGAACAAGATAAGAGTGACATTATTTCAACTAAACCGCAGATTGACAACTCCACCCATAAAGATAAAGCTGATGAAGTTACCGTCAAGGACGACACTTTTCCTTCTAAACCTGGGCCCACAAGGAGAACAAAGACCAGTTTGCCAAAAAATCTGACGAATGAAACTTTGTCTAATAACACAACGCCAGTTCATGTGTCCACAGCTGAAAGATCCAAACCGAACAAGGCGACACTGGATTATGATGACACTGGTCAACAGCACATACCACAGTACCGGTCAAGTATAACAATACAAATTGACTCGATGGATACCATTCCAAGAAGCGTAACAAATTTTGCACAAGATGCGGCATTAGATAAAAGTGGCGCAGATGAACCAACCAAAGTAATAAATCCATCGCATGAATTGAACCAGGCAACTGCATCGGTGACACCTTATGAGATCCAAACAAATACTGGCAATCCAATGGTTGGAAAGATTGATAATGACAAATCAGCCTCAACCACGTCGGGTAATTCTTCGCCATCTTTGGACATTACTATTAAATCTTCGAAATCCAGGAAGCCAATCCCTAAATCATTATCCCCACCACCACTTTCGACAGGTCATTGAATATTGAATAATTAAATATAATTACTCACTAAATCGTATTAAAATGTGAATTAAATATCCGAACACACATTATTCTGAGGAGTAGGTACAGCCCCCGAGACGGTGGTCTCGAGTAGTAGTCCGCCAGACAGCATCGAAGACCGACCGAGTCAGCAGCAGCTGGACAACGCTTTGAAACCCAACCACCCCCAAGAGGACGATAATAAAGGGGGAGGATCCAAAAGAAACCATCATAATCCTGCAGATCTTCAGGAGATTATCATAAATTACATGGAAGAAGAAATGCCCTACAAAGTATACTTGGCGAGCCAAATCGCAGAAGCCAAAAAACCAGTGTCAGCAACAACAAAATTAGGACAAGGTAGTAAAGACAAGCCTGATCTGAAATATGTGCTTACGGAAGTTGATCATGAAAAAAATGGAAAGATTGACACTATTCTGGAAATTAATGGTCGTATTATAAATAACCCAATGGATATAGTAAACCCCAAGAACTTTTTATGGAATGATTTCAACAAAATGCAGGCGAGCGCGTCCACTTTGAAGCACAGCTTAGAAGAACTAAACGCAATCATGATAGATAGTGCAGGAAGTAATGATTCTTTATTGCTAGACGAATTCCAGAATTCGTCACCAGAAGACGAAGTAACCTCGATCAAAATATTGGAAGAGCAAGTAATTCCTGAAGTGGGAACCAGTGAGAGGAGAAAAGTAGTAAAGAATTTGGAGTGCACGCTTCATGATGTTCATGCTTCAGAAACTAAATTGTCCAAAAAAGCTTTGGAAGTAAATGGGAAATTTGTAGACCCGAAAAATGAACCAGCTTTGCTGAATTATTTTAAAAAGCTCAAAGAAACAGAAGCAATATTGGAAGAAATTGCAAATGACTTGAAGCGCAACGAACAATTTTTGGAAGACCAGGGTCAAAAGTCAGAACGGTAGCCAACTGTTGGGAAGAGAAAATTTGATTTACATACTAAATTTGACCTAAATTTTCTGTGATTGAAAAAAATAACAAAGAGAACAAATATCTCTGTATTAAAATCATATTTATTAAACAAAAGAAACTTGACATTTAGTTACGTCCCTTATAGAGTGGGTCAAGTAATCTTGATAGCAAGGTCATTTCGAGTGAACACTTGACTAATGCACGTATGAACATTTCCACGAAGATTTGCGATGTAAAAAACTCTGTACAGTACTAAAAAGAGAACGTACATAAATTATGTCACGCAAAAATTACAATTTTTCATACCCTCCCCCCTTGTCACGCGTTGCACCCCATTACATGTGGCGCAAATGTGACCGTCATGCAAAACTCTTACTTTCCCACACCCTTCAGCCGTGACATAATTTATGAACATCTCCTAAGGTTGTCAAGCACCTTGATGAAGATTTATGTAAGGTATTTTATTTTATGAATATGTTTGTTTGAAATAAAAAAATATAAGTTTTATGCAAGCTTATGAAAAATAAGAAAAATTAGAGATATTTATAAACATATGGTCCCGAAAAAACAGCGGATTTGTAGATATTAATTCAATGACGAGTTTGCAACATTTGTCAGACAAAGAGAAACCTCCGTCGGATGCGGATGCCGTGGTTAAGGATGCTAACGACAAAACAATGCAAGGGGACGATGAGAAAATTCAGGACACGAATTCTATTGAAGAGCTAAAGCAATTAACTAACTTGATCTCCATCAAACTAACCGAAAATACCAAAAAGTCTTCAAAAATGAAGAGCATTTTTAGTTTCAGAATGACTGTCCCAATAAGAAGCCATATTCTTCCGCCAAGATACATAAGAGATCCAGATCAACGTCATCCTACAACATTTTGGCAAAAATTTCGCCGATTTTGGAGTACGGCCTGCCTACGTCGTATGCAAAGAAGAATTCGTAGACGCCGTAGGAGAATTGTTTTGCAAATTTTGCAAATTCAAAACAATATTCATAATCGTCCACATTCTAGGATATTGCCTGTGTTTTCTCGAATCTGGGAAGGACTTGCAAAACTACTTCGACTACGAAGGGCTTATCGGGTAGCCCCCGAAGGTCAAATAAACCAAGTAGTTGCACCCGGTGTTACCATTGGTACTCATGCTCACGACCCAATGGTGCAACCAACGCCAAATGGATCATCCACTGTCGGAAACGCTTTTTCTTCAACAACTCATGGCAGTACATTGCGACGAAGAACACAACTCATAGAATTACTCAATGTGAACAACAATGTGACGGTATTTATATAAATGAATTTTCAAAGTACTTTGAAGTGTTAAGAGCATTTCATAAAATTACAGGAGGGCGGTTGCCGTTTAAACCAGCAGATTGACTTAATTAAAGGCAGTAAATAAACGCAGAAAGAATTTTTACGAGCTTACTAACAATGAAAGTACTGAGGGGTTGTTTACTATAAATGAGACTGAAATGACTATCATAATAAATACAGCATTTATCTATGTACTTTATAAATAAATGCGTAGCTTTTTAACCTTACAAACTTATAACACTACACTAACTAATCAGTCAACATATAAACTTCCATCTGCGGGTCCCAAGTAGCGAACACCTGTAATTGAATAACAATGAAGATATTACTAAAATTTACCAGATATTAATTGGTTACACATAAATATTATTCGGTGTCTAATAGTCACCAATCAGAATAATGTCGATAATTGTCCAAACTCCCAGCCCTCCGAAACTGAAAAGCTTTCCTATTCCCTCCTGCCAACGTCCAAGATAGAATCTATCGGCTCCAAACCCACCCAGCGTAACACTCAAGACGAAAGTAGTGGACCAGCGGTACCCATTCTTCCACTTGCATGGCATATTTCGGCTAAACCAACGACTCCCAAGGCAAATAACTTCTGGACTGACAGTACAATTAGCCCTAATAATCCCATTTCAAATTATAATATTCAGGAAAATTATAATCACGGCTGTAATGATTCAATTGTGCCATGCTTACGGGAAGGAATTTGGTGGAGGTCCAACGGAGTTACAGCCCTTCATGGAATTGCAAATTTGTTGCCACATGGGAGTTTGGTAACAGTACTGGCATATCATGTGCCTTTTAAACTCCTTACTCCCCTGCACAATTTATATAAATAATAAGCTGTACTACATGAATGCATGCAAATTCAACCCTGTATATAAATTAGTAAATGCTAACTTACTTTACACTCGACTCCATTTTTAACTTTGCAGGAGATAGTAATGTTCTCTCCATATCTACACTTCTCATCAAGATCACACTGAATACGGAAATAATTAATACATAAATCATAAATAAAGATACCCAGTTTTCATTAAAAGTCTCTGATCTTACCTGAATACACTCAATCTGAGAATACATTTCGGAGCAATTTGAATCTTGTTGGTTCATACTATTGCAATTCCCTGGAGAGTCTGATTTTTTCTGTAATATTTGACGTGACCCTCAATAATTCATGTACAGTAATGAATTTCAATTTCTTTCATTGAATTGGTGGATTTCATATAAAGGATTGATTCATAAAACTTCACTTACAAAATTGCTATTTCTGCCAAATTGCTTGCTGCTGATATGTGTATGAGAATTATGTTGGCTAATTACGCTTGACTGTGATTTTTCGTCTCCACGCGTTTTAAACCCTCCACCTCCATTCTTTGGATTATCTATAGGTGTTAAAGCCATGTTTATTTGATAAGCCAATTTTTGTTTAAAAATTTCAAATTGAAATTACGCGTTTTTATAAAAAAGTATACCTCGTCCGTAAACGGTACATAGCAGCACGGCGCTGAGTCCTCCTATTAATAAGCAGCATCCTCCCCTTTGACGCATTGCACGCATATAATTTGGTATTTTTTAGGGTTTTACTATTTTGCAATGTATTTTATAAGAGAAGAATTAACTAGTCTTTATCTAAATTTTAACCGAAGAATCGTCGTGGATTTTCGTCATTTGTTATCAATTTTAATACCCCTAACCAAAGACGAACGCAAATAAATTGTTTACTGTATTCGGAATTTAATTTATTATCCTGTATATATCAAATCCTGACAAGATGCAAAATATCGCGGAGGATAAAATAATTCCAGATAGATACTACTACATAACAATCAGTATTTATTTTCCCAAAATATTATTACACATTATGCGTTCAAAACAAGTGACAACCATCGCGCGTTACATCGTCTCATCTCATCTCACTTGAATTTCTCAAGTCAATTTTCAGTCACAATTCTCTAATTGATGATGAACTTGAGTATTTTGGAACTGTACGGAGAACTGTATGTAAGGAACACTGTAAGGGCTGCATCGTGTTATCTAACGATTATGAAATCACATGTGAAATATACATATGTGAAATTGTGACGGAAAAAGCAAACCTCTTTTGAAGGGGAACAAAACATGGCTGTGATTATATCATTGGAATTATTAGAAATATATAGATTTAATGGTTTTAGGCCAAAGATTAAAATAGTTGATTTCTTATTATGAGGAGACTCGGCTTGTTCATATGGCTTCATCAATGCAACAGAAGAGTTAAATGTGTCATGATGAGACTTGCAAAAAAACGCTATGCAGAATTTTGTGGTTTTCATATTGATATTTATTAATGAGTTTTTTAAAATTAGGTTAAATACATCTATGACTAATCTACTTAAATTGCAAGTGCCACTTTTTAACATAATGTTTGCTGATACGAAGGTGTTAATATTGTCAACAATTTGGTGTATCAGATATTGAACAAGTGTGGTTTATAAACTTATCATCAGCTTATCATTAGACACGTCCAATTTCATAAGGTCTTCCACCAATCAGGAAAATCCACGATACATTGTACCCGTATATAAAAATATGGAATGGTTAGTAATTAGTAATACGCTGATGAGCATAGTAGCCTATAATTTGATTGAGGAAAAAAGCCGTATTAGTAAATAATATGAAGCTCGTGATGTTTACTTTGGTTATAAAAAAAATGTTCATCATCCAACCAAGCTACCTTGGACTTTAATATCCACTCCGAGACCTTTCTCCATATACATACATTATATATCAGTCTTGTTGGTGAGTATTGGTATATATTATATACTATATATGATGTGTTATATAATATTAATGCTATTTGTGCACCGTCATGTCATCAGCTTAAGTTAAGAAGACATACTGGACTGGACACTCGTAGTTCAGTCTCAACTTTCGGACGCTCTCCACTCTAACTTTAATAACTCCTCCAACTTTCCTGAAATCTTTCTTAGTTTTGTGACTACAATTCTTGCATACTTGTCAAATTCTAAAACTTTTTAATTTTTGAAATTATTCGTTCACCATGGGCATTGATGTTAACCAAGAAGTGTTTGGGGTATGAGACCTAGATGCATAAATTATCAAGAAATAAATTATAATGTTAATTGATTTTAATATCCTTATTATCACAGGCTTACGCCTTCTATGCTGGGATTTTATTGGCAAAAATGATGGTCATGATTCCACTTACAGCGAGACAAAGATTCTCAAAAAAAGTACCAACAATATATACTGTCATATATGTATAAACTGGGCTGTAGAATTACTTTAGAATATTATGGAATCATTCCTCTATTTATTTTTATACCATGCATTCAGGTTTTCACTAGTCCGGAAGATACATCCTCAGTGAAAGGAGCCAAGGTCGCATATGACGACCCAGACGTAGAGAGGGTTCGACGGTATCAAATTTACATATTTCTTCATATCCCTTTATATTTATTTATTTTATGCTAGTCAAATAGACTTATGTGCTTTTTAATTGTATATTTATAACGTTGCAGAGCTCATTTAAATGACCTGGAAAATATTCTCCCATTTTTCGCCACGGCCTTCCTTTACTGCTTCACCTCTCCAGCCTATGGAACGGCAAATTTGCTGTTCAAGGTTTTCACGGGTGCCCGTATTCTTCACACATTGGTCTACGCAGTGTTTCCGGTACCACAGCCTGCAAGAGCGATTTCCTTTTTCGTGGCCATGTTCGTCCAAGTTTACATGGTGGTCAAGATCATCAGTCACTTTGCATGAACGTCAGGTTTAAATTCTTTGAGAACGTAAATAGCAATTCCACAAACAAACCTAATAATATTAGGCTAATATTCAAGTATGAAGTAAAAGCTGGATGTATCTTTTGGGTAATTACTCATGTACATTCATAAATGTATCACTGCTTGACAAATAATTAGTATTCGAAAATAAACAATCCTTTATGTCGTGAATCCTCTATATAATTAATTTTTTTAATGCTTTGAAATAATACATACATGTGCTAGAATTAGGCATTTGTCGTCAACATTATAGAGTCACATAATTATGTAATTCATTAATAGCAAACGCATCTGTCCGCTTTACAGTTTTGCGGATATTTCATACAATGTTCCATACAATATGTTTCAGAACCTGGCTGTTCTTTAAAGCTTCCGACGGGGTCACAACTTTCGAGGCATTTACATTTATCCTGAGGACAGTTGGGTGGATACCTCAAACAGTTGGTATAACACCAATCGTCCATTCCAGGTTCCGTTGTGTAATTTCCGGATGCAAGGCAAACTTGCGACCTAGTCCCCATACGAATTTATTTTTCATATTTTGTGTGAGGTATCCAAAATCATGTAATATGTAATATGTACCTGACAACCAGCGGTTCCACTTCACCAGTTATCACGTTCTGGCTGTAATACAAGGCATTTGGATGTGGAATTGTCACAGGCGGCCTTCCACCAGTATTGGGAATTATGGCTATAAAATTAAACTCGACTTTTGAATCTCATCCCAGTCCGTAAAGTATAATTTAGCGCAATGGGAATTCTTTTAATATCAATACCAATGTCTGCACAATTTATAAATGTTTCTTGTGGTCCACATCCAACCTGCTCAAGTTGCAATTTTTAAATGAATATTCACAGTAAAATTATCCTTTTTTGAATTTTAAGCTCACTGCTTCAGTGCCGTTTTTGCAGGTTCCCCAAGTATTTGCTTAAATTTTGGAAATTATGTATAATGCATAATTGTATTACAAACACGATATAACTTAAATAAAAATAAAGTTAGCTTTAATTTAAATTGGAAATGATTACCAGCAACGTACGTCCACTGAAAAAGACACTTTGAACAACTAATATACTGCGGGAGCTTCACTTTCAAAAAGAAAGTCTTTTTCTTCTCCGGTGATATGATCATGTATCTCTTTGCTACCTTTCCATGCGCGTTGAACAACTCCAAAGTATTTCTAGTTGTAGAAACAAAATCAAATCCAAATATGCACATGAAATGCGATGGTAAAATTTTATTCTATTCTTACGCATCCAAACAGGACTGGGAGACTTCCTGCTTAGGATTATCGGCTGAGCACAACTTGAATTCAAAGGTACCCTGATGGTTTGCTATATACATATATTTACATACGATTATATACGATTAATTATTTATGTAAGCCTATGTAATTACCCGTCAGTTCGATTTCTACATCGACCAACTGCAAAAGTAATAATACTTGCAAATTTCTTCTACTTCAGAAATATGCTTTGTTGAATTGGAAACACAATACCTGTCCTGGGGCATATCTACGCACGATTATCCCGTTTCCGTATATTCCTCCCGTTTCATGAGGTCTTGGCAATGGATCAGCGTAATTATCCCCACCTCATAAATAATATATTTCAAGCTTATAAATTACACTCGTACTCATATTTTATGCAGTAAGGTATACTGATTTGTAGTCTTACAAATTCCACACAACCCATGGTTTTGTTCAATCATTACTGCAAAATTCCACACAAAAGTAGAGTAGCACAATTGCACACATAAGAATATTATAAAATGAAATATGCAAAATATTAAGTCTGACCTGAAGCCCCTCCACACCAATTTTGATTATCATCGTAATTTACAGGTACTGCATACCCGAACCTCCACATTGCATTTCGTGCGGGTGGATTCATCATTCTGCCGTGGCCTTTAATTTCTACAACCTATATATTACAATAAGTAAGTATGTACTTATTAAACACCCCTTAGACAGACGTCTAAACAAAAAGTCTCAGCTTACCTCAAGTAAAAGGGAAAGAATCCAGAAACAGTTAATTACTTTATGCATCATTATGTAAATGCAGAATCTGTGTTTTTTTTAACTTAAAAATTTGTAGTTTGAGATTTCACCAGTGAATCAAAATCTAAAGTACCTATACTGAAAATTCTCGAGTTTTGCAAATCTTCACCCTGAACTGAATCTGAGCAAAATGAGGAACAAGCTCAAATTTACACTCGTTAAAAATCCAATCCACATTCATATACCCAACGATATGGAAGACTTCAAATCTTGAGCCCCCACTGTCATTACGACATTATCGCATTTCTAATCAACTTCCTCAGCGGTCACATACGTACGTATCATGTATGTACAAACCAATGTCCTTATTACATACAACCCAACAAGCAAGAGACTCGACTTTTGTTTTTCACAAACATCCGTCAATACGGTTGTTACCATTACTATTCATCTTTAGACTGTTTTACGTTACATCGTTTTCAGGATGGCGCATGGTCATCATCCCCGAACCTAGTATATTGACCTTTCACAATGACACTAGGAGATCATTAAACATAAAAAGTGTGTAACATTAGTCTCGTAATCAAGACACCTACACGCATTCCATGCATAGATAAATATACACATATGTAGTTTATAGATATGTATGCTTGCATAGGTATTTATGAACATGGTGGAAAAATGAAACTGAGCTATAAATCCTCCCTATTAACATATGACGGTTATATTTTATTTTCTGTTAAGCAAATCTTCACCTAAAAGCATAAACACCTTTCAGCAGTACAGTTTTTAGGCGGATTTACTAAGCAGTTGTACTGGCAGTAGGAGTCAGCTCCATCATTTTCCTTAAAGCTGCCAATGGCGTGACAACCTTGTAAACATTTGCATTTGTCTTCTGGGCAGTTTTGTGGGTACCGGAGACAATTTTTTTGACACCAATCATCAATCCCTGGATTCTCCTTAGTAGCCACACAAACTTGAGACCTTGAGTTGAGTGAGACATGCAATTATTAAGTATTTTACTAGCTGCCAAAGAAAGTACAAGTAAATTAAACTTACTTCACAACCAGATATTTTCTTTTGCCATTATCGCCTTCCTTTTCTGGTTCTAAAATTGCATTTTGAGGAGGTGTAACGAAAATAGGTTGCTTGCCAGGTGGCCACGATCCAGAATTCATAATGATCCCAACGTCTAAAAGTTTATTTATTTTATAGAATTTTAACAAAAGACATTAAAATTATTCTCTTATTGCCTGCGCAGTTTTTAAAGACTTCTTGGGGTCCACATCCTTTGGCTTCTGTCCCATTTGGACATACCCCCCAAGTATTCGCTGTAACAATGGACAAAGCATGCATGATACTATAATCAAGGCCATACTAAGAGATCTTATCCATGTATGCGTATATGTACATACCAGCAATGTACGTCCACTGCATTACGCATCTGTTGCAAGTGAGGTGGTGTGGCAGCTTGACCTTTACAATAAAGTCTTTGGCCATTTCATCCGAGGTCACGTAATATTTTGTATCCCATGTTTCCCCATTCAAAACTTTTAACGTGTTTCTGTAAATATCGCCCCATATTTTGAGAGGTTGAATTATTGCATAGATAACTACGCTTATATACGTATAATGTAGTACTCATTGAGACAATCTTCAGTCACTTCCTTCGTTTCGTCTTTTACAGGACATAATTTGAACTCAAAATAACCTAAATGATTGGCTGTGATTTGTATTTCAGTCTCAATGATCTACAGTAAATAAACAATCTTTCATTAAGTTCACTGTTCATCATTTAATATCATCGTCAGTATGATGGCAAGGTATGTGTACCTGTCCAGGAGCGTATCTTCTTACCACGATACCGTTCGCAAACTGTCCCCCAGTTTCATGATCTCTTGGGCTGGGTTCAGCGAAGTCATCACCACATACGCCGCATTTTTCTCCATTCTCATAATATTCTTCGGTCACGTAACATTAATTATTATTAATTTTCCTATTGTTTCAGTTGTCATCAAACTTACTTTGAGCCCCACCACACCAAAGCTGATTGTCGTCGTAATTTGTAGGTACTGCATATCCGAACCTCCACATTGCATTTCGTGCGGGTGGGTTCATTAATCTCCCGTGGCCTTTAATTTCCACAGCCTATTTTGAGCAATAAAGAATGGTACCTTAGAGCTTGACACACTGCTAACCACAAAATATGGGCAGGATAATTTATATTTTCATTACCACAAGTATCAAGTAAACTGATATGGGGAGTAACAAAGTTAAAACTGATGCAGATATAAATGCACTCTCACTCTTCATTTTTGTCAAACTTTGCATTTTGCCCCAAAATAACTAGTCCCTTAAATAGCAAGTGACAACTGCACAATTATGTTTTAAACTGATTTAGATTGAATGATCGATGCTGATAATATGAAAACCAAGATGAGACATTCTGAAACTTGCTGACCCCAAAAGCCTTGTGATCATCACATATTGCTAGCAACAGAAATTTTATCTCGTATAATAAAACGAGACGATGATAAAACACAGCAATCGTGTATAATTTTCAGTCTTTCTTGTCAATGCCCGAATCCAATTTCGCATATTTTAAAGTGACCAAAGTAAAAACGACTTGTGTGTGCACACACAATATTGAAATGCATATCATAGCGCAGTTACTTCTTGTCGTCATTTACTAAACTGGTTCCTGACCTCTAGCAATGTAAATCTGATTAATCCAACAATACGTGGTTGCTTCTTTGATATACGTTGGACGTGGTGGTTGGCCAGCCGCACCCAAGCGAATACAGTTACGGATTAAAATATGCAGGTTGCTCCGACCAGTGATCAGACAGAGATTAATCTGATTCCTTATTTATTTGTTTCACGAGTCTCAACTGATGCCTGTACATTTTAAACATTCTGATTGACTACAGTTTGCAAGGTTTCAGTATCCTGTTGTTGCCGATCATCCGTTGCTAAATAAAATATTCCACGCGCACTATGCCAAGAATAATTGAATCATGAAATTATGAAAAACTGTAGGGTGATCTGATTATATTGAATTTTTTTAAATTTATTTATCTATTGAATACCTTGTTGACACCGCATCGCCCATAAATACAAAGGTTTTTTCGTCCGATTCGTCACAGTGACAGTTGTTCAGAAAACTCAGCGAAATCTTACTCCCGAGTTTCCTAAAACATTTGCACGCCTTATATTTCTTGGATTCATATACGCTATCCGTAAAAAATTCGTGGGCTCGACTGTGGCTACAAGCTGTAAATATTATTAAAGGTTGAATTGTTTTATGCGTACATGTAACAATATAATTATTTTAATATAGAGTACAATCTATAACATAACATCATAACATTATGAGTTGTTACCCAGATCAAACGGGAAACACCCGGGTTGATTTATTCCATCATTGGGATAGAAATCAACTGTCCCTGTTCATTAGGATAAGATGATAACGAATCATGGTGATACTATGAGTTATTTACATGCATATTAACATTACCCACAGTTCTGAACAAACCCAAAACTGATGTGTGAATGACATCTACAAAATCGGCATCGGATTTATCCAGTCGTCGGTCCAATCTGCTGAAATTATATAATGGTTTTGCAGGATCAAGTCCTACATGAATTTAGTATTTTTGGTAACTTACAACGCAGTGTCACTCTTGTGCATAAGCATTAATACATCAAAACTAACCGGTTATTCTTGAAGGCTTTTGTCCTAGCTTTTCCTCTAGTTTTTGTCCAACAATTCCAGACACGTGAGCCCCCAAAGAGTGCCCAATTATATGCACTTTATCAATTGTTGTTGCATTTTCGGATATCAGAAATAAAGCGAGGTTGGCAGTTTTGACTGCTACGACGCCTGTATTCTTTACGGCTTGCTCATATAAGGGAGGTTCAGCTAAAAGGCTCCAATCCACAAGTATCACATTCAATTCGGTGTTTGTCTCCAGATAAGCTTTGATTATTTAGAATTCAGTCAGTAATAATCGCATTGTACTAAATGCACATATAATTACCATCCTTCAATTTTTTGGGATATATATGATTGCATCCACTCCCAAATCCATGGATTAAAATTTTAATTGGTGCTTGAATCCTGAACAGAGATTCGTTGAGCTTGTCAGTGTCTCCAACCAGTATTTCAAAGCCTTTTAATGGGTTGTCACTGATTGAAAAATAAATTGTTAGTATTGCGCACTTATTAATATCCTGTTAAAAAGAATGGCAGATTAGAGTCTCACGCTGTATACAAATAAAAGTGCACATGATCTGACGATTCTTTGGTACAAATGGTGCCATTAGTCGAGAATTGAGTATTTGAATCGACGACTTTTTCCAAACTTCTCACTGCATCTGGGTTAGAAAAATTGTTAATATTCTGGCCTTTATTCAAGTTGGATACTGTCAGACGACTCGATTTTTGGTTTTCATGTGCCTTCAATCTAGCCAACCGACAAAGGATACAAATAACAGTTAAAACTTGAGACTTTGGGACCATGTTTTTCTAATTACGTAGTTCTTACTTATTAGCAAATAATAAATATTTAATGGTTTTGAACCAACAATTGAACAAAGTTTTTAATCTTTTATAAAAATCCAACACCAGGATTTGGGCTGCTCCATAATTTATATGTAAGTATGTAGCTCTAATTATTCCAGTCGTATTAATAATAATTGTTCGCAACATTATTGTTTTCAATTCATTTCATGGATAAGTATTAATTGTTCGTTTAATTTGAAAAAAAGTAACGGGAATCCGATATACGTGTTTCGATTTAATTGTGTGCACAACCTTCCCTTGGACGGAGTTGAGGTTGAGGTCACAAGTTCCTCAATGCCGTGAAGCATCAGCGGCACATTAAAATAGCTGGAATATGATAAATATATATGTGCTACATACATAAACAATTTCTAGACACTCATTGATGTCAAATAATTTTTGCGAATGAATTTATCGGGTTTCCATCATTATTGGTTGAACAATTGTTCTACCGTACTTCGTCTTACACATTTACGATGGCGTGTAGATGTACGTACACACGCCATGGTAATATTTCTAATATATGAGATGAATGCGATTGTTGTGAATTTATTGCAGCTTAGTAAAAACACTAAAACTATACATTTCACTCTAATTGGCATATAATTCATCAAATTATAAGTATTCTAATTTATTGTAGTAAAATAAAACACGATGGAAAGATTAAATGCCCGGAACTCGGAAGCATTTACTCTTCTTCATGGAGCAGGTCATACTTTTGGGAAGCGTCTAACCCAAGTACGCACAACTTATTTTGGTGGTTGTACCATGGAATTAGATGCTCACATTATCTCGTTCGTTGTAGACCCAGCTAGAATCCTTGGTTGAGGACAACGAACATGAGGATGAAGATCTTCCCACCATCCTCCCCAGAGGCCTGCCCACCGACCTCACCTTCGCCTACGAAGGTATCAAGTGCACTGCACTAAATTATATTATAATGCGTAAGTAGTATATAATTTTGCACTATAATATCTCAGAGTTTGCCATCGAACGAAAACAATCGCTCACGTGTCCACGAGGACTCAAAGACGAGGATGCTCGACTCCTACCCTTTGTCCCCGTCCGCACGGCTAGCGACAATGATAACCTGCACAATTTACCAGATTCGACCAAAAAAGAAGCCAATCGACATTTAATCATTTTGGTCGATGCCACCGAGGTCAGAATTTATTCTTATTTTTTATATATTTATCATTGAAGTTACAAAAGCATATATTCAAATATTAATTAATTTGGAATCGTCCCCCCGTCGGGTTTGAATTTAGTCTAATTTTTTGAATAACTTCTGACGCAGGAGCAAAAACAGATGAACATTCTTAAAACTCAGGAAATGATGAAGAAAGCTGAAGATTTTAAAAAGACCAATCCCAAACCTGAATTAATTAAGCAGGGTGTCCACCATGACTTAGAACCCCAACCTGTTGAAGAGCCACCGAAGCCAGAAGAACAAAAAGATCCCTTGAAGCCTCCACCAAAACCAAATGAGACACTCGATAAATTAGAGAAAGAATTAAAGAAGGTTGAAACTGCATTAAGAAAAAAAGCACCTCCACCCAAGAGTAAATAATGCATAACAATATGTGATTAGTGTAAATTTATAAGGAGCTAATTATTATCTCAAATTTTATTCAGCTATGAAGGAACAAAAGAAAGCATCATCTGAAGAAAGTGATGAGACATCTAGCAATGAGAGTAGTAGTGATGAGGAAATTATGATGCCACGAACAGGGGGTATCATGCCTGGAATGGGGGGTATGATGCCTGGAATGGGAGGCATGATGCCCGGAATGGGGGGTATGATGCCCGGAATGGGGGGTATGATGCCCGGAATGGGAGGCATGATGCCCGGAATGGGGGGTATGATGCCCGGAATGGGGGGCATGATGCCCGGAATGGGAGGCATGATGCCTTGGATGGGAGGCATGATGCCAGGAATGGGGGGTATGATGCAAGGAATTGGTGGCTACGATACTGGCTACTATCCAACAACTAATTACCCGAATCCTTATCCTGGTCGACCTCCCCGAGGGCCGGCTGGTAAAGGCCAAGGTGATACTCGATGTAAAGATTCACAAGCAAAGAAAATCTGCAAACCTAAGACACCAAAATTTGTCAAGAAAAATCAAGGGCTCAACTTTGATTTCCTACCACACGATAATTGTTGCACTGAAGTGGAACTTATAATTGAACCAGATGAACCTGACCCGCTGGAGTGCGCAATTAATAATGGAATTATGCCCATCGTATGTTGTTACATGCCTCCATGTTTATCGTTGGACCCAAAATCACCATTGGGCGCTAGCGTTGCCAACAATGGGAGTGGTAACAACTCGCATTATGCTCACTCTCAATCTCAGAAGGGAAGTGGGCAAAACAAACTTGGGAGTATATCTGGGGGGCCAATAAGGCAGACACTAATCGGTGGTGCCTCACCAACCAAGCAGTCAAATTCGGTCAATAATATCGTTTCAGAAAATGATATTGGTGAAGTTTTCCATAGTTTAGAAGACATTGATGAAGTCAATTTGGATGAAGATAATGCTGTACCTGCCTGGGCATCGCAACATCGTCAATCGAATCCAGAATCTTACCACTCGAATGGGTCGTCGCATTACTCGCCAAAGGCCAATATTTCAAATCATAACTCTCCTGGGTCATACCATTCGCACCACTCCTCTAATGGATCAAATCACTCTGATAGAGGCAAGCACAAGAGTTTACGTCATTCAACTCAACCGTCAAATAGGTCAAACAACTCGCACGCCGGATCTAACGATTAAAACAGCACTTAAACCTCGCTAAGACTTTCGTCTCATGTGTGAATAAGTTTGAGACTCAAATACAAACTTTTCTTGTGCAAAACTTATGATTTGAATAAATACACAGCTCACAATTTTTAAGATGCAGGGAATATAGTACAGAATATAGTTGTTTATTATTTGCTGTCATCGTATTATTATTTAGTGTCACTTATTCCACAATTGTTTCAATTCGCTAGCTACCAATCCGACGAGTAGTCAGTCATGTGGCCGTGCATTATTCGCAAAATAATATTACACACAAATATCAGGCCCCACAGCACTACTGCATCTTGCATATGTCGAAGTACAAGCATGACCAAGTTGTAAACTGACAATACTAGAATTATAAATATACTCCACTCAATGCTGAAAATAAATGCGTCGTAGAAGAATCTGGCGGAATGGCCCAGGACACCGGCCTTTTCTGGGTCTGTCTCTGTGTACACAATGACGAATCGGACGAGGATGTGGACAATGAACATAAGAGCCCAGAGGACGATTACATCTCGAACTCGGTTGATGAGTATCAACACCACGTTGTACAATGCCATTAAGAGAATGATGAATACAGACCATTCAGTTGAGAATACTGAAAATTGAATTGAATTGAATTGAATTGAAAATTGAATACTGAAAGTTGAGAATACCGAAAGCGTCATAGATAAATCTTGCAAAGTATGCCAACATTCCTATCCCCATTATTCCAACCATTGTCCTTTCCTGTGGGGCGGATAAAAATAATCAATGTTTTATATCTACATATGCAAGAATCTATATGCAAGAATCATGTAATTCCACATTCGCCAACTTACAATAAAGTTTTCTCGGATCAATATCCTCTATTGATTTGTAGTGCTGATTGTATAAATACAGTCCAGACTGGTATCACAGATTTAAGCCAATTTGATGAGATAATTAAATGTAGGTATGAGACATGAAAAGTTAATTAGTAGTAAGTTTGATCTTCTCAAAATCAATTTTATTTCTATGGGCTACATTTCTCATTACGCATTATTATTCCAACTATATAAATTATTAGAGTTTTATGGCGTGGTTGGCGTCATCCTTCGGAGGGGGTGCGCGGGCCATGGGGGCGAAAACCAAATGATTTCCAGATGAGCGGTAGAGGATTTGGTATGGCAATTGTTGGGAATTGCTTAGCCGTGGATCAATGTCGAAAGGACTGAGGTCAATCCCGTCCAGCGCCCCATTCGACCACTGCAAGCACCCACATCGCAACATTAATCAATAGGCTATGGTCATCAATATTATTCATCAAATTAAATGTGACAAACCGTATTGGGTCGGCCGGAGGACGGTGTGCTAAAAAAGCATCTGCCATTTCGAGTGTGTTGGTGCTACATGTATAACATTAAAATATTTAAACATGCAATTTGCATGCTATACGGTGATTAATTTATACACGTATCAAGGATTATTATACAAACATAAACTTACATTGCTGTGGTCTAAATCTGATGATTGTTGGGCAGGCTTTGCATAATCCTCTGCTGATCTCAAATACATCAATTGTTGGAGTGGGTTAAATTGTGAATCCTTTTAACCAATCGATTATTAATCCATATGTCAATTATTAATTCATATTTATCACTTTATTAACTTACTTGATAAACTTTAGTTGCATCCACCAAGTTCAGCTGCCCAATTACAATAATCGCGACGGCGAATGTCAAACATGTTACAGTTCCCATTTAAACTTTTACAATAACTTATTCAACGTTACGCAGGGAAATTTTGTGAGTAATTTTTTTTGTACGGGAAAATAACTGAAACTGAAAGCTTTATATATCTGGACCTCTGTCCATGAAATTCTAGGTCACCCCAACAAAGATCAAGATCAAGGGCTCCCTGCTTCAAGCAAGGACGGCATAATATTATCATAATATACATTTCACCAGTCCTAGCACCAGGATATTAACGGTAAATGGGCCCTTCAAAAGTCTTAGACACTGGTTTACTGATCACTGACCATAAATCACCAGAGGATGCTATTGTATTGCTCCAGTAAGAATTAACTAGGTCAGAATAATATAGGCCAGGCAAGGGACCCGTTTTCTCTTGCTATGCAGTGTTTTTGCAGATATAGGACCATTTATTACTTGGTGTCCTTTATCTTTGCCTTGACCTATTTATCGATTTAAAACTATGTAGAAAACACCACGTTAGTTAGGTAAGAATTTTAATTAAAAGCGGAGTTAAAAAATACATAAATTATTTAAATATATCATTCTAATCGAATGTGTTTGTAAAATTATCTCGAAATAATAATTTGAGTAATTATTTGACCGTGGGGTAGTTGATGACCTTTGAAGACATACAATTCTCAGAACACTTGGAATTATGAATTATGTATGGATTGAGGCAGTTTGAGACGTTTTTTAATTCTTCTCTAACAAGGAAGGGAACTTGAGACTCTCAAGTTGAGACTAGACTCCTCAACTCAACACCAACCGGTAACAGGCGTAAATAAACATTTCTCTGAACCTTACATTCTGCTGACTGACACTAATACAAATTGTACTTACGAAAATTAAATTTGTTTAATTCGTATTAATCTAATCTCTGTTACTCCTGCGTCCACTTTAAAGTCTTGACTTACTTGTATACATAGAAAACCGCTGGATGAACCTTTGTTTGCTTATGTTATATGATTGATTAGCCATTAGTTATTTATTTCTGATTTTTCATTTACTACGCGTTCAGCAAAGTGTCCCAAATTATTATTATATAGTCAGCAAAGGTAAGTATGCAACTTGATCAAACCCTCACTATTTATTATGCATTATGTCACTTGGGTTAATTAATAATGATATTGTCCTCGTCGTTAATCTTAGGTCAAGGAGGTTGCATAATTGTTGAACTGGAACCCACTTTGACATTGCTAGCCCACAACTAAAAAACATGAGTGGCACTATTCACCAAGAGGACGCCAATGTTGAGGAAGTAGTGAACGAAGATACTCCCGTTTTGAGTATAAGCCACCCTCCCCCTAAATTAGAGAAAGAAATTCGAATTCCTGTCCTTAAAATTGAACAGCTACAGCTAGAAAAATTAGTAGGAGGAGGAAATAAGCATGTTAACAATGGAAATTCTTCGATGATTGAAGTTCGAGATGGTGCATCTCCACCCCAGTTGGATAAATGTATTGAGGATGACAACATTTCAATCGCATCTTCAAGCACAACCACTCCAGACGAGTACAGTTGTAGTATAATGGAATCTATATTAAAGCAGAGCCGTTTAACAATCACAGATACATCAGATAAGCCCAAGAAAGAAAAGGCTAAGAAGAGGAAAGCAGTCAAATCAAAAAAGACTCTGAAACCAAAACAGCAATATCTAAGAATCAAAATTGCTCCAGCTGCCTTTGGGCGAAGAAAAGCGGCAGCGGAAGCTGAAATAGATGAAGAGTCGGATAATGGAGAAGGATTGGATATGGATGATGTGGACGAGTCTTGTGCCAGCGACAGTAGAAGAAAACTACGAAGCCATGGTGGTGTTAGTAGTCGTGGTGGGGGAGACGTGGATCAATCTGAAGACGAAAGTGATAAACGCCAAGATATGAGAAGATTGCAGTTGCAGAAAATCGAGGACAATAATGGGGACCACGACTCAAGAAAATCGGATGACGATGACGACGGGTATCACGATGATGACCCTGAACATGAGTGGAAACCTGTTCGGGCCGCGATGGTTGCGGCGTTGGAGCTTGTTGCAAAAAAACAAGTAACCGATGATATGAGGATGGAGCGACGGATAAGGAAACAGGTTTTGAAACCTTTACCTCCAAAGGGAAGAGGTAGACGAGCCATATATAAGCGTTTGAACAAGGTACAAATTTTACGTTTAGTTGAAATGTAGATTATCAAGTTTATTTTCTTTCTTTTTTGTATTCCAGCCTATGAAATCATATGAACACACTGCTGGGATAACAACTTCTGATTCTGTTTATTACGACCACACCTTTTTCCATGAAGGAGATATCATATGTTTATTGCAAGACCTCGTTGGACCGCTTTATCCAGATTTGACTAGACAAAGATTTTTTCAAATTAATGGGTGAGACTATACAATTACTGTTGCATGGATTACTGTTTGCGGGAGTATAATAATGAGTAAAACGATATGGTAATATTACCATATGTATTTACATATGCAAATTATTCTATACAACAACGACAGAGAACTTTTACTGCCAGAAATTAAATGACATGATGAGAGAACAGAGTAACAAAGAAAGAAGTTTCATTTGACATTGGGTTCCCACAGATTCATCAAAGTTCCAACCATGGATGACTGTGCCAGCTTGACACTATTAAAACGAATCATTCCTGTACCGGAACCTAAACCTCGGCAAGAAGCAGCAGATGTTATCTATGGAGAACCTTATCCTGACTCAATAAAGAATGAGGAGGATGAAAAACATGACGCGGAAATGAATGATGATGACGATGATGATGAACCTTATCGATTCACATTACTTGACTATCGACCTGGTACTGATTTTTTTTACTTTTACTCATATATATATATATATTTCATAAAGCTATCCAAAACATACATAATGCAATTGTATTTGCAATTACAGCCAATTCTGCGGAAATAATGGTCGTCCTGGCTCAACTAAAATTCGTTATGCATTGCCCACCAGACTTTTACTATGGACATGATCTTTTAATCAATCGGACTTTTAGCAACAGTCGAGGAATATACGCACGACTCGGCCGAGAAATTTATGAATATGACGAAGAAGAACTTGGCGAAGTAAAAAGAAAAAATAGTTTTAGTGACAATGACTATGACGTTGAAACTGTAATTGAAGAGCCATCATCTCAAAGTATAAATAATAGTAATTCCAATAGTGTTAAAGGTGATGACAACGAGTCGATAGCTAGTTCTAGTAATTCTATTCAAACTAATAATTCGAATAACCATAACTCATGTTATGGGGCTGCTGATGCTGAATCCAGTTCCTGTCATGTTATATCAAGCATTGTATAATTGTTTTATGATTTATTAAAAGTGATTGTTATTTTTAGCTGGTTGATTGTCCAAGAAAGAGTACATTTGGATGTCCCATATGAGTGAACCATACAAATGTACTCTATTAATTACAAATATATAGTTTTTAGTCTTTTTAGTCTCACGAGATGAGAGTCTCATCTCATGAGACTACTCTTACGATTCATAGTCTCACAATCAGTCACGGAGCAAACTCATGATGAGTGACATGAGACGTGCTTTTTATGCCGCTGACTTTGAGCAAGTTCATTTTATTTTTTACCTTCTGGTTTTAAAAAATGTTCACACCGAAGATCATTAAAATGAAGTGAAATTAGCCAACCATTGGTCGGTAATAATAAATACAGCTTCTTTTGTAAATGAGCACAATTACTTCTACAAACTATATTTGATTTGTGAAAACTTTGGTTTTGGATTTGCTGATCACCTGCCAACTTGTAAGTTACACTTTAGTAGTGATTCACTACACACACGGTACAAAAATTTGAAACTGATACTGCTGCACTTATTACCTGCACATTATTATTTTCCAATTGTTAGCTCTACTTCCTCTTGGTGATAATGCACCCGTTTCCTGTTCGACAAGTTATTCTGGAGTTCCGGCCATTTTTTCTCATCACGACACGTCTTTTCACACGGTGTCAACACACAACGCCGTTCGGTTCCCCACTCGCCCAATCTTCTGGCCCTTGTACTTTCTATCGTAGAAAAGGCCTGATTTTCTTGAATGGAGAAAAATTGTGTGATTATTCTACAAAAGCTAAATGCTCATCATCAAGCCTCAACACGTGTCTTGGTGATGCCCGATTACTATGTATCGATCAAACACGATTTTTATATAAAGGCTTTAATCTACTCCATTTTGGAAGTCAAGCCTCCACACCTTTGATTCCTGAAGAGCTAGAGTAATTTTTATTTTATTCAGATTTTATTATATTTTATTTTATACACATTTTCTTTGCTTGTCTATAATTCACAACTTGTATAATGTCACGTAATTATTTCTGTTGCTTTGCAGTCAAAACGTGTATGAGGACATTGCGGATGAGACTCTGGAAGCGTTGTACACCTACTTTGATGAAATCTTGGAAAGTTCTCCCGTCATAAATAATGGTGATGTGTCTTTTAGCGTAAGTCAAAAATCTAAAGGGTTGCTCCACGAGATATGGTAATGAAGGTGATTCGAAAAATCGAGTTTTTTGAAATCCTTCTAGTATGTGTTGGGGGACCCTAAAAGATGGTCAAAAACCGTTGTCCGCGATTTTTGAAAATTTCGGTGGGGGCGGTAGGAGGGGGAGTGGCTTTTGTTGAGATCCCACTTTTACGCGCCCGGTTTTGCACGTAGGGACTTCAAATTTTGCACACACATACCTTGGGAAAATCAAATTGCGGGCCTTTTTTTCTTTTTTTGAAATAAGGTCTTGGTGACCGTGTGCAGGTCAAAATGCGCGATTCGTTAGATTGGTCTTAAAATGGTCATGTGGGGTGTCGTTGGAAAGCTAAGGACTGTACGAATGCTTCTGAATCAGTTACGCACCCCTCTGACCTCAGCGGAAGGTCATAGCCCCGTTTTAAGGTCACAATAAAGAATTATTTATTTTGACTTTGTCATATTTGAATGTGTAGTGTTTACGTACATACAAAATTTTTAAAATACGAAACATCGAGTCTACGATCTGTGGAATTGATGCACTGCAGTGTTATGAATCGTTGTCATTTGTAGTTGTCGCGATTTCAGTTTGACATGTTATTTTTTTGCCTGCATGAATTGTTTTATGCGAAATACTTGCATAACTATACTCTACTCGTACACATCATTCAAATTCAAGCGTTTTGTACTCAACAAATTCATGACAAATTTATTTTTTATGCATTGTAAGTTTTCTTGTATTTGTTTTTACGTAATTATTAATTGGGAAACGTCTAAAAAGTATCAATTGTGTTTTCTGTGTGAGTAAGAAACGAAAATTATTGTACATGCACTAAGTTCGACAGGTAATCTATGGACATGGTTAAGAAACATGACAAAATATTTTGCCAGGTGCCGAGGATATAAGAGACAGCATTGAAACAGCTGAAAGTTATGTCGTCGAAATATCGGTCAGCCTGGAGTTCTGAAAAAAATGAGGCGAAAGCTGTGGAGTTTTGTGAAGACTTCAAGCAATACACTGTAAACACGCGCTAGTTATGTGTTCCCAAGTATAGAAAATAAACAATTAATCTATTTATGTAAATAATGTATAGTTAACAAATTTAATTCAAGTTGATTATAGAAATTAGTACTACATTGGGATGACAATACTACTCGTCAGAAGCAAAAATCGCTTCGAGAAATTTTATGCCGAAGTCCGTGGAGTGTAAGTTCAATATATGTCGTCATCTGTATCCTAGTAGGTTTTATATTGCGGGAAAAAGATTGATCACGACAACACTGAAATGGCGTAAATTCGAACGCAGTAGAAGCCGTTTTCCAAAAGGTCATAAACGTAAACATCAATTTGTGCAGCATATATTAATAACAATTTGATACTTGACATTTCGTAATTAATAAATGCGTAAAAACAAATACAAGATATAATAAAAACTTAAAATTGTATGCATCAAAAATAAATTTTTCGTGAATTTATAGAGTACAAAACGCTTGAATGATTATAGTTATGCAAGTATTTCACACAAAACAATTCCATGAAGCAAAAAAAATTCATGTCGAAAATGACGAACTGAAATCGTGATAACTACAAATGACAATGATTCATAACACTGCAGTGCATCAATTCCACAGATCGTAGACTCGATGTTTCGTATTTTAAAGATTTTGTATGTACCTAAGCACTAAACATTCAAATATGACAAAGGCAAAATAAATAATTATTTATTGTGACCTTAAAACGGCGCTATGACCTTCCGCTGAGGTCAGATGGGTGCGAAAGTGATTCAGAAGCATTCGTACAGTCCTTAGCTTTCCAACGACACCCCACATGACCATTTTAAGACCAAAATAACGAATCGCGCATTTTGACCTGCACACGGTCACCAAGACCTTATTTCAAAAAAAGAAAAAAAGGTCCGCAATTTGGTTTTCCCAAGGTATGTGTGTGCAAAATTTGAAGTCCCTACGTGCAAAACCGGGCGCGTAAAAGTGGGATCTCAACAAAAGCCACTCCCCCTCCTACCGCCCCCACCGAAATTTTCAAAAATCGCGGACAACGGTTTTTGACCATCTTTTAGGGTCCCCCAACACATACTAGAAGGATTTAAAAAAACTCGATATTTCGAATCACCTTCATTACCATCGTGGAGCAACCCTAAAGGAGTGGTGGTCAAAGATATTAAATAATTAATATTGATTTTTTTGATTTTTTCGATATTCTCTTGCAGAGTGGGGTTTTAACAATCAAACTGGGAAAACACGGCACCTATGTTATTAATAAACAAACGCCAAATCGTCAGATATGGCTCTCGTCGCCAACAAGTGGTCCTAAACGTTACGATTATATTAATAAGACGTGGATTTATCGGCATGATGGTGTTTCCTTGTATAAATTACTTGACGCGGAAATTCCCAAGATTGTTGGGCTAAATAGTGTAGATTTTACAAAATATTGTAATATTCAAACAAAATGAACTAAATTTTATCTGAGGACATCAAATATACACTGCTTGTAAAATTGATAAGGAGATTGTAATATGTTACAATTTGATGACTAATAATCTTTCACAATGGCTGCATTCAAAGTCACCGATTTATTTTTGGGCGAAAAGAATTTCCTCGATTTTGTAGACAAAAATTTAGGACAGGAACGAGATCGTCTGCAACAAGATGAGCTGGAGACAGATACAGGTAATTATTAAAGGTGTACTATGTTAATTTTGTTAATATATTATCTAACTTTTATGTTAAAATTTGTATGCATTACACGTATGTATATGTACATGTTTATGTTATGTTAAATCTATAGTTTGCAGTCACTTGGCTGGAGGAATACTGGGTAAGGTTGCACAACAATATTGCATTTTACTTATTACGACTCGTAATTTACGAGATACAATTATGATATTAGATTTCTTGGAGGATTTGTTATTGATAACGTTTTATGAAAATTGTAGATTATCCCTTGATGATTTCCCATGACTTTTCTGACATTACGACAGCAATTGATATTTACCTGGATGCTTTTATGAGAGAAACTAAGAATAAAATTCCCAAGCCTTACGCCTACGGTGTTTTTAAAAAAGACGTTACTAAAAATGATCGAATAGGAAAAATGCCGTTTCGCGGAGATGAGCTCACTGTTAAACAGTAAGACATTTAAATAACTTGAAAGTTTAAATCACGTACTTACTATATCACACTTTGTGAAAAATTGTAATCATTGTAAATGTTTCGCAATACATAGGTTCATCAATGCTATTTTGGCAGCTACTCCTAAAATCCGGAGTCATATTATTGCCTGCATGGATGAAGTCACGAGTACTGGCCGATTAGAAAATTTGTACGTAATAACCAGTAACGCAATTATGATAAGAAATTACATTTGGGTGTTTCTTGAGATGTTGGAAGCAGATAACAAGTACTTTTTTAAATAATTGAATTTATTTTACTCACAATTTCTCTAATAAATGCTAATTCTCTAGGTCTAAGCTTAAAGCGGAATACAAAATTTTTTGCAATTTGACGGAAATTTTAAGCGAGCAAATGCTACAAATTTTTGGAAATCTGTTGACAGCATTCATACTTCACGACGAACAATCTCAGTGTTTCTCGAGCCATCGACCGTATTATGAAGGTGATCATTAGTTTATAATCATTTACGGGTCATAATCTTTATTATGTATTACGGTAAAAAAAGGTGAACGAGGAAGTCCTGTTGTGCCCATGTGGATGTATTTCTTAAAAGGTAATAAAGTTAATTTATTTTAATTTGAGAATTGAATTAAAACTTGTTGCTTTAATTTCAAGGAATGCAAAGAGACATGTGGTAAGTAATATTGAATTGAATTACTTGTGACAATTTTATTGTCAACGACTCTGGTCTAGGTCCATTATGCCTCCACAGCTTGCTCAAAGAATTTTGGCCATTATCGTAAATGATTCTTTGGGTATATTGGGAACCCGCTACATGAATGTACACATTTTTTAACCGCAAGTTTGATAAAAATAGTATTATGTATTTGTGTAAACTGAATTTACAGATTAGACCCACTGAGGCTACAACTCCGCAATATGTTGTCGATATCCTGAATGTGCTATGTGGAGTAGAAGAGCTTCTGTTTTACATATCTCCAGATTTGGCAAGCGTTTGTGGACAAATGAATCCTTCAAGCTCAAAAATACTATTTTCTATACACATGAAATGCCACTGTTTAGCATCGGCGTTACTGACAGTGGGCTGTCCGTTAGAAGTCCTTTACAAAGTAATTAATTTAGATATTCACAATTGCTAGGTTGAATTTGTAAATTCACTCATGCAATGTTTTTATAAAGAATTTCAGACGTGGTCTATCATCGTGCAGTTTAATGGACAGCCGAACTAAATCTCAAACGCATTTGACCGAACCATCCTGGATGTCTGTGATTTCCCTACTCTGTCCAAGGTTTTATCCAAGTGGAATGGAATATTCTGACTGGGATTTACTTTATAACCTTAAATTGTTATGTGCCCTGCCTTCCATCAACTTTCCCTTGGTATATAAGGTAAGGTGCTTAGAGTGAACTACTGCTTTACATTCACGTATTATTCTCTAGTGTTACTATATATATTCTGTGTTATTATAGGTTGTAACAATGCATCAAGTTTTCATTGGATCGTTCATACTCACGCTATTTCCTAAAATATCTGCCCCTGTTGGATATTTCCTGCTTGAAGGGCATGGATTCATTCGGTGTAACAATACTTCCTGTATGGATCCAGACTGCCATGGACTTCCGAAAACATTACCAAATCATGTTGCGTCCGCGTGTGCCTTGTATATCATTGCCCATGGGTTGGCTTGGAATGTCTTACCACAAGTATATCGGCCCGTTCTCTCATTAATAGAAGATTGGAGTGTTATGGACAAGACTCAAATATGGAATTGCAAAAAGCGGCCGGTTTGGTTCCAAAGTTTAGTAGACTTGCTCCTACCTGTCTTGAAAACGGTATGGATTATTATTTATGATTTATTGACTAACATTATCAAGGAATAATAAATGCAATCTGTTTCAACACAATTGATTTATATTTGCCTTCAAATATTTAGTGCGTGCAGTCTTTGATATTAGTCATATCAGAGAATGTGAACAAACCGTGTGGTAAGCACACTGTTACATCATCAGCAAATCCCCCTTCACTTATGAAAGATATCAACACGAATGCTGATGTCGCAACCTCTTCATCTAATC
The DNA here is from genome assembly GCF_002217175.1 of Folsomia candida. Classification (NCBI taxonomy): domain Eukaryota; kingdom Metazoa; phylum Arthropoda; class Collembola; order Entomobryomorpha; family Isotomidae; genus Folsomia; species Folsomia candida. The sequence continues at coordinate 18,568,941 of NW_019091193.1, read as the reverse complement.
AGAAACCGTCCACTAGACGAGGCTCAGTCAGCACCGCTTTAAACGTTGGTCTTGACAAAGAAGAAGAGCTTCTAACCCAATGGGTTGGTTTTTTCATCTAATGGTCTAATCTTCAGACCATGCACATAGTATGTATTTATATATCTAAATGTATATTTACAGGTTATAGAATTGCTCAACAGCGTCACGGAAGTGAATAGTATAATCCCCCGAGGATTTTTCATGGTTTGCGAAGAGATGGATGATCTAATTCCCAGAAAATTTATTCCAGTCAGGTAAAGGAATTCAATTAATAAACATGAAGTTGATAGGTAATAATCTTCCAATTTATTCCAGGAATAATGTTCCAGTTCACTTTGTGATTACGGCATTGTACATGCTTCTCAATCTTGGAACCGGAATTATCACTTCAATCATTGAAGAAGAAGAAGTAATCCTGCCGAAAAATGAGTCTAAAGTCCCTCCTGCTAAAAACGATAAAAAGAGTCGGTCGACTAATAAGAGACAACCCTCTCCAGTTCCTTCTGTATCAAATCATTTGGACCCTTGCTTGTTATCTGTTGCTGAAAGGTTGGAAATTTATCGTAAAATAATTAGTTTTTTCATAGGCTAAGTATCAGGCTTACATATTTGTACCATCTGCTTATTTAGGCTTTGCTACCTCGATGATCCTGTTTTTGACCAAGTTGTTCACAGGCTGATCACTCAAATGGAATCAATGTAATCAAATTAATATATTGGTATAGATAATTCAAATTAAAATAAATTATTATCGCAGGATGAAACACACAAAAGGAAACCACGACAAAACCACAATTAGTTCTGACATTATGACCGATTTTGCAATGGAGTGCGACATCTCTCACTTGAAGGCCGACTTTCTCATGGAAAATGTCGAAGGTCAAATTGCACTGCGTGCCATGTATTGGTTTATTCTGAGCCATGGAACCATGTTGCAAACCGTTATTACTGGAACGAGAAATAAGGAAGGTGTCAAAAGTGGAAAGATTCACCCACCCGTTAAATCTAAGGACAAGACTCCTTCCGTTCCTAATTCCAAATCGATGCCTGAAGTAATCAAACTCAACATGAATCTCCTAAAAATCGCTCCACGGATTCGTACTCATTTTACCAATGTTAATATTATTCATGATTTCCACTACGTAAACAAGTATAGGACTTTTGATGAGGTTTGCTTACATACATACATACATACAAAATCACATATGTACAAAATGCTAAAAGAGTTGTGAATTATGTTATTCTAGATTTTGTGGGACTCTAAGAACTTAGACTGGGTTCAAACAATTCGCCAATGTAAACTCGGTCTTCATAAATCAGTGATTGCAAAAATGTTGGAGAAACGGTGGGAGTTTAAACAATCTACGGAGGAAGAAATGCTTAGTTGCAATGATGAAAAGTCAATTCACCTCTTAAAAATGGTTAATGATATAAAAGCATTGATTTTTCAATGAAAAACATTTTGATCTAGTCGTTGCGCCATGTCAATAAAATTATTAGTCATCATATACAGAAGAATAAATAGATGCAAAATAAAAATGCAAGTGGTCATTATCATTCCAGTTCAACGGTGTTCTTCTTTGGTATGTATTTATTATTCTTATTATATAATAGGCTCAACTGATAGTCGCATGTCAGATGGAATTAAACATACTTGTCTAAATGCATAAGATGGGTAGCGTCTTACTACGCGAAAATTACTAGTTGCACTTCACTATCCCAGCAGACGCATTGTTTGTTTATCAATTTTAGCTCCAACTTCACAACAGAATCACATTAGTTCAAAACAAACACTGTCCTAATACTTTCTTTCTAACAATTTATGAGGGTTCTAGTTCCATATCAAAATATTACAAACTATCTACAGTATTGTAGTGGCAATAATACATTTGCCAAGTTACATACACGGTACATATATGATACACTTTAAATCATGAGCACATGTAAACGTTTATTAACCTTTAGTCTGCCTATTTCATAAATATAAAATAATCTTAACACACTACCCGAGTGATTAATGAAGCGAATTTAGTTCACATCTATCAATATTTACGAGTAATTCATTAATCCTTAATCTAAATATTCACTGATGCCTGTTGTTCATACATACATATTTCATTTTTAGGCAAGAACTGTGTAGCACTGAAGGTAACCAGCTATCTATAGTATTTATTAGTCGCTTGTGTATACAACATCCCACCCAACTTTAAGTCTTATTATTTCTTACTACACTAAATAGTTAACAATACACCCGCTAATCCACTATATATATACACATTGTCGCTATATTATAAATCTTCGGACTTTCTGAACTTTGGTATTTTTCGTACTGTATAAACTTGTTACTAAAAATGAATTTTTCATTTTAGTTAAAATATCATAATACAAACATAAAAGATGGGTTTGTTCTGTTGCATTGCCTCTTTAGCAAGTCATAAAATCTACACACGCATGACAGGAGGCTTTACATATTCATATATTAATATTATATTATGTGCACTGTTATATATAATAGTTATAAATCAACGCAAAACAGAATGGTCATTATTAATACACACTTGTACGTCATTATTAAACTATAGAATCGAATAATAAATATAAGTTACGATCAATTACAACGATTTTACAGACCATGCAATACTATTTGATGTTAGTAAAGCATGAAAATCAAAGTCTATTTTGTTCCAAATTGAAAGATTCATTGCTGCTTCTTGATGATGTTGATAAAGATAATGCTTTTCGCTCTTGTAGCTGGTACAAAAGCTCAGTTATACAAATGCGAATGGCATCCGTCATTTCTTCAGCACTCCATGGTTTACCTAATGATACCAAAGCATTAATTTCAGAGGAACCATATGCCCTTCTCCAAAATAACCCGGTTGAGGGTATGCATTTATTTATTTACCTAACGGTGGGACATGGATGAACGCAGTTCTGTCCTTTATATTTAATGATTCATTTTCATATTAACGATTAATGAAGAATTATTAGTGAATAAGTCACTTACTGTACCCCTTACCTTGTTAATGTTTAACGACTGGTAGTAAATGAAGTCGCATAAATATCTATCAAAAGAGACGCAAACTAATTAGTTCATTATTATCATAAAATCATTATCAACTAATGGACTGTATAATTCATTTTATTTTTAATATTGATATTACCTGCCAGGATCATAAGATAGTTCAGCATGCACCCCAGAACCCGTGCAATTAATACGATTAACTACATCTCGCATTTCGAATCCTGGCATTTAAAGTAATTATATATAAATTTCGAATAATCAGTTTAAAGTACATGTGTAGATTTATTGCAAAAAAACAGCTTAGTGTCTACAATGACCACTTACCAGATTCCATCACATCACATCCATCCACGACACAAACATTTCCATCCGGGATCTAATTATACAAAGTATTAATTGTATTAAACTTATACAGTCCAACGTTGATGTGTATGCATAAAAGAAATATGTTGATCATTGTCGTTCTAAACATTGTTTGGAAGTAAAATATGTTTACAACGACTCAAATTTACTTTATATGTCACTTACACTGTCCACAATGTCGGTGGATGAATACCCACAATTGTGCGCCGCCTGTTCAATCGTAATTGCTTTAGCAATCCCTGACACTCCAACGTGAATAACCAGCTAAATGTAAACCAACAAAACAAAATCATGTCCTTAAATATTATCTTCAAAATATGATATAGATATATACTTATTTAATATCCTAAGATTAACTCACGTCAGGCGAATGTTTTGCCCATAATTGCGGAACTATGCGAGCTACACTTTTATACACCACAGGAATTTCGTACAGAATTAAATTAATTGGGGTGTCCGGATTGATATTGGATGGAACCGTTATCCCTTTTTCAGGAATCCCTGCACGGCACAGCAACATCAAACATTATATCTCGGTAATAAAATTGAGGAAGGTGAGTACTAATATTAGAAAGCATGTTCTGAAATGAACTTACTTGCTACACATTGCCACGACGCATTCACAACGTGTTCTCTGAAAGGTCCGAATCCTGTGATCAGAATGTTAATACCATTGTTGTCCATATCGCTTCCAATGCGATGTTGAATGTATCGCATCACATCTATAAAATACACAAGAATATTATTACTCTCCTGTTATCTTAAATTATTCAAAACAAATTTAAAAAATATCTCACCATCCGACCCTTCAAATCTCATTGTGGTCAACTTTACAACAGGAACCAAGCAAGTTCTCACTTTTCTGTCACGACGGACGACTGAAAAAACCAAATAAAGGTTTGTCCTGGTCGCGCTTCTGACGCTGAGTCGCTGACCCAAAAAAAGTCAGAAGAGCCAAGTGTCGAAAATAGTCTGTTTGCACCTCTTCGCCTGAGTCTTATGACTCCCAGTCCAGTGTTATGTTGGTACTGATGCAACTCGTCAACCTGCGAAACAGATGTCAAAATATAAAATTTATTTAGTATTGTTATATGAGTGAGATTCAGTGAAATTGTACACAATATTCAAGCCATTCATACACATCCTATAACCAACCATCTAGTTCTGCATGTATTGCAAACATTAAATACTAATTGGAGTGATTTTCTTACCTGACTTTCTTAAAAATGTGGAAGGTTGTGTATGGTATTGTTAGCAGATGAGGAGGAGCAGCTGAAAGTAGTCCGAAACTGTGAAAAGTGCGTTTTGTTGATTATCATCTGTTTTTGCAAGTTCACTTCTCTCGCTGGGTTGGAGATGACAACAAACGAGGGCTGCGCAGCAGAGATTCTCAGATCACCACTTTTGCCCAACAACAAAAATGGCAATAAAGAGAAGTCGTCGAGCCTCGAGGCAAAAATATCAGCAGCAGCAACAACTTTGTTCCAAGCCTGATCCTCAGATTCGCAGTCCATTTCATGCAACGCTTTCATAGTCGTTTGAATTGGATGTTTTGGCTTAGGAAATCTCCTGGCTGAAACTTATTATTTTGGCATTATCGAGCGTTTGCATCAAATTTTGCATTTTGTCAACCAAGCCAAAAGTTAGATTCTCTAGTTCACTGATCCGAACCCATATGTATGTAGCAAATTAGCGTATTATCATTGTGTCCCTGGTTGCATTGTAAGTATTAGTTTTGTAATATATTATTATGACTTGAAATTAAAATTACATTTAGTTTAGAGTCTTGGTACTAAAAAATCGTCTCATTTTAAAAGCTCCACAGGTTTGTATGTAACGAGTTTTCATTGTTATTGTAACTACTAATTACTAGTAGATAAGTAGATAAGTTTCATTATTGAACTTCCTGGGTTCAGATATTTATTTATCATTTGCGAGTACCGGAATACTTCACTCACTAAACTTACCTACCATTTGGTACCCTAAATCCCTGTTTTTCAAAGTGAATGATCTAGGGTCGACTCATATCAAATCGAAGGTATTAATGAGTAAATCATTTCTACATACATAAAAAACCCCCATTTTCACCTTCAAAATTTTTCAGGAAAAATCAAAATATGCGTAAAAATTGCACTTTTTCTCACTTTTTGCGTCTTTACACATCACCGATACGGACCTGACGGACCTGATTGTTCCATAAGCCATGGCTCGACTATTCAATTAATGACTAATTAATTTTCATTACAAATTCTAATTATCATTTCTTAGGAATAATTGAATAATCGTAAAGAACGAGTAGCTCGCTCACCGAACGAGAACTGAGATGTCCCCAGGGCTTAAAAACTAATTATTTTACAATTAATTCTGTAAGATTACGACCTTTTTCTTATTCCAAGAAAGAAATGAAGCTAGCGTAGCCTTGTTTTGACTGTAATCCTTAAAAATAAATATTAAATCATAGCAAAGCGTTGCTGATGAGAAATAATTGTACAATTTTGAAAGCGGTTCAAGTGTCCGTCCATGAGTTGAACTGTCATAAATCTTTCTTGAATTGGAGCCAAGGAAGGGTTTCTAATTTGATCGCATGTGTCCACTGGTGACCATTGACTTTAATGGAGAGAAAGCTAGGGTGTTCCGGTTCAAGAGACTTAACGATTGTCCACTGTCCTAGATAGTCATGCAATAAATACGGATGGGACGGAAAGTTCGATCACTCTTTCCTACGAATAAAACTGGATGGACATCGGTTTAACAATGCCGAATACCTACGTACTTTCCGATCATTATGCAACCAGACATATCCGAACAGTACTGTGCAAAGGTTTTCATATGTATCTAATCGCAAGTGATTATATGTAGTTTGCAAACCCTGTTCAGAAACAGACATTTCAATTAGCTATACATACGTACGTACATATGTATGTACATATATCTCGCTACATGTATAGCATATATTCCTGAGATGAGGATAATGAAGATCCAGCAGGCTTGCTTGCTTGAAGCAAGCTACACAGGTTGTACGGACAGTATGGATAGATTGATTCCAAGATAAAATAAATTGAAACGAAGAACAAGGCATGAAATTGTTCGTGTGTGTAATAAATGGCAAACAACAAATAATCAACTTAATGTTCCGTGTTGAATTAAGTACTGATTGAACGGTTCACAAACCAAGGCCATGGAAAATATCATGGCGAATGGAGATGGCAAGCGCCGAACTTGTGTCTCATATTGATGTCCTCTTTCTATTTACGAATTAGCCGATTTGAAATAGAGCATATGTCCACATGAAATGCACTGCAGCCTTTTGACCCTTTTGAGTGAGAAAGGGAGCAACCCTTATAGTTGTTGTAAATATGAACGAAGAGCAATAAAAAGAAGACTTTTGTTGTTCAGATAGAGAGATCATTACTGGTTGAGAAGCACGTGCAGTGTACACAAAATGTGTTTGCATGGTGAACGACGTAGCACTGATTAGCGGCCACAATTTTTTGGGAATGAAGGTGCATTATAAAAATATAGAGACTGATTTTATCCTCAGATTATGTAGGTGTGTATCTATGATAGGACTACAAATCGACGAGAAAACGGCATTAAATTTCTTCAAAAGGACATTTATGTAGTGGAAGCTTTATAGCCGATACACATTGTTGCATTGTTCAAAAATCCCAACTAACGATAGAATTGCCTGACAAAGACAAGATAATACGGATATTTATTGCTTGATGAATTATGGATAAGTAAATTACAAGGAGTGTCCGCTTTTCGGTACGTGTAATAGAGTTGCTCAGCAAACAAAGCGCTTTCCCATCGTCGTCATAATGATGTTATTATTGTGTATTATGTTTGTTAGTTATTGGAAGCAACGCACCTTTCTCCCTTCCTGCCTTCTTCCTGTAAGTGCATGTGTCATTTCCGTCTCCAAATTACAGCACCACGTCCAAAGTACACATACGTAGCAAATACCATCTTTCCTGTGCTGGCTAAAATAAATCCATTATCTGCATGGAATCATTATGACATTATTGAATCATGACATCAATCAAAAGTGGAACAATAAATTGTAGTGGTTTCAATTTTTTTTTATCTACATATTTCTGGATTATATTTTAAGTGATTAAATGAATGTTTCAATTATTCTGCAGTTTTTTTAAATGTTTCACTTCCCAAATCCCAACCACTAAAAATTATAAGATGCGTTGAATGTGCATATATACATAGATATCTAAATGGTGGGAAATAATATCTGTGTATCACCCTCTTATAATGCTCGACAGGCAACTATTTATTTATACTGACTAAAATTGAGTGGCGAGTAAGTGAATATCCGAGGTGGTACATATTGTACGTATAGCCGAAGGGACGAAATGAGAAAATGAAATATTTTATCAGACCGATTTCCATAATTGAAATCTCACTTCACAATTCATTCACACTCTACTTGCTCGACTCATTATTTTAGGAACGCAACAGCGGAGCATCATGGATTTCTCTCCCAATGATAATAAAACAGTGAGTCGTCAATAATTTTGATTTGATTTTATCTACGTCCTCCGCCAACAGCCCCCCATCCTCAGGGATCCAATCAAACCACAGATTTGCATTTATGTAATTTTGTACAGATTTATGATCAAATTCAGCTCAATAGTATTAATAACGATGTTTCCTATATTCCTGGTTCCATGATACATATCTTTATGAAGTGAGAGCCGATTCAGTCAGTTTGGTTATGAAGGTGAGGTAAGTAATTTAGTGGCGTTATGCTCACTGAAACCCTTACATCGCCAACAAACGGGCTCACTCCCTTGTCAGAGAGCACAACGATGTACTAAATAAGATGGTTAGATCATGGTAGAATGCGTAATTTTATTAGGTTTCCCGAGCCCGATCTCCTCTTGTGCCACTGCGATAATAAAGTGGTGCGATGGTTGGAAAAGCACAGCAGTCGAATAAAGGTTCCTCTCCATAAAAAGTGAATTTCCATAAAAATGGGAAAATGCGGAGAGAAAATGAAAGGAAAGTGCCAATTTTCGGGTGTGAGCACAGACATATTCAATGAATAAGCTAAAAAAAAATGAAGTGTGCCTTCCAAAAAAATTCAAGTAAGGCTTCTCACGCTGAAAATGAGCCTATTTATGACTTGATTTGAATACTGGGTTGGTTTGTTCTTTAGAGAAGGTTGGCTGGCATGGACAATTAAGGTGGAATAATAGAATCCTCAGGTCCACCACATTTACACGCACACTGACGGCCGGCCGACCCACCCAACAAAGCAAAGCGATAGTTGGCAGTGGTACAGGCAGGGAAAGCCAAAGGCTTCCTTAATTTAATCCCAAGGGACCACCTCGTCAAACTTGGAAATAAAAATCTCATTATTTGGTCTGCAGTTGATAATACGATTTGACCAGGAAAGGTTATTGGTCAATACAATTGTCGTCCTTATGTGGTATTAACGATGCAATGCATGCAATGAAAGCATACTATAGTATTATATGGGAAACCACACATAGACAATCAGTATTATATGGGAAACCAAAAGTTGCTGCTCTGTTACGCACTTATTATTGTCGTGCTCAAGTAAATACATGGGCGAGACATCAAAAATTCCTGCATATTGGTATCTGAGTCATTTATTTTATTCAGTTAAACTTAAATTTTGAATAACGTCATAAATTGAATCTGCATATAGGGAAGTTGGTGCATGGATGGATATTTGCAGGGTTTGCAGTGAGCGACATACATATATTTGTATGTCCATAAATTAAAATGGACACGTATAACAAATGTCGTTCGTAGCATTGCAGTGGAAAAAAGAGCAAGTCTGGTAAACGATAAAAGTTTTAGGTCTGTTTGTTTTTCACACTCGTTGGAGAGACACACAAGAGTGAAAGATGTTGGATGTTATTTTGAAGTCAGAGAGGATAATACAATTCACTGATGCCATTGATCAAGGCAAAAATGCGGAACAAATTGTCTCCCGTGAGTCTCCATTCTCGAGGAACAACATCATCCTCATATACATACGTACGTACGGTGGGAGGACAAAGTGAAAATCCAACAAATCTGACTTTCTGTTTTATTTCCGGACATCCTTTAGGTGTTTGGACAACAATGTTTTTTGGGGGGACGAGATAGAACAGAGACAGGTTTGTGGATGTATTGATGATTAACAAAATCACTTCCATACGAATCGGATTTGTGGATGTGGATATAATTCAAAACGTTAGTTTTCTGAATGCGTACATACATGAGAGAGATTTAGAGAAAATTTCAGTGGAAAGTATCGGTGCACGTATATGGGCTTTTTTTAACAGGGGGCCCCTGGGATACGGAAACAAACGATGGACCTATCCCATTCCAAGTGTCTATTGTGCCTCATTGTGCAATATTACATCCACACGTATTCCCTTGACACTCCACATTTATATGCCCTTACAACGTATCAACGTATCAACTTTGTTGGGATGTGTTATGCGTACAAATAAATGAAATCAAATGTTGAATGTGATACGGACAACAACACACAAGTACAAACTCACAACTTGCATTGGAATTGTGTACATACACAAATTGTATCTACGCCAAGTTCGCCAAACGCGTCTTGTTTATCCGAATTTAAATCCAGATTAAATATTTTATTGTCGGTACACAATTGTCATTTTGTACCAAAGTCGATTATGTTTGATGAGCAAAGTTTTACTCGGATTGCTCGGACCCACCAAATCCCCGAAGATCGCTTTGATTAAGTTGCTTTCAATGCTGAATTGGATATAATAAAGCTAAAGGATTAAATCGGTCACCCTCAGCCTGCTCTTGGTTGATGGCAGATTGCATCTGAGCTTGTGTTGGCAGTAGTAATTGACTTGGCATCGATTACCAATGAGATTAGTGCTGCATATGTGGAGCCCACAGCACTTGGAAATTGCAATCCAAAATATATATGTAGATCTGCAATAAGCTGGTTGTCAAATCTAGATTTTTTTACTGATCCACAATGAGAGCCCAAACTATGTTCAACCAAGATTTTTTATGACCCACATTCCACACACGAAATTTTATTCGGAACTTGCACCGACGGCAAATTCAGCAACCTTGGGCATCGCAAATTTGAGTTTTCTCAGGTTTTTTATCTGACTGTTATAATTGTTCGAAATTACAAAAAATCTTTAAAAAACTCGAAATTACATGTTGTAAAAGTAAATTAGTATAAAATAATTTTAAGAATAAATGTTTTCGAATTTCGAAATTGAATTAAAATTTTAATTCACCAAAATTCGTACACTTATAGAATTAAAAAAATATTTTGGGTTTGAAATATGTTTGTTAAATTTCACACAGCTAAAATTAGCGAATTAAGAAAAATGTCAAATAGGGGTCTGCGTATTTTTGTGTAACCTGTTCCTTACAATGGATATCCCATGTCCAGTTAGTATTATTAATATTAAAGAATTATCGGTTCTATTCATAAGGAAGGATTGAGATAAACTGCGCACAAAATGTACCATAATTCTGGTTGATTCTTGAAATACTTTGAGCTATGAAGGGGTTGAGACTTGAGACATATGTATACTTACCATTTCGAGTCTAAATTAATTTTGCAATCTCTTCTATGATCTAGAAGTATCAACATATAGATATTAAACCTTATACATACATACATGTACGCACATAGATAAATGTATATTCTCGTAAGTCATTTCAGGTATTGAAATTGAAGGATGTGCCCTTTCACTGCTGAAAACTGACAGTGACATAACGTCCTACGTAAAGATTGGCAAAAACTAAATGCTTGGAGGTTTAAGATTGATTGAATTCGTCATTTTTTGGGATTTTTCTGGGCAGCCTGGCATTTTCTCAGCATTTTTTTTCATTAATTCTCTTTAAGTAATACGCATTATCTAACGTTCAATTTCAGCCGGATTGGAGAAACAGATTGAGATGGTGGTTGTGAGTGGAGGATCTTTTGCTTGAGCACAAATAAGTTGTAGGATTGGTTTAAATCCTATTTTTCGACTCTCTGCACTTTTCCATTAACTCGAGCCTTGTCAGAATTACATACACGACGATTGCAAAGAAAAATATTACGTGGGGAAAGTATAAATACCGAACCATGTAGTAATGTATTGATCCAGGTCTCTCCTAATTCTAGCCTTAGTTTACTTGGTGTTTCCACTATCTTGTATTAAATTGCGAGATATGTGAGGTGACCCCACGATACATGGAGCAATTAGTAATTCATACACAAAAGACTGAGCAGATTAATCAATTTTAATCCTGGCGGAATATCGTGTGTGACAAGATTACGATTACAATTAACAAATTAGTACAATCTCACTCCGAGTTAAATTCATCTGTCCACTCGACTTTTGTTTCTTCTATTTAGTAGAATTATTATTACATGATTTATTATTCTGAAAACAGAGAGGTTACAAAGAACTTTCATCTTTCGTATGTGTGCCCTTGCTCGACGAAGCTTTACACAAGAATACATTGGTATTTTCTTGTATAATTGAAAGCAGACCTGCAAGCTATTTGTCATAAGTCCATTGTCCGAGAGACAAAGGAAAGCAAACCTTTCATCCATCTAAATACAACTGACCCCAGGCATTCACAGTCATGATAAATATATGAATCCGATTTTAGTTGGTTGGCTCTGACAGACATCAGCTCCAATTTATTATTCTTCAGGTGGACGATACAGTGAGGAATATTCACAAAGTTTAATTTTTTAATCAAGCATTGCATCTCTTGATGACCCAATACTTGTCACTACATGTGTATTGAATGTTTACATACATATGTATTATGTACACATGTATACCTACTTATGTGTCGTAATTTGTCATAAATATGTGGTTGTCCCCTGGTTATCCATCTAATAAATTAAAGAGTCCACAAATACACATTATCCAAATAATGGAAGCTACGAAAAGTATTGTGTATATTAATAAGTAAGTGTGCAGCTATTTATGCACATAATAGTCGCAATCAGTTAATATCACTGATTAGAAAGGATGGACGCAGCAATTACAGAAAACATAGGTTTAATTCTTCCTCCTTAACTTTAACTGAATAAACTTAAACATCATGTGTGCATTGGTTTTACGACTAAAATAGATAAATTTAGCAGTCTTTATGATGACTGATGAGCGTTAGTCTCAAGATGCACAAGATGAGACGGATCCGATTTACGTAATACAAATGGGAGAGAAAGTATGTACAAGTAGAAAACAAATTGGAATAACTCGAGAACTTTATTTTGACCAAAAAGCCACGATTCCATTTTCTCTTTTGATTACAAAAAAGGTCATTTGAAACAAATGAATCAAGTCGACATCAAGTGTAAAACCAATCCAGACAAGATTCAGACAACAAATGAAAATAGGAGCAGGACTTGACTTAATCAAATCAAAGAATGGGACGACGGGGCTGTTCCTCCTCTGGGTGCGCTGGGTGGATGGGTGGGAAGGAAACAAATGAAAAACTTTGGGATGATCACTAGAGTTCAGAAACAAGAGCAAGAAGAAGAAGAGGCAAGTTTCGATTAATTTGAAGAATGCCAAATAATAGACTTAGAGAATGAAGAGAGACAGAGAGAAAGGTAGACACAAATTATTGAAGTCGCGCAACCGGAACCCGACACAAACTCGGTTGGGGAGAAAGCAAAGAACTTTTGATTGTTACAAAACGCCATCAAATAAGAAACAGGTTAAAAGCATTGTCTGTCTTGGGTTAATACATTCTTCTCCTCCTTCTTCAGATGGGACTGACGAGTGAATGAGCAGGCTTCACCTTAATTTTATACTATTATTCAATTCTATTCATCCCACAACAACGCGCCCTCTTCGTTCTAATGAATATTTCATTTCCAACCTGTTTATTTTCCTCTCTTTCTGCTGACTGTGTTGTAATTTTGAAATATTTTTTGTCATCATGCACACACATGTATTTACGCTGAATACCCCCCAACGGACGGGGAGAAAGCGTACTTTCACTTGTGCCCTGCTGATGGCCATGTGTAAGCTGTGACGCACTTACCTCAGCAAAAGTTTGTTGTATTTTCTCCAAGTTCTTCCACCCATAAAATAAATGTTATGTTAAAACCTTTTCCTGTTTCCATCCTTTCTCGATTTCCCCATGAGCAAAGAGTATTGAATCGAATTGGGCATCACATCCATATAATATGCATGGTGCTTAAACACCAAGTGAAGTTGCTTTTCCCAATTTCCTTTATCCTTAATGCTCCTCGTTATGGCTAGTTACCCAGTTATATGTGTAAGTACTCCCAATAAGGGAATTATGCTGGAGAGGACGTGACCCGAATTTCTCTGCGAGGGAAGAAGATACTTTGTAGGTGGGACAGCTTGTAATGCTACAACTACGTATGTATATGTATACTCGTCTCCGTGTATGACAAGACATTTGGCTCAATAATGCATTGAAAGGAAACTCAGTTTTATGCCTCGTTTAACAAGGCAGCAGCGACAGACTTTTTAAACCATCAACGTTTAAAGTCACGTAATTACCATTTCTTTTATATTTAAGTATTGCAACTTGTATCTGTTTTAAACATGCTATTTGGTCCAATGCGGAAACCCCAAAAAATAAAGGTATTGGAAGGACTTAATTTATCAATTGTACATATACTTCTCAAGATGGAGCTTCATCGATTTGGTTATAATAAATGTTTATGCATTTGCAGCGTGGAGAAAGTCGTTTTGATACGTAAAATCAGTGAGATTAAGTTCGATCATTTTGCGCGATGTTGTTTTCGCAGTGGAAATTTTCCACGTGGGTACCTGAAATACTCTAATTCATATTTGAAAAGAGGTTGTCTTCACGAAAATATGCATGCATATGCAAGTGTGTTTGGTGTGTGGTTGTTAGTTACATAGTTAGCAGAATACGACAGGTTATTCAAATTATTCAAATGGTCTACGCGACTTTCCCTGTTTGCCATTCTGGTATCGAATTTCTATTGAAACATTTTAAGCGTGATGCTTAACTAAACCATTTCCAGTCTTCAAACAACAAGCCACCCAATCTCCATTCAAACCAACTAACACTCGCTCACTCCAAGAACTAAATTAATGAATGTTAAAGTAGTCACATCAATGAAAGCCTTTGCTCTGCTGCTGTTGGAAGAGGAGATGGATTAATCTGTGTGCACTCGAACACTGGCTGTCATTCTCATGACAAAAGAGGAGACGATCGAACAGCAGAATCTTTAAATAAGATAAATTAATTTAGGATATTGAGCTGAATTTCATGCATGAAGAAGCTTTATCTTTTACGAACTGAGTATACAACCAGCAGCAACCCAATGAGTACACATTACACTCGCATCAATTTCATTCATGGGCGAAATACCGTTTTTACATTTCACTGAAATATCCTCCATTTGTTATTACTTGAAAAACTGTCAACTTGTGCAAAAGTCGCAGTAATGGAAGCATTATGCATCAAAATGAGTTGGTGGAGGCTGAAGAGGATACAAGGTTTTAATGATTAATGACCATTTTTACCTCTCGAGGGATTATAGTTCCCATTATTACACTGTGACCTTATTATATGTCACCCTCTCCATCGTGATGGTGTAATTGGGGAGGAAATGGGGCAAACTCGTACAAATCTCACGAACCAGAATTATTTATACAGAAGCAACAATGAGACGAAGCCGTATGTAGATAGTCTCAAGCTTACCTTGTCATATTATGTTAACCAGTATTTTAATAACACCAACATAATTCCTTAATTATGTCGATAAAGTAAATCCAGAAAGAAACAATCTCGTATTACGAGTAGGCAAGTTGTTAATGTTGAGCAAAAGCACAGCATCATACGTACTTATGTACATTTGTAGGCAAATGTTCACAGTAACTATCCATTGACCTGCTAAAAGTCTTTGTTAAGGAGGTGGACATAAGGTTAATATTTTCACGAGTATAAAAATCAGTGCAATTATTTTTATTTTATTTTGAATGCCTCATTAATTAAATGTTTTAGAACGGCTCCAATTACAGATCATCATCATTATTATTACAGAAAGGAAGCCAAGGACTGTTGCGTCTGGAGTGCGTATTACCGAAATATCCGTGTCAACTGTGCAAGGGATGAAGGGGTGCAACTGAATGCATTTAATACGTATAAGGGTGTTCATATGTCAATTCTAAAAGTCTAAACAAATCAATCAGACCGGCGGAGGAAACTGAGACTAATCGTCTCCTGTTACATTTTACGGGTCTGTGCAGAGTCTGACTTTTATACGTATGTGCACGCACAACAGGGAGCAGATGTCAACGGAAAAGTCAAATGGGTGCATTTCTATCTGCGTAGTAGTTTACATGATAAGTGTGAATTACATCAGTTTGTGACAGAGTGCCTCTCATTTGACACGGGTAAAATAGATCACCAAAAATGTTCTGCATCATGGGTTGCCCTTTTTGATTGCATTATTATTACATAATTATTGCACCAACTGACGTGATGCAAGGTTTGCAACCATCAGAGCAGAATAATTGTAGCACATCTCACTCGATCTACATAAATATGTAAGAATCTCGTTTCCTGTGACTCTGTTGACTCAAAATACACACAAAGTCTTACGTGAAACGTCTACTAATTAATTATGCTTCCGGTTCCCATTACTTTATTGTCACATGACAAAAAGGTTTTTATTGATTGCAGTTGTGTCAGGACAATGAAAATGCATAGAAAATATTAAAATTATTCACTAGCACACCTGTCTACACATGTATTCATATGTCAAGCACCACCTAACCTAATCCATTCATTATGCACCCTTCGTATTGGTGTCGGAAAATATATGTTCGACTAGGTTAATTGAATCTAATTAATTAAATTATCATACAGTAAAATGATTAATTGAATTTGACTAATGGACATTCCTTGGTTTCTCGATTAAGGCCACATTTATCAACACATTACAAAATACAATTATTATAAACATCAGAATAAATAGTACATATGTTTAGTCACTTCAAGTGTTAAATTTTCTCACACTAATGACTTTCTTGATAAACGGGCTTTTACATACATACGCAAATATCATATTTTTTAGATGAACTATATATGTAAAGCTGAGTCTTGTGGTAAAAGGCTCAAATCCGGTTGAACTCTTCACCCTCTTCTTGCTGGGCTGTTGCTCAATTTTTGGAAAGAAAGAGGTGCTAAACAGGAGAGAAGGTTCAATAATAGTTATGCTTTCCGTAAATTCAGTTCTCGCAGGATAAGCACATAAGCTAAACAAACTGAGAAATGAAAGAGGCCAAGAATGAGAGAGAGAACTCATTATTATTATTATGTTATTGTTGCTGAGCTGAACAGGAGTAAAAAGCTTTAGATTTATGACTCGTTACGCCAACTTGAGTTTGAATGGACGTTTAATCAAATGCTATTTGAGTGGTTTGGTGAAGGAGAGAAGACCACCGTCTAACCTTTTAATATGATTAAATTACCTTCTGTCCGTGTCTCTGAACGACAATTCTAGACCTCCAGTACCGCTCATCTTCTGTGTATGTATATGTAATTGTGTGTGTATATGCATGTACATACTCACAACCTAATAAATTGCCCATCATCAAACTTTAACATTCCCATTTTACAATGCTGCTATATGTATGCACCACTCGGGAAAAGCCAGCCTTATCATTATAACCTGCTTACAGGGCGCATACATTGTCGACGGGAATACAAGTTTTGGTGAAACATAAAGTTTGTGCAATTCTGATTCAATTAAATTTGCTTGCACTTTCAAGTTCAATTTTTTTCTTATGAAATATATCACAAAAGTCAGGTCTTTGGAGAGACATTTTTGTACCGTCTCACTGATCTCACCCAAAAGATTCATGTATACGTAGAAAGGCGACTGTGCATTTCTATTGCACAGCCTTTCCCATCACTTTCTCGTTCACATGTCTAATATGTCAAGTTTCAATAAGTTAATGCAATGCTTGGCTGGTTGTTGGTTCTGCTCTTGGGCTCATGGTACGCTGGTCGAGAATGATGGTCTTCTTCTTAAATGTCATCATGGGTAATTTGCATTCAGCCAACTGTTCTGCTTTCTCTGCTCAGAAAATCAAACATTCATTTCTCAAATGTACTCAACTCTGGTCGTCGTCGCCTTTCTAACTCAAACTTACTTTTACTTGAAGGTAGTTATAAATTATTCGTTCCTATTTTAACCTTTATGAAATAAATATGTAAGAAAAACAAGATAAAAATACAGGTCAACATTCGGATGATAATAAAAATAATATGCTCATTTGAAAAGCAAAACTCTTTTTATAAACATTTTATTGATCAATTTTATTTATATACGTTCATTATTAAACAATGCTCATATACACGTTTTCCTTCCTTGCTGATTCAATTTATACTTTATATGAGAAAAAAAATGCATTCACGGTGAACGCATCTCCTCTCTCGTCGTGCTTAGTCGAGTGATAAATTAATTTGGGGCTGCCAAATTAAGTTTACTTGGCTGAGAAATAAAATTAAGTAGACTTAATCTATTCAAACTGGATGCTTTCTCTACGTAATCACAATAAGAATGACAAATAGATTATGATATACTTTGCTCAATTTCAAGGATGACGGCATATCGCAGCCATTCACCTGTAGATATAATAAATATTTGTAACTTTGTGAGTGTAATTTGTGTCAAAATAACGGAACAAACAATGGAATCGATTGTAACGGATGAACGACCCGAAGACATTTTCTACGGATAATTAACTCTTATGAAAAGAAAGTGGGCAGTTGATCCTGCCTCCTTCACTCAGCTAACCTTTCCTCGTTAATTAAAGCATAGGCTTTAGATTATGCAGCATATGTATGTATGCATTTAGTGATAAAGAGTTAATAAGGTAAAGTCAATTCAAACATTCAAGTTGTTACGGCTGATAAGGAAGGAGGAGGTCGTGACATTATCGAATCTCATTTTCTCTCATCATATAATGAGAAAGCTGAGGAAATTGAGTTTAATCACGATTCCGCTAATCGTAAGTATGTATGGCTAGATATTCCTAATTATTCTGTTTTTTTGCATAACGTGGACTACTCCTTTGACTCAAATCCACTAGTTCTTGTCGTTTCATCGCAGCAAACTGCCAATTCTGCCTTTTTCACTTTATCAGACGCATCAAAATCCCACAAACGTTTCCTCTTAGGGGGAGAACCACCAAATTTCTCATCTTCCCCCGAACAACTTTCTTCTCCAGAGTTGGAGTCGACAGACAACTTTTTACGGCTTATGTTAATGTTGACGCTGTTGTTGTTATTGTTGTTATTTGTGGATGTGACCCAAATCAAGGACGTGGAGGAATATTCCTCTTCCTCCTCGACTTCTTCAATGTCTACGTTTTCTTCGTCATCGCTGTCGTTTTTAGCAGCATTCGAAGACAAGAGAGCAATCTGATGTCGGCTGGAACTATTGATAGTTCCTCCTCGTTTGGTGTTAAGGAATGAGATTTTGGGATGATCATTTTCATCATTTGTACTCGAAACTGAGGGTCGTTCCTGTGGAGAGCTGTTGCGCTGTTCTCGGTTGAGATGACCAAGGATGGGATGATGAGAATGGTCATGACCCTGGTTGTTGTGACTCGAAGTAGTGGAGAGGTCTTCAGGTAGACTGCTTGTTCCTCCAAGAATAATACTGCTGGTGGGTCCTCCACTCGCTCCCGTAACTCCTGAATTGTTGTTATTCAACCAGGAAAATAAGTGCTCCGCGTTGGAACGATGGGATACTGGTTTGAAAGCAGACTGATTTGTCGATCGTCCTGCCCCAGCGGATAGCGAAGCCACTGCTAATTTCTCTGAAACAGATATTCCAGCAGCCTCAGCTGCCAGCAAGTGGCATGGGTGCGGAAAGGGAAACATGGGTCGAAGCCAGGGGATGGACAGGGGGTGAAAGGGTGAAAGGTGAGATAGTTGGGAACCTGCGTTGAGTCTCCCAGAATTCATGCTAACAGGAGAAAGTCCAGGGTTCCAGATCCCCGAAGGACTTAGCAGCGGATTTGTGCTCGACAAGAAATTGCTTGGCGAAGATGACGTGTGATTTGTGGAGGGCGAGGAGGTGGAGGTTGGATGGTGAAGGGGCAATGTGCTAATAAAGCCAGGAGATGAGGATAAGGGGTTCAGAGTAGGACCATTAATATGATTAGTAGGTGGTGCATGATGATTATGATGGTTATGATGGTGATTAGGTCGAGAAGGTGGCTGCTGAGGTGTGACGGCTGCCTGTTTTGAGGATCCGTTGTTTTGTCCTCCTCCGCTGCTGGGGGAAGTACCAGAGTTGCTTGAAGACTGCTTTCCCCCACCACCACGTCGGTGGACCTGATTATCGGAACGGGATGAAGTGTGGTGATGGTGATGGTGGGAGGAAGAGGAGGAATGTGCTGCCAACATCCGTTTTCTTGTTCCCCCATTAAACATTGCTCTCACGTCCTGCAACAAATCCATAGATCGACATATAACAACATGTCAATTTGAGGCTTCCTGTTTCGGTATCACCTTCTCAGGTTTAATGATAAACCTCTAACCTAACTATTACCTGTTATCGTTTACTATTAGTTTATTTAAACTCTATTTGACACCTTTCTCAGTATTTAAGTACATTTCAAAAGATATTAATCACTTTGTCAAATTGAATTAAACATGTACATGAATCTGCACATTAATCGTGCAGATAAAGATGAAGCATGCAATTTAGGAAATAGAAATTTGTTACCTCCCACGCGTGCACAATCTGTGCAGTGTCCATTGACAGCGTATTTGATGAGACTGAGATTTCCTGCACAATTTTAGAACATCTTTGGTCAGTGGTCTTTGGGCTCATGGTTTAAGGGCAGACGAAAGTCTTACAGCATAATACTAAGGATAAGTAGTATTAAGTATCTAAGTACTTACGTCTTCTGGAGGATCACCGCATAGCTTGAGATGTCTTCTCCATGAATTAAAATTCCTAAAGTGAAAATTAGAACCCGATCTAAATAAGTATGCTTCGTTTGTTAATTCCATACAATAACATTTATAGGTGCGTGATGACGTAACTTTTCATCAAACTTATTGTACTTCGGCACACGGTAAGTTTTAAATTAAGGCTTACCCTCAAGCTCGGAGGAGTGAATCGGGTTTGGAGCAATATCCCAGTTTCAACCTTCTCTCTCGCTTTGCGTAATGCATTGTAGTGCCTATCTCGAAACTTCGCATCGACCCTGTGGGGGGGAGGAGTCGAACTCAGGGTTCATAATAGTGGAATATGTTGCACTCGTCTTTCTGCGTCTGATGGTATTTTTTTCAAATTTTTTGGACTCGCGCGAAGGGCTGCAAATGGTTTACCAGTCTACATAAGGTTACATTACTTGATGGTAAACCATTTGCAGCCCTTCGCGCGAGTCCAACAAATTTGAAAAAAATACCATCAGACGCAGAAAAACGAGTGCAACATATTCCACTATTATGAACCCTGAGGTCGACTCCTCCCCCCCACAGGGTCGATGCGAAGTTTCGAGATAGGCACTACAATGTATTCTGCAAAGCGAGAGAGAAGGTTGAAACTGGGATATTGCTCCAAACCCGATTCACTCCTCCGAGCTTGAGGGTAAGCCTTAATGTCGAATGCATTTAATCCCAAA
Source organism: Folsomia candida (assembly GCF_002217175.1). Lineage (NCBI taxonomy): Eukaryota > Metazoa > Arthropoda > Collembola > Entomobryomorpha > Isotomidae > Folsomia > Folsomia candida. The sequence continues at coordinate 18,547,875 of NW_019091193.1, read as the reverse complement.
CACTAATAATCTGTATGTGATACATATTATACAGGGTAGTTTGTTTTAAAAAATCTGAAGGTGTTTGAATTCTCTCAAAATTCTTGCAACTAAATGTAAAGCCACGTAAGTAACTGAAATTAATTTCTTTAAAACGACTAAATTAAGCATGGATATGTACGTACACCTCTTTTTAAATGCAAACTTTGATACAAACGCTGTATTGTCTTACGCTGCGTCCGGCTGCACGTAACTAGATTCCGGAAGTCGATGAGAATGGAAAATAAATTTGTTGGGAGAGAAGAAGAGTTGGCAGTAGGTGCACCGGATACATTTTGCACTAGAAACAAGTAATTAAATTATGCAAACTTCAAATGCATATGAAACTAAATTTTTTTAGACTCGTGTCATCTTTTCACTCATCCCTATGACGTATGAAAAGTATGTGCATACCAATGCAATGGTTGACATGCAATTACTCACCGGGATGAATTGTATCTGGATGGGACGAACGATCCACGACAACCCCACCCACACTGATGGTACACTTCGAAAGCAAAATTTTCTGGGAGCTGGAAATAGAAACAGAAACGAAAGTGGATTAAATTAACCACAACGTGCATAAATCTTAACGTGCAAACAAGTCGCCTACCTGTGGAGGAGCATGATCACCTAAAAAGCTCTGGCATAACCGTTCTGCCTCTCGCCTGGTGATCATCCCGCATCTATTTCGCATTCCGAATTATTTGATACCTTGCTATTCTTGTCGTCGCTATTCACTTGTCTCAATACTTGAGAAGAAATCTTACCGTCTTGACGTCACAGGCATTGCACCGGCCCTTCGCAAAATCTCCAATTGGACTGGAGTACACTGGACACAAGTGATGCCCAACGCTAAAATTTCAGAAATTTAATCACTACGTATTTACATAGGACAAAATACCAGCCCAAAGGGCGATGCCTGAGAAGTGAAATGGAAGGCACATTACCAACTCTTCTGTTATGGATTTCATTGTAGCTGAAGTCTTTGAGCAGCGTGCTGGAAATCTGGGCAAGACACAATCTCTCCTTTCCTTCCATGACCAGGGAGACGATCGGGACTCCAAAAAGCATGACGGAACCGACCTGGTGACGGATGATGAGATTTTTGTCAAAATCATATTATGCAATAAATAAGGTAACAAGCAGCAAAGATGATTTTCTTTAGCACGATCTTTACACACATCTTTACACGATCTTAATGAAATGCAAATATTTTAAATGTTTCGTATTCAAAAGTTGAAAAAGTTGTCAATTTCAATTTGTCATTGTGAAGGCTTACTTGATTCTGTTTTCCACTGCTCTGTCCCTCATTACTTCCACTTCCGTGTTTAGAGGATTTGCTAGTGCTCGAAGGGGCATGAGGGTGGTGATGGTGGTGAATGTGGGAATTAGAATCGTCTGACATGGGGGACAAATCCGGATTACGAAGGCTTATGCTTGTTACCCCTGTTGTATCGCACATTATGGCAGAGACATGTGTATGTATGTCTCTCTGTATAGGTGAAGCTACGTATCTTCCAATTTTCTCCTCGTCCAAATCAGATTCCAACTAACGAGTGCACTAATCTTAAGTACTAGTGTATTATTTACGTCTTATTCCGTCATCATCAGTGATTAAATAAATGAGTTTCAGCTTTTGTGATTTGTATCAACTTCCCCTTTCAAGGACTTTATAACGTATTTCTTCACTTGAAATCATTATGTTTAAGTATTTTATTTGCGAAAGCCCGTCGACTTCTAATCACAATAATCTTGCAAAATTCTCTCTAAAATCACTCACAATCACTCTAAGGAGAAATTACATACATATATATCTTTTTACCATGTTCACGTGGATTAAATTGTACTCGACGCGATATATTCTCTGTAAGCCAAAGCACAGCAACAATTCAAAAGTCTTGCAATCACACTTTCACCAACGTCGTTACTTTTTGTAAAATCTAGTTGCGATAAGCAAGAAATATACGGTAACAAAGTCTAACACGGTATGGATGAGGGGCAAGTTGAGATTAGTTTTTCTCTTCTGTCACCATGTTGGGGCACTATGAAACTGTTCCTTTGTTTGCTTGCATAGCCTTTACTTTCACTTGGTTTCGTAATCCCGATGCTCCACTGATAAGATAAGATCTCCGACTGATAAGAGACCAACTTGTTCCCGTGGATTAAATAACCTTGATGGTAGGCAGCACAAGCCAGCTTGTGGATGCATATACGAAGGGAATGGAAGGCCGAGTTTGCATGGGTTGAGTATTAAGTGAAAGTTGAGGGAAAGGAGAGGGGAAAGAGCCAGCCAGCCAGCCAATGCCTCATACACAGTTAGTTAGAGTTTATCTGGTTTGGCGTTGCTCACAGTTGGGGAGAGTGTTGGTAGTTGGGGGTTGGTTCGGGAAATGCCCAGTTACCCGGGAGGAGTTCACAAGCGGAGAAGCCACTTCCACACAAGACGTGCACTAACGAATCTCCGGCCAGATCGGCCAGTGCGCAAACCAATGCCCGCCTGCCCGAAATTATGTCCACTTTTACTTGTGCACCAAAAAATCCATGAACTACCAGCGTTAGTTAATACGCAGTATGCAGTGGGAATGGGGAGAAAAGTAAGAAAGTCTGACCAGTTTGAAAAAATGCTGCTCATTGCCAAGTTCTAGAGATGAGAGTTTTCTTAAAGTGAAAGCAAAGAACGCATAATAAATTGAACAAAGATGGTATGTTTTATTGCAGAGGTGAATAAAATTGGAAACGGACGTTTCGATTGTCAATTAGTATAGAAATTTAGAATTTAGTTCTGCGAATTAAACAGACAAAAGTGTATAGAATTGAGACGTAATGGATAGAGAGATGTACAATGCACACATGACGTAATAATTTATTAACCCTCCTAGATCGATCATACAGATTAATTTATTCTTCTTCCTCTTCCTCCTCCTCCTCTTCTTCCTCCTAAAGTGGTAAAAAATTATGTAACGATTTGAATAACCCAAAGTTGGTTATTCTGACGCAAAAGTGGGATGTACAAGTATTTACCTCTTCCTCCTCTTCGGCCGCTTCCTCAGCCTCAGCTTCTTCTTCAGGTTCAGGTTCAGGCTCAGGCTCGTAAACGTGGGCTTCTTCTTCAGCCTATGTACACCGATAAATTGTCAATAATATAAACGTGCTATGGAATGTGAACAATTTATTTTGATCTGGAAACCTACCTCCGCGGGAACTTCTTCTTCTGGAGTGGGTGGGTCGTTCTTCTTTTTGCCAGGCCTCTCTCCAAACCATTTTGGGAGTCGGGCTGGTTCACAAGACGCAAATTATTAACCAAAAATTCGTTAAGGAACAGAGTTCTATGTCTAGAGTTTGGTGAACGTGTGGCATTCAATGAATGTCATTCGTTCACATATTGCTTACATTTTGGTCGTTTCTTAAACTCGTCCATCCGTTCTTGCCAGTTTTTGTCATTGGTCTCATTCATAATCTTACCATAGCCCTAAAGAGAAAGCACATGAAAACTGTGAAGGTCTGATTTTACTCTCAATTAGATACATACCCCTTCAAATAGAGATTTTCTTTCTTCGTAGGATCGGGTATCCACTCGCCTCTCAAATTTGGAAGCAAGTCGGATTTTTGGCTAATGTTTGTTAATATCACGTTATTTTAAGAGAATTGCACCATTTTAATGAACAATGGAGTAAAACCTTACAGGGTATTTTCCAGTTAAGGCTTCAGGATTCAATCCCAATTTCAACGCCTTTTGTCTCAACTGCATTTTCTGTCGCTCCTTCAACTCTTTAAGCTGAATAAACATTTTCATTAAATATGTGTACTCGCCATAATATTTAATTTCATGTACTCAAAATTTTACATACATCGTAATCTTGACGGCGCCTAAAATGTAAATTATTAAAAAGTGCGATTAGATTTCTAAATTCATACTAACATTCGTGTAGACATTTTAATTGTAATATTTACTGTCTCTCTTCCAAGTCATAGCGTTCAGTTTCAAGGGTGACGAGCTTGTTCCACAACTGGTCCGCTGGAAATGTTTTAATAAAATTATATTACGTCAACCTGCTACAGCGTAAACGGTCAAGTGAATGGTGCAGTAATCCATCATGTACAATCCAGACATTTAGTGCAGTATTATTACATAATTTGAGACCAAAACTCATTACCGAGTAGGGTCATCATTCATACGGCATTATACATATGCCCAGTTTTCTTATTTTCGTTCAATTTTTTGAATATTTATTTGCAAACTAACTTTCACCTATATTCCTTCATAAGATGAACTCATAAACACCGTCCTGCAGTTAAATTTACCCAGGATTTATTTAATGGTCGTTAGTCATAAGAACTGAAATCTCTTCTAATGAGCTGATTTTCGATAACGAATTTTATACACCACACATCTAAGTCTTGCTTTCTCACACTTCGGATTACTGATTGTATTTCACTTGCTTTTTGTAATATGATTCATAGAATAAACCAATAAACTTACCTGTCCTCTTGAGAGAGTCTTTACTCAAGCTGTCAATTTCCAAAGGCTTCACATGAACACAAAAAAACACGATCCATGAGATTCATAATTGATTTTTAGCAATATATCCAAGTATTCAAATATTTTACTGTGTTTTTGTATAAATTTCTCCCAATTTCTAATTTTAACAATACTGAACAAGACTGGTATCTGAGTTTATTAGTTAGTGTTTTACATATGTATGCCTTAAGACGTGTTCTTCAATCGTCCGTCAAACTTTTACACTTGGACAATGGATCTTTGCATAATCCGTTATAAGAGGTTTACTATTGTTAATTCCGAACTTACATATTTTTTAATACACAGTTTGACTATTTTGACCTTGAATAAATTATATTGTATGCAACTGAACTTAAAAATTCTATACCTTGATACGAATGGACAAGCAAATGGCTTTCTCTTCAGCCAACTGCTCCTTGGTCTTTGTCAACGCTTCGGCAGCTCCTTCCTGGCCTAATCAGATGGGAATAATTTTGTAATGAAAGTAATTAATCATGATAAAATTACAACACGAACCAGGGGCAGCTCCAGAACCGTAGCCTTTAGGTCCACCCATCTTTATTCAAAAGTATTACATTATGAAATGCATTATTTTCCAGATAACCGTGTTTGGTTCCATATAATTTCTATTAATTTGTATGTGAGCTATGCAAGTAAATATGGACGTACGGCTTTTCGGCTCTCTGCTTCCCTTAACCTCTTCATCTGCTCCTCTTGAGCTCGCTTCTTTCTATCCTCATCCATTCTGCGTCGCTTTTCCTATTAATTAATTTAGAGATAAATGTAGGCACAACTATATCTTGAATATAAAATTAATTATCAACAAGGAATGTTAATTCATGCATGTACTGCTCGCATGCGCATTTTCAAACTCACTTGTTCTCCCTTCAAGATAAGTTGGCGAAGTTTTTCGGCTTCTTCCACCTTCTTACGCTTCTCTTCGGCCTGATACAACATTCGTTAAATTATAAAAGTGCAAATATAAAAAAAATTGGATAATTTGGACGAACATTGTTTAAAAACTACTTGTCATTTTATCTCTTACGTACCTCCTTCTTCTTGGCATCTTGGATAACCTTTTGGCGTTCCTGCTCCTCCTTCTTCTTCTTGAGAGTTAGAGCCTGCTCCTGTTGGACTCGAAGCCCCTGAGAAATGAGGTTACTTTTGTATCATTAAATTTCTCAATTTGTACGTCGATTCTGTTCCTCACAACTTACGCGTCGCTTGACTTGACGCTCCTTGAGGGCAACCAACTCATCCTCTTCCCTCTGCTTCTGCTTTCTCCACTCGTTGATGTAGCCCTGCAACTGCTCGTCGAGCTCAGAATGCTTCTGTTCCTTCCTCTGTAGAGAGATAGACCACGTGCAAAGGTCAAACAACTTGAGCCTTCGGTATCAGGGCAGAATGTGTTGCTAATAATTGATTACCTTCACAAAATCTGGCTTATCATCCTCCCTTTAGAGCAATGGGTGCAAAGTAGATATTAGAAAAATTAGTTTTTTTTACTTGTGAATATGTGTATATGTAAAACTGTATTCCATAAGTGCTGATACGCACAGCCAAGGCAAATGTAATCACGTTTATATGAGGACATTATTATTAGAGAATTTTATTCCAAATGACAAATATATTTTTCAGTATGGTCACATTGTCCTGTTGCATGAGTGAATTGGACATAAGGCTTAAAATTGTGCCTTCAGACGTACGAAAATATTAGCCAATTAACAAACAGGACAGAAATTGTTACTGAGATCAGAAAAAGTTCTAAAAATGGGATTGTGGAAAGTGTTAAATAATCGGATTCGTCAGAGGTGAAAACGTACTTTGCTGCTGCTGGAGTCCTGCGAAATAGAAAATGACATTACATTAGATCTGGAAATGTTAACTTCTTTTTGAGATGGTAAAAAATACGGGAGAAGAAAGTACACGTAGGAGATAGGAAAGTGCAGCTCTGAAGCTTCATTACAATGACCACATAAATACATACAGATTTCACAGTTACATATATTGTCAATCATGTTTCACTCATCAGTCAGAGTAAATTAGTGTAACAGGTTCTGATGCTTGCACTTATTGATACACATATACTGCGTGAACAAATACTGCTACATACATACATATATTCTACCAACATGTAATTGACAGAAATACATATACATCACACCCTCATAAACAACAACAACGTCTCTCACAATATAGTTCCCAACAAAAAGTTTACGAACGAAAATAGCATTGCAAAAAGCAGAAAGAGTACAAAAATTGTATAAAAAATGGTAAAACACAAGTATATATGTATTATACGTGAGCATTTAAGCAGCTCAGTCGAACTTACTTTCTGCAAAAATATGCAAACGAAGAAAAATCAGCAAAATTGGTCAGTTTTCAAATTGACTATGGTTTAATGACAAAAACTTAAAAGCTGCTTACGGTGCTTCATCCCTGTAATTACCGAAACAGAGAGTACAAAACTTAGGACGTGACAGCTAGAAGCATTTATGTATTGTATTGCCTTAGCTGTAAAAATCGTATAGATATCAATGCAAATATGTAAGTAAATGCCATCCTAAAAATCTAGCTTGTACTAAATGAAAGCAGTTTGTGCTCAAATAAATTCTAAAAAGTTTGAAAATGTAGAGTAATAATAGTAACAATATTACTAATGGTAAACTAATTACATATTATGTAAGCATGTAAATATACTTATTTAGAAACTTACACTGGTTCGGCTTCCGCCTCGGCCTCTTCCCTAAATCACAATTATAAGAATATCATTAAATACTGTTATGACATTCAGAGATTTAGAAAATTTGTCACGTATATTACAAGTGTTTGCATGCATTTATTTACAAATACAAACTTCAATATTTTACACGTTCATTCATTCATCGTTTCATAGTCGGCAAATAACATTAAATCCTGGTTTGATCGTTACTGTATGGTTTTGGGGATTTTGTGATTATTTTTTGTGAAATAAAGCTACTTACATACAGTTTTATGTAATGAGCCGATGCCATATTTTTATACATATGAACTGTGATTAATAAGTTAGGATAAACGGCTGTTGGAACTTCGGGAGTCGACGTACGGATAAAACTATGCATCGGATGCCAAGAGTTTTTTCGGCGATGATTCTATTCCTAAAAATGCCCTAGCACATCCATTCCCGGAGCATTTCCGATGGTAAAAATCGTGTACTGTGCTCTACTGAACTTCTGCTGCAACATGTGTAACGCTAAAATGCATGAAACCCAATGCTGTCCTATGGAAGCAAAGATCTGTGGTGGAAGCAGAACGGTGGTGAATTTCAGTCCGAATCAGTGCATCACTCGCAATCCGACCAGCAAACCAAGATACATGACCATGAAAGGAGATGCTCCAAATGTCGTAAAGTGTTTCCGGAGGAATCTTTCCGTAAATATTGCCACTTTTCCTCTTGACAATTTCAAAAGCTATACTTGACAATGTGCGGTGTGGAGAAAGCGGAAAGTTTCCATTGCTTTGTACTTTGTAAAGAAATGCCACCATCACGTTTATCTCATGTAATATTACGTCTGTGCTACTTGTACATTGGAGCATTGATTAGCTGGCGATTAATTATTTAATGTATATGTACTTACTCTTCAACCTCTTCTTCGTATTCTTCGTCGGACATGATGAACAATTAGGGAAATCTGGAAATATTGAAAATTATGTAGAGCAACAACTTTCACCCACTTGAACTTCACTGTTTTAAAATTTTCGAATTGGTACTCACAAAACCCCCGACGAAAAAGAGATTGAACTCTGGAAATGAGACTTTGTCTGAACCACGAATTGCGGCACTCAGACTAGGAAGAAGAAAGATGTGAATTTCTCCGATCTGAAGATTTTCCCCGGGTTGTTTCTACTATTAATAGATTCTTTGCATTCATACACAGTTAGTATAGTTATCCCGAGTCCCAAAACAAGACCAAGTCTGCCCCCATATCATCCTCATTCAACTATTCACAAACAGTATCCGCACCACATGCAAATTATCGGTGGGATGGTATCGCCAAACGTAGTCTAAAAAGATAGTCAATGATCATGGTGGTGCAGAGCTATGCAGGCGTGTATATGTATGTATGTCTACAGAATAGCTCTATATTGTATGTACTTATTTACTTGCCTAAAAATCTCAGATTCCCATTTAACAGAAACTCCATTCTTAAACGACATGCTACACCCTACACTAAAACAACGCTATTTAGCTATCCACAAGTAGAAGGATTTGTGTGAATATATTTATAAAACTGTGTTTATAAGGATCAAGCATTTACTCGCATGATGAGACTCGACCGCTTCGTATTTGAGCAAAAAATTGTTTTAGTCAATATGCTCCAAAATTTAACAAAATTATGCTTCTTCAAATTAAAATTAGGATTAAATTGAAATGTATATTTTGCATAAGGACTTAACTTGAAGAGAATTTTCAAGGGAGGTTGGAATCTACGAGTATATGAACAAGAAGAGGACGACGTACCGCTGCATATTGACCAAAACAAATATACATAAACGATGCATATATCCTTCATTTTGGAGTGATGAATGAAGAGTAGTTTAAAAGCAAGATGATGTCATTCATTCAAATAATTCAAGCCGAGACAGCTGAAAGTTTGAACGGCGAAGACATTAAGAAATTTGTGGAGAATAACGATGCTAGTTTTATAAAGTATTAATCAGACGGTATTTGACCAGAGCACAATATATATAGATAATTTGTAATTTATGCAAGTTAAAGGATCTTTAAATTACAATGCAAATTATGTAACACAGTATGAGTAACCAACTAAGGTATATTATATTTACAGTTCAGAAAACCTGATGCACAATAGTGGTCACTTTATCATGTTTTTATTAGTCTACAAATATCTGTCTATATCTGTATTAACTATCAATAGTCTAACCTATAAAATTAAGACCATAGTATTAAGTATTTTTAAAATATTAAATTATAAATTAAAATATTATCTCCAGACACAAGTAACACACTATTATATTGATCACCTTCAAATATAGGATAAATGCATATTTAATTGTTTAATTGTATTTCGACATACAAATGGATTTTTAACAAATGTGACTCTATGTAAAGTTGTATACATTTATTATCAAAGAGCGCCTAATAGGAATAATAAGAATCAAGGTCAACTGAGTTGAAAATATAGGTATGAAATTTATAAAAAGTACAATATGATAAGAAAATAACTTGAACCCTCTATTGGAAATATACTAGCTATTAATAGTATTATGTGATACGTAGTATAGTGACGGAAATAGGATTAAATTGAATCGCTGCAAAAGTACTTAATATAGTATTATATTACATTCATCCTTTCCCTTATACATTCGTTGCATCATTTCGAATGCAATCAGTCCAATGTTACTTCCGCAATTGGGCCAGTTGAAGAAGCAGTCAACTTAGGTCTGCTGATGTGCACAGTTTGAACGTGCTTCTTGTACTCACCTGTATATAACAAAATAATGTCGTTTAGTGAAACAAAATCAAATGCTGAATGAAAACGTGTTTCCTGTTTACACACTGGCTTATTACCTGGGCGTAGAAACACTTTACAGTAATAACAACAGAATGGCCCATGGCTCAAAATGTGCTGGATCCACTCATCCTTTCCAGTTAAAAGTTTAGCACAAATTGAGCAAAGAAAGCTTTTTGTTTGGCGATGTTTTTGTGCTTCGTGTTTATTCAAAAGCAATAGGGATGTAAAAGAATTTGGACACTTTGGACATTCCAGTTTCTTGTCCGAATCGAGATGGGTACTAGTGTGTAAATTTCGTTCCTCTGCAAGACATAATTGTAGACTTATTAGAATTAGTTCAAGGTAATTTTGAAGTTAAAGTACTAATCCATATAATTGCTGACACATTACCAGCAGTTTTGAAAGTATCATGGCATCGAGAACATCCGAATGCTTTTTCTGAAATATCAGCGAGTAATTAAAATTTGGTTCGTCTAATTAGATACATCATCTTCATGAACATATATTCGTTCACATTCGCCCACACTAAAAAGCAGTTGAATAGTTTAATCAAGTTTGGCTCACCTGGTACATGAGTTAAAAGATGTTTAATCGCCTTATAGCTATTCTCAAACACTTTGCCACAAATTAAGCAAGGTTGGCCTGCTACTGCATTATGAGCCACGTTCATGTGTTCCGTCAAGTAACTGTGACAAAAGAAAAAAAAACTGTCATGTGTTATTTTTGCACTAACTTTACTGCTACTTTATTTCATCTAACATGACCCATCATACCTGGCTGGAAACAACTTGTGACAAATGGTACAAGTTGATTCACGTGCCTTATCGGCAGGTGATTTAAAAGTTGAGTCCTTATGTCTGGCGTTTGGAGGGGGGACTACAACTTTTGCACGGGAATTTGCTTTTGAAGGTCGACCGCGGCCTTTTTTCGATGGAGTAGGTGGTGCCACTCCTCCAGTCTTTTTCCTAGCTGTAGTCTTACTAGATTTACGACGACGGTCTCCATTCCATTCATCGTCATCGTCGTCGTCAACACCATCAATATGTTGACCTTCCAAGACTTTTCTGTAATCCACGTTTTTCGTTGAACTCCGTCGTCTGCGTGATCCACTGTCTCCTACAGCCAAAGAGAATTAAAAAATACAACATTTAGTTTATTTGAATGTATCGTGCATGCGAAGCAAACCACTAATTTATAAGGATATTAGTACACGAGTGAAAATATTTGTCGTTTTAAATTGGACATACCACTGTCGCTGAGGTCATCCACTACTACAGATTTCGTGCTGGCAACACTCGTTATTTTGATCCCCACGGATCTTGGGGTTAATCGAGGTTTGATATTGACTTCACTCTCTTCGTGATTAGCATTTTCATACGAGTTATCCTCATTGTTACCCATATCATAATCATCATTAGTCCACGAAGGGTCATGTTGTTCGTCAGCATCATCATTCCACGACGAACTTCCATCGTGATCCATATCACTCATCATACCACCCATTATGCCATTAACCTTATTTGACGCTTTATTTGTATTTTTTCTGCGTTTTTTAGGTGCAGTAAAGTCCGTTTCTTGATTATCGGTTAACAGGTCTTCATACTGCAGCAGCTTAGACACCACAGACCCATCCTACATTAATGAATCAATGCATGTATAATACATCACAATTTGACTCAAGCACAGGGGGAGAATTATTAAGTTGATTAATTCATGTGGTTTACCTGAATTAATCCTGCAACTTCTTGGTGCAACTTGTACAACTGGGAGATGAGAGTCCCACAATTTTGACAAAAACCAAGATTATCGTTCACATCTTGCAAATTGAGTCCCGGAGCCGTTTTGGTAAGCCGGAGTTCGAATACAGAGAGAAGAGCTAAATAAAAAAGTCATACCTTTATCATTCAATGTAATCATGTAAGATATGAGATATGAATGAGACGTTGGATAATCTAGCAATGAAATCCTTATTGTTAGCCACAACAACCGATTTCAGTATACATACATATTAATACTGAAGTTGAGGTTTAGATTATTTCCAAAATGTATTTAAATATTTAACAGGAGATTATGCTTACTATTACCGTTGCTCATATTGGTGATACGAATTTCGATTAATATTTTATCAGTGAATTCTACAATTATTTATTTGTAATATTGTGGGGTATAACTAAAATATTTGTAACCTTGCAGGGCAGTGACGTGGAGTAATTCCCCAGTGACAACGTTGAACGAGTAAAATTCGTTCACTTTCCGTTCCTCCCCCTCGTCGAGAGCTGCTTGTTGTTGTCCTCGTCTTGGTTGAGAGGGTACGTCTCCACCAACGCTTTCAGTTGATCTTTCTTCGGCAACTTGTGCAGAACTGGTTGCAGGGACGTTAAATATCTTGGCTCCCCTAAATGGAGTCTTACACCCAGCACAAAAATCGAAGTCATCCTCATGGAATACAGGAACCGCTGTACTTTCCTCGGAATCCGGAGTTTCATCCGTTGATTCCGTTTTTATGGGAATGGGTGTAGTCAGTTTTAAGCTGATTAGCATTTTTGTTGCCGACTGGTTAAGTCCACGTCTACAGTTGAAAAGTTAATGTAATTCTCACGCAAAGCGCCGGCAGACCTATAATAAACGCGTAATATGTAAAATGGGGATTCAAAATAATAATCATACTAACGCAGGTCATGCATTATGTGTTATGTACCACACAATACATGAGATAAAGCTCAAAATTTTTAAAGGTTGGTTTCTTTTTTCGCCAATGACAAGTGAAAAGCGGAGAAGCAGCTCATCGATGAAATCGTAGCAAATGAGATATTTATGCAATTTTAGGATGTCAGAAAAGAGCTGGACGAAACCTACTACTTTCAACGACCATGTTCCCTTGTTTCTTCTGGACGTTTACGACTTATTATTTTATGCAATATTATCATATTTGACCAGCCACACTAAAAGCATATATATTTAAACAATGTTTCTGCTTGAAAATCAGATTCTTTCCTACAAAATATTTTGTGTATGCAAAGTAACCACTTGTTTTAGCTTTTTTAAGGTTTAAGCAAGTCTAATGTGGGGTGTCTTTTGCTGGTGCTTGATAAAGAAGGAGCAAGAGTTTTTGAAACCCAAGCCATACTATTTTACTAAAAACAAGTAATATAATGCCACGCTTATGGGATGGTTGACAGGAAGGACGGGACAGAGGTGACTTCTTACCCGTGACAGTAGCGACGGTCACTTGAGAGAAGGGGCGTGGTTGGAGAGAAAGTGGAGAAAGTTCTGCTGGGAGGCAGGCAGTCCTCGGTGGCGACGGAGATGGTGGTGGCGAGTCTAGAGAAAGGAAGCCGGATTCAGATTTCCTACCTCCTCGCTCTCTCTCTGGCTGGGGCTCCCTGTTCTCACAATCCTCGAGTCTAGCGGCACCACATAAAACCCAACAACAACAACAACAAGCCGTCGAAAATTCTCAAATTCTCACCCAGTCTCATCTTTTCTCAATTTCCTCTTTGTGTAACATTTATGCAGATTCTAAACAATGTCAGCAATAGATAATTACGAGGTGAGATAAGTTCAAGTTTTTCGAACTTGTGTTTGTGTAGCTGTAATGTTTTCGTAAATTATTACGATTCGTAATGTGAAGTTGTATGTATGTGTAATAAATGTTATGTTGAACTTGCAGATTCCACATTCCAATGCCACTACATCAACAAAGAAGCCCAAAAAGTTGATACATTTCAGTGATGGATCGACCATGGAGGTTGAGGATGAAATTGATACTGCATCAGATAATACCAAGTTTGTAGAAGAACAGGTGGAAGACCAAAAGCACAATGGGCAGGATCCCGTAAGCCTTCCATCATTGATCAAATGCATATATATTTACCCAAGAAGTCCTTCTACCTTTATCATTTCAGAAGAGTTTGTCGTGGCCAGAATGGTTAAAATATTATTCCCATAAGGGAGCTTCTTCCGTCATGGGTGGGATGGAATACTCTGGCGAGACACTTGCGTATTATTTGGGAATTACTTCACCAAAATATCAGCAAGAAATTGATGAGTATAATCGAATGGTGGCCAAAAAGATGGCTCATGAATCGGAAGCAAAATCATGGGCCTCAACAGATCCAACTTCCCCCCATATCCCCATTGTCATGGAACAGGTTAGCTCAGGAAACGGTGTCGGGTCAAGAAAGTCTAAAGGGGACAGTGGACTTGATGACCATAAAGTTTGAGAAGATATGATCATTATAATTATATGTTAATATTTGAGATTTGGACCAATGCAACAGAATGACTATCCATTCATTATAGTAAGGATAAGTATATGCAACTACAATTAAAATTTAATCTCATTAAAGTTTTGTTCTTGATGTATAATATGATGTTTGTCCAATATTTATTGCACATACATTCTAACAGTCTAATGGTTATAATTTCAGTGATAAATTGTAAGAAACAAAAGATACAAATAAATTATCGTCGATCGATGTTGTTGCGTATAAGGAATATAAACTTACGTCTTTGTCGGCTATTTTCTTTGCAATTATAGTAATAAATAAGCTTAACCTACTTCACAATGATAATTTTCATGTCCAAAGTTGAGATACGTTTTTCAAAACTAGTAATGTTTTTCACATTTTTGTTGTACAAATCATGAAAAACATTCCGTAGTAATCGGAAGTCTTGATTATTGTAGCTGCCATATTAAAAAGTGTTAAAGGTATTGATCTTGACGATTTAATGCAACTTTCATAATATTTTGTCAATGAAGTAAAAACTCGCCAACAACTTTGTTGGTCGACTTTTTTGAGTAATTTAACAAGTGGACGCAACGAAGTAGTAGTAGTTCTAGTAGTATAGTGAAGGTAAACTTTGTTAGAAAGACTATTTTTTAGAGTTTAGTACGGGTTCTGTTCTGCTTTGTTAGTGGAACAGGTCTGTTGTCGTCCGTCTTCTCATCCACTTTACAGTACATTTGTTGAAAAATGAAAAATGATTTTGCATATTTCGTCTCGATGTTGCAATATTGCTTGAGCCCTTGGGGGTGGTAGACAAAATTTACGATGTACGTCACAGCACAACGCTAGATGATGATGGCATTGGACCAGTAGGAAGACCAACTGGAACAGGGAAATCTCCTTCGGACCAGTTTATCAAACTGTGTTCGGGTAGCTGAGAAGCCGCAAAATGGTCTTTGAGAAGCATCTGAGAGAAATTGCAGTGCATTTGCATGCTCTCCGTTTCACGTCCTGTTTCACTGCATAATCGGTAGAGATCTGAAACACGATAATTAAAAACAAGTGGATTAAAAATTATATGCTTGATACGATATGTTTTACACCATACTACCTACTACTGCCATATATTCTGTCTCACGCATTCCGCACGCCAAAAACAGCAGTAGCAGTTATGTTAGCCAGTTGTACTATTTTCTATTGAATTCCCCATGCAATTGTCTAGCAGAAACCATGTTCTGAAATTTTTCGTGATACAAGGTGCTAAAATGACAGACCGGACAAATCGACGTGTTGCAATTTTTCAGAAACATTTTGGTAAACATAAAAATCCGCCATTTTTCAATAGCTTATTAAAAATCGGAACTAATCGCAAGATAGTCGACCGTACCATAAAATGATTCACTAACATTGGGGGTGTTGATAACCGAAAATCGAGTTGAAGGGAACGGTCAAAAAGGTCACAAAAAATCACCAAGGCGCGCAAAACCTGATTTCGGCCGAATTCATGCCGGACCCAAAGA
Source organism: Folsomia candida (assembly GCF_002217175.1). Lineage (NCBI taxonomy): Eukaryota > Metazoa > Arthropoda > Collembola > Entomobryomorpha > Isotomidae > Folsomia > Folsomia candida. The sequence continues at coordinate 18,532,070 of NW_019091193.1, read as the reverse complement.
AAAATTTCGCTACAAATGAACGGGCGAAGTAAAACTACGTCCCAGGCCTCTAAACTCGACCTTGGACTTATGTCTTTAAGATGTGAAAAGAAACACTTGCTAACTTCACGCCAAGTAAAAATAGGATCCTCAAAAGCCGGGCCCTGATCATGCGGTACGCGCTTGAAAAATGGAAATAAGTATTTTTGAAGGATAAGTAAACTTTCACAATTGAGGCCATATAAAATTATTAAAGGCACTGTGTCCACACCCCACCGGTCCATATTATTCATAAAAATTTTAAAAATTGTAATCGGACCCACCATCCAGATTCTGAGATTTTTTATTCGTCGTGGATTGGATTTGGTGAAAAAAGTGAATTTTATTCCTCTGGGGGTGAAATTTCTTGTCAAAAAAATTTTTTTGATGTTATCGAGCTAATAGGAGAACCACTGGACCACACTCAATTAAAAATAGTTACTGGACATTCAAGCAAGGCTCGGGTCCTGCTCATGAGACCAAAATTCTAAATGGCTGGTTGAAATCCAAAATTTCTGACTCCATTTCGGACCGAGAATAAAATTCACTGCCGTCGAACTTCAACCTTCTGGAATATGACATGTGGTCCAAACTGAAGCTAGATACTTGTGCTAAACGACATACAAGTTTGAAATCCGAGAAAAAATCTGTCGCTTAGAAATGAGACTAATATTTCTTGTAATGAGTGCGTACTGCGAGTGGGATGTGGATACCTAGACTTTGGGCTCTTGTAGCTTCGAATGGAGGAAATTTTGAAAAGTGCCTGGTATAATTTGTAGGAAATTTAATGGGCTTTCTCGTGATATCGCTATTTTTTCAAAATTCAATAAACTGAGTCCGCTACATTAATTTGTGTAGTGGTCAAAACTTATGGCAGTAGTAGGTATGTACGAGGGTGCGAACCTCTTAATATTGCAGTTGCCCATAATTGAACATGCACATCAGGGATTTTTGAGGCTAAAGAAATTTCCAAACGAATGAATTAAAGTCAGTTACAATTTTCTCAACAATTCCATATGAATATTATTAACCAACCTAACTGCATGGCGGGGCTGGAAACGCGTACAAAAAGATTATTACAAAAATTACATAGGCATCCCTCTCTGTTCATATTTATCATATTTCGCAAAAAGGACTTACGTAACCATGTTCATACTTTCTCTGCTATTTCCAAGAGATAGGAAGATATGACCCAGAAGTACAAGAGAACATGACGTTAGTCTATTCAAATCTTCAGCATTTGCCATTTTCAAACTTTCCCTCAAATATCTCCTACAAGATAAGAAATAATGAAAATACAACAATAAAAGTAAGTTTTATAAAATTATATGTACTTGGCATCGTTGTAGCGTTGCTGAAAAAATGACTGGAGCCCTTGAACATAATACGCGGCAGCACGTAAAGAGTGTGAAGCGGAAGGCAAGGTTTCTGGATTTATCCTTTCCAAAATTGTCTGAAATTCGGTTTCCCGTTTCGTCCGAAGGTAAACAATTCCGAGATTTAAGTGCACAAAAGTCCACAATTCACGTTCTTGGGATGTCTGCATATATAGTATGTAAAAGTATTTATAAGTATATTTGTATTTATCGTGTGTCATAGTCTTTCTTGCAACTTGCAAGTTTAAATTAAAAATATTGTCATACAAACAAACATACCCGCAGGGCTGTTGTAAATTGAACCTCTATAAATAAGTAGAATAGTTGTAATTTCAATAATAATCAATTATATGAATAAATGATATGAATAATTTTAGTTACCTGCGGCCTCCATACAATTCATGGACATGGCATACAAGCCGAGTAAGGTGTTAAGTGGAGCTTTATGAGTAGCTTTATGAATTAGAAAAAATACCCATATAATGTCGAAACTAAGCACTACACATTTATACAAGTAATATGATCTCTCACCAAGCAATTTAGGATGCTGTTGACACAGTGCACACGCATGTGAAATTTCCTGAAAATAGCATTATGAACAAGTTTAAAATATGATTAGATATATTTATAGTTGATATGTCGGTTTAAAATTACTTGCAACGCCAGCGTTTTCTGAAACCCAAAAAAAGGTATTGCAATAATTAAAATTTAGTTATGTTCATTCAATGAACCTAATTTTAAAATTTGGATAATTGATACATGTATAGAAATTTACTGATATTTCATACCTTTCCCATAACGAGTCTGCACATAATTATTTGTTCCTATATTTGGATGAAGATTAGACCAAAAATTAGACCACAAACATTTATACAGCAATAGATGAATATAGGGTAGTAAAAAGCATGCAGTATTTTGATTTTTACACTCTTCTGTATTTCCTAGTTTTCGAAACTTACCAACAGAAGCATATGAAATGTATGTAATATGAATGGTTTCTGATCAGCATCTACGAAATACAAGACAAATCCTTAGACTACAGGTAGTGGTAATATCTCATTGTGTTGCATTCATGTGTATGAGCTTACTTTTTAGTTTTTCAATCTGCATCAAGGCCTTGTCCGTATATTTTTGTGCTTTATCCAGGTATCCACCTTGCATGGAATGCATTGCAGTTATGAGATAAACTAGGACATACAGGTGCTCCTTGGGCATCCACATAAACATGTCACCAATATTTTCCGTGACAAGTTCTACAAAATATTAATAATGTCCATGATAGTCTACTCGATTTGTTTTGGTGCAGAACCCTGCCTGATGCAGATAAAATTAATGTGTACCTTCGTCCGATGGCCACGAAGGTTGAGTAATTGTTTGAATACTTTGTTGTAATTGTTTAAGACTTGGTTTTACACTTTTAATTTGTCCTGCCATAAGATAGTGGCAAACCTTCAAAAAAATTACGTAAATGAATAAGATTATCTATAAACACGAGAATTATAAGATCATATATGACTCTACCTGGAGGACAAGAAAAAAAACTTTAAGGTACTCCTTCTGGTGTTGATTTCCCGTCCACTGTTCCACAAGTAATGAAGCTTGTTGAAGTAATGGATGAACTTCTTGATACCGTTTGGCAATAAGTAGAAGCTACATCAAAATGCATGTATTTTTATTACATAATGAACACTACAAAAAGGCTTAATGCATTTGTGATTATTCTTACCATTCCTTTACTTAGGAGAAACAAGACACGGGTATAATTGGCTGACGAATACTCGGCTATAAAATTGGAATAGGGCAAATTACATTTCGGTTTACGAATTGTATTTTCTAGTGTAGGCTCAATTTCTATTTTTTTTGGAAAACGGGTAGAAGAAAATCCTTGAAAATTCGGTTTTCGCCCCCCGCTTTCCAGGCAACATTTGCACGTTTCAACATTTTCACCACAAATCGAACCAAGTTTTCTCGATATCATGATTACATTGCCCTTGTCAAAATTTTTATCCTACTCTTCGGATAAGAATTAATCTTTCAATGATTCATTACATTTAATAGTTTCTATTTTTATCACATTTCCAAAATCTCTTAGTATTTCCTATATTTCTCGAAAACTTACCATAGTCGACACCAAATCCCAAGAGACTGCGACAGTAAGAAAAATTCTCTTAGTTATTTAGTAATTGTTGATTCGGTGTTACGATTATATTTTTATTCATTAATAAGTTACTTCGATACCTACCTGCATGCAGATTGATAGTCCTTCTCCATTGCATGGACTTTCCAGGGAAAATAAATTATTTTAAATTTAGTACAAGCACACAGTAAAGATAGAGAAATGTGACGCGTTGATTTCAATTAGTAAAAAAATTAACCGGAAACTCACCTGAAGCTAACTGGAAAATCAGCCTACAGTGCCAATACACGTTAGCGTTCGACAACTCTAAAATATACCAAAAATGTCAAAAATCATGCTGTCAAAGTATATGCTATGCAACGCATTGGTTGACTCAAGACTGATGTATACTTGTATTGTATTCAGAAAGAATGTTTTACAACGATTCGTGGTAGAAGGAGATTTGAGATTCTCTTTCATTAGAACATGATCACCTTTTTGCAAATATCGAAATATATTTATAACGGCGTCAAACCAATGTTGCATACTACCAGCCTATAATAATAAAAAATGTGAACCATAAAAAATTACTTACCTACTGCTTTCCGTAAAATAGGTTTGGCTAAATTATATTGGTTCTGTTCTCCGTATAAGTTAGAAAGTAAACTGGCCGCCTCGAACTTAACATCATCAAAATTGCTTATCGTTTGAGACAAAAACCACTACAAATTACAGATTACAAAGGGATCATATCATCATCCTCAGTTTTCTAAATATGCAATATGTAAAATAACTCACGGCTTGCTCCAAATGATTTCTGGCAAGGTCCACATTTTTTGTATGAATTAGGAGTATGTTTCCCAGTTGTAAATGTGTCCTAGCTTCAACTCTGAGAGGTGGCTTAAAATTGAAAACTGCTTGAAGACACTGAATGCAACACTTAATGTTTGGAGGATTTGAGGTGCGGAAATACTCAGCCATTCCCTATGAAAAAGAGAGTTTGTTTATTTCACATTTCAATACGGCAATAAATAATAAATAATAATGAAGGTGATTAAAGTTTATTTATTTCTTACTAGGAGCGACAGGTACCAGGCATCCTGACTCGAAGCCATTGCTTCTAAAGTTGACCAAACTGGCAACAATAATCTACGACGTTAATCTCGCTCTATTTTCGTATTACATACATACACTTTGTAGCTTATAATTACAAATATTTATCAACTATGCTGCTTCTGTTTTAGGTCACAACTTTTGGTTTCTTACTCTAAAATGTACTGAAATGTAATGTATTACAACATTACGTGTCAGGCATATAACACTACATTGCTAATATTTGTATTTTCTTAAGTTCCTCTTCAGCAACAAATAAATGTAAACATTAGTTTCACTCACAATCATTAAAGCCATCTAAACATGAATAGTTCTATATACTGTTGATTCAACTGTTTGAAAATTACACAGAAGATATATTTAATTTGCAATTAAAATTGAATCTTAGCATTAGCCATCAAAAATCGAAACTGCAACAACAGTAAATATTACAAATTACCACAACAAACAACTTTAACAATAATTTTACACATGTTTTAAAGAGCTTTGTGTAGCAGTTTTTATTTGTTTAACCCGTGATGGGGGGCAGTTTTGGGTGGGGTGTGGACGGAGACTCCACTAGTCGCCGAGGAGGTCGAAAATGTCAAAATTGAATCATCAGTTCAATGTTTTGGAAAATTTTGTCGAAACTTTACTGGTTTGAAACTCGCGAAGCGACAACGTGTGTTCTTCCCTCGCACGCTAGGTGGTGGCAGGAACGGAAAGCTTCGTCTATTGATTTGTGTATAAGATATCGCTTTCTCAATTTTACAATTTTACAAATCAGGAGTCTCATGATAATATTATATGAATATAATAAATTTAAGATATGTTCACAAGAAACAAATACCATGTATAGAACAATAGAACCAATTGTCTCAAATTGCCTCAACTCCTCCGATTTGCCATGCTCGTTGTCGTTGGATTTCTCGTTTCACTTTCAGAATCTCACATCGCCTCTCACGCAAATATATAGAGTACAGATTTGGGGTAAAGTGATCCTTGTCGTTGAAAATGCTTGGTTTTGGTTTGTCTCATTTTTTCATGCCCTGTAACTGTACTTATGCAGTGTTATGTAGTGCTTGATTTGAAGGTGCTTGTCATTACCCATCGCAATTCATCGTATTATCCAATTGTTGTGAACTTTTACATAATATTGTGTATAATGCAGAGGTTGTGCATATTAGAAGATTTGCCTGGGAGCACCTCGAGTGGGAGATGAAGGAAAGACCTCAGTTGAAATGGTACCCGACGAGAAGCATTCTTTGTCCATGAACCCCATCGCCATGGTTGGGCGAATCATCATCATCTCGATCTCATCTCCCATACCAAAAGGACACATTCATTTGTTCGTTCTCATTATGATTGGAAAATGCATGATGCTGCTGCTAGCTCCCGATGCTTCGCACTCGAGCTCCGAGTCTTTCCGTCAAATTTCCTCACTCACTTCCTCTCCAAAAAATATTTGCTTATACAAATGAAACAAGTACAATGGGCAATCATAATGGACAAGTGCGCATATTAATATCGGCATTAGATATTAAACTCATGCGCGTGAGGTTTGTTTGGAGAAAGCAGTTTGACCATTAATCCATTTCTTTAAAAATGGTGTACATAGAATGCAAAGTGAAAGTAGAGAAAAGAATAAAATGGGGAGAAATGATACACATAAACTCGCCGTATAAGTGCATATCATGTGTGTATAGCAGTAATGGGCTGCATATCATGCCCACTACCGTACATGTATAATGAAATGAGGGGAAACTGGGGAAAGCAGGGCAAGTGCTTCAATTTTCGTGTATCCATCTACGCAATGCTGTTGTACAAGCAGTGTCACGGAGAGGCTAATATTGGTGCTTCAAGTTGACAGGAGATGCTCGGAGGGGAGGATCCCTGCCATTTTATGAGAAATCAATGATTTTAAGGAAACCAGCAAAGCACCAACCAAACCATGCAAGCAAGTGAAACGAGCATCTTCTTCTTACGCCCTTCATGTACTTGTAGACAATCAAACAAGACGCAGCAGCAGCAGCGACAAAAGAAAGAAAGGCCGAAATACAGGACGGAGTTGGTACAGTGTCCCAAATGTGGTCATGTTCTTGGGTTTGATGCTACTACTGCTCTTCAATGATATCCATTTTTCCATTTCACAGGAATGATCCTTTCTAGCAATAAAAATAATGCAAAAAATTCACTTTTAAATTCATAAGAATTGTTTGGTTATACTTGTGATGTTACATAAATATACGGTGAATTTTAGTTCGTAAGTAGAAGATACTTAAAAGAAAGTTGTTTTTGAGACCTTAGTTATAAAGATAAAGTCATGACCTGTGACCTGGCGCCGTGACCTTGTGAGCTACAGTGCCCATCTTCGAATTTGATCTGTGCCTTGACCTAAATAAGTTAGTTTCTAATTTCACGTCTGACCGTTCACAAGTTAAAGCCCGAACGGACGGACAGACAGACATAACGATTTTATAAAGGGGCTTCACTTCTTTGGATGACCAAGGAGAAATGCATGCATGCGAGGTGTGGTTTTTGTTATAAAATTATATTGCTGCCGTTGCCGGACCTTTTTGTAAAATGGCATATTTATATAATCTTAACCATAGGATGGTTACGTGAATACTAATAAGTACGGTGCAATCATCCATGATGGTAAAATGAGACTAATACATATTACATATTTGTGTACTTTTAAATCTCTCGTTGAGTTTTTAGTTTGCAAGTTCTTCAAGCTATTTATAACTGCGTCTGTTCCTGATATTGGCTTTAAGCAGCAGAGTTTTCAGAGAGAGATGGACTTATTTTTTGGTTGACAGTACGTTTTTGATGCCGATCAAGAGGTTTTGGGTATTAATTAGTGGAAGCAGAGAGGGGAGAGGCAAGTTTGTGTGCAGCGGTGGGGGCTGTTTCTTTCCTTCTCGTTATGTGCCTGTGATTGTGCAATAGAACAATTGATACACAGTCCAACTTCATCATCCTTCCTTCCCCACTGAAATCCACCCGAACAAACCTCACCAACATACTCGGGTTGTTAACTCCCAGAGCTAAACTCTAATTATCATTACACGCAACAAAGATGGAAATACTACAAATCAACAGGGGCGGCGGAATCTCATTTTTTTTGCACCGGTGCTAAAATCCTGCTCCCAATATCATAACTCTCATCTCACTAATCCTAAACACTGTATAAACAAATACTTAATAATTGTACAAGGCTCGCAATCTTGGTCGAACCGGGGTATGCTTAAAGTAGTGATACTAATGGCTGCTTTTAAATGTAACAATGGATCACAGAATTAGAGTATTAGTATATCAGCATACCCCCGGCAAATATTTTTTTATCAATACCCACTCATGTTGTAGCTCAACACGAATACGTATCGGAATCCCGATTAGGGATTGATACAAAAATATTTATCAGAGCTATGCATATGAGTATTAGTATAGCAGTGATATTCACTAGTACACTCAGTATTCGCAAATTCGGGTGGATTGAAACCCGATTGGTGAATGAAACTCACGGCCTACCCGCCCCGCTAAAACCCGTAAATTTTTCCAGCAAGTCTCACTTATGACGCACCCATACTTATCTTCGGCTTTCAACTTCCGACATGTTTCAAAAATTTGACCTGTAAGATACTGCAGTCTTACGGTTTCGGTCTCCGGTCTCCTGCTTACTTCAATTTGCAAAGTTGCACAACTATGCTTCCCTACTTCCCTCTAGCCATTTTGCCCATCGCAATCCTCGCGCTTCATTCGCACCCCAAATGAGCTTTTTAAAAATGACTACATCATTATTCATTTTCATGAGCAATTGTTCACACTTGGTTCATTGGTTAAAATAGCAATAGAAATGTGAGTTTACATTGAGTTGAGGGCAGAGCTTTTTCTTTCTATTCTATGGGGCAGGGTTAATGGAATGGTGCAATTTATGGATGTGATGAGTTTGCAAAGCGGTGGCGCCGGTCCTGTTTCTAATGAGTGTCCTGTTGTGTGTAAGTATGCACCGGAGCAGAATGGAGTGTGTAGAGCTATATAGCGGCCGTGGTGGTGGCACTACTCACGGATGGTTTTCGGAGACAGAGGGAGAGAGAATTGACTTGGCTGGTGGTGTGAGTGAGTTTTTAGTGAAAAGGCTGTTTAGGGAAGACGACGCCGTGTGTGATGAGAGAGCCATTTCCCATTGACTCGCCATATTGAGCTCCTCTTCCTTCCAAAATTGTCAAGGGCTCGATTTCAAACCTGCTCTCCTCCTGTTCCTCCGGGGTCATCAGCCGCCGGCCACGACCAGGACAAAAGTTCTCCGGAACACGGTCCGCTCCTCCCACCGGGTGAGATTCCCCACGTCTGTCACCCACCTGGCAGTAGCCTCCCCTTAATTAAGCCACTAATTAATCCTAAATCCGTTTGTGGCCGCCGACTTGCTCCAACATTGTGTTGGGCATAGCACGGGTTTTAAATCCAATTATTCTCCATTGCACTGCTACAATTTTAAACTGCCAAGACTTATGGTTTTCGAGGGACAAAGTCAGCTGTAGCAGAGTGAATTGATAATATATTTTGTAGTTTGGTTTGGAGGCTTCGCACTCATATATTTAAACTCAAATTGGAAGCTATGTACAAGTCAGGGAAAGGAAAGTCCAGCTTTCAATTTCTGGAATTACTCACACATCGATATAACTATCAGCATTTTTGTTTTGTTATACAAATGAGGAGGCTCATCATTTGTATGGCTTAATTATAATTAGGTTGATTGATTCTAATTATCATCAAGATCGGTGTATAAGATTATTACTGTATAATATGAATGGTAAACAAACGTGTCACATGTTGATTGAATTTCAACTTTAAATGTATTTAACATGTCGGCAATTATCTATCAAACTAACTATTACATTGGTATATGCCTCCCATTTGTGGTTATATCGCTTTTCAACTTTAGATGATGCCCTCTTTACCCTTTAATTTTGTACTTTTGTTGACGTTTCAGGCTTGTTCTGCAATAATCTCAACCACTATCGTACCATCTCGGAGCCTTCTGTCTCGACACTTCACACACTTAGCTCAACCTATTGGCGATCTATAAAATGGATTATAATTGTGGGTTAATGATGAAGTGGTAGATTCTGGGAAATGCGTTTTCGTCGTTTATTTTCTAAGCAAAATTGTAGGACTACATCATCAGCGTCATCACTTGTCAAGTATCAACCATCGAGCTGACAATAAAAGTTTAGTGTAGTGTACAATGTTGAATGTTAAATGTGTGTGTGTGAACAAAATAAATCAGTGATGAGGCAAAGGATTTGGAGTGCCGATTAAGTTAACGATTTGTTAACCAATCATCCAGAAGGAATCAGAAACGGAAAATGAGCTCACGATCAAAGTAAGCCAGCATAATTTTATCACATTTTAAAAATCAACGTAACTATGATTTGGGGGGTGGTTGGGGCAAATTTGGTATGTATATGATTGGCATTTGTGGTTGCATTTTCTTATGGGAGCCGGGAGCAGCTTTAATTGTCGTTGGTTTATGGTGTATCAGGTGTCAAAAATTTACTGGGTTGCAATTCAATTTCATACAAGTGTCGGATAAGAATTAAAATACGAACAGTAAGGACTGTTTGTAATAGAAAAAAGCATGACTAAATGTGATAAGTCTATGATATATTCAACCTGATTTTATACCGGTTAAATTATGCAGTTGTTCTTTGTAACCTTGTTTTTCGGTGTAACATTAGATGTTTGCAAAACACTACATTTATATTTATAACATTACTTGCTGACCCAAAATAACTTTACTTTTTTTGCCCGTGCCTTATCCATGGACATTAGTGTTCTGTTATGCAATATGATTTTTTTACTTGGTCAAAGCAAGACATATGTACATATGTTAAATGCTTGTCGAGTAATTATATCAATTCTATATAAAAGTAAAACTGTCAGTCATAGGGCCAGACTTAACTATATTTAATTTAGGGAAATAAAAATAGAAATTGTACAAGGAACTCGGGTTGTTGCTTCAGTTGCTTGTATCCAAAAAAAAAATATATCGTCACTCAAACCAACGTAACGCTAAACGTAATTCGTCAGTTGTGATCTGAATTATGATTGATTAAAAAAAATAATAATTTGGGTAAAAAATAAAATTCCTCGAGTATCTTGATTTGCATATCATGTCATTGATGTCATTAATGGTTCAGCATGCGTAGTGGCTAGCAGTGAGTTGGTTGGAATTGGAATTGGAAAAAGAGTAATGGATCCGTTGGTTCGTGTGAAATTGCATAATAAATAGACTGCAGCAGCATCAGGGTGGCATCGCTTGGGTCGGTCGGTGTTGGGCTAAGAGTGGTTTTGGTGTGTCGACGAGGGAAGGAAGGAAGGTGATATGTATTTTATATAGATTTTAAGTGGAGAGACTAGGAGAGCGAGGAGGTTGAATTTTAGGGAGTTGCTTAATCGATAAAGAAGGCATTTTGTTTTCCTCCTCAAAAACTACCACTCCTGGCGTAATGTAATACAATTCAGTCCCTCTGCTCCTAATGGGTAAAATCATCATCAGCAGCATCATGGGACATGGAATTTTTGCGTACTACTGTATGTACGTTGTACGTGTGTGTGTAATACTCTGTGTCATGGCCAGTCTGATGTCATTTGACATTCACAAATAATTTTATCAGAATGCATAGAACATAAATTGGCACTACTAGTAACTTATTACTTACGAGTAAGTGATATTTGACATTTTGGTTGCATGGATGAAGGAATTACATTAAAATTAAGTACCTCTTCATAATTAAAAGGAATACTTTTTCAAAATGCATAGCTCAGCTCTTCAGCTCTTTGTACTTTTACCATAAATTGTTTCCGGATTATTCGAATCCGGAACTCTGAGAACGTCCTCCCCCCCCCCCAATCCTTGTCAGATTTCTTATCGTCATTAATGCCTTTGGAACTGGTCAAACATATCGTTCTCAAACAAACATTCTCGTTGAATATGAAAATTGATACATCCTCAAATCCTGTGCATTGCATTCGGACACAACTCCAATGCCTTAGCATTAGAGATGTGTTCAATCAAATAATTCGAATACATATTCAACGACGTTATGCTGCTTGTCTGTCTATTGAGCTTCTATATGCGTTTGCCTGCCTCCTTCTTGGTATAATTTCTTTGTATTTCTTGTAGCAATTATATATACCCAAATGTATATATATATATTTATAAGGATAATAAATTGTATTAATTGTATTATTCACACATTACTTTCTATGTACCATCCATTCCGAGATGAGCATTGCTATTTTGTTAGGTATGTTGCTTTCAAATAATGCGTTTGGATTTTTTGATGTCACGTTTTGACATGCCATTTTCACACCCGCATACTAAACATACATACATACAATATGCATATTAGTAATGTCTCTACCGTCAACCTTCGCTTATTGGTATGATGTAATGTATAAATGTTGTTATATTTGAGAACTACATACATTTCCCCTCAAAATGACGGCCGGGGTTCATTATCGTAATACCGAATGAGTTGAATGATTTGATTGGTGGTTGGCTTTCCTGCGCTTCCCTTCCTTTCTGCGCATTTCTTTCGATTTCTGAATTTCTCACATCTTCGTTGTCTCCGCCATTCATTACTTTATTTACTGAACCCAGCTTTTTGTTTGGTGACGACTAGTGACGAGGATCAGTCAAAATAGCCAGTGTTTGTAGACTTGTGGTGGTACATACTACAAAATTTAAATTTAAATGAGGACATACTCTTTATTACATTTTCATCTCTACTATTTTTACAATAAGCATTTGTTTGTCTTATCAGCTAACTATTGTCAAAAGAGTGCTGTATGCATGTAGCTGTAGTTGATGATGATGATGACGATGAATTATGTGATGCATGAATGTGAATGAACGTGACAGATAATATGCTAATACTCGGCTTATACAGAGCTTTTTATTTAGCAGTAACCGTCGTCACTTGGCATCATCGTTGGCATTGCGTTTTAAGAGGTCTATCCTCTTGTGATTAAAGATACATTGGGAGACGAAATGGGAAAAAGCTAAAGCATGATGTATAGTCTACTTAATAAGTATTGGATCAAAGGGAAGTTAAATGGGAGGTGCATGTTGCTTCTATCTATATGTATATATGTGCGTATATATATATGCTTGCTTTCTGATGGTCATGCTTAGTGCATTAAATTGCTAATTATTATCATCCGCCATGCTATCAACAAATGTGATGCCGTTGCTATATATTCTTCTTTACTTTACTTTTTGACTTACGTGTCATTTTTCAATTTTTCAGGATGGAGGACGTTGTGGATTTAAGTGTCAAGTAAGTAACACCCCCTTCCTCTCCCCCCCAAAAAAAACTCTATTCTATTACTGCATTATTCTGTTAAAGTATTGCTACAATTGCCGCATTCAAAGTATTTAAAAATTGCCATTAGTAATGTCACTGTGGGATATCAATATAGAATCAGCTGTGCATGGATTGTTCCAGTTCGTACTGTTGACCAATTGTGATTTTCTCGGTATATCATAGGTATATATTGTATAGCCTGCATACAGTGCTTCGATCGTTCATATTATTTTGCCCAACAAGTATTATTAGAGAACAACAAAAATTCTCATCTCACTAACTTGCTCGGAAATTTTAGAAATACGAAGTTAAATAAATATTGCGAATCTACATTAATGTTATTTAAATATTAACATACTCTAGAGCCGGTTGCAAAGGCTATGGATTACATATAAACAGGACATAACGTATAATGGATAATGCATTGAAAGAGAGCAGTGAATGAGCTCCGGTGCTGCTGAATCATTTATTCGATTCCATACGTATCTGTTGTATTTATTATTTAGTAGATTTTTAGTGGATATCGATTCATTGCTCATGTATTACAGAATAATCAACTATTGCCCTTTCTACCCGATTTTACTCTTTATTTCCTAGATTTTTTTCTTAGAATAGTCCTGTACTTTGTTTAAGCGCTTTGCATTTATAAACGAATTGAAGACGCATAAATATTGTGACTTTTAAAGCAGAGACACGGAATGATTGACTGGTAACACGAGACAGATATAAATATTTTTTAAATTTGGATTGTTTTTTAATTGGCTATTTAACAATCGTACCTATTTAATAGTGTGTACATAATCAAAACTACTCGAATTTTGAACGATTATTACATAGCTCTATGATTTTGAATGTACTATTAATATTATTTATTATTAGCTGAACAATATGTGGACAGTCATAAAAACGGTTCTTATTTGTTCAAAGAATTCATAATTTAAAGAATACTTTAAGGAATAAGCGTAATTGCAATTATTGCACTCATTTTTTTGCTAGTTTGCTTAATGTTGAAATAGGATAAAATGTAAGGTAATCTGTTTTAGGCCATAACCAATTAATTATAAATTATCACGTAAGCTGAATTCATAGCTTTCGGGATAAGAATGTTGTGGTAAAGTAAGAGTTTTCTGAAGTTTGGGCTCTTATTCTTTGTGGTTTGAGTCAGAATACGGAAATCGACATATATGTTTGTCATTTCAGATGTACATATATATTAAATATTGTTATTACTTAGGTTTAGTACGTATTGAATTCCTTAGTACATGATATTTCATGATAAATAATATGTATTTTTTAAATTTCCAGGAAAGAAAGTTCATCAGGCTCGTCCCACAAACCCAACGCCGTTTCACCCGAGGCAAACATTACTGGACAACAACTACAGTTGCCTCTCGGCTTGGGTCTACCCAATCTTCCAATTAACTTTCCACTGAATTTGCCATCCCTGGGAAATCTACCTCTCCCTTTATCGCTACCAGTACCTGGACTGTCGCAATTGCCAGTTCCACACAATGACCTCTCCCGATTTGTAAGCATGTTGAGTGGAGTTAGTGTTAACAATTTTGCAAAGCCCGAATCGAAAGAGGATTCCTCTGGCAGTAGTCGTAGCAGCTCAACAGGAGGGCTTGCCCAACAACATATATCTCATTCTCAAAATCATCACAACCATAACCACGCTTTCCACCTAAACCACAACCGTGGAAGTTCAGCAAGGAGTCTCGCTAAAGTAACCGCTGGAATAAAGAGAAAGAAAGAAGACTCGGACTATTCAAATATTCCAACTCGCCGAAGTTTAAGACCGAGAATTGAAAGGAGCTACGGTAAGCTGAAAACCCTTAATATATTTTTTGTTGTTGTATTCATTGACTCCTGATAGAAATTGCGACACGACACGACACGATAAGCTGGTTCATTCTCTTTGATTTTTGGTAAAGAACAACTCCCTGTAATTCAGTGTATTTCAAATATTCTTAATTGTAATATATAATGCAAACCTTTATTTGAACCATTGGAAAACTATACCAGTTGACAATTAGTTAATTACCACAAATAATACAACCTACAAACTACACTATGTTGTATCACGACGATTAGTTTCCACCTGCATAATTACTTCCGACAGCGACGTCAACCTAACTAATGTCCTGGCACATTGTTATCCTTTGTGAAATCTCGTGTCTTTTTCAACAATCTCAAAGAGTGTGTCCTTTCCTTTCCAGCTGAGAGTCCGGATATTGTTGTCGAATTTGAAGAGGAGCCGGTGAAAGTCAATGGAGCAATTATCGCCAACGGATGCGTTGATGACGAAGACGAGTCAGATAGTGATCCTGGAGAGATGCCCCCCTTGCCGGCAATGAAGGTAAGTCAACAAAGTTGGTATAAATGTTACTTGTATATGTACATATTTTACATAGTATTAAGAGCCAATCTTTTAACATTTACTAAATTTTTTACCTATTGTGCCACTGTAGGAATTGACAGAAGAAGAAGTGAAAGAACGTGAACGGACCCTTCGTAAACTGAAAGAGCAACTAAGAAATGAAGAGATGAAACTAGTCCTGCTTAAAAAGCTCAAGGTAATACATTGATTATTTAGAATCCATAATTTATTTGAACACATTGATAAACTATGAAATACACTTAGTTGGCTTGGGGAGTAGAGGAAAAACCCGATGTTGGTGGGTTGAGAAAACCTTTACTTGATCCGGATAGGCGTCCGAGATCACCATTCGGCCTCTTACACGATTTGTGTAAAAATGACCTATCATTGTTTACGTATAAAATGTGTGGTTCAACAAAATAGTTGTACAAAGAAAACTCAATGTTGGTGGGTTGGTACCACAGCTATCTAGGGTCACGAAAATTTTGAAAACTCAAGTAAAATAGGATTTGTGGCGATTTATAAAAATATGACCATGGAGCCTCTCTTTGAAGGGGCATGGCGAGCGCAAATGGGGACATGGAATAAAACAGCTTTCTTCACCTAGTAGTTCAGTTCAACATATCTGAAGGGTATCAAAATCTGTGTGTGTCAGTGCATGCAGTGGTGCTCGCACCCTTACTTTAATAGTTGGCTTTAGGAGTAGAGGAAAGATCCGATGTTGGTGGGTGGGTATTAATCACCATGACAATGACAAAATCAACAGTGTGCAGTGCAAAAAAAACTACCTTCATATTCGTGGTAAATTAACCAATCAGAAAATTGAAATACAATTTGTAGTTAGAAAATTATGAACGGATGTACTCATACCGTAACATAAACAAATCACGGACTACAGCTTTAGCTACTTAAGGTCAAATTGATACTCTGTGTATGTCTCAACACTGTTCACTTACTTGATTTTAATTTCTTATTTGCAGCAGTCACATTTCAATTCCAACTCGGATTTGCTTAAAAAGCTTCAATCTCAGCAAATGAAGGAAAATGTGTATATGGCTCCTGGTGCATCTATTCATTCTACGAATAATACATCTCCGGGTGCTACCAATAATAACAATTCATCGTCGCACCATGCACACAATAATAACCATCAACAACCCACTCACAACAATCAGCTTCACGAGCTACAAAATTTACACAAATTGCACGCAGGTTAGTATCAACCGTATTAATACATTTAGTAATCAATGAATATTAAATAACAGGTGAATGACCTTGTTTTTTTTCTTGCACCCAGCTGGTCTGACAATTTCAGGCGTGAAGGGCAGGTCCTCTCCAAAATTGCAACCTGGTACAAGCAACCTCAGTAAGTTGATAAATAAATGTGCTTACAAGCTAATTCAGCATCATATACAAAAAAATTGATAATCAAGTTTACAACTTAATACAATTGATTGATTTAGTTATTTGAGAATTTATGACATGTGTTTGTAGGCATTACAAGTGCGAATAGGGACAAGGACCGCGATTTAGGACTAAATTTGGCTCATTTGGGAATACCCGGATTATTTGGTCACAGTCACATTCCTGGTCTTGGGAATCTTGGGAATCTTTCAATTCCTGGACTAATCCCTCCTGCGCATTCTGGAGGAAGGAATCATCAGAATAATTCTCACAAATCATCCAGTGCAAAAGTTTCAACATTATTAAAGGTACTAAACATTTGATTCAACATTAAAATTTATTGTAATTTGTGATTATGACTCATGGCATATTCTGTCCGTACTTACAGCAACAACAACAGCAACAACAACAACAACAACAACCATCAAGGAATTCAAACTCTCAGAATGTTCAATCTTCTTCTCCTCTTATGTTATCACAACAGAAATCTTCAAGCGGTGCAATTCCAGCCCATTTGTTGGCTCAGGCTCAACAATCCCTACTTCGAAGTATGTTGATAATTATAATTCTTACTAATGAATTTGGCCTACATGTATAATTCATGCTCAACTGTACACTTACTTGTAGACTCGAGAGGAAACAATTTAACTGCAAACATGATGCTAGGGTTTGCAAACAATCCTCCTGGTGCAATACCGCCACCGAGCATCTCACCTGCGTCAGCCTCTGAAAAGTATGATCGTCCAAAAGAAGCCCATTCGTCATCCAACAATTCTTTGCAGCAGGTAGATCAATCAATCTTTAAACATTCTGAAATGTTGTCATTTTCATTGATGAAGAGGGTTTTATAATATTTTACTATTGAAATATTTTTCCTGCTCTTATCGACCAGTCACTTGTTGCGTCGGGTGCTATAATGGATACGAAGGCGAATTCTAATTCGGGCAACATAGTTAGTTTGGCATCTGCAAACGCTACAAATATTAGTGGTGGCACTTTAAGTAGCAGTAATAATTCAGGAGTTTCTATCACTTCCACGCTGGAGCAGGTACGCAGACAGGATTAAACCCTGCTGTTTTTAAGCGTGTTCCCGTATTTGTTCAACTCTTTGTATCAATGTGTTTACTGTTTACTAAAATTTACTGACTTTTTTATAGTACTTTTTTCAATTTTAGTTTTTTTTTATTAATTACGATCACAGTGCCAGTAATTTTTTTGTATGATTATTTTTAGGGGAACCTCAGTCTAGTAGTAGTTTAATTTCATTGGGTGATATGAATAAAACCAGGGAAATCCTTTTTCCGGAAAAAATCGGGGAAATGCCCGTAATTATATGAATAAAAATTTAGGCATTTGCTTTTCCCCGAGGGAAAGGAAAAAGGGAATAGCCTTTCCCTCAACCTCAAGATTTTCCCTGGAGACGGGGACTTTTGTATGAATAAAACCAAGGTGAAAGCCTTTCCTTCAGGCAATCTCCCCAAAAATTACCGATCAGCTATTATGCTGACCCTAACTAACGGAATTACCAGTAAAACTTAGTTTTTAAGCATCTGCTGCACCTTTTATGAACGTTGGACACTAGTTGGACATGTTAGGGCCTTAAAACTTACAAAACAAGATTTATCGACAAAAATATGCAGATTTTTATTTGCTATCGACATCGAAAAAATGTACTTTATATTTTCATTAAAAACCTGAAAATGTTTTCTGAAACTTTTTTAAATTCAAATTTCGGGCTCGATATCCAACGGGTCAAGCTACCGGTATCTCCCAAATTGCATATTAAATGCACTTATGTAATTGCAAATGTTGAAAATTTTCCAAAATTTTTTTTTGGAAAAATTCCGCTTTCGCTCATTTATTAATCTTTTAAGGGTCTATTGCGTGCGGGTTTTAAACTCGAATTTTCGTGTCTCAACTTTCCCTTCTTCCATTTAAAGGCGATTTTGAAACCTGTTCATCGCCGTAGGTTTTTCTTACAAAAATTAGATGATTTTTAGGTCTATACAAAGTTAGGAGGTTAGAGTTTAAATTTTTTTAGTGGTTAGGAAAATTTCGAAAATCTATAAAAATTCAAAAATAAGTTTGATGTTAGATATTATAAAACAACTGTCAACTGTACGACAACTGGGAGTAAAATCGTACAAGAGTTTGTAAATTCCGAGGAAACTGGATTTTTTGGCTAGTATTTGAAGATGGTTTTTTCGGATTACTCTGATTGAGTTTGGAGGGTGTTCAAAAAATCAAATACATTTTCAAACACATGAAATCAAATACCTACATTCATATACAACACTGAAATTTATTTAATTTTTGCAATTCTGAGATTAGCCTGTACCATACCGAATTTCAGCTTTTTTAACCAACATCACAAACCAGTGGGGGTCACTAGGGGTACATTTCTTTAAGAATTTGATCAAAAACATGGTCAGAAATTTTGGAAAATGCATTTGTCTTAAGGTGCGTTTATGCTTCACGTCACCGTCCCGTCCTCCTCCAAATCCGATTTTTTGATTGGCTGATTGAAATTATCACTACGACAATTAAAAATTTTAACCAATCAAAAAATCGGATTTGGAGGAGGACGTGACGGTGACGTGAAGCATAAACACCACTTTAGTTGCGATGGTATTATTTTAATTACATGTAATTAAAGTTAGGGGAATTGCCCGAAACCAGGGGGATTTGCCTGGCGAGAAAGGCAAAAGTTTATTCATACGAAAAGGGGCAATAGCCTTGACCTGTGAGACTTTCCCTCAGGCAAATGCCTTTCCCTTTTCCCGTTTCCTTGGAGGATTTCCCTGGTTTTATTCATACCAGTCATTAATAGTGTTGTTCTTCTTCCTTCTTGTTGTTCGCATATGTGAATGTTTCTAATACCTTGATTTGTAGTTTTTAATATTGTTGTTTCGTATATATTTATATGTATTGTATGTAGCGTTGCATCTTGTTTGTGCTACATTATTACTTAATTTGGACTGAATTCGCCTTATAATTTTTCTAAATTCTTAGATGTACTCGTTGGTTAATCATTACTACTGGTGGCATGTTGTCTGTGCCCATTTCTCATTTTTATTTGATTCATGCATTTTTATTGTTGTTTTTTATGAATTTTTTAGGCTGAGAGACGGCACAGGTTAGCTACTGGGCCTGAAGAAAATGAGACTCCTGCTCAACGCCAAGCTGCTGCTAAGGTGGCTTTAAGAAAGCAACTAGAAAAGACATTGCTGCAAATCCCACCACCTAAACCTCCTCCACCAGAAATGAACTACTTGCCGAACCCTAATAACTTTGAATTCTTGGCATTAATTGGACTAGAATTTGTAGGTTAGTGAATGACTTTGATTCCCAAACAGTTTTCGTAAAAGTGTCCAAGAAATATCAGATATTTGTACTAGCTTTCAACTTGAATGAACTTTAGACTACAAAAATAATCTAATTTGTATTTGTATTTTTAGTGGACTACATTACCAAAGACCCCAACGAAACACTTTTATCTCTTGATCCATTTACTTGTAGTCAGTGCAATACTGACTTTTCTTCTATATGGAAATGGGACAAGGCGAATAAAGGTAAATGAATTTTATTGCTACAAACTAGTGCAGATTTTATTTTGCTTAGTAAATATTACCCAGATCCACAAGAAATTAACTTGACAAATTAGTTGGTTTTCAACGGGTTTTGACCGAGTTGACGACTTGTGGTAAATTAAAGGTTGCTAAAGTTTGGGCGCATTTGACTATATTAATGTCATGCGTCAGAATAATGCAACCAACACGTTTTTTAATTACACGCGTACGCAAATGTGTATTATTTATTATTGTGTTACTAACAATTAATTTTGAACATTTGATTTATTGTAGGAAAAGTTATATGTGATCAGTGCGTTACGACAAATGTGAAAAAAGGTTTGAAGGCTGAACACACGAATCGGTTGAAAACTGCATTCGTTAAAGCATTGCAACAAGAGCAAGAAATAGAGCAGCGATTAGCACAGGGAGGGTCTTTAAATGATCTCGTCATGAGCAACACGAATGGAAGAAACGGAAGCACACCATCTCCAACAGGTGTGGCCGATAGGAGTTCTCCACAGGTTTCATCCTCATCAAGAAATCGTACCCCAACCCAATCCCCCGGGCTTACTGGTCTTTCCCTCCCTAACTTACCCCTGCCCTTAACTTTGCCTCGTGAAACTGAAATAACACCTCACCGGGAACCCTCACAACGAGAACGGGAGCGTGAACATAGGGATCGTGAAAGGGAACGAGAAATTATGCAGCGAGAAAGAGAAAATTCACGAGAGTTACAGAGACAACTCGTTCGCGAACAAAGAGATAGAGAACAACGCGAACAAAGAGAAATGGAACGCGAGCAGCATCGTGAACGCGACCGAAATGAAAGAGAATCTCACAGGGCGCCACAAGTTCGAGACACTAGATCATCGCACGCTCATAACTTGACACGACAACTGCATGAGAGCCAACAGGCATTGCAAGCTCTTCAGCAAGTTGTGAGTAATCTATTTAATTGCTGCACCGATACTGTGGTGTTATATCACACATGTGCTAGCTAGGATCTAATAATAATAATGGTGTGTTTTTTCAGCAACGACATGCGGAAGAGGCGGCCATGGCTGCAGCAGTCCAAGCTCAAGCTCAACAACAACAACAACACAGAGAAAGTGGTGGGGGCGGTGGTAGTAGTAATAGTGGTGGTGGTAGACCGAAAGGAAGTTCGAAGGTAAACTATTTACCAGGCGTTTCCCCGTCTGTATCCGCATCCCACCTATTCTTTAGAGACCCCCAATCCCCATTTTCTACTCTAAATGCTATTTTGAGTCAAAATGCTACTGTGCCCGTGTCAGTTTCAAGTTCTAATCATCAAAATCAGCATCAATCGCATTCGCACAACAGCAGCCGTCGAAGTCGTCAGTCGGCCGAAGCGGCTGTTGGTAGTTCTGCAACTTCATCATCGTCATCCCGAGGTCAAAATCAGGGTCAATCTCAGAGTCAGAATCAATCGTCAATTCTTGAGCAATATAACCAACAATTGAAACAAAACGTATGTGGGAAGGGAATTACATTATGATATTGTATTGTAGCTGTTGTATCGTGTATCATTATTCCTCCTCCTCACTCTAGTTTGTGCTGGTGATTGTTTCGTCATTTTCGTCTTGTGGGATTATTAGAAAGATTGTCTCTCCCCATTTCTCCATTTTCCAAATGTTTTGTTACCTAGTTTGACTTACCCCTCAGTTACCCCCTTCGCCCTTTTCCTTAACTCTTCTCTTTTAGTGCTTACTTCATGGACATTCCTATTGGAAAGCCTTTTATAGTAGTAATAATATATGTTGGTTATACTGCCAGCAATATTTGTGTTGTGCAGTTATGTTTTTTTTGTAGAAAATTGGTTGTGGCACTTGTTTTATACACTTTTCATTTAAAATTATTGATTATGACACGCACGCATTCCTTCAACATGCTATTATCAGTACCATTATCACAACAAATTAAAATTCACACCAAAAATGAATATTTTTTATGTATCTGCACAGGACCTGCTGAAGCAGTTGTCGAAACAGCAGCGAATGGACAGCGAGGCTGCAGCCAAGTTTATGAGCGCAATGGGAATGGGATCTGCAGGGAATCAGACGCTGTCGAACACAGCATTAGCCACTGCAGCAGCACTTCAAGCTGCACACCAGCAAATGCTTCGATTACCATCAGGACAGGCTCAACAACTACCTGCCCATTTGTTACCATTTTCTCCTTTACTTTACCCATACCAGATAGCCATGGCACAAGTATGAAGCAAAACATTATTATTATTATAGTATTTCTTGGTAAATTTGACATTTTCTCTTTCGTCTGCAGGCAGCAAGTGGTAAACAAATGAACCCTCAATCGATGGCAGAAATTCAACGACAAGCCGAAAATTTGCAACAACTTCAACGATCATATCTTTTAGATATGATTCCTAACTCTCGGAATATGCCCCAAAACTGGAAAACATAATGAATGTGGATATTAAGTCACCTACTGTAGAAGTAATTTGAAAATGTTAACGTTTGTCAATTTTTATTACTATAGTGTAAACGTAGTTGCATGAATGTATGTATTTCCCTAGTGTGATTAAGATGTAGTATAGCCTCGGAAATTTATGGTATTGCGATTGCGCCAAAATCAAAATCAGTGTCTTTGTACATGATCATGCACGAAGTTATTTAATTAACTCACCAAAATGTTGTTTCCATTTGTTAATATATCGCGTTAAATTCTTGCAACTTTTTATAACGATCCTGTTTTTAAATATTTTTATTACTGCCAAACTATGAATGCAGTGTCTTTCGAATGCTTTAAAAATAAATCATTTTTACGTTTCTGTATTTACAGTATATTTTGTACCAATTATCAATGATAACAATTTTTGTTCCTAGTTAAGAAAGTAGTGTTACATAAAAGAGTTGTTGTGAGAATCTAGAACACCACAAGCGTGAGTTAGTAGGCTATATTATTATTCTAATGGAGAAGGGCACTTAAGAGCATGAGCAATAATAATGTCCATTGTGTACCAAGTTCAAATTAGTCTCACAATATGGTATTAATATTCTTCATTTTCGTAGTATACATTCTATACCTAGTAGGTATAATAACACACATATTACATATAAGAATAGCGTCCTGTCTCATGCTGTTAAATTATTGGCTCAAAAGACTGTTTTATCTCTAACTGTGCTTATTCTAATCCTATTACCACTTTCCTTTGATGGAACGAATGTTCACTAGCATACTATCGTCAAACCATTCAACAACATTGCTTTACATTTGTTAGCGTGGGTGACGATCTGACGATAGTTTTGAATTGTTCCGTATCGTTGTTCCTTCAATGGAATTTTGTATACTAAAATATGGCTGATCTACGCTACCCTTTACTTCATACCATACCTTGGGTCGTACTATATCGTATATAGTATGTACTTGACTTTTAATATGAAAACCCTCGTCTCTATATTTCCTAGACTCGCTCATTATAAAAACCCTTGAACGTGAAACCCATGTTGTTGAATGCAGAAGAAATGTTATACGAGTTATTGAATTTACATTAAATTTGGTGTATATTTATATTTGACTATTAATATGAATAATTGCAATCTTCAATGTAAAATCAAATTTCAATATTATAAAATAAATTCACACGAAAAAATGAACTCTTCAAAAATCTTCTTTATTTTATCATTTTCAGAGTTCAGATCAGTTGCAAGTTATTACATAATGATGGTAAAAAGGTTTAAATTATGCTTACACGTCGGAGGCAAGTACCATTACATACGTACATATGTCCGTAACGACTTTGAGAGAATAATATCAGGTTATCAGGCCAATCCGATGATACCACATGCCAACCTCCCACCAGCATTGCCAGTTTTAAGACTTGCGATACATAATTAAAAATTATTTTTTATGTCGTTCATGTGTAATTATTAACTAAAAATATTATTTAAGTGTACCTGTCATCTACTGACCCTCGTCCTAGGTCGTCCTCCTTTTCATGGACAACTATAGCCCTCCCAATGATTGAATTCACACCCGTCAATGAAATCAGTGGATCCATAACTCTGACATTAGCTACCCCATTCATAGCTTCAATGTTACCAAGATCTCCAATGTGTCGATTTCTGAAATTGACATGAAATAATCATCAAAAACTCAAGCTTTTATTTCTTATCAACTTATCATTCACCTGTCACTTGGTGAACCGTGTGGTTGCATATAAGGGTTGAAATGTGGACCAGTCGAAATACAACCATTTGTTAAATTTCCAGTTTGATGAATGTGGAATCCGTGTAGTCCCGTGGTCAGACCTGTTACGGTTCCATTCAGTAAGACGGGAGTGTCGGGTCTTTCTTGCGTCAAGACAATTAGCCCCTCAACCCCTTTGTCCCCTTTGAGGATTGCCACTGCCGAACGCATAACGGCTGGAACCTGTAAATGAACATATATATATGATGAATTGGTTCATTTGTAAATCAAAGAAAAGAGACTACATATTATCACGGATCCACTCGAGGAATTAATCAGAACGTAAATTATGATATATATACATACATATGTAAATGTAGCAAAATTAAGCATTCGATTACCTTGGACGACCCCACGTAGACTTCATAAATATCGCTAACCACGTCCGGTTGGGCAAAATTTCTTCTAGCATACACAGATCTGTCGGATACTGGTTGTCTCTGCTGGATGACGACCTGACGCTTATGTCTCCAAGCAGAACCAGAGCTTGCCAATAATATGGTCATAATTACCAGTAATCCCAAAAAGTTTCCCATGATTTTTAGAAAAAAATATAGTAGCGAAAATGAGATTTTTTTGTGTAGGAAAACTTGAGACGGAATCTCAAAGTGACAGAGTTGAAGGTGGTTGTAATGCAAGTGATCAACAAGAAATGTTGGTGAGCGTCTATATTTTGGTAAATATAAAAATAGACACGATGTGGATAATAATATGTATTATGTCCGTATACATGGTCCGAAGGCATGGGTTCTTACTCTTGCCCCATCATTGTTGGAAGGTGAGGTCATCCGCATTCAGTAAACATCGTCAAGGTTGGCAGGTCTCATCTTCATCCAACACACTGCACAGGGATCCTGCTTGCATAATTTCCATGATGCACCTCTCTTACTTCTCATCGTGTTTATGGACATCCTTTTGAACTATGCAGGTGTAACAAACCCCATCATTCGCACGATTTTCTTTTATTGAAATCTTATATGTATTATACGGATGATCCAAAGTAGTAAATAATATATAATTCGGTTCCTGCTGGTTCCTGCACGACTTTTGTATGCCCCAGTGAATCTCTCTGGTCTATGATTTTCATTTTCGTAAAAATTAGCTTTATCTACGCACGGGACTACAAAGCACACTGCGTTGGATAAAATAAAAATCAGTCAAGTGAGGGTCATTTAGGAGTTACTTACAGAAAGGATAAACATACATCAGATCATGGATGTATAGGAATGCATCAGATTTACTGATGCAAAGCCTGTTTAATAAATTTCTGAACTATAAGATTGTTTTAAATGCTTCCATCACACAAAACTCACACAAATCAGGTAACAACTAATGGTAAGTATAATTTGTTACACAAAAACGAATTTTTTTGTCGGCATATTTAAAATTGTTTATTCTCGTTGGCTGACGCCATTATGTATTAATATACGTAGGTGTTTTATTATTGATTTTCAAAACGTATGTTCCGCATTGTTTCTGACCAAAATTTTGATGAAATAACAAACTTCAGATACATTTAGGATGCTGTGATTTTTTTCAGCTCTTTAGGTTAACATCACCACTAGCAATAAATCAGCAAACTTTACCTCGACGGAAAAAATGTCAGATTTGCAAATTAAATATCGTAGTGTGATTTAACTTTTAACGCTGGAAGGGCAATCGGTGTCGCAGATTTATGATCGCATGCTTAAAGTTTACGATGAAAACTGCCCAACACAAAGCACAATATAAATTGGGTCAGTAACTTCAAATGATGGCGAAAAGTGGTCTCGGACAAAAAGTCGCCAGGACGCCCAAAATCAGTTTCTTCCACAGAAAGGCTCCAGAAACTAGAGGAACCAATAATTAGAGATCCACGATTGAAACTGTCCTATTTAGCAGATAAGATGGGTGTTCTAAAACCAACAATTTGTTCCACGTTAACTGAAGACTTAGGTATGAAAATGGCTTCCGCCCGTTGGGTACCAAAATTGCTTTCGGCATCTCAACAACAAGATCGAGTTGACCTTTGCAATGCCAATTTTAACCTATTAAATGAAAACTGGAACCTGCTTCATATTTTAGTAGTTGCATATGATACTTGGGTTTACTATTATGACCTGCAGACTAAACAATACTTCATGCAATGGGAGCACGGGGGGTTGCCACCGCCCATGAAAGCAAAAGCGTAAAAATCTGCCAAAAAATTGATTATGACTATTTACAATGATACAAAAGGTCCCCTTCTTACATAATTTCTTGCTTGGGGCAGCCTATGCAGGAACCCCGACGGAGCTGCGTGCTGCGGTTGAAGAGAAACGTGAGGTCAAAATAAAGAGTTGGCCTTTTTTTAGACGACAACGCGCCAACAAATACCTCGCTGGTTTCGAGGGCTGCTGCAGACGAAAAACGCTTCACCGTCATAAACCACCCCCCGTACAGTCCAGCCTTGACCCTTAGTGATTATTATCCGTTTCAAACGTTGAATAAAAGCATGAAGGGGAAACGATTTTGGGATGATAATGGAATCAAGTCGTAAATTTTTGCATATTTTCGAGGTAAATTTGGATGATTTATTGCGGGTGTTCCTTTTAACCGATTGGGCTGAAAAAAATCACGACTTCCTAAATGTATTTCAAGTTTGTTATTTCATCAAAATTTTGGTCAGAAACAGTGCGGAACATACCTTTTGAAAATCAATAATAAAACACCCACGTACATATAGTATTATAAGATGATATGATGATCATGCATTGGTACTCAGTCAAGCCATACGACAGGGAAGACCCTGGATGTATGATTGTTCATTAAAAGGTGAATGTCAAGTTCTTCTTCTCAATTCCATTTGCATGTTTATATGTATTCATGCATGCATGGTATATGATATGCATAATTAGAGGATGATCGTTCATTATTCAACTGTCACCTAAAACAATACAATGAACAATACAACATTCATGGGAATATTTACGCATAGGATAAGTTTCACTTGACTTTGATTACAATTGAAGGTTATGTTATGGAAATCGCTATAAAACTCTTTTGCGCACTGCGTTGTTTATTCTTTGGTAGAGTGGTCAAAACAATGAATCTCAATGAATCTATTAAATCATTGTCAATCATGCTAGGCTAGATTGGTTGTGACTTTGACCACGTTTGGATGGTCACTCAACTTTTGATACAATTTATGAACATCTTGGATAACTGTTTCATCCAATTCTATGGGATTAATGGGAACATAATCAATATCGCCGTAGACAACAGTATAGTTTAGCTTTTCTAGAGCATGCTTGACTTTAAAGAATATATCTGGGGAAGTCGAAAATTCGTATA
The DNA here is from genome assembly GCF_002217175.1 of Folsomia candida. NCBI lineage: Eukaryota > Metazoa > Arthropoda > Collembola > Entomobryomorpha > Isotomidae > Folsomia > Folsomia candida. The sequence goes on along the minus strand of NW_019091193.1, from coordinate 18,504,195 downwards.
CTTCACCAAAATCTGGATGTCCTGTTTGAAATGTAACATCGTCAGCTGCAATATAAAGTCATTGTTATTAGTTATTTTCTCATAATCGCAAAGTTGATGAGAATATGGTCAGAATATTGACAAGGAAGAAATATAAAGTATTGGACAAGTATTTACGTTATTATTTTTTAAGATAATTTTTTAATTACTAAAGGGGAATATCCTTTGAATATGTGTAATATGATTATATGCTCTTGCCTTCAGCTTTGATTGCGTCCTCTATAACTTCATCCAAGTTATCTGGGTGGGCAGGTTTGCCATTGAGCTCGTTGCAGAGAATAATCCCTTTATGGAGAAATAGATGAAGTATAGAATCTTCACCAATAACAGCCCTATTTTTCCTCAAAATTGTGTTGATCTCTTGCTTAGTTTTATTTAGACTGTCAGAACTGATGTCTGCAAGTACAGCACAATTTCCAGGTCCCCTAAATACGAGTGTCTGTCGTTTCTCATTGGTTCGGTTCTGTTATAAATCGGATATATTATTACAGTTAAGAGTCGTAATCAATTTGTATAGATTATAGATAATCGCGTATTACAAATATATAATCCATACCGCTTCTCTCTCCAATGTTTTCTCATACGGAGCCATTGGTAGCTTTTTATCCTAGTTATTTGTGTGTAATTTATTTTATGCTTTATTTATTTCTATCATATTAATTTTTAACCTTAATTTGCGATATAACTTGTGCCAGTTTAGAATTTAGTTTTGGGTCTGTGCTCCCACCTCCTTCTAAAAAGATGAGTGTGGCGATATGTTAATTTCAATTCATTGCGGCGATCAGATTAAATTGCATTAGACCATTAAACAGGATGATTTACCTCGGATAGCAATCTTGATCTGAATTTATGAAAAACGAAAATAAAGTCACTAATGCATAATTAATAAATAAAACGTGATATAATATGCTTACCATATTCACAAATCTAACTGTTAGACTAGATTTTTCCATATCTTTCGCCATTTTTGTATGCTTAATATTTGCCCATTTACTGTGACCTACGTAAGACTAATTTTAGTGGACAGCTCAAAACATGATGATTAGTAATTAATTATTTGTAGTATTTTGTAGGGATGGGCAAGATCCTCAAAAATGTATTCTTACAAATCAATACTATTTAGTACATCTTATTCCATGCTATTTAGCTTGAAGATCATATGACCAAAAATTTGTATTTTATAAAAACTGAAGTTATCAACATCCTCCAAGTGGCAAGATATCAAGATCTTGCCCACCTCTGATAATTTGATAATATATTAATATATATGAGAAACTATTATATTAACCTGCATTTCTTGAAGGCTGATAAAAATCTACATAAATCAATGAAATCAGTATTATAAAAATAGTAATTTGAACCTGCAACCGGATTGCACACAATTATTTTTATAGCCTCACATTGTGGACATGAGACCAATGATCTCCCGGAGTTAAATAAGTTTTCAAGTAAAGCCGGGGACGATGTCGGCGTTCCTGTTCTGCGGACAATTTTAGTGATGAGGTGTCCAATCTCTCCAAATAGATTCATAATGTATCTCCTAATTTCAATCTAAAAATTACCAACAAAACTTATAGAAAAGGAAAGCTCATGACGGTGTAAAAGAACAAGAAACTTTTGTAGACAAGCTAAAAGTGTGTGGAAAAATCCATTCCCGGCGACCAAACTTAGGATTAGATTGAGAATTGTTGGGAATGATGAGACCGAGAGATATTTCGACATTTTTTTACCTAAATTAATTATCTATTTCATGCGGATTTAATTTAATGGGCCGAATCATGTTTTGGATTGTTGACATGTTATTTTGTTGAGTAATTTTATTCAATGTGACCTTTTTATCATGATGTGAAATAAATAATTCTGTAGAGGATAGCTTTCATATCAAACCTCGCATTGAGATTGTGTCAACGAAAAACCGGGTTCTTTGGTTCAGTGTGGATCACTCCTCCTCATTCAAAAACTTCACTCGTGTTTTGTGTGACTCGTGTTTGCCGTTCGCTGTTGATTCCTACATTTCTCACCATTTCTTCCTGTTTTCCATTTTTTAAATAATTACATTTCACGCATCTTGTACCTTCAAAAGGCCTAATTCAGCTCAACTAAAATAACGTTGGTCAATATCTAAGCAGTTCAAAAAGAGGTTAGTTTAATGAACTGTGTGTTTGTTTTCATTAAATTCTGTACTTTCAACTTTGCAATGTTTTACTGGACGGATTATAATACTTGCTACTTTGTACTTTCAGAAAACATGACTTTCGAACCGAAAATGTCTCGCTTTGCTGTCCTTCCGGATGACGTACCCGAACCTATCGCAAAAAGTTCGGGGGACAAGCCGAGAAAGAAGAAGCCAGCTGACCAAAAAGCTAAGGTTGGACCTGTAGGAGACGCAGCAAAAAAGAAGGGATCGGCAGCCAAAGGAAAGGTATTATTAAACAATAATTCAGTATTTATCATTGACCATTTATTACATTGGGTGTGTATATAACTAATTCCTTTGATATTATTACAGTCCCTCAGAAGTTTAGCCTTTGGAAGTGCCTCCGAAAATGGGAAAAAGAAGGCCATGATCCCTCCTGCCCCTCAGCCTAAACCACTTGTTAACGGTGCTAAGAAAACTTCAGCTCAGTGGGAAGACTGGCAACGACGGGACACTGATGTAAAAACTTGTTTAGCTTATCTAAATAATGCTGTGACTAAGCCGATTAAGCTTACATCTTCTCGAGTACTCTTCTATAACTATTCCATCTACCATTGCATTTAGCTTGTTGACGAGGAGTATGAGACTGATTTGGAGGCAGCCTTGTTCCAATCCCAGCTAGATTTTCAAAAAGAGTTGTCTCGACAAGAATCAGAAAAGGCTGCAGCAAAGTCCAGCAAAGTCAAGAAGAAGGGGATTACTGTGCCATTAACTGAGTTCAATGCCTTGTTGTTGAATGTAAGCAAATATGTAATACTAACAGTCCAATCACTTGTACAAAATTATTTGTATTTAAATGCCATTCTCATCAACCTTCATATAGAACCCAAAGCAGGATGCTGCTAAGCAGCTTGCTAATCCGTATGCCGATGAGCCTGATGAAGAACTAATTGAAAGTTATAGAAATCAAGCTCGGTTGCAACTTGAGCGTGAGAAACAAAGGGAACAACAACGAGATGCATCAACAAAGCGTACCTCTTCTGAAGGGGTCTATAAGGCATAAAATAATATAAATTCTGCAACATTTCTATGTGATATTATTCTAATATTATTTTAATAACTTTTTTGCAGCACCCTCATTCTAAAGAGCGAGCAAGGGAGTCGGAATATGACGAACAAAACAGAACGATCGAAAATCTAAGAGCTGAAAATGAACTACTTAAAAGCGAATTGGAAAATTCGAATCGTGAACTGGAATCTTACAAAGCTCGGTTGAAGAAAGTTCATGAGATATTCCAAGGTGCCCAAGAATGTAAGGCTCAAAAACGACAAATTTGTAGATAATTAAATTCATTCCGTCTGGCTTCATTTTTTAAATGGATGGTTTTTTTGTGTATATAGTAAAGGATAAGGCGAAAATAATTTTTCAAGTTGAAACCCTCACGAAATTTCAAGAAGACTTGCAGGAGCAAATTCAAGTGTTGCATTCTCAATTAGAGCAAGAGAGGTCAAAATCACATGCAGCTATTAATGAACAGCGCCGACTGATGGAGGTAATAAACGATTTGAAATATTTTAAAATACGACATCTCATTCCCGATCCATTTAATTTAAACTTTAATTTTAACAAAAATTATCACATTTACAGCAATCTCGTCGTCGGACCAATACTGAAGTGAGTGCTTGAACCTCTAAAGTATCGACTAAAGTACCACCGACTTCTGCTGCTGTGCTGTGAAGGAATATCACCAGGCTAAATGAATACTGACATATTTTTCTATATAATATACATATATTAAAGTTACAATTTTTTGTTTAATTTCCATTCGGATTTTGTATTTCAATCTTGTTGCAAGCAATTATGTTTTAAGGTATTATCTTTGTTGGCCAAATATGAAGTTTGTAGCTTATATAGGTAGTCGTTTATCAAATACGATTTGTGTAAAACATTTACATTTTTTTAAAAATCTTTATGTACCATTTTGTCAATGGGGCAGTCATAAGTCAATCTTATCCATTATAAAATAATTTAAAATGTGAAATTTAATTTAATACATGCATTACAATCAAGTAATTTCCCAAGCGTGGACATCATCAAAAATCAAGTTAAAAGAAAATTTGTGATTTAATCTTTTGTCCTTTTGAACAATGTGACCAGAGAGAGTCTAATCAATCTGTTAAATCAAAGTGAAGCCAGATCCAAAGAGAGTAAAAGAGTTTGATTGCATCTGCTGCCCACACAATGGGAAAAAAGAATTTCCTTTGTGGAATCCCAAGCCCTGTTTTCCCCACTTACTTCTTCAAAGTAGGGTCAAATGAGATACGATAAAAAGGACGACAATTTCCCTGGGCTTCATAATAAGTGTGTTTTGTTGTATTTACTACTCACTCCTGGCTGAATTATACTCGTTCTTTCTTGCATAAAATCACGTAAAAAGCATGCATAGATAGATCCGACGTCGGAGGTTGAAATGAAAGTCGTCCTCGTCATCTCGTCAAGTGACAAGTGAAAGTGGAGAGGGAACGACTACAAGGACTCCTCGGAAGCCTCTCTTCTTTTAAAAAACAAATTCCTGGACCAATTTTTATTGTATTTAAACTTTCCAATCCTTCGCATAGAGAAGACAGATTGAGGTCTTTGAAGTTAGTTGTTGAGTGAGTTGAGTGGCTTCAAGTTTCGTTTCATCTTCCGTTTTTATTGAAATTCATGAAAAAAAGAATGAAGAATCAGACGACAACAAGGCAACAACAACAATTCCAATGAGACCATAATCCATGGAGTCTGTACAATTTCGCTCTGATTTGATGCCATAAGTAAGTGCATGCAATTTGAGAGCAAACAACATCAAACGGAAATGCTTAACGCTACTGCATAGTTGAAAAGGGTGAAAGATTAATTAAAATTCGAGCTAAAGTGCTGCTTCTAGTTTATTATGACTAGTGGCATAAATTAGCATAGACAGTGTATTACTTCAAGTCGCTCTCAAGTGGAACAAAGTAATTAATTATTTGCCACGTTCTCATGCCTAAAACTACAGGAAAAAATTCTGTTCATAAATAAATACAATATAAATACATGCATAAATATTGATTCGAGGTGATATAATTTTCACTATGCTCATATTACTACTATTGTTGTTTTTAAATTGCATGGTTAATTCTCAGCTCGTGATGACAATAATGACGCCACACGATATGTTGAATAAAGAATGAGGATGACTGAGAGAAGGAGGAGAAAAGCTTTCTCTACTAAAAAATAACTTAGGAGGAGAGGTTGTGTACTATCAACTCACGGATCTTGATGTCCTTTGGATATGTTGTATGAACAAGAACCCTGAAGTGGTTTGACTCCATGGTCACATTTGCGCCCACCACACTCACTCAAATGTGCCCAAAAAAAGCTTTCACTCACTCAAATCCACGCCAAAAATCCAATTTTACTCTTATTCTGAAATTTATTTCACCATTATGCTCCCAGATAGTTGTTTTCTTATATCCAACATTGGACGTCCTATATATATGCCACAGATGCAATTTTTTCCAGTTTTCCAAAAAAATTAAAAATCTCGAACGGGGTATGGAACAGTTATTTTGTTGAATATGTTAAAAACTGACGGTACAAATCTCCAAAATTTTTAGCAAGTTGCAAAAATAAATATACCCAACAATTTTGAAAAAACAAGTAAGATAGACTGGCATTGGTCATTATATCCTATTTTGTGAAAAATGGAGATTTTCAATTTTGAAAATTTTCGCCCATTTTGTTGTAATAAGAAAAAATTTCGGTTTTGAAATATATTTTGCAATGCTTAAATAAAAGGTGTTTAACACTTACACTTTGTTGAAATTTCAAAAAACGACGAAATTCAAATTTAGAAACTTTTGCAGATTTTCGCAATTTGAGAAAGAAATTGACCAATATTTGCATGTTTTTGCATATTGGTGATCAGCATGAAATTGCGGACAGGTATATAATTTATAAACTTCATTTCATTATTCCGAGGGTTGTTATATATGGTAAAAGCATTGGAAAAATTGCACGTTTTGATGCAGCTTTCCCCAAATATTTCTCAAAAACCTGATTTTGCACCGTATGTCCTATGACAGTTTTAGTTACATTAAAATATCTACCAATTAAGACTATCCGAAAGGAAATCGAGATGCGACAGTACTTCAGGTTCCCTTGTCAAACACTAGTCCTTCCTCTTCGGCTTTTGCACTGGAACCCTTGTCACCCGTGCCAGTTGTCACAACTTATTACATATAATAATTAGTATAATAATATGCAAAATATCGCCTCTAGCAAATATTTTACATTGGAAAAAAACCTGTTGCACTAGACATTTTAATTTCGCAATAATTGAAATCGGGTTTGTTAGTGGAGATTTGTGCTGAGGTTAGTGCAGTTAAGTATGCGTATGTATCACCAAAGCGAGACGCAAGTAAGTAAGTGCTAGACAATTGACATTTGAGTGTTTGAGTTTTCTCCTTGAAATCGGATTGATCAACTTACATATTCGCTTGCTTATTCTCATACTTTCCTCCTTGCCAAGAGGTGCTACTACATAAATGAAAACCTCACTTGACGAATCTCATGTCGAATTGAACAGGAATGAATGGTTCATGTGACATGATCCAAGTACTTTGTGATTAATAATTCCCCATGCGTCATAATTCGTGATAGTCGGCAATACAAATAAATATTGGCATATTTTACACGTTACGACATCGGTTCTGCTTATACTTAAGTAGTGTTAGTAGCGCATTAAAACATGTTTGTATTCTAGTGATCCAAACTAATTGTGAGAGAGGAAGGAAGGATGAGACAGGGGCGACGACGACGTTTCAGTCTAAACGCTCCTCGTTCCGTGGTTGTTGGTTTGGTTTGGAGGACAAATAACAACGGAGAGGGAGCGAAGGAGGAGTCTGGAAATCAAAGGAAGTGAAACGACCTCGCTCCTCTTGCACAAAATAAATTGAAAAGATGAAAGTTTGTTTTTCCAATTTTGAAGTCGGCTCGGATTACTTTTTATGCAAACTGGGTAAATATTGCTTCTCTCTCCACCAGCGACTGAAAACCAAGTCAAAGCAGCTCAGCTCAAGTCATCATCATCATTCTTCAGACTTCAGAGCAGCAGCCCAACAACTTTACGCACCAACCACGCCAACCAACCGTGATAAAGAATTACTTTTGTTGTTGCTATATATGTACAGACGCTGATGTGGACGCGGACGTGGCGTGGTGCCCGTTATGTATGCGTATAGTTCCAAAATCTAGGATACATGTGGAGTTTGAAGTGTTGGGAATGTCGGATAACTAAGCTAACCAAGGAAAGAGAGACCTTTTTAGTGTGAACATACGTATCAAAATAATTTACAGCGCAAACACCAAAGGGATGAGATTATGTATGAGAGAATAATATGCACGACGTGCAAAGGCACAAGTCACATAAATAAACAAAAAGACCCTTTGAAACCGAGAGGGAAAGTGAATTAAAAGTAATTGGATAAAATATGTATACTTATTTTAATTAGTTTACAGCACATCATTAGCACTTTGATGTTTATTCTGAATTGTATATACAATTGGTATTTCAGAATGAATCATATGCATATTTAAGACTTATTGCTGGTTAATCGTTTATATAACCAAACCATATATTGGTACAAGTCGTAAGTAATATATCGCATTCCACAAATACGATGGCTTGTAAACTACAACAATTACTACAACAGGTGAATGTGATAAAGACTCATTTCTAGTCCTCGTGATTCTTATGTATATATTATTATGTAAATGTACAATAGGTATCATCGGCAGTAGTAGGGCTTTCCACAGCATACGTAATGTCGATGCAGATTAAATCTGATGTTTTATCAGTGACATTTTTTTCTGTGACATGCTGAACATTTTGTTCCAGCCCTAGCACACCTTCCTGAATTACAAAAGCAGGGATGGGAGAGATGTTTAAAAATAAATTACTCGATAATGCTGCACTGATACACACGCACTTATCCAATGACACATAGATAACAAAGATACTTATCACGCCGTGACCAGCAATGCCAAGATCATTCCATGTGTCCACCAAAGTATTTAAGCAGGCGTGTGGATAACCTCGCCACCAGACACACCTCGATCCACTCCTTGTGACACCGCACCACACCCCAGTCGAACACTGATCGCATCGCAATTATGGCACGCCGAGGCTTACTCGCACTGTTTCTGGTGCTCTCACTTTCTCAAACCAACGCTCAACAACAGCTTCGTAAGTAAATACCGAGACCAAACCAAGTTTTCCCTACAAGAAAATGCTACGTAATTATTTTCAGGAACAATTTTTAAATTAATTTTTTTTGCAGAAAGGTACAATATTGACCCGTCGAAGACTACAGTTTCGGGGATATCTTCTGGTGGTATGGCAAAGACTTAACTATATAAAGAAACTACAAGGTATTATATAGATCTGCTGTGTATTAGGCATCATGGCTATTCAGTACCATTTTGCTCATTCGACAAGAGTGCACGGGGCTGGAGTGTACGCAACGGGTATAAATAACTTTCAGTTTCGAGCATAAATATGTGGTTAACCGGATCTTAACAAATTTTCTTTCACATTTTATAGTGCCGTACATGGTAAAATTTAGTTTAAGCTAAACAAAATATAACTTACAAAATTGAAATGACTAAAACGATATGAAATAAATAAAAATTCAGTGTGGCTTTGGGGGGGTTGCGGCCGCAACCACTTGCATGTCAACGCCAAATCTGGTGAATATACCATTCCTGATTAGTGAGGCTAATGCAATGGCGAGTCAAGGCTATATTGATAACCCCAATAACGTGCAAGGGGATCCGGTTTACATTTATCATGGATCACAGGACTCAGTCGTTCGTCCTGGTAAGATAAATATTTTGAGACTGCGATGAAAAAATTTGCAAAATCGCCTTTCGGTTTGTTCAGTTTTTATTTTGTTATTTACTGCCTTGTTGCAGGATCGGGCCCTAATGTTCGTGAAGTGTACCAACATTTCGGAGCTAGAATTGTATCAAAATTTGATATTGCCAGTGATCATGCCCAGGTATGTGCATTTGCATTACTGTAATCAAACTATGGTCTAAACATTGCATGATTATATTGCATAGCCAACAAATAACTACGGTAGTGCCTGTGGTAGTTCTGCAGAGAATACTGCATGGATAAGCAATTGCAATTATCAGGGGGCTTTCGAAATGTTGAACCACCTTTACGGGGGGTCGCTGCGACGGCCAGATGGAAACACGGTGGCGAACGGCGACTTTATTTTGTTTAGCCAATCAGAATTTTTTAATTTCGCACCAAGCTTATCGAGCATGGATACTGCAGGTTATGTACGTGTACATATTTTATATCTACATCACTACACTTTGAAACGTGTTTTATTGTAGTATTAATCGTGTAATAATAATTGCATGTATGTAGGTCTACGTCCCCACTGGTTGTATTGACAAGACGACCCCATGTGCATTGCACATCGCTTTCCACGGATGTGTTCAAAATAGGTGAGCCACAAATTACTTACTAAATTTTAGATATATAAATGGTCATTACATATATGTATAATGACTGAACAACATTTTACCATCGTTGCCATTCGTTGCGCATTCATACGATTGGAGTTATTGAAAGAGTCTCACCTTCGAGAATGAGTATTGAGTAGACCTGTTAAGGAACGGGTGTCAAAATAAGCTGAACAAATGAGACGATAGGGATAGAAAAATAATTTTTAAGCTTCTGCACTTTTAAACTTCCATGCTTGGTCATATTTGGCTCAATTAATTTTTCTTTTAAACCACAGGGCTGCTGTTGGGGACGTTTACGCTAGAAGAGCTGGATACTTGGAGGTTGCTGAATTGAACAACATTGTGGTATTATTTCCACAGACCATTGCCAGGTAGACACAGAAATATAACTTTAGAACTATGCATCATATTCCTCTGGACTTTCTCCATGTGTAATGAATTATGCCTTACTTAACTTTTTATTCTGCAGTACTCTACTTGGGAATCCAAATGGGTGTTGGGACTGGTACTAAAAAAATTAGTTATCAAACCAGAATTTGACAACTTTTTAAGCAACTGATTTTTTTCTTTTTTAAAGGTGGGGTTACTTAAATCAGCTCTACTGTGAGTGCATTCTTCCGCATTTACTATTTTTATCTTCAGAGAAAGACATTGAGGGCAAAATTATGTGATTTTACATATTTGTCTATCGACTGTTGCAATGAAAGCTTCCATATAAGATATTTAACTCTTGTTGTATGTATGTGCATAAGTAATTTTTGTCTGGTCCCAAGATTTAAGAGATACCCTTGTTTATGCGGATGTACTTACTTTATGTGGTATGGCCGCTTTGCACGTACATATATACATACAAACAGTTTGGGTTGTATGAAGCTCCTACTTTCTCCATGCATCAATCGAGAAAGGGTACAAAGGAAATTGTGAAAGTATAAAATCTCAGATTGACGCTCTTTGTGAATCAAATCAATCGAAAGATAAAACAGCTTGACTTTGACTTTTGTACTACCATTGCGTTCTGGCTTCGAGATAGATAAATATGAAACGGGGGCTTTATTTGTGGATCCAGGTTTGCATTCATTCTCTCGTTGGAAGCCCATTGATAGTCGGTCGCCCACTTTCCATGAACGCGTTTTCCTTCTACTTTCTCCTTCTACTGCATGCATTTCTTTCTTGCCACGAATAAATTGAACTCTTCATTGCGTTTTCCTTCGCCCTCCTCGACAACAACATGGGACCGACTCGAGCGACAAAATATTTGACATTTCACATCTTCTGGTTTTTTCCCTCGTCCCACCGCTGAGCCCACCATACATATTTTTGGACTTTGGGGTTTTGTCTCTGTGGCTCTCCGTGAAGGTTTATGGCTGTTTACGATGCAATGCAAAAGGGAAAATACATGGAAGGAAAAGCTTTTCTGTCCAAGGAATTCTGAATCTCACCTCAATATTTTAGTTAGAGGTTTGCATTGCTTGCTTTAACTGACGCCTGGCCGTAGGGATTTTCTTTTCCCATTTGCATAGACAAGGATTGGAAGAAATGAGCTGTCCAAGTGGGATACTCAAAATCCGTATTCAAATTTCTACCCACCAGGAAAATTCATGGTTCGAAACAACTTGACTCTGCACTCGGAGAATGAACATTTTCTATTTTGAGAAAAATTTTAAAAGTGAGAAAGACTTTCAATGTGCTGCTTCAATCTCACTTTGTATACGTATGAAAGTGCTGCTCAAGCCTAAACTTCAGTCATTTCAATTGTACCATTTTCTACACGCCCAGTTTATTCCACTCCAGTTGTTATCATTTAAGAAAGTCCATGTCCGATATAGTTCGCCGGTTTTTTAAGGCTCTTCCTCCCCAAGTGTGTACAAGGAGTATACCATAAATCGTAAGAACTATAAAAGCCAGCAAGGCTTTCTCCGCGCACTCCTGAGTACTTACCCATAAAGGTGGATATTATGTTTATTGTTATGACTATGATTCTAAATGCCCCACTCAAGTGCAAACTTTAGATGCAAACATGAATTAGTTTCGACGAATAAGTAACGGTTGATAAAAATGCATGCATTAGAATAAAAAGCAGCTCGAACACGAGACCGGCAAACAGTTATTCATTCTATAATAACTTCTAGCATGTAAGTATGTAGGCTTACGGACGGGAATGTTCCCATAATTTCTATGAAAAATCAGAGCACGAGGAGCGTAAACTAAATTTTAAATGCGGCTCAGCATTGGTGATAAAATGTATTTCATAACACCACAGAGCGATCACAGGAATGTATTTATAAGGTGTTGCCAGAAATACATCAGCCAAGCCTTGGATAGATTGGCTTCAAAGGATCTTGACATTAATGGGGATGGGAAATACAAGTGCATTTGAAGTCGCAGTAGTAGACAAAATTTTATGGCGTCATAACTAGCCCACATTTAAAATGATTTAAGAAAATATGCGACTCAACCTTATATTATATTATTAAAAAGAATCTCTTTTTCTTTATTCTGGCTCCCTCCACTTCTTCCAGTCCGCTGCTGCTGCCTTCAATCCCTCACTTTCTTTAGTTCATTAAGCAAAAAAACTTGGCATGAATTTTCTTGCTTTCTCCACTTAACTTCCTGAAGCCATTATCTCGAGAGAGAAATTGTCAATTTTGTGTGCTCAACTGTTCACAGTTTCTTTCTTTCCTTCTTTCTTTCTCTCTTTATTTCTCCCACTGCTGCTGCTGCTGCCACGATTCTAAAAAGGTTTAACTAACGTTTTTGGCTGCTTGTCTTTCTTTTTGTTCTATTCCATTTATTTGCTCAGGAGTCACTTGTCTCTCTCTCTTCGCCTGCTACAAAAAACAATTTAAGACTGCACGCATAGGGTGAGATAACGCGAATCACTTGATGATGAGTTACTTGTGGCTTGTGTACATTCAGTTAGTATTTTTACATGCATGGCTTTCCACTAGACTTTTGGAATGGAATTTGATTTTAAATTTCTTAAGTATTTATTTTTGATTAGCATCTTAATACTTTGCGTACATAGATTGACTATAGAATTTTGGCCCGCAAAGAATGGATTCTGGGTGCAAAATATGTAAAGGCTATGAACAGTTAATTGGATGAGGCTTAATTATGTTGACATTAAAGCTTTCGTGTGCTGACTATCTACGATGTGAATACTTACAGTTTAAACTGGGTTTTACTAAACATGGTTTGTGATGAAAATGTATCATTCGTTCAATTTTTGTTTATTCTCTTTGTATAGCGGCCAGGGAGGGCAACCAGGTGCTTGCTACCTACCGAATGATGAACAGAATCATCAATGGATGAACAAACTTAATTCAAATCGACACAAATGGAAGAGCACCAAAAATGAAGTCTCTGCATTGTGGAAAAAAATCCTCTCTTGCTTTTCACTCGTCTCGACATTTTTTATCTGGAATGAACATGCCAAAAATATATATTATTTCCGCATCTTTGTCTATATACTCTCTATTTCATTTCCTTTCCTTGTACGCATATACAAAAATAAAGTAAATATACTCATTACAAATGCCTTGAATTATATGTATGAACACTTTTTGTCGATGAATTACATACACAGTTAGAAAATTAATCAAGAAATTGAACTCGAGCAATTGTACTTTGATACATGCACCAACATATTTTTAATCAATTTGACTTTCTCGAGTAAATTGAAATGTATTTATTTATTTTTTGTCATCCGAATGCCAGCTTAATTTTAACCACAATAAAAAAGGAAGCCTCATTACACATTTCTCAGAATTTACGCGTTCGTAAAATCCTCAATCAAAACCGCCCATCTCTCGGCTTTATTTGGTTTGCATTGAAAGACCCAAGAGAGAAAGAGAGAAAGAGAGCGAGGCGATCAAATCGAAAAGTTTCTTGGAATCTGCAATTCCATCCGCTGGTTGAGACTGGCTGGCTGAGGACTTGAGGGGAGAGGATCGAGTGAGATGAGACGAGAGAGCGAGCGAGTGAAAGAAAGAAAGAAAAAAAGAAAGCACGAGGAAAAAAAGTGGGAAGTTGGTGGAATGTTGAATGAAGGAGAAAGAATTAAAATGGGACGGTTGAATTAAACTGAATTAAATTGGATTGAGGGAGATTGATTAAAAGGATTGTGTAGGTTTTGGGTCTATTGTGCAAGTATCCGTCATAATAATCAAATTCCTAAATCAAGCTAAATGCCCCGCAATCATGATAGAGATTTATCATTTTATCAAAATTTCACCGACTTTAGTCAGTGGAAATAAAGGGGAAAAACATCAAGACTTTTCTAATTTTGCACCAACCAACCTACCAGAAACTTTAAGAGAAGAATAACAAACCTTATTGTGATGGTTTCATTGTACACACTTCTTTTCAACTATGTACATACGCAAGTAGTTTCGCTAGTAGAATGTAACATGGAAAAGAATTTCAGAGTTTTACCCGTGCGTGTCCTCTATAACTTTCCAAGAATACACGATCACTTATTAATTTATAATTATAAATACATAGATCAAGCAATTAAAACTATACCGCGGCAAAATTTTTATCACACGTGTCATTAAAGTTGAGAGGTTTAATACTAATTAACCATAAGTACTGGAGATTATTAACAATACAGCTAATAATGCTAGTTCAATAGCTAAGGCTAACTTCATTGGTTTTGATATATTCTGGGTTAGTTCCAGGACGTTGTCTGTCCTTGATTTTAGTGTCAACAATCGGATTCTAAGCCCGGATATTCTCCAAAGTACCTAAATTAGGGAAAGTTTCCTTGAGAGATTAAATGTCCATTAAATGCAAATGTAGGAAGAATATATTTTGTCGAAGCATGTTATAACAGAAATCTTAATTTTTCATATCTATAATTTCCGTACTTTCATAACCTTAACAAGTGATGGATAAATTTCATTTCATGATTAATCTCTTTACAATTCAGGTTTCCATCAAAGATATTGAACTTCTTACAGCCGCGTTATACATTTGGATTTCATAGGAGTGAGAATATAGATACTCAAACCCTACATTGGTTACGATGAAAGAAGTTAATGCTGTTGATTAAAAGCTTTGGAATGATTTTTGCTCGCATCTATCTGCAACAGGAGAAGGTTGATCATGAAACGAGGCTAAACCCTCCTTATCCTGGCTGTCCTACACCACCTTCATTATCCGGGAAGCTCTGTGTAGCTGGCTGTGGAACGGGGGGAGAAAGGGAGAAAGCAGGCGAGTTTTCTTTGTAAGAAGTGGAAGATGAGCCGAGAGAGTGCAATTAGTGGAAGAGGAAAAAAGAGAAGATGAAAGAAATGGAAGAAATGAAGACAATTTTCACCATTCCACTTACTTTGCACAGCCGCCAAGTTAAAATAATCACTAATTATCCCCGTTCTCCATTAGGGATAATAGAGAAGCACTAGGGGAGCGTATGCATGTAGCAATGGTCGTCGTGCTGCTGCTGGCTGTGGTGAAGTGCTCAACGTCTCACAAAAAATAAATGGGACAAACGAAGCTAACTGCCAGGGAAAGCACGGCGAGGAAAACCTGTGCTCGCATTCTTACGAAATTCCTCATCCACTTTTCTTCCTCGGAGAAAGGTGTGCATTACACTCCACACGACGGGAGGCCTACCATCAACCCTGTCATGCTCATCAGATTTTGGTGCCGCTCTTCGCTCACCTGGATTTAATCCCAACAATTTTTGATGATCATGACTTCCTGGCGAAGCAATTTCGGATACTTGGGATTTAATTTTTATCAGACAACCACGTAATCGGTCTGACTGACACAGCATCCCCAACTAGCGATAATTAGATCAGGAGTGGGGATCGGAGGCGAAAATGTCTCAGATTCTCAAATCTGAACGCTAACATAATTTTCCACTAATCAAAAGGAAGCTATTTTCTCTCTTGGAGCTCGACAACCCGAATTAAATTATTTTTTAAAATTTATATATGCGAGTCAATATTCATTCGTAGCAGGTACTTACTAGTCGTCGGGGGTCTAATACGTATTATTATTCATACTTCATTTAAGTATGTATAAAATTAAGAAAAAGTGATTGCAAATTTCTTGAATCTTCCAAAATGCAATGAATTATCTCACAGTATAAGGAACCCAGTCAAGTTTTATTCAAATGAAGCAATAAGATCGTCCATCTGCTAGTATATGTGGTGCCATTTTTCCTTTACATCCCGAGTCCAACTGTAGAAATGTATGCTAAAATATGCTTTCTATTTTCATGTGTAAGTGTGAAGCTGTGTAATTTTGTGAAACGCCACTTTTCGTGGAAACTAAAACCTAAACACCTTACTTACCATTCCAAGGTAAGTAAGATCTTCCGCTAAATGTTAATATATTCATTCGAGACTTTTAGAGATTCAAAAGGAATCGCATTATGTGCATGCGAGTTAAAAAAACGCTTTCACGTGGAATAAATTGGACAAGAAAGGCGAAATAGCCTGAAAGACTTACCAAAAGTATGCAGTACTTTGGAGCGTGGTGTGTGCATGCACAAAGCCGAAAAGAAATTATGAGAAAGCCAGGGGCGAAGTGAAGAAGAGAGGAAAAATGAGAATACAAAATGATTTTATGAAGGTACGTACAAGGTACATTCATAAATACACTGCCGCTTTCTCCCCATTTCTCCATTTTACTAGTGTGGCATAAATTTAACAATGTACACGTACGACTTTATATTACTACTCCTAATTCGGTCTATATACTAATTTAAATTTTAGGAGACATGCAAAGACAAGCGGAGTGATGAATTTAAGTATTGAAAATAGTACTTAAATTGGCATAAATTCTTAGCATATCATTTAATGCACATGTACACATATCTTTATCCTGTTGCTCAATCCATGCAATAAAAATCTTAAATTTCACCAATTAAGACAAACTACATTTTAATCAAGTATTGATTTTGAGTTAATATTCCTTTAAAAAATTCGATACTCATTTATATTTTAATACTACAACTATTCCAATAACTACTGATAAAGATGACCCCGAACATTGGTTGTTTAAAACTTTTATCCTTCTCGCTTGCAATATTTACATACGTGAATACACCTAAACGTAGACAAGCCTGTATTGGGGCATTGTGCATTTGCATAAGTGATAATGCAAGCAGGCCTTGTGAGAGATTAATAAAAGGCCAAATTATAAAACAATATACGTAGAAAGTCCTTTAAAACGGACAGGATGGCGTAACCCTCTCCGCGTACGTAGTGCAGATGAAATAATACACAGCGCAACATCTGACATGCTCCATCCATCCTGAGAAAAGGAAAGTGAATAGAATTTAAAAATGGCATCTCTACCACAATCTACTCTTGGGAGAAGACGGAGGAGTAGCGCAGGATGCGATCTAAATCTTTAACTTAGCACCGTAACACCAAGGACCAACTAGGAGGAAATCTGCATGATTTGACTTTCTCCTCCGAGAGAGGAGAAAGAAATAGCTGCAGCCCAGCCCAAAAAATAGCGTTGCGACTTGGCCACCCAGCATCACCACCATGAAACATTTTTGAGAAGAGTGTTGAGCATTTGTAAATGTATGTAGAGTAGCTTGTGTGGAATAGCAAAGCGACATCGAATCTTCACATCACGTCGTCAAATCTCAAGGATTCCAATCTGATGGCCCACCAACACCACGAGTACAACGACTCCTGGCTGGAGGAGGATGGAAGGGTGGATTAGAATTGGTTAGAATGCAAGCAATGTCGATGTCGGATCTGGGTGAGGGAGTTGAATCTTAAATTTGAATCGTGATAGTAGTCGTCGCGTCAGTGGTGGCAAAGCAGCAGCAGTGGCTTTGCATCTAATGCCTTCCTATCCACGGGTTAAAAATCTAGAAGTATCACATCACGCGTCACATCACACACGCTGCTGCTCCTTCCTCGCTTTCTCCGTCGCCACAAGCTTTTAAAAGGCATAAAAGGGTTTAGAATTTCCACTTCGTCTTCTACTTATGTAGAATCCTTGAAATCGAGAACAACGAGGTCGTAACAACTTGCAGGATTGGAAGCATCCACTGCAAGCAAGCTCATAAAATTATCACACGCAAAATTATAAAAATTGTAAAATAAAACTTTTCTCAACATATTCTTATTATTATAATCTTCATTTAAGCGTCTCATTTCACTTCATGTTGTTCATCGCCCTTTGAGATAACATAGCAATTAGTAGTGAAGCTAAAGCCGGAAAAATGTATCTTTTATTTTTTATACCCACGATGTGACACATTATGGTGATGCCTTCCTCCTCCTCTCTCTCGGGGCTGGAGGAGAGAGTTATTGTCATCATCTTATGTATTCGAGTCTGCAGCTTTGTATCAGTATTCACGTTCCGAACGTTGGATGAGAATTTCACCCACCCCTGATTTACATCCGAGATATTCCAGAGTCTTCTCAAAAATGATTTTGGCTGTTAAAATTTGGTTGAATGAGCCGGATGAAGATATCAGGATTTAATATAATATCCCTTCAAAGAGAAAGGAGAAAGGGATGATATGGGCGATGCTAAACTTTCCATACACGAAACAGCCCGACTGCATAATATCCATAATCGTATTTGACTATCACATTATATCATCTTCACTTACAATTCCTTCCACTTGGGTGGAAGGAAACCTAACAAAATTTTCATGCAGTTTGTCGCAAATTAATAAGTACTATGCATTTAGATTAGTTTCTTCCATACCAAACTATAAAACATGAAATTCTTTACGTTCTAGCCACTTTCTTCAATATAACAAGCGTATTAAACATCATTAAATATAAGTACAAGCAGGTTAACGTTCTTACTTATAAGCTATAGTAAAGCATATATAGAAGTTTGGTTGATCGGGATGTTTAGTCAATAAAGTCCGAAGACATATTTGTCATTACGTATTTATACCGACCCAAGCTTACGTCTTTTCCGGCAAAAGCAAAAATTAATTGTAAACTTTTTGTACCTTAACTTTGTGGT
Organism: Folsomia candida; assembly: GCF_002217175.1. Lineage (NCBI taxonomy): Eukaryota > Metazoa > Arthropoda > Collembola > Entomobryomorpha > Isotomidae > Folsomia > Folsomia candida. The sequence continues at coordinate 18,485,494 of NW_019091193.1, read as the reverse complement.
AATGAATAGTAATCATAATAATTAACAAGTTTTAAATCAAAATCATGGACGATGGTATCCTAAAACCGGAAAAATCATTTCCAACGCACGGAATTATTGGGTACTTTTTGTGCTTAAAACTAAAGTCTGAAAGTGTCCAAATATTATTAGGGGCCTGATTTTTTTTGGTTTTGCATACATTGTTTATACATACATTATTATATACATACATACATGCGTACATTATTCTCCAACAGGTCAGCACCGCCGGGGTGGTTGGACTTAGGATCACTTCATCGCAACCCTAATTCTTATACTGCAACTGCCACCAAATTGGTTGACCCACGACGGAGAAAGTTGGATTTGGAGGGTGCCTCTGATCAGTGTAATTCTGCATTGTGTCCTCAACATAATCAATTGTTGGAACAGTCGCCAATGCCCGACTGGAATGATTCAAGACGGACGACACAAGTTTATCCTGAAAATAAAGAGTTTGGAGCCAAGCTGCCCGATAGATTCGACAACCCTTCGTGGTTTAAAGGTTATGGTTGTGAGAGAAAGCAACACCCATTTTATGCTACAACTTCATCTCTTTACGGAAAATTTCCGCCAAATGTGCACACCATGCCTGCAATGTATACCCCGATGAAAAATGATTTTTCTGAACATTTAATGTCGACAGGGATTGAAAGGAATCGGTCCCTCAATATTAAGTAGGTCGTACAACTGATATGATCCTATTTTCGGTATGTCTGTAATATGTCTAATTTCTACGTAAAGAAAGGACGAAGGAGCTCCAGGTGTTGATTATCACATATATTCAGAAGTTTTATTGTTGTTTTACTTCACATTTACAATTTAATGATTCAAGGATGTACAGTAACTCTTACGGCTGCATGTTTTTCATATGTTTCAAATTTACTTAAAGACTAGACTGCATTAGAACTATATTTCTAGCGACTAATTTACCAGCATATCCAAACATACTTGACCAATCATAAAACACGTATTTAGTATATACAATTATTTTTACCAGTTAATTTATTTTCCTGGTGACTTTGCATGTGCACAAGAATGTTGAGGTATCTGACTTGGGAATTAAAAAATGTTGTAATACATATTTATACATGTAAGTATATTTACATTGAATGATTCGGTTTGGAACTTTAAGCTTACATAATTATGTAATACGGGAACTTGTCCTTTGTGTGTATGACATGTTGTATAACTTGCAGACTTATCTTTTATTTATGTAAAACCACATGCAAAGTTATGTATGTTGTACATGACGCATTTGCTACATTACATAAATTATTATTTGACATTATTTCATACATATTTATTCATTAAAGGAATGCAAATGTGAGTAATACATACACAATTTTTATAATTGAACTTTATTTTGACTAGCTCTATGATTAGATTGAGTTTATTATGTATTTTTTATATGTAAAGAAGTTTGTCACATTCTAATCTACATACTGTTAGGTTGGTTTAGCTGTTATCATTTCACAAAAATGAATTCTTTGTATTAATCCCATGTTGATACATAAGTATTTAGTGTGATTTGTGGTTGAATATTTATCTCATGGCATTAGCATGAGAAAAATTAGCTTAAATACTTGCAGGACACGAGATTGTTTGTATTTGTAGTAAAACACAATAGCTGCCATTTTGGCTCTCCGTTTGATATTGATCTAATAATACTGATTATTATTATGAGTCATATATTTGTATCTGACCAAAAAGAGTTTATACTTAGCAATATTTATGGTTATTACTTGCATTATTGGTGTCTGCATTTATGTTTTGTACGCATGTATACAAATTTTTTCACAAATAAACCTTAATAAAAATTCCTCCAATCTTTAATTATTTGTATAGTTATTATGCATACGTAAAAATCAGCATGCACAGTACACTGGATGGTTTCCGTGTAATTAAAATCTGGAAAATTTTCCCCTCGACGACTGTAACGCCTATATAACTTACAAATTGGAAAAATGAGAATGGGATCCTTGGAATAAAAATTAATTAGCACTCTTGTGCCTGCTCTTCGGTGTCTGGTTCAGACACAACGTTCAGCATTTCACTGCCTTCATCGTCCTCCTCCTCGACCATGTTCTCCCTTTCCTCATAATTATTAGTCTCACTTTTTACTTTAGCAATTGAGGTTTTAATCTGCTTTTTGCTCTGCTGGGCGGATAGTTGCTCACCCGTCTCAATCTCATTGTTGTTTTCCTTCTTGATTTTCTTTGACTTTGGTGGTTTACTAACGGCAGATGTGTCCTTTGGATCCTCGCTATCAATAAAAATGTACGGATTGTCCACTTGCATCGGCTCTTTATTTTTCTTCTCCACATCCTTCGCATCGTCCTCGTCCTCCTCCTCTTCATCCTGCTGCGGCTTTTCACTGCCACTTATGCTGCTTCCACTGGAGAAGCTCGACTTTCTCTTTTTGGTTGAGGGCAGTCGAATGCCAGTTGTGGTGAATTCCGACGACTTTCTCTTGGCTTTCTTCTTGTCCAGAGGAGAAGAATCCTCCGTTGGTTTGTGCTTGACCGGTCTTGGTTTTGGGGAAAGTTCGACGTCGATTTCATTTCCTTTCTCCACATTATTGTTTAGCGTTAGGTTAAGCGTATTATCCTTCATTGCCATTTTAAGTTCTGCCTCAGGCTTGAAGTCATCGTCATCCAGAGTGGAAGATGAAGAAGAATGAGGTCGTGAGTCTGGGATAATATTATTATCCTCGCTCTCGGAATCCGCCCGAGTATTGCCATTGCTGGTGGTGTTTGTGATGATGGGGGTGTTAGTGGTGGCATTATTCTGCTCCGAGATGGGAGAATCTCTATTTGTTTTCTTGGACTTATTGTGGTGCAAAGTGTTGTTTTTGTTATCAGAATGCAGAGGCTGATGATGATGATGATTGATAGCGCTTTGTCCAGACGGCGGAGACCTGGATTTGATGTTGCTGGCTGGAGGAGAGTGATGATTATTAATGGGATGACTTGTAGTAGTAATTTGGTTGGGGTTTGGACTCGTCGTGGTGGTGCTGGCTTTGGTGGAAGCCGGAGAAGAAGAACGAAGGCGTTGATAAATGTGCTGGATATTTCTGAGGACATATTTTGTGGAAGTTAAGTTTTTTCCAGTTGAAGAGTTGTTGTTGTTGGCTGCAACCATTGCATTTAGCAAAAGGGCATTTGCAGCAGTAGACGACGCAGAATGTGGCAAAGGGACTCCAGAATATCCACCATGTTGTTGTAGCTGCTGTGTCTTGTGATGTAAAAGTCCGAGTGGATGTGAGGGAAGATTCGGCTGGGGTTGTGAGGATGGTGTAGGGAAAGTGTCGGAAATCACACCAGTTGTTGTCTGATGATACCTCGGAGCTTGAGATGAATTGTAGAGATTTTCAGCAGGGTCACGAAAAGCTGACAATTGTGTGTACATCGACCGAGGCGGTGGAACAACTCGTAAATCAACACAGAGCCCAGCATCATTTGAGGAGGAGCTATTTGGGTTGGGCAAGTCTTTGTGCATTTTTGGCCCAGAATTTAGATTAGATTTGAGGACACTACTTTCCTCCGGTTTGCTGCTGTTGTAAACACTGAATGGGATCTGTTGTTGTTGCGGTCCATGAGGTTTTACGTCTTCGTATGACGACGAACTGCTCCGATGTGACTGGTGATGTCCCCCGTGGAACTTGGAATTGCCCACATTGCTCCCACTACAACTTCCTCCACTGCTGTTGCTCGACGGAGAAGGAGACGTAAGCCTCGAAATGGAGAAACTAGACTTATTGTTATTACCCTTTGTGCTATGGTGGCTACCTCCTGGAGGAGATTTCGTCGTCATCTTGTGATGCACCCCATTATGATTATTACTGCTCACGTTGTAATGAGAGGAGGACGAGGAGGAGGGTGAAGGGAGCTGGTTATTGTGCTGTTTGGCGGAGGGCAGGTTCCCAAGTGACGCTGACCCACCATTCCCACCCAACAAGAAAGAAGCGGATGCTGCCGCTGCAGCCGCCGCCAGAAATGATGATGACGTCGAATTGTCCTTCAATCCACCACCAGAAGGTGACCGGGCAGACGAGGACTCCTTCCCTTGCTTGTTCCCTGAAGAGGAATTTGAAAGTTTGGATCCGAGGTGGTGTTGTGCATGATGGTGATGATCCATTGCCCCCAGCGGAGGAGGTGGTGGAAAGGGGTGTGACATGGAGTGGGGACTGTGTGCTGACCCTCCACCTCGCCCACCACCGGCGGACGTGATGCTCCCACTGAGTAGATTGAGATTGTCTGTTCGAAAGAGATCCGAGGGAGATGCACCACCGAGATACGAAGAGATTGCGGCCGCTTGAGCTGTTAGCAAAACAACCGTGGAATTAGTTATAGGGTAATTTCGAATTAAAGCAAGTTATATTAAAAGTTTTAATTTGAAACTAAATCCAGTGAACATTTCATTAAATGGGGTAAGAAGAAATTGAGGGAAACTAAAATCCAACCATTCTTTACTCATCCCTTGTCTTTCCTCTCCCTCTTTTACCAATGTAGCTCCACTTTAGTTTTAATTAGTTGTAACAAAAATAGTCAGAAAATGGATAACGCTTTGAAAAATAATAATTCTAATAGGAGAGAACTAAAGTGTAGTCTATGTGACAGGGAGTACAAAACGACAAAGTCATTAAAGGACCACATGAACAAAAGCCATGAAAATGGGGGAAAGTTTGTGTGTAGCATGTGCAACAATAAGTTCGACACGAAATTTTTATTAACGCAACACATGAAAACAAAAAATTGTGTCAGTAGTCAGAATGAAAATTCAAAAGGTAAACGGAAAATAAAATGTAAGTTCTGCGCTGTGACTTTCGAAAAACAGACTGCTCTAACTCTACATTCAAGACGTGAACATTATGACGCCGTATATAAGATAAAGTGTCCTAATTGTGACAAAAAATTCCCCAATCAGGCTGGTTTAAGGACACATAACAATACTTATCACACTTTGACTGGGAAAAAAATTGCCCACATTGTCCATTTTCTACTGTAAACATCTGTAACTTGAGGAAACATATTGCCAACATACATTCAAAGAAAGTCACCAAAGAAGCGGAAGAGAGGAAGAAGCAACTTTCACCTGCACAGATAAATCTCGAAAAATACCGTCAATACAAAGCAAATCCCGGTGATAAAATTGTTTCATGTGCCATAATAAAAAGTGATTACTATTTGAAGTTGATTAAACAACAGTTCAAAAATCTTGAACTTGTTCGGCGTGAGACGCCAGTCGTTTTTGATGAAGTGGGTGGACAACGCCATTCGCCAGGGTGGGGGTATACGTCTAAGGGGAAGGACTCAGATATTTCCTATGTCCAACTCACACAAGAGGAACAAGGTGAGTAACAATAATACTTACATATGATGATGAGAACTATGTGATGTCTTATTTGTATTACAATATTCCCACGAAATGATGTACGCAAAATAATATGATGAAATGAACTAATTTATTTTTTAATCTGCTTTTATCGGTTTTTAGTGACTTGTAAGAAGATATTTGGATACATATGGCGAGATGGAGTGACTTTTGAGATCGTGGATGTCTACTTTGGCCTGAGCGAGGAAGATTCCAAAGTAGCAGCAGTAAATAAGTGGAAACTACTTATCCAAAACAAAGAGAAGGGTTGTACAGATAGGTGAGTGTATTATTAATTATTGTACTAATATTCTGGAGAGTCAACTGTCATATTTTACTTCTCTAAATCTAAATAATTATGTTTCTATTCCACAGGACTCTGTTCAAGAACGGGTATTTCTTCGATTCAGAGGAGGCGTTTGAGGTCACAGGGATGGTGGCAACATCGAAGTGGGTCGCGGGGCAGCTAAAGTGGTTCACGCGTAACGAAACTGGATCGATCTGTTCTGTCAAACCAAAGGAGTGCTACGTCTGGCTCGCTAAATATTTGGAACAACTCCGAGCTGCCTTACGATCAGTTAATGACCTTTGGCTCGACCCAGCCGCCACTGTTCAATTAGACGACAAAGAGGAGCTACTCCAGGCTAGACAAGATAAGATTTCAATCCTCATGGCGGAAAATTCTAACCTGGCGGCGAAGATCTCTCGTTTGCAATCATGGAAGAAGAAGAGACAACAGGCCAAAAACGTTAACCGATTACTTCTGGTGCAGAGAGGGCGACAAAGGTATGAATACATTTTATAAAGGTTCCTTCCATATGTGATATAACAGTGTGTAATATAATTATGTGTAATTTGCAGTTCAACTGGAGACATTCCGTGCTTTATTCCTGTGACTTTTAAAGTGAATGGGGACGTAAACTTGGATCAAGAAAGTGAACCCAACTTCGACATATTCAGTGAGAAATCAGCACAAGAAGAAGAGTCGAGCAGTGATGATGACGACGATGGCGTCGAGTATGCAAGAGTCCCATCAGTTTCAGATCTCATCAGCGTTGTCACGAAATCGCTTGACCGTTCTGAATCCTCTACCGAAACTAGTCGTAATGGTGCTAATCCAAATCAAAAGACTGACCAATGTGATGAAAAGACTAAACTTAACCGGAAAGTGTTCGTCGTTAAACTATGTGATTAACTATTTGTCATTTTTTATATATTATTAAATGAACTTGTTACGGTGCTATTATTATCCAAATATTATAAATTTATGAATTTGTTGTCAAAATAAAACAAGCATTGATTGATTTATGATATATAACTACGGTTAATATTTTTGTACTTAACCAGCTCATCTAGCCATATACTTTCGCTTACCTTGAGCTGCCGCAGATAGTCCACCGGAAGAAGAAGACGCTGTTGGTGGGTGACTGGGAAAGTTTATCCCCATGTTCATCCCATAGGGATTTGGGAGGAAGGGAGGGAAGAACCAAAATGGGTATGCACCTAAAGAAGGGAACGATGCCGCCGCAGCCGCCGCGGCCTGTTGTTGTTGTTGTTGTTGGTGTGCTGCAACTGCTGCTGCTGCGGACGAGGGGGGCGAAGAGGCCGACGAGGTCATGGGCCCCCCTGAAACGAGGGAACTAGAGGATGAGTGTAGTTGGGGGTGGTGATGATGATGGTGATGGTGGCCGGGTCCAGAGGTGGGTCGATCAGGGGGGTCCGCTCCACCACCAGCAGAAGTTCCTGATACGCTCACAGTGGAGGATCCCTGTACAACACAAGCACAAAGAAAAGAAGTTGTAGTGGTAGTTTCATTAAAATTTTAAGCTCCACTTGGTTTTAGTTCCGTCTGTGTCAACAGGCAAAGTCTTTTTCCATGAAAGTAAGTTGAGAAAAAGTAAAGAAGGGACTTTCTCTTGGGCTTTGAGCTTTCGTGCAAACTTTAGCAAGGAAAATGCCTGACGACGTGGTTTTAGTTAGCTCTTTGAGATGTACGTATGTGTGTACATAATCTGAACCCACGTCATTCATTCGTTATTCTCAGGAAAGATTTACGTTAAAAACAACTTATTTCAGAATATTTAATAGTTCTACCTTTAAAATTGTCGACAGACTTTTTGCAGAATATGTTTACGTCGTCGAAGAAATGCTATCTTTAAGATATTTTTAATCTTCCTGTGTGAACCACAATCACTGCTTGGAACGCAATCCGTCATCATTGTCAGCTCTGACTGAACCAACTTTAACACAACACGGCATCAGCGGAGAGAAATGAAGACAAAGTCAATTTTAGCTTTTACTTGTATAGACATATCTCGTTTCAGAATTTTGTGTATCTTTCTTTATGATGCACCCATCAACTTTTTGTCGAGTGTATCATTATCATGATCACCAAGAATGCAACGTACTTGCGTCGTGAAGCCGTACCAGCCTATCCCATTTTAGTTTATTTTGTTGGAGTGAAGCTGAACAAACTTAATGTTCAAACTTGGGTTACTTAATGTGATGTAAAGAAGATAATAAACTTTCTCAGATATTGAATCGCATCATCACATTGACTCATCGTGCAGAATGGGAATAAAGTTCCAAAGAATGTACCAATTCCTTTCACCTCTATTACTTGGATATTTCTCGATTCGTCGCCATGCTGTGCTTAAATCTACAAAGTTCTCGGAGTCGTTTTTTAGCTAACAGCCGTTTATTATCACGGCTCATTTATCTACAATGTTTTTTGCAAGAAACTGAAATATTTTTTATACAGTATCCAATTTAATTCTGGTTACTGTCGTGTACTTTTGTACAAAATCTACTGAGGATGAGATTTTATTTTAAGTTTGTCTCGTGCACAGGGTGCAAACAAGTATTAACTAGTGAATTCTGTAGTAATGCAACTCAATTATGTAATCATTTTAAAAGTGCAAAATTAGAACGCGAATAATTGACGTGAGGACTTGTGAAGATGGTGTTGGCTGATTTTGCTATCACAGAATAAAAGTTCTGGTTAATTGCTTTCTCTCATTTTTTTCGGGGAGGTCGATTGATTTCGACGCCGTCTTCGTGCCAGTTGGTGAAGCCTCTTCACAGCAATGGAAGCCTATGTGGGTGAAAGTAAGACATGACTTGCTATTGTTCACCCGTGACCATATTCATATTATGGATCAAGGCCCGACGGATGAAGCCGGAGTTGGTATTAGTAAACTAGCACTATTCTTGCGCCGTCTATTCTTTCCTGTTATCTGTCAGTTGAGGAGCAAATGGGAAGGAAAAAGTGTGTGCCCACGTTTAAATAAATGCTCCATTAGTCGGGAGGATAGATACCTTTCCTCCTCACGTTGGTTGGTGAATGAGTCGACAGGGATGGATAATATGGGCAATCTAACACGCCATAAAAGTAATGTGTCAGCCAGCAACTGGGGAACTTTTTGAATCTGTCTCCCCCTCCGATCATTATCAAAATCTAACATTTGCACTATCTTGACATAACCATTCCTGGTTCATTGCAGCAAATACCGCTTACTCGTTAACTGCCAACATTACATTTACTTTCTCTCCTCTTGGTCAAATAATGGGCAAATGCTGTTCCAATGTCCTCAATTATGTAAAACTTGGTACGTTAGCCGTTTTTTGTCCCATCAATGAAGAAGAATGGCAATTAATTGGGAATGGATTATTTCTTAGCAGAATGAGTTTTGCTACATATATACGAGCTCGTACTTGCAGAGTTCTATTGTATTTTCGTTTTCGTCACGAGCCTGCATCACAAAATGATGATGATGCTCTATCAAATAATAAGGCGAGATTGGCATGAGCGCTAGATGGTCTTGACTATGACGGAGGATTTTCTTTCCTTTTTGAGTATGAAACCCACACAAATTTGCCGTCATCATCCATCCACCCATCCATTCCACGAGGAGCGTATAGTACACACTTACCACAACCGATTTTTAGAGCGGAAGCATGGGAGAAAAGAACAGTAAACTTTGAGATGATATTAAGGGCAAGTAAAAGTTAAAGGGAAAGCCGAGTTAAGGCAATGTCAGCGAAGAATGGCCCATTTCACACGCAATAATCCTCACGATTGCTGTCCTCTCCTATTCACTTTACAGTTCCGAACTTGTCCCAAAGATACTGATCCCATCTCTATTTCTCTCCAGCAGTAGTCGTAATATAGAATGACGATGGCAGGCCATCTTATAAAATGAAATGAAGTGGCTCAACTCAAGCTCGGTTCTGCTGGTGCGGCTGTCTGTTTGTCACTAAAACGGCAAGAATGAGAGAGAGGACATGGACCAAACCCAAACTCAACCTCAGGATGACAGATAATAGAAGAAAAGAGAAAATGTACGAGTTGACAGACCTTCAAAGCTTTCAAACTTTTACCTCCTTATTTTACCCTCAGAGACATATGTCGAAATTGCTTACGCTACTGAAAAATGAAATTATTATTGTTTTCCCCCTTGAATTTAGGTTAAGTTGAAAAGCTCAGCTCAAACACATACAACAACACATTTGTCAATATCCATATGTATGGCGTACATATTTATTTGAGCAAATACGACTAATACATCATATTTTCGAAATAGCGTATCATTTTGATACTTTACACGGGTCAGTATTTGATGCACGTGCATTTTTGTAGAAATTGTGTGACTTTGTTGAGTGACGATTGAGAAATTTTTGGGATTATTTATCAGCAAATGTAGAACGGGTGAGAAAACCAAGGACCATCCCGATCAACTAGCAGAGAAAGTGGCATCGTCATCGTCTCACGTAATGTTTCTGCACTTGCCACCACCACCACCACCAGTGACTGCCCGATGCCCCGATTATTTCCTTAGTAGTTGATTTCCGACCTAATACCCGGGTGTGCGGGTTATGAGCACTCCAACCATCCATCCGTGCACTCTCCCACTACTGCTCACTCCCGATTCAGTGGGATTATTAAAGGAAACTACAAACTGCTATCTCCCCAGTCATTATGTATCCATTCAACTTTTAATGTTTCAGGCTGTTGTGGTGTTATCGCCACAGTAAATCAATCGTTCCTTGTCTCTTGTGTTGGGTGAAATGGGAGCAGTGATGGGTTCAAATGAAATTTGAATTTGGCATGCAATCCTACCCACCACAACCAACCCACAACAACACTCGGTCCACTTTGTCGTGTCAGTCATCCTCGGTTTCCTTCACATGCAATGAGAATAAAATATGCCGTCCATGGATGTGTCTGGACGCTGATAAACAGTGGTGGGACCAACGAAAGCACCAACGTTTCACTCTTTTAAGGAGGACTAATGTTGCTCGAAAATTAGACTGATAAGCTATTACGAACGACAACGACACAGAGAGTTGGCTCGGAATAAGAGTTGGACTTGTGACCTCTGTGCACTAGCATTATTCTTCTCCGGGTTTCGACTGCTGTCATGCAGAGGATATCTCTTTTGCTCCCGACTGTTATTTTATGATGAATCATGCCCATTAACTTCCCCATCAGCGAAGGAGAAGTTGGCTCATTCTGTGGCTTTATGCGAGGGTGACATGAAACGACACAAACAGTTTAATGGTCACATTCTTGATGCTCGTAGTAGATAAATTCTTCTCAATATGTGTTCATGTAATTTTCGTGAGCTGATGAACTAAAAACAAGAAGAAACTGATATTGAGTACAATTCGAGGGAAAGCTTTCAATTCCCAAATTTTTTTATATTAAACGATGGGATATAAGCAAGCGATAAGTAATCGTTTAATTTGTAACTGTCGGCGATGCATGATTGCGTAAAGCGTTTTCAGATATTATGCAAGTAGTGTGCATGCAACGGCGTTGTAACAATTTCCATTTAATGGAGGTGAAAGTTGGTTAAAAACAAGCAAACATGTATCTTTCCTTGTTTTTCTGTAAGGCCTTCAGTCTGCACAAACTATTATTTGTAATTCCCAAAAATCACAATTACTTTGATCATCACGAAAAATCATTTTCCGAAAAGGGAGCCGAATAGCAGTTGTTCAAAAATCATGCATGTACGATCAACAAACTGAGATCACTTTCATAATGATTTCATTTCATTTAACTGCTCAGGCATTAACATCAACTTTCATCCACCCACATCCTGTTTTACGAGATGTCATTTCACTTAACCGCTATGTGTACGTTTCTGAGTATACGGATGAAGGGCAAACAACAATAACTGTCAACTGTTACATTACACATCTCATTTATATTGTTGAAAGGACCATAAACCGCAAAGGATTTCAATTTCAAACAAAATTGCCTCAAGCTGACACCATCCAAAAATATGGGAATGAAATTGTTCGTTATGTATGATTCAGCAGGGAGGGCAACTACCAAGCGGCACCATCATCAGCAACAGATCAGATTGAATTTAGACCTTTTGTTGGATTAAACCTATTTATTTTTGCTTTGTTTGGTTGGGGTTTATGGTTGAGCTGTGAGTTTTGGTTGAGCGTCTGGTAAATTGGAATCGTTTTTAAAAGTTAATTATGTATGTAGCTGATACAAACGTATTTACATAGATATTAGAAAGAAGGACTAATTAGACCATAACACCAATTTCATGGATTTATCTGTATATTTCGTCGCCATTGTCTTGTACCAATTTAAATACAAAAATAGAAGAAATTGGAATCGAGTATTTAAACTATTTGCAAATTCGTAGCAGACAGCATAACACGCATGAAACTACTTCTTTCTCTGATAGTGAATTTAACTGTACAATATTCATTAACATTCTCGTCCTTGTAGAATAATTTCATCGCATTCATTTCTGAGACAGCGAAATTGTTTACAATTTCCTTCATTTATGTAGTAACTGAAGGTGGTAATTAACTCTGGAAACGATCCTTTCATCTCCCACCCTTAAAGTTTGAGCAATTTCGTCCCATTTGCTTACACTACAATTTCAACTAGTTTTAGGATAATTCCCACTTCTAAGAAATGTTTTGACTATAAATTGTTATGTTCTGAATGATAGTGTACACTCAGCCAAAACGACTTTTAAACGACTGCCTAAATCGTAACTGAACTGAGGAGCTGAATTACTGAATAGCACAGAATTGAAAGTTATCGATTTGAAATGTTTCGCAATGTAATATTATTTTGTTTCCGCTATGCTACATACATACGTAGATACATAGATCCAGTACGTACATAATACCTTTTCGCCTATTGAGTTCACCTACGAAAATAATAATCTGGAAAAAAGCTGTAAAACACGGTGCAACATGCGATACGAATATGCGATTCCGAACCCAATTAAGGCACTTTACAAATTACACCATGCGATCCATAATAGGATAAAAGTCTGGCATGTCCTACAAGTTCTCTCACAAAACTTTGCTAATTAGATATCCTGTAGTATGTGGGAAACTTGATTATTTTGCATCCATCCATACGTTGTAACGTATAATACGTACTGCATGAAATTTGTAAGTACAGCATGTACGATTCATGCATGTAAATATGTATTTACGATGTGGCTACACAGAAAGTTTTTGTTTGAAAGGTTTGAAAGTTTGTAATTAGAAGTTGGGTAATAAATACGTATATCGAAGATTTATGGAATGGAAGGCTTAAATTGGTGGTAACCGTAAATTGATAAACGCTGGGGATTGTGCTATCTACATATATGGCTTACGTACGTATGTATAAGATAGACCACGAACGGGAGAGTTGACAGGATGACAGAAACAAAACGTCATTGACAAGGACCGTGAAGTACAAAACGTGGAAATGGGGTCTCGCACTCTCTTTCTCTCTCACCAATAATAGTCGCAGCTACGGCTTTGCTTACCCACCTCAGGCTGTCAGTTAATTATTCACTAAATTAATTAATTATCAGTCTTCTTAATCACGAGATTGACTCGACTTCCTTTTAGCCGGGATGGGTGGTCTCTGGTCTCGCTCTCACTCTGTCAACTCTGCAGCCAGCCAAGTTTTCATATTGTTAGTGGGCCCTTGCTGGCAGCTATCTATCTGCATATACAAGGCTGCACTTATTAAATGATAAACATCCTGTTAACTTGGGCATTCGGAGGAGCGGAAACGGGAATGAAATGAATCAAGGGGAACACGATGTGACATTCATTAGTTTAAAAACTTTCACGCCACGCCAACTCCCCTCACCCACCAACAACGCTGACTCCATCACCTGCCTCCCTCAACACGCTCATGAATCCGTAATTGCCTATGCAACGCATGGTCTTCTTCTTCCGCCAAGCACCAACTCCATCAGTAGTGCGAAATTGATTCTTTCCCCATTTTTGGGATAATTAAGTGTATATTCTTGTCGTGGTCTTGGCGAGCATAAACCAGGCGGAATATTTTGAAGACACAAAATTTAAATATTTTTGAAAGACACAAAATGTCACTTAGATGATTGTAGCTCAGTAGCAAATGTGTGTCCATGTACACATTTCAAGAATACAAATTTAATCACATTGCATTGCACATTTAATCTACATTCTGCATCTTAAATCTAGACATATTATGAAACTTTTGGTTTTTTATCTCCAATATGTATGAGTTGAGCCAAATGCTTGTATATACATTTACAATAGTGACCTTCGTATACAACATTTGTGGCTCATATTTGAGCTTGTAGGACTTGGTTTGTATAATTAATAGAGCTTAAGTAGTCATATTGCATATTGATATTTTTTGGGTAACCTTTAAAAATAGATTAACTATGCATATGATGTGACAAACTTTGCACAATCTGTTTAAGATTCCGATTAAAATGTCCCTTAAGTGACTCCTAAAACAATTAAGAATTGGACATTCCCTTTCATGATCTGTATAAATAGGAGATCCTGCTTGTGTCAAATTATCTTCAGCCATCATTATCACAGCTTCATAGCTTCAGGTCTTATCGAGCAACCAAGAAACCAAGCATGAAAATGTTGAAAATTGCGCAAATTTCTCTTGTTGTCACCATTGTGCTGCTAGAAGTGGTTTCTGGCCGCCCACAACCCTCACTGGGGGCCGCATTGTCAGGGGGGAAGGCGAAGGAAGTTTCCGTTTTGAAAGACCACCGAGAACCATTGGATGCGAAAGGAAACTACAAGTACGACATTGAATTATCCGACGGGACCAAGTTGGCTCAAGAAGGAAGAACTGACCCCCCAGGCCCAGGGGAAACTGAAGGGTCACTGGTCGTGAAGGGCAGCTACTCTTATAACTCACCAGACGGAACACCTGTCCATGTTTCGTACACTGCTGACAAAGGTATGCTTTCAATTTACAACAAAATAAAATTTAACTCATTTCTGATATTTCGTGTTTCTTTAAAGACGGTTTCAGGCCAATAAGTGATTCGCATGCCACATAGATGTGAAGCTGCAGACATACTTATTTACATATTTACTTATTATTAATTTTGCACTACTTTGTATTACTTTTGAATTTTTCTACCAAGCGTTTCTTGTAATTTAATCATATTGCTTAATTAAAACGTTACACTTACACAACTCTCCATCTGAATGTAAATGCACATTAATTATTACCCTTTGTGAAATATAATGATCATGAGCTGGGAGAATATGCAGAGCTTAATGAAAAACTGTACTCGCGAAACTCTATAAAAAACTGTCTTAGCTTATTGTTTTAGTGATAATCGTGCATACTAAATATAAATCTGCAATGCATAAAACTGCACACATGAACTACATTTTAAACCAATACGAAATTGAAATTACCTGATTATGATAATCTTAAAAATAAAACTGGAGATCTGCTTGTATAGAAATTTCTAGGACGAATCATGGGAATAATTTTACCACAAAATTATCCTTGTTTTCTAGACTGACTCCAACAGCATTTTCTAAACCCTTATCATCTTTGCTATGGGCAAATACGTAAGTTTTAGCACCGTTGCATTTTGCTTGTAAGTGCGATATTTTTGAAATCCTTTGAGGTAATTTTATAGGTGAGATTTACAATTTTTTGTTTTCAGGATTATTATTCTAATCAAAGGACAAGAATTACCTTGGTATGAAGGAGAGGATTTTTCGTTGAATCAACTCCTTGAGGGAGACTACTTGCAAAGTAATTTGAAAGATGAGAAAAGATTCATACGGTCAAGTCAAAAAAAGGATGACTCCAACTCTGCGCATTCTAGTGATGACGATGACAACAGTTCCGACGACTTTAAAAAAAGTTCTGGATCGAATGACATTGAAACAACTATGATAATAGATGAAATTTGCAACAGCGATGTCCTAGCAAATAATTCCAACAAAGTTTCGATGACTGTAAGGGAAAAACTTTTTTGTCAGCTTCTAAAAAAGCTATCGAAATTGAATACTGGGTCGCAAGTGAAATCAAAATCCGGTGGGGATCAATACCTTCCGGAGGATTATAATAAGTTTGAGGCTCCAAAGGCAAAGTACAATCTCACACTTCGGAACAAGAAAGTGATCACGATTGAAAAACCTGTTTCTTGTGAAGTTTTTCTAAATGTGAGAGGAATTGTGGACTTCAATGAGGAGGATGAGGTTGGCAAACACAAAAACTATTTTATGTTTTTAATTACTTTCCTAAATTTTACTTAAATGTAGCTTGTGACTCTTGTGGGGAACGACTTTCCAAGTCATAGTGAGAGGTGGATTTGGCAAAAATTGTAATGCCCCTGCCGGGTTTCGACTACCGGACTTCCCGATTACATGTCAGGCGTGCTTACCATTACACTACGAAGGCATTGGCAATTTCTACCCACAATCCACCTTCTCTCTATCCCACTTCGTATTTATTCTCTCACAGTTGTCCCGAGAAATTTTTGGGTGGTCTCCACCCAGTACTAATGAACGGAGAGAGATATGATGTCACTCCTTCTCATGATGCGAACTGTGCGGCTTACACTGAGGATGAGATAGGCTTGACGTTTAAGGGGAGGAATATTTGGAGGGGGCTCTGTTGGCCTGAATAGCCACACTATTCTCGCGAAGTAACGATGCTGAGATAGCATGTGTTATTCTTGGGACGGGGGGGAAACGGGTGGGGAACCCCGTGTACTCGTTGGACAGCGAATACAGATCACTATAGGATACCATGATCGTTGCTCGTTGGACAGTGAAAGGGTTGAGATCGAACAGCTGGTCTACCACATGTGGGATTTTCGGAGGATTGCATACGCGTTGAGAGCAAAAATAAGAAGGAAGTGTGGTACGAGGAATCGAACCTCGTGTCTTTCTCATGCCGGGAGAACACCTTACCACTAGGCTAACCGCCCTGCTTCCTATCCTTGCTCTCTTTTGCAACCACCAAATTCCACTATTCTCTCCTACACTCTTGACATGGACGTAATACTGCTTTGGACCGATGGAAATATTTTAAACAAGTATCAATATGCAGACTTTGAAGACGAAGCAGTCGTTTTAAGTCCAACATTTTTGAAAAAGTTATGGACTCCAGATATTTATATCGAGGAAGTAATGTCACTTTCCCAACCAACCTTCATGGGTAATTCGATTACCGTTGTCCTCCATCCGAAGACAGGGTTTGTAGTATATCGTTCAAGGTAAATATTAAATCATTCAAATACTTTCCGATCTCTTTATATAAATATTGCACTTGTTGTTTGGTAGGGTTTTGGCCAAACTGAGCTGTGAACTAAATTTTAAGTATAGTAGGGGAAGCATAACTTCCATCAAAATTTGGCTCCCGCGTTCGTATCCCTACCATGCTAATAGTATGGGAAGGATACGAGCGCGGGATGATGGAGGTTATGCTTCCCCAGTATTATTACCCTGCCGATACGCAGACTTGCTCATTTACTTTAAAAAGCTGTAAATTAGTACATTTACATACTGATTTTTGGTTAAATATTTATGACTACGTATTCAGTGTGGATAAATTTATGATGCAATTTTTTATGTACGTAGTTTCTTACACAACAGAAAGACTAGCATTGAATTGGATTCTTCAAGGGGGGACAGGAGTTTATCTTCATCAGATCTCGGACCCTAATTTTGACTATCAGATACAATCTTTCACCTCAAATGATACATTTTTAGACATTGGACCTGCATCCGACCCAGGCAAGCTACATTTACAAAAAAATAAATGCTAAATTCAGGTGACGGCTAATTTCAAGTTCTTCTCGTCAGGTTCACTCTACTCAAATTTGCAATTTACTATATTGGCTCGAAGGAAAATGACCTATCAGTTGGTGCAAACTTATTTTGCCAGCGTCTTTTTTGTACTTGTAACTTGGCTCTGTTTCCTTATTTCACCGGATATGTTTGAAGTTCGGGTTGGCATTGCAATGAGTACTTTATTAACTCTAACGGCTATGTTTGCTTCAGTGAGGTACTTAATCCCTAATACATAATTTCAATCTTAAACAATTTGAACCCTAATATAAGTACACGTATAAATGGTTTGTTGTATATTCAAGAGACGAGACCCCCAAAGTGTCGTACGTTAAAGCAATAGATATATGGATGGTGTCAAGCATCATTTTCATTTTTACTGCACTAGGTGGGTTCACAATCACGGCATGGTAAGAAAAATATAAAAAAATATACGTGAACGTCTGACTAGATTTATAGATATTTGGCTTAATTACGTAAATGCGTATTCAAAATAAATATTTGATTATTACATTGAAGGATTAAGCGAGGTTTAGAGCGAATGCAAGCTCCCAAAGATGATGACAAGCTCAGTTTAGAGGTTAGAATTGTATTATATTCATGGTGCAACCGATTGTAAAAAATTATCATTTCATTTTATTTCAAAGATTTTGGACTACAAGAAACGACGACCTCTCACTGACATGCAAACCAAGAAGATTTTGCGAAAGTATCGCCGAGTCGCCATCGTCATTGAACAGTATGGCCTGTACATTCTCTCGTTGGCATATGTAATTTTCAACATAATCTACTGGACCTGGTTAATGAAGGAGTCCAATTATTTGCAGTGGAGCGTGAATTCCACGTTTAACAAAATAAATGAATAATTTCACAATGTGCAATTCAGCAACTGTGTAAATCGGATAAATCACATTCAGATTTGAGTATACACACATTATTTCCATTATTTGGAACAGAATGAGCCTAGAAAAATCACACTACTAAAATTCGTTGTATTAGTCGCATCAAACAGAGAGAGCTTGTTTGGGTGTCAGATGAAAAGCGGAAATGTAATTACATACAACGCTACTGTCTCTCGGTGACTGCAGCCGACACGATCTTCGCACACCGATGCCGTACGTGCATCATCTCAACACCAATCTCCCCAGAGTCGCATTTTCTCTCCTTGCATAAAAATTTGAGAGAAAGCGTTTTATTTACGCCCCGACAGATGATTATTTCCGGAGATGAGATCCAATTAAAATCCTAGCCGACCGACACAGAAAAAAGGATGATTCAGCTGCTCAATTCAATGATCACAACTGAAAGGCTTTTCCCTTATGAAACATAAACTATATGGCCACATCTTTATCATAATGTTCATTATCATCACCATTTCACCCCCTCACACACAACTCAAGTCTCCAGTATGACACATAACCTCCGTATCATTTTCTACCCGGCTGCGTTCTGCTCCATGTTTCTCTGTCTAATTTGTCCCCTGGTGAAATTACATTAGTCAATCTGCCATAAAATCCCCATCATCAGGATTATGTATTTACTGCGTTTACTGCAGTATTAAATGACTTTCACCACATATAATGCTTTGCGATTCAGTTTTTTTTTGCACTCACAAACAGTTTTGCTTATAGTTTGAAGTAAAACTAAGATTCCTAACATGTTATTTTGTAGTACGATAATATGACAATCTGATGAAAAAATTGACCAGTAAGATTAATGTTCCCGAATAAACACCATGATAAACAGACACGGGTCAAAGACTGGTCAACTTGTGTGGTATCAATGTTTGAATCATGAGACAGATGTCCAAAATTTGATTGTCGAATTAGAAAAAATTCCAACTTCTCCACGAAATCCTGTTTGAATATAAATATGGATCCTGTGCTTTAAGATAAGAAGCTTTCCTGACTCTACGTATGAAGCCCTCAGAAGGACGTATTTTTTCAATAACCCAATTCAGATTCCAGACCATATGATTTCATGTAATTTTATGTAATGTCATTCAATGTGTGTTCCGAAATGTCGTGGCGGACGTGGACTGTGTTCAATTTGGTAAACCGAGTGAGCAGAAGCGTGGTTGTTGGGTAGAATTGGATCACCAAATTCTTTAGACTTGCAGTTTGTTACGGTCCATTGAGGATTGAGACCCACTCGCTCCCTCCACTATATTATCCCCAATTGAATAAAATATAAAAAGTGGACGCAAAATAGCTCACATTTGCTTTCCATGCCATCCCCCAAAATGTACACGTATGGCTGGTTTGTGTGCCCCTAATACAAATCGGTGACCTTTCCTCCCTTCTGACCAGAACCAAAGTTCTTAACTTGAGACACAAGTAAGTTTCTCTGCTCTGAGGAGACCCGGGTAATGGCAATGGCAACGGGCACTTTGTCTCCAAATATTCCTACCCAAGTATTTCTGCCTGGCACCATCTACGTATGTACATTCTTTAACCTATAATACGCTGGCCATGCATGCAATTACTCAATCCGCAGCAGAGTTCATATTTAGATTCCCGAGTCTTTTTTATAAATTACAAATAGCCAAAAGATTACTGAAGGAATCTAGACGTTCATGTCTCAATATTCTGGCTGGATTAAGTAATTTTACTTGATTGAACGAAATGTTTTTAGTGGGAGGAGCAGTTTCATGTAATGTAAATATCTGTGCATCTGGTGCTTGGTAGATGAACGCTGAAACGCAGAATTTCTGGGCGTAGTGACATCATTTATTCAATGAATACAAGTGGAAAGAAGCTGTAATTTCTCTAGAGACGATCGTGGATAAAGTGCAGTGAAAAGGAAAGTCCGGACCAGAGGGGTCTTTTTGTGCATGAACAACTTCAACTTGAGAATGACAATATCTAACCAGACCACCACCACTGTGGTATACGTATTACATAATCTAGTCCTCGTGTTTAGAATGCATGCCACAAAAGTGTTTGCCCGTATCTATAAAAATCAGGGCTAAACCAAGAATGATCTTTTCGTTTTCTTTTCTTTCAGTAATTTAATACCCAGGAGAATTGGACGATGATGATGATTATGCCTTTTGTGTAATGCTTTTCGATTGATTGGAATTTTATTTTACGTGACGTGAATTTCAAATCTTCACACTGTGATCTAAATGGCACACACAAGTCTGAATAAGTTATGTTAAAAAATTTTACAGTCTGTAGAGATACACTTTCCAAGATTTTCACGAATCTCGTGTCCATCGAGACTATTATAACTTGACCTTTGTATGGATACACATTTCAAGAAGAGTGGGTCTGGCCGAGAGGACCTCCAACCATGGGAAAAGTGTATTATTGTTGACTCCAAGCCCGTGAATTGGTAGCGATTTGAAGATTTGTGAAGAAGAAGGAAGGATGAGGACAAATCTGCTCATCAGACGGATTTGAAATGAATTGGATAAAATTGAATGGGTAGTTGGACAGAAATTGAAGCCATGATGGCAGAGTAAGCAAGTAATGAGGGCTCTTTTGGACCAAAGAAAAGTAGTCTTTGAGTGCGGAGTTTTGGAGATTGGAGTGTATGCCCTGGTATCAAATACATATAACGACGAGGACGACGACGAGAGTGGATCTCTTCTTCTACTCCAACAACCAGCACTTCAAATATAATGTAATATCAACCACCAGCAGCACCTCAGACTACAAATATTCCACACTTTATATAAATCCATACGTATAACATCCATCTTCTCGACATATGAGATATTATGTATTGGCGGAGGGTGAATAAATGGGTATGTATTTTTTATCTCCTCCTGATATTCTCCCTACTGTGTCGTAGTAAATAATAAGTGCGTCATATAAAGTCGAGAGGGAAAAGATATTGCAGAGTGATCAATAACCGGGTCACATTTTTGGGAGCAAACTTTCTCCGCTTAATCTTGAAACCCTGTCACAGAGTGCCAAAGTTATAAGGATGAGACTCACAAGCCCACTCAATTTTTCCCTCATGACTCAACAATTACTCGGTCTCAGCTCAAATTGGTTGGTTATTATCATTTCCGTCAGTTTCCGACGAGTGAGTCATTTGCAAAAGAAAACATGAAAATATTGCAAATATTATTGATATCTTTGAAATACTAACAAAGAACATACAAATCCTTCGTACTCATTTTTTCCTAACCAACTGCAAACTAAATCTGTATGACACAGTTGTATGTAGAAAAAGACTGAGCCTGGTCGACACTCGGAAAGGAAGGATTGAGAAGATAGATAGTTAGTTACCAAGTTCGGATGTTCTGCGTGGCGATCATTCAGACGAGAGCGTTTCCTGCGTTTGGATGAGACCTGCTGAGTGTCAGGAGGATTCGAAGGCGCGGCGGATCTGCCGCTGTTCTCTGCTTCCGGGGGCTGTCCAGGAAAGGTCAACAGAGAACTTTGTGAAGTTCCGCCAGGTTTGGAAACCAGTCTGCGGAGCCAGTCGGAGAAAAATCCTGGAGGTGGGTTCCCCATCTCGCTCAAATAGGAGGGTGTGGCTGCCAAGAGTCGGGACAAGAAGTCGGCGTGGTGCTTTAATTCGGGACCACCGAGACCGGCAGCAGCAGCGGCTGCCTGACTGTGAAGGCTGGGAGCAGCTGCGTTTCCACCAGGTCCTCCCCCCATCGGAGGACCCACTTGGGCTGGAATCCCAGAATACCCCCTCTCGGGCGATGCTCCAGAAGAACCGTTCATCCCCCTCATCGTGTGGCCTTGATTGTAGTAATTCTACTTCAAAGTTCCGTGTCTCAGTGGTTCTATTGGGATTTACTCTTTAGCATTCGGTTGTTGCAGTTGATGTTGTGTTTGTGTATGTGTACACGCCCACTCACTTCCGTTGCTGCTCGTCACCAGTTCCTGGAAACTAAAAAAGGAAAACGAATCATCAAACTGTCAGAGTCATCTTTCTTCACTCTGACTGAGCAAAATCAAGAAATGTCTCGATCCACAATCTCAATAATTTTTATTCATATCTTGCCAAAATATTTTTGCGCCCTGGCTGCATATGTATATTGCGCAGACAATTTACGCAATACATGTACATACATAAGAACGTATCTTGCGTATAAAACGAGATGGCTTATTTATGGCTTCAAATATGAAACGTGGTGAATAGTGTGTTCTGGTCCATCCTTCTTTAAGTCTCAATTTTAAGTTAATTGCAAAATGAGCCCTCAGTACTGTTACAAGTAGTATCGAATTCACCAAATGTGTACGATGCGACTACGAGTAAAAATCAACTAAGGATAAGAACAAGTCAGGACCAGGACTGTCTCGATCAACGTCGCTGAATAAAATTCATCGTTTAACATTTCCTTCTCTATACTTTTTGTCGTCGTATATCCTTTATTGCAGAAAGAGGGTTGGATACATGCATATACATAGTTCGTCATATTGCTAGAAATCAGACGCGGGTGTGGGAACGGAGAGAATTGAAAATAGGATTTGTATGATTGGGTTGGGTGACAATGACAACAGAGCTGTCAGACACAATAATGTCTGCTGGGGTAATGCTATCCTTCTAAGGAGGCAGTGCCGGATAAGTAAAGTATGGTTGATGGGGTGATGGGATGGGTAAAAAAGGAGCCCAGCCAGAATTTTCCGTTATTATGATGACAGCTCGAGCTCAGTGTCTTCACGAGTGAACTCCTTTCTACTTCTCGTCCTAAACTTCATTCCACCGAGAATTGAGTGGCTCCGAGGACGAGGAGGAAGTCGAAGGACAAATCCGTAGAATTCCTCCCAACATTTCAATCCCAAATTGAAGCAGTCAAGCTATGACTTAAATTCAAAGTAAGAAGCCATGAGTTTTCCAGCTTGCTCCTCATTCTTCATAACAGTTTATACAAATTAATATTGCTCAATGCTCACATTTTTGTTAATGTCAACCGCACAGACTTTGTGATTGTCAAATTAGAGTCTATACACCAAAGAATTAAGATGAGGAACATATCTTGTACTTTTTATTTTTGATGATTTCAAAGTATCTAAACAGCATTTCCACTAGCAAAGGTATTCTACATGCATATGAAGTAATGCATAATGCAGAGTCTTTGCCCTCCTCGTACTTTCCCCAAAAAGTGAGTAGAACTCCACAAGCTAGCTTCACGATTTACATGAATACCAATTGTTGTCCGCGATAGCCCGTTGCAAAAGGATACATTTTATTGTGTGTGATGAAATGGTGGTAGAAAGCTGCACACCACTTTTACTTTCTGGTGTGTGCATGTGTACGCAGGCAGGAGTGAGTACAGTTCAATTCATCTTAACTCCCGTTATGTCCTTGATTCTTTTTTTCATATGAATGACTCCCCACCAACCACCCCACCAGCTCTGATTTCTGATGGGATGTGGATCCGTGGCTAGACGTGTATAACATGACACCCGCTGTGCTCATCCAATTTGATGCTGCAATATGAAAAGTGAGGGAGAAAAGAGAGAAAAGAGAGGCAGGCGTACATGTAGTCGAATATTGCATTTGTTACCCCTTCCCTCCCTCTCTCTCCTCTCCAGAGTCGTCGATACCATCAATTCATGTCTTTCATTTTGCAAGCAGCAGAACATGTATTTTACATTTTTTATCCATTGATGGCTTTTAAATGGAGCCTTCACTTTGGTAAAAAGAGATCAAATCGATAACCACCAACCCACCGAGTAGGGGGTGGTGGGAGTCTGCAGTACTTTTATCTCTCCTAAACTCACTCTGAGGCATTGTAATAATGTACACATGTAATAATGCATGTACTACACACACTGTCACTATTGTGAAATGCAGACTATTCATTACAACAGAAAATAGGCGTATGTAATCAATAAACAACGTACATCATTATTATTACACATTAAATATACACATATCCCAGAATCAATATAATAACGAAATTCGCATGCATGTAAAAAAGTACATACATGAGTTAGCATTGATATTGATTGTTCGCCTTTATTTTTATTACGTATTATCAAAAAATGAAATCTTTCCATTTCATAGGAAGGATATTGAACAAGAAATTCATTTCCGCAGAGTAATTAGGTTTTTTTAGAATGGCTCCTCTTTCCACAGAAATCGGACCTGTGTAAAAAAATGTCTTGACTTGCTTGGTCGTGAGATGCGAGTAGAATAATAATCTTGAGCATGAGTCAGAGCAAGGATGGTCACAGACAGTTTTCCCATTTGAGAACGAGGAGAGGAGAATCCAAAAATTATACGTCTCAACGTATAAAACCATTCAAAGTGATAGTTTGAGTGATATAGCATCACGGGATATTTAGCGGATATATCAGGGAGAAAATACCCTTAGAGCCAGGCTTTAACATAATTTCGGCGGTGGGAGGTAGGATTTTAATCGTGAGAAAAAAGAATTGGTCACAGCTGGTTTTTGTGGACTAACTAAAATTTATATGATCACGCTTCCTCCACTTTGAGTCACTCGATATAAATTTCCTGAAATGTGTGCTTTCCCGGATGACTTTCTCTTTTCCAGCAGCCGTGTATCCCTCCGTTTCCACACCCAGCCGGGTAATGAATTTTGACACTTGAAGTTTGCTCCAACCACTAACTTCACTCTTATCAAAGTGTTGTAACCAATATCACGCCAGACCAAGACTTTAATTGACCAAGTACAGAATCGCATGGCGAGTCATGTTCAAGACCAGAAAATAAATTGTACCATTCGCTTTGACGAAATATTCTCCAAGGGAAAATAAACGTCTCGTAAAATAGTAAAGCATTATTTTCAAGTAACCCAGAATTATTGCTGCCACAAGATTTCCCTTTTTACTTTGTCTTACGTTTTAATTCAAATTCCTTCCGTTGACTTAAGACGGATGAAAAATCATAACCACATAAATTTTTATTCTTCAGACAGATAAAACGTTTTAAATATGTTAATGTCTCCCCCACCCTTTTGTCTAATGTTCCTGCAAGATCAGTCTTTCTAAAACATCTGCGTCTTATCTGAGTTTTATGATTTATACGATTCTGGAAATATTAGAATAATAACTATTCATACAATTATGCAAATTTAGTAAGGATTTAGGTTTCTTTCAAAAATACTCTTTTGACTTTTTGAAGTAAAAGGTTTAATTAAAAATAGTTTTTTTTCCTTACGTTATGCAGTATTTGCATCCATCATACATTTATTTCCCATGAATATGCATGCACATAATCTTTGTCAAATAGAAAAGTTATTTGATGTGGATGATAAATGACAAAAGACGATGGGCTGAATGAAGTAGATTTTAAAAAGTATCTAGGGTTTAGCTTTAATTCAATTCTGGTAATCTTAACGCTCCAAGAAAATGCACTATTCATGTGTACAGAAAAGACTGCAGGAAATTATCAAGCTTAATTTTATGCTTTATTGTTTGCTACAGTTAAAGTCAGGCCCAATCATGTAATAGTTAATAGGACGATAAACAAAAATCTAGAATTTGGTAATTGACGAGCATAAATTCGTCTCAGATCACAACTCTCTTGAGGAGCATGTACTAATAAATATACACAACTTTCCTGGAAATCTGGTAACAAAAGTCATTGGAGCGCGAGTTGTAAATTTCAATTAAAAAAATTTCCACGACACTCCAAGAGGGCTGCTTAATGAACCAACTTTTATTATCTCATTCCAATGAACGCAGACAAAGACAAGGGGCAGCCGAATTACTTTCACTCAGCAGCAGACGACAACGACAATGGAGTTGCTCTGCAGGAGGATCTCTCTCCCATAATTCAACCCAGGGACCAATTTTTTATCCCTCTCTTCCTCGTCGAGTATAAAAATACCCACGTTGTAAACCTACTAATCCGCTTCCGCAGGAGGAAGCAAAAGAGGTGCTTCATGGCTTTCGTATCAAATTTTCCCAATTTATACGTCGCTATAGGACAAAGCAAAGTTCTCAAAGACGACCACAATCTATTTTCTCTCTCTCCTTCTCGACGGAGCTATTTTGTACACGTCCTCACTCAACGCAACATTAAAAAGAACTTGAGACTTATTAACCAACTCGAGTGAGTAAAGTAAAGTTGAGAATGTCAAAAGTTCTTTATGAGCAACTTTCACTTAAAATCTACACAAGACGAAGAGGGAGAAGGAGGATTAGGCAGCCCGTTGCACACGGCATCCTTACCACCCACCTAATCATCATCATCCATCAGATAACAAGCAACACGACAATCGTCAACGAGCACTACCACCGACACTCTCGCTCCCCACTCATCTCATGCAGTTTAATAACGAGGGAGAATTTTTCGGGAAAAGCATCACATCCAATCTTTGAAGTAAGTAGATGGCTAAAAAAAGAGTTGTATCAATTTGAGCACGGTATACATACGATGAAAGTTTAAAAAAGTAGACGCTTTACTTATGCAAATAGTTTTGCATCTTACGGTGATTAATAGACAAATGCTCCTTTTTATTAAATTATTCCAAGTACAAGGGGTACTCAAAATGCGTATGAAAAAGAAGTAGACGCAAATTATTGAGAGTATGTGCATGAACCGTAGTTATGCCAGATCTTTGTGACAAGTTCACCATGCACACTTTGCTTTTACGCAACAGTGGCTCACGGGTCTAACCTGATTCATTGTTACGCTACGATAGCCATGTTTGCCACTCATTTCTTTATCAATGACACCGGTGTTCGCAATCACACACACATTTACAGTTAAGCTTGGCTTATGCAGGCAGGGAGGTTTGGTTGGTGGGAGTTGGATGACGTGATGATGATAAGAATATTACTGAATAATAACTAACGTGCCAAGTGAAGCATTTTCATTTATCCCAAAGTCTCGATCACTGAATATTGCGTTATTTACCAACCTAACGGGTTGCCTAAATTTGTGTTATGAGAGGACACATCTGGCAAATTGGGATAAGGATTTGTATTCAAATGAATGAATGGTTGGGTGAATTCTCACCCCTTGATTTCCTTAATTGGGCCAAGTAGGCTCGGACCAATCAGGTTAATGTTGAACTAGGATTAACAGGAAGGGAGGCTTGATGATGGTCGTCGGCGTCGGACGAAACTGGTGTGAACATCACACCAGTTCGTTCGTTCAACCCTTTATTAATAAATCTAGAGTGTGCACGTCTAGTGCCCAATAAATGAAAATCACTTTGTTTTTCAGCAAAATAATAATGGTTTTGTAGCAAATAATGACAAAGCAAACAGGGAGCAGCAGATAATATTGAAACACCAAGTGACATTTTAATGTTTTTGAATACAATGCAAACTATACGTAGATATTTAGCGATGACTAGAATTTCAAATCCACATAAAAATAAAATGTCACAATCCCATGCTTTCCCGACGAGTGTCGAGAGTTTCATGTTCTCCCACTGTATTACATCCCCGAAAAAATTAGATGGGAGCCTTTGGCACCACCATTGTCTTTCTAGCACGAGTGACCTTTGCCTCCCCGAGAAAAGTTCTACAACCTTTCTTCATTAATGCCACATTAACATCGACTGAATGGAGGCCTTCATTATCAACCCCAAGTCCTCTCTGCAACCTTCTTTTGCTCCCATTGTGCAGGATGCATTGTAATATCCCCCTGCAAATCAATGAGCTTGACTGGTTGGCTGATGTTGCTTATAAATAACAAACAAGCTCACACGACAGCCATCACTACGGATGTACAACTGCTGCATACTTAGTTATACTCGCACAGCAACAACGCTTGCTGATCTTCTCGTGAATCATAATCCATTATTATGGGAGGCAACAGGGCCTATTTTGGCTGGAGTGAGTGAACTCATTATTAAATCCACTGCTTAGCAATTACGTTGTCACTAGTGCACTTTCTCGCTTTCACCCAAGCAAACCGAGGACGATACTGCTCTGTTCGCCCCTTAACCGACCATTCACTATGAAGGTATATCATTATTAATTTTATGGACAGACAAACACAGGGCCAAACAATAAAACTACAACAACAACAAAAGTAGCATTTCCCATTCATATTGCTTTCAACCCGAGTAAAACCTGGGCATAGTTATTTGGTATCAAAAGAGAAAGAAACCCAAAGCAGCATACAATTTCATTGTACAAAATGCGAGAACAGAGGAACGGGTGTGTTCAAGTATAAAGCAAAGGACAAAACTTTGTCCATTGTGGAGATGATGATAAGTAAAGAAATCATGCATAAGGGTTGTTGGTCGGGTATTACGTCACGCAGCGAGGAGAGGAGGGAGAGGAGGAAACAAATAATACTGCAAAGCAGTCAGTCAACTATTCATCCATTGAATGTGATACACACAAGTCCTCATCCGATTTCGAGCTCAGCCTAACCTAAACCTAATAATATGTAAATTTGGCTCATTACATGACACTGTTAAAACCTCGTCCATCTCTCTGGGGTTCCCTTCATCCGAATCTCTCACACCAGGCAACCTAAACCATCCACGTCTACGGCTGTTGCAATATTCTGTATCATCAAGGAGGGTGAACTCTCATGCGATTTCTGATAGTTGCGCGATACTTGTGATGTGATGACATCATTCACGGGCTTGGAATGAAATTATGAGCTGCTTGCTCGTTACACAGTTTGGCTGTGGGTCATGCTCATGGCGTGTGGTCCGACCAAATGAGTTGGTATGAGAAAGGAGGAACTAATTGAATTAGAAAATGGAAGCAATAAATCTGAATTTGGAGAAAGGCAGGACGCTTGACGGATTTGGAGGCAGAAGTGAAATTTACTTAATTGCAATTTACGTCCTTTCATTATGCAACGAGAGAAGGGAGTAAAAGAGAAAGCGCAATAATAGTTTATCAAGTACTTATTTATGTATACAATAATTTCGCCGTCGTCAAAGTACGACATATAAAAATTGCATGAACTAATAAAACTCGTCGGAACAGCAAATTGGCCGACGGAATGGAATAAAAATAGAGTAGTTGTGCAAGTGGTGGGAATAAACGGGTTGTTGGTTGTATCAACAGAACAATTCGAGTGTGAGGAATCGCGGAGGCATATCGAAATGACGACGATGATGGTCCGGTCCACTGCGATCTGGCTGTTTGAATTATTATTGGGCAAACGAGCCATAAACTTGTTTGGGTGGTGAGACAGAGATATGGAAAAGTGAATTGGAAAATTCGATGAAGTGTTGCACAGTCCTTTTAGGCCGCAAATAAGAGGAGGATAAATAAATATATGTGGGGAAGCATGATGCCATGAACAGTGGAAGATTGGTCGGTTGGCTGAGAGAACAATTGGAAATTCACCGAAAACTGCGTGTTTAGTTCAGTGGACCATGTTGAGGGAGTGTTTGATGCGATTATACTCCACACGGTCGGCTGAATCCTCTCCAACTAAACTCAATTGAACTATCCAAACTAACTTATACTTTATTATGGGCCAATTGAACGGAGTCGGGCTTTGTGGCAGTGGTAAGGTAGTCCAAGCGCTAGGATTATCTAGGTTGCTGGACATTGCAGTGTGACCAACAACTCAACTTTCCTTACTTGACGAGTATAATCTTTGATATCAAAGTGGAACAGCTACTTTCCATTCAAATGCTCTCACAGAGAGCCATCAAGATATTTCAACGGCGAATTACATCAGGGATCAGAGAACTAAAATAAAATCAAACTTGTAAATTGATGAACTGTGATTTTTCTTGTACCAATCTGGTTATGCGGTATAACGAGTGCGCTAGTGGAAAACAAATTGCAATCCAAAAGCAAATCTGGACACCCAGTAGCGAATCAATGTAATGAAATGAGCTGAATATTACTTCACACCACACACTCGTTTCATCTCCACTTGAGCATTTGTGATTTTATTTACTTTCTCCCTTATGCTGTAGTAATGGGAAACTGCCCGCATGGGTTTACTCGTTTCCAAATAAGTAAGCGCGATGGTGCAGAGTGTGCGGAGATGAAAAAATTTGGTTCCACTTTCTTTCATTGGATTTTCCAAATTAATTTTTTTTCTTACGGGTCAGCTTGTATAGACGACGCATCTATGAATGCATGGGCACCTCTTCACGGTACAATATGTCAGAATTACCCGTTTAGCCTACTGGGAGAACGCAGAGAAATGAAGATCACGTAATTTTGTTGACGGTCTTCTTTATCTCTCTTCCCTTTAATACTTCCGTGACAGCTTTTTCAGGTCTTTGGTGTGAGCGGAATAGAAATCGTTGCTAGCTTGTGATGGGCTGTTCGTTGTTTCTACATCACCACCAAAACCACCGCGGACGGTTAATATGATGCTGCCAACCAAGGTTAAGCCAGTTTCTCTCTCTCTCTCCGTGTATCTCGATCTACTTTCTCCAGCTCAACACTCCATTCCTTCCGTACGGTTTCAGATAAGAGCCATCTGAAAGAGCAGTCTGAACTTGGTATGCTCACAGAGTCGGCCGTCTACCTTTCAGAGTTTTGGTTGGGAAAGCAGCCTGTATCAGGTTCTAGGGTGCAGAGGTTCTAATAAGTAGTTTGTTGGGGACTGCATGTTATATATAAACATGGCATCACCAAACCACCGAGAGTGAGCCGCAAAGCCGATAATCTTCCAGTGATGAAGTAGTCTAGTCAGGAGGGCCTTACGCTGCGTGTGCAATACAGGACAAAATCCTGGATTAAGTATTGCGTGTGTGTCATGGCGAGTCTCATCTGTCGTAATTCTTGATTTATCATACCGCATATTACAGTCAGTCGGGACTATCTGGTCCCCGTGATGTATGTGAGGTTAATTAAATTGGTTCTAAGATAGGACGAAAATGGTACGTACATACTGACACGTAAATAATATATTGGCATCACTGAACAACCTGTATCTTTGTTGACAAGTGTCTCTGCACATGCAATTACTAGTCCCTGAATTATTTTTTTCTAGATAAATAAAACAGGATTGTTAAATAACATTTTGAACACAAAGTGATTTTTAATACGTGGTTAGAAGGTTGGTTTTCAATATTTAGCGGATCACGTTATTGTAAATAAATTAGCGTCGCTGTTGAATTTGATACATTTACAGAGTAGAATAAAGACCCGGAAGCGAGTTGGTGGGAAAGTGTCATGTCTTCATTTCCATCACTCGGAGAGAAAGAGAAAGAGAGTCATCATGTCTCGCAAACAATATTCCACGCTCCTTTTCCTCACATATTGTTTCCAGGAGGGGAGAGAAAGCGGAGAAAGCGGTGGTGGTGGTGAGGGAGAGAGAGATGAGGAGGGAGTTGGGAATTTGACCCGGGTGACCTGCCCAGAGTCGTCGATACGGGTAGCGAGAGAGAGAGAGAGCAGGAAGGCGTATGGCACGGGCCAAAGTACAACAAACTATGTAAGAAGTGCGGGGAAAGAAGAAGGAGAGAGCAAGACGAAGAAAAACAAAAGGGTAATCTCTCCTTACTTAAGTAGGAAAGAAGTGGAATGGAGAGGACAAAAGGAGACCATCAGCACAATTGGGCGGATCCGACTACTCGCTCCAATATTAGTATTCGCCAAACCCAACTTGCATCCATACGGAATGGAGCTTCCACACGTTGCTCCTATCTCTTCCCATCCGACCAATATTGTAATGAATACATGTGTAGTTAGCATAGTGAGTGGCGTTATTCACGAAATATTGAAAATATGCGTATGTATTCATGTGGCATTACTTTACATATGAGAACGCCGCCTGTGTGCATGTATGTACGTTCGTATACATAAATATCTCGAGTTATCTGTCGCCGTCAAGATGATATGCCATCACCCTCTAACCCGGAAATCATTCTTTTCCATCTCGAGAAACCAAGTTGCAGTTTAAACACGTTCTGTGTGCTTCTTTCGTACACAAAAGTCAAAGTTTTGCCCCTATCTTCCAACTTTGTCTCATGTTGTGAGTAGCCGAGCATTATTTCCTCTGCTCGCCATTCCTCCTCCGCGAAACATTGTTGACCAAAATATCTTCTTTGGAACGATTCGTCCATCCGCCTTTCCTCGCATCTTCAAAATCTCTTTCTAAACAAAAGCAGCTCGTTCCTTACTTTCGTAACTATTGTCATTGTGTAAGCAACACAACGAGGAACACACAATGGCATCCCTCATCCTCTGCTCAATGGAAGGAAGGTCAAAAGAGAAAACAAGTCAAGTCTGCTGGAAGCTTAATTGGATACTCGCTACAACAGACTATTTTTTTATATGACTACATATTTACTTGTTGTTTTTGTGCATCGCGTTCTTTTGATTTTTGTGAAATTTAGGTTAGACAGCAAGTTCAATGCAGACTTGGATGAATTCTTTCGTATTTTCCTCTTATCCAATATTAAGCAGATCCCATCATGTCTAACATGCACTCTTTTTAGCTCATACCCATCTATTTAGCTATTTTAACTTGGGAATGCAAAAAGTCTGGTTGAAATTGGATTCAGACAAATAGTATTTCATGATGATGCGCCTCCCACCAACTCGCTAGTAAAATTGTATCACTACTTTGCAACCAGGCAGTCGTGTAAATGCATGAAACTATGTGGCTCAAAGTACGTACATACATACACGGACCATAAATCTTTATGCAATGAGTGGTATGCAAGTAAGTCAGCAAGAGGGAGGGTGAGGCTTAGTCAGTGCACACACAACAACGGGACTGAGCTCGAGGACAAGAAGAACCAAGTCCTTTGTTCTCTCTCCAAGAATCAGCTCCTTCTTCTTCATCTTCATCTAACTCAACGAACCAAGACGAAAACCAATTCTAAAGTGAAAGCAAGCCAGCCAGGCAACAACACAACAACTTTTCTCTTTCCAAGACTCCATTACCTTAAAAACTCACTTGGTGGAATTCAGTTCTCCACTTCAACCAGAAATTGATCAGTTGCTCCAAAATAGAAAATCACAATCATAATAACTGAAAATACTCCTTCCAAAATGTGCGAGTGCAAAGAACTATCGTTGGACTTTCCTATTACGACTTTCTTCAGTGCCGTATTTATAATTAAGATTGTGACTGCTTTCGATTTATATTTAGAAATCTCCTTGTTGGCTAATATGTTAATAAAAATTCCAAATAAATGTACATACTTTTGAGTTTGAACAAACTAATCAAGTATGAAAACACGTTCAGAGACCTTGGCTTGGCCCAGCTTTCACCACACAATTTATCCAAAATTTACGTTTGGAAGAAGACCAAGGAAAAGAAAAAGTTATGCAAGTTAGGCATAAGAAAACACAGAAGAAGATGACACAACTGTGCAGGGGATAGTACACCCAGAACTAATGTATCATATACAACATGCATACAAATATATACGTGCATACGATGGAAAAGCAGCAACTCAACTCTTACTTCACATACTTATGTATGTCTTACGTCCCACTTTTTGTCCTCACAAAACGAAACCACAGAAGGGCTGTAAACTTTTACTGATCTTTGTCGAGAAGAAAGCCATATTCGTTCCAGAATCCCTGAAAGAATTCCCTTTATGTGGAGAAGCAGCATTTTATAGAATAGAGCAAACTTTTCCCACTCTCTCCATAATATTTTTCCTTTTTCATTTCCTCTCAACTTTAACTTCCTCGTCTTCACTTCTTCATTCTTTGGTTTACAGCCAGTTTGAGCTTAGTTTGCTTTACATGCATACGCACATACCAACCAACCAACTACCAGCTGCATACTACTGACACGACATTCAGCGATTGCTGCTGCTGTGCTGTGACAAGGCCCATGTTTTATTTGCATTCATGGCATAGTTCAGCCAGAATTAATAATGGCTCTCTTCCTCCATCCTCCTCCTCCAGAATACATAATGTGTACTTAGAAAAGTTGATACGTGTCTTTTTTACAGCAACCAGCTCGCACCACCAGCCACCCAAACAGCCGACCCAGCAGTGAAAGTATAAGCAATCCCCTTCGCATATGCATCTACAACCATATACTCACAACCTTCATTACACCATCACCACCGACACTATGTACAACGCTGCTCTGCGGGGTTTAATTTCAAGACGAAAG
Organism: Folsomia candida; assembly: GCF_002217175.1. Lineage (NCBI taxonomy): Eukaryota > Metazoa > Arthropoda > Collembola > Entomobryomorpha > Isotomidae > Folsomia > Folsomia candida. The sequence goes on along the minus strand of NW_019091193.1, from coordinate 18,451,078 downwards.
CGAAGATGAAGTGCTCCACTAAAGAAAGTAAGTGGCTGTCAGCGATTATTAAAGTAACGACTGCTTTCACCAAAGCACAAACAAGGAGGGAATAAATTGACTGAAAAATACATCAGCTCCATTTCATTATCATTTCCTTCCCCTTCTTCCCTGCGAACAGTAATCAGGTTATCTACCAAAAAACTATCTGTACAACTAATTCAACTTTCCAGTCAAGCGAAAAAAAAATGATCCAAGTACTTATTAACAAGTAGAGATTAATATCGTTGAACTCTATTTGCTATGATATGTAGCACAGTAAAATAAAATGTGTGTAGCTTATTGCCAATTCCTAATTGTTGCAGAACGGTAAGATGTAATATGTAGTCAATTTATTCACGCCAAAGTTCAAGGAAATAATTGTGACATCAAAAATGCAACTATCCTGCAAGCCTTACAATTTGAACATTCGTACATGCATACTTTCTCCAAAGACGACATAAAAAGTGTGTCCAAGTGTTGTCCACGAAGAGACAGTGTTGTTCTTTGACCAGGCCATTTGGCTCGATCTGGTTTGCACCATGTTTCGTGGTGGAGTCGGGAGAGAAAGTTGTTGAGCAGCAGCAGAGTGGAGTCGTCAGACAAAAGAAAGCCACGACCGTCGGTGACACTGTGGAAGACAGATTGCCTTTTTTGTCCTCCGCCTGCCTGCATGTCGACTCCTTCCACGATCACTTTACTCTCTCCCTCTCCGCCTTGATCACTTGATCACTGCTTTGTTAGCCAAATTGAATTCGGGAACCAGAACGCAAAACCACCCAGCAAACCAACAACCTTGCCAAACCCTTACACAATATGGCAATCGTTTTTGGGTTTTTTTTTTTCGAGGGGGCAAACGCTCTCGCTGCTTGCAACATTTTGCATACAATAAATAAATATTGCTTAATAGCTTTGTAATTGCTTGTTATGTTCAAACTTGGTTAATTTGTAATTTGAGCAACATAATAAGTAAAACAAGGCGAAGATGATAATCCAATTCTCGTCACAAGATCAGAAATACGTCAAGTCTGTTACGGGCGTATTCTCACGCACGTTATGCAGGATCACCAAATTCCAATTGAATCAATTCATGTATCCGTTAGAACTAGAAGCACGTAATGTTGGCAAGAATTAAATTTGCATTGATTTATTTTTACCCTCACTTTCCTAAATCCCTCGGCGTTGGTTTGCTGCCTAAAATGGGTTGTATAATTTTCCTATATTTCCTATATTTTACATGCTTAATTAATTGGCTGAATTAAAATTTGGTCGATTAGTTTGGCTTTATTTTCTAAGCTCACTTTTATTTCCTCAACGAATAGTCCTCAGTACTCTAGTATATTGAGCTAATACATATACTTACAAGAGATAAGTATAGACAGGGTATGGGCATGGAATTTAGGCCTAACAAGCTATATAAATCAGCTCTATAAATCAGCTCTATAAAATTATACATAAGTGTATATTTATATGATAGCCTATTGATACATCTGATGCATGATTTATGACTAGTTAGTCGACGAAAGTTAAATGGTATTTGTAGCCCTAAAACAAATTAGTTCAATATTGATGCCATCCAAATTTTGACATGATCTGATCTTGACGTTAATTTGCGTGTCAACCCCTTTGGAAATTACGCTTTTCCATTCGATATGATAGACGTGTGTCCATGTTGCATTTTATTAAGCTAATTTACCAGTTTGTGTAATTTTAGCTGCAATAAAATCCAACTTTGACAGGGAAAGTTGCAAGTTTACTACAGTTGACGCAATCGATTACATGTATATATACGAAATTGGATTACGCAGTGTGGTGAAAGTCGTCAGCCATCAGTCGATCAGCTCCTAAATATATAGAACCATAGTTTTACATGTTGCAACAAACACGAGTTGGGGAGGAACCACGAGCTGTTTTCTATACATAATCCAAGTACCTAATATTCTTGCCGACAGGGAAAACACATTGGAAAGCAAAGAAGACGAGTAAAATAGCTTGGAACAAATAAAATGAACACGGAATGGCACAAAAGTAATCACATTTGGTGTCTATGCGCATATGGCAGTGGTGCATTCTTCATAAAATAACAATTGGTTGCTCCGTGCTCATGTGGTATCAAATAAAAATATCTGTGGTTATGCAGTAGTGCTCCCCTGAATGATTTATGACCACTTTCTTCACTACATACTTTTTAGGTTTGAAGGAAGGGTTACATGTACACGTATTTATTTGACACGATTAAATGAGCGTCGAATTGCCCGAGAAAACATTGATCAAACTGCAAGTAGAAATATAAGCAAATAGGTTTTCTTCATGCATAACACTTGTATCGTGAACTAATGTCAATTTGTACAATATTAAATGCTCTTTTTAGAGAAAAATGTGAAACGATTTAAGAAAATCGCACACACGATGCCCTCATCATTCCTACTTAATTTATACCATGAAACATTTTTGAATTTGTTTAATTTTTCATATTTACGAAATTAATTGCATGCATGTATATGGGTACAACTTATGTATGCACGATGAGCAACCTGATTGTGGTGAGTTTGGTGTTCTCAAAAAATCGATTAATAAGCGCTCTCTCGTCTTCATCCCTTCTCACTCTTGAAAGTGTGACACGAAAGGAAGGATAGGAGAATTACACGGCTTGGTTGCATAAAACAACCTCAGACAAAGGAGCCCACAATGGGCTCGTAGGCTGAGACTCTTTGCACGTGTGGGCACATCGGCGTCGTCGGGAGTGGAGGTTCGTTCGTGGTGGCAGTGAAGCCCATGTGGTCTGGAGGGGCTCCCTGTCTTTCACAAGCATTAATTACAGCCTGACATATGTTCGAGGACCCAGATTGTCCTTCAGACTTTCTCCCACTGACAATGCCTGGAAGTGGAAGGAGAAGGAAGGAGTGGCTGGCTGCCTATGACTGCCTGTCTCCCCGCTACTAATTCTAATTTCTGAAACAAAGACAAACAGAATGGGGACGCGAGTTAAGTTGGAAGACAAAGGCATTAAGGATAATAGATGGATTATGAGTTCAAATTCTAATTCCATCTCCAAGATGGGGCCGCCGCAAAGCTCCGCCACACACGTCTTCCTCCCCTCAATCCCATTGTTACCCATCCGCACACGGTGCGCAAATATGTGTCCACGTTCATACTCTTAATTATATTATTAGGAATTGCTTAAGCCAAAAACTTTTGTTGTCACGAAAAATTTAAATAAGAAACCTAAGTACTTATTTAAAATTTACAACGTAAATCTATGTACAATTTTATAGGGTCACAAAATTGCCAGAAAATTGAAACCACAAACGAAAACTGTGTTGGTGATTCTCAATTTTATTTAGTTGTGACATGCCAAGGATTAAAATACTAAGGCACCAATCTAAATAAATCTATTTGCTCCCAACCATACATTAGTTTGATTCACAATTTATTATTCTCTTCTCTTGATCTCCGTCAATCTCATTGAGATTGGGATGGTAGCAATTATGTGTTAAAAATAATCATGATATGATCTGCCAATGATGTATGTCAATTATGTGCATAGCATCAAATATTAGACCACCAACTATTATGGGTGGATTTGCATCAGTTTATTAACCTGCTAGGTTATGCATGCATTATGAATGCATTAATTGTACTTGCTTATATACGACATGACTTGATCTTAAATAAAGTAGTCGCTAAATGTACTCGTTGAGCAGATGAGCTAAACCCTTATTTTGAACACGTTATCAGCACGGCTCTAGTTACTGCTCAACTTAATCTGAAAAGATTAAAATGTGAAAAGTTCTACTATATAAAAAAGTGAAACTGAGACCAAGATCTGAAAAAGACTTGTGACTAATTCAACATTGTTAAGTTGTTCTAATAGTAAGTCAGAAAATGACTTCGACTACAAAAATTTCCATGAGGAGATTTGATACTTCATCCATCTCCAAGTTAAACGGAGAAAATTACACGGTTTGGAGGATAAGGTTAGTGTGTTTCTTTAAAACTCATCAATTAATGGAAATTGTTGACGGGACACAAATACGCCCAGCCGCATCAGGACCTGACCAAGAAAATTGGGACGAAGGCAACAACGAAGCCTTAACGGTCATGTTATTTACTATGACAGATGAACAAGTAGAAGGGGTATTTGGTTGCAAAACTGCACCAGAAATGTGGGATAAATTGAGTTCCATATATCAAAGCACAAGCGGAGAAAATAAACAAGCCTTGTGGCAAAAGTTTTACTTGATTATGGCTGATGAAAAATCGCCAGTTAAAACCATGATTCAGATACAGAATATTGCTTCACAGCTCAGAAGCTTAGGAATAGTAATTGATGACGTAGCTGAAGTGGCCAGAGTAATCTCAAGCTTAGCGGGAGATAAATATAGACAATTCAGGGAAGCCTGGAGATCGGTGGACATAAGTAAACAAAGTACTGGTCTACTTTTATCACGACTAAAAACTTTGGAGCTTGAAGACGAAGAGTCAGATAAAAGCAAAGCTAATCAGTCGTATTTTGAAGATGAAAGTGAGAGAGCTTTTAGTGTCAAGAAACCGTTCAGTAATTGTGCAATTGGATCTACCCAAAATGTTTGGATTAATGACTCTGGTGCTGATCGACATTACTGTGGTCGACTAGATTGGTTTTATGAGTATGAAAAATATTCGCAACCAATATCTGTCAGTCTGGCAGATAATTCCTATATGTCTGTAAAAGGCACGGGAAAGGTGAGAGTGAATGCACTCGTTAACAAGAAGTGGAAAGAAATTGAAATTCACAATGTTAAATATGTGCCTGGAGGTGCCAACCTGCTCTCTGAAAATGTTTTACTTGACAAAGGATTTGAAGTCAAAAAGAAAGGAAATGATACAATCGTTTATTACCGAAATGGTAAGCGAGACATTGAAGCTGAAAGAAGAGATGGGCTTCAAGTTATGAAATTTAAGCCGATAATCAACAGGGAAATGATTTGCATGATGGCTCACCATAACTCTGAGTTTTTAAACAAAACTGCAGATACGAAAGATGTATATGGACCAGAAGCAATGAAAAGTACCAAGTTCAAGGTTGATGAATGCATGAAATTCAATTCTGAGATCGTAGTTGAAAAAACTGTGATATTCGGAACCGGAGAATTAACAAAAATCTCAGAAATTGAGGATTTGAATTGTTTTGTTGTGACTAATGAAACGCCCTCATTCTGTAAACCAGTAATGAATGTGAAAGATGAAATTATTGCCACCAACATTACAGAAAACAATGTTAAAATACCGAGATATAAGAATGGAAAAGATTATCAGAGTCAAAGGTTAATCTCATTTGCCCCGGAGAAAGAAAATATGTTTTGGCTGAATGAATTGCATACGAGTCATCGAGCTTTGAAATATGCAATAAACACTGATATTCTGCACAGACCTCATCGTACGAAAAGTACTGAGGAAGCCCCACCTGAACAAACAGTTATACCTGTCACACGACGAGATGATACTAAAAAATCCCTAATAATTTCCCAATATTTAAAAAGGAGAAAATCTGTGAGCATTATTTATGGGATTGGCCTATTCAAACTGATAAAACTGAAAAGTTTTGTCCAAAAATGTGAACTAAAAAGGGAAAACCTTTTGTGGAGTTTTATTATTTTGGTGCTCGTTCTCAGCAGCAATGAATATGTTGAGGAGCAGCAGCAGTTCAAGGAGCAGCCTACCCTACTATGGAGCTTGGTGATGGAACGACCCGGAGAATAATATTTAATTAGATCATATATGTTTAAAGGGAGTGTTAAAAATAATCATGATATGATCTGCCAATGATGTATGTCAATTATGTGCATAGCATCAAATATTAGACCACCAACTATTATGGGTGGATTTGCATCAGTTTATTAACCTGCTAGGTTATGCATGCATTATGAATGCATTAATTGTACTTGCTTATATACGACATGACTTGATCTTAAATAAAGTAGTCGCTAAATGTACTCGTTGAGCAGATGAGCTAAACCCTTATTTTGAACATTATGGAGTCTGTCTTATAAGTCCCAGCCCTGTTATAGTGAAAGTTGCGGAAAATAAATATAGAATTATTTAATAGAAATGTAATTACATATAATATTTAAAGTTATATAAGAAATGCAATTCTTCGTCATTTCCTGATTGACTTTATTTATAAAGCAGAGTGGTATAAATAGATATGCAGTGTAACTAATCAATAAGTGAGTTTGTGGGTGCTGATGTAGGGTCAACTAATAGCAACGCTTCCAGTAAACCAGCAGTTCAGCTAAAACAAATTTCATCAATGTGTGTTGGGCTGCGTTTCTGTTTTGTTTCAATAAATGTCCAAACATTATGTCAAATGTAAAAACTCTGTCGAATTATACCCAATACAACAAATGAAAATGAACAGAGTGGATGGTTAAAAACGGAGCAAGTTGGTCTTAGCCGCAAGGGAATTAACTCTCATTTCACGGTTTTTAATATCCATTTCACTGCGAAACGTGCTGCTGTGTGTTGTATTATACATATCATTAAATAGATCCTAGATCCTATTACAAAACGTTAGTGTTATGATTGGAAAGTCGACAGAGGTTTTGGTTGCTTCTGCTTTATTAATGACGACAAACAAAATGACATTAGGCCATAATACGCATCTGAACCGAATAATAATAAGTAACCGAGTTTGTATGTAATATGTCCTCATGGCACAACAGAGCAGACCACGCGTTGTGAAGATCATTGGTAGAACTGCTGTAATGAGTATAACATCACAATGACATTATGACCTTGCCGTTTTGGACTGCCTTCGCTGTAGGGGAAAACTTGGGTCCGATGGGATCCCTTACATGAGCTCATGTTTTGTGGTTGAATTCAATTCAATGGAGCTAATGAAACTCAAATCACAACGGAAGAGGAGCTGCAGAGTCTGCTCAACTTATTTGTTCCAGTTGCGGTTGCAGATGTTAAATTATACAGATATTTACTAATTATACATAGCAGTTTTCCAAATCTCTAAACATGTGTACGCACATTACAACTAGATTTGCTTTGTACTTGTAAAAATGTAAAACATGTTTATAATGCGATGGGAAATGCTATGAACATCATGGTATGCCTACGTTGGTTCGGTTCTCCCTGCCACCACGGAACTTGGGATATGGAAGGAGTAAGAAACCTGTGGGAAATCAGTCTGAAATTCTCTGTATCCTTTCCCGGATCTCGTTAACGTTTAATTCACTTAGGATTTGCTCGAGTTCAGTCTTTGGTATGTTTGCAATGTGTGTTTGCGATCAAGTCGGGCAACGTGTACATTCAGGGGGAGAAGAGGGAGATAATAACTTCGGCTTGGTTGGTGAAAGCTGTCGATGTGAGAGAGAACGGACGGATGTCAGATTTCGCCTGCTTTTGCGGACTGAATGCTGCACGAGAATTGCTTTATAATTTTCACTTCGTCAAACATGCATTGTTCATTAATTTCAATTTCCACCATCACCCACGTACGTACATATCCATATATATGATTTTCATCATAATTTTCTACTAAATATGTAGCATTTTATATTTAATTCAAGTATGGCAATCAAACAGGTGATACTTTTGATAAAAATACAGATTAACAATCAACATATAGAATAGACTGAAACAAATAGACTGAAATTTAAAAGTTCACTAGAACCAATTATCCAGACCTATGATTACCAGGCAATTAATGCACGATTCTTAATAATAAATCATTAAGATTTATTAAGGAATTACCCGCATGATATCTCTGATAGTGTAAAATTTCGTCCTGTTGTGTGTTGCAGCGGTGGTTTGATGTGTTTATTTATACAGTTTGTGCACATGGCTAATTTGTTTCATTGCGAAAGAACATGAAGGAGGACGCGTTGTTTGTTATGGTTATGAGAGTGGACATGTTGTGCGGTGGGAGAAAATAGAGGAGAAAGACGCAAGTTTTTGAGGAGGAAAGAGCAAATTAGGTGGAACTTGGGTGGCGGTGGTGCACTGGGAAAGTGAAAAGCTAGCCCAAGGAGGGAGTTCATACACACAAAGCGGAAATTCCCCTTGCATTTCACAACGGCCATTATTACCAGTGCTAAAACAAATGGGGCTGATTATATGGCGCTGGCAGGTTATCATTTATCGCTTGAGGATGTAGGATAAAACGCACACATGTGTTTTTTATTGCAACCGCTGAAATGGACGGATGGGAGGCTTCATGTATGGATTTGCTCGAAAGTTGCAGAGTAAGCCGTTTAAATATTTACGTGAAATGGGTGCCGTCAGCCAACTCATGCTGACCATGTTAGTATCGTCCATGTACTTGTACATATGTACATAAATACGTGCATTAGACTTGTTATTCGTACGATACATTATATAGACGTGTGCATATTTAACTACGAGCTTGTTCCAATGCCATATAATAATGCAAAAATTATATTTTTAAGAGGAAAACTACGAAAACTAATGTTTCTCTTTATGACCCAATGTATTTTCAAATATATAAAAGTTTCAAGTTGATGCAGACATCAATTAAAGAGAGAAAGAGTTGTTATGATTGGTACAAAAAGTTCTGTGTAATTTACTCATTTGGAGACGGAGGAACTTTCTCGGAGAAAGTTCCAAGTGAAATATTTCGTCCATTTTACTTGGAAGCAAAGTAGATTAAGCAATCAGAAAGGAGTGGCTTTAAAGTTTGCTCACTCTCGCAACTCTAAAGTTCACCCGTCATTTGCTTCGGTGGCTTAAGAACACATGTCGTCGTCGTCGTCCTCCTTCGTCGGCTCCTTTCCGTGTTATTTGCTAAGTGAGTAATTGCTTGAGCTGGAGTGTAGGAAAATAAGTAAATGGGATTGTTCACAATCGTTCGTTACACAACAATACCTGTCGTGTTTGTCCAGGCCATGTCGCGATCGACAACTTTCTCTCGCTCAGAATGGACTGCCGCCGGTGTGCCCTGCTCCCAACCAGCCTTCATGAAGCACAAACTTCATGAATAAGCCATTACCAATTATGGATGGCCAATTCAACGGTTTATCGCACTCACAGGAGGAGGGTTGCTTGTTGGTGCAAAATAACGACTTTTACTAACATTGCACCATCAATGGCACACCACTTTTTTGCAATCTGTAGTTTCTAGCGGAATTACACTTCCAGTCGTTGAGAGCACGCAATTTACACTACATTGTATCGTCTTTCTACATTGTATAGAGGTTGGGTATACATAGATTTAGAACTTTGCAGGTTTTTTTGACAGGAGGACAGAAATCTTTCGCCTGTGTAACTAATGAAATGATATATGGCATGACACAGTTTTAAACACGGTGCTACTTATATTTAGAATTTGTGTCGTATGCCGCTAACTACATGCTAAATCACAAATGACAATTCAATGGCATCCATAATCAATAAATTTATAAATGGATGGAATGAATGGCGGCGTCGTGCTGTCAGTAGACCAATCCAATTTCTTTGATGATATGGAGAAAGGGCACCAATCAGGCGTGCGGAAACGTCTAACAAAATAATAAGTAAGCATTAATTTATACCTCGACATCCTATAACTTTGGCCTTGGCTGGTCTTCCTTAAATTCTTGCAAGTTTTAGCGAATATGTATGAAAATAATTGAACAGAAATATTTAAGAAAACGAGGCTTATTGTACTTTGATCCTTCATTCCCTTTCAGTTCTTTGAAGAATTATAATCAAACAATAAGAACAACCAGTCAAACCCTCAAACAGTATGCATAATTTGGTAATAAAATACATTTTCACTTTCGAGTAGTTTCAAGTGACTACTCTGTTGAAAACTGATCGAACCACAAGAACAGAACAAAACGAGAACTAAATACATATGATGAACAAGAGTCTCAACGTAAAGGAAAGCCCACTGCATCCTCACTCGTCGCACAACTCGCGTCCATTCCGTTCTCTAAAGGGTATACATACATGGTGGCAAGTGAAAAAAAAGTCTCAACAACGCCACACACACACTCATCCCCTCCCCACTCTTGGCACCACCACCTTTTCTTTGGAGAAGTGTATTCAAGTCGAGGAGGAACGTTGGGAGGCACGAGAAGTTGTCTTGAACAAAAGTGGAGCGCGTGAGTGGAGAAAAAGAAAACAAATTCAATTACCCAAATGCATATTTAACTACAGGCAGTCAAGAACATAAAGACTGTAACATAACAATAGCCAGCTTCCATTATGTGCATAAAAGATAATATCTTAAAGGCGAAGGCGACGATGACAGTTAAACCAAAGAAAGAAAGAAAGTGAATGAGTGCAATTCCATTTCCAACCAACCCATTACGCCACACCTTCACAAAAATAAATGCCCGAGTAAACTTTACCTTATCATCTGGCTGGTTACTTTCTACTCTTACCACCTTAATAATGAAATTTAGGGTAATGCGCTGGAAGGGACCCTTTGTACCAAGAAAAATTATATTATTATATTTGTCACTCCAGACAGTGGGTCTATTTAAGGACATACATATCGCATTCTCACGGTCCCTACCTTATTTTCCACCTGTCTCAATATTCATGGGTTGCGTGATGTGATAACAAATATGACGAAATTACATTTCATGTATGATAACCAAATCCATCATGCACAGTGTCTGTCTTGTTAATGCAATTTCAGACAACACCTCACAAACAACGAAAGGAAAACAACACCGTACAATTGCTTTGTTGAAAATGAATAAATCGAAGATATTCGAGGAGGTCTGGCCATGTTTATCGAAACATGTCCACAAATTAGCTGGCGTACTTTACCAGCGTAATAACTAATTTATTTATATTTATATGTTGGATCTCAACTAATATCGATGTCATACAAGTTTCAGTAGCGATAAAAATAAAATATTCATTCTTGGTTCATTTTCAAAGTAGTATTGATGTTTCATTCTTTATGCTTTATTTAATCAAGCACATGCGACAAGACCTGCCAACTCATTAATAGGATGGATGGAAATATACAAATTCAAACTGTCCGAGTCAATGTAACTTTGTAAGACTACATTTATTTTTGCAGGAGGGCTCACTCCATCATTATATGAATGACTTGACGTTAACAGCTATTTTCCCGTCAAAAAACTCACCGGCTGAACAAAGATAAGACAAACCTGTGTATAAAATAACCCATCCTACTTACGTGCTACACTAGGTACTTTCTCTTACCTTTATGTTGTCCGGCTGGCAGGGACCGCTGAACGATTGTGTACGTCAATTACTGCAGGACGGGATGAGAGGGAGGGAGAAAGTCGATACTGACCAAAGTATGGCTATGCAACCTGTATTATTATTACTCTGCCGTCGTCGGTTCAGGTTTATTAATCCACAAAGCAGTAGCCGATGTATTCCATTTTTTGCTCTTCATCCACCCACCCGCATGTTAAAAGGTTATCATCACCATGTGCAAATGTTTGAGACATGATTTATTTCATTCTTCACAATGAAATTGAATGATTCAGCAAACTTTTTGTTATTTTCCAGGTCACTGCTCAAAAGAAAGGAGAGGAAACACTGGGGCATGCACACTAGAAAAGCAAAACACTCTTTGCAACCTCTCCTTCCCTTGTCTCTCAAAATATTTTTGTAGTTTTTGGCAATTTGACAGCCACATTCACTTTCCACCACAATTTCCTATCGTGTCAATGTCGACTAGAAACCAATGGTCCTCAATTTCCTCAACTCTCGGACTTTTGACTTTCTCCTTCACAAGATTTGACTCCTCTGCCAAACCACACAAAATAATAAAGGTTCTATTGGCTCGGCTCTATTGGCTCGAGATTATTTAGTAGTGTGGTTCTTGTAGTGGAAAAAGAGAGAGCTAAATTTAGAAAAAGAGAAAGAATGGGTACATCATCCCTTCCTTCTCAGATTCAGAGTTGACGTTGAAGACAGCTCTCCTCGTTTTAGTTTCACTTTAAGTGGCAAGGATGACAAGTTTTTGTGAGTTGAGAGGTTCTGGGAAAGCTGGACGAGATCAGGCCAGGGCCGTGAAGACCATAGAGATAGCTGCTCTCCTCCTATGCCCCTCTAAGCACAGGGAGATGGATATAGATGGATCTGCGGATTAGATCGTCTTCAAATTCAGTGGAAGGGAGAGAAGGACTTGTGTGAAGAAAGGAGGATGAGATTATACCCACAATAACCAAGTTTCTACAGAACGGGTCCGTACTGGTAGTGGTGGTGGTGGTGGTGATGGTATGTATTCGGGTAAAAGAGAGAGAGAGTGAAGTGAAAGTCGCTCAATTCTTGGTCAAATTCAGTCCGCTCTGCTGGCAACCTTCCGATGGAGGAGTCTCGCAGAGGAGAAGAAGAAGTAGTCGACGAGGTATGAGTGTGTGGGTGAGTTGGGTATCAAGTAGCAACTATTATGCCCAGTTAGAGGCAGAAGGAGACGGAGAAAGTATAAGTCGTTGTGTTAGTGTCGGTTAGAAGGATGAGATGAGAGGGCTGAGTTCAAGCCTTAAGTGGGAAGTCTAACCAACCAACCAAAGGAAACCGCACAAGTCAACTTTCCACGACTTTGCTTCCTTTGGATCGTCTCAAACCAAGATGTTTTTACACGGACAAGACGGCAGATCCAATCCTCCGGACCACTTTCTTTCCCTTCCTTTCCTTCTTATGAGCTGATACTGACTGAGCCGTCTCCTCCACCAGGGATTTTTTCTTGTTCCTTTCCCTCTCACAAAGAAAACGATCTATTATCCATCTCCTATCGATGAGACAGAGATGAGATTCCTTCAGTTGGTTTACTCCATCTTCTTATCCACTTTCCCCTTGATTTATCACAGTCTTAGTTTAATTTAAACTGCAAAGAGAGGCAGAGTCTCGCAAAATCTCGTATTAATTGTAGATTTATTTTTATTCCCTCATTCAGAACCAACATTTCACTACATGTACTTATGTCCTGTCAACTGCCTCGTCTCGATGATTGATTGCAATGAATAATATAAATGTATGGTTTATACTTGGATTCGAAGCAGGAGCAATCAATAAACCTTTTCTTGAGAATGAGACTTCAGCCACGAAACGAAGTCTCTACAGCATACTTAAAGCTATATTTCAGTGGGAAAGTAACTGTGCGCGGAGGGTGCAAGTTTTGAGTTTTGTTCTTTAGAGAAGATTTTCAACTAATTCAAACTTTCGAGTGCAAACAAATGTGACCATCTTATGGTCGTCGTCTGGTGAAAGTGAGCCAGCCAGCAGGACCTGGTATGCACACAAACGGGAGAAGAGGTTCTCGAGGCGGAATGAAGGAGAAAACTTGTCGCACGACAGAGCTCTTGTGACTTGTACTCTCTGGGTGCGAAGGGAATGCAATGCTTGCCGAATTTGTTGGAGGGTGGGTAAAAGTTGGATCTATGCAGTTCCTTCCAAAGTGTATTAGCAGTTAGTGGTGGCGGTGGTGGTGTGGTGAGTTTGGTCGGCTTCGTAGTATTCGTGGAGGAGGAAGAATATCAAATCAAATCAATTCCAACTTTCACCCAAACGGGATCCTCGCTTGGATTTGGGCTGAATATACATGCCAATACTAACTGATGTACGTGGTTGAGGGTCGTGTTGACTCCTTCACACTAATGCTCTCTCTCTATCTCGGCTGCAGCGTCTGGAGCGGAGTAATGGGTCTTAAAGAGGAGAGAGACGAGTATTGAGATGAGATTGAGATTGCGACTGGGGACGGCGTGTTGGTATTTCCTCAATTCCTTCCTCCTCAAGACGAGTAAGTAACTTCTTTGGGGAAGTGGTGCAGTGTGCTCACCGAGAGCGGAGTAGTAGATGCCCGGAGAAAGTGAGTGAGTGAGAGAGAAGGGAGCACGGGAGACCGGCGGTGGTGGTGGTGGTTGTATTAGTAAACAGGACACACGGGGTTGTTGGAGAATCCAATGTTGAAATTCGGAGAGCGAGAGAGCAGTTACGAGGGACGTCAACGAGTCTCACTTCAGCTCACAACTGACGCATTTTACTCTTCCTGCAGAACGATATCATGCTAAACTAGCGTTAATCATATCGATTTTTGAGAACTTCTCTCTCTCTCTCTCTCTCTCAACCAGGAGAGACAACCCGGGCTGGGGGCGAAGAGAGGGTGCGTCGTGACGGTGGTGTGGTGAGCCCCGTGTACCAAGGGAACCTTTAAGGGCTTTGGGTTTGCACATTGTATTATGTCGGGAAGTATGGCAATGCCCTTCATTCAGGGCTCACCTCAACGCTCTTGTAGCCGACGATGATTTGAATCTCTCTCAGATTCTTTAGCTTTTTGCATAATCCATGCAAAGAGACGGATGTAATTAGGATTATGTCAACATTACTTTGTTCTAAGAAATTCATTGTATCAGAAAGCAGAGGCCGACGTCACCTTAATTAGCAATGCACGACGAGGATGAATATTCTTTGATATTTGTGATATGTGTCAACATTGATGACTGTCCAAACTACTCGAGGAAGGAAAGGAGTGGGAGAAAGTGAGAGCAGAAATAACACCATTGGTAAATGTTCCCGGAAAGGTCTCATCCTATCACCAACCATCACATCACCTAATATGAACTCTACTCGACTCGGTTGGTTGGTTGGTTGGTGGTGGTTCTGGTAATGCCCGCTTTCTTCTCCAACCACAAGAGCACATTGCATTGGTGGGAGAGGATGATGATGATGATGAGGGGGTGCTGAGGGTATGAAGATATATCTTTCGTGCCCTAACCCTGCTGGGAAGCCAAAGCCCCAAAGACTACTCTTTCCAGCAGAAGCAGGAGTCACTTAGCAAACCATTTGCGCTACCAACCTGTGCAAATCATGCATCGTAATAAATACATACATACACAAAATTATTGCAATTGAGTACTTTACTTCAGATTGTTAGACCAATTGTTTGCATAAAATTTTACACGGAATTTAGAAAGAATGATGTTAAATCACGGAATGAGATATACGAAATTTCATCAAAATTTTGATTCGTTCAACAACATATGAAAACTATAAAATTGACAGTTATAAAGGAGGATTATTGACCACCGCGGAGACGAAGGACCAGATGGAGTGTAGATTCTTTTTGAATGTTGTAGTCGGACAAGGTTCGTCCGTCCTAAAAAAATGAACATTACAATTGACATCCAAAATTTTAAAATGACAATTATAAGATTATCACAAAAGCAAACTCACCTCAAGTTGTTTCCCAGCAAAAATCAGTCGCTGCTGGTCTGGTGGAATCCCCTCCTTGTCCTGGATTTTCGCCTTGACATTTTCAATCGTGTCAGAAGGCTCAACTTCGAGCGTGATGGTCTTCCCCGTCAAAGTCTTTACAAAAATCTGCATGCCACCACGGAGACGAAGGACCAGATGGAGTGTTGACTCTTTTTGGATATTATAATCGGACAAGGTTCGCCCGTCCTAAAATAAAGAACATTAGAATGTTAAATTTGGCCTTAAAAATTTTCAATTGGCAATTATAACTTTTAATACAAAAAAACTCACCTCGAGTTGCTTTCCAGCAAAAATCAGTCGCTGCTGGTCTGGTGGGATCCCCTCCTTGTCCTGAATTTTGGCCTTGACGTTTTCGATTGTATCAGAGGGCTCGACTTCGAGGGTAATAGTCTTACCCGTGAGTGTCTTTACGAAGATTTGCATACCACCACGGAGACGAAGGACGAGATGGAGGGTGGATTCCTTTTGGATGTTGTAGTCGGACAATGTTCGTCCATCCTAAAAAAGAACATTTAAATATTAAATTTCTCCTTAAAAATTTTCAATTGGTAATTATAACTTTTAATACAAAAAAACTCACCTCGAGTTGCTTTCCAGCAAAAATCAGTCGCTGCTGGTCTGGGGGGATCCCCTCCTTGTCCTGGATTTTTGCCTTGACATTTTCGATTGTGTCGGAGGGCTCAACCTCAAGCGTAATGGTCTTCCCCGTGAGTGTTTTTACGAAGATCTGCATACCACCACGAAGACGAAGGACGAGATGGAGTGTGGATTCTTTTTGGATGTTGTAGTCGGACAATGTTCGTCCATCCTAAAAACCGAATATTTAAATATTAAATTTTGCCTTAAAAAAATTTTCGAGTGGCAATTATTACACAAGAACCTCACCTCGAGTTGTTTTCCAGCAAAAATCAGTCGCTGCTGGTCTGGTGGGATCCCCTCCTTGTCCTGGATTTTCGCCTTGACATTTTCAATGGTGTCAGAAGGCTCGACTTCGAGAGTAATGGTCTTCCCCGTGAGTGTCTTAACAAAAATCTGCATTCCTCCACGCAGACGAAGGACCAAATGGAGTGTCGACTCTTTTTGGATGTTATAATCGGACAAGGTTCGTCCGTCCTAACATAATAAGCATTTGAAACATTAAACATCTCTCCTTAAATTTTCAAATCGTAATTCATAACTTTGAGCACCACCAACTTACCTCGAGTTGTTTTCCTGCAAAAATCAGCCGTTGCTGGTCTGGTGGGATCCCCTCCTTGTCCTGGATTTTCGCCTTGACATTTTCGATTGTGTCGGAAGGCTCAACCTCGAGCGTGATGGTCTTCCCCGTGAGTGTCTTGACGAAGATCTGCATACCACCACGGAGTCGAAGGACTAGATGAAGGGTAGATTCCTTTTGGATATTGTAGTCGGACAATGTTCGCCCGTCCTGAAAAAAATAACATTTGAACATTAAATTTGGACTTGAAAATTATCAAGTGGCAATGGTAATTTTTATTTAAAAAAAACTCACCTCAAGTTGTTTTCCAGCAAAAATTAATCGCTGCTGGTCTGGTGGGATCCCCTCCTTGTCCTGAATTTTAGCCTTGACATTTTCGATAGTGTCGGAGGGCTCAACCTCGAGCGTGATGGTTTTCCCCGTGAGTGTCTTTACGAAGATCTGCATACCACCACGGAGACGAAGGACCAAATGGAGTGTGGATTCCTTTTGGATGTTGTAGTCGGACAATGTTCGTCCGTCCTAGGATAATAAGCATTTGAAACATTAAACATCTCTCCTTAAATTTTCAAATCGCAATTCATAATTTTGAGTAAAAAAACTCACCTCAAGTTGTTTTCCAGCAAAAATTAATCGCTGCTGGTCTGGTGGAATCCCCTCCTTGTCCTGGATTTTGGCCTTGACGTTTTCAATTGTGTCAGAAGGCTCAACTTCGAGCGTGATGGTCTTTCCCGTGAGTGTCTTTACGAAGATCTGCATACCACCACGGAGACGAAGGACGAGATGAAGGGTGGATTCCTTTTGGATGTTGTAGTCGGACAATGTCCGTCCATCCTAAAATAATGAATATTTGAATATTAAACTCCCTCGAAAATTTTCAAGTGGCAATTATAATTATTAATACAAAAAAAACTCACCTCAAGTTGTTTTCCAGCAAAAATCAGTCTCTGCTGGTCTGGTGGAATCCCCTCCTTGTCCTGGATTTTCGCCTTGACATTTTCAATCGTGTCAGAAGGCTCGACCTCGAGGGTAATGGTCTTCCCAGTGAGTGTCTTAACGAAAATCTGCATACTGAATTTGAGAAATTACTCGTTTTTTTGGAAATTATTGAGAGATCCTTTTTAATTGTGTGCGAACAATAGCAAGTAGAACGAACGACTGAGCTGAACTTTGAGTCAATGGCTGCTGTGGTGACTCTCTCTCGTCTTCTTCTCCTCGTCCCGCACTGCGCAGGTGCGGCTGGCCCACAAGTCTCTTCCCTCTAGCTCCCTTCTCCCACTGAGAATATGCGAAGGGAATTTTGGACCGACCTGCTGACGTCTACAAACTGACGAACAAAGAACTTGCCAGAACAAAGTGACGGTGGGTCGTCCACCAACTTTGAAAATTTTCACGCCTACATTAATTACTATGCAACCAGCATTATAAAAGTTCAAATAATTGGACAAGAAATTAAACACGTACTTTTTCGATACTGTGCTCCGCAATCAATTTTCTATCTGACGACGTAATGCATGAGGACAATGTGCAGAATGCTGATGCAAAATCGAACAACGTTTTGCGATTGGACTTCTGGTTGAGTCAGTTTATTGCACAGTTTTTCGTTGCATAAAACGACTGGGTGGATTGCATGATGATTTGGCAAATTCGACGTAGACTGTTTGTTCATGAAAACGATGGCAAATTTTGTATTTATATTTCTTATGTGAGCTTGTCGTTCTATTCTCATACAAACTCATTTCGTGCTCAGGAAGACATTCGCATTCGTTTGCATATATGGATAAATGGAAAAGTGCATAATAAAATTAGACTAATTTTTGGATCGGTTCAGTCTCTAACAGTTTTGAACTTTATCATCGAGTTGATTATTTACGAGTACGAATGGAATAAGTTTAATAACAATACAATTTACATTTTCGGCGATGAGAGCATAATAACCTTTCATGTTTTGTAGATTTGAGTTTCTCTGGCTTATTTTTCCCTTTGTGCTGTTGAACAAAATAGATGAGCCCTTATTTATTTGTAACGATTTGCATAGCTTGGTGACAAGGAAAGCCAAATACCAATGGTGACATTGGCAGACTTATGCTGTTTAACATATCTCGCTTTCAGACTTTTGATTTTGATATCTAGTAAATTCTAGTTAATCTAAAAATCCTAAGCAAAATTGCAGCGACGAACAAGACGAATTATAGGCTTATCGAACGGAAGCAAGCATAAAACACATCATCAGTGTCATGTGTGGATGAATGTGTCCGATAGCAAGAAGAGTACAGTTTGGCTTGCAATCGTCAATAGTGCTATGCCATGCCAAGTTTATCTTCGTTGAACTGACTTTTCTACGAACAACATGTACGCAGTAGGTTGATAACATGACACGCATTATGTACGCCAAAAATTCATTCTGCAACGTATACACAACGTGTATACGTTGTTCGTAGAAAAGTCAGTTCAACGAAGATAAACTTGGCATGGCATAGCACTATTGACGATTGCAAGCCAAACTGTACTCTTCTTGCTATCGGACACATTCATCCACACATGACACTGATGATGTCATCAAGCCAATGCCATTACGTGGGGATTACTCGGGAAGTTTCCAGCATATGAAAACCAAATCAAATAGCATCAAACCGATTCAATTTGATTTTGCATAAAAATGAATAGCTTTATGAATAGTGTAGCCTGCAGCTCATTTGCATAAATATCACAATCCCTAAGTCGGGTTTTCATGCAAATGAACTGACATGTTAGTTTAATTTGAAGAAGAATATGTGAATTCTGAGGACATGCATGATATTTATTGTCAATGTAACACTAGCTTTTGGAATACTTATAATAACACTATTGACATTATATTAAATACATCTCCTCAGTCATTTATCAAGTCCTTGCCTTCTCATGCTAGTGCATTTGAGAGTATGTGAGATTCTGCAGAGTTCGTCTCAAATTCTCCCATTCACCGCAAAATCTTGTGAAAGTAAGAAACCGATAATTTTATGAAACCTTTGCTCCTGATTTAATCCAACCCACTTGGCGATAACTTTCGTTATAGTTAAAACCCAGTTGTTATTTAAATTATTTCATATTTGTTAAGATGGACGGACAGTAAGTGGGAGTAATTGACTTCAATTTCAAATTTAACAATTGCAGATTTAGGTCATCCTTATTCGATTGTTTTTGGATAATACCAAGTTGAAGAGATCTGTAACAGGTAATTTATGCCATGCATTCATGCCTTACTACTGAATTGAACTGAATATACTTTCGTTCGTGTTGTGTAATTTAATTAGTAATTATTGTGTTGGACTCTTGCATTTTTAATTGCAGTGCAGACTGACTGACATCTCCCAACACTATATGCCAGTGACAATACTACCAACACAAAATAGTTCGAAATGGATGTAAGTAAAATCCAAGATTGATTACGATATATTTCAAACTGGAATTTCCACGTTTTGACTAACCAAAATTGTATTATAACTTTATCACCTTAATCATCTCACCTCAATCTTAATCACCTCAATGCATTACTTACAGATGAAACATTTGTCTGGCCTTCCAACCCAGATTCGATGGCCTTCAGTACCCTCAAAATCTGGAACTGACAAGCTCCACTTGGCTGTTTTGATGGGTCGGCCAAGAAAAATTCGGAAATTGGTGTCTTCTGCCAATGTTCCAGTGGACAGTCGTAACCAGGATGGACTAACAGCCCTATTTGTAGCAGCAACGTTAGGGAAGAAGGATGTGGTTAACACACTCTTACGTCTTGGAGCGAATCCAAATGCCCGTTGTCGACCAGAAGGTTTCACCGCTCTTCATGGAGCTTGTTTCATTGGAAGTTTATATATTTTAAGAAGGCTTTTGATCGAGGGAGGAGATCTGCGATTATCTGATTCGAATCGACGGCGACCAGAGGACTGGATTGAGTTTCAACAGTGTGTATTTACACGAAAAACGACCAGGGACTTTATTGAACGAATACGGTTTTGCATTATGAAGAAAGATTTGAATGAAATGAAGACTGAGCTACATGACAAAGTCGAAAATCTTCGAGTCCCGGTCAGAAGTACAATATGGAAGATGATGAGAAGGATTGGCAAGATGCTAGATTTTGGGAGTGGTAGGAGCAGCAAAATTACAACAGAGCTACGTCACAGCAACCCTGTCTCCACAGGTTTTGGGAAGGTGTATTTTGGAACCGGAACAAAATGTGCCCAAGTCATTGGAATACCTTGTGTCACAGAAGCTTTGGATTTTAAATTGGACAGTAATCCAAAAGCACCATCATGGATCTGCGGAAAATTCAGTACATTCATCCCCATGTTTTGGAATCAACGAAAGACGGCTGTTACAAGCAAAGTTTTACGTCGAAAAAGCGTACAAGAAGCGGTTCCTGACATTCTCATTAGTGAGCTAGCCCTGTTGGTGAGACTGCAACACCCTCAAATTCTGATGATTTTAGCAATTTGTCAAGGTATGATACAATATTAATGTTGGTATTAAGTTTTTTTGAGTGATTGATATTTTTTAATCGTCGGAAAAAATTATGTAATTGATGCAATTCAATCAACTCAAACCATGCTATCCTGTCATGAATTATTGGATTCTTATTTGTTTGTTTTTATTTATTTATGAAGAAGAAAACTTTGATTCTTTATCCCTGATTTTTGAAAAAATTGCACTCGGGTCTTTGTATTTCTTCCTACATCAACAAAATCTTCGTATGAAATCCACATTTGCAACAGATATCGTAAGTTGGTTATCATCGATGCATGTGCATATTGTATAATGCCATATAAATTTGAAATCATGTATATAGTATGGAATTTTGTTTAGATAATTCAAATCTCTGAAGCACTGGATTATATTCACGGAAGTGGTTTTCTTCATTGTGGAATTTCTTCGCATGCCGTAATGCTTGTTGGTGACAATCATGCCAAACTGGGATGCTTAGAGTATGCCATGCCGGAAGAGAAAAACGCAGCGGAATCGTTCCTATCATCTCGACACCCATGGTTGGAAACAGACTCTCACTTGTCTGTTCTCCGACATTGGCTAGCACCCGAAGTCTTGATTGGAACTCATCCTCATTCGCAGGCCAGTGACGTCTACTCACTTTGTTCCGTCATGTGGGAGCTGGTTGTTGGAGATGTGCCATGGAAAGATCATGACTTGGCAAAATTGCGAATACTTTTAAAAGAAAGTCCGGGTTTACAACTTCAGCTGCGAAAAGATGTCATTCCCCCACTATGGCTGAGCGTGTTACAAGTTGGTTTGAAGCGAAAGCGAGAAGAAAGAGATTTGGACTTTAAAGAAGTCAGGTTCATGATGACCTTAGCCAAGGAACGAGCTTCTTGTGAAGGGTCAGCAGCAGGAACTAGTGGAACAGGGGAGAAGAAGAGTGTGAGTAGAGTTTCCTTGAGGTCTATGAATCCAAATATTGTATCACCCGATGGACAAGGAGATCGAATAAGTAGTAGACCAATTTTGGTTGAAACTATTAATGTGGATGAAGATGACGACGATCAAATTGACTCTATTGTACATTTCGGAAGCAGCAACAAGGGAGAACGTTCTAATACTTCCATTTGCAGATCATTTAAAACTGAAGCATTTTTGCAAGTTTGAGTATACATACACTTAAATGTCAAATTTTACCGGTATATTATATTGAATAATGCATTTTACTTAGTTACATGCAATTTTAGACGAGTACATACATAACTAACTATATAGTAGTATAGAGTACAAATATCTCTAGATGAGGAATTGAAATATCACAGACATTGTAAGAAAAATTATAACTAAAATAATTTAAATATAA
This sequence comes from Folsomia candida, assembly GCF_002217175.1. NCBI lineage: Eukaryota > Metazoa > Arthropoda > Collembola > Entomobryomorpha > Isotomidae > Folsomia > Folsomia candida. Next base: position 18,428,813 of record NW_019091193.1, on the reverse strand, counting down.
ATATTGATTCAACTATATTAAGCATGCATTTTGTTATGACGAAGAATTTCTAAGGAGGTCAAGTTCAATTGAAGTTTACATTCAGAACAATAATATCCACGTGCAAATGGTCTTGCTTTTACATCTTCTTCTTCTGCTGCTAATTCGGCATCCACATCTGTAATAATTCATCATATCATTCAATCATCAACCTTTTATTAACAAACAATAATTGGATCTATGGGATTTTTTTACTAACAAATGTATGTAATGATTTAATATGGCCATGTATTTATATGTGTATGTACCAAGTTGGTGTTTACGGGAGCATTCCAATTGATGAATCAAGAGCTCAAAGGGAAGTGACATCAAATTAGATTGGCAAATTGGGCACGTCCATTCCTGAGGATCAGGGATTTCACTGTGTAGACTACAATAACGAGAATATCAAGATAGTTATAAATTAGCAGCTTAGCTTAAAAGAGAAGTTGGCAATAATTTTAGCTCGATTACCATCCATAAGTCAAATAAGAAGTTAGTGAAAGTCCTCCTTTCTTTGCATTAGGTTGTATTTTCCAATTTGTCTCAAATGTTACATCGTGAGGAAATTCACAAGTAAACATTTGGTCGTACATATCCTTTTGATCAGCAGCCAATAACCGTCTCAACGTATAAAAAGTTTCAGTTCTTAGAAATGAAACAAGTTTACTTGCCAGTTCTCTTGACTTTTTCAAATCGGAACGTGATATTACATCCTCTGAATTAAAAGACAATATTCAACATTATATAAAATCATGTTTTTAATAGCAGTAATTTTCATACTTTCGGATAATCGTTGAGCAATGAGTTGTGTCCAAGAATCTCGTAAACGGGTTGAAGTAATGATCATGAGCCTTGCAACGCCTGGATCTACGAACAGTAAGTTCAAGTAATCGTTGTTTAGTTGTACAGTCAGCAAAGAAAACAAATAATAAAAATTGTAAATCTAGATTAATTCATTTAATAACTTGTAACTTACCACAACAAATAACTTCTAACCACGAGTCTATAACAAATCTATTGAAAGTAGAATCCACATCGATTGTATGAGCAAATAATAGCAATGTTTGTATTGCTGGCATCCGAACACAATTCATCAAGTAAGGCTTGTTTGTTTCCAGCAATGTTCTACAATGGAATAAAGGTTAATTTTTGGGTAAAAGTGTTGACCGTTGGATTACAAGATGCTCTATGGCTATTAATAGAAGATGTGAGGAAACTTACAAGTACACCAAGAGCTGATGTTTATTGCTGACACTTAGTTTAGAAATAAAATTTGGGACGACGATAATGTCACTATCAGTTAATTTTAGAACATCGCTTTGATTAGAGAAAACTCCAGTAGGATGGATCAAAGTAAACCCTTTGCCTCTCGTGTGAAACACTTGATCAGCATCGTTCTGAAAAAAATGCATCAACCGTTATAGTCTTGTTTCTTTATGTATAAAAGCTTTAAGTATGTATACATTGTAATGTACATATATGTATGTACATTATATTTGTAATAATAAACTATAAGAACCTTGTATTTGTTGAAGTCGTCGGCAATGGCTATTTGTGGATACAATCCACTACAAAGAATTAGCTTTAGCATTGAAATATCTTCATATCCGAATGGAGTGCTTTTATGCAAAAGGTCCTGTTTGGAAACAAATTTAACACATGAAAAAAACTATAAGATAATTGAATGATAAATCAAATTACCTTAACTTGATGTGCATCGTGGCGAAGACGAAATTCGACATCTCGAATATCCAGAGGACCATCATCAGCCTCAGCATCATCATCATCAATTGCATAATCACTATGTTCTAGCTTCAGAAATTTCTTTTTCCTTGGAGCACTCATGTGGAAATCTCTTTTGATCGATCGAAGTTGCTTTACTTCGCCATGTCGCATGGCCCTGTTTATTTATAAATAAGTATATTATTATATAAGTCAGTCTGTGCATATTAAAGTACCAATTCAATTTAAGGGTGCCGATGGATAATTCTAGTAATGACAAGGATATTTTAATTATCTAATCATTTATCAGCGAATAACAATTGTATGCATCATTCTATAACATACATAGTTTCACAAATATTTATCCAAAGGGAAAGTAATCAACCTCTTACAACTTGCCTGTCAGAACTGCTTAAGGGAAGAGACGTATCCTGATCTTTAATTAAGTTGGCATCCTACAAAATTATGTAATGTTTCGTTTAATATAGGAAATTACTCCAAACTATGTAAGTTAAGCTGCATTCATATTTTCATACCTTTAGCAATGACCTGAACTGCTGCCGTAATTTAGTCATTTCATAAAATCTTTGTTCCTCCAATCCTCTCTTTTTGCACCACGTTTTTGTGTTTCGACTGCTACCACAAGTCTTCTCTTCTAACCAGGCCCGATACGCATTCAGTAAAGTTAGAGGATCTCCATGATCCGATTCCAAAGATTTCCTCGCCGCAACAGCATCTGCAGCATCGATGAGGAAATTGTGTAAGCAAGAAATTATGCAAGGAGAATAGAGGATTAACAAAGCTGACCGTTATTGGTACAGGCATGGATAATAGGATAATAGTATGTCCATAATATAATTATTTTAGAAACCTTGATCTCGATGAGCCCAATTGGTATATGGACTCTGAACACTTAACGCAGCTGCAAGTGATAGGACGGCATCAACTTGTTCAAATATTGTTGCATTTATCAGCATCTTCCCAATTGAGATATCGACAGGGAGCTGCGATAGAGTTTTCCCTATTGGCGTTAGCTGCTCGTCTTCAGTCAAAGCTTCCTTCATTATTAAAGTGAACAATAATAATCAATAATGAGTTGTTAGTAAAAAGGCTTGGTAAAGTATTAGATAAACAACGTGTCTAACTTAACTGTTTATAATCTCATTTAATTATACAATGTGCATACCTGTTCTTTCAGACGTGTAATTGAACATTCCATGCTGTCCAAACTAGGAGGCTCAATAAATGGAAATTTTCTACAATCTGTAATCCCAATCGAAATCATCTGCAAAAGTAAGGAGTCGAGGGGCACACGCTGGATTTCAGGAGTGGAAAATGGCTGGAATTCATTGTATTCTGACTCTGAGTACAATCTGTAGCAAACACCAGGCCCTGTCCGACCAGAAAAAAACAAGTAGATTATCTATAAATTAACTTTTTTACGTATTAACCCTAAAATAAGCGCTCCAAGTTTTGGTGTTATTTGTAATTTTAAAATTTCAAATATACGATGTCTTATACTTGATTGTGGGAATACTACTCTACATTTATTTATTACCAGTCCGACCAGCTCGACCTTTCCGTTGTTCAGCACTAGCCTTGCTGATCCAAAACTCTTTCAGTCTTTGCATTTTACATGCTGCATCATAAGCCATTTCTTTCACTTTCCCAGAATCCTAAAAATATAAATTGTAGCAACAGTTTAGTTTATAATGTATATAAGTGAGGCAGGAGGAGTTTGAGCTCGAAACGTTTCAAATATTTGGTCGCAACGGAACCTTACCACAACGAAACGGATACCATCAATCGTAATTGATGTTTCTGCAATATTTGTGCATATGATGCATTTACGTACGCCTTCGGGAGGATAATCAAAAACCTAGACAATAATAGACATGAAGGATCATGGAATGACTCATATACATATAACGAACAGCTTGATTTTTATATTTAATGAAACTCAAACCTTGTCTTGATCTTCTATGGATAACATGCTATGAAGTGGTAAAATTATCCAGCGCTTTGTAACTTCAGCATATGTTTTAGCTGCTTCAACAACCAGCGATATTTCATTCATTCCACTTAAAAATATCAAAACATCTCCACGTTCATCCTCTATTGATAATTGCAAAAAATACAATATTAACAAATATCAATAAGAAAATAAAATGGTTTAAAAAATGAGTTGTTTTCGTACGTGGTACTTTGTCGTCAATCAATTGTAAAATGCGAACGTACGGCGTAGGATTTATTTTCCCATTCCTCGTGTTTATTTCCTCAACTGATACTGGACGATATTGCATTTTGATGGGATATAGTCTACCAGGTACCTACAAACAAACAAGTAATGTCAGATTATATATATTTGTCATGATGCACACAATATTCAAAGTGGAGATGAGTAATTACACATTTAATAATCAATAGTATAATAATCATGTACTTTGGTGTTTGAGGACATTTTACTTGATAAACAAATTTGTTACTGGAAAGTAATAAATAGTGATAAGAATACCTGAAGAATAGGTGCCAATCCTTGAAAGTACTCTTGAAATAGCTCGATATTTATTGTCGCGCTCATTAGAATCACTTTAACATCTTCTCTCTGGTAAACCAGACATTTTACAATCCCAAGCAGAAAATCGCCATGAAGATGTCTTTCGTGGACCTAGAACCGATGAGTTCAGAATTGAGGTGTTACGGATGTTAACAAAAGCCGTCGCAGTTTTCAAAATATATTACTTACCTCATCAAGTACTATAACATTATAGTTAGTCAGCATACTGTCAGTGCTCACCTAAATGAAATAAATGATAAGTAATAGCACCCTACATGTAAATAAATCAAGAAGGCGATAAATTATGTTAAAAGCTTTCCTACCTGACGTAGCAATAACCCTTCGGTCACAAAAATAATCTTTGTGTGTTGAGTTTTACTTTTCTCGAATCGAATTTGGTACCCCACTTCTGTTCCATACTCATTTAATGTTTCGTACGCAACCCGTTTACACAGGGAAATGCAAGCAATTCGTCTTGGTTGTGTACAAGCTATACAATGTAGGACAGAAATTTGATAATTATGCTAAAGTTGAAAGTAAAATACATAATACAGGAATAACATATTACCAATGTTGGTGTATCCAGCTTTTAACAAAAACTGTGGAACTTGTGTACTTTTTCCACACCCGGTGTCCCCAGCTAAAAACATTTGAATATTCAGCATTTAAATATCTATTTAGGATGATATCTATTGCATATTCATTCAATTTTCACATAATTTTATTTTTGTACTTGTCATAATAATTTAAAAAAATAACTTACCAATGATCAACACATTGTGTTTCTCTAAGGTGTTTACAATTTCTTCCCTGTAAAGAAAGTGAAACAAAATATTTTCTTTCTTCCACGCAAATCGAATAATCATCATAATATGACCGGTATAGATGGATTATCTTGGTTTACCGAAAACTGGCAATTGGCAAGGCCGCTTGTGCTTCTCTTAATTTGCGAAGTTTAGAAAATCTTTCTTTTTGCAGAAAGTCGAGAAAGTATAGTACCGTTTGCAAAAACTCTTTTAGAATAGATTCTGGAATACTTGCTCGGACGAAATCTTGTTCCTCTAAAACACGAACAAAACGTTATGTGTAATTGGTATGTGTGGTGTGTATTAATTATGTGTAGTTTAATTAAATACTGCTCCATAATATAATTTCCATATCAGGGTAATATTAATGAAACTTACCAGGATTTAGCTTATAAATGTAATCGCTAAGGTTCGTGTACTGCAAGGAAAATGGGACCGTATGTTTCTTGGAATATATTTTTGGAATTTCAATGTTTTTGTGACCAACGGGTATACTTTTTATGCAATCGTCCAGATCACCACCCAACGTGGACGAACCTTTCCCTCGAATCGCTTGAATTTTTTCATGAAACTTCCAAAAGTCGTCATACTGCACAGAACCTTTTCGAATAATGTCCGAGTCTCGAAAAAACATACGATCCAAAAGATATTTGAATTTCTTCAAGTCAAATGTTGCGTCTTCTGGAGGATGTTTCTCTTCCTTCTTTCGTCTACGTGGTGAATTTGACATTGGCGAGCGTTCTCTTCGTCTGTCACTACTGCCCCCACTCTGCTTCTCCTTCTCCCCTTTCCTCTCTTTGGACCGCGACCTAGATTTGGATCTTGCATCTCTTGACCGCTTCTTCTTATGCGATTTCTTGTTGTGTTTTTTGGAGGCACGTGGCCAATGATTGGATCCATCCCTGTAATCTGGTGGTGTACTCCGCCTTTCCATTTCCACACTCTATGAGATTATAAATATGAAAGAACTATAATTTGTATTTATACAATACGCGATAATATGAAGTTCAGTTGAGGTACTCAACTGGAGTTAAGTTCAAGTAATGCGAAACATAGTCTTTTCTTACATGTACTCCTCCCTCCAACAATTGCCAATTGAGTGACAAAGAGTGTTAAATGTAAACACGTAGTATACAAAAATGTCTTGCAAGTGACATGATAAGCACCGACAAACCGATCGTCAATTCATATCAGCTGTGTGTGTGCCGTGAACTGTGAAGAATGCATTTATTTACAGAACAGGAATACGATGGCATTGAGTTTACTCCCGCTGGTCCAGCGAGCTCGAGGAGACGACAAGAAATCGAAAGCCGCAAAACATTTCGTGTTGCCTTTTCAACTACAATTTAACTGGAAGCTTTGTAAATCTGGAAAATTGCATTGAAATTAGTGCTGTGACAGTTGAACTACGTGAACAGAACATAGCGTAAGTGGTTTTATTTTAATTCAAAAATAAAAGTAGAATTAAATAAAAGTAGTTTCATTTCATGTGCAATAAAATTTGTCCAAACTTCAAACGTACGATTAATTGGTGTAATTCTAATTCATAATTTATATTATTTCAGGTTTTTCCAGAATATCCCTCAAAACGACTCAGACGTACGAAAGAGGAAACCGTTGTGACATATTTTCTAAATATGTAAATATGTCACACAGATTCACAATTTAGAAAAAATACAAGAATTAAACATTTTTGGATAGTTCTTAATTTCCAAACAGGTTAGTTCAAAATTCAATAGCTGATAACTTGTAATATTCTTTGGAATAATATGTATATTGTAATATGCGATATTCAGTTTTTATAGAAAAAGCACAATGCGTCCTGCTGGTGGAACACTGGTAAGAATGAGATTGTGAAATAAACAATGCAATGAAATAATAATATATTTTACCTTTGATGAATAATGTATTTGCTTTCTAGCTGGAAATCCCTCTCCGAGATTCGGACGAGGTGATAGAAATTGATGTAACTCAGTTGCCAGACGCTAGCGAAATAATTGACATTTTGCGTCAAGAAAATGCTCCTCTGAATACGTGGTCCAGTTTTGCGCTAGAATATTACAGAGAAGGACGAGATGAAGAATTCTTGAAAATTATTGAAATCGGGAGAAAAGAGGCCAACACCAACTACAAAGACAGCGACAAGTCTTTAATGAAGATTCTTGATAGTCTTGCAGCATATTATGTTAAGAAGGCAAACAAAGAACGGACCAAGGACAAACGAAAAGATTACTTTAGCAAGGCTACAGTTCTCTACACTACCGCCGATAAGATCATCATGTATGATCAAAATCACTTGTTGGGTCGTGCTTTCTTTTGTCTTCTTGAAGGTGACTAACTTCAACTTGATATGGAAAATTATTGTTAGATTTTATCACTTATTAAGAAGTTCATTGAATCATGCCATTTTTGAATAGGTGACAAAATGGAGCAAGCTGATGCCCAATTTAATTTCGTACTTGGCCAGTCTCCATCCAGCATTCCAGCCCTTCTTGGAAAAGCATGCATCGCCTTCAACAAGAAGGACTTTAGAGGATCTCTTGCTTTCTACAAGAAAGCCCTTCGAACCAATCCCCAGTGTCCTGCAGACGTGCGCGTTGGAATTGGTCACTGTTTTATGAAGTTGGGCAACAAGGACAAGGCTGAATTAGCATATGAACGAGCAATTGAACTGAATCCAAAGTGTATAGGAGCCTTGGTAGGGATGGCAATTCACAACATGAACATTCGGGAAAAAGACTCGATCCGGCTTGGAGTTCAGCTTTTATCAAGAGCCTACAGCGTAGACCCCACAAATCCGATGGTTCTTAATCATCTCGCCGATCATTTTTTCTTCAAGCGGGACTTTCAGGTACATTGAAACATTAAATGTAATGTATCAAGATTTACATACATATATTACTGTTTGATGATTTCAGAAAGTTCAACATTTGGCTCTACATGCATTTCACAATACCGAGAATGAAGCGATGCGAGCTGAAAGTTGCTACCAACTAGCGAGGTCATTCCATATTCAGGGGGATTATGACCAAGCCTTCCAGTACTACTACCAATCAACCCAGTTTGCAGGATCAAACTTTGTTTTACCAAACTTTGGATTGGGACAGATGTACATTTCTAGGGGTGATAGCGAGAATGCGGCCCAATGTTTTGAAAAAGTTTTGAAAGTGGAACCAGAGAACTACGAGACAATGAAGATTTTAGGCTCTCTCTACGCTAACTCGAGCAGTCAGTCCAAAAGAGATATTGCTAAAGATTACCTGAAGAAAGTCACAACTAGGGAACCTGATGACGTCGAAGGTAAGGATCAAGATAATTAGAGGCATATAATATGTATATAATACTTATATATATAACGATAAGAATGTTCATATTTATTTGTAGCATGGATTGAATTGGCTCAAATTCTCGAACAAACTGATTTACTTGAAAGTCAAAAAAGCTACAACACTGCAATCAAACTGTTTCAGGAGAAAGTTAAGGTTTCTGTACCTCCGGAAATATATAGCAATTTGGGATCACTCAACTATAGGCTGGGTAATTACCAAGAAGCTCTAAAATGCTTTGAGAAAGCCTTACAACGATCACAAGCTGAAGGAGAGAAAGGAGATAGTCATTATTACAATTCTATTTCCGTTACTATTTCATACAACTTGGGTAAGTTCCAAGTTTTTCTACATTTAAATATGCATATATTTTCTAAAGTAATCAATTAAAGGATATGTATAGGTATTTTGCTTAAATTTCAGCTCGTGTTCACGAAGCAATGTGCAACTTTGGCGAGGCCGAAAAATTATACAAGGACATTTTAAAGGAACATCCGAATTACGTGGATTGTTATCTGAGACTGGGATGTATGTCCAGAGACAAGGGGCAAATCTACGATGCCTCAGGTAAATAATGCAAGGAAAAGAAAGTACCTCTCTCTAATTTAAAGAGTAACAAAGGTTTATGAAATAAGAAATAAGTTTAGGAATAATGTCTGTTTGTAAACACGATTTAAAATTCACGTCGCATACTATGTTTATGTTGTATGCTTCAGATTGGTTCAAAGAAGCCCTTCAACTGAGTAATGAGCACCCGGATGCATGGACCTTGATTGGAAATTTGCATCTAAGCAAGATGGAGTGGGGGCCTGGTCAGAAGAAGTTTGAGAGGATCTTGAAAAACTCGTCAACTCAGAATGATGCATATTCTTGCATCGCGCTGGGAAATGTGTGGTTACAAACCCTGTACACTCCAAGTCGGGACAAGAACAAAGAGGCTCGACACCAGGAACGAGCACTTGCAATCTACAAACAAGCGTTACGTAGTGATCCTAAAAATATTTGGGCAGCCAATGGAATTGGAAGTATCCTAGCCCATAAGGGATGTATTAACGAAGCTCGAGACATTTTTGCGCAAGTGAGAGAAGCTACAGCAGAATTCAGCGATGTTTGGCTGAATATTGCCCATGTCTATGTTGAGCAAAAGTTGTACGTCAGCGCTGTTCAAATGTATGAAAACTGTATGAAAAAGTTTTACAAGTATCATCACACCGAAATTCTCCAGTACCTTGCTCGAGCTTATTACAAGAACGGAAAACTGAAAGAAGCAAAGCTAGCTTTATTGAGGTCCAGACGAGTGTCTCCAAATGACACGATTTTGTTATATAATTTGGCCCTCGTTCTTCAAAAATTGGCTACTCAAATTCTCCGTGACGAAAAATCTGTTTTACAAATGGTGTTGTCAGCAGTTAATGAGCTAGGCCTGGCTCACAAATACTTTCAATACCTTTCAATGAATGGTGACAGGACCAAGTATGATTTAGGACAAGCCGCAGCTGAAGCTCAACAATGTCAAGATATTTTGTCGCAAGCTCAATATCATGTTGCAAGAGCAAGAAAGTTGGACGAAGAGGAAAAAATGCTCCGAAGAAAGCAAGAGGATGAGCGGGATGCTTTCAGATTTAAGCAAATGGAAGAGCTAAAGCGTAATGAGGAGCAAAAGGTCCAACAGAAAGAAGAGATGCTTCGTAAACGAGAAGAGTTTAAGGAAAAGTCCAAGAATGCCATGATGTTTATGGAACCTCCACCGGAAACGAAAGGATCCAAACGAGGACGGCGTCGAGAAGGCGATGGTGACATTATTTCGGATGGTTCCGGATCTGGTGGAGATAACAATGGCGAGTCTCGACCCAAAAAGAAGAGAGTAAAACGTGAGGGAGATCGTGAACGTGGACGAAGTCGTAAGGGTGGTACTGGAGAAAGGAAAGGTCGTAAGCCCAAGAAAATTGACAGAGATGATGGTCTTAGCGCTAAACAGAGAAGAAAAATTAAATCCAAAGCCACAATCTCTTCGTCTGATGACAGCGACTCTGAAAACGAGCGAAAGAACCGAAAAAATAGTCGCAGCCGAAGCCGTAGTGGCAGTGGATCAGATCAAGGAAAACGCAGCGGAAGCGAATCGTAAGCCTTAGCCTTTTTTACAGCCTTTTATAGCTCTTATGTTTCACTTTTAGGTGTTTTCAGTGTGAAATAGTTTTAGTGACTAATGGTATTAATATATTCATATATATTTTAGGGATGGTGGGAAGCACCAGAAGGGTGGAAGAAAACGTATTGCTTCGTCGTCAGAGTCTGATGGAGATGCTGGTGGTAAAAGTAAAGGCCGTTCAAGATCTCGTTCACAATCGCGATCTTCCAGATCTGGATCCAGGTCTCGAAGTGGTTCCCCTGCTTCGCGAAAATCTGGCTCAAGGAGTAGAAGCGGTTCTCGTGCGTCTAAGCACTCTGGTTCTCGGTCAAGAAGTGGCTCTCGTACATCCAAACATTCTGGTTCTCGGTCAAGAAGTGGCTCTCGTACATCCAAGCATTCTGGTTCTCGGTCTCGATCGGGAAGCCCTGCCAGAAGATCAAGGTCCGGGTCTAGAAGTCAAAGTGGTAGCCCTACTCGGTCTGCCAAATCGAAATCCCGTTCTAGATCCAGAAGTGGTAGTCGTGCTCACTCTAAATCACGGTCGCGTAGCAGGTCAGGTTCTCGTTCGCGAAGCGCAAGTCCAACAAGATCAAAAAGTGCGAGTCCTCGCCCTGGATCTGTAAAGTCTGGATCAAGATCACGAAGCCATAGCCCTGCTGCATCTGGTAGTGCTTCTGACTAAATAATTTTTTTTATCAATCTGTAAAAATGTATATTTCTACCGAGTGTAGTTGTATTATAGTACATACATAGGTTCCTAAATTTCTGTACCATAACTATAATTATATTTACCATAAACTAATGTTATTTAAGTGGAAACCATATTTTATTAACTATCTACTGTATATATATGTATGTAAATGTGGCGTACTCCTTATTTGATTCTTTGATAATTTAGTGCTTTAGTCAATTTCATAAAATCCTTAATATCTATTAACTTTTTTGAAAAATAAATCACAGTTTTATTAGTGTTAGAAAAGACTGTTTCGTATGGTTTTTTTTTATATAAATACGTATATGTATATACCTCTCTCTTAATAAGTGGTTCTGAGCGTATTTTCTTCTGGAAGACAATTTCAATAGCGTGCGTACATTGCTCTATAGACGACTCATTTCATCCTGTATTACATTACACTCCATCGCAAGCAAAGCAATAAGAGATGTACTGATGTACATACATATGCGCTTTTGCTGCCCTTTGCAATAATACTTTTCGGTTTAGTTGGCTGATGGGATTATCGCTCATTCAAAGCGAAACAACAAAAGTAGGACCAGCAATGTTTTCCTTTCTCCCATCTCCTGTATTGACCATTATTGACCACATTTGTGGCAGAAAAGGGCAATCCTAATGCTCTTAATGGCCATTTGCATTCAGCAGCATCAGTATTAACATTAAAATCATCATGCTTCACTACATAATATCCAAAAGTGTTTTACTTGCCCATGGATTCCTTGAAGGAACGACGAGGCAGGCAAATCCATTATTTGCTTGCCCGTGATTAACGCTGCATCTCTCTCTCTGTTGTCGACAAACAGCCAGCAAATGTTATGGTACTTTAAAATAATCCGTTTTTTGCAACCACCAGACCATACACTAATTATCATTGTGTGCAATCAACAAATGTTCCTACATAAAGTGCTCACCATCAGCACTTAACTGACATCGTGATGACAGCAAAGACTTCGCAGGAACAAGTACTGCGTATACCTTCATGTAAATAGGTAGCTGTTTCTCTAATTTTTAGCTGAGGATGGATCTTACGAATACACTTTGTCCTCCATACATTTACCTTAAATGGGCACTCTAGGTTTTCGCATTTGCTGAACATGCGCCATTTTCATAAGGATTGTAAAAGTGGTATGACATGCTTTTGTTTTATAAATAAATTCATACCCCATAGAATATTAGGCTTTTTATATCTTATTCATTCTTATTATGTGGAAGAGCAGCAGATTGGCTTGATGCGATGCGATTTGTGATTCTAATCCCATATGATGTAGCAATTCTGATATGCTGAAAGTTGCTGCCAACAAGGGTCAAAAGTTAATCCGAGCGTGAAATCATGATTCAGGTCATAAGGATAAAATCTTTTGTGTAAATAAGACTTTGAATATATTTAATGTTCAATTGAATGTGAGTTGTTTTGCGGGATATTAATTCATGAGAGAATAGTAAGAGGATCGGTAAGTTTAGTGAGGGGCTAGTTTGAGATTTTCTCATCCTGCGATTTTGGCCTGCATTGTCTCATAATGTCTGTTTGGCAGACGGTTCAGAATGCAATCATACATTGCAATCAATGTCATATTGTTACGTCAAGAAACAGTTTATAATGCTCTCAACATACCCACATAGTTGAAACTGCATGATTTTTGGCTATACTATCTTTGCTTATGTTTGAAACCAGTATAAAATTAATGCGTTAACCACAATATCTTTAAAAGTCTGCAATCTTTGCAAGCCCTGCATAAACACAAAACAATCGTCGTCAGTATCAGAATCAGTTGATATTTTGTACGGAATGATAGAGTGGTTAACACTTTCGACCGCGCAGGCACGCGTCGACGTGGCGCATTCATTGTTCCACATATGACGTCCACTTGTGCTTTCACGACTCGTATCATCGTGCTCCTCTAATCCTGAGTCCTAAAACCGACTAGAATAGCTCAACTTGCATGTGCGTGACATGACACGAGCATCATACACAACCCTTCAATTTTTTAACCACCACTCGGTTGCAGTAAAGCTGCGGCGACACCGAACGACCGTCGCCCGTCCTCCCAATTGCACAATCATCCCATTTGTTGAATTCCACGAATTCAAAGCTCAGTCTTACTTTCGATTGCTCTTCTCTGGATTAGAGTTAATCGAGTTGGAGCGATATACAGGGAAAAACATCGCCACCCCCGTGTCATTTCTACTGCGTTTATTACTCTTGTGGACGACGTCCAAGCGGATGATCGCAATTCTCATAATAAGGCGGCATTCATCGCCTTCAGTAATAAAATAAGTTGTGGTTGGTTCGCGTTGTGCATATGCGTCCATATTATTATGAATACTTTCATTCAGGAAGGAAATGGTAAAATGTTTGTTGATTTCATTCGTAGCTGATTCATCAGTGAATTGTTGATACAAAAATGGATAGTTTTCTTTGTTATTGTGGTGGAGTCCAAAATGCTTAGGTATGGTTCATATACACATACAAAAGGCGTTAGGACATGGTTTTGACGAATTCGCGGATGAATATCTCTGGCGGGGAGTTGAATTTTGAACTGATTTTTTGTAGGCTGTAAGATCATAGTCTCAGAAAGATATGTTTAAAATTTTAGGGCGATAGCTTCAAAAATGCCCCCTCCAGTGCCCCCAGAGTTGGAAGGAGCCAAAAAACACTTTCCAAACTGAATTACTCATATAGCATGATAACCCAAGAGGTCAGAGGTGGATGATTGTTAATATTACAACCCTAGATAATCATTGCATGAAATAATAAAAGAATCCACAATGAATTACATAACGTTGTGCCTCCATCGTCGCTGATACTTTTCCATGAAAAGTGATAAATCGGACCGTGCACCGGGAAATTGACCTGCTGACCTTGAAAACGGACAGACTGGGTCAAATGAAGATTGAGGGTAAAGCTGGAAGTGTCCTAAGTAATATTAAAACAAACAGTCAAGATTTTGTATAAACAGTTTTAGAGAAGGACCCGAGTTAATCAGCTGTCGCGGAATCCTAAAAAACTCGTGAACTTATTTGGAAAATTAATGGTAAAATTTTTTCGAAAATAAATTTTAATAATCTTTTTGTGTCCCCTACTGCAAAACTATTTTATCTACAAGGTACAAGTGCCAAAATAATAAAATTATTGCGTTTTGGTTAGTTAAATTATTTCTGAAGTTCGACATCGAAAACGACGGGAACTTTTCCAAAAATTTTATAAGGTCTGATGAAAACTCAGTCCGTGGGGTATAACCACTTATCAAAATTTTGTCAAAAGTACTTACAGTGCAATATACTATATGTACCTTGGATAAAAACCACGTTAGGGATTTTTAGCATCAAAGTCGTAAAATGTGGGGGCCTTAAAAGTGGAAGAGTTGCGTTAAAGAGCGCATTCCATTAGGACAAGTATGAAATTAGACTGCAAAACGGACTTAAAAGATAAGCATAAGGCAAAAGTGGTTTTATATAGTGAAAAGCATGCTAAGTCCATTGATAATAGTCGCAAAGACGATTTTTGCATCAGGACCTCAGAAAAAAATATATCGCTCAACGCCATTTTATAAGAACACTGGTTTGGAAAACTAAAAAAGGACACCTCTCCAAATTTGACCTTGCCTCATTTCGCAGAGTACACAAAATCGGAAGCCAGATATGCTTACCTATAGTTTGAGACATGGGCTTTCAAATAAAAAAAGTTAGAAATCTCTACGACTAAAAACCATCCCGCAATTAAGGTATGAATTCGTCAAAACCATGTCCTAACGCCTTTTGTATGTAAGTGTGCACAAAAGACTTTGAACGATGCGCAAAGGGGACGCGGGGCTGAATAATGACACAATTCTCATGTAAATACTTAAATGGGAAAATATGCATGTATTTCAGGAAGTATCCATTAGAATCCGAATGGATATGAATTTTAATAATCCGTTGAATATATTTTTGGACTGCCATGTGTGGGAGGTTGAATGTGCTTGCAGTTGAGTTTCCATATTTATTCATATTCGAATCTTTGCGTAATAAGTTGAACTCGGTCCATTTGTAATTAAGCACTTATTTATTTCATTAAATTCATACAGAAATATAACGTTAAATAAGTAAGTACATATGTATACATGTAAATAGATGTATGGATGAAATAAGTTGAAATTTGTGTATACGTCAGCATTGAGATATACATTGTAACACCCCTTTTATTAAACCTTTTCACAACTTTACGTCAACCAACTTAATCCATTAACATCTGTGAATGGTTATGAAATCCGCCCTCTAACACCCCGACCCCTTTTGGTCAGCATTAAATGAACGCAGATTACCAATTACTTAATGCTCTTTTTTTGTAGATATCTGTAGTGACGTAGTAATAACAAGTGTGCTTTTAATTAACAAGTGCTTTTATTACAAAAAGTATTGGTGTTTAAGATGCTTTTAAGATTGAGGTGCCACACCAGGCATTTGGATGGACCCTCATCACACAATATTTCCGTGAGGTAGATCAGGAATGCTTTTAATAGATTTTAGACCATCGTAAATCCAAGTCACATGTCTACAAGAGAGAGACTACTTTTTTAAACAAATAAATATAGTCAGAAGAGTAAAACATTAGACGGACAACTTTTACGGGTGCAAGACAACTCTTGCCACTGAATTCTTACACTTGAATGAAACACTCAAGTACACGGTCTCTTTCAAATCTCAAATAAATCGAATTACGTTACTTTTAGAGCTCGACATATTTTGGTCTTGTATATAAATTTACACGCATTTCCTACCTCACCCAAGGAAAAGTTTATGTCGCTATTTTAAGTGAAATTCAATTTGTATCTGAACTCTTGAGTAGGAAACAAGTTTTTTCTGGAAAGGTGAAAAGGTGTTAAATAGTTTGTGGAGGCAGTTTGAGAAACGTACGGAGCATGTTGAAAGTTTCACCTTTCTCACTAAATGTATGTAACTTGATGTATACATGTATGTATGTGCAGATAGATATTTCTTGTGATTTCCTCCTGCACAGTTTAGCTGAGTTTTATGAAAATCAAATACAGAAAAATTGTAGAAAGTGCACACATTGAAATTCATTCGAGAGATGCGTCATTACATTTTGGCAGAGGAAAACCCGTTGCCAGAGGTTTATCAAATATTCATTGGTCTTGAAAGGGATTTCTGGTTGGTCCGATGCCTTTCTATCGAAAATGGCGAGAACCAGGTACATGCATAGCGGAGATAAGAATACAGGTTCAATCATATGTGTGCATGCATTTGTGTGCTTGCTATACTCATTTTGGCTTTTAGGAATTTCACTTTGAGATTTATGAAATGAATATGTTATGGTTGGTTAGGTATGCATGTGGCACAGGGCAGAGATTCATAAGTACTGTTTTCCCTTTGTTAGCAGTCGTTTACTTTTCTCTCATGTTGTCTGTTCCATCATTTCAGTTTTATCAGACAGCCTCGCTTGAGATCCTGGCAGTCAGCAGTGAAACGAAATCAACATATTAATGGAAACATTGGCATCATAAATCCACATATGGACTGTTTGAAGCTGCATGAATGTAATGTTCATGTATGAGATAAATAATGCAAGGACAAGTTACTGTTGACTGTTTACTAATGGACATCCTCCTGCATGTCAGTCAGTGTTTGGGAAACTTCACTGCAAGTCTTTGATTCAATCAAGGATTCAACAGGAGCATGCGAGTCTCGGGGGTATTATGGACGTTTTAACATCCCATTTTAAAACAGAATGAATCAGATCATGCAATTAAGGATGAATTTGGGTCTCCTATGTATGTATGTGTATTATATTTTATGCAGTACTGTTCCTAAGAGTGAAACAGCGGATTCAATTTTTTGTATGCTAGTCTAATGTTAGGTTACTGCATTTGGACTGGGAGATTTGTCCAGTGCCTGGACATATATTTCTGTACATATGTGTTGTTAGTTCTACAGATCTCATGGTGAGATGATAATTATTTTCGTGTCGCTTGGGTAGCAAAGGTAAGAAGGTGGCGACTGCATAAAATGGAAGATTTTTCTTCAGGGGCAGAATATGATGTATGACATTTGTGTTCAAAGACAAGGGACAAGAATATCTAAAGGAAAAAGGTGATTTATCTATCTCCGACTTTTTACGGTGTTAAGATGAAATGGGTTCCATAGCCATTTCACGAGCATCCATTTGTCTCCTTTTTCGTTTGGTTGGGTTTATATTGGGGTGGATATGGGAATACATAAGGATCTCACTCAACAAAGAATCCAAACTTGGAGACTCCAGATTTCATAGGAAGGTGCTGTGTCATCCTTATGGGACCGTTTTTTACTTTTTTTTTTACTTCCTACTCTTATTGGACACATCTCTTCCTTCAGTCTCTTTACTACGACGGTGACTATAGCACATCACCAGCAAGATCTGCGACTTTTCTTTTCGGTCCCTTTCTCCACTCCATTCCATACATAAATACGGAGAGGAGGACAAAGGAAGGATGCGGATAATAATATGACTGTGGGGATGGTAGTAAATGTAGTGATTTTAGTCACAATTCTTTCCTGATACGGCCATCAGGAACTTGAGTACAGCTCTACGCTACCCAAGAGAGAATTTTTGATAGCCGCCTGTAGTACTTTCAAATGTGTGTGTGTCCAACAAAACTAAACTTTACTGTTTCATTCAAGACTTGACATTTTTCAAACTAGCAGAATCTTCAGCATTTCCAGATTCTCGTCGTATTGGTGTTGAAAGCATAAGTATACAATGCTGGTACATGTTCAGCCAACCAACAGCAGGAACGCCAATGTGTAATTTAATTTAATTTAATTTATTCATACAATAAGGCACCCTACTATGTAGGACATTACACCTCAAGGATACATTCACATTACAAAGTATAAAATAAGTATTTAAATATTTATAATAGTATATTTTCAAATTCATAATCATCAATCAAATCAAAAATTTCAATCATTCTTTCACATAATTGTTTCTCAATAAGTATACGTTTTGTTTGTAGTTTAAATACATCAAAGCTAACATGTTTCGCTGAAGATCGCACTTTCTCTGGTAAATTAAGCCAAGCTTGCATAGCACGATATCGAAAAGATTTCTTTCCAATTGTTGTTTTTGGACATGACAAAGGCTTGCAATAAGTATTATTTCTAGTATTAAAGTTAAGACCTTCAAGGTTTAGGTAATTTATAAAAAATGTTGGAGCACATTCATTTATAATTTTGTATGTAAATTTGGCCAATTCAAAGCTAACAATATTTTTTGCTACCATCCAACCAAATTCGTTTACATCGTCACTAATAGTATCATATTTTGATTTACATGTAACAAATCGTGCACATGCACGAATAATTTTGTTGACTGTATTTTTGCTTTCTTTTCCAACCAACCAAATAATCCACTCTAATAAAGCGTTAGTGTTAAGTCGCTGACTGAGTCCCTGTGGCTCTCAATGCAAGTTGCCCCGTAGAGGAGACAAAGAGGAAAGCGGAGCAAAAACTGCATGCATGAATTTTCTGCATGAGTCTCACTTCGCCTGCACGTGACTTTCGCGTACGTACACTTGCCATCAAACTCAAATTAAATGTTTTAATATATAAACACAGTGTGCAAGTAAATTGAGTGTGCAGTATACATACATACATCACATCACTCATCAATAGTGGTTATCACGATAAGTGATCTTGATAAACACTATTAATTAATTATTTTAGTTTGAGACACTCCACCTGCAACGAGTGGCATATCAATTCGAATGTATTTTTGACGCTAAATCCAACGCCGTTAATGGTTTTGACCTCCGAGGCCCGCGTGACCTTCCTGTGACCGTAGGGGGTAAATATGGCTTATTCGTGATGTCGCATATCAATTCGAATGTATTTTTGACGCTGAATCCGAATCCGTCAATAGCTTGGCGTTAATTGTAGAAGCTAACGGGGTTTATGGAACTTAACGGGAGCGTGAAGCGTGGGAATTTAAATAGTTAGCTATGCAGTTACTCCCACGCGACGGGAATTTAAGTAATTAGCTATTCAACTACTCCCACAGGGGGAAATCAAATTGTATTGTGACCAGATTAATTAAAATGCAGCATGACTTGGGCAAACCCTCACTCTGATGTATGCATGTGGTATGACAAAGTCTCCAGTGGGAATTATTTAAAGTATAGTATGACGAATTTTTCGCTTTGGGCACACCCCCCACTGGAACCCTAGAACCCGGCCTTGGCCGGGCTATACGCTAGTACATCCATAAGAGAAAATTGAGTGCACCAAAGCTTGCATAATCATACATTTTTGTTTTATGGTTAAAACATATTTGAGAGGACGAAGTGTCCATAAAGATGAGTAACATTTTTTTGCTACCATTTTACTATGTCCAATAAAACTTAGGTTTTCGTCGATAATAATACCAAGAATTTTGATTTCGCTCACCTTTTCTAGTGGCACTCCTTCAATTTTTACAATCGCATCAGCTAACAAAGCTTTTGACTTTTTATTACTAATTATCATTACTCGACATTTATCAACGTTCAACTCCTGTCGACTTGATCTCATCCATTCACTAACTTTGATTAAATCATATTCAAGTTCTTGTATCACTGTATGAATATCTTCAAGTTTGCTAGCTATAACCAGTCCAGTATCATCGGCAAAGTATATACTTAGACTGTATTTAATATGGTAAGGTAAGTCATTCATCATGGTTAAAAATAATAAGCAACTTAGGCATAAACCTTGTGGTACACCTAGGTTTGTGGATAATGTTTGGGAGTTTCTTACCCCATTTTTACATTTAGTGCATACGTATTGTGACCTGTCACTTACAAAAGATTCAATTAATTTTGAGTCAATACCATACCATGATAATTTATGCATTAACACTTCTTTACATGCTCGATCGTAGGCACGCCTTACATCTAGGCTGACTAGTATACATACATAATTATTATCAAGTGCTTCATAAATATAATCAGTCATTGCTATTAGTGCATGTGTTGTTGAATGGAATTTCCTGCATCCAAATTGAAATTTAGAGAGCATATTGTTTGTATCTAAATATGTATACAATTTGTCAAACATATATTTACCAAGAATTTTACTTAAGATAGGTTGAATAGAAATAGGACGTAGTTCATTAGGTGATAAAACTTGCTTAGTTTTCGGGATAGGTACAACCTTTGACAGTTTCAGAGAACTTGGGATTTTGTTTGATTTGATAAAACAGTTGAAAAGGTTCGTTATCTCTTCTCTGAATTTTAAAGAACCCATACACAAATTAATCATGTTATTACACATACCTAATGTATCACATGAAATGGAGGTTTTGTTTTTAATTTTCTTCCAACATGAGGTGACTTCTTGTGTTGTTAGTTCTTGGAATTGGAAAGTTTTCCCAGAGTTGATCCAAGGAAACAACGGTTGTATTGGGAGAGGTGGGACTTGAGTTGTATCGGGTCGGGTGGATACGGCTGCAAAAAATGTATTGATGTCATCAGGGCTCATCTCAATGTCCGGGGCAGGGTCAAGTAGTGGGTAGAGTTTGTGAAGGGCACCCCACATATGTAATGCTTCAACTTTTTCAGAGAATTCCATTTTTGTGTCACGGTAAATGGCTGCATCCATCTTCTTTTTTAACTCCAGAAGTTTGCTACGGTTGATTGTACTTGGATTAAATTTGAGTAATTTATACGTTTGATCTCTCTCTCTTATCAACTTTTTTGTAGCCTGTGATACAAATTTCTTCGAGGAATAGATGTATACCGTTTTATTTTTAATTGGGGCCAGCTTGTCAAATGTTTTAAGAATGGTGGATGTAGCGATGGTTGTTGCTCCTTCAGGTGATGCATTATTCTCAATTTTGAGATCACTCATTAATCTGTGAACGTCGTCAGGGACTATGTTCTTATAATTTCTAAATTGGAAATTCCTTTTCTTTGGGATAGGTCGGGATAGTTTTAAAACACACTCGGTGTAAGCGTGGTCTGATAAATGTGGATTATATACATTTATGCTTATGACTGTGTCAGTATTATTAACAATTATTAAATCGAGCATATTCTCACCACAGGTTGGTTCATTAATCAACTGGGACATAGATAGGTTATTTAAGATATTCATGAGTGGTGAGATTGATTTTTGATTCCGGAGGTTGAAATCCCCCAAGATATATACATTTTTGTTACTCATAGATAAATACGTAAAAAATTCATGAAAGAATATATTATTGTTTTCGAGTGTTTCAAATAAGTAGTTGGGATGTCGATACACACATCCAACAATGAATGATTTGTTAAAGTTTATTTGCACATTTATGCATAGCAATTGAATATTAGGTGGAGTTGTGAGATCACTTGGGATTTTAAAGGGTTTAACTTTTAAGTAAGATTTCGATATTATTGCCACTCCACGTTCACTGGTATTATTTGAATCTTGTCGAAAAATATGATATCCTGGAATGCTTCTTAAAATATTGTGATTTTAATCTCGATTCGCTTATACAAAGTAGGTCAATGTCTTTTAGGGACAGAAATGCAGAGAGATGGTGGAATTTTTTGTTGATTGAGTTTAGGTTGAGATGTGCGACCTTTAAAGATTTATCTTCTCTAAAAAAGGTGGGTTTTGATTTTGATTGTCACTAAAATCACTTACATCTTGCCATGCATCAGAATGGGATTGTTGGTTTACAAAAGTTGGGGTCCAGTTCATATTGTCTTCGTCGTCAACATTTTGCCATTCCGATGTTGTTTGACTTTCGTGGTCATCTCGCACTCTATCACCTCGAGCTTTTGGCCTCTGGTGAAGAGTGCTCGACAGTTGTGAACCACGGGTCAAATTTTGACTATGATGCGTTGGACGAATATGATGGGTTTGTGATGAGTTTCTTGTAATAACTTGTCTTTTCTTCCAATCCATTCTGATGTCGTTAGGTGATTGTCCATTTGCAATTAGTTGGCTTCTTTTCTGTCTCATAATGGCATGTTCTTTTCTTGTTGAGTGGGGTAAGTCTTCGTTGATGTAGATAGGTTTTAAAACTTTCAATTTATTTGAATATACTTCATTTCTCTCAGCTATTGACCGGAAACGAATTTTTACTGGCCTTGAGGAACGGCTTAGGGGCTTGCCAACTCTGTATCCGGTGTCAAAGCTGATGTTTTTTCCCGTTGTTTGTTGTATAATTTTGGAAATTTTAAAGAATAAATCCTGCTGCGTTTCATTTTCTCCTTCTGGTATACCACTAAAAACTAGATTGATTTTGTTCAATTCACGCCACAGAGCTTCATTTTCATTGCTCACTTTTGAAAAGGAACTTTTCATGATTTGCACTTCATTTTCCAACTCATTTATTTTTATATTTTGGTTAGTGATAGATCGATCCAAAGAATCAAATCTCTGATTCAGTTGTTGAGCTAAGGTGGCCGTACTCTCTTTCAGCAAACTGGATAAAATATTGAATGTAATGGGCGTATTTCCCCTATTGCCACTTCCTCCTGGTTGATTATTTTGGGTTTGGCTCATTATATCGATATTATAACCACAGTTTGTAATTTCTCCCAGTTTTATCTTTTTTGCAGATGTGGCTCTGGTTTTAGTTTGTTTTTTTATTGTGAGGTTTGGAATTGCTGGGCTTTTAATTTGTAGAGCAGTTCTCTTTGTACCAACCATGATTTATGTTTTGTAGATATTTATTATTGAGTGAGCTGGCAGGTACCAAGCTAGCTTAGTTTTACAGACCCAACCGTTCACTTGAGAAGCTAATGAAAATATGTACGTACATACATACATGTCATGTATCTACACTCTTAGCAAAATTTAAACCAAATCAACACAATCCGGAATGCATATATGACTTAACCGGATTTGGAATTGATTTAACACGATATTGTGTAAAAATCAAGAGGCTCCCCAGACAGTGTTGATTTGTCACAATGCAGTGTAATACGTATACCGGCAAGGATATAAGTATTTAACTCTGCACAGTGATGAAATAATTCTATTTGGAGTAAAGCTACTGTTATTTTAGAAAAATATGAACACCAAGTTGTGTAGATTTTATTCCGGCCCGGAATAAACATGCTACCAAATTGTGCTGAATTAACACTACAATTTAATGAATTTAACTCTGAATTCAATTGATTTCTACACAAGGTTATGTTAACAAAGATTACCATTTTTACTGAATTTTACAGTTTTACGTTAAATATACAATAAAATATAAAACAAACCAACAATATATATGTAATAATTACAAATGATGTCTCAGCACTAAATATAAAGAATCCGATTTACAATTTCTTTGTATTTCAAAACACTCGTGTATAACTAAATCGTTAACGTTAACTAAAATATATACATCAATTTTAGGTTCTAATTTATATGCAAAGTAATGTCTCTCAAAATATTTTACATCATATATTTTAAGGAGCAGAAGACAAGTATTTTCATTGGATATGATAAATTCTGAAATCATTCCAAACTTTGGGAAGACATTTCCTATTTCATAACAAACAAAATATCCCTGTTTATAATTGTACTCGCGGAACCAAATCTGATTTGTAGTAAATAAAATTGTATTAGCATCACAATTTTTATAAGCCTCGTAAAGTCTTAAATTCTCAATTAAGTCAAATGAATCGTGAAATTGCGAAAGTTTAGCAGAAATAATATTATCTGTTTTTAAATCGGGACTTTTATCACGGGAATGTAAACAATGTGACATGAATTGTTGATGCCGCATAGCTAGAGAAAGACAGATGTTTTTAAAATTTTTAATTTGCGAAGCTAGTTGAGTAAAATAATAATGTTTTGCTTCATATCTCATTGTCCACTGTGACAATAAAGGACCCGTTCGTTTTTTAACATAAGAATAATGAGTCATAAAATGATGCTTCGGAATAAGCCTTTCATTTTGAAATATTTCACGAAATAGTTTATGATGCGCTATAACTCTGTCATTCAGAAGCTGCAAACTCGCCTGAGAGAATTTCCTACAAAATGCAAGACTCAAAATCTCCAAAAGTTGAAGTAAAAGTTCCCAATATTTTTTATGCTCCTCATCTAAAATTAAATCTCCAAGAATTACAGGCAAATGCCTGATTAAGCACCAAGCTTGTGCAGCTTTTTGCCCAATTCTATTACCTGTATCTAAACGAATTGGACTTGGACGGTTTTTACTTTCCAAATTACCGAAATTATGAGTAATTATCCTTTGGTTGACTATTTCCAAAGTACAACATCGTAATGAGATGAGCTTTTGCAAAACTAACTTAATTTCATAGGGCACGACCCCCTCTAATAAATCGTGCATAATATCTACACTGGGGGACTTGAGAAAATTGAAATATTTCAACTCATCAAGTGCACAGGGACACCAAAAGTCTTGTCATGTAAATGTTTCGCGTAATTATTTCTATCCCTAAGAATCATTAAATTGTGATCAAACAAACTCTGGGTTTCTAATTTTGTGGTACAACAAATTCTACAAAAATTATGAGAATTGAAAGATTCTGTCATGCCTAACAAAGAGTTAATACCTAAATTGTCGCAAGATAAGCTGCATATTGTTCCATACATTGTCTCAGTTTCATTTGTTTGAATTCCATCGATTTCCAATATTTTAACGTCTCGAATAACTAGTTTTAAGATTTCGCCAATTCCATACTTTTTAGCATCTTCTGTATAAAATAAAGCAAGTAAGTAAATTTGACTTAATTTTGAATTTAAGTAATCTGGCAAGTAAAATATAACGCCCCTATTTTATGGATACCACGTTTTGAACCCAAAGGGTTAACAGTTTCAAAATCGTCATAAAACAGTTGAATTTGAAGGGAATCTGGAAATTTTGAGAACAATAAATTTCTTTTATAAGAGTTCGTGTCACTAAATGTTTCAATAGCGCTGGAATTAATTTTGTTGCTGTTTGCAAAATAATTTGAGACCACTTCAGAAGCAACAATTTGTTTTAAAGTTCTAAGTAGTGGAATATACATGAATGTATCTGAAACAATTACTTGTTGCCGCTTATTTTCCTTTACTCTTAATTCAGTTCTGCTACCTAAGGATATTTCTTCGGCAAAATTATTTGGGAGTTTTTCTCAAATAATTTTTGTCTTTGATAAGATGATTTTATTGATGAAAATGCTTCCATTAAACCTTGTGTTAAGCAACTGAATTCCTCAAAGCCAGCCTCACAAAATTTTCTTCCTAAATTTAAAACCAAACTAATTACTTGAGCGAAACCAAATTTTAATTCTTGAACAACAAAATCTACTGTGGAGTTCGTTACCCCCTTAGCTAGGAGAGATGAACAAAAACTACTTAAAATATCTGTCATTATCTTTATGCCAGCATCAACAGAAACATCTTCATTTAAATTTTCTACTTCAGTCCCCTCATCAATCTCATCGGTGGTCCCTATCTCTGCATTATTATATATTTCATCTACTCCTAATTCAATACAATCGTCGCTAATTTCAACTGTCTCATTATTATCAATATTTAAATTGTGGGACTTTAAATGCCTTAAATATCCACTCCATGTATTCTGCTCACTTAAACAATTTTGATATGGACATACAGCCCCTTTAAAATTTCCACTACCTATATTATGAATATATTTAATGTGGACTTGAAATTCCTCAAGCCGACTAAACAACTTATTGCATATTTGACAAACAATCATTTTTAACCTTCCACTATGTAACTAAATTTAATCTTAAATTTGTTGGTCTCCGTTTGTGCTGTCCGCTGAAATACTGAAGAGTTGTTGATAAACTTGTTTAACTTTTGCTGGTATTTTCGTGTTGTTAATCTCCAAATCTAGGACATGAACTTGTATGAACTTCCATAATCCGTCAAGATTCTTGTCATATTTAGTTCCGATTACGTAGTGAGCCTTGAAAAGGGAGTCGATCGCTTGAGTGGAACTCTTTGCACTAAGTGGGATGGCAAGTCGGTCGCAAATTAAAAAGTAATTTGACGGAGAAGCTTTGTTGTCCCCAAAGTAAAATAATGCAGGCTGAGTAACATCCGGATCCCAGTTGTCCAACACTGTTTGAAGCGGTGTCCCACTCTAAAAAATAGAGATGTTGTTTTTTACCCTCGAATAACATAATTTGTACACAACTTTAAATTACATAGTAAAATGTGACCAGCCGTGATTTCGCTTTTTCTATTGAACAGCGTCCTCCTTGTCCTTGACCCCTGGCTGTGGGAGGGATAAGATAGAGCAGTACAAAAAGAGCCAATGTCGACTGGTCCCATTTATCTGATTAAATAATAAAACAAAATTTAAAGAGTGACTAACAATAATTATGTACATACAAATTAAATAAATATTTAAATAATTCATAATAATTTTTGTTAGATTTTACCGGACTCTTCAGTTATAAACTTTTTAAGTGCCTGGGATTTGTTATTAATTCGCTGGCAATTTTCCAAAAGCTTTTTCGCCAGATCTGGCCATTGTTTTAGAAAATTGTCCTCAATTCCCGGGTGCATGAGGGAGAACTCAAGATTTATCTAAATGCATACAACATAACATATGGTCAAAATGTTTCACAAAATGATTAAATAAAATCTAAAAACATACCAAAAAATCGCATTCAGTGAACTTTCGATAAACTTTTAGGATAGAATTTTCATTTG
Organism: Folsomia candida; assembly: GCF_002217175.1. Lineage (NCBI taxonomy): Eukaryota > Metazoa > Arthropoda > Collembola > Entomobryomorpha > Isotomidae > Folsomia > Folsomia candida. The sequence goes on along the minus strand of NW_019091193.1, from coordinate 18,401,887 downwards.
TTTTTCTTAAGTAGGCCCGATGTTGAAAAGTGGCTTTAATTAGGCGAACAATATCGGCTTCAATTGTCGTCGAATTCAATTCGTCAATAATATTTTGATTAAGCTGAGGAGGTTCTTCCGCCTCTGATGTACCCTCGTTTGCATGTTGCCCTGTATTTCCTGCGTTGGCCTTTCTTTTTAATAATTTGTTGTCATCGATGGCAATCACATTTCGATGGATCCACCGTAGACGATTTTGTATTAAACCTGAGCGACTTTGGTCATCATATAGAATATCCTATAAGAGGAAATAAATAATGAGTACACAAAATATACATAAGTGCTACTAAGATGGATAAACATTTATTAATAACAACAACTAATAATAATAGAACCATGATTTATGTATACTTACAATTCCTTCTGGTGATCCTGGATATTTCCAGCAAGGAAGCAAACTAATTATCGCTTTCGCAAATAATTTCTGATCATTAGTACATGGTGAATTTCTGAAAAACAAAAACAAAATTATTTTATAATTATTAAAGGTATATGCAAATTATTTTTTTTTATAATTACCCCCTTAATGAAACAAGGACAGAAACAAATTCATTGACAAATTTTGTTGCCGCCACTGAATCGACAAGCTTCGCCGAATTACGGGTTTCAATCAGCTCTTTAAATTCAGGGTTTCTTTCGACATGAGCATCCAGCGCCTAAAAATATTAATTATGAGTATTTTATTTATTTTAATTGTAACTTACACATTTATTACTTAGTCAAATACTTTTAATCTTAACTATTTTCACCTGTTTGAAAGAATCCACATCTGGGTTAAAACTTGAAGAAGACGAAGCTGGCGATGACGGGGACGCCAAGGGACTATTTACTATCAATATAAGAATAATCATTAATTAGGAAATCATAATTAAAATATAATTTTGCATAACCAACTGTAATATATTTGAGAACATGATGGGGAATTTTGAGGGAAATTTGTTTCTACATGATGCTCTTCTTGAAGCCGAAAAACTATGGTGGGAGTTGTTCCTTGATGAACTAAAATTGGGAAGACTTCTTCATCAATCTCGGCTCCTTGTTCGTCTTCAAAGATAAGGTCTGTCTCATCCTCTAGACCAAATTTACTCTTAACTATAAGAAGGCAAATATAAAAGTTAAGATGATTTATGATCCAAGCATAACTGCATGGAGTTAAAATGGTGCAAAATTTTATCACAATTGCTGAATTCATGACTCAAGTCCTGCTCATTGTGTTGATTTTTTTACTGAATCAACACCACTTTGCTAAGAGTGTATATAAGCGGCAGAGATCCGTGATTAATTAATCGTGATTGACGGATTAAGGATTGGGATTAAGGATTAATAATCATTAATGCTTAATCCCAACAAAAAAATGTGTGTAATTAATCCTTAATCCTTAATCCCGACGAAAAATTTGCACTCGGTTAATCCTTAATGCTTAATCCCGACGAGGCGTGTCCAAATTGTTAATCCTTAATCATGATTAGGATTAATTCTCTCGAGAGATTAATAACTGAATGAGCGAAGTAACAGTTTTGCTCAACCTACGATATTTTTCCATGCTGTCTCCTGAAATTAATATGCATTATATTTTTAACTATATGTATATTGTAGCTTTCATAAAAATACTGATTCAATCGTTAATCATGGCGAACAGGAATCTGACTGAACTGAAAGGTTTGCCATTCGTTTTGACCGGCACATTTTTTGATGTCGAAGAACTTGACAAGTCTTGCGGCTCTGGCGAGGGGCATAGCTTGTGCACCAAAACTTGTCATAATAGGTGGGCATATTATGGCACATAGAATTTTATTATGTACTTAACACAACACTAATATATATTGCACGTTTTGTAAGTATTTGACACATGAATATTGCTGTGTCAATAATTCTATACAGTAAAATAAAAATTATATTACTCCTTAATCAAGAATTAATCAGGATTAATAATAATTAATCCATAATCAAGAATTAATCAGGATTAATTAATCCTTAATCCTTAATCCCGCATCCAAAAGTATTTTGAATTAATCCTTAATCCTTAATCCCAGCAAACTGAATTATTTAATTAGTCCTGGATTAATCTAATCCCAGGATAACATTAATCCTTAATCCTTAATCCCGCAAAAAAAATCATTAATCACGGATCTCTGATAAGCGGCATATTAAATATTAGAAATAAAGGACTAGAAATATTTTTAGTATTTAGGCGAATTAATTTACGTCGTTATTGTCATACTGCTCCTCTATGTATATGACATCCAGTAGAAACCTAACGACCTTGGTGTTGTCATTGTCATGTTCGGGGCAAAAGTCATAAAAGTGTATGGAAGGTACGAATATGACCATCATATTTCATGAGATGGCTCTTACAATGTCACCCAAACTAGCATGATTCCTTTGTGAGTGCGAATAGCACTTTTTTCATATGACCAATGTGTCTCTCGAAACTGTCGCAATTTATAAAGTGAAATGGAAATGGGACATTGCGTTCACTACTTACAGTGTGTGTGCCATCCCCTACGACGACGACGACGAGGACGACGACGACGACTACCGCTACTTACTTAGGATTAGACTACTGCAGTACAAAGGACATGGACAAAATTCACACACAGGGAAAGAGATTCACGATTACGATTATGGATATGAGATGAGATGAGATAAAGAACGGGAAAGTGAACCCTAATGTTTGCTGCATTACTTCTTGTACTTTGAGACATTTGTATTTATTTGTTAATGCTCTTGTGCAATTTGTTGTCTCCTTTTCCAGCAGTATAAGTTGTTACATACATCACCCTTGGTAAAAATAACACTAAATCAAAGGGACAGTAATTTGCTATTAGTTCACACCCGCCTCCATGCTCCATCGTTCTATTAAAATATATAATGAAATAAGTCTTGATGTTGATGGATACTGAAACATGTCCAAGTCAGTTATGCTTTGGGCTCAACTACTAGAAAATTAAATGAACCACTGTACTCTGTTCAATTTACCTACTTTATTCTTCGGATAGATAAGTAAGTGACTGTGTGGGTTTCGAAGCAGCAGATAAGCTAGAGAACCAAAAGTATCCCTGCGTTCCGGAAAATAAATCCAATTTGCTCTATTTCACTTGGAGGAAAACCAACCAAGCAAGTCAAGTTACTTAAAAGTAAGCAGCTTTTATTGTGACAGTATTATGGTGCATGGCCGTGCGGGACTTTGCTCATTCTTGGTCTCTCACCAAGTGTGACAGACGAGACTGAGGACGACAAGGAAATAAGACTATAGAAATCTTACACAATTTATAGTCTACCTCATCCTCCTCTTCTTCCTGGGATAATGGCCATGATGAAGCCATGCAGGAATGCATAAGCTGCTACTTCATATACAAACTGACGGGCCCAGTGGTCCTCCCCTCCACGAAGAAAGCGCATTATTATTATGTTCATGAGTGTGTTTACTGGTAAGTGGATGTGTATCTCATTTGCATAGTGTCAGTTTCGCTTTCCTAGCTCGAAACGTATTTACCTCGCGTACAAATAATGAGATGAGCATGAAACGGGAAACCTGGCTTAATGGAAGGGGTGACTTCCCAGCAGAAATACTTAAGATTGAGATACAAGATGCAAACAAGTGCAGCGATGGAAAAGTCTCAAGTGTCAATTGACTTTCGTCTGCAGATATGAGCAAGTAGATCTAAAACCTGTTTATTTCTTAGGGTAAACGGGTGTGCGCGGATGAAATATAAGAATAATATGGATTTATTTTCAAACGACACAAAAATCCTGGTAGTGAGTTTTTGCAGAATAAATAAAAGGGAAAGCACTCGCAGCAGCTTGATGACTTTATTAGATTTTCTTTGGAACGACCCTCGCAGCTTAATCGAATTGACACACAAAAGCGCATCCAGATGCATTAGTTTTAGATTATTCGATTTGCTCTCTTGTTGAGGGGAAGAAATGCAAGTATTGGAAATAACTAAAATCTGCTAAAAACTTCAAAGTTTCCAATGTACAGCCACGAAGAAAAATATGTGGGGCAGATGGAAATCCTTTCCAAAAGCGTGGACAGGAAGGTGAAAACAGTTTCTGAGTCACATTGATATGCGATGATGTGATTAGGGATGGGCTTCAATTTCACAAATATCAAAGTCTGGGGAATGGAAGGGTGCTGCTGTTTTGTTTCCGTGTCCGGGTCATGAATTTCATTTTACAGCAGGGGTCGGGTTAAAGCTAATCTTAAATTTGGCCCCCAATCTCGCTACCGTATCATTGACATATGGATACAAAGGATCAATATCTCGATGAAGGAAATAAACTAAAATGCAAATTGATCAAATTGCTCTGACGGATTAAGTTTCAGTTGAAAGCCCGACATGTAGAGTTAGAATTCAAAACAACAAGTGTTTCAATCTCTACAATTAGAATAACAGATGTTGGAAAATTTTATCAAGCTTTAAAAAGTATCACCTTCCATCAAATCAGATATGTCCAATTAGGTTCTGGATCAACTTTGTTTTATTTTACTTTACGTGAAAAAACTAAATTTTGCACATAATCAAAAGTAGTACTTGTACGTACCACCATGTGCATAATACACATACACATAATGAGATGTAGCTAATACAGATATTGTAAGAATACACAAATTGTAAGAATTGGACTAAAGCAATGACGATGATAAATTCCAGCCATGCTATGTGTGAGCTGTATGTATTGATTGAATATATTAAATAATTATTCTCAGAATACGTACAATAACTTTATTGCTAAAATTGTAATTTTACATATTGACACGTGTGTGGTAAATTTTACATATAAAAACTATTGCGTTCTTGTTTGTCTGGTCAAAAGGGCGGTTCGAACCCAAACCTTACTCACTTATTCACCTTACTACACTTATTAAAATGTACATGAATAATGGCCCGTTTGTGCTCCCTTTTGAAAAGCTACAATATGTAGGACTTAAATTTGAATAATTTATAAATACAAAATGTACACTCAATTATTTGATATGTGTAGCATATATAAATTACTAGTTTTAAACACATACATATAAATAATGCATAAGTATATGTATGAGGTAATATCAGTATGTTCTGTACAAATACAAATACTGTATGCATTTTTGATTCGCAAATTTTCCAAAAAATATAATGCATGACGATGATGCCCAACAACTTGAAAGTCAAGAATTGTGGGCTAGGATCAAGCCATCATAAATGCAGCTTATTTGGTTGTTTGTGGTTTATTGATAAAATCCCATCCCCTAATTCTTTAATGGACACCGCAAACTCCCTTGACAATTCTGATTCACATATGATTGAAAGGATTCCCTTTGGGACAGTGTGTTCTTTTGATGATGGGGTAATGTTCTGTCTGCGTGGTTATGAATTTTATTACAAAACAGGCAACAGCTGACAATAGCGTATTATTTACTTTGCGACATTGCATTATAGAACTGCATATTTATATGGTTTTTGGACTAGTAGGAAGGAGACACTTCAGGGAGTTGAATTGTTCAGAGTATAAGTAAAATACTCATAAATAAACACTATTTCTAGGAATGAAGCAAGGCATGCTTAGGGTAAATGCGCATTGCATAAAAACAGCACTATTATCGAATGAAAAATGAGGAATACAGTTTTTCATATAAAATTAACAAAAAATAAAATGCATCGGTTTATTCCAGCACTGACTTGTGAGTTTTAGTCCAAGTGTGGAAACTAAATGGAAATCTCAAACTAAAAATTTTACTTCCAACTATTTTGGTACCTATTACCACCAATTATAATCCACTTCATCATTCCTTTTCTCGTGTGATTTAGACGGCGTCATCTTTTATACAGCAATACACATCAATTTTCAATAATGTGACTCGTCCTCTTACTTTGTGAATCAGATTTCATACACTTTTCTAATTTTTATGAGCGAAATCAGAATGTGCAGTTTCTCACGTGCTGATTAGTTGTCATTTATTTGTTGTTGTGAAATGCGAAGCGAAGCTGCAAAAAAATGAATTCCGTATTTCTAGACTGTGGTGTATGGTGTTTTGTCATGGGGTTGGCGGAGGAAGGGCGGTGGTGGCGTCGGAATGGGGATGGATGATTAATTATTTATTTTAAAAGATGAAACGACGAGGTGTTAAGAGAACAAAGAGAGTGAAACCTCTTCCATTTTTCAATCCGTGCTTGCCACACACCGCATCACCCTCCTTGTGCCACCTCCGCTCTGGTTTGCTCTGCCATCCTTGATAATTTGAATTAGTGAGTGCTTTCTCGGTAAAAAGCCTGGATTCATTATCGCTTCGTTAGTTTCCTGGCCTTGTCTGGCATTTCCATCCAAAAAGTAGCGAAAGGGAGCGAGACGAATTGCATCAATTGATCATCTCGTCTCTCTCTGAGGCTGTAGAATGTGTAACCTTTGTTGTGGTTTCCCTGCTTGCGTTTCATTCTCGCATTAAAATCCAAGCCCGTTGAAATGGCATCTCCCAAACTAATGCAAACTCTTTGTTTTTCTCCTCATTCTTTTGAAGTTAGCCGAGAGATCAATTCTAAAAATTTCCCATTCACTTTGTTCACAACACAGCCTATTTTTTGTGGGGATCGCAACATTTAAAAATATGACAATGAGTGCAGGACTATGGGTGTCAAGAGCCGTACAGAAAGTGGTGTTGACGGATAAAACATATTGTTTTACAATCTGACGAGCTTGCGACAACTGAGGAAAATTTGTTTATTGCGGTGACGAAAACAGACGGATACACACACATGATATCACGCCTTTGATGCATATGCAGAAGTATATTTTTTGTGTCAAAATTTTGAAAAGTTCTGCTCACAAAGTCCATCTCCTTATACATAAAGGGTGGCTCAAATGAAAATAAGACTGCACATTTGTTTTGAAATTCCTCACTCTAACTAATAAGCCAAAAGGTGCAAGATATACACGACTTTTTACCGAGGTTACCTTATTTTGGACAACTACTGTTCATCCAATATTAATAGTCGCAATTTCCTTGAAAATTTTCTGAGAGGTTATTTGGTTGCTAATTGAAAAATAAATAATCTGCCAGGTAACCGTTCAGAATTTTTTGCGACTAATAATACTGGACGAACAGTAGCATTGAACTAAATTCTGACAGGATTTTGTAGTGCTAGTTTGTGTAGCATGGATAGTGAGTACTTTCGTTTGGGCCACCTTTTACATATATTGTGAATTTTTATTTGTATTATACGTTAATGAGGGCTACAGGCCATTATCAATGAGTACTATACTATATTATACTTTTTATTATATACTTACATACAAATAAATATTACTCTATAGATTAAATATTCCGTGGGCAAACTATTGCAACCGTTGAATATAAATGTTTTGGTCTTTGTGCTGTTGTATTTACATCAAATCCTTCAGTCCAAGTTCATTTATTTTATTGTCATCTGAGCCCAGAGCAATACGATTTAGTAATCCGGTTTTGTTATGATTTCATTTGGATGGATGGATGTCTTTCCTAATGTGTTATTGTTATTCTTAAGGAGAAGTGTGCTGGTGAGGTTGCTCTTCTCAAGTTGGTTCAAGTGCAAGTGGATTGCAAGAGATTATTTAACCCCGAGTACCTCAGACTGAAGACGTTGCGTTGGTCGGGCGGTATTTAAGGTTACTGAAAATGAACAGTGGTGCATGGTGTGACCCACCGTGATTTACTTCCGACTGGAGCATCTTTTTACACATCTTACTGATGAATCGAAGGTCTCTGGCTGTTCTGAAACGCATTCTCAGAGTATCGAAAGGTGTGTTTTCAATGTGAGGAAGGAGCCCGAGACAGTGAGATAATATAGCAAAGAAGATGAAGTGGGAGCAATGTTGATGCGACGATGTATAGAGCCGTGAGGTATTTGTACTTGAGGGGATTATGTCGAAACCAGTGGAATCAGTAAATTAAAGCTGATTCCTTCCTAAGTCTCTTTCCTAAGAAGACCTAAACCTCAAAAAATCTTAACACCATCAAACCAAACCAGAAACACAAGGACACTTTGTGGGGTGGTTTGTTGCTAAAGCTTTGTTGAAGAATCTGAAATAAAGAACTGAATTGTATGCCCCACGAGATAAATCTGTGGCTAATGGGGATTTTTACAAGGGTGTTTGTTCTATTGTTCAGTATCATTTTCACCCATCGTCTAACATTGCTCATAACATGGCCGTATGCATGCACATACAGGTATCACTCCACATTTGTGTTTTTAGCACATTATTTTGCGACATAAGCACTACAAATTTTGTACCATCCTTTTTATGCTAAAAATATAAGCTAATGTCCCCATATAAAAACATATCATTTTCGCAATGGCGAATGGATGGAATTTTCAAGAGTGGTGTGCATATAAGTATATATAGATACACAGTAATCGCAAGAGCAGGTATTTAAATATGTGACAAGAAGAGAGAATGACCCCCCCAAATCAATGGGAACTCGCAATCTCATAAATTTTGTGTTTCAAATGGCACAATGAGATTTTAAAATCTATCGATATGAGACAAATATTTGGCCACGCTAAGTTGCATTAGAGCCAACTACAACAGTTGTTCTGTTGACTTGTGGACAATCGCAACTCTTTGAGGGACCACCAAATCTTCGTAGGAGGACGTTCCTAAATAGTTGAAAATTTAGGGTATTACCCACCACATGCACCAATAGACCACACCAAGCACAGCAACTTTGCCTAATAAATATCTCCACCATATATTTAGTACCTCTGTCCGTCCGTTATCAGGAAATGTGATGACGTTGATCAAGGAAAGATGCAACAACTCGTAATTTTATTTCCAGTCAGTAGTCTGCAGATACTGAACTGATTAGAATGAACCTTGTTGATAGTTCTTCACGCTGGTTGGTGCCAAGATGAAGATAGAACCAAAATTCCAAGGATTCCAGAAGCCAATAAAATCGTTATTGGGGGAAGCCGAACTGCAGACGATTACCACCCATAATGACACTAACAAGGACTACTGCAATGAGAATATCATGCCCTTGCAATGAAGATACACTTGGCCACGAGGGTGGGTTCCATGGGTTTTCAACGGGATCAAACAACAAAGATTTATGACGTACGTCGTAGCCTAATGGAATGGGAACCAAGTTCAATAAATTGTCTGCAAATCGAGATAAACTTGCACAAACTCTCCTTGTACATATATTGAAAAGCATTGCTAATTAAATTGTTAATTTAGTTGGAAATAGCCACAAATTTCGTTAAAAATTTAGACAAGACCATGAACTTTGATTCATATACACATTTATAAAACCTAAAGTGCATACTTCATTTATCGCGAATCAGAGCCTACTTCCACATTTTGTCAGATGACACAACTACTAATGGTAAATAAATTTACCTAGTGGTAAATTTAACTGTGGGGATTAAATCTAGCCTATACATTCGGTGAAAGTTACCATACATATACATACATACCTCATATAATGCTCTTTGTCGTCATCATTTTTTTCTAGCGTGAAAAAATTCAGATTTTTTTTAGATCAACTTAATAAAAGCACTTGCTGGACCCCCTGATACAAAATTTCTAGCCTTCATTTTCTTAAATCTACGATGCACTTTCACCATGTTATCGAACTTCAGCTATTTTCAACCAATTTAAAAACCCACATCCTGCTAGGTCGCTCTGGAAAAAAATATACGTACTTAAGACTCTATATTCGTTAGTCTAATGTGCACCTGCACTATCATGCCAAATTTCAGGTTTCTACAACGGCTTACAAATTTACCTATCGCTTAAATGACCCCAAGCGATCAACTCCTGGACCGATCATGCCTATCATCGAACTCATCCACGGCCTTGGAGAGATACGCCTTTAAAACTAAGTTGGTCAAAATTGGTTCAGTAGTTTGTCCGCAAGTCATATTTATGTCCTGTAGCTAGACATGAGCCCTGTCTAGCTACAAATGGTCGCTGTATTATATACAAACGTAAACCACAGCTTTATAGACCTACAATACATTGGGCTATGAATTATTAAATCTTGACAGTGCAAAAGAGAGTACTGAAGAATTGTGAGTCAAGAAGGAAACAGGCTAATTTATGAATATGGAACCTCGCGAAGGAAAAATGCCGAAATTGCTTTCATTTCCTGAATCCTGTAATGTTAAGTGCCATCCTACTCATAAAATTATGAAAAACCTATTATTTCGAGAATACATATAATGAGGATTGGGGTGATAAACTAGTCAATAACTAATTATTTTAATATTTGGTCTAAAGTAATAGAAGGCGTCGTATGAGTACTTATTTTACAAATCTTCTTAATTTTCTATCTTCTATCTTCTACTATATTTTCTATCGCTTTGTTAAAATCTGACATAATGTTCACTGCAAGCTTAAAAATACATACTAGTGCGTAATACACACACATATAATCTACGTAAGGACGCAATGTCAATGCTAAATGCAAATTTGAAGTGCCAATAGCTGTCGTTAAAACATTTTCCATGATACCAAATTGAAGGAGTACAATGTCAAGCGTAATATTATTCAAGTTCTTTCTTGAGTGTCCAACTCTACTCTGCGAAAATGGTGGACTGGCTTCACTATTTCTTATATATCACGTATTTAGTGCACTATATATGAGTTTTAGCAATTCGTTGGTTTATGTATCTCGGTGCTCCTTGTTTGAGCCAAGTAAAGTGAAGCTCAACTTAACTATCATCATCATCTCCGTCAATCTATTATCAAACAGGATCTGGATGAGCCAATTCCCCATCCGACCCTTCTTCTCGACGTGGAGAACGTATCTGTTATCATTGGGCGAGCTTGTGCTGCGCTTGTTGCCCAAACTCTTCAGTGCCTGGAGAACCGTGAAACGCTGCGAGATTGATTCTCATCTCCAATCGTCGTCATCATCGCCAACAAGCGTGGCCAACAAGTATACGAGGACGAGGCCCTCGCGTTTACAGAAAGAAGAAACAGTCAAACAAAGACTGGCTCACTCGTTTACCTTTCTTATTAATTACGGTTCAGCTCTGTCTCTGCAAATAGAAGTGAACATTAATTAGTTTCTTATTGGTCCTTCTCCCTTGAATTTGATGACATGACAGATACCCATGTAGCCAGCTCTCCTTCCGTTTGATCCCCTTTAATTATACCCGACCTCCCAGCTTACTTGGCTTACACAGAACAGAGCAAACTCTGTAATTTAATTATTTATTTATTTAATAAATACACCTCAATAACTCTCCTATTCAATTGACAACTTGTAAAACTTTCTCGTATTCCATAACGCTCATATTTTCTCAGCAAATTGAACACATTTTAAAGGCCTCTTAAAACGAAATTTGAAATGCTGCTGCTGGGAGAGTGGCATATGTGGGGCTGAAGTGTGGTATGTTGGAAACTTGTAATTCTTATTGTAAGAAGTAAAAATGTTAAAGTGTAGAAAGTAGAAATGTTATCTGAACAGTAACTGAGAGCAAGTTTTATCGAGTTAGTTGGGGAAGATGGGGAAGGAAATGGGCTGCGGAGATGGAAAATGACACAACTTGGTGAAAAGTGTGGGAATACGAGGCCACCAGAGAGACTTTCTTATCGCTCTTTTGCCAACTTTTTCCAGGAAGCACTAAGGCAGAGTTCGAATTCGAATTATTTCGAGGAGGTGAACGATCCTCCCCCATTTCCACACGACTTTCGAACCTCCCATCAACATCTTCGCAATGATTATGACTGATGAGTGATGGTTATGGGCTGACCACTTCCCACCAAACTTTGAAATAACTTGGATCTATGTAGGCTGTTACCACTGAGGGTTCCATTACGTGCATCCTCGTTGGAGGAAAGTCTGAGCTGACCGCATGCTGACCGGCACTGCTGTGATTCTCTGATTCGATTTTGGGCGTTCTGTATCTCTGTATAGTATGTAGGACCTGTAATATTACACAACTCGTCACTCGTTGAGTAGTACTAATGTTAGTTCACGTTCTGGTGAACAACATATTCTTTAATGTTTGTGCATCTTCATAAAGCATATGTATGTAGATAAAAGTTCTTAATAAAATGGACTGACAGAAAAATTTTGGGTTTTGACAAAGTTGAGCTATACATAAGTTATCGTCCTCTTGAGAGATTATGCATGGGTTGAAATATTACCTTGTTTTTCTCGTTTTCTTATTTTAATGGGCTATTCAAATTAAATAGTTTCGTGGATATTCATAACTTAATAATAATAATATCATTCATTGATTGATTCATGTCATTCTTTTCAATACATTTTTATCCATATCTTGGCTTTGAATATTTTCAATGGCCATAAAAAATTGTGGGGTATTACACAGGACTCTCATTGTCACACACCAACTTCAGCATAATAAACAACACATTCCAAAGAGTGAGTCATCATCACTGATACGTATTTACTTGGATATTATTAAGCATGGCTAGCTCCATTTCTTATTTTCTTTAGTGGTACATGATATGAATATAAACTTTAATTTTCGATGCCAACTCCATGTACACCGATTTCAGCCACAGCATCATATGTATAGTTATATGCTACCCTCACCATAGACATATTTGTCCATATATATTCAGTTGAAATACTCCCAATATGTTATCTGTATTGTATTTGTAAATAAATATTCCGAGTTCGACCAAGATTGTTGTACTTCACACGAAATGCAAAAGATATTAAGCAACTACATACATACATGTAGGGTGATTTACAAAACTTAAAGGATCGTGGCTAAATAATGATGGTTGGAGTATACTCTCAAAGTTAAAGTCGGTTATACTGCTTCCTGGATGGAGTGGTTATCATGCACACATACACATTATGCATTGTAACATTAGAATTATCAGCTATTTTCCTTTAACTTTGAGACAAGACAATATGGCATGAACACAATTTGAGTTGTTTGTGGTTTGAACATTATAATGTGTCATGTTGGCATAAGTTGAAACTGCATAGAGCTCATAAGACATATGCAAGTCTTACAAAATTCCTTTTAAGGTTGCAATCAGTTTTATAAAGGAATTTCCAGTTCAATTATTATTGACACTAGTTTTATCACCAATTCATTCTTTTACACGTTAGCGGTTGCCAGTTGCAACTCTTTTTAATTGAAATTTATTTTTATCTGTGCGGTGATACAAATTGTTTAGTATTTATTTTTGTACTCTTTTAATCAGAGTAAGACAAACTATCTGATCTATTATTCGATGGATAAGAGAGCAAAAAAGCCGGAACGGCCCAAATTACGGAAGGAGGACATTGGCACTCCCGTGAACTTTGTGCACGTTCAACATGTCGGCTTTGGAGGAGGAGGTGGAGGAAAGTCAATTTCGCAAAGCGCCTGTACCTCTCCCACTTTTGAAAACATGGACCCATTTTTCGCTCAGCAAAATTTTCGAACGAGTGGCAATAGCTTCAACCCTGGCAAAGAAAACCGATTTTCTAATGGCCCAACCGCCCTGCCTTACGGCTCCATGTCCAACTTATCCATCCTAAGCAGCACTTACGATAACAGGAACCATCCGGGAGGATCCTCAGCCAAATTCGCAGGAGTTTCAAAGCAGAAATCTGCAAAATATTCATTCTCAGGATCACTTTTAAACCTCAGCTTTTTCCCCTTCTCCTCAAAATCGTCTTCGGTTGCGCAGCAGGAGCGGTCAAGGGGCAGTAAAAGTGAACACTGTGACACCAACATACGAACCAAGAGATTAAGCCTCGGAGTTGGATTTTCCTCAGGACCAGGACCAGTATCATCCATCCATTACTTACCAAGTCGCCCATTGACGGGTCCCCCATGTACACCACCCTTACCCCCCCAACCAGAACAAGATGCGACGACCACTCGGCCTCACGTTCGACGAAGATCTTCATCTTTCAATGGAGAAAGCGATTTTCCAACCGGCTCTCAAATGACGAGAGAACAACTGCCCTTTCCTCCTTCTCTTACCTTAAATCGACACCTGCAAAATACCAACAAAAAACAGAAAATGGGGTTCCTGCCACCTCCTTTACCATATTCGCCACCATTGAGCCCCAATTATGACGAGTTACCCCCACCACCGGACATGTCCTTCGATACCAATAATTCTGCCCCGAGTGAAGGTTTGTTAGAATCCCCGTCGTACGAAGAAGTAAATTTGCCACCTCCCATGAGTCATATTGTGCCAAGAAAAATGTCTCTTACGAGACACGCAGAATTCCCATTACCACCACCACCAGCGTCTCCACCATCTACACCGCCACCACTCCCCACGTCACCGCCACCCATCGCCAATGCGAACAGAGTTGGCTACAAGTTCCACCCACTCAAGTCAAAACTGATTCGAGTCAATGCTCCAACGCTTCCTCCGTTAAGTGTGCCACTGGTTCGGCCAAAGAATCAGAGCCCTGGGACTCCATCAACCTGGCCTCTAGAGCCTGGCGTTCCTCAATTATGCGGACAAAATCTCCAAGACGGTAAGTTTCACAATGATTATGTTTTTATATTATTCATACAGACTTAGATATTTTGGAAACGAATATTGCAATGCCTACATATATCAGGCGACTTTGATATATGTACAATTCTCTTCTTCCGTAGGATCTGGTAGGATTACCAAGAATTCTCCCTCAGAGGAGTTGAATCTATCCATTGAAGAACTTTTGAATCAAAAGGCATGTAGTAGTACTTACAACGGTACTTACAGTGAGTTGATTGATACGTGTATTCACAGTTTAAAATTTAAAATCGTTTGAAATTCCTGACAATTATTTTTAATTTCCTCAAAAGTTGATTCCAGTCACGTCGAACCTCTCAGCAAATTGTTTCAGTGCAGATTATCCCATGATCAATGGCCAATTATGATGAATAAACTATTCTCGAGAGCAAAGGAAGGAGTTGGAGAAGAAATTGCGAAAGATGGTGAATTTGTCAAAATTTACAACAACCTTTTGCAGAATACGCTACAACTGTGGCTCAAATTAGAAGGGGGTCAGACCACGTTAGAAAATGTAGTAGCTGCCTTTGAACAGACACAAGACGAGTTATTGAAAGACGGTGAGTGAGAAGTGATATCTGAGAAAGATTATACCATATTTACTATCAATGTCGTTAAAATTGCTCAATATTAATTTTACAGACTGCGGGGACAATGTTACAAAGCTGTAATGTAATCTTTGCTAACTTAATTTTTAAGAGAGAAATGTTTCAAAAAAGATTCGAATTGTTATTTAAATAAATTTTATGCATATGCCTCTGACTATTTTAAGGAAGCACAGCTTCATTTTCGGTTGTTTTCTTTAATAAATCTTAACTACTTAATTTTCTTGTATTTATTCCTACCCAAAAAAAAACTCCATAATAATGACGAATAAATAGAAACTTGAATGGTGCTTGAGTATGCCAACCACATTATGTTTCAAGTGAGGATGCTCCACCATCGAGACTGCTTTCTCTTCTCCCACTCGTGCTCCAAAGACAAGTTGGAAAATATATTAGCAGTTTTTTTCTTGCAACCTTTTGTCTCTGGTGCCAAGCCAAGCCAAGCCAAGCGATGGTGCTGTTACGAGAAGAATTGTCAGATTGGAATCGTTTTCTGCCATCACCTCGTTCCTTCATCTACTCCACTAACATACAAACTATGACGTCCGTCAGTGGTGTGAAGTTTGCGAGAGGATGCGAGTATAAATAGCTGTGTGTGTTTGGCGGAGGGAGTGGTGGATGGAGAGAGATGGGCAGAGGGGGTGGTGGGCGAGTGTGTTGTTCGAAAGTTGGTTTGGAGGGAGAGAGGAGTAATGTAATGTCTAATATTCCCCTCGCCTGTCTCTCCCGAATCCTCGAATCTCGATTGCATTGCATAAGATAAGTTTAATTTCACTAATGCACTCCATGTGTGGTTCTCTCTCTCTCTCTCGCAGTACATTCAGCGATTCAACAACAACCAACAATATAACACTTCCTAGAGCAGAGCATTGCTTTCCATTGCTTTTCAAACACTATGACATGAAAGTTGGGAACATTGGGAATTTTCAGGCATCGCATTATGTACGGTGACTAATAATACTAATACCACCGTTCGCTTCCGTCCACCACCGTCTACTGTTGGTTTTGAAGGAAAGCTGCAACGGGAAAACCTTCCAGCCCAACTTTTATGTAGAATTGGGTTACAAAGTCTGTAGCATGGATGAATGAATTGCAAAAATTGAAATGTTGAAATCTCGATATGCCCCATACAGGGATTTGGCCTCGTTACACCCTAGTTGAACAGGTAGGGAGACCATGGAGAGAATGGGGACGATGACGCAGTGCTTGGTGTGAGGTGGATGAAAATGAACTTGGTTTCGCTCTGCTTTCATTTCCTCTGCCTGATTGTGAGTTGTAGTAGCAGCAACAAACAGGAAACCTTTATTGTTGTGTCATGCTCATACTCTGCGCACAATGAGACACAATGCGAGAAAGACAAAAGACATTGGTATGACCAAAGTAAGGTCGCGTGCCGTTGGGGAGACTGGACCATTGACTTTGGTCTCCGTGTGGCTGCAGTTCCCACATTTCCCAAAGTTGTGCTCCCGTTACCCAAAGTGACGGTCAAAGGTCAATACCACATTTCACGGGGAAAACTGTGTAATTGTTCCATTGTGCTCATGAACGTCAGACAAGATTGGCATCAAACATTCAGCATATGTTTTTTTTCCTATTTTTAATATTGTTTTGCATATGAGGAGACACTTGGAGATGTAAACCGATCTCCAGTTACCCGGTCTGACTTTTGTCTTCAAAATGGTTCAAGAGTTGGATTAGTATGACAAATTATTACGATACTTCCACATGAGTGGAGGCAATAGACTGTGTTTCTGTATATTTTCCAGTTGCATATGTATGATCCACAAGGGTAGAAGACAAAATACAACAGCCGTGTGTAAGGAGGAAGATACAACAAATGGTTTTGTCGTATATATGAATAATTCATACGGATATATGTGAACATGGAGGAAAGCTCTTTGCAAGTATTACCATCGCATCTTCATGTAAGTCAGGCCATCGAGCAACACAGCCAAATTGAGGACAACAAACAATGAACAACAAAATATGCCGAGTTCCAATTCAAGCTTGTTTGATTGAACTTATTATTACAGCATTCGACCAGTTATTGTTGTTTGTTTTGCGGTTTTGTGATGACTCTAGATAAAAATTAAAGGTTTAGAAATGTGCACACATTTATTAGTTTACAACATTGACACTTTGGTGACCTTTTTCTACAACAATGGTCACAAGCCACTTATTGAGCAGCTAATGCACCCTTGAGTTGTACATTTTGTACAATGTGCTGAGGTTTTTAGATTTCCCAACTTCCGATTGTAAGTGAATCAACATGGAAAATGATTCACAACAACCAAAGTGATAAATTGTTCATGGCAAAAAATGAGTACTTTTCCTGCTATTTGAAATGTTGAAGTGCTCCAAAGTCCACTTTCCTTTTCCCATTAGATCCATTTGCATGTAATGTTTTATGCATGACAAAGTGCGCGTCGTTTATAAGCTTGTATTGTGTTGTAAACATTTGTAGTTTTCTTAACTTAGATATCTACACTCATGCATGCTAATTAGAAATCCGATTTTTTGTCCATGACCTTATATAGTACACACCTTATATATATTTACTTATTGTACGAGTAAGCGTAAGGTGTCTATGTATTGGTATGGCATGTCATTTGACATGACCGAGTTTAATTATTATTACGTTGAATACAACTAGTTAGGCATACATCCAAACATTTTCGGCACAAAGTACAAACACAAACAAGTTGGAGACAAAGGGAGCCAACAACCCAGGTTCAAAGTATCGTCGTCGTCGGAGAGAGGATATAAAAGCATCAGTAACACTCATTTGTACACTTCTTCCGGCCATTCTTCCTCAACCACCACCAAAGTTACAACAATGCCAACCTGTTTTTTGCAGCCCAACTCCTGCCCTCGTCGTGACAGTTTGGAGAGTTTCAGGATATAAATTGACGTCGGCCTTTCTCCCATTTCCATTCCTCTTGAAATGATCCGTATTTATCAAATCTCTCGAGCAGACAGGCCAAAAACCAAATAAATCTTGTCCAGCGCCGGACAGAAGTTTGGAGGAAAGGGAACTTTGTGTGAGAAATCTGGAAAAGTAGCTCGCACTCCCAAACAGTCAATCATCTCTTTGGTCAATGTTGTCAACGAGCACAACACGATCTCATATTTTATTTACTCTTATTTTTCTGCATTTTGATTTCGCTTTGAGAAATATTTTCCGAAACCCGAGAAGAGAAAGTTGTGCGCTGGTGGTGGTGGTGCATTGTGTGGGGTTAACTATTGTTAGGTGTCTTTTCTCCCTTCTTCTTCCCTTAGTCCATGGTCGCGATGGTTGGCAGGAAGGGAGGAAGCGGAGAGAGAATGAAAGCACCAACTATCCCCCTCGCACAAAATGATTTCTTTTATTATTATGAAACAGTTGCACTCTTCTTCGTCTGTGAGATGTCCCACCGTCCTTTTCTCAGCGGTGGGCTCCACATTTATTGCTCTCTTTCACTTCTCCTCAAAAAAGCCTACACAAGAGCGGAAGGATGGTCTATAAGTTTCGAGATTTGATCAAGAAATCTCCGTCAGTGTAATGACTTCCTTTGCTTTGTGTGCACGGAGGCGAGTCTTTCTCCAGCGGTGAGAATATGGAACACGGTTATGCAAGAATACTACAATGCCTTATTCTTCTGGAAGGGGCAAATTACGACTAAAATCGTGGCAACGTCATCTTACATTCATATTTATTATTTATGTAACGCAAAATACTTACCAACACCATTTATGCAATACCCATAGAAAATGTGTATATTCCATTTCGACACCCACTTGTCTTTGACATTCTACTCTTAAAAAATTTACTTTATCAGCCTTGGTGTTTGCATTATTGTAAGAAACATGTTAGAAAGACTGGACAACCAAGAGTGGTCGAAGACAAATGTAAAATCACAATTATTTCAAAAACTGTTGCAGTTGGATCATCCTCATGAAGTCAGCGTATGCATGTGTGTATTGAGGTGCAACAGCGGACAAAAGTTGACTGACGGTGGCCAAGTCGCATGATTTTTGGATCGATTGATGCACCGTGTCGACCAGAATAGCTTCAAGCTTTTATCACTAATGCTTCCTTGGAACAACTCAAACTCGGTCGGGAGTCACCCTCACTTTCACTTCTGCAACGCTCCCCATCACATCGCATTTATTATATGCCCAGAAGAAGGAGCAGCAGTAAAGCCAAATGCAAACCAAGCAAAAGTATCTCTCAGATTTTTATTTTGCTTCACTAACTCACAGAAAAGAGAGACAAAGGCAAAATCTGGGCATCGGTGATGGAACGGAATTATTCCGCAAAGCCACCCCTCACTCAAATTCTTTTCACCCAACCGACCAAAATTTCATTTCCATCAAAAATAATAGACTTAAGTAACTTTTACTCTTTAAGAGCTATATCATGATTGTCATGATTGCTAAGAGCCCTCAAAAAAAAGATAAAGAAAAAAGTGCTCTTTTTTCTTTGTTTAACAATAAGAATAATTTGCTTAATTGAATCAAAACTTTCTTTTTTACGTATTTTAAGCAAGAGAACAAAGTTGTTTGAGCACTATGTTCCAAACTTGTGGCTGGAGCTTGTGTAAGCGACGTGCGATTTATGAATTCATATCGACCCATTAAAAACCGTCAAGCACAAGAAGACCTTATCAAATGTTGACCTCTGATGACCGTCAATGTCATTATCACATTTTATAAATAAAAAAATATTTTCCTCATGAATTATGGCGACGACATTGAATGAGTAAGTAGAACCACTTGATCTGCGGCTGATAATGACAACATTGTAGCAGCACAAAAATATCAGGGGAAAACTATTATAATCCAAAAAACATTTCAACTCTTTCTTTGCAAATAAATAATTCAATCCACGAGCTGTCTGGCGATTCGTCACGAGGAAAACTTTTGTTGTAACCAAAGATTTAAATGGATTTTGCTTGCTCCTGCTTTTCTTGTTCCCCAAATACGTGAATATTTTATGAAACATGTCTTTATTATCAAGAAAAATCTAAAATGAGCACATCAACAAGTTTAACGTTCTCAACTATATACATATTCACGGTTTGATTGTACTGTAAAAAATATATGCAATTGAACTGTTTTGAGAAGCAAAAAATATTTTGCAACAATTTTAAAGGAAATATTACATGTCAATATATGCTAACGGAAAAAACCGTACAATAAAATGGAATAAAATAGGCCGTTCATTGCCACCCTTCATGAGACAACGTATTTTTAAAAAAACGTTGTGAAAAATAGATGAAGACTGGGAAATACGTTGGACCAAGAGGTAAAGAAGAGATGATGCTTTCTCAACCCTTGAGCTCTGCAGCAAATGGGATGATTTCGAAATATTAGGCGAACCACTGAGGCAGGAGCAGCTATCACCATTATTCCATCCAATGATCATTCTTTGTTTTTCTGAGGGCTTAAGTTTTATAATCCCCCAGGAGCAAGAGAGACAGACCTGGTCGGGTTTAGAGTTGACAGTTATTCCAAGGGGCACTTTCTGCTCGACATCACCGTCGTCAGTCGTCCCAATCCAAGTAATTCCACCCTTGCTTGCGGATGCAGCAACATGGCCCAGTTGCTTCATTTTAAAATACTCGGTGTAATATTGGTTGGATGTTGTGCTGGTTGGAGGTCCTAAAAGTCAAGTGGCTTTCCGTCCTCCTCGAAAATATCATTATGACTTTAGCATCAATTCACTATCAACTACCACCTTAAGCCGACACATTACAAAGTTATGTCAACAATCAGCGACCCTTTCTTTCCTCTGCGTGGAGGTCTTTCTTTGGCAGTTCCAAGACTTATGTATACTGTACAGCGGAACGGAGATTTCAGTATTTCGTCATTCTGCCCATCTCTTGTTAATCTATATCAGCTACTGATACGATGCTACCCTTCATCTTCATATCAGAATGGGTTTGAAGCATCGAGCCAATGCTGGAAATTTTCTTGGATAAAAATAAAGCATTATTTTTATGTGTCACTGTTTTAGGTGTCGTCATTGCACTCTCACCTATTACGCATTGTTAATAACTCAAAGCACTTTCCTACTTTTGCTTATCAAAGAAATGCACTGACGACAAATCTTTGCCGCGACGAAAAATTTGTTAAAAGTCACCATTGCTCATGCCGGAGGATTTTCTTCTTTATCGGATCAACCCATGTATCCCTTCCAATATGGATGTACGTATGTGTACATGGACATATGTACATGTGTAAGTAAGTATCGTAAAAATGCGATACCCAAAGAAGCGAACAATATACATAAGTGTAGCGGAAGAGAGTGTTGTGGGGTTGGCTTCTTATGTGAATTTCTTGCCTGCGTTAAAAGCGAAATGCAGATTGCGATTGCACAAATGGAATACGAACAACCCTTTTACCACGTAGACGTAGATTTAACGTAATGAACGATATGAATGGATATGATGTGATACGCTAAAAGCTTCGTGGAAGGTACAGCTGATTTTTAAAGGTCCAGATAACTAGTAAACCCATTTTTCCACTAAAAGGGTTCCAAAAACTGAATGTATGCACCAAACTACAAGAAACAACGTGGTAGTTATTAAGCAATATCAATATCTCCTCCACTTGTTTATGCATAGATCCATTAGCAGATGCTCCTTATCAAAAAGACAGAAATTTGAATCACTAACTATAAGCCCAACGTTGTGGAGAAAGCAGCAACAAAGTCATGCCTGATAATTTATTTTGTCTGGAGTCTGCGTTATGATGGCGTCATTGTAGTGGTTTCTGGCAGTATTCTTTTTTCAGGATATCATATCAAGCGCTTTTCAAGACCAATATTTTTAGGAATTTCAATTAGTAGACTAGCCTTTGTCAAGTGTGAGATACTTTTGAGAGTCTCAGTCTGCGACAATAAATCACACAGCATTTGAAATGGTCATTGGTTAGGTTCCGGTGGACGGAAATGGGATGGAGGACGTGGAATCAAAATCATTCAGACAAAAGGCACACCAAATTTTGAAACGTACAAAGACAATCAATCTGGGAACAAGGGCAAGGACAATGCGGAAAGTTCATCCGAAGAGAGGAAACGATGGCCAATGGTCAGTTGGGAATGGATATGGAGAAAATCTGGGAATCCGGTCTCATCCGGAACACAATTGCAAAATCTGATGAAGCATTTGTGATGAGAATACATAGTTTTTCCCATAAAAGTAATGTACACATGTATGATAATGACGTTTATACTTGTGTACGTATATCCATTGTAACTTTGCCAAAACCTGTGGGACTTCTTAAACAAACTACATATTATAGGATCACGAGCAAGTTACTCCGGGAGAGAATTTGTTCTAACATAGGATAGAATACATGGAATTTTCAAAAACAAAGTCTCATTGTCGCATTTATCGAATTTAGATATGTACATTAGGTTATCAATGTCTGTGTAGCAAACATTTTTATATAATGGCTTAAATGTTGTTAATGAATCTTGGATGATGTCTTATTCCTATCAGAATTGTAAGGTTTGAAGTACGCACTGCAATAAGTACACATGCAATAAGCACTTGAAATCAGAGATTAAGCTCAAATCGAGAAGAAATTAAAATGGCTAAAAGAAAAAAGAAAGAAATAAGTACCTTCGTTATCTAATGTTGACAGAAGACAAACTTTGTGCTTTAAATTATTTCAATAATGATTGCGCTGTGACTTAGGAAGAGCACATTGCAAATGGAAATGGCGAATTTTTATCATAATTTATTATTAAAACCGGTCTTAATTCTTACTGCTGCAATATCAAACTCTGACTGGTGATGATTCATTCTTGCTTTTCGTGAATTTTGTCTCATCATGCCAGTCATGTTGCTGTCTAACCATGTTGAAGATTTTTGTGGACCTACAAGAATGGAAAGTACCCGTACTTTCCATCCATGCAGATCATGATTTATCGTCAGATTCACTGATTGCTAAAAATGTAACCAAATAAACCCATTAGTGGTTTGATAGTTGATATAAATTCACAAGATCTAACCACCAGTTAAGAACGGATTGACGTTATGCCACCAGAAAATATTTTACGTTGTACTTTCTATTTTCTACAGTCGGGCGGTGTAAAAAGTAGGCGAAATAACAGATCTGGAAATGTTATAATTATTATTCTTCATTATGTGACGTTGTGATGACGGACGAAAAACGGAATATACATATATCCTGATTAAGGATTATCAGTATTAGTCATCAACCGATGGTGCTAGGAAAGTCAATCTAAAAGGGTTCTGGGCAGACAGCGTCAAGAAAATCACTCTAAATCCATTAATTTTTTATTGCAATGACGAAGATGTTGCCCCGCCATTCTGACGAAAGAATCTGTCAAATATTAATTTTTCTTTAGAATTTCACTCTTAGATTTTGAAAGTAAATGAGTCCGTTGAAAGGAATCATTAACCCGAATATGCTGATGCGTTTTGTTTTAAGGTAGTCACTTCCACACTCAAATGAATTGAGGGACAACCAGCTCAGCATTTCATCTCCACCGGCCTGCAGCCACCAACTGTTAGGTTATAATAAAACGCAATGATGTAAAACTGAACTATCCATCAAAATTAACAGACAGGGCAGAACCAGAGAACAGAGCCGATAAAAGAGGGTCAGAGGGGACGAGCAGCAGCTAAAAAACAAAATGAGCCAGTTGGTTGGTTTTGGTCCGATTCTGATGATCGTGTATGGAGATGAACACGTTATTAGTGGGCATAAAAACGTAATTGATTTGCTTTCATGACCCAACTTGGTCTTTTTTACTCCAAATCTGTCATCTTTAAATTGGAGTTGTGGAAAGGATGCGGGTATTGGATGGGATGGGCGAATTTGAAAATGGACAAAAGTACAAAGCACATTGTGCATGAATAAAAGTTTAATTAATAAATTTAAATCATGGTCGTGCATTTCTGATGATCCAAAGGTTAAGAAACAATACGTAATAAAAACACAAGTTATAAATTCTTCTTTAGACAAATATTAGTATTTTTAGATTACATAATTGATAATCAGAACAAGAGAAAAATCTTCTTGTATCAAGCTGTCAAACAAAGAAAATTCGGTGAAAGTTTTGGTAATCTTTCAGCCTTATGTGAACAGAGCTGCAATGATGAATTAAGCAAAAGTACTCTTACAACTGCATTCGATGCGGAGGGGTGCCGTGCACTTCCTCCTTTAACCCTCCTACTCAATAAAGGCTGAGGGAAAAGCAGTAAATCCGAATGATGGGATTTTATTGGAAATCTCACTGTTTGCTTCACTTGGCACTTCACACCATTTGAAATTAAAAAGAGGTTAACATATATGCCAAGCCTCATTTCGTTCACTGAAGGAAATTGAAATCTCGCTCGAGTCAGTCTTTTTCCAATTATTCACAGTCCCATCAATCCAATCGTTCCGGTGGGACACCTCCCAGTTACTCTGAAAAAAGGTTGGAATGTAGATGACTGTGGTATCAAGTTGACAGAAACATCAACCGTTCATATGCACCTGAACGTCTACTTAAATACATGAATTTAGACATTTCAGGATGCAACGACAAATTGTTCTTTAAATATCAATGCAAACAGCAAATCTCGAATTTTAGTGACTTCATTCAATTCCATTTTACCAAAGTTGAAAATGGTGAGGGTAAAGCAGCTCAATGCATACTTCACTACACACGGAATTCAAACTACACCTCTGGGATGCACACAGATCATTGCTTTGGTTGAATTGGAACGAAAATTAGATAAATGTTAAGAAAATTCTAGTCGTTTTACTTTTATTCCTTGCATGAAATACATGTTGACATATCTCTACATATATGTCATCCAAAATCAATCTTTGGATTGTAGATATATTTAGTCTGATAATCAATTCAAATACTTTACGGGGTACGTATTACATTCTGCGTATGAAATGTAGATCAATATCTGGAGCGAAATTTGCACCCCTCCATCATCCGTACTGTGAGGAAGAGCAGTTTTAATTCTGTAATTACAGAGAGATGAGAGGAGAGGAAGAACCATCTAAAGCCCCAATTGTCAATATCAACCACTGCTCTCTTCGTCATCTTGAGTGCTTTGTCAACTGTTCATTTGTCCAACTATACCACTACCAACTAACTATATGTATGTACATATGTATATATGGCAAGCATCATCATTTGCCATGTATTCTTATTCATGAATCCAGAGTACATCCGAACAGTAGCCAAATATAGGACAGTGAGAAATAAAGGAGGCGTAGAAGGCTTAAAAATTGAAACGCGACACAAAGTTTGATTTTGTCTTGTTTCGTATGAGAAACGTAAATATTTTGATAGGGTTGCACATTTAAAACTTTTGAAATGAATGCCAAGTTCACTGTGAAATTTGAAATTGCCTAATTTATCATCATCAATCATCATGCTATGCGTTAGAGGAAGAGGTACCTACATACATCGTACATAAGCAGGCAGGTAGGGTATTGGAGTTCACAATGAAATCCCCCCCATTAAACCAAGACCCTTCTGTCAGCTCTTTCTTCTGTTGTACCATTCCATCCGTCTAACCATTTCGCGTTCGTCCATCAATATCACCCTGCGCTTGATCCAGGGTACATGCATATTCTGCTAATGGGTTGTCGTATTATTATGTCGAGAAAGTCAGAAGGTAAATTTATTGCTAGTCAGGGTGGTTTGTTGAGTGAGATGGACATCGTTAACCCTCGGAACTATATATTTGTACACTGTTCACAATATTTTGACCGACGTGGGCAGGAATCAAAAGGTGTGCATGCAGTCAGTGTACTTGACTGGAATTTTGAGGAACATGATTTAGTTGTACATACTGCAACTCACCCAACAGTGTTGAGTTTTGAACAATAAAGTCAAAGACATTCGCAGCAGGGAGCACTCGAACTCAAAATCTACGTTATTGTCCAACTCAAGTTGTTAACAAGAACTGTGAACATGCTCCGAAAACGTCTGCATTATTGGCATAGCAGTTTCCTCTACAATATATGTGCATTATTTAGTAGGCAAGTTGCTAGTATATCCTTCTGGACAACTGGGTCAACCTTTCTTAGTTTTCTAGCCAAAGATTACGACACAGTGATGGCAAGTTCGTGTCTAAGTTCAGCTAAACCATTACCGACTATTTCTTATCACGGGGTCATATCAACTTAATCTCAAAAACATGCCAGCTCGAAGTCAATACTTTGACAATATTGTTTTTCATGAGAGATTGCATTGAAGTGCACCAAGAAACTCGATTGAATAATAGAGTTGTTTGGCATCTGCGCAATTATTAAAATAAATTAAAACATTGAAGAGGTGACATTGTTGTGTTGACACTATGTCAATAACTCAGTTTGTCTTTTGTCGACTGAACTGTCAAAATAAAGAGTAAACTGAACCAAAAAATTACAAGATTTTCCTAATGGGTCCTATTTATTTGGAGTGAGTGGTGTCAGCACAATTTCTATACCACACAACAATAGAGAAACAACTTGAGGTTGTTCACGTCCATTTCCTTTCTGCGAATATTTCTACGTAGTTTGCTAATTCAACTCTTTTGTGCACAATATTTGCCAATTTAATAGATCGAGTGTGTGTAACGAGTTGCAAACAATTTCAAGTGACCACTTTGAAAGACGACGTATAGTGTCCAACCTCATTACTTCATTATATATTTACTTATCTGGAACATACTCCACCTGTCATTAGCATAATGGACAAAGTAGATACACAGAGCTGAAAAATTCAATATATTTTTACAGGAAAAGAGATGCGCTTATCCTCAGTGTATGGATAATTGTGTGGTTCTGCACAATTATCCATGGACAATTATTACCGATTACGTATCTACATATTTATGCATATTACCCATACACATGTTAAGCACAAAAAGTTCACAAATTTTCCACTTTTGTACCTTTGAGATTAGCAAATATTTGAACATTTTTGTTAAAATTACCTTACATAATGACACTTAATTGTATTTTTCTGAACAAGAGGGAATTTTATAAAGTAAATCAACGATTTATACGAAAAGCCTAATTGTTTGCAGTTTCATTTTATCATTTGTTGAAATATTTAAGACGGAGTCAAAGCAATATTTATTCCGTTTGCATATTTCTTTTGAAACAATCTACGTTGTTTCAATTACATTTTTCAATCAATTGATTTTTTTTTATAAAAATGTCTCTTTACACTACATTTCTTTAGCCCTTTCGTGAAGAATGAAAAGAGTAAGTAAGTGTCACAATGTTGTTTAAATGGTTTCATGGTTTCATCGAGCATTACGTATTTCGAACCCCCCGAATTTGGGGTAGGTACATAAATGCATCTCACCTGTAGGAAAATGAGTCACCGTGAAAGTTGAGGGAATAATCATCGGCCGAATCAGAATTGAGTTGGACAGGTAGCTCGGAGCTTAATTACCGATAAACTGCCCTAATGGGTGTCTGTTGATGATGATGGTCCGAATCTGAGGAGAAATGACTTTTGCCTGCGCTTCCCTCGCATGTGATACAATGATGACGATGATTCGTATCGACTCTGATGTTTAGCTCAATATTAACATCACATAAAACATTGTTATCGTCATGTGTACCTCTTCCTTCCCTCACTCACCCCTTCGATGCCCTGAACATTTATACCCTGTTTTCTCTGCCCAGAACACATGCAATATGCCATGATAACTGCAGGTGAATGTTAGTATATACGTAAGCATGAACCACCACCGCCTCAACATCAAGTCTGTTTTATGTTGCAATAAATCTGTAATTCGTACTTTCAAAAGTAGTTTCATCCAAAATTTCCTGCCGGTGGGTGTTGAGTATTGAAAGTTTATGTGTATGGAGAAGTCAAATATCTGCTTGGAGTGTAATAATTATTGCAATGGCTACCCAATTCGAAACGATGCTAATTTTTGATGCATTTTGAACTATGTAGGTACATATGTATGTACACATTGTATCTCTTTTTATTGCCTTGCGTAATAATTGATTTGCAGAAACAATACAGTAATTGGGCTGCCTTATGTCTATCTATTTCCCTCTTCATGTTTATCATGTTTCGTGGTGGTTGGACGACATGCAAACCGAACATCATCTTTTTGACTATTCTTCGTCGATTGGAATTTTGTGGTGGCATATGGTAAAATGACTCCCAACTTACTGATGATCAACTTTGCCAGTTGTGGCTCATCTGCCAAACAGTCAGACCAGCCAGGCAGACCCTCACACGTACCAATTGCATTGTTACTCACTCACAAACTTATTATACTTCTGCGTCGTTGAACACATCGCGCTAACAAATAAGCTTTAGATATGATGAAAGATCAGATGCATGTGTCATTCTCATTTTCACATTGGATTCACACGTACCTTTCCGACTATTTTGTGATAAATTGTAAATATGTATGGAAAATGGGACCGTTTTATTCCCGGGTTGTAGAAAGATGATAAGAAAAGAACAAAGTGGTTGCCATCTAGGCTAAAATTTATTACCGTATATATTTCCACAAATTCACAGATTCACACCATTTGGTGCATTTATTGCGTTGAATGCGAGGAGATTATCTGTGTAGTTGTCACAAAGAGACAAATAAATGATTCGATTAATTTTGATAATTTTCGAAAGGCATTCGAAATAATAGGAGGACATGTATCGAGGCCGTTTAGGTGCGAACTCTAGCATTGGGCATTATGTATGTACTTATTATGGGATATGCAGTATCAACTATTCCATAATATGTGGGGTCGTATGTGTACTCATTTTCCGATTAAGCTGGTTTGGCTAATCTGACCAGGTGTCACGATTTATCAGAACCAATGAACCGATATTTAATACAACACCGGATAAATATGTAATCAATTTTCTTCCTATTACAGGCAACAAGGAGTGAGTAAATCCAAAATCATGGATGTGAATGTGCAATGTACAAGCTATAGTTTTTGGGGTTCATCTTATTGATCAACGTCCTAAGTTTGTGTGTTTATACAAATCGATGGACTTAATAATTAAGTACGTACAATGTGAGACTTGAAATTCATTGTTTTGTAAAGATTATTGTACTGCAAAAATAATCTTATAAGGCAAGAAAAAGTCATAAAAACACGATAATTTTTCGTCTAACACCATAAAGTTCTTCTAAATAGCACTGCTTGGTTGAACTAACATGGGGCGGATCAAAATTTCTGGAAACTCACTATGTTTGGAAAATAAATGAGCCTCAACACATTTATCACCGGCTCTTACTTCTTTTTTGGTCTAATGATGTTTTGATCAGCTCGGTTGTGGTGACCCCTCTTCCTTTAATTCGCACAACGAGCAACCTCCTTCCATTAAAACGGAAGGAAACGGAGGTTTATTAGAGGAAGATGATTATGATTAGTTACGTGGAGGAGCGAATGGCCAGATTGGGAGAAAATTGGAGAGATGACATGCCTCGTGTTGTTGATTGATATCCAATCCTCTCCTGTTTGTCCATTAATAGCAAACAGTTTCACCCGGCTTCTAGCCATTTGGGAAAGCAATATGTACCGAAAACAGCACCTCGATCCCCATCAGAGAGGAAATGTGGTCCTGGTTTTGAGATAGGTGAAGTTACACAAGATCAATTTTTACACGTATACGCTTTGTACTAGAGAAGTTGCCTGCAACGAATGTCTGAAAAAGATGAGCAACCCAGGGATAGTGAAAGTTGAGGGTAAAAACTTCGACTTCAACTCCAGACAAAAATTACTGCTTTGAATATTATCATAACATGTTTTATGATTTTCACTCACTTTGTATTGTTTAAATTTGGGCTTTCACCTCATAGATATCTAATGTGGCAAAACATTTAATCGCAATTGAAAAGTAGCTTTACTTCAGCGTTGTAAGTTCTAAGTCAGTAAACATTTCCAAACCTATATTATAACTATATGTACATATTTACATATGAATTCGCAAACAATATTTTGAATTAAATAAAACTACTAATCTCACTTTTTCAGACTTTGTGAGCTACAGATTCACACTGTGTTAGCAGTAGTTTTGAACCTAAATGACATTTTACTGGAAACTGGGAGTTTCCTATTTACGTGCGGATTAAACAAAAACTTCTCTACTTGCATGACTGTACATGCAAATGAACGATTTTCAATTCAGAATTACTGAAAATACTCATATCATTTGACAATGCATTAAAATGTTTCCTCGTTAGGTAGCTTATACTGCACAACTCAAAAGACAATCTCTCCTCCTCTTGCTGTTACTGATGTTACAAGCGTGGGAAAAAGTGCAGCACGTGGAATTTGCACTGCTCTTCAACGACCCACACTGGCTGAGACAGCCGACTGCGGATGAGAGAACGAATCCAATCCCAGTAAATCAAAGTTTTACGTGATGTAAAAGGGCTGTACGAAAAAAATGTCGGTTTACTTTGGTTTCAGATTGTTTTCTCTGGAGTTGGCAAATATAATTTTTTAAATAATTTACAAAACTATCATTTTTTTGATTAATTTTGTATAATAATAAAATTCTCTTTGCATGATGTTTCAGTACTACATAAATACATATGCTGTTGAACTTGGGAAATGAAAATAAAGTGGATTTGAGACTGATTCCTTCAAATCCAAATAAATCCAGGGCCAAACCTGCTCTAACTCTACTTTTATATTTACTTTAACCCTTATTGTTGCTACTGAAGTTGCTGATTCTAAATTTTGTGCTTTATCTGCATAGCGTTCACTGTTGGAAGGTGCATAGTTTCACACAATCTGATTTTCTCCATTTCGAGGGATCAGCGTTTAGTCAAGCAATACTTTTCATGGGAGGTTCAAGAGAAAAATTAAATACAAGAATGTATTATTTATTCATTGAGAAGATAATGGATGGATCGCTGGCAGCAAGATTTTCCGGATTTTTGAGCTCGGTGAGTGGATAAGTGCATATGCCTTTGGTTGGTTCATTGAGTGAGTAAATTTTTTCTTATATGGCTCCGCATTCCTTATTTTTCCTCGTGTAGCAGATATGTAGCTAGCATATGCGTATTATACCCCTGCAAGACAGAACATACATACATAGCTCAATATAATGCAATTTCAATGCTTCTCTCTGAATCTCTTTAACCAGCTCCTCGGGGATTTTTTAAAATTCAAGAAGACATCATAAAATAAAATAAAATGCATTACAGGATTAGATGAAACATAGTACACAAGAGCAGAGCATTAAGGCATGGGATTAAATTTCCTCCAAATTTAGAGTTAAAAGCCACGTTTAATTTTTCTCTGAGGATTTGTCGCACTCGATTACATTGTTTCGAACCATTTTTGTTGAATACGTGAACGACGTGATTCGAAATGCATAGTCGCTCCTGCACACTTTCAGATTATCAGCTTTACATGGATAAGTATGTTTCTTGCCATTCTTCTTTATTAATCTAGAGTAATTAAGAAATATTTGAAGTAGTAAAGCTGGATCACCTTGCAGTTGTTTGATCATTATACCAATCATACTTGCTATTGCAGTTCATGTACATTTATTCATGTGTGTACAAATTATGTGTTGTACGTTATACATGTTCGAAGGAGAATACTGCATGCTTTTAGACTTGTTTTTTGTGCATTTAACAGAAATCTTAGTATAATTTAAACGCCACACACTTTCAGATACATGTATGATTATGCAAGCTGATACATTTTGCTTTACCCTGAATCGCAGCATCAGCATGCTATCAAAGTGAATTTTTGAAATGACTGCTAGAATGGACAGGATAATGACTAAAAGTCTAAAAGCTTTTCCTTTCTACTTCACAAGTCAAGATGATTGTGTACCATTATTTAGCACCACTTATGAGTGAACACTGTAATTTTCTCTCCTTTGAGTCAGCCACCAGCCACGAACGCCAACGAATCAGCCACCAACAAAAGACACATGCACAATGCATCCAAAGAATGAAATGACCCAACATCTACTCTTACCGTCGAGGCATGACATTATTATTATTATTATTATTATGTCCCTCTTTGTGCACAAGCAAGAAAGAACTTTTAACTGTTTGATACTATCATCATTGTCAATCAGCCAAGTAATTTCACCTCGTGTAAAAATGAACTCTTTAGCTGTTCATAAAACATTTCAATTTCCGTTGTCAAATAACGTTCAGTAACTGCGAGAGTGGAATGGAATTCTCCTGTTTTGTACAATTTTATGAAATACTGATGTTGTAGGTCGATCTTTAATTTAAGGTGCTCGTTGATGCGTCATGGATTGTTTATCTAACTTTACCACTGTTCAATGTCTTTAAATGCAAATTTCTAAAATGGCAACAATTTCATGAGTTTTGAGATAAATGCAACTTTGGATACTCCAATGTAAAGTCAATTTTTGGTACTACAAAACCTTCAACTTGGAAAAACTTAGTTTATTTATTTGCCATTTTTCACAATTCCTCGAAAATAAATAAACTAACTATTTTCAAGTTCAAGACTGCAAAGAAAGCAAAGTCGTATTTATGTTAAAACGTATGAAATTGGTGTCATTTTATAAATTCGCATTTGAGAACATTGACTAGGGATAAAGTAAAAACCTGTGTCACATCCATTACACCTTAATCTTCTCTCACACAAAATCAAGCTGTCAACTTCAATTTAATTACATGTGTATACCTATGTACATATATTAAAAAAATACTCAATGTCAGACTAGATTTTAAAACTTTTTTTCAATTCATGCCTTACTGTTACTAATGTTTCAAAAATACTTCCAACCGGATAACAACAATTAATCGTAATAATGAACAATTATTATTTTTATGACAGGATGTAAATTTTTTACAGATAGACATTACGATTTAATTCACAAGGGGTCTGCCACACCACCACCATTCGTCAAATAAGCTTTTGTTTAAACAAACGTCTTGATTTAATTAGCATAATGTTCATATTTCAAAATATATGGTCGAGCTATTCGATTTTCATTGTATGTAAATTAAAGTTGTTTACAATTTTACATTATTTATTAGCTGTAAAACATTTGGACATTTCTAGATTTTCGTGTTTTTGGAGTTATTGGGAAAAGTTATTGGAGGAAAAAGCCAAGCCTCTGACTTCAGAAAAGACACGGAAATATTTTATTCTTGCAATGGGAAACCAACTGCAGCCGGAGTATTTACGCAAGACAAAAT
Organism: Folsomia candida; assembly: GCF_002217175.1. Lineage (NCBI taxonomy): Eukaryota > Metazoa > Arthropoda > Collembola > Entomobryomorpha > Isotomidae > Folsomia > Folsomia candida. The sequence goes on along the minus strand of NW_019091193.1, from coordinate 18,368,640 downwards.
TACTACGATGGCTACTTGCTTGACGGGAGTTGCAAGGCCCAAATATGTAACTTTTCAATCCATGAAATCAATAAATCTTCCATAAATTTAGTTTACCCTGGAATTTCAATTTTCAGTGCATGTACAAATGCATGCTTCAAAATATGGGGATGATTGAAAGCTCTGGGAAACCGAACTACACAATGGTTCAGTACGAGATGGAGAAGTACAAACTGTTTAAAGATAACACTGCAGACGTAATTAAAGCAGCCAAGGAATGCGGTGTAGCAGGAAGTGAGTTTAAAAGTATAATCTAACTCAAACTCGTGACTAAAATGAGTGACCTCTAGGAAACTATGCGTCTGAAGAACGGGGTTGTCGCAATGTCAGAGAATTTTATTATTGTATTTACAACAAATATCTTAAGGTACTAATTCAAATGTGGGGTTTAGATCAGCTTCAGTATAAAAAGTTAAATGGTTTCTAATCACTTGTAGATTTGTAATAAAGCATCTCCTCCGAAAGATATTAATCATGCGAGTGAAGAAGATGGCTTGGTAGAGAAAACGGTTGGAACGGCCGACGCTGTGTCAACTGCGGTTCTAAATTAATTAATTTATATATACCAAATAAAAAAAGTAACTAATTTGGTTACACTCGAGTAGCCAAAAATTAAAAGCATTAATGCTTTTATACACAATTGTGTATACAAGTCAAGAAATAAAAGAGGTCGCCAAGTCATACCGTTTACTCATTCACAAACGGCCTAACTGATTAAGATCTCATCCCACACTAAACAAGTATATACTTGAGCACTTCAGTGACCAATTCATATTAACATGTCGACTCTGCGTTAACAAGTGAAATCGATACATGAATGAACGATATTTTTCATGCATTTTACGGTCGTTGTGCAGTGCACTACCATCCGTCTGCAGAGGCTCCATTCCTTAACAATAGAACCAATCATGTCTTTCACCATTTGCAGACAAATTTTGGAGACACTTTGCCGGACGTTAAAAACACTAAAGTTCATGTTCCTCTTGAACCACTTCCATTTAATATACATGGAAGTATTAAGTTTCAAGTCATCTTGAGTTCCAGATTATAAATACGTATTTACGAAATGCACAGTAGCACAGTTTGAAGTCAGAGAGGAAATTAATTCCCTCTGACTTTCACAATTCATATTCAAGAGAATGTCATAATAATTTCATTTCTACTTATCATCATCGTCGCGTGACGTGTTTTTACCACCACAACGGGTTTAATTTGTCTTCATCGTGATTCTTCTTGTCGTGTTTAGCATGAGCCTATTCAAATTATTCCTCCCTCTGTCCCAAAACAGATAGAAATAGCCCATGGCATGGGTTCCAACCAAGGTAAATAATAATAACATGCTCTGTTAAAACATTGCTCTCTTGGGAAAATTGACACGGACGGACATAAAGCACAATATATGTGTACATGCATGTGTTTATGCATATATGGACATCGTGCCACCCGATAGCGGGTAACAGTCATTTTATGTTCGAAGTTTGCTGTAGTTTGTGTAATGTTCTGGTTGCGTTGGTCATTTCCAGCCTGAGCTTCAATAAAATAATGGCATGCAGAGCAACTTGGTAAAAGATAGATAATGGTGGACGTCACTAATGTAATGTGAAAGAAGGGAGCGTTTAGCTGGAAGGGAAAATCCATTAGTGTTGGACACGACTAATTATATGGTGTGGTTTGGTCCAATCTCGAATGTTTCACTTTACCACCACTACATGTCCCAAATGAATAGCCTTGCACATTCCACTAAAACGAAAAAATTGACGTGCATGGTTAAATAAAATGGCGTCTCGTTGGATGACTTCAATTTTGATGAGGATGAATTTGAGTTTTAAATAAGTCAACGTAGTAAATTATTTTATATATTATCTCGCTGTCGACTTTGTACATATTTGCTGTAACTTGTTGATAGTAGGATGATTTAAAAATCATAAGAATTTAGCCACCTACCTATATTTAAACTAAATAATCTCTCTAATTTAATTTTGCCTTGTACACTACATCATCCAATAAATGCTAAATAATTTCTCGAGCGAGAGAGTTCATTCATTACTTTATTAGGGGTCAAAAACGGGCAGTGTTGTTGTCGCCACAGGGTGGTCCAAAACCTTTTGAATACTGAGAGAGCAATAATACAATCATTACCTAATCCTGGGTCAACCTATTTTTTTGGGAAACTGAGACCTCCGTCCGAGATTATAAAACAAATTGACTTTCATTTCTACCGACTCGTGGTTTCACACAAAAATCAAGAGCACTTGACACTCGTATGTTAAATAAACACATCATTTCCAAGGATGAGATGAGGTTGACCCCAGTAGTCATGCGCTTATCCTATGTTATTTTGACAATGAATTGCTGGTTCTGATTTTAGGATATATACTTTTATATTTCTTACGTTGAAGCTCATATGCGAACTTTTTCTATCATAGGAACAAAATTGAATCCAACTGGTTAACAAACTTTAGAACTTTACAAGAGCATTATTTATAATTTCATTTTATATGAAAATATTTATTTAGCTCTATCCCTGCAACTACTGGATTTTTTTCCGAGTGTGGCCTTGTCTATATGATAGCGGTAAATATATATGCATCATAATGATTGATACTGTTCCCACCAATTCTAGTCTTGGAAATAAAGCAATATTTTCGATTATGTCTCACTCTTGATGTTTATGGTTCACCGTTATGTGTGAGACCCGCGTTATTATCAACCCTTAATTTGGGATAGAAGGGTTTTGGTATATGCATAATAATCTAACTGACGACGAATAAGGAGCAGCTCCATTCATGAGTAGCACCACAGAGTCAATCGAAAATTTTGTGCCCATCTCGATCATGACACGTGACTGGAGTTCATCTGGGTCGCGTGTGTCCTTGTATTGTTCTCGTCCCTCGTAATTATTGGCCTTGGCTGCCGTTACGGTTGCAAACATCAACATCCATTGAACACTACATTAAGTAGTTGGAAGGAAAGTGTGCTGCTGCTGTCAATCCATCATTCACGAAATGTACACGCAGTAAGATATTTTGTAGCTTTCTCCCATATTTTATTTATTCCGGATATTGGTATTAACGCAGTGAAGCTATACTCAAGAAACGTAGTTTATCTGCATTCTCAAGAAATATCTCTGCAAGTTTTCTTTATAACATCGCATCTTGATTATTCACATGAGGAATGCTGTCACTGACAAATTATAGATTGTGTCGTTTCGTGGAAATTCGTATGCGTATGTATCTAGAGCCAGACGAAATAGTTTATTTTCTATGATAATAATACTCTCACGGTCAACGTAGCTCAATCTACTTTGGAGCGGAATGACGTATCAAAAGACGGAGACACACATTGAGTGAGTGAGCAAGAAAGGGAGGCTCGATCTGGATCTAGACATCCAACATATTGACAATTTGACAAAGAGTTATATTAGTATTTTGTAAGTAAATACCATAATGGAATGGGGAATAGCAATTCAGGAAGTTGACGGGCGGAAAGTAGCGTGCCTTGTCTGACATCGGGATACCTTTTCTCCTACCACTGCTCCAAGTCCCTGTCGGGTTATTTATGGTGGGTGTCCAATGTCTAATGTTTCCATTATAATGCATGAGAACCGGGTATTGGGTATCTATCCACAGGGACAGAACAATGGAGATGACGCCAGAAATCGACCTCTCCTCCACACTGGCCTCGGATATATATTCATACGTACGTGGAAACAAGCAGGCAAATGAATCCCAAGAAGAAAATAACACAAACTTCTACTTTCTTCACACACATTTCGTTTGTATTACACATTCGTAGGCATATAGGAGTGTATTATTTATGTTCATTATATCGTCACTCGTCCTTGATATTGATTCCGACTCGCAAAATGACACATTCTACATATTGAAATATGTACTTCCAGCTATTAATAGCTATTGTAGAATGAAAAAGAACTATTTATTTGCATATCTATGTAAATACATACGGTGTGGCAACCGTAAAATTGTAAGCTGGAAAATATTCTGATTCAATATGTTAGAAGGAGAGTAGAATTCATAAAATCTTGAGTTTGCAGAACAATCGGACGTGGAAGGCGCGGGGAGCGAGGTGGCGTATGTTCATTGCTTCCGGCACGAGGCTCATGGCCCGTTTTTTAATTTATTATCCACCGTGTCGAATTATCGAATCAATGAAGTTGCACTTTTTGTGTACATCGAAATTCAAACAAGTAATTTGCTTCGTCGACCATCAAGCGAAACCACCCCATAATAATAATAATGATGGTGATGAAGAAGCTGGCACGGGCGGAATGATATAAATAAATGAAGGGCTCCATTTATATCCCATGATGCGGTTTGATTTTTAAGGACTGAGGTGCCAGGCCTCGTGTCACCCCGTGGGATGGGAAGTCAACTTCATTCAAGCCACCCGACCAGAGGAAAATTTTGGGCTTTTTAATTTGTACTCACTGCAAATGGGCCTTTATTACAAAACGTAAAAGACCAACATCCTCGAGAGTCAATTCGTGCCTATAATGATGCATGATGAGGACAACTTTAGAAAAATGTGCAATCAATAGGAAAGTAATCAAAGCAACGTTTCCTTTTATAGGAAATTGCTGCTTTCTCAATTTGAATTCACGTTAAATTTTCATTTAATTTTAATGTGAGCCAATTTTAAAATAAACTTTTTGCGTTTTTTTAAATGACAACGCGTGTCCGTCCATTAGTCCCGAATTGTACTCCGTTTCCCCGTGCTGAGGATTTATGAACTATCCAATCCAAGCATCTGCTCATGGAGCGTCAGATTTTCTCGTGAAAAGTAAATTTTCCATGAAAAACTATTAAGTTTGTACTCCATACACTGCTCGAGTCATTCGTTGCTGAGCTCAAGTCTTGTAAGTAAAGTGACTAAATGCTTACTAAGTATTTCCATAAAATATCTCATTGTTAAATTGAGACAGAAGTTCATGTTTTGGCTTCGGCAGACTCTCAAAACGGAGGATATTTGTTACACCTCCCAACAGACATGTGAGAAAGAAGGGCTCGACACGAGACTCTTGACTTGTTCCTCTGGCTCTGCTTGTAAAAATGTTTGGAAATATTTTGGAATGAAACCAAAGCTCTTGGGTGCAAGATAAAGGAATTCACAATGCTACGGAGACATAAGAGTGTCCTCAGAGATCTGACTAATTGCCGCAGTTGCATTCGTTCCAGGGGTGTAAATTCCATGACCTACCACACCAGAGTGAAGATGTGTATGGATTTCTGTCACCCAGAAAATGAACTTGTTGGTTGTGTTGGCGTCTGAGAGAGAGAGGTGACGAACTCAAGGGAGCTTGGGGATGGGAAAATATCTCCTAGCTCTTATGTATTATTTTCTTGTTTGACATTTTTTCCGGTGCCTCGGTCCGTCCAGACGTGCGGGACTTTAACAATTTAATGAGTCTTGGTCGTGCAGCAGACATTTAAAAAACTTCCAACTGTATCCAGTATTACTTAAAACGGTTGGAACTTCTGCACTGGAATGACGGGTAGCGGTTGTCCATGACGTCGAGTCCACCCAGTATCTCATAAACTATACATACTTACATGCTTATGTAATAGTCGATGAAAATTCTACACGTACATTTTGACAAAAACTATTTTCAAAAAAATCGAATACAGTCGGTCTTCCAAACTTCCAAACTGTTCAACTCTCGACATTCATTCAAATGCAAATATGCAAAGTTTTGACTCAACTAAGAATAAAAGTTGCTCAAGATTCCATCTTTGACAACAAAAGTGCCGATAAGAAGTCCCATTTGCTCAGCTATTTTATACTCAAGAGGTGAAAACATTTACATTCTTTCACTTTTCAAGAGTGGAACATCTGACAAGAATTTATAACAAGATCTTTCCTAAAAAAGACAAAACTTATCCTGTTGGTTGGTTTAGAGTTGCTTGCTGCCAACAGTTTGCCAAAAAAGTTCCCAGTTTTTTTTGTTTCGTTACCACATGCTTGTTTAAATGCTGTATGTGTGACTGCATGTAACAGTAATTGTAAAGCTGATAAAGTTAGAATTGCTCAAAACTTTTCAGAATCTGAAATCTTAAGAAAATCTATCTACAGCCGTACTTAAGTCCAGGCAGCAGGACAGAAGCTGAAGAAAATGATATGAAAAGGAAGCGTTAGCTTTGCTCAGAAAGCTTTTAACATCTTTCAAAACATGTGCTTAGTCATTCTGTCAAAGACTCATGGAACTGATGCAGTTGCACTTTTACTGCTCTCATTGTACCTCAAAAATAGTCGAGATGGTTCAACTGATGCACAAACCTCACTGTACATGATTTCACAGAAGGAGATTATCAACGTTATCAATTGGATTGTATGTATGATGATAATGTGCGACAGAAATATAACAAAAGGAGAATTGCCAAAACTTTGTGGAGACGAATGAACCAACTATTGCGGCACATCTACGTATAATTGTAGTATAGATCACACTCATCTAAATAGTTAAGACCTTATGACCGACTGACATTGTTTCGGCTGATGCTTTACGTATCGCCTATCATACTTTCATATATTTTCTCTTTTGAACAAAGATCCCTTCCAGATTTGTAAAAAAAAATTCAAGATTTCAAGATGCAAAGTCACTTAAGTAACTTTGCCCATCATCATTGCCTTAAAAATTTTCACCTCAAACCTCCCGACAGCACCTCCCCAACTCACTTTCCCACCTCAAGTGCCACTAACAACTAAACATGAAGAAGGCTAACTAAGTAAGCAAATAACAAGTACTCGATCTGCCTCCTTTTTACCCTCCATGTCTGCATCAACAAAAGATGTTTTAAGTTTTGAGGAAAGTTCGGCACATTTTAAAGAAATTTCTGAGTGCCCATGCTCAAAAAAACTATACATAAAAGCAAATGAAAGCCACCCATATCTCGCCTTGTATTTTGGTTGGAAGGCAGAAAAGCGTGTAATGAGTATCTTCTTGTGCACCCAACCGAATGTTTTCTCTGCGTGTGTAAAAACCAATGAATCTTTCTTCGGATCCAATAATACGTAATGTACCGACTCCGTCAAAGCACGATCGACATATTCAACATTCGATAAGAACCATGCCACATTTTTGGTTCCGACACAGCCATCAGTTGTGAAAATTCGTTAAAAAACTGATCAACCAGAAGCATATTAAACCTAAATATAGTTTTCAACGCAAATACGTTGAAAACTTGTGCAGAGAGAATGTTTTCGGTACATAAGATGACCATCGGTGTGTGCGCGTCTCTGAAGTACAACTGGAGTAAAATGTATCCAAGAAATGGGATTGATTTTAAAACAGAATAAAAAGCTTTTAGTCGTCTTGAGAGATATGCTAATAATAAATCTTCTCCATTTCGATCATAAAACAAATGTCAAAGTGTATTATTTTACAACTAAAACTGAAGACGGGAGTTTGAGTAAATGCAAATATTAGAATTTACGGAAAACCAGCAATATAATGGCAATAATACTGCGTATTTCTTCTGCCAATATTTAGGGCATGATGGATCCTCTCACATTGTTGTCTTAAACAACGATATTAATTTTATTTCGGAGATTTTTTTTGTAACTTTCAAAGAAAAAAACTTTTAAGGATAAAGGCCAGAAGGCCAGCAGAACGAGGGAGCACCAAGTTGCTGAGAAATATATATGTTTGCTTCTGATTATTCAATGATGCAAAAGTACTTATTCCGTATTTACTCAATACTTCACGTCAAGCCATGCGATGTTACTTCCAGTGCTGATGGGTGCTGCACGAAGCGTTCCAAGCGTTATGTGGCATTTAAGCAGGAGAATACATTTTGTAGGGAGCTTCGGAGAACCACCAGGCACACGAAGCGCAGTAAAGTTAAAGGGCGTGATTTCGAGCGACAGTCACTGCGTGATTTCATTTCAAGTTTTATAGGAAGAGCATTGAGAGTGAGAGAGAAGAATAAAAAATCCATTTAGGAAGATCTTTTTAAAATCATTTGCAGACGAGGATTCGAAACATGTGAAGTGAACAGAAGCCTTTTATTACTTATTCCCGATTCTCATCCATTAAGAGTGGGTGTTAAGTATGTAAGCAGGAGGAATGAAGACGTGAAAATGATACTTTTTATTTGAAGAGAAGACAGGAAGGAAAAGAAGGTTGGGAAATATTTCTTTCTAGTCTTCCCTCCACTATGAATGTGAACTTGATGTATAAATATGCAAGTAAGTACTCAGCCTGACTATATGTATAACTGCAGTTGTAAATGCTGCTACCTCCTCGACTTAATTCCACCTCCATGAAAATTTCTTACTTCCTTGCTTCCAATCTAAGGTTGTAAAATATTTTTGGTTCGTATGAAGACATCGTTGTTGAAATCAATAACCGATATCATCCAGGAAATCCACAACCAACTTGACTTTGGCGACATATGTACATACATCACGATGCTGAGAGTAAATTGATAAAACCAAATTCATTGACGTTATTGGGACAACTACCTAACCACAAGCACGCCACCGCCACACCGTCATTATTTCAAGTGTCATCAATGTGCTATATTTGTAAAATTAATACAATACAAAAGCCGGGTTGTCGTTACACTTGTAAATTGAATTGACTTGGCTTGATTACAAAGGTCAAGTAGCAATATGAATCGTCTCAACCTGGTGCAACACTCTGGCTGCGATACATACGTAAAAATAATGGGTGTATGCAGACAACAAAGTGCTTCAAGCTCATTTTTGATTGATGACAACCTGTGACGATTGCCTGGCTCCGAATTTTATGACTCGCGTGAAACTTTATAACCTCGAGTGGATGTAAACTTATGTTTATTGACGTGACGGACTCTAAATAATAATCGAATGACTTTGTTCGTCATGATTTATCTTAAAATCATTGTTACACTGGGGTTTCAGCCCAGATCACGTTATCCAGTGTAATTAAAACCATCAAGTATTACCATGCTAATAAATATGTAGAATTGGTCAAACTCATAAAAATACTTGATATGGATTAGTATTGCAACTTGAGTTTAATCTTACTCTCGAGTTTTCCCCACACCCACCACTGTACTTGTGGACATATATATGGACATAAGTACACATACTATTAACTCGAGCAGTGTTTTGCCAAATCCAACGTGTTTTGACTTGCACCGAACGGACCAGCTCACACAACAACTTGACAAACCATGTGCTCGAATTTGAAGCATTTAGCGAAAAGCACATTGCGATAACTCATTGATCAACAACATAGTACAAGTCGAACCACAAATGTGTGTACTTTCGAACTCAACTCGGACAACCTCTGCTGACGTTGAAACTTATTATGCTGTGATGGAACTGCTATCATCACAGATGACACAGACTTGCTGGGTTCATGCACTCGAGACTGGAGATAAAACAAACGATTGCATGCATATTAACGTAATACTGCATTTGAAATTGATGCTTTAAAAATATCACCAGTACCTCATACTTGCATGCATATGACAATTTTAGTTTGCTTATATAAACCTATTCACCTTAATTTATCTGTTTTACCAATGTAGCTACATGCAAATTAATGTCGATTTATTATTACACACAAAATGATATTATACGTATATACTTATTTATTATATACATTTATTTATATATATTCGTAACTTATAATTTTTACCATTCTGTTACTATAAAGAAGATTTACAAGCACTTCCTAAAGTTTTTCTTTGTGCAAAGATGCAATTATGCAGATTTATGTATTATGCAATTCTTTGTTTCGTAAATGTAACTTAAAAAATAAGGGTATTCATGGGATCAACGTATGTGCGTTAATCTTGATATCTTTCGGGATTCGCAAAAACTAAGTAGTTCATGAAAAAGACTAAATCGTCTGCCAATTTTGCATCTAAATACGTAAACGAAAACTTCAATCGTATTTGAGTGTGGCCATTTCACGATTGAAATTCTTACTCTTTCACTCTCGCCATTTATTTGGAAGCTTATCTTGAAAACCTGGGGTTTCGACACATGTGAATTTTATGATTTTACAAGATATGAACTTGTTTAACCTGACTCCGTCTGTAAACAAGAAAACCATTTCCAAAAGAAAGCAAACTTTCCCCTGGCATGTTCATGCGGTTTTGGTGTCTCTCTCTCTGTGTGGTGATTGTGAGACCAACTGACTTTGCTCAGGGTGGTAGATAAATGTATGGTGGCCGTGTTATCTCCATCAGGCCGTGCACTGTCCTTGTCTGTCATGAGTTTCCTTCCTTTCCGGATTTCTAATTCAATGAATGACAGGGAGAAACGGAAAAAGTACTTAACTAAATTAAATTTTCCCAGTTTTTCCTCCCTCTTCAAATAAAAAACGGATGGAGAATATAACAAATACAAGCCTTCCGGTTAGTAAACATCAAACTCACTCCAATACTTGAGTTTATGCTATTGCGAAAATTTCTGACACCACCATGTTATGAAGCATTATTTTACTGTGGTAAGTTTTTTAGCTTTGAAAATTGCTGTAGTCGGATATACGTATGTGCTAAGCATGTTTCAAGCTAGAATTAGATAAATCAGTAGTAAATGAATTAATTGCAATGTCACGATATGGAAAATTCAGGGCCTGTAATAACAATGAATTATCAAATTCATTGCTAAATTTGCTTAAATTTTAATCATTGAGCACATAAACTGCAGAAAACTGGAGCCAAAGTGAATCTAACAGACACCAAAATAAAGAGCAGTGATTATCCTTTGATGGATGTACCATAATCTTTGTGGTAAGTGATGTAGGTCAGTTTTATGGCAAAGTTGCATTTAATGACTTAGAAAGAGGTGTAAAGTGAATAAAAGACCAGAAGTTAACATCAGACTTGCTTATGTACAGCATTTTTTTGCTTTATAGCTGCCCAGTTTATAACTACATACATACATATATTCAAATGATTAGTAAATAAGTAAAATCGCTTAAACGACAGTTGTCGAGCATGTGCCAGTATTGGTTTATTCAATTTAGCATGCACTACTGGTACAATGCAGAAAAAATAAACTTTAGTAATGTGGTGTTGAAACTCATACTTGGGCTTGGCTGCATTTTTACACGTGTGTGATTTTTATGTATTTATCTTGAACTCACTAAAAAGCCAAGCTGTCTACAAGTTCCTAACAAAAGAGAAAGCTTTGCTGAACAATGGTCACAAATGGAAAAAGGACAAGTTCCAGTCTAAATCCAGCTCAATCCGACCCCATTACCTGGAAAAACAGTCCACGTGTTGTTACAATTGTGAGAAGTGTATTATTTAGCTTAGGTCCAGAAAATGTGTAAAAAACGAACAAGGGGGTTCTATAACAATTCATACAACGATCGAGGACTAAATCCCAATGTATGTAAAGAAATGTTGCCCTTTTTTACAACTTTTCAACCACGGTCAATTCACGAGTTGATTTTATTCCTCTTTATTTTGCATATTTCCCTCGTAGCATAGTTCTCATTCTGTGATTATCAAAGGGTGACATTGTAAACGATGAGAATTGTGATACAAAAAAAAGCATCAGAATGCCGAATATCAACATGACGCCGGCTAAAGGATACTTGCAGCCATTTCATAAATAAGAGCGCATAAAAGGTAGGCGCTCCCCAAGAAAAAAAGGATTGAAAATCCACTCTGTTTTTTCCTCTTTGCTGTTCAGCCCACATAGGTAAGACATCGTTGTGAGTGTGATAAAACTGCCTTGGGGCTCGTACCTATCCCTTCATATCTGTAATCTCGTGAGATCTTTATTCCAACTAAACTAACATTGTGTCCGTGTGTCCATGTACCGTATGTACATATGTACACCCAGAAGAGCTACTCACAACCCATCCCAAATTTTTCAAGGGGGAGCCAAACTAGCGACTATTTTCTTTGAGCATTTCAAGAAGCAATTTGTTCTTCGGCACAAGCAACAACCCAGCAATGTTGATACCTGTAAAAATTTACTAGCAGCAGAACGACTGCATCCAATTTTAAATCCACCTAGGATTAGCATTTAACTTTTTTGAGATCCGAGAGGAGACGAGTGGATGATAAATAAATATCACCGGCAGCAGCACAATAAGAATTGAAGCTCAAGTATTGAAAAGGAAGAGTTGGAAGAGTCGGACTCCTCGGGACTTGCTAAAAGCGGGCAGCTCGGATGACCACACTTGACAAAGTTGTTGAGAACGCTGTTGATCTCAAGAGCCATCCATTCAGGAAAGACGCTGCTCCTTGGCTGATAATATTGCATCCAACCATTGCATCCACTTTCCCATTGGCAAACAAACAAGGGTTTACATATATGTACGTACATACGTGTATTGTGAAGTCGTCGAATGGTTTGCAGAACGAGGAGCATCAGAAGGACGACTTGACTGGAGGGCAGCAGTAAAAAAAGCTGACTGGGAGCTGGTGTGGTGAGACTGAAGTGGAGATCACAAAGTGAATGGATCTCTGGCCAACTGAGAAGAAGAACTGAGAAGAAGTGGTCTCACTCTGGTTTGTTGGCTGTTGGGAGTTCACCAACGCCGGCCTTCCTTCCCTTTTTGTAAATTACTCTCACAAAGGGAAAACCACATGGAGGAGGAGTTTCGTCACAATTTCGACGCTTCATTCGAGATTCCTCTGACGATTTGAGTTGCTCGACATCGGCCATGCGTTCTCCAAGCAAACCCACTGCTCCTTCTTCCACGGCTACTGCTTGGCTTTCTGCTTAATATCAACCCACCTTTTTGGCCGTAGAAAGTCGGTAAAGCTCATATACGACGTCCTGGTCTTTTCCCTCCCGGTGGCATCAGCAAACACATACCGAAATCGGGAGTACAAAGTGCCGGGTATACCCCAACTCCCTTGCATGCCGTGCTGCTGGAGAAATGCATAACAGTCCCATGTACACGAAACACAGCGTAACCTTAAAGTTACCATCTGGCTACTGGCATCTAAAAGGACAGAGGGAGAGAGCCAAGTATATATCCCGCCTTGCCCCATGAATTCATGTCAGAGAAACGGGTAGTTTTCTCCTCTCTCCGGGTATTTCACAGACTCGGGTAATAATAATACCAAGTAAAAGTCCCCTTTGGTTGTTCCATAAGTCCATGCCGTTCATATGCTATGTGTGCATGCAATACTTGGGTCAGCTTTGTGGATGTGGATTCTACTCACTCATTGGGCTTGAAGAGAGGTCTGGTTTGCTGGGACTGCCTCTGATGCTGAAGACTTACCTTACAACGACGAGCTAACAGTGATACAAATTCTGATTGTGCGGACGTAGTGAACCACTCTTAACCAAGTCGTCCACAAAACTGGGTAGCAGCATCATCAAGTAGAAACGTGCAATGAGCATTTTAGTCGCTACTTTGCCGTCAACATTGAAGCTGCTTCAAGCACTTGTTTCTGATCTCATCTCACTCGAACCACACAGTGAAGCTTAAAAAATTATAAACTTGCTCTGCCAACTTATTGGAAGCGAAACGTGCTTCAGCGTCATCATCACCGTTTACCTTGATCATCAACGACCAGTGACTGGAGGAGATAGTCTCATTCTCAGAAGGACAATTTTTTCAGTGTGACCATATTTTGAGAAATTGATCTCGATTGTATGGCATATGCACTGCACAGCAATTGTGTGGACATTGGTTGCCTACCTGGTCAACATTGGATAGAGTTATAGCTTGAAATGTTACACCTTTTCTGAGTGCAAGATAATCGTGCAATTGAAAAGATAACGTTAATCATTTTAGTCACTTTAATCATCACTTGTTGATTAAACTGATTGGAAAGAATATGGCACAAGTTAAAATATTCAGTTGTGCCCGATCAAAGCAAAAAACATAAGCAATAAGACAACGCTTCATACAGCACATGGACTCCAAAACATGTTTATAATTTTTTTAATACGTTGTGCGAAATTTTGAATGAAATGATTTGAGTGACAGCAGGATTACTTTGTTGCTGATTTGATTTGGAGAAAAGATTGACACTGGATCCGATCAAAGTTGCCTCATCAAGGAAAAAGAGATTTCTTGGAATACCTAAAAGTTTCTGGAAACAATATTTAACAAGACGACATAAAAAATAAAAAAAACTTCATTGTTACATACATTGATGTCAATTAAACCTCAGCATTTCCGTAATTTTCAGTGATAAATATTTGTGGTCAACTTGAGACACTTTAAATTAAGCTGCAGTTTCAACATTTTGGAGAAAAGATACGTCCGGCAAAATTCCTATAATTTAATTAAAACTATTGCGCAGCGTTTTATATAATTTTTAAAGTGTTGTTAAAGAAAGGCGTCAACATTTCTCCCTCAAAAAAAAAGGCAGAAGAGATGGGGGACCAGCCGCAAAGTGAGTTTCTAATTTTTTTCATACACAATATTTAAATATGCAGTAGAACAAAGTTGCCAACATTTTTCTCTCCTATAAATTTGTGTCGTAAATATGTACAAGCCATGGAAAGGATACTGAGGCTGGGAAACATTGAACTTCGGATTAATTAATTAAAGTTGGGTTTAGGTTGAAAAAATTAGAATTTTCACACTACCCATACATATGTAGTACATATGCAAAGTATAGAAATATTGAAGATACTAAATTTGAATGTGCGCTTTATTATCGTTTCCGCTCAGGATTCCTCAGTATTATAAAAAATTTGCAACAATTCAGTCGTAAAGTAGATTTTTTAAATCATTATAACCAACTCTTTTACCTTGTAATTAGCAAAGATGGTGAAAAATAAAATATTTTATTACCTTCCGGATACGTTGAAGTGTCGAGTGGCATAAAAATAGAAGTAGTTTGTTGTAATTATACACGAGTAGCATCTTTGTAAAAAACAAAAGGATACAGCAGAAATTCTTGTTTTCTTGTTCTAAAATTTTAGATTTGAGAATATATATAGCAAGTTTTGCACAACATCTACGTTCTCACTACACCAGTTTTGTCTTTATCAATCATGATAAGACTAACAATCAGCAGGATCAACAACTTGTTTGTTTTTTTGTAATTTAATTGACTAAGGTAAAAATGTATAAATTGCAATCTCGGTCAGGATAGGTCAGGATTATAATAAATATGTACGTACGTAGCTACGTAATTAAGACTTCAAGTGATTTGCTGGCTTGATACTCGCTAAAATTATCATCCTGCTGAGTTTAACTTTATAATAATCTGTAAAAATCATCGCAGATAGTGAATGCGTTTCAAGTAGTTGAGACTGAAGGGAGGATGTATATCTCAAATAATATGCAGTGTAGTTAGCGTGCGAAAAGTTTCTTCACACTTCTTGGTGTTGCCTTCTATCTGTTTATGCTACAAATAACATGCGTACATATGTACAAAAGACGGATGAATCTGTTATGGAATCGGAATTAACGATGCATTTTCTTCCTGAGAGAGGTGTTTATTGGCATTACACATACATAATTGAATCAACCGGATTAAAACGTGTAAACACAAAAGAGTTGTTGAAACTGTCGGAAATGTCAAGACATTTTATGATCTTTGCAGTAGAATGGTGTGTGAAGACGTTCTTTAACTTGCTCATTTGGAGCTTCCGGTTGTTAATCAACTTCTATTTCTATCCCGTTCAAATTTCTCGCATCGCTATTTGCTAATTATTACACAAACTCCTAATGTGATTAGAAATGGTTGGAAAGGTTTATTGAATAAAATTGCGAGCTATTTGCAATAAAAATTTAACTTCATCTCAAAGCTGCATCTTGTTCTTGTAAAAACTTTTATAGTTTGAAACTTTATTACTATTTTATGGCAGTTGAGGTAGGTTGGGTTGGATAAGATTTGCCAGTTGGGGTCCAGATAAGAGACTCATTAAGCACAAGGTTTCGCTTTTGGTGTGCTAAACGAATGTTGCAGTCATAGCAAATGAGGAGGATAAAGATAAGACCTGGAGAAAAAGCAACTGTATAAAACTTTAATTAAATGCTGCATGCATTTAAGCACACCAGCCGAGTTTTGACCAGTGGACCAGGTTGGGCAGGCAAAACAGGTCATTCACAGGACTGGTCAGGAGCATATGCAGTGTCATGAGGAGCCTAAATTCAATTTGAATAAAAAAGAAGACAGAGGCAGCTTGTGAGGCTGCTGGAGGCGAGCGAAGGCAATATTTGAGCAGGATGAGATTGTTTCGAGATAGTCCAGACCAGAAGCAGCACAAGGGTTGGCTGGGCTCCACACAATTAGACTCGTCTCAAACAGTGTGCATTGTCCTTTTATTTCGTTTTGGTGTAATCGTGGTGTAATAGTGCAGCGGCCCTTTGTTCTGGTGCTGGGAGAAACCAGTCAAATTGCGTTCACAAGAGACTTGTCTCTCCAGCACCTTCCGTATCTTCTTCTCATCAGCTCCATTTGATGGATCTTTTATTCCTCCTTAATTCGTTTAAACCTCAAACCTGGCTTGTTATACGGCTCGAGCGGTTTGATTGTCATGTAAATGATCAAATGTGGGAAAGAACTGATATTGATACCGAGTGCGAGCTCTGGTTATATGTATTTGTATATTTTGTAGAATAATTTCGGAAGATATGGATGTCGTTATTCAGATAATATTTATTTCATTAAAGTTTCGTTATACACATGTATTTACAAATGTGTGTTTACAATTGCAGGATTACTAAGCGCTAATTTTTTTATGCAAGTTCAAAATTTTACACGATTTGAAAACTTGAATTTTAAAGTACAGGCATTTGAATGAATCTGACAGTAAAGTATGTAGAGCCATACAGAAGATCTTATTGCCGCTGGTAGCAGAGAAGATGAGAGTGGCTAAATTAATAAGTATGTATTTATATATTTGACCTTGCTGCTTTATTGGGTTTCAGTATATATTTTATTACGGTGAAAATTTATGACGCTTAGTTGCATTAACTCGAGAACACAAGATGCAAGAATTTTGTACCAATTTTTAGCTGGAATTGTGATTTAAGGTTGAATGTCTAAAGTTATTAAGTGTCCTTCGCATTGCAAATATGTAAGCTTGTTATAAAAAAATTGAGTTTGAGGAAACTCAGGGGCCTGATTAATATAGTATTTTCGATTGTGTATATACTCTGCAACAGTTTTTCTCATTAATAAGTTACTTATTTTCCTAAAATCAAGAAAGTGAGGTTGTGGGGTGAGTCAAACAGTGTTTAAAAGTCTGCTCATGTAGGCTACCTGGTTTGTTTGTTGGTAGTTTTAAGCCTAATGAGGCTTCATTGAGACTTCTGGACCATGACACGAGGTGTATGTGCGCGGAGGAGGAGACGACGAAAGGACGCCAAGAATCAAGTTTGACTCGCTCAAGTATTTAAAGGTTTCGTCAACTGCTTTATATTTACTTTATTACAAGCCACCTGACATCATCATCATTATTGAAATCACCATCGGGCAAGTCACAATTGGGATACGGACGTATGATACACATTTATGAGAAGTATAATATTCGGTTCGCTGGGCGATTTCTTCTTTTTAAGCTGATCATAAATGATTTCATTAATATATTATTTACTCAATAAGGAGATTAACGTCAAAGCGAAATTAATCCGATTTCACTTTTGTGTTGTTATTGTCACGCCTTTACTAGTGTATTGTTTTAATAAAAAGACAGGATTATTCGTTTAAGCAACAAGATTTGCTTTAAAAACTTGGATGACACAGTTAAGATGATCATAATATTTTATTGATATGCAATATGAGTCAAAGTAAGCAATGAAAAAAATAGATTGTCGTTTTTTATAAAAGCTTACATACTTCTCAAAGTATCACGAAGTCACGATCACGAACTTGCATTTTACATCTACTAGTAATAGCGATACAACAGTTTGGTGGGAAGCAGTCCAGCTCCCATTATACACACGTAATTGCAAAATTGATATCTATGTATGTATGGTATGTTGAATATTAAAAAGGTTAAGTTGCACATTAAATTTGCAATAGATCTCCATGAGCTATATACTGGTTACTGGATAAAGTAATAATAAGTATAATGAATAAGGAAAGTTGGAAATTGGAGATACTGATTGAAACTTGATTTGAATATTTATGTCAGCTTTGCCGGGTGGCGTTAGCACAACTGACAACTAGTTGAACATGATAATTAACACTAACCAAATTTTAAACCACTATTTAAGTATCATAAGTCGTGATTTTATTAATTTTCAAGATTGGTTGATCAGGATTAATTAACACTTGTATTAAAATATATAAAAGTACGTGTGTACATGTAGCACAGAAAGGATAGCCGTGAAGAAAATGGCCTAATTCAGAAAATCTTTTCCTTGTGCAAGGCGTTGGGAGTTGTACTAATAAAGGTAATGATAATAACAGGCAGAGAGATGAGAAAGAGAGATCACTGCAAGCAGTGATAAATGGTACATGGCTACGAGGAGACAATTGCAATTTATTTAGCAACCCCATAACTTTTCTCGTCATTACATCCAACGAATCATAATTTTGCGTAGTGTCAGTGTATGGTTGATGCATGGTTTGTCAAAATCCAGTTAAATAGCACTGCACCAACTGTTAATTCGTTTTCAAATCTTGTGTTTCATTGTTTTGTCTACCAAGGCCAGGCAAAGAAAGAGTGTCACCACCGATTTGGCAATAGACGTAGAATTGAGCAGGAGAATTGGGAGAGACGCTGCGAGTGGTCGGACTACTGCATACGTATTTGTGCATACAACGGGCAGAGTCATTAAGGGTTATTATTACAAGGGACTTTCCCTCTCGTGAATGATCACAGGTTTGATAAGGGAGGCGACAATCTACGTCTACGCACGTCTGCCACCCAACTGACACTGCACTGCACTGCACTTCTCAACGGACCGGGTCGAACTACAGCTCTTCACCAAAGTTGCCTAATAATTAGTAGTAAAATATTTTATCAATTAATATCTCATACAAGTTGCATTGTTTTTGACAGAATCAGGAATTAGATAGGATAAAATACTTAGATGGGGATTGAGAAATGATGAAACGAATAATTCGGTCACGGTCAATGGTTGCATAATTAACTGGACGAAACCCTCTAACTTATGTTGTGTGCAGTACCAAGATGCAGTTGTAACATCCTTGTCATAACCCTGACGGATTAACCGATAAAGATCACCAAGATTTTGAAAGTCCAATGACTCAAGGACTTGCCATCCATGGCCAACAATTCATAAAGTGTGACCTTAGAGCATGTATGTAACTACATATATTTATCCCTACATAGTTCAGTAAAAGATTAGTAGAAATTGAGCATATATTATAATATCACCTTTTGATGAGGTGATATTATACTAATTATTATACGTACAATTCAAAATTGCTTTTACATAGACCAAAACCAATTCTAATTTTGGATTTCAATCCACATTAAGTTACCAAATATAACGGGTATTTCCTCAGCACTTAGTTCATCTGTTTGCTGTAAACTTTTAACAAATTCGCTTTTTAGAGCAGAGTTAAATATTTCAGGCGTATGTAAGTGTACGCTGAATTTGGTCGGATTAGTGTTCAAGAAAAATGCATCAGAGGATACAAAGTCCAAAAATTATAACTTAAACGCCCAACATTGTCTCGTAAACCTTGCATCGTTGCACTAAGGAGAAACCACTGGCACAATTGGCGAAACAAAGATATTGCGTGCAAATGTGTGGTCCTGTGTACAACTCATATTACTTCCTAATTAGAAATCGAACACAGTTTTTAACTCCGTATTCTCTTAATATTTCACATGGTCACCCATGAAGTCTGAGCGTGGAATGAGAGTACAGCGATTAATGAAGCCTGATTGGATTTATCAATTACATGCACACGTATTGATTAGTTAGATGAGTGATACGCCTCATGAAACGATATGCTCAATAGCACGGTTGAAAGTTGCGACAGTATTTTTTCTTCTTTTTATCTGCTTCCACTTGCACCCTTTGCTCATAGAAAATTTAAGCCCTTCTCCCCTTTTATTTCACATTATGACACAAGTCAGATAAGATACAAAGGACGGTGATAAACTGGCAAGTATATGTAGTGATCATTTTTATTGGTAATTGATCACCGATCATGTTGAGGAGAGTGAATAAATTTATTGATTCCGCATGAGAAAGAGGCAAAAGATCAATATAACGGGTTGGCGTAGGTGTCTGAGTATTTTGGTGGTGAGACTGTGTGTGCATATGTATCTTGGATCGAGGTTGTAAAAATTCACAGCAGAAGTAGCAACAACGCTAGTTTGAAGATGGTTCCTTCAAACGAGGGACCTTAAGCCTACGGACGATGATGAGCTTTGACTTCTCCGACGACATGTTCACATCGTGCGGAGGCGCCAGGCAAGGAAGTAAAAGTGGAATTAAGAATGTCTCGACCCAGAGTCCCAGTCTCATTCTCACTCTCTCGTCATCAAAAAGTCCTTTGCACTCGGACGTGTGTACAACTCTGGCTGGATTTCACCTTCATTTTATGGTATTGCCGATTTCAACGATCATGAAAAACAAAGGCTTGCTGTCTCGACGGCGGTGGCGACAGAAGAAGAGGGAGAAAAGAATTGGACGTGATTACTATCAAATAAAACATCAGTCAAAAAAGGCTGTTTCGTCAACAAGGGAATAAATACTGAGTAAAAAATAGCAATTTTGATAGAGAAAATTATGCAGTATTATGATACGAGTTGCAAATTTTGAGAATAAATCATATCAACTCGAATTACTCAAATATTTGTTTGCATCTGCTGTACTAAATCAGAATTCATTGGTTTTTCCGTACTGGAGAAATACCACCCAATTCGTGCTGTTTGTTTTTCTTTCCATTTCTCACATTGTTGTGGTTGGCCGTTGAGTGGTGTGGTTAACTTTTATTGTTTTGTTAAGTATCTTACGACAAGAGAGGATTGGCTAAATTTAGCATCGCCATGAACCAACGGGGGCAGGAAGAGAGCGAGAGAAGAGAGTTGTGCTGACTTGACTTATTCTTGAGACTTGCTGTTTAATCTTCACTGTTCTATCAAGCAAAAAAATTCATTCGCACTTCCTCTAATTTGAGCCTTTTTAGTTAGTGAGGCTAGTTAAAAATTGAATTATATTTAGCCGTTTGTTGTCTATTCTTTTCTTGCTAGTTTTCCTAGTTGGAGAGACGGAGAGAATAAAGTGTGAACAAGAGAGATTCAATTGGTTAACATAACACGTACACACAATGAGCACTCGATTCAATTCTCGGGGTTAAGTACCTATTTATTTGTGAGGATAGAGACGAGGATGAGATTATGTGTAGCTGTGCACTGTAAACTGAGGATTTTGACTCGAGGCTGCTGCTGGCTACTTAGCAGCCTTTTGAATTCATTGGAAGGGACGAGATCTTTCCCATCTCCTGTATTATGCACCCTGTTTGTCGATTAGTTTGCCCTCAAGACGTGCTTAGTGAGGACGGAAATCGAAACCTGTCCATAGAGACATTTATTACTAAGGTTTAGGACGAGTATGTACTGGAAATAAACTGAAAGAAAATTTACTAATGTAGGTTGTAATGTTTCGTACAAATTGTAAAATCAAATCTTCCCCCAAAAAATTATATTAGCAAAAATTCACCCTATAATTAAATATTGATCTAGATTCCACATAATTTCTACGCAATGTTTATTTGAAGTATGTGTGTACCTACGCTGTTCAATAATGCAACTTTGCAGTTAGGGGTTCCAATTTCGGGATATGCCAATTTGTCCTTTCAGAATTAAAAATTACTGGTATTTGACTTTCATAAGCGGTTTTATGCAATTGATCAGTTATATTATTGGGAAGCAAGAATTTCAGTGAAAATATTTAGATAGAGAGGTAAACTTTCCATGAAACTCGGTAACTAACATTTTGACCGATATTGGCACAGAGTTGGATATTTAGGTAGAGGGATTTACTCGGGACAAACATGGCCAAATTAGAAGGAATATGGATAAATATTGATAATCTATAAGGCATTAAAATTTAATAAAAATAAAAATATTGAAGTTTAGAATTAATAAAAATTACTGAATTGTTACTACATACTAAGGATATGCACCTTTATTTTTAACCCAAATTGATGCATTTGAATTTAGAAGATAATTCCTAAATTTCGGGGAAAATCCTGAAATTTTTCGGGATTCTTCCTGACTAAAACCGGGGATCCCGATAACGGGATTGTAACCCCTATTTGCAGTTGACTTTGTTGAATTAAAGTTTTGTTTGATTTGTGTTCCCTCTCTTCTGCCCGTCGTCGTCCCTAAAGACGTAGACTTTACTAACTAATTCACTAACTAACTAACCACCCAGCAAACAAACAAGTATTCCCATTCTCTTTGTAAATTCAACTGAATAAACTCGTTGCTTGTGGAAGTAATGACGATGCAAATATAGAAAAAAGTTTCCTCAACTCCTTAACCAAACTCGAGTTGCAAACGGAACAAAAGTTGAATTCCTTGGAGAAAATGATTGTTTACAAGAGCAGAGATGCTTGCTCAGCAGACTGATGAAAAACCAGTGTTCTATGTAATGTCGCAAATTAAAACTAAATATTTCCTGGAGAATCATTAGAATTACAAAAAAGTCTTTAGTTTTTCATGATAAGAAATTGAAAAAATCATACACTCAGAGTTTCGTTACTGATGATTTCTTTATAAAAAAACTATGTCGAATATAAAATTATCTATCTACTTTCTATAGCTGGATGGAAATTGAAAGTGGGCATATAATTATTACTACTTCAATCCGGATGGTGGAATTTGCCCACACCCCATTCGTTGTCATTGTCATTTTATCTGCTTGATTTATCTCGATTTATAGACAAGAATGGGTCCTTTGTCTCTTTATTTCACCCTTTTTGCACTTTATGAATATATACGATTTCCCAAAAACTTAGATGCGCTAGATTAAAATGAAAAACCTACAGTGCAGACTCCATATAGCCCGAGTCAGGGACATAGTCCCTGACTCAGTAAGTCAGAACCCGCTTCTAATATTTTTACCGAATTGACCGATATAATATCACCAACTTCCGCGTTGTGGATGGTTAAAAGTTTGTTAGATAGTTTCTACCATTTGGTACCAAATTTTTGAATTAGTTACAAATCATGTGCCTTGACCACCATGACCAGTGGGCTTCTGTAATATCCTGAAGTTCTAAGCTGTATGCATATGCTACCCAGCAGTGGTTTTCACTTTTTCAGCCTCCATATCAAATTTCAGCTCGATATAACGATTTTGAAAAATCAGTATGGGTCACCCCATAGGGTCACTCTGGTTGCACTTTGCTCACTTTTAACTTCATATTCTTTAATTAGAAGCCATTAAGTATCATTCTGCCGGATTTCATCTTTTTAAAGCAATTTCTAAAAATCGGTATGGGTCACCTAATATAGGGTCGCTCCAGATAAAAATTTTATAAATATCATCTCATATTCTTTCATTAAAACCCATAAGCAACCTCTCCACCAAATTTTAGTTCGATGTGATGATTTTGAAAAATCGGTATGGGTCACCCGTCACCCCATAGGGTCACTCAAGATGAAAATTTTTCCAACTTGAAGTAATTTTTAGCTAGTAGGAGCCATTAGCAACCTCTGTACCAAATTTCAGCTCTCTACAACAATTTTGAAATTTTGGTGCATAATACCCCACCCACTCCGATGACCCCCACCGGTCAACCACTGGACCGATTTCGCCCATCTTCGAACTCGTTTCCTAACTTTGTCCAATATGCATATGGTAAAAATTTCAAGTCAATCGGTTCGGCCGTTTTGGCTCTATCGTGCCGGACAGACAGACGGACAGACAGACGGACGGACATGACGGTTCCATAAGCCCTGACTCGGGCTAAAAATAAGAAATTTGGCCCAGTACTTTTAAACTATTATGTTTTTATAAGACGACCAAGTTTATTTTTAATAAAAATTAGCACAGGTAGAATAATTTGAACAAGCGAATCTGATATGATATTTACTTGGCCGAAAATAGAAAGCAACTAAGCAGAGATTTTCTACGTAATACGAGTGCATTTGAATGACCGTGCATTGTTAACGTTCCAATATAATGGGTCAAAGTGGCCGATTATATATATTTCCACCACCCAATTCCTCTTCCGATCCTGCCATTTGTGATTGAACTGCACACTCAGTTGACCAAATTACTTTCACAAGAACGGTTCAGCATAATGGGAGCACTCGTTCCGTATTTAGTGGATTAGATTGATCATCTTTTGCTGCACATAAGCCTCGCAATACAAATTGTTACCTTATGATCGCATACAATCGAGTGAAGCAGTACAACTCACCCAACTATCCCAACACAAATATGAACATGCGTACTTTTCCAGTGAAGCTGTAAGGCTATATTAATCGGATAAATAGAAGTGGCATGGATCCACACGACCCGAGAAATTATTGGATCAGTCAGACCAAACTCGATCAATTAAATCAAATCTTGTTCTCTCCGTTTCGGGTCGTTAGTTGAATCCGCTATTTGCAAAAAGATGGGATACGTGCTATGGATTTATCGATATTGAATTATGCCATGCTTGAGAAATTTTATGCTTTTCGAGGCACCTGAGAATGGTTCAGAGTCGAATTCTAATCATCCTGATTGAGTTTTTTAATTTGATTAATACATGCTGACTGGGCATATGGTATGACGACAGCAAAACGGCGAGTAATGAGGAGAGGATGTGGAATGAATTGAATTAAACATGTCCCTGCAGAACAATAATAAACACCTCTTTCGTCCCCTTCAACTCAACCCTACTGCTACTTCTGCCATGTATGCAGTTGTTCTGAAAGTGAATGGAGGTAACCAAGTGTGAGTAAGTAATTTGGCTATAGCTAATTACGAGGCCAGACTGTCTCGATAAATCATGTTTGATAAGAACTTGTTCCGGTGAGGTTCGTTGTTGGTCTAAAAAATCGATTATTGACAAAATACGTACATATATGTATGTACATACACTAAACTCGAAATTCATACATGCAAACGAAGATACTATTTAAGTAGCACATATTATTGAGTTGGAAAATGTTGGCAACTTGTGCTAAGCAAATGACCAAAGTCATGCTCTGGTCGACTGGTGTGAGGATAAGTTCAGTGATATTAGGAGTTTTGTACTGTGGTACAGAAAAGCGGCGGCTGACTCTCTGCGTGGGGTGTGGTTCTCAAATCCACGATCAGTACATCCTGCGTGTGGCACCATCAAGTCGAGATCCCAAGGTAAGCAAATTTATATCTTCCAAATACTTATAACCTGCAGATGTGCATGGCATCAGTTTTGACATATCAGCCGCAATCCGTTAGCATTCTAGGTCAAAGCGGATTTTTGAAAGTTGGGTTATTTATGTATGTAGCTAAGGATAAGCGGCAGTTTTTGTTAATAATTTCAACGATGTATGTATCCAGTAGCAAATTTCTAATTCCAATACTGATACCTGTAATTACTCGGCAAATAATTGGATGCATCAATCAAAATAATGAAACAATTTATAATTATGTGCAACATAAGTCTTAAATGTATCTTGGACGCTAGGTCGGCGAGGATCTGGAATGGCACGCTGCATGCCTTAAATGCGTCGAATGTCACATGTTCCTTGACGAAAGTTGCACATGTTTCGTTCGAGATGGAAAAACCTATTGTAAGCGAGACTATGTCAGGTAACTAAATAATTTTATGTACTACAAATGTGCATACGTACTTATAACTGAGTCAACCGAGTAGCGGACGATACATAAATCATGAGATCAATTTAGGGGGAGTCAGGTCAAGTACTGATCACCAGTTATTAGTGGTCAAAATTAGCCAAAAATTGATCCCATGGTTTATGATCGACCCCATTTGCACCACTGTTGAGAAAGCTACTTTATGTTTCAGAATGTTTGGGACAAAATGTGAAAAATGCGGGTCTTGTTTTCGAAAAAATGATTTTGTGATGCGAGCAAAATGCAAGATTTATCATATGGAATGTTTCCGGTGTATTGCGTGTGAGCGGCAGTTAGTGCCTGGTAAGTTAACTTGGTTGTCAAAATTTATACGTAATATGGCAGCCACACAATACGTAGGATCCTCCTCCACGGATTTATTATATTTCTTATATTTTCCAGGTGATGAATTTGCACTTCGAGAGGATGGACTATTTTGTCGGTAAATTGTTTGCAACTTATTTATTAACCTATTTCCAATTAGTGTGATACACATACATATATCGTACTTGTCAGATACTTGTCAGTGTACCTAATTTCCCCATCACATTACTAGTATACTTGATTCGAAAGTTATCCTCCGAGTCTGAATTACATGATGCTACGAAAAGATACGTATTCAGCGAATTCCAACAATTGCAACGGTGTATTTATTATTTCAGAGACGATCATGAAGTTCTTGAGAAACTGGCTGTCAATGGGGAGCACAATTCTTCAATCAATACCCCGCCTGCTATCACACCCATTCATCACGAAGCTTCCAATTCTGGTCAGTCTCCTGTTTCCTCTTTCTCTCAGCTTTTTTAGACCTACTTCCACTTTCAACACCATTGTATTGTTCGACCAATAAACTTATTGTGCAACCATTAACGCGCCCCACCGTGCTTCAAAAAATGTATTCAATACAGCAGCAGTTCTTGCATCCAGTAATATCTTACAGTTCCAACTTTCAGATGTAGATTCATGTAGATTTTTATATTCTGAATTATGAGCATAGACACATCTAGAGGAGGTTGCTAGTTGAATCATAATGTCAGCATTGTCACGATAAACAGCCAAAAGTGAAAAAATCATTGTGAGAGTGAAAGTGAATAAGCTTGATTTGAAGGGAAGTTACTCCCACCGACCTCATTTTCTTTTTTAATCTGACTGACGGAAAAGAATCAAGAGAAGTGAAATTTAAAAATAGCAACGTATTTCCCGTTATAAAAAATGCTGCATGAAAACATCTTACGTAATTGTACTCACTTTACCCAGAGTCCTGTCTCATATTACTCACGCATACCTCTGTATAATATTTTGGAAACTGTTAATTGAAAATTCGTTGTGTAATAATCAAACTTCTGGCTTCTGGAGTAAATTTTACACTGAAATTATGATACGTAAAATATGTATACTTTTTGGGTTGCTGTTACTAAATACTACTGTTACATACTTGGTTATTATGTGACATGGTGTTATCAATGAAATTCCTTGCATCGCATGTCAAGTCGCTATATGCCAAACTCATATCACATTCAATAGTCTTTACACAATGCATGAGGTTCTGCGCTGGGTTTCATGTCATTTCGTCGTATCAAATTCATCAGGCTATCTAACCAACAAGAATTCCGATAACAATGGCAATAAGACCATTGACCACAACTACCCGTGATATAGCGGAGCAGGACAGTCACTTATTTATGTCCTTTTTCTCAGTTTGACTCACAATCATGGAGCTGGCACATTCCAAGAGAGTTGTGGGCGGTGCTGGGCGTCGGGCAAGAGACTTCTTTGGGTTGTGCTCTGTTCCAGCAAATAGTATCACCATCACCCCCACAAAAAACCGTAAATCATATAATTCCAAACATATAAAAGAGCATTAATTTTTTCAAATACTTGAGCCTCAATCTTATCCGTTCTTGATACATTAATAATAATTATTATTATTCGTGGAGTGAACATGATGTTGCATGCTGGGTGGGAAGCTACATCTTTCCATGTACAACTATATGTATGCATACATGTGTGTAGAGTTTTACTGGATGGTGAGCTATACATAGCTGACTTTGCGTTCATTGTCTCATTCGACTCGGTAGGTACGTGGACATATTTTATAGAATGCAGTTAAAGTTAGTTGGTGCCCTTGTGTTGCATTGGTGGGTGCAGGATGACGATGCTTTGCTTTCTCCCTCTCCACTTCCACTATCTAAATCGGGACATCGCATGCGGAAAATGGAAAAGAAAATCAATGGGACTTTCCTTTCTGAATATGCCACCAACCACAGGGAAAGCCACACTGGAAACTTTCACCATACTCCTCCACTCCTCACACTGTAATAAACGGACACAGTCACCTCGGCATTATTTGGGTTGCATCATCCATTCTCCTGCTCCATTTGTACTATTACACATACATGACGACAGTGGAAGAAGTGCATGGTAGGAAAGTAAGTAGAAAGCCAAGAACAGTAGAATTTTTTATACTGCGCTCCGAGGCAGACAGAGAGAGTTTTGTATGGCGAACTTATTCGACTTTGACTTTATTTTACGCTAGTGAGGCAGCGGAGGGAGAGAAATATATGTGTATAAAATATATGTGTATTTGGTGAGACTCGCCCTCCATCCACCCAACACCAACTTTCCCCCTCCGTCCTCCAAGTCTTCCGTTTCTTGACTTGGTGCACCATGTACGTACGTACGTATCACTATAGTAGTCAATCCACCAGCGTCCTTGCCAGCCATGCCATCATATCCGCTCCCACGTCGGATTGGCTAAGCTCCCGGGTGAAGTAAAAACTTCACCCCGGCTTCCCTCCTCGTCTTGGTAGATCTTCCCGTCTATCCATCTCGGCCTCGTATTCTCTATCTGCCAATCCCAATCCGATCTCGCTCGCTGGGCTGATGCCAAAGCATGACGTGGAGAATAAAACGGAAACTTTTGCCACCACAGACACACACCATTGCTTTTCCCACTGTCATTCTTATCCGTCCGCTGCTATTTTCGCATCCATATTAAATTACTCGTCCCCGTGTAATTCCGTGGAACTGAAATTGTAATGCTCATTAGTACACATTCGTCGGAGAAGGTTCCACGAAATGTACAAAAAAAATATTTTGAGATGGCCGGTCTCCATTTCAAACTTTGCTTGAATCTGTTTGCTAATGATATATATTTCATGTGATCTGTTATGCATGAGATATGTTGGTAGGAGTGCAATATGTGCACAGCGTGGCTCCATTACCATTTCAAGCGAGTTATAAGAAAATTTTTCAAAATGAGGAATATCAGGATGGAGCTTACTTATTATGGATGGGTAAGTGCTCCTTGTTGTAGAAATCGGAGACTTCAAAGGACATGGATACACTCGCAGTCTTCAACTTTATCATAATTCTGTGATACAAAGCAAGGATGGGAAATTGGGTTCCAGGATCTGGAATTGAATTTTGTCTCCTTTCTCGACCGTTCGTCCGTCTGCTCGCTTATCAAATTGTTAACGTATGATATTAGATACTCCTCATCCCTTGCCTGGGCTTGTACAAAGCCACGCAGACACACATCCATATGTACAGGGCGAGACAGAGATGAGATGTCAAAGACGAGCTGGGATAGATGGTTGTTTGCATATTTATTAGGTAAACATGAATAAGAGAAAGTTGGAAAATTAAATTAATATGAAATGGAGTGCACATGTATGTGCAGCTCACGAGGAGGGCATATGCTTTCATTCGTGCTACGTTCAAAATTTACAGAATTCTGGAACGAGATGAATTTTATGTAAGGATGTAATTTTTGGACGTTTTATTCATTTTCTGTTTGCCAACGGAAATTAGGTTTACTTTTACAGCCAAATTGAAAAATGTAGTAGAACAACTTTACTTTAGAGATGCTGTCTAATTCTATTCTAAATACGGTTCAGATCATGCAGCCTGTAAGGCACCTACATATTTATTACTGCATGGGAAATGGCTATTAAAAGCGACTGGGTTTATAAACGAAGGAAAGCAAAATGTTCAGAAATTCTTAAGTTATGTTGCAAAACCAGGATGATACATGTACACGCAGGGAATATATTTAAAGTCTCAATAGTCTCCTTGTGGTTCGTAAAGATCACAAAACACTTGAATTTGTGTTCGTATCAAATCATTATGATGTACAACGCTGACGACATAAAAGCAGACGATTTTCAGACGAACATATACTTTAGTAGTCCTCTCTCGTTATAGTAAAACTAAATGCAAACACAAATTTATCCTAAAGTGTTTACACTGCGCTCAAATACCAATCCTCAAACCGCTAGAAGATCTTGTTGTTCAGCCGTCAAATATACCCAATAGTAAGACTACCCAGATAACAGATCGCTATGAATTCGCTTAGAGAATTCGCAGAGAATGTCGCGTTAAAACAGAGAACTCGAATTCTCTCAGATTTCGTTATTATTCTCGTATCGAATTCGCATCGAATTCGGTAATTATTCGTACCTAAATTCGATATTACGCTCATTTCAGAATTCGTAACGAATTAGACTCGAATTCTCAGAGAATTCTTCTATCGAATTCGAAACGACTTCACTATGAATTCTTAAACGAATTCGCTGTTATTGTAGTTAGGAATTCTCTCCGATTTCGATAGGAATTCTTCTTACAGGAATAGGAGACTATATACTGTTCGCCTTAAATCTCGAATTCGTAAATAATCCTTAGAGAATTCACTGTGATTTCTCTCTTTCACGCTGTTATTATATTTTTAAGTAATTTTAGCTGCCACATTCAAATCTTTCCTCATGGGAAGGAGACGACTTTTTCAGTTGAGTGCTCGCCAAAAAAGAAGACTTGTAAAAAGACGAAGTGAAATTTTTGAGGAAAATTTAAATAGTGACCTAGTCCAGGCCGAAGGGGAAAACATTTATTTAGAACAAGTGTTCGAAGAAGATCTGGAAGAAATTGAAGTCGGAAGTAACACGAGTGAAGGAAGTTCAACTGAAACAATTAGCTCAGAAAGCGAAGGTGAAATTGATACTTTCGATATTACATATAGTATCCAAAATTGGTCCCTTGAATTTAAAATTCCTCATAATGCAATCTCATTATGCAACACTCTAAAACATTTTAAAAATATGTTAATCTCAGATGCGGTAGCAGCTCACCCTAGGACTCCAAATTTTCCAGACGAGGGCACAGTTGAAGAAGAAATACACAAATCTCTTAAGAACGTCGCAGATAGAGTTGGGAAGCGTATGAGGTACAAATATATACAATCGATAATAACTGTTGGAAAAGATTTTAGAAATAACATTAGTATATTTTCAATAGGAAGTGACTTAACATCGCGGCCAATTTCACTACCAGGGTCATCTGATTATTCAACTTATGTTTATTTTAATGTAAACAGTTATGTATATTACATGATATTTAGAATAAATAAAATAAACTATAAGCTGGATTAACTCGAAATATAGGAGAAATCGTATCGATTTATTACTTAATTCGCAGTGAATTCGTATAGAAGTCGCATTAAATTCGTGGAGAAGTCGCATTGAATTCGTTTAGAAATCGTTATGAACTCCTACATATTCATCGAATTCAAGACGAAATCGCGAAGACTTACCGGCGAAATCGATATACGATTCTCCATCGATTCTCTGTCGAATCGGCGGACATTTCCCTTCGATATCTCCTCGAATTTATCTCGAAAGTTGGAAATTCGAGGCGAATTCGATATCGATATCAAAGCGAATGTAATATCGAAACATAAGAGAATTCAGAGCGAATTGTTATCTGGGTAGTGACTTATGAAAGTTACCACAATTTATGCGCATCTAAGGTCAATTGTTTGCAAATTCATGGAACGAAAGAAAAGTACGATCATAACAAAACATTGATTTCGGCATGACGGACAAAAATACTTCATTGAAAGCTAATGTGCAAATGTTTAGCAAAAAATGACCCATGATTGAATAACATGAAAAGTTTATCTTCAATTTTAACTACGAGGACCGATTGCAAGATTGTGCAAAAAAAACTATTTCCAAGTTTTGCATAGCTGCCAATCTTACAAAACAGATTTCATAATTAGTATGTGTACCCCTATCCCACTGAAAGATTTTAGCACACAGAAGTATTATGGTTAATTTCTAAGTTACTTTCATTCCATTGCATCGCGTATATTAGTCCAATACCACTTGTGTGTACATATACAAGGCGTACATACATATACAGGAATTTTAGTTTGAGTGAATCATCATCCTTTTATCACCACGAAAATTAGGTACTTGTTGAAAATAAAAATATCGAGTTTCGGCCTTCTATTTACAAAGATGACTTATCGTTATCCTTTTTAAGTCCAGAGTCAACTTGGGCAGCGATTTTAATCCCAAGTGTTGATTTATTACATAGCTTTATGTAATAAATTCGGCAACTTCTTTCGACATTGAATTCAGAGGTTGTCCATAGATCAATCAATCAATTTGTGTATATTGATCAACTCTTAAATTTTTACGTCATACGTCCTCGACTCTTCAGTGCAGTTGAACACAATATTTTATTTTGCGGCATTTTACTCTTGTACAAAAAGAACGACTTCTGACTTCAAGAAGAGCTGGATTGTTTACACAAAATTGTAAGCACTGCTAAAGAGACAAGACGAGCGTGTTTTTTCTACAGTTTGGTTCTGGACAGACGCATTGAAACAACAAAAACTAGAAAAATACGGCCCACCCAAACACAGTTTACTTTTCTGTCAGCTCATCTCCATGTCCATCTAAAACCACGCTATATGTGGGTAGCACAATAGAATACAGACATATGTACATACAAAAATATATACATATGTATGCAGGTATCACCCTTCGCATTTTTACTCCCTCGCCATTATGACATAGTTCTGATTAATATATTCTGATGCAAAACAAATTATTTTAAACAGGTAAACAGCACTATTGAACGCATATATATATAACGCAACACTAATAAATGACGAAAATAATTTTGGTGACTACAATTAATTTTTATGAATGTCCAGGAATATATCCAATAACTTACAACTGGTAATAAGGTTCCATTCTTATGCATACATAAATGTAGAAAATCTCTTGACTTTATTTTACACCTGCATCGCGTCACAAACCACAGCCCATTAAACAGGACACCTGAAAACGGTCATTTCTTCCACATAACAATTACCTTCACAATAAACGTTCCCAACAAGGTGAAGTGGAGCACACTTTCGGTTGTGGTATATAGAGCAGAAGTAATGTGTGTCGGCTGGATTGTGGTGTTAAGTTTAATGGAATGAAATTTTAGTAGCTGTAAGTACTGCGAACCATTACTGCTCCCATTACATTTATCTCAGACACCTTGCAAACCAAGGAAAAGTAACGGAACTTGTGTAAGCAGAACCCTATCGACAACGCTTCAGAAGAATGGATTAAAATGCAATTATCTTTCTTGTTAATAGAAATTGATAACAATTTTTCGTGTTGAGAACGGAGCGACATTCTGTATTCTTGACTCGTGAGGTAGTAAAAGGCACTCCTTGAATTATTAAAAGGCAGACATGAATAAAATTGTTGGCTGGAGGGAGATAATTTTGCCATTGCGAGTCTCCAATAAATGTTTATTGTTTGACACACTACTGCGTTGTCTCGTGCCAAGTGGGGGTGAGGTCACTATGGTTTGTTATTAGGCCCAAGCAAAAATGTGGGTTGAGTTGACTGTTGCTGGATGATGCAGGAAAATGCACTTAGTAGCTCACCAAAACAAACACGGAAACGATATCAGGAATAGGATCAGTCGTGATCATTATACTTTAATGTTATGCATCCTCAACACCACAAGACTCGCACATAAAATTTTCCTCCGACTCCCCGCAGGATTGGACCTCCTCTGCAAAAGTATATTATATGTAACGATATTATGACGATGACTTTGCTTCAGATGGTCTGGGAAAAATCAATTAATGAGCAAAAATGAGCCATGCAACATCGTCAAATGTAGGAAAAAGTGCCCATCAGAGTTTAAAATTGAGCTAGAAAAATAAGTATTTATACGCACATGTAAATATGCACTGATTTATCCTACTACGCTTAAAGTTCTTAAAGGCTTCGTTGGATCTTAAGAATTGAAAACCATTTTGATTAAGTACAAATCATGAGAAGCTTTGGGTGCACCATTTGTGTGAAAGTGCAACCACTATTAAAAATTCATGAGGCTGATGATGAGCATGTGGTCTGCCTCTGGTTGTGGGTCTTTTCCTTGGGATTGAGCCTCACCCGCAGCAGCGAGTGAAAAGGCAGGGATTATGAGAAGGGAAAGTAAAAGTAGTCGTAGATGCGTGCGTATAGGGAACAGAGACATCAAGCTGAAGCATCTCGTCGTCCTTACAAAATCAACCAACATGTGGACAACCGAGACGAATGAGACATTGGTTGGGCAGGGCGACAATTTAGTGACAACTGTGACTTGGGTCGTCCAAAAGTCAAGGGACCGGGTTAAGGACTCGAGGGACAGGCGAATGTGAATTGGTGCCCAAGTTCTGTGTTGTGCGAGGCTAGTGTCTCCTGTCTCTCCCTCCTGTCATGTCGTGTCAGTCAACATTCCCATTGTCCTCATTGGCAAGTCTCAAACTTTTATGTCAAATGTAACCAACCCAAATTAAATTGTAGTAAAATATGGGACTGAATTAGAGCAGAAATAGAAATTAACGATTTTGGTATTAGGGCTGCTCTCTGTCCAGTTGACCATAGAGGTCTGTATCATTTGCAGAGGGATAAGTACCATTATTCATACAGATACCGATAATAAGGTGATATATTGCGAGCGAATATTAGGTCTGTTTACCATGTCCAATCCCATGTTGCTTTTGTGAGTTGGTCAGTGTGCAGTTAGGCCTCAAGTCAAAATAATGATCTATTATCAACATTTGGCTTGCCCGATTTGGGTGACTTATGGGCATACAATGTACTCATAATGGGACCCTTATTCGCATTTAAATGTTCATTATTTGACATTTGGAAGGAATTGTACAGGCGCACAGATTGATAGCAATGATGACGATTCAATTTTCTCTTTCTCCCGTCGTGGTGCGAGGCATGTTTTCGAGTGCAACAAGCAACGCACAAACCGTCGATTGAGACAAAGAATAAATAGTAAATCGAGAAATCATTGGGATCAGAGGTTATCAAAACAGTGTGTGCAGTATATTGTTACGACTCTTGCTATGCCGCCTTCAGTGTACAGACAATGGGCACAACTGTTCATTCCTGAATTTAATTTTGTATGGGGCTCACACATACATAAATATACTACGTAAAACATAGAACGTTCATACATGGGGGCCCTTGTTTTTCTTCATTATGCACTGACAACATTGGGGGTCTTTACAAAAAGTGTCCTGTTGCTTTATTTAGTTGAGCACAACTGGATCATATTCATGTTTAACTAAGAATTAATGTGAAATTTGCTTTTCATTGGGTGCATCTCTGTTGGAAGGTTTTGATAACTCAATTAAGTATATATCAGATATTGCTCACTTTATTTTTTAAATATTTTTAGCTTAAGACTAAAAATATGTATGTATGTATGTAACAATATTTAGACCACATAACCTCGTTTCGACTAAATGAATGGAAAATGGATGGAAAATACGCAAAAGTCAGTCATGTATGGATTATGGGCAATCTTGGTCCTTGCAGGAGCAGAAACTGACTGACATGTCGATTTGGTGCAAGATAGATTATGGCTGATTGTCTTGTGGCCCAATCTAATCGACCGTTCTCTCTTTTCCTTTGTGAAATGGCCAGAGTAAAAAACGGAGAATTTTATAGTGTTTGAACGTGCTTGGTCTAGTTTTTTGTGTTATGATCGCCTGTCTATCCCTTTGTGTGAAGGCTGTCAATCAATTATGCATTTCATCCATAATCTATAAATCTAACTCAGCAGTAGTGGGGGTCTTCCCATATGGGCATGCTTATACTTTGTATTCCTGCAACCACATACTATTATTTCTGTTCATTTCGTGTGAGCGAGTCAACTGACGTTGACTTTTGTTTCGATCTGCAGTGAAACAGTTGAATATTGTTTAAGATTCAAATTTTAAGAAAAAGAAAATCAATATGTCGAGCAATATTTTGCAATTTCATGACTATGAAATACAACTGGAAGGCTTTTCTATTTTAGGTGTACTTAAATGTCAAACCAGTCATGCATTTCTTGATCAAGTCTGGCTTACAAGTTTATTTAACTTTCTCACCCCACATTCATCACATTGCCGTTTGCTTGGACGTTGGTTTTGCGTAGTAATCAGAAAGAATAAATAATTAGATTTTTCATTTAACAAAAGAATAGCAGTGAAGAGACAACGTATTCATGTGAACCTGTGGGCCCAAAGTAAAATGGGTAACCCAACCTTATGTTATCATAACATTTGACATCCCAGGTTTTGTTCACCAAATTTCCTGAAACTAAATACACTGGTTCATTGCTCGTACGTAAATTTTTCCGTATTAAAATATAGGATGTCACTCATGTTGGATCAAGATGATTTTTTAGTGCAGAGCTAATGCAATAATTCCGGGAGGGATCTCGCCCTCCTGTTGTTTTTCCTTTGTTTATGTTATCAAAAAGCTCAAATATCCGGTGTTACACTTTGTGCTCGCTCTATAATCAATGCACATGACTAATAAGTACACATGTACATTGGGTTTGCAGTAACCTCCGGATATATATTTATATAGATACATAGATAGTAGATGTGCACATATATCAATGTGTAGATGCACACATCTAGTATCTGGATGTGTGGATGTGACACGGACTTTCTTTGCTGATTGGTAAATCGTGTGATTTTGCAACTCGATTGGTTTTCATCTCTCGCAACAATGTCTCCTCCGTTAAGATCGGCTTGCCAATTCCCAAAGGGGTGCTCAGGCCTATTTCAAAATCTGGATGCATGCGACCGTCTCTCAACATTATCATGGGTACATACACACGTGTGTGGTGTCATTCCCAGAAGATTTTGCCGTCATGTCCTCCAGACGACTCACAATAGATCTCAATTTTCAATTCCACATTGGCTTAGTCAAACACGAGCCACGGTGCTGAATGGGAAGCACAATGGGAAGCCGTCGTGGTGCAATAATAATTGAGAGCGAGATGGAGGGAGAGATAGGATTCCAGGATTGATAGTTTTGCTACTCTCAAGTGTTTATCCTATTAGAGGATAGTTTATTTTCTATTTGTTCTGGATTAGGAGTGCATGATGCTCCATTTATTAGTCTGGTTAAATAGCAAAACACTCATTTCCTCCCATGCAGATATTTACACTCATCCTCCATTCCGGGCCCCTGTGCATAACTCATGCTCCTCTGTTTAAATTAAAATAATAGTAGACTCCATTCTGCGTTAATTTCAGAACAATAGAGTAAAAATGAACAATTCTTGTTACCACTGTCATAAGTAGCTCATGCTTTTGCTAAAAAACGGATGTGCATAAAAGTACGAGATTGGATAGTGACTAATTTGCGACTTTATTTCCAGACTCCTCGGAATCCAACACGATTACCACCCACACAAAAGTCCGCGAAGGCCGAGGACATGCGAAAGGAGAGGGCAAGCCAACAAGGGTTCGTACCGTTTTGAACGAGAAGCAACTGCACACATTGCGGACCTGTTACAACGCTAACCCTCGACCTGACGGTAAGCTCTGCTCCTCCGTGATTATGAACTATGTTTTTTGGGGAGATCCAGCTTTTTTACATTTCAAATGTGATGGTTTACAGCTTTGATGAAAGAACAGTTAGTGGAGATGACCTCTCTCAGCCCACGTGTGATTCGCGTCTGGTTTCAGAATAAAAGGTCAGGTGAAAGGTTAATAACGCGTGATCAGGTCAATATCAGGTTAATATTGGCCTGAAGTCCTTTTAGCATTAATTACTAATATTGCTTTGAACTTACAGGTGCAAAGATAAAAAGAAGCAAATTCTGATGAAACAGATGCAGGCCCAAGAAAAGGTTCGTTATTATACTGAGGTTAGAAAGTTATTTATAGATTGATTTGTTACATGAATAAAAGGGTAACATCCATTTATGAGAAAGCTCTGTCCGGTCTTACATTTTCGAACGTTTCAGTTCTTTAAACTTGTTTTTAACAGACAGAGACAGGGCTTCCTTATAAATAAGGACTTTTACCCTTTAAACCACTGTCGACTTAATAATTACTAAATTACGACCTATTACTTAACACGACGAATTTCAATTTCTACATGAAATTAGAGTCTTTATGAGGCAAATGAGGCAGTTTATTTGCACATTTTTCGCACTACTATGGACAGTACACGTCATACAAATTTTAAAATTTCTACAAAGGAATAAAATTCATAATTCTAGAAAAAGAGATTTTAAAATATTTTAAATCCTAACGTTAGCCAACAAGCCTTAAGTTGGTTTCCAATTCCTTCAAACAATTTTGTCTTCCAATAGTAAAATTTGAATTCAGCAGCCTTTAGAAAATGTACTTCCCCTCATTCTTTGATCTCTTTTGATCTTTTGAAGAGGTGGAGAGACAAAGCAACTGGGCCTGACACAAACTTCATATTATGCACTTGTACAATATATGTATGTACTTCTGCCTACAAAAAGTGTGAGAGTTTGTAAACTCGCTTTGTAATTTTCCCAGCCGTCATTTTCTAAAGGCTATTCATTAGCGTGATTACTTTCCTCAATCATAGACTCACGTTTAGTCGGGCCAATAATATCTTGCAGTGCGGTGGTGGTGACCACCGTAGTCGTATTTATTTATGTCGATAATTATTCCACTGTATTGCAACAGTAAGCTTGTTATGCACTTCAAGTCACAAAAATCTCATAAATATGTAACTCAATACATGGACTTGTTTTCCTGTTCTGCTGTAAAAGTTATTGTTTTGTAAGCCATAGTTTGTACTTACAAAATAGGTACAAAGGAGTATTAGACGTTTATTGGCGGTCGTAGTTTTCTTAAGCGGAAATTTGCGTGCATGAATACCTTCACGTCGTAAAGGAAAGGAATGTGCTCGGACGGAAAAGGGCAGGTTTTGAAAGTTTTTAAGAAACGCCTCCATCCAGTGCTCTCAAAGTTGCAACCCCTGCACACTACACTCCACCTCAAGCCCAGCATACTATATAAAATGGTCAAAATTAGAATATTTATGAAATTAGAATACTTATGCATGTACGTGCAAAATTAGGATATCTGCGTACATATTAGTAATATATAAATATCACAATTTTGCAAATATTTCAATTTCATCCTAATTTGTAACTCGACAATTTTAGAATTTTATTCATGTAGGCAGAATTTTATACAAAAAAATAGTTTTTAAGGGGGACTGCATCCAATCATGTCCTCAATTAATGAGGAGGAATGCAGGGGACAAGAGAGAAGCTTCATACAAAAGCTTTCCGGCCCTTCTAATGAAACATTCACCATAAATTTTGTTAATAAGCCATACCCACCCGAGTGTGGCAGTTAGATTTTTAATTACCACACGACCCATGTATCATTGATAAGATGGAGGGTCAAAAAGAGATAAAACATTGGAGTCCGCTTTCATTTCATTCACTCATCCTGGGTGGATGTACATCTGCTCCATGATCCAGTCGTTCAAGAAAATAAGTACAAGGTTGAGCATACGTACTTATGTTGTTTAGCTGGTTGGTTATATACATATTTATATACCATTTCTATTACTATATAACTCTCTGATATGTATATTCCATGAAAAGAGTCCTCTCTAATTATGACCGAATGATTATCCATTTAGAAGGGTAGAGGTCAAGTCAAAACTTCAAATTTTCATGTGTTGGTTCAAAACATGATTTATACGTATTTCATCTGCACTATCCATTATCTCGACTTGTATTTTTATTACTAATATCCAGCTTAGCAATAATTCGTAAAAAAATGAGGAGCTGTTGTCCACATTTGCACATTTGCAGCCCTCAATCATATAATAGCATTTTCAGTGAAACTAAGCTCTGATTTTGATTGATGCTCCGCTTTCTAATCAGGCTTCAAATAATAATGATAATTATTGCATTATCAACGTATAAACTGAACAGAAGGAAAGTATAAAAATATCAGGGATCGAGTAGAACGAGAGGTACTCGAGGGTGGCCAAAAGGGAGTGGCGGATGGATGTTGATAATGGATGTAAAATAGAATTATGATTATTATTTAAACGAATTATGTCCTCTGGAAGGTCCCAAGTCTGTCATTTATTTTGTCGTTGATCATTTGATTCTCTCCCTTTGAATGCGATGCCACCCTGACTGATTCTGAGCCGAATCATCATGTATCGTCAACTTATGTATTATTGGAGGAGAAATGCTAACTTGATTAAGACCCGATCTTACTTTGGTGCATGTCACGTGAAATCAAATTACTCAGTCAGTATTGACAACCGCGATGGTATATGTAAAGGTCGGTGGGTAGCGTATTTCGTATCAAAGTTATGAGTTATAGAGATGCAAGAATAACAATACTTTGGTCTTGCATATAATAGCTGCATAATCGCTGCATAAATAAATACATATTCCTGATTCTTTCCTCCTACTGACTGAATTACACATCACCTACAATGAGTGAATATCTGTACATTGCAGCACACAGTAAAATTCAGAGAGCTAAAATGCGATGTTTTGGTTTCAGGAAGGAAGAAAGCTTGGCTACGGTACAATGCAGGGTATTCCTTTAATCGCATCCAGTCCTGTGCGTCATGAAAGTCCGTTGGGGATGAATCCTGTGGAAGTTCAATCTTACCCCCCTCCTTGGAAGGCCCTTACCGACTTTGCCCGTAAGCATTTTAAACCACTTACATAAATATGCAGAGTAGATGTAAGAAATGAATGGAAGCCTCTTCTTCCATCAGGAAACCCAGAAAAGTTGCCAAAATATGTACAACTGAGTTTAATTTCGATTTCATTGCAGAAAATGCGCTCGACCTTGATAGACTTGACCCTTCTGCACCACCTTTTCAACAACTTGTCAATCAGGTAATTTTCCCTTTTCTAAAGTGGTCTCCGCTTTTCTGTGCTTTTCTTCTTTAATCATGCTGTAAATTGTTGCTAATTGCATCCTCAATAAACTCATTTATGATATAGTTTATGTAATTTGACGACGAATTAAGAGCAGTAAACATGTCGGCACAGTCAACTATGGCTACTCTTCTTGCTTTCGTGAGCTCCAAGTCTGTGTTTCAAAGTACTTATGTCCTAATCATGCTCGAAAAGTTACTAAATCATAATCATAATCGTATCATATTTACTTTGTCGTGAATTCTACATTTTACGATCTCAACTGGATTTAAATCGGGACTAATTATTGCGTAATATGTAGTTTCAATTTCCTAAACGAAGATATGATAATTTTAATTAGGAACGATTAATGAAGTTGGCTTCGTAATTATTTATTAAGCAGTTGGATATACATAAATACAAGAAGGTGAAATGTTGACCAAGCATAAAAAATTTCTTTGTTCGTTGAGAACTTGTCGGCAATCTTATCAATTTAATTCTCTTGTTGGTCCCAAAAGTTACCACCACGCCTTGTCCGGTGTGGCTACGTTGAAAAAGTGGATTCGAAGAAGTCTGTCGTTCCACCAGCGTTGAGTGGACGGAACCTTACCTTATCAATATAATATTGTTGTAACGCCAGCCAGATGCTTACTTTGCTCATTTATTTAAGGAACTTGTTAAGATTACGTTTATTTTCTAGGAATTATTTATAGAATTTTGAATTACTCATATATTCATTGAATTCAAGGGAACATGGTCCAAAATAAACACG
This sequence comes from Folsomia candida, assembly GCF_002217175.1. Lineage (NCBI taxonomy): Eukaryota > Metazoa > Arthropoda > Collembola > Entomobryomorpha > Isotomidae > Folsomia > Folsomia candida. Next base: position 18,327,130 of record NW_019091193.1, on the reverse strand, counting down.
AGGCGTCCATGCGTAGAAACCAATCCCATTACAACGCTTGGCCAGATATGTTGTTATAAATACAAAGCCCTAAAACTAAAATGTAATCTTATCTGAAACCAAGACCAACGTAATGAAATTCATTAAGGAATATTAAGTCACATATCTAAATAAGACTTGTTTTTCAAACAAGTTATCCATTTTTTGTGACTGGCTGTTGAATGTTTTCGTTGGAAAGTATGCTTCTTTGAAGAAAAAACGAACAGAGGTGAATCTATTCTCTATTTTCATACAAAGTATTTTAAGGATAATTTTGGGTTTCACATTCGCAGTTTGTAGCAGAAGGAGGACAGAAACTCGTTGCACATACATATTTCGATGTGCAGCATATCATAAGTTCTTAACATCAATACATTTGACATTATTTCGTTAGTGAGTAATAATATCGTGTGAGGAGAAGGGCTGCGAGGACGACTGACTTGAGGAGCAGGAGGCTGCTGTCTGACAAACGTCTCCAGTCAGAGGAACAATTGTCTTTGGGGTAGAATCTCGTGATCAGATCAGAGGATCTCTGTCGTTCGTGAGACGAAGTGATTCTCATTTCCCTAAATAGTGTGAGAGAGGCAATAATTGAGAGGAAACAGGTTGTGTGAGTGTCACTCCAGGGTTGCCGAACAAAGGACGGAGGAAGAGTTATGGGCAGCGTCTGGGCTGGTGGACAAGCTGGCGACACGGAGAGTGACACTGCTCCCTCAACAAGTCCCTCGCTTGGCCACCTCGTCGTCATCCCTTTGACTGCCCAATCCCTTATCTTCCCCAAGTATCTCACTTATCGACATCCCCACAGCCATCCTCCTCCTCATCATCACACTCCATCTCCACAACGCACTCATTGTCGTGCCAATTATGCATTATACTTCAAATCTGATCAGATGCATTTTGTCGTAATAATTATATGCAATTAATTTCATAAAATTGGCTAATGCTTATCATTCAACTTTTATTCTGACTGTGTGTTTTTCGACCATTATTTTCCTAATAATAAATTCGGAGTAAATAACAGTAAAAGAATGTGGACAATTTATCAAACTATAATGTTGCTGTATAACTACATAATTATGACACCTGACTTGCCTATATGATGAGCATCTTTTTTAACTGTCACGGGAAAGCAACATCTTTTACTTCTATCATGAGAACTTGCCACTTTTATCATGGTTTAAACCCCGTTTCACTTTTGATGGGACCACGGTCAAATTGGATTTTAGCCGCCCTCCAACCTTAATCCTATGGCTATGGCTCCAGAAATTCCGGCCCCATTACTTGTGAAATGCCCTTTAAACATCAATACACGATGTAATGCCAAAGATCAGTTTCAAAGCTACCATATTCCTTGACTATTCTTCTGCTGAGTAATATTACGTGCTTATCACGGAAATATTCACTCACTGTTGTGATATGACTGAAAGTCTTGACTTGATTCATCAATAAAGACCGACAAAGGAGATCACTTTTTAATAATTCATGTTGGATCAATGATGTAGATAATTTTACCGCATTGCATCGGACCAACTTCAAGGTGGAAAAGTGTATTTTTTATGTTTATGATAAAGTGATTGAGTTGAACTCACTACTTCGTCAAGATCTAATACAATACATGATCTGGATGGCACTGTACCAGATTAAAAACATCCTAAAATATTGTTCTTGGAACATCAGAAGTCGGTACTTTTTTCAACATACTTAAAATGGGGCAAACAAACACATGACAAACATATTGAAGGATTGTATGATTTTCCACCATGGGTTGGCTTGTTATTTCATTACATTACCTACACGCATATGTCCGAGTGAGAATATTGTGCATGTGTTCTCCATGGTCGTCGGGAATATTTTATTAAAGGGATTAAAGCAAAAAATTGTTAAAAATAAAATTTACAACCGAAGCTGAACAATTTCCTTCGTTTCTTGGAAAAAATAATTGAGTCGTAGTCGTAAAACGGTACTGTTGATGTCACACAAAAGTGTTATCTTCCCTATTAAACAGATGAATAATGACATGAAGAGTTTCAGATGCGTGACAGGATGAGACATTTACTTAATTTGACATGGCACGGGTTTATCAATTTATAGCAGCAATTAAGTATCAAAAAGGATTGTTATGAATTGCGTGAACGGATGAAAATTTACTAAAAATGCAATGGCAAGAGATTCCAGACAAATTCTTAGCTTCTAAACGAAGAAAATATCTCCTGTACTTGCACGCTCGTATTTATTATTATGGGTATTGCTCTAACTAAGTAGTCGTCCCATCGTCAATCGTGTTGGTGTGAGGATGTCCTAATCTGTCCCTTTGTCGGCCTTCTCAAACAATTTTATTCCGCCTGTTACCAAAAAGCTCAAAAAGGAAACAAAACTGATGTCCAATTGTCCACCCGTCGGAAGAGTTGTTTAAAATTCCATTTACTTTTGTCACCCTTACATATATTTTTTTTACACATATGTAGAAATATACGCGCACATGTATTTGACATCGGTATACATACAAGTTATACACTGTAATAATTTAATAACAGCAGCAAACCTACATAGGTTTGATTTCACCCACAATTCAGTTAGACTAGAAATAAACGTTGTCAAAATTGAAATGAAGAGCTAGTTTAAGAATACAAAAAGATTTTAAATCCTAGAATTTTTGTAAAGACCAGAGCTGAACTTGGTTATCGTTTTCTGATTCAGTCTGAAACAGTATGCAAACTAATAATCTAGCAACCCATGCAATATGACCTAATCATTATTCATAGACAAGAAACACAATTAACAAATTAAAACCAATGGGTGATGATAACAAGGATGTAAACTACTATGTTGATCCTCACAGGATGTAAATGATAGGAAAGCTTTGACTGTGTATGTAAAACCCTTCTCGTGAATGTGGAAGGATTACGATGTGTCCCTCCCTGGTAACTTTTTTCTCTGAGATTAAATTGAAGGATTAACTCAAAAACTGTGAAAAGTAATCCGCCTAAAACCCTTCCTTGTTCGGCGTACGTGTGTGATGATGGGATGGAATTTGGATTGGATAAGTACACAGCTAGTGCTCAGCTCATTCCTACTTTTCATCTCCCATTAGGCGAATCTCGCTCATAAATCTGGAGTTCATCCATGTGTGTCGCTTTCCCAAGCTGGAGGGAAAATGCATGTCAAAAATGCACCCCCCAATATTTTTATTAGGAGGAAGGGTTAAGCCCCCAGCAGTCACAGGAATCAGTGTGTGTGTGGTAGTTGCCCGGCTCAACCCGGTCATAATCACTCCAGTGGCTGCTAAATTATCCGGAGGAAATTCATAGGCACGAACCACCAACAAACCGGCCCCACGTTTTACTATCTTAGTATCGTAATAACTCTTTTAACTTAATTGTCTGTTTTCCGCGCTGCCATTCTCCTCGCACTTGTGCCCAACCCTCTCCTCAAATTCTGAATTGCTACAGTTTAAATTCATCTTGAGATGTAATCTGTGTAAATATTGTTTACAACCTCAAACGTTTTCGTAAATTGCTTAAGAGAGAGCGAGAGAGTTAGTTGGTTCTGGTTGCACAGTTGTTAAAAAAGAAATAGGATTAGAACTCGTGTTACTTAAAAGTTTGGTGTAGCTCCGTGACTAATAATACAAGTGTGCAAATTCACAAGGTAGTAAAATTATCTTGTCATATATAAATCCAGCCACCTGAGCCTGAAAGAATGTCTACTTACGAATACAAAATCAGGAAAGGTCCCTTCATATTCATGAGGCAGGGAGTCTACCATCGCTCCATAGGTTTCGAACTTGGTATAACATGAGGCAACATTATTATTATTATTATTATTAGCCATATTCTGAGAAAAGAAGGCTCTGAGGGACGACGACGAGGGCTGAAAGCACAATAAAATGTTAGCATGTGCAGTAACGTCATATTTTATTGTGTTTTATGACGACAACCCTTCCCTTGATGATACGTGATGTGGTTAGCTTTCCGCCCTCGTTATTGAATTGTAAATTTTCATGGATTTTTCAGGAATGGCAAAGTTTCCCGACTACTTTATGGACCCTGCGGAATATTTTAGGTTTCAATGCTAATTTGCATAGCTTGTTTGCACTTATTAGAATATTGCAAACCAATGCAAATTTCATAAGTTTCATTATTAATTTATGAAGTGGCCTTAAATATAATTCTAGAAAACAACATATATGTATGGGTATTATACAATGACTATATCAATTTTGTTTAAAAAATCCTCAAAATCGATTCGAAAATGTTCAATAAATTAAAGTACCCAAGTTTAATTTATTTTCGTTTTTGACGTATATCATGGTTTATATGCATAAACAAGGCTAATGGTTGAAAAAATGATGTGGCTTTTCTGCACTCGAGTAGGCATCGGATTTCTTGTCTAAAAATTAAACCCGTTCCTTGCAAAGGGATAATTAATAATTAACAACGGGCAAACCGAGACCGTTTAAGAATGCAGATTTTTGGGGTTGGTTTTGGTTTGTGGTGGAATAACAACGGATTTTCTCTAATCAAAAGATCCAGAATGTGGAATTCTATTTGAAAATCAGTTGTACAGATAATTCCATCCTTCAGATTAACTATGGCTGACCTATATTTATTACCTTTTTTGACCGGAACGTACATCATAAAAGATTATTTTGATTGAGATTGAAGTATCTTCAGCATCTTGACTTTTTGTGACGGGTAGTTTGATTAGTTAGTTTGATCTCCCAAGTCGTTCGGAAATAAAAAAAATAGGTATCTAATATTCTCTTATCGTATCAAATACAATCCGTTTTTTAAGCTGTGTAACAAAATACTTGATGGACGCCACTATCGAAAACCTGTCACTCATATTCGTACGTGGTTTGGATAGATTAGCCTTCAATAAAGTTGGAATTCTCGTCTGTACTAATATGTCAATCTAAATGCACTTCCTAGTCAAATTTATTATTTCAAGCTTCCTGTCAATATTTAACGTTTACAAGCTTGAAAGGTTGGATTAAATCAGAAGCCTTCGATGAGATGAATTTGGCAGAGTGGCGTTGCATCCAGAGAATTCAATCTTTTACTGGATTTCTCGAGTTTTTCGAGAGATTCAGAATTCCGAGGTGGTCATAAAAGTCTATCGAGATGAAACTCATAAAAGAGAACTGACATGGGCTTCTCAATTGTGCCAACCTACTCCTCAGTCGAGCATGTTCATGTGCATCGGCAAGAAGTCTACTCCAGATTCCAGTTTTCAAAGAGTTTTTGTCTTCTCTGAAATTTGGGTCTATACATCGTGTAACTTCCAAGCACAGGGACTACAACAATACTACTTTGCCATCCTCCTCCTCAGCTCCTCAATTCCTTCTCGTTCGTCGTCGAGAAGTGAACCGGGGGCTATAAAACTCTCATAAAAGATCGCTTCTGTGTGTGCATGTTCTTCTTATGAATTATTCATGATGATCCTTCTTCACGTTTTCCTAACTTGGCTCCTCTGTTTGGCAGCGTTTCATATTCTTCATCGGTAGGAACGAACCAAGCACGAGATGACATGACATGGCAGCCATCCATCCTCCAAAAAAGGATTGGTTGGCTTTTTCCTCGCCTAGAGCTTCAATATATGTATGTATTTCTCATGCAGTTTTCTGCCATCTCCAGCGCCCATGTCATATAGCCAGCAATGATAATGAAGAGATGTGCACCCACCTCGGTCGGATAGAATTGCACAAATACTCAAGAGTCCTCCTGAACAGAGTTTAAGTCAGATATTTGTTTAGACAGCTATCGTATATTGGAAATACGTAGCTTCTAATCTGTGACTACCATGTGTAGGTATGGATCAGTATGTTAGACAACGTTTCTAACTGGACCCAATAATTTATTTTTTAGTATAATGTAGACGGCCTGGCGTGGCAATGTTTATTGCTGAACGAAAAAAATAGTAGAGTCACCTTCCAATGATATGCATCTCAACTCCATTTTGATTCACTTCACCTTTCATCTTACCTGCCAAGACCTAAAAACGGACGGCACATAGCTCAAGAAACACGACGGAGCAGTACTTTCATGCAGTACTCGAGTTTTCTACCAGTTCTCTCCCCTCTTTTTTAAAATTATGGCATTGTTGCGATACTAACGATGTTTTTCATTATGTATTTATCCACGAACAGTAATGAGGCAGGATTTTACATTTTTGGTATATTTATTATGCAAATACGTTGATTATATCAAAACTATCAGTCTCTTTCTACTCGTATGTGTGCACATATAAATATGTACATGTGTACCTCGGAAAAGTAAGTTTTCTATGTATTGACTTTTATAGCTAACTAAACACCAAGCACGCATATCCTTCAGCAGAACTTGGACAACAGACACGCAATGTGGGGTTGAACTACAAGGCTTATTCAAACAACATCAGGAAACTGGAAAGATCAGTTTGTTTTCCTTGATAGTTCATATATTGATTTGTTCGGTTGACGTAATGTCGTGCAGTTATAGCGTAGCGTATGGTACGAAACCAAATTTTAGGGAAAATATGGCCGCATAACAAAACCTATGCAAGGAACTGTATAATGCTTTGGGTTAAAATATACTGTATATTTCTAAATAATTTTCATTTGATGCAAGCCAAAAAATTAAGGACGGATAGTGTACCTGAGTAGCAATATAACATCCAACTAATGCTAACTAGCTGCCTTTTGTACACAGCCGTAGGTTACGAAATGAGTAAAAGGTTGGTTTCGACAGAACGGAAGGATGATGAAGCGAAATTGACAAGTTGGAAAACAAATGAAGATGAACCGACCGAGAGACCGAGAAACAGTGCTCTACCTTTAAACATGCATGCAAAGTACATACAGTACGTGCACACATACACACGTACGTACGTATACGGGCTTCAAATTCGACCAACTTGCCTTATCGACTCGTACATGTCGAGTTATATTTTGATTTGTTTTGCTAATGGATCGAATTACGCCCTTCTGTTCAAGCAAGATGAGTTGAGGTCCATGACTGGCCTAGTCAGCCAGTCTCATCGTTCACACACCGCAGTGCCTGACGCTGTACGTACCTACATGCCTGACACATAATGGTCATGCCAGTCATATGCAATCCCTAGATATAGAAAATATGAGATAAGTCGGATGTTTAATGTTTTCGAAATCAGATGCTGTCACCTAATCTCATGGATGTCATGTCGCGAGTCTTGTCATTTAACATTTTGTTCTTGTGTGTGGTCTAATTCAACTTGCGTGTGCTTTTTTGCTTCTGCACCTCCGTTTTTTTATTTACTTAGATATTTAGTTTTTCAACTTTGGCAAGCTCTCAGATACTTTTGAAAGACTCCAAATTGCTATAATAGCTACAAATTAAAGGTTTTCTTCTCTCTTGCAGATGCACGGATATGACCTGATGCATACGAACGGGGACATGACACAAACGCCAACTGACCTCACCAGTCACCACGACTCCACGGACTCTTACGTAACTTACCTGGAGAGTGACGACAGCCTCAATCAGGACACGTCCAGTCCTTAATTTACCTACACGTACTAATTAATCGATGCTAATTTTACAGTGTGAAGAGTATTGATGCGTTGTTATTGATATACAATGGAGACTTTTATCTCTCTTTTCTCATTTAATTTCTCTCTAAAAATGAAACGAGTCTCATCTCATGCATGTCACAATATGCGGTTTTTGATTTTTGTATTGAATAAAGGAATGACCAACTTTTATAAATCGACAAATTATCTTTAGTTTTCATTCTATCTAAGTCAAGAAAGAGCAAAGACCACCAGAGACAGCAGTTTTATATGGGTTACTTATGTAATTGCACATCTAGTTTTTTCAAAACAATTTTGAACCACCCAACATTACATTTTTCTGTATGAATGTAGTTTACATAAAACATGGATACATAAAACATGGATATACAAATATAAGAAACAGAATATCAAACAAATAACGCTAAAATTTAAGAAACATTGTAATAAATTCCTCTGTACGTAAACTTGTGCATTTCCGGTTATAAATTAAAAATAAAGTACTTAAGTTTACTGTAGCATATTTCGAGCAAGGTGTATATTTATGTAGGGGAGAAAGTGTACATGGGCATATGTAACTAATAATGGTGGTACAGCGTTCCAAAATTTTTCAAAACTTACTTTAGCGTTTCTTGCGTGTTAGGAAATTTTGTGAATATAGTATTAATTATATAGTTATAGTTGCTACATAGTTCTGATAAAAGATACAATTTTCTGTTTTTTACGGTGACCATAAACCATATTTATTTGCTTAATCTGTAGTAGTTGCAGTTACAAATCACTACTAACATCAGTAAAGAAAGTTTATTACAAATGTAAATTCAAGCTGCTTTGTAAGCTTAACCGTACGACACAAAGTCGAATGCATTTACATCAGTCTGTTAAATGTTTGTCATTAATTGAAGCGAATTTCAATTGTCGAAAAGAAATTAAAAAATCAAGAATTGTTGAGAATTAAACAAATAAGCGTGTACGTGTAATTTTTTGCTAGCATTCTGCATACAGCACCTCTCAAAAGGGTCACTTTGACGAAAACCAAGCGACGCTTTCACAAGGGAAAGTAGTTGAAAGGTTTCGTTTGTACACATTCTGCCATCTTCCATCAAGGGAACTGGTCTCTCGAAACAACGGTACGAGAAGGTATCACGGAAGGTTGTGCTGCTGGGGGCATAATAATTTATCGGTTTTATGGTTTCTCGGTTTCTGGGAATAATTTTTACTACAGGTTTATTAACTATGAAATGAGACAAATCAGTTCATGGACATTTAATCTTTAATTTATTTTTCTCTGTCTTTTGACTACTCTACAGAAATAAATACGCTTGTTTTTTAAGTTTCTTAATGTTGGTACATCATATACATTTACACATTCATACCATTACATACAAAGTTTTGTCGCATAAAATAAAAAATACAGCCATTTTAGACTTTTTTTCAAATACGTGTAGGACAATAATTTTTAAATAAAGAAAATATATATAGGGGTGTTGGAAATACAGATTTTTATACGATATTTTTACACGGGATGAGCTCATATTAAGCAAGATGCTCACACGATGATATATTTAATCTCGGGTGTGCAAGCAGCTTGATATTAATAGTGCATTTTAATATAAATACATAATTTCACATAAATACTCATGTTTGACTAGTTATACAAATGTACACACATATTTGGTAATTTCCATAAATACTTGTTCAGAAGCACGAGCATCTGCCCTCCACCAACGACAGTGACTATTCAATTATTACGCAAGTAAGAGTATTTTTCAGGAAATTGAGGACTTGTTGGGTTGCAGCTCCGCAGTTGGTCAATTCCAATTCCTTGAGATTTCGGAGCGCAGTCACGGAGCACAAAGTGGATGGGGCGATACTTGTGCAACCTTTCAAATAAAATTGAGAAATTACGACCTGTGCATAATTATGACCTTTTTTATGAATTTGTACTCAACTCACCAGCCAGTGACAAATATTGCAACTTTTTCATGTGAATCATGTGATGAATGGCTGCATCTCTTATGCTGCACCATCGAAGGGATAATATCTTTAAACTTGGCATAGTGCTGCAAGTAAATTATACATAGATCAAGTTAATCTTGTGCCGTTTTTAAAAATAGATTTTAATAAGTTTTTTTATTTAATACGCCAAGTATCCAATTCCCAAATCAGTGACTAGAGAGCAGCTGAAATTCACGAGTAGAATTTTCAAATGCAAATATTAATACTTCAATTGATTTCTGAAACTGTACCGATCAAGAATAAGCCCTTCAAGACAAGTCAGGTCACATGCGATACACTCCAAACTCGCGTCCGTAATTCTTGGACACCAGCTCAAATCTAGCATAAGGGAAGTAATAAAGATACGTATTATTGTAATGCTTAAATGGTTAATCATGTTCTCTTTGTACCCAGTATAATAATATTATAAAAGTGATCCATGAGACTTTATGTGCTTAAGTAATAACTCTTTACCTAATGACTTTAATTGATGCAAGTTCTCGGCGAGTACCTCCACTCCTTCGTCGGTAATTTTGGAGCAACCAGACAACTGTCAATATAACAAATAAATTAATTTCATTTTCACTGATTACAATTTTTTTAAAATATAAATACTTAAAATTCATTTCTCGTTTTGAATATCGTCGTGCAAGAATCGACTCGCCTTTTGCGATAACGACGATTCGCTCTAAGCATTCTTCAACGACGATATTATGCAATAATTAACTTTCTTTTCTAATTATTATATCTTTTGAACAAGAAAGAATTTAAGGTTATACTTTGATTATAGCATTTACTCACACTCAGTATTTTTAATTGGGGTAGACCAGATACTGAAATTTGAAAAAAGACGCATGATTAGTTTTTCATGGTTAGTTTTTACTAAAGATTCGTGATTATTCAGTACCAATGTGGAGGACGGTTTGATTTGTCAATTCCCAACACGAATTTAATTTCAAAGTAGTAAGCGTCGAGTTGCTTTTTGGGTTGAAGGACGCAAGTGCCGAATCGGTAACATGGTAAGCCTGCAAGTGAGTGTTAAACGTTTAACTTTATCCCGTCATACTTATCATGGAAAAAACGAATATTTTCTAGGTAGACAGTCTAAACTTTCTGAAAGTAGGGAATTTATAAAGTAGATGATCACCATCAATCGATCACAAAGAATCGGTCAAACTTTTTAACGATGAGTACAACGTCGCTCCCAAACCACCAACTTTCTCCAGAACTGTAGTATGATACAATCATTTTGATTGAATTTTGTACAATGGTTATATTTTTCACTGAATACTGAATACTGTTTATCACCTAATTTGATGCCGTAACAGCTTTGAAATATGTCTGATGAGATTTATAGATATGTTTAGATATATAGAGATATGTATTTCTAGATATTATAAATATATTTATAGGAACATTTTCTGCAACTATTAAATCTGTTATATTTATAGTTTTACATATAGTTAGTCCCCTCAGGTGAAAGGACCTCATATGGGTGAATTATTTATAAAATGTATCGGAATTTCTACCTCAGAGGAAGCTGAGTAATTTCACATCGCCACAGGTGGCCTCAAACTAGGTTGCATGAAAATCCTATATTGCAAACACTTTGTGTTCAACATCGTATTTATATATTCGGAAAAGTTTCATACCATGATTTAAAACTTTCACGTACATTTCTTTCTGCGGTGCTACAAGAATGCGAGGATGGGATGGAAAGAAATTGAAACAACATCTCAAGTTGACAAAAGAACATTTTTTGTTAGGGTTTGCGCGTCGTGTTTGCCTGCCAGAGGCAGGATTATGGTGAATATATGGAACGAATGAATGACGCAATTTCTCCTAAAATAGACTTATTTGTGCGATATCCGATTACCTATGCATCCTAATACGCTAGGTGTTTTATACCATTAGGTTGAATCCCTATTCTGTTTTTAACCGGGCAACATATACATGAACCAATATGCACTTGCAATATTAGGAATAAAATATTACTTTTATGGGAAAGTGAAAGTTGATGTGCAGAAATTGTCCGCAAAAACTTTTCGTATAATTTATCATTGCAACTCGCGGAAAGACCAAAGTGAATGCCAATCGTGATGGATAAACTAAACTTTATTTAAACATAAATTTTTAGTAAATGTGTTAGCATTTTTGGATTGACGGAATATGAAAGTGCCAATAAAAAACAAAATTGAACAGAAATTGGACATCGTTTCGTTCTTAGTTTGTGATTTCATATCGAATCGAATATATTTCTTACGCCAACTACGTATATGATGAGTATGATGAGTGTAAGATGATCAAATCATTACCATAAATATCTAGTAGTCGCTATCTGTTAGTCTCGAAATTGTCAGAGTGAATGCTCTTTATCTTTGGTCCCCACATCATATGCCTTTAACTAATCACCTGTCTATAGATAGATACATGTATGTATGTATATGTAGAACTTAAGTACTGGCGATGAGTAAATGGGCAAGGGCGTTGTTAAATATACTGTAACGTTTTATAATAATAAAACTGGAGAATTTACAAACGTCGAGATAATTTGTTAAAGAAAATGAGAAAGAAAAATATTGTTTGTCCTATTACTTATGCTTTCAACAGTTCAGTAAAATCAGAATGCAATGTCTTTACGCCCACAAAGTATACGTACCTATGTACGTATGTTGCGACTTTTGTGTGGGTGGATGAACTAAGATTATGAAAATATTTTAAAATTTATACAAACCTGAACTTCCAGAGACTGTAGTGCAGTAAGACTGCGAGCGACGTAGGCGACGGACGTGTCCGCGATATGAATACAATCATATATAACGAGTCGTAAAAGTTTTTTGGGCAAAGCGACATTGAGTCCATCTTCAGAAATTTCATTGCAGGAAGATAATTCCAGCTCTTGCAAATTTCCAAGATGATCGAGTAAATTGTACAAGCCCTGTAATTTTGTAAATCAAGCAGATTTTTTACTCCAATTTATATCTACCTAAGAATAAGTCAATTGCAAGAATATTATGCCAGGATGACCCACACTGATTTTTTTTAATTAACCATTTAAAGAGGACAAGTAAAAGTCATGATGTCCATAATTCGTGTCACCAGGCGACAGTAGAGTTACCTTAATTCGTGAGGGAGCTTTATTTCTAAGGGATCATTATTCGTAACCAAAAATGCCAGTCAAATATGTTACTCCGTGACAACATTTTCACAAAAAATTTTAATTTCTAGCCCGACCCAAGGCTTATGTACCCGTGTTGCCCATCTGTACGATGATAATTCTTTTTAAAATTATCCGATCGACTTGATATTTTCCACACATATAGACCATCCAAATACACAACTCGAGTTCGAAGACTGGTTCGATCGGTCAAGTGGTTGGCCGGTAGGGGTCATATGGGTGTTGGGGTCAAGGGTAACGAAAATTCAAAATTTGCGTGAAAGTTTATAATGACTTGCAATGGAAGAATATGACGTGGAATTGAATAGATTTTTATCTTGAGGTACCCTATAGGGTAAATGTTAATCCTAAGTTATTTCTCGACTCCATGCTTCAGCTGATTATATCAATTTTAAGAAATCGGTGTGGACCATCCCCTCCCCTAGTGTCCCTCTGCAAATTTTTGTTCATATTTAACTTCCTATTATTTCATGAGAAAGCAGTAAAGATCTCTGGTCCTAATTTCAGCTTTCCATGTTAATCCCTGAAAATTGGTGGGGGTCACCGCATAGGGTCCTTCCAGATTCCAATGTATATTCTTCCATGAAGAGCCATAAGAAAACCAAATGCCAAATTTCAGAACGATATGACGATTTTGAAAAATCAGTATGGGTCACCCAATAAGACCCCTCCAGATGAAAATTTTACCAATTTGAGAAAATATTTTTCTTTTAAGAAGACCCATAAGCAATCTTTCTACCAAATTTCAGTTCTATATTACGACTTTGCAAAATCAGTTGGGGTCCCTCACCATAGGGTTCCTCAAGATTAGTGATGGTAATCCGTAACCGATCCTATCCTAGGATCGTAAAAACTCGGATAGGATCGGATTTTCACACGGATCGGATAGAGGATCCGAGGATCAGACAATCCGATCCGATCCGAACCGATGAAATCCTAGGATCGCACAGGATCCTCGGATCATCCGATGTAAACTCGTTTCACATTTGGTGAGTTCATCACATGGCGTACATTATCCGAATGAGCCGAATTATCCTATTATTTAACACCAGTTATTTTTATTTCGGCCTTTAAATTATTCAATTTCGTATGATTTCAACGCCAAAATGAAAATAACTGGTGTAAAATAATAGAATAATTCGGCTCATTCGGGTAATGTACGATGAACTCACCAAAAACCGTTCCAATAAATAAAGAAAAGCAGCTGGTAAAGTATTTCCATAGTTAGACACAAGGTGTCTCACACATATCATCCGCGGATATTCTACGATCCTAGGATCGGATCGCATCGGATTTCGAGTAGAACCGGGAGCCGATCCGATCCTAAAGCGAGCAAATCCGATCCGATCCGATCCTGTATTTATCCGATCCTATCCTACGGATCGGTTAATTTAGGATACGGATTACCATCCCTACTCAAGATGAAAATTTTTCCAACTTGAACTCATTTTTATCTATTAGGAGCCATTAGCAACCTCTGTGCCAAATTTCAGCTTTCTACGACAATTTCGAAATTTTGGTGCATAATACCCACCCACCCAGATGACCCATACGGGTCAACCAGGGGACCGCTTTTGCCTATCTTCGAACTCGGTTCCTAACTTTGTCCAATATGCATCTGGTAAAAATTTCAAGTCAATCGGCCAACTCGTTCCATAGTTATCTATAGACAGACGGACAGACGGACGGACGAACGGACATGACAATTACAGAAGCCCTGGTTCGGGCTAAATAACAAATGTCGACGTCACGAATTATGGCGAATTTGCCTGAGAACGACAAACGTCTACGTCACGAATTAAGGTAAGGTTTTCTGTGGCAACATATGTCGTCGTCACGAGTTATGGAGCGGATTTTGGCGATGACATATGCCTTTGTCACGAATTATGGACAAGTCGCCAAAGCGACATATGCCACTTTCACAGATTAAATGGTTAAGAAAGATACGGGGACAAAGTATTTGGTTCGTGCTAAGCCAAATATGTACATACGACGATATAAATAAAAATCATGTGTAATACTGCCTTATGTATTTTAACTTCCTCTCATCATACTAAAAATTTGTGATAATTTGTAAGATTTTTAACCTTAAATGAAATGAGACAATTGATTGAATTTGATTTGTCTATACATACCTTGTCACTGAGGCTGGATTTCTGAATCTTTAGTGTTTCAACCAAGGAAGACCCTTGAGAAAAATGAATTATCACATTTTATTAGCAGAAAGATTCACAAGTTATCACATCTTATCTCACCTTGGGAAAAGTGAATGATTACATCCTCGGCATCCTCGTCTGTTGCAGACTCCAATTTCAGACTGGTGAATCTATAAAATATAGAGGCAGCACATTGAGCTGGTTGTCGATAAATTTGTTGGCATTTTAAAATCATCAATTTTATTAGCTGATTGTTTTACAGTCCATGATTGATTAAAAAATCCTCGTAAAATAAAAATATCTTAGCCAACAAACTGAATGATCGGATGGAATTAACTGAACTATGTACGTCCATCTCGATGAGACTAATTTTGAAAAGATCAAGCCCACCTACCACGCATTTCAATTAGAAAATTATCCAACGGGATTTAGTGAAAAAATGTGCTGCTCACACAATTTTATGGCATAATTGCTTTCTCGCTAATAAATCTTTCTCTCATTCGTATATCGAGGCTTCGAGTTTGTGGTGAATTACCTATGTCTGCCTTAAATTCTTTAATTTAGATTCATGTGATAAGCTCATGCCGATACAAATTAAAAACGGAAACTACGAGTTCTGGGCATGTATTGGAGGAGAAAGTTGATTAGTTGTACACGTCGGAGTAGTGGTTACTTATTAAGCAAGGCTTTTCCGTGGATTACCATCGGCCTGAGCACCCAGACAAAAGAAAACTCAACCAACATATGTATGTACCTCTCACTCACTGGAGATTCAGGAAAAATGTGAGACGGGAGCGAAGCAGAAAAGAAAGTACCAGCCCGAATCAATCAAGTCCATCACCGACCGTGTAGATTTACATGCAGAGTCGCGCTATGCCCTTTCATGAGAAAAGAATTCTTGAGAGTCTGCATGCGAATTTCCCATTAGTTTGAAGACGAGAATGTACATGCTTAGGATTAAGCAATGCATATAACAACATTTCTCATGCTAAATATACCAACGTTATGTATGCAATCCAAACAATTTTAACCTTTATGAAGTGTGTCAACACAAAAAAATCAGCTCTCGGTTGGTTGTTTATCATGAAAAAAACGTGTTATGCTATCCATAAAGTGGGGAAAGATGTATTATGTTCACGAGTGTGTAAAAATATAATTACATTCTAAACAACGAGATCTACTCATTCACAGTCGTAAAATTAACAATATACAAAGAAACAGCTTGTAATCATTCATGATTTAGATTGAAAATCCTGTTATTTTATTTCTTCATACGTTTTCTACTCTGACCCTGAGATTAAAGGTCACAGGAGGATCCATAGTATAAAAATAAAGTGGAATATTTTTAGAGTTCTCGAAATTAGACTTGTTCCCCATTTTTTCTCATGAATTTCTTTCCTTTGATTTCGAATTATGACACGACACATCAATGCAGACTCTCCAAGTCAAAAAGAAATAGTAAAAAAGTGTGATGAATTGAGTTTTTTGGCAATATAGTCGTGGGCTGCTCCATTTATACGATCAGTTATTCTGAGAAATATCAAAGACTTTTAAATTAAAACGTATGAAGCGTGCAATGATGTGATGTTATCTCCCAAAAATCATGAAACTTCAACTTATCACCCGTGCTAATATTAGATAATTTAGTGAGATCTGAAATCATCTATCGTTACAACTAAATGCCAGACTTGAGATCACGCTACAATATTCCATAGGACTCGTTGGTTGTTAGTTTGGGGACGTATTAGAAAAATAAATTTGGAAAACAATATGGTTTCTTACCCTCGTTTGACTAGTCCCCCGTAGAATCGTCTCCTTATTCCAGCGTTCAGATCGGTTCGAACTCCTCTCAGTTCTTTGCATTTTAAAACCGGAATCAGTTCTCCCCAGAATACTCGCCCCAGCCCGTAAGCAGTGTCTTGCAAGGGAGAACAAAGTATCTCACATTAATCATGAATCCTGAATTATGTCGAGATTTTTTTGTATACGTAAAATGAAGATGAAATAAATTGAGTAAAATGTACCTCTCCACTTTCGGCAGACCATTGGCAAAACGAGCTTTTCACTCCCAAAGAAATACTTTGTGAAGAATGTTTGCAGAAACTCCTCGTCCGTCCATAGTTGAGAATGGTGGCTAAGCATTTTTTTATGTCGTGGTGTCTTTTTTTGAAGGGTGGAGAATTTTCGTGGTGTTTGGGGTGTAGAGGTCACGGATCCTCCAGAGGTTGTTCCAAGTGGTCCGCCTCCTCCTCCCCCCATGGAAGAAGAACAGGAAGAAGCGTTTGAGGAAGAATGTCCCGTAAGGGTTGTGATGTGCTGTGGGAGGACTGCAATTCCTCCGTGTTTGTTTGTCCCCCCGATGGAATATGTCCCTCCCCCACCAGCAGCTCCGGAACCGTTCTCCGCGGTGGGGGTCTCCTGTTGCGCATGATTGTTATGGTTATGCCCATTTGCTCCTGGGTTGCTCAGCACGGCCGGCTTGGGTGGAACCTCTGGTGGCTTCTTGGCATCTTTTCGTTTAAGGCGCATTATACACTTTGTTATTTCGGCTGACGCCTAAATGTGCATTGTTTTCATGATAATGATATACGTATGAATACTCGTATATACAATTCTTGTTATTATTGTTACCCGATCAATCATCCCCGACGAGGGGAAGATCCTTTTAGTGTTATCTATATTGTACGAGTTTACTTCGGACGAAGCCACGTTGGAAACAAATTGATTAGTGGGATGATGATGAGTGGAGAAGTCGTTTGGATTTTTTTAAAGAATCACTCCATGTATATTGAAATGATTTTTAATTGATGTGTTTGTTTTCCTTCTTCCTGACTTGGCTGTCTAAAAAATGCGAGAGTAGTTTATGACTTTGAATCAAATCTGCATACGTAAATAGCAGTTGATGCAGAATCATATACATCAGCTCAAATCATGCATAAATAAATATAAATCATGCATAACATAAAACATACTGTATTACCATGCTTTTGATTGTTTGTTTTAGTGCACAATTAAGATGAGAGGAAAATCTACCTTATTTAGCTGCACAATCCAGCGCTGTCCACCTTTGATTTCATGTAATTTTGATATGTTATATGTGTTTCATTTAATTTTGCACTTAATACTGCTTCCAAGTCCGGTCAGTTAAAGATAGCTTGAAATTCGTGTTCAATCGTATATTTGATAATTTAAAAATGCTAAATTTGCAATCAGTATTCCTTAAATTTCAGTCGTTTGTTTTGTTAACCTTGTTTCAAAATGAGATCAGGATAAACTTCAGTGCGTAGAAATTATTGAATTGGTTGCGTACATGTGTACTTTGAAGGAAGCGTACGTGAAGCTATAGCGCTTGATTAAGATTATGTTTGTGGTCTCATGCGGTAATTTGTTTGACGTATGTGTTTGTGTAATAAGACTAATTTCAACTATTAGCTTGTAACTAATTTCAGCAATTTAGGTTATCGAGTTATATTGATATCAAGTTACTAATCTCAAGATATATGTAGGGGCAATATGCAGACTCGGGGTTCTATTTACAAATTGCCCGGAATATTGGTCCCAATTTCCGGCATATCTCTCCCCAGTAAATATCAAAATATGATGAAGTAGGTTACTCGTAAAGAGGTTCCATGATGCCAATAATTTTGAAATGAACGATTTTGAGTTTAAGGAATGTGTGTCGCTTTTTGCTTTCCGTTCCAAGTCTTCTCAGGGTGCAGGTGGTGTTGATGATGAGAATTGGAACGACGACGATGGAATTTAATACGCGAAATGCGGTTCGGAGAGTAAACCTCACGGGTTTCTATACAACACTAGTTCTATCAACTGAGAAAACGCTCGACTTGTACAGTTGAAGAGTAGAATTGTAGAGAGAGAGAGAGAGAGATGCGTTTACGAAGCAAGTTTCCCAATGCTCTGGTCGCGTAAAAAGTAGCGGATGGTGTATGAAACAGGAGGATGGAGGTTTTGTCAGAATTCTAACAGGAAACCAGTGAGAAATGCTCCGAACCCGATGGGGACCGAGGGTAGAGTGAGTCATTCATGTAGGCAGGCTGTTCACTCCACACGTACCAGAGCTACAGTCAGGCACGATTGCTTGACATTTAGTATCTAGGTAACTCTTGTGTCTTTTAACGGTTGCGACAAATGGTGGAGTTACAAATAAAATAATTATTTTTTAAATCGTTGGTACACGTCCCATGGTCGTGTGTACCAACGACTTTGACCTTTAATAACTTTTGAATGGGCAGACATAGAGATTTAATTCGTTAAGATGAAATCATCGTAATTTTTAGCTTGATTTTTTAAGATCAAAATCTCGAGGGTACTATTTCGAAAATTAAATTTGAAATCCCAGTGTGCAGCGTTTGTTTAGCCCGAGTTAGGGTCAGTGTCAGCTTCTAAACTTTAGTCAGACGACCTGCACCAACTACTATTCGTAATCGGCAAAAATGTTCCCACAATCCAGCATGCAAAATTTCAGCTCCTTGACCAATTTTAAAACCAGTACGGGTCTCAGTCTTCTGGGCTGGGCCCACAAAAATATTCATATTCGATGAATATGAACATTATTCATATTCGATGAATATGAACATTATTCATATTCTTTAGTCTGATGTGCCCTTACCCATGATACCGAATTTTATTTTTATTCTACCAATATAAAAAGCAGCGTGGGTCACCTTGTTAAATCTCTGTGGAAAAAATCTTAATATTTAGTTCATATTTTTCAATCTGGTCTACCCCCACGGGGTCGTGCCAAATTTCAGTCTTCTACGAGTGTCTAATTTCATCTTTTTAATACAATTTTTGAAAATCGATATGGGTCACCCCCTTAAAGGTCCCTCCACATAAAAATGGTACCAATTTCAATTCATATTCTTTCATCAGGGGCCATTAGCAATCTCTGCACTAATTTCAGCTCGATGGATAATTTTCAAAAATCGGTATGGTATCGGGTCCCTCCAGTCGGAAATTTTCCCAATTTAAATTCATATTCTTCAATTAGACACCATTAGCAATCTCAATGCCAGTTTACAGCTTTCAACGAGGATTTTGAAATACTCCACCCACCCAGATGACCACCACAGGTCAACCACTTAATTGATTTCGCCCATCTTCAAACTTAACTCCTCATTTGTCACATACTACATGTATACCAAATTTAAAGTCGCTAGGCCGAGTTTAACGAAAGTTATCGTAAAATGATCGGACGGACAGACAGACGGACAGACAGACGGACATGACGGTTACAAAATTACATTTCCAAAACTGTAACCAATGGCATATTTTCAACAATTTTTAGTTTTCTAAAATTGAAAATTTATTTTGTAACTCGGCCATTTGTCGTAACCTTATAGATTGATAAAGTGTCAAATAATCTTGACAGTCAGGGTACTTTCCCACACACATACTGCCCAGCATATCCCAGGATCAATAAAGTCTCCTTGGTGATCCGGGCGCTTCCGATCGATACTTTGGAAGATGACATGAACTATGAATAGAAAAACGTGGATGCATAAGGTTTACATACTACTTGCACATCCAGACAGTAATAAGTGCGTCGTTTTCCCATGTAGGTAACCATGCATGCACGAGTTTGGTTTGATTGCATAGATTTCAGGGGGAAGGAAATGCATTCGTTTTATTTCTGCTGTCGATGATGACCGTAATGACTTAAGTTTGCTCATGTCAAATTTGGATGAGGAGAGAAGGGTCAGACAGGAGTGAGTTGTTCGTGCCAATGTCTACGAGTTGAAGTTCTTTGCAATCCGCATCACATTTAACTCTTATGAACTTTTATGCTTAACTGATATTTCATGTTCCAAAATCTAACTCTAATCTAAATTTTTGAAAATAAGTCAGAGTTCAAAGATAAGCTGGCCCCAGACTCTATGATTTACTCATGCCTTGCTTATCACCTCGACAACATTTACACAGCATCCATACTTCCTCTTGCTGTGCTAATTACAATTATATTATATTATATTATATTCACACATAATAGTGAATATAATATATATCAGTACTTGTATTGGGAAACTTTTGGATTTACAATAATAGGAAACACTGGTTTCTATTGAACAGGAAATCATTTGAATGTTGACATATGTACGGCTGCTTGGTATTGGTAAGTCCAAATAGTTTTGAGAAAACTGAAAATTTGAACAGCAGGTTCCAGTTCCAAAATCCTTTTTAGTTGATGTCATCTCTTATTGCGAAATAATTTAATGCAACAAAGCAACAAGTCGGCCCAACTGCCTCAGGGAAAAGCCATTCTCTGAATGCTTTCATGGATATGTGATCATTTGTACGTAACATGTAGACCTCGAGTTTTGGTCAAGTGCAACAGATCCTTCAATTAATAAAATAGTGCGGTTTAATGACAAAATTTTGTCATTTCAGATTATAAAATATGCTGAACAATATACGTAGAACATATTTTCGTACATGTTTTGATATAAAACGAAAGCAACATTCTTAAAAAAGTGTTTAAACAAAAAAGTTTAAATGGCCTGGGTATAGAAAAATAATATGTAAAATTGATTCTGCACACAAGTTATTCAACTTCTCACGACTAATTTGTACTTATTAAACTAATACTTAAAGAAATATTTAACTGGAATTAATAATAATGCCGCTCATTGTTGTAAATACTTCAAACGTATGAATTAATCTGAGGAAAAAATACAAGCATGCCTTGCAACCATGAATTAGAAATGTGCAAATTAATGTACATTTCTACATATACACTCTGGTACTGGCGCATGTATGCTTCTTATTTAATTTCATGCATATGAACTTAACGCTTGTCAATTGTTGGGCATGCGTGCAATAAATTATTCTGGGATATTTCACCATCCTATGATTTTGCAGCTAAATATTACAAAGCAAATAAGTACAAACCCGTGGACACAGGTTCTATGTTCTCCCAGATGACGGACACCAAAATTCTGAATTATTACATTTCATTGAGTGGCATTGAGAGAGCCAGAGAATCCGTAATCGCATTAGTACACAAATCGCATTAAGGTCAAAATCAGCTCAAACCAATAAGTGTAGAAGGTCAGCAGGTATCTGGTAGGTTCACGTGGAGAACATCGCAAGCAGGATACGCAGCATGGGTAGTCTTCGCCATGTCGAAATGTGATGCATTAGATCCTTGGTAAATATTTACAGATGCTCAACAATATGAGCCTGGCGTATTAACTTCGTCCCTCGCTCCTTCTTCAAAGGAATTGAATTTGACTTTGGAGCTTCAAATCATTGGTCTGTAAGAATGGTAGAGGAGATAGTGCGGACTCTAATTTTAACGTTCATGCCATGAAAAAGTGACATTTAAATTTCCAAATACTTTCATCTTCAAAGAGTAAAAGTCCAAATAAATACGAATGAACAACTTTCTTCATGTTTCAACATCAAACTTTCAACGGAAGTGGAGGTGACATATATTACTTCGTGGTTTATATTTAAAAGAAATGACGGATCTCCTTAAGCCCTAACGACCATATTAAACTATGTGCGCATACATACATACATATAGGCATACTGTATTTTCCCAAAGCTTCCGACAACTTTTTTTGTCCGAGCTTAGTTTAATCTGAGAGTCCCTGATTCTGGCTTTACTGATACTTTTTTGAAAAGACTGCTAGTCTTCTCCCATTTCGTCCTTTTGTGCCCAAGAAAAATTAATCAGTATTGAGTGGTGCTTTCACTTTCCTGGAAATTCTGTACGGCCTTGAGTACGGTTTAGCCATTGAAATATATGTACATATGTTGTATGTATGGCATATTATTGCTAGTAAGTAGACGGGATTAATTTCTCTCGTTCGTTTACTGATATTTAGCTTATGTTGCCATTATTAACGTTCGTTATGAATGGTGAACAAAGACTCCACAGTGAGGTTACGTGCATAATGTACTCGTCTACGTATAGTTTTATTTCCGACAACAATTTTTTAATGTTTTTTTAATTAGTATTTACTTATATATTTAGAAAAGATTAATAAATAACAGGAATTGTGAACTTTTCGGATGTACATAAATTGAGCAATATATATAGGAATAAATGAGACTATTGGTACATAATTTAGTCAGTAAATGTAAATATATATATATTTATGTAAAACTAACTAATCCTAAGCTTAAAATGTATAAATAGTGTGGTCAAAATA